>NC_137855.1:10000-10010000 GCF_948465745.1 Chenopodium album
ACACGAAAAGAACTATAGTTTTCGCATAAAAGCTTCCTTCAATAGCCAATTACCACAATATATAACCCCTGAACAAAATCAAAGCACAAGAGGCACATAACACGAAATAGGATTTCACCTGTCTCACATCCCTTGCAGCAAAGTCATCTCCATGTTCCTACAAGAAAATTACAAGATATTAAGCCATTAAGCACATTCAAGTAGATAAAACAAGCAACTATACTCAGTAAAACAAAAAATCTTACAGGATCAAAGAATTTTTCATGAATGCTTTTAAGGACTCCTAGAACAGTTGCAAGTGCTCCATCTGCCTCATTCTCATCACCTTTCAACTCTGATAACGACTTACAATTAAAGCCAAATTGGCGACAGCTAGAGGAAAAGTAGTGATATCTTTCCATCAAAATCAAATTCTTCTTGTGCTTTTGCCAAACCTATAGATGTTTAAAATTCCCAAATTTTTCAGGCTTCCAATATACACGTCTTTAAGAGTTTCCATTCCACAAGCAGTAAAATTAATTAAAGAAAGGCGATACAACAACAACAAAGCCTTAATCGCAAAATAAATTAGGGATGGCAATACAAATAACAATTGTGAATCCAACAATCTGATCATAATAAATTAAGATTGTTAGTCTTTAGTACCCCTCGAAACCTTGTCAAACTCCAAGTTTCAAAAGAACATGGTTAGACAGACTTGGCCCAGGTTTTAAATTGACAAAGCAAAATACAAAATTTTGACAACAAACTAACATTTAGCATAACAATAAGCATTTTGTTTTGGAAAAAGAAAGTGAACAAGTATATATAGAAGATGGTTGCAAGTAGAAACAATAAAATATATTCTTAACAAATGATATGGTACTGTACATTTTCACAAGGGAGTATGTTTTATGACTTTTATCTCTTCCATCAGTGTGGCAAATGCTTTCCGGTTACAAATAAGCCGATTGATGCTCCATGAGTAGCCATTAGACAGACTACTTTAGACAAGAAACTTATTATTTAGAAGAAGAAAGAAGAATACAACCAGGAGGCAAAAAGACCTTGCAAACAATAGCTATCAAGAAAATAGAAACTCAAACCCTATTCAATGCACTTCTATCATACTTCAAATTTTAGAAATCAAGATGACTTGTTCCTTATCAAAACTTCCTACTCTTAAACCTGTAATGTTGTCTTTAAAATATTCTGCATACGGTATAAGGGTAACTAAGGCTTTGCTTAAAAGGGCCTTGCAACCCAAGGGTATGCCCCTTCCTAATTGCAAATAAGTAAACAATGTCATTTTAAAAGCACATTTTAAGAAAAAATTCCCGTAAAAAATAAAAAAATAAAAAAAAAAAGGAGGTTTTCATCTGCATAATAAAAGAGACTTGAAGTTCTAAAATCATGCTCTTAAGCTATTGTGTACCAATTTATTAATGAAAAGGAGTTAAATAACATGACACAGGGCCTACATAACTTATAATATGGGGACTAATTCATAATGCATAAAACAACATCAACAAAGTTTACAAACAGATTACAATCAAAACCATCCTTATTTCCAAGCAACAAACACATCTTTGTATTAACAATACACCTAGAGATAAATAATTTGTCGATGTCTCGACATGTCATATTTATGTTTATAATAAGGGAATTTTTCAAACTTGTACATTGAAATAATTTGCAAACCTGCAATTCAAAATATGCACCCCTAAGCTACGATTAAAACCTTAATTGCTCCAATTGCTTTATTCCTAAGAGATTCTACTTTGTTCAAAGATGTTCTCCTAAAGTTGATTCCAATAAAAAAAAAAATAAATAAATAAATAAAAAAAATTGTTGCAAGACTTGCAACTACCCTTCCAGGCTCAATTAATGAACAAGTGAAAGGAAGATGCCTTAAAACAGCTAATATTTATGGCTATTCTTTCATTTTTAAACTGTAATTTTAGGAAACTTTGTAAATATTTGAAATAGTGGGGTGCATTGTAAATTACGAGTAACTTATAGAACAAATAAACATGCCAGAATTATGCATACCCACATAGCCAGGACGCCCATGGTTCTAGTTATATCGTCTGTGCCACTTTAAAGAAGGCGCCAACATTATTCCACACATGAAAAAACAAAAAATGAAAATTTGAATTGGCCATTATAAAAAATCCAATTTATACAGACAACCATCAATACAACAGGGAAACTCATGAAGTGATGATAAGACAACAATAGCACTATTAACGTCAAAATATAATTTGGAGACAACTAATAGATATATACAGAACAATACGATAAGGTGTGAAGAACAAGATACTACCAACTGAACAATAAATTAATGGAAGAGAACACAGTAGCACTTACAGCTTCTGTATCATCAAGTATCAAAACAGCACTCTCTTGACCCAATACCACATCCAACCCCTTTTGATGTCTTTGAGTGCAATCGGTGAGACGTCCAGCTCTTTAAGAAAGAAGGTTCGTCCTAGCTTAGTCGAAGGAGAAATAACTCTTGAATTAAAATATACACACCCAGGATCAAGAAGCTTTGCCATTTCTATCGCATAAGGGCGCTCACCCATGGTATAAATATACATTTCAAACAAGTTACTTGCTTCTTGCAGAAAAGTACGGACAAATGGTCTTTAGCTTCGTCATCATGCGCATCATATCGAGTCGAAATAAACTACCCTTTGAGATATCTGTCAGATGTGAAGTATGCACATTAGATAAGAAAGGACAAACTCAAAAGGACCACTAAAATGGTTTTTTGGACAAGATGGGAGAAAATAATGAGACGGAAAGGCTGGAAGGTGGGGGAAAAGAAGAAATGAGGAGGGCATAATACCTGAATAGGCAAGAAAATTATAAGTATGCCTTGTAGACAATAAGACCAAAACAAACAACTAGCAGTAACGGCAGTATTAGCATGAATCAGAATCTGCAAAGTAACTAATACTATGCCCATTTGGCCATTTACATTTCTCAACAGGGAAGCAGAAAGGCCCAAAAGCACAAGTCTCAAACCTACATGAGATGTGCATGTGCAATCTCGATAAAGGAAAAAATTGATTCGATGATTTGTTTGTCTAAACAAATCCATCTTAAAGAAGACTTGCAAAATAGAGTCAACAATACAACACATTTACATATATCTTCTATTAAAATAATAAAGAAACAAGGATACATATCTCATGCCCCATAAAAGATAGCTGACGCTATATAACTAAAGTCAGACTCAAAAGAACTCGCACAATATAGCTTGTGAAAGCGCCAAATGAGAAACTAGAAGTCAATAATTTGCATGTCAGAACAGACTACATCAAGAGCAAGATTGGAAAACTGTGTATACACAGCAATAAATTGTGTCCCATTTCTAGAAATGCAAATGAAACGTTGAAGCATTTGTTTTCTCCTTGTGATGAACATATGAAATGTATGATCATATTGACACAATGGTTTCATTTCAAACAAAAGAAAAAAATAATCAAGTAGCTGACTGGATGCAACAGTTAAGGAGCTTTAGAGGAACCAGCTTTAGGAGGGGAAAAAACGTAGCAATGGCAATGGGCAGCCCCTAGTGTCTGTCTAAAAGATTTGGAAGGTCAGTTATGAAGCCGTTTGCTGGAATCAATCAGAACTGTGGCTTCCACTGTACAAAAAAATCTAATACAGTATCAAACATTAGAATTAGACAACTTACAGGACAGAGAAGATCGCGGAACAATGAAGAAAATCGATAAATTGTAACATTGTTAGTTATGTGCTACAGGTGTAAAAAGGCCATGCTATGACCTGCTTTAGTTGTATGACCTTGGTTCAACCAAGTGTCTTGGACAGTTGGACTGTACTTGTTTTTCTAACCAAAGACGGTCAATTTTTAGCAAAAGGGGCCATTGCCAATATTTTTCATTAGTGAAACATACTAAGACAGAGACACAGAAAGAGTGTAAACGGACCAACCTTGAAAGGAGTCAGTGTGACCCTTTAAGTACTCCTCTTCTGCATTTATATCTTCTAATCGAGTTGAATTCAGCAATGTGTGATCCAAATCAAGTACTAAATACAGTTTCTTACGGCGAAGCAAAGCCTTCACATCAGCATTGCGTAACCGTGAGATCTCATCACTACCAAGTCTCAAGTCCTGCAGTTGCAATTTCTAAGGATCTCAATATACTACAAAAAACTTTTCAAGATATAATTCAGCAAAAAAAATCAAATAAAGGCTTTCCAATAGTAATACCATAGCACTGCAGTACATTGCAATGACAATGAGGCAGGAACAAAATGTAACAAAGGACGGAGATCAATCCAATATACTCTTTAATTCTTTATACTTTTATAGCTCTACAATGATTTATCATGAATTCAATATATGTAGGATTGTAGGTTACATTGCAAGCTAAAAGTTTTGTGTAATTGTGGTTTTCATTTTTTGGTGCATGTGATCAACCTCGCTTAAGTGTGTTCAAATCGATCGGATTAGTGATATACCTTGTGAATGTATCCGAATGCAACACCAGCACTGTCCTCCATTCTCTTTCCACAACAAATGCACATATCTCTCAGGAAACCCGGATGTGGACATGAATCTTTTACATCTTCATCTGGATTAGTGAAACAGTATATAGAAAATTAAAAATTCGACGTTAAAATTCAATATATAAACAAAGAAAACTCTTTAAAAAAAATAGCTTTATTATCAATTAATTCTAGACTTTAAAACAGACCTACCTCTTCTTCAGCCACCACATAGGAACTTAAACTTTGCACCTCCTCTCCGTTTTCGATTTCCAACACTTTGCGCCTTTTGATCCTAATAATTGAAGCATTTAATAGAAATTAGAAGTTTAAACTAATTGCAGATTGATAGAAAGGAATAGAATAACAACTCTGACAAAAAAACACTTACCCAAATTCATAGTATCGTAAGAGCAATCAATTAAACTAATAATACCTAAAAATATATGGCGAAAGCAATACGAAGAAAAGAAAAAAAGAAGAAGAAGAAAAGGTTCATAATTTGATTTCAGTGTGTCTAAAAATTAAATCTAGAAAAGTAAAAATTCAATTGAAAAGGGGACAAAAGATAATCCAATAGTATACATGATATAACCTTTCAATTTCGTCATCATTATCTTCATTAGCATCAATGTCTTGATCTGGGGATTGATCAGAGGAGGCAGAGTCTAACTCAGCATCAACAATTGCCAAAAAATCATCACTACTTGATAAATTAACAGGAGAATCAGTTGCAACACTCATCTGCAACTGCAACATTCACAATTGCAACGAAAATGATTTAATGCCAACTAACAATTGATAATTTGAGCCGAATTAACATTTATTATGCTAGTTTACTTTAAAAAATACTGATGATTGAGCCGCATTAGCAATTACGAAAAAATGCAAAAATATTTGTATTTCGACTCACGAAAAAACCCAGAATTATATCGACGAACAAAACCTAAGATGGAGCTAAACCGAACAAGATGGGAGAAAAACCCAAAAATACCCCCAAGCAAATAAAATTTGTTTGACTGCCTAAGCCCTAATTGCCTCTCATCCGATTAAATATTTGTCTTGTAAACAACAGTTATGTACAAACAAATAAATATCTTTCCAAAAAAAAAAAAAATACATATCAGTGGCAATTTTATAAATAATAGTACTAATGAATGGTTTCAGCAGTATTTTTCATGCTCCAGTAGTACTGAACTGTTTCAATAATACTACTAAACGGTAACAATAGTACTACGAGGTAAAAAGGTTTGCTATGTAAGATTAGTTGTGCATAACTGTTATGCATTACAACTTCCTCATCAACTTATGCCCCAAATCCTATCATACAACCAGTTGCATAACATGAAATATGCAATTGTTATTGTTTACGGGGGATTCAAATGTTAGTTCGTTCAATCACCTCGGATGAGTACTTGCACAAAGGAATATTTCTTGTCGAAATATTTATATCCGAAGCTCAAGTTAGTAATCGGAGGAAATAAATGTCGAGAGAGAAAGTAGAGAGAAGGGGGAGGAAAATTGGGGATGTGAAAAGTGAATTTTGTTTTTGTGGGAAAAGCATTAAGTATGAAAATCTTTCACAAACCTTAAGAACCTGACTGACTAGGGATTTGGACACTTCCAGATGATATGAATATAAGGAGAGTTGGGTGGTGTATAACCAACCAACAAGTGAACAATTACTTTCGAATCGACCCTCAGTTGAACTCTTCTATGACCTCCATTCCAAGCGATAGCCAATCCCCTCATTACAACCAATAACTCAGCCCTGGTACACGAACAAAACCCACAATTCAAGGAAAGACTTCGTACACTTTGCCATCATGACCTCGAATCACCCCTCCTGCACCAACAACCCTGGGATTCCCTTTTGAAGCTCCGTACCCAGCCTATAGGTGGAGCTTCCCACCTCAAACACTTCCCATCTCTTCCTCTTTTTCATCATATTTTTTCCTTTACTATCTCAGACCCTTTGAATAACTTGTACCCGAGCTGAAAAAAGTAGCTTGGTCTATAGGAACATCCACCGATCTGTCAATGCTGCGAGCATTACGCCATCGTCACAACCACCAACAGATCACCGCAACACACAAGAGGCCACTCCACAAAAACATCATTCTAATGAGCTTGCAGATTGTGAGTATTCCAATTCTGAAATTGATGTGGGAGGGTGGTCGGGCATCGCCGGCACCAAGGGAGGGGAAGGAGGTCTAGGCGGTGGCCGACAGTCGAGGGGAAGGGGGTTAGGTTGGTGGTTGGGTTGCTGGTCTTGGTTTTTTTTTTTTTTTTTTTTATTCTTATCTTTTTTATACTCCATTTCAGCATGTAATTTTGTCCATTTCACAGGTACGTTTTTTTTAACATAATTCACAGGTACTTGTATATTCTATTGGCAAATTCTAGCACCCTAAAAGAGAGAGAGAGAGAGAGAGAGAGAGAGAGAAATCCAATCTCTTCCAACTGTCAAAATCCTCTCCCTCAACTAGGAATGGCAACGGATCGGATTCGGGTCGGATGTAGCTAAATCCGAATCTGATCCGTTTAGTAAATGGACCCTGGACTCGGATCCGAATCCGAGTCCGAATCCGAAAAATCCGAGTCCGAGTCCGATCCGACTCGTATTTTTCGAATTCGAATCCGCTCCGTTTATACGGACCTCCGAAATGATCCGAATATTTTTTTATTAGTTTTTTTTTTTGTAATGTCATATACCTATAATTGTTTGTATTGTCATACCAAGTAAAGTATAAACATAACATATTTAAATTATGAACTTAGTTACATAACAAAATTTTGATACAAACACAAGCAAACAATTATCCCAAGTTATAAAACATATGCTCATACTCTCGGATTCGGACTCGGATCGAACTCCATCGGACTTTGCGTAGGGTCCAAGTCCGATCCGCCTCCTATTCGGATTCGAATCTATTTTATCGGATTCGGACTAATTTTAAATGGATTTGGATCGGACTTTTTCCTTCGGATCGGATCGAATTCGAATCGAACTCGGATTAAATTGTCATCCCTACCCTCAACCATATTTACCATGAAACCAACTGACCCGATTAAAGTTTATAGCCTTGTTTTTCTAAGAAAGAAGCCAAAACCAACCTTATCCTTGTGCTGCACATCATGTACAAAATCAAAAGGTGAGATTGTTATTGTCGGACCACGTAAAGGTGGGATTATTCATTTCCATTTCTCCAAAAAAAACCAATCAATGATGTTGCTTATACTGTACAGTGTACACAACCAGCTTACAACAAGAAAAGGAACATAAACACAATTTTTACATTGAAAATTTTCTGCACCTGCATTTTGTTAGCTTTGGCCATTATACTGTGTGATTTGGAGTGATTCTATTGTATTCTTCGCTTTGAAAAAACTTGCTCCACTTACCCCTGCCATCTTGAAATAACCAAATCTGGTAGAGGCAAGTATGATCAACAGAACTGATGGATGTAAAGACTGACAATATAGCACCTAACATTCTTCAAGAAATGCCAATATACACGTATATTTAACATGTACAGCTAAACATAGAGTTCCAAAAACCCTTCTGTTTTCTTGAAGCCTTTCTTCCATCTGCCTCAGTGCCAGTGGATCTTGAACTCAAAGTAGACATATCAATCCTGTCCATTATGCTAATCCTAGGCGGTTCAAGAACTGCTCTAGGCATGGATAATGCCCACTGCATCCCCCAAATTGCCAACGGCCTCATGTATATCAGAGATCGGAAATGGCCATCTAGTGTCCACGCCTCTGGTGTTTGAAACCAATATCTACAAAGATAAATAAAAGAAAAAACCTTCTTAATAAATTTACATCTCCAACCCCTTAAAAGGAAACTTGGATGGTGACTGAAAATATGCAAGTCTGCAAATCTCTTGATCCACTAGAATCAAGTATATTTGTAAGATCTTAATGACAAACAACACCTTTAGGAGAGAGAATGAGTCAAGTAGCAACATCTGAGAAAAAAAGACTATTGTACAGAAAAATAAAAAAGTTTGCCTTACCCAAATCCATTTTCAGACCAGCCAGCAATAAAAATCCCTTCTGCGGTGGAAAAGCCCTTCTCCTCCATTCCTGCAAGAATCATTGTAGAAGCCACGGCATAAGTAACTCCAGTCCAAATTTCACGTGACTGCATGCAGGTCTCATCCACCTTTCCATTGGGCTGTATCCCATTCACAGCACCCATCCGACCTCCTTTAACTTTCATGACATTGTAATCAAAGATTTTCTGTAAGGTACTCTTGATTTTGAAGTCATCAAAGAGATTAGGCAACCCAGACGAAGCTGTATACCATTGCCCAGCTAATTGATCTGCTTGAATAGATTTGCTGTTACTGCTTGATCCAGAGTCATAATTGAAATAAGAGCCATTCCACAACTTAGCTTCAAATGCATGTTTAGCCATTAGAAATTTTCTCTTGCATTTTTCACCAAATTCCTCATCTCCTAATTGGAAAGCCATAGCTGCTGCAGCTTGTAGTGCTGCAAGCCACAAACAGCCACAATAAGCACTGACACCATGAACTGTCCAAGTGTCATATGTCTGATCTGGGAATCCATCATTCTCTATAAGGCCATCACCATCCAAGTCAAATTGGTCCATATAGTCCATGGCAGCACGAACAGAAGGCCAAACATCGATTCCAAATGTCATGTCTCCTGTTGCCGCAAAATCTCGATAGACCTGAAGTACAAATTTAGGGTTCAAATCTTTCCATTTGCTTGTATCGTGTATATTATAAGCGTTCATCTCTTTCCACGGGTCATGTGTTCCTAGATCATGAGGGACAGCTCCTCTTACCTTGCGAATTCCCCAGTTACCTTCTGCAAGGAATTTTACTTTTCTACCATCCTCGGATAAGACGGCTTTGGCAAATTCACGTTGAATACTAAGTTCGATTTTGGGAAACAAATCAAGAAGCGCAAAAGATGCATAGAAGTGTACATCATATGTGCACCACATTATGTACTCCACCCCCTCCAAATAAAGAAATCTACCCACATCATCACACTCATCCTGGGTTTCAGCCAAAGAACATGATTGTTTTGCTTTTTTCAAGGGTAATACTGTCTCTTCTTCTAAGACATGTCCTTTTCCATGGTCCCTTATTCCATCATCAGCTTTATCAAGATTTGCTCCATTTCTAAGCTCCATTACCAAACCTTCAGTGTCTATCTTTTCTGTCAAAGTAATCTTCGTGCTCTCATCTTTTGTTGGCTGCTGTTTGTCATTTAATGAACTTCCAACTGGCTCCATAGAGTCTGCAAAGACGATTCTCTCAGCAAATCTTTGGCTAATAATTAAACAAGAAAGAGGCTAGACTGAAGAAAGCGAACCACTGCTAAAGAGTACCTATCCAAACAGTCCCGCCTGCTACAAGAAAGTATAATTCATTGAACAGCGTAAATTTGTACCTGCAAAACGGAAGAATTTTTAGCTAACATGACACAAAGGATGTATAAACAAATCTGAAGCGTGGATAAAAATATCAATTTATTAAATCAACTAGAAGTCATATGATAGATAAAGTAGACTACACAAAGATGATACAGAGTCAACAGAACTTCCAAGCAAAGCAGGACCATAGTCATATATATAATAGAGATAAATAACTTGCAAGTTTCATAATTTCTTACCATTCTGGTAATCTATCATCCTTCAGCACTGGGTCTTGCCATTTCTCAATTTCCTCCTCCCATCTCTTATAGTCTGACAAGAATTACATAACAAAGGAAACTCTGTTAAAATAACTATTACAGCACTTAAATTTTTAAATAAATATATTTAGAAATTAGGATCAACAGTACATACTGGTCAGTGAATAATGAACCAATTCCTTGGCCGCTCGTGGAGATGTACCATAGTATTTTGTATATCGCCTACAACATCATAAAATATTACACCAGAGTAAATACTAGATGAATGGACAAGGAAACAGCCTCCCATTCCACCTATCACCCACTAGAGCTGGCAAAAAGTCATGTCGTGTTGTGTTCGTGTTTTGTCTCATGTTCATTTCGTTTTATTCATAAAATCTATCAAAACTGATTAGTTTCGTGTCGTGTTAGTGTTGTGTTTTCTCTCAGTAATTTAGTGTTCGTGTGGTACCGATTACGATTGTTTTGTCATGTCATGTCATGTCATGTCAAATATTGCTAGCTCAATCCCCCACACTCCACCCCCGTCACAAAACCAATAACACGGAAAAACGAATCATAAGTTCATAACTGGTAGAATAATAATGAAGCAAAGCAACCTTTCACGCTTTTAAGTAGTAAAATAAAAAATTAACCTCAGAATGAAATCTTGTAATGTAGCATATTAGGCTAGCATATCTAATCATTCCAAAGATGCAAAAAAAAATACAGGAAAAATCACCTGTAATAAGAACTTCCTTTCAAAAATTTCACTTTAGGGGAAGACCATGCAACAGCAAACGCAACAGTACACTTTCCATGAGGCTCCACCCACGTAGAAGCTGAAACTGCAGCGCAAAGAGTTTCTCCAGGCATGGATGGCATGCTTGGTCCAGCATTAAAATTCTCTCGATCAAATTGCCCATCCTTTATATCCCACCAAATTAAAAAATATTTAAATAAAAATAGCACACTGATGCAGAATTGAAAAACTCCCAACAGATTTCTTCCTTGGGAATTTTGCTTTTAAGGAAGAAACTTAAATTTTTATTTTTTTTCATAGCATGCTCTGTACTGATCCAGACGAAGAAAGCATGAAATTTAACAGATGCAGTTAACATAGCTGAACAAACACTACACAATGAGGCTCAAAGATATGCTCACATAAACAAATATGAAAATTAAAAGTTTTAAAAAAAATTAAAAAAAAAACACACACACACACAGAAGCCTCGTTACAGATGGAGCAAACAGAGAACTTCATCAAATCAGTAACCTGGAATCATTAGACCCCTACCTGTGTCATTTTTGACCACATGTCCTTTGCTGTAACACAGTTTCCCTCCGCCAAACCAAAGCATGGGAGGACAGTCACATTTACATTCTGTGTTTCACAAGCAGCTATAGCAAAAGTGACCGGAGGATTGTCCTTTGCAGTCCTGTATCATGTCAGAATCCTCATTCAGGACACCAAACTTAAAAGCGTTCCCAAGTAATACAATAGAGCAACTAATGACCACAAACGATTGCAACCACCACAAAGGAGGAACAAGAAAGCAAAAAGGGAGGTGGAGGTGGAGGTGGGGGTGGGGGGGGGAGCACTAACCACTGCCAGAACCGCCAAAACAATATACAAAAAGAGGCAAAACACATTCACAACAAAGACAATAGATTACCTACTCTACACCAGATTAAATACTACACATTCATCACCAGAGTCAACCATAATGAAAAAGTGAAGTGAGGATCAACCAGACAACTCTAACATATAGCTATGTACAATGTACATAGTAATGTTGCATCAATATATATATATATATATATATATATATATATATATATATATATATATATATATAGGGGAAGGCTCTAGTGAGAACCCCTCCTTTATGTGAGAATTCTTCTTATGTGAGAACACTTTTATGTTCTAAATTTTTACTCGTATGTTCTAAATTTTAAATTTGATATTCTAAATTAGTACTCACATGTTCTAAACCATAAATTAATTAAGTTAGATGTTATAAATTTTGAATGACTTATTCCCAAATTTTAAATTATATGTTTTTAAATTTAAAAACGTGTGTGTGTTCTAAGATTTTTAGTTATATGTTCTAAATTTGAAAGCAAATGTTCCAATTTTTACTCGCATGTTCTAAATTTTTACTCATATGTTCTACATTTTTACTACCATTTTCTATAATTTATACCAGGTGTTCTAAATTTTAAATCAGATGTTCTAAATTTTATTCATATGTTCTAAATTTCATAAAGCAGTTTTTTAAATTTTTAAATTTATGCACATACATTTTTACTTTCAATATCTCTCTCCAGTCTCCACAACAACGAAACACTCTCTCTCTCTCTCTCTCTCTCTCTCTCTCTCTCTCTCTCTCTCTCTCTCTATTTTAAAGTTCAAGCTTTTAAAATTAGAGATGAGAAAGTAATTGAGATTATGAGCAACTTGCAAACTCAACAATAAGTATATTCGGGCATCATTAGGAAGATTAGTTCTTTAATCGCAATCTCGAACTCGTCATAGTGTTAAACATTCTAGGAATACAAATTCACAATGTTAAACAATGTCTTAACCTAAAAAGGATCTATCCTATACCTTAGCAAAGATGGACTATGAAAATCAATCAATCAATTATTTTATTTTTTATTTTTTTTTTTGAAGAAATCAATCAATTAATTGAACATAGCTTAATTGAAAAACCTTCCTTATCTATATATAGGATATTCAACATTATGCACATTTAATTAAAAGAATATGTATCTTTAGTACAGAAGATTAGCACATTTAATTAAAAGAATATGTATCTTTAGTACAGAAGATTTGCACATTTCTATCAGTAAATATGCACATATCACTAGTAAATATGCACATATCACTTTTAAAATCTGCACATTTTTTAAAAAGAATAATGCACATTTTTACAACAATAATGCACATCTAGTTCAAAGACAGAAAGATGAACACGGGAGGAGAGAGAGGACATTGGGAAAAGAGATGAATATAGAGCAGAGAGAGGGAGAGGAATGGGTAGGTGAGAGAGAGAAATGGGGAAAGGTGATGAACAAGGAGGAAAAGAGAGGAAGAAAAACACGAGGAAAGAAAGAAATGGGAATCTCTTTTTATATAATATTTATAGTTTTGCCATTAATGAAACATGTGATTCGAGCCGTTAGATCTTTTTATTTAAACGTATGAGATTACTTCTCATTCTTCTCATTATAAAGTCCTCATTTAACCCCAAATCCCTCCGTATTTTTGCAGTTTTTTTTTAATGCATCACTTCTTTTTTTTTGGACATCTTGAATTCTTTATAGTTTTCCTCACATGGCCCCTTCTTACACTTTTTAATTATATCCCAACAAACCCCGCACATACAATATTTTACTCGATTCAACTAACGATCCTAAAAACTATGTGCCGGTCAAACCAATACACTTAACAAAAACAAAGGAAGTACTCAACAGTAGTTAAAATAATTAGATTTTATTTTTTATGTGTAATTAAGCAATTTTGGTCAAAGTTAGTACGGGGTTAGTATATAAACTTAAAATGATGCAAAGAAATAAAGGAAGTATAATATATTGTAGATCAGTAGAATATATATTCTAAGTTGGTATCCTTTTCCCACCACTCAATTTCCTCCCAACATTAGGGTCGAATTAAGGTGGTATTTTCATTGTCAAATTTCACCACTGCGGACCCATTTTCTACTGGATCAGTAAAATTTATACCATTTCTTTTATTTTTCCCAAATTTTGTCTCCCAGGTACCTATCTCAGTATCTCCTCATATATGTTACGACATGGGTGTTGGTGAGTGTGGAATACAATGATGGTAGAGGTTTTGGTGGGCAGCAGTTTTAGGATTTTCTAAGGCAATTCTTCAAAGGTTCAATACAGTGGAAAATTTCATTTGTAAGGTACGGCTGCACCAAACAAGGGTTGAACAAAAAAGGCTTACTACACAAAAGATTGAAGCAAATTCAAACAAAAAATAAAAAAAAACTTCCTGCTCACCAAAATTGGCGACCAAGTCAGGGGAGAGTGTATTCAATGGAATAATTCCTTGTAAGCTGTCTAAGCAAAATAATA
Source organism: Chenopodium album (assembly GCF_948465745.1). Taxonomy (NCBI): domain Eukaryota; kingdom Viridiplantae; phylum Streptophyta; class Magnoliopsida; order Caryophyllales; family Amaranthaceae; genus Chenopodium; species Chenopodium album. Next base: position 24,275 of record NC_137855.1, read on the forward strand.
TCAATGATTAGAGAACTTTCCTAAACAATGTTAAGCACATAAAAATCCACGCATGGACAAAACCAAGTGAGCCTAGATGAACTACCAGAAGTAACACAGCTAAAACAAACTAATGGGGTCCAGCAAGCTTCGCACAACAAACAAACAAGCAAGCAAACAAGCAACTACACAAACAAGCAGTCATACACAATATCCTGTCAATACTTCCCTCACCTACATATGCTGCCATTAGACACAAACTAAGCCCATGCTTGCCCTCAACAAATTATTCATGTATTTTTACAAGCAACTAAAAAGAAAATAATACTCCCTCCGTCCCCTTTTGATAGTCCCTTATGGACAAATTTTAGTCCCAAAATGTTCACCCCATTTGTGTTTTCCAAAAACCATTAAAATTATTTTTTTTTTACCAAAATTCCCTCTAATTTGCAACAATACTAGTGCAAATGTAAATTTCCCATGTAAATTTTGTTTTCCCATATACTTTTATTACTTTCTCTCTCTACTTTTTTGCATACCCAATGTCAATTTACTTTTTCAATGTACTTTTACTATTCTTATTTATGTTTATTAATTCCCGTGAAAAATGCCCATAAGGGACTATCAAAAGGGGACGGAGGGAGTAAGAAATTAGTGTAGCTTTGCAAAACATGAATGATAGAGCCTACCTTAAACTTTGCAAAAACATCAATGATAGAGCCTCCCTTAAACTTTGCAAAACATCAATGACAGAGCCTACCTTAAACTTTGCTAAACATCAATTATAGAGCTTACCTTAAAATTTAAGGCTCCGGAAAAGACAAAGCTTATGTTTCAACTCATATATAAAACTTATCAACTCCTTAACTTTTGTATTTCACATCAGATACACAAACAATAACAATACTTAAATACTAAAAAGATGCTTCAACAAGATAACATTTTCATCCAATGGATGCTGAAACTATATACCATCATATGCAAAATTTAGATAATTTTTCATCACTGATATCTACTTGATCAAATTAGCTTGCTGGCAGTAACCTTGCCTTAACATAAATAAATAAATAAAAAGGCACATTATTTTTTTCTCCTTTACTCTTAAAGGAAATTCGCAAACCAACCGTAATAAATAGATAGAAAGATTTGATCACTTGCTTGTGATGCAGGAGAACACCAGAAACGTTGTCTTCACCTCTATCAAATACAAAAGACAAAGTTTGTCAATGTTAAGTTCATTCATGAAAATCAGCTGTATTATAAAAAGGCAAATGACACTCACATGAATGGTTCATTCACATGCTCTCCAGATAGATGGGAGACTCCTCCAGCAGAGTTCTGTGAAAACACCAAATGTGACTAAACACTTGTTCACACACACACGCACACAAAAAGGTGAAAACATATGGAAATCTTACAGCCCAGGTGAAAAGAAGGCTGACTTTAGCCCTTTCCTTCCCGTTGTTCACCAACTGCGATAAAACAAACCTAGCACTATTAGAAAAACAAGGTCACAATTATGTTAAGCATTGACACATCGATAGAAAGCTCCCCGTAAATCATTAATCAATATTGCAGCTCATATACTCATACTTACTGTATAAACAAAGACAGCAGAAGGCAGACTGCTGTCCTTATAGTTATGAGGTATAAAGGGAGATATTTGACGGCAAGATATCTTCAGTTCAGGATCAGGTTCACCTACATATGCAAATAATATGACTGTAAGTAGAAGGAGAATTAATAAATGCTAGGATCACAGAAAAGAAAATATGACAAACTACCATCATATATTGTCCATGCCCTTGGAAACAGAGCATGATAAGATGAATGCTGGCCACTCAAATTCCAACCCCAAGAAGATATACCATGGTCACCAGATTTGCTGCAGAAATTAAAGACATAAGTAAATTAATAGTTTTACTTGAAAATGTGTTGCCATATCGAAAATGTGAGAAATTCTTGTCATTTCCAAAATATTCCAAAATAAACCAAGTCTAAGACAGATACGCCAAACAAAATATAGCAAGGGCACACCAATGTGAGAAGTCTTGTATATTTTCTTTTTGTAAATTATCATACGAAAGATATTTTTACAGAAAAAAGTTAGGGACAGACTTCTCACAAGTTTGACTTAAAATCATATATGCAATATAAAATCATCAAATAAGTAGACTCATGTGAGAAGCCCACTTAAGGTGAGAAGGGTAAAAAGAAATAAGGATTGTAGGAATTTAACATTGACGGCTATCGGCTGAGATTAAATTTTGCAATTACAGATTTTCCTTTTTTGCTAATGCCTTCTCCATTTTTCCTTAATTCTTGACATCCTCCCATAAAAATAAAAACAATCCAAGCTCAATGAAAAACATATTAGAAGAACAACACTTACTAATTTTCAAATTCAGTCCTTAAATCTCTTCCCTCAATTTCTCACTCTTCAAATTTTCCCCGATTCACATCATCCTAAAATCTAGAATCTTCCCAGAATCATCACTAAACCCTTTTTCTATGTGAAACTTATTCTCTTTTTTAGATTGATCAAGAATGGTGTAATTTGATGGCGAAAATTTTGCCATACTTTGGAGCAGCGACAATGGTGAATAACATTAATGAACAATGTGATTCTATATTCGATGTGTCTAATATGCTTGATTGTATCCAGAATACTAATGTACCTTTAATGTAATACTAATGTACCTTTAATGTATTCACAATGTATTTGTAACACTTTTAAATGTATTTGTGAATCTCATTCTCCACTTTAAGTATAATTCTCAAGCTTCGGTGACTATGGTGATGATGAGATAGATAGTAGGGCTTAAATATGGAGGGATAATATAGTAACATGAATTGCAAGATATGCCATGTAGGTGATTGTTCATTTTACAATAAGATCACAAAGTTTTTGTTGAGTTAAATTTGAGCTAAGGATGAGCAAAAAAATCAGGGTACCCTAGAACATATATATATATATATATATATATATATATATATATATATATATACTTCCTCCGTTCTTTATTACTTAACCTTTATACCTTTTTGGGAAGTTTCTTTTTACTTGACCTGTTTCCTTTTTTGGCAAATTTAATAGTACACTTTTACTTATTTACCCTCACATTTTCAACATAATTAAAACCATATACCCTTTGTTACCTTAACCCCTCCTCTCGAGTCAATTACTTAACCCCTTAGTTCTTCATAGTTGACCACCACATTCTCTCTCCCTCCTCCAAGTTATCCATGGCAGCCACCCATCTCCACCACCCTCACCTTAATTTTGAAACGCCACCGCAACATCAATTATCACCCTTATCTCCCCCTACACGTCGATGGTCTCCACACTCCTCCCCTCACACCTTCTCTCATCACCTCCACGTCTCTACCGTCGTGCTGTCACCACCTAAATTTGTATAAGGGCTTAAACTTCACCAAAATCAAAGCCATGGCGGACAAATTTGGCCAGAAATTCTAGATCTAGATCTGAAACCACCATAGCCAAATTCGACCACCAAGCTCTCACTGAAAAATATGCTCAAGGACGGCAGTGATTGTTAGGGTGGTCGAATTCGGTGGTATTTTCTCTTTCTTCATTTATTTAATTTGGTGGTGGTCGAATTCAATGGTGGTTGTTGCGGTAGTGAAGGATTGAAGGGGTTGCTTTTGTGGTGGACGTTGTTGACTTGTAGTGGTGGTTGTAATGGTGAGATTGAAGGGTAGCTGGGTGGGAGGGTTGAGTTAGTGAGCACACAGCAGGGGTAGTGGGTAAGGGCATTATGGTCTTTTAGCTTTCTTTTCAACTTTTCCTTGATATTTGTGCCTAAATGAAGTAGGTCATGTAATAAAAACAGAGGAAATATATATACATACATATACACATATATATATACATATATCTATGTGTACATATATATATGTATATAGGGTTGTGATCCAATGAGAAAGATCTTAAAATGAGAAGGATGAGAAGAAATCCTAACCATCCATACAAAACAATCTGACGGTTGGTATTAATAAAAAAAAAAAACCCACTTTACTTCATCTCTGTCACGTCTCTTATTATAAAGCTTCAAGGTTGACCTCCTTAGCTCCATTAATTCACACACTTCCATTAAAATTAAACTAACTTTCGTCCCAAATTTTTCACTCTCCAGCACTTTCAACTAACATTTATTTGCTTTTTCTATCTCTTACTCCCACAAGCTTTCTTTCTCTAAGAATTATGGAGGTCTCTGTTTTTTTTTTTCCCCCATTTTATATCAATTAATTGAAGCATAATCTGTTGAAATTTAATGGAGACAACATAAAATGAGTGAATTAGATAGCTTCAGACAATTTTTGTTGAAGTAATATACATGCACATTCTATATAAACATAATGCACATTTGATTTTAAAAGTATGCATATTCAAAGTTAAAAATTAAAATTGCAAAATCAGCCATGAAAATATGCACATAGCCGGAATAATATGAACTATATTTTCTTAAGAAAATATGCACATTTATAATAAATTATATGCACAAAAAATCCTTCTCATCCTTCTCATTTTAAGGATCTTCTCATTTGACCCTATATATATATATATATATATATATATATATATATATATATATATATACACATCTCCTAGATAAACTTAGGGTATTTTTGTCATTTCCAACCCCTAAAAAGGGGTATCATGGTAATTAAATGGTTACAGATAATAGCACCATGTAACTCACAAAGGACGACGTTGGTTTGAAACCGTTAACAATAGTTAGTTGGTGTTCCTTTGTTGTTAGCCATTGAATTAATTTCCTCTAAACTTCTTTTCTCTAAACTTCAATCAATTAATTTCCTCTGAACTTCAATCTCCTCGTTTTTTGTTGTTAAGGGTTCATCGCTAGATTGGTATTCACATTGGGTTTTAATTTTCATATGTTGTGATCAATATGCTCTTCAATTACCAAATCGACAAATTGGGTTTTGCTGGATTGATCCCACTTTGAAGCTCCCAGGTTTGATGTTTAGTGGTCTTCGATGTTGGTAGATAGGTTTAGTGGTGGGCGGTAGCGAAGGGTTTAATTATTCAAAGGTAAGCGTTCTTTTCCACAAATAAACCAATTGTTTTACATACCTTTGACAGCTACTTGCAATTGAAAAAACAAGACAAGCAGATCTAGATTAAACCGAACCAACGCCATTGAGAGAGAACCGCCAGATTTTGGTTAAGTCAAGAGCATCAATCACCATTACGGAAGAGAACCAATGAAACACCTTATCTTCTTTACTCAATTTTTACAAGGTTCCTTTCATTGAATACTGTACAGCCACTTTTACCCCCTTTAACTCAAGATGAGTTAAGTCCTAACAACTCACTACACAACGTCTTTTCACTCCGTCAAGTGCCTTTTCTTGCCTTTTTTCTTGCCAGCTAGACGTGACTTCATAAATAATTTTTTACTCTGATGTCTCGCTTCCCAATGCCTTTTTATAACAATAATGCCACTTGCCAGCTTAGATGTGACCTGATAAATAATTTTTTACTCTGGATGTCCCGCTTCACAATGTCTTTTTATTACCATAAGATATTGCTTAGAGATCGAAAAAGTTTAGAAAGCATCTTATTTTAAGAAGATTCTACTCAAACAATCAGGAATGACTAAACAAGTAAACATCTACAATAATGCAGCAAAAAATTCCAAAACAGAAAAAAAATAAATATAAAACAAAACCTTGAAAGATGTAGTAGATTGTGGTGGAGTTAGATTTAACTAGCTAATTCCTCAAATTTACATCATAGGACCCCTACTGTGCAATGTCAAATGTATCATACCAACAAGGAAATGCCTCATTGATTATAAACTTACCCTAAACCTTCAGGCTGCCCTGGGGCCAAAACTGATGCAAATCTTCTATTTCCTCCATCACGAGATATAAAAATCTGCAATTCCAAGTACTTCAGAGTACTTTCTATAAATTTAGCAAAGGCATAAGAGAAAGTGAGGCACTCTTTGGTATTTTACCTTTTAATCAAAATCTTATCAGGGATAATTAAAGGATTAATTGGTAAAATGGAAAGTCAAGGGAAGGACGCACATTAACTATATGAGTCCCTAAGCATTCATCCCCCATTCAACACTTTTGTTCTTGCCTTCATTGAGCTTTTAAATTAGGATAGGCCGATAGGAGTTGATTAGTGTTGAGTTTATATGTTTTTTTAAATCAATCTATGAAGGTTCAGCCATTATAAGTTCTAGTTTTATTAGTTTACATTAACTGATCAGTTTGATTTTTTACAAAACACAATAGAATCCCATGTTTTAGACAGCTTTTTGAATTAACCCCCACAAAGCCACAACTGCACCCTTTAAAACCCCTAACTTGTAAAACCTCATAGACACGTAAGTTGATAACTACTTGAATGTATATCTGGTTAATATAGGCAAATATGAGCTCTTATCTACCTAAAATATCAATGTATGCATATGGCATCAAAAACGTAAATGATGTCATTCACACTGTAGTTCACAGCAAGGTAAATAACTAAAGAAAACATGGCCAAAGGAAATTCTGCAGCAGCCAGCAGGCAAAATGTATGAGCAATAAAAGGATAGAGCCTTTACAGAAAATTGATTGGCCATGACAGGGGAACCCTCACATAAACCAGGGATAATTTGCCACTGCCTAAATTCTCCCCTAAAACCTCTAGAAATGCTGCCACTTCTGCAACACAATAGAAAAAAAGGTTCAGATAAGATAAACCAAAAACCATGTACAGCAAGGCACAATTTTCCAAGCATACAATTACCCCATTCCTCCCAGCGGTACTCCTTGAGATGCTGAAGGCTTCGTGCTTTCTTTATTAAAAGGGTCGATAGGAGCTTTCTGCATTGAACATTGAACACAGTTGTAAAAAGGAAACTACTCTTAAAATGGCCTGCCATGTTAAAAGACATCATAAACTTACCCTTCCATGTGATGCCTCTTCCCTTACATATGACCACAAACGAAAGCCAAGACCAACCTACAATGGAGATGCCAAGAGCAAACAAAGCATAATGTAAGTTTCAAGGGAGAAAGATAAAGAATAAGAAAATGAAAAAAAAAATTAAAAAATTAAAATTAAAATTAAAAAAAGAAAGAAAGAAAAAGAGAGAGAGAGAGAAACAATATGATGTGTGATTTTAAGAACCAAAGAGTTCATCATCGAATAGTTACCATCTTAATTGCTTCCATAAATGTGATACTAAATTCTTTAAGAATGTTAGCATGGCTGTTTAACCTCCTCCTCCAAGCTTGCTCAGGTGGAGCAGCACTGTCATAATCCAGCTGAAGAGTATATAATAACATCAAATAGGTCAGCCATATTCAATATTCTTCACTTGCTTTCACACATTCCCAAAAATAAATGGACAAAAAATAATTGATACAAGACTTACCAGCTGCAAAGTAACTCTGCTGACATACTCTTCTCGGGGCCATGAATTTTTCTTACAATGAAATATGGTCCCACTAACCATTTTCTTACTGAAGGCTTGGGTCAATAGAATTGCTTTCTGCAATCAAGATAAAAAATAAAAATTAGTAATCCCTAACATACTTGATACTTGCATATGACAACAAACTATTACTAGTTTTACAATGGAGTTGGAGTTAAGAAGAAGAAACACAGCAATAACGAAATATTCGGAATATTTGGCCCGTCCCTGAGCAAGGGCGGCCGTCCTAGGAAGGTCCTGACATTAAAGAGTTATATAAACCAAAGCCTGCAACACATTAACCATCGAAATTGACCCAATCATCACTCGAAAAACTAAATTAAATTCTACAAGGATTTATCACTAATAGTTCAATAATCCACCTTAGAGGAACCCTAAATTGACTATACTGACAATTAAATCACTTATTAAAGCTAGAATGTGAAATTGACATTCGATGATTAATTGAATAACTTACCTGCTACTTCAGCGTATGAGAGGAAGATCCCAAGTCGCTTCAATGGAGAATCAGAGTACACTTAAAGGAGGAGACAGGGGCGTAGCGAACCAGTGCAAACGTAAAAAACGAGTAGATCTTAAAGGGGAAAAGATAGGAGGAGGAAATAGAGGAATATTAGGCCTTTTTTTTTTTCAGCGCGTTTTCTTTTCCCTTGCTACTTGCTGGTCACATCATGTGATCGTAGAAAAACAAAAGTAATCCCGAAAAACATACAAGTAATCCCCTACCAAAAACCCAAAAAAAAAATACTTCACATAACTAACCTCACAGAACACTCGCATATATTTTTATTTAGGATCAACGTCCAGGACATTGGATAAACATTTAAAATACTACCTAAAGTGGTATTAATTTGGGAAAGTATGACAAAATCACGCGTCGATCGGTGTAATTAATGTTAATTTTAATTTAATCTTTCTACTTTTAACTAGCTTATCCATCGCCCCCGGGCGTTCGTTAGCTTTTCCTTTTATTTATTACAAAAGTTAATCCTTTAAGAACAAATTCCCTAGAAATTGCAAAAAAAATAAATTAATTCCCTAATTGCGTCGGTTTGAAAATTTATTCACACGATACTATCCACGTAGGACTGGTAGAAGGCTCGTTAATTTTGTTTTCTATTTTTGGTTTAGAAAAGCCTAACGTTTTAACTTGTGAGCCTGCCATCATCAATTGTTTTCCTTTTTTTCGTAGAAGAAAGTCAGAAGGAATTTGAAAGAATAATATAAGTGTGATTGCTTTCCTTATTTTTGGTTTTTCGTAACAGAAAGTCAGAAGGAATTTGAAAGAATAATATAAGTGTGAGTGTGTGATTTTATTTTTAATTATAAGAACTAGGAATGTCATCAACAGGGCGGGGAGGGGCGGATTTTAGCTTTCCCATCCTCATCCCCGCCTAACATTCTCATCTTCATCCCTATCCCCATCCCCATCCCCACACGCGGGTCCAAAACTCATCCCCATCGACAAATTTTTACCTACACCCCTATGTAGGTAGCTCTACCTGCACCCCTTTCTATCATAATGACGTCATCTTATAAGTTTCGGATTCTGATTCACGTATAAAATGTTCATTTATATATATATAAATGTTCAATTTTATACCATTAAATGTTCAATTTTGTAACATTAAATGTTCAAACTTTTTAATACGGTGTGCTATATTCAATCAATACATTTGGTATGTATATTAAATGTATATAGAATCATCGTCCTTGACATACGGCTGCACCCCTCTTACTCTTATGATGCTTGTGCGTTTCCTTTAATTTATACATATTTTTTCTCAATATATATTTAATCATTTTCAACTTTTTTTTTTTAATTTCATTATCCTGTGTAATAAGAGATCAAAATATCGTAAAGAAAAATGTTATTAACAATCAAAGTACACTATAAACAAAACAGGATAATTAAATAAACATTTACAAAAATAAATTTGAACACATTGCCAGAAAATGAACATAATTCAATAACAGAATGAACAAGTATTACAATCTATATGAACATCTTTCAACATAAAAATGAACATATACCGAAAGTCCAATGAACATCTTCAATACGAGAATGAACAATTATAAAATTAATAGAGCATTTTTTAATATAATAACAAACAAGTATTAAAAATTGTAACAAATAAATCTCTTTTAAATATGACAATGAACAAGTATAAACTAAATGAATATGCTTAGATATAAAAAAAAAATTAATATTGTATAAGATTGCAAGTGAACATCTTTCAATATGAGAATGATCATGTAAATCAAAGAAAATGAACATGTATTAAATTTAAATGAACATATATTAATATCAAAATGGTCATAAATGAACATAAATTCCATCTAAAATGATGAAATTTATGATAGATTAAAATTTACTAGCCAAAATTCGTCATATAACAGTTTTAAGTGACAAAATAAGTAATATTAAATGATAATTGATGGTTCAATATCATAAATCAAATTGATAATTTGTCTTTAAATTTAGTTATTACAATTTGAATATTTTTTTTTTTTTGGCAATTATAATTTGAATATTAATCCTTCTACAAATAAACATAAAGCCTATCTAAAATGAACATTTACGATTGATAAAAAGTACTAGCCAAAATTCACAGAATAACAATTTTACTCAAATTATGTCATAATTATGGAAAATTCTTATAAAATAATTTAATAACTATTATAAGAATAAATTCCATTAAAACTATGAGAAATCACAAACTCTAATTGAAATTTTGGTATTAGATCTGTGAAGAATTCTAATGATGATCTGTTCATATGTGATGAACATGTGCTAATATATAAATGAGCAATTACCAAAATGAAAATGAACATTTATTTTTAAAAAAAATCTATTACGAACTAAATGTACATTTCTTTATTCCTACAAAATAGATCAAATTGTCCATTATATTTTTAAATGAGCAATTGAACTGTATTTTAATTTTTTATGTCCAGTAATTTTATAAGCTAATAAGTAATAATACACACCACAAGTTCAATCAACTTAAAATTGATAATAATACCAAACATCATTCTACTATAATCATAATAAAATTATAAAAATCATGAACTACGAGTACTGAAATTTCATATTATTAAAGAATAAGGAAAAAAAAAAGTTAGGGTTATAACTTTATTTTTGCCAATAAAAATTATATGAAACGCAAAGTACTAGTGAAATTTAATATATCTAGAGAAAATAATTGAAAAACAAGGGAAAAAATTTAGGGTTTGCAATATTTTCCTTAAAAAAATAAACAAAAATAACTTATAATTTGATTTTCAACCTTTCTTTTGATGAAATTTCCTTTGATTTTATGATTTCATCTTTTAAATCTATTATTTTAATTGAGATCTAGCAAAAAATTTTTCAAGAGAAATTTGAGAGAATTTGGTAGTTTAGGAGAGAGAAAGTGGAGTGAAAAGTGGGTAAAATTTTGAGGAAAGAGAAAATGTAGTAGTAATATTTATTGTTTAAGCATTTATATGAGGAAAGAGAAAAGGTGAATTTTTTTCAATATTATAGTACTTACATGGAAAGGGAGGGAAGGGGGGTGTAGGTATTACTACCTACAGTGGGGTGTAGGTAATAACAATTACATCCCCATCCCCGCCTCGTCGGGTCCAATTCTAAAACTATCCCAAGCCCACCCTGCCCCGCCGGGTCCATTTCTAAAACCATATCAGCCCCACCCCCACCTAATCCCCCCATCGACACGCTTAATCCCCGCCTCCTTTATACAACAACACTACATAATTTAAATTACAACAAAAAAAAAAAAAAAAAAAAGACATTGTTTATATTACACTTAAAAAAAAAATTTATATATAAATTTACTACTTTATTTCACATAGTAATTATTTAAATGAAATAGTATAAAAGTATATAATTAATTTTTAAAATATTTAGATGGGTATGGGTGGGTATGAGGCAGGTATGAAGCGGGGCGGGTAGGGCAGAGCGGTGATGGGGCGGGTACAACCTAATACCCGCCCTGCTCCACCACCCGCCAAACCGATATGGGGCTAGTTTTTTACTTGACTCGCCCCACTGACATCCCTCATAAGAACAGCTAATGTCATTTGCGGTTTTGTCTAAGAACCGCTATCACTGTTAGCGGTTCATTTATAAACCAGATTTTTTTTTTTTAATACAAAAATAATAAGAACCTTGTACTAGTCCTACATGGACTGTAACGTGGGAATAAGTTTTTGGACCAACGCAATTAGGGAATTAATTTATAATTAAGAAATTTCTACAGAAATCGTTCGATCCTTGAATAACAAAGTAACCCTACAACAACGATAGAGTAACCCTTATATTACAAAGTAGTAACCTCTACTTTACAACCTATATTTAAATTGTGTCTAATACTCGTCATTTTCGGTAATTTTTATTAATTTTTTTAACTATTATTATTGTGAAGAAACGTAGCTCTTACATGCTTATAGCCGCTAGAGGAGAAAGTTTGGTTTGCGCTATGGTTTATAGCCCAAACCGAAACCAAATTAGTTTTGGGATTTTTCAAACCACACCGCAACATATTATTATACGGTCCAAACCAAATTACATTGTTTAGAATTCGATTTTAAATTTTATTTTAATTTTTAAATAAAATAAAATTGCAACGCAATTTTTTGGGCCTAGTGTTTTGAACTTTGATTTGTAACTTTTTTTTTAGTCTGACTTAACATTACTTGTGATTTTGGCCTTAGACTCAAAATCAGACTGGGTTAAAATTTAGATTTGGGCCTATATTTCGTTTTAATTTTCGTTTTTTCAAATCCTAAAATCGAAACCAAACGGCAATCTGCAATGTTTTTATTTATCGAACCGCACCGAACCATATTAACAAAAAAAAAAAAAAAAAAAACATAACTAATTCAACGTATTAGTTTCACCTAGGGATGACAACGGGTTGGATCTGGATCGGGTCCGGATCCGGATCCATTTTTGTATCTAGGATCCAGATCCGACCCGGATCCGTCGGGTCTGGAAAATGAAGACCCGGATCCAGATCCGACGGGTCCAACGGATCTGGGTCCGGATCCGGGTCCAATATATTTTGCCTAATTTTTTGCAATAAATGTAATGTTTGGGTCAAAAAATGCGTGCATTACAAACTTCCGTTTGGGGTTATTGAATTCAACTTATATTAAAGTTATACAACAAATTTAAAAACACAAAGTAACCAACTTATATTTTGAAATAAAAAATATAAACAACGAAAAAAGTACGATGTTACAAACGAGCTAATGAAAAAACAACGATGATGTATTCGATATGAGCATTCAAATTTCATCTCTTGAAAGGGCTAATCTTTATTTTTTTTTTTTGAGGGAACGGTAGAACAAGCTTTTATTAAATTAAATCCAATTCCGCAAGAGTGATGATACTCTGCGGGAAAGGTCCAGTTCAAATAAGTTCATCACAGGATCCGGTATCCCATCTAGCAATGTGATGGGCAACCGTATTACAAGCTCGTCTAACATGAGAAAAAACACAAACATCAAAAAAAGCTCTACCATGCCTTATATCCTCGTACACTAGGTGGATTGGGGTAAGACCCTTGTTCTTGCCATGAGCACCTTTTATAACACTAGTAGCATCGCTCTCCACATGAATAATGCTGAAACCGAATCTTCTTGCAAGGAGTAAACCATACCGAGCAGCCAGCCCTTCAGCAATTGCAGGACTTGTATAGGGAATGCGTTTTGCTGCAGCAACTAAGAGCTTCCCTGAAAGGGCTAATCTTTATCACTACTAACATTATCAACATTTTTAATAAAGAAACACACAATTATAGTTTTTTTTTTTTTTAAAAAAATAGGAAAAATAAAAAAACTGGTAAACGGATCTGGATCCAGGTCTTGGGGCCAAACCCGGATCCAGATCTGTTTTTTTCGGCAGGACCCGGATTCGACCCGGATCCATCGGGTCCAAAATTTGAAGACCCGGATCCGTGAAAACGGATCTGGATCCATGGATCCGGGTCGGGTCCAGATCCACTGCCATCCCTAGTTTCACCCCTACTTATAGGGTACACCCAACAAATTATTTTGTTTAAACAAATTATTTTGTTTAAAAAAATATACATTTTGTTTAAGATTAGAGATATTGTCCATTTATATACGTAATTTTATCTTGTCGCACATTCATATTTGTGTTTATTTGAGGATTTTGGAGCTATTTTTGCTATTAATACGTATTTTAATGTTTTCTTAGAGTTTGTATTATTTTGTAGGAATTGGCGGTTTCATGACAATTCTCGAGTTATGGACCACCATGAGATATTTAGAATTTGGAGCACATTCATTGAGTAAGAGATTTCGAGTTTGGTGATTAAGGGCTCGACTCCTTAAAATTGGCCTAGAGTGATGACCACCAAGTATTTTTTTTTTCCATTTTTTTTAATTTTTATTTTTTTGGGCCAATTACAACTAGACACATGACACATAACCTGTTATAACATGTCATTGACTTTTGTTGACCGGTTTGGGATTGAAGAAAGTAAACACTCCCAAAGTTTCGAAAAATAAATTTGAAGTTGAGATTATTAAAAGAAAATTGGCCAAAATTAAAATTATCAAACCCAATTTTTTCCAAAAGAATATATATGGAAAAGATATATACGAAGTAGTTTATATATATGGGTGCCAGTCCTACAAAAATCAGTATACAATGCTTGTCGATGACAGCTTTAATCTCCTTAACAAAGCATGTAGAGAAACTCATTAACTTTGGAATGTCTATTTCCAAAAATAAACATATTATTACAAAATATTCAGACTACGACATGCCGCATTCTCGTCCTGCACATGTAAGAGTATATAGTCAGATCCAAGGAAACTATAATACTGTATACGATTCTAAGATTTACTGTAACGTAGCATATCAGTCACACAACAAAACATCACAGCCACAGGTCACATATCATTCTCATGAAAATTCCAGACTTCATTATTTTTAACTCCACTAATCCCTGGGTGTTTCATAATAACGTGTCCTCGTTTAATTCACTAACTACCGAGGAAGAAGGCAAATCACCTGTTATAATTTACCAAGTGACCCTCATAAGAAAACGGCATATGCATATAGCTGGGATTCTGGGAAATTTGTCGCGCAATTGAATCAATAATATATGACAGTAAATAACTCGACCAAAGATACCTTAAATAATGGAGTATATAAAACATACAATTTATACAAAAACAAGCTTAACCATATTCTTAATAGGGGAGGGATGGATGAAAAGTTAGTGTCCAATAAATGAGCTACCGACGAAAAATTGATCGAGACATAATTAGAGAAATTTAACTATCTACACTAATATATTAAAGGCCGTTTTATAAAAATGTCCACGTGTTACGTAAACTCCCCTCATTATGCCACGTCATGCACAAGGTGTTCCTAAAAACGTCCACGCCACGTCATGCACTTATAATAATAAAAAAAAAAAACTCTCCACAAGATTTGAACACGCAACCTCTAAATCTAAAACTAATTGTTTTACCACCAATCTAAGTTATTTTTTATGTATTCTTTTGAATACAAAATATTAATATGTAACAAATGACAATTCAATATCAATCAATCAATCAATCAATCAAAGCCTTAATCCCAAAAGTGGGGTCGGCTAACATGAACCAAATTTGATTATTCCGTGTAGTCATCAACATAAATCTTTCTCCTCCATCCCTTACGATCCAAAACTTCATCCTCACGTAAATCCATGCACTTCATATCCTTCCTCACTCCTTCCAACCAAGTCATCTTTGGTCTCCCTCTTCCTCGTTTAATCCCTCCATGGTCCCACTCTTCCACTCTTCGCACCGGTGCACCCTCGGGTCTCCGTCTTACATGTCCAAACCAACGCAGACGATTTTCCCTTAATTTATCTACAATGCCCGCCACACCTACTTTCTTGCGAATAACCTCATTTCTGATTCTATCTCTTAAAGTGTTTCCACACATCCACCTTAACATGCGCATTTCCGTAACCTCCATCTTTTTAATATGCTCTTTCTTAGAAGCCCAACATTCTGTACCATAGAGCAACACTGGTCTTATGGCAGTCCTGTAGAATTTTCCCTTCAACTTTAAGGGAATGCTGCGGTCGCATAACACTCCCGTGGCCGCTCTCCATTTAAGCCACCCTGACTTAATCCTGTGGGTCACGTCTTGATCAATGTCACCATTCTTCTGGATGATCGACCCTAGGTACTTAAAACATTCACTCATGGTCAAATCCTTTCCATCCAAACTCACCACTTCATTGCTTGTCCCCCTCTGAGTGCCAAAACGACATACCAAATATTCAGTCTTACTCCGACTTAGCTTAAACCCTCTAGATTCCAACCTTTGCCTCCATTGCTCCAACTTGACATTAACCCCATCCTTAGTCTCATCCACCAAAACGATATCATCTGCGAACAGCATACACCATGGAACCTCATCTTGAATTGGTCTAGTTAATTCATCTAGAACCGTTGCAAAAAGAAAAGGGCTTAATGCAGACCCTTGATGCAATCCGATTGTAATAGGGAAATCTTTTGTCAACCCTCCGCATGTCCTCACATTTGTTGACACATCCCGATACATATCCTTAACTAGGTCTACATACCTTCGTGGGATACCTTTCTTCAACATTGCCCACCAAAGTATCTCTCTTGGCACCTTGTCATATGCCTTCTCTAAATCAATAAAGACCATATGAAGATCTTTCTTCTTTACCCTATAAAACTCCATCATTTGTCTTATCAAATGGATTGCCTCCATAGTAGATCTCCCAGGCATAAAACCAAATTGGTTATCTGAAATGCTTGTGCATGCCCTCAACCTTTGTTCAAAAAAGGAGGTATTTTGGAATACCTCTGACATTTTTTATCACTTTCTCTCTCTTTCTCCTTCTACCAACCCTTGAACCCCTGACCTTGTTAGGCTTAGAAAGATCCTAACCAACAAGACAATTCAATATGAGTAACAAATTTAATTACAAGAAAATTGATTTATAAATTATAATGTATATTAATGATCAACCATATGTAATAACCCGTGGCATCGCCCGGGCCCAAAAACTAGTTGATAATTAATTGATGGACTTTGGAAATAAAATAATTAGGCAATAAACAACACTACAGCAGCATTGTCAAACCTAAACCCAGTGCTAGAATGTTTAATTAAATGAAAAAAATTAATGATCTCATGCAACAGGAAAAAAAGGTTTAGTTTTCCTTTGATGTTGAGTATATCATAGCTGACCGCACCATGGGCTAGCCCATAGACCGACTGCACGAATGGAATACTATTTAGTAAAGTAGAAGAACCAACCTAAGAGCAAGTCAAGCTGCGCCCCCGGGGATCCGGAAAGGGTGAAGGAGCGCGCTCGCCTTTAACTTTTATATGAGGCCCCATATAAATAAATATTACGTTTTATCATGTATATACGGGACAAAATTAAATAAATAGTAAAGTAATTAATTTTCAAATTATGGGGCTAGTATTAGTCTAGATAAAGTAACTGTGGATTTTTAATCACAAAAACAACCAACAGGCATCCATAGCTATGCATATTTTCATCATCACACAAATGAACTCATGCAACCATTTCAAATTAACAAGTGACAAAAAAAAATCAAACAACACTCCAGAGTCCAGATGAGAAACTAAAAGCAAACAGAGCAACAACAAGTTACCACTATAGTCTGAAAAGCACTCCCCACAGAAAGCTTCAATATACAGCTTTCTGTCTGAGATGAAGAATCACCATCCTTGACATCGCTTTGGCCCTGCAGGAGTGTGAGTTGTGTCACTGTGAGATTCCACCTCTAATTGAAGACTACATTAAATGACTGCAGTCATATAGGATATACATACAAATGGAAAAAATAATAAACATGCACAACAATGGAATCCATAGACCTCGACTCCTCGATTAAGACAGTTTTTCTTGATTGTGTAGAGTGGTGAATGAATAAGGATAACCCACGCCGGTGAACAGGATTGGTATGGATAAAAAAAATAAAAAAATAAAAAAAAAAACACCACCACCAACCACCACCTATGGCAAAAGGGAAAAGAAGGTTTTATGTTTATTGAAAATGGAAACATCAAGTACTTCAAAATATCTGCATGATTCCTAGGTTCAAGCAGTTCACACCATAGAACAGGAAAGGGAGTGTCATAAATCAAACCATTATAGCTTTTTTCTGCTGAAACAAACTGCTTGCGAAATCCAAATATCCTAATTCTCCCTTTCTCCTTGCCTTTCATTGACGAAAATCAGTCACCAAAGCCGTTTTCAAATGATGAAATACAGATACATATGAAACTAAGTCACCAAAGCAGTTGTAAAATAATGAAATAAAGATACACATGAAATCAACAAGAGGATATTCAGTGGCAAAGAGGAGAGGGAACGATATAAAATAAGAGAAGAGAGCAATCAAAAGCCTTAAAAAATGTATTTCTCATCAGCTAAGTTTAAGCAGGTTATTTCAGAGTCAACTCTCAAGTACATTACAGCAGTAGTTGCAGATCACCAACCTTTTTTAAGTGTTTTTCATCTTGATTAACTTCAAAAAGAGAGGAGTAGTATGCTGGATCATATATAGATCCACCTAGTTGATCATCAGAATCTGAGGATTGTCTAACTACTGCAGGTGTGGCAGGACTTAGAAAACTGTTTCTTAAATCAAAATCTGCTTCTCGAGAAACTGCACTTTCGACATATGCAAGCCCCAGTCTGTACATCTGAATCCACAAGAACGCCGACGATATTCTTACTGACAATCCAAGAATTTGCATTACCAGAGTGAGTTTCAAGGAAAAGATAAATGATGCTCCATTATTCTCTGACGAGATGTGCCTGCACATATACAAGAAAAAAAGGACAGTCAGAAGAAAAGTCCATAGCCTAAAACTCCAATCAATATCCCACAGCTCAAAGGCTTCATAAACTTGTGGAAGCATTCAGAATGAGTTTCAACAAATTACTGGGGTAAGAAAATCAAGCTTCGTCAAATAGTTGGGGTAAAATATCAGAATCTACCATATACACAGACCAAGCAAAGAAAATAATTCCATAAACAGGGCGCTTCAAGATAGTTACAAAATTCACAATTATTAATTTCTTTACAATGTTGGTCACTATGTTTGGAGATTCAAATTTCAGATGTATATTGAAGTAAAGGACCAAAAAAAGTGTTAAGTGGAGCATTGCAATGAGGATTTAGAAGACAAAGCACCAAAAGAAGTCCCCACCCAATCTCTCAATCTAGCAGAGTTGACAAGGAGCAATGAGTTGAGGGCCTGTAACCAATCAGATAACTCCTTCATATCTCAGTCCAAGAGGATTCTCGTGACGATAAATTCCAAGATACCATCTACTAACCTAAAAGATGCTATTGGGGCATGATATGCGAAAGTCAAGGAGAAATTTATAATAAAATAACAATGGAGACATTGAGAGCTAATCTGTAAAGCTGTATGTTAGGAAAATAAATTCAGCATTAGTGGAGTATTTGCAATAAGGAATTAAAAACAAAGCCCCAGTACAGTTCCTCACCCAGAATCTCAATCTAGAAGAGTTGAAAAGAAACAAGAATTGAGAGCTTCCAACCACTCACCCAGAATCTCAATCTTGGGAAAATGATTCTCCATGGAAAACAATTGCAAAAATGGTTTTCCTTTGTTTGTTACCTTACAAAAAAATAATAGAGGAAGGGGAAAATTGGAGTGGAAGGGAGAAGATGGATGAGAGGAGAGGTAAGGATGTAAGGAGTAGGGAGAACTACTTTCTACCTTAGGTAAAATAGTTTTCCATCCTTTACAAACCAAACAATGGAAAGTGAGAAAATCATTTTCTTGAAAATTGTTTTCCGTCGAAACAAACGGAGCCTTGTCTCATCAAACACATGTTGTGTCGAGTTGACATGTATGCACCCATTGGTGAACATGACAAAAGATTGAAGTTTATAGATGCTGTAAAAGTGTGAAACACATTATGCGGAAGACAGTTAGGTTTGACAGGAACTAACTAAGGCCATTTACCCACTAAGATGTTGCAAGGCTCATCCAAGAATTTGTATGATATTGAAAAGTATTCATGTCGATTTAAAAATAAATAGTAGTGTATAAAGATGATGGATGAATAGAGGCAGCCAAGATTAATAGTGTTAAGGAGGAAGTTTCTAACCATATATCATAGGAGAAAAGAAGAAACCAGAAGATGTCCAGCAGGATTGCAGAGAAGAGTAAAAAGGCATAAGTTCGGCCAAGGCTTTGACTGCCACTCTCAATGGCAACAAGGGCAAACAGGGCAATAGCCAAGTTGATAAGAAGAACCCCGGTATACAGAGCTCCTAGAGATCCAACCAATGAGCATCCAATCTGAGAAAAGAAAAGAAAAATACCAACAGATTAAACAAGAAACTCATATTAAAAAATCAAAAATATCCAAAATTAAAAAGCTTGATAAACTTAACTTACTTGGACGTACAGGAGAATGACGGCGACGGATTGAAGTTTGTCGTAATCACGAAGCCAGGACTGTAATCGGGTCCTTAGAGAAGAACAAAGCATTATATTTGTATACCATAACCCTAATTCAATTCCCCTATTCGTTTCTCTCTCTCAATTTCCCCAACTGATTTCGAGAATACCTAAATTTATTGTTTCTTTGTTTGAATACCTAATGCTTACCCATTCTTCTGCTTTATCATCACCCTCAACCTCGCTTCTCTAAAGCCTAAACCGTCCGGCTTACCAATTTTAACTCTGTCCCTTCAACTTTTAATCAGAGACCTCCCTTGTATTACTGAACCACCTTTCTTTCTTATCGTTTGCCCTTGCAAATCCAGAATTGAATCACCTATTTTACACTTACTCACCTGATTTTCAAGATATTCAAAAAGCTGAGTATGATCCCGTGAACAAAAAATTAAATACCAGTAATATTAAAGAAAAACCATTATTTCTTACATCTACCTATGTTGTTAAGTGCTTTTGGTTTATCCTCAGTTGAATCAAAAAAAAAAAAAAAAAAAAAAAAAAAAAAAAAACCTATGTTGTTAAGTTTTTGACTAAACAAGGCTTGACTAGCTAATAATAATAATCAATTTGATCGGCCCATAATTTTAGGAAAGTGAGTTGAATGGAATAAATATTACGACTACGAATATTGATTAAAGTAAGAACTAGTGTGTAGCGCGGGCATTGTACTGCTACTTTAATTAAACAATGTGATTATTATATACATTTATTTTCATGTTTATAACATTAGATGGTTAAGTAACTATTTTTTTATAAAAGGTTGAGTGTTCGAATCCCCTTTTCATCAATTTTTGATATGAAGACGTTCTTAGTTACGCCTTTTAATACATTAGTATAGATATCTTCACCAAAAAAAATAACGTGCATGAAATGAATTACCCAATGCAAAATCAAGATGATTCTAAATAATGTAGCTAAATTCGGTGCATGCCTAAGGCCTCCCTAAGCCTTTACCTAACCCCGAAAAATCCCATACTTAAAAGCCAAAGTGGCAAAGTTAAATCGTAAACCTCTATCAACTTTCCGAAATCCAAAAATCCAATTACCAAAACCCCCAAATTCCCTTTCCATGAGCCAAATCTCAAACCTTTTATTTAAACCAAAACCTTCAAAATCATGTAAACATTTGACATTAGATAAAAATGTCCGGCCAGTTGTGTGTGTCGGGTAAGGTGCACAGCAGTGCGTTGTGCGATACGTCCCTGCAACTGCTCACATATTTATAGTGTGCCCTGCACTACTCGCATATTCTCTACCTCCAAATACTCTTTCTTGTATACATACCCCACATTTCTCCATTTCGAGTGGTCAAAACATTGCAAAAGCAAGCTGAAATTATGCCATATTATTATCTCTACTTTTTAAGAGCTCTCCCGAGCTCGTGCAAAGTCCTAACCTCTTTCAACTTCTAATTCATTATTTATCTCCATAATTTTCTAAACTATGGTAGGTGACTATAGGGTGGGCTAGAGCGAAGGTAAAAAAATCAGCTCACTTGGTTGGGTCGAGCCAAGGTTTGAGCTGAAAATGCTTCCTCAAAACCCATAAAATTAGATCGAGTTTAGTGGCCTTTTTTCGGATAGGGCAAAAGAAAAAGTAACTAAAAAACTTAAATACTATATAGTCATACTAATCATACAAGAGCAACTCATGGGAATCTTTTTTTGGCCCAAACAAGTCGGGCCTAACATGACCAGCTCTACTATCATACAAGAGCAACTCTTATTCATGAACTAAGACTTTTTGTAAGGAAGCAATCTTATGGTTGGATTCTATTATTGAGCTCCTTAATCACAAGATTCAAGGCTTCCTCTTCATACTTTAAGGATATTATGTTTTTTGCTAAAGTTTATGAGACTTCGTTCTTGGAGGTATTCTATTATTTCTATACTAATTCAAACGCTTAAAAGCTTGACTTTCAAAATTGTCTTACAAAATAAGTTATTTTCAAAATCAATCCACAACGCCGTCAAGTCTCAACTACCCCTTGTACATCTATGATTTTTTTAGCATAGAAGCAATTTAATGTGAATATCAAACTTAAATACCAAGGCTCCTTATTTTTGTATGTTTATGCCAAGATTGATGAAGCTTAAGGATGATCAACCTCTAATTCTCATTCTCTTTGCTAGAACCCTCTTTGTAAAATTCTTCAAGAATATATGATGATATGATGTCAATGAAGAATTATTGCGTTACATTTACATATGTTTGTCGTTATTCATCCATTTTAATAAATGGAATCAAATAAAGGGGTGTCACACTTTAACTTATTACTTCGTATTATTTTGATGGTCACAAACTCCATCTTTAAATTTGCAATCTTACTAATCTAACCTTTATTCGTACTAATCTTTTATTTATTTACTCGATTCTATATAATTTTGAACTTCATGGTCACAAACTCCATCTTACTAATCTTTAATTAATTTACTCGATTCTATATAATTTTGAACTTCTATTTATTCGTACCATTTAAAAGATGTAATAAAAGATAAGGAAAAAAAATATTATTTTCTTCTTATTTTGACAATCTGACAATCATTTCTCATTTTAATGAAAAAAATGTTAGGTGCCCCTTCCGCCTAGGGTGTATATATGAATCTATCTCTTTGCTAGATTATCGATTACCTTCTATGATTTTTCGTTAATAAACTATGTATAGAATATGTACTAAGTCTACGAAACATTATAATGAGGTTATCAAATTAAAAATTTTCATACATAGTACAAGTAATATACTTGTACAAAGTAAGTTTGTACATTTAGTAGTTGGTGATATGGTGAAAGAGAAAAAAAAAAAAAAAAAAAAAGCTTGTAAGTAAAAGAAATAATAAAATGATAGTGAATCATTAAGTTCAATTTAGTAAGCGTGGCAATTAATTAGAAAGAGATGATAAAGACAGGTTTGCAAATCAGTGATGGTATTTAAAGAAAATAAATATGGTAAAAAAAAAATACAAGTAAAAAGACAAATTTTTTTATGGGTTGAGATCTATTAAGGAGGATGTAAAGTGTTAAATGTACATATAATTTGAACTTGAGTATGCATAAATTTTTCTACTATATGTCATATGTGCAAATTTAATTTTTGACTTGCAACTTTTTTTTTCCCCAAAAAAATATATGTGCATATTATGCACAAAGAATATGCGAATTGTATTTCAGTCAAATTTTTGCACATCTAGCTACAAAAATATATATGCACATAAAATCATTTACATCCTTCATTTGACCTTAAATCATTATTTATTACTCATAATTTATCAAAAAGCTAGACAATGGTGCTTACAAAAAGTGTCCACTTTGTTTGTACTATAACAGGTTTAGAAAGTAGTTAATCAAAAAATAGTGAGCCCGACCTGATTTATAAATATTTTTGGGCGGGCTTGGGATTGGGATTTTATGTAATTTTAGTTGATTTTTTTGGCCTAGACCGAAAAGGACCAAAAAGCCCAAATACCGCCGTGCAAATTTATCACCACCGCCATCATTTCAAGCAAATTGACAATCTTGCCCTTATTATTTTTTTTTCTCTAACATTTGTCCATTAACCACAACCATGTGAACCACCACCTTCTACATTGGACAGTCACAACGACGGTGAAAGTCGATAAGAAATGGATGATGATCGAAGTGGCTCGACGGAAAACGAACCGGGGGTCAATTGGAGCTCCGCGGTAACCGGTTTTGACCTCCGATTACCGTGGACGGTAACCGGTTTTAGGCTTCGGTCACCCTGGTCAATCGAAGGTCAAAACCGGTAACCATCCATAGTAACCGGAGGCCAAAACCGGTTATAGTGCCCAATTCAAAATTTACTCATTTTTCTTCAAAAAAACAAAAAAAATAAAAATATTATGGATGGTAACCGGAGGTGAAAACCTTTTGCCCATCACCGGTAACCGGATGCTAAATTCGATTGACCGGCGCAGTCAACCGGATTTGGTCGTCGGTTACTGATGCCGGTAACCGTTTTTCCTCTCCGGTTACCAACCACTTATTGCAAAAAAAAAAAAAGAAAACTACATTCCACCCATTTTGCCGCCGCCGCTGCCTGAGTCTGCGCCGGCTTCACCACCCGAGGTCGCGTTCCCGCCGCTGCTTGAGGTCGTGCCGCCAATTGCTTCCCGGAAAACCCCAAATATGTGGTTGTGGAGGTTGTGTGGTAAGGGTGTAAAATGGGTTAGGGTTTAGTAAAGGCAAGATTGTCCAATTGCTCGAAATAATGGCGTGGTGATAATTTTTTTTTTTTTTTTTTGACGGGCGATAAATTTTGATTATTTTAACTTCAGATCTATTCTTAATTTTCTTCTCTCATAAAATATTCACTTCATTTCAGCTCATTTTGGTCGATTAGATTTCTATTTAATTTTTTTTTTTTTTCCCGTCAAAAACCCTATTAATCGACGATCCTTGCAGTTATACTCATGGAGAAGGAGGAGGTCGAGGGAAGTTCAGCAGACGCCGTGGTAAAAGGGCATGATCAGACTCAGCAGACGCCAAAACCATGGCACTCGTACATCTCAGATGATTTGCCTCGCTCATTCATGGAATCAACAGATGCTGCTATTCGCTCAGCGCGCTCTCTTCATCACGATTCGTCTACCCGTCTTCGTGGTTTGCAGGTCGGATATATGTCTAGTTTATCATCTTATGCCTGAATTTGGCGATTGACATTTTGCCTTAGTTTCGGAGTATTCTGATCTCATTAATTTAGAGAAAATGTTTTTGTCTAGTTAGTGATGTGTATTGGGATTGGGATTGCAGGATATTATTCCAGAAATTAAGCTCCGAATTTTCAATTATGAAGATGTTTTATTCAAAAAGTTTAAAGGTAACTAACATGATCTCTGTCCTAAATATATTTGAGCTTTTTGACCTAATTATTTATGCCATTTTCTATTATTGTCCAGTCTTAGTAAAATGTTTGAGGGTTGTTCTTGGTATTAGATAGGGGCATAAAGATATTTAACTGGTATCGGTTAACGGAACCTGTTTAGGGCCTTATAGACTATAGTCTCTTATCCATGTGTTGAATACGTGTACGAGTACCCACAGGCCACAGTATACCCGCTCTTATGATATAGTCAGATACGAGTAAATGAGAGTATAAAGTGAATTGTAAAAGGTTTTTTGTGATTAATATTGTGTACCTTTTTGAAGTGTTGTGGCTTAGGTATTTAGGGGGCGTTTGGTTTGGAAAATGTAAATGGAGTGGAAAGGAAACAAACAGGAGGGAGGAATGGAATCAAATAACTATTAACTTTTCATTTGTTTGGTTTAACCATAGAAAGGAGAGAAATAAAAATCTTGTAATTGAGGAGGGTAAGGATATTTGTTACCTTAAGTTTTTGAGAGGTAACAAATGAGGCCACGAGGGGTAACCATTACCCTTAGGTAATGGTAATTGTTACCATGCCTTATAACCAAACACACGGTAATGGTATCGTTTTAATCGAATCCATTTCCACTCTAAAAACTACACTAACCAAACGCTCTCTTAAAGGAGTCCCAAGGCAAGTGCCACGTGGGGGCGAGCCCTTGAGGGAGTCATGAGGCTAGAGGTAGCTGTTGACGTGACATAAAGTGTATTGCACATTAGGCTAGTAATAATATTAGGCAAGTAATTACTTCAGCTTCAAAGCCATGTGATTAGTGATCAGTCATTGCTGCAATATGAGTCATATGATATCTATGCAATAGTTAAGGTTTCCCCTTACCTTTCCCAGATTATATATTCCCATATGCTTCCTTGCTTTTCTCATGATTTCTCCTGTATGGAGTATATTTTTCATGAATTTGAGTGCGATTTTAGAATGAGGCTTTAGACTTGCTAAGGAGGAGTGGTTCAAATTTCTTGTATGGTTGTAGTATTTTGTATATGTGGTATGTCTTGTTCATGGTACATTTTTCCTTATGATGGTGTTTTTAGTGACCCTTCACCCCTTTATTTTATGCCATTATTCCTATGATCTCATGTGTACTTTTAAGATTGCTATATTACCTTTGAAGAAAATAGCCTATGACCTTGTTAGTCTCCATTACTTTGTATTATGTCAACTGCTTGATGCTCTGGTTTAACCTTACGTACTTCTTTTGCTAATTTTGTCAAATAGATGGGTTGGCCATTGGGTTACAACACCCAACTATGACTGTAGGCCTCGGTTTGGCTGCCAGTTTTCTCTTTATCAGGGGTATGGTTCTTCACCTCTCCTTTCTTTTGCCTTTCATGATTGAGAAGTTGGAAATTTTTTATAGATTGTTGGAAAGGACCCTTAAAAATCTTGTTGCAAATATACACACACACACACATATATACACATACACACATATATATATACACACACTACACACACACACACACAAGGTTATCAGGATCGGGATTTTACTTCGGATCGGAAGATGGGCGTAGGATCGAGTCGTAAAATCGGATCGTAGGATTGACCGATCCTACAAGAATTGCAAAAACATAAAATTTTACTAGACTGTATCAAATATTTTATACATATTTAAACTAAATTAAGTATATAATAAATTAAAAAGTTATTTTCTTAAATAGATTATATGACATACATACACGATCTAAACTTATAATAGTACTTGTTAATTTTATATTTTAATTCTAATAAAAAAGTTAACCGCTGTCAAAAAAAAAAAAAAAAAAAGAGAGAGAGAAAATGATGCTGGTTGTGGTAGATCTAGTAACTTAATTCATACTTGGCTAAAATGTTAACCTTTTGTGCTAGAGCTTTACATGTCTATAAAATCCAACGAAATTAGCTTCCACTCTCTAAACATTATTAAAAGTTTCATATACATTTTACATACTTGCATTTTAATTAGATAATTAAATTCATTGTACATAATCAGCTACATCAAGTGAAATTCGAGCGATAAAAATGTTCCTTTTAAGTTTATTATGTTGAATCAGTAGAATCGGGCATATGATCATAGAATCGTACAGATCCTATACGATTATACGGATCCTATGACCGATTCTACTGTAGATCGATTCCATGTACGATCCAGATATTGACTGGGTGTGTTAGGATCGTAGAATCGCACTAGATTGCGATTTTGATAATTATATATATATATATATATATATATATATATATATATATATATATATATATATATATATATATATATATATATATATATATAAAGGTACACAAGGATATAATATAAAACAAACATTATTGTCCTTTATATATTCATGTGGAATTATTATTATTATTAATCATTATTTTTTTTTTTGGTTAAAAGGATCAGAATTTAATTTAATCATTATTTAATGTTAGGAAATTTTGCATTTAACCACCTTTTTAATCCTGATCTTTCCAAATAACCACCTTATTAAAAAAATGTTGTAAAGACTACTATCTTTTAAAAATATGTTGCAACTTACCACCTATTGCCGGAAAGTGGATATTTAACCAACTATTTCGCGCGTTGACTAGTCAAGACACGTGAAATTTAAGTGAATCTCCTCACAGTGATGGGTGGTACAACTTGTATGTGGTTTACCATGAGAGAGTGGATAAAGATGAGTACCATAATTGTTGGTTAATATATTATTAATTAGGGATTAACAATTTCCAAGTCTTTATTCCCCCACCCAACTCAAAGTACAATATACAATTTTTTTTTTTTTTAAAAAAGACTTACCTTTAAAATGTGAACAATCTCTCATTTGGCGCCCCCCTCCCCCCCTCAAATTGATTCTTACGTTTGCCTCTTGTACCCTTTAACCATTGATGGCAAAACTTTTGGGCGAAATTGGAGACCTAGTGAATATAAAAGAAGAAAAATCAATTTTTTTTTTTTACTGTATTTGGATTACCCAGCAATTATTTCGATGGAGAAGATTAAAAATGAACTAGGGGAGGAGAAGAGGGAAATCAAATGAGAAAAGGAAAGAAAAGGGGAGGGGGATTAGGGTTCAATAAATGTCACGTGCCACACACATGACTAGGTCATTTAGTAGTTGGTCAAATATCCACTTTCCAGCAATAGATGGTAAGTTGCAATATATTTTTAAAAATGGTGGTCTTTTACAATATTATTCTTTTTTAATAAAGTGGTTATTTGCCAAAAAAAAAAAAAGATTAAAAAGGTGGTTAAATGCAAAATTTCCTTAATGTTATATTAGGTATAATTTTTGATTGGTTGTAATGGTCTATACTTTAGTAGCTTATATAATCATGTTTGATACTTGTGTGAGGGAGAAAGTCATTTTAGCTCTTGCTTTTCTTTGAATTTACCTATAATTTAAATTAACGGGCCTTTGTCAACATTTGTGTTGATTGATAGAGGAAATAAGGGAGGAAGAATTAAATGGTGAGGAGAGTGAAGAAACAAGAAGCAGCTAACTAGCATATGATGATGAACATGTTCTATTAGTAGCATGTATATGCTTGTCAATGCCGATCTCCACACATCTTAGTTTTAAAAGGCGCGAGGCGCACTAAGGCGTAAAGGGTCCCCTATGCCTAGGCGCAAGGCGCAGGCGCACGCCTTTCGTATATGAGGCGCCAATTTTTTTATTTTTTATTTTTATATTTAATTACTGCTTTCTTAGTATTAAATATGTGAAACTGAATTTTTTTAAATTTAACATTTGAAAAAAACAACTCCTATTTAATTTTAAATTTAAAAACTGATTTAAAAAACTCACATGTATTATTAATATTGACTTTTAAAAAAGCAAATTTATTTTTAAAACCTGATTCTTTTTGTAAAAAAAACACTTTTTTATAAAAAATCAGAAATGTAGGTATATGTTTTAAGTGTTCTCTTAAAGAAAAAAGGAAAAAAAGAAAAGAAAACAGGAAAGAAAAAGGTGGACAAAAGGGAATGATGAATAGAGAGAAAGATGGAAAAAAAAAGATCGAAGAAAGAGAAATAAAAAAGATCGAAGAAAGTGACTAACCTGGGAGAGTTTGCTGGCAAGACGGTGACTATTCCGGTGTCGGGATTCACCGGAAATGCTCACCGGCAACTTTTGTTGCATCAGCAACAACTAATTTCCCAATTATTCACAATTCGCAAATTAGGGTTTCTCATATTAAGGGGTTTTTGATTTTGGGGTAAAATTGATGCTTATTCATGCAATTGATTGAGGGGATTTACTCGAAAATGTAAAACAAAGTCTGGGCAAGATTTAATTTGAAAATTTTTGGGTCTTCTTCTGTTAATTCAACTCAAATCTCCTCTTTTTCTTGCGTTTGAACATAAAGCGGCCTAGGCACAACGCCTTGCACCTTGGCAAAGGCGGTATGCCTACCTGTGTCGGTTTCGGGTACAGGTACCCTTTTGTTGAAGGTCGTTCGAGCTTTTCCTGGGAGTATGGCATGGGTTACTTCAGCGCCGTAGCGCGTGGTACTCGAACATTGGCTCGAGGCATTTTCTCTACCCCTTCTTACCCTGAAAGTAAAGACACTCTCTTCTGATTGAACGTGGCTTCCCCGTCAAATTGACTAACGAAATGTCTAATTTTTGATGATATTGAGTTTTGATCTTTTTTATGTTCAAATTCTTGGTAATTAGAATCATTACGTAGAATACTATGAATAGGCGCAGTAAGGTGCGCACTTTCAGTAGGCGTTGTGCTTGCAAGGGTTAAAGCACCATGACCTGCGCTTTTGTTGTGAGCCTTGCGCCTTGGGCGCGCTTTTTAAAACTAAGCAACACATGTCGACAATCTTTATATTTCCTCAACTTTGAATGGGTTAAGTACATGAATTGCAAGACTTTTGTATGTATCCCTTTTTAAAAACACAATTATCCCACTCTTATTTAAGGTTCTCTTTGGATGTCATGGCAATGCACTAGTATGCCAGGCCAAATGGCTACTAACTAGAGTACTTGTAAAGGAATGCTTGGATTACTGATAATATATTTAGGGGGTAAAAAAGTCAAATCAAGAAAATGAATTTGAATGAAGATAATGCTTAATATTTCAAAAAAAAAAAAAAAAGATAATGCTAAAAGGACGAGGTGGTGTTAAAGAAAAGATAATAGCGGGGTTTTTCTTTTATTCGTAATTGGGCGAGATCATAAACTTTGAAGAATAGGCTGAGAATTCTACCTTTAACATAAGTTATGTTTTTGCTTTGATAGTGACTTTGGGAATAGAAATTCA
This sequence comes from Chenopodium album, assembly GCF_948465745.1. Taxonomy (NCBI): domain Eukaryota; kingdom Viridiplantae; phylum Streptophyta; class Magnoliopsida; order Caryophyllales; family Amaranthaceae; genus Chenopodium; species Chenopodium album. Next base: position 54,444 of record NC_137855.1, read on the forward strand.
CAGGATATTTGCTGGCTTCTTAGGGATACAAGAAGCTAGTTTAGTATCTTTTAAATTGTATCTTTAATAAAATTTTGTAAATTGTTTGGGCACTTTATGGTCATGTATAGCTTAAAATTGAGTTCTTATTATTGTCATTTGTTCTTTTGTAATTTTATCCTTGATTTTGAAAGGCAGGCTTTATTTACTTATAAACATGTTGTGTACAACTAGTTTGGTATTGCATCTAGTTGTTAGTTCTAAGCTTACAAAGGCACCCTATGAATCATGAATATGTAACTTGGTATTCTTTTTTTTTGGGTCTTCATTTTTTTTATATGTATTCGAAAATTTGTCAATTTGGTTATAAGATGAATTAACTTTTGGTATCCCAGACCTTTTTTTTCATGATTCTTTGGTGCTTTCAGGTTCTAGAAGGTTCTTGCTACGACATACTGTAGGTCGATTTCAAAGTGAAGAGGTAATCATTTTGGTTAACATAATGGATTTCTGAATTTAGATGTCCAATCACATGCAAAGGATGATGTGGTTGACAATCCCACCATTTACTAGTGAATTCACAAAGATTTTTAATAGTTCTTGGCCTTAATTGAAAAAGTGTTGGAAATGGCTTCCTTACTTCCTTGCCATAGTTATGACTTAATAAATGTAGCCCATTGGAGGCTTTTTTCTCTCCATCTTGAACCCTAACCATCTTCCTCATGTTGTCCTTTTGCTTTCGTAATTGAGCAAGAGTGGGGAAAGATAGTCTTTTTTCTTTGTTGTGAGAATTTCTCATCATGCTCACAAGAAGGATATGATTTAAATCAATGTAATGTGCGACACATGGAGTCTATTAAGATGAGTTCTTTTGGACTTTTTAATAACTTTCTTACAATTTACAAAATTAAAGAATGATACATACATAAAAGGTTTATCCAGGAATAAAAAATTAAGGAGAAGAATTCTATTTTATATAGGTTTTAACATAGTTTGATATCCGTAACGTGACCACTTGAACAACATTTGCCTCTCCTACTTCCTCAACCACATCATCTATCTCATGTGAAGCAACATTTTTCACAATTATTGAAACATTTGTGGATTTCCTAACCATAGATTCCTTGGAGAGTACAAGAAAGATTACAATATCCTTTTAGGAAATCGCATTATGCCACCCATCGGATAAAATAAAATTGAACTTTTTTTTATTTTTTAATTTATTTAATTGCTTCTCCATTTGCTAGTTAGTGTCATCTACTTCTTTCTTAAGGAGAGGAACACGATCTCATTCATTAGAAATGGTGTTAGTCAGTTCATTGATTTCTATAATGTTCAAGTAGATGTAGGTGCTTTGATTAAATATAGGATAGGTGTTCCTATTGTGTTTGATATTGATTTAGTTGTAATGTAAACCTATAGACTGTCCAATTGATTCAATCATTGATCCTAAACTTTTAGAAGTAGCCATATAAAATGCAAATTCCTGCATTGCAAAATCACCTAGCAAATTTCTCTGAGCTTTTTCCTTAATTTTTTGTCACAAATTCCAAAATTGCATTTCCTTTCTTGTTTAACTTGCAATACATCTTGATTAGTATATTTGACAAAAATGTCCATGGGGCCTTTGTGTCTTGATTTTATAGGAAGGTAACTTTTTTAATACCTGGCTATGACCCTTTGTGTCCTATATCTCACAACCCACCTCAATATTGGTCTCGGTGATGCTCCATGAGAGACAAAGTGATTGAGAGAAAGATGAAGCATTAAATTTGCTTTTCTTTTTGGTATGCTGTATATTATAAAATGTTAGACTAGTCTTTAATGTAATTGTTAAAACTCCCAAGTCTCAAGACTCTTATAATACTCCAAATACCCATTAGAATTAAAATATACACTTAACTACTTTGCCCTTAACTAAACTAGAACCCGTTGAATGCACACCCATTTTAATTTAATTTTTTTTTATTTTTATACAACTAATTATACAAGTATTATCTTATGAATAGAAAATTTTTCAGGCACTTTATATCATAGCCTTATCTAGAAAACTTGTTTAAACACTCAAATTTTGGAATGGGATTGTCAAATTCTGTAATTTCACACAACACCCAAAATCGAGTTTGAGCAACTTACAAAGGAAGTTCAATTCTATGAGATCGTTAATGTGAATGACTAAACATTTTCTTATTTTCAAATGGTGATGGAGGCAATTGTGGGTTTTATCGAAGTTGGTTTTATGAAAAGCATACATGTAGAATCTACCTTGATTTTCTTTTATTCAAATGAGCTAGGGGATCCCACAAACGTGGTAAAAGGTTAGGTGTCTTTCAGAAATGGCCTTTGATGTACTTTCTCCTTTTCGCGAATATTGCGACATGTAGAATTTCCTTCTTTATGATACCCAAATTTAACCATTAATGATTAATGTCTTTGATAATCTCTAATAAAAAGTACACTAATTGATACTCCCGCTGTTTTTTTTTTTATATGCATCACTTTCCTTTTATGGGTGTTTTTTTTATATGCGTCACTTTTATATTTGGTAAAGTTATACTATATTTTATTATTTCTCTCTCTTACTTTAAACCCCACTCAAATTATTTTATCATTTCTCTCTCTTCTATGTCCCCACTTAAATAATAAAATATTTATTCTCTCTCACATACTTTCTTTTTCATGGTCCCATCATACTTTTATTATAATAATTTATTCACCCACTCACAATATTATATTTAGGGGCCGTTTGGTTGGGGGTAATCGGGAAAGGGAATGGGAATCAACGATTCCCTTTGTTGATGTTTGTTTAACACTTTTAATCATTCCCTTTACCCTCCTCATTACCCCAAATCCTTCCAACTCCATTCCCCACCCCCAAGACTTTCCCATTCCCTTTCCCTACCCACCTTCACACCTAACAACACCACCAGAAAACTTGCCTAGACCACCGCCTCCCATCCTCCGACCACCGCCGAGCCGCCCCAGACCACCTCTGCACCTCCCCCGACCACCACTGCACCTCCCTCCCCCGCTGAGCCCATCTTTTTTACCCAGAATTTCGTGGTTAACCCCCAAAATTCCGTCAAAAATTCGCCCAAAAATTCACTCAATAATTGCTTCCTCAGTAAACAGCAGCAGTAACAATCAATTATGACTTATGACTATCTGGAATTTTGTTTAGGCATGCAATTGTTGAATAATTGGTGGGTTTTGGAGCAATTGGTGGGTCTCTTCATGTCGATGCTCACGCTACTAGGGGCGGCAAAGCGAGGGGAAGGGCGGCGAGGGGAGGGGGATAGCCGACGAGGGGCGGGGGAGGGCCGATGAGGGGGTTTGGTGGCTGAGAAAGATGATAAATTGATGAAATGTGTGGTGGTTGTAGTGGTGGTGGTGTGGTGGTGTGGTGGGGGAATGATTCCCTTTGTTTTAAAAACAAACAACAAAGCAAAAATAGGGTATTTTCATTCCATTCTTCCCCTTTCCCTTTGTTCATTCCATTCCGATTCCCTCGTGTGAACCAAACGGCCCCTTATCTCTTAAAACTATGTGCATTCCCAAGTGATGCATATAAAAAAAACGGAGGGAGTATTTTGGAAGTATATAGCAAAATGAATCTTACAAGATCCCACAACCCACGTGACTATGTTTTTCTTTGCGAATAAAGCATAATTGATGGTAAGAAAAGATAAATTTTGAACAGTGTAAAAGTTTGAATATATTTATTGGAGGAAGTATTTGGGTTGGGATGTGTATGTGTGGACCTCCTCTGCCACGTCAGTATTTTAAATCCATATTGTTATGATCTAAATTCTTAAGGAAAAGTTAACAAGAATAGTCCCAACTATTACCGGTCTTCTTTAAAAGGGCCAACCTATTAATTAACTTTGGACAGACCCAACTCTACCTATGTTTTTTCAAAACAGTCCGGTGGCTTATTACCTGTTCAACTGGTAAAATTTTTAATTAAAAAAATATTCTCAATTTTTGCCCTATTAAACCATAACCACCACAACTCCGTCCTCCTAGTCCCCACAACATAACCACCAGTCTACCACTTGAATTTCCACCATCACCACCATTTTTCTTCTAACTCCCATTCTTTCTATCTCTCCACTACTTCCCATCCACAACACTCAAGCAACCTCAAACAGGCAACCAATGTTTCTTCTAACTCCCTGGCCCATTGATGGCTACTCATCTTCGGTATCTTGCTTAACCTCCTCTTCTATATATATTATATATGGCCATCAATTTTGTTCTCTAGGCGAAGGTTGATAAGGTTATTGTGTGGGCGGCTTTATGGTGGCCTCGCTAGCATGTGCAGGTGGATTGTTGTAGGGGTAAGTTGTTGCCTTGGTGGTTTCAAAATGGTTATTGAAGGTGGTGTATTATTGTGATGTTGCTGATGAATAGTTTCTTGGTGTCGATTTTGTGGTGTTTGAGTGGGTGGGTTTTAAACTTGCTATGGAGATGGATGGTTTAATTGGTGGTCATTTTGGAGTGGATCTAGGCTAGCAGGTCGGTGGTGGTGGTATCATTGGCAATGGTGATTTTTATTTTTTTTGGTCATTTTGGAGTGGATCTAGGCTAGCAGGTCGGTGGTGGTGGTGTCATTGGCAATGGTGATTTATTTATTTATTTATTTATTTTTTTTTTTTTGCGGGAGATGATGGTGATTTTTCTTATGTAGGTGGTTGGTAGTTATGTAGGGGTGGTCTGGTGGTTTTGTAGTTGGGGTTGATTCGATTGATGGTGGTGGTTTATTAATTTTTGGGGGACGTGGGGTGGTTGTGGCATCATTTAATCGATTATAATTTGGTAGATAATTATTGATTAATAACTAAATGATTCATATTACATATTTTAACTTGTAGTTTAATCCTTAATAATCTTGAAGATGACCCCAACAATTATTGCTTGCCACTACGCATGTTGGATTGATTTATGCAATAAACTTGAGGTTTTATAAAGTTTCAACAATTTTGAGAGAAGAAGAAATTGCAATGTTGGAGGGAGGTTTTATTGAAATCAGAAAGAAAGGGGAAAATTTAGATTTTTGTAAATTCAAGGTCACATGATAACACGTGACATATTTTACCTACAATAGCAGGGGTCCACGCGTGTGAACTACCCAAAATAGTTGGGTCTGTCCATCTGCGAAGCTCGGACTCGGCCAACCACCCCACCGTATCGGTGTCGACACGACACGACACGACTCGGGTGCGGACACGAAATTCGAGTCAGACGCTTGGGAGAAAAAGTGGACTCGTCGGTCATAAACCCTAGATCTAAATTAGAAGGGAGGAATCATAAAATAAGAGTCTAAATATTGGGGATTTTGTTCTAAAGTGAAAGGCAAGTAGGCCGACAGTAAGAGGTTGCCGGTTTTCATTCTCGGCGATGGGAGGCTGATTCTTCCGCTTCTTCGACATGTTTGTTTAACTGTGCAATTAAAAGAAAAAAACAAGGGGTGGGGTTGGTTGGGAATATACTCAGTATTTTGTGGGTGGGGTAGGTGGAGGACCTCATGTGACTCCCTCACTTGATGTTTTTTTTTTTTAATTATTTTATTTTTATTCTCTTTTTCTTTTAAATCTTTATTAAAATCTGAACAGTTAATACGAAATACTTTTTATTTCTACATTAACTTTTCTTACTTTGTTTTTTTATTGAGTTGTCCCCGAGTCCAAAATTACCCGAGTCCGACACCCTTACCCGAGTCCGAGCATCTTAGCTGTCCATAGTTAATTAATAGGTTGACCCCTTTTAAAGAAGACCAGTAATAGTCGAGACCTTTTTTTGTTAATTTTTCCAATTCTTAATCTTATATATTGTCATCGAAAATGGGTTCCAAAGTAGCACATGATAGTTTTCTCAGAAGCCATAAATGTGTGGTTAAAGACTTTGATTAAGGTCATCTTAATTCTTGGCCTTTTTATTGAGATATTATAATTAGAAAACTGATAATGTGACAGGGTTTTAGTTTTGTATCGGAGTACTGATTTGTATATATAAACATGCAGGCACGGTTTGTTAAAGCTGAGAAAAATGTAAAGATGCTGCATTTGTCTGTTGATTTAATGAAGAAGGAGAGCAGGAAATTGCTTGAAAGGGCAACACTTGCTGAAAAGGAGATGACAACCGGACAGACTGATCTAATGTAACTGTTAAATATACAGAGTATTAGTTTTGTATCCCCTATGCAGCCCTTATGTATCAATTTATCATATAGAATGTCCTTGTAGGAATGCTGGAAAACAACTTCGATACCTAGCCAAATCTGTGGATCATGTTGAGACTCAAGCAGCAGGTGCATATTTTATGTATTTTGTGGTGCGAATTTATGAGTGGGCTGTTTATGCAAACTATGTTGACACAAATTTGGCTGTATATGTTTTGGCTAATATCTTTAAAATTATATTTAGTTCTGCTTAAATTTTACTGTGTTAGTATCATTATCTGGAACTTCCTTTCACTAGCTATTTGATTTAGGCACATAACATAGGAGTATCTCGACTACTTTTCAAGTTGGTATATATTTACATATAGCCTTGGCTTCAGCCTGTTGGCCTTGGTGTGGTAAGGAGTTGAACTTGTAATTTGGAGGTCATGCTTGGAGGTGGGATAACCAACCCCCCCCCCCCCCCCCCCCCCCCCCCCCCCACCCTTAAGGTGTTCTAGGCTTGTTGAGCCTTGAACCCACCCCCCTCTCCCTTTTACTTTTGACAAAATCTGTTTGTGCATAAATATTAAGGTATTTTGTTTAGTGTAATGGTTGATGAATTAATATTTTAATTACTACCTTTTCAGATGTAGTGAATCTGCTGCGAGAGATTCCAGGCAGGGAAGCATTGCAACTTCGAGCAGAGGCAAGTCCCTAAATATATTTGATGTTGAACATAAATGCCACTTTCAAAGTTTGGTGTTTTTTTTTTTGCAAATGTCCTTTCACTGTACTTCATATTCTTGAAATCAACCTCATTCTACGTAGTCTAAATTTTAGAATATTGCTTTCTATCACTATTTGGATATCTTATACACGTTTTTTAACAGTATTAGATGAAGTGAATCAACATGGTCTATCCAAGATTAGATACCATGGTGTATGTTGTTTCAGACGATATTTTGTTTTTTGGTGAACCAGACTAGTGTAGTGGATAATTTTAAGCTAGAGCGTGGAAGGCAAAAGTTAGAATATGGAGTGCCAATTTTAGTACATGGAAGGAGTCAGATGTGGGAACATTGAATGTAGTAACGTTGGATATATGGATGTATGGGTGGTAAGTTAATTTTGTTAAGTACATTGGGTGTATATTTCAAAAGAAATGGAGATATAGATTGTTATATGGATTAGTTGTAGTGAAAATGTTATAGGTAACGTTGTTATTGTTGGAAAAATGCCTGTTGATTCCAAGAATAATAATAGACAAATCAAGAACTTCAATGGAACAAACTCGCCATACTCTAAGTGAAAGACCTATTCTCCTCTGTTGTCCCGTGGTTTGGTGCCCACTGATTTAGAAGCGAAATACGCCACCACCGGTAAAAATATCCTAGTGACTCATGACCCCCAAGTTTTACACAACGACACTCATAACTCGTGTACCCGAAGGTTGGAATTGCTTAAGAACTATTGAGGTCTCAAAAGGTTGGTTTGTGTTTATGTGTTTAGGTTTCGTACCAAGTGTCTCCCCAACAATAATGAGAAGATAAGTTTCGGGGTGGTTTCAGTGTGGTGTCGTTTGGGTTGAGAATGGGTGATTTTAGGGTTGTTTGGGTTGCAGCCTGCATATTGTTTTTTAGGGTTCGGGGGTGCTTGTGGGTGGTTAAGGCTATGAGGTGGGTGGTTTCCGGGTGGCTACTGTCAAGCAATGGTTGTTGTGTGGTGGTTGTTGTGGTGTTGGTCAATTTATTAATTACCTTCACTTTTTCTCTCCTACCCTTAATTTACTATTCTTTAATTCATTAATCAACCCTTATGAAATTTTGACTTAAAATCCGTGTCGGCTCAAAGTTTCAACCAACCTAAAACGAAGGTAGTATATGAAGTAAAACAGATGAAGTTAACGATAGGTAAATGTAACAAAATAGGTGGATAAAATAAAAGAAAGTGTTAAAGTGTGTAGATAGTTTGGGGTAAAGATAGGTAAAGGAGTAAAATAGATTTACCATTAATAAAGTAAAAGTAGGTTAATTTGTAAACATCCATAAAGGAAAGTGAGTTCCATAAAGGAAAGTGAGTCAAACTATTTGAAATAGGCTAATATATATAATTTTTGGAAATTTTGACATTTGTTACCTGAAAAAACACCACGATTCACATTTGCTACTTGCCTAATTTTTTTTACTTTGCTACCACCAAGTAATAATATTATAAGTTGATATTTTGAAATTTACAACGAGACAAATCTAAAGAGGATCTTACATGATTTAACTTTTTCCTTAAGTTTTATAAATCACAAAAGTTGGTCAAAGTAGATACTAGAATAATGTCAAAAGTCAAAAGTCAAAATGCATTAATTAAAAAAATAGTATTAAATTACATAGTATAAAAAATAAAAAGGAAGTTTTTGCATTTGCTCCATAATTTTGGGACAAATTACATGAATTTGATGAGTTGTTTCTTAACAAAGTCAAACTTGACGCATTTGCTTACACTAGTTTGACCTTTAATATTAGGAAAAATTGACAAAAATAATCCCAACTTTCCCCCATTCGCTCAAAATAATCCCAACTTTGGATTATTTTTAAATAAACCCAACTTTGGGGGTCATTCGCTCAAAATGAGTTATTTAACCTGTTATAATAGGTTAAGGTGACACGTGTCACTATTTAATTGGATAAAAAAATTAAATAAAAAAGAAAAAACTTAAAAAAAATAAAAAAAAGAAAACCCAACCTGTTGGAACCTCATCCACGGCCACCCCCTCCGCCACCTAGCCACGACCCCTCCTGGAACCCGCCATGTTCGCCGGCGCCTCACGTTCCTCCCCCACCACCAAACCGCCCATACAACAACCCGATCGAAACCCCCAAAAAACCCTCTCCACCACATTAAACCCCCAAATCTGCCATCCCCACTGCGACTAGGGGTTCCGAGGGTGGGGGATGGCCGATTTGGGGGTTTAATGTGGTGGGGGAGGGTTTTTTCGGGATTTTGGGTTGCCGTTTTAGGTGGTTTAGAGGAGGGTTTTTAAGGGAATTCAGGTTGCCGTTTTGGGTGGTTTGATGGTTTAGGGGAGGGGTGTTGCCGGCGCTAGGGGAAACGTCACCGGCAGGGTTGGGGCGAGCTGATCTTGGCTTGGTTTTTGACTGGCTGTAGGTTGTGGGAAATTTTTTTGTTTTTTTTTTAAAAAATGATTTTTATCAACCTATAATGTGTTGGCACATGTCTTTTAAAACTAAAAAAAACCTATTTTACAGGTTACCGGTTACTTGGGACCGGTATAAGTGAACGACCCCTAAAGTTGGGATTATTTAAAAATTATCCAAAGTTGGGATTATTTTGAGCGAATAGAGGAAAGTTGGGATTATTTTTGTCAATTTTTCCTTAATATTATATAAATGATTAAAAATTATTAAAATTACAAAACAAATTTTTTTTTTGATATTATGAATTATGTTACTTTGTATTAATACTAGAGGTGATCATTGGCAGGCCGAGCCGAAGCTAAAAAATTATGCCAACTTTTCGAGCCGGGCCAAGCTTCGGGCCGAAATTTTTGTGCCCAAACCCGCCCAAAATGGTCGAGCCATGCGGGCTTTTTGGGTCATTTTGGGCTGGGTCTTATAAACCAACTAAATATGCCTAAAAATGCATTCCCAAACCCGCCCAAAAAAAAAAAAAAATTCAGGCTGAAAAATCTGCCCAAAACCAGCCAAAATTCGAGCCAGGTCCGGCGGGCTAACTTTGAATTAATACTAATATAACAACTTAATGTGATAACATTTGTTTTTGATGGATTTGTGCAAAAGGATAGTTAAAGCTAGCGTATGAATACTGCAAAAGTCACAATATGTCAATTATTCTAGAACGGAGGTAGTATTTGATTTATTTTTAATTGATGATGTATTCTATTTAAATCTGACATTTAGGCCACAACGAGTCAAACCAAGACGTATTAAACTTGATAAGTATTAGGAAAAATTCTAAGAAACTACCCACGTAATAAGTCATTTTGTTAACAAATACTCTCTTAGATTTTTTATAAAAAAAAACTACCTTAAATTTAAAAGGTTTGAGTGACACTATCCATTTTGGTTTTCCTGCAACAAAATCTGGCTAGATGGATCCATTTTGGTTTTATCAAAACTTCTATTTCAAAAGTTTAGGAGGGAAAAATAAAAGTAGGCTCCACTTGCCTGATTTTGTTACTGAAAAACTAAAATGGATAGTGCCACTGAAATTATCTAGGAGCAGTTTTTTTTGATAAAACTTTTAAGCAAGTAGTTGTTGACAAAATAACCTATTAAGCAAGTAACAATTTTTCCTAAATATTATTAGCGTTTGAGATACCTTGTGTCTAAGCGACATTTATAACTCTTGTTTAAGCTTGTCATTTGCATTTCAAGTGAGCTCCATGCCATGCTCCCTGCCCACTTGCTTACTATCCGTCGTTAGATGAGTCAAGCTTTCTCATATGGCACTAATCATTATGCTGGACAAATGTACTTGCTAGCATGTCCCCTTAGTGCTTAGCAAAGCCCTTTGGTTGAACTAAGCACTCACCCTTAGTGCCTTAGTCCGGATTTACTACTAAGTGTCGTAGACTAAGCACAGAAGCTAACACTCTTGCTATTATGCCCGAACACTCTCTTAGCACCCTTGTGCCTTAGCTTTCCTCACACTTTCTAATTGTTGTAAGGAAGATATTGAGTCGCAAGAGAACTAAGTGCTTAAGAATGCTTTTTGTATTGAACTCTCAACTTGGTTCGTACAAATGAGCCTCGTAGCCTATTTATAGTGTTCCATCCTACTTACAAGGTCTATCTAGAAAATTCCTAACCTCCTTACTTACCTTTGCGATTTGGAAAACCCTAAATCCTAAATTACAAAGACGACGGAGTAGAAGCGGTGACCTGCTGCTGTAGCCCAACCACCATCTCCAACTAGGGGATCACCTACTTCTTTCTCTTGCTTTCTGTTTCTTTTGTTCGATCTATTTTTCGTAGCTATTAAATGTTTTTATTTATTTATATTTTAAACTTTTTTCTATATTTTTCAAAACTGATTACAAAAAAGTAGAAAAAAACATAAAATGACCTAAGCAGACTATGTGGTTTTTATTTATTTATTTATTTTCTTCCCTGATTTCAATTCCTAATGTCACTAGGTTGCTTTGTTCTTTTATTCTTTGGTTTTGTAGATGTAATTTTAGTCTTTGATGTTGTTATGTTTGTGATTATTTTTTAAATTAACTTATTATGGAATTTATATATATATATATATATATATATATATATATATATATATATATATATATATATATATATATATATATATATATATATATATATATATATATATATATATATATTTTTGGGCGTATCCATGTCGTACATGTTTTTGGAAATTTTAATTTTGCCGTATCCCATCATGTACCCGCTTTTAAACCCGTATCCTTTTTTGTGCAACATAGGGACTTCAAAATCATTATAAATAATTTTTTCTCGTTGTAAGTAAGATAAAACATTTTTTTTTGTTGGGGTGAGGGGGCAAAGAAGAAAAAATTAAAGAAAACAATTTCTTCTTTCATCTTGTTGGCGTAAGGACTAAGGAACGAGGGAGATATTTGCAAAACAAGCATTTTTTAGCTGATTATCTGAAGAATGAAAATATATGTATTTGAAGAAGGAAGAAGAGAGTGGGGGAGGAGATGGGAGATGAAATCAACCAATTAAAGCCTTTATTCCATAAGTGAGGTCGGTTACATGAATCAAAAGTAATTATTCCGTATAGTCATCTACAAAAATCTTCCCTTACAATCAAATACCTCATTCTCTTGCAAAACCATATGTTTCATATCCTTCCTAACTTCTTTCAATCAAGTGATTTTCAGTCTCCCTATTGGTGCACCTATGGTCTTCGTGTTATATGCCCAACCAATACAAGTGATTTCCCCTTTGTTTGTTTGCATTGCTTGTGACACCTACTTTCATGCGAATAACTTCATTTCTGATTTTATCTCTTAGAGTGTTTTCACACATCCATCTTAACATGCGTATTTCTGTAACCTCTATTTTTGTAATGTGCTTATTCTTAGAAGCCCTATATTCTTTATCATAGAGCAACATTGGTCTTATGGCAGTCCTATAGATGGGAGACTAAGTAAAAAGGAAAAAAATTGTTAGTTGTGGGTTCTATGGATTGTTAGGGAGATGGAAACTTTGATAAAAAGTGTTAGGTGTGGGTTCTATGGATTGAAACTTCAAAATGTCAATAAAATACTTTATACTCGGATGGAGTAAAAAAAATACTTGTATGAAGTTGTTGAATGTAAAATATAACATATTTTGAAGAACGTAGGGAGAGCCGATGTCTGGTTACGTTGATTTTGGCATGTGAGGTGACCTGAAGATGCACCATTTAGGAAAGTACAGAGTGGCGGGGATTTTTAAAGAAGCCAAGGGACACAGAAGGGCGGGGGGGGGGGGGGGGGGGAATGGAGGAGTAGGATTTATGTCAATGACGACTAAAGATAAAGTTGGGGTTCATGTAGCCAACCATATCTATTGAAATCAGGCTTTGATGTTATTGTTATTTCAATGTAGCTGTAATACATGTCCTTTTCTTCTACATTGTACATGAGATTATTGCTACTAATTTGAGATGGGATATGGTATGTTTTGCAGCTCCTTTGAAAAGAAACTTTTCTACTGGTCCTTTTTTTTTTTTCTTCATATTCTTTACATTTCTTCCCGCTAAACAGGTTGCTTCAGTGGCTTCTCTTCTGAAGCAGCAAAGAGCTGGTATGGAAAAGAGGATGATCAAAATAACTGAAATGGGAGTTGCAGTCTGACAAGCTGTGAGCTGATCACTAATGAGTTTTATAGTGGCGCTACGCAAATTGGTGGAAGATGTTTTAGGTTGTTATTAACTTGTGCACGTCTACCATTAGACCATAAATCTCAAGAAAGGATTGATATTAGACTTTTTTTGCCATTGAACTGATGTGTAATTACTACAAAGCAAGACTTAGCATTGATTTACAATATGAATTAAACATGGATACAAGAAATGGTTAGTAACATTTACCATAATTTAAAGAATATCTTCTTCAACCTTAGAAATAACAGGAAAAAAAATACTACGTATTATAAATACCTTTTTCACTCAATAACGATTTCATAAGTATATCTTTGAACTTTCTATTGAAAGATTTATTTGACCAACTGTGTAATAACATTATATCACTTTAAAATTCAAAAATTTTCATTGTTTCTCTATCTATATAAAATCAATTTCTCTCCATACAGAGAGATGAACTTCTGTTACCCAACAATATTCTATTAATATGAATGTAAATAATAAATCAATTTATTAAATTAAGGAATATAAATAACATATCAATATTTTAAATAGAGGAAGAAATCATTTTGAACTTATTTTACTTGTGTACTTTATAGTATACAACAATATTTCCACATTTTATTTACAAGTCTTGTATTTTGATAAAGTGTATGATGAAATTTTCAGATCATTATCTCGTTTGACTTATAATTAAGGACCTTATCAACATTTATAATAAAGACAAATATATGAATACTTTAAATGGCAATCATAATCAAATAAACCATAACAGAGGATACTTTGATTTTTATACGCATCATGATTCATGACGTCAAAACATAATTATTAATCATGGGGTAAATATAATTTTACTTGAAATCACTGAATTGTTATTGACTCAGGGCCTGTTCACATTTACTGAACTAAGATGAACTGAACTGAACCGAACTAAGCTGAAATGAATATTTTATGAGAGATGGAAATTAAGAGCTGAACTGAACTGAACTGATTGGAGCTGAACTGAACTAAACTGAACTGATATTAAGTAAATATGAACAGGCCCTCAATCCAATAATCTGAGTGTGTTCTATTTACCTGATTTTTAGTTTTCTAAACTTATCAGATCTTACTTTTTATGTTTTTTATACTTGCAACACACTTTTTATCCCGCTATTTTAGGAGGTGATTAAAGTAGGTAAACAAATGAATTAAACTATGAAATTTAAACCGTAGCAACTTATCCCTTTCTTCTTATAGGTGGTAAAATTTTGTAAATTGTTTACCCGTTTATCTAGTCTATTATCTTCCTTAAAATGTATGCCGAAAAAGTGTGTTGCAACTAAATAAAAACAAAGGAAGTATATGAATATAACATACGCTAAATATGTTTTATAAAGGACCTTACTCGAATTTTAAAGCATCCCAATTGCCACATATAAGTTGAGGGCCCGGAAGGAAATAACTCATGTGAACTTCAAGCAATAGAGAGGAAAGGGAGAATAGAGTGAATAGGGCTTGGGAGGCGTAAAAAACGCGATGTAGTTAGGTTGTGAATCTGCGAGTGAGTGGGAGGGGAGTTAAAATACAGTAAGGAGGGTGATAACTGATAAGAGTGGCCCAAAACCCTAATTCATCTTCTCCTTCCTCTCACAACAAACAATACAATAATACCCAGTTTCTTAGAATGCCTTGTAGATTTTCATTGCCCTTTTCGGATCTATAATCTTTGGGTTTACTCAGATACAATCATTGTATATAGATATATCAAAAACAAACATAAATTTTGAAGAGATAGAAGAGCAAGTGCAGGAGTGAGACGAAGACGATAAGGCGCACGGGGCCTCGATCTTGACGACGGAGGGCGTGTGATTGATTGATTGATTGGTTGATTGATTTGATTTGATTGAGGGATGGAGAATAACTCAGGAGGAGGTGGCGGTGGCGGTGGCGGTGGCGGGAATGACGTAGAGCTCCTGTGCAAGACGCTGCAGGTGGAGCACAAGCTATTCTACTTCGATCTAAAGGAGAATCCAAGAGGTCGATACCTTAAGATTTCTGAGAAAACCTCTGCTACTAGGTCTACCATCATCGTCCCTTCTAATGGAATTTCCTGGTTTTTGGATCTCTTTAATTACTATGTTAATTCTGAGGAGCAGGATATTTTTAGCAAGGAGTTGCAGCTTGATGCTAAGGTACTTTCTTGTCTTCCTCCATGACCTCGAACCTCAACACCCTCTACCTTTACCTCCCTATCATTCTAATTCTTATTCTATTTTCCTGCAGGTCTTTTACTTCGATGTTGGCGAAAACCGAAGGGGCCGCTTTTTGAAGGTATTTTTACCTTTCTACTTCTCTCTTCTCATCTTGCTCCTTTCTGCCAACTTATGTTTACTACTCCATTGTTAATTACTTGCTCCTCCACAAGTATACTGTCGTTTTTCATGATATACTCATTTTTAGACTAAAATGCAATCCACTGTCGATTTCATATTATAAACATTTTATCCTTATTACAACCATCAAACTCATCACTACATTTACCCCAATTCCTATCCTATTAAACATAAAATACCACCTCTGCACTGACTGCCCTTTCATCTCCTCCTTTTAAAACTGATTACATCATTTCCACCCACTTTCGGCCTCATCACCATGCCTGGTTATTCTCTATTGTTGTTGGTGCATCGCTTATACTTTCTTAGAGGTTCCATTTCTTGCTGTCTTGAACCTTGAAAACAACACCTCTGCAATTGAGGTTGTTTCAGATGCTGACCCTGACAACACCTCCCTATGGACTGCCAGAGCACTGTGGCTCCCCATAAATGATCATTTCTGCCACTATTTATTTCAAGCCCGGCTAAGAGCATTTTCCACGCAGAGAATCGGAATCCCTTATAAAACAGGGCAATATATTGGGTTAAAAAAATAAGCTTTCCATTCTCATATTCTGTTTTTTTTTTTTTTTATTTATTTATTTTTTTATTTTTTTATTTTTATTTTTTTTAAAAAAATTCTTTTATTACAATTTTTATTGTTTGAAAAAAGTCCGCGCTAAATCAAACAATGGAAATTGAGAAATCTGTTTTTCTGACATCTTACATCCAACCAAGCAAAGCCTTAATCATACTCCCTTCGGTTCTCAATACATGCAATTTTTTTTTTTTTACTTTTTTACACTTTATATACTAACTTTGACTGCATATAATTACTAATATACTTCGTTTAACAATTGTCATTACTTGGTTGTTATTGAGTTATTCTCAATGTATACAAAATAATCAGCCTATAATAAATTTTCTTGTACAGTATGTAGTTATAAATATTCATGTTCAAGTGTGTGTTGCCAATCGTTAAAGTCAAAATGATTCATGTACTAAAAATGGAGGAAGTAGTTAACTTTACCGTTTACATTTACTTAGAATTTTCAGCATTTTTTGTTCCATTTTTAGTGTGGTTATGTCTAATTTATTAGCAAATTTGTAGGGCATGCCTATGGCGTTGTTTCCACTCAGCATATTTGCTTGGCACCTAATGGAATATATAAGCCATATCAGCATGGGTCATGTGTATTTTGATTAGTCACCTTTTGGTTTGACTTAAAATAATTTTTAATGAAAAAAATTATGAATGGAAAAGGACAATTGTAGTTAGTTTTTCTTCATCTAGTTCTTTGCAAGAAATGTAAAAGAGAAGAAAAATGAAGTTGGAAGGGGGAGTATAAGTTGAGAGTGGAAAAGAGGAAGGTATGGAGGATAATTGCTGTCCTTTCCTTAGTTGAAAAAGGAAATTATTTTCCACCTTTTGGAAAAGTGAAAAACAAATTGCCTTCTTTGTTTTCCACCCTTTACAACCCAAACAAAAGAAATGAAACGTCACTTTTCTTGTAAACTAAAGTTATTTTTGTTTTCCCAACCAAACACTCTTAAGGTCTCATTTACATCTCCACTTTTGTATTATGTGTAATCTAATGGTGTCCAAGATGAAAACTTGTTATGTTTTAGGGAAATTCTACATGTGGCCTTCTAGAGTAGGAATTTCTATTTGGTGGAAACGTGTTTAGGCTATTATTTCTAGTGACCCTCTACATTTGATAAACTCTATGTAGTGAGAAAACTATCATTAAAATGGCTAACCCATTGGTTTATGCGTTAATTTATTTACCTTAATCAATTTAATTACTATCCTACCCTTAGTTAACACCATACCACACCACCACTTAGCTACCACCATTTTTGACCCTATAGTACAACCCCCTGGCCGCCCCAACCACCATGAGAACGACCCAGCTAGTAACACCACCCAAAGATCCATCTACTAGCCAAAAATCCAGCCAACTCCACCAATCAAATCCTCATATTTCACCCAAATCCACCCTTTCTCTAGAAACCAAGCCCACTACCCCAAAAAAGCCACCACAAGTCCACAACCACCTAAACCGTCGTACCCCTTCCCCCAAAATGACCCAAAAACCTACCCCACCACTCGAAATCCATCCTTTTCGCCCGAAAGCCATTCAATTACAGTATTGCCTGCCGTTAAACCACCTCTGCCATTTGAAAACCACCCACACCAAATCAAAAACCACTTTGTGGAGATATTTTAGAAAAAGGTTATGAGGAGAGACCGAGAGAGAATAGGGCAATGGCGAGGGAGGTTAGAGAAAAAAGGGCAATGAGAGGGTAGGAGAGAGAGAAAGCTGTCGGTGGTTTTTAAGGAGGGAGGAGAGAGAAAGACTAGGATGGTGGCTTGAGGGAGGAGAAAGAGGGATTCGTTAAGGGCAGATTAGTCTTTTTAATCATTAAGGTTAGAAAATGAGCCATTGAAGCATTGGTTAGCCTTTTTAATGAGAATTTGCACACTATTTAGAATTTTTCAAATGTATAGGGTCACTAGAAACTATGGCAAAAAAAAGTTTCCACCAAATAGAATTTACCAATCTAGGTGGCCACCATGTAGAATTATTCTATGTTTTATGCACCAAAATTTTAAACAGTGTGTTAGTATTTGATTGGATTCTTTCTTCAAGTTGGTTTATTACAGCTTGGATTGGTAATGAAAGGAAAAGACAGGAAGGAAAATAAAAGAAGAAAGCAGAAACAAAAGTCTGGGGAGTAGAGTTCTGAGGGCTTTCAATTCTTATTGCTTATGAACTGTTTTTGCATATATCGGAGACAGTATGGGGAATTGGGGGTGATTGGGAAAAGTAGGAGCATGGAAAAAAAACTCGGTTGCGGTCGCGTTTGCGGTAACGGTCGCGTTGTCGCGGAAACAGCTTGTAACGGTTAAATAGAAAGGATCGCGGATTTCGCGGTGTGAATTTTTTTAAAAAAAACACCAGTAGAATTTTAGCTTTGTTTACTAATTATTTATACCATATTATGCTAAAGCTATGACAATTACACGTAGTATTAATTTTTTTTTTGAAGAACTTATTTATTTGGTTTTGATTTCTTACTAATTTGGGTTTTTTTTTTAAAAAAAAAGAAAAAGGGTAAAGATGACTACTTAATAAGTAAGTTAGTAACTTACCAGTTACCACAAAGGATAAGTAAAAGGGGTAAAAAAGTGATGGGACACAACTGTTACTATAAAAAGGATTTAAAAAAAAGAACCAGTAAAAGGGGGAAAAGGGAGACAACTATAAAGCATCATGTGACTTTTATTACTTTCAGTTTCTTTTTGTACTTCCTTCTTCAACCTCCCGTCAAAAAAAAAATTCTGACTTCTCCATAGCCATGGCAACACTGGTTCACAGAGATGATTCCGAGCATCTCAGCATGCCCAAAACAATTACTCGCGAATGTAACGGATACAGAACGGCGTTCTACCGTTACGTAACGGCCAACTCGGCGATTTGGGTGTGAATTTCAATTCGGCGTTATATAACGGCCTTTTTCGGATCGGCAACTTAGAAACCCGTTACAAAGCGGCTGTTATACAACGGAACGGCCGAGTTTTTTTTTCCATGAGTAGGAGGGTGTTTTGGGAAATTTCTATTCTACTGTTTAAATATTTTATTTTTCAAATCTGATATAAATCTGGACTTACTCGTATTCCCCGTTGCTTGGATTATTGGTAGGTCTCCTTTGTTTTAATTAGCCAATTATAGAGGAACTAGAAGTCATCAAAATCCAGCTACTTTGGTCTTTGGGAGAGAAGGAAAGTAAAATTTTTTAAGTCTTTTCTGTCGTTCCTTTCCTACCTTGACGGCTAATTATTGAAACATAGCTGTTTATCTGTTTCTTTTCTTTTTACATCCAATTTGTATACCAAACAAACTGAAAGTGTTTGGTTTGTAAAATTAAGTATTATTATTGTTGCAGGTTTCTGAAGCTTCTATGAGCAGAAACCGTAGTACTATCATCATTCCTGCTGGAAGCACCAGAGATGAAGGCTGGGCTGCATTTCGTAACATCTTGGCTGAGATTAATGAAGCTCTTAGGCTATTCGTCATGTCTAATCAGGTTTTTTTTCTACTTAAATTAATATCTTCTATTCTCTTGAGTATTTTATTCTCTCGTGCTAATTTATTTGTCCGACTACAGCAAAATTCTGAAGCTTCTGAACGTCTTGTTGGGCTCTCTGATGATGTTGGTGCTGGCTTTATTGCGGGCCACAGCACTCAATCTACACCTGCAACAGAAATAGCAGTGGACAGGTCTGCTGACCTGCCTGTTCAGGACGAAATTAGCGGCAACCTGGGAGCTTCTAAAGTTATCAGAGTTGACCAGAAGAGGTTTTTCTTTGACCTTGGTAGCAACAACAGGGGACACTTTTTGAGGATATCTGAGGTAATGTAAAGCTTAGTTTCTGTCTTAATCACGTGTCATGTATCATCCTGAAGTCTGAACCCTTTGAATTGGTAATTTAATGCAGGTAGCTGGTCCTGACCGTTCATCAATCATTCTTCCTTTGTCTGGACTAAAACAGTTTTATGAAATGGTGGCACATTTTATGGAGATCAGTAAAGACAGAATTGAAGGAATGGCAAGTGCTAACGTCCGGACGGTAGATCCTCCTCAAAGATAATTGCTCGTCTCAAGTGTGTTTATTTGATTGGGTCTCAGATTGTCAATGCTCCTTAGCACTCTCGATTGCAATAAGTGATCAAGTAGTGGTGACTTTATATTCAGATGTTCTGTTACGTTTTAATCTTTGTTTTCACTGCTGTATTTGTTCAACTGCTGGCATCTCCTGCACTAAGTGAAGAAAGTTGTTTTTATTGGCAAGGTAAATTTATACTCGTATTCGGAACAATAAACATGCGTGTACTTCATGTATGTGAGCGCCTGTAATTTACATTTGCAAGTATGGAACTTTCCAATAAAGCTCTATTTGACTTCTGTTGTGTGTACTGTGTTGTCTGTATAGTGAATTAGTGATAATTTGAAGTATAGGTGTTGGCTGTGAGTTAAGAATTTTAGACCTTTGGGCTTTGGTCTCATGTCTGTAGATTGTTTGCAAGGGAGTTGACTGATGTGTATTTTTTCTTTTATAAATATTTCCCGATGTGGGCTAAATTTTTCCCTGAGAATGTCTTCACGATATACACACATCATTTTTGATGCTGCAAATAAACATAATTTTATTACGACTTTTTTGGAGTAGGGGGAGCTGCATTTTGTGGTCAAGGCATCGGTCTTACTTGGAAGTCTCCCTGATGAGGGTGGTTAGGTGGGGTAGTGGTGATGGGGGAAATTAGAGATTCCCCTTGCTAGGGGTGAGAATTGAATCCATCTCACAAGTGTGGAAAGAGAGCCTCAACTCACTAGGTCCAATGTGATTCTTGTTGTGGTGGTAGCTATAGGTTAAGTTACGGTATAATCTGTAATTACACTAATGGCTTTTTTTTTTTGTTAAAAAAAAAGTAAAGCTTAGTTAGGCTACCAATTTATTACTCCCTCGTCACTTATATAAACATTCCATGTTAATATGGCATATTCGTATGTTAATTTACCATTTTATATTCCCAACTTCTTAATTCCCCTTTCCAACTTCATCTGCTCAACTTCAACTTCCCCCATCCTTCATTTGCAAATTAAACATCCCCATATCAGTTTATCACTCCTTCATCACTTATAAAATTGAAACCTTCAATGGTCAGCTACAATGGAGATATCGAAGATGAGGCAAATCCCTACCCTTTGGGGTTAAACATACCCTTTGTTTCACCCTTTATTCTTAGGATTTTTGTTAACGGAAATATGGTGGTGGTGGATATGATTGAGCAATTGCAATGGAGGACGAAAGCTTAAGCATCTTTAATGGAGGATGAAAGCTTGTGAAGATGAAAGCTGAGTTTTTGATTCCCAAATTTCAGACCAAACGTGATTGTGACACCTTGTAAAAATAAAAAGCATTATAATTATACAAACTCCCTCTCATATTTACGAAAATGCCACCATATTAACCGGGACTCACTCTTAAAATACCCACCATTTTATAACAATCTTTGTGCAAAATGAGATTTTCCCGTATAAATTTTGTTTTACCATGTATTTTTACTCTCTTTCTACTTTTTATTGCAAACCCCACGTAAATTAACCTTTTCAATGTACTTTTACTATTAACTTATTTGACTTTCTTAATACCCGTGAGAATTGCCCATAAGGGGGTCAAAATTTTGGAGACGAAGAGAGTATTAAATTTCAGCCACTCCTTTCATACATCAACAGCCAGTTTCAAATATACTGTTATAGAGGTTAGTGCCTGCAAGGATTTCCTGTACTACACTCTTGCACAGCTTAACTTAGCAAGGGGTATTATTCGCAAATATCAGACTTTTCAGTTCACAAAATAGATGCCAGTTTTTCCCTCTCTCTCTCTCTCTCTCGATATATATACTGCATGTACTACATACATAGTACATAATTTTTTTCTTTATCTTTTTCTTTTTTTAAATGAGAAAGACGCCGATTATTCAATTAATCTTAGATGATAAAGTACATTGTACATGACATTTGGTGTCCATATCCTCTACGAAATGTCACACAAATTGGGCAGTACTACTGCTGTTATCGATTTTGAACATATAATAACAAAATTTATAGATCTAAGAATTAAAACTCCATGTGAAGTTTAATTGGTTACATGATGCATCAAATTTGGATGAGCCCTGCAGGATGACATAATTGACATCCCAATTTAGTACTTCACTGTGGACTTGATTGCATCCAATATCTGCAACAGCCACATGACCAGCCAGTGTTAGTATTTCTTCAAATTTTCAGCACAAATACATGGAAAAAGGAGGATTAAATAGCAAATGTAAATATCTCCATTTTTCTTATGTATTCTTGCCAATCCCTCCCCTGCTTTTGAAGAATGGAGACTACTAACAAATATTAATTGGAATCTAAATCATAAAAGTAGAATCACAACTTATAGACATATAGTCCCTCCAACTTCTATAAGTGACCCAAGCAATTTTCATGAGATACATAAATTTAATAGTAGTGGAATTACTTCAAAAAGATGTCTAAAACTACATTGATATTGAGCATATGGATTGTGTAGGCCATGGGAGTGTTGGGGAAAAATGGCATTCTCAGATGACTCTTGACCCAAGTCTTTGTTTACTTTCAACCAATCAGCTGGATATGAAGCTATCTAATGTAAGTAGCGCAGCCACTTGAAAGAAGAGCATAAAACTAAAATAAGGCAGGCAATCTTAAAGGACCCCAGACGAAAACAATAACAGAACTGTAGCTTTCCTTTTAGAGATATCTACTCCATTATGTCAGGCACTGAACTAATCATCTATCATCATCACCACCACTTCTTACCAACCTCCGAACTGTATTTCCACTATAAAGTTTAATCCAGCAGGTAACAGGAAAGTTGGTAATAGAGAACTTGAGAGCATCCACAATGGCTAGCTACGTGTACATGTAGCTAAGGGTTGCCACATCATTATTTCTCAAGCTACATAATTTAAGCTTTAATCTTTACAATGGCAAGCTACTTCTTATGTAATTTTATTATCTCCCACATGATGTCATGTTATTTAAATAAATAAATAAAATATATTAAAGAAATAAATATAAAAGCCTTGAAAGGAGTGAAACTACATAGCTCTATGTAGAGCTATGTAGTTTGGTAAAGCTCCACAATGGCTAGCATGTAGCTAGCAATTATTTAGAAATTGCTAGCAAGTCCTTTTATGCAACCATTGTGGATGCTCCGAGAGGGGAACGGGGGGGAGGCTTTTGTAATATTTTCAGGGCTTCCCTGGTTATCGTACACCAGAGGGCATCAACATCAAGGGAGTATACATTACTTTCAACCTATTGGTGCTTCTTACAAACCAAGACTCACTAGGTAAGGGTAATAACAGTGTTTCTCGATATGTTATCTAAAACAAGCAAGTGTATGACGATTGACTGGGATTTGGATAATTTATTAGGAAGATCAGTGGTGCCTGGTCATTTCATAATGGAAATCTCATAACAGGGAATTTTACACTTTTACTTGCTAAAATGTAGCTAATCTGTTTAATGGGGAAGTTAGGTGTTAGAAGACACAAACCCTTTGTTGTGCGTGAGGGTTAATATAAACGAAGAGAGATTGTGGAAGATCTAATGGCTTTAGCTAAACCTGTTAACGGACCAATTGGAAGCAGCAACAAAAGTGCTGCAATCTGGGTCAGGTTTTGCTCATGAAATGGCTCTAGAAGGGTCTAGTGGGGATTGGTTGGTGCTGATAGATTTCTTTTTTAAAACTTCTGATTTCTAATAATCAGTATCAAGTTGTTAACTAAGAAAATTATAAGGGATATATATCAAATGGCTCAAGGCCTACTGTTTCCAGGAAAGGCAAGTGTTGTCAGAGGACCATCCACTAGAACATTGTAAGCAATGAAAGTTGATATCTAAATTTCATGTCACTCAGTAACAATATCAAAATTCAACACCAACCAAGACAAAAAATTTCGATGCAGTATATTTTAAGATATCTAAATCTGTTCCTTTAATCTAAGTCAGTTCTGGGTGGCCTTGACCCTCGTCAGATCTCCAAAATCTGTACGAACTTGTGCCTCTTGATGTTGGCATACAGCATCCATTCTATCATCTAATGATTGCACCACTCAAATTATCGTTGCAATACAATCCAAGAGACCCATTTCTTCTTTCACTTTTTATTTCTTTCAATTAAGTATTCCTTGATCACCTCGATTTCTCTTCAAATCTCCAATATCTTAACGACTACGTGCCTCTGGCGTGTTCTGATGTTAGCATAACACAGTCCAATCGTTCATCATATACTCAATAACTGCCACTTTAATCTTACTGCTAATCTCTTCTGCATTATATACCACATATTATGTTATAGTCACATCCACTTTAACATGTGTGTCTTCACTACATTCATTTTGCTTTTAAAAGTGACCCTCAACATTAGAAGCACATTGTGATTGCTAAAATGCTTAGTATACCAAAGGCTCAATTGCATTTGAGCCAACCAGAATTAACCACAACCAAGAAAAAAAATATTTCATTAGTTTCATCCTCTTTAATGCATTCTCCACTTGTGTCCTTTATATTACTTTACACTATGTTTGGATAGAGAGCAATGGAGGGAAAGGAGGTGAAGAGAAAAGAAAGGATGCATCATCCTTCGTTTGGATACCTAATGTAAGGAAGGAAGGGAAGGGAAGAGAATTGGGAGGATCCATTTTTCCCCTTTTAATAAACCAAATCCTTCCATTGTTAGAGGAATTTAGAAGGAAAATGGAAGGTCACCTCCTCCTTACTCAAACCTCCCTTTCCCTTCACTAGAGTTATCTAAATTTTTCTATTGACTTTGTGAACTCCAATATAGAAATCTTGTAAATTGCTGACTGAACTTCAATATAAACTATATTTGTATATTCTTTACTATTTCTATCTACTCTTTACCTTCTTTCCGAAGGTCCTCCTATCTTCAAGTTTTATTCTTACCTGATCTTTATCATTAACTCTTCATTCAATCATGTCATGGCTTTGTTTGTCAATATGTTTTGAGTATTCTTTGGTACCCCACAGTAGCACTTCATCTTTTTCATTACTTTGCAAATAATTACTGGAGCATTACTTCCTAGCCTCCATCTGTCCTCCAATTGATTCATTCCTCAGCTTCAGTCTGCATCTATCTTACATTTACTTTGATGCATACACCATTGACCTAAGTCTGTGTTGTGTATTCACAGTCTCTTCTCTTACAGTTTGTACAATAAGTCATTAAAAAGAGGAAATCTATTTGACTAGCGTTTGCTCCACTTCAAAAAGTCGCTAGATAGTTGACACAATTTTTTAGATGATAAGGATAGATCAAACAAGTCTCTGCCTCATTCCTACTTTCACAACCTCAGTTCAGATCTGTTTGACCTCAAATGCCTGTTCAGAATATCACTAACAGAGAAATTTTTTCTTTGCGAAAAACCTTGCACCATCCCACTTAACAACTCTCAAAATCGTAGAATAACAAGTTTCTCTAAGCCAACTTCAGCAGGTACTATAAACAATTATGAACTTCTTGTTGCACATAACTTTTGCTCTCAGAATTCTCTCACCCTTTTTATGCATCTAAACTACAAATCTTGATATGCATCTAAACTACAAATCTTGATGGATCATATTGGTTCCTATCCTTGAATTTTAAAAGTCCCAAGATGCAATAGCACTAGCTGTTCCTGTGCCCTTGATTTCTTGAAGACACGTGACTGTTAAGTTAGTTTACCTCTTTTTTTTTTTTTCTTTTTTTTTTCTTTTTTTTTTTTCCTTTTTTTTAAAAAAAAAAATAATTTAGCCTAATTTCTTATTTAAAAACCTAACATTCCAAGAGACTATATGCAAATTCATCCCTTTGCCACCTTCTCCTAAATTCCAAGAAGCTATCTGCAATTTCATCTCCTTTGCCATTAGTCTCACCTAGTTAAGGCTGATTTGAGGCAACCCATTAGACATAAGATAGGAATTTATCACAACGTGATAGTCTCCTTAATAATGCATTTAAGTATACTGGAATTATGGAAAAAATGGAGGGAAGAGAAGAAAAGGTGAAGTATGAAATTTATAGCTTAGAGTTTGGACAATAATTAGGTTAGGATGTGAAGAGAAAGAAACATGGATATCCATTTTCTTTTTCCTTTCCTTTCCTTTCTTTACCAAATCTTCCTGCCTACGGATATATTAAAAAGGTAAAAGCACCCCTCCTTCCTTTCCTATTCCATACATTTGGCGCTACGTACCTATATAGAAAATAGTGTTTCTTTATTCCTCTCCTCTCTTTGACTTTTGTAAGGAATACCCAAATGCAGCGTAAGCAGACTTGAGAAGAGTAAAAAAAAAACACAGATACTGGGAGAACATGTGGAATTTATCTCCCTTTTTCAATAATTTTCTTTTTCTATCTCATTTTCCTGACAGCTCTATAGTCATGTCCCAATCATCCTATAATTCACCAGACTAGACAAAGAAAAATCATATTTTCATTAATACGTAATGCTTTCTAAGTTTACATTAACTACAGAATTTAGAATCTTCTCTTAGATCCATAAGAAGAAAAAAAAAAGAGGTCAGCTCATTTTGTAGATATACAACGGTGAAAAAAAATATTAATAGGAAAAAACAACTTGCCTTGTTCTTGGTAGGAAGGTAAAATGGTTCAAATACAAGTGGAAATGGTGTGTCAAAGCCACAAATCCGAGCAATAGGAGCTTCTAACTGCAAAGTTATCAGACTAGAGTTAGTAAGATTTTACCTGTCAGAACATTACATCACTCGTGTTCTACTAACACGCAATAATCCTGTGCCAATCTTAGCCTGTATAATTACTTAAACTAATTTTACAATAATGGAATTACTTAAATAGTAACTAAAAAAAAAATATAATGGACACAAATGTTCTCCTTATAAGTATAAGAAGGGTAATGAGAAGAATGAGAAGTAATCTGATGCACTCAATGTTTCTAGCCTTTGATTTACACTCTCTTGTCACAGTATCATATCCTTCATTAGTTTAAGATCTGGAATCAAATATTTCGAAGCTCTTACGGACTTGAAGATTTTCACAAGTGCTTGGTACAGAGGTGCCTGGTACAGATACCAAGATCTTAGATTCACCATTGGAGTTCATTGTTATCAGACGGGAAATTCCTAACTCCTAACACTAATAAGTTTAATAAACTTATCAAGTGGCAAATATGAAAATAAAAAGAACTTTGTATTATAAAATAATAAAAACACAAAAAATGCAAAGTTAGTATTGTTACCCACCGTAACCCTCAGCTAACAAAGTGTAGAATTTTCGTCCATATCGTTTGCTAGCTGTTAAGGGAGCAAGGTAGGTGTTACTATGGCAATTACAAATTTACCCCTTGCTAAGTTTTATAAACTTATCAAGGTTAGGAGTTGGGCAGCCCTCTTATAAGACTTTTTGCCACCCATCTTCCACTAAGCTATCACTAGACGAGCTTGTTTGGCTCTCATCATGTTATTGGTTTGGTTTCTTTTTTAGCTCTATACTCATCTTGTTGGTATTTTTGTACTGCCTCTGTCCCACAAATGTTTATACACTTTCCTAGTTAGCTCGTCCCAATTAGTTTACAGCTTTACACACACTTTTAATTAGAAATGTGATCACATCTACCTTTTTTTTCTCCCTCTTCAATATAAATATACCCACGATATCCCATACAATCTACTTTTCCCTCTTTGGCCAACAGAGTTTACTCACTATATCCAATCGAATCATTTTTTTTCTTGATAAAAAGTTCCCACTATTTCCTACCCCTAATTTACAATGATTAAAGGAAATCATGTCAGAAACAACCTTTAATATCACTTTTATAAAAAATGACTTGGCACAAACCAACCTTTTATCAAAATTTGGTCAAGTACCTTTCCCCAAGTTCTAGGCATGGGCATTGACTTCTTCATTTTTTTCTTCCATTTCCATTTCTGACTAACTTACTATATTTTCTTTTTTCTGCTGCATGCAGGTGATCAAGAGAGAATTGAATAGTCATAAAGCTATTCACATGTTAATTGATGACTTTTTTTCGGAAATAAGTTGTTAAAAACTTGTAGAGAAATGAATTTAAGTTAGTTCTTTACTAAATGCTTTAAAATTTTGTTATTAATTTATACTTCTTCCGTTTTTTTAATAGTTGCAACACACACTTCTTCATGGTATTTAGGGTTCACATGATTTAATACACTTTAAAATGGGGTGAGAGGTTGTTAGGAGTATAACTTAGTGGGTCATGTGCTTTGAATATGGGAAATCGTACAACTTTTCTCCAAAATAACTTTCCAATTATTGTGTGTTGCAAATATTGTGACATTTAGATTTTAGGGAAGTGTTGCAAGTATTAAAAAATGAAGGAAGAATTATTTATATTGACATTATACGTATGTCCATTTCCCAAACAAAAATTACAGTGGTGTCCTTGTATCCAAAAAAATTTACCTACACTCTTCTCCACCAAACTGCCTTCTAACCCTCTCTATTGCTCTTCCCAGACTTGCCTCATGTAAAACAAAACATAGACTTTCTTTACACTTGAATAAGACAACAGCTTCGAACAAACTAGATGATCAACAGTAGGTCTTCCTAGCCTAATTTCAGACTAATTGCTATAAAACCAAAAAAAAAAAAAAAAAAAGAAGATTACTTACCCTTAAGAAGCAACGCTCAACAACAGATGCAGCAATTTCAGCGCCAAAACCTCCTGTTACTGGAGCTTCATGACTAATCTGTAAATTTTACACCAATCAAAAATTAGATATTGACTAGTGTAACCAAAAAAATTATCATTAAGAAGAGAATTAACTCACAAGTAATCTCCCAGTCTTTCTGACAGAAGCTTCTACAGTGTCCTTATCCCAAGGTATCAGAGTTCTCAAGTCAATAAGCTCACATGAAATTCCATCCTGCAACATGAGCGTATAACATTCACTAAAGAGGTGTCTCATTATTTGGCTACAACAATGCATATCGGTTCAATTATCAGCACAATAGCATTTATCAGATGAGAAGTACACAAGATATTAAAGCTAGAAATTCCTCAGTCCCTGTCAACTGAGAGTAACTGATCCAAATCTCTATAGCATATGCTAGCCCTAAATGGGTTCTTCAGACTTAGGAGGTAGTACACAGGCAAAAAATCATCAATATATAAAATTTACAATTAATTTCTTTCTGTTAGCTTTTCAAAATAGTAGCTGAACTTTCATAATATGCACACTCATGTCCTCTTTAAGTAGAAGCATATCATGTCATGTAACAGCAGTTTCAGCCCAGGATATGATGAAGAATACACGACACTTGTATTGAAAGAGCAACTAGGCAACAGAATTCCTACTATCTCAGCTAAATATAAGTGATCAAATCATCTGCTAAAGAGAAAATTCTCCCCTTACAACAAAAATGTAATAACTAGTTTTAGAGAAATAAAATAACCAAATGATTAAAAATTAGAGAACAATAACACAATTCTGTTGACATGATAAGCATATACCTTTTCCGCCTCAATACAGGCTTCCTCCATGACAGCCAGTTGAGCTCCCCAACCCACAAGTGTAATGTCATTTCCTTCTCTCATAACCTATAAATCAGATGAAAAATATTTTCATTTTTCTTTGTCATTAACAAATTTCTGAGGCAAACAACAGAAGAGTAAAATTATACCTCAGCATGTGACAAAGGCAACATGTAATCACACTCAGGAACCTTCTCCACAGCAACACGGTAAAGAGACTGAAACTCCAAAACAGCATGACTGTTAATTGATCTCTATCAGGCAAACTATGAAAGCTATTGATACAAAACGGACGTGCCATGCCTTAGGTTCAAAGAAGACAACAGGGTTTGGATCACGTATGCATGACAGGAGCAACCCCTTAGCTTGCTGTGGGCTTCGAGGCACGACCACCTATTAGAGAAACTGTTGACATCAGCATAATTTTATTGCACAACACACATACAAAAATACATAAATGTATACATACACCAAACATGAGCACAAATTTATCAAGACCTAATGGAAGTACAATACCCTATGAGTTAGGTTTGTAAGCATACAAAAGGCACAATGAAAGCCTCAAGGCACAGTTCATATAGGATATTTCGATAACCATTAGTCAAATCACTCAAATGTTTCAAACAGCGTCATCTATTTGCAAATATAAGGCTCTTTTCAACTCATTTTTATACCAGTGAACTGAATTTATGCATGCTCAACTAAATTGAGCTTATCTGAGACAAATTTTAGTTTCCTAAGTCTACACAGTACCCAACCTATGAGGTCCTTGTCCTTTGCACTGCATTTGCATTAGTTAATATACCAATGAGAAAAAGATTGTTACCCAACATTCCAACCTACTAGTCCCACATTACTACGTTGCTTCAGGAAAGCAGTCAACAAAGACTACAGATGAGGGGATTGTAATGTCTAAAATAACACATTCTATCAGCTCTATTGCTGCTAAGTAACACGAGCATGCCAAAAAAAAATGGAAGATTTTTACAGCAAGTGAATTGATAAGTTATTCTATTTATTGTAGATTGGAAAATGGATACAGGGTTTAATTCAGCTTGCAAGTCACTTAAAATACACAAATAAAAGAGTGTTAACCATTCAAAAATTTGAATTTGAAAAAATGAGCTAAAGACAACACATTAACTGAGCATCCATTGCCTTCTATTTTTGGGCATCAAAACTTTACTAAAGAAAAAAATCATTCATCAAAATTACGTCAAAGATTAAGTAACATTCGACAAGAGTCAATGGAAAACTGATTCATGAAAAAAGCAGATTTATAAGAGAGGGGTAAAAGAAATGTATATGGACAACTAGATATTAACGATCATCCAAGAGTTTCATGGCAAAGAGTTGCAGGAAAAAGACAGATACAAAGGACGCACTTTGATACCAGGAACATGGCAAAAGAAAGCTTCGGGAGATTGTGAGTGATAGTGCCCACCATGGCCAACAGCCCCATATGGAGCTCTTATTGTTAGACCTGGAACATAATACATAAGGCAAATTCAAGGATCTATAGATAGATATTTGAGTGAGCAGAAGCATAAAGAGAAAAGCATTACCTCCACAGTTAAATTGATTCCCACTTCGATACCTGAACTTAGCAGCTTCATTCACAATCTAGAAAGCATAGAGTTAGTTTAGAGACTTTGAATTCCAATCATATTAATTCATCATGGAAGAGATGCATGCCTGATCAAAAGCTGGATAAATATAATCTGCAAACTGAATTTCTGCAATAGCTCGATTACCCTTGAATAAGACCAAGAGAGTAAAGGAGAAGTATATGAGATAGAGTCTTGAGAGAGACAAAACATTATTAAAGAAGATACAGTGACAGTCACCATTGCAGCAAGACCAATGCCAAATCCAACAATGCCCTGATGATGAAAGGATGTCAGTAAAAAAAAAAAAAAAAAAAAAGAGTTGAGGATGATCGAAAGAGCAAAAGCCCTGTACCTGTTCACAAAGAGGGGTATTGAAAACCCTGTTTTTGCCAAATTGTTCGGCCAATCCAATTGTACAACGAAAAACCCCGCCAAAACTGACGTCTTCCCCGAAAACGTAAGCACTGGAGCAAAATTGAATGATCAAAGGCTTAATCCCACAAGTGGGGAGAAATAGAATGATAGGTTTAATATGAAGACAGTAGGGTTCCGCAATTGCAGAGAGACGAACCGAGGATCGGAGTCTAAGGCGATATGAAGAGCCTGATTGATGGCTGAGAACAGATTCATTGACTTCTGGTTTCCATCCAATTGGAATGGGGGTGATGGGGGTGATGATGATGATGGGGTTGCTGATGCTGCTGCTGCACCAGCTGATGATGATGGTGTTGCTGATGATGCTGCAGCCGCTGCCGCTGCCGCTGCTCTTGCTGATGATGATGGTGCCGCTGCTCCTGCTCCTGCTGCTCCAGCTCCTGCTCCTACTCCCGCTCCTGCTGAATACGCAGCCGATCCTCTCCTTGTTCCCAATCCAATGCCTCGGGCTACAACGTTTATCGTCTCTTTAGCAATTGCCATCCTTCAACTTAACACCTATCTCCGTCTCAGAGATGGTAATTCAGGTTTCTCTCTTTTGCGTTATCAAATCAATCAATCTCCCACCTATCCCATGTGTTTTATGCTTCCTTCTCAATCTTTATCCAGATCTTTTTAATTACTCAGCTCGTATTTAATTGCACCCAATGTGTTAAATATGTCAATTTCATATAATTTTATATTAGGATTATTATTTTGTTGTAACCCGAATAAATAAAAATTCCATCTCATTTATCCATATCCTTACCGACAAAGGAGTATCTAAAAGCTTACTACTGAATAATTTATTAATTTCAATTTTTAATCTTTTCTTTTTTATTAAACTAATAGGATAGGATTACATCAAACAATTGGATTGAAATTACGTATTAAAATCAAGAACAGATATATTGACTTTGACTTTATTACATATAAAATAATGTATTGAGATTAGTGAGATATATCTTAATTCAAGATGCCTCTAATTTTTAGATTTGGACACGTTATGGTGTATCTGTATTTCGATAAATATGATTTGGTATCCATCCTATGATATCCAAGATTGCGACGTGTAAGATGCCACTAAATCATAAGTTTTTTTTTTTTTTTTTTTTTTGACGAACACTAAATCATAAGTTTAGGGATTATATAAAAGTAAGATTGAAAGGGTCACCAACAGAGTTGCTATAAGAAGCAAAATTGAATACTTTGTATATAATTATATTTTGAGTAAAAAAGAAATGGAACGGTAAAGAGAAACTCTTGAATCCTGTTATGAAGCCTATATAAAAGGAGACCTAAAACTCTAGCAGCTGAAAACCCATCTCACAATCTATGATGCTCCCAGGAAGTAATCTAGCCCGTTCTTGATAATTCTGCTCATGGACTGTCTCAATATTTCACCGTGATTTATTAACATCCTTGTGGTTGAAGGATTGCGCTTTAGAAATGCACTTCAGTGTAGTTATCTATTCCAAGACAGCAAATAACCATACAGAAAATCAGGCTTCAAAATTGCAGCTAGCAGAAGCTAACAACCCTTGGCGACTCCATTCACTGCACCATTTTCAGACACCCCTAATTTGGAAATCTTCGCACATTCCAAACTTTTTGCAAGACCAGCGTCAGAGAACTTGGCCTCACCACTAGAGTGAACAGACAAGGATACCTTGCTCAGATCTAAGGCAGCTTCTACTGACTTGTTCAGTTGTTCTCCATTGCTTCCATCTTTATTCTTATCCCCCGTATTCTTCCCTTCCCATACCTGTATTACGAAGGCAGCACACCTTAAATATACACTTTTAAAATAACCTGCACAGTTAACTTACAAACGACCAGGTGAAATTGTCAAACCTGCTTATGAAACTGCTGCTGCTTAGCCTTCTTCTCTTGGATAGTCTTCTGACGCACCTCATAGAACCCAAAGTCATCCAAAATGCAAGTTTTGCAGCTGTGCTCCTTAAATATTTTAAGCATTTGAAGACCTTGCTTCAACTTGATCTACAACAACAAAAAAAGGGTCTTGTCAACAGGCAAAAATAAAATTATTACACCATAAAAAGGGAAAGGGGGAGAGAAAAAAGAGGGGGGGAATATCAGTATGCACATATGAACTAGAGTATCAGATATACCTCTTGAGTATCTCGACTGTTGGTCACAGGTTTGTTCTCATTGTTTTCAAGAATAATGTTCTTCAACAAGCTGTTAGGCACATCCTTCACCATGTGCCACTTCACTGGGAAATTACCATTCCACTTGTCTTGCTGCCAATACTCAACATTCTTTTGAAAATCAATAGGCCCCACCATTTCTGCTAGGCCAACAAACTGCCCGCTAGTATTAACCTAAACGTTGATTTTCAGAAGCATAAGTACATTGGGATTTTCCTGGGGACAGAGTAAACTGCTACAGCTTAAAAGTGAATTAACATCAAGCCATAACGGAGAGTCCAAACTCACCGAAAAAAAAAGAAACACCGGACAGCAACTAGACTTCTGTTGAGCTTCCTTGTATGCTAAGTCGAGCTTCTTGTTGCCATTTGGGGTGCTGGACCATACATTGTACTTGATACTTTTGTGGACATCATCCTCGCTGTAAGACTTGATGACAAAGAATTTAGCTTCTGTATAACCTTCATTGAACTCAGGACGATTATATTGTTCTCTATCAGGAATCATATTCAAATTTGCCTTCTCATCCTGGCTTCCACTAGACACATTACTCTGCCCTCTAACAGCCAACGCAACAGGAGCAGAGCTCCTTATGCACTTAGACCCCTTAGCTCTGGGGCCCCTGTTGAGCTCATTTAAACCATCCATGTTCACATTACCATAACCCAAGTAGCCATTGCCTCTTCCCTTGTTCTTGAACTTGCTATCAACGGCAAACCATGCACGACCATTGATACGCGCATCATACCCATCATTTCCGAAGCTCAGACCTGCTCTTGCACCATTAGTATATTGGCTGTATAATTTGTTTGGATACATCCTGTTGATATACCCATGAGTTGCCCCCATGCTAGTCATTGGCCTTGGTTGATGAAAAGTCTACAAATTTTAAGAAACTCATTAAGTTGTATTCAGATAAACCTTGACGCATTAAACTGCTTAAAGAGAAATAACCAATACTTCCATATTCATAGTAGCCACAACCAGAAGACATGAGGGAAAGTTGAGCATACATTAATTCAATCACTTCATATAGAATCTATTATAATTTGACATTTAGGAGGATGACATAACCATCAATCAATACGTCAAGGATATCTTCATCCGAAAAATTGGCCACATATACTAATTTGGGACATGCAAAATAGATGATCAGGTTTCCTGAAATTGTAAAAGATGATAATTACAATAAAAATTTCTTATAAAATACAGCGTTAGAGAGAAAGTGAACTTCCTCCGTTTTTAAAAAGTTTTTGTTTTTGTTTAGACTTTTTTCATGAGGCAATCACCATCCAAATAGAAAGAACCTTTAAAGACGAAGGGATAGGTATACTGGGTTTTAATTTAAAAATACCAAGTTGAAACCTTATATTGTCATTAAAACCTTTGTTTAAAATAATGTACTGATATAGGAATTCAAGTGCCTGTAAATGGCAATCTAAAGTTGGAAAAGGAAGTTGAATTGATTTCAGCAACAAACACAAGAAAGCAAGGAAGGCATAATGTACCATGACACCAGCATGAGGACGCAAATTCTGAGTTGCAGAAGACGGAGGAGGTCCGTTGGCATGTGACACCGATGAAGGAAATGAATTGTTAGTAAGAGGCCTTGGGTGACCATCAGCAAAAACAGGGCCATCTAACCAAGGAAGTGGAGAGCTTATTCCATCAAATGCAAATCTTGGATCTTGATAACCAGAAGCAGGAAGAGCAGCAGGTTTCCCATAAGGTGGCATGGTGTATGTAGAGTTGTGATATGCAGGCCTGACATTGGGTCCCTTGGCATTGGCATTTGAAACAGCATTAGAAGGGTCAACGGAGAGAGGAGTCTGTACAGCGGGGGCAGAGGACACCTCTGGTGGTGGTGGGTTAGTATAAGTTCCAGGAGGAAAACAAGGGGCAGAATATTGATATTGTTGATGTCCAAATAGGTGGGTATCATGTGGCATGGGTGGAACGGGCGAAGTCGCAGGAGAATAGGGAGCATAAGGAGCATAACCAAAACCATGATACATAAGAGAAATATTGTCAGCGTAGAGTGCCTGAAAAAAAAAAAAAAAAGCAAGTCAGTCAATAGAAGGCTAAGGCTGCTGCAAAGCTACGGAGTAGAAGATGAGTTGGAAATCAAACAGTTAACTCACTGGAGACATCTCAACTCCATCTTGGTTCATATATCTAGAGTAATCATCCCAGTCATTACAGCTCCCGTCGTAGCCTAAAAGCCAAAGGCAAATTGTTATAGCACAATTCAATGATATAACCAATTCAATTCAGAGATAGAACACGAATTAAAGATATAAGCAATTCAATTCAAAGATATAAGCAATTCAATTCAAAGAAATAACATAGTTCAAAAACTAGTTACCGCCATAGTAGTAAGGATAAGTGTTGGGAAGATAACACAGGGAAGGATCCATGAAATCAGGCAGCACTGGAGTCACACATCTGTCATTGGACCCACCATTTCCGTTTCCATTTCCGTTTGGAGTATCCATTTGAGAGGTAGGAGGCTGAATTGAATTGTAATACTCAGCTTATTTAATAAACTATTCGCATTTAGATAATTGAAATGAAATGAATTGAATTGAAAGGAACATTTTTGGCGGACCCGTTTCAGGTCCTCTTCCAGATCTTCCTAATGATTTAGACCCATCTTACTCTTATGACTCAAGCAAAACCCATAAGGTTGTTATAAAGTGCAATTATGCTATCATTAGTATTTTTTATCTTAAAGTTGCTGATTCTGATTTTACGAAGTTTTGCTTGTGTGGACTTTACAAGGATACTATATACCTTAAAAATTCATGATTTTTAATGAATTATTGGATAGAAGATCTACTCAATGTCTTGAGGTCAACTTTGCATAGTTAATTATAAATTTGAACTCATTATTTCTGTAATGTCCTTGTTAGATTATTCCATCTACGGTTTAGCTGTATAAATTTTCAATGTTCTTTGAATGGTAGGTGGAATTTGACTGGAAGTGCTGCCCGTCCTAATCCTCAGAGATCTTTCAGATATGGCCAAATTACTGTCACAGATGTTTATGTTCTTGTTAGCAAACCTGCAGACCTAATTGATGTGAAGTGGCATGCAACTCTCAATGGGTTATCCTACTTTATGCCTTCAACTCCTTTAAAGCTTGCACATCTATATAATGTACCAGGAGTGTACAAGCTTGATTTCCCAAAACCAATGAACAGACTTCAAGGCTTGAGACTTCATTAATAAATGCAACTTACAGAGGCTTCGTGGAGATTATACTTCAAACTAGCGGTACAACTGTTCAGACTTATCATTTAGATGGATATGCCTTCTTTGTTGTTGGGTAAGCTCAGAGCACTAAATGTAGATATTTTATTACTCTCTACCCTTTGGAAGTTAAGGCGCAGCTTATGAAGTTCCCCTTTGATTTGTTGGCATGGATTATGGGACGTGGACAGAGAATAGCAGGTCCATCTACAACAAAGATGATGCAGTGGCTCGTTGCACTACTCAGGTACTCATTCTATTTGGGTTGTGTTATATAATGTTGTGTACTGGTATGCTATTGAACCTGGATAGTGCTTCTTGTAAATGCTTGGTGTAACTTTCACTTGCTAAATAAAAGATGCTTGATTTGCTTTCATTATCCAAGTACTAGGTTCAGCTTCCTGAGCTTCTTTGGGAATAGAAAAGGTAATAGTGCTGGATAAAATATTTTCTGTGTTCCCGAGCACAAGTTGATGCCCCTTTTGGTAGTTTAATTATCATTTCTTGATTAAAACTGTTTAAAAATATTTCTCTTGTTTTTCTAAATGATAATGATCAGTGATTTATAATTTAAAGTCTCTAAACTAGCTCATATTACTTTGCTCATTCTTCTATGTGAAAACAAAATCAGCTATTGTGTCAATAGGGCATGCTAAGTAACTATTTGAATTATGGGCATTGTGTTCTTGGTTTCTCTTAGATCGTCATGCAAGTATGCAAGTGTGCAGCTATTTGCTTTGCCTGTTATTTGAAGAAGAGTGGGTTTTGATGTGATGACTTGAAGTTCTTATCTTTGGTCATTTAGTTTGGGAGAAGGATAATGACTCATGAGGTTGAGGCAAAGTCAACTAAATCAAATGGCTTGGTTCATCGAGTTGGTTGTTCAAAGGCTTAAGAATTAAGATGATGTTGCAATTTGAGTGATTGTGTCTTTGAACGAATGCTTTAGAGCTTTTAAATAAAAGGTACTTTATTTCTATGTGTTGGTGCAAATCGTTATAATTTGAACAAACTAATAGCCAAAGGCCCAAAGCTATCAGAGCAACCAAGATAGGCCAAAAAGGAAATTTATTATGTGAAGTATTTATTGGACAGTTGATCACTAGACAATGTTGCCTGCAATTTTAGCAGTATTTTCAAAATTATACTTGATACAGTATTTTCATAGCTACAAGACTCATATCTTGTTTTTTGACTTATATCCCACATTCAAGGATTGCCATTATGGTTTCACTTGACAACTATGGCATTTGTAATCTTCGTGCTGAGAACTTAAACTCCTGGTATTTGGGACAGGAAGGTTTATCTCAATTTCGTAAATTATGAAAAGGGTAGTTCAGAGGTTCCTTTGCCCAGATAACACAATATATTGTGGCTTATTACCCTGTGAACTCCATTTAGTATGTTCTCTGAAGATAAAACCATTTCTGCATTTTGTTGCTACAGACTACAGTGACTATAATTGATCTCCAAAATGATGGTGTACTAGTTTCTATTTCTTACCACTATCTACAAAACTGCAGGGATCAATAATTGAAATGAAATGAATTGAATTGAATTGAATTGAATAGAAAGGAACCTTTTTGGTGGCCTCGTCCAAATTGGATTGAGCCTGGGAATCCAAAGACAAGTTGTGCAGCAATCCAGCGGCTTCTAAATTAGAGTAAAGGAAATCAACAGTTACAAATTCAAAACAAAAAAAAATAGCAGACAGATCTAAAAAAATAGGATACGATCAGCGGAAGGTGCAACAGCTGCCATGGCCAGATCTCGGAGACGCTTAAACCCTAAAATAAAATCTGGGGTTTATGAGTTTGGTAAGGAAGAGAAGATAGAAAAAGAGTGACAAGAAAAACAACAATTACTCCTTCCGGCTAAATCTCAACGGCCAGACAGAGAAAGAGATAGAAAGAGCGGCTAAACCCAGGAAAGGGTTTTCAGTTTTCTTCTTCAAATTGCTGTGATTCAAATACCTCCACGGGGTTACGTGCCCCCACCAAATCAACCAATTACTTGTATTCCTTACTTTCTCCATTAAAATTAGATGACACTTTTATTTATTTTTTATTTTTTTTATTACATGTTTTGATTTATGAAACTCTTTTTCTTTTAATATTGAGGGATAGTTAGAGCTTTTTTGTCAGTTTTAGAAGATTCTAGAATCGATTCTCATCACCTGCATATGTGGCTATCTATGTTCAATATAAAAACGCCATCACTATTAACGGTTGAACTAGCAAAGAATAAAATAAAATGTAGCTATAAACTAAGCTTTAATGGACGTTATGCACAGAATTACCTTTTAAACTTATTTTTTTTTTTTTGACAGAATTACCTTTTAAACTAAACACACATAAAGAATGAAGAACTAGTTTTTCTTTTAGCATTATTTGAGGAAATCACTCAATCAATATTTTCACAAACAATATATAATTCAATACTAATGCTATCAAACACATTTTGTCCAACAGATCCCTTCTATTTCACTAAAGAGTAATACATACAAAATTTTGTGATTTAATGGCCAATTTTGTTATTGAACTTGACAATTTCTATTTTTTTTTTCTTTTTTGGACAAAAACAATTTCTATATTTAAAGAGAGAGAGATCCAAAATTTTCCTCAAATTACAAAATTTCATTCCCGTGACAAATAAATAAATTTTTCTCAAAACACAAAACTCAGGTAAGCCAGAAGCAGCTACCCATGAATAAGCAATTGATGTTCAGACGGGTAATCCTTAATACGACACGACAGACACCTTGGATTCCAGCTCCAGTTCATATTCAAATCTCACTTCTTTCTTAATTCTGAACCTTGAGGACAGGGAAAGCAATAACATCCCGAATGCTGGCAGAGTTTGTTAATAGCATCACCAGCCTGTCAATTCCTAATCCCTGTCACAGTAAACTCCTCTCTGTTAGTTCACACAATACATAGGTAGGTAAAAAAAAATAGTCATACTGCAAACTGTTACTACTTTGTACTCGTTTACAGGTATTATTTAATAGCACTTCTTTTTTCCCTTTTTTAAAACAGGGAGGAGGGCTAGCCTGATTCTGAAAGTATAAATAAATCAATTGATACTACAAGCTTTTATTGCGAATTATAAAAATATTTTAGCTAATTCAATTATCCTGCTGATGCAAATATATAGTGTCTGACCGACAAATCAATCGTATCAATAAATATTTTTGTTACATTTGAAATTCATGAAAAGCAACTCAACTAACTAGATCTTGGCTCCGTTGAAAATCAAAGAAGCCTTCATGCCAAAGGATAATACACTGAACCAAGTAGATAAACCTGAATAGGAGGCACACATGAAAATGTATCATGGCATATCTGAATTTTGAATTGAATGCATGTTACCCTTACAAGAGACTTGGTGGTGCTTTCAAAAGAATTATTCAGACAGCTTATAGCTTTGCAAAACCCATCACAAGTTTGACCAAATCAAACTTCTACTATGAGTGACTTTGAGTAGCTTCACATTAGGTTTATGTGGTGTTTGGGGGGGGGGTGGAGGTGAATGTTTGTTCCACATAAAGGCTAATACCACCTACTTTCAGGTAGTAAGTGACACATGGCCAATAATTTTCAAATGCCTTTACAAATCTTTTTTTTTTTCCCCAAAAATGCCTTAACAAATCAATTACGCTCAATTCTTAATAAAAAGTAATGCTCAGAGGGTTGATAGCAGGACGCAAAAAGAAATAGAAAAACAAAAACGAACCATCCCAGAAGCTGGAGGCATTCCATATTCTAGCGCCGTCAGAAAATCCTCATCAAGGGCCACCTCATAGGAGTTATCTTCACTTTTATCATCCTTGGGAGCTGCCTCCAATTGCTTCTTCTTATTGTGCTGCCTCACTTGCTCTTCTAGGCGTAACCTCTGTCTCAAGAAAAAAAAATATACATATAATTAAATAAAAAATAGAACTATTCAGTAGACTACAAAGGGAATACAAGTACATGTGAGAGAGATCCCAACATATTTCCGGTAACAAGCCACATCTTAATCCACATGTATCTCAAGAATGGCAATATATTTCTTCTAACTGTATTAAAAAACACATTTGTGACAAGAATTTCATTAATCATACAATGATAATCTCCATGCGGCCATTATTAATTACGATTGTACTTGCATTCCATTATTCTTTTCCAAATTGTATATTTGTATTAGCATAAATTCACTACAGTGGAGAGTTGGAGACCACTATATCTCTGCCTATGCTACCCCAACACAACACCCTACCCTAAGACTCTTTGGCTCAAATTTTTGGAATGGGGACTTAGGTCCTGGCTTTTGACCACAAAATTTTTTGTCCACTTTACATCTGTTTTCATACTTTTCTCCAACTATAGATACAAGATAAAGAAATGTATAAACATTTGAATTGGTACCTGATCTATAGGATCTGTTAATTCAGAGAATGCATTTGCTAGCTCCCGGCCACAGATGA
Source organism: Chenopodium album (assembly GCF_948465745.1). Lineage (NCBI taxonomy): Eukaryota > Viridiplantae > Streptophyta > Magnoliopsida > Caryophyllales > Amaranthaceae > Chenopodium > Chenopodium album. Next base: position 95,869 of record NC_137855.1, read on the forward strand.
ACAGTTCAAATCTCTCAGTCAGACCTGCAGAGCTGCATCAAATAAAAAGTGTATAAGACAAGTATATAAATAGATACATCATACCGATATTACAAACGCCAATTAGTTCAACTGTATATGTCAGTAAATGAAGCAAGATTAAAAATCCTTGAAGAGGATGATAATCAGGCTCCAAGGAAAAAGGTTACTACACAATTAATTTGGTAATTTTCCAATGGGGAAAAAACCCTGTGTGAAGGATAATAAAAATTGCCAATCATTCAAACAACATAATAAACAATCAAAAATATAAAAAGTGAACGAACGTGTGGATGAAGCAACTTAAAAGTGACCAATTTATGGCCCTGTGATGCGGATTGAGCATCAAGAATTCAAGAGTCTAGATTTAGTTTCCTTAGGATTTACTTTTCCGTATTCCTATGATTTATTAGGATAAAGATTAGGAAAAATTATCTTTTTATACGTTGTTTTTCTTCTTGTTTTAGTCAAAAAGATCAAATCTTTATTGAATTAGGTTTACCCTAATTGCTAGTATTCCTTTTTGAGGTTTAATCCACATCAAATTGGTATCAGAGCCAAGTTTTTTTATGAACTTTTTCAGTTCATCAATATCTTGGTAGTCCTTTATTTTCGTCAGCTTTGAACCGTTTTGAGGGTCTGATTCAACTGGCTACATCTCCTTCATTACAAAAGCTTTTTCAACGATTCATTTTTTGAATCTGAGTGTTTTTTTGTCTAGTTTTCACATACAAAATTTCACAATTTTTGGTGAACGTCTCCTATTAAACTGGAAGCTTTTTTTCAGACGGGTCAGTTTTGAGTCTATTATGTGATTGCTTGCTATTGGACGTATCCTTGGCTACTGCAATTTGTTGTTCAATATGGGTGACCAAATTATAATTATGGATAGAATGTTGGAGATGAATCAACAATTGCAACAAGCAACACAAAAATGCCTACAAATTTTGATTGAGATGCAAGAGTATGAAAGAATAAAAACACATAAGATGGAGGTGGTTGACTCTAATTCTATGAAAAAGGTTGATGATATTTCAAATCTGGTTGTACAAGATGAAGAAGTAATCGAGGTGCTAGATGGTGAATTAGATTTAGCTTTGTCTTATCCATTAATTGATGCAACCCAAACAATTAATCAAGATGAACGGAAGATCCGAGCTATACAACATATTTTCTGTGCGAAAATTAGACTTGGTTGTTAATGATATATCTCTTCCTAATTGCTTGAATTGTTTGCATATGGAAGCAATTACACTGAAAATTGGAATAACTTTTGGTGGAAACAATGATCTTCAAGAGAATATGTTTTCATGCTATGTTCGTTTAATTTGAATGATTCCTTGGTCCTCTACTATATGGAGAAAATTTCGGACAAGTTTTTTTCAAGAGGGGGAGAATGATGCGGATCAAGCATCAAGAATTCAAGAGTCTAGATTTATTTTCCTTAGGATTTATTTTTCCGTATTCTTATGATTTATTTAGGATAAAGATTAGGAAAATTTATCTTTTTATAAGTGTATGCCTATAAATATTTGTTTTCATTAATGAGAAGAAAGAGATTGATTGAGTTTATGAAAATGTGAAAATTGTGAGTTAGTTCGAGTGAATCGAATTGATTTCAGACGTTGCTTTTCTTTGAAAAGATCAAAATTTATGTTGCTTTTCTTCTTGTTTTAGTCGAAAAGATCAAAGCTTTATTGAATTAGGTTTACCCTAATTGCTAGTATCCCTTATTGTGGTTTAATCCACATCACCCTGTTACGTAACTAGTGGGTAGCTTATTGCATTGATTGATATGATTACCTTGTAGCATTGCATGTTTTGACTAGCTGATTCCATTAACCGAATAACCGATTGAATAAAAACGTTTCGTATTTAAGCTAATAAGTTGTAGTTGTTTTGTTACTTGAAAATATGCAACGACAAATAGGACATTGTTATTTGGGTGGGTTGGGATGTAAATTATAATAACTTTAGGACAAAATTGTCGTTTGGCTATAAGTTCACAACCAACTGATAAAAAAAGTGGATGCTATTTACGAATTGCTGATTTTAGCTCAATGAACTCATTGAAAATATGTACAAGGATAACATTCCAAACTTCTAGGCACCAAATACAACAAATAAGAAAATCAATATGCATACTTTGGATGCCTATTTAATGGTGTTATTTAAATGTAAAAGGAGTTGGATGGTAATAGATGGTTCAGACTTTTGGATGCTTTCTACAATTGTGCAAATTCAAAATAAAAATCATGAATCCGCCTCTAACAACCAACATACTAGCCCACGACTATGCCGATACCCTATTTCTCCTAGTACGACGTGAATTCTGAGGATTTAAATTCAAGGTTTACATGATTCTCTAAAAACGCAAGTATTCATCAATTCCGACCTACAACTAAAAGTCAATTACCTTGCAAGCTCCTCAGTCCTAACGCTTTCTACTTTCATCTGAACCTTAAGCGGTTAAATTATGTTTTTTTTCCCTAGTTTGGCAGACTTTCTTACACAAACAGCGCTGCTGATAACATCTCTTATTTTTTTAACATAAACCACTTATCTCTGCTACTCTGTCTAACACATCCCTAAACTTTCTACACTCTTGCCTGCTCTCATGGGTATCTATTGCTACAAACCATCATTTAGAAACAAAGGTAGTATCTACAGGCAAACGTTTTAAATCAGAATACGTACAGATTACTTGATTATGGAAAATATTCTTTTTTAGTGAAAAAAGACTGGTGAGTTAAATTTAAGAGCAAATCGGTTTCTAGCAAATAGCTATAAGCAAGTCAAAATTCGAATTTTCCCATGAACTTGGTAATACCTATGTGTGATAAGATACACTATATACTTTGGTTACCTTCTGTGTGGTTTAGCTAAAGGAGATACTTCAATGGGATAATCTAGAACAAATGTAGGTTGGAGGAGATTTGGTTCCACAACTATCTCAAAGACCTGGAGAGTGAACACAAAAGTAATGTTAGCAAATAAAGTATTAGTTCATTTACTATGGAAAAGGTCCGCAGACAGAGAACCAATTTAGAGATATTCTACGCAAAAATAAAACTAATATTATGACGTTACTTTGCTACCAATTCACAGAAACTGCCTAATGGAAGTTCGGAGGTAAAGATGAAAAGCTAACCTCATTAAGAACATGACCAACTGACGGGCACTTATCTATAGCAAATTTGTCCTTTTCCTCAAGGTTGCTTCCGAGTGTTTTCATAGTAACTTCCTTAGCAGCTTCAAGTTCATCACCAAACATGTTAAAGTCAATTCCAGAGGCTTCTTTAACAAGATTGTGCATGGTCTCCCTCCTCCAAGGCCGCTCTAGAGATATAGTTGTTCCCTAAAAGCAAGGCCACTGCTTTCAATCACATTTATAATATTATGTTCAAAATAATCAATTGTATCTAACAAATATGAAAAACAAACGGAAAAAAATCGATCAATAAATCCAGGTTTTAAAGTTTTTTTACAAAGAAAAAAATCTTATGTTAGAAAAACAATGGGGGTACCAACTCCCAAGCTGTGTCACCCACATACAAAAGAGAGAGAAGTAATTCCAGATGAAGGGTTTAGCTTAGTACAATCAGAGCAAAAAATTAATACATGATTTTTTTGAGCAAAACATTGGTATAGCAGGATTTTAAGCAGCTACTATGACAAAATTAGAAGTTCAAACCATTTGTTACAGCATCTTTTTACCCAAAAATGATTTAAACTTGGTGCTTTAAACAAAATATATAAACCTTCCATGGCATCAATCAAATGCGACTCTCCTATTTAATTTGGATTGTCCTAAAGCATTGACCATTTAAATTATTAAATGCAAACTCATCAAAATCAGCTTTATATATTTCTACAACTCCCTCTACTTCAATTTGTTTTCTACCCACTTTTCATTTTGTTTTTGGGTCTGCACGCTTCAATTTAAAAATGGAGTATAATAATCAGACAGTTGAAACAAAATAACAATTGTTGCAAGATATTAAGACAAAAAGTTGATATCTAAAGCAAAATTAAGTTTCCACAATCACGTTGTTTCGTTATTTCCCATAACAAATTCTAGATATATGGAGTATCTAATATGGTTTCATTATAATTCTATAGTTTGCATAATCTGACTATTATTTGAAAAGGGAAAAGAAAGAGGACATCTAGCAATAGCATCATGTGAACAAATACCAAGTGTTAACACCTGCATATAGAATTTGTGTGCACACATGCATGCATTTTTTTACCTGATACTCTATTGTAAGCTTTCCTTGGGCTACAAGAGCACATCGGGTAACGATTTCTTCTACCATGACCATCATGCTATCATAGTCTGAATATGCTTCATACAACTGAAAATTAAGCAAGTAAATTCATTATTAAGATATGACCATTTCTTACAAAGTATCAACTATATTCTGCTCAGGGCTTAATGGAAAAGGCAAAGCAGGACAAGATGGAGGGAAACATAAAAGTTTGACTTAAGTTTACAACCTCTATAGTGGTGAACTCAGGATTGTGACGCGTTGAAAGACCTTCATTTCTGAATATTCTTCCAATCTCATACACCTTTTCAAAGCCCCCAACCTGCTCATCAAAGCCAAAGGCTATTTCAGAAGATTGTAACCACAAATATGAATGAGATGGTGTCAACAGGGCTGCTTGTAGCAAGAGTTCGTAAAAGTAAGTATCATTAAGAGCATCAACCTAAGCCTCCTATTGGGTCACTTATTCTAGAAGGAACTCAAGGGATAATATAGAGAATGTGTAGCTGATATGATAAGGTAGGAGAGAGTACGATAGAAAATTTTTAAAAAATTAACTTAATAATCGGGATTGGTGGAAAGCAAGTAACAAGTGCAGCTGATATAATAAATAGAGAAAAGCCAGTAATGAAGATCTTTTTCTTGTTTCCTGTTTTTGGTTTTTGTTTTCAAAAAAACAGATTACAAAAAACAATGCCAAACAAGCCCTAAACAATCCCTAGATTCATCTATTCTTCATAACATAAAACAGTTTAAAATGCTGAGAAACTTACTTGACTTTTAGCACATTGACTAAGATTGAAATTGCAGTAATTATAAGGCATAGATTACTTTAGCACAGACAAGAGAATAAAGTAACTGGCACTTTGTTTAGTTAGATACCCAGAAGCCATATGAAAAGGCAAGGTATGTCTCACCAACATCCTCTTCAAGTGAAGCTCGGTAGCTATTCTCAGATATAAATCCCTTTCCAGTGAATTATGGAATGTAACAAACGGTCTCGCCTCTGCTCCACCAGCTGCTCCCTAGTTGATAAATCAGTGGATATCAATATATATATTTGGTATGGTCTGAAATTTCAAATCTAGTCTGGTGCTTTGGTGTGTGATTTTTTTTTTTTTTCTTTTCATCTGGCCATAGTTATTATCTTATCATCTAGCCTGGTTTGAATCTGTATGGTTTAGACGGATTTTAACAAGAATCAAAAATAACTTTGATAAGCATTAAGAATAAGGTGAAGAGAGCAAAAAGGCTGGGTGACACTTGTGCATTTATAGTACCTTCATTCAAAAAGGATCTTCACTACTGCAAATATCCCAATTTAGCATATTATATAAAGAACATAAGCTATGACAGCAACATCATTAGAGCGGTTCCTGAGATGGTAGCTACTGAGCTATAATCAAATTGAGATAGAAATTAAAGTACAAGTTGTAACTATCGAGATAGGAGTTGAAATACTAATATCAGAGACGAAAACTGAGAGCTCCATCTAATATCCACTTAACACTTGATTGTATTTAGTTGCACCATACCATGCATACGAAACAAATGGTAAAACATGAAAGCTGGAATCGATTGTATGTCCCACCCATAAGGGTCACTAAGTAACTATATCAACATTCTACCTTGTTTGCAATGTTTCATGACTTTGTATTATACAATAGTAAGTTGTAACAGTAACCACAAACCTGTAGTACTGGAGTTTCAACTTCAACAAAGCCCAATGATTCCACAGTCTTCCGAATCTCTGAGATGATCTACTGAAATACAAAAATTAGCAGATAATTGATAGGCCCCAGAAATGCACTTGTAAACGTTAACCTGAATAATATTGGGGCATTAAATAGAAATGGATGAGGCAATAAGTAGTCGATCAGATGACATGCATGAATAACTGGCTAGTGACAGCAGACATTAAGAACCTTTTACTCTTGGTAAAGACGATAATAATTACCTTGAGCCCCAAATAAAAAGGGCATGAATGAAGGAGGGTTATCCCAAAATAATAGGGTGCTTAATATAAACTTTCAACTTATATTACCTATAACTCTAAGAAGAAGCACGAAGATTCACCTTTGCTCTCTTTCTAAAAACATCGGCAACTTCAGGATTTGCAATCATGTCAACATACCTGGGTAGCAAGTACAGCATCAGGATGGATATGAGGAAGAAGGCAAAAGAAAGAAGTTACATATATATATATATATATATATATATATATATATATATGGAACTTAAACTTGCCGTTGACGGTAGCGCTTATCCACATCCGTGAGGCCATGGTATTTGTCTGGCAGTGGAAGCAAAGATTTTGTAAGGATAGCAAATGAAATGACACGAACTGAGAGCTCCCCTGCAATTCAAAGAATTCCGTGGGTAAGCGAACAATAATGGCATTGAAATTGATAAAAAGGAAGGTGAGGTTTAAGACCTTTTTCAGTTCTTTTCAAGGTTCCAGTTGCACCAAGTATATCGCCAATATCAACAAGTGATTTTAAACGATCAAATTCAAGTTGAGAAAGCTTATCTTTTTCGCAGTAAAGCTGAAATAAGATGAAATGTAAGATGAGTATTTTGTTGAGAATGAGAGAATAATAATGAAAAAGAGGAAAACCTGGATGGTTCCAGAATAATAATAAAGTAAAAGAGGAAAACCTGGATAGTTCCAGAATCATCTCGCAATGTGAGAAAGGCGAGCTTCCCAAAAGCCCGGCGGCCCATAATTCTGCCGGCGACAGAGACGTTAACATGAGTATCCTCCTCGCCACTGGAAAGATGCTGATAATCAAGCTGAAGTTGGCTTGCTGAATGACTCCTATCCCATTTGTAGGCGTAAGGATCGCACCCTTTGCTCCTCAATTCATCTACCTATAATATTGATGAATCAATTCAGGAGATAAGGAACCGCTCAATTATTCATAAATCAGTAATAATAGATATATATAAGAAACCTTTTTAATGCTCAAATTATTGATAAATCAATAATAATAGATATATAAGAAACCTTTTTAATGCGGAGTGAGCGCACGGCTTCCTTGTCGGAGGTAGAAGATGGCGACTGTTTGCGGCTGGTGGTACTGGAGGCGCAGCTCACAAAACGACGTGGTTTCCACCGCGGAAACAACCACAAATTAGAATTCAAGTTCACCTGGAGAATTTGCTTCAACTGTTGCGATGATTGGCTCCATATCTTCACTCCCTCCATCATCATCGTCGTTTTCTTCCCCTCTGCCTCTCTCTCTCTCTCTCTCTCTCTCTCTCTCTCTCTCCTCTGCTACTTCCACAGATTTTATCTTCCTCTCCAAAACTACTCCACCACTATAACCCATTAGCCTTATGGGCCTGGTCCTGCCCCTTTTTAGAATATGGGCTTCCCATTTTATCTTTCTCAATTAACAAATCCACCACGCCAACCCTTCATGCCTTTTGGTTTACAAAATAAGGGGTCTTCAACAACCGGTCCGAGTATTCGTGTCTAAATTTTATACTTTTTCTGTTTCTATTTAGTTGACGCGTTTGATTTAGGCACATATATTAAGGAGAGAGAGAGTGAGAGATAATAAAAAAGCAAGTGGGGTACCTTGTAAATGCAAGGTAAAAAAGTTACCCTAAAAGGAAACGTGTCAACTAAAAAAAAAAAACTTCCTAAAAAGAAATACGTGTCAACTAAAAAGAAACAGAGGTAGTATTTTTCAATCTTCGGTCCGATCCAGTTTAAAACCCATTAAGAATCGAATTAAGATTGTGCTAGTTTAAATTTTAAAAGTATTTGGGAGCCGTTTGGTTGAGGGTATTTATCAGCTGATTCCCTTTTGTTGTTGTTTGTTAGGCAATTTTTCTCATTCCCTTTACATTCTTCATCACCCCAAATTCTTCCAAGTTGATTCCCCACCCCACCCCCCACCCCCCAAGATATTTCCATTCTCATTCCCTAACCACCATCACACCACCATACCATCACCCTCCTGCCTATCTACACCACCGGAAAAATCCAACCACTGCGCTGCAGTTCCACTCATCGTTGTTTGCCACCTCTCCCCCGCCGCGTTGTCGCCCCTCCCTCAAAAACTTCCCCCAAGCCCCGTAAAACCTAAGAAACCACTTTTCTCTCATCGTAAAATCATCGTCCGCCCATCCCCCGCCCTCGGACAGTGGATCTAGGTTTTTACGAGCCTAGGGGAAGTTTTCCGCGGGAAAGGAGAGTGTTGCGAGGGCGACAGCGCGGCGGGGGGGAGTCGGCAAGTGGTGTGGTTGGTACGGCAAATGGTGTGTGGCTGGGTGGTGGCTGAAAAAGATGGGAAGTGGAGGAGATAGGTCGGTGTTGTGGTGGTGCGACTGCCAGTTTGTTTCTCTTTGTTTTTAAAACAAGCAACATAGTAAATTTGAGGAATTCATTCCATTCCGTTTACCCCGTGCAAACCAAACGGCCCCTTATTTTGTATGGTGTAATAAGAGCCAAAAGTCTTTGTAATTCTGAGTTGCCACATTATTATCTCCCGAACTACATCATTTAAACTACCACTTTTACAACGACAAACTATTTCCTTTTGTAATTTTAGTATGTCCCACATGGTCACATGTTATTTAACTAATACATAAAAATAAATAAACAAATCAATTTATTTGCCTTGGTTAGAGTTTAAATACAGAGCATAGAGCTATGTAGTTTCACCAAAGCTACAAGCTTTGTATCTCCATAATGGCCACCTTATAGCTTCAAGTATTTAAAAATTGCAAGCAAATCCTTATACACTACTATTGTGGATGCTTTAATACGGATGGATTTGATCACCATTGAGAAAGTAAAGAGTAATACATTCAGACTTTGCAATTCTTCCACATTTCAGTATTGGGAATTTGGAGGGTTGTGGTGAAGTATTGTAAAATTGACTATTAAATTAAATTATATAATAGATATTTTATAAAAATATACTATCTAGTTGATATTTTGAAAGTTATACCCCGCATCATGATAATTTAATAAAACTTCATGTGACTACGTTGTATAAACTATAAATGTGATTAAAAAATATAAAAAATAATGTGGATAAATAAAGTACATTTATAATTTTCTGAATTTTTAATTTGTATATATATATGTCATATGAAATAAATAAATTAATATTAAATATTTTAAAGCCAACAAAAAGAAAAATAGTAAAATAAATGGTTGGCAGGTGCTTTTGTCAACCATGTGTTAATGACTTGAATTTGGCTTTTGGCAGAAAAGGATTAGTGGATTACTAATGATTTGAGATTGAACCTTTTGGTAAGTGTGTTACTGGTTATTCAGCTTATTCTTAATAGTTGAATTGACTGGATGGTCATGTAATTGACTACTTGATTTCATTAAAATTAGGGAAATTCTCCAACAAACTATTGCACATTCTCATTGGTAGCAATTTTTTTTTAAAAGTCTCTTAAATAGCATTAGTAATCTAATTATTCTCTAATGTAGCATTATTTTACTAAAACTAACATAATTAAGTTAATTAGACTAACCATGGTTACATAATTTCCCTCCAACACAATTAAAACAATTCTATACCTGCGGACAATAGAACGATTCTATACTCTCCATTTAAGTTGTAGAGGAGAAAAATTAAATTCAATCAAACATATAAACAGGCACAATCAGCTTCATCGGGATATTTAGTTTACAAGATTTTTAATGTGCAATTATATCGCATTCTAGCCTCATTAATAAGATACAAGCAAAGGAAAACTGGACTTTAAGCAATGTAAATTGCAGCTTAAGTATCACAATTGAATGAATTGGAGTAATTTTAGGCACTGCCAATTCGCCCTACAACCTGGAAAGCCATGCAAAAGCTCCATTGTCACCATCTCATATTCTCATCAATCGATTTCCCAACAGTAATTAAAAAAATAAATAAATAAAATAAAAGAGGACTAACTATCAGAAAGCCTCAGCTAATTAATAAGTACTACTTTTGTTTAAGAGAAGACCTTGTGCTAGATTGGCTTTAAAATACATAAAACAGGAATTGTTATCTGCTTATGAGGGGTTTAGAAAGTGCAAAATATGGTTGTGTTGTGTTATAAAGTACATTACCGGGTTAGTAGGCCTACAAATAAGCATAAGCCCCAGGTCAGTAATATGTAGCATCAGAAAATTATTATCTGCAGTAATATTGCTACACCTTCTAGGAGTTTAAGCTACACAATAAACTACTTTTCTTATGCATCATTTTTATTTTATTTTTTTGAAAGTTTCTTATGCATCATTTTAACACCAAGAGGTTCATGTAAAAACAGGTTGAGTTAGTTTAATTTCATTCCATTTTCTGCAAAATGATTTATGACCTTATCAATAAGACATAACTTACACTTCAGTGTTAAAAGACAATATATGGAGTAAAATAGGCTTATTTTTGTTTCTACAAATTGTTTAGGCAAATCTCAACAAGGACGTATGAGAATCTGCTAGGTTTGAGGGGTAATAACAATCATACTACCAAAAGCGCAATAAATAGCAATAAGGCACCGATAAAGCAGTAGATAAGCAATGAAACAGCAATAAACAAACAGAATGAACATTACTACGAAAAGAACAAGTTTAGAAATACAATACTGAATAAGGAATAGCCTCCCTCTTCAGTAAGGACGATGCTCCGCAGATGAATGCCGAGTAATTCTATTATATTCAGAGTATATGTGCGTATATGCCTGCTCAAAATGTCTAATTGTGCTTATTTATACCTAGGGAACTCTAGGGTTTACAAAGATATTCGAAATATATTCAAAATGGGGAAGATCTTCTTGATTTATCTCCTTCCCTGTTCTGTAGGTGTATCTTTGGCAAGTATCTTTTTGATTGATATCCTTGATGCTGCTTTCCTTGTTTATTCCAATCGAGCCGCTTTGCTTATTTTGTTGATGCATTACTTCTTGGACTGGTGCCCTAAACTTTATGGGTCGTATTACAATACGGGCCCAACAATTGCCCCTAATTTTTATTTCCAAGTATTTGGAAGTGAAAATTACTTAAAGAAAATTCTGGAAACTATTTTGAAATTCAGAAATTGCTTCAACGGTTAACAAAATAGAAAGTGGTGGCGGTTTTAAGGCAACTTCCTCGATAACTGTGAAGGACGGTTTTATTTCCGTCTTTGGTATTTATTAGGTGTGCAGGCTGTTGTCTAATCACTTCAATTGCTTTGCCCCTAATTTCAATTTCATCAGGTATTTTCTTTCTCCTCTCTGTTTGCTCTGTTTTGCTTTGTATTTTTCTTTTCTTGTTTTTGTGATGGATGATCGTGTGAGAGTGGTGTTTGCTGGGGTGGATGAGGGTGTGAAAAAGCCGAACTTGGTAGCGCAGAACGTCTTTCCTGTCAAGGATACTTATCCTTCCACTGTTACGAAGGAGGAGGTTCAGAACATTGCTACACTTGCGCGTTTTCCTGATGGGGTTGTGGTGAAAATTCCATCAGCCAGGGAGAGGGCTGACTGGATTGCTCCTGGTTGGGTGTGTTTCTTTGAGTATCCCTTTGTAATTGGGCATACGTTTCCATTTTCTGCTCTTGTTCGTCAATTTCTTTCTAGAGTTAGGGTTTCGCCTTGTCAGTTATTGCCCCAAACTTGGAGGGTATTGATAATTTTGGATTTGCTGAGTGCGAAATTGGGTATAGAACTTGATGTGAGGGATTTGTGTTACCCTTACACTATCAGGACCAGTGGTAAAGGTCGGGTTGGTCTTCGCCTGAAGGATGGCGTTGGTCCTTTGGTGACTGATCTGGAGAAGGCGTTTGACAAAAAGTGGTATCACAAATTCTTCTTTGTGAGGATCGATTCGTTGGGTGATGATTGTGATTTTTTGATTGACACCGTTGAGGCCGAAGGTATTTTGTTTCTTATTCTTTTATATTCTTCTTTCCTTCTTTGTTGATTTGGGCTTATTTGCCTGTTGATTGCAGTGAGTAAATTGAAGCAGCGCTCTCAGTCTCCATCCTTGATAGACAAGTTATACGAGTTGAGTGCGGACGAGAGGTCTTTCATCAAATTGACGCAGCCTGAGGTAGTTGTTCAAATTAAGTCTTTGGACGAATCTAATTCTGAGCAGAAAGGTGCTCCAGCCATGTCTCAAGGTTTGTTTTCTTTCTCCCTTGTGAATTTGATGCTTTATTGTGCTTATGCTTTTGTGAATACGTGGCTGGTTTGCTTTTGTGTTTTTATTTTTGAATTTGGCTGTTTCTTTGTTGAACACATTTGCGCGTATTTGTTATTCTCAGTTGTTTGTTATTGACGTTCTTGCTGTATACGTTTAATGTGATCCTTGTTGTGTACATTTGTTGTATTCCTAGTTGTATGTTTATTGACCCAACTGTATTCCCTGTAGATACAACAAGGTCACTGAGGTCTCATGATCTTCTTAGCTCATCCTCCATCTTGGGTCGTCTTAAGTCTTGTTCGTCTCCCCAGACTTCTGAGGCTGTTCCCATCAAGATGGTTGCTCCTAGGGGTGCTGCACCTCCGCCTCCGCCTCGTGCTGGTCTTAAGAGGAAATTGGAGATGCCCATTGATGTTGACGCTGCTGAGTTTTCCTTTGACTCTCTTGCTCCACATGTGGATACCTTGTTGTTTCCCTCCTTCAAGGATCGCCAGTCTTCGATGACTTTTGCTGATCTTTCCCAAGAAGCGGCTGTACAGTCCTTCCAGGTATGGTGTACTCCAAAAATTTTTCGCATAAAAATCGACCTTATTGAAATATGCTTCTTTACCTTTCGTCTTTGCTGTGTAGAGTCTCCAGTCCTGCCTTGGTGTTTTAGGCAAGGTGTCAGAATTTTCTCGGGTGTATGAAGCTATGAAGAAGGAACGTGATGCTTTGTCTGATAAGTACAAGGCTGCTACTGAAGCTTTGAAGTCTGAACGAGCTAAGCATCGGGACTGCATTTCTGAGCGGGACGGGCTGAAAAGTACCCTGAAGGAAGCTGCTAATGAGGCCATTGATGCTGCTACGTACTATTATGGGAAAGCACGTCTTGAGATGATGGAGGAGTTTCAGCAAGGAAAGCATGAGGCTTGGGATTATGATGGTGATAAGGCTTCTTTTGAGAGGACGTTTCCTGAAGGGACTGCTGCTCCTGGTACCTTACTGCTGAGCTTTGCTGATGAGGAGGTGAATTCTCCTCATAATGAAGAAGTCAAGGATGCCCCAGAGGTGATGAAGCCTGTAGCTGAAGAAGTGATCCCTGCTAACAATATGGGAGAGAATTAGTTTAGCTGGTGCTGCGTCACCTTAAAAAAATGTACAACTTTGGATGTTGTTTCTGTTTATTGCCTTAGTGCAGTTTGGATAATTTGTTCTTCTTTTGTGCTACGTGTTTGTAGCTGGATGCTTTGTTTAATTTCGTTGTAGTGTAACTTAAGTATTTCTGCCTTTTTACTGTGTGATTCTTGTTTCCGCGTAGTGTGGTGTGTTTACAATTGTATCACGAATGTGTTACAGTTGTATTACAGTTGTATTACACTTACATGTGTTTGTAAGTTCTGTGAGGGTGATATGTCTGTTCCTTTCAGGAATGCCTTGCCTTTGTTCTGTAGTGAAGGGACTTATTGTATCCTTGCTCTGTGATATCGGTCGTGTTCCTTGCGAAATAGAAGAAGGTGAGGGGTGGCCGTGGGTTTCCCCAACGGCCCTCCGATGCCAAAGTCAGTACTCGTAATGATCATAAAGTAAATTGACAAAAGATAAGGATAGATGAGTACCTTTCGTGCTGAATCTGGCTGTTGGAGATTTTTGTGTTTTTCTGTTTTCTGATTTTTTTGCATTTTTGCTTGTTTTCCTGTTGTTTGTGTTTTACAAAATAGAAATAACAATTGCGTACCTTCTTCAGAAATGATATAATTTTAAATGTGCTGCGTTCCAGCTTCGCTGCACCTCTTTCCCTTCTGCGTTCCTGAGTCTGTATGCTCCATTACCTACTACCCTGGTGATTTCATAGGGTCCTTCCCAGTTGGGTGCTAGCTTTCCTGCGTTAACTTCCTTGGTGTTTTCATATACCTTTCTGAGGACCCAGTCTCCTAGCTTGAATGCTTTGACTCTAACGTTCTTGTTGAAGGATCTTGCTACTTCCTGTTGGTATGCTGCCATTCTCATTTGTGCGTCTTCCCTTAGCTCCTCTACTGTGTCTAAATTGTGAATTAGTTCTGCTTGGTTTCTTTCTTCTGTCATCAGTCCGTACCTTGCTGTAGGCACTTCTACCTCTGTTGGTATTACTGCTTCACATCCGTACACCAGTGAGAAAGGGGTATGACCTGTAGCGCCTTTAGGGGTTGTTCTGTCTGCCCATAATATGTTGGGTAGTTCGTCTGCCCATTTCCCTTTGGCTCCCTCCAGCCTTTTCTTCATGTTGCCTATGAGGACTTTGTTACTTGATTCTGCTTGTCCATTCGCTTGTGGGTATCTTGGTGTAGATGTGATAAGGGAGATGTTCCATTCCTTACAGAACTTGGTAGTTTTGTTGCTGATGAATTGAGACCCGTTGTCTGTAATGATCTCCGCTGGTACTCCGAATCTGCTTAGAATGTTCCTCTTTATAAATGAAATGACGTGCTTATCCTTGATCTCCTTGTACGCTTCTGCTTCAATCCATTTGGAAAAGTAGTCTGTCATTGCTAAGAAGTACACTCTCTGCCCTGATGACGGTGGTAATTTTACTATATCCATTCCCCACTTCATAAATGGCCACGGTGTCAATGTTGGGTGTAACTCTTCTGACGGCTTGTGTGTCAAAGGCGCATGTTTTTGGCATGCTAAGCATTTCTTGGCGAACTCAACTGCGTCCCTTCTCATACTGGGCCAGTAGTATCCCATTCTGAGTGCCCTGTTGGCTAAATTTCTTCCTCCGGAGTGATTTCCGCATTCTCCACTGTGTAAGGATTGTAAGACTTGTTGAGCTTCTTTTCTTTCCAGGCATCTTAAGAACGGTCCCGCTGCAGACTTCTTGAAGAGTACATTGCTGATTAGGCAATACTTGGAGGCTTTCTGAGCGAATGCTTGAGCTGTTACTTTCCCTGTTGGTTTCGTGTTGCCCAGGAGGTATTCCTTCAGGGGTGTTATCCAACTGTTGTCTTCTTCTTCTGTAGGGCCTGTTTGAATTTCGTAGACACTCATGGTTGATTCCTTCTCTATGGCTGGTGAGAGTACATGTACTAGAGGGATTGCCCCAAATTCTTCTGGATTGATGTTTGATCCCAAATTTGCCAATGCATCTGCTTCGGTGTTTAGGTTCCGGGGTACTTGTTCTATCTTGAACTCCTTGAATTCTTTGATGAGCTTCTTCGTGACTTCCAGGTAGGCAATCATTCTGGTGTCTTTTGCTGCATACTGCCCGTTGATTTGGTTTACCATGAGCAAAGAATCAGAGATTACTTCTAGGTGTTGTATCTTCATATCTCTTGCAACGGTTAGTCCTGTAATGAGCGCTTCATATTCGGCTTCATTATTGGTAGCCTTGAAGTTGCACCTTATTGCCTGTGCTATCTTGTCTCCTTGGGGTGATGTCAGTACTACTCCTAAGCCCACTCCTCGTATGTTTGCTGCACCATCTGTATGGAGTGTCCATTTTTGTGCAACCTTTGGTTCCTGTAAGGCTAGTACTTCCTTTTGTGCTTCTTCTTCAAGTGTAGGGCTGAAGTCTGCTACGAAGTCTGTTAAAGCTTGAGATTTGACTGCCGTCCTAGGTTCGTACTGTATGTCGTACCTGCTTAGATGTAGGGCCCATTTTTCCATCCTTCCTGACATTTCTGGTTTTCTTATGATAGCTCTGATGGGGTAGTTGGTCCGTACTTGTATGGGATGACTCTCGAAGTATGGACGTAGCTTTACTGAAGCAGTGAACAAGGCTAAAATGATTTTCTCCAATGAGGCGTATCGTGTTTCCGCACTGAGCAGGGTCTTGCTGACATAGTAGATTGGAAATTGTTCCTTTTCTTCTTCTCTTGTGAGGACTGCGCTGACCGTCCCTTCAGACACTGCAAGGTACAGCTGGAGTGGCTCCCCTTCTTTAGGTTTGGAGAGAATCAACGGGTTGGCTAGGTATTCTTTCAGCTTCTGGAATGCTTCATCATGTTCTTGTTCCCATTTAAACTCCTTGTTCTTTTTCAGTACCTCGTAGAAGGCCCTGTTCTTTTCTGAAGACTTTGAGATGAACCTGTTCAATGCCGCGATTTTCCCTGTTAAGCTCTGTACATCTTTCTTGGATTTTGGTCGTTCTAGATCTAAGATAGCTTTGACCTGTTCTGGACTGGCTTCTATTCCTCTTTGCGTAACCATGTATCCCAAGAATTTTCCTGACTGTACTCCAAACGTGCACTTTGTAGGGTTCAGCTTCATGCCATATTGTTTCAGGATGACGAATGCTTCTCTGAGGTCTCTGACATGATCTTCTGCCTTCTTGGATTTAACTACCATATCATCTATGTAGACTTCTATCGTGTTCCCAATTTGTTTTTCAAACATCTTGTTTACCAACCTTTGGTATGTTGCTCCTGCGTTCTTCAATCCGAAAGGCATTACTTTGTAGCAATATATTCCTTGGCTGGTAATGAAGGCTGTCTTTTCTTGGTCGTCCTTGTGCATGAGGATCTGGTTGTAACCACTGTAGGCGTCCATAAAGGATAACAATTCGTGTCCTGCTGTGGCGTCTACCATAGCATCGATGTGAGGTAAAGGGAATGGGTCTTTCGGGCAAGCCTTGTTGATGTCTGTGAAATCTATGCAAATCCGCCATTTCCCATTCTTCTTTCTTACTACCACCACGTTGGCAAGCCACTCTGGGTACCTTACTTCTCTGATTTTTCCAGTCTTGAGTAGGTTTTGAATTTCTTCGTTGATGATCTTGTTCCTTTCTGGCGCGAATTTTCTTCTTTTTTGTTTCACTGGTGTATGCATTGGGTCTACATTTAGCTTGTGAGTGATAACCTCTGGGGTAATGCCTCTCATATCCTCATGGGTCCAAGCAAACACATCTTTCTCTTCTTCTAGAAAGTCGTGAATCTGTTGTCTGATTTCCGCTTTAAGTTCTGACCCTATTCTGACTTTCTGATCTGGATGTAAGGGGTTCAGCTGGACTTCAGTAGCTTCTTGCTCTTCTGATATACTCAACTTCTCTTGGCCCAGCTGATCCTCTGATTGCTATGCTGAACTCTTCTCCGCAGATGTTGCTTTCAGTGCTATCTTGTAGCATTCTTTGGCTTCCCTAGGATCTCCTCTGATTTCTTGAATTCCCCATCTAGTAGGAAACTTGATGACCTGATGGTACGTAGAAGGGATGGCTTTCATTTCGTGTATCCAAGGTCTTCCCAAAATCATATTGTATGAGGACAGGGTGTCGATTACTAAGAATTTAACCTGCAGGTTGATCCCCTTTGCATATGTTGCCAATGTAATCTCTCCACTTGTCTTCTTGGTTTCCCCACTGAATCCCACTAGCATTGTTGACTTGTTAACTATACTTTTCTCATCTATGTTCATGTGCTTCAGGGTATCCAGCATGATGATGTTTGCAGAACTTCCATTGTCAACTAGGATTCGCTTAATCATGCAATTTCCAACTGGGAGTGAGATTACTAGGCCGTCATGATGACCTTCTACCGCGTCGCTTCCTTCAAACATGATAGGGATGTCTATCTTTGATTTCTCCCTCTTGTCTGGTTGCTCTTTGTTACTTTCCTTTGCGTGCCGCTTCGCTGCTGAATATGTTAGGCCGCATACTTCTGACCCTCCTGTTATGAAACAGATGGTCTTAACAATTGGAGGTGGGGGTGGAGGACCTCCTTGCTTGGACTCTCTATCCTTCCCTGAAGCTTTAGATCTGTCTGACAAGAGTTCTTTGAGGTAGCCCTTCTTTAATAGGTATGCAACTTCCTTTCTGAGCGCGACACACTCATCAGTAGTGTGACCAATATCTGAATGGAAATCACACCATCTGGATGGATCCTTCTTTTCCCCAGGCCTATCATTCTTTCTTGGACACTGAACAGTATCCCCCATCTTGTTCAAGGTCCTTATTACTCCTACAGGATTGACATTGAAGCAATACTCGTGTAACTTTGGTGGGAGCTCAGGATCTTCTCTCCAATCAGAAAACTCTCCTTCGACAGCGTTGACTGACCCTTCATCAAAGCGGGAACGCTGATACGGCTTGAATCGATTATCTCTCCTGGGGAAGTTGTTGTTCCTTCTTGACGAGCGGTCTTCATCCTTTCTGAGCTCTAGAGTTTTTCTTGCATATGTATCCTCTTCGAATCTGACTTGAGCCATTGCCTTAGCTTGTACATCTTCAAAGGTTGCGCATGGATATTTGGTCAACTCCTTGTAGAGCTCACTGTGATCTAGCAATCCTCTTCTGAACGCTTCAATGGTTGTGGGAGCATCACACTTGTGTATTCCAATCTTTTCCCTGTTGAACCTATTAAGGTAATCTCTTAAGGATTCACCGTGTCTTTGCACAATACGATATAAATCCGATGACTGCTTTTCTATTTTCCTGCTGCTGGCAAACTGGATCTTGAATAGGTTTACCATTCCTGCAAAAGATCGAATTGTCCCATTATCTAAATTAATGAACCAAGTTAAGGCTGGACCTGATAATGTGGCTCCAAAGCCTTTGCACATGATGGCCTCTCTGATGTCTCTGGGGATTGAGCTGGTCATCATCTTCTGTTTGTAAAGGGATACATGCTCATCAAGGTCTGTTGTTCCATCGTACATGGCCATGTTGGGTGTGCTGAACCTCTTTGGCACTTCTACCATGGCGATCTCTTCTGAGAAAGGAGACTCTATATAGCCATCTGATGCTTCTTCCTCCATGGGCTTTGGCATTCCAGGGATCTTGGCGATCTTGGCTTCTATTGCCTTGAGGTACTCTTTGACCATCTTCTCTATCTTTCCCTCTTCAGATCTTTCTTGTTCATTCTGCTTAGGGGTTCCTGCATTCAAAGAGTCCAGATCTAGGGTTGTTTCCCTAGTGTTAGATCCTTTTTCCCCGTTAGGGGTATGAAAGACACCTGACATATCGAGCTGCATGGCTATACTTTCAGTGTTTTTTCTGGTATTATTGGTTTTGGAAGCGACTGACTGTATTTGGCTACGGAGGGCTTCATTTTGCTTGGTGAGACTGGTAAGTTTGGCTTCGGTTTGGACTTTTTGGGCCAACAATGTTTCGATTTGGCTTTTTTGTTGGTCTAAGGTTTGACGGAATGCGTTCATTCCCTCATTGATTTCGGCCATGGTAAAGGGTACTTAGTGCCCAGACATGGTATTTGTATTGGTTTTTGGCGAATTGGTAGGTTAATCGATTATCAGCCCCACGGTGGGCGCCAAATTGTTTAGGCAAATCTCAACAAGGACGTATGAGAATCTGCTAGGTTTGAGGGGTAATAACAATCATACTACCAAAAGCGCAATAAATAGCAATAAGGCACCAATAAAGCAGTAGATAAGCAATGAAACAGCAATAAACAAACAGAATGAATATTACTACGAAAAGAACAAGTTTAGAAATACAATACTGAATAAGGAATAGCCTCCCTCTTCAGTAAGGACGATGCTCCGCAGATGAATGCCGAGTAATTCTATTATATTCAGAGTATATGTGCGTATATGCCTGCTCAAAATGTCTAATTGTGCTTATTTATACCTAGGGAACTCTAGGGTTTACAAAGATATTCGAAATATATTCAAAATGGGGAAGATCTTCCATGAGCCAGGACAACTACTTTACGAAGCAAATAACCTAGTATCTACAAATGTCCATGATCTGTTAACATCATGGCTATTACAACCACCTCTTGAATTAGTCATCGGCTCGTTGGCCATCAATCTGCAAATACATT
Source organism: Chenopodium album (assembly GCF_948465745.1). Taxonomy (NCBI): domain Eukaryota; kingdom Viridiplantae; phylum Streptophyta; class Magnoliopsida; order Caryophyllales; family Amaranthaceae; genus Chenopodium; species Chenopodium album. The sequence continues at coordinate 116,022 of NC_137855.1, forward strand.
CAGATGCTTTATGCTGCAAAATAATACAGCAGACCCAAAACAAGGTTAGTGTGGACATGGTGAGATGACATCAAAAATTGACAAGAATTGACATTCATATATAATCAACAAACTGCCATTTTCAATCCCAAAAATGATAGAATATACAAATGATCCCAAAAACAGGTGTTGACATTCATCCATAACAAAGTTCAAATTGAAATAAACCACTTGTTCAAGCAAAAAACATATTGCTCAAAAAACAGAATATCCACCATGTTTACTCATCTAATAAGTTATTGCACTTTTCTTGGTTGTGATGCAAAGTTACAAATAGCTCCTGATTTGGCGACTATAGATGGTTGTGGTTGAGATGCAGCCAACCTTGCACTTTGTCTGGTGTTTCTAGGTGGAGAAGGATTAAGCTGAACATTAGTAGCCTGAGAAGATGCATCCTTTTTAGTGTTCTCTTTCTTTCCACCCCATTTTTGCTTTGCAGTAGCTCCTCCCTTACAAGTCTGAGCATTATGGCCATAATCTTGACACTTGTTGCACCTAACAGTCTTAGCTCTCTTTCCCTTCCTTTCCTCTGTATCATCTCTCTTTCTGTTTCTGCAAGGTTGATGTGTTCATTTTATATATATATTTACCCCCGTCCCTTGGTCGTAATTAGTAGTGTTTTTGGAACCTTCGAGCCACTTTTATTACTAATTTGTGTTTTCCAGTGTTTTTGTAGTTTTGCTTGAGTTTTGTAGGAATTTGCGTACTTGGAGCATTTTCCCGGATTTTTGAGGAGCAACTACGAGCGTTGGAAGGCCGCGACCACTTTCGATAGCCCAAGACCGATTGGAGGTAGCAAATCGGTGATTAAGGGCTCAGTTTTGGAAATACAAGGCAATTGGGCCAAGTTCGGAGGCCCAAGAAGATAGCCGTGAAGCCTAAGAGCTCCGCCCGGACTAGCAAGGCTCCGCCCGAAGGCGCGCCCGGCCGAGCGGGGCGAAGCAACACTTGAGATAGCCCGCGCCCGGCCGGGTGCGAGAAGACCTGACCTGAAAAAGGCGGGCCCGGTCGGGCGGCCCTTTGCCCGGCCGGGCGCGAGTGGCTTTTAGGGAATCTTAGTTCCAATTAATTTGTTTTAGCGGATAACTCTTGTTTAGTATTAAGGTAATTTTATTAGGCAAGATTAGATACCTCTTTTTTTCACTTCTCTTACTCTAGTTTTTAGTTCCTTCTCTCTCTACTTAGACTTTCTCTCTCTAGACTTATTTTCTCTCTTGTTCCCTAAAACTCCATTGTAATTCCGCCGTCTTGGTACGATTTCTCTCTTATTAATCTTAGTATTTTTATTCATTCAATTTCTTCATGTCTTGTTTAATTATTATATTTTGTTTAGCTTTAATTATGTCTGAGTAGTTCTCTTTCTAGGGTTTATGGGGATCCATAAATAATATGAAGGGGTAATTTATTGTTGTTAATTATCAATGCTATATTAATTTCCTATTGATTGATTTAATGCTCTGTGACTAGATTAGGCCTGATCTTTTATGCATGAGTTTGACAATATTGATTCGAGATTCGAGAGATGAGAATTGATGTTTAGGTCTAGTTTCAATAGGCAGGTTAATCTATAAATGGTTAAGTCGAGATTCGAGAGATGAGATTTAATACCGGTAGATTAATTCTGTGATTGTAATACGTAGCGAAAGCCCTTTATTATCTGGTTAATTGATGCATTGATGATTGGTTATTATGTTTTACCCTGGAATATTATTTATTGGTGAACCTATGCCCTAGGTCTGTAATTCATTGATTCCTCTTATTTTATTCTCCCTACTTATATTCTTCGTAGTATAATCTTTAAATCACAACAAATTGTTACTAATAATTTAGATTGCTATTAATTAATTAGGAATAGAAAGACTAGTTTCCCTGTGGATTCGACCCTACTTCCCTATCTACTTTAGTTAGAGGACTTAGGTAATTACTTTTGATTAGGAGATACGACTTTAGCCTGTCAAAGGTCTCCCAATTCCTCTTTTTAACTCAGGTGGCATTATCTTTGGCACATTGAACTCAGGCCACTGTTGAGCATCAGGTATGGACTTAATCCCATTTGCATAGGCTTCCTTGTACCTTTTGACAGAAAACCACTCATCCACAAATGCATGAGGGTCAAGCTTTGAATCTAATATAGCCCTCATTCCATGTCTGCATGGAATTCCAGAAATTTGCCATTGACCACAAGCACATGTTTGCTTATTCAAGCTTACAGCAAGATATGACTTACCCTCAAAGACCTCAAACTCACCGGCAGAAGACAAGTAAGAGTGGCAAGTTTTTGAGTTCTGACATAGCTTATGAACCCTTTGCACTATGTTTGGACAGATGTCAGTCCTGCTCCACTCCTCACACTTTTGCCTTCTTGTTGCCAATCTAACCATGGTATTTCTTCTAATACCTACCAAAAGTAAGTAAATTATGAAACAAAAGTAGCCATATTAATGCAAGTAAGGACATGTCTAACAAGTAATGCAAGTAATACCCAGAACTAAATTGTACCTTCTAAAAGTGTAAGGACTGGTCTACATCTGTCAATGCCAAGAGTGGCATTAAAACTCTCAACAAAGTTTGACTTATTAGAGTCACACTTTGTTGTAGTGTTGAACTTATGCTTTGTCCACCTAGATTGTTCTCCAAGCTTTGCAAGCCACAATCTACCTCATTTTCCAACCTTGTCCATTTGCTCCATTGCTTTCTTAAAGGTAAATTCTGAATAGGCACCACATGCTTTCCAAAACAGAGAGAGCATTAGTGGACCTGGAAATGCTTTCTTCCAATTGGCAGCCAAATGTTTGGTGCAGTATCTCCTATCAACATCTGGCCAGACCTTGTCAAGTGCAGCTTCAATACCCTGTTAATTTGGCAATCAATATCAGTCTAGATAATGCAAAAAAAAAAAATGCAATTTAACATAGATTTATAGCTACAGAAGTATACCTTTTTAGGGCTGGCAATCGGATCAGGTCGGGTCGGGTTCGTGTTCGGGTCAGGTAATTTCGGGTCAGATACCCCCTGACCTGAACCTGATCCATTTAACATTTCGGGTTGAAAACCTCAACCTGAACCTGATTTTTTCGGGTTCGGGTCAACCTGAAAATGACCTTATTTGACCTGATTTTTTGTTAAGATTTAAGTAAGGTTATTTTAACCTAAAATTAACCTGAATATGACCTGAAATTAACCTGAATATGACCTGAAATTAACCTGAAACTGACCTAAACAACTAAGTTTCAAACCACAAAGGCACAAACATTCAATGCTTCAAACAATCAAATCTAACAAAAAGTCCAAATAAAACCAAAAGTAGTCTAAGTAAGGCACCTAATTATCAATTACAAACCAGAAATTACAATCCAAACAAGTTCAAATATCTAAGTTCTCAAATAACATTAGAGGATTCAAAAGGGCTTTCAAGTTTTTCAAAGTCGGGTGATGTAGGTTGCGTATCATTCTTGTTCTCTATGTCAAGCTTCATAATTGATCCACAAAGCATTTCCAATTGAGGATCCATAGAGTCTACAAAACACACACAAAAAAAAAACAAAACAAGTAAGTTACCATCAATAATACATGCCAACATAAGAAATAAAATCAGATTACATTATATATAAGTTACCTTGCCCAAAGGCCCAATCCCTTAAGCAAATTATAGCCTCCACTGTATCTGGCTTCAATGAACTTCTATAACAATCAAGTACCCGACTCCCGGTACTAAAGGCTGATTCAGAAGCCACAGTTGATACGGGGACAGCAAGAACATCTTTAGCCAATTGAGATAAAACAGGGTAACGAACTGAACAAGTTCTCCAATAAGCTAAAATATCAATGTTGCTGGATCTAGGCATAAGTGGCTCTTCATAATACATTTCCATCTCTGATTTCATAGCCACAGATGTTTGCTCAACAGAAAAATCATCAAAATCCTATAAAAACCAAATCATAAATATCAGATTATATTATTATATAATCAGATTAATATCAGATTATATAATCAGATTATAATCAGATTATAATCAGATTATAATCAGATTATATAATCAGATTATAATTAGATTATTTAAAATCAGATTATAATCTGATTATATAAATCAGATTATATAATCAGATTATAATCAGATTATAATCAGATTATATAATCAGATTATAATTAGATTATTTAAAATCAGATTATAATCTGATTATATAAATCAGATAATAATCAGATTATAATCTGAATATATAAAATCAGGTTATAATCAGATTATACAAATTTGAAATCAGGTTATAAACTTATAATAAGATTATATAAATCAGATTATATAAATCAGATTTCATAATGCAACAAAACATTAAATCATATTTCATAATACAACAAAACATAAAATCAGATTTCATAATATGATAATACAACAAAACAGATAAGGGAAGAAGTGTTTACCTTCATAAAATCATCACAAGGTTCCTTCAAAACCTCAGAATCAGTAGATTTGACATTTACATTGCTTGATGAAGAATGAGATGCGGCATACGAATCGTATAGTTCCTTTATAGAATTGCTAACTTTAGAGAACTCAAGCTCATATTCAACACCATCCCCATAGATCCTCTTGTAACCCCATTGGACACATTGAATCTTATATCGTGGATCCAACACCACAGCAACAGCCATAAATGTACTAAAATCAGCCCAATACTTTCCAAATTTGTCAAGCATCTTGTTAGCCATTTTTTGCATAAAAAGATCCGAACTTATCTTTTCATTTTTTAATAACAATCTAACCTTTAAAACATTAGAAAAGTAAAGATTGGAAGTAGGATATTTGGTTCCGGAAAAGGCTAGTGTGACATCATGAAACACTTTCAAAAACTTGCATATTTTCTCTACTCTACCCCATTCTTCCGTGGAAGGACAATGAGCATAGTTGGCATCAACTTTTTGAAAGTGAATTAACGCTTTTTTGAAATACAAAGCACTATCAAGCATCATGTAAGTAGAGTTCCATCTAGTGGGAACATCTTGTTGTAAAGATCGAGTTGATTGAAGTTCAACATGTGCTACACAACTTATAAATCTTTGTTTTCTAGATTGAGAACTCTTACAATATTTAACACTCTCCCTAATCTTACACACAGCCCCATCAATCTCTTTTAAACCATCTTGAACAACTAGATTAAGAATGTGAGCACAACACCTTACATGAAAAAATTCCCCACCACAAATCAAATCAAGTTCCCCTTTAAGATTTTCAGCAAAAACATCATTTGAAGAAGCATTATCTAATGTAATTGAAAAAATGTTTTTTTGAATACCCCATTCCTTTAACAACCCATACACATGATCACATAAATGAATACCGGTATGAGGGGGAGCAATGTAAGAGAAGTTCAGAATCTTTTTTTGCAAACACCAATATTTATCAACATAATGAGCAGTTAATGAAATGTATCCATCAGTGGTTATGGAAGTCCAACAATCAGAGGTCAATGAAATTCTACCAGAAGAAGAGGCCAACACATTTTTCAATTGCTCCTTTTCTTTTTTTTGCATCTTAAGCACATCAGATTTTATGGTGTTTCTTGTGACAGGTTTGAAACTAGGATTCAGATAAGAAAATAACCTCCTAACACCCTTATATTCCACAAATTGAAAAGGCAGATCATGCTCAACAATAGCAAGACACAACAATTCACGAAAATAGGAAGCATCAAATTCAGGCAATCTATTCCCTAAACCAGAAGATGTTTTCTCTAAAATCATTTGACGAACATCCCTAAATGACCTTTGTTTACAATTTTTAAGATGACGATGAAGATTTCCTGTTCCATTCGTACTATTACCATTAAAACTTACACCACACTTTTTACATTTGCAAATCAAATTACCATTTGCATCAGGCTCATCCAGAAACTCAAAGTGCACCCAAACATCAGAAGTAAGGCGACGTTGGCGTTTCTTACCAGTAACAAGCACACGAGGTTTACCAGGGGAAGCTTTCTGGCTTTTGCTCTTCCTCTTAACATCCATTGTTGAATTAATTTCTTCCTCCTCTCCGGAAGAAAGTTCTTGAACATTGTTGGACATAATTATTTCCTGCCAAATTACATTAACTAGATTTACTTCCTTTATCGTCCAAAAAATTCATATAATCCATAACAAAATCAATAAATCAATTTGTATAATTAGCATAATGCTTATATCATTTTGTATAATTACATAAAATCAATAGATAGCATGAAAATAACAAAGTTAATTCGAATAATCAATAAATAACTTCGTATAATTACATAAACTAGAATAAATACGCATAAATCCAGAAATCAATTCATATAAGTACATAAACAAGCATAAATTCGCATAAATTTGCATAAATCAGTTCGTGTAATTATATAAACTCGCATGCATTCGCATAAATCCATAAATCAATTCATATAATTACATAAACAAGCATAAATTTGCATAAATTCGTATAAATCAGTCGTGTAAATGTGTAATTACATAATCTAGCATAAATTCGCATAAATCAATTCATATAGTTACATAAACTAGCATGAATTCGCATAAATCCGTAAATTAATTCGTATAATTACATAACCCAGCATAAATTCGCATAAATTAATTTGTATATACTTGTAAAATAACAAAATCGATTCGTATAAACTCACAAATTAAGAACAATAAGCAAGAAACGTACCTTATAAGAGTGAGAAGATAAGAATTGTAGTCGAATTCAACAATGGTGAAGTGATTTTAGGGTTTTTGAAATTTTGAGTGTGCCGTTTTTGAGGAGAGAGAAAATTAAAGAGAGAGAACAGAGAAGTGGGTAAGGAGTAAGGACGGCTGATCTAAAATGTGGTAGAAAATGAAAAATTAGGGTTTTCATTTTATATGTAGAAGTAGAACCCTCTTAAGAAATTGGGCTGGGCTGCCTAATTTACAATGTTTACGATTTTTTTTTTTTTTACTTAAAATTGTTCGGGTTCTCAGGTCGGGTTCGGGTTGACCCGACCTGATTTTGACCTGAAATTTATTTCGGGTTAAGTGGGTCGTTTTCGGGTTGAGATTTTCAACCTTAACCTAACCCATTTAATTTCGGGTTCGGGTTCGTGTCAACCCATTTAAGTTTTCGGGTCGAAAATCTCAACCCTAACCCGCTTTTTTCGGGTCGGGTTCGGGTCGGGTTTTCGGGTCGGGTCAGTTTTTGCCAGCCCTATACCTTTTGCCTATCTGAGATGATGCACCAGTTATCTCCTCTTCTAGTTGCTCTTAGTAGATCTCTCAAATGATGAACAAAAAAGCTCCATGTATCTGAATCTTCAGTAGACACAATTCCCCATGCAAATGGAAACAACTCATTGTTCCCATCTAATGCAATAGCAGAAAGTAGAACCCCCCCATAATTCCCTTTCAAGTGAGTTCCATCAACTCCCACAAAACCCCTAACTCCATCCCTTAGCCCAACCAAACAAGGCTTAAAAGAAATGAAGATTGTGACAAAAGCCAATGGTCTGTCAACATGAGTTGCTGGATTCCATACACAAGTAGCATCTGAACCAAGGTTAGTTCTCCTAATCATCTCACAATAACTAGGCAAAAATGCATAAGATTCATCAAAGCCACCATGTATCTCTATTAAAGCTCTTGCTCTGACGCGATACAATGTACTAGTAGCCATTTGCACATTGTATCTATTCCATAACAAAGCATTCAAAGCCTTACTAGATATATCATTATTAGCTCTAATGTCTTCTAACAGAACTCTGCAGTTACCATAGGGTTTTTTTATCTCCAAACCCAAGCATGTGTGATCAGGATTTTTAATAGACTTGATAGCCCAAGTGAACCCATCTGTCAGTTTGGAAGCATGGAGCCTCCACTCACAACCTTCTGCAGAATAGTACACTGTGTAGATGGAATTATTTGCCCTATCAACAACAACAGAAAACCCACATTGTATGCAATAATCTCTAACAACATCTCTTAAATGTTGTTTGTCATAAAAAAGTTGCCATGGTCTTAGTTCTATTCTCCCATATTCTTCTCTATCAAACATTTCTCCATTTTTATAAAGCTTTGCAAAGTAATTCCCATCCCCATCATCTTCTATATCATCATCTACCCAAACATCATCTTCATAGGGATCATAGTTATCACATACCACCATATCATCAACATCACTTAGTTGCATATCCTCTTCATCATCTAAAGTTTCAGCATCACTAGAAGAGTTATTGACTTGTCCAAAATGGGTGAATGGTGGATCTTCTTCTTGGTCAGAGTCCATATCCAAATCTTCAAGTGAAACTATGTCATGTGTTCCACCATTAGATTTAGACATTGAACTACTAGCAGCTAACAACCCTTTTCTCCTAGCTGTTGTATTTGGCACTTTCTTTCTTAACACTAGTGTTTTAGAGGATAAGGATGAAACAGGTTCAAGTTGCAATGGTAGTGGAGGGTAATCAGATTGTTTATGTTTCCTTGGACTTATTCTAACCACTCTAACACCTATGTCTGCTTCAATCTCAGGCCCATTCTCAGGTTCACTAGCACCTATGTCAGTTGCAATCCCTGATTCAACTCCTTCTGTGTCCCCGGTTTCAAGCCCCAACCAGTACTCAAATCCCCTTCCCCTCCCTCCAGTACCCCTTCCTCTCCCACCCCCTCTCCCTCTACCCCTTCCCCTCCCTCTATCTTGGCCCCTTCCTCTCCCCTTCCTTTCCCAACCCCTCTCCCTCTATTACCAACTAACTGAACATCTGCATTCAAATTATCCTCATCCTCAATTGGTTGATCCCCTAACTCCACCACACCTCTATATTCACCCCTACCCCTACACCTCCCACCTCTAGTTTTGACAGTATCTCTTTTTTGAGTCAAATCACCCATTTCATCCAAGTTAACAGAGAGTGAAATACCAGCAGATTCTGCAACACCTTTCATTTGTTCCTTAATCCGTCTTGCATTCCTAGTTGTCCTTAAAGCCTTAGCATCTTTAAAAATTTGACTTGGACTATTAGCATCATACACCCATATGTGTATCTCATTCTTTCCAGCAAAGTCATAGAACATCTTCATTAAGTCCTGATCACTATTAAGATAGTGGTAATTTTTGTTATGCACATATCTAAATGTAGGGAATTTGGGCATTTCAATACGTCGTTTAACGGCATAATCCCAATAATCTATGATCACATCGATAAGGTTTGTCTTATCGATGTCCTGGACAACAACATCTACATCAACACTTCTAAACTTGAATTTCAACACAATAGCATCACCCATTCTACATTTATTAAACCAAATACACATCTCAATTCAACATGCAACATTAACTCAATAAATTCGTAACATTCAACTTATTTTGGACAGAACTAACAACCCTAAAAATACACAAGAATTTCTCCATTACAACCACACGAATTGACATATAAAAACCCAAAACAAACCACACACCAATTAACAATAAAACATACCCTAAATTACCAGAAAGATTCAAAATTTTCAGCCCATAAAAACCCAGATTTCTCAAATAATCATCCATGAAAAAAACAGAGCAATTATAACAACAATACATTTCAATTCGAAAAAACAGAAAATTTAGGGTTCAGATAGGATGACATACCTTCCCAAAGTCGAAATTCAACACCTTGGAGAGATTAGGATTGAAATTGGTAGATTGATGATTGTTGTTTAGCGCTCGAAAATCATCAACGCAGCAGCAAGTAATACGTTCGAAAGTGTTCAACGGCAAAGTCTTCAATGAATGGGCCTTTATTAATTGATCAGTGGGATGCATTTACAAAATTAAAAGAGGGTATTTTAGTCCATTCCATATTATGTAACCATGGTCAGTCCAATTAACTTAATTATGTTAGTTTTAGTAAAATAATGCTACATTAGAGAATAATTAGATTACTAATGCTATTTAAGAGACTTTTAAAAAAAATTTGCTACCAATGAGAATGTGCAATAGTTTGTTGCTACCAATGAGAATTTCCCTTAAAATTAATAATAATACAAGTACCTGTTAAAAAGAATTAAATAAAAATAAGTGCTCCAAGATTTCACTCCTCTGCTAATGCAGTAGATTTGTCACACATAGGATCCTTTGAGGGCCTTGACATGCAACTATATAAGTCTGAGAAGAATATGATAATATATGGAATACTTTGAAATTTGTAATTTGCGACATTACTTTGTATGAAGTGGACTACTATAAACAATGGTAGCTTAATTTATTTTGGTTGGTAAAGGAAAAAGACTTTATAAGGTCGGAACCTCTCACAACTGTCACAAAAGAGAAGGGCATATCTCTCACAAGTGTCACTAAGGAGTAAGGAGTATGTAGTACCTTATGGCTGGAAGGGTAAGAGAATCCACACCCCCAAAGTGTCACTAGTAGGGTTAAATTCCACAAGCTCTTAGTTGTGAGATACAAATTTTGTCAAATAGGACCAAGTGAATGTCATTTATCTTGGCCCGTAAAATAGAATTATATGGGGTGGTGTGGTGAGAATTACCTAATTTTAAAATTTGTTTACATCTTTATGTCCAAGGGTGCTAATTGAGTTGAGCAACTCGCGAGCATCTCGAACTCGACTCGGTTAACAGTCGACTCGAGATGTTAACGAGCACGAGTTGAGCAAGCTGCAAGCTCTAACTCGACTTAATAATCTTGTGAGCAACTCGATATTATATTTTATTAATCGTAATATAGAACTTATAAATGTTGTTATAAATATGGTCTGTTTGGTTTCAAGCATTTCATTTGAAATGCTGGATTTGGAACAAGTTTGGGTAATGTTATAATTTGATTTTGTATTTGATTTAAATCCAGCCCTTAAAGAATTATACCCAATTTATCAAAATTTCAAATTCCATCCCAAAACCTATCATTTCAATTCTTACTTTCTTTAAAAAAAAAAAAAAAAATCTGACTTTCTCTCTCTCCTAGGGTTAGACCCGATTTCCCCTTTTGATTTTATCTCTCCTCGGCTTAGGTTCCCTCTCCTCCATTGGAGCATTTTATGGGCTCTTTACTCCATTGAAGATTAATGTGGTTTTTCGTACTCAAATTCTCCATTAAAGCAACCAGTGAGCTTTAATTTGTCTTCTCCATGAAAGTGTACTCTTAATTCTCCAAGGCACATCTAAGCTTTTCTCTCTCCTCCATTGAAGCGGCGTATGAGCTTTCTCTCTCCTCCATTGAAACGGCGTATAAGTTTTCTATCTCCTCCATTGAAACATCATGTGAGCTTGATCTCTCCTTCACTAAACTGACTATCACTCCTCTATTGAAGAAGCTCTTGAGCTTTCTCTTGGCCTCAATTGAATCAGCTTTAATTTCCTGATGATATCGATTAATTTGATAGTTTTTTGGTCGAAATTATCAATTGAATATGTTGATTTTTCACTAATTAATTTTCACTTTTTTCAATTAAATTTTTAATTACTGATTATAATTTCCTTAAAATGTTGATTACCTTATTAGGTAATTTATTTTTATTTTTTCTGCTTGTTTTATTTGATTAATTGTCTGTCATGACTCACGAGTATTGATTAAGTAGATGTAATTTTTTTTTCTAAACGAGAATCTTATTTGCTTAATTCAAAATTTCACTCATCTCCAAGCATAGAATTTGAAATTTTGAAATTGAAATTCTAATGTTTCCCAAACACCCAACAAATGGAATTGAATATCATGATTTCAAATTCTGAAATTCAATTATTCCAACATTTGAAATGAATATCATGTTTCCAAACACAACTTTATCATTTTTAAACAAATTTAATACTTAATAAAGTGTTAATATATATAATCAAAAAAGAAAGAGTAAATTTTTAATATAACAAATATATAATATAAAAGAAAACAATATTAAGTGAACAAAAATAAATAAAGGTATGTAATTTTAGAAGGGCAAAAACTTTAACGAACAGATCGATTATGAGCTACTCGACTTGACTCAAAACTTTAACGAGCACGAGTCAAGTAGGTTTTATTAGCTCAAAACTTTAGCGAGCACGAGTTGAGCACACGTAAAAAGTTTTGAGTCGAGTCGAATAGAGCACCCCTCAGCTTGTGATAAACTCGCTCGATAAGCACCCCTAGTTATGTCCATGGCTTTTAAGTCTTAAAAAAATTATTGAAATAGTAAAGATGATACAAAGTATATATATAAAAAGGAAATTTTGACAACAATTAGGGCTGTCAAAAGCTGACACGACACTAACTCAACCCAAAATAAGCGGGTCTAGATAAAAAATTCTCCACTCGTATAAGTAATTGGGTCGATATGAAATGGATTAGGTTTGGGTTGACATTTTCAACCCGAAACCAACACAGTACACATAACCCGATTATATTAATGGGTTGAATAATGTCAAGTTGTCAACTAGTTAACCCTGAATCCGACATGCTTAGTGTTTAGGGTAAAAATACCCCAGGTACGTGGCCCAATCTCATAGTGACACGTGGCCCAATAAGAAGGTGACACATGGCCCTATGAGAGAGGGACACGTGTCCACCTGACAGGGTGCCACATGTCAGGTACCTTCAATACTCAAATACAACATCAGAAAGAGAAAAAGGCCCTGATGACCTCAGGCCCAAATCCCGAGAAACCCTTGAAAGCCGTAAAACGGCGCCCCTCATGACACGTGGCGACCTCTGATTGCGCACCAATCATGTCACGAAATTCTAGGTTATAAACCCTAGAAGGGCACATGTTCCCACCCCTATAAATACCCCAATCATTTATGATGGGAGGGTGGATTTTGACATGACATAAATATAGAGCACTAAAAGCTCCAACTTCTCTCTACTTTCTCTCTCTAGCCTTTTCCGGTTTCCGATCACTAACTTGATCGTCGGAGGCGAATATTCCGGTCACCGGAATATTCGTTGTTTTTGCAGGTGTCCAAGTCTCATTGTCGGCAGAACGTGACCAGTATCCGAGGGAATCACAAAAAACCCCGAAACATTTGGCGCCGTCTGTGGGGATACTCGTCCGTTATGGCAATATATGGTCAGACACCTAATTCTGGTCCTCGTCCAGGCGAGGACGGATATGTAGAAGACATACGTACCACCATACATTCAAGCAATCCTTTGACTGCCTCATTTGAAGAGGCCGAGCAACCTCCTGTTACCCCAGCTACCCTAATGGCCGAACTGACTAAGCTCCGCAAGGAGTTGGCGGCTACCCAGCGAAAGGGGGGAGGAGGCACTTCCAAGAAAGCCAACAACAAGACCAACGCAACTGATGCTGGTAACACCCCATTCTGTCGTCCGCATGGAAGGTCTCCCCGAGTCCCAGGGACCAACCTCTCTAGTCTATTGGCGAAAACACAGTCGGCTGGGGGGAGGGGCAGATAGCCGACAAGAGTTGAGACTGAGCCGTCACAGCGTTTCAAAGACGCAAGGGATTACATTCGGCACAGGCAAAGGGAGAGGGCCGCATATTCTGACACGGCCTCTACCCCAACCATGCCGGATGAAGCCTCCAACCAATCCTTCTCTCAATACACCAACACGGCCGTCTCCAGCAGAAGTCAAGCCGCTCATACCATTACTCCCGTTCCAGTTCAGCCATCACAATATCAGCCCCCTAAAGTACTCAATGGGTTGATACAGCCAACTCCCCAAGTCTTTGGGCAATATGGGCCGTATGGTCAGATGTTCGGCCAAGCTCCCTACCTGGATGGAACGTCCGCTCAGCCTCAGCCTATCGATTGGCAAATGCGTTTGTTGAATTTGGGAGATAAACCGCCTCCGTTTTCGCAAGACATACTAGCGTCCCCTCAGCCAGCGAAAGTGAAGAGTGTATTAGTTGGTGCCTATGATGGTACGGGCAACCCAGAGGAACACATTACCTCGTACAGGAACTTGATGTACTTGCAAAGTGTAGATGATGCTACATGGTGTAGATGCTTCCCGGCCACTCTCAAAGGGGTGGCCCAGGATTGGTTTAACAGCCTTCCAGCCGGATGCATCAATTGTTTTACCACCCTCAGTTTGTTGTTTGTGGGAAACTTCTCATACAACATCCCACCAAGAAAGACAAGTCTCAACTTGGCAACAATTGTTCAAGGAAAGAATGAAGGACTACGCTCGTATGTCCAAAGATTTAACCAAGAAAAAGCCCAAATTCATAATATTCCGGACGAAATGGCATACTCAGAATTTCTCCGGGGATTAAGGCATAATGGTTTTAAGTTTGATTTGGTAAGGAAAAAGATTCGGTCATACGCAGGTGTATTGCGGGAAGCCGAAGCCTATATTGAGGCCGCGGACTTTTGTTCGCTCACCAAATCAGAACAGCCAGCCAAGGGGGCTGAGAAGAAGCAATCTTCTCAGCAAGACTCGGCCGGCCGAAAGAGAGAAGGAAACAAAAGAAAAGAAATCTGGATGGCTGATGACAAGCAACCCAAGTCAAAGAAAAGCAAGACGTATGAACCTCAGTATGAGTTCAACAAGGATGGCTACTCCATTTTGATGGAGATAAAAGACAAGTTTGAGTTTGAGAAGCCTCAGCCTTTGAGAGGCTCGACACAGTACAGAAACAAGAACAAGTATTGTCATTACCACAAGGATGTAGGTCATGACACGAACGATTGTATCAATATGAAGAGGCTGTTGGATAAGTTGGCCGACAAGGGTCTGCTGAAACCCTATGTGACCAAGTCCAAATTCACCTACAAACGGACAGACAACACGTCCGAGAAAAAGCAACAAAGCGATAAGAAAAATGACAAGGAAGATGATGGGAATAGCACTGATTCAGGTTTTGTGGCCGTGATATCAGGAGGCTTTGCTTCAGGCGGCCCTACCATGAAAGGAATCAAGCGGGATGCTCGAAATTTGTCAAATGTGATGCAAACGGACGCCGTTAAGGCCGAGCCATTTCCTGAAGTGATCATAAGTGAGGCTGACTGTGGAGAGGTCAGGGCTTTGCACAATGATCCCATGGTCTTTGTCATGATGATAGCAAATTTGAAGGTGGGGCGAATATTGATTGATACGGGCAGTTCGGCCGATATCATCAGCCTGTCTGCCCTAAGGAATTTAAGCTTCCCAGAAGATGCTCTCCAGGATATCACTCACCCCTTGGTAGGATTTGGGGGGAATGTCATTCATCCGGTCGGACGGATTGATCTTCCAATCCGCTTCGGGCAGAAGGAAGAGGGGAGAGACATGGTCGTCCGCTTCCTTGTTGTTAGAGAGTTGACCGGCTACAACGTCATCCTTGGCCGCCCCACTCTGAATGCAGCCAAGGCGGTTATAGTGCCTCACTTAATGCTGTTGAAGTTTGAAAGGTCGGACGGAAAAATTGGAACAATCCAAGGAAGTCAGAGAATGGCTAAGGAATGTAATCAGCTGGCCGTGAAGCCAACAGCGCGCGGCCTAAAACTGTCCGAGCCAAAGGAAGAAGGAACCTCACTCCCAGCATACCAGGTCGGCCAGAAGCGTAAGGCGGCCAGGGCAGAAGAAGCCTAGCAATTAATGACTGTCGGTCGGCCCGATGAGTTGAGGCCCCAGCCGGCCGGCAGCCACTAGGATATAGTGCTTGACTCCAACCACCCAGAACGGACAGTTAGTGTCGGCACTATAGCTTTAGGATTGCTTGGGGATGAGTTAGTTCAGCTTTTAAGAGAATTCAAAGATGTGTTTGCATTTGAAGTTGGTGAAATGCCAGGGATAAGTCCTGACCTGGCCGTGCACAAGTTGGCCGTGAATCCTTTGATAAAACCTGTCCGCCAGAAGAAGAGGAATCAAGGAGAAGAGAGGAATCAGGCGGCCGCAGCAGAGGTGAAAAAGCTGCTGGACGCCGGTTTCATTCGGCAATGCTTCTACCCAGATTGGGTGGCCAATGTAGTTCTTGTGAAAAAGCCGAATGGAACTTGGAGAATGTGTGTGGACTACACGGACTTGAACAAGGCGTGTCCTAAGGACAGCTTCCCTTTGCCTAAGATTAACCGTTTGGTTGACTCTACGGCCGGACACGCCCTAATGAGTTTTATGGACGCATACTCCGGATTCAACCAAATTCCTTTGTGGGAAGAAGATCAAGAGAAAACAGCGTTCGTGACCGAGCAGGGGTTGTATTGTTACAAAGTTATGCCATTAGGCCTCAAGAACGCCCCTGCTACATTTCAGAGGCTTGTTAATACAGTCTTTAGAGACCAGCTCGGCCGGAACATGGAGGCATACATTGATGACATGATTGTCAAGTCAAAAGAGCCGGCCGACCATCTCAAGGATCTACGAGAAACGTTCACCGAACTCAGGCGGCATAAGATGATGTTAAATCCAAAGATGTGTGTATTTGGTGTTGAGTCCGGCAAGTTTCTCGGATTTTTGATTGATCAACGTGGAATTGAGGCCAACCCTGAAAAAACTCAAGCCGTCCTTGACATGAAGTCTCCGAGAACAATCAAGGAAGTGCAAAGACTGACCGGCTGTTTAGCAGCCCTTGGAAGATTTTTGTCAAGGTCAGGGGATAAGTGCCGTTACTTTTTTCAAACCATTAAGAAGAAAGCCATGTTCGAGTGGACAGAGGAGGCCGAGGAAGCATTCGTACAGTTGAAGAGTCACTTGCATACATTGCCTCGCCTCGTCAGTCCGCTTAGGAATGAGAAGCTATACATCTATCTTGCCATCTCTGAACACTCTCTAAGTGTCGTCCTTCTTGCTGAGAGGGACGGCCATCAGGTCCCAGTGTATTTTATCAGCCATGTACTTCATAATGTTGAGCTTAAGTACCCCCCAATTGAAAAATTTGGCCTGGCCTTATACATGGCATCAAAGAAGCTGCGGCCGTATTTTTTGGCACATTCAATTGTGGTCTATACAGACCAACCCTTGAAGAAGTCGTTCTCAACATTAGAGGCAAGTGGCCGCATGCTCAAGTGGGCCTTGGAGCTCAGAGGTTTTGACCTTGTGTTTGAACCAAGGAAGGCAATCAAGGGGCAAGCTTTTGCGGATTTTTTGGCTGAAATGACACGGCCTGATCTTCAGCCGGCCGGGGACCAAGTCTGGAAAGTGTTTGTGGATGGTAGTGCAACAGCGACCGGATGTGGTGCTGGTATTATATGTGAATCTCCTAGGGGAGACAAGTATGAGTACGCATTGAGATTTCAGTTTCAAGCGTCAAACAATGAAGATGAGTACGAAGCATTGTTGGCCGGCCTAAGGATGTGTAAAGCGGCCGGGGTAACCAAAGTTGAAGTATGCTCGGACTCCCGGCTAATAGTTCACCAAGTCAATGGTGGCTTCGAAGCCAGGGAGCCGGCCATGATGAAGTACATGCAGCTAGTAAAGGATGAGGCCGAGGGCCTAGAACATTTCTCTCTCAAACAAGTTCCTCGTTCAGATCAAGCGGATGCGCTCTCCAAATTGGCTTCCTCGGCATCATGTGATACTCCAAGATCAGTGTTTTGGGAAGTAAAGGAGAAAAGGAGCATTGATGCCGAGCCCGTTCAGATAATAGATAGAAGTTCAACCTGGATGGATGGAATTATTTCCTACTTAAGGGATGGAATACTTCCGGACGATCCAAAAGAGAGTTGGCTAATGAAGAGGAGAGGGGCCTGGTTCGAGATGAAGGATGGGGAACTATTCAAAAGAGCCTTTGTGAACCCTTACCTTAAGTGTATAACTCCTGAAAGAGGGCATTAAGTGTTGGACGACCTTCATCAGGGACATTGTGGCTCATATATTGGAGGACGAGCCTTAGCTGAAAAAGCGACACATTTGGGTTATTACTGGCCGAGCTTGAATTCGGACGCCATGAAAATGGTGAAAAAATATGACAAGTGCCAGAGATTTTCGACCCTCATTCATCGTCCAGCAAATAGTCTATCAGCCATCAGTAGTCCGCTTCCTTTTGCTAAATGGGGCATGGACATTTTGGGGCCGTATACTCCTGCATCCGGCCAGAGACGATATGTACTAGTGGCAGCAGACTACTTTACTAAATGGGTTGAAGCTGAGGCCGTCCGGGGCATCAAATGGACGGATGTGTCAGCCTTCATTTGGAAGAGCATAATCACTCGGTACGGGGTACCTCAGTCAATGGTGTTCGACAATGGACCTCAGTTTGAGACGCGCCAACTCAAGGAATGGTTGGGGGACCAGGGCATAACTCATTGTTTTGCCTCAGTCCGCCGACCACAAGCCAATGGCCAAGTTGAGGCCTATAACAAGTTGATTTCAAATGGGATCAAGCGCAAGCTTGAAAAGGCAGGCGGCCTATGGGCAGACGAGTTGGTCAATGTGCTATGGTCCATACGGACAACAGCAAAGAGTTCTACAGGGGAGACTCCATTCTTTTTGGTCTATGGATCTGAGGCTGTACTCCCAATTGAAATGTACGAGCCCACTTTGCGGGTAATGCTTTATGATGAATCGGCCAATTGGGAGGCCATGAAGACCGCCCTAGACTTTCTTCCAGAAGCTAGGGGCAATGCGGCGCTTAGGCATGAAATTTATCGCTTAAGGATGACAAGGGCATATAACCGCCGAGTGTCTAAGCGGCCGCTCAAAATGGGGGATCTAGTGTTGAGAAAAATGGAAGCTGTTGGCCGTGCCAATGAGGACGGCAAGTTGACCCCAAATTGGGAGGGGCCGTACCGAATTAGGGAAGAAGTCCGAGACGGCACATATCGCCTTGAGGCAATTGATGGCCGTCAGATCCCACGGACATGGAACACTGACAACCTGAAGAAATATCATGTTTAAGTTTTATTTCTGTAGGTACCTAGCCAAAAAGCTGTGTATACAGCTAGGTCTACTGACCGAGCCTTGTAATTAAAGCCATACGGCCACAACAATGTACCTTTGACAAAATTAATGAAAAGTCAGGCATTGTTGAACTATTTGTTGTTTTACTTGTGTTTATTTGCATATTATTATTTGTGATTAAAGGCCGAATGAAATGATTTACTAAGTTGCTTCCAATATAGCAACACGGCTTATCATTCTTACTAAATGGCCGAAGTGAAAAGGAAGCAAGGTTGCTCCCAATATAGCAATTCGGCCACACACACAAAAAAAAAAAAAAAAAAAAAAAAAGAATTAATTCAGAGAACAATGCGTCCGCCCAATTCTAGGCGGACGATTGAGGCAAGGTATTCCGAACTTGTGTAGAAAACAAGTGTCCTTTACAAATAGGGCAAGGGCATACCTAGGCATTTAGCCCGGCCGAGCAAGGAATCTCTAAGTTGAGATAATACTTGGGATTTCTAGGGTGCGTCCGAGCGATAGATTCAACGGACTACTCGTGCAATGATAGCCGAACGGCCAATTAAATTGATTCGGTGCTTCACCTAGTCCAAGGGCAATCATTATTATGATTTGATTAACTTGCTAGTCGTCATACCCTTTAAGGTATAAAAACTACCAAGTTAATCAAACCGCTTAGAGAATGGACTAGGCGAACACCGAATAAAGGGGCATACCCCTAGGAACGTACGAAAAGGCATTATGTTGAGACGTACGAAAATCATTCAAAAAACACAAAATTGCAAAAAATGGCTAAGTATGAAACAGAGTTGAAAAACCGCTCAAAAGGCGGACAAAATTCTCATTGATTAGACCGCTCAAAAGGCGGCCAGAAATGTTTACAATACCGCTCCAACAGGCGGCTTCAAATTAAAAACAGAAAAGAAAAGTACAAGCTAAGTACAAAGAAAGCTGAACAAAGAAAAGCTTGGAAGCTGAGCAGACGGCTGCTGGAGGACCTGAGCTCTACTTAGCCGTATTGTCTTTGGCAGGCTCCTCCGCATTTTTGGCGTCCGTGACCTTGGCAGCCCCGTCGTCCGCCTCCTCCTCCTCATCTCCTTCTTCTCCCTCGTCCTCTCCGGACTCGGGCGAAGTAACTACTAGCTCGGGAGGAGGCTGGTCGGCCCTCTTTGCCTCTTCCCTGAGGCAGACATAGTTCAGCCGCTTCTTTAAGCATTCTTCATAGTAGGCGGCCTCACCATCATCCACCATCAGCTCGAAGGCATCGAAGAAGTATGCCCTAAGCCTGTCTTCGTCATTCTGCTCAATGCGAACGATTTCCTCCGCGCTGGGCGGCCGAGGAGCTTTTAGCTGCTCAGCATAGTCCGAAACGGACTTCTTCAGGGCCTCAACCTCGGCCCTCAGCGCGTCCGCTTCGTCCAAAGCAGTCTTAAGGTTGGCTTGGGCCAACTTCAGCTCACTCTTCAAGGCCTCAGATGCCTCGAAGCCCAGCCTCCACTTCTCTTTCTCCAGGACGGCCTCGTCCCTCTCAACCCGCATGGCCTCCCTGGCCAAGGACTCCTCTTCGAGTGCCTTGCCCAGTTTGACCAGGTCTTCAGTTTGTCGCGCCGCCTTGTCGGCCAGCGCGGTTATTTGGGTCTCAAAATGCACCCTTTGGACGGCGGCCGTCCCCGTCACAGCGTCCTCGGCCTTCCTGATCTCGAGCCAAGCCTGCTTCAGCCGCTCGTTCTCTTTATCCTTCCATTCAAGGAAGGCGTTCAGGCGGAGGAAGAGCTGCGGACAGAAGAAGGAAACTTAGTCAAATATAGAAAAATTTGCTAAGTGTTAGAAAGAAAAGGTATAGAGAAAAGAAGACGTGCCTCAGCAGTACAGTTGAGCATTGGGCCGAGAAAGCCCTCATTGATTCCCCGCAGCTTGTCACGCTGCGCTTGGGGAACCACGCGAACCATGGCCTCGCGCATGGCCTTCCTGTCCGCGCCAGTCAGTGACTGGCCGGGCAGCCTCATTTGCAACTCCTCTGAGATATCTGCAGACGACCGTGCGAGAAGAGTTAGCTAAAATTTACAAGTACAAATAAAAAATGTACAAAAATAAAGAAAGAAGGCTAACCAGTGGAGAAGCTTGGAGGAGAGAGATTGGTGGGAGGAGGCGGCAAAGAGGCCTCCCCCTCGTTTTCTGGACGACCAGCATCAGCATCGCTGGCCGACTGACTGGCATGTAGCCAGTCAGATTTTTTGACTCTCTCGACTCCCGGAATCGTGAAGGAGCCGGTCATTTTTTCTGGGGTTGACTTATCCCCACCGTCCGAAGGGACGGACTCATCGTGGACCTAATCAGCAACAGGTTCCACGGGCTTAGAGACCCCGCTTTGTGCCAGCCGGGGCTGTTCTCCTTGAGACTGCGTCGTAGCAGTCTGCGACTTCGCCTTGGCCGCGGATTGTGAAGGCGTCTTGGTAGCAACCGTCTTCCTCCTTTTAGATGCGTTCGCATCAGGAGTGGACGTGGCCGGCTGCTTCCTCCTTGCCTTCGGAGTAGAGGAGGACTGCAAGAAACACAATCAAAGTTAGAAAAATTTTACAAGATAAGGAATGTGTTGGCCTCCGTATGAATTGGGGAAGGAGCTCCCTTCCAGCATGCCTGGACGGACGAAGTGCGTCCGTACAAACTCGGGAAGCAGGCTCCTTCCAATATAGCAGAACGGACAATGGGAAAGAGA
This sequence comes from Chenopodium album, assembly GCF_948465745.1. Lineage (NCBI taxonomy): Eukaryota > Viridiplantae > Streptophyta > Magnoliopsida > Caryophyllales > Amaranthaceae > Chenopodium > Chenopodium album. The sequence goes on from NC_137855.1 coordinate 137,502, forward strand.
AACTCCAAAAATAAACTAAGTGTTTACCTCCTTGAGTTGCTCGTACATCTTAAAACGAGCTTTGTATCGAGCCAAGTCCACCTCAGACATCTCCACTTCCCCTTTTTGGGCCGAGTCCAGCATAGCGAACGCCTCCGCTGCACAAAAAAAAAAAAAAGAAAAAAAAGAAAAAAAAAGTGTTAGAATATTTTTCTAAAAACTCTACGTGCGTACAAAAAGTTTATATATCTAAGTGCCCACCTTGGGGCATGTTCTGGTACAGGCCGTACGCAGACATGAAGGTAGTGTCCCTAAGCCAGTTGGCAAGAGGAACCCAATGGCTAGGGACACGTTCAGTTTTGTTACCCCGCTTGACTCGGTTGACCTTGAAGTACTCAAGCTAGTGCTCGTGGCTCGGATGGATGGGCGGCTTGTCAGGTTTATGGTCCCCGCGTCCGAGCTGAATTGGGTCTGGACGACACTTGTTCATGCGGAGGTTGAACTCCGCATCTTGGGTTTTGATGCGATAAAATCGGTGCTTCCAGTCCCTCCATTTGCTGACACGGTCGACCACAACCATGTAATCCCTGGTCGCACTCAAGACGAGCCAACCATCCACATCCTTCTCCAGCCGAGTGAGTGAGTGCATCTCACAGAAGACTGCAAAGTCTGGCGTGAAACCCTTGCGGATGCACGTCACTAAGTACCCAAAAATATTCAACCAACTGTTTGGCGTCAGTTGGAAGAGGCCAATGTCGTATTCGTCCAGAACTGTCCGGACGAATGGATGAAGAGGGAAGCGAAGGCCTACATCCAGGGTGGCCCTGTAAACGCAAAACGCCCGTTTGCGCGGCTTCTCCTCATCCCAGGTAGCCACAGCAATGGCTTTCCTGGGGACTTGCATTTCGAATCCCTCCCCCAAATGGAGGGACTCCTTGTACTGCTCAAAGTCCTTTTTTAAGAACTTCAGGGCCGTCTCTCCAACCGTACAGGCGTACGGATCCCTGAAGTTGTCGATGTTGGCGACGTTTTCTTCGGTCGCCGCCTCACCTTCGGCCGTCTCACCCACGGCCTCTTTTTCAACTTCTTCTTCAGCTTGGTGAGAAGGGGCACTCCCAAATTTCGAGGACAGCACTCTGTCCAAATCTGCTGCCTCGGCCGAGCTTCGGCCCCTTGAGCTAGGAACGCCCATAGAAGAAGGAACGTCCTCCTCAACCATTGGACGCTTGCCCTTGTCTTTGGTAGCGTCCGCCTCATTTCCGAAGGAGGGGCATTGCGAATAGGCAGGTCGGACGATTCCCTAATAGAGATACCCGTCCTAGGTCTGTCCGCTCCGCCCAGTTGGAGCAGAGGTTGAGATGAAGGGGGGACGGACGAACCAGCAGCGTCCGCCCCATATTGGGTAGGATGGTCTTGGCAGGAAACCAGCTCGGCCTCATCCATGACAGAGCTGGCAAACTGAGGGAACCTAAGTTCCGGGATTGGAGCGGACGAGGCGCCCTGAGCTTGTTGGCGCTCCTCGAAAGAAGAAGTAACCTCCACGGCCAAGTGATGGGAGCCTGTGGACGCGGTTGTTGTCTGAGTGGTGGAGGTAGTGTCCACCTCCATGGTGCTAGGGTTACTAGGGTCATAAGGGACCCTAGGATGAACCAGACTTCCGTCCGGGTTCCTGGCCGCGTGAAGCTCGCGCGTACGCATTGTTCTAGCCATTGCCTGTTGGGGCAGAGAAGAATAAGTGGGGGTGAGTACGTACGCACTAGACATAGACTCACTCCAAGGAGGAGACAACTCTTCTCCGTCCACTCTAGACTCCTCAGTCCCAGGCGAACGGCCGGCCTCATGAAGAGAGTCGGACGAAGCCGAGTATGGATCCAGAATTGAAGTAAAAGAAAAAGAAAACAAGTAAAAGTAAAAAAGAAAATGTAGACGGCCTACCTCTGTACGTTCTGAAAACTTTGAAGGTGGTGGTGAAGTTCTTGAAGATTGACCGGAAAACTCAAAAAATGCCCGAAAACTCAAACTCACGGCGGCACTCTTGAAGATTAAGGAAAAAATTACTTTCTCTCACTAGAACGCTCTGACTTCTCTCTAAAAATTCACAATTGGGTAAAGTGTGAAAATGAGAATTCACCTCCCATATTTATAAAATGAATTCATGGGGGCAAAATGGTAAAACCATCTTTCCCGCCTAAACATTCAAACGGTAATTTCTTGAGAAATTACTCGAAGAAAGGGACAGAATGACGTTAGGGTTCTGTTAACTTGTGAAAAAATCAGACGGACAATTGACGGCACGTCAAAGTGAGTTGAAATGAGTCAAGTGACAAATTCAAGAGTTTTACACCTTCAACACTTAGTCTCCAAAACTTGAGAATATCTAAGAGAACAATGCGTCCGCCCAGTTCTCAGACGATTCAGACGTACGCAACATGATTAAAGAGCCGGAGGGTACGTCTGAAATCATGGAAGCCCCATTGTTGTGGCCGCTCTGGGTAGTTAGGAGATAAGCTCCTCCCAGAGTATCAGAACGTCCAGCCCCATTGCTGTGGCCGCTCTGGGTTGTTAGGAGATAAGCTCCTCCCAGAGTATCAGAACGTCCAGCCCCATTGCTGTGGCCGCTCTGGGTAGTTAGGAGATAAGCTCCTCCCAGAGTATCAGAACGTCCAGCCCCATTGCTGTGGCCGCTCTAGGTAGTTAGGAGATAAGCTCCTCCCAGAGTACGAAGACGTCCAGTCCAAAGTATGTGGACGTCCAAATGAACCCAGGGGTTAAGCCTCTCTTAGAGTACGAGAACGTCCAGTACAAAGTACGGACGTCCAAATAAGCAAGAAGACAAGCTCACCCCAGACTACGAGGACGTCCAAAACAAAATATATGGACGTCCAGGTAGCAAAAAGAGCCTTGAATCAAAAGTATATGGACGTCCAGGGCAAATGGGAGATAAACTCAACCCAGAGTACCAAGACGTCCAGAATGCAAGATCAGAGGAGGCGGCCAGTAAGTGTACGAGCCACCCCCTCTGAGGGGCAAATGTTTAGGGTAAAAATACCCCAGGTACGTGGCCCAATCTCATAGTGACACGTGGTCCAATAAGAAGGCGACATGTGGCCCTATGAGAGAGGGACACGTGTCCACCTGACAGGGTGCTACATGTCAGGTACCTTCAATACTCAAATACAACATCAGAAAGAGAAAAAGGGCCTGATGACCTCAGGCCCAAATCCCGAGAAACCCTTAAAAGCCGTAAAACGGCGCCCCTCATGACACGTGGCGACCTCTGATTGCGCAGCCAATCATGTCACGAAATTCTAGGTTATAAACCCTAGAGGGGAACATGTTCCCACCCCTATAAATACCCCAATCATTTATGATGGGAGGGTGGATTTTGACGTGACATAAATATAGAGCACTAAAAGCTCCAACTTCTCTCTACTTTCTCTCTCTAGCCTTTTTCGGTTTCCGATCACTAACTTGATCGTCGGAGGCGAATATTCCGGTCACCGGAATATTCGTTGTTTTGCAGGTGCCCAAGTCTCATTGTCGGCAGAACGTGACCAGTATCCGAGGGAATCACAAAAAACCCCGAAACACTTAGCTTGTCTACTAAGGTAGTCGAAACTATTAATTTTTATTATGATTATGTTACTAACCCTCCTAACTACATAATCTGATAGTATAAATATTTTAGTAGAAACTTTTCGCAAGCAAAATTTATGGTTTTGACGAACAAATTTTACTAGTTTCTCACTTAAAGTCTACTATAGTCAAGACTTATCTTTAGGTACCCAATTGTAGTTAGTTTATTATGTACTAAACTATATAATGTCTTGCTTGACTTAATAAAGATAATCAGTGGGTAAAAGGTTAATCGGGTAACTCGTTTAATTTCCAGTATGTATTTCATAGCCTCGAATTTTGTTTTCGGATGGAGGCTATGTTTTCTTAAATTTCCAGTCTTATGGTTTGTTAAACTCTTTAATTAATATATATATATATCGTCTATTATGTGTTAAAAAAAACTCATTTAATAAGCGGGCTAGGTTTCGATCAATGATTTTCAACCCATTTAATAAACGGGTCAGGTTTTGGGTGAAGGACTTATCGACCTGTTTAATATCGACACGAACCCGACCCTGACACGACCTGTTTGACAACCCTAACATCAGTTATCAACTATAATAGGTCTTCTTCATAAGATCACAATCATCGATTAACTTATAGCGGTTCTAAATTTTGGGATCCTTCTTAAAACGATCTAAGCTATATCGTATTTTTAATTGGTTCACCTAGTTAATACTCTCTCCGTTTTTGAATACTTGCTCCACTTTCCTTTTGCGGCCGTTTTTAAATACTTGTTCCATTTCCTTATTTAGAAACATTTTACAATATTTAATTAATTTCTGTCACCCAGTGGACCCAACATATATTCTCTCTCCTCCAATTCTCTACACTACTTTTGCCTTTTACATTTTATTATTCTTCCACCAACCCTACTATCTCCATATTTTATTACTTTCTCCAATTTCTCCTAAAACTTCGCGTATGGAGAAATGGAGCAAATATTTAAACATGGAGGGAGTAGCGCCACGCCACCACGTGTCTTGTATTGTTGGTTGTAGTTAAAGAAATTAATCCTACACTACTTTAAACTTTCGTCATCTTTCTTTAGGCTTTTCTCTCTTCACCTTAAACTGATAATATTTACTAAAACCCTTTAAAAGAAATTAGTAAAACAACCCACTAAGGGCTTGCTCCGATTTACTGAACTAAACTAAATATAGCTGAAATGAATTGTTTATGAGAGAAGGAAATTAGGAACTGAACTGAACTGCTTTGCGTTGAACAGAACTGAAATTAAGTTGAACGAAACAAACCCTAAGTATTTATCAAGCGCCAATTTTAGCAAATGCATCCAGTCATAATTAGTTAAAGACTATTTTAAAAATGACCATCCAATGACTTCGAGCTGAAAGAAGTCTACCAAAATCCCGCCAAATTTCGGGTCGGGCTAAGTATGATCGATTCTAAAATATAGATTGCTAGGTATTGATTGTATAATTTTATTATGGTCAATGAGAGAGAGACATAATGAAGGAATTGATGGAGATTTGTTCATGACAACAGTGTCGTAAGGTATGATGTTGGCAACTAATGGTAAATGACTGTCGTGGTGGTGTGGTGGGGAGAGTGACATGAGAGTGATTGAGGGCCTATTCTCATACGATTATTTTCAGTTCAGTTCAGTTCAGTTGAGCTCCTAATTTCCTTCTCTTATAAAATATTCAGTTCGGTTTGGTTCAGTTATGTTAAGCTCAGCTCCCAATTTTCGACTCTTATAAAATATCCAGTCCTGTTTGGTTCAGTTCAGTTCAGCTCCTAATATTCTTCTCTTATAAAATATTCAGTTTGGTTCGGTTCAGTTCAGTTCAGCTCCTAATTTCCTTCTCTTATAAAATATTCAGTTCGGTTCGGTTCAGTTCAGCTCAGCTCCTAATTTCCTTCTCTTATAAAATATTCAGTTCATTTCAATTCAGTTCAGTTTATTTCAGTTCAGTTTATTTCAGTTCAGTTCAGTTCTAATAAGTCCACCTCAGTTCAGTCAATGAGAACAGACCCTGAGTGCGTGAATAGGAAGAAAGTAAGGGCATGTTCACATTTACTGAACTGGTTTGAACTGAACTGAGGTGAACTGATTGGAGCTGAACTAAACTGAACTGAATAGAGCTGAAATGAATTGTTTATGAGAGAAGAAAATTAAGAATTAAACTAAACTGAAATCAATTGATAGAAGCTGAACTGAACTAAAATTAAACTAAAGAGAATAGGCTCTAAGACGGAATATACGAAAATTAAAAAGTGGATTTAAAATAGAAAAGGGGGAATAGTTGTAAAGTGGTAGGACTGAGTAACAAGCACCAAGCAGGCTATGAAGTTACTCCGTATTTTAAAATTAAGAGCACTCTCATTCATGGGCAAAAAAATGCCCATGAGGAGAATTTAATGGTAAAAATGCTAAAAATGTTATCCCACTCATGAGCAAAAAAAAATATGCCCATGAAGAGATTACCAAATGCCCATAGGAATGGCAAAAATAAATTGCTACAGTACCTATGGGCCCATGAGTGTTTGTGAGAGAAAATATAAGAGAGATGGTAGTGTGGTTTTTTTTTTTTTTTTTGTTTAGCCCATGAGTGTGGGAAGAGTTCTTAAATAAAATGCCCATAAGAAAAAATGGAAAAGAGGAGTGAGAAAGTTAGTAGAGAGAGTGGCATTTTTATTTTTTGCCATGAGAGTGGTCTAAGTGAAGTGAAACGAGTATTAAAAAAATCCGTAGAGTATGGCAATAAAATTGAAGTAAAGAGAGGGAATAGAAAAGGACATCCGTTTATTGGAGTTTTGTGGAAACCAGAAAAAAAAAAACAGTGTAAAATCCCCCACCTCCACACTGTCTCTCTCTCTCTCTCTCTCTCTCTTTCTCACGCACACACTCAAAAACACAGTCTCTCTCTCTCTTACCCTCAAAAAAGGTGAGTACTCAAAAAAGAGAGAGGAGAGAGAAAGAAGACGGGGTGGGGTTCGAGACAGGGAAGCAGCGTTGAATTGGGGGAGGTTGGGTTTGGATGTGCTAAGCCGTTTCTTTTTCACTTCAAATCTAACTGTAGATTTCCCCATTTTTATTGGGTGACTGATTAACTGGGAATCGATCTCTCTCTCTCTCTCTAACTCTCCTCAAGCCTCAGCAAAACGCAGGGATGAGAATGGGTCTTAAATTAGGCAGACTTGCGTTGTTGTGGTTGTGCCTTTACATTTCTCTAGTTTCCGCAGCCAGATTGCATTCTTCTTCTCGCCAGAAACTTCAGCTCCAGAACCATCTCAACCGTTTGAATAAACCTCCTGTCAAAACCATTCAGGTTCTTTCTTTTCTCTCTCCTTTTTTATTTTTTCTTTTATTTTTAATCACTTTTTTTTTTTTTTTTTTGTTGGGATTTTATACTATTTTAAGTGGATTCATGTGTTAACTATCCTTTTTTTTATTTTTTATTTTTTTTATTTTAATGGTGGGAAAATACACTTGTAGATGGAGCTGTTTGCTTCAAATAGCTATGGATTTTTAATTTTGTTTATGGTGTCTTGATTTTTGAGGAATATTTTGAAATGCCGAAAATGAAACGCCTTTTTTGTTTGGTCCTTTTATTTTTTTTTCTTTCCCTTTTCCACCCAAAGAAAATAATATTCGTTGAATTGTTAGGTTTTCAGGTCTAAAAATTAAAAAAAATTCCTCAGTACAGTGATTTACTGTTGGTGAAGCTGTCATCTATTTTTCCCTGCCATACTTGTAATCCTACCTTTTGATATGAAATTATTGGTGATTTAGTACAGTAAATAGTTTGGTTGAGCATAATGTTTGAAAATTTGAACAAGGGTGCATGTGTTGCAATTTGCAGAGCCCAGATGGTGATATCATTGACTGTGTTCACATGAATCATCAGCCAGCCTTTGATCATCCTTTCCTCAAGAACCATACCATTCAGGTATGTTACTTACATTTCTCCCCCTTTATACATGGTTTCTTGATGTTCACTGTGCGGGTGTTGCTTTGTGGTTTGTGTTGTTCACTGTGCGGGTGTTGTTGGCTTTATTTTTTTGATTTGTGTTGTTCACTGTGCGGGTGTTGTTTGCTATCTCTTATATATTTTTTTTCCTTTTTACAGATGAGGCCTAATTATCATCCTGAAGGGCTTTTTAGTGATAGCAAGGTGAATATTAATTCTAGAACTGAACCGCGAAGCAATCCAATCACTCAGCTGTGGCACGCCAGTGGTAAATGTCCTGAGGGTACTATCCCCATTAGGAGAACCAAGGAGGATGATGTATTAAGGGCCAGTTCTGTTAAGAGATATGGAAGGAAGAAGTATCACCGCTTTGCCAAGCCCAGGTCTCCAGATCCCGACCTTGTCAACGAAAGCGGCCATCAGGTCTCTTCATCCTTCCATCTTTGTAATCTATTACTGCTGCTATACTACATGTTCTTATTTCTTAATTTTTGTTTGACTTGTTTAACAGCATGCAATTGCATATGTTGAAGGAGACAAGTATTACGGAGCAAAGGCAACCATAAACGTTTGGGAACCTAAAATTCAGCAGCCCAACGAGTTTAGCTTGTCTCAAATCTGGATTTTGGGAGGCTCCTTTGGTGAAGATCTTAATAGTATTGAAGCTGGTTGGCAGGTATCTATTATATGAATCACCTTTAATTACTGTTTCTTTCAACGTTTTTCTTATGTTGTTGTGTAAATGGATGTGGAAATAGGTGAGCCCTGATCTTTACGGAGATAACAACACCAGGCTTTTCACATACTGGACGGTAAAACCTTTTTTTCACTAGTCACTCCCTCCTTGTTTTCAAGTTGCACACGTCCACCTTTACCCTTCACCTTCAATTCTTGTAACAGTACTAATTTTTTATTGTCTAATTGTGATTTACAAGGGCATTGTATTACATATTGTATACTTCCATAATCCATACTAAGTGCTCCATGTTATACTAACTAATCTATTCTTAAAAAATTAAAATTATTCAGAGTGACGCGTATCAGGCCACGGGTTGCTACAACCTCCTATGCTCAGGATTCATACAAATTAACAGCGAGATAGCAATGGGTGCAAGCATCTCCCCTGTCTCTGGGTTCCGTAGTTCCCAATATGACATCAGTATCCTCGTCTGGAAGGTAAATTCCAAAATCTCCACTCAATCTCTTATTAGTTGTGATATGCTCATACTGTTTACCTTTACATGGTAGCAATAATTTAGCATGGACTCATTACTGTCTTTGTAGTAGTTTTTATTATAACATTCTAAGAAATCAGTGGCTTTTAATGTCATAAAGGAGGCATTTCCAATGGCTTTCTATTTTTCCAATTAAAGAGTTATTCCCTCTTGAATTATAAATGAAGGGAAAAAAGGTGTTCGTGTCCTTCAGTATTATTTTAGGATTAATGGAATAATTAATCATTTGTATGTGTTTTACTATTAAATAATGAAGATATTAAAGAGAGGGAGAAAGGGACAAAGCTGTGGTTTGTGGATCAGATGCGGAGGAGTAAGAAATGTTGTAGTGAGAATCTTTCATATGATTTCCTAATGTTTATGGAGTTAAAATTATTAAAAATGGCCTTCTGTATTAAAATACAACTGGGGCCATTTATATAAATTTTTTCCCTTCGTGGGATCCACGCCACCACTCCTAATTGTCCTCTCTCATGTCAATCAAGAATGAGGACAATGAAAAGCTATTCATATTAGCCTTTTGAGTTTTGATCCAAAAATGAGGACAAAAGATGATCACATGCAGTGTTAACTGTGAATAATGGGAGTTGTAAAACAATCCAAGTTCTCTTTTGACTTACTATATTTTTGCCTGTGGTGCCCTCTCATTTTTGAAGGAAATGGTGGGACTAATGGGTGGGTGGTTGGGTGGGAGTGGGATGGCCATGCTAAGAGGAACTACCACCATATATTGTCTTTGCTTTCCTTGTGTTATTGATTAGGAGGACTAGCTCTCTACTTGATTTGATTTGATGTTGACCATGAAGGCGTATGAAATTACCATAACCATAATACTCGTAGCTTTAGCTGTATTATTATACTATATTGTGTATCAATTATGACGGAATTCGGTTTAATGGATATATGTTGGTTCTAGGATCCAAAGGAAGGAAACTGGTGGATGCAGTTTGGAAACGACTATGTACTGGGGTACTGGCCATCATTCTTGTTCTCGTACTTGGCAGATAGTGCTTCAATGATAGAATGGGGAGGGGAAGTGGTAAACTCCGAACCAGATGGGCAGCATACATCCACTCAAATGGGGAGTGGCCGTTTCCCAGAGGAAGGCTTTGGCAAAGCAAGTTACTTTAGAAACATACAGGTGGTTGATGAATCTAACAACCTCAAGGCTCCCAAAGATATTGGTACCTTCACTGAGCAGTCCAACTGTTATGATGTTCAAACCGGCAATAATGGTGATTGGGGTCATTACTTTTATTATGGAGGTCCTGGCAAAAATTCCAAATGCCCTTAGCGTCTAATAGAACATTACCAAAAATACTGCAGAGTAGAGTACAATATTATTAACCTTAAAAATCAATTAATCCCCCCCACCCCACCGGAAAAAAAAAAAAAAAAAAAAAAAAAAAAAAAAAAAAAAAGTCATTGTGGAGGCAGAGGCACCCCAAAGGGATTGGCCCCCTTCTCATCATATGTTATTCTGTAATATTCGACCGATTACTGTAATATCTCTTCTCTCTCTATTTCTCGTTTTTTTTTCCATCCCATTTCATTATGGATGTCCAATCCTCCCTTAAATTTTCAATGTAGGGTGGTAAGTGGTGCATGTAGAATTTGGTTTTTGGTTGTAGTTATTGAATATGACGTGATTGTGTAATTTATTTTTCATTGCAACTGGTATTGGTTTTGAAATTTCTCCTCCATTTAAGTGTGACGGGGAGGATGCAGCCTTTGTTTCTTTTCACTGAGCTCACAAGGAGCTGGTCTGCTTTTCAATGCTAGTAGTTTATAGTATTTGTAATCAATTTGTACTCTAATAAGTAGCATTCCATAAATTGTGTTTTTTAGATTTGCAGTCAATCCTCTGTTTAAGTGCTTGTTTCTTTGTTAATATATTCTTTTCAATTTACTTTTCCATTCTCTCTTTTGGAGCGACCTTTTTCTTTTTGGGGTTAGGAAAAATTGCTGCCCATTTGTCAATAAAGTTTGCTTTAGATTGTTGTTAAAATGGGGGTGGGTGTTTTAAAGAGAACATGTACTGTATTTTTTTAAAATGCTTATTACTCCCTCTGTTTTTAAATACTTGCTCCACTTTTCTTTTCTGGCCGTTTTTAAATATTTGCTCCATTTCCTTTTTTGAAAAGCTTTTATAATATTTAATTCATTTTTCACATTTAGTGAACCCAACATAATACTCTCTCTCCTCCTATTCTTCCACTACTTTTGTCTTTTACAATTTTTTATTCTCTCAACTACCCCACTACCTCCATATTTTATTACTTTATCAAATTTTTCCTAAAACTCCGCACATGGAGAAATGGAGCAAGTATTTGAAAATGGAGTGAGTATCCTTTATCAATTTCATCTTTTTTTAAAAAAAAAAATAAAAAAAAAATCAGAAAAAAGAAGGTTTTATAAGTGGTTATGAGTGACTAGTGAATAAGCAGGCGAATGGTAATGGAGTGCATGTGAATGGATGACACCACTTTCCAGTCGGCAGTCGTCGCATTGGGCCTACCGTCCTTTACGTCTCTTTTATGTTTTGCGAAGAATCCAAACCTCCACCCCTCCCAATGTTTTGTGTGGTTCAACTCGGCCATCAATTTTTTTTTCAAAGCCTTATTTTCTGTATGTATTCAAATGTTTTAGGGTATGTTCTCATACGGTTATTTTCAGTTCAGTTCAGCTCTTAATTTTCTTTTCTTATAAAATATTCAATTCAGTTCAGCTCTAATAAGATCGGTTCAGTTCAGTCAATGAGAACAGGCCCTTAGGCTTGTAATACATATTTGTGTGATATTGTTGCAATAACACACACACCTATACCCACATATATACTCCCTACGTTTCAAGTTAGTCGCAACAAAGGATGTGATTGCGGATTCCTAGGCAAAATATTAAAATCATGATTAATGAAAAATAAGGGCTTACAATTAAGCGTTAATCCAACTCAAAAAAATAAATAAATAAATAAATAACAAAGTTGACAACACCCAGCAACTTGAATTAACTAACCACCACCACCACCACCTATCACCACCACCTACCACCACGAAACTACCCAACACCACCATCAAGCATCAAGAAACCATCCAACACCACCATTTAACACCACGAGACCACCCACCACCACGAAACCACCAAACACCGAACCTACTACAACCCACCACCACCCACAACCCCAAAACCCACAACCCACGAACCCTAAACCCAAAATCCGCCACCACCCACAAACCTAGATTTCGAATCCATCACTACCCACGAACCCACAACCCATCACCACCAACGAACCCAGATTTCGAACCCAAAAACCCACGCACCCACGAACCCAAATTTTGAATCCACCACCACCCATGTACCCACAATCCTTCACCCACAAACCCATTTCGAACCCCAAAACCCACAACCCAGATTTCGAACCCTAAAACCCACTGTTTAGGGTAAAAATACCATAGATTTGAGGATCAATCAGAGAGGTCAACGTGTCAAACCTGGACAGGTCACCATAGGCCACTCCTCAGCTGACCCGTGGCAACCTTAGATACAAGCAGAATTGCGACCTTCAAGGCCCAATTCACGAGAAAGTCGCAATTGCGGCGCAACCCACCAAACCTAAGTCAGAGTGACCTAGGGAGGGACACTTTTTTCAATGACCCTATAAGTAGGGAGATATTCCCTCATTTGGGGACATATTCAATCATTTATTACACCCACTTTCTCTCTTATCAGAGAACTCTTGATCTCGGAATCCGAGAAGATCCCACCTAAATTTCCGCACCTTTTACTCTCTTTCAAGTACTAACTTGATCGTTGTAGGCGAAGCTCCAACCACCCGGAGTCTCCGTTGTTTTTGCAGTTACAACTCAAGACGGACCAGTCTTCGAGCCGTAACTCTCCCGAGGGACAAAAACACCCAAAACACCCACGATCCAGATTTCGAACCCCAAAACCCACGAACCCAGATTTCGAACCCACAACCCATATTTCGGCGAGGTGGTGCGGTCAAATTGAGGGGAGATCAGTAAGAGAGAATGTCTGGGTATGATGGTGGTGGTGATGATATTGGTGGTGGTTGGCAATTGAAAGTGATGATAAATTTATTTGGGAGGGGAATGATTAAGTTAATCAATGTAGAGTTTAAGTTATTAAGGTAAAATCAGTAATTTAATTAGGCGGTTAAAAAACTATTAAGGGTAATTTTGTACAATCACACAAAAAAACTTACTATAAAAGGGAAAAAAAGTTTGTTGCAACTAATGTCAAAACGGCCATTTTTAGTAATTGTTGCGAGTAACTTGAAACGGAGGGAGTATACATATAACGTAGCGCTATCCAAAATTAATAACGTAGTGCTATCCAAACTTTTTATGTTTTTGTGATAGTTTTTTCAAAAAAATAAAAATAAATGGTAGTTGGCAAAACTCGTCATTTATATGGTAGTTTTTTCGCAAAATTCCCTTAATTTTAGTAATAAATATTTAAAGTCTTGAATAAATATTTTGGGATCTTAAGTTGATTGAAGTCTCCTCCATCTTATCGAGTTTCGCCAATTATTTTCTAATCTATAAGAGCCAAAATATTGAGTCGTCATTACTAATTAACTAATTATCTTTTCGCTTGCCATAAAATTACTTACGACATGTGGGCACAAAGTAGATATCTCACACAATATTGGGAATTTAAATAAATTAGAGATTTTAGATAAAATTGAACCCATTAAAAGATAACGATATATCTCTAATCTCTACATAAAATACTCCTAAAAAAATCGTTGATTTTACTAAATTGCACTTCCTTGCATATTAAGAAGAAGGCGTTTCAAAAGGAAATTTAAATAGTTTCATGTATAAATGAGCAAATGCATATCCTAATTTAGAGTAGTATCAATGGGTGATCAAATAATACTACTGAATGCATATAAATTACAGTGAATATCCAATGGTATTGTTATGCTTCCAATGAATTTGAGCGTGGTCCCCATCACGTGATGACAATCTAATCGAAAAATAGGTGGGGTCCACCATCTCATATCTCTCTTTCTTTCTCTCGGATCCTTTCTTTCTCTTCCATGTGCTTTCACATATTAATGTTTGTTACTTATTTGCAAATACATAACAATACTTCCTCAACATGCATCCCACTCAAAGCTTTCTCTGTAAAATATTGTGACCTTTGCCCGACACCAATGACTATTCAGATAATGGTTAATACCTTGAGTGGATCTGATTGACAAAAAATTGTAATGATATACTGAGTTTAACTTCTTGTGCTAAGTTGTTAACCGTTTCACTATCTCTTTTGCATGGATCCCAACTTTAAAATAGTTCAATGGAATCTAGTTTGAATATTGTTAAAATCAAATCGAATAAAGAACTGTTTAGTTGACACATATATTTCATACTTCACATTCAAAAATACCCTATAAGTTTTTTTTTTCCCTTTCCTATATTGATCGATCTCAATCTATTGTAATTAAGACTACTCGTCATTTACCTTTATATGTTTTATTTTTAAATGTCATATAGATGTTTGTCGGTCACTCACCGTCTAACTATAATATTCCATTACTTTATTGTTTTCTCTCGATAAATATTCACTATGTTCCTTTTATAATTCTGACAGGCTAAAGTCGTATCACCTAATCAAAAGTAATTACCTAAGTCCTCTAACTTATGCAGATAGGAAAGTAGGGTCGAATCCACAGGGAAACTAGTCTTTCTACTCCTAATTAATTATTATAATCTAAATTATCAAAGTAACTAATATTTTTGTGATTAAAGTTTATACTACGAAGAATATGAGTAAAAGGAAGAAATCAGGAAGAAATCAAATAATAATAAAAGCCTAGGGCATAGGTTCACTAATAAACAATATTCCAGGGTAAAACATAATAGTCAATCATCAATACATTAATTAATCAGATCATAAAGGGCTTTCGCTACGTATTACAATCACAGAGTTAATTTACCGGTATTAAATCTCATCTCTCGAATCTCGACCTAACCATTTATAAATTAGTCTGTCTATTGAAACTAAGCCTAAACATCAATTCTCATCTCTCGAATCTCGAATCAATATTGCTAAACTCATACAATTAAACCTGATCAAATCTAATTGCATAGCATTAAAATAATCAATAGGAAATTAATCAAGTATTGACAATCAACAACCATAAATTACCCCTTCATATTATTTATTAGATCCCCATAAACCATAGAAAGGAAACTACTCAGACATGATTAAAGCCAAACACATCAAAGCAATTAAACAAGACATAAGGAATTGAAAGAATGAAAATACTGAAATTAATAAAATAGAAATCATACCGAATCGACGGAATTACAAACGGAGTTTAGGAACAAGAGAAAGAGTAAAAGTTTAGAGAGACAAAATCTAAGTAGAGAGAGAAAAAGTAGTAAGAGTATGTAAAAGAAGAGGTACTAAACTTGCTTAATAAAATTACATTAATACTAAGCAAGGAGTTCTACGCTAAACACAACTAATCGGAAAATAATCATCCCCTCAAACGCACGCGCCCGGTTGGGCGCCGCACCGCCCGGCCAGGCCCGCCTTCTTGCTAAACTCCCCTTCTCACGCCCGGTCGGGCGCATGCTCCGGGTGCCGCCCGAGGCTTCGTTCTTCCTTGCTTGCCCCGCCTGGCCGGGCGCGCCTTCGGGCGAGCCTCAATTGGCCCCGGGCGTAGCACTTGGGCACTCAAAATGGACTCTTCGGTTCTTTGAACTCGGTCTAAAACGCCTCGAAATCTCAAGTATCGAGCCCTTAATCACCGATTTGCTTCTTCTAACCGGTCTTGGGCTTCAATGAGTGGTCGTGTTCCTCCAATGCTCGTAGTCGCTCCTCGAAACTCCGGGAAAATGCTCCTAAAGTGCAATTTCCTACAAAACTCAACCAAAACTACGAAAACACTAGAAAACACTAATTAGTAATAAAAGTGGCTCGAAAGAGCCAAAAACACTACTAATTATGACTAAGGGACGGGGGTAAATCACTATATAAAATAGACATATCAAATTCACGCTATAATTGGCTACAGATCAGACATGGGTATCATGGTCGTAGAGGTTATGATTGGATATATGATGGTAGCAGTTAAAAGAAAGGGGGTGGAAAGAGGTTAAACTTCATCTTATATTGCAGTTTGAGGATTTTTTTTTTTTTTTTAATCTCGAAAAAATAACAATTCATTTGTTATATGTGGGTGCCAATGTAGAATTTAATAAGTGAGCAACTTTTTCAAAACAATCCAAAATCAAAATTGAGTGAACATTTAGGAACAAGAAGTATATAATAAAGTTGATTGTTTGAAATATACAATAAGGGCCTGTTCTGATTGACTGAAGTGAGCTGAACTGAACTGAACTAAATGTTTTATGAGAGAAAGAAATTAAGATAAGAACTGAACTGAACTTATTAGAGCTGAACTGAACTGAAAATAAGATGAAGAGAATATGCCATAAGACCAATAAAAAACAAAATGTAAAATAAAAGAGGTTAAAATTTACTACATTAAATACATAATAATATGATATGTTAAGGGCTCGCTCATTGTCCATTTATTTTCCAAATACTACAAGTTTATCTTTGAGACAAGCCATTTTTGTTTATTGTTTTTGTAAATAAACAACTTTTCATTAAAAGCGAGCCCACATTTGATGATGGCCGTATAAACCAATTGATTTATGCCATGTGATAAACCTGGACCTCATCTTTTTGTTATTAGTTTTCAACAACATGATGATTCTAATGAGTTTGATGATTCTTATTTATATGGGTTTTAAAAGCAAAAAGGTAAATATCTAAATATTACAGTGATGCCTAATGAGCCCTTAACTTTTTTTGCGTGCATGTGAAATTTTGACTTTTACCACCTCCAAAAAACGACTTATTTGCTTTTACCACTTACATAAAAAAAAGTTTTATTTTACCACCACATAAAAAAAAAAAAGTTGGCTTTTATCACCAATCACCTCCAACTAACTAACGGATTCCGTACAATCCGTTTGTGGGCCTACCATGTACACGTGTCACCATATTATTGGGTAATTTTTTTTAAAAAAAATAAAAATAAAAAACAAAATATATATTTTTTAAAAAAACCAGTCATCAACCGGCGGTGGCACCACCAAGCCAGCTACTAGCCCACCGTCGGACCTGCTTATAGCCCCACCGCTAGGCCGCTACCAGCCTACCACCAATTCGCCAGTATCCACCGCTCCAACCACCACTAATTTGCCACATCGCAGCCACTGCACAGCACAACGCTCCAGCCACCATCGTCGAATTTCGACCCCTTTTTCCTCCAATTTCCGACCTCAAAACCCTAGCCACCAAATTCTGACCACCCATAAAGCCCCCTCCTAATTTCGGCCACTCTTAAAACCCTAGCCACCACCAAATTTTGCACTCCTAAAACCCTACCCACCACCTAATTCCAACCACCTCCCAAGCCCACACCAAATTCCGACCCCACCTTAGCCCCACACAAAATTCGACCTTCCGGGGTAAGTTGATTCTGTTCTCGGTTGGTTAACATTGAAGATCGGGGAAGATGAAGAGAAAACGTCAAAATGGTGGGCCCTACTAACGGGTTCATGGACAGAATCCATTAGTTGGTGGTGAAATCCAAATTTTGGAAATTTTGTTGGTAATAAAAAACTTTTTTTTTTATGTTGGTGATAAAAGCAAGTAAGGCCCCGTTCTTTAGAGCTGCTCTCTGCTCTGCTTTGCTCTGCTCTGCTGAGCCCTGCTCAAATCAAATCTGTTCTGCTCTGCTCTGCTCTACTCTGCTCAAAAGAAATCTGCTCTACTCTATTTTCAAATAATAATTAATAATAACAATATTAATAATTAATATTCAATAATAATAATTAATATTGTATTGATGATAGTAATTTATTATTCTGACAATTATAATAATTATTAATATTAAAAATAATTTTAATATTTATTAATCTTAATAATAATAGTTATCAATAATAATATTTAATAATTCAAACTATTAAGAATTAATATTTAATAATATCATTAATTAATAATTTCTAATAATTATAACAATTCTTTCAAAATAAATAAATAATAATAATAACAAAAAATAACAATTTCTTTTATAAATATTTGATATTAGAATCACAATGTGTAGAAACATTTTATGTGGGTATTGATGGTTAGTTCATTGAGTTGAATAATTTTTCAAATCTTTCCATACAATTTAGGAATTAAAAAAAAGAGGTTGTTTTCAAGTAGTACTTTGTATATCATTATTATTTTTAGTGTTAAAAATATATGATTAAGACAAATTTATAAGTAAAATCATTATTCTCATTAAATCAGTTTATTTTAAAACTTTTGTGAAATAAATATAAGTAAACCATTGTCCTTTTTCTTTCTACTTTTAACATATGTTAAATATGGTACACATATATTTATGTTTTCACTCACCTAAATCAATGGTATATGCACTTGATGATGATAATAATAATAATAATGATGATGATAATAATGATGATGATAATAATGATGATGATGATGATAATAATAATAATAATAATAATAATAATAATAATAATAATAATAATAATAATAATAATAATAATGAAGTAATAATAATAGTAATAATAATAATAATAATTGTATTAATAACAATGTTGAAATCTGCTCTACTCGGCTCGGCTCTACTATCCTGAAATCTGCTCTGCTGAAATTTAATATGCTCTGCTCTGTTGACCCCTGCTCTGCTCTGCCAAGAAGCTAAAAAGAAAAGGGCCTAAGTCGTTTTTTGGAGATGGTAAAGGTCAAAATTTCCTAACATTGATGAGGAAAATATATGTAAACAAATATTTTAGGAAAATAATTGTCTCAACCCTATTCATAAAAGTTTGGTCATACTTTTAAAAGGGGTAAGTACTTAAATAAACCCCCCTCAAAAAAAAAAGTACTTAAATAAACAATTGTAGGGATATAATCGACTCAACACTATTCATAAGAGTTTACTAATACTTTTAAAAAGGTGGGAAAGGAATTTAAATTTCATATTCCACATCACCATTTTTCTTTTGACTGGAAGAAATAATTTCATTAATGAATAGCCATATATACGACATCTACAATAATAATAACTTGTAAACCAAAAATTTAGAGAAATTTACATAACTTTTACAATTAAAATCATAACTAATTTGCATATTTGGCATATATCATACTCCACCATTTTAAACTTGACACGAGCAGTGATTTTCGATATCCTTTGTATCTATCGAGGTATAAACCTTTGAAATCCGTACTGATGTTTTAGTCGTAGAGTTGATGACAAACCTTAAATCCATATGAATCCTTATCAAAACTCTAAAACTAAAATTCTTATCTACAGGTGAGAATCAAAATCCCATAAAATTAGGAAAAATCCAAAAAAATTAGGACAAACTCTCACAATGGAGAGAATTCAACAAAGCAAATCAAGACAAAACTAAAGGCAAACCAAGTAAAAAATTGAATTAAAGAAAAAAGGTCAAAAATAGTGTAATTTCAAAAGAAATTGAACTATTTTCGGCCTAAACATCTAAGAGCATCAACACTCGTGGTATAATTTTATACCACGGTGTAAATATTCATCCAAAAGTTGCAGATTTTTACTACCTTGGTGGCATAAAACTATACCATCAAATGGTATATACCATCCCATGGTAAACATTTGCTTCGTTCCACGTGAAACATGAACCAACCAGGGCACCATGTGACCTGGTTGTCATACATCTTTTATTTATTTTTTTTTTCAATTGCATTTTAAGAAAAAATTATAAAGTCAAAAAGTATGAAAAAATTACCATTGTTCATAATTTTTCAAGACATACACATAGACACCTATATTGATATAGTTTTATATATTTTTGAAATTCACTTTTTTCTACCTAAATTGCTTATTTTTATTTAATTAACTTTATAAATAGTAATTAGTTATTTTCAACATAAAACAAAATATAATTATAATTTAATTAAGTGTATAATTCATACATATAGGAGAGAGAAAGTATGTTGGTAAATTTTTTTTTATACCATGGGTGGGGTGATTTTTGGAGAAAGTATATTCTATTGTGGTATAGATGATGTGGAGGAGTGAGAAAGTGGTAGAGAGAGAGGGGTGGTATAAATTTTTATACCATGAGTGATGAGTTTTTGGCACACCCCTACGTGAGAATAGAATAGAAAACTGTGCTCTCACATAGGGGTGTGCCAAAATCAATTTAGGGTGTGCCAAAATCAGTTTCCGTGATGATGGTCTAAGAAAGTAAAAATCCTATAGGAAAGAGGAGAGAAGAAGTAACTACAAATCACGCTTTCCACATCACCAATTAGTTAGCACTAATTATGGGTAGTGTTTTATTTTTAGTTTATAATATATGGTACTCTGTATTAGATTTATCTCTCTAAATATTTATATAACGGTAAGTGGAAGTCTGAGAATTAACGACATTAGTGAAGAAATTTCTATTCTCTTTCTAAAACTCTTTTTTCACTCTCTTCATTTCTAAATTCATCATTATCTTGATAATCAATAGGTAGCAATAGATTGAAGGACATTGATATTCTTATAAGTAGTACTGTCACTACTATGTAGTAATCTAAATGTTACTTCAGAATTAATTTAACGGGCAATACTTTAACCAAATACGTAATGTTATCCACCTGATACAACGTATTTGTATATGTATGAAGTATGAAATATTATGTATCCGATAACAAATTTAAAAGAATGTACAAGTAGTCCATCATTGAATTTGGGTTAGAAGGTTATAGTTAGAAAGGGAAACGTTTTCCTGAAAACCAGAACAAAAGGGAAAAAAAAAAGGAGAATAGAAGTAGTGGTAGTAGATGGGAGTAAAAGAGTTGAAAAGAAGTACGACTACATATTTGGATTAATCTCCCACAGTCACCGGTGTCTGAAAATCCGGTTTGATTTTAAAATTAATATACTACAAGAAGTATTTTCCAGTTTCCACAACAACACTGTAGTCTGTGTAGAAGTAGTAGGGTTTTAATCTGGGTAGCCCCAATTTTACCCAAAATCCAAAAGAGAAAGTATTCAATTACTCTCTCATACTAACTAAAATTGTTGTTATTCCTTGAACATTTAATTTCCCCAAATTGTCTGATGCTGAAACCCTAGGTCTAGGTCTAGGTTAGGTCTGAAAATTCCAGTTAGGTGGAGTGGTGGTGGCGGAGGTGGCGGAGGCGGAGGCAGAGGCGGAGGCGGAGTCAGAGCATGAAGTAGGCGGTGAAGAAGAGGAGGTTGGTGGAGAGCTGAGCCGAAGCCATGGAAGGCGAGCAGCATGACATTGTGTTGGCTTGTGTTGTATCGGGTGCCCTTTTTGCTTTTCTCGGTTCTTCATCTTTCTCCATTCTATGGGCTGTCAATTGGCGCCCTTGGCGTCTCTACAGGTCTCCGAATTTCTTATTATATCCAATTCATACTGGTACATTTTTATTATTATTACATGATTATCATCTTATTACCCTAAGCCCTAAACGGATTGTTTGTTGCTTCTCTTCCATGCAGTTGGATCTTTGCCAGAAAATGGCCAGATCTCTTCAAGGGACCTCGACTTGGTATTATATGTGGTGCACTCACTCTATTTGCTTGGTTCGTTGTTGTTTCTCCTCTTTTGTTACTTGTTGCTTGGGGATCCTGGCTCATTCTTATTTCCGGCCGAGATATTATTGGCCTTGCTGTCATTATGGCTGGAACTGCTTTGCTTTTGGCTTTTTACTCCATTATGCTTTGGTGGAGAACGCGTTGGCAGAGCTCAAGTAATTTTCTTGCCTTCTAACCTATACTCTTCATGCTTATCTTTGATTATTATTATCATACAATGCCCATGTCAAATTTAACAACTACCTTTTCAATATCACGTTACGTTACATGCTTAATCCAACCTCCGATATATTTCCTAAGCTGCTGTTTTACCAAATCCACCTTTCATATTTATCCCAGCTTTGACCGGGACTCCATACTAAGTGCTCTACTTGACAAACATTGGCCTGATCACCCCCTTTGACTAAAATCATTAAGAAAAATTCTCATACAAGTAGGGAGGTGAAGTGGGGGGCAAAACGAAAAGATCAAATGGTGCTATCCTTAGCCCAAAACTCTCTTAGGAGGTGGTTGTACTCTATATTATTGCTGCCTAGCTCTAATGAATACTCAACGTATACAACCTATTTCCTGCAGGACTTTATGTTAAATGATATTTGAACTTAGGTGCATCCAAGGTGTATTTTAGGGAACAAGTAGTGGTTCATCAAGATTATAATGTGTTTGTGACTTCAATGAAGTGGGTCTAGTTTGCGGAGTTTTGAAGCTATTTAATTTGACAATTTAAAGTTGTATGTCAAATGAATAAACCATTTGATCAAGCTTTAGGGGTTCTCTCTCTTCTTCTTCTTCTTCTTTTTTTTTTTTTTTTTTTTTTTTTTTTTGGAGAAGGTCTGTTCTTGTTGATGCCAAGTGTTTCACTTAGATGATCACTTGCTCTTTCTTATTTTGTAGATAAAGTCGTACACAATTGTAAGATGGCCTTTTGCTCTATCCTTCTCTAATGTTCTTATATGCCTTAAATTCATCCCCACCTGCGAAGGATAACAAGTGAGCCATGCGGATGCAAATTTTCTATTGTCTATGGACAAAAGATTTGCCCTTTAATATGTTTTAAGATTTTCATATGGAAAGTGGTAGATTACTAGATTGTAAGGCTGAGTAGATAAAAACAAAGTGCCCAAGTTAGGAAATGTGTGTGTGTGTGCGCGCGCATGTGTATGTTAATCTTGATTAAATCTGTGAAAAAACACACAAGGTTTGGAAAAGAAATAGAGGTGATTACATGTATAGCTGGAGGAGGAAATTGCTGTACATACTTCTAATTGACTGAAATGCATTTGTTTCATGAAAGGGTTGAATATATTGCTTCAAGGTGATTACATGTATAGCTGGAGGAGGAAATTGCTGTACATACCTTTAATAGACTGAAACAGATTTTTTTCATGAAAGGGCTGAACATATTGCTTCTTATTATTTAAAAGACAAGAACTGCTCCATAGAAAAAATGGTGCAGTTTTTTATAGAAGAAGCTAGGAAGCTGATGAGTTGTGAGCAAAAAGTTTGTGTTTTATCTTCATATTTTTTTGGGGTTTCTTCCAGTAAACTGGTGTGGGTTTTGCTTTTATATCTCCATATTTATTTCCTCACTGTTTTTTCATGCTGTGAGCTTAATAATATTCTACTTTGACTGACACTGTTTCAATTGACTTTGTGCTAACAGGGGCTGTCGCCTTCCTTCTTCTTTTTGCGGTTGCATTGCTTTGTGCCTATGAACTCTGTGCTGTGTATTTTACTGCTGGTTCTAGAGCATCCGAGCGATATTCTCCCTCTGGATTCTTTTTTGGTGTATCTGCTATTGCCTTAGCAATCAATATGCTCTTTATCTGCCGAATGCTATTTAATGGTAATGTCTGCAACCATGTCTGACACTGCCTTTGTATCGATAATTGATAATTGATTTAAAGTTGCTGAGATTTCTAATTTATATTAACTTCTCTATCTGTACAAATTGCAGGTAATGGTTTAGATGTGGATGAGTATGTTAGGAGAGCATATAAATATGCTTATTCTGATTGTGTTGAGGTGGGCCCTGTGACTTGCTTGCCAGAACCACCTGATCCAAATGAATTATATCCCCGCCAATCTAGTAGGCAAGCTCCCATGCTTTCTATCTATTGAGGATTACTTTTGCAACCTAGGGTCTGGATTGTGTTTTTGATCTACCTTTGTATATTTTTATCTGATGCCCCTCACCCTCTCTCCATTCCATATTTCCAAACGCTAAAAAGTGAGGGCTTCATCTCAATACTGTTTTTTTTTTTTTTTGTTTTTTGTTTTTTGTTTTTTTTTTTCCCTGCATTGGATGAAAGGATTAGATTGAGTAATGAGATAATTAGGAAGAAAGTACGGTTACATCTATTGGGAACAAGATGAGGGAGAATTGTTTAAGATAGTTTGGCGATGAAAGATAAAGATCGGGCGGTCTGGTAACAAAGTTAGAAGGGGTGACACTGACACCGTGACAAAGTGATTGGATCTTGAGGGGTAGGGGAAGACCTCAAAAACTTGGAGGAGGATGATCGATTATAATATGAGCCTTTTGGGGATCGAAGAAAATATGGCGTTAGATAGGGCGAAATGGATAGAAATAATCTACAGTGAGGACATGTCATGATTTTAAACTTATATGATTTTTTTCCTATGTGTTTTCAAACTCTATTTGTTTTCTTGCGTTAAAGTTTTCTCAAACTTTTTTCTCTGTTTTTACTCGCTTGATTTTCCTTTCTATTTATCTCTCCTTACTTCCTTAGCGATCTTTTATATAGCTTTCTCAAATTTTATATTTCTAATCTTGTTTTTGGGTTTTCACTATGTGCTACCCTCATTTTTGGCTGACTATGTTCTTTCTCATTCTTTGTTCACTTTCATTTTATCACTTATCTTTCGAGGAAACCCAGGTTAATCTCCGATATTAACATCCCAATTTATTCCCTCTGTCTTTTCAATTTTTTAAAATTATGTAAAACAAAAGATAAAGATTATATTGTGAGATATATCTCAGAGTTAAGCTTGGATTTTCTCCTTATCTTTCTCACCTCTTTTTCTTTTTCCCCGGACGGTTCCTTGTGAAAATTCATGTGCCCCAAATCACTATAGAACTAATTATACCTTGATTGTTTGGAATTTGGTTCATTGTTAATGATACCATTTATTTTCATTTTGCTTATGTTTGGGTCCTTGTAAATGTGACATGCTCTAGCGTTTCTTGCTCATGCTTAGGATCCACTTTATATCTTATGGATTTACATATGCAGGGTTTCACACTTGGGGACCCTCTATTTTGGATCACTATCTGTGCTTCTTGTGTACTCAGTCATGTATGGCTTGACAGCTAAGGAGGCACGTTGGTTGGGAGCCATTACTTCAGCTGCAGTAATTGTCCTTGGTGTGTTTGTAGAAATTTTCCAACATTAGGTTTTCATATAGTGCCTTATCTTTGAATGCATCTAATATACCAATATAATATGTTTACTACAATTTTTGGTGCAGATTGGAATATGGGAGCATGCTTGTTTGGCTTCCGGCTTCTGAAAAGTCCTATTGCTGCATTGTTTATTGCTGGCGCATCTCGTGTATTTCTTATTTGCTTCGGCGTACATTATTGGTTCGCCCCTGTTGAATTTTTCATGAACTTGCTCTGAATATATGAGTTTGTCTTCCATCACAAATCTGTATTTTTGTTTTCAGGTACTTGGGACATTGTATAAGTTATTTGGTTATGGCATCTGTGCTATTAGGAGCCGCTGTCTGTCGTCATTTATTGGTTACAAATCCGTCAGCTGAAAGAAGAGATGCCTTACAGAGCACAGTTATTCGTCTCAGGGAAGGATTTCGACGAAAAGAGCATAATACTTCATCAAGTTCTTCTGAAGGATGTGGTTCAAGTATGAAGCGCAGTAGCAGTGCTGAAGCTGGTAATCTTGGACATGGGGTTGAAGCTATAAACAGAAATGGCGGAGGCGGACATTGCACTGGTGAAGCCGTTGGTTGGAACAATGCTACTTTACTCCGAACCACAAGCTCTCATGAGGGTATAAACAGTGAAAGGAGTTTGGACAGTGGAAGGCCTAGTTTAGTTTTACGCAGTAGTTCCTGTCGCTCTGTTGTTCAAGATCCCGATGTTGGCCCATCCTTTGTTGAAAAGAGCTGTGATCACAACTCTATGGTGGGCTATTCCAGTGGTGGCCTTGAAAGTCAAGGCTATGATTCAAGTACGTCAACCTCGGTGAATTACCTTCCAGATCTTAATTTAGCTCCTGTACATCAGGAAAAGCTCAATGATCCTAGGATTGCAGCCATACTTAAGAAGAGGTCAAAACAGGGTGATCGTGAATTGACTAACTTATTGCAGAATAAAGGTTTGGATCCAAATTTTGCAATGATGTTGAAGGAGAAAGGTTTGGATCCAGAAATCCTGGCATTGTTGCAAAGAAGTAGTTTGGATGCTGATAGAGATCACTGTGATAACACTGACATTACTATCATTGACTCCAATAGTGTTGACAATGCTTTACCCAACCAAATTTCTTTGTCTGAGGAACTGCGGCTTCGGGGTTTAGAAAAATGGTTGCAAATATTAAGATTGCTTTGGCACTATGCAGCTGGTACTCCCGAGAGGGCATTAGCTCTTTTTAGTCTCGTCTTCATACTAGAAACAGTGTGTGTTGCAATTTCTCGTCCTAGAGTGATTAAAGTTGTAAATGCTATTCATCAACAGGTTAGGCGCAATTTCTCTTTTATTATTGTTCTTGCTCACAAATGTTTTTTTGTTTTGGTTCTGCTAAAATTTAAGGTTTGAATCCTGCAGTTTGAGTTTGGAATCTGCGTGGTTCTTCTGTCCCCTGTGATTTGCTTGATTATGGCTTACCTGCGGTCTTTACAAGCAGAAGATACATCAATGTCATCTAAACCTCGAAAGGTACACCAACTTTCTTCCTGTTTTTCAATACTAATCCAAGTACTTTCAAATATATTGTGTGATTGTAGGACTTTGATTTTCTAGATATATGGTGTCAAGCTTGTGCCTAATTGCCAATTATTTTCAGTCAAGTCTAAGTTTATCAGTCTGCCACATTAATTTTTCTTAATGAGTTACGGGGCTGTACTTTTTGCTACTCTAAACTCTAAAGTGCCCTTTTGGGATAACCTTCATTTTTTTCTTCCTGTTTATAAGTTATTCCACGTCCAGTTGGAATTTGGAAACTATTCTCGGTCATTTATTCTCTTCCTCTATTAAATAATCCTTAGAAGCTTGTCTTGTACCTCATGAGAATCAATTGTTATGTGTGATCATATTCTGGACTCTTTTGAATGCGTTATGCTGCTCTGACTTCTCGTAATCGGGAGTTTACTTTGGATTGATAGGGTTGTTAAGAATAGGATTGCTGGATCGACCCGATTATACATATATGCTTTTGCTAGTCTTAGTCTTATTACTTGTCGGGAATTAGAAAGTTACTCTTTTATTTTTCTCATCCATTTTCACTTATCCCTTACTCTGATTATGAGAAGATAGTATATACTATATAAAATAGTAAAATTATATTTTAAAACTTACTTTATGAGCAACTCTCATTATTATTTTTGGAAGATCCCTTTTTATTGTAAAAATCTTATTATAATTCCTGAATCACCGTACCCGTGGTTCCAACTCCAAGTTTCAGATCCTATTAATATGTGTCCCGACTCCTGAGTCTTTAAATTTTTAAATCTCCAAGTTTTGACACTCAGACCTGTACCTTGTTCCGAGCATATCCTAGGTTTTAATCAAGTTTTTATAAAATATACTAATAGAAAAATTATTTGGATGTAGAGTTGTAAAATTTGGGATACAAAATTGTTTGTTGTTAAATTTGTACAATTTTTAAGTTGTAGGATTGGACTGGATTCCTGTCTTTTAGAGTTCCCCAAGGGAAGAAGTTGAAGTAATAGAAAAACTAATTTTTTTGAAGGATTATCTACATCTAAACATCCAATCGAATGACGATTGATTGTTCTTAAAGAAAGATCTAAACTGAAACTCTTTTATCTGATGTAAAACTTTGTTATCCAATAGTAATGTTTCTTACGTGTCATATCTACCGCCAAAAAATTTCATTCTTTTCATGCTATGGTGGAAGAGGGATAGTGATGGAGAAAGAAACAGCATGTCATATTGTGAAGTAATTTTCACACATAAAAGAGGAATCACTATTATATATGGAAGCCACTCTGTTTCAAGTAATACATGGCAGGGGGAATTAAAAAGGAGGTCTAAAGAGTAAGAAAAATAATGAAAAGGAGATTTAGTGTTGCGCTTAAAATGAATCCTATGTAGTGGAACCAGCGAGGGTAAAAGAGGGATGGAACTCTAAAGCAGGAGAAATTAAATGGATATTAAAAGAACCGATGAAAATGGAAAATGGCTTGAAAAAAAAAAGAATGTTGGGACTAGTGTACATTATTGCACCATGTATATATTTATTTCACAAGAACCTCTTTTAATTTGGCTGATAGTGGAGATTATGTTTTATGGTATATCTGATTATGTGTTTTGGTGTCTTTTGGTTATTATTATAACTGGACAAATCTGTTGCTGCTTTCTCCCTGGAATTTCAGTATGGTTTCTTTGCATGGTTGCTGAGCACTTGTGTTGGATTGCTACTTTCCATATTGAGGTATTTCACTTCCTTGTTTAAAATCTTTTGACGTTACTGCTGTATTGATTTCTACTCACCCGTTTCCTTATAATGGTTTGATTATAGCATGCACAACAATCAAGGAGAATTAATTGGAAATTAAGAGAAATCTATGGATTGGAATTTTGTAAGAAAAGAATAATAATAATATTAGTTGATTGGTCTAGAAAGATAATTAAAAAATAAGTTGAGTGAAATTTTGTAGGGGAAAAAAAGGTCAAGTGGAATGTTGGAAAAAATGAATAAAATTTAAGATTATGTGCCTCAGTGGAGTATTGTAAGTAAAGTGGGAAAAAGTAGTGTGAGAATGGATGTAATAAGGCGGGCCATATACTTGTAATGGAATAAAGGTTTGCCATATACCTAATTGTAATTATTTTAAGGATCCAGAAGGACTATATGATTTGGCATTACTTTTTTAAACTTGTTTTGTTGGAAGAATTTTCAAATATTGACGAGTACTCCCTTCGTCCTCAAATTTATATAATCGTAGGCTTGACCATGTATATTACGAGTAGATTGAAGTAGAATGTAGCATTGATGCAATATAGGGTAAAAATGAGGACAAGTGTAGGGACGGATACCAGCAAAATCAAAATTTAAAAAAGTGGGCACAACAGAAAATAAAAACCAAATCTATACTTTAATTCACTACTACAAGAAAGACAACTAATTTTAACGTATAAAATAACACATAAATAGATACTCCCTCCCTTTTAAAATACTTGCTCCACTTTTCATTTCCGGCCGTTTTTAAATACTTGCTCTATTTCCTAATTTGGAAAGCTTTTACAATATTTACTTAATTTCTCTCACCTAGTGGACCCAACATAAATTATATTTTATTAATTTCATATTCTCTCTCCTCCAATTCTCTCCACTACTTTTGCTTTGTACGATTTTTTATTCTTCCACCAACGGACCAACCCCACTACCTCCATATTTTATTACTTTCTCCAATTTCTTCTAAAACTCCGCACATGGAGAAATGGAGCAAGTATTTAAAAACGAAGGGAGTATGTATTAGTAAATTTTGCGAAAAATTACCTTTAAAATATTGAATTTTGCGAGAAAGTACCTTATTAAAAAAGTTTTAAAAATCTACCTCATAAAACATATTTTGCTTTAAAATGGTAGCACTACTAGGAATAAGGTGGGTTGACCAATATTCGCGGTGTTGACTACATCGTTCTTTCACTTGTTTATTTTTTCCCCTTTCCCTACGTTTTTTCTTTTATATCATACGTCTTTTTCCCTTATAAACACATTTTGTTGATTAGGGGTTAAAATAGAGAGAAAAATTAATTAGAAAAATAATTAAATGGGGGAAATAGTAATTACGTGAGCGTTACGTGATGGTCAACACTGGAAAAATTGAACTCACTTATTCCAACTAGTGGTACTATTTCTCAACAAAATGTATTTATGGTAAATTTTTTCAACTTTTTTTATAAGGTAGTTTCTTGGAAGATTCCAAATTTATAAGAAGGTAGTTTCTCGTAAATTCCAATTTATAAGGTAGTTTCTCCCAAAATTTCCATGTATTACTTCTTTTGTTTTTTTTTCCTTTTTCTTTTATAATCGTGCCATTTTCCTTTTTGGGTAGTTGCATATTAATTGCTCCTTATTTGGTATGCTTGTTCGCCTTTTGCTTGTGTTCACACACAAAGTATCCTAACTGCCCTTGTTCACATGTGATAACAATCTTTGTTACCCCCCATTCTCTCATTAATTTGTTTGTATCACATGAGCAAATTTGATATTCCCCACCTTTCACTCTTTTTTCTTGAAAATCTTGTGCCCATACGGCCATACCAAGTGGTAAAAAAAGGGGGAAGTGTGTTTTCATTTTGGTTATTAATGTTATTACAAATTTTTTAAAAAGTAATAAGTTATAAGATTATGACTGGCATGATGGCTGTTGTAATGTCAGTAAAATAAGTTTCCTATATCAGTCATATGTGGCAGGTAACTATGTACAAATTAGATTTTTCTCCTCCAAATTCTCACATTGATATCAAGTCAACGCACAACTACGTATTGGATAAAAGGAAGATTACATGCTCCCAAACTAGATGGTTGCTCAGATATATGGGTTTGCTGATAACACAAGGCCTTGTCTGTCTTAACTTTTGGCTCCTTTCTCAACTGGGCTAAAATTTCAAGTATATGAAGGGGGACAGACATGCCGTCCCCCACTCCCCAATAATTATGCGTGCCGTACCCACAAAAGTCAGCCATAATCATTTTTTTTTGAGACGTACTCAGGACGTATTTTGGACGCATCCAACCTATACCCGTACTCTGTACGTTCCTGGTACAGGAAATGCAGGTTGACAGGCATACTGACGCTTAATAGCCTAGTCTTTGCGTTCATTTTCTCTCTACTCACTCTCCAATGTCTTTCCTTTTTTACTCCACAATATTTATACCTCTCCACACACTCTTCAATTTTTCGTTACACTCACAACGTTTATACGCTCAACATTCATTCCCTTACTTTATCTTTATACTCCACTCACATTTTCAATATTTTCTTAAAATGCATATCTACAGTAATTGAGTAGACCATTAAATTATTGAGGGACTTGTTTGGTTGATAGTGACAAATAAGAATATAACATGATTGAGGGAGAAAGAGTTGATGGATGGTTATACATCATATAAAATATGAAGTAAGAGGATGAGAGTGACTAGTGAGGCATTTAGGGGCAGTGCCCACATCACTTGGGCTGAATGAGTTGGCAGATGTGATTTTTCATTTAAGGTAATAGTGCAATAAACTAAGGACTGTTTGAAATAGTTTACATGATAATTTTTTTGAGGATGAGGGAGTAGATAGTATAAGTATGGTCATGGTCAAGATTTTTTAATGGGTGGAAGTGAGGAACATTGTCTTACTCCATAGGCTATAGCACATCATCTAAATGTGATGTGTTACAAGTGTATTATATGGGAATTCATATCCTGGGACTCTGTGGTGTTACTGAAGTGTGTAGGTCTGCAGAGTTTGGTGGTGGTGGTGGTGGTGGAATGATTGGTAGGGCTTTGGATCATGTATGTAGAGATATAACTACTGACTGAAAAAAACAGATATACACACACATACATATGCATGTGTGCATACACAAAACATTTGTTTAAAATAGTCTATATGTATAATGTCAGTTTCTCCCGGGCATTAAGAAGGCTTTGACCTACTGCACACATGATATGATCCAGCAACAGATGCAACTCATCTTCTTTGCTGGCAGAAGTGTTTCCATGATCATTAGCGAGATCACAACCTCTTCAGAGTATTAATGTTCTGTGTATATGTTTAAATAATTAATATATATATGTAGCTGTGTATGCATCTGCTGACTTGTTTTTTAGTTTATTTGATTGATTCATATGGCCTGAATATATCATTAGCGAACAAATGCATTAAAGATTTATGATTTGTTACTTTGTTCTTGTTTGTTGCTGCAGCAAATCATCAGTTCTTCTTGGATTGTCCTTGACTGTACCCCTCATGGTGGCATGCCTTTCAATTGCTGTTCCGTTATGGATTCGCAATGGATACAGTATTTGGATCCATCCAGACAGTTCATCTAATCGAACTGAAAATCATCAAGCCCTTGGACGGACAGAGGTTTTAATATTCTTAGCAAGCTATTACTTGATGTTTTGAGTGTTTAAGTCCTGTGCTATATCATTCTCTGTTATGTGTATTGAATAAAACATAAGGTTGTGCATTTTGGTAATTGGTAGCTGTGGAAATGGAAGTTTGCTGAATTTGACATTTGCCTAACTTAAAGTTTCCTTTTTTTGTTGGTATTACTAGATTAGTACCCACACGTTGCACAGTGTTGAAAAATAATTAATCTATATTTCTTTTATATCTAATGTTGTTGATAACAATTTAACATTATTTGGCTTGTTTTTTTTATTAAACAAAAGTCTGTTATAAATATGCGGAGTATAAAAGAACATAATCCTTTTTTTAATAATGGTTATTATTTAATGGTCCTTCATAATATTTACTATGTGATTGAAAATATACTAAAATGATGGTTAAACAAAATATGTATAATGTTGCATTATCTATTGAGCTTATACGTTTAGATTGGAAGCTAAATAAACAATATCTATATCTACCGCTATTAAATATTGTTATATTGGGAATTTTCAAAAGTAGAACAGAATATACAACAACATTGATGCTAAAGTCTAAGATTGGATTTTTAGTTTCATACTATCTTGGTCCTAGTTTTTAACAAGTAAAATGAAAGGGTGTAAAAAAAAAACAAAAACATTGATGACATCATATATAAATTTGGAAGGAAATTTTCTAATGAAAGCTTGAAATATAAGACACTTTAGAGAGTTGATGACATCAGCATGTTTTGTTTTAGTAATAGTTAATAGATTTTCTTTTGATTTCTTTTTACTCACATCACTTTAAAGTTTTTTTGAAGTTGACCCTTCGTGTACCAAAATATTCCGACCATATTATGCCTGACGAATTTCCTTTAAGTTAGCGAATTGTTGTGTGTGTTTGTGCTTTGGTTGTTATAAATGACATTTCATATTTTCAGTGCAAGACGTATACCATAATAAATGGTTTTAATTAGTCGTGTCTGTGATCGCTATAAAGGTTGCTGTGCAGTGGTCCTTAATGAAGAGGCATTACGCAGGTTTTATTTCATGCTTTACAACCATGTGCGTGATTTGACCAATTGAAAAAGATCCATGTTATCTTCATAGTTAAAGAGTTGTGGAAAATCTTCTATAAAATCTAGCTTAATATTTAACTTTTGACAATCTTACCTTGTTATGCTGCATGAATATAAAAGTTTCCAACATTTATAGCAACTAAAGTGATGATTTAATTTTATTGATACACTAAATGGTTCTTATAATAGCGACAAGATTAGTAAGTTAATGGTCTGAAGCGGATGTTGTGGTGACGTGCCGATGCGGCTTACATCTAAATCAGATGTTTTGGATTGGACGCTAAATCAAAATCTGTCGCAGAATGGGCTTTATGCAACACAAAAACACTGATTTCCTATTTTCATATGTAATGGATTGGATTTTCGGGGATGGCCTTTATAACCATCATTAGAATGGCCTTTATAACCGATTATATTCTACCCCTATTAAGTAAAAGTCATAGGTGGATTTATGCTTCTTCCAGCTGCAACCCCAACCCCCCTCCCCTCTTCCTCTTGGGAGCAGACTTGTTAACTTAAATTATACTTTGTTTTGGTTTAGATTTGGATTCGTAGTAATCAGGTGTTGCTTTTCCAGGGCATTGCTTTTCTCATCTGCGTAACGATTTTTGTTGGATCGGTGATATCACTCGGTATTATTGTTTCTTTCAAGCCATTAGATAAGTTGTCTTACAAAGGATGGAATGGTGATGGAAAAAGCTTTGTATCTCCTTATGCATCCCCTGTTTACCTTGGTTGGGCAATGGCTTCGGCAATTACTCTACTGGTCACGGGTGTGCTGCCTGTGATATCTTGGTTTGCAACTTATCGGTTCTCTATCTTCTCCGCAGTATGTTTGGTTTTATTTTCTGGTAAGTATGACCATGCTAATTTTATTTGCTGCAACTCTATGAGTTATCATTTGATTTTAGGTCTAGCATTCTAATACTGTCCGTCTTTAATTTTCCCGTTCTGGTGTAGTTGTCCTTGTGGTATTTTGTGGTGTGTCATATGCGGAGATAACAAATTCAAGGGTTGATCACATTCCGACAAATGGCGATTTTCTAGCTGCTTTGCTTCCATTGTTGTGCATTCCAGCAATTCTATCCTTGTGTACTGGCCTGCACAAATGGTGAGCAGAAACTTAAACTTGTTGGTCTACTCTTTGATCTGTAATGTAAGGGGATACTGTATTTGATTTTCATTGACATACTTGCAGGAAGGATGACGAATGGAAACTCTCTCGCAGTGTCTATATTTTTATTGCTATTGGTCTTCTTTTGTTGCTCTGTGCTATATCAGCTGTCATAATTATTGTCAAGCCTTGGACTGTAAGTTGGATCCTTTTTATTGCTTTTTTACTACCTTAGCGAATTATTAATTGAAATTTTACTAAGATAGAGGAAACAATTGATCCGCAGGGAGAGCAAAGGGTTGGAGGCCTTTTAGATAGGTCTCGATACTCTTGACATAATATAGTGACATCAGTTTTTTAATGTTGTTGCACAGGTAGGGGTGGCATTTCTTTTGGTTCTTCTATTAATCGTGCTGGCTATTGGTGCCATTCACCTTTGGGCTTCAAATAATTTCTATTTGACCCGGGCACAAATGTTCTTCGTTTGTTTTCTTGCATTTCTTTTAGCTGTGGCAGCATTTATGGTTGGACGGTTAGAAGGTGAGAAAATTATAATTTTCTTTTTTACTTTGTAACTGTTTGCATGACATTGTTTGCTGTGATGATACTCAATATTTTACTAGTTTGTTTCCCCTCTTTGTTTCCAGCCAAACCGTTTGTAGGAGCATCTGTTGGGTATTTTTCATTCTTGTTCCTCCTTGCGGGTAGAGCACTGACTGTAAGTCTGCTTTTGTTTTAGATTCTAAGTCTTTAAACTTCTTCTCTTCCCGTTGTCTTTTCTTCTTTCTTCCTTAAGCGTGCCTTTGTTTTTTTGCATTTCCCCTCCCCTCTCCACTTGCGTGGTTATTTTTTATTTTTTTTTTAATCATCTGCATGAAATTTATTTCTTTGGGATATCATGTTATTTTTAAAATTATATATTATTTTAATTATATATATATACACCTACACTTCTTTATTCTGTAGGTTCTTCTTTCACCTCCCATTGTTGTCTATTCTCCAAGGGTGCTTCCTGTATATGTATATGATGCTCATGCAGATTGTGGAAAAAATGTCAGGTTTGTCTTATATAACTTGACATATTTCTACTAATTGTATTTTTTCTTTTTGATAATTGGTGTAATATGCTGAGTATGATGTCGCTTCTTTGATAGTGGTGCTTTTCTGATGCTTTACGGCATTGCATTAGCGACGGAAGGGTGGGGTGTTGTTGCCAGTCTTAATATTTATCCGCCATTTGCTGGTGCTGCTGTCTCAGCAGTTACACTTGTTGTTTCCTTCGGATTTGCCGTCTCACGCCCCTGTTTAACTCTTGAGGTGTGGCTTGAATGATGACAGTGTAATTCTTATATTTTGGTATTGTGTCTGATTGTTTAATGTGCTTACATATTGGCATGTATATGCATATCTTATGTGCAGATGATGGAGGATGCTGTTCATTTCCTTAGCAAGGAAACTGTTGTTCAGGCAATTGCACGATCTGCAACAAAGGTGTGTGTGTGGAAATAATTGGATCGACACTGAGTTTTGTTTCAAGATTTGTTATGGGCGTTGGGGCTAATTGTTTCCCTTTGTAAAAATTATGAATCAAGTTGAAATTGTACAATGAGAACCATCTTAATATGACAACTACTCTTATTGTGAGAACCACATAAGGTACATGCTACATAACTACGAGGTACATGATAAAATATGAACAAAATAATTCAAAATAATTTTTTTGAATTATTTTCAATTTTTGTTCCAAAAAAAATCAAGGTGCACGTCTTATATACATAAGGTACATGTCCTAAAAGTATAAGGTACATTTCCGAAAGGTATAAATTATAGCTCATAGCCTAAGATAAAAGGTACATGTTATATAGTTATAAGGTACATCACTTAATTTTTTTTTTTTAAAGATAAATTTTGTAAATAAAATAAAAAAAATAGATTTTAAAAGATACATCACTTAATTTAATTTAAAGAAATTTTTTTTAACACCTTTATTTTTGTGTGTGTGTGTGTGTGTCTGTGTGTCTGTGTGTCTGTGATCTATCAATTAATTTATGGAAATATTGATACTAGCAGTCTCTACTATCAGCCGTTTTCTTATAACTGGTTTGATCGGTTACTTAAGCAGTGTGTTCATTCGCAATTTTTTTTTTTTCAAAAATAAAAAAACTTTAGCCACTCCCATCCATCGACTCTGGCCACCTGCCTCCCTCCAAACTCCCCTTCCATCATCTTCTCCAGCCACCTCCCATCCCACCCAAAAAAATAAAAATATAAATTCAGACCACTAAAAACGCAACACTTAACATAAGTAATTGGTCAAACTGATCATAATAGGTCAAGGACTGTTATGAGAAGAAAGCTCTCATAATTGGGTCCGCCTTGAGTTAATTGAAAGCTGGGACTTTTCAACGAAGATAGCTGATAGTTTGGACTGATGTTGTCAATTTTTCCTTAATTTATGAGAGATTTAATCATGTAGTTTATGGTGTCTATTTAAAACATGAAAATAACGTTGCCTTTGTCAATGATTATGTGTAGTACTGAAGTGTTGGCTTTCTTTCATTCTTCTGATTATATTCATAGCTGTTTCATTTTCATATTATTTAAGATAGTTGTGTTTAAGCCTTGCCATTCTGAATTTGGTGGCAAGAGGAATTCACATTAATTTGTGTGATCCATGTAAAATTGATTTGTAGACTCGAAATGCTATCTCGGGAACTTACTCAGCACCGCAAAGGTCTGCAAGCTCAGCTGCACTCTTAGTTGGTGATCCTACTATTATACGTGATAGAGCTGGGAATTTTGTGCTTCCAAGGGCGGATGTCATGAAGTTGAGAGATCGTTTGAGAAATGAAGAGTTGGCTGCAGGTTCTTTTTTAGCCAGATTCTTGAGCTGTATGAGTCTCCAGTGTGAATCTACTGGTGATATGGGGCAGCGGGAGTTATGTGCTCATGCTCGTATTTTGGCTTTAGAAGAGGCAATAGACACGGAGTGGGTGTGTATGTGGGATAAGTTCGGTGGTTATCTTCTTCTTTTGCTTGGTCTAACTGCAAAGGCAGAGAGGGTACAGGTAAAGGCCTTTGTTTCCTGTTTAGAGTCATCATTTTTTGCTTCCTCTATGCTATAGTGGGCTTTAATTGTTCCAGTCTGACATTTGATTTGTAATAGGATGAAGTCCGCTTGCGTCTTTTTCTTGCTAGTGTTGGATGCTCAGATTTAAGTGCCAAAAAAATAAAAAAATGGATGCCAGAAGATCGAAGACAGTTCGAACTTATTCAAGAGAGGTTGGTTGTGACAGCTAGGAAATTTTCAAACAATTTGTAGTTATTCGCGAGTTTGTGCTTTGCTGACTGTGCTATAATTACTCTAGCTATCTGAGAGAGAAGGAAATGGAAGAAGAAATATTTATACAGAGACGTGAAGAAGAAGGGCGGGGCAAGGAGAGGAGGAAAGCCCTTTTGGAAAAGGAAGAGCGCAAATGGAAGGAGATAGAGGCTTCTCTTCTGTCTTCTATTCCTGATGCTGGAAGCCGGGACGCTGCTGCAATGGCTGCTGCAGTACGTGCTGTTGGTGGAGATTCTGCACTCGATGATTCTTTTGCACGAGATAGGGTGTCAAATATTGCACATCGCATACGTGCAGCTCAATTATCACGTAGGGCGCTCCAGGTGGTGTTTTGTTGCATGCAGCATTTACCTCGTATATGCTACTTATTGTCTTGCTAGTTCTTTAATATTGTCATGTTTAGAATAAAATCATTGTAGATGTCATAGTTCACACCAAATCATGAAGTGCTGAATATTTATATTGAACTTCTTGCTATTAAACTAACAAGTTAGTGTATTTGAAATTTTTTTTGCCATCGGCAGACTGGAGTTCCTGGTGCTGTCTGTGTTCTTGATGATGAGCCTAGAGCAAGTGGTAGACACTGTGGACTGGTGGATCCAAGTGTGTGCCAGAGTCAGAAGGTTACCTTGTCGGTTGTGGTGATGATACAACCTGATTCTGGGCCAGTTTGTCTATTGGGTACTGAATTTCAGAAGAAATTCTGCTGGGAATTCCTGGTGGCGGGCTCTGAACAAGGCATTGAAGCAGGTCAAGTTGGTCTTAGATTAATTACAAAAGGTGACAGGCAAAATGCAGTTGCGAAAGAATGGAGCATCAGTGGGACATGTATTGCAGATGGAAGGTTTGTCTATCAAACTTTGCTGTTTCAGAAAAGCATTATGTGCATTTGTTCTTCTTTGTGTGTGCTTGTACATAGGTTTGTGGAAGCAATTATGTATGTAGTGTGCATATGCCATGTTCATCATACTGATTGTGTTTCTCCGACTGTCTGTACTTTGTTGTAATTAACTTCTGCTATCTGTTTAGATCAAAACAGTAAGTTTATCTGTATTGGGAATGAGGGTGCATAAAGCTAACACGTTGAATGACATACTGTTGCTTTTCTGCGTTCTTCTTTGAATGGGCTCCTCTTGTTTGCTGTCATAATGTGGACTTTACTACTCTAATATCTGTAAGGAAGTCTTAGTGTTCATCAGCAAGTATTTCATGATCCCTTTTTTCAATACCCAGGTGGCATTTGGTAACAATGACGATTGATGCTGACCTTGGTGAAGCAACATGCTTTGTTGATGGTGGTTTTGATGGTTTTCTGAATGAATTACCTCTTCAAGTGGTGAATGGTATTTGGCAACAAGGAACAGAAGTTTGGATTGGTGTTAGACCTCCTACTGGTGTGGAGACGTTTGGTAGGTCTGATAGTGAAGGAGCTGAGTCCAAAATGCATGTAATGGATGTTTTTCTCTGGGGAAGGTGCTTGAGTGAAGAGGAGATTTCCTCTCTTCATGCAAATGTGGGTGCACCTAACTACAATATGGTCGATCATCTCGACGATAATTGGCAATGGGAAGATTCGCCTTCAAGGGTATGTTTTATACATCTTTTTCTCATATGTTTTATACGTTAGTTCAGATTCTGTATTGTACGTTGATATAGATGATTTATGTCCAAGTGATTGATTTTTGGCTATAAAAAAACGTTTGGGTCCAAAAAGACTCAAGTGTTGGTAACCTTGTTAGGGTGTTTTATGTGTGTGCTGCACAGATACTCTTGAGATAGTATCATAGGCTCATTATGAGTACTTAGTCTCTAGTTACTTTGAGCAATTGAGCTTTATCTTCTAGTGTCATATATGTCCAGGTGTTGAGTCCTTGGTTTTTTTTTTTTTTAACAAAAACAGAAAAAAATAAAATTCCACTTCAAGATGGGGTAGGAGATATTTGTACCTTGTCGGATTATCAAGTATGCTACTTGGTAAGTTTGGAGAGTCTTGAGTAACATAGCAGAAGGAATTTACCTTATTAAGTTTGGAAAGTCTGGATAGCAGATATTTGTACCTTATTGGATTGTCAAGTATTCGATCGTTTAGGTCACTACTTCACCTCGACAGTTAGACCACAATGCCCATTAATTAAATCCTATATGTGACTGATAGACTTTTGTAACCATAAAATGTGTTCAATTTCTTGATAAATTGAAATACGACCAACAGTAGTTCGAATGTATATAATATTTTTTTTAACACTTCTTTTTACTAGTTAATGCGCTCAAGTCTCATGATAGGTGCCCAAATATTCATAGTGAACTTCAGTGCGTGCTTCTTTTGAAGTTCTAAAGCGTTGGCCGTATCTGTAAAAATTATTCAACATGCACTAGAAGCAATTTCAGGAGGGTACCTATGAGATTTTAGAAAACTGACTTTTTACTAGAATATATTATCCTGAATGGAATCATTTTAAATATCAATTTATTAGTAGAAATCGATCACCTTCTTTTAAATTGTGTAAATAAGAAGTTTATGTAAGAGTCGAAGAACCATGAGGTGAATCAGGAATATTTTTGATAGGAGATTGAAGTATTTTTCCTTGGAGATGGAAAATTCAGCCTTATTATGGGTTCATTACCACATACTTTGAAACTTCCAATATGCTTTTTTGGGTAGATATAAGATGTAGTTTAACTAATGAGGTTGTTTATGGTATGACTTTGTAGGTTGATGAGTGGGATAGTGACCCGGCAGACGTAGATCTGTATGATAGGGATGATGTAGATTTTGATGGACAATATTCTAGTGGGAGAAAACGGAGATCTGGGCGTGAAAGTGTTGTGTTTGATGCGGATTCGTTCTCGAGAAAATTGAGAAGACCAAAGATGGAAACTGAGCAGGAGCTAAATCAGCGAATGCTTTCAGTTGAAATGGCTGTTAAAGAGGCTGTTTCTGCCAGAGGTGAAAAACATTTTACTGACCAAGAATTTCCCCCAAACCACCAGTCATTGTTTGTGGATCCTGAAAAACCTCCTCCTAAGTTGCAGGTAAATGTCGAGATTATGATTTAAGGCTCTCTGATATTACCTTATCAGTAATATGGCTAACCATCACCTTCTCATCCAGGTTGTTTCCGAATGGATGAGACCAATGGATATAGTGAAACAAATTCGATCAGATGCTTGTCCATGCTTATTTTCTGGTCCAGCAAATCCATCTGATGTTTGCCAGGTTTGATACTGTAGTCCTGCTTGTGTTTTCTATAGTTTTGTTTGTTTTATATTTCATCTGTCCCATATTAAAGTCCACTATCTTAGGATCCATTCACATTTATTTTTAATTTTTTGTTTTTTATTTTTTTGATTAATTGTTATTGTTAGTCTTGTTATCCCTCCCTCCCACTTTATTTTTACCATTTCCATTTTGGTGTCCCAAAATGTGCTTATCATTTCCTTTTTTGGCCTACAATTATTCGCTTTATGTCTTCATTGGAAAATGTTAATGTGTTTACTATGAATTCAACATATATTGGGGACCATCAATACCCACTAAATTCTAAAATGACTTTAATGTCATCTCTCTGTTTTTTCATAGTTTAACTAAAATTACAAAATAAATGTCAGCATTTAATCATTAATCATATCATGTCTCAACTACCTTAATTTTCGTGAAATAAACGCCAACGGGAAAAATAATGAGGGATGGACGGAGTACTATTAACAAAAAATTAGAAATTAGAAAACTGGTTTGTACTTTTTGTTGCTAGTTTTTAAAACCATGATGATTCTAATAAGTTTGACTACTATCAGCCTTTTTTTTTTTTTTTTTAATTTATTTAATTTATTTTTTTATTTTAAGAAACTAGAAATGTATTGTATGACTTTCCAAAACAAAAGTCAAAAACTGTGTTTTTAGTATATTTAATTTCAAAATAAACTAAATCCCACTATTTAATCCTTTTACCCACTTTCCTAAAAACATTTTCAGAAGGCAAATGAAATTAAAATTTGGGGATGGAGGGAGTATGTCAAGCTGGTTTGTTAGAACCTCACATAAATTGTTTGGACATTCAGGGGCACTTAGGCGATTGTTGGTTTTTGAGTGCTGTTGCTGTTCTAGCTGAAGTCTCTCGAATCTCTGAAGTAATTATTACTCCAGAATATAATGAGGAAGGAATATACACTGTTCGCTTCTGTATTCAGGTAATACGTTTTGTACTCATATTAGGGTAAATATATGCTTAGGGCATGTCATTGTTTAATTATCTTTTTGCTATTTGTTTTTATTGTAAGTTGTATGCTTAATTTTTTTTTCTATTTCGAAAGCGCACTCCTTTTCGCTGATGTAAGTTTTTATTTTAATATATATATAAGTTCAGGCGCTGGGAGCTTGAAGAGAGACTACCTAGCTTGCTTAGAGTTTGTTCTTAGATCTGAGAAGATGGGCTATTATTTTGGGTAGATTAATGTGTGAGAACTTCTCAGTTATAAACATGTCCTACTATATTAAATACTGACAGAAGCTAACTAAAACACACAACATATCACACTTATATATGTGTTGCGCATACTTTCAAAGTCAAGGGATTTATGGTGCGTAGAGTCAGGACTCAGGATTAAAAGATATGTAAATGAGTTTTTCTAGAATTCATCCTTCTTAATTTTTTTTATTTATCTATTTTTTTGCCTTGTTTTTGATGGATTTCTGGTCCCCTCTTTTTTACATATATGGCTTATTATGGATTGACGTGAGCAAATTTTTCTACTGTGTTGTGTTTTCTTTGGAAAAAAACTTTTCTGCACTAATGTTTATCTTGATGAGGGAAAAAAAAAAAGATGAAAGTAAACCTTTTAACTGATGTCTGATTAAGTAATATTTTGTCTCAAAGTACTGCAGAGAAACTTCATCAGAATGCTTAATGATGCTATGGAGGTGTAATCCGTGGTTTATACACACGGGTGTACAGTGCTCATCGTACACCCGGATAAATAAAAAAAAGGCGGAAAGAACATCCTGTGTTTCTTAAAGAACATACATGTATTTGACAAAGAACATGTTTGTATTTGACAAAAACATGCATTACCAAAGAACATAAAGATATAGTAAAAAGAACAAGATAAAAACTTAATAAAATTTTCTGAAAAATTACACATTAATGGAAAAAATTTATAGGTGATAAAAAATCGAGTAGGGCCGGGCCATATCATAATTTCTCGTGCCCAAACCCGTAGAAAAGTAGCGGGTTTTCGGGCTTTTTTCCAACCCTATTTTGGACCGGAGCGGGTCGGGATGCGAGTCATGCCAATGTTGATCACCTCCTAAAAAAATCCTTACCGAAGATATCATTTCCCCAAAAATTAGTTTTCTATCTCTCCAAAAAAAATTCAACTTCCCATAATAATTTAGTTTTTACACTCTAATATTATTTTCAATTAAAAATAATTTAAGATTTCAATATCAAATTTCAAAATAACATATGTTAAAAGAACATAATTTATATTGTAAAGTACATGTAGTTCATACCTAAATAACACACTAATCAAACTCAAAGAACATACGATAACAAAAGTAATTTAAATATGACATATGATAATAAAAATAGAATTTGGGCGTCACTACGACCTTAAAGAACATACACGCCATATTCAAAGAACATACTTTGTATTATTAAACCCAAAAAAAAACATATATGTTTATCAACATATGTTAAATAACATAAGTTATAATGTAAAGAACATATTATTTTACTCAAAGAACACACTGATCACACTCAAAGAACATATTAAAGGTATGTTCTTTGTCAAACATAGGTATGTTCTTTATCAAACACTATATGTTCTTTCCGCCTTTTTTTGTTTACCGGGTGTACCATGAGCATGGTGCACCCGGGTGTAGTATCTAATTTTTAATGGAGGTGCATGATTTTATTTTTAATTTTAATTGCAACTGTAGCCTACCTATTTTTGTACATGTCACCATTGTTAGATTAAGGTTTTGAGCTTTGTATTTTCTTATAACATTGGTCTTAACAACATTAGAACAATCCAATTGTGTGCTCTTTAGGGTGAATGGGTGCCTGTTATTGTTGATGATTGGATTCCATGTGAAGCACCTGGAAAGCCAGCATTTGCTACGAGTCGCAAGGGAAATGAACTCTGGGTTACGGTGTTGGAGAAGGCATATGCCAAATTGCATGGTTCCTATGAGGCATTGGAAGGTGGACTTGTCCAGGATGCTCTGGTAGACCTCACTGGGGGAGCTGGTGAAGAAATTGATATGAGGAGTCCACAGGCACAGATTGATCTTGCAAGTGGGAGATTATGGTCTCAATTATTGCGCTTTAAACAAGAAGGTTTCTTACTAGGTGCTGGGAGCCCATCTGGTACTGATGTGCATGTCTCTTCTAGTGGCATCGTGCAGGGGCATGCCTACTCAATATTACAGGTTATTTTTCAACCACT
Source organism: Chenopodium album (assembly GCF_948465745.1). Lineage (NCBI taxonomy): Eukaryota > Viridiplantae > Streptophyta > Magnoliopsida > Caryophyllales > Amaranthaceae > Chenopodium > Chenopodium album. Next base: position 181,238 of record NC_137855.1, read on the forward strand.
TTCCTGACCGTGTTTGTTCACATTATCTTTTCTTGTCCTGCAAAGCTATAGGAACTGATAGTTGTAGGTCACTCTTTTTACCTTGGGTACGTAGGATGAGAAATTAAACTTTAATGATGCAGGTTAGAGACATAGATAATCACAAGCTTGTTCAGATACGCAATCCATGGGCAAATGAGGTTGAATGGAATGGACCTTGGTCGGATTCTTCACCAGAGTGGACAGATAGGATGAAGCATAAACTCAAGCATGTTCCTCAGGTGTTTAATGCTTCTGTGTGTCTTGTTACTTAGATTAGGGCTTCTTTTACTTCCTGAGTTCCACAGTATCTTTATGTACTGTGCCCAAAACTGTGTTTCCATGTATGAGCGCCTTGCAGGAGTTTTAAAATATTCTTTACTTCTTAAACAGTCCAAAGAGGGTATATTCTGGATGTCCTGGCAAGACTTTCAGATCCATTTTCGGTCTATATATGTCTGCCGCGTATACCCCCCCGAGATGCGCTATTCTGTCCATGGGCAATGGCGAGGATATAGTGCTGGTGGCTGTCAAGATTATGATACATGGAATCAAAATCCCCAGTTCCGCTTGCGGGCGGTTGGAGCGGATGCATCGGTTCCAATACACGTCTTTATTACTCTAACCCAGGTATGGAAAACAAATTACCTTCTGATATAATGGCTATTGTAAATACGTCTGATGATGTTTTTCTGTCAGGGAGTGAGTTTCTCTCGAACCGCCACTGGTTTCAGGAACTATCAATCAAGTCATAATTCAACAATGTTCTATATAGGAATGAGAATACTCAAAACTCGTGGCCGACGGGCGGCTTTTAATATTTACTTGCATGAATCTGTTGGGGGGACCGATTATGTTAATTCCCGAGAAATATCGTGTGAAATGGTTTTGGATCCAGATCCAAAAGGCTATACTATAGTGCCTACGACCTTTGCCCCTGGAGAAGAAGCACCATTTGTTCTCTCTGTTTTTACAAAAGCATCAATAACGTTGGAACCTTTATAGTCTCATCTAGCATGTCTATACATGCATTTTTGGTAGGCCTTTGACCTCCCTTCTGAGCTTTGATTAAGGTTGTCCCTAGCCTATGCTGTTTAATTGAATTACGGGGCTGTGCGGATAAACACGGTATTGCTTCCTTTTTTTTTTTTTTTTTTTTTTTTTTTTTTTTTTTTAATATAAAAAAATAAATAAATAAATAAAAATATCTCCGTATCCTGTTTTTCAGTCTCTGAGCTGTTTAATATCTTTTCATGGCAGATCCAGGATCAGTTATTGTGCTTAGCATCAGCTATTATGGTTGTATGTGGATGAGGTAAATGATCAGCAATTGCAAAGATGCAACTTACCATTCTTTGGTTGCTCATACTGCCAAAGTTACTGATGTTGCTAGTACTGGGGGAAGTCTCAGAGAATTACTGTGTACATCAATTTCTTGTAAATGAAGCGAGAAACGTAAATAGATAGGCAGGAGGAATTGTAAGTAGGAAAAAAAACATCAAATGTATTGTCGCTTTAGGGAGCTTGAGAGCTGGCTGCAGCGTGCTCATAACTCATAAGCTCATTCATTGTTTATATAGTTTATAGTCAATCAGCTATAGGTCTGATGCTAATTCATTGTCCATAGCCAATTTTGTACAGATTTCATTATTTGATCGATAATATAACCTCTTTTTTCTTATACATATGAGCTAATCGATAATATTACATGCTTGTTAAACATGTGAAGAAAGTGCAAAAATCAAAGCATTCTTTACTAATGTTGTCATAGATGTGGTAAACCGGAGAGGACAATTAGCATTTACTACATCACTCGCATAATCTCGCTCGTGGAGCCTTGGTACTTTCAAGTGAAGTAGGAATTTACCTTGTTGCAGCAGCCGTGAGTATTACAATGCCAAAGTCTTGCTTTGTAATGCTCGATAATGTGGGCATCAATATTGACTTTCACATAACCAGTTGGTGGGCATAACCACGATATTTTCTTTGAATAGGAGCAATACTCATTGACTAATCTCGTAAAACCCACAACCTCCATAGCAAAGTCGGTCTTGCATTGTCTATTAAAATTAGGTTCCAACACCTCCACGTTGCACACATAATTTTGAAGATCCTTCACACATTTATATTTTGCTAGCCAAAACCAACGATCTGTAAAAGAGTGGGTGCTTCACTTATCCTTCCATATCCCAACACTTAAGCTTGGTGACTTGTCTTAATCCCGTACTTAACATTTTTTAGCTTACGAGATGCATCACTAACCTCGTTTTTCAAAATATAGGTGTTTTTAGGGAATAGAGGGGGGGGGGGGGGGGGACGAATCGAAACGACATAGGGCTGAATCTCAGTGGATCGTGGGCCTCGTGGCAGCAAGGCCTTATTGTGCTTTTTTTTGAGTTTCGGGGTCGGGACCGAGAATGTGGTGATTGACCCTTGAACATGATTGGGGGACAGTTTGTATCGCTGGTGATGATGGAATGAGGTGATTGATTGTTTACATGAGATAGAATATGATACTTACATTACAAAATGAATAGTTTGTTCAAATATATCAATTAACACATCACATCATATCAATTAACACACATGTGAATAGTAATATGATTATCCTTATTTACTATTGTCAAATCAATCATCACATCATATCATGTATTATTTTTCATTACTATTGTCAAATCACATCACTATTATAGTTCTATGACATCTTTTAACTTAATGACATCACTTATATAACATAATTTTTACTTTTATGGCATTACAATTGTCAATTCACGTCATATTATGACATCACATCATTATAAACTATTGAGTAGCCTGGGCGTTGCTCCGAGATACTACTTTTATAGTTGTGCATCTTCAATACTTTTATAGTATTATATTATTTAGTGTGCAATATTAAAACATAATTAGCTATTAGCCTAGATGGTTACACAATAATCTCTCTTCCAAGAGGTTTAGTGTTCGAACCTTGTCATCCATATTTTTTTTTTCAATATAGTTGAGACAACATGGAGTATTTTTGGTAGTGCGGTGATGTGGCATATTGAGGAATGGGGTAGCTGACGTGGCATAATAAGAAGTTGAGTTAGTGACGTGGCATAGTGAGGGGTTCTACGTGGCGTAGAGACGTTTTAGAAACGCCTTTTAATATGTTAGTATAGATATTATTACATAATATGACATCATATACATATACATATACATATACATATACATATATATATATATATATGTATATGTATATGTATGTATATGTGTGTATATATATATACAACATCTTTATAGTCAAGTCACATCACATTATTACACTTATGTGACACCATTATACTTCCTCCGTTAACTATTATTTGCAACATATACTATAAATGGATGCTAACTATTATGTGCAACAAATGCTTTCTTTCCTTTTTAGATTATCATTTCTCTCTATCTCTCTCCTCATCACATGCACCCAACTTTTTCCCTCTCCATTTTACACTCACAAACAAATTTTGCCTAAGAGTCCGCAAACACCCCCTTTATTGCAAATAATAGTTAACGAAGGAAGTATTTTAAAATTTCATGAATTTCAAAATAGAGCTAGAACTCATTCTTGATACTTTATAGACATATTTATTGGTGCCTTATTGTTTCAAACCACCTTATATGATCCCAAGAGTCACCCCACGCATTCAGTCCATTTTAGAATTAATGTCAAAATTGACCAGAAATCGTGTATTATAGATTTATAGCCTTCAATTTTAGCCAATTTTCCACTTATTTTGACCCGCAAATATAAAGTGCCAATAAGATGCTTACCATGAACCCCAATACACCATGGGAGTCTATTTGGGTGGGTGCAACCCTCCAATATTCCTTTAAACGGTCAATTTACCTATTCGCAACTTGCACCGATTTGATGAACTCAAGCCTACCACGGATACTTATAATAACATATAATGGTCATATATGGTTTCAAACGACATTATATAACCCTGGATGTCTCCCTTAGGATATCAAGGCTTTTCGCCACCGGGCCCGTAACCTCCAAAATTTGAAAAAGCGTGGATAATAGCCTTCAATTTTGGAATTTTTTTGACCTTTTTTCGCCCGGGAATAAAAATTCCCAAGATTTTTACCATGGTCCCTAATACCCTATGGGAGTCCATTTGGGTGGGTAAAACCATCCATTATGCCTTTAAACATCCAATTTAACCGATTACAACTTGCACTGATTTCATAAAATCAATCTACACCACGGACATTTATGACAACATATAATGGTCATATATGGTTCCGAACGTCATTATATGACCCCGAGATGTATCCCCTAGAAACTCAAGACTTTCCGATACCGATTCCTGAAACCTCCAAAATTGATAGAAAAACATGGATAATAGCCTTCAATTTTGACATTTTTTGAATTTTTTTGGGCCGGAAAAAAAAATTTCCGAGTTGGTTACCATGGACCCTAATACCCTCATGGAGTCCATTTGGGTGGGTGGAACCAACCAATTTGCCTTTAAGCATCCAATCTAACCATTTTCGTACACGCCTCTTGTATTGGCTATAACCTTTCACGGGGCTTTTACGTAGCCGAATAATGGTCATATGTTCTCTCTTCACCTGTGAAAATGTGATAATAACATCCCGTAGTGTTCCGTTAATTTCCAAAACCAGGTCCGGACACCTCCTAAATTGCTCCGATCTCGTGTATTACAGCTTTCATATTTGGCTTCCATATATCATTTTTTTCATCTGGCGAGATTATGCAACCAAGTAATTCCATTGGTTCCTAAAAGGCCTTGGGAGTCATACGTAGTGCCTGAAACCATCTCATTCATCCTTAATCATCAAGTCTTAAGGGTCTTGGGAGTCGTAACAAGTGCCGGGAACCAAATGTGCCTTGTCCTTAGGTGCACATGTCTTGTGCACATCCCGCACGGCCCCTTGTACCATCCAACATCCTAACACTTAAGCTTTGTGACTTGTCTTAATCCTGTACTTAGCATTTTTTAGCATACGAGATGCATCGCTAACTTCGTTTTCCAAAATATAGGTGTTTTTAGGGAGTAGGGTAGGGGGGGGGGACGAATCGAAACGACTTACGGTTGAATCTCAGTGGATCGTGGCATCAAGGCCTTATTGTGATTTTTTCGAGTTTCGGGGTCGGGACCGAGAATGTGGTGATTGACCCCTGAACATGATTGGGGGACAATTTGTATTGCTTGTGATGATGGAATGAGGTTATTGATTGCTTACATGAGATATAATATGATACTTACATTACAAACATGAATAGTTTGTTCAAATATATCAATTAATACATTGATCACATTTTATCAATCACCAAACATGTGAATAGTAATATGATTATCTATAGTACTATTGTCAAATCAATCATCACATCATATCATGTGTTCTTTTCCATTACTATTGTCAAATCACATCACTATTATAGTTATATGACATCATTTTACTTAATGACATCACTTATATAGCATAATTTTACTATTATGACATTGTAATTGTCAATTCACGTCGTATTATAACATCACATACATCGTTATAAATATTATTACATAATATGACATCATTATATTTAAGTCACATCACTTCAATATACATTTATGACATCACTTCAATAGAGCTAGAACTCATTCTTGATAATTTATAGACATATTTATGCGTCCCTTATGGTTTCAAACCACCTTATATAATCCTAAGAGTCACCCCACGCATTCAGTTCATTTTTTGAAAAAAAATGCCAAAATTGACCCGAAATCGTGTATTATAGCCTTCAATTTTAGCCAATTTTCCTCTTATATTTACCCGCAAATAAAAATTGCCGAGATGCTTACCATGGACCCTAATACACCCTGGGAGTTTATTTGGGTGGGTGCAACCCTCCAATATGCCTTTAAACGGTTGATTTACCCATTCGCAACTTGCACCGATTTGGTGAACTCAAGCTAACCACGGATATTTATGACAACATATATGGTTCCAAACGACATTATATGACCCTGAGATGTATCCCCTAGGATATCAAGACTTTTCGCCACCGGACTCCTTAACCTCCAAAATTCGAAAAAGCGTGGATAATAGCCTTCAAATTTGGAATTTTTTTGACCTTTTTTCTCCTGGAAATAAAAATTCACGAGATTTTTACCATGGTCTCCAAAATCCTACGGGAGTCCATTTGGGTGGGTAAAACCATCCAATATGCCTTTAAACATCCAATTTAACCAATTACAACTTGCACTGATTTCATAAAATCAAGCTACACCACAGACATTTATGACAACATATAATGGTCATATATGATTCCGAACGTCATTATATGACCCCGAGATGTATCCCCAACCATATCAAGACTTTCTGATACCGGGTCCCAAAACCTCCAAAATTGATAAAAAAACGTGGATAATAGCCTTCAATTTTACAATTTTTGACTTTTTTTGGGCCGAAAAAAAAAATTGCCGAGATGATTACCAAAGACCCTAATACCCTTGGGGAGTCCATTTGGGTGGGTGGAACCATCCAATTTGCCTTTAAGCATCCAATTTAACCATTTTCGTACACGCCTCTTGTATTGGCTATAAGCTTTCACGGGGGCTTTACGTAGCCGAATAATGGTCATATGTTCTCTCTTCACCTGTGAAAATATGATAATAACATCCCGTAGTGTTCCTTGAATTTCCAAAATCGGGTCCGGACACTTCCTAAATTGCTTCTATCTCGTGTATTTATAGCTTTCATATTTGGCTTCCGTATATCATTTTTTCACCCAGCGAGATTATGCATCCAACTACTTCCATGGGTTCCTAAAAGACCTTGGGAGTCATACATAGTGCCTGAAACCATCTCATTCATCCTTAATCATCATGTCTTAAGGGCATTGGGAGTTGGAGCCAGGATTTTTTAGCTTCGAGGGCCGACGGTTGAATGAATATATAAATATATACCTTATTATTGTAACGATTATTTTAATCACAATTTATGATTTTTTTATATAAATAACGTTAATAACATATTTACATACATGTTAAAATTGTTGGTAGTCTATTTTTCTATGTATAAAACTTGTGTAAAATCCACTCGTTGACTATCAACAACTCTTAAAATAAAGAGGTTTTTTTTTCATGATTTCCTGTCAAATCGCATACAAAAAGGGATCTATAGACAAAATAGTAGTAAACAATTACACAAGTAGAAGATTGAAGAAACAAAAAAAAAAAAATGTAGACGGTAATTTATAAAACAAAATTGTACGTGATTGAATACAATTACAAGATTGAAGAAACGAAAAAAAAAATGAAGCCGATAATTTATAAAACAAAAATGTACATGATTGAATACAAGTACAAGATTTAAGAAACGGGGGAAAAAAAATGAAGCCGGTAATTTGTAAAACAAAAATTTACGTGATTGAATACAAGTAGAATATTGAAGAAATGAAAAAAAAAACCAACAACAACCAAAGAAAAAAAATTGCTGATTGTAAGGATTGAAACCTCAACTATGCGGTAAATTCTAAACTCACTAACCACTGAGCCAACAAAATCCCAACATTATACAATGGATTTGTTTACTATATATCCTAAAAACTAGCAGGGGCCAATTAATTAAAAAAAGGGGCCGTGGGATTGGGCTATAGGGGCCGGGCCTTTGCCAGCCACCCTGTAGCTCCGCCCCTGGTAACTAGTGCCGGGAACCAAGTATGCCTTGTCCTTGGTTGCACATGTCTTGTGCACATCCCGCAAAGCCCCTTGTACCATCCAACATCCCAACACTTAAGCTTTGTGACTTGTTTTAATCATGTACTTAGCATTTTTTTAGCATACGAGATGCACCACTAACCTCGTTTTCCAAAATATAAATGTATTTAGGGTATAGGGTGGGGGAGGGATGATTCGAAATGATAAAGGGCTGAATTTCAGTGGATCGTGGCAGCAATGCCTTATTGTGCCTTTTTCGAGTTTTGGGATCGGGACCGAGAATGTGGTGATTGACCCCAAAACATGATTGGGGAACAGTTTGTATTGCCGGTGATGATGGAATGAGGTAATTGATTGTTTACATGAGATAGAATAGGATACTTACATTACAAACATGAATAGTTTGTTCAAATATATCAATTAATACATTGATCACATTTTATCAATCACCAAACATGTGAATAGTAATATGATTATCTATAGTTACTATTGTCAAATCAATCATCACATCATATCATGTGTTCTTTTCCATTACTATTGTCAAATCACATCATTATTATAGTTATATGACATCATTTTACTTAATGACATCACTTATATAGCATAATTTTACTATTATGACATTGTAATTGTCAATTCACGTCGTATTATGACATCACATCATTATAAATATTATAACATAATATGACATCATTAGATTCATATGACATCATTATATTTAAGTCACATCACTATAGCCAAGTCATTATATATATATATATATATATATATATATATATATATATATATATATATATATATATATATATATATATATATATATATATATATATATATATATATATATATATATATGACATCATTATAGCCAAGTCACATCACATTATTACACTTATAAGACACCATTATATTTTAAAATTTCATGAATTTCAAATAGAGCTAGAACTCATTCTTGATACTTTATAGACATATATATTGGTGCCTTATGGTTTCAAACCAACTTATATGTTCTAAAGACTCATCCCACGCATTCAGTTCATTTTTTTTGGAAAAATGTCAAAATTGACCCGAAATCGTGTATTATAGCCTTCAATTTTAGCCAATTTTCCACTTATTTTGACCTGCAAATAAAAATTGCCAAGATGCTTACCATGGACCCTAATACACCCTGGGAGTCTCTTTGGGTGGGCGCAACCCTCCGATATGCCTTTAAACGATTGATTTACCCATTCGCAACTTGCATCTATTTGGTGAACTCAAGCTAACCACGGATATTTATGACAACGTATAATGGTCATATATGATTCCAAACAACATTACATGACCCTGAGATGTATCCCCTATGATATCAAGACTTTTCTCCACCGGGCCCCGTAACCTCCAAAATTCGAAAAAGCGTGGATAATAGTCTTCAATTTTGGAATTTTTTTGACCTTTTTCGCCCGAAAATAAAAATTTTCGAGATTTTTACCATGGTCCCTCATATCCTACGGGAGTCCATTTGGGTGGGTAATACCATCCAATATGCCTTTAAACATCCAATTTAACCGATTACAACTTTCACTGATTTCATAAATTCAAGCTACACCACGGACATTTATGACCATATATAATGGTCATATATGGTTCCGAACGTCATTATATGACCCTGAGATGGATCCCCTAGCATCTCAAGACTTTCCGATACCGGGTCACGAAACCTCCAAAATTGATAAAAAAAACGTGGATATTAGCCTTCAATTTTTACAAATTTTGACTTTTTTTTGGGCCGGAAAAAAAATTTCCGAGATGATTACCATGGATCCTAATACCCTCCGGGAGTCCATTTGGGTGGGTGGAATCATCCAATTTGGCTTTAAGCATCCAATTTAACCATTTTCGTACACGCATCTTGTATTGGCTATAAACTTTCACGGGGCCTTTACGTAGCCGAGTAATGGTCATATGTTCTCCCTTCACCTGTGAAAATGTGATAATAATATCCCGTAGTGTTATGTGAATTTCCAAAACCGGGTTCGAACACCTACTAAATTGTTCCGATCTCGTGTATTATAGCTTTCATATTTAGCTTCTGTGTATCATTTTTCACCCAGCGAGATTATGCATCCAAGTACTTCCATGGGTTCCCAAAAGGCCTTGAGAGTCATTCATATTGACCGAAACCATCTCATTCATCCTTAATCATCATTTCTTAAGGGCCTTGGGAGTTGTAACTAGTGTCGGAAACCAAGTATGCCTTGTCCTTAGGTGCACATGTTTTGTGCACATCCCGCACGGCCCCTTATACCATCCGACATCCCAATACTTAAGCTTTGTGACTTGTCTTAATCTCGTACTTAACATTTTTTAGCATACGAGATGCATTGCTAACCCCGTTTTCCAAAATATAGGTGTTTTTAGGGAATAGGGTGGGGGGAGGGACGAATCGAAATGACATAGGGCTGAATCTCAGTGGATCGTGACAGTAAGGCCTTACTGTGCCTTTTTTCGAGTTTCGGGGTCGGGACCGAGAATGTGGTAATTGACCCCAGAACATGAATGGGGGATAGTTTGTATTGCTGGTGATGATAGAATGAGGTAATTGATTGTTTACATAAGAATGTGGTGATTGACCCCAGAACATGGTTGGGGGTTAGGATAGTTTGTACTACTATCCTACAACCCCTACTATCATCTTACCCCTACTATCCTACAACCCCTACTAATTCCTACAACCCCTACTATCCTAACCCCTACTAAATCTCTTAACCCCTACTATTGTGTTCAAATCTTTGCTAGGTGATTATGTTTTGTTCATAAACCATCTTATCTTCAAGGAAAATAAGGCTTCCTATGAAAGTCATTGGATAAATCAACATTTGAGCATTATATGGAGTAAGATTAACTTCTGAGTACTCAATTTATTTTAACTTTTTTGTTATTTTTGGCCCATTTAACATACTTATTCTACAACTTTCGGGGTGGTTTGGATGAGCTTTTCAGAAGAAAAGAGGATGTCATTTACATATCTTGATACAATAGGAAAATCTTTGCTTGTTCATTAGTTCATTAGTAGGGAAATCCAACACCTACGCCAAATTGGTTGCCCCTATTCTAAGTACACCGCACACCAACTGGGTTTTACCCAACGCCAACTGGGTGGACACTACGCCAAGGTTGAACCGACACCAACTAAGAAGAACCTTGTTCATAAGTAAAATCTACTCCAACTGGGTTGAACCTACGCCAACTAAATAAGAGCTTGCATGTAGAACCTACGCCAGCTAGGTTGAATCATCTTATCCCTACTAAATCAACCCAATTTTCATCTAAACCCCAACTATAAAAAACCCCAACTAAATCTCTTAACCCCTACTATCATCTAAGCCCTTACTATACCAAAACCCCTACTAAATCTCTTAGATGATAGTAGGGGTTAAGAGATTTAGTAGGGGTTTTGATATAGTAGGGGTTCAAATGATAGTGGGGGTTGTAGCATAGTAGTAGGGATTAAGATGATAGTAAGGGTTAAGAGATTTAGTAGGGGTTATGGTATAGTAGGGGTTAAGAAATTTAGTAAGGGTTTTGGTATAATAGGGGTTGTAGGATAGTAGTAGGGGTTTTGGTATAGTAGGGGTTGTAGGATAGTAGTAGGGGTTAAGAGATTTAGTAGGGGTTAATATGATAGTAGGGCTTGTAGGATATAGTAGGGGTTAAGAGATTTAGTAGGGATTAAGATGATGATAGTAGGGTTGTGGGATAGTAGGGGTGTAACACCCTAGAAATTCCTTTCCTTTAAAAATACCTATTTTACCCTTTAAAATACGATTTAGGAATATCTAAGACATTACCGCCACCGTGAGAACGACTCAGGCAATTATCAAAGACACACAGCGGAAGACTTAACTCAAAACCATTCAAAACGAGTCAACTTAAAAGTCAACCAAACGAAAGTAAAGTTAAAACCAAAGTCAAACGAAGTCAAATAAGATCAACCTACAACTTGGAACCATTGTAGGCCCTTATCAAAACCAATTAAAATACGAAAACCTTTGCGTTAGTCTCATAAGCATAACCTAATGTAATATTTGAAAGCAATAAACCACATCTCAACTAATAGAAACTAGCATGATTCGCTCTTCACTCATGCCCCGTCATGAATATGCTTCAACACCTGAAAAGATTATCTCCACTTGTCCCTACTACTCTCCATCAAAAATGGGTCATCATAGGGCCAAGATAAATACATGGCCAAACACACAAACACACACACACAATCAGCAAAGCTGAGTACATAAGCGTAAATAAACACACTAAAATGCTTTTACCTATCAACACACACTTACCTCAATGCACCTGTTTACAAGCATTCACAACAATCAACAAGATACTTATACTAGACACTAAATAATTCATTTAGCGTTGATTACGCATCGAACGGGTTTCCAACTATACCTCCCCCAAATAAATTGAGGTTAACTGACACGGGAGCTAACCGTGCCAGCGACAAACCTGTGCCACACATAGGTGGCGGAATTCCAGCGCATAATAATAATAAAAAGGAATGTACAGCGTTCTGTACTCCGTTAGAAGTTATGATCAAATATAAAGTCACATAACTCCCCCCATATGTTCATACTCAAGGTATATACGTTCCAAGAGTTTTGGTGCGTAATCTCTTTCACTTTACGTTATTTACATATTATTAGACTTGGTGATGACTCTCAAAGCATAACAATTCAATCATCAATAATTATTCAATCAACAAACATACCAATTTAATTCTTGAGTATTTAGTGACCACATAATATTTAATGTTGAACCCTTTTAAATTCTACCTCAATGTCAAAGACACCTTAAACGCATAAAGCGCCAAAAATCCTATCCCTCGGTGTTAAAAAACACCTTAAGTGCACAAAGGCACCAACATACAATTTATTCCTAGTGTACATAGACACTTATATAGCTCATTCCTCATGCTTAAAGCATCAATAAAAATTATATGAACCATAATTAAATTCCTTTTCAATATTCCAAACATAATTAAACATGTAGTTTAATTAATCATGCATTCTAACTTAATAAAAGTGTAGTCCATATAATTATGCCAAAATATAATTTTCCAATCCATAAACCATCACAAATAATTCATGCTTCACAATTCAATTTCCAACACCAATAATTCACAATTCCATACATAAACCTTAGCATGATACTACTTGTAATTGATTGAAACCAGCCCTAGCATGATTCTACATTATCAAAATATGCTAAGTACGCGAACGTACCTCAATAAAGCCCTTAAAGTGGCCGAAAACACTACAACAATTCCCGAATCAAGTCTCCTACATAAAGGGACAATAATACTAAATTAATTACCCTTGTATACACAATTTCCAGCAACTTAAACTCACTTTAAACCATTTAAAATAATCTGAAAATTATTTAAAAACCCCTAATTTAACTCCTTTTTAATAGGTAATCACACCCTTTTATTAAAATCACAATTATACTACTTTAAGTAAAATTCCAGCATTTTAAACTAATCAAAAACCACTTCAAAACTTCATCAAAATACATCTTTATACTTAAATTATCCATAGAAAAATTAAATTATCTCTTACCCTTTAAACTCAAGGATAAAATTTTAAAAAAACTTCGTTAAAACCAAAAACTACCCGAAAATCATATTTAGAGGCTGAATTTGGCCACGAGAGGGTGGTGCACACTACCAAAGGTAGTAAGTCTTTCTTAAAACGTTGTTTCCACATGGAAAACACTACTTTTTTTGTCAAAATCGGATGATTTTAGAACCTGATCGGGATTAATACGAGATTAATATTAACGAACGGAAATCTAAAAATTAAAACACGAATCTACGTGTTCAAAATAATCTGGAATTAAGTTAAACTAATTAGTAGTTATAATCACCAAAATTTCCAAAATATCATTACTATAAAAGCCCTAAATCAATTGTTCATAAAAATCCTAAAAATCAAGTTTTTAATAATTTTAAAACCCTAACTTATAATTTTATGAAATCTGAAAATAAAACACTTTATTATTTAAAATTTACAATCTTTAATCATTAAAATACAATTACCAAACATACTAATCTTATTTAAATAATTAAAATCAAAAACCCAAATTATGAATTGTTAGAACAATAATTAAAACAAGAGGAGATAGAAAATAAGACTAACCTTTTTGAAATTTTTGGGGGTAAATGGAGTATTGATAGTGTAGAGTAGGTTAGGGTAGGTTTGGGCTTCATAAAAATAATGGACTTTAAATGATGAAAGAGGTGGCCCATAAGTAAAAATAGGATGATTGGGTTCATAAGAAAGATGGGCTACATTTGGATTAAATACTTGTTGACCCAAATATAAATACTTGCTTTATCTATAATCCAATAATTAAAATAGTTTGACCCAAAATATATTTTATAATTAAATAAATAATTTATAAAATACATTAAAAATACGGGGTATTACAAGGGGTTAAGATGATAGTAGGGGTTGTAGGATAGTAGGGGCTAAGATATTTAGTAGGGGTTTTGGTATAGTAGGGGTTGTAGGATAGTAGGGGTTAAGAGTTTTAGTAGGGGTTTTGGTATAGTAGGGGTTTAGATGATAGTAGGGGTTGTAGGATGATAGTAGGGGTTAAGAGTTTTAATAGGGGTTTTGGTACAATAGGGGTTTAGATGATAGTAGGGGGTTTTGGTATAATAGGAGTTAAGAGATTTAGTAAAGGTTTTGGTATAGTTGGGGTAAGATGATAGTAGGGGATAGGATAGTAGTAGGGTAGTGGTATAGTAGGGTTAGAATAGTAGGGGGTGTAGGCTAATAGTAGGGGTTAAGAGATTTAGTAGGGATTTATTTAGTAGGGGTTTGGACATAATAGGAGTTAAGAGATATAATAGGAGTTTTGGTATATTAGGGGTTAGGATAGTAGGGATTTATTTAGTAGGGGTTAGGATAGTAGAGGTAAGATGATAGTAGGGGTTTGGGCGCAGTAGGGGTTGTAGGATAATAGTAGGGGTTTTACGATAATAGTAGGGGTTTAGAAGATAATAGGGATTTTGGTATAGTAGAGGTTGAGATGTTAGTAGGCATTTTGGTGTAGTACAAGTTAAGATAGAAAGGGTTAAGATGATAGTACGGGTAAGATAGATGATTCAACCTAGTTGGCGTAGGTTGAGATGTTAGTCGTGAATGGTGACTTTATGGATAGAGTGGATCATAGGGTGCTTGATGATGTTGTATTATGGGAAATGAAGGAGTATGGAAACAAAAAGTATTTTATTAACTTGTTTTGTATTTCCCACCCGAAGATTATTGGGATGTGTAAAAGTATTAGGGCTCTTTTTTACTCCAAAAATGGTAAAAGAATTTTGCTTGAGATAGACAATTTGGAGTATGGTTGGTACAATTTGGAATTACAGCTCATGGGCTACCAAGTCTAGTTTTCACAACAATGACTTTTATAGGCAACCTTGTTTCCCTTGAAGATAAGATGGTTTCAGAACAAAACATAATCACCTAGCAAAGATTTGAGCACAATAGTTGGGGTTAAGAGATTTAGAAGGGGTTTTGTTATAGTAGGGGTTAGGGTAGTAGGGATTGTAGGATATTAATAACGGTTGTAGGATAGTAGAGGTTAAGATAGTAGGGGTTAGGATAGTAGGTGTTGTAGGATATTAGTAGGGGTTGTAGGATAGTAGTAGGGGTTTTGGTATAGTAGGGGTTGTAGGATAGTAGTAGGGGTTTTGGTATAATAGGGGTAGGATATTAGTAGGGGTTATGTCTTGTTCATTTATAATCCATCTTATAGAATAAGCAAAGATTTCCTATAATATTGTGCTCAAGTCTTTGCTAGGTGATTATGTTTTGTTCAGAAACCATCTTATTGGTAAAAGAATTTTGCTTGAGATAGACAATTTGTAGTATGGTTGGTAAAATTTGGAATCCGGAAACGTTGAAAGAATCACAGCTCATGGGCTACCAAGTCAAGTTTTCACAACAATGACTTTTATAGACAGCCTTGTTTCCCTTGAAGATAAGATGGTTTATGAACAGAACATAATCACCTAGCAAAGATTTGAGCACAATATTATAGGAAATCTTTGCTTATTCTATAAGATGGATTATAAATAAACAAAACATAACCCCTACTAATATCCTACCCCTACTATACCAAAACCCCTAATACTATCCTACGACCCCTACTATCATCTTACCCCTACTATTCTACAACCCCTACTAATATCCTATAACCCCTACTATCCTAACCCTTATAAAATCTCTTAACCCTTACTATCGTGCTCAAATCTTTGCTAGGTGATTATGTTATGTTCGGAAACCATCTTATCTTTAAGGGAAACAAGGCTGCCTATAAAAGTCATTGGATAAATCAACAGTACATTTGAGCATTACATGGAGTAAGATTAACTTCTGAGTACTCCATTTATTTTAACTTTTCCGTTATTTTTGGCCCATTGAGCATTCTTATTCTACAACTTCAGAGGATGTCATTTACATATCTTGATACAATAGGGAAATCTTTTCTTCTTCTATGAGATGGATTATAAATGAGCAAAACATAACCCCTACTAAGCTAATATCCTACCCCTACTATACCAAAACCTCGACTACTATCCTACAACCCCTACTATCATCTTACCCCTACTATCCTACAACCCCTACTAATGTCCTACAACCCCAGTAGGAGGAGGAGGTCGAGCTGGAGAGGGAATTTGATCAAAGAAAAAGCAAGTATGCTCCAATGCTCCTCTAACTTGATGAGGAAGAAATCTAATGTCGACAGCAAAGAAAAAACTTGAAATCTTCTGTCCCTTCCTATTCAGGGCTGAGGAGGCGACCAAATTTACGGAGACGCAGAACCAAGAAATTGATAAGAAAAGCTTTCCCATATCGAGTTAAAGCACAAACATTTCCCTTAAACTTCCCGATATTATCAAATCGAGGATTATAGCCTAAACCCATAAACTTCCATTCCCAATTAGTCTTCATAAGCCCCAACATCCGCCCTTGACCAAGCGATAAAACTACCACAACATTAATACTCAACATCATTAGAAAGTGGGCGTTAGCAGTACTGAATTGAACAAGTATGCATAAAATGTTGAAGAAATTTAGGGGTGGCGCTTCAGCTGTTGTTGTGGATTCTGGTTCAGTTGTCTCTAGTGCACAAAAACCTTAGTGGAGTGTTTAAGGCCATTCCTTCTCCTTCAACTCTAACACCTTACGCTCCTCCACCATTCTCTTATGGATGGATAACAAAGGAGAAAGACTAACTATGCTCTTATGAACAAGTATGCATAAAATGTTGAAGATTATGAGGATGAACACCTTTGTGGAGTGTTCAAGACCATTATGTACTGACTAAACCCCTACTGACTTAAGGGTGCCGCTACCGCTGCTGCTGTGGTTTATATATACATATATATATATATATATATATATATATATATATATATATATATATATATATATATATATATATACATAGACACTAGTACAAAAACTAGAATAAGAAACGCAAGATACACAACGGTTAACTTAGATAGGCGATCTCTTGAATTATATGGAACGTCTATCTAAGTTAACCGTATTATTTGATTTATTTATTGTTTTTATTTAATTGTGATTTTATTATAAAGAACCCATTTCTTAGTTAACCGTTCTATTTGATATATCTAAATTTTACACTTACAATATAGATCGCCTCTCTAAATTAACCGTTCTATATGTTTAACATTATTTTTTAAATAATAAAAATAAAAGTCAAACATACCAAAAGGACCAAAATTCTAACCCTAACTCCTCTTCCCTCTTAAGATAGCCGTCATCTCCTTCATAACTTTCCCTATTCATTTCCTCTATATTCTCAAACTTCTTCCCTTCTCTGAAACCTAACTCCTTTCTCTTCTACCTTCATCCCTCAATTTCCTAAAAACTACGAACTAACATACGATCTTTCCAAATCACTCTGGCCGAAACTTGTACACAACACTTGTTAAAGGTTCACCATCGTTTTCTTCTTCTATTTACAATTGCCTTATCCGTCGCATCGCCGTTGATTGGTGGATTGTGTAAGGTGGCATGGAATTCCATTGGTGGTGTCCGTCTCATCGCCCGCTGATAGTTCTATCCGTTGCATCGCTACAAACGGTGGCATTATATTGAATTGATTGGTGGGTCGTGTGAGGTGGTTGGAGGTGTGCGAATTTAGAAGTGCATTTAAATTCTCAATTATAAATTTTAAATTAGATCTATAACTTTATCAATTGATTTTTATGTTATGATTTGGATTAATTTCTTATTTTTCATCTTTGAATTGTGGGTAATTGGTGCAGCTTCACCATTTGCGTGCACTATTGGTGGAGACGCTACGGTGGTCGAGGTTGGTGGAAGCGCATCTGGTGGTTTAGGTTGGTTGAAGCGCATCTGGTGGTTCTGGTTGGTTGAAGCGCCGCTCCGGTTGAATTGGATTGTTAAGGTGGTTTCGAATTTCAAGGGCAATTCAAGTTGCAATTATGAAGTTGTTGGCAGTTTTGCACATTGATAAGTACTTGAGAATTGTATCAAAATGTATTTGAGATGTAATTATTTGAATATAAAGAACATTAAAAAATAAATAAAGTTTGTTTTAATTTGGTAATTTCTGACTTTTACAATTTCAATTCATTTTGACTTATTGATTGATGATGTAAATTAGTATATATATGCAACCGCTGTGAATCTGTGAGACTGTGATGCAAAATTAATATTTATTTAAAAAAAAAAACCGACAAAGAGAACGGTTATCTGAGATAATTGTTCTTTTTTATTCATTTTGTATAAGCATATAAACTAGAAAGAGAATGGTTATCTCTTGAATATAGAACGCCTCTTGTACCCATTCTTTTTTCCCTTGCATATAGAATGCCTCTTGTACTCATTCTGTAAACTTAACACATCGCTTAGTAAAAGATCACCTCTAAGGCGTTCTATAAGACATATGTCAGCCGTTCTCTATTCCCTTTTATTTAGTAGTGTGACATCTTTATAGTCAAGTCACATCACATTATTACACTTATATAACACCATTATATTTTAAATTTCATGAATTTCAAAATAGAGCTGGAACTCATTCTTGATACTTTATAGGCATATTTATTGGTGCTTTATAGTTTCAAACCACCTTATATGATCCCAAGAGTCACTCCACGCATTCAGTTCATTTTTTGAAAAAATGTCAAAATTGACCCGAAATCGTGTATTATAGCCTTCAATTTTAGCCAATTTTCCACTTGTTTTGACCCGCAAATAAAAATTGCCGAGATGCTTACCATGGACTCTAATACACTCTGGGAGTCTATTTGAGTGGGTGCAACCCTCCAATATTCCTTTAAACGGTCGATTTACCCATTCGCAACTGATAAGTGTTATTTATGTCGCTATTTTTAGGAGTTTTCTAGTTAGTTTTTCATAGTTTTTCTATCTTTTTACTTGGTTTTAATAACGTTTTACTACATTTGTCATGTTTATGTGTGAAATGTCGTTATTGCTCAATTTTGGCTTTTCTTGCATATTTTGGTGGCTTATGACATTAGATTAAACTTTATTGGTTTACTCTTATATTTAGGAACACTTGGATAAGTTCATTGCTCAAGATTGAAGAAATATAAAACATAAAAGAACAAGTAATGAAGAAATGTGCACTTGATTTGCAAAGATCATACTTCAAACGCCTATATCTTTTGATCTAAAAAACATTTTGAAGTGATTCAAATTGGAGAATAAAGTTCATCTCGAGAGCTTTCCAACGACTGGTCACATGCCTTATTCCGATGAGTAACGAAGAAGTTATGACCTTCCGAAAATAAGCTGTTTCGCCAGAAAAGGGCTGCACGTCCGTGCCAATAAGTGGCACGTCCGTGCAGGTCCCTGCACGTCCTTGCCTAATGAAGCACGCCCGTGCAAGTTCAGGCAGTAGCTGCTGCTCGTATTTTAACAGGTCTGCACGTCCGTGCAACCTTTGGCACGTCCGTGCCGACCTGTAGACGGGTCGTTTTTCTCGTTTTCTCCGTCCTTTCTATTTGGGGTAATATAAATACCTTCTTAGCTCCGATTGTAAAAGAGAGAGCTTCTTAGTGTAATTTTAGCTTAGGTTAGTTTTTTAGAGAGAGAAACTCTCAAATTTTGGAGAGAGAAAGTGAGAGAAACAATGGTTTTCATGGATTTTGGATAATCAAAGGAGGAATTTGATGATTTGAAGATCTCCATTTTATATCAATGAGCATTTCTTACTCTCTTCTCTCTTTATGCTTTATTAATTGCTTTGTTAATCATGTTTAAGTAGATTTCATTCTACTAGGTGTTGAGTGAAGCTTTGGTATGGTTAATCAAGTTACTTGAGATAAATTTGATGATAATTGTGTGATTAAATTGATTGAATTGATGATGGCATGTTGTTTGTTTTAGATTGGATTGATCTCCCAAGATAGCAAACTTAATTGCATGTTAGTTCTAGTTTGACAAGGGATTGTGAATTAGAATTAATATATTTGATTGCATTTTGGGTAAATTTCTTCTATGCACCTAGTCAATGAGGGATCTAGGCTAGGAATTTGAGAGATTGCTCTTGAGTGTAATTAATTCTCATTTTAATTCTTTCTTTGCATGATTGATTATCAAATCGATTCCCATTAACTTGTTAATTGTTCAAAGTGGATCTTTGCCCCTAGTAGACTTTATAATATCTTGATCTTTATATGTGTGTTAGTGTAGTTGTAGTGTCCACTATCCATAAACCGACTTCGGCGTAGCTTAAGCATTAGATCGAGAACAATCCAACATTGCCGTTCCTTGTGGTTCGACTCCGAACTTACCACTAGACTTGTTTAGGGGTTAGTTTAGGATTATAATAAATTTTGTTTGGCCGTGAGGAGGTTAGTCAACGACCTAATTTCCCCGCGCTCAAAATGGCGCCGTTGCCGGGGAACGGTGTCAATGCTTGATTGTTTTTGATTGCTTGAGTCTAGGTCTTTGTGTATACTTTTCTTTTTATTTTATTTTTTTTTTTATTTTTGCTTGTTTTTGTAAAAAAATGGCAAGTAACTCGTTTCCTCAATATGACAATGAGCCTTTTTGTGAATATTTCAATAGAATTGAGGGATATTTGGACTTTAATTGTTGTAGTCTTTGGGAGGCTTGTGAGATTTGTTATTTTGGTTTGAATGAGCAAACTAGGGATGAAATTGAATGCATGCATAATGGTGAATTTAGAGCATTATCAATTGATGATGCTTGAGATTTTTATGTTTGGTTTTCTTGGGATGTCAACAATAAGGGTAATTATGATTCTATTATTGATATGCAATGTGTTGATACTTTCAATATTAGCATGAATTCCCATGATTTGTTACATGATCCCTTAAGTGAACCTAGAACACATGATTTCAACTTTATTTCCTCTTTTGTTCATGATGATGAGGTACATGCTCAAGTTGATGCTAATGGTGTGTTTCAATATTCTTCATTATTTACCATGCCTTCTTGTGATGTGCTTTGTTCCCTTAATGATGAATCTCATGTGTTTGATTGTGCCCCCACTCCCCATTGTGATGTATATGCTCATGATCTTAATATTAATTTTTCCAATCTTGGTTGTACTTCTTCTTCTCTTGTTGAGCCTCAATATTCTACACCTTTTGAATCCCTTATTGCTACTTTTGAATCTCAAATTAGGTGCATTGAGCTTGATAATGAGCTTGGGCCTAGTAAGGAAATGATTCTTAATTCTATGAGAGGTCAATTAGAGATAATGAAAAAGAATGAGGAGCGTCTTCAGGAGGGAAGGAGAAGAAAAGAAGAGTTAGAAAGCCAATTGTCACCTTTAATGCTTGTTTGTGAAAAATCCCAATTTAATGTGTGTGTTGAGGATGATGATGATGATTTTGAGCAACCAAGAGAGTGTGAGGATCTCATTGGTGAGCATATGAGTGATGGTGAAGGAGTTGAGAATGAAGAGAGTGTTGATTTTGAAAATCTTAACCCTCTTTCCCATCTTGATGAGTCTCAAGTGCATGATTGTGATCCTTTTATCCATGAGTATTTGGATTCATTTGAGGTTATGTCTAATGTGTTTATTGAGTGTCAAATGAAAACCCATAGCCTTTTGAGTGAGTTCATTAAGAATGCTTCATGGGAGAGAGATAATTTTGAAATGAATTTGCATCCATTCATGCATGGCTTTGAGATTTTAGGCTTTAAGGAAGTTGAGGGAGTTGTTGTTCATGATTGTAGTGAAGGGGATTATGTAGTTCCTCTTGGAAGTTGGATGTTTGAGGAAGATCATGATCATGAGTGTTCTTCTTTTGAGGATTCTATGATTGATTTTCATGCTCAAATTGGTGATTTGAGGGATGGTGGTGAAGAAGAGACCATTTGTGAGACCATTGCTCCTATCCCCTTCTCTCATGTCCCTTTTTCAAGGAATTTCAACCATATCCCCTACACTCCTATATCCCTTCCTTCCTTTGTTAATGAGCCTATTGGGGAACCCCTTGCCTATGATGATTTTCATGTCCCTCATTCGTCTTCTATTGAGGAAAAGGGTGATTTTGCCACCCAAAAAGATTTTTGTGAAGAGAGTTTGCCTTTCTATTCTTCTTCTTATTTTCTTGAATTTTCTTTTGATTATTCTTCTTCTTGGCAACTCCCTCTTCATTTTCTTTTGTGTGCCCTAATCTTGGTGCATGTCCTTCTTATATCATTTGCCTACTTGTTATCTTATGAGATGTGTAGTAGTGCATTTGACAAGCTCTTGCGATCGTTGCAATATTATTTACTAGAGCGGTCAAGCTTGGACCTTAAGCAAGCCTTTCTCGGGAAGTAACCCGTGTTTTATTGCTTTCATTTTCTTTTCTTTTTAGAATAGATTTTCTCTCATGGAAATGTTTGTGTGCCTTTTTCTAGGTACATAACTTGATATACTTTGGTGCATTAGTTTGGATCAAGAATCAA
Source organism: Chenopodium album (assembly GCF_948465745.1). Classification (NCBI taxonomy): domain Eukaryota; kingdom Viridiplantae; phylum Streptophyta; class Magnoliopsida; order Caryophyllales; family Amaranthaceae; genus Chenopodium; species Chenopodium album. The sequence goes on from NC_137855.1 coordinate 203,967, forward strand.
GGAAGTTTGGCACCACAATTGCTAGCATATGGAAAACAAGATTCAATTCTTGAGAAAAGTGGCTTTGAAAAGTTTAATTGGGTCATTTGCGGGTATATACACCCACCTAAAATCCGGTAATATCTTTCCTTGCTATTTCTCCATTTGTTGATACCTAAAGTGGCTTTGAAACAAGACATATGTTGTGTTGTTGGATTGATCTCCTTGTTTTCCCCTCCCATGGATTAATTGATTTATGATTGAGTTTAGTGTTTCATTCAAGCTTCGGGGAGGGTATTCCATCATGTTTGGTGGGATGTTGATTCATATATGCCATGCACATTTGTATATGTATTTTCATGTTCTTTATCTTGAAAATCACAAAAAGATTTTTGTTTCTATCAAGGCAAATTTGCAATGTGTTTTCTTTTGTTCTTGCTTTGGACATAATACTTTTGGACTTGTATTCTTGAATGTCTTTCTTCCTAAATTTTAGAGGTGTGCACGGTTTGAGAATGTGTTAGGTTGACTCTAGGATATGGTATGCTAAGGTAGTTGGCTAAGAACTTTGGGACCATGAAGCTTTAGTTCACTTGTTTGTGGTAAGATGGAGTTGCTCTCTATAGTGGATATGAAATTAAGAGTTAGTTATTGCTATCCCTAGTGAGGTATAATTGTTCAAGCCTTCATCATATTTTGTTGAGCGGCATTTTTGGATCCTTGGCTATTGCATTCTCATATCTAGAACTTGACTTTTAGCTCCCAAGATCACAACCGAGCCACTTTAGGGGATGACAAAGGCATTTCTCTTTTTATAGGATTAATTTTCAATTTTTGGATTTGGTTTGCATTTGCCCCTCTTGCTAGCCCCTTTGACCCATATGCATTCTTTTCTCTAGCCACATACAAGCCTTCAAGCGTTGGTTTCACTTTAATTTCTACCTTTAGTTTTGTGAAGCAATTTTGTTTTCGAGCTTGTTTTATTGTTTATGGTGCAAGTTTAGAATTATGAGTTCATTTGCAAAGCAAGTATGTATCGTATATAATTTTGTGCATAAAAGCAAATGCATTTTGAGAAAAAAGCCGTCCAAAGTTAAAAGAGGCAAGGACATTAAAAAAAAAAAAAAACAAAAGCTTGGAAAAAGGAAATATTGAAAAAAAAAGTAAAGAAGAATGTAAAGCACAAAAAAAAAGGGGGTTTTGTTATTGTTGTTTTCCTTGTTTTTGTTATTTTGTGTTAAATAAGCTTGGGGGAAAGTTATTTAATAAGCATACATGACACTTTTGTTTTGGAATCGTTTGGATCTTGTGGAAGAAGTTCCACCCGTGCTTCACATAGGTTTACCACCAATTTCAAGAGTTCTCCACACCTTTACTCTCCTAGCTTATATGTTAATACCTTGAAAGTCCTTTTGATCCTAGAGGGTTAAGTCATTCAATGATGGCGGGAAATAGGAATCAAGCCTATAGAGCGAGTTTGCATAGCCAAGATGTCGGGTAACCTTCTCAATGTTTTTAATTTCTTATTTATTTTCCGGTTCCTTCGTGGAATCATGAGAAGCTAACTTGAAAGTGGATTTGAAACTAGTAGAGAGAACGTGGTTCGATTGGTTGAAACAAAAGGTGGAATGTGTTTCCTTTAGTTCTCTATGCTTAGCATATGTTATGTTTCAATCAACCTTGGACATCTTAGAACGTGCATACCTTTATTATTTTAGAAAGTTTGACATTCATTAGTGTTTGTTCCATCATAAAAGTCCACTCTAGAACGCTTGTAACTTTTCTGTTACTTCGATTTATTTTATTTTATTTATTTATTGCTTTGCCTTGATTTTTGTCAAGAGTTATGGGTTAAACTCTTAGGACACCCTTACGAGAGCTTACTCGTCCTCTAGAGCAATCTAAGGGGTTTAAAGTGCTTGATGCATACGCTAAATGTATTCGTGATTCCTACGAAAGTGAGTTAGTGTATATCTTTCCCTTCTAGTTTTCTTTGTTTGTATAAAATGCATCACATTCCCTTGTGTTTCTTTTGTTTTGCTCGAGGGCGAGCAAAAGTTAAGCTTGGGGGAATTTGATAAGTGTTATTTATGTCGCTATTTTTAGGAGTTTTCTAGTTAGTTTTTCATAGTTTTTCTATCTTTTTACTTGGTTTTAATAACGTTTTACTACATTTGTCATGTTTATGTGTGAAATGTCGTTATTGCTCAATTTTGGCTTTTCTTGCATATTTTGGTGGCTTATGACATTAGATTAAACTTTATTGGTTTACTCTTATATTTAGGAACACTTGGATAAGTTCATTGCTCAAGATTGAAGAAATATAAAACATAAAAGAACAAGTAATGAAGAAATGTGCACTTGATTTGCAAAGATCATACTTCAAACGCCTATATCTTTTGATCTAAAAAACATTTTGAAGTGATTCAAATTGGAGAATAAAGTTCATCTCGAGAGCTTTCCAACGACTGGTCACATGCCTTATTCCGATGAGTAACGAAGAAGTTATGACCTTCCGAAAATAAGCTGTTTCGCCAGAAAAGGGCTGCACGTCCGTGCCAATAAGTGGCACGTCCGTGCAGGTCCCTGCACGTCCTTGCCTAATGAAGCACGCCCGTGCAAGTTCAGGCAGTAGCTGCTGCTCGTATTTTAACAGGTCTGCACGTCCGTGCAACCTTTGGCACGTCCGTGCCGACCTGTAGACGGGTCGTTTTTCTCGTTTTCTCCGTCCTTTCTATTTGGGGTAATATAAATACCTTCTTAGCTCCGATTGTAAAAGAGAGAGCTTCTTAGTGTAATTTTAGCTTAGGTTAGTTTTTTAGAGAGAGAAACTCTCAAATTTTGGAGAGAGAAAGTGAGAGAAACAATGGTTTTCATGGATTTTGGATAATCAAAGGAGGAATTTGATGATTTGAAGATCTCCATTTTATATCAATGAGCATTTCTTACTCTCTTCTCTCTTTATGCTTTATTAATTGCTTTGTTAATCATGTTTAAGTAGATTTCATTCTACTAGGTGTTGAGTGAAGCTTTGGTATGGTTAATCAAGTTACTTGAGATAAATTTGATGATAATTGTGTGATTAAATTGATTGAATTGATGATGGCATGTTGTTTGTTTTAGATTGGATTGATCTCCCAAGATAGCAAACTTAATTGCATGTTAGTTCTAGTTTGACAAGGGATTGTGAATTAGAATTAATATATTTGATTGCATTTTGGGTAAATTTCTTCTATGCACCTAGTCAATGAGGGATCTAGGCTAGGAATTTGAGAGATTGCTCTTGAGTGTAATTAATTCTCATTTTAATTCTTTCTTTGCATGATTGATTATCAAATCGATTCCCATTAACTTGTTAATTGTTCAAAGTGGATCTTTGCCCCTAGTAGACTTTATAATATCTTGATCTTTATATGTGTGTTAGTGTAGTTGTAGTGTCCACTATCCATAAACCGACTTCGGCGTAGCTTAAGCATTAGATCGAGAACAATCCAACATTGTCGTTCCTTGTGGTTCGACTCCGAACTTACCACTAGACTTGTTTAGGGGTTAGTTTAGGATTATAATAAATTTTGTTTGGCCGTGAGGAGGTTAGTCAACGACCTAATTTCCCCGCGCTCAGCAACTTGCACCGATTTGATGAACTCGAGCCTACCACGGATATTTATGACAACATATAATGGTCATATATGGTTCCAAACAACATTATAAGACTCTGAGATGTCTCTCCTAAGATATCAAGACTTTTCGCCACCGGGCCCCGTAACCTCCAAAATTCGAAAAGCGTGGATAATAGCCTTCAATTTTGGAATTTTTTGGACCTTTTTTGTCCGGAAATAAAAATTCCCGAGATTTTTACCATGATCCCTAATACCATACGGGAGTCCATTTGGGTGGGTAAAACCATCCAATAAGCCTTTAAACATCCAATTTAACTGATTACAACTTGCATTGATTTCATAAAATCAAGCTACATCACGGATATTTATGACAACATATAATGGTCAAATATGGTTCCGAACATCATTATATGACCCCGAGATGTATCCCCTAACATCTCAAGACTTTCCGATACCGGGTCCCGAAACCTCCAAAATTGATAAAAAAAAAACGTGCCTTCAATTTTGACAGTTTTTTACTTTTTTTGGGCCGGAAAAAAATTACCAAGATGATTACAATGGACTCTAATATCCTCCGGGAGTCCATTTGGGTGGGTGGACCATCCAATTTGCCTTTAAGCATCCAATGTAACCATTTTCGTATAAGCCTCTTGTATTGGCTATAAGCTTTCACGAGGCCTTTACGTAGCCGAATAATGGTCATATGTTCTCTCTTCACCTGTGAAAATGTGATAATAACATCCCGTAGTGTTCCGTGAATTTCCAAAATCGAGTCCGGACACCTCCTAAATTGCTCCGATCTCGTGTATTATAGCTTTCATATTTGGCTTCCGTATATCATTTTAACACCTGGCTCAGATTATGCATCCAAGTACTTCCCTAGGTTCCAAAAAGGCCTTGGGAGTCATACATAGTGCCCGAAACCATCTCATTCATCCTTAATCATCATGTCTTAAGGGCCTTGGGAATCGAAACTAGTGTCGGGAACCAAGTATGCCTTGTCCTTGGGTGCACATGTCTTGTGCACATCCCGCACGGCCCCTTGTACCATCCAACATCCCAACACTTAAGCTTTGTGACTTGTCTTAATCCCGTACTTAGCATTTTTTAGCATACGAGATGCACGCTAACCTCGTTTTCCAAAATATATGTGTTTTTAGGGAATAGGGTAAGGGGAGGGACGAATCAAAACGACATAAGGTTGAATCTTAGTGGATCGTGGCAGCAAAGCCTTATTGTGCTTTTTTCGAGTTTCAGGGTCAGGACCAAGAATGGGTGATTAACCCCAAAACATGATTGGGGGACCGTTTGTATTGCTGGTGATGATGGAATGAGAAAATTGATTGTTTACATGAGATAGAATATGATACTTACATTATAAACATGAATAGTTTGTTCAAATATATCAATTAACACGTCACCTCATATCAATCAACACACATGTGAATAGTAATATGATTTTCCATAGTTACTATTGTCAAATCAATTATCAAATCATGTGTTCTTTTCCATTACTATTATTTTGTCAAATCAAATCACTATTTAGTTATATGACATCATTTTACTTAACGACATCACTTATATAACATAATTTTACTTTTATGACATTACAATTGTCAATTCATGTCGTATTATGACATCACATCACTATAAATATTATTACATAATATGACATCATTATAGTCAACACACATCACTTCAATATACTTTTATGACATAATTATATTATTTTATATATATATATTGATATTATATTATATTATATATATACACACGTATGTATATATATATATATATATATATATGTATATATATATATATATATATGTATATATATATATATATATGTATATATATATATATATGTATATATATGTATGTATGTATATATATGTATATATGTATATATATATATATATACTTCTTCCGTTTTCTTTTACTTGCAACACACCTTTTATGCACGCAGTTTTAGAAGATGATTAGTGAGGGTAAACGAGCGATTTTATCAATATAATTTTTACACGAAGATTAGAATAGGGTTACGTATCATTTGTAAAAATTATAATGAATAATTTATCCGTTTACATTACATAAACCCGACCTCAAAACACGTGCCACAAGGCTGTGTCGCAAGTAAAAAGAATCGGAGGAAGTATGACATATTTATAGTCAAGTCACATCACATTATTACACTTATAAGACACCCTTATATTTTAAAATTTCATGAATTTCAAAATAGAGCTAGAACTCAATCTTGATACTTTATAGACATATTTATTAATGGTTTCAAACCACTTTATATGATCCCAAGAGCCACCCCACGCATTCAGTTCATTTTTTAAAAAATGTCAAAATTGACCCGAAAGTGTGTATTATAGCCTTCAATTTTAGCCAATTTTCCACTTATATTTACCCGCAAATAAAAATTGTCGAGATGCTTGCCATGGACCCTAATACACCCTGGGAGTTTATTTGGGTGGGTGCAACCCTCCAATATTCCTTTAAACGGTTGATTTACCCATTTGCAACTTGCACTGATTTGGTGAACTCGAGCTAACCACGGATATTTATGACAACATATAATGGTCATATATGGTTCCAAACGACATTATATGACCCTGAGATATATCCCCTAGGATATCAAGACTTTTCGCCACCGGGCTCCTTAACCTCCAAAATTCGAAAAAGTGTGGATAATAGCCTTCAAATTTGGAATTTTTTTGACCTTCTGTTGCCCGGAAATAAAAAATTCCCGAGATTTTTACCATGGTCCCTAATACCCTACGGGAGTCCATTTGGGTGGGTAAAACCATCCAATATGCCTTTAAACATCCAATTTAACCGAATACAACTTGCACTTTTTTCATAAAATCAAGCTACACCACGGACATTTATGACAACATATAATGGTCATATATGGTTCCGAATGTCATTATATGACCCCGAGATGTATCCCCTAGCATCTCAAGACTTTCCGATACCGGGTCTCGAAACCTCCAAAACTGATTAAAAAAACGTGGATAATAGCCTTCAATTTTTACAATTTTAAACTTTTTTTGGGCCGAAATAAAAAATTGCTGAGATGATTACTAAAGACCCTAATACCCTCCGAGAGTCCATTTGGGTGGGTGGAACCATCCAATTTGCCTTTAAGCATCCAATTTAACCATTTTTGTACACGCCTCTTGTATTGGCTATAAGCTTTCATGGGGCCTTTACGTAGCCGAATAATGGTCATAGGTTCTCTCTTCACCTGAGAAAATGTGATAATAACATCCCGTAATGTTCCGTGAATTTCCGACACCGGGTCCGGACACCTTCTAAATGGCTCCGATCGCGTGTATTATAGCCTTTATATTTGGCTTCCGTATATCATTTTTCACTCGGCGAGATTATGCATCCAAGTACTTCCATGGGTTCCCAAAAGGCCTTGGGAGTCATGCATAGTGCCCGAAACCATCTCATTCATCCTTAATCATCGTATCTTAAGGGCCTTGGGAGTCATAACTAGTGTCGGGAACCAAGTATGCCTTGTCCTTGGGTGCACATGTCCTTTGTACCATCCAACATCCCAACACTTGGGCTTTGTGACTTGTCTTAATCCTGTACTTAGCATTTTTTAGCATACAAGATGCATCGCTAATCTCAATTTCCTAAATATAGGTGTTTTTAGGGAATAGGGCGGGGGGAGGGACGAATCGAAACAACATAGGGCTGAATCTCAGTGGATCGTGGCAGCAAGGCCACTCTGCCACTTATATTACCCCGTCGCGTATTTAAGTCGTCTGCTCGATAGAAATTTACTTCAAGGCGGCTCTCACGGCACATCCATTGCGCGAGCTTAGCCTACGACACGTGCCCTTGGGGGTTGAAACCCTTACTGTAGGACGACAATCGGGTGGCGGGCGCATGCGTCGCTTCTGTCCTGGATTTTTGACTTAGAGGCGTTCATTATAGCCTTTAATTTTGGACAATTTTCCACTTTTTTGACCTCATGAACCCTACTACACTCCGTGAGTCCATTTGGGTGGGTAAAACCATTTAATATGCCTTTTAACGTCAATCTACCCGTTTACAACTTGTAATTGTATGACCCCGAGATGTATCTCCTAGTGTCTCAAAACTTTTCGACACCGGGCTTCGAAACCTCCAAAATTGCTCAAAAAGAATGGATAATAAGCTAATAGCCTTCAATTTTGGAAATTTTTGACTTTTTTTTGCCATTACATGGGTTCCCAAAGGGCCTTGAGAGTCATAAATAGTGCTTGGAACCATCTCATTGATTCTTAATTATCATGTCTTAAGGCAAAGTCAACATACCCTAAAATGACAAAAATATCTCCAAGTACACCTTGTACTTTGGTGCACATGCCAAGTCCGTTGCCTTGGCTGTGGTTTTGCTGGATAGTAGACAGGGACAGTGGGAATCTCTTTAATCCATTCATGCGCATCACTAATTAGATGACGAGACATTTGGCTACCTTAAGAGAGTCATAGTTACTCCCACCGTTTACCCGCGCTATTTGTTCACTTTGACATTCATAGCACTGGGCAGAAATCATATTGCGTTAACATCCGCAGGGAGCATCGCAATGCTTTGTTTTAATTAAACAGTCGGATACCTCTTGTCCACACCAGTTTCGAGTTGATTGTTCAATGCCCGGGGAAGGCCCTCAAAGGAACCGTTCCCAGTCCATCCTGATGTCGAAAAATCTTAGGATTAAAGAGGATGCATCTCATGTTTATATAATTTTGTGTATACCAAATACAACCAATCAACTATTTGTGGGTTACATAAATGCTAATGGAAGCCTTAGTCAAAGAAAAAGGTGTATACGTTAATGGTTAAATTTTCAGTTTAAAGGGAACGTGAACTATTCAAACAACTACTAGTATATGGCCTCCCAAGGTATCGTGGGGCTAATGGGAAGCACCTAAAATTGTATCCTTTCCATGTTCAGGGCCTATTCTGATTTACTGAACTACCTGAACTGAACTAAAGTGAACTGAACTGATTGGAGCTGAACTGAACTGAATAATAGAGTTGAAATGAAGTTTATGGGAGAAGGAAATTATGAACTGAGCTTAATTGATTGGAGTTGAACTGAAATTAAGCTGAAAAGAACAGACCTTTAGAAAAATGAAAAATTGTCTAAAAATAAAGGCGTTGCCCACGATATTGGACAAAATTCTAAGGTTTTAGTCTTAGTGTCAGTGACATTTAAGATGGTAGGGGAAGTATCCCAAGGTAATGTGATGTTGTTTGGCTGTCATAGTATTATTTAGGGGCATATGCTTGGCAGTCCAATTCATTACAAATAAGCGGGCATAGAGATGTAATCTGCCTACAAGGCGTCTGAAGTGTGTTGGTCTTCTAGTAAAACAACTTGATTTATGTAATCTTCCAAATGAACTAGCGATATTGCTCGTCAAATATTGCACACATATTTTGCATTTGTAATTTATTTTATTGAGATTTTAGATTTCATGTATGATGGGTTGGCATTTGATTACGTACTAACAAACAAATCACCTGACAATTAATAATTGAATAAGATTCAATACTCCAAAATAAAAAAATCAAAAAAAAATCAAAAAAACATTCTTAGGCATTGAACAATTGCAATAATCGTCATATTACAAATGGAAGCAGTTCTTAAAATAGCACTTGACACCTTTGTCTTGAGACTTTGAATTGTTTTTTGAACTTGCAAACCAGGCTGAGATGTAAATGAGCATTAACTTAAATACTAAACCGGCTCAAAAGAGCTCTCCTATTATCACAAGAAGTGAAGAAACAGAAGGATCCATAGTCACTATTCTATAAGTCTGTCTATACACCATCTAGTGTCGGAGAAAGAAGCTACAATTTCCAGTTCAAATCACAAGAAACAGTGCTATTAACCCACTAAAACCAATTCCTGCCATTTAGTCAGAATGTAGTCCTAATGTTCCTATAATTTTATACACCTTTCTCAGGCTAGTTACTTTCTTTGATTAATATTCTACAGCTTATCTGCCAATGGGGTTACAGTTATTTTCCCCAGGAGATGATATACATACACAATTTACACGTTAAACGACGATACAGATGCACTGATTAGTCGACCCAGCCGACGTGTACTACCGCAAAGAAGCCTATTAAAGAATACTAGATTCACATCTCTATGCTAACATCTATTCAATGAACATAATCATCTGTTGACAACGATTATAGTTGTGGCCTTTCTGGCAGACCAGAGATTTCCTTCTCAGCAAAATATAGCAGCCTTCTCAGTCTTAACACCATGTCACAATGAAAGGGAAGTGCCGTACGTCTCTCCAGATATGCTGGACTCACTGTCAGCCAAGATAAGCCATGGAGTTCAGCCATAACAGACTCAAGAATCGAATGAATCTCAAGCTCATACTCCCTGGCATCAGAAACAATTCCCCTTCCTGCTTGCTTAGGAAGTGCTCTGCCCAATTTCTCAGTAGGAACACCACAACCACCATAAAAATCAACAAGACTAACTGAAAGAACTGAAGGCCATTCTTCCTTCAACTTGTTGATATCTTTCGTAAGTGTGGGAACAGCTTTGGAGACAACAAAACCTGTTGAAAGTGGAATTGCATAGCCTTTACTGTGAAGGAGATGAGCCAGAGGAGGGGATTCAGAGGTCAGGCATGTTGGAAGCTGAAGAGGGAAGGGAGTGAGGAAATGCATACTAGGAGATGGGATCAATATGTAAGATGCTGATGTAGAACCAAGAGATCTAACAGGGGTAAATCCTTCAAGGTAATTCAATGAACCTGTGATGCCACTACCTTGACTGCTACCTGCAGCAAAATAATTTGTTGATAAATTAAGGACCAACTTACTGCATTAAAAACAAATAGATTTCATTCGGTAAAAGAGCAAGCTGACATTGCTATACGCCTATATATAAGAGACAAAAACATGATATAAAAATAGGTAGTTAAGGTACCCTAATGATTTTTTTTCATATTTCCTCAATTACTAAATAGCAAGTGTTTAAGGAATTGTCATAACAATTCAAAATATAGTAAATAATGCCTGTTTGCCTCTACTCAGTACAAAATTAACATGAAAATGCTGTTAGTCTTGACAAAATCATTCTATTTTCTAAATAACAGGAGCATTCCATATCAATGCATACATTTGTTTTTCACAATTTTCAACACATAACTTAGACAAGTAATATGACTGTATTTTATCATGCATAAATTACTAAAGATGGTCAAAGGAGGAAAATTTCATGAGCATAGAGAGCTCTGCCAAGGAGTTGCATGTCACAATTTCGAAATAAATTAAGAAACTATTCAAAAATTTAAAAAATAAAAAATATACTTCAGGTCAGCACTTGAGAGTTGGGGGGGGTTAAGAGAATCACAGACATATGTAGAATTGTCAATGGTGGGGCTTGAATTTGTGACTTTTTAAAAAATTAAAAGTCACAAGGTGAGAGGGGGAGGTAAGGGTATCTCCTACCCCCAAGCATATGTAGATAACGGGGCACGAACGTAAAGTCACAAGGTGAGTTACCCACCATTTCCACCAAACATGCTTGGTTACAAGCTTAAAACATATCCATTTTTGGGAAGCTGAAATATACTTCCTCTACCTAGTGTTTTCTCTCTCCTCATCAAATGGGTTGCTCTAGATATCTCTCTCTATCTTTCTCCTCTCCTAAAGATTGTGCATCCCCCAAGTTGCAATTAAAGGTAAACAAACATTAGAAGAGTTTGAAATTCAATGAACCACTTGAGAATTAATATAATCAAATAGAGTGATACTATACACATTAATTATAATATCGTGTACCATTAGAATCACTATACAAAATTATGACAAAATACTGAAGTACAAGTGTACATGATCAATTTACTAGTTTATTGTTATATTACAGATAGGCTTAGCTAATTAATACTTGTATCTTTCACTTAAATTCACAAAAACAGCTTATAAACATTTGCACATGACAAAAAAATACTTCCTCCATTCTTTTTTAATCGCAACATATGGATTTGACGCTATCGACACTTATTCCTTTGACAGCATTTTGTGATTTATATGTTAGAAAAAGTAAAGTCAAGTGGAATCTTGCTAGATTCATCTAGATATATACTTTCAAAATAATTTTATTTATAATATGTATTAAAAGAAAATTAAAGAGATTTAATGTAAGAGATTTGCATTGGCAAGCATGAAACTCTTAATATCGCAATTAATATAAAATGGAGTACATACTTTATTTCAAGTATCATATACGGTAAGGACATTAGCAGCAGGCAAGAGCAGGAACCATAATTTAACAGTTTCACAGCCTGATGTCATCACTAATATAGGTAAAGTGGCCATTTCTTGCACATCAAGGCAACGAACGAAAAAGAATTGGCAAGAGAGGAAATTACCAGTAGAGACATCAGCTTGAGAGACAAGGTGTAAAGAATGGTCAACAGAAACTGAAACAAAGCTGATGCTCTGAACCCACTGCAGTGATCCTCTTGAGCCATCAACTGCAGGCCCGCCAATAAGCTGCTTTCTACTAGTAGTTTTCATAAAGCCAGAAGATTTTGAGTGAGGACTATACAATGGATTTGGGGATGAAGGTAAGCTTCTTTCAATTTCCTGCTGCTGCAGGGAAGCTCCATTACTGTTAGTCGGCATACCATCTGGAGTAGTACGGCGTAATTGCAATGGCCATTTCTTTACTTCTGACCCGCCAATCGAATAGAGTGCCTTTTGCCATTCTGTTCAGAGATATATCAACTAAAGATGTTAGTTGAAACACTCCACAACTAAACTGTGTCAACACATAAACCACTAACATGATAGGAAACGAAAGGGGGAGAGGGGGGGAAGATTGGCTGCATTGAGCCGTGGAAGTGGGATGAAATCATAGCCAATCGTTCTGACTTGGATGGCCAGACTTTCGAGCTACATTATAACCCTTCTTTTTCCAACCTCTAAGCACCACATGATAGTCTGACACCCTAAATTCATAGCCCATAGAACTTCTGCAGATGCAAGCATATTGCTCCAAGATTTACCACCAGATCGCTCTTTTAAATACCCCGCAAAAACCAACATAATAGTCTTATTCATATAATATACGGCGGCATACATATAACGCTAATACAATTCAGACCAATTTATTAAATGTGGTTGTTCAATTTCAGCAAATTTCATGCCATTCTGCTCCATTTCCAATAATCTAACGGTGATATAAGGGCAACTATGCCGCAATCTGTAAGAAATTGACGTCACTTTTATGAGACAATATATTATTACTTTAAAGACCATATGAAGGATGAATTAGCCAAACTCGTGGAAAAGATTATGCATGTATACCTTGGCATTCTAGCTCGTAAAAGCACCCAATCCGTGTAATGACAAAATCTCTTGCTCTTGCCACACCATTATCAGAAGTGGCACAGGCCTGCAGTAGCCGACAACCTTGTTGAAGAACTTGGACGAAAATGTTCTGCATGCCTTTTGTATCCTGTCTACTACTAATACCACCAAAAGGGAATATATGATTGTCCAGCAGTTCTCCCCTAGAATCTGTCCAGATGCACACCAGCCAACGCCAATCTTCAGTCCAACCATAGCAACAATGCAAGCTTGGGGACGATCTCAGAAGGCCAGATACATAACTATCTCCTTCAGATCCATCAAGTTGGGAGCTGGGTATTGTATCCCCACTTAGTGTTGAATTCTGCGCAAATCCTCCGCTGGTATCATCTGTAGCCACATTACCAATGGGTGTAGGCGATACTCCATGCTCCGCTGAGCCCGGTTCAGCTAAAATAAAAAGTGGTTCAAACATGTAATGAGCCTGCTCTTGAAATAAAGCATCTCCACTCCGGTTTGCGTCACAACTTAGGCCCCCGGCCCTTACAGTCTGCCATGAATTATCCCAGGCTCCAGCTCTCATACCAGGATCAAACTCGCCATCTCTTGATAAGGATGAACCCGAAAAACGAGAACCGACACAGTCTTTCCACATACCTGGAATCGGATTGGCCATGTTCACCAGCATGGATGAAGATCTACCAGAGAAGGTTGATGACTGGATAAATTCATTGGAGGATCCTCGTAATATACGCCTAGCTTTATTGTAAACAGTAAAAGCTATCTCCTTGAACAAAACAAGTTCATTGAGACTCGGACTTGACACTCGAAAGATAGCATCTATGGGAACAATTTGCAGGACTATCCTTGGAATACTGAACCCAGAAAGCGTGGGAATATTTGATATGGACGCTTCATCAACACCAGCTGCGTGGTTTAAAGCTTTGCCCACCTGACTATGCAACATGGCTCTTTTGTCATTCTCCGTTGAAAAAAATACTGACGTAACAGCAACTGAAGACTCAACAATGGTTTGGAGAACAGCAGTTGGATCAGGAAACGGGCACACAACATAGATCACCTGCTCCAAATAGCAACATAGAATAATGACAACTGACCTAGCATGCACAAAGGCCACATTTCCAAGAAACGTAAAAAGAGTATGTCATGTATTTTTGGCAACTGGCATACAAGAAAGAGAATGATTAGAACTATAATGCATATCAATTAATCAAAGCCTTAATCCCATAACTGTGGTTGGCTACATGAACCCAAAGTGATTATTCCGTGTAGTCATCGACAAAAAATTCCTCCATCCCTTACGAATTTACGATCAAATGTCTCATTCTCATGCAACTGGCATACAAGAAAGAGAATGATTAGAACTATAATGCATATCAATTAATCAAAGCCTTAATCCCATAACTGTGGTTGGCTACATGAACCCAAAGTGATTATTCCGTGTAGTCATCGACAAAAAATTCCTCCATCCCTTACGAATTTACGATCAAATGTCTCATTCTCATGCAAATCCATATACATCATATCCTTCCTAACTCCTTCCAACCAAGTCATTTTCAGTCTCCCTCTCCTTTGTTTAACCCCTCGTCCCCTCCATGGTCCCAACTCTTCCACTCTTCGTACCGGTGCACCCTCGGGTCTCCATCTTACATGCCCAAACCAACACAGGTAATTTTGTATATGTGTCAGTCTAATTAATTAATGGTAAGGTTATACGTGTCAGTTTAATTAATGACTGTAGTGTATAGGTGTCATTTTAATTAATGGTAAGGTTATATGTGTTAAGACTTGAGGATATATATGGCACAGAAGTGTAGAATTAAGTTTCAAAATAAAAGTTATACATTTATGCCAACTTACTAATTAATAAGCTTCTCAAAACATGGAAACGATTTCCAAAGATTTCCTTGACCACAATGAGAGAGTGAGATATCTTGTAATTTACCCAGAGGCCATCAGAAATAAGTCAGGATTGGAGTGTCCATTTAAGACTTTTTTTCAAAGAAAGGACCTAGTACAGACTATAGTCAGTCTGTGAAGGACTACACCTGAGTAGCATTATCTTTAGCACAATCTATGACAATGCTATAAACTTTGCTCCTTCCCCACCCCAAGTCCCAACTGCAGTGTTCTCCAAGAACTGTGGGATAAACAAGCAGTAAAACCTAGATATATAATTTCTCCCAGTGATATGATGACAATTTGGGAGCTAGTATTCCTGTGACAAGACCCGGTTATGGATCAAAGGTATGTGGGAGGACTTTATATAAGCAACATTATCTCCAAACAAGTACTAAAATAAAGAGCAATAAAACAGTTGACATTTTCCCCGTGACAGAATAACATTTGGCAAGGTTTTTTTTTTTACAAAAAAAAATAAAAAAATAAAAAAAAATATTATTTTTAATTGCGATATACAATGACATAAAATACTAGTATAAGGTTTAACCACTTTTAAAGGATCGTTTCTTTGCTTTACTAGAATTGTATATTTGAATCTTTTCGCTGGTTCTAGTCCGCATACATACTCTGTCCAATGATGTTTTTTGCATGATAAATCTAAAAATATATTACTTACAATTATAATCAAGAATACCATAAAATACAAAACATTCAAAGACGTAAAACACACACCAAAAAGGCCGTAACTAGATACACTACAGAGTGTCTCTTAATTTACCGAAGTAACAATCTTCCTACTAATGATATATTTATACCCAAAGGCTAACAGGAGTCAAATATTGGCAAAAGGAAAACTGAAAACAACACCAGAACCATATTTAAATTTTTTTAAAAAATGAGGTTGGCTACATCTAGAGTCTAAAAATTGAAAGGAAACATCTTTGTCAAAAAAATTGAAACGAAACTTTGTGTTATTATTTGAAATCAAAAGAATAGCGCAATACCAGATTAGGCAATTGCAAACCAACAATTTTTTCATGCTTGGCTTCATCCGAGCCAAAAGTTGTTGCCAAAAAAAAATAAAAAAATAATAAAAAAATAATAAAAAATAAAACATTGTACAATGTAGATCAAGAAGATATCACTTACAGTACAGGAACTATTATTTCCTTCTTTTGCATTTGCAGCCGAACATGACCCAAGTTGTAAAGTTTTAAGAGCTTTTGCAAGAGACCTCAGATAGCTTGCAATATCCCAACTACTTGATAAAGACTGATAAAAGTCGCTTATTGACCCAATACCAATACCGATACCAGAAGCATTGGTGCTTTCTACCTTCATTGATTGGGGGATATCAAGGAGAACAAAGCCAGAAGTTAAACACTTCCCTGAGTCTACATCCATTTGATTTCCAACAGCATGTGGTGAATGGCTTCCCAATTTGCACATCTCATAAACTAGACAGAAGAAAAAGTATATTGTAAAAAGTAGTGATCCTATCCTCAAGCTAAAGGGCAGGAAAATCAAAAGTAAAATAAACGTGTAAGTAAAGAGTATGCAGGGGTTTAAAAGCAAGCCAGAGAGATGCAACTGTTTTCCATAACTATATATATTTTTAAAAAAATCTTCCATTAGTTGTGGGCAAGTGATGGTGTTCATGATAAGTGTAAGGCTACACAGATCCATCCATCCCCCAGGGCAAGACAGGAAACTTTTAGGCACAATACACTTAGGGAAAAGAGCCACATTCACTTGAGTAATAAGTATAATTGATTTGTACATTAGGGCAAGAATAAAGCAAGTTCTTACTCTTGTTTTACCAAATGTGCGTGTATTGGGGACTTGGGGGGGGGTGAGTGGGTAGACTAATGTCAAAGGAATGCATTCTAGTCCCATCTTCATTTTCCTCCTGTAATTTTATAGTTGGATTATAGAGGGAGGGAATTTACCTGTACAACCTCCTCTTTCACGTTTAAGTGAGATAATATTAAGAACCTCAACAAAATGGAAGGGGGGTGAGTGGGTAGACTAATGTCAAAGGAATGCATCCTAGTCCCATCTTCATTTTCCTCCTGTAATTTTATAGTTGGATTATAGAGGGAGGGAATTTACCTGTACAACCTCCTCTTTCATGTTTAAGTGAGATAATATTAAGAACCTCAACAAAATGGAATTACAATTATTATCTCCCAAACATGAATATTTTAGTAACATACCCAAACATGCGGATATCTAAAATGATCCATCAAATTCTCCAAAGACGAGGAAACAATAACCCCCGATAAAAAAATACCTTAACAAGCAGGATGACAAGACAAATAAGGTACACCACCATGGTCTATGTTACTCCGAAAACTTGGCAAATTTAAATTTTAAAGACACAAATACCCTGTACTTATTATAGACATGGTTACGGGGAAACAGAACAAGTAAAAGAACTAGATTTTTTTTAAAAAAAATTGAAGTTTATTCCAAAATAAAAAATAGAATAAAAAAAATGAAGTGGAAAGGCAAAGAAACAATCTGTCCTATAATGTTTTCCAGGGATATTGAAGACAAAAAAGAAATAATAATAGTATTCCCTCCCCGTCCCTTATCTAGTGGCCTGTATTCCATTTTGGGTAGCCAAAATTAGTGGCCTATTTCTATTAAAGAGTGTAAGTTTTGACAAAACTACACTCTTTTTGATGAGTTGTCAACTTACCATCATTTTTCTTTTATTTTTATGTACTTTTGACATCATTTCCTAACACACTCTCTCTCCCTTTCTTCAATAATTACCAACTACCTTTTCTTTCTCTTTTTAAGGATTCTACAACTTTCTTAATTCTAGTGAAAAAAAACCAAATAGACCACTAAATAAGGGACGGGGGGAGTAAGAGCAAAAGAAAAACTATTGAATTCAAAAAAGGAAAAAAAACAAGGAAAATTTGACTTTTACTACCACCAAAATACCATTATTTCACTTTTGCTACCCATCTAAATTTTTATTTTATTTTACTACCACCCAAAGCCACTAAATAAGGGACGGGGGGAGTAAGAGCAAAAGAAAAACTATTGAATTCAAAAAAGGAAAAAAAAACAAGGAAAATTTGACTTTTACTACCACCAAAATACCATTATTTCACTTTTGTTACCCATCTAAATTTTTCTTTTATTTTACTACCACCCAAAACCAAAATATATAAGTTTTGCTACCGGTTAACAGATTCCGTTACTAACTCCGTTTTATGGGGCCCACTTAATTAACATCCTCACATTTTCTTCTTCTCTCTCCCCGCACTTAGTCATGAACCCCTACTCCTTCACACAGTCCGGCCTACTCCATCAAACCCCCACCTCTTCTCCGACAACCCCACCAATATGGCCATAATCATGTGCATTCCCACTAGCAACTCCATCATATTTCATTAGCTTCTTCCACTATGAATTTCACAAAATATTTTCTTTCTCCTCCATATTTCCAATTACACTCCCCCTAATTTTGCAAATTTTCAATTGCCCAAGTGCCCAATTTTTATACTTAAAAATCTTCCAAAATTTGTAAAAGGGGGCAATGATTCAATAGAAAATGTGGCAAAATCAGCCTCGAATTGAAATAATTGAGCAAAGGGTAATCGATTTGGGCTGAAACTGGAGCTTACGGCTTTGGATTATGGGCTAGCGGTGGTGTTGCTCGGTAGTGTGGTGCAACAATGGCCGGTTGATTTGGTGTGATTATTGGTGTTGGGCTGCTGAACGGTTGTATCTGTTGGTGTGCGGCAGTCCAGTGGTGGTTGTTGCCGGCGGCTATGGCCGAACAGGGGTTAGATAGGGCTGTTGTGGTCAGTGTTGTAGGATGGCGATTTGAGGTTTAGTTGTTGGTAGTGGAAGATGCAGCTGGCGATGGTGAGATGGAGTGGTGCTGCTGTGCGATGACAGAGGTGGTGTATGGACTGGTTAGAGGTGGTGTGTGGACTGGTGCGAGGTAGAGTAGTTGGTAGGGGGAGCTGCAACGTGATGTTGCTGTTCGGGAGTAGGGGAGTTATTGGTGGCTACTCTATGAATTTGTGTGGGCAGGGGCTGTTGTGCGATGATAGCAGGGTGGGGGTTGCCGGAGAGTGGGTGGAGTCGCCTGAGAATGGGTGGGGCCGGGTTTGGGATGGAGCTGTGAGGAGATTCGTGGGGAGAGAAGAAGAATATGGAAGGAGGTGATAAAAGGGCCCACATATGGAAATAGTAATGGAAAAGGTTAAGTGGTAGGAAAACCTATAATTATCGATTTTAGGTGGTAGTAAAATAAAATAAAAATTTAGATGAATAGCAAAAGTGAAACAAGGGTGTTTTAGTGGTAGCAAAATTCAAGTTTTCCAAAAAATAATGGTATTGTGGTAGTGTAGTGCAGCTGTACACAGTATAAAAAGTCTTATCACATGGCACAACCCCCAATTTACACATCAAAAAAAGAAAAATAAAAAAAATCTGATTTCCTCTTAAGTTGCCGACTGCCGTGTCCGAATACTGTTCCCAAAATCCAGTACAAATTCCATACCCGGAATCAGTGTCGGGTTAGGTCAACCCGGGTATGAGGCCTAAATGACCGTTTCGAAGTAACACACATCATGGGCCATGGCTGCCCCAACATAAATGACATTCATATTCTATAATTGAATATAACTTCATCGACGTCAGAGAACTTCTCCTTATGCATGCCATTCATGAAGGGTACTTCCTCCTTTCTATTAACTAGAGTAACATTCCTTAAATGAAAATGTCATATTACTTGAACCATACTATATTTGGTAAACTTTTGGTAAACAAATTCACTAAATTAACCTCATAAAGACATAAAGTACATATGGGGGCAACTTTTGAGGTAATGAAGTAAACCACCAAGGGGCACCAACTACAATTTCTCTCTCCTCTCCTTAAATATTTTGTCAAAGGCTATGGGTCAAGTAAATAGAAACGGATATATGGATGAAGCTAGCAGCTAAAATATACTAAACCCCTGTTGAAGGACAGTATATCAAGTAATGAAAACACGGAAAAGAACTTTCCATCTCACTGGCAAAGTATCTACAACGTCAAGCACTTTCCATCCCACTGGCATGCTAAATACATCATATATCATATTAAATCCTTACGAAGTATTTGCGAATTAAAAACAGGGGACAACAAATGCTACCCAAATGAAAATTCAATACTAATAATAAATATATATATATATAATAAATAAATACATAAATAAATAAAGCAAAGCTAGAAAATTGGAGCTAGAAGATGAGATACTAGTAATTGTCACTCACCACTTCCAAGTTCTTGAAAAAATTCAGCAGCCATCATAGTAAGGGAATCGATATTTGGACAGACAGCATAATAAGACACCTGCAACCAAAAAAGGGTGTGAAATGACACCAAGAAAACATCAGACAAACATTAAGGCCGGTTTTGTGAAATTGGTTTTTGTAAAACACATATTATTCTAATATTTTAGAATCAGTGGAATATGACAGCCAATTTTCATCTGACAAACCTCTAGTAACTTACATGTTTTTGGAATGCATACGGCTCAAGTGGAGCCTTTTCCCATAACTGTAAAGAGCTTGCTGAGGTCTTTAGCCAATCATCTTGGTACCTAAAACACAATTTCATGTTATCCTAACAATGGAGATCATTGGATTCTTTTGCCACCATAGTTTACATGTTACATTAGGTAACAATTCCATGCAATCAACTTGAAAGATGTATAGCACATTATGGAAGAGGTCTACTAAAAAAATATGAAATATTAAATCGATAGAGGTCACAAAACTTTGATTATTGGAAAAGGGGCAATTGCTTGTAATTAGATTTTCAAAACATCAAGAACTTTTGCTTGAAAAAAAAGACGGTTGATTCTTACATTAACCTAACCAAAAGATACACAACTACCTAATGATAAAAAGTTAACAACATTAAACACAAAAAACAAGTGCCGGAGAGTAATCAGTTGTATACCCAACAAGTATAGAAGTAGATGGAATCACAAGCAGAGAAGGTCTCCTCCGCGACCGCAGCTGTGGCTCTGACTCTGAAATGCACAGCTCCTGGTTAGACCTTTTATGACCAGTGTCATCCCCTTTACTCCCATCTGATTAATAAAAGAGATTGGTAAGAATTATTGTCATGCAAGAAGCATAACCAGCCTTCAACAGCTTACATTAACTTCACCAATTAGATCTACAGCTTTATTTTTTTACCACAAAGATAAGGCTCAATAAGTCCAGAAAAGGGCTTTTAAGTTCATTTTACAATTAAATTATTTCACATGCTCAGATAAATGTAGGTAAGGGCCAATAGTTAAGATCAGAATATACAGGTCTGCAGGCAGAAAGCTTTAAAACAGACCTTATTATGTTGGATATTTCAAAAACTAATTGATAAAAATCATGGACAAGTAAAAGACGAAACAATAACCATATAGATTTATAGTTCCCTCCTTGAATATTACCCATCCAACAAAGGAACTCATTAATCAATTGATATAGATAAAACCAAATTGAAAGCCCCACAACATGACCACTACCATAACCCAGACCTGCTTAAGGTGAGGCAAAGAAGCCCTAAGATCATAAACAACATAATCTACATCAATTCAACAAGGAACCGGCTATTTGTCCAAGATCTCAAACCCCCCCCCCCCCACCCAACCCCTTTCCTATCAACTGTGATTAACAAGAAATATCCTTAATGTGGATAATTTATAGCTGTAAAGAAAGTTTCCCAAGGCGCTGATGAGTGAAAACATTGTGCATTGGAACTCTGGATAGACTTATGTTTACCTAGTTCTGACTTCCTTTAACAGTGCATATCACTATCATATTTCCCAGCCACCAAGCTTCACTACTAAAACAATCTACCATGACAGTCAGCTATCCTAATTGATTAAAAGCTTGAGTTACATCACAATTCCACCCAATCAATGCTTAAATTTCTTAATCAAGTTGTCTGGTGAGTACTGCTGCGTCAATTTCCATTGGATCTGGAGAATTTTGACACACCAGGCAGTCCAACTGGAGAATTTTGACACACCAGGCAGTCCAAATCTCCATTATCATCATTCCGTGGCTAGGATTTCCAACTTTTAACAATCCATTTACTTTTCATCTGTCTGAAAGTCTCTGGGCAACTATAGAACAATTGAAATAGTACACTTGTTTAATGCTTTAAATGCCTAAAGAGTTACTCAGCAGCCTTACATGGTCAGGACATTTTGTACCCATTATTTTAGCATTTAAAGGGTTTCCAACTTTTAACAATTCAACTAATTTTCATCTTTCTCTGAGAGTCTCTGTGCGTGTTTAGAACAATTAACCTAGTTCACTGTTTTGATGCTTTGAAAGCCCAAATTGTTACTCAGCAGCCTTGCATTGTCTGGACATTTTGTACTCATCATTTAGCATTTGAAATGTTACGTGATTCCAGCAAAGCACAGCACCAGAGATAATAGAGACAATAACAATATGAGGAATGATTTACAACTTCCTATAACCACCAGTGGCCGCTATGAATAATTTCTTACAGCTCTTGTTAGCATTAATAATTATGCACGACAATGGAGAACTTAGTAATTCACAAAAATATTATATAAAAAATTAAGTAAGGTTAATACGATTAAAGAATACTAAAAAATACAATTGCTAAAAATATTGACCACCTAAGGCGTCCCAGCATAGCAATGTAATTATTGTAGAATTTTACCTCTCAAACCAGATGGCATACCAGCAATGGACAGTGAAGGGCTCACTGGATCGCTCACAGATAGTGCTGTAGTATTAGATGAATCCCTATATTCACTTAAAGTGGATTCAGCAGATAATGCTTCACTTGTAGTTCCTGCATCTGCTGACAGTGATCGGCCTTTGCACCAATCAGTAACAAATAAAGGTCCATCTGAGGAGCCAAATGCAGATTTCAAAGCTGTTTTGACATCAGATTGCAGCAAACTTATCACTGATGATGCCTGAACCTGAAAGGTTTGGGATGCATAAACACAAAATGAACCAAGGAAAGCACAATTTTTTAAAAGTCATACTCCATTTCACTTTCAACAATTATATTATTTTGATCCGTTCCTAACAGCATGTCAACACGTCCAATATCACCATGCAACTGGTTCATTTACCTCTTAAGTTTAACTAATCTTAATATCCATGTATAATTACAATTAAACAAAGGGAACATATGTCATGCAGATTAGCAGAGATGATCAATACTTACATCAGCCGACACAGGATCAAGCAGATCTATGCCAGCAATATCAAAAGAATGGCAAGAAGCTAAAATTCCACCACAGCCCGCGTGAGCCATATGTGGCCCGCAACAAAATCCCCGCCTACACTGCTCTTGTAAAGCAAGCCAGCTGTATGGACCGTCAACAAATTCACCATCAAATGCAACATCAACAAGCGAGGCAGCTTGTTGGACAAGCAATGGCATGGCATCAAGAAAGTCTTGAAGTGGCTGTCTTTTCCGATATGAAATCATGGTTTCATCATTAAATATTTGCTGAGATGAGGAAGGAAAAACCTCAACAGTAGGTGTAATGGCAGGCTTTGCAGGTTTAGACGTTCCGACAGAGCGCCAAACCCCAATGGGTGCATTAAAAGGGCTATCAAGCATCCCTCCATCAAAATCACCAGCAATTCTAACTGGAATGGAATCTTTCTTCCTCGGTTCAGATTTACTAGGAAAATTGTCAGGTGTGCCACTCGGATCACCAGGCAATTGTCCCAACTCCATGTTGCCAATGGATCTGTTGTCGGCAGTAGAGGCAGGATTACCAAAAGGCAGTAATGTATGTCTTATCCTGCACATAAAGGCCTGGAACAAAAGGCACTCAAGTTCAACAGAAGGGACTGTTCGTTGAGATAGAAAGAATTGCTTGGCACTATTAGCAACGTCATTAGTCATATCCTGAACAGATTTGACAGTACTAGAAGAGTTGAACCCAGAAAACAACGATAATGAAGCCCCTTCAGAAGAAGTTACAGTACTGTTCTTAATAGACATTGTTTCTGTTAGAGTTTGACCTCTCTCTACCTGAGTGTACAATTTTTGGAGATCCGAACCAATATCATGTTTGCCAGGATGTATTATGGAGTCAGCAACCAGAGAAGGATTTTCTTCACGTCCATTAATGCCAGGAGATGAAGGTGGTGTTGCCCCATAAACATAATTACTCCCACTTGAATTCAAACTCTCAGCTTTCTGAGATTTTGGTTGGTATGGACTTCTAAAAACAGTTGAGGAGAGCTCACTTGAAGGGGTCTCAACTGCTCCATATTCAGGGGCAAAAGTCAACAATGCTTCAGATTTCAATACATGATCAATTTCACCTTTTAAAGCAGCTGGTGCACAGCCCACAAGACCAGTTGAGTTACTTTTTGTGGCTTCTTGAATATTACTAACACACTCTTCCATCCCTGTTGAAGGAGAGTGAAGGCTTTCAAACATTTGGAAACTTGCAGGTAAAAGCATTGGATCCGGAACTTCCATTAGGGTACCAGAAGGACTGCCACCTCCATCTCCACAATCTTGCCCAGAATACACAAGTGCCTGAGATTCTGCAGTTCCTGGGGGCTTCCCCAACAAAATAGGTAGAGATGAGTTTCATTACATAATGTAGTATCAAAAGTAAGAACGAACAGAACCGCACTAATAGAAAAGCATATTTCCTTTCTTTTTCTATTAAAAACAATTAATAAGGTCACATAAGAAGAATACACAGGATTTAAGTGCAAATTTTATAAACTGTATGTAAATTTATTTATTTTTTAGTTTTTTACTAAAGGTGCAGCCAATTCAAAATAAAAAAATGGTGCATCTATTGGGATGAAAACAATATATTAACATTCAATCCATATCCTTCACATCTTCACCTGTTCTTATTTTATTACAACATATAGTTGTTCATGGTTTTCCAAGCAAACATTGGCCAGTAATAATTAAGAGAGAGAGAGAGAGAGAGTAAGTGGATAAACTGAAAATACACATTGAATTTAATCTAACATGATCTCACACAGTAATACATATTATTAAATATTAACATAGTTAAAAACATTCAGTTAAAGTTAAAGATGTTTGACCACCAAAAGGCAAATTTTTCAATAAAAGAAAACAAGTTAAAGAAGTGGCCCATGTTGACTTCCAAACACAGCCTTCAACATAAGAAATGTAAAAAGCCAAAAGCGTCACAGTTTAGAAGTCTATTTGTCTGATTTTATTGTCTTCTATCTAAACAAGATACACATTTACAGTATCATCTTTTATAACTCTCATGTAACTAACACGGTATTCACTAAACTGTGCTCATTATTTACAGCCAAAAATAACAATCTTAATGCCTCTTAGAAGGTCACGATTAGTATTATACGGAATTAAAACTCACTTAGAAGTTGGAAAAATAATCCAATTCAAGCCTTTAGACCCAAACATCCATTAAAGATATACTCCGTGTAATATTAACAAATACCTTATCTCACTAAGACTGTTGTTCCAAATCGGCACCATCTGATCTGACCCAAAATACTTGGCCCATTTACCCATATGCTTATTTTCCAGTGACCAAAATACACATTAAAAAATAGCTTCATGATAATATTCTTCTTATATAATAGTGCAAATTATGGTAAAAGCTGATGATATTTGACTTTGAACATACAAGTAAGTATTCTGGAAGGAAGGAGTTTCGAATAAATCCAAACCAAGACACAAGTCCATTTAAGGAGCAGCACCAATAAGTGGTGAATGGTTATAGATATATAGACGGAAAGGTCGTAAAACCTGCAATGTAATAAAAGTACCTCTCCAAATGGCAAGGCATCATTTTCAAAAAAGTCACCAAAATCACCAAACTCGGAGAGAAGGGCTTGTATATCCATGCCCCCACCTCTGTCATCATCATCCCAGTCCCACTCAGACCCAACATGATCATTTGTGACTCCTGGGATGCCTGAATTGCTGTATTCATGTATAGGAGCATTTCCCACAGTACCAGCTTGAATGTATGAATCATTTGCTCCTGTACGAGGACGTTTTGCACCCTGTTTTGATAGTTCACCTTCATCATTTAAATGAAAATAATACAAAGACAGTATAACTTGCTCTGAAAAGACGAGAGCAAACATGAAACTGGCTGTGGTAAGCATGACAATTCAAATAGCATATAATCCACTTTTGATTAAAAAAAATAAAAATAAAATAAATAAATAAATAAATATATATATATATATATATATATATATATATATATATATATATATATATATATATATATATATATATATATATATATATATATATATATATATATATATATATAAGGTATCCTAAACTATAGTTAGCATAACCCCTCATTAACAGCTGTGAGCTACAAAGGGGGGTGGGTGTTACACCCAACCACCAGACCACAATTCACAAAATACCATAATTTGATATGATTTAAAATAAAAACAAGACAAAAATAGATGCATAGATCGCAATCTATCATCTAGTCTACCAAAGGAGACCAACAGAACCGAGAAATAACCAAAAGTGCTAAATGCACAAAACTGGCTAAAGTAGCGCCTCTGTTTGGACAAATCATAAGCAGAATGATAATGCCTCACCTGTTTAGGGCCATTAGTATCCATGGGATCAACAGAAGATAGGCCTGACTGTCTTCCAGTTAAGGAATCAGCATCACCTTCAAGGTCACCAGACGTTGCCTTGGCTCTACAGTCACTATCACTTGAGCTGCTGCTTATGCTACTGATACTACTATTATTGCTGTTGCTGCTACTATGTAATCCATGCTGCAAGCTGATACCATCAGATTCAGACCATGAATCATCCACGTCGTCTGTCTCAGAACCGCAGCTGTGAGACAGAGAATTTGAGAGATGGCAATAAAACGTAAAATACGTAAAATATATAAAAATATATATATATATATATATAGGGGAGGGATCCGGTGAGAATAGGTCCATATGTGAGAATTCATACTTATATGAGAACTGATTTAAAATTTAGAACATATGAGTAAAAATTTAGAACATGTGAGTAAAAATTTAGAACATGCGAGTTAAAATTTAGAACATGTGACTCAAACTAAAATTCTGAACATATATGAGTAAAAATTTAGAACATGTAAGTAAAAATTTAGAACATGCGAGTTAAAATTTAGAACATATGACTCAAACTAAAATTCTAAACATATGAGTAATAATTTAGAACATTTGTGTGAGTAATATGTTTAGAACATCTAATTTAAGAATTTGAACAAGTGATTAAAAATTTATAAAATTAGCTTTATGAAATTTTAAACATATGAGTAAAATTTAGAACATTTGATTTAAGATTATGAACATGTGAATAAAAATTTAGAACAAACTGATATAGAATATAGAAAGTGTGAGTAAAGAATTTAGAACATACGTGTAAAAAAATAGAACATACGCTTTAAAATCTGGAACATATAATTAAAAATCTTAGAACACACGTTTTAAAATTTAGAACATATAAGTTGAAATTTTGGAACAAGTTATTTAAAATTTATGACATCAAACTTAACTAATTTATGGTTTAGAACATGTGAATACTAAATTAGAACATTTGATTTAATTTAGAACACCTAAGGAAAAGTTTAGAACATCAGATTTAAAATTTAGAACATACGAGTACAAAAATTAGAACATAAAGAGTGTTCTCACATAAGAAACATTCTTACATAAGAAAAATTCTCACGAGAGCCTTCCCCTATATATATATATATATATATATATATATATATATATATATATAGAGAGAGAGAGAGAGAGAGAGAGAGAGCTCGGAAATCAAATCCCACCAATTTCTTCATAAATTCAACGATAAATTAAACTACTTTAGGCTGACTTCACCAATAGGTATGCAATTAACTTTGATTCTCTCCTCTCAAGAATACTCATTCTCTCTCCTCAAGAAAACTCCATTAAAGATCATATATAGCGAGAGTCTTCATCAATTACTCAGAAATCAGACTAAATTAGGTTGAAATAAATAAAATTATTTACCTTAAACCTTATGTTATGCATAACTTTTGACATATGTTAAGGAATCTTGCGCTCAAGTTTTAAAGTTTATATTTATTGTTCTATAAAAATGGTTTCATAAGTTCAAAATTTTGATTTTAAAGTTCTGAAAACAAAAGAATATAGTTAAATTAAGATTTAATGTAAAACAAACAATTAAATTGTTGAAATTCTCCTATTGCAAATAATCAAAAATTAAAAATTTCAACCATAAATCTATTTCGAGTATATGAATTGAGAAAAGAACCAAGTAAAAGAAAAGATGAAAAAGGTTCAATAATAATTTTTTTACAAAAAAAAAAGGAAAAATTGCTCGGAATAATCCCACCTTTGGGGCATCTACTAAAAATAATCTCACCTTTGGGTTATTTTTAAATAATCCGACCTTTATATCTAACCTGCTCAAAATGGTCCCAACCGGTCATGTAACTTGTTATAAGAAGTTACTTGTTATAACAAGTTACTTGACACATGTTGGCCTATGATTTGTCAAAAAAAATAAAAATAATAATTTATAATATTTAATTTTTTTAAAAGATAAAATAAATAAAATTAATTATTTAAAAAACCACCACCAGCCCAAGCCTTCCCCGCCGCCCCTACACCCGTGACTCCGTCCACCCTAATCCCTCTCCTAAACCACCAACCCGCCTCTCTCCTCATGAAACTTAGGCAACGTCTAAAGCACCCCCGACGAGCCTAAAATCATCTCCCCACCTTACCCCCATATCCCCTTTCCGGTAGCAGATCCGGCCACATATCCCCTTTCCCGTCGCAATTCCGTCCATTTCTCCCCTTTCTCGTCCCGATCCTAGCCCCTTTCCCAATTCCGGCCTCCCTCTCCTTCCCCCATATCGATTTTAGCCCCACTCCCCGTCCCCGACAACGTTTTCCGCTCCTCTGGTTAACGACAGCTTCAAGGTGTTGCTTGGGCTAGGAAATGGGTGGGCCGCCGATTTATTTTTTTTTTAATTCAGTTTTTTTTTAAAAAAAAAAAAAAATAGATGAATCATGTGGTGACACATGTACTTTAAAACCAAAAATAAAAAAAATACCTGTTTATTAGGTTACAGGTCACATGGAACCATTTTGAGCGGATTGATATCAAAGGTCGAATTATTTAAAAATAACCCAAATGTGGGATTAGATTTAGCGGACTCCCCAAAGGTGGGATTATTTAGGGCAATTTTTCAAAAAAAAAAAAATAAAAAAAAAAATCATCTCTATAATCTTATTTGAGTTTACTAAACTTATCTTTTCTGAATTTACTAAACTTATTTTACCTTATTAGAACTTAATTTAGTCGCAAAATAAACTTAGGTAACCCTTATTAATTCATATTAGACTTATCTAAACTTATTTATTTTTCCATAAATAAGTGAAAATAAGGTGAACAAAACAGGTCACAAGTAAATAGACATTAAGGAATAAAATATTAGTGTCCATATTACAAACGCCCAAAGTACCCCTTGAAAATATAACTTGAAAAGAAAGTTAGACAATTATAAAATTACAATAATTTGTAAACATGACAAAATCCGAAGGATTTGACAATTGATTGACTTACTTAGAAAAACATTTAGGGGGTGCTTGGTTCATCCTCAGGTATGAGGAATGGGGTTAGGTATCAAACCCATAGGTTTGGAGTGAGTCATACCTAGTAACCCATACCTTAATTCATGTGTTTGGTTGCATAAAACTTAAAAGTATTTATTAGTTTGCTGGCAAAACTATAAATACAGGAAAAAAACGATACTACAGTATGTATATACTCCCTCCGTTTCAAGTTACTCGCAACAAAGGATAATGTTGCGGACTCCTAGGCAAAAGATTGAAAGTATGATTATTGAAAAATAAGGATATATGCTTAACTACTAATCCAACCCAAAAAAAAAAAGGAAAACCAAATTCAACCTTAATTAAATCAAATAACCTACCACCACCGACACCACCAAAAAGCAGCGACACCCACCACCACCACCACCACCCGGCATCACCGAAACCACCCGCCACCACCACCAACGAACCCATCACCACCGACGCATCTAACACCACCCACAAACCCAACATCACCTAGCCGGAGCGCCCCACCGTACCCAGAAGCATCCCATCGTACCACCCCAAAACCACCGTACCCCGCAGCATCCCACCGTACCCAGCACAATCAAAACCCCAAAACCACAACCAAACCCACGAACCCTCAATCAAAACCCATAACCACCAATCGAACCCAGAACCCAATCGAACCCACAATCGAACCCAGAAAACCACTAACCCTTGAACCCACCAACCCAGCGAAACCATTCACGACCACCACCACTAGCCAGCGAACCCACCGATTAAGAAGATTAATGGGGATGAGGAAGAAGATGAAGAAATTTGATGATGAAGGAAGAGAGAATAATTATGGGGATGAGGAAGAACCGAAGAAGATGAAGAATGAATGAAGGTGGTTGAATGATGAAGGTGGCTGGGATGATTGATGCGAGGGAAGGGGGTTGATTTGGGTGGAAATTCTTAAGTAATTAATGTTAGAGTTTAAGTTAATAATATAAAATCAGTTTGTTTAATTAGGTTGTTTAAAAAAAAGTAAGGGTAATTTTGTAAAATCATACAAAAAAACTTACTAAAATAGGAAAGAAATCACTTTGTTGCGAGTAATGTGAAACGGCCATTTTAGGAAATTGTTGCGAGTAATATGAAACGGAGGGAGTATTTTCTTTCTCCTCCTTTCTTCTTCGCAAATTCAATATTGCGCACCATATTGCTCTCCCATTGTTTCAAAAATAAATTAAAAGAATTCGCTACCCATATCTCAAATCACAACCAAAATTTCTCAAAACCATACTAAGTATAAATCATCCCCAAAAGCATTGAAAAGAAGCAATTTTAATTATTTTTGATAAAGTTCAAAGAAAAAAGCAATGGTGGAGATTAACGCAACGGTGGAGTTGCATTGATAGTCTATGGAATTACACATACAACGTTCAAATTTTTTTTTTTTTGGGTCTGATGATTCCAGACTGAAGGGTTTCTTCTAAACCCACCTCCCCCCCCCCCCTCCCGCGTGCGCCGGGTATGAGGACCCAATACCTTGGGGGTTTAAAGAGTGGGGTCCCCAAGTATGAAAATAGCAAAAAATGTGAACCAAACAAGTGGTATGGGTTTGAGTGATTTCAAACCCATACCTACGCCCCCTTAAGACAATTAAAAATATACAATATTACCAAAACTTGAAAACTAAAATAGATAATCCAATTTAAATATTTAATTACGTATATTGTATTCGCTTCATATTAAAGTTGTATATTACCCAAAATAATATTCATATATAAGTTTTCCTAGAAAAACAATGTATAAATATAATATATACATGATAAAAACATTACAATATTATGATTAATTTTAGAATTATAGTTTATACAAAACTTAAAGCACGCATCACATGTATGAACACTCAAGTGCATGTGTGTACAAGCGCACGTAAGTGGGTAGGACTGTGCATAAATAGACCTGGACTGGAAATCCGGTCCGGTCTCCAGTCTATGTAAATCATTTATTCAGGTCCGGTCAACCCGGTTCCCGTTTTTAGTTGTATATATACAGAGTAGTGGAGTACTAATGGGTTTCTGACTTTCTCACCTTTCCATAGAACTTTAAAGTTACTTTATAACTTCGCTTTTCCAAATATGATAACTAATTTTCTTTTCTTTCACTTCTTATATGGTCAGAGTTAATTTTTTCCCTTTTTATGGCCTCCTTCAATCAATCAACGGCTCATAAATTCCACATTCATCTTCCCCTTAAATCTCCACTTTCACAATGTAGATAATGAAATTAATCCACTCTTTAAAAAAAATTCTATCATCTTCTATACATGTAATAGAGTAATACTAAGTATGAAAAAATATACTCTTTGCAACATTTTAGCTCCAATTTTCTGTGTATTAAATTAAAAATAGTGGCATAAATAAGGTAACTTTTCATTTTAGCCATACTTGTACATTTGATTAAATTAAATGATGATGTTGTTTTTGGATTTAGGATCCACGAAATTGCTGAAACTTTTTATAAACCAGTCCAATCTGGTCAACAACCAAACCAGACCGTATAAACTAATCCAAACCAGAATTAGTCCGGTCTTCGAAAATCATGAATTCCGGTTCAGCCGTTCAGGACCGGGTTCTGGACTGGTGCACAGCCCTGGGTATATGTGAAAAAACAATACTAAAATGCCAAACACCACACAAGCCAATAATATGGACATTAAGAAAAGATGTTTCTTAAACTAGTAACAGAATTTTATAAAACAATTTCTGTGACGCCAGACAAAGCACTTTAAATTCAGATATAAAACTAACCTAAAATAAAACTGGAAAAGAATAAGGGAACACAGTGTTAGAACGTTAAGTTGGGACTAACCAGTGCATCAAGAGAGTTGAACCAGCCAACGACAGCCCTGTCCAATTTGGTAGCCAAAATCTACAGAAATCAATGGAAAATGATTGGTGGAAGAATGTGACTATTAAGAAACACAGACAAAAAACAGAGATGTTTGCCCAAGTGAAAGAGTGTGATTATCACGAAACAAAAAAAAAAAAAAAAAAAAAAAAAAAAAAAGGACAAAACATAGATGTGAGCCGGAAATTCCTCACTAAGTCAGTAAAGTCACTATCATTGTGCCTAAGCAATCACAGAATACTACTGGCCATTCAACAAACTCATCATATCAATCAAGTCAAAAGCAACAAACTACAGAAAACCTTTTTCTTTCTTCTCCATATTCTATTTCAGCATTCTAAGATTTTTGAAATAAAGAAACTGAGAAAGCAGGAACTTATTTGTGATCATCACTCATCCCAATAAGCACCAGGAAAATGAACAATAGGTCAGCACAAAATTGTAATGTGATTACTGCACCTTTTCAAAAAAGATCTTGCATATGATGTTTGCAAAATTGGAACAAGAACCGCCTCAGATGGATATATGAAAGTCTTTTCAAAATTAGAAGCATCGCCAGTGGACACTTTCTGACTGCCTTTAGCAATAGAGGGGGATCCAGATGTTGGGCGATTGGAGCTATCGACATTTGAATTAGGCAGATTCACCTTCTCACTTCCAGAAGAACTGCAACCAAGGGTAACTTCTAAGTAGTAATTCTGCCCCCCCAACTTGCCACCAGATGTGTGAGCAGCAGTATATGGTAAACCAGCTAATCCAGTTGAAGTGTTTGATGCACCAGGCCTAACCACAAAGTGGTGACAAAGATACAGGGCCAAAATTAATAGGATTCAAACTATACATTATTAACATGAGCAAGAGCTGTGAGACCATGAAGAAAGCTAATAGAAAGCATCCCATGTAGTTTACCCGACAAACACCTGCTTCACAAGATCACTTGAACAGCACCCAGTAACCTTGCCACACATTCCATGAGGAGAGACTACAACTGCCATAACAAGATATTTTGTCATCAGCACAAAACAAGAGGTTCAAAGACTAAAGAGCATATATCAGATTGAATTACTGCCCCCATACATTGCATGATGATAACACAAGCACATTAAAAAAGGCACACAACTGAAAAGTGAAAATGGATTGGAAGGACCATACTGCATCAGCGTTAATACCTAGCATACCCCTCTAATTGTCAAAACTTGTAGCTTTCAAAAAGAATTGGTCTACAGATGACCTCCTTTGGATGGCTATTGAAAATTGACCTCAGTTTCTTAATACCTAATTGAGAAGGATGCTTACCATGAGAATTACTTCTTGATGCCACACAAACTGATGAGCTGTAAATTTACTCTCAAAAGATGAATGGAAAACAAGCTGCTAAGAATGTAACTAATAGCATATTGGTTTAGTTTAGACACTTTACAGGACACAAGAAAGCCCCCTAAGCACATTGGGAGTAATAAGTTAATGCGTAGAGTGATTCAGTAAGAAGAGGTCATTGGAATCATGGGAGAGGACTCCTCCCAAAGATCAGAGCTCACAAACACAAGGAGAGGCTCCAAGTGGGTATTGTTTCAGATTGGGCTTTCAATGTAATATAGGATTGAGGAACCTCAAGCGCACACACACACCCTCCTCCCCTCCCTGGTGCTGGCAGAACATTTGTGCTTTCTGCGCAATCACCAGCAACTTTAGTAAGGAAATCTACTGAAAACCTAAACTAAAAGAGTCATGAAAAATACCAGGTGAGCAGGGGGCAATAAAACCAATATCACAGTGACACACACAAAGAGGGAAACATATTCTTCCTAAAATATTTTACATTTGAGGGAACCAAAAAAAAAGAAAAAATTGTATCAAGCATATTAGATGCAAGATTTAATTGCAAAACGTGACACCGTGGTGAGGCCGATTTAAGCGCAAGCTAGACTAACAAAACAATAGAATTGCTCACCCCATCGGCCCATCGCAGTCAGCTTACAAAAAGTCAAGTCAGAGTGCCCATTGTTTAGCAAGGATTATTTATTCAGACTACTGAGTAGCACAAATGCTCTGTAAGAAACAGGTAAAAGAGAAGACTAAAATAACCCAAGGAGTTTACACTATATACATTATGGTCACATAACTGGTATCTGTCACAGGTCAGTAACAGCAGTAATATGACATGAATTCAAGTAAAGACCACAATAAGGAAAAAAAATAATAATTAAAAAAAAGGCACAGAGAATTTATAAATCTAAGAACATCCAGTTAAACCCATGATACAATAAGTATGTCAATTATAATTGATGCCAAAGGTATAAAGCAAAAGATTCACACTAGGAGTGGCATGCCACATATGCACAATGGGAGAGAGAGAGAGAGAGAGAGAGAGAGAGAGAGAGAGAGAGAGAGAAGGCTATCAGGTAACTTTTTTAAAAAAAAAAAAAAAGAGTAACTACCTGGAAGTCTCTGGCTAAGGCTACTAGAAGAGAGCTTCAACACTTTCTCCATATCACCACCAGAAAGTGTCCGTACATGCCTAGAGGAGTACATGACAACCACATACAGAACAAAAATTAGTTACGATCAACCAGGAAAAACAAATCAGGAACCAGAAAAAATAGTAAGACATACTTTGCTGATATTATAGCATGCACAAAGATGGCATCTTCACTAGCAGCAAAGACAAATTCAATTGTCGGTTGGCCTTTCCTACAACATCCCAAAAATCCAAAAATAAATTAGCAACTTGAATGACAT
This sequence comes from Chenopodium album, assembly GCF_948465745.1. Classification (NCBI taxonomy): domain Eukaryota; kingdom Viridiplantae; phylum Streptophyta; class Magnoliopsida; order Caryophyllales; family Amaranthaceae; genus Chenopodium; species Chenopodium album. The sequence goes on from NC_137855.1 coordinate 239,120, forward strand.
TAAAAAGCATCACAATCTTCCCTTCTGCCCCTATTAACTTATTCCACATATCAACACTTGTAATCCTTAATATTCTTTTCTCAGTAAATCAAATTACACGGTTACACCCCCTCTTTGTAGAACCAATAGCTCAGAAATCAGAACTTTGACAAGAGTACTAATGCATAATTATAAAATAAAATTTTTTTTGAAAAAAAAAGAAGAAGATTATAACAAGTAGCATCTAACTTGTTTCCTTAAAACATAAATCACTTGATTTGCAAACTGCTCATTGTCAGTAAAGATAAAGACTAAAGAAACAGGAATTATCACTTCTCAAAGCATATAACTCGTCAAAAAGTCGCAACAAACCTAAAGAGTTCTTCACTTTGTGAAAAGGGTCGATATCTTGAAAACACATCACCATATCTCACATATGAGAGCCCAATAAGTGCTCTGGAACAAGTTGAAAAGCAAATGATAAGCAGAAAACATTTAAGAACCAAAAGCATGTCCCTGCTATGAGAAAAGGTTTTTTTTAAAAAAAAAGTAAAAAGGTGAGCAAGCAAACCTCTCTAAACGACTTTTTAGAGCCTGAGACAAAGCAGCTGCAACCTCCTCAGAATCACCCGGAGAAATCCAGAGTCCAGAAGCAACAACTTCAACAAGACATGTCAAGTCAGACAAGCATCATATAATATCATAAACATCAAAGCAGAAAATAGAATACAGAAAACAATCAATAGAAGGAGATGAAAGAAACAAATGAAGAGCATCAGCAGAATTCAAAAGAGAGGATAAGGCAATAGATATCCTCCTCAAACAATAGGAAGATTGAAAATCAAATTAATGGTGCAAGTAATAAAGACAGGGAGAAGTAGGAAAAGGAATGAGTCTTCAAGTACCTCTTAATCTACATACAGCAGGTTGAGCATTTTCAGAAACGGAGGAATGGCGGCCAGGAAGAAAAAGCCAGAGCTTAATTTTTTCATCTGAAAATAGAAGTAAGATGAAGAAAGAGGAGCGAGGAAGTGAAGAAAAGAGATGTAAGGGAAGCGGAGTCATTACCAGGGTTGTGCGTACCCTGAGAAGGATCCCAAGGGCCCACAAAGGAGTTAGTCCAAGTGCTGAGAAATCCATCCTTCTGCAGCAGAACATGTGATGAGATAAGTTCGAGTGTAGCAGCATCCCTCTGTTCAGTCCTTGAGCTGCCAAAACCATCATCACATAGTTGTAGTCGATTACGAATTCAACATTAACAAACAATAGACAATCTGATAATACCTTTTATCAGGTAAACAGGTAACATCTGATTCATTTATTAACAAACAATAGACAATCTGATAATACCTTTTATCAGGTAAACAGGTAACATCTGATTCATTTGGCAGAAACTGGAACCAAGATAGCTGTTGAAGGCCTCCCTTTAAAAGCATAAATAGCAACACAGCCAGATCAAATCGAAATGAACTAGACATTTATGTAATGTTAAAAGAAGAAACAGAAATTAAAATACATACGATTCTGAAAATGTTGGTCCACATTACTTCTAAGCAGGGCCCGTCCCTGAGCCAGGGAAGGAGGGGCGGCCGCCCTAGTTCAATCCTAACATTAAAGGGTTCTGCAATACATTAGCAACCAAATTTCATTCAATCATCACATAATGCTCCAAAAATCACATATTTTTAGAAAGAAAAAAGCGTATTTGATTCAATTAATCAATTCGGCTCATAATTTTCTTTTCTAACTGCTTATGATCTTCTTAATCTTAGTGATTAGAACCATTATTTCAGATTTTCGAACCCTAAACTTACTACACTGACAATTAAATTAAATCAAAGATAAACCCTAGATTCTGAAATTAATATGATATTACAAAAAGAAACAACTTACCTCAGAAGCTGCTTCAATGGGGGATACAGGTATTAGAAGGCACCTCAATGGAGAACGTGAAGTGCGCTTCAATGGAGAATGAACTGAGAAAGAGAGGAGGAGGAAGTAGGGTACGTTCGTCCGTTTTTCTTTTTTTTACAGTATTTTTTCCTAATTGAGTTATTGACAGTTAGAGCAATTCAATTATTCAATGGAAGCTTGACCCGCCCGCACAGGTCAGATCCGTCCAGTTAATAAATGGTGTGGGTTTTTATGGAGTCATCCAATTATGGATTCTTAGTTCTTACTAGTGAGTAGTGAACCCTATAGGGGTATGAAATTAGAATTTAGAAATTAGAAATTAGAAATTTAGAATATTACAAAGGTGATATAAATTCAAGCCGAGGTGACTAGCTGAGCCTTAACATTAAATTTTATGTCCAAACTTGTAGAAAAGCGACGGGCTTTCTTAGGCCGGGTTTAGGTCTTTAACTAAAAAAAATATTTTTTTTTTTTGACTTGTCCGAATTCATTTTTTTCAAGTTGGGTCAGTTCGACCCATAGTTGCTCATCTCTACTCTATTACAAATTAGACAAACTTTTAAATAAATCGGATTTACAATAAAATATTGTACATATATTATATAGATACCCTTACCTTAATATGAATAAAAGTTACCCTAACATTATGCTTTACTGATAAAAGTTACCTTAAAATGTAAAAGTGACCCCCGATGTACAACAAATTAATGTACATCATATGCATATAAACGATACTCAATTATCAACTTTCCTCTACCCTTTCAATTACATTCAAATACCATTTCCACAAACATAGGTTTTTGGCAAAAACTAACACGACATGAACCTGGCCTGCAATTAGTGGGTATGGGTTGAGTTTTCCAACCCGATTTAGCAATTGGGTTAACACAAACCCGACCCGAAAGATTAAATTAGTTGGTTAATGTTGAGAATTTTTACCAAAAAAGGCATGTGTAAGGTGTAACTTGAACTATTAAATAAGGTCGGATTAAATAAAACTCAATCTAATAACTCGAACTAAGGGCAACTTAAATAATATTTTTTAACCCATATACACTCATCCAATTACGGAATTACCCTTATATAAGTATAAAAAATCTCATCCCAACAACCCTTACAAAATTACGACCAACTAGATTAGGTCCCGTGCCATGCACGGTTATTTTAATTACTCCATATCTCTTTTTATAAATTAATTTATGCATTTATGGCATACAAAATAAAAAGTTAATATCTTTGTAGAATAAAATATATTCCACCATAATTACACTTTTGTAAAAAGATTATTTATTTTCTTTTTAATCCGTACTTAATTGGTAATAACATAAGAAAGGTAAATATATTATTGTTTGTTTATTTGGTTGACAAAAAAAACTTTTCTTTTAAATAACTTCTTTATATAAAATTTTCTAAATTAAAAAAAAAAAAAAAAAAACAAAATACTAAGGACACACCAGGAGATGACACATGTCATTGCTGGTGTGTCTTTTAGTATATAGTTATTGATTAACTTGGGTGGTGTAGATCTCGAGTCTCGACTACGCATAATGTACATATCTGTCATAAGATTTGTTATTTTCTGACCAAAAAATAGATACAAGTACTTAATAGCTTTGAACTTGTAAGTATTTATACATGTGTTGTTTTTATTTCCAAACAAGTTAATGTCCTGGATGATGCCTCAAATTGTTATTTTTCATAATTTATCAAAAAGTGAGGAAAATTTAACATTGCGGATTGTTGGGAGAAGATTCTTAGCAAACTACAAATTAAATAGGAAAAGATCAATCAAAGAATACAATAATTGACTTCACTCACACATAATAAGGAAACAAGCTGAAAATGGAAAGATGCATGGTCAAAGATATCAAAGAATATTCAATAAATTATAGGTCATTAATCAAGGACTTGATTGAGTCAATTAAGGAGTCATCAATCAATTAAGATCTTATGAAAACTATGAAATCAATCAAATAAAGCTAAGACAGGAAATGGATCAATTGTTTGACGAAATATTATCCGCGCAGTGGTCCCTACTGAGTACGGACAGCGTGGACTCAATGCACCTTTCTGAGTAAATCAACTGCCTTAGTGAGCCTTTCTGAGAAAGGCAACTTCCCTGAAAAGCTCATACCATTTGAAGACATGTAATGAATGTTTGGGCAGCAAGCACAATCAAGCCCCATGATTGAAGGAGCAAATCAAGGAGATATCAATCACCAAGTCAACATTTCCTAAGATATGAAGATGTCAATAAATATTGTCAACATCACCGTAATAGCAAGGATCCTTCAATATATTTACCTTTATTAGACTTATAAATCATTATAAATAGGATGTTCATTGTAATAGAATTCATTCACACATTCATACATTGTATAATATAATTTACTACACTTTTATACTAAAATCTCTGATTTATGTCCTCCTTACTGACACCAGTTCGTCCTTACTCAGAAACGCCTCTCTTATCTTGATCCTTGTTCTTTGATTCATAATTATTATTATAGTTCTATTGTTTTATTGCTCGTAACTAATTCATTTGGAGGTTGTGTTTATTTCTTTTGGCAGATTAGATTATTAAAACCCCATAAAACCTTTAACAAATTCCTAGAAACCCTTTTCTAAGATTTGTCCCAAACACGGATCTCATAATATGATAGTTAACTATATTCTCTCAACTTTTCTAAATGTTGCAAACTCTTGGGTTGAAGAAAGCAAATCTTTGGGGACTAGGGAAAACCAATATAGTAATTTTGTCAACTAATAACAATAGAGAGAGTAGAATGGCTTACAAGTTACAAACTTACAACTAAGGAGCTCTAAGTATTGTGATTGCTTTAATAGCACAGTGAAACACTAATTACAAACATCACCACCACCATCACACCACCCACCCCCCACCTAAAAAAAAAAGAAAGAAAAAAAAAGTCTAGAGTAACTGAGAAATGAGATAAACTTTACAAGATCACTTCAATGATAATTTATCAGCCTCTGAGAAGTATAGCTTCAACCTTCAGTTCAAGAATATTGGAAGAGTAATTAACAACAAATAAAAATGCACACTATCTGCCTCTATGTTGGAGTCCATCAGCACATAGGAACATCAACAGAGGAAAAAGGTCTGTCAAACAATTTAAGACTCAATAGATGACGATGGCCTCGCAGAAGATGATTCGCCCAAGGAAACAGAAGCTAAAGAAGAGGCCCAAACACGGGCACTTCTGGCCCCTTTCTGAAAATTTCTAATCTTACATAGCTTCAGCTTACTCCATACTCTCTTTACATCCATTGCATGAGCAACACGGGCCAACAATTGGTTTGACTCTCCCAAAATTCCCAAATTTAATTGGCACTTGCACAACATCCATAATGCTGTGACACAAGAGCAGATTTCTGGATAAATACAAAGGAACCCCCGCAGAACCAGGAATAGAATTGCGAAAACCAGATAGGGTTCTTTCCTTATGATTTCTCTCCATGATGACCAATACCATGGTTTAGGTACTATTTCACCATTTATTATGTTCGCGACCTCATTATGGGCGTGGTACTCTGCAGGGCCATATCCTGATACATAGGAAAAGCAGTTAAGACACGAAATGAAAGCAAATAAAAAAATTGCACATATTGAAGAAAAATGGACCCAAAGGAAATGTGGACAGAGAAGATGATTATACATACAGGATGATCCTAACTACTACCGCAGCAACAATACAATACATACATCCAGCAAGACCCTGAAACTATTCAACACCAGACACTTAACAGTTCTTTATACAAACAGAGCATTATAATTTAGTGAGGCTAGTCATGAATATTAGCACATTAATGAACATTATAGCTTGACTTAACACCATTAAATGCAATATCAATACTCCTATCTTTTAAAATGACTATAAGAGTACGTAGACATTTGATGTGTACTTTAATGAAGATGATTGACATTTATGGCATTATACAGATCATAGGAACCAGAAATAATATACAGCTTTTTTTGCTGTAAGCCAGTACCAGTATTTCTCTTGTAAAAGTGTGCCAGGGAATGAAGCTCTTTGGGGCCATAATAGCGAATCTGTTCAGCTTGGTTCACAATGAAGAGTGCAGGTAAACTGTGGATCCCAAATCTTGATAGCAAACTGCAAATTCAGACATTCAGCAAATAAGGAAATTTTTCATGCACACAGGCTAAATTAAATTGCATGGTAAAGAAATAGCTCTTCTTTCTCGAGCTGTTCAGCTAAAAGATTGGCCTGACTCGAAAGGAGACCACTGACATACATGACAGCAATATTAACTACCCAACACTGAAGGAAAATAATCAGCCATGTGAAGCAAGGTCTTTTTTAGAGGCAGGATCAAGAGGCCAATGATTATATCGTGCATAAACTCCATAAAGCTGGTAATAAAACATTATAGCACCGCACTACATTCTCTCACCTCGGCATGACCATTGATAATTCCACTGCTATATGGCCAACTCCTGGGAACATGGAACTCAGAATATCAAATTTAGATCTCATGCTATTTGAAAATGGAGACCTAGAGTCATAGAAGAGAACAGCAGTATATATATCCTTTGGTGTAGATCTCAGAATTTGTTCGAGGTTTTCTCCATCCACCTGCAAGAAAGGGGGGAGGGGTGGATTCAGGTAAACTCAAGAATTACCTTCTGAAACCAATAAGTCAAACAGAATTATGAATTGCAATGTACAAAGTGATAAATCATAAATGTATTATGTTATAACAATAGAGTAAAACACATTACAGTTCCTGAAATTAAAATCTGATGAAAAGGAAAGTTAATATATTTCCAGATAGTAAGGGTTTTTTTAGTTATTATGCCGAGATAATCTGACAGGCAAGGTTCATCCAATGTCTTGAAGCTGCTACAACAAGAAAAGCTTCAAAGGTGTACCAATATTTTAAGGTCTGACTAAACTCCAATATAATGGCTGAGCAACAAACTTTTCACGCGCCAAAGCTAGTGATATGCAGAATTAATGGAGTTTAACTACAATTGGATGCACTAGGATACAATAACGACAATGTAGGCGATGAGTTTTAACTCAAAATTATTAAACACTATCGGGCCATCTAGTTCACCCCAAAATATCCCTTTTTCTTCACAGATTTCCATAATCATCCATTACCATTTATGATGTAAAACACAAGTTTGTGTATAAGATTGCATTACCATAGATATTGAGATGTCCTTTCACTTGCCCAATTACACATAAAAATCAATCTACTACGGTACATAAGTACATGCTAGTATGCTACGGCCTGGGGCATTGAACGGGTCACTAACTAATTCGCCTGAAGATGTAAAACAAAGGCCGAGCAAGAATATTATGGGTGTGTTTTATAAATTCGGTGTTAATTACTGTAATTGTAATTGAGTAATCACCCACAAAATCAATAGTAACAGCAGGAACAGCAAAAAAAGGGATTAAACGATATGAATGATTTTGGAGAAAATGATGAAAAAACAAGTTTATACAGAAATCAAAAAACAAAAAATTAAAGAGATTCCGTTATAATTGATGATCACCTCAACACTTAAAATTAATTAATTAATAGAAAATGGTGAAAAAGAATCGAAAAGCTGAAAAGAAAGAAAGAAAAACCTGGATAGGAGGGTTGAACGATGGGATCTGGCGAGGACATTGACGGTGAAGAAGATGAAGGAAGTTATTCGTAATTGGTGAAGAATTACATGTCAAAGGATGACAGAACGTTAAGGAAGGCGTCACCAAACACAGCAGCAGCAGCATCGTCGTCGTCAATGGTACCTGGAGCTCCATCATCAAATTTCCAATATTCAAACACAAACTCTGATATGATAATTTCAAACCACCACCTTTCGGCCTTCCCTTTTTCTCCCAATTCCCAATTTTACATACAAATAAGAATTTAGGACAGAGTCGCGTACCTTAATTATTGCTAAATCTAGGGGTTTTACCTTTTAAGGATTTTTCACCATTAACTATTTCATTTTTTTTTTTTTTTTTTTTTGAAGGGATTTACTACATGTAATGTAATTTATATTCTATATACATGTAATTTATATACAATTGATATTGTATATTTGTATGTTTTTGTTTTTTTTTAAAAAATGGGAATGTTGTATGATTTGAATTTGTGGTTTTAATTAACATTAAGAAAAAATTTGCCAAAACAATATAACTATATTTACATGTAATTTATAGACACAAAGGCAACAAGGTCAACTCAAGACATAAAGGGCTAAGTGAGACATGATATGACATGATAATCAGGGGTGGCTCAAAGCATCGATAAAATGATTTCAAACACAAACTACACCTCCCGAGTACCTTAGGGAACCACTAGATGTACCTCGATGAATAATCTTATCAAGTCTAAAAATATTCACCATCAGCCAACTTGAAGGCTATAAGCCCATAGAAATTGACTCGATTTTGAAGATTTTTGTACCCAATTTGTTAATTTAAGTTGGTAAACAAAATTGAACAAAAATCTTAATTAAGTTCTCTTTTTTTTTTTTTTTTTTTGCAAAACTAGGTAAAAACCTATACGAAGAATAACTAAGAAACAACCATATGTGGCAAAGCCACTCCTACAATATCCTGATGGGGTAGGTTATTTATTTATGATGCCAAAGAATCATATAAATCGCACTATCCCATTGGAGGACACCTAAATTAGCAATTAAATCTTAAGTTCGTTAACTATTTGAGCAAATCTCCAACAACATTATATTGAAATGAATAACACAAAATTTTATGTGTGACTGGCTACACCATGTGACCGGGGTCATCCAAGATATTCGGACATGGGTTACTTATGGGGTTCAATCAAGGGTTACTCAGTTAGGGGTTAATTGGTTAGTTACCCAGTTAGGGGTTATTTGAGGGGTTATTCGATCAAGGGTTAACTCGAGTAACCTGGGCGGAACAATCCCCCACTGAATAATGTTCATAAACAAACTCATTTAGGGGTCGTTTGGTTGGATCATTTGAAATAGAGTTAGAATCCAATCCGTCTAGTTTTTTGTTAGGTTGAGGATTTTAGTAATGGAATCTCATACCTAAAGGATTCTAATTCTTCTCCATACCTACCCTTTCCATTAAAATTAACAAATTCACAATCCATTCCATTAATGAAAGATAAAAAAGAATAAAACTCCTTTCAACAATAAAACCAAACAACTTTGGATTAATATGAGTTAGAGTATAAAATCCATATCTCTCTATTAGAAATTCCATACCAAGATTACTAATCCATTCCAACCTGATGAACCAAACACGGACTCGTTGACAATGATGTTCATGTTTGAAAAAAGTGTATTATTAAAAATAAATTTGGTATGTTTATAGTATTTGAAGAAAGAAAGAGAGAGAAATAGTGGTGGGAGAAGGGGTTCGGAGTGAAAATGCAGAAATGGAAAACCCTGGTACGGCATTGGCGATTTAGTTATAGTGCGAGTGCCAAAATGAATAAAAAAGCATCAATGTTGGTGGAACGAACCCTAGTGACGACGGCACGATTCGGCAATTCATTATCATCATCATCATCGACGACATGGATGGGGTTGGGCAATTGGTCTGTGTATCAGCGTCGCGGTGTGAAAGTGGCCGGCTCCGAGGTACTCAGCTTTCCTTGTTTGATTCGATCTGGATGTTTATTATTGTTATCAATTATCATCAACTACTTGAATGGTTTGCAGGTGAGAACGGGGAATATTGTCCAAAGAAAAGGTACTTTCTCTAGTTATTAGTTGCTGCTACCTCCCTTAACCATTCCAATCTAATTCCTTGTTTCTTCTCTCTATTATTAGGCCGCATTTACCAGGTACTCTCTTCTTTCTCTTTTATTTCATTTCATTCTCCATTATTACTACCATCATTCATTCATTCATTCATCTTCTTCAGGTTATTAAAGCACAACACACTCAGCACGGTAGAGGAGGGGCCTCCATTCAGGTTCTTTTTCATTTTCACTTTTATTATTGTTATTTATCAAGGACAAGGATGATCTATCTATCTATCTATCTATCTATCTATCTATCTATCTATCTATCTATCTATCTATCTATCTATCAGGTTGAGCTTCGCGATGTTGACACTGGCAACAAAGTTACTGAAAGATTTCGGACCGATGAATCCCTCGAAAGTACGCATCTCACTCTCTATCTGTCTATATTTTAGGACACCTATACAGCTACACTCACTCACAAATCACAATCACAATCCCATTCTGCAGGGGTATATGTTGAAGAGAAGACTTTCCAATATTTGTACTCTGAGGGTGATATGGTGGTCTTGACAGAGTCAGTTTGCCTAACATTTTATCTGCTCTTATTATCCAACTACCTGCTCAATGCTCTAACCTTGCTCTCTTGTCTTTTCATCCAGCCCCGAAACATTTGACCAGCTAGAAGTGCCAAAAGAATTGTTTGGGAAAAATGCTGTCTACCTCAAAGGTTCTTCTTTTCTTTTTCCCTCATCTGCTATACAATCTAACTGTGCTATGTTCCTCATATCATCTCTTTTATCTTCACCATTCTTTTCTCTTTGCTCATTCAGTTTCTTGATAGCCTTTGTTATGGTTATTCATTTTAAATTAGCAACTTTTTAGCTAACTATATTTATCAAGGATGATGAGGGTTGGTGATTTCTGTGCATTTGCTAAATTAATCTTTCCATGGCATCTATTTTAGTGAAGTTGAAAAGATACACTTTTAGATCCCACTAAAAGTACTTGAAACCAATCTTGGGGCATAATATCTATGGTTTTAAGATCGGCTCTTAAGATTTAGCCCATAGAGATGGATATTGCTACTGACTGGGGCTTGTGTGAACAAAAACAAGGAAAACCCAGATCATTATTGTATTGTCAAGGGGGTTAAAATTGTATGGTCTGTTATACATTTTAGAAATCACCAAACTTTTGGTATATGATTTCAATCTTTGGAAAATAATTGTTATGGATGGGCAGAGGAAGAACATATAGTGACCTCGGGAAAGTTGTAAGCATGAGTAGTAGGCGACTAGGCATCTGATATTAGCTACGTACTGACCTCGTAGGAATAATGTTGAGGCAGGCTGACATTCATTACTTCCCTTTAAGGCCCCTAATTTCCTTTACAAAATTTCTCAAGTCAAATGTAAAAGAACATCCCTCATTATTCTACGATCATTATCCATAGATCCATGATATGTTCATTTGATGATGCAGAGGATATGACAGTTAGAGTGCAGTATTATGACGGGAGACCGATGTCTACAACAGTACCTTATCGTGTTACATGCACTGTTGTTGAAGCACAAGCTCCTATGAAGGGCCTCTCCGTGAATCCTCAGTATGCTTCTACTAATCTTGACTTATCTATATAAAGTTTTCCCCGACTATTTTATGCTCAGTTTTAAGCCTTGTGTCTTTTGTCTTACATCAAAAGTTAAGTTTCATCATTCATGTTTATCTGTTTAGGGTATTTGCAAAGAGAGAATCAAGTTGAATTTCTTGCTTGTTTGTTATTTTTATTATTACTACTACTAATTAAGAGTTTTACTTTAAAGAATAGGTATCAGAGTAATACAACTTTATACCAAACACCAAAACACTAAGAGCAAATTAACTACTGGTCAAGCACCATTAAGTATCAGTTTTATTTCAGTGAAACGATAAGAGGGCAGAAGTCGTGGTACTGTCAGTTTTATTCTTCCACTAGTTCATTTTGTACTGTGGTACTTATTTGTGAAAATGCACTTTTTGTAGAGTAATCTTTAGTATAACCTATTTTCAGATTGACTTTTGAAATCTACAATGGTAGTAAAAAAAAGTGCTATGGTTTTTTATATGTTGCTTTCAATAAGCTTCAATCTGCACTCTTTTCTCACTGTTTTGTAGACTTAATCATTTCTTTCTTGGCTTGCTCTTTTGCAGGTACAAAAAGGTTTTACTGGATAATGGCCTGACTGTTCTTGTAAGTAAATATATATTGTTTTTTATTTTTTGATTGATATGCTTATACTGAGTAAGTGAGTAAGTGACTTTTTTGTGGCAGCTTCAAATCACAGCAGATTCAAATCAACATAACATATGAGAACTTTCAAGTTCTAAATACCTTGTCACATAACATTATTTATACCACTAATAGATTAAGTGTGGATATAAGGGTAATTAGATTAAACTGTACTTCCTTGGCTGTTATGGTTAAGAGCTTTGGCTGCATATTTTATTTCCCCAGTTTCTACCAGCTATATTGGAATCATTAATTTCATTATGGAGTATGACCTATGCTGAAGTGGCCCCTAGCCATTCCTAATTTTCTGTCCCTGACTCACTGATCCAAGGGAGTGCACAATTGCTTTAATTATATTAGTTTTTCCCTGATTTTAGGATATATTAATATGATACCCCAGCCTTGTGGTGTTGGGTAGTTTTCCCGCTCCCTCGTTGACATTTGTTAATATTATGTCCTATTGTCCTATGTAGACTAGGTCACTTATTTTATCGACCTCTGGATTCTATATTATGATTATGATTCGACCCCTTGCATTTTATGTCATAGGTGAGAAAAAACTTATAATTAGGGTCATTTTGTGAAATAAATAAAAACAAGATTATCATTTCAGTGTATTGATTGTTTAGGGTTACCATTGAGAATTTTCCATTTTATTTTTATTTCTAATTCTAATATCTTGATGACATTTAGATTTTGTGAATTTGAATTACAATTTAATTCAAATGTGAGGCATATGAATTTCTGATAATTTTTTCCAAAAAAAATAAAAGGCGCTGTTATATTTAATGCATCAAACTATAGCCTTCTCTCATTTTGTCACCAAAAACTACAACCTGGTTAAGAATTAGTATCAATTAATGTAGAACGAACTTTCGTTGTTAAAAATTAATGAAAATTTTTGGTACTCTGGGTACTATATTACATAATAATAAATCATGTTTGAGCCTTTGGGTTATGATTTTGGTTCTTCTCCTTTCTAATTGGGGATAATATGCTGTCTTGCTGATTATGATTAATGATGATGGTTCATCTATTGGCACGAATGTTGCTAGATTGCCTAGGATACTAAATCAACTTGGTCAATGACATACTATTTGTGTTATCTGTGAGCTTCTCCATTGGTCTAATGGACTTTAATCCAGCTAGAATTATGCAATAGAGGTTATTTCCTAATGGGTTCAAAAGATGCTTGCTAGATATGACTCTTGCTTAAATTATGATGTGATTTATAATTAATCTTACATTAGTTTGCTAAAGTTGCTAAGTCAATATATAATGTTTTTTCTTGTTCAAGTCCAATTCTCTTGCATCTCAGCTTATATTCTGCCTTTTGTATTGTTTTGTTTATTTCTTTGCTGTTTTTATAAGACAGGCTTGCATTTGATTCACATTTTTACCTTTTATCTTTAAATTCAGGCTCCTCCATTCATTGTGACTGGTGATGCAATTGTCGTGAATACAGCAGATGATTCTTATATTACAAGGTGACATCTTTACAATTGCCCAAATTTTAGCACGAATGTTCCTTTGAATTTTTCAATTTCTCTGTATTATTGGCAGTTTTCCGGCATATTTTCTATAGAGGTGGTATTTTTAGGTGCTAGATTATTCTTGTTACTTTCCCTCTGCCCTAGAAGAATATTTCTCACTGACTAACCTCACGCATCAAAAGAGAATGTATGACATGCAGCTAACATTGACTTGACAAAGACAATCTTGTATCCTATTAAAAAAACTTATGGATTTTAAACTCTATTAATGGCATTGTAGGTACATGGTAGAGAATTGTACATTTAACTGATACTTGTATGTTGAAACATTAGTTGTTATATGAGGGTTTCTCAAAATAGAAAGAAGGAATATATTCCCATCATTTAGTCGTCTTGCTTTTAGGGATTGCTACTTAAAATCTAAATGCGTTATAGCTCCAAGATTCCTTGTGTACTTGATATCTTGGTTACCAATGATACTGCTCATATAAGGTTCAATCAAACAACTGCATTCTTAATAGTGGTAGGCATGAAATTTGCAGGAAGTTGTACTGCGGGAAGGTAGCAAACTCCCCATTTATTTGTTTGACAAAAGTACTACGACTTTTGGGATGTAAAACCTCTTACAACTAAAGTTACCAAACAGTTTTAGGCCTTCCCAAGATATGCGATTTACTAGATAGTTCAACTTTCCACATCTATTATTGGAACCTGTTTAACCTGATAAGAGAAGGAAATGTCTTTATAATTGCTTGCTGTGGGACTTGCAGTAGAAAATCTATATCTGGGAGAAGGAATGCAGATCATCCATAAAGCTTTCAACTGATTTTCAGCTGTTATGGAATTAGTGGGGTTGTGCCTCCTTGTATTAGGATGCAATACTTGATTGATGGGCTTTGAGTTCATGTGTGCACAACCAGTTGATTCATATGCGAACCACTGACTGCTTAAATTGAACCCTTTTAAAGTCATTTTTGGTGTAGAAAGAACCATATTGGCTAGTTTGTACTATGTAGACAAGCTTTGGTAGCACTCACCAAGACTTTAACGAATACAGCTATTGGCATCCACAACAATTTTGAATTTGAAGTTAAAAATGTTTTGTTGACATATGTTTAGTCATTCTAGCGATTCAACTGGCACTTATATGACAACAGTTAATGGTTAAAGAGGCAAGTGTGCTACTGCTTACCTCTGATCTGAGGTGTGTGGAATGTGGATGAGTGAATCTCTTGTTCTTGAGTCCCGAGCTTAATTTTTCTACGTTGACGAGCTTTCATATTGATTGTCAAATTGATGATATGGAAGGTTTTTGTATGTACACATTTTTGAGGATTTAATGTTTTGTATGGCGCTAATTGTTGCTTATTCTTTGCAGGGCAAAGTAGGAATGTGTACATCCTGAAATTCGGCATACAACATCTTACTATGAAGATAATAAGAATGTTCTATTGTGACAAAATGTTACTCCGTAACATGATATAAATGAGCTTGGATAAGCTGCGTATCTGGAATTTTTTTGCTTTTCCATGTAAAATTGTCTTTTTTTCCTTCTGCTTATTGTTTGAAGGATTTTGCTGTTATATTAGAATTAATTTGGGCTTCTTGTTTCCGAGTGATTTGTTTGTTAACTGTATGGATTTGTTTATAAACTTGGGCGATTTAGAATAGTCAATCCTATTTCAGAATGGCACCTTGTACATGAACATGTTGCCCATTTAAATTCTGTAAATACACATGCATGGTGTTCACATTGTTACAGATCATCAACGTTTCAAATGACACGTTTTGCACTTTAGCAGTAGTATAGAGTTATTACAGGGAGAAGTGCTATGTTGACTAAACATATAATTGTGCATTGTTGAGGAATGAACACCAGAATAAGGGGTCAGAATGTGAAAAAAGAAAGGTCATGACTCAATCCAAAGCGGCACAGAGCATGGTGATTCTATAATTAATAAGTTAAGCAAAATACTAAACTGTGAATTGCGGAAAGATCCATGCTGCAGGTATCCTATTATTTATCATACGAAGTACTCAGTACGAGTACTATTTATTTTCCTTCAGAAAACTTGGCAGGTTTCATCTTTGAAACTCCGAGGAGCAGAAATGTCGAGACAGCAAAATTGCTGGAACTGTCGCTTCAACCCTTCAATCATGTCAATCTTAAATGCATAGGGACTACAATCCCACAGAAGTCTCAAACTTCTGGATTTGATGGAGGAAAATCAAGGTCAACTGCATAAAATTGCACAGCAACTACCAATTATTCACAGCAAAAGAACATGACTTGTGGCGTAAATTATACTACTTACGAATAAGAAAACTGAAATAGCAGGGAGCAAACCCGAAGCAGTTAGCTAACTTAGCTTAGTAAAACCAATCAAACGCTGCACCACAATGCGACGAAGATGAAGGAAAGAGGGCACTCAGCCCTGGGAGGAGGTGTGAAGAAGTTAGTAACTCACCATAGCGTGGGGTGCAATTCGAACACAATAAACAGGGAACCCGGTATAGAATTTGAGTGACCCCCCAGATTTTAGGGTCTTCATGGCACAATCTAATGAACTTGTATAAGGGTACTTGCCCTCTGCATCTGGTTGCATTTTTTGTATTTGTGTTTTAACATAGTCAAATGGCAAACTGCAGGCCGAGGCAAAGAAACCAGACACTGCACTGGCTCCTGAAGCAATAGCAATAAAAATTATATTGGAAGTCACTACATACTGTACTATATATGGGATTCAAGTAAATATGTACGAGTAGATCATAAAGTTGGTGAGCAAGTAATTTACCTAACACCGTGGAAGTTTCTGTTAAACCAAGGGAATCCCGGAAAAATTCGACACTTTGATCATAGGAGGCAAGCATACCCATGTTAAGCGCCATGGCTCTGACGATTGTAGGGGCAACTCCTTTCCATAGTGCCAAAACCCCTTCATCAGCAACAATACGGACGAGTGCATGGAATGCGTTTTTGTAGTGACGCCGTTGTGCCAGTGGTAAGGTTGCATCAGCTTGCATGCGGATCAACGCTAAGTCTGCTGGGCTACCAATACATGCTCCAATAGCACCAGCACTCAAACCACACAAAGCCTTTTGATATAGGGGTAGAGGCTTCCCGTCATTAGCAGCAAGTGCTTTGTTGGTCAATATCCTAATTATACAGAAAAACAAGTGAAACCGGCTAAGTTGTGGGGTGGAGTTTGGTGGTGGTCATTTCGGACACAACCAAAGATGATTTCAGAAGGGAGTAGTACTATGCTAATGCTATTGTTCATATAAGAGAGAAGTTTAATTCAGCAAAAGACGAGATACTGACCTGAAAGATCCAAGACGGGCAGTTGTATAAGTGGCTTGCCTTAGCAAACCTGCGGATAGACCCTGTAGCCTCCAAAATAAAAGTAGAAATTATGATGAGTAGTGCATTAAAGATTAGGCTAGTAGGGTAAGGAGTAGAACTTGGTAGCAGAAACGTATTCTTTATTCATCTACCACTTGTTAAGATTATATACTAGTTACAAGTTCAACTGAAGCAGGGGTTGTGAACTTGAAATTAGACTACATCGATCAAGAGAGAAGGCTGTAATATGACCCCTGGATTTTTATTTGAGAAGTTGGATAGCAGAAACTAAAGCTGAGCATGATGTAATTGTATGTATAACATCCTGATGCAATTGTAAGTAATCCATAATTAATTAGTACATGTATGTGTAACATCCTGATGCAATTGTAAGTAATCCATAATTAATTAGTACATGTATGTATAACATCCTGATGCAGTTGTACTGCACGCATCAATCACTGTGGTGGGAAGAATATCAAAGTAAGGCTGCTGCTTTTATATTATACACAAATTTCTTCCTAACAATACGACCCCCATGATCGCCTATATATCACATACTCACACTTTGTCATATTTATATATTATTAAGCAATCGATTCACATACACAAACATACATACAATGTGTGAATTTAATTATATTTATCCTTTTTAATAGATCGATCATCAACTCTTTTAGCTGTACTAGTCTGATATCACAAGCAATATAATACTTGTAGTTAGGTTGTAAGGAGAGTGAGTCAGTGAGTGTGACACTAGTATAGTAATAGTAGTATTCCGTATAAATTAAAGAATACAAGTAGAAATACAAGTAGAAGTAGATGGTAATGAATATGAGTTAATTGAACAAGTAACTAACCTTGTAAAAGGCAGAAACACCCTCATCACGTAGCATATTCTTAGTCACCTGGACTGCAGAACCTTGTCCCAACTGAATTCTCACCTATTTTAATTCATCTGATCCAGTCAGCTTGCTTGCATTGAATCGGGTAATTAATCTTAATCATGCAATAAACAATAACAAATACAGCTGTAACAAAAGTATATGTAGGCCATTTAATAAAAAAGGGTACCTTGACCATATCAATGGGCTGAATGACACAAGTAGCAAGCATACCAGAGGCACCTCCATTCACAAAGGGCTTCACTGTCTTCCATACTGATACTGTGCTGCTTTTCTCCTCTCCCATTTCTATATAATAAATTAAATAAATCAAGGTTTTCAGGTTGTTTGTAACAGAGAAAAAGTTATTTGTATGTATTAATTTTGATGAAATAGAGAGTAGTAATATATGATGTAGTAGGTAGAATATGATTTGTCTGTTAGTGCTGTCATAGGCTAGCAGTCATTTGTTTTGTTCTGTAATGTGCTGTAAGGTTCCTAGTGGTCCTAAGAGGCCAAATCCCTAGGTTAAATGTGAGAGCTGTCATATATAAGGCAGCAAGAATATTGTAGCAGTGATTAAGAAAACACTAAAAGAAAATGCTCAATGAAAACATCCGGCTCCTATCATATTTGCTGCTATTCTGTTTCTGCTAAAAATCGAGCCTTTTATGTCTGTCATCATGGTATCAGAGCTAGGTTAGTATATTAGCGGCAATTATGCAGTAAAGTTTTAAAATTTTTTGTTCCTTTAATATTGTGAACTGTAGATCTGTGAAAGCAATATATAAAGTTGATATCTTTATTATTAGAGAACCATTGTATGGTATCCTGCATATAAAATATGTCGACTGTAATAGAGACTACTAGCCCCTTATACTTGCATCCATCTGATGGAAGCAACTCTATCAGTGTAGAAAAACTAGAAGGATCAAGTAATTATAGATCTTGGAAAAGATCAATGGAAATCAGTCTTGGATCCAAGAGAAAATATGGGTTTGTGACTGTAGGAAGAGACTTGAGTGATAGGGTAAAACAAGAAGCTTGGGATACTTGTAACAACATGATAATAGCATGGATACTAGGAAATGTATCAGATTCTATCAAAAAATCTGTCATGTTCATTAGTAACTGCTCTCAGATCTGGAAACAACTTGAACAAAGGTATGCTATTGCTAATCGTTCAAGGAAATATCAGTTGAACAAGGAAATTTATGAAACAAAGCAGTCGAGAAAAAGTGTGACTGACTATTATACAGAATTAAAAATTCTGTGGGAGGAACTAGAAAACATGACAAGCTTGCCTCCTATTACCACCACCAATGCAGAAATCACTGCATTCCTTACTGCCCTGAATCAGCAAAAGGATGAACAGAAGTTGTTCCAGTTTCTAAATGGACTAGATGAGAGTTACAGTCAACTAAGGAGTCACTTGCTTATGTAAACTCCTTTGCCTAGTGTTGACTCAGCATGTAACACCCTGCATCAAGAAGAGAATCAGAGAACAATGCTGAAAACTGTAAAAGAAGAAGTTGAACCCTTGGCAATGTTTAGCAAGGGTAATAGTGAGAGTGTGACAGGAGAAACCACATGTACACACTGTGGAAAATTTGGTCATGTCAAGGAGAAATGCTGGTATCTGAAGGGATTCCCAAGTGGACACCCAAAAGCTCAAAAAGACTTCAGAATGAACAATAATAGAGGTGGATTCAGAGGTGGAAGAGGTTATAGAGGTGGTGGTAGAATAGGAAGAGGGGGAAAAACTGCTGCAAATGTGCACACAGAAGCAGGAAGCACAAGCAACAACTCTTCTACACTGCCATTCAATGCAAGTCAGCTAGAACAACTGGTAAAATTGTGGCCAAATGTGGGAAAGTCAGCTGGAACAGGACAAGAAGAAGAAGATGATGTTGACTTCACATATGTAGGAATGGTGAGCTGTTATTATGCTGATGCAGCAAAGGCAGCCTGGATCATTGACTCAGGTGCCTCAGATCATATGACAGGGAACCTAGAGGTACTTGAAAATGCTGAGAAATGCAGGAATGAGGCAAAAATCAATCTGCCAACTGGTCATACATCTGGAATCACTCATAAAGGATGTGTGAGCCTAGAGAATGGGATGAAACTCAAGGAGGTTCTGTATATTCCAGTATTCAAGCATAATCTGCTGTCTGTACAAAAGTTGGTGGAAAATGAGTCATGTAAAGTGGATTTTCATGCAAAGTATTGTGTAATACAGGACAAGAAAAGTGGAGAAATCAGAGGGATAGGCAAGGCTGAGAATGGTCTGTACTATCTCATAAATGAGTCAATGAAAGATGTGATGAAGAAACTTTCTGAACTGAAGAAACATGGTGAGAAAATAGCATTACAAGCAGCATCAACAATGACAATCCCAGGGACTGTGAAGAATGTAAACAAGCTGAGTGAGCCAACTCTCTGGCACCAGAGGTTAGGTCATGCTCCTATGACTAAGATCAGAAAAATTGAAGAATTGAAGGGAGTTGAGAAGAAATATGAAGATGTGTGTTTGACATGTCCTTCTGCCAAGTTTACTAAGCTGCCATACACCTTGAGTGAATCAAGGGCAAAACAGGCATTTGAACTGATTCACATAGACATCTGGGGAGCATATAAAGTGCCAACTAGATGTAATCAGAAGTATTTTCTTACAATTGTAGATGACTTCTCCAGAGTGACATGGGTAAAAATGCTGAAAGAGAAATCTCAGGCATTCAGTGCAATAGAGGAATTTGTTCATATGAGCAAAACTCAGTATGGAAAAAAGGTGCAAGTCATAAGATCTGATAATGCACTGGAATTTGATGATGAGAGCTGCAAAAAGATGTTCTGGAAGATGGGAATGATTCATCAGACAAGTTGTGTGGACAGACCACAACAAAATGGAAGAGTTGAAAGGAAACATAGGAATATTTTGGAGATGGCAAGAGCTCTCAGAATTCAAGCTGGAATTCCTTTGCAATATTTGGGTGACAGTGTTCAAACAGCTGTGTACATAATTAAAAGGCTTCCCACTCCACTCTTGAATCACAAGAGCCCATATGAGGTACTCACTGAAACCAAACCAGTTTATAGTCACATGAGAGTGTTTGGATGTTTAGCTATGGCAAGTAATCCAATTAGAAATGTAAACAAATTTAGCCTAAGAGGTGTGCCATGTGTGTTCTTAGGATATCCTTTAAATCAAAAGGGGTACAAACTACTCAACTTAGCTGAAAACAAAGTTTTTTTGAGTAGAGATGTGAAATTTCTTGAGTCTATTTATCCTTACAAATTGTTTCATCCCCATAATAAAACTCAGTCAGAAATTATAGACAATACTGGAATTCACATTGATAATAAGGGAATAGAAGATAGTGAGGACATTGAAATTGAAGAAAATATGGAGTTGGAACACATAGAGGAAACTGAGGAAGATATTGATCACACTGAAACTGTACAGTCAGATCATGATCAGGATGATAATGAAGATGTAATGAGAAGGAGTAGTAGACCTCATGTGCCACCTAAATGGCACAAAGATTATGTGATAGGAAAGTCCAACCTTTGTTTCAAAACTGTTCCTGAAAAAATAGAAACAGTTGTCAATATCCCAATCAGCAATACCTTTTCTGTTCTCATGTCTGAAGTCACAAAAAACCCTGAGCCAAATTCCTTCAAACAAGCTGTTAAGAAACAAGAGTGGGTGAATGCTATGAATGAAGAATTAGAAGCCTTAGAAACCAATAACACCTGGGAAATAACTAACCTACCTGAAGGGAAAAAGGCAATAGGATGTAAATGGTTGTATAAAACCAAATACAAGCCTAATGGAGAGAAAGAAAGAGATAAGTCAAGACTTGTGATTCTAGGAAACAAGCAAGTGTATGGCATTGACTATGACCAAACATTTGCTCCTGTAGCAAAAATGACTACTGTGAGATCTCTTCTTGCTGTAGCTGCCTTAGAAAGCTGGAATGTGCATCAAATGGATGTTAAAAATGCTTTTTTGCATGGTGAATTGCAGGAATATGTGTACATGAAGCTACCACAAGGGTATACAGGAATTGGAAGCAGAATAAGTGTTCAAGGAGAGGGGGAGCAAAGTGCCCTGAAAACTGACAAAGTGTGTAAACTGAAGAGATCTCTGTATGGGCTTAAACAAGCTCCCAGGCAGTGGTTTGCAAAGCTGAGTGGAGCTCTGAAAAGCAACATGTTCATTAAGTCAAAATCTGATTACTCTTTGTTTTATAAGAAAAAGGGCAGAAGTTTGACTGTGATCCTAGTCTATGTTGATGACTTGATAATTGCTGGTAATGACATGGAAGCTATGAATGAAGCAAAATTGTTCTTAGCCTCTCAATTCCACATGAAAGACATGGGTGAGCTAAGATATTTTCTTGGCATTGAGGTTGACAGAAGTGATCAAGGAATGTTTCTGTCACAAAGAAAATATGTTGCTGATATTTTGGAAGAATATGGAATGACCAATGCAAGACCACTTAAGCTCCTCACTTAAAGCTGAGAGATGACAGTGGAAGTGTGCTGAAGGATGCTGAGCCATACCAGAAACTGGTGGGAAAACTCATTTACTTAACAATCACAAGACCTGACATATCATTTACAGTCCATGTGTTGAGTAAATTCATGCATAAACCAACTGATGTGCACTATCAGTGTGCTAAGAGAGTGCTCAGGTACTTGTTTGGTTCTACTCAACAAGGTATACTCCTTGCCTCAAAAGGTAGTGCAGAACTAAAGGCCTACTGTGATAGTGATTGGGCAGGATGCCAGAATACCAGAAGATCAACATCTGGGTTCTGTATTCTGTTTGGAAACTCTCCTATTTCTTGGAAATCCAAGAGACAATCTGTTGTTGCTAGAAGCACTGCAGAAGCAGAAATCAGATCAATGGCTTTGACTGTATGTGAAGTAATGTGGATAAAGAATCTCTTGAAAGATCTGGGAATGACTAAACTAGGGACAACCTCTGTGTACTGTGATAATCAAGCAGCCTTAGCTATTGCAGCTAATCCCGTTCACCATGAGAAGACAAAGCATGTTGACATTGATTATCATTTCATTCGAGATAAGTCAAATGAAGGTGTAATTGCCCCTAGCTATGTTCACAGCACTCATCAACTTGCAGATGTGTTCACCGAAATTCTGTCTGTGGAACAGATGAATCAACTTTTGTCCAAGCTTGGAGTTCAGTCACATTCCTCACTCTAAGCTTGAGGGGGAGTGATGAAATAGAGAGTAGTAATATATGTTGTAGTAGGTAGAATATGATTTGTCTGTTAGTGCTGTCATAGGCTAGCAGTCATTTGTTTTGTTCTGTAATGTGCTGTAAGGTTCCTAGTGGTCCTAAGAGGCCAAATCCCTAGGTTAAATGTGAGAGCTGTCATATATAAGGCAGCAAGAATATTGTAGCAGTGATTGAGAAAACACTAAAAGAAAATGCTCAATGAAAACACCCGGCTCCTATCATATTTGCTGCTATTCTGTTTCTGCTAAAAATCGAGCCTTTTATGTCTGTCATCAAATTTAGATGCCAAAAGAAAGAGATGAGAATGAGAATGAGAATGGCTTATTAGTTTATTACTCCGTACTGTATCATCTGGCTATCTGGTATGCGGACAGATTGGGAAGCTGAGGCCTCAGCCCCACCCACCCAACAATAATCTCACACCTCAACTATTCTACACCTCTTCCTTCTCTTTTACTTACACAACACCATCCACACACTTGGAACTCTTACCCCTTTTTTTGGAAAATGATTTTGGCACACCCTAAATTGATTTTGGCACACCCCTATGTGAGAAGAGCATAGAAAACTGTGCTCTCACATAGGGGTGTGCCAAAATCAATTTAGGGTGTGCCAAAATCAGTTTCCCCTTTTTTTTCCTAGTATTCTTTTCGCGTAATCATAAGTGTCATAATTTCTGTATTTTTCAATTTTATTAAAAAAAAGCCTAGAGACCCTAACGGATACATTTCAGAGTCATATAATGCCGTTTGAAACTATATATATTATATGTTGTCATAAACGTCCGTAGTAGGCTTCAGTTTACGAAATCGGTGCAAGTTGCGAATGGGTAAAATGACCGTTTCAGGACATATTGGATGGTTCCACCGACCCAATTGGACTCCCGGAGGATATTAGGGACCATGGTAAACATCTCGACAATTTTTATTTCTGGGCGAAAAAAGGTTAAAAAATTACAAAATTGAAGGCTATAATTCACGCTTTTTGAGATTTCGGGGCGTGGTAGCAAAAGTGTTGAGACCCCAGGGGATATATCTAGTTGTGTCATATAATGCCGTTTAAAACCATATATGATCATTATATGTTGTCATAAACGTCCGTGGTAAGTTTGAGTTTACGAAATCACTACAAGTTGTGAACGGGTAAAATGTCCTTCTAAGGGCATACTGGATGTTTCTACCGACCCAATTTGACTCCCAGAGGATACTAGGGACCATGGTTAACATCTCGGCAATTTTTATTTTCGGATGAAAAAAGGTCAACAAAATAAAAAATTGAAGGCTATAATCCACGCTTTATGAGAAATTTTGAGGTTTCGGGTCCCGGTGGCAAAAAGCCTTGAAACCCTAAGGGATACATCTCGGGGTCATATAATGCCGTTTGAAACCACATATGATCATTATATGTTGTCATAAACATCCGTGGTAGGCTTGAGTTTACGAAATCACTCCAAGTTGTGAATGGGTAAAATGACCGTTTAAGGGCATATTGGATGGTTTCACCGACTCAATTGGACTCTTGGAGGGTATTAGGGACCATGGTAAACATTTTGCCAATTTTTAGTGCCGGGTGTAAAAAGGTCAAAAAATACAAAATTGAAGACTATAATCCACGCTTTTTGAGGAAATTTTGAGGTTTCGGGGCCCGGTGGCGAAAAGTCTTGAGACCCTAAGGGATACATCTCGGGGTCATATAATTTTGTTTGAAACCACATATGATCATTATATGTTGTCATAAACGTCCGTGGTAGGCTTTAGTGTACCAAATCACTTCAAGTTGTGAACGGGTAAAATGACCGTTTAAGGGCATAATGGATGGTTCCACCGATCCAATTGTACTCTCGGAGGGTATTAGGGACCATGGTGAACATCTTGACAATTTTTAGTTTCGAGCGAATAAAGGTAAAAAAATTACAAAATTGAAGGCTATAATCCATGCTTCTTGAGGAAATTTTGAGGTTTTGGGGCCCGGTGGCGAAAAGCCTTGAGACCCTAAGGGCTACATCTCGGGGTCATATAATTTAGTTTAAAACCACATATGATCATTATATGTTGTCATAAACGTCCGTGGTAAGCTTGAGTTTACGAAATCACTTCAAGTTGTGAACGGGTAAAATGATCGTTTAAGGGCATATTGGATGGTTCTACCGACCCAATTTGACTCCCGGAGGATATTAGGGATCATGGTTAACATCATTATAATCCAAGCTTTTTGAGGAAATTTTGAGGTTATGAGGCCGGTATCGAAAAGCCTATAGACCCAAAGGGATACAACTCGAGGTCATATAATGCCGTTTCAAACCATATATGATCACTATATGTTGTCATAAAAGTCCGTAGTAGGCTTCAGTTTACGAAATCGGTGCAAGTTGCGAACGGGTAAAATGACCGTTTCAGGACATATTGGAGGGTTCCACCAACCCAATTGGACTCCCAGAGGATATTAGGGACCATGGTAAACATCTCGACAATTTTTATTTCCGGGCGAAAAATGTAAAAAAAATTACAAAATCGAAGGCTAATCCACGCTTTTTGAGGAAATTTTGAGGTTTCGGGGCCCGGTGGCGAAAAGTGTTGAGGCCCTAGGGGATATATCTTGGAGTCATGTAATGCCGTTTGAAACCATATATGATCATTATATGTTGTCATAAACGTCCGTGGTAAGCTTGAGTTTACGAAATCACTACAAGTTGTGAACGGGTAAAATGTCCTTCTAAGGGCATACTGGATGTTTCTACCGACTCAATTGGTTCCCGGACGATATTAGGGATCATGGTAAACATCGCATAAATTTTTATTTCCGGGTGAAAAAAGGTCAAAAAAATTACAAAATTGAAAGCTATAATCCACGCTTTTTGTGGAACTTTGAGGTTTCGGGGCCTGGTTGCGAAAAGCCTTGGAACCGTAAGGGATACATCTTGAAGTCATATAATGCCGTTTGAAACCACATATGATCATTATATATTGTCATAAACGTCCGTGGTAGGCTTGAGTTTACGAAATCGCTACAAGTTGTGAACGGGTAAAATGACCGTTTAACGGCATATTGGATGGTCCCACCGACTCAATTGGACTCTTGAAGGGTATTAGGGACCTTGGTAAACATCTTGACAATATTTAGTTCCGGGCGAAAAAAAGGTCAAAAAATTACAAAATTAAAGGCTATAATCCACGCTTTTTAAAGTAAATTTTGAGGTTTTGGGGCTCGGTGGTGAAAAGTGGCAAAATTGAAGGCTATAATCTAACCCATTGTTTGAGTACAGGCTGGTTTCAGATCATTGTTGATTAAGGTCGGGTCTTCGGGTCGGGTCAGTTTTTGACAGCTTTAGGGTCTCAACATTTTTCATCTTTTCGCCATCGGGCTCCGAAACCTCAAAAATTCCTCAAAAACTGTGGATTATATAGCCTTTAATTTTGTAATTTTTTAATATTTTTTCGTCCGGAAATAAAAATTGCCAAAATATTTACCATGGTCCCTAATACCCTCTAAGAGTTTAATTGGGTGGGTGGAACCATCCAATTTGCCTTCAAATGATCATTTTACCTGTTTTCGTACATGCCTCTTATATTGGCTATAAGCTTTCACGGGGCCTTTACGTCGCCGGTCATATATGGGTCCACACAATATTATATGATCCCAGGATTCATCCCATAGTGTTCCGTGAAATTCAACACCAGCTCTCGACACCTTGTAAATCGCTCCGATTTCATGTATTATAGGCATACACCCATCATATGCTTCTTTTATGGTAAATGGTTTAGCCCATTAAAGGCATGAAGCCATTTGGTGTTCATTTTGGGCCCTTTGAGGTTGCTTATCGGGCCTTTTGTTATCATCTACTGAAATAATGAACATGCACCTTAAGAGTGCCTGCCCACTTGCAAATTTGCAATTGCTTTTAAATGACAGTATTAAGTATGTGAGTCCCACTTGTTAATTAATGGTCAGTGCCAACTTATGTAAGCTGTAAAATACAAGTATATACCAAATCACATGCCTCACATGCACTTATCAAATTATTAGACAATAGACACTAATCACTAATCATAATCACTGTTTAGTATTAGTATGTAGTCAATCAATAACATACTATACTAATTAAGGCATTGCAGTAATTACTCATTCATAATCCTAAGATACTAAATATAATTAAGCAAGAACCACACGTGCATGAGAGAATATGGGCAATGATAAAATAGTATTACTTGTATCTAAAAGGAGTATTAGTGTATTATTAATTAATAAAAGCAGATCGATCATCATTTTTCTAATCGCTGATTGTGGGAATAGAACAATATGATTAGTATCATCATGTATGTTAGCTATGTTGTAGAGTTGTATCCAGAGGTGTCAAACCCGAACCGACCCGAAAAAAATTATCCGTTTCGAACTATAACCGATCCGATTGATCCGAGAAATTCAAGACCCAAACCCGAACTGTAACCGAACTGAACTCAACCCGAATCCGAACTTGACCCGATCTGAACTTAACCCGGCACCGATTTGATCCGACCTGAACTCAACCCGATCTGAACTTAACCCGGCACCGATTTGATCCGACCTGAACTCAACCCGAATCCGATTTGACCCAACCTGAACTCAACCCGAACCGATTTGACCCGACTCGAGCTCAACCCGATCCGAAATTGACCCGACAAATAACCGATCAGATACGATCTGTTTTGACCCGAACTGATATTAACCCGACCCGATTTTAACTCGATTTGATTTTTACCCGACCCGAATTTAACCCGACCATAATTGATTATTGACCTTTTTATTCAAGTTCTTATACTATATATTTACTAATTATTAATAAGTTAACTTTTTTACTACAAAGAAATAGTCTGGAGTCTTAAGTTTACTACAAACCCATCACGTGAGACAATCTGACTAAAAAGTAGGTGGGGTCCATATAAAGAGCTCTCTCTTCCTATCTCTCTCTACCATGTGTTTTTAGAATATTTTAATCGTTGTTATGTATTTACAAATACATAACATTCCTTCATTACTACTTCCTCTACAACTGTGCATTATCCTAGAATTATAGGCATTATACATCGTACGGTTATACACACACTACGTACATATGCAATAATTTATGCTCAAATAAAAAGAATGCAATTAACTATCACTATGTATAATGTCAAGTTTTTAATATAAAAATTGAATTAGTAATAAAGTAATTCTAACAACTCTAACAAATATCTTATACAAATTGAATTAGTAATAAACTAAACTAATAGTACAGAACTCATAACCTCGCAAGATTGTACAATTAATGAAGAGTTGTAACCTTGTAATAACCTTAAAAAATTGATATTCTATTTTGTATATATCACCATATGTAACTATTATTACTCATCAATATATCACTAGCTCGGTCTCACTTATATAGGTATGATAAGTTATCGATAATTATTCAATCTCAATTTTCCTTTAAGATAAAAATTATACATAACTTGATCAAATGAGAAAACTAAAACTTCGTGCTTCATAATTAATAATCATATTGAACCAATAATAAGGTAAAAACTCAATAATATCTCTAGATTAAAAATAACCTTATTTGGATATGAATTTGGTCAGCTCGACCAAAATCCAACCAAACACAAAAAGGAATTGAATCGAAACTGACCATTTAATGAATCAACGGATCAACCTTATCTTAGTCAAACCGAACTTGACCGAACCGAAATCATCCGAACCGTAATCAACCCGACCCAAATTCATCTGACCCGAAGTTATCCGGTTAAACCCGTTTTAAACCTGATCCAAATTTATCCGAACCGAAAGTGAACCGATCTGGAGTTGACCCGACCCATATCCGACCCGGACTCGATAGACCATGACCCGAATTTGACCCGATCCGAGTTAAAAGGATAATTTTGATCCGAACATATCCGACCCGAGCAGACCCGACCCGAACTCCATTCGGTTATCCGAATTGACACCTCTAGATGTACGTACTACTTTAATTAAATTTAGGCGCACAGGTTACAAGACAACTAAGCTGCCCAGTGGATGTTGTGATGTTATCCTACTTAAGGCATCAACTTGCCAATCTTTCTTCTTTTTTTTTTCAAAAAAAAAATATTTAATATTAGTTCAAGAAAAATAAATTGATGAAATAAAAGCTAAATATTGTTAGTGAACGCAGTACATCCAAGGTAAGATGAAAGGTCCTTGTAGTGAAAGTTACAGTGGGTTGGCCCAATTCTTTTGAGATTGATTTGTATTTGTGAGCAGCGGGGCCCATTCATTGCTGGCGCCACATGGCGCCCGGGTCCTACTCTTTCATCCTACTTCACTGTTTTTTTTTTTTTTTTTTTTGGGGGGTCTCTTCATAGGATATTAGAGAGTTTTGTTTTTAATAAAATGAATATATAGATGTAGGTGTACCCCACATAATAAGCACTAAATGAAGTGATATGAGTAAATAACATACCCTAAATGAGAGTTGAAGATTTACTACAATGATTGTTTTGATGTACAAATAAAAGAGTGTGACACATATTTATTTGTTGAGATGGTTGTATATAAACATACGTGTATTGATTAATAAAGTTAATCCCTTTATTATATTAAAAATGATAACACTTGTAGACTTGTAGTTGACACAATCTTCTAGGCAATAAGGACTACGATAAGTAAGTTGCTAAATATATACAAGTATATAAATAAGAAATGCAAATTATAGCGATAGGAATATAGGATTGCTCATATTTAATACTTTGTAGTTAGCTAACTTTAGGTATAGTAAATGAATTAGTAGTAAGTGTAAATTTTAGCCAAAAAAAAAAAAAAAAAAACTATGTTGCAATGTTAGGTAGGGAAACAAAGATTTTTTTTTTCTTTTTTGGTGTGCTATCCAGTTCACCCTTTGGGTTAATTCGAATTTGGAGATCAGTTATGGGTGGTTAGGTTTCAGTCCCTTCCACGGGTCCTTCCTACCAAGTGTAGTCCTTCCAATCAGCACTACACCAACAATCAATTGGTAGTGAAACGGATAGATATAGAAGAGTGCAAAATGGAGAAGGCTATGGGTTGTAAGATCTGAATCTGATAGGAAAAAAAAGAATAGCCAAAACCAAAATAGTCGTAAAAAGATCCAACGTCCGTCGGTTGGGTTTGTGACAATATAAAAATAAAAAATAAAAAAAATGATAAAAAGAAAGGATGAGTAGGTGTTATAATGAATCAAGTGGGAAATAAAATATCTGAAAGGCAAAGGGGCAAAGGCAGAGTAGAATTATAGAAGAGGGATCTGGAGTGATTGAATTGGTTGAAAATAGAAAATAGAAAATAGAAAAAGATGAGAGAGATAATAAGCATACACATAGGTCAAGCTGGTATTCAAGTTGGTAATTCATGTTGGGAGCTTTATTGCCTTGAACATGGCATTCAACCAGATGGTTTGATGCCCAGGTATTTGAATTTACACTTAATTGGATGAGGATCCATATTATGCTATATTGGAATTGACGAAAT
Source organism: Chenopodium album (assembly GCF_948465745.1). Classification (NCBI taxonomy): domain Eukaryota; kingdom Viridiplantae; phylum Streptophyta; class Magnoliopsida; order Caryophyllales; family Amaranthaceae; genus Chenopodium; species Chenopodium album. The sequence continues at coordinate 269,505 of NC_137855.1, forward strand.
CTGTTGTTGTTTAATGCAGTGATAGCACAGTCGGTGTTGGGCATGATGCTTTTAACACATTCTTTAGCGAGACCAGCGCTGGTAAACATGTCCCTCGAGCCATCTTTGTCGATCTCGAACCCACTGTCATCGACGAGGTTCGAACCGGCACCTATCGTCAGCTTTTTCATCCTGAGCAGCTTATTTCTGGAAAGGAGGATGCTGCTAATAACTTTGCTAGGGGCCACTATACTGGTTATTTCTCATCACACCTTTTTATTATTTGGTTTCATAATTCTTAATCTTAATCTACTCCTATTACAATTGCAGTTGGCAAAGAAATTGTGGACTTGTGTCTTGACCGAATCCGGAAATTGGCTGACAACTGCACTGGTTTACAAGGCTTCTTGGTCTTTAATGCTGTCGGTGGCGGTACCGGTTCTGGTTTAGGTTCTTTGTTGTTGGAACGCTTATCTGTTGATTATGGAAAGAAGTCTAAGCTCGGCTTCACCATTTATCCTTCACCTCAGGTTCCATTACTTTCCATTTTTCAATACAGTACCTACATAAACTACCACTGTTGTATTTTAACCATTTGATTTCAGGTTTCAACCGCAGTTGTTGAACCTTATAACAGTGTCCTCTCCACCCATGCCCTGCTCGAACACACTGACGTTTCTGTGCTTTTGGATAATGAAGCTATCTATGATATCTGTCGTAAATCCTTGGATATTGAAAGGCCTACCTATACCAACTTGAACCGTCTTATTTCTCAGATCATTTCTTCCTTGACTACTTCCTTAAGGTTTGATGGAGCCATCAATGTTGACATTACTGAATTTCAGACCAATTTGGTCCCATACCCCCGGATTCACTTCATGCTTTCGTCTTATGCCCCTGTTATCTCCGCTGAGAAAGCATATCACGAGCAGCTTTCCATCCCTGAGATTACCAACGCCGTCTTTGAGCCCTCAAGCATGATGGCTAAGTGTGATCCAAGGCATGGAAAGTACATGGCCTGCTGCCTCATGTACAGGGGAGATGTTGTGCCTAAGGATGTTAATGCCGCTGTTGTTACCATCAAAACCAAAAGAACTGTTCAGTTTGTTGACTGGTAAGGCCTAAGGTCGTTATGCTTCAAGATTAACATCAATTTTTAAATAAACAGAGTTTTTACTCCTTTTTTGTTTCTATGCAGGTGTCCAACTGGCTTCAAATGCGGTATCAACTATGAGCCTCCAACAGTTGTACCAGGAGGTGATCTTGCCAAGGTGCAACGAGCTGTGTGTATGATCAGCAACAACACTGCTGTAGCAGAAGTTTTCTCACGGATTGACCAAAAATTTGATCTCATGTATGCCAAGAGAGCATTTGTTCACTGGTATGTTGGTGAAGGCATGGAAGAGGGAGAGTTTTCTGAAGCTCGTGAAGATCTGGCTGCTCTTGAGAAAGATTATGAAGAAGTTGGAGCTGAAGGAGTGGATGACGAGGATGAAGAGGAAGAGTACTAATGTGAATTTCCATGATAATCATGGAGAGGATGTGTTCGTTGAATGCCCTACTCACTGTGTCCACTTTGAATTCTTTAAAGTGTTGATCTTTTTGTGCTTCATGCAATGAGATTTTAGAATATTGTCTCCTGTAGTGGATACATGTCTGTCTTGTTTAATTGAATGATTTTGCTCAAATGTAGTATCTGTAACATAACGAAGTCATCATTTATACTGCTAGTAGTTGTTTCTCTAGATTTACTTCCTCCCACCTCATGTTCTTTTATGTGAGTATATCCTAACATATTCATCAGGCTTTCTTAATTCATCCATTGCAGTATTAAGCCAATATAAATCATGTTTGTTCTCCTGCAAAGTGTTTAATTCTGTTCTATTCTAACTAATCTTTTCACTTACTCCTAGGTTTCAACTCTGTAGTGCAAAGGGTTTAGCTTTTCAGCATGTAAGCTTTCTTTTTTATGGAGGCTGTTGAATGTAAGCTTTCTGATGCATGACACACTTAATTTGATGTTCTCTCATTTACAGCTGCTTTGGTCAAGGTAAGTTTTGGTAAGGGTAGCTGAACATGCTTCAGACAAGATAGCAACTTCTAAGTACTATGTTTGCTAACTTGCTTCCTGACGATAATGTGAAGTTGTGATTACCTAAAAGCCTAGTTTAAATCCAGGTACCGTTCTGTTCCTGTGAGAATGCTGTGTAACTCCCCGCGCAACCATGAGATGAGAATGTTTGGAAACCAGGGGGGGGGGGGGATAACAGTGAGAAAAGATAAAAATATCAGCCCATCCATAAATGAGAACATAATACATTTGGATCTACTGTAAAATTCACAAATTCCCTAATTGCGACTCCCTTTCTTTGAAGAAATTAAATTCTAATTTCTAAACTAGAAGGAAGCAAACAAGCAATGAACCTGGTTTTAGATGATCAACAGTGCTTGCTGTCATAGTTAGGGAGACGCTGTCTTCCTATGTTTCCCAGTAGCTATACATATATAACAGGAAAAAATCCATGAATTAAAGAGAAAACTGGTACAATGTAGGAAAAACAACCAAACATTTAACCAAGGCAAAAATTATGATAGAGCATGGGAGGGTCCCAGCTAGGTGTAGCAGGATCATCTTTTGAGTCGCACACATTGAAAACACTCTGCAGGTAATCATTCACTCCATTCATTGCATAGAGTGATGCTGATATTTGCCTCTCTACCTTCATGCGCTCAAATTCTAGCATAGCTACCTCATTGGCATTGCTCATTATCCCTCCTGCTTCGATCGATGTTGTGAAGGTGAGCTGTTTTGTGAACATTTCCAAATCATAATCAGGAATCGGAGGAGGGAACTGCTGGGGAAATGCCCACGAGCAATCAAATTGTCCACTTATATCTGGCCTATATGCATTTTCATCCGGTAATTGACCTGTAAAACTGACGGCTTGGCTGAGAACCAAGCTAGCATTGGCAACATTATCAGCTGCTTTCATGTTTGATGTGATAATTGGAGGAGTTGGAGGTGACTGGTTGTTGTTTCTGATCAAGCTCTTTTTCTGATTGACTAGGTTTCTGATTCTACGAGAGAGAGCAGAGTTGGCATTGGTTGAGGATGGAGTATTGACAAAATTGGTTCGTGTGTTGGAACCACGAAGGAGGCAAGCGGCTTCATCATAAGCCCGAGCAGCCTCCTCAGCTGTGTCAAAGGTGCCTAGCCAAATCCTTATCTTCTGAGTAGTGTTTTTTATTTCTGCAACCCATTTCCCTGACGGTCTCTGCCTGACACCCACAAACTTATTCTTGGTGGGAGTTTTGCTGCTGCTCTTCACCTTATTACATGTCTGTTTCAGTTTGCTCTCTTTATGCTGTAACTGCTGGAATTGAAATTCCATTTGCAAAAAAGAATTATTGATTTCTGAAATGAGGGCAAAAGAAAAATGCAAGTAGCAAGATTAAGACTTGGAGAAGAAACAAAGGCAAAATGGTTTATATACAAACACAATAATCAAGATGATAGTGGGTGCCTCGTCTTTTGCATTCCTTGTTCATAATATGTAATTTTAGAGGTTATTAAGAGTCAATGGAATGAGTAAACAAATCATAATTTTCTCTTTCTTTAGAATAAAAAGACTTCGTGCTCTCCCTCTTCTTTTGAGCTGATAGTCATTTAATTTTATTATCATTACACAGACAGACATTCTTTGTTTGACTGCTTCACGTTTGTTAATGATAGTACGTACTAGCTTAATTAGTAGCCAGAATTTCATTCGTGTAACCAAGTAGGTAGCAGTACATCTCACAATCCTGTGTGTCAAATGTGCGCCCAAAGGATTTCAGGGACTGTTTATTGGGTTTATGGTTTATCATCAGGGTCTAGGGAGAGGGCTTAATAATTTTGCAGCATGAGATATTTCGTAGTAAAATAACTTAGTTGTTTTTCCCATTGACCCGCTAATAGCAGTTAGCAGTTAAACCTTATGGTCCTTAGCAATGACCACAAAATGGGAAAGAAAAAACTTTATTATTATTTAGATTTTAGGTCAAACCCAAATGCAAGGTACCAACAGAATTAAGAAATTACTCAGTAGTTTTAAGCTAATTAGTCTATTATTCAAAGAAGGCTGATTTTTGAGAGAAACTGATCTCATAGAACTATAGAGGGAGACATGCTCAATTACAGCTGCATGATCTGTGATCTGCTACCAGAAGAGAAAAGAATCATCATCTTGTAATATGTGACGAGGCAAAAAGGCTTTTTGGTTTAAAAAAATTACGCGTATCAAATAAATTATAATATCATAATAGTAGTCGATGTATGTAAACTAGCTTATTTCTTTTTAAATATTTAAAAATGATATTTTAAAGAAAAATAGAAAAAATACGGTGATAGGTATGGAGTTATAAATTTGTAGAAGAGGTGGGGGGTGGTGGAGTGGGGGACCCGACTAAGAAAGAGCCAATATTCATATTCGTATTCAATTTACAAAACTGGGTCAAAGCGATTATTATCGTGGTGGCACGCAATTTGGTCTCCCTAAATTGATTAATTTAGTCTTATTACTATTATTATAATAGAAACAAAATCAATAAACAATAACTATATGTCCGGTGACCGACCAAATCTGTAGAAGGCTAAGGTGCGAGTCATTAATAGGTATTTGGATATGAGTTATTCTTGTGATAACATTGATAATATAACTACTTTTTCAATTATAATTGATTAGTTCTAAAACCATGAAATAAACACAAGATTATTAGTTTACAATTCCCTAGCCTATTCATGCATGCATGCAAATCATGCAATAAAATGCCCATGAATCTCTCTTCCTTTATTTTAACCCATTCTCCAAACTTGTTCAAACCAAAGAATTAATTTTCCAAAAAAATCCAAGGTGCAGCAGAATTAACAAGTCACCATTATTCAATTGCACCCAAAATTTCCAGACTGCAAACAAGAACACTCTTTTCAGCACACTAATTATTCAAACTTCCCCAAAAAAAAAATTACAAATTACAATCGAGAATACTTCTTAACGAATTAAAATTTAAGTAATATGTTGGCCAAAACTGCATCAAGAATCACCTCCTTTGATGATTCTTGAAACCTCCCAATGCAATATCATCCCAAAACTTCTTTAATCCAGAGACCGATGTATAATTTCTTCACCTTTCACTATACAACACTATAACTATGCTTTATATCTATAAAAGCACCTTGTGGACCCTCGACCACCAAGAGATGCCTGAGCAAATGTGACATTCACAAATGAATGAAGAGGTGATGCATGTTGACAAAGAATATGTAGCTATTGCATGCAAAACAACAGAAATCAAGTTGTGATGATTGAAATCTTCCTCAACTGGAAACCTAGGATGAAAGGATCGACTGCAAAGTAATTTGCTGCTGTGGTTGCAATGAAGACCATGTTGAAGCCAATGTAGCTGGTGGTAAAGTTTGCTGGAGATGCCTCAACAGATTAACCATTCTGCTGGCAGTTTGCTCTGTCGCTAAATCTTTACCAGCACAAAGAACCTAAACAAACAACAATTTTGGTTTGAAAATTGGCTACTACTGTGCAACGTATTATACACCATCCAAATAAAAACCGCTTACAACTATCACCGAGGTCATACAATTTTGATTATAATTTGATGATGATACACATAAGCTGTGAACATATACTTAACAGATGCTTGTACAAAGTTTAGCATGGACCAATACATTCATACAGAAAGAGAAGATGACTAGTCATTATACCCTATGAAGACATTCCTACCCAAGTCATCACATCCTCTTATTATACACATTGCATTAGGATAGAAACAAGGTGAGCTTGAGAATAAAGTTCAAACCTAAGCATCCTCGTAAATGAATACCAGAACCTTAGGGTGAAACAGATTAAGAGAGAAAGGAGCAACAAAGAAACCTATTCTAGTTCCACCACGACACACTGCACCAATTGTCCAACCCCATGCTCAATCGAAGACAACTTTCTTATAACCCTTGACGGGAGGCAGAAAAAATATGCTACATTTAATACTAATGCAAACTCTACCAGACAAAACCGCAAACTAAATACTAGAACCACCTAAAACTGATCTAAGAAAAAAATAAAACAAACTGAACCAAACTAGGTACTATAATTTAAAATAAAAAAAGAACAAGAAACAACAACAACAATGATCTGGGGTCGGCTAACATGAATCGCCATAAAGAATCATACAATATAAAGAATTGGACATTTTTTAGAAAAAGAAAAGAAAAGAAAAAAAAAATGCAAAGAAAATTAATTAAAAGAATAGGAGTATAGGAATTCACTAAACGGCCAAATGGACAATAGGAATTCAGCAAACAAAGGACAATCAACAGACAGACAAACCTTTGAACAGAAGAAATTATAGAGCAGAAGGCAAGAAACAGAAGGGGGGATTAAAGATAGCACACAAACATTCTGAATCGATGTCTCAAGCTGAAGAGACAGCAAGGAGAACATAGTAATGCAGATCTGGTAGCGCCTCCTAAACAATACCACTCATGGTGGCAATCAAGGGACAACACAAGGCTGTGCTCAAGCCTGACACCAGATCCGAGAAAAACTAGCATTGCAAAGCTGAGAAAAGATTCCACTAACCTATGCCATGATCCAACTCAGGACACGGCTGGACATAAAAGACAAAAGGCTAATGAAGAAGCAGCTTATTCAGCCTCTTCGACTCTTCGTAAAACAAAAAGGAAAAGGAGATCTGAAGAAGTTTCTTTAAGAAACTGCTATAGTAAGCACATTATTATAAAGGTTTCTTCAAGAAATCTGCATAGAGAGGATCTGAATAGAACTTGGAGCTTAAGAGTGGCAGCTAATAGTATCTTCCTAGGTTTTTTGTGTTGAGATTTTTTACGAACCACGTTTGTTTATCATGGTTACCAGTCAGCACACCCTATTGAAGACATTCACTCTCAGTCAGTCGCTATATGGATTCGAAACAATTAAATTATTATGATTACGTAACACTCTGATGACCAGCAGAGTGATTTTAACAAAATTCAATATGTCGAAGATTACAGTTACAGAAAGACCTTGGTGAGAAAAGAACTCATATGGTAGAATTTAGAACAGAGACGTACCTCTGCAAAGACCAGAAATATCTTAGGTACATGTTGATTGTTGGGTCCCAAGAGTTCCACATCAGACCTAAAGGCAATCAAATGTAACATTTAAGACTTTTGTTATTGACCAGGAGTGCAAAGACAAGGTAGCAGAGCTCCAACTAACGCTCACCTTTCAACCATACAACAAAGCTGATCATGAACAACTTTGGCCTCAATTAAGTCTCCTTTAATGGGCAAACAGCTTAGCCATGCAGGAATAACCTGCAGAAGACCAGAGGGAAACCTCAGAAGAAATCCCAGGATCTATAATTGATTACAATGTCATATGCCCATATTAAACAAGACACTGTCCCAGCATCAAATTGAGAGGTAGATTAAATGACATATGAAGCAAATAGTAAATTGCAAAACCAAAAATGCCATGAAACAAAAAACATGACACAAAAACTTGCTTATACCATGCACAATAACCCAAGAATATGATAATTAAATATATGATGCTTCTTAAGTTTTGATTTAATGAAGTACATGCTTGTTTTCAACCTTCCACGCCACATGCACAAAACATGTATGTCATTACTACAAGCATGCTAAACATACACCATTAGTCCATTACACTAATAAAAAAAATAAAAAATAGAAAAAAAAAGGCTGCCTAATTGGAAAATCTAACAAAACTAACCTGTGATGAATCAATACTATCCCTATGATATTGACATATCTTTCCCAGAGCTGATACTGCATTATCATATGCCATTATATTTTCAGGCTGAAGGGCATGAGGATGCTGGATGACAGCATTTAGCCTTGAGAGAGCCTCTGTTTGATAAATTTACCCAAAAAAAAAAAAGAAAAAAAATTAAATTCCAGTTTAAGGGATACGCACATCAAAGGTAAGAAAGTAGATGGAAATCTACCCCCCACAAGTGGCTTGAAAACTGAACCGCCAAACTCTGCACACACGCCGAGTCCATAGACAGCAGCCTGAATAAAGTCGTGTGCGTGAAGTGAGAACAAATGACATAGTTAAGTATGGTTCAAACAAGAATGCATGCAGCACACACCTGTCGAACATCTGGATGTTCATCATTGCAGGCTTCAAACAAGAAAGGCAAGTATGTGTCATAGTATCTGCCCCACAAAAACAATAATTAGAATATCTGACAGAATAATGGGATGTCATACTTCTCCGTATTATAAAATAGTTACACTATGCTTTTTCAGGCTCCAATGCACACCTTTGACCATTAATATCTATATAATGTATATGTGAAACTCGTGAAAGATATTTTTAAAATACACATTTGACAGTTATCTAGCAAGAGTACAAGATTACACATGAAACGGTGTTACATATTAATATTTGTAGTTGTGACAGTTTACAGTCAACTTTCGTAACTTTGGCCACAAAAGGTTCAGATGCTAGACTTACTTGAGAGCAGCTTCACGACACTGCTCAGCAACATCATCAAATATACATATTGCTATCCTTCTTTCTCCTGCTGTCTTGTCTTTACCCTACATACAATGCAGAAATCTTGAGATGCATTCTTACCTTTTCTCTTCACCTCCTAAATTACAGGTGTCAAATGGGTACGGATAGGCCAGCTATACTTTATAAATTGAGTAATAATATGCTCAGGCTTGACAAGAACAATAGATTCCAAAGTAGCGTAATAGATCACAACTGGGGAAAAAAAAAAAAAAAAAAAAAAAAAGGATTTGTTTGAGGATTGAAGAATAGTTTTAGTGAATTTATCTGAGCTTGTCAAAAAGAGTCAAGGACTTGAGATTATAAAAAACAAGGCCTTAAAAGGTCTTGAATAAGACTTTAAAAGACTTCTCTATGTTGACAAAACTAGTCACTGCCATTAAAATACTTAGCTAATATATAGACAATGACTTTAAACCACAAGACCCCACCAGCAACCTCTCAAATACTAATACTAATTAAACATGAGTCAAGTGCCAACAGCAGTACCTTCAAATTATGCAACTTTATATGCAGTGATATACTCGTTCTACACATGGTTTGACCCAAAATGTAAATTTTAATCAGAAATGGACCAATTGAATTCTATTAATTAGGGTTCAAGCACAATCAGGTTTCAGTTTTTTTCCCCCTTTCAACATTCATTTTTTTAGTCTATTTGTGGTAGGCTCAGTCTTGTACGCCAATCATATCAAGAAAGTATTTATCAATTCAGTAGCGATTTTAATCTCAAAGACTCAAACACATAAGTTTGCCAGAGAGAGAAGTCATTAGTCAGAAGAAAGAAAACAAAAACATGAATTGATGAATGAATGCACATGAGCAATATGTTAATTGATATTGAGCCACGTGGTTTAAAAGCAGTTCAACTTTAGCCACACAAACCATGATCTCTCACAAAATGGGATAGACACTAACAGCTTTCTTAGATAAAAAAAATCTGGATATTCAGCAAGAAACTTACCCACATAGGAGTCAGGTACGATGTCAGCTCATCAAAGAAAGCTAAGAAGGAGGCCTTGAATGTTTTGATTAATGTTCCCAAGATTTCACCGACCTAAATCACAGACAAAACTCTCCTTATTTGTGATGTACATGGAGAAAGAGCCATAAAAGAAACAGATACAGAAATACTGAAACAAATAAAGAGCACTGCCACATACTTGGTCAAATAGCTCCTCCTCCTGCTCATTTTCCTCTTTAAGTAACTCACTCTCTTCAGCATCAAAGTCCTCTGCTTTAGCCCTCTCTGATCTCTCTCTTTTTCTACTGGAGCTAGCAGTGAGGACCTGCTTAATTTCATCCACAATTGCTCTGACTTGACCTTCATCCAAAAGGGTCCCAGAAACCTGGAGAAGAAACGAGATGGATTAGAAGCATTTTAAACAGCACAGATGCAGAAGGAAAGTGTGACATGATCTTAAGAAACACTTGGTTCATATGTACGATAGTCATCCCAGCCTTTTATTTTGTCCCTAGTTTAATTTTATATAATCACTCTAATTGAAGACAATGGCCGTCTTTCTATCAGAATGTGCTGAGTGGTGAGGGAGGAATCATGTATATTATGATCCATATGCATGTTGAAAAGTTGATGATGACTCATATTTAGTACTGTACAAGAATGGTGAGCTGTATGTTGATCAGGATTTTGGGATACCAAAACCAAAGTTACATTCAGAACATAGCTTCAGAGACAACACTGACTTAGCTTTCAAAAAAACGTTGAGCAGATAGCTTACCTGTATACACTCATTTAATGCATCCAACATGCTAGCACTAATTTCAACATCAGGCTCCTGCAAATTATTGGGAAATTAGGGATCACATAGATTCCGAGCATTATGAACACAGAAACAACCACAGCTAAGAACAACTACCTTGTGCAGGGCCTCTACTAAGGCTGGTACTATGTAGTCAGACAATTGCTTGACATAGGATTCATTGCGACCTTGAGCAAGCCCTTTCTCCACAGCTAGTTTTGCAGAGAGCAATAGTTCGGGCATAACTGTAAAAGAGACAAATGTTTGATAGTAAGAGCTCGGAAAATACCTTCCAAAAACTATCACAGATGTCTGTCAGAAGGTGTAAATCCAGGAACCAAGATAACTACATACTAGAAACGGCAGCTCTTCGAACTTCTTCATGGAAATAAAATTTTAAGAGAGGAACAAGAGTTGGTGCCACCTGCATAGAAACAATTATAGTCAGTATGTCCTCTCAATAAAGAATTTTTATTTTGTAGAAAATAGAGACTAACCTGATCAATCCAAGGATAAAACCCTTCCTTCAATTCATCCGCATAACAACATAGCATGTTGCATGCAGTTGCTTTCTCCTCCAAGACACTAGTCTTGATCCCTATCCTCTTGTCTCCAAGTGTTATGGTCTCCATGCTACAAAACACATGAATAAATATACATAAATTATTGGGAAATGGAAGAGGAAAAATTCAAAGTGATTTAAAAAAATATTGAACCCCAAATCATAGCATGGGCCCACACTTTTTATTAAAATAGAATGGTAATTTAATTACTTCTTTTAAGGGAATTGTAGATAAAAATAGAGGGGAGGAAAGTCACAAGTTATTATAAAGTTTAAACTGTAAAATAAACAGAAAAACTTCATTCGACAAGAGCAAGGTACCTTTCATCATCGGAGTCTTCAATATCATTATCTGAGTCAGCAGAGGTGATTGTCACATCAGGTTTAAGCTGAGCAGACTGAAGAAGAGGAGGCATAACAACACTCATATAAGGAAGGAAATCCTGCCCTAGGCATTTGCATAATCGAGCCCAAGCCTACAAAATAATTGAGCACCCAAAAGTTACATTAGGAGTCTTCTATAAAGCAAGTGCAATAAAATGTGCTTTAAGAAGCAAACTTTACCTGTAGCATGTAACTTGTTGTAGGATCATCAGCTTCCATTTGGGATCCTTGCAGTGACATAAGCACCTCCATGACCTGGTAGACAAATCGAATGCAGATTATTTATAAGCATCAAAATGACGTTAACACCAAGACAAAGAACTAAGCCTCAGTTGACAAGAAAAGTGTAATTGGTAGTGCTGCAATTGAAAATTTGACATCAAATTATATGACAAGGATAAAGAGCTTGCTACTATATCAGATTTTTTTTTTTATTATTTTTTTTTTTTCATTTATACTAGGAAGAATAAAAAATTGCCAATATCAGAACTTAAACAGAAATGAAGACACAGCTAAAAAGAGTGCCATATGCTTTTGTAAGAACAATTAAAACTCCATAATATGCAACATGAACTAATTGCTGTGGAGATATCACAACCATACCAGCCTCAACTTATCTGACTGTAAAAAGTAATAAAGCCTAATATGACTTAACAAACCTGTTTAGCATCATCCCTAAACTTCTCCTTGCCAACAGCCATACCAACCAAACTAATGCATTCCATTGCTTTTGCTCGAAGCATCCGGTTAGATTTGTCTGTTGCATTAACAAGGATAGCCTTCAAGTAAGGCATGACAGCATCATAATATTTTTGGAAATGCTCCTGCAAATTTCTTCATGTTAAAATCTTGTTCTCCATAGCAATATAATCTAATCAAACAAACTTTAGTTGCAGAAGCACCTGAGAAGAATCAGCAACTGATGCCAATGCAGTCAAGGCTCCCTCTTGAACCAATTGTTTTCCATTCTGAATTGATGTGCAATTGTTCACATAAACACAGTAAAAATCAAAATAACCAAGAAGCTTTGCAACGTATAAGCTATTATTATATACAGAGGAAAAATGGAAAGGAAATAAATGCATAAGTTGTATTTACCTGTAACAGAACGAGTAATTTGCTCACCACCCCATCCATGTAAGGAGTTAAGATATCTGGAGTGCAGTTCTCGCTGAAATTAAGAACAGCTGAAGCAGCATGTGCCTGCATAATGTTGATAGTTTAAATGCAGAACAGTAAATCTTCATGCATGTATGTTATTCTACTCCATAAATATACAAAGTAGAAAGTAGTAGCTTGAATATGCCAAACTCCCTCAGTTGGCATGTAGTTTGTGAAATAATTTACAAGGTGATTACTCAAGAGTGCCTTAGATATTGAGAGTAATTCTCAGAGACCAAAATTAAGCATACAAATCAATGCAACTAACCAACCTGTACTCGAGGATTTTGAAAGTCATCCATAGCGCCAGCCAATGCTGGAAGAACTCTCTGGTGATACTGCATTTGCAAATCTGGACCCAGGTCAGTAGACAACTGCCCAATTGCATTGATTGCTGCCCACCTTACTCGCGGATGAGGATCTTGGAACGAAGTCAAAACCATATTCACTACTTCTTCCAAATTTTTAACCATCACCTAGAACATCAAATTAAACAATATATATTGTAAAACAATACAAGTAACAAGAAATAGCAAACATGTCTTGTGATAGTTATGATAGATGATTCTATATACTAGAAACCATAAGGCCGCATTCAATCAGATGCATAGATAACATAATAACAAGCATAACTTAGACAGACAGCATCATTACCTTAGCGCAACCCTCGGCAATCTGAGCAAGAGCAATGAGCGCAGCATGATGCTTCTGCCACTCAGGAGCAGATAAATAAGCAGGCAACAGCTGGGATGCCACCGGAACAATAGAGTTACCGCCAAGAGCAATGGCGAGACGGTCAAGACATTCCTGTCCAACACTGTAATTGCCAGTCTCACCTGCATCCTCATCCTCAATCTCAGCACTATGCCAAGCAGGATCATCCTCAATATCCAACAGCATCTTCATCAGTATCTCAAACAGCCTACTAATAAACTGTGGCAACTTCCTCATCATCCCGGGGGCACGCTCCCTAGCCTCGGCGAGGGTGATGACAAACTCAACAGCCAAATGTCTGGTTCCTTCCTCCAATTGCTCAGCCTCGGCAATTTGTAACATAGAGCCGACCACATCCACAAGCTGCCTTCTCAAAAACCTAGGTTCAGCCCCAGCCAGCTCAATCAACAGCTCGAGCGCCTCCTGAGCCGTAGCCTCTTGACTGGAATTCAAGGCCTCAGTCAAGGTCCTCATCATCGCCGGCAGCAGGTCCTGAAACCTATCCCTATCACCGGAAGTCTCGAGACACTGGATGAAATTAATAACAGCATTCAAAGCGGCGATTCGAACATCGGAGCTAGGAGAATTGGAGAGAGTGTTCAAAAAGACGGCGTGAAGGTCCTTAATGAAAGGCACCAGAGTGTCGCCGATAAACTGAGAGAGCTGAGCGAAGATTAAGAAAGCGGACTCCTGCAAATTGGGAGAATCGGAGGAAACGCACTGGAACATAAAAGGGAGAAGCTCGGGCCAGCCATTGTCGGGAAGAATACCGGAAGCGAGCTCGGAAATGGTGTCGCAAAGCTTCTTGGAGATGGTTTTGGCGTCATCGCGTTGGAGGCAGGCGAGGAGGATGGACTTGATGGAGGATTGGGAAGAGGGCGAGAGACGAGGCCATACATAAGAGGAAGAAGAATCGGAGGAAGACATGGAATCGCGAGTGAAGAGCTTACGAAGAAGGATGGTGGACATGGCGCGAGCTTCGAGGTGAGGAGAGAACTGAAGCAAATGAGCGAGTTTGAGGGTGAGTGAATTAGGATCGGTTTCCTTGCAGAGATTGAAGGCTAATTCAGCCTGGGATCGGTGTTCGTTGGAGGAAGACATCAGGTGAGAAATGAGGCTCTCAAAGGGGGCCGGCTCAGGCCCGAGAAGCGCCGCCAGTTGGGCTTGGGGGATCTGAGTTGACTCGCCCTCCATTTCTAGGGTTTTAAGCTCACACTCTCTTCTCTCTGAGCAGGGGATGAGGATGGAGGGAGGCAGGAAAGGAGAGGAGAGTGGAAAGGGAAAAACAGAAGGAGGCCGATGAAGATTGATATTTGGGGATTAGAGAGAAAAAGGGTTTTAAGCATAAATGGGTGGGTATTTCTATAATTATTTTTATTTTTATTAGATATAAATTGGTAGGGCCATGTTACACCTCATTGGTTCACACTCAATCATTCATTTTTTTCACTCTCTCTGCCTTTTTCTTCTCCAGTTCTTTGCCTTTTGTTTTTGGAGGGAAATCAAAACACACCTCTATATTTTCCAGCTCATCAACCCACCCCACTGTCCTATCTTAATTTTTTTTATTCATCTGTTATTATTTTCCTAATTCCTACTCATTATTGTCTTTATTTCACTCCTTAGTTATATTTTTCTCTTCTTTACTTTAATCTTCTTGTTCTTTTCTTTTCGGAATCATCACTATTATATATTTATATTACAGATTATATGGGTCATTATCTTTTTTTAAAAGCAATAGAATCTACGGAGTATTAAGTTATACTAAACTGTTGATCTTAAGTTTTGATGATGACTCAAGGAACCTAAGCAAACCCATAAGGGCTTTAACTTTTGTCTATTAGCTTTGATATATTGACAGGTTTTATATGCAACGAAGTTCTAGAGTCAGAATGGAGCATGGAACAAGGTCTAAGGATGAGCTGTGGACAAGCATAAAAGACAATCAGAAGCCAAGTTCCTTGAGTGAGGAACTGAAGCTCCAGAGTCGAAGCTTCACTGAGTTCCAAGAAGTCTATTGTAACTTTATTATTTATTTTAGGCTTCTTGTATATATGTTAAGTACTTTGCTAATTGATAGGATTTTAAGTGGATTTAATTTCAGTTTATAAAGATTTTATTTTCCTTATTTAAAAAGATTCTATTTTATTTTCGGAAAATTATCTTTTAAACTATTCTATTTATTTAAAGATTTTCTGTTTTAATTCTATCCTAATATTTTGGAAAATCTGACTTGGTAAAACTACTCTTGAAAAAACGTTTTACTGAGTCAAGGAGGTTGAGAAAATAAAGGAACCACTTCCTTATTACGTGCTTCTGCTTGTTGCCCAAGCCTCCACGAACTGCACTTCCTTATTTCATGGAAGTTGTGGTGAAGTGGGAGTGAAGGCAGTCGTGGGATTTTTTCAACTGATTTCCTCCTGTATAAATAGGATTAGTTTTCTGTTTTGAAAAGTACACTTGAGCATTACAATTTTCTAAGCTTTTCGAAAAGAGTCAAAAATCCACTTAAGTCCTTGAGTGTCTTTGTACTTAGCATCTTAGAGTTTTAATTCGAGTTGTATTGGGGAAGAGTTTGGGTAAACTCGAGAGTGTTTAGATTGCTTTGAGTGAAGCAAGGAGAAAGAGAGAGATTTGAGAGCTCAACTGATTGAGGGATCAGTTGAGGGGGAACTTAAGTTCGTAGATGAACTTGAGTTTAGAGTCTTAATTTGTAATAGGTTGTTTGCCCTATTTATTATTAAGAATTGTGTTTAAAATCCCTTGTGGTCGTGGTTTTTCTTCTTGATTAGGGCCAATAAGTTTTCCACGTAAAATCTCTCTTGCACTTTAAAGTTTTTGTTTAAGTTTCTTTAAGAATTCCGCAAAAATTACCCTAGTTCCTCCACAATACAACACCCCCCTCTTGTATTGTTCATTCGAGTCAACATAAACAAAACATGCTGACATCATCTTTCTCTAAATTTGTACACATTTTGCTTTATAATAAAAAAATTCCCACCTAAATGCTTTAATGACTTCATCTTTATTTTTTATTTTTAAAGTTGAACTTCTCTTTTTTTTATTAATTTGAAAACTGTGTCATGTACTCATGTTAATGAATTTTGACGAAAAAATAAAATAGATTCTTCTACAAACTACTATACAAACTGTTAATTGTTGGAAGCTAAAATAATAATTTTGATGACATTGGTGCTAATTATAAACTATGTATTTTTTTTCATCAGATTTCATTAACATGCATTCCTTAAATAATTTTCTTTTGTCTATTTCAATTATTAATTGTAAATAATGTGGTTCATAAACATCCTTAAATGTAAATTATTTTTATATTTAATTATAATCTTTATATACAATATAATACAACAGAACATAAATTACCAAAAAAATAAAAAAAACTAACTGTGCATCGCATGGGAATAACCTAGTATTGTATATACAAGTATATTGCTCATTGGATAAAATTAGTCATAACTCATACGTACATACGAGAGATAGCTATTTGACAATAGACCTGGTTATTGGGCGGGTCGGGTCAGGGTCGGTGCGGGTCGGTTGCGGGTCAGGGTCAAAGAGGGTCACATTTTATAGGGTCAATATAGGGTCGGGCCAATGCGGGTCGCGGGCCGATAATGGGCGGGCCTACAAAATATCAATTAAAATAAATATTGGACAAAGCCATTATTAAATACATATGAATACAAATTAATCTATATAATTATTTTTACATTATGTATTTTCTTTATCAACTAAATTTGAAAAATATGTTGGCCCTATATTGACCCTACCCAATAAGGCTCTGTCCATTAATAGCCCTGTCCATTAAAAGCCCTATAAGCTTGGCCCTGACCCTATTATCATTGGACTACCCTGTCCAATAACCACCTCTATTTGACAATAGATCACCCAAATTTATTCAAACCAAACCACACTAATCTACCGAGATAATGAGCAACAATCACTCTCATTTACAAGGTTTTTTTTTTCTATAAAAATCCCCTATAAAACCCCATTAGCCTCAAAATCTCCCACAATTGTTCTCCATGAACGTTGAGAGTCATATAGTGACTTTCACTGGTGCAAATTAGGCTTATTCTTTATTTATATCCATCAGTTTGTACAAATTAGGCTTTTTCTTTATTCAAATTGATTACACTACATCCTTACAACTTCAATGAACTAATATTACAGATTGTAAAGCATTTATGTTGCATGACGATCCCTGCAAAAGGTAATATGACCTTATTTTTACTATATTATACTTGTCCAAATTTCATGTTATAAAATTTAAGAAGATTATATATTTAAAACACACATTAATCTGAACCAAACAAGATCTCATTTGATTATGTTTATTGCAATAATCCCCACCACGGGAATAATACAAGTACCTCCCTCTCCTAAAATTTGTATCCGAGTTAATCTTGGGTATGGTATCATTGATCTCACTGTCCCGGTAGGGAACACCCACCTTAGGATTACGATTGGCAGGCGTGGGACGTGGTCTAGGGCGCCTAGCATTAACACCAGAATGCCAGCCACTAGCACCAATAACCTTATAGGAACAATCATCCCCAAGACCAATCCTAAAACGACGAAAATCCCTGTATTTCCTCCAAGACTTCTCCTTTCTATTCCTAAACTTCCAAGCCACATCACACTGATTAGGCTTAGAACCATTAACAGGAGTAGAATACTCCAAGAAGACAATGGACTTAAACAACCTCAAATTAAAGCGCTCAATAGCGATCAAAACACGAGGATCAGAACAATTAACCCCGTCTTTCAGGTCCTCAGCACAAGCTGCCGGACCAAGGGTGGCGTTAGAAGTAAGATTATGCTCATGATTAGCAATGACAGTCTCAGTAATAGGTTGCGAAACAGAAGAAGGAGCAAGAGCAGGAGGAAGGGAGAAATCCTCGCCAGTTTTAAGGACGGAAGAGTCATCTTTGAAAGTGGCATTCTCAACCTGAGTGAAGAGGTTAGTAAGAGCAGGAGCAGATTGAAGCCATGGATCTGGGGGTTGGTAAGTGATTGCAATAACAGTGATTATTAATACTGCAAATACAAATACAGAGAAACATACATTGCTGATTTGCTTTATTAGCTTTTGGGCTATGGGGGGTTCTGCTGAATTCAGTGGCTCTTTCATTTTCTTTCAAGATCAAATCTTTCTCCCTAATTTAATTGATTTGATCTAGGGTTTGTAAACCAAATTGAAATTGCAAAAAGCATTAAAAGATTGGATTTTGGATCTAGAATCTAGAATCTAGAGGGAGAAAATCATGGAGATTGAAGGTGAAAACTTACAGTTAGCTGTAGAATTGAGTAAGTCTGTAAATCTTGGTCCTCTCCGAAGCTGTTGAGTAGAAATGAAACAACTTGAGCTCTCAATTGAGTGTGAGTTAAGTACAAGTTTTTGGGTCCCAATGTCCCATAGATGAAGTTAAGCCATCACTATAAATCTATGATAATCATGTACTAAATTGAGATTTGCCGACAATAATCACTTACTCCGTATCATTGTATTTTTTATTTTTGTTACTCAGCCTTTTTTTTGCAAGTACATTGTTAATTTTTGTCACTAAAACCTTTTAAATTTTGTGTCCGAGAATTTCTTGAAATTTTCTCCCTACAGGCGGATGCACGATCCAGTTTTGTTTTAAAAAAAGGCGGAATGAACATATAGTTGTCCAGTAAAGAACATTTAGTTGTTTTGTAAAGAACATATATTTATCTTATAAAGAATATCACATATAATTGTTTTGTAATGAACATATAGTTATTTTGTAAAGAACATATAGCTTTTGGTACTTTATATATATCTAAAAAACATCTGTAATATTAATAAAGAACATGATAATATAATGTAATGAATATTATTTGTATTCAACCACCATAATCTAAAAATAAAATTTAAAGAACATTTTAAAATAAACAATTAATTTTATGTCACAAACAATTAATTATACTGACAATCAAATAACATGAAGATAAAGAACATTATTAAATAGCACGCATGTTCTTTTCACTCTAGGTATATGTTCATTATATTTTAATAGTATCTTAGGTTCTTTTCACTTAAGGTATATGTTCATTGTATTTTAATAGTATGTTCTTTTCATTGTAACTATATAGATATGTTCATTATGTTTCTATAATATGTTCATCCGCTTTATAAAATATGAAAAAGAACATTTTACTGTATTTTAATGTACATTGTATTACTTAGATCTACAACTTTTACTGAATTTGCTAATTTATTTGCTTTCTTTTTTAAAATTAGAGGTGATCATTTGCGGGCTTGGGCGGGTAGCGGGCCGGGGTTATGCTTATTTTTTTGTCCAACGGGCTTTATATAGCAAACCCGGACCCTTTTATGCAGGCTTGATACTTTCTCCATACCCGCTTATTAAATGGGTCGGGCTTGCCCGCGGGCTAACGGGCCTTAAATTTTGTTTTTATTTTTATAGTACTAATTCATCTTTTTTATTATTTACCTTTGCTAAAATTATTTTGGTAGAGTTGTCTTAAAATTTATTGTTCACAAATGATAATAGAAATTAACAAAAAGGTTGAAAGTATGATATATAATGGAAGAAAAAACTTATTTAATAAGTGTTAATGATTAAATATAAAATAAAAATAAGTAATTGTAACTAATAAAAGCTTATAGTTCAATATAGTCTCTTTGTATTTATTTTCTAAAATACACAAAGTCTATCATAAATTCATAATTAGTAACTAAATAAAATTATTAAAATAATATTTTTACTATTAAATTAGTAAACGGGCCGGGCGGGCTAGCCCGCAATATATATTTTCTTGTCCATACCCGTCCATTTATATTAACGGGCCGGGCCTAACCCGCCCAAATATCCAATTTTTTTCAAAAGGTTGTCCAAGCTCGCCTTTTATACGGGCCGGGTTGGGCGGGCTTAGCGGGCCGTCCCGCCCATGAACAGCTCTATTTAAAATGTAATAATTGGTCGGTTTTCTTCAAGAACTTCATATAGTTTCTCATTGCAACACCAAAACCACATAAATCACAAATTTACACCAAGAATTTGCAAAAAAAACTACCAATCGAACTCAAATTGAACAACTATGCATGTCGAAATTGTACTTACCTTTTGTTTTCGTCAGCCATCTTGAACAATTTTGCACCAAGAAGTTTGAAATTAACGTTTTCTTTATTAAGGTTTGATGAACTTGAAGTGGTTTTCAATTTTTCTTTTTTGGGAGAGAAATCTTGTAGAGAGAGAAAAATTCTAGAGAGAGAGTATAGTTTAAAATGATTTGAAATTACTACATGGTAAAAAATAATTACTATTTATCTTTTTGCATTTTTACAAAAAAGAAGCTCAATATAACACGTGTACATTAGAATTGAACAGTATGTTCTTTCTACAACCATGTACTCTAGAATTGAACAATATGTTCTTTCTACAACCATGTACATTATGATACAACATAATGTACATTCCGCAGCGGATGCACAATGCGGATCGTGCATCCGCCTGCAGGAACCACCCATTAAGAATTTCTTCTCCCTAATTTACTTTTTAGTTTACTTTTCAACTTTCATTCACTAATGAGGCATTTATCGATTTATTATTCACCGTTTCTGATCTATTCACCTTGATCGATAGATCAAAATTAACTATTGTGATTAAAGAAAAAAATAAGCTTTTTAGTTAAAGAACTAGGTTCAAATCCCGTGCAATGCACGATTGTTAAATATTTTTGACAATAATATTACACAATATAAAGTATATAGCAGATATTTAGAAATATTTCTTTTAGGTGTATATGGAATATAATTAAACTGGAAAGAAAATACATAATATATAAATAGTTTACTTAAAGATTTTGCAAAAAAAAATATATATATAAAAATAATAAAAAAAAAATAAAAGAAGTGAAAAAGGCGGGAAAATTTTCCACAAGATAATGACAAGTGTCGTTTTAGATTTGCTTTTAGTATATATAATAATATAGAGTAATAATAGATAGAGAATCATATCATTGGTTGTCCATATTTGTGTGTGTTTGATCTGTTGTGGTATGAATCTGAATCACTTGAATTGGTCGGAGAAAGTGATGTAGTCAAGGAGATAAATGGAATTTTAAACTTTTATATTTTGTACTTATTTTACTTTTATATATCAAGATCATTCAATTTAGGAATAAAAAAGAGTTAATGTATTGAAAATCTAACTTGAAGCCTGACGGGTAAAGTTGATCGATAAAGCTTAAAATTTTAAACTACAATTGTATGATTAATTTCATATCGAAAGTACATTATTACATTATTACGGTATTTCAATTTTTCATAATTTCTATCATTTTTTTTTCCAAAACATGTACGAAGTATTTACTTTATGAATTCAGATTGATAAAAATTAATTATTCATAAATCATAATTATAATTAAAAATTTTCACTCTTATAAGAATGGGAGGTTGTTCATGAAAAATAACCAAATACGGAGTAGATTGCTCCGTAATTCCGTATCCGTATTAGGCAAGTTTAGATGGACAAACAAAATACAGTACAGTAGAGATGCTTTAAAGTTGGAAAATATATTCAGGAAGTTTTATAAAATGTTCCAAGGAATGGGGGAATAAGAACAACTGTAGCGTAGGTGGGGAAAAAAAGTAAGGTGAATAAGCAGCAATTGGCAATTGGGGAGAATAAAAATGAAAGAGAAAGCAGAGATTTTTGCTTGATATATTCCAGGGAAAAGGGGCAGCTTCCGGAAGTCATCTTTGTCTTCATCTTCACATTAATCTAATCTAATCTAATCTAATCTAAATATCTAATCTAATCCCCCCATCAAATTAAATTAATTTATTCCAGGTGTGGTTTAGCATGGAATCTCATCCTCCTCCTCCTCCTCCTCCTCCTCCTAACCAGGTTCATCTTCTTCACCTTCTCACTTCTGCCCTTTCCAATTTTCACTTTAATTTCTTATTGCAACTTTGATCAACTAGGAACCCCATTCTTATTGCCTTTTGTTGCCCCTTACACTAACTTCTTTAATGCTCCATGTTTGATTCTTTTCAAACAATCAATCACCTATATATGCTGTACTAAACTAGTTATAGTGTACATCCCACTTTTATGCTCCATGTTTCCATGCTAATCTATTCTTTACTAATCATATATGTGTAGGCGTCTCATTGTCCTAAGAAATGCTCACCTTGTATTCACTGCTTTCCTCACTACAGCAACAAGAAGCAGAAGCAGAAGCAGAAGCAGAAGCACAAGCACAAGCACAAGCAGGTACTTGTTGTATCAGATCACCTTCATTTGCTGCTTCCTTTTTAACTACTTTCGCAAACTCTACTTGATCAGGGTTTCAAGTTTAAGTTTTGAATGTGTGTTAAACTTGCTGGATAACAGTAAGAAAACCCTAGCCTCCAGTTGCAGTAGTGCTCTATAGATTAATGTGCTCTTCTTTGACTTAACCATGAATTCTGCCCTTATTTTAGTATAAACTCCTCTCTTCATCAATCAATATGGTTGGCAGGATTCAATTGGAAACCTACAGAACCGTGACATTATTGTATATGTTCTAGGTAACTTCTTTTTCAATATTAAGACCTTGTATGTGTGTTGTTTATGGCTGTGCTGCTCGTGTTCCTGTCACTTACTTGTTGATGCTGATATAATCCTAACTGCTAGGCGGTCCTGGGTGTGGAAAGGGAACCCAATGCTCTAAAATTGTACAACACTTTGGTTTTACTCATCTCAGTGCTGGAGAACTCCTAGAAACTGAAGTCAAGAGTGGATCTGAAACTGGGTTAGTGCCTTAGTTATTTGATTATATTACGTGCTCTTGGAATAATAATAAAGAATTTGTCTTTCTGCGGTAGATTGAAGGTTGTTAACTTGTATTATACATTATTTTGCTGTGTTAATGCTTCATGGCAAAAAATATTCATGATAGTGAAGCAATTTGTCTTTCTGCAATAGATTAGAGGTTGTTAACTTTTATTACACACTATTTTGCTGTGTTTATGCTTCATGGAAACAATATTCATGATAGTAAAGAAATTTGTCTTTCTGCAATAGATTAGAGGTTGTTAGCTTTTATTGTACATAATTTTGCTGTGCTTTTGCTTCATGGTAATAATTTTCATTTGAGATCCTTCCCACCAGAAAAATGATTCAGGAATTCAAGAAGGAAGGAAAATTGGTGCCATCTGAGGTTGTTGCCAACCTTCTGCAACAGGCAATGCAGAGGAGTGAAAACAGAAAATTTCTTATTGACGGCTTCCCTCGCAATGAAGAAAATCGTGTGGCTGCTGAGAAAATGGTACAGTACTTAGTTGCATTGCTTGATCATTAGACTGGAGGTTGATTACTTTATTGTAATACATGGTTGCATTGCTTGATCATTAGACTGGAGGTTGATTGTGATGCATTGTTGTCGAATTGCATGATCATTAAACTGCAAATCGTTTAGCATTTTTATAGTATTTCATTGATCTTCTTAGTTACAGGGCCTCTACTTCTTACATAATGTTGTTAGCTGTACTGATTCAGTTTTTAAATTACCAATACAGTTGGGGATACAGCCAACTATTGTATTAGTGTTTGATTGTTCTGAAGAGGAGATGATCAGGCGTGTTCTGCATAGAAATCAGGTATGATGTTTCCATGGTCTGTGAAAGTGTCAAGTTGTTGTTATATGCTCAGCAGTAGGCATTACGTGTTTTTGATTGTTTACATAGGGAAGGGTGGATGATAACATGGACACAATAAGGAAGCGTCTAAAAGTTTACAAAGAATCCACGCTGCCTGTGATTGATTACTTCGCCAAAAAGGGGAAGGTCCGAAAGGTAAACTGCTTGACAGCAGCAAGCTGTTTAGATACCAGTATGACCTTTTATGTTATAACTGATAACTTTTGTCTGCTTCCTGTTTATATATCAGATTAATGCTGAGAGACCCGTTGAAGAGGTGTTCAGATCAGTGGAGGATGTATTTTCTGAGCTTGGGTTAGTGAAGCATGGGACTGAGACTGGGAGAGCATATGTACAAACAGCATAATTAGTGTACTAAAATGATGGGGACAAATTTGATTTTTCTTATCTTGTTTTGTATACTTAACCTATCCCTTGTACATATAGTGTATCTCTGACTTTAATTTAGGAAATACTTGCTCTCTTCTGAAAATTACAGTTTCGTATATGCACTTGTACATTGTATTTCCTGTCTTATGTCGGCTATATGAACATATATAACGATCAATATGAAGGAAATTCAGCTCACAGTATGAGCTGAATGTGTGTGAGCTCAAGTTGTTCAGAATCAGCTGCAAATAAAGTGAGGTATAATAAGTATGAACAATTTTGGTAAGAAAAGATTGAGTATACATTTGTCATAAAGAAAACAATCACATATGTAAGACATTCCCTCAATTGAATCTTGTGGTTATTCATGTGAAGTTGGATCTTACACAATAATATATCTTAATGACATTAACTTTTCTAATATTTTGTTGTATCAACAGTAAAGATATTTGGCAGCTTTTGGTAATCGGTAATTGGTAATGGCAGAAAGTCAGAAACTTGTGAGCTGTTTTATGTTTAAGAAGTAAGGTATGCAAAAATGGACAAAGGTGGTAATCAAATATGGAGAATGTAAGACCCTGTTCGGTTACAGCATATAATAAAATATAATGTTTGTTATACAATAAATTCCCAAGACATGATATTTTAAAATAAATGGCAAGAGAAGCTGAAATGAAGGAGATAGTAGTACGTGTAAGTCATGCAGAGAAGGAATAGGAAAGGGAAAGTGAGTAATGAGAATGCATGCATAGGATTAGCGTCAGCACTGACTTGTGAAATTTGATTTGTTGTGTTACTCGGCGCACTGAAACTTTGTATATATGTTTCTGTCTGTGTCTGTGTCTGTGTCTGTGGTGTTATGTCTGTCCGCTTAAATCACCAACAAAACAAACACCCCTGCTTCTGTGGACTCTGCTCATCCTCAAAACTATGGGCTTTCATCTTCTTCTTTCTCACTAATATATATATCTTCCCTATTTCGCCTCTTTTTTGTTAACTCAACCCCTCAATGACTCCTTGCTTTTCCCTCAAATTTTGCACCTCTTCTGTTGCTCATTTCTTCACACTTCTTGGTCCCGGTTCCGAATCCGGGAGGAAAGCTCTTTTTATTTTTACGGTAGACTGAATCCATATTACTAGTACTACTTTACTTTACTTGGGGTATCTTGTTTTGTTTTTCTTTGAAATCTCAATAAAGCCAATTGAGTGTTTTACTTAAATACAGTACTCATATAGCTACTAGTTAGGTAGTGCATACAGAATCACAAGTAGTAATGGTAGAGATATCTGATTTAATGTATCCAATGAGCTCCGGAGAGATGTCAGAAAGTGAACCAGAAGAGCTTAGCTATGCTGATCTCAAGAAACGGATGTGGAAGGATCAGGTGCGTATGAAGAAGCTCAAATCACAGAAGCACGCCTCAGAGGCCGAAGCAGACACTGCGGCAGTTGCAGCAATAGATGATGATGAAATTGGCGAGAGTGAAATTATTAACGAATCAACCACAGCTGCAGCCAGAGAAGAAAAATCGAGGCGTAAGAAGATGCTGAGATCTCAAGACGCCATCTTAAAGTACATGGTTAAACTCATGGAAGTCTGCAAAGCACAAGGCTTTGTGTATGGTATCATCCCAGAGAAAGGGAAGCCTGTGACCGGGTCATCTGACAGCCTCCGGGAGTGGTGGAGGGAGACTGTCAAATTCGACCAAAGCGCACCCCAAGCGTTGCAGCACTTGATTCCTGTCATTGCAGATTGTGCAGCAGGTGTGCTTAATGATGAGAATTCCTCATCCTTTTTGCATATGTTGCAGGACCTTCAAGATACCACTCTAGGCTCCCTCTTATCTGCACTTATGCAGCACTGTATCCCTGCTCAAAGAAGGTTTCCTCTTGAGAGGGGTTTACCCCCTCCTTGGTGGCCTACAGGAGACGAGGTTTGGTGGGGAGAGCAGGGCCTGCTCTCCGTAGAGCAAGGCCCTCCTCCTTATAGGAAGCCCCATGACCTTAAGAAGGCTTGGAAGGTGAGTGTTTTATCTGCAGTGATCAAGCACATGTCCACTGACTTGAACCGTATGACGCGGCTGGTGAAGAAGTCTAAGTGCCTTCAGGCTAAGATGACTGCCAAGGATACTGCTACCTGGTCTAAGGTTGTGGATCAAGAAGAGGCTCTCCTACAGCTCACCAACCAATGTCTCCACATAACAGATAAAGAAGGCGATGGTGATGGTGATAGAGCTGGTCAAGTGAGTTTGGCGCGCAGTAACGAGCTTCAGCACAACAAGAGGAAGGCTGCAGGTACTCTCAATCATCAAGATACAGAAATGGTGTACAACTTACAAAGTGAGGAAGCAGAATTGGGGTTTATGGACAAATACAGTAGAAGAGACGAATGTGATTTTTTACCAAGTATGAGTCCAGGATTTGAATCTGCTTATGCAAGTCTAATTGCAGATTACGACAGTTGCCATAACTTGCAACACAAAACAGCCTCCTTACCGTTAGATTTTCAAATGTCTGATTCAAGTGGCGATTCAACATTTCCTCTTTCTCCTTGGACCTGGGACGGCCATGTTCTTCGAGCATGTGAAGAATCAGAAGTCATGAGTAATGCTGATATCACATTGGCAGCAGCTGAAGATCACGAGAGAACTTACATGCAGTGTCACCCACAAGAACAAACACGATACTGGGAAATTGGTGATGCTCCACATCTGGATTTGGATGCCACCTTTCAACTTGAAAGAAAAAACTTGTCCCTCCTTGAAAATGCTCAAGAGACTTCTATCTGGGATCTGCCATATCAAGAACCAGATGATGACACAGACTGAAGACCATCTTCCTTTTTGTCGTCTGCAAATCCTTTTTAATTAATATCACACTGCTTTGTTCTTGATTCAAACTAAGTATGCCATTTACTAGTATTATAATATTGTAGCCCTTCTTTTACATATACTTGTGAGTGTTTGGTGTTCTTGGGTTTCCATTTCAATATACGGAAGAGAATTCAAACAGATATTTGGTAATAACATAATACTCCCTCCGTCCCATAATTACAGGCAAATATACTATTTTGGGTGTCCCAAAATGTTCCTCCTATTACTAAAAATAACACCCCAATCATTATTTACTTTTTACCTTTTCCATACAAATTACACACATACCTAAAGAATCATTACTTACTTTTTCACTTTTTCATACAAAATACACATATACCCAAAAAATCATTACTTACTTTTTAACTTTTTCATACAATATTCTCTACTTTTTATCAACATTCTACACTTTTTAGTTTTTCCATACAAAATTCCTCTACTTTTTCCATCCTCCTTAAAAACCGTACTTTTTAGAGTTATTTGCCTGTAATTATGGGACGGAGGGAGTATTAGCTAATAAAATTTATATACAGTATATGTTTGTCAAATGTACACTCTCAATATTAACTTGCAGTACTACTTGCGGTGGTTGTTTGAAATTCAGTTACAAAAAGCAAGCGCTTACATTGCGATTTGTATCCATCTTATAGAGTAATCCGTACAATGTATACAGTAACATAGTATTGGCAGCAGTACTGTAATGATATTAAATGCTCATTTTAGAGCATGGTTATAGTCGTGAAAGTGAAAATTTTTGTAAATGAAGTGAGACAACCATTTTGAGGCTACAAAGCATAGGATAGCCACCGTGAATGCAGCATTCCGTTGAATAGTGGTCATCATTCCTTGCTTAGTTAGTCCCACCACCCCAATCAGAACAAAAGCTATCACCTGAAGCGCCGTCTCAGCTATGTTTAATCCTTTATAAGCTGCATTACAGCTGGAACAGTTCACTACATGAGTCCAGTACCTGAAACATTAATTGCACACACTTGTTAGCCAATTTAGTAATATAGTGGCACTCGTGCTTAGAGTTGAGCTCGGTAGTATACAACTATACACACCTGTCCATTAACTCTTCGCGTGGAGGGGTTGGGGGAAGAGCTCCTCCATTGAACTTGGAACCCCAGTTCACTTGGCCTTTTGAATATTTATTCAACCACCTTCTATACCCAACAACAAGAGCATCTGACTTTGTTGGTACAAAACAGGTTTTATGCCAATTGGTTGGACCAAACTCCATTATTTTTCGTTCCTATATGGTGATGAGGAAAACTTAGTAGCAGGATAGCATCAAAATTACAGCAGTATACTGAAGTAAATCCTTGAAAAGTTACAAAGAAAGTGTACCTGAACGTGAAGAAGATAAAGATCGGAATCAAAAACCAAGTTTTGATTTAGATGGAAGACCCATCTTGGGATGATTCGGTCCATCCAAAGAGCAAAATTCCTAGGAAATGACCATATCAATCGGCTTTTGCCTGGACTGACGGGAATACAGATGAATATGAGAGTAATCTTTTTCTGGGATGACACTGCCACAGAGGAAACCTGCTAAGAGTCACCCAATTTGATCGATGTCTTAATACTTGTATAATATTAGCAAGAATTCCTAATCTTAAACAACCTACCTCATTATCCCCTGCTGATGAGACTGATCGGTTGGCATTGTCAGTAGGTGGATCTGAATAAGCATAGTAGATACAAGGTGCCAAGAACTTGCCAGAACCCCAGTCTTGTTTTGTAGAGAATCCATTCATGTCCATGTCCTTTACACTCAAGTTAAGAGGTCTTCCGCCTTCTCTATCAGCCTTTACTTTGGGAGCGGGTGTTTTCAGTATACCATAGTGTGCGTACGGAACATGAGACGGGTCCATAAGATTTTCAGTAAGAACCTCATACCTGCAAGCAAGAGAAACAATCTATGAACTGTCAAAAACATAAATCATAAAATTTTAAGGAACAATAATATTTAAAAAAAAAAAAAAAAAACATATCAAAAGTCACAACAGCAAGTTGAGATTATTGAGCAAGAATATATACACTTGAAATGTCAGACCAAAAAAAAAAGGTTTGTTTAAATACCCATAATTGATCTCTCTGTTAGCTAATAGACCGGAGTAAGAAGGATCATCAAGCTCTGGTAAATAGGGAGGCTTTTTCTTGAGAAGAATGTCCTTAAATTGGGGATCAGAATTTGGCCAAAACCAAACCATGTTATTTTGAACTGTGGTTGGATATACAGCAACACAAGCTTTCTTTGATGTGTGCACCTGCACATTATTATTTCACTTTAATCAGACTGTTATAGATTAATGGTAACATAGACTAGTGTCTGATATAAAGAATATATATATTCACCATATACAAGTAGATACTAAATTGTCGCATTAATAGTGTAATATGAACAAGTATATAGAATCTAATAGTAAAGTTACCGGAGGGGCATCAGTGGGAGCTTGGGGAATGAGTTTACATTGACCG
Organism: Chenopodium album; assembly: GCF_948465745.1. Lineage (NCBI taxonomy): Eukaryota > Viridiplantae > Streptophyta > Magnoliopsida > Caryophyllales > Amaranthaceae > Chenopodium > Chenopodium album. The sequence continues at coordinate 299,108 of NC_137855.1, forward strand.
GAAGCATCAAAACACCAACCATGATATACACACTGAAGCCTTCCCCATTGATCAATACGACCTTCAGATAAAGGAGCCAAACGATGAGGACATAAATCATTAAAAACCTTCCATTGAGATTGAGTTTTATCCCACCAAACAACAATATCAAGACCAATGACCCTTTTAGCATGGGGCTTCCTTTTATCTAAGTCAGAGACGGGCATGACAGGATACCACTGTGCATACCAATCAAACTCCTCCTCGACCTCGGCCTCGACCTCGTCTTCGACTTCATCGTTGGTGGATATCATAGGTGTAGGGGTACTGGTACTATTGGGAGCATTTGAGTAATTAATTATCCTGTTTCTCCTGCTGAATTGACGATGATTGCTGGTACAAGATAAAAAGCAAGTAGAATCTGCAAGTGGTGGAACCAACTGACGAGTAGTAGTAGTTGTTGTTGTTGTTGTTGTGGTGAAGCAGAGGTTTTGATTGAGTGTTTGGATTCGTGTTGGCAGTATTGTAATTGTGGAGTGAGCAGCCATTGTTGCTGCTTTTCTGTATTATACACTTTTGTAACTAACAAAGATAATCAATGAATTTGTGGCTTCACATGTGTAGAGTAATTGAATGGTCTCATCAGCCCATGTCTTGATATCACACATTCCCAAACGTGTTTCAATTGTGTTCACACATTATACTACTCTGTATTATGACTTACAACTAGGACAAGCATAATAATACGGAGTACTAGTTTTCTTCTTTGCTTTTTTTTTTTCCTCTTACTACGTTATTTAATTTCCCTTAAAGACTGCTTTCATTAATTAGTTAAATTTGACAATCTTGTACAACTACTTTTTAAAATTTATCAAGTAAACTGAAAGATTTAAATCGTTCATACAATAATTACTCTACATATATTGTTACAAAGATAGATGCTCATTCAACTGCATGGTTATAATCATGATAGCGGAAATTTTTGTAAATGAAAACAGACAACCATTTTGAAGTTGCAAAGCACAGGATGGCCATCAGGAACACACCACTCCGCTGAACCGTGGTCATCATACCCTGCTTGGTTAGTCCAACAACGCCAATTAGGCCTAATGCCATCACCTGCAGCGCTAACTCTGCTACATTCAACCATTTATACGCAGCATTACAGCTCGAACAGTTCACCACATGAGTCCAATACCTGATACAAAACATTAGTACCATGTATTTGTTGCATTGACTGATTTATCCTGATCAACAGCAACCAGATAATGCATATATTTTAGTTTACCTGTCCATTAACTCTTCCCGTGGAGGAGTTGGGGGAAGAGCACCTCCATTGAATTTGGAACCCCAATCCACTTGACCTTCTGAATACTCGTTGAACCACCTTCTAAACGCGACAACAAGAGAATCTGCCTTTGTTGGTACATAACAAACTTTATGCCAATTAATTGGGCCAAGCTCCTTTGTTTTCCGTTCCTAACAGATGAGAAAAGTTTAGGAGAACCGACAGTAGTATATCTGATAAACATTGTGCAGCTAGAAAGGCCACATCTAAGAAGTGGCAAAATTAAATACCTCTAAGTGAAGAAGATACAGATCAGAATCAAGAACCAAGTTTTCCTTGAGATGGAACACCCATCTAGGGATGATTTGATCCATCCAAACCTCAAAATTTCTTGGAAATGACCATATCAATCGGCTTTTTCCTGGACTGATGGGAACACACAGAAATATCAGAATAGCTCTTTTATGGGATGGATCAGCCGGTGATGAGTCCTGACAACCAGTCACAATATCAGAAATATCATGTGTAATGCAAAGCTAAGCACAATATCTGAGAGTAATGCCAATGCCATCTAACTCTTAACACTGGATAATTAAGTATACCAAAAGGCTTGTTCTCTATATCTCCTCTGATCTAGCAATTTGTCTGTGTTTACTATTTAAAATGTAAAATGGAAAGAGATTTTAATTACAATAGTGGCAAGCATAATGGGGGAATTAAATTTACCTCGTCAGCCACTACTACTGATGACAAAGGTCCATTGCCATTGTAAGGAGATGGATTTGGGTAAACATAATAAACGTAAGGTGCAAAGAACCTGCTCGTTCCACCCCAATCTAGCTTCGTTGAGAAACCATTGATGTCCAAGTGTTTCACTCCCATGTTAAGTGGTTTCCCACCTTCTTTATCAACATTGTTTACAGAAAGGTACATATACAGTGTTAGGCAAGTATAATATGATAATAATTGCTAAAATAGTACTATAGTAAAATGCATTGCCTACAAATTGAAGAGTAAAAGGATTTTTACACTGAATAAAAAGGAGAATATATCTGAATACTTATCTGAGATCAGGAGGTGTTGCTTCCAGTATACCATAGTGTGCGTAAGGAACATGAGCAGGGTCCATAAGATTTTCAATGAGAAATTCATACCTGCAAGTGAAATAAGTGGGTGTTGATGATAACAGTCATGAACAACTGAGTAAGAATGTGAGATAGCACTTGCACAATTTAATATTTGCCAGAAACTCATTAATAGGGAGAAGTTTTACAAGTTACAACACTGAGCTGTACACTTGTGCCTATAAGTCTTAGCAATAATTAACTCGGTCTTAACTCATACTGATACTAAATGTGATCATGTTATCTTAGTGCCAATTTGTTTATCGTACCCATAGTTGATATCTCTGTTAGATATTAAATGGGAGTAAGAGGGATCATCAAGCTCAGGAAAAAAGGGAGGCTTTTTCTTCTGAAGAACGTCCTTAAATTCAGGATCAGAATTCGGCCAAAACCAAACAATGCCGTTCTGCACCGTGCTTGGATAAACAGCTACACATGCTTTTGTGAATGAATGTACCTACGTGCATATTCCACTTCAATTAGTAGTAGCATATTAAAATGATAAAAAAAAATAAAATAAATAAAAAATAAATAAAATAAAAATAAAATAAAAAATTGGCATATATACACTTTCTGTAGGGGGAAAAAAATAAGTGTTGTAAAATTACCTGGGGGCCATCAGGAGGAGCTTGTGGTATAAGTTTACAACGACCAGAGGCATCAAAACACCAGCCATGGTACACACACTGAAGCCTTCCAGACTGATCAATGCGGCCTTGAGATAGAGGAGCCAAGCGATGAGGACATAAATCTTCAAAAACTTTCCACTCAGATTTAGTCCTATCCCACCAAACCACCACATCAAGACCCAACACCCTTTTACCATGAGGCTTCCTTTTATCCAAATCACATACCGGCATTACTGGACACCACTGATCGTACCATCTAAACTTGTCTCCTGATCTCATTGCAGCTTCATTTTCAAGCTCAAATTCCTGTTGATCTGGTGATTTAATAGTGCTATAGGCAGATACAGTCTTGGACCTCTTAGTGGTAATACTGAACTTGTTACTTATTCTGTTGTACTGATGATAAGGAAGCCAAGTAGAATCTGATGGCGAAAGCAACTGACAAGTACTTTTCCTACTTGAAATATTGATTGGAGAAGCAGTAAAGTTTGGGATGCTTGTTGACAACAGGCTGAGATGAGCCATGGCTTAATATTTGTAGAAAAAGATAAAAGATGAGACGAAAATCTCACTTTCTTAAGCAGAGTGATCTTAGAATGTGCAAGGAGTACCAGGAAAGTAGGAATTCAATTTATCAGTGGACCAAAAATTTTGATGGTACAACTTGTGGCTGGAATGAAGCTAAGAGAAAATGTTACAATAGCCTGGGCCCATCACCTCAATATTTCATATAAGTAAATAAGAAGCATGTGTTCCTCACTTCCTCAAGGCTATTTAATACTTTGTAATTGATTCAACCAAATAAGCTTGGTGAAGTTGGGCGTGTGACTCGAGGAAACAAGCTCAAGTACAAAGTCAGCATTGTGATTGTTTTATGTTTGTTGTACAGCATGAAATTGACTGCATTCATCTTCATTAACATATGCATTCATCCTTTCAAAACAAAAAAAGAAACAAAAAAAAAAACACATGCATTCATCTAGTTTGATGTACTTATACTGATCACCAGTGATTGAAGATCAGAAGACATTATGACATTTGCTCCAGAATTTTCTGTTGCAATGGGGTTCTGCGAAAGACATATTAGAAAGAAAGAGCTCAACAAGTAAAATAGTTCAGCACCTGATGTTCAAACTTATATACCAATAAGGCATTTCAACAGCCATTTATGGGAGAGCTAAGTTAAAAATATGTTATTCTAAATTCCCTCTACAAAGCATCCAATTACAAGCAACAGCTTACATCAAATGGCCTGAGGGCTGCTCATCTCAGAGCGTGGTTATAATCATGATAATGGAAATTCTTGTATATGAAATGAGACAACCATTTTGACACTGAAAAACATATCAATGCAGCCAATAATAGAGCACTTCTCTGAAAAGTGGTTAATGCTCCCTGCCCGGTCACTGCAGCAACCCCAATTAGAGCAACAGACATGATTTGAAGCATAGTTTCAACAATATTGAGCCCCTTATATGCAGCACTACAGCTGGTGCAGTTCACCACATGAGTCCAGTACCTGAAACATTTTCAGCAACTATATCTATTAAACTGTTAAAGACAGCATAGGCACCTTGGATCTATTTCAAAGACTGCTAGCAAGATGACAAATATGAATTTGGCATGCGGCCCAATTCAACCACCGTGTGGGGAAGAGACTAACAAAAAAAAAAAAAAAAAAAAAAAAAAAAACAAAGTTGATATTTTGCATACTTCAAGTATAAATCTGCCAGCACCAAAACTGTCAAGCTATGGCTCAGCAAGCAGGTGTTCATGCAATAATTCAAGGTATACAACACAGACAAAGTGAACCATGGTGAAATATGATTGAGTAGATTATCCAAAGGCCTTCACAAGTCATAATTGTAATGGAGAGGGAACAGGGAAAGTGTAACTAATAAAGATCATATGTTTAAGTGTTTAAATAACACACTCGATGCGACTACTCACCTATCCATAAGCTGCTCACGAGGAGGTGTTGGAGGGAGTGATCCATCAAATTTCAGTCTCCAATCAACTTGACCTCCAGAGTACTTCTTTAGCCATTTTCTGAAGGCAACTACAAGGGCATCTGATTTGGTAGGAACAAAGCAGGCTTTTTGCCAATTGGTAGGTCCAATTTCCATTATCTTGTACTCCTGCAGGAAAAGAACCAGACAATTGAAAAGATTTCCTAAGAGATCACTACTTCGTGAAACATATTAATGCAGGAAAAGATTTTCTAAAAGATTTATGCAGGTTACATACAAAACAGACTCAACTTTGTGAAACTGTAAGGTTAGATGGGAGAAAAGCACCACAAAAATATTGATTCAGAGCATTCTTTTTATTTGCATGCCACAATGTTTATCTAGCAAATAAAGACATTTCAACAAGTCCGAGAAGCTCAACTTCATTTCAACATATCATTTAGGCAAGGAAGAAAAAATTACCTCCACATGCAAAAGATACAAGTCTGAATCCAGTATAAGATTTTGCCCTATATGAAACACCCATCTTGGAACAATCTGATCAATCCAGACTGCAAAGTTCCGAGGAAATGCCCATATGAATCGACTTTTTCCAGGACTGACAGGAATGCAGAAAAAAATCAAAAGAAATCTTCTCTGCTTCCCTTCCGACTTCTGGAGAATTGGAAATGGAAAAATACACTTCATAAAAAAATCATAGAAGACTAGAGTGAAGCATATAAATCCAACTGGTATTCTGCAGTCAGTGGGGGCTTAGGGAGATTTATATATAACTAGTTTAGGCCCTTTAGGGTTAAGGCAGGTCAAGAGGGTGATTCATACTGACACTATGAATTAGTTCGTGTAATGAATGACACATAAATAATCATATACAATACACCAAAAAAAAAAAAAAAAAAAAAAGGAAAGATAAGACTGATATTCAAAATTAAGCTGTAAAATTATGTGTGTGGTGAAAGATGGCTTCAGGCTTCCAGCATCCAGTTTTGCTACTTTTAACTGCTTAACCATAGCCCTAGCAATACCTAAGTTAAGATAGTACTCTGTAGCACTATATGAAAATCCATATCCTTGCGATGAAAGGAATAAAGAAACTTGTCAGCTGCAAAACTCTAACGAACAATCAGTGGTACAACAACTGATTACCATTTCAGGACTGGATGATGATTGGCCTTGATTTGTTGTTGACTTTGGAAGAACAAAAAAGACACATGGTGGAATAAACTTGCTGATGCCGTTCTCTTGCTGAGCATGGAATCCAGTTTTGTTAAGTTCTAGAACATTGATGTCCAAAGGTCTCCCGCCTTCTCTATCTGCTTTGGGTGTGAAAATAAGCCTGAATGTAAATCCCTGAAGCTACATACATAGGTATAGGAATAATATAGCTAAACATATATGTGATGCATAGATGTGCTTATCTGTTTTTGTCAGTTGGAATTCGCATTATTCCATAGTGTGCATAAGGAACATGAGCGGGATCCATAAGGTTTTCAACCAAAACCTCATATCTGACAAGGCAGGCACAACATAAATCAGCACCATTAAAATTAAATGCTCTACGTGACACGAATTGGCATTGGCATTACGATTATGCATACCCGTAAGAAATATCCCTAGTTCCCATGGACTTGGAATATGATGGATCATCAAGTTCTGCAATATAAGGAGGTTGTTTCTTTGTAAGAATGTTTTTATACTGAGGTTCACTATTTGGCCAAAACCAAAGAATATCATTTTGGACTGTACAAGGGTAAGATGCTACACATGCTTTCTTGGAACTGTGAACCTGTAAAATTTTATAGCAATCAACAAATTACTCGTACTAATATTGCTAGATACATAATTCATCAATAAAAAAGTGCAATAATAATAATAATAATAACAATAACAACGATTACGAGTAATTAATTAAGGGGAAGAAAGTTAACCGGAGGACCGTCAGAAGGAGCTTGAGGGATGAGGTTGCACTGACCAGAACCATTAAAACACCATCCATGATAGACACACTGCAATCTTCCCCATTGATCAATCCTACCTTGAGACAAAGGAGCCAACCTATGTGGGCAACAATCATCAAACACATTCCAGGCTTTGTGATTTGGGTCCCACCAAACAACCAAATCAAGACCAATGACTCTCTTTCCATGTGGGACCCTCTTATCAAGATCACATACAGGGGCTATTGCATACCACTCTGAATACCAATCGAATTTACCTTCTTCTGCATTCTGAAATTCAACTGGGTTCTTGCCTTCTTCTTCTTCTTCTTCTTCAATTGTTGGTGTTGCAGAGATTGAAGAAGATGTGGCGCTGTAAAGCTTGAATCTTGATGATGAATCACTCAATTTTGGTAATGAAACCTTCAATATTGGTGACCCTTTTGATAATGATGCTGGGATTCCGAATTGGGTTTGGTTCACGATACCTGTGGTTACCAAATTAAGGGTAGAAGCCATCCTCCAAATCCCAAGTTTTCAAGAAATTATCATAGTAGAAAATTAATTTATATTAAAATCAAATTAATACGCACCTTCTTCAACTCTTGTCTGCTTTGCTTCCACCCATTTTCAGTGAACACAGGCCACTCAATTACACGTTTCAAGGGTATTAAAAAAATAAATTTTTTAAAAAACAAGAAACTTCATTAGTGAACTGATTAAGTATACTAATTTTTATTTTTATTTTTTTTTAAAAAAAAAATAAATAAATAAGAAACTTTAACAATTTTTCACTAACTGAACTAATTTTACTAATGCAGTAACACATTATTATAATTATTTAACAAACAACAATCAAGGTGGTTATTACAATTAGATTCCATTAGTGTGATACTCTGTTTTGGTGAATTTGTTACAACTTTTGTGACAGTTATTGTTTAGTAACCTCTGCTAACTCCCTAATCGCGGAATGCTTACAGTGCTTAATTAAAAAAAAAAAACATTATACATGATGGAGTGTCAGACTCCAAGGAAATATCAAAATACTAACTTATAATGGAAAATACAACTCCATTTTTGCGCTTAAACAAAAAGACTCACTTTACTAAATGACAGTATGCATCTATTCAAAATTCATTTAGCTTTACAGAATACTGCATTGGTTAAACAATTAATGGTAATGGTTGCTCACTGAAGTTCAATCTTGTTAAAATAAACATGTCAAACTCCAAGACACCAGACTTCCTTGACTAAAAAAGCCTACAAAAAGTCAGACTCCTAGCAAAAATTCAGCCTCTTCAACTAAGGTAGTTCTTGAATTTCATTGTTCTCCTCCGCTTCTATCTGTTGCCCCGATCTGAAGGCAAAATTTGAGGGAGGTCTATCTACAGAAAGTGTACCTTCCAATACCTTTACAACTTCACCAATTGAAGGCCGTAAAAATGGTTGAGTTTGCACACACCAAAGTGCTATCCTTACTACTCTTTCTACGCTCTCATACCACTCCCGTCCTTCCAATCTTTGTGTTTCCACTATCTCGCTCATCAAATGGTTAACATCATCATTTTGTGGAGGATCCCTCTTGATCCTTGCAATCTGAAGCAATATATATCCAAACTTATATATGTCCCTCTCAGATGCTGACTCTGACGAAGAGCTTGCTTCGTCCTGAAAAATGCCCTGAAGTCCAAAATCCATCAGCTTTGGCACCAAATTTTGATCCAGCATAACATTCTCCAGCTTCAAATTTCCATGAGCAACACAACTTTGACACTCCAAATGTAGATAGGCAAGACCCCGAGCCACACCAAGAGCAATGTCAAGCCTCTCCTGCAAATGTAGCTCATTTGTATTTCTCTCACTATCAAATAACCACTTATCTAAAGAACCACATGGTACAAACTCATAGATAAGATATTTATACATCTGATCACAACAAAAACCCTTTACAGCAACAAGATTCCGGTGATGAGTTCCACCCAATATAGAAACTGCTGCTCGAAATTCTTTCTCTGATACAACAACATTAATCAGTGATTTTACAATAATGGGATTTTGGTTGGGAAGTATGCCTTGGAATATAGAGGGGCCAAGTTGAATTGCAAAGTCTGAAGTCAGCTCCTTCATTTCTTCGAATGATAACCTTACCAGAGCACTGTATTGGGGGTTCTTCTTAGCATCTTTGTCAAAGGAAATTCTTGTTATCGCAGTATCTTTTCGTCCATGATAAACAAACCAAACAAGAATTTCCAATGTGAGAGTCACCAAAGCAGTAGCAAACCCAATCAAACCAAGAGCAGTCACAAATTTACCAACACTTGCATGGGCAATGATTCTTCTGGAAAATAATGGATTCGCTTTTCCTTCACCTTGAGGATTGGCATTTCGAGCTGAAACTGCCTGAGGAACCAAACAAACTTTCAAGAATGAGACGGCAGCTAAAGAGGGATCATTGTACCCACTAATAAAGCTAGTTCTTTTAACTGTACAAAGGCCTGAACCATCATTTTTGGAGGTTGCAGCTATGCAAGAAGTATCATTAGAGCAATACGCCTTGCAATTGTCCTCGTTTAACATAACATCAAAGTCATGTGGAGGATAAAGACCATAAAGGGCTGTGTGTTTCAAAACCATCATGCTTGTGCGCATTTTACAGTTACTTAAATCCACCAACTTTTTGCAGCCAGAAATACTCAAGTCACTACCTGTAGAGCCACTACCCCCGTCTATGGTACCCTCATGTAAGCAATTACAAACAGGTCCGCTAGCATTGAAACCACACAGGCTATACAGTCCACAAGAGCCAAACACATCACATTGGTTTTCAACTGCTTGCCACCCCACCTTCCACGTCTTAAGCTCATTGAACCATGAGTATATCCTCAAGTTTCCATCAGTATCAATTCTAAGATGCCTCAGACTCACAGAAGAGTCTTGGAAATCTTTGCTTGTTATAGACCAAATGCTTTTGTTAGTAACATCAAAGACTCCCAAAAGACCATCAGAATCAAATCTTGCTGCATTAGTACTAATAGGAGAGGGGGAGCTCAAAGCACCACCACTCTTCCAATAAGTCACATTGCTCTCCCACACCAAAGCAAGCTCACCAGAAGGGCGAATCACTAAATTGTAATAGCTCGATATCGATTTTGTGGAAGGCGCTCTAAGAGATTGAGGAAAATGGAAATATTGGCCAGGAAGTAGACTACTAATAGGGCTATTAAAACTCTGCCAAACCACTTCATCCTGACTGTTCAGCAAGACTAGATTACCATTATCCAAAAGACTGGCTTTTTGAACACCCAATTTGGAAGTATTGCTGCTCCAAAGAATTAAACCATTGGTATTCTCAAATAATACCAGCCTACCATCCTCAGAAACCCTGAATGTAGAATTGTCAGATACCCTAAGACCCCCACCAACAGTCCAAACAGGTAAATTAGCTACTTTGTTGCCTAAGTTATACCTAATTCCAACATAAACTCCATCATTATTATCATCATTAATATTTGTCAAATATCCACCCTCTAAAAATCCAAATGCAAAAACTCCATTTTGAGAAACCCAAGTAGCAGTTTTATCAAACCCAGAAACCTCAAAACCTAGAGGTACTGAAGCCGTACCCACTTCCTCACAAAACCCAGAAATAGTAAAACCCAGCAAAATATATACATCTAAAAATAGAGCCACAGAAGCATATAAACTAATAAATGACTCAACTTTGTTGCTCTTACCTTGAATACGCTTAACAGGTGTTCCATGGTTGAGCTGATTTGCCCAGATTGCCAACATTTTGTTTAGTTTACAGTGACAAGAAATTAAGGAAGGAAAAGAAGCAGTTTAATTTTTGTCATTTGAAGTTTGAAATGAAATGAATATCTGGGAAATGAGTTAGCAGAGCAACAAACAAAGTTGACATCCTTTTGAGGTAGAAAATGAGAGCTTTTTGAAAACCTTTATTTTATCTTTATTTTGTTACTAGTGCTCTACTTTTTAAGGGATTGTCGCTCTCAAACACTATGATTTTCATCTTAATCCTATGTACTTTTGTTAATTGCTGTAGTAAATAAAGTATTAATTATGTATCTAAAGGCTAATTTAAAATCCACAAATGGGCCTGTTAATCACGTGGCAATTGGATCTGTATGGGCCGTCCTTATTCCAGTTTGGGTTTTGTCTGAGACTAACCAAAAACACTAATAAATACTTGATCAAACCTACAAAACTCCAAAGCAAACATTTGTACACTTTCTTCAACTACAATTATCAAATAATTGAGTAGACATGGCTTGGCAGGGAAATGATAATGTTATGTGCCTATTTTTTTTTCTTTTTTTAATTTTAACTTCTTTAGTTAAAAGATTGATGATACAAGTAAGTAAGTAACACAATATGGTATGTACCTTTATTTTATTCAGGCAATACTCGACATGGTTATAGGCTTATATCATTTCCATGTATATTTAATGTATCTATATGCATAGCGAAAGATTTGTGAGTGAAAATGAATTGATCGGAAAAATGGACATGGATTGTTTGTAATAAAACATTAAACAAATATATACTATAAAAGCTAGTATGTTAAAAGTGTAAAATTGATCATGTTGTAACTAATAACGAAGGGAAGAAAGTATTTGCAAGTCATTGTGTTTGTGTATGTAGCTATGTATTTGTGTGGACTGTACATATTACAATAATAGCAACAGAACTTCATATGATAAGGTATCTAATAATTTCACAACACATGATTTCCCATCTACAGTACTACTTAACCTTGCTACCCAAAACAATTTCAAACGCAATGATCTACTTGCATTATGATTTATGACCTTCAATGTTGTCCCATGTTCAAAAGTTTGGACCCTATGGCCCTGCCAAAATGCCACATATCTGAGAAATATGTTTATGCATTTTTTTATTTTTATGAGATTAATGCATGTGCAAAGTTTTGTCTTTGAGTAGAAATAATTATTTTCTCTTGAAATTTAAATTCCTTGCAAAAAAAAAAAAGCACTTTTGTCCAAAAAAATATGCACATAATATTTGAACGGGGAAAAAAATTGCACATTAAGTTTAATAAGTATATGCATGTTCAATTCTAATTGTAGCGTGTATGAATGTATGATGCATGTGTATACATGAGAAATACAGTCAGCAAACTTATTAGCTCCACAATAAAGTGATACTGTAATATTTTGGTTGAAAAACTATTTATTTGAAGAAATGAAGTTACTACAATAGAAAGATTTTGGGCCTTCTAGTAACTTTTATGGATCAGGGTTGCATGTGCTAAATAGTAAATACCATGACCACGCTTCTTTCTAACTTTTATGGGCCTTCGAGTTTAACTTTAACATGGCTTTTGTTTCCAATCGTAAGGAATTATTATAAGATAAAGAATTTTTTAAAAGAATTGGATTAAACAAATGAATTAGATAAAGAATTAATGGTATTTCTTCCTCAAATCACTCTTGCTTTGATCCTTTGAAATGAATGGAATATCGACTTCACATTAAACAAACAAATAAAATGAGCTGTACATATAATTTTCCAAGATTTTGACGCATCTCAAGACAATTTATAGTTAAAAAAAATGAATGAATGGATGGATGTTGGTGAACAAATTTGGTTTGGCAGTAGTGCAAGAACTACAAACACCTGGGAAAGAATCCTAAGTAAAGATTTACACATGAATCCTCGAAATATTAAAGTCAGATGAATTCATGATTTAAGTATTGAATTTAGTTAAATAAATGATTACTCCAAACACACACACATAAAAAAGTTGTACGTGGTGGGGAACAATAATCTTCACTTTCCCCTCGATATCATATTTAAATTATTGATTACAGTAATATATGGAGCTATGCAAATACTCGTACGATACATGCGCAAATAGAAATATTTATTACTGAAGATTTACTTGCATTTACAACTCAGGATTCTTGAATTTTGTTCCACACCATCACCATTCCACATCTCCACCACTCAATCAACACACCATCTATGCCCTACCATTAATCAAAACATCCATCTCTGGTCAACTTCGAATTCATAAATCTAACATCTTTATACTATAACTACTCTCTTCGTCTCATTTTACTTGTCTTATCTTGTGATTACGTAACTAATAAAATCAAATATTATTAAGAAAAATAAAAGCCAAAACTATCCGACATAGCAACAACCAATAATAATGTCACATTGCCACTGCTCTCTACTCAAGTTTGATGGTTGTGTAACAAAACTAGATATTCATGCCTCTTTTTGCAACAACTACGACATATGGCTTCCTAGAAGCTAAGAATCATACTTTTCTTCTTAATTTTTCAATTAGTGGAGGCGTCAAAATCATTCCAGCCACTTATAGTATTAATTTACAGTATAATTGTTTGGTGCTAGTACGTAGTATTTTGGTTAACTTGTCATCTTAGTACGTACATACTCGTATATTCTAATCATTATCAATAATCTAAGTACAATAATTGGTACATAATTTAATAATATATGAAGAAAATATTTAAAAAAAAAAAAATGAAAACTGAATCCTGGGCTCACACTAATAAGTAGTCAGTGAATCTTATCCTGTCTAAGTAAGCTAGTGACAACTATATTTGCAATTGCAAGATCTGGAGACCATCACCCTTTGCCCATATTAAGATGCAGCTGAGTTTCTTAGAACTTTCTTTTATTTGGTATCACTTACATTATACATGATACATACGTACTACTGTAAATCTGTAATATGCTGATTCTATAATATCTTGCAGACTGCAATCCAGTAACTCAGCTCTATCAAATTCACCAGGTAAAATACTTAATACTTAATATTAACAACCACTCACACTCACATGTTTGGAACAAGACATTCAATTCGCCATGCATTTCAGATCAATTGGTGTTTATTTGACTATTATTTCACCAAATTCTACATTTCTACTCCGTGTCTCCCAAGTTTAGGTTGTTCCTTTTCTTTTTGACCATGACAAAATTTTGGAAAATAATATTGACTTGATTATCTTGCAGAAATGTATTATACTAGTATATATTAGTACTTGGGGAATAAGTAAACCACGCACTAGGATCCTAACTAAGAATCAAGATATAGATAAGTTTAAATATGTAATTCCTAGACACACCAAAACTTCCTTAATGTCTTACATATATGTGATGCCTTAAAAGTAACTTGCTCGCTTGAGCTATTGTACATGCATGAAACCGTAGGTCTAATACAAAAATTTCTTTCTTTTATCCGAGTTTTCTGATTAGTACAAGGAAACTTCCTAAAACCATACACAACTAATCTGTGTTGCCTAATTATCAAATCAATATACTCTTTATTATAACAAATTTATTGATCATGCTTACATAGGTGATTAGAACAAAATCTGATGCAGAGCTGACTAAAGGCATCACACACAAATTGACCCGATGATATGCATATTATTATGATTGATAATTTCAGAAGTAGTTGTTGTTGATAATCTTTTAATTATAAATAAATAAATGGCATCACCTAATTGACATAAATGCAACCACTTAAAAACATATTTGTTAAGTTGTTGTAATGCATGCTTTAAGTCGAAAACAGAATAAAGATTCTGGTTTTCTGGTGTTTTTGCTTGTACTTGTTAGCGTACTCATGTCTGCAGACCTAAAAACACAAAACATACATAGTTTTGAGAGTAACATTCTCAAAATGCATGAATTGTAGTAGCTCATCAGATATCTAGACTCTCACATGTCTACTTGTTGTATCATTCAATGTGAACACTTCTTCCTTTGTCTTGCTCGTTGCCATGTTCTGTCTCCGGACTTCCCTATGATTAGTACGTACCTTTTCTCGCTTTTCTATAAACTACTATTTATTATAATCAACTTGATTACTTACTAACACAACCTTAATACTCAGATTACAATAATTATGGGTTTTCGAGTACTCGTTTTCGTAAACTTTGCTCTTTACCCCTAACATTCACCAAGACACCAACCACCAGTCCACAAGGGTTTGGTTGACTGAGTTAATTATATGATGAAATAATAATTAATGTATGGAAATATACAAATAAATCAAGTTGTATGACAGAAGAAAAGGCAGTAGACACAGAGTAGAAGGACCAAAAATTATTCAGTCTTTAGCAACTAGTATCTCTGGTAAAGTAAAGTAGTATAACCAAACCAAACCCAGCAAATTTATCAATTAACAATTCATCAAATAGACCAGGTCTATCCGCGTTCCTCATATTAGTTTCTCCAGCTTGTTTTCACACTTCACCTGCTATAGTAATAACTATGGTCACTTTAAGTCTTATGGTGAGACGTGCCCCAAGTCACACCTAAACAACTTAGTATGTCACTCCTGATTATAATACAAGTATATAATTTACGCAACAACATAACAAGTCACCCCTAAACTAACTGGCCATACCGAAATGTTGTGCTTCAATTGTTATCATTTTACTGTAATATTTTGCAATGTAGTTGAGTTACAGAATCAATCAATACAATATAACCCTGATTTTTACAATGGAATTGGCAAAATGTCAAGGCAACAGAAGCTGAAATTGAATGGCATTTGATTTTTTTTTTTTTTAGTACCAGCTCAAGAAAACCAAGATAACTGAGAAAATAATCTTTTGTTTTGTATATTCTTTTCAATTTTTTACATTCTCCATCTGTATAAGTATGGTATAAACCCAATGAAATCTACAAAACTTGTCATTGGGTTCATAAGATGAACTATAATGTGTATAACTCAAGGTAAAAAATGAAAAGAATGCCTAATGATGTTATCAATCTACTATCTTCAATTCTATACACAAGGTACAGAAAGAATAAAGAATAAAGAACAAAGAATATTGGTTGGTCAGTGCTACCTCCTAATTCTCTAGTAACAGCTACAATGTACGTTTTCCTCCTTTGCACAGGGGTGACAACTGCATTTGGCAGTGCCCAAGACCTCTTCGTGATACTATGGGTATCGGTGTTGATGCCTTTGGAAATGATCCGGTTCCACAACCAGGAGAGAACAATGATTTTGTTAGTGAACAAGCACTCCTTGGAGACAAATTCACTTGCTCTAGAGCTCGGGACTGAAGGCCTGATGGGTAATCCCTCACACACCCAATCCGAGGCCCTGCTCCTGTCGTCCATCTACAAGACAGTTGCTTCCCGAGCTGATATGACTTCATTCCTTTATGAGAATTGATTCTCTGCAGGATTGATTCTGCTGGGATAACTTCTTCTTCCTCCTCTTTTTCTTCGACCAAAATGCCTTGTGATTCCACTTGGTCATCCTGGTCAGAGGCTGATCCTTCTTCCGTGGCTGAATCATAACCATTGTCCTCAATTTGATTATGTACACTAGGTTTTGTGGCCAGATGTTCACTCTGCATGGTTAGGATCAATTCATCTCTTCTAGGTATTTCAAGATTGGTTAATTTTCTATTGAAGCGGACAGAATGATTTCGACTGGGATGAGCAATTGCAACTGCAGTTTCCTGTTCTAATACATCAGATGTTGCTGCAGTACTGCTATCCAGATTGACATTGTTCATTTCAACTGTATTTTCCGCAACCAGTTCTTCTTCAGAGTTGTTTCTCCAGTGGAGACTGCTTCTTTGCTTCACTAGTTTTTGCTCATCCTCGTCTACTGGATCAAACTGAACAGACAAATAGAGAACATATTAATACACATGATATTTGATTATTTTTTTTAATTCGCATTTCCTTAATGAGATAAAATCAAAATTGCAAACAATAGAGCCATTACCTTAACATCTGTAAGATCCACATCATATTCACTAAGGAAGGATAGAAATTCTTGAAAGTTTTCTGGAGTCGGCCTATAGTGACCGCTGTGAGGCCATACTGCCTGTTCAAGAGCAAAGAGGCTATGGCCATCAGTAACCATGTTTAACAGATAATATGAAATGTTTACAAAGTACATTTAGATTATGAGTGTTACCTTTAACATGCCATTCTCCAAGACTAATCTCCCAGCAGCCAATGTAGCACCTCCAGCGAGGAAGCTAGAGTGCTGAAATGTGCCTTTCTTCTTCTTTCCAACATACAAGTTCTTGGATGTACTCAGCACAAATATCCATTTGGCATTGGGATCAGATGAGGTGTCAAGAAGTTCCCCACTTTGTTTGTGGACGAATTTCCCGTTCTCAATGATAACTTCATAGGCCTTTCTTTCCATCTGAAATAACAAATTCAGTAAGGATACTGCCCCTATATAATCATATACTTTACTACTAAAAACTTAGTATAACAAATTAAAAGAAAGCTAAGGGTGCAGACATATTGCTTACCGGGCCAAGATATTTGATGCACTGCTGCTGAAGTTTTATCCTTGAGCATCTCTCTGTACTGACCTCTCTCCCTTCCCCAATATCAAGCCTGTACCAAACAATACGACATCTATCAGAAAACGATTATTTTATCATGGAATAGTGCAGCTAATTAATTATGCTAATTCAGTAAATATGCAAAGTATTCAAATCAAACTTACCAATAAAAGAAGGGTTCTCTGCTCTGAGATTCAAGCCATTTGGAATAATAGAAATGCAGATTATGTCCATAACGATGTCGAGGGTCAATCTGTTACATAAAAGCACTAATTTAGTATCAAGATACCAATATTAAAGAGTAGGAAGTAATCAGTAGCATTAGACTTACCGCTTCTAACCAATGTTGTAAAGCTAGCTTCTGAGCTTTGCTATTCTTTAACAAACCTTTACCAACCTGCAGTTTCAAAAGAAACAGTGTGAGTTTTTATTCAAGAAGAAATAAACATATATACAAGCGCGGTAAAAAATAAAAAATTACAAAAGTTGATGTTAGTACCTTGGCAGCTCTAGTTTTTGCTCTAGACCAGCGCGAGATGGCAGTCTCATGGTGTTCAACATCGAAAAAGGAAATAGAACTACGCTTGAGCTCTGCAAAATCTAACAGCTTCCACCAGCTTTGCTCCACAAGGACAGCACAATCTGCAAGCTTCCTCCTGGTGCGAAAGCTTTTATAGACTTTCTGCAACTTGACAGCAGCCTCGTCTTTGGGACTACCGATATGATGAGCAACTGGTGATTGTGGATACACATCATTCGATTTGAGCAGTTGGGATTCCTTTAAAGGAGAATTAGGAATGACTGAGATCAATGTATCAGATTTTCTTTGTTTGAAGCTAAAAGAACCTTCAATAATCATTTTTCCAGAACCAAATGATTTCTTAAGAAGCAGAGGTTCGGAATCATCTCCACCTTTGAAACTAATAGACCTTTCAGGGGTCTTGACTTGATCATCACCCAAACTCACAGATTTGACAATGATGCTTTCGATATCGTCGTCAGTGGCAAACGGACATGAAAGTGAAAATGATATGCCCATCCGACAGTTATTTCTTATGTTCCAATCCACACTTGATTTTTTTTTACAATATATCAGTATTAATTCCTGCACATATTTCGGATTCAATGAATCAGAATCAGTTTCAGATTGTTGTTGCAATATGCAATGCTATATTCCATTATTCATAATTCCTATTTCATTCAAAAATTGACTACTCTGTATAATAATTTAGATGAAACCTTTTACGGGGACCTACAAAGTAGAGTACAGATTTGAGGGTGAATATAGTTAGGAGTATATGCAGTCAAAAAGCCACCAGCCATGACCCCATGACTTGTACATTCTATATTTTATTTTCATTCTGGCAAAGGGAATGCAATTACTCAAACAAACCCACTATTAACCATTAAAATACAGGAAAATGGATCCAGAAATTCAAACACAACACAAGAAATGGATCAGGAAAATGTATAGACTATTATTATTCAAGACAGACTAATTGGAATGAAGAAAAGATTGAAGATTTACCTGGAAATGAAAAAGGTATAGTAACAAATAATTGAATTTGGTTGAGTGTTTTTGAGTTCTGGTAGAAAGAATGGAAATGGGTATAAGCCCAAGTTAAGTTGTGTGAAAATTAAGAACGCAAAATAAAAGAGGTGGGTAGCACAAGTATATATAGTGGGGGGATTTGGGAATTGGGAGGCTCAATAGAAAGAGGGCAGTCAGCAACCACGTGGAGCAGACTTTAAACTTCTCAACTTAAACATACAAATGAAACAACCCCTACACTTTTTTTTTTTGACGCACCCATTTTTTCAAACTAGTGTTTTGTGTATTCTTCTTTCTTTCTTTATTTTCCTAATTTTTCATTTGTCGGTGTACTTCTTATATTCTTGTATTTCTCATTTTTAGTACCTTTGCCTCATCAACTTTTGCAGTAACTTCATTTTTCGATCTAAATCTTTTAATACGTACACGTTTGGGAGATATAATGATAAATTATGAATGCGATATAAATTAAGTAGTTAATGTGTAGATGTGATATTCAAAAATTGTGACTCAATCTCGTCTATATTATTTATCTTAATGGATCCCTCTACATCCCCACAAAATTACTCTATTGTTTATATACTAGTAGAAAGACTCAAAAGACAAAAGCTAGAGCCTCTCAGTCAGAACTAAGGATTGAAATTTTAAATTAAAAAAATGAAAGAGCCAGCTAGATCCAATAAGTAGATCCTAGTGTAATTAATAAGGGTTTGTTTGTTTGGACCTATATATTTGGGACTCAAGTCATTTGTCACGGCTGTACTGAGCAGTAAATTTTGCTCCAGTCTTGTACGGAGTACCTTCTTCCAATTTCTTATTATTATGTGGACTGTGGAGTGTTAATGTACTTCCCATCAATGCATGTATTACTAGTATAAATGTATAATGCAATGCAAGAGTGAGACCTGCCGCATCAGTTCGTGATTTTGATATTTACAGAATGCTCCATTCAACCATTAGAATGTGGTAAAGCCCAATTCACCATATTCAAATGTATGGTCTAGCCCACAAAGTAAACACCACCATATTTTGATTCTCTAGTTTCTTTTATTTGATAAAAAATATAAATCATAAAATAACTTCAACTCCCATGTAAATAAAATTTCTAATCTTATAAAATCGTAAAATAAGAATAATTAAATATTATTTAATTGAGGTGAAGAGTATAGGAGATAAGCCTCATCTTATGAATAACGTTCTCCTTTTACTTCTACGCACAATTCATAGTTAGATTACATTCTCTATTTGGATAGATGGTATGTACTTGACTTGTGAAATCCAAACTTGAAAATAGAAATTAAAAATTTACCAAGTCTCATGTTGACCTTGTGTAACATCATACTCAAGTAAATACAAGTCATTTGTAGCATGAATTTAGTGGTCAATTTAGAAAAAAAAAAAAAAAAAAATTAAGTATATAAAATATTATATTTGACCATTTCATAACCCCTTATGTCATGGATTTAATATCTTATGGGGTAAACCAATTCAAGTAAACGATTTCTTAATTAGCTTAACTTGCAAGTTACTACACGTACAAAGAAACTTTCTAATGAATGTTTTTGGGGTTACATGACTAAGCTAGACTAACTACAGCAGAAAATTCACAAATTCAACGCAAAATTAAACAAAATTATAGAAGAATATCATCCAAACTTCTAAGCGTGGGGTCATTAACTTAGAAAAAGACTAATATTCCTTAATTAAAAAATTGACTGGATGATGAGGTATTAGCTAACGTACACAAAAGAGAACGTACACAAAAGTAATTAGTAAGGGTTTGTTTGGTATTATTGTGGTTTTCTATTTTTTGGTTTTTCGTTTTTTAAAATCATATGATATATTTCATATAATGAATAAAAAAATTATCTAATTTATTGAACTTGTGGTAATTTTGAAAACTGACAACAGAAAAGTAGAAATACCTTTTTTATGTTTCCTGTTTTTGGTTTTGTTTTTAAAAAAAAGCAGAAAACTGAAAAACAAAAACGATGCCAAACAAGCTCTAAATTAATTGTGGATTAGATAGAATGTTGAAAACTCCGGTTAAGCGGCAAAAAGAGATTATTGTTGAAACTTCTTGTAATGTTCCTGAGTATAGTGACCCGTACTAAAGGTTGACTTGAATATACTCTTTTTTTTTTTTTTTTGAGAAATTGAATATACTCTTTTTAATATCTTTTATAACAAAAATTAAATTATTAAACAAAGTTGTAGATGATGCGCTAATGGCAACAAAAAGGACAGTGTAAAGTGTTAAATGTAGGTGTATGTTCGCATTGTGGCCCACTCTCCTTATACGAAGTATTCTAAACTACTCATATCAACAATGAACCATTCAAACTTCGTAAATTGTTGTTTCATTTAATTGATTTCTTTATTAGGCTTCTACTTACTTAGGGGTTTGGGAGATTAGCTAAGCAACACGGTTGTTTTTAGGAATGTATTGATATACTTTTTCTTTTGTTTCTTATACTTCTGTTTCTTATAATAAGTGCCCTGTCAAAAAATATAATAAGTGCAACATATAGGGATGTACTTTATTTTTTTAAGAGAGATTGAAAAAAAAATAAGCCCTTTATGTGATGAGTAGAGATATAAAAATATATATATATTCATAATTGTGATTTTTCTTATATATAAATTATGCAACTTTCAAAAACTTCAATGGAAATATAGTACTTATTACAAAAAAAAAAAAAAAAAAAAAATTAGAAATTACGAAACTCATAAGGCTATATACATAACCATATTATATATTTTAAACGAACTACATGAATATTAATTTATAAATATGTAATTAACAAATCACTACACAAATTAATCGCTCAATGTAAAATATGTGAGTTCACTCAAGTTAACACTTGAAAGTACAGGGGCAGATACGTGATTCTCACTCCCAAACAAATATAACTAGTGGAGTTCAAGCTTGTGACATCAAATTAAAGTCATAAAGTTATTTTCCCACTAAGCTAAGGTAGCTTGGTTATATATATGTTGAGTATAAATATATGTACAAAATTCAATTTAACACACAATTTTTATTTAAGTGTCTCAATTGTCAATGCACTTAAATAAAAACAGTATATACTCTCGATGTACACTTTTAAATCTAAGGTCATCAAGATAATTACATATAAACAATGTACATAGTATATCTTTAGGCTTTAGCTATAGGTTCAACAACATTGATAGCGTATATACAATTTAAACATATGACATGAACGAATAATAGGCTATCAAAAATAATTATCACATGAGAAGTACTTAATTTATACTCGTAAAAGATACAAAAATATAGTACAAGTACGGACAAATCCGTAGTGTACCATGAGAAGGAGGTGAATTACAATTACTATTACATTTACTAGTGATCGATCTGTGATGACACGTACGCATTGCATGCACGAGAGGTGACCATGACCATGACCATACCAGCGCGTAATGCCAGATAAGTAGTGCAGTACAAATGTACAATCTCTTTTTTTATAACCAAACAAATTAAACCACCGTCGAAACCATTTTTTGGTCGGAAAGTAATATGAATTCCACAGTTTAGAGGTACTTAGTTATTAGTCTTATTACTACTACTAGGACTTTGATTTAGTTCTTCACCTTGCCTTGTTTCACACATTATTATACTCCGACTAGTCTACTAAACTCTTTTATCACATTTTTTTTAGCTCTTACTTTGACATTCATTTCATACTTTTTTTTTATTGATTAATTAGTGTGTATGTATGATTTTAATCTTTAATAATTCAACTATACAATTATATATTACATAAACCGACACCCACCAATCATTATTTCATAACCACGACATCAACTAAAATGCACTCAAACTACAAATTCATTATTTTCTTTAATTATATTTTCAAAAATAGTAATACAAATATCTACTTACATTATTGTGTTTTTTTTTTCCACATTGGGTACTAGCAATTAAAATACGTAGTACTAAAATATGAGAGGTTTAATGAGATTGTAACATATATAGAAACTAATTTTGTGGGTGTTTGCATTGTATATAATCATAATTAAGCCGCAATTAGAGATTACAGACAACGCATGCACTTAATTATATTTACATTTAAGTCCCAAGTTGGTACGGTGATGAGTTTGTGCAACCATTGCAAGAATTCTTCCCCTACTATAGATCTGAGAGTCATATAGGCAAATAATATAAATGAAAGTTTTGAGTAATACTCTCAAAAGTTTTAACTAGCTAAGCTATTTGGCCATCACAACAATATACACAGGAATATAATGACATTATCGTGTCATATATTACGAAGATCATTATGTATCAAGTAGTACATATCCCTACCTTATAAAAAGTAGAAACTTACTCTTATGAATAGTGTAATGCCAATTATACCCTTTAAAATGTGCATTTACATATATACCCTCATTAATATGTACAAGTTTTTTTAATGAATGGTGTTTGGACAATTATACCCTCTGAAATATTTAATTACGTACTATTTGCTTTCATGCATTAATGTTAGCTGTCTTGGATATTTATACTCATAAACATAGTTGTGTACATATTTTTTTGTCACTAATTTTGCCAATAACTAAATTTGTGATTTTAAGACCAAGCCGAAAGAGTAACTAGATATGACTAGCTATGCGCGCGCGCGTTAGCTGCCCTAGTATATTGAAAAGGTAGCCAGTTCTACTAACTTTTTTGACCCAAAGTTCTACTAACTTTGTAATAGGTATCACTTTATAAAATGAATAAGATAAAATAATCAATTAAGTTGCAATAGCCAATAGGCATGCATGTATCTAATCAATTCAACTCCTAAACTTACTCATTGTGGAACAAGATTAGGCAAGCAAAATAGGGTGTTATATTCCACAAAATAGAACAAAATCTGGTGCATATAATTTGATGTCAGTAGTACACTTGTACGTTCAAAATAACGTATAGCAAAGGAGATGAACTAAAACTGGACAGAGTTTATCAACCACAAAGTGTCGTGATGCCCTGGGTTTAATGCATGCAATAAAACTCATTATGTACGGAGTATATATTGTAATACAGCGTATTATGTCTATGCTTCTAGAACTTGACACATGTACTTAATCTTTTGGCTCCCATCATACATAACACAGCATATACCAAAGAATAAGATCCATTTTATAATTATGTTTTTATGATCTTTTTAGATATCAGAATCTTAACTTGCAACGTAACCCGGATTTATTTATTGTTATGTTGCTTAATCAATTATTATTTTAGAGTAATTCTAAGTTTTTATATATAGTACTACGTAGATACGACCTTTGCTAAATAAGATTTAATTTCTATGATAACTATGACACAATTTTATATAAATAACAAATGTATGTATGAAGATATAGTCATATACGTAAACATGTAAATTAATTTTAGTGCCAACATACACCAATTAATGTACGTGGTTGATTTTCATTGGTAAAGCTGTATTAGTACTATATACTGGTTTGCAATTTGTAGACTTTAATTAATTATGGTGTACATTATATTCTCATTTATACATCTGCATTATCTGAATCAATCGATCGATAACCTGCTTGTGTACGCACACTCTTCATCTATCTTAATTGGTTTAATTAAGCTTTACAATAACCCTCTATTTCAATTATGAGTTAGTAATTTGCGAAATTGAGCAATGAACTGTATCAAATTAATGTTTGAAGCTAAGCTAGATAGACAATACAAAGACCAAGTTGAGGCATAATGGTTATATTTAAAATAAACACGCAATACTATTTAAAATTCCAGTACCACATGATAAGCCAATAATATAAGTTTAGGAAAACATACCAATCTAAAATTGTTGATAGAAAATCAAATAGAAAAAGTAGCTAGCTAGAAAACTGTAATATTAAAAAAAAAGGTAAATCTCCAATCATATGCTAAATAATATTGCACCATTAACTTGGCTTAATGTAATTAATTTAATTAAGTTGGATGAGGATTCTAACAACCATTAATTAAGACATATACTAAACTTAAGCTATATAAACTAAAGCATGATATGATATGATATGATTAATGATTGGCAAATACTTGTATATAGTGTTAAACCTAATTAGTAGTTAGGAAGAGCCAGTAAGATGCATGCATTTGGCACGTGCATATATAAGAAATAGAAGCATGATGAAACCAGCGCATTTTGATTGTCTAAAACGTAGTAGTAAGTCGATCTAATAAGAGAGAAAAAAGGATGAAAGTCAAACCGTATAGTACGAAATCGTCCCTACATCCATCATGAATCATGAGAGATCATCAAATCATATGAAGGACTAGCTGTCCTTGCCATTGCTCATTTATACTTAATTAATGGAATAATAATAGAGAGACTTTCATTTCTCGAGGAAAAAAATAAAGATAAAAATTGAAAAACCTAATTAAGAAAATCAGACAAAACACAGTCAAGTACAACTGTCATCTCTCGGATCTCCATGCACATAAATAAAGACTCCTAACTTAATTAGAGCAATTAATTTCAAATTAATTATTGATGCAAGAGTAGCTAAGACCCTAAGTACTCCGTAGTAGATGAGGATTATGTAATAGGGTACATTGTTACCGTACAATTGTGGTTATATGTTCGCCACGTTTCTTAGGACAATTCACCCACGTTCCCTCCTATGCTTAATCTTGTTCATAGTTCCTACATTATATATTAGTAGGAAAATCCTACTTTACTTAGCTTTGTTTATTCATTAGGTTTAGCTAATTACTACTCCATACTCTATAATTTGGAGAAAATTGTTTGAATTTTATCACTTGATGATTTGATTATTGACATACATATGCAAAAGTATACATTCTAAAGCCAACAAAACACATTTGCTAAACAAGGTCAAATTAATAATCTGATTTGATAAGTCATACAAATAACGTCGATGTACTTGTAATTACTATTATAGGAGGTGGATTTATAACTTTTTTTTTTCTTCTATAAATATTAATAAAAAGAAGAAAAAAAAAGAGGTGTTTGAATCTAATTGTAAAATAATTTGGCTAGTGTTGTAGACGGTATCGCGTTCCCACAAGGGTAGGATGGTACTGGTATAATAAATGATTAGCGTAAAAGAAAAAAGTCAAAGCATGTTTTAAGGGAGTACTTATTAGTACTAGTTGTACGTCCTTGGTGTTTGTCAGATATTAATACATACGGACTATTCCGTATTCTGCATGCATGTACTACTTGCATCTTAATTAATCTTCATGCGACCAAACCAGGGAGCAGCATGTCAAATGCCATATGTTTTTTTTTTTTTTTAATTATCTTCATCTTTAGTCTCCTAATTAGCACCATTATTATTCATCTCCATAATTCTTAGCAATACAGAAAATTAAATGGCTTTCTTTCCATTATTCATAATGTTTTTGTAGAGTTCATCAATTTTTTAAAGTTTATAATCTACATAATAATAGTCTACTTTGGGGCTATAATAATGAGTTGTTCTATTTGTATCTTTGTCAAAATGTCAACTACGATCTCCATTATACGGAGTACGAGTAGTATATTGTTTATAATGTGTATAGTATATACATTACTCTCTTCTTGTCTACATGTTCTTCTTATTTTATTAGTGAATGTCTTACAAAATTTCTTAAATATGGAGTATATGAAAAAAAAAAGGTATTATCAAAATGAATTACGTGCCGTTGAAAAAATGAAATGGAGCCAGTATATAGTTTAAGACCAAAATGAAGTTGTTAAACTAGTGCAACTACTCTAGGTCTCTAGCAATAAACTTTGTGTTTGTACAAAAAGGTGTGTTTTTATTTTATTTTTTAGATAAATCACGTAACACTCCCTTGCTAGCTTCATCCATTAAAGGTTAATGTCCTATTTTTTCTTACTAGGTGTTGTACAAGTACAACTATAATTCTATAAATCCTATAATATATGGGCATATGGCCGCTATGTTTTGACAAGCATCGCCTCCAATTCCCTTGCCACTATCACGCCATTTTTTCCACCCTCTTATCACAGCCACTACATCAACTAACGAAGCAACGAGCCACCATCCACTGCGTGCAGCAAGCCATCAACCCACCAATTTCTTTCATATTGTATGGTTAACAATAACATAACCAATGATTTTCTTCTATTGATGAGCCTGAGAAACCTCGTATATCTAAAAGATTAGAGAAATTTGACCATGCGTTGATATATACTTAAAAGAAATAAATGGATTCATGTGTGATCTTGTTAAATTGATCTACGGAGTATTTAATTTTATTATATTGTTTTAGCTAATTAGTTTTTCATAATTTTATAAATAATACGAGTAGTTAGTAAAAGATATAGTTTTCGCCAAAAAAAAAAAAAGATATAGTTGCTCAAAGATTCTTTAAAAGTATGAAATTGAGTAAATAGAGCAAACATTAATGTCATCAAGAAGGAACATATTAATTAGCTAGGGAGCAATAGTTTACAAGTGTTGAATTTATTAATGAAAATAGATTTCGAGCATTGGATTATTACCATGATTAATTATATAGGTGGATATACATTTTCCACAATTGATCATTTAAATCTATTTACGGATAAGAAGTGCATTCAATCATTTATTATATGCTCTTATGGATTGTTTGATTTATGTTGTCATCTAAACAATTTGTTTGAATAGAAGGCGGGATATGAAAGGATCACAACATAAGTTACTACTACTATAAGATTTGTAACTTACTACGAAGTACGTAGTATAATTCTAAGTAAAACTTAGCTTAGATTTGCTCGCATTGTTTTAGCTAGATCAAAATTTTGCTGAACTTAGCCAAGGAGAACAAACGCCTTATACTAAGGGCCTGTACATATTTACTGAACTGAACTGAACTGAACTAATTGAAGCTGAACTGAACTGATTGGAACTGAACTGAACTGAACTGAATTGAAATGAAATGAATATTTTATGTGAGAGGGAAATTAAGAGCTGAATTGAACTGAACTGAACTGAACTGAACTGATTGGAGCTGAACTGAACTAAACTGAACTGAAATTAAGTAAATGTGAACAGGTTCTAAATTGTAAATTTATGAAATTTGGAAGCATAAGGACATTAAACTTGGATAATCCAATAGCCACAATGTAAAATAGGAGAACGACATGGCCTTGGCTTGTTGCAAATCAACCAATCAAATGAATTATCCAAAACTCCCTCTCTCTCCTCACCTCTCTTCCAAAATCATCTCACAATTTCACTGTAAATCCCTCTCTTCCCCCTTCTCCAATTCACATAATCATGGTAATTACCCTCTCATCTTCTCCGCCTACACCCTCCTTCTGCGGCATCAAAACCCTATTCAGTTCCAACCCTAGATCACTCTCCAAACCCAGAACCCGATTAAACTTCCTCAATCCCAAACAAGATAAAGGTTTAAACTTGCGGAGAAATCATAATTTTGGTAGAGAATCAAGGAATTACAGGTGTAATTTATCTGGGTTTGATTTAGGTGGCTTAGAAGGTCCTCAATCTGTAATTGAAGCAGCTGGTGTTCTTACTGCAATCATTGTTGTTCATGAAAGTGGTCATTTTCTGGCAGCCTATCTTCAGGGAATTCATGTAAGTAAATTTGCAGTTGGGTTTGGTCCAATTTTAGCTAAATTTAATGCTAATAATGTAGAATACTCTCTTAGAGCTTTTCCTCTTGGTGGTTTTGTGGGATTTCCTGATAATGATCCTGATAGTGATATACCTGTTGATGATGTTAATTTACTCAAAAACAGACCCATTTTTGATCGGATTTTAGTGGTTTCTGCTGGTGTTATTGCCAACATTGTCTTTGCTTTTGTCATCATTTTTGTGCAAATTGTGTCTGTTGGTTTGCCTGTTCAAGAAGCCTTTCCTGGTGTACTTGTTCCTGATGTACGCCCTTTTTCGGCAGCTTCTCGAGACGGGTTGCTGCCCGGAGATGTTATTCTGTCTGTTAATGGCTTCCAATTATCGAAAACCGGCCCTAAGACTGTTACTGAAGTTGTTGATGTTATTAAGACTAGTCCTAAGAAGTATGTTCTGCTTGGAATTCATAGAGGAGGAGCTGAACAAGGAGCACAGGATTTCGATATTAAGGTGACACCTGATGAAAGTTATGATGGAACTGGTAAAATTGGAGTTCAGCTATCTCCTAATGTCAGTATTAGAAAGGTGAAGCCTAATAATATTGTTCAGGCTTTCAATTTCACTGGAAAAGAGTTTTGGGGTCTAACATCAAATGTGCTGGACAGTTTAAAACAAACGTTCATGAACTTTTCGCAATCAGCTGAAAAAGTTTCAGGTCCAGTTGCAATAATCGCAGTTGGAGCCGAAGTAGCAAGGTCCAACATCGATGGACTTTACCAATTCGCGGCAATTTTGAATATAAATTTGGCAGTGATAAATCTGCTGCCACTGCCAGCATTAGATGGGGGTACATTGGCATTGATACTGATAGAGGCAGCCAGAGGAGGAAAGAAGCTCCCTTTGGAAGTGGAGCAGCAGATTATGTCTTCAGGTATCACATTAGTCTTATTGCTTGGGGTGTATCTTATAATCCGAGACACTCTAAACCTTGATTTTTTCAAAGAAATGTTGTGATGGGAATGTTGGTACCCCAAATTCAGTTGTTTGATTCACTCATAGTGCAGTGACTATTGTGATTGTCATCCAACAGACCAACACTATGAATTGTATCTCATTGATTAGATATCGGGCCTGTGATTACATTAAAAAGATAACAATGGCTCCACGAGAATGTTTATCGTCATCACAGCTCTCAAGATTGATTATGAGTCACTGTAAGCAATGAAGAGTTAAGGCCTTCAATATCCCCTGTTTATTTTTACAAAAGAGAACTTGAGTTCCTTGTTTAACAACTCCCAATTCTATACTGTGTTTTTATTGTCATAGCAATTTGTATCTAGCAAATTAGAATATTTTTAAAAGTTATTAATACTTCTGTAATTGGAGGTCATATAGCTTGAACAGGCATGCAGCCCTCAAAAATTCATATTTAAAGACTTGATATATCATATATGGTAGTCATTGATGTTTTTGTTGCCGCTGACTTATATCTCTTATTTATCCTTGTTGATTAATATTGTTGTTAAATAAATGATTGCGTTGACATTTACATACCTTATGTAGCAACTATTATTACAAAAGATTATTGATAAGAATTGATCCATGACAGTCAGTTACTGAGTACTTTCATCAGAAAATTTGAATTTTTTTTTGTTTGTTTTTGTTTTTGACAAGAATTTGAAAATAGCATATTCTAATTTTGATAGTATTGGATAAAATCATGTGAAATTAAATAGCTCTTCATCCTTGAACTGCTTAACCCCTTTACTCTCTGTGATGAAGTGCTATTTACTGTTACTCAGACTGCATTGTCTAATGTGTTTTTAGCCCTTAGCATTATTACTTAAAATTTTGATAGTACTGGATAAAAATCGTGTGAAATTAAATAGCTCTTGATCCTTAATCACTATTATTAGTGAAGTGGAGTTCTTATTCAATTTGCACTGTCTAATGCATTTTTTGCCTTTCTCCCCGATTCTCTTCTTCCTCTCTCTCTCTCGTACCTTTTCTCCCAGCCACCACACCACACCACACCACTGTTACACATGGAAAGAATGTGGATGAAAGAATGTGGATGAATACAAAAGTTTAATGGACCCGAATAAATAAAATAATTTTGAAAATTACAAATAATGCACCGTACAACTCACATTTTCCGTTTGTGAGAGCTAATGTCTCTTACTATTTTGGTGAATACTTTTCACACCATATCAATATTGTGGAAGCTCCTTAATTGACTTACTATTTCTCTATAAGATTTTTCCATACTTTATAAAATTTAGATTTGCAACTAAAAACAAAAAGAGGTAACTACAAATAAATAGAATTACAAATAATACCTTTTGTCGCAACTAAATAAAATCGGATGCATTAGATTTTTCTAAATTTTTATATATCAACCCACATCACACCACTCACCTCCGTCCACTCATGTCTTTCAGCTCTCTCTGATCTCTGTTACTATTTGTTCTATCTTTCAAGACCAACTAACAATCACCCCAATTACCAAAAAAACGTGGCTTTTTCACTAAAGGGACTAGAACTCCCAAAATTCTGAACCTCTTCTTCCATTTCCCACAAAACAAACAGAACATAAGAGTCTCATCATCAATGGGAACAAATTACATGGAGCTTAAAATCATTTAAGGGATGTTTGATTAGTGTTTTAGAATTGGTGTGAATCTAATACTTTCAATGTATTTCATTTTTGGTGTTTGAATTGAAAAAAGCAATTAATCAATAAGTGATACTTTTACTTGAAGGGGGTCCTAGTAAACTTTTAGTTGAAAACCAAATGCAAAAAAGTCAATTGAGACATAATCTTAAAGTAGTACTTGGAATCTCATTATAGAAAAGATGATCTAAGAACATAATTGACATGTAGTTAAAATCATAATCCTATTAGACCGACCGTACGAAAATGAAGATATTAGTGGGGACATGGACATCGTGAGGTGCATCTTTATTGACCCCCCAACATGAGCATCACCACCGTCCATTAAATATTTTGAGATGAAGGCGAGACTTTGATGGACGGTAGAGATGTATGTATGTTTTGGATCAAAATGTTTGATGAGATATATAGCAAGTGCAGTTGCAGGGCACCAGCTCATACTACTTGCTTGCTCCACTCTAAAACATAAATGGCCTTTTTAATGTGTTCGCTACAAACTTAACATCACATCATCATATCACGTCAATTTCACGCGTTACGTTGCTATCCCCATACCCACTATTTCAATTTCAATTCATTTTTTGTTTCTGTTTCTATATATGGTAATCTTTTAACTTTTTGATAATCAACAATAATGTTGGTTGATTGAGCTCAAAATGTGGATACGTTGTGTTCTAGGTTTCTCATTGAGCTAGTTGTCAAATCTTGTTATATTACCAAGTACCAAGTCATACAAAATATAAGTGCAACATTGTGTATATATTGATGTGGTCGGTACATACATATGTAAGAAAAATTTACAACACGGTAATATATAGAAATTTATTATTATAAGAAATAATTACAAAGTATAATAGAGAGAGAGCGTAAAAGACATATATACACCAAAAAAAAAAAATATTTGTTGTGTATAAAGGAATATAAATACATTAATCCTGGGTTCTTTTTAAGAAAGAAAATTAAATAAACTATTTGTCGACTAAACAAACAAACGCTCTCTCTCTCTCCCCCCAAAAAAACCCTCAACCGTCTTCTCATCTTCGCTCCGGCCATGAGGCTCGCCGGCGGGTGTGAGGCTCACCGCCCATGCCATTATGTCGGCGAGCCTCCGATCTACCTCCTGGAGGTGTTTTTTTTCTTTTTTTGCTTTTGTTTTTTGTCCGGTCGACCTAGCTATTTGCGCCGCTTTCCCTTTCCGGCCACCGCTATCCCTCACCGGCCTTGTTGCCGGCTTGCCACCGTTCTTATTCCCCGCTTCCCCGCCGTGTCTCTGCTCCACCGCCGTGGCCGTCGTCGTCGCGACGTGTTGCAGGAGAACAGGGAGGGAGTTTCCTCTGAGTCCCTCGCGTAGGGCCGTTCTTAGTCTGGTGTTTCCAGACGTCGTTGCCGCGGTTCATGGTCGTGTGGGGTTTGGGTTTCTCGGGCGCGTTCCTGCGGGTCGGGCTTCCTTGTACGGTGTTTTGTGGGTTGGGTTGGTGTACCTTGGTGCTTGGATGGTGGTTCTTGGACTGGTTGCGGGGTCTTTTGCTAGGGTTTCGTTTGTAGGTCTTGTTTTTAATTTTCTGTCTTCTTCTTATTTTAGTCGTTGTGTGTGGTGTTCTTTAGGGTTTGTTATTTTTTCTTTTAGTCGTTGTGTGTGGTGTTCTTTAGGGTTTGCTATGGGGTGTGCAGATCGGTGTGCCGATATTCTGGTGCATGATTTGAACCGGGTGTTTTGGCTTTGGGGCTTTGGTTTGATCTTCTGTTGGGTTGTGCTAAAGGGTTATGCTTCCAGGCTGGGGTCCGTGTTTGAATCAGATATTGTATTGTCAATGGCGAAGTGTATGGTACCAAGTTTGATTTCTGGTCGAGGAGTACGGGATTCTGAGTCAATGAAGGTTCACGTCAGAAACTGCAACATATTGCCAGACCCCCTTGCAAGAGGCTGCATAGGACAACGTTATATGAGCCAAGGGTATTTAAGAATGTCATTTTGCGCGTGCAATTGTAGTTTCCTTTATTTCGAACTTGTAATTGATTCTGTTGTCTATGTATTGTTCGATTACGATCTCTTATGTAAATGCCGTATGGCTTATTATTAATGAATTTTAATCTCCCCCCTCAAAAAAAAAAAAAAAAAAAAATACATTAATCCTTGAATATTTGAATTTGATCTAATTACTTGACATGTGCAGGCAATGCAGTAATGCACCGCTAGTTAGCATGTTCAAACAAAAACAACTAACATCTCCATTATTATTATGAAGAACAATAACAAACAAAAAATGAATAAAAAGAGAAGAGGTCGGTTGAATACTCGGTAGTAAGATTGGACAAGCATGTAAATGAAATGTAGATAAAGTTAAGCATCAAAATCAAAGATTGAAGATTGAAAGGGCGTCGGTACGGTTTTAGCCTTTTTGGTGGGTTGTTGTCAAGTAAAGCACAATACTCCAGCTGTTAGCTAAGTGCACTACTCCCTAACTTGGTAGAAGATTACATGTCCAACTTTGACTGAATCATCACTAATTACTACGACTAGACTATAAATCTTTGTTTGTCTACCAATAGTCAACACCGTCTTACAACAATAATACTCGATTCAACAACAACATCATCAATTTCTCCGACGTTCCCACCTCAAATAATACTGCCTTCAAAATACTTTATCTTTTGGAACTAGAAAAAGTGTTAACAAAAAGCTCTACTTTAAAATTCAATAAGTGTAAACAATCGAATGTGATTTGATTATGAACAAATTTTAAAATGAAAATAACTTATTAATAATTTGGATTGTGAATAACTGTGATATTACCTCTATTTCTTCTTAGGTTTTGGAAGAGTTTTCCAAGGCTAAAATAAAAGAATAAATGAACAAACCAATGATATTTTGAATAGTTGTATCATGAAAATTAAAATTTGAGAACAATTGGCTTCAAATGGATATTCTAATGTAATCATGGTGCTACATGCTATTAATACAAGAGTTATTCCCTAATGTACACATGGCTTACACTAATACACTTATCTTTGCCATTTCCACTTCGATACATAGACTATTTTGAGTTCATGTAGCTTTACTATATAATTAACGTTATAAACCTAGTCATAGTTTGATATCCCTTTTGTTTATCATTATATATGAACTCCATTTACCCAAATAATAGACTATCCATCCTACCATAATCCACATAGCATAAATTGCTCTAGATCATGTTCATACTAACTCACTATGTTCATGCATATGCATTATGTTGTTGGATCGTTCACGCTTCATAGGTTAAGTCAATTTTAAACAACTCTACACATACATTCTCACACAAAAATGTTATAGGCGGTTTAGTGAGACATCAAATGGCAAGCCAAACAAAACTCCCTCCTCCCGTCCCCTATATAATTCCAGATAATTGTGTTAAGATTTGAATTCAAATTCAAAACAAAATTATACAGTAATCAGCATCTATGCCTAGTCTACACATTTGAGGTCCATTATCTGGTTATCATAGAGATCCATAAAATCTGAACCCTCTCCTACTCTCCTAGTCTCCAACCAAAAAAAATAAAAGCACAGCAGTTGTAATTGTATTGGGCTAAGGCCCATTTGTTTACTTGCAATAAAAAGGCCCAAACGTTGAAAAATAAAAAAAATGTGAGTCGCAATATAGGCCCTAGAGTGCTGAGGGCAACCACACTCTACACTCTAGTTTCTCTACTCGTACTCGTATTATCTCTCGTCGCTCCACTTGAATCTTCAGCAGACCTCCATTACTCTCTACTCTCTCTATCCGATTCCTTTCTCAGGTACTTTTTTTTTTTTTTTGGATAATTCCATCTATTTAATCGTTTGTTTCTTCTTGTTTATTCGCTGTTTTATTTAATTCCTCTCTCATATTAGTTTTAAACGATTAGGTTAACAGAGATACAAATTTAATTTGAACCTTATATTCATATTCAAATTCAAATTATTGACAAACAAGGTTGTTTGATTTATTACATGTATATACTCTGAATATCTTTGAAACTAGATGATTTTTATTGTTTTGTTGGTTGTTTTCCCATTTCCAGCAGATTAGGGTTTCAAGTTGATTCAGTTGTTATTACAGTATGATTTTGTGCCTTTTGTTGTTGAATGTTTGATACTGATACTGTATACAAGTAGACTAAGAGCTTTTCCATTGTTTATTCAGACTCTGATTGTGATTATGAGGGGAAGAAGTTACAGTCCTTCACCCCCTAGAGGTGGCTACTCCAGAAGAGGACACAGCCCCCCTCCTAGGGGTCGCTATTCCGGCCGTGGTAGAGATCCTTCTACTAGTTTATTAGTTCGTAATCTCCGCCACGATTGCAGGTTTTCTCGCCAACCATTTATTTCTTGTCAATGCTTTTGCTGCTTACCGTTGTTGGTGTTGGATTAGATTTTCCTTTTAAAGTTTCAACTTTATGGACTGCTCTACATTATTCAATTACCTGTTTCTTTTGTGTCATTTTATACCTTTTATCTTCAATCTATATTTTGATAAAACTTATGGTATATCGAAGGAGATTGTTGTATAAAGTTGTTTTGATATCACCAAATCTTGTAGTTGCTCACTACATTCTGGTTCCTTTACAGACCAGAAGATCTTCGAAGGCCATTTGGTCAGTTTGGTCCGCTCAAGGACATTTACTTGCCTAGAGATTATTACACCGGGTAAGTTCATAGCTACTCTTTTCACATAATAAACCCATTAAAGCTCCACAATGAGTACCTTTATGATAAAGTTGGGGGTATTTTCATTTGGAATCTGTGTGCTTGGTTAATTTACAGAGCAGTTCCTTTGGTGGATATTTATCTATTGCACATTCGAAACTTAAGCCAGTTTAATAATATAATTGACAGACCAAGGTAGATGATCATAAATTACACGGTTTTGAGTCCTGACTCTATTTGTTTGCCCTTGTTTGGATTACATTGCTTTGGTTAAAAAGTGTGAATTTTGAAGGTTCATACAATACAATTTAACCTAAACTTAATCGTAGTGATCTTTTATCCTTGAGCATGGATTCATTTTCCATGATGTATTTAATGCCCCCTGTTACATCGGTTAATTACAATTTTTGAGATTGAACAGTGAAATCAATGTTTATAGAGATCAATCAAGTAATAAGAGTACTGTGGAAGATGTTGTTAATGGTTTTGAAGATTGGAAGGAAGTTGGATTTGAACACATTATGAAGAGTTCAAGTCTTGAAGAATTTCAAGTCACTCTTAAAACTGATGTTTGCAAGGTCAGCAGCCACGTGCTTGCTTTTTAAGTCCTTACCATAATCTTCCATATTGGAGGAACCTATGCCCTATTCCGATATAATCACGAGTATAATCACCACACTCTATTTTCAGTTGTGTTTTACAAGTTGATGTTTTAGAATCTTCTTAGCCATTTGCAGAGCGCCTCGTGGATTTGGTTTCGTGCAATATGTGGACCCTGCAGATGCTGCTGATGCTAAGCATCGAATGGATGGCCAAGTTTTTCAAGGCCGTGAATTGACAGTTGTGTTTGCTGAGGAGAACAGGAAGAAGCCAACTGAGATGAGAGTGAGGGAGCGGACAAGGTAAACCATGGTCTTTCCATTCCTTTGTAGCATTCTTCTAGCCATTTACTTATCATATTTGGGGATTTTTCAGGACGTAACCTGTAGTGGGCTGGGGTAAGGGGTTTTGTCCTACAGAATTTTTCGACTTGATTATCCTTATCTATATCTACTATTTAGCTCATTTTTCTACACATTTTGTTATTGAAGCTGGCATGCCAATGATAATTTTATCTCGTTTGGTCTTATCTTTTATGTTGATTGATAGTTATTCTCTATTGTTTGAAACCCTAAACGCTACTATGTGAGTATCATTCAAAACTTTTTGGGTGATTAGTATTACAGCTTAAATATTTGTAGCATGAATAAAATTTTGGAATTTAGAACAATCTTAGGCTCATGAGGTTTTTAATATTCACGTCTTAGATAAGTTAAAGAAATACTACATACAAGTTAAATTTTGACTTCTATGTTGTCTGCATCTGATGATACCTCTAAGTTTAATGTGTGTTTGTAATGTAATTTTACATAAAGCAATTGTATGTCTTGTATGAAAAGGAAGCTTTCCTAGAGATAGATGCTTCTCTCTCTTTCTAGAATCAAAAACCTTGTAAAAATTTTCTCCGCCACCAGTCCACCACACCACCTCTCCGCGTTCTCATATTGTATTTCACATTTAGCGCTCTCTTAAATACCTTCTTCTTTGCTTATGAATTAAGTGCTCCTTTCAGTTTAATTTTAGGAGTTTATATGGCCTTTGCCGCCCCCTTGCTTCCCATAGCGGTATATTCAACATCTTTACTGTCTGTCCTCATAGTTCCCCGACTCACAAGCTGTTTCCCCCAGCTCCATTTTTGGATTTCCTGCTGACAAGGGTTGTTAGCCATAAAAAATTTATCCCTGTGGTTCTTGTTTTTTCTGATGCCTTGGCCAGATTTTACCATCATTTATAAGGTGGTTTTGGCTCTATGGGAAGTTGGCATAGCTCCTGAGTCCTGGAAGTAATATTGTCATTAGGACTATTTTTTTTTTTTTTTTTTTTTTTTTTTTTTTTTTTTTTTTTATCCCATTCCTCATATTTATAAGGTGGTTTTGGCTCTTTAAGGGATATCCTTTAACATGTCTGGGAGCTTTTTCGTGTGCAGTATATGTTTCTTTTAAAGGCTCTAGCAAGGTCTCTTTCGCTTGTCTTGGGTTTTCATGGTGCTTGTATTTTGTCTCCCAAAGTTGATGTATTCACCTAAAAGATTGATAAGATGGTGGCTTCTAATTTTTCCTTAACTTGGTTTTCTTATCTTTTCAAAAATAAAAAAAAGGGCTCTTATTTACTTCAGTTCCTGAGCTATGCAGATGTATTTTTTAGAATGTGTGATGAAGTCAAGTTTTGAATTAATATTATGTTATTAATCAGTTCAGTTTGATGACTTTCCCTCTCCCTCCTTTCTTCCACACTGTCTCTGCAAGGCCCCCACTTCCATGTATATTATGGGCTGTTATGATCTGTTTACACCTTTGTTTCTGAATTTCTTAAATTACATTTCTTTACACTATTGTTACCATAACATCAACCCTTTTCCTTTTTGCAACCCAGCTCTTTTACTTTTATTCTCTCTCTTATATGCTTCAACTTTTATTACATATATAATATAACTATTATATTCATTATTGCTAATATTTTTATGTGCATCTTGTTACATTATTTTTCTTTGATGGAGTTCTAAGTATCTCACTCCTCATCCTTATAGCAGTCGGCATGACAGAAGACGTTCTCCTCCTCGTTATTCCCACTCACCGCGGTATTCTCGTTCTCCTCCTCCACGTCGTGCCAGGTCTAGATCTCACAGTCGTGATGATTATTCGCCTTCTCCCAAACGAAGACACTCAAGGTATGTTATGTTATGGGTTATACTTTATGTTATGCAATCTTTATATGTGCCTAGAATTTTTGCATTTTTTCCTTTTCCTATCTGTCACTCTACTTTGACCGTTATTTACCCCATCTGTTCTGATGGAGGGTTGTGTGTATTTAGTATTAGCATTCAGCTGGGGGTTGTTCATAGCTGTTAGTTGTGAAGCATCAATCATTATATATGCTTGGTGATAACTGTAACTGCCTTGTTGCTGAAATTGGTTGTATGGTGAAACCATATCATAGTGGAGACTTGAATGCTTGGAGTAGGGGGCATTATTGAAGGGATCATACGGTATAAAACAAGGTGGAACTGAATATGATGCTGCTTATTGCTTGATGGAAGAGGTAGAAACCAAGGAACCAATGTACCATCACTCTTAATTAGAGGTAATCTAC
Organism: Chenopodium album; assembly: GCF_948465745.1. Taxonomy (NCBI): domain Eukaryota; kingdom Viridiplantae; phylum Streptophyta; class Magnoliopsida; order Caryophyllales; family Amaranthaceae; genus Chenopodium; species Chenopodium album. Next base: position 338,047 of record NC_137855.1, read on the forward strand.
TACCTTAGGAGAGGCAAAGGTAATTAATGTCCTCAGTTGCTGGGGTAATGTATTACCCAATCGGACCCTCCATATTCTCTTTCACCATAAACCAATAATCACCACCATCTCCACTTATGCACAACTTCTCTACTTCATTCCTTTTCCCCTCATTAATTGTCCCCAATCCAATTATAATCTAAATTGAATCATGCCAAGCCAATGGCATAATTTTGACTAAAGCAACATATACTTTGGTGAGGTGGATTTTGTTAAGTTGAATGTAAGATGAAGTGTTTTTCGTTTTGGGTAGTTGGAGAAAGACCTTGTGCAGCAAGAATTGGGCGGTGGTCGTTTTAGTATTGGTTTAGGAAGCACTAAGTATGGACATGCTAGCACACATAATATCAGTGAATGATCTTTCAATGTAGATAAGCTTGTGGACTGGATCTTTTGACTTTCCTTCCATGCATTTCAATTTATAATGCTTCAATTGACATTCCCTTCATACATGCATTTTAATAGTTGGGTAGGTCTTGTTTCTCAAATTGCGTGTTTTCTCAGTAGCTTTATGTGTTTGATTTATGTTTCTGGTAATGGGCATTGAAGTGGCAGCATATTTGTGACAGGTCTGTTTCACCCAAAGATGGAAAGCTGAGTCGGGAAAGGTCTTATTCTCGAGAAAGTCGCGGCAGATCATATTCTCGTTCACCGCAATCTCCTAAAGTTGCTAAAAGTCGAAGCAGGAGCCGAACTCCTGTTAGGAGTCCAAGCCGAGATAAAAGCAGGAGCCCATATCCTGAAGACCATCCCAAGGAGCAGAACAGAGAGAGATCTCCTAGTCAGTAGGCTTCTTATTTGATGGTACTTCCTGTGTTGCCAATTTAATCGATATCTGTTTTGGGCAACTACCTGAACTTAGAAGTGATTCTGTAGCTCACTAGTCGTAGTAGTATCAATGCCTCCCAAATTTTAAACATATGTCACTTATCCCATAGACTGGGGATTGTAGGTTTCTTATGCTCTATTTATTGGGCTAAACTTATGATGCTATCTGGCTTTACTGATTTTGCTTTAGTGGTATTGTAATGAGTGAGGTTTGATACCTAAAATTGCAAATTTGAAGTTAGAATCTGGAAATCTAAGAAATGGTTAGAGTTAAGTAGCAATGATTTTAGATTGGATTTGAAATTTTTGGTTTAACTCACTTTTTGACTGCTTTGAAGATGGTATACTATGCGCCCCAGCTAACAGAGGTGAAGCAGCTGGACCCTTATTCTTTTTACTTGGAAGACTGTTGACTTTTTTGGATGATAAATATAATCTACATTTCTACTAATGGCTAATCACCTGATTTTTAAGTTCGTTATAAACTACGTGTAGATTTAATTTCTGAATTTTGTTTTTGGGGGAGTTGAGTATCTGAATATATACGAAGTAGGATTGGATTCTGGCCTATTGTAGCTTATTGGTTATTACTCCACACCGATATTTACAGTAGTTTGTATAATGGTATGATAAATTGGTAGATTAATGGCTATCAAATGACTTGGATGGTAAAAAGAAAGAAATCAACTTTTGAGGATTGTGTGTGAGCACAGAGGAAGATTCACTCTTTTTCTCTGCTTGCCCCATGTGTTTTTTTGTTTTCATCTTTTGTGCTGGACCTTTTGTCGGATAATGCTAATGCTTTTCTTCATTTTTGGCCTACTTTAGTTACCCCTACTCTTCAACTTTTCAAGGGCAGCTTCTCCATATTGTTACTGTCATAGATAATAATAATAATAATAATAATAATAATAATAATAATAATAATAATAATAATAATAATAATAATAATAATATTAATATTAATAATGACATAAATCATACGTACATCGTTCAGAAAAAAGCTTTTTCGAGTTCATACTATTGTATGAAAAGAGATAAGGTGTTCGAACTGAGCCTACTGGTATGAGGGGCGTAAGTCAATAGTTCAGCAGATACACCAAGTAAGAAACTATGTCCAGTAACTCGAAAGTTCATTTTATTGAGGTGTAACTCTTGTATATCCGTTTTTGTTTCATCGGTAGTATGTATGGGTAGTGGGTTTATGTACAAATTTGCATCAAGTCAATAGTTGGTATTATAAAAGAATGACACAAGTTGAGGACAAGCAATATTGGAAGATATGAATATTTAATACGACACATCTGTATAATTTTAAATTCTAGGGACAAACACAAGAAGGGGGGTGGCATTTGGCGTTGTCCTTAGATTCTGCAATCTACATCTCATGGAAGCATGTAACATTTGGTCATACCCGAGGTCATTTAACATGGACCTATGTATGTTTAAATTACCACTGCACTTTCGTAGCAGTAACAAGCAGCAACAGCAACAGCAACAGCAACAACATTTATTATAGTTACCGTTTCTTATCATCTGCTATCTTTTCAACTCCAAGCTACTCGTAAACAAATACTACTGTAAGAGTTACTCCATTAGAAGGCAGGGCAGGGCGGTAATATCTATGCTCCTGCCCTAGATTTACCACTCATTCCAATTTTGGACTCCCTTTTTTGGCTATTATATGCTACTAATTCTAATTGCTTAGCTAAGCTAATCTAATCTCATCAGAGGTCACAGGTGATGGTCCCCATTGCAGCAATACCCGCTTTCTTTCTAGTTGTGTATTCATACTTATATTATGTGGAGTATGTTTCTCGTTAAAACAAACAGAGCCTTGTTTTTGTTTTTTATGTTGACTGTATTAGGGAGTGTTCACATAATTAATTGTTTGAAAAATAAAGGAAGAGGAAAAAGGAAAAGACATAAGCATAGGATTAATAGCAGAAAAAGGGGGACAGAAATGTACACGCTGGTAGAACTTTCTGCTTTGAACAACTGAAGCATAGCTGTGTCCGTTGTTTTACCACTCACTCACTCACTTCATTCATCTTCGAGCACTGTGCTTCTCTCTCTTCAGGTTTCTTTCTCTCTCCTCTTCTTCTTCTTTTATTATCTACGAGTATTTTTTTCAAAATTCTTCTGGCTATTTTAGAAGAGGAGTTACCATTATTAGTAAGTACTCTGTAACTATGCAGCTTAATAAGAAAGAAAGTGTCAATCTTTAGATTATACGGACTACTTCAATTACTTCTACGGAATACTGAACTATTTTTAGCAATTTGGTTGTATATCTGGGTTCACATTATTATTAGTATTAAGTGGGCCTTTTCAGTTTTCACACTATCCTTTTGAATTTCTGCTAAATTCTCTCTCATCACTTTTCCTTCAATCATTGTTGAATTTCTTCTTCTTCAGGGTTTATGGTAGCTTAAACGTCACTGATTTTGCTGGGTTTTCTTCTACTTTCATTTTCAGGTATTATTTTCTCCTTTTATTATTGTATTATTTGCTAACTGTGGATGTACCCAACATTTTCAACAATTGGTTCCTTGGAATTAAATTAAGTTTTTAATTTGATGCCATTATTAGCTCATTATTGACTGTATTGTGTTGCCTTTTCATTTTCAATTGATTTAATTACTCTACTGTTAGTCTGTTACTAATTTTATATCATGCTCCCTCCGCTCTCAAAGCTCTTGTATGAATGCTGATTGTCTCACCAAAAAAAAGTCAAAACAGGAAAAACTGATTGTGTTTCTAAAATTTAAGCTGATTTGGGGTATAATGTTCAAGCATGTTGCTGTGTTTCTTTGCATTTGTTTAGTTGTTTGCTGTTAATGTCCTTTTATGTGTCAGTAGTTGTGCATTTATGAACTATTGATGCTACTTTTGTTAATACATTCTAAGCCGGGTTGATTGCTTATACTACGTGCTTAACTTTAGATTTCTGTACAGCTCTATAGGTGATAACTCACCCATTGAGCAGTTTAATATAGCCGCGCATTGTGAAAATTTAAGCTCACCTAAGGCTGAATGATGCCTGAAAAATGGCTGCAAATAGTCCTGGTGCTATTAATCGGCTTTCTTCCTTGTATCTTAGGTACGGTTTATATTCAGATGGTCAGGTCAAGTGCTTCCCTTTTTCTTCATTGTTTTAATTTACTTACTATAAATGATATTCATACTTGATTGGTAATTTCTATTATAGGTGCGTTCATTGGGATAGATATAGGAACACATTTGTCTAAATTGCCCCCAGCATCAGAAGTGGTTGCAATTCTTAAAGCCAATGAGATTACTCATGTTAGGCTTTTTGATGCTGATTCTCACATGCTCAATGCCCTTGCCAATACGAGCATAGAAGTAATGGTAAGTGTCACAAATGAGGAACTTCTCGGGATTGGGCAATCACCATCGGTTGCTGCAGCATGGGTAAATAAAAATGTGGCAGCTCATGTTCCTAACACTAATATCACTGCAATTGCTGTTGGAAGTGAGGTTTTGACTACAATACCACATGCTGCTCCAATTCTTGTTCCTGCCATGAATAACATTCACAAAGCTATTGTTGCATCCAACTTAAATTTCAAGGTCAAAGTCTCCACCCCACACTCCATGGACATAATTTCTAGGCCTTTTCCTCCTTCAACTGCCATCTTTAATTCATCATGGAACTCCACTATGTACCAAGTACTTCAGTTCTTAAAGAATACAAACTCTTATTTCATGCTAAATGCATATCCTTATTATGGGTTTACCAAAGGAGATGGCATTTTCCCGCTTGAGTATGCTCTTTTTCAACCTCTGTCCTCAGTCAAGCAGATTGTGGATCCAAACACACTATATCACTATGATAGCATGTTTGATGCCATGGTGGATGCTGCTTATTATTCGATTGACGCATTCAATTTTTCTGGGGTCTCAGTAGTTGTGACGGAAACTGGTTGGCCATGGAATGGAGGAGCTAATGAAAAAGATGCCACCGTGAAAAATGCTCAGACATACACTAATAATTTGATCAGAAGGGTTATGAATAATTCAGGTCCACCTAGTCAGCCAACTATGCCAATAAATACATACATTTATGAGTTGTTCAATGAGGATGAGCGTCGTGGTCCTATCTCTGAGAAAAATTGGGGGTTGTTCTTCACAAATGGCTCCTCTGTATATCCTGTTAGTCTTAGTGCTTCTGGTCAAATGCCAGGCAATTCCACAGGTTCATTCTGTATTGCAAAGTCAGGTGCCGATGAAGACAAGCTGCGGAAGGGTTTGGACTGGGCTTGTGGTGAAGGTCATGCTAATTGTACAGCCATTCAGGAAGGCCAGCCGTGTTACTACCCTGATACTATAGAGAATCATGCCTCTTATGCATATAATGATTATTATCAAAGGATGCATAGTGTTGGCGGAACTTGTGATTTTGATGGTACAGCAACTACATCTACTGCCGATCCTAGTAAGTTACTATGCCCTTCTTCATGAATCTTAATTTGATCGATAGATTTTCAAACAGTTCTATATCATATTAGCTTTATCTTGTTTACATGTCATCTGGTATGCAAGATATTTCATGTCGTCATTTTTATTTCTTGCTGTGTTAAGTGGTTATTGTGAACATTGAAGAGATTTGCCATGGACTTTTTTTCCTAAGCTCTTGCATTTGTTATCAATGGGTTCTTGTACTGCCAATTGGTAATTCTTACAAAATTACTGGCAGAGAATATCCAACCCGATAATGTAGTAAACTTCTCCGTTAGTTAATGTTATAGTTTTATGTCATACTATCAGCTTTTGTTTAGATATTTTTGCTTGATCAAGTAGATGGTTTTTTCTCCCCCTTCAAAATAAATCTTGAAAGTTCAGACCTACCTTTTGTTTGTATTATGTAGAACGGTAGCTCCATATATATACTCATCATGACATGCTTATTCATATATCTGATGGTTCTCATGGCATGCTTAATCTCACAGGTTATGGTTCATGTGGTTTCACTGGGAGGTAAAGTTTTACTGTATCTGTTCTTGATCATCAGATTGAACTGAAATCTCCCTGTTATTTGGTTCCTGATACCGTCTTTCCCTCTTATGAAACAGTGCGAATTCAACTGCTGGGAGAGGACCCAGTCCCACGGCATATGGTCCAGTGAGTCCTTTCACGGGGAGTAGGAGCAGCATGTTATATCCTGAAATTGGAGTAATAGTTGGAATCTTTTTGCATTGGTTTTGGCTTTGATATGCGAATTGTTGATCAAATTTTTGTACCCAATACAATACTAATGAGATAGATTGCTTTGTTAGTGACATCCATAGGAATTGATCACCAGTGTTATGTCAGTGTTAATGTTATTAATGTATTGTGTCCAGGTATTCCATTTGTCTGTAATCAAATGCAATTTTTTGCCCTACATATCTCAACTTTCTTTTTTTCAACAACTCTATGCTGTGAGTTGCTACTACAGATTCTAAGTTTGGCCTACAAAACCGGTTCAAAGGAGATGTATCTCAATAATACACTTTGCCATTGGGTTATGATTAAAGAGTATTTTGTGATGGATGGAACAGAAAATTGTAAAGTGTAATTTTGGATAGAGGGAGTAGTATTCACCAAATTGTCTGTTTAGTTGCTATTAGCTATGATGGTGTGTTTTAAAGATTGATAACAATGATATAATCCTCTAGAACTTCACATCACATACACACTAACAAGTACAAAGAAAACTTTGTATTTTTGGCACCAACCAGTACAAAAAACCTTAAATGGTTGTATGCTCGTACTAATTTTTAATTTTGACCATATTTGGTATGGACTATGGAGTACTCCGTACATTTTTAGGGTTGCAACAACACATGAAACATTGATTTTTAGAGTTGATAATTGATTTTAACTATATGAAATATTAGTAGTATGTTAAATGTTATGCCTATAAGATTATAAATTATCTACTGATTTTTAGAGCTGTCAATTCGGGTATTCGAGTCAGGTTTGGGTCGGGTTAAATCAAGATCAGGTTATGTCCCGTCAATCTAGCTTCAGATCAGGTTCGGGTTCAGGTCGGGTCAATTTCAGTTCAAGTTATAACGGTCGTTCACCTTTTCGGATATAGGTCAGGTTTAATTCGAGTTAAAATCAGGTCGAGTTCAATTTCAGGTTCGGGTTGTGTTGAGTCGGGTTTGGATGGGTTAACAAGATGGTACATTCGGATTTGGGTTAGTGATGAGTCGGGTTTCGGTTCAAGTTCAATTCTAACAAATATCGATGTGGCCAAGTTGAACTATATAATTACGCCTTCCATAATTTGATCAATCATCATCAAGATTTTATTAAACCTATATACGAGTAATAGAGAACAAAAGGTATGTAAGCTGAACAAAAGATTATATTAAATCGGATTGAGGGTTTACAGAATTATACCAGTATATAAGCTGAATAAAAGATATACTTCCTCCGTTAATGGTTCTGGTTAATGTTTCGATTGGGTCGGGTACTAGTTCGTGTTTGGATTAAATCGATTGATGGTTACTATCAGGTCAGGTGCAGGTTCGGGTTCAGGTCATAAAGTATTGGATCAAATCGTTTTTCGATTAAGATCAGGTCATGTTCAGGTTGGGTTACAGGTCACTATCACCCTATTGTTCAAGTAAAGGCTAGGTTCAGATCATTGTCGGTTAAGGTCAGGTTCTCGTGTCGGGTCAGTTTTTGACAGCTCTAACTTTAATCCACACTTTTTGAGAAACTTTGAGGTTTCGAGGCCCGGTGGCAATAAGTAATGAGAACGTATGAGATATATCTCAGGGTCATATAATGTCGTTTGAAACCATATATGATCATTATATGTTGTCATAAACGTACGTGGTAGGCTTGAGTTTACGAAATCACTCAAAGTTGTGAACGGGTAAAATGATCATTTAAGGGCATATTGGATGGTTCCATCGACCCAATTGGACACCCGGAGGGTATTATGGACCATGGTAAACATCTCGGCAATATTTATTTCCAGGCAAAAAAAGGTAAAAAAAATTACAAAATTGAAGGCTAGAATCCATGCTCTTTGAGGAAATTTTGAGGTTTCGAGGCCCGGTGGCGAAAAGTCTTGAGATCCTAGGGATACATTTTAGGGTCATATAATAACGTTTGGAACCATATATGACCATTATAGGTTGTCAAAAATGTCCGTGGTAGGCTTCAGTTCACGGAATCGGTGCATGTTTCGAATGGGTAAATTGACCGTTTTAAGGCAAATTGGATGGTTCCACCAACCCAATTGGACTCCCGGAGGGTATTAGGGACCTTGGTAAACATCTCGGCAATTTTTATTTCCGGGCGAAAAAAGGTCAAAAAATTACAAAATTAAAGGCTATAATCCACGCTTTTTGATGAAATTTTGAGCTTTTGAGGCCCGGTGGCGAAAAACCTTGAGACCTTAAGGAATATATCTCGAGGTCATATAATGTCGTTTGAAACCATATATGATCATTATATGTTGTCATAATCGTCTGTGATAGGGTTGAGTTTACGAAATCACTACTAGTTGTGAACGGGTAAGATGACCGTTTAAGGGCATATTGGGCGATTCCACCGACACATTTGGACTCCCGAAGGATATTAGCTTAGGGACCATAGTAAACATCTCGGCAATTTTTATTTCCGGGCAAAAAAAGGTCAAAAAATTACAAAATTGAAGGCTATAATCCACGCTTTTTGATGAAATTTTGAGCTTTCGAGGCCCGGTGGCGAAAAACCTTGAGACCCTAAGGCATACATTTCGGGGTCATATAATGTCGTTTGAAACCATATATGATCATTATATGTTGTCATAAACGTCCGTGGTAGGCTTGAGTTTACGAACTCACTACAAGTTGTGAACGGGTAAAATGACCGTTTAAGGGCATACTGGACGGTTCCACCGACCCAATTGGACTCTCGGAGGGTATTAGAGACCATGGTAAACATCTCGGCAGTTTTCTAGGCGAAAAAATCTAAAAATTACAAAATTGAAGGCTATAATTCACGTTTTTTGAGGAAATTTTGAGGTTTCGGGGCCCGGTGGAGAAAAGCCTTGAGACCCTAAGGGATACATCTCAGGGTCATATAATGTCGTTTGAAACCAGAAATGATCATTATATGTTGTCATCAACGTCCGTGGCAGGCTTGAGTGTACGAAATCACTACAAGTTATGAACGGGTAAAATTACCGTTTAAAGGCATATTGGATGTTCCACCGACCCAATTGGACTCCAGGAGGATTTCCATGGTAAAAATCTTGGCAATTTTTTTTTCCGGGCGAACAAAGGTCAAAAAATTACAAAATTGAAGGCTATAATCCACGCTTTTTGGAGAAACTTAGAGGTTTTGGGGCCCGGTGGCGTAAATTGTTGAGACCATAGGGGATATATCTCGGGGTCATATAATGCCATTTGAAACCATATATGATCATTATATGTTGTAATAAATGTACGTGGTAGGCTTGAGTTTACAAAATCACTACAAGTTGCGAATGGGTAAAATGACCGTTTAAGGGCAAATTGGATGGTTCCACAGACCCAATTGGACTCTCAGAGGGTATTAGGGATCATGGTAAACATCTCGGGAATATTAATTTTTGGGTGAAAAAAGGTCAAAAATTACAAAATTGAAGGCTATAATCCACGCTTTTTGAGAAATTTTGAGGTTTCGGGGCCCGATGCCGAAAAGTGTTGAGACCCTAGGGGATATATGTCGGGGGTCATATATTGCTGTTTGAAACCATATATGATCATTATATGTTGTCATAAACGTACGTGGTAGGCTTGACTTTACGAAATCACTACAAGTCGTGAACGGGTAAAATGAACTTTTAAGGGCATATTGGATGGTTCCTTATACCCAATTGGACTCCCGGAGGATATTAGGGACCATGGTAAACATCTCGGCAATTTAATTTCTAGACGAAAAAAGGTTAAAAAAATTACAAAATTGAAGGCAATAATCCACGCTTTTTGAGAAAATTTTGAGGTTTCGGGGCCTAGTGGCGAAAAGTTTTGAGACCTTAGGAGATATATCTCGAGGTTATATAATGTCGTTTGTAATCATATGTGATCATTATATGTTGTCATAAACGTACGTGGTAGACTTGAGTTTACGAAATCACTACAAGTCGTGAACGGATAAAATGACCGTTTAAGGGCATATTAGATGGTTCCACCGACCTAATTGAAGTTTATTGAATTATCGGCACGGTGGCGAAAAGCCTTGATACCCGATAAAATTGTTAATGAAAGTGAAGCAATTTATCTATTTGACCCCCAAAATAAGATCTATCCCGTTATTAAAAAAAAGGTGGGTAAGAGAGAGAGAGAGAGAGAGAGAGGAGGATTCGGTGATGATGAACAGCGGGAGCAGCAGCGGAGGTGGCGGCGGTGGAAGAACATCATGGGCATCGACGACGTCGGGTTCAGGAAAGAGAATACAAAAAGAATTAAAAGAGTTGGTTTGTCATCCTCCTCCTCTCTCCTCCGCCGGTCCCATCGTCGACAGCATTTATCACTGGCACGCCACCTTCCTCGGCCCTCCCGGTACTTGTTTCTTTTCTTCAATCTTAACTTAGGGTTTCTTCAAATGTTTCATCTTTATCATTATTATTCAATTGAGGATGGATCGATCGTCTTCAATGTTATTGGTGATTTATTAAGTGGCTCGTGCTGCCTTGTTTAGGGACACCATATGAAGGCGGTATATTTTTCCTTCACATACTCTTTCCCAATGAATACCCTTTTAAACCTCCCAAGGTACAACCAAACCAAACATTATTATCTTCAACTTTTTATATTGTCATCAGACTTTCAAATTTATTCTTAGAGTAATTTAATTGTAATTTTAGTTGATGTAGGTGATGTTTAAAACAAGAATTTATCACTGTAATGTTGATACTTCTGGCAATGTTAACTTGGACATTCTGAAAGATGGCTGGAGTCCAGCCCTAACTATCTCCGAGGTCCTACTTGCCGTTAGATCCTTATTTCTCACCCCGAACCCCTGTAAGTTTTACTTTCTGTCTACATTACTTTCTTCTGCTCTTTACACTTTTTAATTGTCAAGGATACCTACTTATATTAGGTCCTACTTGCCGGACAGATGATTTGAGGGGGTGAGAACTAGTTAGGTACTTAGGTGTGTAATGGCTTCAAGCCTAAATTGTATTAAACAGAAGCTGAAAGGAAAGGTTGAAGCTTTGATTCATAACAAATGTTTTTTTTTTTTTTTTTTTTTTTTTTTTTTTTTTTTTTTTTTTTTTTTTTTTTTAATTTACTAGTTAGCAGCATTAGGCTGGAAGTCTCCACTAGTCACTTTAGGTCACAACTCTCAAAACACAAATGTCATCATTCTCATGCCATTCTACTGCTATGCTATTTTCTTTTCCTAATCAAGCAAAGCTACAGAAGATAACCTAATATTAATTGTGTTTGACGGTTTTCCCTCTACTGCTTAAGAGTATCAGAATTCAGACCCGTGTTGCCTCACTCCTTAGTGCTCTATTAATTAGTTTTGTCTTCTTTTTCTTAAGTGTCTTCTACATTCTTTTACTGCTGCTGCTTGTCTCCTCCTCTTTCATGTTGCTTCATCCTCGTGTAAACCCATGTTGGTGGCTCAGGTGAGACAACCGGGTCCATCACCTCACTCTTTAGGTTGGTTCATTACAACGTGATATTTGGGAGTGGGAGGCTAGGAGCATTCAGATGCCAGAGCTTGTATCTTATGGCTCCAATAAAGCTTGTATCTTATGCCTCCAATAAAGCTTGTATCTTATGCCTCCAATAAAGCTTGTATGGCTTCCATTTTCTGAAAGTCTGGGTATTTGTGAAAAGGCTCTAAGGCTTCCTTTGATAGAATGCCTTTTTCTCATTGAGCCAGCACTCTGTGAATTCGATATGCATATTTAGGGTAGATGTATTCTATCATAGAGTCTTTGTTGCTGAATCTTCAGATTTGGACATGGTTTAGGGACTAGGGATCTCACATGGGCCTTGGCTTTAAGATAGCTCTGTAATTGTTATCATCATAACTAGTGCTTTAAGGTTTTAAGAAAAATAATTTTTAGAAAAGAAATGTGTTATACACGACATGATTTTTTTTGGTTGATATAACATGTTTGACACTTGCTGTTGTTCCCTGTGCTGTTTGCATCTTATTTATTGGCCGGAGACAGTATTGACTCAAGGTTGTCTGCAGACAATGCTCTGGTGCCTTCCATTGCACAGTTATACCAGGTTGATAGGAAAAGGCATGATGAACTTGCTGCTGAATGGACGCATCGGTTTGCAAAATAAAAGGAACAATCAATGATTAAAGATTTGAGATACTTTGGAATTTATTTGCTTGTATGTATATAGAAGAAGAAGTGCATGTCCAATATGTTAGCTAATTCAAGAGGTTTGTACAATTGTAATAACAACCAGTTGAAGGTTTCTATATTATGGGGGAATATATAGGTCAGTCAGTAAGGTTTGCCAGTTTGCCTAATGTTATAATGTTTAAAGAAGCTTGGGCAAACAAAGCTGGATTTGTTGGGAATAGGAGTGACAACTTTGGTTATATTTGTATCAGACATAATTATATCATGTTTGCCTGTTTGGGTTGAACTTAGGATGGAATATGGAAGAGAAAATGTTTAGTTCACTCTGGTTAGTCTGGAAATCTTTTGAATTATTGTTAATGTTGGAGGCACACTATTATAATTTACTCTGTAGTTTACATTTATTTATTTTTATTTCATTCCAAATTGATAGGCAATATTAAAATTAGTCTGAACATATGCCTTTGAATTGACCATGAATTTTGCAAAGAATATATTGGCAAATGCCGGATACGTCATAAAAGTAATTAATTAATTTGAACCATCCAACACCAACAGGCCTCATGGCAAGCTATGGTTGATGGTTCCTGGTTGAGGCCGTGGTAGCTTGATCAGATCACACCCCTATATTTGTGTTTTCTTACATGTTTGACAATTTGCAAATCAATCACATTTAACTTAGTATTATTGGAGCCATATTGGGCAACTAGGGATCACATCTAACGCTAACAATAATAATATTGGGCATTTAATTTGTCATAATTAAATATCATTCCATGTAAAATTTCTACTCCGTAGTTTAGTTTTTTTTATTTTTTTTGACTCATACTCCGTAGTTTTGTTGCTCATTATACAACACACAAAATAAAATAGTCACCCACCTACCTCTAGCTCTAGTGTTATATAATAAGTAGTTGAAACTTGGAAAGTGTATTATCAGCCAATCCTGCATTAAGCAGTGGTCAATGCTCTGATTCATCAACTATTCACGTGGCAAGCCTACCCCTTCTTCTTCATCTCCTATTCCATTCGTTTCGTTTCGTTTCAGAAATCCAGAAATTATAATGGAGTTGTTGATTCAAAGGGATAATTTGATTTCCGCTGGGTTGAGTGTTGAAGAAGCTGACATCTTTTTTAAGACCCTTCAACATTTAATCTCCAGTGTTACCGCCGCTGATGTCAGCCGTGCTCCGGCTGAGGTGTGGCGTGAAGTGGTCTCCAGAAAGCTGCTTAAACCCGAACATCCTCACGCTCTTCATCTTTTGGTGTTCAACACGCTCTACTCTCATTGGGACTCTTCTGTCCTCGGCCCTCCTCTCTACTGGTTCCCTTCCCCGTAAGTTCTTTTTTATTCTCCATTATTATTATTATTGTTCGGATTTAGTTGTCGCATTACTGATTCTAATTACACTATTTAACTTGGGTAGATATGAATCTTGCTATACAAATTTGGGTCGTATGATGGAAGCTCATGGACCTAGGCTATTGGGGAAGTCATACCAGGATCCTATTTCTAGTTTTTCCACCTTTCAGAAATTCACTGTTGACAATCCTGAGGTCTATCATTTCTTTCTAAACTAGTCACTTAAACTGTATCAAATCTAAGCATTGCAATGATTAATCAGCAACTTTGTTTCATGTTATATTTCAGATTTATTGGTCCTTGGTTCTTAAGGAACTTTCAATTTGGTTTCGTCAACCGCCAAGGCGTATCCTTGATGATACAGACAACTCAAAACCCGGCGGAACGTGGTTTCCCGGTGCTGTTCTTAATATAGCCGAGTGTTGTTTGTTACCTATAAGTCATCCTAGGAAAATGGATAGCAGTGTGGCTATTGTATGGAGAGCTGAAGGAGCTGATCATTTGCCTGTTCAGGAATTGACTGTCAAACAACTACGAGAACAAGTAATGTATGCTCATACATTACCAATTTTGCCTTTGTTTTCTTCATTTCTATCTATTTATTATTGGGACTGACACATTTATAACATGCTGGTTTGCAGGTTGGTTGCTAATGCTTTGGACGCTACTTTTGCTAAGGGTGATGTCATTGCAGTTGATATGCAAATGACTCCAGAGGCAGTGATCATATATCTGGCAATTATTCTGTCAGGTCGTATTGTTGTATCAATTGCGGATAGTTTTGCTGCTAAGGAAATCGCTACTCGTTTGCGTATTTCCAAAGCTAAGGGTATCTTTACTCAGGTCAGTTTTCAATTATCTTTCATGTGTATTCTCTTACTTATGCGGCAGCAACATTTGCTTATTGCCTAGTTACAAGTGAGTGAACTGAGTTGTAGTTAGGATGTTACTTTAACTCATGTTTTTTTTTATAGAAGAATGGTACACTGGAGCTATGTTGGTAAAATGCTCAGTCAAATTAATTTGTTGGATTCTCCTTGTTTTCTCTATTGCATACATATGGTGCTAGTTTTAGTTAATGATAAGGTTTCCCCTCTCATATCAGGATTATATCTTAAGAGGAGGTCGAAAATTTCCTTTATATAGGTAAATGCCTCTTCTCTGTGTTAATCCTTGATTTTGCATGGTGATCAACTCTATCTGGAAGTAACTTTTGTGTATGATTAACTTATGGTTATTTCATCCATTTAAGCCGAGTTTTGGAAGCTTCTCCATACATTGCTATTGTGGTCCCAACTGTGGAGGAACCTGTAGATGTGCCATTAAGGAAACAGGACATATCATGGAAAGATTTTCTAGCACGAGGGGGCCAGATCACAAGGTACTCCCTCCATTCCAAAATTGATACTCCATATCTTTAGAGGTATATATATATATATATATATATATATATGTATATATATATACATATATATACATATACATATATATATGTATACATACATATACATATAGATATACATATACATATACATATATATATACATACATATACATATACATATACATATATATACATATACATATATATATATACATACATATACATATACATATATATATATGTATATACACATATATACATATACATATACATATATATATATGTATATACACATATATACATATACATATACATATATATATATGTATATACACATATATATATGTATATATATATATGTATATACATATATGTATATACATACATATATGTATATACATATATATATTGGTATATAATTTGGCAAATACTAATATATTAGATCTCTGTATATATATGTATATATACATATATATATATGTATATATATATATATATATATATATATATATATATATATATATATATATATATATATATATATATATATATATATATATATATGTATATATATATATGTATATACATACATATATGTATGTATTATATATATATGTATATACATACATATATGTATATACATATATATATTGGTATATAATTTGGCAAATACTAATATATTAGATCTCTGTACTAATAATGTTCAACTTTTCACGGAAAGATTCTTGTTATCCAACCTTAAATCATTTTGGGACTAAAGCTTTGTTTTCGTTCTTCCAATGTTGTATTGGTAGTCTTAACTGACTAGAAGTAGCACCTTGATATTTTCGTTGACAGATAAGGTTAAGGTGGGATTAGAAAATGTAATTGGACTAATAAATATACTTTGTAAGATGTAAGGAGCGAATGGTGTAATGTATTGCTGACCTTTAAGATGGGAGTTAGTCTTGAAAGAACATTCCTGGCTGGTTTAACTTCATCCACCTGAAAACAAGTTTTTGTAACTTTTTTTAGGAAAAAATGTGTAAGCTGGTTGGTGGCAAAGTATTGTTTTATTGTGATACAGACTAGTGGATTCAAGGCTATAGGATGGGATACAAACAGGACAGTGAATTTGCTGTAGAATTGTAATTGAATCTGAAACACATACCATTGCCATGCTAGGCATTTGGTAGGTTTGAGTGCATTTGTTCCCTTTGGATGTGATCACAATCACACATGCCCTTTCTAACTTTTTTTTTTTAAAAAAAGGATAGGGGCTGGGGTGGGTTGGGGGGAGGGGGGCATTTTCTTCTGCCTATCCCTTATTTATTGCGGGTTTGGTCTTATTTTTTTATTTCATTTTGCACAGACCTCATGAGTACTCCCCAGTGTACCAACCAGTGGATTCTATAACCCACATACTCTTCTCATCAGGGACTACTGGTAAGGAGATATCTTCATAAACTCACCTTCCCCCGCCACCCTCCCCCCCCCTCTTATTTCTTCAATATTCTCTGGATTGATTTATGTGAAGTGATATGATAAATGGCTTGACTTATCAACTGCCTTTACCCTGTGTATCTGTTGTGCTTTGTGATCTTGGTAATCCTTGAAATAGGGGATCCAAAGGCAGTACCTTGGACTCAACTATCTCCAATCCGAGCTGCTGCTGATTCATGGGCACACTCGGATGTTCAAGTTGGAGATGTCATGTGTTGGCCGACAAATTTAGGATGGGTGGTGGGACCTATATTGCTCTATGGATGCTTTTTGAGTGGCGCAACGCTTGCTCTATATCATGGATCGCCTCTTGGGCGGGGTTTTGGAAAATTTGTTCAGGTTTGACTTTTAGGCTTTCTAACTGTTACTAATATATCTTACAGACCAAAAATGCTTTTTGGTCTTTGGTGCTTGAGGTGCTATATTGCTTAGGAGGATGCATAAACTTGTAGTATACTATTAGAGGTGTAACTCAGAAGCTTGCTTAACTTCAGGATGCTAAAGTTACTTTATTGGGAACTGTACCAAGTCTTGTGAAGACTTGGAGAAATACACATTGTATGGATGGCCTAGATTGGACAAGACTGAGGTAGCATTCACATTCACTCTATATTTTTGTTTCATCAATTGGTGATTCTGAACTCAAGAAGACTGTCTGCATGTGTAGGGCATTCGCTTCTTCCGGAGAAGCCTCCAATGTAGATGATGACCTTTGGCTTTCATCAAGGGCTTATTATAAACCGGTTATTGAATGTTGTGGAGGCACAGAGCTAGCAGGAAGCTATGTTCAAGGCAGTCTGCTGCAACCACAAGCCTTTGGGACATTCAGTACTCCAACAATGTCAACAGGATTTGTGATCCTTGATGATTGTGGCAATCCTTATGTAAGCATCTTTTAGGTTTAATTATGTAATTTCTATAGGTCAATATTTGCTAGGGAAAATGCATATCCTTATCCTGAATACATTGTTGCTAAAATTATATCTACAAACTCTAGTTAATTGCTAACATAGGTACTCTTTGATGATTTTAACAGTCAGTCCTTTTTTTCAGAAAAGTGCATCTGCACAGCCTGCACTGTACAAAAATTCTAATGATTATCATTCCATGCTAAATCCACTTATAATATAAAATATTTCATTTTGCAGCCAGATGATCAATCATGTGAAGGTGAAGTGGCTTTATTTCCTTTGCTTCCAGGAGCAACAGACAGATTATTGAATGCTGATCATGATGAGGTGTATTTCAAGGGAATGCCTCTATACAAAGGGATGGTATATGCTTCTTCCTACCTACTACTGTATTATTTTATGCTGGTTAGACATCTAAACACTAATCATGAACTGAGGCATGGCGATCTTCTGATTCCAACCCAAAGACATTCTTTACAAATGAGCAACTTTAATGCTTGATATAGATAAAAATTACAGACATCAGAGTTGATACCTTTCTTGATTTTATTTTTTCCTGAATCTGAGCTCTTGTCAGCCATACAGATTTTGTTCTTGATGAATGGCTGATTTTTCTTTTTAACTTTATAAAACTTTGAACTTTAATTATTTTTGCTATGAATCCTCATACAAAGCATATGTTTTTTGTAATGGACTGACCAGACACAACCAATAACAGAGAAGAAAGCTATAGAATGGTAGAATGGAGAAGAAAGTTCGAGGCTTCAATTAACATAAATAACGGTTAACACAATCGATAGGTTTAGCCTATCAAGCTTTATAGTGAGTTTAGCTCACAACTCTCTAATGAGTGACTTGAGGTCACAACTCTCCTAAGGAATTACTCCAAAATTCTGCCTACCTTCTTCTTTCTACCCTCCCTCTATTTATACTAAAGCTAATGACCAAAACCTAATAATAATACTAGACTTCCCAAATTACCCCTCCTAAAGCCAATCTATTACATTTTTCTTTCTATTTTTGCAACACCAAATATATCTTTAACCTGTGAAAGCTTGGTTTATTACTAGACTTGTTGCACATGAGTGATGTCTTTAAATGCGAATGATTTCTGCATGTTATTTATTTATTTATTTATTATGGGGGTGGGGGGAGGGTTTGGGAGGTGAGAGGGTGAATGAGTCTAGCTTATCCTGTGCTTATCAGATTTAGGCTTGGTTCAGACGTTCAGTAAGCTCAATCTTGCACTCACGCTTGGCTCAAAACTTGTGGAGAGGCTGGACTTGGTTTTGTCCACAATCAAAATATGCTAAATAAAAATATAAGCCAAGAGGACTAGCTGAACCTAACCAATCCAAAGCCATACAAGACTCAACTGCTCCGCGGCCTGGCCTTGGGGTTTTATCATTTACAGCTTTGACTTATGAATTTTATGTATGCAGCGCCTCAGGAGACATGGAGATATTGTTAAGCGAAGTGTTGGAGGGTATTTTGTTGTACAGGGAAGGGCTGATGATACCATGAATCTTGGAGGTATCAAGGTACAGTAAATCTATGAGTTAATTCTTGACTTAGAGAACTCATACTGTACTGATTGGGTAGAATGTTCGATGGTGTGCTTGTAAAATAACCATTATACATATAAGAAGTGTTTTGTTTGGTGCAGACAAGTTCTGTTGAAATTGAGAGGGCATGCAACCAGGCTGATGACAGGGTGCTGGAGACTGCAGCAGTTGGCGTTGCTCCACCTCAAGGTGGTCCTGAATTGCTGGTTGTATGTGTGCTTCTGAAGGAGGGAGTCATTGCTGATCCCGAAAAGCTAAGGATACAGTTCTCAAAAGCCATTCAGCGTAGCCTCAATCCTCTTTTTAAGGTGTGGTATCTCCTTTGCTTAATTACTTTCGTTTCACTACTTATTCCTTGAATAGTGGCAATGCAGTAACAGATTATGGAAACTAAGAAAGCTTCAGAAAAGCTCAACTTTTGTTGTCAATTTGAGAGACTTGTTTCACCAAATTATTAACTGGCAGGTGAGCTTGGTGAAAATTCTTCCGGAATTTCCACGAACTGTCACAAACAAATTACTGAGGCGGGTATTGAGAGAACAGGTGAAGCAAGATTTATCAGTAAGAAGCCGGATTTGAAGCAATGAGCTGTGCTTGCTTGGCATTTCAGTAAGTATACATGTCCCTCCACCATGATGGCATAAAATATAGATAAGTGTCTGATCGAAAAATGTATACTGGTATAGGAAGTCAGTGTTTGATTAAGTAGTTCAGCAATGCAACATGTTATTGCTCTTTACTGCAACAGAATAATGATGTCACATATGTTTATTGAGAATCGTGCAATTATTGAATAAAAAGAAAGCTGTGTTTGCCTATCATACACTTGTTTAATGTGTCTGATAAATGACCTAAATCTCCCGGCTGCTTAAATCTTGACACTTGCATCAATTATTTATGTATACTGAGCAAAGACTTTGATCTGTAAGCTGAGTGGGATGGGAAATTTGGAATAAGATCTGGCTGTTTCAAGCATCAATATCTTTATTACTTTCTTATTACTATATACAAGCATTTGTAACTTTATCTTCAATTAGTGTTCAAGTACATACTATGTAATACAATACAATCAAGATTTAATTAAATTAAGCTTATTGGTCTTAACAAGTAATCCTGTATTCTTTTTCATTCAGTTCTGATTTGTCTTTCTTATCCCTGGAAAGATCATATCTTAACATAATCAAGGGTTCCCTTGCCATCATGAGCCTTCTTGTAGAAGTACAAAGTATAATCAGAATACAACACCTTCCGGTACTTGGGTTTCTCATCACTCTGTACCAAAACCTCCTTTAGAGGTCCGATCACCTCACTAGGCTTTGGGTTCACAAACAGGGGAATTGAAACCCTGTCTTTACTTCCATTTGCTATTACACGGTGTTCTATGCTCTTGTACTTGCCATTGCTCATGATTTGCAGCGCATCACCAATATTAATCACCAGTGCCCCAGAGATAGGTGGCACGTGGACCCAGCTTTCTCCATCGGGTGCTCGAACATAGAGTCCACCAACATCGTCCTGCAGGAGTATGGTAAAGGTGGAAACATCTGAGTGTCGCCCTACTCCTACTGTAAGTTCAGGTTTTAGACACTTTGGGTAGAAGTTGAGATTAATCCTTTTGGAACCTAAAAGAAGTGACCTTGTTTTCTCATTGATCTCATGGATGTTGAGTCCTTTCATCAAAACTTGTATAAGGAACTTAATCACAACTTGGCACTTGTTCATGTAGTCCAGAAGTTGGTCCCTAAACATTAAAGGTAATACAGATAATTATATTGCTCAATTTAGTGTTCTCATGAGTCATGACAAAATATTAATTCTATCAGTAATTGTATAGTGCAGCTTAATATTTAGTTACCTGCAAATAGTTGGCCAAATAGCAAGAGCCTCATCATCAGAGACATAAAAGAGGCTAAGGTAATCCTTCCACTCTAAGGCGTTCTCAGCCTCGGGTATAAAGCTAGTGCCTAACCTCACATGATTGCTGGGAGAGTACTCCTTTAAATAAATCCTCTTGTCCTCTGGCGCCAAGGAAAAGAATGCTAGAGTTACTCGTTTCACATTCTCAAGTAGTTCAAGTGGTATCCCATGGTTGATGATTTGAAAGAATCCCCACTTCTCAGCAGCATCACATACTGATTTTTCAACTGTTGGGTCATCCCACTTGGACACGTCGATTATGGGGATCGTCGCCTCTTCCATGATCTTCATGTTATAGGGCCTCTCTGATTGAGGTTGTATGTACTGCTTTGGCAAGTCCTTCAACTCCATCTCAGATAAACCTTTCACTCCATGCCCTGATTTGACAAGAAAAGTTATTGGATCACATACTTCTGGTTCTTCTTCCTTTAACCTTAGTTCATGAGCCATTTCAATTCTCTTAAGCTTGGTGCAGTTGCGAAATTGCTGGTTGGTTATCAGGCTAATCCTTTATTTTTATGAGTTCAATAAAATGGTAGTTAAATTTGCTTTGAGTTGTTTACCTTGTTGAAATAAACTTCCTCCAATAAAGTCAGCAAACATTTAAGGGCTTGGTGAATAAATGATCATACATTAGCATAGACTGTTTGGAATTCCTTAGGAAAATTGGCAATAGATTAGCAACAACGGCAGGTTATGCAATTCTTTCCACCTTTTAAATACAGTCTCAGCCTTAGCTTATATATCTGTTATTCAATAATCACTAAATTCTTCCTAGTATGTACGTTATCTCCTTTTAATTAATAGTAGTATATATGAATAATAACTTAATGATCTAAACTTCTAACAATTGAAAGACTTATAACTCATTTTAATAAGGACAATACTAATTTTTAATATCTCATACAAGTAACAATCAAAATATGTTTTTGACCTGGTTATTTAGAATGAAGCACTTAATTTTTTTAAAAACAAACCGGCCGAGACAAATATATTAAAAGAGGTTACAAAAGGAGGCAAATACGTTTTTTTAATAAGTTGGTAACATTTTTTTTTTCTTTTTTTTTGTGGGATCAAAAATGTTAATTTATTTTCAAAAATCCATTAAAAAAAAAAACTATTTAAAAAAAATGCCATTTAATAAAGGATAAATTGTTTATAATGATGGCCTGATGGAGTGATGGGCTTCCTCCAATCAATGCCCTAGGCCCCTAGCCATTGTGATGTAATAAAAAAAAAAAAAAAAAGTAAAAAATTGGAACACTAAAAACAAGTGAAATCCACCGGAAAAATACTTTAACGCGACTTTGGTTCTCTTTTCACTTGTTCATCCTCGAGAAAAAGCAGAATTTACAAGTCAGAAAAACCCTCCATCATCGGACATTGAGTAAGTAATTCTTTCTCATCTTCCACTGAATTTAGGTTTCCCAGAAACTGCTTTGAATCCTAAGAACCTCTTTTCTTTTTTGTTGAATAATTATATCAGCTATTTATTGTGTGGGTTTTTTAATTGTGGCTAGCAATGGCGCCGCTTCTCTTCGAGGATATCTTCAATATTCTCAGAATTGATCCTGATGGCAAGAAGTTCGACAAAGGTACCTCCTTTTTACCATATACAACCCTAATTTTTTATTTTTACCCAATTGCAGTACTATATAACATGAAATTCATTGCTTTGTTCAATCTTTGAAAACCCTTTTTTTTTTTTTTTTTGCCTTGGATCTTTTTTAACCTTATATTAACTAAAATCAATTACCCATGAAGTTTATGCCTACTTACCTAGTATCCTATTTCATATGTAGTTTTTAATTGAGTGTGAACCTAATTTTGCTTGCTTATACTGGCTTTTTGTTTCTTGAGTTTGAACCGAGCAAAAATTAAAATCGCCTTGCTTATAGTGCCTTTTGTTGCGTGTAGTTTCTCGAATTGAAGCACAGAGTGACAAGTTTGATGCATTCATATTGCTCGATATTAATGTAGACGTGTATCGTATCAACAAAGATAAGAGGTATACCATTGGATTAGCAACCACACTTGATCTTGATGGGGTTGCTGACTCTGGGTTTTACAACCAGGTAACATGTTATTATTGCTTTGTTCTTCCTGCTTTGATCAACCACGCCTTGTTCTTTCTTTCTAATCTGTTTTAATTGCCACTGATACATTGCATTTGTAATGACTTCAACTAGTTTGTAATTGTAGAAGATAAGACTTTTAGTTAGAGGAAAATTGAATTGCTCTTATTGATGGAGTGTTACACATTTCATGCATACTTTACCCAATTATAGGCCTAAGTAAATTGGAGATAGTCACAAGCATCTTTGGAATTGGCTTCAGATTTATAAACTGGAACTGTTTTGACAAAAAGGGTGAACTTTGTTTTGTTTTATTTTGTTATGTCTTTGGCAATTGGAAATAAATTTATTTACTTGGTCTAATTATGAATCATAGTAGGATATGATGTGGTGCATATCTTGTAAGAAGTGAAAATGTGTTTACTAGTGTGTGTTTACCGCTGACAGCTGATTTAGCTGATATGGTTTTTATTTTTATTTTTAGACAGGCTTGTAAAGCCCTTATTTTCCTATGCTAAAGTAATGTTTTCTATGGCTGTGGGTATTTTTTAATCTGAAGTGTCCACCTAAAGATTAGTATTCAGGTTTCAATTTGAGGGCCTTGGGCAGCAGAGTGTTGATGGGTTTTTCAACTTTGATGATGAAAGGCTTGTAGTTATCACGTGCAGTAGTACTAGTCCTGATTCCTTGTAATTGATGCAATTATTTTGTTCTATGGTTATTAGCTTGAAATTACCCTTTTATTACTAAACTATCAGTCCATTTATTGGCCATGGGCTGAAAGCCATTGGTTTAGGAAATATGCTTTTGTTTTGGTACGATTGAATAGTTTGGTTCTTCTACTAATCTTCCATTACTATACTTGAAGATTAATCAACAGCTTGTCTTTATTTCAGACCTCAAGGGAAACACTGGCAGACAGATACGATTATGTCATGCATGGGAGAACTTATCGTATAACTGACATTGATTATGAAGGGCAAGAGAAGGGGTTGGTTTTCAGATGATCTATTTTTATTTTCTTATTCTCTGTGAACTTTTTTTCTCTTTAATTGTATGTAGCTTAACATTGTGGTATGTGTATTTACTTTGCAGAGAGATATTTGTTTCATTTGGTGGACTCTTAATGATGATGAGGGTAGACAAGAGTGTCAGCAAAAATTTTCAGCTGGACCAGAGGTTGTTCTTGTTGATGAAGAGAACTGAGTAGGCTTTCCAACTATGGGAGCAGATATCTGACTTGTCAAGCTGTAAAACTGTTTTCAGACAATGTATTCAGAAGTGGGTATGTGGTATGACATAGGTATTGTCTTTCAAATACCCGAGCCTGATTTTTAAATCTTGTTGAGAAGCTAGTCATGGTATTTGAATAGATTCATTGACTATTTGGATGTCTCTATATTGGTGCTAAATGAAATGGTATGAACATAGCTTTATGAACCAAGATTGTGTTGTTAAGGTTGCAGGTTTGTATGTTACCACTAATGCAACCTCCACTGGTTGGTCTAACAAGGTTTTATACATAATATTTTACAAGTAGCATGGCTTCTTAAATGCCTTTTTTAATTCCCTGAGATAGGGATGCTTCGTGTACCTTTTTGTTGTGAAAGAAGCCTATTTAAAATGGACAAAAATAGCCCCTCTTGATGTTTAGTTCTTAAATCGTGAATGTCTTGATGCAAAATATAAGAAATAAAAGAACTAATCTTTACCAACAAAATAATCCACAAGTTTACATATTGTATATGCAAAAAATTACAGTGGGTACAATCATGACTCATAGTGTTTCAAGCTGTACTTTGATTGAATAAGGTGTCAGTTATCATCTGTTTAGCCAACCAAAGCCTGCTTTGTAACAAGATGATGTTCTTCCTCACTGCTTTGATCAGTATTAAATGTACACCAACCTCTTGTTTTACAGAGTTTCATAAGAAAATACCACAATATACCAAGTAGAGTCAAGAAGCCACTCACAATGAACACTGTTCTGTTTGCAACTACCATAACATAGATAAGAAACACAGATGGTATGAAGCACATGATCACCAACCCCAGCATCTCCAATGGAACTCGATATGGCCTCTGTATTGCTGGCATTTTTTTCCTCAACCAAAGAAATGAGGCGAACTCTAGCAACATCCCCAAGCTATAGAGGAAGTTGACTGATGAAATTATATCAGTAAAGTCGAGGTATGAGATAGCAATTGCTATGACTATGGAGACTAGAATCCCAACCCAAGGGGTGCTGAACCGTTTGGATCGAACCCCAAAAGACTTTGGAACGATCCCAAGATCTGCCATCC
The DNA here is from genome assembly GCF_948465745.1 of Chenopodium album. Lineage (NCBI taxonomy): Eukaryota > Viridiplantae > Streptophyta > Magnoliopsida > Caryophyllales > Amaranthaceae > Chenopodium > Chenopodium album. The sequence continues at coordinate 363,246 of NC_137855.1, forward strand.
CAAGAAACTGGTAAGCACAGCTGCTCAATTGAGCTTCAAACAGACCTATGACTGATAAAACAGAACCAAGTTCCATCCAAACCTTGAGCCATTTCCCGGCAATGATTTCAGCAGCGTCGGCGAAATACCCATCAACCCATCTCTCTTGATCAAGAGGAATTGATCCAGTAACCGCCAAAAGAGGCACCAAGTAACCCAAACAAGTGAGAATTCCAGCTGAAAACAAAGCTTTCGGAAAAGTCTTTTGAGGATTATCCACTTCCCCAGCTAAAGTACTTGCATTGTCCCAAAAATTCAAGTTCCAAAACAATGTATTAAAGAACAAACTCCAATCCTTTTTCACACCCTTTTCACCTAAACTCGTCCATCTTGCAGGATCAATACTAGGGATCGAAATCAAAGACATGACAATAAATGGCAACAATGAAATCACCCCTAAAGTTACTGCAGTATACCCAACAACAGTCAACCCAGTATAATTCAGAAATGACAGCACAGAAGTTGACATTAAAATTGCCAAATACTGAGGAAACCCAGAAGATAGAGCAGGAATTACCAGTTTGAGATAGTCAATGCAAAGAACAGGATAAGAAGCTAGATTAATGACACCACTCAGGAATTTCCAGAACCCCATCTGAGAGCCCCAAAAGGGCCCAAAAGCCTTGTGAGCCCAGATCACAAATCCACCGTTGCCGGGGAAGGTGGTGGCTAGCTCCGCCGTGACCAGAGCTTCTGGAATGCTCCATATAAAAGGGAATATTAAGAAGCCCAAGATCGCTAACAGCGGGCCGGCTGATCTTACTGATGGTTCCTCGCCGTATGGCCCGCCGGCGACTTCAAAGTAGATGAGGAAGATTAAAGGGAGGAGAGCTAGCTTTTTGGGTGACTTGGGTTCGAGTTGATTGCCATGATTGGATTGGTGTTCTTCATCTTGTTCAATGATTGAGAATGATGGAGTGGATTCAGAAGATGAATTTAGGGAGGAGAGAGAAACTCCCATTTGTCTGGAATTAGGCTTCGTTAAACTTGTCTTGTGCATATGGAGAATGGAGTGGATGGTATCTTCTTTTGGGGGAAGTTTTGTGGGGTCTATCTTGGGGATTTCAATTCCTAAAATCTAATCTGTATGATTTCTGAATGTGTTAAATGTGATTGCAGAATACTGCAATACTGCAGGTGTAACAGTACAGTAATAAAAAAAAATATATGGCAAGTGTTAGGCGCCTATCAAAATTTAAGTAAAGTCCAAAACTCTAAAATGGCTGTAATCCGCCGTATGTAATTGAAACAAATTTAAACTCGGGTCTTATAGTCCTCGTACAACCTAAACCAACTTATACGACCTCGAGGGACACCCTATTGCAATCATTTTATTTTTGAAAAATTAAAATACAAAATGGTCCAAAATCATAGATTATACTCCCTTCGTTTTTAAATATTTGCTCCATTTTTTCATGCGCGGAGTTTTAGAAGAAACTAATCTTCTGGCCCGTGCAATGCACGACTTGTTCATAGAAAATTGCACTGAGAGATGAGTGAGAAAATACCAATAAATAATTATGAGTGTAATATGTTAATGAAAACATAATTAAAGAAATAAAAATTGTGGGACTTTAATTGAAATGAGACTTAATAGAAAGAAGATGGAGGGACTAAAATCAAAGAGAGAAATTAAAAAGGTTGAATTAAAGAGGGGAGATGAATATGAAGTGTTTAATGAAAGAGTTAAGGAAAATTGTATAATCAAAAATAAAAAATGTAAAACGACATGTGGCACGTTGAGTTGAAGAAGAAGATAAGGAAGTGTAATAGCATGATGACACATGTTTTTTATGGTTTGCTTTTTTAAATACTAAGTATAAAAGTATAGATTGGAGAAAGTATTAAAATATGGAGGTAGTGGTGTAGTTGAAAAAATTAAAAAATGTAAAAAGCAAAAGTAGTGGAAGAATACGAGGAGAGAGTGAGTATTATGTGTGATAAATGGATTAAGTATAGTAAAAGCTTTCCAAAAGAGGAAATGGAGCAATTGTTTAAAAACGGCCGGAAAAGAAAGTGGAGCAAGTATTTAAAAACGGAGGGAGTAGCTTTTAATTTTGAACTTTTTTGGAGTATCTCGAGAATGTTCGACACCGTATCTCAAAACCTCAAATACTAGTCCAAAAGCATGGATTATAGCCTTCAATTTGGACAATTTTGAACTTTTTTTGACCCGGAAAAAAAATTGCCGAGATGCTTCCCATACACCCTAATACACTTCAGGAGTCAATTTGGATAGGTGGAACCATCCACTTTGCCTTTAAACTGTCGATTTACCTGTTTACAACTTACGCCGATTTCATCAAATCAAGGCCACCTCGATCATTTATGAAAACATATAATGATCATATATGGTTCCAAACGATATTTTATGACCCTGAGATGTGTCCCCTATTATCTCGATAATTTTTAACACCGGATCCCAAAACCTCTAATATTGGTCCAAAAGCGTGGATTATAGCCTACAATTTTTGAATTTTTTGACCCTTTACGCTAGGAAATAAAAATTGTCGAGATGTTTACCATGGTCCCTAATACCCTCCGGCAGTCCAATTAGGTGGGTGGAACCATCCAATTTGCCTTAAAATGGTTAATTTACCCGTTCGAAACAGGCACCGATTTCGTGAACTGAAGCCCACCACGGGCATATTTGAAAACCTATAATGGTCATATATGGTTCCAAACATCATTATAGGACCCTAAGATGTATCCTCAAGGGTCTCAAGACTTTTCGCCACCGGGCCTCGTAAAATCAAAATTTGCTCAAAAAGCTTGGATAAAAGCCTTCAATTTTGGAGTTTTTAATCCTTTTTTGGCCCGGAAATAAAAATTGCCGAGATGTTTACCATGGTCCCTAATAACTTCCGGGAGTCCAATTGGGTAGTTGGAACTATCCAATTTGCCTTAAACCGGTCAATTATCTCTTCGAAACTTGCACCAATTTCGTGAACTGAAGCCTACCACGGAAATTTTTGACAACCTATAATGGTCATATACAGTTCCAAACGTCATTATATGACTATAAGATGTATCCCTTAGGGTCTCAAGACTTTTCTCCACCGGGTCCCGTAACATCAAAAATTCCTCAAAAAGCGTGGATAAATAGCCTTCAATTTTGGAATTTTTTAACCTTTTTTCGCCCCAAAATAAAAATTTTTGAGATGTTTACCACGATCCCTAATACCCTCCGGGAGTCCAATTGTGTGGGTGGAACAATCCAATTTGCCTTAAAACAGTCAATTTTTATATTCGAAACTTGCACAGATTTCGTGAACTGAATCCAACCATGGACAATTTTGACAACCTATAATGGTCATCTATGGTTCCAAACATCATTATATGACCCTAAGATGCATCTCTTAAGGTCTCAAGACTTTTTGCCAACGGGGCCGTAATATCAAAAATTCCTCAAAAAGCATTGATAATAGACTTAAATTTTGGAATTTTTTGACTTTTTTTCGCCTGAAAATAAAAATTGCCGAGATGTTTACCATGGTCTCTTATACCTTCCGGGAGTCCAATTGGGTGGGTGGAACTATCTAATTTGCCTTAAAACGATCAATTTATCCGTTCGAAACTTGCACCCATTTCGTAAACTGAAGCCTACCATGGACATTTTTGACAACATATAATGATCATATATGGTTCCAAACCTCATTATATACCAATAAGATGTATCCCTTAAGATCTCAAGACTTTTCGCCACCGGGCCGCGTAACATCAAAAATTCCTCAAAAAACGTGGATAATAGCCTTCAATTGTGGAATTTTTTGACCTTTTTTTGCTCGGATATAAAAATTGCTAAGATGTTTACCATGGTCCCTAATACCCTCCGGGAGTCCAGTTGGGTGGGTGGAACCATCAAATTTGCCTTAAAACGATCAATTTACATCTTTGAAACTTGTACCAATTTCGTAAACTAAAGACTAACACGGACATTTTTGACAACCTATAATGGTCATATATGGTTCCAAACGTCATTATTTGACCATAAGATGTATCCCTTAAGGTGTCAAGGCTTTTAGCCACCGGGCCCTTTAACATCAAAAATTTCTCAAAAAACGTGGATAATAGTCTTCAATTTTAGAACTTTTTGACCTTTTTTCGCCTGGAAATAAAAATTGCCGAGATCTTTAGCATGGTCTCTTATATCCTCCGGGAGTCCAATTGGGTGGGTGGAACCATCCAATTTGCCTTAAAACGGTCAATTATCCCTTCGAAACTTGCACCGATTTCGTGAACTAAAGCTTACCACGGACATTTTCAAACCTATAATGGTCATATATGGTTCCAAACGTCATTATATGACCATAAGATGCATCCCTTAAGGTCTCAAAACTTTTCGTCACTGGGCCCTGTAACATCAAAATTTTCTCAAAAAACGTGGATAATAGCCTTCAATTTTTTGTCCTATTCTCGCTCGGAAATAAAAATTGCCGAGTTGTTTACCATGGTCCTTTATATCCTCTGGGAATCCAATTGGGTGGGTGGAACCACCTAATTTGCCTTAAAACGGTCAATTTATCCGTTCGAAACTTGCACCCATTTTGTAAACTGAAGCCTACCACGGACATTTTTGACAACCTATAATGGTCATATATGGTTCCAAACGTCATTATATGACCCTAAGATGTATCCCTTAAGACCTCTAGACTTTTCGCCAACGGGCCCCGTAACATAAAAAATTTCACAAAAAGCGTGGATAATAGCCTTCAATTTTGGAATTTTTTGACATTTTTTCGCCCGGATATAAAAATTGCCGAAATGTTTACCATATTCTCTATTACCCTCCGGGATTCCAATTGGGTGGGTAGAACCATCCAATTTGCCTTAAAACAGTCAATTTACATCTTCGAAATGTACACCGATTTCGTAAATTGAGCTTACCACGGACATTTTGACAACATGTAATGGTCATATATGGTTCCAAACGTCATTATTTGACCATAAGACGTATCCCTTAGGGTCTCAAGACTTTTCGCCACCACGCCCCATAACATTAAAAATTCCTCAAAAAGCATGGATAATAGCCTTTAATTTTGGAATTTTTTGACCTTTATTTTGCCCGGAAATAAAAATTGTCGAGATGTTTACTGTGGTCCCTTATACCCTCTGGGAGTCCAATTGGGTGGGTGGAACTATCCAATTTGCCTTAAAACAGTCAATTTATATCTTCGAAATTTGCAACAATTTCGTGAACTGAAGCCTACAAAGGACATTTTATTCAACCTATTATGGTTATATATGGTTCCAAACGTCATTATATGACCCTAAGATCTATCCCTTAAGGTCTCCAGACTTTTCGCCAACTTGCCCCGTAACATAAAAAATTTCACAAATAACGTGGATAATAGCCTTTAATTTTGGAATTTTTTGACATTTTTTCGCCCGGAAATAAAAATTGCCGAGATGTTTACCATGGGCCCTAATACCCTCGGGAGTCCAATTGGGTAGGTGGAACCATCCAATTTGCCTTAAAACCGTCAATTTACATCTTCGAAATTTGCACTGATTTCGTGAACTAAAGCCTACCATAGACATTTTTGTCAACCTGTAATGGTTATATATGGTTCCAAACGTCGTTATATGACCATAAGATGTATCCCTTCTGGTCTCAAGACTTTTCAGCACCGGACCTTGTAACATCAAAATTTTCTCAAAAATCGTGGATAATATCCTTCAACTTTGGAATTTTTTGACCTTTTCCTGCCCGGAAATAAAAATTTCCGAGATGTTTATAATGGTTTCTTATACCCTTTGATAGTCCAATTGGGTGGGTGGAACCATCTAGTTTGCCTTAAAACAGTCAATTTATCCGTTCGAAACTTGTACCGATTTCGTGAACTGAAGCCTACCTTGGACTTTTTTGACAACCTATAATGGTCATATATAGTTTCAAACTTCATTATATGACCCTAAGATATATCTTCTAAGGTCTCAAGACTTTTTGCCACCGGGCCCCGTAACATCAAAAATTTCACAAAAACCGTGGATAATAGCCTTCAATTTTGGAATTTTTTGACCTTTTTTCGACTGGAAATAAAAATTGCCGAGCTGTTTACCATGGTCCTTTATATCCTCCGGGAGTCTAATTGGGTGGGTGGAACCATCCAATTTGCCTTAAAACAGTCAATTTACCCATTCAAACTTTCACCGATTTCATGAACTAAAGCATACCACGAACATTTTTTACAACCTATAATGGTCATATATGGTTCCAAACGTCATTATATGACCCTACTATATATCCCCTAGAGTATCAAGACTTTTCGCTACCAGGATCCGTAACATTTTTGGAACTTTTTTAACATTATTTCGCCTGGCATTAAAAAAAAAATTGCAGAGACGTTTACCATAATCTCCAATACCCTTCGGGAATCCAATTAGGTGGGTGGAACCATCCAATTTGCCTTATAACGGTCAATTTATCCGTTCGAAACTTGCACCGATTTCGTGAACTAAAGTCTACCACGAACATTTTTAACAACCTATAATGGTCTTATATGGTTCCACACGTCATTATATGACCCTAAGATATATCTCCTAGGGTCTCAAGACTTTTCGCCACCGAGCCCCATAACATCAAAAATTCCTCAAAAACCGTGGACAATACCCTTCAATTTTGGAATTTTAAAACTCTTTTTCGCATGGAAATAAAAGTTGTCGAGATATTTACCATGTTCCCTAATACCCTCCGAAAGTCCAATTGAATGGGTGCAACCACCCAATTTGCCGGTCAATTTACCCTTCGAAACTTGCACCGATTTCGTGAACTGAAGCCTACCACGGACATTTTTGACAACCTATAATGGTCATATATAGTTCCAAACGTCATTATATGACCGTAATATGTATCCCCTAAAGTCTCAAAACTTTTCGCCACCGGGCTCTATATCATCCAAAACTCCTCAAAAAGCGTGGATAATAGCCTTCAATTTTGGAATTTTTTGACCTTTTTTCGCCCCGAAATAACAATTGCCGAGATGTTAACCATGGTCCCTAATACCCTCCGGGAGTCAAATTGGGTGGTTGGAACCATCCAATTTGCCTTAAAACGGTCAATTTATATACTCGAAACTTGCACAGATTTCATGAACTAAAGCCTACCACGGACATTTTTGACAACCTATAATGGTCATATATGGTTCCATACGTCATTATATGACCCTAAGATGCATCCCTTAAGGTCTCAAGACTTTTCGCCAACGGGGCCCGTAACATCAAAAATTCCTCAAAAAGTGTGGATAATAATCTTCAAATTTGGAATTTTTTGAGTTTTTTTCGCCCGGAAATAAAAAATTGCCGAGATGTTTACCATAGTCCCTTATACCCTTCGGGGGTCCAATTGGGTGGTGGAACCATCCAATTTGCCTTAAACGGTTAGTTTATCCGTTCGAAACTTGCACCCATTTCGTGAACATAAATCTATCACGAACATTTTTGACAACCTATAACGATCATATATGGCTCCAAACCTCATTAAATGACCATAAGATGTATCCCTTAAGGTCTCAAGACTTTTCGCTACCGGGCCCCGTAACATCAAAAATTTCTCAAAAAGCGTGGATAATAGCCTTCAATTTTGGAATTTTTTGACTTTTTTTGCCTGGGTATAAAAATTGTCGAGATGTTTACCATGGTCCCTAATACCCTCCGAGAGTCCAATTGGGTGGGTGGAACCATCAAATTTGCCTTAAAACGATCAATTTACATCTTCGAAACTTGCACCGATTTCGTGAACTAAAGCCTACTACGGACATTTTTGACAACCTATAATGGTCATATACGGTTCCAAACATCATTATATGACCATAAGATGTATCCCTTAAGGTGTCACGCCTTTTCGCCACCGGGCCCTTTAACATCAAAAATTTCTCAAAAAGCGTGGATAATAACCTTCAATTTTGGAATTATTTTGACCTTTTTTCGCCCGGAAATAAAAATTGCCGAGATCTTTAGCATGGTCCCTTATAACCTCCGGGAGTCCAATTGGGTGGGTGGAACCATCCAATTTGCCTTAAAACGGTCAATTAATCTGTTCGAAACATGCACCCATTTCGTGAACGAAAGCCTATCACGAACATTTTTTACAACCTATAATGGTTATATATGGTTTCAAACTTCACTATATGACACTAAGATGTATCCCCTCTAGGGTCTCAAGACTTTTCGCCACCGGCCTCGTAAGATCAAAAATTTCACAAAAAACGTGGATAATAGCCTTCAATTTTGGAATTTTTTGCAAATTTTTCGCCTGAAAATAAAAGTTGCCGAGATATTTACCCTTGTCCCTAATACCCTTCGGGAGTCAAATTGGGTGGGTGGAACCATCCAATTTGCTTTAAAACGGTCAATTATCCCTTCGAAACTTGCACCGATTTTGTGAATTGAAGCCTACCACGGACATTTTTGACAACCTATAATGGTCATATATGGATCCAAACCTCATCATATGACCATAAGATGTATCCCTTAAGGTCTCAAGACTTTTCGCCACCGAGCCCCGTAACATCAAAAATTTCTCAAAAAGCGTGGATAATAGCCTTCAATTTTGGAATTTTTTGACCTTTTTTCGCCTGGAAATAAAAATTGCCAAGATGTTTACCATGGTCCCTTATACCCTTCAGGAGTCAAATTGGGTGGGTGGAACTATCTAATTTGCCTTAAAACGGTCAATTTACCCGATCGAAACTTGCACTGATTTCGGGAACTAAAGCCTACCACGAACATTTTTTACAACCTATAATGGTCATATATGGTTCCAAAGGTCATTATATGACCCTAAGATGTATCCCCTCAAGTCTCAAGACTTTCGCAACTAGACCCGTAACATAAAAAAATCTTCAAAAAACGTGGATAATAGCCTTCAATTTTGGAATTTTTTGACCTTTTTTCGCCTGGCAAGATGTTTACCATAATCCCCAATACCCTTCGGGGATCCAATTGGGTGGGTTTGAACCATCCAATTTGCCTTAAACGGTCAATTTACCCCCTCGAAATTTGCACCGATTTCGTGAACTGAAGCCTACCACGGACATTTTTGACAACCTATAATGGTCATATATGGTTCAAAAGGTCATTAGATGACCCTAAGTTGTATCCCTCAGGGTCTCAAGACTTTTCGCTACCGGGCCCCGTAACATCAATTAATCCTGAAAAAGCGTGGATAATAGCCTTCAATTTTGGACAATTTTTAATATTTTTTTACCTGCGAAAAAAAATTGTTGAGATGTTTCCCATAGACCCCAATACACTCCAAGAGTCAATTTAGGTGGGTGAAACCATCCACTTTGCCTTTAAATTGTCAATTTACTCGTTTACAACTTTACGTCGATTTCATTAACTCAAGGCCGCCTCGGTCATTTACGAAAACATATAATGATCATATATGGTTCTAAACGATATTATATATGACCCCAATTTGTATCCCCTAATATCTCAAGAATTTTTGACACAAAATCTTAAAACCACTAATATTGGTCCAAAAGTGTGGATTATAGCCTTCAATTATGGACAATTTTGAACTTTTTTGACCCGGCAAAAAAAATTCCCGAGATGCTTCCCATAGACGCTAATACACTTCGTGAGTCAATTTGGATAGCTGGAACCATCCACCTTGCCTTTAAACTGTCGATTTACCCGTTAACAACTTACGCCGATTTCATCAACTCAAGGCCACCTCGATCTTTTGTGAAAACATATAATGATCATATATGGTTCCAAACGATATTATATGATTCTGAGATGTATCCTCTAGTATCTCGAGAATTTTTAACACCGGATCCCGAAACCTCTAATATTGGTCCAAAAACGTGGATTATGGTCTTCAATTTTGGACAATTTTGAACACCACGAACATTTATAGCAACATATAATATTTAAGTATGGTCCAAATTATATTATATGGCCTTCGGGTGTATCTCCTAGCATCTCGAGTTTTTCAACATGGAGTCTCAAAACTCTCGAAATCAGTCCAAAAGTGTGGATTATAACCTTCAATTTAGAAGGACTTTTTTTTTTTAAAAAAAAAAAAAAAAAAAAAAATAGAAATCTAACAATGGAGTCTAGGATAAATTTCCCAAAAGGAGAAATCATTGAGGAAACCAAAAATATCCCAAGGAGAAACCCCATAGGGAACGAGTTATTTCATTCCATATTTTTAGTTGCTAATTCCTTTTTTTGAATAGTTAGTTGCTAATTCCTTCAAAACCAATAAAGTGGCATTATTTTTTTTTTTCTTTATTAGAATAAACTACAATTAGTCAAATGTAGCATGGGTGGGGGTAGGGGTGGGGGTGGGAGGGGAGTAGAGTAGAGTTTTGTTTATAGCTTTATTTGAGGAAGGTCCAAACATCATTGATTTGATCATTTTCATATTCATACTAATATACTCATATCCAAAAACTTTGGTTCACAGCAATAATGTTGAGGCAAAATCTTTGATTGAAAAACAAGTTACAACTCACACTATAGCACAATGCCTATATTTACCAAAGGGCTAAAAAGAAGAAATGTTCCACTAATCAATCTGCATTTCATGAATCATGAATGTATAGCCAGCCATTTACTAGTACATAGCTGCTGCTGCTGCTGCTGCTGCTACAATCAGTCCTCAGCTTGAATGCTGCCGAAAACACACCACTTCTTTGCCTTGCAGAGCTTCATGAAAAAGAACCAAACAATCCCACCAGCGGTCATCAAGCCACTTACTAGAAACACTATCTTGGTTGCAATAACCATTATAAACACCAAAAACACTGATGGCACCAAACACATTAACACCAAACCCGGCAGTCCCATTGGAACTCGGTATGGCCTCTTCAATTGCGGCCTCTTTCTCCTCAGCCATAAAAATGAGGCGAACTCCAGCAGCATACCTAAACTGTAAAGGAAATTAGCTGATGAAATTAAGTCTGTAAACTTCATAAAAGACACTCCTAGAGTGATCAAAGTTGATGCTAATATTCCCACCCATGGGGTGTTAAACCATTTCGATCTTGCAGCACAAAACCTCGGCAAAAACCCAATATCTGCCATCCCCATAACTTGAAAAGAACAGCTACTCAACTGAGCTTCAAACAGTCCAACTGCAGACAAAACAGCCCCAACCTCAATCCAGATTTTCAGCCATTTCCCAACAATCATTTGTGCAGCATCTGCCATAAACCCGGTCTCCCACAAATTCTGATCCACAGAAACTGCACCAGTTACAGCAAACAACGGAACCAAGTAAGCCAAACAGGTAAAGATCACGGCTATAAACAGCGCCTTTGGAAATGTCTTCTGAGGCCTGTCAACCTCACCAGCAAGAGTACTAACATTATCCCAAAAATTCAAGTTCCAAAATAGAGTGTTACCAAATAAATTCCAGTCTCTTTTAACCCCTTTTTGACCTAAACTAAGCCACCTATGAGGGTGAATCTGAGGTATAGCAACCAAAGACATGATTATAAATGGCAAAAGCGATACAACTCCAAGAGCAACAGCAGCATAACCCACAATTGTAAGTCCAGTATAATTCAAAAATGACAGCATTATTGTTGAAATAGTTATTGCTAAGTACCTGGGTAATCCTGAACTAAACACGGGAAACAGTTTCTCCATGTAGTCAATGCACAATACAGGAAATGAAGCAACATTAATCACCCCACTCAGGAACTTCCAAGTACCCATGATGGATCCCCAGAACGGGCCAAAGGCCCGCTCAGCCCATATAACAAACCCGCCATCACCGGGGTAGGCGGTCGAAAGCTCGGCCGTGATCAAAGCCTCAGGAACACTCCAAATGAATGGAAAGATCAGAAAGCCTAACAGAGCAAACAGAGGGCCAGCTGCTTTGACTGCAGGCTCCTCGCCGTAAGGCCCGCCCGCAACCTCAAAGTATATAAGGAATACAAGAGGGATGAGGGTCAGCTTCTTGTGGTTACTGCCACCGCTGACAGCGGTGGCTGTAACCGGAAGCTCTTGGCCTGAGATAGCATGATCTGTATTATTGGTTATCGGTTCATTATTTTGGACCATAGTATATTTATTTTTGGGGTGCAAAATAATGAAAAGGGTAGATCAAATAACGTTTTTCTGTAATCTGTATATATATATATATATGGAATAGAAAAGGTGGAAATAAATCAGGGATTTCAACTTTAATGTAACAGAATGCTACTTTTTCTCTTAACAATTATTTAATTAAATTCATGTGCAAAACATGAGCATAAGCAATAGGTTGCATATATTTATGTAAACTTTATAACATACGACCAAAATGTATTAGAGTAAGCGAAGAAATTATGGAACTTTGTTTTAGGGAGAAAAATACAAGTGAATGAAAGAAATTGCCACTTGCAAGTTGGTGAGAAACAAATGCAGTTCACACAAAGCTGTTAAAAGATAGAATAATGGAGATTCTTTTATATTTATATTTGGTTAGTAGAATAATGGAGATTTTGAATCAGTGATAAGATTAAACAGTTGTATAATATCAACAATTATGGTATAATATATAATTATTGGAGATACTCAATATCTTATTATATGCAGATTGCTTTCCAATAAATTTTAAAGCAAAGATTATTTTTCGACACATTAAAGCAAAGATTATTGGCATAATGAGTATTGATTTTATTGACTTAACTTTAGTAGCACATCGTGGACTTAGTTGTTGGGCTAGTCTAAGATAATTGACCCATTTTTTTAATGGTGGGATTTATATTAATAGGAAATCATCACCCTGTGGTTCGCAAATTAGGAGAGAGTAAAATTAGTGTAAAATGTTTTTAAAAAAGCTTAGCATAATTGATTTAAAAAAATTGTCATATCCTAAGACATACATTGGATTTTGGGCCAAAGTATGGAATGCTCTCTTTATTCAACATAGTCTCACACACAAATTTGTCTAATATGATGTTCTAAGCTATGTCCTTATCAAAGTTATATCAAATTTAATATGAAGTCTTAAGAGATCAATAATTCCATGTTAATTTAGTGTAATATCGTGTCATTTTGAAATATGTTGAATTATTTTTATATTGGGTCGGTTTTTTATGGCCCCAAAGCAATCCTCACAAGGGAAATATGGGCTTCCATTCAATCTGGAGATATTTTTTGGACCAAGTTTGCAACTTTTACAAGTCAGTCAGCATATCAGTCTTTTTTACATAGGTTAGGTTAATGGGTTAATCTAGTACTACGTATTCCGTAATATTTTTATTTTTATTTTTATTACTCCGTATGTTATAATTTAGAGCCTGTTTGAGCTGAGCTGAATTAAACTTATTGGAGCTGAAATGAACTGAACTGAACGGAATATTTTATGAGAGAAAGAAATTAAGAACTTTATTGAAAATAAACTGAACTAAACTGATTATAATCTGAAGGGAACAACCTTATAACAATTCATTTTTTTCAGAAAAGAAAGAAAATTTTATGTGAACCCAGAAACCCAAGTCACAACATTCCCCGCCAGTTTAGTTCAGCTCAATCAGGTGATCAATCATTCATCCAATTCGATTATCAAAGTGAAATCTTTCGTTTATCTCTGTAATTTGATACCCAGATATTTCCTATGTTTGATTTTATATAATTTGAGCATATTCATATGTTTGTTTGATGGCAGGAAACTGATAATGGAGCTGTTTTTATCAATACCCACAATTAAACATTCTGATGCACTCAATTTTAAGTTCCCAGTAATCCCTTTTCACCTTACAAGAAGAAATCTTCACATTCGCCCGCCTCGTTTTCTTGTATCATCAAAGAAATCATCTTTCCAGGGTAAATTTATATCTTCCATTTTTTTTTTCTCCATTTCATCACTATATAATCAGAACTGTTTCATAGTAGTAATTTTAGATTTTGAACTGTTTAATTTTGCCCGATGTCAATACATACAAGTAAGAATGTGTAAATTAACCATCTGATTGTATAAAAATGCATTTATAATTAAGTATTTAAGCTCATCAATTGATATACTGTAAACCTAGTTTTTGAAAGTTGTTTGGATTACTGCTGCAGAAACTGTATTGATGTTACAATTAAAGGATTCCATGAAGGTCTTCAAAAATCTAAACTTGTATTCCATCCGTCCCACTGAAATTGCCTTATTTGACCAATTTTTCTGAGAGCTGAGTAAAATAGGGAAACTTTAGTGTCACAGAGGGAGTAATTTAAAAGGGGTATTGTTAGTCTATGCCTTCAAGGCCTGCAGAAAGCCTAGTTGATCACTTTTCGCGTTCTGTGTCAACTTATTTTCATTACTGCTACAATGTATAGTGTTATTGTTTCTTGCTGATTTTCAAAAGGCTGTATAATTAAGAATAAGTTTTTGCCTAGACTTTCAGGAATATGCAAAGCCTAGACAACTTTTGCCCACCAAAGAGCTGAAACTTGACAGGGATGAACCACCGGAAACAATCCTTTCAGCTCTTCAGTTAGATGGGTCGAATTCTTTGTACAAGGTCCAGTTGTATACTAGTTCTATGTATGGGTCTGAACTAAGTGATCAGAATGCTGGAATTCTTGTCTGTATAATTGACGAACATGGTAATTCAATATTGGAGAGGATTCCTTCCATCATTAGCCGAGATCATATGCTGCAATCAGAGGATGCTGTCACTTCTGAGGTTATTCGCTTTCAAAGAGGTGCAACTGATGAATGTACATTTTTGGGACCGAAACTGGGAAAAATTCAGGCTATGTGGATAAGTCTTGAATCAGGTTGGTTGGTGTTTTCTACATCTTGATTCAATTGCTTGAGGACTTCACTACTACTAGACTACTAGTAGTTAACTATAACTGTAAATATCGAACTCATATCATGAACTGATAACTAGTCATTAATTTCCTTTTCTCTAAACAAAGAGAATATAAAATCTTTCCAAATTGCTTAAATCCATGTTTTCTTATTTTGAAATGTTTTCCAACGAAGCATAATGCTTTTTTATCGCACATTGATAAATTATACACATTTTAATTTGTTAACAACATTTTATAGTTTCTTTGATAAAAGAAAGTACAAGATATAGTATAGTGTTGAATGTACAACATCAAATTCTCTTTGATATTTCATTTGCACTTTGTAGCATTCACCTTCATCTTTCACTTATTTTACATTTAACTTCATTTCTTCTGTTTCAAGGTCAGGCAGTTGGAGATTAGGTGGTGCGAGCTTGACAATTATCAGTGTTTCTAATTATCAAAGGGAAGAATCTTATGCAAATGGGGATAGTTATTGCAGTATAACTTGCAATTTTGAAGTTGAAGATGTATTGCTTGGGGAAGGGAGTGAGTTGGCAATGGCAGAACTTCGCCCTTGTCTGGTAACAGAGCATTTTGGGGCTGATTCTGTCTCGATCATGGATGGAAATTCTTCACAAGCTGTGTCACGAGCAGAAAAGGGAATTACAAATGAGGATAGCATGAGAGAATATGAAAATCTAAAATATTCTTTGTTACTATATGATGCTATGCTCATTTGTTCTGGCACCTCCATAACCTCCATCACTGGAGGTAAGAATACAGCCTTAGCATTTTTGACTGGAGGCATTGGTGGTTTCCTGTACCTGTTGTTCTTGCAGAGGTCTGTGGACAAATTACCAGCTCCTGAATCAACGGACAAGGGAAATGACGTCAACAGGCTGTTTGGAGGATTGAAAGGTCCAATATTAGTATTTGTATCTGCTTTTGCTATCGCAATTTTGGCGACGAGGCACGATAAACCAGACTTCATAGCAGCACTGACTCCAAGAGAAATTTTAGCTGGAATGGTTGGCTTTCTTGCTTGTAAGGTTTCAGTAGTATTGGCAGCTTTCAAACCTGTGTCGATAATGGGTGTGGAAGATAATGATTGATGCCTGTTTCTGCTTCCTATACATTGTGCTTGTTAAGGAGATTAGGGCTCTGATTTTCCTACTGTACAGAAAACTCTGTTAATAAAAAACTATATTACTATATTTTAAAACCTCTATTCATTATGTTCTGTTATAAGCATAAAAAGCACATAACAAGTATTTGTTGACTTGCTGTCTATACCAATTCAGCAGACTTTAGGTACTGCCCTGGTTGGTGCTAACCCTTCTGGTGCCCGGTTTTCTTTGGGTTGTGCCGTCTTGGTGCTACCTATCCGACTCCCCAAAGTTGTGAGTGGTAAGGACATTAAGTTTCAAGTCTAGTGTGGCTTTGGTTTCCTAACTGTGCAGACCTTGCTGAATTACATGTCCAACGAGTTTTTGAGAGGCAACCTAAGGAAGCAGGAACACTCTGAAAAGGATCCCAATTTGATCCTGGTTTTCTGAGAGGAAGCCTACATCAGGTGCCAAAACATGTGTGCTGAATATGCCAAGATCTTCTATTTAGGTACTTCAGTATTATCCACTACCATGTACATCCATTTCCTTTTTATAAAACTACTCATTGCATTTGTCCAGTAAAGCCAGTACGCTTGCATAATTGTTGCTGCATTAGGTTCTTGGTGTGCGACTTATTTTTATAGATTCATCGTGGTCTTCTTTGGCCTCATTTTTGTTGCAGGAACTTTACTAATGACAGAAGAAAGAGAAAGAGCAATATGGGATCTCTATGGTTCTCTACCCTCTCCACTCTTCTGAAATTGAATTAGTCTCTACCTTTTACAAATTCAGGGGGAAGAATTTATCTTCTACAAGATGATCTCAGATAATTCATATTGAAGGATGAGAATCTTTTCTCAAAATATGACCGAGAAATGGAAGAGTTTCTTTATTTTTTATTGAAGAAGCAAATTACAAGGGCAAGAACCATTTTAACCCAAGAAGCGCAAGGTGTTTGTCAAATTGACAATTCTAGTTCATGGCTGGTATGTCCTCACTCATGGATTACTTTGTTCTTTAAGAAATAAGAATACTTCATTATTGATGTCATCATCATGAGTGATTTGTAGGTAGAATGAGCAGAAGTTCTCGACTTTAAATTGCACTTGTTGTCACCTTTGATTAAACATCAAAGATTTTTGGATGAGTTATAGAGACATGATTATGATAAACATGACAAAGCATATTTTTGGAGGTCTACCAAAATTTTAACCATGCCGCTAGTTTATTGACTGGTGCCAATCTGGGCAGGCACAAGGAATTACTAGCTATTGACTAACTGTCATATATTCATATATACAAGTATCTGTGACAAAATCCTTGGTCATTATATTATTTTCTGCAGGATTAAACTCTGATGAAAGTACTATTGAGTTATTATAGGACTTTTATGGTGACTTTTGTTAGTCCCATTGTGTATCCCAATTGTTCAGCAGTCTAAAATAAGAATTGGGATTCTACTGTACTAGTATAAAACTCGAAGTTGGATGGAAGATTTGTAGAAACTTTTGGAAGGCTATGTTAAGATTATCTAGAAAATATGTGAAGGAAATGAAGCACTCTCTTGAAAATATTCATTTTTTAATTAATGATGATGGTTAGAGAGCCATTTCGGCTTTATAAATATCAACCTGCTCCATTAATACGAATCTAATACCTCCCTAATTATGTACGAAGTAATTGATAACCTACTCAGGTATTCAATGATGTACAGTAGAAATTCTTCATTCAATTAGCCAGACATCAAAATCAAGAATAAGAAAAATTAAAAGTAGTACATGCACGTTCTATACTAATGGAGGAGAATGCACAGATTGCAAAAGATCAGTAATATCATCACATGTTTCAAATTGCAACCAGATTATCTGATCTGTACCTTTAATGCAATGCCAAAAGCATAAGGCTCCTCCTAAGTTTTAGTTCCTTTGAGTTTACAGTCCAACATAATCAAGCACTTCAATTCAACTCTGCAACTGATAGATAAAAAAATCATGTACAGTTACCCATTAGCAGTGCAGTCTCTGCACCTTAAGCCTACAGGTGCTGCACCAGAAATAAAACAGACTTCGTTGGTGCAAAAATTTAAGGTCAATAAAACTCCGAAAGCTGAATTACTCAGAAGCAAACCAACAGGCTCTCCTATTCTAACAAAAAAGGACATTAATCCTCTTGCTGATTTACAAGAAGTTATTGATAAGCAGTCCAAGGGTATAATTCCCAGAAAACAGAGCCATTTTGATCCTATCCTTCTTAAAGAAGCATACAAGGGCTGTCAAAATATATGTGCCCAGCATGCTACGAGCTATTATTTGGGTATGTCCACCACCTTTTAACCTCTCTTGTTTTATTGTACTTTCTTGGATTATTGAGTGCTTGATTGTATACCTCTTGCAAGTTTCTGATTTACCATTTTTTTTCCTGATAAAAATGTTACAGGAAGTTTGTTGCTGACTGAAGAAAGAAAGAGAGCAATATGGGCTTTGTATGGTATGTTCTCCCTAGATCTGGTTCAGCAATTCTTTTCAACTCTGTATTATGCCAATTTGATAGAATAAATTTTAACACGGATGATGTCAAAATGTTAACAGTTATAATCTACCTAGAACTGTTGTCGGATTTCAGATGTAACAAATCCGCCCCTTCCCCTCTCCCTCTTGAGAAGTAAAAAAAAAGGCTTAGGTCACAAGTACTTTAGAAGAGAACTCGGGGAGTGTTCATTACCCAAAATAGACCAAGTTTTGGGTGAGACCATCTCATAGTAATATTGTTTGACAATAAAAGCTACATTTGTCCCAGTCCAACAATATGTTGCTGCAAAACCATTTTGACAAGATTTTGCTGCTGCCTATCACGTTGTTTTTCCTTGCTGACAGCTTGGGGCCATAGGACAGATGAGCTAGTGGATGGTGAAAGTGCCCATCTTACTGGTTCAACTGTGCTGGATAGCTGGGAAAATAGGGTTGAGGACATCTTTAATGGACACCCGCATGATATACTGGACACTGCCTTGGCTGACACTGTCCAGCAATTTTCACTCGACATCAAGGTTTCACCTACTTAGTTATCTCCTTAAATTTCTACTTGTTTGTTTTATTCACTTGTTAGTTTTGAAAACATTAATTTACATGTCTTCATGATTAGCCGTTCAAAGATGTGATAAAAGGAATGAGAATGGACACATGGAAAACTCGTTACGAGAACTATGAAGAGCTTGAACTTTACTGCTACTATGTGGCTGGAACAGTTGGCTTAATGACTGTTCCAATAATAGGAATCTCACCAGAGTCTGTAAGTTCTGCACAAACTGTTTATAAAGCTGCAATATCCTTGGGAATCGGAGACCAGCTGACTAACATCCTTAGAGATGTAGTTGAAGAGTAAGCTCTCATTTGATTACTGCTTATAAAAGAATATTGGGCTTGTTCAAGTAGTCGTGTTCATCCTATTCAAAGTAAGAATGTAGTGTCTATTTTTCCGATGCAGTTCTTTATTAGGGAGAGTGTACCTTCCACAAGATGAACTCAGAGAGTTTGGGCTGACAGACGAGGACATTTTCTCGAAGAATGTGACTGAGGAATGGCGAGAATTCACAAAGAAGCAGATAGTGAGGGCTAGATACTATTATGATCAAGCAGAACAAGGAATTTCTCTGCTAGACAGCGCTAGTAGGTGGCCGGTATGTAACATACTTCTAATATGAACATTTGTGGATTTGTTAATTGCTTAGAATATTTGGTGAAAATTGAGTTTTCCTGAATTTGATTAACCTAGGTGTGGGCATCAATGATGCTGTACCGGGCTAACTTGGACAAGATAGAGTCTAACAATTACGACAATTTGACAAAGCGAGCAAGAGTTGGGAGTGTTGAGAAGCTTCTTACCCTGCCTATAGCTTATGTGAAAGCCATCGGGTGGTGAAATTCATACACAAAATCATTCGTTCATTTATGTATCTAAATCTTCCTGCAGGAAGGATTTAGTTAGTTGAATAATGGAGTACTGTACTTGTATTTTCTGGAAACTATACTAATAATGTTATTGTACAATTGTAATACTTAATGCGTTTATGACAGGAAGTTGTCAGTTGTACAATTTCTAACAGATTTTGCCATGGACATTGGTAATTCTTGTATATACATAAAGGCTCTGTTTGTTTTGACGTATATATATTTCATATTTTCTTTTGTTTGGTTCGTAAGAGTGGAAAACAAGTTTGACTAAGGTCGAAAAATAGCTCTCGGTGATAGAAAAATATTTTATTTTTATAAGTAACGTGATGCCAAATTTTCGTCCTTACAACTTTATCCTTATTTTGACTTTTCTTTTCTCCGTAACTTTTCTTGTAAACGAAACAATTGTACAATATTGAATTTTCTTGACAATAAGAGAGAAAATAATTTTCTATTAAAAAAAATGATTCCATCAAACCAGAAAGAGCCGAAGTGAGGTGGGACGGAAATCTGAATTGACTTTAAAATCAGAGGGGCAGCTTTGACTTATGTACCTCAAATAAAAATAAACTCACATTTCTTCATAAGATAATCTAGATCTGTCAATTCGAGTATTCAAGTCGGTTTGGGTCGGATCAAATTAGGTCTCAAGTTAAATCAGGATCAGGTTATGTCGGGTCAATCTAGTTTCAGATCAGGTTCAGGTCGGGTCAATTTCAGTTAAAGTTATAACGGGTCGTTCACCTTTTCGAATATAGGTCGGGTTCATTTCGAGTTAAAATCAGATCGGGTTTAATTTCAGCTTCGGGTTGTGTTGAGTCTAGTTTGGATGGGTTAACAAGATGGTACATTTGGGTTCGGGTTAGTGTTGAGTCGGGTTCTGGTTCAAGTTCAATTCTAATAAATATCGATGTGGCCAAGTTGAACTATATAGTTACGCCTTCCATAATTTGATCAAGCATTATCAAGATTTTATTAAACCTATATACGAGTAATAGAGAACAAAAGTTATATAAGCTGAACAAAAGATTTTATTAAATCGGATTGAGGGTTTACAGAATTATACCAGTATATTAGCTGAACAAAAGGTATATAAAATTTTATTAAACCTTCCGTGACTCAGGTTCATGTTTTAATTAATTGGGTCGGGTACTAGTTCATGTTCCGATTGTTTTCGGGTCGGATTAAATCGGTTGACGGTTACCATCAGGTCGGGGCAGGTTCGGGTTCAAGTCATAAAGTATTAGATCAATCGAGTTTTCGGTTAAGAAAAGGCTCAGGTCAGGTTACAGGTCACTAGTTTCACCCCATTGTTCGAGTACAGAATGTGTTCAGATCTTTGTCCGTTAAGGTTGGGTTCTCGGGTCGGGTCAGTTTTTGACAACTCTAGCTTATACACACTTTTTGAGGAAATTTTGAGGTTTTAAGGCCCGGTGGCAAAAAGTGTTGAGACTTGGGGATATATTACGGGGTCATATAATGTCGTTTGAAACCATATATGATCATTATATGTTGTCATAAACGCACGTGGTAGGCTTGAGTTTACGAAAGCAATGCAAGTTGTGAACGGATAAAATAACCGTTTAAGAACATATTGGATAGTTCAACCGATCCAATTGGACACCCATAGGGTATTAGAGACCATGGTAAACCACTCGACAATTTTTATTTGCGAGCGAAAAAAGGTCAAAAAATTACAAATTGAAGGCTATAATCCAAACTAGCTTTTTGAGGAAATTTTGAGGTTTTGAAACCTGTTAGCGAAAATACTTGAGACCCTAAGGGATACATCTCGGGGGTCATATAATGCCGTTTGAAACCACATATGATCATTATATGTTGTCATAAACGTTCGTAGTAGGCTTGAGTTTATGAAATCAGTGCAAGTTGCGAACGGGTAAAATGACCGTTTCAGGACATATTGAATGGTTCAACCGACCCAATTGGACTCCCGAAGAATATTAGGGACCATGGTAATAAACATCTCAACAATTTTTATTTCCAGACGAAAAAAGGTCAAAAAATTACAAAATCGAAAACTATAATCCACGCTTTTTAAGGAAATTTTGAGTTATCGGGGCCTTGTGGCGAAAACTGTTGAGACCCTAGAGGATATATCTTTGTGTCATATAATGCCGATTGAAACCATATATGATCATTATATGTTGTGATAAACGTCCGTAGTGGGCTTGAGTTTGCAATATCATTACAAGTTTTGAACGGGTAAAATGACCGTTTAAGGGCTTATTGGATGGTTCCACCGACCCAATTTGACTCCCGGAGGATATTAGGGAACCTGGTTAACATCTCAGCAATTTTTATTTCCAGGCGAAAAAAGGTCAAAAAATTACAAAATTGAAGGCTATAATCCACGCTTCTTGAGGAATTTTGAGGTTTCGGGGCCCGGTGGCGAAAAGGTTTGAGACCCTAAGGGATACATCTCGGGTAATTGAATTCCGTTTGAAACCACATATGATCATTATATGTTGTCATAAACGTCCGTGGTAGGCTTGAGTTTACGAAATCTCTTCAAGTTGTGAACGGGTAAAATGACTGTTAAAGGGCATATTGGATAGTTCCACCGACCCAATTAAACTCATAAAGGGTATTAGGGACCATGGTAAACATCTCGGCAATTTTTTATTTCCTAACGAAAAAAGGTAAAAAAAAACTACAAAATCAAAAACAATTATCCACGCTTTTTGAGGAAATTTTGAGGTTTCATGGCACGGTGTTGAAAAGCCTTGAAACCCTAAGAGATACATCTCAGGGTCATGTAACGCCGTTTTAGACCATATATGATCGTTATATATTGTCATAAATGTCTGTGGTAGGCTTGAGTTTACGAAATCACTACAAGTTGTGAACGGATAAAATGATCGTTTAAGGGCATATAGGATGGTTCCACCGACCCAATTGTACTCCCGGAGGGTATTAGGGACCTATTAAACATCTTGGCAATTTTTAGTTCCGGGCGAAAACAGTTCAAAAAAATATAAAATTGAAGGCTATAATCCACGCTTTTTGAGGAAATTTTCAGGTTTCAGGGCACGGTGCCGAAAAGCCTTGAAACCTAAAGGGATACATATCGGGGTCATATAATGCCGTTTGAAACCATATGTGAACATTATATGTTGTCATAAACGTCTGTGGTAGGCTTGAGTTTACGAAATCTCTGAAAGTTGTGAATGGCTAAAATGACCGTTTAAGGACATATTGGATGGTTCCACCGACACAATTGTACTCTCGTAGGGTATTAGGGACCATGGTAAACATCTCGGAAATTTTTATTTCCGGGCAAAAACAGGTCAAAAAATTACAAAACTGAAGGCTATAATCCACGTTTTTTGAGGAAATTTTGAGGTTTTGGATCACGGTGCCGAAAAGCCTTGAAACCCTAAGAGATACATCTCAAAAAACGTGTGGAACCATATATGATGTTTGAAACCTTGGGGTCATATAATCCCGTTTGAAACCATATATGATTATTATATGTTGTCATAAACGTCCGTGGTAGGCTTGAGTTTACGAAATCACTACAAGTTGTGAATGGGTAAAATGACCGTTTAAGGACATATTGGATGGTTCCACCGACACAATTGTAATCTCGAAGGGTATTAGGGATCTTGGTAAATATCCTATCAATTTTTAGTTCCGGGCGAAAAAAAGTCAAAAAAATTACAAATTTGAAGGTTATAATCCACGCTTTTTTAAGAAATTTTGAGGTTTCTGGGCACGGTGCCGAAAAGCCTTTAAACCTTAAGGGATACATCTCGGGGTCATATAATGCCGTTTGAAACCATATATGATCATTATATGTTGTCATAAACGTTCGTGATAGGCTTGAATTTACGAAATCACTGCAAGTTGTGAATGGGTAAAATAACTGTTTAAGAGTATATTGGATAGTTCCACCAACCCAATTGTGCTGCCAAAGGGTATTAGGGACCATGGTAAACATCTTGGCAATTTAAGTTCCAGACGGAAAAAGGTCAAAAAATTATAAAATTGAATGCTATAATCCACGCTTTTTTAGAATTTTTGAGGTTTCGGGGCTCGGTGGAAAAAAGCCTTGAGACTCTAAGGGATACATCTCGAGGTCATATAATGTCGTTTGCAACCACATATGATCATTATATGTTTTCATAAACGTCCGTGGTAGGCTTGAGTTTACGAAATCACTGAAAGTTGTGAATGGGTAAAATGGCCGTTTAAGGGCATATTAGATGGTTTCACCGAAACAATTGTACTTTTGGGGGGAGGGTATTAGGGACCATGGTAAATATCTCGGGAATTTTTATTTCCAAGTGAAAAAAGGTCAAAAAAAATTAAAAAAAATTGAAGGCTATAATCCACGCTTTTTAAGGAAATTTTGAGGTTTCAGGGCATGGTGCTGAAAAGCCTTGAAACCCTAAGGGATATATCTCGGGGTCATATAATGCCGTTTGAAACCATATATGATTATTATATTTTGTCATAAACGTCCGTGGTATGCTTGAGTTTACGAAATCACTACAAGTTGTGAACGGGTAAAATGACCGTTTAAGGGCATATTGGATGGTTCCACCGACCCAATTGTACTTTCAGAGGGTATTAGGGACCATGGTAAACATCTCCGCAATTTTTATTTCCGGGCGAAAAAAGGTCAAAAAATTATAAAATTAAAGGCTATAATCCACACTTTTTGAGGAAATTTTGAGGTTTCGAGGCACAGTGCCGAAAAGCCTTGAAACCCTAAGTGATACATCTCGGGGTCATATAATGCCGTTTGAAACCATATATGATCATTATATGTTGTCATAAACGTCCGTGGTAATCTTGAGTTTACGAAATCACTGCAAGTTGTTTACGAGTAAAATGACCGTTTAAAGGTATATTGGATGGTTCCACCAACCAAATTGTACTCCCAGAGGGTATTGGGGACCATGGTAAACATCTCGGCAATTTTTAATTCCGGGCGAAAAAAGGTCAAAAAAATTACAAAATTGAATGCTATGATCCACGCTTTTTAAGGAAATTGAGGTTTCGTGACACGGTGCCGGAATACTTTAAAAACATAACGGATACATCTCGGGGTCATATAATGTTGTTTGAAACCATATATGATCATTATATGCTGTCATAAACGTCCGTGATAGGATTGTTTTTACGAAATCACTGTAGTTGTGAATGGGTAAAATGACCGTTTAAGGGTATATTGGATGGTTCCACCAACCCAATTGTACTCCTAGAGGGTATTAGAGACCATGGTAAACATCTTGGAAATTTTTACTTCCGGGCGAAAAAAGGTCAAAAAATTACAAAACTGGAGGCTATTATCCACACTTTTTTAAGAAATTATGAGGTTTCGGGCCCCGGTGGAAAAAAGCCTTGAGACTTTAAGGGATACATCCAGAGGTCATATAATGTTGTTTAAAACCATATATGATCATTATATGTTGTCATAAATGTCCGTGGTAGGCTTGAGTTTACGAAATCACTGAAAGTTGTGAATTGAAAAAATGCCCGTTTAAGGGCACATTGAATGGTTCCATCGACACAATTGTACTCTCGGAGGGTATTAGGGACCATAGTAAACATCTCGACAATTTTTAATTCCGGACGAAAAAAGGTAAATAAATTATTAAATTGAAGGCTATAATCCACACTTTTTTAGGAAATTTTGAGGTTTTGGGGCACGGTGCCGAAAAGCTTTGAAACCCTAAGGGATACATCTCAAGGTCATATAATGCCGTTTGAAACTATATATAATTATTAAATGTTGTCATAAACATCCGTGGTAGGCTTGAGTTTACGAAATCACTATAAGTTGTGAACGAGTAAAATGACCATTTTAGGGTATATTGGATGGTTCCACCGACCCAATTGTACTCCCTGAGGGTATTATGGGCTATGGTAAACATCTCGATAATTTTTTGTTCCGGGCAAAAAAAGGTCAAAAAATTACAAAATTAAAGGCTATAATCCACGCTTTTGATGAAATTTTGAGGTTTCGGGGCACGGTGCCGAAAAGCCTTGAAACCCTAAGGGATACATCTCTGGGTAATATAATGCCATTTGAAGCCATATATGATCATTATACGTTGTTATAAACGTCCGTGGTAAGCTGAAGTTTACGAAATCACTACAAGTTGTGAACGGGTAAAATAACCGTTTAAGGGCATATTGGATGGTTCCACCGAAACAATTGTACTCTCGGAGGGTATTAGGGACCATGGTAAACATATCGGCAATTTTTATTTTCGGGCGAAAAAAGGTCAAAAAATAACAAAATTGAAGGCTATAATCCACGCTTTGTGAGGAAATTTTTAGGTTTCGGGCCACGGTGCCGAAAAGCTGATAGGTTGTCGTACACCTGTGAAAAATAAAATCCAAACAAAACCTCCTAATAATGTAGTAGGATAAGTAGGGTCGATTCCACAGAGAAATGGCTTTTTAATCTAACTTCTAAGGATATGGAAAAACTAAATTATGTCACGAAATTGGGATAAAAAGTAGTCTAAATTAGAATAGGAATAAAACAACTAATAAAAAGACCTAGGGTTATGGTTCACCATGCTTGTAGTTCCAAATCTATCAAATATCAATGATAATTCAATCAATCAATTATCTAGAGCAATTGCTAAGCCTACGGTCGGGTCTTTACGCTCTCAATTCAACATATGTAGTTCGATCGTTAACATAATCAGAATTGCTACTTGTAGGTAAGCCTCTAAAAGTAAGATCTTTCGATTCAAACTCTTATTAACAGTAATTAATCAAACGATTGATCAGGTTGCAAGATTAACAATAAAACACTATCAATTAGAGAAATCAAAATATCAATAACATCAATCAAAATCATAATATAAACATCAATCAAGATCATAATACAAACATGGATTCCCAAACCCTAGAAAGAAACTACACTAGCATGAAATAAATAATCAAAGCTAAATCTAATAAAGAAAGCATAATTAAAATAAAGAATAAAATTACGTCAATTAATAAACTCAAGAACAATCCATGAAGAATCCATAAAGTTGCCCATGAGAAAACTAGAGCTAAGAAAACAAACGTAAAAACGGGCTAAAGGGAAAATTAATATCCCTTGAGTATTTATATTATCCTAAAACTAATCTAAAAATAATTAAAGAAAAGTAATAAGAAAATATAAATTACATAAGTTGTAACATAATTGGATGATAAAAGATGACATGGCCCGAAGACTTTGTGATGATGTGGGATGACAAAGCTACTCGAGGCTTCAAGGGCAGCTCGACCAGACCTGCGGGCGCAGGCTGGTGGCCGCGCCGTGGCAGTAGCATCAGCTGGCCTCGAGTGGGCGCGGGGCAAAGGTGCAGCCAGCCCTGCGGTTTTACACCTCGTCGCTGATTGCATTGCTCGGATTAAAACGGTCATATTTGCTGTTCTAGGAGGATTCTTGGGGCCTGAGACCTAGCATTGGAAAGCTCTTGAAGTCTAGTTTTCAACGCAATTTAAATCGCTTCAATTCAATTTGTAGAACTCAAGTTATGATCAAAAGAGTGAACAAGAGTCGGTTTTGCCACTTTGTAAAACATCATTTTTCTTCGTTTCAAACTCAAATTCAATTCCGATAAGTGCATGACGACCCTTGTGGATGCTATATTCATTCCTCATGCATATAAATCTAAACCTAAGCTTCCACAAACACATATCCTTCTTTAAGTGACCTCCATTCATCGACTTTCAAAACCACTCCGAAAGCGTACAAATAGTTATAGAAACGACATGAAACATTAAGAAAACATAAATAGGGCGTAATAGAGCACAAAACAAACAACTTAAGCATTTGCGTCCTAAAAAGCAACCAAAAAAACCTAAAAAGCTACTATAAACATGCCTATAAATGTGATTCACCAAAAGCCTTGAAACCCTAAGGGAAACATTTCGGGGTCATATAATGCCATTTGAAACCATATATAATCATTATATGTTGTCATAAACGTCCGTGGTAGGCTTGAGTTCACGAAATCACTGAAAGTTGTGAATGGGTAAAATGACCGTTTAAGGGTATATTGGATTGTTCCACCGACCCAATTGTACTCCCAAAGGGTATTAGGGACCATGGTAAACATCCTGGCAATTTTTAGTGCCGGGCGAAAAAAGGTCAAAAAATTACAAATTGAAGGCTATAATCCACGCTTTTTGATGAAATTTTGAGGTTTTGGGGCACGGTGCCGAAAAGCCTTGAAACCCTAAGGGATACATCTCGGGGTCATTTAATGCCGTTTGAAACCATATATGATTATTAAATTGCCAAAAACGTCCGTGGTAGGCTTGCGTTTACGAAATCACTTCAAGTTGTGAACGGGTAAAATGACCGTTTTAGGGTATATTGGATGGTTCCACCGACCCAATTGTACTCCGGGAGGATATAAGAGATCATGGTAAAAATCTTGGCAATTTTTAGTTCCGGGCGAAAAAAGGTAAAAAAATTACAAAATTAAAGGCTAGAATCCACGCTTTTTTAAAAAATTTTGAGGTTTCGGGGCACGGCGCCAAAAAGCTTTGAAACCCTAAGGGATACATCTAAGGGTCATATAATGCTGTTTGAAACCATACATGATCATTATAAATTGTCATAAACGTCCGTGATAGGCTTGAGTTTACGAAATCACTGCATGTTGTGAATGGGTAAAATGACCGTTTAAGGGTATATTGGATGGTTCCACCGAACCATTTGTACTCCCAGAGGGTATTAGGGACCATAGTAAACATCTTGGCAATTTTTATTTCCGGGCAAAAAAAGGTCAAAAAATTACAAATTTGAATGCTATAATCCACGATTTTTTTTACGTAGTAAGAAATTTTGAGGTTTTGGGGCCCGGTTGAAAAAAGTCTTTAGACTCTAAGGGATACATTTCGGGGTCATATAATGTCGTTTGAAACCATATATGATCATTATATGTTGTCATAAATGTCCGTGGTAGACTTGAGTTTACGAAATCACTTTAAGTTGTGAATGAGTAAAATGACCGTTTAAGGGCATATTGGATGGTTCCACCGACACAATTGTACTCTCAAGGGGTATTAGGGACCATGGTAAACATCTTGGCAATTTTTATTTCCGGGCGAAAAAACGGTCAAAAAATTACAATATTGAAGGCTATAATCCACGATTTTTGAGGAAATTTTGAGGTTTCGGGGCACAGTGCCGAAAAGCCTTGAAACCCTAAGTGATACACCTCGGGGTCATATAATTTTATTTGAAACCATGTATGATCATTATATGATGTCATAAATGTCCGTGGTAGGCTTGAGTTTACGAAAGCACTACAAGTTGTGAACGGGTAAAATGATCGTTTAAGGGCATATTGGATGGTTCCACCGACCCAATTGGACTCTTGGAGGGTATTAGGGACCATGGTAAACATCTCGGCAATTTTTATTTCCGGGCAAAAAAAGGTCAAAAAATACAATTAAAGGCTATAATCCACGATTTTTGAGGAAATTTTGAGGTTTCGGAGCACGGTGCCGAAAAGCCTTGAAACCCTAAGGGATACATTCATACATCTCAGGGTCATATATTGTCGTTTGAAACCATATATGATCATTATTTGTTGTCGTAAACATCCGTGATAGGCTTGAGTTTATGAAATCACTACAAGTTGTGAACGGGTAAAAATGATCGTTTAAGGGCATATTGGATGGTTCCACTGACCCAATTGGACTCTTGGAGGGTATTAGGGACCATGGTAAACATCTCGGAAATTTTTATTTCCGGGCGAAAAAAGGTCAAAAAATTGAAGGCTATAAAGTATAATCCACGCTTTTTGAGGAAATTTTGAGGTTTCGGGGCACAGTGCCGAAAAGCCTTAAAACCCTAAGGGATACATCTCAGGGTCATATATTGTCGTTTGAAACCATATATGATCATTATTTGTTGTCATAAACATCCGTGGTAGGCTTGAGTTTACAAAATCACTACAAGTTGTGAACAGGTAAAATGATCGTTTAAGGGCATATTGGATGGTTCCAACGACCCAATTGGACTCTTGGAGGGTATTAGGGACCATGGTAAACATCTTGGCAATTTTTATTTCCGGGCGAAAAAAAGTTCAAAAATTTACAAAATTAAAGGCTATAATCCACTCTTTTTAAGGAAATTTTAGGTTTTGGGGCACGAGTATTTACGTCGCCGGATAATGGTCATATATGGGTTTACACAATATTATATGATCCCGGGATTCATCCCGTAGTGTTCCTTGAAATTCCAACACCAGCTCCCGACACCTTTTAAATCGCTCCGATTTTGTGTATTATTGTAGAGTTGTCGATTCGAGTATTCATGTCGAATTTGGGGGTTGGTTAAATCAAGTCTCGGGTTAAATTAGGATCTGGTTATATGTCGAGTCAATATAGCCTCATATCAGGTTCAAGTTCGGGTCAGATCAATTTCAGTTGAGTTTATTCTGGGTCATTCACCTCTTCGGATATATGTCGGGTTCAATTCGAGCTAAATTCAAATCGGATTCAATTTCAGGTTCGGGTTGTGTGTGGGTTCTAATTGGGTCGGGTACTAGTTCGGGTTCAGATTTT
This sequence comes from Chenopodium album, assembly GCF_948465745.1. Lineage (NCBI taxonomy): Eukaryota > Viridiplantae > Streptophyta > Magnoliopsida > Caryophyllales > Amaranthaceae > Chenopodium > Chenopodium album. Next base: position 393,640 of record NC_137855.1, read on the forward strand.
TGTTGGGTCGGATGAAATCGGTTGACGGTTACTCTCAGGTCGGGAGCAGGTTCGAGTTCAGGTCAAAAAGTATTGGATCAAACCGGTTTTCGGTTAACATATGGTCAGGTTCAGGGTGGGTTACACGTCACTAGTTTCACCCCATTGTTCGGGTACAGGTTGTGTTCAGATCATTGCCGGTTTTGAACGAGGTCTCGGGTCGGGTCAGTTTTTTACGGCTCTAAGATAATCCAAGAAGCCTTAAAATAGCGTGGGTCATATTTTTCTGTAAAACAACCAGATATATCAAAATCAAGGAACTATTGGCGTACTTAAACTCCTACTCGTGAAAAAAATGTTGAAAATGACTGTTAAAAATATTCTAGTGGTTGTCCATTCTAGACCAAACTTTCACGAAAATATAGTTGGATGACACTATTTATGACAGCCAGTCAAGTTTAAAACTAATGAACCTCCTATTTTATGAGAAACAAAGTCCTACTTTGAGACAACCACTTCTGCTTCAACTAATCAACAAGAAAACCAAAATAATTCGAGTATCATGAACAACTTTTTATTAGAGCTGCAGTTGCTGCACATAAAGCCTACGAGGGTCGTTGCTGCACACAAATACGGCCGTGCCTCATTAGTAAGAAAATCCAAGGTTGCAAAAGCTGTACTCGAGAGCAAGCCAAAAAGCTCCCTTGTTCTACCCTACAAGGGTGTTGATCCTCTTGTAGAGTCAAAAATCCTACAAATCATTGAGAGGCAGTTAAAGGGTTTTGTTTCCAGGAAAGAAACCCGGTTTGATCCTATCGTGCTTAAAGAGGCCTATGAAACTTGCAGACAAATCTGTGCTGAACGTTCAACCACCTACTATCTAGGTACTTACATACACCTATTGTACTATTTTACATCTTAAGAACCTTGGTGCTGTAAATTTTAATTTTTGAGCCTGATAAAAATGGTATAGGAAGTCTGCTGATGACTGAAGAAAGAAAGAAGGCTGTGTGGGCTGTATACGGTACGTTTGTCTCCCTGCTGACCCTGTTGCCGGTGCTATCAAACAAAAAAATGATCAAGATGCCTAACATGGGTCAAATGATACAATTGCAGCTTGGGGCCAGAGGACGGATGAGCTAGTGGATAAGAACCTTGCAAGCGCGGCTGTATTGGATAGCTGGGAAAAGAGGCTTGAGGACATTTTCAATGGATGTCCTCATGACATGGCAGACACTGCCTTGGCTGATACTTTCCAGCGAATTCCCCTTGACATTGAGGTTTAAGCTACACGCATTTGTTCCTAATTTCCTTCTTAATTTCATGCAATTCAATTTTGAGAATAGTTTATCATTCTTGGTGAGCAGCCTTTCAAAGATCTGATGCAAGGGATGAGAATGGACGCATGGAAAACTCGTTACGAGAGCTATGAAGAGCTTGTACTATACTGCTATTATGTGGCTATAACAGGTTGCTTAATGACTCTCCCTATAGCAGGAATGTCACCAGAATCTGAAGCTTCTACTGAAAGCATTTTTCAAGCAGTGGTTTCCTTGGGGATCGCAAACCAGCTAACTAACATCCTTAGAGATGTAGCAGAAGAGTAACTTCTCTATAATACAAGGGGTATAAAATATTTTTGACCTGTCTCTGTTCAAATAAGAATATGATGTGCATTTCTTTGATTCAGTGCTGAAAGGGGAAGAGTATACCTTCCACAAGACGAGCTCAGAGAGTTTGGGTTGACAGACGAGGACATATTTTCTAAGGATGTAACAGAGAAATGGCGAGAATTTATAAAGAAGCAGATAGCGAGGGCAAGATACTACTTCGATCAAGGAGAGCATATTGCTTCTCAGCTAGACATCTCTAGTAGGTGGCCGGTATGCAACATTGTATTTTTTACTACATTGTACATTCCATTTAAATTGTTACATTTGCTTTTTCAGATCAACACAAATCTATCATTGCATATGCATATTCCAAGAAAACAATTGGAATTCATTCTCAAAAATGCAAAAACAGCATTTAATATCCAACATATGAGGATTTAATCAGATTATAGCAACTATAACATAACTCCTGGTGACTGGACAACACTGACAGTGTTGTAATATACCATATGATTAGGTGTGGGCGTCAATGATGCTGTACCGGAAGATTTTGGATAAAATAGAGGCAAACAATTACGACAACTTGACAAAGCGTGCGAAAGTAGGAAGCACGGAGAAGATGCTTATGCTGCCACTAGCTTATGCCAAAGCCATGGATTGGTATTCTGGTACAAAATGAGTCCCTTGTTGATATTTTCTAAACCAGCACAACAGTCATGGGTGTTATGAACTTGTGACTCAGGCGCGTTGCAAACATGGCAATACCGTCTAAATTCTCCTATGAACATGAAATCACATCACTCATTGCAATGGCCAAACCACCCCGCCAATTACCAAAAGACTATGCACCATGTGCAAGTATTTATGACGGGCAAGACCTACCTAACATGTCAACTGCATCATTTAACACCTTTCTTGTTTTTGTGTAATTAAACTTGTTCAAATAGCATCTCAGATTTCTTTAGTTAGTGTTCTTAAACAAGTTAGGCATCACAAAGAACTAAAGCAACACTTGCTACAAGCACAGCTACGCTCACACTCAACTTCATTCATATGATTAGATTTATTTTCTAATTAGTCTTGCACAATGCAAATGCAGATTTTAACACAACAAAAATTTCTTCAACGTTAACGGAAAAAACAAATCTCTTTCAGCACAAAATTTCACCATTGTAATCGATAGTCTTTGTGCATTTCATGGGTATTGCGCATAAAACATTATAACTAGTCACTACAAATTTCACTTTCTAATTTGCTCAAGGCATAGTTAACTCAAGACCTGAACTAAAATCAAAATCAGAAAGCAACGCCCCTCGACAACAATAAAGTAAAGATGCAAACCCAAGAACTTGAAACAGCGAGAAATGTCTCCAGAGCCCATTAAGAGCACAAGATGTAAGATCATAATGCAGCCGCTAAATACATAATTCTTGGGACTATTGAGGGGAAAAAATTATATAAAGCACCCACTGGAATAGGAAATTAACTATTTGTCTCTCTACAGAAACCCCAGCCCACGAAACAACCATTCTTCTACATTGAATAAACAAAAAAATTAGAAGACAAATAAAAAAGGCCAAAAAAGGACCAAGAAAACAAAGAAAATTTGGCGTTAAAGATACCACAAATGTTTTGCTGGAAATTGGTACATATCCTCCTACAAGCTCCCTAGACTCCTCTTTCGCGAAATTCACCATAATCTAGAAGCATGAAGTCAAAAGAAGATTATCTGCTGTATCACATGTGATTAGCACTTCATTCATCACCATAGGAGAATAACCCCCAATCCATGAAATAGCGCTCAATAAACATAGGATCAGGTAGGAGGCTTTCCACCACCAGAAACCATCTTGTCATTGGCAACTTGAAATCACAGGAAATAATCAGGTGTCCTCCTTGTGACATCAGGCTCCCCTCTTCTTGGAGCAGGCTCAAACTGCGATAATATAGAATAAAACTATCAAGCAACTACCATACACGTTTATTATAATAACCAGTAGAATACAGTAGCCTCGACAATTTACAATTACATTGCACAACGGCCGTGGCATCCTATGTAAGATCTAAAGAGTATAAGCATGTATACCTGAATAAATGTGTGACCTTTACAGTCATCAACTTCCAGGATGGATGCCATATTTCCACACCGATAGCAGTAGTTAGGAGCACTAAATATTGTCACAACTTTTTGGTCCTGGGGGAGGATCAAAACAATTTACATACATCACTTAATAATTCATACAGAAAGATTAAGCACAAACATTTCTGATAAGATATATTGTCACTCACATGTGCCCAATTGAATCCCTCCATCACCAGTTGGTGAGCTCTGGCAATCAGCTTTAGGTTATTGGTATGGTTAAATTGATCAGATATGTCCTGAACAGGGGAAAATTAAAAGAGCATGAACAATCAGGCAGCTCCATGAATATGAAAAGAAGCTAAATAAGCAGGGAGGGTGAATATTTTTACTTGGCCAAAAGTGTATCCAGCTCCCCTAGGTGATATACCCCAACCACAACGGTCGTCAGGGTCAGACCACAAGAGATCACACATAGGTCCCTCGTGAGGAACTTCTTGGACACGATCGAAATTCCGTATATTATCAAGGGTTTCAATGGATGGTGACAATCCACCATGCAGGCAAAATATTTCAGATTCCACCTACAACATCAAACAAACTTTGAGAGTAAGACATTTAAAGACATGTCAACACCAAAAGTAACATACACTGCAATGTAATGAAACAGATGAACATAATGCAAAATTAATATAGCCAAGGTGTACTAACCAATGCAGTCAGCGGAAAATAATCAAACAAATCTGTGAAGGTCTTCCAGACATTAGCATTTCCATACCTGTGGAACAAGGGGGATTCAAATACGCATAAGTTTTTGTTCTACATCTGCAGGGTTACAGTACATAACTAAAACAATAATCAACTATTTGTACATGTCATCTATGTATAACCTTCTCAAAAGAAGTGATTAACTTTGCAACAGTTGGGCAATACCAATATATAAAAGCCCACCCAACCATAATATAGTGTCCTATCCCTAAATACATTCCCCTCCATTTTAAGGCACGTACTAACAAGGCTTTCACCTTAGCCGCATAGGCCATCTTCCAGCATGATAGAGCGTCAACATATTGCTGCCCCATAATTCAACCTAGATGGCTAAGTCCATATCCTATCACCATCAAGCCCTCTCATGGGTTACATGTTGGCATAAACATGATGGATGCACCGTCAGCAAATGAAGCAGGGGGGATTGGGAAAGGATTTCATAGATAACTTACACAAGGATATAAGCTATGAGAACAAAATAACAACAGAAAAAACAAACAAACAGACCACAAGTCATTTGGGTGATTACACTAAAGGTAGGGTAGTGCACCTACAGTCAAGTTTCATCAGCATATTGGTAGTTCCATAACAAATACCTTTTAATAGTTCTGTTACAATCATCTCCACAAAAAGAATTTATCTAATCAGATGTATCTAACTGTAAGCAAGGAGTTCTTCATACAACATATGCCATAGTCAGCTGAATACAGACTGGAAAGAGTTTGAGTGATAGATACTCACTTCCGTAGGCATTCATCATAGAAACCATAAACTTGAGTAATCTGTTCAAAATTACCACCAGGAAATCAGATCAAAGGGACCATCAGTTTTACATAAAAAATTTAATGATATAGCAAGTGGCCTTTGGGAATGAAATTACAAATAAGCTCATCTGCCAATGAGAAGAATTATACCTGACGACTTTCATGATTCCCTCTAAGAATGGTGATCCTTTGGGGATATCGGACTTTAAGTGCAACCAGGAGCTGAATGAGGAAAAAAAAAATGTCCAAGCAAAATCAATTTCAACATCAACAGATTATCATCATAAAACATCTTTGCATAATATACAGCATTAATCATACATATTATCCTAGACATGGAAACCAAAATCAGAAGTTCAGAACATCATCAGCGATGGACCAAGATAGGTCTGGTGAACTAAAAGCTACCAACAATCACCATGGACCATGGCCAACCCAAACAACACACACATTAATCAACAAGGCAGAGAAGGGGAAAAAATCAGTCCTATAATCACTAATATCCATGCCAGGCTAGCAAAACCATAAATTGCTACAAAGCCATGTTACAAGTATAGCCAAGCGCAGTTCCTTCCACACCGAGTGGAAAGTAAGCAAAATCTCCTCCCCAACTCCCCAAGAACTCTGGAATGAGTGTGTTTTCGCAGCATAATTAAAACAGAATCCCCTCTATTACCACCCAGTTTTGTAGTGTCAAGAATTAGGGCTCAAAAATTCAATTAAAGTTGAAATTTAAGAAGTAGGATGTACACAACTCCTCTTAAAAGCAGTATTGAATATTGTTTCAGAGATCCGCATAAGCTGCCAAACATCATCCTCACTACAACAAGCATGACATACAACAGAGTATATTCCTAACTTGCTATTGATTTACTTTGGCACGTAAGGCAATAGAATAATACTCACCGTTACAGTCTCCACCGAATAATATCCTCGGTCAACATAATCACCCATAAATAAGTAATTTGTATCTGGGCACTACAATCAAAAGGAAAAGGCCAAAATCAGTAACAAAGGCTACAATAAAATTGCAAGACCACAACAATGTACACACAATAAATTTATATATATAAGACGTATACACTTGCATTGAAATTTAATCTGCTGGTTCAAAAGGAATCTAGAATATTTGAAATTTAAACATATATATAACAATGAAATACTGCACACATTCAAAAATCAACAGCCAATATATATATAGAGCCCCAACCGAATGCATACCTTTCCCCCAATACGGAAAAGCTCTGCAAGATCATGAAACTGCCCATGGATGTCACCACAAATTGTCACAGGACTTTTCACGGGCTGCGTTCAGACAAAATAAAAAACATGAGGATTAGGAAAATGTACTGGCATGACCACATACTAATAAACACCAAATAATTTGGATAAAGAAAAATGTTCACTGATAGAAAGCCAAATCCAATACAGGTTAGAAAGTAATTCAACCAGTAAACATAGATGCACTCATCCAACCAAATGCATAGGACAACATCAGCAAAACGCAAAAGACAGTAATTTTCAATAAACCCTATATGCATCATAGTCTAAAGAGTAATAACCAACTCATAGTCCATGGACGCCTATAGGGAGAGCAAAGATTAATCTATGTTGCAAAATAAACACCAATCCTGCACATCAAGGATATGGCTAGTTCAAGACCGACTTTGTCCCTCATTCATACATCAAGTGAAATGCTGGCAGGGATTGAGAATTAATTAAACTAATTGTCAATTCCAAACACCAAGCTTTTAACATATTGCTCAAATGCTGGCCCCCTCATTCAAATAACTCAATGAAACACTGAAGATTTGAGAGTGGTTATATTCTTCTTAAGGTTACTAACAGATGTATTTCTGAAATTTAAAACAACAGCCACAAATAGTTGGCCATAATCACCATCACCGTAAAACAGCGTTTAACACATCCTATGAATAAGTTAGACATGCGGGAACGGGATAGCAACATCTTTGCAAAATTGCAAAAACAAAAACGAAAACAAAAAAAAAAATATATAAACTAGGTCATGGAAGTCAAACTCCTGTTAATGAATGGGAAAACCACCCTCCAGTCACATGTACTATGTAAAATTGTAAAAGACTTTAACAGCATAAACCAAGGATCTCTGTCACATCTCTAGCAGTAAGCTATCTGATACATTACCAATCAGATAAATAAGCAGGCACTAGCAAACATAAATGTAGCATGTAGACATCACACCTGAACATTGCTTTCATCCATCAAAATCTCCTTTGCCTTCTCACATAACGTCCTAACCTGCACGTTAACAATAACTCATGTAAGATGAATAGGGTGAGAAAAATTGGTCAACAGCTTCTAAATTGTGGCTGCAACTGAACAGATTGGTCTCTTAGTCGACCAATACCAAGTACTTGCAGCTGTTGCAGGTATAACACTTATATAATATACCATCATCCAGATTAACAAATAACCATTCCAATTTAATAAGATGTCAACAGTAAGTAAGAATCATTCTAAAACATCCTAAACTAGAATAAGCAACAACACATTGGTAATTTGCAGGTTAAACTCTCTCCTTGCGTACGACTCGATAAAACGTGACTCCAGCTTACAAGCTTTTACTAGAAAAGCCGAAAAAAAGTATCCTGCATATAATCCTTCCTCGCCAGGATGAACATAACAAGCAAAACACCCTCTTGTTTTCCTGCCATTGTTTTAGTTGTGCCAGTTGAGATGAATTATTCACTCCATGTAATGAAACCCTGGTTTAATTACTTTCCTCACTTCACACTCACTCATCCGACCTGGTTCAATGCATAGATTCATGAATTCAGATACTTGTTCGAGTCAAAAACTCGTTTTTAACGTCCTTGCGCTTCAAATTGCCTCTTTCTTACAACAAATCCACCCAAACCCAGAATTAAAAGCTGGTTCTAGACAACAAGATGAGCCAATCTATGACTTGCCAGTTGCCATTCAAATAAAATCCAAAAAAATTACACAAATAAGGGGTTATAATAGAAGATAACAAACGGATCTAATTCAATTGAAAAGAAATCAACAAACCCAGAACAAATCTTGCAACTTTCACACATTTCCAGGTACCAGAAACCCAGAAAAACAAAAGAAAAAAACCCAAAATGAACAGATCACAAAAGTTGGACCGTAAATTGATGAAAAGAAAGGAAATGGATCTAGCACATTCGAATCGAAGAGAGAGAAAGAAGAAAACCTCTTGTTCGGAAAGAGGCTTGCACTGCATAAGCTGACCGATCTGCTCATCAAGATTGTGATGAGTGTTAGAAGGAACGGGATCGAAGCTCATCTTGTAAGAAGCGAAAACCCTAGCAGATCTTCCAGAAGCCCAGGAACAATGAAACCCTTTTTCTTCTTCTTCTTCGTCTTCTTCTTCTTCTTCTTCTTCTTCTTCTCCTTGAAGATGGTGAGGAGAGAGAAAGTGGGAAAGAGAGAGAAAGTGAAAGAGAGAGAGAGAAGGAGAGAAGAATGGAGGGATACCCAATTTCAAGAGAAAATTGGGAGGAGAGAGAAAATGAATGAACAACGGTGCTGCTGGAACAGAGAAAACTAAACCCTCGCTTTTCTTCGATTACGATTACCACTCCTTTTTTAAAAAAAAAAAAAAAAAATTAATAATTTCAATTAGTAGGAAAAATAATTAAAATATTATATATTATTGAGATTTTTTTAAATTTTGCGCCTGTAATTTTTAAATTAACATGGTTATTGGGTTAACTCGAAACTAGCATCGCCATTTCCAGATCCTCTTGCCTTTTTGTACTACCTGCCCTGTAGCGCGTGAGTAACACTCAATTTGTGGCTATAAGCAGGTTAATAAATTAAAGATTAAGGGTCTGATCTCATACGATTATTTTAGTTCAGTTCAAGTCGGCTCTAATCAGTTCATTTCAGCTCCTAATTTCCTTCTCTTATAAAATATTCAGTTCATCTCTAATCAGTTCAGTTCAGCTCCAATCAGTTCAGTTCAGCTGAGTCAGTCAATGAGAACAGCCCTAAGAGAGTGAGGGATAGTTTAAGTGGTTGGAGTTTCTCTTTCGATTTCATGAGATCTTGGGATCGATTCTCATTCCTGTCCTTGTGGCCCTTTAAAAACTAAAAAAAAAAATTAAAGATCAAATGCTCGCAAAAAAATAAAAACAAATAAAAAAATAATAAAAAAAAAGATCAAATGGGCCGGACCGGGCCAGTGCCATATCAGGTCGAATTTTTGGGCTTATTGTTTGGGTTCGGGTTTCCAGGTCGGGCTTCGAATTAAAGGGAAAATCACCTCAAAATCGACTTTTCAAGCTAGAATGGGCTGAGCTAATCTAAACTTGATTAATTTTGTCCAAATTGGGTTTTTCAACTGAAGTTCTTTAACAAGGCTATTGTTGGAGTTGAAATGTTATTAGTTCTGAAGTATTATGTACTTACCTGCAAAAAAAAAAAAAAAAAAAAAAAAAAAAAAAAAAAAAACCATTATATAATTTGAGATGTAACAAGGCTATTGTGAATTTGGCCACGTAACTATATACGAAGTATAATTTTAAGAGATTTCACCCCTTTTAGCGGATTCTTCTATCTTACTTTTAACTTAATATATATTAAAGACGTTAATGTTATAATCCAACCATTAATAATATGACATAAACTCGAACCATCAGTATCACCGGAAGATTGATATATCAATCCAATTAATAAACACAAAGGCATTCATCAATTAACATATAATAAAAACACACACCAACCCTCATAAATGAATTGCAAAACTTGTGTAGTAGAATAATTTGCAAATTTTTAGATTAAACAACACAAATACATTGATTCTTAATAATATGCGACCTACTACTCCATATTTTACAAAAGACACCATTTCACATATGGATTTCAATTTCAACCATCTCATACAAAATCGTACATAACAACCTTAAACAACAATGCGTCTAGCAAACCAGCAACTATCAAAGTAGCTAGAAATACCAATATACCATAAATAATACGGCGGGTTTGACCTGTAAAAAATTGTAAAAAGAGGATTGAAATTGAAATATTAGGGACCAAATGTTGTTGATGACAAACTACCTTCGTTTTCTATTCTGGTAGTAGTTGGAGAGTAGACGAAGATTATTTATTAACATCTCATTAATTAAAATACCTTATATTCCTCCTACTTTCTCTCTCTTACCACTAGTTTAATTAATTTTACTCATTAATCATACTACAACTCTACTCTACTAGAAATAGTATACTATTCAAAATCTTGCATTCAAATAGCAAGCCTAATTTCACACTTTTTCTTCCTCCAAAGTCCAACCCCCACCATTTTTTTTCACAAAAATTATAATATAAAGTCAAGAATTATGGTAAATATACTGATGTAATTGTAAGGTGGGTGATCCCCAGCTGTAATTATATCTTCAGTTATGCATTGCTACCCCTTTTTTCTGGGGTTGTAGTTGATTTAAGAGAGAGAAAGTTCAGTTTTTTTAAACCCTCTTCCTTCTTGTTTGCATCTGCAGTGAAATTTAGGGGAAAATAAAAGTTGGGTTGGTTTATTTGAGGTTCAATTGTTTGTCTTTATTATCTGGGGTTGGATCAGATTTGTACTTTGAAGCTTAAATTGTACTCGATCTGCAATTATATTTCTGGGATTTTATTTTTGGTAAAAAAAGATAGCAAATTTGTTGTTTTTACAGATTTTATGAAATTTGTGCTCCTGAATTCTGGATATGGAACGAGGTGCTGAAGAATCGCCAAATGCGCCGAGGGGTTTTCGTCTTCAAGCTCCCCTGGTAAACCTTTTGTTTTTGTTTTTGTTTTTTTTTTTTTAGTTTTTTTATATTTTATAATTTATATTATTTAATCATCCGAAATTTTGTGGATATTATTTTGCTGAATTGTATGGAATTGTGTTGGGTAAATTTTATGGAATTTGATGGCTGTTGTGTTTTGGTAAATGGTTAGAAAAGGTTACCCTTTTATCTAGGTAACTTATTTTTTGGGTTGAGGACTTAGGTTATGCAATTTTTGATAGTTTGTTACTCTTTTTAGATTATCTTTATTGCTAAAAAATACATAGGTACTTGCAATTTACTGGATATTGTTCTCAGTGTTGAAATGTTTATATTTCCCTTTTCTTTTCGTGAGAGTTATGATAAGGGAGGAAACTAGGAAAGTGGTGCTTGAATGCTAAAATAATTTATACTTGATGTACCTTTAATTGTTCAATTTCGAGTTCGTTCTCCACTGTACAATTTATCTTGCATGCTTCCTCCACACCCCCTCCTTTCCAAAGAGAAGGTAAAAAGCCTTGTTCCTTATTCCCCAAATTGATCCCTTGGGCCTTGGCGCTACCTTGACATACCTGTGCTACCCACATCTGTACACTAGTGCCTTAGATGGACATGATAGAAAACTTAAAAATGCTTTGTAAACCTATGTAGGAAGCTTCTAAGTTGACACTTCCAAAGAATTTGAGTAGCAAAGGACTGTTACTCCACAATTCCACATTAGGGATGTAATACACAATTCCTTGTATGTAAGAATATTAGATGACTATCAAGCTATGTGAGTATGAGAGTGTAACATTTTGGGTGTTTTTAGGGGTACCAAGAATTATGGATTGGGTCTTGTTACACGAATGTGATGATTTTTGTCTCTTTTCTTCTTGGTACAAAACTTCTTGATTTTGATGCTAATTCAGTGAACCACAGTATCACATGTTAGAGGAGTTAAACATGCTCACCAGGACTAGCCATATCTGGCAAATAACATTCTTAATATTAGTATTAGCATTTTGACCAGGTTAAATCCTAGTTTTCCTGTTTGGTAATTTTTGATATAGACCCAAAATGTTAAAGTGGAAAATGCTAAGACCAAGTTAGAATTTTGTGTGACATGATTTTTGGAATGATGACTCTTACTTTAACACCTACAACAAAACTTCTATTGCTAATTATAACTGTCTACACTAGCAGATACTCCTAAATCTTAATTGCCAAACAAGGCCATAAAAATTGAAGCAAATTCAGAGAGTACTATCAACTTTGAACAATAGGGGCAGCTATTGCAATGATTGATGCTAGAATATATCCTGGTATGATTCACACACATCTCTGTGGAGTCAGTTTGAGGAAGAATAATGAAAATTACCTTCATACTTGTTCTATCTATATAGGCTAAACCAGGATTTTTGTGGCTGGAAAAAGCAGAACGCAAAAGATAGAACTTAAGTTATGGATCTCATTCCCACCTCTCTTGCGTAGAACACTCCTCGAACCTGCGCCCACGTTGAAAAAAAAGGAGGCAAAATCTGAAGGAAGAATTTGTTCTCCAAGTTTCCCGTTCAATTTCATGGGAAGCTGTTTTATGTGCTTTTCTACTATGTCTCAATCCTAAATGCCGTGTCATCCATATATATCTATGACTTTCTATATGCTTAATCTAATGGCAGTAGAAACTAGAATCTTGCTTCTTCTTGATAGAATTTTGTGAATGAACACTTGAGTCATTTGACATTAGAGGTTTTTAGAGTCTAAGTAGTTACTTGGAAAAGCGGCGATGGTTGGTGAGGATCGAGAGAGAGGGTAACTGAATGTGTGATTTAGCATGACTTTCATGCAAAGTTGCTGCGAATGCTGCCTAAGCCCTATATTTAACTTGACTTTATACACATGGGAAAATGAGGTTGGATCGTACTGAGTTTACTGACTATTGACGCATTTGACAGGAACTACTTTGTATTCATCTTAGGTATGTTTTTTTCATGCTGTTGCATGCAAGCATATGATAGGCTGATAGCCAGCATGGATCACTTAATTGTGTCAAAAATAAAGCTGTTTCCAGCTTCCAATCTTCCAGTAGCCTATGTCTGAACTAGTTAAGGGTCCACTTACCCATGACTGATTTTCCCAAGTCCGTGAACGCTTCTCTGAAGATATTCAAGGAGCACTTATGACAGTCAATAGCATCAAGCCCAGCAATTGTTTTCAAGTTGACATGTGATTCTTATGCTACTGTAAAAATACTCATCAAACATAATCTACTTCTTTTGTTTTTTCCAAATACTTTCTCCTTGTTGAACCTTCACCTGGCTAGACTTTCATTGTCATTATCAATCTGCAACCACTCCCTTTTGCAGCAATGAATTACTGAGATAGCCCTGTTTTCAAATCTTTTAATAGCATTAAAAGTTACACCTGCTACAGTATAATTGTCTCCCATCTGTTTTAATTGAGCGTTGGGCTTTGTGAAGAACCTGATATTCCAACCCCCCCCCCCCCCCAGTAATACTATGGGACTAGAAATGCTTTGGTTAGATTTCTCAAATTTTGATATCAGTGTTCTGTTATGGTACTTATGGGCACACCTATCTGTTATGAGTTTCTTATATCAAGCAAGACCGTGGACAAGTTGCGGGCCTTATGGCCGCTTGTAAGGTATTGGCGCACTATCCTAATCAATTGCAACTAATTTGGTTTTCTTCGCTAAAATGCCTCATCCATAGGTAGAAATCTTAGCAATAACATGCTTCTTCAGCTATTGGCTATTGCCTTCCAGTTAGTTTTTTTTCATGGTTGAGTTAACAGATTGAAAAGTTAATGAATTTTTTTTACAAATGAGAAAGCACACCAAGTGCTAAATTATTCCAATAAACTAACTTTCTGATGTTTCATTATTGTCAATTGCAAATAGTTTAAAGTTGTTTGATGTACAAATTTCTCACAGTTGGGAATAGATGCCTTAAAAAAATTGCTGTTATCCAAGTCAATTTTAATCTCTTGGATTCTCATTTGTGAACAAATTTTCCAGGTTGATTCTGTATCATGCTACTGCAAGGTAGATGCAAGTTTAAAAACGGTTGTCGGTGCAAGAAGATTTGTTCCTGGATCAAAGATCTGTATCCAGCCAGATATAAATCCTCGTGCCCATAAGACAAAAAACTCTCGCAGGGAGAGGACCCGTATTCAGCCACCTCTCTTGCCTGGCCTCCCTGATGACCTTGCCATTGCTTGTCTTATCCGAGTCCCTCGAGTAGAACATCGAAAGCTCCGCCTAGTTTGCAAAAGATGGCACCGACTCCTATCTGGCAACTACTACTATTCTCTCAGGAAAAACCTGGGTATGGCAGAAGAGTGGGTTTATGTCATGAAGAGGGACCGTGATGGAAAGATCTCATGGCATGCTTTTGATCCTACTTATCAGGTCTGGCTACCACTTCCGCCTGTTCCTGTAGAGTATTCTGAAGCCAGAGGGTTTGGATGTGCTGTTCTAAGCGGTTGCCACCTGTACTTATTTGGAGGTGAAGATCCGCTCAGGGGTTCCATGAGACGTGTTGTCTTTTATAGCGCAAGGACAAATAAATGGCACCCAGCACCAAGCATGCTTAGGAGGCGCCATTGCTTTGGTTCTTGTGTAATTGATAACTGCCTTTATGTGGCTGGTGGTGAATGTGAAGGAATCCAACGGGCTCTCCGTTCAGCAGAGGTGTATGACCCCAATAGGAACAGGTGGAGTTCCATTACAGATATGAGCACAGGGATGGTCCCTTTCATCGGGGTAGTGTACAATGGAAAGTGGTACTTAAAGGGACTAGGCTCTCATCGTCAAGTCATGAGTGAATCCTATGATCCTGAGAATAGCTGCTGGAACCCTGTGAATGATGGGATGGTTTCAAGTTGGAGAAATCCAAGCACTACCATGAATGGCCAGCTATATTCTATAGATTGTAGGGATGGATGCAAGCTTAGAGTGTATGACGAGGCAGCTGATTCATGGATCAAATTTATAGATAGTAAACTTCACCTTGGGAGTTCTCGGGCTTTAGAGGCTGCTGCACTCATTCCTCTTAATGGTAAGCTTTGCATTATCCGAAATAACATGAGTATCAGTCTGGTTGATGTCTCAAGCCCTGATAAGCATGTGGAGAGTAATCCTCATCTGTGGGAGAATGTTGGTGGGAAAGGTCATTTTAGGACAATGGTCACTAATATATTGTCGAGCATAGCAGGCCGCAGTGGTTTAAAAAGTCATATTGTGCATTGCCAGGTGCTTCAAGCATGAGAATATATGGACGACTTGCATACCTTGCTTCTGGTATTAGAATTCATCCACTTTATGGTCTTACAGATTCTATTGTCAAATTCATTTGAGGTTCTTTCAGCTTAAGAACCCAATTTTTTTGCTGCTCATCCTATCAGAAGGGCTGTTTCATTGCTTTTGTCTTCTGTGAGACTGTGACATATAGCTTACCTTCACAGTGTATATGTTGTTCCAAATTGTGAAGAGAATTTTTGCAACCGGCCATATTTGAAGAAAGCAGAACAGCACCCCCAAAAGTAAGCAAAAGCTCGCCTTTTTACAGCTAGTGTTTCATGTCTTCCTCTGTGGCGTATTGATTATGCAGCTCATGGCATTATCAGTTTCTATTTGTTGAGGACTTGAGGTAGTTACTGGTTTCAAATGGATATGTAAATCCTGTAGGCTGAAATCTGCAGTTGTTTGCAGAATTCTTAGACTCTTGGTCTTTGTAGTAGTAGTACATTAAAAACCAAACAAAAAATTCATGCAGTGATTCTGCAGATGCTTTTGTGAATATCATGTCGAATTGCTCAAAACTGGTCTCTTCTTTGAATCTTTGTCATGATAAATAATACATGCATGGTCTATATTCTTCCAATCCTCGTACCTTTGAAAAATGAGGTATATGCAGTCGCAGATGCAAGAAGTTCGATTTTTGTTCCCAAAGTTTGTTCAGGACAGTGCATCTTGTATGAGTAAAATAATACATTGGAGGTGCAAGGGCTAGTTTGTTTGCAAAGATAGTTGCGAGTTGGACTCTCTTTTTGTCTAGAAACTCCATAGGTTATAGCGCCTGTCTAGGCATATGGTAAGATTTACCCTGTGACGAAAAGAGAATCCGACAAGCGCTATGAGCTATGGAGTTTAATTATATACAACCTTACAGCACTGGGCGAGAAGATTTACCCTGTGACTGATAATTAAGCAAAGCAAAAACATATCAATGGATAATATACATTGAAAACAAAGTTCAAGAATTTCCTTATTACATTTAACATAGTACAGTAAGATTGCTCATGCAGGAAATAGAAAGATTGAAGATGAAAGACAGGAATTAAAGGGAGTTGTAGTAGTTGACCCTAAATGATCTTGACTTAGTAATTGATGCAGAGGAAGCTTCCTTTTTCATACAAGAGGGTATAGCCTCAAATTGTTGAGCAGGAAATTTCTGACTGAATGCTCCAACATAGAATTCAACCATACCTGTGTCCGTATCCATTTCCATACCCGAAACTGGAACCCAGATGAAGAGCTTCTTGGCCTGAATTCCAGAAACATGGGACACTTTACCATAACTGAGCTTCCCCTTGATGACCTTGTTATAGTACACGAGCTGTTCGTCGAGGAATTCGACATAACAAGGGTGTTCCATGTTTACAGTAAAGCTTCCATCTTGATTAGAGAGGGTGTATGACTTGACTCCATTTGGGATGATGCCCTTTGGGAGGTTGAATTCTGGGAGGATGTCATGGATGTCTTGTGAACCGTTGATGGGGTTGGATGGATGGTCAGGATTAGAGATGCAGAGGGAGGAGAGAGAAAGGATGATGAGGAGAGAGATTGAAGGGAGAAGACGCCATGAAAGAGCAGCCATGAATAGAGAGGTATGAAATTATGCAACAAGTGGTGTTGACTATTGTAGACACAGGGCTTGCTTATACGCTATGTTAGGGTAGATGAAGTTTTGGTGTCAATAATCTTGGATACAATGATTCACTACCCTCCAATATTTTATTTGTCTATTAACTCTACTATAAATATATCTTATTCATGACATCAATTGGTTTTATTTGCCAACGAGTGCTTAGATCAAGTGGTAATGAAGTTGTTCTAGTTTAACCAAGGTATCAAATATTTGAAAAAACATAATTTTATGGTAATTTGATATTTCCTAGGATTATGAAAGTTTATATCATAGACTTTTATATTGGGTAGGTTTTCTTTCGTAGGCTATAAATATTAGCCAAGATCATCAATATAATTCAAGCTATTCTCTCATAAATATTTTACGGTTTTCTTCCCGATACAAATCTTAAATTTAAAGTATAAAGGTGTTAGCCACTAAGCTATTATGACATTTAGTAAAGATTAGATTAAATTTTAATAAAGATTTTTATCATATAAATAATACAGTAACTCTAGGCATTGTCTGGGCCCTAAAAACTAGTTATTAACTTATTAAGTATACATAAAAGTACATGCATTAGAAAACCCGATCAATAGACCCTTCAAGAAGTAGTTGACACTCTGTTCATTCAATAACACAATTTAGCATTTCATCAACTCGAGTTGGAAGCCGTTGCACCTAGCCATCAAGGAAAATAAGTCATCAATTAAACTAAAAACTTGACAACTAAATTAGAATGTAGAGAATAACTTTTAGATGACAAATCACATTATTTTTTTTAAAACATACTCGACAAGTTGTATAATATTCTAACCAAGTCAATAAAATAGGCAATTTTTTTATGAGAATGCATATACTTCATAATAAATAATGAGACGCATTTAAGATACTACCTCCGTTACATATTATTTGCAACGATTTGACATAAAGTAGAGAGGAAAAATGTCTAATCGTTGCAAATAATATGTAACGGAGGTAGTACATGGCCTAAAAATTTGACCTTAATAACAACTTGACAGAATCACATTTTACACGACGATTACAAGCAAGGGTAGGTACTATTACACCTAGACGACCTAGTCATCAACCAACAGATTTAACATCAATCTAACACAACAACATTCTGATATATCAATAATTTAAGAAATTTTGACAAATTAACAATAAGAAAATGGTAGGATCAGAGAAAGAATGTACCTTGAACATCCACAAATGCCGAGAACTACATGAATGAATCGTCTGGAACTGATGAACATCAACTTTCTTGTTGACAAGACCAAATTGCAAGTAAATGTTATCGTTAGGAGGCAAATCAACCTTAATCTCATCAAGTTTGAGCCATAGCAATAACCACTTCACCCGAACTCCCTCCAAGTTAGTGATTGATCCCAGCTTGAGGGTGCCTGATATGAGCTCGTCGTAGCTGACTAAGTACTCATCCAGCTGCACATAGCAAGGCTGCTTTTCGAGTTCCACCACGAAGCTGCCATCTTCAGCAGAGAAGGTGTAGTTCTTGACTGAGTCGGGTAAGAGACCCCTTGGGAGCCCGAAGGCAGGGAGAATTTCATGTATGGAGATGGCTGTCGCCGTGAGTTGGGGGGACTGGAAGAGGATTGTGATGAGGGAAAGGAGAGATAAGATGGTCATAAAACCCATGCTTGAACTGGACCATATGCTGTTTCAAAGAAAGGCGTTGGATAATGTATAACACATAAGATGAGGATTGAGGGTGACAGCTTCCCCGTGATAAACGAGCATATGATTTTTGGCTATGTTTGGTATAGACTTTTAAATCAATTAATACTACAAGTCAATGCTGAGTAAATCAATTAATACTGTACGTTAGTGGCCACTTTTTTCTAATGAGCATGCCTTCTTATCTTAAGAGTGATTTCCCTTAGCTGTGAGATAAATCAATCCCAAATTTTACACTTACGAACAGAAATTAGCAGATGAGCCATAAAGTTAAAAGCGAAGCAGAAACTCAAGTAGATAACACGTAAGAAATAGTAGATTCCAGGATGCCGAAAATATCCATCACAGGATTGTTTTACAGTATTACACACATATACTCGGTACTAGGTAGTGGGTATTACTAGGCTACATTTTCTCCGATGCTTTCATCAGAGAAGAATTCTACACTAAATAGCAATACAAGTGTAAGCCCTTGAAGCATGGGTCATGTACATATTATACTTGATCTTAAGCAGTCCGGAGACCAAACTTCCGTCTTACGGCACGGCCATCTCAGCTTCTGCTATTAGACTATGAGGAAAACAAGCACTCTGTGCCTTCATTCATCACTGATAAGTGATTCATTTTATTCAGTCAGCAACATTGGGATGTCTCCATCAAGAGGCGGTGGAAGCTGCAGATCAAATAAGGCAAGATAAGAGAATGATTTTAATAAGGCAAGATAAGAGAATGATTCTAAAAAGAAACTCAGGCAAGATAAGAGAATGATTTTAATAAGGCAAGATAAGAGAATGATTCTAATAAGAAACTCAGTACACAAAAGTTAAGCTGTAGAAAAATTCTATCAATTATAAAGCACAATTCTAATAAGAAACTCAGTACACAAAAGTTAAGCTGTAGAAAAATTCTATCAATTATAAAGCACAGCACTAAGCATCAACTAAATCACAATGTCCAAATCAGTACAAATTAAAGATAGCGGAAATGTGTGGCCTTAGTTTTTAAAAAACGGAACCACTCACTTAGCTCTTTATCTTGATCAAGCAAGACTATATAGCAGCCATTACAATGCCCAGTACTATCTTCAAGTTAACTTTTGAAACACCAGTGGAAACTTGAGCTCGATAAGGCAGCTTAGCTTAAATTTCACTAACTACCATGTTATTTTACCTTGATGGAGCAAGCAGAATATGCAAGAACCACACAGACTACCATGCAGTAAGTTCTTAGCGATTTCAAGCAGAAAATAACAAAAAAAAGGCAGCCTCACTAGTCACTACCAGCCCACATCCTTGTAATGTTTAGTAAGAGAGACATGCTTTTGAATGATTGTCAAGAGCAGAGTCTTTGTTAGTATTTAAAATTACAACAACAGATTTGAATTGGATATTCTAAACTTTTTGGGAATGGAACGCCAAACCACATTATGAAAATAAACAAACTACATTACCACACAAATGCTCTCCTTTTAAAACATTGGCCTATATATTATCTAAGTTTCCATAACCTTAGAGGCCTTGATCCTATCACGAGCAATCACAGTAACACACATATCAGAAAGTTACTAGAAACAAGTTCTTCAATTAGAAACTTTATTGGAGTATTTTGGGCCCTAAGCACGGATCAAAGTATTGCTACGGTGAAAATAAGAGAGCAGCAACATTTGATAAGTAGCAAGTCAGCAATAATGCGTATACTTGGCAAACTACTCCATAGTATGAGTAATAAGTTAGTAACAACAGATCTAACTTTTGAGCAGAAAACAACACAAAATGACAGCCTATACACCAGCACATGTGTCCCGAATGTGAGCAAGAGACTAGTACAAGCCATGTCTCTTATAATAGTTACTGAATTCTAACAAGAATGATCATGAGACCATAATCAGGAACCTTGTCAGTAGTAAAACTTCATCTCTCAGAATAGTATTGCATTGCAAGATTGAACATTAGAACAGAATGTCAATCCATACTCTTCAACCAAGCAAATAAGATGAGCATAAACACATAACAATTTCCTTAAATCATAAAACAGAGACCGAGGATCGACATGAAGCAAGTTCTACAATTGGCAACTCCAAGTCTCCAAGGGTGTAATGAACTACAGTGATTAAGCATAAATCAAATCTTGCTGTGATTAAATTAGAAAGACACAACCTTAAAAAATTTATTACTCAAGTCAACAAATGACGCCAATAATACAAAATTTAGTGACGACAGTTTCACATCTTTATCTTCTCCCACTATATTAGTCATTTTCCTATTTCACATTGTTTGACTAAGATGAATAATTGGGGATTTATTGATTTATCAATTGCCGAGTTTAGTATCGTAATTCTTGATCAACATAATAGATAATCTATGAAATTTATAATATAATCAGCTTCCAAAATCAACATAATCATAATTCTTGCTCATAAAGTTTGATTAAATTACAATAGAAACATCAAAACATAACAATCGAAAGAAAAAAGGCAAGAAATCATAATACCTGGAAGCTCCAAGAACGAAGATTCGCGCCGCGAGAAGCAGAAACGGAATCACGGCAAGAATGAATAGTTTCAAACTGTTGAACACTGAGCTTCTTGTTAATCAAACCAACCTGAAAGTAAATTGAATCGGAAGGAGGCAAATCGACCTTAATTTCATCAACATCAAACCAAAACAAGAATCGTTTGACTTGAATTCCTTTCAAATTAGTAATGGACCCAATTTTTAGGGTTCCAGTGATGCGTTTGTCGTAGTAAACCAGATAATCGAACTGAATGTAGCATTTAGTGTCGAGGTCAACGACGAACGCGCCATCATCAGGAGAGAGAGTGTAGTTGTTGACGCAGTTGGGTAAGAGGCCGCTTGGGAGGCCGAATTTGGGGAGAATATCGAAGACGGAAGGCGGAGTTGGAGATTGAGAGAAGGATGGAGTTGATGAGAGAGAAAATGTGATGATGAAGAGGAGAGAGAAAATGGTGAGGTAGGGTTTTGCTGAAGCCATTGATGATGTTGAAGATGAAGGTTTTTCAGAGGAGAGAGAGGGGAGTTGGAATTTGTAGGAGGAAGGAGGGTGGAGAAGAAAAATGGAGTTACATTAAAAAATGGATTACTGAGTATGGAAAAGTCCAAAAGCTGATTAGGACGATGATCATAGATAAGATTATGCTATGAAGGCAGCATATTCGATCCTAAATATTCGCAAGAGTCACAACACCTGTTTTCATCTAATGATTTTTTTTCTTACCAAAAAAAAAATAAAAAATAAAAAATAAAAAAAATAAATCTATATTTTATTTTAGTATTTAAAAACACAAACCATCATCCTCGTTATAACACATGTAAATTTAATTTTTCACCAATGTCATATGTCACCTCATTTAACCTTTCTCAAAAAAAAAAAAAAAAAAAAACACTAGCTTTCCAATACATGTATAAATGTTTGGTTCACTTTCCTCCAACTTAGGGTCTGTTCATATTTACTGAACTGAACTGATTGGAGCTGAACTGATTGGAGCTGAACAAAACTGAACTGAATTGATTGGAACTGAATTGAGCTGAAATGAATATTTTATGTGAGAGGGAAATTAAGAGCTGAACTGAACTGAACTGATTGGAGCTGAACTGAACTGAACTGAACTGAAATTAAGTAAATGTGAACAGACCCTTAATATATATCTAATATCTTCTATAATTAGGGCCTGTTCTCTTACGTTGAAATTCAGTTCAGTTCAGTTTAGCTCAGCTCAGCTCAATTCAGTTCAGTTTAGTTCAGTTCAGTTCAGTTCAGTTTAGCTCCTAATTTCATTCTCTTATAAAATATTCATTTCAGTTCAGTTTAGTTCAGTTAAGTTCAGCTGAGTTCAGTCAATGAGAACAGGCCCTTACATTCAATTTTCACATTTTCATCTCCTTTATAAACTATTCATTTTCCAATAAAAAAAAACATATTAAAAAAAATAAAAATTTCTATTATATACCTACTTCGTATATAAACTATACGTGCATTGCAAGGGCTAGAAGGCTATTTGCATCTAACTTCACAAGGTTAGAGCATTTCTCAATAACAAATTAATGGTCAAATAAGGTTACATAGAGCTTGTTCTCTTCAGCTTATTTTCAGTTCAATTCAGCTCTAATAAGTTCAGTTCAGTTCACTTTTTATCTTAATTTCATTCTCTTATAAAATATTCAGTACAGTTTAGTTTAGTTCAGTTCAGTCAGCTCTAATAAGTTCAGTCTAATTCATCTCTAATAAATTCAGTCATGTTCAGCTCAGTTCATTCAATCAGAACAAACCCATAGACACATCATAATATATTAGCTAATTTGCTCTCTAGTTAAATTGTATCTCAATGATCAACTATTAGCTTTGCTATTTACTTGTGTTTCATATGTTAAATACAAGTAGTTAGATAACATTCTCCATCATTTTCTAAAACAAATTAGCTTGCCAAATGATTAAGCAATTTAAGCTAATTTTCATTTTTAACTCCAATGATTAAGCTAAAAGCTTGAGATTTTAAAATTACAATGAAAAAATATTTACTATACAAATAACAATACCAATGTATTTAAAAAATTTAAAAAAGGTATGTGAATTAAGTACTTTGTATTAAATTGTGATAGGAGTTATATTGCTTGGAATCTAAAATTGATACTTAATTCCTTAATTCTAAGAGCCGATTTTAGACATAGTTCCAAGCGAGTTTCGATATCTAAAATTTTGAATGAGTTATGAGTATCCAATTATGCTCACCCCTTCCTCGGCTTGGAGATCCATGTACCCCAATAAAATGACAAGTTTTTTTATTGGCCTTACCCCGCTAAGCCCACTTGCTACAATTGTGTAATCCTCATCAACAATCAAGTCTGGCTTATTACTCCGTAAATAAATGTAAGATATATGGTAGATGCCTATGATTTCGGTAAAATTAATATCTCAACGACTAACAACCTCTAAAAGAATTGAAAAATTATGGGCCACAGGCACAGCCATATAGGGCCAATGAAAGTAACATGCCTGCCGATAAACCCAATTGAAAATTCAAAGCAAGGTTGGATCTTCATTCATGCAACATTATATTGATAGTTCCAACTGACCATAAGATAAGATAAGATATTCTCTCTTGTCTAAGTAATTAGTAATGTTGTTGCCAAAATAGCACCATTACCCAAGGATTACTCTTGCTGCAGCCTCCATCCCAATATTAACTCTATGTTCAGAAATCAGCTCATCGACCTAAACTAACTAATCAAGCACTATTTCTCAAAGTTATGAGACAAAGGCCAAATCGCCATCCAACAACTACTACCCGTTGCTTATGGATGGAAACAAGTTGCCTAGGTACAGTTATGGCACATGATAAAACGAAAGCGATATTAAAATTAATTTATTACATGTCAATGTCGAGTATCACACACAAAGAACGTATCATCTAGAATTATCCGTGGTACATTGCCTATTGCAAAAGCAAGGCCTACGTGTTTATTTAATTCTACTAATAACCACATTATGAAAAGCAAAGCTAATTAGATGAGCAATTTAATTAAAATCAATTAATCAATGTAGTTGTGAGGAAAGCAAAACGATAGGTAGAAACAATTGCGTGGCGCCACTAGCCTAACCTCTGGCTAGTTGCGTAACATTTCACCATTGGACGTACAATAACAAAAGGTCCGATAGTACCAATACTAAGAGTCCTTTCAAATAATTGTAAAAGATTTAAAACTTGTTTTTTGTAACAACTTACTTTTATTACCATTATTCAGATGTCAATTGGTCCATAGAAATTACAACTAAAAATAATCGATAGTAATACATTAACATGTACCTTCATAATAACTCACAAGGGCACGAAGAAATTCTTGTAAAATGGACAAAATTTAAGCAGAAGTGAAGATACATCTTAATAAACCTGTATGATGAACTCAATATTCTTCTAAAATCATGTTAAAAGACAAAGTGTGAAACAAAGCACCAAATCAAGGCTCCATAAGTTGTTTGAGCAACCAACCATCCCTTGCCCTTTCCACTATCACTAGTTTCCTTGGCGCTCGCTCCACCACCACCACCACCTCCTCCAGTAGACTTACCTGCAACACAAGATCACAAGTCACAACTTAAATTTTACGACATACATAAACTCCCCGTCCCCTTCGTTTTACTTTTACCATTTTTTGTGAGACAATCACCGTACATAAATTAAATACAAAGTACAGTATAAATTTTTTTTTAAAAAAATCAAATAAGCATGTGTTAGGTGGGCAGATTTGTTCTTTCATGATGCTAATTGTGGGATATAATTAGATGTTAGTACTAATTGAAATGTAGCAGAAAAGAAAAGAAAAGTTAAAAAAGAAAAAGGAATCAAAGTTTACCAGTAGAAGCTGGAGTCCCACTGGTTGGAGGAGCAGCAGCAGCAGCTTTAGCAAAATCATCGAACACCTTAGCCTCTGGAGAATTAGGTGCCAAGTGCAGAAGTGCTGTTTAACCACAAAAATTTAAGGGAGTATTAATAATTAATTACTGATACTCTAATAATTTCTCCGGCTCCTTTTTGTTCTTCCTACTCTGACTTTTTCCGTATCTAAAAAATGAAGAACAAAAAGGAACGGAGGGAGTGCAATTCAAAGGGCTAGAACGATAAGAAGCAAAAAGATATGTACGCGTACCTGGACATTCATCAACACTAGCATTATCAGTAGCATGACATTCCTTAGGTAGACTAAGAGCCAAGGTAGAATTAACCTTTAAGCCGAGGCTCGGATCGTTACGGTCCTTAACAAGAATACACAAACATTTCTTGCTATCCTTGAGCACTTGTTTGAGACCAGTACAACAATCTTGTGTAGGAGACTTAGCCTGACCACCAACATAAGGAAGACATGTTGCTAACCCAACTAGTTGATTTGCACACTCTTCTTTATCCTTGTTTATGTCACAACTACACTCACTTACTAGCAGCAACACTAAAATTGACAATAAACCTACTTTCCTATGTATTCTTGCCATTTTTTTTGTGTGTGAAACAGAGGTAAAATGAAGAGATAAATAACACTTTAGGATTGAGACGTTATTTAGCTTTTGTGAGTAGGGTAGTAATGCTCAATATAATGGAGCATGGTGCTTTATAAGTGTGCCCATATTAAAATGTTGTCCATGTCACCATTTACAGGTGGCAACTGTAGAGATAGAAAGGACAAGCAATTAGCCAATAATAAATGCAATAACTCCATATACCGTCTTTTACTCAATTTTGCTTCACCTTAAAAAAACAAGAGTAATAATAATTTCTCGATTACATTTTCAATTCTTTTCTCACAAATAAAAGTGTTAATTTATATGAATTCCAAAAACATCAATTCTTGTTCTATATACTGACGAAAAAATATCAATAGCGCCTAATTAATTCAGTCTGGCTGAGTATATAGAAGCAATGGTACCTTGGCAAGTATGTGTGGTTAATAATATATTAGTGTTACGGTTATCTAAAAAATTGAATTTAAATAATGAAGAAGACAGTTTGGCTTCCACAGTTCAATTTTATTTATTTTAATTTTTTTTTTTTTGATATTAATTAGTTTTACAACAAGTATGGCTTCTATTATTATTAATTATTATTAAGTGTATTTAACAATAATGAGGACGACCCGCGTCAAAATGAATCATTGCGATTTGCGACCACCCAATTGTCAAAAGAAAATATTGTCAATTCATCATCACAATTCATAGCATTATCTATGTTAGAAGGGATGGACGGGGTAGGTAATGCCGTAATGGGTCTTGTGAGAATTGTAGTAATTCATATTCACATTTGACATTTCTACTATGGTGTGTAAAGAAAGGAATTCGAAACATATATATGCGCACACATGTACGAATGACCGAATGTTAATGATTTATATACATGGGTACGACTGTACGAGTAAGATTGTACAATATATATTTAAACTTCTTCAAAACTTATATTAATTAATTTGATACTAAATGCCGTCATAATTTATCAAAAAAACTTACATTTCATCTTTCTGATTAAATCTTATAGTTATAGATATATGTATTTGATACTATGACGGTTTTTATATGACTCATAAGTGACAAGCATAACGATACGATTTTCTTATAGATAATGAGAAATATTTTTGTCTTTTATATATGCAAAAATGCCAAAATGCATGACTTGGTTGTGTCGTAGAAGAAGGGATCAATCAACGTGGAAACCAGAATATAGATGCTCCGTAGCTCTAAAGGTAAAAATTAAGTCCATACCAAAGGAAAGATGTTTGTCCAAACAACCCGTGAGGCCGTGATAAGATATTTGTCCAAACAGTCTTATGGCCGAATTAGACAAATATGGGTTAATTAATTTCAACCACAAACATCCAAATAAGTATTCACTCATTCAAAAACAACAAAAATGTACTCTTTTATCTCGTCTCTAATTGTTTTTTTACACTCTAGTCATTTTCTTTACAAAAGATTTCAAATGCAAAATATAAAAAGAACGGAAAAATAACAAGGAAGTAGCACATAACGGATTCTACCAAGTACTAATTGACACGGTCATAATTTTCAACCTTTTGCTCATTACTCTTTTCCCTCGACTCTAGTAGACTAGTAATGACCACTTCACTACTAACCACCACCCGATCACCACCCTCACCACACCACCTAACCATTGCCCAACGTCGCAACCTGACTAGTTGCCACCTGCCGACCTCCACTAGTGCCACCCAAACTAAACCTTTATCTATACCACCACCAACATCTAGGTGTCCACGATGTAGCCCCCACATAAGCTGGCGCTGCCACCTGCCTACCCCTACTAGTGCCGCGTCTAATTATATTCATTTGAATGATTTGATTATATAATTATATTATTTATAACACGTAATTCCTGTTTCTATTTCAGGGCAAACGTTTTCCCTTATTATGCGATTGTATGGTATCTTTCTTTAATACAGAATTCAAGTAGAGCTAGTCCTATTTGTTTAGCTTTTTTTGGGTGGATTTTTTAACTTCCTGATTTCAGAAGTATAGTGTTCATAAATAAAAGTATTTAAAGTACATTCACCATGCCAGGGCTGTATACACTACATTACTAGCTAATACAACATACATGCTTGAAACACTAAATTAGAATTCTCATGTTCATTAATGTCATAGTACGTAAAACATTTGTAAATAATCCTTCTTGTGATGAATTAATAGTCGGAGTTAATTACCAAATACGAGTACTATTTTTACTAAAAAAAGACTCAAATATTATAAAAGACTTTGTCGCAAAATTAAGTAGTGTATGTCATAACTTTAAGGAAAATTTCACATTTGCTACCAGGGAAAGGACCCTAATTCACAATTGCTACCCCTTTAATTTTTTATTTTATGTTACTACCACACAAACACACTAATTATTAAAATCACTACCACTTAACGGAATCTGTTGAGATTTCCGTTAAGTTTATTAAAAAAAAATAAATTAAATTAAAAAAAATAAAAAAAATTAAAAACCACCCACCCAAAAAACCCTAGCCCTCCCCGTCAACCACCCTCCCCCCTCCCCCTACCGGCGGCCAGCGCCCAAGCTGCAGCCGCCGCCGGCGATATTGGTCGGAATTGAAGCCCTTCCCCTCCCCACCCAAAACTAACAACCCCTAACCCTAAACACCCTGCCCGAAACCACCCTAAACAAGTTTTAGGGTTTCGTTTAGGGTGGTTTTGGTGGCAGGGAATTGCGATTGACGTGGCTAGAAAAAGGAACGGGGGACGAGGAAGGGGAGGGGGGTCGATTTGGTGGAGGGAACGGGGTTGGGGGATGATTCCGGGGGTAGTTTTGGTTTCGGTTTGGGGTGGTTGGTCGGGGCAGTGAGAACGGGAAAAGGGGAGGGGGGTTCGCCGTTGGCTGCGTAGGGGTGGGGGAAAGGGGGGGTACGCGCCGGCACCGGCTGAAGTTCTGGGCGCCGGACGCCGGCAATGGGGGAGGGCAGGGGGTGGCAGGGGAGGGGGAGGGTGGTTTTTTTTTATTTCAATTATTTTTTTATTTTTTATTTTTTTTTATTTTTTTTAATAAACTTAACGGAAATCGTAACGGATCCGTTAAGTGGTAGTGATTTTTAAAAAACTCTGATTTAGGTGGTAGTAACATAAAATAAAAAATTAAAGGGGTAGCAAATGTGAATTAGGGTCCTTTCCCTGATAGCAAATGTGAAATTTTCCTAACTTTAACTATGAGGAGTAATAAGCTAAGGACAGCGTGACGACTAAATATATACGTAGTATATGATAGAAATGGAAGACATTGAATAAGTTTGATTGTCTATTTGTCCACGTGTAAATCTGGTGCATGCATTTTCCTGAAGTGCGTACAGAAACTTCCATATACAGGCTGCATATCCTATATATAGTATTTATTCATATCTTCTTTCACAAAAATCTGCTATGTAAATTGAGTTTGTATTCCATAAAAAGGAGGGTTGGGGTTGTTTAAATTGAATGCTAAGATGGAAGTAACAGTTGGGAACGTTACATTTAATTAAGTAGTTGCTATTATGTACCAATCATGAATGATCATCTCAGACAACCTTGCATTATTATTATCATCGTAGCTGGAGCACCACTATTTGCACCCAATCACTCATTCAATTCTAGTTATATATGTACCCTAGCCTATACTCCATCCCTCCGTTTCACTAAGATGCTCGTTCTTCACCCCTAGAATCATTCGAGTTTAATCAGATAATTTTGGAATATAAATTTATTCGATCTACAGCTAAAAACATGAAAGAATCTTTGCTCAATGACGAAACATTAGAGACTTAGTTCTACAACAATTTTACTTTTCATGATATATTACTCATTATTATGCTTCATATATACATACAGCTCGATTCGTACACTAGCTAAACACCTTGGCAGAAGACCCTAACTAATGTATACGGAGTAGAAAAGAGAGTCGTAGACGCATCTCCCTCTAGGAAATATCATTAAGACAATAAGACGAGACACCCACGTACGAGTAATGACAAATTAAAGTTAGGTGCATATCAATAATATCAATGTCCATAGTTTAATTTGTGAAATAAACAAATGTTGTAAAATCAAAAGGGCAAATTCAATTCAATTTGTCAAATAAACAAGTTTTGTTAATACGTTGCAAATTTTTGAACGAGTTAAGAAAGGAAATCATACTCTTAAGCCTTGACAGGCCTTGACAGTAGACATATATATATACATCTATCTATTATACAAGCTAAGTTATATATGCCAACAATGTGCACTATGTTTGTTGTGATTTGAAAGGTATGTTTTGGATTTGTTGTGCATTTGGTGTTAAGAGGAAATTATGAGCTGATTTGGCAACAAGATGAAATTCCCAAGTTGCATTTTGATTTGTTGTGCGTTTATTTCATTAGTTTACCACTTGATTTTGTTGATTAATTCTGGAAATATATTTGTGTTTATTGTGATATGAAAAGGATTTAATTTTGATTGATTGATGTTGGCATTGTATATGCTTGTTGTAATCTGGAAGGTATGCTTTGGTTTTGTTGTGCATTTGGTGTTATGTGGAAATTATAAGTTGATTTGGCAATTAAATGGACTTTCAAATTTATCATTTTGATTTGTTGTGCATGATTTATCATTAGTTACCACTAAGTTTTCTTGCTTTATGAAGAAGATTATACTTTGTTGTGCATGATTTGTTGTGCATGATTTTTCATTAGTTACCGTCAAGTGGGTTGAGCGCCTCGGGCTTGTGCAATGGCAAGAGGCGAATGCCATATGGTATGGTGTTTTCACCCTCTTGATCTGTGTTGCAGAGAATGTCATTGTCGTCAATTGCATTGACAATGAGCTTACACAACGCGTTGGTCCAGACAGCTATAGGGTTGCACTGTTGTAGCAGCCCTACGTATAGTTGATTACCCGGCAAGAAATCAAGTCTGACATCGGGTAACAACCGAGGTATCTTTCAATGTCACAACATCTTCCAGATTGACTACCTCCAAACCCGTCGGACAACAATGATGGTTGGGTGCCGGTGAAAGGAAAATCCGGTAATAAGAACAAGATGGAGCGTCCTAATCAGAAAGTGGTGCAGCAAGGTGGACCCTCTAAAATTTGGGTGGAAAAAAGAAAACAAAATTCGACTTTGGTTGAAATCGAAATTTCTGTTTTAGGAAATTATATATTTTTAATTATCTTCAACTATTACACGTCATATCTCTTTGTCACCTCAGTATCTAGACGTACTCTTCTTTTTCTACCTCTTGTTAAATAAGTCCTCATTCTCTCATCAATCCCCATCTCAAAAAAAAATTATTTTTATGCATTAACAAATTACGTAAAATTATTATAAAATAACAAAATATGTGTAACGGTGTAAATATATCTTATATTTTTTTTTCAACTTTATTATTATTATTATTATTATTATTATTATATTTTGAGTAGGTCGAGAAAATTAAATAAAAAATAAAAAAAGATGTCATATTATGGTGATTATCTTGCACCCGAAGTTAATTGCCAACGAGAGTGAAATAAGCATGGAAAAAGAACTCATATAACTATTTTAGAGTATTTTCAAACTACATTGAGTAAATGATTCATATACTAATTTTTTACTTTTTTAAAAATAAAATAAAAACAGTTGTCTCTAGTTATTGTGTATTGCAGTGAAAAAAAAAACCAAACTCTTACAAATTTAAAGGGATTATACCGGTATGGTGGCCGTAGATTTGCAAAGAGAGCTCAAAATCGAATTAGGACCGGTCTCATTCAATGTATAACATCACCGGAGTTCAAATCTAAACTTTTGAAGCAAGTTATATCTATCTTTGACTCAACCTTCACTCAAGTTAACTACAAGTATGGCAATCAAAAAAGAGTATTCCAATGGCATAATGGAGTAATAAAGAAGGGAGAAGTAGATTTATTCACATATAAAAAAACAAATTGAAAAATGTTTAGTCTTTTAATATCCTATTTAGCATTTTAGCCAAATTTTTAATGCTAACTACTTAAATATGTTTTGGTAGGACTTATAAGTATCTTTTTAGGCTACAAGTCAAATTTATGTAGGTTATAATATGTTTAATCTATAAATCTATTCTTCCTTGAGTTAAAATATCCATTAAAAAATTATATATATTTAATTTAAGTTTGTGTAGTCCATCGATATTATTGTTGATATAAAATTAGTTATTAAAATATAAAATATTAAACTAATATTAAAATTATTTATACATTAACAAATTACGTAAAATTATTATTAAATAACAAATTATGTGTAACTGCGTAAATATTATATTTTTTAGAATTAACTTATATAATTTTAGTTAAAGACAATGCTGGTTTTAAATTAAATCACAATGCATGCATGCTTCTATTATACTATTATAATGACATAAATTTTACTTTATATGGTATATAACTCATGTTACTCATTATTATCTATGTATATATATTTTTGTAGCTCCCATGGACTCGTTTTGAGTTCAGAAATTTCGACCAACGCAAAACAAAAGACGAAAGTTCTGGATGAGTTACTAAAAGTCTTTCCATCCATGGATTATGGTTGTGTAAAGAAGAGAAATTTTTTTTACAAAAATCGTTTTGTGGTTAAAAATGTTAGAATTCATTTTATTTATTCCTTTTTTTCAAATTTATTATTATTATTATTATTATTATTATTATTATGATGATGATGTGTAGGTCGAGGAAATTAAATCAAAAATGAAAAAAAGATGTTATATTATGGTGATTATCTTGCACCCGAAGTTAATTGCATACGAGAGTGAAATAAGCATGGGAAAAGAACTCACATAACCATTTTAGAGTATTTTCAAACTACCTTGAGTAAGGGCCTGTTCATATATACTTAATTTCATTTCAATTCAATTCAGTTCAGCTCCAATCAGTTCAGTTCAGTTCAGTTCAACTCCTAATTTCCTTCTCTCATAAAATATTCATTTCAGTTCAGCTCCAATCAGTTCAGTTAAGTTAAGTTAAGTTCAGCTCCTAATTTCCTTCTCTCATAAAATATTCATTTCAGTTCAGTTCAGCTCCAATTAGTTCAGTTCAGTTCCAATCAGTTCAGTTCAGTTCAGTAAATGTGAACATGCCTTAAATGATTGATTTATTAGTTTTTACTTTTTAAAAATATTTTTTTTTTTATTTTTTATTTTTTTTTTTTTAAGGTTTAAAAAATCAAAATCAAATATACTTAAAAAAGTATTATGTTTTGTGTTGATTTGTTGAATGAAAATGTTGAAGCTTGAAGTGCTAGATGGATAAACTACCAGTTGGGGTTGTAAATTTTTTTTATATTGACTCAAATGTTGACATGTTTTACGAATTAATTGTTGAATAAAAATGTTAAAGGGCTAGGTGGATCAACTATCAATTAGGATTGGACAGTTTGGTTTGGGTTGTCAAATAATTTATTTTGGCTGACTGTAATGTTTTATACGTCAACATGTTTATGAATTTAATTGTATTAGTAATTTTTTTTTGAAGAAGAATACTATATTAATAATTAATAGGAAATTTTGACTTTTACCACCTTCAAAAACCACTTAAATTGAATTTACCACCTCCATAAAAAAAATTACTTTACCACCACAAAAAAAAAAAAAAAAAAAAAATAAAACTTTCGTTTTACCACCTAATCCT
Source organism: Chenopodium album (assembly GCF_948465745.1). Lineage (NCBI taxonomy): Eukaryota > Viridiplantae > Streptophyta > Magnoliopsida > Caryophyllales > Amaranthaceae > Chenopodium > Chenopodium album. The sequence goes on from NC_137855.1 coordinate 426,910, forward strand.
AAATATGTTGACGGAAAATGACTGTGGGTCCCACAATCTGTCACTTCCCTCCAAATTTATTGTTCCAAACCCGATTTCCCTCTCTCTTCCTTTTCTCACCTTCCATATTCAAATTCTGTCATTTCTCACCTTCCTCCTCTTAAATTTCTTCTCTCGCCTTTGAATTTCATCTTTGAAACCCTAAATCTACTACATCCTTTAATTTTCGAATTTGGTTGTTGAAGACGAGGTGGAACCACAAAAATCGCAACAGCTCAGCCTTTAATTATGCGAATCTAGAATCCTGTGGGGAAAAAGAAAAGAAAAATCGTTCTAATGACAAATCAAAATAATTTGAGCAGATGTATTGTTCGGCAAAGGAAAACATCCCTTGATATAATTGGATACCTTTATCAAATTCTATAACTGTAATATAAAAATGGCACACAAAATTACATTCCAAAAATGTATCTACTATAGTTAAATTTCTATGAGTATAAATGACCTTTTTTTTTTTGACAAGGAGCCTAAATGACCTTAATACATCCTTAATGTTCAAGTAAATGGATAAAAGTTTGAAAAAAGCAAACTACCAAGGAGTATGTACAACGCAGCATATGTCCATATCAACTGTGCCCATCGCCGACTCTTTCCAGAAGAAGTCAAGTAAGAGGCAAACCAATAAAGAGGTGGGCTAGCAGATAAAAACCGAGTCGCAACCTGCAAAGAAAGAATTAAAGCATTAAAATCAAATAAGGACTCCAAGATGAAGTTTCTAAAGTAGTCATCCTACTCATCCATATTCTACAAAAGATTCTAAACTTAATACTTTAAAAACGACTATGAGAATAACTGTCACCTGAACATGCATAACAAAGAAGGCTGTGGCAGCCATGAAGCTCAAGTGAATAATGAAAGGAATCACACTTGCCGAATAGTATCCAGATTTAACCGAGACCTGATTCTCTTTAGGAAACACAGATCTTTCAACAATCATGGACTTTGGTTGTTGCCTCACAATTATAGGCTCTGTCAAATAGAATACAATGGATTCTGAAGGGGGCTCGGTAAAAAAAATGCTGAAGCTAAATATGACATAGTTCTTCAAGAAATAAAACCAATTCCATGAGACAAATATGCATATAGACACAACAAGTAGACACTTAGTGACTGAAATACAAAAGCAGATATCATTATCACCTTTGTTTGCAGCAGAGAGATATTCATCTTCCAAAGAAGCTGCATTATTTTTCTTTGATGCTGTTCCAAAACCAAGTGAAAAGAAGTTCTCTGGATCAGCTTTCAAGTAAGAAATAATTGAGCAAAATGCCAAAGATAGCACAGGAGATGCGAGCAGAAAATTTGGTAGCTGCTTAAATTGGAAATACTGCAAAAACCCTACACCCCTGAAACAAGGAACGATTCAAGACAGTTAAGGTGGGAAAGACAAACTACACAGACATGACCTTATTAAACTTCTACTATGCAATGACTATATCTGTCAAACCATGAATCAGTCTCAGTCCTCGCAGGCCACTTTTTTAAAAAATATGAGCACTTTTCAGAAATTTTGAAGCTTAAGGTGAATCCTTAGGCAAATCATAACATGTGTAACCAGCCAAGAAAATCTATAAAACAGCTCTATAAGTCATGGCATCAAGCTAGTTTTTCAGTGGATTACATATTGATGATCGCCTCATAATATAATAAACAATCTGGAATACAGAAATAAATCCAACACAATGGAACAACAAAGCATAGGTTGACTGCACTATCAGTATCAGTGAAAACTGTTGGGAAAGAGAAATCGCATACCAGTAATGACTCTGGATAAAACCATATAACAAAGGAATCTTTGCTTTGCACCAAGGTCTCATTTCATCTGAATTGCGTCCATGGCAGATAAGGAAGGGAATGAAAATACATATACACCGCAATGCTCCTGCTAAAAGAATCTGTAGAACCAACTGAAAGCAATGAATATAAAACGTTATCAGGACATCGCATCTTAAACTCTTAAATCCTGCAACAATGAGACATTAGACATGAAGCAAATTAATAGTACTTACATTAGCACGCTTCTTCACATACATGGCATAATAAGACTGGTGCAGGGCCTTAAAACCGTAATATCCACCATTAAGCACTCCATTCGACCTTGCAAAACCAGAGAGCGCAAACAATAGAGCAGGCACATTGTTTACCCCAGACATCAAAAGATACACACCACCAATTGATAGTAGAGCATACAAGCTTTCTGAATAACTGCATATCAGAAAATAAAGTCAGAGAAGATAACATGATCACATAGAAGCATGACTCTATACTCGAAACTAACTAAATATGTGAATTCTAAGTGCTCCATAACATTAAAAACTTAATTAAAGGACAGAGAGTTGTACATTGATGAGTAAAATATCGAAGCTGGATTGAAGCAGAACAAGATAGATGCACGCAGAGATGCATTTCGATCTTTTAAAATGACCACCGAAAGCCTGGCAGGAAACAACATGACACATCAACATATGAGAAACATTACATGCACCGATGCACAGATATTCCATCTCATTACAAATTTGTGAAGAATTACAGGTCAATCAAGGTGTATAAAGACAAAGAACACTTATAATTCATAATTAGTACTTGTTACTATATCAAATTAAGTGTCTTCCAAACGCGAACCTTGCAAATGGCCAGCTGATAGTATACCTTTACACAGTACTCATAAGCCAAAATGCCCTTGAAGAAGATCAATGCAAATTACAATTTACGCCATATTTTCCATCATTGTAGTAATATAAGCTAAGATTATCATTACTTATATAAGTTTAGCCAATAGTAAAGTTGAATTAATGAAGGAAGAGATACCTGTATAAAGATAGTGCAGCAAAGACAAAGGCAACATTGCTGATCACATAACCAGACAATCCCAGCACAGCTCTATACCCGATTACCGAAATCAGCGGCCGGAAAACTATCTTGAAAGCCCAAACAGGATACGATTCAGAAATTAAACACAATAATTCAGCTTGAAAATAGTCAATGTTCAATTAAGCATAAAAAATGTCAAATTAATCAATTCTTTCGTCGATTAACAATCATCATCTCCAATTGAACTTAATTAGGTCATTTTTGTGCTTGAATGTATTGACATTAACGAAATTACAAAGAAAAGAGAGAGAAATAAGAACCTGAGTTAGAAAGGAGGAAAATGAGGATAGGCAAAAGAGGGAAGAAGGCGTAAGACTGCTCGTACTCGTAACCACATTCAGCAATTCGAACGAAGTAGACTGAATCCCAAACAATGCTTTCTTCAATGGCGGAAGCAATTGAAGGGAATAAAATTGGGGGTTTTTTGGATTGGGAAGAATCAGAAAGACAATTAGGGTTTATAGATGCAGAAGTATCGTAAGGACTGAGAAGAGATCTCCATAGAATAATTAGGGTTAGGAGAAGAATCCTTGATGAAATTGCGTATTTGAAGATTGTTCTTGTGTGATTCATTGGAGCTTCAATTGCAAAAAAAGGTGCTACTTTTCAAAAATTAATCTTCTTTTGCATTTTTCAATCAAATGATTATGGATTAAAGATTTAAGCTTTGGTAAATGAGTAAGAAAAGGTTTGGTAATGGAGCTTCAATCGGAGCTCTAATGGCTACTGGCTGAAAATGGGGAAAGAGGAGAGAGACTTTAGACAGTAACGACTTTACAAACACACTATGCACATGATTTTACAATTTTACCCTTAGAATATGTTTTCTTCCGCTTAATTTCAATTCAGTTCTTAATTTTTTTATTTCATAGATAATTCATTTCAGCTCTATTTTTTTTTCAACTCTATTTAATTCAGTTCTAATTAGTTTAATTCAGTAAATTAGAACAGACCCTTAAGATTATGCATTACGTACTTAAATTATCTCACATAAGATAACTACCCTCTTAAGTAGTTAACCCAAAAAAAATAAACCAACTACTCTATCTATTCATAACCCTTTAGCTTTTGATCAATGACAATTGACAAAATGAGAAATTCTTTAAATGAAAAAAAAATGCATAAGTCCAGGTCATTTGGTCCAAAATAAGACCAAATTAAATATTGAGAATTTGAAAATGCAAGATACTGAGACAAGATAAACAACTCTAAAAATGTAATTTGATCTAAAAAGTTTTTAAAGGACATTGAAAACTGATTACATTTTTCAACAAAAAAAAACAAGAATAATTAAGTTTTAGTTTAATTAGATGATCGGTTGTCGACACTAAGAACAGTTTTTAGTAGCAATACTAGAAGAGGAATAATAAAAGGAGTAATTAGTGAGATTTACAAGGAATTTTAACCTCTTAATTCGTGAATCAATTCTCAATTATATCCCACATAAAGAGTATTATAAGAGATTATAAACTTGATTACTTGTCTATATAAAGTAGGATCTTTATTAATTATGAGTATTAGAATGTACTAGTAAATTACTTGTATACTCGGTAGCATTATGCGCATTATGCTCGCAACAGAACTCGTGAGTCGATAGGTGCTAGGAAATCAAGTTAAGAGGTTCTCTTGAGACAAGAAGAAGACCGGTTGAGTGAATTTTTGAGTGGAGAAAATAAAGAAGAAAATGTCCAGTGCTTTCATTCAGAACACAAGCAAATAGCTCAAAGAATCAACATTGTTCTTCATCCCTTCCTTCCAATTTCCATCTGAAAACTGCGCCCTTTCTCCTAATTTGAAAAACCTCAAACTTTTCCAGAAATCGAATTCAAAGTCACTAGCTTTCAGGTAAATGGTTGTGTTATCTTGTTTCATTTCTTGCATTACATAGTTACTCTTTCTCCATCTTCTTGCAGCATCCCAACTTTGAACTAGGGTTTTTTTTAATTTTAATTAATACCATTTAATCTGTATTACATAGGGAAGCTCGTACAAAAATTTCGATTTGATGGTTAATTGAAACCCCTCTTGGATTGTTTACGCCATTGATGAATGATTTAGAATTCGCATAAAATTGGGTTCCTTCTCCTAACCTTAAACTAGGGTTTTTCCTGAAATGGGTTACCAATTTGGTTCATGTATCATAAATGAGGTGACTTAACATATTGGGGTTTTGGTGATGAAGGGGATCTTAGCTTGGAATTTGAACCTAGATACTATATGCTCTTAGATTCGAGTACTTCATAATAATGAAAGTGGACTTGATTTGCAGAGAATAGGATTAATTTCAGTACCAGGATTAGGAGTTACATATGATTTTTGAATGGTTGTTAGGTTAATTGCAACTTAGACAGTTAGACCTATGTTTCGGTCGATTCATCTAATCACATGCCTTGGTGTTGGAACTTCAACACTTTGATATTGGTGCTTGAACTCACCACTTCGTTTCGAGTTACGTACAGTATTATAGTCGAGTTTCACAAATTTGCCTGTAATCAATATCTGCTACCGAGGTTGAGCAATCAACGCTGTCATCTATAATTGCATGATAAGTGCCATGTGTTGGTTTTGAGGATAACCTTTGGATTTGAATTAAGGTTGATTTCCAACATAATTTGCGGAATTTGTCTTAATTGATTATAAGGGCTTGAGCTTGATGAATATTTGATAAGCATAAATGAAAAAGAGGGGGGAGGGTGTTTTTGTCTTGATCACTTGCCTGCTGGTCACGCTAGTTGAGTTGAGCTTTTTTTTTGGTTATGTGCTATATGAGAGGGATTTATGTTTACATAGAGGTACATACTTGTATTTTCTTTGGTATATGTCTCACATTTGGTATTGTCCATTTTTAGACTGCAGCATGGTCTGTATGCATTGATTTTTCAAAGATTATAAGAGGCAAGTTTGAGTGTTGAAAACATGAGTGCAAGAGTTGAAACGACCAATGTTGAGGCACAACGTCCTGCTGCAGCTTCTCCATCTATATCATCAGCCACCGGCACAAAAACATCGATGTTCAAGGGGAAAGCTGGTTTTGTTATACCTAAAAACAAGTTTTCAGGCTCACTAGTTCCCATTTTCAAAGGTGCTAAAAAAACTGAGAGCAATGATGCCGCTATAGATGAAACTAACAGACAACTGCATAGGAAAACTAAGTGGAGCCCTGATCTTACCGAGGATACTTCTGTTAGGAGGGGAAGAGCTTTAGCGTATCAGGTACCAAATTGGGCTTTCATCAACCCCATGGTTTTCTTCTTACCTTATTGTCAGTCTGGATTATATGAAAAACAAATGTTAAAATGTTCCTTTTGAACCTCTGCATTTGAATTTTGTTTTTAAAATGTTTGTTTTATTATGTTTGGGGATTACGTTTTCATAAAACAAAAAAAAACATAATGAGCAAAAATCTCAAGATTTAGAGATGGGTTGAAGACAATTATAGCACCAGGCTGTTTGAGGGAAAGGAATCCAGCTTATGATGCCACAGGGATCGCCATTTCCTCACTTGGTGCTATAAAGTCCATCTCTTCCTTGTGACTGTTCACATAGAAGCTTCCCATTCCAGGTGCCAATAAGTGATAATACTGCCTCTGTGGTGGTACAAATTTTGGGCAGACTCGAGTGGATCAAATCACGCAGCTGCTGAAATCAGGATCATTAGGAAGTGACAGTCAAAATTCAAAGTCAGCAAGAGATGCTCCAGACGGTGAGCTACCTACTATGCAGATTGAGTTCAAGGTACAAGTGTAATGTTTATTCCATATTCTTTTTGTTTTTTTGTTGTGTTTTTGCTGTATTTAATTCACTCTGATCCATTAAACACCCTTGCATGTCCTTTTTTGATATAGAAGTTGCAAAGTTTGGAACTTGAGAGACGAGAAGCTATAGGTATGTTGATTGCTTGACCTTCATGTTCAAATATTGTTCAAATTTTTCCTTTTGTTTAAGACTTAAGCTCATCTTCAGGGGAAATACTGAAGCTGAATCCAAATTACAAGGCGCCATCTGATTATCAGCCTGTAGTGAGGGAAGCTACAGTTCCTATACCTGTACATCCAAACTTCCTTCTTGACACTTTACTAGACTTCCTTTTATTTTTACGCATCACTTCCCCTCTTTTTCATTAATTGCACTTGTTCTATGTTTACTGAATAGTGAACCCTCTGTTGATAGCAATTTAGCACAAGTCCCTGATAAATTTGTATGTGCATTATAGGTAAAAGCACATCCTGATTACAATTTTCTTGGCCTAGTATATGGCACTGATGGTGAAATTCAGAAAAGATTGGAAAAGGTTAGTATTGTTGTGATCCTGCTTTTAACCTTAATTTCTAATTAGCAAATTTGCTCATATTCATCTTCTATACAAGTGTTAAGTAAGAACAGTATATTTAATGTTTATATATTTTTATTTTAATAAATGATAAAATATAGGAAACTGGAACCAAAATACAAGTTTGTGGCACAAAGCCAGAGACCAAGGAAACGGTATATTCTCATATACAACATATGGAATCTATCTGCTTTGTACTTTAATTTTTTTTACCCCTCAGTTTCTCTATTCTCCTGTCTTATCATGTTACCGTATTTAGGTTGAAATTACTGCATCTGAAGGGAGTGATCTTATAACATCTTGTGAGGAGGTATATATTCGTATATCTTCAGACACTTATGAGAAAGCTGATGCCGCAGCTTCCTTGATTGAGTTGCTACTTAGCTCAGTACCAGTGAGTTCCTAATTATGATCACTTTGCTTCCAGATTTATTATTATTTACAAACCTACATAAGATTGCTTGCTCAAGTCATTTTGGCTTTGCAGGTAAAATCTACTGCCTCTACAACTTCAGCTCCTGTAACGGGAGATAAAGATAATGGGGGTCAGGACATAGTTACTACTCATGGAATCAGTGCAGCTGTGGCAAACCAAGAACTGCAATCAGGTGCAGGATCTATACCAACTTCTTCACAAGGCCCATTTCAGCCATACCCAAGTTCATGGTTGCCAACAGGTCAATATAACTCACCTTCTGGACTTGCACCTGTTCCCAATTCTATGGCTTTCCAGTTCAATCCCTCACTTCCACATCCATTATTTGGACCTGGACATCCTGCTCCATATGGATTTGGTTCATCTCACCAGAGTTCTGCAGTTCTGCCCTCTAGGTTACATACATCAACACAAATTATGCCGGGCACATATATGCCTCCTGCTTATTCTGTAGGCCAAACTGGTCCTCCAAGGAATCTTTCTGCTTCTGCATCTCCATTTTCAACTTCCTCTCCTTTAGTAGGTCATCAGCCAATTTTAGCTGGTTCTTCTCAACTAGCTGAGGGAGGCATGACTCCTCCATCGACCTCCTCTGGATGGGCAATGCCTCCTGCTTCTGCTCCACAATCTCTTCTTTCTGGTAGCTTTCCTACAATGGGTTCACAAATGCGGTCTTCCTCACCCATGCCTTCTCAGGGCGTTGCACTATCACCACAAACACAACTATTTCATCCATCCTCAAATAATGCATTAAGACCAGTTCAAAATTCTCTACCTCCATCCTCTGCACCTCATGCTCCAAGTTTTACCCCCCTAAAACATATGGGTCAAACAGCTCCAGGGCTAACACTTCCGGGTTCCAGTGGGTTCACTTTCCAACCTCAACGACCACACGTGGCACCATCGCAGTCTCTCCCTGGATCAGGCTTGCAATTTTCATCTCAAAGACCTACATCAGCACCATTGCCTCCTGCACCACAAGGGCCATCATTCCGTCCAGCATTGCAAAATACAATGCAGCAGCCTGTCAGACAAAACTTCCCAGGTCCACCATTTGGTAATCAGATGGGCCCACGTCCTGGCCACTTTGGGCCTCCAAACCCAAATCAACACATGGGTCCCAGACACCTTGGTCCAGTTCCTCAGGCTCCAAATGCCGGTGGTCCTTACCCTCCTAGAGTAGGGCATTTAGCTCAATATCAGCGAAGTTATCCTGCCCCTCCCTTGAGTCGGCCTGGAGGCAATTTTCCTGCAAATATGCGCCCCAGCCCATCTGGCAGACCACAAGTTTATGATCCTTTTTCTCCTACTTCTATCTCTGCTCCTCGGGCTCAGGGAAACAACAATGGGGTTCCCAGGAAGCAGGACTCAGATCCTGAATATGAGGACCTGATGGCATCTGTTGGGGTCAAATAGCTACAAAATATGCACCTACGAGTTCCTAGTTATGCTGCATGGAGTGCTTAGAGCTGGAACAAATAAGATGGCTCATGTAGGATTCTAGATCTGCTTCTTTCTTTCTTTTAGGCACACTTCATCTATATAAATGGAGAACTTGTTTAGCGTCTTGATTACAATTGCTTAATTTTCTTGTGTTATGAATGGCGATCAATCTACTTGATGATGTAATACCAGAACAGTTTGCTGACAGGAATTACTTTAGGCATTTTGGCAGGGTTATCTGATGTTTTCCCCCTTCGTTTATCTATTGGAAAACAGAGTTGGGTTTCATTCTTTAACAAAGTTTTATGGAGGTTAGTCCGTTTAAGGCATAGATAATCAGCAAATTAGTGGTCAAAAAAATTCATCCCACCGTGCCTCCCACCATTTTAGCACAAAATAAAATCAAAATAACACTTGCATGATTGTTGACACTGTATTATACGGAGTACGAAGTATTCTTTTTATAATCTGGGGGCGATAAAACACTGGAGTATCATTCAACATGGAACTTCAGACAGAACAGGTTGCTGCAGTCTGGAAACAAAGGAAGAGGATAATGAAAATAAGGTTGAGCCAGAGTTGCAAATGTAAACCATGTCAAGTCATTATTTACAAAGTTAGTTGCCTAGTTATAGAGAGGAAAATCAAACGGACGGGCTAGATCTGAGGACTTTCTCTAATTTCTCCGCTTTGGCATAATCCTTCTCTGTTAGAGGTCCGGCAGGAAATGGAGTTATCTCGACAATGAGATGTGGCGTTGGGAGCTCGTCAAATAGTGCTCTAACATTGTTGCAACACACACTTTCTCCATGTGCACTCTCCCTCCTAATCTGGCAACCCTGTAACACAAGAAATCTAGTGATAAGGAAACGTGTTTTATACATATGGAAGTCTAGAGAACATAAGGTAACTTTACAACAAAAATTAAGCGACTTCTTCATACATAACTAACATTAGAAATCCCAGTGGACACAAGGTATATATCGTGATGTGAAACCTTCCAACAGCCTACTTCTATGGACCTCATACAGAGATATTTCTGTTCCTTGTACCTTATGTGAAGAGGCATCTACAAAGTGATCATCCTCAGAGAGCAAAGACGCAATAGCTTTAAGAAGTCGTCGCCCTTCTGGCTTGGAAGGTATCCTATAGTTCCTCCTTAGTGTTCCCTTTGTTGTAGGATGCCATTTGCTCACCAACTTTCGCTTATCAGCAGCTTCTTTGTCTAGTAAACGTAGAAATTGGACAGAATTATTACCTTGATCAAACTTGTGAAAATTAGATGCAACTTTAAATATTTAGATAGACAGCTGTTGGCACAAAAGAAGTTGTACGTTGAACTTAAACTGGCATGAATTAAGTTAAATTATTCATCAATTATGATCATAAGATTCCTGTTCTTCTCCTAGCCTTCAATGTCATGTCCAAGGTTGCTGGATAAATTTCAATGATCTTTTCAAATACGTTTTAGTTGCTCAATTCCACAGGCTATAAATGAAATTTGATTGAACTAGATCAACAAGCCAAAGACAAATAAACAACTTGAAGGAACAAATTCCAAAGTCGAAGTTGGACATTATCGAAATTGGAAGCAAAACTCTCATCAAAAGGCAACATATTTGTCAAATTAGCTTAGAATTTGATACACCCATTTTAGTCACAAAACAAAGGTTTGGATAAAAAGTGAACAAACCTTTATTAAGCAACTGCAATTGCACACTCTTATTCAGCCTAACTACTAATAAGTAAGTGTCCTTATCCTTTTCACATACCACTTTCCACTTTCAGAGCAATGCAGAAAACTTCAAGTTAACAAAATTAAGCACTATGTTTTTCCAACATATACTTGTATAACATACCAAATTAAACATTCATGCCAATAAAAGATAACAACTTTATACTAAAATCAGTGAAATTACACACACCTGGATTCTTTTGGAACTTCTCCAACCATTTAGAGAACCCCAAATCAGCACCATCATCATCATGACTAATTTCAGCATCTAAACCTGAAATTAGTAAAATCCCAATATAGCCATCAATTAAAATTGTACATAACCAACAAGAAATCATAAAAAAATTTCTAAATAGAGAAAATAAACCCAAAATTACTAACCTGAAAGTAGAGGGTTGGATTGAGATCCAGCTAAACCAGTCTTCAAAAGAGCATAAAATACACAAAGTCTACCAGCCCACAAAACAGGGTTCTCAAGCAAAGAAGCACAAATTGCAATTTTATTATTTTTTTTACAATAAGGTTTGGAATTGATTAGATATTTGAGGGTTAATGTGTCTCCAATTGGAAATCCAGGAAGAAGGGATTTGGGAAGCAAAGTAGTATTAGCAGAAGCAACAGAAAATGGGTTGTAATTGTATAACTTGAAATGGGTTGATTGCAAAGATGAGGTGGTCTGTACTAATGGAAACGCCATTGTTGTTTTTTCTCTCTTCTCAAAATTTAATTGATAATGGCTGATTTTAAAGGAACCAATTTTATGATTAAAGAGGATATTCAATTTGGATCGATTTGAGCTTGGTGGGCCTTGAGGATACTATGAAATAGTAGTGGATATTATTTTTATTTTTTAATAAAACGTTAGATAAATTCATAAATTATGATTAATACAAGTACAAACTATGTAAGGTTGGATGAGAAATTCTAAGGGAGTTTATTATCATCATATATGGACCCGGGTTATTATAAACTAGAATTTCTTATGGGAAATCAAATAAAATAAGCAGTTTTGTGAGTTAAATAGACAAATAATATTTATACTTTGGTTTTAATGTGAAGTTAGTACAATAGAACCCCTTGGCCCTTGCCAATCCGTATAGAATAACACGAGTCCAACGATTTCAAGTGGTGAATAATACGAGTAATGATTTACAAATCAAAGTTTCAATGATTTCTATTGGTTCAACGATTGCATTTGTGTTTAGCCTGTGTTTAATGTTATAACCTTGCTATCATTATTGTTTGATGGGTTGGCGACAAACTTAAAAATTCATTTATGTAAATTAAAACCAAACTTCACCCTTATTAATTGTTACCTGGTTTGAATATGGTGAAATTAACCCAAGATTTGACCCATAGTTTAAAGGTATAATTTAAACATACATGAATAACATGATCCAACTCGACAATAATAATCTTGCTACAAAATACATAAGAACTTGATCAGACTTGAAAATAACAAGAAGCCAAACTTGATGGACCAATAATTACTCAATATTATCTTTTGATGTAATGACTCAATCTTGATGATTTTACAGTTTCCAATGCAATTTCATATTATTCCATTCCTGGAGGTTCTTGATTTCAATTACCTGCCAAAGCTTACGAGTTCAATCTCTGAAACTATCGCAAACCTCTCTAATCTTGCGGTTATTGAAATGGATCACGTTAACCTCACTGGACCTATCCCTGAATTCTTAAGCCAGATTAAGACCCTGCAAAACATTCAATTTCTCAATTGCGGTTTATCAGAGACTATTCCCTTAATTATTTCCCTCTTCTTTGTCGCTCCTTCCCGACCTTGAAGTACTTATTCTTAGCGGGTATGTACCTTTCTACATAGTTGTTACATATTAATTGCAATAATAAGGTATTATTTGTGAAACTTAAAAAAAATACTTATTAAAAGATTTGAAGTCGTGAGTTGGGAGTCTTAGGTCATCCTTGGGACATTAAGTCATTCATATAACTCATTGAAAAAATAGGGGTCTCACTTCACAATTTTAAACCCAGCTCTCAGAGCTTCAAATAATGATAAACCACATATTCGTAACCGTCACTTATTTAGTTAGTTACTAATGTCATGAAATTAGTAACTGACATTGTCTTAGTTGGTTACTATTAATGCTTTCGTAACAAGCATAACAAACGCAAGTTACCAATAAGGCGTTATAAATAACATTTTTTCTACTAGTGTATATTGAAGTTTACTAACAAGTGTATTTTGTTATTGGTACGAGGCATCAAAGTAAGCAATTAGCTTACTCCTTATTCTTTTAGAGATCGAGCATGCTTAAATTGTATTAATTCCTAGTATCATGTTTATGGTATTATTTGTTAATTCCTAGTATCATGTTAGGATGCTATTATTGTTTTCTGGTATCATGTTTAGGGTGCTTCGTATTCTTTCTATCATGTTAGTATTATGTTAGGGCTAAACCTTTAATCTTTAATAATGTTTAGTGACATGTTAGGGTTTGTTATTAATCATGTTAGTATCATGTCTAGGATCTTGCTATTAATATTATGCTTTGATGAGATTATGATTATGATGATGATTGTTGGATTTGATAATTATCATGTTGCTTGGTGTATATTATTGTTATTGCTTGATCACGTCTTTTCTACAGGTTTAAAGGAAATTTGTACTTGAAATCACACCTAATAAGATAATTTATAATTTGATTTAGGCAAAAATGAATTTAATTCAAGTGATCGCTAATAATAGAGTCATTTGTGCATTAATAATCAACCAACATAGATTAAACAGGTTTAGAGTTAATCTTATGATTGCATGTTAGTCAGAAAGCGCACATGAATATGAGAAGCATAAAGTAGAGGCTTTTTATAGGGTGGGTTCTTTCTCTTTTAGATTGAATTCGTACCTTCAACCCCGAATATCCAGTCATGGTTCCAGACCACTATGGAGTAAGCGATCTCTAGGATCGTGGAAGGGGTGTACCCTTCACCCTATGAACGGTTTACAAGTTCCTAAAACTTGTTGGCGACTCTTTTGCTCTCGTTTCCTTCCCTTTGGACGCCATTATACTTAAGTAGTGTATGATCACATTGGGGTTCAAGTTTGGGATGCTTGAAATTATTCCCTACACTTATTAAAGTAGAGTTATTTGTAATCCTACTATATTATCAAGGGTTACTTGTTATACAGCACTAGGGTTACTTGTAAGGTTTTACAAAATTTAGTAGAGTTACTCGTAGTTGTTTAAGTATACATTTATTAGTGTTACTTGTAAATTTTGGTTATATTTTCCTTACTTTTTTATTGTTTATGCTTAAACAGGGTAAGGAATTGATTTCAAGACGAATTTTAAATTGTTTTTTAATCTTGCTGAATTGTGTTGAGGTTAAACAAGATAATGACAATCATGGTAATTTTGTAATTCTTTTTTTCCAATATTAAAAGTTTTGTTATTTATGTTTCTATTTCAAATTTTTATATTTTCTTTTTGTATACAGTGACTCTTTTGCATTGTATATATTATGGAGAATGCTGCATATATGAGAATGAATTATTCAGATCATGGGATATGTGGACTGAATTAGTTCAATGTTTATTGTACAAGTAGTATTGTAGTACAATACTTGTACAATGTACAATACTGTACAATATATACTACATTGTATATCTGTATTAGTGTAATAATAATCAATCTAATTAAAAAATAAATTTCAGTTTATTAGGTCAGGGTAAAAAGGGACTAACAAAACACAGTAAAGATTTTATTTCCTATAAAATAAAGATAAAGGACATTCTAACTACTAAGTTTGATATTATTAATCATGCAATTATAATATATTAGGCTAATGTAACACAAAACATATAAGCGCAAAAAGGATCAACTATGTTACCAAATGTAGCCGAATCCATTGTACTCTGATTGGTCAAGCTACCTCCATTGTAGGTGATAGAGGTCCTCGTCTTGGCATCCCATTGCCCAAGTAGTACAATGTTAGTTTTTTCTTTCGGCACAAGGACTTGCTCATGATAAGTACCATCCATCAACTTGATGTATATTGGAGATGTGCTATAGTTTGGAGATGCATTTATGGCCTTGGTTATTGATGTGTGACCTCCAGTGCCATCTATTGACACATGAAATACTGTTTGACCTCCCACCATACAACTCATAATAAGTATTAGAGATTTTAGTAGTAGAAAGAAGGTTTTGTTAAGTTTTATTGCTTTGAAATAAGACATTTTGAAGAGAATGGTAATTGCAAAGGATAACGGTAGTAAGAAATGTATAGGATGATTATCAAAGTGTTAGTCTGTAGTATATATATACACTTCATTTTAAACACAAATAAAAGATAAAATATATTCTTAAACAAAAACATTTAAGGAACTATAGGTTGTTGGCTTGTTGCAATTGATACTAACACTTCCAACAAAATGCATTTTCTACCAATATTATCTATACTATATATTAAAAGGCGTTACTAAAACAGTCTATGTGTCACGAGGATCCCTTCGTTGCGCCACATCATCCAATCAACGCCTTATTACGCCATGTCAACACCCACTAACGCCACGTGGATTTCTTTCTATATGTTTCTCATTGAATGTCATGCACTTATAACTAATGATAAAAAAAAACAAGTCTCCACAAGATTTGAACTTGCAACCTCTAATTCTTGAACAAAGCATCTTACCACCAAACTATGTGATATTTATGTTATTTATGTTATTTTTTGATACAAAATATTTAATATGTATAACAAAGTTAATTACAAGAAAATAAAGTAATGATCCGGGGCTTCGCCCGGGCCCAAATACTAGTGTTACCATTATAAACCGTATCATTTAATTTCACACTAGCCCATCATTGTTCAATCCAATTTTGTTGGACCATCAATGTATTTAGTCCATTAGCTATTTGTTGGTCCATTACTTTGAGTATTGGACTATGCTAGTGGTACGTAGTATACTACTAATATATTTGAGCATGCTAAGATTACTAACCACTTAGCAAGTTGCTTAAGTTTAACCTATTAAAGACTCATACAAATTGCTAATTATATAATTCTTAGATATATATATATAATCAAAAACTATAATAAAGAGAGCATAATAGGCGTAACTTGTAAGAAACGACATACATGCATACATATAATATAGGATAGCTATAGTGGTTTTATTAGTTTTAGATGAACAATAATATACACTACTTCGTATAATAGCTAGTTGTAAGAAAAGCAGGCTAAATAGCCAATATGTAATGTATAGTTTTATTTCCTTATGTAGAGTACAATGCAATTGGAGAAAATTATATATAGTATTATGTAGAATACAATTCAACATAAGAGCAAATAATAGTTGTAACTTGTAAGAGAAGAACACAAAATAACTATATAAATATGCCCCTTTTTTTTTAGCATACCACAGCTATATAGTATCATGCATGCATATCAACCAAAACTAATTAAGTTATCATGGGATCTTGAAACGGCAATTCGACAAATGTGTCTTTTTTTTTTTTTTTTTTTTTTTTTTTGGTGTGTGTTATGTGATTGTGTACCAACTATGATGATTTAGCAAGAGATTTTTTAATAAAAAATATACAATTCCTCACAGTATGTAGTTACTCATATGAAGTTTGAGATTGTGTATAATCAACTTTTTGTCCTTAATTAACTCTTATGTTATGAACTTAAGATTGGTTGTTGACTTAAATTATAACTGATAATCTAATTAACTAGCTAGTTTTTTATGACAAAATTTACTGTGTTAACGTTGAAATTAAAGGTATATATAGTATTTCACATGCACTGCCCTTATTAATAGAGAAAAAAAAAATCTGAACCATATTGAACTTCAATAAACAAATGAATTTACACTTTTATTCTTGAAAGTGTAATTTGAAATTGATAAAATAATAGCTAAATTCAAACCAAATGATAGTTATACATGATAAATATTCAATCTACATATACCTTTCCATATTATTATGATCAATATTAATTCAATATAATTGCAGTACTAGAAATACTAACCAACTTTTGCTACGCACCAATGGTAACCTCCCTTTTTTTTATTATACAAAGTGACCTTAGTTAAAAATTTCATTTCACTCATAACCTTATTTCATTAAATATTAACTATGGTTAGATTTATATTAAAAAAAAAATAAAAAAAAATAAAAAGATTAACCCAAACCACCAAAAACCAGCCACCCCACCTGCCAACAACCAGCATCCTTTCCGGCGATGCTTCTTTAGGTTTCTCCGACCTCCGGCGATGCTGCTCAGGCTCCCTGACTACCGGTGACGCTGCGCGCCTGCTCTACCTCGACCACCGCCAAGTTATATTCCCGCCCACGACCCTCACTCTCCCTCTAAATCGCCGAATTCAAATTCCCGACCACCCCCTTACCATCAAATTACCCAGAATCGACCATCGAACTATATCTCTCTCTTTTTTCTCCGCCTCTTCTTCACCGATCTCTCCGATCCTCACCCAGAATCAAATAATCCTCAAACCCTAAACCCACCACCCCTCAACCAAAACCAACCCCACGGCGAGAATCGAAGGTCAATGGAGAGAAAGTTGTGAGGTTAGGGTTAGGGTCTAGGCGGTGGAAAGGGTGGAGGCGATGGTTCGGCGGTTTGGTGGGAGGTTGGCGTTTCAGATGAGGGGGGTATGTGGGTTCAGTGGCTCCGGTGAGGGTGCGAGGGAGTTGTTGCCTGGGGTTCGGCGGTTTGGGTGTGAGGTTGGTGTTTTAGACGAGGGGGTTGGGTGGGAGGTGGCTCCGATGAGTGTGGAGGTGGTGGTGCTGGCTAGATCTGGTGGGGATGAGGGTGGAAGTGGTGGTTTTCCTTTTTAGTTTTTTTTTTTTTTTCAAAGCCAACCATAGTTAGTTTTTTTTTAATTAATTAACTCTCATTAATGTCATATGTGAGATAAAGTTGTTAATTGGGGTCATTTTGTATAATAGAAAAAAGGGGAGGTTACCATTGGTGCGTAGCAAAAGTTGGGGGTTACCGTTGAGAAATTCCCTTGAATTTTTATATTTCACAAAAGATACACAATTGTTGCACATAATGTAAACCAAAAGTAGTACTAAAAATAGCATTATGCTCTAAGGCCTCTAGCCGATACAAAGTAATATAGAGTAAGCACTAAGAAAGATGTCAACTTAATTAAAAGAAAATTAAAAGTTAGAGATAATAAATAAATAAGTAAATAAATAAAAAGAAGAAGGAAAAAGGAAAAGGTTGCTAGTAATTTGTTGACGTCATGAGTCGGATTGACCAAATGCTTGAACAAATGAAAATGATCTAATTTTGGCCTTTTTTCAATTTACTCGAACTATACTTGTTCATTCAAATAATAATAGTCAAACCTATATACTGCATATCATTTTAAGATATTTGTAGAAAACGTATTACTCCATAATATTGTTGATAAAGATTTCATTATCCGTTATTAGTATGTCATTGTGTCACTAATCTCAGTCATTATAACTTGTACAAGCTAAGTAATAACATAATTATTTTACAATTTGTAAGCTATAGTGTTCATGTATTTACATAAGAAATATCAACATAAACAATTTCGATAATTTCTTTTGTACAAATTTTAGATATCACAACTAAATCCAGACTAAAGGAGTACGGTTGTTGCGTATCCATTTACTTTTCCATGTGATTAATAGCCTTATTATTACTTTTCCCAATCCCACTCATAAAACTATGCGTTTCAGTAAATTTTCCACCAATCTTCTGCGCTTCAACATCTTCTTTCTCTTGATCGAACAAAGCCATAGGACTATACTCCATATTATTCCCATAAATCTTCATCATAAACACATAAAACGACGTCGCAAAGACAGCCAACAATATCAAAAACCAACTAAATTGAATGTTTACGAGCGCCTTTGCACGATGAAGGGACTCCTTTCCATCACACTTGACCACTTGATGGCCTTCTTCTTCATGTATAAAACACCCTTTCGAAATCAAGCTCGGTGTCCACAAAGCGATCCCCATCACCATTTGCCATACTCCTTGGTAGAGTATGCTAAGGGACCTTGTGAACGCAATCACAAAACTTCCTATTAATTAAAAATAATTTTAGTTCAGTAAAAATCAAAATAAAAACATATTAAGTACGTATATACTCATTAAGAAAGTCAAAGTAGTGAGAACAAATAGAGACGAAGAGAATATAATAAATTCTTGTATATTTGTATTACCTTGATACGCGATGCCAAGGATAGTGGAGAACAAAGAAATGAAGATGACTAATTGAAGGAGCCAATGGTACTGGCCTTCGACGCCCGTGTGATCAGCGGAGTGGAGGTGGAAAAGGAGGAGTTGTTGGCCAAATGTGAGGGCGGCGAGGAAATGAAGGACGTCGTACTGAGCAGGGAGACTAGAGCCGCCCCACTTGTCTAGAGCGAGGGCAAAAAACGCATAGACAAAAAAAGTGAGAGAAATGAAGGAGTGCTCAAAGTTTTGAAGGTGGTTCGAAGGGATAGTCCCGTCAGTATCGAAGGGCTGGTGGCGGTTTGGGCCAATAAAGAGCTCCATAGCAACGGAAGAGAAGCAACCTGTCATTATCAAGTAGAGTTCGAGGTATCGAAGATGGGGAAAGTTGGAAGGGAACCATAGAAGGGACTTGTATTTAGGTTCTTTGTTAAGTGCTAGTAACCTAAGGTGGTTAAAGAGGTGCCATAATCCAATGGCAAAGAACCCGAAACCGGGTAAGACGTGCCCGACTAGAGTTCCCATTTGAGGTGGTATTGGCTTGAATTGAGAGGAATGAAGCTAGGGAAGAACGAAAGAAATAAGCTAAGTTATGGTGTAGTGTAGTGTAATATTTTATGTGTTTGAGTTGAGAGGAACGTCAAGGAAATATATATAAAGGGAGGGAAAGTTTAATTATGAAAATTTGTGTAGTAGTATTTTGAATAATAGAGTACAATTGTATCAATGATGGAGCATTATAATTGTAGTAGTAATAAAGATTTCAAAAATAACAAAAAATGACTTTTAATTAATTATCCAATCATAATACCTCATCATTAATCCACAATGAAGGTCATTTGACATGAAGTATGAATATTACAACATTATTAAGGCAGCAATGTACTACGGAGTAATTATTGTAATAAACCCCATTTTTGACATAATGTAATTACCAACACTAATGACGATTCCAGGGTGGTAAATCACTACATCATACAGGATACAACTAGTGTTATGTAGCTCCCATTTTTTACATAAAAAAAATATTACTCCGTATTGCATTATTAATAGTGATGTCAGCTTAAACTAAATGAAATACATAACACATGATGTTAATTTTATTTTATTTTTGTAAAAAAAATTCTTATAGAGTTTAACTATTTTTCTTTAAATGATGCGGT
The DNA here is from genome assembly GCF_948465745.1 of Chenopodium album. Taxonomy (NCBI): domain Eukaryota; kingdom Viridiplantae; phylum Streptophyta; class Magnoliopsida; order Caryophyllales; family Amaranthaceae; genus Chenopodium; species Chenopodium album. The sequence continues at coordinate 447,156 of NC_137855.1, forward strand.
TGAGCATTGTCTAGGAGTAGGACAAGGATTGGTATAGACGTTGAGTAATAATTACATTAATAGTTATCATTTGCAAATGTAAGATTTAAACAACTATGCTTTCGCATGATATAAGACAGAATTGCTAATTGATCTAACTAGAAAATTAATGGTTAGCCGTGGACAATATAACATTTCCTCTCTATTTTTTTAAAACCTTTATCACACCTTTTCGACACACTATTTAAAAAAGTAAGTAGACTAGGTAAATGCATGAATTAAGCTATTATAAAGTTTAAACTCATTACATTCTTCTTATTAATGGTGAAATTTTGTCAATAGTTTAATTTGTTTACATAATCTAATATGTTTCTAAAATACGTGTCAAGATGGTGCATTGCAAGTAAGTAAAAAATGTAACACGATATTTAGATGTACATACCTAAAAAAATTATTTTATTCCGAACTAATTAATGTAAAGTTATCTTTGAATTCTTTTTTATTTTTTAATCAGCCGCCTCATCAACCTCATCCATCGGAGTATATTTTTCCTAAAAGGTGAATCCAACCAAAAAAAATGATAAAAGTAAAACTTTTTAATGTTTGCACACTACTACAAATGTGATCAAGGAGCATCACTGAAATCAAATCTTTTTTTTGTAATCTATGTAAAAGAAATCTTATATTCTAAACAAGCTAAGGGTTACTTTGATTGGGTTATAAGAGACCCCTTTTTATAAATAAGATGTTTCTTGATAAAAGAAACCTTTTATTCTAAATATGGTATTTCTTTGCTTGGAATATAAGACCCCTTTTTTAAATGAGATCGAGGATCCTTTATTTACTCTACATATGCTCATGTATTAAACAATTTTCTTCAATAACAGGTTTTTTTGGTTAAGAAATTCAAAAAGTAATTAATTATGACAATAAGCCTGCTGCCATTTAGTCAAATCTTTGAATCACATACACAGTTTGGTTTACGTATACCCTTATTCTAAGTCACTGGAATATTCAAATACATATACAGATAACATTTGACGTTAGAGAATATTCAGGTGACTATTCGAGCGTATTTATATTGCTTATTTCTTTGGTCAAAACTATAGAATCCCATTGGATAAGAAGCAAATTATATCATGAATTAAACTTTATTTTATTTCCTGTATATGTATGAAGTACTTATATTAATTTATTAGTAGTCATGATTTGACTAATTGATTCCAGATCACATACAAGGTTAACAAGGAGATTCTTATTTAGTTGAGATTATATATATACTTCTTATATACAATTATGACTATGTTTAATTCGCCTAATCTAGATCAAAGTAAAGTAGCATACATTCAATGCATTACCAATTTACCACTATGACAAAGCTAAGTTAATGATATTTATCACATTAAAATTGTATTTAACCTATAAATTTACACCTTTATCTTAATAAAAAAAATTTAAAAAAAAATTTGGGGGGGGGGGGGGGGGGGCGGTGCCACCTAGGACCCTTAATAGGTCCGCCCCTGCTCGTACGTTATATTTCATTTAATATCCAAGCTAGTTCTCTAATTAAGAATTAGCTTTAGGGCCTTAAACCGTATAAATTTTTTGACTAAGGACGAAGAATTTCTAATCGAGATGCATGCTCTAATAACCCATAATAAGCTAAGCACTACATGGTTTAGTTAATTTAATTACAAAAAGATTTATTAAAAGTCAAACATGTAATTTATTCTAAGATGTTTGAACAAAAATTATTGTTGAGAACAATTTTTCATCATCCATCATTAGTTTGTCAGTATTGGGCCTATTCATGTCACTAAAACTTGTGCTGTTGTGCAAGTAATAAAAAGAAATGTGCAAGTAACATTTTTTTTAAAAGAAATGTGCAAGTGACATTTTTGTAAAATTAAAAGAAATATGCAAGTAGTAACATTTAATTATACAAGTAATTATGACTTTCTGTTTAAGTACATCATATCATTGCTCGGTCGGAGTTATACCGAGAACATATACTTCACTTCTTTACCGAAAATTATCAGTTTCCTTCAAGTGATTAGAATTTGGACAAATGTTAAGTAATAATCAATTAGTTTTGCTCAACATTATAAGCTTTTGATGTGTATGTATATGTATACGTCATATATAGAAGCTTATATCACAATTTTATATAATCAGAAAGAATTCCAAAGCAACTTGAGCAAATTATCTATATGTTATGAGCCTAGCTAAGTCAAAGAGGTTATCTATATGCATACTACTTAAGGATAATATGATTCAAGCTTTAATATGTTGATTAGCTCTAATTGTTAAGAGAATTGACGTGTTAAGTGACTAATATTGAATGTCAAAATGAATATGGTGAAACATTACCGATCCCAGTGACCTTTTAGATTTTGATATCCATAAAATGTCACACCTTTGGAATTTGTATGTCAAATTAAATTTCATAGCAAAATATATTAAAATGTCACCATTGATTAAAAACAATCACGAAAGATTTACACCACTCAATTAATTTAACACAGAACTGATGTAAAAGAAAATGCACAAGATACATATATACTCACAATTCTTTTTGTGCCTCGAGAACAAAGTACGAGTAACACACGATGCATATAATATGGACCCCTAATTTGGTTTAAACTGTATCCCAAAATAAAGAAAAATAATAAAAATAAAAAAAGTACAACCTAACCCTTGAAAGCTACAAGCCAAGAAAATGATACCAAAAAATAGATGACAAAACGTCCTCGTAATTCTTGATTTCTTCCCTCAGCAAACTTTACGAAACTTCCTTTTATGTTTAGCCAATTAGCCTATCAATAATCTTCGATTATATCAAGCTAACATCCAAAAAGTATCATCACTAATCACATTTTGGGATCCAACTTAAGGTAATTCAAGTGTAAACTTAAAGAAAATAATGAAGAAAATCGAAAATTATACACAATAATATTCACCACCACTAGTAACCTTCCTAAACACTATTTACTCACAAAAGAATTCCATTATTTCTTTTGTACATACTAGATTGAGCAATGTGACAGCTAAATCCGAACCGGTAGAGATGTTACCCATCTACCTTTCCATATGATCAATAGCCTTATTATTACTATTCCCTGTCCCACTCACAAAACTATGCGTTTCAGGGAAACTTCCACCAATCTTCTGCGCTTCAACATCTTCTTCCTCTTGATCGGACAAAGCCATAGGACTATACTCCATATTATCCCCATAAATCTTCATCATAAACACATAAAACGACGCCGCAAAGATAGCCAACAAAATCAAGAACCAACTAAACTGAATGTTAACGAGCGCCTTAGCTCGATGAAGGGACTCCTTTCCATCACACCTTACCACTTGATGGCCTTCTTCTATATGCATGAAACACCCTTTTGAAATCAAGCTCGGGGTCCACAAAGCGAACCCCATCACCATTAGCCACACTCCTTGGTAGAGTATGCTAAGGGACCTTGTGAACGCAATCACAAAACTTCCTGCTCATAAAAATAAATTTAGTTCAGTAAAAATCCATCAAAGGTAATACATACATAATTACATACATACGTGACACATACTAACAATTTAAAGCATAGTAGTAAGAATGTATAAATAGAGACGGAGGGAGTAAAATATATAATTATATCACGTGTATTGGTGTTACCTTGGTACGCGATGCCAAGGATAGTGGTGGACATAGAAATGAAGATGACTAACTGAAGGAGCCAATGGTACTGGCCTTCGACGCCCATGTGATCAGCGGAGTGGAGGTGGAAGAGGAGGAGCTGTTGCCCAAATGCGAGGGCGGCTAGGAACTGAAGGACGTCGTATTGGGCAGGAAGACTAGGGCCGCCCCACTTGTCTAGGGCGAGGGCAAAAAAAGCGTAGACAAAGAAAGTGAGTGAAATAGAGGAGTGCTCGAAGTTGTGAAGGTGGTTCGAAGGGATAGTCCCGTCAGTGTCGAAGGGTTGATGGCGGTCAGGGCCGATGAAGAGTTCCATAGCAACGGAAGAGAAGCACCCTATCATGATCAAGTAGAGTTCGAGGTGTCGAACATGACGAAAGTTGGAAGGGAACCATGGAAGGGACTTGTATTTATAAGGTCCTTTTAGAGCTAGTAGCCTAAGGTTGTTAAAGAGATGCCATAAGCCAATGGCGAAGAACCCGAAACCCGGTAAGACGTGCCCGATTAGAGTGCCCATTTGAGGTGATGTTGGCTTAAGTTGAGAGCTTGGGATATGATGTAAAAGAGGAAGAAGCTAATTTATGGTGTAATAATATTGTATGTGTATGTTGTGTTTAGAGGAGCGTAAGGAATAAGGGGGTATAAAAAGAGAGGGAGTGTTTAAGATGTAAAAATAAAATTCAAAGAAGTCTAACTCTAGAGAGTTCTACAAAAATGAAAAAAATTAAAAAAAAGCTAGAGTTGAAAATTTGAATGGACTTTTTTATTTGAAGTTTTAAGGTATAAGAAAGTGTTCTAGCTATAAGCTATGTGCATATGTCATGTGACTTGTGAAGGTAGAGGTGGCTTGGGGTTAAAGCTGAAATTAATTAGCTAGCTAATTTAGAAAGAGTTGACTAATGACCCTATACATATTTATTTCTAGAAAATCATACCAACCAAACATAATTATAAAAGTAAAACTCTTTAATGTTTTCACTTTGTTTATAAAATGACATTTTGCATAGTTTCAACAGATTGTAGACTAATATATATAGACTTGTATTAAATGTCAAGGCCAACTTTCAAATTAGATTGAGTTCAAATTCATAGAAAAAGTTTTGTGTGATGTGTCAAGCTAATTTGGTTACACCTTTGATTCTTTAATCTTTTGTGAAAATGATCTTGTTATTTTTTGAAAAATTCTAGTAGATGAAGTGGATATCTAATATAAGAAAGAAATTGTATTGTTGAGTAATGTAATAACTAAACGGCGGAACTCTATCATGCATGTTTTACTTGTTTTTATAAAGCAACTAATATGAAGATTTTCTAGAAGATATTGAGTGCTTCCATGTTACACTACTCTCTAATTAAGAAATCTATCATATTACACGTATTTCATACCTTTTTTTTTTTTTTTTTTTTTTTGTCTGTCATATTTCATTTCTATCAAATTAGTTAAAGTTATAAAATAAAAATTGTCGTTTTAAGGACAAAGTTGATTTATATAACTTAGACCTTAACTACGAATTGAACCATTAATCTACGTATAAGGAACAAACATGTGTGTGAGATCTTTTTAGTTGTTTCCATCAAATTACAAATAAAAATCACCATGCTTTGTATAGAGGGTAAATGTTTGCTGAATAAATGCATTGGAAAAAATAATTTTTCTTTTACAAAAATATAAATAAATAAAGAGTCAAATAAGTAGATTAGTGGTTAACATATAACAACCCTCGGCGGCATTTTCTCTAAATAGTTGCTTTTTTTAAAAATATATATACATATATATTATAATTTCTTTAAATATATTTCTCTTACGGAATACAAAGTATATAAGATAAGATAAATAGGTGAGTGAATAATATGAAAGCAAAATTTATATATTAATCCATATAATATATTTCTTCGATCATGAATTGTATATCCAGCGTGCCTATCTAGAATTAAAATTTGCTTTCAATGAAGTCACTTTCCTAATTAATAATCCATATTATACCTATGATAATTAAGCAGAAACCAACATATCGAGTACGTCAACATTATTTCTCTCCGTTGACCATGACATTTAATTCCACAACGGGCGCAGGCAAAGAATACAGCTTAACTACTTTTCTTTTCTTTTTTTTAAGAAAAAAAAAAATTAAAAATGAAAAAACAAAGTAAGATTGGGTGGATAATTGGATATAATTAGAGCTGTCAATTTGGGTAAATGGGTCGGGTTTGAGTCAGGTTTGTGAGGGTCGAGTCATCTAGGGTCGGGTCAATATGGGTTAATGTCAGGACCTATGTGGGTCGGGTTCGGGTTGGGTCATGCTTGAGTCGGGTCACGTCGGGTTATACATCTTTTCGGGCTCGGGTCGGGTTTAGGTCGGGTCAATAAAAGGTCGGGTTACATTCGGGTCGGGTGAAAAACAAGTCGGGTTAAATTCGGGTTTTTACGGGTTTAAATGAGTTAGGGTCGTGTTCGGGTTCGAGTCGGGTTCGGTTCAAGTCAATTATTTTCGGGTTATAATCAGGTCGGGTCATTATCGGGTTGAGTCGGGTTCGGTTCAAGTCAATAATTTGCGGGTCATAATCAAGTCGGGTCATTCTCGGGTTTGAGTCGGGTTCTATTCAAGTCAATAATTTGCGGGTTATAATTAAGTCGGGTCATTCTCGGGTTCGGGTCGGGTTCGGTTCAAGTCAAAAACTTGCGGGATATAATCTGGTCATTTCCAAGTCGGGTCATTCTTGGATTCAAGTCGGATTTAGTTAATAATTTGCGGGTTACAATCAAGTTGGGTCATTTAAAGTTGGCTGGTCATTCTCGAGTTCAAATTGGCAAGTCAATAATTTGCGGGTTATAATCATGTCGGGTCATTTCCAAGTCGGTCTCGGGTGTGGTAGTCAAAAATTTTCGAGTTATAATTAGATTGGTCCTTTTCAAGTCTTTTTATTCTCGAGTTATAATAATCAAGTCGGGTCATGTTCGTATTCGAGTATCAAATATTGGATTAATAGGGTTTAAGTTTGATATCAGATCGGGTCATATTGGGTCCAATTACATTTTTTAATTTTTTTAATTTATTTAAAACTCCAAATTAAATTACGTAATTTAAAACATTTTCTAAAAAAAAATATTAAATAGACATGTGAATAATAAAATTTGAATTCCCTTAAAAAAATAATAATAATAAAAAAAAAGGCCACTTTTGTTTTTTTATTTTTTTATTTTTTTTGTTTAATTTTTTTTTTTTGGCTGCTGTCGAGTTCAGTTTTTCTTCGACGAGGATTATGTAAGAGATAAGTCAAGTAAGATGAGAAAGACCACTTTTGTTTTATAATTGGAATCCATGTTAATAAATTGAAAAAAAGCCTGAAACTCAATAGTCAATACGGAGTACTCTTTTTATCCTAAAAATTCCTAAATCCTAAAATTCGGGGTAGTAATAGGTCGAGTTTAAATTCGGGTCGGGTCAATAACAAGTCGGGTTGAATTTGGGTCGGGTCAATAACAAGTCGGGTTGATTTCGGGTCGGGTTTGTAATAGGTCGGGTTTAAATTCGAGTCGGGTTAGGAACGGGTCGGGTTGAACTCGGGTCGGGTTAGTAACAGGTCGGGTTGAATTCGGGTTTTGACGGGTTAAATCGGGTTTGGGTCATTCTCGGGTTCGAGTCGGGTTCGGTTCAGGTCAATAAATTACGGGTCACATTCGGGTCGGGTCCTCTTTAGGTCGGTTCATGGTCGGGTTCGGGTCTCAAATACTCGGGTCAACTCGGGTCTAGGGTTGGTTTCAGGTCGGGTTAGGTCGGGTTCGGGTCACCATTTTTTTCGGGTTCAGACGGGTTAGGGTTAGGGTCGGTATTTCGGGTCGGGTCAACTTTTGACAGCTCTAGATATAATTCTTACGTCAGTGATTATCTAGCATGTTAACTGAAGTAGAGGTATTCAAATTAGAAATTTCATATTATTTCGTAGGAGAATTCTGAATTCTTTTTTGTTGCATCCTCTTGCCAGGAAATAACAACAATAGCTAATTAGCTAGCTATGTTCCCAAATGAAATACTTCGTATGAAAGAATTACTTGCTAGGCTTATATTTCACATTTATCAATTCTTATTTTATATCACATACGCCACCTCTAATTATCAATAAGGCCCTGTTCTGTTCACCTTAAAAAAATAATATTAAGTAAAAATAATTTCAATTCAGTAAAAATAAGTTCAGTTCAGTAAAATTAATTTCAGTTCCGTAAAAATAATTTCAGTTCAGTAAAAATAAGTTCAGTTCAGTAAAATTCAGTTTTCTTAAGGAAGAATTATAATATAAAATCAGTAAAAATAATTTCAGTTTAGCAAAAATAATTTCAGTTCAGTAAAATTAATTTAAGTTCAGTAAAAATAATTTAAGTTCAGCAAAAATAATTTCAGTTCAGTAAAATTAATTTTAGTTCAGCAAAATTAAGGTGAAGAGAAAGGAAACTAAATAAAAATTATAAATATGTTAACATTGTATAAGTACAAACAAGACTAACATATATACATAATATTTACTCGTATATAATTTGACTAAAGTTACTCAATTTTTAAAATTTAAATTTCGTGCATCGAAAGAGATTCAAACTAATTTACTTAATGTAACATCAATTTTTTACAATACAACCAACGAGAAATTAAACATATCGCACAAATGAATGGGAAAAAATTAACCCAAATGCTAATAAGTGTTTGTTTAAAAAATTGACCACGGCGACTCAGAGAAGTCAATTTCGTTTATGAGAGTTACTCTTGTTTGAAAATTGAACACCATAATCGATCTTCTTCCCGTTATTGTGTTTACAAGGTGGTAGTAGTTTTATCAGGCATAGTTATTTTTGGATATCACATTTTTGTGATAAAACTTTGATATTTTCTCCAACGGAACTGACCTCAAACTTGCAACCAACCTTAACATCAACTTTCTTGGTAAATAACCAAGTCTTTAACTTAAGAGGGATGTTCAATAATAGGTTCAAAACCAGTGGTTTTTTACGATTTTTGTTGTTATGAGACTGAGACACTAATTCCTTAGGCAAACCTCCTTTGGACGAAACAGCAAGAACCACATCTACTGCATCAGATTTGCCGGATCCTTCATTTACTAGCGCAGGATACGAGCCGTGCCCTATCGCCTTCCCGTTGTACACAAGTGTGGCGTTTCCTAGTCCATACCCGATATCATTCACACTATTTGGGTTCGTTGTCTCCAATGATACCTATTACAATCAACATTAGTACGCACTAACAAACTTAAATATAGACGAGTTATCAATTTGTTAGAATTGAGTACGTACATACATACAATAGGGCAATAGGCTAAGCTAGCATCAAATCATTTGTCTAAAGTCCATATAAGCATTTGTTTAAGGTCCACTAAATATTGATGGAAATTACATACTTTTTACATTATCTATGTTATCTTATATCTTCTTGCTGAAATTATATAATGCTTTTTTTTCGAGATATTTATAATAATATATGAAATTAACTGTACTATTTATATTAAGTGGTAAAAGATGTGCATTTGATGCCATGTAAAATATGAAGTAACATTTTTATGGAATAAAATAAAACTATGAAAGGAGTATGTGGTACCTTGATTGTTTCACTTCTACAATTAAAATATAGAGTCATTTGATTTCATATTGAATTTCCTTAATATCAGTATATTTTATAATTTAAAAACTTTTAATTTCATTCAATATATATAGCTCGCTAAAAATATTGATTAATTATCGGAATCAAAATCATCAAAGATTGACTTCAAAGATCAAGAAAAGTCAACTATTTTTAGCCTCTATTGAAATTAATTAGAAATAATAACCATCAAATTCAACATTATTATCTTCAAACTAAAATTCATGAAGGATATGCAATTGACACAAATTAAAGGAAAATAATAATTAAAATAACGTAAAAAAACAAAAGTTGTAGGGTATAATTACCTGTAACTTAGGAGAAGCATTCTTCTTAGAAGGAGGAGGGTTCTTAATGACAACACGCTTAATAGAGAAATCAGGATTCTTAGGACTCAACGTAAAATGATGCACACAAACCATCACACTAACAATGAAGGCAACCACAAGGAATATAGACAAGCACCAATATGCACACCGCCGGCGACGCCCACTTTGGTTATTTTGCACCGGGTTCCGGTACTTTTCCACAATCCCGGCATTCTCCGGTGGCGGAACCCGGTATATTTGATCCTTAGGGACTTGGATTATGTACGTTGAATGAGGTTGTGGGTTGGAGTTTTCATTTTTTGTTGAAGGGACAATTTGCATTTCCTCGTCTTCATTTTCCGTTACATTTTTCTCGTGATAGATATTGTAAAAATCGTCAAATTCCTCATCTTGATCCTCGTTGTTGGTGGAACTTCGATTGTGGTCGTGGTCGAGGTCATGGTCGTGGTCGTGGTCAAGTGGGACCCGCTCCTCCATCGAAAAAATGAGGAGCGGTAGAAATAGGGGATAAAAATTTGTGTTCTAACAATTAATGTATGGAATTATTATTAGAGCAAAACAAGGAAGACATTGTAGTGTTGAAAAATAATGTTATTATTTTTGTGATTTCTCCTTTTCTTCCTTGTGTTGGAATTGGATTGTTTTTCTGTCATGGTGAAAAATGATGAGGGTGGATAATGGTGGGAAATTATTGGGTTGGAAAAGAGAAAATTAGGGATGAGAGGTTGTTACACCTTCTAAATAAGTCATCTTGTCGTGTTGTCAATTGTCACGCCTTTCCTCTCCCTCTTTGTCTTTCATATGCTTACTTTAGACTTTATTTCACATTGCCACTTTTAACATCAATGTTAAAATTTGACTCTATAGTGTACATTCGATCTTTTACTAACAACATTGTTGATTTGTTGCGGCAAGATTTCCCACAATATCTATATCAACAATCTACACTGTTGCATACTTGCATGCATTTAAATATTTATATTTTTAGTAAAAGAAAGTTATATATCAATCGGTAGGCAAAATGGTCATTTTGATTGCAAATGAATCAAGAAAAATCAACTAAGGTTATATCAAAATTAAATTTAGGGTTCGTTTGGCATCGCTGTGGTTTTCTGTTTTTTGGTTTTTTGGTTTTTAAAAGTATATTATATATGTCACATAATGAATCAAAAATTATTTAGACTTATTAAAATCATGATAATTTTGAAAACTGACAACAGAAAAATGGAAACACCTTTTTCTTGTTTCCTGTTTTTTATTTTTAGTTTTCAAAAAAACAGAAAACTAAAAACCAAAATTGATGCCAAACAAACTCTTAGTTATTTGTTTCATGTTCAATTAGAAGCTATAAATTCCTTTCCGTCAAAAAAATAAAAAAAATAAAAATAAAAATAAGAAGCTATATATTCCTACCATCAAATTGGGTCAGGCCCGTTTAATTAGTAAACATCTTTTTAATTCAAACATCTCACTTGTTTAGTAGGCCTTTGAATATATGTTTATATCACTAATAATGTGTATGGACGACCAAGTCACGTGACTCGTGTCTTTTTATCAAATAATAATTAAGATTAGCTATCACTCCGCTTGATAAATTACAATAAATTAATTCCTATGAACTTAATTAAAATAGCCTACACTTATTTTTTTTGACTTGGTCACCTCAACTCCACTATATATACAAGTATATGGTTGAGATGAAAACACTAAGCACATTCTATTAGGAAAACAATCATAGTCCCCCACCCCACCACACCACACCACATTATGTTTTCCACAATGCAAAGTTTTCTCCAAATAACCATTTTTTCTCTCTTAATCTTCTTCTACTCCCTTTCCCTCCCATCTCCAACCAATGCCACCTTTGATAGAACCATAGAAGATGAAGAAGCCCAAGTCCTTGGTCTAAACTTCAAGAAAGAAAAGCTAAGCCATTTCAAATTCTATTGGCACGACGTCGTTGGAGGGCCAAGGCCAACATCAGTCAAGGTGGTGAACCCGCCAAGGAAGTCCACTACCTCGTTTGGTTTGATGAACATGATTGATAACCCGTTAACGGAAGGTCCAAATATAGAGTCAAAGCTTGTAGGACGAGCCCAAGGGTTCTACGCCTCGGCTTGCCAAACGGACATAGGGCTTCTCATGGCCATGAACTTTGGTTTTGTGGAAGGGAAGTATAATGGTAGCACCATCACAGTGTTAGGGAGGAATATGGTGTTTAATAAGGTTAGAGAAATGCCTGTTATTGGTGGGAGTGGATTGTTTAGGTTTGCTAGAGGTTATGTTCAAGCTAGGACTTATACTTTTAATCCTAAGAATGGTGATGCTACCGTCCAATATGATTGCTATGTTATGCATTATTAATTTTGTACTACTACTATACTTACTAGAAAAACAAACATTTTTAGTGAGTTAGAAAATCAAATATTGATATTTGAAAGTGGTTAATATGTACGATCCACTCTCATATACCGATATAACGTAGCATACTTTGGTAAAAGTTATTGGTAATTTGTAAGAGTGTATCAATTTACCTATTTTTAGGAATTGATTCGTAAGTTTTCAAGGTCTTTATTGTATCGAAATTGAGTTTAACTATCATTTGAGGTATTTTGTTGGTTCTCATTAAGTTGTGTAATCTAAAACTTAATGTACGTTGTATGAATTTCATTTAGTGTGTTTCAATTTAACAAGTTAAAATTTTGTGCGTGTTGGCTACATACTTTTGCGATTTCACCTAAAAAGCCTCAAATAATAAGCACCAATAGGAAAAGATTCAGCTTTCTTAGTACTTGAATAATCATAGTCATGATATGGTCCACATACATATTGATGCATGATTTGAATGAAGCTTTAACAAGAAGCATCCAAGGCATCCAAAAAGTTAAGACATGCTTAATCTAATCGTGGTGTTTGTGATATTTTAACACATTTTTGTTTGAATAATACTTTATGATTCAGCAAGCTCAAATATTTTGTCTACATATATATAGAGGTACAACAGAGAACAATCATCATGAGTCCTTGTAATTTTGCTTGATAATACCGTTAGGTTTGCCAAATGTATTTGTAACTGGTCACTATGAATATTTTGGTGCACCATGAATTTATTTAAGGTACATTTTTTCATTAAAATTAAGTAATATGACATTGTGTAGGTTGATAATGGAATGAGTATTACATACAAGTGTTATACTTATCAATGTGCTAAACATTGTTTTACGATGCATATCTAGCTAATATCACTTTGTATAAGCCTAGCTTAACCTTAGCTATCAAGCCAAATGAACTGACCAATAATCAACTAACCATTCATCGTCGAAAATGAATAAAATTATGTCTAGACTGCTATTGAGTTTTAAGGAGGTCGGCTTTTTTTTATTATTATTATTATTGATTTTATAAGTGGAAATTAAACTTCTCTTGAAGTCAAGTCCAAACACCTAAATAAGTATACTTTGCTATCATTGTATTTACATTTCAACATTTGGCCACATTCCATACACGATAACTTGTTGAAAAAAAGAGCTTTTTTTCCAAAATATTCTATGGCATGTAATAATTAAATAATCACATTAATTAGTGTAGTAACCATTAACAGATGTGCATAGAAATTGAAATTAAAGTGTAAGTATGTGTTTGACAATTATAGCATGGGCAAAGCCATCCTTTCTAGGACTATTCAAGTAGTGGCCCTAGTGGGTGGGTAGGATCACAATACTGAGGTTTGGTAAAATCACAATTTTCAAAGATGAATAAAAACTTGCACCAAATATGGGAAACAATTACTTGATGTCACATAACTTAATTATTTAGTCACCATTTCAAAAGAAAAAAAAATCTTAAACATGGCCTGGTATTGGGTTTGTCATTCATGGGTTTACATGTTTATTTATTGATCTCATACTTTTTGATCTCATACTTTGATAAGAGTTTGGGCTATCAGGCCCATCCGGCATGGTTTATATGCTTGACTTCAAGTTTTGTTGATTGTACATGTGTACCATTAGTCCATTTACTAATATTTAAACTTATTATGTCTCTTTTAAGATTCAACTAATGACCATTCCTTCAAAAAAAAAAAAAAAAAAAAAAAAAGATTCAACTAATGACATACTAGTATATCACCTTAGCTTTGTTTTCCTAAGTTATCCATGCAATTAGATTGCAAGCCATAATTAGCAAGCTCCCGTTTATCTAGTATAAATAAATAAATAAATAAATTAGAAAAAAAAAACATTTATCAAATGACAAATTTTTAACTAAATCAATTAAATATATCATTTAGCATGGCATTTTTGTTATAAAATCAATAATTGTGGAGCTTACATAGTCATATGTAATCAATAGTTGTGGAGTACAATTTTTTGTTTATCAGCCAAATAAACTTGGATTTTCTCAAGTATTCCTTTAAACTGAAAGTATATATTACCTCCGCTTTATATTAGTTACAACGATTTGACATAAAGTAGAGAGAAAAAATGTTTAATCGTTGCAAATAATATGAAACGGAGATAATACTTATAATAGAGTTAATGAATTTGTAAGGATCTCTTATTAATAAAATTTGTAAAGAAATAAGAATAACCACTAGTAGAAATAAATCAATAATAATGAACTCCTAGTAAGCAAGCAAAAGAAGTCAAAAGTTACCAGTACAACTTTACTGTTATACAAAGAAGAAAAAAGAAAATGGAGGAATTTCTTTAGCCACTTGCTGATATCATGATGTCTTCCAACAACAATATCAACATCTATCCAAACATCCTCACTTCATAACTCTTCACCACCCACTTCAAAAGCAGAGTTAATAAAAAAACAGAGTACTTACATTAATTCTGAATCAAAAACATATCTAATAAACCCCAAAAACAAAAATTAAAATGGAAGATTTGATAGCTCAATTTAGCTTCTTATCAAACCAAGCACTCCAAGATAAGAGCTTTGATCCTTCAAACATAGAAGATTTAATGAAATTGTTCGAAATCGAGGCGTACAAATCATGGGCAGCAATGGAGTTAGAGTGTAACAAAGAAGAAGAAAGCGCGGAAGAAGCGATGGAAGATGCAGAGGCGGATCTAAATTCAGCAATGGAAAGTGCAATGGAAGAGGTTAGAAGGTTTGAACAAGAAATGGAGACTGAAGCCATGGCTGAATATTATAGCTTGTTGAATTTAGGTGAAGCTTCTAGAAGAATGGGTAAAACTATGGAAACTGCTGCTTATGTTGCTTCTAAGAAATATATTGAAGGTGCTCTTAATTCTGCTACTAATTCTATGAAATCTGCTTGGAAAGGGATTTCTTCTCATAAAGTTCATCCTTCTTAATTAGATTCATTCATATTCATTTTCTATCAATCAGTGTTTAATTATTTATGTTTTAATCTTATTAAGTTTAATTATTGTATCTTCTATGTAATATGTATGATGATTAAATATTTAAATTAGTCAAGTGTTTTATGCTTGTATTCAATAAGATTATATTAACCTATGTATCTTCTTCACTATATTTTTAGATCAAACTATCTATGTAATCTTAGTGCTTCATTCTTGTGGTAATTAGGATCTATGATTAAATCTCGTTTGCATCATTACTATATTAAATCTTAGGTTACACTCGGCATGTGAATAAATTCTTTTGATAGATGTCAATTTAATTGAATAAAACTGTTTTTTTTTTTAAAAAAAAAAAGTCAAGAAAGTCATTCATCATTCTCTGAATGTAAGTGGAACAATATATGTATTTGGCTAAGAGTGAAGATAAGATCTAAACTAATTAGGTGTTTGTGGGGTTTACTCCAATAAACTACAAACAACGAGCCAACAACGTGGGGCATCACACTGGTCAATAATTACTCCGCAATATACATGTAAAAACTTGCTAAAAAAAAAAACCTAAATTTTGGATTATCAAAGTTCAACCTTCCTTCCCCAAAGGTGGCTTAAAAGAGTTAAAATTGTTGACCATACTTTTTCAAGAAAGGGCCTAATCTTATGGAAAATTGAATACCAGTCCAAAACTTCAAAGCCCTTTGGATTGCACAAAAAAGCCCATACTCCTTATTACAATAGATATAGGCGATGATGCCAAGCTTTATTGAGATGATATTGACTAGTGTTGCATAATTCACAATCACATTTGAGCATGCAACTCTCCTAGTCTATCTTTGGGGCTAACTAAGCGAAGCCAAATCTTGATTATTTTTTGTTTTTTTTTAATATAAGAAGAAAAAAAAAACTTTCTCAGGAGGAGAAAGTCCATGCTTCATATGCACATCGTAGATAGAACTTATTATGCTTTATTTAATGGATTAGACGCATGTCCATGTTCTTTGCACTGTTAAGGTTAAATGAATTTCAAAACGTACAACATCAAATATCACCCTTGTGTAACTCTACGTTATACATGGACTTATAGAGAACTAAAAGCCACATGTTTGAGGTCGGAAGCTTCATTAACAAGGATCATGTATAAATGAGTTCATGCACACAGGTTTATGGAATAGTATCAATTCATCAAAACAAACGAGGTTCCATTGAGCGATTATTATAAAAATGAATAATTGCACATAGATATTTGGTCAAGCACATTTTGTGCGCATAATAAGACTGTACTATATTCCCTCTTCTTTTTTTTTCCCCCTTCCAAATATGCTTTATTTACAATATACAAATAGATAAAGTGATGAAAAACTAAAGTTTGAAGATGGACCAGCATTTCCAGATAATGCTCCTACCAATAATGAATATTATTGTATTGTAAAATTAGCATAATTTTAGATCTCTTTTTCCCATAATTTGGTCCATGGTCGGTTGTACGTGGCAAGTGATCATTGGCCATAATTAAATAATTACTGTGCATGAAAGAATCTATACCATTGAATTTAACACCGGCCTGAAAGTATCTTCATGGATCGGCATAATTTTAAAGGTAGAATTTCTACAATCTAAGTAAAGCCATGACAAAGCCATGTATTAATTAATTAGTAGCATTATTTCAAAGCTTTAAATAATTATTAACTACATAGGGTTACCTACTTGAGCAACACAAGCGTGACAACACGCGATTTCTTATAAATTTGACTCTGTAAAATTTTTATGTACGATTTATAGACTTATATTATTTTTAGTACGAATAAGCCACATAGAGGGAGAATTCAAATGTACGTGTAACCGATATATTGATCATAGATCTTCACTATTGCGTTCCATCACATACAAAGACCAAACAAAGGCATGCATGTGATATGCTACACTTCTATTCATGTGCCATCTTAATCAATTAGCTAACTTTGTTCATCCACTAACAAAAATACATATAGCTCAAGCAAAGAAAGATTTTAAAAGGACGTGATAGTATATGTCTTTTGAGAACACTACATGCTTAATTAGACTTGTTAAATATGATCATATGATTGAACAAGCCAATTTAAGATCATAATTACATTAACGGATACTAACTACTTATTTACAAGCAATAAATTAATATAATCTTATTTTATCTTACTTAAATTGCCTAAAATTTTTCATTTTTTCTAAAAATTGTGGACATGTGTCACTCATGCCCCTTACTAGAGCCGACTATGCACGAGTGACATGACCCATCAGAGAAAGTCATGTATGCACCAAATAAAGTCATATTGCTAGATCCATGTAGTATGCACTACCAGAAATTATATGTGTATTAAAGTATATACTAGTATATAAATACTACCTCCGTTACATATTATTTGCAACGATTTGACATAAAGTATAGAGGAAAAGTGTCTAATCGTTGCAAATAATATGTAACGGAGGTAATAAAACGAGTGTTTGGAGTAGGCTCACAACAAAATTGTTTGATAGTTACCTTATGAAAATGACAACAGCAAATTAAAGTGACCAACCCAATTATACTAATGCACCTCAATTATTGAAATGAATTCATGATTTGGTAAACATCTGCTCCATATATATCAATTTCTAGGTTTGTGCTGATTAATTCCATAAGTGCATCTCATCCACGCATTTTAAAATGAGCGTGGGACATAGCTTCCTCCTAAACCCAACACTTAGCAAACGATTATTAGTATACTTATTTTTTGTTTAATTAAATATGCACCTCCAATCAAACAACATTAATTATCCATAAATTACTTTTTTTTTTTTTTTTTTACTATTATCAAATCAAATTGTACTCTCTCTATTTTAAAAGCATATTCTAATTTACCGTAAATACACATACCAAAACAAAAATAAAGTAGAAACTGAAACTTTTTCATAGAACCGACTTTAAACAAATTACTCCCTCCGTCCCTTAATTAGATTCATTCTTCTCTCTATTATGTGAGTAATGAAGAAAGGAAATAGAAATCTAATTAAGGGACGGAGGGAGTACTATTTTTTATAAAACCGAGGTTGAGAGTATCAATTAAGCTAGTGTATCACTAGAAGCAACTCTCCTACTTTTTGTTGTGTATAAAAGCATCTCCCCCCATTCTATCACACCCTCTCTTCTTCACTCTAGAACCTCTATACTTTTTCCAGAACAATTCCATCCACTTATTTTTCTTCCATTTATATACAACAACCACACACAAAACTTTTCAAAAAAATACCTTATATACCACCAAAAAAAAAATATCATTCAAAACCTTATAATACAAAATAAACCATACAGTTTTTCATACCTCATATATATTCCTAAGAGTTTGAATAATAAAAATTATAACATATAGTTTTTATTATGGCAAGGTATCACAACTCCTACACACAATATTTGTCACCTCCACCAGTGCAACTATGTTTTTTATTCATAGTTGTATTTTTCTTTCTAGGTTTTTCATGGTACATAAACTATGAATCAGTATGGGAAGATTTAATGGATCAAGTGAAGCTAATCCTCATGGTATTCCCTGTACTTCTTCTCTTAGCCGTCCATTGGTTATCGAGCTACGAAGATCGACGGTTGTTGATCCCTTTGCCTGAACAAGACTCCATCCATAGAGCTGGTGGATCACCTTGGGGTGTAGGAATTCTTCTTGTGTTTCTTATGTTCATGATTTCTTATCATACTTCTATTAGGGAAAGTTGGTGGCCCTTGCTTAGCAGATGATTACCATAATCATGATGATGAGTAAATTAAGTAATTAATTAGTGTATAACTGTTGTGTATGTATGTATGTATGTATGTAGTTTTATTTTTTCGTATTATAATATAAAGTTTTCCCCTTTATTATGTCCTTGAATTAAGGCTTTTGTTATGTTTATTTAATGAGAGTAATATAGTTTAATAAGTGATGTATAATTTGTTTAATTTGTGTATGTGGTAAGTAGGAGGATAAAAAGTAAAGTTTGTTTTGATGATAGGGTTAATTTTGCTCATGTAAAATCCTATCTATCTAGTTGTTGTACAAAAATTAAATAGTGAAATTATGGCTCTTAATTATTAATTGGGAGCCTTGTCTCAATGTCTATTATACGTGTATGAATGAACTCAGTTAAAAATT
Source organism: Chenopodium album (assembly GCF_948465745.1). Classification (NCBI taxonomy): domain Eukaryota; kingdom Viridiplantae; phylum Streptophyta; class Magnoliopsida; order Caryophyllales; family Amaranthaceae; genus Chenopodium; species Chenopodium album. Next base: position 466,281 of record NC_137855.1, read on the forward strand.
TTAGTAACCTTGTTATAGGGTATTAGGTCCGTCATCTTATAATATGTAATTGTATGAATAAATTAATCTTATGAAAATTGAAGTACATACACACCAGTACATATTTATTTCAATTTTCTTACTATTAATGTATACGGAGAACAATTACTGTATTTGATAGTGATTTATATACACAATATTTGTATTTGTTTATGTATAACTCTATTTTAATTTCGATGTTTAATTTCAATCATGTTTCAACATCTCGCTCTCAAGTTTAAGAGTGTGTTAAGCTGAAATATGAAGACTAAAGCCAATTGGCAAATACTCCGTATAATCTAATCATTAATTAGTGAAATAATAATCTCATTATTAGTTATTCCTGAGCAGAATACTTAACCCCTAAGAATGGAATGGGGTGATGAAAAGTATTCTGATTCTTTACAGCACTCAGGAGAAAAGCTCCATTATTTGGGTGTTTTTAGCATTTTCTAAGGTGGAAGGTCTAGCTGGGACCAAAAAGCTGGAGTGGAGAAATGAGGCAATCTAACAAAAGTAAAAGCTAGGATCAAAATTATTTTGTAATAGAGTATGGGCTTCGTAACTTCAGGGGCCAAAAAAATATTAAATCCAGTTCTAATTCGGGCCCATTGCAGAGTTGTAGTTTTAAAGTAATTAATCCCAAAGTTCCTGCACAAAATAGAAGCATGATACAGCTTAGCAGCCCTTTGTAAACCAATTTTTGCCTATAACATTTTATTCTATTTCCGTCTGGCTTGGTTCGCGATTTAAGGAAACCAAATCAAAGTACGAATACTTGACACTTGCAATTGCCTCGAATGAAAATTAGGAGGAGAGTTCTTGAGATGTTTCTCTTAGGCCATTGTAAGAACTTTACAAGCTTGTTCCATCATACCACTCTTATGACTCTTAGTATACAGTATTGACATTCAGTCATTCAAAGTCGTGTATTGGCAAGGATTTCCAGTCAAAATATTGCAAGTAATTTAGCGAGCTTAGGGAGTATAAGTTAGTAAAACGCAAAGCCAGCTAATAAGGGGCTACGATATTTTGGGTTAGCCTTTTTGTGTCTTGGACTGCCAGGAGAACAAGGGTTGTACTTTTCTGGAATTTCAGGGCCTGATCTTGTAGAATTATATGGGCCAAGCTAAGGTACTATTGCTTGAGCAGCAAGTTGTCAAACTATGGGCCTTGTATGTTGTGTCACTTGCATTGTGTGTGAAAGTGTCCAACCACTGTGAGCTTGGTTTGATAAGCTTTGTCATTCATTTATAACTCTTTTTTCTTTTACTATGTAAGATAGGTCTCGGAACTCCACATAGGTCAACCTATCGGTGTAACGGTTAGGCCTTCTAGAAAGGAATTTCTTGGGTGCTACAAAGGTCTATGGGAAATCAACTTTCCATCCCATAAAACTCTAAAAGTGTTCCTGGTGAAAATGAATTTTAACCGAAAGATTACAAGGTACAATTTTTACCATCAAATCAATGCATGGTTGTTGATCTTGTTGTTACTTTATAGTAGTGGACAAGCGGACAACATGTGGTATGATTTTGAAGTAAATTTGCGTAAGTTCATCACCACAAGACTACAATATTGAAATTTGACAATTAGATTGAAAATGAAACTGAAAAGTTTTCAGTAAAATTAGATTTATGAATGCCTTGTATTAATATGTTCATACAATCATACAGCCCAAATAAGAATAATTTGCAATAACAGAACCAAGATCAGGTACGTTACATTATGTATTTGACTTGGAATAATATATCATAATAGGCAATTTTTTGTATATCAATTGTAGAGGATCCAATGAAATGATTAAATAAATAAACAGCTTAGATTGTGTAATTGATGAGCTGCCAACCCTGCCATAGGATTGTTTCTATGTCCCGCAAACCAGTATTTTATGTCTAAATGGTAACTATGACTTGTACCGAAATTATTTTGTATTATAATTATTTGTGCACTATAATTTTGACATAACAGATAAAAGGATAAGACCAAATAACGCAACTCCAATAATATACTAGAATTAGGGGTGAGCAAAAATTCCGGGTACCCGGAATTGGAACCGGAACTGGTTAGGAACCGGCGGGTCCGGAACCGAGATGGGACCCGGTGGTTCCAATTCCGGGTAATAAATTAAGGACCCGGTTATAACCAATTCCAATTCCAATTCTCATTTTTTTGGAACCGGAACCGGTTGGGTACCCGATTACCCAATATATCCTAAACTAAATAAATTTTAGATAATAAAAATATGTTAAATGTATCTAATTTGTAAAATAAAAAAGTATTATTAATACCTAACATGAATACAAATAGCTTAATGCATATAAAAATATAAGTATTAAACACTAATAATGATACTAACTAAAATAAGAATTATAATTTGTATTATATTTTAAAAATTACATACATAAGTGGATACCCGGAACCGGAACCGGAACCGGTACCCGGTGGTTCCAATTCCAATTTCTAAATTTTAGGACTCGGTTAAACCAATTCCAATTCCGGTTCCGAATTTTAGGACCCGGTTCCAACCAATTCCAAGTCCGGGTCCTAAAATTTTGACCGGGTACCCGGTTTGCTCACCCCTAACTAGAATGAGTTGTATTTTTCAATTTTTTGCGTTATGTATTCTTATTAGTTATGACTTATGATATGAAGTTATTTGTATTAAGAGGTAAGACGGTTTGCACAAATGTTGTTCATGAATACATTACAAAATATGCTAATATTCAGCCGTGAAAGAGACGTGAATAACATTATAGGCTTGTAACTAATACTGTACATGTCCCAAATATTGAGTCCTAAGATTTTGAACACAAAATTGTTGGTTATAAGCTTGTAAATAATACTGTACATGTCCCAAATATTGGACAAGGTGTCCGCAATTATAGGCACAATTTAGACAATAATGTGTGTTGGTCCTTTTCATCATGCCATAAGGAGCTGCGCCTAACTTATGCATAATTATATAACATGACCAAATTCTATTTTCATCAATTCAACTTACATTTCAATAATAAAGTAGTACAAGTAACTAATAATGTCATTATCACTCACCTTATAATTTATTCCTATCTACACTTTACAATTGAGAAAATGATGTACAGCTAAATACTTGTTTATTCCCTCTACTTTCCCCAGCTTTCATTTTCGTTTGTAGGACTTTAGGATCAAATAAACCCAGCTTTGATAGAAAAGACTATATTAGTAAATCATAAGTAGGAAGAACCAATGTATATACTCCCTATATCCGGAAATTATATAGGAATTCCTTTTGATTAGTCCATTATACTCTTATTTTATTCGGTCCAAGTAAAAGTATGACGGTAAAAGTCGTAAAAACGATAATAAAAGAGATAATGAGTCATTTTTTCCGAACATATGATTATATGAACATGGTGTTATTTTCGAATGAAATAAATGAGTAGATATTTAGACATATCAAATGAGCGGTCATAAGTGTCACGGCCTGAGTAGAAGTATACCAAAGTAACCAAACTGGGAAGTTAAGAAAGAATTTGAGAGAATCGGCACAAAGTGACATGTGCATAAAAAAACTACAAAAGTCACCAACGTTGAAAGCTCACTATCAAATCTAGCATGTTACCAAGTCCAAATCCTTTCCTACCACCCCTTATCATCCGCCTTCACATATGCTCTCTCTTTAGTCTATTTTCTCTCTCTCTTTAAGACCAACAAGTTAAACTAACTTTCCAGCTTTAACCTACCAAAAACATATAGATAATGACATTAATAAGATGGATTTCAGAATTTACAAAAGGAGCATAAATCCTTTTTCCAGCTTATGTCCAACTCATATCTAATATTTTTCCCTTCAATCATGTATTTACATTTCCGGCCCGTATTAACTGTCTTGTGTAAAAATATTGAGAATCATCAACATACTTTCAAAATTAGGTAATCGCGGAGATAAAATAGAGAAATTCGTATAAATTAATTAAATGATCACTGGATTGACTACATAAATTATTGAGTCTTTGACTAGTGATTAATACGAAATATGGGGAAAAAAATTATATAAAATTTGAACAATTAAGAATGAAAGAATATGATACAAAATGAAGTTGGATGTACTGTCTGACTTTACTTTTGCTGTGTCACTACACACCATAACCCATGCCACCCCCATGTTCATGTTACATATTGAACATATACTATCAATTTTGCATACCAAACCCATGTGTGGTTTTACATTCTTTAACCACCACCATTTTTCAACTAAAAAATAACTACCCACCCCTAAAAAAAATGTTGTTAGCTCACATGATCTGAATGGGAAATCAGAAACCAAAAATAAGAAATAATGACACCAATAACTACAATTTCACTGACTCTTGCAATCTTGTGAGCCACGAGGTTGAAAGACGGAGTTACCTTCAGCTTTTTAGCTCTGATGAGAATTTTCTGTTCAAGTTTTTAGCATTGATCATCGACAGTCCATTGAGTCGAATGAGTCTGCAAACCCTGAGGGTTTGGATGGAATGCTGTTCTGTGTCCTGCTGAATGACATATCGCTGACCATTGTTGAAGTGCCCTCATTGGCTTGCCATCTTTGTAAAGCTTGGGGGAGACTCATGTGTAGGTCAATGCCATAGGAATCGTCTTCCTCTTGGCTCGAAGGTTTCCACTGCTCAACAAGTGGGCCCAACACGTTTACGGCATGTCCCATGTCGGGTCTCTGATGTGGTTCACGGGCTGTGCAATGGCCTGCCAGCTCAGCAATCCTACAAATGCTCTCAAAGGTTTCATCATCGAGGTCAAGGATGGCATCAATTGACTTTCGGATGTTGTCCTTGTTGATCAAGATTCTGCGGAACCATGTCACCAAATGAGATCTCTCGTCTGGCATTGTCTCATCAAGGGCTTTTCTACCAGTGATAAGCTCCATCAATATAACTCCAAATGCATAGACATCAATTTTGGTGGTCACTCTCCCAGTAACTGTTGGAGAAAAAAGAGCAGAACATGTTAGTATTTATTTCAGAGCACAGATGGGTCTACCAAAATGCAAACATCAAGTTGACAATCACTCCAATGTAAGCTAATTATGTTGGAAAACCTATCAGCCTTATACTTTCAAACTGTTGAAAAAGATAGAAGATCAGAAATTACATCATGGGGGTCCTCAGATTAAACTTTAGATAACTGGTATTAAAGCATGACCACATGAGTAGTACGACTGTACAAGAACATACTTAGACTAATAGAGTAAAACACACAAGGCGCTAAGGCAACCACTGTTAGAGAAATCAAGTTAAGCTGTTCCACAATCCTACATTGCTTCATATGAGCTTCGCCTTACTGCATTTCTAAAATTTGTAATATCTCTAAGCACATTTGCAATTAAACAAAGTAGAGTGCAGCAAAAAAGATTTAAATGTAACAGGCATCTGCCAGCCAGAACTCAGGTCTAGACCCATATGAGATAGTGCTCAGGTATCTTGGCAGGCAACTAATGCAATGAACGCCAACCCCCAAAAACATAACTTAAATTATTAGGCCCTCGTCATTTAAGTCAATAAGTGAGGGGTATACTCGAGCACATGTTCTAAAAACACACAGCAAATACAAGTGTGTGAATAGATCTGTACATCTGCTTACAAGTGCTATGGATTCTTTCTTTCTCGTAAATGGAATGCGGATTGGATATGAGTCTAACGCGGGGGGGGGGGGGGGGGGTGTCAAAATGAAGTTTACCCTTCAATAACAAATAATATATTCCAATAGAACTTTGTTCTGGAATTGCAATAACCATCTACTACTCTACAACAAGATAGAAAGAGCAAATAAAGAAAGATTCACAGTTCAAATGTTCAGTGAGCCACTGTGATTTATTCACAAACTTCAAGGCACAGGTAAATGAGTGCAGCTTATCATCATACTATAAGTTTTATTGAGCCTTTGTTGATTCACAAATGTACCATAATGTGCAGTATCATTATAAAGCCAAACAAACCACAAAACTAAAGAGATAAAATCTAAACCAATACAATATTTTGTAACTTCTCACCAATACATCGTGCTATTTTCAGATTTTTACAGTGTTCACACTTAAGCCGCATGATATCCCCACCAATCACAGGATATAATAGGTCTAATTAGATATCATGCTGATGACTTTACTCCTAACATCCACCCACAAACCAAGTAGCCTATAAATTAGTTTGATTATTATAATCAACAAATAAATGGAATCATAGATTCCCACAAATCAATTACAAGAGTTTAAATAAAAAGAGACTATTGACAGTAATACCTAGCAAAATAGAGATCATGCTTTAAAATCCTACACACATAATTTTGCATCACAGTTAATACAAGTATATGAATTTTCCAGGATCTACTCAAAGTTTAAATATGCTTCCCTAGCAAGAGAAAGAAACTCACGAAGAATTCAAAGTTCATAAAATACAGAGTAGTATGTCTTATTAGCCAATATTAAAATAGCATGACAAAAAGAAAAATCACCAAGAATAACTGAACAGATGCTTACCAGCATATTCAGGTGCAAGGTAGCCGAATGTTCCAGCCAATCGGGTCTCCACTGAATATTTTCCATCAGGAGCATTCTTTACCAAACCGAAATCTGCAACCTTGGCCCTCATGTCATCTCCCAGCAAGATGTTAGAAGGTTTCAAATCTCTGTGAATGAAACTTGTTTGCGCCAAACTGTGTAGATATTCAACTCCCCTGGCCACATCCAAAGCTATGGAAACTCTCTGCTTCCAGGTAAGAGGGGGATATCCAAGCTCTTGCCATTCAAACAGATGTTGGCCCAGGTGCCCTTGTGGCATGTACTCGTATACCAAAAGCCTCTCGTGCCCATTGGTGCAGAAACCTAAAAGAGCAACCAAATGCCTGTGCCTAACTTTTGTAAGGACTGCAATTTCAGCTTGAAACTCACTCATCCCTTTGGTGCCCATAGCTGTAGCTTCCATCCTCTTAACGGCAATCTTAGTCCCATCATGGAGCTCCCCTTTGTAAACAACCCCAAATCCTCCACGTCCCAGTATATTGTCCTCGCTAAAATTGTTTGTAACCTGCCGAAGGACTTGGATAGAGATGGCAACATTCCCGCCTTCAAACACGGGGAAATCACCATGATCACCACTGCTCTGGCTCTGCAACTCACTTGGAACACCAGCATAACCATTTGTTGTCCCCACTACACTGGTCTTCACCATCTCATTATTCCCAGCTTCGGGATTCTGAACCTTCCCAAACTTCCTGTGCTTCTTCTTCATATAGCACTTGTACAGCACAAACATCACAACAACAACAAAAACAAGAACCGCAATCACCACACCCACCACCATACCAGCAGAAACCGATGAATTCTTTGACCCACCACCCGAGCCAGAAGAGGAGCTGCCCCCAGAACCCGGAGAGCCAGGTGGAGCAACATCCTTCCCAATATTCTTATTCCCAGAAGTGAGCAAATTCACCCCAGGACTAAAACTCGGAACCTTCCCACTAATGTCATTATTTGTCAAATCAATCTTCTTAAGCTTGGGCAAGGAAGCTAAAGAGGCAGGGATAGTGCCAGTCAAGTTATTATTACTCAAATTCAACTCCGTCAACGACATCAAATTCGCAAATGCCGGGGAAATGGTACCCGAAAACCCTTGTTTCGCGAAATTAACAGCAACTACGTGGCCACTCGAATCACAGGTCACAAAAATCCAGCTATTACAAGCATCATTACCCATCCAAGCATCAGCTAACTTAATTGGATACCCTAAAGCCCCAGCAACATGAAGCAAAGCAGTAACCTGAGGATCACAATCCCCAGTAACATTCCTACAAAAATGATTATTACCCAACTCTACTACTTTAACAGTCTTAGGAAAATCAGGAAGAGGCCCTTGAATATTGTTATTATTAATAGTAAAATTCTCCAATTTAGGCAAACTAACAATTGAAGGTGGAAGAATCCCAGAAAACTTATTATCCCTAAGTTGAAGATCAAATATCTGAGTACAAGCAGATAAATCAGGAATTGCACCAGTAAATGAATTAGCATGAAGCCATACCTGAGCTAATTGGGTCATACCCGAAACAACATCAATCGGACCCGACAACAACCCATCAACCTGATTATTAACCCAGAAATTCTGAATTGCAGACCCGTTTAACGACCCGGGTAAAGACCCACTCAAATTATTGTAGCTCAATCTCAAATTCTGCAACCCGGGAAACGACTCGAATACATCTGGAATCGGGCCTTCCATTTTCGCATTATTAACATAGAAACTAGCCAAACTCGAAGAATCAGTGAGCTCGGTAGGAAACTGCCATGGCGCAAGGTCTTCATTAAAGGAGAGGGAAAGAGTTTGAAGTGAACTCAACCCAGAAAAAGCCCCAGATGGGATTGAAGTAAAATTGTTATTATCAAGATATACAGTTTGAAGAAGAGAGAGATCAGCTAAAGAAGGTAAAGGGCCACTAAATTCGTTGCTTTGAAGAGAAAGAGTAGTGAGTTGAGAAAGGGTATTAAGGGAAGAAGGAAGTGTAGCTTTGAGAGATTTAGAAGCAAGATTAATGGAGGTAACCCTGTTGCCATTATCACAGTGAACACCCTCCCATTTGCAGAAATCCGTGGAAGAATCCCACCCAGAAGGAGGGGATGATCCGAAGGCTTTCAAGAAGTCATTCATGGCGGATTTGTCGTCAGCAGAGGAGAGAGAAAGAAGGAGGAAGAAGAAGATGAAGAGGGTAGTTGTGGTTGTTTTCGCCATTGAAGGGGAGGAGAGAGAAAGAGAAAAAGGGGGTAATGTTGGTATTAATGGTGGGGTTTTAGGAGGTGTGAAGGAAGAAAAGAAAGTGAGTTGGAATTTGGATTTTTAGGGTGGACAGCTCTTTGAATAATAGAAGACGCGTAATTAAAAAATTTAAAGAAATTTTGTTTAATTTTGTGTTTTTGGAGATTTGGGATTCCTTTAATTAGAAGTTGTTGTTGGAATTGAGTCAATAGGGTATCTTCATTCTTCATTTGCATCTACCATGAGGGGTCCATGAGACCATGACTCCATGGCCAATCTGTTTTTTTACCACGGCGTCGAGATTTTCTTATCGTTGAAAAGGAAGGTAAAAGGTGAGAACTCTATTTGACACCGTATCTGTGTTTTATAAATTAACATTTTTTTTTCTTGAGATTTTCTTTTTAAAAAGGAAGTTAAAAAGTAAAAACTCTATTCATTCTTGGAAATTAGTTATGTGCGTAATATGAATGTCAATCGAGATATTTGCTCCAAAATATCAGTACTTATACGAATTATTCACTTTATTTGCAATAAGACACATTATGTGATAAGGTAAAAAAAAATTAAGAGATTAATGGCACGTGTCTCGTAGTGTAAGATAAGAAAGAGATACAAAGAAATTGAATGTAAAATTTTATGAACGATATACAACTATTATACATGTAGTTAAAGGTTAATGGTTGAAGATTTTAAAATGTATTCTTAAAATGAAAATGTAGAAATGCACTTTTAAATCCTAATCAGCAAGATAATCATTCTTTAGATTTATATCATTCAAGATATTCATAATCATGAGATACTTAAAATCTATTCATCAATATAATCACCTTTTGGGTTCTTTGTTGATTTGTAATACATTTGATGAGAGTATCATCTTTATTTATGCTTGTATCTTTAAACAATAATGCACCACTTATATTTATGTGAATATTATCCATATTTACTTTGGGGAATTGCACAAATGAAAAAGGCATTAGCACTACTAAAAAAAAGTTGGGCATAATATTATGATAGGTTCACAACTCATTAAGAAAAAATAAAAAGGGTAGGCTATGAAAAACAAACGAAATGGTCCCAATTCCCACTCTTATTTTCAACATTTTTGCAATTTAGACGACTTATTTGAATTATAAATTAGATTCACAAGGTAGAAACTAAGAATGTCTTTTAATGAATTTGGGTATAAATAAGAAAAGAAGAAAAATGAAAGATATTTTGAATCGATAAAAGAATATTGGTAATATTATAAATTGATAAATACCTTTTTTCTGGGGAAAAAAAAATTGAGATAGTGTATTGATAAACTTTTTGACGATAATTATTCCAATGAAATTTGGATCATATATTTTATTTCTAAAGTTACCTTTGGTGTGTTTATTCAAAAAAAAAAAAAAAAAAAAAAAAAAAAAAGTTACCTTTGGTGTTATGCAGTAAATTATTTACCAAAGTATAGGAGTATTATTTACCAATTATTCAAAATTAACATATCATTTTCAATTCTATCCATAATCTACTCTTTCAAGGAAAGAAATTATTTGGACAGATCCTAGAATATATGTGGGTCAAATTAGTCCAAGAACGAAGTTCATGGGCTGGGTTTGGAATACAATGGGCCCACACTATTAAAAAAATATATATATATATATGGCGTAATTGGCGTAATTATACAAGTATTTTGAGTTTTAGAAATTGTTTTTTTTTTTTTTTTAAAAAAAAAAAGGGAAGACAAAGACAGTTGTTTATTTTTGCTTATTGCTCCAAATCCAGCGACGGGTGACACTAATTGAATGATTAGATTGAACGCTAAAGAATTATCCCCATCCAACTCAATTATTCTTTCCTTATTTTTCTGGATAACAAGAATTCAACTTTTTCATCAACTGCTCCTATCATTTGTCTTTTTTTTTTTTTTTCTTTTTTTTTTTGGAATATCATTTGTCTACTTGAAAATTATATCTGATGTATCATTGGCAAACACGTGTCAATTTTTAATTTAGTTGTATACTATTAGGCACTTTTTTTTTTTTGTATGTGCAAAGGCTATTAGGTACTTCGCTTGCCATTAACTACGTATGTAAAGATACTTTAGTGGTGTAATGGTATTTTGAAGCTTTATAATTGTACATACAATTATTTTATAAAAGATACACAAATTAATATGTAAATGGTAAATAATAATGATACACCAACGTGAGATATAACAGTACCAATGAGGTAAATAATACTCTAATGATAACTTATAACTTTGCATTATTACACAAAAAAATACCATTTAAAATTTATTTCATAAAACTTTCATGAAATGATCTAATGTAATAAATTTCCAAGTATCCTTTCACTATGTAAATGGTAAACCATAATGATATTCATTAACTTGTTTGGCTATTTTATATTTTATTGAAAATGAGTCTCATTTTAAAAAACGTAACTATGATGCTTATATGAGGTTTCTCGTGTAAAATACAAGATGTAATGCAAATTTATGTTAGCATGATAAACCATTCAACCCTTTGATGTCATGTATGGTCCTCGTGTCCCCTTGTTATCTTTGTAACAATGAAAGAAGAAAAGCACATGCCCATATCATATCATATGAATTAATCTACCTTTATACACATAATTATTGTAACTGGCCAATAAATCATTTGATAACAACTTCATAGGACCCATGCACCCATCAACCAATTATCACATCACATAATATTTGATAATACTACCTCTCTCCAATTAAATAGTAAATATAAGTTCAATTATATTGTATTTACTATTACGTTTTGGGTTGACTCATCGTGTCTATAATCTAATAGTCTTTATATTAATATTAAAGGAAACATTTTATGTTAGGTTTTCTAATGTATTCCCTCTATCTTTCATAATCTCCCATTTAGTTTAAATTTCTTAAATCTTTATTCTATGCAAGTTGAATAAGAATGTCTTGTTATTACTTAAATAGCGTTTTAGCAAAGTTTAAGGCAAAACTTTAAAGCTCGTAGTATTTAGTATAGATAATTAACAGATACTTAAATTGAGCCTAGAACTAGTTTTGTACATTGAAGTTAGAACATATGATAATCGAAGTATTTGTAGTAGGTACTCTGTAAGTCCATAGTCCATGTTTTTGGAAATAAAAGAAATACACAATGGGCCAAGGCCCAACTTTCAGAGGTTAGTACAAGTACAAAGTATGAAACTGAATAAGAAAGGCTTGACAAGTTGACATGATACATAATTTTTTTTAGGAAATTAGTTTCACGGCTGTTAAATATTTTTGACAAAAATGTAATAAAATATAAAGTATATAAAAGATATGTAGAAATATTTCATTTAGATATGTATGAAATATGAAAGAAAATGGTATAAATAGTTAACTTAAAGATTTTACCAAAAAAAAAAAAAAAAAAAAGCCAAAAAGACGGGTAAAGGGTAATGATAAGTGTCATTGGTTATTCGCTTTTAGTATAAGTTAATAGATAGATAGATTACCTGATACTTACCACTACACAAGATTAACAAAACCAATTCACACATGCATATATGAATATATGATTGATCTCCATTGAAGTATATAACCAACCTTTGCTTGAAAAAGAAAATGTATGATCAACCCTTAAATTGAATACAATAACTTTTGTATACATCCGGTGTACAGTAGTTTACTGTACATCGGGGGTCACTTTTTATCAAATTTAGGGTCACTTTTACAATTTTTGGGTAACTTTTATCAATAAAGTATAAATACTTAATAACATTTATTTATGTTAGGGTAACATTTATCCATATTAGGGTAACTTTTGCTTATTTTAGGGGTAACTTTATAACGGATGTACAATATTTATTGTACATCCGATTTATTTAAAAGTTTGTGAATTGAATATACGTAATACATTGCTCTAGTGCTGGTTATGTACTTATGTAGCTAAGGTTAGACACCTGATGGTTAGTATGCATCTCTAAATACTACTCCGTAATAGTCTAATAGTATATCGTAGAAAAAAAAAAAGACATTATAGCTTGATATGCAACACATCTAATTCAAAAATGGTAAACCCTTGTTACTTCCATAATTTAGAAGATCATGGAAAATAATACTATTAGAAGACAACATTGGATGTACTACGTACGAGATTTGGCCCTTAAATTGTCGAAGCTTGTAATAAAGACTACTTTTGAACAAAAAAATGGGCTACTTTTCAACTGTGTTATCACCCAATCCAATCAATTATGGGTGTGAAGAATTATTGCCAATTCAAAGTACAAGTTACTAGCCCAAGAATCCAAGATCACTAATGATTCATCTCAACCAATTAATGTTTATGTTTCTCCTCTTTCTGCATTTTAGATACAATACAAATAACTTCAGCCTCAGGGACCAACTGCTGCTATCTGAAGAAAATCAGAGTATTAGATTTAGGTAATTAGGTAAGGGCCGTGATGTGGTTTTGGCTATTTGCCAAAGGTTTAATCTTTTAAAATGACTATTTTATCCATTTTACGTGAATCAAATATTTAAAAACTTGCAAACAAAAAGGGACTGAGCGAGTAACATTTACTAATCTAGTATTATTCATACCAGTACATAATACAAACCACATAATATCAAGGCCCTGAAAGTTCATGCTTAAACAATTGGCCGTTGTACCAAAACACAGGCACACAGCACTTCAACTTTATACTAGTAATACTTAAACTAAATTCCCTCAAAGCGAAATTCGAATAGCATTACAAATGTCTCACCAACAAATTCATCAAATATATATGGAGCAGAACAATGTTGAAATGTTGAGTTCTAAAATCATCAGCTAACCTCATTTTCCTACAGCATAAAAGACCCTTGCACTGAATATTCCGTTCATATACACTGAGCTACTGACCTTGTCGCGAACCATCCCTATGATATAATGCTTTGTAAGGAAGGTTGATATGAGATCAGAACAAAGATTATGACCAAAACAACTGCAACACCCCATGGTGAACCACCAGCCCGATGAATGTCACCCGGGTTGGACCCTGGCAAGAGGAAGCTTAGGCAGCTCGACGATGGCATTGTTGAAAGCCAGTGGACTGCAATAATTATCAGAAGAGGAGAGATCATCAGCAAACGCTGCAACAGCTCTGCTGCAGTAACTATCACTGCATCATAGATTATGTAACCAAATAAGCCACATAACAGAAGCATAAATGTCATTAGTACCCAATTCTCTGATACTCCCATGTTTGATCTTAGGGAAAAAGCCATTGTTTCTTATCCTTCTTTTTTTTTTTTGGGTGGAGTAGAAAATGTAGCTTAGGATAAAAAGTATAGTAGTACCTCTTCAATTTGTGATGGGATACATCTCAACTTTTTAAGCAAAAATAGTGACTTGTATGGCTGTTTTTTTTGTACAAATGATTCCATTTTCTGGATTGTTCTCTGACTAGTCCTGTAAAAAAAACAAATGTAGTGGAGATTTATATAGCAACTTAGTACAAATTTATGCATGCATTCCTAATAAAAACAAAGGAAACGCCATGTGACATGCAGTAATTTAAACCAAAAAAAGAACTACAGAATGCAATAAGGAAATTTAAGGGTGACAATGTGACACTCCGTCAAAAGCGGAATAAGCATAAGCATGGTTCATATGTAAAAAAGTTAAGGTGAAAAATCGCACTTATTTGTACGCGAATAACCCATTACTTTTTGTAACATACTTGTAATAGGCAACTGCTAATACCTCTATATGTAATACGTATTATGAGTTTTCAACTAAAACACGGTAAAATGTTCACAAGTGGTCGTTCTTTAGACTTATATGTACCTTATCTAAACTTATTGTCCCTTTTCTAAGCTAGTCCGAAAGAACAAGCTTAACACTTTATCAACTAAATGAACACGTTTAAAACACTTCATCATATCATCCAATTCGCTGACTACAGTTTCATTCTTAATTGGCCCATCACTGAAGTTATATGAGCTTATTTAGCCGCATTTGAATTTATCAGTTCTTTGACAATTACCAGGGAATAATGAGCTACAAGTCGCCAGAGTAGGTGATAGATTAGCAAGCAACGAGAACAGAACTAGCATCATGATCATGATGATTAGTTCAAGCAGTAGCTCTCTTGCACCTTAAATCTAGATTAAGAATCTCCTTTTTCTACAGGTTACAGTGTAGTATTAGCTTGGATGATTTAACATTGGTAAAAGAAAAAGAAAAAAAAAAAAAAAACTTTAATCAGAGTGATAAAAAAAAAAAATAATAATAATAATAATAATAAAAAAAAAAACATATTCTGATATCCACCTAGGAATCAGAGTGATGTAACATTATTTGACATGATAAACAAACTTTAATCATCTAATCATGATACTCCGTACATTATTTCCCTTGTGAGTTGTGAATGCCAAATTTGAATTACTACAATCTGATAGCAGGGCAGAAAATGAAAAGAGTCAAAACTTGTACCTATGATGATCAACAAATCATTGACATATTCTAACACATATCATCGTATATCTAGCTCTTTAAGTACACCCGACGTTTTTTTTAAAGCATCACATTCTGTAGGCATGCGTACAATAAAACGTGTTTTTTTCCGTTTTCCGTATCATTTTGAATATTCATATAGCATCATAAATAACATGTCGTTGATTTCAAATGTGTAACTTATGACATATCCATAGTACCTATTGTCTAATTTAGGCATCTACATAACATTTTTAAATGCAAGTATGCAACTACTTTAGAAGCAACAAGAGATACAACAAGGAACAAATTTTTCTATGAGGCATTTTATCAAACATGTACCGTGCAAGCTTTATTCAACCTTTCACATACCACTAGTCCACCACTGCCAAGAAAAGTTTAAACCTTTAAAACCAAAATTAAAAATTTATTAAAACGAAAAACTTAGGAAAGTGAAAAATTAAGTACTTTCGAAATGACCAAAAAGCCACCGCATAAAAAAGAGGCAAACAATTTAAATTCCAAATTTGATAAAACAAAAACCCTAAAATCCCAGTTGAATATTCTTGCAAATCAGAGAGAAAATGGAAGTGGGTGCGAAGAGAGAGAAGGAGAAGCAGAAGGAGACTGAAAAACTTCCTTATGTCGTTGCAAAAGATGACACCAAGCCTGTTCTTCAAGACCCTGTAAAAATTCTCTCTCTTTTTCTTTTTTTCATTCTTTAATGTAGTCGGGATTTGATCTCGGGTTTTGAGTACCGCCCTTGAGACTTTATAAAAAATGTTATGTGCCTAACACGTTATTTGTTCAATTGTAATTTGTAGTTATGGAGTTCAGACCCAACTCAAGCTGAACAAGCAGTGCTGCGGTTGCCACCATTTCCCTTCAGATCAAAATCTTAGCTCAATTTGAGATGTTATAGTGAAATTGCTCCATTTGTAAGAGTTTTTTTGCTTTTTTTGTAATGCTACTTTTGTTGGTTTTTGAACTGATGTACAATTGATTGAGTGATGTGCTGATATAATTATGATTATTTTATGAAATTCTTAATGGTATGAAATGGAAATGTTATCATCTGTTAGTCTGTTACTGATATCTGCCTTGTTTGGTATTCATTTTGTCCAAATTAATTGAACTTATAACATCACTCTCTCTATCCCAAATTAATTGCAACAATGGCACAAGCATTGGAGTAGGAAAGAACCAGTAGTATTAGACATCAACTTAATTACAGTATAACAAATTCATTGCATTTTCACATCGTATAGGGTGAAATTCATCTCTTTTTCATACAAGGTGTTAAAAATTTCAAATTATAACTTCTTACATACAAAAAAAGCTTACTTGAATTTACATTAAATCCAAAATTCCAAAAATCCACTACTTGTGACAGTCAAGAATCTCAGGATGGCAAAATTTAATAATTCATTACAATATTTTGTTAGTGAGGCTAATGTAGGTTTCTCATTTTCGCTATAAGATTTAGCCAAATTCTTAACCCTCTGCTGTTCCATCCTACACTTAAGGTAGGTTTCTCATTTTCGCTATATTACCAAATTCATTTATCAAACCACGTTGCAAACACAATAACTCAACTACAATCAGTTAATTGCTGAATTCTTATTACTGTGAAGTCTAATGAGTCTAATGATCAGGTGCCAAGATGAATCAATGGCTTCGAATAATATAGTATCTAGTACAAGCCAATAAATGAATTGTACACTACACATATCTCACGATTTCTAATGTGACCCAAATAATCAAGAGTTCACTACATAAATTAGTACATATTATATATGATACAATGATCAGGAGTTGTCTTCAACAATTGGAGAAGCTGCCCTGTCATGGATATTTGGAAACTTGGGTGGCAAAGTCATCACAGGCCCGTCCAAAGAACTCTCACTTGCCATTGCTAACGCCAGAGAATAACCTAATGCACGGGCCACAGGAACTGCTACCGCATTACCCACTTGAATATACCTAAAACAGAAACAATGCGAATATATCTTAATTTCGGCATAAAATCAAAAAACCAAAACAAGATCTAAACCAGATATATACCTGTCTTTAACCCCGCCTTTCAATTGATAATAATCTGGAAAACCTTGTAATCGAGCATTTTCTCTTATGGTCAGTACTCTGTCTTGTACAGGATGGAGCACAGCCTGATTATGGGGTTCTGCCCTTGTAACTACAGTAGGAACTGTCTCATCCCACCATAGCCTTGCAAATGGCCTAGTAATTTCAAGATAAAAATATTACAGTAAAATTTAAATAAAATATATATGTATAACTGTACAAGTATATCGAATTACCCAATAAAGTTTCACTTACTTTGAAGATGTCCCCCCAACAAAGGTCATTGCATAATCTGGCACCTGTTAGCAAGCAATAAAATCAAAATGCTTTTCAACAAATTACTGATGTGATGAAGATAACAAGTAAACACTAAACAGTGATTCCACACATAATGGCGAAGATAGTGGAGAAGATCAACAACAATATAAAATTTACTTTAGTTAATGTGTTATTAGTTTACTCTTGCAATAGTCCATGACTCCATGATACTAATTATACTATTGCCAAGGCACTAAGGCATATTATCTAGTATAAGGTTTATGCAGTCTTGGTGCAAAATAAATAAGGGATCAAAGCTTACCAAGGGTTTCTTCGAGGGTAAATATTCCCTCTCAACATCAGGATCCCATTCTACCTTGTTATCAGAACGAACACGCACTCCTGGTAGATCTCGAAAGTTTGCTCCCTGAGCAAAAAGACACTTATTAAATCCAACACCCAAGTGGAAAAGAAGCAAGTAGTCAAGTAAAATATGATTATTACCTTTTTCTTAGGAATCCGACAAGCCCTCTGGTAATCATCAACATTCAAGTTAAGGGGCCGGTGGTCATAGAGTTTGGATATAAACTCTGAGCCATTTCTAGAACCAAGCATAGCTGCAACATAAGAGGGACATGATCTCAAAAAGTGAGTTGGCAAACAGATTTCGCTACATCATACCATTACAACAATGGTCCAAAATAGACAAGACCGTCAAAAAGAAATCAAAACTCAGATAATTACCATCCTTTGTCATTCTAATGAAGCGCTGAAACTCTGTTTTTGGGGGACAGCTATATGGTATCTCATCACGACTCTCAGCATTGGTTACCTGCATTGCCATGACAAAATAATATAGACCACAAAATTGACAATTTGGAACGTAAAAGATAGAATAAACCACCACAGAAATCTGACATACTCAGAGAACTCTCAATCACTTACCTCCGGCATATCAGAGATAGCATCGCCAAGAAAAAGTTTGTTCTCTAATTGAACAGTATGTCCCTCATTATAAGCAACTGTATTTATCTACAATATACATCAGACATTGTCAGTCTTTCGATACTGTATTGTGTGAATCAATGTGCCAGTCTATCGAGACTATAGTGTGAATCAGATGAATAGGGAACAGTGATTCAATTTCATACCTCAAACTCAGTTGGAATAACACCTCTTAGAACAAGGTCATGGGTTGGCAGCGGATATTGTGGTAATTTCTGTATAGAACAAATAAATTAGCTATGAAATATAACGTGAATTTAACAAGCAGCAATGGCTAGACCAGGAAAGAGACAATTATGACTTTTGGAGCTTTATAACATTATGACATAAAAAAAACTCATTCACATCATTTAGTGGAACGAATTCAAGTTCAAATAAGATATCTACTAATAAATCAAAACCTAATTCCTTGTTTAGAGAGTTAACTTCTATGGAAAATTTGGAAATTAATGCAAAAGATTTTTAAAAAACAAAAATCCGAACTGATAAATCCCATGCACAAGTAATTATATAAAGAGCTCAAAGCTAGAGTTCCATTAAGTCTTGAGTAAATAAAAGATAAGAAACCAACGTCTACATATTGTATTTCCTTATTACAAAAAAGTTCACCATGTGATTACCCAATTCTTCAGTATATAAAGAACCTAAAAAAGAGAAAAAAAATCCATGGCTAGTTTAATGCAGTTTACAACATGAATCATTCATATACGGGAAGTTGGGAACCATATCCCTTGATTGGCTTTTGAGCTAAATAAAACATTCCTTTCAAACCAAGCACAAGCTAAATGGTTCAATTATCAGTAGGCAAGGAGCTCAGGATTTAAAGATATGATGATACTGTATGATGTGGTATGCATGTTAACCAAAGCATGGATACTACACATGCAACCTAAGTAATTAAACAATATACCATAAAAACCTTACCTCTGAAGGCTGAGCACCCCATATAAAAACACGCATACGAAACTGGGGTAGTCCATAAGCACCAGCAGCCATCATTCCCATTCGTGCTTGATAATTCATATCAACTAACCTCCCAAGAGCATATCTCCCCAAAAAGCCCTTAGAGAACTTAACCAAGTCAACAACATTCTCCATCAGTGCATATTTTGGCTTCAAATAGTTTACAACATCCATGTAAACTACAAGCTGTTCATTTTTAGGGTCAGCAAGTGGATTTTCAGCATTTCTAAACCGATTGAATCCGCTTATGCCTTGGCATGGAGGTCCACCACATACAACATCAACATCACCCTACAAAACATTATAAATGAGAAATAGTAAGTCCCGATTTTAAGAATGGACTGCAGCAGCTGATAAAGACTGATTTAGCTTACCGGGAAAGGCAGAATTTTTTCCTTGTATCCATTCTTCACAAATTCTCCAATCTTCTCACGACAATTGCTGGTTCAAGAAGTCTTTTAGAAATGATCTACATCTGAAACTACAATTGCAAAGCAAATCAGATTTCTTACCTTAGCCCCTCCAAAGGTTCCCAGGTGTCATCCTTCTCTCCATATCCCTTCCAACGGACCTATTGATTTTGGGAAGGAAATTTAATCATGAGCTTATAGCACAACAGCCAGAACCAACATTACAACCAAGTTTCCTTATCCATAGACGCAACATGCATCATCAATTAACTAGCTTCTTAGTGTTTGCATATTTTTTACAAACATATTTCACTTTTTTATAAGAAATGGTTGCTCCTATAATTTTTTAACCAATGTCACCTAAGATGCTTACATATATGGTAAAGATTTCTTGAATAACAGCATTTATATATCATCAGCAGAAAGATTGCTTAATGCCATTGTATGCTACTCTCGCACCAATGGAGAGTCATAATTGCCAAGGGAGATCTAAAATTAACTAATTAATGACTTAATGTATTGTTGTAATTTTTGTATTTACTTGAAGATATTAACAATACAAGAATGATACTTGTAAGAAATAAAGACAAGTTAAAATATTGTAGTGAAAAAGAAATAGAGGGGGGTAAATACCCAACCACAAATTATGTTTGATCATTTCAAATTTAAATGCATGCCCTTTAGCTAAGTTGAAAAAAAATTAACTAACTTCTCATTTCAAGCACACAATACCTTGAAGTAAAGCCCTTGTTTATCACAGTCTTTGGGATCACCATAACAAATCCCAAGAACTTTTTCAACTTCAAATACTTCTTCATCATCCGGATTATCATCTTCATTGGCATCATCCTCAGCATTGTCATCATCCTCATCAACCATTGAATCAATTATTTCATGTGTGGTTTCACTTTGAATCAAGCCAAAGGATGCACATATCTTTGGCCACTCTTTAAGCAAGGTCAAAAAGTCACCAACAGACTCATTTCGCACCTGTGTTTAAAAGGCACATGATTTAATAAAAGAGTGTTTAAGACCAGTAAGCTTCAACTCTACTGTCTGGAAACAATAAGAGCAGCAACAACAACAATTATAATCATAAGTAATAATAGCATGCATTACATTGGTTTCCGGATGATTGAGTGCTAGACTCTGACATGCAAATTGATTGACATCAACGGCCCACCTCTGTTCAAACAAAAAAGCCATTAGCAGCCTACATACTGTATATCACAAAGAACATCAAATCAAAAGATCCACTAACCGTTACAAGGTTAGACCCATGCAAGTTAGCACCCAGGCATAAACCAGTAGACATTGCACCACACCCACAGTAGAGATCTAATACAGTTATTTCTGAATTGCGTGACTCATTCCCTTGAGTAGGCTCATCAGAATCAGACTTCGCATCACAAACTGCTCCATTGACCTCCTTTTCACTTGAAATAGTTGACTGTGATTCACTTCCAGGACTAGCAGTTTCTGTATGGAAGTAAGGGTCAGATTCTTAGGTGTGTCCAGGCTAGCATTTCACAAAAACATTAAAGCTCATTGACATACCAGCTGGTGGTATTATATATGTGGAGTAGGGTAGCAAGTACTTCATATCATAATAATAATCGCATTCTGGGATTGCTGACAATTTTGAATCAACATCTAACTGCCATCAAGTTAAAGCAGATTTTTAGAAATGTTTCCAAAAGGTTAGTAATAAAACTCATGTTTCAAGGAAGGATCATTCAGGAAACTTACATTGGGAGTAACCCTGACAATGTTAATTTTTTCAAGAAGACAGTCCAATGGATTATCATCCATGATTTCTGAAGCAAACACACGCTTTGCCTCCCTTAGAGTAATACTCCCTTTCATAACCTAAACATTTTAAGATAAAGGCAATACAGAATTAATAAGAAGTTTTATGATAATATAGGTAAGCATGCCTACATAAGCATTAGAGAAATTTCTGAGTCTTTACACTTACAGTGTCCACTGATCTGTAATACCATTGTGCCCTGAAATACAGCAAGCCATCAACCCCCTCGAACATTTCAAGAATCTTACAAATGTATGGTGGTTTACCATCTTCAGACTGAACACAAAATTTAATAGTTTAGCTAGGTTACAAAGATAGCTTTAAACCGTATCCAGCAGTATTTCACTAAATTTAGGGCTTGATGAATAACAAATTTGCAAACAGCTTTCCATATATATAGGTAATCCTAATCAAAGGAGTCAATTTACGTAGATGCTTATGCTTGCACTCTCATATAGCGTTGTTGCTCCATAAGAGATTATGAACACTTGTGTTACATAATTAAAAATAAACCATTAAACACAATCTTTTGATCAATAACATTAAATACTAAGCAGCAGATTTAATATCGTGTAGTCGTGTAGACTCTTCATAATCATAGATTTCCCAGTCAACTTTACCTATATACTAATGATTGCTCCCTTATATAGAGCTTCGCACAAGATTTTTAAATGTTAACAACTAAAAATTCATAGTGATCAACCATAGAGCATACATAATCTTTCAAACAATAACATTGAATACTTCACATCAAATTAAAAATGTGTACACTCTTCAAAATCATGACACTTAATTTGTACACTCACTTAATCTCATTTAATCACAAGCGACACTCTTAAGATTTTCAAGTAAAACCAAACCTTGCAATAATCTCATTAAAATCATCAATCATCCAAATTATAAATACTACCATAAACCCTTCATTTTTATACACCTTTCATGCTTAACAACACCAAATTACACTAAACAAGGACACAATTAGGGCATAACCTGAACATGAGCGTTATCATTCAACTCAAATATCTTAGAACCATCAACCTCAGCCTTCAAATAATGACACTTTGCTGGAATTAGCTCATCATCATCATCGTCAGAACTGCAATAAATTACAATAATTCATGTCAAAACTTCAATTTCTTCCGTCATTTTCACCCAAACTAACACAGATAAACAACAACAAACAACAAAATCACTCAAATTTTTTTATCTTACGTTTTCGATTTCTTTGCTCCTTGTTCCACCTGATCATCAAAAAAACAACCAAAAATAAATAAAAAAAAATTACAAAAAATCAACCATAAATCTGGAGAATTACAGAAAAAAAGGAAAACCTTAGCAGAATAACGATGAGGCCAACGAAGCTTGGCTTCATCGGCGGGAAGCGGATCTCCGAGGAATCTACAATCCGACTCCTCATTTTTAACCGATTTCCGGGAATTTTTCCGGGCAGAATTGGTCGGAGATTCAACAATCTCTTCAACGACCTCTTCATCAACAGGAATGCTAACCTCAGAACTCTCATTTTTGACAACCTTCTCAACCACCTCCACCTTCTGCTTCTTCGAACAGCCCGAAGCATACGTAGAAGACGAAGCAGGCTTCTTCTTCGCTGACTTACGCTTCGGCATTGTTGATCGATGAGAGAGAAAGTGAGGAGAGAGAAAGTTGGAGGAGAGAGAAAGTGAGGAAAGAGAGAGAGAGAGGTGGCGGCGAAGGTGAAAAGAGGAGAATTGAAAGAGAAGGGTTTATAATATTATATATGGAGTTGGATAGAGAGAGAGAGTGAACGGATTGAAGCGGGAAATTGTCGAAAATTTTGGAATAGTGAAATAAAATAATGAAAGAGATCGGGGATTATGGGTGTGCGGGTTTTTCAAGGGGAATTGTTTTGGTTTTTAAAGGCGGGGAAGTTTGAATTTTGAAGAGCTTTGCTGCTATTGCTAGTGCTGGAATATGGAGTTCTGGGATTAAGTATGGGTTAGTCGTTAGTGCCTTGGTGGTGTTTCAATTATTATGGAGTTATTTGTGCAATTAGGATTAAAATTTGGTTATTTCAAGCACCTTTGATTCATTGACACGTGCACTTTATCAGTAAGCTATTTACGAGTATGTATACTTTGTACTTTGTAGTACTGTGTTTGTTTTAGTTGTGCAATGTATTATAGTAGTATTGTTAGATATGTACTACGTATATGTATATGAGACCCTTTCAATAATTATTGAGTGTTGTGCACGTGCATAGGTTACATGACTTACATCTAAAAGGGGTTGAGTAAGATATGGATATTGTCGTATTAGATGACATTAACTATAAAGTGTAAATTATACTTTATTTCCTTAGCTTATTAATAGATGCATTGTTTTTTTTTAAGAAAAGATGAATCATTATGAAATGCTACCTCTATTCCAAAACAATTTATACAACCAAATTCATCACATTTCACCATAAATTTAAATAATTAAATATTATGATTTAATAAAAATAGTATATCATCACAAAGTAAATGGATAGTAAACAAAGTCACAGTGTGTCTATTACTCTAGAATTAAAAGGCAAATTATGAGAATCGATCTCAAGATCCTCTGGAGCCAAGAGGGAAGCTCTAACCACTTGAGTTAGTTATCACTCACTTTCACAAATGGTGTAAAATAGAGCAAGTAATCCAGTGTTTTGATATAGTATATCAGTTCTACAAGTTTCCGTACGTATCAAGGTAGGTTAATGCATGTGCTTGATTATTTAAAATTATCTTTTGTAAAATATATAGAAGTTGTGGATCATGAATTTTCTACAACATTGAATCTACAAGAATGGTAAAATATGATCTACAATCTTCTAGTCATGTCTTTCACCCACCATCTTCAACTATATATACTTGTATTAGGCATTCAATCACATACAAGCACATAAGAAGCCACACCCAAATAAACCTTGTTATATATCAGTTGTCTTTGTTATCTATTATCTTACCATTCATCCTTTAATTTAGGAAATTAAGTCACGATAAAGAAAATCAATATATTAGCCAATGAAAATATTGATTTTTTAAAAACAATTTAATTATGCTATTGCTCTTTTCATTAATTAATTATTTCTCCGTAATAAACAACAAATATATTTACATAAATATAATTCATCAATAAATTAGTTTCGTATAAACCTATAATCCCAAGAAATGAAAATAATAAAACTACAGATTTGTCAAAGAAAATTCATTATAATCCTAATAATCTAACCTAGGTTAATAATTATGACTAAAACTTTGCTCATCTAATTTGTAATTAAATAGGTAATTAGACTAGAAATTAAATTTTCATTTATTAACTGAAAAAATTTCCCAACACATTCACACCGTATCTACATTATATGCACATATGGATCAAAAAAAATTCAATTAAGTTTATTTATTAACTGAAAGAAATTCATTCTAAAACGGTGGTAGATTTCAATGTCTTTTCAATCAAGTTCACGTTAAGCCAACATGTCAAATCTTGATTATCTAGTAATTCCAAGTGATATGATATGATCTTTTATTGCATTTTTTTTGGTGCAAATGAGAGGCAAAGCCTCGGGAAAAAAACAAACAAAGCAAAACTAAGTCGGAACAAGCCGTGGCAAAGCCACCCCTACAACATCATCATATAAAATACGCCCTAAAGCTATATGGGGGAATTGAATCAACTCGATTGGGTTGTTCTGAGAAACACCATGATTATCTAGCCAATCCGCAGCTCTATTTGCATCTTGATAAATATGAAGAACTTCAGTCTGCCATTTAGTGTCTTCGAGCATTTGCTTGCACCTAGTGACGATATGCACACATTCTCCAGTATAGGTCACAGCATTATTCAAGACTTGGACTAGAGCCTGACTATCCAATTGAACTTGAATTTTATTTGCATGCATTCTGCCAGCCAGAAGTAAGCCATATTCAAGAGCTTTGACCTCTGCCATAAAAGCATTACAAGCTCCAATTTTGAGAGAAAAACCATAAGCAAGCTTGCCAGAGTAGTCACGCAATAGACCCCCACCACCTGCAAGGCCTGGAGACCCCTTAGCCGCACCATCAGTATTCAGGGCAAGCCACCCATTGAATTTGCCTGGATACCATCAGTATTTGCATGGTATCTTATTGTATTTTTTAATGCACGTATATTATATATATGATAAATCCCTACCTTATAAAAAGTGGGAGAATACTCTTATGAATAGTTCTTTTACATATTTACCCCCATTGAATTCAAAAGCCTTTTACGTCTGTTGAATCATCAAAATTGATTAATTATTGGTATTTATTTCAATATTTAAAGCATTTTATAGACTCTCCATTATTTAAAAAATATTTAATTATATGATGACTTGTTTAACTTTAATTCGTCTCATCAATAAGTACTTAAAAATTAATATGCAAATTGTGTCAAAAAAATAAAATAATATGCAAATAAATATAATAAAATACCATGCAAATATGTTTAAGACATAAACACCACCGTACCAATCATAATTCTCCTTAAAAGGCTAGCCATCTGCGCGCAACGCGCGCGTAAGAATCCCTAGTTATTTAATAAAATTAGTTTATAGATGTAATTTAATCTGTCAAATATAAATACATAATATTATGTAGTAATTATCTATAAATGTGTAGTAATTAAATCATAATTTACTACAAAGTAAATTTACATTTTCATTTCACGAGTTGAGATTCAGCTTTAATTTAATTATTTGTGAAAATGACTTCATAAAAAAGTACTTCCAAATTACCACATGTATATAAAAGATTACTTGTCTTTTCATGCTATAAGTAATGGATAAAATCATAATTTGTAGGTTGCGATATTCCATTAATTCTCCTACATATCTATTATTTGACCTCCATATTAGTAATTTAATTTGGAAGAGGTTCAATGAAGGTACCAAAGCTCAAGATCACTTTTCAATAAAGGAAAAGGACAAACCTTTTTCCTTTGAGGTTATCATTGTGTGTTTATGTCTCCATTTGTAGTAAGATTTTCTTTGGTGGTGAAAATGGTTGCTTTTAGTGGAAGCGTTTTGATGGAGGAGCTTTAGCGTGGAGGTTCTTCAACATAGGGGAGGAGGAAAGTAAACCCGATACTTACAAAATTGTCAATTATTAATGCTAACTATCGGTTTTTATTATCTCATTAGTTTGACAAATTTCGGTAATAATTAGAAAGTTCTACTCGAGCAACATCAAGATTATAATGTAACATATTAACCACGAAACTTATTAGACAAGATGCCAATTCAATATCATCATAAGCAGCTAGACCCTCTATTTTTAATAAATCTCGAACAAAAAATGGATCTTGTTTAGCATGATTGTTAGAGGCATTATATATCCTACCAGTCATTACGATGATGTGTTTAGAGAAGCCAATCTCGTACATTATGCTATAAGCCTGTAACCCACTTTAACCTATCAACTAATGCTATCCTAGTATGGTTCGATGAGGTAATTGCAACCGATTTTTGCTTAATTGCTTCATAAAGCTAGCGGTTGAGATTGGTTTTTATATACTCCGGTACTCCCTCAATAAAAAAAAAATAAAAAAAAAAATTTCACATACATGCACAAGAGTTGCGTGAAAAAAAGCTAAAAGAAACGTGGAATACCAAACATACCCATGGGCTGTTGGATGCTGTCACGCTAATAAATAGCGATGCTCTTTTATTTTATTTTTCCACAATTTCAGAGAAAATATAAAGCCATTTTCTCGTTTTTTTCTACTTTATTTTATTTATAAACCAAATTTAAAAATAAACAAAATATCAATAAAAAAAGCGATAGAAAAAAAATAAATAGAAATCCAAGTAATAAAAAGAAAAAAATCAGTCTTCATCTTCTTTCTCTCTCTCATCATCGTACAAACTCGAAACTGCAAAGTACAAACCCTAGTAAGGAAGAAAACCACCTCTCTACAAAAATCCCCAATTTCTTCGAATCCTTAACCCTAATTTCATCCCTTAACTCTACATTTCCCTGAACAATTCGATCAATTTTTAAAATTAATTTAGTCGAAGATCACATCGAAAATGCAATCGGATTCAAAATTCAGGTCGTAACAGATCGAATGATGGTAACCCTAGCGAAAACTGAGAATTACGACGCCGATTGTATGGGAACAGAAACATGCCGGAGCTTCAAAGAGGGGTAAACCGACGTCGTACTTCTGTCAAGAATCAGAAATCTGATCATTTGGTTGGTAATTACATTCGAACTCGCGCCGCGGTTGCTAGAGAAACAGCGAAGGCGGCGGAAGCAGCTGGGAAGAAGGTTGTTGAGGAGAGAGAAAGGGTTGTTGTTAAGAATCCCCCAAGAACTAGGTTAGCTGTTAAGAGGGGAAAACAAAAGGTAGAAATCCCAAAAATTAATAACAATAATAATAGTAATAAGAAGAAGATTGTTAGTAAAGTTCCGGTGATTGTGGTCTCTGAGAAAGAAACTCAGTCAAAGGAGAGAGAATCAGAGGAGGAAGAAGAGGAAGAAGAAGAGGAAGAAGAGGAGGAAGAAGAAATGCTGGGTGATGATAGTGGTGGGTTAAGTGCCAATAATAAGGCTACTGGTCAGGATGATGATGGGAATAAATCCCCTTTTCCTGAAAGGGTAAGTTTTTTTATTTGTAAATTTTGATTATAATTGAATTGAAATTATATGTGTGAATTGGGTTGATTTTGTTTGATTGTTTTTCAGGTTCAAGTGGGTGGTTCCCCTTTGTATAAGGTGGAGAGGAAGTTAGGGAAAGGTGGGTTTGGTCAGGTGTTCGTGGGGCGTCGTGTTAATGAACGTGCCACCGGTGTCGGGGCTTTGGAGGTAATGTGTTTTATCATGGTGTGATACATTTGTGTCTGTTTATGTATGCTGTAATGCTACTATATATGTTTTGATTAACATTTTTAACATGTTGGCTAGTCTTGTTTTGAAGCAACTGAAGCTCAATGCAAATTTTGTTTGTTGTTAAACATTGAAAATGAACATTCATTGTTGATATTGAATCAATTTTTATCCTTGTCATGAGATAGTTGAGTGCATATGCTTTCAGTATAACTGTTTATTTGACTGTGCTTATGGATTTTTATTTTGCATTTCGTAGGTGGCTTTGAAGTTTGAGCATAAGAACAGCAAAGGCTGTAATTATGGTCCCCCATATGAGTGGCAAGTTTACAAGTATGTATGAGAAACCCCAAAGACTGAATTTTTTTTGAGTACTTTGAATGTCTTTGCTGTAATACAGCTTTTCAATCTTGTTTTATTGCAGTACTCTTGGTGGTAGCCATGGTGTGCCCAAGGTGCATTACAAAGGGAGGCAAGGAGAGTATTATGTAATGGTATGGCCACTTATCCCTGTTCTTTTACAGGCTTGTATCTACCTGACTACCTGGATATGTTCACTACTAATCACTCATTTGCAGGTCATGGACATGCTCGGACCGAGCTTGTGGGATGTTTGGAATTCTTCTGGGCAGACGTAAGTACTCTGTGTCATCTTTGCTTGATATAATTGGGATTACCTTTGTGCTTATGATTGCTTTAAAGTTTAGTCAAGGTGGTGGTTATGCCATAGTCACTATTATGGTGCCATTATTGCTGTCAAAGTACTGCATCCTAATGATTTACAACTTTAATCAATTTTTCTCAAGTAACATGATGCAATAGTACAGAAAAATATGTGTTGTTTTTTACACATCGTTTTCCTGCAAGGGATTCTAATTGGAGTTGCTGTATAGTATAATTGCTTGCTATTGCTCCTTTGGAGTGTATCCAAGACATTAATTTAGTGGATGAGTTCTATTGTATGCACAAGGGAAACACCACCTTATTAATAGGCTTTTGGAAATGGTTTGAGGCTTTGAGGCTTTGAGTTGTGTGTAGAGTGAATATGTCCAATAGCATGAGTAAGCAAAATTGTGAGCCTGTTACTTAGTGATATAGGAAGAAACTTGTCTGGATTTGTCATGGAATTCAATAATTTTCTAAAACATCTGGTGTATAGGTGCCAGGGATGGCTAACACTTATTGGATAGAATAGGATATAAGTGGTGTCATATCTATTAGTTTTTTTAAGCTTTGATAGAATAGGAGATTTGCATTTTTTTTCCTTCCCCCTGGCAATCAATCTGGTGGTGCACATGGAAAGAAATAAACTGGCAAACTTTTGTGGTGTAACTTCTGTATAAATTTTGCTAACTATTTATTTCTGAATTTTGTAGATAAATTGCTTATGATAGCTAGAGTCATGTTTTCTTTTGTCAATTGCCCTATTAGAATTGAGCAACGCTGCATCGGTGATATACCGTTAGCTTAAATAATATTGCTGAGTCTGGTGGAAGAAGCTGATGTTTGATGAGAATGATGAAGTTCAGTAGTAGTGATTTGATTTTTTTGTGTTGTTTTGTTCTTCGAAGTTAGTTCTTGCTTCAAATGCCTTCCTTTATGCAAACAATTTATGTGTGTCTGTCTGATTTTGCCATGATAGGAATGATCTTTCTTATTCTTCACTTTGTTTTGTTTGTACTTTGACCATCTTGTATGGAATAACCAATCATTTGATGAATTTGCACTTTTGCAGGATGTCAGTTGAAATGGTTGCCTGTATAGCAGTTGAGTCATTATCGATTCTCGAGAAGATGCATACTAAAGGGTACACTAATGCATTCATTAATATTGTCTTATCATATAGCTAGAGACACATCTGAAAAAGTTTCTGTTATGTCTTAGAATTGAAATTTGGTACTTTAGATTTTGAATGTTAATTATGTCGTGTTTTACATCAATATCAGTTATGTGCATGGAGATGTGAAGCCAGAAAACTTTTTACTTGGCCAGCCCTCTACTTCGCAGGAGAAAAAATTGTTTCTTGTTGATCTCGGACTAGGTAATTTTCGTATCTTGTAGGTTCAATCCTCAACTCTATTTGTTACTGTCATATTGTTTGTTATTGATTGTCTTGGCTTAATGTTACAGCTACAAAATGGAGGGATACTTCTAGCGGGCAGCATGTTGAATACGATCAACGTCCTGATATGTTCAGGTAAAACAAAGGCCAGGTTTATAAATAATCTGTATTGTTTTTACTAATTTAGTCTGATTTCCTAATACCATGTGATATGATACTTAACAGGGGAACAGTTCGATATGCCAGTGTACATGCCCACCTTGGCCGAACAGCCAGCAGAAGAGATGACTTGGAGTCTCTTGCATATACACTTATATTTCTTCTGAAGGGAAGGTTACCCTGGCAAGGGTACCAGGTACCTGTTAGCTGTTTCAGCTTAATTATGCTATTTTGCTGCTGCCTGCTACTACTAAAATCTAAGCCTAACATCATTTTTCTCATCATTACTTTTAGGGTGATAACAAATCATTTCTGGTGTGCAAAAAGAAGATGGGAACCTCCCCTGAAGTTTTGTGCTGTTTTTGCCCAACGCCTCTTAAACATTTTGTTGAAATAGTTGTGAATATGAAATTTGATGAAGAGCCCAACTATTCTAAGCTGATATCATTGTTTGATGGGTTGATTGGACCAAATCCATCCATAAGGCCTATAAATACTGATGGAGCTCAGAAGGTAAATACAGCTGTGTCTAGTCTTTTAAGTTTTTTTTTTTTCATTGAAATTCTGTTTGCTAGCATCTTATACTGATTCCTGCTTATTTTATTTTTTTCCCTATTAGATCATCTATCAAGTTGGACAAAAACGTGGAAGGTTAAATGCTGACGAAGATGATGATGGGCAACCAAAGAAGAAGGTCCGTATGGGTGTTCCAGCTACCCAGTGGATTTCAGTTTATAATGCACGATCACCTATGAAGCAGAGGTTGGTTTTTGACGTTTTTAAATATTCCACTATCAGGGTCAGACATTTACAAATTACAACAATCTCTATTTTTCCCACCTGTTTTTATTGCAGATTTCTTAATTTTGCCAATTTTATGCTAATCATTGATTTGGTTTAAACATAAATAAAGATACTGCGCCTTGCCCATTGATGAATCTTTGTTTGGGTGTAGGTACCATTATAATGTTGCTGATGGTCGATTGGCACAGCATGTGGAGAGAGGTAATGCTGATGGCTTGCTTATAAGCTCCGTGGCATCGTGTTCCAACCTGTGGGCGTTGATTATGGATGCGGGCACTGGCTTTACTCATCAAATTTACGAGTTATCAACTCAATTTTTGCATAAGGTAGGCTTATTTTTTAATGGATTATTGAAATTATATATATTCTATTTATTTTTGTGGTATGTATGTTGTTATACTTTCTATATTATTTGAATCGTTTGTCAATGATATTTTATGGTTAAAACTTTGTAGGAGTGGATCATGGAACAATGGGAGAAGAACTTTTACATTAGTTCTGTTGCTGGTGCTACCAATGGTAGCTCCCTTGTGGTGATGTCCAAAGGTTTGTCATAAAACTATTTCTTTTAATATGGTGGATGATCATAAAAATTGACTTTCGTCCTGTGTGCCTTATATTGGGTAATCTTGTTTGCACAAGGTAGGTTTTTTCCCCCCCTTACGTTTTCTTTCAGCTTTGAGTTCCCCCAGCAAGTTGGAGAGGTGATAGTTGATGTTCTGTCTTTGCCTCTCTCAGTCTCTCAACTGTAGGCTGGCGTTCATGTGCCAGTTCTTTTGAAATGAGCTTGGTGTGAACTAAATACTTTCTTCGTCTACTCAAATTGCAACACTTGTTATGTTCAAATCCAGCACTTTCCTTTTGGCAACTCTTAAAACTTCATCCATTTAATTAGCATACTTTTGCCCTTGGGAATCAAATTGGGTTATTTGTATTAACTTCTACCTATTCTCCTCTTTTGTGAAGTTCTTTTACTGTACAATCACATTGGTTAGAAATCCACTTGCATTGTTTCTCATTATGCCTAGAATGTTGTGCAAATTGCAAGTGTTGCAATTAATGGAGTTAGTGTTAAGGCCTTATGCTATGTTACAATTAAGAAGCATTACCATTTTTTTCATTGACAACCATGGAACAATCCTTTTATCATATGGTGTAGTGGTTCTTCTTATTTCCATCTTTTGCATTGAGTTTCTTGGCTCTATTTGCATTTTTTAATCTGCTCCACTTGCAATGGCTCTTCTCCCCGTTCTTGGCCTGAAGGGACCCCCCTGGTTTTTATGATTGGTGCATGGTATGGAAGGCTTGGTGATGTTATGCTCACATGATAAGCTATATGTGTTTCAAAATCCCCGTTTTTGGCTTAAGGGACCCCCCTGGTTTTTATGATTGGTGCATGGTTTGGAAGGCTTGGTGATGTTATGTTCACATGATAAGCTATATGTGTTCCAAGATTTATTAAATTCTAAGTTAGGAAGAATATGGGTCTCTGATCATTTTTGTTAGTTTTCTCATCCATTGACGTTGATACCTATGATTGCAGTTCGGAATCATGTTATGTTATCATGTTATGCATTGACTACAAGTATCTTTTCCTTTCAATAAATAACGAGGTGTTTTCTCAGGTACTCAATACACCCAGCAATCTTACAAAGTGAGTGATGCATTTCCCTTCAAGTGGATAAATAAGAAATGGAGAGAAGGATTTCATGTCACCTCAATGGCTACTGCTGGATCAAGATGGGGTGTTGTCATGTCCCGTAATGCTGGTTTTAGTGATCAGGTACGGATTTTGGAACCAGATAATTATGTCTCACATTTTGCTGTTTTTGATCGCTCTTTAGTTGCCTGTATTTTTTAATGTATGTCTGCATTTTTTTTGCGTGATGGTTGAATTTTGAGCATATACCCATTTGCATTGACTTATGAGTTACATACTTCTCATCCAGAGAAATGGATCTCATGATCCTATTTTTTACTAATGTTAACTGCTGATCAGTTCTCCCGTTCAAAAAAAAAAAAAAAAACACCTGCTGATCAGTTGCAGCAGGTGAACTAAAATTATATTGAAGGACTGTCAGTTTGTAAGGACAACTTCTGCAGAATTACCATACTGGTTACTCTGCCTTTGGGATAGTGGGATGGGAGGGGAGGGGTTTACGCAGTCAGCAGTCTTAAACTGCTATTTTTGTTTTAAAGTTTTAAATACTTCAATCTCTAGTATGAATTTCCATATTCTATAGCTGTTTGAAAATTTTCAAGTTACACTTTTTTGTCACTGCCTTTTAGTGTTGTATTGATGTTTGTTTGCCTTTTCTTTTTTTGCCAGAGTTTTGTCGTTCCGCTTATTTATGGTATTTCTGTCTTTATATGAAACACTTTTCCCGTGTCTCTTTTTGCAAAGAGCAGGTCCTCTGCCAGTCTTAATTTCTTAGTGTCAATAGTATGTTCATTTGGACTTTGTAATTATCTATATTCAGTTGTCACATCATTCTGATCTGCCTATCATATTAATTTAGCTTTTGTAATAGCACTCCCCCTCAGCTGTTCCAAAGTAATGGGGTATCATACGGAATATCAGTAATTTTTAAGGGCTGATGACAGCTATATCCAGTCACTTGAAAATGGTATATGTGATTATTATATCTGGTCATCGGGTGTATATCATATTTAGTGGTTGTGCTATCATTTCCGAGATGTAAATTGGATAGGACAGTATCCTGAAGGCTCTTCCTTTTGTTTTCTGTTACTTTTGTTTCCAGGTTGTGGAGCTAGATTTTTTGTACCCAAGTGAGGGCATTCACAAGCGCTGGGACAGTGGTTATCGAATAACTTCAACAGCTGCTAATATTGATCAATCTGCACTTGTCTTGAGTGTGCCAAAGCGCAGGCCAGGTGATGAAACTCAGGAAACATTGAGGACCTCTCAATTTCCAAGCACACATGTTAAGGTATGTTAATTCAATAATATAAAATTGTAATTGTCTCTCCTCTTGAAGTATGTAAAAGATGAACAGGTCCTTTATATTCCAAAGCATCATTTTGTTTTCTAAAGCTGTTGAGTGTTGTAAAGTCTCCTTAGGGGCATAGGTTTTTTCATTTGGAATGAGCGTCAATTTACCTGATGCATGCTCTGTGATTATATCTTATAAAGTTTTATGGATAAGTGATACTAGGTCTTACTGTCTTAGCACTTGATTGAGGTAAAACCAGTACGTGCAAGTACAGTGCCGATTATAAACAGAGCATATTGTATCTTGATGGACCTTAAATGGTACTGATCACCCTTTGTCATATCTTGCAGGATAAATGGGCGAAGAATCTGTATCTTGCATGTCTGTGCTACGGAAGAACTGTTTCATGATACTCTTGTAATTAGCAAGTTGTAACAGAAAATATGACAAAAACAGAATGAGGGCCTTCTTACTCATCAGTTGGCCCTTTCGTTATGTAAGGGATGGAATTGGCAGCCAAGTTGGGGAACTTTGTTTCTTAAGCAATTATGTGTGAAACAGGTCCCTGTATGTTGTATTGCTATTTGTCACCACTAGTGGCCTCCTTTGTCAATTACAATCGATAAAGTGGTGCTATTTATGTTCATTCTGTTCCCTTCGTGCCTGTTTTATAGGTAAGATAACGATCCAACAATGATTTTTATTTATATTATCTCGAGATTTTGATTCACACCTATCAAGATTCTCAATTACAAGTTTGAGCGAGTTATCTCATTTTGTGTACTTGTGAACTCGTTCATTAGGGGAATTGTCAGGCAGAGATAATTGGTGTTAATGGTAGTTCCGAGTTCGTAATGGTGATGGGAGAGAGTAGTTTCAAACATGCATAACTTTGGAATTTAAAAGATGAATCGTTCTCAAAACACATAATTTGATCCATTACAACTGCATAATCACACTGTTAAATGTTAAGGTTTATTGGGTTACAAGCTCATAACGCCGTTAAATGTTAAGCTTAAAAACCATATTGGGTCACAAGCTCATAAAGCTAACGAAAATTGTCACAAGGTAGCACGTTCTTGGGATAATTAAATCATTGATGCCTTAATTAATTTGAAAGGATTATTTTACTATTTAGTGATCTTGATCATTAGCTTCAAGCCCTCAATAAATTTAACTCAATGGATTTTTTAAACTTTTATTATTGTGAATCCTTCTCAATCAATCAATCTATCATCTCTTGGTTCTAGATCACCATTTTTTCTTAGGTAAGGTTCTAGATCACCATGTCATTTGCAACCTCAACTAGAAAAAAACTAATCATTACATACTGGTATGAATTATTCATGCCTTTATTTGTCTGTCAAATAAGCCAGAATCACAAATGACGTGGTGTTCTTGGACCACCCAATTACTCAAAACCCTATCTCTGATAAACCCAAGATTTACTCGAAACCCGATCAAGCTCAATCCAAAGCCCGGTCTTATCCCATTCTTCAACCCGAATAATCCAGCCATGGTACCAACCTAACCCGACCCGACCCGACCTACGGTCATCCCATATTCCCATCTTTACATTACTTAACTAAGCACAAAATGAACACGGGTGGTAGTAATCAAGAGAAGAAATAGAGAGACAAAGAGATAGAGAGAGAATATGGGGGTGTTGCTGCCTTATCTCTCATCCACAGTCTACTCTTCACTGTTTTCCCAGCTCTCTCCTACATCCAGAAATTCGCCCTCCAATTGTAAGTATATTTCACTTTCTTTCTGCTGTTTTCATGCTTAAATTTGCTGAACTTTGATCGTTTCATTGCATAATTATCTGTTGCTTATTTCTGTAAAATTTGCAGAACATTGATTGTTTCATGGCATATTTTATCATATATATCCAATAAAATTAAGTTGGGCAGTTGAATCACAATTTGTGTTGCGGAATACTAAAACTCTTCATTTAATTGTGTATACCCTGGGAATTTGGAGTTAATAGTATCTTTAATTTCAATATTTTAAAATTCCCATAAAATTTATAGCAATTATTGGTATCAAGGATGCAAGAAATTGATAAATTTTGCAATTGTTGGTAATAACATATCAAAATTTGAGCACTCTTGTTTTAATGTTCTGATTATTATCACTAGTTTCTATCTTTGGTTATTAGTGAATTCCAAGTCGGTTGGATTGCGCGTGAGATCGAGTTTGGAGGATGAGAATTCCGGTAATGTTGCCGGAGCTTCGGATAGCTCATCGAACACTAGCAGCTTAAGGGTTAGTTGATTTATTATAGCCGACCCCTAATCATTTTGGGACGAAGGCTTTGTTGTTGTTGTTGTTGTTCCATTAATATAATTGTTGTTTTGTGCATTACTTGTTGAACTAGCATATCATACATTAATCTCTCATCTTTAATGATTTATTGATACATATTAAATTATTAATACATGGACTATTTGGTAATAATGCTGAGGCATTCTTGATTGAGAACTTTGTGGTATATATAATAATGTATTAATGTTACAATTAGGAGATTTTAAGGTTTAGCAAGGTATTGACAGTCTGCAATTTAGAGAATTTCTCTTATAAGCTAATAAAGTAATAAGATGTCAATTTACCAATTTACTTTTTTGTTGGCTTGTTGCCATCAAATGAAAGGTGAGCCAAGTTCGAGTATGAAGATGTGGAGGAGATTTAATGTTTCTACTTAGAGGGAGTACTTGGGGCTAACATGCTGAAGCTTTATATATTGCTGTTGCAGGATGATCAAGTTGTAACTTCTCGGCGACTTTGCGTTGCGTGTTTATGCTCATCTATAACTTTGATAAGCCCCTCTGGGAAATCTCTGTCCAGACAAGAAGCTATTGCTGCTGAAGGAAAAGAGAGGGCAGTCTGCCGTAATTGTGGCGGTAGTGGTGCTATCATATGTGAGTATAATTTAAAAATTAACTGGTGTGATTTTTTTTGTAAGTAAGACCTAGGTATTGCTGTTTGCCTTGTTTCATGAATGTGGTCTTTGATAAAAGCTGGTATCTGCTAGTTTGGGCTTCATAGTTGCAATCTTCAGATTGCAAGCAAATTTGGGAGAATGGATTCACTTATTCTCTGTCTTTCTGTGGAATTTGACCATGCTATGAGCGATGATGTTCGTCTGAATTTATGTGTCAATCTATTCTTGGTTGAATATAGGTCTTTCAATTTTGCGGACAAGTCCTCGCATGTCCTTGGGGTTAAATTTAAGTCTTTCAATATTTGGGACATATCCTCGCATTACAAGGACATGCTATGTAGGAGCTTTTGTAGGCTGTTTGAAAGAAAGCATGATGATTTCACAGATGTTTTTATCATTTCCTCGTATATCTGCTAGAGCTTCAACTGTTACTTTATGTTGTATAAGTTGTTTGTTTTGCCTTTTCATTTAGGTGATATGTGTGGTGGTACAGGAAAATGGAAGGCTTTAAATAGAAAGCGTGCTAAAGATGTATATGAGTTTACAGAATGTCCTAATTGTTATGGTAAGAACTTATTAACTTTGGCTCCTTATGCTTTGAGACTTCATTTATCAATGCAATACATGGTTCTGACTCTGAGTTTACTGATTGTGGCTGTATCTTCATTTACCTTGAACTTTTCCTGATGTATAGGTAGAGGAAAACTCGTTTGCCCTGTTTGCTTGGGTACTGGCTTGCCAAATAACAAAGGACTTTTGAGAAGGCCCGAAGCAAAGCAGTTGCTGGATAAGATGTATAATGGTCGGCTATTGCCAGGTTCTTAAGTAAGTTTCATTCACATGAGTATGACTTCCCTCTGTTTGAACTTCAGATCTTTGTATCTTTTTCTTTATGGTTAATTATTAGATCAATGCTGTGGGTACTATTGTGTACAATTTATTACTTTGTCATAATTAGTTTTCACATTGTTTTCGATTCCTCTAATCAAGTATGTGTCATGATTTTCCAAAAAGACTAAAAACTCCATATTAGTTTTGCCTTTTTTATCCTCTCTAGTATACTAAAATTCAGTTTTGTACTGGTAATTTGAATACATTAGGAAAAGAGTCGAACATTTCTTCAGACCTTTTATACTAATAAATTGACTGTTATTTCCATTAGTATGTTCTGATTTTTGGATAAATGCCTGAAAATGTTTTGGCTTGGTGCAGATTCTCATATCTTATGCAACCTGAACCTGTATACTGCAAAAGAAGACTACAATACCTGAAATTTTGTGGTAGTATATATATTCATGATATGAATATCATCTTCATACTTGACTAATTGTTGGCGGCAAAGCAGCTTGGTGTGTAGAGAGGAGTCCCAGATTAGTATGCATGCCAGATCTGTACCATGTGATGTATGAGCTTTTGAGATGTAGGGTGCCTCTAAATGTTGATCATACTTCTCCCCTTATCCCCTAGATTTATAGTTTATGGAGCAACGGGATTCGATCCTAGGTTTTTGGCATCATCCTACAACAGTTCAGCACTTCAGCCTACTAAGATTGTTGACGTCCACAGAATTAGAGTTGTAGTAAACCAATGAGCTTTTGAAGTTGATGTAATTACTTATAAAATCAATTCTATTACCACTATTTATTACTGTACCAAATTCT
The DNA here is from genome assembly GCF_948465745.1 of Chenopodium album. Lineage (NCBI taxonomy): Eukaryota > Viridiplantae > Streptophyta > Magnoliopsida > Caryophyllales > Amaranthaceae > Chenopodium > Chenopodium album. The sequence continues at coordinate 505,491 of NC_137855.1, forward strand.
GAAATCTACTTGTTCTAGTAAATTATATCACGATCTGGTTATCTACAGTATTTTTGAAGAAATCTGGTTATCTACATACTTTACGTTAATCATCACATCAAATTATATCACGATCTGGTTATAAAATTACTTATGCAGTGTAAGGAGTCGTTCCAGATTAGCATACACACCACATTCTGCAGGTAAAGTGTGAGATATGACCTTGTAAATGGAGAGAATTCAGGTTGGTTTCAATCATATATTCATATATAATGGTACATGCTGGCTGGTCCCTTGTTACATATGGCCTTCCTAAAAAAAAAAAAAAGTTTACATATGGCCGATACTACAAACTTGTTGCTCTTAGAATTTGTAAACTTTAACCTGTTCCTAGTTGTGCAATCTGACTGCTGTTTTGAATGAATGTATTCTTCACAGTAGCTTGGGGTAATCAGTATTTTGATGCTTAGTGTTCATTCAAAAATGATAGTAGCATAGTGACTTTTGAAGATTTGAAACACAGTTTAGACGTGCACGGTGCACCCAATATCGCAAATCCAGGCTTGTATTGAAGATTAGATTAAAAAATGAGAAAATTGATGGTATAGGAAACCCACGCTTCTAATTTGTGTTCACGTTCATAATCAAGGATCAGTATTAGGCAGCTTGCTTAAAACAGTGTGCTCCGGTTTATGTTCACATTCAAAATCTAAATGGACAAAAGCTCGCTCGACTTCAGGTAGTTTCTCTAGCTTAATCTGCAGTGTCTCTCCAATGGCATGTGCTTCTTTCAAAGGAATATCCTCGGGTAGTTCGATGTCAACCTATTCTCCAGCAAAAGGGGAAAAATAGTCTCATCAGCCTAACTTGAAATTAAAGACAACTACAAAAATCAGGAAATTGACTCACCTCCACAAAATAAAGCACACCAAAAGTGTAAGCACGAACAGTGTCAATACGCTTAACTTGAGGGTGCCTTATAACGAGGTATGTAAACTTTTGCAATACTTCAGGAGGAGCTGTTTGTCCTATAAGTGAAACTGCAGAAGAAATATGCGTTAACATAGTATCATACTCTGGAACTCTAAATGCAGCAAGAAATAGAACAGATTAACTTTCAAGACATGATCATAAGTTCATTCACAAACTACTCTCCGGGTTCCCAAACCAACCTCGTCTCACTGGAAGCACCCATCTAGCAGCAATAGTGTGACTCATGTATGTACAGGCGATAACAAGACAAGATCAAGCATGATGGGGTCTCTTGGCTTTGCTCATAACACTTACAGCGGAGATCACTTCAAGTTTTTTCAAGTTCAACTAAGCTACTCAACTTGAATTTGAAAATTGTAACCAAGCAAATAAACCTACTTCACATGCTGTTATCTTTCTAATCGGGTGCTATAAACTTTTTAAAACCTTATTCTGTATGCTTATACCTCACTCTGAAAGTTTATTCTGAAATTGCTATGAAAGAAATACTTAAGAGTCGTAGTAAGTAGCTACCTGCATTCTCTAAAACAGTTCCTGACCAATTTGCAATCGTATATATTGCAAGGAGAATTGCGCCAGCAGGGTCTATCCACCAGAAAAACTTGTCACCAAGAATTGCAGCAACTAAACCGACCACATTTGTAACCACATCAAAGTAATGATCCTATGCATAGGGGAAAAAAAGAGGTTTATCAAGTGGTTAAATTCAGTGCCAACACAATGGAAACGGATACCTCTATAAGTCATTTACCTTGGCATAAGCTCGAACAATTTCATTTCCAGAGCTTCTGCAGTAAAGGAACAAGACTAATTTTACAACTGTGGCTGATATCATAATCACGCAGAGCCATATATACTGCTCAGATGTCATTTTTTCAGCACCTTCATTCTTGATTAATTGTTCCACAGCCTGTATGAGAACTTGAAATCCTGCAAATCAATATCAAAGTTTGTTGACTTCATCGCTTCCAAACTACTCAGCAATTGATCTAAAGGCTCAAATGGTCAAACACATACCTAGGGTAGCCATAATAGCTGCAAATATGATTATTCCCACTGGCTGGACTCTTAATTTCCCGATAGGGTACTTGTAGATATTGATGTTTTTCATCGAAAGATGAGTAAACCAAAGGATACCGCCAGCCATAAGGTCAAGCAATGAATCTAACGTTGATGCAGCAATGGCTAATGATCCAGTTTTTATGGTAGCATAGATCTAAGCATCAGGCAAAAATAATAGACTTAGTAAACTTTGGACATAATTTAACAGATGCATTTCTGAACAACACATTCTGTTCTGCATTATCATTTTTTTCTGCATTCATACCCAATGAATAACCAACGGCCATATAGAATAAACAAAACTGGATTCACTAAAGCATAGCTTAGCATGTTTTATGCATACAAGTAAAATTAATCCTTCACTTAAAAACATCATCAACCCAAGATCAAGTGGATTATTTTGAATCATCACATTTCACAGTATAAAAGTAAGGTAACTATTAACAAAAAATAAGCTTAGCATAGCTTTACAGCACAATACCTTGAATGCCAAAAGCACAATATTAGCATAATTAGATATCTTCATTGCTCGTTCGTGTTGAGCTTGTTCATCATCATTCTCTTCCGGCAAACCTGATTGGACTACATGATCAACCTCCTCAAAAGATTTCAAGGTAGCGAATTGTCTTTCATAGTACTCTTTCTCTCCTAGGAGAAGTAAATAAGTAGATTAGCCACATAACAACAATCATTATACGGAACAGAAACCATATATGCATTAAATCAGATCATCCTCTATCGTTACTAATCGAATTCTATCTTACCAGTTAGCAAGTTGGTGTTCCATGTCCCAACCTTACATAAGTGTTGTATTGCACATCATTGAATTAAGTGCATACTACACTTCATGAAAAATTGAAGGGGAAAACACCATTTAATTATGCAATGAGCTACAAGTAGCTCATAAGCTCTTATCCAAATAAAGGCAACTAAACTTCATTAATTATTACACTTCAATGTCATTTTCAATTGTACACGGAGAAAAAAAAAAAGGGCAATAATGTAGACGAGATTTAATATCACATCACGGGGCACCACCTGGTGACCCCTACCTTAACCACAAAGTTCATTAGTATCCACATAGTAATTCAATGTCACCCAAATACCATATCAAAGAATATCCCTTTTCCATAACATACTAGCACAAAGCAACACAAAATGAATCCAGCAAATTGAAAATAACTTCACTTTTTCAATTACAGTAAAAAGAACTTTACTTTAGCAAGAATCTTGCACACCCTTTTCCCCTTTTATTCCCTTCTGACTAACTTTTATGTTATAATCAGCTTACAAACAGGAAATACAAAATTGAATCAATTGGGCAATACTATTTTATTTTCCATGTATAAAACATCTGAAGATTAAAAAATAAAACTAATAAAGAGGGAGAAATTAACATTTGATGATTAAAAAAAATAACAAGTATAAGAATTAAAAACCTTGAGTTAAACTATGAGTTTTAGAGAAATCAACATCATAGCAAGATTCATCATCAACCCCAGAACGAAGCTTATCAGGCAACCTGGAAATGAAGTCGTCTCTCAACGAATTGACCGAATTACGACGGCGTAATTTCCCTTGCCGACCGTTTTCACTCAGTTTCCGACTCAATAGTGGCGCGGTTGAATTTGGCTCCATTATTGTTACTCCGTATTTGTTTAGACCCCACCAAAAAAAGGCAAAACTTTAAGGAATAACTTTGTTTAGGAAAGGATTAATTTTGTAAAGCTGAAATTTCAAGGCCACTTTTTTTTTTTTTTTTTTTAGGTTTATTTGGACAGATTGGGCCAATTATATTATTGTATTTTTCTGTCCTATAGGATGTGATTTGTAATTATAATAACAGTGAACATGTGATTAGGATCATAATCAATAATTTTTTTTGTATTAGTATTACTGATGGAATGTGCTTGTGTCATGGTATACAATAATGCACGAGTATACTTAATATTTATAGAGGAAAACAATGTTGAAAGTTATGAAAAAAAAGTTAATGAAAGTTCATTTCTTTATAAGAGTTGTGAAGAGTTAGCGGAATTTGAGGATATGATGAGTACATACTCCGCAATAGTTATGAACTTATGATTTTGTCATAATGAAGTGACTTGAAATTATGATTTTTATTTTTTTAAAAAAATTATGTTGACCAGGCAGTTTTAAGTATATATTAATGGGCTTATTTGGTGAAGCATGCTGTCCAAACCTTAAGTCCAACCAATTAAATAATTTAAAAAAATAAAATAAAATAAAATAAAGTTCAAGGCAAGGTGCTTCCTAATAATTAGAGAATACAGAAGAATATAGGATGATCTCACTTATGCTTCCTCATTGAAGTATTCTTATTCATTCTTAGATATGAAAGTAGAAAGAGTGTCAACAAATACAATTATAGTTTAAGATGATAAAAGAAGGTTATTAAGTTGCTTTATTTATACAATGAATTCCTTTTTTTTTTCAACTTTTTTTTTTCAAAATAGGCTTATTTTCATGTATTTTTTCGGCTGGATAAAGTTAGGCATCGCAATGTCTTCCATATTAACCTAGGATGACTATTTGATGGCTAAAATCTTGTCTTGCATCTTTTAATTATCACTATAACAAATGTCTGAAACATCCAAATTATTGATCAAAATTTGATTTTGGAAATTTAAAGACATGTTGGTATGTTTTATGACTTTAGGAACACTCCATACATCCATTTCAATTTAAAAAAATCCTTACAATAATTCTTAATCGTGGATTATCCCCTTCAATTTTAGATAAATTCCGATTATTTTAAAGTCAAAAGAATTGATCATGACGATTTGCTTTTCAAGTACCCTGTGAGACGCCGAGAGACCATTTAGATATTTTGACTCTTTATTGTCGTTTCACGGGTTATGAACATATGAGTAATGCCTTTACATACCAACTAGTGGCTATGTATATTTACAAATCAATAAGTTCGCATATAGTGAATCTGATAAGGTAGCCAAAGCTATCTAATACATGTGACCCCTTGTGATCTACCATACCAACTCTATCAAGTGGCCTACCTTGGACATTATGGGTTTGAGTTATGACAATCCTCATTTTTCATTGCAATTTTTTTTTAAAAAAAAATTAAAAAATTTGCAAAAACACTAGGATAAAGTGATAAACACTACATTTGAAATTCATAACAAAAGTTATCCACCTCACAAACAACACTAGGATAAAGACCATCCAATCCAAAATATACTTTGTCCTATTATTGAATGAAAATTCCCTTTATTATCCAAAAAACAACTCAAATTAGTATATTCACGACCCATCAATTACAAAGTTGGAATAATAATTGTACAAACTTTGAATCAAAAGAAATATTCATCAATCAAAAAAATAAAAATCAACAAAATAAAAAAATGGGATCATCGAAAACTGTGAGAAAGTTAGAGGTGGCGTCACCTGTACCGGCGGACATTGACATTGCGAATTCGGTGGTGCCGCTTCACATCGCCGACATTGCCGCCGATCTCAATCTCTCTCCTCAACACTACGACCTTTACGGCAAATACAAGGCCAAGGTTCTTCTTCTTATTCTCTCTCCTTTGACCAAATATTTGACCCTGCTTATCCATTTCACTTCACTCTTATCAGTTACTTTCTGTTTCGAAAATGATTGATTTTTTGATCTGGGTTTGCTTAATTTTGTGTTTTTTTTGATGAATTGATTGAGAATTTAAGTGATAGATTGAATTTTTATTTTGGTTTTCCTTTAATTTTGTGTTTTTTTTTTTTTTGATAATTTGATTGAGAATTGAAGTGATAGATTGAATTTTAACCTGGTATTGCTTAATTTTGTGTGGGGGTGTATTTTTTTTTTTTTTTTTTGGGATGAATTGATTGAGAGTTAAGAGTTAAATGATTAATGATTAATTGAAGCTAATTTAAGCAGGAATGGTTACTTTAGATGGAAATTTCCAACTTTTGTCAGTCAACTCATCTTAATTACACAATGTTCTTTTCCCAGATTTAGTTATTTTCTCATTAAAGTTAATATAGACTTTTAGTTTTGTCGCCAATTTGCTTCCACTTCTAGCAATGTATCTTTTACCTTGCCTACTTGATGTGGTTGTTGCTTTTTAAGCACCTTAATTTAGCAAATCTTGATTTTGTCCGGAAATAGGTTTTGTTGTCTGTGTTGGATGAAGTTCAAGACTCCCCAGATGGATATTACGTCGTGGTTGGTGGAATTACTCCGACTCCCCTCGGGGAAGGCAAGTCTACTACCACTGTCGGTCTTTGTCAAGCCTTGGGAGCTTTCCTTGATAAGAAGGTAACTAAGTTTGTTTTAAGTGTTTTGTGATGTTCTATTTACTTGGTTGTATACATAACACTATTTCTCTATCTTTTTTTGGTAAGACTTGATTTTTGTAAGTAGCTTATTACTCCCTCCATTTCTGTCTAAACGTGTCTTTTGAGGTTACGTGCTCAAATTATAAGGAGTAATTAGTCATTGCATTAAGGAGTTTTTAGTTGTTGCATTAAAATCAAAGCTAACAAGTATTAGTACTACTATAGATGAATAGACCGTTTAGGGCAAGTCCTTGTTTTACGAGGATATGCCACGCTGTCTGCAAAGTCCTTCTCGTGCTTACAGATTTGACTATTTTATGCTTGCTAGAAAGTAATGGGTGCTTTGCATGGATTAGCATCTCTTTGACTCTGTAAATTTCTGACATTTGAACTTGAGAGGAAAAAGATTCAAAAATTTATGACATTTGATATATGTACTTAGATGCTTTTGATCACGAGAACTTCATAAATCTAATAAGTATAATCACAATTATGAGATTACCCTTGTAAATGTACTTGATCAGCGGACTTCAGGAGTTCAGGTTCCTAGGTAATACTGAATTACTGATCTATGAGTATGGTAATACATTTATTGTATTAAAATGGCAAGATAAGTTGTTTCTCGAGCCAACTACTATTCCTATTTCATAACTGATTATAAAATGTAAATAACCAAACATTAAATTGATAAAGTGTGGAATATACCTATAGATTATGACTGTAGCAACTATTAAAATGTTAAAACTTGGTTGAGTAAAGTGGAACACTTTATATCTTTTTTTTTTAATTTGTTTTTTCCAACTCTGCTTGAATTCCTATAACGCTAATTCAATATTTGTGTTCCTAGCTATTCCTTTAAAATTTTAAAGTTTTTGAATTTTAAGCAGGACAGTTATAATTTTTGTGTTTGTCATAGATTTTAGAAAATCGTCCATCTTCCTTATTTCCATGATAAAGCCAATGCTTGCGTGGTCCATTCCCTTTTGCTTTATTATTTGGCTCTCTTATCTGTGACCTTTCTATTTGTCCCCTGTATTCCATATTTGGGGTATGATTTTGTGTGCTGTGTATTCATTTATAGTCTTTCTAACTTTAATTGGTTCCTTTCCCACTTTTTTTTTAAAAAATTACCCAACTTGTAATTTACTCTTTATTGGGTACAAGGAGTTCAAGATGTATGCACCTTTATACCTATTTGTTCACCAGTTAGTTGATGGACTGTTTTATCCCTTACTATTTAAATACAGGCAGTTTAGGATGAATTAACACATTGTTAATGTTTTTGTTTTTTCCTATTGGTTTGAATTAGAATTTTATCTTTTAGGGATCACATCATACATCATACATCAAGTTTCATACGTAGTATATGCAAATGAAAGCCTCCTAATTGGAGTTCATTTCTGGTTTTTTTTTTTTTTTTTAGATCCCACCTTCTGAGGCCTATTTCAAAATTCCTATGTAATTTTTCTCCAATTCTTATTATCAGCGGGGAAATAGGCTGGGATGACTTTGTTCTTCTGTTTCCTTGTGAAGCTGTCTTTTGTATTAAGAATTGGGCTACAGATCTTACCTCTCTTAAATTTTACAGTACATAACTTTGTATTCGTTCTTTATTTTGCTTTCTCTTAGGTTTTCATATTTGTATTGACAGAGACCGGTTTCATGCTTTAGTGTTTTATAAGTAAGGCCTGAATTGAGCTATTGACACAATGATCTTCTTTGCTTTCATAATTCTTCAGGGTTCAAAATTCACTGAAACTTTTTCAGTGGCTTTAGCAATGGCTAAAAATATGTTCTAGACAACCTATTCTGTTACCAACATAAAACAACCAACTTTTTGCCTAAATCATTACTTCTGCCACTTGCAATTCCACTTTTCACTTTCTTTCTTTTCTTAGTTCAGTGCAAATTGTAACCGTTCAAAATGTTTAGAAATGGATATAGTAGTAGTAGTAATAGTTTGGTGAATTGATGAAACAGTTTAAGTTGTTGCCCCTAAAAATTTGAGGAAAATTGGGGTATGGCGGGAAAAATTAGTGTAGTAATGCTTCGTTAATCTTGGCAACCATGAGGTTCCATGAGGCCATATTTTGGGTGCTTAGCGTATCTTAATATTTATAAACAACCAATACCAAATTAGCAACTATGGTGGGTGTAACACCTATTAAAAAAAACCAACATCAACAAAGTTGTGAATTTGTGATTACTTAATGGAGGATCTTTACACCTTGATGGAACGACGAGATGCCTAATTGGTTAATGGAATCATCCTTTTCATCTTTGATTGTCTCTACCAAATGTTTGGAAACTCTTTTTCGTAACTTTAGAGACCTATTGCTAGTCATGTTATAGTTCCAAACAAACTTTAATGACCCTTGGAGACACACCCTAGATTCATTTTATTTTTGAAAAAAACTTCCCTAAATTGTGTATATTATAGCTTTTAGTTTTAGAGAAATTTCAAAATTATTTAATCTAATTGAACCAAACTCAATCTCAAGACTTTAGAGAGTTGATGCAATGCCTAAACCAAAATTGGGGAACCTAGGAGGCTGGGACACACCTCTGCATCCATTTTAATTTTGAAAATTTCTTGAAGTTGTTCCGATAACGTGTATTATTCACATCATTATAAATTATTACATAATATTACATCATCATACTTTTATGACATCATTATACTTTATGACATCACTATTTTCAAGTCACATCACTTCATTTTACTTTTATGAAATCATTATAATCAAGCCATGTCAGATTATTATACTTATAAGACATCATTATATTTCAAAATTTCACGAATTTCAAAATAGAAACAAAACTCATTATGTACTTTATAGACATCTTTATATGTGTCTTATGGTTTCAAACCACCTTATATGATCTTAGGAGTCACCCCACGCATTCCGTTCATTTTCTGAAAAAATGTCAAAAATGAACCCGAAATCATGTATTATAGTCTTCAATTTTGGACAATTTTTCATTTTTTTGGACCCGAAAAAAAAATTGCCTAGATGCTTCCTATTGACCCTAATACACCCGGAGAGTCCATTTGGGTGGGTAAAACCATCCAATATGTCTTTAAACTATTAATTTACCCGTTTACAACTTGAATCAATTTCATAAACTCAAGGCTACCACAAACACTTATGACAACATATAATGATCATATATGGTTCTAAACGACATTATATGACCCCTAGATGTATGCCTTAGTATATGAAGACTTTTTGACACCGTGTCCAAAAACCTCCGAGATTGCCCACAAAGCGTGAATTATAGCCTTCAATTTTGCAAAATTTCGACTTTTTTTACGTGGAAATTTTTTTTGCCATGAAGCTTCCTATAGACCCTAATATCTCGTGGGAGTCCAATTGGGTGGTTGGAACCATCCAATATGCCTTTAAGCATCCAATTTACCCGTTTTTGTACATGCCTCCTCTTAAATTGGCTATAACTATTATTCAAAGCCTTCATTCCATAAGTGGAGTCGGCTACATGAACCAATTTTGATTATTCTGTGTAATTACAACAAAGATCCTCTTATTCCATCCCTTACTATCCAATGCCTCATTCTCATGCAAATCCAGCAACTTCATATCCTTCTTAACTCCTTTCAACCAAGTCATTTTCGGAATCCTTCTCCCTCATTTGACCCCTTAATGGTCCCACCTTTCCATTCTTCGTACCGATGCACCCTTGGGTTTCTGTCTTACACGCCTAAGCCAACGATTTTCCTTTAGTTTGCCTGCAATATCTGCCACACCTACCTTCTTGCGAATAACCTCGTTTCTGATTCTATCTCTTAGTCTCTTGGAGTATTCCCGCACTTCCACCTTAATATTCGCATTTTCGTAACCTAAAATAAAAGTAGGCAAGAGGTCTTAAAAAAAAGTAAAATAAAAGAGGACAAGATGTTTCTCATGGGTCCCATTAGACACTGAGAGGCCAATTTGATGGTTAACCATCTACCTTAACTCTTAATTGTGAAGATAGTCAGTTTTGAATAGGGATGTCAATGGGCGGGGCGAGGCAGATGTTGGCCTTCCTATCCCCATGCCCACCTAAAATTTTCATCATCATCCCCATCCCAGCGGCGGGTTCAAAATTCATCCTCATCTTCGCCGCGGCGGGTACAATTTCAAAACCATCTTCGCCCCAGTGAGTACAATTCCAAAACCATCCCCGCCCCACCCCCACTTAGATATCCATCCCCATTTAATCCCCGCCTAAGACCTGCCTAATCCTCACCTCCTAATACACAACCCAACATAATTAAAATAGATTACAAAAAAGAAAAAAAAAACAAAATTATTGTTAATATTACACTCTTTTTTAGTTATAATATTAGTGTATTACAAAGTATTATATCTACTATTTTAATTTACATAATTTTTTTAAAAAATAGTATAAAAGTATATAATTTTGTTATACTACCTCCGTCCCCAAATGATAGTCCCTTATGGGCAAAAATCACGGGAATTAAGAAACTTAAATAAAAGTAGTAAAATTACATTGGAAATATAAATTTGCATTGGGTATGTAAAATAGTAGAGAGAGAAAGTAATAAAAGTACATTGAAAAACAAAATTTACATTGAAAAGTTAAATTTGCACAAATATTGTTGCAATTGAAGAGAATTTTGATAAAAAATTGATATTAATGGTACTTGAAAAAAGCAAATGGGACTATCAATTTGGGACTAAAAATAGGCCATAAGGGACTATCATTTGGGGACGGAGGGAGTAAAAGATATACAGTTGTGGGTGCGAGGTGAGGATGAGGCGGGTATGAAGTAGGGCACGAAGGGCGGGGATAGTGCGGGTACAACGTAAAATCCACCTCCCCCATCACCCATGGCGGGTATGATTTTTATCCCCATCCTTGCCCACCACTCGCTAAAACAAGACCGTGAGGCGGTGATGTGGCGGGTCTCCTACTTGACTCGCCACACTAACATCCTTAGTTGTGGACTTTAGATCATTGTTGACTAAATATCACACCTCACATTTCTATGATCAACTAGTTAGCATTATGATTCAGAACAACATTTTATGATATGGATGCAATCCTCATAAACATGGAGTATTTGACATCTGAGTTCAAAAACTATTTGAAATTGTTCTGATTTAGTGAATTACAACCTTTACTATAGCATTCGGATAACATTTTGGGGTTTAGCAAAGGTAGGCATGGTGGTATTTCCCATGATTCCTATGAATACTCGGGAAGTCTAATCAGGAATCAGAATAATCTGTTGTAACTTCGAACTACCACTTCAATAGATGTAATCATTATACTTTTATGACATCACTATTGTCAAAGCACATAGTTCATTATACTTTTATGATATCTTATAATCAAGTCACATCACATCATTATACTTTTTTGATATCGTTATATTTCAAGATTTAATGAATTACAAAATAGAAACAGAACTCATTCTTGGTACTTTATAGACATCTTTATATGTGTCATATGGTTTCAAACCACCTTAAATGACCCTAGGAGTCGCACCACACATTCAGCTTATTTTTTGAAAATATGTCAAAAATAAACCCGAAATCATGTATTATAGTCTTCAATTTGGGATAATTTTTCACATATTTGGACCCAGGAAAAAATTGTCTAGATGTTTCCTATGGACCCTTATACATCGTGGGAGTCCATTTAGGTGGGTAAAACTATCCAATATGTCTTTAAACTATCAATTTACCATTTTACAACTTACACCGATTTCATAAACTTAAGGCTACCACAAACATTTATGACAAAATATAAAGATTATATATGGTTTCAAACGATATAGCATGACCCTAGGATATATGCCCTAGTATCTCGAGACTTTTTAACACCAGGTCCCAAAACTGCCCAAAAAGTGTGAATTATAGCCTTCAATTTTGCAAATTTTCGACTTTTTTTAACTCAGAATAAAAAATTGCCTAGAAGCTTCCTATAAACCCTAATACCCTCTAGGAGTCAAATTAAGTGGGTGAAACCTTCCAATATAAATTTAAGCATCCAATTTGCCCGTTTTCATACATTCCTCTTGTATTGGCTATATGTGTAATTTTATAAATATTTGACTTTTTCAAACCCAAAAAAAACAGAGGACCAGATGGTTCTCTTGGGTCCCATGAGACACCGAGAGGCCAATTTTATGGTTGGAACCATCTACCTTAGCTCTTGACTATCGAGATAGTCGGTTATGGACTTGTAGATCATCGTTGACTTAATATTACCCCTAACATTTCTATGATCAACTAGTTAGCATTATGATTTAGAACAACATTTTATGATCTAGGGATGTAATTATCATAAACATGGAGAATTTGACACTGAGTTCAAACACTATTTGAAATTGTTCTGATTTAATGTATTACCAGTTTAACACCTTCCATTTAGCATCTGGATAACATTTTCTGGTTTAGCAAAGGTAGGCATGGTGGTATTTCCTATGATTCCTACGAAAACCAGGGAAGTCTAGTTGGCAATTAGAGTCATCTGCTATAACTTCCGACTACCACTTTAATAGATGTAATCATTACACTTTTATGACATCACTATTGTCAAAGTCACATCAGTTCATTATACTTTTATGAAATCATTATAATCAAGCCACATCACATCATTATACTTTTTTGACATCATTACATTTCAAAATTTCATGAATTACAAAATAGAAATAAAACTCATTCTTGGTGCTTTATAGACATCTTTATTTGTGTCATGTGGTTTCAAACCACCTTAAATGACCGTAGGAGTCACACATGCATTCAACTCGTTTTTTGAAAAGTGTCAAAAATAAACCCGAAATCATGTATTATAGTCTTCAATTTTGGATAGATTTTCACTTTTTTGGACACGGGAAAAAAAAATGCCTAGATGTTTCCTATGGACCCTAATATGCCGCATGAGTCCATTTGGGTGGGTAAAACTATCCAATATGCCTTTAAGTTTTCGATTATCCTTTACAACTTACACCGATTTCATAAACCAAAGGCTACCATAAACATTTTTGACAATATATAATGATTATATATAGTTCCAAACGACATTGTATGACATCGGGATGTATGCCTTAGTTTCTCGAGACTTTTCGACACTAGGTCCCAAAACCTCTGAAACTGCCAAAAAGCGTGAATTTTAGCCTTCAGTTTTGCAAATTTTTAACTTTTTCTAAAAATTACCTAGAAGCTTCCTATAGACCCTAATACCCTCTGGAAGTCCAATAAGGTGGGTGGAACCTTTTAATTTGCCTTTATGCAACCTATAGACTTTAATACACCTTGGGAGTCCATTTGGGTGGGTAACACCATCCAATATGCCTTTAAACTGTCAATTTACCCTTTAACAACTTACACCGATTTTATAAATTCAAGGCTACCACAAACATTTATGACAATATTTAATGATCATATATGGTTTCAAATGACATTGTATGACCCTGGGATGTATGCCTCAGTATCTCGAGACTTTTTGACACGGAGTCCAAAACCCCCCGAAACTGCCCAAAAAGCGTGAATTATATCCTTCAATTTTGCAAATTTTCGACCTTTTCTAACCCGGTAACAAAAATTGCCTAGAAGCTTCCTATAGACCCTAATACCTTATGGGAGTCCAATTAGGTGGGTGCAACCATCCAATTTGCCTTTAAGCATCCAATTTACTTGTTTTCATAAACGCCTCTTGTATTGAATATAATTGTAATTTTATAAATATTTTGACTTTTTCAAACCCAAAAAGAAGAGGACTAGATGGTTCTCATGGGTCCCATGAGACACCGAGAGGCCAATTTGATGGTTGGAACCATCTACCTTAACTTTTAATTATTAAGATAGTCGGTTAAGGACTTGTAGATCATCGTTGACATTCTGATTCTGGCCAAAATTTATTAACTAGGGATGCAATCCTCATAAACATGGAGTATTTGACACCGAGTTCAAAAACTATTTGAAATTGTTCTGATTTAGTGTATTACAGCCTTCAATATAGCATCTGGATAACATTTTAGGGATTAGCAAAGGTAGGCATGGTGTTTTTTTTTCCCATGAATCCTATAAAACCAAGGAAGTCTAATCAGCGATTAGAATCATCAATAGATGTAATCATTATACTTTTATGACATCACTATTGTCAAGTCACATCACTTCATTACACTTTTATGACATTATTATAATCAACCCGCATCACTTCATTATATTTCAAAATTTCGTAAATTACATAATATGAACATAACTCATACAGTCATACTTTATAGACATCTTTATGCATGTGTTATGGTTTCAATCCACCTTATATGATCCCAAAAGTCACCCCACGTATTCCGTTCATTTTTTGAAAACATGTAAAAAATGAACCCGAAATTATGTATAGTCTTCAATTTTAGACAATTTTTCACATTTTTGAACCCGAATTTTTTTTTTTGCCTAGATGCTTCCTATGGACCCTAATATACCCCGAGAGTATATTTGGGTAGTTTAAACCATCCAATATTCCTTTAAACTGTCAATATACTCATTTACAACTTGCACCAGTTTAATAAACTAAAAGCTACCACAAACATTTATGACAACACATAATGATCATATATGGTTCCAAACGACATTGTGTGACTCCGGGATGTATACCCTAGTATGGGGGACTTTTCGACATCGGGTCCCGAAACCTCCAAAACTGTCCAAAAAGTGTGAATTATAGCCTTGACTTTCTTTTACCCGAAAATAAAAATTGCCGAGAAGCTTCTTTTAGACCCTAATACCCTATGGGAGTCCAATTATGTGGGTGGAACCATCCAATTTGCCTTTAAGCATCCGTACACACTTCTTGTATTGGCGATAACTGTAATTTTATAAATATTTCGGCCTTTTCAAATCCAAAATAAAAAAGGACATGATGTTTCTCATTAGTCCCATGAGACACTAAGAGGCCAATTTGATTCTTTTAACATCAATCTTAGCTCTTAATTAAGATATTCTGTTATGGACATGTAGATCATCATTGACTTAATATCACCCCTGACTTTTCTATGGTCAACTAGTTGGCATTATGATTCAAAACAACATTTTATGATCTAGGGATGGAATCCTGAAAAACATGGAGTATTTGACATCGAGTTTAGAAAATATTTGAAATTGTTCTGTTTTAGTGTATTACAACCTTCAATTTAGCATGTGGATAGCATTTTCGGGTCTAGCAAAGGTAGGCATGGTGGTATTTCCCATGATTCCTATGAAAGCTAGGGAAGTCTAAACGGCGATTAGAATCATCTATTGTAAGTTGTAACTTCTAACTACCACTTCAATAGAGGTAATCATTATACTTTTGTGAAATCACTATTGTCAAGTCACTTCACTTCATTATACTTTTAAGACATCATTATGATTAAGCCACATCACATCATTATATTTATTTAAAATCATTATATTTCAAAATTTCATGAATTACAAAATAGAAACAAAACTCATTCTTGGTACTTTATAAACATCTTTATATATGTCTTATAGTTCCAAACCACCCTATATGACCCTAGGAGTCACTCCACGCATTTAGTTCATTTTCTGAAAACATGTCAAAAATGAACCCAAAATTCATGTATTATAGCCTTCAATTTTGGACAATTTTTCACATTTTTGGATCTGGAAAAAAATTTGCTTAGATGCTTCCTATGGACCCTAATACACCCTGGGAGTTTATCTATGTAGGTAAAACCATCCAATATTCCTTTAAATGTCAATTTACTTGTTTGCTACTTGCATTGAATTCATAAACTCAAAGCTACCACAAACATTTATGACAACATATAATGATCATACATGGTTCCAAACGACATTGTATGACGCCCCCGATGTATACCTTAGTAAGGGAGACTTTTTGACACCGGGTCCCGAAACCTCCAAAACTGCCCAAAAAGCATGAATTATAACCTTTAATTTTGCAAATTTTTGACTTTTTTGTACCCGAAATTTAAAATTTCCTAGAAGCTTCCAATAGACCCTAATACTATATGGGAGTCCAATTGGGTGGGTGGAACCATCCAATTTGCCTTTAAGTATCCAATTTACTTGTTTTTTTACGCGCCTCTTGTATTGGCTATAATTGTAATTTTAGAATTATTTTGACTTTTTCAAACCCAAAATAAAAGAGGACTGGATGTTTCTTATGGGTCCCATGAGACACCGAGAGGCCAATTTGATGGTTGGAACCATCTACCTTGGCTCTTAACTGTCAAGATAGTCGGTTATGGACACGTAGATCATCGTTGACTTAATATCACCCCTGACATTTCTATGATCAACTAGTTGGCATTATGATTTAAAACAACATTTTATGACCTAGGGGTGCAATCCTCATAAACATGGAGTATTTGACACCGAGTTCAAAAACTATTTGAAATTGTTCAGATTTAGTATATTACGACCTTCAATTTAGCATCTGGATAACATTTTCTGGTCTAGAAAAGGTAGACATGGTGGTATTTCCCATGATCCCTATGAAAACCAGGGAAGTCTAATTGGCAATTAGAATTATCTTTTGTAACTTCTGACTACCACTTCAATAGATGTATGAGAAACCTAAATTTATGAACCAAACTTGATCTTCAGACTTTAGAGAGTTGTTGCTAGGCTATGCCTAATAATGTTTCAAACCAATTTTTGCTACCCTAGGGTACATCCTCTGCATCCATTTCATTTTTGAAAAACATTTACGAAATTGCTCCAAAATCGTGTATTTTAGCCTTTAATTTCTAAAAAAATAATTGACTTTTCCAAACCCAAATTAAAAGTGAACGAGTTCTCATGGACCCCATGAGACTCCGAGAGGCCAATTTGTTGGTTGGAACCATCCACTCTGGCTTTAAACTATCAATTTAGTGGTTTATGGACAAGCTTTTTGTCATTGACTTGATGTCATCTCGGGCCTTTCAAAGATCAACTAGTGAGTGCATATGATTCAAAATAATAGTTTATGTTGTTGGGATGCATTTCCCATAATCAATAGATTTTTTTTTTTTTTTTTTGAATTTGGTCTGATGTCGTGTATTATGGCCTTGAATTATAGCTGATGTCTAGTTTTAGATGATAATCTTCTGTCACATGTTTTAACTATCACTACAACTGATGTCTCTAATATACCTAAAGTTTCAAATAAAACTCAATCTCTAGACTAAAGAGACTTGTTGCTATGCCTATAATGGTTCTAATCAAACTATTATGATTCTGGAGACACTCTATGCATTCATTTTTGTTTTTTTGGAAAATTTCCCAAATTTGATGTGAGATCGTGTATTATAGCCTTTTTTTTAGAGAACTTTCGACTTTCCAAATCTAGAAATATTAGAGGACAAGATATTTCTCATGGATCTCATGAGACCCTAGAAGGCCATATGGGTGGTTGGAATCATCCGTGTTGCCTCTTAACTAACAATTAAGCGGTTATGAACATGCTTATCATTATTAACTCAATGTCACCCCGAGCCTTTTTGGGACCGTATATTGGGCGTATATGGCGCTGAACAACCTTTTATGATTTCAGGATAAACCCCCCACCATTATTAAAAATTCTGACACCGAGTTCCGAAAATTAGCTGATTTTGTGTATTATTATCCCTTTGCATTCAAAACACATTTTGGTAAGACCCAAGGTGCTTCCAATGCTTCCTAAGAGACCCAAGAGGGTTAATAGGTGGTTTGAGCCATTTATTCAGCGCGTCTCACCACAAAAAAACATTCTAAAGTTTGAATTTATGACACCAGTGTTTACTGTTTCTATATTAAATATCTATGTAGATTTATCCTCTTTTTGTGAATGTGTTAACTTACCTTCCAAAGCTGCGTACACTTCTCTGCAGCGTTGGTTGGCTCTTCCTAGATAGGCTCATAGTTTTCTAGAATCCCCCCCTTAGATTGTCATATTCCAAAGTTTACTGAAATACCTAGATCAACTAATTTGATTCTCTAGTACAATGCTCCATCCTTTCCAATATATTGTCCACCTTTCTATATTGTTTGTCCCATGCTCTTGTACTCTTTGGTTAAATAATGTATATTAACACAATCAAATTTCTCTGTTCCCATATATTGACATGCTATAAGCTAGTGTCCCCTCTCTCTCTCCTTTTATTTTTTTTTTCTTTTTCCTTTTTTGATACATGGAAAAAATCAACATGGTCAGTATCTTTGGTAGTATAAATTGCCCCATTGCTTGTGTTATGGACATTTTAAAGATGAATTTTTTCCTTAGTGCTCCATCATAAGTAATTTTTGTGTTTGATCTTTTGAAATCTCTAATCAGGTTCATATTCTTCCAGGTTGTTACTTGCCTTCGTCAACCATCACAAGGGCCAACTTTTGGAATAAAAGGTGGTGCAGCTGGTGGTGGTTATAGTCAAGTGATTCCAATGGATGAGTTCAACCTTCACTTAACAGGGGACATACATGCTATTACAGCTGCAAACAATCTTCTTGCTGCTGCCATAGACACCAGAATTTTCCATGAGGCTACCCAATCTGATAAAGCTCTGTTTAACCGGTTGTGTCCCCCTAACAAAGAAGGTAAAAGAACCTTTTGTAACATAATGTACAGGCGTTTGAAGAAGCTTGGTATTGATAAGACTAATCCAGACGATCTTACACCGGAAGAGGTCACCAAATTTGCTAGGCTTGATATTGACCCTGATTCTGTTACATGGAGGAGAGTTATGGATGTGAATGACCGGTTTTTGAGGAAAATAACTGTTGGTCAGGGGCCTGATGAGAAGGGGATGACTAGGGAAACTGGATTTGATATATCTGTTGCTAGTGAGATAATGGCAGTTTTGGCTCTAACAACCTCTTTGGATGATATGAGGGAGAGACTTGGAAAAATGGTGATTGGAAATAGCAAGGCTGGAGAACCAATAACAGCTGATGACCTGGGCTTAGGTGGTGCTTTAACTGTACTGATGAAGGATGCAATCAACCCCACGCTGATGCAGACTCTGGAAGGAACACCAGTGCTTGTTCATGCTGGTCCTTTTGCAAATATTGCTCATGGTAATTCCTCTATTGTTGCTGACAAGATTGCTCTGAAGCTGGTTGGGTCTGGTGGATTTGTAGTTACTGAAGCGGGATTTGGCTCTGATATTGGAACTGAGAAGTTCATGAACATTAAATGCCGATATAGTGGTTTGACTCCGCAGTGTGCTATTGTCGTTGCCACAGTCAGGGCTTTAAAAATGCATGGTGGTGGACCACAAGTAGTGGCTGGCAGGCCTCTTGATCGTGCTTACTTAACAGAGAATGTGGGTCTTGTTGAGGCTGGCTGTGTTAATCTTGCTAGGCATATTTCAAATACTAAGGCCTATGGTTCAAATGTTGTGGTTGCCATAAACATGTTTTCTACTGACACAGAAGCAGAGCTGAATGCTGTTAGAAAAGCAGCAATTGATGCTGGGGCATTTGATGCAGTTATTTGTACTCATCATGCCCATGGTGGAAAAGGAGCGGTTAGTACTGAATACTCTAGAGTTATCAATATTATGGATGTGATGCTAGACTGAGTAGCCTTTTCAGTCGAAACACCTTTTTCTTGTTTTGTGTTATTGGTTTTTTGTTTTTTATAAAAAAAAAGAAAACTGAAAACAAAAAACGATGCCAAACAATCCCTAACAATCAGAGTAGTGGTATACATTTCTTTGTTTGCAACTAAGCTCCCTATTTATGAGTGTAGGAACTTTGTTTTCCGCTGTGCTTGATATTACTTTAGTAAGATATGGAATCAATGTTACCTATCTCTTTGATTGCCGATTATTTGTGAGTGGAATTTTATCTGGATCTGATGCTCTTCTTTGATATGTTTCAGGTGGATCTTGGCATAGCTGTTCAAAAAGCATGTGAGAATGTAACACAGCCTTTGAGGTTCTTGTATCCTCTGGATGCTAGCATCAAAGAGAAAATAGAGGCAATAGCAAAGTCTTATGGTGCTGCTGGTGTTGAATACTCAGAACAGGTCAGCAATTTGGTTATTTGGACTAGTCTGGGTGATAAATGCTCTTTGATATGCTCCTTAATTGAATTATTTACATTTAAGATTGTTGACTGTTGTACTCCCAGCCTCCTAAAACAGAAAGTTTTGTCTACATGTGCTTATGCAATGCAAGTCTATGTTATAATATCATTTTCTAGACTCACTATTTGGTTAGTGTTGAAGTAATTGTTCCTTTAGTCAATGATATAATCTTCATTTACCTAACAAATATAGAACTAGTGACCAGTTTTTTTATCTTTAAGAAACAGCCATTAATACAACATATGTAAAAGTGTAGATAACATATTTTGGAATCTTTGTATATCAGCACCAAACCATTCATAATGTTAATGCTCTAATCATTGCCATGATATTAGCATGTTGAAAGAGTCTTCCCATTTCTTCTTTTTTTAGGCTGAGAAACAAATCGAGATGTACAGCAAACAAGGCTTTTCCAATCTTCCAATCTGCATGGCAAAGACTCAATATTCATTTTCTGACAATGCTGCTGCAAAGGGAGCTCCAAGCGGATTTATCTTGCCTATTCGGGATGTGAGAGCTAGTATTGGAGCTGGATTTATTTATCCTTTGGTTGGAACCATGAGTACAATGCCTGGGCTTCCTACAAGGCCTTGCTTCTTTGATATTGACCTCGACACAACTACTGGGAAGGTTATTGGTCTTTCTTGAAGATCATATATTCAGGACAGATTTGAGACAATGTTCTCTCTTCCAGCACAAACTTCTTGGAGACCTTTCATTTTGTATGAACTTGTATGTCTTGTGCTCAAATTTTTCTTTTTGCGTCAATAAATAAGTAGAATCTAATTTGCCTTCCCTTTGCTCAGTTTGTGTACCCCAACTTGTGCATCAATGTTGATATAATTATTAATATTGATTTTATACTTCGTATACAGTATTTCATATTATATAGCTGTAGAAACTTGTCAAAGCTACCCACATATAGTAGACGGGCTCATTACTTCTGCTCTAAGTGTTGATTAGAATGTGAGGAACATGTAGATCTGCAAATATTTTTTTTTTTTTAAAAAGCTTACTTCTTGCATCCCAGATTCCCAGTAACTGGGTGAACACATCCTTCTATTGTGTCTTCCCATCATCAGTAGGATGCCTTGTTAGCTCGATGGCTATTCACGGGCTAGGAAGAACGTCTGTGATCCAAGCAATGTGGTGTCTTTGATCACCTTTGGTTCATATTTAGGGGAAATAGAGATGATGAAGTACCCCATTGACATAAATGATGCCTATTGCCCTTAAATTAGATTGGGAAAGATGTCACCATATGTACCTTGTTTTTGTATCTAAATTTGTTGTCGACTTGTTGGACCAAAAAATATTGCTTAACAATATTTGATTGAAATCACATTTTATATAATAATAATTTTTCTTAATTAGCTATAGATACTTTTTAATAACATTAGATATTGATATTAAACACGCGTCATTCTGTTTTTTTTTTTTTTTTCCGAGTCCCAAACCATAATACAAAGTATTAACAAATGGTACAAATGTGGCAAATATTGATCTATGATATTAAAATTACTCCTACATAAATTTTGCAACATTTGTGTGAGGTACATCTATCATAAATCTAATTGTGCAACAAATAAGCTACTATTTTAGGTCATTAATTACTTACGCCGATATTCGAAAATAGATTTATTTCTCTTTTGAAATCAAGAAAGATCCTTAAATTTTCCATATTAGGTTTTCCCTTCGAGAGGAGAAAATCCTCCTACAGAAAATTAGAAAGTCCCTAAAACAATTTTAAACTTAACTAACAATCATCATCAATTACTTTCCATGATTAGTATGCATTGAGAGGCGATAATCATCACTTTTTATCGTCACTCTGCATCAACTATTCCAATTTTTTCTGGGAATTTGGAGAAATAATGGATTACACAACAAAACCACAAATGACAGATCAATCAAAACCCAATTTTTTACCAGTAAAAACACCAAATTTATCTGTAATTTCAGATACCAGAAAATCCATGTTTTGTGTTTATGTTTTTATGTTAACATTCATTTTCTGCATTTTTTTCATTCTTTTTAACAACCCATCTTCTTCTTCATTGAAATACATTGCTAATTTCAAAGACTTCTCTCATTTTTCTTCCTTTTTCACCCATTTCTTCCCCAATTCTTCTCCAAATTCTTCTTTTGTATTAGGAATAAATAATACTAATACTAATAATAGTAACAATCATATTGTCAATAATGTGTCATTATCATCATATAATTATCCTCCAAAAATTGGGGATGAATTGTATGAATCAATGTTAAATTGTGATTTATTTGATGGGAAATGGGTTAAAGATGATTCATACCCACTTTATTCACCTGGGTCTTGCCCACATATTGATGAGCCCTTCAATTGTTATCTCAATGGTAGGCCTGATAATGCCTATGAGAGGTATAGATGGCAGCCTCATGGGTGCAACATTCCTAGGTAATAATGCTGCACTTTTATTGTATTTTTAATTTTGTTGGTCATGAATTTGGACATATTTGTGTTACTGATGTTAGGAACTCATATAAAATTTAATCTTGATATGATTTTACGTGGTACTCCCTCTGTCCCTTGAAGATACGATCAGTTGCATTGTGATTGAGTATGTAAATCCATGAGTATATTATAGTCTCTATTTTTCATGCAGATGAAAATGTGTATTTTTGTTTTGATGAGACTTATTTGAGATGATTTTATGTATTGTTATTATGGCAGATTAAATGGCACCCATATGTTGGAATTGTTGAGAGGAAAGCGTCTTGTTTATGTTGGTGATTCATTGAATAGGAATATGTGGGAATCTCTTGTATGTATACTCAGAAATTCAGTGGGGAATAAAACCAGGGTATTTGAAGCCTCTGGAAGAGAAGAGTTTCGCACTGAGGGCTCTTATGCCTTCATATTTGATGTATGATTGGTGATATTTCATTAACAAGCTTTTTCATTTATTTCATAGAGATGCTAGTCAGTTAATAATTTTGTTTGGATTTATTACATCAGTAATTTGTTGTATGATTGTGATATATTAGGATTACAACTGTTCTGTGGAGTTCTTTAGGTCCCCATTCTTGGTTCGAGAATGGGAAATGCCTGACAAAAATGGAACAAAGAAGGATACATTGAGGCTTGATTTAGTTGAGAGGGAATCTGACAGATATAAGAATGCAGAATTTCTGATCTTCAACACTGGACATTGGTGGAGTCATGAGAAAACTCAAAAGGGGTAATATCCTGCTAGTTCAACTCAACTTTCATGCATTATATTTTCCTACTCCAGGATAGAAATTGATGAATAAAATAAAAATTTGTGCAGGGAGGGGTACTATCAAGAAGGTAGTCATGTCTATAGTCAATTAGAGGTCAATGAGGCCTTTCGACGAGCACTGACAACTTGGGGAAGATGGCTGGAGGCTAACATTGACCCCATGAAAACACAAGTTTTCTTCAGGGGATATTCAAATTCTCACTTTGGGTAAGTTTGACAGCAGAAGTCTAAACATACTTTCAATGTAACAATTGCTGAATTTCAAATTAGTAGATTGTTTTGTGATTTGATTATTATTTTTGTTACAAAGAAGCATAAAATGCTGAGAATTTTGCTGTTCAAAAGAGAAATCTAAAATTGTCAGTCAGTAGCTGTGTCTGATCAGATATTGGTTGTTTATCATTTAGACATGACAAGGATAGATGTGAGTTCTACATATATTCTGAAACTTGTTGCCTGTTCCTTTACTCTGTTTCATGCCTTTTGTTGTTAAGTCTTTTGTTTCTTTTGCTCCAAAATATTTTAGCTCTTGATCACTGCTGATAGTCTCTGTATGAAATTGTCTTTTAACTTTCATGATTTGCAGAGGTGGAAGGTGGGATTCTGGTGGGACATGTGATAAGGAATTTGAGCCGATCAAGAACGAAACAGATCTACCTGAACAACCCCCAATGATCAAAGTAGTGGAGAATGTGATAAAGGGGGTGAAAGTACCGGTTTTCTATCTTAACATCACAACACTGACTGACTACCGGAAAGATGCCCACCCTGCAGCTTATAGAACACAGGAGGAGAGGCTTACACAGCCAAAATATCAAGACTGTGCTCATTGGTGCCTTCCTGGTGTTCCCGATACTTGGAATGAACTAGTGTATTCTCAAATCTTGATAAGAAATTACCAAAAGCAACATCAAGGATAACAGCAACAAGAGCAGTTAAAGGACATGGGTAAATCATTAACGAGGTTTCTGTTTACTGCTTCAGTCCTACATGATAGTGTAGCTGGTATCATGAAATTTACTTTGCTCGGGATCAATTTAGGTTCTTCTCTAATCATGTCTTTGAAGTTGGTTTAGTGAGTGTTTATATTTGAATGTCTGCACCTCGTCGTGGTTGATGAATGCATGCTGTGTCCTTAATTAATGTATAATCATGTTTTATTTACTCTCTTCCTCTTGGACAAAACTTAATTAATGTGGCTTGCTTGTTAGTTGTGCTTGCTTTTATTTGAAATTGTCTTCATTGGCTACTATACTTTATTCGGCCTACTAGTGTTGGGATTGCCTTATTGATTTCGATTAGGGTGTGAGGAGGGGTGGGAAGGGATAGACTTATATGTACCAGATGATTTTTAAAAAGGGCTTCAATTTACAACTTGGATTTAGTTCTTAAGCTCTTGAATTGAGGACTTAGAAATTTTACTTTATGACTATTCCTACATGATGCTTAAGAATTTTGTTGAATGATTATATGATATACATGCTCAAGATTTAAACGAGATAATATTGGCTGTGCAGTAACAAAGTTTTGCATTTGACATAGATAATGTAGTCTAAATAAAAAGGTTAGAAATATGATGAGCTCTCTTAACTGGTAGCCATTTTGCTTCCCATTCATCTTAAGAACAAGTGATTATCATTTTACTTGGACTTCTTTAGTCTTGTAATTTCTGTCCATTTTGTGTATATCTGAAGGCCGGAGTGATGGATGTAGAACTTTTCAAGGGAGCCCACAGGACACAACCAAAGATGATGAAATTTTGGATTACTGCAGCATTGTGGGTAAGTCTTATCCACCTATTGTCTACTACTTTATATGGAGTATTTAGTAAAGAGTAAATTTTTAAGCAAGATATAAGGATGAAAGATAGACAAGCAGAATACAGGCTGAAATAGAAACTTCAATAGCCCTTATTTCCTCGGCCCTCATTGGCCTTGTTTAGTAGTCATTGTTTCTTGGGATTGATAGATATAGCTCTTTCCAGACAATTGTTATGGTGCTATATCTTGTGCCAAAATGAACATGAGCTTGTACATGGTCAGAAAAAATCTTGCAATCTTTGGTAGGTATGTTTCTGTAATTCAACTTTATATTTTAAGGTTTTTGTAATACAATTGTTAAGGAATTTCTTCTTTATATGGGATTTAGTATATTGAATTATGCAAGTGTTAATGTTATCTTTTTAACCATCGTTGATCAGCGCTATCTCTGAGAGTCTGAGATTCTAAGAACTATGCATGTGTTCATCAAACCATTTATTTATTGCTATTGCTTCATCTAAAATACAAACTTTCAATGCTGCACTATGCAAAATACAGACTTCATCTACATATACTACTATTAAGTCTATAACACCATAGGATTGTTAAATCTGATATCAGTATCTTAGGCTGCAACTATAATTCAGGTTCATAACACAAATTTTACTCATTTGAGCAAAATTATGAGTTGATGACCCTGCAATTGGTTCGAATCTGGCCACTTGACCCTGTTAGTGGATTTATGTTTCCCATATTAATCATGGAGTTGATGAAGTCACTAAAAAAGAGGTTCTGATCATTGCTGTAGCTCTCGACGATGCTCTTGGTTGTTGAATTAGCCAGATTGCTGGAATACAACTCTTGGTCTGAAAGGAGGATGCCCTTATTGTTTAGCAAATTTTTGAAGTAATGGTTGTCGAATAAGTCTGTTGAGCTCTGGTCGAGAGCAGTGGTCTTGTTCCCATCGCCGTTGACTGGGCACAAGCTCTGCAGTTGTGATACTAGGCTAGTGTCCATCGTGCTGTCTGGATCTCCAGTATTGGAAAAATTGAACAACCTTGAACTAAAAGTGGCACATCTTGCTAATCCTATTGTATGAGCACCTGCATTAAAACCACCGTACCATTATTGTTTAGTAGATTCAAGAGTTAGCTAGCTAATCTTGGAATAACTCTTAAAAGTATTGTGTACATACCTTGTAAGGCCACAACATCAGTTAAGTTGAGGCCTTGATCACCAAACTTAGAAATGACGATATCCAGGGGATCAAAAGGAGATGGAAGGTTTGCGTTTGCTCCGGTCTGGTTGGCCACCATCCCATCTCTCCTTCCTAGCAATACTCTATACGATGCCCCTCCACTCTGCAACATTAATTTATCAGTCAAGTACATGCTTAAACCAAGACTAATGAATTGCAGGCAGCTATTGCTATTTATGTTCATTTTCATGTGTGATTTTTCTTGATGCATGCAATATGACATACCAATACTACTGAATCGCGGGCAGCTATTGCCAGTATATCAGCACAGGACACAACTCCACTGCATGAACTCTCCACTGCACTTTTGATATTGTCCACAACGTCAAACCCTCTTAGAGAATTCCGGTTAGGAAAAGCGAGCTTTTCACTGTCGCTTCCATCCAAAAGGACAGAGCCATCACAACCCTATTCACAAAATCATAAGGTATTGCTGTTAGAGAAGAAAATCTGTATACAAGTATATGATTATTCTATACGTACAACTACAACTTTTATCCGGCCTGCACAGTCCTGTTTGGCTCATGATCAGCTCGTGCAGTATATGTATTTCATGCATGCATTGGAAGAAATTGAAGCTGTTTGAGAGGAAAACTTACATTGACAAAGCAATCATGGAAGTGAAGTCGAAGCAAAGAAGCTCCCATCCTCATTTCATTCATAATAGCAATTTGAACCTGTTTTCTTACAATCTGAAAGAGATTAGGGCATGTTTTTACATAAAAATTAGCTGTTAGCTGGCATTTCACATCAACAATGTTGAACATCAACAAAGTTAGTAGCAAAATGACAGTTTTTATGCCTCTTGAACTCTTCATACTTAGTGCTAGTATATTAAAAACCACAGATAAGTAAGCCAAGGATTCTAGTTTGTAATGAGAGATGATTATAGTGAAGATAATGAGCTCTAAGTTGCATAACTTAACCATGTTTGGAGCTCTATTTATAACTAGTGGGATTCCGGGTAACGGATAATTAATATTATTAAACTATATCCACTTAACTTAAATTAAAGGTTGAATATATACGTACGTAATATTATTTTAGGATGATCAGAAAAAGTTATTGCGTGCCTCTATGATGTAGTCCTAGTTTGTTATCAAAATTCTCAATGTCACCACTTGAATTAAGTGACAAGGATACATATACGATGATTAACATAACTTGTTGATAATAATAAGAGTCTCCAAGTAGAATTTTGACACATCAACAATTAAAAGTTGAGGCAATGTGACAATTAATTCTGAACAGAGGGAGTTGCGTAGAAAGGTAAAATGCTTTATAGTATGGTGCTTTGACGTATGGCGGCTGTAGCACATTCAATTGTTATAATCTTGCACTAAAACACTTATAACATAATCAATTAACTAATACCCCTATTCATGCACAAGTTCATATCAGTTTCCCTGAGCAGAGTAAGTAGAGAAATTAAGTAGTGGGATCAAACTCATCGCATTTTACTAGTAGTGTACCAATTTCATTTAACTGCATCTTGTATATTTATTAATTATATATATAATAAATGAGTTTTGATAGAGTTTTAAGGTCACCATGTCATCATCTTATAGGTTTATCAAACAAATCATTTGCCTTTAAACAACCAAATAACGGTCATTTTATCCGTTCACAACTTGCAGTGATTTCGTAAACTCAAGCCTACATAGGACGTTTATGACAACATATAATGATCATATGTGGTTTCAAACAACATTATATGACACCGAGATGTATCCCTTAGGGTTTCAACGCTTTACGTAACCAGGCCCCGAAATCACAAAATTATTTCAAAATGCGTGGATAACCTTCAATTTTGTAATTTTTTTTGACCATTTTAGCCCGGAAATAAAAATTGCCAAAATGTTTACCATGGTACCTAATAGCCTTCAGGAGTCCAATTGGGCCGGTGGAACCATCAAATATGCCCCTAAACGGTCATTTTATCCGTTCACAACTTGTAGTGATTTCGTAAACTCAAGCCTACATTGGACATTTATGACAACATATAAAGATCATATGTGGTTTCAAACGGCATTATATGACACCGAGATATATCCCTTAGACTCTCAAGGCTATTCGTCATCGAACCCCGAAACCTCAAAATTTCTTTAAAAAGCGTGGATTATAGCCTTCAATTTTGTAATTTTTTGAATTTTTTTCGCCCGGAAATAAAAATTGCCGAGACGTTTACCATGGTCCCTAATACCCTCCAGGAGTCCAATTGGGTCGGTGGAACCACCAAATATGCCTTAAACGGTCATTTTACCCGTTCACAACTTGTTGTGATTTCGTAAACTCAAGCCTACATTGGACGTTTATGACAACATATAATGATCATATGTGGTTTCAAACGGCATTAAATGACCCCGAGATATATCCCTTAGGGTCTCAAGGTTTTTCGCCACCGGGCCCCGAAATTTCAAAATTTCCTCAAAAAGCGTGGATTATAGCCTTCAATTTTGTAATTTTTTGGCCTTTTTTCGCCCGGAAATAAAAATTGTCGAGATGTTTACCATGGTTCCTAATACCCTCAAGGAGTCTAATTGAGTCGGTGGAACCATCAAATATGCCCATAAACGATCATTTTACCCGTTCACAACTTGCTCTGATTTCGTAAACTCAACCCTACATTGGACGTTTATAACAACATATAATGATCATATGTGGTTTCAAACGACATTATATGACCCCGAGATGTATTCCTTAGGATCTTAAGGCTTTTCGCCACCGGGCCCTGAAGCCTTCAATTTTGTAATTTTTTGGCCTTTTTTTCCCCCGAAAATAAAAATTGGCGAGATGTTTACCATGGTTCTTAATACCCTTCAGGAGTCCAATTGGATCAGTGGAACCATCCGATATGCTCCTAAACAGTGATTTTATCCATTTACAACTTGAAGTGATTTTGTAAACTCAAGCCAATCACGTACGTTTATGACACCACATAATGATCATATATGGTTTCAAACGACATTATATGACACCGAGATATATCCCTTAGAGCCTCAACACTTTTCTCCACGGGGCCCCGAAACCTTTAAATTTCTTCAAAAAGCGTGGTTTATAGCCTTCAATTTTGACTTTTTTTCGCCCGGAAATAAAAATTGCTGAGATGTTTACCATGGTACCTAATACCCTCCAGGATTCTAATTGGGTCGGTGGAACCATCAAATATGCCCCTAAACGATCATTTTACCCGTTCACAACTTGTTGTGATTTCGTAAACTCAAGCCTACATTGGACGTTTATGACAACATATAATGATCATATGTGGTTTCAAACGGCATTAAATGACCCCGAGATATATCCCTTAGGGTCTCATGGTTTTTCGCCACCGAGCCCCGAAACCTCAAAATTTTCTCAAAAAGCGTGGATTATAGCCTTCAATTTTGTAATTTTTTGGCCTTTTTCCGCCCGGAAATAAAAATTGCCGAGATGTTTACCATGGTTCCTAATACCCTCAAGGAGTCTAATTGAGTCGGTGGAACCATCAAATATGCCCATAAACGATCATTTTACCCGTTCACAACTTGCTCTGATTTCGTAAACTCAACCCTACATTGGACGTTCATAACAACATATTATGATTATATGTGGTTTCAAACGACATTATATGACCCCGAGATGTATTCCTTAGGACCTTAAGGCTTTTCGCCACCGGGCCCTGAAACCTCAAAATTTCCTCAAAAAACGTGGATTATAGCCTTCAATTTTGTAATTTTTTGGCCTTTTTTTCGCCCGAAAATAAAAATTACCAAGAGGTTTACCATGGTTCTTAACTTCTTAATACCCTTCAGGAGTCCAATTGGATCAGTTGAACCATCCAATATGCTCCTAAACAGTGATTTTATCCATTTACAACTTGAAGTGATTTTGTAAACTCAAGCCAACCACGTACGTTTATGACACCACATAATGATCATATATGGTTTCAAACGGCATTATATGACACCGAGATGTATCCCTTAGAGTCTCAACACTTTTCTCCACGGGGCCCCGAAACCTTTAAATTTCTTCAAAAAGCGTGGATTATAGCCTTCAATTTTGTAATTTTTTGACTTTTTTTCGCCCGGAAATAAAAATTGCTGAGATGTTTACCATGGTCTCTAATACTCTCCAGGAGTCTAATTGGGTCGGTGGAACCATCAAATATGCCCCTAAACGATCATTTTACCCGTTCACAACTTGTTGTGATTTCGTAAACTCAAGCCTACATTGGACGTTTATGACAACATATAATGATCATATGTGGTTTCAAACGGCATTAAATAACCCCGAAATATATCCCTTAGGGTCTCAAGGTTTTTCGCCATCGGGCTCCGAAACCTCAAAATTTCCTAAAAAAGCGTGGATTATAGCCTTCAATTTTGTAATTTTTGGCCTTTTTTCGCCCGAAAATAAAAATTGCCGAGATGTTTACCATGGTCCCTAATACCCTCCAGGAGTCTAATTGGGTCGGCGGAACCATCAAATATGCCCATAAACGATCATTTTACCCGTTCACAACTTGCTCTAATTTCGTAAACTCAACCCTACATTGGACGTTTATAACAACATATAATGATCATATGTGGTTTCAAACGGCATTATATGACCCCGAGATGTATCTCTTAGGATCTCAAGGCTTTTCGCCACCGGCCCCTGAAACATCAAAATTTCCTCAAAAAGTGTAGATTATAGCCTTCAATTTTGAAATTTTTAGACTTTTTTTCGCCCGAAATTTAAAATTGCCGAGATGTTAACCATGGTCCCTAATACCCTTCGGGTGTCCAATTGGGTCAGTGGAACCATTAAATATGCCCTTAAACGGTCATTTTATTCGTTCTCAACTTGTAGTGATTTTGTAAATTTAAGCCTACCACGTACGTTTATGACATCATATAATGATCATATTGGTTTCAAACGGTATTATATGACCCCAAGATATATCCTCTAGGATCGCAACACTTTTTTCCGCCGGGCTCCAAAACCTTAAAATTTCCTTAAAAAGTGTAGATTATAGGCATTGAAGTGATACACGTACCATTTCTTTGTCCAATGTCAATGTCATTCAATTCAAAGTTGATACACAATCACAGAGACCAAACCCTAAGTTGCTGATTAAGATTATATTAGTTTTGCAAAAGGCTAAAATACTTTTAAGTTGTAAGCAAGCATTACAATTCAGGATTAAGGTCAACTTGTGCATATATACTCTAAATTATTCGATTCAAATATGTCCTATTTTTTAGATTGAATCTTGGTTAAGTGCTTTCTTGCCTACAATTTTTTGTTTGTTCTGTCATATTGCATGTTCTATCTTTTCTCATGAATTATATATTTCAGTGGCATTCAAAGAGATAAGCACTGTTAAGACCCTCAAAGAAGAACTTTTGGTTTTTGAAAAAGTCTAATTTGGCAAGCCAATTAAAGTGTTCAAGTTGTTACAGACAATGTTCATGTAACATTGTGCCTATGTTACTCGAACTCTTCATTTACCTCAAGTACCTGTGTCAAATCCTTGACACTCAGATATGGGTATGACACTTCACACTCGGGCACTTCATTTTAGTTCAAAATCGTAGAATTTTTTTCACAAAATAACTGAGCCGGACACTTGGACGCGTATCCGTGTTGGACATGGGTACCCAAGTCCAAGTAATATAGCATTGTGGGATCAACAAGAAGATTGTAATGCATGCATCGGACGACTGTTACAAATTGTTCTTTTATAAAATTATACGGAGTTGACAGTTATACACTGTCCATTTATTAAATTATGTCATATCTTTTATGTTACAGAGACGAGAATTTCCAACCAGAGTGTCATATATTGTCAAAACAGCTACTTATGACTAACATGGCAAATAAAATGAACACATTTTTTTTACTGTTCTTAGGGATTATAGACAAGAAGGAAGTCTACTGAATTTACAGTTAGAGCATATCTGAAAATTGTGGCTTATTAGAACCCGCGACATGTCTAAACACGAACGTGAACAAACATAATCTTATTGTATCCTCGTGTGATTCTGATCCTGTCATCTGCATACCTGTTACAGTTTGTTAGGAGGGAAAATCTGTTACAAAAATGAGTTTGTAGATCATCAGCAAATTGAAAAAAAAAAAAAACAGGTGATAGATATCTCACAGAAGCTCCAGGTTGAATCTGGTTTCCATATTAACCGGAAGTCCAAATGAACCAAATATGATTGCTGGATCATCCATTTTGACATCATATATCTTACTTTCAGTTTTCCTGTAAGTAACACCAAAAGTGTGTTAGAACCACAGATCTGGAGAAATGTACACAAGATTACAGTAGCATGAAAGCATCATGTTGTGTGAAGATTTATGTTCCAAGTCCATAAAAACATTTGTATCTTTTTTTTGCTTAAATTTAATTGCAAGTACTATACACAGATAACATGACATACTGAAATGTGCCAGTCATGGAGAATCTGAAGCCAAGTACTATGTCAACCAAAAACTTCATTTGTCCATCTTTCTTGATTATCTGAAAAATAGGAAAAATTGAATGTCAGAATTATTCTACATCAAAGTATAGATATAACACTACTTGCTGCAAATTCACCTGTGAACCCATGAGACCGTTAGCTGCATTCTCCAACCAGCTGTCTGTCTCAACCTGCCTCAGAAAATAAAAGTTTAACTTCAATATCAATCAATTAATCAATCAGAGCCTTAATCCCATAAGTGCAACTTCAATAGAAGAAAATAAATGTAAATTCAGATTTCTTATGACTTATGTGGAGTATTATGATTAGAGGAGAAAAATATTAGTCTTTCCGAGAATAGAATAACCATCATTCACAGATACTAAACTAAGTTAATTCTTCTCCATCCTTTCAAGGTTGAATTCTTCTGGCCTTCATGAATGGTGTGACCACTGACCAGCATGCAAAAATATGCAATATTCTATGCATATGATTGACATATGAGGGATGAAACACAGGAGATTCTGACATGTATCATACCTGAGAGCTCCAGATCATCTTCCATTCCCCCTCAAGAAGCTGAGGTTCACCATCCTTATCTTGAGCTGTGAAAATTAGCTTATCAATTGCCTGCAACATTTGCAAATGTAATGGAAACAGCAAATGTAATGGATACAAACATGAAAAACAAAAAAAAAAATTATTATTTACACCTGCTCTCTTAGAAAACTTCACAGAAAACTCACCTCCGTTACTCCAATTCCAGTAGAAATCGCAGAAAGCAACTCTTGCCTAGGTTCAGTTTCCTTCTGGAGCACAAAAGTGGTGCCCTGCACTACAGAACAGTGATAGAGGTCCTTAGATTCATTTTTCAATGTTAAGCATGTAAATAACTATATATGTCACTACTAAGACATTAGATAAATTATATAAATATATGCTTTACAACCATATAATTTTTTTGTACAGAGTATGTATGCTAAAGCTGTATACCTTATTCCCCCTTGAAATACGTAAGTTTCCAGAATCTGACAAATATGTCGTATCCAGCCAACCCTTTGCTTCATCTCCCAGAAGTCTGAATGGCACTGGATAAGGTACCTTAAATGGTAGGAATTTCAAAGAAAAGGCTGCCCTGTCAAACTGGAAAAGAATTCGTTTTCCATCCCTGACAGATGCAACAGCCTGTAGAACGAGGGAATAATAATGTATTGATTCAGTAATTAATGGAAAGGGAGAGGGATTGTGATTGAACTGATGAATCTGGAAAAAAGCTATACACCAATAATGAAAGCTAGTTTATTCTGAGTGCATTATTATAGGAACTACAAAACTACCTAAGCAGTTCGTGCTGGAAATGGGCATAACTTACCTCTACTTTTAGCTCACCAACAGCATCAGAAAATTTCACAATATTTGACACTCGTGGATCATTTGTTCGTAGATATACCTCTTGGAATACACTGAAGAAATCAACTCCTACAAATGTTCTCTGTCATGGAGATACACAATCAACTTTGGATTGAGTAAAAAAGCTTAAAGGAGGAAAATTTAGCACCGGTAGAGATCTGGGTGAAATTGAGGATTAATCACAGGAGAGCTAGAAAAGATATACTGAACAAAAAATAAAGACATTTATTCACATGTCAAGGAAGAAACTTTGCACCACTTAATTAACTATCCTTCTCTCAAGGGAAAACATGTCAAGAAAAACTGAAAAAACAAAGTTACTTCATACTCGTACTATTTTGGAAAGAGTGATGTCTATAATTTGACTCATTTGGATGGAATTTACAAAATCTTCTCAGGTACAATATCATATTTGACATCAGTCATCAGTCATCACCCAAAAACTTTTGGATGAAAGTAACAGAATTCCAATAAAATCATAAATAGATGTAAAGGAGCACAAGATGGAAATAGACCTGAATTGGAGAGGCAGTTCCTGGCCTTGTAGTGAACATCAGTCGCCACTTACCTTCTATCAAACTAGAGCTTGTCTGAAAAATCAAAAGTATAAATTGAGCCAGAAGCATTGGAGCCATGACACGAGTTAAAAAGGACACAATCAAACTCCAATGCTTGTAAGGGAAATGATCTAAGAACAACAAGCAAACAACAACTCCTAGTCCTTCTCAAGTAAGACAAGATTGATGAAACCATACACTTATTTTGCAAACTAAACTACAATCCTACCAATTTTCTTCAACAAATATCTTGAATCAACCACAATCTCACCAAACCTACCACAAGAAGAAAAATTACAAAATCTTTCGATATACATGACCAAACTCCATTCTAACTCAAAGTAGTATTAGCTAGCAACCCAAAGCTCAAATACCTATATTCATATATGTCACTAGTCTTGATTTTATTCACCTTAGTTCCACTTATTTCGAGACTAATAAGTTCAAATAAGTTAATTTCAAGATAAATAAGGGTTAATTTCAAAATATTAGACAAAATAGACAAGGGAAAATCAAGAGAATAAAGCTTTATCCTGAAACAAAGGTTACACAAAAGTTCTAAAGTCACCTAATTCTTAATACGATTAAGGTACACAAACCAGGTTTGGGAACACAATTCGCTACCTAATAAATAAGTTAAATTAGTCCAAACATGTTCATTATGATAATACACAAAGAACTAACCGGATCAGGAACACCTTTAATATCTTCCAGAACTTGAACAGCTCGTTCCACTTCCTGTAATAATCATAATAATTAGAGATTAAACATAATTAATCACAACAATTAAGATCATACAAATAATTAATTTTATTAAAAAACAAAAAAGGAAAGAGATGATACTTTGAGCTGTTGAGGAGAAGCAGCGCGACCTCGTCCTTGGATACCAATTAGAGCATCAACAAGCCGAATCTCATCCCGAGTAAAATTACTAAAAAGCCCTTGTTCTTCAGCTTCATTTGTAAGAGATGATGATGATGATGATGAACAAATGCGAAAATTGGGGTTTTTACGAATGGAATTGAAAGCGATTGCATTGTTAGGGTTTCGATTTGATAAGGAAGAAGAAAATGGTGGAAATTGGGTTAATCGAAACCCTAAACCTAGAGCTGCGATTTCTGTAGTCGCCATTGTTGTAACAGAGGAGAGAGAATCTTCAAACTGACTCACTGACTGAGGTTGGTTGGTTGTTTGTTTTTTCCGTTGTTTTGTGGAGGGAAATGAAGATGGTTGAAGATTGTTTTATTCTTGCCAGGTGGCTTGCCGTTAGTCGGCCAAGTCAGCACACACTTATCCTACTCGTATTTTGGGATAATTATTATTCTAATGGTCACATCCCGTACTTACTAATTTTTCGTGTATAAATTAGAGATCATTTAATCAATCGAATCATTAACCCCATAAGTAGAGTCAGCTACATAAATTAAAAGTGATTTAATATACAATTGGAGTGTATGAAGACTACAAAAAATATTGAATAGACTATTGTTCAGAGGCAACGAAGTTTAGAGTATTGAGAAATGACAGTCAAAATCATAGATTATCATATCTTAAGTACTCCCGTATAAAATTGGTTGGCATTACCAGAAAACAAATTGATGAACATAAGATGTTAAAGTAGTAGAGCATAATTGTGTTATTGTGTAGATAGCACAAGATTTGGCCCAATGTGTTGAATGTGCACAACGGGCTAATATGAACTAGTCAAATTATGCAGAAAAATAATCATGTACTCCTAAACCAAAATTAATACTTGTACTATTTAATAGAAATACTAAGATAAGCTCTATACAAAAATGGTACTATGATATTGTTTATTACAGACGAATAAGAATAAAAAATATACAATGACCTGATCAACTCATTACACGTTAGTATAGTGACTACTGATCGACTATTCTTGCAAAAATGCTGATCCCACAATGTAGCCGAAGACAAACTGCTTTGCTATAGAGCCCGTTGCTCCCTTGCCAGGTTTTTTTTGTTGCGCAATAGAACCTTAACATTAAGCATCCATGATGTTAAGTCATCAATAACTGAACAAGAAAATCAAAATCTTTGTGAATACGCCACATATAATCTCAGTAATTGCATACTTAATACAGAAATCCATAACCTGATTTCTGGAGCCGAGCTCATTTGAAAGAGTAACAACCATCTCATGATTGCATATATTAAACAAACTGTCTGCAACATCTATTTACATATAAGTTATCTGCTTAAGTAGTAACAATGCATAGAAAGACATGAAATTAAATACTTGTACAGCATTTAGATAGCAAGAGCAACGATTGTAAAACCGTATTTATCAACTTTAAGCCACACTATCAGCACCACTGACCCTAAAGTATTGCTTGAAAAGAATGAATGCGCATGGTACAAATATTTTGGCCTGAGCTTTCGAAAAAAAGAAAAAAAAGTTTGGTCTGAAATTCTAGATATAACCTCAAGCTGAAACATTTCAGGAAGGGAATTATAGGTACCAAATACATAAATTTACAGGAAAAGCTCAACTTAAATACAGGAAAAGCTCAACTTAAATACTCCTCTAAGGACCAAATGCTTACAGAAATCACATCAAAAAGTAAAATTATAATAAAGCGAAATAAAAAGGAAGCCAAATCCTCTACCAGGGTTCAAAGGCCAAGATAGGTAAGGTAGCCCAATGACTGGATGAGCTAATCTGGGGAAATATGCTTAATCTAGGAAACAACCTTAAATCCGGATGTGTTGGTGCAATAAACTGAAATTACTCGGTGTAATAACAGTACAACGATGGATAAAACTCAGAAATTTGATTAAACAAATTAATGGTTTTACAACGATAGTAGTAGGTTTAGCCTACAAAGCTCCAATAGTGACTTTAGGTCACAACTCTCCTAAGAAACTACTCCAAAATTCTGCCTAACTTTCTTCTACTCCTCTCTACCTATTTATACTAAAGGCAATTAACCTAGCAAACTAACATTACTAAAATACCCATACTACATTTGATGACTACTAACATACTTAAACTACCCATAATACCCTCCCCTAAGTTAGTTCATTACAGTTGGATTTCATGCCATACTCAACCCAATTTCAGAAAAACAAACATGAGGCAAAAGCAAAGAACTCATAGTCAACTACTCATACAAACTACATCACAACCATATACCAGGATGTGTAGGATTTTATGCTATAATCAACCCAATTACACAAAAACAAACATGTCAATGTAAAACAACTCGTATAAATAATACATCCGACCCTTAGAAGGGTAACAATTAAATCTCAAAAAAGAGCCTTTGCCACAAAGATGATGGACAACAAGATTTCGCTGAGGTAAAACAGAGGAAAACAATTATCAAGATTTAAGAGTTATAAAGCTATACCATACAAACCTATGATCAAGTCCCATACGATGCAAGTTCCTCTCTTAAACAGCTTTACAGATCTTGCCTGTAAAACCTGCGGAGAGCCACTTATATTATTGTATTAATAAATCAGAGAGCTGAATCTTACTAGATGATCTTCATCTTCATCTTCGTCAGCAATCTGCCATATACCACTTGTGGCCAATGCAATGCTCAGCTAGCCATGGAACAAGATTAATATATAATTGGCTATTCAGTAGAATTAAAACATAAACCATCTTGAGAATTATTAAACTTACAGAATGAGTTTGCTCTCCAATGGTAAGTTGAAGAGTATCTTAAAAACATACATGTGATTCAATAAAAAGAAACTATATCAGACACCAAGGTTTTAATGGCATTAAGCCAGAGAAAGGCTGGTACATGACTTACATCCATTTTTAAATGGAAGGTTACAACTTCCCCTCCTTCCGACCTAACTATTTACCCACTGACACAACGTCAACCGAAATTAATATTAATCTAGTCATATGCATTTTAAAACTAGACTCCTAGGACTCCCTACAAAGGCAAAAAACAAGAAGAAACACAAAATATCCAGAGATCAAAGTACTATGTACAGGAGTTAAAACTTTTTCTTCTTCCTACAACTTGAAAAGTCACCGTCGCCAATGCTCTTCTCTAGCTTTCAACTCCACAACCTTCAATCAGTAGATTCAACATTCCTGACTTCCCTGTCTGTCACTAAAGCATCACCCATGCAGACATCTTCAGCAGATCCATTAACCATCACGAAATCGCTCCCTACTGCCTCTGTTCCACCTACCACGGCCTCATCTTGCTTCAAGTTGACCTCAGTTCTGTCCTTGACATCTCTCTCTGCCAAAGTTTCTACTATGAAGGCATCTCCAATAGGTTTTTTCACAGCAACATCAATGTTATCCTCATCATTTCCAACAGATGAGCTAATATCCTTATTATTCTCAGGCTCTATGTGTTCAATTGGTCCTTTTCCAAAATCACTAGGCAGTTCTTCATTATGGCCTTCATCCCGATTGTCTACCATCAACCTATACCCGAGCCCATCATTAGTTAATCCATTATCCTGCATATACTCCTCCAATCCAACACCAGTTCCATGACTTCTCTTGACTCCATCATCATAGACCTCTTTCACAGCAAGCTCCTTGAGTTCTTTGTGCAACGTTTCACCACTGTCTTCCCTCATTGCCTCACCATCTAAAACCCTATTTCCAGGCAAAGAATCAACCTCCTCATTGTGCTTATTAACAACTAAGGGAAGATTCCTAAGTCCTTCACTATCGTTTTCAGACACATTTTCCACAACTTCTTCATTTATATCTTCCACAACTTGATTCTGCCTCTCAAGACACAATAACCTCCTCCTCAGCTCTCCAAGCTCCCTCTCCATCAAGTAAAGCCTCTCCTTAAGAATCAAATTCTCTTCCTCCAGTTGCGCGATATGGGTATCCTGATCATCAACTCTATTCTCCAGCACATTATGGTAATCAGCACCACTGTTCGGGTATATCATCTCAAACCTACTTAAATCATGATCCAACCTCCTCTCAACCTCCACATGCTCCTCAACATCACTCTCACTCGAACCCCCATCATCCTCTTCATCATAATCATCAACTGCCTCATCATGTCCCGGAGACCTAAGCCTAATCAACCCCTTCATCGACCCATACCCATCAACCCCCCACTCCTCCTTAGCCATATCAACCAAAGCCTCCCTCGAGGGCGAGAAAACAGGTGTAGGCAACACCGCAGGTGTCACAGGGCAAGGAGAAACCAACGAAGCAATCCCACCAGACTTCTTAGCTCGAATTATATACGAAGTAGTATTCCTCGGAGCATGAGCATAAGGTCCCATCCTATTAAACTTCTTCTTAGGGTGATAAAACCTCCTAGCCTTAAGTCTATTCTGCTGTTCAAGTTCATAAAGAGTCGGCGGCTGATAGCTCAGACCGTCACCGGGCCCTATCGAAGGCAAACCACCAACACCGCCAATACCGCCACCAGGCAATGCCTTGTTATTATCCTTCCTCCTACCATCTTTCCTCTTATCCATAGGTTTCTTTCCCTTCCAATTATTGTTATTATTATTGTTATTACTACTACGTCCAGGTTTCACAATTCCAGCATACATTTGATTCATAGGATTCGCAAATTTCATAGCATTCATTTGAGGCGGAGGCATTGACCACTGACCGTAGTTCTGACCAACCATCATACTCG
Organism: Chenopodium album; assembly: GCF_948465745.1. Lineage (NCBI taxonomy): Eukaryota > Viridiplantae > Streptophyta > Magnoliopsida > Caryophyllales > Amaranthaceae > Chenopodium > Chenopodium album. Next base: position 546,188 of record NC_137855.1, read on the forward strand.
GCTGATTCGCCGCCATTTGAGCTTGACTCGCCATCATACTCGGCTGATTCGCCACCATTTGAGCTTGACTAACCATCATATTCGGCTGATTCGCCGCCATTTGTGCTTGACTAACCATCTGATTAACCATCTGAGCTTGATTCTGCGGCGGTGGTGGCATCTGCTGGTTCACCATTTGCGATTGATTCATCATCTGTGAGTGACTCACAATCAACATTTCAGACTCGTTATTCTTCAATTTTTTGAATTGATTTTTCATATAATCATTATAATAATTACTATTATAATTATTCGATGAAACAAACGGAAAATTCGAGTTGTTGTAATTAATTACCTGATGTTGATTCATCATTTGAGACTGATCGTTCATTGTTTATTATGATTTAACCACTCACAAACTGCTTCGTCGAAAAACCCTAATTCAACACCTAATTAAAAACAAACAAACAAAATCGACGAACTTAATCAAAACCTCAACCTCCACAGTATTAAAATCAAACAAATAAATTATAAAAAAAAAAAAATTACAAAAATCAATCGAAAATATCCGATTAAACTTAGATTTAAAATGCGAAAAAATAAAATCAAATTGGTGATCGAAACAAACCCTAGAAAATCAATCAGATTATGTGCAATAAAGATGAAAGTTCAGAGCAAAGAGCACGAGATTCTTCTTCCTTTAATACTTTCTCTCTCTAAAATTAATTTAATTTTGGGGGAAATTTTTTAGATCTCTTAAATTTTTGGTTAGCCGAGAATCGAAAAATAGAGAATCTTTGAGGCTAGTAAGACCTATTTATAGGCGGAAAAGGAAGGAAGCAACGGTTAGATATTAAGATGAGGAATCAACGGATGAGATCTAATCTACGTGGCGTCTAAGCATTTTGTAGCGACATGTTCGGTTTAGGACGCCTCTTCAACACTTAACCGAAATTTTACCCCGCTCTCTTGTCTTTATTTTTTTTAATTAAAACTCTTATATTCTTTTTTCTTTTTTCTTTTTTTAGGCCAAAACTCTTATATTTTTTTTTTTTTTGTTTTGTGACACAAAACTCTTATATTCTTATAAACAATGAAATAACTTTAAAGATAAAATTTGAGAATTTATTTTGAATTCAAGTTGTGTTTGTTCAATATGATTTGGATGCGAATTCAAATGCAACATAAAGATCATATGATTATCTCTATAGGTTTGTATATTTAATCATCCCAAAGAAAATTATCATTTACCAATACTTTTTATATACAACTTGTGCACATAGAGTTAGGTGCATTCACGGTAGTTTTTAAGATTTTAAAATGAGAAAAAAAAAATATTAAATGAGTAAAAATACTCTTAGACTTTTTACACTTTGGTGTAAAAGTCATTATTAAATCTTATCGATATTTATATGAACTTAATTTTCTTGAATCACTTATTTGAATTATTAAAATTATTATACAAGAAAATAAGTAAAAATAAGGTTAAATAAGTAAAACATAATTTTAAACATTTCCCTTCACCTTATTTTTGCTAAATTTTAATCATTTTTACATAGCTATAGTCATTTAAAACGAATTTAAAAAATAAGGTGATTAGACCATAGTTTTTCGAGTCAATAAGTATAGACATTAGTACGTTGATTAGTGACATATTTTTGATCAAATATTTATGTTTTGCCAAAAATTGCTACTAAAGTGTAGACCTGATGTGCTAACTAGCGTGATGTTGAACTCTACCTTAAATTTAACATAGGCCTAATCTATCTATATCTATACTAATATATTAAAAGGCGTTCCTAAAAACGTCTCTACGCCACGTAGACCCCCTCACTACGCCACGTCACTCACTCAACTCCTTATTACGCCACGTCATCCACTCAATTCCTCAATGTGCCACATCATCTGCACTACCAAAAATACTTCATGTGGCCTCAACTATATTAAAATAAAATATATGGATGAAAAGGTTCGAACCCTTGACCTCTTTAAAGAAATGTTATTGTTTAACCATCTAGTTATATATTAAAACCCAAGGCAAGAATTGTAATCATGCCATGTGTCATCATTTTTGCCACGTGTCTTCATAAATTGATAAATGATGTGAGGTCATGTGATGCATGTCATATTAAAACTAATCATCAATTTTCCCTCATAAAAAATTAATGTTCATATATGCTAATTTTTTAATCCTCATTCTTTTGTTTGCTCATCTATACTTTGAAAAATTTATAATGGTAGATAAAAATTCATTTAACAAATAAAACAAACTAATATAAAGTACTCGTATAAAAGTTAGATTACTGCATATTTCATAATGAATTTTGTTAATGTTCAATAAAAAGTATAAAAAATGATTTTTTTTTTTTAATTATAAAACCATCAATAGATTACCCTTTAATTTATTCAAGTTCTTTTTTAAAACAATTTACTATAGTTTTTACATAAAAAAAAAAATGACCCGGGGCATCGCCCGGGCCTCAAACTATAACAATATTATTTTTGTAGATCTTGAAATCCACGTGCATCAAATGACGTTATGTTGAACATAGTAACCCTAATTTTAATGACCTTTATAATGAAAATTCTCATTATTACATTTTAGTTTGAAATGATGACCTTTTATAATGACGACTTTGCTTTAAAATATAAACAAATACACATAATGACCTCTATTAATAGTCCACAATAGTATTTTACTATTTTTGTTAGGGGTGCTAATTGAGTTGAGCAGCTCGCAAGCAACTCGTACTCGACTCGGTCAACGCTCGGTTAAAACTCAACTTGAGTTAGCTCAACTCGAATTCGACTCGACCCGAGATTATGTACTCGACTCGGTCAACGCTCGTTCAAAACCCAATAATGATTGGTATAAAATGTTTTCTACAAGAATTTGCCTTGAAGATATCTTCATGGGTCACAACTATAGCAATGGAATCGCAGGTTGCTTCAGTAGAAAAATACGAGTACTAGCAACAAAATTTCCTATGTAATATTTTTTTGCAAGAAAACAAGATTACGAATTACAGTCCTAACAAAATTACAACCGGCTAATTAGATCTGGCAAAATATACAGGCACGAGGGGCAAGCTCAGTGCCCCAATTCTCTCAAACAAGAGTAAAATACAATGGCTATACCCTAGACAGTAAAAAAAGTTCAAGGGGATGCCTCAACATACAATCACAAGTGCAACGACTGAAAATTATAGTGCAGTGTTGGGGTTGTTTCCGGCAAGGATAAGGGATATCTCTAACCCTCGGCTGAATGCTTGATTGAACATGAGCCTTGTTTGGAATGTGGACACAAAGGGAAACCACGAGAAAAATGCGATAGGAATGAAAATAAGCATGCCCATTCCAGCATCGTAAAGACGCGCAAGTGACCGGATGGACTTCCACAGCCCCAACCTTTTGACATACGGTTTCCAGGCTATCGCAATCTGGTAATTTTAAAGAAAATTAGTGAAGAAAATATCACCACCCAAACAACATAAACATGTGAGAATTTAAGTATAAATGCAAAATGGAAGGCTATATGAGAAAACAAGACACTGCACATATTTACTTCTACAACATGCAAACTCTTTATACAAAGCCAACTTGAAGATAGCACGACACTTTGTTAGGGGAAGGGGCTGAAAATTTTGAAAAAGGGAGAAATGTAATAGCAATGATGTAGAGTTAAACATGAAACTCACCGAAAGAATCATCCAACCAGTAGGAATAAAGGCTAAGATACAGGCAAATATGTCAGAAACCGATAGATCTGTAAGTACAATAGCCACAGCTATACCAGCTAACGCAATCAAGAATGTAAGCCCTTGGACAAAACGCAATATCAGTTGAAAGTTCACCGATGCCTTCTGGCTGAAAGTGAAAACCTGAAGCACAGATTCAAAGTAGATTCACTTACTAAATCAATTGGGATTACCAACATAACATTATTAGCCTTCCAATTCTATAAATCAAACCTTGAAAAGAATTATAAGGCCAGCCAGAGCTGCCCACGAAAAGCCATATATCTGTGGGGGGGAAAAAAAAAAAAAAATCAGCACATTCTTCCGCCAAATAGCAACTCTCTTATTTGACAAACAGCAGAGTGATCTAGACATCTAAAAGAGGATAAAAAGTCCATATTATATTAGTTATCCAAACAAAATCCTCATCTAACATGACCACCAACTATGATACAACATACAGATTAATTAACACCTTGCAATAGATCTAAAAACATAGCAATGTCCATGAGGAAGGATCTCAACATGAACCACCAACTATGATACAACATACAGATAAATTAAAAACCTTGCAATAGATCTCAAAACATAGCATTGTCCTTTAGGAAGGAGTGATAGACTTCCCCTAGAGAAAAAACAAAACCCACTATGAAAAAAAAAGATCAGTGCACCATACAGAAACACTCATATTTAACGAACAACAGAATGATCTAGACATTTACTAGATGATATAAAGTACATATTAAATTGGGAATCCATATAAAATGCTCATCTCAACATGCAATACCAACTATGGATCGACTGAAGATACAACAAACAGGTTAATTAAGACCTTGAAATAGATCTCAAACAGTAGCAGTGTTCTTTAGGAAGGAGTAAAAGACTAGCATCTCTTTTAAAAAAATCATTACCCACAATGAAATAATAGAACTTTTTGCATGCAGATGGAAGCAGGTGACAGGAACCACTAAGCAAAGAGAGATATAATTAGGAGACAAGTTGAGTTCTTACCGCTAAAGAAGTATTGGTCCCTTGTACTTGTAGCTTATATACAATGCCATACTGGAAGACGATAAACCTCAGGCTTAAAATTGTCTCTGCTATCCTCCCACCAAAAGTCCGAATATGCCCCTACCAAAACAATCTTTTAGTTCCAACTTCCAAGAAAGGCAAGAATGCAACAAAAGAGGAACTAATTTCCTGAGGTCATTTTCCACAGAAGGTGTCCATAGTAATGTGGTTGAACGATTTGATGCAGGGTAATTTGAGTTGTTTTTGTGCACCTAAGGAGCCACTGTCTCAACAAAATAATAGTTCAGAAAATAAGCAAATTTAACCACTTTTTTAAGTCAGGAAAGTCTAGAATATAGTAGAGGGCAGAGAAACTTAAAATAAAATAAAAGTAAGTGAAAATTAAAAAAAATTAAAAAAAGATCCCTGAAGGCTCATTTGGTGGTTTAGAGATTCTGTAACCGAATGCTGCTTAAAATGACAAAGGACAAAATAGATACTCCCTCCGTTCCATATTAGTTTTTACACTTATCATAGCACATATTTTAGGTGATAAGTTGTTTGATATCAATTGTTAGTTTATTGGAAAAGCAGATGTGATAGGTGATAGTGGGCTATTATTTTATTGAAAAACTATATTTGATAGAAGATAGTGGTATATTTTTATACTGTATGTGTGAGAGAGTGGGCCTTAACTTTTTGGTAGTGACAAGAGAGGTGATAAAATAATAGTGGAATCTTTCTTAAAAAGGAAGTGTAAAAAACAAATTTGGGACAAGTAAAAAAGGAATATGTAAAAAATAATCTGGGGCGGAGGGATAATTACAAGAGGTTTGCAGAAGGAGAAAAACAAGGTGCTGTTCCACAAAGAGAGAAAGGAAAAAAAAAAAAAAAAAACGATGCTGTATCAGGCTGCAAATGTAAGGGCTAGCTGCTGACGATTACATAGAATGCTGGCCCTAGCAAAAGACGCAGACATGAAGAAAGCGAAAGATAGCCAAAAGGGCAATAACATCAGAAGGATTGGTCCAATTCCTCTTCCCACCAAAGCATGCAGACAAGAAGTAAAAGCATTAGAATTCTATGCCAGAAATTAATAAGTAGAAAAATCACCAATTCCTCTTCCCACCAAGCTTCCCAACTTTCCTCACCCTTAACTCCAATACCACCTCTATAAAGAAGCCAATTGGTCCAATCCCGAAAGTCCTCCACAATCCTATAAAGCAAAAGGAAAAACATGAATTAGACTGGGAGTCTTCCATGCATCATAACACTTAAATATCAATTGAAAATGACAATTGTAGATTTGTAGCTAAGTAGCTTGAACTCATTATTTCTTACTTCTGCCACTCGAAACCAGATGGATTAAACAGGTAGGGAGCAAAGAGCCATGAAAGGGCCATAAACCAACTGCTGACTGAGAGAAGAATGTAGCCTATCGCGCCACCATCATTATAACCATATGCAAGAAATACTATCAACAAAAGGACAACCTCAAGCCTACATCAAAAAGTATACAACTCAAAAACAATCTTCATGTTACAATACAAGCTACAACAAAGATAAAAGAGGATGTACCCTTTGACAAAATGACTCCGAGAGTAGAGCCGGTAGTTTTCACTGAATTTTATATGACGGACAACAAAACCCCTCCCAGTTGCTTGGTACTGTTAAACAAACAATTATTAAACATCAAATGACACAATTCTTGATAAAATCACTTTAATACTCTTCTGTTTCTAAATACACTAACCACTTTGACTTTTACACTGGCCAATAAATTCGACCACTGATATCCCTAATTATATCCTAAGAAAAATATGATATTTTGAATAGTGCATAAGTCAAAGTCAAATAATTGCATGTATTTAAAAAGGGAGGAAGTATAAGGTAGGAAGGTTGACAAACCCGTGCACCACCATGGAGAATGGTCCGACCGAAATAATGTGTTCTTGTTCCCAAAGAAAAGGTGAAAAAGACAGAACAAAGTTGAAATTGCATAGTGATAAAATTCACAATGGCCTGCAATAAAAATAAAATAAATAAAGGAAAGATTATGACTAGATTCTGAATCTCCATTGATCTTCAACATGAAAGGAAATTACAGCTGACAATCAATAACAACTCAAAGAGAATAGCATAGCACAATTATTGCTTAATCATTAAAATTGCAAACTGGACAGACAATTTAGGCATTAAACCATTAAAAGAGCAGTTGAAAAAACAAATCAAGTGCTATTTTCTTCTATTCATGTTCAAATATCCACATCAGTATAAATAAAGCTTAATAGTCACACTGACATTACGGAAGTTATGATCAAACAAAAATACCGAAATATCGGGATCACCAAGAGCAAACATATGAACGTAGTTGGTAGATTTTGTACATAGAGCATCTCAATGGTGAAAGAAAAAAAATTCCCGCAACACTCTACATTTCCCTCTGCTCCACATCAGATTTTTTGTAAAAGATTTTTTTTATCCCACCAATGAAATAAACAAAAAATCTCCTCACCAGAATATTTCCCCAATAACCCACAATATTTCTCACACATAATTATAAAAATCAGAATTAAAAGACATGGGGCCTGTATGATTTTTTTTTTTTTTTCCATTTTTTTGTGAGGAAGTTCACAGCATGCACTTTTGTACAAACCTTCATGAACTTTTTGGTGATTATTTAGTATTTACCACTGGGATGAATTTGTACCCCAAAAGTTACTTCAAAAACCTCACCAATATTGAGTTCTGGCTGCAATTAACCACCACATCATTTCCTCACTAAAGCAGGAGAAGGTACTTGCATAGCATATAAATAATATAACTCAGCATAATTGATTACACCGTAAATTAAACTTTGTCAAAATCATAAAATTTAGATGTAACATCCAATATTGCACACATGAAACATCTACAATCTAACTAAACCTATAATGGATTTTCACATTATTAAAATGTTTTGCACAATATTATTGTATCTAAAATATGCTAATACACTTCCTAACAAGACATAAACAAAGAATTCTTATCATTCTCAAAATAAAAAGTGCATATCATAGATCATTGTAATCAATCATACACTTCCTAACAAATATTTTGCTGTCTGAGGTATGGAGACACATCAAAAAACAAAATCAGGTCAAGTTCCAAAAACATACCCTAAAAAACCCTTGTTCCAGAATGAATCCAAGAATCATTGGGATAGCAGTAAAGATCCCAATCTGAATAAGGAACTGGGTATTAAGGGCTGCACCAAGTGCAGTATTCTGTGAGATACGAGCTTGATCTTGGATTGTCTCACCAACTCCTGACAACGCCTGCAACAAAATTGAGCAAAAGTCCCACCAAGGGAAAATGAGTGAGCAAGCAAAGAAAAAGCCACATGCTTAGGCTTTGAGTGTACTGGACTAGATATAAAAAAAAAAAATAATAAATAAATAAATAAATAAAATAAAATAAAAAATTTGAAAAAAAAAAAAAGAGAGACAGAGAGAAAAACACTACAGTATTTGCATAAGTCAGTTCATCTGATAATATATATTTATCTTAATTATCATTTTCAGCTAGGAAAAAAAAAAGTGCAGGCACACTGTAAATTTGCTAGCAGGATACTCAACGTACCAGATATGATTTCCCATAAAGAAATATATACACAGTCAGCACCGTCAACTGCAAGAAAATAAAAAGTGATAGCTTAGTTACATGCAAATTTTACAAGTACAACAAGGGTTAAACAAGTATTAGACAGCACCTCGTGAAATTAAAAAGGCCAGAGAAACCATTGGAGATTCGTGCAAATAAGCATTGAGCCAATATTAAAAACAAGTACGCAGGTTACCACGCTAATAAGCACCCATTCGATACAACTAGACATACACATTAACAGATGGCAGCAAAATAATCATAAAAGCATCAACAAAATGTTACATTTGATTTCTTTGCAGCAAATGCAGGCAGAGTTTTAAACAAAGTAATTTCTATTGAAATTAAGATTAAGGATATATACTACTCCCTCCATCCACTAATACAAAGCCTCATTTCCTTTTTGAATAAACCAAAATACACCTCCTCTTATTTAAAGGTTGTATTTCTTGACATTATTACCCTCTTTTAGATGAGTTATCTTTTTTGCTTTACTTTTTTGTACTTTTAACATCAATTTCCAACACTTTCTCTCTCTATCTTTTCAATTATTCCTAAATACTTTTTCTTTATCTCTATCTCAGTATCTCTCTCTAACCCCACATGCACATATTTATTTTTAATCATTAGTTTTACAGCATTTACAACTTTCTTAATTCCCGCGCAAAAACCAAAAGAAGCTTTGTATTAAGAGACGCTAGTCAGATAAATCACTCAAAAGATACTCATTATTGGACCCCCTAAGGTACAAGAGTACACTCAACATTCAACATGACTACATGAGTATGGAACTTCACACTTCTTTTTGGAAAAAAGAAAAAATGCAAAGTTTTCAGCTGGCCAATTTTAAAATTTGGACAAGAACACACGTCCAAATCTGGAGTCGGAATAATATTGCTAGCGACAAGAATCCCATTCTTAGGGATACAAAACAAATATGCCACAGAATTAATGATTCCGTACCAATTTTAATGCAAGAAATTGAAAGCACTATTTTGACTCGAATCTCAGTTTCATATCTTTTATGCATTCCTACAGATAGTAAAAGTGATACTGGCAGTAAATTCTACATTGATAAATGGAGCCGTACCATTGTACAAAAGTAATAACCAACAGTTGTGTAGTAGAATGACATCATTCTGAAGAAATCAAAAAGCTGCCCTAGCCGGTAAACATCCCTACTAAGAACTTGTTCACCATTTCCACCAGCAACTTTTCCTTCGAATAGTGCAATCTGGTTGAGCCCTACATCCCGTCCTTTACCAACCTGTAAACTACAGTTAGAGATGATGTTTCAAAAGTATGCAAGTAACTTTAAATTATACCTGAATGTACTCATGATGGGTAATGTTCCCCTGTCTTAAAGTTGAATTGAATCCTGCATTGCAGATTCGGATTTATAACCATCATATTCTTATTTGACAAACATTTTTTTGCAAGTTTCTAAAATCAAATGAACAAAGAAGACTCAAGCTAGATGAGATATGATTTATCATGTTCTTCGCTCACAAACATTTTTATGCAGGATTATGAAATATATAGAACAAAAAAGACTCAGGCTTGATAAAAAAGCGTCCAAAAGCCACGAGGTCCTGGCAAAGAGATATCTCTAATTGTAAAGTGTATCAAACAGACCTATAGTACTAATTTAGTGAGTATAATATATCAGTGTGATACCCCTTAAATTATCACAGGGTTTGAAAACAAACATTATGATGGCGTAATACATAAGATATGGCATATCATACAATTATTAAGAGCCAGAAAGGCTCAATAGGTTTACTCAAGAATGTCGAAGAGGTTGATTATAGCCTCAAAGGAAAAGAAAAGTGAAAACGGGAAAGGGAGACAAAGGACTAGCAAGGTAAATTGGCAAAGTAACGAGACATGAGATCAAGAGAATGGCAAACTTTTTTCAAAAACTATATTATTCAATATTCTTTTATGGCATCAAACATACTGAACAGACTAGTTTGATACTCCCTCCGTTTCGCATTAGTTGCAATAGTAGGCTTGGCTCATAGTTTAAGAAAATTATAGACTAGGCTTATAAGCTTATAACATGAAGTATTGTTAGTAAGAGATAGAAATAGTAAAAAAAAAAAAAAAAAAAAGTAGTGTGAGTGGGGTTGGTAGGAAAAAGAATTAATAAAACATTTGTAAAAGTGGGGTTAGTGGGAGAGAGAAATTATAAAGTAATGGTGCGTCCTTTCCAAATATAGCAGTGTTGCAACTTATATGAAACGGCCAAAAATGGCAATGTTGCAACTAATGCGAAACGGCCGAAAATGGTTAGTGTTGCAACTAATGCGAAACGAAGGGAGTAGAATTACAGTAAAAGACAAAGAAAATGCATGTATTTTTTGTCAGAACAACCTACCAGAAAATATGTCTTCACTAATGTTTATAACGCGAGAGGCCTTGCTTATACCACCACGTGTTATATGGAAAACTCTATCAAAAACGTCTGGATGTCCATAATGCATTCGGACCCTGCGAAATTTGCAACACTTAACTTTAAGAACATCAAAAACATATTTAATTAAGTCGGGAAAAAATATAAAAATAAATAAATAAATAAATAAATAATAAAATATTTGCAAAATAACCTCCAAGTATTACAGGACAAACTTACTTCAAAGGGTTAGCAAGAACTCGTTGTCCAAGAGTTACAAAGCTGGCTTCTTGATTGGACATGAATGAAGCTAATGAAGAAACACTGCATTAAAATGGACAAAGTGGTTTATTATGAAGCATATATACTGGTACATAAGCATATATCATAAGTAAACATAAATTTGTCAGTGTTTTAAAAGAGGGTACCTTCCGGTAAAAACATGTTCTCTAACACCAAGAATAGTGGGGGCACGAAGTCCATGATCAAGATTGAATTCTTCGAGAAGGTTTCTCATCTTCAAAGCCTCTTCAAAATAGTTATCCTAAAACATCATTCAAAGCAACTGAGAAAAAGCCTCAAATGAAAAATTAAAAGAACCAATCATCAAGTGATAAATGTATTGAAACAGTATCAAATTTTCTTTTGCAGGCAAAATCGTGCTCTTTGAAAAATCAACATGCAGCATACATATCAAGCAGCAATAAGTATAATTTAACAACAGCATAAAATCCCTCCATAAGCCCAAGCTAATAACAACAAAATCAGATTGCTTTTTGAACATATATACTTCCTCCGTTTCTTTATAGTTGCAACACACTTTATCACGGAATTTAAGAAAAGTGGACCACACATGTTATAATACACATAAAATGGGGTTAAAAGGTTGTTAGGACTCACTTAGGAGTATTATCAAGTGAACCATGTGCTTTAATTAAAAGTAACAGTACAATTTTCAACACTAAAACCTTCCTTTTATGGTGTGTTTATATATATATATATATATATATATATATATATATATATATATATATATATATATATATATATATATATAATACTTGCCTGATTCATATCAATAGTCTGTACTGCTTGTCCACGAGTAAAGATAACAGCATGATTTTGATTCTCGGGCTTTCCTTCACCAAGTTTAGGATTTCCTGGTAGCTTAACAGAGTAGATTTCCTGCAAAATAAATCTCTTACTTTGTTAATTGGTACTAGAGAAAGAACGTAAACAAGAGAAGACAATAATGTCTTGGACACATACAACACAGACTTCCAAATAAATGTTGCATTACATAAAAGAGATAGAAGGGAAGAGAATGCACTAGAATCGGAGCATCACAGTATACAGTGAAGCTACAATCTACATGTAATAAAATTGGGAAAGAAAACCAAAAGCACAAGTTTCACAAGTGTTCACATTTGACAATATAACCACATATGGTCTCCAACGCTCTAACACATCAGAATTCGGTTTAGAATGAAATATATACTATGTATATACACATGGAAACATATATGAATGAAACTAAACACAAAATTCCAGGGAGAAAGCTCAACCTTTTTGTCATAAATAAGATTGAATTCCAATGCATTATCTGACATGAGGATGAATTTTTAAATATCAAGTGAGACTAATATTGAGTTAAATCACAAAATTTGAAAGCAGACTAAAGAAACTATACAACACAGCATTCCTACGCGTAATGAACCTAGCATGCTACAGCACAGGGAAGAAAAAAAATCACCTTATCTTGTCCATTGATGTCAGCCTTTACAAGTTTGGAGTAGTACTCGGTCTGCACTTTCCCATCCTTCATAGTTTCAACAACATCAATAAAAGCAACCCGAAGAGCTTCATTTCTAGATCACAAGCAAGCAATACAGATCATTAACATGTCAAAGAATGGAATGGATATAGAAGATAGGTGAAAAGGTGACAATACAGACAAACTTAATAACTACCTTTGCATGAGCAAAGAAATATCCGCAGCCTCAGGCTTTCCCTCTTCTTTCTGTTTTCCATATATTTGGCATGTAACTACATATGTGAACTTTAAATCAGCCTGAGCACGTGCTTCAGGAGATAACTCAAAACCCTGGATATTAAGTACATCGTTTCCTGATATTGGAACCTCCAGATCTGCATTTCAATGTCAAAACAATTGATTAATTTTTTGAGCAAAAAAGAAAAAGTAAACACCAGTAATCAAAGATTACACACCTCCAGCAGCAATCCTCTCCAAATAGGTCTGTAGCATGAGGGCTTTACGGTAGTACATCATTCCACGAACTGCAATTTCAGACAAATGTAAAAACACTGATACCCATGAGCGATGGTCATTAAAACATGTAAATCAAAACAACAAAAATAGTACATGAAAGCCCAGCTGAAATTGTGTCCACTAAGGTATGGAAAAAATTTCAGTTTGGCAACCTTCGTTTTGCATATTTTCACTGTAATGACCTAATATTGTAAATACAGTTTCACACTTAGAAATTATATAGCTGTTTAATATATTGCATATAATTTATAAACATTATATATTTTGTTATAAAAAAAATAAAATAAACGATTGTCAACAAAGCAAGTTGTAATTTTGTACCAAAAGGAGATATTCAAAATTTTAAACAGCATGACAATCAAATGGCTAGACATGAAAAAAAATAATAATAATAATAAAAATAAAAAAACACTCATACCAGTTCTTGCTAATGTTTGCCCACGGTAAGATGCCCAAAAACGGAGTTCTTCAATATCATTAGGACTATCAAAAAAATCTGTTTCCTGTGCATTTTCATCACGCCCAATTCGAGCAAGAAAATTCTTCCATTCATCTGTGCAGCACAGGGCATATGTTTATATAAAGTAATTGTAACTCAAAGGATAAATGCTTAATTTAATTATAAACTTTATTTCAAAAGCTGCACCAAATATTAAATCTAATTTATTAGTGATAATCAGATACAAATTTTTATGAAGGACTAATGACAATACAAGGATGCCCCATAGGGACCATACAAAGCATAATGCACTGAACATCCAACTGATGGTAAAGAACCAAGAATTATATTTGTCCTCTCAAGCAATAGATACATAACTAAACACCTCATCCTAAGCACCGATGAAGCCTAAATTCAAACCAAGTAAGAGGGGTAGAATTTAAAGTGGAAAGACTTTTAAAACCAAAACACAGTTACTATGACAGCTCAAAGCTTGACATGGTATTGAAAGAAGAGATGTGCCCAAAACGTGAGCAATACATAAAAGTTCCTCCACGGATTAATCCAAGTGGAAACTAGTCTTTAATACTGCCAGAAATCAGGAGAATATGTACCCCAAGGAGATGCTCCTCTTCCAACAAAATTCCTATGTGAAGAGAAATATTTGCTTAGTCTAAAAATGATAGGGTAGGTTTGGTTATTGGACATTTTGAAAAGTAATATTAAACTACAACAAATATAATACATTTAGCCTTAAAGCTATTGTCATCAGTCTCTCTTTGGAATCAGCTTCATGCATTAAGCTTTTACCACTTCCCGTTTATTAGGAAATACAAAAACAACTTGGTATAGAAGGTATATGATCACCATTGACCAAGCCTTCACTTCATGCATTAAAAAAGGATGGTGACATTTTATAAAACTAATCGAAAATATTAAAAACACAAGGCCAGTCCCCACAGCACAATTCAGCCAAACCAGGCATTCTAGATTAATTGGAGACCATAATTTCCAACTGCCATCCAACAAAAAAAGATCTTTTAATATTTATCTATGACATAACAAAAAATTCTTGCCTAAGCCTCCAGACTTTCAACAACATAGTTCACCTAGCTACCTAGAGGACACTTTTCCACAACACCTTTAATTAGCAAAACTGCCATAGATGATCTTGGACTTGACTACACACTTGTTCACAATTGAACCTGTGAAATATCTTTGCTGTATCTATTCTTGCCAAAAAAGTCATTTTAGTGCATGTTTGGTATGTATATTGGAAAGGAAATAGAATGGAAATAATAGGAAGGAGAAAGGGTAATATAAAGTGCTACAATTATTTGTTGTTTGTTATGCAAATGGAAAGGAACCCCTTGTAAGATAAACAACTACCATAGTATCTTCTCATAACGGTACATAAACCGACCTGGATAGATTTTCTGAAGGTAAAACAAAAGTGATATTCCATCCTCGTTTTTCTTCCGCAGTTCATTCAAACTGTATAGCACCGTCTCTGAATAGTAAGGAGTGAATACGCTGCAAAGCCATTAAAAGACGTTCAGTTCCCACCGTTCAGCTTAAGACAAAACCATTAATATTGGCAGTAATATATCAAGGCATCTTTGTCACCTGAAGGACATCATCTCACGCACAACTTTTGCTGGAGGTATGTCCATAAACAAGGAATTTGTAAAAAATTGAAGTCTTCTTCGAGCCTCAAGATTTTTTGGTATGCTTGATGCAGAATCTTTGATTGTCAAAAGCGAATACAGCCTTTTGATTTGGGCTTTCTGTAGATTGAATATCACTTAAATGCAACAATATACAAATATAGTGATAAATAAAAAAAAAGGTAGTAAAAAAATGACCATACCAATTCAGGATCTTTAGGCCACTTCAACTTCGAAAATAAACTACCTTCCGCCCGTGCTTTTGAAAGCACACTCCATGTCTGCATATGGTCCCTGTGGATACAAACATAATACGACATTCAGCACACAGTATGTACCTACATCTTAAGATTAAGGAGACGTGACGATAAAAGGAGAAGCATGTGATGAATCCTATGAAGTTTGAGTGGGCAAAGACTAACCCCATGCTCACTACCAGTACATCATAATGTATGACATCGTAGAGATCTTGAATGGCTTTAACAGCACCCTTCTCAAGATCTGTTGTCCCGGAACCTTTCTGTTTCACAAGAAGCATAACCAAAGCAAGTCAGAGACCGGAGAACATTAAAAGCATAAGAATATGCACACTTGTGTATAAACCCCATATGCTCCTCCAACCTTGAGAAAAAGAGAACCATATTTTAATATTAGAACAAAAAACAGGCAAACAGCACTATGCCACTATGCCACTATGCCAAATTGCACTTGGTTACCTAGCTGATTAGATACCTTAAAATTTTGAGAAAGCAATGTCTTTTAAGTCTCATTATCACAGATATATAAACCAAGTATCAACTATCAACACAACTATAGCTGTTAAAACATAACAGGTTCACAAAGTCCAATATCAAAGGGAACTCAGCTTAATGCTTGCCCGTTGGAAGAGACATGACACGGAGAGCCCTAATGCGTATTACCGTAGTACCATTACTAAGAGTTTTAAACCATAAATCTGGCAAACGATTAATCATGAACATATCTGGTGCCTCATGCTACTGGGTTTACAATAAACCTCATAGCACTGCATCAGTATTACTTTAACAAGGAACGTTAACAACTATACTATACTAGATAAGACCACCGAAGGAGGTCAAATTCTGATAACCACAGAATATACAAAATCATACAGTAAGACAGTAAGTGCACAATTTCTGACATCCAAAAAGCCAAAATACAAGGATAAGATCAATAAAGCACTAACTTAAATTATTGATTTTATCCTAGTATTCAACGTTCAAAAGCCAATTAACTTAAATACTCCAAACCACACAAATAAGCCAAAAGGAAAGAGTACACATACCAACACTCCCATAAGGGCTGTGACTTTCTGAATAACCAGAGACATCTTGCTCAATTCTAAGTCAATATGGAAAGACTTCTTGGCTATCGATGCTTCAATATCCTCATACACCTTCTCCACCCTGCAGTAAGTCAAACAAGTCATTGGCTTGGATCCTCCAAGTTTCTACACATAAACATCAAGCTTTGCGATAAACATTTTCGTTGTCTGCAGGAGATTTCTATATAACCACAAACCATTTTCTTCCATGCTCCTCCAGGATTTCCATCAGAATAAGCTTTATGGAATGATAGCACTCCAGAACAGCATATTTCATATACTCATCTCTCCAGATCCTTTCCCAAAGCTCATCTTGGGAATCTCTACTTTCTGCCGCAATATCTCGTGCAAGAAATATCTTGCAAAAACAAGTACAGCAACCAAAAAAAAGAAGATACTTTCAGTAATATACAAAAGCAACATTGAATAAAAAAAATAAAGTTTTGACAGAAAACCAGAAACCTTGCTAGCAAGAAGAAAGAGAGGCCATTGAACTAAGGGCAAACTTCCACTATTTTTAGGCATGAGAAGCAACTCCATTTCCCTAATAAAAATAACCAGATGGATCTAAATCAGAGAGGAAGTAATAAAAGACAGGGATGCACCTCAGGCCATAAATAACAGTTTAGTATGGTAAGAATGAAAATTGAAATACTGTAACAAGCAGAGTAGGAGACATTAAAGATACGCACAAGTTGGTGACATAATCTTCTTCACGTAGATTTCTTATAATTTCATTCCAGAAGGGTGAAAATCTAGCCGCATCTTCCTTGCTCGATTCAATGACCTTGTTTTGACAGATGATCAAACGAGTAAGCTATTTGGTGACTTTGGGTTCTTGCACTAAATATAATTGGCTAAACAGTTGCAGCCAACCACAATAACTTGACAATCAAATTAGTTAGCATAAGTTGAAGATAATTATTAACATTCCAAACTAAGATGCCAAGTGAAAGGAAGGTAATCAGCTGTTCACTAAACCAACCTGACCAGCTGCATGCTCTGGAACCCTGCATATAAAAGCAGATACTCAGATGCCAGGAACTGAAAAGGCAGCTAAAGGAAATATCAAAATATTAAGAGAACAGAGCTTTATTAAAAAGGGAAGAAAAAAAGGCGGAAAACCTTTTA
Source organism: Chenopodium album (assembly GCF_948465745.1). NCBI lineage: Eukaryota > Viridiplantae > Streptophyta > Magnoliopsida > Caryophyllales > Amaranthaceae > Chenopodium > Chenopodium album. The sequence continues at coordinate 563,821 of NC_137855.1, forward strand.
TAAGGTAAAGCATAAAGTTTATCTATAAATGCTTTTGGAAACTGCTCAAATAGCTGGTGAAGGGCTTCCAATGATCTTATCTGAAATGTTACAGATGATGAAAACTTGCAATCTGATTCCTACGAGTTGAAAAGGAAGTACAATGATAGTTGGAAAGTAGCTCACCTCCCCAAGCCTATCTCTTGCCCCCAACAAAAATCCCCAAATAGCAGATACTACGGTATAAAACACATAGATGTCCAATAGATATATCTGAAACAGATAAAAATGGATAAAAAAAAACATTAAACAACTAAATAACACATTACCTTTTTAGTTTAATGGTTCATGGAAAGATTATACAATATAATATAGCAGCAAACATGTTAATGTAGGGCTGAAAAAAAATGCAAAAACGAGGAGGAAAGGAAGCGGGATTAGTCAAGATAACTCACACAAAATACAGGTGCCCATACACTGAGGACTGTTAAAGCATTGTGGTTATCTGCAAAACCAAACATCAAATCCACAGCAAAAGCTTTAAAACCAGCAAGAAGCGTTATCTTGTAGCATAAAAATTAGACATCAAAATTCCTAATTTATAGCCAAGATTACCAAAAATAATAAATTTGCATTGAAGGACAAAATTTCTAGTCCGTCGTATAACACTCTACCAAGACATATAATCCCAATTTCAGACTATAGGCCCAAGATCAATTTATCACATATTTTTATCAAACTAATTTGGTTTTATTTCTTCTTTTCATTCAAACTTTCCCGTACGCCACAAACATAAGCTTACAACACCAGCAATTTTAATTACTCCAATATATTTGAATTAAGAACTAAACATATCATTCTAATTTTTCAAATTAGATTCTACAGCAGCATTTAGGTTAGTATAAAATTCAGCATGATATTCAACTAAAAACCACGTAAATAGCAAAGACATGGGTAGTTGGGGACATAAAGATTGGACCCATTCACTATAGAAAAATAAAAATCATGCCGCCAAGCAATAAAAAACATGTGATACACTGATACACAAACAATAAATTTTAACTTACTTTGTGATACAAAATCATGCCAAGAATATCGTATATTGTTTGCATTGACTATGATCCTTGTGGGCTTAACCAACGGACGAATCTGATAAGGAAAAAAAAATCATAATCACATCCAAATTTTTATTGGCTGAAGCTTAGTTCTCTCACCTTGATTTTGCTAAATTTAACTTAACTAGACTTGGTTTTTGTTGAAACTAATTAAATAAGCTAAGAAACAGAGCCTAAGACTCCACCATTAAGATTGTTCTGATAGCACAAATATATGAGTAATATGACAGTGGAGAAAGTATTGAAATCAGAATTGTGATTTTACTTACCTGAACAAAATACCCAAATGAAAATTTTCCAGCTAAGACAATAAGCCAGAAAAACATATACCTGCATCAAATATATCAAGTGTAAAACATAAGTTTTATTTCAAATGAGATGAGATACCAAGGCAGACCTATAATCTCCAAAGCTACACATCGATTCAGATGAGCACTATAATAGTCTCAAGCAAGAGAGGACAATCATCAAGCAATTTTCACTATCTCTTAAAGCCTTCTAAAAGTCAACATAATGTGCAAAGGGGCTTTTACCATTAAAAAAATACTTGTAACCCCATTATCAGAATAATTGGAAAATGAATCTCAATGAAACAATATCCATGCATTATCTTAGTTATAGACATGAGAATATAAAATAAAATTTAAAAAAAAAAATAATAATAAGAGTACAATGATGGTGCTCCTATGATTTGACAATGGAACCACAGCCAGCAGGGGATGTCAGCGACAAAAGAAGAGATTGAGGATTTACTTGGCAAAGTCGGATGTCCTCTCATACATTCCACGGCCAACATAATGTCGTTCCTGCAAGACAAGAAAAAGGTGATTAATATATCAGCAAACAAGCAGCAACCTAAAACTAAAAGAAACAAAATAAGACAGCAAACCCTACAAAACTGACAAAAACACAAACCTGACGCATCCATTTGAGGAAGCTGATAACAGCAAAGCGATCACCTTGATCAGCAAGCCGATGGCAGGCTGGTATCCTCATGAGGAAACTAATGAAGAGCTGGAAACCAGCATATATGCCAATCAAAATGACATAGATTCTGTAAATAGTTGCCTCCCCTTGAAGAGACTTCCTGCAACCACCGTTGAGCAAATTCAAAACCTATTAGTGCTAAGCATGGCTGATATTAGAAGAGACTATAAAATCTTCAATAACAGCTACAATTCAGCAAGAGGGTGTAGCAGGAACCTACACATAGAGGAATGTTATGACTGCTGAAGCAAAAGCAAACCACAAAAATCGAAGAAATACTCTAGAAACAGCTGAGTGACGTGTTTTTGAATATGCTCCATACATCATGAGAATGTCCAAAACACCTATCAAGAAATGGCATTTTTAAGACTAAATTGCAAACGCATCAACACAAGATATTCCAGCTGAAAATCAATAAGATCAAAAGAAGAAAGGATCTCACTCTCGATCAATTTCATAACAACAAAGGTTGGCCCAAGACTAAGAACTTGTTTGACAGTCGTTGAATCAATATGCCCACCATTAAAACCAATAATAATCATAGCCTGGAAAAAAAAATTGAATCAGGTAATGAAAAACAAAATTTCACAAGACATGTACATCAGCCATAGATACACAACTAGAAAGAAACTAATAATAGATTTGTTAAATTGTAAGCCTAAAGGATCACAAATCCATATATAACTAGCTCAGTTGGGTGCACTTATATATTTTGCTAATTCTGAACCATAAAAAAAAAAAAGCGGCAATCAAGAGCCCAGATTGAGTTCATTGACGGAAAACTCATTCAGCTCATTCAAATAAAAATTAAAAAAAAAAAGTTGCAATGTGCATTTTCATCCTTTAAAACTCAATTCATTTGAGTAAATCCCTAATCCAAACTTAAAATTTGGCATTGTGCTAAGCATCAGTATTAACAGGTGGGACACTTTAGGTAGTTGCATTATAAATCGTCTATTAGTGGCTTGAAGCCTTGAATAATAAACTAGTTGGTTCTACTAAAAAAATAGCTCTTTATATATAGCCTGTTCAAGAGAGGAAAAGTAGGTTGAATATTAATCAGAGAGAGAGACTGTTAGTTGGGAGAACACTAAACACTCGAATGCTGGCCAGTTTGCCATCAGAGACTTCCACCATGATAATCATCAATACAATCATTTTTTTACTGGTTTATTCCAAATTTGATTTACCAATTTCAGTATTTTTTCTACACATTCTTAAAACCCTAACGTATATCAATCTAGTAAGGTAATTTCAAACAATTTAACTCTCTATCCTACCTATCCCTACACCATACCTTTCACCATCAATATCATAAACCCCGAACCAGTGCCATATAGGAAAGCAACTGCCCAAATGATAACCAAAAAAAAAGATGATGCTACCATATCTAGGTGGCAGAAAATTGGGTTACAAACCAATCTTTTTTTTTTTTTTCCATCTCTACTAGGCGCCATTTTTTCCCTCCTTACTGTTCTTTCTGCATAGCAGACTTTCTACCACATTGTTACAACGGTTTGTAACAAATGGAATCACAGTAATCTTGGTATAAATTTGGGAAGAGTCTTTAGTGCTAAGAATGAAAATCTAGACCATAACCATAAAGGGAAGGAAAAAAAAAACAAACATGTTACAATTCAAATATGGAATTGTTGGCCGCAGAAAAATTTTCTCCCATTTTAATATCTTTATATTGGAAGCTCATTCAACAAAATACAAGATTGTTATTGACTACCATATCACCCAAAAAATTAAAATAGTGGACGAGTGCGACTACCATATCACCCAAATGACTCTTTCCAAAATTAATATCACCCAAAAAATTGACTTTATATTACCCTTTCCTGTTGGGATTCCACATACACAGGTGCGGTTGAAAAAGATGCTTCCAAACAACAACGCTTATAATGGTCAAATCCAAAAAACTCCTTTAAAAACACTTCTTTTATCAGAAAATAGCAGAAGGGTCATTGTGTTTCTTATCAAAAATCTAAGGCAACCTCTTCGTCAGAGCAAAGGCAAGGCTCTGCACACACTACACAGCTCTCTTTAATAACATGACAAGGAAAAATATTAAAGGTATTGTGATGGTAAGGTTGATGATAGTACATGGTGTTACATAATGCATCTTATCATTCTCTTTTAAGGAAATTAAACACCGATTATCTCCAAGACACTGGAGATGTGATGATTCACAATAACAAGCAAAAGCAAATAAGCAACAACCACTATAAAGCAAGGAAATCAAGGATGAGACAAGCATTACCAGATCAATATATAGATTTTGAAGCTATAAAGCACAGAGTACCTGAAACATCATGACAAGGAATATCCAGAGGCGATGGAAACTATGGTACAAATGCCAGAACGTACGATGTTCAACAAAGGATGTTTTTCCCTGACGCTTTCCTCCACCAGACCTCAACAAATGCTACAACATGATGGGACAAGGGACTACATAAGACCAGGAATAAATAAAAACATAACTTTATAGCCTTGCTCATTAAAATATTATTAAATGACTCAAACAAAATTATTACTGTCCTAGATGGGACATCAAGACAACATACAAAACCTAAACTAAAAGTTAGGAAGCCACGCTTTATTGCACGGAAGGCAATCAAAACAAACAGTGCTTAAGAAAAATAACTTTTTTTTGGGTGGGTGTGTGTGTGTGTGTGTGTGTGTGTGTGTGTGTGTGTGTGTGTGTGTGTGTGAGGTATTCAAGTAAGGATAAGGGAAACAACCACATTGACTCCTGTAACGGTGTTTGTTAAGCCTTTTTAATCAACCCATTTACCACTTTGTTTCCCCCACTTCCCTGTACATTCCAAACCCGAGCCTCAACATGGTCAACCATTGCTGACCACCCTATACATCTCACCATTGCCCGACAGCACCTCACCAACAACCAGCATACCACCCCATTACCAAGCACTCACCAGCACCATCCACATGGTAAACCAACGCCCACCTTGACAATCACACCCACCACTGAAAACTACCCACTATCCACAAAAAACCTAACCAACTACCTGAATACCAACCCTCCTACCTCAAAAACCACTGCCAACCACTAAAAACCCACCCCCGTCTATCTAAAAAAACCACTTATAGCCACCCAAACACCACACTACCCACCCGAAAATCAACCCTAAGTTTCACGAAATTTCACCAAACCACCATCCAACATCCAGATGTAAGAGAAAGAGAGTTATCAATGACAACGGGAGAAGCAACGACGGTGAAGGTAAAGATAACAACAAATGAGTGGTTGTGTAAACTACACGCAGGGGTAGTGATGGTGGTTGTAAAGAAAAGTGTAATGGTGGTTGTAAATTAGGGATAACTTTTTATTATATTTCTAAAACAAACAGCATCTAAAACTCTTTCCCTTTTCCCTTCCCCAAATCAATCACCCTTAGGGTAAATGAACCCGATGAAGCCACTGTACCATCAGGATATTATTTCAAAAATTGTATGGACTGTATGCCTTCCAGCTCAAGAAGAAGAAAGAAATCATATGGACAAAGAACCAGAGGAAACCTCAAACAGGAGCTTTTGACAAGGAACATAACAAGTAGATAAAATAAATAAAAGGATTGCATAAACAGTAAATAAATGTTACTTTAGACTTGGTTTCGGGCTTCAAAAAAAATGCTGAGCTTGTACGCCAAGGCCAGCTAAGCTCAAAGCAATGAATTGACCTAAAAGATAACACACATGTTTAATGAGTGTAAAGAAGAGCAACATTAATCCTATCGCCAATTCATTTCAATGAAATGTGCATTCAAGAGCCCTTACCAAAAATATTCATTAAAATCATCATAATTCCTCCACTTAGAGTGAGGTGCTCGTCCATTGTTGTTGTTAGAAGCCTCCTACAGACAAACCAAAAAGATAGTAGCATATAGACAACAAAAGACCTCTTATATCAATATATTAGAAAGAATATTTTTATGGCAAGTTACTCTGATGGCCACAGGATTTTATGGCTTTCAGTTCCTTTAACATCAACATAAGTAGTGCTACTAGACATTCTCAGTGTCTGACTCAAAACCATAGCTACTGCATTAAGATCTTGAAAGGTCCACATAGGTATAACTCTTGCAAAGGTCAGAATATACATGGACAATTGCCATAAGGAGGATCCCGATTTATGCCAATATCAAACAATCCTATTTTTTCATCTAAATAAGTTAAGTTACTCAAAAAGGCTATGGCAAACATATGAATCCAAGGTTAATAGCTTTGGTCAATCCATATATAATTCACGACACATTGAGTCTTACAAACTGCTAATGGTCTATGTTCTACATGATCAAACTAGAAACAAAAGATGAACATGGAACAAAGCACCTACCGCTGCAACCACATCATATAAAGGAGATATCACCCTCTCCAAGAACGAGACGCTATCACCAATTCTGCAGCTATCAGCTTGCTTCAAATCTTGCTGCCTCAGTATCTCACCCAATTCTCTGGCCATCTGAAGAAATTTCAACACATAAGACATTTCAAAATGAGCTAAAATACACCACATTTGGAAGGAGTTCTCAGAAATGCAAAGGGGACAAAAAATATTTCTGATACTAAGGAAGGTTTCATCCTCAGACAAAAAGAATTACACTTATTAATTAAAAAAAAAAAAAAAAAAAGAAGTAGAATGACAATACATGAAAACATCATCGAGTATAACATTTTTCTATGTGCATTTACTGGAACAATAAATTTCAAAGTGAATGTAACCGATATGTTAAAACATCCAATTCACACTGTCAAATCACCAGACAAAATAACTGCAAGTATGTACCAGCCTCGAACAGCTAAGGCTATTTCAAAGATCAATTCAAATTTGAAGAATAAAATAAACGTTCTTCTTAAGTTGACTTACATGATGAAATATGTAGCATAAACACTCTGGAAGGAAGCGAACATTTGCAGCTTCACCCCAAATTAGGTAAAACAATGACACAAACAACAACTTCTTATCCTTGCGAAGGGACTCCAAACTGCACAGCCAAAATTTCCAATTACAAGGTTAATTTTGCCCCCACATACACAAAGTAAGAAAAATAACCTAGAAGATGTTTGATCTCAAAGGCAACGTATAAAAAAAGGCTCTAGGCACACCAAGTTGAAAGGGATTTCCCAGCACCTTATTGAAGGGGGGAATCATTAATAAAAGGTCTATGGAAAAAACTTATGTTCGTATCAAAATCATCTCACCAGACTAAAAAGAGGCAAATGGCCCAGGTCAGGCGCAACTATTTATACACTGCTCAATCGGAGAGGCAATACATACAACGCAATAAATTACACGGACACCAGTAATACTAAAAAAATGTATGTATCTGACAAAATAAATACATCATGATCTATAAAATTAAGTTAGACTTCATACCTGCTCCAAACTGGCTGAAGATTCAAGTAGTTACACCATTTGATATAGTTGTCTAGGGACTTTAAAAATACAGTCTGTACAGCAGCCTCGTCCAATTTCTAACACAAAACAAATGTAAAAGCAACTCAATTTAGCTTAATTAGTATAGGAATAGCTGTACTTAGTAGCTAATGACAAAGATAAAATCATACTAGGTTTTGAACACAAAAGGCCACCCTATAATATGCAGCAGGAAAAAAAATGACAAAACATCTATATCGTATCTAAACCTATAAACAGAAATTAAATAACACACAATTTTATCATACTAAAGTATAATAACTATAACAACATACATGTATAAAAAATATTTCCGATCAGAAACACATTGCTACCTGCCCAATTAAGAATTACACAGCCGTAACACAAACAAGCCAACAATCCACATCAAAAGAACTGAAAGTACCAACCGGATCAATTTCTTCAGGAATTCGAAGCCGAGATTGCTCATTTACAAGGAGAAGAATTATATGCTCCCGCTGATTGGAAACATTGTCCTTCTGCCAGTTGATACAAGGGTAAACACAAGAATGTATCATGAGAAGCTAATGCTAGGCAAGGAATTAATGTACTCAAACAACTGTAAAATAATCAGAAGAACAAAATTCAGCAAAAGAATCAAAGTATTAACAGCATCATTGTAGCATATAGCAGTTGAATGCTGAACTGGCAATAAATAAGTACATGGCCAGCAAAAAATAAGATAAAGATACTGTACTAAAAAGAGTAAGATCAACCAAACACAAAATACTAACTCTTTTCTATCTTTTTAGTTTCTCTCTCCAAATATAGAAAGCAAAAAGGTACATAAGATGACGACCATAAGAACTCGAAAGAGCAAAATAGTAAACTAGTGTACCACTCACACTGAATATGAGTCAATCCTAACTTAAACAAACAAAGAAGCAACAAGCCAAAGATCACAACATTAACCAACAAACACTTGTGACTAAAAATTATATTCTGAAAGATCTTGTCTCTCAGTTCCAAAATATTGTGTCCAGATCACACACGATAGTGAAAGTGTAGTTAAAATTTCCTATGTCATACGATGATATTTGAATACACAATAGAACATTTCAGATAATAGACAAAAATAAATAAAAAAATAAAAAAGGATATTGACCTTAGTCAGCACAAAAACACTTTGTTTATAATCCATGAAACAGATATATAATACCAGCAAACAATGTTCGGTTACGGGAAAAGGAAAGGAGGAAAAAAAAAAAAAAGTAATCTAATTCAGACCTGAAACCCAAAAACAAATTGCAGAAAGTCAAGCATATCAGGGCCTCTGACAGGAGACACAAAATCAACTGGCAATTCTGGTAGACCTTGCATGTCCTTCAAAGCAGACACAGCTGCTTTCACCTGATACAAAGTCAAAATGAATAAACAAAGCACCCAAGTCAAAGCTGTATCTTGATGAGAGTATCATCATGAGATAACTCAGTCTTTTTCACCAACAGACCTCAGGGAAATTGACGATCCTGTTTGATGTGCTTGTAGTATCCAGCGGAATAATATTGTAACCAATCAAATCCTCGGTCATAGCTGCATCTGACTCCATAACCCGCTTAAGCTGGCAGGAAAAAACAAAATAGGATTAATTATAAGCCAAAATTAAAAAAACTTCATTTCTTCCATAAATATCATTTTACAGCCTGTAAATAGTATGGTTAAGGAATTGAATCAAAAATACACCAAAGAGATTGTAACCCATCTACAGAATTAGGGGCAAAAACAATATCAATTAGTGTCTGAGTGATCACATCAACATAAAACAAGAAGGAATAAACACAAGGCAAGTTGCAACAGTAAGAAAACATAACTTTTGCCCTAAACCAAAATCAAATTTAGTTTACAAAGAATCCTTCCTCCGGTTCTCAAAAAAGTTAGAGTTAGGTCCATATAATATAATATGATAATAAAATAATAAAAGAACCCACTAACTTCTATTTATTATTCACCTGAACATGAATCCAGTACAACTTCCTTCCTAATAACATGTGTCCAAGAGAAAACGAAACTTAAATCTGGGGGCAGAGGAATAATTAGATAGACCGACCAAATATAACTAATATGTAAGGTAACAATCTTTCCAAAAGAATACAACACACTCCATAAATATGATAAAGGATGAATGAGCATTTCTCAATGAGCAACAATATATTCATAAATGAGTGGCTTGTCAAACAATGTTTATAAACTGTTCAAGAATGGTATCAGTTTAAAGTTTAAAATAACAAAACACGACAAGCTTTAACCAAGGCTGAGATTAATAATTAATATGCTATTACCTTAGTTACACCCCTAGATCACTGGACTTCTTCGGCAAAGTTAGTCAGAGACGGTAGAAAGATAGGCACAGAAAATGCAGAAGAAAAAAATGACAAGGTAGAAAAAAGATGCTTGGTAAAAAAAGTTAGATACTTCAAAAAATTACAACATGGCTACAAATAAAAATTAAAACCTCATAGGAAAAAATAAATTAAGTTATACAACAACAAATAAAAAACAATTATTCATATCTGACCTCTTCTGGAATCAATGTTTCAGCTTCTTCGGGAGAAACCTCGCTAGTCATTTGTTCAAGTACTTCACCCAACACTTTTAGAGTAGCAAAAATCCGTTTTCTTTTTCTCGTTTTCCTTTCCAACCTGTTATTAGAAAAAAAAAATGTTAAAGTATTCGACACAAGCACCTAGTAACATTAAATATGTTGAAATTAATCCATCATAATTCAATATTAAAACTGTTCATTGAAATTTCCAGGAAAAAAAAAATTAAAATAATGAAAAACACTGCATTCGATAATGATGTACAAGTAAGTTTGACAGCATTAGATAAAGACTATAAAATACACTTCAATTGAAAAATGAAGTTTTTATATTATAGTCACAAGTACGTTGTACACAAACACTGTTACACACAGAACATACTTTAATGGCACAATATGTCAGGAGGATTAGACATATCCCCAAGTAAACAATTCAACCATCTCCAAAATTTTGGAGGATATAGAGAATATGCATGTAAAACCTTGCATATATTTTCAAACTTTATGACCTCAACATTTAGTCATGCAATAACTGCATTGGCTTTTGCTCAGTAATAGACCTAGTTTTTATACATGTTATGCCACAGTAGATGGAATGTTATTCTTCCATGTTTAGCCCAATTGGTAGAAATCACATCGCTGTATATATGTTCAGCTTGAAAACTCCTAAAGGTAAATTATGTGATCATCCATCAAGCACAAGTGTGCTTACGGTCAATTATAGTTAATATTTTAAAAAAATAAGGTATAAATGCAAGTTTGTACTTGATGAATTTAGCACATACTGTTAAAAAATAAACAGAAAGCAGAGAGGGATATAAAAGAAGCCAGAGAAGAAGAAAAATCAGGTCGGGCAGAAGAGCATACTCTCCAAGATTCCCAGTAAAAGCTCCCGATTCCCGAAGCTTCATTTCATCTTCCAATAGCTGATCCACATTATTCATCTGTCTATATTTCCGGTAGAATTCCTGCAAACGAGCAATATCTTGGCTTCTATCTATACTTCCAACTTCTCTCTTTGCTAACTTTTGCTGCACAGATATAAATCCCAAATGAAGATTTTTAGCAAGAGAAAGAAAAATGTAAATGTCTCCTAAGAAGCAAAAAAATAAGAATAATAATGTGGGAAGTGTGGCATTAATCTGACAGAAGTATGACTTTGGTGCCAGGCTATTTACTCAACAGTACTATCCAAATATATGTATCCACATCCGAGCATCATCTAGATACAATATATAAATCTTGGACGCAAACAACACAACAACATTACAGAAACCCTAGAAGATAGTCATTCTAACCCCAGCATTCACAATTTCACATCTTTACCCAAGTTATTAGTTGTGTAACAGGCCAAGTCTAGTAGGATGTATTATCATATCCACAGCACATTCAAGCACACTGCATAAGGCAGCTAACCCACATTTTTAACATATAAAAAGGCACAGTAATACCAAAAGAATACTGCTTGCAATCTAGTATACGCAATTGCTGATAGAGCAAAGTAAAATACGAAGTATATAGTAAGAGAGTTTTTAGCATATATTGCTTCTTTTTCTTCCCAAATTAAAAAGACGGAGGAAGTAATACCTTGATCACAGACATTAAACCAGTCTTGAATTGCATAACACCTCTTCCCTCACTATTAGGATCAAGATTCTGAGCCATGGAGTATGCATGTTCACAAACTACAAGAGAAAACAATATAATATCAAAAACCCATACACAATATTTCGAAGAACCACCAAAAATTCAATAAAATTTATATGGAAGCAAAGCCTAAAACAGAATCGGAACATTACGTATTCGAGCAACATTAGGATCTTCAGCTTGAATTTCATCAGCAGTTCTGAGTATATCATCAATAAGTCTACTATTACCAAGCGAAGACGGCACATTGCCCGCAATCCCAGTTGTGTGTCTCCCATGAGCATCTGCACCACTCCTAGCACTCCTCAAAGCTGCCCTAACCAACCTCTCCCATAGCTCCTCGGCCCGAGACATCTCCTGCTCCCCAAAATTCAATTCGACAAACAATAAATCACGAAATTGCAGACTGAAAACATCTTCAACAACCCCCAATTACCTCATTTTCACAATATAAATCAAATACCAAATTAAACATACAAGTTGACAAATTTTTGATACAATTAAAGGGTTTTTCAAATTAAGAACAGACATTAATAAAAATAACAATCTATCAAATTAACTTTGAAGAAAAAAATCATTCAATTGAGATTTCGACGGTCCATACAGAAAGAGAAAAACAAATAAAAATCAAAAATAGAAATTGATACCTCTGAAACAAAATCTGTCGAAAATTTGAGTAATAGCAGCTTCAAATTCGGTTGAAATACAACATTTTGATCTACTAAAAGAGGAGAAGAGTGTGAAAGTGAAGCTAAAACCCTAAGATCGGGAAATGGATATACAGGTATCGGAACGGAAAATATATTTGAAAACACCACGATTGTTTGCAAAAAGCAAAATTAAATGAAGTGCCAGTTTTTGTTTCTTTGTCCTTTTTTTTTTCTTTTTCTTTTTCTTTTTATTTTACTCGTAAGAGATTTAATCGTCAAAATCGGGTGTTTCCCAAAATAATGTAATAATATAAACTAATTCTATATATACATTGGTCTAAAAACTATTTCCCACAATACCGTCCACGTATGCTCTGTTTCAAGGTTCGGTATTTGCAAGCATAAAACCACTAACATTATTGGCGGTTTTAACTATTATAGAACCTCTAATGGTATTAGAGGTTCTATGCATAGAACCTCTATTGGTATTAGCGGTTCTTTACGTAAAACCTCTAATACCATTAGCGGTTCTATATAAAGAGTTGCTAGTGAGCTAAAGTAGACGTTCTTTGTATAGAACCTCTAATGGTATTAGCGGTTCTACAATAGAACCTCTAATGGTATTAGCGGTTCTACAATAGAACCTCTATTGGTATTAGCGGTTCTATTATAGAATCTCTATTGGTATTAGCGGTTCTATACTGTTAAATTCCACCTAGGAACCGATCCTATGTGGACGGTATTGTGGGAAATAGTTTTAAAACCGACTTATATAGGGAATTAATTTGTATTTTAGCATTATTCAAGGAAATCACTCGTCAAAATCAGGTTTAGTATAAATAAGTTTAGTTATACACTTATATTTTCTTGATTTTCAAAAAAATATACTTATATTTTCTTTGTTCAAACGTATTCGTTACAGTCAAACTTTGTATATACAAGTTTTTTTTTTTTGCGATGAGAACTTTGCATATACTATGTTGATTTAATAATGGTTTGACCTTATTTTTCATATAATAAAATATTAATAAAAATTATAATTATATTATGAGAAAGATGTACGGTGATGTGTCGTATTTCTAATAAATAGTGAATGATAATACGTGATACATATTATTTCATACTACCCCCGTTTCTTTTTATTTGACACGTATTCCTTTTTAGGAAGTTTCTTTTTAGTTGACACGTTTCCTTTTTGGGTAAATTTTTTACCTTACATTTACAAGCTACCCCACTTGTTTTTTTATTCTCTATCACTCTCTCTCCTCTCCTTAATATATGTGCTAAATCAAACGCGTCAACTAAATAGAAACGGAGGAAGTATGTATCAAGAACGTTTTTTGATATATAAATACATACATAAATTTTTTAACAAGATTTTTTTAATAAATTCAACACTATATGGCTAGCCATACGCTGTGGCCACTTCATAATAAAGCGGCCAATTAATTAAGCAATAGAGAGTTACAATGATGAGAAATAGAATTATCTTGACGTATGTTGGTTACTTGAATGAAAAAAAAAAGGTTCTTCTCTTGCATGAGAAAAATCATTCTTTCCAAATTCAAGTTTATCAACAAAAATATCTATCAAATGGCAAAATTGTAAATAATTCAAGTTTATCAACAAAAATATCTATCAAATGGCAAAATTGTAAATAAATCAACTTTTTATTGAATATGAGTCTCATTGTTGATATATTTACTATTTTGCAATATGATAAACAAATTTTGTTTATCAAATTGATAAACCTAGGCTTCCTCTAAATTCAACATGATGTTCATCGGAAATTCTTTGAATTGAGGAAGTCTTTCGCTTAAAGGTCAGGTTACTTACGATTTTTATAGTTTCCCTGTTCTCTGATAAGATAATCATAAAAATTCAAAGTAGGTTGACAAGCTAGGATAGTTTAGCCTTGCAAAAGCTTTTCCAGCAATATATACATTAATTGGCAACCCACGTTTTAAATTACCAAAAATGCTGCATGAATCCATAATTACAACAGCTAGCCACTCAGAACAGGGTAGATAAATTCTTAATGAGAATAATAAACTACAAAATAGCAACTTAATACATGACTAGAGCTACTTCCAATAAGGCTAGTCCTTGTTACGGGATGTGCGGTCTTTGCGATGTCCACCAAGAATACGCGAGATCTGCAGACCTCTACTGAATGCTTGATTAAATAACATTCTGGTCTGAAATTCAGAGACAAATGGGAACCAGGCAAGGAAAGCCACGGGTGTGAATAGAAGCAATCCCATCACAATCTCGTACCCACGCGCAAGCGTCCTCACTGAACCCCAAAATCCAAACTTACGAATAACAGGTTTTATTGCTTGGGCAATCTGTAAATTAATTGAGAACCATCACCAGACAATTTATGAAGAGCAAGAAATGATTAAAATACTAAGTACACTAATGCAATAAAACATATGAAGTACAATACAAAAAAGGGCCAGTAGTAGGGTTATTTTTATAGCTTGCTTCTTTTAAATGCATGCATCTTTTAAGTGCTAACAATTAAACAAGAACTAAACTTTTCATGTCAGTTATCAAGATTAAATGCATCAAGACAAAGTGAACTACTTACTAAAGTTTGACAGTAACAGAAATACTCACCAGGAGCAAACCCCAACCAGTGGGCATGAAAGCAAGAATGCATACTATGATATCCTGCAATGTCATGCCTGGCAACACAATAAGTGTAACCAGAATACCGACAAATGTGAGGAAAATCAAGCCTTTGATAAGCCGAAATACCAGCTGAAAATCTGCACTGAACTTCCGTCGTCCAACAGAAACAGTCTGCAGACAAGGGAGGAACATGTCATGCACTATGGCAACATAACTAATTAGCTTATACAAACTTCACACACTACAATATTGCTCACAGCAAATAACCAACAAGAAAACAATGTACATCCTCACTTCCCCAAAATCTTACACAAACAAACTGATGTACCCCCCACAACAAGAAAGCAACGTATAACCCGACTAACCCCCATTCCCCAAAAACCTCAAAAAATTAAATACGGCCCCCGGAGCAGTCAAGTCAAATTATTGTGCACATGTGTTTATTGAGCAATGAAGAACATGTTACAAATCCTGTTAAGAATATGAAAAGATACCAAGTGATGATAATAACTCAGTTAAGAATACAGAAAGTATATAAGAGGTAGATCAGATAAAAGTGAGTTATAAAAAAGAATAATTATAGGTTACCCAAAACAGAAATGAAGTACTCCCTCCGTTTTTTTATTTTGCATTACTTAGGATTGCACGGAGTTTAGGAGAGTAATATAATATTGTGAGTGTTTGAATAAATTATTTTAGTAAAAGTAAGATGGTGACCATGAAAGAGAAAGCATGTGAGAGAAGATATATATTTTTATTATTTAAGTGGGGACTATGGAAGAGAAAGAAATGATAAAGTAATTTGAGTGGGGTTTAAAGTAAGATAGTGAAATGATAAAATATAGTATAATGTTACCAAATGTAGAAGTGATGCTTTAAAAAAAATTTTTAAAAAAAAAACATAAAAGGAAAGTGAAGCAAATTAAAAAAAAAAAAAAAAAAAAACAGAGGTAGTACATAACCCCATTAAGAATACAAAAAGAAAAAAAGACCAAGCAGGGCATGTCAAATAATATACAGAATATATTGGCATCATTGGTATGTTTGAGCTTACCTTCATTACGAATAATATTAACATGATCACCAACCATGATAGCCCATAGACCTGTAACACAGCTCATTAATTAAGATGACATGCTAATTTTAGTAGAAAAGATAGAAAAACTCTTTGATTCATACATACCAGGAAACTTTTAGTATGTTCTGTGATTTTTAGGTGATAAACAAGCCCATATTGATATATAAAAAACCGCAAAGATAGCAGTATCTCAGCAACAATTCCGCGAAAGCCAGAATGGCGAAGATGCTCCTGTTCCTCCTCCCACCATGACTCCCAACTCTTTTCTGGAGGCACACCAATCCCCCCTCTGTTACTTATCCATTTGTTCCAGTCTGTCCAATCATCAACTATTTTTTGCCATTCAAAGCCAGAAGGGTTGAAAAGGAAGGGAGCAAATAACCAAGTGCCCACCATGAACCACATTGATATGGTGATAAAGATATAAGCAACCGGACTTCTATAAGATTGACCAAAAATCTCATATACAATTAGCAAAATCATAAGCTCAATTCCCTTCACGAAATGGCTCCGAGAATACAGTCTGTAGTTATCCGCAAATTTGGCATGGAAGACAACAAACCCTCGACCTGTAGGTCGATATTTTGCACCTCCATGAAGCAATGTCCTCCCATAGTAATGAGTCTTGGTTCCTAGTGAGAACGTAAAGAAAACTGGAGCAAGTTGCAATTGCATCAGCACAAACTCACTTAGAGCAGTTCGGAAACCTCTTTCCAGACCAATTTCCATCAACATAGGCAATGCCATCAAGAATCCAATTTGAACAAATGACTGAGAAGCCAGAGCAACTTGAAGCGGCTTATTATTCCGAAATCGCCTTTGATTGTTCAGTGATTCCTCAAGGCCACTAAGCACAAGATAAAGACGGCCATATAGGAATATATACACAGTGAGCACAGTAATCTGTAAACAGAATTAAAGTGCAGAAGGTTAGGAGACCAGCTGAAATATTTCATTGACAGCAAGACAGCAAAATGTGTACTTACCAGGGTGCTAAAGTAGAAACCAACTGTGGTGAAATAACATGACAACATTCGGAAATAATCAAAACGATGCCCCAATCTGTATATATCACGACTGACTGTCTGCTCTCCATTGCCATTGGCTATCTTCGCCTCAAACATTGAAATTTGATTAAGCCCCACGTCTCTTCCCTTCCCTACTTGGATATACTCATGATGAGTAACATTTCCTCCACGGAGAGTAGAATTAAATCCTGTAAAAACAATACCATCACGTAAGTTACACACATTGTAACTGACACAGATCAAGTAGAACCAGCACACTACTCTTACCTGCAAAGATATCCTCACTCAAATTAATAACTTTCGAAGCTTTACTCACACCACCTCTAGTAAGATGAAAGAGTCTGTCAAAGACATCCGGATGACCATAGTGGAAGCGGACCCTGGTAAAAAACAAAAAGGAAGTTATATAGTATGCTATGGTTTGGAGAACACCTATTCAGGCAATTGTCTAATGTCTATATAAAAGATTATGCTTCTTCTTAGAGAATAGATGATTTGAAGTTAGAATTCAGCTACGAGCTTATGAGTAAAGACAAAAGACATCTTTGAGTCACATTTCCACACCCAAGTTACCCAAACTCACAGGAATTCCTCACGTAACCATATCGACATAACACTGACACGACACATATTACCAAGACAAAATCGGCAGCGTGCACTTTAATACTACAGGTCATGGAAATTGGGGCTTTTGGTAAGCCAAGCCAAGGCAACTCCTACTGAGGTGCTCCCATCACTTACCAAAGTAGGGAAGAGGTCTGACAAACAGAACAAGTTAATGTCCTAAAGGAGTGAGAAGATTGTGCAAGTGGGGAAACATAGGGTACTGTTTGTATATGTTCACTTTGTATCTTTCAATCTCTTACGATAAAATGTCTCTGTTCACTTTTGTCTTCTCACAGATTACTTCATTCACCATTAAAAAAACTTCTCAGCCGTTACAAAAGCTACACATATTAATTGCTGTGTTCTGATACCCGCGTCCAAATCACACATTGAGTCTATGAGTCCTAACCCTCTATGCCTTAAAAAGTCGTACACTTGCTTTTGTACCTATATCTGGTACTGCTTTAACAAAACTTGCCATTCCCAGATCATGCTACATTTGGAAATTAGTTTGTATACAAACTTGTTTAAGTGAAGTACTGTTTTATACTTGAAAGGTATGATTCCTTTTTCAAATTATAATTGAGCGACCTTCCAAGGGTGAGCAGGGCTTTTTTCCCCCTCAGAGGGGATTTTTGCCTGTTCAAAACTTTGCTTGTGTTGTGCTTCATTGTTAATAAAGCTTACCTTCATCAAAACAATGGTGAGAGACAGAGAGAGAGAGAGAGAGAGAGAGAGAGAGAGAGAGAGTAAGGTGAGGACAAACTTACTTTAATGGGTTAGCTAGCAGTCTCTGACCAATGGTGACAAAACTATGTTCTTGATTTGACATGAACCATGCAAGAGATGAAACACTGCCAAACAAAACAAACACATCTGTAAACAAAAAAGCAAACCAAAAAACGAGAAATTTATTACACAAATGAATTAGAACATAATCACATGAGGAATACCAACCTTCCAGTGAATATATGCTCTCTAAGTCCTAGAATTGTAGGATTTCTCACACCACCATGCTTTATCAGAAATTCTTGAAGCAGATTCCTCATTTTCAAAGCTTCTTCCAAGTAATTATCCTGGAATCTGAGCAAGTGAGAGAGAGAGAGAGAGAGAGAGAGAGAGAGAGAGAGAGAGAGAGAGAGAGAGAAACCAATTATATCATCATTTCAGCAGTCACTAACCTGATTCATATCTATTGTTTGCAATCCTTCTCCCCGTGTGAAGATTATAGCATGATTCTGATTCTCAGGCTTCCCCTCCCCTAAGATTGGGGGGCCAGGAAGTTTAATCCGATAGATGACCTACACAAGAAGGTTCATCCCATCAATGAAGGAAGTATACAAAAATTATTTGGTGTACCTGGTTGCACAATGATCATGGAGCACCCGGTCAAAAGAGCAACATATGTTCATTTATTCTGTATTCTTCTCAATCGACTCATGTTCTTTAAATTTTTTAATAAAAAAAGGAACATGTGTTTTGGTTGAACTACAAGTTCTTCAGGTACGAACGTGGAGATAAAACATGTTTATTGCACTCAAAATACATCTTCTTTATTGCTTTGGGGTTCAAGTGCATTCACTTTAACTCTTATTACATTCTTTAAATGTAGCCTTCATGTTCACTGGGTGCACAAAACAATAATTGGCCAGCATATAAGGTTTAGGGCATTGAAGATCAAAAAAGTACCAAGAATACATTATTTCACACAAAAGTTAATTCCAATTATCTATGAAACTGGCAAGACAAGAATTCAGTACTTACTCACTTATTCAGTCTATAAAATATAACTAGAAAAGAAGGCTTATAAGCACAACCCTAATTCAATAAGTATGCAAATATATATATGCAAATAATTCTTATTTTTAGATATAACATATAACTTCAGTAGACTTGTTTAGTTGGTTTAGGCACAATACGCTATCATACATATATAAATTAATAGTTTTGATGGTAACTACATTATTCAAGGTAACATCAACTAACAAGCACAACATTACCTGATCTAGAGTTTGCCCTTGCTCTTTTGAATTAGAAGAAGATGGCACAGCTTTGGCAAGAGCAGAAAAATAAACCATATGGTCCGTATCTTTACTTTTGGACCTGTCTTCACTCCGGTCTTCAAGCTCATCAACATAAGCCACACGAAGTGACGGATATCTGTCATCATAAAAGACCTTCTCATTATCCTTGTCAAAATCATCAATTAAACAATGGGAAGATTAATTTGACCCCTATATGACAAAGAATAAATTAGACACTCACGTCGTCATCAGCCTCAATATATCTTGCGCACGCGGATCACCAGATCTTTTATGTATACCATATTGCTGGCAAGATACAACATATGTAAACTTCATATCAGCAACAGCTTGACACAGCAATCTTTCACTCTGTGAATTCTCTTCAGTGTTCAGTTCAAGAGCCTTGTAACCCTCCATCAAGACTATCAACAGAAAGTTTTAAGTTAAATACAAACACTATTGGTTGAAATTTGGCAACTTCACTTTCAGATTTAGTACAACAGAATACATGATTTAAATTCCCGGGTTTTGACAGATACCTTTATCATTTGCCATATCAAGGAAGGCTTGAAGTTCTAGAGCTTTACGATAGTACATCATGCCTCTAACTGCAATATACAACAGTTAATTAAACCAGGGGATATTAATGTTGGTGCATTATATCCAGTGATACAGCTGCACAGGTAGGAAGAGCCTAAGGTGATAGACGAAATATTTATACCAGTACGAGTCAAAGTCTGGCCTCTATATGATGCCCAAAGGCGTAACTGAACTGCATGTTCATCAGTGTAAAGATCTTCTTCACGGCATCCAATACGTTCTAGAAAATTATTCCACTCGTCTGTTTGTAGTGACAACATAAAATAAGCATAAAGTATGAACACCGCAAAAAAAAAAAAAAAAAAAAAAAAAAAAGAATTCACTATACAATTAATCAAAAGCAACCAACAGTATGGAACCTGGAAAAATCTTTTGCAAGTAGAATAGAATGGATACACCATCTTCATTTTGATTTTCCAGATCTTGCAGCGAAAACAGAACCTCCTCCGTGTAGTAAGGGGTCAAGACACTGAAATACATCATTGCATCAAAAAATCTTAAAGGTAACTTCTCAGAATGAAGACGCATGTACAGAAACAACATTATAACACTAATTAAGAAAAGAAGTAAACTGGTTTGGAGCATGTGGTTGTTTATCATTAGTAAATTTCGAATTTGGGTCCACGGGGAAATACATTGAACAAAGGGTACCCAACTACCTGCAGCACTTTGAATTTCAATAGAAAAAAAAGGAGGAACACAGCTTCACCAACCAGCCTGATATGGACATGTAACGAACATGTGTTGGATGCAATTTTGGTCGACAAGATATTAGGGGAAAGAAATCTATATATGATCACAGTATAAGGTGGTATAGCCACCTGCCCTGCTATCATATAATCTGACCACGGTAAGGCAAATGATAGGGGTAATCACATGCTGACTTAAACTCCTATTATATACACGAACAAGCAGTCAACAAGACACAACAATAGTAATACAGAGGCAAACACTTTAATTCAATCTAATACTGACCAAAAATCTCCATAAAATGGGGGACAATGTGAATTCACCCAGAGAGAGTAGGAGTGTAGGACCCTTAACTCTGCTATCAGCATATTACAGAGAATGACAAGGCACACAGGTTCCTTCATTCATAAATCTTAAAAGCATTGTTGTGAATATCAAACTATTCTACACCACCATATTGCTAAAACTAGCATGAAATGCATAACACTTTTGCTGAACAAAATTTAAACTTACGAGAAAGAAAGCATATTTCTAACTTTCGGTGCTGGGGGCATGTCCATAAATAATGAATTTGTGAAAAAAGAGAGTCGGCGTCTAGCATCTAAATTTGATGGGACATCCATAGCAGACTCCTTCACAGTAAGCAGCAGGTACAGCCGTTTTATCTGCCCCATCAAAGATATTACTTTAGAACCACAAGTGCAAACCTAGTACATTTTATGCAGTACCAATAAAATACCTTCTCCTTCCAAGCTTCTGTTACTGGTTCAATAGGAAACCTAATTGCTCCTTCCCGTGCAAATAACTCAAAGGATGCCATTCCTGAATTATTTGAAGTCTCCTGAACTTCTTCAATAACACTAGGATCCTCCATTATATCAGTTGTCACCACCTCAAACATGTCCTGAAAATGAAGAACAACTTGATCTCGCTCCTCCTTCTTGTTATCCAGCTGAAAAATTAAATTGATTCAAGTAAGCTTTAAAAGAGAAGAATACAATCTAGTACACAGAGATTCTAGTCTCAAAATAGCCAACTGTAAATAATGTACGGACCAGGCATTTCATTAGCTTGACAAAACTCTCATACAAGTTTGGCAGAGCACTCATCTTGTATTCAGTGACCAGGTCACCTTTTTCTATATGTTTCTCAACATCATCAAATATCTTCTCTATACAGCTGAAAACCATAGATAAAGATCAAAAGTCATTTAACAAGTAAACTTATGCTTTTAGCGTATAAGATACTTCTGACTGCACCTAACTTACTTTTTCTCGAGATCCCCTTGAGCCATGAACTTAATAACACTTTTGAAAGAAGCATAGCATTCACGAACAGCACATGACATATAAGGATCAGCTTCAATTCTCTTTATCAATTCCCGGTCCTTACCATTGCTATCCTTCGCCATATCCAGCGCTATAGGAATCTATAAATCACCAATACAATCAATAAGAAGATATAAATACACACTATGATGGTTCAAAAGCACAATGGCAGACCTTGCTTGCAAGTAAAAATGGAGGCCATTGCATGAGATCAATGTCACGATCAGCCCAATAAGGAACAAGCAACAAGTCCTTTTCCCTGAATTCACAGAACATTCAAAATAAATATTAGCAGTGAGTAAAAACCATATAACTTAGCAAATGAAAATAAAAGCATTTGACATAATAAACAAAGACAAGCATCATAGATAAGTCGTAAGTGTCTCACCGATTTTCTATAAGATCCTCTTCTCTGAAACTTGTGATGATCTGATTCCACAACTGAGCAAAACGAGCAGCTTCTTTCTCTTTATTAGAAGGAATCTGCAAATTCAATTATTAAAATGAGATTTCAATGTATCCTACAGATACAAGTATCAGAATAATATACTACTTCCATTCTCATATAAACTCCTGCAAGTATTATTTAGTTCAATTTAAAAGTAAAGAATCATGCTACCTTAAAAGGGAAATGTACGCCACTTTTTAATGCTCTCTTACAGAATCTACCATAGAAGTCTTCCCGTTACTATTAATTCTTAACGTAAAGGCATCCAAACAGGATGTTTTCTTGAAAACAGAGGACATAATTAAGACAGCGGACAAAGACCCCAGAAGACAATTATAGCCCCATCAGTGTAAGGAGAAGACTCGAACTCCTTTCATCTCTACGTTATACTACCTCTATTCCTTTTTGTTTATGGCTTTTAATATCTACACCTAAAGTGAGTTGGTGAAAGAAAAACTGGAGAGAGTAAAATTAATGGGTGGGTGTAAGAAAAAAGTGGAAAAGTGCAAACAATGCTAAAGTTGGAATAAAGTGAAAGAAAACAATTCTTAGGACTGGACAAATGAGGAAAGTATTAAAACCGTCTAGGAATGGAGGTAATACAATTCAACATGATACAAATCTATCTTTGCTGCATTTGCACATACTTACAACACTTCCCAAAGAGGGAAATGTCACAATATTTGCAACACACTATAGTTGGAATTTTTTTTTTTAGAAAGTTACACTGTTACCTTTCTTTATAAGTTTATAGCCCATTACCTACTAAATTATACTCATAACAATCTCAACCCAATTTAATTGTTTAAGTCATTTGGGCCCACTATTCTTAAATACCATGAAAAAAATGTGTTGCAACTAATAAAGTTATGAGGTACTGTAATTAATGTTTTCCATTTTAGGCATTTCAATCATCATTCAAAAATGAAAGCTACAAAGAATTCATTTTTCAGGGATAGAGGTCAACATATTTTGGGGAAATTGGCGTGGGGTTGTAACATGTATCATCAATATTAAAAATTACGCCATAATCACAGACTTTATTGATAGAATCCAGATTTATCATACTTTAATTGTTGAGATAATATACAAACCATGGTGATGTTAAGACCACAACTTTATATTCTATATGGGGTAAGGCAAAGACCATCAAAGTACACCTTTCGAACACTGGTTCTAGGCCCTAGAGGATACTTTTAAGAGTGAGTGAATTCCAGGAGAAAAAAGTGTAAATAACTAGTACTAGGGGTAAGGCAAAGACCATCAAAGTACACCTTTCGAACACTGGTTCTAGGCCCTAGAGGAGACTATTAAGAGTGAGTGAATTCCAGGAGAAAAAAGTGTAAATAACTAGTAATAGACCAGCATTCAGTGGTGAGGTCCTCTACATTCGGTAACCTCCACAAGTTACTGATATATTCCCTTTTGCCTTCACAAGAACTTCCAAGACAATGTGTATTATGAATGTATAGATCGTTGCATTATATTGAGAAGTCAATTTAACGGAAATTGATTTTGGCACACCCTTTATTGATTTTGGCACACCCCTATGTGAGAAGAGCATAGAAAACTGTGCTCTCACATAGGGGTGTGCCAAAATCATTTCCCCAATTTCACATAAGAAAGTCATTGTTAGCCTATAAGATGACTTTCTATTCTGGATAGAGGACTGGATAATATACATGTTTTACATAACTTCATTGTGCTCCTTGGTTGTATATGAATCACCTAATATCACCTAATGCTATAACGGGCCTCAAATTACAAGCAAGGACACTGAGGAAACAGAGGTAACAAGAAGGGCTATTGTCCAAGGCCATATGGATTTCATTCAAATGCCATTATGATACAACTCTAAAAATCTGCATTCCACAAGTCATCCAGGTGACTCGCCCATTTTCTTACATATATATGGACTTAGAAGGAACATCAAAAGCAGTAACAGAACAAAAGATAGCTTACATCAGGAAATCGTCGAGAGAAAGTGGCCTTCAATCCTTTTTTCTTATGCTCAGTTTTTTCAGCGGGAATAAGGCGTGCGTTAAAAGCACCCGGTAATGACTGAAAACGAGATCTTAACATAACCAAAGTACGGATCTGAATGCAAAATGTTGTTACAAAAATTAACAAAAAAAAATAAGGGTTAGGAGCAGGAAAGAAAAAAGTAAATAGGATGGAAGGAAGCAAAAACAATATACACTCCCCATCCTACTGATACCCAATGCTAAGGAAATTCCTTTAAGAACTAAATTTACCTCTCCAAGACGACGGAATGCACCATATATACCTCCAAACAATGTGGAGAATATAGCATACCAAATCTGGGTATCCATGAAATAGACCTGTAAACGAAAATAAGATTTAAGAAAATACTACTCCAAACACAAATAGTAATTATGAATGATGTATGCTATAAAGTTAAAACATACAAGGATAATTGGAGCCCAAAGTGAAATTACAGCACCAATATTATTCCTGGCTGCAAAAACAACAATATCTCATTAAATAAATTACAGCACAAAATCATAGAATCTCATTTTATGATTGCATAAACAAATAGATGCCATGCTTATTACCTTGAGGGAAAAATTCGTGCCACTTAAAGTGTATTATCCGAATCGACATGATATCTTGTGTTGGACGTACTAAAGGCTTTATCTGCAAGGAAAAATAATAAGCTATGAGCAGGTAGCATAAAAAGGCAAGAAAGAACACTTGTGCACATCTAAGACACATGTGATGCTGGGACTTGAAAGAGAGAAATTGCCAAAGAGACGTAAAAGAAGGATAAAGGTCCAATACTGCATTGAAATATTTTAGAAACAAAAAATGATTTAGAGGTAAATTAATTAGATTTATTAGATCACTCCCATTAATCCATTAGCTAATCATAAATTTGAATAGGAGGCAGAAACTGTGTGGACAACCCGAATCCTTTATGCCTTCACCACAATTGCAAACAAGATAAGCTCAAATGCAGTAGAAATATTCCAGAAATTGATAATTCCACAACAGAAGTGTACCTCAATATAGAAGCTGAATGCCAACTTTGTAGTGAGGAGAAGGACCCAGAACATCGAGTACCTGAAATTTCAGAGGAAACACAAAAATTAATACATGAACAAACCGATTTTCTTATACAAATTGGGTGTCAGAACTTAAAACATACTTGAAAAGTGAAAAGGCACTTTCATGCATTCCCCTTCCAACAAATAGCCGCGGCTGAAAATTTTCAGAATTGTAAAAGAAAATTAAAATTCTGTTAGGGGAAAAAGCCGTAAAGAGAATTCAGAACAAAAGTCAGAGGAGAAAAGATGCATCTAGACAACCTGTGACCACCACATCATCAGCATCACAATCTTCCAATCAGATCTTTCAAGAGTAGATCTTATAAAAGGAAACATAAACAGCACAGCGGAGAGCATATTTGGCGATAAGTAGATAACAACAGCCAAAAAAAACAGTGAAGGCGAGTGAGCGTTGCTCCCAAACCAACTTTTAATAGTTTGCGCGAGTCCTGGAGGAGGATTGTCCCACGAATACGCATATGTGACAGGCAGGATTATCACCCATGCAGCAGCAGAGACAACCTTTAAAATATACCTAAGCTTAACATGAAATGACATGGTTCGTCTAGCTTTCCAACCAAGAATCACATCAAGGACAGCTGCAAACAAGAAAAAAAAAAAGAATAAACATCGAAATTAGTTGCATATGCCATCATAACTCAAAAACCAACAGGGTCAAAATTTGAATGACTAGAATTCATGAAATAAATGAACTTCATGGCATTGATAATGAAAGAAATGTAAGCATCAAACTATATGCAGCACCTACCAAGCACAAGCTTAATTATTGAAGCTGTTATAAAGATGCTTAGTACATTCTTGAAAACTCTTGTTTCAAATATTGCACTTGGGTCTCCTGTGCCATTCCATGCAATGATAATCATGGCCTGAAAATAACCAAAATTGACAAAGCTTACTTCACAATCACAATGTTAAAGATTCTGTCCAGTTGGAGAAATCAGAAGAGACTTATTGCCTGCAAAGCCAAAATAAAAAAGCTCCACATTCTGTCAAAACTTCTGAAGATGTGCCAAAACGATCGGATCTCAACAAAGTTAACTTTTCCAGGCCACGGAGCAGGAAGACGATCTTCATCATTCTTGTTTTCCTGAATATAAACAATGGGCTTATCATTAGGTGATACATTATATTACAGTTGTAGGAATGGACAAGACTTCATCCTAGATTCAATCAGCACATCCAGTAATTCACCATTATAGCACATGAAGTTCATGTCATGAAATCATACAATGTTTTGCAGATATAGACAAGCACAACACAATTCACCTCACGTTTAAATCAGCAGATCCAGGCCATATAGCAATCCAACAGCTAGCATGTAAATAATCCAAGCTATCACACATTTCAGAAATGGTAAGGATTCATACAGTTTTTACCAAGTACTCCTTCCAGCCTTCTTTTGCTTATATTCTACTCCGTTTGCTTTATTCTGTTTTTTGCCTATTCCCCTTACATTATCCCCTTCTTATTCCACAATAACACATTTCCACACTAATACTTGATTCACCTTTTTTACACATCCACTCACTTATCTATAGACTAACTTTATCATAAATTCTCCAAGACTCACTCACCTTTTACAAAATTTTATTGGATGACGTATCTATCGTAACGAATAGAACATAAAAGAATGAAGTATGGACAGATAGTTATATTGACGAAAAAATGTTAAAACTTGGTGGTTCTATTATGTAACAGCCATTCTATAGGATTTTTGGGATTAAAACAGGAATCCAAGTCATTATGCATCTTGATCCATCACTTGGACCAAATTAGATAATATGCACATTCAATCGAGGAGACAAGATTTGGTATCTACTATAGGGAACCAAAAAAAACATTTGAATTATCAACACAATCAATGAGCTTGACCAACAACATCGAAAGGTTTGTCCTATTTGATTTCCATTTGTCTCACGAGTTCTAAATTTTCTTTGTTGCTATGACAAATGATAACAAAAAAGATCCATAATATTCACACACACAATACAGAAACTTAAATCTAAATAATCGATTTCAATATGCTTTGTCCAGTGACTTCTAACCTTTCCATATATGATTACAGAACATAAATCAGTAAAAGTTATGATATCATACCCCACTTTTATCTTGGCGAGGCTCACTTTTTAGTTTGCGACGCTCTTCAAGAGTCAAAGTAAAGAAGTCTTCATGTGTCCGCATTGGCCAGCCCAAGCGGAAACAATCAACTGACCTGCAAAAAATATATATATATATATTGGGAATCGATAATATTGATATACAAAGAAAAAGATGTAGAAAATCTTTACAATAAAATACCAAAAGTATTCATTCAGATCATCATAATTTCTCCACTCTGCATGCTTGGATTTTCCTTTTTTACTACTTTCGGATTCCTGCGAAGCAAGTAATCACATATAACATACTCATAAAGCAAAATTAAGTTAATACAAAAAACTGGCAATAAAGAAATTGAAAATATACCCGTCTTATAACTCCATAAACAGGTGTTACAACTTTTCTTAAAAAGACCTCTTCTGAACCACCATATGCTGGCATCACATTCTCACCCGTCTGGGGACTGACATTTCCAGCAAGCATTCCATAAAGTTCAAACGCCATCTATAGAAGAGGAGAACATCAATTAAAACAAGTCAACCAAATCCACCGATAACTCACGAACTTGGAAATTTACTAAGCAAATTTTTTAAAGCATAGAAAAAACTTGGAAATACACACTATAAAGTAAACTTATCTTACTGCTGCCAATTTCCCTTGGTTTTAAAATTTTATCTTTATTAGTCTTGCTAATATGTTAGCTTGAATCCACTAATCTTGATGTATATTTTATAGCTTTTATGCTTAACATTTTTATATATCTTTAAAATTTGTAAGTTAGGAAACTTTGATTCTCATTCATTGATCATGATTACCAAAAGAGCTATAACTTGATACTATAATAAACTCAAATTATATAAAATATTCCACGATAGCATTGGACTAGTAAAATTACTAACAAAGGAAGGGTGGATCCTAACTTTAGTACCAATAAGCATGCAACGTCAGCAATGAAACATGGACTTGTGAAATTACACGAGGAAAAAAGAGATTTTGACAAATATAAATGAAGTCCAAAGACATTAATAAGTTAGATAATATTTACTAATTATTAGATTGCAATAAGACATTAGAATTGAGCGTACAATGGTTCAGAAGCATACATGGTGATAAATATAGCATAGACATTCTGGCATAAATCTCAGATTTGCAGCTTCCCCCCAGATAAGAAGATACAGGCCCATATACAAGAGTTTACGTTGCTGTACTTCTTGTTGTATTGTCGGCAACCTACAATTTATCAGATAAATTAAGCCACCGATATGATTAACAACCTTATATTTCCCACTAAAGAGCTTACGGATTCCATTGATACCAAAAAAAAAAACCATAGGAGCACTACCAATTATCCCCCCCCCCCCCAAACAACCAAAAACACAGACATAGAAACCAGGTAATATTAAAATCAGGTGTGCATGATAAACTTGCATCGATAAGTAAATACTTCAAAGGCAACAGAATAAATAACTAGTCTTTTAGACATCAAATGGACCATGTGTCAGCCAGCATTGCACAGTAATTAGAGAGCAATGAAGCTCACCAAAGGCTACTCTTGCGGTCCAAGTACGTGCACCATTTCTTATAGCTCTTGAAGAGTTTTTTCATCACTTCTGTCAATGCACGTTCATCCAACTGTAACCACATGATTTTGTTAGAGCAATCTAGAGATCAAATGTACAAGAGCTAACAAAATGGCAATGCAATTGAGTGGCAACGCACTTATAGATAAGGCAATAATGCTAGTCAGAAATAGTGCAAAACAGAGGCAATTCATGATCATGTACACAATTTCTAAATATATATAGCAGTTATATACACAACAAAAGTTTAAGGGTTAATAAAATGAGGTCAAACAAAGAATAATCACACAAGATTTTCACGTAAAGAAATTAAGCACTGAACTTAATTAGGGAGGCATAAATTTACCTTTGGCTGCTGATCAGGCTTTGGGAATTGTCTTATATGAACATTTGCGAGCAATAAAATAAGGTGCTCTCTTTGATTAGCCACATTATCTTTCTGCAAATCATTTTGTATAAACAGCAAATGTCATACAAGCAGGATTATGGTAACAAGTGAACACTTCCCATGATTTCCAAACAAACAAAAACTAATGCACGGTAATAATTATATTATTTGACCATCAAAGAAATATAATCACCTGAAATCCAAACATCGCCTGGAGCCAGTCCAAAATGTCTTCATCTTGTTTTTTCTTGTAGTCCTTTGGCCAAGGAAGGCCTCTGGTATTACGAAGGGCAGACATAGCAGCTTGGATCTGCAAATTGGATCAAGTGTAAAGAGATAGCAGCAAACATAAGCAAATAAGATCAATATTACAGACAAACAAACCTCTGGATATCTCATAATTGCTTGATTCGCACTATCAGGGTCAAGAGGAAGAATATTGT
The DNA here is from genome assembly GCF_948465745.1 of Chenopodium album. Classification (NCBI taxonomy): domain Eukaryota; kingdom Viridiplantae; phylum Streptophyta; class Magnoliopsida; order Caryophyllales; family Amaranthaceae; genus Chenopodium; species Chenopodium album. The sequence goes on from NC_137855.1 coordinate 594,238, forward strand.
AAGGGGCATAGATTTCGGTTTTCTCTGCAACTTTATTGTGTGTATCCAAGATCTACAAACAGTAAACCCCAACAAAGTTAGTCTATTAGAATGACAGAATAGGCATCAAAATTGATGGCTACAACTTAAAAGACTTACAACTGAAACAAAAGAAGAAAAAAAAACATGCAGAAAAATCAAAACAACCCCATGAAAGATCAATTAATCTCATTTCAGCTCACCTCACGGTCAACTTCCATGGATTGCGTCAAGTTGACAGCCTTTAACACCTCAAAGAGAACATTAGCAGTTTGATATGCCTTTGTGAGCTGAGCACTGAACACACAATTGTTTAATAAGGTGGTAATAAAGCAGCAACATAGCTGACAAAACAATTTCAAATTATTTTCACCCTGTCACAAGCAACTCACCGATCAGCCTTATCAGCAGCATTTTGCAATGCTTGAATATATTTCTTGTAGTAATGCTGATAAAAACTTTGCATCTCCCGAGCATCGCTTTTTTTAACCCTCCCCATCAATGTCGGATCATTTTCCTGCAGGACTGAAATTTATAAGAACAAAGAACCAACCAGATGATAGTAACAGAGATGGAATCTGAAAATGAACTTGCACAATAGAATAAGGTCAGATGCAGCAATCAACAAACTGGTCATACTTCACAACAGAAAATTAAGCAGAAAGTGACAATATTTTTTACTGTCAACGGATCAAATAATCATTTAACGTCAACACCTATAAAGTTTTACCACAAAGATAGATTAATACAAAAAGGAAAAGTACGTCCACAAGTTCAGACATTCTAACAATAATTTCGATACTAAAAGGACCAAGATCATAACTAAGAATTAATCGACCACATTAATCTTAACTGTCAACTCTCAACTGTCAACAGTCAACTTATATCTTCGGAAAAAAAATATAATCCCAACTCAGATTTCAGATAAGACGATGGTGTACAACCTTTTCTAGCCTTTGAAGAAGAGCAGTTTTGAATTGACGGACACCACGTCCACTGGAAGTGGGATCCAAACGATGCGCTTTCTCAAATGCGTAGAACCTACCTGCAAGCCAACATTAGTAATCAATGCACAAAATGAGCATTGAACAGTAAAAATGAAGTTAGTAATGCAAAGTACAGAAAAATTGAGCAAAAGTCAATAAAGTAGACCCTTAGTCCTGAATGAAAGGATCATTCTCCCGATACTATACAGAGAAAAGCATCAAAGAAGAAAGGACATCACAGTATTTCATAAATGGTATCATCTTTGGGTACAGAGATCCCGAGAATACGGACCTCTACTTCGGAATGCTTTGGTGGGAGAAAAAAAAAAAGTTAAACGACATAATGGTCAGCTACACCGAGCTAGTTACTTCCCACTAATATATCAACCAACATATGATTCCAGAAATTAAAAAAATTTCTACCAAGAACAGCTCGACAATCAAACTTTTTAAGTTTGCAATTTATAAAGTATCATATATTCATGTTAATCATTTACTTGTGATGTAGATTGAATTACTCAGGACTTCAAAATTATAGAATTAACTTCCCAAATAGTTGGGTCTGGCCCCAACAAAGTTTCGAGACCTATCAACCAATGTTTGTACTCCATTTCCAATATTCTGTATTTGGGCTCTTCAAGACAAATGGACACTCCAAATGAAGCCAGCAATCAAACAAACATCCTAGAAAGATAATTGGTGACTGGTGCTAAAATAGCATCTTAACTCGTAATTTCAAATTGTTTAAGTAAATGTTCATTGCAGTGACAATTGAGCAGCTCACACCCTCTTCCTTTTAAATTTTCAAACTTTCAAAATCACCATTTTACTTATTAATATGATTGAGAACTAAAGATGCACATACACCCAACAATCAAGATAGCTGGTGTGAGCACCTCAAATTTTGGGTACACTTAACCTATGCAACACAAAACCAATTATATACCTGTCCCACCTTCTCCTTTCTACATAACATCAACAACCAACAGAGCCACTGGTGCTATTCGTGCTAATATAGAATCTTAACTCGTAATATCAAATTGTATAAGTATCTTGACAATCTACAATGTTCATAATGGAGATAATTGAGCAGTCCACACCCTCTACCCTATAAAGTTTGAAACTTTCAAATTCACCATTTTACTTACTAACATGATTGAGAACTAAAGATGCACATACACCCAACAAGGCAACAACCCAAAAAAAAAAAAGAAAGAGAATGGAAAACATACATAAATAAGCAACCCTGGGATTATGCTTTTCAACTTCATTGGCAACACGAAGGATGGGAGCAATTTCAACGAGAGAAGACGGAACAATCTCACTGTCGAAAGCGGTTTCACCAAGGTTCCCCGCCGTTTGAGTCCTCATCAACTTCCTTGCTGGCGGTTGATCAGAACCACCCCCTCTGGAAGTTGACGATGACGCCATCCTTTACTTACTTAATTACTTCACTTCAAAATCCCTGTCCAATTTGAAACTAGAGCATTTCAGTTCAATCAAATCACCCATAAAAGAGATCAATCAAGCTTAATGGTACTAATCCACTGACACCAAAATGCATCAACCTAATTACATACATATAAAAACATCCCATTTCAATTTTATTCAATTTTATTCAATTTAATCAACTGTACTTATCCACTGACACTAAAATGCATCAGCCTAATTATAGACATATAAAAACATCCCATTTCAATTCAATCAACTACTCAATCTAAATTAAATAACTCAAAAATCACAAAGAAAAAAAAAGGCAGTTCTACACAGAAAAAGGAACATGCATCAAGCTAATTATATACTACTATTTAATTTAAACAAAGATAAAATAAAATATTCACTAGATTTCTATTAAATTCAGTCACTAAATTAATTACCAAATACAGCAAATAAATACTAAAAAATAGGATTATCAACAGCATATTACCCCAATTAAAAAAATACACTAAAAAAATACAAAAAAAAAAAAAAAAAAAAAAAACCCAAAAAATCAAGTAAAAAAAGGAAAGTCTAGTGAAAGAAAGAAGTACCAGTAGTTAGATAAAATGGAGCTAAAAAGCAAGTGAAAAGAGCAGCATCGAGCTTAATTAGGTTGAAAAATGGAGAAAACTGCAAGAACAGAGGAGGAGAAGAGAGAAAGGGCAAAAAAAAGTGTGCCCTAGGAGAGAGAAAGTGATACAGTTTTAGAGAGAGAAAGTAGTGTGAGAGCTACTTAAGAGCATCTCCAATGGGAGTACTCTACTTCCATACTTTTTCCCTCTCTCTCCCATTCTCCTTTTGACACATCATCTACTTTTTCCTATACCCCACTTTCCACTATCATAATACTCTTCATCTTCCTCCTCCTCCATAATTTCCCACAATAAGAGGATCCTCTTGTCATACTCTTTTATTCTCTATCTCTTTAATATATATATATATATATATATATATATATATATATATATATATATATATATATATATATATATATATATATATTTGTCACTACATTATTGTACCTATTATTATATATATCACTACATTATTGTACCTATTATTATTTAGTATTAAATTAATTTTGTTTAAATTTTAATTATAGTAAAAATATTTTAATTACCGTTTCAAATTTTTTTTTTTTTTTATTTTAAAATATATATATGTATATTTTGATAAAGTTCCGTTTGCATTGTTGACTGGGTAGAGTATTGCAATGTTGTTTATTTTTTTTAAAGTATTGCATTATTGTTGTTGTACTACAAATTAGAAAAAAAAAGAAGAAAAGAAGTGGGCCAACAATGTACAAGTGTCAAACATTAATAGGATAGTTGGAGGGTCCACTATACAAGAGTACCATGGGAGTACTACTCCATATTTGGAGTATGCTTCCAAATACTCCTATATGGAGTACTTTGGGTAAATTTACCACAATGGGAGTATCCTCCCAAATTGGAGAAATATGGGGGTAGAGTACTCCCATTGTAAGTGCTCTAAGGAGTAAGCAATTAAAGCAATGGAGAAAATTGAAAAAGAAAAAAAAAGACTGATTGATTCAACAAAGTGTGTGAGTGCTACTGTTGCAGTGTTATACTGAACATTTTTGGATTTTACTGTGAATTGTGGGGCCTACTTTCCACTTTTATTCTGGGAGGTTGTGAATTTACGATTTTACCCTCGGTGGTTTTTGTGATTTTGGGTGTTGATTGTGGTGTTTTTGGGGGGAGGTAAAGGGTAGAGTTGGAAAAACAATTTGAATTTTGAAAAAGTGAAAGATTCGTGGAGGTGGTGTGTATTTTGTGCTGAGGTAAATTCAGTAGCCGTTTTAACTTAAATGGGGGTTTTCTTTTGACGATTTTATCCTTGGTAGGAGTAATTTTTTTTTTTACTACTTCCGTCTTTAAGTTTAGCCTTGTTTGGTTCACCTTATTTTTACTTATCTGGTCTAATCTGATATGGTCTGGTCTGATCTGATCTGATATGAATGACAGATTTGACCAAACTTTGACCTTAAATATACGATAATCAAAATATATCAAGTGAGGTCTTGTTAGATTCATAATAATGTGTATTTTATTAATGTGTGATTTCATAATTTTTTTTCACTGCGAAAGTAATAAATTTAACGATAAAAACTACACTGATCTAAACTTATTTTTTCTGAAATAAGCAAAAATAAAGTGAACTAAACAAGGGCTTAGCATGACGGGATTTCTTATTTTTTTGAGTTTTTACTAAGGGTGTCCAACCTTAGCTTGATCAGACAAGTTGTGTAAAATTCACACAATTTAATACGACATGACATTTTCTTTAGTTTGATTAGCCAATTTGGGCATTGGCACATCACGTAGGCTTGCACAACCATGCTCATGTTCAGCTCTATAAGCTTAATTGACATATTGTTAATTCATTTTGAATACTTTAAAGTGACATGTAATTGTTTTATGATTTTTAGTTCGAGCCCCACGCATGTTTGAGTCATTAAGGGTAGTAGGAGAATAATGTAGGGGTATTACGGTATTTGTGGTACTATGTTTATTCCATTTCAGTACTTTTTTAAGGTAAAATTGTTTATGAAATTGTTTACCTAGTATATTTATTTGTGCCCAATTTATATGCATAAAGTGGGACCCAGCTCAAATATCAATATGAGTCAAAGCATAATAAAGCTATGAGCCAACAACCGTTTGCGTTACCCAATAGTCCAATACAACTCTTTTCTTGTTTGCCGCAAATTTTAACATGCACCATGGTGCATGTTAAACTGTGTGCACCACCAGTAATAAGATGTCATGTATTTAACAATTTGTCATCACTATCAACAAGTGAATTGCTAAATACCGCCAACGTTTTTTATCAAACCGCCAACAAAAGTAATGAAGAGACAAGATTACCCTTATTATCCCAATTTGGCTCTCTCTCTCTCCTAAGTCCATCAATATTCAACACTCAAATTCAACCATCAACCACCATCAAAATTAGAGCAACCACCACTGCCACAACCCACACCACCGCCACCTCCCACACTACCACAAGTCCACGACCACTAGTCCACCACCAGCACCCACCATCAAGGTCCACAACCACAAAGAGGTATTGTCTTATATTTTTTATATTACCCAACAGAAGCAGTCAACATCCATCAATAAAACGACGACCCACCACCTTCCTTCGTCGGAGGAAGGTGGTGTTTTTTTAAATCCGGCGACCAACACAACCGGCGCGCAAAACCGATCAACCGGCATGGTAATCGGCGTTCAAAACCGGTTACCTTAGCGGTTGACTAGTTTTGGACGCCGGTAACCGTGGTCAACCGGAGGCCAAAACCGGTCAACCTACACGGTAACCGGTTTTGGACGCCGGTTACCGGCGATGTCCACCAGTTTTGACTGCCGATTGATGACGCCGGAATAATTTAAAAAAAAAAAGTATCCCCTTTCCCACCATCACGTCAATACATTCACCATCCTATGTATTCGCGGTCGTCGTTGTCTTGTACTCGCCAACCCCTTCACTGTCACAAAACTTTAACCACCGCAGCCGCCTCCCTACATTGTTGTGTTGCCGCTGTCCTTCACCTCTGCCCAATGTGGTTGTGTGGATAGTTGGTGACAGTAATGTTGGTCGTGGATGGTCAAAGGGAGGAAAACAAAAAAAGAAATAGTAAGGGTACTATTGTCTCTTTACATCAAATGTTGGCGGTTTTGATAAATAATGTTGGCGGTATTTAACACCCCCCATATTATATCTCAGTATTTTCTCTTTCCTCTCTTCTCCTCCCTTACACTTTCTTAATTTCTGATTTCTCCTCCTCCATTTTCTCTCTCCTCTATTTTTCTCTCTCTTAAATTCTTTCATTATTTTGTTTTTGATTTAATTTCTTCATCACTATTTTTCATCACCATAGATCGAGATCCTTTATATCTTCCTCTTACAATTCATAATTTCTAGCTAATTTCTCTCACCTCTAATTTTCTTTTTCTTAAACTCATTCATTGTTGTTGATTTAATTCTTTCATCGCCATTGTTGATGATTACCATATATTAATTTCAAAATTCGTTTTCTTCAACCTTCAATTATATTTGAAGCTTTGTTAATGGAGTTTTTGCAAAGAAGTGATGTTTAAAATGGCGGATTTGACGAGGAGAAGGTGTTTAAGACGACGGAGATGATAATATTCCAATGAGATTCCATTGTCTAAATCACTATGGCTAGGTTTGAATTTCGAAATATGTAGATTTCATATTATTTGATTTTTTTTGTTAGTGATATATGTGTATTCTATTATTAATAGATCTGTTTTTTGTTATATTTTGGTTTTTTTGAACATTTTAAGTTAAAATATGAACGTAGGATACGTTTCCTATAAATATATATTTTTACTGACATATATTTTTGGATTTATGAACATCTTAACTATAATTTTGAACATGTGATACATTTCTTATGAACTCTTTTTAGATCTATGTATTTTGTAATCATTTTAAAAAAAAATTAAATTAAATTTAAAAAAAAAATGGTGTTCTATATATACTTTATAATCTATATATTTGAACATTTGATTCTTTGGATATGATAATATATTTTGTTTTCGATTTATGATTTAAAACCTTCTTATGTTTTGTAATTATGAACCTATTATGTTAGATATTTGGATATGTATATGTTTGTATGAACAATTGAGTTAGATTGATTATTTGAAAGATATTCATATATTTAATGTTATGTAAGCTGTTGAAAGTTTGTTGAATTTAATTTTCGATTTTTTTTTTTATGATTTTCAATATCATTTATAATTTAATTGTTGAATTGATACTTTAATTTGTATTTTATGAATATAATTTATTTATATCATGTTTTTGAACATTTTCTTAATTTGAGTAACACACTTTCCATTGTATTTATTATCAAAATTGTTATTAGCGGTATCATATTATGAACACTGTTTCTATTTTTATGAACATTTTAGGTTACTTTAATGAATCTTTCCGTTTTACATTATTCTCTGAGTATGTGTATTTGCTGTTAAGAAAATAATTGTAACGTAATTATGAACATTTTTTTCCAATATTTGAACTTCGTTGTTTTATTTTTGAACTCCAGTACTGATTATTATGAGTTGTGTTTGTTTATTGCAGTTAGAACGTATGAAGTTGTTTATGAGGAAAGTCTGAAGGCTGAGCAACATTCTAAGCAGTGTCTTCAGATCAAGAAGTTTTTGAAGGGTGTTTAGTGGTTGGGATTCAGAAGTTTATGTAGGGTGTTCAGTGGTTTGTGGTTAGGGTTAAAAAATTTTTATAGGGGTTTCAAAGGTTTTATAGGGTGTTTAGTGGTTTGTGGTTAGGGTTCAAAAAATTTTGTCGGGGTTTCAGAGGTTTCGTAGGGTGTTCCGTGGTTTGTGGTTGGGGTTCAAAAGTTTTTGTAAGGTGTTCATAAGTTTTGGTAGGGTGTTCAGTGGTTCGTGGTTGGGTTTCAAAACTTTTTGTTGGGTGTTTAGTGGTTTGTGGTTGGGGTTCAGAAGTTTTTGTAGGGGGTTCAGAACTTTTTGTAGGGTGTTCATTGGTTTGTAGTTGGGGTTCAAAAGTTTTGTAGGGTATTTAGTGGTTTGTGGTTGGGGTTTTTTAAAGTTTTTGTAGGGTGTTTAGAGGTTTTTGTAAGGTGTTCAGTGGTTTGTAGTTAGGGTTCAGAAGTTTTTGTAGAGGATTCAGAGGTTTTTGTAGGGTGTTTAGTGGTTTGTGGTTGGGGTTCAGAAGTTGTTGTAGGTTGTATAAAGGTTTTTGTAGGTTGTTTAGTGGTTCGTGGTTGGGGTTAAGAAGTTTTTGTAGTGGGTTCAAAGGTTTTTGTAGGGTGTTCAATGGTTTGTAGTAGGGGTTCAGAAGTTTTTGTAAGAGGTTCATTCCTGAACCGTTGTTGATTCCTGAACTTCTAGTGCTTCTTCAAGCTAACCTACTTCTTGGGAGCTTTTACTTTTTGTTACTCTGCTTGTTGTAGGAATTTTTTCCTTCAGCTTTTTAAAAAGGGCATTCAACAGTGGTCTTTGAAGGGGGGTTCAGAGGTTTCTAGGTGCTTTTCACTTGTTTCTTGGGGCTTTTCATCGGTTTCTACTAGGTTATTTGGGTTTTGTGGTGGCTTTTCAATGGTTTTTGGGGGCTTTCTAGTGGTTTCTGGAGGCTTTACAGAAGTTAATTGGGGCTGTTCAATATTTTGTGGGTGTAGTTATGATGTTTATGGGGGCTGATCAGTGTTTTGTGGGGGGGGGGGGTAGTTCAAAGTCTGTAGGGGTTGTTTAATGTTTTGTGTGGCTGATTAGTGTTTTTGGGGCTGATCAGTATTTTATGGGGGTAGATCAGATGTTTCAGGATGCTAATTAGTGGTTTGTGGGGGCAAATAAGTGGTTTGTGAAGGCTGATCAGTGGCTATTATGTGTTGTTCATAAGTTTCTGGTGGCTGTTCAGTACTTGGTTCATCAATCTGATAATTAAAAATCAAACAACAAAGTGAGCAAACAAATAATATCTAAACAAATTATTACATCATACGAACGTATTTAATTGAATTTCTAAACAAATTAGTACATCATAAAGCATAATATATGGACATAAAGCACAACATATATGAACATCAAACAAAAAATATATCTATAACTATTAAAAGTGAGAAGTTTGCAAGTTGTAAACTCCTTAGTAATAGTGTGATGACAATTTTGCCCCTCAAAAAGTACAATTACGATTTTGCCCTTATTTTGCAGCTGGTGATTTCTTGGTTCCCACTGTTCTCTCTGCCAAAATGCTTAGGTTGTGATCTGTTGGCTGTTGATTGCTTGGGTTTGCTTTGCCCCATTATTCACTTTTCTTTTTTTTTTGAAAAGCTTATTCACTTTTCCTCTCCTCCTTACATTTTCTGACCTTCATTTTTCACTTTTTCAGTTTTCCTCCTCTTCTCCCCTCTCTTTTCACGTTCATAGGTTTTTTTTTTCCCATTTAGGGAAATTCAAAGCTAGAGTTAGGGTTAGAAATTTCCTAAAATCCTCCTTTAATCTTCCTACAATTCGAATTGGAATTAGGATTCCCAGCAATTCTAGCACTACCCATTGTTTCTCTAGCTACGCTCATCAGTTTTTATCTCTTCCATTTTCATCTTCTCTGCTCCTCCTCCATTGAAGCAACTTCAGAGAATCAGAGGTAAGATGGTTTAATTTTAATTATTTGAATATCAATTTGCCTATCTAAGTGCGATTATTTAATTGTTAGTATAGTCAATTTGGGGTTTTCGATTACTGAATCGGCAATTTAGCACCGACAATTCTGGGTACTTGAAATTCTCCCCCTTTTTCTATGATCTGGATTTTTGATTTTTAAAGATATAGATCGAGTTTTGAAATTCTTTTGGTTTAGTTATGGAAATTGAGGTTTATTTTTAACTTAAATTTTCGATCTTTCGTGACTTAGGATTAGGGTTTTCGTTCGGGAACTTTTTTGGGTGGTGTTCAAATAGTGGGGGATCTGACCAACGGCTTAGTAAGAAGTATAGAATTAATAAGCCGATTTTACTTGCGGGTCTCACCGAGGTTGATCTTATGCGGGTTGCTGACTTAGGGGAGGTAATTGCTTCTATAATTTTATTTTATTTTATTTTTTGCTGTAATTTCAACTAAATTCTTAATTTTATTTTATTTTATTTTTGCTGTAATTTTAAAATAATTGGTGTTGATTTCTCGTTCATTCTTCATCCACTATTTCTTATTTTCGTTGTTTTCTTCAGATGAGGATTATTGATAGGGTGGCTTAAATGGGGATTATTGGATTTGATTTTATTAATTATAATCAATGTTGTTGTTGTTTGTGTTTTTTGGAATTGATGGAATTTCACTTTGATTTATTAAGAAACAAGATCAGTTGAAGCTATGCAATTTTTTTGTGAAATTCGAACAGATTTGTAGGTGGTTTGGCGATTTTTTTTGGGGTTTGCAGCAAGATGACTAGACTTCTTTAATGGAAGCAAGAGGGTTTTAATTCTCCTCCCTTTTCTACGATCTGGGATTTTTTTGGGGTATAAGGCTTTAGAATTCTTTTGGTTTTTCTGGTGTTTTATTTTTGTTTTATAAAATAGTTAGGATTTGGGTGTTTTATTTTCAGTTTGATTTAGGAATTCTGATGATTTTTATAGATTACCTAATTAATTAATTTTGTTTTTAGTTTCTCGAATTTAATTGATTTAGGGTTCTGATGAGTTTTGCTTTTGGATTGCAGCTTATCAAGACCAGTTCGGCCTAATTCATGTGATGAAACTCGGAATAGGCATGCGAGCAAATAGATGGAGGTTGGTTTAATCCGGAATATGGCACCAAAATGGTGCTGCCTCAGTTCTTTTACCTATGTTTTTCGTTTTAGATTAATTTATTCTTCGAATGTTTAGGGTTGAATATTTTAGGGTAATTTTGCTCTTACTACTGTTTTTGCTGTAATTTAAGATCGTAAATCGTATACCAACAGTTGAGATAGTTATAATCGGTCGTTTACATACAAACAATTGTGCACATAATAAAACACAATGCTTGGAATGTTATCTTTCTGATGGTTAGGATGGAGATTATCTTTCTGACCCTTATTCTGGTTTTTCAAATCACCCTCTTCCTTGCCATTTTCACACTGCCCATTTTGGACTTGTTAAGGTTCTGCTAAATTATACAAGGTTTATGCTCTTATACTTTCAGTAGTCAAAGTTATTTAGAAAGGTGCATGACCACAATGTACTTGTGTATTGCTTGGTGGCTTATGAGTTCTGATTGCATATCAGTGTGTGTGAGGCAGTGAGGGGAGTCTAAATTGGTCTGTGTTCTCATGGGAATGTGATTAGTGTTCAGCAGTTGATAGTTGGTTTGTATATTTTTTTTTTTTTTTGGAAAATAATAGTTGGTTTGTATTGTTCTCATGGTAGTGTGACTTGCTTTATTTGATTTCCCTGAATTGCTTTATTTGATTTCTCCTGAATTGCTCAGTTTTCGGTGGGTTGCATTCCTCCCTTCTTGAAGAAGGGTCTCTTTGCTCAGTTGAGGTACCATTTGGTCTATCCTCTTTCTTTTTAAAAAAATTATTTCGATTATTCCATAATAATTATTATCAATTTCACTTAATGTATTGTTTTGATGATCCAATTTTCAGCGTTCTTGGTCGACTTGTCGCTCATGGATTTCTAGGTTTGCTTTGGTGGTGTGGCCTTCTCTTACCCTGTTGCTCTTCCCGAGGAACGTCGTCATCTTGAGCATGCCCAGAAACATGGTCATTGATCTCCCTCCTTTTTCAGGTTATTTTGGTTTGGATTGTTTCAAATTGATTCTAAATTTTGTTGATTTTATTTTTATTGGATTTGGAGCTTGTTATGTTGATTGGATCGGGAATTTGATCTTCAAATTATTGGGTTTTATGTTTTGATGATTTGAGATTTTTTTTGGTGAAATGTGCCTTTTAATTTCGCATTTTCTTTTGATTGATTGGTTTATACTCGGTTATTTGGGTTATATTGTTGAATTATGTATAGTCAATTTGGGGTTTTCGCTTATTTAGGGTTTCGAGTTCATCAATTTGGGTTTCTTTTTGGTCCAACTTGTGCCATCTATTAATTTTGGGATTTTTTTTTTTTTTTTTGTTGTTTCTGAGGGTTTTTGGTACATAGAAATGTGTGAAAGCTGCAAGCTTTGTTCTGGGTTTGTGTTTTTTTTTACAACTGATTTTTTTACAACTGAATTAGTTCTGCTGATTTCTTCATATTAACCCCCAATTTGTGTAGAAAGTTTGGATTTTATTTGAATGGCAGCTAACAAGTCATAGATTGGCTCATCTTGTTTCACAAAACAGCTTTTAAATTCTGGGTTAAGTGGATATGCGGTAAGAAAGAGACATTTTAAGGCGCTTAAGAATGAGTTTTCGACTCGAAAAAGTATCTGAATTCATGAATCTATGCATTGAACCAGGTCGGATGAGGGAGTTTGTTTTCAATCTTTTATTACAGTAGTTTTATTTGGGATTTTGGGGGGATTTAAGTGCATGGTTTGGGAATTTTAATTCAAAATGTTTGATATTGTTAATAATTTATGAATTTGAGCCTTAAAATTTCTTCAAAATGGATTGTTAGGTGGGATGCTTTGCAATCGTGAATAATGGAGCAGCCAGTAGCGAAACCCAAGGACGGTGGCTGAACAATCAGAAGAATTTGAAGAAATACAGCTTGGCCCTTTTCCGAACTAAAACTTACAGGTATAATTGTCAAAATTTTCCTCATTTTTCTCTCATCAACTTGATAATTACCTCTATTTATCTGGAATTTCTTCATTTTCTATCAATTTTATCTCACCCCCATCTCTTAAAAGTGAGAAGTTGGCAAGTTGAAAATCTCTTAGTAATAGTGTGATGACCATTTTGCCCCTGAAAAAGTACAATTACAATGTTGCCCTTATTTTTGCTGCTTGTGATCTATTGGCTTCCACTCTTTTCTCTGCCAAAATGCTAGCTGGTGTTCTGTTTTACCTCTTTCCCTCTGTTCACCTTTTGCTTTCCACATTCATCACTTTCTCCAAGATTACAATCAAAATTCAATCTTTGACCTAGGGTTACCATCTGAATTCGATCCCCATTTTCTCTCTCTTTCTCTCTCATTGAACAACAATGGAGTTGGGTAGATTTATCAACGAGCTTCGAGGTGTTACAGTGAAGGAAGTTCCCGACAAGGTGAAGCCTATGCTATCTCGACATTATTCGCAGCACTGAAGCGACTTCTTGGTTTCCACTCCTTCATGAGGTAAGATTTTCTTTCTTATTAATCATCCCGTATCAATTTCACAATCTAGGTTTTGTCGAAATTTATATACTTTTTTCCTTGAATGATTTAGCAAATTATGGCTCTAGGGTTTGTAAATTTTGCGTTATTTTGTTTATTTGCAGAAACAAACAGATTACAAGATGCCTCACTCTCGATCTCACCCAAATCGACGAGGACTCTGTTCGTATGTCTCCTGCTAATGATTCGGCACAGTAAGGTTAATTTATACCTTTAATTTCAATAATTTAAATTGATTTTCTAGAATTTTGGATGAAAATTGAATAGTTGTTTGGGTTTTGTGAAAATTATGTCATTTCCCCTCTAATTTATCTTCAGAGATCTCCCGTTGACCATGACAAATTTCGTTTTTCATTTATTACCTTTTATTGGTGAAAATTGCTTTGCACTTCTTTATTTTTATTTTTTAATTTTATTTATTTCTTTTTTATTTAATTTGGGGGAAATTTGATGTATGAACTATGAATGTATGATTTTAAAGGGTTTTTTGGGTAATTGATTTTCAGAGCGCGGGAATTGTTCTATTACTTGACAGGGGATCAGGTTGATTATGGTGAAGAAGACAGCAAATCATGTGGACATCGCAATTTGGAAGAATTTATGAACAATGTTCTTCAATGGGGTTTTTTTTGTTCTTTGTGCCCATTCTTCTCAATCTTAATTTTCTCACTAGATTGTGCCCGATCTTCTCTGGTAAGTTCTCTGATGTTACCTAAATTAACGAAATGTTGTTCTAATTAAATTTGAATTCGTTTTAGTTTTTGTTCAGTAATAATATTGTTGTTTCTTTCAATTTTCGTTTTTGGGTACTGAATTGTATTTGATTCTTTTTTCCCCTTTTTTGTCCTACCTCAATCCCTAATCTCTTTCGGACCAAGAGAGAATTGAGAAAGATAATTGGACCAAAGTAGTACACAAGACAAATATTTTAGGACGGACGAAGTATTTCGTAAAAAACAAGTTCAGTTTAGTTGTTTATTCTAATTGAAAACTTTTCACCTAGCATAAAAAGTATTCTAATTGCTGAATCATAGGATTACAAAAAGTGAGGAAAAATTGACCTTTGACTCTGCATTTTAAATCAAGAAATTGTGATTCTTTCCCTTTTATGCCTCCTCCCTGTCCAGCCATGAAATTATATAGATTTGCTATTCTAATGTTTGGGTGTAATTCCGTATAAACTTCATGTCTAGCTCTATCCGCTGGTTTGATTGAGTATAGTGATATTCTTAGGCTCCTATTTGGTATTTTTGGGGTATATTAGATAGCCCCCACCTTGGCATATGATTCCTGCAATTTTGTGTATACTGCACCTTCATGTTTAGCTCTCTCCACTGGTTTTATTGAGTACAGTGATATTCTTAGGCTCGTTTTTGGTATCTTGCAATTTTGTGTATACTGCTTGTCCTTGTAATATATTATTTGATTACTTTCCTAAATTATATTACAGATTAGAGAAAAAAAAAGCAGAAGTTGAAAAGCCCAAAAGTACGTTTGTTCGGAGAGCATCTTTTGCCAGCTTGGTGGACTTTATGATTAGCAACAAGAGTTACTTTTCTCAGGTAATTGGATCAACTTATTGCTGCACACATTTGGCAAAATTATTTCTTTGGTTAAGTTTAATCATTGTGTATTATTGAGCAGCGTGGACAGCTAAAACGACCAGACCATGCTGATCTGCGGTATAAATGAAGGATATATGCTCGGCCTCTACAACATTGGAAGGTTCTAACACTGAAATCTGTTGTCATATTTGCTTGCTTCTTTTCTTGTTTAATCTCATTCCTTATGATGTTCCAGAGCCTTGACAAGAATTGCTTGGGTCCATCGAGGAAAGCGTATTGTAGCTCTCTAAACTTGCTTCTCCTTAGAGAGGTGAGTGGATTAAATAGTTCTGGATTGTTTATCATACTTGTTTATCATACTGGCTGCCACCTTGATGTTTAAGGTGCCTTTAAATTAAGGTACAGTGGGATGATTGATAACTTTTTAGAAAGGACTTTGATTATGTTTACACACTGAATCTAAGACATCAACTGCTTTGTGTCCATAGTTGCATACCAATATGTAATAAACTGATTTAAGGAGGGGCACTTTGGATATTCTAGAATCTTTAGGTTAAGTCCTTAGTTTTTATTATAAATAGAGAAAGAGGGGGAAAGGAGAAGGCATGTGGATTTTGGAGTAAGTAGTAATAGAGTAGCAGTAGTTGTAGAGTAGCAATAGAGTAGTAGTTGTAGTATTCTCCAAGACTCAAATCTCTTAGCTTAGCCCTTAGCAACTTTTGTAGCCATTATTTACAAATATCAATCAAAATACCTAAGCTTTCCTCTGATTCTGATTTTACTGTTACATTCAAGCAAAAAGAATTACTCAGTCTATAACATAATATATTTCATTTGAAAATGAAAAAGTTTCTGAGAAATATTCTGCTTACTCTGAGAATCACATTGAATCTGAGACATCAACTGCTTTGCGTGCATAGTTGCATACCAATGTATTTCATTTGAAAATGAAAAAGTTTCTGAGAAATATTCTGCTATGGCGTAATGTTGAGGCATGGTGTGGCATTTAATGGTGAAACATTTTGCTGATTATTATTTTTTTTATTTGTTTTTATGGTCTAAAACTGAATTTTCTTCATGGCTGTGGCATTTTGTCTTCATAGTTGTATTTTTCCCAAATGTCCTTTATTAAAAGAAAAAGGAACGCAAAGGAATTGTTGCTAGACTAGATTCCTAGGTAATTTGAACTGATGATCTATTTACGAAATGGCCGAGATTTGGATAGGATTCTTGAAACACCATCTGAATTTTTGCTTAGAAAGAAAACAATGGTTATAAAGGTTCTTTCGTATATCTATGGGGCACTTTATTAAGGGAAGGAAATGCATATGATTGTTAGATTTGTGGCTCTATCTGCTTAAGGTATTTCATGACCTGCTTGAAATGTAAAGATAGGTTGCATGTTGCCTTTGAATGTTGAATATATATATTTGGGTGATTAGTTATAAAACTGATAGTGTTGGACTCTTGGGTGCCATTGACATCATTCTTAAATTTGTTTGCAGGTAAAGAGAAGTCACCACTGCTTGATTATAATGGAGGAACTAGATTCCCGCGCGTGTGATGATGATGGTGGCGGTGGTGGTTCTTGGAGTAGCGGGTTTTTCTTGACGGACCTTATCAGAATTTTAGACGGAGATAAATGGTTGCGGTCAAGTATCTATATGTAGTTACTATCTTGCAAGTCTTTTATGCTCTGATTATACGGTCCACATAGTAATATTCTGTAGCTCATGGGGTGATTCCCATGACAAAACGATGTATTGATCTGGCAACAAATGAGTTCCATTGATATTCCATAATGCATCATAGTACTGTATCATTTTTCACAATCTTTTATCTTTTGGGTTGAACAACAACACTTCAAATTTGTTAGGCATAAAAAGTGAATGTGGAGTAGCTTGTAGCTAACTATGATTAAAGTCATCAATGTTGCCCCCAAGTGTTAAGTTATGTTAACCCCACGACCTCACATACAAAGATTTTTCGATTAGATTTTTCGAAATTTTTAAAATTCTTTTTCAAATTTGCATTCGATATTTGTTTTCCGGATTGGATATTGGTTCTAAATGAAAATTTCGATCAATTCAATTCCTTGTTATATCTAATATTCATATATAGACATTTTCAATTTCCAACATTGATTTAGAAAATGTTTTACTTATTTGAACTTATTGAATCATTTTAGATGCAATAAAAAAAAAAAAAAAAAAAAAAAATCGGAACTCCAACATTATTGTTAACAAGCATGTCCTACATCACGTTTTGCCATTTGGAGCGCGCGCATTAGAGATAAACCAAGATATATAAAAGGGAAAGGGGAGAGTGATAGGGGGGAAGGGGCTTTAAAGAGAAGGATCAAGTGCAAGCTATAATTGCCAAAGCCTTTTAGAGATGGTATAAGGACAAGTCATCTGAATAGTAGCACATTTAACATAAAAGCTAAACATTATGGTAGAATTGTGGTAGAATTATGGCATATTTAACATAAAAGTTGAACCACAGCGTGTGACAGGGGTTACCCGAGTTATTTTGTTAGGGGTTATCCGAGTTATGCAGTCAGGGTTTACTCAAGTTACTCGATCAAGGATTACATGTGGGGTTTAGATAGGGGTTACTCGAGAGGTTCACTCGGTTAAGGGTTACTTGAGGGATTACTCGATCAGGAGTTACTCGAATTACTAAGTTAAGGGTTTGGGTTACTCGAGTTACTCGGTCATGGGTTACTCGAGTTACATGGTAAGGGGTTATTTAAGGAGTTCGGTCGGGGGTTACTTGGTCAAGTTACTTGGGGTTAATTCAAAGGTTGCTTGAGGAATTACTCAGTTCAGGTTAGTCAGTCAGGGGTTACTTAAGATAAAGGAGGAGAGGAAGGGAAGAAGAGAAAGGGATAAGGAGGTAGAGAAACAAGGGCCAAAATATAGAGAATCATTGAGAGATAGGAAGGGAACTTGGAAAGCGAAGGGTTTGAAGAGAGAGACAAAGAGGGGCTAAAAGATAGGGCACACTGAAAACTAAAGATACCTGTTCAAAAGAGATAAGTGGTAGGCTAGAAGAAGGGATAAAGGTCGGGAAAAAAAAGTTAGAAAACATGGGAGGGATAGAAATATGGGTTACGAAGGAAGGAGGATGAGATAGAGAGAGGCTAAAAAAAGATATAAGGACTGTAGAAATGCAAGGGGGTTAGAAGAGAAATAAAGAGAAATAGGGAATAGGACTCAAAGAAAGAAGAATATATGATAAAGAACGATCCTTCCTTCAAAAAAAAAAAAAAATAATAAAGAACAAAGGAGAAGGCTTGAGGGAGAAAGAGAGAAAAGGAGTAAGTGCGACCTATAATTTTCAATTATTGTTTTACTTTTTCTCACTTATTTGAACTCAATTTTGTGACAACATATATTATCAAACAACAACTTTTTGGTGCAGCAAGCCACACCGTGTGGCAGAGTTACCCGAGTTATCTTCTTAAGGGTTATCGGGGTTATGCAGTCAGGAATTACTCGAGCTACTCGATCATGAGTTATTTGTAGGGTTCAGATAGAGGTTACTTGAGAGGTTCACTCTATTAAGGGTTATTTGAGAGATTACTCGATCAAGGGTTACTCGAATTACTCGGTCAAGGGTTACTCGAGGAATTACTCGGTCATGGGTTACTCGAGGAATTACTCGGTCATGGGTTACTCGAGTTACTCGGTCAGGGGTTACTCGAGTTACTAGGTAAGGGTATTTAAGGAGTTCAGTCAGGGGTTACTTGAGTAATTCGGTCAGGGTTACTTAAAGAGTTTAGTCAGGGGTTACTTAGTCAGCGGTTACCTGAGGGTTCATTTAAGAATTACTTGAAAAATTACTCAGTCCGGGGTTAGTCAGAACTTAAGATAGAGGAGGAGAGGAAGGGGAGAAGGAGAGGAAGGGAAAAGGAGGTAGCGAAACAAGGGCTATATAAACAGGAAGAGACGATAAACAGAAAGGGAAACACCCCATAATTAATATTCACATTAGAAAATTATTGCTTCATAAACAACAACATTATTGATCTATATATAGCAATAACGTTATATTTGTAGATGCAACAAATACTATATCAAAATACAAAAGAATAATTACACATTTACGTTAAATGCAAAACAAAACTATTCCGATTCGCCAAATGGAGCGCGCGCATCGCGCGCGCGGAAGTCGTAAACTAGTGAACATAAATATACTTCTTAATTGGATTTCCTAATATTTTTTTTGTCTAATTCTTCCAACAATTTTTTATGAACAATTGGACTTCCTTCAGATATATCATCTAACTTCTTCTTTTTTGGTGTTTTGATATTGAACATTAGAATAATTGGATTATTAAAAAAAATTTAGGGTTTAATTTAGTATTTAATTCCAAAATCAACAATTTAAGATAAAATTGGGATTTTGAGCAATATATTAATTACACTTCTTCATCTTCATTAATCGGAGAACACAGTTGTGATTTTCTGCAAAAATTAAATTGAAAGATAAAAATTAAATTTACAATTATATTCATGAATTTTGAAATTTGTTGAATAATATTAGCAAATTTAAAGAAATTTAAGTAATGTTCACCTTTTAGAAAGAGTAATCTTTCGTTATTTGTTTTATTTATGTCGATAAAGCAGTTTTTTGTAAGAGATTAAAATGGAGGGAGGAAAGAGAAAATTAAAGTGAGTAAATGAGGAAAGATTATGAAATTATGAGATGAAACATAATTTTTCAACAAATTAAAAAATTGATCTGACGGTTGAGAAAGGAGGAAACAATTTTTTCTTACTAAAAATCTGAATAAATATTGGGCTAGTATGTAATGGGCATGTTTTTGGGGTAGATATAGCTACTGGGCTGTTATTTGGGCCTGGTGTATGTAATACCAATTGCTTATTTGCTATCTAACCTTCACTCACAATTCACAAATCACAATTGAAGTTACTTATGTACCTAATCTTCCTCGGTCTCACCTTAATCACCCGAAAAAGCTACACATACATTCACTGTATGTGGGAGCCACATACATTGTGACATGGCAGCTTTTGATTGGGTGTTTGTTTGGGGCCCAAGTTCCACTAATATTCAGATTTCATTCAAATTTGAATGAAAATTCAAAGGTTTGAAATTCAAATTAATTTGTCATTTCCAATGCAATTCATTTATTATTTTTTTTTTTAAAAAAAAATTAAAAAAAAAAATTATTTCTACAACATCGATGAACAACTTTTAGAGAGAGGACGATATGGACGACAATGGAAGATGAACAAAAAAACCTTGAAGTTGCTTCATTATACATGCAGAAGCTTAAATTTACATCATCCGCAAAGATTATTTTGTTTAATTGAACAAAATAATCGTTGTTTACCTGAGAATATTGAGAAATTTGAGTTAATTAGGTGTCTGAAATTTTCGATTTGGGGGTTTTCGAATTGGATTTATTCCAGTTAATTGTGTAAACGTTTATATATTATTTGTAGTATCTATTGTGTTATATATTTTGCAGTTTAATTGACTTATTCTTCCTCCATTAATCGTCCCCTATTTGTAAATGAGTATGTTTGCAGAATATACTAATTTTCAATTGAAACAATGAAATGGGTATGTTCTTTGTCCTATTGATTTCAAATAAAATTGGATATTTTGTTGGAATGCTATATTTGTTATAGGCACACAAGTAACCGAGGGCCAAATTGATTAATAAGTAATTAGGAGATTTGAAAGTCGACAACAGCAATGGTTGAGAATGGTGTTAGGTCGTCGACAATGGCGGAAAACCCCCAAAATACTCGAACAATGTTATTAGAAGTTTTTTTAGTAACTCAGGAAACTATACATGGTACACACAAGTCTGAAAACGACACAAATAAAACATACTATAAATCTTAGTAACATAGGGAATTATATTTGGTAAGCACATATCGATTCCGAGTAACGTGAATGTTTTAAAGCAATGTTTCTTCCTTTTATTACTTCCTCCGTTTTCTTTTACTTGCAACATTTTCCTGAAAAGGAAATGTCACAATACTTGCAACACACTATAAAAGGAAAGTTACTTTAGGGAAAAACTATACTATTTCCCTTATTTAAATCACATGGCCCACTAAATTACATTTCTAACAAGCACTCATCCAATTTTAAAGTGTATTATATCATGTGAACCCCACATTTCTTAAATACCGTGAAAAAGTGTGTGTTGCATCTAAAAGAAAACGGAGGAAGTATATTTTTTTGTTACATTTATAGTGATCTTGTGTAATTAAGAAATGATTTTTTTTAGCAATTGTAATGATTATTTCCCTACCTTATAAAAAGTAGAAAATTGCGCTTATGAATAGTGCATGGACCTATATGCCCTTCAAAATGTTTATTTACGTTCTTACCCCCATATGTTATTTCTTACATTTATGTCCTTCCACATGTACAAATGTAATAATGAGTGTTGAGCTTTCTATCTCCTTACATTTATGCACTTTTTATTTACTTATGTTATAGGTAAATTTTAAAGTTCATCTCTTATGATTGAAATTAAAAAGATGACTCTACAAGATGGATGAGTTTGAAAAATCTTTCTACTTAATTAATTAAATTAAATGGAAAATGAAATCATGAAATTTAAAATTTTGATATTTAATGGAGGTTATAGTTTAATTGCATGACAACTTTACCAACCGCACAAGCAAAAAGTGTTTTCTTTTTTTGTGATCGAAGGTCAAAATTAACGACTTATACATAATTGTATATAAATGACATTGAGACCAATGATCTGATGATTTTGTCGAAGTAGATGTACTTAAGAAGAAAGGGAACCTAACTCACTACGATGAAAAGGGAAAAAAGCAAGAAGGAAGTCAAGGGAATTATCAAGGGTTTAAGGCTATAATTGAGGCTGCATAAAACTTTTTATACTGCATAACCAAATTCACGTTTTTGGAAGAAAGTTGCAAATGCAAGCTGATACTATATTTTCCCTGATTGCCTAAATGTTAATGTTTATGCCAGTTGGATGTAACTGTTTCTCTTTTTTAGTTTCATATAGTTAATCCTATATAATTTATGTAGAGTAATTACTAGGTTGGGTGAGAGTATATACTTGCAAATAGTAAATGCTCCGAAAAACTTTTCCATTATTATATGCATATGCAATGTTAAATTACTTCTATTTGTATGTAATATGTGCTATATGATTTTTTAATTATATTTAATCTATTCTTAATTAAGTTTGTAGATGTTTTTGCAATTTTGCATTGTTGAATAACTGTATAAATGTTTTTTGAAGAAAAGTTGTAAACAAGTGGAAAAGTTGTGCCGGAAAAACAAAAAGTTTAAACACAATCCAATATACACATTCCTTTAATTTATCAAATTATTTTCTCTAAAACCCCAATGTCGTGGAGAGTTTAAACACAACCTAATATAAACATCAAGAAAGGACAAGCCACTCCGCGCGCATCGCGCGCTTTGGCTGCCCTAGTAGTGTGAAAATTGTCATATGTCACAATCAAAATAATGAAGTAAATGTTATCAATTTGTTGACGGATCACTTTCAAACAATTAAAAAGTGTATACTTGTCAAAGGAATTTTCTATGTTACAGAATATGAAATTGTAATAAATGTATTGTTTCTTCTCAAATCCTTAACAATCTAGCATCACGATTTGATAAGGTCCCCTGAAATATAATCATTGACTTGTATTTCATTCTATATAAAACATTTAAATGAAAAGTCTTCATTTGTAAATAGTCGTTATTGATATGCGACATATCTTATATAAAATACTAAAAGATGGTAAAGAGCTTGTCAATATTATAATCTCTTTCACTTGGAAATAGTGTTTAACTTGAGCCCTTATTAAACGACTTATATCAAAGTCAGTTTTAATTTTTGCATGAAGTCATAAACCAAAGGCAGGTCATAAACTCTTGCTTTTTCATATTTTTTCATTTGGTTAGTACATTAGTTAGTAACCTTATATATTTTACATAAAAACTGTAGAATATAACTTCCTTAATTAGTAACAGATAATTCTGATTCATGAAATTAGGTATAGCCATTAAAAAGAGCATTTAGTGTAAGATTTCATAGTGTCATACATGAACAACAATAATGACGTAAACATTATAAATTTTGTTGAAGGATCACCTTCAAAGAGTTAAAAGAGTCAGTTTACTTGTCAAAGCAACTTTCTATGTTACGGGGTATTAAATTATAGTAAGTGTATTATTTATTCACAAGTCCTTACTAGACTAGGATCACGTTTTCATGATTTCCTTTACAAAAATAATCGTGACCTGCATTTCATACTATGTAAAAAAAAGTCAACTAAAAAGTCTTATATTGTATATAGTCCTTATTGATATGCGACATATCATATCTTATAACAATGTATATGTGACTGAAAAACTGTAGAATATATAACTTTGTTAATTAGTAACAGATAAGCTGATTTATGAAATTATTTATAAACACAATGAATAATTAAGCAATGATAACTCTTTAGCTATTGATATTAATAAGGTTATATCTAAGACGATTTACTTTTTACACGATCAATCAAATGATATGATTTTACTTAAGCATATATGCAAATATACTCCAATATTCTATTTTCTACCATAAATTATAAATTCAAATTTTGTAACCTTGTACTATTATAATTATTATAATTATTATATAGCGTAGGATAACTATTATTAGCAGTTCTTATTGAAGGATAGCTATGTCGTTTATAGTCGTTTTTTAAGATTAATTTGATTTTTACATGATTATTTAGGAACAACTGTTTGATAAGTGTCAATTTCTGTACATATAACATAATCTAACAAGTCCATTTGTTTTCGGGGTTTCAGGGTATATAGTCTGCAAATTGCTAATATAAAAAGTTATTTACTATACTCATACTAGTAAACGCTAATATAAATAGTTAATTTTTTGTTAATAATCAAGGTCGGTGTAGGATTTTTTACTGATTTAATTAGTATTTTATTAGTATCCAACACATTTGAATTTGAACATGATTAATGGAAAAATATGATTTTACTTAAACAATTGTTATTGTTACTAATTATATATGTATCTTTGTATCATCCAAGAAAGTCGCAAGGACTGAAATTTAATTACCCGTTCAAGTTCAGAATCTAGTTCGAAAATTCGTGGAAATCTTAATACGAGAAACGAATGACATTAATTCAATATAAAGTATATTTTTTCTAAATTGATATCATATACTGGAATGTTCAACCTCAATTGTTGAATCTGGAAAAGCGAGATAGATAAGAGCAGTGAAATTCATTTAATTAAATTAAACACATGTTAGAAATAAATCGATCATGGTGGATTGTTGATTGTTCGAAATCGAATTCGTTTGTCCAATACACATGCTCGGGAATAGAAAATTCTTATAACTTTATCTGAGTAACAATTGTCGGCGCTGGATTCCGTAATCTTCACCGGCGTCCTGTTCATCTTCTCCGGCGTCGTGTTCATCTTCTACGGCGACGTTATCATATTAACCTGTTAATGGTTGTGACACCATCAATGATAAAATAATAGAAATTTCTGGAAAAAAAAAACAAAATTTTTGTGCATTAAATGCAGTTAGGCGCCAAGAAATTTGGCCAGCCATTTCCCGCTTCCAGCAGCTTGTTAGCGCCAATGAGGGTGAAATTTTCCCCCCTAAAATTCCCTCTTCTTTTTTTGGCTCTTGCTTAGGTGGCAGCATCTCATTGGGAATGTATATGGAGCCCACATACAGTGAATGTATGTGTATCACTGTCCCTTAATCACCACCCATTTTTTTTAATTTTAATCACCACCTAATTGGAATAAGTAATTTATTATTTTTCTTTAGATCTTTATGAAGATTGGAATAATAATTACTTTCTTAATTCCAATTTACTTGCAACACTGAAAATTAAAACAAAATTTTCATAAATTACAAATAGAAAAGTTTTTTTTTTTTTTTGTGCAAACTGAAATGAATTTAATAAGATCTTACATGACTATATTTTTTTTTAGTATAATTTAGCATCATGAAAAGTAAAGGCATGAATAATGCCAACATCCTAATATTGCATACTCCGTACTTCGTATAAAATAGAGTGGATGAAGTAAAAATTTATTAATTTGTAAAATGAAGCATTGTTTTTTTGCTAATTGGTTAAAGATGAGCACAGCTTTTTTGCTCATTTGCAAAATTTGAGCAAATTTGTCCAAACTCTTCTTTTGTTTACTCTCTATTCCAACTAGACAATATTAAGTTTCTACGGAGCAACTAAATTACAGCAGTCGAGCACCCAACATAATAAAAATAATTCCAAAAATTCAACCCAAGTAAATAAACAAGTATTATATTTAATCGCTTAAATAGAAATCAGCAAAGTTAAATTTTTACATCAATAACTCTTAGTGCAAATTTTGCTCATTTTCTAAACAAACTTAAGTCATACTGCAATTACACATTGACTTAAGTTAAATAAATTACACATTATATAAGAGAAGGTTGAAGCACAACACATAGAACAACAATAGTTAGATAAATTACACATACTTGTATATATTATACTACGTACATCCAATGGATTAGACTATATGTTAAAACACTGTGAATAGGTAGTTGTACATTTCCACAATCACACCACTTGTCATTAGCATCCTACCAGGGAATACAACAATTTTATTATTAATGTACTTTCTTATCTCATAATCGTGATTATACATTGCCTCATGCATCCAAGTATTTGATTAGGACCTCTTTCTCTCCTTTCTCCATTCAATCACTGCATTAGAAAGTACGATAGTAAATATTGATACGACTTCGTATTACATATTTAGGCATGAAAAAAGAATAGAACATTGTTTGATATGCAAAGTCGTAATGGATTCATTTGCAAAGCAAGTTTGAAGCTAAGAGTCCTATAAAATGCCACACTTTTTAAAGCTCAGGAAGTCATTTTTTGGCGAAACATTGTGTATATCCAAGATGAATAAACAGTAAAGACAGAATAAGCACCAAAAACAATGGTTACCATTGAAACAAAAGTATGCTTAAAATTCAAGACAGCCCTACAAAAGATGAATTAATCTCACCTCAGCATCAACTTTGGTGCATTGCGTCGAGTTGACAGCCTTCAACACCTCAGAGAGAACCTCAGCAGTTTCGTACGCCTTTGTGAGCTGAGCACTAAACACACAATTGTTTGATAAGGTGGTAATGAAGCAGCATCAAAGCTGACACAACACTTTGAAATTTTGATTTGGTTCCTGTCATAAGCAACTCACCGTTGAACCTCATTGTCAGAATTTTGCAATGCTTGAATATACTTGTCATTGTAATGCTGATAAAAACTTCGCATCTCCAGAGCATCACTGCCTCTATCCCTCTCCATCAAAGTTCGTTCAAAATCCTGCAGGGCAGAAATTTATAAGAATCAGCCAGATGACGGAAAAAGACAGAATCTGAAAAATAAACTAAGACAATCTATAAGTGCAACTAACTCAGATGTCACATTAGACAATGGTGTATAACCTTTTCTAGCCCTTGAAGAAGAGCAGTCTTGAATGCACGGACACCACGACCATAAGAAGTTGGATCCAATCGACTTGCTAACTCAAATGTGTAGAACCTACCTGCAAGCCATCATTCGTAATCAATGTAAAATGTGAGCTTTCAAAAGTAGAAATCAAGTTAAATCTCAGTGAAAGAGGTGGAGGAAAATTGAGCAAAACTAGATTGAGTATACGTACTCTTTAACCGGATTCAATTCCTGAACGAATGGATGACTATCCCAAGAGTATACAGAGAAAAACATCAAAGAGAGAAGGAAAATCGAAATGATAGACATCATACTTTGTAATGCTTTGGTGGAAAAAATAAAGTTATATAACAAAATGGCAAAACTAATTTCAGCTCAACCTTGAAAACACCTAGCCATTGCAATTACTTCCGGTTAATAAAGGCAAAATTAGCCTTAACAGCATCAACTATGGTTTGGTTGCACCCAATAGCATAACCTTAAGCAGCGGGTGCACCCACACAATGAACTTAAATAGCAATTTTTTTTTATTTTTATTTTTTTTTTTTTATTTTTTTTTTTTGTGCTATTTGAACTCGTAAATTTAAACTGTACAACTATCTCAATAATCTATAACGTTCATAAAATGAGCAGCCTACAGCCTCACACCTCCCCCCAAACGTCCCAAACTTACAAAATCGCCACATTAGTGATTGGGAGCCAAAGATACACATACATACATACATTCATACAACCAAATTCTTAAAAAAAAAAAAAAAATGAAAGTTGAAAACATACATAGATAAGCAACCCTAGGATTAAGCTTTTCGACTTCATTGGCAGCACGAAGGATGGGAACAACCCTCTCAGCAAGAGAAGGCGGAACAATATAACCGTCAAAAGCTGTATCACCAGCACCAGGGTTCCCTGCCGTTTGAGTTGGTTGATCAGAACCACCACCTATGAAAGCACACGGCGACGCCATCTTCCAACTACTTAATTATATCTGCCCAAATTTAAACAACAGCTTTTGCATTACAATCAAATCATTCATAACATGTATTAATCAAGCCTTAATATTACTAATCCAATTACTTGTATATACAATTAAAAACACTCACATTCTTCAATTCAATCTAATCACTCATAAGATAAATTAATCAAGCTTGAAGTTACTAATCCAATTACAAACAAATAAAACACACGTATTTGATTTCGATTCAATCAAATCACGATGAATCAAACTTAAAGTAATTAACCCAATTATATACAAATAAAAACCCTCGAATTTCATTTCAATTCAATCAAGATCAACTGTTCAATCAAAATTAAGTAACTCATAAACCACAAAATAAAAAGAAAAAAAAAAAAAAAAAAAAAAAACAAACAAACAGGCAATCCAACAAACATGCATCAAGCTAATTATACACCGTATTAAAATTTAAAATCAATTAAATTCAATCACTATAATAACTAAATACAGTAAGTAATTAGAAACAAAAAAAAAAAAAAAAAACAAAATCGACAACATATTAATTCAATTAAAACAATCAGAATAAATTAAATTAAGACGAAAATGGAGGTGTAGAGAGAGAAAGAAGTACCAGTAGAGAGAGAAAATGGAGCTAAGACATACAGAGTAAGTGAAGAGAATATCATCGAGCTTAAATAGAGCAAAAAAAAGTGCGCGAATATTGTAAATTTACGTTATTACCCTTTGTGATGTTGGTGTTTATAGCTGTAGTTTTCTGGGGTAATAGGGGTAGCTTTGAGAAAGTGATTCGAATTTTAAAATAGTGAAGATTCACATTGTAGCTTAAATTCTACAAAAAAAAAAAATGTTATTATTATGAATCCGTATATAGTACAGGGCTAAAACTAGTATTAAACCTTATTATTATGAATTCGTACATTGTACGGGGCTAAAACTACTCGTAGTATTTAACTAAACAAACACCATAACATGTGTTGCAAAATGAATTTCTTCCATTTTGCCATCACACTCATTTTCCTCTCCTAGAAGTATCCCTTTCTTTTACATTATTTACCTATTCTCAATTTAGAGAAACAAAATTATTTACCTATTCTCAATTTAGAGAAACAAAATTATTTACCTATTACAGATAGACTATAATGACTTGATGCTAACCAAAAAAAAAAAAAGAATGGATGAAATCATTTTGCCATCACACCCATTCTCAATTTAGAGAAACAAAGGATATGGTTAATTATAGATAGCCATATATTCCCACAAGTATATAAGACACTAAGTCATTAACAATTTTATTCACAATTAAAATTTTATTTTCTCAAGTCATTTTGATTAAGGTCACTTAAAATTTTTACAAACAATCTTTAATTTTTATTTTAACATGGCTGGAAGGTCAACAATAGTCCCTTTTTTTCTAGTACTAATGCTTGTCTTTATGTCTCAAGGTACTTTTAAATTCCACATTTAATCTTATTGTTAATTACGACATTATGAAAGAAATAGATAACCCCATCTTATTTTCGAGTACACGTAAATCTCGATTTACTCGAAGATGAATATAATTTTTATTTTTTTGCTCACTTATTTGGACAATATTTCTTATTTTAGCAGTAGTATTGTTTCTTACTATTATTTTGACATACAGGAATTATGAAGAGTAACGCACAAAGAATATGCTCAACTCCTTATGATAATAAACTAGACTGCACTCTTCCTGTTTGTGGAAAAAATTGTTGGACAAATAAAAATCATGCAAGGGGTGTATGCATCGAAACTCCAACGGGAAGTGATAAATACAGATGTTATTGTAACTCTCCTTGTTAATCTTATATACTCGTATTATGTTATATGTACTGTGATATGACTTTAATGAGCCTTTAAATAAACTGCATGCACTCAAGGCTCACAATGAGCCTTTAAATAAATTGCATGCACTTATAATGTATAATGATTTAACTCCGTTATGAAATATAATTTTTTTGGTTGACAATTTTTTCCCTGTCCTCTCTTATGCATTAAAGTAACAAAAATATTGAGTATAAATTTGATTTATTTCTAATCCATTCTTTATATTTCATCCATAACTACAACCAATGTATACAAATCTTTGTAAATTTTTTAACACATATATTCCCTGGCCTGAAAAATAAGAAGAAGAAAAAAGTAGGGGAATTTAGCCTTAGCCTAGTGTTGGAATTGAAAACCATGCATTACATGTGTGTATGTTGCTCGACCTAGGTACATTTCTTCCGGTGTTAGACAGTTAGACTTAGGCACTTAGTGTAACACCCCAATAATTCTCTCTTTAAACCTGTGAGGACCCTGAACAATATTCAAGAGAATTACTGGCGTGCTACCGCCACGTGTTCAAACGTTAAGGCTTTATCAGAAAATAGCAGCGGAAAAACTAAATCAGTTATAAATAAGTTTCAAAACCAACGAATGAAACCAAATTAAGTCATACAACTTGGAACCATTAAGGCCCTTATTCAAAACCCAATAAAAGTAGTAAGTGATTAAATTCAATGTTCAAATAAATTCAAACCCAAAAGAAATAGTGTCGAATAAAATCGAATTAATATAAATTCAAACTTGCAAAAGAAATAAAATGCAAACAACCAACTCTCTACTCAAGATCCCACAACCCTGATGAATGCTGCATGTGTAAGAACTTGTGGTAATTCTGCTCCCCAATATTACAAGTGTAAAAATTGGATCGTCACAGGGTCATTGAAAGGCGAAGGCCATGACCAAAGAAAGACACACAAAGCACGCAATCAGCAAAGCTGAGTACATACAAGCTGCAAAATAAATTAAGAAATCCATAACATGCTACTAATAATCAATCATCATGCATCATTAAATTATAGACTCAACACACGACTCAACTATTTATATTACTAAGACTCCATTAATTAATAATAGGTAAATCATTATTTTTATTCATTGGATTACGCAATAGACAAGGTTGTCCAACCCATGCTCCATTTGGAACATCAATAAAAGAAAAACCCCATGCCTCCTTTCGGAAACATCAATAAACATCCAACGACCACGGGCGCGACTCCGTGACCGTAGTTAGTATGAGATCTCACCTAACTCCTAGTTTTGAAAAATATTTGAAATAAGAGACTCGTAGATCAGACGACCTCGAGAAAAGTACACGGCTAATACCCCATGTACCCCAACCCCTGATTGTCATTACTCCAGAAGTGCACCAATCCAGAGTTTTATTGCTCATCCATCTTGCACTTTACGTGATTTACAGGTTTAGACTTGGTGATGACTCATATGCATAACAATACAATCAATCCAATATCAATTCAATCAAAAACAACTTTTCAATTTCAATTCTTGATTTATTAGTGGCAAGCAACATTTATTATTTATTCCTTTACTACCTCGGTGTATAAACACCTTGAGTGCATAAGGCACCCCAAAATCTCAACCTCGTCTTAGAAGACTTAAATTCTTCCTTTACTCATCCTGCTTGCATAATCATGAATGAGTAATAAATTAATCATTACACCAATCATATACCTTTGCCTCTAAGCGCACCTTGCATAATCAGAGCACAAATAATACTTGCAATATAAAATAGTGCACGTCATACGAAATTCACAATGTATAACCAAACAATTTAACTTAGTCATCCCTATACATGATACTAAGTTCTCGATCCGTCGTCCTTAAACATGCACCTAAAAAAAAGGTTTCGTAACTTGTACGTACCTTGAGCAAACGAATTAGTATGCCACTTTACTAACTAGAAATCACCTTCAATAAACTCCTCTCCTAAGCCAAATAATAACATCTCAATCAATACCCAATCAATCAAATTTACAGCAATACTAACTTACTTTAAAACCTTCAAAATCCAAATCAAACAACACTTTAAAACCTTCCCTTTAGTTAAAATTAAAGGCTTATATATAGTTCTTTAAATTTTTCTTCATAAAAACCTTAAAATACACTCTTATACATGAAATTACAGCAAGTTCAAAGTCTAATAAAAATCTGAAAATTATATAAAAACCCCTAAAAATCTCCCTTTTTAATGGGTGATTAAACCCTCTTTATAAAACATCAAAAGTAGTACTTAGAAACTATTTTCAACACTTAAAACTTCAGTAAAAACATATATTTATGCCTAATTAACTTTAAACATAATTAATTTTATTACTCAAACTCAAGGATAATATTTTAAGTATAAAAAAACTTCGTTAAAATCAAAAACTGCCCAAAAATCATATTTAGAGGCTGAATTTGGCCACGAGAGGGTGGTACTCACTACCAAAGGTAGTGAGTCTTTCTTAAAACGTTGTTTCCACATGGAAAACACTACTTTTTCATCAAAATCGGATGAGTTCAGAATCTGATCGGGATTAAAACGGGATTAATATTAACGAACGAAAATCTAAAAATTAAAACACGAATCTATGTGTTCAAAATAATCTGGAATTAAGTTAAACTAATCAGTAGTTATAATCACCAAAATTTCAAAACATCATTACTATAAAAGCCCTAAATCAATTGTTCATAAAAACCCTAAAATCATGATTTTCAATAAATTGAAACCCTAGGTTTATAATTCATAAAATATGAAATTTATAACATATATATAATCTGAAATTTATAATCTTTATACCATTAAAATATAATTTGATACTAAAAATATAATCTTTATACTAAAATCAAAACCCAAAACAATTAAATTAACATTAAGCAAAATAATGAAACAAAGGAGGATGAAAATAAGACTAACCTTTTTGTGTGGGAAATTTTTGGAGATTCATGGGATATTTATAGGAGAGAATTATTGTAGGGTAAAAAGAAAGATTGGGCCTCATAAAAATAATGGGTCGATTAAGTAAACAAATGGGTTAGGCTTGTGTGATTGGACATAAATTGTAGAATAAAGGTGCATAAAATAATTTGTTCAAATAATTTTCGACCCAGATTAATAATTTGAAACTTTTGAAATTAAATTATGAAAAATAACAAATAAATATTATAAATAAAATAAATTTTCATTTATAAAATATTTAAAAATACGGGGGATTACACTTAGCTAATGAATTTTGGAGTTGGGAAAATTTTGGAGCTAGGTGCATTGCATGCGTAAGTTGCTCGAGCTCTCAAGGTGCTATTAACTATAACTAGCTAAAGTAGAAACCGTTGATATCACCACTGCCTATGTGTTAGCTTTTTAGTAAAAAAAATCCCGCCAAAACTATAAGTGACATTATTGTATGTCTTTTACATAATTTATTTTGGTGTTCCACTCAGGGCTTGTTCTAATTCATTGAACTAAGATGAACTGAACTGATTGGAGCTGAACTAAACTTAACTGAATAGAGCCGAAATGAATTGTTTACGAGAAAAGAAAATCAGGAACTAAACTGAACTGAATTGAACTAAACTGAACTGAATTGAAATTAAGTTGAAGAGAACAGGCCCTCAGTTCACCATTTGGACTAACCCGAAATTGGGGCTCAATTATGAGTATAATTTAAAATTCAAATTTTTTTTAAAAAAAAATTTCATTTCAAAATATGAGTATTATTTTTTGGTAGATTTTGAATTAACATTATAATTCATTAGAAAATTTTGTGAAAACCGTGCGTGACACGAGACTTAATCTAGTCTTAAAACTCTCTTAAATGTAAAAATATATATATAAAAAAATGAATAACATTGAATAATTGAGAAACATAAACATTGAAACTAAGGGCTTGTTTGGGATTGTTTTTTGTTTTCAGTTTTCACAGGAAACAAGAAAAAGGTCAATTCCACTTTTCTGTTGTCTGTTTTCAAAATTATCATGATTTTAATAAGTTTGTCTAATTTTTGTTTTATTTATGACACATATCATATGAGTTTGAAAATCAGAAACAAAAAACCACAACGATACCAAGCGAACCCTAAACTTTTATTTGGAAACGAATGAACCGATAGAGTAAATAAAGTTGGATTTCACTTTGTAAAATAGATGTTCAATGTTCACACATTGTTATATGTGGTCAGTTACACCATAAATTAATGGCGTGGGCACATGATCGCTTCACATATAATTAATGTAAGCAATTAGGGGGCGTTTGGTTGGGGGGTTTCAGGAAAGGGAATGGGAATGATTCCGTTTGTTGTCGTTTGTTTATCAATTTCTATCATTCCCTAAATCCCTTTACCCCTTTTTATTTTTGACTTAACCCAAAAACCCTCTACTCTCATTCCCCACCCCTCCCTACACTTTCCCATTCCCATTCCCATTCCCATTCCCCCCTCACTACCCATCACTCCATCAGTCTCTCTCTTCTCTTAACCCTAAAAACTCTCACAGCCGTCACCTGAAGTCTGACCTCCGGCCACCACAGCAGAGACCGGAGAACTTGCACTGGCGACGACCTCCGACGGACAAGGTACAACGGCCGGCGACTTCATGCTCCTGATTTTTTTCTTCAAGTTTTATAGCTGAATCAACTCTTTTTTTGTTCTTTTTCATAAATTGTTGAAGAAACTACAATTATTATTCTTGAACTATTGTGTGTAATTGATGTTTACTGCTGCTTGTTTCTTCAAGGTTTGTATTTTAATTTTTTTTTTTTTTGAATTTTGGGGAGGACGAACTGGTATTTTCTTCAACTTTTATTTTTTTAATTTTTGGGAAGACCAACAGCTTGCTGTTATACTTTATTCAACCTTTTTTTTTTTAATTTTTGGGGAGGACGACAATTTTCTAATTTGATATGGACATATTGATAATTTGATATGGATATAATATGTATTTGGAATTGTATTTTAATTTTTTTTGCTTAATTTTTTTTTTCCATATTATAAGAAAATATGATACAGGTTTATCATATGTTTTTCATAACCAGTTCTTCAATTTTTATTTCATGAAAAAACAGGTTTATCATATAATAATAGGCTATTATTGGAAAAAATAAAAAGGAATTTAAAAATTCATACTTTGATTTCCTAGCTTGAACCAAACAGTCATAAAAGGGAATCAATGAACAGTTCATTCCGTTTCATGGACACAACCAAACAACTAGGCTAAATCAGGGTCAACCCATTCCTTTCTCCTTCATTCCCTGGATTCATTCCATTCCGATTCCCATGAGCGAACCAAACGGCCCCTTAATATATTGAATAATGGGATGATCGAACTACCTTAAAAGGTAGACACATGCATCATTGTAATAGAATTGGGCCCTATTCAGTTCACCTTTACAAATTAATATTGAGCAAAAATAAGTTCAATTCTATAAAAATAAGTTAAGTTCTGTTCAATAAATTTATCAGTTTAGTAAAATTAATATAATTTCAGTTTTGTAAAAATTAGTAACTCTAAAGAAGAAATACAATACAGAATCAGTAAAAATAATTTCATTTAAGCAAAATTAATTTCGGTTTAGTAAAAATAGTTTCAGTTTAATAAACATAATTTCAGTTCAGCAAAAATAAGGTGAAGTAAACAGGGCCTTAATTACACAGTTATTTTTATAAACAAGTAGAATTATTCTTTTATATGATATTCAAAATAAAAGGAAAAAGGTTACTTGAATTAATGAAGTAACTACTACTACTTTTTTTTTTTTTTTTTTTTTAAAAAAAAAAAAAAATTAATTGATGTTAGTAATTTGGGTTACATATATAGTAAAAATAAAGGTACGATTATGAACAATTGAATTAATGTATAAATAAGGTTACTTTTATAAACAAGTGTAATCATATCATGTAGTTGGCCGAGTTGTTTAATTTCACAATACCTCAATGCTTAAAAATCTCTTGTACGAAGTATTAAGTTTGATATAAGCCTATAACTTTATAAGGTAATAGTTTTTAGCATATCAGATCTTAAAGGCCGGCGATACCTCAAACTAAATTATTGGTACATTGAACACCAACCCAATCTCGATCAAGTCAAAAGTGAATCGATTTGATCATTCCAGTCCAATAGCATTGATCGCCCGCCTTGTGATACAAATAATATACTTTGTACTACTTCCGTTTCATAAATAATTAAATATGATATTTTAGATTTTGTTTCTTGAAGATTACTTACGGAGTA
This sequence comes from Chenopodium album, assembly GCF_948465745.1. Taxonomy (NCBI): domain Eukaryota; kingdom Viridiplantae; phylum Streptophyta; class Magnoliopsida; order Caryophyllales; family Amaranthaceae; genus Chenopodium; species Chenopodium album. Next base: position 629,693 of record NC_137855.1, read on the forward strand.
TTTATTTTCCGTTTTTCAAAGGAAAGAGAGGATAATACTGTAGTTGTCTTAGTATTGCCAAAAATAGAAACTACTCATATATGCTTGATAAAAGTTCTCTGTGCCTTTAAATGCTGCTCAAATCTGTAAAAGAGCTTCAATTGTTTCATTCTCAAGCCATTAAATCCGGCTTACAATCCAGCATCTTCACATTCAACAATCTCATCCATTGTTATGCGAAATATGGGTTTTTGCGGTATGCCCACAAACTGTTCGACGAAATGCCTGAAAGAAATGTATTCACTTGGAACACTATTATTGCTGCCCACTTGAAGAATCAAGATATAAAGACAGCTGAAGTCCTTTTTATGTCTTCCCCATACAAGGATTTAGTGACTTACAACTCTATGTTATCTGGGTATGTTAATGCAGATGATAAACACGAGCACGAATCGAGTGATCGTGCTCTTAAACTCTTTGTTGAGATGCAATCATCACAAGTTAGTGGTGGTAGTAGAAACATGGATGAGTTTACAATCACTACTATGCTTAACTTGGTTGCTAAGTTATCTTTCGCGTCTTTGGGGATGCAGTTGCATTCATACATGGTGAAAAGTGGGAATTATAGTAGTGGATTTTCTTGTAGTTCACTTATTGATATGTATTCCAAATGTGGTTATTTTCAAGAAGCAATTCGGGTTTTTAATGATTGTCGTGGTGGGTTGGATTCGGTATCTAAGAATGCTATAGTAGCTGCTTGTTGCAGAGAAAGTAAGTTGGATTTGGCCTTAAATATCTTTTGGCACGAGGCTGAGTTGAATGACACTATATCTTGGAACACGATTATTTCTGGTTTTGTACATAATGATCTTCATGAGAAGGCATTGAGATTATTCATTTGCATGATGGAAAATGGGATCAGATTGAATAACCATACCTTTGCTAGCATCTTAGGTGCCTGCTCGGGTACAAGGAACCTTAGTCTTGGGAAGGAAGTCCATGCACATGTTTTGAAGGCTGGATTTATCGAGAATTCTTTTATCAGCAGTGGTATCGTAGATGTTTATTGCAAGTGTGGTAATATGGATTATGCTAAATCTGCCTATAAAGCATTTAGCATGGGGAACGCCTTTTCCATCAGTTCAATGATTGTGGCATACTCATCAATAGGCAACATGGTGGAAGCGCGAAGGCTTTTTGACACACTGCTTGAGAAGAACTCTGTAGTTTGGACTGCTTTGTTTTCAGGGTATGTGAAATCACATTGTTGTGAAGCAGCATTTGAAACTTTTATCAGAGTTTCTAGCTAAAGAAGTAGATATTCCAGATGTTTTGATATTGATGACTCTGCTTGGTGCATGTGCTATACAAGCCTCCTTGCATCCTGGTAAGCAGATTCATTCTTACATACTAAGGATTGGTATGAAATTAGATAATAAACTTCAGAGTTCAATGATTGACATGTACTCGAAATGTGGCCACATAACATATGCTGAGAGAATTTTCTCAGGAGTCAAAGAGAAGGATTCAGTCCTTTATAATGTGATGATTGCTGGTTATGCTAATCATGGGCAAGAAAATGAGGCCGTTAAATTGTTTAAGGAGATGTGTGAGAGAAATATTAGACCAAATGCTGCAACTTTTGTGGCTCTTTTATCAACTTGTCGGCATGCTGGCTTGGTGGAATCAGGTGAAAAGCATTTTGATGCCATGGAAAGAGATTATGGTATACAACGAGAAGCTGATCACTATGCTTGTATGATTGATCTCTATGGAAGGGCTCATAAACTGGACAAGGCGGCTGCCTTAATGGGAAAAATTCCTTTTGAACCAGATGCTGTTTTATTGGGTGCTTTTTTAAATGCTTGTAGGATAAACGGGAATTTAAAACTGGCCAGAGAAACAGAGGAAAAGCTGTTGAGAATTGAGGGTGAAAATGGGTCTCGTTATGTGCAATTGGCTAATGTATATGCTTCAGAGGGGGATTGGGATGAGGTTGGGAGGATTAGGAAGAAGATGAAAGGGAAGGTGATCAAGAAGCTTGTAGGATGCAGTTGGATACATCTGGAGAAAGGTGTTACTGTCTTTACTTCTGGTGACACATCTCACTTGAAATCCGATGCAATCTACTCTTTGCTTGCATGTTTAGTAGCAGAAATTAACCACCTTGCCTTGGTCGAAAGATCTGCTTGCAGATAAAATGAATTAATTCCTGGGAACTATGTCATGAAGATGTTTGCTGTGACCTTATAGTATTCGCTTCTGTAAGAATTTGAACTAATTGTGCTTGACAGGAGCAGATTCTTCATAAACATGAGAAATCAAATTATGGGAATCAACTGTGTGATGATATTTAATAAGAAGGGGAAGGAACCCCAAGTTTGGCTTTATCTAATGGATATTCAGTATGCAAGTCTGTTTGAATCACTCTGCAGCTGTTGAGTGGGGTTGGGGTGAGGAGGGTGAGGGAAGGTCGGGGAGTCTTAATGATCAACAAAAGTGCTTATTTTTTGGGCAGGTTTGTTTTATACTTTTATCTCGCGCATAGTCCATACATTTTCCTTATTTAATTCTTGCCAATTTAGGTCGGATTTGGTTCAGCTGAATAATTTTGAACTGAAATCGTTTTTAGATTTCAAGTTTCAATATCTGTTTGATTCTTAAGTCAGAAAATCTGGATAAGAGTGGGTGAGGAGAGCTAGAGTGGAGGAAAGGAGGAAGATATGGCATATGGTGGACAGTGTGACACTTTTTTTTTCTTTTTTTTTTCCCTTCAAATTAGGGACATCTCTTCCATCTTCGAGGATATTATATTTCACCTGCATATTTATTTTTCTCTTTCTCTCATGCTAAACATAGGAAAAATCTTAAAAGTAATTGTTTGGAATATAATGTTCCCTTCAATTAAAATGGCTCGTCATATCTATTCCTGTTTCAATATTATTGTTACACTTATGTTGTCAGTACACAATTTAGTTACAGCATGAGCCTTTTCCTTATTTGTTGACTAATGGTTGTAATTGAAGATGATGTAAGTCGAGTTCAATATTTTAGTTTGATATTAATTATGTTTTACTCTTTACTTGATGTCTTCCAATTAAATGTCACTAAATTACAATATTATTTTTGATCTTGTTTCTGATGTTGATATTTTTGAAAAAGTATTTATATTTTGTCATCACCAATTTGGAAGAGTATTCTCCTAACATTAGTGTGAACAATAATATTGCAGTTATACCTTTTGGTCTGAGCCACACAACTGTGATATAGGCTGACTGATTTGCACGAGCTTTGGTGTAAGAAGATCTACAACCATGCTCCTTGGAGCAGTTCGAACATCTAAATTAGTATGTTTTTCTTTACCCTACATGAAGATTTGTTTGAGTTTTGGTTGTTATAAATGAGTATGCAATAGTTTATATTTTATTTATTTATTTATTTTTATGTGTCTTATAAATAGTTGATACCGTTTAGTCATAGTTATGGCTATTCATGGGAGTATAATGTTTATTTTGGCCTCACCATGCCAAGAAAACTGAGGAAAACCAATTGTTAGTGGTGTGGAATTCTCCATCCTGTGGTTATAGTTCACAATTTGATTGGTGTACATTCATTTAATTTTGCTTTTATACGCTGTAATACCCACCAATTGAACACATTTATTACTCTCCAAGAAGAAAAAATTGACACCCTGGAAACAAGGGGTTAGATATTCAAGAATTTGTAATAATGTTTTATGTTGCACGATTATGCAGTTTGCAGCATATATAGATATAGATAAAGTTTAAAGTTTATAACGGAAAACGAACTGAACCTTGGTTACAGTACTACAACGGAAAACGAACTGAACCCTTGGTTACAGTTTTATAACGGAAAACAGAACTGAACCTTTTTATAGTTCTAGACACATAAAATTTAAAACACAATTCTTAATGGCATATAATATAAAACACGATTCCTGATAGAGCTGCCACTATAAAATGCTAATACATAGGGATACAATCAGTCGACCTCCTTCTTGATCACCATAGTAGCAGAACCAGTCGCACATATTGGCTGATCAGAACCAATCATACTTATTGGCTCTTCCCCCTGCTGGAGAGGCCCAGGCATCACAGTGATACCATCAGCAGAATTTGCTAAGTGCATATCCCTCTTCCTGATCTTACTTTCACGACGTTTCTTCCGCTCATCAGGTGTCTCATCCTTGTAATGAATCTGAGTATGTGCTGAATACCTATTTCCATTTTCAAAAACAACGTGACACTTAGGGCAAGTGTACGGGCCATACTTTTTGTAGGGATGACTCCTATACATTGAGGCTCGTCTTGCATGAGATGCAGGTTCAGTTGTTGCGTTGTTGTTATTAGGTTCAGAAGCTTGTCCTGCCACTTCTTCTGATGCAGGGTGAATTTCAGGAAAAGTTGGATTTGGTTGAGGATGAAATGAATTAAAATGGAGCGTGCCATTTCCATCAACAAGGATCAGATTTTGGTGGTTTGGTGAGTTCAGTATTGAACTTGGAAAAGAAGGAACAGGATTGTATATCTCACCACGGTATCTAAATGATCGATTGAATAAACTTAAACCCATTGTATGCTGAGAAGTGGTGCGACTTTGATCGAGAATTCTTTGGCATAGGTTGGATGGTTGTCCTTGATGAGTGGACAAACTGACTATATTCTGCCTTAGGTATGAAATAGCAGTAGGTATCTCTTGCTCAGAGTTTGTAGCATACGTACCTCGAGTATTTCCAATTCCTGTAGCAACAACGGGAGAAGCATATTGTGAATGAAGTCTTGCGAACCGGGGGCTACCATTTGTTTCTGAATACCTATTCAGTATGGGTTCTTGGTTCGGGCCTAGATTTAAAAATGGCTGCTGGACATGTGAAGATGCAGGATTGAAGATGCTTATAATTGGGGGATTACTTGATGAACCTGCAGAAGGACTGTTGCTTGCAAATTGAGAAATGGGGTTATTGTTCAGGAGGTTGATATTGAGGGACGAACTGTTTCCCACAAAAATATTCAAGTTTACATTGTTTTGAGGTTGTATAGGATAGGAATCAGATGAGCCATGCGCATGGAGACCAAAAGGTATATTAAGGTTTGATCTCCTAGTCCTTGCTCCATCCGGATGATGATGGGAGGACTGTTGATCAATCACGGGATTGGCCTGATTTTGGTGAGAAGGCAAGGTGCTGCTTGAGTTGACAGAGAGTGAGAGAGAGAGGTTGAGGTTAACATCAACTGCACCAAGACCATCAGAGGTTGGTGCAAGTGTTGTGCCAAGGACACCATGCTCAGATTGGCTACGGTGATTGGGGGATGCCATGGTGATGAAGAGAAGGGCTCTGAAAATTGATAGAATGAGTTTCATTGAGGATGGAATGGCTATTGGTGAGTTAATGAGAAGTGGGAAGGCCCTGTTTATAGATGTCTCGGTATCACACTATTGGACGCCTCTGCCAGATAAGCCTTTTGTTAATTATGGAAAGATATCAGGGAGATTTCTAGAATCATGAGTAATCTACCCTATCACGATTCACATTGGAGGACATTTAATGCTATTTTTCATTTAGAAGATCATAGGAGATATGATATTTTAAGTAACAAATCATGATTCTATTTTGTTTGACTAAAGACCCATTTTCATAATTCAGTATTCAGTTTTGTGTAGGAAATGACAGCAAAGGCCAGAGTCATATCAAAATTTAGTACTCGTGTTAAGCTAATTACTACCTCTGTTTCTTTTTATGTGCAACAAAGGAAAATTTTTGTGTCTCACAAAAAATTCCCCTTTGTTGCACATAATAAGAAACGGAGGTAGTATCATATTCCAGATTCATTAAATGGCTAACTAGGTGTTGCACTCGGATCCACTTAAACTTTGTGTACCGGGAAATTTGCTACCATTTGGTTCTTCTATTATTTTATCTCATTTTATTTTTATTCCCTTTTTCATTTCTATCATACATAATGCCTTGAATTATCTGTATGTTCACAACCTGAGGATCATTATACATTACACTTTAAGCTGTATGTTCACAACCTGAGGTTCGTTATACATTACACTTTAATGCCTTGAATTGTCTGTATGTTCACAACCATCAGTGTCATAGTTTGAAAAGAAGCTTGCCTGATATTTAAGCTGTTAAGGACAACCTTTAATGATTTTGCTTGGCCTGCCTCTTAAATTACCCTATGTCAAATCAAGCATTGTATCTAAGTTTAACCTTTTCACAAGTCTATTAGTTTAGCAGTGGTTTTAATCTTTTTAATCTTCTTCAAGCGGACACTAGCTATAGTAACATCACAAATTAATGTACACTGACTGCACTAGAATTGTGGTCCGTATTATCCATCACAATTACATGACAAAGTTTGACTGACAAGGATGATTATGACAAAAAGGTAGCATGCAGAAGAACCCTAGCTAATACTTAGTTGCTGATAATCACAATTGCACACATTAGTAAATAGTAATTGTTTAGCCTCAACTATTAAACTTTTGTTTGTGAACAGGAAAACAGTTTTATTTACATTATATATGACATACAGTGAGGTTCATTTTCCTTTGTCTCTTCTTTGTCTTTGTTACTGGCTTATTCCTTACAGATGGGTGAGTTGATATCTGTCTACGGAATCATAACGAGATGATTGTATCGGAATCTGATCTGAAAAATGATAGATTGTAAATCATATCAGGTTGAAACCTAAATCAATTAATTATAATACTGAATGTAGAAGGGACAACTATCTAAATCCTGTTAGATTTCCATGTAACCAGAATAAACGTCATATAAAAGCGAATTTTGTTACTTATTGTTTCCTAAGATGAACAATGTTACTATGTTGGCAACTTAGCATTGAGCTCTGCTGCTAAAGTTCTTAGCTTTGCCTTGGTTTTTGACCTTACCAAAAACTATTTATGATCTTAAGTGGCTTCGTTGAAGGGAGCAATGGGTGGGCTCCTGCCAACTCTGTTTTACTCAAAGTGTTCATATTGTTGTTTGACATTTAGTACAACTAAATGCTCACTCTCTTTCATTTGCTTAGTGCTATATGGTTACCTACTGAGCTACAGCATTTTGGGCATGCTAGATAAATAAATTGTTCTGCATATATTTTGCATCATGTGTAGTAGGAAAACAAACTTTTTTTTTCCAACTGTCTGGATGCTAACCAAATTCCTATTTTAAAAGTTGATTAAACTCCTTTCAGATGCATCCTACATAGCTAAACTAATGAATTCTTCATTGTTAAGAGGGCCATTTTATTATTATGTAGCCAATATTTTTTCTACATGTCCTTATTTTCGGTAGGTGTATTCTGTTTTTCATTTCTCATTTTTTTTCTCCTTTGTGTTAGTGTGTTTATAGTAATTGCATAATCTTATGATACTAATTAAGCTTCTTCAGTAGTTTATCCCTTCCTAAGAACCCAAATATTACTGTTGAGACTTGAGAGAACTTGAACTTCATCCTCTCTTTTTGTCACGCAACCACCACTTCCTTTTATTAACAGTGCACAACCACCACTAGAGGGTGTTGGTGGATGGTTAGATACTTAGATAATATATTCTCAAACAGAAACAATCCAGGATTCTTTTTCAACTCAAACCCATCATATTGTCATTTAATTCCTGATTCTTGCTTGAGCAGCACCTCAATCTTTCTAACTCCTCTTCCCAGTTTCTCTCTAGAGCCAAATATGGGTTCAATTTATGAAACAGACAACTATATGTCTATATCTTATCCATTCCTTGTCCCTCAGTTTCACCGTTGCAAAAAGTCCTAGTACATTTGTGAGAAATCTTTCATCTTGCTATTCTATTACTCTCCTAGACGACTCTAGAAGCTGTAATCCTTTGGTTCAGACAAGCCAAGTTCATAGCTATTTTCACTTGGATTTACTTTTTCCTAATAATTCCTTAAACTACTTTACATATGGATCAATACATGCTGATTAATTGTTTGTTTTATTAAAGTAGCCAATAATCTAGCAACCAAGCTGTTGACATTAAATATGTTTAACTTACCATGGTCAGACATAAATCACTGCTTTTCGTTGTTTTAGAATGAAATGAATGAAATCTTGCATCCTGAGAAATATTTTGGGTCTAATTCCTTTAATGATAGCCCAAATAACATAGATGCTTTGTGGCACAGGTTCTACCAATCAGCATAACTGCTGTATCATTAGTTAGCTGAATGGGCATACCATCTCAAAGGCTCATGCTGGAGAGAAGTGATTTTTATGTAAGACTGATATTTTGATGTAGTGAAAGGCACCTGAAGGAGATTTACGAACTAGGAAGAGTAATTTCACCAATGAAGACTGTGTAACATGTTAATCAGTACTGGCATGCAACCACGTGAGATGACTGGAGTTACCATGCCTAGAAAAAGAAGTTGGAGGTGCTAAAGATCACCCCTAACTGTCTTAGCAACCACGTGATTTGACTGGAGTTTGCATCTGCTCTGGCTCTTGGATAACAAGGCTTTGGCAATTATTCGATGAATACCTTTTGATAGTAAGTTTAATTTTATATATTATGACATGGAGTGTATGTGAAGAGATTTTGGGAGTAAGGTGTAGAGGTCTTATTCATTTTCTTCTATTTTTTCTCACATGCTGAAATGTGTTGTACTTTTCTCACTTTTTTTAATGGTAAGGGGACACCTATTTCAATGACAATGATGTAAGCCAGGGTTTTGGTGTTTTCAGGTGGGGGTTTAGCCACTGCTCTCGGACCTACATGCATGTCAAGTTCTTGAGTTCAGACATGAATAGATCCTTAGTAGATTTTATTTGTAGTTTTTGATAATGTAGTCAGATTCATTTTCAGCTCATCTTCACTCAAGGTCTACTTGAAGTCTTGAAGCCCTTGAGAAGATCTGAAAGTGTTACAGTGTCTTTTTCTATGGGGTATTTTGCTTTTTTTTTTTTTTTTTTTTTGGTTAAATTGATTTTGAAGTTTTCTACTTCAGGATTTTAGTAGTGGTATTGTTAGACTGATGATAAGGATAAGTTGGTGCTTTGATGGAGTCTTCTTAAGAAGCATTCATCATTGCTTATGATATACTTTGTATAAGATAACTTACAAAAATATTTAGTTTCTACAATTAAGTAGTATTCTTGTTTCTCTTTGATGTTTGTTTGCATAACTTGTTATAAATCTTCAAGTTGCTGCTGTTACCTGTTTGGTACGTTTTGCTTTTGAAAGTTTTTTGTCTGTGAGATTTCTATGGGTATAATGATATATGTTAAGGTTGTCTTAATCAAATGGTGGCTACTTATCATGGATTAAGGCTTTGATTGATCGGCTACTACTTATCAGTCATTGGCTACTACTTATCAGTCGTAGCCACTAATAAAAAGCCTAAATCCTATTTTTCAAAAAAAAAAAAAAAGCCTAAATCCTAGATATCAATGTACAATAATGATATGATTTTGATCAAGTGTAGAACCTGTAGATCCTGTTAATTGCAATGATACTTTTTGCCACAATAATTACTATAATACACATGTATAATGTTATGTGCGATAGCAGGAAATCTCTGACAGTGAAGGCATAGCAGGAGCTTAGTAAGAAATTCGATGAACAGAGTTCACACAGAGATAAAAGTTTCGCTTTATATCCAATAGACAGCTGAGATATTTAGTGCCTTAAAATCTAATACAGGAAACACTTGGGAAACCTAGTTACTACAATAGTCTAACAAGTTACTACTAACAAGTACAAATACATTCAGAACTTATCACTTAGTTCATAACATAGCAGTTCGGGACCTGAATTAGTATGTCAGAACCGATTTTTGTACCAGTATACACCTTTCTGCTGCAAATCATCGTCTGGCTCGACATACAAACACTCCTTAGCCTCCCTCCATAATGCTTTGTAGAATGGTGTCCCATCAAACTGGTAATAGTCCCCAAGAATAGGCTTGATTGCTTTGGTTGCTTCCATTGCATGGTAATGAGGCATAGTAGAGAACAAATGATGAGCAACATGAGTATCTGTTATATTATGGAAAACCTTGTTTAATACCCCATAATCGCGATCCATAGTGGACAATGCCCCCTTCAGCCAATCCCACTCTGATGAGTCGTAGTGGGGTAATGCCGGGTGCGTATGCTGGAGGTAAGTTATGGTGACAAGGAAGCCGTTGACAACCAAAAGTGGGACGCCGTACATGCAAATCAACCAAACTAGACCTTTAGTCATAGCAACCTTGTATAGGAGAAACAGCACCCCTAGTACACCCAAATCAGATACAAAAACTTGAGTCCTCTCCCGGGTTGAGAAAATGGGCCCACTTGGGTCAAAATGGCAAGCGAACCGGTCATAAGGACGACCGGATGCATTGAAGAGCAAGTACAAGGGCCAACCCAATGCTAGTGTGACTATAAGTGATACCATACGGCCCGGTGGGTTGTTCATGTATTTGGAGTACCATGAGATTTGAGACTTAGGCTTGGGCACAAACACTTCATCCCTGTCCAACGAGCCGGTGTTGGAGTGGTGGCGACGGTGGCTATACTTCCAAGAAAAGTATGGGACCAAAAGAAGGGAATGAAAGATTAGGCCCACGGTATCATCAACCCATTGGTAGTCACTAAAAGCATGGTGTCCACATTCATGGGCTACGACCCAAACACCTGTGAGGATAAAGCCTTGCACAGCCCAATATATGGGCCAGCCCAACAAAGGCAGAGGATAAGCTAGACTTGGAATAACATAAGAGGCAATGAAGTAGAAAAGGCAGGCTAGTGTAAGGTCATACACTAGATAGGTGAAGGATTTTAAGAGTGAACGTTGGAAACAATGTGGTGGGATTGCTTGCTTAAGTTGGCCTAATGTGAAGGGTGGTTTCGAGTTTGGGGCACGGCGAATAGCTACTCCGCCTCCTCCGTTTCTTTCTCCCACTCGCGACTTTATGCTTGTGGCTTTCCTTTGCCCACCGGAACCCATTGCTAGCTACTCTTCAAAATCTTCCAACTGCATAGACATAAACAAAAGGAGATTATAACATACAAGCTTGAATTTCCAAAGATTGGTAAAGTTAAGGCCACTTAAAACATGTTCAAAGTAAACTTGAAGAAAATACAACCACTAGGTTAAAACCTCATTGGATTAATTCGTATTCGTAGTATATTCTTATTTTTGTATTTTTGTCGATCCAATGTTCAATTAACAACTCACCTTTTTTTAATAGAAGTAGTAAGACAAGGTATTATGGAGTATTTAATACAATGTCTTACGGAGTACACTAAAAAGACCAATTAATACAAGTATTACTATGTGTTTGAATATTAGACATAAATTGAAAACAATTTCCTAGTGCATGTTTGACTAATGTATCACAAACACCAATCCTAAGAAAGGCCTCCTCGATGACACTACTAAAGTCCAATCCTAAGTACTCCGTAACTTGTATCTAAAGTCCAACCACCTGACTCACATTTATTATTCAGCCCTATATCCATTTAGGGCCTGTTCATATTTACTGAACTGAGCTGAACTGAACTAAACTGAATTGATTGAAGCTGAACTGAGCTGAAATGAATATTTTATGTGAGAGGGAAATTAAGAGTTGAACTGAACTGATAGGAACTGAACTGAACTGAACTGATTGGAGCTGAACTAAACTAAACTGAATTGAAATTAAGTAAATGTGAACAGGCCCTTAATAACTCAATTGATGTTAATTAAAGTACCATACTTTCAATTACTCTAGTATTTAGAAGCTAACTACGAGTACTCGGTATTTGTTTTTAGGCCCAAGCGATACCTACCCCGATTATTGCATGAATAACATGTACAACTATACTCTCATTTAGAAAGAACTAGTTTAGTCTTCTTTTGTGAGTAAAATAAGATTAACTTGGGGAAGAAAATAAGAAATAGCATATCACACCATTAAGTTGAAGGTTCAACTTTTAAACAAGATTTTTTACAGATCAATAGAAATGTAGGTGAGACCGTTTCACAGTAATTTAATTTGATATAAGATGATCATATATGATAATTGGATCCTAATCTTTATTAAAGTATTTGAAATCTAACTACTAGTTGGCATAATTAAGAATTAATACAATTAAAAAAAGAAAAAAATACAAATTGGTCAAATTCCATGGTATTAAGGTGTTAGAATATGCCACCTTATTTTTTGGTCACACGATTATTACGACACTTTAGTAGTAGCAGTGTAGGACAGCACGTCAACCTTGCTAATAAAAACAAGAGTTTTAATCACACCAAAGGCGTTCATTAATTAATTTATTTTTTTTTTATTTTTGCTTACAAGAAATTACTATTTAAGGTGTTAGAAATTTAGAATATATCATATCATAAATTAGTTAACCCTCTTCGAACTACCATTACGTGAAATATATGGTACTCGTATATGGTATACGGACTGCGGTTTTCTATCTTTGGCCTAATTTTCGACCGATTCCAATTTTGTTTTGGAAATACTATATAAAGTCCCTAGATTTTAACTTAGCAACTATTTTGTTTTTTGCTGTTTAGAGAGCCACAAGGGCGGGGGTGAGAATCCATCCCAGGATTTTCTAGAACCGGGAGGAAGTTTTAACCACTTGAACTATCCCTCAATTACTCATGATCAAAAGAACTCTCCTTTCGTCTGTTTGTGGTCATAGCTAACTCATTATTTGCGTACTAGTTAAATTGTTGATTTCGTTAATATTTCTTGCTTTTATCTAAACCATGGGTAAGGAGAAAACTTTTTCAAGGAGGGCATTCAACTATTGGATATTAGACTTTTAGCATACAATAGAGTGAAATTAAAGAAAGATGTGGTACAAATAATTAGGCAATAGACTCGAACTAACAAATAAAATCAAATTACCTACCCATTCAACTCGTCTATTTTCTTACTAGATACTAGGATAGACTAATTCTACATGCAACCCTTTTCTAGTTTTGATATTTCTACAATTTTGGTAAAAGATTGTACAATATATTACAAAAAACAAAATTAAAAAGTAAAATTAAAAAATTCTCCTATGAAATTATTATGTTAGTTACGTTGTCTATATATTAACACAATAGTTTCCTTTCTATCTCTCCATTTTTTTTAAAAAAAAATAAAAAACTTTAAGTTTGGTTATTTTTATTAGTCTTTGTTTGGAAGTTTTGTACTCTTTACGTAGGAAGAAAACCGAAAATTTCCAATATAAGTAAATTTTGGAGGATCGAAAACACTGTGTGATAATGAGAATATAAGATGGTGTAAAATTACATGCGAATATGTAATATAAATCGGAAACGTGATGTTATTGGTATGGAGTATATACGTTTTGGTGAGTACATATCGTTAGATCCTCCATAAAAATCCATCTATCCCTCTTCCTATATTGCCTTTGTAATTTTTTTTGTACTAGAAATGAATAAATGAAAATTAATGTCTTAATTATATTTGTAATATATGGAGGATTGAAAAACACTAGTTGATGATTATATTCTATCCGAGTATAATTTCACATCCTCTCATACATTCCTCTTTTATAACTAGGTAAGATTTATACTTATGAATTAGAAGAATAATTGAAGAACATACGACATACTACCTCTGGTTCAATTTACTCGCAACAAAGGAATATTATATGTCTCACAAATAATACCCTTTGTTGCGAGTAAATTGGACCGGAGGTAATATATATCATATAGAAAATAAGAGTTCCATTATAATAATGATACTTTTAAAAAAATGTCTTAAAAAAAGATGATCGATACTTACAAAAAATAATGAAAGAAGTTGTAATAATATAAAAAAAAAAAAAAATTTAAAAATAATGAAAAAGATACAAGAAAATAAAATAAATTGCTTATGGTTTCAACAAATTCAAATTCCAAAATAATGACATCAAAAACTTCCAAGCTTAAGGTGATTAGGTGAATATATATAAACATCAAGATCTAAAGATGATTTGAACTACAAAATTACTATAAAAAAAGCATATAATAAGGCACATAATGAATAAATGATAATATATGATGAACAAAATGCACAAATTTTATGAGGAAGAAACGATAATATATAAATGTCATACCTCTTTTGTAACAAAAGTATGAACCCAAAATGAGAGTTTCTTCTTCTTCTTTGCTTTTATTTTGAGAAATATTATATTTGAAGGTAAAAAATGATAGTAGTTGTACGAGGGGATGCCCAAGCATTTGCACAAATATATAGTGACCTTCCCAATTCCATAAAATAACTAAGTCCCCTTCCATATGGGAGGTAGGTGGGCCCTATAAATATCACTTCAATCAAGTAAGGATCATTTTATTATTTAGAAAATATCATAATAACTTTATATGACTGTTATTATATTTGGTTCAAATTGGCAAAAAGACATTACAAATCACAAATACAAAGTATATACTCCGTATATTTGTATTTAACTACGAGTAGTAATAAATACAAATCTTTATTGTTAGTTGTAGTATGGGATTGGTTTGATTTACATGCTCTATCACGATCCTTTACCAGAGAGTCTATTAAATTTGAATGTAGCATGGATCTCTTTATAACAAGTACTAAAGGTCTGTTCTCATTAATTGAACTCAGCATAACTGAACTTATTAGAGCTGAACTGAACTGAAATGAATATTTTATAAGCCCAAGATTGATTTATATAATCTATGGTCTCTATCAATATGTTGAAACACAAAAATCTATTGTTAGTGAAAGTCAATATGATGGTACGTCCTTGATTATTATTGGGAAATTGGGGGTATAGACAACTGTCCAAATTAAGTTGATAAATACAATATTAATGCTGCTTTAATTCATAGGAGATTAATGCTCACATTACTTGTTAACTTCCAAAAAATATAAGTGGTTGCATGGCATTGCATAGGTTTAATAGAAGACTTAAAATAACCAAACACTCGTCAACAGAAATGGTTATTGCATCTTGCATGTGGCTGCCTATATTGGAATCCACACATGACTTAATAAGTTAATAGTCTTGTGACTGACTTCCCTCAACCCTTGTGCCTCTTCTAATTTGGCATTTCTATCGTTGTTAATGAGACATCAAAAACTTATACTTTTTTGGTATATCGTACTTTGCCATACTACACGTCAGTTTGACATACAGTGGCAAAGACTAAAATTAGTGTTGCGAGTATTAAGAAACAATGGAAGCTAATAAGTGTATAATGTATACTTTCATTACAATTAACTATTCTTTTTTGGAGTCAAAGTTCAGTAAATTTGAACGAGAATTTCCAATTATATATATAAGAAAAAATAAAGATTATAGTTAGTTAGATGCATTCCATTATATATTTTTAAAAAATCAAACTTATATAATTTTTACTATAAAGTAATACACAATTGGTCAACATGTTTATTAGACCCTGTAAAATAGCAATTACCGCAAATGTTAAAGGACAAATGGAGTATTTAAGTTCTATGACAAGATACCGAAAATCCGAATTGGAATCTAATAACATATTTAAATATTTTGCATAATTTAAGGTTTTATATATACATTGTAACAAAATAATAATGTAAATATTTAACATGTAGCTTTATCGGTTGCTACGTCATTTTCTCGTTCTCATGGTAAAGAAATGAAAATTGAATTCCATAATATTGTGTTTCGTTGGATTAATGGGCCAAATGAAACTTTTTCTTAATCCAAGTTGTTGATAAGTTTCGTGTAAGCCCAGAAAATCTTAACACCAGTACCAATTAACTTAAGCAAAAACAGCTATCAATTTCATTAGCATTTATGCGTATGTAATTATCAAAAGTCTTTCTCAAATCTCAATAATCTTCCTCTTTATTTAAACATATTACGCACGCAACTTATACAGCCGTACGTAACAATGTGCTAACTATAATAACAATGTGTAGTGTTGTGTTTTTCAATCGAGTTGATAGAGAATTTCAAAGGAAAATTACAAATCGATCAGTGTAATTGAAAGTCATAAAGCTTTGTAATGTTAATTATGTGGTTGAAATTTACAAGTATTTAAGTACTCGTAATTGATAAAGTGATATTAAGTGTTGTACTCTTCAATATTAATGCCTTTGAATTTTGTCATGTGGAAATTTAGATAGATTTTTTTTTTCTTTTGAAGGAATCCAAAATAGACAACATCAAAGAACGGCTTATATAACACCATTTATGCGTGATTTTGTTATACATTTTAAAAACAATTTCAAATTAGAAATTATATTAAAGGCTTATTAGCAATTTTAAGAATTGTATTTATCATTACCTTAAAAGAAAATATAATAATTCTATAGATCCCGTACGAAATAGTATTTTTATTATGATTCTAAATTAATTGTCTTTTGAAGACAGACAAGTAAATACAGCGACGAATTTTGCCCGTTTGTCAAATCCTATGAACGTGGTTGCTTTGTTAGTTTGTTACAATGTTGTAATCTTTTTCTCTTATAAGACTAGCCATAAGAGCGTTCATTAATTCACACAATAGTACATAGCATGTAGCAAGAGTTGAACAACCTACGTGATAATCAATGGGTGTATTATGAGCCTCCATGCCGAGGCCGTAGAGAAGCTGTAAATCAGACCTAGACCTAGATCCATTGGGTCTAGGGGGTCTCGGGTCTAGGTCTAATTACAATTTTTTATCACTCAACCGTGAGGAATTTCATCAATGGTATGGAATAGATTCCTTTCACCTGAATCCCTTTTTTTACAGACCTCATAAACTGATTAATTTCTTAATTGATTATCTTAGGTAGATTATTTTACTAATACAATGTACTTATTGTTGTTAGCCTTGTTACAAGCTTACTGTTGTATGTAATTGTACAGCTTGCAGCCCTAAATCTATTGGATTATAAATTTTGCTCTCTTTGCTATTTAGCCTAACCCAAAATTTGACTTTTTGGGCTTGTACATATGTACAATACTACAAATCTACAATAGGCCAATAGCTATGTTTTACAAAGGTTTCAAGAGATTGCAAATTATCCATCAAAATCATCACAAATGTACAATAGCTCAAAAAGATGTAAATGTGACAGTACAAAACTGAGTAATTGAATTTTGACACAAAAGGCAAAAAAATAGTTATTAGGAAGCTTGAGGAGTGAGGCATGTCAACTATCAAGCATTGCAATATAAACGTCACCAACAAAGACTTAAAAAGTGCACGGTACACACAAATAAACGAGCTTTTAATTGAGAGCAAGTAACGTCACGAATTAAGAGTGCAGGATACACACAAATTAGACTAGCTAGGGCAGCTACTTCTTGCACGGGGGTAATCCCGGCGCATCGCAAAGGCACTTGTTATTGGTAAAACCATCAGGGCTAAACTGCTTTAGACGTCGGCCTTTGGGGAACTTACCACATAGCTCGTTGTTGCAAAAATTGACATATCTCAGTTGTCGCAGTTGACCGAGACGTTTAGGAAGAGATCCATATATTTGGTTGTAAGACATGTCGATATAGTTCAACCTCCAGGGTAGGTCGACATAGCTGAAATTAAACTTGAAAAGATTCTGCCTTAGAATGACTCGCTCCAATGGTTTATCACTTGTGAAAAAAAATGATGCATCTCCTGTAAATTGATTGAGGGATAATTCTAACTGGCTAATATTTGCTTGACCCAACGACTTTGGGATTGGACCAGATAACCCATTTGTGTCAAGTCTTAATATTGAAAGTCTACTTTGAAACGACCCAAAACTTTCAGGTATTGAACCACTTAGCTTGAGTCTGAAATAATGTACACAACAACACGATTAAAATTGATAAATATCGTGTTACAAATGAACAAATCTAATATATATATAAAGTGGAGTTTTTTCCCAAGTTTATAGAAAGCCACATAGGATTTAATTTTCTTAGCGCGCCATGTAAGATTATAAATTTTAATCGTAGCCAATCAAATAAGAGATTAATATTTTATTTTAGAATTAAATAATTCAAATGATACATAAGCAAAATTAGCGAATAAGATTTTTAAGTTTAATCTAATTAAATATAAATTATTATCTATTGATATAAGGAATTTTATCTAAATATGTAACAAATTTTAGCATATAAATAAAATTAAAAAAAAAATATTTTAAAAATTCAAACAAATCGTGCATCACATGGGGAGGCCGACCCGGTTGATCAGCCTGATTAACCAATTCTTGTTAATTGGCTGCATTTGTGGGCCCCACTTGCCAGACAAATTGACGGAGATTAAGTCTCATTTTTTTTTTACAATTTTTTTTTTGTTTTTTAACCCATCTTCTCCAATCTTCCACCGGTAGCGAGCACCACCATAGCCACCATCTGGTCCACCACCATCACATCGACTACCATCGGAACCCCTTCACAGCCACCACCATCACATCGACTACCATCTGAAACCCATCACGCACCACCATCTCTCCTCTTTCCGCAGATCAAACCCACAAAGGCCTTCCACATCCTCATCTTCTTGCCGTCGTCCTCCTCTTCTTCCTCAACAATGGAAGCTTCGCGGCGAATCAAAAAGACACCCTACTAGAAAAGAGTGTAAATTAGGGCCATATCAACCCCTTAGGAAAAAATTTTCATTCGCAGCAGCATTTTGAACTACCATAGGCGGTGGTGGCGCGGAGGAAGAAGTGGGTTTTTGGGTTTTGGTTTCTGACATGGAGGAAGATTTGGGTTTCTTACTTTCTGGTTTTGGTTTTGTGAAGGATGGGAATGAGTTAACGACGTTATCCCAACGTTTGCCAAGTTATGTGTGCATTGACAAGAGTACCCTTACTATTATGTATGAAAAGACAAAATTAACCCATGATTTACACAAGCTGTAAATCAGCCTGATAAACAAGAATTTCCTCTCACACGGGCTTCATCTAGTAATATATAAAAACTTTTTACTACCTCCGTTTCTTATTATTTGTAACAAAAAATAATATTTGTGAAACATAAAAATTTATTTGTTGCAAATAATAAGAAACGGCGGTAGTAAATTAATGTATTAACGGTTTCACTAATAATAGAGACACATACCCGCTGAGAATGAGTATTTGAAGGTTGGGAAGGAGCGACAAAGAGGAAGGAATAGTGCCTTGGAAGCCGCACGCAAGAAGCTGAATGGATTGAAGAGTCTTAATCTGGCTTAAGAATTCAGGAATAGGTCCACTGAGGTTAACATTATCCATTGTAATAACCGCGAGATTAGTAAGGTTAACGATGGTGGATGGAATGGAACCAGTAAGGTTTGGCAAGTAATCAAACCCGAGCGTCTCAAGGAATGGAAGATCACCAATAACAGACGGGATAACACCAGAGACATTATTCGCAATTTGAAAATCAACTAGTCCAGAGAGATGGAACCCGGTGATTCGGCCATTGCTTTCGTCGTTACAACTAACAACATCCCAGTTACAGCAGTCATTGCCGTTCCATCCTGAGAAGGGGTACGTGTTGTTGAAGTGATCTTTTATTTGCATTAGCACCTTTTTGTCATTTGGGTCGCATGATGCTCCTTTTACTGCTTCATGCTGGGAATTAAGCAGTAACACTATCAACAAGAGGCTACAATGTTTCATCTTAACTTTGATTTGAGTTTTTTCATATGTCACAAGTATGTATGAGTTGAATAATATATATATATATTGTGCTTGTAGTATATAATCAAAGATGTCAAAAGTGATTGATTTAAGAAAATTAATATCTCGTAAATCACAAACAAATTATTCTTTTGATTATATTCCTAATTTCCTATATGGTGTCATGGGAACATAATCAATTTTTAAGTATGTAACGAAATACAGTACGGTATTACCTTAAATTAAAAGATATTGAAATAATATGATATTGGAAATTTGGAATCTATAAATCATCAAGATTGAGTCATTATGGGTCCAATCAAGTTTGAGTCCTAGAACTATGACTGGCTTCATGTAATTAAATCATCAAATCGGATCAAGTTCTTGTACTTCATAGCTAGATCATTGTAGGGTTTGATCATATTAATTATACCTTTAAATTACTTTACGGGTCGAGTATTGAGTTGATTTTGCCATCTTCAAACCATGTATTATTGCAGAGTAATTATAAGGGTAAAAGTTTTGGGTTTATAATCAAGGGTACTCTATGAGCACTGCTTTGTCTAAACTGAACTTCGTTTGACTGGAAAGATTGTTAAAACATTTGTTATAAACAAAAGTATGACACAACTAACACAAACACATCATCTTCAAAGACTAGTACTGAAAAAAAAGCCCATTCTGCTGTAGTCCTGCACTACTAATGATAGATTAGTTCAATAGCTTACGATTACCAGACGATTTTGGTCACTCGTGATAAGGAATAATATAAACATTACGAGAGTCTAGAGGTAACAGCCGGGAAAAAAGCAGAATACTACTACTTTTAAGACATATCACAAGATTCACAAGCTGCTTTAGGATGTAACAAACCCACAAAAATACCCCAACTATCAAAATGAAAGAAATTTAACAAAACTAAATAAATGTAAGATTATAAACGTACAAATGAAAAAAAAACCTACAGCCTCTGATAGTCATATTGTCTCTGTACCACAGTACTAAAACAACCCACATCCACAGCCTAAACATGCGAGACAGACATACAAAAACCCCAAATTAATTAGGGTGAAAAGGGACAAGTGAGGAGCTATGGATTAAATTGCAGATTTACGCATTTCATCAGCTCCGTGAGCAAAATGGCACCTATCTCCAAATGTGCACGACCCTTTGGTGAAGTTTTCACAAAGCCTTGTCTTGAAATTGCTACCACCGCCAGGTGCACCATGTCCTGTTGACTGCCTGACAGAAGGGCCACCAGAAGCCGCCTTGACATTCCGTATGAGCTCCTCAACCATGGAAGAGGCCTGCTTGATTTGATCAAAGGTGCCCTCGAGTTGAATATTCCTTTTGTTAGAATCAGTCTCATGGTCCCTTATTGAAAGCTTCACCCCAGTAACACGGCATATCTGCTTTGAATTTATCCCACTTTTACCTATGACTGCTCCAGCAAGAGCAGCATCAATGCTGAGTTTGGCTGTAGAAGACTCTCCAAAGTTTGCAGCAGCACCAATACCAGGTGGTGGAGGTTCCATCCTGCCTCCCATCCTACCTGACATGTATCCCATGCCCCGTGGATCTTCATATGATGGAATGGATGGCCTTCCAAGCTGTCGTTCTCCGTGAGCAAAGTGACACTTGTCTCCATATTTACAACCTTCTGGAGAATTAAACTTGTTGCAAATCTTGGTTTTGCCTGATGGTGTGGCTGGACCATCAGAGTATGATGGGGCAACATTTCTGGGTGGAGGAACTGGTGCACCACCAAGGTTCAACATCTGGGAAACAGCCTTGAATCCACCTGGGACATGGTGCAAGAAGTGGCATCCTTCACCAAATGGACAGCCTGACGTGCTGCAAAAGACCCAAATTCGGTTCAGATTCTAATTTTGAAGTATAAAAGGATGGGGTGAAAACAAAGCTAAATATCTTCAAATCTAAGTTCTATTTTTAAAAAAAAAAATTGTGACAGAGGATAATAAATAACAAGGAGACTAATCGTTCTCGTATACAACTGTTGAGGAAACTCCATTTACACAAGCCACTGTGATGAGTCAGCAACAAAATAACACAACACAAACCCAGAAACAAATGAAAAGCATATAACCTAGCAAGCCAACAATGTACAAAATCAAACCCATAATAAGACCCACTTACATGACCAATTTGAACACCAATACCTTCAGCCCTACTCTCACATCCCACATTACACACCCACAAAGATATCATACAACAAGTCTGATACACTGATGATTAAGGATCCAATATATAACCTTGAGATGAAAAAAGAATAACATCAAAACCACAATCTTGGAAAAGATATTCTTCACTTCCCATAAACCTAGATCCCCAACACATTTAACCACATCCAACAACAAATCACAGCTAAACAAATCCAAATGTTTTCCAACTTAACAAAGTTCTAAAGCACTAGTGGCATAGTTACAAACTCCCAAAATCAAAATAACGAGAGACAGCAACCCAATATAAAAAGATCGATCAAAGAAGCAAGTGAGGAAAGAAAGCCTCTGCAATGCATCACAAATATCTCAAACTTGCATCTGAAAAGCAAGAACACTAACAGGAGGAGATTTTACTAAAAGTCACTTAATGCTTGACAACTCGTAGGACGTAATGAGAGAGCCTAGCAACAATGGGTCTGATCAAAACATGGACCTAAAATAATATAGGGAAAGAAATAAAATCTCATTCTACTAAGTCCACAAATCAATAAATCATACGTCCATTAACCAGAATTTTCTTATCCCATCCTATCTCCCCCTTGATTCACAATCAATAGTCGTTTCAAAATACCTATGGAACATTCTATCAGTTTTGAGCACTTTCGCAACACATTATCATAGTGATCCAAACTCATACACACTAAATTAAGAAACAAGAGTAAGATACTCAGGAAGAGCACCAGGACAGCATAGTTGCAGATAATATTTAACTAGTCTATGCACATCATTCCTGCAGGAGCTAAAAATACACTAATTGTGTAACTGCAAACATTATAAAAATTATATGACTTAACATTACATATCAACACATATCAAACGAGACCCAACATAGGTATTATTTCATTATGTGTGATTAGTAAATGATGTCAAATTGAAAAGGGCGAATAGTGCCAAAAGTCAAAAGAGAACAACTAAAAATGAAGGGGGAAGTATTGACACAAACAAACAGGATAAAACAAACCTCGCACAATATGCATCACATAAAACTAAAACCTGATTGTGAAATTAGGCCGCCCTGCCTATCATATTCATATGTGGATGGTACCACTCAAACACCCACCCCCCTTCTATCAGTCTCAACACCACACAGAAAACGCAGAAAAGTAAATAACCAGATGTCAGATTATATGATTAAGTTCAGCACTTCATTAAACTGCTTCTTCTCAGGATATTTAGCCTTGTTGAAACTTATTTAGTCTCAAAAATTGCAGTGAGTACTCCAATAAATTAATAATTTCCATCAGATTATATGATTAAGTTCAGCACTTCGTAAATCTGCTTCTTCTCAGAGTATTTAGCCTTGTTGAAACTTTTTTCATCTCGCAAATTGCATTGAGTAAACCAATGAATTAAGAATTTGAATTTCCATCAAGAGTATTGATTTATTGTAATTTGATTGAAGAGGATGGACCTGTACAAAAACTTAAATACCAATTCATTAGTCTGAGACTGCGTTGCATCACTTTCAAACCTAAATACTCCCTCCATCTCATAATCAAAGACCCTCACACTTTCCGAGATTCCACTTTGACCACTACTCCCTCTCGAAAAATATACTTTATAAAGTTACTCTGAATTTTTAATATAATTCTGATATAATCTTTCATTGAACATATTTTGAGAGAAGTTTGAAGCCAAAGTTCAAGCTCGGAAAGTGCACGTTCCTTAAATTATAAAGGAAAGGAAGTAGATTTTACACATAATTCCATATATCTTCCAGTAGTTTACCGAGTGTATCGAACATTAGTTATCAATATCATCAGAGTCTCTGTTTACTGTGATTATATGATGATATAGAATAAGACCTGTATCACAACTTTGGATGCTGAATTTATTAGTCAATATATAAATTGCACTTACCAACCAATATAAATTGTGTAAAATAACATTATTAATCTATATAGCATATTGTTGAATGTAAGATTTGCATTATATGTAGAATTGTTTTAAATAAGTATTGAGATTTGAACCTGAAAAACTTTGTGCAAGGCTTCGATTTGCTTCCTACACCAGATTGGAAGGACTCCGATTCTGTTGAAGAACATTAATTACTTTTTTTCAGTGAGTTGTATTAATTCATTCTTGAATCTCGACTGTTTACCAATCTTTTTTATATATAATTTCGATTTTTATTCAAGTCTTTCACTCGGTAAATGTTCTGAAGATTTCACGCATTAGCGAACAACAAATCTACGAACTAAAACCCTAGAAAATATCCTAAAATCGCGTAAATCTACAAATTGAGTGAGCAAATCGCAGCAAACAAGTCCAGACTCCAAATCATCACTAAAACTTCAAATAAACCCTAGAATACACAATTAATTTGAAAAAAAAGGTAATTAATAGGAAGAAATTCAACAAACCTGGACGAGATTTCTTGAAGCCGCCATTGCCATTAAGTGAACTTTCATGTCTACCTCTTTTGCGAGGACCACCGAAATCCATTTTCGAACGAAATACGAAGAAATTGAACTACTTTAGCCTGAAGAAAACCCTAATTTGAGGGAAGAAATCGATTGAAAATTGGGGAAGAAGAAGAGTGGAGTAGGCGAAAGAGGAAACCCTAGCGAAGAGAGAGGAGAGAGAAAGTGCGAGGGCGGGTGTTTGGAGAGAGAAAATGAAATCTATAATATAAGTTAAAAGTTTTTTTTCCAACTTTCATTCACAGCACTCCAAATTCCCATCCTTGCAATTCTAGCCTTCCTTTTTTTTTTTTTTTTTTTTTTTGAAAAAAAAAACCAATAACCACCATTTTAACTCATAACTACCCATATCACTTAAAAAAAAAAAAACAATAACCATCATTTTAACTCATAACTACCCATATCACTTAAAAAAAAAAAAAAAAACCCAATACCCACCCTTTATTAACTATCACTGTTACCATTTTTTTTTATCTTAAATATATTACATACTACATATTCCGTGCATGAGCACGGGTACACTCTAGTGAAATGAAAAGAAAAGAAATGATTAGGTGGATGTGAGATTTATTTATTTAGGTTTAAATATGATTTAATTAAATGACACCTGGAAATTGGAGAGGAGGGTCACGTGCAGTAGGTAAGGTGTAAGAGGCGTCATTCATTCATGTACGAGCACTTTCATTTTTTCTCCAGGCTTTTCTTTCTCTGTCTTTTGACTTCTTACTTTTGACTTTTTAAGGAGTACTGATTTCGTATGTAGTCCTGTTCGGCTGAGAATACTTCACTACTATGTTACTCGGACTCTTCATTTCACCTCACGTGTCCGTGTTGGACCCTCAACATTTGGACACGTCGGACATGAATACCCGAGTCCAAGTAATATAGCATCACTATATGCAGTTCGGGTCGAGTCATCCGAAAAGACCCTTATTTTGGGCCAAAATAGCAAGGTTGGTTGGCCTGAAAAGGATCAACTTGTTATGCCAAGGTCCGGCTTGACCCATGTTCAGGTCTTGTCTACGCAAAATCATTCGTTAACCTGTACTGTGTCAAAAAAAAAAAAAAAAGCTTTTGACATGCATTCCCAAATCAATATCATTTTATAAATTACAAAGTACTCCCACCGTCCCCCTTTTAATAGTCCCTTATAGGCAAATTTTAGTCCCAAAATGTTCACCCCATTTGCTTTTTCCAACAACCATAAATATTAATTTTTAATCAAAATTTTCTACAATTTGCAATAAAACCTTGCGCAAATTTAAATTTCTCATGTAAATTTTATTTTTCTATGTACTTTTATTACTTTTTTACATACCCAATGTCAATTTACTTTTCAATGTAATTTTACTATTCTTATTTATATATTAATTCCCGTGAAAAATGCCCATAAGAAACTATCAAAAGGGAACGGAGGGAGCATTTTAAAGTGTTGTGTAACGCCAAGGGAGTTCATTAACAAGATTATTAAAAAAAAAAAAAAAAAAAAGAGGAAGGCTACACCTATATTTACCCGACCCATTTTCAAGTCAATCTTATATCAACCTACATTGATTCAGTGAGACCAGCCTATAACCAAGACTAATCATGTGACTATGGGAGAGTGAGGATCAGAAGAAGCAACAAAACAAACACATTGCTTACTCTAAAATTTTCCCAATAATTCAAAATAATCAGAAGCCTAAAGTTTACCTCAAATTATCATTACTTACTTCTTAAAACTAGATTCACTACAAAATGTTACTCCTCTCTGCACATGAGAATACCTACAGAGTTAGCTAGTTCATCTAAAAACGTAATACTTGGCACCCTTATAAACATGTCACTGCACAAAAAATGCTTCCAAAACTATGCTTGTTAGTTGTTAATTACTATTTGCACTGAATGATCCGGCAGCCATGATCAGATGTTGCTGCTAGAGCTCTGTAACCAAGGTTCCTAATTCACTAGTTTGAGCTTTTGTCGTTGGTGAAGTCGGAATTGCAACTGGAGTAAGATTTGGCACTGTGTCTGCCTGAGACAGAGGAACGCTCACTTGGTACCTATGAGGCATTAGTTCTTCTCCAGTCGGCACTGAATCCGCCATCAGCTGTAATTCATAAACCAATGAACATAAGCATAACACAACGCTAAATATTACTCCTTTTGTTACAGCATGAGTACTTCCTTTAGATGTCAATTCAATTCTACACTCTTTTTAGTTTGAGATGAATTCAATTCTACACTTGTTTAGAGCTCAGCTAATACAATCACAATTTCTGATTTTACAGGGTTGTGAACATAAAGTAGCGTAGTCACATAATCAGCACATACACTGATATACATCTTCGATGAACTTAATTTTTTACTCCAAAATTGTGACATTTACAAGCATTAAAGCCTCAACTCAATGTACAACACTAACAAAACAGATTTGCTAGTAAGAAGAAATCCCCTTACCTTCCAGTCCTTGAAATCAAACCTGAAGACAAAGTGGTTGTATGAAACTTCCTTGGAAGTAACTGAACTCGAGTCAGGAGCATTCTTTGGTGCTGAAAACAGAAGCGATAAGAGTCTTGATCAAAATCAGGAGTAGTGCAAAAGTTAAATGTAAAGATGAGCAAGAACGACGACGACTTACAAACAAGATGAGTTCCATTATCATTGACAGTAATCTGAGCACGCCCATCTTTTACCAAAAAAGACAAAGCAAACAGATTCTCAACAGTCTGTGCGAATGAATTCCTGTTCAGAATCAAGTTTTCAAGGCGGACACTTCTTTTACTCTTCAAGATGTTAAACATGGTTGCCATGTTCTTATCTGTATCCTTTTTGTTATCTGAACCAGAGTTCTCAACCTGATTCACAAGGAGAAAAAAAGTAACCTTTATACTTGTACAAAATATGGAGCGGATTTCTTGAATGAGCCAATAAATCATACTCTATCAATGACTATCACAATGAAATCTTTTCTATAAATGCTACATGAAGTACCAAGGAAGTTCAAGCCCATATTTAATATTCGATTGAACAATCTAATATCATGAAAAATACCCCAAATCATCTTCATAAATAAACATCAACCATAAAGAAGTCCATTGTGAGTAATTAAACCACCCATAAAAGTTAATAAAGCTTTATACCTCTTCAGGCTTAGCAGCACTTCCGGTAAGCCTTGTTCGTTTCTTTCGAACAATAGCCTTTCTTGGCTTCATCTGAGTTTTCATTGGTCCAGTCCTGCCATAAAAACAGACATACCAAACAACCATCAATATAGCTGCAAATCTGCAATCACAAACAAACCCACAAATCATATCCTTGAATCAAATCTTTCGCAAATATAAGTTCAACACATACATTGTAGAACAGCCTCGAGCATTCTTGAAAATGGGGCAGACAAGCACACCAATGGCATCCCATTTGATCGAAGCAAGGTCCTTTTCAACTGTCCTTCCATCAGCAACACCAAACTCGCGAACCAAAGAGGTTATGAAATCAAAAGGGGTTAGCCCATCTTTAGAATATGACCTTGCAGTGGTCACTAAGGTGTTGGCCATGTCAAGAAGTGTCTCCGCATCTGTTACTTGCTCTCTTGTAGTTGACACTAAAAAATCCCAAGCAAATTAAACCAACAAATTTAGTCACAAAGTATTCATCAAATGTTATAACAGGACAAATAGCATGTATGGTTATGCACAAGTCAAGCTAGCAAAAAATTACCCTCTTCTTTTCAACTCTTTTTTTATGACAACCAATGTCAATGTGGTTAAGACTAGCACAGTATGTGAATAATGTGGTACAAATAATACGACCAATACACATAGCAAAGTACGTACAATAGTACTTAAGCCAAAATATAGTCAAAGTACTCCAACACATACATTCATTTTATATATACATTCATACTGTCATACACGTAGTCATGTAGCGAAATAATTAAGCCTAAAAAAGTACTCCTTACACGTACAATCACTTATCTAATTATCTAAGCAAGATTATGTTATAAAAATACTTAATAAGTTAATATGTATCAAACAAAGTACATAGATCAGCAAAAATTTAAACACGAGAAACAAAATACTTCGTACTCCGTAAGTATGCTCAATTAAATTGTAAATTTTCACAAGACAACAAATACAGAGTAAAATTACTAGTCCTGCACCTACATTATACACAAATAATAATCATACCTAGTTCAATTTCTGTATAACAATAACAAAATTATTTCAATTGTAACGTCATTAAAAAAAATATAAAAATAAATAAATTTACCAGTATCATATAAATCGTCAACTTCTTTAATAATTCTCTGGAACTTATTCGAATCTCCTTTGCATAATTCTTCCTTCTCCTCTGCAAATAGTTCACATATAAATAAATAACTAAATAAAAAAATTCTTTAAACTAAACAAATAAATAACATGATTTTAAATTTTTCACCATGAATGAGATTTTTGTAGTAGACGTATTGAGACCGGATAACTCGCCGGTCAACCGCCGGTTTCTGAACCGGTTCCTCGCCGCCGCCACGTGGCCGATCAGAACGGCGTCGTTTCGGTGGTAGTACTTGAAAGTGGTCGGTTTGGTTCACTTTCTCGGCTTTAACTGACCGGAATTCTGGATGATCAACGGCCATGTTTTGCACTCGTTTTCCCATTAAACTTGATTAATCAAGTAATAATGAAAAATTAAATCAATAATTAACAAAATAAAGAAAATTGGAGGGAATTTATAGAGGAAGAAAATTTGGGTGAAATTTGGTTTTATAGGAAGTTACTGGCTTGTGTGAAAAGCTTTAGGGTTTTTATATAGTACAAGTTTTTTTTTATTTAATTTTATTTTTTGATTGGATAAACTTTTCAACTTCTTTATTTTTTTATTTTTTATTTTTTATTTTTTATTTTTTTTAGAAGGAGGGAAAAGAAACTTTTTAACTTTTTATTGGAGCTTGGAGGGTTAATTTCCCGCTCATCTTTTTCGGTTACTATTTATTTGCAATTATGCATTAAGCAACCCAAATACCCAATTGGAAGAAAGTTTGGTACTGTCAAAAAAAAGTCTGAAGTGGACTATTGATGTAATGGTTCATTTGACTCATTTCGAAACTTTAACCCATTCAAGTATTCGACTAAGGGCCAGTTCAGATTTACTGAGCTGAACTGAATTAAACTGAACCAAATAGAGTTGAAATGAATATTTCATGAGAGAAGGAAATTAGGAGCTGAATTAAATTGAACTAAACTAATTGGAACTGAACTGATTGGAGCTAAACGGAACTGAAATGAAATTAAGCTGAAGAGAACAGACCCTAATTGGCATTCACTATTTGTTTGCATTTCAAGCGAAATTGTAATTCTAGTAAATTTTTATTTTGTTACAAAAGTATATTTAGCAGTTATTATATAAGTACAATTTAGGCATGAATTGGTGATTCTTGAAGGTATTTTTTAGAATTATAATGGTATATTTATGTACCATAATGAATATATATAAGTATATCTCGTTTTTAACAAAATTAGATCTCACAAATCACAATGGTGTAATATTACTATATCAGTAATACGCTTACATAAATACTTATTTTATGGCATCTTTAAACCTAAACATAAAGTAGTACCTGGTACTAGTTACTTATTTTATGGCATCTTTAACAAAATTATATTCACCTACTTTCAAGTTGTATATAAAAATATCATGCTATATAATTGCAACATGTAAGTCGATGAGAATTGGGGCTAAATAAGTTAGTTAATCCCTCAAATTCTAAGTGGAAGGCTTGGGTTTGATTCTTCAACTCCTTTTGCATGCCCCCGGTTTACAATAATTTTATTGTACATCGAACATTTTTGCGAAAAGTGACCCTTTTTCTTTACAAAAGTGACCCTTTTTATTACAAAAGTGACCCCTATTTTCACAAAAGTGACCTTTTTTTTTACAAAAGTGACCTTTTTTTTTACAAAAGTTATCATTTTTTTACACAAAAGTGACCCTTTTTTTTCACAAAAACAGAGTATCAAAATAAAAAAAATAACACAAAATGCAAAAGTTAACCCAATGGCTCTACTTTCATCCCGTATCTTTATCTCTCCTCAAAACTAAACATTTCCACCATTAGCAAACCTTCAAATTCTCTCTCCTCCATCAAAACCTCAGCCCCCTTTCTCCCTCTCCGTTACCAACTGCAAGTCCTCATATTTTTCCCTTCATAGTTGTCGTCATCGTCACCTCTGCCGCCATAGTCATCACCACCTCCGCCGCTGCCATGTTTGCCACCATCAAAGTAGATGAGGTGAAATGATAGATACCCACAATAAGGTATACTGTATATGCAATTGGGGTCGAGGCATTCGGAGTTGTTGTAATCCCGGACTTCAAACTCGACAAATCGGGGGATGGGAGGAGGTCAGAAGCGCTGGAATTGGGGTGGTCAGCAAGGTCGAAATCGGAGGGGGACGCCGGATTCTTGGGAGAAGCTAAGGGAGTGGTGGTTTGGCGGTGAGTGTTTCAGCCTAATTTACACTAATTAGTGTAAACCGGATGTTTTTAAATATTTGTGTTGATTCTTACTCCGTATTAAACTCGCTTTGAAAGAATTTTACTTGTTTCCCTTTTTAAGATAGGTGTTTTTTTTTTTTTTATTGCTAAACAAGATGGGTGTTTTGACTGTTCTCTTTAGAGGAAAAACAAAAAAATGGCCTGCAAACCAATACCAAATACCCGTATCAATCTAGAATGCTATACTAGGCCCATGGATGAATTGTCTACAATTTTTTTTAATGGAGCTAATTATAAGGGCCCTAAACCAAATTTCATGAACTACCAACACAACACAAAGAATGGTCTTATACATGTATGGGCCTATGGCTTAAACCCAGCCTTATTAAGGTCTAATTAGTCGGACCCAAGTATGAGTTTCAACCGTGTAATTTGGGCAGGATCCAGTGATCCACCATGATCAACTGTAACAGTAGTTAGAGATTAGGGGCATATGAGTCAAAGTAGCATGTTTAGATGAGCTGAGCTTGTATTATACGGAGTAGCTATTGGTGTGTTCTATTCACCTAATTTTCACGTATCTAAACTTATTTGATCTTATATAAACTTATCGATCTTATATAAACTTATCTGATCTTTGCTAAACTTATCTGAACTTATTTTAATTGTAATTTGTACTTGAATAACTCCTATCAAAACTTATTTTTCTTAAACTTATCTCAACTTATTACACTTAAATAAGTGAAAATAAGGTGAACAAGACAGACCTTTAGTCGCTTTATGTCAAGTCATTTTTATAATGATTTTCCACAACATTACTCGACGCTAAGAGCCTGTTTACATTTACTTAATTTCAGTTAAGTTCAGTTTAATTCAGCTCCAATCAGTTCAGATCAGTTCAGCTCCTAATTTTCCTCTCTCATAAAATATTCATTTCAGCTCAATTTAGTTCAGTTCAGCTCCAATCAGTTCAGTTTAGTTCAATTCAGTTCAGTTCAGCTCTAATCAGTTCTGTTCAGCTTAGTTCAGTAAATGTGAACATGCTATAAATCATTTTCATCAGGGGCAATTGTAGATCATATAATAATAATAACACAATATTGAGATCTGCATATTTGAGTGTAATTCTATTCATTTATTTTATTTTTTCAAAAAATTTATTATTATTATTAAACAGATCAAGCATGAGAAATTACAATGATCAATATGAAATTGATCAATGTGGGTGTCAACTAATAAGCCAGCTATACTCTTACGAAATAATAATAGTAGTCAAGACACAAGATCAAATTATGTTACGCAAGTGTCCTTTATTACTCTATCTTTACACCAAAATTATCGAAAAAAAATTAAATAATAAATAAGATGATTCATTAACGTGATTAACACGCGTCTATACAATTTAAATTTTTGTAACACACACAAGCAAAAAATAAAAAAAGGTTGAGAACTCAATGGAAAAAAAACGAGGATTCAATTTTCATTTTCTCCAATCCTAAACCTAATCTGGTCATATACTCATTAAATGTCGTTTCTTCATGGATTGAGATCTCCTCCTTAAACGAAATTGGGTCTTTGTTCACCAAAATCATCCCCTCCCTCTCTTTTTTTTTATACTACAAATTTTTTTTTAATCTGTTTACATAAATTCATTTCAAACGGACAAAGATGAACCCACTAATAAGAAAGTAGGGCCAAATGCTGAGGTGTACGGCAGTGATGCAACCCAATAGTCAAGTGGACTATATTGCATTTCATCAACAAATAGAAAGGAAAAACTTGGATATTTACAACAAAGAGTTGCAATTGCAAATTTGCAATTATAATCACACAATAAGGGTAAAACCGTAATAAACCCTTAAAATAAAATACTCCCGTATAAAAGAAAGAATTGCGAGCACATTTCTATGTTTTCTCGCACAATCAAAAAGTCTCTCCCAACATAACACCCCCGCCTCCTAACCCGAAAATACTAGCCGCGAAGGCGTTACCTAAACTAAAACAAAACTCGTATTTTTCATAATTTCACCATAATTTAATTTGAAATTCATTATTTAAACCCGTTATTTTATTTTAATAATCGTCTTAAAACCCTAATTAAATGAAATTAGAAATGAAAGCAAACAATTAGATAAGCCTGATGATTATTTTTATTAGTTGTATAAGAGGAAGGAAGAGTGAGAGATTTAAGATTTAGTAATAATAATATTATGGAAGAAAAGGAAGACGAAACGACGTCGTCGAATAATGGAGAGGAAGACGAAGAACAAGCATGGGGAACATTGGAAGAGCTTTTGTTAGTGTGTGCCGTCAACCGCCATGGATTCAATAGCTGGGACTCCATTTCTTCCGAACTCCAGAAACGTATCAAACACTCTTCTCTCAACAACAACAACAACAACGATGAAAACGACGTCGTTCACGATGCCGATAACAACGCCGTCGAAGGCGGCGGCGAAGGTACAGTTGATGGTTCGTTTTCGTCGGGAAACTGCCGGAAAAAGTACGTGCACTTGAAGCGGCGGTTTGAGGAGGCGGCGGAGACGGCGGCGGAGGTGGAGGAAGGCGGCGAGGAACATCTTGTGCGTATGGTGGATGAGTTACGGAAGCTTCGAGTCGAGGAGTTGAAGCGCGAGGTTCATCGGCACGACGTTTCGATCGTGTAATTAGATTTATTTATTTTTATTTAATTTATTATTATTCCGATCTATGAATTTTATTTATTTTATTTTATTTTTTAATTTTTAATTTAAGTTTTTTGGATTGAGATCTGATTAGTGTTTATTAATGGTGAGAACAGGTCGTTGCAATTGAAGGTGAAGAGATTAGAGGAGGAGAGAGAAAGCAGTAAAGTAAAGGCAGAAGAAGAAGATGAGGATGAACAACAACAACGACGACAAGATGATGATGATGAAGAAGAAAAGACAGTATTATTATCAGATCTGAGGATTAAACCGGAAGAAAATGCGACAGAAACCGGAGAAAAAGGTGATGAACCGGAGAGATCATCGGCCGAGAAGGTTATAACCGCTGACTCGGCGGAGAATCGTTCATCCAACTCTACGAACCACCCGAAAACCGACAATTTAAACCCTTCTAACGATTCCAAACGGGGTGAACCGGGTGCGGTTCGGATTAGGGGTGAACCGGTTGTTGGTGATAGTAATAGGAAGGCGAACCGGCTTAGTGAGTCGTTGTCGGAGTCGAGGAGGGAAAGCACAAGGCAGCAAAGCAGTGATGTTCAGAGTTCCGCTAGCTTGTCGAAGAAGAAACGACGTCGTTTTAGGGGGGATAGCGGTGACGAATTGGAGGCCGAGGAGGTTTCGCCCGCTAATAAACGGATCAATGCGAAGTCTCAACCGTTGATTCGGTTCTTGGAGAGCCTCCGGTCTCATAAACATGGCTCTGTTTTCCAACGTCGGCTTCCTAGTCAGGTAAATTTTATTACTCCATATATTACTTTACTGCGGTAAAAGTTTTAAATGACCATTACAACAACAAAGTTTGAGTTATATGCCAATAATCATTACTTGTAGAGTTGTAGTAATTTTATTTAAGAGTTTTTGGACCGATTAGATACGAGTAGTAAGTTTTAGTTTAGCTAATAACGTGACTAATGTTATCAACAACCGGTTACCCTTTACATCGAGGTTATTTTAATCTAATTTGAGTGCAATTCTGTCGAGTTATAAGTAGGTGTTATAATAACAAGATAAAATTAAATATGATTATGATTTGCATGGGTGATAGGAGTAATTTTTTAAAATTATTACTTGTACAATATAAGTGTATAATTTTATCCTATCCATTATAGAAATTATTACATGGATTACGTTGGGAGTATTTTGATCGTCCTAAATTATTACTGTACATGATAAAACATTTGAAAATTAAATATTTTGAATTTGAGTAACTATTATTAGTATTATACGATTAATTTCCGGCTTTTAGATCCAAGTAGTGGGGTATGAGTCTCTCGCTCTAAGGTAAATAATAATTGATCCCTCTTTCTTTCTCGGTTTATACTTCTTTGTTATATTCCCCTTTCCTCTACGGAATATTTAATTATGCCACATACAAAGTTTTTTTTTTTTTTTTTTTTTTTTTTTTTTTTTTTTTTTTTTTTTAGGGAGTAAGAATGTTAAATTACAATTATGTCCAAGATAAACAAAAATAAAATAGACAAGAGACAAGATTTTAAGGTTTTAGTTTTTTTTAATTCCCGACCTAATAAGTCAAATAATAAAAGAGAATACATAACAAGTGAGAGTATGCGTGTAATTTAAACCATAAAATTTTATCAATTAGCTAAATAGAACTATTGACAATTAATTTAAATCGACCAAAAAGATAATCGAATATCCTCTAAAAAAGAGAAATAACTAAAATTAAATTGGAGGAAGTAAACATTATAATACTTCTCCGTACATGTCTTGCATAGTGTCCTTCGTAATGATCCCTTAATTGTAGCAACTAGCAAGTGAGCGGAGCTTAAGTGGCTATTGGTTCTCCTCTCGAATTGGAGGTCTTGTGTTCGAAGTCCAGTAGAGGCAAAAAGCTTGGGTAGGTTGTATTTAGGAGGTCTTATGACTTATGAGATAACCTTATACAGTTGAACCCTCCATTATTTTCGAGAAATCTATTTCTTTAATAACTTCACAATTTATATAGTCATAATTTTTTATAAACAATGTAGTTTTATGATTTCTTGTTTTTCTTTATCCCCACACATTCTCTGCCTCTCTTAACTCTCTCTATCCACCAATTTTTTTGTATATTTTTTTTTAAATCAAGACATTATATGAATATGATTTATTTAATGATGAGTATTTATTACTCCGTAATACACATATTAAAAATAATATTCATGAGAAATCTTATTAGATCCATTTCAATGTCGCACCTCCATATTGCTCAGAAAACACCATGTTGGTACCCCCATTAAATTAAAATATCAAAGAGCGAGTGAGATTTGATTATTTGAAGTTGGGGACAATTGCATTTTTTGGCCTTGGGGATGTTTTGTGAAAGAGTGGGAGAAAAGAAAATTAATTCGTGCCAGGTCAGCATCAAGGTAGTGGACATGCAAAAGAGCAGTATGGGGACACAGGTGTTATTTCCTGAATATGCATGGGTATTTTTGTCAAAAGGTTTTTAATTGGGCTTTCTGCCCTTTTGAGCATGAAACGATAGTCATTAGAAGCCTAGAAGGATTGATTCATGGTCCCCTTTCCTTTTTTTTTTTTATTTTATATTTTTTATAATTAAATAAAATAAAACTCGCGATTAAATTTGGTTTAGGAAAGTTATAAAAAAAAAAAACCCGTTTTTAAAAATATCTCCGTATCAGAGTACACTGTTCGTTTGTTTTTGTTGGTTACTCTCATCAAAAAATTAAAAGTAATTCACAAATAGGAATAGAGGGAGTATCATATTAATCTCATAAGAAATGATATAGTTAAAAATCCTCCGCATTTGTTAAAGAGCAATTAGTCCAGATGACTTTTAAGTATAATAGTAAGACGAGATTCTCTTCAACCTTAGGTTTGAGAATTTAAATGTTATGCTATTACTCTCACCATATTTGCTACTTCGTACTTATTTTGATTTGTTTTTATAATTCTTTTAAAAAATTTATAAATATCGGGCAAATGAAAAATAACACTATTTCTTTTCATCTTAAAAAATAAAAGTGCCAAGGAAAAAAAAAAAAAAACAGTGGTTGTACTTAATAGATAAACATGTGCATGTAAGATTATGTTTGATTTGTATAGATGTATAATTTAATTGTATCAACTTTTAATATTTTCGTACAATACATAATTAAAATAAATTTTTCTAGTATGCCTATATTATGAGTTTTCACCAAGACTCTTAGAGACCAAGAGTATAATTGTTCAAAACTAAAAGTTTTTTTTTTTTTTTTTGTGAAAAGTATTGAAAATAGTCTTGGCAAACGGCAAGATGAACGGAAAGCCGTTAGGTGTAAGTGGGGCTTTCAAAATTTTGACCTTTTCCTTAATTATATTTTGTGCTTCTCTTTTAAAGCTGGGACGACGTACTATTAATATTATGATTATCATTGATATTGTGGAGCCGATATTGTACGTGCTTGTTTTGGCCTGTTTTACGTCCCAAACATTACGTACATACTTACCTTTGGGTCAAGTCCTCATGTCTAGGGTACCCGTATCTTCTTTAAGCTTGGTCCGTAGTCCCGAACACATAATTTTAATCATAAATATCTTAAATTATACATTAATTTTTAAAACAAATAGCTGTTTTTTTCAGCTAGTAATTTTTATTTTACCCTTACCTTCCTATTTCGTGCGAGTTCATTGCCATGATCTTTTGTTTTCTTTTATAACAATCATTGTTATTGTACATATGAAGTAATGCACTTATGAGTAAAGAAACTAGAGATTGGGGAAAAAGGGGGTTAATATAACTTATTTTTTCCATTTCTAACTAATTAAACGTGATTAGCTAAAGTATGTATCATGTATGTTATTCGCCATGCTCTTTTTTCGGTTTCTTATTAGTCTAAATGTGACTAGAAAAAGCATGTATTTACTAGGCATGTTCATTTTTCTTTCTAACTAGTTAAGGGTCTGAGCTAAGCTGAACTGAATATTTATGAGAGAAGGAAATTAAGAATTGAAGTGAATTGAAAAAAAATCTGAAGAGAACAGACCCTTAACGTGACTAGAAAAAGTATGTTACTAGGCATATCCTTAGTGAAATAGTTGAAGTTGCGTGTCCCACGATTATTACCAAAATTTAACTTTTTATGTACTAAATACTAATCATCTTCCGTAGTAATAATTAGAAATGACCCAATCAAAGTGTTTTAATGTTCCGTAGTTTATACTCCATAATTTTTGATGGAGAGGTAACAAATCTATCTATTTTAAGATGATGTAAGATTGTAAACTAGAAAAAGAAGGTTTAGAATTTCTTTTACGGGTGTTTAACACAAATAGCACGCTATTCATGTTGTTTGTAAATGGAACCATGAATAAGAAATTGTTAATTTCTCTGACGAGAACTATCATTCCATAAAGGTGCTATTTCTTTCAGATGATCCACGTGAACCAAGTTTCACCAACCTAAGCTGTTAAGCCCTTTGTCCCTCGATACTACTGTGGCATACCCCGCATAGAGAGTCAGTGGACTCGTTCGTGGTGGGGTTTACATTACATGAGTTGAGTGAGTTCGGGCAAATTAAAATAGATAAACAGATTTTATAATAAACTTTTGGCTAAGATACCCCTTGTATATTTTTTATTTCGAGTTTATATTAAACTCTAATCTACCAACTATAAACTTAGTGATATTTTAAAATTAGTTAATTAAATATTATTAAATCCTTAAATTTTGACTAATAGGTATAGGCTAGTAGACTATATAAAATATACTTGTATCCCTTTGGTGATGTTTTTTGAAAGGGTAAAAACGTAAAAGCAAGGGTGTTGATTTGTCTTCTGATAATATACGCGTGGCGGCGTGGGTATCGTGTTGTGACACGCACGTTTTGTTAGTTCTTTCATTAGTTACATCTAGAGGTGGTTATTGGACAGGGTAACCCAATGATAACAGGGTCAGGGCCAAGCTTATAGGGCTTTTAATGGACAGGGCCATTAATGGACAGGGCCCTTATTGGGTAGGGTCAATACAGGGCCAACATGTTTTCCAATTTAGTTGATAAAGAAAATACATAATGTAAAAATAATTATATAGATTAATTTGTATTCATATGTATTTAATAATGGCTTTGTCCAATATTTGTTTTAATTGATATTTTGTAGGCCCGTCCATTATCGACCCGCGACCCGCATTGGCCCAACCCTATATTGACCCTATAAAATGTGACCCTCTTTGACCCTGACCCGCAACCGACACGCACCGACCCTGACCCGACCCACCCAATAACCAGGTCTAGTTACATCTTACATGAACATTAACATATTATCTTCATGCACCTTTCTTAACTCGTACGTATACATGCCTCTATCTCGTTAAACTATGCATGCATACGAAATATGGAGTACTTTAGAGTTGAAATGAGAAACCCTTTATCCTTCTCCCATTTTTTTTTAGGTATTCCATCTGATTCACGCTTTAGGCTAATTTGAATTCGTGGATCAGTTTTGAGTAATTAGGTTTCAATCTCCTCCAAATTATTATTGCAGAGGATTGAATACAGGTCTTCCCTACCAAGTGTAGTCCCAATCACTACTACATCAACAACCAATTGGTTCCTTCTCCCATTCATTGCTTAGCTACCTTCAAGATGTATGAAGATTTTGACCCGTATACCATTCATTAATCCTCATCTACTCGAAATAATTAAATTAAAAGTGTCTAGAGTTCATTGGAAATGTTTTCTCTTTTGAAATGACTCCCCTTTTTTTTTTTTTAATGTTCTTGTATAGTTGTGTCTTATGTAAAGCTCTAAACTTTTACATAGAAGATTTTATTTAATTTGGTCATCTTAAACTTATATAAAGTCCTAAGATTGCATTTAAATGGCGTTTAGATAAAATTAACTGCTGAAAGTGTTGGCAAGGATTCATAGCCTTAATGATGATCAATATTATGATTTAAAAACTATTTAATGGAGTATTAATAAAATACTCGTATTTTATTTTGGAATTTTAAGGGCATCTGATTTCAGGTTGTCCTTGATTTATGCTGTCATTGTTTATTATTACTCCGTACTTAATGAATAAATTGGTAAAGATAGGAGGAAAATGAGGATGTTATGCTGTATTGTCAACCAGTTACATTTGAGCTGCTCCTTTGTCCGTACACTAGAATAATTTAGCCACTTGCTGATTCTACTATCCCATCTCACTGAATTGACGTCAAAG
Organism: Chenopodium album; assembly: GCF_948465745.1. Lineage (NCBI taxonomy): Eukaryota > Viridiplantae > Streptophyta > Magnoliopsida > Caryophyllales > Amaranthaceae > Chenopodium > Chenopodium album. The sequence continues at coordinate 669,249 of NC_137855.1, forward strand.
ACCACCCTGTTCATAATTCATACGTCATCCGTTTATTTTTAGATATAACGTTCTGCATTTTACAAGGTTTATAGTTTTACACACCCTCTTTTAACTCTTCGGAGATTTATAATTATGTGAACGTATAGTTACGTGAGACTTTGTTAGATTCACGCTAATTTTGTTTCTATTATCTACTTTTGTGACTGTATCATACAGAGTGTGATGCTTTAGCTGACATTTTTTTATCTTCAGTAAAATTTTCTTACACTATTTGGGTGTTGCAGGAAACTGAGAAATACAGGAATGTGATCCGCCAACACATGGATCTAGATACAGTTCAATCCAGACTTGACAAGGGTATATACTGCGATTGTCATTCCAAATTTTACCGTGACCTCATCCTTACATTCACCAATGCGGTGCTCTTTTACCGTAAGAGCACCGCAGAGCATATTGCAGCCAAGGAACTTCGGAGGTTGGTAATGGACGAAGTTGCCCAAAAAACCCGAAAGCCCAAGGTCCAACCAAGGAAACCGGACCTGGAACCTCAAAACCTCGAACCTGTGGTGAAGAAACCTAGATCCTCTACGACCATGGTTGTGTGCAGGAGACGAATCTCCAACTCAATGCAGGCATTGTCAGATGGCATGAAGAAGACAGATACTAATCATACTACGAGTACTACTAACAGTAAGAATAATATTAGTAGTAATGTGGTGAATGGACGAGAGGAGAAAGTTAAGCCCGATCACAATCAGAAGAGAGTTAATGGTAGTAATAATATCAGCAGCGGTTCTCTTTCGAATAAGAAAGAAAAGGAGAAAGATGGCGACAAGGGAGAAGGTGGTGGTGGTGGTGACGAAAACTTGAAGAAGTTGCTTACGAGAGAGAGATCGAATTTGGGGAATGGAGGCTTGCGTTTGAGTAATAGCAATGGGAAGAAGATCATAAGTAAAGAAAGTAGTAAAAGGGAGAAATTGGGGAATGTTAGTAAAGATAATAAACAGGAGAGTTCCGAGGGTGAAAGGGCCGAAGTAATGGAAAGGAGGAAGATCAACAACGCGGATCAAAAGCAAGAGAAAGGAACACCAACCCCTGTTTTGAAGAAACAAGGTGTGGCCAAGTTTTTGAAGAGGATGAAGCAAAATTCGCCGTCTAGTCAAGAGAAGGCGAAAAATAATGATTCTGAGGAGGACGAGGAGGAAGGAGGGATAAGAGAAAAAACCCAAAGTAATGCTAGAAAGGCAGGTGGGAATTTGAAGAAGAATATTAGTAAAGAGGTAGAGGTGGTGAATACAACAAGGAGGAGTTCAGGCAGGAGGGGTGAGAAGGAGGCAGCAGCGTCGAGGAGAGGGATTGGTAGGCCGCCAAAACGGAAGGCAGCGATGATGAGTGGTAGTACACCGGATTCAGCGAAAGGTGGAAGATCTGGTGGTAGAGATGGTGGTGAAAAATTTAAGAAAAAACCTAGGAGATAAAAATGGTTGAGTTTGTATTAGTAGTTTGTAGTCCTTTTGTTGTACATTTTAAGATGTGATGTTCATTTTGGGTTTTCTTTAATTCTAGCTTTGTTGTATACATGGAGGGCTAGCTTAAGGCCTTCATTAGACTTTAGTTGTTAGAATAGAGGAAGATAAAAAAGATATGCTTGCATTTGTAGAGTAGTTTCGTATAAGCAAGTTTCAATATTTATGGTATCTTCACTTTAATGGTTTTTGGTTTTTAATTTTCATTTGTTTTTGTTTTCATTTTTTTTTTTAATTTTTATTTTTTTTACAAATGGGATTAATGAGTTTATGGTCATGAAAATTTGGCCCAAATGAGTTTATGGTCATGAAAATTTGGCCCAAATGAGTTGGTCATTAAAATTTGGCCCAAATGATTATATGAATAATGGAAAATTGGCCTCTTTATTTCTTGCATCAATTGAAGAGTTTATGCTCCGCATATAAATTATGTTAATCTAACTACATAACTTCCCATTTATACAAAAAAATTGCACTATTGTGGTATGATTATTAATAATGTACTACGTGTTTGTCAATGTGTGTAGAAATTATTATGTACTTACGATATTTTAGACTATTGATGTGTATAAGTTCTTACTCTCTTATATAGACTTGTTTTCAAGTGTAGCTATTGAATCAAAGTTAAGGTCGCTATATTAAGATGTCGGACTTATTTGGTTAATGCCTACTTTGGAAAATTTTAAACTGGAGTCAATAGTTAATTGCCTATATTCCAATGAGCATATCTGCATATGTAATCTTGAATTGTGACTCGAAAGAAACATGTGGAAACTTGACAATTCGTAGAAAATTTAATCATAATACCCTCATTCATCGACAAATTTCTTCATACACACTTGGATGTACTTTAATTTGTTCAGTTATAAAAGAAATCTAAACAAAGAAGTAAAGAACCAATGATTATGGTTCTATCATGTATATGACACTCATGTGTACAAAAGTATAATATACACCTCTAATTAGTTGTCATTTACTCAATAATTAATAAAAATTTCTATCAAACCATCTAACCAAACATACTACCCGTATGGGCCGTATCTATTTTAGAGAGCAGATAAAGAAACCCGAAAGATTAGGAAAAATCGAAAGGGGACATACTAGAAGAGTAAGAGGTTGGGAAAAAGAAAAATTATGAAAAGGACATATCTAACCAATTATTTTACCCTTAATTTTCGCCAATTTGAGAGACAAACTCCTCACCCCCCTATGAAAGAAAATCAAGATTGCCTTCACTCTTCTTCCTTTTAGGCTTCGCCATCACCAAAAATCTGTCCAACCATATTTTATACACTTATTTATTTCATTATTTATGACCCAATTTAAAGTTTTAGAATTAAATTTTTTTTTGAAGGAAAAGTTTTAGAATTAAATTGAATCACCTTGATAATATTCTTCCACTCAAACAAACAAACAAAGAAAAGTCCTAAATTTCTCAATCCCTTTTCTTTGAAAACTTTTCCTTTCCCCAAAAAAAAAAAAGAAGGGATTTTTCTCTCTTCTAAAATGTCTAGTGAATCAGTTACTATTGAAGGAAGTGATGGAGTAAATCTAAAATCAAGAATATTTAAACCCACAAAATATACTAAAGATGAAAATTTGGGTATTGTTTTGGTTCATCCTTATTCAGTTTTAGGTGGTTGTCAAAGTTTATTAAGAGGAATGGCAACTGGGTTAGCAAATGCTGGTTATTTGGCTGTTACTTTTGATATGAGAGGTGTTGGTAGGTCAACTGGTAGCAAATCTGTTTCTGGGTTTGCTGAGGTTAAAGATGTAATTTCTGTTTGCAAATGGGTTTGTGAAAATCTGTCTGTTAATAGGATTTTGCTGGTGGGTTCTTCTGCAGGTATAATTTCTATTAATCTTGTTCAATATTGTTATTATTATTATTAGTATGATTGATTTTAATGTTATAGTCTTATGGAGGATCAATTTTTGAATTTGATGTTATATTATGCTTATTATATGGTATGTTTTGGTGATGAACTTGTGTGTTGTTGGTGTGAAGAGCAATTTGATCATAAAAAGTTCATGAAAAAGTGTCTGAATTGTTTTGATTTTGATAATTAAGTCAGATCTATTCATGGGAATTTGACCTTTTATGGAAAATTTTGGGGAATTTGGATATGACTTTTAGATTCATCATCATACTATTTGAAAGGATTTCTTGGTTGTCCTTTTCAGGAGAAAAAGCAGAGGAATTGCTAACTTTGAGGTGTGGAAATTAATAGTGTTTCCTGCTTTCTACTTGTATCTAAGTTTGATCTGAATTGAAATCTAAAGTTAGTTGGTGTGATTCATTGATATGAAGCATTGTGGAAGCTGCTTGCTTGTATCCCTGCCTAGATGTTTATCTGTTTCATGTTTAGTATGAACTATGTCGAACTCGGATTTTTGTTTCAATTGTTTATTTCATGTCAATAAATAGTCTTATAGTTATGTTAGCTCCAATGTTACAGAATGGTTTCTCTGTCTAGGTCCATTTCTTGAGGGGCTGGAGGATCCCAATTCCCAATCTTTTACTGTCGATGTGATCTCAACTAGAATAGCTTCATATGCTTTCTATAGATTGGTTCTGAATTCATTAATAAATGACACTTTGATAATTTGATCTCATCTTTCCTTTCAAACAACCTGATCTCCTGAAATTGGGGCGCGAGAGGAAATACTACATATATGTCTATCTGAAGTTATAGAAGGTTGAAATGAAAGACAGAAAGCTGAATGTATAGCTAAGGGACTTTTTTCCTCCATGAATAGGAAACCTGATTCACTCATTCTTAGTTCTTTTTGCATATGCTTTCTACTTGCCATACAACAGCCTCATTGTGACTTACATATTAATATCTGTGTGCATCAACTTGAAGAAAGTTTGATAGGTTTAAAAGTCAGTGAATGGATTTTTTTCAGCTTAAAAGGATAGTTCCAATGTCAGTTTGCACTTTGTTGGCCACAAATTGATCAAGGAAATAAGTATGCAGTATCTGCTAAAACTTTAAATAAAACTGTATCTCTTTACAGATTTTGTTTATCAAACACCGATAATTAGCTCCCTGAGCATATTCCGTCTTTTGGATCAGGTGCACCAATTGCAGGTTCAGCTGTTGATCAGGTTGAGCAAGTGGTAGGTTATGTGAGCATAGGATATCCATTTGGTCTGATGGCATCAATCCTCTTTGGAAGGCATTATAAGGCTATCTTGCAGTCTCCAAAACCAAAGCTTTTTGTTATGGGAACACGGGATGGCTTTACAAGTGTCAAGCAGTTGCAGAATAAGCTAAGCTCAGCTGAAGGCCGTGTTGAGACGCATCTTATTGAAGGTGCTAGCCATTTTCAAATGGAAGGTCCTGATTTTGATTCTCAAATGGTTGATTTAATCGCAAAGTTTGCAGAATCTCTATAGGTGACACGGGTAAAGCTGCCTATGTGTGCCTATATCAACAAGCAATCTGATAGATTTTTCCATCCAGTAGTAGCAGTAAAATCAAAAAGCAGAAAGCGGTGGTGGTAATATGTGCAGATAATGAGTATCGCATACTATCATGGCAACATTGTTATATGTTACAAAATATGGTCTAGTTATGTCTAGTATTCTTTGATTTCTTTGTTTATTTGATTTCTTTGTTATGATTGCAGATACTGGATGGAGTTGATTAAGGCAGTAATGTGCATTACTAGAACAATTCTATATAAATTTACGAATCTGACAGATTTACATCAACCAACTTCTATTTTTTGGTTAAAATACATAACTGAGAGTACTAATACAAAAATCTACACCTCCCACTACCTACTGCCCCCTAATGATCACCTATAATTCTAAATGGACAATGGTACAATCTGGCAAATGCCAATATTCAGATACACAGACTAAGCTTCTTGCTTCTTTTCGGAGGCAACTCTGCCTTTATCACCATCTGGACCTTCCATTCCCCTACCTTCTCCCATTTCATCATATTGCCGTTTCCTCCATCCTTGCTCTCGATCCATTGACTGCCCTTGTGAGAAGGGATGCTCTCCCCCATCTGGTTGAAATAAATTATAACAAACATTATGCTAACAATCCACTTCTCACTGAATAGACATACAACTTTACCAAAATAATGGCATTTAGCAGAAGTGAACAGCTTAAGAAAACAAAAACAGCATAATACAATTGGCCAGCGGCACTAAGATACAAGAAAATTGAATAACTGGATATACACAGGATGAACATCTCAGAAATAGGAACAGAAATGATGAAAGGCGGCCAATATGGAACATTTTCAGCCAGAGGCTTGATTAGAGAATTCTGTACAAATAACTTACATCAATTGATCTACCAAAACTAAAGGATGGAAGTTGGAAAGAAAAAAAGGCACAGGCGCTTTTTAATTTGTACAACAAACAGAAGGCGATTAAGCATTACCACTTTCACCATCAGATGCATCCTGAAGCCTAGCAATAGCTTCTACCAATGCTTGTTCATGCTCCTGCAACACAACAATTCATTCAAACTCCCATATCAAGACAAATGTACAGACAAAAACTAAAGGTAGCGTGATATTCATTACCTTTAACACTTTCTTGGCTTTCTCAACCTCCATTGGGTCTGGATGATTAGCACTAAAAACTTTCTCCACCTGCAAAGACAATATCATTCCATCAAACACACCATCAATATGAAGACAAAATTAGAAACTTACAGACCCCTCTCCCCTCTCTCAACAAGCTTACTTACCTCTTTAATTAGAGTATCAGTATGAAGTAATTCAATATCTCCCAATCCTTTTCTTCCAATACCATTCTGGGGCATAAGCAAATCCTTCTTGGGCTGGCCCTTTAAGGTCCCACGACCTCTCCCTGCACCAGCAACAGCTCCACCACGGGCTGAAGACTTCTTAAAACCACGACCTTGACCAGATCGACCTCCTCTATGGGATATTCCAGACCCCTCACCCTCCCACTTGATGTCTTCATCGGATATCTGATACATATTAAATCACATAAGTTCTGAAACAAAGTCACTATATTATTTTTCTACAACTGATGCCAAAGGAAATATGAATTGGTCACAAGAGATGCACTGCAGGCCTACAATACATGTACAACTTCTCTTATCAAGGACTGCAGATGGAATTATCAGAGCACAATATAAATCAAATGCTAAGGAGCCAACTCAACTGGTTACTAGAAAACACTTTGTATAAACCATGCAGAGTAAATATATGTTCTGCATTGCATGGAGATGGGCTATCTTTACCATCTTTTAAGATTTAGGAGCTGGACCTATTTAGTTATTTTAATAACTAAAAATTACCCACCAAAAAAAAAAAAAAATTCTAATAAAATCAATCAGATTATTTATTCATCTTAAACTGCATTGAACAATATTCTGACCAAACTGCAACTCCAACGAAAAAAAAAGAAAAAAGACCCATCTCTCCCAACCTTCAGCTCTAAATTATGTGATGGCGTGATACTAATCCTGCTACACAAAATATCCCAGTTTACATATCCAAGCACAGCTTTTCTCCTTCCCATATTAATAGCAACAATTTGGCTTATAGTTACTTAAAAACCCATGCTAAAAGAGACTGACAAGAAACAAACGATAGCAGCATTATTATAGAGACAATCAAACAGAATCACATCTATTTCTATATAAGAATACCTACAAAAGGAAAATCTTATCACTCTCATAGAAGCATTATTTTTATTTTTGAAAATGACCAAATAATTAACGGGATAGATAATTTTGACTGCTATAAACACTACAGTTCAATGCATGTCTGTCACCAATATAGGCATCTAAAAAAGAAAGAAGTAAACACTCCCTCGGTCTTTAAACATATATTATCTTAGTTATACTTTTTTTGTTCTACCCAATTCTATAATTCTACTTTATTCTTTCTTGGCAAACACTATTCAACATCTTAACCTACTAAATTAAACCTTTCCACTCATTCCCCTATTTTTACACCACTACCTCTTTACTCCTATCTCTCTTACTGTATCCTTCATTTTATTTTTCTTACACCCATACACTCACCTAAAAGACGGCTCATATAGTAAGTACCCCCCCCCCCCCCAACCAAAAAAAAAAGGAAAGAAAACAAGGAGTTGGGGGGGGGGGGGGGTTATTATGCATGTATAGCAAAAGATACAGTGATAGTAGTAGCAACAAAAATGTAACTCTTAAGATTGATTTCAAGGAAAATAGATATGTCCAACTAATCGCAGCACGTCAGCACCACAGATGAACAAACCCACTTTAAATACAACAGTGGCAACCGTCATATTAATGTAACTGAGCACATGTTTCTCTTTTTATTTATGACTAGCATAAACTATTAAACTCATAGATATAGAAAGCATGATCCACCCACCAATTAGAAAACCTAGATTAATATTCTTCAGAAAAAGGAGTGTGTGATTACCTCCTTCAAATTGACCCATTCCCATGCTTCGTTTGGCGTATTCATATCATAAACTAAAGCATGCCGGCCCTACAAAAATTTGGAAGGATGTGAGTCTTCAACAAGAATCATTATATGCAACATGCTTATCTTTTCCTCCAATCCTCCATACTTGTTTGTGTGTGTGTGTGTAGGGGGGAAGAGAGAGAGATTTTCGTAATAAGAAAACCGTACCTCTTTAAAGTCTGTTATAATTGCCTCATAGAAATTGTTATCTTCCGGCCATCTTGTCCATACTCTTTTCCCGATCTTTCCATAATTATCAGCATCAGAAGGGTCATTAGCAGCAAAATTGCCTGATGTACTACGATTGGCTACCTGAGGCCTTCCTGGAGGAGCAGGAGAAGGGTATGGCAAAGTCTGCAGAATAGCAAGCTTCCATGAGTAATAAAAATTAACACCGTAAAACCAGAGTGATAAGTCAAACGAGCAAATAATTGTAGTACACAAGGAAGTTTCTGAGTATTGCCGTGCAAATCTACTTGAAATTATAAAATCAAAAAAAAAAAAAAAAAAAAAAAAAAAAAAAAAAAAAAAGATGTTCGTAAGTGCGAACACATTAAGTATGCCTAGTAAGAAACAACAAACCAATATAGTAACAATCAAGTGATAAGTTATCCTAACACACACAATTTCCGCAATACAGTAAAGCCACCTCTACTTTTCAACCTGTCAGCATTTAGCAACCACTGAACACCACATTGCAGACCTAGCAGATATAGTAGCACGTGATAAATTGTCTAGTTATCAAAATTTGTGAATCCAAAAACTTACTGGTTTTGTCTTTTTGGGTCGTGATCCTGGAGGTGGGCCTCGTTTCAAATTCGAAGAAGATGGTTGCATATTAGGATGCAAGGTCGGAGATGGTGCACCAACAGATAATCCCGACACTGACTGTCCTGTTTTCTGTTTCTTACGCGAGGCTGAAACAGTTGGACTAGGTACAGATTCGTGAACAGGTTGCGAAGAGCTAAGCATGCCTGGTTGTCCATTTGCCGTTCTCCACTCCCTGCCAAAGTTAATATACATGGTTTTTGTCAATAGACAGCACTATCAATTATAATAAATATATTGAAAATACGTTTGACTATAATAATATAAATAATGTCAAACCTTATTCTACGGATCATATCATCATTGTTCACCCTTGATAAAAGCTCCCTATGTTCGTCATCTGACACCCTCAGCTCCTTCCTTAATTCCGTTATCAAACTTTCCTTCTCCTAATAAACAGCACAACGTGTTTAGACAAATGAATATAATGATTCTGAACATAATTATAAATCAGCAAAAGCAAAGTACCCAAGAAATGGCATCAGATTGAGCCTTGAAGGCTCGCAAAACTGAGCAATACGCATCTTGTTCAATAATATGGATTTGTGTTTCCATGTCATTATTTGGCATCCTTGAATATGGAGCAGAGGCAGCAACTGCAGACCTCCCATTCCCAGCTACACGTGCATTTCTTGCAAATCTATTTTGATGAGGTGGTGGAAGATCATCATCCGTCCCTACCAAATTTTCAAAAAGAAACAAGATTTAATTCAACATTATAAACAGACCACAATGGACAGAAAAGATAACAAAACAGCAGAAAACATCCCTAAAATGGAAATCTGAATGAAGAAAAAGTTGAGTTAAGTGAGTAGGAAGATGCAAATCAATTTCATATAAAAGAGTTTTTAACAGCAAACATAAAAGAAGTTCAAATAATGATGCAGCACAGAACATATATCAAAATCTGTTTACAAAGGACCCCTATCAGTGATTATTCCGAAATATGAACCGTGACAATGAAGACAAATAAAATGCAGCAGATAATAAACTCAGTGTAACTAGGGATGATAATCAGGGCAGCTATGGAATCAAAACGCAATACAAAGTAACGAGGAAATCCAATAGGTCGTCTCCAAACATTGAAGTAGAGTGACTCGTACTGTACACCATTCCAAGACAGAGCTATTTTTGTTTCAAAACATAAATCACTCTACAGTACAATGCAACATTAAACATTATCTAATTATGCCAATGTAAAGATATATAGGTTATTTTAAACCATCAATCCATGCCACTTCACTATATAAATCCCTTATAATTATATCAAACCAAATTCTTAATATGTGGAAATCAGGTTGTTATGACATGGAGAAAATAGTAATTATCAAAGTAAACATGAAACGAGAGAAGCTATGGACATCGTCAGCATCCCACACAATTATCACCAACAGCCCATACAGTATATTTAAAATTTTCACATTATATATAGGCGTTAAAAAATGGTTGAATGAATTGAAATTTCCACTTTGTTTCATTTAGACCTAGAACAATTCCATATTATGTTCTATTATAAAGAAAATCTGAATCCAACTAATAAACTAAGAATTATTCACGCGGAAACATTTCATTTAAGGCATCATATCATCTTACCTTCCCCCATAAGTATATAATTAAATGTTTAGATGCTCTGCAACAAATTGAAACAACTACAATGAATAAAAGAAATACACAGGATTAAAAAAAAATCAAGCATGTTGATTACAGATCCAAGTATAACAATGTAACAGGCGTGATTCCAGCCCACATAATTAAGTATGGCAAGATTTGATGCTCACTTTTGATTAATTGTTGAGAACTAACACCGAAAATATGAAGAAAAAACCATGTGAGCGACCAAATGAGAAGATGATACATGCCAAATTCTTAATAGGCATTTCCCTTGTCATAAGCAATCCAATAACATGACTAGAAATAACCAGAAAATACACTGAGATGACCAATGCTAGCACCAGTAACGCTAACGTCCAGATAGAAAGGAAAAACAAAAGTTAGTTACCCACCCCAAAATTCATAATGAACGTTACTCGGACAGTTCACTTTATCGTAGACTCTTGAAACTTTAATTTGGCCAACAAACTGCCAAACTTTATTAATTGGACAAGTCAATTGGACATATGCGATGATGCGCATAACCCATGTTGGACACTGTCACATTAGTAACCAAGGCAGAGTAACATAACCAATCATAGAGAATCTACAAAAGAGATTAATGATGTGAAAAGGGGTACATTCCCCAATCCCAACATAGATAGTTCCTGGAGTCCTGGGGATAACAGGTACCATAGAGTACAAGATTAAACATGTAATTAAATAAAGCGCCCTAATAATAACTTTCACATAAAAAAATTCTTGATCAAACCAAATTCATTTGAATGTGATAACACCATTGATACAGCTTTTTGACACTGCTTGAAATTACTAAACAATGTACCAAAAAAAAAAGTACTACAATTCAACAAAAAGCTCCTGAACTTGGAAATTACTCATAATTTAGTCAGTTCTAAGTTCTCAAAGTCTCTAGTTCCCAGTAATCCAAAAAAAACTTGAAAATTCATTCGCAGTAGCAAAATTATCGATAAAGATTGCGACTTTCAAGTTAAACCCCAACCTAGCGCACGATTTTAATAGTAATCTAATGAAATTAAACCCTAATTCGATCCACAAAACTACACCAAGATTCCCAGAAATGTTGATGTAACAGTTCAATCAACCAATCAGTAGTTCAAGAACATTTCAAAAGAAAACCCTAACACAATTCAACAAAAAAATCAAATCTTGAAAAAAAAAAGTCGCTAAAAATTCACACAACAAAGAAAAAGATCAGAACTTTGAGTATCTCACCACTGCTGTCGGAAAGACCGTAATCCATAACCACTCCTTCAAATCAGCCCGAATTCTTCAGTCCAACAGCAGAAACACCCCACAAAATTACAACCCCAGATCAAGTCAGAAAAAAGGGGGAAAAGATCGGAAATCGATCTAAAAGTGAAAAAACACAAAAATTAGGGATTTGGGGATGAAGATCAGGTGAAAAAAGAGGGGGAAATTGGATTGGAGAAAGAAATTGATGCGATTTAGGGTTGAATGAAGAGAGAGAAAGAGAAAGAATGCGGTGGTGTTGAAGGGTTGAGAAGAAACGCGGACTTGAAACATTTTTAGTTAACTCTATTTTTTTCATTTCTTTTTAGTTGATAAAAATTTTGAGTTCCGCTTTGATGTTTTTCTCTAGTTTTTTGGGTGTTGAGTAATTTAGATGTGTTAACGAAAACTTCCTTTGCCTTGGCTAATGAAAATTTTATGAGAGCAACACTTTTTTTTTTTCTTTTCTTTTCTCTCTTAACTTTTTGATTTGATGAAATCCTATTTATTTGGGGTGTATGTGTATATATATATGGTAGTACAAGGTTAGGTTTTCAAAGGATAAAGATATAATTGGTGTACTAATTAATCTCATCTTGAGGAGAATGGATGTTTGGGCTTCTGATATTACGATAGTTATGGTTTTGAATCAATATGGGGTAGGGTAGACAATGCGTTCTCACCAATGTCAAAAATAACCTTGTACTTGTGAGTAATATTATAAGAACTTGTCTTTCCATAATCAGGAGCTTTTTGTGATTGTGTGCAATCTGCTGGCATGCAGAATCAGTAAAGATGTAGGGAAATTTTCGGATTCTCTTCCTTCACCTCAATCTTTATTAGATAATTCAGCAATAAAACCTATACATTAATATCATGGATTGGATTTTTTCTTTGCAAAGGTTTTATACTTGGTACTTAATCTCATCTCTTAGGTGGATTAACAGATTTATAGTGTTGTGATAGTGTGACTGATATAATTTTTGTGTTGATTTTAGGTAAGGAGTGTTCTCCACTTTCGCCATGGCTATATCATTTTTTATCAAGTGATGATTTGTCCTTCCACTCATTGGATTTGTCATGAGTGTACGCAATCAGCCACGACATTGCAAGACATCAACTTATAAAGTTTTCTTTGTAAATTCAACTTATTGCTCTTCACAAATACAATCATTCCAAGCAAGTTGATATATTTGATATTATACAAGTTTTGAGAAATGCATGAATTTGAATTTCCATACTTGGAATTCAACATTTGAAATAAAATATAGATTTCTTAACCACAACCTTGGAATAATAGTCATTTATGACTTGGTGGGAAAAAAAAAGTATATATGGTGGAGTGGAAGAGGGTCTCAATAACTGAATAAAATCATATAATAGCTCATATATATGTCAATTAAGACTTTGAATATTGTTTGAAGCCTTTTATAAAGCTAAGTTATGAACTTATGAAATGACAAATGTACATGTTTGGAGCGTAGTTAGTAGCCATGGTTGGGGGAGGTGGCTATTGGGGGCGGCATCAAGTGGTGGCTTATTGGCTAGCGGTGAGGGTGAATATGTTTGAACTTTTTCGAGAGAGTATAATTTTGAGGGAAACCAAAAGATAAGAGTGTCATTTTAAAATATAAGCATCTTAAGTATTTTGTGGTCGTTGATTTGTGTTGCATTAAAATCAAAGATAAGCATTATTGGTTATCAATGATAATTATAGGAGCGACATTTTGTAAAGCTTTTCAATGAAGTGTGATTTTAAGTTGGATGTTCAGTTTTAGCTTTGCAGAGAGGTACATAAACAGTCCAAACAGACAATCCAAATCCAAACCGTTCCAGTCCAGTTTAGTTCTGAATCTAAATACGAACTAATTCACGCACACCCCTATAGATCACCTTAACGCATCCAATGCGAAGCAATCCACCTCTCCAACTCGCAAAAACTCAATCTGAACATGCCCAAAATTCGACACACCCCAACCAATCAACCATGGATCTAACACACACACACCTCCACAAAATTTCCAAAATTTGCACCTTCCCCATGACTCATGAATCATCATCATCATAACCGAAAACCAACACCCTTTTTTCCCAAAACTTTCATCTTTGTGCGACGTTTAAGGGGGGTGGGTAGTAATCACCGATTCATATGAAATGCTGCTTTCCCATTTCTCTCTTTTTCACTCTTCTTCTCTCTCTTCTGCCTCTTCTTCCGCCCTTTCTCTCTCCTCTCTCGCCCCTCTTCGCCGCTCCCTCCTCCGCCCTCTTCGCCGCCATCCCAACAACCCCATCAAAAGCTTCTCAGTCATGGATTCTCAACATAGTTCTTCCATTGAACAGGTTACTCAAGATTTGAAGAATCAGAAACTGACCCATGATAGTAATCGTACCAAATTGAAGCTTGAAGAGCTTAATTGGGATCATTCTTTTGTTCGTGAATTGCCTGCTGATTCTAGGGTTGATAATATCCCTCGTCAGGTTTTGTTTTCTTCTCTAATCTAGTTTCATTTTTCAAGGGATTGTTTCATTTTTGTTTTTATAATTATTTTGCTTGTTTAACTGCTATTTTTGGGCATTTGAAGTTCCTTGATGATGTGGGGTTGGCGTATTTTGGACAAATTTTAAGTGTATTTGATTTGGATTGTTGGTGCACTTGTTGAATTGAGTGTGTTGAAGGAATTGAATGGAGTTTTGTAGAAAATGAGATTAATAGATTAGTTGAGAGCGTTAGTTGTGGATGTGAGCTAGCTTAGTTGATTAAATTGTGGGTTGATAACCAAGACTTGTGATCGAATCCCGTTTACATTACTATCTTTCTGGCATTCGGGGTATCAAAACCGGAATGCCACAAAGGAGGTAATGGGTTTAGATTTTGGACCCGATTGGGTTTACTCGAGGCTTTGCAACTTCAAGAGGTGCAACCTAGATTGTGGGAATTCGGGAATAATAGGAATTGAGAACAAGTGTGGAGCACATCCGCGGGAAGTTGTAGGTGCTTTGTACTTTTTAAGTGTAGGCAAGTTCCTTCAAAATAAAAATAAAATAATAATATTGTGATCATGTTGTGATCAAATCACGTCTAGAACCGTCCTTTCGTGAAATTTATATCCGACTTGATTTACCTTCAAACTTTGGAAGTTTGGAGTTTGCAATTAAGTTGATCACTTGCCGATCTTGTTTCTGACCTCGTGTTTTTTTTGTTGTTCAGTGATTCCAGCAAATCATTTTTGTGTTGGGGGTTTCGTTGGAGGATGAATATAGGGTAGACAAATTGCTTTTAGTGTTGACGCTCTTTGCTATTGAACTGATTGAAGGATTAGTTACTGTAGTTAGTGCTCCTGAATACTACTATGCATGTGTAATGAGTATGTATTGAAACCATTACCAGGGACATGAAGTGATGTTAGAAATCAGCTCAATAAATGGGCTATTCTTGTAAAGGAGCTTGGGAAGTGGTATACTAGCTAATGTTGTATTACCATGAAGGAAGATTCAATCTTTGCTCTCTTACTTATTATGCTCAAGTTTTGTGGATTTTATGTAGAAAGATTACTGTGGCAACACATTTCTATGGATATTACATGGCTCTCTAGAACTGGATATTATACTTAATGTGGAAACATAATAGGTGGAAACAGTCGATCGTGTTCTGGACAACAATGAATAAATAATATTTGTAATGTGGTGAAGAATGTTAAATTATTAATCGTAAATAGAAAAGAGCTCATGTGAGGTGGAAGAATTAGGTGGCCTGTTGCTTACAATCTTTCATATTTTTTCTTACTTCAAGTAAACCTAAATTTTTATGCTTTGATCTTTATATTGCTGTGTTGTGTGTGTGTGTGTGTGTGTGTGTCTTACAGCTCGCACTGCTTCCTTTCAGGTCTTTCATGCTTGCTATACAAAGGTTTCACCATCTGTAGAGGTGGATAATCCACAACTTGTTGCGTGGTCTGAATCAGTTGCCGAATCTCTTGAGCTAGATCCTAAAGAGTGAGTGTTTACTTACCCCGCTATATGTAGTAAGCATAGTGCATATATATGGTAATTGTACTTGATATCGTATATCTGTTTAAAACTTTAAATGCAGCTACCCATTCTGTGAGGACCCTATATACATTTCTTCATTTGACCTGTCCAATTAACTCAAGAGTTACGAGAGATTTTTTATTTTTTTTCTCTCACTATTTTTTACTGCTGCTAAAAGTACTTATTTCTCATGCTTATTTTAGTATCTCTTGTTGTTTTGGTCAGGTTTGAGCGTCCTGATTTTCCGCTAATATTTTCTGGGGCGTCCCCATTTTTTGGATCGTAAGTCAGCTACTGAAGTTGTTGGGTTTTAATTTCTTGTGGATATCCTTTATGTTTATAACTCTTATATCTCAGGCTGTTTGCATTCTCCCTGATGACATATCTTTTACAGATTGCCATATGCTCAATGTTATGGTGGCCATCAGTTTGGCACGTGGGCTGGTCAGTTGGGTGATGGTCGAGCAATTACATTGGGTGAGCTTGTGAATTCAAAGAAAGAAAGGTGGGAATTACAACTGAAAGGTGCGGGCAAGACCCCATATAGCCGCTTTGCAGACGGGCTGGCTGTTCTTCGTAGTAGCATTCGGGAATTCCTTTGCAGTGAAGCAATGCATAGCCTTGGAATCCCCACAACACGTGCCCTTTGTCTTGTAACCACTGGGAAATTTGTCGTCCGAGATATGTTTTATGAGTATGTGCCTGCCAATCATATTCATGACCTCCATTATCATACCAATGCCCCTGGTTTTATTAAAGTTGTTCAATAGTGTATGAGCTTGAGTATTCTGTTTCTTTTGGAAAATTTTCCTGATCCTAAATTGTGCTCTTCAAGCTCTTTTTATTTTTTATTTTATAATAGTTTTTTTTTTTTTTTTTTTTTTTTTTTTTTTGAAAAAATTTATTTTATAATAGTTATTATGGTCTCTATATCCACTCCTTATTTCTTTCTTCCCATGTTCTTCGAATTTGCATTATGGGCTAAGAGATGGCTGGTAGGCCCAATTCTGACTATTAATTCATTGTCTGATTATGATCAATCTCTGCTGTATGCAGTGGCAATCCAAAGGAAGAACCTGGTGCAATTGTTTGTAGAGTTGCTCCTTCCTTTTTGCGTTTTGGTTCATACCAGTTACATGCCGCTAGAGGGAAAGAAGATCTTGATATCGTTCGGCGTCTTGCAGATTATGCTATCAAGCATCACTTCCCCCATATCGAGAATATGAATAAGAGTGAAAGTTTATCTTTTAACACAGGCTTTGATGACCAGTCTGTTGTGGATCTCAGCTCAAATAAATATGCAGGTTGGAATTTGTTCTGGTGCATCTTTGTTCTAGTTAATGAAAAGCATGCCTTTGTTAGCCAGGCTAGGTTAATACATAGCTTTCTTGGCCAGGCCTTTTTAAACTACTGCTTATATGGGCTATGGTGTGGTGCTTCTTGTGCATGTTGTTCCATCTTTAATACCTCACGACAGACTAATATGATGATAGCTCACACATCGTTATATGTGCAATGTCTTGTTAAATTATGGTATTATTGTTGTTATTCCGTAGTAATCCTCATGTTCGACGAATATGCAAGAATTTCATTGAAGAATCTTATGTCTTATGACTCTAGAATAATTACTTCTTCTGCCCGGAGAGTACAAACGATACTGTTATTTCCCTTTCCATAGAATTTTGTTTAAGTAACTCTTTATTCATGCATTAAAATCAACATTACTCTGTGAATCTCATGCTTGATGTTGCCATAGTTTTTCCTACTCTTTGGGATTTAGTTATTTAAATGATCAAACCTTTATGCAGAAGTTTAACCATGCAAAATCCTGGATTTAGTTATTTTAATGATCGAACCTTTATGCAGAAGTTTAACCATGCAAAATCCTTATACAGCAAAAATAGTATAGTAAAAAATGCTGATTTTTTAACAAGGAAACTGATATTTTTTGCCTGTTCCTTTTTCTATGAGTGGATCAGCTTGGGCAGTTGAAGTTGCTGAGCGTACTGCTTCATTGGTTGCTGGCTGGCAGGGGGTTGGTTTCACACATGGTGTGCTGAACACTGACAATATGAGCATCTTGGGTCTTACAATTGATTATGGCCCCTTCGGTTTCTTAGATGCTTTTGATCCAAGTTATACACCAAACACAACTGATCTTCCTGGTAGAAGATATTGCTTTGCAAATCAGCCAGATATAGGCTTGTGGAACATTGCACAGTTTGCTGCTACCTTACAAGCAGCTAATTTGCTTCAGGACAATGAGGCTAATTACGTCATGGAAAGGTACTTTTTGTTTTGCAATTATACTCTGAACACTTCTATGATGGTGGCTAAACTAACTGAGGAATATTGGGTATAAATAATTTTCTGCAGATATGGAACTAAATTCATGGATTACTATCAAGCTATCATGATAAAAAAACTTGGACTGTCCAAGTACAACAAAGATTTGATCAGCAAACTTCTGAACAACATGGCTGTTGATAAAGTTGATTACACAAACTTCTTTCGGCTACTTTCCAATGTAAAAGCTGACCCTAGCATTCCAGACACCCAAATATTAACCCCCCTTAAGGCTGTTCTGCTAGATATTGGTCAGGAACGCAGGGAGGCATGGACCAGCTGGATGAAATGCTATACGCAGGAGGTATTGATTCCACACTATTGCAATTTCTATCTTATTCCTTCAATTTCTGAATCTCTTTTGTCATACTCATAGATCTAAATCATGTGGGGGGTGAAAGTGGGCAGGGAGGCAAGCATGATCGGCTGCAGTGGTGATACCACTTGCTTCCAAATTCCAGTCCTGGCATGGTTTCCTTTTTCACTGTAAATCTGCATTTCTGATATTGGGAATGTTATAATATTTCTAAATATAAAAAATTGTACATATGTGGGTGTGACAACCGTGGATGGCCCGTGGTAATTGTGCTATACTATTGCCCTCCACATCCCTGGACTCAGTCTCATGATGGACACTTTGCACCCTCCTCCATCACTGCTACCCCTGACTTACTATGATAGGATACAGTGTTATGCTGCTTCTACTTTTTGACTTATTTTGAGGAGCATGAAATGTAAATCCATATCTTTGCTGTGTAACTAACAACTAAGTCTAAGGTTTTATGGTATTATCTTTGTATATAGTACATACGTCTAGTTCCTATTCAGGACATAGTGGATTTATGTATTGATTAGATGTTCTCTGTCTTTCTCTCAGCTGGTTTCTAGTGGAGTTCCCGACGAGGAGAGGAAGGTTGCTATGGATTCTGTCAATCCAAAGTATATCTTGCGGAATTATTTATGCCAAAGTGCCATTGATGCAGCAGAGCAAGGGGACTTTGAAGAGGTACGTAGGCTGCTAAAAGTCATGGAACGTCCGTATGATGAGCAACCCGGGATGGAGAAATATGCTCGCTTACCTCCAGCTTGGGCTTATCGACCTGGTGTCTGTATGCTCTCCTGTTCTTCTTGATTGGCTGAAAGTCTCACCGTGAAATGAAGAGTTTAAGCTGGAGAGTGCAGGGTTACATTCTGTACATAAATAGTGGTCTTGTTCTTTATTTTCTCTATATATTAGATAAATTTTTCTGTCTTACATTATTGCTTAGCTTTTTTCCTTTTCTTTTACAATCTGAAATATAATTTGCAGTTGAAAAAATTGCACACCTTTGTTGTTGTGAGTCATTGTAATATTCTCAGCAATATTGCTTTACAATAGTTTACAATTACATTCCAATTGAGTTTTTTGCCTTTGTTAATTTTCCCGTATACTCTCCTTCTCCTTCTCCCTGTACACTGCGTTTTTTTTGGTTGATGAGAAATGGTTGCCTTTCCTAATTTTGTAATGGTTTATGACTAGAAGTTCCATTGTGTCAATACCAAACATTTTTTAATTGATCAATTATAAATTTTGTTATTTAACCTTACATATGAGGATTTGTTATGTCACAAGTCACGACAAATAAATTCGGGATAAATCTATTGAATAAAGATTATATGGTTACTTTATTGTGACGTGGTTGTGTAAAAGATGTCAAAAGTTCACCACATGTAACATGTGTGCTTGAATTAGGGCACATTGTCTAGTTTAACTCCTGTTGCCTCCGATGATTGCAACCCCGCCTTCCTTCCATTTTGTGAATTTGAATTGTTTTTAGTGTTTTGTCTCCTCCCCAAGGTAACATTGTCGAGCGGGGCGATCCCTGTCTTGTTTAAAAAGCTAGCTTTTCTGCGGCACTCAAATTCCATTTTGGGGAGCGTGTTAATCAAATTTGAGAAGTTGTAATTCTTATTTGATACAATAACATAAGTTTATGTTAAGACATTAAAATCATTTTATACACTTTTTAACTTTCTCATAATTGCATTCTCTTTTTCTTCTTTGATCTGCAAATCTGAAAATTAAAACAGGGAATACAACTAACATTAATAGTATTCGGAATAAGAAAGTCGGGTCAACCTTTTCTGATTAAATTAGAGTCGACAAATTTGGCAATCCTTAATATACCACCATATAATCTAGCTTGAAACTATTGAGAGAACTCCGAACCCGACATAACACAACACGAATGTAACTAAACCAAATCCAACCCGAATACCCGATATAGTGCTTTTATTCTCCAGCAAGCAGCAACCATTCATCCACCATCCTCGTTACCAATTCCACTCTCTTCGTGTTGGTTTCTCTGTGATCATCAATATTTCTTTCACCATTCTTAATTTCAATGATTTGCATTCCTCCAAATTGAAGATTTGAAGTCAATAGTTTGGTTTATTGGATGCAAGAAGTTCCAATTCCAGAATTTTTCTCTTTTAGGTAATTAATGTGTGTCTTAATTTCTGTTGAATTCAGATCGATTTTTTCATTTCTACTCAACTTTGTTTTGTCAGATTTTGAGGTTCGAATTTTTGCTCTTGGAAGAAATCAAATGAAATTTAGTTTGATTTATGAACAAAAAAACCATAATTTATTAAGTAAATGTCATAAGTTTCTGAGTTCTTGAATCTTAGGGCTCTTATAAATTGTGCTAATTTGTTGTTTATCAGATGACAAAGAAGGTTGTTTGATCTTGTATTTATTGTTGGGATGATAGGAAATCCATGATTAATTTATATTTTGGGAACAAAATTCTCTACTTCATTTCTAACCAAATACTCTCCATTGTTAAGTTAAGCTATTTGTGTATAATTTCATTGAATTTAGTCTTTTTTGTTGCCTAATTGTTGAATGTTGTTTCAAAATTTTAATTTGATGAGCACTATCATAGGTTGAAGGTTTCTTGCAGTAGTTTGTATTGGAAATCGAAAATTTTAATCAGTAGTTTTCATAGGTATTGTACAGATTTTCCGGTAGTATATCTTTGGTATCAGGAATTCTAACTGATTTATACTGGAATGATTTCCGGTAGTATATCTTTGGTATCGGAAATTGTAACCGATTTATACTGGAATGCCAGGAGTGATGAATTTTTTTTTTAAGTTCTATGTTTTCAGGATGTTCTATGTCAAATTCCACATTAATCGGCTTAAGGTTAATGGGATTAAATTTATCTTTGTTTTACAGGGAATGGGAGTTCGCCGGTGTCTTGAAGTGTGGAAGTTGGGCACTGTTAACTACTTGAATGCACTTAAGCTGCAGGAGAAGTTGGTTTCTGATAGAAAAGCTCAAAAGATAGCATGTACACTTCTTTCATTGCAACATCCTCCTACATATACACTTGGAAAGCGTAGAACAGATCACAATTTGCTAGTTCCCGAGCCTGAGTTGATACATATGGGAGCTGAATTACATTACACTCAAAGGGGAGGGGACATAACATTTCATGGTCCACATCAAGCCATATTGTATCCTATCATATCTCTTCGTGATATTGGAGTTGGTGCTCGGAGTTATGTGGAAAAACTTGAGCAAACGATGATTGATCTTGCATCCATGTATGGAGTCGAAGCTCACCCTGGACACAAAGGTGAAACTGGGGTTTGGGTCAGAGATAGAAAGATTGGTGCAATTGGTGTTCGTATTCAATCTGGGATTACATCTCATGGTTTGGCTTTCAACATTGATCCTGATATGAACTATTTCAAACATATCGTCCCCTGTGGGATTTCAGATAAGGAAGTTACATCCTTAAAAAGAGAGACAAATATGGAACTTCCTGCTGAAGAAGTGATTCAGGAGCAGTTAATACATTGTTTTGCTAGACAATTTGATTTTAGTCCAATTTTGTTAGATAAAAGCAACATTTTATGAATTTTGTATTTCCCTGTTGATCTAACTCTTAAATTTTCCCGTACATCATACACCTACACTTTTCATTATCTGAGACATAGCTCTTTAGCTTTTTGAAATTTGAAATGGCCACCCCTATAAAATGATAAAAAGGGACAAAAACAGGAAAAAGAGGGAAATGTCTTATACTTCCTGAAACTATGTATTGTGGTGATTCATGGTAAACATTGTAGCGGATCTGGTGACAATATCTGGGGATTACATGGTTCCAGGTTGATGGATGGGATCAGAAGTCTCGAAGTGGAAAGAGGTTTTGTGTAAGTTTACTTCTACTTGGTTGCCAATTTCATACCTCTTCCTCTTCTCTCCCTATGACAGTGTAAAACATAAATGCTGCAGTAGTTCAGTAAATTTTACAGTAGTTATATCTAATGTAATAGATCAAATAAAGTTACTTAAGGAGCTTTCTCGCACCATTTAGATTACATAGAATTTGGTTCTCGTATTACACTAGGACTAGTCCAAGTCAAGCTCATAATAAAACATGTTGGTTTATATTATGGCAACAAAGTATGGGAGTGATGAACAATTTATATTTTTCTCACATTATTATAAGGCTCCCATATTTTTAAGCTTGAATTTTAGTTTTTTTTTGTATTACTTAAGATATA
Organism: Chenopodium album; assembly: GCF_948465745.1. NCBI lineage: Eukaryota > Viridiplantae > Streptophyta > Magnoliopsida > Caryophyllales > Amaranthaceae > Chenopodium > Chenopodium album. Next base: position 691,846 of record NC_137855.1, read on the forward strand.
TTGGATGACAAAGCTATGAAGGTACCTTATAATAATTGTATAAGTCTATTTTTGGTATCATGATTCATTGTATAAGAAAGAAATTAACAGTCAAAACTCAACTACAAAAGCGTGGTTGTAGTTGTCTTGTACTAAATATCTGGAGGAATTTTTTTGTTAATGGAATATTATTATACAGAGTAATTTGTTCACATGTTGATGTGTATTTGCTCCCATAATGTCTTGCTACTATATCTGCAAAACCTTTCATTTAAAGCCATGATGTTCAGTTTTGTCATAATGTCTAGACTGTGCTGTACGGAGACCCCATTTTGCCAGTTGTTTTTACTTATTTTGAGAGACGAATCACAAGCTCTTGCTGGTATGGGTGCGCGGGGGTGCCTATGGCTCTTGCCTTCAAGTAGCATGAATAAAGAAATAGAAAAAGAGCTTTTAAATGAATAAATGGGATTAATCATGTAGTTCAGATGAATATCTGATCCACTCCCTTATTAACATGCTGATACCAGCTACTGTGAGAATGGAAGAGACCTAGAGGCTTTGGTTCGGTTGGAGAACTATGGGTTCTCCATTGTACTTAGTATTATTCGGCTGTTTGTGACGGAGGGAATATTATTTTTGGGGGTATGGACTATGGAGATTATTCAATATCTTTTCCTCTGAAGACAGAACATTGGAAAACAGCAGTCAGAAACTACAGTTAAGAATTTGTTACTCTTCTGTAGAAGCGTGCTTTCCCAGCTAAACTTGGCTGTTTATGATGTTCTTAAGAGATACTGGAAGAGATTAAGCATTTTAATATGGCAAAGGGGACAGATAACTGAGAGAACTGACTCAATGTCATGTGATCAGTCACATGAGGCATGTCTGTTTAAAATTTTGAAAATTCAGGCAATCAAACATATATAATGCCTGTTAATTCATTATCACATGATTAGCAGCTTCTGAGCTCTGAATCCTACAAAATTTTAAGAAATGATCTTATGATGATGCTTTATAAACTTTGATATTTACCGGACCTGAGTCTCAGAACAAGCTTGTAAAACTGTTAAATCTTAACTGCTGTATATTTCTGTTTGAACTTAGTTGTATCTGTATCATTCCGTTTAACTAGTAATAAGTCGTTTCACCTTAGTTACTAGTGTTGCATCTTTCTATGTACAGAGTGGGTGGTTATTGAGGAGTTAAAAAAAAATTCTTTAGTTAAATGACTAGGTGTTGTGATTATGATATTGTGTGTATCTAATATCTTGAGTTTCTTGACCTGGTTGGTTTTTTGTGGAACAGGAAGCATAACCAAATACTCTGCCCGTATCTGCATATTATATTATACATGGATAAGTGGTCATTAAAATACTGAAATGGCTTCTAATCAATGTTTCTTGGTCAGGCATAGACCTCATGTCAGAAAGTTACATGACTATATTCCTCATCTTGAAGGCAGAACCTGAGAAAAATCACATTTCATTTGATACATGTAGCTCGCTATCCCTTCTGAACTGAAAAGCCATGAAAATTGCTCGAAGATTTTTGTCTGTCTTAGTTTTTTTAATTCTCATTCACTGTGCCGTGGGTTCTTTCTTCACTCTGCAGTATCACCAAGGAATGACTCACACTAGGGAAAGAAGTCATCCAAGAAAACTGCTTTCTTCAATTTCACAAAATCTTTCTGATCTAAACCAGTTGAATGAAGCAGCAAAGAGGCCTGCACAAGCTTTCTTGCCAACCAGTTTGAGGAGGAGGGCACCATTGACTGGTTCAAATCCTACCACAAATAAGCTTCCTTGTCAGTGTTAGTCTTCAGATCAGTGTAGGAAAGGGTAGTTAAATTTCAGTTCTTTCTACTTTTTTGCAAGGTCTCTGCATCCATTTCCCTGTCAGCATGATACAGAGGAGATAGATCATTGCAGAGATTTTTATTTAGATCCCTCACCTTTTTAAGTGTTTTTTTTTTTTTTTTTTCTTCTTCTTTTCTTTTTTTGTTATGAGAGTAGTAGAAGTGTAATTAGTTAATTACGATACTATAATTAAAGAATTATCAATCATATGTGCAAGAGTGTTGGTGTTTATTGCGATTTGCAAGTATAGTTTGATCACTTTGTTGTGAAAGAGAGCTGATCTAATTTTAAACTTAATTTGATGTACCTCATTATTAACATTAATTTTTTTTCTGTACATTTACATTACATTGCTTGCATGACATTTGATATATACTATGCTGCTTGTGGAAGGGAATTAACCAGAAAAACTAATTGAACTCAAAGTCTTGAATCAAGATCTTATATATGCATGATTGATGATTTGTCACCCTGACGTGAATTCTAAGACAGAAATAGCATACTGTTTGGTTTCTTATTTACTTAGTTACTGATTTTTTAATATAAAAGTTCATTCACTATGGGGTAATAAGCTCTCATCCTCTGTTCATCATATGTGAGCTCGTCCTCTGTTTTTCATATGTAAGCTTATCATCTGTTTATCATATGTAAGGTTTCAAGCTTAAAAATTTGTTAAATATCAGTATTTATCTTTTTGTGTGCATGTATACATTCCTCTGTTTTACTTGCTCTATTTGAATCAGATAGTAGAATTGAACTGAAAACAGAGAATTTATAGTGAGATTAAAGGAGATGAAATTTGCGAAAGAGAGACATTGCCAATTTGCCACTAGGTCCTGGTGTACTGCCTGCATGAACAAAGGTATTCTACTTCTGTTAACTTTCTATTAACTTAGTGTGCTTGCCACAATATAGTAGGCAAAAAAGTTGCTGCTACTAATTTTTGTGCCATTGGAACTGTGTAATAGATTGGTTTATTGGTGAGGGGTGATGTGGCAATGCACAAAAAGTTGTTTACGAAAAACTAATAAAGCTTAATTAGGCTACCCATTTATTGCACAATTAGTTGTTTGAAGAGGAAGGAAATCCATTAGTTTGAGATAAAGCTATATATAAAGAGATTAGCGAGAAAACATCACGCTGAATATTATCAAGTGTTTCTGTTAGCTTTGTTTATGTTTTGGGAGAGAATAAGCCTCTAGAAAGCTTGTATTATCTTTTACCTTCTGTAATTCCCGCTTCTAATACTAATGTCCATCATCTTCTTTATTTTTCTGCCCAAAATTTCGTTCTATCACTAACTGCTGCTTATTTTCTTTTCCTTGTAAACTGAAAGTTTATACGAGTATATTGGTTGGCATCAGCTTAAGTATGTGTCTGTTCACTTGTGACACAGGAATGAGTATCCCCAGTTGAGTCAAAGCAGAAATCCTCGCACTGAGGTTGGGGCATTTGTGTTCAGGAGTCTATACTTAAAAGATGTAGCATTAATCAAGTATCGTGCCTTGTTTCCGTGGTTCTAGTAGTTGGTGCTTCAGGTAGATTTTCTTGACAAAGCATGCTGTTTTTAGCCTTCTTTTAAATACTACGAGCTGTATAATTTCCTGCTAAATTTTCCTTACTTTCAAAAATTAAGACGGTGCGAGAGAGAGAGTATATACCCTTGCATTAACAGAGGTTGTTCTAGTTGTTCCTTAGTTTTATGCACAATAAGTGTACATTTTTTTTCAGAATTTTGTTATGAAACATTAAAAGTATTATGAACCTTTTAATTTGGTCTATTATGTTTCAAACGTCTAAGAATGGATGAATCTCTTACTCTTTTAGAAATTAACCAAGAACTACATGTGGACATTGCAAATCAGCCCAGTATGTTTATAAGCAATTTTTATTTAATTTGATTATAATAATTAATAGCCAATTTGGAAAATTATCCTGTCAAAAACAGTGGGAAAAAAAATAAAAAAAATAATATCCACATTTTAGGATTATTTCCTTATGCAGAAGCAATCTCCTGATTTGCATATCAAAGATATCCTGCTAGATATGGAAGTATATCAGCTGCTTGATATTTCTATTCACATTTCTCAAATTATTATGATACAGAATAGATTGGATTCAAAGGAGAAAAAAAAAAGTATATATATATATATATATGAATTATGTTACTAGGAATTGACCATTCTGTATAATTACTGCATGTGTTTTGTCTAAAATGAAGTGTTAAGCGTCCATGCTCGTGTCATAGTCTGAGTTATAAAGCAGGCAAATTTTCAATTTTGTTTAGCCACCCTTGCCTTCTTCACTAATTGTCTTAGCATATACAATTCCAGAACTATTTCCGTCACAAAATATAATGTGCAAAATGCAGTTAAAGTGTCAAAAGCTGATTCTTCATAAGCACAGCACTGTGAAAGAAGAAAACAGAGTAGGGGCTGAAGGGGGGGAGCCAGAGAGGCCGCTCCAGTGTCTTATCCCTGATCTTAACCTTCCCCCAGACTGCAACCTACAGTTTAACAGCTCTGAGGATTCTGTTGATGTACACAAGTAAGTTCTACTCTCTCTTACATTTTTGTGTAACGGCAAGGTTGAAGATGAGAACTTAAACGTTAAGATCTTATCTATCCATCATAAAGAGAGACAAATAATTTAGTCATTGTGTTATTTCTGATAGGAAGCATAACTCTCATGAGCTCACAGTCAATGCATCAAATTCTAAGGTTTCTTCTTATTCAGGTATGATATGCCGGTTTTCCTGATAATATAGATACCTTGTTAAGTTGTTATGCTTGTTGATCTATTTAGATGGTAATCTTTGATTTCCAACTTTTGATTTGAGATCAACCATTGATTATATCTCCTAGCAAAAGCTAAATCTCAAATCGATGACTAGATATTTTATTTCGTTATCAATTTTACAAATCCATTTTTGCCGGATTTATTAGCCCAAAAGCATAAATATTTGGTGTTTGTTGAAAATTTGAGAAATTCTGATGAAATTAAATGAGGAAGAAAACATGCATTATCTACTTATATAGTGTGGCAGAATATCCCCCTCAAAATTTAGTGAAAATTTTAATCTAATGTTGTTGAATCTGTAATCTGTTAATGGGACAATATGTTGTATGGTAGTTCTATCCTCTAAAAAGAGTTACTGAAGGCTCTGAATGAGATTACAATGGCAAGGAAATGGGAATCATCTAATTTAGCTTCATATGTCTGAAACATTTATTTTTAAACTACATTGGCTTAGAAAAAAGTTTGTTTCATGATTTTTTCCGTGGATGAAGCATACTGAATTCATTCATGCTGACGTTCACAAAGTTTTATGTGACTTTATAACAGAGAAGCTACTTCCATTCAACAAGCGGAAGAGTCAGTATTATGTTTATCCGGAAGAAGGAGAAAGTGTTGTGCCTGCAATTCAAAAGAATGGCTGTCCTCGAGGGGAGATGAAGAGACAAAAATATAGGAGCTTACAAAGTATTTACAGCAGTACTAGGCCAATTTCTTCTGTTTGAGAGTGATGGTAAGAGGATGATCTGATGTTTTCTAAAACAATGTGAGAATATCTAGAACAGTTGGTTGTATAATGTACTTTCTGTTTGTTAGATACATCCAATAACTTATCTTGCTTGTCAAATTTAACAGCAGTATAACCATAGTTATATTGCTATATCTGTATGTAGTCGAAAATGTTTTCGAGATATTCTTAATCAAAATTTGACTGTCAAAAGAGAAACCAATACAGATCAACTCTTCTGTGTCAGAGGTGAATAATGAACATGAAGAGGGTAGATTTAACATTGATTCTCACATGTTTCAATGAGGCATGTAGATGACTAGTGTTACCTAGTTTGCCAGTATGCACCTAGTAGTTCTACTTATTAGTCTAATGGTAACTGGTAAGAATTCTCTCACATAAGTAGACCAATTTGGAGGTTTCAGGATCTAGTGTAAAAAATTAGGAGTGTAGAGATGCATCATAGGTTCATATAATGTTGGGAACATTATGTGATCATTAGTCGGTCACATATATGCATATGGTGGCCTTGAGGAAATGAAAAGAGGCATATACATATATAACTTAATTGACTAATGTTCTTTGGAACCATATATATAAATGACCAATAATATGTCACACAAAGTCTTGTGATGAGAAATGAAGGGAGGTGAGATTTTTTTTTTTTTTTTTTAATGACGGGAAAGTGAGGTGTAAATTGTTAATAGCTAAAACGACAATATAAAAGCAAAGTTATGAGAATGAATCTAGTTCATTTATTCAAAATTATATTGAATTGGTAGTGACGACTAACGAGTTGCAATGCAGGAAACGATTCTAACAAATCAATCATATCCATAAGGTTGTGCTTTTTTTTTTTTTTTTTTTTTTTTTAATTTTTTTTTTATTATACAGTAGACTAAACAAGTAATTTATATGTGTTGCGTTTGTTACTTAACAGTTAACACCAATTAATATTGACTTTGGTTTGATTGTTTACGTACATTATCAAAATAAGAAATTTATATTCATAACCTCATTATGAAATGGAGCTTCATCTCATAAGAATTCGGGGTGGCATGTATTGTGTTATTGCAAGTTTATTGTATGGCATTACAATGCATTATATATAGTGAATTAGTGGATATAGCTATAGAATTTGTGCTTTTGAGGAAAATTTGGTGGAAAATTCTTAAGAGGGAAAGATTAGAATTAAAGGACTATATTTAAAAAATCAAGACAATAAAAAGACACAAAAATAAAAGTTGTGTTAGAGTCTTGGCATCACTCCTCGTAACATCCGTCTTTCCTATAAAATATTTTATAAACACCCTAGTGCACATAGAGGTAGGTGCATCTAAAGTTTATGTTAAAAGACTAGAAAATACCTTTAGATATACCATATACCCGGATGTATATAAATATTTTATACCTTCTTAACCCTCATAGCATCACATAGGAGCTCCAAAATGGCAAAATTTGATAATAGTCTTCTAACAAGGCGAACACCCCCAAAATTGCTGCCATGGCTTCAGGCAAAAACCACAGAAGCTTTAAAAGCAACTGGTTGCCAATGATCAGTTAAAATCCCATAGAAGCTTTAAGTCCTGTAATTGGCTATCAAAATCTTGTCATTTCAACCAGCAAACACAATGGAGTTCCGAAAAGATCAGGCTGCCCAGGCTATTGTAGCAAAGGGACAATTGATTCCTAATTATTTTGAACAATGAACATCCTTATCTGCATTTTGGCATCAACAATCGTTTTAGCTATTAACAATCAACACACACAGGCTTTAACTTTGAACAATTCACAATTGTGCATTCAAATACGAACAGAGGGAATAAAACAATTATAAAAGAGTGTAACAATGTACCTTAATTATTATATCAGGAAGATGTTTCTCATAGTACAGTGTGCATTTAAATATGCATGTTTAGAAGTAGATTTCCTTCTATGTACAGGCAGCACGCAAGTTCACGAACTGTATGCATGCATATGCATAACAAGATAAGCAAGCATATCAAAGATTTATTGCAATGTGACAGTCAAACAAGAAGATAATAGAAAGCTAAGTCTAAATAAAGCTATTAACACACACAGGATAAGCAAACACAATGGAGTTCCGAAAAGATCAGGCTGCCCAGGCTATTGTAGCAAAGGGACAATTGATTCCTAATTATTTTGAACAATGAACATCCTTATCTGCATTTTGGCATCAACAATCGTTTTAGCTATTAACAATCAACACACACAGGCTTTAACTTTGAACAATTCACAATTGTGCATTCAAATACGAACAGAGGGAATAAAACAATTATAAAAGAGTGTAACAATGTACCTTAATTATTATATCAGGAAGATGTTTCTCATAGTACAGTGTGCATTTAAATATGCATGTTTAGAAGTAGATTTCCTTCTATGTACAGGCAGCACGCAAGTTCACGAACTGTATGCATGCATATGCATAACAAGATAAGCAAGCATATCAAAGATTTATTGCAATGTGACAGTCAAACAAGAAGATAATAGAAAGCTAAGTCTAAATAAAGCTTAGGATAAGCCTTTAATGTACTTCATAAACAGCAGTCAAAGATCACAAATAGTTTGAGCTTAAGACACAAAAGTTGCTTCTACCTACAAGTTCGAGTAATGTTTACAAGGCACAATGCGTTCACAATCACTTGTAATTATCTACATAATGCTCTCTCTATCCGGGATTAATAGTTACATAGATTATTTATCACATAATCTAGGAAAGTTGTCATCTTTACCAGTATAAAAGATGGTAATTTGTGATTAACTTTCCTAATATACTACCACTTTTAAGCAACGAATACAATAAATTTGTAAAATCATATCGTTAACTATGTAGATTATGTTAAAACAAAATAATGTTCCCTAACTGTTTCCTTTATATTGTCTGATATGATTAATCTGAATGTGGTCAACAAACAGCAAAGTAGCAAACCATGATTTTATTATACATTGATCAAATGTGTGAGCCTGATGAATTAAAGAAAGTTAACACTAAGACCAGACCAATAATACCTGCATCTAAGGTCGTAGTTATCTAGATCATCTCATCAACGCCACAATAAATTCCAAAATGAAATAGTAGCTCTTATTAGGTTGAAATGTACTCTGGTGGTTACTTGATATATCTAAGTATGGGACCTCCTAAATCATATCAATAGTGATAACAGAATTACATTTGAAGTATGAAGCCACCAAAGTAGACTTGCTCAATGCGCCATACCACACTGCACTGTATCAACAATAATTTGATCTAAATAGCAAAACAAGTTACAATTCAAAGAATTTGAAAGAAAAGGAAAAAAAGCAAAGCAATAGTCACCCATGTACCAAGAAAACTTGACCATCCATAGTTCCCTTTTAACTTCCGATTTCTTTGTTCACACGAGGGGAGGGTCGTCTAATAGAAGCTTATTAGCAAATGATCAAGTGACATACCCTGAAACGATTAAAACTAAGCTAGCAAGCATCCACACTAAGCACAATAATTGATGTGTCGAAAGTTCTACCAGACAAAAAAATCGTTTACTTTTGACTTTGTTCCCTTTCAACTGTAGAACTAGCAATCATTGACCTACGCATATGCATGGATCATGAATCATTTACTTCCCTTGATAACATAGGGAAGACTCAATTGACTCATAATGCAGAAAAACATAGCCTTGCTCCCGAATACAACCAATTTTTCATACTTCACAAAACATACAGTATAATCTTTCAAGCAATAGATAATACTATTTCCAAGCAATGGCTAAGCCTTTTACCTGCAACTTTTCCCTCTTTACAGCACTGATCTTCCTACCAATACTACCCATGGCTGCACAGAGAAGTAGCACTATAACCATTGGCGAATCTCTCTCAGCCACCATCAATGACTCTCCATGGCTTTCACCTTCGGGTGATTTTGCATTCGGCTTTCATCAATTACCCAACAACAGCAGTCTCTTCTTGCTTGCCATCTGGTATGCAAAGATTCCCGACACAATAGTCTGGTATGCAAATGATGGCAACCCTGTTCAGGAAGGATCAAAAGTAACATTAACAGCTGACAAAGGTCTAGTCTTAAGTGATGCTCAAGGAAACAACTTAATATGGAGCACCAATGGCAATGGTGTGAGCCATGGTTTTATGTATGATACTGGGAATTTAGCCCTCAAAAATAGAAGCAGTGACCCAGTTTGGCAGAGCTTTAACCATCCCACTGACACCTTGCTGCCTACTCAGTTTATGGAAATTAAGGGGGAGGTTAATTCTCGGCTATCAGAAACTAATTTCACACAGGGAAGGTTCCAATTGCGCCTGATCCCTGATGGAAACCTTGTTCTGAATACCAGGGACCTAGCATCTGGTTATTCCTATGGTGCTTATTATGTTACTGGCACAAATGAACAACCAAATACAGGTCAAAAATTGGTCTACAATGAGTCTGGGTATATGTACATACTAAGAACAGATGGCTCAACATATGATCTCTTACCGCAAAACAAGACAAAGCCAGCAAAAGATTATTATCAGAGAGCAACTCTGAACTTTGATGGGGTTTTGATGTGGTATTATATCCCCAAAACTTCTATTAGCAATGGTTGGTCCATGATTCAGGCATCACCAGACAACGTGTGTACAAGCATAGGAGAATCTGGACCACAATTAGGCAGTGGTATATGTGGGTTCAACAGCATTTGCATCCTTGGTGATGATAAAAGCCCAACATGCAAGTGCCCACCAGGTTATTCTTTCCTTGATTTTAATGATACATATGGTAGCTGTGAACCCGATTTCCAGGCAGATAAGTGCGAAGGTTATGCAGAGCGCTCCATGAAAGGGGCATACAGACTAGAACGCCTTCCTAGTACTAATTGGCCGTTCAGTGACTATGAAAAGCTTGGCCCTTACAATGAAGATGATTGCAAAAATTCTTGTTTGAGTGATTGCTTCTGTGTCGCTGTGGCTTTCCAGGATAACAATACTCCCATTTGCTGGAAGAAGAAGGCACCACTGTCATATGGAAGACAAGATACCAAAGTGCAGAAGACTACTTGGATTAAGGTAGGAAATGTTAATTTTTCCAATGATCCAGTCAACCCATTTGTTGTTCCATCACCTCCAAAGGCAAAAAACAAGGTGAAATCTTTGGTTAAAGCTCTGTTAGGTAGTTCTGTGTTATTTAATGTTGTTCTTTTAATTACCATTGGTTTGGTAATTTACATAGTCTATCATAACAAGCCACAGAAAGCATTTGAAGAGGGTCAGAGGAAAAAATTGAGAGAGTTCAGTAATGTACATTGTTTCAGCTACCAGGAACTCACAGAGGCCACAATGGGGTTCATGGAAGAGTTAGGAAGAGGGGCTTTTGGGGTTGTTTACAAGGGTATGATAGCCACAGTAGGTCCTCCAATTTGTGTTGCTATTAAGAAATTAGATCGAATATCTGACGATGCTGACAAGGAATTCAGAACTGAAGTGAATGGAATAGGCCAGACTCATCACAAAAATCTAGTAAGACTAGTGGGATTTTGCAAAGAAGGAGATCAGCGGCTATTGGTATATGAATATATGAGCAATGGTACCTTAGCAGACTACCTTTTTGGTGATTTGAGACCAAGCTGGGTAGCAAGGATTCAGATAGCTTTAGGCATTGCAAGAGGACTCTTGCATTTACACGAGGAATGCAGCACCCAGATCATACATTGTGATATAAAGCCCCAGAACATACTTCTAGATGACAATCTCAATGCTCGAATTGCTGATTTTGGGTTAGCAAAGCTTTTGGTACTAAACCAAACCCATACAAACACAGCAATCAGAGGGACCAAAGGATATGTTGCCCCTGAATGGTTTAGGAACAAGCCAATCACAGTGAAGGTAGATGTGTATAGCTTCGGGGTCCTCTTGTTGGAGATCATAAGCTGTCGGAGAAGTGTATGCATGGAGCTCATCGAGGAAGAAGGTGCAATTTTGACAGATTGGGCTTTTGATTGCTACCAGTCTAACACATTAGATTCTCTAGCTAACGGTGACATGGAGGCACTAGATGACTGGCAACGGCTGAAGAGGTTTTTGATGGTTGCCCTGTGGTGTATCCAAGAAGATCCAAGTCTCCGTCCAACAATGAGAACTGTCATGAATATGCTTGAAGGACTTGCAGATGTGCCTAAACCTCCTTTCCCAACCATGCTTTCTATTACTACTGCCAAATACTAAACCACCAGGTTCAAAGTACGTATTCTGGTTATTTTTGCTTTGTTTAATGTTTACACTACATAGACTATTTGACATAGCCCAAAGTTAGCATAAATGAAGTGAAATTTATGTATACTACAGAAGAAAGGCTACACCTTTATGTTGTTCACCCATCACAAAGATTTCTTCATGGCTTGAAGCTCTTGTTAGTGTTGACAGATTTGTTGGCAAATCCATTTTTGCATAATCATCGAATGCGATCCATATGAATAATTGTAAATTGATTAGTAGCTGTTTTGGAAAATGAAGAGTTCAAGTTAGTATGATTTACTAGCGATCAAAGTACAGAATGTTAGAAACATATGCCTAATAAGAACAAGGGATAAACTCAAACTAATTGTATTTATGTGTTTGAAGAATTCAAATATGTTTAATACGAAGTATTCAGAGTTTCAGACTCTGTGAGCTGTTTCAATCTGAAATTTTAGACCACTCAAAGCATGAAACAAAAAAGTCCTAATGCTGCAGAAGCTCAATTTTCATACAGGGTATACCCCCCCCCCCCCCCCCCCCCAAAAAAAAAAAAAAAAACGATATATGTATACACACACACACACACACACACACACTGTATATAACATCACCATTCAGTAGTTCATATAAGCAAATGGGTAACATTTTTGACGGTACCACAAAGACAGCAAGAATGTCACAATATGGAATAGCCCTAACTTGGACCACCAAGCAATTCAAAATCAGAGATAATTCACCTTTACACATAGAAAACAATGTCAATGATTTTACTAAATCAAAAGAAAACTCTTCCATACAAAAAATACAAACCGAAGCAAGAGTTTCTAAGCTGAGTTTTTTCCATGAGAGATGTGTACAATTGTAAAACACTTAGAAGTAGATGTTAACACTAAGACCAGACTAATAATACATGTTAGAAGTAGATGTTTAATACCTGCATCTAAGGTCGTAGTTACCACATTAGGTCATCTAGATCATCTCATCAACGTGACAATAAATTCCAAAATGAAAAAGTAGCTCTAATTAGGTTGAAATGTTCTCTGGTGGTTGTCATATCTTATTATGGGACCTCCTAAATCACATCAATAGTGATAACAGAATTACATTGAAGTATGAAGCCACCAAAGTAGACTTGCTCAACGCGCCATACCACACTGCACTGTATCAACAATAATTTGATCTAATTAGCGAAACAAGTTACAATTCAAAGAATTTGAAAGAGAAGGAAAAAAAAAAAAGCAAAGCAATAGTGAATAGTCACCCATGTACCAAGAAAACTTGACCATCAAATAAACAAATGGGTAACGTTTATAATGGTACCATAAAGACAGCAAAAATGTCACAATATGGAATAGCCCTAACTTGAACCACCAAGTAATTCAAAATCAAAGATAATTCACCTTAATACATAGAAAACAATGTCAATGATTTTACTAAATCAAAAGAAAAGTCTTCCATACAATAAATACAAACAGAAACAAGAGTTTCTAAGCTGAGTTTTTTCCATGAAAGATGTACAATTGTAAAACACACGGCATGCATGATAGTTTCTAACCGTAAACAATACACATCGTGTGGGAAGGGGTAGATGTGTATAGCTTTGGGGTTATCTTGCTTGAGATCATAAGTTGTCGAAGAAATGTATGCATGGATCTCATTGAAGAGGAAGCTGCCATTTTGACAGATTGGGCATTTGATTGCTATGTATCCAACAGATTAAATTTACTTGTCAATGATGACATGGAGGCAATTAATAACAGAACACAATTGAAGAGGTTTGTAATGATTGCCCTTTGGTGTATCCAAGATGATCCTATTCTCCGACCAAGCATGAGAACAGTCATACAGATGCTCGAAGGTCTGGTTGAAGTTCCTGCCCCTCCTTGTCCAACTTCAAAAATATATACTACGTCTTTTAATCTTCAAGGCTAGAAGTGTTCCTATCAATTTGGTTTTGTCTATTTTGATTAAGCAGAGGAAAGGGTGTATGATAACTAAATTCTGTCTTGTTTTTTTTTTTTATTTTTTATTTTTTATTTTTTATTACAGTAGACAGTAGTGTGGTGTGGCATGTGCAATACATGGTTTTCCAACAAAATGTTAAATTTTTTTAGTTGCATCGTCTGTTTTCACAGGAACACTAACCCGTCTCAATTTATTTGCCTCATTTTCCAATCAAAGATGTCCCATTTCCTTTTAATAATATTTTTTTCTCTACTTGTTCACTTGCGTTTATATTGTGCATTTTCTTATGATGATTCATGTTAGCCGACCCAAATCATTTTGGGACTAAGGCTTTGTTGTTGTTGGTGGTGGTGGTGTGCTTGTTTACTTGCGTAAAATCTTGTATAAATTGTTGTTGTAAATGTACATTGGGATAAAGGGAGTACATACATTCGGCAAAATAACAACTATATTAGAATCATGTATAATCACAATTGATTGCATCTTCAAACAATGACCTAGAAATCAATTCATGATCACAAAACAACCTCAAAAACTACCATAAAATAAACTCAGTAAACCCTAATCAAATTACAAAATTAAGAGAAGCCAAGAAAGATTAAAACGAATTCAATTCCAATTCCACAAACTAAACTCAAATAAACATTAGCTGCAATAATCAAAAGCAATCACGAACAATCAATTAAAAGTTTAAACGTAATAATCAACAACAATCAAACGCCACAAAATTAGGGTTTAACAATGATGAAAAAATACGAAATTGGAGTAAAATTATTACCTTTTTTAAGTTTTCCGAACTCCGAAGCCCAGGTTGCTGAGAATTTTCACGAATTTGTTCGCCAAAAAAACACAAAAAAATCGAAATAATGATGAAATAAGAGAGAAAATTGAAGTTTGGCGCCATACATATATACGGATAAAAAAAAATAAACGACGCCTGAGAGATTCGAACTCTCGCGGGGAAACCCCATGTACTTAGCAGGCACACGCCTTAACCACTCGGCCAAAGCGTCTCTTGTTGCTAAATTGTTTAAGGATTTCTTATTTATATGGCTCATTGGAAAGTGAGTTGAACTAAGCAACGAAGTTAGAATTAGGTCCCGTTCAATGTACCTTACAGATCTAAAATTATTTTTACTGATTCTCTATAATAAAGTTTATTTGAAGTTACTTTATTTTTACTGAACTGAAATTATCTTTACAGAGTATTACAACAAAATTAGTGCAGTCTCATTTTAGATTAAATTTTTTTTTTCTAATTTATAATTATGTTAAGACTCCTTAAAATTTATCTATTCAATCACTCAGCCTCATTTTTTTTACATATAAATTAAATTATTAGAGTTTTTTTTAGAAAAAAATAAAACAAAATGAGTGTTAAATTCAGTCTCAAGTTAAGTCTTGAATTTTCAATACTCCACTTCATATTTTCTTAAGACCAAACTTCATAAATGCTTAAAAATAATAAAGACTCATCTTAAAACCGCAAAATTAAAAAATGATGATATTATCTAGAATCTTAAAACCTAGGGCTAATCTTGCTTTAACTCTTTGAGGTGAAGTGATCAAGGTCTTATAGTGCGGCTTGACGACTCAAAAATATTAGCTTGCACTTTAGTGGATGTGGACATAAGAAGTAGTATACATCCTCTGTTCTTTTTCACTTGACCTATTTTATTTATTATGTTTATCAATGCAAAACTTAACTATCAATAACTTTAATTTTCAATAGTAAAATTTATAAAAATTGTATAATATGATAGCACTTACTGAGATAGTTCTAACAAGATCTTATATGAGTATGTTATTCCT
This sequence comes from Chenopodium album, assembly GCF_948465745.1. Classification (NCBI taxonomy): domain Eukaryota; kingdom Viridiplantae; phylum Streptophyta; class Magnoliopsida; order Caryophyllales; family Amaranthaceae; genus Chenopodium; species Chenopodium album. The sequence goes on from NC_137855.1 coordinate 707,212, forward strand.
TACATATATAATGCACAAAAGACATTTGAAAGAGGGGTGATGAATAATTTAAAAGTCAAAGCGGGTCAAGTAAAAAAAAAAAGGAGAAAGTATTGAATTTTTGGATGAAAAAAACAATGAAAAATGTTTGAATGATGAAGGTATATATGCAAATTGGGCTTGCGTACTCCTGCACTTTGGGCCCAACCAACTAAAACATAACCATTTGTCCATTTTAGAACGTTCAGTTGTGTGCCTCCGTGCATATGTAATGTTAGTTATGTTACTAATTTTATTGAGTTTTGCAATACATGAAACTATGAAAGCATTGTCTAAATGTTTTGCAGTAGCATTTTAAATTTGGGAACAATCATATAATATACATAAACATTAGGTGATTATGGAAGTAAAATATGCACTTAATTTTCTTTTCGAATATAAATTATTTTTCCATTCACCCGAAATAGATCTGATTTGGTTTAAATCTTTTCGATATGATCTAATCTAAATTTTTTTATATAGCTTGATGGATCTATCTCGATCCTAACATAAATGAATAATACTTTTTACAAATAAGGTGAATCAAACATATATCCTAAATGAAAATGACATATATGTTAGCTCGTATATATTATTCTAATCAGTTTGATACAACTAACAATCCTATAACGAGTCATTTTATCAATTCTAAATCCTATTTGATCAGATTTTGGTCAAATTTTATTGAAAAAAATTGCCAATTACCTTATTATAGTAAGTCAAATAGGGTATCTAGCTTTGTATCAAATTCAAGTAAGTAGCTTTACATATATACAATTTAGATTATTCAAGTGATTTAGAATAAATAATTGAATAAGGATCAAATTATGGATCCATATGTAAACAATGCTAGCAACAAAATTTAAATCTTACAGTAGTGTCTTGCACAAGAAAGATCGAATGGCACATAGAAAGGTACACTTTGTTTAATTATAAGAGTAAATAAAAATTTCCAAAAGCTAAATGCTTTTCTCCTTTGTGCAAATGCCTTACATGAGAGAAAGAGCAATTCCCAAGGTAGTAGATAGATTAATAAGCTAAGATACCGAAAGAATTTTGGTAGTACGTGAAAAGGTTAGGTCTAGAAAAGGTTCAAAGAGACAGTCAAAAAGGCAATTTCCTTATTACATGGGAGTAAAGCTAAGTCCAACAAATATGCTATGAGACATGTATACCAAATCTATACTACATCCATTCCACTAAAATTGTCCGAAAGATTGTTATATATACCCGCAGACCGCAGTGTATGGTACATCCATGGGTATTTGTTCTCATTTTGATAATTGAAGAACAAAAACTAACTAACACCCGGCCCGGGTGTGCATAATATATTTCAATTGTCCTAAATAATATTATTTGATTATATAAGAGTTTGCTCAAAGAAAGGAATGTCATGTAGTCATGATCGATACATAAGTCTCATGAACTTAAAATATAATATGGATGCAACATGATCTTTCATGTTGGAAAGGAGAAGTGGATGAGATTGATGAGCCTATGACCTTTCTTATCATGTTAACTCTTAATATTAGAAGGATCACCAAATATTTAATTCGGTGATTGAATTGAAGTCCTATATCGGTTTATATTCTATCACTCTCTATTTCTATCCTTAATGCATGTTATATATGTGACAAATTTGATGAAACTTTTAAATTAAAAAACATGAGACAAACCTAGTGAAACGGATAAAGTATATATAATATACAAGGAGCCAAATGACATAATATACAAAAAGCAATAATATTAATATTATTGTGGATATCTTTTCAACTCCAACTTAGACTAGTCTTGTTCTTACTTGAATTTGGTCCTTTTCCTTTTTTAAAAAGGAAGTGTTTTTATTTATTGGGTATCATTTTTATGAAATCAATGAAATTCCTGTGTTAATAATCTTGTCACTTTGACCACCCACAACATGCAAACCACAAACTCTAACTAAGATTTTTGAATGTATTGTCGCCTTCCGAGGAATGACAATGATCTACTCCCTGAATTTCTGGTTTGGTTGGTCCATTTTGCTCCCCTCTTATATTAACTTCTCATAATATTCTTATTAACACTTATTAATTATTTACTACACATTATTCAACGAAATTTAGGGTTTTCTTTGATTTTTTTGTGAGAGTATAAGCAATTAAGCATGCATACACTAATACACACAATTTGTTAAACTCTAGAGAAGTTTGTTATTTACACATTTTACATAGGGTGATTTTTAAATAATTACAGGAGTTAAAAAAAAAAAAGATAATTACTAGCTAGGTTGGTTAAATTACAATGCAAACGAAATAGGTTTCCAACAAAATAGTACAACATATAATCTTTATAACCATAAAGCATTATATCTTGAATAGTGGTGCATCCGTCCACTACAAATTTTATTTTAACACTTTGAAATTCATATCTTGAGTCAACAAAAAAAGTAGGTTTTTTTTTTAGTATAAAGAGTCACAAAGAACAATGACGACATATAGTGCGGATGGAGTAAATGATAGTTTTGGGATCTACACATTACCCCAAAACACCAACAACTAAAATACGAAGTAGTTGACATCCATTTGTAATCATTGTAGTACACTAATATGATAAATTTGTTATAGTAGTATATTTTTGTACAATTGCGATAAATAATCATCCCATCATATGTACATTTATGAGCTCAAAAAAAAATGCCCTTAACATACTAATTGCACATCCATCTATAGGTGATGAATTTCTTACACTTGATTAAGCTTGTGCTTAGAAACCATCATGCATATACTAAAATCATTGAAAGATACTAGTTATAGATGTATGACTTTAAGGATGGTTCCAAAAAATCAATGATTTCAACAACATGCAAGAAAAGGCGCAAGTTAAATAAACTAATTATATTTAATGTAAATGATATGATTTAACAGGCATAGATTAAGACCTTAATAGTTATTTTTGTAAGATAGGTGTTTTACCAAGAAAGAGTAATCAAGGCCTACGCAAGTCTCACATGCAACCCAACACATATGTTAGATACTTAGATATATGCAATTTGCAAAGTCTTATTTGTATTGTATAACCTAATTACAAATTAATTAACCAAAGTATTTATCCTAATACTTTTTAGGTAAAATTTAATTAAATTATTGGAAAAATGTTATCATCTATGAGAAGGAAATAAAGGGTCCCTTTGGATTCGGAAAAGATGGAAGACCTGTTGATCTTGTCCAAGTGAAAGTATAATTGGTTATTGTTTCTAAATTGGTTGCACATGGCTGAGATAATGATATTCCTTTATCTATTTTCTCCCTTAATTATTTAATTTGATGATGGGTCCGTATCTATACTATATACGAAGTATTATTTAAAAGTATTAGCTGTATACATTGAGCAATTACACATCCTATTAATTTCATGCAATAAAGATTATTGTGAACCTCTAATATTCCAACTTATATCATACATTCATACGTGTGATACGATATATCTTTAAGAGTTAATAAATTATTTCCTAAGAATAATGTTTATATATCTATAATTACCTTGTGTATCTCATATGAAGATTAAATGTAATTTTAGTAATTTTCTAATTTCATTACAAAGTATTATCTTTTGTAATGAATTTGTTTGAATATAAATAAAGAGAATAATTTAGGAAAACATTTTGGATATCCAAATACAATTTAGATTTTATGTATATTGATTGTAACATATATGTAAATATACTTGTACTTTGTATATATATACTAGTAGTAGTTATTTTTCTAGGGTTCTCAAGATTTGAATAAAAACATTCAATATGATTATGATGGTCATGTGATATTTCGAATTTAATTTCGACCAATAAGTTAAAATTGTAATGAAAGGCTTCTCGAAAAGTATTAAATTCTTCATTAAAAATCAATAGATTGTAACTTTTGATATAAAGTTTCATGCGGTCTATTGATAGAGTTAGATATAGACCCTTGACTTCTGAGGTTATAAGCTTAATTAAGTTGCTCTTACAAAAAAAAAGTTGCTCTTAAATAGTACATTTTTGTATGCACTTGAACCCTAATTACTATTTACGAGCATATACCATGCACGCCTGAGCATACACACTCTCGTTGGTTAGTGCCCTTGTCACTGTACTGTGCAAGCATGGAATGCAATTTTTAAGGTGAACTATCCATGCAGTGATTGATTTGTGCAATGTCGTCCCATAAAGATATCGTTTGGTTGAATGTAGGAAATAAATTAAATGAATGGGCGATCGTTAATAAAGTATTAAAAATCAAATAATTAGAATGGAACGATCTACACAAACAATTTACTCAATTTCATAAATAAAAAAAAAGGGACCTTTTAAGTGCAATGCAAGTATGTTTTATGTATAGCCGTATAGGTCATGTAACTTATAATAATAATATAATGTGGATGATCAACTAACTTAGTTAGTAAAAGTTTTGAACAATATAATATAGTACGTACTTAAGACTTAAGATCAAATCCCGTTATATCATTTGCGTTGGCTTTAATTGTGGGCTATTAAGACTCTCTTTACATTAAAAACAACTTATGATAGTAGTGATGAGATGAGAAAATATAAATTGGTCATTTTGAAGTGAGAAGAGAGTTCAAAATAAAGCTAATTTTAAGCCTTTAACATGAGTCACTTAGCACATGTTTTCAAGTAAATTAAATATTTAAGCGTAGTCACATCAAATAATTGAAATCAATCTCATATCAGTCATATGAATACTAAGCTAGGTGTACCGATGCTTTATTCAAACCATTTAATAATACTAACAAAATTCAATCTAACTATTTTTTTTTTTTTTTTTTTTTTTTTTTTTTTTTTTTGAGGGGGAAATTCAATCTAACAATATTACACAATTATACTTGACGTTTTCTCTGAATATGTCTTAGAAGTTAGAACTACCATCTTATGAAAGTGTGAAAAATCAGAGTTCAATGGCTTTATTTAATGTCCCCTTGGTGATTTGCTCCTTTAGTACTCAACAAATTTTTTTTTTTTTTTTAAGGCATCCAATTTACTCACCCTATATTATTTTAAGAAAGAAAAAAAAAATAATCTCTTGAATCCGTTCTCATATTTAGATATTGATTTTATTTATTTATTTATTTATTTTTTCGTCTATACTTACACTCATAAAATCTTGTGTAAATGACTACATCCATGATAAATTGATAAGTAAATTAATAACAGATAGAATTATACTCAATATGATTTTAGATTATATAATTAACTAGGTTAAATCCCGTGCCATGCACGGTTTTTCACTCTTTGTTACGGAGTATTAATTAAAACTATATTTAAATATAAACATAATTTGGTCCATAGTCTATTTTTTATTTTATCCCAAATCTAGCAACTTAAAATACAACTATTTTTTTTTATGACTACATATTATATTTGTAATTCAAACTTTCTTTTTTATATTTTCTATTTCACATTTCAAAAAAAATTTCATTCGCTAATTATGTTAGGTTGAAAGATTATATTCATGATTTTTTTTTTTACTATAAATAATAATTATATACATTAAAAAGCAATTACTTATATAGAAGTAGAAAGATAGAATTAGATATATATCTAAGTTGGTAAATATATTATTTTACGATTGTTTTCCTAAATTTTTGAAGAAAATATTTTGCGTAATATTCTCTATCTTTTTTTTCAATTATTTTTTTTTAAAAAATATACTAAGGACACACCAGAAGATGACACGTGTCATTGCTGGTGTGTCTTTTAGTATATAGTTATTGATTAGTGGCGACTTTTAATACATTTGTTATTATCTAAAACCATATGGTTTTAGCTTACTCTTCTTCTAATCATTCCCTTTAATTTTAATCATCTCTCTTCTTTTATAAATCATATAACCCTTACTTTTCTCTTTCCTTCTATGATTAAACTCTCTCATTAACTCATTTTTGTTCATTGTCAACCTTGCCCTACTCATCAAAACGCATGATAATCGCCATCATTTGTTGTATCTTCATGAAATTAATCACTAGATCTTTTTATTTCATCATTTCATCTCACAAGACCAATCATCAATAGATCTTAATAGTACACTATTCTTAATTTCTTACATTAATAATCAATATACAATATACTAAATTAAGGTAGATTAATTAGTTCACAAGTCTAATTCATGCATGTATTGATATATGATTGGTGATAATCATGAGATCATATGATCAGGTACATCATTTGCAATGATTATTGGTAGTTGATCCCATGCTTCTAACAATCATATGGTAAAGATCAAATCAATCTATTCTGGATTTTATACAATAAAGAATTAATTATATTTTTAATTAACTTTAGCCAATTTTATAAAAATAATTTCAACTTTTCGACTATTAGCCAAAGGCGGAGCATGCATGCTCATTATGTAGAATAACATACATATATTGGGGTTAATTATTAACAGGTGGATATCTTACGTAGTACACCCTATGATTAGCTACTATATGTTGATACGAAGTACATAGTAATATAATTCGGAACTAAGTAGGAAATCACATGCGAAATAAAGCAACTAATTAATTTTAATAATTAGTGGCCGATTTTGGATTAAGAAAATAAGGTGATCGAGTCAATGTATGATTGCATGGACCTTCAAAATCTTATTTAAATTGTTAGGAGCTGAGCTTTTATGCACTTGTATGTACGTCCTAAAGTCATTATATATTTACTTTTAATACTATTGTACGAGTAATAGCTAAAATATATAATCATACAGGACTGGATGACTCTGTACAACAAGTTAAGCTATTCTTTCTTCCAATGAACGAGCATCTTTTTAGCTATTACTCGTTCACTCTAATATTTGTTACCTGTTTTAATACTATGATTAATATGTGTACATGCAAATAGCCAGCTAGTAAATGTAAAAATCATTATTAAAAAAAAAAACGGATGCATGTAATAATTCTACGTGTAATGCTTGCCTACAATAATAAATTTGAAGTCATGTACATGCTTAAAGTTAACATACTCCGAAGTGCTATTTAAAGTACCTCTTCGGCTCTTTAGTAGTAGTACATTTTTAGAGAGGTAACGTTCTAATGCTATTATAGAGGGTTAGGGTTCAGGGTTAGTTACGTCGTTGTAGTTCTAGTTCTAACTAACTGTACAATTGTACTAGTAGAGTTGTAGTCTGAATTTGTAGACTGTAATTTGGACCATCAATTTGATTTCATTTCCCTATACGAAGTATATATATATTTGCCTCACAATCTGATTTTGCGTATATATATACTACTTAGGGCATATTCAGCTCCAATCAGTTCAGTTCAGCTCAGTTCAGTAAATCAGAACAAGCCCTTATGTTAGACTTAGATATTGGTTTCATAATGTATACAATCATAAAATTTTAAGAAAGAATTCTCCATGCACCATGCCAATTAAAATAAATTAGATCCTTGTGAATAGAGTACCTAGCTTGTTTGGATTGGAGCTTGACACTGCTTAAATATAAATTAGTAAATATCTAGTAAAACCTGAATAAATTGATATATTTCAAACGAGATATTCTTAAAATAGATTAAAAAAAATTAAAGTTAGAACAGTTTTCAAATGACATAAAATCTCTTAAAATTGTCCATTTGTACTAGTACTAAATTCAAATAGTGCTGATGCTTATTATTATACGAGAGAGAGAAAGTGACTAGTTGATTAAGTAAACTAGAAAAACAAAAGAAGAATTATTACACTAATTAAAAAAGGCACTTAATTGTTAATTATTGCCTTAAGTGTGACCTGTAGTAGAAGGATGCGTGATCCGAGTATTTTATTGTCAAGGACACATACCCTCCTCAGTCCTCCCCTATTAAAGCAACTTCAAATTAATCACACTCTCACAATTATCCCAACACAAACCACTCTTTCTCTCTCTTCATTTTCTCTCTCTACTTTCTAAGCTACTCACTCTTAAGTCAAAGTGCTTAAGACTTAGCTAACTTCTCACTTACGACATACCTACTATATCTTCTTCAACCTAATTAAACCATACTATATACTATTTAAGTAGTATACATCATTGTCGTTATTGTTATTGTTATTGTTATTGTTAAACAGACGCGAACCTAAAATTATTATTCCTAGATGGAATACCTTGTCAACATGAGTACCAACTCAAATACGGCAATAAAGACTCCTTCGCCTAGGAGTAAAAGAAAACACAACCAACAACAGCAACAACAACAACAAGAATCACCCCCGAGTACTATTAGATACTTGGGGGTGAGGCGACGTCCTTGGGGGCGCTATGCAGCCGAAATAAGGGACCCCACCACAAAGGAGCGTCATTGGCTTGGCACTTTTGACACTGCGGAGGAAGCTGCCTTAGCCTATGACCGGGCTGCTCGGTCCATGAGAGGCCCGTCTAGGGCCCGAACTAATTTTGTCTACTCCGACTCCCCGGCGGGGTCCTCGGTCACATCCATCCTCTCCCCGGATGACCAGTCTCACCTTAACCAAATCTTTTTCACTAATGGGCCTTCCTCGGCCCAAACCCAGCCCAACCCTACTGATCAAAATTTTTGGGCCTGTTGGACTAATACTAATTATCCTCAGCCCATTAATAACACTAATTATCAACCTTGTGTTCAAAATAATGAAGTTACCAAAGAAGTTGAACTTCCCCCTTTACCCCCGGATATTACCTCGAGTTACAACATGGGCTTCGGTATGGGTATGGGTATGGATATGGATTTGGGTATGGGTATGGGTATGGATATGAGTCAATGGGTCGGAAATGACTCGGACTTTATCGGATTCTCTAGCCAGATTGGGTCAGTGGGGTTCGATAACATAGTTAGTACCGAACCCAATATGAGTGGTACAAGTAATGTGACAACAACCATCCTAAATGATAATAACCAGTATAGTTCGGTCATGCAACATAGCCCGCTTTTTAGCAAGATGCCGGTTGTATCCGACCCGGTTTTTGACGGGTTTGACTTGGGTTCCTCTTCAGCTTACTTCTACTAAACCTACTTTTTTTTTTTTTTTTTTTTTTTTGGGAACACCTTTATTGATTTTTTTGTAATTTTCTTTTACTGCGTATTTTTGTTGGAGCTCTAAGCAGTTGTACCGAGTTCATCCACACCATGAAATCGAATGTCATAGGCTACATACTTATCGGGAAAACTAGCTGATATCTGTTCATGATGACAAAAGAGAGATGCAAAACATGGTGTGATTGCTTCATCAAGTTTATTGTAATAATTTATTTTTTAAAAAAAAAAATTTCATTTTGAAGTCCTACTGTACTATTTTCTCATCCTTGTAAGAGTTAAGAAATTTTACAATTTGCAATTATAATTTTAATACTCCGTATTTATCAAAAGGTCGAAAATGAAACCTACGTATTTATTTAAAATATTGTTGGAGTAAATAATTATATTAAGATTTATAATGTGTTAATAAAGCTAATATATTGTACGTATAATTGCGAGGTGATTAAATCATTGAGTTGAAAATGTTAGTTTTGGAATGTTTTGATTTGAATGTGTAAGTGAAAAAATTAATATATTATACGTGCATGCATGATGTAAGTATGATACTATTGCTACGAAAGCTTCGCAAGGATTCATGCACACGTCTTTAGCTACATAGCCTACATTACTAGTATAAATGAATATAATACATCCAATATTCTACTAGTATAAATTTTTAAAAAAATAAACATAAAAAAAATAAAGAAAAAGAAAGAAAAAAAGAAGTTTGTCCCTAGCTAAGTAGTTAGTCCCTATCCCAAAATTAAAAAAAGAAGAATAAAAAAGAGAAAGTATGCCACATTGTGACTTTGTGTCTTTATGATGAATTAATGGTAAAAAAATTTAATAATAATCATGCTAAATAACCTAAATTACATTTAGACGATAGTATAAGAAGTGAACAAATTACATCGATGGATATAATATGGAGGATTGGAACACATATGATGTAAAGTAATGAAATGGCCAAATGGATATTTTAATGTTAGTCAATAATATAAAATTTGAATTGAGGATGAGGACCGTGAAGGGTTGGAAAAATGGTGTTAAGGGCTTGTTCAATTCAGCTTAATTTCAGTTCAGCTCCAATCAATTCAATTCAGTTCAGTTTAGCTCCTAATTTTCTTCTCTCATAAAATATTCATTTCAACTGTATTCAGTTTAGTTCAGCTCCAATCAGTTCAGTAGATGTGAACAGACCCTAAGTCCAATCTCAATATATTGATCATAATTGGTTTTTTCATACATTAATCTTGTTTGTTTAAGGTAAAGGTAATTATTGCATTGCAAGATTTTGAATCAATAAGTTTTATTTACTTATTTATTTATTTATTTTTATTTTTTTTTGAAATACCGTGGACTATGGAGAATGCATTTGCCAATAAAACTATGGAGAATGCAAAACCAAAAAAAAAAAAAATGAAAAAAGAACCATATATAATTTGTAACAAATGATCCGAAAATGGCGCCAAGTCATAGAAACTAACACAATACTACTTACGAAACTAAACTGAATAATAACTGAATTTTCTAATTTTCTTTACAGTACTATTTTTAGTAAATTGTATTATATCCTTAAGCCACGTATATATTCATTTTCAAATCATAAAAACTTTTTATATTCCTAATTTTATTCAATCTAGTATAAATTTATTTTACAATCAACAATTGTTAAACTTATTGCATTTTCACTTGATACCAAAGAGATTAAAAAAAATGGCTCATAGGGCATCGGTAAGTTTTTCTCTTACTTATTATTCTTGTCAATCACTTAATTACATAATTTGTGTTGATTAATGACTTTTTTTTGGGTTAAGTTGATTAATGATTTTGATAATTAGAAATTGATCTTATTAATAATAATCATGATGATCATTGGGTTGTAAATGGTGATTTATGTTGTAATTTGCAAAATGATTCTTTGCCTTATATTTTCCCGGAATTTGTCACAACTTTCTCCCTTTTTTTGGGGGGTCAAATGACAAAAGATATAATGATTGTTTTGTAGGGTTATTTGATGAGATCAATGATGCAACAAAAGACCAGATCATTTTCCACGGCTTCATCTTCCACTCCCAAATCTAAGTGGTAACATTTTATATTTCTTTTTCCACAAATCTATATTTTAATCGTATTCTTTGACCAGATTATCACGTTCGTTTTTTTGTCCCAAACGTACACGCCTAATAATATTAAGCGTTTAAATTTTCATCAGAAAAAAGTTGACAAACTATTAATGAAATAACGACCTTATAAGAAAATAGATTATATGCGTATGTTTTGTTGATTGGTTAGAACTATGTACGTGTTGCAAAATGTGATCACGGACAAATAAATTTCAAAATGAGATACTTGCACAATAACAAGTAAAAAATTTAAACTTGATTAGCGAATACAACTTGTGTATAAAAACGAAAGGAATTGTTCTTTACCATAGATCGATGAATTGATGTGTAAAATAACAAGTAAAAAAATGCAGGATAAGGGCAGATTTCGCGCCCATATACATAGTAGCAGGATTTGTGATGATAGCAGGAGGCATTGCCTCACACACAGGATATCAACAATTGGTGCACAACCCTAATGTTTACTTGAACAAGAAAAAGAGGGAAATGATCAATGAATTAGAAAATCCAATGCAAGCTGTTAATCATGGTGGTAGATATGTGGACAAATCTTTCTTAAGGAAGGTTGCTCATGTCCAAGATAAAGGCAAAGAGACCATTCCTAACCCTGTTAATGGCAATATCTACACAAGGTACTAGATACATACCATCTCTATTTTTCATTGTTTTTCGAGTTTTAGAGTGTGTTACACGTACCACATTCGTGATCAATGAAATTGCGATGTAAACTTATCATTTTTTTTTCGGTGTATATGCTATTTAAATATTTATTAATGGTTTGTTATATTGGTGTAGATCTAGGCATGCAGAAACTTTGGAGTCGATCAAGAGTTGATGTTATTGGATGCTACAAGTACTTGATCAACCATTTCCTAGAACATCATTTTGTTTGTAAATAACATTAAAGATAAGAAAAGGAACTATAGTTTCTTTCTTTTCTTTCAATCTTGTTAAATAAACATGTAGTTATCACTTAGCTTTTTATCTATGATATAAATTTTGATATTAAATTATTAATAATGTAATTATATACTCCTAGACTCTAGTGTAGCTATTTATCCCTACACCCCCACTCTTAAATAATGCATAAACAAACCCAACAACCCTTGTAATTGTGTAGAAACTGAATAGTAACCACACTTTTTACCCACCTATAGATAAAAAAAAAATTAAAAATAAAAAAAATAATTCAAATCATCATTTCATTTCATTTTCTCTCTCCTTACCCATTTTCTCTCTCTTCAATTTCTCTCCCTAAACCCATTGATCTACTTTTTCAAACCCAAAATTTCTACGAATTTGAGACAAATTATCAATAAAAATTGTTCAATCACTACAAAATTCAACAAAACAAGATTGAAATTCGAAAGAATAAGTGATTTTGTTCATATTTGGTTCAAAAAAGAGTATGAAACCTAGGTTTTACTAAAAATTTTTTTGTTGTGATTGTATTTCAAAACAATTATTGAAACATCAACTATGGAAAATGCATCATGTAAGCATTTACTATAGTTTTAGTAATTTTTGTTCAAAAACTAGTAAATCAAATCATTACATTCTTCATTTTTTTTTGTACAACGAAGAAAATAGTTCCAAAAAAGGAAAACAAAGATTCTGGAAAAATGTAAGTATTAATAAAATTAATTCGTAATGAAATTTTTCTTTTGATGAATGTTCATTTCCATTTTGATAAATGTTCATTTATACATTAGTATACTATCATTCACATGTTTTTTTTTTTTTTTTTTTTTTTTTGAAAAAACTCTCATTTTATTAATACAAATGCTCATTCAATTCATATGTATTTAATAATTTATAGTCATTCGTGTAACAATGTTCATTTTTTCATAGTTTGAAGTGGAGAATTATTTTGATGAATGTTCGTTTTTATTTCGTAAATGTTCAATCACATAATAATACATGGTCATTCACAATTTCACATATTAACACACGATTATTAGAACATCAAAGGTGTTTGATGAATGTTCATTTTTATTGCAGTACGAAGGAAATAGTTTTAGAAAAGAAAATAAAAAATCTGGAGAAAAGTAAGCATTAATTAAACTAGTTCGTAGTGGGTTTTTTATTTAATAAATCTTCTTTTCCATTTTGATAGATAATCATTTGTATATTAGTATACAATCATTCACTTGTTAATAGATGATTAATATATATGTATAGTCATTGTATTAATGTTAATTCTTTTTCATAGTTTGGGGTGGAAAATTATTCTGATGAATGTTCATTTGTATATCATGTTCATTGATTGATATCTTTCATAGGCATTTTTAAACTAATGCATGTTAATTTATATATTAATAGATGGTCATTTTAATATTCAATTATCTAATTATGTTCATTTATGTATTAAGAGTTGTTCATTTCCATATTAATGGATGATCATTTATATACTATTATATGTTCATTTATTTATTAATATATGTTCATTTCCATATATATATATCGATCATTTCAATTGTTCTACTATTCATATTCATATGAAATTCGGTTCATTTCAACACTTATTCTTGCTCAAATCTAACTAAAAATTCATTTGTTTTTGTCTATTAGTTAAACAAAGAATCGTGGATATAGTGAGTTAGTTACACCACATAATATCAAGGAGAAAAAAGAAGACGGCAAAAATAAGGAAATTAATCAAGAAGACATGTATTTGTGCAACATGAACCAATAACACGAGCTTGTATCTTTTAATTTTGGATCGAGAATTCAGTATGTATAATAATATGTGTGGAATTGTGTTGTATATTTTAATATCCAATATTTCAATTTTTGGTGATATAAAATTTCTATTTGATTATAACGTACAAGAAGGAAATAAACTTTTTTTTTTTCCCAAAGTATTATTACAAATCACATCCTTCAAAAGCAAACATTTAAAAGGAAATAAACTTTTTTTTCCCAAAGTATATATAATGTTCATATTTTTTGACGACTTATATAATGTTCATATTAGGAAAACAATATGTTCATAAACAAAAAACTAAATATTCATAACAAATATATATATAAATGAACATTAAAAGTCACATGTACAACTTATAATCCCATAAACACAAATATATATGAGCGTCTTTAAAAGAATTATTACAAATACACAAAATAACAAATTTTAAAATATGTTCACTACTTAAAATATATATGAGCGCCTTTAAAAGAATAAAAATCATTGAAATTCACGTGTACAACATTTATATTCAAATACAACTACAATAATCCTATAGTTTACTACAGAAAACATACATTAAACATAAATGAACATTAGATGATGGAAATGTTCACTTTCGTGTTTATGAAACAATTACATGTAATAGTATAGTTGTATGGAAATGCATTATTATTGTAATTAAATTGAATTTATTTTATATTGGAAATTATTTTAAACAACTCTTTATTTACTTAAATACAATTCTAAGACGTATGTATTTGCATACATCTTACTATAAAACTTACACATAGCTCTTAAAATGAACATTTAATGATACAAAAATGAACATATGTTGAAACACGAATAAACAAAAATGTACATTGGATGATGCAATACTTCTAATAATAAAAATGATTTGAACGCAGCAATCCATATAGATAAATTTGATCATTTTTATTAATAAAAAAATTCTTAAAATGCAATTCAAAATATATTAATTTGAACAAAAACTCCTTATTATAAAAATGAACATTTAATGATTTATAAATGAACATTTACTAATACAGAAATGAACATATTATAAAAAATTTACAGAAAATTCATAAATGAAAAGGGCCGGGGGCGGGGCACGCGCGGAGGGGGGGTGCAGGCAGTGTTCCCTGCCTTAGAGTCTAGGTAAAAATTTGTATTAATAATGAGGTATTACGTGAATTGTGAAATTTATGGGCTTTTGAACTATTTATAAGTACATAAGCAAAATAGCCAGTGATGGGCTTTAGCAGGCTAGCCCATGGGCTTACTTTTACGTCAAACTTACATTTCTTAGGACTGTTGCAACGCTGGAAAATGTTAGTCCACTTGCCACTTTAAGCAGTCTTTTTGGAGAAGTCTTTAATTCTTTTTATTTATTTAATGATTTTAATCAATATGTTAATGCATTGAGTATTTCAAAATGTCTCGGTTTATCTTTACACACGATTTTAGTAATGTGAATTATAAGAATTCATACTGTTTTTGGTAATGTGAATAAGATTTTATACTTTGAGAGTACAAAGTATGCATCGACACAAATTTAAACAATACTTGTATTAGTGGAATGAAAAGATACTTGTCCGAAGTATTTTGAGTCTGTTCACTTCAGCTTAATTTCAGTTCAATTCCTAATTTCATTCTCTCATAAAAAATTCAAGTCAGTTCAGCTTAGTAAATGAGAACAGACCCTTTGTAGCAAAAATAAAGGTACACACGTACCACTATTTTTGACAAAAAGTAAACCATGATATGAACATGTATGTCCAACAGTCCAAGAGTTGAAGCAAAGAACTTATTTCTCCCAGAGCAAAAGCGAACAAAATAAGAGCGACTCTTACCTTTTATATTTAGGAATCATCCTAGCCTAATTTACTTGTTTAGTTGCTTGTTTCTTACCACAAATTTGGTTAGAGTGGGAAGCTCTAATAATTTGACTATTTGAGTTCTTCTATAATCTTAATAGTATTAAGTTTAAGAATTAAAGTATTTCAAATGAAAAAAGGTTTAAAGAATCATAGAATTAATAGGATTAAATTTAAAAAATTAAAAATTAAAAAAAAAAGGATTAAATTAAAGGGTTAAATAATCAGTACATTAGAATATTAGATGGTAAGGACCACAAAAGTAAATAAAGGCGTGAGCAAGAAACAAGTAGTAGAATTGCAATTAACGTGTAAAAGTTGTGGGTGAGTGGCTGTTAAACTCCAAAATTTAAATTTTGTTTGGTAGGCGGATATACTAATCTAATCTATTCTTAATACTACTTTCATCAGATCCAAGTCTTCTACTTATAGATTATCTAATCTACCCAACATGTATGTACTCTACTTTTGCAAGACTCCTCTTTTGTCCTCTACCAACTTGCCCATATGAATATTCACATACTCTAGTCGATCATCTTGTCCTATTGATAGATAATCGACAAATGTTTGATAAAATTAGTTGTTGTTAGCACCTGTATACAGTTAATTTTTATTTTATTTTTTTTTTTTTACGAGAAGAAAAAGGATTTCACAAATGAAAGATAGCCAAACGGCACTTACAAACAATTCCTAGAAAACCTAAAATTCCAACACAAGTACAAATCACCTTAAAACTGGTTACAGATTCAATCAACGATCGCCTTAAAAAAAAAAAAACTTCATCCACAGATTCGGCGTAAGAGCCACAGATGAGTAGTTGTTTGGGTGAAAAAACTCATATGGCCTTCTTGTCTAGAGTTACTTATGGACAATACTACTACTACGACTAGATCCTAAAAATAATGTTTATGGTAGTGTAATTTGAATTGATGGTAAGTACTATTTATGGTAGTGTTTGAATTGATCTATGTTCTTAGTCAAGAATCTCAAGATACATGATTATAGGCTTTCTTTTTAACTACTTTGGTAACCTATATTGCTTAAAGAAGGATTTCAAAGTAATTTGTCAAACTACTACTATAAGCTAGAAGCCTAGAACCACCTATGAACCCAATTTCAAATCCCCCTAGCCTATAAAGGGGTCACACTTTTCTTCCACTACACTCCTACAGTCCTACAGAATCACACATTCAGATTAAGAATCATCACAAAATTTGAAAATTCAGCCTTTCTATTACATCCATGGCTTATAATTTGGCCGCTTCACGATTACTAGAACAATATAGAGCAACGACCAACTAAGGGTTTATTTTACTCGACTTATTTTGTCTGAATTTATCTAACCCGAACTTATATTTGCTTAGACTTCGAATTAGCAATACCCACAACTAACCCAAGAACAATTTGACAACTCTACTAAAAATGCCTAGGAAGGCCTTGTGTAATGCATTGACTCAGCAATGTTTGTCCAAAGAAACTAGAGTCCTTCCTAGAAGAGCATTTTCGAACAGAATATATAGTCCCCTGATGCCCCCAGTTGCATGCAAAATCGAAGGGCATCGTCACAAACTCAAAAAGAAAAGAACATCACCAAACTTTGATGCCAAGAATTGCATCACAAGTTCAAGCAACATCTTAATCAAGCTCTCACACTGAAAAAAAAAATATATTTTATGTATTTGGTCCCTAAATTAGAGTTCATAGATAAGCTAAATGTGGTCCAAGTTTATCCTATTCAACCAAAGTAATTCTCCAAGAAAGGTACAACTTATGCCTTAAGAAGAGGCGATTCGCAACAATACATTTTATAAGCAATCACTCCTCATTAGCACACTTGATAAAAAGATGAAGAGCACAAGTGTTTTACACAATAGGGCAGTAACTTACTGTCACGACGTCGTGTTTTTGTCTAACAAACGAATTATGCAAGAAGACACTCGAAAACAAAAACATGCACATGATAGGAGAAGATAGACTTGCATATAAAGACTTTTCCAGAGGTTTATGAACTGGAAATCTGAAGAAGACTGAATTCTATTTCTATCTAAAGCCAGACAGTATAAATCAATATAATAGGATCCAAGACATAGCAAAAAAAAACAATTGAATGCTAAAAACCAGCTAGTAACATGTCAATTATCATAGTCATTGTAAGAAATTACAGTATGATTGGATAATCGGCAAAAAATATCAAAGGGTAACTAATGAAAAGCAGCCAAAATGTTAGGGCAAATGACAAAAGAATGCAAAAGCCTGAAAGGTTTCAGGCGCGCCTTACCGGATAACTCGAGAGCCCAAGAACAAATCTATCCATTAACAAAATGGGGCTCAAGCTAGCTCAACTAATTATGTATCACTTGTTAATGTCACTAGCACTCAACCCCGACTTCTGCAGCTCGTCGAGGCTTGTTTTTCCTCCTGCTCCCAATATGCCGAAACCCACTAGGCTTGGTTGAAATTTCTGAAACTAAGGTAGCTCCAACACTGTTTTCTTCTTTCACAGGACTTTGCTTCTCCTTTGATGGAGAGCTCCTTTTCCTCTTCTTACCACTCTCAATGGCGGTCGTGATACTCGAATCCTTATTCTCACTGTCCTCCTCTTCTACCTTTCCGACTACATCTTCATCATCCACCTCATCCTTCAATGGCCTTTGAGGCCTTCCTCTTCTCTTTTGAGCAGGGATCTTCTCCTCTTCGCCACTCCCCGGATCATCGTGGCTCGTAACTGTCAACTTCTTCCCTTTCCCTCTACCTCTCCCCATAACTCAAACTCCCACAAATAGCAAAAATTCAAGCAATGAACTGATTTATCTGTCAAAGAACAAGCAAAACCCAATTCCAATTTATCAATTAAAGCTCAACTATTTAGATGCCTCAAATTTATACCAAAACACCCACATCACTGATTTCAAATTGAAGCTAATTAATGTCATTCAAAGCTAAATCTCATCAATAAATAAAATTTGTCACAAATTTACATTATATTAGACTTAAAATCTAATCTCCCTCTTGTGTTTCTCAGGAACAATCTAATATGCTTTGAATCAATATTAAATTTACAATATGTTGAATCAGTACATCAAAATCCCACATGCAGATAAAGTTTGATTGATATTCAAAGTTGTACCATATTCTAAAACCCTCAAAATCCAATTTAATACGATTCAATCTTAAAATCTGACTAACACATGATTATAAAACATGCCATTAAAATTAAACAGAACATTAAACTTATAATAGAAACACAAAGCAGAGATAAGTGATTAATCAGTTAAAAAACCTTCAAAATCTTGAATATAAAACATTAAAATCTCAATTATAGAAAGAACAATAATCAATCATGCATAAAGCCAACATCTTGAAATTAATAGCATCACAAATTCCAAGAAAATAAAATTTGCAGACAATCAGCAAATTAATTCAATAGATCCAGAATTGCAAAGTAGTCAACAGATGTAAATTCAATCAGATGAACACAAAAATAATTCCCAAATAATAAAATTAAAATTAAAGACAAATACCAATAAACAGAGAGAGAAAAGGAGAGAAAACTAACCATAAACTGAATGCAAGAACAAATTTTGCACATATTCTTCACAAACCCATGAATTTAAATCTTCACAATCATTGAAATTAGTCGAAAAGAACAAAAACCCAGTTGAAAATCAACCCAAAGATTGAATCTTTTTTTTTACAGTTTATTTTTTTTCCTGATTTTGTTTGTGTAATAATCAGAAAGAAAAACCCAGATCAGAAAAAGGGGAGGAAAACGAAGAAGATTTGTGAAAGATTCGAGAAGAATTATAAAAACAAAAAACAAAAACAAAGATTGATTAAATGATGCAAGAAATGAGCAGCCCCAGAAGAAGAAGATGAAGCAAAAAGAGGAGAGAGAAAGAAGAGAGAGAAAGAGTGAAGAGAGGGATATCTTCTTCTGCTGCTGCTGCTGGTGTTGTAGAAAATGTGGACTGTAATGTGTATTTTTTGAAGGGGGAGTGAAATTTGCTACTTTATTTTACCACTTTTTTTTTTGGAGTTTACTTGAAGAGTTGAAAATATTGTAGCATAAAAAAGGGTAAAGATTAGTTTGACTAGCAAATGAGGGTTGGACTTGGGGAGGAAGGAAAGAAAGAAAGGGGTTAACTAAACTGTTTATGTTCAATGTATGTGTGAATGGAGCTTTTGGAGTGTTGTCTTGTGTGGCAAGAGTAGACCCGGTAAAATTGACTTGTTACGGTCTTACGAATGGTTGGGTATAGTATTGAGCTTAATTTAATTTGCATTTATATATAAATAATGGTTAGATTCAAATAATTCTTTTAAGTAAAAATCAAAACTTCGTATGATTTTATAGCAAGCAAATACTCTTGTAAATAAGCTAAAAATCAAATTTGAACAATTAAAATCAATTATAATAAGTAATCTGCATAAAATAGTTTAAATAGTTTTAGAGAATTAATTGGTATGCTCATATGAGTTATGAGTTTGAATTGGCTAAAATCCTTACATGTTTATTCGATACAAAATTTAAATTTCTAAATTCATACCCTAAACTCATAAGGTGTTACCAAGGGCCTGTTCTCTTCAAATTATTTTCAGTTCAGTTTAGTTCAGTTTAGTTTAGTTCAGTTCTTAATCTTCTCTCATAAAATATTCAGTTCAGTTCAGCTCCAATAAGTTTAGTTCGGTTCGGTTCAGTTTAGTTCAATCAATCAGAATAGGCCTCAAATGTTCAAGTATCATACTTAAAAGGCTGGGAAAATGTTATTAAAAATCGTCATTAATTTTTTTGAGAAATGAAAGTAATAATCGAAATTTAACCATAAATCACGGATGTTAATCATAAAGCATGTAAAATAATGTAGATATAGCATCGACCTTGATGGTTGGAAGCATGATTTGAAGAATAGAATAAATTCATTCTTAAAAGTTTAGTTGTTCTATGATGATTCTTACAATTAAGTTTTTGCTTTATTTTATGGAGGTATATTCAATTAATCATAGAATACATCAAAAATAATATACTAATACTAATTTAGTCTTAAACAAATGCATGACGATTCAGGGTATTAGTAGAATAGAATACATAAAACATAAAAAATAAACAAAGGAATTTTAGAACATCGAAAATGTGACAACTTATCTTCATGAAAATATATTTGTTTTTAGGAGTTTATAATTTAATGTATGATAGTGATGGAGTCATGGTCTCATGGAAGTAATATTGTTATTTTAAAGATAAATCAATTTGCCCCATAAAATTGTCCTTATAAAAACAAAAAAGGGTGCTCCGTAGAGATTGAATGATCACAAAATTTAGTAGAAAAATCCAACTATGAGGTACTTTGACAATGATATTGATAATGGTAAATATGAGGGATTGCATCACTTGATTTATAAAACGCTTACTATAGAGAACTCGTACCATGAATGTTCTATTACGAAGTATTACGAAGTATGTAAGTGTACTTAGGGTCTGTTCACTTCAGCTTATTTTCAGTTCAGCTTCAATCAGTTCAGTTTATTTCAATTCAGTAACTAATTTCCTTCTCTCATATAATATTCAGTTCAGTAAATGAGAATAGGCCCCTAATGTCATTAATTTCCTCTCTCATCAACTTTGTAAAGTCAAATATATTTGAAAAATAACTACTACTACAAACAAGATTAACAAGAAGAACTGAAAGAGCCGGAAGTTTGTAATTTTTTTGTTTAAACCCAAATCTAAAGAGAATAGGATCAAAGTGAGATCTGTGAATAAAATAGTTAGTCTAAAAAATACTTCCTTCTTTTTTTTTAACTCCATAGTTGAAATGTTTCTTTTACCACTTTTTAATATAACAACCACAAACAAAATAGTTTAACAATTTGCCACTAGTAAGACAAATAATAACTTTGCTTAACATGCCCTATGTCATTGACTCATTGCCCATTTGCCCTTGCCTGTGAATCCAAAATTAAATAAGCTTCTTAATCAAAGTGTCCATTACATTGAGTTAGTAACTTAATTAGTACACATCAAAGCACGAAGGTCAACAAACCTAGATACCATAGTTAGATTTTCCAGCTAGTAGCCTAGTACAACTCTTAAAACGTGTGTTACAGTACATTAGTACATACTTATATGAGTTGAACTACTACGGCACTTAAGCAGTGAGCATATAGATATTCATGTAGAATTAGAAGATATTACAAGTACTCTCTTCGACCCAATATTGCCCATAAAATTGATTTTTTTGGTCGGAGTTGAAAAAAAAATAATACTTTTACAATGTACAGTCATGTAAAATAGTATAGTATATACTACCGCCGTTGTATATTGTATAGTAATAATTTGACATATAATATGAGTAGAAAATGTCTAATTATTGCAAATAATATGAAATGAAAGTAATATTTCTAACACAATTGGCGATTTAAATAATTTCAGACACATCTTAAAACCATAAAATCTAAATGAAGCAAAATTTAAAAGACGGAAGGAGTACTTCATAATAAACGACAACAACTAGCAGCATTGCACCACTAGTGTCACTACTCACTAGTGTAGTACGATATGATAGATCTTGAGAGTCATACATATCGGCATAAAGTCACAAAGTACTTTAGCAGAGGCAACACCCACAGATTACATTTAAGAACTTTCTATAAAAATAAAAATAAAAAAGTGAGGTCCCACTATTTGTGTTTGATTTGGTTGGTGTTAAAGAGTATGCAAAACTCCAGCAATTAAAGCACCCACGCAACTCATAACTTAACCTTCAATTCTAACACCTAAAATATTACTTCATTAATCAATGCATGGGCCTCTCTGCCCTCAGCTAAAGTGTTTTTTTAAAAAACAAACATACAAGCAAATCTCAAGCAAAGTATCTAGCAGATTATTCACAGAAATTTTAAAAATCTGTTGGTAATTATGAAAGTGTGAAGAAAAATATCACTTTTATATTGTACTGAATTAAGATTAAAGATGATGCACATGGATGTCCGACCACATGAAAGTTATATAGAGTTCGTTCTAAAACTAATTGACAATAGAAGGTTCACGCTAGCATACTCGTGTGTTGATCATCCTCCTTGTTCTTCAATGTGGGTTTTACTTAATGATCTTTCTGGTTGATATTAGCCTTCCTTAGGGGCCCTATCTCGAGGAACTTTTCTCATACCAATTAAATCCTAGAATCTTGATAAGCCGGGGAGCCTCCTAGTAGTGAGTTAAACATACGATCTCAAAGTCACAAGTTCCCAACTCCTATAGATTAAGACAAAATCAGTATATCACAGACTTCACAGTAATATGCTTGGGCTTGGCTATACATTTTGAAATACTCAAAACTGATCTGCATCACATATTGTTGCCAAAAAAAAACCTAGAAACAGCATACCATGTTTCACATCAGCTTCTGTTCCAAGTTCCAACAAGAAGTTTTTTGCCACCAGAGCCACACCACAGCACCACCATCGTAGTCTTCAACAATTGAACACTCTGTATTACTAAGACTCTTCAACTCTTCGTACTGTTGGCCTATATGCTTGTTGGTCAAGTACCCGTGTTTAATCAATCCTCAATACATGGAATCACCCACATGGGTATGAACACTTGACACTTCATTTTGGACCAACAAGTAGAGTTGTGGAATTTTTTCATAAAATAGTCGAGTATGACATTTGGGCACATACCTGTGTCAAAGCCCAACTCTGGTTAATAGGTAATGAGAATGCTATCTGACATGAGCCCAAGACAAAATAATGTCAACATTGTCATAAATGTCATATATGTTAGATCAGACTAATTCCAATGGACTAAAAAGGAAAATTCGTTGTTACATTTCATGTGATACAACTCATACAAAGAGCCTTTTCAAATATATCATGAAAATGTTGGTGTTAAAAAGATACGGCTTAGATTAACTGAGAATTGAGGGAAAGGAAGTACTTGTATAGTTGTATGAACCTTTTGCCCCTGATACAGTTCGACTGTTCTTGCACCAATCGATCGACCACAAATTAATACCAGTGTAACTTTGTACAATTACAGCTCAGCAGGTAGCTAGCCTTTGGCAACTCTTCTTGTTGTGGCTCATGAGTGAGTTACATCTTTACAGCAACAGTCAAAAGTCCAGCCAGCCTTGCCACAATTTTGCAACTAACCTTTTGCAGCATGCGTGCTGGAAAGGATCAAAGGAGATGAAGATCAGGTGCCCGTGTAAAAAAAAAGGGCACAGACTTTGTTGCAGAATTGCAATTAACCTGAATGCAAGCATATTTTAATTAAAATCTATGGATTAATAGCAATGTGACTTACTTATAATCAATTTCCTATACATTTATATGCTAACCTTCTCTGAACCCTCATTTGTAGCAATGTCTTTGTGTTGTCTATCCTATTGCTTCAGAGGAAACTCTCCTGCACATAATGGAAATGAAAATGAACATCGTTGCTTTTAGAACACAAGCAAAGAACATCTTTATATGGGCAAAATTTTTAAAATTTTGTAACTCTAAAAATCTGATATCAACATTCAGCAGCAGACAATTGTTTAAGAGAACGACCTTTAAAACAAATCCATCAGGGTATTTTCTGGAAAATCAGAGTCAGTAAAAAAACCCACTCCTATTCCACTCTATATAGCAAAGTAGCATTGTACTCCATAACATTCACAGACAACAACATTGACGCATACAAAAGACATATAAGCACATTTTATGAGGTTCTACCTGGCCCATGGTCCACATTAGTTCTTCCTATGATTTCAAAATTAAGTGATGAATTCCCTCTGTCAACAAGGCTGAAACCTGGCTTCTTGTAAACCCCTTTCCCCTTCATCAACTTCCTCACATTTTGGACTTCTTGCCACTCTTCTCCAGCCGCATGTATGTTTGACAACGTCACAAAAGCTCCGGGTTTCTTTGAGGCTATTTTCAAGAGATCGTCTGACATTTTTTCAGCTAGGTCTCTTCTTCCATGTACACTGCACCCATTGAAGAAAGCCCCGACAATTGATTCTGTAACTTCCATTGGCATCCTTTTTATCAATTCAAAAGCTTCTTCCACATCCCCAGCACGACATAAAAGGTCAACAACACAAGCATAGTGCTCTTTGTTGGCCTCAACTTG
Source organism: Chenopodium album (assembly GCF_948465745.1). Lineage (NCBI taxonomy): Eukaryota > Viridiplantae > Streptophyta > Magnoliopsida > Caryophyllales > Amaranthaceae > Chenopodium > Chenopodium album. Next base: position 732,028 of record NC_137855.1, read on the forward strand.
ATATACATCTTTCATGGACCTAAAGATTTCCATCGCCTTTTCAACTAGCCCACCATGGCTGCAAGCTGAAAGAACGCTAACTAAAGTCACTTCATTTGGCTGAAAACCTTTTTCTTGCATTTCTTCAAACAACCGCAGGGACTCATGAACAACACCATTCTTCCCAAGGCATCCAATTATAACATTCCATAAGGCAACATTTCTGACACGAGTTCCTTCAAATACAGTTCTTGCAGCTTTGACGCTTCCAGATTTTGAGTACATGTCAATAAGAGCACTAGCCACATAGACATTGACTTCAAGGGACAGTCTGTATATCAAGCCATGAAGTTCCCTTCCTCTTTGGACGGATCCCATCAATCCACAAACTGGAAGCAGCCCTGTTACAGTTACATGATTGGATCTGATTCCAGCTACTAACATGTTCCTAAACAATTTTAGAGCCTCAAATGGTTGATTGCTGCGAGAAAAACCAGAAATCAATGCATTCCATGTAATCAAGTCACAACATAACCCTTCTCTAGTCATTCGAGAGAAAAGCTCAAGAGCACCATCGCGATCTCCACTCTGAGCATACCCATTTATTAGGGCGTTCCACGTGAAATCATTTGGCTCCAACCCTTCCAGCTTCATCTGCTCAAACAATCCAATTGCTTCATCAAGTTTCCCTACATTGCAATATCCAGAAATCATGGACGTCCAAGACGCTACATCTTTACACAATATTCTATCAAAGACCCTTCGAGCATACTGCATCTTACCACATTTACAATACATATCAACCAAAGCATTGCAAACCAACACATCACATTCAAAACCCATTTTATTCATCACAGCATGAACTTCCATTCCCTTGTTCAAATCCAACAAACCAACACAAGCTTTCAAGACAAACGAAAGTGTATACTTATTAGGTAAAGTTCCCATCTTTTGCATCAAAGAAAAATACCCAATTGCCTCCTCACATTTTCCATGAAAAGCCATAACCGAAATCATCCAATTAAAAGCAAAAACATTTGGGTTTAACATTTTATCAAACAGTTGGTGTGCATACCTAAGATTACCACAACTTGCATATACACCCAAAATCTTTGCATCCAATGACATTCTGGAAACATCAATCCCACTTATTATCAACATCCCGTGAACTTGCTTGGCTAAATTTGATGATTTTGACTTCGTGCATCTCTGCAAAACTGAGCAAAGTTCATCATATGACAACTTATATGGCCTAAACAATGCTGATAACTTCATAGTAGCTTTGTTTTTCGCTGGATTTTTAAAATTTCTGATAAAACCCAGAAAAAATTATCTGACAGTATCTCATTTTTACAAAACAAAAAAAAAAAAATCGAAAAAATGAAATATGAGAGAGAGAGAATTGAAGTTTGACGCCATACATCAATTTTTTAAAAAAAAAAAGAAAAAAACAAGAAGTAAAAAACGACGCCTGAGAGATTCGAACTCTCGCGGGGAAACCCCATGTACTTAGCAGGCACACGCCTTAACCACTCGGCCAAAGCGTCAGTGTTTGATAGTTGTGTCCAGTTAAAAAAATTATTAACAAATATTTTGTATATTCTTAAAATGTTTAATTACGTATATACCTCTATTAATATGATTTTTTTGTGTGTGTGATTTATATGGGTTATGTCATCTATAATAGTTAATCACTTATTTACCCTCATTAACGTTAATTGCCTTTTTTTAAACTCTAATAAATAGTGTACAAATATTTATACCCCTTAAAAATTTGTTAACATATTTTCCCTCATTTTGTATCTAACAATCAAGAAAAGGAGTCATCTTGAGCAGTTTAATCTACCATTTTTATATTGACTTGAATTCATAGAGCAATGTTAATTTGAAGAAAGCACATCAACTAAATTACCGCTATTGAATAATTAAGAGAGAAGGAGAATAACGAAAAACAAGGATAGTTGGTTATAAACATCGGTGGTTGAAATAACATTTATTTTCTAATGGTAGTTGGGATGAGATTTTTTATTTAATGGGAGTAATTGGAAGGGTATAGAGGTCAAAAGGGCATTACGTACTTAAGTTGCCCCTTAGTTCGAGCTACAATTACAGTTTGATTTAACTTGACCATGTTTAATAATTCAGAGCACACAAGTTGTTTCCAAGTCGGAATCCTTAACCCGAACGGCTGAACCTAACTCATATAAATTCATATCTCATGTCATATTTGTGTCGACTTATTTAATAAATCTAGTCAAAATGCTCAACCCAAACCCACTATTTTCAAGTCAGGTTATTGAGCAGGATCAATCTTTGCTAACCTTAATTATAGTTTGAAATACTGTCCCTTGTTCTTTAAACAATGTTAAGTGTGATATTACACTAGTTATACATGATGCAAACCTCAATTAGTCTCCAAAATAAACATATGATATTATCATGGGACAAAATTGGAAATACTACCAGTGTTTGCGGTTTCAAAGAAAAGTCGTCATACGACCCTATTTAGTGGTAGTGTTTGAGGAAGCGATTAGCGTTTTGACCATTCAAAACAATACTAGAAAAAATTTGAGAGTGTTTGGCAAGGTATCAATTTTAGTACTCCGTAGCGTTTAGCAATAGAGGTAGCGTTTGGTAGTTTTTTTTAATTATTATTAATTTTTTTTTTTTTTATTTTTTTATTTTTATAGAAAGAGGCTACAGTCTACTACGTAGTTGAGTAAGTTGACCAACAGCCCAACGCCACCATATTTGCGGTCTCCACCACCGAAACCCTCAACCACCTCTAACCAGAAACCACCGTCTCTCTAACCCTAAATTAATTAATTGACAAAAATAACAACAACTTCAATCGTTCAATTGATTGTGAACCAGACCTAATTCCTAAATTAGGATCATCAGATTAACGAAGTTATACCGGAAGAAATCGCCGGTCGCCGGAATCTCACTTTCTTCGACCTAATTTGATGTGGTGGAGGACAATTACGCCATTAGTGAAAAGATCAAAATTAAATGAGGTGATGATTTGGTGATGATCTACTGATGCAGGTAAATGCTTCCTAATTTTCGTTTTCAAGCAATTTTTTCTTCATTGATGCCTAATTATTTCCTTAAACATGTTAATGGAGTTGCTTTTATATATGCGGAAATTATATATTGATAATTGTTTGTTTCTTAGGTTCATTTCCCTGCATTTTGAGTTGTTTTTATTGTTGTGAATTGCGATGTAATGATTTTTGGTATGAAAAATTGAAATGCATCTTGTGAATTATACTCTAATATATTGCTCAATTCTGATAACGGAAGTCCATATTAGTATTTTAAAGCCTCATCTCGTTGCTATGAGTTCGATTGAATGAGAATTAGACAAGAAAGACAATAAAGTTTATCTCCTTTTATCACAGGGGCAAAAGTGTAAGTACCGGTTTCCAAAACCGCTACTTGAAACGAAACTTGTTTATCATGGAGATCGATTGGGGGCTTGGGGCAGCCTCGTATGGTGATAGAAATTAGAAAAAGTAAAATTAACATTTATACCATTATTACTTCTGAAGATGGTTTTTTATTGTAGAAATGAGTGATACATGGTGAGAATTAGTAAAGTGTAACAAAGTAAATATGAAAAATAATACTAGAGAACATAGGGTCTTAAGGTTGAGTGGTAACCGTAAACGAGGTAGGACAAGGTGGGCTAGCTACTTCGGCCATACCCTCAAGCATTTGTATAACCCTTTTCATTGTAGGTCGAAGGCTTGGGTCTTCCTGAATACACCAAAGGGCAACCATTACATACCTCTCTAGGTGTAGTGTGTCATTAAGTGCTTCCGTGTCACCATCAACAAGGTATTCTAACGTGTTAGATTGGTAGCAGTCGAATGCCCAATCAGTCAGAATAGCTCCCTCCTCACTGATATCCATGCACACACTTCTTCGACAACATATGACCTCTAACAACAAAACCCCAAAGCTGTACACATCCACCTTTATTGTTACTGGTTTGTTTCTGAACCACTCAGGAGCGACATATCCTTTTGTCCCTCGGATTGCAGTATTTGTGTGGGTCTGGTTTAAAACCAAAAGCTTTGCCAATCCAAAATCAGAAATGCGGGCATTATAGTAATCATCAAGAAGTATGTTCTGCGGCTTTATATCACAGTGGATTATTTGTGTGCTGCATTCCTCATGCAAATACAACAGCCCCCTTGCAATCCCTTGCACAATTTGAATCCTTGCAGTCCAGCTTGGCCTTAAATCACCGAAAAGATAATCTGCCACAGTACCATTGCTCATATATTCGTATACCAGTAACCGTTGATCCTCTTCCTTGCAAAATCCTATAAAGCGAACTAAATTCTTGTGATGAGTCTGACCAATCACATTTACTTCAGCTTTAAATTCCTTGTCAGACTCTTTATATACCCGATCTAGTTTTTTGATAGCTACTATTATGGGATATTCTCCTGCTACGATCTTCCCTCTGTAAACCGTGCCAAAAGCTCCCCGTCCTATCTCTTCCTTGAATCCATCTGTTGCATCTTCTAGCTCTTTGTAGCTGAAGCAATGAACGCTGCTATACTCACTAAGAGTTTTCCTCTGATGTTCATCAAGTAGTCTGGAATGCTTGTTATTATACATGAAGAAAATTCCCAAAACTATAACACTTAGCAGAAGGAAATTAATCAATACAGAACCACCAAACAGGGCTGCAAATACTGGATTCCTCTTGTATATTATTATTTTATCTGGAGGAGATGTAGGGTTGACTAGGCTATTCGAACCATTTTGATTACCCACCTTAAGCCAAACTATTCTATTTACTCCACCATAGTTTCTTCCATTGGAGAGTGGCAGCCTCTTCTTCCAACATGTTTGTTCATCTTTACTGAAAATGGCAACAGCACAAAGACAATCATTTTGACAAGAACTCTTGCAGTCGTCTTCAGTAATAGGTTGAAGATTTGCATAGTCTGATGATGGCCAATCGATATTTTGAAGTTGTTTTAGTTGATATCCATCTTTGGTAGCACCCTGGACATACTCATCACAATCAAATTGCGGGAAATTTGGTTTGCAGCTGCTATATGTATCATTGGGATCCATCAGGGAATAATTTGGTGGGCAATCACATCTTGGTCTCTTGTCCCCACCAATGCTGCATATGCTGTTGTATCCACAAGTGCCACTGCCAGGTGTTATGGCAGTTGTCGCGCATATGTTATCAGGGAGAGACGTAACACTGGACCAACTCACGACATTGTTGGCTGCAAAGATTTTTGGGTGATTATACCATCTCAAGACCCCATCAAAATCCAGTGTTACTCTCTGATAATTAGTCTTATCTGAGTCTAATATGTTTGCTGGAGTGAGATCAAACCTTGAACCATTCTTGATCTCTATATACAAATCCCCTGATTTGCTGTAAATTACACTTTCACCAGCATTTTCTGGGTTTGCTTGATCACCAGTGTAACTCTGGTAGTAAGGTTTATAGGCAAACCCAGTTTCTAGGTCCCTTGTATTTAGGACTAGGTTTCCATCATCCTGAAAGCGTAGTTGGAACTTTCCTTGTGTATAATTTGTTTCTGATTGCCGGGAATTAATCTCACTCCCTTTTTCAAAATTCTGGGTAGGAAGCAAAGTATCTGTAGGATGGTCAAAGCTTTCCCAAGCTGCATCATCTGTCTCACTACTTTTGAGCATAAAATTCCCAGTATCATTCATGAAACCATAATTAACAGTTCCACCACCACTTAACTTATCAGCGGTATTCCATAGAGGAGATCCTTGAGGATCACTAAGAACTAGGCCCTCATTAGCAGTTATTGTTACTGATGATCCCAGGTTAACGGGGTTAGTTTCATTTGCATACCAAACTATGGTGTCAGGGATCTTAGCGTACCAGATGGCAAGCAAGAAGAGATTGTTGTCGTTAGGCAATTGATGAAAGCCAAAGGCAAAATCGCCCGTAGGGGAAAGCAATAGAGAATCATTGCTGGTGGCTGCTGTGAGAGATTGGCCAACTGTTAATTTGCCACCATTTTGTGCAGTAATGGATGACGATTGTAGAAGAATGAGTGTGAAGGTGATAGGGATACAAGATGGAGGCCATGCCATTGCTAGAAATATTTTAGGCTTTTCACTCATGGGAATATGAGATAGATGATATAATTGAGAACCAAAAGAAATTTTTGGCTTTATAACATTGTTGTGGGCAGTAGAAAGACTTCTATTGTGGGATTTAAGTCTTGGTTAATAGACTGATTGAATAAAAGACTTTTCTACCGTGAAGTTAACTTAAGTCTATAGTGGAATATTTGAAGTTGTACTCCCTGACCCACTTTCTATTGAATCTTCAGCTGTTCTAGTAACGGTCCAGCTTAAATGTTGAAGGGTTTACTAGCCCCACTTACGTTAGTATTTGTCTGTTACCTCCTTTCTTCTACGGTGATTAGTCCAAAGAAGGAACTTCCTGTTGCTAAGTGCTTATTTTCAATGCTATAAGCTAGGTGGTTGATTGACTGATTCATACTTTGCTGCAGATACTGAGCTTTCTTTACTAGAAAGAAGTTGCTTGTTACTTCTGATGCGATAGTGTGTGGTAGGAGAAAGGTTCATGGTGTCGTTTTGTAAGCACAGTTGAATGCTATGACATTCATTCATTCCCCAAAAAAAGAAAAAAAAAAAGAAAAAAGAAAAACAATGAATCCGATTTATACATGCATTATACTTGTTACATTTTTGTGTCAAAGTTAGAGCCTTCAACACAGATTTTCTGATTTGAATTTGACTCCTTGTTGATGAACTGTGCCCGTAAAAAGATGGACCAGATATCACGCTCCATTTCTTTTTCTGTACTTGAACTTTTAAGGATTCGTGCACACAGCGATTAAAACTTCAAGGATTCTTTTTTTTGCTTCATACTTCAAGGATTCTTTATTCATTGTTGTTTTTTAAACAACTTCTAGGATTCTTATCATTGTTGTTTGTATACCATTGAAATGTTGTTTTAGTGATGATTCCAGGAAAAGTACAGTTATGTCACTAGCAATGACATTGGTAATTCCCGTGTAAAAATTTGACATTATTGATTTGTTGAGAATCTGAGTTAGTTTGATGAGATAGCGTGCATTGACCTGTATGTTTTAATTTATGCATACTATTGTCTCCTTAAAATTGAAGGCATATATTTAGGTTCATGCTTGAATGATATATTCCTCTTTTCTGTAGACAGTTTGCGCCATAGTCAAATCATTCAAATGGTGTTGTTTACTGTTTCACTATGTTGAAAACAAATATCAAAATTTTCTCTCTCTCTCTATTCATTATTTTATTTACATTTATATTTAATTTATTTTTATACAAGGAAATATTGTAACTAGAGAAAGGCTGCTTCAGTTTGAGAGAAAACAATGTACTGCAACATGTAAGACAGTTGTTGCTAATTTCAAATATGGTGCAGTCCCTTATTCTTCTACGAAGTTTAAGCAATTAAAGATAAATCGAATTATCTAACATGGAAAGAAAATGTATATATCATGTTCAGAAGTTCAACAAAGCAAAAGTAAAAATAACCAGAAATTAAACAGTAATGCTTGAGGTTCTAAGTCTTCTAACATTGGCTAGTAATTGAGTATGAGGGTGGGTAAGGAGGGTTTGGCACTTGGACAATGCCTTCAAGCATCTGTGTGACCTTTCTCATTGTTGGTCGTAGACGTGAGTCTTCCTGGATGCACCAAAGAGAAACCATCACAAACCTCTCCAATTGTAACTTGTCATTGTGCACCTCCTTGTCATCACTAACTAGAGACTCTAGTGTGCTAAATTGATAGCAATCAAATGCCCAATCTGTCAGAATTTGCTTCTCCTCTTCTATGAGTTCTAGGCATACACATCGTCTACAACATATGATCTCTAATAGCAAAACCCCAAAGCTATACACATCCACCTTTGCTGTAACTGACTTGTTTCTAAACCATTCAGGGGCAACATACCCTTTTGTCCCTCTGATCACAGTAGTTGTTTGGGACTGATTTAAGTCCAACAGCTTCACCAAACCAAAATCAGAAATACGAGGATTAAGATCGTCATCAAGTAGTATGTTCTGGGCCTTGATATCGCAGTGAATGATCTGGGACTTGCACTCTTCATGCAAATACAAGAGCCCCCTTGCAATTCCTAAAGAAATTTGAACCCTGGTTGTCCAGCTTGGCCTCATATTACCGAACAGATGATCTGCTAAGGTACGGTTGCTCATATATTCATATACAAGTAACCTCTGATCTTTCTCTTTGCAAAATCCTACAAGCCGAACTAGATTCCTGTGGTGAGTTTGGCCTATCACATTTACTTCATTTTTGAATTCCTTATCCGCATCATTGAATATTCGATCCAACAACTTTACAGCAACGTAAAATGGAGAATCTTTCTTACCTATTATGCCTTTGTAAATTATACCAAAACCCCCTCTTCCTAATTCTTCCTTGAACTCATTTGTCGCCTCTTCAAGCTCTTGGTAGCTGAAGCAATGGACATTGCTGTACTCCTTAAGCATTTTACTAGTTCTGATATCAACCTCTTGTAGCTGCATCTTCTTGTATATAAAGTAGAATCCCAAACCCATGGTACTCAATAGAAAGAAATTAACAGAAATAGAGCCACCTAACAGAACTGAAACAACAGCATTGAGTGGGTTGGTATAAGAATAACCATTGCCTACCTTAAGCCACGCAATTCTAGTCACTCTACTGCCATTCATCCCATTGAAGAGTGGTGTCTTCTTCTTCCAACACATTTTTGTGCTTTGTTCATAAATTACAGCAGCACAAAAGCAATCATCAAAACAAAAACTCTGGCAGGACTTTTCACTACAAGGACTAAGTATGGCATAGTCAGCCTGTGGCCAATCTGTATATAGTAGCTTAATTAGCTTATATTTACCCTTTGCCGTTTCTCCACACTGATCCATCTGGAAATCTGGTTTGCAGCTGCTGAACATGTCATGAGGATCTATTGGAGAATAACTTGGTGGACATCCACACCTTGGTCTGCGATCTTCACCGATCCAGCAAATGCTGTTATACCCGCAAGCTCCACTGCCAACTTTTGAACCGCCAAAACTGTCACAGATATTGTCTGGAATCAATTTTGTTGTTGACCAAACAACACTGCTTTCCTTGGTAAAAGTTCTTCGGAGGTAATACCAGGTGAGAACTCCATCAATATCAAGAGTCATTCTGTGATAGTAATTTTTGGCTGGTTTTAACTGATTTGGTGTGAGATAAACCTTTGCGCCATTTTTTTGGAGGATAAACATATGCCCTGATTCCTCATAAACCACCTTCTCACCTGAGTTGGTGTGACTCTCATAGTAGTAATAACTATAATTGTAGTTTGTAGCTGGGTCCCTGGTATTAAGCACGAGCTTCCCATCATTGAGGAAACGCATTTGAAACCTCCCTGCTGTGAAACTATTTTTTGATAACCGAGAATTAACCACCAAATTTGAGTACATGACCTGGGTTGGCAGCAAGGTGTCTGTAGGATGCGCAAAGCTTTGCCATATTATCTCATTGTCTGTGCTTCTCTTGAGGGCGAAATTTCCGGTGTCATTCATAAATCCATAGCCTACAAAACCAGACAACTCATTCAAGGCACTCCATAGCTGACTGCCTCTTGAATCACTGAGGACTAATCCCTTTTCAGCAGTTAGTGTTACTGTCGATCCTTGGGGAACGGGGTTACCTTCATTTGCATGCCAGACAACTGTGTTTGGGACCTTTGCATACCAAATAGCAAGCAAAAACAGATTTTTGGTGTTGGGTAATAGATGAAAACCAAAGGCAAAATCACCTGAAGGTGAAAGCCATGAAGGGCTATTTAGGTTGGCTGACAAAGAGGTGCCAACTGATATGTTGCCGCCACTTTGGTCAGCAACAACGGATGATTGCAGGAGGATTAGTGTAAAGAAGGCTAGGTGAATAGATAGAGCCCAAACCATTTGCGAAACTATTTTGAGCATTGCTGATTTTACAAGCAGTAGGGGAACATTGATTGTATATCTGTATGCCTGAATCTTATTCAACTCCAGAGTCAAACGAGTCATCAAAACTAGTTGAAAAAATCACTTGAAGAAAATGCTTTGTGGTCCCTGCCGTTACCTTCAAGTTTTAAGTGCCCTCATCCCTCAAGAACCTTCATGGTAGTCTCATCAAAAGTCAAGTCTTTATTGCCCCACTTAGGAACACTTTTTTTTCTTTTGTCAGGCTAATTGATTTTATTTTCAAAATTGTGGTTGAGTTCCAAACAAAACTTGATCAATTAAAGTGTTTGACAGATGTTATAGTAGAAAGATAAGTTTTGCTGTGACCACAACTAGCAATGTGGGTGTTCATTTCGTTTTCTGGAATGTTTTATTTATTTATTTGTTTATTAATTTCTCTGAGAGAAGGATCTTAGGATGAAGTGGAAGCATGAAGAGAAATCCTTGACTTAAAACACTGGAGAATAAGATAGGACTTGTGTACTTGATATGTTAGTATTATTCGGAATTCTGGGTCGAATTTTGTTGTTTGATATGTCAAGGGTGAATGGAGAAGAATTAACGTGGATGACACATGGGATTGACATCTTGTTCATGTAGCCGACTCCATCCTTGTGGGACAAAGGCTATAATATTATACTTGTAGTTATTGTTTCTTCTTGGATTCATCAGGTCTCATTTTTCCCAATCATTAGCTACTTTGTCCTTCTACTTTGCTAGTTCATTGTGTGGTTTAAATTATAGCTAAAGTCTAAAGAGGTTGTGCTGCTACTAAGGCGAAGTTGTGAATTCAATCATTTTATATGAACAGAGGAGCACTATTATGTGATCTTCTGAAAGATTTTCTGGATACTTAGCTTCCTGCAAATATTCTCTACCGAGTCCTTTGTTTTCTTGCTTGTGCAGTGAGCTTATACTTCTGTAACTATAAAACTACAATTTGCAAATGAAGAGGGGGTATATGTTTAAGCTATATGTCCCAATTTAAAGGCTCTCCATTTGGATAAAGCTGGTTTGAATGTTTATTTCAACATTGATACATATGCTAAGCGTCAGCTTTCTGTGTTGATTATTTCTGTGGTTTAGGTTGCAAAAAGGAGGAGATTCCCAGGATGTGAACTTGTGTCTCCTTTGGTATGGATACCTTTTCAGTCTGCTGTTGGAAGTTCTCTCTCATCAGTCACCAGTAAGTCTTAATGATCTTAGCGCATTTTTTTTTTTCCAATTCACAATTGCTGTATACAACACAGGTTCACATAAAGAGACCATTAGTTATGGCACAAATATAGTAATAAAACTTTAATGCAAATCATAGTTAAGGACTTTAGGTAGATCATTAACTCCTACATTCCTTCAAACACTGGGATATTGCTTAAAGCTGGTTTCTGGGGAAATGCACTTACTAATTTTGCTACTGAAATCACTAAGTAAATTTATTTCTGTGGAAATCATTCATAATCACACCAATAGTTGAAATCAGGTTTACACCATGAAACTAAATTTTACATTTATAAAAAAAAGTAATCAAGATACATTATCAGGGGCCTTTTGGGCTGTTTTAATGTTGGGTAGTAACTGAAAATGAGTTAGGCCAAGGAGGGTTATTAGGCACTTCAGCAAGTCCTTCTAGCATCTGTGTGACTGTTCGCATTGTTGGTCGTAGACTTGGATCTTCTTGGATGCACCAAAGGGCAACCAATACAAACCTCCTTAACCGGATCATGTCCTTAAGTGCCTCCATGTCATCATTGACAAGTAGATCTAGTTTATTTGATAGGTAGCAATCAAATGCCCAATCTGTCAAGATTGCTGCTTCCTCTTGAACTAGCTCCATACATACACTCTTTCGACAACATATGATCTCCAACAAAAGAACCCCAAAGCTATAGACATCTACCTTCACCGTGACTGGCTTGTTCCTGAACCATTCTGGAGCAACATAGCCTTTGGTCCCTCTGATTGCTGTATTTGTATGGGTTTGATTTAGAACCAAAAGCTTTGCCAACCCAAAATCAGAAATACGAGCATTATGATATTCATCTAAAAGTATATTCTGGGGCTTTATATCACAATGAATGATTTGGGTGCTGCACTCCTCATGCAAGTATAATAGCCCCGTAGCTGTCCCCTGAGCAATTTGAACTCTATCTATCCAGCTTGGCCGCATATCACCAAATAAATAATCAGCTAAGCTACCATTGCTCATATATTCATATACTAACAGCCGCTGATCCCCTTCCTTGCAAAATCCTACAAGCTGTACTAGATTCTTGTGATGTGTCTGACCAATGACATTAACTTCTGTTTTGAACTCCTTATCAGTGTCGGATGATACTCGATCTAACTTCTTAACAGCAACACAAATCGAAGGACCACCTCCTCTGATCATGCCCTTGTAAACTACACCAAAAGCCCCTCTTCCCAACTCTTCCTTAAATCCATAAGTTGCCTCATTTAGCTCTTGGTAGCTGAAATAATGGACGTGACTATACTCTCTCAGTGTTTTCCGCTGGCCCTCATTAGACACTTTCTGTTGCTTCTTATGATAAATGAAGAAAATTCCGAAACAGATTGCAATTAAAAGTAGTAAATTAACAGAAACAGAGCCACCAACCAGAGCTTTATTTAGATAGTTCTCCTTGTTTTTTGTTGTTGAAGGGGGTAAGGAAACAAAAGTACTGATTGAATTATTGGAAATACTAACATTTCCAACCTTTATCCAAGCAGTCCCGATTACTGTGCTGTCTCTTCTTCCGTTGGACAGTGGTGCCTTCTTTTTCCAACAACCTGCAAGATTATTTACATCCCCGAACATGGCTGCAGCACAAAAGCAGTCTTTCAGACAAGAATTTTTACAGTCTTCTTCGCTGCAAGGATCAAGCCTTTCATAATCATTCCATGGCCAATCAGTATTTGGAAGGGGTACTAATCTGTACTCACCCCTCATGGATCTCTCAGCATATCCTTCACAACTGTCTAGCATGAAATCAGGCTTACAGCTGCCAAATGAATCATTGGGATCTAGAAATGAGTAACCTTTTGGGCATGTACATGTCGGCTTTCTATCATCACCAATGCTGCAAATGCTGTTAAACCCACAGATTCCACTGCCTACATCTGCTCTGAAATTTTGATTGGTGATACAAATATTTTCTGGTAATACGTGCGTCGTTGACCAGACACTGCTGGTGGCTTTTGGGATAGAATACCATGTTAAAACCCCATCAAATGTCAAAGTTACTCTCTGATAGCTATCTTTTGTTGACTGCACTATATTTGGCGGCAAGAGATCTTGCCTGGACCCATTCTTTCTTAAAATAAACATGTACCCAGATTCATTATAGACCAATCTCTGACCTGAAATTGCCGGGTTTTCATTTGTGCCACTGGTGTAGTAAGCACCATAGGCAAAGCCAGTTGTTAGATCCCTGGGATTGAGAACGAGGTTTCCGTCAGGCATCAAACGTAACTGGAACCTCCCCTTTGTAAAATTAGTTCTTGATAGCTTAGCGTTAACCTCCACATTTATCTCCATAACCTGAGAAGGCAGCAAAGTGTCTGTAGGATGGTCAAAGCTCTGCCAAACTGGATTGTCGCTGCTGCTACTTTGGAGGGCGAAATTCCCAGTATCATTCATGTAGCCATACTTTACCTCACCTCCATCACTTAGCTCATCAGAGGTGCTCCATAAGTTGATTCCGTTAGGATCATTGAGAACTAGTCCCTCATTAGCTGTAATCTTGACTGATGATCCTTGCGGAACGGGATTACCATCATTTGCATACCAAACAATGGTGCTGGGAATCTTGGCATACCAGATGGCAAGCAAGAAGAGATTGCTGCTGTTTGAAATTTTAGAAAAGCCAAAGGCGAAATCGCCCGAAGGGGAATGCCATGAAGAATTATTGGTGGCAGCTGATAGAGATTGTCCTACTGGTATATTGCCTTTATTTTGGGCAGCAATAGGTGATGATTGTAGGAGTATTAGTGTTAACAAGGAGAGGGTGCAAGAAAGAGGCCAAGCCGCCATTGCTTAGATAAGTATTTGAAGAAATAGGTGGTGATTTTATATAATTATGTCACTGATTTACATATAATAGCATTATTGAAACTCAAAACAGTGAGTCCAAGTCAATATTTACTTGATTGCAAAATCAGTCTATGGAGAAGCCTCAATTTCCAAGACTTTTGAACAACTAGAATAAATAAAACTAAAAGTAACTTTTAAAGTAAAAATCACTTAATAGTAGTGGAAAGACATGATGGAAATTACTTTTTAATCCCTCATATCAACTGAACTACTGTATTAAGGCTAGGATTATGATATAGAGATCAAGTTGGTTCTTGAATATGTAATGCTTGTGAGATACATGTCTTTAAAAATCCATAAAATTGATTAATTTATTGTTAGTTTCACACTGAGTTAATCTAATAATTTGAATATAAAGTCTTAAGTTAGTTAGAGTGACACTAAATCCAAAGACTGAAAATTATTGAGTACCCTTGCTAAATGTAGTAGAAGTAACCGGGAAAGAGCATCTGGGTTTTTTTTTTTTTTTTCACTCAACTTGTTTATTATAGAAATAAAAAGATTTGCTTTTTAGTGCCTTCTTTTATTTGCTGGTTTATTTTATCAGAAGTTGACAGGAAAATTCTTATAAAACTATAATGTCATCAGGGATCTATTTTATTACCACCAACCCACCATGGTGTAAAGAAAATAATACAGGCTCGTTTGTCGTGAGTTGTGACACGGCTGCTAAGACCAAACAGCGTAACAAAATTAAGAAAAATGGAACTTGTGTTACGACTCTTAACCAAGGACTTAGGACTCCTTATGTTCTACAAAGTTCTTCCTACTCGAGTACTTGCATATACATTCATCTTCATTAGTATGTAGATCTATGGTATGTGTGGGTAGAAATTTGTAAAACGGAGGGAGTTGTCAATACTAATAAGTAATAATAGGTACACTTATAGTTTTTCAATGTGTGACACATGATGAGTATGCATGATTACCTTGATAATTTTCTTTGATTCAGCTCTTCAGATAATGCCAATGTGGAAACAACCAGCATGGCAGCATGTATTATGTTCCTTGTGAAACAGACATCAGTACCAATATTTTCTCAGAAGAACCTAATGAATTTACTCATCAAGTCAGTATTACAAGTGTAAGGAAAGCTAATTACACACTATTATGGCCTAATTTAGAAAATGTGACAATATTGTCTGAACATCTTACAAAATTGTTCCATGACGGTTATTTTTGGATGGAAGGAGTAAAAATTTCAAAAATTTTAGTACATTGTACCAGATAAATTCCATTACCGCTGCGTTTTCTTGCTTGTGGACCACGATGCCTTTTCAAGTATGCTAAAGGCGTCTTTAATGGGTGCTTCATATATAACTTATCTTCTTCTATTTATTTATTTATTTTCTTTTTTTTATTGTGGTTCAGATGGTGACGATGTCGATTCAACAATGGGCTGCCACCAGCCTATTAATCTTGACCAGGACTTTTGGTTGAAGAGGAAATCACCTATAGACGTGCAACTCCCTGGGCGAAGGAACTTCATGTTGAATAAGGTCATCCATTTTGGTAAATATATTAACTCATCTTGTGAGTATTAATCACTTTTAGAATTCCAATGCGCAATGAATAAATGGCCGGACTTTTCTTCTTGATGAGTAGGTTATTCTAAGGAAAAAAAATAGAGGTCAAGAAAATACTAAAGCCTAGAATAGTAGAACTGTTATAAAAGGCATGGTGGTTTCTAGCCTTTTTCTCAGATTATTACTTAAAAATAGCAAAAGTTGACATGAAATAGTTGGGTTAATTTCGAGCTATAAAGACACTTTTAAAAATACAAATCACACACATTTTATCATTAATGGATGCTATTATGCTATATATAAAAAAAAAAAAGTAGATTTCTTTCAAAAAAGAAAAAAATAAAAAGTAGATGTTTATGGACATTATCCAGTCACACCATTGTTTGATAACGTTTACATAATGAAACTACAGAATATAAAATAAATGTAACCAGAATAAATTTTATACTCTATATGAGGATGTTTAATTTTGGGTAGTAACAGAAAAATGAGAAAATGAGGTTGGACAAGGAGGGTTATTAGGCACTTCAGCAAGGCCATCTAGCATTTGTGTGACTGTTCGCATTGTTGGTCGTAGACTTGGGTCTTCTTGGATACACCAAAGGGCAACCGTTACAAACCTCCTTAACCGAACCATGTCCTTAAGTGCCTCCATATCATCATTGACAAGTACATCTAATTTATTTGATAGGTAGCAATCAGACGCCCAATCTGTCAAAATTCCTGTTTCCTCTTCAACAAGTTCCATACATACACTCTTTCGACAGCATATGATCTCCAATAAAAGAACCCCAAAACTATAGACATCTACCTTCACTGTGACTGGCTTGTTCCTGAACCATTCTGGAGCAACATATCCTTTAGTCCCTCTAATTGCCGTGTTTGTATGGGTTTGATTTAGAACCAAAAGCTTTGCCAAGCCAAAATCAGAAATGCGAGCATTATGATGTTCATCTAAGAGTATATTCTGGGGCTTTATATCACAATGAATAATTTGGGTGCTGCATTCCTCATGTAAGTACAATAGCCCTGTTGCTGTCCCCTGAGCAATTTGAACTCTATCTATCCAGCTTGGCCTCACATCACCGAACAGATAATCTGCTAAGCTACCATTGCTCATATATTCATATACTAACAGCCGCTGATCCCCTTCCTTGCAAAATCCTACAAGCTGTACTAGATTCTTGTGATGTGTCTGACCAATAGCGTTAACTTCTGTTTTGAACTCCTTATCAGTGTCAGCTGATATTCGATCTAACTTCTTAACAGCAACACAAATTGAAGGACCTCCTCCTTTGACCATGCCCTTGTAAACTACACCAAAAGCTCCTCTTCCTAACTCTTCCTTGAATCCGTTTGTTGCCTCATTCAGCTCTTGGTAGCTGAAATAATGGACGTGATTATACTCGCTCAGTGTTTTCCTCTGGCTCTCATTTGACTCTTTCTGTTGCTTTTTATCATAAATGAGGAAAATTCCGAAAGCAATTGCAATTAAAAGTAGTAAATTAACTGATACAGAGCCACCAATCAGAACTTTGATCGGAGTTGTCATTTTTCTTCTTGTTGTCACAAGAGGATTGGTAACAAAAGGATCATTGGACATGTTAACATTGCCGACCTTTATCCAAAACTTAAAGTCTATTGAACGATCCTTTCTTCCATTAAATAGTGGTGCCTTCTTCTTCCAACAACCAGAATTATCGCCAGATAGCTGGAAAGAAGCAGCAGTACAGAAACAGTCTTCCAAACAAGAACTCTTGCAATCTTCTTCGCTTTTAGAATCAACCCTTTCATAATCATTGTTAGTAAAATCAGTATTTTGAAGTTGTACTAAGCTATACTCGCCCTTCATAGATCTCTCTGCATTATCATCACAATTCTCAAGCTTGAAATCAGGTTTACAGCCACCATAATGAACATTTGGATCGGTGAGCGAGTAGCCTTGTGGGCATGTACACATTAGCGTGTTGTTACCACCTAGGGTGCACATGCTGTTAGACCCACAAAGTCCAACCCCTAAATTTGCTGCAACTTTTTCCATACACATGTTTGTAGGAGTTACTTGAAATCTCGACCAACCACCACTATTTCTTGATTTTGGGGCTAGATACCATATTAAATTCCCATCAAAGCTCAAGATTAATCTCTGATATTGATCTTTTGAGGGTGTGTAACCATCTGGTAACATATTATACATCACCCCATCGTTTCTCAGTATATAATTATATCCGGACTCATTGTACACATATCTTTCAGTCTGACCTGAATATCCTGGGTCACTAATGTGATAAGGACTATAGATGTAGCCGGTACTTAGGTCCCTGGTACTGAGAGCCATAATTCCATCCGAGGTCAGATGGTATTGGAACCTTCCCATTGTATAATTATTTTCTGATAGTCGAGAATTAATCATCCCAGGTTTCCCATCAATTTCCAAAGACTGACCAGGCAGCAAGGTGTCGGTAGGATGATCAAAGCTCTGCCAAACTGGAATGTTGTTGCTGCTTCTTTTGAGTGCAAAATTCCCTGTATCATTCATGAAACCGTAGCTCACCCAACCACCATCACCAGAAATCTGGTCAGAGGTGTTCCATAAGATGGTCCCTTGAGGATCAGTAAGAACTAAGCCATCATTAGCAGTTATCTTTACTGATGAACCTTGGGGAACCGGATTACCATCATTTGCATGCCAAACAATGGTGTCCGGATAATTGTTGTACCAGATGGCAAGCAAGAAGAGATTGCCTGTGATAGGAAGGTGATGAAAGCCGAAAGCAAAATCTCCTGAAGGGGAAAGCCATGAAGAGCCATTGATGTTGGCTGTGAGAGATCGGCCAACTGATATGTTGCTGCTATTTTGGGCTGCAACAGGGGATGGTTTTGATTGTAGGAGTATTAGTGTTAACAAGGTGAGGATACAAGAAAGAGGCCAGGCCATTGCAAATTTTTTGCAAAAGCACAAGGGATGGGACTATAGGAGTTGGAGTTGGAGTGTTGGAGTTGGAGTTGGAATACTAGCAGTATAGTGTTTTTATGTAAATTCGTAAGTTAATGAGCTGATAAGAAAATCTGTTAAAGCCCAACTTTGACATATGATGTTAGAATCATCGTTGGGTTATATACTACGTAATAATTTGTATGTGACATAAACTTCAAATACTAAAAATAGTCGAGTTTCCTTGTTAAATTTAGTAGAAGTAACCTAGAGAGCATCTAGCTGGTTCTTTTAGTTAACTTGTCAACATGAAATCATTTGCTTTCTAGTACTTTTTTTTTATTTCCTAGTTTATTTAATCAGAAATATACCCCAAAGTAGGGGTGAGCAAAAATTCAGGGTACCCTGATGTGGAACCGGAACCTGTTCAGAACCGCAGGTTCCAAACCCGGAACCTGTTGATCAGGTTCCGGTTCCGGGTAATGAAATTAAGAACCTGTTGCAACAGGTTCCGGTTCCGGGTAATAAAATTTTGGACCTAGAACCTGTAGGGTACCCTGTTAGTACATGTTCCCTATAGGGTAAATGAAACCGGAACCTATATGGTATTATATATTCTAGACAATTAGTGTTGGTTTGTTATATCTGAAGTACTATACTAAAGTTGTAAGCTTTTATTGTGAACATCCATTTTTAAAAATATAAATTTGTCACAATTTATCAAGTAACTATTAAGCTTACTTTGAAAGACAAGATACCCTGTTTAGGAACCGGAACCTGCAGGTTCCGGTTCCGGTTCCCAATTCTTAGGAACCTGTTACAACAGGTTCCGGTTCCGGTTCCTATTTTTAGGAACCTGTTGCAACAGGTTCCGGTTCCGGGTATCGATATTTTTACAAGGTACCCTGCTACGCTCACCCCTACCCCAAAGTTCATATATAACTAAAGTTCAACATCCTCGTCGAAAAAAAAAAAAAAAAAAAAAAAAAACTAAAGTTCAACATGAAAACTTGTCAATGTATTGTTCTGTCATTGTCTCATGACCGTGCAAAGTACTTCTAGCTTATGTCATACGTAAACGTTATATCTTTAATGCATCTGCTTAATAGCTTATCTTCTTCTATTATTTTTTATTGTGGCTCATCAGATGGTAACGCAAACGGTTCAATGATGGGCTAGTCCCAGTCTATTATTCTTGACCAGGACATTTGGTTGAATAAGAAATCACACATTGGCGTACAACTCCTTGGACGAAGAAACTTCATGTTGAATGGGTCATTCATTTTGGTAAATTTGCTATCTCATCTTTTGAGTATTTATTGCTTCTAGTATTCTAATGTGCAATCAGTGGCGTATCTAGGAATTCTGAACTGTGGGTTCGGAATGTTAAAAAACAAACAATGATCGTATATTATTTAAATATTCAATACATAAGTTTAAATTTTTTATTACAAATAGATGATTACACGTTATAAAAATAAAAAATTAAATAAAAAAATAGAAAAAAAAACCTAAGAGTTTTCATACTTTGAAAGCGTGCTAATAAATTACTACTTTTATAAATGATAAATCTATAATTCTACTGCAAAAATATCAATATTACGAATAAAACAAAAATCCCAAGTCCCCAATAAACACAAATTTGACAATATAAACTTTTCAAATTATCAATTAAAAGACCGAGTAAAAATTTCAAATTCTAAATTTATACAATTCAATTTGTCAACAATTCAAGTATTCAACAATATATCAAAACTAATTAAATAAATTAGTAATTATTCTTATTATCACTAATTTACAAACAAATAAAGATTTGAGAATTAAGAGAAGTAGAGGAATAAGAGTAATGTTGAAACTAATACTACCTAAAAGATAAAAATAATAATCAATATACCTATACTAAAAGCGAAACCAGAAATGACACTTGTTATAACCTGGTTAAAAATTTTCCCTCCAAAAGGTTTTTTTTTTTTTTTTTTTTTTTTTTTTTTTTTTTTTTTTTTTCCTTTTTTTTTTTTCAAAGCTTCTTAGAGAAGTATTTAGTTTAATACTTACTTTACAATAATATTTCTTTTCAATTTGGCAAGTTTATTCATTTTTACACATTCAACAAAGATTTATATATTTATTTATTTTATGACAGGAACAAAGTCATATAATACAATAATGTAATATTATCTATAACTTTGTAATGTAATCCATGGTTATTTTTATTAGTCGTGCATGCATTTCTTTCTCTGTTTTCTTTAAAAATTCAAAAAATTGTAATTACAGAACTTTCATCCTATTTTGCAATTTAATATTATTTTTTATAGTAAAATAATTGTATTAAACTAATGATAAATATTGAAATTACCGTGCATGGCACGGGATCTAACCTAGTATAATAATATTAGATAAGTATGAAGCAAGCAAAATAAGGGACTCAATAATACGGAGTATTTCTTCTTGATTAGCTCACCAAATACAAGAGCACAAATAATAAGCTAAAAAGGTGGAAACATAATGCCATAATTAAACCCACTAACAAACCCATTAACTTCTAAATTCATTTGACTCTCTAACTTAACAAAATGACAAACATAATACTCCTAAAATTACTGACCCAACTATGGATAAACTCACGAAGAACAACGGAAGAAATCGAAAGGAAAAAAAATAATAAAAATAAACTCACGAAGAACAACGGAAGAAATCAAAAGGAAAAAAAAAAAAAAAACAAAAAAAAAACATAAAATTAGAGTGGCTTGCCTCGAACACAGGATCTAAGTGAAGCCTTGCTATTCTATTGATTACTACCTTACCAATGCACCATGCTTACATCTTTGGTTATTTATTTCACAAAAATTTGTTATAACCATTAAAAAAATTTAAACTTGTAATTTCTTTTTTCCAAAAAATCTGTAGGTCCAATGAACCCCCTTGAACCCTCCCCTAGATCCTCCCCTGTGTGCAATGAATAAGTGGCCGAACTTTTCTTCTTTGTGGGTAGGGTATTCTAGTGGGGATCGGTAGGGAGTCACTACGACATCCACTATGTCGATCACGCACAAGATAATCAACTTAAATTCAATCCAATCAAACTAAACTCTCACACAATTAAAATAACACAACCAAGACAACAATTAAGCACTAGCGATAGTATAATAACCCCAACAATGATAGAAAGAAACAACAATCATCAATGTAGCTGCCTACTTAGGCTCTTGTTTAGTTCAACTTATTTTTACTTATTTTAGAAAAAATAAGTTCATATCAGATTAGAAAATATAAGTTCAGATCCGATCATCAATTTATGTGCAATTTTTTTTTGCTAAATATGTTTATTCTGTAATTAATAAAAGTATAAAAATCACATATTAATGATATACTTTATTACGAATCTGATAAGACCCACTTGATGTACTCCCTTTGTTTTTAAATACTTTCCACTTTATTTTTCTGGCCGTTTTTAACTACTTGCTTCATTTTCTTATTTGGAAAGCTTTTATAATATTTAATCCATTTATCTCAACCAGTAGACCCAACGTAAATAACATTTTATTAATTTCATATTCTCTCACCTCCAATTCTCCCACCTACCCCACTAACACCATATTTTATTACTTTCTACAATGTCTCCTAAAACTCCGCGCATGGAGAAATAGAGCAAGTATTTAAAATCGGAGGGATTATATTTTTTCCTTATAAATTATCGTATATATAAGGTCAAAGTTTGGTCAAATTTGAAATTCAAATCAGACCACATCAGATCAGATAAGTTAGGCCTTGTTTAGTTCACTTTATTTTTACTTATTTAAGAAAATAGAAAAATAAGTTCAGATCAGAAAAAATAAGTTCAAATTAGATCATTGTTTTACGTGCAGTTTTTTTTATCGCTAAATATCTTTAATTTCGGGCCTGTTCTCATACAATTTCAGTTGAGTTTAGCTCGGCTCTAATAAATTCAGTTCAGTCAGCTCAGCTCCTAATTTCTTTCTCTTATAAAATATTTGGTTCGGTTCAGTTCAGCTTAGCTCTAATAAGTTCAGTTCAGCTCAGCTCACCTCATTTCAGTAAATGAAAACAGACCCTTTGTAATGAAAAAAATTATGAAAATTACATATTAATAAAATACACATTATTACGAATCTAACAAGGCCACACTTGATATATTTTAGATTATCGTATATTTTAGGTCAAAGCTTGGTCAAATCTGACATTCAGATCAAATCAGACCAGATGACTAGCAAAATTAAGGCGAACCAAACAAGGTCTTAGTCACTTGCTTGCCACAAGATATCCCATTTAAAGCTTCCAAAAAATGCCACAATAGTCATGGACCAAAGATAAGACTTAACAAGTCCATGAAAAGAGCCCATAGTACATGAGTCCAATAGCAATATATAGGTATTGCAAATTGGGCCGGATCCATAACAATTTTAAGGGTAAAGTAGATGAAGAGAATACTATAGACTCAGTAAAGCCTAAAACTGTTATAAAAAGCATGGTGGTTTCTAGCCTTTTTCTCAAGCTGTATTAAAATATAGTAAAAGTTGACCCAACATGAACCGAACATGAAATAATTGGGTTATTGTCTAGCACTCTAGCCTTTATGACCCATTTATAAACATGAGCTAGAAATTTTTATATATAAAAAACTAAAAAGGATGTATCAGAATTGATGCTATTAAGCTATATGAAAAAACAAGATAGATGTTTGAGGACAATTATTCAATCACATCACTGATAACAGTTTACACCATGAAGCATAAGTAAATAATATGAATCTAATCAGGATACACACTTTATCTGAGGAAGTTTAATACCGGGAAGTAACTGAAAATGTGGTTGGACAAGGTGGGTTATTAGGCACTTCAGCAAGGCCAGCTAGCATCTGTGTGACTGTTCTCATAGTTGGTCGTAGACTTGGGTCTTCTTGGATACACCAAAGGGCAACCAATACAAACCTCTTCAACAGGATCATGTCCTTAAGTGCCTCCATGTCTTCATTGACAAGTAGATCTAGTTTATTTGATAGGTAGCAATTAAATGCCCAATCTGTCAAGATTGCTGCATTCTCTTCAACTAGTTCCATACATACACTCTTTCGACAACATATGATCTCCAATAGAAGAACCCCAAAGCTGTAGACATCTACCTTCACCGTGACTGGCTTGTTCCTGAACCATTCTGGAGCAACATAGCCTTTGGTCCCTCTAATTGCCTTGTTTGTATGGGTTTGATTTAGAACCAAAAGCTTCGCTAACCCAAAATCAGAAATACGAGCATTCTGATGATCATCTAAAAGTATGTTTTGGGGCTTTATATCACAGTGAATGATCTGGGTGCTGCATTCATCGTGCAAGTACAATAGCCCCGTTGCTGTCCCCTGAGCAATTTGAACTCTATCTAGCCAGCTTGGCCTCAAATCACCAAAAAGATAATCTGCTAAGCTACCGTTGCTCATATATTCATATACTAACAGCCGCTGATCCCCTTCCTTGCAAAATCCTACGAGCTGTACTAGATTCTTGTGATGTGTCTGACCAATAACATTAACTTCTGTTTTAAACTCCTTATCAGTGTCAGCTGATATTCGATCTAACTTTTTAACAGCAACACAAATTGAAGGACCTCCTCCATTGACCATACCCTTGTATACTACACCAAACGCTCCTCTTCCTAACTCTTCTTTGAATCCGTTTGTTGCCTCATTCAGTTCTTGGTAGCTGAAATAATGGACGAGATTATACTCGCTCAGTGTTTTCCTCTGGCTCTCATTTGAATCTTTCAGTTGATTCTTTTGATAAATGAAGAAAACTCCAAAACCAATTGCAAGTAGGAGTAGTAAATTAACAGATACTGAGCCACCAAGCAAGACTTTGATCGGAGTTGTCATTTTGCCTTTCCTTGTCATAGGAGGGAAGGTAACATTAGGGTTGAGTGGATCGTTGGACTTGTTAACATTCCTTACCTTTAACCAAAAATTCCGGCCTATGAAACCGTCGGTTACTCCATTTAAAAGTGGTGCCTTCTTCTTCCAACAACCAACATTATTGCCAGATAGCTCGAACAAAGCACCAGCACAGAAACAGTCTTCCAAACAAGAATTCTTGCAATCATCTTCATTTCTAGAGTCAACCCTTTCGTAGTCATTGTAAACAAAATCAGTGTTTTGATTTTGTACTATGCTATACTCGCCCTTCATAGTTCTTTCTGCATAATCTTCACAATCCACAAGGTTGAAATCAGGTTTACAGCCACCATATTGAACATTTGGATCCGTGAGGGAGTAGCCTTGTGGGCATGTACATGTATGCCTGTTGTTATCACCTAGGATGCACATGCTGTTAGATCCACAAACACCAACACCTAAATTTTGTGCAGGCCGTGCAGCTAATTCTTTACATATGTTTTCAGGTGCTACTTGAAATCTGGACCATCCGTCACTAACTGAAAATTTTGAGGCAGAATACCAAATTAAAATCCCATCAGAGCTCAAGACTAATCTCTGATATTGATCTTCTGAAGGTGTGTTGCCATCCTGTAACATATTATACATCGACCCACTTTTTCTAAGTATGTACATATACCTGGACTCATTGTACACCAATTTTTGAGTCTGACCTGGATTTGCTGCATCAGTAATATGATAAGCACTGTAGGTATAGCCAGTACTTAGGTCCCTGGTACTGAGTTCCATGTTTCCATCCAAGGTTAGATGGTATTGGAACCTTCCCATCGTAAAATTAGTTTCTGATAGTCGAGAATTAATCATCCCATCAATATCCAAAGATTGACCAGGCAGCAAGGTGTCTGTAGGATGATCAAAGCTCTGCCAAACGGGAATGCTGTTGCTGCTTCCTTTTAGTGCAAAATTTCCTGTATCATTCATGAAACCGTAGCTCACGCGACCACCATCAACTCTTAACTCGTTAGAAGTGTTCCATAAGTTGGTTCCTTGTGGGTCAGTAAGAACTAACCCTTTATCAGCAGTTATCTTTACTGATGAACCTTGGGGAACTGGATTACCATCGTTTGCATGCCAAACAATGGTGTCCGGAATTTTGGCATACCAGATGGCAAGCAAGAATAGATTGGCATTGTTAGGAAGTTGATGAAAGCCGAAGGCAAAATCTCCCAAAGGTGAAAGCCATGAAGAGCCATTGATGTTGGCTGTGAGAGATCGGCCAACTGATATATTGCTACTATTTTGGGCTGTAACAGGGGATGGTGTTGATTGTAGGAGTATTACTGTGAATAAGGAGAGGGTACAAGACACAGGCCAGGCCATTGCAAATTTCTTGCACAAGGAATAGGAGTATGGGATTATAAGAAATGGAGTTGTATATTCGCATTATAGTGTTTTATAACTATGTTAATGAACTGGTCACAAAATCTGTTAAAGACCAACTTATTGACTTAGAAATATACGAAGTAAGGTTTAGTGATCGTTAGTTGATATAATAATTTGAGTACATAAAGTCTAATGTAAATGTGAGTGACTTAAATTCCAAAGACTAAAAATAGTTGAGCACGCTTGTAAATTTAGAAGTAATCGAAAAACATCATCTTGCTGGTTCTTTTAGTCAACTTGTTTAGAAAATTTGTGTTGAATATGTCATTCACTTTGGTAAATTTGTTTGCTCGTCTTCTGAGCATTTATTGCTTCTACTATATTCCGATGTGTGAAGAATAAGTGGCTGGATTTTTCTTCTTTGTGGGTAGGGTATTCTAAAGAAAGAATAGGTCAAGAGAATACTAAAGCCTAAAATTGTTATAAAAAGCGTGGTGATTTCTATCCTTTTCTCACGCTATACTACCAAAGTACCAAATAGTAAAAGTTGACCCGACATTAACAGAACACGAAATATATTTGGTTAGTGTTTAGCTTTTATGACCCGTGTATAAACATGAATTACACAATGTGTTAGCGGCCTTAGTGTTGAGGTTTAATTATAATCTGGAATTGATGCTATTAAGCTATATGAAAAAACAAGGTAGATGTTTGTGGACATTATGCAGTCACACCATCAATAACGATTTACACCATGAAACTAAAGAAAATAAAATGAATCTAACCAGAACATTTTATCTGAGGAGTTTTAGTATTGGGTAGTAACTGAAAATGAGGTTGGACAAGGAGGGTTATTAGGCACTTCAGCAAGGCCGTCTAGCATCTGTGTGACTGTTCGCATTGTTGGTCGTAGACTTGGGTCTTCTTGGATGCACCAAAGTGCAACCATTACAAACCTCTTTAACTGAATCATGTCCTTAAGTGCCTCCATATCATCATTGACAAGTACATCTAATTTATTTGATAAGTAGCAATCAAACGCCCAATCTGTCAAAATTGCTGCTTCCTCTTCAACTAGTTCCATACATACACTCTTTCGACAACATATGATCTCCAATAA
Source organism: Chenopodium album (assembly GCF_948465745.1). Lineage (NCBI taxonomy): Eukaryota > Viridiplantae > Streptophyta > Magnoliopsida > Caryophyllales > Amaranthaceae > Chenopodium > Chenopodium album. The sequence goes on from NC_137855.1 coordinate 758,996, forward strand.
AAGAACCCCAAAACTATAGACATCTACCTTCACCGTGACTGGCTTATTCCTGAACCATTCTGGAGCTACATAGCCTTTTGTCCCTCTGATTGCTGTGTTTGTATGGGTTTGGTTTAGAACTAAAAGCTTAGCCAACCCAAAATCAGAAATACGAGCATTATGATATTCATCTAAAAGTATATTCTGGGGCTTAATGTCACAATGAATTATTTGTGTGCTGCATTCTTCATGCAAGTACAATAGCCCCGTAGCTGTCCCCTGAGCAATTTGAACTCTATCTATCCAGCTTGGCCGCATATCACCAAATAGATAATCAGCTAAGCTACCATTGCTCATATATTCATATACTAGCAGCCGCTGATCCCCTTCCTTGCAAAATCCTACAAGCTGTACTAGGTTCTTGTGATGTGTCTGACCAATAACGTTAACTTCTATTTTGAATTCTTTATCAGTGTCGGATGATATTCGATCTAACTTCTTAACAGCTACATAAATTGATTGACCTCCTCCGTTGACCATGCCCTTGTAAACTACACCAAAAGCCCCTCTTCCCAACTCTTCCTTGAACCCATTTGTTGCCTCAAAAAGCTCTTGGTAGCTAAAATAATGGACATGATTATACTCGCTCAGTGCTTTCATCTGGCCCTTATTAGACTCTTTCAGTTTCTTCCTATGATAAATGAAGTATAATCCAAAACCGATTGCGACTAAAAGAAGTAGGTTAACAGATACAGAGCCACCAAACAGAACTTTGATTGGAGTTGTCATTTTTCCTTTTGCTGTCGCTGTAACAAAAGGGTTGAGTGGGTCGTTGGACATGTTAACACTCCCTACCTTTATCCAAAAATTCTGGTTGATTGTACTATCTTTTCTTCCATTGAAAAGTGGTGCCTTCTTCTTCCAACAACCAGAATTATCGCCAGATAGCTGGAAAGAAGCAGCAGCACAGAAACAGTCTTTCAAACAAGAATCCTTGCATTCTGCTTCACTTCTAGAATCAACCCTTTCATAATCATTGTAAATAAAATCAGTATTTTGAAGTTGTACTAAGCTATACTCACCCTTCATAGACCTGTCTGCATAATCTTCGCAATTCTCAAGCTTGAAATCAGGTTTACAACCACCATATTGAACATTTGGATCAATGAGCGAGTAGCCCTGTGCGCATGCACACATTGGGCTGTTATTATAACCTAGGATGCAAATGTTGTTAGACCCACAAATTCCAACACCTAAATTTGGTGCTGCTAATCTTATACAAATGTTTTCAGGTGCTACTTGAAATCTAAACCATCCGTCAGTAATTGAAGTTTTTGAGGCTGAGTACCATATTAATATCCCATCAGAGCTTAAGATTAATCTCTGATATTCATCTTGTGATGGTGTGTAACCATCTGGTAACATATTATACATCGACCCATCTTTTCTTAATATGTACATATACCCAGACTCATTGTACACATATCTTTGAGTCTGACCTGGATTTTCTGGGTCACTAATATGATAAGCACTATAGATGTAGCCGGTACTTAGATCCCTGGTATTGAGAGCCATGTTTCCATCCGAGGTTAGATGGTATTGGAACCTTCCCATCGTATAGTTAGTTTCTGACAGTCGAGAATTAATCATCCCATCAATTCCCAAAGACTGACCAGGCAGCAAGGTGTCTGTAGGATGATCAAAGCTCTGCCAAACTGTAATGTTGTTGCTGTTTCTTTTGAGTGCAAAATTCCCCGTATCATTCATGAAACCAAAACTCACACTACCACCACCACCTATTAACTCACTAGAGGTGCTCCATAAGTTGGTTCCTTGAGGGTCAGTGAGGACTAAGCCCTCATTAGCAGTTATCTTTACTGATGAACCTTGGGGAACCGGATTACCATCATTTGCATGCCAAACAATGGTGTCCGGATAATTGGTGTACCAGATGGCAAGCAAGAAGAGATTGCCTGTGATGGGAAGTTTATGAAAGCCAAAAGCAAAATCTCCCGAAGGGGAAAGCCATGAAGAGCCATTGATGTTGGCTGTGAGAGATCGGCCAACTGAGATATTGCCACTATTTTGGGCTGCAACAGGTGAGGGTGTTGATTGAAGGAGTATTAGTGTTAACAAGGAGAGGGTACAAGAAAGAGGCCACGCCATTGCAATTTTTCTTACAAGGGATGGGACTATAGGAGTTAGAATACTGGCATTTTTAAAGTAGAGAAAATCAATTGGTTCAAAAATTCAACTAAGTTAATGTAGTGACAAAATAATCTGTTTATGACTAATTTTAAAAATTGTTTAAGCCATCGTTAGTTTGAACACGAGTTGATATAATAATTTGAATACCCTTGTTATGACTAGATGAAGTAACCGTGAATGAGCATGCATTTAATTTGTTTCTTTTACTCGACTTGTTTATTATAAAATAGAAAAAATTTGCTTTCTAGTACCTTATTTTATCTCCTGGTCCATTTATCAGAAGTTGACCGGAAAGTTCATACAAAACTATGGCATCATCAGGGATCTTGATTTACCCCCACCAACCCACCATGGGGTACGGAAAATTAAAGATTATACAACTTGTGGCACGGCTGCTAAGACCAAACAGCATAACTAAAATAAGAAAAATGCAACTTGTGTCGCGGCCCTTGACTAAGGACTCCTTGCAATCATTTTAATTTATGTGTACATCCACATTAAGCAGGAAGAAAACTGTAGAACAGGGGGAGTTGTCAATAATATTAATGCACATATCATTAGTTTTTCAATATGTGACATATAATGTGTATGCATACTGACCTTGATAATTTCCTTTGGTTCAGATAATGTTAATGCTGAGACGACCAGGATGTATAATTTTCCATATGAAGCAAAGATCAGTTTCAATACCTCGGTAATTCCTCAGAACGAAGAACCTCATGCCAGTACATTTTCGTTGACAAATTCTGTGGTTTGTAAGTCTTAACAGAATTACATTTCTTCATGATTTACTTAGTGTTTTGATCACAGCTATGATCCAAAAATATACAGTACAGGTTATGAACTTGTGAAAACATAGTAAGAATGCATCATTGGTTTATTATTGTTATATTTCCTTTTAATTGCTATGGACTTACAGGGTACATAAATTTATTGTTGTTGCTTGAATGATCAGTTGTTAAAAGACCCATTTAATATCTGAAGTCAATACCATTAGAAATCTCCTAAAATTTTTATTTATTTATATTATTTTTTGGAGCAAAGAGTAAGAGTATTCATTAATTTATAGGACAACTTGTCTATAAGTACATACGATACATAACAATTTTGCATGTTTATGTGATATGTAGAAATTCTTAACTTGCTAAATTCTACTATGCCTAGTTTAGTTCACTCATTCCTGATATTTTTGTGAAAGATATTCAAGTTTAGCTTGTTTGATTATGAAATACAATATGAAAATGCTAAACTACATGCTTTAATTCAACAAGCTTAACTTTGGGTGGTAACTGAAAATGAGGTTGGACAAGGAGGGTTATTAGGCACTTCAGCGAGGCCATCTAGCATCCGTGTGACTGTTTGCATTGTTGGTCGTAGGCTTGGGTCTTCTTGGATACACCAGAGGGCTACCTTTACAAATCTTCTTAATTGAGCTATATCTGTTAGAGCCTCCATGTCATCATTAACAAGTGAATCCAATCTGTTAGACTGATAGCAGTCAAATGCCCAATCTGTCAAAATGGCTGCTTGCTCTTCAATGAGTTCCATGCATACACTTTTTCGACAACATATGATCTCCAACAAGAGAACCCCAAAGCTATAGATGTCTACCTTTGCTGTGACTGGCTTGTTTCTAAACCATTCAGGAGCAACATAGCCCTTGGTCCCTCTAATTCCAGTGTTTGTATGGGTTTGGTTCAGAACCAATAGCTTTGCCAAGCCAAAATCAGAAATACGAGCATTCTTATAGTCATCTAGTAGGATATTCTGAGGCTTTATATCACAATGAATGATCTGTCTGCTGCACTCTTCATGCAAATACAAGAGCCCCCTTGCAATATCTTGAGCAATTTGAATCCTTGCAGTCCAATTTGGCCTTGAATCACCGAAAAGATAATCTGCTACAGTACCATTGCTCATGTATTCATACACCAACAACCGCTGATCATCTTCCTTGCAGAATCCAATAAATCCAACTAAATTCTTGTGATGAGTCTGGCCTATCACATTCACTTCAGTTTCAAACTCTTTATCAGCATCCTTAGATATACGATCTAACTTCTTCACAGCAACAAAAATAGGAGGAACTCTCTGTCCAATCTTTCCCTTGTACACTATACCGAAAGCCCCTCTTCCAATCTCTTCCTTCAACCCATCAGTTGCATGTTCAAGCTCCTTGTATCTAAAGCAGCGGACACTACTGTACTCGCTGGAAGTTTTACTCTCACGCTCTTTAAGGCATGTAGAATGACTTTTGCTATACATGATGAAAGCTCCCAAAATAGTTGCACTTAACAGAAGGAAATTAACACCTACCGATGTACCCAACATGGCTATGACTACATGATTCTTCTTATTTATCACTGTAGGATTGTCAGAACTATTACCATTCCATACCTTAAGAAAAGTTATCCCTGTTACCGCGGTGTCTTCCATTCCATTGGAGAGTGGCAGCTTCTTCTTCCAACATGTGGATGCATGTTCATTAAAAATGGCAGCAACGCAGAAACAGTCATTGAGACATGAGCTTCTGCAAACCTCTTTACTGACAGTTTGAAGACGTGCATAATCACCAAATGGCCAATTAGTGTTTTTAAGCTCATGTAGCTCATATCTATCTTTGGCAGCACTCTGGCCTTGTGCTTCACAAACACCTTGCTTGAAATTTGGTACACAACTTCCATATGTATCATTAGGGTCTTGTAGAGAATAACCCTGTGGGCAATTACATGTTGGCCTGTTGTCATTTCCAAGTCTGCAAATGCTATTAAACCCACAAATTCCGCTGCCTAACTCTGGTTCAGGTGATCCTGTTGTTATACATATGTTGTCTGGTATCGTCTGCACCATATTCCAATCATTGCTAATAGGAGTCTTTGAGACAGAATACCATGTTAAAACCCCATCAAAGCCTAAAGTCGCCCTCTGATAATAATCATTCTGTGCGACTGTCTTACCTGGTGGTAAGAGATCGTACCTTGAGCCATCCTTTTTTAATATATACATATACCCTGACTCGTTATAGATCAATCTCTGGCCTGAATTATTTGCATTTGCTTCGCCATTAGTGCCACTAGTATAGTAAGCACCATAGGCATAGTTGGTTGTCAGATCTATAGTATTGAGAACGAGGTTTCCATCAGAAATTAATCGTAACTGGAACCTCCCCTGTGTAAAATTAGTATCAGATAGCCTAGAGTTAACCACCCCATTTATCTCCATTGACTGAGTAGGCAGCAAGGTATCTGTAGGATGATCAAAGCTCTGCCAAACTGCATCATTAGTGCTGCTATTTTTCAGCACAAAATTCCCTGTGTCATTCAGAAAACCATGATTAACAGCTCCACCACTTAATTCATCAGTGGTATTCCATACAGGAGCTCCATGAGGGTCACTAAGAACTAGGCCCTCATTAGCAGTTATTTTTACTGATGATCCCGAGGTAACGAGGTTACCTTTATTTCCGTACCAAACTATGGTATCAGGGATCTTAGCGTACCAGATAGCGAGCAAGAAGAGATTGCTGTTATCAGGAATTTGATGAAAGCCGAAGGCGAAATCGCCTGAAGGGGAAACCAATGAAGTACCATTGCTGGTGGCTATGATAGATATGCCAACTGTTATGTTGGCATTATTTTGGGCAGCAATAGGTGATGATTGTAGGAGTATAAGTGCTATTATGGAGATGGTATAAGAAAACATCAAGGCCATTAGACTAGCAGAATGATCAAATTAGAGGGATTTTGGTTGTTACAAAGTTACAAGGAAAATATTTATTACCCAAAGTTCTTAAAAGGGAAATATTACCCAAAGTCCTTAAATTAGAAAAATTAATTGAACCAGTCTTAGTTTTTAACCTTGATACTGGGTCAAACCAACCACTTGATTGAATAGTCAAAGGGGGGACTCAATTTTCAAAGCACTGTCTTAAACTCTTAATCAAGCACTAAATTTCTAAATAAATCACCTTCAAGTAGGTTGAGAAGATAGAAGAAACTACTAAATTTCTCATGGTGACTAAATTGCTGTCACGTTTCCTCAAAAAAAAAAAAAAATGATGTCATGTGGTTGGACCTTAGTTTATCAGGTTTGTTCTTACTGTACTACTGTAGTAAACAAATACCCAAAAAACAAAAAATGAAATTGACCAGACAATGTACTTTATCATGCCGATTTAATATTAAGCAGTAACTGAAAATGAGGTTGGACAAGGTGGACTCTTTAACACGTCTATCATGTCCATGGGAAGCTCCTCTTCTAATTTCTTTACCTAGTTCGAAAAGGTTGAAAATTACCCATAATCAAAGGATATAATCTATACTTTCGGATCAGGATGGGTCATAAAACTTGTGTGGAACATAATAGGCCTACCAACAAGTCTATAAAGTCAGGATAAAAGTTTGGTAAAATTAATTGCTTTCCATAAAATGTTTCATTTCTCATTTTAAGTACATGCAATCGAATCATATCCAAGAGAATTGATGTCAAAAACTCAAGTGATTGTTTGAGATTCATTTCATAGACGTATAATGTTGCTTGGAATCAAATGCTTTCATTACTCGATCACATAAAAGCCTATTGTGAGTTTGACTGAATTGTGACCTTGGGTTAATGAAGGATGACGTATATATAACCAGTTAAATTGACAATTTAATGACAAGTGGATGATTCTAACCATCCAAATGACCTCTCGAGGTCTCGTGGGATCAATGAGAAGCTCCTCAACCACTTTCATTCTAGCACAAAAAAGTCGAAATTTGTCTAAAATTGAAGGCTACAATTCACATATCTAGACCAATTTTGTCAAAATTTTCCAAACTTGAAATTGGTGTGGAGGTGTTTCCAAGAGATAAAAGTTTGTTTAAAACCTTAACAAGCTTGCAATAAGCTATAACTAGTATAGTAGTATCTGTGCAATTGCACGGTATAATTAGTTGATTTATTAAATATTACTCTAATTATAAAGATTATGTTCAATTCAATTTATTTTAGAATGGATCAGATTAAACCGTCTAGCAAATCATATTTTATCTGTTTATTCTCTTATTGGACAATTTTCCACTTATTTTGACCCGGAAACAAAATTTGTCGAGATGCTTACAATGGACCCTAATACACCCTGGGAGTCTATTTGGGTGGGTGCAACCATCCAATATGCCTTTAAACGGTCAATTTACCCATCCGCAACTTGCACCTATCTCGTGAACTCAAACCTACCACAGACATTTATGACAACATATAATGGTCATATATGATTCCAAACGGCATTATATGACCATGAGATGTATCCCCTAGGGTCTTAAGACTTTTCACCATCGGGCTCCGTAACCTCAAAGATTCCTCAAAAAGCGTGGATAATAGCCTTCAATTTGGAGATTATTGACCTTTTTTGCCCGAAAATAAAAATTTCCGAGATGTTTACCATGGTCCCTAACACCCTCCGGAAGTCGAATTGGGTTGGTGGAACCATCCAATTTGTCTTAAAATGGTCAATTTACCCGTTAACAACTTGCATCGATTTCGTGAGCTCAAGCCTACCACGGACATTTATGACATTATATATATGGACATGTGGTTCAAAACAGCATTATATGACCCTATGATGTATACCCTAGGGTCTCAAGACTTTTCGCCACCGGACACCGTTACCTCAAAATTCCTCAAAAAGCGTGGATAATAGCCTTCAATTTTGGAAATTTTTGACCTATTTTCGCCCGGAAATGAAACTTGCCGAGATTTTTACCATAGTACCTAACACCCTCCGGGATTCCAATTGGGTTGGTGGAACCATCCAATTTGCCTTAAAATGGTCAATTTACTCGTTCACAACTTACACCAATTTCAAGACCTCAAGCCTACCACGGATATTTGTAAAATTATATAATGGTCATATATGATTCCAAACAGCATTATATGACCCTAAGATGTATCCCCTAGGGTCTCAACACTTTTCTCCACCGGGCACCGTAATTTCAATAATTCCTCAAAAAGAGTGGATAATAGCCTTCAATTTTGGAATTTTTTGACCTTTTTTCGCCTTAAAATAAAAATTTCCGAGATTTTGACCATGGCCCCTAACACCCTCTGAGAGTCCAATTGGGTTGGTGGAACCATCCAATTTCCCTTAAAACGATTAATTTACCCATTCAGAACTTGCACCGATTTCGTAAGCGCAAACCTTCCACGGACATTTATGACATTATATAATGGTCATATATGGTTCCATACGGCATTATATGACCCTAAGATATATCCCTTAGGGTCTCAAGACTTTTCGCCACTGGGTACCGTAACCTCAAAAATTCCTCAAAAAACATGGATAATAGCCTTCAATTTTGGAATTACTTGACCTATTTTCGCCCAAAAATAAAAATTGCCGAGATTTTTACCATAGTCCCTAACACCCTACGGGAGTCCAATAAGGTTGGTGGAACCATCCAATTTGCCTTAAAATGGTTAATTATTTACCCGTTCACAACTTGCACTGATTTCGTGAGCTCAAGCCTACTACGGACATTTGTGACATTATATAACGGTCATATATGGTTCCAATCGACATTATATGACCCTAAGATGTATCCCCTAGGGTCTCAAGATTTTTCGCCAACAAGCATCGTCCCTCAAAAATTCCTCAAAAAGCATTGATAATAGCCTTCAGTTTTGGAACTTTTTGAACTATTTTCGCCCGAAAATAAAAATTGCCGAGATTTTTACCATAGTCCCTAACACCTTCCGGGAGACCAATTAGGTTGGTGGAACCATCCAATTTGCATTAAAATGGTTAATTTACCCGTTCACAATTTGCACCGATTTCGTGAGCTCAAGCATACCACAGACATTTGTGACATTATTTAATGGTCATATATGGTTCCAAACGGCATTATATGACCCTAAGATGTATCTCCTAAGTTCACAAGACTTTACGCCACCGGGCACCGTAACCTCAAAAAATTCTCAAAAAGCGTGGATAATAGACTTCAATTTTGGAATTTTTTTGACCTATTTTCACCCGAAAATAAAAATTGCCGAGATTTTTACCATAGTCCCTAACACCCTCCGGGAATCCAATTGGGTTGGTGGAACCATCCAATTTGCCTTAAAATGGTCAATTTACCCGTTAACAACTTGCACCGATTTCGTGAGCTCAAGCCTACCACGGATATTTGTGACATTATATAATGGTCTATATGGTTCCAAACGGCATTATATAACGCTATGATGTATCCCCTAGGGTCTCAAGATTTTTCGCCACCGGGCACCGTAACCTAAAAATTCCTCAAAAAGCGTTGATAATAGCCTTCAATTTTGGAATTTTTTGACCTAATTTCGCCCGGAAATAAAAATTGCCGAGACTTTTATTATAGCCCCTAACTTCCTCCGGGAGTCTAATTGGGTTGGTGGAACCGTCCAAATTGCCTTAATGGTCAATTAACTCGTTCACAACTTGCACCGATTTCGTGAGCTCAAGCTTACCACGGACATTTGTGACATTATATAATGGTCATATATTGTTCCAAACGGCACTATATGACCCTAAGATGTATCCCCTACGGTCTCAAGACTTTTCGCCACCGGACACCGTAACCTCAAAAATTCCTTAAAAAGCGTGGATAATAGTCTTCAATTTTGGAATTTTTTGACCTTTTTTCGCCCGGAAAGAAAAATTGCCGAGATTTTGACCATAGTCCCGAACACCCTCCGGGAGTCCAATTGGGTTGGTGGAACCATCCAATTTGCCTTAAAATGATCAATTAACCCGTTCACAATTTGCACCGATTTTGTAAGCGCAAGCCTACCACGGACATTTATGACATTATATAATATTCATATATGGTTCCAAACGACATTATATGACCCTAAGATGTATCCCTTAGGGTCTCAAGACTTTTCGCCACCAGGCACCATAACCTCAAATATTTTTTAAATAGCGTGGATAAAATAGCCTTCAATTTTGGAATTTTTTGACCTATTTCGCCCGGAAATAAAAATTGCCGAGATTTTTATCATAGTCACTAACACCCTCCGGGATTCCAATTGAGTTGGTGGAACCATCAAATTTGCCTTAAAATGGTCAATTAACCCGTTCACAACTTGCACCGATTACGTGAGCTCAAGCCTACCACGAACATTTGTGACATTATATAATGGTCATATATGGTTCCAAACGGCATTATATGATACTAAGATGTATCCCCTAGGGTCTCAAGAATTTTCGCCACCGGGCACCGTAACCTCAAAAAGCGTGGATAATAGCCTTCAATTTTGGAAATTTTTTTAACTTTTTTTCGCCCGAAAATGAAAAATTCCGAGATGCTTACCATGGTCCCTAACACCCTCCGGGAGTCCAAATGGGTGGGTGGAACCATCTAATTTGCCTTAAAATGGTCAATTTACCTGTTTTCGTACACGCCTCTTGTATTGGTTATGCTCACTCATTGGTTATTGCAAAGCATGGCCACTCAAATTTGAATATGCTAGTGGGTTATATATAGTCTACTGTGTCTAGTAGCCAAAATCATACTCAGGCCCAAATTTTTTTATCGGCAACAAGTGTCCTGGCCATTAGCACATTTCGGCCCATGATGCATCTGGTTCTTCGCTTCTCATTAATCTCATCATTTATCAACTTGGTTTAATGCCAATTGTTAGTTGTTACTAATCATAATTTACCTCATGATAGTAATTCCACACTACGCCATATTTAATAGGAAACTTTGTTAGAAATCACAATTAATTTTTTTTTTAAAATAAGTAAATATCTTTTAAGAAAATCCACGAAATAAGAGAGATAAAGATAAAGGGAAAGGACGGAAGAGGGAGAATGAAAATCGCGACAAGCCGACAATGGAGAGGGAAGAGGAGGGAGTCAAGTGGTAGTGTAGTCAATGTGTGATTTTTGTAATAAAAAATATTTAATATTAGTCTAAAAAAAATTGACGTGGGAAATTTTCTATTGTTTTATGAAGTATTCTTTTATTTTTATGTTTTTACATAGTTTTAGATAATTGAACTTATTCTATAAAAAAAAATAAAAAAATAATTGTACTTAAAACACATACTAAAAGCCTAAAAGTATTTGATTGTTTATTGAATTACGAATTTACCATAGTACGGAAATACTTTATCAACATCATAAAAATAGCAGCATATATAGAGCTAGAAATGAAACGAAAATAAAATCTTTGATCCAAGCTTTATGGAAGAAAAAGTAATACGAGTAGACTCTTAAAACCACTTTCTACGACAATACCTCACAAAATTACACAATTCTTAACTACAGAAAGTACCAAAAACTCTCCAAAACCGCCAACAAAATTCCCTAAAACCCAACAATTTTCTCTTACTCGAAAAGTTTAAAAATGAAGATTCTTCCATATTTAGTTCTCCCCTTAATCTTAAAGGACTATTTAAAGCTCTAGGTCCATCTAATATGTCCCTTAAACTTTTGGATTGACAAATCCTTATATTAGTTAAGTGATATGTGAAATGTGTTTTTTATTTTCCCGTTAATTTCTCAAATTGACGTTGATCATCTTTGTATACTTTTGAAATTTTCAGATGGAAAAGTAAGCAAGGGTGTGAACAGGAAAGGAATAGCCTATTACCACAACCTTATCAATGAACTCTTGGCAAATGGTTAGATTTCGTCACACCCATATCTATCCCTTTTTGTGCTCTATTATCTGCATTGTTGTGACTGTTCTGTTGCTACATAATGGCAGATATACAACCATTCATCACTCTTTTCCATTGGGATCTTCCTCAGTCATTACAAGATGAATATGGTGGTTTTCTTAGTCGTCACATAGTGTAAGCTGTTTACTTTGTAGAAGTCATCACGATGTTTCATAGTAGTTACCATTAGTCAAGCACAATGAAAACATGGTATTCTAAAGCTTACTCATATCTATTACTTATTTTAGCCTTCTTTCACTTGCCGCTGAATAGTTGGGGCATTTCTTCAAGATATATAGGTGACATCTAATAATTTTCTTTGGTGTATACCTGATGTATTACCTATTATTTCACTCTACAGGGATGATTTTCGTGACTATGCAGACCTTTGTTATAGAGAATTTGGTAACAAGGTGAAGCATTGGATTACACTTAATGAGCCATGGACCTATAGTACAGGCATTTACAGAACTGGAGTCTTTTCATCCAAGCAGTGCTCTAAATCAAACCCCCAGAATTGCAAAGTCAATGTGGCCACTGACCCTTATGAAATCGCACATTACCAGCTTCTTGCTCATGGTGCAGCAGTTCAAATTTTTAGACAGAAATATCAGGTCTTATTTCATCTATCCTAACTTTTCTAATATTTGCATATATTGTTATTTAAAGTTTTAAACCTTTACCTCTGACATGTGCAAGGTATGTGGTAACAAAATTGATGTATATGATTAGATGCTGTTAAAGTGAATGTATTGGAAGAAAACTGAACAAATGTAAGTTTGTACCTTCTTTTGCATACCGACAGGCATCTCAGAAAGGTGTAATTGGCATTGCTATTAATTCAGATTGGTTCATTCCATATTCTCAAGCAAAGAAAGACCGGAGCTCCGCACTTAGAGCTGTTGACTTTATGTTTGGATGGTGAGTATATAACCTATTAACAAATAAATTCATAATCTAGTTTCAGAGCTTAAAGTTGAATGATTTAAGCAATTAAAAAAAGAGAAATTCTCTCCAAAGTTGTTTATTACAATCTAAGGTCCTTCAGTGGCATATTATTGACTCCTAACTAAATTTATTGCTTCTTATAGGTATATGGACCCTATAACACATGGTGACTACCCACACACAATGCGCTTTCTTGTGGGCAGTCGCTTGCCTAAATTTTCAAGAGAACAGTCTCGCATGTTAAAGGGTTCATTTGATTTCATTGGCTTGAATTATTACACTAGCAGCTATGCGGCATATGCTCCTAGTTTTAGGAATACAGAGCCCAGTTATAGTACTGATTCTCTTGTTAATATGACATGTAAGTCCATCATAGAAGTTTAATGTTTCTTATTTGAGACTTTGCATAAGATCAATTGAGCCCGATAGTGATTCCACTTTTTATTTACAGTTGAGCGTAATGGAATACCAATTGGTCCAAAGGTATGTGCATGACTAGCATAATCTTAGGAATCCATCTGAAATCTCACTGACTTCTTATAAACAAGTTTTTTGCACTATGGTTTTTCATGTCAAACTTATTTTCTCAGCAGGACTACTGTCCTTTGTTTTACTGTATGCAATGGAACTGATACAAACAATTTAAATTTGGTGTGTACTAACTCTTTTGCAGGCTGCTTCAGATTGGCTTCATATTTATCCAAGAGGGATTTTTGATCTTCTACTCTATATCAAGCGAAGATATAAAAATCCAATCATTTACATCACAGAAAATGGCGAGTCCCATTTTGTTTAGTATCTTTCTAATTCAGTCTGTTTTCCTGTGTATTTGGTTTAGAGTGGACAGGGGGTGATTCATTGCCAGATTTAGGAAGTACCTTTTTCTAATTAGACAACTTGACATTTTTCTTGAAATCTTTGTTCTTAACTTATCCTATGCATAAATCATAATAAAATGTGAAATATACTGATTGTGCATTTGTGCTTTGTAGGCTGTGATGAGTCAAATGATCCTAGATTGTCTCTTGAGGAAGCTTTAACTGACAGCATGAGGATACATTACTATCATGGTCACCTAGCCTTTGTAAAACTTGCTATGAGGTTAGTTTTTTATTTTTTTTTAATTATTTTTTATTTATTTATTTTTTATTTTTTTTGGTGTGTGTGTAGGTTTCTTATCTGTCATCTAGACTTGGGAAAACCTATAAAATGTGTAATTACCCTTGTCCTTACTTGATACTTCTCTCTTATGCAAAAGAAAAAACTTGATAAACGGGGTGGCAGGGAAACTTCAGTAGTCAAAATTTGCGAAAGCTAAAAGAGTAATATTATCTTAAGGAAGAGATTGACAATAATTTAAGGGAAAATTGAACAAATTCACTTCCACATATATAAAGTATAAAGTGCAAATTGTTATCTATTGGATTATTTTGGGTCACAAAAATCTATCTTGAATGATATTTTATGTAGACTATAATTGAGGTGTGATTTTCACCCTCAATTTCTTTTTCTTTATCATTTTAAAGAATAACCCGTAATTTGTTTGTGTAGCAAAGTATTATTCCTCTGTATATCAACTAATAGTGGGTGGAAAATCCAAACTTGGGCAGGAATGCAGTTAAAGTGAGAGGATATTTTGCTTGGTCATTGTTGGACAACTTTGAGTGGGGCTCTGGATATACTGTTCGTTTTGGCATAAACTATGTTGAATATAAAGATGGACTGAGACGATACCCCAAGCATTCTGCTAAATGGTTCAAGAATTTCCTTCATAGATAAAACAATGTCTGTACCTTTTATAGAACGTTTCCTCTTTAGTTTCATTTCCCTCCCATTGTCCTTAGGCTACAGAACTTGTTCAAATGCTGTTCTTTGCAAGGACTTGGTTGAAATGAATTACCAATTCTGATTATAATGAATTTTTTCCTCAATGATACAAAATGATTGTACTTAGGAATATAATGCCTTCTCTGAAAGCAGAATATCAATCCATCTAAGAGAACATAATGATAGACTAGAATGGCCGTTCATCCGCCATTGTCTTCATATGTTCAATTTTTCCCTAGACTCCATAGATCTTATTATGAGTTGCATCACCTCTGTTTCTTCTTCCATCCTCATAAATGGCCTTTTGTCTCAAAGTTTTACACCTTCTCGAGGGCTTCGCCAAGGCGATCCCCTCTCCCCGTATCTATTTATCATCTGTATGGAACTTCTCTCTATACAGATACATAAAGAGTGCGAGGATAAAAATTGGAAACCCTTCCGATTTAGAGGGGGCAAGACTGCCATTTCTCATCTACTATTCGCGGATGATGTTCTATTGTTTGGTCAAACAGATAGAAAAACTCTCCATTCTCTTTCAAAAACTCTTAATCAATTCTTTGGTATGTCTGGGCAAAAGATGAATGAACAAAAGAGCTGCATTCTTTTTTCCCCTAATACCCCCCAGTCAATGAAGGATGAGTTTGAACAGGAACTGAACATAACTGCCACCTCTGTCCTGGGTTCCCTCTGTCCTCGAAAAAACCCACAAAAAAATCACTCCAGTTCCTGTTAGATAAAGTTGGAGCAAAACTTTCCTCCTGGAAGAGCAAATCCCTTCCAAAGCAGGGAGGAGCATTCTAATCCAGTCCAATCTCCAATCTATACCTAGATATTTCATGCAATCTTTGTTCATTCCTAAGTCCATCTGCCAGAAACTTTATTCCATTTGCTCCAATTTCCTTTGGGGGAGCAGCCAAGAATCCAGGAAAATTACCTGGATTTCTTGGGATAAAGTGTGCAGGACAAAAGATCAGGGAGGTCTTGGGTTTGTAAAACACCAAGACCTCAATACAATATCACTCACAAAGCTCTGTTGGTCTGTGTATAACAGTAGGGGATGGGCTGCTAAGATGCTTAGAGAGATCTATATTGAAAAAAGATCCCCCACTCCATTCAATAAAGGTTCTTACATTTGGCAGGGCTTGGGTAAAGCTTGGCATGTCTTCCAGAATAGCCTTGTGTGGGAGGTGGGAAATGGTGATTCAATTGATATTTGGGAGGATAGATGGTTATCTCATAAGTCCTTAAGAGAGTATCTCACTGGGCCTATCCACAACAATGCTCTTTCAATCAACTTCTCTGACTTAATTTCAGCTTCTAAGTTGGAGCTAGAATTGCTTCTTTCCTTTGAAGTTGATAATTTTCTCTTCGAATTCATTCACTCAATTGCTATCACTAATAAACCAGATATCCATTACTCTTCCTGGACCTACAAAAACAAATTCGATTCAAGCAAGGCAAAAAAATTCCTGTGCTCTGACACTACCCTAGCCCCTTGCTTCAACTGGAATTTGATTTGGAAGTCTCACACTCTCCCAAAAATTAAACACTTCCTTTGGCTTGCAGCTTGGAATCGGTTACCTACCAAGAAAAATCTACATTCTAGACTAAACCACATCTCTCCAAACTGCATTTTCTGCCCTTCTCAAGAAGAATCATGTGACCATCTCTTTATACATTGTACCAGAGCTACTGAGTTCTGGAATCATATTCCTTGTCCTGTTCTTATCCCCACCTCCTCTACCTGGCAAGAATGGTTAGCCAAAAACCTCAGCATTGGAACAAACTCTGTGTGGGATATACCTTGGAATGTCCTCTTTTGTTTTGTTTTATGGCATCTTTGGTTAAGGCGCAATGCTTGGGCATTTTCAAAAATAAACACCTCCCTGTCAACATCCGTCCACCAGTGTATTTGGGCTGCTTCAGAGTTTTACTTCTCTAAGTCACCCTCTGAAAGTCTAAAGCCCATCTCAGTGCACTGGTCCCCTCCTCCCTCTAATGCTTTTAAGGTTAACTGTGATGCATCCTACTTAGACCACAGGAAAGAAGCAGGTTGTGCTGTTGTGTGCAGAGACAGCGCTGGACAGTGGGTCACTGGGTTAGTCTGGAAAGGGTTTTTAGCCTCTAGCCACGATGCGGAGCTTAAGGCAATTGAATTGGCTATGATTCTTATTCGAGAGAAGGGTTGGACAAATTTAATCTTGTGTTCTGACGCTAAGAGAGCAATTGAGGAAGTTAGTTCAACTGATCCACTTCTTAATGCTCCTTCTCTAATCTCAAATTGCAGGGCCCTTCAAACGGAGCTCCATCTGGATATGCGCTTTGAACCAAGCGAAGCCAATGTACTTGCGGATCTACTAGCTAAGGATGCTAGATGTCACCTCCAGGCCTGGAATCAAGTTTGCATTTTGAATCATTTGCCTGTGATTTGTAATGAAGCTTTTGTAAAAGACTTGTCTAACTGTACTGTGCCTTCAGTAATTATGAATGCTGGTGATGTCCCAGTAGAAACAGCTTGTAACATAACTCCTAATTAATCTATGCACCCTTATTTCAAAAAAAAACTACTGCAATGTCTCCTATAGTATGTTCTGCAGCTTCAACATTATTTACTACTTGATTTGGTTCATGACA
Source organism: Chenopodium album (assembly GCF_948465745.1). Taxonomy (NCBI): domain Eukaryota; kingdom Viridiplantae; phylum Streptophyta; class Magnoliopsida; order Caryophyllales; family Amaranthaceae; genus Chenopodium; species Chenopodium album. The sequence continues at coordinate 776,267 of NC_137855.1, forward strand.
AAGATGTGGCAAGTTATTGATGTCACAATTCACAAAACTTCCACAGGAGTCTGATGTCTTCAATCAACAGCTAGATCGTACTCAAAGTTTGATCTAGAAGAAGGTTTTATTTCGTTTGATCTCCAAGTATGTTATGGTCCTTTCATTTATTTGTTGTTTATATGTTAGTACTTTTTTGGTAGGAGGGGCTGGTGGGTGTTCAATCTGTTCGTCATAATCTCTGTTATATCTTTATATGTAGTTAAAGCTTAGTCTTGGATTTCTAGTTGAATCTCTGTTTATTGGTTAAAAATGGAATTATGCTGCTTTTACCATCAGTTCTGCAGTTAATTGTTTCCTGAGGTTTTCTAAATCTTATTCAATTTTGTTTTTCTTTTTGTATTTGCATACAATATTTTCGAGTGCCATGATTTTTAATATTGAACTCTATACGATGGATAAGGTGATGGCTAAAGTAAGTACAATTTGTTTTTTAACTCCTGTATGGCAGTACCTCTAGAAAAGGGAACTGAGGGTACTCTGATTGACTGACAGATGTTTTTACAATTAAGAAGGTATAAAGCTAGTTTTTTTTTATCATAAAAGAAATCATATGACAGTATCTTCAAATTTCATCATAATCATACTCTTACTCATCAAGGTTTGAAAGAGTTCCGGGATTGCTATGCATGTCAAGACTGTGATTTTTTTGAGCGATGAAGCTATGAATAATAGGAGGATTGACATTCATTATGTTTGTAAGGCAGCATACATTGCCTCTGCCTTTTTCTTGCTCACATTAGGAATGATCTTGTGTACAATACTTGGTACTTTCAGTGCAAAAATCCATGAGAATTACTATTTAATTATTTATTGTATAGTTAACAATTTGACATTCTGTTATCCATTCCATTAATTGAGTTATTGGTGCAATGTTGTAAGTGGTAACTAACTGTATTCTGACCCGTATCGTTTTTCTATGTAGTTTTTTGCTTGTCAAGAATGATAATGTGATGATTTACTGCTTGCAGATCATCTAAATTAAATTTTGAAGCGTCTAAGTGTCTTGAAGATGTAACTATCTGCAAATGCAGGTGAGTTAATGATTCCTAGTTCTTTGCCTTAAATCATGCTATTTAATGTGGTTTTGTTCATTTCTGCCTATTCCTTTTGCTTGGTCATGTGAATGGCTTTGCTTATATTTGTAAGTTATATGGTAGTTGATTGCTGCTTTGGTTCCGTTCCCTGGTTTTTCATTGCTACTCTGAATCTTTTTAGCACCTTTATGATGATCTTGCCCTATGTTTGCATGTCATTCAGATGTTTTAATTACAATACCTTTATGTTTTATTTGCGGTATTTAAATGCTATGTATTTCTGTTTCTTGTAAGCATAACCCGCATCATAAAAATTGCTCAAATTCTGGAAATGGATATCCATTTCAGAATCTTCCTCATCTTAGACATACAAGTTTTCACATTCATTATTTAGAATAGCGAGAATAAACTTAATTACTACCTGATACAGTTCAAAAACCAACTCAGAGATGGTTTTCATTGTAGAAGCTACTGATACATGGTAAGAACTAGTGTAACAAAATAAATATGAAAAATAAAAACAGGTGATTAACCTCGATAATTTAGGGTCTTAAGGTTGAGTGGTAATTGTAAACGAGGTAGGACATGGTGGGCTAGCTACTTCGGCAACACCCTCAAGCATCTGTATAACCCTTTTCATTGTAGGTCGGATGCTTGGGTCTTCCTGGATACACCAAAGGGCAACCATTATGTACCTCTCTAGATTTAGCTTGTCATGAAGTGCTTCTATGTCATCATTAACAAGGTTATCTAATGTGTTAGATTGATAGCAATCAAATGCCCAATCTGTCAGAATAGCTCCCTCCCCACTGATATCCATGCACACGTTTCTTCGACAACATATGGTTTCTAGCAACAAAACCCCAAAGTTGTACACATCCACCTTCACTGTAACTGGCTTGTTTCTGAACCATTCAGGGGCAAGGTATCCTTTTGTTCCCCGGACTGCTGTATTTGTGTAGCTCTGGTTTAAAACCAAAAGCTTTGCCAATCCAAAGTCAGAAATGCGGGCATGATAGTAATCATCAAGAAGTATATTCTGCGGCTTTATATCACAGTGGATTATCTGCGTGCTGCATTCCTCGTGCAAATACAAGAGCCCCCTGGCAATTCCTTGCACAATTTGCATCCTTGCAGTCCAGCTTGGCCTCAAATTACCAAAAAGATAATCTGCCACGGTACCATTACTCATATATTCATATACCAGTAATCGGTGGTCTTCTTCCTTGCAGAATCCTATAAATCGAACTAGATTCTTGTGATGAGTCTGACCAATTGCATTCACTTCAGCTTTAAATTCCTTATCAGACTCCTTAGATATTCGATCTAACTTTTTAACAGCAATTGTAATAGGAGAATTTCCTTCTCCGATCTTCCCTTTGTATACTGTGCCAAAAGCTCCTCGTCCTACCTCTTCCCTGAACCCATCTGTTGCATCTTCAAGCTCTTTGTAGCTGAAGCAATGAACACTACTGTATTCACTAAGAGTTTTATTCCTAAGATGCTCGTCAAGCAACCTAGGATGCTTCTTGTTATACATGAGGAAAATTCCCAAAACTATAGCGCTTAGCAGAAGGAAATTTATGCATACAGAACTGCCAAACAGTGCAGTGGATACAGCATTCTTCTTGTACATTACTTTATCTTGATAAATACGGTTGATTGAGTCGTTGGAACCATTGCCATTCCCCACCTTAAGCCAACCTATCCTATTTACTCCACTATCTTCTCTTCCATGGGTGAGTGGCAGCTTCTTCTTCCAACAAGTTTGATCTTGTTCATTGAAAATGGCAGCAGCACAAAAACAATCATTTTGACAATTACTCTGGCATTCTTCTTTACTGCAAGGCTTAAGCTGTGCATAGTCTGCTAACGGCCAATCAATATTTACAAGCCGAACTAGCGTATATTCATCCTTGATAGCACCCTTGCCGTAATCATCACAGTTGTCTTGCCTGAAATCTGGCTTGCAGCTGCCATATGTATCATTGGGATCCAGAAGAGAGTAATTTGGTGGGCATCGACATTTTGGCCTCTGATCCCCATCACCAAGGCTGCAAATGCTGTTATATCCACAAGCTCCGGTGTCAAGTACTCCGGAAAGTGTTGTGCATATGTTTTCAGGGAGTGAATTAACACTGGACCAAATGACACCTTTGTTGGCTGCAAAGGATTTCGGGTGATAATACCAGCTCAAGACCCCATCAAACTCCAGTGTTATTCTCTGATAGTTAGTCTGAGCTGAGACTAACTTATCTGCTGGTGTGAGATCAACCCTCGAACGGTTTTTTAATAGTATGTACAAATCCCCTGACTTGTTGTAAATCACTCTGTCACCAGCACTTTCTGGGTTTCCATCTGCATGGACTGCATCAGTGTTACTAGCATAGTAAGGATCATAGGCATAACCTGTTGCTAGGTCCCTTGTACTTAGGACTAGGTTTCCATCACTTTGTAAGCGAAGTTGGAACCTCCCTTGAGTAAAATTTGTTTCTGATCGTCGAGAATTGAGCTGGCTCCCTGCTTGCAAAATCTGGGTAGGGAGCAGAGTATCGGTAGGATTGTCAAAACTCTGCCAAACTGCATCGTCAGTTTCACTATTAAGCACAAAATTTCCTGTATCATTCATAAAACCATAATTAACTGCTCCCCCGCTTTTCTTTGCATTAGTGGTACTCCATAGAGAAGTTCCTTGAGGGTCACTAAGGACTAGACCCTCATTGGCAGTTATTTTTACTGATGATCCCTGGCTAACGGGGTTACCGTCATTTGCATACCAAACTATGGTGTCAGGGATCTTAGCGTACCAGATGGCAAGCAAGAAGAGATCATTGTTGTTAGGAAATTGATGAAAGCCGAAGGCAAAATCACCTGAAGGGGAAAGGAATGAAGAACCATTGCCAGTGGCTCTGAGTGATTGGCCTACTGTCAATTTTCCGCTGTTTTGTGCAGCAATGGATTTTAATTGTAGGAGGATAAAGGTAAAGATGGAGATAAGGATACATGATCGAGGGCAAGCCATTGTTACAGATTTTTGGATAAGAGGTGGATGATTTTTTACATTCTTTTCTTAGTTGTGATCCTGAAGAATTAGTGGCATACATTCTCTTCTAGACTTTTCTAATCTTAAGTCAACGAAAGTCTTCCTAGTGAAATCTTTGAAACAAAAATTCATGGTCCCTGTCCCATTTGGTATGGTCCAGCTCAATAATGGCAAGGTTTTCTAACGTATCTTTTTTCAGTCAATGGATGATTCATAGGTTGCTATTATGTTCTATGTTTTGTATACATATGACTTGACCAATTTTTTCATACATAAATGTTGGTCATGTTGGCCTAACTTTCAAACCACCTACACAAATTAGTTTGTGATTCTAAATGAATGGAAGAACGTACACGCTGGTTTCAAGGAAAGCTGAGTCTCCTTGAACAGAATTCTTATTTGAGATTATTATACAAAAATTTGGTTAGCAATCTTAGCACTACAGGACATGACTAAATGCTGTGAGTTTACATGATAGGGAAGTATAAATAAAAAGAGAATGGTTCATGCTTGATAATTCTGATGACTTTTCAACTTGCTATCAACTGATGAGTCTTCTGCAAAGTAAATAATTGCTTGTTAAAAACAAAAGGTTCATGAACTCTAACTGTAAGCATAGTTTGAACTGCTATACATAACATTCAATTGAGAAAAATTTGATCTTAGGTTAACATTCATTATACTCCATACTTTTATGGTTAAAGTAGAGCTTTCAACACAAGTCTGCTGATTAGATTTTGACTTCCTGATGACCATAATTTGTCCTGTAAAAAGATGGAGCAGAGATCACTCTCCTTTTCCTTTTAGTTCTCGGAAGTGAAAAGGACTTATATTACAAACTGTGTTTAAGTGTGTAACTACTCTAGTATTCCTATCTATTGTTATTTGCATGCTTTAAGATTTCTTGATGATTTTAATCTGATTACATGAAATGTTACTTTGGTCAAGAATCCTTGAGGAATGCAGACTTTTTACTGATGACATTGTATATTTACTAAGATAGCATGAATTGGCTTATAGGTTTTATATCTATGTTAATTATTATGCTTGTCTCCTTTAGTTTGATGGTATACTGGTTCATGCATTAATGCACTTATTAAACTTTTTTCTAGAGCTGTACATTTTTTTAATGGAATTTTAATCCTTTTGTACAGATGGTGCAAATGCAGAGATTCCAACCTGTGTTATGTTCGACATGAAGCAGAAATCAGTACCCCTATTTTACCTGAAGAACCTTCATGTCAGTACAGCTTCATTTCGTTGAAATTTTCTATCAGCCGTAAGTCCCATAGAAACTTTCATGATTTACTTAGTAATCTGATCACAGGTAAGGAAATTACTCATGGCAGATGTACGAAAAGAGAAGTTCCAGGATTGCTACGCTATGCATGTCAAAACAGCTATTTTTCTTAGGGATGAAGCTTTGATTAACAGGAGGATTGGCTCTCATTACCTACATATCGAAAAGGTACTTCAACTCCATTTTTACATTTAAATTGATTTATTTATATATTTAAAGAGCAGTACACCTCATTTCAGCATCAGATACATCAACACCAATATTCTCTAACACGGGCTACACAGCCTTCAGAAGAGGGATGAATTTACCAGTCTGACCTAGTGGAATCTGTTGAGGGTTATCGCAAAATTTTACTAATGAAAATAATATAGACCTTTCTTAATCAAACCCAACTAATTAGCAAGTTCAAGCCAAAAAAGTTTGGAGACAATAGGAGTATATTCCAGTCTATTATGTTTATAAGGCTGCACAGGTTGCCTTGGCCTTACAGATTCTTGTTAGTAGTGATTTGTGTACTCCCTTCATTTTTTTTTTTTCTTATAAGCTAGAGTTGAGAATTTCCACTATTTATATGTCATCATTGACTTAATTTTTTTTACCAATATATAATACTCCCTCCGTCCCAAAAAGAACGACCCATTTGGGTTGATTACGCGGGTATTAAGGAAGTTAAGTAAAAAGAAGTAAAAGTATATTGGAAAGATAAATTTACATGGGGTTTGTAAAAAATAGAGAGAGAAAGTAATAAAATAACATGGAAAATCAAATTTTTATATGGGGAAACTAATTTTGCACAAATATTGTTGCAAATTGGTGGGTGTTTTAATGCAAATGGGTCATTCTTTTTGGGACAAAGTTTTGACCAAATAGGTCGTTCTTTTTGGGACGGAGGGAGTATATAAATATGATCATATAACTTGTTGGATTTGTCATAATGTCTACTTTTATATGTTTTTTCATAATATTGATGGTCAAAGTTGTGTCTCAGAAAGTGTGCAAATTTGACTCTAGCTTACAAAAAAACAGAGGGAGTAAATTACATGACATTCTCATGCAAAAATCAATATGGTTGCTACGTATTTTATTACTGTGTCACTCACAGTTTGACATTTTGCAATTTATTTCATTTATTGAGCTATTGCTGCAATGTTGCAAGTCGTAACTAACTGCATTTTAACCCATACTGTGTATATATATATATATATATATATATATATATATATATATATATATATATATATATATATATATATATATATATATATATATATATATATATGTAGGTTTTTGCCTGTCAAGAATGGGGTTGTGATGATTTACTGCGTGCAGATTATGTTTTGAACCAGGCTTAACTATGTATTGTGGATCTCATGCAGGTAAGTGAATGCTGCATAAATCTTTGTGTTAAAACACCTTTTTTTTTTTTTTTTTCTTTTTTAAATTTATTCATTTATATATTGATTATGTGATTTTGGTTCATTGTTGCTTCCTTTTCTTTGATAGTGTGAATGGATAAATGGAGTTGCCTAATCATTTTTTAGTGTTATCATTAAAAAAACATATTCCGGTTTCAAAAACCCCTTCTTCATGCTCCCTCTATGATATTCTTGTTAAATGTTTGATCCACTTATCATCCAGATGCTGTAATTGACGATTCACCTTAAATATGTTTCAGCTGTGGTATTTTAATGATTGCAACAAGAGACTATTATGTGATATGCATTTCTGTTTCTTTCTTTCATTTGGATATTCATTTATAAATACCATTAAGCATTACTTCTGCATCATAAAATTGAATAAATCTGAGAAATGGATGTCCATTTTTATATATTAATGCCTTGTCTACTTGTATAGCTGTCTTATAACAAGAGGTTTAATTGAATGAAAATTAGACTGTAAGTTTATAGCAGCAAGCACTGATATTATGATCAGTAACTGTAAACATCATTACAACCTGATACAATCTAGAATCTTAGAAATGGCTGGTACATGGGAAAATGGCAAATTAAAGTGTTACTAAGTGAAGTGAAACTGAATAAAGCAGATGCTTAACTTTGATAATTCAGGAGGCTTAAGGTTGGGTCCCCTGGGATGGTATCTGAAATTGAATTTGGACAAGGTGGGCTAGCCACTTCAACAACACCCTCAAGCATCTGTATTACCCTTTTCATTGATGGTCGGAGGTTTGGGTCTTCCTGGATACACCAAAGAGCAACCATTATAAACCTAACTAGCTGTGGCCTGTCATTAAGAGCTTCAATGTCATCGTTAACTAGAGACTCTAGTCTGTTAAATTGGTAGCAATCAAATGCCCAATCTGTCAAAATCGCTCTTTCCTCACTGATTTCCATGCATATGCTTCTTCTACAACATATGATTTCCAATAACAAAACACCAAAGCTGTAAACATCCACCTTCACCGTGACTGGCCTGTTTCTGAACCATTCAGGGGCAAGATATCCTTTGGTCCCCCTGATTGTAGTACTTGTTTGATCCTGATTTAAAATTAAGAGCTTTGCCAATCCAAAGTCAGAAATACGGGCACTATAATTGTTATCAAGAAGTATGTTCTGTGGCTTTATGTCACAGTGAATGATCTGCGTGTTACACTCTTCATGCAAATACAAGAACCCTCTTGCAGTCCCTAGAGCAATATGAATCCTTGCGGTCCAGCTTGGCCTCAAGTCACCAAAAAGACAATCTGCAACAGTACCGTTGCTCATATATTCATATACCAGTAATCGCTGATCTTTCTCCTTGCAGAATCCTATGAATTGAACTAAATTCTTGTGATGAGTATTGCCTATCACATTTACTTCAGTTTTAAATTCTTTATCAGCATTCTGAGATATTCGATCCAACTTTTTCACTGCAACAAAAATAGGAGGATCTCCTCCAATATCCCCCTTGTAAACCATGCCAAAAGCCCCTCTTCCTATCTCTTCTTTGAAACCATTTGTTGCATCTTCAAGCTCTTTGTAGCTGAAACAATGGACGGTACTATACTCGTGAAGAGTTTGACGATTATTAATTCGTCTAGATTTTTTCATTTTATACAAGCAGAAAATTCTTGAAGCAGCAACACTAAGCATAAGAAAGTTTAAGCATGCAGAACAACCGAGCAAGGCTATGACTACATGATTCCTCTTGTATACCTTGTGACTACAGTTTACCTTTAGTTGTGGCCACCCAGTAGTAGGAATTATTGGACTGAGTGGGTTGGAACCATTGCCATTCCCCACCTTAAGCCAACCTATCCTATCTACTTCACTCTCTTCTCTTCCATGGGTGAGTGGCAGCTTCTTCTTCAAACAAGTTTGATCTAGTTCACTGAAAATGGCAGCAGCACAAAAACAATCATTTAGACAATTGCTCTGGCATTCTTCTTTACTGCTAGGCATAAGCTGTGCATAGTCTCCTAACGGCCAATCAACATTTACAAGCCGAACTGGCGTATATTCATCCTTAGTAGCACCCTTGCCGTACTCATCACAATTGTCTTGCTTGAAATCTGGCTTGCAGCTACCATATGTATCATTGGGATCCAGAAGAGAGTAATTTGGTGGGCATCGACATTTTGGCCTCTGATCCCCATCACCAAGGCTGCAAATGCTGTTATATCCACAAGCTCCGGTGTCAAGTACTCCGGAAAGTGTTGAGCACATGTTTTCAGGGAGTGACTTAACACTGGACCAAATGACACCTTTGTTGGCTGCAAAGGATTTCGGGTGATAATACCAGCTCAAGACTCCATCAAACTCCAGTGTTATTCTCTGATAGTTAGTCTGAGCTGAGACTAACTTATCTGCTGGTGTGAGATCAAACCTTGAACGGTTTTTTAATAGTATGTACAAATCCCCCGACTTGTTGTAAATCACTCTGTCACCAGCACTTTCTGGGTCTGCATCAGTGTTACTAGCATAGTAAGGATCATAGGCATAACCTGTTGCTAGGTCCCTTGTATTTAGGACTAGGTTTCCATCACTTTGTAAGCGAAGTTGGAACCTCCCTTGAGTAAAATTGGTTTCTGATCGTCGAGAATTTAGCTGGCTCCCTGCTTGCAAAATCTGGGTAGGGAGCAAAGTATCGGTAGGATTGTCAAAACTCTGCCAAACTGCATCGTCAGTTTCACAATTGAGCACAAAATTTCCGGTATCATTCATAAAACCATAATTAACTGCTCCCCCGCTTTTCTTTTCATCAGTGGTACTCCATAGAGAAGTTCCTTGAGGGTCACTAAGGACTAGACCCTCATTAGCTGTTATTTTTACTGATGATCCCTGGCTAACGGGGTTACCGTCATTTGCATACCAGACTATGGTGTCAGGAATCTTAGCGTACCAGATGGCAAGCAAGAAGAGATCATTGTTGTTAGGAAATTGATGAAAGCCAAAGGCAAAATCACCCGAAGGGGAAAGCAATGAAGAACCATTGCCGGTGGCTGTGAGAGATTGGCCTACTGTTAATTTGCCACCATTTTGTGCAGCAACGGATGATAATTGTAGGAGAATAAATGTAAAGAAGGCGGTTAGGATACATGATCGAGGCCAAGCCATTGTTACAGATTTTTCACATAAGAGATGGGTGATTTTTTCTTAAGTGTGATCCTGAAGAATTAGTGGCCTATATTGTGGTGACTAGGAATACTTTTCTAATCATAAGTCAACTAAAGTCTTCCTAGTGAAATCTTTGAAACAGACTGTCATGATTCCTGTCACATTTGGTATTGAATTCTGAGCTGTTCAATGGTCCTACTCAATTTTGGCATGGTTTTTCTCACGTATCTTTTAGTACATAGGTTTGAATTAGTCGTCTTAATGCTTGACGGTACTGTACATACACTCGTACAGTGAGTTTTATATACCTTATCATTCCATGGGGCGGACCTGTATCTTATCTCATGACTAAATACTAATGCTTGGATACGATCCTTAAAATATACGAGTAACAAGAAAGATTTAGGAAACTATCTAGATACATCCACGCCGGATACTTTACAAGAGTCCAATGGTTAGTAACTCAATGTGGGAGCAATGACTTTTCTTTTGCCAGTGTTGGTTGTCCTCTTCCCTGAGGTGATATGTCTGAAGTAGGATTTTCTCATTGCTATGTGCTTATTTTCAATGCTTTTACTATTCGTTGGATGATTTATAGGGTTAATTATGTTGTACGCTGTATGCGGACTTTTTTTAATGATTTGACCAAGTCTTCCATACATAATGTATGTTGGTCATGTGGTTAAAAGGGTGTGTGCAAGATGTGTTTTCTATTCTGATAAATAGATGAACAAAGCGTTTATGATACGAAATGAATGGAAAAACGTACACGTTGGTTTCGAGGAAAACTGAGTTTCCTGTTAATAGTCTTCTTATTTTGAGCTTCTTGAGACAAATATTTGGTTAGCAATACTGGACATGACTAAATGTTGTAGGTTTACATGTTAGAAAAGTATACATTAAAAAAAATGGTTCATGCTTGTCTGTTAATTCTGATGACTGATGAGACTTCTGCGCAGTAAAAACTTGCTTGTTTTTCATTTACTATAATCTAATGCTAGAAAAACAGAAGATGCATGGACTGCTACTGTAAACAACTAAACATAGTTTGAACAGCTATACAAAACATGCATTTCAAAATAATTTGAAGAGAACTTTTACATGTATTCTGCTGATTTGATTTGGATTACCTGGTGATCCTAATTTGTATGGTATAAAGATGGACCAGAGATCTTGATTTCCTTTCGGTTCTTATAAGTTTCAAGGACTCGTTACAAACAGTGTTAAAACGTGTAAACTACTTTAGCATTCCTATTTGTTGTTATTTGTATGCTTTAAAATTTCTTTGTGATTTTAATCTGATAATACGAAATGCTGCTTTGATGAAGAATCCTAGAAGAGCTTAGACTTTTTATTAGAACTAGTAATAACATAATAGATTAACTAAGATAGCATGAATGGAACTGATTTATATCTTTGCTAACTGTAATGCACTTATTGAACTTTTTTTCTTGAGTAGTACAGTACATTTTTAAATGGAATTTCAATGTGTAATGCATGACTCGTCTTCTAACCTTTGTTGTTGATTAACCCTTTGGTTCAGATGGTGCCAATGCGGAGATGCCAGCCTGTGTTATGTTCGACATGAAGCAGAAATCAGTATCCGTATTTCATCTGAAGAACCTTCATATCAGTATAGCTCTGTTTCGCTGGAATTTCTGTTGCTCGTAAGTCCTCTAGAAACTTTCATGATTTACTTAGTAACCTGATCACAGATAAGGAAATTACTTATGGCAGAAAGATAAAAAGAAAACGTTAACACAAATCTTTTTCTATGTGAAATCACTAAATAATACGAAGTACATGCCTATGATACAGAATTCACCTATGATACTAAATTTAAAGACTGGTCTTTTTATTCCCTTAAAAACTGATGGCTACAAAATGCCAGCAGAGTACCAACGTAAAACAAAACGAAAAACATATATTCATTCAACTAGTTTAAATTTGGCAAGTAATTGAAATTGAGGATGGAGGAGGATTAATAGGAACTTCAACAAGACCTTCTAGCATCTGTGTGACTGTTCGCATAGTTGGTCGTAAACTTGGATCTTCTTGGATACACCAAAGAGCTACCGTTACCAGCCTCTTCAACCGTAGCATATCATTAAGAGCTTCCCTATCATCATTAACAAGCAAATCTAACCTGTTAGATTGATAGCAATCAAATGCCCAATCTGTCAAAATTGCACCTTATCTAATTACCTAATGGTTTTACTTTAAATTCAGGCTATGTATTTGCCTATGCATATGTGTAATCACGTATATACCTCTCGTTATGTATGTGAACATAAACATACACAACGGTTATCCCTTTGAAATAGCTCGACATTTGATATCTTCCTTGCAGTTTGAAAATACCCTTGCAGTTTCTGATTATATCATTTTTTTATCCTCCAATAAGTGTGTTTGTGTTTGTTAAATCAGAGACAAATTAATATGAAAATAATTCTCTGTATTCTTTCTTTGATATTCACGGCCAAATACATATATATACACTACTAGAGTAACAAACCCCAATATCCTACCATATCTTTTCACAAGATATATTTCCTAAAAATATATTTCCTAAAATATATCACAATAATATCTCCAATACCCCCCCTCAAGTTGGAGCATACGGGTCACAAATGCCCAACTTGCAGAGTAAAAATTCAAACTTGACCTTTCCCAAAGCCTTTGTAAAGATGTCAGCCAACTGAAGCGTCGTAGGTACATATGACGGTTTTATAAGACCTTCTGTTATGGCGTCCCTAACAAAATGACAATCGGCTTCAATATGTTTCGTTCGCTCATGAAACACCGGATTCTTCGCAATGTATAATGCCGATTGACTGTCACAATAGAGGTGCATGCCACTCTCATGTCGCACACCTAAATCTCTCAAAATCCGCTTTAACCACTTCAACTCACGAGTACAAGCAGACATGGACCTATACTCTGCCTCTGCAGAACTCATAGCAACTGTAGGCTGTTTCTTGGTCTTCCACGACACGGGAGATAAACCAAGAAACACAAACCAACCTGTCAACGATCTCCGAGACAAAGGACAACTCGCCCAATCCGAATCACACCATCCTTCTAACTGTAGAGCACTATCAGACCGAAGTAGAATACCTTGACCTGGACTCTTCTTCAAGTATTTCACAACTCTCAAGGCAGCATCCCAATGCTCTACCCTCGGACTCTGCATAAATTGAGATAAAATATGCACAGAATAGGCCAGGTCCGGCCTAGTGACAGCTAAATAAATCAAACGTCCTATGAGACGTCTATACCTTTCGACATCATGAAAAAAATCACCTTCCGCCAGAGCTAGCCTGTGGTTTTGCTCCATAGGAAAATCTGCTGGTTTTGCATCAAGTAACCCTGTTTCAGTAATAATGTCTAAGGCATACTTCTTCTGACACATGAAAATCCCCTGTTTGTTTCTGGCTATCTCTAGCCCCAAAAAATATTTCAACACACCCAAGTCCTTCATCTTGAAACACTCACCTAGATATGCCTTGAACGACAACAAGGCAGTTTTATCGTTCCCTGCAACAATTAAATCATCGACATAAACTAGCACATTAAGTTGCATTTTCCCTCGTGTCAGAGTAAAAAGAGAATAATCATAGTATGACTGTTTAAAGCCATAATTCTTCAAAGCCGTTGTCAATTTTGCAAACCAACACCGAGGAGCTTGCTTCAAACCATACAATGACTTGTTCATCCTGCACACTTTCCCTGAATTATCTTTGTTAAAACCAGGGGGAATTTTCATGTATACCTCTTCCTCTAAGTCGCCATGTAAGAAAGCATTGTGAACGTCCATCTGATGTACCTCCCAATTCTTCACTGCTGCAACCGCAAGAAAAGTACGAACTGTCACCATTTTGGCTACCGGAGCAAATGTCTCATTATAGTCTAGGCCTTCAACCTGATGATTGCCAAATATGACTAGTCTAGCCTTCAATCTTTGAAGAATCCCGTGCTCATCATACTTTTCTTTGAAAACCCATTTACTCCCTAGTGCCTTCTTACCACGGGGTAAATCTACTAGCTCCCACGTGCCTTGATCCTCAAGTGCCTGAATCTCATCAGCCATGGCCTTTCTCCATCCTTCATGTCTCATAGCTTCCTTGAAATTTTTCGGCTCATTACCACCTGTAATCGCTGCAATATAGTGTCTATGTTGTGCAGAAAATCGGTGAGAATTAACAAAATGTGTTATGGGATAAACAGTACCTGAGGGAGGTGACGTGGATGAACGATGATGCGTGGATAGACTTTTATTCCGAAGAGTGTGAGTCACAAAATCTCGAAGCTTGACCGAACGATATTTTTCTCTTTTTCCTTTACCCATATCGTCCCCATTCTCCATATACTCAAGGTCTGCCGACTCACGGATTTGCTGCGGGATAGAGGCCTGTTCTTCACTGTTCGAGGACACAGCAGGCACGCCTTGAGGCTGCCCATGCTCGCTGGGATCCAATGAGGCCAAACCAGCGTGTGCTGGTGACCCAGCGAGCTGAGCAGAGCTGCTGGCAGTCCCAGCCACGGGGTGGCCGCGGTCTCCTGTGCTTTGCCACGGGCTGGCCGTGGACCCTTCTGCCTGGGTGGATTCGGCAGCATGCTCCAGCATCTCTTCATGCTGCACCGACTCCCCCCCTTCTTCCATACCCCATTCATCATCACTCACACAATCAGCCAAATGTTGCACATGAGTAGGCCGTGAAATATCATTGCCAATAGTCAATTTAAATGGGAATTCATGTTCAACAAATTTAACATCACGTGATACTAAGGTCTCCTTAGTTTCCAAGTCGAACACCCTCCAACCTTTCTTACCAAAAGGGTATCCTATAAACACACAACGTCGACTTCTACTAGCAAATTTATCCCCCTTACTACGTTGATTATGAGCATAACACAAGCATCCAAAAACTTTTATATTTTCATACATAGGAGATTTACCAAACAACACCTCAAATGGAGTCTTAAAATCAAGCAATCTAGACGGAGTACGGTTTATCAAATGACAAGCTGCTTGCACACATTCCCCCCAAAATTTAAGAGGTAAATTGGCTTGAAATCTCAAAGCCCGGGCCACATTAAGAATATGTTGATGCTTACGCTCAACACGGCCATTTTGTTGAGGCGTACCCACACACGAAGTCTCAAATATTATCCCATTAGCAAAAAAATATTCTTTCAAGGAATTAAATTCCGTCCCATTATCACTACGAACAATTTTGATCTCATACCCAAATTGACGTCGAATTAAAGCAACAAAATTGAGAAACATCAATTCAACTTCAGTTTTATTGCGTAATAAATACGTCCACACACCTCTAGAAAAATCATCTACTATTGTTAAAAAATAATGGGAACCACACGTTGACGCGGTCTTATAAGGACCCCACAAATCAACATGAATAAGTTCAAACAAACGACTAGCTTTATTTTTGCTCAAGGGAAAACTACTCCTATGTTGTTTTGCCCGAGGGCATACATCACAAGGTTTAGGACTTCTATTAGAACCACTCATAACAGGAAGATGTTGCAAAACCTTTCCGGAAGGATGTCCCATTCGTTGATGCCACAACTCTGCCGATCGATCCCCATCTATCTTCAAAGCTTTCACCTCAGGAACACCACGGAAATAATAAAGTCCATCCACTCGTTCACCCGCTCCAATCACCTTCCTCGTCGTTAGGTCCTGTATAACACAAAGTTTGTTAGTAAATTGCATAGTGCAATTTGATTCATCACATAATTGCGTCGCGGATATTAAATTGCAATTTAATTGAGGTACAAAAAGAACATTATCAATTTTCAAACCCCCTTGCAAAATCACGGAGCCGATTTTAGAAGCATTAGCACTTTTTCCATCCGGTAGTCCTACTGGACAATGTGGCACATTAGAAACATTCGTCAAAAAAGACAAATCACAAGTCACGTGGTTGGATGCGCCGGTATCAACGATCCAACCCAATTGATCCTTACCATGAAGCTTATTTTTCACGGAAGAAAGGTGATCAAGAATCTGCTGAATTTGTGCCGGTGTCACCCCCGAAAGAGCAGCCCCATCAGAAGTTGTGCTACTGCTGTTTGGGGTGGTCTGTGACCCACTGTGACCCCCTGTCCTGTGTGCTCGGACCTGAGCAGCAGGCGCACTGCCACGCCCACCTCGGCCCCCGCCTTTGCTGCCTCCAAAATCACCACGGCCCCGTCCTCGACCTCCACGACCACGGTCACCCCACCATGAAGGATAACCGTTCAATTGAAAACAGTCAGACTCCTCATGTCCTACTCTGTTGCAATGGTTGCAAAATAGCTTCGATGTATCACCCGAACGCTGTGGCTTCGTAGAGGAACCATGCTGTACTTTAAACGCCATAGCACTATCACGAGCCGCAATAGCAGACACGGCTGATTCATTTCCCTTCAAGCGTTCTGCTTGAATGATTTGCTGATATGCTTTATCCACAGTAGGTAAAAGATCTTGTGCTAGAAGCTGACCCTTAATCGAGTTGTATGTGTCGTCAAGCCCAATCAGAAAATGATGCACAAAATCTTCCTGGCGCAATCTCTCAACTTGTGCGACAATATTGCAAGTGCAAGCACCACACTTACAAATAGGTACAGCAACATAGGTATTCAGTTCATCAAAAATTCTTGATATTCTGCCAAAATAAGCAGCAACCGATTCAGAGGCAGCCTGCTTACATTCACTCAAAGCCGACTTCAATTGACAAATTCGGGTTCCACTCACAACACAAAACCTATTTTTGAGATTAGTCCACAACAATTGAGCATCATCGTACTCACCAATAGTGGCCCTCACCGAAGAGTCTAAGGTATTAGTAATCCACGCAACCAACATCGCATGAACAACCACCCAATCGTCCAATTTATCACTGTCAGTTGGTTTTGCAATTGAACCGTCAATGAAGCCGTATTTCCGCTTTGCTTTCAACGAAGTCCTAATCGCCCTCGCCCACTCATCATAATTCTCACCCCGAAGCTGAATCGGAGTAATAATATTTCCCGGACCATCACTCGGCCCTAAGTGATAAGTCATGTCTACCTTACCTTTCCCTTCATCGCCACCACCACCGGAACCTGAAGCACCGCCAGTCATCTCTTCACGAGTTCAAGGGAAAAGAAAAATAATTTATGGATGTAATCGTTCGTTAATTATGTAAATTAATCAAACGGAAAAAAAATCGGATCTCAACTAAGCTCTTGATACCATGTTAAATCAGAGACAAATTAATATGAAAATAATTCTCTGTATTCTTTCTTTGATATTCACGGCCAAATACATATATATACACTACTAGAGTAACAAACCCCAATATCCTACCATATCTTTTCACAAGATATATTTCCTAAAAATATATTTCCTAAAATATATCACAATAATATCTCCAATAGTGTTCCTTTTAATTAATAATTTGTTGTTACTACCTTTTTTGGAAGGATAGACTGGTGGGTGGTCATCATAGTGTCCATAATAGGCAATTGAAAGCTAAGTTAGTGATCTTAAGTGGAGTTTTTATGATGTAGCTAGAAATAGGAAACACTGCTTTCAGCATTAGTTTAGGGGGGCACCCCAGTTTCTCTTCTTGAGAAACAAGAAGAGTTTCTCTAGTGGCAATTATGTAATAAAAACGCTTTGGGAATTGTAAACAAATAGTATTATAATCTGAATATTTGCTGGTTGTGGGTTCCACTAATCTGGTGAGGTGGATCATTGTAGACGGTGAAATTAACGTCGTCTGTTCAACATTTGTCAAAGTTATATTTACCCCCACCGTAGAAATATTATCATTCAATTTACCAAAAAAAAAAAAAAAAAAAAAAAAATTATCATTCATATTCACCGATTTTCAAATCGGAGCAAACCAACAATTCCAGATCTGAAAATTGTCTTTCACCTCCACCGACAACACCATCACCTTCCTCTTTCGTCTTTCACCTCCATCGACAACAAACACCAACACCATCTTCCTCTTTCGTCAAATCGTCTCCATCAACCACAACCACCATCATCGGCGGCATAGGCGGCTCGCCGCCAAAATCAAATTAAAAACCCTATAACAAAGGGTAAAATTTATGGCATGGTCAACCCAAAGGGTAAGGGTGATCATCCTCCATTGAAGCTTCGCCGCCAAAGCTCGAATTCTTCCATTGAATGGCGGCTTCGCCGCCGGAATTTAACGAAAAACCCTAAAGAAAATATTGAAATTAAGGGTATGTTTAACCCCTTATGGATAGGTGTTAGGCGCTTGTGAGCTTTCCCTCCTCCATTGAAGCTCCTACATACGAAGTCTGATCACCGCCGCAAACAGCAACGCTTTGGGTTGTCCAAGTTTTATGAACAGAGATGGAGGAGGTAACTCTCAAGGGGGTAAAAATTACAAGTTAAAACACTGAACATTCCGTCAAAATTGAGATTTAACGGCTTTATCAATGAAAATATGTAGTCATACTAAAATGTCAGTTATACCCTCATATCCCAGCAAAAACGGACCAAATTACCCTCATGAGAAACGCTCCTTGTTTCTCAAGAAGAGAAACTGGGAATTACCCTTAGTTTAGTAGCTGAGTGATTATTTCTGCTTCTTTCCTTCAAGCTTGTATTTTCTTTCTATACTTGCATACAATAATTCAAGTTATGGACATATATTAATTCTACATACTTAATAGTGGTTAAAATTTGAGCACCTAACTTGTTGAAATACGAAGTATGTACTATAATTGAACTTCTTTCACTTTTACAGGACAATTCCTTATGACAATTCAGGTTAGCTGAGCGTAAATTTAGATGGAGATCGTGGTATGTACACTTAAAAAAACTCAATAAACTATGTGATTATACCATGTGCTTTCTTGATTTGTTTATTTTTTTGGAATTTGGTGCTCTCTAATTTTAGTGGGTGATTAGCACATGGTTCATCATTATAATCATTTATACATTTTTAAATCTTTAATTACTGTTTTTAATGCGGTTTTCTTGGTGCTTCATCTCCAAATAGGATTTCAGTGGAACCTATTTGTCTAAAAATGATTTTTAAATTTACAAAATCATGATTATATTCTATACACAATTCATTGGCAAAGTTTTTAAGTAAAAATTGTTTTTGTATTCTAGAAGTTTGATCAATATTCTTTGTAAAAGTGACTTACAATTGATCACATCATAAGATAAATTTTAAGGACATTTTTTTCCTATAACTTATTAATCGTATATTGAGATTGTCAAAATGGGAGGGATTTAATTATAATTCTCCAATTTATTTCAATAGACAACATAATCCAGCATCTATTTGCTGTTACAAAGTAATACATATTCTTTAATTTAAAAAATAAAAACACAAGAAAAATTTGAAGAGTGGATTTAAGAGTCCATTCTTTTTTATCTCCCCTAAATTGTCTTCCTAACTTTCTAGAAACACCAAAAATGCCCCTAGGCATGCCGGTTATACATCAACATAACAGAAAATTTCCAGCAATCCTTAACGTATGAAAGAGTACAATTGTACAGCAGTTAAGGGGACAAAATACATGCATAAAGCAAAAAGGCTCCTTAATACAAGAAAAATAAGGCTGAAATAAGGTGATATGTATGTTACTTTAAAATTTGTTATGAGTCTAGGTGTGGTATGCATTTTCAATGCTAGTATCCTTGCAACAGTTGCATTTCTTTGGCCTGAATATGCTCTACTTTTACTGCATATACCTGTATAAAAGATAACATTAGCAAAGAGAATGAGACATAGTTTCTTTTTTTTCTAATGAAAATAATCATGAATATGAAAGTTCAAACCAATGTCTTCCTAGTCCTACTATCATTACTCCTTTCTATGCTTGGAAACTCCATCGGTGGTCGTGAGATCAATAATGCTGTTCGAGCTGATTATGGGATCAATTTACTCAATAGAAGCAGTTTTACTGCAGGTTTTCTTTTTGGGACAGCTTCATCAGCGTATCAGGTGAGTTAGTAGTTTAGGATTTAGTATTTTTTTTTTAATATAAATTTTATGTATATTATACTAACATTATGTTGTAAAAATGTTGGCAAAAGAAATATTAGTCGTCTTAATTGAGATTGCTTTTCTCAGTATGAAGGTGCAGCTCATGAAGATGGTAGAGGTTTAAGTATATGGGACACTTATACTCGAAAATATCCAGGTTCTCGATCTGCCTCATGGCTCATGTCCCTTGAAGTATTTTGTATTATGTTAATGGTTAACACAGTTAATTAGTCACCTACACTATGTAAAATAAAATTCTCATGGTCTTTTACATCATTTACATTTCTTCATTTATGTATATTCCTTAGAATGATTATCCTTAGATAATATATAATCTTAAATAATCTCGAAATCTTGTTTGTTCATGATATTCCTTGTGCAGATAAGATTAAAGATCGAAGTAATGGTGATGTGGCAATAGACTCATACCATCGGTATAAGGTAATAGACTCAAGTGTTGTTGCTCAACTAATTAAGAATCCTCTGATAATACAACGCTATCTATTAACCATGTCCAGCATTTCATAGGAGGATGTGAAGCTCATGAAGAAAATGGGATTAGATGCCTACAGATTTTCAATTTCTTGGTCAAGGATATTACCATGCATGTTCTAATACCCTTGTCTTAATTTGATTTCCAAAGCATGTGTTTTCTTCATTTCGACAGCCTTGTCTGATGAGCCAAATGAACTGATGATTGAGCAGATGGGAAACTACACAAAGGCGTGAACCAGAAAGGATTAGCATACTATCACAACCTTATAGATGAACTACTAGTGAATGGTAAAAGATTGAAATCTCGGTCTTCTATAAAATACTAGCTTGATATTTCTTCACTTTTTATAGTTTAAAGTTTATCTTGTTCTGTACTTTATGATTCATTTTCTTTGCATAGCTTCTTATTAGATGTTTTTTTTGGTATTGTCAGGTATAAAACCATTTGTGACTCTCTTTCATTGGGATCTCCCGCAAGCGTTGGAAGATGAGTATGGTGGTTTCCTCAGTCCTTACATTCTTCTGAAATATTGAAAAAATTGATTCCTGTATATGAGAAAGATCCTTTTTTTTTTTTTATTGGAAGTATATAATATTCAATAAAAATGAAACTTGTGTTGAAACTTAGTGCTAGTGTTCAGTAGGCTGGGTTTGGGCTGCCTTTTTCTGGTCTTTTGCTGGGTTTGGCACTACCAGAATACCTCTTCAGACCATTTTTTTACTTGGGCTCTGTCAGCTTGGACCCATATGCCAATATATTGATCCGACCTGAGACAAAAAGGGGGCCCAATCATTTCTCGGCGCCTTGGCCTTTATTATAAGCTTTCCCCATATTTTGGCCTATAAAAGGTTTAACATTAAACCTTTTAGATTAAAACATGTCCTGTTTGTTACAATGTTGCAGGGATGATTTTAGGGATTATGCAAATATTTGCTTCAAAGAATTTGGTGATAAAGTGAAACATTGGATCACATTGAATGAACCCTGGTCCTATAGTTATGGTGGATATGCTAGTGGGAGATTGGCTCCTGGTCGGTGTTCAAAGTGGCAGCAGCTTAACTGTACTGGCGGAGATTCAGCCACTGAGCCATACTTGGTTTCTCACCACCAGCTTCTTGCTCATGCAGCAGCAGTTGACTTGTATAGGCGTAAATATAAGGTTTATAAACTATAATGACTTGTGACTTAATCCTTGCCTATATATACTTTTGCATGATTTTTTATATAAAAACATGCAATAGTTACTTTTGACATGTAAAACGGTGCAATTACACAACACATATAGACCAGTCCATGAATTGGACTAGTTATTTTATGGACTAGTCGCGGTCCTCCCCACCCATTCCATACATTGGCCATCTCTAATCATGTATGACCATCATGTGAATTCAGGATTTCCTCTGATTACCCTGTTATATTCCTAGGCATCTCAGCAGGGCATAATTGGTATCAGTCTAGTGACGAATTGGTTTGTTCCACTCTCAAAAATACAGCACCATAAGTTTGCAGCTATGAGAGCGCTTGACTTCATGCTTGGATGGTGAGCTTACTGAGCTATGCATATATAATATAATCTTGTATCAATTTCTGAAATTTTTGCAGCTAAAAATTCCCAATACCTCTTTGTCTGTTATCTTGTCCCATTATACTTCATGATATATACGACCTTTAAGATTAATGTTTGTTAGAAACAAGTTCTTATATATTAAAGGTTGCAAACAGGTTTATGGATCCAATAACCAAAGGTGAATATCCACATTCCATGCGCTCCCTTGTAAGAGGCAGATTGCCTGAATTTTCTGCGGAGCAGTCAAGGATGTTGAATGGATCATATGATTTTCTAGGCTTAAATTATTACAGTGCTCGTTATGCAGCTTATTCTCCTGGTTTGAAGCATGCAAAACTCAGTTACACAACTGATGCTAATGTCAGACAAACAGGTATGTTTATAAATATAAATTATTCTTGATGTGCTTCAGTGCTTCCCACAATATATAAAAGTAAATATGTACAATAATGTATAAGTAACACAGCATATTTTCACTTTAAGATTCAACTGTTGCTATGTACTCATGAAGTTCAATTTGGTTTTTATTAAACGTTGCTTTATCTATCGCAGTTGAGCGAAAGGGAATCCCAATTGGTCCAAAGGTATTCAAGTGATTCCTCTGTACCACAAGAATTTTATTTTGTGAATGATTTATGCTGTACATCTTTTTTTTATGTTTTTAATATTCTCCTCAGATAAAATCGGTGATAACTTCCTTGTTTCTTCTTGTCCTTCTAATTCTGCAGGCGGCTTCAGATTGGCTGTATGTTTATCCACAAGGAATTCGATATCTTTTAGTCCATATAAAGAGAAGATACAACAACCCTTTGATCTATATAACAGAAAATGGTAAGTTACCACTAAATTTTAATGATTCTAACATTCAGAAATTTTGTTTATATACCTTTACAATACAATGCATTCTCACTCAGAATTTTGACTACTTATGTCTGTAGGTGTTGACGAAGTTAACAATGGCACATTGTCACTCAAGGCAGCACTTAGAGATGAAATGAGGGTCCGATACTACCATGATCATCTAGCTTTCTTACACCGTGCAATCAAGTAATCACACTCTACAAACTCACTCAATTTTCTTTCGTTTTATTTTGGGCAGTCTTTTATTACATACCTATGATAGTATAAATCTAAATATTTTTTAGTCATTGAGTGGATGGACTTGAATAGAGGTGATCAAGTCCCCTGAGCCTTCTTTTGAAGGTGGTTCGGCTCAATTGGTGTTCGTTTGTTCTATGCTATGTTTAGGCTAGCATGGTTAAGTAATTGTGAATAACTCGAAAGTTAATTGTTGCAAAAATGTATTCTTTTTCTTTCTAGATTTTGATTATTGTAATGGTTTTGGATTGCAGGGAAGGTGTAAATGTGAAGGGCTATTTTGCATGGTCATTGTTGGATAACTTTGAATGGAGTTCTGGCTATACTGTTCGATTTGGGATCAACTATGTTGACTACAAAGATGGATTAAAAAGATACCCTAAACTTTCTGCCTTTTGGTTTAAGAAGTTCCTGCAAAACAAGAAATAATATTATACTCTTTCAAAGCTAGTTAAATAAACTCTGAAGTCATACTCCTGAATCCTGATATTTATATATATGGTACATGATTATGATTTCTATGTGATCATAATTCATAACAATGCAAGTATATATGGGGATTAAAGTGTATCAAATTTGCTCCTATTATATATCATTTTGACATTTTGTGTTATATTGAATTCTATATCATAATCTAGATTCGTATACAACGACACTAATATGATTTGAGCCTGTTATACGGTAAATTCCCATAGCAGACGGCTTATTATTAATAAAGTTTCGTGCCCGTAATCAGATCCAGGCATGATGATGGTTTTACTTGTGGCAAGGGCAATAATGGGACTGAATTCATACCAATATCATTATATGTGGAACAAAATTATTATTCTGTTTGGATTAGGTTCTGCATTATTTGGATTTGACTCTATGGTAGAAAGATTATGCATGACAATTTTTTCTTGATGTGCATTCCTGTATGCATTTTCTATCTGTAAATATTGTTTACCCTACATAATGTTATCAATTTATCACTAGCTTCCCTCCGTGCAAAAAAAATCGCCTCCTAAAAACTTTTGAGGTCTGATTTCTTAAACATTGGCAATTAGCCAATAATGTAACAACATACAGTGTGATTTAAAATGTACTGAGGCGTTTTTTTTTTTTTTTTCAAAAAAAGATTAGCATGTAAGTGAGTAGGGAAATAGGTTCCAAATTCATGACCAACTACAGCATCAGCAAGTTCAGTTGAACCATGGTAAGCATCTGGTATAGCAGCAATATCACCCCGAGATGCTTACCATGGACCCTAATACACCCCGGGAGTCTACTTGAATGGGTGCAACAATCCAATATGCCTTTAAACGGTCAATTTACCCGTTCGCACCTTGCACTGATTTCGTGAACGCAAGCCTACCACGGATATTTATGACAACATATAATGGTCATATATGGTTCCAAACTGCATTATATGACCCTGAGATATATTTTCTTGGATCCTAACACTTTTCGCCATAGAGCCCCGTAACCTTAAAATTTCTCAAAAAACGTGGATAATTGCCTTTAATTTTGGGATTTTTTGATCTTTTTTCGCCCGGAAATAAAATTACCAAGATGTTTACCATGGTCCCTAATACCCTCCGGAAGTCCATTTGGGTAGGTAAAACCAACCAATATGCCTTAACACAGTCAATTTACTCGATTACAACTTACACTGATTTCATAAAATCAAGCTACACCATGGATATTTATGACAACATATAATGGTTAAATATGGTTCCAAACGGCATTATATGACCCAGAGATGTATCCACTAGAATCTCAATACTTTTCGTCACCGGGCCCCGTAAACTCAAAAATCCTCAAAAAGCGTGGATTATAGCCTTCAATTTTGGGATTTTTTTGACATTTTTTCGCCCGGAAATAAAAATTACCGAGATGTTTACCATAGTCCATAATACCCTCCGAGAGCCCATTTGAGTGGGTAAGACCATCCAATATGGCTTTAACAAAGTCAATTTACCCGATAACAACTTGCAATGACTTCATAAAATCAAGCTACATTACGGACATTTATGACAACATATAATTGTTAAATATGGTTCCAAACGGCATTATATGACCCTGAGATGTATCCACTAGAATCTCAATACTTTTCGTCACCGGGCCCCGTAACCTCAAAAATCCTCAAAAAGCGTGGATTATAGCCTTCAATTTTGGGATTTTTTTGACATTTTTTCGCCTGGGAATAAAAATTACCGAGATGCTTACTATGGTCCCTAATACCCTCCGAGAGCCCATTTGAGTAGATAAAACAATCCAATATGCCTTTAACACAGTCAATTTAATTACCCGATTACAACTTGCAATGATTTCATAAAATCAAGCTACATTACGGACATTTATGACAACATATAATTGTTAAATATGGTTCCAAACGGCATTATATGACCCTGAGATGTATCCACTAGAATCTCAATACTTTTCGTCACCGGGCCCCGTAACCTCAAAAATCCTCAAAAAGCGTGGATTATAGCCTTCAATTTTGGGATTTTTTTGACATTTTTTCGCCTGGGAATAAAAATTACCGAGATGCTTACTATGGTCCCTAATACCCTCCGAGAGCCCATTTGAGTAGATAAAACAATCCAATATGCCTTTAACACAGTCAATTTAATTACCCGATTACAACTTGCAATGATTTCATAAAATCAAGCTACATTACGGACATTTATGACAACATATAATTGTTAAATATGGTTCCAAATGGCATTATATGACCCTGAGATGTATCCCCTAGAATCTCAACACTTTTTGTCACCGGGCCCCGTAACCTCAAAAATCCTCAAAAAGTGTGGATTATAGCCTTCAATTTTAGGAGTTTTTTGACATTTTTTCGTTCGGGAATAAAAATTACCGAGATGTTTACTATGGTCCCTAATACTCTCCGAGAGCCCATTTGAGTAGATAAAACAATCCAATATGCCTTTAACACAGTCAATTTACCCGTTCGCACCTTACACCGATTTTGTAATCTCAAACCTACCACGGACATTTATGACAACATATAATGATCATTTATGGTTCCAAACGGCATTATATAACCCTGATATGTATCCCCTAAGATCTGAACACTTTTCGCCACCGGGCCCCGTAACCTCAAAATTCCTCAAAAAGCGTGAATATAGCCTTCATTCAATTTTGGGATTTTTTAACCTTTTTTCGCCCGAAAATAAAAATTACCGAGATGTTTACCATGGTCTTTAATACCCTCTGGGAGCCCATTTGGGTGGATAAAACCATCCAATATGCCTTTAACACAATCAATTTACCCGATTACAACTTGAAATAATGATTTCATAAAATCAAGCTACACTACGGATATTTATAACAACATATAACGGTTATGTATGGTTCAAAACGACATAATATGACTCTGAGATGGACCCTGAAATGTATCCCCTAGGATCTCAACACTTTTCGCCACCGGGCCCCGTAAACTCAAAATTCCTCAAAAAGCGTTGATAATAGCCTTCAATTTTGGATTTTTTGATCTTTTTCGCCCGGAAATAAAAATTATCGAGATGTTAACTATGGTCTCTTATATCTTCCGGGAATCCATTTGGGTGGGTAAAACCATCCAATATGCCTTTAACACAGTCAATTTTACCCGATTACAACTTGCACTAATTTCATAAAATCAAGCTACACTACGGACATTTATGACAACATAAAACAGTCATATATGGTTCAAAACGGCATAATATGACCTGAGATGTATCTCCTAAGATCTGAACACTTTTCGCCATCGGGCCCCGTAACCTCAAAATTCCTCAAAAAAGCGTGGATAATAGCCTTCAATTTTTGGATTTTTTGACCTTTTTTTGCCCGGAAAATAAAAATTACCGAGATGTTTACCATGGTTCCTAATATCCTCCGGGAGCCCATTTGGGTGGTTCAAACCATCCAATATGCCTTTAACACAGTCAATTTACTCGATTACAACTTATACTGATTTCATAAATTCAAGCTACACCACGGACATTTATGACAACATATAATAGTTATATATGGTTCCAAACGGCATTATATGATCCCGAGATGTATCCCCAAGAATCTCAACACTTTTCGTCACCGGGCCCCGTAACCTCAAAAATCCTCAAAAAGCGTGGATTATAGCCTTCAATTTTGGGATGTTTTTGACTTTTTTCGCCCGGGAATAAAAATTACCGATATGTTTACTATGGTCCCTAATACCCTCCGAGAGCCCATTTGAGTGGATAAAACAATCCAATATGCCTTTAACACAGTCAAATTACCAGTTCGCACCTTCCACTGGTTTCACGAACTCAAGCCTACCATAGACATTTATGACAACATATAATGGTCATTTATGGTTCCAAACGGCATTATATGACCTTGAGATGTCTCCCCTGGTATCTCAACATTTTTCGTCACCGGCCCCGTAACCTTAAAATTCCTCAAAAAGCGTGGTTAATAGCCTTCAATTTTGGGATTTTTTTAACCTTTTTTCACCTGGAAATAAAAATTACCGAGATGTTTACCATGGTCCTTAATATTCTCCAGGAGCCCATTTGGGTGCGTAAAACCACCCAATATGCCTTTAATACAATCAATTTACCCGATTACAGCTTGCAATGATTTCATAAAATCAAGCAAAACTACGAACATTTATGACAACATATAACGGTTATATATGGTTCAAAACGACATAATATGGCCCTAAGATGTATCCCCTAAGATTTCAACACTTTTCACCACCGGGCCCCGTAACCTCAAAATTCTTCAAAAAGCGTGAATAATAGCCTTCAATTATGAGATTTTTGACCTTTGTTTGCCCGGAAAATAAAAATTACCGAGATGTTAACCATGGTTCCTAATATCCTCCGGGAGCCTATTTGGGTGGGTAAAACCATCCAATATGCCTTTAACACAGTTAATTTACTTGATTACAAGTTGCACTGATTTTATAAAATCAAGCTACACCACGGACATTTATGACTACATATAATGTTTATATATTGTCCAAACGGCATTATATGATCCTGAGATGTATCCCCTAGAATCTCAACACTTTTCGTCACCGGGCCCCGTAACCTCAAAAAAACGTGGATTGTAGCCTTCAATTTTGGGATTTTTTTGACATTTTTTCGTTCGGGAATAAAAATTACCGAGATGTTTACTATGGTCCCTAATACCCTCCGAAAGCCCATTTGAGTAGATAAAACAATCCAATATGCCTTTAACACAGTCAATTTACTCATTCGCACCTTGCACCGATTTCGTGAACTCAAGCCTACCACAGACATTTATGACAACATATAATGGTCATTTATGGTTCCAAACGACATTATATGACCCTGAGATGTATCCCCTTGGATCTCAACACTTTTCGCCACCGGGCCCTGTAACCTCAAAATTCCTCAAAAACGTGGATAATTGCCTTCAATTTTGGGATTTTTTTTGACATTTTTTTTTCCTCCGAAAAAAAAATTGCCGAGATGTTTACCATGGTCCCTAATACCCTCTGGGAGCCCATTTGGGTGGGTAAAACCATCCAATATGCCTTTAAACAGTTAATTTACCTGATTCCACATTTTCTGTTTGCAATAAAGTGAATGCTATTATTCTTTCGGCTTTTTAAGAACAACTAGTTAATGATTTAGCGAATTTTCTTTGATCAAATGATATAGCCTATGAAGTAAATTCTTCCTAACCCACCCAATAGATTATGGAACTACGACTTTTATAGTTGGATGTTGGTGCCCTTACTGTGCTGCTATCTATAATGCTAGCTATATTTATGTTTGAATTCAAAAAACACGTCTTTAATCATCTATATTCTCTAGTGAAGTGAAAAATACCTGTTTTACATAGATTTTTGACATACACTCCCTTCGTCACTAAATATTCTTTATATATATAAAGAACATTTATCCGTGATTGTCTCACAAAAAGTCAAAACGTACAAGAAGAAATTTTATAGACAGGGGAGTATTGTACATACTAGTCTTATTAGGGGACTCAAGTTCACTGATTTATACAAGGACCATTCATGTTCATTTAAATTCTATGGTTCTAGCTAGGCATGTTTTTTTTAATTATGCTTGGATCAGCTACACAAATGAAATACAGAGGTTACACTAAAATCCATGTTTTTGTCAGTGATTTTATTATAATCAAACTAATCATAAAAATTTCAGATTAATATTTTGATATACTCGATGTTTGTGACATGATGAACTTGGTATACCAGTAATATATATGCCAAAATATAACTTTGGTATGTGAGTCACGTACTAACAGAAAATATTCAGTGAAATTTGTGCGTGTCAATAACTAAGTGCAGTACAAGCTACGTTGAGATTTATGCTATCTATCCGGACCCTCAATGTCACCTCAAGTATCTATATATTGTATGTCGAATTCTATAAACTTTGGTGCTTTATTTTGGACCAAAATAGCCGAGTTATATACTTAAACACACGTGTCAGACATGGGTATCCGAGTACAAGTAATACAGTTCAAGAGTACCTATATAATAGAGTACTCTATCTAGAAGATTGCAACATTTGAGCAGGGCTAGTGAATGATAAAGTCTTTGTTATTCAAGAAACAAAAAAAGAAGTGAGAAATTTCAATGGGTAATAGAAGATGGATTTTCACTCTTAGTATAATATTGGTGTCAAATTTTGTGTTTAACATTAGACAATCTGTTGCTCTGAAAAACTACCACACTAGTTTGCTCAATCGTACTTCCTTTCCTCAAAAATTCATTTTCGGTGTTGCTTCTTCAGCTTACCAGGTAATAAGGAAATTGATGTATCTCATGTATGATTAATTCTTAGTTTGGATATGTTTCTATTTGTTTTCATGTCGAGTTGGATTAGATTGATATAGTTGTTGCATTTCAGTATGAAGGTGCAGCAAAGGAGGATGGTAAAGGTCCTAGCATATGGGATACCTATGCTCACAAGTTTCCAGGTCGCTCTCTGTTTCTCTTTCTCTCCCTCCTTATGTTTACGCTATGTTTGAAAATAATAGTCAGAATACTATTTTAGGATGTCTGGAAAATTAATGTAGTCATTAATCCTCAAATAGTAATGACTAATGACTTGTGTTGTCTCGCTTGTTATAATGTTGGCTTACAGGTAAAATCGTGGATGGTAGCAATGGCGATGTTGCTACAGATTCTTACCATCGATACAAAGTATGTTGGTTTATTTGCAATTTGAGAATAGTCTAGAGAGGGGTATTAGATGCTCATAGGTTTAATTTTCACATAAAGAAGTGTATATATCAAATTAACTAGCTTAAGATTTTGGTACAATTGATTGATATTCTTCATAATCTAGTAATTTTAAATTGAATTACAGGAAGATGTGAAGCTCATAAAAGAAATGGGATTAGATGCTTACAGATTTTCAATCTCGTGGTCCAGGTTACTCCCAAGTAAGAGCCATTTTATTGATTCCCCAAAACAAGCATAGTTTAATTTCTTTGGTATCTTTCAATTAGTACAAGTATTAAGTATATGTTTAATTAATTTGTTTTCAATGACATTCATATAAATCATCAATGGGATTTTGCCTTAATGGTTACTAAGGGTTGTTTTGATATGATACGTGTATAACATGCACCAGCATGTGGTTAGCTTGTGAATCACACATGTGTTCTACTAATCTCTTCGGAGACATCTGATAAAATTGGAACACATGTCATCTACTCGGGTTAATGGATGGAGAATCATGATTACGAGGCAATCGTACTGGTCCAGATCCAGGCTGGGCATGTGGACTAGGATTTCGGCCCACAAGTCTACAACCCACCTAGCTAGGAGATGGACAGTCATAATGTGATGCTTTAGTTTCACAAAAGGTCAAACTTTTAACTTCTTAGATGAGTCACAACTCACAAAAACATTGTTTTCTTCCAGAAGGAAAGCTAAGTGGAGGAGTCAATCAGAAAGGAATCAGATACTACAACAATCTCATCAATGAGCTACTCAAAAATGGTACAGATTTCACACCATAAGTTTTAAGTTGCATATAAGATTATAAGCATTAAATATGTTTCTTAGGATGGTATTAGTTTGGGAGCTTATGACAAAATCACGCGTAGTAGTGTAGAACAAATTATAACCTACTTGACTACGATGGATCTAAATGCAGGTATAAAGCCCTTCGTGACCCTATTTCACAGTGATCTTCCTCAAGCTTTAGAAGATTATTATGGAGGCTTCTTAAGTAGAAATATAATGTAAGCAACTGAGCACCATTTTTCTTTGGATTTTAATTGAGTGATATAAAGCTAGAACCAATTAAAAGAAAATCAAGTACTTAATAATTATAAATGTGTGTAATATATGCAACTGACATCTCTGTTATGCCTACTTCACAATGGTCTTAGTTAGAATGTGCATAATTATCACCACCCACAACCCCAAGTATGGCTCTCACACATTCGGGGTACTAGGAGGAGTCGGATGTATGTAACCTTATCCTTGTAACTACAGTAAGACTATATTTGACCCAACACTTCTCTTGAATTATATTAATGCCCTACACTTTACAAAAACTAGGAAGCATTGAAAATTTATTGAGCTAAAAGTATATATTAACCTTTTACTCTGTATTCCACTATAATCCAAATGTTCATATATATTGTCAATAATCAATAAGCCTTTTCAATTTTGTCTGATAGACTTTTTTAACAATCTTTGGAGGAATTCTCCTAAGTTGGAATGTATTGATGTTTAGAAATTGACAAATAATCATTTTATTGTTTACAGAAATGACTTTAGAGACTATGCAGAGCTATGCTACAGAAAATTTGGCGACAGGGTTAAGTATTGGACTACACTGAATGAACCACTGTATTATGACTTAACTGGCTATGCAGTAGGATATGGACCACCCGGTCGATGTTCTAAATGGCAGAATCTCAATTGCTCAGCCGGTGATTCTGGAACTGAGCCTTACGTTGTGGCTCACAACCTACTTCTTGCTCATGCTGCAGCTGCCAAGTTGTACAAGCAAAAATATCAGGTTATTAATCACCACCTTTAATTGTTAGCTAGGATAATTTGTCATCAAATTTTTTCTTGTAGTTTTTACTATGCTACATACAAATTCGAGACAATTGAGGACATAAATGCTATATTAAATTACTGTATTTAGCAATATGTAATTCTTGTAAATGTGACATGATATTTGACAAGCTGCTAAATTAGTGCAGGCATCTCAAAAGGGAAAGATTGGCATTGTCTTAGCAACAAATTGGTATGTACCATTATCAAATTCTATACAAGACCGTGATGCAACTCAACGAGCACTCGATTTTACAATTGGGTGGTAAGTTATTTCTTTGACAGTTTACCAAAAATCCTTTGTTCTGTTTCTGCCTTAGCATAAACACTGGTATAGTAGAAGTGTAGAGCCCTCCTAACTTCTTAAGGCCACTTCTTTAGTCATAGTTGTATGTCAAATTAGTTCAAATAAAACTACTGATTGATTCTTTTGCTTCTGCTGTTACTAGGTTCATGGAACCTCTTACAACAGGAAACTATCCACACAGCATGAGTTCTTTAGTCAAGAATCGATTGCCAAAGTTCACTAAAGAGCAGTCAAAGATGATAAAAGGGTCTTTTGATTTTCTAGGACTGAATTATTACACTGCTTCATATGTAGCGAATGCTCCTCCAATGTCTCTCAATGGCTCAAGAACAAGATTAAGCTACCTTTCAGACTGGCATGGTACCTATTTAAGTAAGCAATTCTAAGCACTTGCAACGTAATTATTCTTTTCAATTTTAGTTATGATAACATTGCTTTTGTGGTGTTATTGTTACAAGGTATTTTCTATTTAGTTTATTTTTTATATTTGTTGACACTTGAAAGTTGCTTTCATATACTGCATCGCTTACGATTGATCAAAAATTTTATTGCAGATGAACGTCATGGAGTTCCCATTGGTCCAAAGGTAAGAATTGAACTAGAACTATCGAATTATTACTTCAGGGCATACTATTTCCTCCTCTTATTGCATTAAGAAGTCCTGTTTCAGGGTGCTACGAACGGGTTTTACAGTTATCCAAGAGGGCTACGAGATCTTCTGCTTTACATGAAAAGCAAGTACAAATCACAAGTGATATATATCACCGAAAACGGTACTTCTACTACTGCTAATGTCTGTAAAGATACGAAGTATAATGCATCTTTCATGTGTATTTGATTCTTTTGCAGGAATTGGTGAGCAGAGTAATTCCTCATTATCACTTCAAGAAGCCCTAGCTGACACGATACGGATAGACTACCACTACCATCATTTGCATTACTTAAGAGAAGCAATTCAGTAAGGCTCTTCTAATATCTAGCTTTATGCTCTATTTCTGTCCGAAATCAATTGTCACATATATTTTTCAACTTCCATAAACTAGTAATGGTTTATAACTGGACTTCTTAATGCACCCCTAAATTAGGTGATCAGATCGGTTCATGATATATATAGTAATTAATCAACTACTACGAAGATATGTTTGTAAAATTTTGTTCTCAATTTCAGATAGAGTGAGTGATGGTTAACTAATAGCTGTTGTTTATGGCAGAAATGGTGTTGATGTAAGGGGATACTTTGCTTGGTCACTGCTTGACAATTTTGAATGGAATTTTGGTTATACAATCAGATACGGGATCAATTATGTCGATTTTCAGAACGGGTTGAAGAGGTACCCTAAAAGCTCTGCTTTGTGGTTCAAAAAATTTCTGCAGAAATGAGATCATCTGATCCTGTTACATGTTCATCTGTAGTTTTCCTTGTGTATTTTTAGCTTATGAATTGGTTATTGTTTCAAGCTTTAACGGTTATAGGCTTATAGCTACTGATTGTGCTCTTGCCTGATAAACAGAATTCCGACAGCATGCAATTAAAAGAATAAACATTCATATCATCATATGTAGTAACAAGTAAGAGTTGAATAAGCTTGTTCATGAACCTAAGAAATTCTTTTCTTCATTTTTTGTCTGGTTTTAAACTGTCAATAAATAATGTAGTAACAACTCTTTTACCTTAATTAAAGTGAACCAAAGGCAACTCTGATAGATTTAGCCGTTTATAATCATCCCCATCAAGACATCATGGTTCTGTAGAGCTCCAGGGATACTGTCATACTGCGGTTATTTTGCGGGCGAAGCTATGCATAACAGAGCATTGACAACCCATTACCCCCACACCTTGTACATGCTTAACTGCATCATTCACATTAAAATAGTGAGCCACCTCATCTTCAGCATGACAACTTGAGAAGCATGTGATGCATTAAAACCAATACCTTCAGAAGAGGGATGAATTTACCAATATGACCTATCATGATCATACACTGAGGGTAGGAACCATAATTTACAAGTGCACATACGTTGCCCTTGAAGCTTGAAGAGAGAAGCTTCATTCTACCGAATTTAGCTCTCATGCAGATTCAATTGTCGAACTCAGTACCTTCGACTATCATGTCATCCTTAGTGTTTTGGACTTTTGGATATGTCAGGCGCATAGTTCATCAAAAGCACAGAGGTTTGCGGGAAAAAAAAAAAAAGAAAAAAAAAAATGAAGTCTCCATCAGCATGTGACTGCATTACACCATCAATGCTATGCCTCCAAAGATGGACCATTTACACTCTGGAGTCTGGTCATGTGTTCCACAAGTATCATAGTTTTGTAACCTACAGAACAACACCAAGTTCTGCAAGATATAATAAAGTTCAATTAGAAGATATCAGCAAAGTGTAGCACTCAGATAACACTGCTTTCTTTCTTACTTTTTTTCAACAAGAATTAAAGTTCATGAAACTTGTTTTTGAGACCTCGGCTAAAATCTCATGTACAAAATTGGTCATCATCTGATATTACCCAAAATCCAAAACAGGAAGATGAAAAGAGATTAAAGATCAATAATATTGCAACAGTTCTCTGTTACAATTTCATTATTTTAGAGTACAGGGTACTAGTAGTAACAAAAATACAAAATCAACTCCACAACACATCCTCAATGTGAGGTTGAGGCACTTACACCGGCTTCATCTTCAAATGATACAGATAAATCACATACTTAAGGTCACAGCTCATTTGCATCATCTCAAGCTTGACCCTTGCCTTGCCTCAATATCCTGAAGCCTTAAGGTCACAGCTCGCTTGTGAGCTTCCAGTCCCTCAACGTCAGCCATGGCTGCCACATATGGACCTAGATTTCTCAGGCCTTCCTCTGTAAGAGATTGAACTGTAATATACTTCTGGAAAGAATCGAGTGACACCCCACCATACATTCTTGCATAACCATATGTAGGAAGGACATGATTTGTTCCACTAGCATAATCTCCAACACTTTCAGGTGTCCATTGGCCCATAAATACAGATCCTGCAAATATTGTCAGTACAGAGGAAAATTAGCAGCAAAATCCTGCAAGAAATTTACTCAATTTTTAGAGTTCAAAGTTACTTGGTTTGAACACATTAGCGCATATGCCATATAAAAGTTATGGAACTTCAACAGCACTAACATTGGTTTATTTTAATTAAAAATATATACTCTCTACATCCCTCGTTAAACATCTTCCATTTTGGGATGTCCCACAATTAACAATTTTTCTTAATCCAAAGCAAGTTTTTTTTTTTGACTCTTTTGAAAGCTAGGCCCTAAGCAGTTTCCCTCTTTTTTCATTTTCCATAATCTTTGCACAAGTAGATAACTTTATTGTGAGAAAATCATCTAAAAAAACTGTAGGATGGAGGGAGCAGTAGATAAGAAAATAGTGTAATATGATTAAATAAGAGATTAATCATAGTAATCAGGAAAGAAGAGAAGTTTGACTATATTTTGCAGAATATAAATGATCAATACAAATGACACTGCATTTGAGCTGATTGAGTTTCTCTCACTAAGTCATCAGGCACTACAATTCACAACCCATTACACATACTGACATACCTCCTCCTCTACACAGACCCACCTACAAACTCATCACTCATTCCCCAATTCACCCCTAGCAGCTATGTAATCAACTACTACTAGAAATACCCATCTACAAACTCACTATTTCCAATTCAAGCATATGTGCCAGCAGTGAAAGGAGATTGATTGATTTTAGCACCTCATAGATAAAAGAATGGACAATACAGAAGAGCTTGCCAAAGTATGATGACTTAAAGATCCAAACATATACCTGCATTCTCAATGAAGCTCTCCCATTTCTCAGCATCTTGTACATTAATAATCAGATGCTCAGGTGCGTACAAGTTTGAGAAAGAGACTGCCTGCATGTGAAAAGCAATAAACACATCAATGGACAGTGCAGTTTAAAAAATAGAATAAAAAGGATCACTTGGTAGGAAATGGAAAGCTCACAAAACACTTAAACGTGGAAATGTAATTTAGATACTGCAGCATGCATGTTAAGCAGCAGTTGAAAGAGACAAAATCACAAACCTCAACCATATCACGAGCGAACACGATAAAACTATGAGATAATGCTTTTGCTGCAAAATCCCCTCTCGGAAGATTTTGACATTGCTTGCTAATTTCATCCTCAATAGCACTTAGATTCACACCATCACCAGCTACTACGAGAACAACCTGACTATCTGGTCCATGTTCAGCCTGAAAAACACGAAATATTGAATAACACATCGCTTCACAACTAGACATGAATAATTGTTCCATTTTACATGTACAAAACAATTAATTAGATAAACATTCTAAGCAACAATGCCTTAAGACACACACGAAAGACACAAATAGCATCCCACTCTCCTTTTCTTCTTCTAAAAGTTTGGGCATGGAAGTAGTAGAGCTGTCAATTCGGGTATTCAAGTTGGGTTTGGGTCGGGTCAAATTAGGTCTCGGGTTGAATCAGGATCAGGTTATGTCGGGTCAATCTAGCTTCAGATCAGGTTCAGTTTCAGGTCGGGTCAATTTCAGTTCAAGTTATAACGGGTTGTTCACCTTTCGGATATAGGTCGGGTTCGATTCGAATTATAATCAAATCGGGTTCAATTTCAGGTTCGTGTTGTGTTGAGTCGGGTTTGGATGGGTTAACAAGATGGTACATTCGGGTTATAGTTAGTGTTGAGTCAGGTTTTGGTTCAAGTTCAATTCTAATAAATGTCGATGTGGCCAAGTTGAATTATATAATTACACCCTCCATAATTTGATCAACCATAATCAAGATTTTATAAACCTATATACGAGTAATAGATAACAAAAGGTATATAAGCTAAACAAAAGATTTGAGGTTTACAAAATTATACCCGTATATAAGCTAAATAAAAGGTATATAAAATGTTATCAATATAAGCTGAATAAAAGGTATATAAAATGTTATCTAACCTTCCATGACTCGGGTTTAGGTTTTAATTGTATCGGGTACTAGTTCGGGTTTGGATTGTTTTCGGGTCGGATTTAATCGGTTGACGGTTACTATCAGGTTGGGTGCAAGTTCAGGTTCAGCTTCAGGTCATCAAGTATTGGATCAAATTAGTTTTCGGTTAAAATCACGTCAGGTTCAAGTCAGGTTACAGGTCATTAGTTTCACCCCATTGTTCGAGTACAGGCTGGGTTCAAATAATTGTCGATCAAGGTCGGGTTCTCGGGTCGGGTTAGTTTTTGAAAACAAAAGCTATAATCCACACGAGGTTACGGGGCCCGGTGGAAAAAAGTGTTGAGACCCTAGGGGATATATCTCGGGGTCAGAGTCGTTTGAAACCATATATGGTCATTGTATGTTGTCATAAACGTACGTGGTAGACTTGAGTTTACGAAATCACTGCAAGTTGTGAACGAGTAAAATTACCGTTTAAGGGCATATTGGATGGTTCCACCGATCCTATTGGACAACCGTAGGTATTAGGGGCCATGGTAAACATCTCGGCAATTTTTATTACCAGGCGAAAAAAAAGTCAAAATATTACAAAATTAAAGGCTATAATCCATGCTTTTTGAGAAAATTTTGAAGTTTTACAGTCCGGTGGCGAAAAGCCTTGATACCCTATGAGATACATCTCGGGGTCATATAATGCCGTATAAAACCATATATGATCATTATATGTTGTCAAAAACGTCCATGGTAGGCTTGAGTTTACGAAATCACTACAAGTTGTGAACGGGTAAAATGATCGTATAAGGGCATATTAGATGGTTGCACCAACCCAATTGGACTTCCGGATGGTATTAGGGAACATGGTAAACATCTCGGCAA
Organism: Chenopodium album; assembly: GCF_948465745.1. NCBI lineage: Eukaryota > Viridiplantae > Streptophyta > Magnoliopsida > Caryophyllales > Amaranthaceae > Chenopodium > Chenopodium album. The sequence goes on from NC_137855.1 coordinate 814,634, forward strand.
TTTTTATTTTCGGGTGAAAAACGGTCAAAAAAATTACAAAATTGAAGCCTATATCCACGCTTTTTGATGAAATTTTGAGGTTTCAGGCCGCTGGCGAAAAACCTTGAGACCCTAAGGGATACATCTCAGGGTCATATAATGTCGTTTGAAACTATATATGATTATTATATGTTGTCATAAACGTCCGTGATAGGCTTGAGTTTACAAAAATCACTGCAAGTTATGAACGAGTAAGATGACCGTTTAAAGGAATATTAGACGGTTCAACCGACCAAATTGAACTCCTGGAGGGTATTAGGGACCACAATAAACATCTCGAAAATGTTTATTTCCGGACAAAAAAAGGTAAAAAAATTATAAAATTGAAGACTATAATAATCCACGCTTTTTAAAGAAATTTTGAGGTATCGGGGGCCCGTTGATGAAAAGCTTTGAGACCCTAAGAGATACATCTCGGGATCATATAATGCCGTTTGAAACCATATATGATCATTTATATATTGTCATAAACGTCCGTGGTAGGCTTGAGTTAACGAAATCACTGCAAGTTGTGAACGGGTAATATGACCGTTTTAGGGCATATTAGGTCGTTCCACCGATCCAATTGGTCTCCCGGAGGGTATTATGGACCATGGTAAACATCTCAGCAATTTTTAATTTCGGGCGAAAAAACGTCAAAAATTTATAAAATTGAATGGTATAATTCATGCTTTTTGAGGAAACTTTGAGGTCTCGGCCAGTGGCGAAAAACCTTAAGACTCTAATGGATACATCACGGGGTCATATAATGCCGTTTGAAACCATATTTAATCATTATATATTGTCATAAACGTACATGGTAGATTTGAGTTTACGTAATCACTACGAGTTGTGAAAAGGTAAAATGACCGTTTAAGGGCTAATTGGGTGGTTCCACCGACCCAATTGGACTCCTGGAGGGTATTAGGGATCATGGTACGTAAATATCTTGAATTTTTTTATTTTCGGGCGAAAAAAAGATCAAAAAATTACAAAATTAAAGGTTATAATCCACGCTTTTTTTGTAAATTTTGAGGTTTCAGGCCCGGTGGCAAAAAGCCTTAAGACCCTAAGGGATTCATTTCAGAGTCATATAATGCCATTTGAAACCATATATGATCATTACTCCCTCCGTGTTTTTTTAAGTGACACACTTTCCATTTCCGGCTGTGTTTTTTTAAGTGATACAATTCCTTTTTTGGCAAAAAAATACATTAAAATATTATATCTCTCTCCTCTCATGGTCCCCACCCAAACCCACTACTACTTTTTTATTATATCTTTTCTCTCACATTCATTATTTTTCAATAAACTATTAACCCCACTATCTTTCTTTAACAATTTTTTAATACTCCACTACCCCACTTACCCCTTATTTTATTTAAGTCAATTAAATTGCGTAAAACTATGTGACGGTCAAAGTGTATCACTTAAAAAAACACGGAGGGAGTATATTTTGTCATAAATATCCGTTGTGGGCTTGAGTTTAGAATTCACTACGAGCTGTGAACGGGTAAAATGACTGTTTAAGGGCATATTGGATGGTTCCACCGATTCAATTGCATTCCCGGAGGGTATTAGGGTTTATAGTAAAAACTCGGTTATTTTTATTTACGGCCAAAAAAGGTCAAAAAAATTACAAAGTTGAAGACTACAATCCACGAGTTTTGTGGAAATTTAGAGGTTTCGAGGCCCGATGGCGAGAAGTGTTGAGACCCTAGGGGATATATCTCGAGGTCATATAATGTCATTTAAAACCATATATGATCATTACATGTTATCATAAATGTATGTGGTGGGCTTGAGTTTACGAAATTATTGCAAGTAAGAACGGTTAAAATGATCGTTTAAGGGCATATTGGATAGTTCCACCGACCCAATTGGACTTCAGGAGGATATTAGGGACCATGGTAAACATCTTGGCAATTTTTATTACCAGGCGAAAAAATGTCAAAAAAATTACAAAATTGAAAGCTATAATCCACGCTTTTTGAGGAAATTTTGAGGTTTTGTGGTCCTATAGCAAAAAGTCTTAAGACCCTAAGGGATACTTCTCGGAGTCATTTAATGGAGTTTGAAATCATAAATGATCATTATATGTTATCATAAACGTCCGTGCTAGACTTGAGTTTACAAAAACACTACAAGTTGTGAACGGATAAAATGACTCAATTGAATGGTTCCACCGACCCAATTGGACTCTTAGATGGGTATTAGAGAATATGGTAAACATCTAGGCAATTTTTATTTTCATGCCAAAAAGGTCAAAAAAAAAATTACAAAATTGAAAGTATAATCTTCGCTTTTTGAGTAAATTTTGAGGTTTCAGATCCAGTAGCGAAAAGCCTTGAGACCCTAATGGATTCATCTCGGGGTCATATAATGCCGTGTGAAACTATATATGATCATTATATGTTGTCATAATTGTCGTGGTAGGCTTGAGTTTACGAAATCACTACAAGTTGTGAACGGGTAGAATGACCGTTTAAGGGCATATTTGGTGGTTCCACCGACCCAATTGGACTTCCAGTGGGTATTAGGGACCATGATAAACTTCTCGACAGTTTTTATTTTCGGGCGAAAAAAGGTTACAAAATCACAAAATTAAAAGCTATAATCGACGTTTTTTAAGCAAATTTTGAGGTTTAAGGGCCCGGTGCAAAAAAACATTGAGACCCTAAGGGATACATCTTGGGGTCATATAATGCCGTTTGAAACCATATATGATCGTTATATGTTGTCATAAACGTACGTGGTAGGCTTGAGCCTACAAAATCACTACAAGTTATGAACGGGTAAAATGATCGTTTAAGGGCATATTGGGTGGTTCTACCGATCCAATTAGATTTCCGGAGGGTATTAGGGACCATGATAAACATCTCGGCATTTTTTATTTTCGAGCGAAAAAAGATCAAAAAATTACAAAATAGAAGGCTATAATCCAGGCTTTTTGTGTAAATTTTGAGGTTTCAGGGCCCGGTGGCAAAAAGCCTTGAGACCCTAAGGGACTCATCTCGTGGTGATATAATGCCATTTGAAACCATATATGATCATTATATGTTGTCATAAATGTCTGTTGTAGGCTTGAGTTTAGAAATCATTAAAAGTTGTGAACGGGTAAAATGACCGTTTAAGGGCATATTGGATGGTTCCACCGATTCAATTGCACTCCCGGAGGGTACTAGGGTCTATAGTAAAAATCTCGGTCATTTTTATTTTCAGGCGAAAAAAGGTCAAAAAATAACAAAATTGAAGGCTATAATCCACGCATTTTAAGGAAATTTTGAGGTTTTGGGCCCGGTGGCGAAAAGTGGAAAAATAGAAGGCTATAATCCACCCCATTGTTTGAGTATAGGCTGGGTTCAATTCATTGTCAGTTAAGGTCAGGTTAATTTCTGATGGCATACTTTACGCCATCGGTCCCCAAAACCTCAAAATTTCCTAAAAACTGTGGATTATATAGCCTTCAATTTTGTAATTTTTTTTGAGCTTTTTTTGCTAGGAAATAAAAATTGTCGAGATTTTTACCATGTTCCCTATTCTAATACTCTCCGAGAGTTTAATTGGGTAGGTGGAATCATCCAATTTGCCTTTAAATTTTACTCGATTTCGTACATGCTTCTTGTATTGGCTATAAGCTCTCACGGGTCTTTTATGTTGCCGGATAATGGTCATATATGGGTCTACACAACATTATATGATCCCGGAATTCATCCCGTAGTGTTCCGTGAAATTCCAACACCAGCTCCCGACACCTCCTAAATCGCTCTGATTTCGTGGTAAAAATCATGTCTCGGGTTTTATTAGGATCAGGTTATGTCGGGTCAATCTTGCCTCAGATCATGTTTAAGTTCGGGTCGAATCAATTTCAGTTGAGGTTATTTTGGGTTGTTCACCTTTTCTAAAAATGTCGAGTTCAATTCGAGCCAAATTCAAACGGATTCAATTTCAAGTTCGAGTTGTGTGTGAGTCAGGTTTGAGTTGGTTAATAGATGGTACATTCGGGTTCGAGATAGTGTTGAGTTGGGTTTTGGTTCAAGTTCAATTCCAATAAATATCGATGTGCTCAAGTTGAACCTATATAATTACGCCTTCCATTATTTGATCAGCATTATCAAGATTTTATTAAACCTATGAGTAATAGAGAACAAAAGGTATACAAGCTGAATCGGATTGTGGGTTTATCATTTTGTACCAGTATATAAGTTGAACAAAAGGCATATAAATTTTATTAAATCTTCCTTAACTCGGGTACAAGTTTTAATTGGGTCGGTACTAGTTTGTTGTTGGCTCAGATTAAATCGTCGGGAGCAAGATCGGGTTCTGGTCAAAAAGTATTGGATCAAATCGGTATTCTGTTAACATCAGGTCAAGGTCAAGTTCAAGTCGGGTTACAGGCACTAGTTTCACCCCCATTGTCCGGGTACAGGTTGGGTTCAAATTATTGCCGGTTCAGGTTTGTTCTCGGGTCGGGTCAGTTTTTTACAGCTCTAGGAAGTAGGAAGTAGCCACTTCAAAATGTTTCTCAAAAAGTTATTGGGGTGAGGACTTTTGCAAAACATACATTACTCTAATTGCAATGTAGGTTTTCTCTTCTCCATGGTATGTAAGGCTCAAGCTCTTCCTGGATGCAAATAAAATGTGGCCCAGGATTCAGCTCACTGCTTTATTCCAAGTAGGGGAGCATCTTATATGCTGCCTACTCTTCCCTTCAAAAGTCTATTATATGTTTATTAAGGATGTTGTATAACAATACAGATATTAACATGGTTTGTTTTAAAACCAAAAAATGGTACAGAGACATACCTGAGAAAGCAAGTCTGCTGCAACATGAACAGGGTTAGCAAACTTGTCAGCAATCACTAGAACTTCTGAAGGGCCAGCAGGCATGTCAATCGAAATCATAGCTTCACTATTCTGATGGATGGTGAGGAAGTCAATTAGAAGAAAAGTTTAAATTATATATAACCTCAACTTTCGCTAAGAAACTACAATAGACTACTACCTGCAGGATCATCTTTGCAGCAGTAACATATTGATTTCCTGGTCCAAAGACCTTCTCAACCTATATATTTAAAGAAAATTAGTAGAAATGGATGTTGGGCAAAGATTTTCAAATTAAATAGCAAAACCATAGGGCACACTGGTATATATATACAAAATATCTGAAACAATAAAACAACCTCAATTATATATGTTTATAGTCTTAGTACCTTAGGGCAGGAAGTTGTTCCCCAGGCCATAGCAGAAATGGCCTGATCAATAGAAAAAGAGGATGGATAAGAGCTCCAACAGATACAATAATGATTCAAGCTGAATTTAAGATATTGGAGAATTTCTCATAATACAGAAAATTGTATGTTAAATAGTACAGACTCTCAGACCTGAGCGCCTCCAGCTTTAAGGATATGAGTGACACCAGCTTTCTTGGCACAGTAGAGGACTTCCTAAAGAAGAAGAAAAAAGAGCATTAGTCATCAGGAAACTCCCAGTGTCATTCTAACACTGCTCAAACAATGGGAAATAAAAGATACCTTGCATATGCTGCCATCCTGGCTTGGAGGTGTGGCAAGAACTACGGTTTTGCAGCCCGCAATTTTGGCAGGCTAGAATAACAAGTAGATGATGATGTCAACATTATTCGAAAATTTGAAATTTCTTAAAATTTAGAGGCTCTAAGATAAAAAGTTGCAACTCACAATTGAAAGCATAAGAGCTGTGGATGGCAATACAGCAGTCCCTCCCGGAACATAAAGTCCCACAGAGCCAATGCTTCTCGCTACACGTTTGCACCTAACTCCCTGACTTTGAAAAAAATCAAATGCCATTATAAGATGATAATAAAAGAAAATGTAAGATAATGGAATCAACTAATGTCTCTATGAAACTTACCTTCATGTTCTCAACACTTCTCTCCTCCGACTTTTGAGCAGCATGAAATGCATAGATATTGTCGTAAGCAACATCGAAGGCCTTTTTTATATGAGGATCAAGCTGCAATATTGAAGATATTAAGAAAAGGAAACTGGTTTTTCAATAACAAAAGAGCTACAAAATCTTTCCTTTTTTTTTTTTTTTTTTTTTTTTTTTGGAAACCAAGAGCTACAAAATCTAGTAGGCCTATTGTAGATTATATACAAGAGAACTGGTTTTTTTCAATAACCAAAACTAAAGTTTCTAATTAAGGGTTCGTTTGGCGTGGTTTTCTGTTTTTTGGTTTTTTGGTTTTCAAACTCATATGATATAAGTCATATAATTAAACAAAAATTAGTCAAACTTATTTAAATCATGATAATTTTGAAAACTGACAACAGAAAAGTGAAAACACCTTTTTCTTGTTTCCTGTTTTTGGTTTTTTGTTTTCAAAAAAATAGAAAACTGAAAACAGAAAATGATGTCAAACAAGCCCTAAAATAGTCCTTGAAGAAATCTTATGAATACCTCAGGCTCTGGTAAGTCTGCAACGTCTTCAACCACCTTATCCAGTTTGACTTTGTCAAACTTGACGGTATATCTGTTAGGGGATCATTACACCGAGTAAATTTATAGTGCAAGTTTGGACGTGTATTGAATGGGAGAAAAACAGGATGTGTATGGTCACCAAAAGCAGAGACAACATACTCTTTCACGGCATCATCACCCCGAGTGCGGACATCATCAACAATGGGTTGGACCTGATAAGTTTCAGAAGGGATAAAACCATTTGACTCCTTCAAGAATGACTGCTGTAATTTCAAAGATGAAAGAGAGAACCCCCCCCCCCCCCCCCCCACAACACACACACACACACAACAAGTAAAAAAGAAAAGAGATGGTAATTACAAACACCAAACAATACACTCATTATCCAATAAAGAGAACTAAGTTGGCTAGTAAATATGGTGGGATATCCTATTCAGCATTTGAGAGCATGTTAACGGAAAGGACAAGTAAATAGGGGAAGAAGATAGCTCACCACACTAAATATAGATGAAAAATCGATGCGAGGACGAGATTTCAGATTATCAACCTCAGACACAGAAAGTTCAGATAATTTGTAAGACTTTAAGGCACATTTCACCCCGTTGCTCATTGAACCTATGAATGTAAGAGCAGCACACAATTGAAGCAAACACTATAAAAAATAATAAAATTAAAAAAACTCAAGGCCACAAATTTTCCAACAAGTGAGTAATACTAAGGTAACAGCATAAAGTTCTTCACAACAATAATACACCCAAAACAAGCAAATTTCATCACCAGATTAGAGAAAAATGAGCACGTCATCAACAAAAACAAATGTATCAGTTTGCACCAGAGCATTACATGATACTAATACAAAATTGTGTTTACTAGTTCCTCCATTCGGTAATAGTTGCCAGCTTGTCTCAACCCATCAGAGGATATAACAAGATTTTATTTAAATTACTGTGTAATAATTGGGTCATACCAACACTCTGCAATCTCTGCACTCAGTTTTAGCAGGGTCGTGAAAAATAATCGTAAATAATTACTATTAGAAGAAGGGTGACAAGTTCGTTCAAACATTCCAATATAATACGTGCGAGTATTATTTGGCATCAAAGGGTCTATCGAGTGTAGTAGGTTAGCTAGGAGCTTTAAAACAGGGTGACGCGAGAATTGGGTAGCATATGTAAGCACCACTTGATCAACACAAAACTAAGAGTCTCTATTATATTAGTAAGAGGCAGAAAGAGAGAATAAATCTACAAAAACTTCTATTGCATCTTACATGTACTCGGGATATGTCTTAAACAGGTACATGTCCATCTGTCCAATGCGAACTGTACAAAATAATGTTTGACAACTTTATTACTTAAACAATCTTGACATTCCATTGTAAAGTGATAGTCTTTGTTATTTGTTATCGAGCACTCTAGCCTTGTCTCCTAGACTAATTATATCTTATTGTTAGCTCTAGAACTTTCACTTAGCATATGATTCCTGCAATCATATATAATGTAAACCTATGAGGCTATGACATTAATATACAAGTTTTTCTACTTCTCTGTATTCAAGTCTCGGACTTGGCTATATTGGAAACATGAGCATTTTTTCATCTCAAAGTAAAGTCTCCAAGGGCCTATACCTATGTTGTACGGTCAAGTATCCATGTAATTCCTCATATATTACACATCAATTCATAGCAAACTACGCTAACAAAAAATAAACAGCTCTAGCTCCAGGGAAATGGAACTAACTATTGAAACATCATCAACTTCTACAATTCAATATGATATGAATAAACGATTGTTCATACAACACTAATGTAGTAATATTGAAACTTTACATCCTAAAGACGAAAGATATGGAGCACAAAAGAAAATAAAGCATGAGATTCATTGAGTTAATAAGTAAGAGCACAATATACCTGATGACAAAATTCGAGGGCGGAAACTAGGTTTCGACGAGCAGGGAGAGGGCAATCGAAAGGAACGAGCTTCGAAAGGGTTGAATAACAAACTGGTTCGATGTAAGCATACAAGTTTAGTCTCCATCAGCAACTCCTTCAACAAGTCTTAATTGAGGCAATTTATCAAACAGTTTGTGTGCAGAACATAAAAATGCAAAATTTAATGATGAACAACTATCCAATTAATAAACAAAGCTTCCAATTCACAAATCTACAGCAATAATACTCAATTTAGCAACAGAAATAACCAAAACAATAACATCAAGTAACAAAATTCCAATCAAAATTGATTAATTACACGAAATGAATTTCAAGAAAAAATAAGAATCAATTTTAGGGGAGAAAATAATCGTAAAATAAACAGCAAATTATACAGTAATTGAATCAAATTACAAAGGAAATTTAGAAAATAAATTAATCTAGAATTAAGGGAAAAGAGAAAAGAGAGAAGATGATTTTACCAAATTGGTAGAGAGAGTGGGGGTCAGATGTTCGAGAAACCCAGTGAGTCCACTAAAGAAAACTTTGTCAAAGTGAGAGAATTCGTCGTGGGCTATACAAGATTAAGAACTGGCAGTCTAGTTTTTGTCCATAAAAAAAAGGTTGACATTTGACAAACATCAAAATAGGTTAAGGTCCATTCACTTCACCTAATATTTGCTGAAATAAAATTAATTTTGCCGAATTTAAATTATCTTTACTAAATTAAAATTATTTTTGTTAAAGAGAAATTATTTTTTACTGATTCTCTATTATTTAAATTTAGGCCCTGTTTACTTCACCTTACAAAAATAACATCAGTAAAACTAATTTCAGTTCAACAAAAATAATTTCAGTTCAATAGAAAACAGTAACTTTAAAGAAGAAATATACAAAAAAAAAAAATAGTAAAAATATTTTCAGTTTAGTAAAATTAATTTCAGCTAAGTAAAAATAATTTAAGCTCGGCAAAAATAATTTAAGTTCAGTAAAAATAATTTCAGTTCAGCAAAAATAAGGTGAAGTGAACGAGGCCTTGCTGATTTAAACTAAACTGAAATTATTGTTACTAACTGAAATTAATTTTACTAAACTGAAATAATTTTTACTAGACTAAAATTATTTTTACTGAATATTTTTTTTAAGGTGAATTGAAAAGGGTCTAATTCCAAGTTTCTCATATTAAGAAACATGAATTGTTTCTAATGGGGTACCCTATTTGTAATTGTGGCCTGACAACTGGGTTTGTGTAGTATGACGTGCAAAGGGCTTAACCAGCCCCGTTCCTGAAAATTTATAGGTCCTAGGAATAATGTAAGAAAAAGGCCCAATACGTAACAAATTTTTTTACACGCAATAGGTTTAATTATAAGACAATGAAAATAGCTTATATTATTTGAATAGTAAATCTCCATACACAATACTGGAGTAATAACTTTGCATAATATTTCGATAATTGAATAAATATAAAACGGTGCAATTGAAAAGATTAATATTTTGGAGCAAATACTCATAGAAACCGGAAGATTAGAAGAAGAAGTGAAGAGCTTATATTGCATAGTTATCTCCAGTAATTCAATGTTAATTGCTAACTAAATGCACTAGTTATCATTTTAAACAGTAGCTTATTTTTTAACGAGTAAAAACTACATAGTAATATTCCACAGTTATGCAAATTGATTTTTTTTTAGCCCCATTCTGGCCTGGGCCCTAGGCGGTCGCACTCTAGGCCTACCCCTCCCAGCCAACCCTGGGCTTAACAAAGACGGAGTTAATTTTGTAGGGGAAGTACGTAGTAATGGAGGAATGTTATGATTAAAACATTCTAAAAATACATGGTAGATAGAGAAAAGAGGAGATAGATAGGAAGAGAGAGGTCTATAGGTAGACCCACACTATGGATAAGTATAGTAGAACTAAATGCATAAATAATACCACTATATGCATATATAGTATCACCGTATGTTCAGTGGTATCATTTGATCATCCAATGATATCACAATATGCATACGTTTGTACATATGTGTAATTTTTTGTTTTTTTTTTTTTTTTTATCAAGAGAACATATGTGTAATTACATGAATGACCCTTGTTAACATTCATCCCTTTCAAATCCCTCAACTTTGTAAATCCGTATTACTTTACTTTCCAATTCAACAAGGTATCAAATCTCTTCCCTTCCCTTGTAATGGAAGTCCAAATTTGTTTTCAATTTGAGAAACCGGGGTGCACTTACATCAAATATGCGAAAAGCTATGTTTAGTTCATCTTATTTTTACTTAATTTTAAATCATATTGAAAAAATGTTACTCATAAATCATACTCCATCCGTTTTTCGTAAAGCTACACTATTTAAATTTTTTTTTTTTTAAAAAAAGGATCTTTTACTTTCATTTCTCACTCCTCTAGTATTAGTCTAGTGATCTCCATTCCCTTTCTCAACAACTTATTTTTCAATAAAATAATAACACTACTCCCTCCATCCCTTAATACAAAGCCTCATTTTAGCATTTATTACTCACATAATAAAGAGAAATAGACTTTTTATTTAGAAATAAAGGGAGTACTATCTTTTCTTATAATTTTTTTTATTACTTTATCTACCCAATAACATTTTACTCCCTATGTTATTAAACCCTTAAAGTCCCACACAATCTTATTTTATCAAACATCTTATTTTATCAAACATCTTATTTTTATTATCTTGTCACAAATAAATAAATAAATAAATAAAAAACCTTATAATAATCATCACTAGTGTGTGACCCCAGGCTTTGCCCTGGATGATACTTTGAATAATTTCATTTTTATATTAGAAGCTTTAAAAGACTTATTAATTTATTTAACATGGTAAATTAGAATACAATGACAATAATAATTTATTTTGGATTTTTTTGGTTTTATTCAACAGTCTAATACATGTATGTAAATATATACTACCTCCGTTTCTTTTTAGTTGATACGTATTCCTTTTTAGGAAGTTTCTTTTTAGTTGACACGTTTCCTTTTTGGGTAAATTTTTTACCTTGCATTTACAAGCTATCTCACTTGCTTTTTCATTCTCTATCACTCTCTCTCCTCTCCTTAATACATGTGCCTAACTCAAACGCGTCAACTAAATAGAAACGGAGGAAGTATAAATTTTGATTCATTCATCTATACAAAACTTTAAGGAGAATATATAAGTTGTAACTAAAATGACAAAAAACAAATCTTGTAGACACTGTAAAACTATTTAACTTAGCTTCCATATTGAGCTTTGAATGTGCTGATAGCATTACGCATTAGTAGACAAAAATCAGCTTTAAGTTCATTTCTTTGCCGGAGACTTTCAGAGTATGTCCAAAATGAAGTATCATCTGCTGCCATGTATTCCAAACAAATAACTAATTTGATGATTTGAGTATTGCTTTCGTCTTCCTTTACTGAGACCGTCAATTTTTGTGAACTTGATAGACGTTTAAACTCTTCATTCTTTAGTTGATTCTTGAAACTGAAAATGCATTGGACGGAATACCAATTTAGAAAATGGTTATATTATCCTTTTTTTATAACTAGGTTAGATCCCGTGCCATGCACGGTAATTTCAATATTTTTAATACAATTATTTTACAATAAAAAATAATATCAAATTGCAAAATAGGATGAAAGTTCTGTTATTACAATTTTTTTGAATCTTTAAAGAAAACAGAGGAAGAAATGCATGCACGACTAATAAAAATAACCATGGATTACATTACAAAGTTATAGATAATATTACATTATTGTATTATATGACTTTGTTCCCGTCATAAAATAAATAAATATATAAATCTTTGTTGAACGTGTAAAAATGAATACTTGCCAAATAGAAAAGAAATATTATTGTAAAGTAAGTATTAAACTAAATACTTCTCTAAAAAGCTTTGAAAAAAAAAAGAAAAAAAAAAAAACCTTTTGGAGGGAAAATTTTTAACCAGGTTATGACAAGTGTCATTTCTGGTTTCGCCTTTAGTATAGGTATATATTGATATTGATGTTGCTAAAATATTTCCCCATAACTTTTTTTTATAAGTTTGGCTATCAGAAGCCAAAAAGGAATATCAAATTAGAATGGGGGAGTATAAGTAATAGAAAATTCAAAATATTATACTCTATATAAAATCTTATCATTTTTATCCCAATATTGGTATTCAAAAATTTAGTCTATACTACCTTTTAGCTAATTTGTTTTGGACATGTTAGAGATAATACAAGTTTGTCTTCATGATAAACAAAAAAAATTGTAAATAAGTCAACAACGTTTATTAAATGCGGTTCTATAAATGTTGATTTAATTAAGAAAATGTCATGACTGTAATATTTTGTTGATTAATTCATAGAAATGTTACTAGATAAACGAATTTTATTTATCATAAAGATAAACTGAGACTCCCTCAACATTTTTGTTGACTTATTTACAATTTAATTATCAAGTTTTGTTTATTTTATGGTGATTAAGTGAGGTTTCGTGACATATACCAGGTACAACCAGATGGTCAAATATATAGTTGGAAAATTAGAGGAATGATAATATACTTACAAATTAATTATGTCATTCTGATTGTTGATACGTATCGTGTTCAAGTCGCCTAAAATGTAAACTAAACAATCAGTCCAATCAAACTTGGTTTTGTGACTGATTATGACTTTTTTGGCCAAATCTAAATTGGGATGTCTCACCACCTCTTGCGAACCGAGTTTTTCCACCGTTGTAAAAGTAGTTGTCCAAATTCCAATTGCTATAACCTCCAACTGTAAAATCGAAAGAGTTCCTAAGAAAAAAATGGTAGAAATGCTCTAGCTAATTTAAAGCCGACTTATGCTATGTAAGTATGATTTGAATGAATAGTGTAAAATTTCAAATGTTGTGAATTCGTGATTAAAAAAGAATCAATGAATTACGTAAACTAACCATAGTGTCATCAATGACACATAAATCGCCAACATCAAGGGGATGAACCACAAACACAAAGATGATCCCTTCAAAGAGTGTTTTACAAGAACTCCCGAATATAAAAGTTGCGGCCAACAATGGTGATGTAATGAGGACAAGTACTTTAGTAGTAGCCAAACCCGTGAGAAGAAGCCATATCAATAAAGTCGCAGCTATGAGAAGGCAGCTGATTATTTTGTCTAAACAACCTCCAAATTCATTTGCACTGCCTAGCGTATTGGCAAGGAGCTTGCACTGATTGTGTGCCCTCTTCTGCTCAAGTACAACACTAATATATCAATATAATTAATTTGATACGTTTTCAACTAAATCTTATACTCCGTACCTCTATATTTTTTTATTTTTTACCAAAAAAATTTATACCTTTAATATTAGAGCATAATCTGTCGTTAACCATTTGAAATAGAAAATCTATTTCAAATGGTTAACGACAGATTATGCTCTAATACTACTGGTTCTGTAACTAACTTTGGTTTTAATGATTAATCTAGCATCTTTCCCCTCAAAAAAAAAAAAAAAAAACCATTTGAAATAGTTAATAGGAAAATTAAAGTAAAATTATCATTACAAAGGTTTCTTTTATTCAACTTTCATTCACGTCACTCCAATATCTCATCCTTATAACTCCAGCCCATTTATACATTTTTTTTTTTTATTGTTTTTAAATCATCCAATAAAATAAACGAAGTTTTCCAATTAGTATACTTACCACCCATGTTTTTTGATCGTCATTGAAGTGTGAAGGATTCGTTTGGCTGCTCGGATTCGTTACCCCTGTTACGAAATGAATACATCATTGATTCATTGGTTTTCCACCTATAAATTTAGCATTGTGCAATAAATGTGCTACAAATTCTTGCTCACCTTCTCCTTGTTCTTCCCTTGGTGTTTGATTAATGTTGAACAAACTCATAAAGCTTGTTCCTTGAGTTTTGAGTTCCACATGATGATTTGCCATTACATTATCTAAATTTTTCCTGATAATATTTCCACAAATGACCCATCAAAGTTTTGTTTAATGTAATCTAACAAAACATCACGTATATAAACCAAAACTTAGCTTTAACCACCAATTTAAGTTTCTGGTTGAGTTGATCCTTTAACATTATATTAGTGACAATGTGACATGTGACAGTTCAATTCCCATCCCCCTTTCCTTTTAAATTGGAACACATTTCAAAGCTAAGCTAACAGGCTGGCGGGATCTTAAGCTTTAGGTTTACCCACTTAGTAATCAATAATTGACAAAATATATTTATTAATAATTAGGCATATTTTAAATTTGTAAGGTTTTTGCTAGTTAAGAGGAATAGGTAAAATTGTAAATTAAATCGTAATATCATACGAATAAGATTTTAAGATTCAAATCACATCAAATTAGTTATGAATTTATGATCTCAACTATCTACAAAAATCAAATCAAATCAAATCAAATCAAATCAAATTTAAGTGAATTGAACATAGAAAGGATAAAAATAACAAGCAGAGTAAAAGTATGGTCGTACCAATAGTCAGCTGTTGGATAATAAGGAGTTAGAATGTCAGAGATGTACGTCTCCTTCAACAAATGTTTTTTAGCCCCTTTGAAGTACTTAATAGCCCGTTGCAAATCATCCATAGTTGGATCCTTGGGTATTAACAAGTGATTCGTGATTCTTTCCCACTTTCTAATGTTTAGAGTCTCTCTAAACTCTTCAGAAATCGAGGCGATTCGTCTGCTTAAGTTTTGAAGGGGATATAAGCAATTCAACATAGCCTCAAAGATGCTTGGCGACGAGGATTGTTGTGCATCTTCACTTGTTTTAGGCGCTAGTTTGAGTATGTCATGGTTGCGACAACCAAGGACGCCAAGGAAATACAACTGCTCACTTATGGGTAAGATTCTGCGCTCTAATCTATGATAAACAGTATGAATCTCCCATGCTAGTAGTACAAATGTTTTGATCAACCAAAGAAAGGAGCATATTAATAGACTAAGAAAAGTCCATACTCCGAACTCCCAAATACGTTTGGATTCGGCTGAGTTCATATCTAGGCGCGAGCCAAAGTACGAAACCCATGTACCAAGAAGCAAGAAAGAGCTCATGATGAAGTTGATGCTCAATTTCATACCATTGGCAAAATACACGACATATTTTTTATGCAGATGTTTTCCTAATAGTTTGTGCCAAAAACCACTTTCAGCTTCATTAGGTGATTGTGATTTAGGTCGTTTCTGACAAATTTTCCTTAATGATAATACTGTAACATAAGTAAACAAGGTAATGAGGTTATAACCAATGAGGACGAGAATTGATACCCTAATCCATCTTCGAGTGGGGAGTCCAAGCATTTCATGCTTCCTAAAAGCTGGGACGCGCTTCATTACCTCATGTTCCGCCCACCAGATAATGATGCCGTCGATTATCTCTGAAAAAGCTTGTGGAAAATTAAGGCTTCTAACATTAAGCATTGGAGTTAGTCCATGAGTTAATGAATATATGAGATAGCTAAGAAGGTAAAATCCACACACAATGCTTATAATCACAACCCATTTTGTGAAGGGTAAGTCTAAAACCAACACTTGGTTTAAAGAAGGAACGTATTTAGCAATTGGAAAGAAAATCCATAACCCTACCAAAACCATCATTACATTTATGTAAAGCCAACCGCGAATAAAATTCTTAAAATAAGTCAGTTTTTTATAACTTTTACCATACTTGATGAACTGAAATATTCGTACAATTATAAGCGATGTCAATAACAATGGCAAGGTTGCAAGGGCTACGATTAAAAAACAAGCGTAAATCAGTGGAAGTGTGCTTAATATCAACACGAAACAAAGAATAAAAATCGAAGAAGGAGAACACTTCCTTGGTGCCGGATTAGTGGGTTGTGTTATAGGTGGATTTGCCTCCGGATCATCATCAACATGTTGAGAATCCATTATATATTTGGTTGTGGGATGATTTTGATGCTAAAATGAGGTTAATGGGATAATTTAATGGCCTAGCTTAATTACTTTCTACTCGTATTTATAATGTAGCTAAGAGCCAGAAAATTTTATTAGCTTAATTACTTTCTAGCTGTATTTTCATGTTTTTTTTTTTTTTTTTTTTTTTTATTTTTTTTTATTTTAAAAAGGAACACTTGTTTCCTTCCTTTAGGGAATACTTAAGTCATTGGCTTCATCATTAATCATGTTTGATTGTAGTTAGTGCCCAAAAAATGCTAGTAGCATTGGGTTCACCTGCATAAATCAACTTAATTACCATTATTATACATCCATCGTTTCAATAATATTGCAACAATAAGACTTTTGCACTATTCATCACTCTTGTTTGATCCCATAATATAATTTATATGTTAAGCAAAATATAGTCATAATAATCTTGTTAGATTCGTCTCACAATATATTTTTAAAAAATAACTCCTTATACTCCCTCTATGTTTAAATAAATATATACCACTATTCTTTTACGATCGTATTTTAAATAAATGAAACATTTTTTTGTTTAAAATAATATCTATCTACTTTTTAATAATATTATACTAATTATTTCATCTCTTCAATTACATCCCACTACGACACTACATATCATTTTTACTGTAATAAATTCAACAAAATCTTTTTAAAATTTCGTAAAAGTCAAAACGTTTCATTTATGTGTTACTTCTCATTTGACTCTCTCTAATACCTTATCATAACAAGATATGGTGAGAAAGTGGGGCAAGCCTTTAAAATATTATATATGGTGAGAAAGTGGGACAAGCCTTTAAAATATTATTTAAATATCAAAACATGTCAGAAGATAATACAGAATATTTTCTATAATAAGTGCACTTCCTTATATCAAACCTGATTCATTATTTCATTAGCTGTGTGTTAAGGTCGGTAGTATAATTCTAAGCTGTATTTTGATACTTAAATAAAGAATTCTTTCCCTCCTTTAGGGAAGACTTAAAATTAATTGGTTTCATGATCATGTGATTATATTCCATAAACAATTTGACCATTATTTTATTGATTCAGCATGTTGTTAGTGCCCAAGAAATGCTACAGCATTTGGTTGACTTTACATATATGCTGTAATACTATTTAAGCTAGCAGCATTTGGTTGACTTTAATTTATTGACTTTACTAATGATGTAATACTATTTAGGGAAATTCTCAATGATAGCTATGTAGTTTTGCTCATTTTCAATGGTAACAAAATATTTTGCAAATTCTCCCAAATAGCATTACTTTTTATAAGTTTCTCTAACATGAAAATAATTTATTGTATCTAACGGATAAATTAAGGTGCTCTTGGATGCATACTAAATTACTAAGTGATAAAATTATTGAGGGATTAAAACTATGAACCACACTATGAAGTTGAGGGAAAGAGTGATTGAACATAGGTTGAGGGCATGTACAAGCATTTTGAATAACCAATTTGTTTTATGGCTGCTGGTAGATCTACTGTAAAAGCAATTCTGGCCATTTGCTAAGATAAATAATGGAGTTTTATAGGGTAAGAAAAAAGGATCTTCACATCTTCAAATGATATGGAAACAATCCATTTGCTAAGACAAATAATAGATTTTTGACAAACGAGAAAGAGTTCGTCATGGTTGATGTAGACACATATAAATTTTATCAGCGTTTTACATTAAATTAAATTGGGTTAAAATTATGTTAATGATCCATTTTAATTATATTTGGCCCACCCAAATAAATAATCCGAATTCATCAAATACAGTACGGGTTATAAATAAATCAAATGGACCAGGTTAAAAGAATTCTAAGTCACAAATTGGGCCAGACCCAAATCTATTAAGTCCAACTGTCCAATGAAGGGGTTTTCATCTCCTATAAATACATCAATAACATCATTCCTCCATCAGTGAAAGGGATTCAAAAATGATTTTTCTCAAGAGCTCATAAAAGTCAACCGAAATTCTCTCTGAAATAAGTCAATAAGCACATTGATCAAATTCGTGCCAACTATTGATAGTCACATGACTCAGATGGAAGAATCCAATCCATTTAGCCGGCCCATATTGATAGTCAATACTATCCCGTACAATTACATCATACCGATCATACTATTTGTAGATACTCGTACTTATTATTTTTTACTTTGGCCCAAAATTGCTAAAAGGTTTAAAAGCTAAACTATTCTTAATTTATAGTCTTATAATATTACTGGATAGATCTTACTCTCAACATTGAGTGTAGCAAATTAAAATAAGAAAAAGAAAAGGAAATTAATCGAGATAACCATTAAGGTACAGAGGGAGAACATACATTTCGAATTTGAGTTTGAATGTGCTAGAGTTTAGGCCATTTAGAGGTTAAAAAAGTACCATGTTAAACCTCCTTTCCTTTCCCCAATTGTCAACTAAAATGGATTAGGTTGTTCAAGGAAGCATATAGGACATACATACAACAAGCAAGTACGACAAGAATATATATTAAGATATTGCTGATGAAAATGTTTTTTCCTATCATAGGGCTAATTAGTTCACCTCAGGGGGGAATGTACTACTGTTGTCTGCACGAGTTTGCGTTAGAAGCTCTCGGTCTGTTTATTTGCTCTCTTATGAAGAAGCGTTATGCAAGGCTGATTGATTAACACAATGCGGAACAATAGTATCAAGAAGAGATAAACACATGTCTTTAAGCTAGCTTACGAGCCATGGGTGTTACAAAACATTGGAAGCACATATTCCCATTGCAAAGACTTAAAACAACAACATCAACGACAACAACAACAACGACAAAGCCCTACACGTAAACTCCACGCTTAATAAGCAATGGTAAAACCGTGTGGATCGTAACAAAAATAAAATACAAAGCCAATTGAACAAACTTAGCTTGTAGACATGGAAATTAAACATAATAAATCAAATGGAGATGCTGTTTGGAACTCCCCCCTTAACTCTGATCACCCCATTGACTTCGACTATATCTTTAGGCTTCAACAAATCATAAGGTACAACACCAGCTCCATACCTATGCTTTAGGGTTTCATCAGCATTCCTCTCGGTAATATCAATGTTAAGGTGATCTAAACGAAGACGAAATTCTGTAAAAGCATTATTTATCGCTGCTTCTGCCTCCCAAGATGGCTCTAAATTTTGGCCTATATATTCCTCTTCGCTTGAATGACTTGAGAGTACATCCAAAATTACCATAACTTTAGCTGCCTGTTGCATCGATGGGAAGCATTTGAGGAGCGTAGTCTCAGGATTTGCGATAAAATTGTCCCAACTGATTCGATCTGTATAAATATAATTTGCAGGGTTATTTGGATCTGGACGACGATATTCTGAAGGCATCATTGTCCTAGTTATAGTAGGCCTATTTGGGAAGTAACCTGCATAGGCATACTGTCCAAAGTTGACAGCTGCATGGTGCCCCGAAGCAACCCATATTATGGTTGACACTATTTTGATCAGATTTTCTGGAGTATCTAGTTCTATCCACCCGTCCTTCTTGTCCGGATGCCCCTCGGTTCTTACTTCATTCCACCAAGCTTGAATCTCTTTATCAGCTACAACTACCCCCGCATCTTTGTAGTAGTGGTTCACATACTCTTTTACCCACTTTTTAATACTACACCATAGGTCTAAGCCATCTTTCGCGTATGGATAGTCCTCAAATACGAGCTTCACTCCAGATTCAGTTGATGTATCTATAGTTGCCATTCTCCTATTATATTTCAACACATATATAGGCTTATTAATACATTTCGTAGCTCGTATTAATTAGTTAAGATAAGCAAAACAATAGGGTATTAGGGAGCCACTTTAAAGTGATGAAAACTAAACTAGTTCCGAATAGTTCAATAATTGTAGAATAGTGTAATTCTCCTTAGTGGAGGCTTTCTCATTAATTGAATATATATAGGATTTACAACATAATCATGAGATAACCTAAATTACACAAAGATATATTTTACAGAATATTAACAAGATAATATAAACATATTATCTAACACACCCCCGCAGTCGAAGCGGGAGGAGGTCGAATGCTGAGACTGTCTCTGAAATCTAGGAATAGTTGGCGAGGTAACCCCTTTGTGAAAATATCCGCATACTGATATGACGACGGAACATGTAAGACCTTGATCTCACCGAGAGCGACTTTATCGCGTACAAAATGAATATCCATCTCAATGTGTTTGGTACGTTGGTGTTGTACCGGGTTAGAAGATAATTAAACAGCGGAGATATTATCACAATAGACCAAGGATGCCCGTCGAATAGGGCAATGTAACTCAAGAAGTAGGTTTCGGAGCCAACATAATTCAGAAACAACATTAGCGACACCTCTATATTCTGCTTCGGCACTTGATTTGGACAATGTAGCTTGTCGTTTTGCTGACCAAGAGACCAGATTGTCACCTAAATAAACACAATACCCTGAAGTGGAGCGTCGAGTGTCCGGGCATCCTGCCCAATCGGCATCTGTGTACGAAGTAAGTCTCGTAGGTGCAGAACGGTACAAATGTAGACCATGATCATAAGTGCCTTTAACATATCTAATAATACGCTTAAGAGCGTTAAAATGAGGTTCCCTGGGAGCATGCATAAACAGACAGATCTGCTGGACAGCATAAGCAATGTCAGGTCTGGTAAAAGTAAGGTACTGTAGAGCACCTGCAAGGCTCCTGTAAAGAGAGGGATTCTTCATTAGCTCACCATCATGAGCACTAAGTTTCGACTTAGTGTCGACTGGAGTGACAACCGGCTTGCAACTGTCCATTTTTGCCCTGTGAATAATTTCCTCAGCATACTTACTCTGACAGAGGATCATGGAGTCCTTTGTTCTAGTTACAGAAACCCCCAAAAAATAACTCAACTTCCCCAGATCAGTCATGGAGAATTCGGACTTAAGAAGAGCAATAATATCACATTTGAGTTGTTCGGAGGAAGCTGTAAGAACGATGTCATCAACATAGAGTAAGAGATATGCAACATTAGCACCATGTCGCAAAATAAAGAGGGAATTATCACTTTTGCTGCAAACAAAACCAATCTGCAAAAGATAGTTAGCAAATCTTTGGTACCAAGCCCGAGGAGCTTGTTTGAGACCATAGAGAGATTTGTTAAGCCGGCAAACATGTGTGGGAGCCTCGGGATTTACAAATCCCGGTGGTTGATGCATATAAACGGTCTCGTTTAAGTCACCATGAAGAAACGCATTTTTGACATCTAATTGATGAATAGGCCAGTCCCTACCCAAAGCAATACTCAAAACAGTACGAATAGTTGCCGGTTTTACCACAGGACTAAAAGTCTCATCACAATCCACACCAACCTGTTGAGACTTGCCATTCACAACAAGTCTTGCTTTGTGTCTCTCCAAATCACCATTTTCCCTGTATTTGTGTTTAAATAACCACATACAACGAATAATATTGACCCCTTCCGGTCTTGGAACAAGGTCCCAAGTACGCTGTTTAGTAAGAGCATTAAATTCCTCATTCATGGCGGCATTCCAATTATGGTCAAGCATAGCTAATTTCGGATTTTTAGGAAGTGGGGAAATAGAAGGAACCGTAATATGAGCTTGATATTTGGGGTTCGGCTTAAAAATCCCGTCTTTAGCACGTGTGGTCATAGTATGGGAAGGCCGAGAGATAAGCCGAGATTGAGGAGAGTTAACCGGGGTGGGGCTCGGTAGTGTACCGAATTGAATTGAAGGTGAAACAGGAGAGTGAGGTGGGCTAAGAGGTGATATTTGTGGGCTAGGCAGGGGGGTCCGCAGGTGGCTTGCGGTTGGAGAAGGAATTCCGCGGCCCACCTGCGGAGTGGACTGTAAGTCCGTGGGATTTGGGGAATTAGTGGGTTTTGTAGGATTTTGTTGTGGGCCAAGTGTGTTAGTGGGATTTGTGGGATTTATGTGTTGGAAAGGTTGGCAGTGAGTTTGCAATAGCAAATTGTTACTGTCACACGAATCAAAAAACTCATAATCATTTTCTTTAAATTGCTGAAGGTTTGAGAAGGGGAATTGATCTTCAACAAATGTCACATGACGAGAAATAATTATTTTGTTTAACGATAAATCATAGCACAAATAACCCCGATGATTAGAAGGGAATCCCAAGAAAACACATGGTGTGGACCTAGGTGCAAGCTTATTAGGAGCGGTGGCACTAAGGTTTGGGTAGCAAAGACAACCAAAAATACGAAGATGATCGTATGTGGGCACTCGACGAAATAAGATTTCGGTTGGTGTTTTATTTTGTATGGTTGTGGAGGGAAGAATGTTAAGGATATATGCTACCATATTCACCGAATAAACCCAAAAAGAAGGTGGAAGGGAGGCATGAAAGAGAATGGTTCGAGACATATTGTTAATTGTGCGTATAATTCTTTCGGCTTTGCCATTTTGGGAAGAAGTGTTTGGGCAAGAGAAGCGAAAGATCATGCCATTGTTAGCACAAAAAGTACGAAAAGGAGAATTATCAAATTCACGGCCATTGTCACTTTGAAAAGTTTTAATGTCCTTTTCGAATTGGGTTTTAATATATGCTCGAAAATTGACAAGAATATTATAGACTTGTGATTTATATTTCAACGGAAACACCCAAATAAAATGTGAGAAATCATCAAGCAAAATTAAATAGTATTTGTGACCCAATTTGCTAGGAATAGAAGATGTCCATAAATCCATATGAATAATGTCAAATGGTGAAAAAGTAACGGAAGTAGAGGACTTAAAGGGAAGTCGTACATGTTTACCCAAAGGACAAGAATAGCAAAATTGAGAATTATTTCTCTTATTACAACGAATTAAATTGTTTTTCCTAAGAAAATCAAAAACTGGTTCGCCGGGGTGTCCAAGTCTATGATGCCAAGTTGAAGGAGAAATAGCAGCTAGAGAGAGTTGACTAATGTCATTTGATGCGGAAGAGTTGGAAAAAGGATAGAGGTCCCCCACACTATTGCACCTCGCTAGAGTTGTCCCCGAATGAAGGTCCTTCACAGAAAAACCGAGAGGGTCAAACTCAACAGACACAGAATTATCACAGGCAAATTTCCTAACAGAAATTAAATTCTTGATAATATTAGGAACATGTAAGACATTTTTGAGGTGAAAAGGAGGATTAGGTGAGGGAGTGGTAGTAGTGCCATAGCCATGAATTGGAATACGTTTGCCATCACCAACTAAAATAAATTGAGGAGTGCTCAAATTAAACAATTTAGAGAGATTACCCGAGTCACGAGTCATATGAGAAGTTGCACCCGTGTCCATGTACCATCCATTGTCCGGAGCTTGGAGACTCATTGAACTGTAGGCTTGACCCAAATCTGTCGGTGACATGAGGGGACCATAGCCGGAGTGGGTCGGGGCTGCATAGTAGGCCTGCTGCTGTTGTTGGGCTGGACGTGCTCCCAAAATTGAGGGAGTGGGCTGACTGGACCCACGGTACTGCTGGGCTGGCCCAGTTGGATATGGGCAGGGTGGTGAAGCCCACTGCCCATACCCAGGCTGCTGCTGCCAGGTGGGCTGGGCCCCCCACTGCGGTGCAGGCTGTTGGAATTGGACCGTAGAATTAGGCCCAGAATGCTGCTGGGTCGTGGATTGCTGCTGCTTGGTGTTATTTTGCTTTCCACGGCCCTTGCCCTTGAAGTTGTTCCCTTTGCTTTTCCCAGAAGAACCACGGCCTCGACCCCCGCCGCGAGATGAATCCGACGACTGCTGGGATGGTGATTGGGTGTTGACCGTAGATGAGGATTGAGCAACAAGAGCGTGTTGCCCATTTTCCCGTTGTTTATTCTTTCGGGTTTCTTCCAACAAGAACATTGATCGAGCTTTGTTAAAACTCGGTGTTGGCTCGGATTGGGAAACAATAGCGGCTACGGTGTCATATTCACCCTCGGTGAGTCCCGCGATTAGTTGCATCACCATCTTGCGATCCGAAACCGGGCAATCAACGTTGGATAATTGATCGGCAAGGAGTTTGATTTCTTTGCAATATTCGGCCATGTTTGCAAAATTTTCAAGCTTGATGGTGGAGAACTGCGCTTCCAAGTAAACGGCCCTAGTATGCTTGTTGTCATGAAATACTTCCTCAAGACGGGTCCATAACTCAAGAGCCGTGGCACCCGGTTTCATGATTGTGTTAACAAGGTCCTTGGAGATGGTGCTATAGATCCATTGCTTCACAATTGCATCAAGTCTCTTCCATGTGTCATCATCAACGTCCGTGGGACGAGAAACCTTCGCATCAATGTGATCAGTCACGTTAAAGGCACAAGCTTGAATTTGAAAAAGTTCAACCCATGTAGCATATTGTGCATCATCATGATCAAGGGTCACGTTGATAAGTTGTTTGATGTTATGTCCTACAAAAGCAGGATGGAAGGGGGTTTGCTTGGAAGGAGGGGGAGGAGGAGGTGGGGTGATGTTGTCTTCACCGGCCATTGAAGGAGGTGGTGTGCGGCTGAGAGGTGGACGACTATGGAGGTCCATCCTAGAGGATCGAGTAGGGTTTTTGAGAAAAGAGAGATAAGGAAACCCTAAAGGAATCTGATACCATGTAGAATAGTGTAATTCTCCTTAGTGGAGGCTTTCTCATTAATTGAATATATATAGGATTTACAACATAATCATGAGATAACCTAAATTACACAAAGATATATTTTACAGAATATTAACAAGATAATATAAACATATTATCTAACAATAATGCTAGATCGATCAGTAGTTTAAATTACCTGCGTAGCAGGTCATCTGGTAAGGCTTCACAATCAAACTGCCACTCCTTATCATAGATAAAAGAGCTCATCTCTAAGCTGTACTTCTCAGGTGAGAAAGTACTCTCAATGATACCGTCTGCATTTATCAAACCTAGTCGAGCAAGGGCATTGATCTCCATGGTGTACCGGAAATGAGGATGCAACAACCTATATATTGGGTGCATTGCACTCAGTTGTCGATTTGCTGCAATTATGTAAGGTTCCATGCAGCAGTGTGATCTAAGCCTGAAGATCGATTAACCATTGGACCACAACAAAAAAAGTTGTTAAATTAGTTTCCATAGCCGCTTGTAATTAAAATAAATTACAGTAGATGAGAACAAGGTAATATAAGTATGTAATATAAGAAAATAAAATACCAATGGCTGATAAGTTGATGGTAGCTAGAGTCGTGTGCAAGAACATGAGCCTTGGCAAGCTTCCAAAGCCATCCTTGAGTGGCTTCGTTTCTTGGCATAAACACTTCTTGATACGGTTCAGGATGATCCTTAACCTTAGGCCGCGTTAACTCAATAGCAAGAGGTTTTAGTGATTTACCCTTGTCATCCTTCATTTCATGCTTCTTGTCATCGTCGTCCTTGTCATCCTTCTTTTCATGCTTCTTGTCATCGTCGTCCTTGTCATCCATCTTTTCACGCTTCTTGTCATCCTCCTTGTCGAAGATGAACAAAGTTCGTGATCCATATAAAAATCTCCCTTGAATTTCTGCGACCTTTGCCGCGATTGCATATACCCATCGTGGTAATCAATTATGAATAATCTTTTCTTTTTTAACGCCTGCAATCATAAATTTTATTTTCCAGTTTAGAAAATCAGATCATGAGATTGTTATACATCTTTTTTTTTTTTTTTTTTATTTAATTAATAATCGCAATTGATAATATGGTAAAACCTCATCTAAACTCATATTATGTCGTCGTTTCAACTCATCGTCCAGCAGTTTGTCTGTCAAATCTGATGGAATTTTCTCCGAATCTTCTGGAGCCTGGATACTATTCAGCAGATCACGCTGCAAAATTAGTACACATCTAATTAGCAGGTTCACTATTATTTTTGTTTCAAGTTAAATGGTAATCTATTAATTTTTATTGCTAAATATGTTGAAACTATAAAGAGAGATAAGAGAAAAAATATTTGATGATCTCATTTTAATTGATTGCATATAAAATAAGCCTTTATATAGGCAACAAACAAACTAACTTAAGCTAAATCAAAGGAAATAAACGTGAGATCATGCCCCACTAAACTTACTGCTATGATGCTATCCTAATTCTTAGATTATGAATTCTAAAAACCACTAACTTATTAATCCTAATTTCAAGCAAAGTCAAACAACAACTTTGAATCATTAACCCCATGATACATCCAACAAAATATCTTACTGAAAAAATTATAAAAATTACATATCAATAAAATACACATTATTACGAATCAAACAAATTCAACTTGATATATTTTTTCCTTTCAAATTATCGTACACTTAAGGTTAAATTTTAGTCAAATGATACAATAAGATCAGATCAGACGATCAGACCAGGTCATATCAGACCATATCAAATAAGTTCAAATACGCAAAAATAAGGTGAAATAAAATGGGCCTAAGCATCTAGATTAAATTTGCATATCATACCGTGACAAGCTCGATTTTTAAAGGATTCATGCCAGCAACAGTTTGACGAGCAAACTCCTCATCCTTAAACCATGAAAATCCATCGCCTACAAGTCAACAAAAAACAAACCTTAGCTTGTTAATTACTCCTTGGGTAGCATATATATTTAGAACTTATTATTTCCTGTAAAAATATCCCATAATTAATACAGAGTACTTCATAATATTAATGTAGTTGTATCACTCCTAATCTGGCCGTCTCATAAAGTAATACTAGTATTGTTCTTACGTTTATATGTCTCGGGAAGCTTAAAGCGGAAAACATTTTCTGCAGCATCAGAGGTTGTTCGGATGAATCTAGGAAGCAAATCTTGCCAAAAACCACGTTTAACGATTTCAGGACACTTGACTCCTTCGTTGAAGAGCAAATTTATAGCCGTCATGAATGGAAATCCCTCATTAGGATCGCTAAACTTGGTCACCAATGGTGGTATTATTTTATGCAGCGCCGTAAACACTAGACTAAATCCGAATTCTTTCAATTTCAGTTCTGAGAATGCTTCGTCTCTAGGTACATATACGGCTTCTCTAAATGCGCCTACTAAAAAGCCACCTGCACAATCAGGTATGTTATATTAGCTTTTACAAATTCCGTCCATCCTTGGCTTTAATTTAGCACACATATCAATAAAACAATATAAAAACTCTTAATATTATGAAACGGGAAATTGATTCTGACACACTCCTATGTGAGAAGAGCATAAAAAACTGTGCTCTCACATAGGGGTGTGCCAAAATCAATTTAGGATGTGCCAAAATCATTTCCATATACTATGAAACGTTATTTAAATATCTATCTAACGACATACAAGTATATGTTTCAAGATATAATTTGTTTCTAATTAATGCGTTATCAAAAACCTTGGACTAAAGTTATTAATTTTCATTGGTCATTTTCAGGTTAAAGGTTCGATAATAACAACATACTGCCAATAATATAGTTTTAATCGGTAGACTTCATCCATTTTTATATTACTAGTACAGTAGTTACTAGTTAGTAATTTGATTACTCTTTTCACAATTTTTTAATCTTCTTTTGATCACCTTTTTTGATTAATTAATTATCTTGAGCAAAATAATATATTCACGTGGGATCGATGAAATTAAATTTGTTTTAACTTTTAATATATATTCTACATACAATATAAGTGATGGGAGTACATACCTGTCCTGTTAATAAAACTTCCTGTTCTACAACGTCTTGGGTAAGGATGTTCATGACCACCTAAAGGAGGTCGATACTTTGAGTTTGTGTTGGGGTCAACAGTTTCGCCAGCAAGGTCATCAAGGTCGTTGTAAATGTCATAGTCGTAGATTCTCTCATATGACTTGCGTGGCTCCCTAGATCTTGAACCCCCTCGCAATTTATCAAGTTCTGTATTCCTTTGCCATATCAAACCTTTTGGGGTGTCCAGTGGCAAGTACGACTACAACATATATTCAATGCAAATGTTCAGTATTACATCAAACTAATTCCATGTTATTAAGTACTCAATCGTATTAAGTGTTTTTATAAATAAAAAAAATAAAAGCACTCGTAATTAATTATTATGATCTTCTCAGTAGAAACACACTGTAATTAATAAAAATACATCAACAACACACATTGTACTCGATCGTATTTAGTGTTTTCCATTAAAAAAAAAGTTAAAAAAAAAAGGCACTTGTATTTAATTAGTATGATCTTCTCAGTAAAAACACACTTTAATTAATAAAAATACATTAACAACGCACATTGATTCCTCTGCCTAGCTAAATTACATATACAAGGCAGTATTTAATAGTTGTAATCGATTGGGAATTCACTTAACAAGATCAGCGCTCATTTTGAAATTAGAACATATTTTGAAAGAAAAAAAAAAAAAAAAAAGAAAGAAAAAACACATTGTTACATAACAAAAGCACATTAGGTTGTTGTTTTAGCTGATTTACCAGTAAATCTACATATAATCGAGTGTATGATTTCACGTACGAGCTAGCTAGTAATAATGAAAGTTTATAAAGTACGTACCTTATTAGTAAAGAAGACCCTCTGTTCAGCGGCTTCACGGCGATTTTGCAGCACTGAAGGATCGGAGGATTGGACCCATGAATTACAACTAATTACCATTGGGGCTATCGTATGTGAGACTTCCGGGAAGCGTTCAAGGACAATGTCAATGACGTGCATCTCAGTGAGATGTTCATTTTCAACAAGCACTGCACCCACCTCTCCGAACCCTTCCTCAAGGTCTATATAAGCCACATATTTTGCCAACCGCCTATGCACTTCTTCAGGCCTATACCTATCGTCCCTAGCCGTTGAATGATAGGCTTTCGCTTTAGTTGTTCTGTTTTCGTTGGTTGTATCTTCAATTCAAATTAATTACCGAGGGAAAAACATATTAGACAATCTTATGACATACCACGTACGTAATGAATGTCAGGTGAATGAATCTGACAAGATTTCACATGTCTATATTTGTAGTTGAGCATAAATCACTACCAAAGTGTTAGATTTTGTGTTAACTCCTCAGATTGGAGTGATTCCATTGATCAAATATATACAGGGTTACAAGATCAGTGAGCCCAAAACAAGTTAGAGATCTCACAAGATAATTACACGTTAGGATATCTCACTATCGAAGTATAATAAGCATGTTAAAAGTGTTAAAAACCAAATGTGTCCACTAAAATAAAACAGATCGAGAAGCATGCAGTTTAAACTCATGGCTAATAGCCCCGCTACATACCTTTCATTCTCATCAAATTCTTTCAACCACATATTAATTAAAACAAATAAAACTCACTCGTCCAATAAAGCAAACAAAAGCGGGCGTAGGGAGTACTTACGTGGAGCACACTCAGTGCTAATAAGTTGTAAGGTGAAGACGGCTTCATGAAACAAATCAGCACATGTATCAGCTGCTATGCTTGGAATGTGGGTTACCATTTCAATAACAGTTGGTAACTGTACAAAGATGGTGGCCTTAAAATGATCTTTGTCACATACCTGTAACTTAGCTAATTTGATTTGCTTAGCA
Organism: Chenopodium album; assembly: GCF_948465745.1. Lineage (NCBI taxonomy): Eukaryota > Viridiplantae > Streptophyta > Magnoliopsida > Caryophyllales > Amaranthaceae > Chenopodium > Chenopodium album. Next base: position 844,450 of record NC_137855.1, read on the forward strand.
TTTTTGGAGTGTCTATCAAGTCCAACAATTGATAATAAAAAGTTATAAATTTGGGTGACCCATTTGGGCATCTTTTTGAGTAATTTCAAAAGGATCATCATTTTCAATATTGTAAGAACTGAAACAATAAGCAATACGACCCACGAGAACAACCAAACCCAAATATCCATTGGCACGTCAATTGAAATGCCTATAAATAGATAATGGGGGTTGATCGATCTCAATGTAGCCACTAAAAGCTTAACGAGACTTTTCTATGTAAAACAAACGTAAATTAAATTTTTTTGTGGATGTGTTTCGACAATTTATTGACTAGTAACCAATGGCGCGCTCTAGGATCAAATTAAATAAGATCGGAATTGAACAAGAATAATAAGAGAAGCTTGATTTTTAGATGGAAAATGGAGATACACTAGGGTTTCCTTTTATAGATGGCGATGAGGGCACTGGAGATGCATTGATATTTTTAGTTTATAATGTAGTATATTAGGAAGCTAATTATTATTCTCGTAAAAAAAAAAAAAAGGAAACTAATTATGATTAGTAGATTATTATTAATTGTATTATCATGCTAATTAATGAAGATGGGCACGTCGTGCATACTACTATACTAGGGCAGAAACCATGCAAGTTTAGGAGCGGTCGAGTACTTTGCGTTGGCCATATGGTTTTTTTTCATTATAAAGTTTACTTTGTTTGGGGTCATATTTAATTACTCTTGTAAGTATAATAAGGGAAAGTAATATTATAATTGCCTTTTGTAGACTATAGATTAGCACGACTGCACGATGCAAATTTGGCAACTAGGCCAATTTGGGAGGAGGTTGACCCAAGTTAATTAAAGTAATATGGAGTAATTATATAGACGGTCCACTAGGCCCAATATTACGATCCAATTATAATGGAATTTGGGTTCATTAAATAAGTACTCCATATTCGTATACTCCGTAGACTTTGAGGTCACAAGTTCGTAAAAATGTTTGGGAGTAGAGGATTCTCTTACCTCCCCCCTCTACTCTCTACTCTCAAGCGATGAGCTAGCTGAACTTGTGAGGTCTCCAGTTATTAGCACATACAAGAAGGCGGTGGTTGTGTTTTATTAAATATTAGGTGCGTTCGAGGGGTGATACAGCTAGCTTGGCTGCATAAGAGCAACCAAACCTGTTAGGTCCCCAATGGTTAGCACATACTACTCACGAGAACAACCAAACCCAAATATCCATTAGGTTAATATGCCACATAAGATTCTCAAGTTAATTCCCTTTCAAGCTATAATGTGCTCTAATGATTAGCAAGTTGCTAGAAATATTTTAAAATTAAATAATAAATTTAATTCTTTTTTTTTTCCAGGCTAATTAGCCTTGTAGAGCTAATTTGCTTAGTTTGGCTAATACAATAAAAATGCTCCAACGGCTAGCTAGTTGCTTAACTATTTTTGAAAATTGCAAGCTAATACCTATAATTAAACAATGGAGATGCTCTAGCATGGAGCTAAGAATTTGCACTCTGTATCTATTATCTCCTAGTCTCCGTCTATGATATTTTGTTTCATTTGACTTTCTTCGTTTCTTAACACATTTTAAAACGATTTTATCCCCAATTTCATACGTATAAAAACATAAGATACTACATCCGTTTCATAATATTTACAACGATTAGATATTTTTCGTCCCTAATTTATGTCAAATCATTGCAAATATCAGGGATAAAGGGATTTAATCAACCCGTCTAGTTTCTCCTCTCCAGCGCCGCCCGTAGCACCGCCGTCATCACCTGCGACACCATGTATCATTTCCCCACTTTCTCTTTCCTCTCATTTTTATTGGGTGATTAATAAAACCCTAATACGTAGTATTTGATTAATTTCTCTAATAATACGATATGAGATTAATTTGGTAAGTAGATGAACTGCTATAATTTGTATTTGCATTAGCAGTAGTTTTACCCCTAATTTATTTTTATTTTGCATTGATTAATGATTTCTTTTTAAATTAGTGGAAATTTAATTTTACTTGAATCAATTTTTAGTTATTAATAATGTCATGATTTAGAAATTAATCTCTCTCCATGTGATATATTAATAAAATTGTGATAAATTTATTAGATTGTTGATGGTAGTGCTGATTCATGAATGATCATATTTACTAATTTGGTTGATGATTTTATTTATTTGTTTGTTTTATTTTGGAATGAGCAAATGTTTAGAAGGCTTATCAAGTTATAATGTCTTTCAATTTCCTCTGTTCTGTAAACAGTTGTTGTATTGGAAAAGTTTCAAATGCTGAATTGTGGTACAATTTAGACGTTGTTTATTGCTGATTAATTAAAGGTTTTATTTATTTAATTTCGCCTTAACATCTTGAAACTTATTGTTTACTGAGTAGTTGGCTAGCTTGGACATTGTTACTCCCTACATTTTTCTTGAAAATGTGGCTGAATGTATGCTCAACATCCCTATTTACATAATATGATAATTGAATTACATTAGGCTAATCTTGATGAGTTAACTAAGTGTTCGGCAGTACTATTGGATTTGCACTGCTTCCCTGTAATTTTTGTAGTATATACTTTGATGGGTTTATATGGAGTCTTGTAAGAATGACATTAGATGCTAATGAATCCTCTGCTTCGTACCTTAGATGTTCTAGGCATCACACCGTTACGTGTTTGTGGCATATCCTTTTTTTTTTTAATTGAATAATGGTTTATTGATCTATACTCATACAATACTATAATTAAAATGAAATTGAACAAATTATAAGTATGACAAAATAAAAAATGAATTTCCTCCCTACCCCCTCGGTACACCAATAATCATGATGTGAAGCTAAGTTAAGCTAAGTATCCCAACTTATTACAACCAATTAAAAAATTTCCTTTCTTCTAAAACAAAGTTGTATCTAAAGATTTTGAATATATTGTAGGTTTTGGGTTTGGATTATATCGAAATGCTGTTTGGAACTCCCATACCAGTCACCCCAGATTTCGAAAATGGCTTAAGGAGTTGATATGGTAAGGTTCCTGCTCCATTTCTGTTCTTCCACTTGTTATCTGCATTCCTTGAATCAACAACATTCTCCAATTTTTTCAAACTGGCATTAAACCTCTCAAATGCTGATTTTATCGTTGGATCTTCAGCCCACGAAGGCTCAGTTTGATCACCTATATACTCCTCATCAGGAGAATGATTCGACAACACATTTAGGACTGCCATTACTTTTGTTGCTTGCATTTTGGATGGAAAAGTTTGGAGCAAAAAACCAACTGGATCTTTAGCAAAAAATTGCTTTGTTTCTTCAGTTGGGTCTTCTGAAGGCATGTTGATTCTTGCAATGGTAGGCCTATTTGGGAAGTACCCTGCATAAGCGTACTGACCAAAGTTGACTGCAGCATGGTGCCCTGAAGTCACCCATATCATGCTAGTTAGGATTCCAATGAGGCTGCCTGGTGTGTCAAGCACCGGCCACCATGTTTCTTCTTTCTTGTCTTGATGCCCTTTAGTTCGAATCTCTTCCCACCATGCTTGGAGTTCGTTGTCAGACTTGACTAGATGTTCTGTTGCATAGTAGTGGTTGACATAGTCAGAGACCCACTGCTTGATCGTGTCCCAGAGGATAAGCCCGTCGTTGGCAAAGGGATAGTCCTCTATTGTCAGCTGCAAGCCGTGGGGTGCAGATGGATCTTCAACAGCCAGTCCCCTAATGAATAAAACGAGTTAGAGATAGAGTGTGACATAGGAGTATTATATTACATGATATAACATATAACTATGTATAGATCGAACAATCCTTGCTTTATTATTAGGTACCTGGCAATAAGATCAGCTGGCAATCCCTGCTGATCGAACCTCCACTCCTTGTCATATACATAAGAGCTGAACTCCATGGAATACTTTTCAGTAGAGAACGAGGTCTCAATGATCCCACCCGCATTAATCAAGGCTTGTCGAGCAAGAGCATTGATCATCATGGTGAATCGGAAGTAAGGGTTCATGAGTCTGAAAATTGGATGCATAGCACTGAGTTGTCGATGGGCTGCAATTATGTAAGGCTCTACGCAACAATGAGTCCTCAGCCTGTAAAACCGAACAATTCTCATATTGTTGGATATATTTTTATCCATGATATGGTTACTAGAAAACCGAACAATGAGTCTGCACATACCAGTGGCTAATAAGTTGGTGATGACCTGAATCATGAGCGAGCACATGAGCTTTAGCAAGCCTCCAGAGCCATCCCTCAGTAGCATCCCCGCAACTTGGAGAGAACACTTGCTTCCATTGTGGCTTCCCATCATCAGTAGGCGGCCTCGTTAGCTCAATGGCTATAGGCCTAAGAGTGCCTTCAGGGGTGAGGAAGAACAACGTTCGTGATCCATACAATGTGGTGCCTTTAATCTGTCTTACTTTGTTCACAAAAGGCAACAACAAATCATGGTAGTCTAGCATGAAGAGTTTCTTTTTTGTTAGAGCCTACAGTTTGCCAAAAAATACAGTTAGATAAGAAATCGAAGCCTTACATTCAGGGGAAATAAAGAGTATGATCAAGTACCTCTTTCAAAGACATGATGCCCATGATCTCTTCCTCGATCAACTTTGAGGTGATTGCAGATTCTGGTGGACCATAAACTTCAGGATCTAGGTTGCTCTTCAGAGGCCATTCCTACAAATTGTGTTAAAGATTATCAATTTGAGTCCAAGGATTCCCGCTTTTCTTAATTCAAACTCGAAAGTCAGGTAAGATTTTCTTTGAAAGCATTTTCTAAATTAATACAATCAAGTATTTAATTAGCATAAAGCTGACTTTCTAAATTGATTTTTCAGCAGTTCTCCTGTAAATGTTCTATTAGGCTGCCCTGTTTGAATATCTGTACAGACTTTACTCAGTCGATAGCTTAATTGTTTAAGCCTCAGAATAATATCTAAGATTTGAGATCAAATTTTATCTACATGACTCGTTGCATCTCTTTGTCTATAGTACACCAAAGAAATGAAAATTATAACGCGACCAGTTACATATTCATACCGTGACAAGCTTGATTGCGTAAGGATTTAAACCAGCAAGAGTTTCTCGAGCAAACTCATCATCTCTAAACCAAGCAAATTCATCTCCTACACATCCCATACAAGAATGTTATCTTCAATTTAGTGAAAAAAATTATGTATAAGTAGGGAAATTAAGATTTGAGCAGTTACTTACTGTCCATTAATTCAGTGGTAGTAAAACTAAGAACATCTTTACTTTCAAACAGGTTAGGCAACTGATCTTTCATGGTACTTTTGTCTTTCATGTCAGATAGCTCAATTCCTTTGTTGAACAGTTCAAGTATCTCTTTAAAGCTTTCGAACCCGAGATTTGTATCAACAATGGTTGCCTCTAGAGAAGGTAATAGTGCATGCAATACATTGTCTAGGATATTAATCCCAAATGTTATCGATTTCAAATCCGAAAAATTTTCATCCCTTGGCACGTAGAAGCTGCCTGCCCTTTCTTCTGATGATGGATCTATATATGTATAACACAGTATGTACGTAAGTGAATTAAAATCGAATGAAAGAATAAAAACATTTAAATTTACATATAGTAAGTGTCATTTTTGTAAATAAATCATTAATTTTTAATTTTTATTATCATTATATTGTCCACACGTACATCAATCTTATACGAAATGTCACGTTGACAATGTAAAATTTGTAATTATGCCATTTTATTTTAAATACTTTTTTGGCTTTCTTGAAAAGTCTTTTAATTAACTCACATCCATACTCCATGTATCATTAAATCAAACCGAAAATGCAATCAAAACTCAATTTGAAAGACTCTTAGATTTACTAGCTAATGCCAAGTGAAATTACCTGTCTTAGCGGGTGGACGTCCGGTTCTACAACGCCTTGGATATGGATGTTTCCTAGTCCCTAAAACCGGCCGGAGAAGCTCTGAGTTACTATCGGGATTGCCAATATCGTTATAAGTGTCATAATCATAAATTCTGTCGTAGGTTTGTCGTTCTCCTTGTCCGTTGCCCCTCAAACTCTCAAGATCCTTTTCCCGCAAGCTCTTTAATCCAGCTGGTGTTTGTGATGGTAAATAAGCCTATGATTTGGAACAATTTATTTTAATTATAATAAGTCACAATAATATAATAAAAATTAAATAAATAAAAAAATGTTATGTATGTTCGAGCTTATAAAAATGATTAAGCAACTCAAATTCAAGCCGAGATAATCCAAGTTTCTCTTTGAGATAAACCAGTAAATACATCTTCTCTCATTATATATAGCTCGAGCTAGCTAGTTGAACACTTAATGTTAATTTATCGAGTACTAATTTTTTTACCTTATTCGCGAAGAAGATTCTTTTATCGGGATTATTGTATTTGGAATACACCCAAGACTCACAATTCACCTTAACAACACCTTGAGGCAAGCCTTCGAGGACGATATCTTTAACGTACATTTCTCTTCTATGCTCATTTGTAACTAAGATTGCGCCAAGTTCTCCAAAATTTTCATGCACTTGTAACTTTGATTCATACTTGGTTTCATTTTCCTCGCGACGTAAAAAGATGTTTAGTTTTGCTGGTGCTCGAATTGGCTCCTTTTCCAAATTTACCCCTAACTCTGTAAGATCAGTACGTATATATCAATACTTCATATTATTATAGCAATAATTATAAAACAAATCACTTTTTTTTGTTTGGATTCGAGTAATTATGAAAAAAAATCGTAACAACTAAATTGTTAAAACAATTATCCTTAAAACAATAAAATTATGCAAATTAACCCCAACTCAATCTAAATTAATAGAAAAAGTGTTTAATTTCCAAAACATTTTTTTTTAATGGAAACAATTTATGGTAGTGAAAAATATCTCATTGGAATCAAATTTAAAAAAACCATGCATGAAACTATTATTTTGAAATAGAGGGAGTACAATAGTTTTAACGCATGGATGATTGTATAATTGTATACTCGTATAGAATAATGAACCAACATACTTGGATCGGCGGAGCTAATAAGTTCCAAATGGAGAGCATTGCCTAGCAAGAGATCTGAAATGCCATCAATTCCTTGACCTAAACCAATATTCTTCAAGAACCCAGTAGCAGTTAATTGGACAGTAACAATAGCTCTAACACTAATATTTTTAGCCATAATTAAATTTGATTTTATGAAATACTTAAAATTTTTGTTTTTTTTTTTAAGGTTCAAAGGTGTTATTACTTTGTAATCTCAAGAGCACCCTTTATATAGCTCAATTCTAATACCTTTTGCGCGTCTTACTGAAAGGTACTATTGATAAAATAATAGTCTTCTACTCGTAATAAAAACAATTCATTTAAGGAAATGGTGAATAACGTTGTTTCGAAATGGACTTTCTAGATAGCTTTCATTGTCAACGAACCCAACTAGTATTGCGAGAAAATTAACTTGATAGGGGACCAACAAAGACAAAAGTTCGTACAATTTTGCATGTGTTATGAGGATAATGTCCTACTCTTTTCGTCCTTTAAAAACTACTACGAGTAGTAGTTTACTAGTTTATAACATGAGAATTGATTTTGGCACACCCTAAATTGATTTAGGCACACCCCTATGTGAGAAGAGCATAGAAAAAAGTGCTCTCACATACGGGTGTGTCAAAATCACTTTAGGGTGTGCCAAAATCACTTTAGGGTGTGCCAAAATCATTCCCTTATAATTAACATATAAGAACGGATGAAGTTTTAGATTGTCATTCCTAAAAAGTTACCCTAATTTTATCTTAATTTCCACAAATTTTCTGTATAATTTTTACTATCCTATGTATTATTACATACTATTATAAAATTTAAAAATAAATTTATCGACTGATTCAATGGAGCAAACTTTTAGAAACTAAGGGAATACTATTTAGAAAAATTATCATACTCGTACCAGCATGTGGTTTACCATTTCTAAGGGCCCTCAGCATTAAACTAGAAGGTACTACTTTTTTTTTTTTTTTTTTTAGAGAATTGAAGTAGAAGGTACTACTTGAAAAGGCCAGGTAAGAGAAGAAATTTCTTTAACAAGGACGTAGCAAGTAGCTTTGTCTATCGTTCAACTATGTAGACTAATAATAAAACTTTCTTTGTTAACAAGTACGTACTTTACTTTTATTTATCTTGATTGTAATGTTAATATTAAATTGAAAACGAGTGGAACACCTTCATATCATAATTGGACATGACTCGAAAAGAGGGAGCAAATTAATGGAAGGCTACCTAATTGGGTAGAGATCATTAACAGCTAACAAGAACTCTTGTTAATCTTGTACAGTATAGATTATTGTCTAGCAGACTAGCAGAATTATTTACCCTAATTTAGGGCTGAAGGATACACTTCAACATTTGGATATCTGGACAACATTTTAACAACCTTGGTTTAATAGGAGGATTTTAGGGGGTCTAAGTTTACAAGAATAGAGTTGAATTCAAGTAACTGGGTCGAGTTTGGTGATACCTGGTCAGGTCGGGTTTATTTCAAAATTGAGTAGTTATTCTATAATATTGTAATAATAGAGTCAAAATTTGAAATGAGCTTTTTATATCGAATTGAATTCCAGCCAATTCCTATAGGGTCGGTTGTGTCAATTTTTGACACTTCTAAATAAAAATTCCAGCCAATTCCTAACAGATTTAGAACAATGTTCAATAAGTTAAAAAGGGAAATTTAATCACTGTCTACATGTGTACACCAAAACTTTATGGAGTAAGTGAATAGCTGGTCTTATGGATGCCACTGCAACTATCTAAATTAATTAAAGCCTTGACAATTGACAATCTTGAGATTAAGGTTTAAGTCAACCATCCACATAAATACCTCAACACCCCCCCCCCCCCAAACACCCCAACACACACACACACACAAAAAGTTTAATTTCAAATAGAATTGACAAAAGCTAGCTCACACGACACGAAATTAAATAACCGGTTATTTACAAAGGTTTACAAACCAATCAATTAAGCGGATCAACACGACACGACATTACATATAATTGAACAAGTCAGGTTAGTACTAAGATTTCCAACATGAAACTTACACTGCACAACACAATCCACCTAAGAAAAATAGCTAATTATTTATGGCATTGATGATAAATTAATGTACGAGGGTAACTCTTTTTTAATATTGTACGACAGCACAATATAAATCAGACACAAAAAAAATCAGGTTAATTATTTAATAATGTCAAGTATTTCCAGCACGTATAATTAAACAACACATGGCACGACACATTTATGTTGCTAGTTCTAATCAATTTATGCTTGAGTCCTATCTTAGCAAATTAAAGTTAGTTTGTTCTAATCTCAGATGCTTTAGGGCCTGTTCACATTTACTAAACTAAGCTGAACTGAACTGAATTGAACTGATTGGAGCTGAACTGAACTGAACTGAACTGAGCTGAAATGAATATTTTATATGAGAGGGAAATTAAGAACTGAACTGAACTGAACTGAACTGAACTGATTGGAGCTAAACTGAACAGAACTGAACTGAAATTAAGTAAATGTGAAAGACCCTTAGTTCTTCTATCTAGCAATTTAAGTATATAATTATCTCTAACACAATCCCTTTTTTCTTCACGTGGGAAAAAGAAAGTCTACCATCTTCATTTACTTCAAACAAAGAAGAAAAACGAAAAGTCTTTCGTTCCAACACTTTACACCAACCAAATCAACCTTGATGATTTGATTAATCAAAGTTATGCCTGTTAAAGACCTAATCTTTTTAATTGTAGAAGACTATAAAAGTCAATTAACTAAAGATTAGCCTGGCAATGACAGTTCACCTAAATCTTTGCAAGAAAAGTAGTTTGACGTACACTTTAATTTGGTCTATTTGAAACGTAAATGTTGGCCTCCCTTTCTCCATATAGTAGTTAGACGAGCTCCTACTAAATTAACTTGATGAGGGAAAAGTCGTACATGTTTTCTAGGTTAACTTTAACGTGTTAAAATAGTTTATTGTTTGGGACGGTTTTATTTCAATTTTAAGAGAGTTTGCGTACATACAAAATAATTTTTTGTACTCTTATCAATGTTTTTTCTGTAAACGTACTCGGATTAACCTTCTGTTAAAAAAAAAAAAAAAAACCAATTCAATCAAAGGAACAAAACAAGGGCCTAGAGGAGACAAAATCTAGAAGAGGGTGACGGTAGATGAATAATAGGAATTAGGAGGGTCATCACAGAATGAGAGGCAGTGTGAAAAAAATCAAGGGTAAGTAGTACGAGTAGGATTAGGTTTAATTAATTTTACTGATTAATGCATATATACACACTTTATTGTATACTCCTACTAGAAGACTAGAATGTTGGTTAATGAATGCATTCTAATTAATCGCATATTGTTTAGTCAGCAACTAACGTGTATCATCTCTATACACATACACATGATACACCTACTAGATGACTAGAACATTGTTAAATGTATTATATACTCCCTCCGTCCCTTTTTTACATTCCTGATTACTATTTTGGGTGCGTATTCAAAAATTACATTCCTCCTTTCTATTTTTAGTAAGTTTTTTTTTTTCAAATATCCCAAATCAGCTCTCTTTTTCCGTTGTATAGTTAATGCTTTCTCACTTATACTTTCCTAATCTCACTCATAATTTCTCAAAATCCTTGTGCCTAATTTAAATGAATATGATTGGTTAAAAATTTTCAATTAAAAGCATGTGATTGGTCTTTGTTTTTGCAAAAGATTGATGACATGTCATGATTAATCATTAATCTATGTTTGTTTTACTCAAAAACATTATTTAATGTTTTGTATTTTCCATTGCAATATCTCATTATTATTATTTGTCTTATTCTTTCCTCCTTAATTAATTCCCGTGTAAATTTACAAACAGGAATGTAATTTAGGGACGGAGGGAGTACAACATTTTATAGATGATATACTTCGCAATAAATAAGAAACTTACTCAAATAATACACTAAGTAATTAATGATACTTGATAAAAATACACTAAGTAATAAATGATGATATACGGGGTATTGATTACATATTAATTAGTCAACAACGTGTATCATGTCTATACACAAATACACATACATGATACACCTACTAGAGGATTAAAATGAGAGCACCCTTTCAAAATCTGGATAAGTGAGGCTTTTTTTTTTTTTTTTTTTTTTTTGACCTAAGAAAATCATTAATTATCCTTACTAACGAGGTTTTGGTAAATTAGTATTTCCTTGATTTCTAAAAGAGCGTCACACTTACCCTTTTTGGCGATCCTTTTTAGTGCTTACGTTTCAATAATTTCGTAAATCTATACTATATATTAAAAGGGGTTCTTTTTAAAGGAACGATGCCACGTGGCACTTTTCAAAGTATGTGTACCTATGTCACAATGCCACGTCATCATCCAACGTATATGCGCGACACAAGCTAGCTACTTCATTCAACAAAATGAAAATATACTTTCAACAAGATTCAAACCCATAACCTCCAATTCAATATAAATAGGTAATACTTTTACCATCTCACACTAGTAGAAAAATTGAAAAAGGCAACGCTCAATGGCCAACGGTTTTTGTAAACCGGTGGCTTAATTAAGTGGCGGGATGAGGCAAAAACAATTGTCACCGGTTCAACCAAACCCGTGGCAAAAATTGGAAAGGCCACCGGTTTGAACCCGTGGCAATAATGAGTTAAAAAAAAAACCCCTTATAAACCCAAACCCTACCCTTTTCCTCTCATCATCAGCCGCATATTCCTTCTCTCTCCTCTCCCCTCTCCTCTTTCTCTCTCCTGTTCTCCCCTCTCTTCTCTGTTCTCATCTTCTTTGATCTCCTTCTCCTTCTCATCTCCTTCTTCTTCTCATCTCCTTCTTCGATCTCCTTCGTCTCCTTCTCTCTCCTCGTCTCCTTCTCTCCTTCTCTCTCCTCTCCCTCGTCTTGTCTCACCGCCACCACGGCTGCCACCAAGTCCAAACAACAACAACACCCTCGCTCAGTGCATGCATGTTTATGGGTGTAATTATTCAAGGTTAGGGTTTTTGGGTTTAATTATTTTTGTTAAATGTCTTGATTTTTTTGGGTTTGATTGTTGTTGGAATTTTCTAGGGTGATTTTGAGAATTTTTGTGGTAGAATTTCTGGGTTTAATCGATTGTAATTCGATTTTGTTTATTTTATTAATTTCGGGATTTTTTGGGATGATTTAAATCGATTTGAAGTAGATTTTTTTTATTTTATTTTTAATTTATGGGTTTTATTTTTACGAGTTCTTGGTCATCAATTTTTGGGCTTAATCGATTTTGATTCGATTTTTTTTAATTTTAATCTATTTTGGGATAATCTGGGGTAATTTTAATCGATTTGAAGTCGATTTTTTTGATTTTTTGGATTTTTTTTTCTGGGTTTGATATTATTCTGGGGTGATTTTGGGTTTTTTTCTAGGGTTGAATTTTTTGGGTTTTTTTCTGGGTTGGATTTCATATCAGTTCGTGGTTTTTGTTTTTTTTTTCGCACCTTATTTATTTTAATCAATTTATTTTTTTTGTTTTGATTGGTTCAGGTATATTGATTTAGATAAGAAATCGAAGAATCAAGCCGAAGAATCAAGATGCAAGAATTTTGATTTTGATGTTGTAATATTTTTTTATATGTTGTAATTGTTCGTTTTTTTTTAGAAAAGACTTGATCAATTTTATTGATCTATATTGTAATTTATATATTACAAAATTTCCATTATATTTATCGATATTGTTTGATTTGTGTTTTGATGTTCTAATTTTTTTTTTGATTTAATTGTTGAATTATATTTCTTTTTGAAAAAAGCCAAAAAAAAAAAAAAGTACATGACATATACATTGCCACCGGTTAACCGGTGGCATTTATATTTAATACAAAAAAAAAAAGCGAGAATTGTCTTTTGCCACCGGTTAACCGGTGGCAATACTTGATTTTGCCACCGGTTTTGAACCGGGTTTTGAACCGGTGGCTTTGTATTTGACTTATTGCCACCCCCAAATGACCACCGGTTCAAAACCGGTGGCATAGGGGGGTTTTGAACCGGTGCCCAAATGGTTTTTTCGCCTAGTGTCAACCAACGAACTATTATTGATGTTTCAAGTTTCACATAATATTATATCATTCCTTTCATTTTTTAAATAAAAAGTAAACTAGAGGTAATATAATTCATTTATTTTTCACAAGATTAATATATATATACATATGATGTAAAAAAAAAAATAATAAAAAAGTGACATCCAAGACAATGCCCAAACCACTACACACACTAACTACACAAATAGTCCAACATTATTGTTTAATTGAAGCAAGAAGTACACAAATTAGCAACCCGGGGCATCGCCCGGGATACACACTAGTTTATAATTATTCTTTTACACATTTCCTTCATCCATAGATGCATACTCCTAGCAAAGATTGAAAGACGAAGACCTATGTACAATACTTTCGAATTCTAAACTCGTCCCCTCCAATCTCCCAATTCCCAACCGTTATTTATAATACCCTTGTGGCTGATTTGATTAAAAATAAAAACTTGATTAATTCGAGTAATTATGATCAATTGCTCGTCATTGTCATACTTAGAAGATGACAAAATTGACATATGTTAATATGTACAATGTTTTGTTACAATAATTTTTGGAGATTTTAATCTGATTCACGTTTATTCCAATGAAAATCTTTGAATTATCTAGCCATCATATTATTGGTCCATGGATTACACATTATCTTATCTCCAAAGCATCTTAATTTAGTGGTCCTATCTTAATTTATAAATGGACCACTCCTGATTCGGACACAGTCATCCAAACCCAACTCAGCATTAGGGTAAAATTAATGTTACAGAGTACTCCTGATTCGGACACAATCATCATGAAACGGAGGGAGTAGTTTACAAAACCACAAATGAAGCAAACAACAACAATAATAAATAATTAACTACGATGATTAAAACAAAAGCATTTCAATAACAAACTTTATTATATATGAGTATTATTACAGCTTTGAAAATTTAAATCTCTCTATATAGTCTTTCCTAAACAGAAACATACTGTATTATGAACGAGCCATTATCCAAATCTTCGGGCACATCCTTTAATTTATATGGGGACAATAGTTTCCACCCAAGGTTGCAAGAACGAGCCATTATCCAAATCTTCGGGTACATCCTTTAATTCAATCTTGATGGCTCTTCCGAGTTCTGGATCACATTTGATCACGAACTTAGGTAGTCCAGGACGACATGATACTAATAAAATTCCGTGTCCATCTTCTATGCAAGCAAACTTTAAGTTCCGACTATGCCAAATTCTTGTAGTATAGTAACGATTAGTCCTGTAAAATTGGTGATGATTTATTCGAGTCCAAGACTTTTCCGCACGCTATCATTAGTTATGGTAACTATATGTTACTCTATTTTATTTTTTCTTTAGTTAGGGATGTATTAGAGCAACTTCAATGGCAAGCTAATTTGACAATTAGCTTGTCATGACACATAAGCTTTTAAGCTAATTATCATTTTAGCTACTTTTTGCTCCAATGCCTAGCTATTAGCTTAGTAGTAGTTGTTGCATAGAAAATACATAGAAAGAGCTTAATTGGTGCAATGATCATTTTCATTTTGGCAAGTTTAATTCCCTAGCAAATTAGCTTGGCAAAGCTAATTTGCTTAGCCAAGCTAATTGAGTTTTCTAGCTCCAATGGTCAAGCTAATAGCTAGGGAATTATTGTAATTGCAAGCAAGTCCCTAGCTACAACCATTGGAGTTGCTCTTACGGAGTATTAATTAGGATTATTCTGGTTAATTGAATACGAAGTGTATCAATCTACTTGTTAGATAATATGTTTATATTATCTTGTGAATATTCTGTAAAATATATCTTTGTGTAATTTAGGTTATCTCATAATTAGGTTGTAAATCCTATATATATTCAATTAATGAGAAAGCCTAAATTACACAATGATATATTTTACAGAATATTCACAAGATAATATAAACATATTATCTAACACTACTCCTTCACAAATAAAAAAAATAAAATAAAATAAAACGTGTATCAATCTATTTAATGATTTTGATATGTACTAATTGTAAGGTGACTTATTTACCAATCTATACTACGAGTATATATATATTGTCTGATCCATTCACAATTTCACATATATGTCTACAAACCTCTGTCCTTTAGAGTAGAAATCATTAAGGATTCACATCATTAAGGATCCATTAGTAACTGCTATGCTTGCAAGTTAAAAAGCATTAATTGGTGCAATTAGGAAGGTTTATTAAGCATTAATAAAAAGCACCAACATTAACATGTATGGGTCCAAATAGGAAGGGTTGTTTTTTTTAAAGCAAATAGGAAGGTTTAATTGGTTTTGGTTCTACAGGATGGGGAGTGGGATTATTTTGAGGAGCTGGTTGGTCTTGAGAGATTTTGCAGTCCAAGCAAGGGTGAATGCTTTCTTGACAGCATCGCAAATTCGCAAGGCTGTTTCATGGTAATAAAACTGAAGAATTCCTCAGTAGAAAAATAAGAAAATCACCAAAACTTCATTGATTTCATCAAAACTTCTGAGTTACAAAGACTAAACTTAGAGAGATTTTAGAGACAGGAAAATAGCCAAAAAAAAGCGCCAATTTCCAGTTTATCTCTTTGATTGACAAAGTTTGTCAATCTAAGGGTACTCTTGGTTTTTCACTCATTAAATACAGGGACCATTTCGTCAAATCAGCGTGATGACATGTTCATATTGCCATGTTGCTGCTGAGTGCGCAGTCCACTTCATAACACGGGTATTACACGGATGATACAAGAAAGTTAACGCTCATGTACTCCGTCATTCAACCTCAATATGGGGTTAGCTCAGCTCCACTCCCACCTCTACCTTACTCGCCGCTTGGTTTCCTCACTACGCTATTTTCGAATATTGTAAGCTAATGTATCAGTAATCGTTGGAGCATCGTTGTCCAAAGCTCCAAAATAAAATCCCCCATATTGCCTCCTCCGAAAAACTCAACTCTCTTTCTCCAATCTCCATTGAAACAGGAAAAGCTTGAGCAGTCTTTTTTTTTTTTTAAAAAAAAAAACAAATTAAAAGAAAATCTTGATCAACCTATCGTTTCTCAGATTGGATATTTATTGTATATGGGAATCATTCATCTGGGAAAAAGGAGGCGTGCAATGAACGAAGATAGTGTTGATGATGTCAACTTAGAAGATGATTCATTAAGTGATGACTTAATTGTTGTTTAAATTATCCATACATTACTGATTTCTGTGAATCAGTTAAATATACGGCAAGTAATAGAATTGTTCTTGTACTCAGTAAGTGATGAGTTCATAGTTATACACTATAGTAAGCTATTTTGTTTATTTGAATTTCAATTAGTAATTTACAGTGTTGATTAATTATACAATTGTTATTTAATGCACTAATTGATGACTTAAATGTGTGACTCAATTGATAGCAATTTTGTTAATTTGAGTTTCAATTAGATATGTTGTTCGTACTTACCATGTTGCCGACGTTAACGGTGTCAACCTACCATGTTGCCGACGTTATAATGTCGCTTGTCTAGGTGTTCAATTTCGCATGCCTACATGTCTACTTACTAATCTGACTCATCAGTGTGTAACCTCAATTGCTGAGATGGCAAAATAGATTGACAAATTTTGTCAATCAAAGAGATAAACTGGGCAGCCCCCAAAAAAAAGTGTTTCACACTAAACTTTTGATCACAAAAAAACAGCTAACAATAAAGCCTAAAACAGAATTTATATTCTCTTATTACAAAGATTATCTCTAACAAACTAACAACCTTCCAGAACCTTCTCTTGATCTTCCAATTCTTCTTCTGCTGCTGCTGACTCAGCCAAGTAATGAGCTAAGGTACCAATTGCTCTGACTCTTGCTTCTGTGCTGCTATGTCCTGCAGCTGCAGTGCTGCTTTCATCAATACATGGTCTTTTTGTTTTCGAAAGAAATCAATACATGTTCTTTATTATGACATAATCAATTTCTTTGTTTCAAAATTTCACAACATATAATTAAAGGGAAACAGAAAGTTCCAAGTTAGACCATGACACATAGTCACATACTCTAATTTGTTTTGTCAACATAATATTGCCTTCTAGCTACTGCACATAGGCACATAGTATCAGGATACTGGATAGAGATTAAACGTCAAAGGCTTTCCGATCCCACAGTCCCAAATGGTATGGCCTATGGGTGGTGGTTCCGATCCCTAGCTCTCTTAAGGAACCATCCTCTACCCAACTATCATACCAAAAAGAGGGAATTGAAACAGATGATACTGATCAAAAAAGCACTTCAATAGTTTCTTGTTGGTGGCGATCAGCTAGTGACTAAGGAGGATTTAGGCTAATATTAGTGGTGCTGTTTTGTTGGACAGGCCGAAATAGCAGTGGCCAAAAGGACAGGACAAAGGTGGTCGAGCATGAATGGCAGCTGAAATTATAAAAAGTTCAAGTTCTAATTAATAGTGCAACATTTATTCTATATCAGTGCACAGAATCACAGAAAAGTTATTTACCTCAATGTTTACTTGTTTAATGTCAGCTTTCCTAAAGGTTACAGGGCACTAAATGATCACTTTTAATTTTAAGAGGTCTCTAAGAATGTACAAATACACTTCTCTAAAGGTCTAATACTTTCAAGCACCACCACATGCAACAAACAACAACAAAAATTGCATAGTTATACCTTGCGCTTCTTGGTAGGAAGCTTCCGACTATCAAGAAGGCGTACCAACGACCCTTGAAACATGGCTACACAAGACATATAATCTTTATATGTAATTGATAGAGTATAAAAACATATTCCTGGGCCTCAACCATCAGCTTAAGCTTTTAGTTGAGATGGTCCACTAACAGTAATCTTATACCCTCCTCCAAGAAGTGATTGATCCTCATCTATAGGAATTTTATGCCAAAAAACTCCGGGGCTACGCTTCCACCCAACGGCTCGATATTCGATCCAAATCAAAATTGCATAAAATGCTGGTTGATGATGAGACAGTGGTAGGAATGTAGTTGTCCCATACATATAATCACTTGAAAATGAGAACAACTTAATCCACGAGTCTTTCACCCCGTAATTCTTCATCTCCCACAATTCAACCTCGGGTTTATACGGATTATTTATCAACAGAGTTAAGCATCCATCAATTGCTGCCATATTTATAACATCTCCGGAGCGATCCCCGGGATCGTCATCATCACCATCACCTTCTTCCTCATTACTTTCTTCGTAAGGCGGCAATGGAACGTTGTCCAACCACTTTTCACCTTTAACATCAAAGGCTCCGATTCTAATTTGATTATCGTCTGTAACCCAAAATATCCAATGTACTAACTCCAGTTCAAATTATTCGCAACTTTGGAATATTTTATATCTCACGCCTAATACCCCAAAGTTGCGAGTAATTTGGATCGGAGGTAGTAATATATTTTCACCAATTAACACACCATTAGCATAATCACCCATACAATCTTGAGGAGGAATTAACAACATTTGGACTTCAATCGATACACAATAACATCTCGAAACCTAATTTCAGCATCAAAATCTTCACTCTTACGTACTTTGAGTTCCGAATAGGTTACAAGAGCAACAATCTTGAAATCACCATCATTCTCAATTTTCGATTTATTATTAGAAAAACCAAACCCAAAACCAACACCAAAAACAGTTTTAGCCAAATAACGATGACGAAACAAAGGGATGCGATACGTACCCAAACAAGGATTAATCAAGATGATTATTCCGGAAGAACTCTTGAAGCAGACGATGCCATTGCAGGAACCCACACTCGATAGTTTCAAATTGTTAATTGGGAAATTGAGGGTGTAACGTGAAAATTCAATAGATTCAATTTTCACACATTTGAATTCATCATCTCCAGAATTTGAATCAAGAATTATCATCCTATTGTTGAAAGACGAATTCGAATATTGAAGATGAAGTTCAATGAATTCTGGGCTTGAAATTAATTGGTTGTAGTATTTAGAAACACATTTCCAACGCAATAGAGAAATTGCCGGTAAACGAGGGAGAATCTCATTGTCCAATATTTCAGAAGGAATTGACGCCATTGATGGAAAGGAGAAAGCTCTGAGTTTTGAGGATGCCCCACTTTCTCATGATGAGAAACGAATTCTCATAGTAGCATTTTTGTGAATAAATCAACAACTTTTTCAACTTTATTCAACTGTGGAGCCCACAATATTGAAAAAGTTGTTGATTTATTCACGAAAATGCCCCCATGAGAAACAAATTTCGTTTCTCACCATGAGAAACAGGGAATTTCCCCTGAGTTTTTGAGAAGAAGAAGTGTTTTGGGGTTTTGGAAATTTAATTCCGTACTGCTTAATGCGCGTAAATGTGTGAGTAATATTTTAGGCCCGGTTATACTCTCTATACTTAACTGTGTTACCTCAAAAAAAAAAATGTGTGTGTCGCTTTCGAGTTAACATGAATTTGGGTCGTGTCGAGTCAATTAGGGTTTTGGGTTATATTCGGGTCAACGATTTTTGGTTGAGTTCGAGACGGGTTAGTTCGGATTGTGTTCAGTTCGAGTCGAGTCAAGTCAATTTTAAGGACTAGTTAGGTTTCGGCTCAAGGTCGGATCAGATTGGTTCGAGTCTGGTCCAGTTCAGGTCAGGTCACCAAAAATAAAAACTAGAAATTAATGAGACGGATTGAATCTAACAACATCTCACATAACTATATTATTACTTATTGATTAATTGAAATTTATGATCAAAGTTTTACTCATCTATTTGTAATTGGGCAAAAAATTGAGGGCAAAGGGAGTACTTAGGGCCTGTTCACATTTACTTAATTTCAGTTCAGTTCAGCTCTTAATTTCCCTCTCACATAAAATATTCATTTCAGCTCAATTCAGTTCAGTTCAGTTCCAATCAGTTCAGTTCAGTAAATGTGAACAGACCCTTAATTTTACTAGTATATTTTTTCTTATTCGTTAAAACTCAGTTGCTAGCCTATTAGACTCTTGTTAAATCTCAAAAATAATGTGCTTGTTCCCACACTGCTAATGACTCACTCTTGTATGGACCCCTCATGTCTTGCCTAATTGGCCTATATGTCAATCTGACCAATATCATACTTGTTCTATGCACTTCTGTTTTTTTTTAAAAAAATTGACATATTTTGACATTTTGTATTATTCATCTATTAAACTTGTCTATGTACTTAATTATACTAATATAGAGTTATAGATAGCTCAAGTTTATCAAAACGTTATACCATATACGATGTACGGAGTATAACACATCAATAGATATGAATAAAATAATTGCACCAAAAAAAACATGAATTAAATGAATTATTATAATTTATCTATTCTTTAGTTTCAAATCAAACAAGTAAAATTGGCTTTACACTTGTACTTTATTTGGAAAATTTAGCAAATTAAAGGCCATGCATATATAACTTCTTACATTGAACTCACTGAAATAAAAAGACCCAAAAACTTATTGCATATAGACTTCATCATGAACTATATATATGTTTTACATAGTTTTTATTGATTCATTATTTATCCCAAAGTTCTATATTAGTTTCAAATAGAAATGCTGTTTGGAACTCCCATAGCAGTGACACCAGGTTTAGAGAAAGGTTTCAACAATTCATAAGGCACAACACCTGCTCCATGTCTGTTCCTTAATGCTTCATTAGCATTCCTTTCATCGATGATCCCCTCCAACTCCTTTAATCTCCCGGTAAACTTCTCGAAAGCCGCCTTTATCATAGGCTCTGCCTCCCAACAAGGCTCCAATTTTTCACCTAAATATTCTTCTTCAGGTGAATGACCTGAAAGCACATCCAAAATTGCCATAACTCTAGTAGCCTGTATTTGAGATGGGAAGCATCCAAGGAGCGTATCCTCGGGTTTTCCGATGAATTTGTTCCATTCATCGTCAGTGGGGTCTTCTGTAGGCATCTTAGTCCTAGTGAGTGTTGGCCTATTAGGGAAGTACCCTGCATAGGCATATTGTCCAAAGTTGACAGCAGCATGGTGCCCTGAAGTCACCCATATTATAGTTGTCGCGATTTGGATTAGATCTTCGTTTGTTTTTAGGCCCGGCCACCATGGCTCATCTTTCTTGTCTCCATGCCCTACGGTTCTTACTTCTGTCCACCAAGCTTGAAGCTCTTGATCTGATTCTACTAGGCTCGGATCTTTGTAGTAGTGGTTCACATAATCCGTTACCCATTGCTTGATGATATTCCATAGGTCTAAGCCATCATTCGCGTATGGATAATCCTTTATTGTTAACTTTAGTCCATGAGGTGCTGATGGATCTTCAACCGCCATTCCCCTGAATTTTCCAACACAACATTTTAAGGCCGCGCCATGTAATTTAAAGTTAATTAAATTGATTAACAATTACCAATCAAATTAATAATTAGCTAGAGTGTTTTAATTAATACCTATTAATAAGGTCGGCTGGTAAGGCTTCTTGATCAAACCGCCACTCTGCTCCATAAATGACAGAGCTTAACTCCATCGCGTACCTCCCTTGTGAGAAGGATCTTTCAATGATACCGCCTGCATTAATTAAAGCTACTCGAGCAAGGGCGTTTATCTCCATGGTATACCGAAAATGAGGATGTAACAACCTATATATTGGGTGCATTGCACTCAACTGTCGATTTGCTGCAATTATGTAAGGCTCCGTGCAACAATGTGTTCTAAGCCTACATTCATCAAAACAAACAAAAAAATGTAACGTAGTTAGCTCATATTCATGAATTTATATGTATTGATCAACTCTTTTTTTTATATTATCATATAAAAGTATCTAGACAATTAAAATCATATTCCTCAAATTTGTGCAATCTTATCAATAATTAATGAGAACTCGTAACGTACCAGTGACTAACAAGTTGGTGATAGCCAGAGTCATGGGAAAGAACATGAGCCTTAGCAATCTTCCAAAGCCATTCAGAAGTGGCACAAGTTCCTTGGGTAAAAACTTGCCTCCATTGAGGTTTCCCATCGAATGGAGGCCGAGTTAATTCAATAGCTAGAGGTCTAAGTGTTGCATCATTGTAGATGAACAATGCTCGAGATCCATACAAAGTTGAACCCTTGAGCTCCCTTACTTTGTTTACATAAGGCAAAAATGCATCATGGTAATCTATTATAAACAACCTCCTCTCTTTCAAAGCCTGCAAAATACATGATTGTTTCATCATATAGGAAGCTCGAAAAAAAATTAATTAAAGCTAATTATCATAAGATCATTTAATCAATTAACCTGTTCAACAGTCATGCAGCCTTTAATCTGATTTTGCACAAGCTCTGTAGTCATAGCTGATTCGGGTGGGCCGTAAATGTTAGGGTCCAACTTACTCTTTATTGGCCATTCCTGCAAAATTGCAAGTTTATAATCGTTTCATATGAGATCCTAAGCAATCAAATAGGCTAATAAGCATCTATATTTATAATTAAATTGCTAGCTACTTTATGTATGTTAACAACATTACTCACATAATTTATGTATAATATTATAATTCATCCCATACTATATATTATATATAATGTATAGTTTTTCATATCATACCGTAACACACTTGATGCTTAAAGGATTTAAGCCAGCAAGAGTTTGACGTGAGAACTCCTCATCTCTAAACCAACAAAACCTATCCCCTGTATATAATAAGTTAACCAATTATTTTAAAAAAATAAAAAATAAAAATAAAAATAAAAATAAAAATAAATTAGAAAAAAACACTTAAATGGTTAGTGCAGAGTTAATTCAAACTTGTTAATTAATTGTAGGTTAACTTAAGAAAGTAATTAATGTTCATACGATCAAATATCTTGGGGAGTTCGAAACGAAGGATACTATTTTTCAAGTCAGTGACGCCTTTGATGATCCTAGGCAACACAGTCCGTAAGGACTCGTGGTGTTGTAACCCGGGACAATTAACTCCTTCGTTGTAGAGCGAGTCTATGGCCGTGAAGTATGGAAAACCGAGGTCAGGATCAACCAACGCGGTCTCTAATGATGGTACAACGGCGTGTAGGACCGAGTACACGGTTTTGAACCCGAATTGTGCATTCTTTATCTCGGAGAATGTTTCGTCTCTAGGTACATATACACTGGCAGCTCTGCTCTCCGACCTTGGATCTGCATGTTGTAATATGTACAAAAAATTGTAAATCAGGGGATAATATGGTCATTTCAGCTAATAAATTAGGGGTAGTTTCGTCATTTCACCTAATAATTCATTAACAGTAGTGGTTGAATTAGAATATAGTAAAAATTTAAAGAACATACGTACTTACGTACTTATGTCTTTATGTACGAAATATATAGTAGGAAGAACTTAAAGGAACAAAAAATACCTCGTCGTTAATTATAAATGACAATAATGGTGATGGGAAGTATAAGAATAGATACCTGTTTTAGTAGGAGGACGTCCAGTTCTACAACGTCGAGGGTAAGGAAGATCTTTAGTACCACCCAATACCGGTCTTGCGAGTTCGGGTTTCGTGTCTGGAACACCCAGGTCGTTGTACGTGTCGTAGTCATAAATTCTCTCAAAGTTCTTACGTTCACCCTTCCCATCCCCTCGCAAACTTTCAAGCTCTTTCTCCCTTAATGCTTTCAATCCACTTGGTGTTTGTGATGGCAAGTAAGACTACATACAAATATTACATCATTGCAAATTGGTCATTACAAATCGTACAATAATATTATGTACAACTCCATTTGCATGTACCCGGTGTACAGTATTTTTACTGTACATCGGGTTTTTCTCACGTGCAACTTCTTTATTGTTTTTTTTTTTTTTTTTTTTTTTTAAAATAGCTTAATTTAAAATCACGGAATTTTATACCTAAATCAAAAAAACGCAGAACAATGGAGGAGAGAGAAAGTGAGAAAACGCAGAACAATGGAGGAGAGAGAAAGTGAGAAATCGCAAAAATTGCAAAAAACGATCATCAATCGAGGAGAAAAAAGGTTAGAAAACGCAAAAATTGCAGAAATCGATCATCAATAAAGGAGAAAAAAGGTGAGAAAACGCACAAATAGAAGAATTCGATCATCAATCGAGGAGAAAAAAGGTGAGAAAACTTACAAATTGCAGAAATCGATCATCAATGGAGAATTCGACTTTCGATACAACAAAATGCAGCAATCTCATTCACGAATTGCTACAAAAACAGAGGCAAGTTGAGACTGAATTTGAAATCGATTTAAATCGATCGATTATAGAAGAAGAAGAAACTTATTGTTTTGGAGATGAATTCGTACCAATATTCAACCATCCAGACAATGCAGAAGCAATTGATAATGCAGAAGACGCAATACACAATGCTGAAAATCAAGTGGTTCCTGATAAATCAATTGATTCAAATTCAGAACAAACAACCAAAACAAATGCAACTGAAGGTAATTTCTATAAATTTTTGAGATTGTATGCTAAAAAGAACCCTTTGAATACATAATTGTTACCCTTTTTATGCATAAACGTGACCCTATTTATGCCTAAATGTTACCCTCAGATTGAATGCAGAACTTTTGAGATTGCATGCAAAAAGTAACCCTTTGATTGCCTAAATGTTACCCTTTTCATGCTTAAAAGTGACCCTATTTATGCACAAATGTTACACTCAGATTGTATGCAAAAAGTAACCCTTTGAATGTCTAAATGTTACCCTTTTCATGCTTAAAAGTGACCCTATTTATGCACAAATGTTACACTCAAATTGTATGCTGAAAATTCAAGTTGTATGCAGAAAGTATCCCTTTGAATGCCTAAATGTTACCTTTTTCATGCATAAAAGTTACCCTATTTTCACACGAATGCTACCCTTTTTTATGCTGGCTGTGGTTATTATCTGATTTGTTTGTATTAAATAACAGATACAAATCCAATTGATGCTTCTGGTTTAGATCTTAGAGGATCATTTGTTGGTGTGGTAAGAGAAACTTTTGAAGAAATTTTGGAATTGTATGAAAAACATGCTGCTATACTGGGATTTTCAATAAGAAAACATACAACTAGATTCAAACAACACACAAAAATAGTAACTGAGAAAAACTATGTGTGTTCTGCTGAGGGAAAGAGACATTCAGGTCAGAAGAAAACAAAGTTAGTTGAAATGGTTGATGAAGAGGATGTAAATGTAAAAGCAAGAAAGCCAAGACAAGTAGCCATTACAAGATCAAATTGCAAGGCATGCATAAGAGCAAAAGTGAATAAAGAAGGACAGTTTGAGGTGGTGTCTCATGTTATTCAGCATAACCACGAGCTAACAAAGCCACAGTGGCATTATTTGCATCGTTCTGAAAGAAAAATGACAAAGGAAAAAACTGAAGCAATCAAAACAATGAAATCTTCAGGTTTAACTACAATGGACACTTACTATTACATGGCTACAGAGGCTGGAGGAGAACAGAATGTAGGCCATAGTGTTGTAGATCACCTGAATTTCTGCTCAAGGTTAAGAATGGAACAAATTGAGGCTGGAGATGCTCAAACTTTAGTGAACATTTTAAGTCAAGAACAATCAGAGGATCCAAACTTCTTTTTTAGAGTGAAGTTTGACAAAGAAGGAAGAATTTGCAATATCTTTTGGAGAGATTCAATGATGCTAGAAGACTATAGGATATATGGAGATGTTCTTGTCTTTGATACAACATATAGAACCAACAGATATAATCTTATATGTGCTCCATTTGTTGGCATAAATAACCACTGGCATAATTGTATGTTTGCATGTGCTTTTATTGGGGATGAAACAACAGATTCATTTGTGTGGTTATTACAAACCTTCTTCAAAGCTATGGAGGATAGAAAACCAACTTCAATATTCACTGACCAGGACCAAGCAATGGCAAATGCAATTCTGGAGGTAAAAGATTTATATTGACATCTTACAGATTTGAGATCTGACAATAAAGTTTTTCTTTTCACATAAAAGTTACCCTTTTATCTGCATAAAGTTATCCTTTTTAGTGCATAAAGTAACCCTTTTAACAGCATAAAGTGACCCCTTTATTTTCAATGCAGGTGATTCCAAATACAAGGCATAGACTTTGTATATGGCATTTGGAGCAAAATGCCATAACCAGATTTGGAGCTCTTAAAAAAGACAAAGAATTCAAATTTGCATTCAACCAGTGCTTAAAGATGTGTGTGACAGAACAAGAATTCGAAGAAAAGTGGCAGGCAATGTTGCAGAAATATGAGTTGACAGAACACTCTTGGTACAAAAGAGTGTATGAGTTGAAAGACAAATGGTGTCCTGCCCTTAGTAGAGATTTCTTTTCAGCAGGAATCTTATCGTCACAAAGGAGTGAAAGCACTAATCATGCTATAGGATTCAGAGCAAGTAAAACAACTACTTTGACAGAATTTTATACCATATTTAAGAAGACAACCAATCGTTGGAGAAGCACAGAGAAATATGATGAGTTTACCTGTAGCAAGTCAATAGCATTCACTTCATTGCCTCTCTCTGGAATGCTAAAGCATGCTGCACAGGTAAAAAGTTAACTGACAACTACATAAATTACACCTAATATATGGCAATTTAAATGAACCTACATGATTTTGATGTACAGGTTTTCACTTTATCACTCTTTAGAGATTTTGAAGAGGAGTTTGGATACTCTATGGCAACAACTGTTCAGATGTTAGGCAGTAATGAAGAATGCCTACTTTATCAAGTAACACTAGAAGACAAGCCATGGTCTGCACATCAAGTAAACTATATACATGAGAGCCAAACTGTATGGTGCACTTGCAAAAATAAGCATCTGGATGGTTATGTTATCATTGCATCAGAATTCTACATTTGCATTCAGTAACAAGAATACCAGATAAGTATGTTTCAAAAAGATGGACTAAGTTTGCAAAAACAGAGGCATGGGATAGGTTGAAGAATCAGGATCCTAAACAGCAATATATTCCATGGAGGCAAACAATGATGAGGAAATACTACAATCTAATCTTAAAAAGTCAAGAAAATGAAGACACAAGAGCATTTATGGAAGAAAGCTTCAGAAACAGTCTTAAAATGGTGGAAGACTTACTTGCTATTGCTGCTCAGAAAGAAAGTGCAGAAGCTGCTTCTAACATTCCTGATGTGGCAGACAGCACTCAAAGCAATACTGACGTTTCTTCAGCATCGAGTACAAGCACAAGTGTACCACAAATACTTGATCCTAAAACGGCTGTAACAAAAGGAAGAAGCAAGAGAGCAAAAGGAGGACTTGAAAAAAGCAAGAGAAAAAGAAAACCAGCACTGCCACCTCCAAATTCAGAATTTGGATCAAAAACACCTAACTTACGACTCTTTTAAGATCTTTTTTTGAACATTTTTTTTTTTCGAAATTAATATACCTTGTATTATTAAGCTTCAGAAACAGTCTTAAAATGGTGGAAGACTTACTTGCTATTGCTGCTTAGAAAGAAAGTACAGAAGCTGCTTCTAACATTCCTGATGTGGCAGACAGCACTCAAAGCAATACTGATGTTTCTTCAGCATCGAGTACAAGCACAAGTGTACCACAAATACTTGATCCTAAAACGGCTGTAACAAAAGGAAGAAGCAAGAGAGCAAAAGGAGGACTTGAAAAAAGCAAGAGAAAAAGAAAACCAGCACTGCCACCTCCAAATTCAGAATTTGGATCAAAAACACCTAACTTACGACTCTTTTAAGATCTTTTTTTGAACATTTTTTTTTTGAAATTAATATACCTTGTATTGTTAAACTATTTTTCTTTTGTTTTTTTACTCTATGACAAGTTTAATGAAAATGTGATTGACACTTTTATTAGCAGATATTTAATTCTTGGAAACATCAACTTATGTTACCCTTTTCATGAATTAAAGTGACCCTTTTCATGCATAAACGTTATCCTTTATATCCACTAAAAGTTACGCTTTCTGGTAATAAAAGTTACCCCTTTTGTCAATAAAAGTTACCCTTTTCACGCATAAAAGTTACCCTATCTATCCAAAAAAAGTATACCTTATCCTTTCTATCCACTAAATTAACCTTCTCTTTGTTAATAGTTACCCTTTCAAGTAATAAAAGTTACCCCTTTTGTCAATAAAAGTTACCCTTTTCATGCATAAAAGTTACCCTATCTACCCAAAAAAGTATACCTTATCAAATATAAAAAGTAACCCTTTTTATGCCACAAAGTAACCCTTTTTATGCACAAAAGTGACCCCAAAAAACATACACAAGAACCTTTCAAATTACTTAATGTATGCACATACATCAGTATTCCAAAAGAACAAAAAACTAACCACTAAGTTTAATTACATCATTTAACTTGATGTATATGCACAAACATTAAGTTTTTTCATTGTTCAAAAAATGCTCCTAGACCTAATCAACCTTTGCTTCTAACAGTCATTTCACCCTTTAGAAGGAGTGTACTTGTCTGTCTTCTTTTTTGCCCTTTTTCCTTTGGGATTCTCTTCGTCTGCCTCTGCCTTTGCTTCTACTTCAGCTGCCATTATTCTTTCTTCATTATCTTTCTTCTTCTTTGCAGCAATTGCATCCTTTCTTCTCATTTCAATTTCTTGGCAATAAGCAGGATCTTTCTTCTTCTCATTGAACTTCTCTAATTCTGACAACACATCATTCCTAGATTCATTCAAATCACACAGCACCAGTGTCGTACAAATCTCACCTCGCAGAAATTTTCTCCCAATAATCTCACAACAGAAAAAAAAAAAAAAAAAAAAAAACTTATCAATATGTAATTAATAAAAGCATTAGAAAGGGAAAAAATACATACAAAATAGATGAATAATTACTGTTTTGAGTTCATTTAATTTGAACGATTCGCCAACAAAATGGAGCATGTGATACATAACAAACACCCCACAGTCCAAATTGTCAACTTTTTCTTTTCTCCATTCCAACTCAACAATTTGAAACCTATAAGAAGGTAGCTGAACACTCTTTGGATGATTTCTTTTTCCGAGAAAAACACCCATTTGATCACACTGACATAAAATATAAAAGTTTAGAATAAAATAAAACAAGAAAAAAGAAAAAAAAAATTTAAATGGAAACAATAAGTAAACAGAAACATAACAATGAAATCAACATAAACATACCAAGTGTGAAGACAATTCTTTGGTATATTCAAGAGCATCATCACGCCAGATGATATTGTCAAGATAATATACCACCTCTTTTGTATGATCAATAACAAACAAAATGTAGTGATTCTCAATAAGAACAGGAAAATATATCTGAAACAGAAAAAATTAAAACACTGATTTAGACAGTTTAACACAAAACAGAACTTTTTTAAAGTTTTGATAGTAATTTATCATGAAATATACCAGTTCAGCATCCATAATATCACATTCAGGATTCTCATAGCTCACCCAACCTTCCCATAAACCGTGCAAATCATTAACAGCTTGTGAAACTTCACCTTTGCCAATGTTTTCACAAACATGCAAGAATGCAAACTATTAAAAGTATGAGAACTTGTTTATATAAAAAGATAATAACTTTAGTGCACATAAAGGGTAACTTTAGTGCACATAAAGGGTAACTTTAGTGCATATAAAAAAAAAATCAAATTACTTACACTTTGCCTCACACCAAAGAAGAATTTTCGAGGACCAGAATCAAAACATGCCTTCTCGTTCAAATACAGACAGTAGCAATCAATGATGCACCATCTAATTCTAAGTGGAGCTACCAGGGATACCATGTCTTCTCTTGGAATTAAAAAATTCATCCCAATAGTAACAAGATTCTCACTGCAACAATAAAAAATAAGATAAGCATTAAACAAAAAAATAAAGGAAAAAAAACATATAAAATATAATTATTATAAAAAATGACATTTAACTTCCTCATCATTGAATCATCCTTCAGTAAACAATAATCAAGAATTTCCTGATGTAACTTGGGCAATTTCTTGAAAATCCGAGCATTAGACCTCAAAAACAGAGTAAGAAAAGGAACATCCACACCTACTGGCCCACAGTCGAGTGAGCAAAAAGATTTATTGCCTCTGACGATACGTCTAGAAGCATTTGCTACAGAACGAAGGCCCAGCATCATCCTCAGACCTATTCATCAAAACACTTTTTCCTTTACCATTGACATCATCCTCAGACCTATTCAAATTCAAATCTTCTTCAGATTCATTATCAGGATCATCATTGTTATGACCTTCAGGTTCATAAAAATCACGAAACATTTCATGAATAGACTTCATCTTGTTACACTCCTCAATTAAACCATCTAAAAGCTTCAGGTAATGAGGATCAGAAAGTAACTGTTGTGTTTGAGAAAATACAACAGGATCATCAGAGGATAATGATTCAGTTCTGCGAGAAGCAATCATATCACTCAAGGTTTGAAAACCCTGTGACTGAACCAACAATAATACATCCATATTTCTTTTGACCAAAAGAAATGTTTCATGAACAGCCTGCAAACATATGAACCAATAAGAAACTATACAAATGTAAAAAATAAAAATAAAAAACAAATGAAAATTCATGATATATGCATAAAGTTACCCTTTTAAATGCATAAAGTTACCCTTTATTATGCATAAAGTTACCCTTTAAAATGCATAAAGTAACCCTTATAACTGAATATTTAGGGTAACTTTAGTGCACAAAAAGGGTAACTTTAGTGCACAAAAAGGGTAACTTTAGTGCACAAAAAGGGTAACTTTAGTGCATATAAAGAGATAATAACTAAATAAAAAAAAAAAAAAAGAGCACTTACATCAGTTGAAATTTCTTTAATTTCATCATCAGTCATCACACTTTCTGGAAGATCAAATGCAAGAATGCGGCCACTTCTACCACTTGTAGAAGCCCCTTGACCACAAGTTTGCTTAACAACAGGAGTTATAGGATCCCTAACTTCAGGCTGTGAAACGGGATATGTAAGGGTATCCAATGGTCCCTGCCCAAAATCACCAGCTTTAATCTCCAAATTGATCCGCTTCTTAATCTTCGCATCAGTCCAATGTTGAATCAAAGGAAGGGTACTACTTTCCTTTTCTCCTTGGAAATTTAATCGATGAAAATACATAATTTGCAAAGCTAGCAAACAACCACTTACATTTTGAGCATTTTCATCATTCTTATAATTCACAACAGCCTTCTTTAATTTTTTCAAAACATATGAACACCAATCAAATGTTTTGATTTCATCAACATTTTCCACAGCCTTCAGCAACTTCAATGAAACAGTCCTATTAGTAGTAGGAGCTAAGAAGCTAGACATAGCATGTAGCACAAAACATCTCTTGAATTCTTCACCACCATCATCCAAATCAACCATCCTAGACTCCACTTTTGACAAATGTAGAGGTTGCTTCTCAGTAAGACCATAATCATGTCTCCATGACTGAATGATACGTTTATCTACACTACCTTCTTCAGGATTCTTCTGAAGTTCAGGAACAGCAATCTCACTCATAGGCAAGCCAAAGACATCACATATATCATTTTTAGTAACTACAAACTCTTTACCAGCAGCAATAGTGAACATGCAGCTACCTCCATTAAAGTGTTCAACCAGCCAATGTAGCATTTGACGATTCAAAGTTTTCAATTTCAGATGTAATAAACCACCAAAACCTATTTCTTCAACAGCTTTTTGTTGATTAGGACTAAAATTACTCATCATTAATTCCAATGTGTGTGGTCTGCACCTTGCAATCAAGGGTCTTTTTTCCCTAAATAATAATAATATAAGTAAAACAATATCAGAATCAGAATCAGAATCATGATATATATGATTAAAAAAATACAAAACAAAAAACATTTATACTTACACAACAGTATCAGAATCAGAATCAGAAACTACTTGCAATTCAGCATCTGCTTTGGCCTTCTTAGATACAATTTTAGACTTCTTAGGAGATGCTTTAACCTTCTGAGACTCTGCTTTGGCCTTCTTAGGAACAGTTTTAGCCTTCACAGTTTTAGCCTTCACAATGTTAGACTTCCCAGTTTTAGACTCTGTTTTGTCCTTCTCAGGACCTGTCTTGTTCTTTTTTGCAGGCTCTTTACCCATTCCTTTTCCCCTTGAAGGCGATTTATAACGATATCCACCTATTGAACCACCTATATCTAATTAATACAGAGGATAACCATAAATTACAAATTCACAAATTACTCAGGGGAAAATTTAGAATATATGCATAAAAATCCTTTTTACTGCATAAAGTCACCCTTAAAATACAACAAGTAACCCTTTTAAATAAAAAAGTAACCCTTTAACAAGCATAAAGTGACCCTTTTAACTATATAAAGTGACCCTTTTAACTATATAAAGTGACCCTTTTCACTGCATAAAGTCACCCTTTAAACTACAACAAGTAACCCTTTTAAATACAAACGTGACCCTTTTGACAGAATAAAGTGACCCTTTTCACAGCATAAAGTGACCCTTTTCAAAGCATAAAATAACCTTTGTCATGCATATAAATAACAATGTATATATTACTCACACACAATGCACAATGCACATATTACTGGTACTCAAACACATATACACAAACACAATGCAGATATGCATACTATTCTCATAATCTAACTAAAACCTAACATCAAAACTTGAAGAATAATGAATAAAACTTCTGAAAACAAACATGCAAAATTTGTTTAACATGTAACAACACCACAACACATATATATCAAATTTTGAACCAATTATCACAATGAACAATAAAATAAAGCAAAATTAAACATAATAACTTCAAAATTGAAATTCAATTATCATAATATGCATAATAAATCAACAGAAAACAATAAAAAATAACATGCACTACTAATTCGACATATATAAGCGAAAATTCAATTGAAAATTCGAAAAAATGATGAAAAATTAAACAAACACACCTTCTTCAGCATCTACAGCCTTCTTTGTAATCTTCTTCTTCACCATTGCTGAAACTAACACTACAAAAAACGAAAACAAAATCAAAATCAAAAAACCTAAAAATCGAAGAACCAAAACAATTTAAACTAACAAAAATCTCAAAAAAATAAGTAAACTAACCACAATTAAGCGATAAACAACTTCACAAGTGAAAGAAAAGTGAGAAAAAGCTCGAAAAAGCTCGAAAAGCAACAATGGAGGAGAGAGAAATCGCAGTTAACTGGTTTTTAGAGAGAGAAAAACGAGGAGAGAGAAAGCGTGAATGAGTGAATGAAGGAGAAAATCAAGGAGAGAGAAAGTTCTTTTTCTTTAATTTTGGAAAGCACGTGCCCAGGACAGTTTTTTTGTCCTTAAAATCCGCCATTCAATATCATTATTGAACACCCGCTTTTTTTAAAAATTTGTGTATTATGTACGTATATGTTTGAAAATTAATTATACCGCGAATTGAGAGTATTTTAACAATTAAAATTAAACTCGATAATCTAAAAAGTTTATGAAGTTTGTTCGTTTGTTCTATACCTTATTACTAGTGAAGAATACTCTCTTTTCAGGGATGTCATATTTGGAGTGCACCCATGAATTACAAGTAATATGAACTGAATCAAAAGACGGTCCATTTAGTACGATTTCAGTGAGGTACATCTCTTTGTGGTGTTCATTTTCAACAAGAATAGCACCCACTTCTCCAAATTCTGGTGAAATCACAAAATTAGCTTCAAATTTCACCACTCCATCCTCTACCTTTGAACGATGAGCGTATCCTTTGATTTTTTCCTTTTCTGATCCTGCATCTTCTAATCAATAATATAATAATTAGTTAAAGGCATAGTGCAATCTAATTTTATATATTAATCCCTTAATAATCTATCTAAAATCAGCTGTCATATTAGATAAGTGACATACAATTAGATATATATATATATATATATATATATATATATATATATATATATATATTGATGTCAAGAAATTGAAAGGCCATGAGTATTGTGCATACGCCTTCACCATCAAATTAGCATATTTGGTATATACAATCATTTTTGTGATAAATTTGGGCTCGGGAATAATCAAATTATATCAATTAATTAGTAGAGTGTGTAAATATTGTAAATATCTAAATGGCACAAGTACTAAAAAAAAACCTTGTACAAGATTTTGCCTTAATAAGTACTTCAATTGTTCAATGTTACATTTAAAATTTAGTAGTAAATAATCTTGTCTTTGAAATTATTAGACACCCCTAATTGAAGTATAATGTATATTATGCTAGTTGTTTAATTTAATAACTTACTTTGTTTTGCCTCAGCACTAACAAGCTCCAAGAGGAGGGTTTTACCAAGCACATCAACAATATCATCAGCCCCTCGGCTTATGCCGATGTTGGTCAATAACCCACCAACACTTGGTTTTACCGAGACAGTGGCCTTAATTTTCACAGATTGTTCACTATATTTGGTTGCAACTGCTTGCACTCTAAGGCCACTGTTTCGAGCTCGGTGTGCCCTAGTTACACCACCATCACCATGCAACCTTCTTGATAAAAACAATGCACCTACTGATGCATTATTATTTATGACCCTAGAGGAGTTTAAGAGTTTAACACAATTTTGTTCACCTCCTCCAACAAAGGGTTTTCGCAATAGATTTGGTGATGGGGTTGTGTTGATCACAGTGGTAGATGTGCTCAACATTTTTATATACGTAGTATATGTTTTTTGTTGAAGCTAAGTTCGTTGTTGTTCAAGAAGAAGAAAGTATGTATAATTTTATTTTATTCTGTTGTGATTTATATATAAAACAAAGTTAATGAGGGTTTACAAGTAAATTCACTATATAAATTTTGAAAAATTAGCAATAATAATTCAAAACGTTTGTGGTATGTTGCTTTTTTTATTATTTTCGCTTACATGCATGTGATGGATGTGATAGGTAGGAAAAAATGACTAGGGCAAATCATGAGTGTTCATCTAGACTATTTCAAGCCCTTAATCCTTATTTATGACTCAAGCTCTTAAACCTTTTTGGTACTAATTTTTGCTTAGTTGGTAATCACTTAGTATCATAAAAAGTTGTTCTATTATTAGTATCAATCAAAGCCTAAATTCTACGGATTACTACGTCGTAGTTGCTATCAAAATGAAATAGTACCAACAAGATTTTTTTTAATAACAGTACCTACAAGAATTTAATTACTAGTCATTGTAGGGCTTGTTTTTATACACTTAAGTTCGTTTAGAAAGGACCACCGAATTAAGATGCTTTGCGATAAGATCATGTAATCCATAGACCTATATGATGCGTAGCAAACTTATAACTTTTTCTGAAAATTATTATGTACATATGTGTCTGAAGTACGTCTTTGCAGAAATGAAATAGTACCACCGAAAATTTAATTACCATGACATTTTTTGTTGTTGTTGTTGTTGTTGTTGTTGTTTTGGTTGGAAGGCCGGAAGGGAAAACTAAATTCACAACTTCATTAAAAATAAAATAAAATAAAAAATTAAAAAAATCTATACTTATTTAATATTTTTTATCATTTTAAATTTTTTTTACAAAAAAAATCTATCCTTAGGTTTAAGTTAAGTGTTTAACCGGCGGACTGGCCAACCTCTCTATGTGCACCCAACTATTTTTTTGACACCCAACTATATATAATTAAAAGGTGTTGCAACTTCTAAAGAAATACTCCGTAACATAAATTGTAACTTCTGAACTACTCGACTCGAATACTAATACAAACACAATTATTTATCTAAAAGTCAACAATAGATTTGAATAAAGTGAAAGATTATTTTTACAAATATATTCTTTATATTACAAATTAAATCAATCATGAAATAATGTAGGCATTGGATTCCCTTGGACTTACTAAAATTTGGAAAACTTTACCAAAGCCATATATAACTACTTCATTGAACTCACTAAAATCAAAAGACCCAACAATTTTCATGGATCATAGAGTAACACATATGTATAGATCGATTATTGTAGACTTCATAAACTATATATGTGTTACATAAATTTTATTCTACATTATTTATCCCAATGTTTTATATATATTAGATAGAGATGCTGTTTGGAACTCCCATAGCAGTGACACCAGGAGTAGAAAAAGGCTTCAACAATTCGTAAGGCACAACACCTGCTCCATTTCTATTCCTCAAAGCTTCATTAGCATTCCTCTCGTCGATGATCCCTTCTAACTCCTTTAATCTCCCGTTAAACTTCTCAAAAGCCGCCTTTATCATAGGATCTTCCTCCCAAGATGGCTCCATATTTTCACCTAGATATTCCTCGTCAGGTGAATGACCCGAAAGCACATCCAAAATTGCCATAACTCTAGTAGCTTGTATTTGTGATGGGTAGCATCGAAGTAGTGTCTCCTCAGGCTTTTCGAGGAAGTGTTTCCACTCCTCGTCAGTGGGGTCTTCTGTAGGCATCTTAGACCTAATCACGGTAGGCCTATTAGGGAAGTAACCCGCGTAGGCATATTGTCCAAAGTTGACGGCTGCATGGTGCCCTGAAGTCACCCATATTATGGTTGTTACAATTTGGATTAGGTCTTCGTTTGTTTTGAGGTTCGGCCACCATGGCTCGTCTTTCTTGTCTCCGTGCCCTACGGTTCTTACCTCCGTCCACCAAGCTTGAAGCTCTTGGTCCGATTCTACTAGGCTCGGGTCTTTGTAGTAGTGGTTCACGTAATCTGTCACCCATTGCTTGAGGATGGACCATAACTCTAAGCCATCACTTGCGTATGGATAGTCCTCTATTGTTAGCTTTAGTCCATGTGGTGCTGATGGATCTTCTTCAGCCATTCCCCTATATAATTTAAGCATGACAAAAAATTATACATGAAATTTTAGTATAATTATGATGGAATTTCAAAATAGGATCGGAGGTACTATCTCTACATGTTCAACAATTGAATTTTTTAAATCTCATAAAAAATAATACTCAGTTGTTGCACATGATTTGAAATGGAGGTAGTAGTTTAAATTATATACCTGCTTATAAGGTCGGCTGGTAAGGCTTCATGATCAAATCGCCACTGTAATCCATAGATAACGGAGCTCAACTCCAAAGAGTACTTCCCCGGTGAGAAGGAACTTTCAATGATACCACCTGCATTAATCAAAGCTAATCGAGCAAGGGCATTGATCTCGGTGGTGTACCGAAAATGAGGATGCAACAATCTATATATAGGGTGCATTGCACTCAATTGTCTATTTGCTGCAATTATGTAAGGTTCCGTGCAACAATGTGTTCTAAGCCTGCAATCATCAAATGAACAAGAAAATTGATTAACCAACTAATACTATACTTAACTTTTTTTGTAATTAATCAAGGTTAAATTAGATTTTCTTTAGTAACATAATAATGGTGGACGACGTATATATAAACATAAACGTACCAATGGCTAACAAGTTGGTGATAGCCAGAGTCATGGGCAAGGACATGAGCCTTAGCAAGCTTCCAAAGCCAAGCAGAAGTGGCACTAGTTCCCGGCGTATAAACTTTCTTCCATTGTGGTTTTCCATTACATGGAGGCCGAGTTAATTCAATAGCTAAAGGTCTAAGTGTTTCATTGTCATAGATAAACAAAGTTCGAGATCCATACAAAGTCGTCCCCTTGAGCTCCCTTACTTTGTTTACATAAGGCAAAAATGCATCATGGTAATCTATTATAAACAACTTCTTCTCTTTCACAGCCTGCAATGTAACTGTTAATTTAGTAACAATTTCCGAAAATTTGTGATTATAGAGAGCACAAAATAGTTAATCATTTCAAATATGATTTAATTACCTCCTCGACAGTCATGGATCCTTTAATCTGACTTTGCACAAGCTCTGTAGTCAAAGCTGATTCGGGTGGACCGTAAATTTTAGGATCCAAGCTACTCTTTAGCGGCCATTCCTGCAAAATTGTTACACATAAGATCCTAAGCTATCGAATATGCTAATTACCATATATATATTGATATATTGATACTTTATATAATTGTAACATCACTTACAAAAAATGTTTTTTTGTTATTTTTTTGACAGAAGTTACAAAATATATTGAATTCAACTAGTACTATCTTATAAATTTGATTCGTACACAAACTATATAATATATAGTTTTGCATATCATACCGTGACACACTTGATGCTTAAGGGATTTAAGCCAGCAAGAGTTTGACGAGAGAATTCCTCATCTCTAAACCAAGAAAACCTATCCCCTGAATCAACCAAAAAATTTCTTGTTCGTTAATTAGTTCAAATTCGTCGAATTTATAATATCAAAGGAATTAATACATAGGAAAGTGTTAGTAAGTAATGTACGTACGATCAAATATCTTAGGGACTTCGAAACGAAGCATATTATCTTCAAGGTCAGAGACAGCTCGAATGAGCCTAGGCAACATATCCGGTAAGAACCCATGTTTTTGCAAGCCGGGACAATTAACCCCTTCGTTGAAGAGCGAGTCTATGGCCGTAAAGTATGGAAAGCCGAGGTCAGGATCAACCATCGCGGTCTCTAATGATGGTACAACGGCGTGTAACACCGAGTACACGGTTTTGAACCCGAATTGTGTCTGCTTCAACTCGGAGAATGTTTCATCTCTAGGTACATATACACTGTTGGCTCTGCTCTCTGAGCTTGGATCTGCATATTGTAAAAATTGCTTGTAATTATGTCTTAATAAAAATTTAACAAGAGTTTTTATTGTGTATTAAATTGGTTAATAAAAATTGCTTGTAATTATGTCTTTAAAAAAAATTTGTTGAGATAATGAGATGTTATCATGTTTGTAGTTGTGATGTACACTTACATCTACTATAGTGAGAGGATTTGTGTCACATATTATTAAGAGCAATAATTCTATTTAATGATTAATTATGCAGCGTAATTGAGGGATTAAATTAAATTTACAAGTATCATAAAATACAAAACTAACATTGATAATACGTACTAACACTAAGCTAATAATCGCAAATTCGCTACATTTATGCTAGTACGTAAGATATTTTTGAAAATGTCCTCAAAAGAAGACACGTAGTACTTGTAATTATAGATTTATTTATGGTTAAAGTTTTTCAAGTATACAAAATGACAAGCGTTAAAGTTGATTTGTATTAAAAAAAACATCGAATTAAATGGAATAAGACGTACGGTGGTACATACCTGTCTTAGTAGGAGGACGTCCTGTTCTACAACGTCTAGGGTAAGGGAGTTCTTTACTACCACCCAATACTGGTCTCAACAATGCGGCATCTTTGTCTGGATCACCAAGGTCGTTGTAAGTGTCGTAATCGTAAATTCTCTCAAAGTTCTTACGTTCTCCTTTTCCATCCCCTCTCATATTTTCAAGCTCTTTCTCCCTTAACTTCTTCAATCCACTTGGTGTTTGTGATGGCAAATACGACTACAAATATATTACACATTAACACCATTGCAAATTAATTAGTCATAATAATTATGCATTAATGGCACAAAAAATTATGTACGTACATTATATTTATACTACACACCTTATTAGTGAAGAAGACTCTTTTTTCAGGGTTGTCATACTTAGCGTGCACCCATGAATTGCAAGAGAAGTGTACTGAACCCAATGGCAACCCGTCGAGGAGGATCTCGGTGAGGAACATCTCTTTGTGGTGTTCATTTTCAACAAGTACAGCACCAACCTCTCCAAATTCTGGTGGAACTACAAAATCAGCTTCATATTTCACTATTCCATCCTCGGACGACTTTGAACGATGGGCGTATCCTTTGATCGTCGCCTTCTCCAATCCTGTCTCTACAAATCAACCGCGAAAAAATAATTAATTGGACTTATTAGTGAATAATAAAACAAAATAATTAGTACGTCCATTTCTTATCTTATCTCTAACTGCTTAATGCAATCTAGTCTCATCTGATCTCTTCTATATAATACTTACAATTACTTTGTTTATTTGAAATCAGTCGTCATATTTAATTTACCTTGTAATTTAAATGACTTTTGTGACAAACTACAAAAACTAAAGATATTATTCATGTACATCTTAGGGTTAATTATGTAATTGTACGACTCTTAATGTTGTTCTATATACGGAGTATATGAATATTAGGGCTCCCTAATTTAAACTCATCCTAACAAGCTAAATAAAAGGGGAAAATTCAAGTTTATCAATTTGATAAACAAAATTTGTTTATTAAATGGCACAATTGTAAATAAATCAACAACTTTTTGTTAAATATGTGTCCCACTGTTGTTGATATATTTACAAAAATGCCATGATGACTGTGCATTTATGTTGTTTTATTTACCATTTTGCCATTTGATAAACAAATTTTGTTCATCAAATTGATTAATTGGAACTTCCTCAAAAAGAGTAAAATAAAGGTGATGTCAGGGCTCTCTAGTTTAAACTCTTCCTTTGAGTGTTTGTATGCATGTACTAGAGAAATAGTTGAGCTGTACCCTTGTTGTCTTCATTAAAGTAAAAATAAAGTTACTAATCTAATCCACCAAAATATATGTAAGAAAGTGTAACACTGAAGAAAAAATATATACTTCATATTACACTATTAGTGAATGAAAAAAATATAAATAATACACTATTAGTGAATGAAAAAAATATAAATAATTATACTATATATACATGCAATCTTATCTTACCTTTAATAGCTAAATGCAATCTAGTCTTATCTCTTCTATTCAATACGTACCAATGTACCATTACTTACTCTATTCATTTATTCAATATCAGTTGTCACGTTTATGACTTTTTTTTTCACAACCAATGAAAACTAAAATCTTAGGGTTCATTTGGCATCGTTGTGGCTTTCTGTTTTTTAAGTTTTTGTTTTTTAAAAGTGTATTATATATGTCACATAATGAATCAAAAATTATATAGACTTATTAAAATCATGGTAATTTTGAAAAATGACAACAGAAAAGTGGAAAAACCTTTTTCTTGATTCCTGTACTTGGTTTTTGGTTTTCAAAAAAACTGAAAACCAAAAATGATACCAAACAAGCCCTTAGTACAGCATTGTATCCGATTAAATATAGATTATAGAGACAAGCAAATTTATTCTACTCCGTAGTAATTTGATTTGTTAGAGCCATATATAGAGTCAAGAAATCGTCATGGATGATAGATCTTTTGTATTATATTTAGCACAATCAAATAATTTCTAACAAACCTTGGTTGAGAATCAATCTTTAAGTGTTAGTTGCAATTGTATTATCTATCTAATTTTCACCGTTGAGTTTAATTAAGGACCTTTCCTAAAAACCTTTGAGATTTTAATAAATGTATGCATGGTACTTCGTACTTGACCAGTTGAGATGTACCCTTTTCTTCATTAAAGTAATAAAGTCACAAACCTACCAAAATAATAGGGAAGCGATGCACTGGAATTAAAAAGGCGCAATAATAAAAACTCCAATTAGTGTGTCATTGTAAAACTATCCTTGCATAAGTCTAGTCTTAGTTTAATGCATCTATCTCTCATCGATGGAGTCTTAGGCCAAGTGAGACTATTCAACACTACTTTTTTACTAGACAATAAAATGTCATGCATCTTTTGAAACAAGTCACTTTATTGGTTACAAAATAAGCTTATCTATCACAAAACTAGATATTTCCTCAATCGAAACTATTGTCTAAAATATATAAAGTTAAATCCGTCTTTAAAAT
This sequence comes from Chenopodium album, assembly GCF_948465745.1. NCBI lineage: Eukaryota > Viridiplantae > Streptophyta > Magnoliopsida > Caryophyllales > Amaranthaceae > Chenopodium > Chenopodium album. The sequence continues at coordinate 886,108 of NC_137855.1, forward strand.
GTAAAGAAGCCAAGGTAGGTTTTGTTTGTGTTATTACTTACTTTCTTGTGCCTCGCCACTAACAAGCTCCAAGAGGAGGGTTTTACCAAGCACATCAGTAATATCATCAAGCCCTCGGCTGAAGCCAATGTTGGTCAAAATCCCACCAACACTTGGTTTTACCGAGATGGTGGCCTTAACTTTCACAGCTTGTTCACTATTTGTGGTTGCTATTGCTTTAACTCTAAGGCCACCATTTCGAGCACGGTGTGCCCTGGTTATAGCACCATCACCACACAACTTTCTTGACAAAAATAATGCACCAATTGATGCCTTATGTGCCCTAGAAGAATTAAACAGTTGAACATTACTTTTTTCACCTTTTTCCCCTAAAAAAGGCTTTGGTAGTAATAATAAGTTGATATTATTGGTAGATGTGTTCAACATTTTCTCCTTTTTTTTTGGGTTAAAATAGAATTTTTAACCAATTGTAAAGGGATAAAGAGGAAGAAGTGATTTAATGGAATTATAATAGGTTTGTGTAGTGTTATATAGAAGGTGATGAGGGCTTCCAAGGAATTTCACAAATTTTGGAATTTAGCACAATATAGAGTGTACGTACACATGCAAGACGTTTTGGTCATTTTTGATATTCTATTGTTTTCCTTTCCATGTGATGTACGTACTTAACATTTGAGAGGAAGATAATTACAAGTGTTGAACTGTTGAGTTTACCCCCACATTTTGTGGGCACATCGATCAAACTTCAAGCTAAGCTGTCTTAGCTTACAATTGTAAGCGAGGATCCCATGTGGCCACGAGCTCCTCGACTATCCTTGTTACTTGGTGACTCAAACTCTATACCTCTAAGATCTTAAGTTAGACTAATAAGTGAGTCCGATCAATTCAGCTTTTATTTTTTAATAAAGTATAATATATTGGAGAACAATAGGAAACCTAATTAAAAAATACTTTGTGCGTATTTCATAAGTTTATATGCTTCATAGAATAATAATAACAGTATAAATTCTTAAACGCAATAAAATATGTACTAAAAATCTCCCCAAAAAATTATCTAATACCCTTAGCTTGCCTCCCGTGATGTAAAGGCAGTAAAACGCATATTACCTTTGGAGAAGTATTTTTTTACAAAATCAAATACTTTGTAAATAGTCAAATAGATAATCTCTAATCGATTAAAAAAATGCTTTAATTTAATTTGTATTATTAAGATGAAAGCGAGTTAATAATAGGCTTAAAAGCCAAGTAGCTACTAGCTAGGTTGTACTCGAGAAAAATCACGGTCAGGCCACATACAGTTAAATGTCAATCGAGCAATTGACTGAGGGCCTGTTCACATTTACTGAACTGAGCTGAACTGAACTGAACTGATTGGAGCTGAACTGAACTGAACTAAACTGATTAGAGCTGAATTGAACTGAACTGAACTGAATTGAGCTGAAATGAATATTTTTTGTGAGAGGGAAATTAAGAGCTGAACTGAACTGAACTGATTGGAGCTGAACTGAACTGAACTGAACTGATTGGAGCTGAACTAAACTGAACTGAACTGAAATTAAGTAAATGTGAACAGGCCCTGAATCGAGTATGAAAATGTCATCTCACAACATTATTAGAATATCATATTTGGGTAATAAATAATGTCTTTGGATATATTTAATAATTTAGGGGTTTCTATTTTTATTTTATGATTTGAAAGTTGAATGACAAGCAACAATATACTGTACTTGACCGCTCTTGCATGTTTTCATGTTGCAATGAACTTTAACCAAATTCATAATAGACACCACTCAAGAGCAAAGATCAACACAATTAGACCCACAATAATTTTTGGGATTTTTTGACATTTGCTACCACCTAAAACGCCTCGCTTCATATTTGCTACCGTTTTAAAAAAAAAAATTATTTTGCTACCACCTAAATTTGAGGTTGTTAGAAATCACCACCACTTAACGGAATCCGTTAGGATTTTTGTTAACTTTATTTTTAAAAATAAAAAAAATAAAAAAATAAAAACCAGCCACTCCACTGCCACGGTGCCACTTCTTCCCCTCAACTGCCACCCCTCCCCCCTACCGGCGGTTGGCGCCAAAAGATTTGGCCGGCGCCGGCGAACTCACCCCCTCCCTTTTCCTCACCCACGAAGCCAACCCCCCTCCCTTTTCCTCACCCACGAAGCCAACCCCACCACCCACAAAGCCAACCTTCACCGAAATCAGCCCCCCTCCCCGTTACCCCACCGGAATCGAACCCATCCCCTTCCCCCACCCAAAAACCAACGCCCCTAACTCTAAACCACCAACCCGAAACCACCCAAACAGGTTTTAGGGATTCACTTGTGGCTGATTAGGGGTGGCTGAGAATTGAGGTGGCTGCGAATTGAGGAGGGTGCGAATTAAGGTGGCTACGAATTAAGGAAGGTGCAAATTGAGGTGGCCGCAAATTGAGGAGGGTGCAAATTGAGGTGGTTGCGAAATTGGTGGCGGAGTCGGTGTTGCGGGTGGGTGCAAATTGGTGGCTGCGAATTGAGGGTTTGCGAAATTGGTGGCTGAGTTAGTGGCTGCGAATTGGTGGCTGAGTTGGTGGAGGGAACGGGAAGGGGGGTTGAATTCGGTGGGGGTTGGCTTCGGTGGGTGGGGGAAAGGGAGGTGGGGGTTGGCTTTGTGGCGGGGGTTGAGGGGAAGGGGTGGCAGTGGGGTGCAGTGGCTAGACGGTGGTACGGCCCCACTGATGGAAATTGTAACGGTGTAAGGCATGGGGTAGTAATTTCTAACAAACTCTGTTTAGGGTGATAGAAAAGTAAAAAAAAAAAAAAAAAAAAAAAAAAAAAAATTAAAACGGTAGCAAATCTGAAGCTAGGTGTTTTAGGTGGTAGCAAATGTCAAAAATTCCTAATTTTTGTATAGATTGAGAGTCACTACTACAAATCCCTTGATTTTTGGACGCTATTGGTTCGACGCTGTGTATGGGGCGTCCACGCGAAAATAAATTCCCGCTTATTTTCGACGCTTTTATGTGTCGAATCAGTTCTTGACAAGAAAAAGCGTCGACAAATTCTTATGATTTGCACGTGACTCAAGGAACCCAAGGAAAATTAAAAAGAAAAAAAAAAGAAATGTAAAAAACCGGCTTATACCCAGGCCACAAATATACCCAAAGTACTCTCTCTCTCTCTCTCTCTAACTCTTAGATCTCAGCACCTCAACACAAACTCCTTCGTCACTGAAATCCTCTTCATCGATCTCTCAATTTCTGGATTTTCTCTCCTCTTCTCAATCATGGTGCTCGAGGTTTTGCCTTATACTCAATCTCATATTAAATTGCTTCCTAAAACGATTTCAAAATTAGGGTTTTCAATTTTACTGACATTCTATTATTCCCCCTTTTTTATTGGAATTTTCAGGCGACTATAATCTGCATCGTCAATTCGGAGTGGATGCGTAATGGTGATTACTCGCCCACCAGATTTCAAGCTCTTTCTGATGCTGTTAATCTCATCTGCGGCACTAAAACTCAGGATTTCTTTCTCGCTCTTCACTTCTTTAAACCCTCATTTACAGTTTGGGGGTTGAATTTGTTATCAATGGTGTTTTTTTTTATGAATGTGGTAGTTAATTGTGGATATTACTTGATGGGTTTTGATGTTATTGATTGATTTCGTGTAGTCTAATCCGGAGAACACTATCGGAATTCTAACAATAGATGGAAAAGGTGTTCGTGTTTTGGTCACTCCCACCAGTTATCTTGGAAAGATAATTAGCTTGTATGCACGGTTAGTTTTCGTTTGATATATCGACATATCGTGAATTGATTAACATAAATCTTGATTATGCATGTTATTGAATTTGTTGCTGTGAATGCATGATTAGAAAGCATGGTTTTTTTAAAACTTTTGTAGCATGTAACTTAGCAGACTTGAGGATTATCACATTAGTACATTATGTCTAGTTAGGTTGATTTTAGGGATAGAAGAAATTGATGGGTTGGATGGGCGGCATTTGGTTTTCTGATCGTATTAGAATATGAAAATGCCTGGTGGTTAGGTTAAGTTAGTGGCTATTGAACAGAATTAGTCAGTGGCTAATATATGTTGATCGATGAAATTGGTACAAGGTGAATGGCTATTTTCAGAATTTTGTGCTAAAATTCTGTTTAGAATTAGTTTGTTACATTAAATTGTTGTGAAATAGCATTGAATTTGTAGTTATTTTATAATAGTAGAAAGCCATTGTATTAGAATCAAGGGTTTTTTTGTATGTCGTGTTTGGTTGTTGATTTTGGTCAGACTTAGAAATTTATGTTTTTTTTTTCCCAATTTTGGGTCTAATTGCAATTCTTTGAGAAATACATTGGCGGCAGCCAAAATCATTCATACTACCACAATCTATTACTCTATATATTTATTCCATTTGTTTTTCTTGCTCATTTTTTAATATGATTGATATAGCTTGATCTAATATGAGATTTTGTTGACATTTCAGGTCTATGGGATGCTCATGGCTAGATTTACATATGAAGACATGAGATTAGCAAAAGAAGATAAGCGGGCATTTGTTCTTACATACTCGAGCTGGATTTATAGGCAGCCAAAGGTATGCTGCAACATGGACTGGTAGGTGACAATCTTTCAACTTGGGAACACCTTCACATGAGTGTTCCCATGGTACTTCAGTTGGTATGGGATCGGGAGAGGTATTTCTTATATGTTGTTTATTATTCTTTCCCTGTTATTTGGTAATTTTAATGGGAATTTCTGACTTAGTAAGGAAATAGGCATGTGGTGCTATCTAAAAAATAAAATAAGAGTACAAGTGAGGTTATCAGCCTTGTCCCTTGCCAACTAAAAAATAAAATATGTACATGAGATCATGAAACCTTCGTGTATGATTTGACATTAGATTAGGATTATATTTAAATCATCATTTATGATCTTTCATTTATGATCTTCGGGTCTCATTGCAATTCTTTGAGAAATACTTTGTGGGTGTTTCGCTTTAATTTAGGGCTGTAATTGCTTAGCATTCATACACCTTTATCTCTGATTGTTCTTCTTCATCCCTTAATCTCTCGTTTCTGTCCTTCATTATCTGTGTTTGGTTACCTTTTTTTTTTTTTTAGGAGAAATCTATGTTTGGTTACTTATCTAAGCTAATTCATAGCATTTTGATATTCCCAGGCAGGGTAAAAGAATACTGGGAGTGAAAAAGGTAGCAAATAGCACCGGATTGTTTTAGAAATGGTTCTTTGTTGCCTTATGTCAAGGATCCAAGGCAGATTTAATTTGGTTGGCTGTTTGTAGGAGCTAATCTTTGTAATTGGAGTGCTCTTTTACGCTGGACCATTGTTTGAGATGGGCTTTTCGAATCATCAAAGTTCGTGGCCGGCTTGCTGTTGATGATGATTTAGTTTGCCACATGGTCCAAACAAAAAGAAGATGCCACCTCCTGATGTGGCTTGCATCTTGCAAGCATTCGCTACCTGCACAGGAGGATGGTGCTTCTTCTTGCATGATCCTCTGTGATTCATAATAGCTTAACTCAGGAGCTTTTTAGCTTTTTTACTCAGCACTCTTGTGGTTTTTTGCTTTTAAAGGTACACCTACACCTATTCAGGCACAGTCATGGCCAATTGCAATGCAAGGTTGAGATATTGTGGCAATTGCTAAGACGGGTTCTGGAAAGACCTTAGGCTATCTTCTTCCAGGTTTTATGCATCTTAAGCAGCGCCGCAACAATACACAAATGGGACCAACCGTGTTAGTACTGTCACCGACAGGGGAATTGGCAACACAGATTCAGGATGAGGCTGTGAAATTTGGGAGGTCCTCCAGAATATCTTGCACGGTACAACGTGATCTTTGTTTCAGATAAATGTATTTAGGTTGTCTTGCTTGATTATTTTTAGTGAGGGCACATCTACTTAATTGGAAGTTGAACATAAATTTTGTTTGTTTCTTTTGAATCTGTTCTTAAATTAGGAATCTCTTTAGTATGTTAATGTATATAGCAGTATGCTTTTTTTCAGTTTTTGTTTTCAAAACTTGATATTCGAGTTATATGAATTACTACTATTTCGAGTAGAATTTTTGGGATGAATTTGATAAAATGGTCTGGGTCATTGTTGTGGTAAATTTTGGCTGGAGTCGTATGCCATTTTATATTGTTAATTTTTCATGAGTATCTTTTTAGAAGTATTAACTGGTAACCATATCAGCTGAAATCCATAACTGAATTCAGATCTGAAGTTCAGAACTAAAAATCAGATTTGACTCAGAGCTGAAATCTAGAACTGAATTCAGATCTGAAGTTCAGAAATGGAAATCAGAACTTCAATCCAAAAATGCTTGTGTGTGTGTGAAATTCAAAGCTTGTGTGTGTGTGTGTGAAAGTCGGAGCTTGTGTGAATGCTTGCTTGTGATGTGTGTGTGTGTGTGTGTGTGCGTGTGTGTGTGTGTGTGTGCCCTGCTCCCCTGCTACTGCTTGTCTGCCCTGCTCCCCTGCTGCTTTTATTCTGCTTGTCTGCCCTGCTCCCCTGCTACTTGCTGTATTGTGTAGTAACTTGTTGTATTGTGTATTGTAACTTGCTGTTTACTATATATTCCTAACAATTTCAGAACTGAAATCCAGAACTAAAAAACTCTTAAACTTTTCAGATCTTGTATTGTGTAGTAACTTGCTGTTTACTATATTCATTGAAGTATTATGCTGCTAGTGCTAAGTTGCAAATGATTGACTTTTCTTTTATGATAAATGAAAAGGAAAAGTGGATTACCTACTGTGATGTGCTATTTCTTAATGTGATAAATGAAAAGGAAAAGTGGATTACAAGCTGATTATTTAATGCAGATATGTTGGTTGATTATTTGATTGTGATTACCTACTGTGATGTGCTATTTCTTGACTATCTAGTTGCCTACTTAAATTGATTTAGTCTACATGCCTACTTAGAACTAATATTTTGCATCTGGTAAAAGGGTATGACAATGAAAATTATGAATCTTTAGTGATTTGAGATATGATGAAGTGATGTGCTGTATCTTTATCTGCTGAGTTGATTTGGACTTAATCTCAGGAACTTCAAAGAGAATCCATTGAGTCTCCATTTCTAAATCTGATCCATTAGTTCCCACCTATTGGGAACACCACCATGCTTTGAACCTAAATATGCTAAGAAAATTTTTATTATGTAGAAGGTGAGGCTTCATTTAGCCATCTATTGACTTGGTTAATTGGGATAACAAAACCTGTAGTGCTCTGTATAATCATGCTACCAACTGCAACATCAACTTTGATTATGCTCATTTGGATTGTGCTGTGTATAAGCCAATATAATTTTGAGCTTGTGTGTGTGTGTGTGTGTGTGTAAGGCTATATTGTGTAATGTACTAATTTATACTTTGTTTTTTTTTTTTTTTTTGAAGATTGGAAAAGGCAATGTATAGTAGGAGCAACAAGAGAATAGGTCGGGACACTTGAGCATCAAAACAAGCGACTATATTGTCTATAACGCCATCATCTATCTATTTTGGTTTTTAGTCATATTTATATTAGTGATGTATTATTTAGGGACAAGCTACTATAATATGCGACTTTTTTTTATTTAGTTAATTGTGTTGATGTTATCTTTTATTTATAAATTTGGTAATTGTTAGCAACATACTCTTATTATTGTTGATTACTTATTGTTTTTTTTAATCTGATCTTGTTATATTGAATATTTGTTTATTTCAATTTTAATGTTATTAATTTAATTTATGATAAATTTAAATAACTATAATGTATGTATGATGGTAATAATTTAATAAAAGGAAAAAAAAAAAAGCTTAAAAAATAAATCTAGACGCTTTTTAATGTCTACATAATTGCACATTTTCAAATTTCAAAGACTTTCCCGCCATACGATAGGCTGACACGAATAAACGCAAGACAACAAAAAGCGTCGCTAAATTTGATTATGTGGACGGGAAAAAGCGTCGCTAAAAAACTACATACATTTGGGATAATGCGCGAAATACGTAATTTTCGACGCTTTGTATATTAGTTTGGACACTAAAAAGCGTCGAGAATCTCGACGCTTTTATGTGTCGCTGATAAATTTTCGACTCATGTATTTGTGACGCTTTTTTGCAGCGTCGAGAAATAATTTTTCGACGCTTTTTAGCGTCGAAAAAAGGCCTAAAAAGCGTCCAAAAAACACGCTTTTTGTAGTAGTGAGTTCATGAATATTCTGGCTTGTGCTAATAAAAAAATATTATGTATGAAGTATATTTATTTTAATAAATCAATCGACTCTAATCTATATTATTACAGAAATGTATCTTAATTATTAGAAGAGTATATTTTTTTCTAAGAGCTCATAAAAATTAGTGTTTGATACGCCAAAATAAAATAGCTTAGGGCCTGTTCTCTTCAGCTTATTTTCAGTTCAACTCCAATAAGTTCAGTTTAATTCAGTTCTTATCTTAATTTTCTTCGATCTCTCAGAAAATATTCAGTTCAGTTCAGCTCCAATAAGTTCAGTTCAAAGTTTATTTCTTCGAAATTTTGGTTCTCTCTCTCTCTCTCTCTCTCTCTCTCTCTCTCTCTCTCTCTGTTACATACCTTGTGCCACTGTATATATGGTGGGGTTGTTCAAGTTCGATTTTTTGAGTTTATTATAGTACATATTGTTTCGTTGGTAAAATTTTATGCGTGATCAACATTTATCCTTCGATTACAATCTGATGAGAATTGTAATATTTCACAACTACAACAAATTGATATATAGATCGACTCCCTCACTAATTGAAAATCACACCGATATAAAAAAGTGGATAAAGTATGTACGATAGTACAATACGCAACATGGATCACAACTTTGTCGAAAAGATGATTTTATTTGATTCAAATATCGTGTTTTTGTTAATTTAAGTCTCTTTGTAGATTTTATAACTTTTTATCAATGAATCAATTGTTCTATATTCACACTTTATGTTGATGCTATCGAGCTAGCTTATTTAAATTATAGAAAGCAAATTCTATTTCTTTCTTTTTTTTTTTATTGTATTATTTTTTTCTTTTTTTTTCAGGAATTGAAGCAAACAAAATCAATTTGCGTGCCTAAGTTTGACCATGCTGATGGTAATCTCTATTGAATAATACAAGGACTAAAGTTACCATATTAAAACATTAAACAAATTAAAACATCTTTTCTCCATTTATATTCTCATAATAAAGGCTCAAATTGACATCAACTCCTAATAAAGATACGCAGTTATTTTATAATTGCTAGGATGTGAAAGTGAACAAAAGATGGGGTTCTTTTACGTAAGATAAGGACTAAGGAAGTACTATATATGTACAATTATGAGTATGAGTGTATGACAATTCATAATAAAATAATTCAACTCAAATAAAAGTCGTTAAAACATTAAGAAAGAAACAGAGGTAGATAGTTTGTGTAAGGTAAGGAATAGAAGTACTGTGTACAATTATAACAATTTGATTATAAATAAATGAATTTTTTTAATAATTCAATTCATATCAAATAATTAAAACAAACATATACTCCGTATAAAAGTCGTTAAAATATTAAGAGACATAGGGACTACATTTAATTTCTCATTATTTGGTCCTAGTGCAAGAGGAGGACATCAAGGACAGGTGGAAGGGGTACTTCGATGAATTATTTAATGGAAGTAATGGAGTTGTGATACGAGATACCTCTGTGAGTGATGAAGAAATCAACATGGAGTATGTGCGAAGGATTAGGAGAGTAGAGGTGGAGATTGCACTGAGGAAGTTGAAACCTAAGAAGGCGGTTGGCCCTGATGGGGTACCGATAGAGGTGTGGAGGTGTTTGGGTAAGATTGGTATTGATTGGTTAACAAACCTTTTCAACAAGATATGGACGGCTACAAGGATCCCACAAGATTGGAGGAAGAGCACCTTGGTCCCGGTTTATAAAAACAAAGGAGACGCTCAAGATTGTTCTAACTACCGAGGAATTAAGCTTATGAGCCACACTATGAAGCTGTGGGAAAGGGTGATTGAACAAAGGTTGAGGGCATACACAAGCATTTCAGATAACCAATTTGGTTTTATGTCTGGGAGATCTACTATGGAGGCAATCCATTTGATAAGACAAATGATGGAGTTTTATAGGGTAAAGAAGAAAGATCTTCATATGGTCTTTATTGATTTAGAGAAGGCATATGACAAGGTGCCAAGAGAGATACTTTGGTGGGCAATGTTGAAGAAAGGTATCCCACGAAGGTATGTAGACCTAGTTAAGGATATGTATCGGGATGTGTCAACAAATGTGAGAACATGCGGAGGGTTGACAAAAGATTTCCCTATTACAATCGGATTGCATCAAGGGTCTGCATTAAGCCCTTTTCTTTTTGCAACGGTTCTAGATGAATTAACTAGACCATTTCAAGATGAGGTTCCATGGTGTATGTTGTTCGCGGATGATATCGTTTTGGTGGATGAGACTAAGGACGGGGTTAATGTTAAGTTGGAGCAATGGAGGCAAAGGTTGGAATCTAGAGGGTTTAAGCTAAGTCGGAGTAAGACTGAATATTTGGTATGTCGTTTTGGCACTCAGAGGGGGACAAGCAATGAAGTGGTGAGTTTGGATGGAAAGGATTTGACCATGAGTGAATGTTTTAAGTATCTTGGGTCGATCATCCAGAAGAATGGTGACATTGATCAAGACGTAACCCACAGAATTAAGTCAGGGTGGCTTAAATGGAGAGCGGCCACGGGAGTGTTATGCGACCGCAGCATTCCCCTACAGTTGAAGGGAAAATTCTACAGGACTGCCATAAGACCAGTGTTGCTCTATGGTACAGAATGTTGGGCTTCTAAGAAAGAGCATATTAAAAAGATGGAGGTTACGGAAATGCGCATGTTAAGGTGGATGTGTGGAAACACTTTAAGAGATAGAATCAGAAATGAGGTTATTCGCAAGAAAGTAGGTGTGGCAGACATTGCAGATAAATTAAGGGAAAATCGTCTGCGTTGGTTTGGACATGTAAGACGGAGACCCGTGGGTGCACCGGTGCGAAGAGTGGAAGAGTGGGATCATGGAGGGATTAAACGAGGAAGAGGGAGACCAAAAATGACTTGGTTGGAAGGAGTGAGGAAGGATATGAAGTGCATGGATTTACGTGAGGATGAAGTTTTGGATCGTAAGGGATGGAGGAGAAAGATTTATGTTGATGACTACACGGAATAATCATATTTGGTTCATGTTAGCCGACCCCACTTTTGGGATTAAGGCTTTGATTGATTGATTGATTGATTGATTGAATAATTAGAAGCAGACAACACCATATGCGTGGTTTTTTGGAATTGTATTTTACAAAAAATTATCAACAAGTAAAACGTTTTGAGACCCACCTTGCTTAGTGCAGTGGACCTATAAAATCCTACAAAAAATTTGCATTGCATTGAATTTTCAATTGTGCATAATGATGAAAGTTATGATCTGAATTGATATGGTTTAATATATTTTGTCTTTGGTTGCGTTAAAAAATAATACAACGTGATTCGTGTTTTTAGGGAATTTAATTTCAATTTGGTTACTTCAGCAAAAGGCAATTCAACACTGTTTACCTTATAGGTTCATAAATTAAAAAAAAAAATAAAAAAAAAAAAGAAAAATTTGACAATTACCACTTTCTATTATGTCCATTTTAGTAATTACCATCTTTTTAAAAAAAAAATAAAATTGTAATCTTCTCTTTTCAAAAAGATCAAAAGTTACCATCTTCTTGCCTCCCAACTATTACATAATGTCATTTTTGGCCCACCCTTTACCTTTCCTCCCTATTTCCCTCCCATTTCTCATTCCTAAATCGATTCTCATCTCCCCTTTTACTTTTTTTCCCCCAAAAAATAAACAAAACTTAAAAAAATATTTTCTGTAGGGGATTGACGATTGAGTTAGTGATGATTTTCTTATACAAAGTATAGTTTTAGATACAAAATAGTGCTGATAAACACACATAGATGTAGACAATGTTTAATGAAAATTACAATAGATTTTTTTTTTCTTCATTTATATTGACTAAAGAAACTAACCATTGAACATATACAATAAGACAACCACCATGTATGAATAACATGTTACTCCAACGTAGTAGTCACTGTTACCCGTGCCAATCATTAGTAAATGACAAACCCTATGTTTATTACTCGTACTAAGACTCCTACTCCATTCAGCTTCGACGTCCAGCTGTCACGATACGTTTGGAGCCACGAGACATAAGCTGAATTGGAGTTTTAAGTTTGTCAATTTTCAACATATAAGTACCATTAATACATTTGATTTTAATTTCTTTCAAGGTAAATATGTTTTGAAAGCACATAATGATTGAGATATAAATTAAATATGTGATTATACATTTTCTTACGTATAAATCTCAAAATTCAATATTTCATTCTAGAAACAAGCTATAGTCTGCAAGCTTTAATAATTTGGAAGGGAACATAAACTCACATCTTAAACTAAATTCAATGTATGTACTTGTTTTGCTCCATTTTCTATACTGAGATTACAACATCTCAGCGAGCAAGAAGAAAAACACCCTTTTTCTTAAAAAATTTTAACCGTTGTTATATGAAAAATGGACTAGAGAAGTCGTTGCAGCCTAGTCTTATTATTTTTCGTGTTACACTATCCCAGAGTGTATCATATGCCCAAATTAAATAAGGAAAAAATTATGAGAATGGACTAGAGAATTCGTTACATCCTAGTCTTATTTTCAGTTATACACTTGAATGTAACATATGCTCAAAACAAGATAAAAATTAAGGGTGTCTTAAAAATAAACTAATAACTAATATCTTGTGCTGTTAAGTGTCAACTACATATGGGAAAAGAAATTAAATGCCTGCGACTTATACTAAGGAAAATAAGTCTCCAACTTTTCAAACCGTGGTTGACAATCATCAGATCATCAATAATGGGATAATATAAGTTTAAGGTTTTTAATTTTCTAAATAGGATTTGATGGTTGAACCAACCACATTACGAGTATGTAGTGTTTTCTGACTAAAGATCTCTATACATTACAACAATTAAAAAATAAGACTTGAATAGTAAATATATAATGCTAAATAGTCAAATAAAACATATATATTTTGATTAATTAGGGTGCGTTTTATTTATTTTGATTTATACTTTTTAAAACTTATTTATCAGACTTTATAAAAATTTATTTTAGTTGTAAATTAAACTCAATTAGTTAAATCCTTATTTGAATATGTACATCAATAATACATATAAGACATCTTGAATATGATATATTGAAAATGCCATTTTCTCTTAAATATTTAATTTGACGATAAAATTTATATAGTCATTTTCACAATACAAAATTGTCAGCATAATATAGTAATAGAATATTATTAGTGATTTATTTGGAATTAAAATTTTAGTTACATAAGTCAATAGGTGCATAATTAAGGGGGACCTTTGCTATTTAAGGTGATAATCGATAGCTCAATAGTGATAAAGACACACGTACTTGAAAGTTTGTCGATTTAATAGTTTTTTTTTTTTTTTATGACATAGACTAATTAATTAAATGTGGATTAAAAAAATTATTAATGTAGTATATCTAGGCCAATCTTACAAATCCCAAATGAAGGGCTTTTATTGGTCGATTAGGTCCATGGATATCACGTTTGCACCTTATCTAGTTAACCCCATGCAAAACATTTTTATTAAGTGGTCCTACTCCTATATAAACAGAAGTATTAAGTGGTCCTACTCCTATATAAACAGAAGTATCCAAAATAATATTCCAAAGTATACGTCATTTTTGATACGCAAGCTATGATTTGCTACGTGGAATAAATTGACATATTTTACATGTTATTGTTACTTTGTTAATTTTTTTCGTTGTTTAGAGAGCCACAAGGGCGGATGATGAGAATCGATCTCAAGATTTCTTAGAATCGGGAGGGAAGTTCTAACCACTTGAGTTATCCCTTAGTCTCATTGTTACTTTGTTAATGAGACAGAGAGAAACAATTTTAAAAAATTATGGAAAGTTAATTCGTGGAAAAAGAACTTGTAATAAATCCAAAAATAAGCTAGATTAGTTGGATTAAAATTCTTAGTTTGTATTTAATTATTGTGAGATCGTCTCATACAAAAATCGCATCTTCTTTGAATTAATAATTTAAGGTCCAATTGTGTAGCTCTTAATCATGATGAGGAAGTGTGAATATGTCGTACGATATCTAATTAAAAGTTCAATTGTCTTCACTTTAAATATACTCCAAATGGTTATTCAATTACCTAGCTTAGTGTTATATATTATTATTTAATTTCGGGATATAATATCATTTAAACTATTTCATGTGTATTACATCCTCGCTTTATGTCTTAATCATCTTATAATAACACAAATTCCCCAACTTAACAAATTAAAAACTATTCCACTTCCCTTGATCGAACATGCATGATATAGTTTTAGAAGATCATTGTTCGTGTATTTTGTTTCTAATTAACATAAAAGAATTTATTTTGATCGAAAAGAGGTTTTTCTTTATTTGCTCTCTTTCAATTTTGACATTTATTTTTGCTTGAAAAAACTACTAGTACTTAATTAAGCAACTTAATTGTCGCAATTATACTAGCTCTTGTGCAAACTTAATCAATAATGTTTAATTTATATGGAAATACTATTAGGAACTCCCATAGAAGTAACACCAGGTTCAGAAAATGGCCTCAACAACTCATAAGGCACAACACCTGCTCCATTTCTATTCCTTAAGTTCTCATTAGCATTCCTCTCGTCAATAATCCCATCCAACTCCTTCAATCTCCCGTTAAACTTCTCGAAAGCCGCCTTTATCATAGGTTCATTCGCCCAAGAAGGTTCCATACTCTCACCTAGATATTCCTCGTCGGGTGAATGACCCGAAAGCACGTCCAAAATTGCCATAACTCTAGTAGCTTGTATTTGTGAAGGGTAACTTCGAAGTAGGGTCTCCTCGGGTTTATCAATAAAGTGTTTCCATTCGTCGATAGTGGGGTCTTCTGTAGGCATCTTAGCCCTCATGACAGTAGGCCTATTAGGGAAGTAACCTGCATAGGCATATTGTCCAAAATTTACGGCTGCATGGTGCCCTGACGTCACCCATATTATGGTTGTTACAATTTGGATTAGGTCTTCGTTTGTTTTGAGGCTCGGCCACCATGGCTCGTCTTTCTTGTCTCCGTGCCCTATTGTTCTTATCTCCGTCCACCAAGCTTGAAGCTCTTGATCCGATTCTACTAGGCTCGGGTCTTTGTAGTAGTGGTTCACGTAATCTGCCACCCATTGCTTGAGGATAGACCATAACTCTAAGCCATCATTCGCGTATGGGTAGTCCTCTATTGTTAGCTTTAATCCGTGTGGTGCTGATGGATCTTCTTCTGCCAATCCCCTGTAATAATTCAAACACAACGTGATTCAATTGTATCAGTATTTGATTAAGAATAATGATACATATAACCTTTAGAGTTACAAATAAACATTTACTATATTTTCTAATTTGATATTAATTTAGAGATGCATGATAAAATCACGCGCAAATCAGTATAATTCAAGTTATATTTTCATTTATATTTTTCATTTTTAGTTTCTTATATGTAACCCTAACGGCTATGTATCATTTTTCATCAATTAATTATTCTGTTTGACAAGATTTTAATTGTTACAATAATGATGTTTGTTCAAATTATATTACACCATGAATAAAATTAATTAAGGAGTAATTTCTTGTCTAATTGATTAATTAATTCATGCTTCATTACCAACCAAATTGATGTTGCAAAAGTGTATGTTGATTTAAACTACCTGCTAATAAGGTCATTTGGTAAGGCTTCATTATCAAATCGCCACTCCAAGCCATATATGACAGAGCTAATCTCACAGGCATACTTCCCGGGTGAGAAGGAGCCCTCAATGATACCGCCTGCATTAATCAAAGCTAGTCGAGCAAGAGCGTTGATCTCTACAGTGTATCGAAAATGAGGGTGCAATAGCCTATATATTGGGTGCATTTCACTCAATTGACGATTTGCAGCAATTATGTAAGGTTCCGTGCAACAATGAGTTCTAAGCCTACAATCATCAAGTAAACATATGTTTAGGTACAAATATTTAACGTAAGTAAAGGCCTTAATTTGTAGCATGTTAAAAAAAAAAAAGATAGAAAATATGTGGTTTTAAAGTTATCAACATAACTTATCCAAGTGCAAAAATAGGTAAAATGAACGTACCAATGGCTAATAAGTTGGTGGTAACCCGAGTCATGGGAAAGGACATGTGCCTTAGCAAGCTTCCATAGCCAACCGGAAGTGGCACTAGTTCCCGGCATATACACTTGCTTCCATTGAGGCTTCCCATCTACGGGAGGCCGAGTTAATTCAATACCTAAAGGTCTTAGTGTTCCATCATCATTAAGGATGAACAAAGTTCGCGAGGCATATAATGTTGTCCCTTTTTGCTCCCTTACTTTGTTCACGTATGGCATAAACATGTCATGATAATCAATTATAAATAACTTTTTTTCTTTCAATACCTGCAATATGATCATTTTCCTTAATTAGTTGGTTCAGCAAGTATGAAATATTAATTAATTTACATACATTATATGGATAATTGAACAACATGATCATATAATCGATCTTATTATAACCTGATCAAGCGTCATAGAACCCTTTATCTGGCTCTCAATGAGCTCTGTTGTAAAAGCCGATTCAGGTGGACCGTAGATGTTGGGGTCTAGATTACTCTTCAATGGCCATTCCTGTAACAAATGACATGCTAACATGTTACGATTTCATTTTATTTTATAGACGAAATAGATAATTAAATTATGCACGTCGTCTTAGTGGTTAATTAAGCCTTCAACCTTTAGCATTTTACAAGAACTATATAGTGAAAGTACATTTATGAATTCTTGTATAAGCTAGATTTCATATTATACCGTGACACGCTTGATACTCAAAGGATTCAAGCCAGCAAGAGTTTGACGAGAGAACTCCTCATCTCTAAACCAAGAAAACCTATCCCCTGCAAATCAACCATAAAATTTACTATATTAATTAATTAAATACTTAGCTTATTTGGTCAAAACAGTCAATTATGTTGACGTTATTAATCCTTTTAACTTGTTCTTGAATAGTTGACACACTTTGACTTTTAACATAATATTAGTCAAAGTTATGATAAAAGACAAAAACGTGTCAGAAAAATCTAGAGTGATAACACGTTATTAAGACTTAGTAATTTAATTGAAAGTAATTAGAAGAGGTTCATACGGTCAAATATCTTAGGGAGCTCAAAACGAAGCATGTTTTTTTCAATGTCAGTGACGGCCCTAATGAGCCGAGGCAACATATTTTGCAAGACTCCATTTTGTTGCAATCCCGGACAATGAACCCCTTCGTTGAATAGCGAATCAATGGCAGTGAAGTATGGAAATCCTTGATCAGGATCAACCATCGCAGTCTCTAATGACGGTATCACAGCATGCAACACCGAGTACACGGTTGTGAAACCAAATTGTGCTTGCTTCACCTCTGAGAATTGTTCATCTCTAGGTACATACACTGTATTAGATCTGCTTTCCGAACTTGGATCTGCACACGAGATTGCCCCCATGTGTCATGTGGCAAAATGGTAAATAAATCAACAACTTTATAACAATAATATATGAGTTCCACAACTGTAGATAAGCACATATTGTTTATTAAAGTGATATATAATAATATAAACTTGTATTTTCTCTGTATATTCAAAGTATTACTTTTCTTTTACGGTTTTTATTAATTTTTTTAATAAAAGAAATAGTTTGTTATAGTCATCAAATTAAGTGTGCATCTTGGAGACCATGTAACGAAATGACATTAATTAATACCTGTCTTAGCAGGAGGACGTCCAGTTCTACAACGTCGAGGGTAAGGAAGTTCTTTGCTACCCCCCAAAGCGGGTCTACCCAATGCAGGATCTCTGTCTGGATCGCCAACGTCGTTGTAAATGTCATAATCATAAATTCTTTCAAAGCTCTTGCGCTCCCCCTTTCCATCCCCTCTCAAACTTTCAAGCTCCTTTTCTCTTAACTTCTTCAATCCAGCTGGTGTTTGTGATGGCAAGTATGACTATATGTATATTAAATAATCGTTACTTAATGATTGGACTATAGTATATCAAATTCAATTTTGAGCTTTAATTTCAACTATTCGAAAATTCATAAATTAAAAAATTAGTACTAATTAGATAAAATCAATTAAAAAAAATCCGACTTTTATTATTTTTATTTTTTTGTGTCTTTCCTACAAAGCCACAAAACTAGATAGGATAGTGTTGTGTGCAATTAAGGTAATTTAATACTACTGGTTAATCAATATAAAAATAATTAAAAATAAAATAAAATAAAAATAACATCAACTTTGATCTCTATGCCGACTATACGCTTAGTGACCAGTTATCAATTTGTCAAATCGAACTGAAAACCCTTTATAACATGAAATAATATTAAATAATGTCGAAAATTCATACTACCAAATGAAAAAGTAATATAATTAACATTAATTATTGAATTGAATCTAACCTAAATCTTGTATGATGACTTGATGAGACTCTATATAGTAGTACAATCAATGACATATAAATTAAACTTGCCATAAAATAATTTGTATAAAATTTATGAGTCCCTCTTCTTTTTTCCTCTTTTTTTGAATAAATCACGCATGTTGTCATGTTGAGACATATATTTGATTATTAAAATCATTAATATTATACCAGTAAATACAATGTACTCGTGTTATATAAAATTTATAGTAATTATTTATAAGTAAAAAAAAAAGGTTAAAATTTGTCACTTGAAATATTCCTTATAATCAAGTATAACTCCGTACCTTATTAGTAAAGAAAACCCTTTTTTCAGGGTTGTCGAATTTGGCATGGACCCATGTATTGCAATTAAATTGTAGTGAACCAAAAGGCAAGCCGTCAAGGACAATATCAATGAGGTGCATCTCTGTATGGTGTTCGTTTTCAATAAGTACAGCACCAACTTCTCCAAATTCTGGTGGGACTACCAAATCTGATTCATATTTTACCAATCCCTTCTCCGTTTTTGTTCGGTGGGCATATCCTTTGATTGTTGCCTTCTCCAATCCCGATTCTTTGACAACAACATACAAAAAAATTATTAAAACCTCGACTCATTTACTTTTTATCTATGTCCCGTTTAAAATATTCATGTACATAGTATTTAAAAAAAAATACGAGTAGTCTGTATGTGGAATATTGTTATATTTGTCACAATATAATTTTCAAATCTTATGAGTTGAACTTTTAGGATTAGAGGGAGCTAGCTAAGTCACATAATCTATGATTAATTAGTCCGATCTAAATTTATTTTTTATTTTTTTTGGGGTACAATTAATTCATTAGTCCAATTATTGCATTCAATTATCAAGTATCAACATATATGTCCACCCTTAATAAGTTGCATTGATTGTCGTTCAATAATAATTGTCCTGTCAAGAAATTAGAAAAACAATACGTTTGTATTAAAGTGTCTTAACTAGAATACTAGATGAATTGAATGTTACTTTCTATTTAGTTGCATGTTACTTACTTTGTATAGAAGTAACATTTGATTTGGCTCCATCATAAAATTATGAGTAATCTACCCACTAAATAGAATAGCAGAGAGAGAGCATAAATAAAACTCGTTGTAATATTATATCAACGTGTCATTTACTTACTCGATTGAGTCTCAGCACTAACAAGCTCCAAGAGGATGGATTTACCCAACAAATCAGTCATATCATCAAGCCCTCGGTTAAGATTAAGGTTGCTCAATAAACCAACCGCTGGTTGTACTGAAATGGTGGCCTTAACCTTCACAGCTTGTTCACCATCTAAGGCTGCTACAGCTTTAACTCTAAGGCTGCCATTTCGACCACGGTGTGCCCTAGTAACGGCACCACCACCATACAACTTCCTAGTAAATAATGCACCAATTGATGCATTATTTACCCTAGAAGAATTGTATAGTTGAACAAAATTTGTTTCATTTCCATTAACAAAGGGCTTTGGCAGCAAAAAAGGTGATGGGGTTTTGCTAATATTATTGGCGGATGTGTTCAACATCTTTATTTTAGATAATATTATTAGTTTTTTTTTTTTGGGATGAAAAAATTGGTATGATATATTATTCCTTTTATAGAAGGTGAGAAGGGCATGCATGGAATTAATATTACTAAATTTGGAATATATTGTGCAATTACAGCTTGTGTGAACCATGTGGTTTATACAAGATAGAAATATCTAGGGGGCAGATATTCATACAACGATTTTTTTTTTTTTTTTTTTTTTTGGACGCAATAATCATATATAATATATTCATATAATAATGATATGTATGATCTACTCGTATTCCGTAAGAGTTATGGGCACATTACTACTCATGGACACAAAATTGCAGAATTGAATAATTGGTGTCTTATCATTGATGAATTATTGTTGATATAAATTTTTTATTGTTAATTGTATGATATATATTGTATGATATATATAAATAACAGTAAACAATAAATTGTTTGAAAAAATTAATTTGCAAAAATAAGTGAATAATTGCATATTACATGTTAAATGAGTAGGTATGATGGATGGTTCAAGATGGAGTGGAGCATTATCTAAATGCAATCCGAATTGTTACTTGTTCATTTATCGCCCGCTTTTCATCCGTTTGAATCAGAATTTCATCCATTAATCAAGACGGGTAGATCAGGTCAAGGGAAATTCATTAATACAGAGTGATACTATTCCTACTCTTAGCTTTATACTACGTATTTTTTACACTCTTTTTTACGTTATCTACTTTTTTTCTTACACCTACCATCTTTTTACCCCATCTCTCTTATTTTACTTATCATTAATTCATTTTTTGTCCTTACACTCACTTAAGTTTTTAGTAGGAGACATTTCATATAAATGGAGGAAACAACATATAGATGAATCTTTATATCTACTTAGTATTTAGTTATATATATCTTATCAATTTAATTTAATAATACATGTGTCTCTTTCCTTTTCTCTTTCTTGCCAAAAAGAAAAAAGAAAAAAAGAAAAAAGAAAACTCAAATTTGGTTACTAACGTATCTCTTCCTATGTATGTAGGCATGTAGCTCGATCTTGTCTTTAATTCTTCACGATAATGACTGAGTAATAAATGAGAACTTGAATTTTTAACAAACCATCATAATGATCATATCTAAATATCTAATAACTAATACGGAGTAATGAAGTTATGTAAATCGATTTATAACCATCATCTTCAAATCATCAAATGTTCTTGTATAGTGAATAATGCTTTTTTTTTAAAAAAAAAAGTATAGTGAATCATACTTTTTTATCTTAAACATTATTTTGGAATTGATTGTCAAAAAATAAATAAATAATAAATAAATAATTGGAACAGTAATTATTAATGCATTTAACAAAACTAATTATTTTTGTCCCTTTAGAAGCAAATAATTTTTTTAATATATGCTTAGGGCATGTTCTTTTCATCTTAAGTTTATCCTACTCTCATAAAATATATAGTTAAGCTTTAATCAGTTCAACTCTGTTCAGTAAATTAGAACAAGCCCTTAATCAAAATTATATAAAATAACATTCTGTAAACCTCCAAATAACGTTGAGGTATCCTATCCGGATATTGCCTTTCGAGTACTTCGAACCCAAGACAATTAAAGTAACAAAATAAAATCATACGGAGTAGTTAAAAACAAGCTCATCTAGTCACCACCCCCAAAAAGGAAAATAAATAAATAAATAAATAATGGAGAAGAAAAAAAAAAAAAAATTGTAAATGTATTTATGTCAGTACAATGTCTCATAATAATTGAATGGACCATAATTTATACTTGTACTACATATTCAATAGGCTTATATAGAAGTATATACTGTGGACCACTGGTCCAAACCCAACTCAATTCCGGGCTTCTGAAGCTTTTGATTTCTACGATAAGATACGTATCCTGGCCCCTTTGTGGTTGTAATTTAGATTATTATTATTATCAAAATCTACCTGATCTGAAAATAAAACGATTTAGTTTTGAAGTAAGTTAAAAAGACTCAAACTTAAATCTAATTCACTAAACATAGACACATAACATTGACCTAATGCCACAAGCCAAATTTAATACGACTATTATCAATCTACTACCCCCTCTGTTTTATGGTAAAATAAATGTTCAGACTTTCACTGTTTATATACGTACATCTCTTTAATCATATATTTATTTTTTATACATAAAATTAAAATAGTACTCACATAGATGTGTTAGAATTGTCTCACTGTATAATTGATTCTTTAGGTATTATACATAAAATTAAAATAGTACTCGTATAGATGTGTTAGAATTGTCTCACTGTATAATTGTTTCTTTAGGTATCTTAATTTTTCAGCACTTTACCATTCATGGACATTACAATGTCTTAAATTTTTAGATAATTTTTTATTAAAGGTGTCTGATATGAATTCTCAAACATAATTTAACCTGTTAATTAATTTTGAAAAATTAAATAAATTTTATGTTTGAAATTAATTGAATGGGACTATTCATTCATCATAAATAAATACTACTAAATTGAATGGGAAATTTAGCTATTTTTGTTTCTTGTTATCCTTGTACTCTTGTATGTTAATTATCCACGTGTAAAACAACTATGTCCTAATTTAAATTTTAGCTCACCAATGAATACCCGGAGCCCACCATATCTATATATTAACAAATAGCCCATTACGTCGGCCAGTTGTCCAATGTCGCTAACTAATGGGCCTAATTAACTCCTACAAAGATTTTTTTTTTTTTTTGAAAAATAATAATAAATAAATAAATAAAATTGGACCATAGTTTCACTAGTCGTAGTTTCTAACCAATTATAAATAAAGGCCAACGTGATGGTATACAATCATATCAACGTCTTAATCCATCCGTATAACCAAACAAATGCGGATGCCGTGATGACAAAAAAGTTATACCCATAAAAAAAAAATAATAAAAAATATAATAAATATTAAATAATTAAAAATTAAAAGAGGTTGTTTTGTGTGTGGTTAGTCGCACCATATGAGCGCTTGTTAAAGAAAAAATAACCTCTAAAACACTAATCGAATGACAACCTATGCAATTTAGTAACTCTATAACACTGATCGAGTAAAGCTTGGCGAAGTAAACCTTGAAACACTGATTGAGTAATTCTTACAACACTAACAAATTAATCCCATAATAATTGAATGGAAATTTTTTTAAAATTATTTCACAGCTAACAACTTGTTTTCAGTTAATCGCTACTAACCACAACTAACAGCCACGGAGCCACCTCCACAACCATAATTTGTTAAATAGGCCTTAAATGCGTGCAAGCACGTACTATTAAGTTAACATAAGGGCATCTTTGTTCAATCTCATAGTGTGATAAAATATAGAGAGAGTATTCGAATTATTGACATCATGAGCTAATTATTTATTGACATATTATGGTTCTAGTCCTTGTAGACATATAAAATGAAGTGAGTATATTATTTAGTGGTTGTGTTATTACTATAAAAAGTCTAATGACTAGTGTGATGCGCGAGGTGTATCGACGTATACTGCTATAATGAATGGAGAAGATGTAAATGATAAATATGGAGGTGAAGGGGGGAGATGAGAGGATAAGATGGGAGAAAACTTAATGATAGAGTACATATTCCTGGGCCTCAACCATCAGCTTAAGCTTTTGGTTGAGTTGGTCCACTAACATGGTATCAAGAGCCAGCGTGACACAAAGGTCACGGGTTCGAATCTCATCCACCCCTCCTTTAAAGTGGAATTAATTCGCAGCAGGTATTGGTGGGCCTGTGTTGCATCCACATTTCAAGCCCAAAGGGCCTTTCATGTGAGGGGGAGTGATGGTTGAGGCTCAGGAATATGTACTCTATCACTTAAAACAAAGCAATAGATTAGGACTTAGGAGGTAGAAAACAAAATGAACTCATAATGATTGAATAATGATATTTTTATGAAAATGGTAGTGTGAAGGAGGGGATAATTATCATTGCAAATCAAGTAATTTTCAAAGATAAATAAAACTTGATGTAAAGAGTCCAAACTCACATAGTACTTATCATCAAATCCAGCACAACCCCACAAATCTCACATCGTCAATTTGTTAAACTCTATACCTTTAGATTTAATTATTATCTTGAATTTCAGATAGTTGAGGATACTAGGGTTGTGGCTCTACCACGCTCACTTCCTCTTTAGTTTTGGTTGTTCTAATAGTTTGTTTTTTTCTATTTGTTGCTTTTTTTTTTTTCCTTATTGTATACTCTTTTAAATTATTAATTTTTTTAAAAAAAATCCCCTCACACATATATATATAATAAAATAAATTGGGAAAATTTTGTGTTAATGACAAAAGCTTTTAAGTTCATTTTTACTGTGACCTCTTATCAAAATCATAATTATACAAAGTACTTGTTAAAATGTAATTAAACACCCTAAATCATGAGTTAAATTTCTTGAGACAAAGTATGCTTAATAAGACCTTAAGTAAAATGTGAATTTCACATCAATAGTCTTTTTGTGTCTTTATGCTAGTTTTGATGAATATTAGTGTTTCCTTAAGGAAAAATAAAATTTTCTTTAGCAATTCTGGTACGCATACATGTAGAATTATTTTATTACTTAAAGATTTTAATTTTGGCCTTATCACCGTATTGATCCATTTTGTTCACACCACGTATTTACCTTTTGTTTGTAACTAAATAGGTTCAAATAATACATATTCACAATCCTTGATTGTATTATAAAAGGTGTACTAATATATGTTGTATATAGGTTCAACTTGAACATAGCAATATTGATTTGACTAAACTTGACCCAAAATCAAGAATTCTTTAAAGTTATCCGACCCGATAGTTATCCAACTCAAATTGAACCCGAACCCGAACTAACAACCATAAATCAGGCCCATACCTAACTTGATACAATATAAACCATATATAAAACCGACTCGAATTTGAATTGAACCCAACCTACACTCGAAAGGGGAGTGGCCTCGAGGTCTAGAATCAAACTTGACCTAACCTTAATTTAAATCCAATATGAAGCCTAAATTTACTCGACCACATTCTTGAGTTTTGATCTGAGACTTAATTTGACCCGACCTATAGTACATTTAACTACACAAATGGGGATGATTTAGCCTCTTTGGAAGTGAAGATTGCTTACCCTTCCACACACTTCCATACAACCGAGCTCATAAATGTTAACTCGTTCAAATATCTAATTTAATAGATCAATTTTTCTCAAAAAAAAAAAAAAAAGTCTTTCATAATTACTTTAAACACATTTGTAGTTTGACAAATGGTAGAAAAATTATAAGGTTTAATCAAAAAACACACAATTTTCATTTATGGTCTGTTTGGAAACCATCATTTCATTTCAAATGATGGAATTGTCTCAAATTGCTTGTTTGGGAATTATAAGTATTTGCATTTGGATTTCACCCAAATCCAGTCTTTGAATAGTTCAGTTAAATTTTCAGAATTTTAAATCCAGCTTTAATACATGTCATTTCAAATCCACTATTGTCTTCACCACCGTAGCCACTGCCAACACGCCCGCTTGCAACTTCTTGACACTGTAAATCCTTCACTATTGCCTTCACCTTGTAAAAAAAAGGGTTTCAATACTAAGGCTTTTCAATAAAGTACTCCCTCTTATTTTAATTTCTGGTTTATATGATTGATGTAATTTCTTTGTTAGAGCATAATTTTTAGAGAGAGAAAAACAGAGGCATGCAGATTTGAAATTCCATGGCCTCAAAATACATAGTGACTTAATCATGGTTACAAAATACATAGTGAATTCAAAATGATTATTTTGAAATTTCTAAGTTTATCCAAACAAAGAAATTGGAATTCAATGTCTGTATTTGAAGTACCAGATTTGAAATTCTGAATTTGAAATCAAATACTTGCATCCAAACACTACCTTAACTCATTCAATAATAAACAATTAAACACAATTTTCACATGCATTTAAAGATTTAATATTGGCGGGAGATATTTGAAGGGTAAACAAAGAAAATAAGTTTCGCATGCTTAAAAGCGCATAATTCATAACATTGACCTGTCTTGTCGACCGTCCGATATGTAATCTTCAATCTTGACCATTCAAATATGGTCAAGTACATCATTCTAGCGTACACCTGCCCACACCAGATCCTTTTTTTCTTCCCTCTTTTTTCTGTAAAACCCTAATTTCCGACAAATTTGAAGAAATTTTTGCAGATTCAATTTTTAAGAATCAGTGCTAGAATTAGCTTTGATGGATTCTGGGGATGATAGTGATATCCCAATTGAGCCCAAAAAGGGGAAATCTAAGACTCCCAGAAAAACTAAAGAAAGCGTTCTCAAGCAAAGTAAGTTCAATTTTTGTCATTTTTTTTTAATTAGAATTGGATTTTAGGGTTTTAATTGATGAAAATTTGATTTTATTTGGTGGGTTGGCAGAATCACCAGCGGAATTTTTCGCGGAGAACAAGAATATTGCTGGATTTGACAATGTAAGTTCCGAGCTCAAATTTTAAGCATTTTATCCCCAATTTTTGTGATTTTTAAATGAATTTTTCGACCTAAGACCCTATTTAGATGTGATTATGATCTTGCTTGAACTATATGATTTTATGATTTACTTGATGATTTATATAAACTTGGGTTACTGTACATAGGAGCTTGTTATAATAGTTAGCTAATAGTACTATTGTGAAGTAGGGATAACACTAGTTGTTTCTAAGGGCAACGTGTCGGATTATAGTTATAGGTCTGGTATCACTCAGATGGTGCTGACGTTACGCCTTGCTCCATCGTGCTTTTGCTGTGATTTTTAACTGATAGCGAGTCCCGAGTGAATGTTTATGGTATTGCTAGAATGAGATATGAATGGAAGTTGAGGTGTGACTGTGTGTTAAAAGGTTGTAATGAAATATAATGTGTGTGACATTATTGCTTATTTCATGACGTATTATTCGTCTGTTGCAGCCTGGGAAGTCTCTGTACACTACTGTGAGAGAGTTGGTTGAAAATGCTCTTGATTCTTCAGAGTCTATATCAGAGCTTCCTGTTGTGGAAGTTACAATGTTAGTGGTTTTAGCTATTGAATTATGACACAAATGTATGGAACACATCCATTAATCATGTTGACAAGTTTGATATTTTTTCG
The DNA here is from genome assembly GCF_948465745.1 of Chenopodium album. Taxonomy (NCBI): domain Eukaryota; kingdom Viridiplantae; phylum Streptophyta; class Magnoliopsida; order Caryophyllales; family Amaranthaceae; genus Chenopodium; species Chenopodium album. Next base: position 913,393 of record NC_137855.1, read on the forward strand.
TGCTGCTTTTTGTTATTGAAGTGAAGAGATAGGGAAGAGTAAGTTCAATTCTATGATTGGTCTTATTGACCGGGAGCGAGTTGATCAGGAGTTATATGATGATTATGAGACAGCCAAGGCTCGTGAGGTAAGTGAGCTTTTAGTGTTCCATCAAATGCAGTTAGTTATCCAAGCTTGGTTATTCCTGTTTTGGTTTTAGTCATGATTTCTCTTGAGTTTTAAATTTACAAATTGATTTGGTCATATGGTTTATATCCGTGAATTTTAATTTTACAAATTGTAGGTCTCTATGCCAGTAGCCCAGTATGGTTAGTGACTGATAATCTGATATCATGAGTTAAGTTAGGTTTTTAACTAGGAATATGTGGATCAGGATATCTAATTTTGATCTGACCTCATTATTTGTTGCTCACATAGAAACGCCTGGCAAAGGAAGCCCGTGATCTGGAAATCCATGCAAAAAATGCAGCTTTGGGGAAGAAAGTTAAAGAGACTGCTGCAAAAGCTAGCAAAGGCCGGGGTGAAGCCTCTTTTTTCAGGGTGATATGTAAGGTGATTTATATCTCAACCTTCTGTCTATTTGGTCTCTCTCTCTCTCTCTCTCTTTTTTTTTTTTTTTTTTTTTTTTTTTTTTTTTTTTTTACTGAAAGCTCTTGCAGATTTTCTGCTACTTTTCAAAATTCATCTCCACTTCTATGTTGATATAGTGTTTTCCATTTTATGTAGGACAATGGCAAAGGAATGCCGCATGATGACATACCTAATATGTTTGGGAGAGGTGTGATTATTAATATGCTTGGAGTTTACTTATCTCCCTGCTTTTTCTTTGTTGTAAATATTTATTATTCCCTTATGCAGTTTTATCTGGAACAAAATATGGACTGAAACAAACACGTGGGAAATTCGGATTAGGGGCTAAGATGGTAAGTGTTGTCTTCAGCTAAAAGTCGAGCAGCTCTTTTGTTGTATGAGTTTTGTTGCACTAGATAGTAGCATTTGTGCCTTTTCTTTGATGTCAAGCTTACGTTCCAAGCTGTGATTTTTTATGCTATAGATTTAGTGTTATCAGGCTTATGTAACTCATATCGAACTTATGTAGGCTTTGATTTGGTCCAAGATGAGCACCGGACTACCTATAGAGATATCATCAGCAATGAAAGGCAATAATTATGTATCATTCTGCAGGCTGGATATTGACATCCATCGGTATGGTAGAATTTGCTGAATTTCTGAGGTTTATGTTTCTATCTCCAAAGCTATGTTGGTTTGTACTGTACATAATGGTACCAGTATGCTAATGGTTTGCTTCTAGGAATATTCCACACATTCATATACATGAAAAACGTGAAAATAAGGACCGTTGGCATGGAGCTGAAATTCAAGTTGTCATTGAGGGAAATTGGACTACCTACCGGGTATTTATTGTTGTCATTTGGTTTCTATCCAGGCACAGTTGCTTTTGCTTTGTCAGGTTATTCTTTAATTACTATAACTTGAAACTTACTATCTTTTCTAATTATTGGTAACTTGTTGCTCATGCAGTCTAAGATATTGCATTACATGCGTCAGATGGCTGTCATCACCCCTTATGCTCAATTTGTCTTCAAATATATTTCAGAAACGCCTGAGTATGTTGTCCCCCTCTTGTCTTTGTTTTCTGCATCTTTCACTTGCCTCATTTTGGCTGTCTACATTCAACAACTAAACTTATACTTTTCCCCTTAGTTGACCTGATTCAACTCTCATTGAGTATGTTGTTGCCTTCTAGGTATTGGCTAATTATTTATCTATTTTATTTATGCAGTAAGAATGTGACCATAGGATTTGCACGAAGAACTGATGTAATGCCTCCTGTACCCATGGAAACAAAGTATCATCCATCTGCTGTCGATCTATTACTCATTAAGCGGCTTATTGGTGAAACTTCAAAGCAGAATTTGCTACAGTTTCTTCAACATGATTTCGTGAATATAGGAAAACCTCATGCTCAGCGTCTGATTGGTAAGAAATTATTTCTGAAACACACACTATAGTGTACTAACTATTAAGTACATGGTAATAAGTGAATTTTTAGATGCCCCAAAGTGAATTTTGAGGCTGTGTTGTATTTGTGATTCCCTTATCACTGCTTAGCATATGAAAATCGTGTCATTGTTTACATCCTAAGCTCCTAACTATTTCTAGCACAGGGTAGAACAGTTGTAACTAACCTTTTGTAATTCCTAGGAAATTGGTTTATCTTGTTTTGGTTGCAATGGGAAATAGTTTCTTGTGGTAGTATATATTTCAGGGGATTTAACTTTCCTTGTGTAATTCTTAGGAATTTGGTTTTGTTTAATTGCAATAGGATATAATTTTCTTGTGGTAATTTATAATTCAAGGGATTTACCTTTCCTTGTTTAATTCCTAGGAAATTGGTTAAACTCGTTTTGTTATCATATGAGAATTTATAATTCGTGACAATTGTGAATGACTGGAGGTTGGGGGGGGGGGGGGGGGGCGGGGGGCGTTGTTAAGTAACATAACTTTTCAAGTTCCCATGCTATGTAGGAATTTCAAATTCCCAAGAAAGTTGCAATTTCTCCATTTTGGAAATTTTATGTCAACCACATAAGATGTGATTCAAGCATTTCCTTAAAATTTTCATTTTCCTTGTCAATTAAGTGCAACCAAACAAGCACAAAATTTATGATTCCATCTTGTGAAAGTGTGAAACCACCTTTTGGTAGCATCTCTGTATGGACAAGGGCCAAAAATCTTGTCATGCTATTATATTGTTTATTTGTTATTACTCTGTACTTGTTAGAGATGGTTCAATTGCATGGAAATTGATAGTATCTTTGTTTCATATATATGCTAGCTAATACAAGTTTTTAATTATAGACACTCCAATGGATCTATAATGATGATGCCATGTCAACTTTCAGGTGAAATGGGCCCAGAATTCAGCCCTAAAATGGCTGTAAAATCACTTACCTCACAGCAGCTCGTTCGCATACATCAATTGTTTCGTCAGGCTAAATTTGGTGATCCTAGTGGAGATGTAAGCCACTTGCTGCTTATAATCATTAGTGAATTTGCATTGAGATTTTTGCCTCGTCTCTTACAGTATATTAATGGCTTGTGAACTGCTTGCAGTGCCTCAGCCCTGCAGGAGAGTACAATCTTCGGTTAGGAATCATAAAAGAGTTGCATCCTGACATGGTTGCTACTTACTCTGGCAGGTTTATATCTACTTTTGAGATCTATATTTTTTTCTCTTTTCTTGACATCATGCTGAAATAATGTATAGATGGACAAACTATATTGCTACAATATTTTAATTAACTTTTGCTGTGAAATTATATTACTGCTGTATATATTTCTATGCAGTGCTCAAGTGTTTGAAGGCCACCCTTTTCTTGTGGAAGCTGGAGTCAGTGTTGGTGGCAAAGATGTTAAACAAGTAAGTAGTTGCATCCGCTTTGTGAATTTTGGTCATTGATGTAGAATAGTGATGCCAATTATTGAGATATGTAAAGTTGGGATTTTAGTCCCTTGAGGACAGAAATGGCAGGAATTTAGTGAAAGGCATTGCTTTGGAGTTGTTTTTCTTCTGATAGATTTACAAGGCGGATAATAATGTGTTTTGTTGTCATAAAATTGTTTGGTTATTATAACGTCTCAGTATGGGCCTGTTCTAAAAAATCCTAGGCCTTTTAGGCTTGTAGCATCAGTCATTAGATGCCCATATTTGCAATTGCATACGAAGTATTTTTTAAAGTTGTCATGTTGCTTGGCAATTTTTTGAGGATATTCAAAGTTGTCAATAGGTATAATGATAGTTTCTTTTCATCTATAGTCCTATGTTTGGCTATATGTCTAATTTCTGCTTTACTGTAGGGTTTAAACATCTTCCGGTTTGCCAACCGAATTCCACTTCTCTTCGAGCAAGGTGCTGATGTTGTTACGAGGACGGCTATAAAGAGGATCAAGTAAATGCTTTTTTATTTATGCCCTTGTCCTTGCTATTCTGAGGCAGTGCCTTCAATTGTATTGATGAAGACATCTCATTGGGAGCTTATTTGTCAGTTGGGGCAGTTATAAAATTAACCAGAATCAGGACAAGATTGGAGTCTTTGTCAGCATTGTTAGCACAAAAATCCCATTTAAAGGGACTGGAAAGGAATACATTGGTGATGACATCAGTGAGATAGCTTCGGCAGTCAAGGTGAGTCTTTTCTCAGTTTTAAAATTTACTTATAAAGTTTGGATTTGGTCAAACACTGGTTCTCATTCTATGGTATGTTACAGTATGCTATTCAGCAATGTTGTATCCAGTTGAAGTCCAAGATAGTGAAGAGAATTCAGGCCAGGGAACAACAAGAAAGAAAGCGAAATATGAGCAAGTAAATATAAGCCCTGACTCTCTTTCTTAAGTATTTTTAATTTATTTATTTACTTATTTGTTTTTTTTTGTTTTTTTTTTTTTTATTTTAGTCCTCACCCTTCCTGGTTTTTGCAATTGTTAGATACATTCCAGATGCTGCAAATGCCATCTATGATGTGCTTAAAGAGGCGGCACAATTGCATGCATCAAAAAAGAGAAAATATGAAGGCGAGGATGCAGAAATACTGAGAAAGGTGTCAACTCGTGCTTTAACAACAGAGACACTTAAAGAGAAACTCGCTAGACATGTTGAGCAGGTAAGATCAGCAGCTTGCCTCTACTGTGGCAAATTATACCTGCTTTCTTCCAAGATCTTCTTTGATTTCATAGCCATATTTCTGAATGTACATCAGATTTTGTACATTCATGAGTCCTGGTACCAATATCTGTGCTGTTGAGTCATTAGTTCGTGTGATGCTCTGCCATATTTGCATCCATATTCTCATCTTACCTTTATCTTTAAGCACTGAACATATTCTTGTACTCATCCAACAAATTGAAACATAATCCCTCCACCTGCAATAAGTTCACACTGGCTGAATCCTTCATGATACAGCGTGATTTTACAGAGAGACCCTTTAGAACAGTTATGCCATTTCTTTCCTCTTTACCCACATAATCCAAGTAGTAGCATATTGGAATTATAATTTTAAGATGTAAGAAAGATGGCACTTAATACAATTAGTACTTTATGTGGCTATTAATTACAGATGAAGTGAGTATATCATACTTGCTCTAGGAACAGCCACAGTGGTAGCTATCATGCTATCATTTTTCTGTCAACCTTCTCTTTTCCATTTAATGTGACTTTTCTTCATAATTGTTGTTCTTGCAGGTCGATTATGAAATGGCTCTTGAATATGCTACACAGGCTGGAGTTAGCGATGAACCTAGAGAAGCTTTTCATGTACAGTCACTAGAATCGGAAAACAACTTCATTGACCTGCACAGTCCTGTTTTTGTTTTCAGACTTTTCCAGTAGGATCAGGTATAAGTTCATACTGTATTTTTTTTAGTTATTTTCACTCTCAGGGTGTTGTAATTTTTTCTTTCTATAGTTCTATTATTTTCGGTTGAAAAATACTAATAAAATTTTATGTTAAAGAGTGTAACTGGTTTATATGCGAACTAACTGTAATCTTTTATAGTCTTTAGGATTGTATAGGCATATTCTGTTTTTTTTTTTTTAAATTTTTTTTCCCTTTCAATATGTAAATGGAAGGTTTGAGACTGGATGTAAAAGTTGAACAATATTATAGATAGAAGCATAGAACAATTTCAATGTTTTTCTTTGTGCATGTTCCTCCAAGGATTTGATGATCTAGTGAGTTGGTGTGCCAATCACCTTTTGCCCCCGGTAACGAAGAGTGATTGTCAATCTGTTATGATGTAAAAGGAATGCTTTTTCTCAGACTTGTGGGCGATTGTCGACGTTGAATGTGAACCTGACTTGAAAATGCAATGCTAAGGAGATGTTAGGAAACAAGTATAGTATCATCTTCCCATGTATTATATTCTTTCAACATGATATAAATGGTTTATGTACATCCTTTTGGCAGAGATGCATTATGTTCTTCGGTTCTTCCCCATTGTTAGTATTGATACTGATGCAGTACCGTGCCTTCAACCTTAGACTGGGATTGTCTATTTTAACCTCATCTCAAGATTCTCAACCTTTGCTTGATTAAGACCGCTGTAAATGTACTCATCCACTAATTTGTCTTGATGACCCACCCTTAGAGGATCCTTCCATTGATCTTTAATTTTGGGTTGATCCTCAGTTATACAGTATGTAATATGTATGTTGTGGATTTGAAGTATCCATGTATACAAGATCCTTTCTATCGTAGGAGCTAACTGATGCAAATTTGTCACAGTTTTCCAAATGTAGTACTCCGTATGAGTATTTACGCAAGTAAAAAGTGACACTTTCTATAATATCCTCAATTTTTTTACTAAGTTTGGAGGGTTGAGGGAATTTTGATACGAGAAATTCATTTTTTACAAGTGAATGTCTAAAGTCTAGATGACACACTAATGATATCTTTTAATGGTTATGCTAGTTATACTTGGAATTTACTTTTAAATTTTTAAGTTTACAGTAATAAGTAAGGAACAGCATTAATATTGTGATACTTCTACTTATTTTATTTTTTGGAATTTTAATTTTAAATATTATCAATTTGAAGAGGGAAAAGACAAATCTCAAGCTTAGAAATTGTCGCCTAATCTCTGAGAGTGGACTTAAGAGTTCACTCTACAGAAGGAAAAAAAAAAAAAAAAAAACCCAATTTACATCACAAGTAAAACTTGCTCAACTACACACATATGCAAAACTAATTTTTGTAGTTTGGTACTAGAACTTGTTACGTGTAAAAATTATTTATAAGACCGGTCGTGGTCTCATGAGACAATTCTAACAAGATTAACAATCAATCAATCAATCAATCAATCAAAGCCTTAATCCCAAAAGTGGGGTCGGCTAACATGAACCAAATTTGATTATTCCGTGTAGTCATCAACATAAATCTTTCTCCTCCATCCCTTACGATCCAAAACTTCATCCTCACGTAAATCCATGCACTTCATATCCTTCCTCACTCCTTCCAACCAAGTCATCTTTGGTCTCCCTCTTCCTCGTTTAATCCCTCCATGGTCCCACTCTTCCACTCTTCGCACCGGTGCACCCTCGGGTCTCCGTCTTACATGTCCAAACCAACGCAGACGATTTTCCCTTAATTTATCTACAATGCCCGCCACACCTACTTTCTTGCGAATAACCTCATTTCTGATTCTATCTCTTAAAGTGTTTCCACACATCCACCTTAACATGCGCATTTCCGTAACCTCCATCTTTTTAATATGCTCTTTCTTAGAAGCCCAACATTCTGTACCATAGAGCAACACTGGTCTTATGGCAGTCCTGTAGAATTTTCCCTTCAACTTTAAGGGAATGCTGCGGTCGCATAACACTCCCGTGGCCGCTCTCCATTTAAGCCACCCTGACTTAATCCTGTGGGTCACGTCTTGATCAATGTCACCATTCTTCTGGATGATCGACCCTAGGTACTTAAAACATTCACTCATGGTCAAATCCTTTCCATCCAAACTCACCACTTCATTGCTTGTCCCCCTCTGAGTGCCAAAACGACATACCAAATATTCAGTCTTACTCCGACTTAGCTTAAACCCTCTAGATTCCAACCTTTGCCTCCATTGCTCCAACTTGACATTAACCCCATCCTTAGTCTCATCCACCAAAACGATATCATCTGCGAACAGCATACACCATGGAACCTCATCTTGAATTGGTCTAGTTAATTCATCTAGAACCGTTGCAAAAAGAAAAGGGCTTAATGCAGACCCTTGATGCAATCCGATTGTAATAGGGAAATCTTTTGTCAACCCTCCGCATGTCCTCACATTTGTTGACACATCCCGATACATATCCTTAACTAGGTCTACATACCTTCGTGGGATACCTTTCTTCAACATTGCCCACCAAAGTATCTCTCTTGGCACCTTGTCATATGCCTTCTCTAAATCAATAAAGACCATATGAAGATCTTTCTTCTTTACCCTATAAAACTCCATCATTTGTCTTATCAAATGGATTGCCTCCATAGTAGATCTCCCAGGCATAAAACCAAATTGGTTATCTGAAATGCTTGTGCATGCCCTCAACCTTTGTTCAATCACCCTTTCCCACAACTTCATAGTATGGCTCATAAGCTTAATTCCTCGATAGTTAGAACAATCTTGAGCGTCTCCTTTGTTTTTATAAACCGGGACCAAGGTGCTCTTCCTCCAATCTTGTGGGATCCTTGTAGCCGTCCATATCTTGTTGAAAAGGTTTGTTAACCAATCAATACCAATCTTACCCAAACACCTCCACACCTCTATCGGTACCCCATCAGGGCCAACCGCCTTCTTAGGTTTCATCTTCCTCAGTGCAATCTCCACCTCTACTCTCCTAATCCTTCGCACATACTCCATGTTGATTTCTTCATCACTCATAGAGGTATCTCCTATCACAACTCCATTACTTCCATTAAATAATTCATCGAAGTACCCCTTCCACCTGTCCTTGATGCCCTCCTCTTGCACTAGGACCATTTGGTTCTTATCTTTGACACACTTCACCATGCCAATATCCTTCCTTGCCTCTTGTCTTCTCTTTGCCATCTTATAAATGATCCTTTCTCCCTCCTTGGAATCAAGCTTTTCATAAACCTCCTGATATGCCTTTTCTTTTGCTTGGCGAACAGCTGCCTTTGCCTTACTCTTAGCCTCCTTATACGCTGCAAAGGTTTCATCACTCCTACATTTTCCTAAGGCTTGATAGCATTCCCTTTTTTGCTTAATTACTGCTTTCACCTCTTCATTCCACCACGAAGTATCTCTCTGTACCGAAGTTCTTCCCCTTACTTCCCCTAAGACCTCTTTGGCCACTCTTAGGAAACAGTTCTTCATTCGTAACCAAGTCTTGTCCGGATCCACCTCTCCATCCCAATCCGCTTCTTCAATTACCTTTTCTGTAAAAACCTTAGCTTTTGCATCCCTTAGGGTCCACCATCTTATCCTTGGTTCTTCTTGTCTAACTTTTTTCTTCGCCTTCTCTTTCAGACGAATAGTCATTACCAATAGCCGGTGTTGGGTGACCACACTCTCCCCTGGGATAACCTTACAGTTTATGCAACTTTGTCTATCTATGCTCCTTGTGAGCAGGAAGTCTATTTGAGTTGCATTTGCTCCATTCCGAAAAGTTATCAAGTGTGAATCCCTCTTCTTAAACCAAGTATTAGCCAAAATTAAATCATATGATTGGGCAAAATCCATAATAGCTTCACCACCGGCGTCCCTCTGCCCATACCCAAAGCCTCCATGGACACTCTCATAGCCATCTCGGCTCGCCCCATACCCAAAAAAAAATGGGATATAAAGATCAACTAGAAATACAAAACTGTAAAAATGGTAAAATCCAAATGTCCAAAAAATCAATTTCATTGTAAAATCCACTGAAAAAAATTAAAAAAAAAAAAAGAAAAAAGAAAAAGAAAATATTTTACTACTCCGTATTTTAACTTGGCGGGGGATTGGGACTTTGGGAGTATTGCTCTATTCCAGTGTTCACTGTTCAGGTGAGTTTTCGATTTCCGGGGAAAAAAAAAATCAAGATTTTATTTACACTGAAAACCCAATAAAAAATTTAATTTTTTCAACAAATTGGGTATTATTTTGATTTCAGGACATTCATAATCAATGGCAAAACAAACCCAGATCGCCATAATTGGAGCAGGAACATTTGTGAAGAATCAATACATCCCCAGATTATCTGAAATTTCTGATCTTGTTTCTGTCAAATACATTTGGAGTCGTTCTCAGGCAAGCATTACTCTTTTACTTATAAATCATCGATAAACACTTAATTTTCTTTAATTTGCTGTTATAAAAGATTTTAATTTTGTGGGTTTTTTAAAAAAAAAATTAAAATTGGTAATGTGTATAGGAATCAGCTAGATCTGCAGTGGAAATAGCTAGTAAGAATTTTCCAGAAGTAGAATGTAAGTGGGGTGATGATGATCTTGATGAAATTATTAAGGATTCCTCAGTTGTTGGAGTTGCTGTTGTTCTTGCTGGCCAAATTCAGGTCTTATTTTCTCTCTCTCTCTCTCTCTCTCTCTCTTTTTTATTTTTTTTTTGGGTGAAATCTTATGTTATGTTGTTATATTGCCTTGATGATGAAAATTAATTCAGTAGTGTATGAAAGCAGATCATATGCTATCAATTTTTAGTCATAAATTTTATGTTAAGTAGAATTAAGCTTTGTGTATTCTGGCTTTGTTTAAGCAATGACATAAATGGATTAAACAATATGAATGTGACAAATTTCATAGCTTATATGTACTGTATAAATGAGATAAATTGTCGGTTTTATAACTTCCATTGCATAATGTTCGGTATAAATGAGATAATCAACTTCATAGCTTATATGTATCCTCTTGTGTGAGGAACTGAGGACAAATTTAATTCTTTAGAGAAGGGGGTGGGGAGGGAGGGGAAGGTTGTTTAGGATTAAGAAGTGTAATGGATACCAACAATATGAAAGTGATAAATTTTTGCCGAATTGGTTTGGATTCTTTGGGGGTAAGGAAAGACATTGGTTGGTCTTTTGCTGCTAGACTGGTTATCGTTATCCTGCTTGACTTCTGTTGTATTAGTTAAAGATATGATATGAGGTTCATAATTCAATTCATCTCAAGAGGCTATTGACTTAATAAAAATATTTGCTTGTTGACGTGCATTGCTTAGGTAGATATGGCGCTGAGACTGCTCAAGGCAGGGAAGCATGTGATCCAAGGTAATCCCCCCTCGCTCCAATAAAAGCCATCAATGCTTATAATTGGAATTTTTGGTAATGAAGAAGGTTTCAGTTTGATAAAATAGATATGGACCAGATCATCTGGAGTGACCAAAGAAAGAAATGATGTTATTAAATAGCTGCTGAACTTTGTATTTTTATGGGTAATCACATTATTGTTATAGCATAGAGTTGGTTCGCTTGATTTTCTATTGGTTGTTTTCTCATTTCTGATGGGTGATATGTTTTGTGTTATTTTCATGTCAAAATCTTGGGTGTTGGATGATTCCTCGGGTCAACAGAAAAGCCAGCCGCTGCAAGTGAGTGAAATTCTTGTCATCACATGATTACATCCATTTTGCTCATTAACCAATTATCTCAATCTGAATTATTCTTTATAATTATGTGTTGCTAAAGAATACGAAGTATATAGATTAATGTAGTGAAAACTGACAACAGCAATTTATAACATCCTGTGAAAATTTTAACGACTTCAAGGTGGGTACATTTTGTTAGTTACTCTATTATTGAGATTTTTATAATAAACCTGGAATCCATGAGGTTGATGATGTGGCCATTAGGTTTATTCCTGGATTAAATGTCTGTTAGATTTTGGCCTGTCCATATTTTTTATATACATCTGTTTGTGCAGATAATGAGGAGGCAGAAATGGCGCTGTCAAGCTACAACCTTATATCTCCTGGAATTCCTAGTAAACCAATCTGGGCTGTAGCAGAAAATTACAGATTTGAACCTGGTTTCATCGAGGTACATGGTATTCTGCTGTGCCCTGTGCCTATACCATATATGCCTTTTTGGAAGTTTCTCCTCAGTTAAATGCCTATTGGTTGAACAGGGCAGGAAGCTAGTCGAAGAAATAGGAAATATGATGAGTGTCCAAGTTATCGTAGAAGGATCAATGAACAGTTCTAACCCATATTTTTCAAGTTCTTGGAGGAGGAACTTCGCTGTAAGTGCTTCAATTTCCATGGCTACTATATATACACAAATGAAACTTTGGTGGATAAATGACATTATGCAATTACTTGTAAGGCTTGTATTTGTAGGCATATATGTCTCTTTAGCAAGTTTCAATTTACCAATTCAATGATGAATGCATGACTTGAATTGCTATATAATTGATGTGATGTCAGAGTCCCAAAAGTTGTTTCTTAGAGGCTCAGTTAATGAGGTGTATAGTATTCCTGTTTCGAAGGGTTCAACACTTCAACTTGTTTAGATCCGTAAATATGACTGTAAAGACTCTTCCTCTCTGGGTCATAATATAATCACATATTATGTTTTTATTTCTCATGGACAACTGGTTAGTCATGCCTTTTTTTTTTTCTTTATTGCTTGGCTATGCAATGGCTCGTATCCATTCGAAAGGGAAATTGGGTAACTCTTGGACTACCTGTATACCAACATTGTCATATAATTGAACTCAACTTATCATCGGGACTTAATTGACCTTTTGGTAGGCCTGTTATGGTTCCAAACCAACATTTATGACCCCGGGGGACTCACCACACATTCACTTCAATGGGTCAAAAAGTGTGGATTATAGACTTAAATTTTGGACGATATTGGACTTTTCCGGACCCGAAAAGAAAAGAGGATGAGGTGCTTTCTATGGACTCCATGAGACCTTAGGAGATCATTTGGGTGGATGGAACTATCCACTTTACCTTTAAACTATCATTTTAGTAGGTTACATACACGTCTCCCTTCATTAACTCAAGGCTATTACCCTTTATGTGATCAACTAGTGTTGGTATCTAATATGAGCAACATTATATGACTCCTAGAAACTTCCCTTACTATCACTCGAGTTTTTAACATTGAGTTCCAAAATCTCCGAAAATGGTCCGATTATGCCTATAAATTTAGTCTCCAGAGAACAATCTTGTTTCCAGCAAGGTTAGTATGCTAATGAACTAAACTGCCTACATTTATGCCAAATTTCTTAATTATAATCGCATAAGCATTGACTGAATACCAATATATGTCGTACATTATAGATTATGGTGTTTTGTTGTTGCAGGGAGGTTTCATTCTGGATATGGGGGTACATATGATTGCAGGACTAAGGATGGTAAGTGTCTAATGTGTTTACTCTTGTACTTCTTGGTTTTTATCAAGTACTTTTGATCTGTATTGCTTTCTTGACTTTGCTTTAAAAAGTCAAGACACAAACATTGAGGTATCTCTTCCTGTATCCATGACATTTTTTTCTGTCTGAGCAGCTTGTTGGCTGTGAGATGAAGTCAGTTTCGGCTTTGACTGCTCATGTTGATACTACTCTGCCTCCACCAGATAACGTTTCTAGTTCATAGTATGTTGCAAGACCGTTTTATTACCTTCCTTTTTTCTTTTCTTTTCTTTTTTTGGCATATTATTGAAGTCTTAATGTAAACTTTTTCCCATTTTTTTGCATTTGCAGTCAACTGGAGAATGGTTGCCCTGGCATTTTTGTGATGGCAGTATCTACTAGATCACCCAAGGCATGTGGTTATACAATATAATGCTTAAGTTATTTCCGAACACAATATCCCTCCATTCTTAAGGGACTGATATTTCACTGCAGATATACTGGCGAGTAGTTGGTATAAATGGAACTGTGCAAGTTGAGCGTGGCAACGTTGATGGGCGTCATGGTTACTTGGTATGCTAAAATTCGAAATACGTAAATTCTGGTTCTAATATTAATATGACCTTACTAGGATTTTCCAGATTAGCTTATACTTCCATTGCCATTTCAGGTGTCTAAATTTGGTGTTGATGGGAAATGCACAAGCTCATTTCATCCATTCAGTGGAGTGACTGAAGAACTTAAAACGTTCTTACATGATATATCAGAGGTGAGTCCAAATTTATGTTGATAAAAATTGGTTGCATTGAATGATTCATTTTTGTGCCATGTACATATTATCAAATATGAAGCACAATTATTTAAAATTTAGTGTTGATGCTAACATGACTCCACTTTTTAGAAGTTAAAACTCGATTATTAGATATGTTAGTGGTAGCTTGGGGAGAAAAATGGCTATCAAACCATGTAATTACTGAACATAATTTAGAATTTGATGATGTTGCTATGCTTGTCATGCTGAAACAAGGTGATTGTACTTTATGCAATCCCTGCACGTACATACCAGCTCAGAGCTGACTAACTATGGCCTGACCTAGCCCGATTCAGGCCAGACTTGAGCACCCTTTATCGTCTGGAACTGTGGCCCTGCCCGTGAACATCTCTACTTACCATGGCTTACCGTTATCCAAGTAACAGAAGCCTGGAACCACCTTGCTGATGAGCTAACTTATGCTTCCCATCGGTTTGAACTTTCTTTGCAGGCATCCAGCAACCACAAACCAGACCCTCGCCTATCTTATGTTGAAGGTGCTCGAGACGTGGCTGTTTTGGAGGCAATGCTCGAGTCTGGAACGAAGCAAGGAGCCATCGTACCTGTCAAAACATTTTGACCAGATCAAAGATTCCTACTGTAGCATGATATTGTGCTTGCTCTAAATATATACTGAGGTGCTCATATTATACAGAGTAGTCTATGGTTTCTTTTCATTTGAATTTTTTAATTAAAAATTATGTGCTTAATTCTTTGTGGATCCAATTGATCTCTAAAATCGGCACCTCCTAGAACGAAAGGAATTGTTAGAGCTAGAAATAAAATCGATGTAATGGTCGAAACTCCTAGAAATATTTGTGGATCAATTTATTGAATTTAATTTTCTAGTGAAATTAGTTTTGGTTAACTTCTTCTTAGAGTATTATTGTAGTCAGACAAGTGAACCTGAAAAACCTCAAGAAAACTGAAAGAAATGGCATTGGAGCATGTGAATAGAAATGTGTTCAACCAACCACACCTAACACCAACTGCCTTGGCCTTTGCTTTAATCCATATAGCATGAATCAAAATTTACTACCTCTAGTGGTAAGTAAATTTGAAATTTTTGATTCATACTTAACTGTATCCGCACTGTTGCTAGAACAAAGTCGATACTTGTATTATTTAAAAACAAGTCGATTTAGGATGTTATCAACATGCCCGTTTCTACTTTAAAAACCCAAAACTTATTGCTACACTTACCCATTGAATAACAATTGGATTCCACTACAACCAATCTCTATTAGGGGCGGATAATTACCCGATTGGGTAAACCAAGCTTTCTCCTTTTGCATTACTATTATTTGGACCCTTTTGTTTTATAGGAACTTTCTGAACCATTTAATGATACAAAAAAATCCTCCATTAATTGGTCAGCCAGTCACATAATATAATCAGAAGATTAATAAAGATAATTATGACTCTTTATTAATCCGACCAAATTACTATCCACACAAAATCGCACGTGCCAAAGCCGACCAACAACCTCCACGTGTGTACCTCGGGTACCCAGGTTAAAAGAAATTTACTTTTACTGTAAATATTTTTACAGCTTTTTATGGTTTCCATTGAAACTGCATTTTTCCAAATTTACAGTATTACATATCTTAATATTAAGCGTTCTTTTCTATATAGTCTTACACTTTTGCCAGTCCAACAATATTCAGTTTCCCAAATTCCATTAATATATTTTTCTATTATTTGTATTATTTTTTATTTTAGTTATTTATTTAATTTTTGGGGGAAAGAATTGTTATCATAGAAAACAATAAACAATAATTTTCTCAAAAAATGCAAAACCATATTTACAGTTACCTGACTTCAGTCTTCAACAAATTTCCTGTTTGTTTTGAGTTGGTAAGCAACTTTGCTTCTTCCCATCAACTCCACTTTTGTACTTCAACAAAATCAATTTTTTTCCCTTTTTTTTTTTTTTTTTTTTTTTTTGAGGATTTTTGTTATTTTTTGTTAAACCAAACACTACTTTAGCTTTGTAATTCCACAAGAAAAATGAAATGCAGATCTGCCTCTTATTTTTGCTTCTGTAAGTGTATAATTTTCATGCAAACTTTGTGTTTTAATAACAATTACCATTGTCTGAAACTAAATAAAAATGAGACGAGAGTATGCACGTGTTCATTCGTGCATACCCTTATATGAAAATCCTGGATCCGCAACTGGATAAACATACATAGACTTGTTATCATGGTCATTTTTTCTTGTATGCTTCTTTCTGCAATAACACATGTTTCAGTCTTTTAAGTTTAGTAATACTGTAATTAACTTTGTTTCTCTTTTTCTCTAAAATAATGCAGGTGTTCTTGCTGTCTGAATCAGACTGTAAGTACTACTATTTTTAAGAGTTTGCTTCACTGAAACACTTCACTTTTGCTAAATTTTATTCAGTTACTTTCTTCTTTAATCCCTTTGAATTGTCTGTTGCTTTTGACTGTTGCCAATTTTTTTCAGTTTACTTGCTGATTACTCTAATGACTTTCCTTAAGATACCATGTTCTTGGTTCTTAATAGACTAAACCCCATTATTACAACTCAATTCTTTCATAAACAAGAGATCATACATTAAATTTTGTGAATTGTGAACGCGTTTTTGTAAGTTTTAAAAATGAAGCCGGCTCCTCCCCTGGAGGAGTTTGCACTGAAGGAGACATCTCCGGCGATAGGTATGGCAGGGTTAGCAGGGGATAAGCTAACCTCCACCTATGACCTGGTTGAGCAAATGCAGTATCTTTATGTTCGCGTAGTTAAGGCTAAGGAGCTACCTGGGAAGGATGTAACAGGCAGTTGTGACCCTTATGTAGAGGTTAAGCTAGGGAACTATAAAGGAGCAACTAGGCATTTTGAGAAAAACACAAAGCCCGAGTGGAACCAAGTGTTTGCTTTCTCAAAGGAACGAATTCAATCTTCTATTGTGGAGATTGTGGTGAAGGATAAAGATTTTGTTAAGGATGATTTCATTGGGAGGGTTATATTTGACCTTAATGAGGTGCCGAAGAGGGTTCCACCTGATAGTCCTCTTGCACCTCAGTGGTATAGGCTTGAGGGTCGAAAAGGGGATAAGGCGAAAGGGGAGCTCATGTTGGCTGTTTGGATGGGGACTCAAGGTGATGAGGCATTTCCTGAGGCTTGGCATTCTGATGCTGCTTCTGTTGGTGGTGATGCTGTGGGGAAAATCCGGTCCAAAGTTTACCTTTCGCCAAAGCTTTGGTATGTGAGGGTTAATGTCATTGAAGCTCAGGATTTGGTGCCAAATGACAAAAGCCGGTTCCCAGATGTCTATGTTAAGGCAATGCTTGGAAATCAGGGTTTTAAGACTAAACCCAGTCTAGCTAAGACCCTGAACCCTATGTGGAATGAGGACTTGTTGTTTGTAGCTGCTGAGCCATTTGAAGAACCCTTGTTCTTGAGTGTGGAAGATAGGGTTGGGCCAGGGAAGGACGAAACACTAGGAAGATGTGTTATTCCGTTGCATACTTTGCAAAGGAGATTGGACCATAAGCCGGTGAACACTCAGTGGTACAACCTTGAAAAGCACATTATTGTCAATGGGGAAAAGAAGGAAACTAAGTTTGCTAGCAGGATTCATCTGCGGATCTGTCTGGATGGCGGTTATCATGTGTTGGATGAATCTACTCATTACAGTAGTGATCTAAGGCCAACTGCCAAGCAACTGTGGAAGCCGAGCATTGGAATTCTGGAGCTCGGGATTCTAAGTGCTCATGGACTTATGCCAATGAAAAACAAGGATGGAAGAGGGGCAACTGATGCCTACTGCGTGGCTAAGTATGGCCAAAAATGGGTTCGAACAAGAACCATCATTGAAAGCTTTCATCCCAGATGGAACGAGCAATACACTTGGGAGGTTTTTGATCCTTGTACTGTTATTACAATTGGGGTGTTCGATAACTGCCATCTACATGGAAATAATGGAACAAGAGATTCAAGAATTGGGAAGGTGAGGGTGAGGCTCTCAACCCTTGAAACTGATCGAGTTTATACACATTCATACCCTCTTATAGTCTTACATCCTTCAGGAGTAAAGAAGATGGGTGAAGTTCAATTGGCAGTAAGGTTTTCTTGCTCATCATGGATCAACATGTTGCATATGTATTCTCATCCATTGCTACCCAAAATGCATTATGTTCATCCGTTATCTGTCATGCAGCTCGACAGCTTGAGACACCAGGCTACACAAATTGTCTCAATGAGACTCAGTAGGGCAGAACCTCCTTTGAGAAAAGAGGTTGTGGAGTTTATGTTGGATGTCGATTCTCATATGTGGAGTATGCGAAGGAGCAAAGCAAACTTCTTCAGAATCATGAATGTTCTGAGTGGGATGATTGCAGTTGGCAGATGGTTTGATCAAATCTGCAACTGGAAAAACCCGATAACCACTGTTCTTATTCACATTCTCTTCATAATCCTTATTGTTTATCCTGAACTGATTTTGCCCACCATTTTTCTATATCTTTTCTTAATTGGCATTTGGAACTACCGATGGAGGCCTAGGCACCCGCCTCATATGGATACTCGGCTCTCACATGCTGATGTGGCACACCCTGATGAGCTCGATGAGGAGTTTGACACTTTTCCTACTTCTCGGAGGAATGAAATCATTAGGATGAGGTATGATCGGCTAAGAAGTATAGCAGGGAGAATTCAGACCGTTGTAGGAGACTTGGCAACTCAAGGTGAGAGATTTCAGTCATTGCTCAGCTGGAGAGATCCAAGAGCTACTGCACTGTTTGTTACTTTCTGTTTGGTAGCTGCAATTGTGTTGTATATAACTCCTTTCAAAGTTGTCATCCTCTTCTATGGAATCTATGTGCTGAGGCACCCTAGATTCCGGAAGAAGCTCCCGTCAGTTCCGATCAACTTCTTCAGAAGGCTACCTGCAAGAACTGACAGCATGCTGTGAGAAAAACTATAATTGCACTTTGTTCATTCATGTGCAGTCTGATTTAATGTGGTTAGTTAATGTTCAATTCAATGGATTTATTAGTTTTCTTTTAAAATTGTCCTAAGGTTTGCTATTTGAATGTGGCTATTTTTAGTAGAAGATCATGATTTCGAATTATTTTGACAGTCTTCTGCTGTATTCAATTAACTAATCTGAAAATGTAATATTTGACATGTTTACATGTATTATATAACTTTCCAATCAAGATTATTAAGCATGAACTATATAACTATGATAGCGACGATGATGCTGTTAAGGATTGTTATGGTCCCTATTCAACTTTCAACCCAACAGGCAGCTTTGAAGGGTCATTTTTTCACTGAAATGTCATAATTTTTACTTGCTTTTGCTTTTTGCGGAGCTTTTTGCAATTTATCTTGTACTACTACTTATTTCAATATCTGAAAAAGCTCCATTAATCTGTAAAAGCCAAAGCATCTTCACTACTTTGTTGTGATTGTACTACCTGGTCTTTGATGCCCATCTGCAAACGCATATACTAGGTAGGAGTACGTAGCTCCTAGTTTTACAAGTAACAACAGTAAACCATTAAATTTTAATAAATGAACAACTTATGGATTAAAACAAGCTTATCTTACACCATGTAATGAGAAGTTGTGGCTACTTATTTACGAAATTAAACTTCCCTTAAGCAAGTGTAAAAGCATACAATGGATAATCACATTCAAGTTATGGTTACAAATTACAAACAAGCATGTCTCTATTTTCGACCTTGTAGTTCGCATAGTTGCTTTATTTCAATCACTTGCATGGAAAAACAGGAAAGACTTGAACATGGGGGGCTTGATTGTGTTCTTCACCAACTGCTTCCAATATGCTCTGTTTCATTTGCAGACAATGCCTACGCCTAATTCTTATCCTATACCGAAGTTAATGCAAGCCATTTCTTTCGCAGTCTAGCTTAGCCTAATCACTAGCAGAGTTGCAGAGGCACCAAATCTTGTTAGCTGAACATCTGACACAAGTTTAACCTTGGGAATCTGGGATGCCTTGATCTACTTCCACTTTTCCACGGCTGCAGTCAAAATGAAGGAAGATATGTTAAACAAGAATGCTTGAATGTAACAAACCCCCCCCCCCCCCCCCCATCAAAATCTTTACTTGAACTCCATCAATTAGCTTTTAAGACACAATCCATTTACTCCTACTAGTCCTACATGTCCCTCAACACCTCACAAATTTCAATAGCTTAGATTGATTCCTTAGAATAGTTTGATAAATCTTGAGACTCAACTTGAGCTCAGATGTAAATGTTACAGGCCAACTGGCGGAGTTGAGCAACCCATAGCTTGAACTCAGCCAACTAGTTATCAACCCTTAATAAATTAGCATGACTTTTCTCCCTTACCTATCTTCACCTCTAAACATCAATATCAAATGAAATAGGAAATAGCAGACTTGTATTGGGTCACGTCTGTCTATTAGTTGGTCCAATGCTTGGCATCAAGCCATTCTATCTTTATTGAGTTTGATCCAAGTAATAATATAAATCAACAGTCAGAAATAGGTTTTGCCATCAGATTCTTAATGCTAATTCAATTATGAAAATAAAAGGCTATCTTTTATTTACATCACATGTTTAAGACCCCAAATGTAGTAATGTACATAGGAAATTGATACGATTAAGGCTAGCTGGTTCTAGGAACAACTAAAGATATTTCATTATTCTTGGTGAGCTACTTAGAATAACAAGTATTCAATCACAGCCTATGGCACAGCCAAGACATCAAATCTTCTCCAAAATACAAACTAAAATACAAGTACTAGAAGTAGCTAAGTAAGGAAGATATTAAGCACTCCAGGATCGTCATAGGCTCAAGCCAAACACACTTTTGATCTTCCCAAAAGGAGGAAACTCAAACTCACACACATCGGGCTCTATCAGTGATTTCCTCAAAGTATACCACTATACCGCACAATTAATATCCATCTAAAACCTTGAATAGTGTAACATCAAATGCTTTCATATCTTTCTAATGTTCTCTTATTAATGTTCTCTTATTATAAGTCTTGTTAACTTCCAATAAGATAACCTTCAAAAATTGACTAACAGTACACATATAACATATTCATGTGAAAGACCTTCAAATATTCTAAAACTTCGATTTCAGTTCAAATTGCAGCAGGGCAATCACTCTGTAATCAAATCCTCACACATCCATTCACCCTCCATACGATCATGCTCTTATACAATAGAACATCAACAAAGCAACTTTGACTTGCATTCACTTCCTTTAACAGCCAAACAAGATTATCTCAAAATTCCCTACATTTCCTCTCATCTTTCTCGAAATTCACTTACATAAGGTCAATAAACAAGATTATCATCTTGAAAAGGCAAAATTTGACAATGGCAAGATTATACTTTGTCTAATGGACCAAATTTAAGCTCACCAATGTTACTATGTATCAAGTGGTATAAGCTCTGAGCATAATCATGGTCTAATCAGTAATATATTAAACAAATATAAATTTTTTAATAAAAATTGCAAAATTAATCAAACTTCTAAGTCAAAATCCATCTCAATCACAACAAACCCTAATGTATACTAACCAACATTTGATCAAACAACAAAAATCAAACTTTGATTGAATTTCGGTGTTATCACCCAACAAAAATCATTGCATATGCCAATTACCCAAAAACCCAAATCATCCAAAAAGATTAAAACAAAAATAACTACAAAAAAATCCAAACTTTATCAATAAATTAAATCAAAATCAAGAAACTTACCATGAGAAAGATCACAACTTTCTTCATTCATTTATGATTCAATTTGTGGGAGATTGTAAGGGTAATCTTAATCTTGATCTTGATCTTGATATAGAGAGAGGCAAACAGAGAGATCAAGACGAGCTTGTTGACATTGCGAGCGTTTCAAGGCGGTGCCACCGCTAGAACAGAGCGATTTAACGGCTTCCAATTGAGATGGGCAAATTACGGCGACAAGACAGTCGGAATAAGCGCGGTTAATGTGACGGCAAGCTGATTTTCTCGCCGGACCAGCCGGAATACGGCGATGACAGTCGAAGAGAGCGTTTTGTAGTCTCTCGCATCCTCCTTTTCTCACACCTTCCTTCCAATCTTCTTCCATTTTATTGTACTTTCCCTCCTTGTCACCAAAGTTATACGACTATACGAGTAGTTATTCAATACTCGTGATCTCGTGGATGTCAATTAGTATTTGATTTTCGCTTTGAATAGTGCATCTCACAATCAAAAGGTCGTGGATCAAATCTCATTTAGAGGCAATATTTCCGCTATTTTAAGTGGATAGCCCGATAACTCGGTCCGAAAGGTCTGTCAGAGATTTCGGCTTGATAGAACTTTTCTCTTTTACCAACCAAGATAATAATAAAAAATAAAAAGTAGGGGAAATGCTTGGGAGTAAGGGGATTTTCTTACCTCCCCTCTTTACTCTCAAACATTGACCTGCGGAGTTGCATTGACTAAATATTTTCTTTTTTTGAAATCTTGCATTGTCTAAATTTGTGAGAGATGTTAATACAGTAAGGTTTATTCTCAAAGTGTCTAGCTTTAAAAATAGTTCAAAGGAAATTTTTTACATTTTTTTTTTGTGGCAGAGTAATTTATTAATTACTAGGATGCACGGTATATAAGAAATTCTTTGGATTTTGTGATTTTTTTTTTTTTGAGTTTAAAATGTTCATAAGTTCAATTTAATTGACCTCAATTATGCTAACAACTCCTATAAAAGACTCCAACAACCTAATATCAACATAAATTACCAAAGTAATAGGTACTTATTTATAATTAATTACCTAAATAATAGCTACTATCGGTTTAAAATTAATTAGCATTTTGTTTCAAAAAAAAATAATAAAAAATTAGCATTTGAGCGGGAAATCTTTTCATGAAATAGTGCCAAATGTACAACATTGAAAAAAGGTGACATCGGCGAACCGCTAATTTAATATTAGTTATAGATGTTTTTTTTTTCCTGGTGTTTAAAGAACCACAAGGGCGGGTGATGAAAATCGATCTCATGACCTCTGAAATCAAGAGGGGAGTTTTAACCAACTGAGTCAAAGTTGTCTTTAAAAGTTAGTAATATTGTGATCGTCTTAAAGCCAATAATAAGTAGTTAATCACGAGCTGATAACCAAACATAAATTGGTCTACTCCTTACTCCCTCCATCCCTTTATTACATGCCTGTATTCCTTTTTAGGGTGACCAAAATTAAGTGCCTATTTCTATTTATAGGTTGTACTTTTTGCCAATATTATTCTTGTTTTGATGATTTGTCATCAATTTCCTTTTTCTTTTTTGTACTTTACGTCAATTTTCAATACTTTCTCTCTCCTAATTCTCAACCACTTTTTCTTTCTCTCTATCTCTCTCTAACCCCACATGCATATTTGTACTCCCAATTTTTAGTTTTAAGGGATCTTTATCTTTCTTAATTCCCGTGCAAAATGAGAAATAGACATGTAATAAAGGGACGGAGGGAGTAGTATTTAGAGTTTGACTATTTATTAGTATAACCTTATATTTCGTACTACTCAAAGTACCTCTAGGCTCTAGCGGCAATTAGAGGATAAGCTCACCTTCATCCTTAAATGCTTGCTAGTTGTTATGATGGATAGATTATCTCATGGATAGGACATTTGATCCTTCTCAAAATGTCAAAGTAATTACTTCGTATATTTTTTATGCAAATGTTAACTTTAAAATCAAATCAAATATTGATTATTTCCACATGAGTGCCTATCTCTTTCCTTTTAAGAAATATTATGAAAGTACAATTAGGAAAAAAAAATAATGCTTTGAACTTTGAAGTACTCCCTCCGTCCCTAAATTACATTCCTCCTTTCTATTTTTGGCATTTCAAAATTACATTCCTCCTTTCTATTTTTGGTAAGTTTTTTTTTAGTAAATCAACTCTCTTTTTCTGTTTTATATTTAATGCTTTCTCACTCATCCTTATCTAATCTCACTCATAATCCTTATGCCAAATTACAATGAATATGATTGGTTAAAATTTTTCAATTAGGAGCATGTGATTGGTCCTTTTTTTTGCAAAGGATTGATGACATATCATGAGTAATAACTATTCTATAGTTGTACTTCCCATTACATTATCTAATTATTGTTATTTGTCTTATTCCCCCCTTCCTTAATTCCCGTGTAAATTTCCAAACAGGAATGTAATTTAGGGACGGAGGGAGTAGTATTTTGATATAATTGGCTTGTACATGCACCAACATTATAAAAAATAAATAACACTAATAATAATAATAAGGGTAATGTTATACATAACTCTTAGGGCTACATATAAGCATTAAAAACACTCTTGAAAATTGTTTAAATTTAAAAAATCATGACAAAAACACACTAATTACACAAGTTTTTGTCATGAATTTTAATTTTATACAATTTTCAAAAGTGTTATTAATGCTTATATGTAGCCCTAAGAGCTATGTATAACATTTTCCTAATAATAATAGTTTTTATAAAAAAAAAATTATTCCCAAATAAAATTAAAAATTGATAAGTTCATGCACCACCATTATTTTTTTTGAAACAAGCACCACCATTATTAATAATAATATAAAAAAATTAATTTTTTAAAAAAGGGAAATATATCAAAAAAAATTATATCCTTCCATTTTTATAAGATTATAATTTTGATAATTGTAATGAAAGATTTCACCAAAAAAACATGTCTAGGTTCAAAGGAGGTGTAGGCAAAGTATCATGCATAGCAACACATATGATCTCAATCCACCAAAGCTGACTCCATTCTTTTTCTTGTCTTTTTGTGTCTTCCCAAAAACCACTCAATTTTCTCTGCATTTTCATATTTATGTTTTTTTTTACAATTATATAAATTTTTTTTTTTAATCTTTTAATCTCTGATTTCCCTTTTTCATCTCATCCTACCTTTTTTCTTCCACCTTATTGCGTAACTTAATACTCCGGCCGTCGTCTCTTCGTCGGCGCAACAACCCCACCTCAGTTAAACAGAGATTGATGCCAAATTTCAGTTGAATTTTTTTAGGCATATTTTTTAGAAGTAATTTATCAAATTTTGAATTGAAAATAGAGAATTTCAATCTGGGTTATTATGGGAGAGCTCGAGGAGATTGGTCATGATTATGGGTAAGAGCTCTAATTTATTATAATCTTGTTATTCGTTCTTTTTTCAATTGGGGTTTTTGTTGGATATATAGTTAAGATTTGATTATTTTAAAGATTGATTTTTTAGGGAAATGGGGGTGCTTTATTTGCTGAATTGTAATTTTGTTGAAGGTTAGAATTTGATTAATGATTGAATTTGTATTTAGATTACTTAATTGAAATTGAATTTGATTTGAATCTGTATGTAAGTGCTATCTGCTAAGTGTACTGAATTTATGATTTTCTTTAGGGTTAGAAGTATGCATTATCTAGGGTTAGTGAATGTTTTAAAAAAGAAGAATTATTGAATTTTATTGGGGTTTTCTTGAAATTTGAAAATTTGGTTTGGGTTTATTTGATTTGCTTGGTCATTTGGAATGATTGTAGGTCGGATATAGAGGTTGATGACTTAAGGTGCGGGAACATTGCGGAAAAAGATGTTAGTGATGAAGAAATTGATCCGGAAGAACTCGAAAGGCGAATGTGGAAGGATCGAATTAAGCTCAAGCGAATGAAGGAGCGGGAGAAGTTGGAGGCCCAACGGGCTGCTGAGAAGGAAAAGCCTAAGCAGACAAGTGATCAAGCTCGGAGGAAGAAAATGTCAAGAGCACAAGATGGGATTTTAAAGTATATGTTGAAGTTGATGGAGGTCTGCAAAGCGCGAGGATTTGTGTATGGAATAATTCCGGAGAAGGGAAAGCCGGTTAGTGGTGCATCTGATAATTTAAGAGCTTGGTGGAAGGAGAAGGTCAAATTTGATAAGAATGGTCCTGCTGCAATAAACAAGTATGAAGCTGATTGTTTGGCAATGAGTGAAGGAGCTAATAATGGAAATGGTCAAAACACTCTGCAGGAATTGCAAGACGCTACTTTAGGGTCATTGTTGTCGTCGTTGATGCAGCATTGTAGTCCTCCTCAGAGGAAATTTCCTCTAGAGAAAGGTGTGCCTCCACCATGGTGGCCTTCAGGAAATGAAGAATGGTGGTCAAAGCTGAGTTTGCCCAAGGGTCAGAGCCCTCCGTATAAGAAACCACATGATCTAAAGAAGATGTGGAAAGTTGGGGTTTTGACTGCTGTGATCAAGCACATGTCTCCTGATATTGCAAAGATCAGAAGGCTTGTGCGACAATCGAAATGCTTACAAGACAAGATGACTGCTAAGGAGAGTTCAATTTGGCTAGGGGTTTTAGGTCGAGAGGAGTCCCTTATCCGGCAGCCTAGCAGTGATAATGGAACATCAGGTATTACAGGAAGTCCACCAGGTCCGCGTGGTGAAAAGAGAAAACCTGCTGCTAGTAGTGATAGTGATTATGACGTTGATGGCATTGATGAAGGTGCAGGTTCTGTCTCTTCTAAAGATGAAAGGAAAAATCAACAAAGTGATGCAGAAACAACGGGTGAACCCGTGATCAATAATCGTTCTTCTGGCCGGAGTAAGAAACCTATTGAGAAACAAAATAAGAGAAAAAGATCACGTGGAAAAGCATGCTCAATTGATCAGCAAACCACCCCTTCTATGGATGATCAGCAGTTGGCAGCTAGTGTTCCGCAATTGGCACCTAGTGATCAGCAAGCTGCACCATCTACGAAAGAGAATTTGGTGGGTGAACCTGCAAGACCTGGTCTTGTGTCTGACTTGGACCATAATGATTTCCATATGCATGATAATCAGCAGGAGAATGGCTCGATATTTATCGAACCCTTGGTTGCTATGGACAGTGATATATTGGGGCAATTCCATCCGCCAGTCTCTGATTATAGTCAGTTTAGTCACTTTTCTAATGTCCGTCCTCCCCATTTGATGTCTGGAAATAACATGTTTGTTGGAGGCCAATCGTTCCACCATCCGACAGTACAAGGTGCTGAGTTGCAACATGGTGATTCTTATTATCCATCAATTCAATATGGGCATAGACTTGATGAGCAGCGTTTGCAGCATACCATTAGTGAACCCCAAACTAGGCAAGAAGCTGTTGGAATGCATCTTCCATCCCTAAACACAACCGAGAATGATATCACTGGAGGCCACTTGCAGCATTATGGTGTTGATGCATTCCAGGAAAAGAATAGACCTTTTGATAGTCATCTTGGATCTCCCTTTAATGGCCTTTCTATAGATTTTGATCAATTTGATACTACTTTCCCTGAAATTGAGGGCTTTGGTTTAGACGAGGATTACTTAGCTGGTGATGACCTTGACATCTTGCAATACTGTGGAGCTTAGAATGGCTGAGTGGGTTTTTTGCAGCTAAAACTGTGAGTCATGATTGTCCTTTTCTTGCTGACATCTCCAGACTTTCATACTATAACAACAATTTAATTTAGCTTTTTTTTTTTTTTTTCCAGGCAGCGCTCCAGACAAGCTGAATTAGAGATGAAGTTTGAGCCTGTGACCTGTATAGTTGTCAGCATGAATAGTCCTTACAGTTTCAAGTTACTAGATTAGTTTAATTCATTTATCCAAACAACAATAGAATGATAAGTTCTTTAGTTGATACAGAAAGTTCGGGATTTGAAATTATGTTATTGATATGTTTGGATTGAATAAATTTGGTTTGGTTGATCTTAATCTTCTCATTACAAGGCATTGAAATTCTTCAGGTTTGATCATGATTATAACAGCACTATTTAAGGTGGAGAATAAAACATTATGTTCGACATTGTGATTAATAAAGGATAGGCTAGACTAGAACATCACCAAGAATTTTCATTGATAAACACTAATAGCTAGTAAGAATTCTCCAGAACTAGAATGTAAGTGGGGTGATGCTGGTCTTGATGATATTATCAGCTGTTGGAGTTGCTGTTGTTCTTGCTGGTCAAATTCAGGTCTCTTTTTCTTTCTCCTTTTTTGGGTGATATTTTATGTTGTTATAATGCGTTGATGATGAAATTGATTCAGTATTGTATAGAAGCTAATCATATACTTTCTAAGTTCAGTCATAATATATATGCTATGAATTAAGCTTTGTGTATTCTGGTTGCATTTAAGCTATGCCATTAATGGAGTAAATGACATGAATGTGGACAATTTTCACCAAATTTTCTGTTTAAATGAGGTCTGATAAGCTTCCATTGCATAATTTTTTGTATCAGTTGGTTGATTAACATAACACAGCTTTCATTGTCTTTCACTATTTCTTGTGTGATGACAATTTCTCTCTTTTTTTTTTATTTTTTTTTTTATTTTTTTTTTTTTTTGTGGTGGGGGGTGGAGGGGGGGGGTGTGTGTGGAAGTTAGGTGGCGGGGTTTGTTTAGGCTTAGGAGTGTTAATAGATACAAACAGTATTAAAGTGATTAATTTTCGCACAGTAGGACTCAGGAAAGACTTGGTTAGTCCTTTGCCATTGGTGGGCTGGTTATCCTTATGATTATATACCCAAGTTCTGGTGTATTAGTTGAATATATAATACGAGATTTATTATTGTACTCATCTCAAGAGGCTATGGACTTAATAACTTATTTGCTTGTTGAGGTGCATTGCTTAGGTAGATATGGCGCTTAGAAGAGTAGATATGATGCTTAGACTGCTCAAGGAACAGAAGCATGTGATCCAAGGTAATTCCCCTGCTCCAAGAATGGCCATCAATGCTTGTAATTGGAATTATTGGTGATGAGAAGGTTTCAGTCTGACAAAACAGAAATGGACCAGATCATCTAGTGTTGCCAAAGGAAGATATGATGTTTTCACGTAGCTGCTGAACTTTGTTTTTATGATGTATTATCACATTATTGTTATAGCATAGAGGTAGTTCACTTAATATCTTTAGGTTGTTTTCTCATTTCTGTTGAATGAAAATGTTTTGGGTGTTGGATGATTCCTTGGGTCACCAAAAAAGCCAGCTTCTCTACCTCCATTTTGATCATTAATCTTCTCTATCTCTTAGCTGATTAACTTAATCTGCGTTATTCTTTCTGATTATGCGTTGCTAACGAATGCATAGTATATAGATTGCTGTAGTGTTAAAAGCATAATCCTGCCAAAATTTCAATGGCTAATGAGGTGGCCATTAGGTTGCATTTTTGGATTAATATCTGTTAGATTTTGACCCTTACATTTGTTTATACATCTGTTTGTGCAGATATCCCCTGGAATTCCTAGTAAACCAATCTGGCTGTTGCAGAAATTACAGATTTGAACTTGGTTTCATCGAGTTACATCGTATTCTACTGTACCCTGTGCCTGTACTCGATTTGCCTTTTCTCCTCAGTTAACAAACCTATTGGATGAACAGGGCAGGAGGCTAGTCGAAGAAATAGGAGATATGATTAGTGTCCAAGTTATTGTGGAAGAACCCATGTTTTTCAAGTTCTTGGAGGAGGAACTTCACTGTAAGTGTTTCAATATTCCATGGCTACTATATTTACATTTCCTTATGTGAATTCCTTGCAAATGATGCTTTGGTGGACGCTTTTAGAAATAAATGTCTTACTTGTAAGGGTTGTATTTCTAGGTGCATATGCCTCTCTAGCAAGCTTTAATTTACCAAATCATTCATGAAAACGTCCCTGATAAGGAGGTTGATTTTTAGAGGTTCGGTTTAAAAATGATCTACTGTATATTATTCTTATTTGAAGGTTTCATTTTGTTTAGGTCCATAAAATACTAGTCTTCCTCTATGGATCACTCATGAATGCCTCCTAGCATGACTTGATTTACTCGCTTAGAAAGTTAATTTTTAGAGGTCTGGTTCAACTTGTTTAGGTCCATAAACCTTTCTCTATGGATCCACTCATAAATGCTCCCAGCATGACTTGATTTACTAGATGAGTGATGTGACGATTTTATGTTTTTGAACAGGCAGCACGAGATGTGTAAATGATTTACTAGTCTCCCTGACCATACGTATGTTAGAATAATGTTTTTTTTGAATGTGTGTATTAAGATAAGTGTGATTATGTTTGAACAGACAACGCAAGGTGTTTCTTCTCCAAGCATATGCAGGATCTTGTTATGAGTGTTACAGATGATGCAGAAAGTCCGGGATTTGACATTATGTTATTAATATGTTTGATTTTATGGAATTTGGATATTTGGTTTGGTTGATCTTAATCTTCTCATCATGAGGAGGTATTGAAAATTTTCAATTTTGATCATGAATGTAACAGCGCAGTTTAAGGTTGGAAAAGAAAACATTATGTTCAACATTGTGGTTGATAGCCCTTTAATTGTTGCAACCTGCAACTGATAAAGAATATGCTAGGCCTGAACATCACTAAGAATGTGCGAAAAGGGGAGCGAGTAATAATTTTTACCCAAAACATCGCAAATTTTGAAAAATACTACAAGAACTCAAGAAGCATTTGATGGCTTTGAAGTAAACCTATCTAAAGACATTTGATATAATTCTTCGTATGTAACTATGTGAGTATCATCGAAAGCCAGTATGTGACCAATATCGTGTCTTTCACAAAATTCTTATTCATAGTTCTAATTGCTCCGATTTTTGAGAAATACATCTTGTGGATTAGTGATTGTTAATGAGCTAATCGTCTAAGTTTTAAAAGGTTAATTTAAGATTGAATTTCATTTACATTACTGGTTTTATTAGGCATGTAACATTAATTCAACACACTTTGTTTTGGTGTAAATTGACTTCAAACCAGAAATTGCTTCTCTCCTTAAACACTGACACCTGACACCTGCCACGCTCAGACTATGCCACCTGTCCTGTGTAACTGTCCTTCAGTTAACTTCAGCCCAATAAAAACTCTCATAAAATGGGCCAAATCAGTCCAATAAACTCCTAAAGATCAAAAGGCCTAAAAGTCCATGAAGCATTCCCTTGGGCCCACACTATTTACTACCTCATGGAGTCATGGTATAGTAGCCAAATTTATACCTTATCATTGAGGTATCTCTAGTCTCTACAAACACTAGCATTTAGTGTACTTATTGAACTCTCTTTTGAGCCTCAATCACATGTACAGACTTAGATATTGAAGGGGATACCTCGGACACATCTCTGAAGTCAGCTACCATGCTCTTTGTTGTAGGTACTCTTCGGCCCAGTACTCACTTGGACAGAGCGCGATTTCAGCCCATGTAGAATAATATATGTCATCGTCTTAACCATTTTGTTTTTACCCGAAACCGTTAATAAAGGAGCTATTTTTTTATTTTTCATGAAATGTCGGCATAAAAAAAATTAAAAATTCATTTAAAAAAAAAAAAAAAAAAAAAACCACGAAAAGCCAAGAATATAGTCATTTATCAAACATAGAAAACCATAGATGAGCCCAAAAAATTTGGTGGTAATGGGTTGATTGTTGGCATAGTATACAGAAAATATCTAAGCAATGCAATGCCACGTGTTATGTTACTACTCTTTTAGCATGGAAGTGCGCACTAGTCCTTTTCAAAAAAATAATTAATTAGTCACCATCCAATTGAAAAAGGTCTTTGGTTCTTATGATACTAATATCTTAACTAACACCCCCACCTCCCTTTCTCCTTTCTCTCCCGAAGCATCTAGAAAAAGTGAATCAAACATTGCTAACGTTTACTCTTCACTCACCACTCACCACTCACCACTCACCACTAATACTTGTATTTTGTATATTGAGATATTTCCCACTCCATTCTTAATAATTAAGTAGAGTCAAACCTATGCATAATTTTTAGTTTTTTTTTCATTAATATGATGTGAAGATACTATTTTCATTTTGCCATATATAGTAATGATCTATTATATGATATATGTATTAATTTTTCTAGAACAATTATGATCATGAATCTTAACGTGACTAAATCGATTTCAGTTTTACTTTCGAAAAAGTCACCCTGTTAATTTATTTAAGTAGATTAGAAGGAAAACCTTGATCAATACAATCTAACGTAATCTTATTGCACTCAGTTTATCTTAGATGAGATTAATATCCAATTATCTAGTTTTGGGTGCAGTTAAAATCCAAATTGATCATTAATTTAAGACCGAATTCAAACTACACCGCTTATACAATTTCCATATCGTCGATCAGTTCTACTCACATACAAGATTAATATCCAATCATCTAACTTCGAAATGCAAGAGGGGTAATTAGTAAAGATTAGCTAAAAGTAATAGTGTATGACCCACAAAGTGGAAGATATTTCCCAAAATATCAAGAGCCCTAGATATTTTCACCAACACTTTTTCAAACTTCTATTAATAGAACTATAAATACTTCATTATAGCTTACTCTTTTAGACCAACAATTACAAATACACAAATTCCTACACTTTTCCGTCTACACCTAAAATCTTTCTCATCCAACTCATCATCATCTTCTCCTTCAAGTAACATTTTCCGGCGAAATTAATGGGTCCCACAAATGGCGGAAATCTCGAAACACCGGCACTCGATATCGAAACCCCCGGAATCCTCCAGCGCGTGTCTGAGGAAGGCGGCGGTTACACCTTCGCACGGATGGCAGCGGCGGCACGTGACGGCGACGCACGTGCGGCGGAGGTGGCGCGTGAGATGGCGTGGGAGCAGCTTCACTGTGGACCATGGCACTCTGTGTTGCCCATTTGGAGGGATGCTTATTCAATGGCGTGCTTACACGTGGCGAAACACCATTTCTCCGGAGGTGACTTCTCGGAGACGATTAGGGTTTTGGATTTGGGGTTGATTATGGGTGGGACCCTTTTGAGGGTTGACTTGGAAAATGCTGTTGATAGAGTTATGGCGGTTTTGGAGGAGAGAGAAAATGGGGGTAACAATGGTGAAGGGAGATATAATGGTGGTGGGTTATTGTTTTCTTCTGCTGAGTTTAATGAAGCTGAGGTAAGGTTCGTTTTCTTTTTTGTAATTTTTTGGTTGGATGATCTAATTTTGATTGGAGTTTTGATGATTGTTGATTTCATGTTATTTGGGAAATTTGTGTTGGGGTTTTGTAGAATTGAATTTGTTATAAGCAATGTGTTTTATTGAGCTTATTGATATGATTTTTCAGTTAAATTTCAGGGTTTTGGGATTAGTTTGGGAAATTTTGATTATAATATTATTGGGATGTTTTGTGTTGTTAGTTGTGAATCAATTTCTGTGTGATTTGATGATGTTGTTGTATGATCACTGAGATGAAATCATCATTGGGATTTTGGATTTGATGATGTTGTTGTATTGATTGTTCATTAAAATTGTCAAACTCAACAAGTCTGTGTAAGTTATGATGCATTTTCATGGATATTATATTTGGTGGGTTATTTATGATCAGATGATCACTAATTCACTAGAGATGAAATTATCATTGGGATTTTGGCTTTGATTGGTCATGAAAATTGTCAAACTCAACTAGTCTGTGTGAGTTATGATGCAATTTCTTGGATATTATATTTGGTGGGTTATAAATGATCAGATGATCACTAAAGATGAAATCTTGGTCCGTGTAGCCGACCTCATAAATGTGTTTAAGGTTTCCATGATGATGCTGTATTGTTTGGCCATGAAAATTGTCAAACTCAACAAGATTGTGTGAGTTATGATGCATTTTTTTTGTTTTTGTATTGCTAAGTTATTAGATGTTTGCAACTTTAGATCTTGTTATGTAAGTTAGTTAGTGGAGTATTGCTTAAATAATGACTGAACTGACTGTTGATTATTATTGCACTGGTAGGTTCTCAGGTCATTGCCTGCAAAATCACTGTCTTTGAAGCTTGTTGCAAGACGCTCTGGGCTGTCATTGGAAGGGTTCCTTCGTGACTATTTTTTAATGGGTTTGCCTGTTATAATCAGTGACTCAATGTCCCATTGGCCCGCCAGAGCTAGGTGGAACAACATGGAATACTTGAAAAGGGTGGCCGGTGGTCGAACAGTACCTGTTGAGGTGATTAGCTGATGACTATTTCCTCTCAACTCTACTTATGGGCAAGTATACCTCTTGATAATATTATTTCTTTTTAACTGTTTTTTTTAATTTTTCAATATACTTTTCTGCTTTAAGATGGTTTGTTAATCAAAAGCAGGCATTAAATCGTTGTTTGCAGTGACTTTGGCTTAATTTTCAGAGACATAATCACCATTCCCCCTAGCCGTCCTGTTTTAGGCAATACCTCTGGCTTCATCGTCAATTCTGTTTGACTATTCTTATAATTAGGACTTCGACCTTTGAATCTGCTCAGCTATGCTAGCAAAGGATTTGATGAACTATGTTCACTTTGTTGTGCTCTGATACTTGTGTGTTACAAAAATGAAACAAGAAAAGATATAAAGGAGGTTACATACAGCTTGTAAACGCTTGTATGTAATTTGTGAACCTTGAAAAGGACATTTGATTCTGATTCTTGGGAATGTTAGGGGGGTAGTGGAGAAGCTTGTTTGAAATTTGTGAACCTTGAAAAAGGCATTTTTTTTCTACGTTTTTACTTTTGTTGAACTGAAATCATTTTTTGCAAAAATAATGTTTACTGCTGTTTTTCTTGTTTTAAATGGTAATTGCATTACACCTTCACAACACTAAATCATAATATAGTATCTTGGACAACGGATTTGTAGTTTTTAATTTTGCCTCTATATTCTAGATTTCTCCATTTTTCATTCCATTATCCGCAATCAGTTACGAACTTACCAGTCATGGAAGTATGTGATTGTAGTATACCTATTGTATGCATCTGCACTTTCCATAATGAGCTTCTGCACCTAAAGGTTTGTTGCACTAAACATGGTATCATTGCAACAAATTTGTTGCCACAAATTTGTTGCCAAGTCCTGTTTTTCAACCACTGCTGATTTGTAACTTACCTGAATCTCTTATCCTCCACTCTAGGGTTCTTTGGAAAAGCTATCTACATAAATGCTTTTAGTTAACTTTTTTCAGGTTGGAAAGAACTACCTATGTTCCGAGTGGAAGCAAGAGCTTATCACATTTTCCCAATTTCTGGAACGAATTCAATCTGGCAACACTTGTGCAGCTCCTACATACCTAGCGCAGCATCCTTTATTTGAGCAGGCATGTATGCTAACATGCAAGATTTTTGTATGTTTAGCTATTGATACATTATGTTCATGCAATTACTTGTTGGTTCTAGTGACAGATAAAAGAGCTTAGGAAGGACATTCTTGTTCCAGACTATTGTTATGCTGGTGGCGGCGAGCTGAGGTCAATTAATGCTTGGTTTGGTCCTGCTGGAACGGTAACTCCATTGCACCATGATCCACACCATAATTTACTTGCTCAGGTATGATAAAACCATGGCAAAATTATGATTCTAGATTTTTTATTTTACGTCTTATGTCAATTTTAGATTCCATTTGGTTTAATGGTCAGTTGTTAGCTGAACCAATTCTATCTTGATCTTATCTTCTGAAGGCTAGTGACTTCTCCTCTACCAGGTTGTTGGCAAGAAGTATGTAAGACTATATGCAGCCTCTCTGTCCGAGGAACTTTATCCGCATTCTGAAACCATGCTACGCAATTCTAGCCAGGTAGGCCTTTGTTCCTTTTTCAATAGGTTCTATATTTTTCCTGTATGATAAATGGATATGTATATTGCATATAGAACATTTACAACTTTACACTTCTTTCTTGTGCTTGAATGCTGTCAATGCCTGTTCAGACTCACTTGTATCTCATCATCTACATTCTGTCTTTCATCTGCAATCAACCTGATGAGGTGGTAAAAATTTTGTTTGTAGGTTGATTTAGATGACATAGATGATAATGCATTTCCGAAAGTGAGGGACTTAGAGTTCATGGACTGCATTTTAGATGAAGGTGATATGCTATACATTCCTCCTAAGTGGTGGCACTATGTGCGATCTCTCACACCGAGCTTATCAGTTAGTTTTTGGTGGAGCAACACTGAAGGTTCATCCTGAGTTGACAGTATTATGTTTGCTTAGATCCCGGAAATTATATTTTGAAAAATTGATAGAATTAGGGTGTTAACATAGACACTCGCATTTGCTACGATGTCATTTTGATGTATATAGACATTCAAATGATGAATGATTGAAGCGTTTGGTCTGTCCGAACCTCTGAACTCGTGCATTGTGAAATGTAATTGTATGCTTTTAAGCATCTCCAAGATATTTTGTCAAATAATCCTCATTTGTAAGGCTTGCTCTTCTCGGTATTTTATGAAAAATTATCATCTTTGTTGATACTTACCAATTACCTCATGAGAAGATATTATAGATTTAAAAAATTGGAGTCTAGTCTGTTTCAGAAACCGTGCCTATTTCATGACAGAAACCTTCCATTTGATGTCAATGTCTTAAGACTCAACCAATTCGTTCAAACGAAGGCGGTTTGCAGGGGTCAGGGGTGCATGAGAGAATGGCATATGATAAGTCATTTTCAGCCTCTGGCCATCCTCATAGATTAAGCATCTGAATCTGTTTTTTGTTCGAGTGGTCGTTATTTCGAGTCAATCATTGATAAGTTGCTTGCATTTTAGTGATCATTTTGCCATTTCCACAAAATAGTTGATGTAACATCTACATGGGACCCCGATGAATAATATTGAGACTACCACAAGAAAGACCGAGCGACGAAGACGTGGAAGAGCCTTAAGCGGATATAGGTTCAATAATATCAACAAATATCTTCTGCATATACTCGGAAGATGAAAATCAGCCTCATTTCATGCTAGACAATAATGTTGCGAAACTTTCTGTTATCAGGCCAGTGTGCCCTGGTTTTGTAGTATATGATGTAAGTACCTTCAATGTACTTGTTAGTCGTTACATAGGCCAGTGTGCCCTGGTTTTGTAGTATATGATGTAAGTACCTTCAATGTACTTGTTAGTCGTTACATAGGCCAGTGTGCCCTGGTTTTGTAGTATATGATGTAAGTACCTTCAATGTACTTGTTAGTCGTTACATAATAATGCATCAAGAAAATGATTACAAAACTACCAGTGCAAATTTTGAACCATCAATTTATATGGCCCTTGAAAAATGCTTGTCTAAGAAAGACGTGGAAGAAGAATGGTCGATTGAATGAAGGTTTGATAATATCAGGAAATATCTGTGTTACTGTTTATGGTTTAGGATAGTGAAAATTCAGCCTCATTTTATATGCGAGACAATAGTTATCTTGGTCGTATTGTCGCAATTTGTTCAATTATCAGACGGCCCTAGTTTTGTATGAGAGGTTTGTACCTTCAATGTACTCCTTAGGGTCATTACATAATGCATTAGGATATTAAACGAGTCTGGCCCCTCGTCTTCAGCTACATACCAACGAAAATTGAACCATAAAATTAAGAGTGGTTCGAAATTATTCATTCATTATTTTGTTATTTGACTTTTTGTCTAAAAATTGATCATTTCGCACTTGCAAATAATACATGACCAGGCATGACAATACTCAATCATGTCATGCCTAGGGTTGGCCCTGGCTTATCAAGTTATCAGCATCGTGACATGCCAAGCTTGTACACACAACTTGAAATTGAAAATGGTCAAAGATTTAACATTAGTCATACTAATAATGTCTTAAGAATTCCTTTAAAAAAAGGATTTACTAAATCTAATTGTTGGGGATTTTGGTTTGTCTTTTCAATAAATTGATGAAAAATTGAAAATTGATTGTTGAAGAGTAATAAAATATCACACGACATTAAAATAACACTACCACCAAAGTAGGAGTACTATTTTATTATGAAAAAGGTAGAGTGAAAATGCTAACGAAGTACGGACTTGACCAAATATCACCTTCACTACTAGTTGTTTTAGTGACATATATTTGAGTTTTGAACTGCAATATGAACTTAACTCAGAAGAATTAGTCATGCATAAACATACATTTACACTAGTAGTAAATAAAATTAACCTACACTAGAGACTTGATTGGTTGCAACTCGCTAAGTAGATACATCAACCAATATTGAACTGTTCTACTTGATGATGTGTTAATTGGGATTGAAAATGAAAATGATCAAGGTCGATTGAATCTTCGGTTATCATTGTGGCCATTTGGCAACGATGTAGCATCAACAATTTTGCTTTTGCTGTTTTACATTTAATATCATCTATTCGGAAATAATAGTCATAACCTGTGAAAATATTGACCCATGCTATCTATAGTTCACCAACCAGTTAGACTCATTATAACACCTCTAAGGGTCTGTTCACATTTACTTAATTTCAGCTTTAGCTTCAATCAGTTCAGTTCAGCTCCTAATTTCCCTCTCTCATAAAATATTCATTTCAGCTCAGCTCACTTCAGCTCAGTAATTGTGAACAAGCTCTAAGTACATATGGAGCATTTTTTTTTCCCTTTTTGTAGTAACTCTACTTGTGTGGATACCCTTGCTTAAAACATAATATCATCTCAAACCGGCCTCTTCCCATGTTCCCACGGTGAGATTTCATCCCATAACCAATACCACGGGAGCTAAAACACTTGAACTATCTAACCTACTTTCTCTGTTTTTTTTAGTTGACACCTTTCTATTATCACGCTTACCAACGCATGTTTTTAACGCTTAATAACTTCAATTATCAATATTATAAAATTATAAAAAGTGGATTTTAATAAAATATCTATAAAGACGATTCAAGCAAGCTAGATCTCACATAAATATATTTTATCGTATATATAAATTACAAAAGCGAGTCAAAGCGTGTTGTGTGAATAGTGCAAAAGTCAAACGGTGTCAACTAAAAAAAAAACGGAGGAAGTATTAGATTTTCAAACATCTTGCGTTCTTGACTTAAACTACTTAGAGCCTTCGTGAAAAATTTTGTTATGGCTTTTCTTAACCTTATCTTATAAACCTTACGATCTGACCCATTTGCATATATGATGCGTAGAGTCCGTAGACTAAAATTGTTTTCATCCAAAAAAAAAAAAATGTCAAAACAATGTACGATTGTACGTATGTATTAGACATTAGTTGAGATCTAGCATCATTGTTTTTGCTTGAGAAAAATTCAAAACCAACAAAAGTCCGAGATCATGACAATATAGCATTACGTACTCATCACAAAGAATAAGTTTTAACTTTGTTTATCTCTATAATTATTTACTATAATTTGTTGAATGTTTCTGCAATTTGACTGCTTCTATTGTAACTCTTTGTAAGATTATTGGTATTTTTTATTAACGAGAAAGGGTAAATATGATCCTATAAATACCAATTACATTTACAACGAAAAATCACAACTCACAAAATCGGAAAGATACAGATCAAAATAAAGTGTACTTTTCGAAAACTAGCTTAATAATTAACTAGCAAAAGGGTGAAGAAATGGCTAAGTCTACTTACTTCGTTAGCCTCATTGCACTTTCTCTCATGTTCATGCTTTTAGTGAACACTGGTGAGTTAATCTTAATCCTATCCCCTTAATCATTGTTAGTCTTATAGCATTAGCTTTATCATTTTGATTAATTTATCAAATTTTGTGATTTATGTCATAATGTTTATAACCTTGCTTATCAATTGATACCGTGAATGATCAAGAAATGAGGTGTTCCTCATAATGGCTAATAGCATAATACAAATATGATATACATACACACGAAATAACACAATATGCAACGGTCTAGCTTAGTACAACCGTTATACAACTTACGTACATGGCATAACCTATAACATGGCAATAAAATCGAATTATAAGCTTGTTTGTTGTTTAAGATATCATCTGGTGCAACCGTTGTTCAACTTATAAATATTATTTGTTGTCGTATTTTCAAGAAATTCAAATGGCGGAAGCAAAAACCTGTGGATGGTTGTACAAGGCTTGGTGGACTGATGACTGCTCCTACAAGTGCAAGAACGTTTGGGATGCCTACTATGGAAAGAAAGTGTGGTACCAAGGCAAATGGGCTTGCT
Source organism: Chenopodium album (assembly GCF_948465745.1). Classification (NCBI taxonomy): domain Eukaryota; kingdom Viridiplantae; phylum Streptophyta; class Magnoliopsida; order Caryophyllales; family Amaranthaceae; genus Chenopodium; species Chenopodium album. Next base: position 952,994 of record NC_137855.1, read on the forward strand.
TCTGTTACTATGGACCTTGTTAAGGTGCTACTCATGCCTTATAATTGAAAAAAGGAGACAAATCGCGACTTAATTACCCTCTAATTATAATTTGTGTGGAATAAATTGTATTGTTATGAGAATAATACGTATGTATAAGTGTGGGCTAGCTGCTACGTACTTAGTAGAATAAGCCTATAAGTTACTGTTTGTAATATAAATGTAACTTGCATGAATAAAGAGGGTTTGAACTTTGAAATCATTGGATATGAATATTTGTTAGATTTATTTATAATTTGTCAATCAGTAATTTATTAATATCGACTAAAAGAACATCTAGATAAAATAGAGATTAATTCATACTTTACTAATAAGCCATGTCTCTGTAATAAACTACAAAGTATTATTCTTTTTTTTTTTTTTTTTTTTTTTTTTTTTGAAACCTACAAAGTATTATTCTAGGTTCAAGTAAATGAATAATAAGCTAGCAAATTAAGAAATACATAGTACAAGTATATATGTTAGAAAGTTAAAAGCATGAAATTCAATCTTTTTTTTTTTTTTTTTTTTTGAATAAATATTGAGTGTTTACCTCATCATATAATTCATATTTGTTAAGAGTTAATTAATTTAGTCAAGGTGTGAATGTCCACACTCCAATTTCTTCATTACATTTAATGTAGTAGCCAACCCTAATTACCACCCTCTAAGGTTATAGCCCACAATGTAATAGTGGTTTTTACTACTATAAATAGCCATGTAATTTCACTTGTATAACACACAAAAATATTACCAAGAGTAATACATAGAAGAAGTAATACTTCTCTTATTACCTCTTCTCATAATCCTCTAATTTCTATATATTTCATAACACGTTATCAGCACGATCTTCAATCAGGTATACTTATACCGATTATCCAATTTTTACAAAGATTCAATTTCCTTCACAAAATATATTTTGAGGAGTATGCTCTATAGTTGCCCATATGGGATCCTCTATACCAGAAACTCACAATATATTTCTCCACAAAATTACTCCACATAATTAGCCATGTTGATAAAAATGAGGATATCAATACATACCTTATTTATGATATTTAGTTTGGTAACTCTCATGCATGGTTATAGAAAGTAATATATAATTACTTTTGCATGTGGAAATATTTGTTGTATGCATGTTAATAGAGTAAATTTCATGGTCACACAAATCATGTTTATACTTACTTACTTGTGCATAATTACTAAAATGAAAAAAAAAAATGATGCAGCCTTTATATTTATTTAATTTTTAGATTACACACTTTTATGTTTCTTTCAGTTTTTCGAACCCTTGACCTCATGAATAGATTAGGGTTCTCGGACCACTACGGCTTGCATCCCAGTGTGATACTTATTTACGTTTGTAAATATTAATAGTTTGATTACGATTATTTTACCAGTCTACTAGAACATTGTATGATATTTTTACAGTAGTGTAAAGCTGAAACGGATAAATTACCCCCTATAAAAGGCGGATTACACCCCCTTATTTCACCATACAAACCTTATCCCCTCCTTAAACTTTACCCAAATTATCTCCTCTTCTTCTTCCTCCATTTACACCGGTCATACACCATGTTCCCCGTCGACAACCGACAACCACCACACCCCTTTACCTTTGAAGAAGATTTAAGGAAATTAAAACTATATTTAGTTTTAATTATGGCCCTAGTAGTTTTATTAATGGCAATGATGATTTTCATCATTTTACATAAGTAGCGCTCGGTTTTTCGACAAAGGGAATTCATGCATGTAATCTCCGTAGTACTTCAAGTTTTTTTGTCTTCTAGGTAGATTATAAGTGCATTTTGTTATAATAAATGTTCCTTTTGTCTTATCATTAATGTATGTCATTAATATTAATATTATTATTGTTGTTGTCGGTGATATAGTAATAGTAGTAGTATTTATTGTTATTGTTATTATTATCATTGTTATTGTTATATTTGTTGTTGTCGTTGTTTAACTAAAGTAATTATCATGTTTAATTTTAGCTTAACTTTATGTAAATCATAATAATAACCCAAGGGGGAGAAGCAAATATGTTTTAAATGGATTATTATTATGATTACAATTTGATTACTTTAATTATCACTTGCTTAATTGGCTTAATAATAATTACCTATTTGATTGTAGTTAAAATGGGAGACTTGATGAAAAGACAATTTGACGTATTAGACTTGTCCGGACATAATTATCTTGAATGGACAGTTGATGCCCAAATGAATTTGAAGGCTCGGGGATTGGAACATACAATCAAAGAAATTACCATCCCAGGAAACGAAAAAGATGCCCCTGCTCAAGTTAAAGTTCCAACTGATCAAGAGAAAGCAAAAGCTATAGTTCTCTTAAGGCATCATTTACATAACAGTTTGAAAACTGAGTATTTAATGGTGGAAAATCCCAGAGAACTATGGGATAGCTTGAAAGGAAGATATGACCACCATAAAAGGGTACTCCTTCCTTCAGCACAATTTGAGTGGACAAACCTGAGATTTCAGGACTTTAAATCTGTCAGTGATTATAATTCATCACTATATAAAATCGTATCAATATTGAGATATTGTGATCAACCAGTCACTGAAGTGCAAATGATAGAGAAAACACTCTCTACATTCCATGCTAACAACATTGTATTGCAACAGCAATACCGTGAAAGAGGCTTTGCAAAATATTCTGAGCTTATTTCTACATTATTGGTTGCTGAAAAGAATAATGATCTTCTGTTGAAGAATCACAACCTAAGACCAACTGGGTCTCAAGCATTCAATGAAACAAATGCTGTAGAAAGCTCAAATCCACCTGAGACAAATGTTGCTCATAGAGGTGGACGTGGAAAATATAATAACCGTGGCAGAGGTCGTGGAAATTTCCGTGGACGTGGCCGTGGACGTGGTTATGGCCGTGGTAGAGGCCAATTTCCCCCTAGAAACAACACTCAAAGGGGGCATCAACAAGGAAACAAAAATCAAGCCACCACAAAAGGAAAAGACACATGTTATAGATGTGGCATGACTGGACATTGGGGACGTACTTGTCGTACGGCCAAACATCTGGTAGAACTATACCAGGCTTCCATTAAAGGGAAAGAAAAACATGCCGAAACAAATTATGTTAATGAAGAAAATGTCCCTGGAATTAGCCTTGATGTGTCTGATTTCCACATAGACAATGGTGAAGCTGGTGGTGAATTTATCTTTGGAGAGAATAATCATGTTTAGATAATTCATCAATTACTATGATATGTATTATGTTTTCATTATGTACTTTTCTTGTATGTTTTTTTTTCATGTTCAAGTTATGTACTTTTAATTTTTCATCATTAATAAAGTAAGTCCAGTTTAATTATCTTAAACTAATCTTATACTTATTATTTTATGAAGATATGGATCTGCCCGAAGTTGGTTCCAAATTTCAATGCCTTTTGGACAGTGGAACAACACACACTATTCTGAAGGATAGAAAATATTTTTTAAAGTTAAAATTATTTCAAGCAAATGTTAATACCATTTCTGGGTCAGCCAAGCTAATAGAAGGTTCTGGAAAAGCTTGCATAATACTCCCAAATGGAACAAAATTGATCATTAATGACGCTTTATATTCGAGTAAATCTCGAAGAAATCTTATAAGTTTTAAAGATGTGCGTCAAAATGGTTTTCATTTAGAAACAATGATAGTGGATCAAAAGGAATATTTATGCCTCACGGTAGAAAAACATGGCAAGAAACATGTGTATGAGAAATTGCCAGCATATTCTTCAGGGTTATATCATATAGATATACGACCAGTTGAAATAAATTCGATATCTAACCAGAAGTTAGATAATAAGAATCTGCTAAATTTATGGCATGATCGTTTGGGTCATCCTGGTACAGGAATGATGCACAAGATTATAGCAAATTCAGTAAGACATTCAATTAGGAATGTTAAAATCCCTCGATCAGATGAATTAACATGCTCTGCATGTTCACTTGGCAAATTAATAATAAGGCCATCTATGAACAAAATTGCTACTGAATCTCCAACATTTTTAGAGAGGATTCAAGGAGACATTTGTGGACCAATTAATCCTGCATGTGGACCATTCCGATATTTTATGGTATTAATTGATGCCTCAACTCGATGGTCACATGTAAGTCTCTTATCCAGTAGAAATGTTGCTTTTGCAAAACTCCTTGCTCAAATTATTAAACTAAGAGCACAATTTCCAGACCATACAATAAAAAGAATAAGGCTTGACAATGCTGGGGAATTTACATCCCAAACATTTAATGATTATTGTATGTCGATTGGAATTGTTGTAGAACATCCAGTAGCTCATGTTCATACACAAAATGGACTTGCTGAGTCATTAATTAAGAGACTACAATTGATTGCAAGGCCATTATTGATGAGATCAAAATTGCCTTCATCTGCTTGGGGTCATGCCATAATACATGCGGCAACTCTAATTAGGTTGAGACCAACTGCTTATCATAAGTTCTCACCACTACAATTAGTTTTTGGTCGAGAACCTAATATCTCACATCTAAAAATTTTTGGTTGTGCGGTGTATGTTCCTATTGCTCCACCCCAACGAACAAAGATGGGTCCACAAAGAAGGCTGGGAATTTATGTTGGGTTTGAATCACCCTCCATAATTAAATATCTTGAACCAATGACCGGTGATTTATTTACGGCCAGATTTTCCGACTGTCATTTCAATGAGACAGTATTCCCAGCCTTAGGGGGAGAGAAAGTGGACCCACGAAAGAAAGAAATAGAAATCATTTGGAATGCAACACAATTGTCAATGTTTGATCCACGAACAAATATGTGTGAACAAGAAGTTCAGAAAATTGTTCATTTACAAAGCATTGCAAATCAGCTGCCTGATGCATTTATAGATGCAAAGAAAGTGACAAAATCACATATACCAGCTGAAAATGCCCCTGCACGAATTGAAATTCCATCTAGTGATAAGATCATTGAAAATGAATCTCTAGCACGCCGAAAGCGTGGAAGACCACTTGGTTCAAAAGACTCTAAACCAAGAAAATTAAAAAGACCTGATGAGATCAACAACATTCCCTTTACGGAAGGTCAAGAAAGACAAAGTAAAAATGAGAATAGAGAAAAAGATGATAATCCGAAAGGGGATGAACAAGATGACCATGACATCGATAACAATGAAACTTCAATAAACTTTGTTTCTACCAGGAATTATTGGAATAGAAATGATGTTATCGTAAATGAAATATTTGCATATTCCATTGCAATTGAAATGGCATCTGACGAAAATGATAGTGAACCAAGAACAGTGGAAGAATGTCGTTGCAGGCATGATTGGCCAAAATGGAAAGAGGCAATGCAGACAGAGTTAAAGTCACTCGAAAAACGAGAAGTGTTTGGAAAAATAACCCTTACACCAGAAGGTGTAAAACCAGTTGGATACAAGTGGGTATTTGTGAGAAAACGAAATGAGAAAAATGAAATTGTAAGATACAAGGCAAGACTTGTAGCCCAAGGTTTTTCTCAAATTCCAGGGATTGATTATGAGGAGACATATTCTCCCGTAGTTGATGCAACTACGTTAAGATTTCTGGTAAGCTTGACAGTCTCAGAAGGACTAAAGATGCGATTGATGGATGTAGTGACCGCATATTTATATGGGTCACTCGATACAGATATTTATATGAAAGTCCCAGATGGACTAAAATTACCAGTAAACCACAAGCCTAGACATTTACTTTCCATAAAATTAAAAAGGTCACTTTATGGATTAAAACAGTCTGGGAGGATGTGGTATAATCGTCTTAGTGAATACCTTATGAAAGAAGGGTTCAAGAATAATCAAATCAGTCCTTGTGTTTTCATTAAGAGATCACAATCAGGGTTTGCAATTGTTGCAGTTTATGTTGATGACTTGAATATCATTGGAACCCCAAATGAACTTGAAATAACTGCAAAATACTTGATGAAAGAATTTGAGATGAAAGACCTTGGACAAACTAAATTTTGCCTTGGATTGCAAATTGAGCACTTAAATAATGGTATTTTCGTCCATCAGTCTAACTACACCGAAAGAGTGTTAAAACGTTTTTTCATGGACAAAGCGACCCCAACAAACACCCCGATGATTGTTCGGTCTTTGACTATGAAATATGATCCATTTAGACCTCGAGAGGAAAACGAGGATGTCCTTGGTCCTGAAGTACCATATCTAAGTGCAATTGGGGCTCTAATGTATCTAGCTAACAATACTAGACCAGACATAGCTTTTTCTGTGAATTTGTTAGCCAGGTTTAGCAACGCACCAACGAAGAGACACTGGAAAGGAGTAAGACACTTACTACGATATCTACGAGGAACAAAAGATCTTGGTTTGTTTTATCAATCAAGGAAAGATGCCACCCTCATCGGATATGCAGATGCTGGATATCTATCAGACCCACAAAACGCCAAGTCACAAACTGGACATCTGTTCACCTATGGTGGAACTGCAATTTCTTGGAAATCAACAAAGCAAACCTTAACTGCGACATCATCAAATCATGCTGAGTTGATTGCCCTTTATGAAGCAGGACGTGAGTGTGTATGGCTAAGGTCAATGATCGGCAATATCCAAGAAGAATGTGGGATGAAAGAAGTAACTAAAAGTCCAACCATCATTTACGAAGACAATACTGCATGTATCGCACAAGTAACTGAAGGATATATTAAAGGTGATAGGACTAAACATATATCCCCAAAACTGTTCTTTACACACGATTTGCAGAAGGAAGGGAAGATAAATGTCCAACAGATCCAATCATCTGATAATCTTGCAGACTTGTTTACAAAGTCCCTACCTTCGAAGAGTGTTGAGCGGTTGGTCCACAAGATTGGGATGCGTTGTCTTCATAAACTATGTTAAAATCAGGGGGAGCATTATATGCACTGCACTCTTTTTCCCTTCGATCAGGTTTTTATCCCAATGGGTTTTTCCGGACAAGGTTTTTAATGAGGCAGTACACTAAAGCATATAGTAATATATTGTTGTACTCTTTTCCCTTAGCTATGGCTTTTATCCCAAAGGGTTTTACCTAGCAAGGTTTTAACGAGGCAACATATACCCTATTCTGTATGGACATTCAAGGGGGAGTGTTAAGAGTTAATTAATTTAGTCAAGGTGTGAATGTCCACACTCCAATTTCTTCATTACATTTAATGTAGTAGCCAACCCTAATTACCACCCTCTAAGGTTATAGCCCACAATGTAATAGTGGTTTTTACTACTATAAATAGCCATGTAATTTCACTTGTATAACACACAAAAATATTACCAAGAGTAATACATAGAAGAAGTAATACTTCTCTTATTACCTCTTCTCATAATCCTCTAATTTCTATATATTTCATAACAATATTGTCATTGTGATTTCCGTTTATTTTAGTTGGTAAAGTCTTAAAAGTTGCGAGTGATATATCAAACACAATATCAAAGTATTTTGGGTCATTAGTTGCGTTGAGACATGAGATTGGAGGCCCAACTATGAAGAGATCGTGCCATATTTCATTGGATCAAGATTGTCCTATTGGGCCCAGAATACTTATTCCAGCCAAGTCCATAAAACTGTGGACTAGGCAACAGTTTTTTTAAAAAAATAAAATCAATTTTAAGTGTTAACATCAAATCCTCCATTATTGTGGAAAAAGAGTAATTATAAAAGTAGCACCATAATGTTTTAAATATGAACTATTCAAATTGTATAGTGCTACACCCACGAATGAAAAAGTAAAAGAGGTTAATAATAATGCAAATTAAAAGCCATGATATATGGATAGGTTGTCAACATGATTACATACATGATACATGCCACTGAGTGCTATATTGAATAGACTAAAGTTTGTACAACTTCCTTGTTATGATATTTGGTGTTTATATCTTATTAGTTATATATACTTAACAAAAATCCCCCAAATCTTGAAGAATTATACTCCTCTGACCTAATGTAAAGGCAGAAAAGAGAGAATCGATGATCCATGTTACATACGCCAACAAGCTAGAGAAGTTTCAGCAAATATATTGCGAAACATTAAAAAGACTAGGAACGGGATCTTTATATGTCGTTTTTTTGGGGGTGGAGGGAGTACCGGTTTGGTGATTTCGTTCTCATTTTGACTAACGGATTGAGTTTATTTTCAAAATACGTAGTAACAGAGAATATGAAAAAGAGAGATGTTTATCGTTTTTATGATGTGTAACCAGAGTACGGACAACTTAGAATGCAAGAAAGAATCAATCTTCATTTACTTTACAACTACTGAAAGCCTTTTAAAATCACAAGTCAGATAATCTGACAAAATTACAGAAGAATATTCAACTAAATTAGATATGCTACTTGTTACTTGCATTACAATCAAACCCTCTAGTCTCCCCAATCAAATTACTCAACCAAAATATTTAGAACAACCAAATCAACAAAAAAAAATGCTTACATTATACTACAGATTTATACCTGCAAAGAACCTTACATCTAAGAATCTTATCTTGGACATAAAACCCTGGCATCACCATAATCTTAACTCGACTTGGACCGTGTCCCTTCTGTTTATCTGTTACGATATCTTCCATATAGTGAGGATCGAACGATCTATTTTCTTCCACCCTTAAGATAGTTAAAGGTGGAGAGAAGGAGAACGCGAGCAAATGAAGTAACCATATACATTTTGCTGCTACAAAAAATGACTGAAGTAATGTTTCAGACCAAGGCCTAGTCCAATTCAGGGTCATAATTATGCAGCTCATTTTCTGGTCACAAAACTTGCTAAATTCTTCACTGTAATACTTGGTTCCTTTCTTTAGGACCTCATTCCAACTCAGGTTTCTTAACGAAGCAAACGATTGAAACTGTGCTTGCCTTTGTTGCTGAGGATCTAGCAGTTTCGGCATGCCATTTTTCTGAAATACACAGTTCTCAAAATCCTGATAGAATGCTTGATTTATTATCGCCTCTAGATGATAGAAAACTGCCTTTGAGTACCTTGAATTTACTGATAGTTTATAGGGTTTGAGGATCGCGTTCAAATTCTCAGTAAGTTGTTCATCAGTCTCGTCTATTTGCTCTGTCAGAGTCTTGCAGAACTGTTTTACTGATAATCTTGCTTCTGAAACAATCTGTAAAAATCCTTCCACCATAACCTCCTCGCTCACAGGCATCTCGCTATCCCCATTACCCTTCCCATCACTCGATTTCTCTCTTTTCGATACTGCCTGTCTAAGAGCCTTCTTCAGCTCCTCGCAGTAAGACTCTAAGTTCTCGAGCTTCTTTCTCAAGTCCCCAAACGAAGATCTCATCTCTGACACCTCCATTAAGGCCGCTTCCTTCTTCTGATTTGCATCAATCAGCTCCTTTTTCAAAGTTTCAATTGATGCACCACTTCCGAAATCCTTAAGAACTTGGGAGACTTCTTCAGACTGATCATCAGTCCGTACTGGTGAACTGTTTTCGTTCTTTTGCTTCCTCTTGAACAGCCATGACAGGATCATACCTCGCGACTTCTTATGTGGGGCAGCAGTCATAGTAGCATGAGAATCTGTTAGTGGCACCACCATGTTAGAGTACTTGCTACTCTTGCTATCATTATAATCAATGCTGCTAATAGTTGCAGGCTTACAGTTGTTGCAGGATGATACCGACTTCAGGTCTCCTAAACTGTTTCTTCTCCTCGACTTCAGGACTTCAGTCCCTGGTGAGTTTTGTAGGAAATTAAGGTTATTCGTGCACGAACTAGCCACCGATTTACAATCATCTGCAGGGCAAATGTGGTTGTTGTTGTTGTCCAAGTTTACTAATCCAGGAGGGAGCGCGTTTTGATTATCTCTAATTTCATCCCAATTTTCGCTAATCGTTTGGCTTGCTATTTGCACATGGCCATACCCTGGCAAATTTTCATCTTCATAACTCTGCCAAGATATCATAAATATTATAAGCATCTTAATGTTTATTCTAATCAACATGGTATAATACTATAATGTATATAATTCAGCATCAAATAATCTTTCCCTTGAACTATAAGGAAGTGAGGCATAACTTGCATTTTACTCTAAGCATCACTAATTTCTATGAGTATAATACTAATATAGCAAGATTAGAAACTTAACTCTCTTAACTCAAAATTAATATGCCAATTAACCTTATCTAGCTGTCCACTAGAAATTTCACTCCCCTAGCCAGTAATACTATCTTAGACACATACAAAAATATACGGAGTAATATTTTTGATGATAAATTTATGGTCGTAGTAGGTAAATTATGGCCGTAAAAGTTAAATTTAACGTGTTACATGACATGATATACATCATATTCGGTAAGAAGAAAAGTTTGTACCACGGGGAACTGTTCACGTATTACATAAATCAATAGGTGAAGTCTTTTTATGGTTAGGGACTTAGGGGAGTGAAAAATCTTTTTACCGACCAATTGAGTAGTAAACACAATTGGGATTATTGATTTGCTTTAATCAATAATCTATGTCTACTTACTTTTAGTCAAACAAATTGGGTTGAAGTGCATTCACTGGTACTTTAATTATGAAAAAGTCAAATTTTGGTTTAAATCGAAGTTGAAAAAAAAATAAAATTCATGTTAGTTAAGTAATTCAAATGTACAAGTTTGATTTTATTTCATTTAGGATTTGGTACTTGTGGAAAGAATGTTTACATTAATTATGAAAATCACCAACCCCTTTAATTATTATTTTTAAAAAAAAATTCAAAAAAAAAAAAAGGAAAAAGAAGCTAATGCTAGAAAAAGAAAGGGAATGTAAGCAATCAATTGCCAACAAATAATCAATAGAATTGTCATAGTCATATTAGTAGGCAACCCCATTATTGGAAAAAGTCAAATTGATTATACTAGATCACTTGTAGTAGTATCACGTAGATTTTGCTAGTAATCTTCGCTTCCAACCTCTCTCCTTTTTTAATTTCTTTTATATTTGTATAATGTAATAAATTTCTTTTATATTTGTATAATGTAATAAATTTCTTTTATATTTGTATAATGTAATAAATAAATTAATTAATTAATAACAAAATTGCCAAGACATGGTAAACAATTATTGCTAGAAAAAAATTCAAGGAAGTCCCTCTTATAACAAGAACCACAAATAATTTTCATCCAAACAAGAAAAATAAAGAGTATGTTCCAAATTTAATAAGATAATGATGCTATACCAAACAATCAATCCACCCCCAAAAAAAAAAAATTTACTTTACCTTCACCATCATTGTCAATATATAGCTATCGTATTATTAGTTCAAATTACACTATCAACACGACTATTAATGAAAAAAATACCAAAACGCGTAAATTTCCGAAGATTAATAGAGTACTTACAGGAGTAAAAACAGGGTAATCATGACCAGAAAACTGATAAGAAGGGCGAGAATGAGAAGGATGATGAAGATGATGAGGAGAAGTAGAAGAACGAAATCTGAGATGAGAAGGACTATTTCCTTGCATTAAAGCAGCATGTAATGCTCTGAGTTCTACAGCTTTAGCAATGGCGGCTTGTATTTCTTCCCTACTAATATCCCCATTATTATTTACTCCTGTTTTTACTTCTGCCATTAATTTGAATTATAAAAAATCCCAAAAAAATTGAATTCTTGCATATAATTAACAATTAAATTGGCATAAAAACAGGGGTACCCTGAATCTGAAACAGAGTCCCCTGTTTTTTAAGGAACTTTTTTTTTTGGGATTTGGAATTGGAAGATAAAAATTTAAACTTTTTTTTTGGTGGGTTTTTTTTGAATGGAAGGATTATAAAGCTAGTGAAGAAGAAACATGGAGAATCATAGAAAGAGAGAGAAAATAAAGAATTATTTGAGTTTTTGAGGAGTGAAATTGTGTGTTTGTAGTATATGTTTCACTTAAAAGGGTGTGCATGTGAAGGAAAGAAGGTTGAAGAGTGGAATTTACTCCATTTGAGGAAGATAAGGTTTATTTTTACTAAAATGCCCTTGGTTCTTTTAAGTAATTAGACTTTGAATATTATTATTTTCTTTTAATTTTTATTTTTTGAAGGGGGTGTGTAAATGTGTAATGGTGTATACTGTATAGTGGTATAATTATTTATTATTGAGAATGTGTGACCACAAAACATGGAGATGGCACTACTTTTGTTATGATTGCTTCATTGTAACACTTTATCATGCTTATTTGTATAATTATGCCACCTCATATTGTAAATTAACCACTAATCTACTTGTTTAATGATATTGTCTATAGTAATCACTCAACTAATATTTCTAGTTTTGTACATGATACAGTAATATGTACAGAATAGACAATCTATATATGGATTTCTAAAAATATATGTAAAATATGATTTTGTAGTTAAAACTAGTGCATAGTCTTAAACGATACATACATGTAGTTCATATTGAACGAATCAAATACCTTATATAAGTATTTGATATGTAATTTGTATGTACCTAAGAAAAAAAGTTACGGTTATAAAATACTCGTACAACCTAAGATGTAGACATGGTAGTAGCCGTCTAGGACCAAAACCAAAAGCATATGCCGTATTTGATCATTGAGAAAGAACAAAGAAGTACAAAATTCACGGGTGAAGCTCAGAAATTCCAAATTGCCATTGTACACAAACACAATACATTGTGGATTTGTGGGGGACAATGTTTGATTGCTTTCGTGATAAAATAAATTAACTTATATTTTAGCCCATAAAATCACTGATAACAACTTGGTTTTTTTTATTCAGTAATTTACTAGAATGTCTATATTTTTTATTTTATTTTTACTTAAACATGGGCACGGGCCGTGCCCGTGCCGCCGCGGGCCGTGCCTGGCCGTGCCGGGGTGGTGGCCGTGCCGGCTCCGCGGCGTGCCGTGCCTGAAATTGGCACACCCCAGCCCACGGCATGGCACGGCCCACGTGCCTAGCGGGCCGTGCCGTGCCGGGCCGCGGGCCAAACCGTGCCACTCTTATTTTTTTATTTTTTATTTTTAAAAAAAATAAATGATAAAAAAAAAACGAATTAAAAACAACAATGCATATAATAAAAAAAAATACGAGTGCGATAATCCGAAAACACAAAAAATTGAAGAATAACTTATTTTATTATATGACGGTAGCCAGTACGAATGTACGATAATTCAATAATACAAAATTACAAAATAAGTGATGATAATTAAAAATCGTACAATAGTGTATGAATATTGAATAACTTCATTTATTATACGGAATACGAAGTTCGATAATACAAAAAGAATACAATAGTGTATAATGTAAATATGTAATCATGTAATTATTATTGGTCGTCTTCGTCTTCGCCTTCGCCTTCGTCTTCATCTTCGTCTTCGTCTCCTAGAGGTTCAAGTTCATCCGCCAATTGAGTGGATTGAGAAGTATGAGAACTAAAAGAAGTCGACGTTCCTTCATCGTCGTCGTTTTGTGCATAAGTACGATCTTGAGAACGAGTTTCGGCATCCAACCAATCCTTGAAGCAAACACACATTTCAAGTGTTTCGGGTTTTAGTCTTGTTCTTCTATCGTCTAGAACTCTTCCCGACGCACTAAAAGCTCTTTCGGAAGCAACGGAGGAGACTTGGATAGCAAAAATATCACGAGCCATTGCCGACAAAATTGGATGTTTCACGGCTTGTGATTTCCACCAATCGAGGATGTCGAGGCCAAACTTCTCTTCATCGTCCATGCCTTTCATGAAGTCGTAACTTAAGTACATTTGCAACTCCGAAACATCGCTTTGTGTTCTCCTAGATGATGATGATTCTGTACCTGAATACTTAGACATCAAGTTAGCAGCTTGTGCAAATAAACCTTTGGCCCGTTTACTTACATTTTTGGATGTTTGAGAAGGGGTAAATCGAGATACGGTTCCATATTTACTTTCATAAACTCTATATAAATTAAAAAACTCATCCGTCACCTTATTCTTAAAAGTTTCAACATCATCTTCAAAATTCATGTTACTATAATAAATATCAATTAATAAAAAGGTGCCATCATATTTTTGTCTAGGATCTAAAATAGAAGCAAAAATATAAATCATAGGAATATCGGTGTAATATTTACGCCATTTATCCTCCATGGATGGAAGATATCCACGATAAACATGTTGTGATCGGCCATAAACGGCTAGTTTTCCAACGGTAAGGCACGGGCCGTGCCGTGCCGGGCCGTGCCTGGCCGTGCCACGTGCCGTGCCGGCGGGTCGTGCCAGCGTGCCGGCCCACGTGCCGGCCACCGTGCCACCCGCCGTGCCACTTGCCGTGCCCGTGCCGGAATTCGGATTTTTGTTCACGGCACGGCCCACGGCCCACAGGTGGGCCGCCGTGCCGTGCCGTGCCGCCACCCGTGCCGGGCCGTGCCAGAGTCGTGCCAGGCCCGTGCCGCCCGCGTGCCGGCACGGCCCGTGCCCACCTTTATTTTTACTGTAGTTAACAACAAATATGAAAAGACGTAGGAAATAGAGGAGTTGAATTATTTTTTCTATGAAGACTTTAGGATGAAATAGAAGGAAGTCGGTACGGTAGTTTAATGTCAAATCAAAGTTGGACAAATAACATTAATATACAGTATATTTTATCTCTCATATTATATCTTCTTAGACATATAAGTATTTTCCGATATATTATATGTCTAAGATATCTCAGTAATTTGGTTAGTGACAGTTCTAAAAATTCTAAGATCTTAGGGCTTGTTCTCATTGACTGAACTCAGCTGAATTGAATTGAACTGAACTGAACTGAACTCAGCTGTACTGAACTGAATATTTTATAAGAGAAGGAAATTAGGAGCTGAACTGAACTGAATTGAACTGAACTGAAATAAACTAAATTTTAACGTAAGAGAATAGGCCCTAAGTCTGTCATGGTCAAGCTGTCAAAGTACTTTCGATAATACAGAGAATATATGTATAATTGAGAAATATGGAGTAAAATTTCGATTCAATCCTCCAAAAAAAAAAAAAAAAAAAAAAAAAAAGAGGGACCCTTTGTAATTTGTCCAAATAACAGGTCATGTGAGATATGGACATATAATATGGTTGTGTTACTTGTGTATAAGATATTGATTAAGTATATTATATAGAATGTTTAATGGAATTACATGTAGGGTTAAATAGGTTTGTTTATGCTATAATTTGTTGGTTGGTTGCCTCTCATATTAGCTACTTTTGTTAATTAAAAAGAGCTCATTAATTAATTATTATAAATGTTAATCAAGTTTGTGAATCAACCACCCCATAAAAAGCTTAGCTTCCAGATCTGTTTGTCAACCTCCACATGCAAAAGGCCTTTCCTTCTTTTTTAACTAATCTTGTTTAGAAAATGACCACGTTAACTGCACAAATCACTTTTAATTAGTAGTGAAAATAATCCACTTTTTACTTTACAAATAAAATGAAGCAAATCAAAACGAAGTAACAGAAGATATGTTCAAGTTGACTAATTATAAACAACTAAACAAGTGATGAAACAAGTAACATTGTCGCCTAAATAAACTGAACTAAATTTGATTTTTTTCTAAAATGAATGGCTTTATAGCTATACGGTGAAAGATTATAGCCTAAGATCATGAAATGTTTTTCTTACCATTTTTTTCTTTTGCATAACATTACTATTAACCTATAAACATATACGAGTATTAAAAAAGATCGACAAATCTATTAGATTAGCTAGTAGTATGTCAATTGTCAAAAAAACAACTTAGGATACTTGTATGAGACAATGACAACAATTATCACTAACAACTTTCATAATCTTCTCAAATTTCAACCCTCATGACATAACCACTCCCCTTTTGGATGGATTTATCGTTTTGGCTATACCATATACAAACAAGATATTAGGTATTTAGGTGTTGAGTTTAGAGAAGATACATGGCATAATTAATCATGCTTTAATGTAATGAATAATCACATGATACCAAAGTAAAGATCCTTGTAATAAAACTTAAACAAATACCAAAAAGAAATTTCATCATTTTATGCATGCAAAAAATTAAAAATTAAAAATAAATAAATAAAAAAAAATCTCCACATACATATACACATACTTATATTGATACATACAGTGTAATATGTACTTGTATAATTTTTTTTACAAGAGAAAAACTATACTAATTATCATGCGAAGTAAATGTATATTTCTCCATGCATAGAAATATGTCAATTAAAAGAAAATATTTACTCCTTCGACTATTGATTTATCGTGCTATTTTTTTGCATTATTATTTATATTTGATAAATAAGTAAATAAATAAAAACATATAAAATATGAATATAAATGAATTGTCAATTTCAATTTCTTCGGATTTGGCCGTCCACATTTCTTTTGCATGTAAAACAAAGACATATAACAGGATCCAACAAAGTATATGAAGAAGTAAATTTATACTGAAAAATAAATAGTGGCAATTTTAAATTAAAAATTGCATTGATAGTATTGCTTTGACATTTAGTGTGAAAAGATAAGGGAGATGTTATTCCTCTTGGTTTTCCTCGTATAGTGTTTTTGCAGCTTGTCCTGTTGTGATTGTTCGCTCTGAAAAAAGAAGATTCCAAAATTTTCTTTTAATTTTTGATGCCCAAAATTCTCTTTTATCAACTTTGTTCTCCATTTTATGGCGTGTTTGGAGCTCCACATACTTCGTATATTTTGAGTACTACATAAGTATGATTGTATATGAAGGAAATTTCGTGTTGTAGATGAGATTATTCAGGCGTTAACAACCATCAAATAAGAAAACTTTATACACTTGATAAAATTATTTTCGGGTTTTAAGTACAATTATTACTGTACTAAAATTTACGACTCACGTTCGGATTGAGGTAATATATTAAGGGAGTAATAAAAGTCAAATTTGAAAAAACACAAGTAGTTAGAGGTGTTATTGTACGAGACAATGTGTTTACAAATAAAATAAGATAATTGTGCCATGAGAAAAGAGAGAGAGAGAGAGAGAGAGAGAGATGGAACCCTCATAACGAGGGTAATAATTACTGAGGGTATTAGGGTTTGTACAGATTTACTGAAGTAGGCTAAACTAAACTAATCTGAACTGACTGATTGGAGCTGAACTAAACTGAATAGAGCTGAAATGAATTGTTTATGAGATAAGGAAACTGAACTAAACTGTACTGATTAGAGCCGAACCGAACGGAACTGAACTGAACTAAAATTAAGCGGAAAAGAACAAATTAAACCCTTAGCTCCTTTTTTTCACTTCATACCACACCATCACTACATAATTTTCTTTACAATCACACCATTACTATTTCCTCTTTTCCTATATTCACTTTCATTTTGCTTAGATATTTTACTCTTATTACCCTGATAATACATCTCCCTCAATCCAAACATGTCCTTAAATAAGTTGACTTCCTTAAAATGAGTATACTCATACTCTCATAGTAAAGGTGTTTCCAACTCTATAATAACTTCATGTAAGTTCTTACTGTCTAATTTACTACTCCGTATATGGTAAGAAAAGTTCAAAATAAGTTTTTTTTTTTTTTTTTTTTATATTTTTTATTTTATTTTATTTTCTCCTTCCTAAGACAATTTCTTGCATAAACAAGTTTACTTCAAACAAAATAACTCTTTAAAAGTAAAAATAAGTTCATGCATCAATGCATCATATATTAATATTTAAAAAAAAAATGAGTTGAAGAGAACATAGAGCCTAATCGATTATAAAAATAATTTCTAATTTTACAGAATACTTAAAATTCGGCAGAAATACATAATTAGCACATATATCTCCTATTCTCGTAATGGCTAGTGCACAATGCCACAAGTCTTCCAAGTCAAAAAAATCTTGCTGCTATTGTCTCATCTCAATGCATAGCCTTTGTCGCTCCACAAATCACCATGAAGCTTGCGGCCCATCTACCACAGTCTTGTTAGGCTTGCAAAAGATTCCGGCCCATCTACCACAGTCTTGTTAGGCCCATGATGCTTATAGCTTATTAACAATATACCTAAAGCTGCAATTAATTGGCTCACTTGATTTGTTAAAGCGAAATTAAAATGTAATCTTTTGCAAGATGATACTACACTGTGGTTTAATTTACAAATTTGATACTACACTGTGGTTTAATCGATAACCCATCTAGTTTAATAGACTACTTTAACCAATGCAAAATCAAGCCAAAAAATCAGCATGTAAAACATAAACATATTTCAACCTGATTTGAACTCGATCTGAACTACTATACTACGAGTCTACAATAATAACACGGATAACCAGTGCATGCAAAGGGTAAAATCAAAGTTGACCTGACCCGATTTGAATTTTGGCAGGTTTTGGGTAGCTTTATTCGGCTCGAAACTCGACTCGATTTTTATTTTTCTTGGGCAGGCTTGGAAATGCATTTTTATGCTTTTAGTTCATTTTTCTGGTCCGGTCCGAAAAGCCCACACGACCCGCTCGGTTTGGACATAAAATTTTTGGCCGAATCTAGGCTCGATCCGACCTAGCCCAAGAAATGGACTTAAATTTTAAGACTCGACTCGGTCCTCCCATTGATCAGGTATTCAGGTCTATGGGTCTATCCATGCACCCGTCTTACCCTCCAACGTTAACCCGCAACGTCTACTCCTCCACGGCCCACGTTTTCAAACCTTCCCTCCCAAACCAATAAATCCAAAAAACATTCAACATTTCAAAAATACTCTATATGCCATCTTTCTCATTTTCAATTTCTTTCCATAACTCAACGTTACAAAATCTCTTCCTATCCTTCAATAATTCCAACAGCATTAATTCATTCCTTCATTCAAATTCAATCCAACCTCATTTTCCCTTCAATTCATGGAAGCCGCCGAAGCCGAAACAGAGGCGGCTTTCAAGCCGGCTCATTTGGTAACTTTCACTCCAACACCCACTTCAACACTCAACAATCGGCGTCTTTCAAGCCAATTCTCCAAGCCGAGTAGCCCAATTCGAGCCGGCTCAACAAAGAAGAAGACTTTGGCTTGGGTTTCTCTTCAAGGTCGGCTTGTTGGAGCCGATGAAGCTACCTCGGCTCAAGCCATTGGCGGCGGCTTAAGCCGAGAGGAAGCCATTGGGTGGGAACTCTTTAGCCCTATTCATCGTGTTCTTATTGTTGCTGTTGTTGCTGTTGCTGCTGCTAAATGTGAGAAGAATCGCCAGATTTTTCAACTCAGAAAATGTGTTCAACTAAGGGTTTGTAAAATTCTCCCTTTTTATTTTATCATCTCATTTGATGTTTTGAATTTGTAATGAATTTATAATTGTTTTTTTTTTATTTTTTATATGTGGGGTTTTAATTCAGAGTTTGGTAACAAAATTAAAATTAAAAAATTTGGTGGGTCTTAGGGATGATTATTGACTTTTGTAAAGATTGTGTAAGGGTTTTGGAATTTGTAAGTTTTTAATTAATTGTAAGTGAAAAGTGATTAATTGGATGAATATGATCATGATGATGACATTGATGTTTAAAAGTTGGTAGCTTTAACATGTATAATTGTTTGTAGACCCTCTTTGTTGGCTTCTTTTGTCATAGGAGAATTATACATTGTGATCCAATTTACCCAAATGAGATTGAATTATATAGATTTTGCTCAACTTTTCGTGATTTGGATCTCTTTTAGCATGTTTGTGAGCCAATTTACGCGAATGAGATTGACTTATACAGTTATACCCTTTACAATTGATTGAATTAGTGACTGTGAATTACATGATCAAGCATGGTGTTATGTGATACCCGAGATTTTGGTTTACTATTATGACATGCTGAATTATTTAGCTACATTCTTTAATTTTGAATCAGTAAATGTGACTTTGATTGAAGTGTAATAGGGAGTGCATTCTTTTGAGTGTTACTGAAAAATTTATGTGTGTTTTTATTGTCTAGCAGGATGATATATTGATGAGCATGCAGCAAAAGCTTGATGATTTGTGTGAGCAAATGAATTCTATGAAAGATCAGCCTCAAGCAGCAGTTGATTTATCAGCGTCCAAGATAATGGATTTCTCGTCTAGAAGATCATCTTTGGCCAGCAAATCTGACTCTATGTGCACAGACTGCTGGTTCTGTGATCAACGCCGAGCTGAGTTGAATGATGTTTCAGTGAGACTCCATTATTTGCCCCTTTATTTACCAAAAACTTCTTAGTGATAGTTCACTGCATGCACTCTATATACACACACAATGACACAAACAAAGAAAAAGATAGGTTAAGTAAACAGAATTTTGTGTTTTTCAGACATGTTAGAAGCTGAATTTGACATGCTTGTAATGTACCAGGGAAACTCACTTGTGAAAGCTGCTAGTGGTGACGAGATGTTTAAAAATAGACTCTCCATTTCTAATGAAGCAGAACAGGAGGAACGTCGTATGTCAGATCTGTCTGATTGGGCTTCAAGTGTCACTTCAGTGGCAGATTTGCAAGTAATGAAATAACCATTGTTTTTGTAGTTTCTATATATGATGTATATGCATCTGTTTTTGAGCAAAGGATTACTTTTGCCTTTCGAGCAAAACTTACACTGAATATCGATGTTGGGTGTGGTTTTCAGCTGAATAACTTAGCAATAGAGCAAGATACTTATAATCTTAAGAGGGAATGTGAAGAAAAAGATGCTGCTATAAGGGAGCTTTCTTCTTTTATTCGTTCAAAAGATGTTGTCACTTCTAAAGTAAGATATGCCTTACTATTTGTTTCTGTTTTTCTTTACTTTGTGAATCAAGAATGGCTCAGTAAAGACACATTCCTTTTCTTGACAGAGAATTGAAGAACTTGAAGAGGTTATTCGTCGAAAATGCACAATTATTACTAAGTTGAAAAAAGACTTGATTGTTATGGAACAGAAGGTAAGAACTCTTTGCTGAAACAACTTCAATTGTTTTAACTCTTTTTCTCTAATAAGTTGCCAAATTTTGATCCCTGATGAATGCCTGCAACAAGTTTTTATTCCCTACTTCCTTAATCTTTGTGAGCTAAAGCAATATTAAGTTTATAACTCGAATGGAAGGAGCATCAACATTCAACAATACTAAAGCTTTACATTGTTACAGGTGGTGAACTTAACAAGAGCCAAAAGGCGGTCATTCTCTGGGCCGAGCTTGGATAAGAAACAGCTACCAACAATGTCAGATAATCTGCTTTATGATATGGATAGTCCTTTATCTTCTGATTCAGACTGCACCTCTGAGAGGAAGCAGAATGCCTCTAGTACTGTTGAAACTCGAGTAGTAGTAAAGCCCTCCACAAACAACCCTCTCCAAAACAGCTCTTCTTCAAGTGAGAATGTGTCAAAGATACACCAGAAACTGTCATTTGCAAAAGCCCCATCGCCTTCTACAAAGCTTTCACTTCAGGTCCCGAAATCCAGACCAGTGAGTCCCCTTAAGGAGAAATCATTGAATCAAACTCATTCTTCAGCAGCTTCTCCAATGCCAAACAAGGTGTTTACTGGTGTAGCTTCGAAAACTAACAGAAGACGAACTCATAGTGGATCCAAAGATGCAACCTCACAGAAGCGATGGATGTAGTAAGTATCTTTTCTTTTGTAAAGCTCCATATAAGTTTTAGAATCATGCTTGTTTAGAGAGGTGATTCGGCCTCTCCCTTCGGAGGTTAGCAGTTCGATTCTCATTGTTGGGTTAACGTTGAGGCCTTAAGATATACATGTATAACCCTATAAGCGAGCTTTGCTATAAGTAACAATACCGACTACTAGGTGGTACTTGTTTGAATTTTTTTTTGATACACTCTAAGAAATTTAACTCATTTTAACCAATTATGTAGGTATGATGTCCAATATTAATATCAAATTCTGATGATGAAGAATCAACGGTACCTAAAGCGCAAAATCCTTGGTGATAGCACATATATATTTGGAACTTGGAATGATAATTCTATGTTATAACACAGAAGAATGTGTTCTTATTTAGTAGTAACTTGACAAGTTATGGTAGAATTATGTATTTAAAAGAGTAACTAAGGTCATATTAATATTTAGAAATATATATATACTTGTTCTTTGGTGTACTTATTACTAATACTGTTAGTTATGAGTCTAGTTACCCACCCCCTAACAACGGATCATGATTTTCTGTTTTTTTAGTAGATGTTCATCTTCATCACCCCACCAGAATAAATCGAATAATTAAAAAACAAAAAAAGTTACAAACAAATGCTTAGTGTTTTTACAATATTCAATACATAAATTGGAATTTTAAGTGAAACTTAGAATTAAAAAAAAAAAAAAAAAAAAAAAAAAAAACATAATACGAGAATCAATGTACTATACACCTATTTTATACGGAATAATATTTTATCATTTACATAACATACTCTGTAATTCCAACTATTCCGTATGCCATGTATGAACATTGTGAAATTTCCTTACAACTATGGTGTGCTTACTGTGAAGTCTCATTACCAAATATAATTATACCCAAGTCTAAAGTGTGTACCAACATGACATTTCTTGATTCTCGATTCTCGAATAGTCATGTACTCATGTAGGTTTAAAGAGGCGGCTAATGTATTTTGACCTCCAAGCTCCAAGGAATCATCAACAAATATTTTAGTCAACTAACTTCGTTATATTAATGGAAGATGACTTGATAAGAAAGGTCCAATAACTAATACGGAGTAAAGTTTAAATAGAAATTTTCAACACATTTCCTTTTTTATATTCTTGAATTTTATACGGAAAAAGACCCCGTTCTCTTCACCTTAATTTTGCTGAACTGAAATTATTTTTTCTGAACTGAAATTATTTTTGCTGAACTTAAATTATTTTTACTGAACTTAAATTATTTTTGCTGAACTTAAATTATTTTTACTTATTTTCTATTACAATTTTTCTTTAAAAAAACTGAATTTTACTAAACTGAAATTATTTTTACTTAATATAATTTTTTTTAAGGTGAAGAAAACCGGGCAAGTTGTACTTGTATTTAATTTGTCTCTTTCATGTCACCCTTTTATTTATTAATTTTTAAAATATGTATATAATTTTCTTTGTCTTTTCTCATACTCAACAATCGTTTACTCTTTCTTGTAGGTGATGTACTTTACACAATTTCTTGTAATATTTTGAAAACGGATCTATGACTATGTTCTTTTCAATAACAAAAAAGTTAGAGTCAAATAAGTAGAAAAATATTAGAAGATTTTGAATTTTATATAGCTAAGCTTAATTAAATATACACATATTGTGTATTTTAAATTAGTAGTTGAATTATCTTATTATATGAGTTAGAATAGTCATTTTCTAAAAATATACACTTGTAGACTTTGTAGTTTCTAATTTTCTATTGATGCGTGAAAACGTATTATAAAATGCTTAAAAACGTCTCAAGAGATGGAATGATATCATAGGGAGGTAAGTATAAGGTTAGAATGAATTTACTACATTGATTTGAAAGTGTGGGTATGATGTGAACCTAAAAGATTCACGGCATTCACCGATAAAAAAGCTAAAATATTAGATTAATGACAATTTTAAAAGACACCGAGAGATGTCTAAAATAATAGCTCACATGAATAGAAGTAAAAATAAATATGTATGAGTAATTTACAATGAATACTTTGTATTATAAAGTAATCCACTCAACAATCTCAAAATCTACTACGGGTCTGTTCACATTTACTGAATTAAGCTAAACTGAACTGAACTGAACTGAACTGATTGGAGCTGAACTGAACTGAACTGAACTGAGCTGAAATGAATATTTTATAAGAGAGGGAAAATAAAAGCTGAACTGAACTGATTGGAGTTGAACTGAACTGAACTGAAATTAAGTAAATATGAACGGGCCCTACGTAGTACAACTTTTTAGCACTTTTTTTACGGATGACCATTTAAAATTTTTTCGTACTTCATAAGACTTAATTTACAATTAATGTTGCATTAAAACCTTGAATCTACAACAAATTTTCCTTAAAAATAAAATTAAAAAAGATGATGTTATTTATTTATGTCACCTAAACTTCAACTCCTTTCTTGATGACAATAACCTTCAAAGACTTTGAAAAGTCAATCCCGCGCAACACCTTCTTAGCTTCCTTACAAAAACCCCTCATTCTTTTACTCATTTACTCTCTCTCTCCTTTGATCCTCTCTTCAAACAAAAACTCAAACTCAAAAAAAAAATGTTGTTTGATCGTACAAGTTCATCAATATCATCATCAACTTCGACACGTAGTTGGTCAAGCTCGAACTCGAAAGTACTAGCAATCGAATGCATAAGAGGTACCTCAAGAGCCGACGAATGGAGTGGGGGACTACTCCAAACCGGCGACATCGTTGAAGAGATTCAAGTTGCTGAATTGATCCTACGATCACCCTTTAAAGATGGTAACTCGGGTGTTCAGAAACAACTGCATAAGTGCTTTAAGAGCAAGGAAACTGCGGTACGAGTTCGGGTTCGACGCGGTGAGTTTGACTCTGCTGTGTTGATTGGTTGTATTGTTCCTGAAGGAAGGAAGAAGAAGCAACAGTATGTTTTGAGAGCTATTGATGATCCTAATTATGCTGTTGCTTTTATTGATCGTTCTGAGACTGAGTGCTTACAATTACAAGGTAATGTATCTAGAGTTTTTTGTTGCGTTGACTTCTTTATATCTCGATAAATTTACTGTCTTCGTCTCACTAAGATTGCCTTGATTAACTCAAAAAGTTCTTGCAAAGGACGATCTTAGTGAACATGTTTAGGAGGGTTGATTTTGATGTGTGGTTTAATGGTTTGTAAGTCTAGCTAGCTGATTTGATTAATGTGATTTCATGTTCAAATTTTAGTGAGTCATAGATTTTAAGCGTAATTGTGAATTATTGATCATATTTTATAATTTATTCTCAACTTGTTTGATTAAATATAATCTTGATGAGTAAGAGTGATATAATTTATAACTGATAACAATTAGCAGAACAATTTTTTTTTTTTTTAATGGAAATTAGCAGAACAATATTTTTTTTTAATGGAAATTAGCAGAACAATATAAAAAAGGAATTATATATTTATATGAACCGAATTATGAGACTTATTTAGGTAGTGTATGTGGGATACAAGAATTTACATTTCTCCGTTTCAAATTAAGTGCAATGTTTAACTTTGCATGGTTTGCGAGACATATTTGACTCTATGTAATTTTTGTTAAATCATAAAGTTTTGATATGCTGAAAATTTTCATTAAAACAAATATAGTATCAAGATCACATTTGATGATGTTTGTTATAGTGTATTCATTACAGTTGAGGTCAAAAAATTCAAAATTAGATCGACTTTGATAAGTCAAATGTTGCAGTCAATTTGAGTGTTTTCTTCTCATGTCCACTTGATAATTATTGCCTTATTGGAGTAATTGTTGATGTTGATAGAGTATGTAGTTATGTACGATTGTACTTCACATGAAATTAAAATCGACCTTTATCGAGTACAGCATGATCAAATGGACAAGTTGGATAACAGAAACTTGTTCATTAAATTTAGATGTTTAGCCTAATATGAGTATGCAAATAAGATTCAATTCAACTGTATGATCTGATACACATTTCTTCCTCTTCGGTATTTTGTTATTTGATCTCTAATCGCAGCTTCTAGGGACTCCAGGTTACATCATACGTTAAACAGTACTCAAATCGAAGATGGCTATGTAGCATATCCATGGGAACGGAAGATGCAGACAATGCTACAAGTCCCCAATTCAAGCAGTTTTTTCTCCATCCTGTTTTTGCCAAGGGCTTCAGAAACAGGACGTGGGCGCTACAATGATGTGGAGGATACTCTTGCTAGAGCCAATGCATGGCTCAACGCGGCTCAGGCATCAGGGATCCCAATAGCCTTAACAAACATTCAAACTGAATCTTTACTTACAAAGGTACATTTTCACTCAAATGTGCAGTTCTGTATGTATGTGTTATACTATAGCTAAATACTTGATAATGTTTATGTGATCGGATTTAGCTAGTCTTGATGTTACTTTTACATTGTTGGAGTAAAACAAGCTGACAGATTGGAATTGTTTTACTCTGCTTGATTCTGTGAGCTTTTACAGTTTAAGGCATTCGCGATTCTTATTCTTGAGTACTGCGTACAGCTGGTAAAATATGGCATAATGCAATGCTGTTCAAATTGAAAATTTAAAATGTTTTCTGGTGTTTTGAGTAATCGAATATTATTGTTTTAAGATCTTGGTACTTATTCCTACTTGTTGGTTGTGGATACTAATGAATACGAGTAATGTAATAAGTCTAATAACTCGTCCATCTCAATCTCATTCGCAACAGATTTCTGGTGAAACAGCATCTTCCACAGTGAGCACTTCATCATTGTCAGATTTGCCAAATCTAAACAATGCAAGCCTTTATGGATTTGAGGACTACCACGGGGTCGACATTGGAGTAGTCAGAGCAATTCGTCTCTGGTACTCTCCCATCCAGGAGTATCCAATTGAGATTGACATAGAAGAGGGTGATGTAAAGCTCGGCTTTGCTGTAAGTCGCACTGAAGAGGTAATCTTAACAAATATTTTTCTTCTTTTTTTTATACTGTTTTGGGTTTATCACTAAATGTGGTGCTATATGCTAACAGCTAACATACTTGGGACAACATTTGTAGGGATTTATATACATATCATCAATTCTAGAAGGTGATGGAAATGTCCCTTCTGCAAGATCAGGCCTCAATGAGTTGTATAATGAAGCATCAAGAGACTCTAAACTTCTAGTGATATCGCGAGTAAACAACCAAAAAGTCCTTCCTTGGATTGTTTCTCCATCAAGTGCTATCCAATGCTTTGATACCGTTTCCCTTAGCCAGAAACTATCCTTACACCGCCATGCTCGAGCACCCTTACTTTTCCATGTTTTGATGCAGGACTCACGATTTGCTTCTAATTCTCCAAGATCACAGAGTGGCCCTGCTCCATTAGCTATGCCTGTTTGGCCTAACAGCCTTCAGAGTACTCGATATTCTGATGTTGATCATAACCAACCCCCTTCACCACCCTCGGGTTCCCCTGGTGCTGGAGTTAATGGTGGTGGAAGTGAGATAGGATTGGCTAGAGATACAGCAGGCGAAGAATCTTTCAGATTTCATGATTTCGCGCTGCCTGCTAAGTGGGTATAATGTGTAATGTATGTCTTGAAAGTTATGTATGGAATGAATTGTGTGCAATATGCTTGATATTGATGTACTTATCCTTAATTAGTTCTGAGTTAGTTGATTTAGTAGTGCCAAAAAACTAAGTAATTTAGACAAGTGTGGCAGCAGCATATTATGTTGCTGCTTGTATAGTTGTATATACATGGAGTGAGAATATGAGTGATGATAATCCCAATGGATGAATTTAAGTTCAATCTTCTGTGAATGTGAGTATGTGACTGTACTGTTAGAGTGAGGCATTTTGGTGAATTTGTGTATGTGACTGATAGTTTGAGCCATTTTGGTGATTTTAATTGGATGTTAACATTGAGCATGGCCTTTTGTACATTAGGGCCGGGATTGTTGACAGTTAACATTGTTTAAATGTTTTTATTTTTTTAAACATCATTAATAGAGAAATGTTACTTGAAAGCCAAGGTTAGAAATAAGTACCAAGCAGTAGTTAAGCAGAAGATTTACATAACACGCTTTATGTTAAAAGAGATATACGCAAAGTTGATGGACGTAAAAGAGATATACTTATGTTTTATGTACGCATAAAATTAACATGCATGACATTGTCGATTTGTCATCAGTAAAATTGATGGACGTAATTGAGTCATGAGGTACTTGGACTTGGCTACAAAATTTATGAGTTAAACAAGAGAAAACTCAACTTGAGAGGGTCGAGTGTTTTTTTGCATTATATATACGAATTATGCAGATCTCAAAATTACCGAAGGAGCATGCAAAAATTTAGCATGTAAATGTTACTACAACTATGTAAAATGTATCCATGCAATGCTTGTTTAGCATCTACGTCGTTAGACCGAGTTTAGGTCGGGTCTTATTTGGTTGAAAAATCATTGGGGTTGATTTTGAGGTCAAGTCAATTAAGTCGATTCATGTTAAGTTCTATTTAATCAACATTTAAAAAACATTTTCATACTGATAGTTAAAATTAGACTTATTTAAATAAGTCAAGCATTATTACACATTGATTGTGGCCTAATTGGGGTTAGCTTGGGTCAAATTTATATCATGTGGTTTATGTCATTCAAATTTCAAGTTATCAATTATCCAAATCTTAAATATGGTGTTTACTCCACAAAATATGCAACCTTGATATTGCATGAGTTTAGCTAGTTTGTTGGCTCTTCACCACGCGCCAACGCATATATAAGTGTTAATAACACTTTTTTTTTGGGTAATGATATATGCAGCCTTAAGATCTACATAAAAGCATTTAATGTACTTCATTTGTTAGTATTAAGTTGAAAATTTATCGACAATTCACGAGTAAATCGGTGTAATAAATGTTTATTTATTGTCTTTTATTTCCATTTTCAGCTTCTTATATGCAGTCCTAAAGGCTGCATATATCTTTTTTTTTTTTTTTTTTTTTGAAATAATGTTGAAATACATATAAGAAATGATTTGATTCACTTTTTTTTATACTCGTACTCCGTATTCTATTTATGTTGTGTTGTCGTATCGAGCCAACTCTAATCTGAATTACTCCACAGTTAAAATAGACAACACACTAATTATTGATTCATTTCCATAATTATTAAACTTATTTGCATCTAAATTTCTCAAATACTTATCTCAAACAAAAAAAAAAGGGTTTTCTCAAATGCTTGTATGGAGTAATAATACGAAGGTCAAAATGTCTTTCCCAAATTCCAAGTTCATCTTACGAGTAATAACATCCACAGCCAGCTGGCTTCTATCAACAACTTCAAAAAAATAAAAATAAAAATAAAATACTAAATTCTCATTGGTCCCTCAACAAAAACACGGATCGCAATCCAAACCCTTCAACAAAACACCCTCACAACCGTCGATTAAACCCTTCTTTAATCCAACGCCTCTCATTCACCTCCCCAAAATCTCTCCCCTAAAAATTTCAAAAACTCCCGCTCACTCTCCTCCCTATATATACCCACTTCCAACCCCTCACATTTCACTGCAAATCAAACACAAACAATCTCAATCTAAATCTTATTCACAAAACCCAGAAAAAGCTTGAAGTTCATCAACAATGGCGAGAACAAAGCAAACAGCAAGAAAATCAACCGGAGGAAAAGCACCAAGGAAGCAACTCGCAACAAAAGCAGCTCGCAAATCAGCTCCGGCAACCGGCGGCGTCAAGAAGCCTCACAGATTCCGTCCCGGAACAGTTGCACTTCGTGAGATCCGAAAGTACCAGAAGAGTACCGAGCTTCTAATCCGGAAACTTCCATTTCAACGATTAGTAAGAGAAATCGCTCAAGATTTCAAAACTGATCTTCGTTTCCAAAGCTCTGCTGTTGCTGCTCTTCAAGAAGCTGCTGAAGCTTACCTCGTTGGATTGTTTGAGGACACTAATTTGTGCGCGATTCATGCTAAGAGAGTTACGATTATGCCTAAGGATATTCAGCTCGCTCGTAGGATTCGAGGAGAGCGTGCTTAGGGTTTTTAATTAGTTAATTAATTAATCGTATGTTTTGTGATGTATTAGTGGAATTAATGGTGGTTTAGATGTGATTAGGAATGGATAATTGCTTAAATTAGGGTTTGTGTTTTGGTACTTTTGCTTATGTAAAGGTTGTTCTTCAGATCTACTATCAATCAATGAAATATGCGTTTTATCAACAATTTCTTCCGAATTTACGTCTAATTTCTCAATTATTTTGATTTTCAATTGCAAAAATTATGTAAATTGAGTTGATTTGTGAATCTAGAAAATCGACGGTTGATATGTTGCTGATGCACAGTAAGCAGGATAGAGTGCGTCGCAGAGTAATTTTCCCTTAATATTTTTTTTATTTCAGAAATGAAAATAGCTTTGCTAAGTGAAAATTTGGCGGGAAACACAATAAATCATTTGCTTTCTTCGCTATTATGATTTGGTAGAATTTTTTTTTTTTTCTTCCTAAAACCCTAAAAATAGTAGGTTGCAGAAGTTGGAGGAGAGAGAAAAGCTTCAAATGGATCGATATGTTGTGCCAATTGAATCTTGCTCTACAAACCCTAAGCCAATTGCAAGGTAATTTATCAAAATTTTTTGTTGATTTTTTGGTGTTAATTGATAAGTTCACTGGAATTAGTTTGATTTTGTTGTTACTAATTGTTAGATTTACTGGAATTAGCTTGATTTTTCTGGTGATAAATGCTAAAGTCACTGGAATTAATTTGATTTTGTTGGTGATAATTGATAAATTTACTGGAATTGGTTTGATTTTGTTGTATTTGAAGGCCTCGTTGGAAGAGGACTGCAATTGAATTCAATGGATGTATTGGATCTAAATACAAGCGCGAAATGTGTGGATTATTGGTTCAATCTTACTCTCAGGTTGGAAATTATAGTATAATGATTGTGAATTGTTTGCTGTTTTGGTTGGTTGTTCACTAAGTTTTGTTGAGATTGCTGTTTTAATTTATGTTCTTTTGTTGTTTAAAGATTGGCGTGTTTCCTCACTTGTATCATATTGACGGACGTCCTTGTCAAACTCATGTATGTTTTCTCAACTATGTCTTATCAAAATCTCCAAGGCAACAAGGAATTTCATATCTGATTGGAACTGTGGTCAATCTCATGCAGATGAATCGAGTAATGTCGTTTGCTGGCTTGGATCATCAGGGGTCCTCTAGAAGGTTTGTGTATCCCTGGTTATATAGTGTAGGTGTTGTTTGTTGTGTAGAGTATGTGGTAATGAAGTTCTACTAGACTTGTTGCTGTATTTTTGTTGTGATGTGCTCTGTGTTGCGTAGAGTCTGATTTGATTCAAGGATGAGCAAACTTATATAATTTTGGAGTATGTCTTTCTTTCCAACTTTGTCTTCCTGGTTTGACGGATTGTTTCTCACTTTCTCTCTCGCCTCTCTCATATCATCATAATTTCTCCTGAATAAGTGAATAGATATGGAACCTTGTCTTGTTCACAGGCTATAGTTCTGTTTAGTTAATATCGAGCTGTTGCTGTTGTATTTTTGCTGTTATCTGCCTAAATTTGCAATGAAAGCGTTCTGGTATCATTTTCTATGTATTTGCCACTCGTCATCTTTATATCTCTTCTCCCCTGCTGTGCCTTGTTCATCAAAAACTACTTTTTCCTTGTCATTTTCTTATTTATCTGTTCAAATGAATATGTTTCTTCCTTGCTCTAATGAACACCTTACTTCCTTGCAGGCATGGTGTATCTGCATTAGAGTTTGATAATCAGGTAACATATGGACCAATATCATATCTCAAGTTGTTTTCCAAATCCTGGATAGATTGATGTATAATTGGAAATATTATTATTATCCAATACTTTAGTGCTATATGTTACTTGAAACATAGTTGATTGTGTCATAGCTTAGAGTCATTTTTTTAAGAAAGTAAGAAACATGAATGTTTCAAGCTGTTTCATTAAAATTTGGATTTTATAAAATTACACTAGACTAGCTTATGCAGTTGTGCTATTGTGTGTTAGGCCCTTGTATCCAGAACTGAGCTATGTACTTAAAACTTAGTTTTAAGAGTATCTTTTACTTTGCATGATTTTAGTTACAATTTCTTGTTACTGGCATTTTATTTTATTTTTATTCATTTCTGTGGTTTTCTACTTTATTATTTGCTCTACAATAGGGAATATACTTAGCTTCGGTGACAAAATCTGGCTGTTTGATGGTGCACGACTTTGAATCTCTTTACTGCCAAAGTAATGTGACATCACCATGTAAGTTTCTGATAAATTTTGGTCAGTTGACTTAAACTCAAGATGTTTCTATGATGAGGTTATAATTTATGCTGTAAGAGGCTATAAGGTTCAGCTCTCATATAGTCATCTTCCAATCGAAATCGTTCATCTGAGCATCAAGCCTCCCCTCTCCCTTGCGTCTGTGCTTCATGTGCTGTGTATTTTTACTACTTATACGGAAACTTGATTATCTATCTGCACTTCTGCAGGGTGGAAGGAGGATGAAACAAAGCATCTTTTGCACATATCTACGAGTA
Source organism: Chenopodium album (assembly GCF_948465745.1). NCBI lineage: Eukaryota > Viridiplantae > Streptophyta > Magnoliopsida > Caryophyllales > Amaranthaceae > Chenopodium > Chenopodium album. Next base: position 985,141 of record NC_137855.1, read on the forward strand.
GGCATCTTGATTCTGTTCGATGGAATCCTGCTAACCAAGATGAGGTTAATTTTTTATACATGATAGATGCATTGTTCTGGCTTTTATCAAATTTGTGTTGGGTGGATGCATTTGGAGAATACAACATGAACCAAAGTTGTTCTATATGTTGTTCCTTACTCATTGCACTAAAAGCGAAATTTGTGTGTTTCATTTCTAGCAATGGTTTTAAGCACAAAAACTCCTAGCACATGCTTACATTCTAGTTGGAAAGCATTGCATGACTGTTTTGCTAATTCACATGATGTTGGTATACTCTGTTATCTGCTTGATTTCTTCTTGGATTTGACATTTACTGTGGTTCAATTGATTTCTACTTATGCTCCTAACTTCCTAGGCACAAAAACTCAGAACACATGCTACATTTTGCCAAGTAAATGTTAATTAACATACATTATTGTCTGCTTATTTTTTATTCACTGGATCTGACATTTGCTATTGCAATTTGCAATGGGGCTTCAGGTTGCTTGCACATCACTGAAGAGCTGTGAAGTATTAATTTATGACATTGGTTATGTCTCTTCCGACCCTGTTGAAGTAAGATTTAAGTGCTCTTCTCTTTACCTTTTTCTGTTGAGGCTCCCATTGTCCCAATATTTCAGAGATTTTTTTTTATATTATACCTTGTGTAATATATCAATTTACTGATGTCTTGTTATGTCCTTTCTTTATTTCATCCTTTCTTTCGTTTTTTGTAAACATTCTTGGTACTGAGTTAAAGTCCCGTGTTAGTGTAAGCTCTACCCATGATACTGGTGTTTCTACTCATTCAGATTTTGACAAAGAGGGCTTCTGTCACTATCCATGGTTCTGATATCGTGACGGGTTTGTCAGATGTAGCTTTTACATCAGATGACTCCAGGTGAGTTGATGTGTGGCTTAATTTCTAACAAGCCCATGCTTAGAGAAATTATTTGTTGGAAAATTTCTTTTTCCCTGTCTAGTCTTCTCTCCAGACCCTCTCTCAATTGATATTGTATCGGGTTGTTTGTATAGTTTGGTGTCATGTCTTTATTGGCCTTTTGACTCCCCCCCCCCCCCTCCCCCCCCCCTCCCCCCCTTGGGTGAGGCTGAACTAAGATGTATACTTTGGGAGTCAAACCGTCTAATTATGAATATATTGCCACAAGTAGCTTCAGGAAGGTGTTTAGTGTTGATAGTCTTATTTCTCTTATTGTCTAAGACACACTTAAGCTGTCACTGCAACTAGAATTAGTGACCATCAGACCAGAATAAGGTATTTTTGTACAGGGCTTAGACCAAGACCTTTGCTTGTCGACATGTGCTCTTTTACTAAACCATCTCATCCTGGTTGAAGCATTGAATTAATTGCTTCTATTGTGCTCTATGATATTGACAGAGTATTTGCTTCGGATACCTATGGTTCAATCAATATATGGGATAGAAGAAGAGGTAGTTTTCCATCTGTTGAGCTGACAACCAATTCTCACAATTCTCTGAACAGTATACAATTGAATGTCGAAAATCAGGTTTGTACAGAATTTTCTGGCCCTTGTGTTTGTATCAGTTTATGTTCCTAGTGATCCACCTCAAACATAAAATCCTCTTGTTTATATTTACTTTTTAGATTGTTTACTATTATGGCATTATGCATTTATGCCGATGTTGAAAATTGCTCGTTCTGAAAAAACTGCACAAGACTAATGATATATCTTACAGAAGAATTATGTAAGTTAATGAATATATTATATTGATCATTAGGAGTTACCGTACTTATTTTGGTACATTTTGAAGAATATCCACAAGTCGGAACGGGAAACCTTGCACATTGGGCTGGAGGAGGGGGGGGGGGGGGGGGGGAGGTTCTGTGCCATGGAACTAGATACAAGAATTTGTCTTCTATATTAATATTAATTCTTTAGGTAAGGGTCAAATTCAAAAATTTTATAATCAGTTGTTAAATTGGATGTAGGTTCATAATTATCTACTTATGGAGTATGATACAGCTTTACATTAATCAGTAGTATGACATACGCCTTTTGAGGCACTTGAGTCATAACACAATCACTCTTAATACCATGCAAGTATCACAGTGCGTAAAGTGTGTAATACGTAGTATAAAATATTTACTTATTATATGTAAAATCAAGAAGGTTTAGGATTGAGAACTTAAGAGACTAGTGATCGATCTAGTTTATTGTCATAAAATGTCACATTGGTGGTTGTTACTTGTTAGTATAAATGGCTTCTGATGTCTTTTAGAGTCTGAACCTATTCTGTTGATGTATACTTCGTCAGTTCATTATTTCTTCTATGTGGTCCCTTCAATACCCTAATTTTAGTTTACTGGTTTCAGATTGTTTATGGAGCTGGTAAGCAGGGCATAATATATATGTGGGATCTTCGTGGTGGAAGAACATCAGCAGCTTTCCAGAGTCATAAAGAGGTAGAGCAAAAACAGCTTCTGATGCTAATCCCCTCACTTTTTTCACAATGTGGACATATTAGTAAATCATTGCAGACTCACTATTATTCTGGGTCTTAATTTTTATTTTACCACATTTATTGTATGGTGAAATTTTACCTAGAATAATACTCTTGGTCATTGTGAAGTACTGGCAAAGGGATACACTATGAAAGGGGATTTTTGTGGATTAAATTGGTGATTTCCATATTATCATGGGGCAGCTTTAGTTTTTATGCCAGGACTGATCTTGTAGAAAGGCACAGAAGAAAATACAGAGCAGTCTTTTGATCATTGCAGTTTAATTTATGCTGTTTGTTGTGTTCACATATAGGCATATCATCCACCTATGGCATCAGTGAAGGTCTCATCGTTGCTAGAGAAAATCAAGTCATTAAAGGTATTCAAAGAGGATACATCTTAAATTGCTGGGAGTGTAATTTTATCTGCATGCTGCTTTCTTTCTGTCAATCTTGTGCAAACATTTTACACGAAGGAGATGTCTGAAAATTGTGTTAACATGGATACACATCCTTTGCTAAATGGAAATATAACAAATGAGGATTCTGTTTGTTGAAACTTGTTAGATCTCTCAGCCATCTCTTATGTTTCATTTATTTGCAGGCGCAATCGCATATTGTTCCCAAGGATATACACTCGATCAATTTGGATCCCACTTCTTCTTATCGTTTGGCATTCCACCTTGATGATGGATGGTAGGTTTTTAAATAGTTATCCTGTCTCTGGATGCATTAAAAACTTTTCATGTTTTGATTGTTATATCCATCACTCAAGTCCTTCATGGTTTTTTAATCAACATTTACCGAGTTAAACTTTGTGGTAAAGAAGTCAATCTTTGACTCTGTTCAAGAATCTTTTAACTTGACCTTGAATAATAGTTTATAGCATATTCTATCCAACTCAGTCATATTGATTTGAGATTTTGCAGGTCGGGCATTCTTGACCTACATACATTAGAAGTGACACATATCCATTGCCCTCCACCAGCCTGGTTGTGAGTACATCTCCCCATCCAAGTTGCAGTGACATTAAAATTGCTTCTAATGGACATTTATTTATTATTCATTTTGAAATTTAGGACTGGCTCAGACATAACCAATTTATCGTACTTCATAAAACCATCCTGGCTATCCACAAGTTTCAGTAAGGCTTTCTTTCAATATATTTGGAGATAACTTTGCATTTGACATTTTATGAATCTATGTCATGCTCACTGTTTTCTGTAAAAGCAGTTTTTTCTACTAGTATTGATCCAATACCCTACTTTGATCAGATATATGCAGTTGGGTCAACATCATCAGATAAAGGATTACACCTTCTAGACTTCTTTCCTGATCCGAGTTCTCCCTGCCATGTGGACTGCAGGTACAGAATCTGATTGTCTTTGGTTGAATCCTGAATGTTTTTATGGCTATGTATTTATGTTCACTTTCTTTTACTGCTTAGTGAGGAAATGGTGAATAGTTCCAGGCAAAACAGTTTTGTTCCTCTATCAGAAGATGTTTCTGCTTGTGCTACACATCCACAAAATGGTTTCATTGTAGCTGGCACCAAGGTCTGCTTTCTTGTGCTTTGCTTTTTAATTTTCTCTAACTGTCCATGGTATACTTTCTTAATTAACCAAGCACTTGAAAGATTTGTCGCATTGTGCCCGTTTCTTGAATCTGCCTGTATGGCATATGACTACATGAGTACACAACGGGGTGTAAGATGGTGCTTTGTTTAGGGCCATCTAAAGCATTGAGAGCCCCAATTTACTTTTCAACAATTGTTTGATTCAGTTCTCTTATTTCTGCATTTGTTTGGTTTCAGCAAGCATCTTTGCTGATGATTGGCCAAAGAAAGAAGAGCTTACATGGGGACGAAGGTCCTTGAAACAATTGAACCTTGTGGACATGATAAAAGACTTTGACTGTCAAGACCTCAAGCAGCAGATCCTTGCCATGATCAAAAGCCATGATTCTTTCGAATTTCTGAAAGTCACCTCCTTTGAAAGTGCAAAATGAGCATGGCATTCAAGGGCTGAAGTCAGTTGGAGTTCTGGGAAGAATTATCAGCTTCTAAGCCTTCTATTGCCAAAGAAAATGCAAAGTACAAGACTTGATTCATAACTTTAGATTGTGAATTCATCTTCTGCTTCATCATGTGTTCTCCACGTCATTCATCATGTATATTTGGAATCGTATCAAGCTAGCAAAACTTTGTTGTAATGGCCACAATAGGTTTATGTTTTAGGAAAATATAACATGATTCAATTGCACAAGTAGTTGCAACTTGCAAGCTAGTGTAACATTGTTGGCAAAGATATAGATGAAATAGTGTAATATTGTTGTCAAGTAAAATGTAACATGGTTTCATTACACAGGGAATAATGAGAGTTCAAGTAGAATTATTGGTATTATATAATTTGTTTTTTTGATTAAAATTATACTTCGTATGTGTTACCATATTGGTAGTATGATTGTTCATCAATCATCATTTATTTCGCACATTAAAAATAATAAAAAAAAACCCATTAGCCTCTATTCACTACTCGTATAATTATTTAGGATATGTGCTTGCTTGATTGGAAAAAACAGACAATCATAGTAATTATACAATTATCACTCAAAATTAAGTAAAATAAGAGAAACATACTTATTAATGACTTACCTCTTATGTTAATAAAAAGTTATAGAAATAAAAGAAAAATTACCCACCATATTACCCAAACTCGAATAAAGAGTTGCGAGTTACCCCAAGCTCGGTCTCTACTCGACTTGTTATCACCCGTATTAGGCATTAGCATAAGATAGTTACTGAGGTAGCACTGTAAGTTGTAACTCTGTAAATTGGGCGGTTCAGTCTCCCTGTTTTCTCCCAGTTCCCGCCAAGGTGAGTGTATGAACTGATATTCATCTTCCTCTTTCTCTCCTCTTCATCATTCTACTTCAATAACTATGATTTCTTCTTAATTTTGAAATTTCGTGTTACATGTTACTTCAATTAGGGTTTTATGATGCTTATAAGATGAACAATTCTGAAATTGAAGTCGGTTAAACGCTTATTCATGATTAGGGTTTAAATTTATGATCGACTACATTCTTCATGATTTTATTGTCATTATTCATTCTACTTGAATTTACTTGTATGATGATGAAAAATTGTCGAATTTTGGAATTGCGTTCACTATTTTCAATCTATGCGTTGTTGTAAGTTCAATTATCCATTGCTGTAGCTGATAATCAATAATTGTCATCGTCACTTTGAAATTTGTTTATTGATGGAAATAATTTGCTATACGGTATTCTATTGTATGCACATTTTGCCAATTGTAATGTTTCGCTTAAAAAATCGGCGTGTTTTGATTGTTCTTTTGATCAAGTTGTTAAATCTATAGTGAAATTCAAATGTGTATGGTAGTTTGTGTATCTAGATATCGAAATCGGATTTAGGATGGAAAGCCGAAACATAAAGTGATATAGTGTTACTAATTAATATGAAACCATATGTAGGAATTGATCTTCAATTAGGTTTTTCAGAATTGGAACTGGGAGTCAGCTAATATTTATTAGCTATGGAGGATGTCATTCCCAAGTACCGGGTTTTATAATTGCTGTCAACGGAAATGATTCTGTGCATCTACCAAAAGGACTACTGCTCAAATTTGTTATTACATTTTATGTGAAATTTTCTGCCTTTTTGGTTGTGCTTATTATGTCTGAATTTCTGTAAAATCTGCCTTTTGGTTTTCCAGGTTCTGAATAAGGCTGTCGAGTCAAGAAAAGAGTTAGAAATCGAGATGAATCTAACTTTGGTAAGCAGATGCTGGATTGTTACCTTTTTTGCTTATTTCAATCTATATTGCTGTTTGCCGCTTCTTTTTCTGTGTATGAGATTCTGCCAATTTAAAATAACTAAATTGTATTTGGAGCACATTACTAATTACTTCTTTGCTTGTGCTTTTCTTAGAAGGCTAATTTCCTACTTCTAGTTGTATTAACTACTTCATCACTAGGGATTTTACTGATTGCAACCGAACACCATAGGCCCTTTTTGGTTTTCTTTCTGCTTTGTCTAGTCACTTAAAATATGCTTAGTGTGGTGTGAATACTGTGAAACTATGGTTGACACTTTTGATGCCCAAACACGTTTCTTCCTGCGAATGTTGTTCGATATCTAGGGCAGTAAATTACAGAACTAATTGCGTGATATGTTTAGCAGAAGAGGTAGACATTGTCGTGTTCCCTCAAAAAAAAAAAAAAAAAAAAGGTAGACATTGTCGTGTTTGCTTTTTTTTTTTTTTTTTCTTTTGTGGCTGCTTGGATCAATATAGTATATAGTCATTTTCTTTCTTCTGTTTTGAAGATGCAAGTAAAATAAATACGGAGTATATCTTTTGGTTTTGTGGAAGACAAGTCTAATAACTGTGATTTCTGTTATTTATGAAATTTTCTCTTTAGGATCTATGCAGCTATATACTTATGGCTAATTGCACTTTATTAATCAGCATCTAGGCTACTAAGGTGCTATAGTAACAAAACCAGATGCGGCCAACATATTTAGATAAGTGAAGTTTGTATACTCTTACCTGTAGTGGAAAGTGTTAATCAATCTTGTTTGCAGCAAATTGGATCTTTAGTGCTGAACTTGTTAATGTACTTTACAGTCAAAGATGGGTAACATTTAATTTTAACACCTTCTCTACGTTAAACTTAGATGCATTATACTCTATATAATAAGGAGCATTGATTAATCTTCTGGTTTAAATACTACTGTATAATTTTCTTCACAAAGTTGAAAATCCAGCCAATATGTGTAGCATGATTATCTGGAGATGTGTCCATATATTAGCACTGAATATCGATGCTATTATACTGTTATAATGGAGTTTTGCTTCCTCAATCCTCACATTCTGATTATTGGTTGAATATGTATTCTCAACAGCAATTTGACAAGAGTTTTGTATTGGTATCAAGAAAATTGTGTAGCGTCTGGTTATGTGATATCTTATCATAACTTTCAATTCACTTTAAACCTTATACGTGTAGTATAATAATGTGTGCCTTGTTAGCCATGTGTTGTAAATACCACAAGAATATTATGCACAAGGTGACTTAAGCATTCCCTTGATCTGAAGGGGCTGTGCTCCGTGTACTATCAGGGGACAAGTGTACGAAGAGATATAACAAGCTTGGTGATTGATATTCTAGAAACTATGAGCTATCATGTCAAATTGTTACTTTTCTCTATGTATTGGACAAGCTAAGGTCCTTCCTATTAAGGGAGGGGATAAGGGGGTAGTTAGACCCTCTAAGGGGAGTAATTCATCCTTGCCAGGCTGCCATAAGTTGGAATTGTTGAAGAGAGCTTAGGTGCTGCCTAGATTATTGTGTAACATTGTTATATATCAAGAGGCTTTACTTCACTACAACCAAAAGTTGCATAATGAATACAAATCTATGCCAATGGTGTGGGTTGTGGAAAGGCTAGACCTGGGTTCTATTCTAAGTGCTGGTGGTGCTTAATTGCATAGTTTCCTAGCCCTAGGTTTGGATGAATCTAGTTATTTATACACAAGCAGATATGTTTGTAAAGATTAAATCCTGTGTTTCAATAGACATGCATTTAAAGTTAAAGCCTCAAATTAAAGAGTTTCTAAAATGACTTGTGTTTGAAACCGAATTATTTTTATTCCTCTCACAAACCCTCTGTTGTGTAACGAAGGACGTAGCAATTTATATTTTACTAGTTTTTACTTTGGTACATGGGTCACTTGGTACATCACCAACGGTAAGCATTATGAGACTTGCTAAATCAAATCTAGCAGGATCTTCTTAGCCATATATAATTAATATCTTGCATCATTTTTAGCATTTAGTTAGGTTTTGTGAATTAACATTGGTGTCCAGGCTATTTATTGTAGTGATCATGAGATTGTGATTTTGCCTTTTCTGGTTTCAATGCAGGTTCTTGGATATGCCCATAGGCATCGGATCTTCTGTAAGATATTAAATTTTGATCATTTAATGCCCGTCTAACATCTCTACCTTAATTTTCTTTGTAGAATGGTACATTTAGGTACTTAAATCCTATAGTCCCCACGTTAGAAAGCATTTATATCCTAGAAAAGAAATTGTTTTGTTTATGTAGAAAAGTCGCTGTATTCTACAACTACTGCTGTCATACAACCCGCCAGGGTTACGGTTAAGTTCAACTAAGGTTTAGGGGAGGGATGGTGCCTTTTTATCATAACCAAAAAAACAATTATCCATGGAAGGGTCAAGGGTCAGACTAACCAACTCTAAAGAGCTTTAGAGATGAACTTTTATGTACAAGCCTTGATGGTAGTCATTTGCATACGTAGTATTATATTTTTCGTATTAGACTTGGTCACTTGGCAAACCCCTGTCAATAGGTAATGAATGGTTGAAAGTTACAACATCAAGCAGTGTGTCTCTTAGTGACGGCATAAGTGTATTGTTTTGGCTCATGTGAATTGATATGGCTACATCACCATACCTCTGCTGTCCTACCTCAATTACGATTAATTATTGCTACAACGGCTTGAGGAAATAAATATTGACTGTTACGTCACTGAGTATGTGTGAGAAATTTTGTGAAGTGTTAGCTTCTTTTGGTTAAAGCTTCCTTTTAGAATAAGCAAGGTAAGGAATAGGAGTAACACTATTTGGTAGACTAATGTATTGAAGTACTCATATTACTTTTATTTATTGTGTCTAGAGGAGATAAACATTCTGGAGAATATGACAAGATGCTTTATCCATTGTCAAATTACGAGCATTATTTGCAACTTTATGAATGAAAGTGTGCAAGATTATTTCTCTGCTAAAGACTGATGTCAGTAGTTTCTCTGATTCCATTTCAGGAAAAGAAAATAAGACACTTGTTCTTTGAGTGATTTCTTTTTGTCATGCCTTACAAGGCATCATTTAGTGGAGGTCATTCTTGGGTGTTATCGTGGTGATTGAGACTTGTGCTTCATGTCCATGTAGTGCGTGGGGAGATTCTAGGAAGTAAACTTGCCCATTACTTAAAGTTTATGACATGTATGATACTGAAAAGTAGATTAAGAGGCTTATGAGTAATAAAAAACAGCAATCCATTTTTCTTCAAAGGGGTGTGTGCTAAGATAAAACAGTGAGGAAGGATATGAAGTGCATGGATTTACGTGAGGATGAAGTTTTGGATCGTAAGGGATGGAGGAGAAAGATTTATGTTGATGACTACACGGAATAATCATATTTGGTTCATGTTAGCCGACCCCACTTTTGGGATTAAGGCTTTGATTGATTGATTGATTGATTGGGTGTGTGCTAAGATCATATGGTAAAACAGTGTTGGCCCATATTTGAGAGCCAGTAAAAGTAATACTGGGACGAGCAGTTGTTTAATATGGGATTTACGAACCCTAGTTAATTGGAGTAATATTTTCTAAAATTATGCAAACAGATATTTAACCTCTCAACACCAATGTTCCAAAACTATATTGTTTCTCTAGTTTCTGCAAGTTTCCTTTTCCTGTTTTTCATTATCATTTTTTTGGGCAGCATATTTCTTTAAGTAGAAATATTATCTTTGAATTTGCAAAGTTACAGCTCAGGAAAAAGTTTGAATGATACCAGTTATTTATTATATTAAATGCAATACGTTGGATAGCTAACTGATTTCTATTTTATATGACAGATGATACTACAGGACAAAGTCGGCTAACCATCAGTGAGGAATCTCTCCCCACATTCTCGGAATAGTATAATAATCACTACATGCCTAATTTCTACACATAATGATATGTGTACACGTGGAATGTTGCCTATACAATTGCTTTTGGCATCAAATGGATCTAGATCTTACCTAGGAGACAATAGTGGTACTTTTTTTTTTTACCTTCCTTCCATACCCTGATTATGTAAAGCATACTCTATTGTCTATCTTTTCTCTCTTTTCCTGACTTTAATTTGTGATCTTGCATTTCAGTGAAAAAAGAGGAGAATCAGCCCACCATGGGTTTCTGTTGTCTTTCCACCACAGCTTCCGTACTGTTAAGCAGTCTTTTCGTAGTTCGTTGGCTGGCATCAACTATTTTGAGCAGGTACACTTTGCTCGATTATCAGCGAGGTTCTGGGGATTAATTCATCAAAAAATGAAAAATTATGAGACAGGACGAAGTCATATAATAAACGAACTAAACGTTAGGAGACTAACAGGGAGTGATTGTCCTTAGTACCCTTGTGGGCCTTAACGAAATGTTGATAGGGTCTATACACTATAAACATCATGCTCCATGTTACTTACATAGGGAGTAATTGTTGGGAAATTAAAAAGACATAAATAAAATGCATTTTGGCCAGCTTTTATCAACTTTAAATCGTACAAAATAACTTTTAAGAGACATTTAGAGATTGCTTTTGAAAGGAAAGGTGGATCTTGTGAGGTTTGTTATGTGGGAAGATGAAAATATAGATAAGAAAAGTGCTCACATATTAAGAGGGGACCATAATTTGTAGCTTTTTAATTTGACAAGATCGAAAATTTTCCACCCTAATTTTTGCTAAATAAAGCAATTCTACATATGTAATCTGGAATTCATTTACGAGTCTGAAACTGAACATTACCTCAACATGCTTCTGAAGATCTTTGATATAATCAACAGCCAAATCTAGCATGTCTGCGGTGTTTGTTTGCTGCAAGGAAACAGTATTTTGATTGTTTAGAGTCAAAAATATAATCAACTAGCACTGTCTCTTCAGAGGGAGTAATTTACACTAATATATATTAGCATAGGAACTAACCTTATCCATGTTGGGAACTAGATCTTGAAGCTTCCTCATCCTTTCACTAATCCTAGTTCTTCTTACCTATAAATTAGTATTGACAAAATCATTTTATGTAATCTTGAATGATATGTCTAAAACTATAATAAAATAGAAGGAGCATTGATAAAACTCTATTCCAATTTGAAAGTAACATCAGTTCTCACCCTCTCAGCAATGCTTCTTGGGTGAGTGGCGCATCCTCTTTTAGCTCTGATTCTGAGAGGTGTTGAGTCTTGGAACTGCAGGAATTTCTCCATATTTGAAAGTTCTGGTAATGTCTTTGGTAGACTCAGATGATGAGTCAATGGCGGAGGTCTGTTTTTAATCTCTCCACTCTGACAAATAACCCAATTCATAATAAAATAAACTATACTAAAAAGTCTGATTAAGAGGTAAAATCACAGGACAGAAGTTTTTATACCTGATTTTCTGATGCATTTAGCTCAGGAAATACCTTTATGTCCTCATCTGCAACTCTATCTAAGCCTGAGAAATTTTCTGACAAAATTGAGTCATCCCATGAATTCATGGGGAAGTCATAGTTGCTGTCATCTTTGGGGTTGTTGCCTGAATTGCTGAAATTTGTTTCATCTAGGCTATTCATCCTTAATCTTTTTGCCCCAACATCTGAGTTGTGATTCACCAGTTCTGAAGTTGAAGAGGGTTGTCCCGATGAATAATTTACTTGAACATTACTACCTCCATAATTTCCCATTCCTCCCATCATGCCATAACCTGTCATATGCTATCATATTTTAATACAAAATCTGAAGAAAGCAAAGCTTGAAAATTTACAAAATTTCAGATCTGCATGAAAGGTGGTGAAGTTCATGTTTTTGTTTTTTTTTTGACAGTTAAACCAAGAGGGAACAGAAGAGTACCAGTAGTATCAATGTTTAGGTTGGCGAAAAATCCAGCCGGGGAGCTGCTATGCCTTGTGAGGCCGGAATTACTATTGTTGATGCCCCCACCAATTCCAGTCTTCATATGGGGTATGGAATCTATCCCCATTGAACTAGCAGCTGCTGCCCTAAATGTATTTTGCATTGCTGAACTGACTGCTGTATTGTTGTGATTTGACAAAGGTGGTTTTGATTGGCTATGATACATCATCTGAGATTGATTATTGTAATTACCCTGCTGCATCTGCTGGTGCTGTTGCGGCTGCTGCAGCTGTTGTTGAATATCCGTTTCTTGCTTAACCCTCACTGTAAACTCAGGTTGCACTGCCACGTTTTCTGGTATGTTGCTTAGTTTTTGTGATGAGTTATCTTCTTCACCGATGCTGTTCATGAACCTGGCAAAGATGCTTTCTGTTTCAGGACTTAGTGGTCTAGCAGCCGGAAAGTCCCGCCTCTCTCCTCCTTCCGCACCACTAACACCACCAGTGGCAGTGGCAGTGGCAGTGACAGTATCTGCAGCAGCATCAAGAAAACTTGCAAAATATGAGCTCGGCGCGGAGCGGAAGCGAGTGAGACCGTTGGTTTGTTGCTTTTGCTGGTGAAACTGTCTTGGGAAATCTTGGAAATGATGTTGGTATTGCTGCTGCTCTGAATCCATCTCTCTCTCTCTCTCCCTTTTTTCAGACCTCAGTTATCTTTAATGTTCCGTTGTTCTAGATACCCTCCTCAGTAAATAAAATAAAATAAAAAAGGATTGAAAAAACAGAGGAAAGCAGGGTGAAATAGAACCCAATTCGACCTGATCACATAGTCATACCATATCTATACTTACAGACTTGTGGCTGAAAACAGAACACTTTGGGCAAGGAATTTTACATGTGAACCCAATGAAAAGCTAGTGAATAACAAGCAGAAAACACCAACCCACCTTTTCTTTCCACCTCTCTTTTCTCTCTGAGCTGCAAATCTGTTTTTCTGCAGTAATCTATTACTCTGTCTTTCTCTACCTTTCTTTAGCTCTTTTGCTACTACTGAAGATTATGATTTCGATTATGGAGGGGAGGGGAGGGGAGGGTAGATGCTGGTAAATGATCAAGACAGAGAAAATAGTTGACATAAACAAATTTTTTTTGTTTTGTCTATAAGGAGTAGCATTTGCTTTTAGATTTGGGTGTTCTAGCAGTTTTCCATTAATAGTCAACTGACCAAAACACCCTCAATCCACTTCCACAATTACAGAGGTTCCCTTCTAAAATATAAATTATTAGTTATTTTATGACGTGGGAAATTGTTATTGTTGGATTATTTTATCGCGTCATCATGATGCGAGCTTCCGAAAAAGCATGAACTGATGAGGGCAAGATAGTAACTAAGAAATCTATTAGTTTAATTTTGATGAACTGTCCATGTGTCTTTACTTGGTTTTCCTTAAAAATAATATTCATGGATAGGATTTGGAAAAGGAACACATCCTTTAGCAAGAAGTAATTAAACTAGATGAAGGAAGGTTGAGGCTATATATGTGTGAATTGACTATTATGTCCTTTGTTGGACCACATGTATTGGTTTAGTTAATTTGATGCTTTTAGGCAGTACTCTAAATGTATTTATTTTTGGTATGTGTTTATGCCCCACATTGATTGAAGAAAGGCGTTTCTTAATTGTGACTTGTGAGGTTGGGGAGGAGAAGGGGAGGGGGTGAGGAGGTGACTCATCATTAAAGTGACATTTATACTTTAAAAAACTTGTTTTAAAAAAAGTGGTAAAAGAAAATTAATCTATTCATAATCTTTGTTTGAAGTCCAATTTTCCCCTTCTCATAGCTTTTCTTTGCGTTTAAGCTCTAATGCTGTATTATATGCAATTTTGTTGGGAAAAGCATGAGACTGTAGTTTCCCTTATTGTTGGAGAACAGTCATGTTCAATTGACACAGCAAACGATATTGAAATCTTTGGCAGATTCCTTTGCTGTCTTATCAATTATTTGATGACTTGATAGACTATATGAATTAAATAAATACTCCTTCTGTTCATTTTTGTTTTATGTTTAGAACATGCATAGTCTAGCTCCCATGCAGACCTTTGATCATGCACACTTTTATTTACGCACGAGTAAAAAATTAATAAAGAATTTAATGTTTATATTACACATTGGACAAATTTAACATGTAAAAAAAGTTTTTTTTTTTTTTTTTTTTTTTTTTTTTTTTTTTTTTTATGTTTCGCAGATATTTGTGAACTTCCTGGATGTTGCTATGTGGATATAAGTTTCCCTTTTCAGAATAAAATATCTGAGGGGTGATTTGTGGTAAGCTGACATGCAGCGTAGTCAAGAAGTTGACAAAAGTTCTGCTTGGCAAAGGCACTGCACATAAACTGTGAGTATATTCAATCATTATTAGTACTGTATATTGTATGAGCCTAGAATCTAGTCTATGTGGTTTATGTGATGTGCACTACTTCTACATATAGATCGAACGTGTATAATTTAATTAATAAAATGAATGTTATATGTTTAATATAGTAATGTTGGCCTCAACAAAACATAATAAAGAAAAAGTATGTTTGCTTGTGCTTATCATGTCCAGCTTGAGTTGGCTGAGAATTTGATTTCTACCAAGTGTTGATTTGGCAAGAAAAGTTGACCTTTGGACTTGGTTTATTTATATGAAGGGTAATGGACTAATGGTAAAGGTGGCTTGTTAATTTTTGTGTAGTACTTCATATATCAATTGTTAAAACACTACACAATGTTTTTAGTTGAACAGATAGTAACGAACCCTAACATTATAAGTAAGAACTAGGCCTTTCGTCCCATATCAAAAGAAATGTATATGTGATGAAAACATATACGTAGTATAAAAAAATAAAATAGAAAAAATTAGTTTAAAGTACTTTTTTTGTTTCCCTTTAATTTGATACCATGGACATTCTTTTTCTCTAAAGTTGGGATTCATATTCACTCACTTGCTTTTTGGGTCATTACTTTTTCATCCTTTGTAATTTCAATTTCATTTTTGTATTTTAATTGTGTTTCATTTTATACGGAACAAAAAAGTTTGAGTTTTTCTACGTTTAATTGTGTTTTCATTAATTGTGGGGTATATTCTCTAAGTGTGTAAACTTAATTTAATTAGTTAGGCTAAAATTATAATCATAGTAATATAAATAGAAAATGTGAATTCGTGTGGCTTATAAGTAATTGCCAAGTTATACGGCTTTGTTTTTAATAGGAAGTGTTATACTTTTGTATTCAAGGGGGTTGTATACTTGTATATAAAGATTTAATCAAAGTCTCAATCATTTTCACAATAACCTGTTCAAGGCATTAAGAATTGTGAATATTCCTTTTAATGTATGACCAATTTATATTATTTTCAAACTTTATTTTAAACATTCTCTAGAAGCAATGGTTTTATTTTAGTCTTATATAGGTGGGAAATCATCTTCTTGTTCTACTGTTATTGTTGAATTAATATTTCTCCAAAGTTTTTAATGCTGAAACCTGCTATTGTCTGGGTCCCGTGTATTTTTTTTTTTGGGCTGCTGTCCACTTCAGTTTTTCTTTCACGAGGATTATGTAAGAGATAAGTCAAGTAAGATGAGAAAGACCACTTTTGTTTTATAATTGGAATCCATGTTAATAAATTGAAAAAAAGCCTGAAACTCAATAGTCAATACTCTTTTTATCTCAAAATGAACAAGTTCACACTAACTTATTCAAGGTCAAAGTTCATCAAATTTGACTGTATGTTTCAAGTGAATTATATGTTTATACGAAGTACAACATCTAATGAGGTCTTATTTGATTGATTTTAAGGTGTTTTATATGTAAATTTGCATGACACATAACTAAAAAGTTATTAATAATGGTGTCTTGGAAACCAAGGAAAGCATATGTGTATTCTTTTATGGACGTAGAGAACACTTCAGATTAAACATGAGCAAATGATTAGAAGAAAACACTAAGTCCGTACACCCAAAGGCCCAAAGGGTACCATCCCTCACCAATCAAGCACAAATTTAATGTAATGTCTTTTAAACATTGTGAAGGTAGCCTAGTGATTAGGAGGATGAATTATTAGATAATAGATATCTAATGTTTAATTAGATGTTTGACTATCTGTTTATTGGATAATGATAAATATCATAATCTTTCTTGAGTAGTCTTAGTTTAGAATTTTTCTTTTTTTGTCTTGACCTTTAGAGGTACCAAGAGATTAGAAAAGGTTGAATGAATTTAATTCTTTCAGAGAGATTGTTTTACTGCTTACATTGTTGTGTATTCGAATCTTCATATATTGCCTTGGATGAAGTTATGTTAATGTCAAAGTCTCATAGTAATATAACTTGTTGTATGTATTAAGAAACGAAGTAAGTATTTCATTTAGTTCGTTAGAAGTTAAAATCATCTGAACAGGTCATGCATCATAGTAAAAAAAAAAAAAGTTAACCTTGCTTTAATGGCACTGCAAGAGAGCCCCTTTTTAAACATCTTAAAAGTGCTGACTCACGTGCTAGCTTAGCCTCTTCAATCTTTCATTAACTTGTTCTTCAGATTGTTTATGTTGGCCTATGATTAATTTATGACTAGATTAGCTTCTGATTCCTTTGTTTTTGGTTAAAATAAAGTTACTACTTGGTTAATCAATCAGATTGGTTAACATGGTTAATCAATCAGATTGAGAACTTTAATTTATACTTGGTCAATAGTAATAGTCTGATAATGGCGTAGGGTTGTGCCCATAATTTAATTAATCATGTCTCTAAGCGACAAATCAAAGTTATTGACACGGCATTAAACACGGGTTTGACCACTAATAGCATTTAGCAGCTGTAATTATATTAGCTTATGTTTCTGTTTGGATGTACACCTTCTGAGTTCTGTTTATAGATGTGTACATATTAATACTGTATTTGATTATAGAAATGTGGAGTAGCTGATTGCTGGTGATTTTGTTGCTCCAATGATAAATTTTTTTTCTTTTTTTAAAGTTCCGATTATGATATTTATCATACCACTCCGACGTGTCTAGTAAATATACTTTGTATGAAGTATTATAAAATAATTCAGAGTATTATTTTATTTTTGCTTATGTAGGTGATTTTTACATCAAAGTATTATAATTATCTGATTTTCTTCTTTGTTCTTGTCCTATCTAGGATGACCTTTTTGTTTGATAGGTGCCGATGGTTGAAATAATTGTCCCTGGATTTATTACATTCACATTTATGCAAGGTAAGGTCAATTTAAACCATAAGATTTGGATTTATACTTATGTGAGCATTTCAAAGCAAGATGAAGTGTAGGATGGAACTACTGCTACTCCTTTTCCTTGCAATAATGGACTTCTCTCTTAAAAAAATTTGGGTAACCGCCTTATTGATAGGGGAGGGAGCATTGGTCCAAGACAATGCAATATTTATTCTTGAGTATGAGGGACTATTCAGTAGGCGTTTGCCATACCCATTAGGAATTTATCTAGCTTGAAACATTTCACTTGGGTGCTACCTTGTTAGTGCTAGTGTTTTATCGATTGTATGCTTCTAAGTGATCTTTTAAAATCGTTACTGTAATTCTCGAAACTTCAGGACTGAATGAATAATAACAGGAGTATATCTATCGTAAACCCATTAGTAGAAATCCTCTACCGCTTGTATTCAAAATCAGGTGAACAGAATATGATAGAACGATATAATTTTCACCATCGATGAAGCCCCCTCCCCATATGGTTGAAGATGGGGTCTGTAGTGAAATAGGAGGCAGACCAAATTTTTTAAAATGGTAAATCCTAAGAAAAATTACTGCATCTCAAATGACACTGCTAATGTAATTAGTCTTATATTCTTAAGTTATGCCATATATTGGACCTATAAATAATGTTGCATTAGTTTGGATTACATATTTTATAGGGGATTAAAGAATCTTGTACTGCATTTAGTAACAAATAGTAATGTAAGGATACTATTGTGGTTAGTTTATTGCCAGCTTAACCTTACATATTCATACTTGCTCCACTATCAATTTATACTTTCTATCAAGATTGGAAACCTGGAAGTATGGAATTGCTCTCTTTAGGATGAAGTAGTGTGTCAAGCTTGAAAAGTTATCAAACCCCTTTTTTATGAACTTCAGGACATTACTTTTGCAGAAATGACTTTAGTGAATAACCGTGCTAACTCATCTTTTTTGCGTCTTAAGTCTTGGTTGTTTTGATGGAAAACATTTTTTATAATATGATTTTCTCATTTTTCATTAATTGGTCAGTAAAAAGTGAAAAATAGTTCTTCTATAGATGGAAGGTATGCCACATTTTTCTTCATACTCCTATCATCCATTTTCTCACCTCTCATCTATCTTCTTCTTTCTACGGCTTAATATTTTGTCCTCTATAATAAATTTAAAACGTTTTCTTTCAAAACATACGGTACCTTGATAGTAAAAACCATCTTATGATTTTTGACTAAATTGCAAGCATGGTTCAGCTCTTCTTTGAGGGTGAAATATTTCTGATGTTGTAAACAAACAAATCTCACACGATACAGTCCAACAATAATAATTTTTCAAAAGCTAATTTTTCAACCATATTTTAGTCAGCAAAGACATTATATAAATTATCTTGTGAAAGCGAAAGTAATTGCTTTCCAATAATTATATTTTGCACTTAGGTTTTCTGAGCAATTAAGGGAGTTTAAATTACGTAGTATTTCTGGTCATCTACCATTAAATTGCCCACCTTTTGTCCTAATCAAGACCGTTGGCCTTTTGTGGTATATGGCTTCCCACGCCACTAAAATTGTACTCGCAACGTACATTATTTTGCTGTTAGGGATAATTTTTTTATTTGATAGTGGTATCTCATAGAAAGTACCTTTCAGAATGAATTATAGTACAATTCTTGCATAAAGTTATTGATGATATTTTTTTTCATTTCACAAAGAAAGAAATTCAATTCTTGAATATGTTGTACATGTTTGTAAGAAGTGGTTCTATTTGGGAGGTCGTCTTGTCTTTCACGTGTTACTGTATCGATGTGTCGTGCCCTATTTCTTAGGTTAACTATAAATTAGTTAGGTTAAAGCATAAACCCTGCCAAAGCCTTCTTTATTATGGGTCACCAGGTTAACTTCCTCTTGGCCTAGCTTAATCTATGTAAATTGGCACATTTAATTAGTTAGGTCACAAGCTCAATGCTAATTAAGGTGGTGTGTGGAGTAGGTTGGTTACTTGGTTGTATACTTGTATGTTAGTGTCATACAAAAAGACCCTAGCAACTATGAGTATAGTGTTAAAGCATTATATATTTATATTTACAAATTTTGAAATAATACTAGTATTTAGAATGCCTCGGATTATAACATGGGTAAAAAAATATACCCTTATTCATGAAATCCGTAATTGATTATTTTTTCTATCTATTTCTTTTTCTTATATCATCAATCATCATAATTTGTTGTTCCGAGAGGATTTGCAATACTTTCTATGACATACTTTACTGAATAAGATTTTAGTGTATGAAACTCCGAATGTATGGTTAAAAAATGTGCTTTGTAGCTTGTAGATTTCTTGGGCAAGCATCTGGGGTAGGTTCCAGTTGCAGCTGCTATGTTATTCTTATTCTGAATATAAGAGTATATATCAATCACTATGTAGGAAACTTTTTATGGTAATCAAGTTGAGACAGAAAGCAAAACTTTATAAAACACAAACTGAACTTTTAGATCGGATCTTTCTAAATATGACATTTAGTATGATATAAAGTGATGAAATTAATATGCCTAAATTTCTAATCTCTACTATCATCACTTTCCAATTATCCTCTTTTGGATTAGAAAATTAAGTAACTCGAGTATAACTTTACTTTGCAAATTCTAGTATGAGACGGTCTTACAATAACATTCTTCTTATGTTCAAAGTCATTGTATGTTTATATCTTTTAGGTATCGCATTAACTTATTACGAGATTGTTACCTTCAAAACTAGTTCACATAAATGTGATGGCATATGTCTTTTCGAGTTCGGAAAGATCACTTAGTACTACTGCTGAGTTTGATATCTTTAGTTGTGGGTTAGATTTACATAATCACTTTACATGATATATGATTGACTTATTTAAGTGAGTGATTTGTGGTCCCTTGATGGAATTCGGACCCAATTTCTTTTTTACTTGCCTCTTTTAATTAGAGCGGTTGATTTAATGCTAATGATTCTTTGTTCTGTTGATTAGATCATGCCCCAAAGCAAAAGTGTTGATAATTTCCCACTTCGCCTACCTTTGACAAATACAGTGGTAGGTAAGTCTATTTACTTCCTCTTTCTGAACCTCGCTCTCTATAATTGGAACATGAAGTATATTAATCATATTTGCTCTTTCTGTCAATTCTTTCCAAGGATTTGTAGAATTTTGATGTTTTAGGGTTTATGCTTCGATACCATGTTACAAATTGAGTTTTCCTTGGTTTGTATGGAGTATTGCACAATAATTTGGTTTATACATATACAACCTAGATGTATTAGGGTCTTAATTATTCACGGCCATTATGCTAAGTACATACATAATAAGCCTACTAACATTTAGTATTAATAGTAGAATAGAATAGCAAAATAGCAAAATGTTCCTTCATAATTTTGAGGAGAGCAATTTTTTTTTTATAAGATGCAAGTGCAACCTTTGGAGAATTTCATTGATTAAGTTACCGAGGTTCATTGATTAAAGTAGCATTATGAAAACTAATCTTCTTAGCTCTTGACTTATAAGTTATAACCTATTAAATAATTACTTACATTCATGCAATATTGTGTTTGGTTAGCAATGGTAATGGAAAGGTTGGGTGGGAGGGTACGAGAGACATAAGGTGAGTGAATGTAAGGAAAAGAAAAGTAGCGAGGACTCGGGGAAGATAAGGCGGGATTTTGCATTTATTTTCAAATCTTTCTAATTTCAAATGTTTTCGTTTATTAAGGGGAAAAGAAAATGGATCTTTTACATTCGTTATAGTTTTCTTCTCTTCCCCATCATCCATATCCAAACCAGGGAAACTGGCTCCTTCACTTTCCTAGTTTCCTTCCCTACCTTTTCCTCCAAAATTCCTTCATTCCGATTAGTATATTCGTATACACTTGCAAATACAGTTGTGTAGAAAATATTAAATAAAGTGATTCCTTAGATTGTGAACATATCAAATTATTTGTTAGATGTGAATATATTTGGAGGATGTATCAAAATGGTATACTTGTAACTATTAGGAAACGGAAGAAGTATTATAATAAGGGGTGTATCGCCTGGATTCATATTAATTGCTTATTACAGTGGGGTACAAAAAGATATTTTATGGGATATTTCATATTTGGCATGAGTTTGATTGTGAACCTGACTTATATCATTATATGAGAGGACCATCATATTAATGCAAAAGATGTTAAACCACCGTCGAGGTCTGTTAAACCAGCACCGTACATGTATCATGCCAAACGTGAAAGAGGATATTTCGTTATTTCAGCAGATTTTACTTTTAAAAAGAGGGACAAAAACATCAAAAAAATCAACGTCCTACTTATAACTTGGTTATTGGGAGATTTTTTAATCTAATTTTGATCACTCTTTTTTTTTTTTTTTTTTTTTTTTTTTTTTTTTTTTTTGGGTTAAGAAATCTTATCACTCTGGATTTCTGGAATATGAGGCAGTTGATGAGTTATACTTCGGATTTGCTGTTTCTTGGTCCTAAACTTGTGTGCTTGTAAAGTATAGAAAACAATAGACACCAAAGTTACAGCCGTGGTGTGCTGCATGACTGAAAGTATATCCCATGTGATTATTCACAAAGATCCTCCTCCATTCGCTTCATTCTATACCTAGTCTATTTTGTACCTACATGGTAAGGTACAAAAGAATGTTCTATTTTTCTTGAATCTTATTTGTTTTGATAGGTTGAATGGACCTTTTATACGCTACGAGAGGTGCTCCCCTCATGCAAAGGATCTCCTTGTGTCTTCTTGCTTACATTATATTTTAGATCACCCTTAGAATGGGAGACGTAAGACGAAGTTTTATATGCTCAATTCGCCCCTTATAGCGTTTTCCCAATGTACCTTCCAAAACATAGACTTTGCAGTTTGCATTGTTAGTACTCCGTAACATAGGTGTAAACATTTTGCTAACATTGATTTTGTGTCTACCTATGTGAGGACTGAGGAGCTAGGAGTAGGACAAATAGATAGTGCCTGATCATTGGGCTTAGGAACTGTACAGTTACTCCAGCCAGCCCATAAAATTTGTGGTCTTTTATATTGTATGGGTTCATAGCTTGATGTTATATATGGCCAATAAATTGGATTGTAATGTATATTTTCAAAATTGAAGTTCTATAAATTTGGGCCTTAGAATCTGTTAGACTTGCCAGCCCATGAAATTATTAGTTCTGTATTTTGGGCCTGGTGACTGACATGAGATTATGACTGTTTGAACCCACAAAATTCTTATTGTATGTTGGAAGATCCTTATTTTGATGGAAATTGGAGGGAAGCTATATTGATTCACCCCTGTTTTTAGAGGGAAGCTATGTTAGTTCACTTAGTAGGACTCGAGTACTTGTGACGAACATATATGCATCTTGTATTTCGGTCTAAAATGAAGTGTCAAACACGCGTCATGAACTAAAATGAAGAGACTGAACTATTCTAGGGAAAAAAACCATACTATATGCAATATGCATGTTAGATTGTCTTTTAGGATGGGTTGAGGTGATTTGAATTATTGTTTATGCTTCAAGAATAATAGTGATATGATTAATTATTATGAACTAGTTTGTACTCGTAATATATTATGGTAGAATAAAGATATGATTGATATCCTTAATTCTTATCACCTTATGAGGCTTAATTGCTGGTGATTCACAATGACAAGATGAGGAACAATAATGTTTTTTACTGACATAATAACATAATAAAACATCAATATTTTATGTTTACTTTTTAATAAGAGTATTTCTTGGGGTTTTTTTTCAGCAAATTCAAGAAAAAACCATTTTATTTATTATTTTTTAATTTATTATTTATTTTAGGGGGGAATAGATTTGTGTAAATTGCGACATAATTTCTTCTCCCATTATTTCTTCTCCCATTATTGAAATAATTGAAAAGGGATTCCTATGTGAGAAATTTTATTTTCCTCTATTTTTGAAGGATTAGGATTTCCATGTGAGTTGGCCATGTCTAATTAATATATATGCTTGTTACTATTAATATTATGCCTTACAAATAAGGTTCAACATCACATCTTGAGGGGATTTCCTATTCATTCAAAGTAGCAATATGGGTCGGTGGAAATAGCAGACTTCAAGAAGGGATGTTCAACCTTATTGACACATTCCATGTTCTTCCCTAAACAGATATACGAAATAACCATATAACAAATTACTAAAGATTTATTGTAGGGTCGTGATAATATAGATTAACCTTAGCTTATTCTCATAATATATTGGCATTATGTCACATAAACTTTAGATTAAACTAAAGTATGCATCATAGTGTCTACGTTTATAATTTGTCTCTTTTTACACCACATATGAAATAGCTCAAGTACAGTAGGATGTACACGAGTCGCATTTTCAAAGTTCCTTTTGAAAATTGTGTTCAAATCAAGATCTGCTTTATAATCTAAATTATTCATATGCTTGATATCCCAATGACATGAACATATGATTGCATGAATGATTGTCTCACAACCATAGATTATGGTCTTATTGGGCCATATATATCTTTTTTATACCCCAGTGAAATGACTCGACAAATCACATTTTTGTATGTGAAAAAAATAGGGATTTTTTTCACTATTAGACATGGAAGATTCGCAATTAATTGTAAAGGGACTACTCTAAAACAGTTACTTGACTGTTGTAAAGGAGAGATAAGAATCATACATTTCACCTTACAACACGAAGATAAATGCAGTAGGCCCTTGTATTTTGGTGTTTGATTTGATCTCTTGTGATTCTTTATTGCCCTTTGTTCTTCGTAGTTATTCATTTAATTTCCCAATTTTAGGCTTATACCGTTGAAAATAACATGGCCATGTTCTTGTATTCTTGATGAGAAGTTGCATCAAATGATAAGGTTTTTTTTTTGTTTTTTGTTTTTTTTTTTTACGAGATCATAAGTTTTCTTGAGAGATCACAATTACTAGTTCGAGATCAAGCCCTTGTTTTTTTTTAGGTTTTTTGAGGGAAAAATCGGGATAGTTATTTAGTTGAGTTCTGTCAAGGTGTTGTGATTCTTGTGAAGCCTATGTTATGTTACCTTGGGTATGAGTTATAAAAAATCTTGCCAAAAATTGAGTAACGGTATTCCCAGCCCTACAACCATGATTACATGGAAAGGAATTGAAACTAAAGCTTGATACACAAGCATGTTCAAGCATTGATTCCAAAGAAATTCTTCCTGCTATCTTGTTTGCCACATTAATGGCATCACATTCCAATTCAACATACACAATAACTTCAAGCTACTAAGGTTGTGAGCCACCATTTAACCAAAGTGAAATGACATGGCTTCGGCCGGTGCGGTGATTAGAGCTATGTACTATGTTAAGGTAGGTTGAGCTCCTGTGGCATCCTAAATCTTTAGTGTATAAAATTAGATTTAGGCCCATATTAGTCACATGGAAGACCTTGTCTCAATGCATAATAGAGAAGATCCTGGATTGAATCTCTGTGTCAATTATTGCCATAACATTTTGTTTCCTTTGTAACAGACTAACAGTAGCTCTTTATATATTCATAGTATACTTCTTTTTTCATTGAACTAATATCTTTATATTCATATTATAGACTATAATTAATCAAAATATATACACACATTTACTACAGGATAGTGTGTTGGTCCCTGGCTTCTGCTAAATCAGCTCGAAATCAAGTTTTTATTGAATTATAAATACTGAAGATTAAGTTCACTTAATGTTGATCAGAGTTCTTCTAAGTACATGTTTTACTGGAATGTTTCCGATTGATCGTCTTACATGTTTGTTATACTGTACCATTTAATACACAACTGTACTTCATTTAATGATCAGTCAATAAATGATCTTTGAAATAGCTGTTTGATGGACGACTGTACTAGCTATTACTCTATTAGCACAGTTGAGTGAGCATTGTAAGTTTTACTCTTTCTATGAAACTATGAAGTATAATACCCAAAATGGTTATACGACTCATAACACGTTGTCGAGGTTGTAAGATTCAAACCTTACCAATAGTACAAGTAGTTATTTCTATCAAGATTAACTTGTATAGAGGTCAATATCGCATCAGTTCTTTGAGTAGAAACATTTGTTTGTTTGGATTAGAACAAAGATTTGTATTCACTGAATTCACTTGTAAAATATAATATCATGACTTAGAATTTATTATTATAAAACGGAAAATTTTATTTTTAAAATAATTCAACAGAAATTAAGGGCAGCCCCTAACATTCTGCAAGACATAAGGACCCAAACCACTGAAACTCTGGACCTAACATTAAAAACCTTTCACAGTTTCACATGGGTTTTGGCCTCACCACCTTCTACCTCATTTCCTCCTTCCTTTTATATCAATTATAATTTCTCTCTTTTAATGAAAAATCCCATTTTATTATTATTATTTTTATGATTTTTATCCTTATCTCTTCCTCAAAATTTCTAAATTAAAGGGCAAAACAGTCATTTGGTATCACCCTCCATCTTCCATTCTTCCCCCATATATATATGGATTCCCTTTCTTTATGCATTCTTAGCTCAGCTCACTACTTCACTTCACTCAACTTCACATTTTCATACATAGTACAGTAGAGTGAGTAAGAAACAAACATGAAAGCTTTGTTTTGTTTTTGGGCAGTTATAATGACCGTTATTACGGTTATTAACGCTTGCCCGCCATCAGACCGGGCAGCACTTTTGTCTATCAAAGCTGCCCTTCATGAACCGTATTTGGGTATATTTAATTCTTGGACCGGACCGGATTGCTGTCACGGTTGGTATGGGGTCAGTTGTGACCCGTATGTTCATCGTGTTGCGGACATCAACTTACGTGGTGAATCCGAAGACCCGATTTTTGAGCGGGCTCATCGAACCGGGTTCATGACCGGTTCGATATCCCCGGCTATTTGCAACCTTAACCGGCTTAGTAGCCTTACTATTGCCGATTGGAAAGGGATCTCGGGTGAGATCCCTAAGTGTATCACCTCGCTCCCTTATCTTCGGACCCTTGACCTAATTGGAAACCGAATCACAGGTCGGATTCCGAGTGATATAGGCCGGTTGAGGGAGCTTACGGTTCTTAATTTAGCCGATAATAGTCTTACAGGTTCGATTCCTCCATCGATTGTGAATTTGGGTCGGTTGATGCACTTGGACTTGAGAAACAATAAGTTAACGGGTGAATTACCAAGTGAAATGGGTAAGCTTACAATGATGAGCCGGGCTTTGTTGAGTGGTAACATGCTTGGTGGGCCTGTTCCTGTTTCATTATCCAACATCTATCGCCTTTCAGATTTGGATCTTTCGCTTAATCGGTTATCGGGTCAAATACCCGACATGTTTGATAAGATGCCGGTTTTGGCGACACTGAACCTTGATGGTAATATGATATCGGGTCAATTACCAAGGAGTTTGTTGAATTCGGGTGTGAGTATATGTAACTTGAGCCGGAACGCTTTGGAGGGTCGGATACCGGATGTTTTCGGGCCGAGGTCATATTTTATGGTTCTGGATTTGTCTCACAACCGGTTTAGTGGGCCAATACCCAAGTCCATATCCTCAGCCTCATATATTGGGCATTTGGACTTGAGTCATAACCAACTTTGTGGGCCCATACCAGCAGGAGCTCCATATGATCACCTTGAAGCGTCGTCGTTTGTGTACAATACTTGTCTTTGCGGCAAACCACTTAGCAAAAGATGTTGAGAGTTAAAAATGTATCAAGCTATTTAGTACTTGCTTATCTTGGTCTATATATCCTTGAAAATATACTACAAGCATATGTTTGTTTGAATTTATTCGTATTAACATCTCAAAATCTAATAGGTAGTTTGTATTTTCTCGTTATAAATAATGATAAATTGTGTGTAAGTGTAACGAGGGGTAGTATTATTAGAATCTTCGTAGGAAACTACCTTGTAGATTTTGATGTATGAAGCATTACTAGTATACAAGATATTTTGTTTATCCATAGTGTTTGAGGGACAACAATGTAATTAGAATGTTTATGAATGTAATGAATTGATGGCAATACGCCAATACAAATTCTTAAATAGACCTGGTTCACACTAATTTATTGTGGACCATTAACATTAGAGAAAATGTGGTTGTTTTATTAATAAAAAAAAAGTCACTATAATAAAATGAAGGTCACTATATTGAAAATAAAAGTCATTTTGGTAATATGTAGGCTATAAGAGGTTAATTTTTTTAATGAAATATTTTATAAGGTCAATATAAATAATAAAGGTCACTGTGTTAAAATTAGGGTTATAACGTCGCACTTGAAGTTTACAATAGTATTAAACGTTATACTACTTTTAATAAAGGTTACTATGTTAAAAATAAGGTTACTATGTTAAAAATAAGGGTCACTATGTTCAATATAATGTCAGTTGCGTGTGTATAAACCTCGGGTTCACAATAATATTATTGTGAATCAGGTCCACGCAAGTATTTCTGATACGCCAATACACTGTAGTTATTATTGTTGCACATGCAACTATGAATGGAAATGAAATGAATTGAATGGCTAACTTAGCTATATTATTTATTGATATGAAACATACCAAATGAAATGCACATGTATATATGACCATGAAATCTTCTCATGAATCTTTTAATATTGTACTTTACGAATTAAATATTAAAAAATTACACTAATAACGTACTTTTTTGAGGGAAACACTAATAACGTACTTGAAATAACTATATTTAACGGGACCAGAATAATATTTTTAAATACTTATATATTTAAATGGAAATCACTTTTTAAATTTTTGAATTTGGTCAAGTAATAGAGAATGAAGGCAAGTTTGATCATATAATAATTAGGCACAAAAGTTGAGAAAACAATAGAAGTAAAATTCTACTCCCTCCGTTTTTAAAAGACAAAAGACAAAGGGATATTATTTTTTTTTTTTTTTTTTTTTTTTTTTTTAGTGCTTGTATAAAAGAGTGGCTTCTTTCTCAAACTTGTTTGAAATGTTGATTAAAATGTAACTATTAAATATTAACAAAAGGTGTAATTAAAAAACCTTAAAATTTGACTTTGCTATTTATTTTATACTTATATTATTTTTGAATTACAAAACAAGCATTATATTAAGAACAAACAAAACTTCTACTACGTACATGGTTATGTTGAAATCAGCCTTGTAATATTCATCCCTCATTTCACTAATAACGGTTGGGATGTTGGATGGTACAAGGGATTGTGTGGCATGTCCACAAGACATGTGCACCCAAGGACACAAGGCATACCGGATTCCGACACTATTTACGACTCATAAGGCCCTTAAGACATGATGATTAAGGATGAATTAGATGGTTAAGGCACTATTAATGACTCCCAAAGCCCTTTGGGGACCCTTGAAAGTACTTGGATGCATAATCTCGCCGGTTGAAAAAATAATATACGCAAGCAAATTATGAAGGTTATAATACACGAAATCGGAGCGATTTAGGAGGTGTCCGGACCCGGTGTCGAAACTTCACAGAACATTACAGGATGCTTCACGGGGTCATATAATATTGTTTCGACTAGTATATAACCATTATTCGGCTACGTACAAGCCTCGTGAAAGTTTATAGCCAATATAAGGGGCGTGTACAAAAGCGGGTAAATTGACCATTTTAAGGCAAATAGGATGGTTCCACCCACCCAATTGGACTCCCAGAAGGTGTTGTAAACCATAGTAAACATCTCGGCAATTTTTATTTACGGGCAAAGAAAGCCCAAAAAATACCAAAATTGAAGGCTATTATCCACGCTTTTAGAGGAATTTTTGAGCTTACGGGGCCCGGTGGCGAAAAGTCTTGCGACCCTAGAGGATATATCTTAGGGTCATATGATACTGTTTGGAACCATCGATGACCATTATATAATGTCATAAATGTCCGTGGTAGGATTGAGCTCATGAAATTGGTGCAAGTTGTGAACGGGTAAATTTACCGTTTTAAGACAAATTGGATGGTTCCACCCACCCAATTGGACTCTCGAAAGATGTTAGGGTCCATGTTAAAAATCTCGGCAATTTTTATTTCTGGGTGAAAAAGGTCAAAAAAATTCAAAAATTAAAGGGTATAATCCACGCTTTTTGAGAAATTTTGAGGTTACGGGGCCCAATGGTGAAAAGTCTTGAGACCCTAGTAGATATATATTAGGGTCATGTAATGTCGTTTGGAACCATATATGACCATTATATAATGTCATAAATGTTCGTGATAGGCTTGAGCTCACGAAATTGGTGCAAGTTGTGAACGGGTAAATTGATCGTTTAAAGGCAAATTGGATGATTCCACCCACGCAATTGGACTTCTGGAGGGTGTTAGGAACCAAGGTAAACATCTCGGCAATTTTTACTTCAAGGCGAAAAAAGTTCAAAAAATTCCAAAATTGAAGGCTATTATCCACGCTTTTTGAGGAATTTTTGAAGTTACGAGGCCCGGTGGCGAAAAGTCTTTAGACTCTAGGGAATACGTCATAGGGTCATATAATACTGTTTGTAACCATATATGACCATTATACAATGTTATAAATGTCCGTGGTAGGCTTCAACTCACGAAATTGGTGCAAGTTGTGAACGGGTAAATTGACCGTTTTAAGGCAAATTGGATGGTTCCACACACCCAATTAGACTCCCGAAGGGTATTAGGGACCATGGTAAAAATCTCGGTAATTTTTATTTCTGGCCGAAAAAAGGTCAAAAAATTCCAAAATTGAAGGCTATCATCCGCACTTTTTGAAGAATTATTGAGGTTACGTGGCCAAGTGGCGAAAAGTCTTGAAACCCTAGGAGATAAATCTTAGGTTCATATAATGCCTTTTGGAACCATATATAACCATTATATAATGTCATAAATGTCCGTGGTAGGCTTGAACTCAGGAAATTGGTGCAAATTGTAAACGGGTAAATTGATTGTTTTAAGGCAAATTGGATGATTCCACCCACCCAATTGGACTCCCAGAGGGTATTAGGGTCTATGGTAAACATCTCGACAATTTTAACTCTCGGACGAAAAAAGTTCAAATAATTCTAAAATTGAAGGCTATTATCCATGCTTTTTGAGGAATTTTTGAGGTTACGAAGCCCGGTGGCAAACAGTCTTTAAACTCTAGGGGATACGTCATAAGGTCATATAATACTGTTTGTAACCATATATGATCATTATAAATGTCATAAATGTCCATGGTAGGCTTCAACTCACGAAATTGGTGCAAGTTCTGAACGTGTAAATTGACCGTTTGAAGGCAAATTGGATGGTTCCACCCGCCCAATTAGACTCCCGAAGGATGTTAGGGACCATGGTAAACATCTCGGCAATTTCTGGCCGAAAAAAGTTCAAAAATTCCAAAATCAAAGGCTATTATCCGCACTTTTTGAAGAATTTTTGAGGTTATGTGGCCAAGTGGCGAAAAGTCTTGAAACCCTAGGAGATAAATCTTAGGTTCATATAATGTCTTTTGGAACCATATATGACCATTATATAATGTCATAAATGTCCGTGGTAGGCTTGAGCTCATGAAATTGGTGCAAGTTGTGAACGGGTAAATTTACCGTTTTAAGACAAATTGGGTGGTTCCTCCAACCCAATTGGACTCCTGGAGGGTGTTATGGACTATGGTAAACATCTCAACAATTTTTACTTTCGGGCGAAAAAAGTTCAAAAAATTCTAAATTTGAAGGCTATTATCCACGTTTTTTGAGAAATTTTTTAGGTTATAGGGCCGGTGGCGAAAAGTCTTGAGACCCTAGGAGATACATATTAAGGTCATATAATGCCGTTTGGAGCCATATATGACCATTATATACTGTCATAAATGTCCGTGGTAGGCTTGAGCTCACGAAATTGGTGCAAGTTGTGAACGGGTAAATTGATCAATTTAAGGCAAATTGGATGATTCCACCCACGCAATTGGACTCCCGGAGGGTGTTAGGTACCATGGTAAACATCTTGGCAATTTTTATTTCTGGCCGAAAAAAGTTCAAAAATTCCTAAATTGAAGGCTATTATCCACACTTTTTGAAGAATTTTTGAGGTTATGTGGCCAAGTGGAGAAAAGTCTTGAAAACCTAGGAGATAAATCTTAGGTTCATATAATTTCTTTTGGAACCATATATGACCATTATATAATGTCATAAATATCCGTGGTAGGCTTGAGCTTAGGAAATTGGTGCAAATTGTGAATGGGTAAATTGATCGTTTTAAGGCGAATTGGATGATTCTTCCAACCCAATTGGACTCCTGAAGGGTGTTATGGACTATGGTAAACATCTCGGCAATTTTTATTTCCGGGTGTAAAAAGTTCAAAATTTTCTAAAATTGAAGGCTATTATCCACGCTTTTTGAGAAATTTTTGAGGTTACAGGCCCGTTGGCGAAAAGTTTTGACACCCTAGGAGATACATATTAGGGTCATATAATGCCGTTTGGAGCCATACATGTCCATTATATAATGTCATAAATGTCCGTGGTAGGCTTGAGCTCACGAAATCGGTGCAAGTTGTGAACGGGTAAATTGATCGTTTTAAGGCAAATTGGATGATTCCACCCACGCAATTGGACTCCCGGAGGGTGTTAGGGACCATGGTAAACATCTCGGCAATTTTTACTTCCGGGCGAAAAAATTCCAAAATTGAAGGCTATTATCAACGCTTTTTGAGGAATTTTTGAGGTTACGAGGCTCGGTAGCGAAAAGTTTTTAAACTCTAGGGGATACGTCATAGGGTCATATATTACTATTTGTAACCATATATGACCATTATATAATTTCATAAATGTTCGTGGTAAGCTTCAACTCACGAAATTGGTGCAAGTTGTGAACGGGTAAATTGATCGTATTAAGTCAAATTGGATGGTTCCACCCACCCAATTGGACTCCCGGAGGGTGTGTTAGGGACCATGGTAAAAATCTCGGCAATTTAGGGACCATGGTAAACATCTCGGCAATTTTTATTTCCGGGCGAAAAAAGTTCAAAAAATTCCAAAATTAAAGGATATTATCCACAATTTTTGAGGAATTTTTGAGATATTCTAGAGGTTTCTGGTGAACACTTGGTAACAGACAGTTATAAATAGGTAAGGAAGTTATGATAATTCCAATTTTCCCCAATTTCATAGAGAAATAGGAGAGAGAAAATGTCATACTTGCTGTCGCACTTGCACTCAGGCTGGACCGTCAATCAGGCCGTTCTCACCGAGAAAGCGCATGTTGTCATCATTACTTACAAATTTGAATGAAAATCACTTTTTCAAATCTCAAATTCGGTCAAGTATAGAATATGAAGGCAAGCTTGATCATAGAGTAATTGGGCATAAAAGTTGAAAAAACAATTTAGGGAGAAGTAAAGTTTTACTCCCTCCATTTTAATATACAAAAGACAAAGGTATTATTTCAAATTTGTTTGTAATGGTTGTGTCGCTTCTTTTTCAAACTTGCTTGAAGAAATGTAACTATTAAACATATACAAAAGTGTCATTAAAAAAGCCTTAAATATTAACTTTGCAATTTAATTGCTACTATTATTATTTGTTGTATATATGGGTTAGTGACTATGGTGAGTGCACAACAAAAG
Source organism: Chenopodium album (assembly GCF_948465745.1). NCBI lineage: Eukaryota > Viridiplantae > Streptophyta > Magnoliopsida > Caryophyllales > Amaranthaceae > Chenopodium > Chenopodium album. The sequence continues at coordinate 1,018,152 of NC_137855.1, forward strand.
CAGATTACAGTGCTAGAGATTGAGAAATAAGAAAATATCAAGACAAGATAAATTCTATTGTAAAATTTGTAATGGAAACACAATATTCTATAGACAAACTTTTAAATAAAACGGATGTTAGTAAATTACTGAACATCCGTTATAAAAGTGACAATAAAATGTGCAAAAGTTACACTAAAACGCACAAAAGTTACACTAAAACGCACAAAAGTTACCCTGACATATATAAGAGTTATTTATACTTCATTGATAATTTGACGAAAGTGACACTAAATTTGACAAAAGTGACACTAAATCTGACAAAAGTGTACCCGATGTACAGTAAATTACTGAAAACCGGGTGTATACAAAAGTTTTCCTATTTTATTTCGAAAAAATCATTAAAAAAAAACCCACGAACTGCCTATAGACATGGCTTATTGTGTGTTGTCTTGAATGTCCATGACTCATATTTATAGTTGTGAATGTAGCTTGGAACAAATGGGCGAAAGATTCTAGAAATTCCTTCACCATTCTTGTATCCATGATGTTTTAGAAAATTCACGAACCATATTTCTAGATATTTCAAATGTCAAGAAATTCTCTATATCATTTTAGTGGCTTGCATTATACGAGCTATTAGAAAAATCTAGAAAATTGAGGAACATTACAAACCATATTACATGTATCCGAAAGTTTGTTAAATTCGGGTGTGAGTATATGTAGCTTGAGCCGGAATGCCTTGGAGGGTCGGATACCGGATGTTTTAGGGTCGAGGTCATATTTTATGGTTCTGGATTTGTCTCATAACCGGTTTAGTGGGCCAATACCCAAGTCCATATCCTCAGCCTCATATATTGGGCATTTGGACTTGAGTCATAACCAACTTTGTGGGCCCATACCAGCAGGAGCTCCATATGATCACCTTGAAGCGTCATCGTTTGAGTGTAAAAAATGTCTCAAGCTATTAAGTACTAACTTATCTTGGGCTTATCCTTAAAAATTTACTCTTAAGCATATGTTTATTTGAATTTATCCGTGGTAACATCTCAAAATCTTATACCAAGGGTATTATTATTAGAATCTTTGTAAGAAATTATTGTTATTATTATAGGAATTCTCTAAATCATTATAGTGGATTGCATGATACAGATTATAAAAAATCTAGATAAATGAAGAGCAATACCAACCATCCTACATGTATTTAGAAGCTTGACATAAACTAATACTCTGTCAAAATAAGAGCAGTAAATTTGAAGCACACCCAACAATAATGTTGAAGAAATGATAGCAACATAAACAAAAGGTGTAATTAAGGCGTTGAATTTTGACTTTGCTATTTAATTGCTAATTTTTATTGCTAATTTTTTTATTCTTTGAATTACAAAAACACTACATTGTTATGTTGAAATAAACGTTATAATATTCGTCTCTCATTTCCAATAATGGTTCAAGAATATAGCTCCTCTTCAACCCTTTTGCTACAAAGCTGATAGGGCTATACTTCTTGAGACCATCATTCCACGTGAAACTCACTGCTTCCTTAAATGAAAGATCTGAATTCTTAACATTGCAATTTAACTTCAAACTTAGATCAAATTTGGAGCTACTATCACCATGAACAAAGCAACCTTCTTTGGTCTTCAAAGATATCGTTCCATCTCTGCCATTCAACCCCTTAACAATCAAAAATTCGGCAGATTGCTTATTGTAAGTTGCACCTCTAATAGTGAGTACTTTGCCCGCCCCTTGGTGAGCAACCACAAAGCCGGGAAGATCAAAAGGTTCTAACATGACCACTTTACCAATAAGACTCATTGATCCCACACTTTTTATTTGACTTTCAGATGGATCTGTCAAAATGATTCTAAATGTAGATTGAACGTAAGAATCATTCATAGCTTGAGGAGATCCTAGCATTGTCAATGCTTGATCATGCTTCGAGATAAAGAATGTCGTGTTTTCATTCTCTTTAACGAAAGAAACCAGATGGGAATTATAGTCTGCCGGAATAGGAGTTATCCAGTCTGAAATAGATTTCACTGATCCTGTTTGAATGTCAAAGTCACCATTTGATAGACCCACCAGCAAGTATGGTCCATATAAAATTGCTTGAAGTGAGGCAAACTCAGGACGATTATCTGAAATGTCATGGAAAATTATTAGTCAAAACAATACTTATCCATTTCCTTTGATATGTGAATATGCATAAGAATTGGGTCGGTTTTCAGACTTAGAATCTAGTTTTGATCAGTATTATGTATAAATCCGGCTTAAAACAAAGTCTCATATTTTCACCTCTAATTATTATTCAAAAGTACGAAAGATATGGTTTTGTAGGACGGAAAAAAATATTGTAAATGCAGAAAGATGGCGCATGTCATAAGCTTAATTATAGGTATAGAATTACCTTTAAGAAACTCTGTTCTAAGTACTAGCGGAAACTCCAGTGTAATTTCATCGCCATTGACCCAACTCTTAGATATGTTTAGAAAACTACCTGGCAAACATAAGAAAACATTTGAGCAGGAAATAAAAAGTTTTCTTTGATGTACTCCATTAAAAAGTCAGATTCCCCTTTCTTTGATGTAATTCATGATATTGTTGATTTTGCATTATCTAATATAATGATCAGTAATGATAAAGGGTATAACATATTTAGACCTGGACTTGGCAAAGGCAAATTGTTTCCATTGAGTGAGGCTTTTGAACCACTCGAAGATGTCCATGAAGGTATCCGCAAATTTAGAGTAGCTGTCTTTGAAGCCTGAATAATAATGGAATCTGAATTAGAATGTCTTTCGGAGCTCTAAGAAGTTGATACTTGATACGGAGTACAGCATAGTGTTGAATTGATTTATTTTTTTCAGAGTATGATTATACCTTTTTTGCAGAAACTGTGAGTTTTATTCTGAGGGTTTGATTTAAGGAAGTAACTTCATCAACAACTTGGGTTAGGGAGATTTCTGCAGCAGTCCAATTGAGTGAGCTAGGTATGTACTGAATAACATAGAGCCCGGGTACATTCGTCGTCTCCTCAAAGTATATGGAATCTCCTAACTTAGAGAATGACTCAATTCCTACACAAAAGATGAGTACAAAGAAAAGTCACATTAGTTAACCCTTTTGTACAAAATTTCACAATAAAAGCACTTTAAAAGTTCATACCTGTTCCATAGCAGCACCAGAAGGAATTGAACTGATCACCCCAACCGTGACCACTTTTTCCTTTGGAAACTCCATGTCCTAAAGGAAGCATATAGATCATGACACCGGGCTCGGTTCCTTTTTGAATACCCAGCACACCATTTGTGAGTGCTCGTTCATAGTAATCTGCATACTGATTTTGTTTGGTCCATCTAAACAGATTACGCGAAACCTAAAAATCAATTTCCCAAAGAGAATTTTAGAAAGATTAGCATTGAATTGATTAAAGCATTGAGTTGCTACTGATGTTCACAAATAGCAAAATAGCATTGTATCACACAAAGATTACCTTAAGCATATTGTAAGTTGTACAAGACTCTTCATTTTCAGTATATAAGCTGTCACCTAACCTCATTGGGTCCTGCCTGATGGTATATAAACATAAATATTTCTAATAAGAAATCACCATTTTATGATTAAGCAATTATCAAAAAAAAAAAGACAAGGGCTAGCATGTGTACCAGGCCTCACTATAAGAAGTTCCTCCTGTTGCATAACTATGGGTGGAGTTTACAACATCCAAGAAAAATGTTCCCATTTCCTGAATGATCAATAAATTATGAATATTGGAAACGAGCATTGCCAATAAATATATCATGTTATACGCTCAATGGAAAACAAACCTTCTTTATAAATACAAAAAAAAAAAAAAAAAAAAAAAAAAAAAAAAAAAAAACCTTGTATAGTTCATCACCCGTTATTTCATATCGTTTTTGTGCTCCAACAACAATCGGAATATGAGTGTTTGAATGAAAACCGGAGAGATCATCAGCCTAACACGATAGAAATCAGGGACATATTAGTGTTAGAACAAAAATAAGACAGATGTAGAGAAAACCTTTAACATATTATTTAGTACCTTCATTGCAAGTACTCCTAAAAAGCAAGGTTTATCAAATAGATGAGCCAACAGTAAATGCTTCTGATCGCCCTGTAGATAACCCCGAAAAATTAGTGAATATATGAATTATAGAACTTCACATCACAACTATAAATCTGTAATTGAGAACCCAACTTTCAATAACTAAATTAGCTTATCTTTCTTAGTTATGCTATATGTTACAAATAATCATACTCTTCGGATTTTTTAAACACAAGATTTGATTACAGTAATAACTTGTGCAAAATAAATCATAAACAACCACCAACCGTGACAATGTATAGCTGGTAAAGGACATCATTCATGCCACCGGTTTCCTCATTTTGTGCTGCATAGTGTCGGTCGATAGTGTATTGCTTAACTACATTCTGAACACGAATGTAAAAGTAATTGGCCATCGATGTAACCATCTGTAGAGCTTGAGTGTTATTAGCAAAGTTGTACTGATCCAAGAGGCCTACCATAATCTGTCAATAATTCAAACGGGATTAAATGAATGAATTAAGTGTTGTCATCTAAGAGGCCTGCCATAATCTGTCATTAATCAAACAGGATTAAATGAATGAATTTATGTATGTAGACTAACACACTCGTACCTTGTGAATAGTGTAGTATGGTGCCCAAACAGCTTCCATAGCTTCAAATCTGTCAAAGAATTCATCTGGAAATGCCGAAAGGTACCCTGTTTTCATCGCATCCTGACACTCCTTAAGGGCAGACACCAAGGCACTCATCTTTGCTCTAAGAGTCTCATTATGAGTGCTTGCCCACATGTGTGCAGTTGCACTCAAGTAATGCCCTTCACCATGAATTGCAAAAATTCAGATTTATTAACTCCTTTTTAATCCATTTACAATAAATCTGAATCAAACTAGCATATGATTGGTAATTATCATTAGTAATTATCATTAGTATATATGATTGGTAACGAAATTAGCATTAATATCATAACAACATTTAAGCATGTAGTCTTGAATCAAACTATTTCATCATCACACATTATTCACACTATTATAAGCTCATTTACACACATTGCTATTACTAATTTCGGAAAATTAAAGGTAACATAACTTTTATGGACATTCATCCTATTTAAACTTACATCATTATTAATATGAACTTGCATAATTAACAATAATGACATGAATTTTCAATCAGCAACCTTCATAATTGTTAAATTCTTCCATCTCGGAAATGTGACATAACTTTTATGGACATTCTTAACATAAACATGACGATCAATTCCGTACCCAAAAATAAATAAAAAAAAAAAAAAAATTAAAAAAAAACAAAACAAAACATGATAATATAATTAATTAATTACTTAAACTGTCAAACATACACATTCATCACTCAAATGTTGGCAAATCGAATCATTGTTATCATTAATGACTCTACCAGTTTAGTAAAAACAACTCATCATACATAATTAATAACAAATTCCAAATATTATTAAATAAAAAATAAAATTAATAACAGATTCCAAATATTATTAAAAAAAAAATAGATGAAGATTATATGAAATCGTGAACTTACCTACAAAATGGCCTCGAAGCTCGATAGTTGGCGCTTCCCAACCACCATAAGGAGTTCCTGGTGTAGGCAAACCAGCAGTTTTTCTAAAGCTCCAAGCCAAGCTATCAACATTCAACAACAACAAATACTCTAAATTTGTTTGTTGTGCTCTCCCATGAAATGATTGAGGGTTTAATCTCACATTATGAAGCGAAATTTCGTTAAGAAAATTACCCTTTAAATTGTGTTTAGAGTACTTAATTTTCTTATACAAAACATTCCAACTAAATTCATCTTCTTGCTTCAATAGTAATTTCCTAGGAATCATATTAGACCACGCAACTTCATCAGTTGGGGTTAAATGATTATGATCATGATCATGAACATGAGACGTAATTTCTTTCTTCCAAGTCTCGTTTTTTGAAGTTAAAAATTCATATCTCAAGGTTTTTGTTGGAATTTCGGTAATTGAATTACCGCAGTACTTCATATAGCTAACACAAAACCCAGGTAACAAAATCAAGAAACATGCTAATAAAACATGATTTTTTAACCAAAAACCCATTTTTTTTTTTCGATCAAAAATCACAGAACAGGGGTATAATTAAATAAAAATGAAGAAACTAAGATGTTTATTTATATAAACAAAATTTGAAGTTTACTTAAATTGCAACAAAATAAAACGACAAATTCAAGCCAAAATCCAAAGAACAGTCACCCAATTGGGACAATTGCAGTCCCGTGAAAGCTAAGAATGGTTTCTTGTGAAGAATTTAACCAAAAAAATTTCAAAAAAATAAAATTTACCGTAAAAAAGAGCAAGTGGGTGTATAGAAGACAGAGAAAAAGGAATCACAGGATAAATGTTGCTTTTTGGGTGGGATATTCTTGACAAATCAAGTAATTTTTCAGTAGAATGTTACAATACATTTACATTGGTATTTATAAGAGTATAGTAATATATGGATATGAAGCATTATTTAATCCAACTAATTACAGTCTAGTTATTAGTTAATTAATCTTATCCTCTTATCTAATTTACTGATGAGACTATGATGACATAAAATAAAGAAGGTTAATCATATCCATAAAAAAAATAAAAATATTAAACTACCAAAGTACTAAAACAATTCATGAAATCTTTAAAATGTTTTTATTCTACTTCTGAAAGTATATTTATCCTAAAGATAGAAAGAGTACAACTTATTTTAATGGATAAATACATAAATTTTTTATTGATATTATTTTATCTCATTTGCTGGTAATTCTTTCTGTGTAAGCTAATTAATTTACATTGATTTAAATTTTAAATATAATCCACATCATCTTAGTTATTGGGATTAGTTAAAAAGATCATATTTTTATCCTAATCGATAGAAATTTAATTTTATTGTACAATATACTTTTAATTATTATTTGTTTTTAGAACAAAATACTTTTAATTACTTTAATTACTTCAATACACTACTCGTAGGTCGTATATGTGGATGCTATTGTATCCCTCTTCTAGTATTATTGTATAGTTCGTTGTGTCTCTTCCCTCAATCATGCACCACTAACGTTGACATCCTAGAAATATCACAATCTTGTTCTCTCTTTGCTTGAAAGAAATGGTTTCTTAAATTCTTATCTAGTGTCAAGTTTTACTTTTAAATGGACACATAACCTTAAACATGGGAATGAAAATAGGATAGTACAATATAACCCTTGAAAAGGATGTCTATATGTATGTGTATTCGTTGAATGCTCATATGTATGTGTATTCGTTGAATGCTCATGCCCATAATCAATATTTATAGTTGAAGATAGAGCTTGAAAGAAATGGTCTGAAGATTCCTGAAATTCCTCCATCATTCTTGTATCTATAATATTCTAAAATGCTCACGAGCCATGTATTCTAGTTGTTTCCAATGTATGTCAATAATTCTCTACAAAACCTTAGCTTGTTTTTCTCGAAAACTTCTAAATGTACACAAATACTCCATCAAAATAATCAGCCTATTAAATTTGAGTCACACCCATCCGTTAATACGGAGTAATAATATCTCAATTAATAATTAAGCTATTTATATAAAATATTCCGCAAACAAGGAGTATGATTATTTAGCTTTAACCAAATAATGAGCTCTATAAAAAGGTTGATACATTAACAATTTAAACTCTTCGTCAAAAGTGATTAAATTTTAACGTACTAATGCAATAAAATATTAGAATATACTAAAATTGATCATTAGGCAGCATAATACAAATACATCTTTAAAAATGGTACGGAGTAGTCAAAAGCAGCAATGACTAAAGCTTTTTATTTATTTATTTATATATATATATATATTTTTTGTCTCTTTTTGTTGTTTGAACCTAAAACAAAGATCCCAATTTCTAAAAATAACAGCAGTCCCAAGAAAAAAAATGGAAACACAAATATGTGACAAAAGATGAGCTTAATCAGGGAAGTTCTAATTCTTCTAAGCATTTTACAAGCCAATGTACATGACATGGGAAGAAAGATAGTACTCGTATGTTGAAAGACCACGCATAACATAATTTTATACTTTTTTGGTTCAAAATTAGTTGTTATATTATCTCAACAGTATTTAAAAAAAAAAAAAAAAAAAAAAAAAAAAAAATCACTCTTAGAAGAATAATGTAAGTTCATCACGTTTTAAATTAATTGAATTTCTTTGGTACGTAGCTAAACAAATTAGAAGACGGTAGAGAAACAATGTCTTTTGACGTCAAATAAATTCTACTCGTAATTGATCATGGTTTTAAACAGATTTTGATAATAAAGCCGTTGTGAAATTCCGTGATATTAAAAACAAAGCTCAATCTAAACAAATCTATACAAGAATACAATAGATTCTTAAGATGACACAATCATACAATAGTTTCCAGATTTACTAAGAGCAAGTTGTCACTACATCATTAACATGCATGTTGCTTTTCCCCAAAGTGATTAAACGACATACAATAGGGTTGAAAAGAGTGTTACAAGCAAGAATTGAACTTACTTGCATGTAAACATGTGACCATTTTTTCAACAACAACTCATTTTGATAATATTGTCAAGATAATCAAGTAACTATTTGGCAGTTTTTCTTAAAAAAAAAATTAGCTCTATTTGGCAATTTTCTCACCAAACATCTATCTAGGACTTTGTTGCTCCATTGTCTAAGATGTCTTGTGCCAAAATATTCACAGCTATGCCTATTTGTTGTACATATTAATGTGTGGGGAGTGCATTACCGTATGTAACATATATCGATCAAATAGAATAACAACAATTTTTGTAATATAAGAGAGTGTGTGTATTGGAGCCTTTGGAGGGATTGAATTGGACTTTGCAATTTATTCCAAATTTAAATTTGTACTTTATTCAACTACGAAATAATCAATGTACGATTTGATACATAATTCTTTGATTTTATTATGTTAAATGTTGTTAGGTTAGTAACATAAACTCCCTACTATTTACTAAATATTGTGATGTTGTATCTAAAAAAATCTTGTAAAATATCGAGTGAGGTAGAAATATCTAGAAACATGTAATATTAGACAAGTGTAGAAAAATCCAGACTCTAAAGAGTAGGGAACAACCACTATAAATATATATGTTGTATGTGCAAGGGTTAGGAGGTGAGCCAAACAAAGGTGTCTGCCAAGAAAGTGAAAGACATGAACTCTCACAAACATATTTGTACAATTTATATGAAATTTGTGAAATCATAAAATTGTTATATAATATTCGAGTCCATTAAACTTAGCATGTGTATACGGTCAAATTATATCAGTTATTTAGATTTAGATGGAGTAATTTTAATCGTAGTTCAAATTAATTTGATGTAAGAGCAAGATTAGCGTCGTCTTATCTTAAGATTTTAATCCATTCCCACCTCAACTTTTTAGATTAAATTTAATTTTTTTTTCTAATTTATAATTATGTTAAGACTCGTTAAGACTCGATAAAATTTATCTCTTCAATCGATCAGTCTCATTTTTTTTACATAGTGTTAAATTGAGTCTGAAGTTGAGTCTTGAATTTTCAATACTCCATTTCAGATTATATTAAGACCAAACTTCATAAATGCTTAAAATAATAAAGTCTCGTCTTACGATCGTAAAATTAGAATATGATGATATCATCTAAAATCTTAAGACCTAGGACTAATCTTGCTCTAATTGTCGCCAACCCAACCATTAACAATTAATATTTCTTTGAGAGAGTTCAAATTCAATCAAGAATCTACTAAATCCCAAATTCTAAATAGACAATATAGTATTCACATGTGATGAGCAAGGGCCAACCCTATCTATCTATAGTACGAATAAAAGGTTGTTTTTTTTTTTTTTTTTTTTTTTTACACCTACCATTTTTTATAGGGAAGTTATATCCTATTATTAAGCTCTATGATTATCCATTGTTACACCTAATAATATTTTTTTATTAAAATGTAGATAAATTTCATAAAATAAAAGGAGAACTGTGTGTATAGATTTCTTATATCGTACCCAAAATATGATTGTGTCTCCCAACTTATAAACAAATTTAACCTTGTGATGATTACTTTACAAAACTTATGTAATCAAGATAATCAAGTAACTAACCAAATGTGGCATTAATTTGGGCTGGGCCACACTGTACCAACTTTTCAACGCTATACACCGAGAATTGTTGAGCCTAGATTTGGGTCATGACTCATTAAAAAAGGTTTGGCCTAACATATTTGTAGGTTATCCATGCTAACAGCCTAGTAAGCCTACTTAGCATTTTAGAGAAAATAAATTATGCGGACCCATATTATTAACCTTTATTTGAATTTATTAAAGTGAACAAAATAGGATCATAAATTTCATAACCATTTACTTCTTCCCGAATTTAAGGGCTGTTCACATTTACTTAATTTCATTTCAGTTCTGTTCAACTCTAATATGTTCAGTTCAGTTCAGTTCAGCTTCAATCAGTTCAGTTCAATTCAATTCAGTTCAGTTAAGCTTCTAATTTCCCTCACTCATAAAATATTCATTTCAGCTCAGTTCAGTTCAGCTCCAATCAGTTCAGTTCAGTTCAACTCCAATAGGCCCTAAGTGATATTGGGATCAAATTTCATCACTCGCCCATTTAGAACGTTAAATACAAAGTACAAGAATAAGTTAGGTTATTATCTAGCTAACTAATTGCTACTAATTGTTAAGATTAAGGAACCTAACTATACAAAAGATTCCTTCTGATTGCTAAGAATAAGAAACCAAAATATATCCTAACCATAAATACAAATATACACTCTAAATTGAATATATTCAAAATGTATTATTTAAAAGCATAATATATTTTAATATAATGTAACACACCCTTGTAGGCGTGTAGCTCTCCGAACACCATTAAAAAAAATAATAAAAAATTGAACACTGTCAATCAGCGATTTAGTGAACATCAAGAAATTCTCTGTAATATTCATAAATAAAAATATTTTAATTCAGCAATTTATTTAATAGCTGGATTGTAATTATAATGTATAAATACTTTAACTTGTTTCAAAATATTTTAATTTTCATTTTGCATGCATGTCAGTGCATAAATTCAATCATAAACATTTTGAAAATATACAGTATTAAAATGAATCTAAAAATTCCACATAATTATTATAAATCAAAATTGAAAAATATTAATCAAAATGTATATAGAGCAAAAGTTAGGGCATCTAAAGGAAAACTTTGTGCAAGAATTATAATCTAATGGTTTATCAAATAAAAATATAATTAGAGGTAGTCCCTCAAATTTCACACCCACAAATTCATATGATCTGTGTGGTACACAAGCTATGATTGGATACATATCTTTATCAATAACAAAAACAATGACACATAGATTTAACAAAATAAAAATGTAGGTCCAACTAGCTTTAAAACTAACCAATAACATATGATCTCTTATCTCTTATATCCTATCTCTTTATCCAACACATATTTTGTATTCTCTGCCACCAAAATAACTGTCATATTACAGAAACTTGGATACCCTGAATTTCAGACAAAGTGAGAAAGAGAGTTTGGAGCAAAAATGGCAGCTTCATTACAAGCATCAACAACCTTCTTACAACAACCCAACAAAGTAGTTTCTTCAAGAAACACCCTTCAACTTAGGTCTACTCAAAATGTTTGTAAGGCTTTTGGTGTAGATTCTGGTGCTGGTAGAGTTTCTCTTTCTCTTCAGTCTGATCTTAAGGAGTTGGCTAACAAGTGTGTTGATGCTACCAAGCTTGCTGGCCTCGCTCTCGCCACCTCGGCTCTCATCGCATCGGTATACCGCCTTTTTCTTATTCCTATTTGATTTGTTAGTGTGTTAGCATTATAGATTGATGATTCTGCAGGGACTTATAAGTTTAAGGTTATGTTTTTGCACTTTGTTAATTGTGTATGTTATGCTAGGTTCAAGGATTTATGTTAAATAGATTGTAATGGTGATAAATTTGGTTATTATGCTTTTATAGCTAGTAATTTCTTGAGAAAAAGTGTTGAGGAAACTTTATTGTAGTATAATCTGACTCAGAACATGTGAATTTATGAGGGAAAGTCAAGAAATTTGTTGTTTTAATCATATAATTCTAAAGAATAATGTGTCAAAACTCAAAAGTTTCTAATTAAATAAATCAAGTGATGTATGCTGTTTAGTACTACAGAAGGTAAACTAGTTGATCTACTCAACTTGTTAAAAATTGTCAAATTACTTGTTGAAGCATTTGTTCTGTAAACACACTGGTAGATTGTGCTGCAGATACGAGGGGGCGTTCACCCCGGTTTTATAAGTCCCATACACGAATGTAACGTTCTGCACCTGCAAGGCCAGGACGTGCAGTCGTGCACTATGCCTCACTAATGTAGAACAACATATAAATGATCAAATCGAATTTAAAATCACCTCAAGATAGCAGGTTATATAATTTTGCTCTTCTATTTGATTAGTACAACATATTAAGATAGCAAGAATGTATTTACATTACAGTTCATTATCTATATTGTTTGATCATTAGACAAGTTCAGGTATAAACCGTATAATCATGAGTCTGTTCGATTATTGTCAGACAACTGTAAGACAGAAAATAAAGATAGTATGGCACATAGAAATGTATAGAGCCTTGAAATTGAATACTTCACCACATTTGTTCTGAATATAAGGGCAGTCCTATTTTATACTTATAAAAAAATGTTAACAGACTATATTGGCTTTGAAGTCTCAGCATTTTTCTTAGATTATGCAAAGAAAGTGACTGTTTTTGTGTTATGTTTCAGGGGGCTAATGCCGAGGGAGCGAAGAGATTGACCTATGATGAGATCCAGAGCAAGACATACCTCGAAGTCAAAGGAACCGGAACAGCCAACCAATGCCCAACCATTGCAGGTGGAGTTGACTCCTTTGCCTTCAAGCCAGGCAAGTACACTGCCAAGAAATTCTGCCTCGAGCCAACTAAATTCGCTGTCAAGGCCGAAGGCATCAGCAAGAACGCCCCACCAGACTTCCAAAACACCAAGCTCATGACCCGTCTAACCTACACCCTTGATGAGATTGAGGGACCCTTTGAGGTTGCACCTGATGGCACAGTTAAGTTCGAGGAGAAAGATGGCATTGACTACGCTGCAGTCACAGTCCAGCTTCCTGGTGGTGAACGCGTACCATTCCTCTTCACTATCAAGCAACTCGTTGCCTCAGGAAAACCTGAGGCATTTACTGGAGAGTTCTTAGTCCCATCATACAGAGGATCATCCTTCCTAGACCCAAAGGGCAGGGGTGGATCCACAGGATATGACAACGCCGTGGCATTGCCTGCAGGAGGAAGAGGAGACGAAGAAGAGCTCCAAAAGGAAAACATCAAGAACACTGCTTCATCAAAAGGAACCATTACCTTGAGTGTGACTTCGAGCAAGCCCGAGACCGGTGAGGTTATCGGAGTGTTCCAGAGTCTGCAGCCATCAGACACTGATTTGGGAGCTAAGGTTCCCAAGGATGTGAAGATTGAGGGAGTTTGGTATGCACAACTTGAGCAATAGATTGCAGGGTAATTTCTGTATGATTATTGAGCTCTTTTTGTTGTAAGTTTGTAAGGGATTTCTATGACTTCTATTATATTAAGGAGAAACTTATAACCCTGCTTCTTGTATATTATCAGTTCTTTGTAGATTTCATGTCTAAAAAATTTCATGTCTCATATTGAAATTTATATCAACAATAAATTGTTTGTGCTATTTGACTTTAAATCTGCATAACCAACAATCGGTCTACTATGTAACCTTTTATAACTTAACCGTGACATCCCTGATAGGGATCAAACCAATAACCTCGAGATTATAAGGTGAATGTCTCACCAACTACACCGAGTAATACTTGGAATCTTGGACGAATATCTTAACATTGTTATTGTAGTATAAGAAATAAGAGTTTATGGTATCCTAAATCATCAAAGAAGACATGCACTTCAATAGTTCAATTAGACAATTATAGGTAAAAAATATTTCAAAGATGGATAACCCAATGAAGGGTTCCTGAAACCTTAGTAGGATTGATAGGTGTGTCGCGTACCTAACAAAAATAACCTAACAAGACCACTACTATGTAGACGGGCAAGTAAGGGTCGGATCCCAAGAGACTATGGTTCAACTAATTAAATAGACTCAAATAAATACTAAGCGAGTAACCAATCAATATCGATAGATCAAAACTAGAACAATATTAACTAATAAGCAATAAATAATGATAATATGAAATTATTCAAGAACTAAAAACATCTAAGATTAAGTATCCCCACTAATATGAATCAACGCAATAGAACAATCCCTTTCCCTCGATTAAATCAATAAATATTCCACAGGACAGATGCTCCCTAAAACAATACTAAGAGTTTCTTTCGATCAACTAATAGCTTCCCTAACATGCAATCATACCTATTTTCATGGAATCATACATATTAAAGACATTGAGAACGGCATCCTATAAGTCCTAGCAAGAACAATTAGCTATTTTCATGCATAAAAGCTCTAAAAGATTAAATACATAGAGAAAATATGATGAAAACACATGAATATAACACATAAAAATGAGTACATAAACGTGTTATCAAGGATCCCATTAGAATCATCTCTTGGAGCTTGACTACCAAATACCAATACATAATTTCGAAATAAGCACATATTTAACCAAACTCATTCTCGGGGCTTCATAAGTCTATTGGTAGACTTGTTATAGTACCAAAATAATTTATATGAGTATAATTTTAGGAGACACCTCATGCATTCACTTTAATTTTGGGAGAAAATTTCAAAATTGATCTGAAAGCGTGGATTATAATCTTCAATTTTAGACATTTTTAGACCCAAACATTAAAATAGGCCAGGATGCTTCCCATAGACCACGCGAAACTCCATGAGGCCATTTGGGTGGTTGGATTCATCCACTTTGTAGTTAAACCAACAATTTAGCCAATTATGTATACTCTTTCTTCCATTATTAACTTAAAAGTCATAACAAGCCTTTATGTGACAAACTAGCTAGTGTTCACATATGGTTCCAAACATCAATGAATACTTTTGACAAAAAAAAAAAATAACGTCTTGGACACAATAGTTTAGCAATTAGCATTATTCAAGTTTAAAATAAACCTAACCCGACCTCACCAAACCCAACTTAAACACCCGAATTGACACTTCTACAAACATCTTATAAATAATTAAATAGTCTTTTGTGGATCTTGGTATACCTTTATGATTTACTTCTTTGTGATTTACACTTATGTTATTGTACTTTTGTAAAATAATTTTATGAATAAAAATTATACAGTATAAGTTATTAGTTAAACTAATTTTAGAGAAAGTATGTTTAATGTTATGAATTTTGGTCGGCCAAATAGAACACCGGCGAACTCTTTACTAGTCAAACAAATAGAGTGCTGTTTTAGTATTGTTCAGTCAAAATTACCGGGAGATATAGAGCCACTTCTTTCAAGAAACTAAGGTAAACTTAAAAAATTTATGTAATTTCTGATTTACGCAGTTTTATTTGTGTTGTGAAATTGATGTAATTTTGCTTAAAATTTGTCAGAAATTTCGAAATTCATCTTGTTTTAGTTCTGCAAATTTGAGGGGATAAAAAAATGCCATGAATTCGATTTAAGTTGAATGATCAAACCTTGTATTATAGCTGTTATTTTCAATTGCTGATTACTTAAAGTATTAAACTTTGTTCTTTGACGGTTAGGGTTTTTGCTTACATGATTAATTTCCTTCAAATTTATTGAAAGGGGTGTAATTTTAGGTTTAAATTCTAAGGTTCTGTTGTGTTTGATGCTATAATTGCAATCAGATGGTGTTCATAATTATGGGTTTTCATTGCATATACTCTAATTATAATTGCTTATATTAGGCTTACAAAAGAGAGTTCAAGATCATAGCTGTTTATGTATAATTTTAAAATTATTGGGGTTGTCACTTAAATTATGATAATTTTGTGCTTAAAGCTTACTTGTGCTACCTAAGAAGTGAAGGGTCATTGCTGAATGCACCAATTGGTATTCTTTACCCCCATAATCGAAATCTGTTCGAATTGATTCTGTTGAAATATTGGAAATTTGTATGGTCCGATTGGTTCTCCTTATGTGTAAGGTATATTTTCTCATGGTGACATTGTGACATCTTTATTCGTTTTCGTGAGATAACTGATGCGTTCATAAGACTGTTAACGACTGGCATGGAACCGTTTACCATTAACAGAGTTCACAGCTAGTGGGATGTATCCTGTATGCTTTAGAGTTTAGACTATTAGATAGTTTATGTAATCTGTGCCTGTTAGTAGTTCCATGTGTAGAGACTATTTTGGTTTCCTGTAAGTAGGAGATGAACCTCATCTTGTGGTATAGACATTGAATGTTTTTCGTTTGACATGTCGCCTGTCTTAATGATCATGGTTAGCAGAATGTTGATCAATGTTTGAGACTTTAAGTAGGATTGAGAGTAGCGTTTTTGCAACAACTCATGTGTGCAATTCTCAGTTTCTAACACACTAGTACTTCATCTTTTTATGGGCTCATGATCTTTCTGATGAAGTTGCCTCCTGATTCTTTTAATGGACTCTATAACGTCGAATTGATTGATTGTTATTTTATAAACTATGAACTGCTGGCTTTGTTACATTGCTATCCCAAATATTTGCCTGCTGCACATAACATCCAAGGGTGATATCTTATCGTATTTACTACATATTCACCTTCGCAGGAACTGCAATGATGAGTTCTGGACAGAACCAGAAGTCTAATATAGACCATTCCCTCTCATTCGAAGATGTCTCCAAGCTATTTTCTTTGCCCCTCTCTGAGGCAGCTGACATTCTTGGTGTCTCCACGAGTGTTCTAAAGAAAATATGCAATGAAAATGGTCTTGAGAGATGGCCACACCGCAAGTATCTTGCTGGAAAGAGTATTGAAGACATAAAGAAGGAAGCGGCTAGAGAGAAAAATAAAGCACTGAGAGGAGTTTCGCCAAAGAGCAATGTCACGACCCCTTCAACCACAACTTCTACCCCAGGGTCTCTTGCCAAGGATATTAAGATTCCTAAATCTACTCCTGAGATTTCAAAGTCGCAAGGTAACAATGCACAACAGAAGCAAGGAAGCAAGACTGCGGCCACTTGGCGGTCCCATCATATGCTTGCTTCTGGTTTGGCTATAGAAACCAGCACCTCATTAGATGAGTTCAAATATGGATTCCCATCAGCTGGCTTATCAGAGTGCAGTAACAGATGGTGGGGAAGTAGTGATAGTAATGATGGAATATCGAAGGATGATGATACAAAATCCAGCTCTGAAGTGAAAGACGCCTCCAAGGTACAAGTGGATGATAGTGCTAGCATTTGCGAGGAGACAACTGACAACATGGAGGAGGATTCCAAGAGTGATAAGCAAGATGAAATTTCATTATCAGCTACGAGGAAACGAGCTCTGGAGGAAGGAAAGAAGGCGCTAAACTTTAGTGTTTTAAGGAAATATGGGGCTGATAAGCTGAGAAACGAAGAGAAGATATTGCTGCGTCGATTATATCAGACAAGTTAAAATCGTTAGTTAAGGATAGTAATGAAGTAGGAAAGCTCTCTTGTAGCCATCCAAGGTATGTATTGGAACTTTCTTTTGTTTGTCACTCATTGTAACCTGTTTTAGAATTTCAAAACTTGGCATTCTGTATGCAAGTTCTTGTAGGCCTTTAAGAAATTGTGATTCGGAATTTTATGAACCACTGATACAACTCACTGGCAAACTCATAAGAGAGTGCTTGTCCTTTAGAATGTGAATTCTTATGTTGCACGAAAACGGAAAGAGAGAACAAAAATGTAGCTACTAGGAAGCAGAAGGGAACTTCGGTAGTGCAAAAGTTGAAGTGTTGAATCGATAATTTTGCCAAGGAGTTAAATTGGTTGTGAAAGTGCTTGTATAAGGAAATGGAAAGTAAGGGTGCCAATTAGTTAGGGCCTCGGCTCATCATACGTTTGGTACTCTACCCAATTACCCCTATCACCAGCCCAATTGTTTCAGCTTCTCATTTATAACAAGTGTGTCAAATTCCATTTTTATCATTTTGTGTCTCTTTTTTTTTTTTTTTTTTAAAAAAAAAAAAAAAAAAAAAAAAAAACTTATGATTTATACTTCCTCCATCTCAAATTAGATGACACGTTTTGACTCATGCACTATTGTAAATTCTACTTTGATCAATTTTTGTGATTTATATATAGGAAAAAACACGTGAAATCTTTTTCCTCTTTATTTGTATTTTCAAAATCTCAATTTTTTGTAATTCTTACTTACAGATATTTACAGTTAAATTTATGCATCAAGATACGTGATAAAAGAACAGCCATCTAATTTTAAAGGGGGAAATAATAATTATAGATGGAGTGCCCAATTGAATCACCATTTAGTTGAGCTTATTAAGAATTATGTCACATTATTGCAAACCAACAAAGCAAAGGACCACCATAACCCAAAAAAAAAAAAAAAATTGAAGGGTTTGTAATTTGTATGCATAAATGTACGAAGTATAATATATTGCTGACAAATGTATATAGTTGTTGATGACAATTTCTGACACTAATACTGTTTCTTGTTTAAAGTTTATACCATGGCCTTGTTTGGCAATTGGCTGTTGGCTGTCGGCTGGTTTGATTAGCTGGTTTGACTGGCTGTTTGTATTGACTTTTTTGTTGGCTGTTTGACTTTTTATTAGTCTGTAAACATGTTTGGTAAAATTGGCTGTTGAATGTTATTAGTAACTTAGAAAGCCAAAAGCCAAAAGCCAAAAGCTACTCCAAGTAGCTTTTTCATTTTGGCTTAAAAGCCAGCTTTTCAGCTAGCTGAAAAAGCCATTTACCAAACACGAATTTTGGATGTTTGACCAAATGAAAAAGCCAAAAGCCAATCAAAAAGCCAATGAAAAGCCATTTACCAAACAAGGCCCAATGTAATTAAGAAAAATATAGCAAAGCTAATTAATAAAACAGCTAGACAATAGTACTAAGATGTCCCAGCTTTTTAAAATTGGACCTACTCATACACTGTTATTTTAACCAAGCTTATTGTTCTCATAATTTCATGTAAACAAACATTACTTACTTTGAAACAGATTAAAGTCTAATATTTTAATCTTAATCCTATTTTTTTGCCTAGCTTATCACAGACAATTGTACAAAATGATAAGGTTATAAATGGCCGAAAGTGACCTTACATATATAAGTAAACAAAAATAAAAACAGTAAAAATGGGCCACAAATTATAGTTTAGTTATGACATGCATGGTGTAACAGGAGTTGAACTATATAGTGGCTTATCTCCAAGTTTACACTTGTATATCATGTGTTCATAACTTCAAAACTCAAAATGGTCCCTCATATATTTTACTTGATGATGTTCAAGATGGATACGTAGTTTCTTTGTGTAACAATTGTATTTATAAGTTACGAACTTACGATCATAAGTTAATAATAACCTACCTGATCAAAGATTATACGAAGTATTTCATATTGTGCTACAAGTACATTAACTATAACATTGTAATATACTCATATAGTCATATTAGTCTATGTTATTGTTTAAAGTTTAAGTAATGTGGGTCGGAAATTAAGATAACATGTAGTGGAAAATAAGTTGAAAATTTTATTAGTTTTTGTGATTGAGTTAAAATGTCACACATTAACACTTAGGTTCTAGTCTCAATAACCTTTTTGAACTCAAACTTCAATCATATATTCTTATAAGTAGAGGTGTCAATTCGGATGATCGGATAAGGTCAGATGAGGTCGAGTTGGGTCAATTTTTAAAGTTGAGTCATACTAAATTATTATGTTCATGCGAGTCCAAATCTGAATCGGATATTTTTCTGGTCGGTTGCGGATCGGATCGGGTGTGCTTATGACACCTCTACTGCTTATAAGTAGTAACAGCCGACCTATTACCAAAATTTGTAATGTGCAAGTTAAGTATTGTGTAAAATTTACTTACATAACAGCCACTGCACCAAGGTGAAAGCAACACCTACACGAACATGTGCTCAAAAAAGCAGAAGTAACATCTATCACCCCTATTCCTTAATTAAGGAATCAAAATCAACAACAAGGTGACAAGCACATGACTTACATGAAGAATAAATTGGATACAATATGACAAGCTTAATTAATAATTATTTGAACATCGGACAACAAGTAAAAAAAAACTCCAGCGAAGATAATATTCATCTAATAATGAATATTTGAGTATACACTCGAGACATTGGTGGTGTATGTGTTAATGTGTATATAATGAGTATATATAACATTACAGATCGGAGTATAAGATACCTACAAAATATATCTATGATAGCACTTATAAACAAGGACCAACTATTACTTGATTATCAATGACACATCATAATGCATGCACGTCACAAGGATCATCCTACATGGATCGAGTAACTAAAAAGACATCCCTACGACATCGTTTTTGCTCAACAACTAAGCATATCAATTGAACGGGTCAAAAAAATACTAATTTCATAATCGACATACCACATAACACTATAAGTGACTTTCAATGTGATAGAAACACCCATAAAATGTGGAGGACAAGCTCTTATATGCATGTTTTCTCTCCTCACTTAGGTACATACAATGTACCAAACCATTAAATAAGGAGATTGAGATAATGGAACCAAAAATGTTACTCATAAAAATGTAACGAGTAACAAAAGAGGTTTTCTTGATAATATAGCTAACAAACTTTGGGTTCCACCTATGTGAGTCACGAGGTACGTACGTAGAAAAATGATAGTGTGAATTTAGACAAAATTGGTGCCTATTTTTGGCCGGACAAATGGAACAATCACTATTTAATTTACGTTTCTTTTGTTTGGATTATGTATATATAGTATGAAGTAATCCGTATTTAACTAGCTAGGTCCATGAAATTTTATAGTATAAATTAGGCTTTTAACAAAACAACAAAGAAGAGGAGGCGTGACAAAAAATTAAGCTTAATTAAGGGGAAATTAAATGAGTGCTTTTAATTAATATATGAAGATTAGAATAAGCCAAGCTACTACGTAGTGTAATCTAGGAATAGATACTCCTCACCCATTAATCAAGGGATTATATACTTTAATATATGTAATGAGATTTGTTTCCATACCATCCATTAAAAAGTGTATGTTCCTTTGTACATATATGAACATGATCGATGTATCAGATAAATTATACACTACTCGTATTTAGTATAGTAGATGCCAACTAGATTAGTAAAGTTTTTGGATGGTGTCCATCATCGACGAAGATCAAAACATACTACACATCCACTTCAAATTCGTAAACCCAAATTATAACGTATTAGAGATATTTTAAAATAACAGATATAGCCAATTATATGAGAGTTGTAAAAATACCGGTTAAAGATCAGAAGACGAGAAATGTGTGGATATGTATAAGCTAGAAATGGATGCATGGAAGTTTTGGCAATGCACATTGCACATGGGATAGTATTAAGCTTGGTGGTGGTTGGCACCACAAGCTAAGGAAGTAGATGGCCAAGGGGGGGCTCCATTGCATGACAAAGAGTTGATGAAATAGTGGGTTAAGTCATAAATAATAATGGTTAGCTCCCAAACAAAAAGAGAAACAGGACAGTTAGATTAGAACCCATGGTCCTTGTTTCAACTGTACTAAGCCCTATCATTTGATGGGACCCTTTAATTTATAGGGGTTGTGATCTTATTATAGGTGGTAGGATATATAGGGTTCATAGATTTGAAAATGACTCTATTTTAGCCCTAGCTTTATTGGTTAATTTGGAGCCATTCGTGCTCTCTCTAACAATCCTCCATGCTAAGATTTTAGTTGTTTTTATTTAATGCACCTAATTAATTTAATTTTTCATCCCTCTTTTTTGGATGTGAAAATTATATACTTTAGGCACTATAGGTTGGGGCTGAGCGGTACGAAAGTAACGAGTTTTTAAATGTATACAACCTTGAACAAGTCGTACGGAAAGGTACAAAAAGTAACGAGTAGAACATACATATTAATAATGATAAAGTTAGAAAATCAAAGCTCGTTGATTATTCAAACAATGTGCTCCATAATTTTATTTCAAGGATCACGATAGATAATCACATAATTTTGTTGTTATAGTGAATCACGAGCTTGAATCCACTTGAAGATCCATGTGCCCAATCAATTTGCTGGTTGTAACTTGTAAGTGAGCAATTTTGATCACATGAATAACATAAATAATAAATATTATTATACATGAAGTAATTATAAATAAAAAATACATCAATTTTAAAGTGAAGAATAATATTCAATATAATGTGAACTAGAGTCGTCTCGACATTCATAATACAAGGAAAAAATCCCTTTAATTAGCTAGCAAGGTGATTAGTTAGCTCAACCAATAGAGGCTTAGTGTCCCAATTTACAACTCATAAATATTATCGCCCATTCTAGAATCAATCTTTTATGAGTTACTTTGTCATTGTTTTTATCAAGCCTACATTCTAACATGCTTCATATATCAATATATATTAGCCATAATTAATTGTAACAAAAATGTTGCCATGGAAATGGGAACATTACCACGTTCTTGGCCTCCTCTTAACAAAAACAATACTTCCAATAATAAAACCAAATTTGACATTAACTATTGAAAACATAGAAAAACTTGACATTGATTTAGTGACCTCATTTGCATCATTTTATGACATATGAAACCACATAACTCCATTACACCTAAACCAATAAATATACATTTCCCTACCTTAAAAAAAAAAACTATTTTTTCTATTAAGAAAATCCCTCGAATTTGGTGTCTATGATTCTATGAAGCTTAAGTACAAAAGTGGGAATTTTTAGAACTAGGAAGGAGAGGACGACATGAAAACAAGTAAATTAATTAATTAAACACAAATTTTTAACAGAAAAAACAAAAGTAATTGTTTTTATTTTAGGGTAAGACAAATTTCTTGAAACAAATAAAATAAAATAAATAGGGAGAAGTACTTTATACTTAAACAAAGAAATGGACATATTTGCACTTAGTTTGCCGTAAAAGCTAGGTAACACACTAACACATCACCTATCAAACACAGAGTAATTTGTTTTGCACGAGGCATATAAAATTTACTTTTATTTTTAATTTTTTATAGGATAATAAAAGATAAAATCTCATAAAATTCTGGCCATCGAATGTTTCAAATCCTAGCAAAAAATTTTGTAATGCGTTATAATCACAGCCAACCTATAAGGGCTATAACATAGGGTGCGATTTCAGGCTTTCAATAATCGTATGTACTATACTTTAATGTAAAGTACTTGTCCTCCATTTTTTTGATAGGTTTCATGGTACCAAATTATTTGTCTTTATTTTTCTTCTATTGGGAGCCAAAATCTCTACGTAACATAGTGTACAGTATTAGTGTTTTTACATTAATGAGCAAGTATGTGAAAGATTGAAAGACATGTTAACGTTACCAAGGGCCTGTTTTAAATGACTGAACTGAGCTGAATTGAACCGAACTTAACTTATTGGAGCTGAACTGAACTGGGCTGAATTGAACTGAACTTTACTTATTGGAGCTGAACTGAACTGAATTGAACTGAATATTTTATGAGAAAAGGAAATTAAGAACTGAATTGAATTGAAAATAATCCGAAGAGAACAAGCCCTAAGTGATATTTTCCGTAGTAAGAATTATCTGAAGTATTAAGTGACATTTCGAATAGTAAGAATCTTCTATATGATGTATGGAATAATTTTTTGATGGGATGACTAACTATTAATCTCTATGCAATACACATGTGGAGATGGCTATTTCTACATACGTAATAAATAACATTAACTTGATGAACAAAGATATTTGTACTTGAAAGGTGTACAATTCGAGTTAACATGACACAAACACAAATCCAATTGGGACTGATGTATGTACAATCCAATCAAAGTTTGCATACATTTTAGCTTTCATAACATATATGCATGGCTGTCAATCTTGAGTTATAAGACCTAATTGATCTATGCTGTCAATCTCAAGTTTTCTTTATTGAACTAAAGACCATACCAAGTTCAAGGTACAAAGGCTAACAAGCTATAATTATCTATCAATAAACTATCATATATACTACAAATTAAAGTGTAAAGAGCTTATTTATACTAACTTAATTGATCACTAGACAAAATTTGTGAAGAAAGCGAAGTAATGTACAAAACGTAATTGCATTTTTTTCTAAACAAATTATCAAATCAAATGGAATTTTAAACTATTGCATTGCATTATCATTGCAACAGTCATATTATCTAGAGGGATCGATATTGACAATCTTCAAACAAAATATTTAAGGCTATGCTATTATAAGAATCAAACAACCTATAACTCTATAAGACTATAAAATAATTAATCAATTCTATAATTTTCAATCAGCCACTTATATCAATGATACCTTAGCTTTCATCGTATTCTAGGAGTATTTTACATTAATTATACTCCACTTTATAAAAGTTTGCAACATTCTTTAATTTTAGCAATAGAGCATACGGAGTACATGTGACTAGATTTTTGTGTTATGTCTCTGAATTGCCCTCGATTATACTAAGATAATAATTGTAAGTTTGTAACCATCGTAATCTTAAATACAAGTACTATTATGTTTATATAATGTTATAATATCTCTGGTAAAATATAGTGAGCATGCATGAGACAAGATCATGTCTAGTAGTTTTATAACCGGATGGTCGATCTAGTACTTAGAACAACGGTTGAAAATGCATGAAGTTTTACCAGTTGCACCACACCAACAATGTTAAAAGGCCCTTAAAAATTATAATGTCAATAATTTTCGAATAGTATCCAAATAAATGGAAATAACAAAGGTCTTGATAATCTTTCTATATCAAGAAACAAATAAAGAGATAATCCACTACGTGATAAATAGATTTAGACCCTCATAATGAATCAGTTGAAAGTATCTTATAGTAATTGATAGGTTAACTAATACATTTAGAATTCAAGATTATTATGCATCTTAAGTTCTTAACATTATATAAGAAAGGATTAGAATAGCTACATATCTAATGATTACCAAAGTGCATGTGATGAAGAGTCAAGAGAATAGTTCACTTCTTGAGTTGAGGCTAGCTAAGCTAGATTCGTGGGCTCATTTTTTGTTTCAATCTTATATCTTTTGATCTAGTCTTTGATGCAATAATTGGCAACTATCAAAATTAGTAACTAAAGTTGGCAACTTTTGTCATGTTTTATTAGTCTAATTTTGTCAAATTTTGAAGAAGTATTTGTTTTGTTAATGACAATTTTTTGTTTTTTGAATGGTTGTTAATAACAGATTTAAAATGTTAATTATTAAAAATTGAATCTAATTTTGTAATTATTACTTGCTATGAACACTTATTTTTCTTTTCGATGAATTAAATGCTCCTCGATCTATTAATTGGTTTTCCGTTTTTATTTGAAAACTCTGTTAGATAAAATTAAAAATAAAAATAAAAAACAAATCGAGAAAGTATTGTATTACTGTCATGATGAGTAGTATGTAGAACTCATTACTCTCAATTTGTTAAAACACATACTTTTCATTTAGGGTGATTTCATACAATATGTCTATAATTTGAATTTTTAATATAATGAATTGTGAAACTTATTAAATAAAAAAAATGATGATACCCTTCTTCTAAGAGTAAGCTTATATCCTGTTTGATGCTTTTCCAGCTCGAACATATATATGTAATTAGTACAATACAATACATGTACATTTCTTCGAATGATGACCTTTGAATATCTTTTCTGTTTTGAATAATTATGCTTTGCTATTCCTTTCTGTAAAAGGGGAATCAAAATCCCCAAAGCAAGGTGACTTTGCCCTTGTAAATTAAGTAATTAACTAGAACAATCTTAAAGTTGGTACATTGACTTGAAAGGTAAAATTAACCAATAGGTTAACAAAGTTGCATCTTAAACTATATATTTTTTTTATCTTTGTTACACCTTTGAATCACTGCTCACAAGTCATAACCTTGTTGAAATTCAGTTACATATGAGTGTATAGTGATTTCAGATAATGAAATGCCATTACAAAGAAAACGTTTACTAGAAAAAGTATGGGATTTTTGGATTACTCTAAATATAGCATATAGATTTTTCAAACTGTTTGATATTTTTTTTCTCTAGAATATTAAATTTGACTTTTTGTTTATCATTAAGATAGCAAGAAACGCTCGAGTTTAATGATGTGTATTCTAAAATTACCTTTCAAACATAGTCTATATGTAAATGGAAATTGGAATAAGTTCAATTTATTGTCTAATCAATTCTATTTGATAGGTCTATAATGCTAGGTTCTTTTGATAATGTAAACAATTATGTCCTCAATGTGTTACTTCCATACATAAGAAATACCAAGATTGCCCATAATTATCATCAAAGGGCGCTATAATTTGTCCTAAACCTTCATGATGACCAACACGAGGAATATATCAAAAGAAGAGTAAAGTATAATTAGCAACAATAATTATTTTACTCTATTTTGTTCAAAAAATTTACCACTTATTCTCAACAATTGCCAAACAAAAGTAGCAGATTTTTGTTGCCTCATAATCATATATTCCATGAGGAAAAGAAAAAATATGCTCAACAATACTCAGCAACTTATTATGTGCACCTCACGTGACAGCTAAACCATTAATTACTATATATTTCTTAATTTATTAACAACTACTGTAGTACTACGTAGTAATCAGTACAATCCCTAAACTATTCCTACTTTGTTATTTTTTTTTACTTCTATGTACACTAAAATTCCTCAAATAAAATAAAAAAAAATAATAAAAAAAGAATAACTAACTCTGACAAATTTTTATCAGAATTCCGTTAGTGAAATATTTTCTTCCGACAACGAGGATAAGGACCGCCCCGGCGAGGGTGGTAATGACGGTGGTGCCTTCGACTTAAGAAAATAATCCCTTATATCAAACGTAGCAACATTAGTTAAGTCGACGTCCACCGATGCAGGAACGATCGGTGGACGTTCGACATCCGTTAGTAGGTCCCACCTCAAGCCTTTAAAAAAATCATGCTCTTTAATCTCCTCCGCCCCTCTAAAATGTCCCAACCTCTTACTCGGGTCTTTCTCAAGCAATTTATCAATTAGATCGATTAACAACGTACGTTGTCCAACGAACTCGGGACGTACCATGAGCACGTTTCGAAACGTTTCTTTCCTATTCTTCCCTTTAAACGGTGTTCTTCCGTATAACATTTCGTACGCCAATATTCCAAGGGCCCACCAATCAACCCCGAACTCGTGTCCCTCCCCTCGCACCACCTCCGGCGAAACGTATTCCTCCGTACCAACAAAGGAATTCGAGCGTTTCCCGCCAGCGAAACTCGCTCTCCTCGGTGAAACGCGGGCCGATTTCGCCTTCCGTAGACCCGAATCCAAACCCGACCCGTACGTTAAAATACGGGTTAGATGATTCCGTCTCTGCGGCGGAGGCGGTGCTGGCGGGAGCGGCTTGAACTCCCGAAAAGCAGCAGTGCCCGAGTCGGACGACCCGAACCCGACAACTAGTTGTTTCTTCTTTCGAATTGATAACTTTCTAGAAAGATCAAAGTCCGTGAGAGTCACGTGACCCGAGCCTTGAACGAGAACATTCTCCGGCTTTAAATCACGGTACGCAATCCCCATACTATGAAGGTGTTCGAGCGCACAGACAATCTCCGCAAGATAAAACTTAATCGCGGAGGAGCTGAAAACGGCGTCGTTTTGATTGTACCTGAGAACATTCAAATCACCACCGGAGCAAAAAGGGACGGCCCAGCCCAATAAATCATGGGCCTCGAATGAGCCCAGTAAGGTAGGGAGGAAAGGGTGGTGGTGAGTCATGGAGGCTAAAACCGTCATTTCCCACCTTGCGCGACGTTCGGCGTCGTTGTGTTTGGTTTTAAGGAGAGATTTCTCGACGACTTTGAGGGCAAAAGGGTAATTTCCATCGGGGTCGGAGTCGGTGTAGTGGGCTAAGAAAACGGTGCCCATTGCACCTTTTCCGAGAACTTTGATTGCACGTATATTGTCAATGTTGAGGTTAATGTTGTTGTTGATGGTATTCGGGTGGGGCTCCATTTTTATTGTTGGAGGAGAGAGAAAGTAGAGAGAGAAAGAAGAAGAAGAAGAAAAATGAGTTGAAAGATGTGAGGAGGAAGAAGATGAAGAGATATAAATAGTATGGGTTGGACTTCTTGAATAAAAATAAATATTCTAATTTACTTAATTTAAGTGTGGTCGTGTTGTATGTGAGTCTGATTTGTAGTAGTATGATAATGTAGCATCAATGTTGTGATGTGTTAAAAAGGAGAGTTATGTAATTACTGTAATTTGGGTTTGGTGGGTAATTAAGTACCTTATTTATTTCTATTAATGGGGGTTTTGAGGGGTGTTGAGGGTGCATCGTGTGCACCCATCATTTGGTAAGACTTGTTTGACGCCCTATTTGCCTCCTTTATTTCTACACTAGATGTCTGCATCGTTTGGTTTTTCACGGTTTTACAAATAATGTAAAGTACTCAGTAGTATTCCTATTATTTAACCAATTAATGCGGAGTAATTAATGATAATTTTTTTTTTTTGAAAGAAGTATCATCAATGGTAAATTTTACATTTCAAAAGTATATGTTCCAACTTCCAACGATGATAAATTTTGACTCCTAAAAATGAAAATTTGAGCAAAGAATTAGGGACGAGGGAGTAAGAGTCAAGAGGCTTGTTTTTTATCAATAGCTAAAGGCCAAGTTTTACTAGGGTTAGTTGGTCAACCAGTAGTTTACGTCATTCAAATACCTTTTTAAACATAAATATGTACTGTACATACATATGTATTTTGTCAATATCATTTAAAAGACCTAAAAGGTAAACACTTAAAAGTCTAACATAAGAGTTAATGTGACATTTATATATTTTACATTGAACTAAATATGGGAAATGGATAGAGGTTTCCTCAATATAAAAACCAATATGTGTGCATGCATGTTTACTTTTTTGTATTTAATATTTGGCCATTAATTAACTAATAACTACCGTCCTATCGAGTAATTTTAAAATACCTTAACTTTGTAATTAGAAATTACGGGTAGTTGTTATTGTCTTAAATTTTATAAGGAAGGCTAGCTAATAAATTCAAATTATAGAATACCCCTTAACTTCATTATTAGCTTGGATTTACAAATAAAACATTAAAACTAAGTTTATACATGGTACAAATTGTTGTAAGTTGATCAAAATAAAAATGATAATGAAATATTTGATGTAGCAACATGAGATAATAAAGTATCAATCAAATAATGTAGGATTGGGAGTATTCTATAAATCCCTTCGTACGGTCCTCGTGTTCTGAGTTGGATGTTAGAGTTTCCAACAAATACATTATAGTCCTATGGTGCTGAATAACGACAAGATAATATAAAGTCACACGTGTAAGCATTTATGAGATTAAATTCTATTATTAATACCCTATTGGCCTATCCACCTATTATTAATGCTATCAATATATTTATGCAAAGTATAAGACAAATTGGTGGAAATTTTTAGACCTACCAACAAGAAAAGGTATAAATTTTTCATTTCATATAAATTATACTTCGTATATTTTACATTTTTAAGGTTAATACGAATTATTTAGTATTACTTGTGTATATATTATTAACATACGTATAGTGTATTTGTGCATGTACTACAATTTGTATATAGTACGAGTAGTATATAACTTCCTATGTAGAAAATACTATCACTATCACAAATATATGTAGATCATTGTTCAAGCTTCTAAATTATAGATGGGAGGCCATGGTCTTTTTATCAATAAGCTCACTTTCGGATATTATTATTATTATTATTATTATTATTATTATTATTATTTTAAAAAATTTCGAATAGAGGGATAAGTTAACTTGATTGCAAATTGTTTCATTATTTAGCTTGACATACACATAGATATATAATACATTAATACTAGTGTCTTTTATATAAGTATAGATTATTAGTACCAGGCATCTAAATGTGGAATAATTAATGGAAATAATAACTTTATAATTTTAAAAGTACGAATGTACGGTTAAACCACATGGGATTATGGGAGTACGAGGGGGTACACGAACGTGCCCTTTGGAGATGTATATAGTGCTTTGTTGGAATGTTGTTTCCATGTCATTGCTCCCACTTATCTTATCTCTCTATTTTTCTCATTTTTTAAACTTCATATTAATATTTAAAACCTTTTTCTATTATTCTTAATTAATTCCTAGGTTTTATGATCATAAATAATTGAAGAGGATAATATAAATTGAATTTTCTTCCCCATGCAAAAGTATTTTATTTTATAATGCATGATCTGCAATAATAATGAAGATAATTGGCATCTTTTGGGGGGTGTCAGTGTAGCAAACAAACAGAAAACTTAACCAATTAAGGTATAAATCCAGCAAATACTTAATCACTAATTAAGTTTTAACTTTGTTTAATACTAATTAGTTGACGTTAATTGATGAATAATGAAGTTGTCACATATCATTAGACCGTATGCATGTACCTTAATGCTTATAGTAGTAATATATTTAGTATTCATTTGGATCGAGTAAATTAGTAAATTAAAATTTGAAAATTTGATATGCGGAGTAGTTCTTATAATTTAATTATCACTTCCGATCCACACACACGAAAAAAAAGGTCAGACGAATAAAAAATTAGTATGTACTAATCAATGTTTATGAAGTTTCTTTAAATTTTTTAGAACAAATAAGATGAAGTGTTATCATTTAAAAGGACATAATTGCATGAAGAAATTAAACATATAACTTAATGAAGAAATTAAACATAAAACCTAATTGATTATTAGATCGAAGGCCCCTTTCTAACTGCCTAAAATAGCATAAATATAACTCCATGCCAAAAAGTACAGAATCTAAG
This sequence comes from Chenopodium album, assembly GCF_948465745.1. Lineage (NCBI taxonomy): Eukaryota > Viridiplantae > Streptophyta > Magnoliopsida > Caryophyllales > Amaranthaceae > Chenopodium > Chenopodium album. The sequence continues at coordinate 1,049,246 of NC_137855.1, forward strand.
TGGTGGTTTAGGCTGGATTATTTAGGTATTAATGTATGATTGTACTCCGTATATTTTTAGTGGGATTAGTTTAGAGTACGAAAACAGTTAGAATTATGAGTATCGGTCGGATATTAAAGTAATTAGTCTTAATTTCCAAGCAATAACATTAGGTGATCCCCATATTAATATTAATAATAGTAAAACTTGCTATTATTTTGCATGTTGGTCAGGTTCGAACACAGCATCGTTGTATCGATCTACGTAAATTATTTTGCATGTTGGAAAAACTATCTTGTATTATACAATATACAGTAATAGTTTAGTTTGTTACTCGTATTGACTTCGTATGTATTATAGTAACACCATTCTATTCTTTTTTATCCTTCTCGACATAGTGTTATTATTATCTTCTAATTTGGTTGTGATTCTTGATTTCTTGTGAAGGTGTTGAAAGATAACTTCTAAAGTTATAATCGATCGTATAATAATATTAATGTGACAAACTTTGTGCACATATGTTAGTCAAACTGTATGTTACTCGTAGTACGTATGAGTATAAGATTTTTTAAAGTCTCATTTTTGACGTATGTCCTAGCTATGTGTAAGGTGTTTCGTAATTAATAGGTTTAGTGATGAGTTCCCACTTATTAGCTTTTAATTTAGGTCATAAAGGCCTGCCTAACTCTATTCCTCTCTAGTTTTCCTTTTGAAAACATCAAAAGATCTGAAAACAAAAGTATAAGGTTGAAAGGTAATGCAGGAAAATTATGATAAAGAGGTCCAACACAAGGCTAATTAATTAAAGTGTTACCAACTTTAAAATCATAATTTAGAAATCTGGTAAACTTCAACAAAGTTGATTAATTGAGAATTATGGTAGATTAAAAAAGCAAAGAGCCTTAATGAGATAGAAAAAAATAATTATAATTAAGAATGTTCTTTAAACTTTAATTATATTTTTAGCTTTCATCTAAAGCAGCCCCTAGTCATTAGTCACAGTATGTAGTTGTATTTTATCATAGCTTTCCTTTTTTGTTGTCTGTATTTTTTGTGACATGATTCCTTAATTTAATGTTCATCAACCATTTTTATTATTTATTATAGGTTAAAATGTTCACCAATTATTCAATTAAGCATACATCAACCAAACCACCATGGTCCATTGCGGCAGTCACGTGCATGCTCTTCTTATGGATTCAATTAATTAAGATGAAATTATGAAATCTAATAGTATAGTAATATAATTAATTATAACTTCAACTTTTAATTTTATACTCTAACCAGTATCTACCTCATACTAGTATATATGTATAATGTACTACGTACGTAAATTTTAAGTATGTTTTTATGTCCCCCTAGTTATAATTCTCAAGTAGTATACACATTGCATGTTAATGGATGACATATATCTTACACACTCTTGTTGCATGCATTGAATCAAGGAGACATCACGATGATGAAAGTTTAATAGTCTTTGTTCAAATTTAAACAGTTTTGTACATGAATAATTACTATTTAGTGTAATGGATTATAACATTACTCTTGAAGTCTTGATCTATATAAAATCGCGATAGAATTTACTAAACAGTCAGTTTTACTCGAAAAGTACATCTATATTTGATTCTATCTATCTTTATGCTCACAATGTGTAAGCATACAAGTAATTTAAGGAACTGACATTAATTATACCATGTACAAGACATCCGTAGAAAAATTCCAACTAATTGAGACTACTATTAGTACTATATACAATTATACAATTATTGATAATTAGTTATGAGTTATGACTATCTAAGTTGTTAAGACGAGAACTTCAATCACTAGCTAGCTACCAAAAGCTAAGCTGAGATTTCTTAGCCTAAAAGGCCATCAAATTAATTATAATCATCAAGTATATATCCACCTTGAGTTACTATCATTGCATCGTGTACATAACAAGTTACATCCACGTGGTATAAATCGTGACAATCTACTTGATTATTACATTAATTTTTTTTTTTTTTTTTTTAAAACCATATTACATTAATTTTATAAATTACCTTTAAGATCAACATTTACTGTCCTCAACCATTACTTTTCTAATAACTAGGGCAGCTAACGTGCGCGATGCGCGCGCATAGCTAGTCATATCTGGTTACTCTTTCGGCTTGGTCTTAAAATCACAAATTTTGGTTATTGGCAAAATTAGTGACAAAAAAATATGTACACAGCTATGTTTATGAGTATAAATATCCAAGACAACTAACATTAATGCATGAAAGCAAATAAGTACGTAATTATATATTTCATAGGGTATAATTGTCCAAACACTATTCATTAAAAAAACTTGTACATATTAATGAGGGTATATATATAAATGTACATTTTAAAGGGTATAATTGGCATTACACTATTCATAAGAGTAAGTTTCTACTTTTTATAAGGTAGGGATATTAAATTGTTTTGACAATATATTAAATTGTAGGGTCTTAATTTTCCAACCAAAAAGAAAACAAATAGACGTGTAATTAACCCTCAGCACTAGATGACCTAACTTTGACGTGAAATAAACACATTTTGACATGGTTAGCTTCAAATTCATGGATGTGGGCCAAGGGTGTTTCAGTAATTTTGATTATTGGAAAGGCTTAAAATCAATTGAATATATAAATTACTCGTAGTAATTAAGAGCATACCCTTCATTATTAAATATAAAGTTAATTTAACCTTAGTCGATATGCATGGTTAGATTAGATCATATAGATTTGTTATTAATCAGTAATTTAGTACGCTCCAAAGACAATAAAGTTGATTTTAGCTATAGTTTTGTTTAACTCAATTAAGGGGCCAATTTTGTTTAAGTTGATGTCGTGAGAATAAATGGGATTAAAGTGTCAAGTTAAGCATCATTATTATTCTTTTGGTAAAGTTATGGACCATCATATATATTAGATGTTGACAACTTATTGCTAATAACACAAGAATAAAAGCTAATAACTTGACACTTAATTAATTTATATAATGTTGATTATTTTCACATGATATAATTAATTTGAACAGTACCATTAGGAGGTTATTAGGGACTCTTGACTCAACCAAAACATTGATGGAGCAATTAAACATCAATGTATTATTACTGGTCAATCTTATAGATGGTCTTCAATGTTCATTGTAATTAAATCATCATTTGAAACCAGACTATCTAGTTAGTACCTGGTCAATCTCTATTGCATGATATTGTGCTATGATACACTTAACTGGGAAAATAATGGCCCAAGTTTGTACTAACTTATCTAATTCTTTTGTAGTTTAGAGAGACTCACAAGGACGAGTGATGAAAATCGATCCCAAATCCTCTGATATCAAAAAGGAAACTCTAACAACCTGAGCTAAATATCCCTCGCTCTCAAGTCTCAAGTCTCAAGTTTGTACAAACTTGTGACCTTTCGGGTGGAATATTTTTATATGGAGTAGTAATAATTAAAAGTCATATATAATTCAATGTTGTAATAATTGTCACTTTAATCGGTTGAAATCAATGCTTAACGGATTCTTGACAGGGTGATCCACATGTTTCTGTGTTGGATCATCTCCATGGATTTTTTAGTACGATTCGGATCTTCTTTCTTTCTACTACTACAATACTTTTACTCTGGCATCCAACTTTTTATCGTGTTATTATTTACATGAATTATAGTTTTCTTATGTACGTGCGTGTAAATTATGAGAGAATATAACGAACATTGTAATAATTTAATTAAACCGTACCATAATTATCTTTAATTTGAACTAATTAACTAACATTAATCAAACAATGCAAGTAGCGCCAAAAAGTTTTATTTGCCAACCCAAATTTGCCAATGCTTATATGTTGTTTGCCACGTGTATACGTACTATTCATCAATGACCATCATATCATATGATGCTCTCATGGTCTCTCTTTAATTTCTCTTTGTGGGTGTAACTCGGCTCCAAAAACTTGTCAAATTTTTCAAAAATATGCCAATTTGAATGTGGAAAATAGATAAATTAGACTTTAATGTTAACCAACCCGAATAATATAGGTTTAATTTAATCTCTTCTTCTAATTTATATTAATATGTACGTAGTTGATTGTAACAACTTTTTTTTCCTTTCAAATAAAACTTGTATGTTGGTATTCGATCTTCTCATGAGTAGAACTTCCTATTATCAACTCTTTTACTTATTAATATAAGAAGAAAACCGCAAACGACAAAAATGATTATAATCGTACATTAGTAAAACTATAGGTCGATATAGCAATATACGGGGTATATTCAATTCTTAGGCTATACAAAAGTTTATAGTACATTATTGTAAGGAAGAAAAAAAAAAAAAGAGTGATTACATACACGTTTGGTCATTGTGTGTACTCAATTTGGGCCTTAAGAGCTTAGTATAAGTTGGAGACATGATAGTCCCACGAGGTACACTTTCTTAAGGTCCCCTTCATTTCACTATATAAATTTATTATTTTTTTACCCAATTTAAAACTTTCATAAATTGCGTTCTTGTCGGCCATCATTTGGTGGGAGAAAATGTAAGCTTCCACCTATTTATTTTATGTTAGAAACTTAAAATTAAGATAAAGAGGGAGCCAAGATAGAAGGTGGAAAATAAAGTCCACCATTAATTTTTATTCTTAAGTAATTATAGTAGAATAAGATCAATTAATCTAATGTACTATCTCTGTTTCATAATATTCATCGCATTTTCTATCATTAATTTTGTTTATCTTATGGCGAGATCTATTAAGCTTAGCTTAGCTTGTTTCAATGTTGTTAAAAATTACTATGTTAATTGGTATCATATTTAGATTTGAATCATAGAGAGGTAGTGCAATTAAAAAGAACCACCATTTTGTTTTTGTATATCCCTTAATAAATGAGTTAACAATAAAATTGTCAAAATTTTATTTACAAAAGAATGAAAAATTGTTAATGGGGCCAAATGTCAAAGTTTAAGACATTAAGTACTTTAGAGAAAAAGCCATGTATACTTTAATGATGCGGTTGTCGGCCATGATATATCACCTATGAAAAAAAGCCCCTTGTTTTTCAATTACAAAATTGTTGTTTGTCCATCTAATCACTAAAAATGTGGAAAACTATACATACTTATAATAAACCTATAGGGGTCATGCATTAGCTTAAAAGTGGCCCATTTAGATTAGATTTTGATCCATATATTAATACCTCAAGGTGCTATAAATCTACAAATCAACTCCATTATTAACATTTTTCAAGGAAAAAAAAAAAACATAGCACAGACTCAACCCGATATTGATGTTTGAAGATTCAAACTGGTTTTATATTCTATTACACATTTCTCTTACATGATGAAAACCATTTGAACTTGAAGTGTTAATGCAACATGAGTCTTTCCATATCCGACGCTGAATGTTACTCTACTTTTAGGAGAGGGACGTGGACGAAATTTGGATCCGTGATCATAATCAATAAAACTTGACTGATAATAAGATTACTCATTGATCACCTTGAGTAAACTATCAAGCTCCCAAACATTTATACTATTATTTTGATCAACTTTATTTTTACATGACCTAACTAATCCTCAACTTTCAACTAATACAATTAATGAGATTAGTATAAAAATTAGTTGAGAATACATGAATTAAAGGGTTAGATGACTCTTTGCATGGACATAAAAGGGTTCTAACCCTAATAAGTTAGGCTCCCCAAATGAATATAAGGTCAAGTCACCTTCCCAAATAGCAAAGGTAAGAGTCCTATCTCCTTTCTGTTGTAAAGGCACTCACAACTTAGATAAAATTAAAGTAGCTTTGTCCTTTCTTAAGCCACACGCGTGACTAAGTGGGCTTACGCACGAGCCCACAAATTTAATTCTCCTAGAATGAGTGTACGTAAGACTACAATTATTTTCAAATTATAAAGTTAATTTAACATAGGATAATAGACTCTTTGACTTATGTTGGCTAAATTAATTATTTACTTTAATAAAATGATACGAACACCTACTCTTATTCAGATTGAGTCGATTATTTTAAATTGATAGATAATCTCTCATATATATACGAGCACCGACTATTATTCAGGTTGAGTCAATTCACCCTAAAATATTTCTCCATGCTATCAAAGTCTAAAAAAAACATAGCAAAGTGGATTTTTTTTCTTTCATCCATTATACTCTCGAATAAGTCATGTGTGATATTGTTATGTATAACTCATATATTATTTTAGTAAATCAAATTTGAATAATGTTCTATGACGTATACATTTGAATATATGCATTGGAAATTGTGCGAAAAATCCGGATAAACAATACTTATTTAAGAAAAACTTATTCTAAATAATTATAGCTGTATTGCTTGTACTTCGTATATCACTGAAATTAGTGCTGGAAGGAGTATTATTTTTTTAATTCATATGATTGACTTGTTGAGGATGACTTGTTTTGGTTTATGCGGAGATTCCTCAAAAATTTCGGCAAGTTAAAACAAAGTACACCACTTTTTTATATTAGAAATAAAAAATTATTTTTAAATATGAATAATAAGTTTAATTTAGGAGGGGATTTAGGAATGCCATTCAAGTAATTATCAGCCGTCAATTCATATTAAATTTTGTCTAGCATGCAAATTAGTCAACCTAACTATACCGTAGATTTTGGGGTTTTGAATTAAATTTTTGTAAAAATGGTTATAACTTATAAGATTATAAGACAACATGCTTTATAGTGTGATTATTTCTTTAGCTAAAATGTTTAAGAGTTAGGACTATATTATCTGTATAACAAATTATTTGTTGGTATTACATACTTTACATTTGTTACTCACATAATTCGTCAAATGCTTGATTTTTTTTATAAACGTCATTTCTCTATGTGTATAATGGTAATTTCCTGTAAATTAAACTCCCTAATAATAATATTAGGGACCTATAATTGGCATCTTTCAAAGGAAGAACATAAAGTTGTTATCTCTATGAAGTGACCACTAGCCATTTCGTGGCATCCCGAATTGGGGAATCCAATTCTTATTTAACTACTGCATCATGCTTCAAAACATACCACTTTTAGTTACACCATTCTTCTTATAGTGGATTTTTATGCGAAAATAATAATAATAAGGAGTATTATCGTACACACTACACAGAAATCAACTATTGATTGGGTGCTTCCTCTAGAAAGATTACGACTTTACGAGGTACAAATCTTATAACTAGATCAAGCCTTAATCGGTAACAATTCATCGATAATATAATGTAATGTTGATTGAAAGACGAACAAGTGTATGTGGGTCACAATTGCTTTATACTTTTTCAGTGGCTCTTTTTATTTTCTCCTTCCCGCAGTATAGTACTCCATTTATTTGTAGGTTTTGATAATAATTATAGATAAACGAAGTGGATTCAAGTACTCATTTCAATTTGAGAATTCAAGTATGAGTATCATTACAAACTTGCAAAGGATATTTCCCATTATCCTTAAAAGCAAGTGTTACCTTTAATATAATTATCATATATATTATCCCAAGTACACGTATGATATTGACATTGCAATTATTTTTACTTGAGTTGTAAATTATATTGCATGTAATCAGTTTCTAAACATAGGCAAGCTAAGGATGTCTTAATCATTGTAGTATAACAATCTAGTACTCTAAATGTAGCATTTGTTACGAACAATGCAATTACGCTATGTAGTAATGTATTTTATGAGATATATCATGCATCATGCATGTTTCTTCTAACAAATTCCTCAACATTATTATCAATATTATCTTGGTTATAAGTATTTCAATAGATATATCATGCATTGCATATTTTTCTAACAAATTCATTTATCTACGTTATTATTATAATAAATTTGGTAAAAAGTGAAAATATATACAAAGTACCTATTTGGTGCCTGGATAATCTAATTAATCATAAAATTTAGTAAAAGTATAATTTGTGAATAGTGCAAAAGTTAGAATGTGTCAACCAAAAAAAATAACATACAAAGTACATATAAATTGTAGCTTGTAGGCCTTGTTGGGATATTATAAAACCTCGAAAGCTTTATGCTTTGTAATATTCCTCAAAATTGTCTTCAAAAACAAAAATGTTCCTTAAAAAAATCTAGTTAACAAAATTTGTAGGGACCGGTCCATATGAAGTTGAGCTGCTTCTTTCCCACCATATCCGCAGCAGACCCAACACTTCCCACAGCCCATATTTCATCCAACAACTAATCAGCCTAGGCCCAACTATCAGCCCAACAGGCGTATCCAACTTTTGACTCCTATCCAAAAAGCAAAAACACGTACTTGTATGTTCTAAGACAACTTTACAACAGATGTACAATATTTATTATACCTTTTTTTTTTAGAAGAATTGTGCACTTGAATGACTTGAGGAAGATGACAAAACGTTGAAGCCTCATACTCATTGATACTTAGTAGAAAGGCGCTGAATCAAGGAGTGTGTCCTAATGAAGGAAATGGTGACTCAAGAAATAAATAATGTTATCCTCGTCTTCTTAAAGTCCCCGTTACATGATTATATGTCATATCTTTTTAAGTATGTTATCGAATACAATTTTGTTAAAATTTATTGTTTTAAATATGTAGAGATGAACTTCAAGAGCGTATATTTTGATCAAATCAAAGCTCGGCATAGGCCCGTGTCCTAGATGAAATGTTAATGATTCGAGGTAGTTGTATCTTGTATGTCTTGCAACCTTTAATGAGCCATATCATGGATTCATGGGAACCAAACTTTTTGGTATTTAGAGAGTAACAAGGGCGGGGTGAGAATCGATCTCATAATCTCATAAAATCAGGAGGGGAGCTCTAGACCACTTGAGCTATCCCTCACTCTCTCCACGGTAACCAAACTTGATTTCGTGAATTTCAATACGAGGTTCAATACTTCAATTTAGAAGATACACGTAATATCACTCTCCAAAATGCTACATAAAAAAATAAAAAAAACGGAAAGTATATATATTTGGCGGTGTATAAATTTTAATACACTGAATTCTGAACCTTAACCTTCGTTTCTCTCCTCCATTGAAGCAGCTTCTGAGGTTAGCTACTTTCTAACTAACTTTAAATTTTAGTAATTGAATATCAAATTCACAATCTAGGTTTTCGTTTATGGTCAGTATACTCAATTTAGGGTTTGGATTATTGAATTATTGATTAAAAATACTCGTCTAATTTGATAATTAATTCATATTTGGTTGCTAAATTGAGAAGTACAATTATGGGATTCAATAATGTATTGAATCAATTGATCATCTGATAGTAATTTACCCAGTCTCTTTGCATGGCCTAATTTATTCTCAATTGATATAGATCATCTACTTGACAGTGAAATGCTCGGAAAAGAAGATGGAAATGTAGATGATGGCGGAATTGAGGAAGAAGGCTCCACAGATGGAGATGATGAAATGGAAGAGGGCGATCAGGTAGAGAATTGTGTAGAAGATGGTGTTAGAGGTGAAAATCACAGGTATTTTCGACATTTCGATGTAGTTGTGATGTACTCCCTCCGTCCTTTTATTAGAGTCGCATTTCTCTTTATTATGTGAGTAATAAATGTTAGAAATGAGACTCTAATAAAAGGACGGAGGGAGTATTGAACTTTGATTCACAATGGAGATTAATTAGTTTTATATGTCATACAAGTTGTTCAATCAACTATCATAGAGTTGGAGGAATATATGGAAATTATGAATTAATTCTCTTTTTACTAGTTCTTTTTGGTAGTTTAATGTGTCATGCCTTACCTTTGTAGCTTTGATTAACCTACTTCTTTGTGTTTGTTTCTTCATACTAGTTATTTACCTTTTTATACTCTACATATGCAACACATTAGCATTCATGTAAATGGGTTCTGTGTAAGAAGACTAAGTGTATTATCTATGACTTTACTTGTTATGGCCTCAAAGATGATTATTATACTGAGTAAATGTTTTTGCAGGGAAGTGTCTGATAATAAGCCCGGGAATGGGGTATCTATTGGAGCAATCCCTGAGGAGATGGATTTTATTTATACATGTTATGGTCGACAGAAACGATTTAGGAAGGTATATCTTTCATCTTCTTGGTATTGAAACCAATGAAACATTATTATGATTTTTAATTGTCTTGTACATAATAATAAAATATGATAAAACGTTTACGATAGTTATCTGTAGGACCTTTATTTTTGCCAAGTACTACTAGCTACTAGGTTGGAGAATTTTTGTAGTAGTGATGATGATTAGGTCTCCACTTTTTGGTTTTTACCTGCCACGAATTCACTATCATTCTCAATTTCTGTACAGGTTTGTTTTAGTCTACTGCAAAGGGAAAATGCAGAACATCAGATGGATTAAATCATGGCAGTGGCAAACTCATTTCTAAATCTAAATCAGCATGAGTCTGCATTGAACTATTATACGATGTTAGAAGGCTGTTTGGCGAATAGTGTATGCTTGCTTACTTCCTAGTGCAATTAACTTCATGACTAATCTAAGTTTTCCTCATTACATCTTGTGCATGCTTTTTGACTTAATACATGCTTTTCTGATTTGCTATGATGCCCTCATTCGAGCGTGTGTGGTTTATCATGGCTAAGAGTCCCACTTATTTTCTGCTGGCATTTTGATTTCATATTCCATTTTGTTTATTCTGGCAATTAACTCATGTGAGTCATGTCTTATCATTTCCGTCCTTGTCCCTGTGCCATTTATGCCTTCATACCTGTGATGGTGCAAAACTATGAGCTGATGAAGTGTAGAAAGACCATTTTGTAGTCCAGATAGTCATCCCAAAAATGAGATGTTGAACTGTTACAAATTTGACACTGTTGGCAAATCTGGCTAATAAACAAAACAGTTTGTCATAATATTTCCATGATACATGGCTATTAGGATCTCTAGAGACTAGAGGTACAAAAAATTCCATTTAAAAAAAAAAAAAAAGTTAACAGAGGAAAAACAAGCATTATTGCAATGAGAAATAAATTTATTTTAATATATGTTGCATAATGATTGGGATGATGTAGCCTTTGGCTTCTTTCTAAATTAGATGCTGTCAGCCTATGCTTGATTTAGCAATATGCAGAACTTCCGTTGTAACTTATGATGCCTGAGAAGGTGTACCTCATGGTTGATATAGCCATGATCGGGGGTTGGCGATAGGGTATGAAGGATTATGCTTTAGGCTTGAAGAGGATTTGCCTAATGTCTGAGTTTCTTTCCTCTATAAGCAGCAAAGAGACTCAAGAGAAACCCGGTGAATCTCGTTTTCTGATTATCAGCTTTCTTTTCCTCTCTCTGGCAGGTAAACATAATCTGTACTAATAGATTAAGCTGCCACTTTGGTTGGCAGCTTGTCAATCCAACCCTCACCCTGGACTTAAAAAATAAGGCTACAAGCCTACAACTTGGTTTCACGGGGAGCCTAGGTAGATTTTTAGGTTTCAAGTTAATTTGTTTTAAATTTGAAACCTTGAAAGCTCCCCCAAAATCTAGAGAAATTCTTTCATTCTGTCTTATTGTGAGCTTAAACTTGAAAAAAGAAAAGTTTAGAAGTTAGAATAACTAGTAGTGATCATGATGATTGGAATTTAAAATCGAAGATTGAGAAACAGTGAAGTGGATCTTGAATATTGTTCTATATATATGATGCATGAGGTTGGAGAGACTCATATTAGTATGGAGTAGTCCTTCAGATCATGAGGGGGCAAACAGTGGTACAGTATAGACTTCGAAAAGAATTAGTGTTTGATTTTGAATAATGAAACTACAATAATAGCACAACGGTATATTAGAGAATCAACAAAAGAATGTTGAATGGTCAAAGTAATTAGTTTCTTGAATAAATTGTTATTGTGTGAGATTCTCATTCTAAATCTGTTTTGGACTGACCAGACACAACCAATAACAGAGAAGAAAGCTATAGAATGGTAAAATAGAGAAGAAAGATTGAGGCTTTAATTAACATAAATAACGGTTAACACAGTCGATAGGTTTAGCCTATCAAGCTCTATAGTGAGGTTAGCTCACAACTCTCTAATGAGTGACTTGAGGTCACAACTCTCCTAAGTAATTACTCCTAAATTCTGCCTACCTATTATTTCCTTCCCTTCCCTCTCTATTTATACTAAGGACTATCAACCTAGTGAGCTAATATTAGTAGAATATCTATACTACCCCTCCTTAGATTGATCTATTACAAAATCTTTTGCTGATGTTATTGTGTTGTCATTTTTGCAGGAACTTGTAAATTTAAAAATTGCTCACTGCTACTCAGCTTTGAATAAAGCTACTTCAGCTATTTATTTTTTTAACAAAGGTTTGTGACTTTGTGTTGTCTTTAAAAGGTTTTGTATGCTTATAGGCTTGAGTGTAATGAGCATTAGAGGCAGTATAAAAATTAGTCAACCAATCTATTTCACAATATATTATCTATAACTAGTTATAGAGCTTGTGCTATGCACAAGGTTTATTCTTATATTATTAAGTTTAATATGGATTACTTTCCCATCATGATTTTTGACTTTTGTGGAGTGAAATCAAGGTCCAATAATTTATCTACAATATAATAATTCCCACTTACAATTATTTGCAAGATTGGTGGCAGTTTAAAAGTTAGTCCACTAATCTATTTCACGATATGTTTCGTATCACCTCTAACTATTTATATAGCTTGTGTTATGCACATTTTTTCTTTTTTCTTTCTTATATCAAGTTTGATATGTGTTAATTTTCTAATATGAATTCACGAGTGAAATAATCAAATAAGTTCCAGTAAGCTGTCCTGAATATAATATTTTTCATCCTTACAACTATTTGCTAGATTATTATTCATACAAATTGAGAAAAACAAAATTGTACACATTGATTGTTAGAAGAAAAGTGGCTTACTTTATTTCATATATAGGCATTACACAAGGGAAGTTAAATAAGAGAAGATATAAAACTGTTAAATAAAAATGGTTAAATAAAGAGGTAGAGGAAAAGATCGAGAAGGAAAGGGAGGGGAAAAGATGGGAGATGATTGAGGAATTTTTAAAAGATAAAAGGGTAGATTAAAAGGAAATAAAATTATATGCACTTCTTTATTTGTTAATATTTTTTAAAAGAAATTAAGGGAGGTCTTTTAGGCATGAGTGGACACATGGCGACATGGTGCTGGGGGTTTCTGTTTTTAAATAGTTTTTATAATTGTATAGATATAAATATTGATAGATAGATTAATAGGTCTCACTTTAATCTATTGGACAGTGATTAAAGTGAGAACTACCAATAGGCCTAAATGTTGTTTTGATTCATGGTCTAAGAGATTTCCATCTATTGGGCTAGTTACATTTACTGGGCAGCCCAGCGGTTCCTTACATGAGCTGTCTTAATAGCTTTCAGTTGTGACAGACTCAAGAAATCCTTAGCACTTTTATCTCGGTTTTCCTTCTTTGGAGGCAGATACGGTCCTGTGGAGTGTGGACACATACAAAGTGCGTGCATTTTAATGAAATTTTTCATGAAATTATATGGACTTGGATCGCATTACTATCTTCAGACATGACTGTAGCCACCAAATATATCAATATGATGGTGTTTCACTAAACTTAATTGTTGCTCCTGCTAGTTAGACTGAGATAATGCTCATTTCTCAGTTACTGAACTATATGATTTACTGAGTCAATACTGACATAAAGTTCTAGACTTAGGCTTTGAATCTTTTGTGCAGTGTAGATCTTTGCAAGTGGCAATACATCTAGTTTTGTGAACTCATCATATTAGCCTAATATTTGATGTGGTTTTATCTTTCATGTCAGTATTGCAAGCACAAGAAGATGATATTGATACTCGTTTAGCTCTTGTATCCCACCTCCTTGTGGAAACAGAGAAGATGAAGCCATAGCATTGCTTTCACCTCCATCTAACGCAGGTAGATATGGCTTGTATCTTCAGCCTTTTCTCATCCCCTGCCCCTCATTGGAATAAGTGAGGAGCTAAGTAGCCTAAGTTGGACAATATACATTTATTTTGAAACGCTTTTTCTTCTGCCAGAATTGTCTAATTACATGGATGAAGATGCATGAACCTTGGTGGGATAAGGCCAAAGTGAAAGTGAAGTTATCTGATATCTATAGATCAAAAGGGATGCTTGAGGCCTTTGTTGCAGTGATCTACCCTATCATTCTTGAATCCCTGAAAATTGATTCATTGCATCAGAAGGTACACTTTTAAAATTTGGTATGTTCAAAAGCCATTCTCACATGTAGCACCCTAGACATGTTAACGCCTGCCCAAGGCCCAAGGGTGCTGCTTCTTGCATATGCACACACTCATACAACGTATGCATCCACTAGGGATGTCAATGGGGCGGGGCGGGGCGGATGTTGGCCTTCCCATCCCCATCCCCACGGCGGGTCTAATATTCATCCCCATCCCCGTCCCGGCGGGTACAACTCCAAAACCATCCCCGCCCCACCCCCACTTGGATATCCATCCCCACCTAATCCCCACCAAATACCCGCCTAATCCCCACCCAAGACCCACCTAATCTCCGTCTCTCAATACACGATCCTACATAATTAATACGGATTATGATTTTAATAAAAAAAATTACACACATTTTTGTTTATAATGTAAGTGTAATACAAAGTATTATAATTAATATTTTATTTCACGTAATTATTTTATAAAATAGTATAAAAGTATATAGATGTGGGTATGAGGTGGGGATGGGGCGGGTACAACTTAAAATCCACCCCCGCCCCATCACCCATGGTGGGTATGGTTTTTATCCCCATCCTCGCCCCACCACCCGCCAAACCGAGACCCATCCCCGCCGCGGGGATGGGGCCGGTCTCCTACTTGACCCGCCCCACTGACATCATCCACATGAATAATGTACTAGTTTGCTTGAAAAGTTTTTCTGCTAATTATTAAGTGGGATCAAGGGTCTCTTTTGGTCTTGTTATGTTTGTATTCTGTTTCCGGCAATTGACATGTTAATATACATTAAAATGATTGAAAGGTGTCACTGATTAATTTTCAGCTTTTTAAAAATATTTAATTATGTAGTCTGCCAAACTGAAAACAATTAATAAATTTTCCTTGTGCTCGAGGACTTTGTTTGAAATAAAGTAGGATTGTCATACCCTGGCCTATGATAGACACCTTTTCAATCATCAAGTTTTGATTGAATAATTCAATTTAGGGGCTCCTAGAGTGTGTGGTGGTCAATTGTTGCCTTCCAGCAGAGAGAATCCATATGAAAAGCCAGTGGCGCGAAGCTACCGTGTGCTGGATTATGACTGAACGCCTCTAAGTCAGAATCCGGGCCAGAAGCGACGCATGCGCCCGTCACCCGATTGCTGTATTACAGTACGGGTTTCGGCCCCCAAGGGCACGTGTCGTAGGCTAAGTTCTCGCGGTGGATGCATCTTTAAGTACAATTTCTACCAAGCGGCGGGTTGAATCCTTTGCAGACGACTTAAATATGCGACTGAATATTGTAAGCGGCAGAGTGGCCTTGCTGCCACGATCCCCTCAGATTCAGCTCTATGTCGCTTTAATTCGTCCCTCCCCAAGTCTCCACCCCTATTCCCTAAAAACACCAATATTTTGAAAAACGAGGTTAGCGATGCATATCGTATGCTAAAATATACCAAGTACGGGATTAAGACAAGTCACAAAGCCTAAGTGTTGGGATGTTGGATGGTACAAGAGGCCGTGTGGCATGTGCTAACTAGACATGTGCACCCAAAGACAAGGCTTACCGGGTAATATTTACAACTCCCAAGGGCCTTAAGACATGATGATTAAGGATCAATTAGATGGTTTCGGGCAACCCTTTGGGAAACCTTGGAAGTACTTGGATGCATAATCTCGCCGGGTAAAAAAAAGATAAACGGAAACAAAATATGAAGGCTATAATACACGATATCGGAATTTCAAGGAACATTAAGGGATGCATCTCGGGGTCATATAATATTGTTTCGACCCATATATGACCATTATCCGGCTACGTACAGGCCCCGTGAAAGCTTATAGCCAATACAGGAGGTGTGTACGCAAACGAGTAAATTGACCGTTTTAATGCAAATTGGATGGTTCCATCCATCCAATTGGACTCCTGGAGAGTATTAGGGACCATGGTAAACATATCGACAATTTTTATTTTCGGGTGAAAAAAGGTCAAAAAAATTCCAAAGTTGAAGGATATAATCCACGCTTTTTGAGGTTACGAGGCCCGGTGGTGAAAAGTCTTGAGACCCTAAAGGATATATCTTAGGGTCATATAATGACGTTTGGAATCATATATGACCATTATATGTTGTCATATATGTTCGTTGTAGGCTTGAATTTATGAAATCAATGCAAGTTTCAAACGGGTAAATAGACCGTTTTAAGGCAAATTGGGTGGTTCCACCTACCCAATTGGACTCCTGGAGGGTATTAGAGACCATGGTAAAAATCTCGGCAATTTTTATTTCCGGGCGTAAAAAGGTCAAAAAATTCCAAACTTGAAGGCTATAATCCACGCTTTTTGAGGTTACGGGGCCCCGTGGCGAAAAGTCTTGAGAACTTAGGGGATACATCTTAGGGTCGTATAACGACGTTTGGAACCATATATGACCATTATACGTTGTCATAAATGTCCGTTGTAAGCTTGAGTTCACGAAATCGGTGCAAGTTTCGAACGGGTAAATTGACCGTTTAAGGCAGATTGGGTGGTTCCACCCACCCAATTGGACTCATGGAGGGTATTAGGGACCATGGTAAACATCTCGGCAATTTTTATTTCCGGGCGTAAAAAGGTCAAAAAATTCCAAAATTGAAGGCTATAATCCACGCCTTTTGAGGTTACGGGGCTCTGTGGCGAAAAGTCTTGAGAACTTAGGGGATACATCTTAGGGTCGTATAATGACGTTTGGAATCATATATGACCATTATATGTTGTCATAAATGTCCGTTGTGGGATTGAGTTCACGAAATCGGTACAAGTGTCGAACGGGTAAATTGACCGTTTTAAGTCAAATTGGGTGGTTCCACCCACCCAATTGGACTCGTGGAGGGTATTAGGGACCATGGTAAACATCTCGGAAATTTTTATTTCCGTGCGAAAAAAGGTCAAAAAATTCCAAAATTGAAGGCTATAATCCACGCTTTTTGAGATTACGGGGCCCTGTGGCGAAAAGTCTTGAGAACTTAGGGGATACATCTTAGGGTCGTATAACGACGTTTGGAATCATATATGACCATTATATGTTGTCATAAATGTCCGTTGTAAGCTTGAGTTCACGAAATCGGTGCAAGTTTCGAACGGGTAAATTGACCGTTTTAAGGCAGATTGGGTGGTTCCACCCACCCAATTGGACTCATGGAGGGTATTAGGGACCATGGTAAACATCTCGGCAATTTTTATTTCCGGGCGAAAAAAGGTCAAAAAATTCCAAAATTGAAGACTATAATCCACGCTTTTTGAGGTTACGGGGCCCAGTGGCGAAATATTCTTGAGAACTTAGGGGATACATCTTAAGGTCGTATAACGACGTTTGGAACCATATATGTCCATTATACGTTGTCATAAATGTCTGTTGTAAGCTTGAGTTCACGAAATCGGTGCAAGTTTCGAACGGGTAAATTGATCGTTTTAAGGCAAATTGGGTGGTTCCACCTACCCAATTGGACTCCTGGAGGGTATTAGGGACCATGGTAAACATCTCGGCAATTTTTATTTCCGGGCGTAAAAAGGTCAAAAAATTCCAAAATTGAGAGCTATAATCCACGCTTTTTGAGGTTACGGGGCCCTGTGGTGAAAAGTCTTGAGAACTTAGGGGATACATCTTAGGGTCGTATAATGACTTTTGGAATCATATATGACCATTCAGTGGCGGATCCAGGATTCCGGACTAGGGGTAGCACTAAATGCACGCTAGAAAAATAAAAGGGAAAAACCCAATATACACTTACAAACTTGAAACTCAAACTAAATTTAAGTTGGTAATAAATCATCAAGTTAAAGTTTTTGCATAATGTGTTGTGAGTCTGTATAAAATGTTACCGTCAAATTTCAACCATCTATACATTTTGCTATGAGTTATTATCACTATAAAATTATAATGTGCACCATACTAGTTATCAACATATATATACTATACTTCGTATTACAATCAAATAAAATTAGTCAAATTAATCAGATATACTAATTTTCTTCACAGACTAATTATCTATACATATTTATACATATTCCATAATATTATTGTTGTTGAACAAATTTTTATGGGAGATATTTTTATCTAATGTATTTTAACAAAAATGTCAAGAAACTAAGAAAGTGGAAGTAATGTGGAAAAGAATCAAATTTTGATGAAAGTCTTTTTATCTAATCTATTTGAATATAAATGTGCAGAAAGAGGAAAAACATTTAAGGTGGGAAAAAAAATAATAAAGCATTGATAGGTTTTTTTTAGAAAAACAAAGACTTAGAAAAAACCAAATAAAAAGGTGAGGGAAGAGGATCGAACGTCTGACCCCAAGGCGCTCAATGGAAGCGTCAAAGACCTCCTTTGTACCGCTGAGCCAAGTTTAGTCATCATGAAAATCATGTATTGTTTGGTAATTATCCAGTTTAGAAAGAAGGGTTTTTCTTACACAGTTTTTTTTTTTTTTCCCTTTTTTCAGGGGTAGCACGTGCCCCCCCGGGTTACAATGTAGATCCGCCAGTGTGACCATTATATGTTGTCATAAATGTCCGTTGTAGGCTTGAGTTCACGAAATCGGTACAAGTTTCGAACGGGTAAATTGACTACTTTAAGGCAAATTGGGTGGTTCCACCCACCCAATTGGACTCGTGGAGGGTATTAGGACTATGGTAAACATCTCGGCAATTTTTATTTCCGGGCGAAAAAAAGTCAAAAAATTCCAAAATTAAAGGTTATTATCCACGCATTTTGAGGTTACGGGGCCCTGTGGCGAAAAGTCTTGAAAACTTAGGGGATACATCTTAGGGTCATATAATGACGTTTGGAATCATATATGACCATTATATGTTGTCATAAATGTCCGTTGTAGGCTTGAGTTCACGAAATCGGTACAAGTTTCGAACGGGTAAATTGACCGTTTTAAGGCAAATTGGGTGGTTCCACCTACTCAATTGGACTCCTGGAGGGTATTAGGGACTATGGTAAACATCTCGGCAATTTTTATTTCCGGGTGAAAAAAGGTCAAAAACTTTCAAAATTGAAGGCTATAATCCACGCTTTTTGAGGTTACGGGGCCCTGTGGCGAAAAGTCTTGAGAACTTAGGGGATACATCTTAGGGTCGTATAATGACGTTTGGAATCATATACGACCATTATATGTTGTCATAAATGTCCGTTGTAGGCTTGAGTTCACGAAATCGGTACAAGTTTCGAACGGGTAAATTGACTGTTTTAAGGCAAATTAGGTGGTTCCACCCACCCGATTGGACTCGTGGAGGGTATTAGGGACTATATTAAACATCTCGGCAATTTTTATTTCCTGGCGAATAAAGGTCAAAAACTTCCAAAATTGAAGGCTATAATCCACGCCTTTTGAGGTTACAGGGCCCTGTGGCGAAAAGTCTTGAGAACTTAGGGGATACATCTTAGGATCATATAATGACGTTTGGAATCATATATGATCATTATATGTTGTCATAAATGTCCGTTGTAGGCTTGAGTTCACGAAATCGGTACAAGTTTCGAAAGGGTAAATTGACCGTTTTAAGGCAAATTGGGTGGTTCCACCCACTCAATTGGACTCCTGGAGGGTATTAGGGACTATGGTAAACATCTCGGCAATTTTTATTTCCGGGCGAAAAAAGGTCAAAAAATTCCAAAATTGAAGGCTATAATCCATGCCTTTTGAGGTTACGGGGCCCTATGGCGAAAAGTCTTGAGTACTTAGGGGATACATCTTAGGGTCATATGATGACATTTAGAACCATATATGACCATTATATGTTGTCATAAATATCCGTTGTAGGCTTGAGTTCAGAAATCGGTACAAGTTTCTAACGGGTAAATTGACTGTTTTAAGGAAAATTTGGTGGTTCCACCCACCCAATTGGACTCCTGGATGGTATTAAGAACCATGGTAAACATCTCGACAATTTTTATTTCCGGGCGAAAAAAGGTAAAAAAATTCCAAAATTGAATGCTATAATCCACGCCTTTTGAGGTTACGGGGTCTTGTGGCGTAAAGTCTTGAGAACTTAGGGGATGCATCTTAGGGTTATATAATGACTTTTGGAACCATATATGACCATTATATGTTGTCATAAATGTTCGTTGTAGGCTTGAGTTCACGAAATTGGTACAAGTTTTGAATGGGTAAATTGACCGACTTAAGGCAAATTGGGTGGTTCCACCCACCCAATTGGACTCCTGGAGGATATTAGGGACCATTGTAAACATATCGGCAATTTATATTTCCGGGAGAAAAAAGGTTAAAAAAATTCTATAATTGAAGGCTATAATCCACGCCTTTGGAGGTTACGAGGCCCTGTGGCGAAAAGTCTTGAGAACTTAGGGGATACATCTTAGGGTCATATAATGACGTTTGGAATCATATATGACCATAATATGTTGTCATAAATGTTCGTTGTAGGCTTGAGTTCACGAAATCGGTACAAGTTTTGAACAGGTAAATTGATCGTTTTAAGGCAAATTAGGTGGTTCCACCCACCCAATTGGACTCCTGGAGGGTATTAGGGACTGGTAAACATCTCGCCAATTTTTATTTCCGGGTTAAAAAAGGTCAAAAACTTCCAAAATTGAAGGCTATAATCCACGCCTTTTGAGGTTACGGGGCCCTGTGGCGAAAAGTCTTGATTACTTAGGGAATACATCTTAGGGTCATATAATGACGTTTAGAACCATATATGACCATTATATGTTGTCGTAAATGTCCGTTGTAGGCTCGAGTTCACGAAATCGGTGCAAGTTTCGGACGGGTAAATTGACCGTTTTAAGGAAAATTGGGTGGTTCCACCCACCCAATTGGACTCTTGGAGGGTATTAGGGACCATGGTAAACATGTTGGCAATTTTTATTTCCGGACGAAAAAAGGTCAAAAAATTCCAAAATTGAAGGCTATAATCCACGCCTTTTGAGGTTTCGGGTCCCTGTGGTGAAAAGTCTTGAGAACTTAGGGGATACATTTTAGGGTCATATAATGACGTTTGGAACCATATATGACCATTATATGTTGTCATAAATGTCCGTTGTAGGCTTGAGTTCACGAAATCGGTAGAAGTTTCGAACGGGTAAATTGACCGTTTTAAGGCAAATTGGGCAGTTCCACCCACACAATTGGACTCCTGGAGGGTATTAGGGACCATGGTAAACATCTCGGCAATTTTTATTTCCGGGCAAAAAATGGTCAAAAACTTCCAAAATTGAAGGCTATAATCCACGCCTTTTAAGGTTACGGGGCCTTGTGGCGAAAAGTTTTGAGAAAATAGGGGATACATCTTAGGGTCATATAATGACGTTTGGAACCATATATGTCCATTATATGTTGTTATAATTGTTCGTGAAAGGCTCGAGTGCAAGTTTCGGACGGGTAAATTGACCGTTTTAAGGCAAATTGGGTGGTTCCACCCACCTAATTGGACTCCTGGAGGGTATTAGGGACTATGATAAACATCTCGGCATTTTTTATTTCCGAGCGAAAAATAGTCAAAAAATTCCAAAATTGAAGGCTAATCCACGTCTTTTGAGGTTACGGGGCCCGGTGGCGAAAAGTCTCGAGAACTTAGGGGATACATCTTAGGGTCATTTAATGACGTTTTGAACCATATATGACCATTATATGTTGTCATAAATGTCTGTTGTAGGCTTGAGTTCACGAAATCGGTGTAAGTTTCGAACTGGTAAATTGACCGTTTTAAGGCAAATTGGGTGGTTCCATCCACCTAATTGGACTTCTAGAGGGTATTAAACATCTCGGCAATTTTTATTTCTTGGCGAAAAAAGGTAAAAAAATTACAAAATTGAAGGCTATAATCCTCACTTTTTGAGGTTACGGGCGTGGTGGCGAAACTTCTTGAGTCTTTAGGGGATACATCTTAGGGGCATATAATGACGTGTGGAATCATATATGACCATTATATGTTGTCATAAATGTCCGTTGTAGGCTTGGGTTCACGAAATCGGTGTAAGTTTTGAATGGGTAAATTAGCCGTTTTAAGGCAAATTGGGTGGTTCCACCTACCCAATTGGACTCCTGGAGGGTATCAGGGACCATGGTAAAAATCTCGGCAATTTTTATTTCCAGGGGATAAAAGGTAAAAAAATTCCAAAATTGAAGGCTATAATCCACGTTTTTTGAGGTTATGGACCCAGTGGTGAAAAGTTTTGAGACCCTAGGGGATATATTTTAGGGTCATATAATGCTGTTTGGAACCATATATGAACATTATATGTTGTCATAAATGTCCGTGGTAAGCTTGAGTTCACGAAAACGGTGCAAGTTACGAACGGGTAAATTGACTGTTTAAAGGCATATTGGATGATTGCACCCACCTAAATAGACTCCTTGGGAGTATTAGGGTACATGGTAAGCATCTTGGCAATTTTTATTTCCGGGTCAAAATAAGTGGAAAATTGTTCAAAATTGAAGGGTATTTACATGATTTCGGATCAATTTTTGACAGTTTTCAAAAAATGATCTGAATGTGTTGGATGACTCCTGGGGTCATATAAAGAGGTTTGAAACCATAAGACATCGAAAAGATGTCCATAAAGTACCAAGAATGAGTTTTGACTCTATTTTGAAATTCATGAAATATAGTGATGCCATGTAAGTGTAATAATGTGATGTGACTTGACTATAGTGATGTCATATATATATGTAATGATGTCATATAAGTATATTGAAGTGATGTGACTTGACTATAATGATGTAATGAAAGTATATATGAAATGATGCGACTTGACTATAATGATGTCATATTATGAAAATAAATTTTTAATGATGTGATGTCATAAGATGGGTAAAATAGTGATGTGATTTGACAATAGTAATGGAAATGAACACACTACAAGCATGAAAAGTGACTATTCATTGTTACTATTCACATGTGTAGATTGATATGAATAGTGACTATTCATTGTTACTATTCACATGTGTTTTGATTTGTTGACAAGTATCATATTTTATCTCATGTAAAAAATCACCAACAACCCAAATTGTCCCCCAATCACCTTATTTTGGGGTCAATCACCAAATTCTCGGTCTTGGTCCCGAACCTCGAAAAAAGCACAATAATTGAAATATAGGATGTAAAAAGTGTTTAAAACCCATCCCCCTCTTATTCCTAACCTTTTCCCCATCTTCTGGACTGTTTCAGCAAATTTTCATATTTTTCCAATTACCGCCTTTTTCCCGTATTTTCCCTTTCTGGGGCCCCCAAATATATTTTTTGGAAAAATAAAAGTGTCAAAATGTAGATTAATACCCATTCTTTGGATTTCACCAAAAAAATGGGGTGCTATTATCACATTTTCACAAGTTTTGACCCATTATTGTGTTAGTGTTAGTCGGGTGTTCACTAAGATTTTACAAGAGGTGCAATATAAAGCTCCATAGGGGATGTCCAAAATAGATGGTCTAAGAAATATTATCAATAGAATTAGGGAATTTATGGTTCTGAATTTGATTCACAACTAGTTTGTGTTCAAGTAACGCTCATTCAAAGTGGGTTGTTTGTAAGTTTTGGTACTATCCCTGCATGAATTTAAATTTATGTGCAGGAGACAAGCAGGTGAGCTACAGCCACCAGTTTTACCCAAAAACATCTAAAAAAAACTTACTGGATGCATTTGTGTGGCTGTGTCTTTGTGTATTCATGTTTGTTCATACTTATGTGAGTCAGCCAGATTTCTACTACTGTTCAGAAACAAAGCAGTCTAGAGTCTTTCTCTGACATATCTTTATCTTTGTGTCTGCATCTTAAATTTTCTAAGATCTGTAATTTTGATTATCTTGGGCCTCTTGGCTCACCATATGTTTGACTTTCCTGTCTTGTAAATCTGACTGCCTCTTTCTATTTCTTTATACTTTCAGGCAAAACGAAGGTCAAGGCTCAGAAGGTGTGAACCACCAGAGAGAAACAACATTTTAGATCCTCAAAATGTTGATCTGTGAGTATTTGAATCCTTTGCATGTAATTTTCCATGCATGAAGTTTTGCTCTATTTATTCATCAATCTTCATCCTCTGAACCTTCCACAATAATGGCATCAGCTGGTGCTCAGCTGCTCACTAATAAAATTATTTCGACTCATGTCTGAATATCTTCCCCGCCCTCTCCACGGCTCCACCCACCATCACGACAAAGTGCATTAGGGATTGCCTTGTCAAGCTCTTGTTTTCATACTGCTGGCCGGCTGGGTGGCTAGCTTCTGTATATTTGAAGTTGTATTTTGCTAATACTAATTACTACATGTGGATACACAACACTATTCTTTTTGCACAGCAAATGGTTGAACTTTTAAAAATCTTGATTTAGGTTGAAAGCAACTGGAAAATCAAAAGAAGAGATATCTGCAGCAATGACTGCTAGACTCGATTCGAAAAATGATGAGTCAGAAAGAGAAGATTCAGAACGTGAAGTTCAAGTAAGAATTGAACTTTCAATCTTGGAACATTAATCCCCTCCTGATGAGTGATTTCAATTTGTGTACTTTCTGATTGATCAATATGCTTTTCTTTTGGATTTGTTCTGCAGCAACCTCTGAAGCAGCCTCCATTGCTTGACATCTTCAAGGACAAGGAGCATTCAGTCTTCATATCTTGAATGTTATACTAATACTTCTTGCTTGAATCATGGAGCTATTCTTCTTATGCTATGATACAACCACTTCTTGCCATACTTCATTTCTTCAGTGCTTCTTTGTTTGTTGGCTGCTTCTATTGTTTGAGTACTGTTTATTGCTTCTTTCGTATATCTCATTTAGAGTCGTCTGGAAACTCTGCAAAGAAAAAAGGAAATAATCTGGGTATCTTTGTACTAAAATTATACAGGATATAATTAATAACCGAGGGAGGTATTGCTGGACACATATCGGCTTCTTTTTTGCAGTATATAATCTATAATCCTGTACACATGTATGTTGCACACTTCTCTTTGCAACTGCATTTGTACAGTCATTATTCTGGATGTTTTTATGCTCTGTGTTTTGCTCTACGTCAATCTAGCTTACTCAAGAGAGATTAAATATCAAGGACTTGAGAAGAAATTTTCAAAGGTAGCTTGCAATGAACGTAAAAGCTAAAGCTCTTTAGCACTTTTTTTTTTTTTTTGTTTTTTTTTTGTTTTTTTGTTTTTTTTTTTTTTGTTGTGTGTGTGTGTGTTTAGAGAGCCACAAGGGCAGGGGTGAGAATCGATCCCAGATCACCTATAATCGGGAGGGAAGCTCTAACCACTTGAGTTATCCCTCACTCTCATTGTTTGCCCTTTGTGCTGTAAAGAGTTTGTAGATAAGCTTAGCTGCCAGCCAGTATATTGGGTGGTTCTGCTAGATGCTCTTGTTGTATCTTTGTCTTTTATAAACCAAGGAGGATTTTACTTACATCAGTTGCTAACTTCTCCCTCCTAGGCAATCTGATAGCTTTTGCCATGCTTCTTGATGAATTATTCCTGCTAACAATTCAACGTTCTCTATGTTAGAAAAAAGGGTGGAAAATGAAGAGAGCTACTTTGAAGGAGAAAATAGGTAAGGAAAGATAGTTAGCTTGATGGAAGTGAAGACGAGGATTTTCAGAAAGATAAAAAGTGAAAGGGAGATGAATTTGGGGAAACTAAGCTAATTTCCCCAAATTATAGAGTAAATAATTCATATTACTTGCTTCTCACTGGATTGTAAGATGAATAAGATCACATCTGGCAAGAATCTTTTTCATATAATATTCTTCAGATGGCCCAGCTACTCTCTTCTAAAACTTTGTCCCCAAATCAAATAGGTAATGATGTAATGTATAGTTTGAAGTAATGATGTATAGATGACAAATAGTTGCGTACTTGCATTATATAAGCTCTCTAAGCAGGATCTTCATCTCCCATCTGAATGTATTTTAGGTAGCCTTCTAGATACTTACATTCAACTCTATATCTTTCATGGTGTGAAACCCATATCATGAGTTTTAAATTCTGTGTCTGTGAAATAATCTCTGGATTAATTAGCTGTGTGTCTATGCTAGTTATGCGTTGCGTTGACATCTCTGAGAAGATATAATGACGCTTTGGAACTTATAAAGCTCTCTTTGAAAGTAGCTTACAAGACGTTGCCTGCTAGGAAGAAGGAACTGTTTTGGTCTCTCGGTGCAAGTAAGTATTAAACACAATATTTACTTTCACACTATTCTGTTGTGGCTCTTTTCGCTTTATATGGACCTTCCCTGTCTTGTGGTTGACCCTTAGTATACTCAAGTTTGGTTTGCAAAGATACAGAGGTGCTTTAGCAGCCTATGTTGCGTCATTAAAAAGAGGCATCTGTTTATTTTCTCCCATAGATGAAGCATCTTGTTTCTTTTGCAGAAGTAGCATGGAACATCACTGACCCCTTGAAGGGGTTTGACTTTGTACGCTACATTGTTCAGAAGCATCCACAGAGTATTGCTGCCTGGAAATGCTATTACAGATAGGTCTTAAGGTGCTTTACTGCTTGATACCCTTGCATATCTTATACAATCACGTGTTTATTAAAATGGGGATTGATTCAAGCAAGAAAAATAGGGGATGGAGGTAGAAGGGCTAGAGTCATAGTCTGATTAGGCATTTCACAAAATCTAGAGGTTTAAGTTCAGTTATCATCTTTTTATCTTTCTATGTCTATGTAGAATTGTAGATTGGGCTTTCAAAACACAGTAAATTCTTGCACCACATGCGAGTTGAACACAAAGATCTAATACCAACCATGATTATAGTTGGAAATCAGTTTACTATGATCAGTCAACATCAAATAGCTGCAAGAGAATACTTGGAGGCTTATAAACATATGCCAGAAAACCCATTTATTAACCTCTGTACTGGTATGTTGTATCTCTAAAGATTACTCAACCTAATCAAATTGATGTGCTGAATTTTTATTACTGGTAATGTTTCTTTCTGAGTAGGGACTGCCCTTGTAAATTTAGCCCTTGGACTCAGGCTCCAAAACAAGCATGAAGGTATTGCACAAGGCTTAGCATTCCTCTATAACAATCTACGACTTCGTGAAAACAGCCAGGTCAGCATTTGATTAACTAATTTTTTTTTTTGAACATGGTTTTTCTGATGTATTCATATGATTCATATGCTTGTTTGAATAAATCAAGTTAAGATCGCTATCTGTAGAATAGTGTAATTCTCCTCCGTGGAGGCTTTCTCATTAATTGAATATATATAGGATTTACAACCTAATCATGAGATAACCTAAATTACACAAAGATATATTTTACAGAATATTAACAAGATAATATAAACATATTATCTAACACACCCCCGCAGTCGAAGCGGGAGGAGGTCGAATGCTGAGACTGTCTCTGAAATCTAGGAATAGTTGGCGAGGTAACCCCTTTGTGAAAATATCCGCATACTGATGTGACGACGGAACATGTAAGACCTTGATCTCACCAAGAGCGACTTTATCGCGTACAAAATGAATATCCATCTCAATGTGTTTGGTACGTTGGTGTTGTACCGGGTTAGAAGATAAGTAAACAGCGGAGATATTATCACAATAGACCAAGGATGCCCGTCGAATAGGGCAATGTAACTCAAGAAGTAGGTTTCGGAGCCAACATAATTCAGAAACAACATTAGCGACACCTCTATATTCTGCTTCAGCACTTGATTTGGACAATGTAGCTTGTCGTTTTGCTGACCAAGAGACCAGATTGTCACCTAAATAAACACAATACCCTGAAGTGGAGCGTCGAGTGTCCGGGCATCCTGCCCAATCGGCATCTGTGTACGAAGTAAGTCTCGTAGGTGCAGAACGGTACAAATGTAGACCATGATCATAAGTGCCTTTAACATATCTAATAATACGCTTAAGAGCGTTAAAATGAGGTTCCCTGGGAGCATGCATAAACAGACAGATCTGCTGGACAGCATAAGCAATGTCAGGTCTGGTAAAAGTAAGGTACTGTAGAGCACCTGCAAGGCTCCTGTAAAGAGAGGGATCCTTCATTAGCTCACCATCATGAGCACTAAGTTTCGACTTAGTGTCGACTGGAGTGACAACCGGCTTGCAACTGTCCATTTTTGCCCTGTGAATAATTTCCTCAGCATACTTACTCTGACAGAGGATCATGGAGTCCGTTGTTCTAGTTACAGAAACCCCCAAAAAATAACTCAACTTCCCCAGATCAGTCATGGAGAATTCGGACTTAAGGAGAGCAATAATATCACATTTGAGTTGTTCGGAGGAAGCTGTAAGAACGATGTCATCAACATAGAGTAAGAGATATGCAACATTAGCACCATGTCGCAAAATAAAGAGGGAATTATCACTTTTGCTGCAAACAAAACCAATCTGCAAAAGATAGTTAGCAAATCTTTGGTACCAAGCCCGAGGAGCTTGTTTGAGACCATAGAGAGATTTGTTAAGCCGGCAAACATGTGTGGGAGCCTCGGGATTTACAAATCCCGGTGGTTGATGCATATAAACGGTCTCTTTTAAGTCACCATGAAGAAACGCATTTTTGACATCTAATTGATGAATAGGCCAGTCCCTACCCAAAGCAATACTCAAAACAGTACGAATAGTTGCCGGTTTTACCACAGGACTAAAAGTCTCATCACAATCCACACCAACCTGTTGAGACTTGCCATTCACAACAAGTCTTGCTTTGTGTCTCTCCAAATCACCATTTTCCCTGTATTTGTGTTTAAATAACCACATACAACGAATAATATTGACCCCTTCCGGTCTTGGAACAAGGTCCCAAGTACGCTGTTTAGTAAGAGCATTAAATTCCTCATTCATGGCGGCATTCCAATTATGGTCAAGCATAGCTAATTTCGGATTTTTAGGAAGTGGGGAAATAGAAGGAACCGTAATATGAGCTTGATATTTGGGGTTCGGCTTAAAAATCCCGTCTTTAGCACGTGTGGTCATAGTATGGGAAGGCCGAGAGATAGGCCGAGATTGAGGAGAGTTAACCGGGGTGGGGCTCGGTAGTGTACCGAATTGAATTGAAGGTGAAACAGGAGAGTGAGGTGGGCTAGGAGGTGATATTTGTGGGCTAGGCAGGGGGGTCCGCAGGTGGCTTGCGGTTGGAGAAGGAATTCCGCGGCCCACCTGCGGAGTGGACTGTAAGTCCGTGGGATTTGGGGAATTAGTGGGTTTAGTAGGATTTTGTTGTGGGCCAAGTGTGTTAGTGGGATTTGTGGGATTTATGTGTTGGAAAGGTTGGCAGTGAGTTTGCAATAGCAAATTGTTACTGTCACACGAATCAAAAAACTCATAATCATTTTCTTTAAATTGCTGAAGGTTTGAGAAGGGGAATTGATCTTCAACAAATGTCACATGACGAGAAATAATTATTTTGTTTAATGATAAATCATAGCACAAATAACCCCGATGATTAGAAGGGAATCCCAAGAAAACACATGGTGTGGACCTAGGTGCAAGCTTATTAGGAGCGGTGGCACTAAGGTTTGGGTAGCAAAGACAACCAAAAATACGAAGATGATCGTATGTGGGCACTCGACGAAATAAGATTTCGGTTGGTGTTTTATTTTGTATGGTTGTGGAGGGAAGAATGTTAAGGATATATGCTACCATATTCACCGAATAAACCCAAAAAGAAGGTGGAAGGGAGGCATGAAAGAGAATGGTTCGAGACATATTGTTAATTGTGCGTATAATTCTTTCGGCTTTGCCATTTTGGGAAGAAGTGTTTGGGCAAGAGAAGCGAAAGATCATGCCATTGTTAGCACAAAAAGTACGAAAAGGAGAATTATCAAATTCACGGCCATTGTCACTTTGAAAAGTTTTAATGTCCTTTTCGAATTGGGTTTTAATATATGCTCGAAAATTGACAAGAATATTATAGACTTGTGATTTATATTTCAACGGAAACACCCAAATAAAATGTGAGAAATCATCAAGCAAAACTAAATAGTATTTGTGACCCAATTTGCTAGGAATAGAAGATGTCCATAAATCCATATGAATAATGTCAAATGGTGAAAAAGTAACTGAAGTAGAGGACTTAAAGGGAAGTCGTACATGTTTACCCAAAGGACAAGAATAGCAAAATTGAGAATTATTTCTCTTATTACAACGAATTAAATTGTTTTTCCTAAGAAAATCAAAAACTGGTTCGCCGGGGTGTCCAAGTCTATGATGCCAAGTTGAAGGAGAAATAGCAGCTAGAGAGAGTTGACTAATGTCATTTGATGCGGAAGAGTTGGAAAAAGGATAGAGGTCCCCCACACTATTGCACCTCGCTAGAGTTGTCCCCGAATGAAGGTCCTTCACAGAAAAACCGAGAGGGTCAAACTCAACAGACACAGAATTATCACATGCAAATTTCCTAACAGAAATTAAATTCTTGATAATATTAGGAACATGTAAGACATTTTTGAGGTGAAAAGGAGGATTAGGTGAGGGAGTGGTAGTAGTGCCATAGCCATGAATTGGAATACGTTTGCCATCACCAACTAAAATAAATTGAGGAGTGCTCAAATTAAACAATTTAGAGAGATTACCCGAGTCACGAGTCATATGAGAAGTTGCACCCGTGTCCATGTACCATCCATTGTCCGGAGCTTGGAGACTCATTGAACTGTAGGCTTGACCCAAATCTGTCGGTGACATGAGGGGACCATAGCCGGAGTGGGTCGGGGCTGCATAGTAGGCCTGCTGCTGTTGTTGGGCTGGACGTGCTCCCAAAATTGAGGGAGTGGGCTGACTGGACCCACGGTACTGCTGGGCTGGCCCAGTTGGATATGGGCAGGGTGGTGAAGCCCACTGCCCATACCCAGGCTGCTGCTGCCAGGTGGGCTGGGCCCCCCACTGCGGTGCAGGCTGTTGGAATTGGACCGTAGAATTAGGCCCAGAATGCTGCTGGGTCGTGGATTGCTGCTGCTTGGTGTTATTTTGCTTTCCACGGCCCTTGCCCTTGAAGTTGTTCCCTTTGCCTTTCCCAGAAGAACCACGGCCTCGACCCCCGCCGCGAGATGAATCCGACGACTGCTGGGACGGTGATTGGGTGTTGACCGTAGATGAGGATTGAGCAACAAGAGCGTGTTGCCCATTTTCCCGTTGTTTATTCTTTCGGGTTTCTTCCAACAAGAACATTGATCGAGCTTTGTTAAAACTCGGTGTTGGCTCGGATTGGGAAACAATAGCGGCTACGGTGTCATATTCACCCTCGGTGAGTCCCGCGATTAGTTGCATCACCATCTTGCGATCCGAAACCGGGCAATCAACGTTGGATAATTGATCGGCAAGGAGTTTGATTTCTTTGCAATATTCGGCCATGTTTGCAAAATTTTCAAGCTTGATGGTGGAGAACTGCTCTTCCAAGTAAACGGCCCTAGTATGCTTGTTGTCATGAAATACTTCCTCAAGACGGGTCCATAACTCAAGAGCCGTGGCACCCGGTTTCATGATTGTGTTAACAAGGTCCTTGGAGATGGTGCTATAGATCCATTGCTTCACAATTGCATCAAGTCTCTTCCATGTGTCATCATCAACGTCCGTGGGACGAGAAACCTTCGCATCAATGTGATCAGTCACGTTAAAGGCACAAGCTTGAATTTGAAAAAGTTCAACCCATGTAGCATATTGTGCATCATCATGATCAAGGGTCACGTTGATAAGTTGTTTGATGTTATGTCCTACAAAAGCAGGATGGAAGGGGGTTTGCTTGGAAGGAGGGGGAGGAGGAGGTGGGGTGATGTTGTCTTCACCGGCCATTGAAGGAGGTGTTGTGCGGCTGAGAGGTGGACGGCTATGGAGGTCCTAGAGGATCGAGTAGGGTTTTTGAGAAAAGAGAGATAAGGAAACCCTAAAGGAATCTGATACCATGTAGAATAGTGTAATTCTCCTCCGTGGAGGCTTTCTCATTAATTGAATATATATAGGATTTACAACCTAATCATGAGATAACCTAAATTACACAAAGATATATTTTACAGAATATTAACAAGATAATATAAACATATTATCTAACACTATCCTTTCTAAGGATTAGAGAATCTGAAACTATGAAATTTCTGATTCCAGGCTTTGGAGGATGCAAATCTAGGAGATGATATAGATTTTGCTTAGTAACTGTACTTATATTTTGACTCAAAAAACATGTAATCACATTAATTGTTACTAGAATATGTACCTGAATGACAGAATCATGAATTCAAGACAGTTCAATTTTGCTCTAGAGAAGGTTTGAAATAGATATTCTTGTAAATTCAGTTCAGAGATAGCAATATAGCTCAGTGGTAATCTTGATCTTGTTTTACTATCCAGCATTCCAGCTTGGGTCCCTGAGATCAAGGTTCGAATCCGCGTTTTATTTTATTTTTAAGATTCTAGCTCAGTGGTAAACTGGTAATCTTCATTTTATTTTATTTTTTAAGATTTTTGACTCACACTTTGGAATTCCTAAATATGCCCTGCTGGCTTGACAAAGTAGTACAAAAATCTCATACAAGCTTATCTACAATATTTATAATTATGATAGAGCTAACAAATATAATGAAGATCATCTTTATAATGGTGAAGTAGATGAAATTCTTTCCATTATTAAAACAAGACTATAAAGAAAACCACTTCAGATTCAACCATTCATTTATAGTAAACTAAGTATTATTATGTGAGTAATACATTTTCTGCACCCAAATTTAACATTAATCGGTTGGCATAAAACGTAATCGTATTATGTGATTCTTCCCTTTTGATATGTGTTACATGTTGACCAGACATATTTATTAGCTGTTTAATTAACATTATAACAAGTTGCGAGTGTGATATTAAAAGCTGTTAAATAGTAAAGGTAACATTGTAATAAAAAATAATAAATGTGAGAAAATAAATATTGTAATAATTTTATAAAAAGCATGGGTATGTAAAATTGGCAATCATAAAGAGTAACATTTGAAAAAAACGGAGAGAGTAACAAACAAATTAATAGCTTTAAAAAAACTGTGGGAAACATAAGATACGATAAAGATACGAGACACCCAAGAAATAAATAAAAAAATTGCTTTAAACAGACCATTTTGAGAGGAAATGGAGGCTTTTGCGACAGTTAGCATGAAGATTTTGCCTTTGCTTCATTGTGATAGTATTAGATGAGCAGTATCCAGTATTCTTTTTCCTCTTTTTTCTATTTTTTTTGGCTCTTTTTTTTCTTTAATATTTATTTTAATTTATATTCCTTTTATTCCTCATCTTTTTGGTTCCTTTCTACATCCAACTACCCCACTATTATGTTGCGTTACATTTTCTTCCATAAAACTCGTTCAATAATCTTTTGTAGGGTTCATTTTCCTTCAAAACTTGGGAGTCTTGTGTTCATTTTATTATAAAGTGTAATACCACTAATACAATTATGGCTAATATGAGTAAGACACCCTTAAATAAGCTATGACAATTGATGACGATTGATCAGATTATGTTTTCATTACATGAAATAAAGATACACCGTAATACAATCAGAATTGTTTTAGATTGTTTGATCTAATGTTATTCAAAATGTTTGATTTTGATCTATTATAATTCTTAAAAAAGCGTGTAATAATAATATGAATAATGTGAAATAAACATAGCCTACAGACTTTATTGTTCTTTGCTCTTTACACTAAATTGACGCTTTGTTACTCTATAGATAGCAATAGATATGAACTTCATCTCTTAATTTGTTGATGTGTCATTTTTATTACTAAATCGACGTCATGTTTTTGGAAAGTATGGAAAACTTTGCTCCTTGCCACATCATATCATCTTTTAATCTTGCTTTTGAGATTGATATGTCAAAGCTCAACAACTTCCTTATAATTATGGTGATTTCACTACTTGCAAATTGGGTAAGTTTTTGCATCTTAACTCAAGTATGTTGAGGAGAACTTACTTACATGCTTAATTCGATATTTCTACACATAAACTTTCCATCCTATTCTTTTAGGCATTGGAAACTTGAAGTATCGGACCAAGGCAAAATTTAAAGCTTCATTTTACAATTCCTAATATCCATGATCTCTCTTTGAATTAAGCACTTGTGATCAAGCTAATGCATCAAATTTAGCAAACTCAACAATTTGCAATCAAGTAGGCGTTTCTCTTTATGTGAACCCTTACGAGCTACATCTCAAAGGCTTTGTTTGGTTCATCTTCATGTGATTATACTCACAAATCACAACATAGTTCGAGTCTCAACCTTCTACCTCATGGAGTCATGGTGCATACTCCACCATCTCGTCTTGTGTTCATCTAACTCTAACCTATAAGTCCTTTTATATCGAATTCAAGTGGTAAGACAAGTTTGATTCGTGGTGTTACTAACGTCGTAGCCAACTAATTGTTAGCCCGAGAATATACTTCCTAGTTCCTACGCTTCATTGACCTTACACAATAGTGTTCAAAATGAAAATGTCAATGCCATATATCTCGCAGACTCGTGCAATACTAACACATCAAACGCGCAAAAGTCATGTCCATGGATTTGGTATCCTATAGAAAATTCACGTTGACACAAGTTCAAGCCTACCATGATTGAATGATTGACTCCAGTGGCTATTTCAAATTTAATTTAAAATTTAGGTTATCTCGAGACGATTGGCGATCTCGAGATAACCTATAACAATACAACACGATCAATTTATTGTCATCCACACAAAACCATTCAATAACATTTCCAAAAGAGTACGTAGTATATGGACAACATAAGGAAAATTACATTCTTTTGTAAGGCTTAAGTTGAAATTGAATAATTAAAAAATTACGAAATCAAATAATTAAACTTGCGAATAATCAAACCAAACCAAACCGAATAAAGAATGATGAATAATTGAATAATAATAATAACCAAGTTAGCCACTCAACAATTTTCTTTTTAAATTACAACATACTCGTAACAACAAATAATAATACAAGTAGTACTACTCAACCCATTTTAGTTCATGGTTAAATCTCTTAAATATATATTATAATAATAACTACTATAGAAGAATTACTTAAATTTTAAATTATTTTTTTCTTTTTTTTTCCTCCGTAAAAAAGAAAAACAAACAAATAATAAAAATACAAAAAAAAAAAAAAAGTCACAACGCATCTTGGATAAATGACAATAATACCCCTCATCCCCAACCACCCACTCACCCACCACCTTATCCTCCACCATCAATCAATCAATCAACCCATCTAAAAATTTTCATTTTTGTTGATTTTCTCTCTCCTTTGACTCAACGTTTGACCACTAAACTTTCAAGATCTTAGCAGCTCTAACAACAGGATTTTCCCGTGCAATCGCTTCTCTTCCTGCAGTTTTATAATCGTAACTGCAATCATGTCGATCTGAATACCTGTGTTCTGCACAAAACAGATCTCCACATCTACATCGAAACCCGGTTAACCCGACCCGTTTACCGCAACCCAAACACCGATTCACCGCCTTCTTCACCGTCGTTACCGACACCTCAACCGTCGTCGTCGTTGTTGTGGTCGTCGTTGTGGTGGTCGATACTCGACGATCTTCCTTAAACGACGTCGTTTCAACCAGAGGTTGATGGGTTTCTTCTTCGTTTTCTGCTCCTCGCTTGGATCTGGGTCGGGCTGGATCCGGATCTACACGGGTCATATCGGGCCGGGTATTGTTTGAAGATGATGATGTGAGTTTTTTGCAATTATCTGGGCAAGAGAGAGAAAGGGGTGTTTCAGCTGGTACTTTCAGCTCCAAAGTCTCATCTTTCTCTCTCTTCTGCGCCATAATTTTTCTGGGTTTTTTTCAAATTTATTGAATGATTTATTTGCAGAAAAAAATTCTGGGTTTTGGAGAGAGAAGATTGAGAATTGGTGGGTGTTTTTTTTTTTTTTTTTTTTTTTTTTTGGTAAAGAAGATAGAGAGAAGAAGAAATGGAGGATGGAATTTCTAAAGGATGATGATGTTGTGGGTGGAGTTAAGGGTCAGGGGTAAAATAATCAAAAGGTCGGCAAATGGGAAAGGAAATGAAAAGAAAAAGGAAAATATAAAATAAATTTATTAATCAATATTAATAATATAATGGAAAAAGGAAAATATAAAATAAAATTATTAGTTGATGTTAATAATTTTGTTCATTGGAAAGCGGAGCACCACATTTTATGCCATTATATAGACGATTATAGTCATATGACTTCATTATAATTAAGCTTTTCCTTCATGTGGGGGTTTCCCTTTTTAGTAATAGGTATCTTATGTTAAGGGTATTTTTGGAAATTTGTATTTAGAATTGTTGTGATTTTCCAACACATTGTACCTACTTGATTGGCCTCCTATTAATAATAAGAATTATTAATATTAATAATAATACTACAATTTAATTTGATGTATAAAATAATATTAAGATAATATTTATTGTTGAGTAGGGAAGAAGAGTAATAGTAGTAGAATTATGGTTTCTTTTTATGAAAAGGATGGATGGCAACATAGCTATAAAGATGAGGACCACAATAGAGGAACATATTTTATAATTATTTATTTTATAATTTTAATTTAATGTAATTATATTACTACCAATATTTTGTTTCTTTAAATTATTAAAAAAATACCAAAAAAAAAAAAAAAAGCTCCTTTGGCGTGGGTTGTGCACTCTGGAATCCAATATCCAACACAATAAATTGGGTAGCAATTTGACATATGGATTATTTCCCATCCATTTGATATTTTTAATTTTTTTTGTTGGTAATTATCCATATATATGACGATGTTACACTTCATGATCTACAAAATACAGAAATGTAGTCACCTTCAACTTGTCAACATAGATAGAGCATTTGATCCCATTTTACATCCCAATACACTAAAATAATTTTTATGTTTCCATTATTGAGTGTATTACCTTTTACCTCTAAGTAAATGTTATCTTCAACTTAAAGTTAAAGAATAATATATTATGGAAATAATCTTTTTATATGTTCAATTTCATATTGATCTTTGATACTTATTTAGTCCTCATATGGAATCATAATACTACTTGTACATACAACCTTAATGTTCATTCAACCTTTTTTTTTTTTTTTAAAAAAAAAAAAAATTCGATTTCATGTAAATTTAAGGAATTTATAGATTTATAAAAACATAATTAAAACTAAGAGAAACCATATATTATTAACATTTTAACCAATATTTGAAACAATACAGTTTTAAGAGTCAAAGTTGTATGTAATTATACATATGTCATGCTCATGGCTAATTTTAAGAAAAATTATAACACGTATTTGAGTATATATGTTGAGATAAGCGCTCCACATGTGCTACATCGTGTAACTTATGTCATGCTTGGCTAATGTAAATGATTAGTTACATGTTTCGAACATGAATTGATGGAAAATTATTAACATATACAATTGGTAATACACGCCTCAACTAAAATAAGAAATTTCACGCTTGAATATTTTACCTAAAGATGAAATCGGACTAAACCATGCCACCAAAAAAAAAAAAAAAAAAAAAAAAAAAAATCAAACCAAAACACTTTTATTTTAGACAGAGAAAATGACCACTCTTAGGGTTAAAAGATTGTTACTTGGGAGGATATTTAGCTGTAATATGAGTGTAGATGGATGATCCACGTTAAAAAATTAGTACAACCATATTACACAACTTATTTACGTCTAGTACTAGTGGGCCTAGTTCTGTTGTTGGACAACATGCATGAAATTCAATTGCAATTGGTTATGATTAAATGCAATTAATTTAAAGATTTTTTGCTAATTGCTTGGACCTTTCTAGACCGGTTCATAATATACGGTCAATATATGAGATTAGGAGAACTGACACCCACTAAATTTTACCAAGTTGATACGTTCAATTTGATAGATTTTTTTTTTTTTTTTTTTTTTTTTTTTTTGGGTGAGAGAGTTGTAAATAGTTGTTCTAATTTTTTATTGTACTAAATTTGTTTACGTTACCTAGTAGTGTATGATTTTTATTACATGGCCAAATTCTACATGAATTAGTAACATTTTAAACATGCCATATTATGTCATAGAGTTGTCCATATGCTGATGAAAAGATGTTTATTTCATTTATTTTAATCGAAAAATAGAGTGATGATTTTGAAGTTTCGTGCTTGTTTTTTGACCCTTGAGAAAATCATAAAATAACACGACCGAACATGCTTAATACTCCATATCAACATTGCTTTAAGTTTTACCTTTATAATTTTTTATAGTCATACTATTCTGTTTGATTAATAGTCGATACAATATTTATTCGTGCATAAATTTAACCTTAAATATGTCTAGTTATTAAAAAAAAATGATCTTACACTTGAGAGAAGATTATAACAAAATCTAGTCAAGTTAAATTCGTAAGTAGTATTATTGGTTAAAATATGTCAACAAGCTAAAGTTAAAGCGGAGAAACTTAGATTTTTTTTCCAAAAAAAACAATAAAATAAAATAAAATAATAGTAGTAGTAGTAGTAGTAATAATAATAATAATAATAATAATAATAATAATAATAATAATAATAATAATAATAATAATAATAATAATAATAATAATAATAATAATAATTTAAATTAAACAATAAGCTTGAATAGTCTTATTAATGACGATCATGATGATTTTGAAAATAAAGACCAAAGGTGACACTGTTTTTTAAAATCTTTGTTCTTTTTTTTTTTTTTGAATAGCTAAAATCTTTGTTCTTAATTTGGGTTTTAATCCTTAACTAGGTTATATCCCATGCCATGCACGGTAATTATCAATAACTATTATCTAATTAACAATATATTTGATTTGTCTAAGTTATTACTTCATGAATGAATTTAATATGATTTATGAAAGAGTCTATTATTGAAAAAATAGGTAATTTAAAATACACATATATGCATGTTTATATACAGTATATTTCTCCAACAAATTTATACTCGTATCATTTTCTTCTTGTTCCAAATGAGTACCTTAACAATATGTATTTAGCCCTTAAATAGAGTTTCCTTTTTATCCACTACTATGTATTATTTCATTCTCTCTTATGCAATTTTTTTTTTTTCAACCGACTTCAAATATTTTTTTTCATGTCTTCCCTAGCAAGCTTTTTTTTTTTTTTTTTTTTTTTGAAACATTCCTAGCAAGCTTTTCATACATAATTAAACACAAAAAACTTTTTTTTTGAAAAAAATCCTGTTGTGAAAATGGTAGAGTAGTACATAATATTATGTATCACAAATTAGGTTAAGAATCTGATTTTATTTTTATTTTCATACT
The DNA here is from genome assembly GCF_948465745.1 of Chenopodium album. Lineage (NCBI taxonomy): Eukaryota > Viridiplantae > Streptophyta > Magnoliopsida > Caryophyllales > Amaranthaceae > Chenopodium > Chenopodium album. The sequence continues at coordinate 1,088,641 of NC_137855.1, forward strand.
TAAATGAATGGTATCAATATATATTTTACAAAGATACAATAAATCTTTTTATGTTCTTTTATAATGTAAAAGAATTGATTTTTTTTATAAAAAAAACTAAAGGACACACCAGAAAATGACACGTGTCATTGCTGGTGTGTCTTTTAGTATATTGTTATTGATGATTGATTGATTGATAGGAGACGAAAAGAAAGGTAATTACTGTATATAGAACTATATAGGGCAAGTCAAACCACTATTTAACAAAAAACTGTGAATGTTTGATAAAGTAGTGTTTATGGTAGCTTTTAGTGGTGAAGTCATCTTTTATGAAACATTAGATTTATTAGCTTTTGAAAATTTTATATATAGTTTGAAAAATAAAATATTGATTTTGTATATATAACAGCTAGTCAACTGCTAATTTATCAAACACTCATATTTAAATTTTCTATTTTCATAGCTAAAAGCTACATTCACAGTTGACAGTTACCTTCATAGCTATATTTTGTCGAACACGCCCATAAAAGGCCTAATTATATAATTTCGATATTTTACAAAGAGACCCAATTTAGGCCCGGCCCAGTATACCTTAAATGGGCCTGTATTTCTTTTGTGATGTTGGCTTATTGTCATTCTTGCCGTTTGTTCAACAACTTTTCCACTAAAGTTTTTTATTTTTATTTACTCGTATATTATTATTATCATTATTATTTTTTTAGGGAACAACACTAAAGTTATTTACTCGTAAAAGATACGGGATAATACATACAGATTGTATTTAGAAAGGTGTTGGCCTTCAGAATTGTTTCCTTAGATACAACTATTTCCTAAGTTTATTAGAGAATTATATTTTTGGATGCTCAATGAGAATATATGGTTCAAGCTTTTGCCTTGCAATTTCAGATTTATTTGACGCTACACCCTTCTTTGAGGTATGCTTCTTCTTATTTCTTTAATAAAATTATTGAATATGTATGATCTAGGGTTTAGTTCACATTACCTTTATCTCGAATCTATATTATGTCATATTTAAAATTTGTGTATGATCTAAGGTTTAGTTAACACTTTGTTATTGAATCTGTATGATCTAGGGTTTCGGTTAACACTTTGTTGCATTTATTTTGAATCTATATATTCTGCAGATTTAAAATTTGTATTTACAATCTTTATTGAATCTTGTTTAATTTAATCAAATCCTCAAGGTAATTAATTTAGGGTTCTTGGACTGTTGAACTATATACGTAACTGACGTTAAAAAAAAATTGCTCATAAATAATTGTCCTACTTATGTCTAGTACTTTTCTATGTACAACTTAATTATATTATTGAAGAATTTTGTGCAATTCTTTCGACCCTAATTTAATACACCCTTGAATTGTGTGTAATTGTTTTTAACAGTAATTTTAACAGTAACAAATCGGATCGGAGAAAGTATTAAGCTTGACGTCCTTACCAATTTTTACCAATTTAGTGTCAATGGATGACTTAACCTCAGCTAGTGCGATCATTCTCGGAGCTATGAATTGCAATACTTGTCCTAATGCTTATTATGAAGGAAGATCAGAAAGTATTTTGAGGAATTTTGATGACTGTTCTGGTAAGGTTATTACCTCAAAAGACTTATACTACAACCTCATTCCAAAGAGAAGGAGAAAAAACGATGACGAGGTTAATGAGGTTAACTACTTATTAATCAATGATAATGACAATGTGGATAGGATTAGTGATTTGCCTAATGATGTATTGTTGCACTTGCTATCTTTTGTGGATATGAAATCAGCGGGAAGAACTAGCCTCCTTTCCAAAAGGTGGAGATATGTTTGGACTTACTTACCTCATCTTGATTTCGAACACCCTAGTTTTCATCTGATTCGCCGCCCTAAAACGGTTCACAGACGATCATATAGATATCGAAGTTATAGATATTGTCAATGGGTTAATCAGGTTATGCATAGAAATCGTGCCTCGTATTTGAGTACTTTCAGAATTCATTTTTTTCTTTGTGGATATTTTACCGATAATATTGATAAGTGGGTAGCTTTGGCCTTAAGCAAAAATGTAAGCAACTTGGAGTTGAACTTGTCACATGTTTCGGGACAATGTATTATGAATCATAAGTTTAATTACATACTTCGGCAGGATTTTGTGTTCAATAATCGGGTTACTACCCTGAAAACTATTCACTTGGAAGCATTGGTAGTTGAGGGAGATGTGGTTGAATATGTTTTGTCAAATTGTCTAAATCTTGAACGCCTAACAATCAAGAATTGTGAATTTTATTTGTGTGGATCGGTGCGGATTTTTCCTAAAACACAAGTTGTTGTTTCCTCCTATAAGTTGAAGCATTTTGAGTTATCTGGCTGCAACAATATTAAATCAATCAAGATTTCAGCTCCAAATCTTACTTGGTTTAAATTCTTGGGTATCAAACAAGAGGTACAATATCATAGTGTTCCGGCACTTGTAAATGTAACCTTTGAGGACAGATATTGGTATCACAATTGCAAATTGAATGTCTTTTCAAAATTTTCTACTCAACTTGAGCAACTCTCTCTTTCCTGGTCTTTAGAGGTTAGTTGGTCGCTTAACTATTTTAATTATAATTTTGTGTCGATATCCATTACTTATGCATTAATGTCTCTTAATTTTAACCTTTAATTGGATTTGGGTTGTTCCGATGTTGTACGTAGGAAACATCTCTTCCAACTAATTTTCCGAGTTTTCCTAATGTTAAGCAATTGGAGATATATTTTACGTTTTCAACAAACGGAAAAGATAATTTTCTTACTCTGATCCCTTTCATTAAGGCATGCCCTGTATTGCACACCTTTAAGTTGAAGGTAAAAGTTTTGCTTTGACCCTATAAATTTAATAAATGCTCAAGATATCATAAAAACAATGGTTGATCTATCTATCTATCATTTAATGTTGGTTTGCAGCTTTATACCATTTTTAATCCATCAAGATCGCCGGCGATATCGATACAAAATGATGTTCAAATTGAAACAATACGTGCCCATAAGCACCTTTCGGTTGTAGAGTTTGCTCGATTTTCAGGAACTGATCCAGAGATGAATCTAGCACTTGTTTTGGCTGAGCATGCTCCCATGCTTAACAAGTTAGTTTTTGATCCTTATCAACCCCAAATGGCCGGAAATACACACATGCATGTGGACTTTAAAAATTATACACACGAAAATATCACCTTTTGGAGAAGACAAGCAGAAATACTTGCAAAGCAAATTCGACAAGGTATTGATGTGGTGATTCTATAGTAAGTAGGATTGTTTTCTTTTGAGATTGGACAATTATATTGTTTTCTATAATGATGCTAAAAGAATCATTTGACTACTCCTTATTGCATTGATCTCTTGAGGTTGTTAATGCTGATAGTTGTTGACTATAGCAATCACTATAATTTACCAAGTTGATACGTTCAATTTGATAGATTTTTTTTTTTTTTTTTTTTTTTTTTTTTTGGTGAGCGAGTTGTAAATAGTTGTTCTAATTTTTTATTGTACTAAATTTGTTTACGTTAACTAGTACTGTATGATTTTTATTACATGGCCAAATTCTACATGAATTAGTAAAATTTTAAACATGCCATTTTATGTCATAGAGTTGTCCATAGAACGATTTGTCCAATTGGTGTTAAAAAGTAAATAAATTACTAAAATAGTGTTCACTTACAAATATTTCTCAAATTAGTGTCCATATAGGTTCGGAAATTACAAAGCTATGAATTAAAAATTAATGGCTAATACAATCCAAATATATACGTATACCATCAAATTCTTTATTTTTAACGCTTACAGTATCTTGACTAGGTATGGATTATGAATACAAAGTAATATAAATGTTTAAAATTTTCAAGCATTTTTGTTATGGATATAACCTTATCAAAAAACGTATATATAACATGATACATGATGCATTAATTAATTGGATTTAAATTATCAAGGCACTCAATCACCATACTTGAAAACAACTGCTACTCCCTCCGTATTTAAATACTTGCTCCATTTCTATTTTTTGCACTATTTATTTGACCTGCTTTGACTAATGTTTGTAATCAATTAAATACTACTAAAAGCGAATAAAAATACACACTTGTCAATATGTTATTAAATAATTTCCCGCCAAAAGTACCTTCTAAAATTTTTTTTGTTATGTAAGGAAAAAAAAAATTATATCTAAATTATGACATAATTTGTTTTATATAAAATATAAATCTTTTCTTAAAAGATTAAACTATCCATTATAAATTTATAGTTATTACATGTATTTTAAATATTTTCTCTTACATGCTTTTATTTTTAGTATACTCTATAGTTTTTAACTCAAGTCATTATATCAATAAATTTATAATAAAATTATCAAAAATATTTAACAACCGTGCATTGCACGGGATCTAACCTAGTTATACATAAGAAAAAATATAGTCTTGTGGGTATTTGTTGGAATCGTTTCGATGAATAGATTAATTTTCAATTGTTAGAATTTATACTTATTAATAATTAAAAATATTATTAATCAAAGATTAGCATTGGCATGTGTGCCCAAGAAAAATGGAGCAAGCTAAGTATTTATAAACAGAGGGAGTAGTTCTACAATGCAATATCAATTTGGAGATAGTATTACTTTATTACAAAATGATTCAAAACATGTCATACTAGCTAAATAAAAAAACACAATATAGTATCATTTTTTATCACCCTCAATTCCTCATTAGAATAATATATATCATTTTTTATCACACAATATATTCAATTGCAAAGTCTAATTCACCTACCTTAAGTCGAATAATTTTTCGTAATTAGGTTAAATTTAACCAATTTACATTATTCCGTTAAACTTTAATCTATTTGTTATGTAAGCTCACATAAATTTCAGTTGAATTTTAATTAGAAAAGGAGAAAAACACACCTGATTATAGTGATGTCAAAGATTGACTATGCTTCCTTCCCGATAGCATCTACCATCAACGTCTATAACAATAGTAAATTAAAACCTAAGAGAACTAGTTTTGCCCGTCAAAGAAAAAAATAGAACTAGTTTAGAGACTCTAATTTTAATTTAGACTTTTAAAACGAAGCAATATTAACTCCTAGCTAGCTTTGTAATTTCCAAACCTACATGAACACTAGTTTGAGAAATATTTTTAAGTGAACACTATTTTAATAATTTATTTATTTTTTAACACCAATTTGGCAAATCGTTCGTTGTCCATATGCTGACCCTCAAAAAAAAAAAAAAAAGTTGTCCATATGCTGATGAAAAGATGTTTATTTAATTTATTTTTATCGAAAAATAGAGTGATGATTTTGAAGTTTCGTGCTTGTTTTTTTTTCCTTTGAGAAAATCATAAAATAACTTGATGGGCTTGCTCAGTAAAACTGCCGTTGGTTTTAAATATACCTTTATTATTATTATTTTTATAGCCATACTTTTTTGTTTAGTTAATACAGTAGTTGATACAATATGATTTCATTCATATTTATCAGTGCATAAATATGTCTCTTAAAAAAAAATATGCTACACTTGAGTGGATTATAACAAATTATAGTCAAGATAAATTTGTAAGAAGTGTTAAAAGTTAAAATATTTCAACAAGCTAAGTGAAGCCGAGAAACTATGATTTTATTTTATTTTTTTTTTTGAAAAAAAGAAACTATGATTTAAGTTGAACAATAAGCTTATAGTGGAGTTTTGAAGAATGCATAGGGGCTGTCTCCTTTTTATCAGTTCATTGGCGAAATTGTTAAGCTGTCAATGTCTTTTTCCTCGTTTCATATTTCTCATGTAAAGAGGGTGGGTAATACACTAGCTCACTTAGTAGCTAGGTGGGATAGTAATGGTTGTAAGGAATACCTTTGTCTGGGTCCTTTTCCGCAAAGTTTAACAATTTTGGCGAAACTTGATTTAATTTAATAATATCCCGTCCGATTTGCCTAAAAAAAAAAAAGCTTGAAAAGTCTTATTTATGATAACCATGATGATTTTGAAAATTAACGACAGAAAGTGCCTACCACGGATATCCTTGACAACATATAACGGTCATATATGGATCTTAACGTCATTATATGACCCTAAGATGTATCCCCTAGGGTCTCAAGACTTTTCGCCATCGGGACCTGTAACCTCAACAATTCCTCAAAAAGCATGGATAATAGGCTTCAATTTTTGAATTTTCTGACCTTTTTCGCCCGGAAATAAAAATTGTCGAGATATTTACCATGGTCTCTAATACCCTTCGAGAGTCCAATTGGGTGGGTGGAACCATCTAATATGTCTTAAAACGGTCAATTTACCCGTTTGAAACTTGCACCGATTTCGTAAACTTAAGCCTACCACAGACATCTTTAGCAACATATTTATTGGTCATATATAGTTCTAAACGTCATTTTATGACCCTAAGATTTATCCCCTAGGGTCTCAAGACTTTTCGCCACAGGGCTCTATAACCACAAAAATTCCTCAAAAAACGTGGATAATAGCCTTCAATTTTGGAATTTTTTGACCTTTATTGCCCGAAAATAAAAATTGCCAAGATATTTACCATAGTCCCTAATACCCTCCAGTAGTTTGATTGGGTGGGTGAAACCATCCAATATGTCATAAAACAGTCAATTTACCCGTTCGAAACTTGCACCGATTTTTTGAACTGAGACTAAGCCTACCAGTACCACAAACATCTTTGACAACATATAATGGTCATATATGGTTTCAAACGTTATTATATGACCCTAAGATGTATCCCCAAGGGTCTCAAGACATTTCGCCACCGGACACTGTAACCTCAAAAATTTCTCAAAAAGCGTGGATAATAGCCTTCAATTTTGGAATTTTTTAACCTTTTTTTGACCGAAAATAAAAATTGCTGATAGTTTCACCATGGTCCCTAATACCCTCTGGGAGTCCGTTTGGGTGGGTGGAACCATCTAATATATCTTAAAACGGTAAATTTACTCGTTCGAAACTTGCACCGATTTCGTGAACAGAAGCCTACCACGGATATCTTTGACAACATATAACGGTCATATATGGATCTAAACGTCAATATATGACCCTAAGATGTATCCCCTAGGGTCTCTAGACTTTTCGCAATCGGGACATGTAACCTCAACAATTCCTCAAAAAGCATGGATAATAGGCTTCAATTTTTGAATTTTCTGACCTTTTTTCGCCCGAAAATAAAAATTGTCGAGATATTAACCATGGTCTCTAATACCCTCCGGGAGTCCAATTGGGTGGGTGGAACCATCTAATATGTCTTAAAACGCTCAATTTACCCGTTTGAAACTTGCACCGATTTCGTGAACTGAAGCCTACCACGAACATCTTTAGCAACATATTTATTGGTCATATATAGTTCCAAACGTCATTTTATGACCCTAAGATTTATCCTCTAGGGTCTCAAGACTTTTCGCCACCAGGCCCTAAATCCAGAAAAATTCCTCAAAAAACGTGGATAATAGCCTTCAATTTTGGAATTTTTTGACCTTTTTTCGCCCGTAAATATAAATTGCCAAGATGTTTACCATGGTCTCTAATACCCTCCGGGAGTACAATAGGATAGGTGGAACCATCCAATATATCTTAAAACGGTCAATTTACCCGTTCGAAATTTGCACCGATTTCGTGAACTGACAACATATAATGGTCATATATGATTCCAAACGTCATTATATGTTTCTAAGATGAATACAATTGGGTCTCTAGACTTGTTGCCACCGGGCCCTGTAACCTCAAAAATTTCTCAAAAAGTGTGGATAATAGCCTTCAATTTTGAAATTTTTTTACCTATTTTAGTCTGAAAATAAAAATTGCCGAGATGATTATCATGGCCCCTAATACCCTCCGGAAGTTCAATTGGATGGGTGGAACCATCTAATATGTCTTAAAACGGTCAATTTACCCGTTCGAAACTTGTATCAATTTCGTGAAATGGAGCCTATCACGGACATCATTGAGAACATATAATGGTCATATATGGTTCCAAACGTCATTATATGACCATAAGATGTATCCCCCAGGGTCTCAAGACATTTCGCCACCGGACACTGTAACCTCAAAAATTTCTTAAAAAGCGTGGATAATAGCCTTCAATTTTGGAATTTTTGACCTTTTTTTGCCCGGAAATAAAAATTCCCGATATTTTTACCATGGCCCCTATTACCCTTCGGGAGTCCGTTTGGGTGGGTGGAACCATTACAATATGTCTTAAAACGGTAAATTTACTCGTTCTAAAATTTCACCGATTTCGTGAACAGAAGCCTACCACGGATATCTTTGACAACATATAATGGTCATATATGGTTCTAAACGTCATTATATAACCCTAAGATGTATCCCCTATGGTCTCAAGACTTTTCTCCATCGGGACATGTAACCTCAACAATTCCTCAAAAAGCATGGACAATTGGCTTCAATTTTCGAATTTTCTGACCTTTTTTCGCCGGAAATAAAAATTGTCGAGATATTTACCATGGTCTCTAATATCCTCCGGCAGTCCAATTGGGTGGGTGGAACCATCTAATATGTCTTAAAACGCTCAATTTACCCGTTTGAAACTTGCACCGATTTCGTGAACTGAAGCCTACCACGGACATCTTTAGCAACATATTTATTGGTCGTATATAGTTCCAAACGTCATTTTATGACCCTAAGATTTATCCTCTAGGGCATCAAGACTTTTCGCCACCGGACCCTATAACAACAAAAATTCCTCAAAAAATGTGGATAATAGCCTTTAATTTTGTAATTTTTTGACCTTTTTTTGCCCGGAAATAAAAATTGCCGAGATATTTTCCATAGTCCCTTATACCCTCCGGGAGTTTGATTGGGTGGGTGAAACCACCAAATATGTCTTAAAACAGTCAATTTACCTGTTCGAAACTAGTACCGATTTCGTGAACTGAACCTTACCACGGACATATTTGACAACATATAATGGTCACATAAGGATCCAAACTTCATTATATGACCCTAAGATGTATCCCCAAGGGTCTCAAGACATTTCGCCACCGGGCCCTGTAACCACAAAAATATCTTAAAAAAAGTGGATAATAACCTTCAATTTTGGAATTTTTTGACCCTTTTTTGCCCGGAAATAAAAATTGCCGAGATATTTACCATAGTCCCTAATACCCTCCGGGAGTTTGATTGGGTGGGTGGAACCATCCAATATGTCTTAAAATGGTCAATTTACCCGTTCGAAACTTGTACCGATTTCGTGAACTGAACCTTACCACGGACATCTTTGACAACATATAATGGTCACATAAGGATCCAAACGTCATTATATGACCCTAAGATGTATCCCCTAGGCTCTCAAGACATTTCGCCATCGGGCCCGCCCTGTAACCTCAAAAATTACTCAAAAAGCGTGGATAATAGCCTTCAATTTTGGAATTTTTTGACCTTTTTTCGCCCGTAAATAAAAATTGCCAAGATGTTTACCATGGTCTCTAATACCCTCCGCGAGTCCAATTGGATGGGCGGAACCATCCAATATGTCTTAAAACGGTCAATTTCCCGTTCGAAATTTGCACCGATTTCGTGAATTGAAGCCTAAAACGAACATCTTTGACAACATATAATGGTCATATATGATTCCAAACGTCATTATATGTTTCTAAGATGAATACAATAGGGTCTCTAGACTTTTTGCAACCGGGCCCTGTAACCACAAAAATTTCTCAAAAAGCGTGGATAATAGCTTTCAATTTTCAAATTTTTTGACCTTTTTTAGTCTGAAAATAGAAATTGCCGCGGTGATTATTATGGTCCCTAATACCCTCCGAAAGTCCAATTGAATGGGTGGAACCATCTAATATGTCTTAAAACGATCAATTTACCCGTTCGAAACTTGCATCAATTTCGTGAAACACCTTTTTCTTGTTTCCTGTTTTTGGTTTTTAGTTTTCAAAAAAACAGGAAACTGAAAACCAAAAATGATGCCAAACAAGCCCTAAAATCTTTGTTCTTAATTTGGGTTTTAATCCTTAATAGTAGACGAAAAGAAAGGTAATTACTGTATATAAAACTATTTAGGGCAAGTCAAACCACTATTTAACAAAAAATTGTGAATGTTTGATAAAGTAGTGTTTATGGTAGCTTTTAGTGGTGAAATTATCTTTTATGAAACATTAGATTTATTAGCTTCTGAAAATTTTATACATAGTTTGAAAAATAAAATATTGATTTTGTATATATAACAGGTATTTAAATAATCTATCTTCACAGCTAAAAGCTAAATTCACAGCTGACAGTTACCTTCATAGCTATATTTTGTCAAACACGCCCAATAGAAGGCCTAATTATATAATTTCGATACTTTACAAAGAGACCCAATTTAACTGGGAAATTTGTTGACTTTTCCAAAAGTGAATGTTGCTTCTTGTCCGTCTTTTGTTGACTTTTCCCCTATTTTTCCAAGTATACCCCCTATTATTAGATTAGGTGGATCTGAATCTCATCTACAAGTATAAAAGAATTGGAAATTTTGTCAGAAAAAATCATTTATAACAACTTTTTTGTTGGGAAAAACCTTATAAAATTTTTTTGGCAAAGAGAAACCAGATTAAATGGTCACAATCCGGCGTTGACCGGTCGTTTTCCGGCATTGACTTTACATGTGCCAGTCACATGACCTATTTTTTTTAACTAATCCCACCTAATTTCTTCTAATTCTCCCCCTAATTTGCCTCTTAATCTTTTGTTTTAATTTTCCCCCTTTTTCTTATAATTTCTCTCTTCTCTCTCCTCTTTCCCTTTCTCCCCTCTTTTCGATTGTCAATTTAGGTTTTGGGTGTTTTTTGTTCTTCTGGTTTAAGACAAGGATTTGCAGAAAACTGCCAGGATTGATTTGTTTATGTTTCTAATTTGTAATTGGGGTTGTTTATTTTCAATTGGTAAGTCAAAGTTGTTATCTTGATTTGCAAAAACCAAGGAATGATCTTGGTTGGTTTTCTGAAATATTGGATCTTGGGAATTTTGATTTGAAAGTTGGTTATTGTGGGAGAGAAGAAATTTGGGAATTTTTATGGAAGTAATCAATCAATGGCAGACTTTAAAGAAAGTAATTCATGAGCACTTGCATTGGTAAAGGTGAACATGCATAATTGCACGAACATCATGTTGATTAATAAGACCTCAATTGTAAACAAGGTGGTTAATCCAAGTCTCTCAGCTCAGAGTTTACAGTTATCCCGACTGTATTGCAATGGAAATATAGCAGTGCCCTCTGATGACCGAAACAGGTATAGGTATTGCTATCCATCAGAATTTTAATTGCTACTGCAGATATGGCTATTATGGGAATCCTTATGGTTAAGCATAAACGATCCTAACTTTTTAATATTAATCAGTATAGTTTTATTAGTATGCTGTTCAATCAAAATTTTCTCATCATAATCAGTCTTCTTCAATTCTAGTCCCAAGAGATGGAAATCTTTATCATTGTATTGGCATTGACCGTGATCCCCGAATACACAACGAATCATTTGGTTTATCATTGCCGCTAAGTATTCCAAACTTGAGTATTACTATACATCATGCATAGTATAAGAAAGCGCAGTAAAACATGATTTGTCATGCTTTCTGAAATTAGAAATGATGCTGACTATTAACATTAATATTATTAATACATCAAGACACCTCTTTGTTGAGCATATACAATAATACAACTGAGTAATGGGCCAAAAAAATTATTATCAATGAGGTGAGGTGGTAATCCTAACCCAGATTAACCACCGAAATGTGGTAAAACTCGTAGGATGTTGCTTGGAGACTGAAGTGCCCTTGTTGGTTTATGAATATGTCTCTAATGGAACTCTCTTTGATCACATACACAATGATGGCCCCCGTTGGCTCTCTTAGGAACACTGTCTGAGAATTTCAACTGAGGTTGCTAATGCAATTGCTTATCTGCACTCTGCAGCTTCAATGCCTATCATCTGTAGAGACATCAAGTCTTCCAACATTCTTTTGGATGATAATTTTACAGCAAAAATAGCGGATATTGGATTCTCTAGGTTAGTTCCCATCGATCAGGATCAAGTCACCACCATGGTTCAAGGAACTTTTGGATATCTTGATCCAGAGTACTTTCTGACAAGTCATCTGTCTGAGAAGAGTAATGTCAACAGCTTTGGAGTAGTTCTTGTTGAATTGTTAACGAAGAGAAAGCCAATTTCATGGGAGACTGGACCGGAAGATAGGAACTTAGCGATGCAATTCATTAGTTCAATCAAGAGCAATCAGGTTTTTGATATCCTTGAGCCTCAACTCATGAAGGAAGCATCTCAGGAGGAGCTTATTACCATTGGAAATCTTGTAGATCAATGCCTTAGTGTTAAAGGACCGGCCATCTATGAAGGACATTGCAAAAGAGTGGAAGGATTGATGAAGAAATCAAAGCACCCTGGGTCTAATCAATGCGATAATGGAAACAATGGCTTGCTAAGTGTACATAAGCACTCTTCTGTTCAGCCCTCCCTAGACCAGAATACATCTCGCCAGATTAATTTTGAGGAGTTAATTATGGAGATGAGCTCTCCTCGCTAGCTTTTTAAGGAAATCGCTTTGTCCATATCCAAAGAATTGTTTCAGGACAATGAGATTTTCCATAAGAATCCTACCAGTGGACTCAATGCTTTGATCTACTCAAGGAAATTAAGCAACTAAAAAGTTGAATTTTTTTTTGTTATCTTGTTTAAATGATCTGAAATCAGAATTAGTGAATGTAATACATTTGTTGAATAAGATCATCGTGATTACATATTAAATCCAGGTCTACAGGATATGGTTTGTGACAGGATGCAGGCGGGGAGTGTCAAATGTCAGAAATTCACCAGATCACAGACATTAAAGTCCTGTTTTCTGAGTAAAATACTTGTATTTTTTTTTTTTTGGGTCAGATTAAGGCATGTTTCCTGAATTCTGTTTAGGTAATGAATTTTGAGCTCTAGATCTTTATTTTTCATCAGTAAATTTTGATTAAGAACTAATTCTTGCTTGTCTTCATTCCCCTACTCAACTGATTAACTCTGTAACATTCTGTGAAACAAATGTTTACTTTCTTGCTCTTAACAGCAAAGGTATGATATCAGTGTTTTATCATGATACATATTATATGCTTTGAGTCTCAGCATATTTATTTTGAATAAGCTCTTTATGATTATTGATCTCTTTTAGGGCCTTTTATTAATTACTCCCTCCGTTTTAATATGTTCCCATTATGGAACTGTCCATTTTTGTCATACCTTCAGATAGAACACAGACATGTGCAGTACTGCAGTAGGCTGCCAACGGAAAGCCAAGGTACGTTGATACAATGTAGATACCTCAGTGGTCAAAGAGGAATGTGGAAATTCTAACAGAACAAGATCTTTCAGATATGTGGAACTGCTGGACAGAAACTGCCAAGGTTGAACAGAAACTCAAGTGGAAAATTTGTTGTTACATGATACTATTGACTCTTATCACTTGATTTTGTAAAGCACAGGATAGTCTCACATTAATCACAGAAAATCAGTGCTGAATGTATATCCTGCATATTCATTGTTTCACAACTCATGTTTATTGCAGATTGAAGGGGCATTGGTACAGAGGCTGAGATGCAGCTCATAAGTGGATACGTCCTGGCTTCGTTTACACTTGTGTCCCTGGAAACTATAAAATTCTAACCCTCAAAATTCAGCATCTCTCTTTTGAAGGTTTGTACACCTTTCATTTTCAGTTGTAGTGTTAAATGCTTCTGTGTACATCCTAATTTGTGAGTTATATAGAATTGGATTTGTATGCTGCCAATAAATCAAAAAATCATTTGGTTGATTGAGTATGCTGCCAATAAATCCTTTCCAATTATTACATATCGGAAGGGCGTGTAAGAAGGGCATACTCCGTAGTAAGGGCCTCACTGCCTCTAAACTCTGGAAGGGCATGCATGTAAGAAGGAAAAGCTTGAGCTTATTGCTATTGGTTAAAAATGTCTTTTTTATATCATTATGAAACTTGGTCTCTACTCTCTAGATGAGAAGCATATACATGGCCAAAGTAAAAGTGATCCTATATGAATATCGTTAGAGATCCCATATGAAAATTGTTATATTCCTTGTGTTATTGTGTAAAGTTGTCCTTGTGTGTCACTACAAATTAGAATCTGCTATCTGCAAACTGTGAGTCAAATATGCTGCTTTTGGCTGATAATGCAGGGATCTCGACATGTTAAAGCTATACATTCCTCCAAAGCTGTTGGTGAACCTCCATTATTCCTTGCCTCTGTCATCTTATTTGCTATCAAGGATGCAATCACAGCTGCTAGAACAGAAGCAGCTTACAGTGGATGGTTTCCTCTTGACAATCCTGCTACCCCTGAGAGAATCCGCATAAATCAAATCACCTCGAGATTTGTCCATTCAAACTAAACTCAGTATCAATTATGCTGTGTATGGTGAAGCTTGTCTGTATACCTTCACCTATGGTGAAAAAGGTCTTCCTGTAAAATTAAAGATAACTCTGACCCTGGTGGTTTCGAGATGGATTCGTATATATCAGTGGACCCATGCTATTGTCCTCCATTACCTTTAAAAACAAAATATCCTTTTCATATACAAGTACTATAATGGCTTAAGGGCCTATTAACTACATTAGTCAGTCTGCATACAACTAATAAGGCAGCAGCGAAAGCAGATCAGTTCCTTAGGCAGTCTCTTTCAAAGGCATCACGAGCACAAGAAGCAACAGCAACTAAAGAAGTATCCTAGGATTGATATGCCAATTTTCCAAGTGCTTCAACACAGCGTTCTGCATGCTTCATATCGTCATCATTGAGCCTAACCGTCACCATAATTTCTCTCACAGTGGCAACAATATTGGCTTTATGAATCAGAGTAGACAATTCTTGATTCCTTTTCTCTTGGCAATATTTTGCCAAATAAGTACAGATAGCAAACGATACCCTCCATAAAGTTGGAAATTCTGTTTTAAGATAGAGGTGTAATGTTTCTATTACCTCTTCACCCCAAAGATTACCATCAAACGCTGTCACTATAATCCAAGCAACCCTTTCTGCAAGTACATCTAGCTCATCCAATTGGTCAAAAAAGCAAGTAACATGAAAAACTGCCCGTTGCAGGGTTACCTGATCATCTTTTCCAAGTTTATGTCTCTTACTAAAACCCAAAAGACTATCATACCGATCTTCCGATTTAACCACGTGGTTCCTTAAAAGGTCAACCACAAAGGTCAAATCACCATTTTTAACAAAATAGGCGCACAAAATGGTTAAAATCCATGATGCACCATGAAAGTTGCTCTTTTAGTTCTTTATCAAGGTTTTTCGATTTGCCTGTTTCAATGGCATTTTTATATGCCATTAAAATGCAATGGCCTTCAAATTTCCGAAACAAATCCACGGCACGATCTCCGCTCTCATTTAGGTTTGCCGTACCAAAATATGCTGGTACAAATTAAATAATGTTAGAATTAAAATATGCTGGTACAAATTAAATAAGGTTGGAATTACAAATTAACTTACGAGGACCGGATTTAATAGCATCTGTAGTGTATTCAGCAAAATATTGGGCACAAACTGTTTCGAAATCCGTCTTTCCACGATACTGAGCATACTTTTCGTCTGAAATTCAAACAATAATCATTCATTAATATAAAACAATTTTACTAAAATATCAATTCTTGGACTAGAAACCTTACTTGCACCACCATCTTTTTCCTCGTCCGGTTCCGCGAGCATTTGGTCGAGTGAATCGGTGAACTCATCAAAGTTCTCTTCCTCTAATGGCTTGGGCATTTCTTCAAGGGCATCAACATAGGCTGTTACACGCATCACGACTTCTTCTTCGAGTTTAGCTGTGTCCATCTTGTGCACAACTTCAGCAAACTTGTTTTGGTGGATCACCTTGGACAATTCAGGACTGTTTCTGTCTTTGCAAACCAATGCCAAGGAAGTCGCTAAGACCAGTCCAACCACCACTAAAGTCTTATATGGAGACCTCAAAAAACGGTATATAGTACCGAAAACTTCATCACCCCAAATCCCTGTATCATAAGCATCTAAAAAAGCCTCAGCAACCAGGTTTGAAGGTTCATCAACCTTACCCGCCTCCTCAAAAATGCACATCACTAGAAACATAGCGCGTTGCAGGGCTGCCTGATGAATCTCTCCTACATTATACTTGTTAACGAAACCAATTACATCACATTTCGATCCATTACCTATCATGAATTCCTTGAGAATTGTCAGCACCACTTCTTTCTTCTTCTCCTTCTTGTGGTAATGCACACCAAATATCATCAGAATCCCTGCGAAAGGTCGATGAGGTTCGAGCTCATCATGACTGAGAGCTTCAATGTTGCCGGAGTCCAGAGCTTTTCTAAAATTCCAGTAAACATTCGATGCTCCAATTTTCTGAAAAAAGTCTTCAGCAAGGCTCCAACCTACTGAAAAATTCAAACATAAACACGTTCAAATTAAGTTTTATATGTATATAAGTTTATGATTGCACGCGTGCCAAATTATCCAAATCTCGAAATTTAAATTTTCGTGTCATTATTTTTAAATTGCCAAGACGGACATTTAATTCTTGTAACATGCGATGTAATACTATACAAAGTGTGATTTCTTTATAGACATCAATATAATAGTATAAATCATCAATTAATCTCTCTTATTTTTTTAATTTCCTCAAGAAAACTAGTAGTTAACAGTAAATTTGATTCAATCTCAAAGTACTTATAATCGTTAAAGCTGGAAATTAAAAAATTCATCAACGCATTAAAAAATTGACTAGTACACATTATATCAAACACATTTACTGCATGCTTATATCGAATCTTACACTGCAATTTTTTCAATTTCATCAATACAACGTAATAATTTTTGAATCAAACAATTTCATACGAACCCTAGATTATGTAATTAAACCATACATTGATCATGACAGGATTATTTTCGTCAATTACTAACCCTAGGTTTACTCAATTAGATTAAACTTGATAAAATTAATCATTAAACTGTAAATTAAATCCAGATTAGCGTTAGAGCTTTTTTAAAATTCCAGTAAACAGTTAATGCTCCAATTTTCTGAAAAAAATCTTCAGCAAGGCTCCAACCTATTGTAAAAATCAAACATAAACACGTACTAAATATTAAGTTTTATATGTACATAATTATACGATTGCTCGCGTATCTCGAAATCAAAAGAGTTTTCGTGACATTGATTAAAAAATTGCCAAGACGGACACTCAAATTTTATTTGGCACTATTTTACGAGTCCATGTAACATGTGATGTAGCATAACATGTGACTTCTTTGTAGACATCAATTAATTGATGTACAATAGTATCAACCATCGATTAATCTCTTTAAAAATTTCCACAAGAAAATTAGTTAGCATCAAATTTGATTGACAGTACTTTTAATTGTTAAAGCTGGAATTAAAAAAACCATCAACGCACTGAAAATTGACTAGAAGTCTACAGCATATTTTAGGCAAGCACACATTATATCAACAAACATTGATTGCATGCTCATATCAAACTAACACTGCGATTTTATGAATTTCATTAATAATAATCTTTGAATCAAACAATTTCAAACGAAGCGTTATTCAATCAAATCAAACATTGATCATAACAAGGTTATTTTCCTCAATTACTAACCTTAGGTTCATTCAATTAGATTAAACTTGCTAAAATTAATCATTAAACTGTAAATTAAATCCAGATTAGCGTTCTTTCAAAAAAAAAAAAAAAAAAAATCCAGATTAGCGTTAGAAAACTTACCAGCAGTGTTGAATTCGTCACTATCAGATTCCGAATTAGGTTCAGCGAGAAATTCCTCATATAAATCTTCAAAATCGTCTAAATCATCATCACAACATTCAACATTAACCTCGAATAGCTGTTCTTCCTCCACCATTGGAGCTTTTCCTTTAGCGATCATCTTCCTCCTCGCAATTTTAGCGGCTTCTTCTGGAGAAATCATCATATCCTCTGCTTCTTCACAGATTACCTCCATTTCAGCGGTTTTCTGGTTCTTCTCTGTTTCTTCCGTTTTAGCAGCTTTTTCAGGTCTGCTTTCCTCCATTGGAGCTTTTACTTTATCGATAATCTTCCTCTTCTCCGCCATTTTAGCAGCCTCTTCGGGAGAGAGTGTCTTCTCCTCTGTTTTTTCAGAGTTTACCTCTTTCTTCTCTGTTTTCTCATCATCAGCTTTTTCGTCAGCGATTGTCTTCATCTCCTCTGTTTCGGCGATTTCTTGAGAGGATTTCTTCTGATTCTTCTCAGTTTCTTGAGAAATTGCGACATTCTCCTCTGTTTCTTGAGAAATTGCCGTTTTCTCCTCTGTTTCAGTGAATTTCTCCATTGTTGATTAGCTGAATTTTGAAAGAGAGGTTGAGTGTATTCGAGTTGCTGATTTAAGATAGAGAAGTTGAGTGGAATTTAGAGGGAGAAGTTGAGTGGAGTTTAGAGAGAGAAAATGAGGCAGCAAATTGTCACAAACTCTGTTGTTGTTATTATTCCAAGTTTTAAATCGATTTTGAAAGAGAGTTAGCGCGTCTTTGAAATTGGAATTGGCAATTAGGCAGGGGTTCGTTCTTAGATAGATAACGGAGTGTTCTAGTACTTAGGGCCTTAGGGAATGCTTAATTGATGCTCGACTTCGTGCTAGGGTAGCTCGATTTGACACGTTATTATTTTGAGTCGATTTTTTTACTGTGTTTGATTGAGCTGATCTTGAGTAGTTGCACTTTGTTCCGCGTTGCACTTCTCTTTTTTTATTTATAATTTCTTTGTCCTATGAAATGCTCGCACACTTTATTCAATCAATCAAAGCCTTAATCTCAAAAGTGGGGTTGGTTAACATGAACCACATTTGATTATTCCGTGTAGTCATCAACATAAATCTTTCTCCTCCATCCCTTACGATTCAAAGCTTCATCCTCATGTAAAAAAAATGATAGATATTATATTTAGGATAATATTTGTCGCAGATTAGGATATATTAAATGTATATTTTGTATGTTTATCGTATCTAGGATTCCTAACGTGATTAGGCCTAGTGTTGTAAACTCTATATATTTGATCAATGGTACACACTCCAGATTAAGGAGTTTTCCCGAAATCTAACAAAAAAAAAAAAAAAAAACTGTCGTCTTCTCCTCTGTTTCAGTGAATTCCTCCTTTGTTGATCAGCTAAATTTAGAAAGAGAGGTTGAGTGTATCTGAGTTGCTGATTTCAGAGGAGAAGTTGGTTTTAGAAAGAGAAGTGAGTGAATAGTATAGAGAGATGTTGAAGGGAGAGAGAAGTTGAAGTAGCTACCCGTAACAAACTGTAACGAAGTCTGTTGTAATTATTTTGAAAAAAAGGTAAGAGAGAGGTTTAGCGCGCGTATTTGAAAATTGGGATTGGCAATTGCCAATTAGCCATGGGGTTCTTATATTATTCCAGAATGTTCTACTCGTTAGGGCCTTTGGGTGCTTAATTGATCATGATGCTCAGGTTCATGTTTGGCTATCTTAGTTAGTCGACTTGACACGTTATTATTTCGACTTTTGAATTATGATTATTATTTTACTCGTGTTTAATTGGGTTGATTTCAAATAGCTTGCACTTTATCTATCTTACACTAATTTTTTATTACTCATCTTATTATTTCGCAATCTTACATACTACTCGTATATTTTATATTATAAGAATAGTATTCCTGGGCTTTGGGTGTTTAATTGCTTATGATGCTCGAGTTCGTGTTTGAGTACCTAGACCAGTCGAATTAACAAGTTATCATTTCGACTTTTGAATTAATTTTTTATTTAATAGCTTGACCTTTGTACTGTTTTATACTTTTTTTAAAAAAAAATGAAATTCGCTCTCTCACATATTACTCGTATACTTTATATTATATATATAAAAAAAAATGCTCATTTAGCTTTCAATATATAATTTTTTTCCAAAGATTTTATGCAATGCCTAGTGTTGTGATTAATTAGATTATTACAAAATGAACAAAGTATAAATTACAAAATGCATACTAAGTATTTATCAATTATTATTACTACTACCACTACTACTATTACCTAGGATTGAGCAAAAAGTTATGGTACCCTGAATAGGTATCGAAACCTTGAACCGAAACCTATACACGTGATTTTGATTTCGGATAGTAAAATGGAGAACCTGCTGCAACAGGTTCTGGTTCAGTTTATATTTAGGCCTTGTTCAGTTCGCCATTAAAAAAATATTTAGTGAAATTAATTTCAATTTAGTAAAAATAATTTCAATTGAGCAAAAATGAGTTTAGATAATAAAATTAATTTCAGTTTAGTAAAAATAATTCCACTTTAGCAAAAATTAGTAACCCTAAAGAAGAAATATAATTGAGAATTAGTAAAAAATAATTTCAATTTAGCAAAAATAAACTAAGTTTAGCCAAAATAATTTTCGTTCAGCAAAAAATAAGGTGAAGCGAATAAGCCATTAAATGTTATACGGAATACAAATATTACTTTCTTGATAATTAAAGGTTTTAATAATCAATTTTTTACATTAATATACGTATCCAAAATAATGGGAATCATCAAATGGGCTGTTTGGGGCCGTTGTTAGGAATATTCATCAAGGGAATTAGAATTACGAATTTTGGTCGTTGATAATTAGGAATTTTGGACCCCTTTAGTTAGGGATATTCATTATTCATCAAAAGAAAATGGAAATCAATTGCCTATATTACTTTGTTTAACCTTTTTTTCCCATTCCCTTTATCAATCAGTTTATCCTCTCTATTCCCCAAATCCTTCCAATTTGATTTCACCCCTTAAGTTTTTCCATTCCATCCAATCCAATCCTGTTTTCTTCTGGTAATTATTTTTTTCCTACAAAATTGGACTTAATTTTTAATTTTAAATTGGTTTATGTTAATTTCTGTGTTTCTATGAATTGGTATTACAAGTTATTGTACTTGATAAATGATTCAATTTCCTGGAAAGTTGAGATTTGAGAATAGCTTCTGATATTGGGTTTTTGTGTGCACTTGATATGAGACTCAACATTATGTATTATACTTAAAATCGCGAGTGGCTATGATTGGTACTTGAGTCGTCTTTAGGTTCTTGTGAGAATTGAGTAAAAACAAGTGCCTCATTACTTCCTTTGATTTCATTTAGAGATTATGTAGCTTCATACACATGGCTGTGATGTTAGATAGATGAATCGCCCCCGAGCTGAATGTCAGACCATTATGGTGTCTGTAACTATGCCACTTTTAATATAAAGAGCGGGGGGAAGAGACCATGTTCTTGTCAGAGCCTAAATTGTAAGCTCATTCACTTGGTTCATCCTGGCCCTGTGACAGTTGTAAACTTGATCAGACACATCTCACACAACATCTGAGAGCTTCCCCCCTCCCCACTTCTGCACCATTATTGATGCACTGCTAGGTTAATTACATCATATCATAAGGTTGACACATCGAGAAGATATTTCCGTGTCCTTGATGCAAGTTCGTTATAGTATGCAATAACCTGAATATATAGACAGCTGAAGGACTTTGTTATAGAACAAGTTGTGCCACCATTAATTATTAATTACTTCATTCATTGTTATGCTTTTTGCCTGAATACATTCTATTCTTTACTAATTCTCCCCAACCACCATTCAAGTCTTAGCCCCCCTCCCTCCAATTGTTTGGCATTTCATGTTCACCATGTACAAGTGATAACTATATCCTAAGGACTGTTATTTTATGAAACCATATACTCTGGATTTTCTCATTGCAATATATACTGCACCACATGTGATATCTATCTGTATTAATCTAGTCATGTTTGGAGATGCCAATAGTTTCTGTTCTGTTTGTGTAATTGTGGGCTTACTCTTTTTTGAATATATGCCTATTTGAGCCTCAAATTATGAAGTCGTAAAACTAATCTTTATCTCTTGTTCTATGCTTTGCTATATTGTTTCAGGTCCTTGCGTCTGCTACTTACTGCTGTTGAGTATGGAATTTTTAATGATTGTTAGCTAATTAGACAAAACTCTGTCAAACTTTTAGGAGACTTGTTGTTGAAGGTGTGTTTTTAGAGCCTCTTTTCCCTTTTACTTAAATCGCTCTGCTTGAAATAGTTGAGATCATACGCTATCTTGTTGTCTCCGACTCTCCATAACCAATGAAAAGTTATATTTCCTGTAGGTTGCTGGAACTTCTGTAAAAGCATTGCTTGAGGGAAGTAGTGATGATGAAAGAGCTAGTACAGAAGCACAAAGACGTGCAATTATAGAGGTGCTTGGTAGATAGTAACGTAATGAAGTGCTTGCAGCCTTATACATGGTTCGGACTGATGTCAGTGTATCAGTGCATCAGGTACATATCCATTTAGAATTTCAAAACACTTATGAACTTTTGACAATTTGTTTGATTTCTTATTTTTATAGGCTACTTTGCATGTATGGAAGACCATAGTAGCAAATACCCCTAAGACGCTCAAGTAAATTATGCCTTTATTGATGGATACCTTGATATCTTCACTTGCATCACCGTCTAATGAAAGGCAACAGGTTTGTTAATGTTTAGTGCTATTCTCAGTTAAATAATTCAATTTGAGAGCTATGTACATTACTTATCTTGTGTATGTCTACTAGAATGCAGGAAGGGCATTGGTTGAGCTTGTTAGGATGCTTAATGAAAGAGTGCTTCCTTTGATTATACCTATTCTAGCTAGAGGACTAAAAGATCCTGGTTCTGGTAGAAGACAAGTATGAAAAATCCCCGACTTTTGTGTCTACCTTCAACCAACTTTGTTACTTGTTGAGATGTGCTTTTGTGTAATATATGTCAATATACTATTAATGGGTACACAACTACACCCTTAATTTGCGCCAAAATCAAGTTTATCTTCATGATTTTTTTTACTCGTACATCTAAGCCTAGTATCGTCATTTCATGTACTTTAATGAGGGACTAAGTTGTCATTTACTCGTCCCTCGATGCATAGCTGTACCTCGTGACGTGTATGGATATCCACATCATGCGTACAGGTCATGAACTCCGTTCCGTATCACCGTTGTCCACCCCCAACTACCGTATACATTATGTCCCCAGTCCCCACCAAACTATGTTGGGTTAGGGTTACAAACTTCATCTTCCTCAAGAAGTCTAGTCTTCACATTGGAGATTCCAAGGTAAAAACGAAATATACGCTTCTTTCATCCCTGGGAGCTCATACTCGGGTTTCACCTCCAGGTAAATCATGGCATCTAAAGTATGATATTCACTTCTTAGATGTATCAAGCAAACATCCTGTTCATTACACCTTCGCGTGTCTGTAGGTACTCATGGTCAATATCGAATTGGGTAAGCGCTGCCGATCTATAACCAACTGTATGGGGTATGACCTCCTCCCGCAGGGTACGAGTCATATTATAGATTCGGATGAAGTAAAGGTTAGCTTAATTACATTTTTCTTTCAGGACATTTTGTAAATTATTACATCGTATATTAGGAAATTACAATTGCTATGATTGATGCTAAACTTCTGGGGGGATTCAATCCCAGTTAGATGAGGTCAATGATACTTGAATTCTAATTTTTTTCATTCCGTCTGTTAATTTTTAAAATCGCTTATGGGGAATTTTTTTTACATGACCTGTGTTAATTTCTAAAATTGCTTATTAGGGAAATGTAATTGATAAGGTTAGATGATGAGAAACTGGGAATTATTCAATGTTGATAGGACATTATGTTAACTTTCATATACAAATTAGAAGCTGAATTTGTATGACATATGGACAGCTGAACTTAGTATAGATATTTAATTGTATTGATTGATCGGCTTTTATATCACTAGATAGGTATGAAGCTGAATGCCTGTGCACAATTTACATATATCCTTTAGGCACTTATGTATCTAATTTGCTATTGCAGCAAGCAGCCCTTGGTATGGCGCAGAAAACAGTAGACATATACCCTGCTCTGTTTAAGGTATTGAACTAATTAGAGCGTGTGGTTTGGTATTTTTGGCGCTGAAGTGCTTTTTATACAATAAAACTAACGAGGTGTACTATTTGAATAGGATAACTCTTTAAGCGTTGGTGGGTTTGTGAAAGAGAGAGGGCTTGTGATACATCAATATTCCAGTTCTATTCGGAGGGTAAGCTCCTACTTAAGATAGAGTTGATATACCATCATGCCAAAGTACTAAGTTTATTTTCTCGTTTTAAATATAATTAAAACATAAGCTACAATTGTGGCAGCCTCCCAACATGAACTGTCGGGTTGAGTCGTTCGGCAGAATATGCCAAAAATTTGATGAAAGGAGGACAAGATGGGTATGTGAGATGGGTTTTGGTGGACTACTACATTTTGCTTCCCATCATATGCACTTGCCACGACAATTAGCATATTGGTGTATGACCAGAATTGATCCCATGAGTAAGTTGTTTATCGGTCCAGATGGCCATGTGTTCCCCTTTTCAAAGAATCAAGTTCGTTGGATATTGGGAATCCCATGTGGAACAAAGCAAGTACCATCAACAAAAGATATGTCAGACAACGTACGTGCAAAGGTTCAAAGCATAATATTAAAGTACGGTAGAGCATGGGAGACGAAACCAGCAACACTTTTTGGCAGGACATACACTTCAGTTGGCATTCCTGTAACGGTGGAGATGATGGATAAGCTAGAATGTTACTTTGAAGAGGATCAAGAAGAAGAGTTCAAGACATTATTCTTGATTATTGCACTACAAATGGTTTTATGTCCAACTCAATCGCCGAGACTTGCTCATGACCTGCTACCTGCCGCAAGCTGCGCACTAGATTGTAGCCAGTATGATTGGTGTGATCTGGTTCTTACAAAATTGATGGACAATGTGTCAAGCTTTGCGCGAAGGTTTTATGCAAACGGTTTTGCTGGGGGATGTGGAGGATGTGCTATTTTTGTAGTTGTAAGTTCACAACCTATTATTAGCTGGTAATTGGTAAACAATACTGTCTAATTGATAAATATGATGAATTCTGTTGTATTTTTCTTGGTTTTTGATCAGATCTTTTACCTTGACCGATTGAATGTGGAACCTGTCAACTGGGAAACTTTTCCAAGACTGAAAGCATGGGACATGAAGCGGATTGGCATTGCGGGGAAGCGTGATCGTTGTAATTCTGGGGACTATGGGAAATTAGGGGTATGTGTCGTCGCTTATACTTTGCAAGTGTACGTTATATTTCTACATTTGTGTGAAAGTTGTAAAACAACATAACAACCGTGTGTGATAGTTGATAGATGTTGCTTACGGTGAGAGACACCCAAAACAAGCACGGGACAGTTTTGGACCTCCGGGCTGTCCAATGGTGAACGTAAGTTGTTTTGAACTTCTTCATCACGAATGAATATGAGTTGTTTTGAACTTCTTACCACGACTTATATCATGCACGACCATACTGTGTAGTTTTGTAACAGTTTTTGGGGTGGTCATATCCACTTTTGCATGTTGCCAGGATGTTTCAAAACTTGTTGGCTTTGCTAGGGACAGAAGAAGGCGTGATGATTTGCGTTGTTATCGGGGAATTGCACATCATGTACCTCCTCAGATACAATCCCCATCTACAGAGGAGGATTGTGTAGATTCCACAAATTCGGATGAGTCTTAATGAGGTTACGTTAAGTTTAATCAAACATCTTGTTCAAAAACTTAATTGTTGGTAGGTGTGTGTCAAATTTTGTATTTTTAGTAGAGGCAAGAACTTGTTCAGTTTGTACTTGTAAGATGTAACCGTCCATAACCATACACTCATAAGGTGTGAAAGTTTCATTACATTTACAAACCCGAAATGAGGATGCTTTAAAAAAATACACAAGTGGCCACTTGAATGGGCTCCAGCCCATATAGATGTGTAAAGAGTAAAATACAATAAATTGGCCCAAATAACCAGATACATAAGTATTGGCTAGCAACTAGCAATAACACTTGGTTCCTATAACTACAATTCAGGCCCGTAAAAGTTCTTTACAATTATTACCTTAATTTCCATTATTTAATCATCTACGTGCACGTATACAAAAGAATATGCGCTTATTTTTTCAGACAAAAAAATCAAGTCTCAATGTCTCAATCTGGTAAACATTATACACATGTACTAAGATAGTATCATATACGATTTCCGCATTTAATTACTTTTCTGAACTTATTTGTTCATATTTTATCAGATGTCTCTGAAGAGACATCAACATATTTGTTGGAAAACAAAGCAAAGGATTAAATATAAGAACCCTAATAAGATTTTACTTGGCAGTTGCAAAGTTTTATTTGAAAAAAAAAAATATTAGGAAGTCAAGGGATAGCTCATATATAATTGTTTAGGAAATATTGGCAAAGACAACTAGTTTGAAGTGTAACCTAATATAAAACAACCTCTTCAATTAATTTTGCATACTTACTTCCACATTTTTACCCAGTATATGGCAAATTATCGACATTGGTTAAAAAAAAAATAATAATTAAAAAAAAGACATGGCGCGAAAATTTGGTAACTACACCTAAATAAAAGGTCCGGCAACATTTAGAACATATCGTACTAACAAATCTGAAAAGAGACAATTGAACTTGAGAGAGGATGGGTGTAGGACCCTTGATTTGGAGGGGAAGGGGGTGTAAATAGCAACATGCTTTGCACACTCGTTGTCAACATTGGAAAAAAAAAAGTCAACGTTGAAAATTTTAATTAGGTGTTGTTGTCTTTTTCTAAACTTGTATTTTGTGGTTGTAAAATTGAAAATAAGGGTATAAAATTTTTAGGGGAAAAATATAACGTAGTGATATATGGTGTATTAGTATATTAGCTTAAGGATTTATAGATAAAGAAATAGGTATTGGATGGGTCATTGACTCATATTACATTTGTTGATTTATTAAGGAACTCTATATTTGTAGTTAGGAATTAAACAAAACAAAATCAAAGGCATTCATATACAATAATCGAAGGTCGAAGAGGCTTAACTAGAACGATGCGACACAGGTAAAAAGTTATCAAGTGAGTTGAAAAACAAATAATCAATTTATCCTTATTAAGTTGTCATAAAATGATAACCATGACAATTAAAACGAAACATAATACAAATGTACTCCCTCCGTCCCAAATTACTTGCAGCGATTTGACTTTTTGGACTATTCACACATATCCTTTTGACCATCTTTTTTAACTATTATATGAAAGTCAATGTAATCATGTAAGATGTTGTTGGGTCTATTTTAATGTATAGTTTCTTAATTTAAACTTTTTATAACTTATATAAATATATAATAAAAGATACGAACGGTCAAACATGTGCATCGGCAAGCGTGTCCAGTCAAAATGTTGCAAGTAAACTGGGACAGAGGGAGTAGTCAACTATATCCAACCATTGAACTGGATTAGAAATGCACACCAAATCTAAAATGGACGACAATTATGTAATTAAACGTGAACTAAACCTTACTTTCTATCTGAAAAATAATGTGGAATCTCAAAGAATTGAGATTCATATAAGCAACTTGGTATACTGTGTATTATGGTAAATGATCATTAACTCGAACAATTACATAAAAGTATCCGTTGACAGTTCAATGCTCATCATGTAACATTAAAACTTTATAGTTTTCGGTGCAAGGGCATGTTCTCAGTGACTGAACCGAATTGAACTGCACTTAACTAAATGCAAATAAAACAAATAAAGGTGAACTGAAATGAGAGGAAATAAACTGAGGTGAGCTGAAATGAACTTTAATGAATATTTTACAAGATGAGGAAATTAGGATGAGAACTGAATTCAACTGAACTGAATTGATAAAAGATGAAATGAATTGGACTAAAATGACCTGAAATTAGCTGAGGTGAACGGAACTGAACTGAACTTGAACGAACATCATGTGAACGTTCAAGTGGACGTAACTTAACTGAACTGAACGGAAATCAGCTGAACTGAACTCAACTAAACTGAAAACGGAAATCAGACGAATTGCACTGACATGATATCCGCTGAACTGAACTGAAACTGATTGGAGACATTAGAGAACAAGCCTAATTTGATTTACCTTAACAGCCCCACATTCCAAAATACGTTTTTTTTTTCTTTTATTTATGTTATTTTTAATTATTTAATTCGGATACTGATATTTTGTTATTTTATTATCTATGTGATATACGTGGATAGTTATTTAGGATGAAACTTGCTATGCAAGTAATGTATGTGAGGATCCATGCATTTTGGTTGAGGCATGCAATTTCTATATATAGGCCTCCGCCCTTGCCTTTAAACCTTACCATACCACACCAAATCCTTCCACTTTTCTTCAATCTGTCCTAGAAAACTTCAATTCAATTTTCCTTTGTCACCCCAAAATGGCACGTCGTGCACGAACCAAGGCTGGTACTGTAGCCATGTTGTACTTCACACCACCTACCGGCCTTGTGTCGGAGATGGACTTTAGGTCATTTGAGTATCTACTCAGAGACACATCCAATCCGAACACTTACACTGTAATAACTACCGATACTATTGCTGCCTTAATACTAAATCCATCTAGTCCAAACCACTATCAGCTTAACGAATTGTTAATGCGTAAGGGTTCCGGAGATGGGGTGATCCGCCCCGCTCATCTCCCTAATTACTATGATATTTACCCCATTAGGCCTGAATATCATCTTTTCCTTAGATGGTGTCTAGGAGAGTCGTTCAAAACAGAACATGTTACCCCAACTCTGCACGTGCTTGACCCAAAGCCAATAATCAACTTCAACCAGCCTGTTGTGGAACTTGATAACTTTGGAATGCGTTTGTGTATGGGCACGTACACCGATGGATTCCAAGTAATCAAACTCCCAGCTGTACCACACATCCTGCATGTTTGGGTTGGATATGATATGAACACCGACCTCATTCCCGGTTACCATCATGTTGATTTTACCCCTTTCCAAGGAGCTAGAGCTGGTTCCCTTGTTAATAGCGCATGTATCCCCATGCCAAAAGACACCACTGTTTGCTGCTGGAATGTAAGGGGTCTCGCAAGACCATCTCTTATTGAGCATTTCCAACAACTCTTTGATCTCCACAAGCCAGGTATAGTTGTTATGCTGGAGACACGACAGAGCGTGTTGAATGTGCAGCTAATTGTTGGTTCTCTACCGGGTAAATACAGCTGTGTATACTCGGCTCCTACTGGCCTATCTGGTGGCCTGGCAATCCTGTGGAGGAATGACATAATTGCCGTTGAGCAGAGGCGTATTCACTCCGACCATGTCAAGGCAGACTTGTACTTCAAGGTTTTATCATTTCACATACCTACGCAACTTATATTATATATGTTTGTAAAGTAAATTTTTTTATAATCTTTTATCCCTTTCGATTAATGCAGGGCCACCCGGAACCTAGGAAGCCGATGTCCTAAATTGCTGTAGCCGTATGGGAGATGGTAGTCGGAGTTTAAGCTGGGATTGTGCTTCAGCCCTATCACGTGCATCACTTTATATTTCATGTTATCCTTGTTTTTTATTAAATAATTGCATTAGGCAACGTTGTGTTTTTAGTAATTTACATGGACTCCTTTATCTAGTCTTCAATGTATGGTTTTCTATTACTAGTCGGCTGCAAAGTATCTGGAGTATGTTATTGTAACTTGAATGCTTCACATGAATATTAGTACTTTCATTTTGTTTGTTAATTAAGGTTTTTATCACCACAGTATGAGACTTGACATAAGTTAACAAACACATCAATACTATTGATGCCAAATCTGATTACATAGAAAAAGATTGAAACTTGACAATTCTAGAAAGATTTAGCAAAAGCACTTTTTAATTGATAACTTAACTAGTTCAAGTAGCCATACAAATTTCGTATACAAGTACACGCGATGAACACAGGGGATTACTTACTACATTATTTTTGGTACATACTAGTTATTACACCATGATATGATAAGTAGATTGCTAAGCACATTATTACAACAACTGAAATCAAGTTGTTCCTTGAAGAAAGTGTCATGTTATGAGTGCACAATGACTCGTTCAATTTCATGACAGATTGCAACTCCAACCTTAGCTCAGAATTTTCCTTCGTCAGGGATTCATTGATCTTTGTTAATTGATCGATTTTGTCTTCCAACTCCATTTGGTTTACATTTTGTACATTACTTATAGCATCCTCCGCCCACACAAAGAATCCACAGTCTCTAGTTTGCTCCTGTCACAAATAATTAAAATGTTAAATCTTAATAATTCGGTTTGGTTACTAGTTTATGGTTAGTTACCTTCCAGTACGGACACCCAAAAAACCTCTTGCCGATGTTTACACCTCTTCGAACAGTAGATAACCTCGCTAAAACACCGTGGTTACAGGTTAATTGAGTTGGAAACTGCGGCGTTGCGCTACCTTGAGAAGCCATTATATTAGATATAAAGTTATAAACATATAATTATAAGATCTGGATGCTATGATGAAATGGCCTAGAGCCTAATTTATAATTTGAGGTGTATGTGTACTATACTTGTATGTTGTACATATTTGCATGTCGTGGACAACTCAATGGCCATTAATTTATGCACGTATACAAGAAGGTTACTTGAACAGAAAGTTTTAAAATGATAACTTCTTTCATACGCTAATTTGAATTCTAGTCAGTTGACCAACTCCTAATCTGTAATCTACTAATCTGTATGCTATGTAACTCTTGTGTATGCTACTACGGCAGCACGGGATATGTGCAAAGACTGCCAAGTATGGTTTATTGTTTTTGTACTGTTTGTTGACCATGGTGTTTATAATGTCAAGTTAGCTATTGATAAGGCTCTCTATTAAATTAACTAGACGATGAGGTAGACAGGTAGTTATCTAATCAAAAGCAATACTACCTTTTATTTGAGCTTTACATTGATAATTAAAATAAGACATAATAAAATAAATCTTTTATATGAGCTTTACATTGACAATTAAAATAAGAATTAATAAAATAAATACTTAAGTTCATACAGGATGCGGCTATGTGCTGTATTTCTTATAATCCACTGCATCGGGTTGGTTATACTTTATTGGTTTTGTGATTTATTTATTTTTTGGTAATTTGTAATAGGGTCATCTGGGTCATTAATGAGTTAATTTATTGTGTTAATATTAAGACGTTAAACTACATAATGTGATGGTACACTAGAGAATAAATTGACAAAATTTCGTATGTCCATGAATTCTTTAATGGGCAAGGCAATATTCGTACAAGTAAAACCTATACTGCGGACGTTGAAAGTCAACTAATTGCAATGGAGACTGTCACCCTGGCCTCTGTATTATATAAATACATATGATTTAAATGACACGTGGCTGGTAAAAGGTCAATATTTCAGCGACAAAGCCCCAAATTCGCTTGACACTGTTGCAACCACCCACTAGATAAATGCCACGTAATTGTTTGTAATTAAACTTGGATAGAAAGTTATCCTACGTAAAAGATTTAGTCAAAACTTGGATAGGAAGTTTCCCAATTGTCAAAGTTTTTGTATAGATTTAGTCAAAACTTGGGAAGGAAGTTAACCCCTTTGACAAGCCTTTTTTACTGTCAACATCTGAGGATTGTTTAGAACAAAGCTGGCTTATGTGAAATGCAGTGAGGCTAAGAGTCTAAGAGACAAATAAATCTATACTCCCTAAATAATGCCTAGCTAGCTTGATGGACTTGTTGACTAATTGGTTTTTCTAATTAATTGTGTTCATCTTCTGAAACTAAGTTCAGCTTCATCGAAGCAAACCATAGTCTACACAATGGAATTGCAATCAATGTCACAAAAGTAGATAGTTCTAAACAAATTTATTTCAATACATATGTTATTGGATTGCTCCTTAAATTTTCTAGTGTAGGTGATTAAGCTGTAGTAGTAATATAATTTATCCAAAAATACACATTCGACGCAAGTTATATCGTATGATATGGTTTTAAAATCATTCAACATATAACTTATTATTTGATTTTATGGTCATTACAGCGGATATATGTGTTTTGAGTGAGCATATGATTATATGATGTTTACAGATTACCTTTTACCTTAAATCTTTAATCTCTAATTCCCAAGAACATATACATATTTTCATGCACTATTGAACTTCATTCATGAAATGTACTCAACACCCATGCTTTATTTTGTAACAAAAAAAAGTTCATAATTTAACACTTAATTGCGAACTGGAATCGGCAGTTGGGAAAAATTAAAAAAAACTTGAATAAAATGTAGTATGTTTGCGGCGACAAATAAGGGAAAGAAACAATGCTAGTTTATATTTCATACATAACAAGTCAACGACTGACCAATGAATTATCTAAATAATCTACGTATTATACTTCCAAATAATGATTATATTTCACACACGGAGTAGAAAACACTACAATTAAAGTTCATACTTAATAACAACAGGGTCGTCCCCTTTAAAAAAAAAAACAATTTAAAAAAAGAAAAATCAAAATAGTGTAATAAACAGTGAGTTGGTTATTTCCACACTAATAGGCCCAACATACTTATGCGGCCCAGTCCTTTATGATAAATAAAGTGAATATCTATAGTAACATCTGTGGCCATACAAAGACTATTGTGGCCCAGTCCAGATTGTATTTTTTTCAAAGGCCCATGTCTATACCCATCCTTGTATACATACATTTTTTAATAAACACTTTTTGGAAATCATAGTCTATCTTTCAATAGCATTTTGCATAGCTCTTCTTTCATTCCTTTATATATTTGTTAATAAAGAAATTTTGTCAATAGCTTCTTAAAAGTTACTTTATACTAAGTATCTTACCACATTGCAAATATTTTGACCATCGACACAATCACTATAAATGTAACTAACAACAACGCTAGAATTAATAAAGCAATTACTAATAACTAAAACACGAAAGACAAGTTCTAAAAGACATCAATAACATAATACATATTAGTATAACATAGAAGATGAAGGGCAGAGCCGAAGTCTTGTCCCTGCGAGTTGTGACATTACGAAGAACCACTCACACATGCCTTCGAACATACAACAGAGGGGGTGTCACGTCTCCATAAAATTCAATCTGGACCTGATCCCCCGGCCTAATATTCTCACAGTAAATCATTCCCTTAAGGCCACGCCTGATTAAGCATAGCTTTACTTCATGGTTTGAGTCGTACTTTAGTGTCATTGTTGCATCCCAAGTGTGTCTTCCCATCACCAGTTGGACCATCGTGGACTCCGGATATCCAGTGACATTCTCTCTTGCAAATGACACTGGAACATAGTGCATAATAACAAATTTGTGAGACGAGTAAAGTCATTGAGGTGTTACTAACAAGCTTAGAATTGATGTAGGCAGTACGCAATAGGTGAAATGTTACAATACCAGTCTGCCTGCCCTTATATAATGCTTCGTAAACCTTGAAATGAACATCGGTGGGTCGACATCAAATTTGTCATCATCATTGTCATCCTCAACCTCACCCACCAATCTACCTCTCCTGTATATTCTGGGTCTCATGTAGCGACTACCCATGTAGAACAGCTCCACAACATCACCGTGGTTAATTCCATTTTGTACAAGATAATTAGCCCATCCATCTTCGATATAACACTTCCATATCAACCCAACCTCAACAAGCCTGAGAATGACTCGATGTGGGCCATTATTGTTACCCCTAATGAGGAAGTATTCCCCAGATGTCGATTGCAGCTCCTCTGCTATCCTATTTGGAACACACTAGTAGTTTAAACACAAACATTAGATACGTAATTTAATTGTAAGTAGTTGATTGGGACTTCCAAGTAAAATGAATGATCCAAACTACTAAAGAGAAAACTAACCACTCGCTGGCTAGTTGAAGCATCAATCATGAACTGAAACCATGGTACATCTGGTAAATCCATTGCCTAGCTGTTTGATATATGTACAAAAATACAAATTCAATATTAAAATTCAATGTAAATACACAAGATGTTTTTGACATGCTAGAATGATTGAAAAAGGACAGTTTAACAAACAGTTCAGCCTAACAGCTCATTTGCTTAGATTCCGTAGAAGGCTAAAACCTGCCTGAATGGGGTTTATTGTTATACATACAACTACATATCATACGTAACTTAATGAGCACTGTAAACAGCATATCTTAATTCGTGCGAAGTACATAAACACTCATACAAATTTGCAACTTAAGGAGCACTGTCAACAGGATATACTAGTTACATGTAAAATTAAAATCAATTCGCTTCATTAAATCTCAGGCGGAGGATTTAAAGAAAAATTACACAAACTAACAAACACACAATTTTTAATGTTCCCATATCCACCATATTTGCAATTGGTTAAGTGAGCTAGTCGAATTTTGATGATATGTGCGTCTAAAATTTTTTATGATAGAAAAAAGTAGTAAAGAAATTATAGATTTAACAAGACAAGGAGTACCTTCGCAGGAGGTGCTCAATCAGCGGTGGTTCCAAAGCTCAATAGTTGTTGATAGACTCAAGTGCAAGAACCTTCTGTAAAAAAATTTGACTGTTTCCTATTTATTGGTGTAATTAAAAAATTCATGTACCTTACTTACACCCACTTTCTTAACAAGCAAGCAATCTAAGTTTATGGCAATTTTGTCAATTGTGCCTTCGAGATACGTATGGTGATTATTGGTGTTATAAAGTAGGGGTTCCACAAATAAGTGATACGTATAGAGGATATTAGATGTGTTATTAGCAAACCCGACCCGTCCCGATATGAATACGTCTCAAAAATATGGTCGATTCAAAATTTAATTAGGGTGGTCATAATCAGTAATTGTGATTTTCTAAACTAAAACTCAAAGGTTAAAATATAACTATAGTAAAAATATAAAAGGTTTTCAGGGATACTAAATTAACGTTGTAAGTAGTTGATATTAAATTGAAGTGTAAACGTAAAGATATTATACAACAAAGCGCTTGGGATACGGTTAAAATACGTTAAAAAAAAATTATTACCTAGCTCACAAAAAAAAAAAAAAAAAAAAAAAAAAAAAAAAAACATGACTTCTGGACTCGAACCTTGATGGGCGCAACAAACATATGTTTCATACTGAACTTGTTGTACCAACGAAGCAAATGTTTTCATATACAATTAATGCACCTACAAAACTATATATACTAATTGTATCAACGCCACATGCCAGGTTAAGTAGTTTGGATACTCAAATATGGGTAAAAATGGTATTAGTAATGGTATAATCAATTATATCCTAACTGTTTTACCAAAAGAATGAAGATTGTATTAATACACATTACTTATAGGGAGAAGTATGAATATCTAATTCGGTATGAACTTATTTTATCCAAACATATTCGAATGGATAGTGTTTGCTTAGTCCAGATTACGTGGTGTGCTCCTAATCTAAATTATGGACACAGTCATATATTGATCCATTTTTCATTTTCTCCTCTTTGTGTTAGGCAGTCAGATCACCAACCGAGCGATTTTCGATAATTTGGAAATTGTATTTAACAAACAATATGGTGTTAATAAAATATAATGTACATAAAATTTGTGTTAATAAAATAAAACGAATGTTTTAAATAAAATTTTTCTCCCGGCCCCGAACATAGTGTACTATTGATCAAAATAAATTGTACCCACTAGGCCATTACATTTTCCTTCAATATTTTGTATTTTTAAATTTTTGTTTTTAAAGGTAGTGCAATTTTTTAATTTTGAAGTTGTGCAAATTTTTTATGTTGAAGTGGTTCTTACATGTTATTATAACCATACCTACTTAGAGGATGGAAATGAATAATAAAAGTAAAATTATACTTAGATTTCATTCATGGCTTCTTCTTCTAGGGGACTACAGTTTTGCATTTCCTTACACACTTCTCTTGTTAAAGTGAGGAGCTAAGCCACCAAATCATGTGCAAGTAAAACTAGTAGATGTCTATCCCAATCACTTTAATCTTATGACTATAGCAATTACAATATTACTTAATGTCAGGTAGAAATTACTTATTTACTAAGTAGTTATTAGTCCAATTGTCCTTCATTAAACAATCCACTTTATATTTTTAAAAAGAAATCATAAAAAATAAAATATAATAAACAACGGCGTTGAGCTTATATTGGTTTCTTAAAACTTAAAACGTACATAGTAAATGTTTACATGAAAAAAAAGAAAACAAATTACAACAAAGTGTTAATCGAATTCATATGGCCCTCTAATTGGTAATGGTAAGGATCACGATTTGAGCAAACTATACGTCCACACGGTACATACGAACTCGCAAAAAAAATTTGTAATACGTCCAAATTTAAGTCTGGACATCTACTTGACAGTTATCGAGTTATGCCTTCGTAATATAAGGTTTTGCATCTCCACATTTTTAATCTCTTTATTATAATTCCAGTTCACAAATAATAATCAGTTAATTACTTAATTATAATCATCAATCGTATACACACAGATATCTCTTAACAATTGGAAATGTGTATAAATACACTCGCAGTAGGTTTACTTGTCAAATGACCTATGTGACAGAGTCCTTTGACTTTCTTACCTAGGTTTAATGGAACCGATAGAGGCTCAGTTTAGACTTATACCAAAATTTAATTTCAACCACCCATATAAGCAGGAATAGCGAATCACTTGATCCCACGTGTCACTCTTGTTCTTATTCAGTACGCTATCTTCCATATTGCTCCTTTTCATCTATACTCTGTCTGCTTGGAGTTTAACAGTGATTATTGAAAGCTGTAATATGATATGACGTGGGAGGCTACAATTTGACAGACCACACTTAATTCTTTTTCTTTACCAATGAAGCAGAGGTTCTGAATGAACTATGAGTGCTTGTTCTGGCGAGAATGGAAATTTTTTCTCATCTTATGGCAGAAATTAATTTAGGTAGTTGGGGAGTTGCAAATTTCACATTTCATGTAGATTACTCTATATAGTACATGAGGAAAAATATTATCACAAATATTCTTGTTTTTTGAGGCATGACCTAAGAACTAGTGTTTTCATGTTTTGTTTTCACTACTTAAAATGGTGTGATATGTATGTTATGATATGTATGTCAGTAGCAGCAAATATATATAGATGTAACAATTGATGAATTTTGACACTAAAGTATGATTGTTGCTATATTTGGCTAGCAAAAAAAATATGCGAATTCTTTAATAATGGTGTGCTGAATTTGGTATTA
The DNA here is from genome assembly GCF_948465745.1 of Chenopodium album. Lineage (NCBI taxonomy): Eukaryota > Viridiplantae > Streptophyta > Magnoliopsida > Caryophyllales > Amaranthaceae > Chenopodium > Chenopodium album. The sequence goes on from NC_137855.1 coordinate 1,125,844, forward strand.
GCAGCAATACGAGATTGATGTTCGTATTAAGTATGGTTAAAAATATGTTGTTGATGATGAGTTTTTTTAGTTCAAATAAATGTGAAGCAAACATGGTCTTGTAGTCCAATGAATCCATCTATTGTAAACCGCATTTATAACACATTATCTAATCTCAATTGCCTCCATAATTAAGCAAGTGATAAATTTGACAGCTCGTGTCCATTTTAATATGGTAGAACAAAAAAAGGAAGAAATTAAAACTAAGAAAATTAAGGAGTTGAAATGTAATCAAACCCCTACCAAATAAATTAAAAAACATAAATGTATTTTTAAAATAACAAGGATATAAAAGAGAAATTATATTTAGATAATACATCTATATTTACCACAATAATCACGTACAAGAATACACATTAACTGTTTAATGAAGACATATCTGTTTATGGCACAGTACGCTAATTAAAAAAACATATAAATGTTAATGCATGGGGGGGTATTAGCTCTTTGTACCTAAAAACTTTAATAGACACTAGAAGTCCATAACTCATTAGCACAATTATATGGTTGGACTTTTGTCGATAATTAGTGTTTAGGTGGCTGTTAAAGGACAATCTTAGTTTGATAAATATACCGATTAAGAACTCATTACCTGCAAAGCCCTATGTAGTTTGATTCACTGTTCACTACTCTTTTACATAACAAAAACATTTCACAAATAACTTCAACTTAAGGCCAATCTAAGAGTTATTGTTATATTAACAACCAAGAAAGGGAAAAAATTATATTAAGAGGACCCATAATACAATAACCGTAATTAAACACGATAAGAGAACTAATATCCTTAATCGTTATGCGTGGAATAATTCGCACATGAATTATCCTGAACATCCTTAATCATGGTAATTGCTACGGTGTATTACTCTTAGTACATAGTCTACAAAATAATATGAGGTTAAGGTTGCTCTAGAGATAAGTAAAAGCCCTCTTCGTGTTCGGACACCAATAAATTAGGGTTAGGAGTAAAACGCACAAATTAAATACTTTTAGGATACAGAAAGTTTGGGCGTCGAACGGACTTGAAAGTCACAGAAAAATTGGTGCGTTCGTAACTTCGTAATACAAAGTACACTAATAAAATTAGTCACAAACCCTTTACGCTCGTATCGACTTGTCTCATTTATACCCCTACGGAAATGACCTATTTAGGCATATGCCTTACTATAAATACATATAATCCGTAGATGAGGTTGCATACCAAAAATATTCAAAGATCATTACATTAGTCAAAATCATAAATATCTATCTAAATATGTCTTACACCCACACCATAGACAAATCTTCATCCCCTTCATCCCCCTCTGTCTGTAGCCCACTGTGCTCCAACCCTTCAAGCTCTTCATGGCGAACCAAACGTGGGAGCTCGCTTCCATCTAGTCGCTTGCTCCGCGCACGTAGAAGGACAAACCGTATGGCAGGTATTCTCGGCAGGCACTTAGCACGTATAAGGCGTGTTCGTGCGCGCCGAACACCCGAACAGGCTGTTATTCATGATGAGGGAGCCCTAGTCCCTGATCTGAATAATGATGTTCCAGAAGTCAACCCACCAGTTGCTGCAGTCCATCCCCAACCTGCACCTGCAGTAGAGGCAGAGATTAATGTTCCTAACCTTGTTGCTGGCTTTGCTATTTTGGCAATTGTGCCACTCCCCGGTGATGTAGAACCGGAGAACAACGAACCCCAGCCTGAGTTTCCTATGCCAGAACCCGACTTAAACCTTAATCCTCATTTTAATTTAATGCCTCTCTATGCTATCACTGTAAAAAGCAACAGTAACGTTGACCCTGGTGTGACATACTACATCAGGGGTGACGAGACTTTCCAGCGAGTCTACCATGACTATGCTTGGAAAGTTGACAGAGTTTCTCATGAAATAATGATATACAAGGATGGGTCATACATAGACATGTTAGACACCCCCATGGGTGTTGGCGTCGTCAACGGCGAGGTCTTGATTGTCCTTGGTCAGGTGTTTATCAAGTCTTTATACTTGTTATTTTTAATCTGATTTTAATTTTTTCTGTCTGAGAAATTTCTATATTTTTTAAATTAGTAATGACCGTAGGGAGTATATACATGTATAAGTTTGAAGTCGTAATTACAACCGCCACTAACTGCTATTTCATGTTGTTTAAATTATACTGCAGAACCCAGAGCACAACTTGAACGCGTGGGTAAAACACTTTTACTTGCGGGACCATAGGACTCACCCAGCCAGAGTCAAGATAAGTGGAGATTTAGACGCACCATTGCTAGGGCTGTACAACTTGTACGGGGAGTTTGCGAACTTTGATCCCGAAAGAATGATTATGACCCATGAGAATGGTATGTTGACTCGCTATCACACGGTGGACGTCGCTGAGATCAAAAATGAGGAGGAGATCTTTGTTTATCCCAATGTTGCCGCTTAAAAAGTGCTGTTCCGTATGAGTTGGTGCTCTATATAAATTTTTTCCGATCGAATGGGTGTTTCCTTACTAGCGGATATGGTGATATTAGTATATTGTTGATGGTTTTAAGTTTGTATGATAATTTAGTGCTTTAGTTTCTAATTTATTGTTAAAGCTAATCTAAGTTAGTACGAAGTAGTATTATGGTTTAATGCTGTAGTAGGATGCTTATTAGTATGTTATGCTTAAATTAGTAGTAACAACTAAGGTGTGTAGCAATGGTAATGGCTTAAATGTTTTCCCTTTAATATAAATATAAATATATCAAGTATTAAGTAATTAATGAAATGTGTATTCATATTTAGTATTATGTGTGGTATATGTTGCACAAAGAAAAAATAGCAGTATCATTAAATGAATTATGTGTTTTTAATGATTTTCCAAATCATTAACGGTAGGACAATTTAATTACGGACAAAATATGCAATTGTTTATCCCTAACAAGAGTGATACGAACATTAACTGTATAATATTGTAATTGTAATTGGATAAGTACTCGCTTAAATATATTTGAAAAAAATGGGAAAATGTAATTAATGTATGTAGTTTCAGGAAATACAAAAATAATAAAAGAAAGTAAGTAAAGCTAGTGCCTTGGTACAAACTTAAAGTGATACAAATTGATACATATATGCTATAACTCTATAAGCCTATAACAATTTTGAATAGCCTTAAAAAGTGTAAGAGATGTGATAAATTAATAAGGTAAGGTGTATGCGTGTATCCGTTTTCCTTTAAATGTGTGAGGTATCTTCGGTGTCTTTGTTTCTAAACAATGCGTTTTGGACCTTTTGGTATCATAATTCCACCATGTAAATTAAATACGTTGAGTAGGCTGCTAACAAATAATAAATATTTGCTTTATTTTTTTCATACTTTGTAAAAAGTAATTAAACAATAACAAAAATCAATAAAACAATCATAAGTAATGTTCTTAATTAAACATAATAACGGAATTATTGACAATTTACATAAAGTGCACTAGTGCCATTAATTCACCAAACCCATCTGTGTATACCAAACGTGTAGGAGTGTCCGTTCGGTTTTCAGTTTTGATTTAGTCCTAATCCGACCCAGAACAAAATCTATTTGGGTTTGCAATTTTTCAATCTGATCCGAATAAATTATCTGTCTTGATCCAACCCGATCCGAGCCGAATTATAATTCGGTTATTTGGATCCGTTACGAAAATCCGAAAATGAATACATTTTTTTTGTGCTCCTAACACAATTATTAAAATAAAGTTGTAATAAAAATAAAAGTCTTTATAATAATCAGTAATATAAATAGATGAACGTCGGTTCAGTAATAATTTTACACAAAGTCTCCGTACAATTTATTTTTGTACTAAGTATTTGAGCTAAACTTCAAACAATAAGGAAATCATACAATTCGGTTTTCGGTTTCGATTGGATCCAATTAGGGTAAATCCGATCCGATCAGAATATCCAAATTTCCATTAAATATTAATCCGATCCAATTCGATTTAAAGTTCGGAGCCGATTTGAATTGTTAACTCGGTTTGGATTGGACTAGATTTCGGGTTATACCGAATTAGGGACACCCCAACAAACGACACGCATGGATTGCCTATTAGATGTAGTATTTGTTGTCGACCCAAAACCTCGTTGTTAGGGATGTCCACATGTACTTAAAATTGTTCATCTGAACTAATTGGACCCAAAACGTAACATTACATGGCTAAATTTAGTGGCCACATATACTTAATGAGATACAGAACTTCATAGGCATAATTACCTTAAATGATCTACTTTACGGTGCACTGAAAGTAAGTACAAAAAACCATCACTTAAGTTTTAAATGTTGTTACGAAAATAAAATTAATTAAATTTAAATGTTGTTGTAAAGGGTCATTGACTATTGTAGAATAATATACTCGTTGCTTGTATGTAGCTCGAACCGTGAATATGTTAGGTTATAAATTATTAGTATTAGAGCTTAATGATAAGTTTAAGCTACATGAATAATTGATTATTGAAACCTAAACCCTTATGTATAAGTTTGAATTTTAGAACACAAATGAATATATAATGTGCAAATAAATAATAATGATTATTTTATGTTATACACTTAGGGCCTGTTCTCTTCCGTTGAAATTCAGCTCAGTTCAGTTCACTTCAGTTCAGTTCAGTTCAGCTCAGTTCAGTTCAGTTCAGTTCAGTTCAGTTCAGTTCAGTTCAGCTCTTATGTCTAATGATATTGCTAATGATATAAAGCCAAATTTCATTCTTTTAAGCTCTTATTACAACGACGCAACAAATAATAATAATAATAATATAATTATTATTATTATCAATAAATAATAATAATAATCATGAATAAATAATAATAATAATAACAATAGTACTAATAATAATAATCAATAATTAATTATAATAATAATAATAATAATAACAATAATTAATATTCATAATAATAATAATAATAATAATAGCGATACAATTCATTGTTCAAATGGTTCTATTTTTTTGATACGCATTTCTATTGTTAATCTTATTGAGAAAATTAGAGTACTACACAACTTAAACTAATTTTCATAGTCAGTTAGTTCTTCGTCTTCTTCTTGTCCACCAAGCTCCTCCATTACCTCGGCATTCCTCTGAACTGACTCCCATATCTGATCAGTTATTTCTTGTCGGACAATATCCATAGCTGCTTTTCTGCTACATGTAAGTGTTTTGTGTTCTTTTGTCATAATACTATTTTATTTTAAAATTAAATAGTAAATGTGTTTAAAATATTTAGAGGTTTCAAGATTTTAATATATTTTCCATAAATTTATAATTATATTATAAATTTTATAATTATGTCATATGAAATAGTACATTTGTATATACACATAGGTATAGTAATATATAATCAAAGACCACTAATCCGTAGTTAAAAATCACTAATTAATAAGTTCAGTTCAGTTCAGTTCAGTTGATTTCAGTCAATCAGAACAGGCCCTTATACCTTATATTCTTATAGGATAAATTGACAATGTAACAAGTCACAACTACTAGTTATATCTAAGTTTATTAGCCATTATGAAAGATATACCCATTTTGAACTCTAGATCATTAACTATCCTGTCAGCTTCTTTGTATAGCAAAAATCTTACTCCACCTACCTTCACACTCAGCAATAAATACTTCTTCTCTGAGAAGTTCAACTATAAAACTTACAAGGGCATTGTCGCTTTTTATTCCCCATCAATATAGTTCCATTGTTAGAACTCAGAAGGACAACATATTATTTCTTTACAACTTTAGTTAAAAAAAAAATGTTTCATAAATCCTTACACCCACTGCATGCAAAATACAGATCAAAATACCCTTCTACTCAAACTTTACAGAAAGTTAAGAAACACAAAAAAGGCAGGAAGATGTCTAGTTCACCAAAGCGTTGGTGTGGGATGGTTCGGTTATTCAGTAAAGGTGGGGTATTTGGCCTTTAGCACAAATTGTGTTTATGGTTTGTATATTTTTTTTAACATTATTTGCCCTCATCTTTTGTATTGGCTCGCAGATCCTCAGGTTGAACAACAAGGTTTGTCTGAATTTTGCAGTGAAGCGGGTGATGCGGTTGAAAGGTCGTCGTGGAGCATCCCAATAAGACAGGACAGCTTCACTTTCCCTATTTTGTGTCCAAATGTGTTCACTTACACCGGGATGCTAGAGGCGTTGCGTACACCGCCACATTCTCGATGTGGAACGGAAGATGACATACAAATTGAGGATGTTGGTAAGTTTATGGAAACAAACACAGTAGTTGAGTTAGATGGAAGCTCTGCTGAATGTATTGGGGTAGAAGGAAGTGAAATGGTTGCCACTGATACACATGAACTACCGGCGAATACTGAACGTGAAGAAATAGGGGGCCCAGAAGTTGGTTTTTTTTGGAAGATTGGTTTTTTTTTTAGATGTTTCGTATTTCCATAGTTGTGGCTTGTGGGGCCGTATGATTATCGGGAGGGTTAGTAGACGAGTTAAATACAGGCGTAAATTAAAACTATTTTAATTGTGGTTAAATACTAAATGGTAGTAAGTGTGGTAAATTTTTTGGTGAGTATTCAGAAGTCAGCAGGAATCGTCAAAGGGGGTGATTAGATGATGGTATGACTTATGACTTATTAGGTACGCTAATGGAAAATAGGAGTACTTTATGGGCGGTTTAGTTTTTGTAATTAGTTGACAAGCAAAGTATTTGGTTTGTTATTGTCAGATAATTAGTCGGACATAATTAAGGATTGCATATATGTGTTTTTATTTAATTTATTACATGTGTGCCGAAAAAAAATGATTGATTAACTGTTCTCGGACGGAGATAAAATGTAATAAAATTTATGTTATATGTTCACCTACGAAATTACAAGTATAATTTTTAAGATCAAAAACACTAGCAGTTCCAACTGATTTGTATACACTGGTTTAACAAAAAGAAAACTAAATCGAACCCAAACGAAAAGGTTCAACATAAAATGTGTAGGCTAAATTTATAACAAACACAATAATAATTAATAAGTAAATACAATATTGTAATTTGGGAAAAATATCGTCTTGCGAGTGTTCATTATTTCGTTAATCCAGTGTTTGTTTAATTTATTTTTTTAAGAAAGGACAATTTGATTACTTACGAGGAGTGATTGGAATTGGATGGCTTCCTTTTGTAAATTAATAAATTTGGAAATGATTTTATATATTTTAAAAAAGGGATATGACTTCATCAATAGATTATGTGTCAACGAAAATAATATTTACCATTGAGCACATAAGATTTTGACACGACTACTCCACTAACAAAAGTTGTTGCATTTATTTGTTATGGAATTAAATGATGTAAGTTATAAAGGTTGTATTTTTTTTTTAAATTGGATGAGGTAAAAACCATTAACCTACCATGTACTTTCTAAATAACTCACATAATTTATTTACACTTTATTTAATTGGTTTTATAAAGTTTTTATTTAGGCAATATATTTTATTTATTATTCGGAGGTAACTTGTCATAATTCCCGGAAGAGTTATTGTCATAGTGTTAGAGGTAACTTGATCATAAATGAAAGGATGCATGTATTGTTATATTCTTAATTAGTAAAACAAAATAATAATGAAGGCCTAATTTTCGATTCTGAACTATAATAACCTACCATGTACTTTCTAAATAAGCTGCTTGTTTGGTGAAGTGCAATTTGGAAAATACAATAACTTAGCAGATTTATAAATGTAGTTGACAAAAAAAATAAAAAAAAAGTACCTATACAGAACCATATATTGAATTGAACATCAAATATAACAATGACATAAGATACGTGGTTAACAAAGTCCTCGATAACAACGTGATACCACAAACCGTAGTTACAGGTACACAACATGGAGTATATATCTAATCGCAAACTTTGAAATTAGTGTTGAAGCCAGAGCCGAATTATGAGTAGTATTCTTAATTAAAGGTTTAAAATAAACACCTAAATGTATAATAAAGATGTTGCATTCTTTTCGAATATGTTTATACGGAGTAGATACATAAAACTCAAAGTATAGCTACAACATACGCGTACTATATTTCCCAAAAAGATAAAACACAATGATGTGTGACAAGTGTATGTGTTTTATTTGGGTTGGCTATTTGAACTTTTGTTTGGGCCTATCACTTAGCTGTAAGGAGTATGAGTTCGAACTCTTACCTATAGTTCAGCTGATAGACTATTTTTGGGCCAAATGGGCTAATAACTTGATAGTAAAATAAAAGTTAATATAAAATAAAAATAAGTACACAAGAAAAAAACAAATTCAAGCCATTACAGGTTCATGAACGCTGTTGGGATTCGAACCTCTAACCACTTGGGCAACCACGGTTTCTGGCCAATAGTGCGATGCCTTTTTTGCCCTTACGAACGTTGTATAATTGAGCCTAAAATAGTAACTTCACATATTGAGATTTTAATTGTTCCTAAACAATTACCTGCAAATCATCATTGCCTCCTTCAACATCCTTCCTCAGTTCATCGTCTAGCTCAACCTATATTATAATCTTACTATGTTAACTAATTTCAAATCAAGGTATGTGTGGAAATCAATGAAACCCCTTTTGCATATAATGAAGTATTTTTGGAATTTTTGTACAATTAAAGCAATATACATCCATCATTTGATGTGTTTCTTTATCAGGCGACGGAATCGAGGTAGCTTCGTGGGTATGCGAATCGAACTCATTGAAGGGATCCATTAATCAGACAACACATCAATCTAAAAACGGTACAAATTGGAATGTTTAGATAACATGTGGTGTTTTTGGTGTCCTTTTTTGAATCCTAATTTGTATGGTTTCCAATCCAATGTCTTATGTTTGTCGATAATCTATTTAGCGATTGATGTTGTGGCTATGTGATTGAAGAGGATTTTAATTTAAAGGCCTAACAATGGCCGCAAAATGAATTATGTTGCTTATTCTCTTTCTAGTTTTATTTCGAATGTGTTGATGATTAATTGCCTTCCCTTTATTCAATTTATATGAAATATCGAAATCTTAATGTGTAATATTGAATATGATAACAGTTGGAGTTCAAATGTTTATTTAGGAATAAATTATTGCCTAATTTCATGTGTAATGAATGTGATTATTGATAACAAGCCAAAAAAACACAGCAAAGTCCATTTACAGCAAAGTCCATTTACATGATTCTGTTTTGTAATTTTACTTCCAATGTTTGGATGTTTAATTGCATCGTCTGTATGCACTTTGTATGATGCTCGATGATTTTCAAATGTAATAATGATTATGATTAATTGTCTTAGTCAATCTGTTTATATAGGAATAATTGTTGCCTAATTTCATATGTAATCTAACCTCAAATGATTAATTAAATATGGGAATTACCCCGATTCTGTTCGACTTATCTTAAACGATATATTAATCACTACAGCCCTTCACACGATCTGTCGAGTATGCAAACATTTGGCAGAGTGGAGTGGGTGTATGGATCAAGTTGATATGTCATTTTATACCATATAACCAGAATGCATAACAAAAAAAGATAGGTACATAAATTACGACAGTTATAATTCAAAACACACTTAGTACAATGTTTACGTAGAGCAAAGTATAGAGTGGTCCTTAAAAAACCAAAGGAAACATTGCAGAACTCAACACAAGTACAAAACAAAAACACCATAAGTTGATAACATAAAAACAGCAGTACAACTATCACAAATTGCATGGACATCCTATAGAGCATGGCTGGAGGAGCAAACTATAATGGTCAAAGCCGTGCTTTCATTGTAGAATTATTAGGTTGACCGAGGGATTTTGGACTTGCAAACAAGCGTGTTTTCCCTCCAATGTGTTGTCTTGCGTTTTTTGCTCTGTTACAAACATTGAAATTGAACATTGGTGATGATTTCATTCCAATTATATAGTATAGTGTAAGCAGCCAAATTCAATGATCTAATATAGTATTCGTACCAATTTGTTTGTTCCAAGGTCACATACCGGAACCAGATCATGCAGCAACCTAACCTTTCGAACCTACATGAAATTAGTTTGGCCACAATTTAATACAATGTATATATATACATGTTGATTGAAAAGGTGTTAACGCGTACCTTGGGTGAATCTGGTATTAGCTTTGCCATATTATTCAGGTCTTTCTTCTTATCAGTGTACAAGTTGAGCTGTCCTCCACCCTTTCCTGTATCTACAACTGATTTCATGTTGCTCTTCTTTCTCTTTAAGTTCAGTGCAATGACATTTGCTTTTTTCCTCTCCACATGCCCTGTGTTCTGTCTTGCACTACCTTTTGATTTTTTCCCTTTCCCAACAGTACATTTGATGGCTTTATCCTTGTTTCCCTTCCAAGCAGTGCGTTGGCTTTCTTTGTTCTTAATTCCCTTCCCACCGGTTGTTTTGCCCTTCCCTGCAGGGGTGCTTTTGATTTCTTTCTTCTTACTTCCTTTCCCAGAAGTGCATTTGCTGTCCATGTTCTTATTTATCTTCCCTGCATTCGCTTTTATTCCTTGTTTGTGCTTTCCCTTACAAACAATCCCATCGTCAATCCTCGTAGTACCGCTATTAATCTTCTTTGAGTCTCCTGGTTTCTTAAAACCCATCTCAGCAAGTGTTTTGAGTCGTGATCCCTTGGGCCTACCACGCCGTTTCTTATTCACAACCGGGTCCTTTATGATTACATCGCAAGACGGAGGACATGTGTTTGTATCACCATGGTGGGGTTTGTGGCCTGTTGACATGATAGTCGAACTAGGTGACGCTACAAAACCTGGTTGTGATGATTCCTCAAGAAAGGAAATGGATATACTTTCTTGGTCCATCTTATTCTTGCACTTTTCAACTTCTGAGCGTATATTCCTCAGGGCATTGATTACCAATTCCACCGCATCATCGCTCACCATAACAGCTTCGTCACACACGGCTTCAAAAACCCCCATTAACTTATTATACCTTTGTACAGCGACACTCTTATTTGGGTCGTGGTAGGAAACCCTGACTCGAGTGTGTTTCCTGAGGATATCTTTCCGCCATCTATTCACAATATATATGTCCGGTATTTGGGACACTTGATTCTGGTCAAGTATGCGCATCATGTGCTTGCACATAATGCCGTTTGTCACAAATTTCCGACAGTTGCACGATACATTTTGCGTCTCCCGGTTATAGATCGCAGAATAATACCTACGCCTACCGGTTATGATTTCCTCACTCCTTCCTTCTGGTACAACCCAGACACGGTCTTCTATAACATACTGTACAGTATTCTCATCCAAGTTCTTCTCCTCCGTACAATAGCAATACATCATTCGAGAGCATTCTTTTTGTACCTCCTGAAACTTGGTGTCAGTATACAAACGCTGAAAAAACTTCTCCACCGAGAAACCGGTAACTAGCCGGCGTACATATTTTGCACAGTTTGCATCAGCAGCTGTCTCATCACGCACACGCTTTGCCATCGCCTTAGCATACTTTTGAGGAAACTCAAACAGCTTGGTGTTCCGATTCACAAATCCATCAAAAAAACTATTTATACTCTCGACCCGCTGCGTTGTCTTCATTCCGGCCCAAAAATAATCTCTCATGTATGCTGGGACCCACATATGACGTTCCTTATACAAGCTACTTAACCAGTCGTTGTTTTCCAACTTAAATTCACCAATTAGCTTGTTCCAATCAGTCTCAAACTCTTCCACTGTCAAACTCTCATATACAACAGCCTTAAGCACTCCTTTGAAAGCGCTGTACCTAAAAAAAATTATGGACACCAGTTACAAAAAAGTATCGACTATACATGATTAACATTTTATTTTAAATGACAAACTCACCCTTCACACTTTCCAAGTTTTTCCGGAATCTTCCTCATAATGTGCCAGATGCACCACCTATGTCGCGTGGAAGGCATGACCTTCTCTAACGGCTTTCTCATTGCCGCTGCCTGGTCTGTAAGAATGGCAGCAGGAGCTCTATTATTCATACAAGAAAGCCACTCCTTGAATATCCATGTAAATGTATCACAATCTTCACGAGAAACCAATGCACATCCCAGCAAAATGGACTGCCCATGATGGTTTACGCCGACAAAATTAACAAATGGTAACTCATACTCATTTGTCAAATAGGTAGCATCAAAGCACACAACATCACCAAATTCTTTGTATGCAGCTCGACTACGAGCATCTACCCAAATAACATCTTTCAACCTACCCTCTCCATCTAACCGCTCTGCATGAAAGAAATTTTTGTCACCAGATTTCATTGTCTTAAAATAAGCCATCATAGCTGCAGAGTCCCCGCCAGCCATTTTCAATTTTCTTGCTTTATAGACCTCGTGTTGCAAGTCTTTCACTGTCCAATCCGTGTTGGCTTGTCCTTCAAGTTGAGATGCAAGGCACCCATGAATTTGGTTAACAGGAACACCTTCTTCGAAAAATTGTAACAACTGCTTCCTAGCTTTTGAACTGAATTTCTTCATTCGATATTCTTTAACTAGCTTGGCCTTGCCAGGGGTTGGGTTGTGGTTCGTATGTGTTAACTCCACACTCTTTATCACCCACTCATTTGCACGATTAACACTTGCATATACCTTTGCTTGACATTCGCACTTTTTGGACTTGCGCTTGCGTTGGCTTAATTCATCCGGACACACTATACCGCCAACTACACCTCTGGAACCAGAAACACCCATAGCCTTAGCCCTCTTCTGTGCTTCCCTCCTCACTCTCATGTCTGGTCTACCCCAGCACTCACACCTCCATGTTGTACTAATTCTGTCTCTTACCTCCCCCTTTGAATACACACCTTGTGCACGAGTTACTCCAAAGCCCTGTTGCTCGGCGTATGCTTTGTAATAGACCTCCACATCTTGCCAACTCTTAAAAACCATCCCAACCTTTGGAGGTTCAACAAAACTTTCTACACCAACGTGATTACTATCAACACCACCTGCTGAGTTCCGGATTGTGGGGACTTGGGACATGTAAATCACACTGTTTGTGTCACCAGAGTCCTTGGACTTGGTTGTGCTTTGTCCGTCCACAAGTGTTACTTCCTCATCATCAACACGTACTCCAGAATTATCAGTGTCAATTTCATTTCCATAAACTATTTCAGTCACATCATCTTGGTAAACAAATGCTTCATTTCCATCTGCCATACTTCCAACAATTCTAGCTCTTTACTGGATATATCCGGACCTTAAACCTGCATCGAATATGTCCCGATGCTAGTTATAATTCATGGTTTATTCTTTTGATAAATCAAAATTAATTATTTACATATGTACTCTATTCTACTTATTACATACACTTTTTTTTTTGGGCAATGTAAATGCATCAAACATGATTGTCAATATGCTCGGTACTCCAATCTATCTTATTCCATTACCAATACTATAACACACATGTACATATTACATAACAAACTCAAGCATTACTGTACAACATAATTACTTAACACTAAACCATTTAGTTTGAAATCCTACTAATCTATTATAAGTTACATTTTTTCACCCAATACAAAATTACCAAACAAATCAACACACATTAGTCCGGTATGCACGAACTCATTCCTTCATACAACCTTCGGTCACACTTTCAACGGCGTTATTGTATAATCACCAATTTGTGGATGTTAGACGATTTTAACAGTCGATTTACATTTATTGCATCATGTAACAACTTAAGTCTACATAATCCGTAGACTATTCTTGCATCACTTTTCAAATTTCATTTGATACACACCAATATAACATTTTATTTACGAACATATTAACAATATCTTGACGATAGCAACATAATATCTTCATCAAAATAATTGCTAAGGCTTACGATTGCACTAAACAAGGAAATACTTAAAATAGGTCTACTAATTTTTTTTTATGCAAAAATAGGTCTACTAATTAAACGTGAATATTATCATATCACTTCAAATGTTCATATTACTTGCTTATCATCTATGTAATTACTAGATTAATATAACATCCTATTTTTAAATACGAATACATGTTTTTATACAACAACATATCTCCATATATACAAATTGATGAGGATTAAGATTTGATATGTACTTACCAAGGAATCCTTAACAGTGAGATCGTTTAACTCTGGTACATGGGGATCATATCATTCATCGGTAAGTGATCCACACAAACTCGTAAACCTATTCCTGGAGATCTCTATTTTGTTTTGATGTTTTCCAGATTTTTGTTCGCACTTAACTTGTTATGCAAGAAATAATGCCCGCATTCTTATCTTTCAAGTTTTATACCAACAACCAAACATCCATTGAATTTATGCTATTAAAAGCAGCTTAGCCATGAAGTTATACACAAGCTTCATTAATGCATAACGGGGTCTACTAATCACTTACTTGTAACCGTTCTCGTTAGTTGGCACATGACTCAACGTCCAGGTATTACATTAGCTTAGTTGGCAAAAAGATTGACAAGTTATATCAATCATAAAGATAAACTGGGGCGGGCTGCTTAATTTGGAAGGGGGTAAAAATAAAAATCATTCTCTACTTGAAAGTTGAAACCCTCTCTGTGAGACCTGCTGGAAAGTGATTTTTATCGATAAGTTTTGGTGCTTACTTATTATTGTATGTACTTGTGTTTGTTTTAATTGATTAATGGGTCATTACGATTTGGCGTAAGCCCTTGTGATGATTGAAAAAATGGTCTTGTTATGCGAGCTAAAATTCATTGTTACAATAGTTCAAGTGAAATCTGCATAAATATTTCATCTGCGTCTCTTTGTGTGGCTTTGTCCATTCTAGAAATTGGTCTGTAGATGCTGCTATTATAATAATCAAATTACCGGATAAACACTGTGCTCTTAGACCCCCCACCCCCTGAGTTGGGTCTGTGAAAATGACACGTTGTCTGATTTAGTTATTTGTATTGGCATTGTTCCACTTATACCTACACATTGAACTACAAAAATGTAGAAGTATATACTATGCAATGAGTCTGCCAGCTATGATTTTATATAAGGCATGCAATTCAGGTTATCTACTTAATTCCCTCTGCAGCTGGATTATGAATTTCTGATGCTGGAGATACGGTTTCCAGTTATTCGTGTTTTTAAAATTAATAATATTTGGATTAGTGTTGCCAATTGCCATTGCTATTTTTTTTGTGTCGTCTATGTTTGTTTATCTATAATAATCCTTATGTGTTTATTCTTTACCTTTTACTATCTGGAAGTAATATTGATGCCAGTGTTAATGTTGATTACAATGAAGTAAGATAAATTGATAAATTGACTTATATGGCTTATTTGGTGGGCAGGGTGTTTGCATTGGTTTGAGTGAGGTGATGGGGAGTGCTGGCAAGAGTCGGTTGTTGAGCTTTATGGATTCACTTATCCCTACAATTCGGACTGCACTTTGTGAATTGTGATAGGCTTGTAATTTATACATTGCTGTGGCGATTCACTTGAATTTGGTAAAAGAATTTCATTGTTAGCACTAGATGATTGTAGGCAAAGGGTTGACTAGTTTAGAGCTCCAAATTAGTACTCTTTTATGACTGATTTTTTCCTTGCATCAACAGTGAGCAGGAGGTCCGTGAGTCAGCAGGTATGTCATTTAATACTCCATACAAGGTTTCATTTGCACCTTTTATCGTCCTCCTTTCACTAAGTTAACTAAAACCTACCACGGACATCTTTTACAACATATAATGGTCATATATGGTTTTAAACGTCATTATATGAACCTAAGATGTATCCCTCATGGTCTCAAGACTTTTCGCCACCGGGCCCTGTAACCTCAAAAATTTCTCAAAAAGCGTGGATAATAGCCTTCAATTTTGGAATTTTTGACCTTTTTTCGCTCAGAAATAAAAATTATCGAGATGTTTACCATGGTCCCTAATATCTTCTAAGAGTGCAATTGGGTGGGTGGAACTATCCAATATGCCTTAAAACGGTCAATTTACCCGTTCGAAACTTGCATCCATTTCGTTAACAGAAGCCTACCACGGACATCTTTAACAACATATAATGGTCATATATGGTACCAAACGTCATTATATGACCCTAAAATGTATCCCCTAGGGTCTCAAAACTTTTCGTCGCTGGGCCTCGTAACGTCAAAATTTTTCTTAAAAAGCGTGGATAATAGCCTTCAATTTTGGAATTTTTTGACCTTTTTTCGCCCGGAAATAAAAATTGCCGAGATGTTTACCATGGTCCCTAATACCCTGCGGGAGTCCAATTAGGTGGGTGGAACCATCCATTATGTCTTAAAACGGTCAATTTACCCGTTCGAAACTTGCACCGATTTCGTGAACAGAAGCCTACCACGGGCATCTTTGACAACATATAATGGTCATATATATTTCCATACGCCATCATATGACCCTAAAATGTTTTCCTAAGGGTCTCAAGACTTTTCGCCACCAGACCCTATAACATCAAAAATTCCTCAAAAAGAGTGGATAATAACCTTCAATTTTGGAATTTTTTAACCTTTTTTCGCCCGAAAATAAAAGTTACCGAGATGTTTACCATGGTTCCTAATACCCTCCACTCCTCCAGGAGTCCAATTGGGTGGGTGGAACCATCCAATATGTTTTAAAACGGATAATGGTCATATATGGGTCGAAACTATATTATTAGACCCCGGGATGCACCTTGTAATGTTCCGTGAAATTCTGACACCGGGTCCGACACCTCCTAAATTAAAGTTTTCTAATATTATTTCCAACAACATTAGTTCTAGGTAGACAATATACACTCTACATGCTAGATATTAGACTATTTTTATGTATGTGGTAAAAACAAATACTTATATATCGTTTTTGGAGGTGATAAAATTCAAAATTTTCTAATATCATTTCTAACAACATGGTTTTTACTTTTAACTGCTTATACTTGGAATTGAAGAAATTAATATACAGGGTGCTAAAATTATTAGAAAATGGACATTTATCAAACTTTAAAATGAAGTAAAAGTTGCAAAATGAATATATAAGTGAACCATAATCTCTCATTTAGCTTTCCCATTGAAAATGAACCTATCCATCCGCTTAACATTTAACTTTTGTTTTTCTTTCTTTTTTTTTTTTTTTATAAGGCTTGATTCCAAGTTTAAAACACAAGAAAAATAAAAACAAAGCAACTAAAAATGTAAGTCTAAATCCCTTCATATTTCCCCTCCTCCATGCAAAAACTTGTCAACTAACAATACAAAATTATCTCTGATAATTTGATCATCAGTCATTCCACATTGCAAAGACTCCATTATTCGGTCCTTGAACCGTCTCCGTCGACCACCCTGCATAACTTCCTCCACCACCACCATCAGAAGGCATGTCATAGTCCACCTTCACCAATGCAAGTGGCTCATGAGTATCACCGGGTCCCACAGGGTTGCTCGTCGAGGAGGCAGACCCCATACCATTGATCCCGGCCCCGCCTCCAAGGTAGGCGCCACCACTATAGCTCCCACTTGAACTACCATTGTTGTTAGTATCAATTACACCAGAGTTTGAGCCCATGTTCATAAACCCATGTAGCAAACTAGGGTTAGTTTGGAGATAATTATTGTACATGCTACTAGGGTTTGAGTAACTTGATTGTTGGTACAATTGTAAGAATTGAGCTTCTTGAGAGTAATGTGAAAGGGAAATGTTGTTACTTTCTTGACCATGGTTGTTTTGTAGGGTTAGCAAGGGTTGTGGTTGGGTGTCTTGTTGGTGGTATGGTAGTAAAGGGTAAGCATGAGTGGCTTGTTGGTGGGCCCCGTACCGGCTCGAGGTTGAGCTACTAGCTCCATAAGGATAAGTACTATTGCTTAGAGCAAGCATTTCCTCCCTCTTTCTAGAAGATTCTATGGCTTGAGCTTCCTTAAGGCGCTTGGCAGCCCCTCCTCCTATGGGTAGGGTGTTGCTCTCTAGGATGGCCTTGACATCATACCGGCTCATGTCAAAGTTTGTCACAGCATTGAGACCTCTAAACTTGATGGCCGCGATGTCATAAGCTTCCGCAGCCTCCTCTTCTGTGCCTGAATGAAGATTATCAATTAGCTTAATTGGTAAAGTCTTCTATATTCGTACATGACAATAACATTAACGAATTTACTTACTAAAAGTTCCCAAATAGAGATCTTTGTTCCCCGCTACTCTCCCAATTCTTGCTTGCCATCTCCCATGTTGATGGTGCCTCGTTACACCACGATAAATTGATGCACCTCTAGAGAACCCACTACTCTTCCTATAATACCATTAAGATAATTATATAAATAATCAGATAATTATTAATTGATGTGAAAAAGTTGATTATATTACAACAAATAATCAACACTGTCATACATACTTAACTTGAAATTATAATCTAAATTCACATACCTTCTAATTGCTGCTACGAATTCCTGTCTAGTCATGTGTTTCATGTCTTCTACTTCTTTCTCATAGTTGCTTATCTACAGTCAATCATTGTCGTTGACCAAATCGAAATAATTAAGAAAATGCATAAGATATTGATAGTTTTGTAAGATTGTGAAATAGCCTTATTTAAGAGTCGATCTCATCAAATTTGCTAATTAACGCTAGTTTAATTTGTACTAGTGATACATGGACAAATATATAAGATCGCAAATTATTTACAAGTAATTGTTGAAAGAAACTCAACTGGAAAATTTGTGGTGGTAGACGTTCCCCAATACTTGATTGCAGCTAGATCATAAGACCTTGCGGCCTTCTCTTCCTTATCGTACCCTCCTGTTACATATCACACGTTGTTATACGTTGTTGCACATCCACTATTATTTTTTGCTAAATACGAGTAGTAATTAAAACGACATGAAGAGACGAAAAGATTATTTCTACTCACCAAGATACACTGCAGGAAAGTGTACGTACGTCAAAATTGATACGATCAAATAGAGTCCAACATGCATGGTTATCAACCAGGAAAACAGCAAAAAGTTAGTAAAATCCAATAATTAGTCTATATATAATATATAGTATTAATTTGGGATTAGATCGATCCAATTAAAGGAAGTAAATGGACGTACTACAGAAAATGAATAGAACTTTTAAAGCATAATCCTTAGCATTAGCATATACGATTATAATCTATCTTGATTAAAAGAGAGAAAATTGTAACGATGAAAATAATAATAGGAAAGTTAAAGAAAAATTACCTTGACGACCCTTCCTTGATTGTCCTTCCCTTCTACAACTATTATCCCAAAGATGAGCTTCATATCTTCCCGTCCACCTATGCCTGTGCTACCATTTTTCTAATTAGCTCTACCATAAATAACACGACTACACGAGTGTAACATAAAATGAAACGAGCCCATATTGACAATTAACATTTTATAAGAGCGCGCAATATTTGTCTTCAGTTACTAGACCATCCAATTACTCGATTAACAAGAGGGACAACAATTAACTTTTAGAAAGAAAAATAAAATTATCCTAAAAACCTCTCTTTGATGATTTTATTAGAAAATGGACCGTATATACTTCTACTTAATATTGTTGATGATTAAAGGTACAGAATCACTAATGGTCTATATTAGGCAAAAAGAATAATTACCTAGTAACACCTCTATAAATAGAAGTTCTTTGGCCAAAAGTATCAAGTGTCCTCCTAGGAGTAGCTTCAACCACAGGAGTAATCGCGGTGGTGACAGTGGCAGCAGTCGAGGCAGCTCCAGTGGCGGTGCTAACATTATCACCACTCGTTTCGCAATTATTGGTGCTAGTAGGTTGCTGTTGTTGTTGCTGTTGCTGGCCACTACTTCCCATTGATAACGTTAATGATTGCAAGCAGTTATTCGAGTTATCTTGGTATTGATCATATTCGCTAGTGTTACTAGCTGCTGCCACGGTGTTTTGCACCGCGAGTAACCCGTTGTTGCCGGAGAATAGATAATCTGATTCACTGCCTTGGCCCATGTCACTAAACGCTGAAAGATCCGGCGAATCATGGTGAGACTCAGATTTTCCTACTCCTAGGAAATCTGCTATCTTAGGGACCTCGTTAGCGCCTTGTGAGTTGAGCAAGTTCCATTCTATGAACAAAAAATAGTAAGAGTCATTTAAGTACTAGTCAAGTAAAATGATAAAGAAAATGCAAAAAATGCTATGTTTATTATCCAAATTTATTGTCATTTTGTACAACAAATTATATACTTTTGATAGTACATGAGCTAAATGATGGTATTGGATTATATTTGACTACATGAAGATATAATCATGCTAAGAAAATGCAAAAAATTGATATGCTTATCTAATTTAATTGTCATTTTTAGCATATTGTACAACAATTAATACACTTTTAGTGAAAGTACATACGTGAACTTAATGATGGTATTATTAGATTATATATATATGAACCTTATATTTAGTTATGTTCTATATGAAAATATAAGTAGCTAAGAAAATTATTAAATTTTCGACATTAAAAAAAAAAAAATACTGACAACAATTATTTAGGATCAGAATAAATATACAAAGATGTAGATATAGATATTAAATACGCACTAATTATATACTTCATCGAAAAAAGTTTACCTTGAGCTTGGCCGAAGGGGTTGTCAATGTCGGAGACAAGGCCTAAGGAGAATTGTTGATGAGGTTGTGAATTGGTGGATTGAAGATGTGAAGGATGACTAGGAGAAAGAGGAAAAGATAGCCAATTGTTTGAATTCATTGAGCCCATAAAATAGCAATAATCTTCCACTAGTAATTAAGCTTAATCACTTTATAATTCACCACTTTCTTGATGATAATAACTTGAGCTTAATAAGCATCACCAATTTAAACCTTCCTGCATCACAAATCAACAAATTAAAATATAGAATATAAGATGAAAGTAATGTAATAACACAAAAACTAGCAAATATATAATAGAGCATATGATGAAGTTTAAAATTAATTACCACAAATTCCTTCAAAATTAAAAAAAAAGGTAAAAAAGGATTAGGGTTTACACCCTTTATACTACTACCTCTCTACTTAATTACTCACTTTCTCTCTCTAGATTTAGGGAGCTAATTAGAGAGAGAGAGAGGGAGGAAAGAGAGGAAAAAGAGAAGAAAAGTGAAAGAAATGCATGCTACTAAATATGCTTGAGAAATTAAAGCTAAGTGTTTGATTAATTTCAAGAACAAATTAAAAGGGGATAATTTTTTTGACAATACCAATATATTTGTATCTTGAATTTGTTGTTGAAGTCCTCAAAAAATGAAAAAAATTAAAGGACTTTATTTGGTGGTCTAAGTATTTTTGGATACTCCACATTCCAAAGCTCTGATCTAACTATTAAGAAGAGGGAGAAGGGTTTTGATGATCTTAATATATACTAATGTATTTCTATTTATATATATAATCCAACATTAAAAATAAATTAAACTATTTAAATATGAAGATACATTCGTGTCTTGCTGCTGATAAAAGGGTAGTTCCACCTCAGACTTATTTTGTGTTATGACAAACCTGCAAGTCCAACTGCAAAATTCCAATCCCTTTTATCTAAACTCGAGCATGTCATAAGGGACGAGACCATTTCACACTATCTTATTATTATGAGACGTCAAAGATTATCGTTATAATTATAACAGTCATTCCGATCTCACTATAAATTCTACTTAATTATCTTATTTTTTGAATTGATATTATAATTTATAGATCCACCTAAATCCCTATATTGTTAAATACAAATGTATTTTCCATTCAAAAAAGAAAATAATACAAATGTATTTCTTGTATCACAACGTAAACATATAATTTATTAGGTTATTTTTATTTATATATAGAAAAAGTCACAATAACAAATTATATAGATACAGTTTAATTTCAAGAATTGTTTATTAAACCTGTTATTTGTAACTCAGAGAAAGTCATATAAATACTCGTATATTATTCCATTGCTATAATTTTTTTATATATTATGAGTATATTTTAAGAAGTTATGAGAGACTGAGAGAGTAACTAAAGACAAATATAGAGTTACTATAATAAGAAAAATACAGTAGTAATTAAAGCAAGAGGTGGGAATGAATTAAGAATAATACTAATTGTTCATGATAGTTTAATTTAAATTTCTAACTAAAGCTATAAATTTAGCAAAAAATGTAGAAGCAAGTTGATCAAGTGTTGGAACTCTCGACCTCGTAGAGTGCAATAAATGACACCCCAAACCCCAGCATTCCCCACTCTCAGCAAATCCTCTCACTCTCTCTCTTAATTCTTAGCCCTATCTCAACTATTGTCTACGCAAAGTAACCGACTTTCTCTCCCAAAATATCTCTCTATATTTTTATCCTTTAGCGACTAAGCTTATTCGTCATCACATACTCTTAAACGGTTATTGTATCACAAAAAAGTTTAAAACCGTACAAATATAAATAATTATGGATTTAACCAAAATAAATAATAATGACGGAGAGAGTAATTAGGACTAAATGAAGAGAAACATGATTATATACCTTTCTAGTGTTAAATCAATTATTGAATAATTTAAATTTAGTAGAAGACAAAGGTTTTGTTCATCATTCTATAACACGATTAACCATATTATTTTCAATTATACTCAAAATTAAGTCCAAGTTTTAAAAAAAAATTATTGGTTGTAATGGCATTCAGAATAATTTATTGTTTGTAATAATTATTATGGCAAGATGATCGAACTAGAAAACCTAACAGAATTATTTTGAATTAATGGACAAACGCATGTGTAATGTACAAGCTCGGTAGCATGTTATAATACCATAGCTAGCTACAATACTAAAAATGAGAGTTATATTAAGGGACGAAGGAATTACGTGGTAACTAGTCTAGTTAAGAGTAAATAGGGCATAAGGAGATCTCTTGAATAGGCACCCACACCAAAGGCCAAAATTGTAGATCCCCGAGTGCTTTGCATGGGTTGAAGATGTGTGCGTACGGACGTCAATTATTTTAAAACCATATTAAAAATTAAATAAACTCCGACATATTAAATATTCAAAGAACTGCAAATAAAGGAGTAATTTTTACTCTTATTCAAAACAACACAACCATGAACTGTTCCCTTCTTAGGAAAAAGTAACAAATTAAAATTAAAATTAAAAATTAGTAAGATCTTTATTAAATTAAATTAGATTCAAAAAGAGAGAATTTAAGAAAGTTCAAAGGATTTCATTTTGATTTTCCCAAGTAGGAAATATGTTGACTACCTAATTGAAATCCGCGATCGTCAAAGGTGAAACCCTCATTAGTTTAATCTACTTAATTTATAAGTACATAATTAATTAATTTTTAAGTGAACTATTTATAGTTAATTAATTATTATTATTAATAAGAATCCAATGCATGCATGTCTCCTACAAACTACAAGCTTCTCCATCAAATCCTACCACGCCTAATTAGAGACAATATAACATAACTATTTATCTTATGTCATTGTCTCACTACCCTAATGTAGATACTATTAATTTTATGTTTTGCATGGCTTTCAAATTATGGAATAAATAAGGGATATGATTTTTTTTTTTAATAAATAATAAAAAAAAAAAAAAACTATTTTAAATATAATACCCTATACATCATAAAATTTTCAAAATAGAGCAAATGCA
Organism: Chenopodium album; assembly: GCF_948465745.1. Classification (NCBI taxonomy): domain Eukaryota; kingdom Viridiplantae; phylum Streptophyta; class Magnoliopsida; order Caryophyllales; family Amaranthaceae; genus Chenopodium; species Chenopodium album. The sequence continues at coordinate 1,149,417 of NC_137855.1, forward strand.
AATTTACATGTACACATAACAATTCAAATTACATATACTTAGGAGGAGTACATTTCGCTATTAACATTATTACCTTATTACCTAGTTACATGATTCAATTTACATAAATCAATTTAATGGTAGACTTGTGTTTTTATAATTATTACGAGTATATATTTTCACAAAGAATGAATATGATGCATATTAGAATGGATTCATATAGATTTGATATACTTAGTACTCCGTATATCATATTAGTCTATATGTCTTTTCTTTCGTCAAATGCTTAACCTAAAATGACACTTGGTAGAACTAATAGAACAAAAGCAAGTCTAAGCTAAGAATTTCATAAATAATTTGGATCAAGTCATATAGATCAATTATTAAGGCATACATATAAAAACGATAAACTTGTTTCCTAATCACGCGGATGTCATTATGTATTGTTATGTCTTCAAAAAGAATACTCGATCTGGCCTAATGTTCATGAAATGTGGGAGTCTATCAAATGTACATATAAAAATTACTTCCAATTCATTATATAATCACGATAAATAGGTATATATATATTTCATCCTTAAAAATTTAATTGCTACACTATACTTTATACTAGCACACTAAGCTAATTAAGAAACCAAACATATACTCCTAAGCATATTAAAACTTTGTAAATTTTTACTATGCAGCTTATTCATTCCCCTGATAAAACTGGTAACATTTCCCCAAGTAGAATCCCTAGCTATTGGCGTGGAAGCTTTATATATACTGAATTACTGACTAGCTAGATTTGTTCATACTTATTCTTAATTAAATCACTCTTTTAATCAGAACATTACATAACATGATATGCATGCAATAATTAAATAATTAATTTTACCTCTAATCTATAAATTACGTATACTTGTATATGAGCATTGTCATTTGTCAATAATTTTATTCAAAAAAAAACTGCCGCAAATTTATAAAAGAACCCATAATTTAAGGGTCAAAATAATAAAATGATTCTAAAAAATACGTGTCAGAATCCTGACATAATTCTAAGAATTGAATGCCTTATTTTACTATTCCATGCCTAATTATATGATTTTGCTGTTATTCTACTCTTGTTTAGTAAAGTTGCATGATTAAATATTTAAATGTGATGCTTGTGCTATAATTAAATTACTCCTTGTCTTATCTTTTACTAAGGGCATTTTATTATTGTATGGAATCGATTGAATATCATCAGTAATTATCCAAAATAAAAACTGAGACATCTATTTATATCATTCATAGTTTGAACAAGTTAAATTACACAAAACGCGCTGTGTATGGTGTAATATAACTATATAAGATAGGGTTTCCATGTAGGTTTCAATTAAGCACAAATATTATAATTTGGTGTTTGAATTGGAGTCAAGGTTATAAGAATTATAACTAGAGAGCGCGATAATCTAATCCATTGACATTCAATCGATAACAATTTGAAAATTTTTTAAACTAAGAAATTATTTCTAATATCTTCCTTTAAAGCAAAAGTATTTATATATAAGACCATCGTATCATCATATTGTATGCATCATCATATTTAAATTATATATAACGAGGTTAGGATCCCCTCTTAACGCATGTGTGATATTATATTTAATTATAAGCAAGAACGAACGCACGTAAATTACAATAAGAAAACAATCACCTGGTGGCAGCTTCTCTGCTCTGAAATGCACAGTAATCACCAAGATCAATCTAGCAAGACGAAATTAAGCAATTCATTATTATTGTATAAGCAACATTTTTTTCTCTTCTTTCTCTCTTTATTTAGCAAAATTTTAAATAAAATCCTCTCATATTTTTAGATTTATTTATATGTTAAAATTCAAAATTAGATACACATAATAGTGATGAAATTCTGATTAAACTTATTCAAATTCTCTTTTATTTCTCACTCTATTTCTCTGGTTTTGGGAAATTGTGTGAAGAGATAAAATTACAGTCTACTTAAATTAAATACACTTTACTTAGTCCTTTGACGATTTATTTCTTTTAATTGGAAACAAAAATAATCAAGGTTATTAATTTTATTTTTACTTATTTTTATTTTTTAAAAAGTTGCAATAGTTGTGAAAATGGGTGACACGTGTCAGTTAATAAGCTGGAAAGAGTTCTGGTGGTCAGCAACAAAATCAAGCCAATAAGGAGGTGTCTGCTTTCATTAATGTCAAAAAAATGCAAGAAACTAAACTTTGACTGCCACTTTAGGAGCCAATTGATGTTGTAAGTTTCATGCAAATCACCTCCAATGGCATCACTACTTTTAGTATGATCAAATCTAGTTAGTTAGTAAAGACAACCATATCTTTTATACTTATGGTAAATTTATACCAAGTTCCCTATCTCTAAGGTAAAGAAATGATTTACATTAGTTTGTCGAGATCATCACATTATTTGTGATTGTAATCAATGAAATGATAGTTACATAATTATAGTTATAGTGTTATGTACATAATGTAGGGTGTCGATCATTTGATAATCATAGGTGATATTGCGAATTTCAAATGTGACGACTGTATTGGTGATCGTTAACACATATTATGGTAATATGGTGGTTTTGAACTAACCAATTTTTATGTAGTATAACATAAAACGAAATAAAGTAAGTTCTAACTACACTTCAAGCCTATAAAACATACATATTAATTATCAACCAAAAGTATCTACTATAACAATTTTAAATTAGTAATGTACAGACTTATACATGCTACGTTCTAGTATCAAATTACAATATCTTAGATATCGATATTATTGCATACATATGTACCTTCTCAGAATCTCATCTTGACAAGTTTTTTATTGAGATATCATTGTTTGACTATTTGAGTTTAGCAAATATGTCTAGCTAGATATGACCATAATATAATCTTATTAACAAGAGGCATCTTAATACTGTATTCATGATTAATGAAAGATTTTTAAGCTGCATCTTAACATGAGGCATCTTATTTTAAGTATCTATATATATATATATATTGTTTCTTTGAAGATTTTGAGATGTCATCATGATTGTTGAAAGATTTAATTCTCGATTCTATAAGCCACTTATAATGAAAAACTACAATATGAATTTCACAAAATGTAATTTGGGGTGCACAAAAACGGAAACAAACTTTTTTTTTTGAAACAAAAACAAACTTAAGTTTGGCACAAACTCTACAAATTTGAAATACTACTCCGTAATTGAGAAAAACATCATACATCAATAATATGAAATAGTATTTCAATAATAATACAAAAAAGACTTAAGAGTACTCTTAAGTCTTTTTTGTATTCTAATGTGAAATAGTATTATGATAATCTAATTATACAGTAATAAACACAATAATGTTTATATTAGCCTAAAAAAATATTGGAACTTGGTGCAATAGATTGGACAAAGTTTGAAAATGTGCTCAACAAATGAGGGAGGGCATCATGGGAATTAAGTTAACAAAAATTAATTGGTGGGAGGAAACGCCGGGGAATTGCTCGTGTCGCCTCGAAATAACATCCACCCATCAAACTAATTATTTTAAAATTAAGAATTTTATTTTTAAAATATTTTTTAAAAAAATAAAAAAGAGGCAAAAAGGTGTGCAAGTTTAAGAAGAAAGTTTGTCTGGTTTAGACTTCAAGAGCTGAACTTTGGTGGATCTTGTAGTTGTACTGTTGTTTAACCCCTCACAACATCAACTGCTGTCATACCTATGCCCCTATTTTTAAGGTTAGAGTTAAGCTAAGCTAACTAGGTTTGTTTCCCCTAAGTTTATCTCAAGATGAAATTTTTTATTGCATATTTGTATGTGAGCTAGTCCAAACACTATAGATGCAGATTGTTTTTGTGTATGTATCAATAATTGGTGGTGTGTATCATACATGTACTTTATGTACCAACATGTATATCGTACGTCTAGATTGTTAGCACTTAACATCAATATGTGCATCGTGTGTCTAGATTGTTAGGGCTTTACGTATGGTACTATGGTATCATCATGTGTATTAGCATGATAGCACACGAGTGTGTCGTATGTCTAAAATGTTAGCCTGAGTGCACCTGCCTCAAATATGTGGTAGAATTTGCAAAGAGCAACTTCACTTAATTGAAAGTGTTCATGTGTTTTTATAATTTGCTAACACTAATTTGTGGTGTATTCACACTTCACAAGTTCACAGTACTTTTATCACTTTCTTAGAAAGAAAACACAAGCAACATAAAAATCAACATGGTACACCTTTAATAAAAGGTAGGAATTGCCATTTTGCAGAGAACCTTGATATTACAAGCAACATAAAAATCAGGGACATGAGATATGCATAATAAGGGCACTCTTTTATCACTCCAAGTATGATAGGTTAACTGAGTAATTAAACTCAGTGCAATTCTGCAACAGTGTATCTAAGAATACGAGGCTCATCCTTTATTCATGCTACAAGGTTCTGATTAAAACTTGATAATTTCGAAATCCTGTAATTATATGTTACAATATTTCCCATACATTTAATCACTATGCAAAAGATACCACATTCTTGGTTCTCCTAAAATCAAACATAACATAACATCTAGTTGTTGCTTAGTTTCAAGAGACATACATGTATAGCACCATGTATGCCTTGTAAGTACTTCGTATACGTTAGCAAGGTTTGTTGGAAGCCACCACCAAACGAACAGTTCAAACACATCAATAAAAAATCAGAGTCAAATGAAATGTCAAATTCAAGCTGGAAAAGTTTGAAACAAAAAGGATTGGAAAAGATAAATGTAACTGCATATGAAAATAAAAACTGAAGATAAGAGGTATAATCATATTTAATACAGTATACAAGATGTAAAGAACTCTCTACAGGCTACGAGAAACAGGAAGGTTAAAAATTCAGTGCACAACTAGAATGAATACATAAGGACAATCAGGAGATTAATTCAACTGGGAGTAAGTGTTGCAATCATTATTTGATCAAACTGGGAGAAATTAAAGCAGTTCTCTATGACTAACCTATAGATTTCTGCAAAATTCCGGGTTAAAAAAGATCTGTATTGAGCAAGAATGGCCATGTGCATGAAGCATATATCAAATACTATTAGCATAAGGTGAAGCAACCATTTTGGCGTCTTGATAACTGGTCAAGAATTGTGGTTCTCTACTTTCAAGCATAATGTCGACTAGCACGTGAGCTGCTCGTGCTTAGTAGAGCAGCCACGTCATTGGTTGAAGTACAGATATCCACAAATTTCAAGACACAGCAACTTAAAGAAAACGATAGGTCATTTAATTAGCACATATACAAGCAAATGACAGCAATGGTGGTAGTTTAGATTTGAATGTGGGCATCAGTCGTAATTACTAATCCACAATCAGGTTAGTGATGCTTAAACAATTGTTTCTCTCATCGACAATCCCATGAAAATGGTAGGAGCTTCTCAATATCGATAGAACATATGGGAAAATGAGACTTAAGTAGTATTTATTACTAAACAAGTGGATATCTGCAGGGCATGTGCATGGCATTGTCTTGTTCCAAGCAATGTACAAAATTATATATCACAGACCACACATTTAATTATAATCTTAATGCGTATAAAATATCATAGATACACCTCGGTCAGGGAGAAAAGAACTTCCTCAAATTTGACTTCATGCATCTGTTGATGCATAGACATTTATGCTTATGTTTACTTGCATTTCAATATTTCCCAACTGAAGGAGTTTTTTTGTTATAGATGTTTTAAAAACAGTTAACTCTCACAATCAATAATTGAGCATATAATTCTAAACATCTCATCAGATTTTTTAACTATACATAGTACATCATAATTGAATGATACCGGATATTCCACGAATACGCATACACAGAGACCAAAGCAAATAAAGAATCAATATCCAATTTAAATTATGATCATTTAGCAATAGTATAAGCCCAAGACTCAGCTCTACCACCTAGGCAAAATCAGCAGAAAGTCTGTACATACGTTAAGTAAATACAGTTTGTGGCAATTCTCAGCAGATAACTTCAACTAGTCTGAAATATGGAATGTTAACTTACTCTTAATAGCATATGCAAGCTTTAGTTAAAATATACTGACAAAAAATTGGTTTATCTGATATCCTGCAAGGCACGGCATCCAACTTTTTAAGTTGATAATTTATTGATTATTTATTTTATTCAGGAACAGAAAGTTCATTATATCATCACTAGTAAACCAAATTATCTGCTTTTTATTACCATTTACCACCAGCACCGCTAAACTTAAAATATCTAACCTATAGATCTGAACCCCATAGCACAATGTCCCAGCAAGATATAGACGAAAAAGTAGGAACACCTCAAGAACCAAGCATGGCAAGCAAGCAAGTAAACAATAGTACAAATAAAAGTATACCAACATCTGACTAATGAATGTTCAGTGCACAAACCAAAAATAGTAGAAATTATTTCTGCTCTAAGATTCTAACAATGCAAACTGCAAAGCACCAAAAGTAACTTTAAAATTTTATTTAGGCACAAGTCAGACAGCTTACCATAACAGTTCAGTAGATTATCAGCTTTATATTCCTTCATGTAAACAGAACTCCCTGACAGTGCGATGCAGTCATCCTGCTACATCCCTGCAGATAAGGGGTGGAAAGCAAAAGGAAAACTTCTAGTGCAGACTATATAAATTAGGCAGTGGTCACTGATTACAGTCAAAAAAATATAAAACTATACTGACAAATATGGGAAGAACAAAAGATTGAAAAAAAAAATAAAGTTGAACGAACCTTATATTAACTTGGCCAGTTTTTTGCATTATTACTACAGTTCAGGTAGGTGAGGTGTTGCACAAAAGTGGAGCAAATAGAACTAAGAATCATCTTATCCAACTCTAAAACTTGTATATATCTTCTCAAGCAAGGAAGCTCCATAACTTTACCTAGGGTGGATTTTTTAAGTGCATCTAATAATGAATCAGTTGATGCTCTTTAAGAGCTACTCAAAACAGATTATTAGTCATCAAGCCAACTGCAATAATGGAGTTAGTAATGCTTTGAACTCCCCTCCACCCTGCAAGCCAAATATCAAATAATAAAATAAAAATAAGAAGAGAAAGACAGATAAGCAAATTCTAAACTTAGGAGATCCAACATTAAGTTCATGATGTTTCTTAATATACAATGCATGAAAAGTAGGGGCTCATTGAAAGCATTGCCCTAAACATTCTACATTGACCACTCAACAAGAAGAAACTTCAGGGAAAGGATTTTACTGTAATTGAATGTCAAGAGTCTCAAGACATGCAACAGCAAACTATCTCTTTCCACTGCAACATGCTTATTGAATCTCTACAACAACAACATCGTGCAAATGAGGAAGGGCTTATTATATTTGATTTGGCCTCTTCAATTTTGTCCACCAGCAACATACAATGATACAATGCAGAAATGGTTTCATGTATTATTGAACTGACTGACAGATTAATATATGTAGCATGTTGTTGCAATAACCATAAATTGACAATAATCAGTTTCACCAAACATGTAGTTGACAGATAAATATATGTAGCATGTTGTCACAACATCCATAAATTTGACAATAATCAGTTTCACCAAACACAGTTAATAAGGTCTCCATGATTGTACTAGCACATCCCCCTAAAAATGCATACATATAGAGCTCAGGGAGACTTTAAACTTCAGAAAGGACTAATTAATTTAGTGATGATACATTTATTATTCTTACAACACGGTTTACTTACAGCTGAAAATAGCTATGTACAATCAGTGAATTAAAATTTAGGTTAACTTGTGAAATAACTGCATAATTATGTGTGGCAATACTAGAATCTATATAGCACAGTATACCACTGATTGTAGCCTGTAGAAACAGCATGAATTTCAGACAACAATTCTAAGACCATAAGTGTGGCTTAAAATTATGAAAGGTAAGTAACAAATGACACCGGAAGCTGAATTCCATAAACTCAAATAAGGGAAAAGATCCGTCAATCATGAGATCAATACGAATCAGAAATCATATAGGGACATACCCTTTTCAAGAATCAAGATGCATCTATTTCTATATTTACTAAATTACAAATCTTGAAAAGCAGCTTGATAGAGTAATATTTCACTTACCCTGACACCAGAATAGACATTATGTGATCAAATGTCTTGCTGTGAAAAATGTTTATAACACTAGAATTCAAATGTCGTAAAACCAGAAATCAATACTCTCATCAGAACCCCAAGGATCCCCAACAAGTCATGATAAATGTAAACTGATTGTACCTTCATGTTTATGAGCCAGCTTGAAGTCATAGTTCATATAACTTAGTAGTTAGTAGTCTTAGTACTGTTAATAATCATGCATCGTCACTATCCAATCCCTTTTTCTGCTCTACTCATTGACTTCAAGACCTATAAGCTTCTAATATCTGGTCTGATTGAGTCCCATCCATAATCTTCAATTTGCGACAATAAGCAAAGGTGCTAAGTGCTCTAGGGCAAAAACAAAGAGACCCAACTTGCTAATTAAAAAGTTGTACTTGGAAGATAGGTTTTATCGAACAATTCCCTAAATTTGATTTACATAAATAAAAGTTGAGGGTCTGAAAGACATAATTCATGGGTTGCCAAAAAATAGAAAGCACAGGCGATTGAAGAACATTAACAAGAATAATTTTCCTAATTCATTGATCACAAAATGAGAAAAAACACGATTTCATTCTGAAAAAGAAAAGAAGGAAAACAAAGTTTACATAAAATGGAGGACTACGAAAATTTTAAGCAACACAAAATCTCCTGCATACTGGAAAATCAAAATGTATTTCATTTTACAAGTTCATCAGCTTAACATCTTTATTAGATTGGAAACTAGTTCAACTTTTCCAACCGGACATCCGAAACAAACTTTTTAATAATCATTACATACATACATACATACATACATACATACATACATACATACATTCAGACCTCCCAAAAACATTCGTCGTTGAGATCAATTCTAAATTGTGGATGCAATTGTGAATTTCTTCCAACCTAAAAAATTAATTACAATCTAACACTTATAAACTTACAATTATTAATATACTTTACCATAGAATCACATTTATCGAGTATAGCCCTAATTATAGCGAATCATCGTTTCAATTCACCAATTTCGATACTAAATTACTTGTCTTAAAACAAAATACTTCTGCTATACATAAATTAAAAGCAAAATTCAATGCACAATCTATTGCAAATCAAAGAGATCAGCAAAATTGATCATCACCAAAAGGAAAACCCTAATTTAAAGTCAATTCGAACTCTAATTTCTAGAATTCAAGATTTGATGCAACCGATTGCATTCAAATTCATTGAATGACGGAAAACCCTAAAAATGGAATTTGGAATCATAATCAAACAAAAGCTTATCAAACATTAAAACACTAAAATCAGTCGAAATCTAGCTTACCTGAGATTGAAGCACGAAGAATTCATCATACGACGAAAGCTCCGTTAATCTGCCATCTTTCTCTCTCTTCAAGTCACCTTGCCAATTGCCATGGCTCCTCTTATCGTTGTTGTTGTTTTTTTTTCTTTTTTTTTTTTTTTTTCCAACGTTTGCGTTTCCCGCCAACATAATTCCGCTTGAAAGAGAATATGTAGTCCCTCTATTTCGTAATAAAATACTCCCTCCGTCCCCTTTTGATAGTCCCTTATGGAAAAAAATCACGAAAATTAAGAAACTTAAATAAAAGTAGTAAAATTATATTGGAAAAATAAATTTACATTGGGTATGTAAAATAATAGAGAGAGAAAGTAATAAAAGTACATTGAAAAACAAAATTTATATTAAAAAAATAAATTTGCACAAATATTGTTGTATTAGAGAGAATTTTGATAAAAAATTGATATTAATGGTACTTGAAAAAAGCAAATGGGACTATCAATTTGGGACTAAAAATAGGCCATAAGCCATAAGGGACTATCATTTGGGGACGGAGGGAGTAATAATTGACCATTCGACTTGGTAAATGTTGTTTACTTCGTAGTAGGTATTGAGATTGAATTTCATGACGAAGCCCGATTGTACCGGGCTTTAAACCCGCGTCTTTTTTTACTGCCTATATTTACACTTTGACGTATGAAGTGTTTCGTGCAGCAAGACGCACATAATACATTCTCGTTATTTATATGTACGGTCTAATTAGTGTTGTAGGGTGTGTTAATTATTATGAACAAATGTGAAAATATAATTTAGGTATGATTTAAAATTTTCACCAAGTAAACTACTCCCTCCATCTCGTTTGCATACAATTGAGATAGAGTCACATTCGACCGGTGTCGGGGTGGATCAAATCGAAAAAATGTTAATACATAATGAAATACACATATTTCAATCGACACAAATAAGTTCACAATTCTATTCACAACATAACATTAACTTAACAACCAACAAAATGTTGGCTTACTTGGTAATGTTCTTACCTCAGATCTCAAAGGTTTGAGATTCAAATCCTACTAGATAAGATGGAGATTTTAATTAAATGAACATTTTAAGAAAAATACAAGTTTGTGTATTTAATCAATTCACCATGTAAGATTTTTTTGCAATAAATTCAAGTTGGTCTTATGATAAGTCTAATTTATATATATTTTTATTCCCTGTCCCACGGTCATATTTGTGCTTATTTGAGCTCTACGGAGCTATTTTTATTACTAATATACGTTTTCTAGTGTTTTTGTAGAGTTGGTTTTATTTTGTAGGAATTTGCAGATTTATGATAATTCCCGAGCTTATGGAGCCACTACAAAGATATTGGAGTCGGATCGTATTTTATGACCGTATATTTTAAGCCCAAGATCGAGTTAATTAAATTTGGTTCGATGATTAAGGGCTCGATATATGAAGAGGTCCAAGATTTTACAAGTTATTATTACGGACCAAACAAGTGAAGAAACTTGGGCTAGTGAATTCTAAAAGACAAAGTCCAAGCATTGAAGCCCATCTCGCAGCTCCAGTTGACCGGGCCCGATCAGGCGAGGCCTGGCCCGGTCAGATGGACATCTTCAGCGTTAAGATTGTTGAGTTGTTGGTTGCTTTTGGGCCTGCAAATTCCGAACTCCAACTTCCCGCAACTTTTATTGTTAGCTTTGTTAGGCTTTGTTTTATTAGTTTGAGTGGGGTTGGAATTCCTTTTTGTTTTTCTTTATATAAATAGGATAGTAGTATTACGTGAGGGAGTTTGTAGTAGTAGTTTTAGTTTAGTTGTGTTTATTATTAGTTTTAGTTTCTTTTAATTTAGTTTTCTTTTCTCTTTCTCTCTCGAACTTTTCTCTCTCCTCTTAATTAAACTCTTAGTATTATTTTCTTTCTTGTTTCTCTCTCTACAACTCTTGGTTTAATTTCGGTTATTTATTTTCTTTCTTCTATCATGTCTTCTTTTATTGCTTTGATTAGTTTAAATTTAATTATGTGTAAGTAGTTCTCTTTCTAGGGTTTATGGGGATCCATAAATAATATGAAGGGGTAATTTATTGTTATTAATTATCAATGCTATATTAATTTCCTATTGATTGATTTAATGCTCTGTGACTAGATTAGGCCTGATCTTTTATGCATGAGTTTGACAATATTGATTCGAGATTCGAGAGATGAGAATTGATGTTTAGGTCTAGTTTCAATAGGCAGGTTAATTTATAAATGGTTAAGTCGAGATTCGAGAGATGAGATTTAATACCGGTAGATTAATTCTGTGATTGTAATACGTAGCGAAAGCCCTTTATAATCTGGTTAATTGATGCATTGATGATTGATTATTATGTTTTACCCTAGAGTACTATTTATTGGTGAACCTATGCCCTAGGTATTTAATTCATTGATTTTTCTCTATCCTTTATTCTCCCTACTTATATTCTTCGTAGTATAGACTTTTATTCACAAAAATATTGGTTACTTTAATAATTTAGATTATAATAATTAATTAGGAGTAGAAAGACTTGTTTCCCTGTGGATTCGACCCTACTTCCCTATCTGCATAAGCTAGTGGACTTAGGTAATTATTTTTGATTAGGTGATACGACTTTAGCCTGTCATCTTAGTTTGTCGATTTAGGGTTGATATCTTTACACTCCATCCATATGACAAACGGTTTAGGGTTCACAACTCCGCAAGAGTGAGATAGATTAAAGTTTTAAAGAGCTAGGAAGAAAGATTGGCATTTATACAATAGAGTTGTCGCTTAAAGTTTAGAGAAATTATAGTTTACTTATAGACTCAATTTTAAAGTTAAACACAGATAGAAAAAATATGATAACCCTATTAAAAAAGTTACAAAATTGAACCAAGGTAATATTACATTTGTGCCCCATTTTTACCTTCTTCCTTTATTCTAATTCTCGCTAATATGTCCTTTAAACTTTTCAAAAATTCAATTCTACTCCATATTAAAGTTTTCAAATAAAATTAGAAAGAAAGAATAAGAGATCCTCATCCTAAAAACGCGCCTAGCGAAGATTGAACCTCAAACTCCCGAGCCCGAGGCTTCCCATCTAGTCTTTCCAAGATATTTACCACCATACAAAAATAAAATAAAAATTTAAAAACAAAAACAAAAAAAAGGTATTACTCCTCAAGAAACAAAAAAAACGGTTTCTTTTAGTTTGGGTTTGCAACGCAGAAAGAATTTCAGCTCTGCAAAAATCCACCCCTAACTCGTATCTACTTTGATCTCTACCTTTCAATCTTCCCAAATCTCACAAGGTAAGTTATTTTTCTATGTTATGCAAATAATTAGTTTTAATTTAATATCTCGTATGTTTCCAATCAATGCCCAGCTTCAATTATTGAATAAATTTGTTAATTTTGACTATTACTTGAATTTATTGATAATTGAATTTCATAATTCGTTGATTTCTTGCTTTTTGGGTTGATTTGGGAGCTGGGTTTGTGAGGAATCGTGGTAAAATTTCGCCATTGTTAGTCATTGATTTGGTGGTTGATGCGGCGGAGCTATCCAAATTAGGGTTTTTCTTAGGATCTTATATAGACAATAGTTAGATTAACTTTAGGAATTTAAATTTAGTTAATTTTCTGTTACTTATGCTTGAATTTTGAAGGAAATCAATATAAAATCGTTTTTTTTTTTTTTTTCCTTTTCATTTTCTGTATTTTGATGATTGTAGTTGTTGGGGTTTTGAGCTAGCTTCCTGCCTTCCTCTGAGAGATTTCAGGAGCTATTTAGACTTAAATTGATAAGAAAGAACAACAAATTAAATGAGCCTTTAGCTGATCTTGAGCTTGTATGTACGAGTTCAAATCGGCCTTGAGCATATGTAATTGTGTATTAGTATTCAAGCCAAGTCGCCTTTGAGCTTATAAATTTAAGATCAACCCGGAAAAAGTTAGGGTTCAAGCCACTTGGTTATTCTTACACCCATAATTGACTAAATGGACAAGGTTGGAGGAGAGATGATGAAAGCATTCCTGAGATTGTTGGTTTACCTCATTGGTTTAAACTTATATGTCAGTTGCGAACAGCGTGTTAGTGTTTTTCAATCCCTTAATCTCATTTAGGTGGAAACTTTATCAATGTTTGGTGCTATGTGTCTTGATCTTATGCTATATCAATCAAAGCCTTATTCCCGTAAGTGGATTTAATGCTATAAATTAGCTTAATTTTTGAGGTAAAACATAAAAATAGAGTATATGTTGTTGAGTGTTTTATCTTATGGATTTTGGAAAATTGGATGTGGATGGGAAGTTGAGTCCATACTCTTAAGATTATTAACATATTGATATATTGTCACTGTGAGTTGTTTAGTTTGATTTGAGAAACCCTGATATTCTTTTTAAGTTTAAGTTCCTCCATTTCCTTTTCTAGCTGTAGGAATTTAGAATCTCTTGTTTTGTTAGTGTGCTGTGTTCCTTCTGGTCTGCATGTGTGAATTTCACCCACAAATTGTGAGAAATTAGGGAATAACAAAGTTTTGCTGCATTATCCATCTGATTGTACTGTGTGCTTCTTTTGAATTATGATGGATAATTTATTTGTTGCAACCACTTGGATTAAGTAATGTGTATAAATGAAAATGTAGAAATTTATGTTTTCAAAAAAAAAGAAAATGTAGAAATTTATGTATCGAATTGTTTCTTATTTAAGTTTAATCTGTCCACAGGGGCGTGATGGTGAAGGCCTACAAACAAGAGCATGTCTACCAGCATCCATGGGAAAGAGTGACATCTGCATCTTGGCGCAAATTTTCTGATCCAGAGAACAAACGCACTCTCTCTCACATCCTTGAAGTTGACACTTTGAATAGGAAGCTAGAACCTGATACTGGGAAGCTTTACACCACTAGGGCAATCACAATCCATGCTCCTGGACCATGGTTTATTCGCAAGATGGTTGGCCAGGATATCTGCCATTGTGTTGAATCTACGGTTGTTGATGCTCAATCACGTTCAATGCAACTTATTACTCGGAATGTTAGTATGCAGAAGTTTGTTGAGGTTGAGGAGAAAATACGGTATGATCCTCACCCTGACAATCCCTCTGCATGGACTCTCTGCAGACAAGAGACTAGCATCAGGATAAAGCCATTATCAGCCCTTGCTTCAATGGCAGAGAAGGTGGAGCAGCGATGTGTTGATAAGTTCTTGCAGAACAGTGTCAAGGGCAGAGAGGTTATGGAGAGAATGTGTAAGTATCTCGAAGCTGAATCTAGTGGAATGTCCATTTGATTCTTCTGTTGATCTCTTTTGATTATATATTGCTAGAACAAGGTTCTGAATTGCAGACCCTTTTAAGAGGAAGTAGAGATAGAATGTTCAAATAATGTATAAGCATGAGCTTAAAAACTTGAGAGCTTAGAAACTAGAAGTCTTGTTGGACTTGCCGCAATTTTGGAACCAATATACTTTCCCAGTTAATCTAACATGATTGTATGAGTCAGCCTTCCTGTTATCTTTTGTTACGAAACTGTTTTACAAGTTAATACCTTTTGAAATATGGATGTTGCAAGACATGCTTTTGTTTTAGTACACAATTATGTGGGGTCTTGTTGATTAATTGTATGGAAGGTTGTCATGTTATACATATGATGTAAGCATATGACTATATGAGCATATGATTGAAACAATGGTACCGTCTGTGTTTATAAATCATACGAGACAATTTTTACTGGTTAATTCCTTTATCTTATATAAGGTGGGCAGTTGGTTAAATTGATCTAGTGAATCAGGAATGGAGAACCTTATTTGTTATCATTTGAGATTTTGGCTAACTTGCATACATTATTTAGAATGCTTTGTGCTTATGCATATTAAATGGTGTTACTGCTTCTTAGTACCATGGACAATTCGTGAACTTTCACAGGATTAGGCCTATCTTACTGAAACCCTTCTTTTATTAGGATTTGTTATTTTCGTAAGTTAGCATATTGTGAAAATTGGTGGTTCTTCCTCATTAGAACAATATAGGGAAAAAAAAAAAATTGGTGAATTTTCCTGACCGATACCAATGAGAATGTTTAAGCTCAACTCGTAGTTGATAAGAGGTGAATAATTTTTGTGATAGATTATAGGAAGAAGTTTGTATTATGCAAATTTTCTGGCAGGCAATTTGTTGAAGCTGTTAGAGCTGAATATATTGGCCGGGAGACTGGTTTCTTCTTTGATGGTCTGCCATGGTGCTCCTGGGACTACTAAGTGACTTTCAGTATGTCCTCTTGTTGCTTTCTAAAGATGCAGAAGACTAAAAACGCAAGTCTTGTGGAAAAGAGTGAGTATAAAATAACCCGAAGGAGAGAGACTGTGAGTATCAGGCATTATCTTCAAACTATCCAGTGGATAATATTAGGTGATGGAGGAAAGAAATTTTAAAGTTGGAAGATTGAGAAAACTATTGAGTTGGAAATGGTGTCACTGAACTCATAGGCTAATCTTATTAGTAGGTTTTGATATATGATGATTAGAGTGTGTTCAATGGAGACTTCTATAGTTCTTTTTAAGACACTTGAAATGACTGTTTATAGACGCGCCTAGCTGAGAATGATGAAGGCAAATAACAAATCGGATGTTATGTTGACCTTAGCCAAATTGTAGTTCAGAGTAGAGTTGGTTTCCTCTGGATTGAGATTAAGGGACTACTGAACAGTTGGTAAGCCACCCTTCACCTAAGTGCTAGGAATGCTTGTTCTTACTGCTTGCGAGTGTGGTGTGGCATCTGGCAAGCAGCGCGATATTTTGTGATTCCAGTTGCATGGTATATTTTGTGCACCCCTTCCAGAGGTTCATCTTTGAAGTAGGAATTTCTCTCCTAGACTCATCGAAGAATTTCTGTTTTCTATTCGAGGCTTGCCTCAATATCCCTTACAACAAGAAAATATATGGTAGTGGATTGGGAGCTTATTAGAGACATAAGAATAATAGCTGTGTAATTTGCTACACATTTCACTTTGAATGTCAAAACAATTAAAGGATTAAATTAGCAAACTGTCTGCAACCATTCTACAGTCTGAAACTACTATAGTGGTCATTTGGTTGCACTTAAGAATTACGAATTACGAATTACTCTGTACACTTAAAATTTTCTGATTCTTGTGGAAGGTGTAGGAAGGTGTTTGGCTGGCTACATAACGCCGAACTTCCTTAGGCCGGTTTCAGTAAGCAACTTCCCTTATTCTCTGTGTTTTGTCAACTTAAACAATTCCAAATTTTATATGTCCTGCTTAATTAAACTGACTATGTATACTTGTATGACTACCCTTACTCGTTTCGCCAGGCAATAAATGGAGTGTACGAGTAGAAACTAGAAAGAACACTTCTTGCCCATGCAACATGGTATGGCCAAAATCATGCCTCCCCATATTCATTCACTTGATGAATTGCACATGGAATGTTGAAGCAGACTGTAATATCAATTGCAGCTGTCAACCTTTTAACAGTAAACTTCTATAGAGATCAAAAATAAAGTTTATATTCCAACTATTAATCCAAAAAAATAAAAAAAATTAGAGGAAAAAAATCCAACAACATCCTGACAATTATGTGAGCAACAACCTGTCTTCCCCATAATCCAGTGGGATGTATGAAGAGGCAACTCCTGATCCTGAAGTCCTGAACACACACAAGCCCACAAGTAGGGTTTGCCTTTCAGTAAACTGGTTGCTTTCAAGTTTGTTATTTCGACGATTTCAGATTGTGCTCAAAACCTTTCAAATCGTACTCTTTATAAGATATCTAGTGTTGAATTTGGTTTCGTTGTACATGTTCGTGTTTGGTTGGCTTAAAAAGATTACACAATACGGAGTATGATAAAAAGTTCAAATTATGTCATCAAATCATACTCTTTACAAGATATTTAGTGTTGAATTTGGTTTCGTTGTACATGTTCGTGTTTGATTGGCTTAAAAAGATTACACAATACGGAGTATGATAAAAAAAATTCAAATTATGTCAGATACGGATCATTCGTGTTTATATTACTCGGTACCTTTTTTTTATCGGTGTTGGACTTAAATCTAGTTGTATCATGTCATAAAAGAGATTAGCCACTCTAAATACAGGCTACAATAGCTTGCCCCAAGTTAATATACAAAAGGCTATACTCTCGGGGAAGACAGCTTACCTGCTGCCTACTTCTTTTTCCAGAGAGCTACATCTTTTTAGGAGACGATTAATTGCATACCAAGTTAATATGATTAGTCCTTTACAATTTTACATGAAAAAGGTCGTCAGTGTTTCAAAATTCAAATTACTCGTCTAAGGGCACAGGCTTGTGAGTAATGATGATAATAGAAATAGAACAACCAACTAGCCACCTTGTGATCTACTCGAGTCATACGAGTAACATTTTCGTCTTTGAGTTGATACATTCGAACTTGTCACGTCTTTGCTATGATCGGAAATATTGAACATGGTTCGACTTTGAGTTAAAATATTCGAACTTGTATCGAACATGGTCTACACAGAAAATCTTACTATCGCTGATCCAATAAAAAAAAATAAAGTAAAGTCTAATAATGTTGCAACGAGAAAACTTTTGATGAACTCATTGTATAATAAGTCTAAAAGCCTACGTAGTATTGGATTATGTTTTGGCTCATCTAGACATCCACCAATCCACCATATTTTTAGTGCATTGTTCTTGTTGCAATAGTCAATACCCACTTTCGTTTAAATTACTTTTAGGTTGCAAAATTGATGATAAAATATTTTACCAATATTAATTGAATTCATTCTTGTTAGACCACTTCTCATAATTTAATAAACAATTATTTCAGTTAACGTGTTAAATTTTCCTTTTGCTCGTTGATCCTAAGTTCCATCCATGTTATTAGATTTATACCATCATTCAAACATCCTAGTATAGTCCCAAATTTTTTGGGTAACTTCTCACAAAACAGGATAGTGTAAATAATATTTGATCCACTTAGGGCACGGGGCGAGGGTATGATTGCCTGTGCTCGGCGTAATGAATAGGTTTAAGTAAGAACAATTGTTAGTTTACAGAATGAAGAAGACATTTTTAAACATCACAAATCATTTTCACATAAACTACTCATAATGCCATTTTTTCAGCCAGAAGGGACACATTACAAAGCTAATTTAAGAGATTGTCCATCAAACCAGCACAGGTAGAAGAGAGATAATCGGAGCCAACAACATTTAAGGCAATCACAAACAGAGAATAACTTGAAGCTGCAAAGCTATCCTAATTCGCCGTTTCTCCAAGCAAACATATCCATTGTAGAGGACACCTTCTTGATAATATGCAGTCAACTCAAAGAGAAGTCTCGTTGGAGAAAAGGATGCATCGTATTTTTGAATGCTTGAACTTCACACCTCCAGCCTTAGATTTTATCGAGTTTTTCAGCCTTAATAACAGGGTTGGCTTTAGCTATGGCATCACGAGCAGCAGTGCGGTAATCAAAGGGGCACTCATGTTTGTCTGAATAGCGATGTGTGGCACAGAAAAGATTACCGCACCGGCAATTGAATCCCGTCAAGCCTACCCTTTTCTTGCAAGTGGTACAACGGCTAGGCCCTTGTTTTGGCTTAGCGTCTCCACTTTCCTCCACCAATTCTGTTGATACACTTGACTCTGGTGCAGGTACGACTTTTAGTTCAATAGGTTTGACTTGCAGATCCACTGTAGTGCCAACAACAACAGGTTCCTTGCCGTTGCCACTTGATGAACCATTCACTATATTTTCAATAGATGATGCGGCAAGTTTAGCTTGCTCCTGCTTGAGAACTGCATCTTTGTAGCACTTGGAGCACATGTTCATCGTTGCCACACTCCCAAAGAATCCACAATTATTAATGCACAAGATTGGTCCTTCTGGAGGAGCTTGGCATCCAGTCTCATCATGATCCATTTCCGAAGTTCTGAAGCAAAACAGACAGGCAAAAAGAAATATAAACCGATTAAGAGTTGCATAACTCTAATAAACAAATTACGAATGCATGCCTTTCATTTTTTGCACAAGAAGCAGCAGATAGCTGCAGACAGATTATAAACCCAACATTTCTAGGAGCCCCAAGATGGTTTACCAGTTGCACAAGCCGACATCTCTGGCATGTATCTACACAAACCAGAAACCAACAAAATGACCATTTATCGCACACTTGCCAAACACTCAATACATGACCACAAAGGTACAAACCATCCAAGGCACAAATGCAGACAAACTAATGTATAAATGTATGTTAGACTTGAGTTAAATGTGCTTTGTCAACCACCATTTCAATTTCAATTTCAATAACAATGATGCCACTGAACAGCATGAGAAGTTGAACTTCCAGCACACTAAAACTGCATGTTTAATGCATAAACAAGCGGAAAAACCCTCATCCATTTGATGTTCTAATGTCACACCAATATGACTTCAACATTAAAACACCGAAACTACATGAGAATACCACAAAGAATTCCCTGCCACCTCCAATTGTCCAGACCGTGAGAGAAAGACAGACCATCGATTACAGAAAATGAACCATTACCATTCAAAATGCTAAAACACAAGCATAAAAAGTAGGAGGTATAAAATTCTTTGCTAAGCTAAACCCTACAAGAGACCTCCCCTAAATTTTTTGCAATTCACCAAAGATACCTGCCATTTCACATGTAATTAACAATCACACACCATTTCACATGTAATTAACTCATACACACAAATTCAAAATGAGATTTCTATCTATATCAAAAAAAATGAAATTAAACAAGAACACGAGATATAACTTCCCAAAAGCAAGAGCAACAACTAGCTAAATTAAACAGAGGACACACCAAATGAAAACGAAACATAACCAACCAACAGGTATCAAATTACAGATGCTTAATCAATCAAACTTTGCACCTAATTATAAAGCAAAAGGAAAAATGTAAAATTGACGCATATCAATATTAATTAAATTCCAATATTCAACGAATAAAGTTTCTATCTTTCACCCAATAAATTCAACAAATCATACAATATTCAAATTTCTAAAGCTAAATCTATCACACCCATCTCAAATTAGTCATGTAAAACCCCTGATTTGGAAGAAATGAATCAACAAAATCATAAATTCAAAACCCTAACCAACAAAATTCAATCAAATTCATTACAAAATACCCTTTAATTCTCCAAAATCCAACACCCAATAAATCATTTAAAAATACCCATCAAACGATCAAACAAACAAACAAACAAAAAGGTAAACATAAATTTAAAAACTCATTTTCAAAAATTTAAAAATTGAAATTAAAATGAGATTTAAAACTAATTAACCCCAAAAGAAGAACAAACCTGGAGAAAGGCGAAGAGATCGCGAAGAAGGGGAAGAGAGAGAAAGAAGAAGAAGAAGAAAATGGAGGAGTTAAAATGGGAATTAAAGAGAGAAGAAACTCCTTCTCTCTCTTTCAATGTTTCTCTCTCTAAAGAGTTTCTCTCTCCTCCCCTCTCTTGTGTCTTCCTAATAAAGAGACGTTCTCTCTCCGCCAACGAACGCCTAATTACTGATTGCTAAAGTATCCTTCTTTTTCTTTCTTTCCCATTTTGCCCTTTCGTTGTCGTGGACTCTTCTCTTAACGCTCCCTTCGGGGAACTGATTTACACGCCTTCCTTTCGTTGTTTTGGCTACAAGTTAACGGATGAGTCTAGGTCACACGTTCAAGCCTCACCATTTACCTTTATACGTTTAGGAATTGAGAATTTCGAGAATTTCTTTACCTTCTTAATCTATTCTTAAGCATTGACCTGTGTAACTGAGTTGGCGGTACTAGTTAGTAAGATCAATCCCCTTACAAAAGTCAAAGGGAATGAGACTTTGACTTTCTAAGGTTATTTTTTGGAAAAATTGACATTTGCTACCGGCGAAAGTATCGTGTGTTACATTTGCTACCTGTTTAATTTTTTTTTTTTTATTTTGCTACCACCCAAAATCAAATAGTTAAAATTTCACTACCACTTAACGGAATCTGTTAAGAATCCGTTAAGTTTATTCCAAAAAAAAAAAAAAAAATAGAAAATTAGCCCAGCCACCCCCTCCCCTCAGCTGCCACCCCTTCCCCCTCCCCCCTGCCGGCGCGAATCCACCCCATGCCCTTTCCCCCACCCTACGCAGCCCCCCTTTCCCTTTCCCCCACCCTATGCAGCCCTAACCCCCACCCCGAACCCAAAACCACCCCCTCTTTCCCCATCCCCCCCCCCCGGAATCCGCCTCCCAGCCCCGATTCCCCCACCGAAATCGACCCCCCTCCCCTTCCCCCTACCCTTGTCAGACTTCCCCAACACTAAACCACCACCCTACGAATTTAGGGTTTCGATTATGGTGGTTTTGGGGTGGTGGTTTAGGGTTAAGGAAGGCCGAAAAGGGTAGGGGGAAGGGGAGGGGGGTCGATTTCGGTGGGGGAACGGGGCTGGGGAGCGGATTCCGGTGGGGGAGGGGTGGTTTTGGTTTGGGGCGGGGATCCGGGCTCTGCGTAGGGGTGGGGGCTGCGTAGGGTGGAAAGGGAGGAGGGGTGGGTTCGTGCCGGCGTCGGCAGGACGGGAGGGGTAGGGGAGGGGGTGGCAGTGAGGGGTGACAGTGAGGTGGAGGGGTGGCTTTAAGGTGGTTGAAACGGTGGCTAAAACCCAACTAACGGAAATAGTAACGGTGTAAGTAGGTGGTAGTGAAATAAATATTTTAGAGTTTTGGGTGGTAGCAAAATAAAAAAAAATATTAAACGGGTAGCAAATGTAACACACGATACTTTCGCCGGTAGCAAATGTCAATTTTCCCTTATTTTTTTGATGAAATGAATGAAAATGGGGAAGTGCGAGACATTGTTTTGGATGTTCAATGAACTAGGTATATTATGTTGTGAAATGGAAGACATAGTAAATCAAAGTTTATTTTTCTTGTTTCGATTTAGATTGAAGTTTATAATAGCATACATACACATAGCTTAAAGTATTTCATACTCAATTTTAAGTGCATTGAAACTATATATAAATATTCTTTAAGCTACTTTAGGTAACCCATTAGAGTACTAATATTCATAATCAAATTTAGATTATGTAGAGATAGTCTTACACTAATTATTTTGATAAAACTTTCCTATAAGCACATTATTATTTGTTGTACAACCTTTATATATCGACCAGCTAGTGAGTTACATTATATACATAGGTCTAATTTACCATTCTTACTTAAGGGCCTGTTCTCATTGACTGAACTCAACTGAATTGAACTAAACTAAACTGAGCTGAGCTGAACTGAATATTTTATAAGAGAAGGACATTAGGAGCTAAGCTGAACTGAACTAAACTGAATAGAATTTCAACGTAAGAGAACATAGCCTAAGTTTTTTTTTTTTTTTTTTTTTTTAGAAATGTAGTAACCCTTTCCCTCGAAAAAAATAAACAAAGCAGTAGTTTTCACAAGCACGATAAGATAGGAATCACAAAGACTAAAAAATAAAAATAAAAAATACTCGTACTAAGTTTATATTCCATGAAGATATTCTCTCGCTTTTTCTTGGGGTGAAAGGTGATGTAATTTGTACCCAAATTTCAGGAATCAACAGTTGATGACTCATTCCAAATTGTATTTAGTTTAACAATATAATAACATTATTATTAGTATTTTTAATCTTATACAAGTATTTCAATGTTCTTGTTGGCTGAACTTTGGCAATTTGGTTGGTAGAGACGTAAAGGCATACTTCTTACATGACTATATACTTCGTATGTTTTTTTTCTTAAAGTTTAAAATATAATGTACGAATACAAGAAATGAGCTTATTAATGGTTATATATATATATTCCTAACAAATATAATTATGTTGGTCAAATATTTATATACTTTCAACGCTAAAGCTAATTAAAAAAAAAAAATGGTAGATTTGGAAGATAAGTATAAAATATAAGCCCCCAACGAAGGCAATATGAGAGTATGTATATAATTTATTTGTCATGCAATAATTGTCATTTGACTTTATTTATTTTCCAGCGCAAAATCATTTTTCTCTTTCTAGGCATGCTACTCCTCTAACCAATTGTATACATTTATACTACGAAGAAATATATGGGGTTCAAAAGTAACATAACAATTTATTCTACTTGGTTTCTCATATTCTTATGAGCTAAGGTTAATTCTAGTTAAATGATTGGGGTACGATTTGATTATACGCGTGTACTCTTATTTTAAAAGTCTTACTCGATATGGTGAAGTGAATGATTGGGGTACAATGTGATTATACACATGTACTCTTATTTTAAAAGTCTTACTCGATATGGTGAAATGGATTATCAACAGTGTGTATTTGTGTTGTATATATAACCGTACATCCGTACAAAACTACAAACTCCTTAAAGGGGAAAAAAGGTCTAATAACCATGGAGTGTATGTTGGCTCAAGGAAATGATTATTTTGTCCATATTCAATGAATCTAAGACCAAGTCAAGGGTAATTAATCAAGCAAGGATAATGAGGTAACTTTGTTTGTTTAATCGCGATTTTACCCTATTTAGGTGACTAGTTGTTCCAAATCAACCAAATATGTAGAACCACTTAATAAAAAAAATAGCACATCAAAGTGTAGGGATTAGTGAATCAATGTGTTGTTTGATGGAATATATGGAGCAGATTGTGTGTGATGGGCTAAAGATTGGTTAATATTTTTCTAGGTATCTTTATTATTGGACCATTTGTGGTGTGTTGTTGCTTTGTTCTAGCATAGTCCAGCAAGAAAAGATAATTATGCCTCTTTTGATGATAAGAATTTTCTCATAAAAGTTGATGTGATACCTAAGTTCTTAATCATTAAAGCTTTCCATAAGATTTCTTTTTTGTTAATTTAAGATTAGGATACGATTTGAGAGACGAGTATATTAAATGTTGTGTATCTTTTTTTTTTTTTAAAATTCCATCCCTTCAAAATTTTCAATATTTTAATTTTAGTGCGGTGTTTATAATTGAGTCGTCCTGTTTGTACACGGGAGCAACAACTTCGATTTATTTCATTTCAGTTCGACAAAAGGAAATTTTATGAACAAATCATATTTCATATACATAGTATATACCTGAAATTCAATGATGCAAATACACAAAACATAGATTCTCATTTGGTTAATTTGCAAAAACAAAAGAAATTAAAATGGAAGAAAACACATATATCAGTCAAGATTGTCAATTATACAAGGAACAAAACAAAATTTCTAGATATAGCTAAGATCCCATTTCTTGTTTTCCAGCATTCATCAAACCTTTGGTGAGCCAAATGGCTGTTTCTCTAGACGAAACCGGTTCTTCACCAAATGGCTTTAGTATGCCTGCAAGTTCATCCAATCTATCCTGCTTTAGTAAACGAGCACATAACTCTAGGAGTGATTCTAGTGCTTCTGCTCTATGCTCGACGTGTGCACATAGCTCAACCTTCCCTTCTTCCTCTGGCAAAGTTGTTAGACCACTACTAGCTCTTGATATCGATTCTTTGTCCTCAGTTTTACCAGGAATTCCCTTGATTTTTTCCAATATCTGAGTTAAATACTCAACAGCAAGTTTTTCAGTCTCATTATGATGATCATATTTATGATATGAGCTTAACATGTTGAAGAAACTTTTTGTTAGTTCAGCATCCTTGAGCTGTTCAATGTAGTTGGAAATGACTTTAAGCCCTTCTTCGGCTTTGGATATTCGTTCTGAACAGCTTGTTGGATCAACCCTTTTAGTCTCAACCTTAGTTTCAAGTGAATCTGAAGAGGATGCTGCCTTGAGTAACGATTTCCTAGGTGTGACTCGAGCAACTCTAGGAAGATCTAATGGTGGTTTTGCCTTTACAACCTTTCTGACATTGGGAGTGTTGGGCTTATTGATGAAGCGAGGTATGTTTGGTTTAGTTTGGTTAGCAGGAACTTCAGATTTCACTGGCAGGTAGATTGGAGATGTTTGGCACTGAGCGAGGTATGGTTGTAAATGAGGATTCCTTAACAACTCTGCAGCCTGTTTATATCAATTGAAATTCTGTTAGTAGCCAAGAAAAATGTACACTAGTTATCAGATAATGTAAGTTTAGTATCACAAGTATGACCATAAGTTATATGCTACTCGGACTCTGGGTACTCATGTAGTCATGTTAGACTCGTGTTTGTGTGCCACGGTCAGAGTGTCAGACTTGGCTGTTTTATGAAAAACTTCCATATTTTCAGTTCAAAATGACATGTATACACATGTCAGGGTGTTGAGGCTCTGACAAGAGCACTTGGGGGTGAATTGAAGAGTCCGAGTAACATAGGTGCCCATAAGGATCCTTACTTACTGTTGGTCTATGTTCCGGGTTCTTCCTCAGCATGGTCTTGATCAAACGTTTCCTGCATAATGGCAATCGATCCAATCTGCAGTGATCAGTAAATATGCTGCAAAATATGCATTGTTTTGCCTCATTTTGATTAAGATCTTACTGAATTTAGCCTTATAGGTCACTTACAGCGTAGGAGAATAGATAGTTGGCAGTGGGGAGATAGTGGACCGGTTAATTTTGTTCACTAGCCCTGCTATATCCTGTTTTTAGTTCAACTGTACTTGGTTAGAGCACATAGTAAGCAGATTTAGATTTAGATTTAGATTTAGATTTAGATTTATAGTAATACATAGTAATACATAGTAAGCAGATTTAGATTTATAGCAAATTACCGGTGCTCGAAATGCAGGTTGATGTGCAGCTATTTCAAACATGCAGCAACCTGCAAAATTTATAACCTTTAACTCATTCATTCACTAATCAGAAACATAGAGGTATCATATATTATACGACGTAATTCCATTATTCCCACCTAAGGACCATATATCAGACTTGTAGCCATAGGGCAATTCAGCAAGAAGTTCAGGACACATGTAGTTTGGACTGCCTACAATCTGCATGTTTTGCAAGTAATCTATCAGTATTATCAGCTAAAATACAATTCCATGTAACCAACATATCTCAAGCAATGCAAGCTGATACCGAAAATGCAAGATCATCTTTGCTAAGCAGTTTTGCAAGGCCAAAGTCACCTGTTATAGTTTTACACCATATTCGGAAAAAGTGTCAGAAACTGAAATAGCTATACAGCAGTAACTTCCACTTTCTTCAGAGTTGTAGCATATCTTACCTAGCCTGATATCTTGATCCTTGGTAAGAAAAATGTTGGAACACTGAAAGCGAAATGTAACAGAAATTAGTTAACTAAAGGGGGTGTTAGGTCCATGCACATATCAGAAAAACACTTTGTCCTCTAATGCAATCAAGAACTTCAAGAGCAAACAAATAACCTTTATATCCCTATGTAACACGCGGTTAGAATGAAGGTAATCCAAGGCTATTAGGAGCTGAGCCAGCCATTTGCAGAGTTTCTGTTCATAAATTTTAGCATAATAAATCTTTGGTTAGGCTGTTGTTTTTTCCTCCCCATCACCTTAGACTTGTTAACTTTTTTTTTTTTTTACCTCCTCAGGAAAATATGTTCCTCTTGACTTCTTAATCGTCTCAGTCCTGAAACATCAGATCAGTCTGAACATCATTTTTCGAGTCCTTAAGTCATAAAAATTGTTGTTCGAACCAAACATTCTATGTTATACTCCGTATGAACATTACATACACAATAATATCCGAAAAATGCAATTTAAACTTACATATCTCCTCCTTCACAGTAGCTTGTCACAATGCACACATAAGACTCCTGTACGCAGATCATATAATTCTTCTTACAATAGCTCATGTTATCGCAATGCTTAAAAATTAATTCACATAAATCATAGAATTTAAGACAAAAATAAGCGAAATTGTTAAAAGCATTATACCTTTTCTACCCATGCATCCTTATATTCCACAACATAAGGGTTGTTCAACTTTGCTATAA
Organism: Chenopodium album; assembly: GCF_948465745.1. Classification (NCBI taxonomy): domain Eukaryota; kingdom Viridiplantae; phylum Streptophyta; class Magnoliopsida; order Caryophyllales; family Amaranthaceae; genus Chenopodium; species Chenopodium album. The sequence continues at coordinate 1,176,737 of NC_137855.1, forward strand.
TACTCATCTACAAAAACATATAAACAGAACATTTCAACCTAAACAACATATATTACAACATCTTTGTAACAAATAACACATGATTTGATCAAAATTCGAACCTCTTGGTGTGCAGTTCGCTTGAATCTCTCAGTCTGCTTGGCTAATTTAATCTTTTTCAACACATATCTACAACAAAAATCCAAGAGAATATAATATAATCATCAAAATTTTGTTTTTTCATATGTAACATAAAAATTCAGACAAACTTATATAAAAATGCAGAGAAATAAAATAAATCTTACTTTTTCTTAGTATCAAATTTATTGAGAACAAGATATGCTGTACCAAAAGCTCCTCTACCAATCTGCTCAATTATTTCATACTGTTCCATCTTTGATACAACTACTCTTTCAACATCATCACTCATATTCTCCATTGTTCAGATCACAACTCTTCAATTTGTCAGAAAAAATAAAAGTAACATCAAATAAATATACCTTATATTATAAGGCTGCTACAACCATAATTATAAATATAAAATTTTTGAATCAAAATAAATATAAAAATTATCACAATGAATATGTGGGTGGAGCAGAGGATTTATTATGAGGTTGGTTCATGAGAGAAACATGAGCAAGTGTATATTACATAAATATTATGAATAAAAAATATTGGATAAAATAGTTGTACATACATAGGAAACAAGAAAAGATATTTAATTTCATAAATTAAGAGCATAAAAGAAGGGAAAATTATACTTACATTACATTAATCATGAGAAGAAATGCATAAAAATGTAAATAATTAGTGATCAATTATTGTAAGAGAAAAGGGAATTAAGAGAGGATTGATTTGAAGCAAAAGCAAAGTAGTAGAAGTGTTTGAGCAAAAAGGAAGTGTATGTATGTGTGGCATATAATGTTAAAGGTGTGTGACAAAAGGTTAAAATAAGGTAAAGAGGAGAAACTTTGCTTGCATACCCAGATACATGGAGGGATAAATCATTATACCCCAAGTGGTTGATGTGTCATCATCCTTCAACAGAACACACCTTGATGTATATTGGACTTTTTGGTAGATATAAATTTCCGGGGTTATCACTAATGATAATACTCGTAATGTCTGGAAAAAGTTGTCACTAACCGGTCTTTTCACATAATAAGTTCGATGATTTAGAAATTTTAATCTATGGGAGTTCATGTCACACCTTAGTATGGCCTGGTACAACTATTAGAGTGAAATAATTATTTCAGTACAAGTCTCAATTATTCTAGATAGTGATTACTTTAATTGATTTATTTTGTTTAGGTGACTAGTGTAGAATTGATGAAACAATCTACTTTAGAAAAAGAAAAGAAAAAAAATCACTATATTATTGGTAGCTAAAGATGAATATTTTACCATGTATCCTTCATTATTCTTAACAAATTTTACCTCTCGAAGGCAATTAGTAAATGACCATATAAATTACGGAGTATATTCGTAGTTGTTTTCTATATACAATCAATTATACTTTGTGCATGATACATCTAAAGTTACTCGGTATTTCTTTCTATTGTTTATCGTGCAATCCTATTTACTACTCTAGTAATTTTTTTAGTGATTTTTTCAAGGAGAAGGGTGAAAATTTAAGAATGAAAGTGAAAATTTATTTTTGAGGGTACAATAATATCATGTAAAAGGGTGTCCTAATATAGAAGTACGGCTTATTTTGTGCATAAGTGTATCACAGTTAGGTAGTGATGGAGCCTGGCTGGTGCATTCATTATCAACATTTGATGCACGAGCATAAGTTTACCAACTTTCTGATTTCTTTTAATTTACAATTCAATTTCTTTTGCCATATATTTGGATGATTTAATTTTAGGATTATTTTTGTTAGCAACTACTTCTACGACCATCCTTAAAGAGTAGAAGTACTAGTAGTACTGTTGTAGTAGTAGTGTATATAAATGGATAACAACTTAATTTTGTCTACATGCAAGTAATTACTTTTTTCTTTTCTTTTAGGCATTTTCACCTTATTTTTTACTACATAATATTTTGAAAAATCTTCCTATAAATAGAAAATTAATAAAGGAAGAAGAGTTTTTTTTTTTTTTTTTTTTTTTTTTTTTTGAAAAAGGAATAAGAGTATATATAGGTAACTCTTTTTAATTATTGGAATCATTGTCTATGCTACTTTCATTTTAATTAATCTGAAAAATTGATCATTGATTTAAGCGAAATTTTCACTTCATTGCCTTAAGGTTTAGTGATACAATGAAATTTCATCCTGTCATTAATCCAAAGTCATCCCCGAGTCTTTACATGATAGACCACCAGGTGTCTAGGGTCCCAAATAACCTTTATGCATCTCCTATCATTACTCAAGTTTTCAACACCAAGTCCTTATAATTTTTAAAAACAGTTCGATTTTGTATATTATAGCTTTCAATTTTGCCTCTCAAAAGTATTTTCAATTCGGACTAAGGATGTGGAGTTGGCTTGATGGTAGCACTCCCATCTCGTAACCTCAAGGTTACGGGATCGATCCTTACCCCCAGCATATGCTGGAATTTCCCCCGCCCCCCGTTGTACCCGCCCTTGTGGCTCATATGAATCAAAAAAACAAAGAATCATTGAAAGTTGAGAGTCTTGGACTGTAGGAACATTAATAAAGTCCATATTGGGCCACATGCCAGATCTCCGGCCCAATATTAGAGTGGGGGTGGGACAACCTTTGCAAACATATGGTTGCTTCAACTGTTTAAAGTAATGTTGAGATGTTAAGTACGATTAAGCACTAAAACACCAGGGTGTCATAGATGATGAAAATACTTCTAACTACTCCAATTAATTGTTTAATTGGATGACATATTGACATGGGACATGACCAATTAACAATTTAACACAAAAGCATGCATGAAGAATGCTCAATTACATGAGAATTTTAGTCAGATGTTATTACTACTACAAGTATTAAACTATTGATACATGGTGATTGGTGAGTATTGTATAACATTGATATTGTATAACACTCAAATTTCTTCAATTATAAATAATTCTCAAATAAATAATTTTGGTTATATTTTGTTCACCTTATTTGCAATTAGGTTTTGATAAGGATTTACAATTGAATAAGTTGTAACTAGGTCTAAGAAGCTGAGAAAATTTCAGATAGATTATAATACGCGTTAGTCAGATAAATTGAACATAACCTAATACGAGTAACAAAAAAATTTACAAAAGTCTCATGTACCATCATCATTTATTCATTTATTTATTTATTTATTTATTTTACTACTATGGCTCCTTATACAAAAACAAAAAATAATTAAAAAAAAAAAAGTCTTACCTTGTTAACAAGAAAATTCTTTTCTCATTTATACAACTTCATTTAAATATGTAGGAGTTGGACCACCTAATCAAACCATCTCTTTCCTTTCTTCCACATAATCTCTCCTGATTCTCCCTCAAAAATTGGGTTGCCTTTTTCTGATTCACTATTTCACCCCTTATATACTTCCCCTTTTCATTTCCCTCTTATTATCGGAAAGGGGTTCTGGGTTTAAGCTGAACTGCTGAACATCCAATTTCTCCTCAAAATTGAAACCCCACTTCTTAATTTCTCTTAAATCTGAGTAATTTTCAAGGGTTTTTGAAATTTATTCAGGAAACCAAGAATTTAGTATCTGGGTGTTTTTGGGTTTTGGATTTTGACCGTTGGATTTAAGGATTGCTGCCATTGTTGTTGCTTCTGATTGAGCTATGGATTCTCAAGTCTTAGTTGCTCTTGCGCTCTCACTTGTTGGGGGGTTGAGCACATCCTTAGGTATGAATTTTCAATTTTGACTCAATTTTTATAATGTTATTATGTCTCCATTTCTTATTAATTGTAACTGCTTATTCTTAAATTCATGCTGTTATAATGTTGATTTGTTACATTCTATGAATAATGTAGTTGATTTTTGGGAATTATAGTGTAATGTTTGAGGAATTTGGTTATTCAAGAACGTGGGTGTTAATAAAATAGAGCTATTCTTGTTCTCCTAATTGTAAGATTGATTTCGGTAAAGAGTAAATGGTTGGTGTAATGGGTTTTGTAAATTGCAGCTTTTTGTTAGTCAAAGGGGGTTTCTTTTTGGGGGCTGAAGGATTGGGGCGGGGCGGGGGAGGAGAAGAAAAGTATATGATTGATTAATGTCTTTAACCATTTCGTTATGGCAATGGTATTGGTGTCACAATAGGGATTCTATATACTGTTAAGGAAGACAATCATATACTAATGTATTAGTCCTAGTGACTTTTGTTACAGAGATAATTTTGACAATGTGATCATAATAGTGTTGCACTTACAATTGGTAAGCTTAACATAAATTACTGCAATGTTAAAATGGTGATGAATTTGAAAAATGTGACTAGTTGGGTTGTGAACTTGTGGAGCTTAAATGAGAGGTGTTTCATCATGAAACATATCTAATCAATGTTTCCCTTTGTATGTTAGACAGTTAGAAAGTTAACTTTCTGCATAATGGTTTCATACTAATTTCGGGTAGATGTTCTGACCCTTAAGATGTATTTACGCCAATCTTTCAGCTGTTTTGGAGTTTGTTGAAATCCATTTTGTTCCAACTTCCAAGTACTTCTAATTTTGTGGTTCCATAGAGCTGCAATGAGTGGTGCAGGGTATTACTCATGTATAGATTACAGCTTTATTTGGTTCTGGTTCTTAAACCTCCTTGACCCCTTTTCATCTACTAAATCTACTTTGTTTACATCACACCTTCGCTTGTTTGAACTGAGGATCGTGATCTTTTATATTTTCTACCTTGTCGTGCAATATCTTAATGATGGATAATGATCCTGATTCTAGAATAGTTTATGAGAGAAAACTTACTTTGCTATATGGGGTGTCAAACAGGTGCACTTTTTGTAGTCCTAAGTGACGCACCAAACTTGAAGATGCTTGGGCTCTTACAGGTGCATAACTTTGTTATCTGTTATGCAACATAGTTTAAAGATCTAGGTTACTGGATTCTGGCTACTTTTAGTCTTTGCAGCTTGTGGCCCTAACTTTTGGGTACAATAGCATGCGAAGAACATGCCTCTTGGACTGTGTGTGTAATGGAATTCTGCATGTCAAGGAAGATATTGTTAGATTTGCTTCACTGCTAAACAGGATAAGAATTCCTAAAGTTTTTGTTAAATCATGTAGGGCTTCGCTGCAGGCCTTATGCTTAGCATATCATTTCTAGATCTGGCTCACAATGCCATAAACTCTATTGGCTTCTTGAAAGGGAATTTATGGGTAAGCTACCTTCATTCATTTCTTTTTGTTGAGAAAGATTGGGGAGATGATTTCCCCGTTCACTGTTTGAGAGTAGTCACTTTGTGCAGTTGTCTGTAGTTCTTTGCAGGTGTCATTTTCTTTGCAATTATTGCCAACTTCATCCCAGAACCAACACTTGCTCCTACTCCAAGTGTTAAAAGCAAAAAGGTTAATTTGGTTTTAAACTGTAACTTATGGCATTTGCTTGATTTTTTCTGTTTTTTGTAATAAGCATTGAGACTTTCAAGCTGGACCAACCTCCTAAAAGTTTGTTGATATTCTTCTGGAGGTTAGCGGGAAAACGGAGAAGAAAAAGGAAAGGACTTAATGAAGAAGCATCGGCGACAAGTCATGTACAGTGGCATAATAACAGCCATAGGTCTGTTCACTTGTAGGCTGTTATCTTTTCTTTCTAGTTCTCATGGAGCATGTCATTACAGCTGTTCTTAGTGATTAGTTGCTAGCTAACTCTAGATTGTTGATTAATAGTATACTCTAAATAGACTTGTTGCATTTCTTTTTTTCATTGTGTTTGTATTTTCAAGAGTAGATGATGAGAAAGGTTAGATATAACTACAGAAGCTTATCATAATGCTAGCTATGATGTTATTTCCTTCTGGTAAGGACCAGGAAGGGTTCCCCTAGCTATGATGCTCACCATTGCATCATTTGTGTATGTAGTTCAATCCAGATTCTAATTGATCGATGGCACCTTGACTTTCCTGTAATATTTGTGGCCTTGGAATATGCCTAAATTTGAACTTATGAGAAGTTAATTCTTCATTTCTCAGGTATCAGCTTGCACAATTTCCCTGAGGGAATGGCAGTTTTTCTTGGATCCATGAAGGTACAATTAGATACATGCATTTATATATATTTGTTTCTTTTTTGAGTTTTTCCAATGCTAGGCCTAACTTTTATGGCTTATAAGCTTTAACTATAAGCGAGCACTTGGTTTCATCATTTTTTGTTTCTCTGTAAAAGGAAATGTAAATTTAAATTTTTCTATGAAAACAATTATAACCAATATTTGCTTAAAAAATTGTCTTTACACAAGGTGGAAATTTTACTAACCAGTGCTATAATTGTCAATAAGAGAAAGTCTACATAACCAGCTAAATCATACAAATATCTATTAATATCTGCCAAATCCTCACCCGAGAAACAAAAACATCTACTTCGTATAATCTTGCCATTGGTGAGACAAGAATCTCAAGAGGGGTGGGGGGGTATCAATTTTCACAGGTGGGGAGACTAATTTTGTTGCAAACATTATTGCCCTTAATATGTACTCATACTATTGAAATTTGAGTCAGTTGAAACACCTAAAATGTACTCATATTATTGGAACCAATCGAGACCCTGGTAAAATGTTGCCATTGATATTAATTTTGGAGAGAAGGGAAAGAAAGGGAAGGTAAAGGGAAAGAAGAGAGGGGAAGTGAAGATCTTGCTTTCATTTCCATCTATGGAAGGATTGTATCATGTATAAGGAAAATGGATTCATCTTATACCCTTCTCTCCCTTTCCCCAGCTTAATATCCAAAATACTGGTCTCCTCTGAGGTAAATATGTAAAGATGGTAGAACAATATCAACTGGGGATCCTGGAAAAACAAGGTTTTGCTTTGCAATTGAGACTTGACCCAGTCTTTTGGCATGGAAATAGATTTTGATCTAATCTCATAATTTTATCTTTGAACTCCATTTTTGTGTTTCTCGGCTTTGTTTTTCCAAGGAGGGGACTGCTAATTGAAGCTTCCCTATTTTTGAGGCTTGTTTGAAATTTCCTTCCACTTTCAATTTTAGACATGTAGTTCAACCTCATTTTGGTTGACAAGATTATGTTGCTTTTCTTTTCCTTCTGTAGAAGACCTGTGAATTATGACCTTCATAACATAACAAACTAACAATTATATTCATCTTATGCTGTATGTAATCTATTTGCGTCTCAGTCTCCAGGATTGAACATGTGACTTTTGTAGTTGATAGGAATGGAAGAATGTCTATTTGCTGTACTCCATATTGCTGCTTGTACCTCTCCTTCCACTTTTATTTGTTTGCTTTTCTCATCTCTTTCTCCCTATCCGTCTTTGTCTTTTAGCGAATTGGTGTGTTGGTAGGCAGGAAAGGTGGAGTGCGTTTTGTCGAATTTGGTTGCTTCTTTTCTTGATGTATTGCTGTGAAACTTGAGATTCAACTTACAGCATGGTCCTCTAAATCATTGCCACTTGCAGAAATTAATTATAATGACCTTTGTTATTCTGTTTTCTGCTTGCTCTTTTTGCTCTATATTTGTGAATGCTGCTGGGCTTTCAGTGTGAAGAGACACCTACCTACATGCTCCAGTTATTACCCTAAATCTTGTCTCTCTCTTTTTTTTTTTCATTTCCAGGGCCTTCGGGTGGGTCTTAATTTAGCTTTGGCTATTGCTCTGCACAACATTCCCGAGGTATAATTGCCCACCCTCTCAAATGATGAGAGTACCTTTCTAATACATATTTTGATTGTGCATATGCAAATGCAAGAGTAAAGGTATCTGATACATGCATAAACTAAATAATTATGTCTTATATTCATTAACAGGGTGTCGCTGTTGCTCTTCCAGTTTACTTTGCAACACAAAGGTAAGAAATTATTAAAATAACTTCCCAGATAGTTGTTTAGGTGATATCGCTGTTGTGAATGTGGCATGTAGAAGTTTTTGTGGCTTTATTAGTGTGCATCACTTTATTGGAAAAAGAGCACATTTTTGTTAAAGATACACCTCCCTTAGCTCTCTTTCTCTCGCTACACACATACAGGCACAAATAAGGTAATCCACATGTATAAAATGCATCTCCCTATAGCCTATAAGTTAAAGGGGTCAAATGACCTGGACTGATTGTTAGGTATTTAGGTGTGCAAGGTAATTTGGTCAATCAAGTGAACCAACTTGCCATCTCACACAATTCAAGAGAGTACCAACTTCAATTTATAACAAGCTCATTCTAAACATCCAAACTTATTAGAGATTTTGAGTTGTTGCTTAGTGGAGATTATGCTGTTCTCAGTGATTGCTTGTTCTTGTGCCACAAACTATATTTCTGCTGTCATAAGATGCTATTTTGTTTTAGAATTACCTCATTTAGTTTGTTAATGCATTGCAGCAAGTGGCAAGCATTTAAGATAGCATCACTCTCTGGTTTGGCGGAGCCCTTGGGTGTTATACTTGTAGGTATGATCATATGGAACAAATTAAACTAAATACTAGGCGTATCCCAATCTGGGTATTACTTTCTGTTGTGTTATTTCATTAATCTTATATGAATAATATAGTTCAGATTTTGTTTGATGCAGCATACCTATTCCCGACCAGTTTAAATCCCGAGATTCTTGATGGCCTTCTGGGATCAGGTACATACTTGCATCAAAGTTCTTAAAAATGGTTGGCCATTTATCTAACATTTCTTTGATGAATATTTGGGTTTTGGCAGTTGGTGGAGTGATGGCTTTCCTCACCTTACATGAGATGTTGCCTCTGGCGTTTGATTATGCTGGCCAGAAACAAGCTGTGAAGGCTGTTTTCTTTGGCATGGCTTTTATGTCAGCAAGGTAAGTAATATCATGTGACTTATGTGAGTGAGTTTATATAAAATATTTCAATTGATGATTAGAAGAAGAAATGGTCTAGGCTTCGTGTCATATATGCTCCTTTTACTTGTGTAATTCCATCTTTCTGTCCCAGAACCAAAAGAGAGGACGACTAGGGGAGGACAGACTGATATGGATTTATTAAGATCTGTGGGTTTAGCTTGATTCCTTCTTCAGAATCTTGCACATAGGAAACCTAAAGTGATAGATTATGGAAATAGAATAACAAACTGCTAATAGAAAATTTCTATTGCTTCATTTTACATGACTAGTGAATGCCCAAGGTAAGAGGTAATACATCTCCCTACCTAGCATGTGTATATAATTTACAAAGTATGTTCATTTCCACTCATTAAAATTGAGAGATTTAGGGTGTGACTGAGTAATATTGGACATCTACATGTGACCTCATATGTGATATGGCACAAACTTCTCTGTAACATTTAGTTAGTTTCATTATGTCGTACAAAACGGATTGTTGGATTCGTAGGTCGAGTTACTGGGTGGGATTTTGAGTGTCTCAAATTCTGAGTTTTCTGGTATTTGAATAGTTAATAGGTTGAGTACTAGATTTTAGATAACCCTGGGGTGCTTCCTCAAGCTTCAACCCCTGGTCAGGTGGTCATACGACCTTTTCTACACCCTCCTGACAATTGAAGATTACTAATACCTGATGTCACTGGCATTATTTATGCGTGTTTTTTTAGGCTTGTGTCCATAGCTTTGCAAATGAATGCTTTGCCTGCTGTTCTTGTTGCACTTCATCCGTGCTATTTCTGAATTTTGTTGGTTTGCTGTTCGCAGTCTGTATTTTCTAGAAATTAGCCTCCCGGCAGAGATGAGTTTATAACTGAAGCATTCGTTTGGTTTGGTGATAACATAGCAATGGATGTATATCACTCTGCATCACTCTCTCTTATCAGTCTGACTTCCATCACCCTGTCTTCGCTAACATAGATAAATTACATGAAGTGAAGCCTGCAACCTTTAGGATGGACTGGAAGTGTATTCAATGTAAACTTGAAAGAAAAAGTGATGTGCATAATTATGTTAGGTTGTAACCATAAATAATTGGATCACTTCTGCATCTTCAAAGTTAAATCCATTTGGTATCTCTGTCTGATTTTTGGTGTTCTGATGCCCGATCATAAACTTTGGCTACACCATATATACAGAAGGATAGCTCTGATACATCCTCATATTCAATTCAATTCAAAAGGTATCACTGCTTTTGACGCTCAAACTACTATTTTTATGTAAAGTCTAAATATTTATGTATGCAAAGTATGCACAAATATTCCGTGCATTAATACAGATACATACTGATAATGGTATTATTAACGATTAAAGTTTGACAATCGAAGATTATTATTAACCCCATAATGAAATGGAAGGAATAGGGTAGGGAAGTTGATGATGATGCATCAAACGCGTATTATAATAATAGTTAATTAGCAAAAGTCTACTTAAAGGTAAGGTATAGATAAATCAAGTTAAAGATGATTCAGTGAAATTTACTCAAGTGAAATGATTTGAGGAAAGCGAATCCTACAAAGAGATTCACAACTAAAGTTGTCTGGCTCTTTATCTTCTAATGTACTATTGTAAAAACTTCGACGAATGATAACTTGGAAATTATGCTAGCCAAAAAGAGGTAGACAAGAAAAGTTTTTCAGCTATTTTACTGAAAGTAGAATGCACAGGAATTTAAAAATGCAAAAAAAGTTTTCCCAAAGGTGAAAATTCATATAATTTTTTATATTTACCTTTAAATTTATTTTATTTACCCTTCCTCTAATTTTTTTAACATAAGTTTACTCGTAATCTTTTATGGTGGACCAACCACGTAATTATAAATAGCAAAAGTATTTTGTTGATTTTACTACATAATTTTATAAAATTTTCATTTTCTAAACGAAAATCGAAAAAATTCAACATTTTCTTTCAATAAAGGAGTTAGGAGTAAAGAAATGTAGGTGTTACCGTGCTAACCTCAAATAATTAAGCTTCAAAAAGAAATTTTTTTTACGGGGTTTAAAGGATATGAACTTGAGACCTATTATATGTGCATAATGCTTCGATTTTTCCTTAGACCATAAACACAAATTTCAAAGGAAATAATTGTACTTTTCTCCAAAACCAAGTTCAAAATTTGTAAACAACTTACCACAATTAGGTTGCATCACTTCTTCATGGATCATATAGTGACCATGTTAGGTGTGCTTGACTATGTCTAACCTGTACTTCATCTTTATTTTGGATATAATAGTACATAACTACATACTAATCGTTCATGCACATCTTCCTATTCCAATAATGTACTTCATATTACTAATCTTTTTGCCCCATTAAACCCTCACATCGATTTGAAATTACACATACCCGTGATTGACACGTCTCTATTTCGTCTTTCTTTGGTTGTCTTCCTATGGGCTAGGCTTGACCATAGAGGCTAGACAAATGATGAGTCGAGAAACCTTCAACTTAATCATTAGATCACTAGTTTCGTAAATTAAACACTATATATATTATCAGTCCACAATACATTTATCATTATTTCTTGTAATTATCATTTTATCTTCGTTAGTAATATTTGTTTTCAATATTGTACACACAAGTACTCAAACAATGTAAAAAGTCAAAATTTTGCGAGTAATCTACTAATTGACTTCACGAGCTCATATCCAAGAGTCAATAACCAACCATTCAAGCTAGTTGCATACATACATCTGAAACAATATGATTAGGGTAAACAGTAAACAGTGTGAAATAAATAAAATTCAGATGAGCTAACAGTGGAAGGGGTACCCCTTGTGATCTGAGTATATTGCTTCAATTCTTTGGATATGACATTTCAAAGCGGATAATCCAAAGTTAAGTCACAATTCACAACTACTTTCACAAAAGCTGCCACCAAAATCTTTTCCATCTCTTCTTGCCTTATTAAATCATCAAGTTTTATTTTTATTTTTTTTAATTATCACCCCTAAAAGAAACAAACAATTATAAATAAATTGAACAAAATAAAAGTTTTCTCTTTTTTCTCTCTCTAATCATTTGATTGGAGCCTAAACATAGTATAACATTTACATCCAATCAGTCAAATATATTTATCAACTAATTTAACCATAGGTAAATTTGGCAGTTACATATATACTCTCTAAACATATTCAACCTTGATGTTCGTCTCAATTTCTTTTACTACGTATACGAAATAGTTAATCTATCCGTTATATATAGTTTATTTGGTAGTACAAGTACTACTTTTACAGTTTACTACCTCTATTACATATCATGTGTAACTTAAAATTTTTAATTCTCACAAAAAACAATCAAAAGTTACATAACAGAGATAGTACGTATGTAGTTGTAGACTTGTAGACGACTATGATTTGACTGTCACATACATCTGCTCTATTTATCCCCGCTACTTTTCTTTCTTGTCGATTACTTTTTTTTTTTTTTTTTTCTTTTTTGAAACAGTCAATTACTACTTATGTTAATACAGTAAATAAAATAGAACTAAGGGAGCCTTTTTTTTTTTTTTTTTTTTTGAATTAAGGGAGTTTTTAATTTTACCCTTGAAAAGAAAAGAAACACTAAATGGTAAAAGAAAATATTAATGATGACATTATTTTTTGTGCTGAGTTGAAAAGGCCTTTCATTCTGAATTTTTTATATTTATGTACAACAGCCTGCAGTAAAATTTAGTGAAAAATAAAGTTTATACTTGTACAAGTAGTATTCGTGATCTACATATAATGTTATTGACTTTTTTGTTAGAACTGCTACTGGAGTAGTGTAGTGGAGTGGAGTGTACTATTTTATGAGTTATCACAATCCAATGCCACTGAATTTTTATTACTATTTCAGCTGTAAATACTTCATCTGTTTGCAGTATTATTCATGATTATACCTAATTTATAGCTGCTGTCAATTTTATTTAGCTTTTTATATTTTGAAAAATTAAGGTTTGAAAAAATAATGTATTGAATTGATGTGTTTTTTTTGTCCTTAATGATCATAATCATAATTGTTTGTGGAATATTGAATGAGGCTTTTTTATTTGATCTAATTATCTTCTTTGCTCTTAATTTTTTTTACTTAATTTTATCCGTAATAATAAGACATACTTCGTATAAACTATGGAGGTCTTTGCCAGTAGTGCCATCCTCCCCGCAAGACAAAATAAGTTGATTTTTATTTTGCTAGTTAATACAGATTATGTAAAATCTTTTCAAAAATTTGGTATAAGAAACTCGTGATTAATCAAATTCGATCAGAAAATTCAAGTAAATTTAATCGCCGGTGCTAATCAAGACATGGATCGGATATAACCTAGGGAGAAAAAAGACGGATGAAGTGTATATGGACAGCTTGTGCAACTTTGCAAAGGACTAACCAATGAGGCAAATTTTCGTCTGCTAGTTGATCAGAATTTTTCATGGGCACCCATAGTTACTATCAAAGGTCCAAAATCGTACTTAGACAATATGGAAGTTAGAGGTCATTTATTATTATGACTCAAAATCTGTAAACATTTACCATGAGCTATCATTTATGCTTTCTTTCAAGCACTTCCATTTTGGACAACCCTCTTTATTTATTTGTACCTCATATATATCATCATGCATTCATTTAACCTAGCTTGTGTATAGGCGGATTTTGTGACATTGGTACATAGTCTACATACGCCATAGATACATGGTGAAAAAAGGTTATGCATATATGGAACTTTTTTTGAATCAGCATGACGTGGCACCACGTTTCATTGATGACCTAGCTAAAACAAAGAAGTAACAATAATTACGGAGTAAATGAATCAAATTAAATCAAGTCGATCTTTATTAAAGTTAAATTGAGTCTACTCTTCTAAGTTTTTATCAGTTATTAGAGACTTTGAATTATATTAGTATTTAACTTTCCTCGTGAGTGGACGGTTTTTTTTCCTTAAAGTTTTTAAGCATAACATTTGCTACAACTTGAGTTTGTCTAGTCTAATCTGTATTATCAATCAAATGAAAGTTATAAAAACACAATCAAACTTATAATTGACCATATCATAGGGAGATTATTGGGACCCATTTACCCATCTTAACATGCTTAAATCTGAATCTTAACTTTAATCACATTGCACAAATGATGGCTTTGAAACATAATTACAGTTTTGTGAATAATTCTAGTTCATAAAATTACCTTGACCCCAATCCCCGCTCAAAAAAAGACTTGATAATTAAAAGAAACAATAATAACATGAACATTTATTTATTTTTTCAAATAAAGCAGAAATCTTTTTGATTACTACTCAGTATATTATTTTAAGGAGACTAAACGAGGATATATAATTGATTTATAACATGTATAAATACTTTAATTTCAAAGTCAAATTTTTTATTTTTTATTTTTTTTTTTTTTTTTTTTTTTTTTTTTTTGAAGCATCAAATATGTTATGAATACAGCACTTGAGACAGATAAAAAAAAAATGGCTGGAATAATAATTGATATTTATAAGAAATTTTTTATCTAAATCCTCATTATCCTTCCACCCAAGATCCTAACATGTTAATATACTACAACAATGTACATTCATCCATGAAATATTTTGTACATGCATGTCATGTAACTCTTCTATTATTGAAAAAATTCTACTTTTTATAAATACAAAAACTTACAAATAAAATAGACTTAGAAAAAAATTAATAATAGACATGCAAAACACTTAAAATCTGGGAAATAAATATAATCAAAAGTAACAAACAAAAGTTCTTCCTCTTGGAATTATGACTTTGATTTGCTTTTGAACTCTTGATGAGTTTGTTTACATAGCTGGAAAAAAAAAAGAGCTGAGAAATAAAAACTAACTTAAGCTAAAAAATTAAACCTAATTAACCAAAAAGAGAGGAAAATTAAACGTAAACCTTACATACACAAATTAAACCTTAAAAGAAACCTAATTTAACAACAACTACATTCCTCTTCTGCCTAGCGAGCTAGCTACATACGTACCATCATCGATCAAGCATGTACATACATTCTTATTGATTCGACTCGTTATCCTGTTCGATCTCAGAAGCCGGTTCATCCTCTTCTTCAAAGCAATCAATCCCATACGCGGCATGTCCATGTCCAAAGGACTTAATATGATCCTTAAGAGATCTTTTGTGCTTAAAATCCGAACCACAAGTACAATACCATAACTTACCACAATTTTTCTCATGAGTCCTCCAATCTCCTCTTACAGCAAATGGTTTACCACATTTCCTACATGCAAAAGGCTTTATTCCATGTTTTCTCTTGTAATGTGTTTGGAGGGTTCGAAAATCCTTCAAGGGTTTCGCCCTTGGATGATCGATGTTGTTTCGACAACCCGGTGCACAACAATAACATGGTAGCCTTAGCATGGCTGTTGGTTGTGTTCCTCTTAAGGATTCTGGTCCTTTCCTGTATTGTGATCCATGCCCCCACATATGCATCTATATTACATAAATCATCACTTATTAGGTCACATTGTTTAATTTTCCATATTGTTGTAGTAATATAAGCAACAATAATGCATAATCATAATACTAATGTACAATAAATAAGATCAATGTATCACATAATAATGCATACTCATAAATCATCACTTAGGTCACATAAATATTACTGCGTGTACATGCGTTAACTTTCAAGACTGTGACTTTACCAATTAAACTAGCTGAAGTCGGCCAACAAATAAAACTTTGTTATATCTGAACAGTTGATGTTTTATCGTGTATATGTATTGTATACTATACAAAAATAGTACTAGTAGTAGAGTAGGAGTAACATAGCTAGTAGTCCTATAATAGAGCCAATGGAAGATGATGACTTTTGGAAAACAAAGCTTGAAGATCGATGATAAGATTGTGGGTCAACAAGTCAATACTTTTCTTTTATTTTTTTCTAAATATTTTGGTGGTTTTTACTTTATAGGGAGCCGCTTTTATTAAATAGCTCCAAAATAAGAGGACTTCTCTGAAAATTTTTCATACATTGCATTAAATGCAGTGTATATGTTTTCATTCTCCAAGAAGCTTATTTAGGTACCTGGTTACATAACAGGAATTAATTGAAGCTTAAAAATGTTCCTATATTGTAAAACATAGTACTTCAAAGCTCGTGTATGTATGTCTTAGACCATGCATAATTATCGAGATAAGCTAACCTAAGCTAGATTAATACAGATATGTTCCTAAACGATAGGCCACATTTAATATGGTTGTTTTTTTACAAGTAATTGATTGTTTGTGAATATGATCTTCACATCGATCACCATACCAATGTATCATTACATGTAATATGGGGTAAAATATTGAAGTGTTTATCTTACTGAAATTAGAAAGTGACATACCGAGTATCATTTTGAGATGGTCTAATTAAAAGTATTGTCGATTATTTATGAATGGAGAGAGAGTTTAATTTCTTGTTGTATGAAAATACGGTGAATAAAAGAAGAAAGTACAAGGAATAATTGTTGAGAAAAAAAACACTCCTAGCTAGCTAGTACTATTGCCCAATTGAAGAAGGGAGAAGTACTAGAATATAGTTAACGATCATAATTAATTCTGTTACCCTAATTATTAATGGACCATCCTATATGGGTTAATAAATAACAATGTATGTTGTTTTAATTTCTTTAAAATCATGTCAAGGGACCACAATTAATTGTTTGTTTCTTACATAATGTCTAACAATTGTACTTTCACAAGTTGAATGCATTGTTCTTAATACAAGCTATAGCTATATACTGTATAATTCATTAAGAATTGAAATTGTTACCCAATTCTTGTAAAATCAATACATATAATTGATATACCGTACATATTATGGAGTAATCTATAATTCTATATACCTCACCCTAATTTGTACAATTTTAAGGATTTTTATAGAAAAATCTACTACTTCGGTTTAGAGGTGAAAAATGATGATAAAGTCTCTAGTTACTACGACTCTACGAGTAGTATATTTTTTCACTGTCCTACAAGACAAAAAGTACTTAAAAGGAGATTACTAAAGTAAAACCACTAAACGAATAACGTTTTAGAACCAACATACAAAGTGTAATTTTGTCATTAATTTCAACTTTATGTTACCTGTAATTCATGAAATGTGATGACGACTCTTACATAACATATAATCATAATTCGAGAGAATGTATAAGATAATTAAATCGGAAAAATGCTATTTGGCAAATAATTAAGCAAAAAAAAAAAAGGTTTTGTGTTTTTTAGTTGCACACAAATCTATGACTATGAGACTCAACACAAACTTTAAGGATTCATCAGAAGAAAATTAAAGAAATTTAATTTTGTTTATTGAAAGTGCATATTGCCCACCTTGTGTCGTTCAATCAACATAAAAAGAGAGTAAAATATTAAATTAAAAGTTAAAACTATTATTTTTAAAAAAAAAATTAAAAAAAAAGAAGTACAAATGTTGGTCTGAGTTGGACCAAGGTCTCTCTCTACTGAAGCTACAGTAACAGTTAGATCAATTGTTTACTAATCCCAATAAATTAATCTTACAGTTTTTAAAAGAAAAAAAAAAGGGAAATGGCAATAAATTAAAAAACTTGAAACTTGAAAATTCACAATTTCAAAGAACAAGAAAAACCC
This sequence comes from Chenopodium album, assembly GCF_948465745.1. Taxonomy (NCBI): domain Eukaryota; kingdom Viridiplantae; phylum Streptophyta; class Magnoliopsida; order Caryophyllales; family Amaranthaceae; genus Chenopodium; species Chenopodium album. The sequence continues at coordinate 1,194,298 of NC_137855.1, forward strand.
TAATTGAAGGCTAATATTAGTACAAGTCAAAATGCAATTGAAAGTTCATATAAACTAGAAGGATTATTATTTAATTTAAAGAGAAATCAAATATAATTTAAATTAATTTTTAATTAAATTTATGAAAAGTGAGTTTGAAATCAAGGTACACAAAAAAGGAAGAAGAATAGTAGAGCACCAAAACATGAAAAGAGCAAACCAAAAGACCAAGTAGGGTATGAAATGGAATTCATTTTTTCCACTCTCTTTTCCTTTTTACCCAAGAAATTAAAATGAATTACTAACCCAAATATAACAACTACCTCAACCATAAAATCACCACCAACCCAGGTGTCGGAACACCAGAACACCGACACCTGGGTTAATAGAAAGTTCAGATGTACACAACCTTATCCTTATCAAACAAAATCATAAACACGGAGATACATAGAGATCGAGGTTACCTGCATGTTGTTGTAACGATTGAAGGTTCGGAAGCAAAGAGGGCAAGAAAACTGAGTAGGACCAATCAAAATCTGAGCAGGAGTTGGGATCCAATACTGCCCTTTGTTAACTGTTCCAATTGAGTTGCAATAACCACCAATTAATGATGAATTACTATTATTATTTTCACTACTACTAATATTAATATTATCATTATTAATATTAATATAGTTTGATGCAACTGTAACTTCTTCTGATCTACAACTCTCTTCATTATTCATCATCATCATCATCATCATCCTACTATTCTTGTTGTTGTGATGATCTGAAGTCGTAGAACACGAGGATATCGAGGTCGTGGTCGTGGCCGTGGCAGCCGTGGTGGCGGATATTAGATTAGATGCTTGACAACTTGGTAGCCCTAAGTGAAGGGCTACCGTAACATCGTCGTCGTCGTTGTCGTTGTCGTTGTCGTCGTTGCCGTAGTCGAATTTATGATCAACATCCATAGGAGCACTAGTAGAGGAAAACTCCTCTAAATAATGATCATGTTTATTAATACTACTATTATTATTAACATCTTCATAATTGTTATTAATATTAATATTAATATTATCATCATATTCATTGAGATTAATATTATGATGATGATTGTTTTTGACTGGGCTTGAACTTAGGAGAGGAAGGGCTTCTCTAAGAGGAGGAGAAGGGGGTGATTTTGTGTAAATTTGAGGGTTATTATTATTATTATTATTAGAGAAGAAGAAATTAAAATCATAGGGATTATTATTATTATTATTGTTAATGATATTGTTGTTATGATTAGGGAAGAAGTGATTAATATTGGGGTAATAGTGATGATTAAAGTAAGGATTATGTGACATGATGAAAGGAATTAATAATAGAAAGAAAGATTAAGGGTATGATTATATATAGATGTTATTATTGTATGTAGTAGTAGTATAATCTAGAGGAGGAAGAGAGAGAAAATGGAAAGTTAGAGAGAGAAAGTAGAAGAAGAAAAAAAAAGGGAAGGTTATTTAGAAAAGGTTAGGAAAAAAGTAGAAGGAAGAAGGGAGCATAATCACCAAAATATATGAAAGAGAGAGAAGAAGAAGATGATGATGGAGAAGGTAGGTTAAATAAAAATGTGTGGGACTCAAACTATATATACATACAATATGTATATATATAAAGAACAAAAGAGGTGGAAATTAAAGCTATTCTTGTTGAGTAAAAAAGGAGAGACAAGATATCACTTGTGACTAGTGACTAAATTATTTTGCTATAAATTTTGTGCTAAAATATTGGGTGAATTATTACTGTCTCCGTCCCTTCAGTATCAAAATAAGTGTTTTTTTTAAAAATTATTTCGTATTAATAAATACAAATTATAAAAAATTAATATTTGAAAATTATACATCAAGGTGATTCTAATAAACATCCATATTAATTTGTTTAATCCATGTAAAATATGTACCAACATTGATATAAAAGTAGTATATGTGAATAATGTAAAAGTCAAAATAGAACACTTTATTTAATTGAAACGGATCAAAGGAAGTTTAAAAGTTTTTCTAGTTTCAATAGTGATTGTCTTGTAAAATACGTCAAAAACTAGAAAAAAAAAAAGTTTAGATTCAAAGGGCATGTTATTTTTCGTGACTATAAGATGGAGAGGTTGTGTTAATTTTAAAATTGTTTTTTTTAATGGATATTTAAGTACATGAGATTAATAATAACAGAAGAAGTTAAGCAAATAAGGCCAATAAAGACAAGTTCAGAAAAATATGGTTGAAGGTTGTCTCCCTTTAATCTTCACCCATTTCCCACAAGCTTAATGTTCACAATCATACAAACATGTTATTATAAGACAAAAATATGGGAAAAGTTTACTATGGATACACGAGTGACAACCTTTTGTTTGTTTGGGGAGAAATGTAAATAAAATTACACTTTAGTGTAAAAATAAATAAATAAAATAAATATTAAAAAAAAAAGGTTATGTTGATATTAATTACTACTCCTATCGGTTTAGATTTTAAATTTAACTATTCATGCCTCCTGATTTTTGTATTAGTGTATTACTTATATAGTTATATATTAATTATTTAATTGGTCAAAGAGAATAGCTAACCTTTAATTTACATAGACATTATATATGGCGTAATTCAATAATATAATATGGAGTTCTCCATAATTAAGAGTACATTGAGTAAATTTTTCATTATTTATAAGTGTAAATCAGGCTACACTCGCGTAGTGATAAGCCAAACTTACGTATTCTTACAAATAATATGGGTGAGAAAATCGTATAGTGGAAAGAATCGAATCTGCAATTGATTATTAAGACGGTGCGACACAAAGGCATGTAAAGTCTTATCATTATTTTTGAAAATATTACCACCCTAAAACTTCTCTATTAAGCATTTTACAATAAAGTTAATAATGATTACTTTCACATTTCAATTCAATTTATATCTTAAACAATTAGTGAATGACAATCAATTCAAGCTGATACGGGGCATATCTTCATCATCATACATTTTAAAATTACATAATAAATAAATTTGATTTTTGTTGTTTTAAGAGAGGATGGTCAATGACATTAAAAATGTATTTTATGCTTCTATTCACCTGATTTTTATTAATTTAAATCTACTATAACATTAAAATAAATTTAACTACGTTACTCTTAATAGAATTTAGAGAAAAACCTAAAATGAGAGCAGCCATTATTAATTAATATACCAAGGAATATAAACTTTAATTTTTTATATACTCCAATTAGTTTTGTTCATACCAAATGAAGAGAGAGTAAGTAAAATAAAAGAAAATAATAAAAAATATTTAAAAAAAGGTAAAAATATCCTAGGGGAAACAAAGTAGGGTGCAAAAAATGCAATGTTGCCCAGCAATTGCTTTGGTGGGTGAGTCACTGGTCGGGTGGGCTCACAGTTTGTGAACAAGATTAACCAATTTTTAGAGAGAGAAAATTAACTAATTAAACTTTCACTCAATTTCTTTCTTTTGTTTTGTTTTTATTTTTAATAAATAAAGAACAATTTAGATATTGTGTTAATTTTGTGAGTTTGTTTGTGGGTCCTTAAATTACAAACAAAATAGTCTCTCTGTTACATTCACATCAAGTCACTGTTCACACTTCTATAAATAAACCGGTGACAGATCTTACCTCTTTTATTATCAATAACCACTGGATGATCATCACAGACAAAATAGATACTGCTAGTGAAGTGAAAAGCCTTTAACTTTTTATGATACTCCATCCGATTTTAATTAATTGCAACACTTTTACGTTTGTTAATGTATTCATATAAATCACATACATTAAAACCGATCAAGTAAATTTCATCGACATTTTATATTTGGCCAGTCACACAGTCTATATCGACATGTCACCACAAACAATATTATATGATCCTAATATGTATTCCCATCTTATTTGAGAAATTTTTGATGTTACAGAATCTGGTGGCGAAAAATCTTGAGACTCTATACATTTTAGGGTCATATAATGACGTTTGGAACCATATATGATCATTATATGTTGTCAAAGATGTCCGTGGTAGGCTTCAGTTCACGAAATCGATACAAGTTTCGAACGGATTAATTGACCAATTTAAGGCATATTGGATGGTCCACCCACCCAATTGGACTCCCGAAGGATATTAGGGATCATGGTAAACATCTCGGCAATTTTTATTTCCGAGCGAAAAAAGTCAAAAAATTCCAAAATTGAAGGCCATTATCCACGCTTTTTGAGGAAATTTTTTATGTTACGGAGCCTAGTGGCGAAAAGTCTTGAGACCCTAGGGGATACATCTTAGGGTCATATAATGACGTTTAGAACCATATATGACTATTATATGTTGTCAAAGATGACCGTGGTAGCTAGGCTTCTGTTCACGAAATTGGTGCAAGTTTTGAACGGGTAAATTGACCGTTTTAAGACATATTAGATGGTTCCACTTACCCAATTGGACCCCCGAAGGATATTAAGGACCATGGTAAACATTTCGGCAATTTTTATTTCCGGGCGAAAAAAGGTCAAAAATTCTAAAATTGAAGGCTATTATCCACACTTTTTGAGGAATTTTCGATATTACGGGGTCTGGTGGCAAAAAGTATTGAGACCCTAGGGGATACATCTTATGGTCATAAAATAACTTTTGGAGCCATGTGTGACCATTATATGTTGTCAAAGATGTCCGTGGTAGGCTTCAGTTCACAAAATCGGTGCAAGTTTCGAATGGGTAAATTGACCGTTTTAAGGCATATTGGATAGTTTCACCCACCCAATTGGACTCCCGGAGGATATTAGGGACCATGTTAAACATCTCGACAATTTTTATTTCCGGGCGAAAAAAAGGTCAAAAATTCCGAAATTGAAGGCTATTATCCACGCTTTTTGAGGAAATTTTGATGTTACGGGGTCTGGTGGCGAAAAGTCTTGAGACCCTAGGGGGTACATCTTAGGGTCATATAATGACGTTTGGAAACATATATGACCATTATATGTAGTCAAAGATATCCGTGGCAGGTTTCAGTTCACGAAATCAGTGCAAGTTTTGAACGGGTAAATTGACCATTTTAACGCATATTGGATGGTTCCACCCACCCAATTGGACTCCCACAGGGCATTAGGGACCATGGTAAACATCTCGGCAATTTTTATATCCGGGCGAAAAAAGTTTACTCAATTAAATGATCAAATTGGGTTACTTTTTAGAAATTAATTATTGTTAATAGTATATGATGAATTAAGGCTTTTATGGAAAAAAAAATAAGATTTATCATTATAAATAAATGAGATTAGACCTACCAATGAATAAAAATTAAACATAACTCTTATAATACTACATAAATAAATGTAAATATATCATGGTATGTAGTCACACACAAAACTAATAATTGAACCGTCTAGTTACAACTACAAGAGAGGATCCGACACCAAAATAGATACATGAATGGCATGGTACGGAATACATAACATAACATACCTTGTAATATCAATCAACAGTTATATTATAAGTAACTTTTATCATTATTATTACTGCAACCATTTTGTTCTGACAATTTGGTTATAATTACATTTAAGGTTGATGCGTCAAATTTGATTGACAAGGTTTTTCATCAATTTTCTTGACGTGTTACAATAATTCAGCTGCTTATTATTATTGTTGTTTCTTCTTTAACATAAGGTCTTATAAAAGGTTGGAATTTGATAGGTTAATAGTTATGTCCAACTAAATTTGTGCTTATTCTTTTCAATGCCAACGAAAATTGAACCAAACTCTATTTATAATATAGTTTCAGATAACATCATCCTGGAGGAACAATAAGAGTTAGGGGAGAATTCTTCTAATTATACTACAGAAGAAAAAGAATATTATTGGCCCATATATCACATGTCAAAATGGATCAAAATATGTTTTTAGGACCCACTTACTATTTTATTTTATTTTATTTTATGCTATTACTCGTAATTTATGTTTACTACGGGACACATTTTTTTCTAATCATTATTTTCGGATCAACTTGTAAGATATGTTGAGTGATTTTACTATAAATAATAATAAATAATAAAAATAATATACAGAGTACGTCCTTTGTTAATTTAAGATTAACTTTAAAAGTGGTTGGTTACACGCGGTTATTATCATAGAAGTCAGTTACAAGACAAACTTGCAAGTTCAGCTAATATTATGCATCACCTTAATTCAAATCATATAACCTATGTTACATGACTAGCAACTGATTTGGGGTGGAGGAAAATAAAAAAAACTAAAATGGTAAGTTGTTCTATTTTGATCTCTTGACTGTGAGATTTTGACCTTGTACATCACTTTCAGCATTGTACTAGTGTAGAAAATATAAGGGGGAAAAAGGGAGAATTGAGAAGGACAAAGAGATAGAGTGGATAGCTAGAAAAGTGATGAAGGGTACAAGTCACACAGCTGTTTTGGTTATTACTTATCAGGAGTAGTTACATGATGTTCAGAATGAGAAAATCACAATACAACGGAGGCGAAACCAAACTTGATTGTTAATAAGGGGATAAACTAATAGAAAACCCACTAATTCTACCATTAACCATGCATAATACGAAATAATATGCTTGTAACATACATCTGATTTATTACCCTACTTTATGATTCTTTATTTTAGTGTTTATTTGCTCTTAGCCTCTTACTCTCTCTATAAAGTACCTCCCTAGCTAGATCCTTCTCTATCTATCTCTATAGACATACAAGGATAAAGAGTAGGGTATGGAAAAAATAATTATTGGTGTTAATTATTGAATGGTGAAATCCCTTATAATAAGTCTGTCTTTACATACATTATTATAACTGTAACTTTTACGCCTCGTATGTGATAATTGATGTTAAAAACACTTGATCGAATACAAAATTATTATTCATGTGTCCCCAATATAATTATCGATTTGCATCATATATAAAATGCCTCAAGTATATATTGTCTCTATACTTATGTATGTACATAAATCCCACATACAACATCTAGTTGATCTCCAAGTAAGTTAACCTAATATTTTCATTACTACGTATATTTTCTTTTTTCTAAAACACAACGTTTTCAATTATCATTGGTACCCTATTAATAATTTCAAAGTTATTAATATAAAGTGGGACCCATAAGACCCTGCTAATGGACCCACTTGAAGGTAGCTAGGCTTTATGTGAATGTGAATGTGAATGTGATGGGTCTATGACAAGAGAGAGAATAAGATAACTTAGCTTATGTAGGGGCATGGAGACAATATGGATGATTGACATTCCTTATGCATTTAGAGCCAGAGGAACAATTGTATTTTGTACCACCTGCCAATTACATTTGTAGCAACAACAACATCATTTATTGAACTCCCTTTGTTCTCTTTCAATTTTTTGTTGTCCTACTGTAACTCATAAACTATCCTCATCTATTTCATTTACTTATTGTTGTCGTAGTCGTTTGCTTGCATTTCATATTTCCTCCGTCTTTTAAAGTTCGTTATATATGAACCTAATTCATAAGTTAGTATAAATGTGCACATGATTGAGATAAAGGAAAGATAGTGATCGATCAAATAATTAAGTAGAAAATTTCTACCTAAAAAGTACGTTATGGGACAAATCTTAAAGGTTGGCTTCTCTGACTGAAAAGACATATTGGAAATACTCCCGCTGTTTTAAAATAATTACCATTATTTTTTATCATTCTATTGTTCGCATATTAACTTAAATGTGTCAATTATTTTAAGATAAAAGATAATTTTAAGGGACAAAAAAGTATTCGATGATTTTGTTTATCTTTAGACTCTTTCACGAAAATCCCCTCTTTCTATGTCTATTTATTCATTATGTTGGTCACTCTTATGCATGTGTATAGTTTAGTAGTCCCACATGTATTATCATGCATCCACTAGCTTAGCTACCAGCAACTTAAGCAATATATATGTGGTCATACACAACAAATGATTACTTATTCCAGAATTTTTGGGCCATGTCTTACTTAAATTCTATGGACTTTTTTATATTTTAGATTTAGAATTCTTTTTTATTATTTGTAACATTGTATATATGTATTTATACCAGCTAAGCTAGTATTTTGTATAAAATGTATTATAATACATTGATCATTACAAGACTCATTATTATAAAGCCCTAAGCTAGCATATTACTCGATCTAGTTTTAATACTGACGAAATTACTATAAATAGATAAAAGAAAAAATCATGACATACATATCATAGATTTTAGTATGAAGCTACATCATAGCAACATGCACGTCATAAAAACCTAGTTTTATGAAATGAAACACATGCATGTAATCATGATGTATAAAATAGAGAGTAAAAATTAGGTTGGAAAGCGAGGAAGAAATAAAAGAAGCAATGTGCTGTGTGCATAATTTGGTTTACATTGTATAACGATTTACTTGTAATAATAATCATAGTTTCTTCGTCTCTAGGTGTTGTTTCTAATAAAATTTTGATTTGTGATACTCAGATTAATATAGGAACAATATTTAAACACGACGTATAAGAATTAATTCGATATTTGTATGATGATCAATCTAACAATATTTGTGAAGGCATGTATGGTTGAAGACTGCATCTAGGCGCATAGGGTCTATGTATTTGGCATGCACATAAGAGGGCAATATGGGATTTGGTGGTACATTTTCTTTCTTGTTTCGGTACAGTGGTATATTTTTGTGTACAACTATACATGTATAATGTACCATTAAATGATTAAAGTATAAGTTGTTTGAATAGTAATTTTTATGTACTACTCCGTATTATGCATGCAGTGGTACTTTTTGCTATCATATTTTTCACCATCAACTTTCCATTATTTACAAAAATGTCATTTTTACATCCTAAATATACAGGACCTATACGCCAATACTTCTTCGTGGTTAAACACTAAAGATGGAGAGAAAATAAGTGGGACTATATGAACAGGAGTAAAATAATAATATCCCACGTTTCTAGGGAAGTTAAGGAGTGAGTGTACGTGCCAAAAGGCAAAGTCAAATGGAAAGGCTTTTCATGTCCCCTTTCTTGTCCCATCACACATTTCCTCATTAAACCCAACATTTTCATTTCTTAAGTCAATGCTTAACATTTGCTAAACCGGCCAATGAGAAACAAACAAACCCTAAATATTTTTATTTAATTTAACAATACTAGTATTAGACAAAGAACAAAAGAGGGTTGGTAGTAACTAGTCTTGTTTTGGGATCCAAAAACGTTCATACATAAGCCAAGCTATATATCAAATTAAATATTACTCGTACCTTGATTAATTAGTTTTTGAGTGATAGATATCCTAATCAAATTCTATTGACTAACTTTATTAGTTTTGCTTTTAAATGATTTTTAGTTGTTTATTAATTCATGTAAATTTGTATTTGCTTCTAGCGATAGTAACCAAATTGAAACAAACGGATGCAAGTAACAATGAGTTTGGAGTTTGGACCAAGTTTCAAGTCAAACTTTTGGGGTCGAATTATAGCCCAAGAGCTTTCCAAAATAAGCCGAGGAGATATAAGCTGGATATGTCATGTATGGACTAGCATTTTATTAGGCTTTAAAGCTACACTAAACTTACAAATCCGTTAATAAATACTTCGTATGTACATGGAACAATACAATGAATAACATTGTTGATTTTACAAAATGCAAAAATGTTTGAACACAAAAAAACATTGTAAAATGGAGTTACCTTCGAGAAAGAAAAGCAAAAAAGGAGGTTGCCTTTGGGGGCAAGCTTTTGGGGAAGAAAACCCTGCTTGTTTTGGATAAGACATAGTAAGTTTTTTAATAACCAAAGAAAATAGAGAGCAGCCAAAGTAGAGGTGAAGAAATGTAACAGTTAAAAAAAATATAATTAAATAATAGAAATTTAAAATAAAAAAATTACGTAGAAAATAATTTTTGGGGATTTGCAAATTCCCAAATCAAATTAAAGTGGGCATTTTCAATAAACAGAAAAAAAGGAGAGGCGGGGGACATTAAATACCTCTATATTTGCAGGGTGGTCTAACCAATATAATTAGACACATAGAATCATGCTAACACACACTATATATTGTTTCATTTTGTTTATTATACTTTGTTTGATCACCCTGCTAAGAAATTCCTGTCCTTATTTGAGACAAACACTCCTTGAGGGTTTCGAGCTGAGTACGTACTTCTCTAACTCGTTATTAAGAAACACGTCTACTTTCTCCATTCACATATGATATCACTAGTTTAAGGACATATTTTGATTGACTGAATTGAGCTAAACTGAACTGAGCTTATTGAAGCTGAACTGAACTTAACTAAATATTTTACTATGAGAGAAGGAAATTAATGTAAGAACTGAACTGAACTTATTGCAACTGAACTGAACTGAACTTATTGGAGCTATATTGAACTGAACTGAAAATAAAGAGAATAGGCCCTAACTGTATATTTGTTAACACATTGCTTTGACCGTTAATATCTTATGTTGTCTATACATTATCACAAACTTTTAAATAAATCGGATGTACAATAAATATTGTACATCCGTTATAAAGTTACCCCTAAAATAAGCAAAAGTTACCCTAATATGGATAAATGTTACCCTTACATAAATAAATGTTACAAAGTATTTATACTTTATTGATAAAAGTTACCCAAAAAATTGTAAAAGTGACCCTAAATTTGATAAAAAGTGATCCCCGATGTACAGTAAATTACTGTACACCGGATGTATACAAAAGTTATTCTATTTATATGGAATAAAATCATTTATAATTTACAAGAAGTAATAGTTGTACAATAATAAGATTCTATATTAATGAAATTAGCGTGTAATTATCATTTTAAAAACCACTCGGGCTAATTGATAATCTGACAATCATATTATATGGCAAACTTAGTTAACAAAACGATTTGACAATGAAAAAAATTGATGGAAAATGGGATTATGTTTAGTTCCCATTGTACAAAGAAGTTGTATTATCTCTGCGAAATGAAGGCCGCCAGATTAGACCAAAGTGATCCGATCTTGTGCTGATTTAATTGGGTAATCCAATGACAAAATCTTGCATGTGTGCTGCCTCACAATTTTCAAGGCAACACGAGTGTACATTTCTTTAAGCTTTGCCTGTCCTATGTCCTTATTCATGTCTCATTTTCTTGTTTATTATCAAATCTTGATTTGCATGTCGACCACTAATTTTGTTTAGGGCTATACTAATTTTTAACTAATATTCAAATAGACGACACAATGAGATGACATGGATTTGACTCGGAGTTAGTTATTTAAGAGAAATATGAACTTGACTCAAAGGTGTTCCGATCCAAAAAATCTTAACTCTATTAAGAGTTATTAAGAGAAACTTGAGGTCGGTACAATGTAAAGACGTGTCAACTAAAACTCGATCGCCTGAATCGATCAGTTTGTTGTATATGCTCAGTTATCCTACTATGATAAATATTAGCATGCAACATGAATTTATCAGAAGTCAAAAAATGAACACATACTGTTTTATCATAGATTCATAGATAAGTGATGTTATTTGACTCTTGCAACTTACGTTCGGTTCCATCATTGGCCTCACAAGCTTGAGAAAAATATGCGCCCTCGTCTCTGAAAAATTTTAGTTTAACGGTGGTTATCCTACAAAAAAGTCTAAACAAGATTTATCGAAAAGAAGAAAGTACCTAAACAATCAGTCAAAATCATCTCATTACTCAAAAGTTAAGAGTGAGCAGTGAAAAAAAAAAAAAAAAGTACTGCAAATTGATTATAGACATTCACTATAGTTCAATGTTATATGAAGTCCTATAATGTGTGTAAAATTGGCAAACGTTGCCCATCTGTGTTATACTAAACGACCGCCTTTACAAAGACTGAACATGGTTTTAGATATGGGATACATACATTATGAGCTACTTCCACGAGGCGAAATAAACAAGACTATTCGCCTAGTAGGTTAAAAAATCAGTCATTACCCAACACCAGGAATTGAATTAGAGATGCATCATTGCTCACGTAGGGACTTCGGCTCCCTCTCACCAAAAAAAAAGGGCAAAAAAAAGGTTATTCTAATACTGAATGCACATAAATTCCACAAAGCGTAATTAAAAAAGATAAAAATTATGTAAGATTAAACAAGAAAAAAAATGAAGACAGACAATATACAATTGAAGCAGGAAGAAACAGTTACAGGGATGTGCTCATGTGTAAACCCTATCACAAGTAAGCTGAATCAACAACAATTGTGAACCTCTCTAACAGTGAATTTTAAAAAATGTGGGGGAACCTAATTTATATTTCAGGGACAAAAACTTTGATTAGGAACATGATGACCTACGATCCTACTAAAGATCTCATAGAAGAGTTGCTAGTTACGATGTCCAACGCCGAAATGAAACCTCCCAGTTTTCTTGTCATTGAAGGCGTATTCAAGCCGTAGAGGACCTAAAGGAGACTCCACGCGAATACCAGCTCCATACCCATATCCACTCCCGGGTTTACCTCTTGCACCAGCAGGATCACCTTCAAATACAACAGATGTATATATTACATATATTACTATTAACATCACAAATTTGGTTTAATCCACCAAATCTAGATCTATTTGGACAAAAAAAAACAATAAACCAAGCCTTCTAATGAGCAACTCATCTCGTTGATAAAAAGCTCATAAGGATAAAAAAAAATGCACATACCAGGAACAGATGAGCCTGATCCAAGGTCAGTTCCATAATCAGCAAAAAGGGCGCCATCTACTGGACCAAACTGAAATAGAAAAATATTACGTTCAAGGGATAAGTCAATGGTATTAATGAGATTTTGTTGACCATCAACATCACTAAAACAAGCAAAGAACCTTTTTAAAGCCCTAAAAAAAGGCAAGATAATCTACACTGCATTTCCAAGATACAGAAGGATTAAATTAAAAGCATAAACGTCACATACACTTTCTGGTTGCATCCTCTCTTAGAAGCTCTTACACTTCTAGTGAGTTGAACTAATGCAAAATGTAAAAGCAACTGCATGACGTCAACCACTAAGCAAACAGTGGACTTTGGCTAGTTTGCTAAGATGCTGGGAATCTGGGATGTTAATAACCAAATTTCAAAGCTTCCATTGTACCACATTTGTCCATTCTAGATGCCTAGTTATGCTAAGGCTTTAACTAACAAAATTAAAGAAGGTGTAAGTAGTGATGCTTGCTAGGTCATACGTACATAATATTAGACATTCCTAAGTCACCTAATCACCTTCCCAACTTCCCACATAAAAGAAAGTGGTGTCAAAGTCTTCATTTCCAAAAACTAGGCATACTTGAATAACAAGATGATTAAGAGATGCAGAAATTGAAGCAGATCACTTCCATAAGGATTTCAGACTCTAAGTCTACATATACAGAGACAACAAGTTGTAGAAAAAACATGCAATCAGCTGAGCACTTGACGTACCAGAGGGAAGGAAATTTCACCGCAGCCAACCACATAGGAACGGCCTGAGCCAACAGCACCCTCTTCATATCCTCTCACACTGTTTGTGCCACCAATGGCAAATGCTTCATGAGGAGAGAATTTACCCAGCACATTACCACCAGACAAACTGAAAAACCAAAGGAACAATTGATTTAGTGTCAAAAAGTACAAAAATTAAAAAGAAGAAATGAAGATTTTACCAATCATTTACACACAAGCAACCAAAAACCAAGGAGCATATCAAACCTTAAAAGAAGATTGGCTGGCCCAACCTCTGCCCCTGTCCTGGCACGGGCATTTACTCTATTAAAACTCAACCACTCTGGCAAGATAGGAAGACCTTGTTCCATGCTGAAGACCAACTGCATACAGGTACAATATGAGCAAAAGAAGGAATAACGAACAAATTATGTGTTTCTAAATTAACTGATAACTAACCATTGAGGATCCTAAATCACCAGTGTAGGCACACTCGCATTTGGCAAGCAACATATTATCATGCGTATTCCCACTGAACACAGCATAAAAGCACATCAAATACAGTTCAAAAGTTTATACAAGAATTACATACAGCAAAAAAGTGGCAAGACTTTTAATTTCAACAATGGCCTATACCTTGCAGTAAGAGGGCTGCTGTAATAATCTTTTATAACAGGATCCCCCTTGTCATCATGAGCACCAGCTCGCTGCAATAGCACAAATGGGAAATAATACAAAAATTAATAAGTAACATGAGTTCACCTGGATAACTATCAGACAATGATATGCCCAAAGTTTCCATACATACCACCAGAAAAAGCTATGTGTTCCGGTAATAGATAAATGAAGCATGAAACCAGCTATTGATACCTGAAACGTAAGTCCAGCTGTTCCACTCCACTTTGGTCTTAGAGGACGACTGAATTCCATGCCAGCTGTTACACGGCCAATGGTTATGTTATTATTGTCGGGCTGGTTACCATGGACCAAAGTACCGGGAGTTCTTGAATTCTGGATGACCAATTAAGACAAGTGACAGGACCAAATTAAAAACACAAAAAAAAGCAATATCCTTTTCATCGTAGAAGATAGATAAGCAAGATTGTAGCTTATCACCTGAATCATAATTGACTGTTGCGTACGCTTATCATCACCTTCAATCCATGGGACTGTGTAATTTATCCGAAATATAGAGTCGATTTGCCCCCTCTCGAGGGAGACATTGACTTTTTGATTTTTACCAAAAAGATTTCTATGAGAATATGCAAAGCTGCAAACAAAGTTAAGATAAAAAAGAATTCTTGTAAAAAATTATAAGATCACAAAGAACTCAAGCAGATAAAGTTTCATCAAAAAGTACTACTCAGAGAAAACAGGCTTCTATACAAGAACAGCATAAGCACTCCAAACATTTGAAACAAGACATAAATAAAAGATTCACCTAATTCTCCATATAATGCTCCCAGGAGCTCTCTACTTGATTTTCTCATACATACACAAGATGACAAAAAAAAAAAAGAAAAAAAAATTCCACATGCATAAATAGAGTGAAACGCAACAAAAGCCAATGTGCCCAGAAGATAGCTGCAGGTTATGTAAACTTGTAAAGATTTCGAGCCAGTATCTACCATGTACCGGCCTTAGAAAGATATGAAATTTAATACAGGACATTTGGTATTTGCATGTTGTTGTTCCAACCTTCAAATACCGTTTTGCCAATTTAACACTGATTTGCCACTAACCCTATCACCACCAAAAATCCTTCATTCACATAAGTTGTACATTCAACCATTAAACATAAATCATTGACCAATCTAATACCAACAATTGAAATACTAGATGCCCAATTTAAACAGGAAAATGAAATAGCTAAAGCTCTTATAAAGTTATAAGAGAACAGCACATAATAGTTTTAGCTCGTGTGACATAATATATAAGATTGTGCACAATTGGAATGGCCATGAACCTGCCAACAGCATGAAAAATAAAAGATTGGTAAAGAAGAATTATAGCTTCTTCAGATAATAAGAATAAGACAACTCACAATTACCAAGGAAATCATACATGATTTAAATTCATAGATATGCAAATCAGTTTGTAAAAAACTTTAAAAGGTGTAATTTTCTAAAGGGTATCCATCACTATGGCATGTAAGTCATGAATGATGAGGATTTTTAATTTACGTAGTGAACTCCAAAGCAACAGAATAGTACCTTCCAATCAAACCAGACAATGGGCCACTGGTTATCCTGCAAATTATATAACCATAATGAATCAGAAAAAAAATATACATAGCCAAGACCCTTCATTTTGAAGACTATATAGATCATTATCACAGTTTCATGTCTTACCCACTCGAAATTCCACCACCAGCTGAGAAACCTCCACTCACACGCTCAACCACATTCATTACCAAATCAACCTTACCAGTGTCTGGAGTTTAGAAAGCAAAAGTTAGACATTATAATAGTGAAAAATTGGAAATAAGACAGATGCCAAATTCAAAGAGATTCCATCAACATTATTCATATTTTTTCCAACATGACTATCACCATAGTCTCTAAAGAGTAATGAAGTGGCACCAACAGCAAGACTTAAATAAGAGATAACTGAAGCCAAACAATTTGGTTCGTAGGCAGAATATATATTAAATAGCCGAGCTATTGGGTAACAAGGAAATTCAATTCAAAGCCTAGGTTCAAGCAGAAGAGGAATTCCTCTCCACCAACCCATCCGACACATTGAAGCCAGGGATCAATTGACCAATCAACAAAAATTCAGGCCTAACGCCACAAATAAGCAGGAGAGGATTGCACAATATAATAATCTCAACGGTTGCACATTCAAGCATCATCTTGGAGAGCTAAATCAACATGTCTTTAACCAAAATCAAACTGCAATTTAAGCAGCTTGAATTTGCCATGCAGCCATGCCAACTACAAATTTAGCAACAGAACCCCATTCATTGTAAATTCATCAGTGAACCAGTGGTCAGCACTCAGCAGAAGACGAAAAAAAGATAATTTTTCTAAAACATTAGCAAAAAGAAGCTTGCAAGCTAATACTCATTGACCAGAGGGGAGGAGAGAAGTTTAACCAAGATAAGGTCCAACCTTACGATCAAAAGCTTAACATGGCATCAATTGAACTTGAAATCAATTGAAGACAAAATTGCTATTTATAGTTACCTCCGGCGGGCTGGGGAAAAATGCTAACATCTTCCATAATTCCCATAGTTAGAACTGTCTCAACATCCCTTTTTCCTTGATTTAAACTGTAAACCTGCAAAAGAAGCAGGGGGAATACATAATAAAATATCAGACTACAAAGTTTAAAAGTTGATATAATTTCTCATTACCATGATCATACACAAGGAAATTTCAAGCTGGAGAATAAAAAAATGAAAATAAAAAACACAGTGGCAAATTAATCAATCATAGAAACCCTACAAATTTCATTAAAACAATTCTGCTTGAAAGTTGAAATTGATTTTCCAAAGGTGACGGAACACTCTATATCTAGAAAATTATCTATGCAATAATTTTACCTGCCCTTTTTTAGTTGTAAGCTGGCGGAGTATTGTTTCAGGCTTTGTCTTCCCCACAGTTGGCTCACGGCTGAAAGAAAACAATTTAATTTACACAATTAGTTATGAACCCATTATATCAGACTATTATTATCACTATCAGTGGAACATAATCAGTCACCATCTACTAAAATTTGTAGCATAACATACCTTCAACATGAAACATTATGTGAAACTATTTAATAAGGTTGACAGAACATAGACAACATTCTTTGTTGTTTGCCCATATCTTTTTCTTAATATTGCCTTTATAAAGAAGCAAATATGATAAATTTATAACTTACGTCTTTCGATCAAGAAAACGGATTGAGACATCATTGACCTCAGCTTCAGCAATTTGTAGCCTTAGTATACCCCCTGAAAGAATCTCAACACCTGAAACCTGTAAGAATAGAATAATGAATCTTCTGCTCCAACTTATTACAGCTTTGGCCTTGGGGATAAGGTAACAAAAGAGAATAATTTCATAACCTTAAAATGAATAAAAAGAAACAAATACTAACCATGCCAAAAAGGCCACGCTCCATATACCATCCATTAATGGATTCAATCACTTCATCCAAATGCCTGATATTGACCACTTTTCCTGCACAGCTTGATGACAAAATTTAATTTAATGGAGGATAGATTTTAAGTAGCTCACAAACTGTAGCAACAGAAAGACAAAAAAAAACCTACCATATCCATCACGAAATTTATCCTCTACAAATTTGGACGGAAGAACATTAGCTCCTTCGCACACCAATCCTCGAAACTCCTGGTTTGGTTCTACCTTGTGCGACAAAAGAGAAAGCAAATCAAACAAACTAGCTAACTCAAAAAAAGAAGAATATCTAGATTCAGGGCAGAATTATTCACCAAGATAATAACAGCATGATCATATAATATACCTATGAAACATAAAGTAGAGGTCCAAGGTATGGGACATGCCACGAGGATATATGACCGTGGCAGAGAAAACCAAATAAGCTCCTGGACAAAAAATGATATTGATGCAAATATGCAATCCCTCTACCCTTTAGTCCTTTACCTTGTAGCAATAGATAGATGAAACTTCAAACCCCCTAACCTCTCCCTCTGTTATAATTTCAGAGTCCCCTTTTACTCGCTTTGAAACAAAGAGAAGATAATGCCAAAGCAGCACCTACATCTCAACAATTTGCCTTTCTCATTTCAGTCTGTCTTATTTAAAGCTGGCAATCCAAAATAAAACTCGCTAGCGCCATTTCAAGGGACTCGCTTGCAATTAAAATTCTTAAAACAGTGATACACATCATGTTTATTAGAGGCTCATTCTCTTTCAGATGACTAGCAACATAATGCATTCCTATAACACAGCCTACATTGTAACTTCATCTTATCTCAATTACAAAGCTCATATAAGAAACAGCATTCAATCAAATTAATATGCATTGGAAACAGACTATATCAAAATTCAATAAACTCAAAATTATATACCTGAAAGACCAATCTGATACCATCCCGAGTATCTACAGCAACAGGCATACATGAAGAAAAATAGCCACTATCAATAATCCGATGAACATCCTCCTGAACCTCTCTAACCGTCAATGCCGAATTCGCCCGGCACGCTTTCAACGCCGTTAACGCCTCCGATTCCAAGTCCTTCATCTCCAATTCTTCACCATCTTTGTTCCTCACTAACACCTCACTAATCAGCACTCTCTCCTCATCCTCCCTCCGAGTCCGACTCACCGGCGCCTTTGTCTGAGCCACCTCAATCGCACCACCACCACCAGTAGCACCGGGTTGTGGCTGAGTCGACTCGTTCAGTGCCAATGTCGAAGAGCACAGCAATGGTGATGGGAAAGAACGCAATTTGATGGGGTTTTTGTGAAATTTGAGGGAATCTATGAACTGGGTTATTGAGAATTTGGCTTGTGAGAGGGTGGAAGTTAGGGATTGAGAACAAAATGGGAGGTGAGAGATGGGATTTTGAGGTGTAGAAAGAGGGATTTTAATGGCGGATGATTTGAATTCAATATCGCCATTGTTAAGCATAGTTGGAGAAATGGGAGTGGAATTTAGGCTAACTAGGGTAAAATTAAAATTGGGTTGATTTGAAAATTGGGGTTTGTTTGTTATCTGATCATTGAATTAGGGTTTTGGGAAGAAAAGGTTTTTGAGTGAAAGGCAGACGTTACATTCAAGCAGACGATGTCAAACGCTTAAATAAGTCGGTCTGATAACATTAATTTCGGACTTCCAATTATTTGCATGTTGGGCATGTTAGGTCATGGCTCGGGTCGTAAGTTTTTCAATTCGTGTTGTAATTTGACTTTTGCAATGTTTGTATGCGAATTTTGACCTATTTTCTTAAGACCAGTTCTATACTTTCTCAATCCATTACTCTGATGTATGTTAAAGAGTTAAGGCCTGTTCACATTTACTTAATTTCAATTTAGTTCAATTCTAATGAATTCAGTTCAGTTCAATTCAGTTCAACTCCAATCAGTTCAGTTCCTAATTTCTCTACCTCATAAAATATCCAATTCAGTTTAGTTCAGTTTAGTTCAGTTTTGCTTCAATCAGTTCAGTTTAGTTCAGTAAATGTGAACATGCCCTTAATATCTCTTAGTAAGTCTAAGTAAAGATAATAATAGTTTGATATTTATAAAGACGAATCAAACACAAGTTTTGTTTTTTAGGTTAAGGGGGCGCTTGGAATGAGGGTAGCAAATTAAGGGGGTAATAAAAGTCAAACTAGGTAGTTTATAGTTGATTAGAGGTATTATTGTAGGGAGACAAAGTATTTATGAATGAATTAAGGTTGTAGTGACATAAGGAAAAGAGAGAGGTGTGGAGGAATCATTACCCTCAAAATGAGAGTAATAGGCTACCCACCCTCCCCCTA
The DNA here is from genome assembly GCF_948465745.1 of Chenopodium album. Taxonomy (NCBI): domain Eukaryota; kingdom Viridiplantae; phylum Streptophyta; class Magnoliopsida; order Caryophyllales; family Amaranthaceae; genus Chenopodium; species Chenopodium album. Next base: position 1,214,173 of record NC_137855.1, read on the forward strand.
GTGTAACCTATTACCCCCAAAATAAGGGTAATAGTTCCCTTTCTTTACCTATCACCACACATCACTATACAAATCTTCTTACAATCACATCATCATTAGCACCTCCTCTCCTATGTTTACTTTAATTTTGCTTGGTTTGACTTTTATTACCCCTTAATTTATTACTCCCAATCCAAGCACCCCCTAAGTGGAAAAATTAGATTAATAATCCTCCATAGAGGAGATTAAGTTTGATATGGGTAACTAATCAAGGTTTAAAGTGCCGAACAAGGATTCATTTGCTATGTCTTTCTTTTTATATACTCCGTATTTAGATTTGAAAGAAAATAAATAAATAAATAAATAAACAGGATATTCTATAAAAGTTATGAATAGTGTTCAAATTATTAACACAAAGAACATTTAGGGTTAGAGGAATTTTTTTTTAAAAAAACACACATGTCATAAGTGGAAGTATGTTTGAACTATCAATTTTTCATAAAGTAGATTAATGCTACATGATCATGTTTTTTTTTTTTCCATTTAAATTGAACCACAATAGCATTATAAATTACAAATGACGGAGGGGCGTTTATGTGTCACATAAATCTGCACCACATTGCGCCACATCATCTTTTACCTATCATTATGCCATGTCACGTAACTAGCATTGCAACATTTATTCCATATTATTAATAAGAAAAAAAAAACATCCCTCAAGGTTTGAACATTGTATCTCATGGTTACAAGATCACACACCTTACCATCTTAGCCACAACCAATTTATGCTCTTTATATACACATAGATAAATATATGTATAAGTAAGCACAGAAAAAAATAAATATGTAGCTAGCCTGGAAAAACTAAATAAAGAGGAATAGCCTCAACAATTCCTAAACAATGGAAATATAATATCTTCAACAATGGAATTTTGGGTAACATTTTGTTTGAAATTAGTAACCCGGTGCAACGCACGGGGTACACACTAGTGTGTTGGTAAAAATGATGTATTTCAAAAAACTACTATGTACAAAAGTTGTAGAGAGTAATATGTTTTGTATTGGTAATAATTTGCATGAAGTACTCCATATAAGTTTTGTAAATGAAATGATTTTAAACAAAGTAAAATGAACTGAGCTCAATCAAATAGAGTTGACTAAAGTAGTAAGCAACTTGATGTCGTTTAAGGAAAATTTCGAGTTCAAGCCTTACCGTGTGCAAAACTCTTGTTAGAAAACTTACCGAGCATAAGTCAGGTGTGTGACCCGATTAACTGAGCCCGAGTATTAATAACCATTACGGAGTATGAGGAACGGTATATCCGTATACTAGTATTTTGCCCGAGCAAACGCTCGGATATTCAAAAGAATTTTTATTTTTATATAAATTATACGTAGTATCTATTTATATTATCAAATTTATATAGATTAAATACATTAATGTAAAGAGCTAATCTCTAATTTTAGTTTGAATGACATGTTGTGAATTTAAAATTGAGAGAAAATCCTTTTTTTAAGTAAAAAGCAAACAATACATAGATTAAAGGGAACATATAATGCAATTTCATAGATTAACGATTAAATTTATTTATTTATTTATCTAAGTTGTTATTGTTGTTCTATTTTTTAGGTTGTTTATTAGGTTGTATATTCTTTTTTTATTTATTTATTAGCTATCTTATTTGCTAAAAAAAAAAAAAAAAAAGATTTTTGGCGGGAAAATTTTTAATGTGAGTGTGACACGTGTAATTTGGGGATAATGCTGGTGATTACTTTAGTAAATAGTATTGATTGATTGATTGATTGATTGATGATTCATTGATTGATGTTGGGGGCAGCTAATGGAATTTCACCTAAAAAGTCTTGGTGGGAAAGAAACGACCAAAACACAAAAATACAAAAATAAATACAAATCAAATTCGAAACATTTTTTAAAAAGTAGGTCCCCGCTGATTCCCTTGTTGCGAAAGCGGTAACTTTGCCAAATTTCTCATTCCAATTTCTTCGCCGAATTTCGGAACCCTAATTTTGGATTTCAGAACGTTAATATTGTATAATTCAGTTGACAATTTGAGGTAAGGTGATTTCCAGTAATATATTCTCAATCAATTTCGTTTCATTTTTGTAAATGTTTGATATTATTGTGATTTTTCTGGAAATCGTATAATTTTCCAAATTTGCGGATTTCAAAGTCGTGGTTTGTATTTAGTTCGGCAATTTTATTGAAAGATGTTTGCGCGTTGAATTTGAGGTTTTGTGAATTGGTTAGGTTTATGGTATGCAGTTTGAGGTTTGAGTTTTGATTGTGAAGCTCTGATTTTGCAGTTTTTGAAGTAATTAGGGTTTTGAGTGATAAGTTAGGTGCATTGTTTTGAATTTTGTATATGTATTTACGCATTGATCATCAATTACAACGATAATTTGATTAATTTATTTGCTTTACCAAGGAATTTATGCATTTTATTTTAATCAATATCCCTATTTTTTGTATGCATAGTGATTATTGACTTGGTTATCTTTTAATAAGGTATAAAATAATAATCATAAAAAAAAAAGAGTTTTGGAATAGAATTAGTAGCTTAATTTAAAACATTTATAAATCATTTAAAATGTTGACTTGATCAATTGTAATGGCATCTGTGATTTGGGTTCAGGAAGAAAACTAATCTAATCAACTTATACCTGATTCTTAACAGGGTTGAGAACTGAAATCTTGCTGCAACCAAAATGGAAGCCAATGGAAAGTTTGATCTAAATGTTCCTTTATTGGAACCTCAGGACAGTGTGACAGTTAACATCTCTCCACCAAGTCCATGTGGCGACGAGAAGATTAAAATGGTGAAATTCACGATAAAGGGTATTGAGTGTGCATCATGCTCGAACTCAGTAGAATCTGTGTTAGGGAAACTCAATGGAATTAAGAGTGTTGTTGTATCACCAATGGATGGACAAGCAGTTGTCAAATACATGCCGGAAATTGTTGATGTTAGTAGCAAATTCTAACTTGTGTCATGTGATTTTACGGTTCTTACCTTTTCAGTTGAATTGTTGCTTGAGCTACATCCATTATTTCTTCTTGTCATTTCTCTGCTGTTCTCTTTTGAAGGGAATGAACCCATAGGGATCAGGATCCTGCATTCCTGCCCCCTTTTCAACTTCAGACGATAAATGTTGCTGATCATTTCATATGTGGATCCTATATAACAAAAATGAAGGTGCTAAATCTGAAAATTGGATTCATTCATGCTTTAGGTGTGAATATACATGTCAGCCTATTACAAATTTCTAGCTGATATTTAGGAATTTTGATATGTCTTGCTCATTACATAATCTCTAATTTTGTCATGTTATTTGCTTTTTATATATTTTTGTTGTTGTTAGTGTCACCATCATTCATGTGCAGAGTTAAGATTGATTTTATTTATTTTTTTTCTGTTTTTTGTAGTCAAAAAGAATAAAAGAAACCGTAGAAAATGCAGGATTTCTAGTTGAGGGGTATCCTGATCAAGAAATAGAAGTATGTCGACTGAAAATAAAAGGAATGGCATGCACTAGCTGCTCAGAAGCTGTTGAACGCGCCCTCTCAGATGCTGATGGGGTGAAAAAGGCTGTGGTAGGCCTTGCTCTTGAGGAAGCCAAGGTTCACTTTGACCCAAATGTCACAAACCTTAACCAAATCATAAAAGCGGTAGAAGATGCTGGTTTTGAAGCTGATCTTATTAACCCTGGTAATGATGTGAACAAAGTGCACCTAAAGCTTGATGGAGTTCATACCCTTGAAGACGCCAACTCTATTAGAACTGCTCTTGAGCTAGCTGTTGGTGTCAATCATGTTGACATGGATATGGAAGAAAGAAGGATCACTGTAAGCTATGATCCTGATGTAACTGGTCCTAGATCTCTGATAAAATTGATTAGAGAGGCTTCTACTAGCATAAATTCTTATGATGCAAGCTTGTATGTCCCTCCAAGACAGAGAGATTTGGATCATAGGAATGAGATTCATAAGTACAGAAACCAGTTCTTATGGAGTTGCCTTTTTTCTGTCCCAGTTCTTGTTTTCTCCATGGTACTCCCTATGCTTCCACCTTATGGGGACTGGTTAAACTACAGGATTCACAACTTGCTTACTATTGGAATGTTGCTGAGATGTATCCTTTGCGCACCAGTGCAGTTTATCATTGGTCGGAGGTACTAAAAAAATTAAGAGATTATGCTACTTACGATGTCTTTTTACTCTGGTTTATGTATCATGTTTGATGATGTTTTCTTGCAAACACTCTTTCTCAGGTTTTACATTGGGGCATATCATGCATTAAGGCGAAAATCTGCTAATATGGATGTTCTGGTGGCAGTGGGAACCAATGCTGCTTACATCTACTCTCTCTACATATTGATTAAATCCTTCACTTCCCATGACTTTGAAGGGCAAGATTTTTTTGAGACAAGTGCTATGTTAATATCTTTTATTCTTTTGGGCAAATATTTGGAGATTGTGGCGAAGGGGAAGACTTCAGATGCTTTAGCAAAGTTGTCAGAGCTTGCTCCTGATACAGCGTGCTTGGTGACAATGGATGGCAGTGGAAATATCATATCGGAAACAGAAATAAGCACTCAACTCATACAGAGAAATGACTTGTTTAAGATTGTTCCTGGAGCAAAGGTTCCTGTTGATGGGATTGTTATTGATGGTCAAAGTTATGTAAATGAAAGTATGATTACAGGAGAAGCAAAGCCAGTTACCAAAAGGCCTGGTGATAAGGTATAATTGAGTATTGTAGATTGGTTTGTGTTTGTGCCTTTGTGTCTGGGAACAACATAATGATGGACACACCTGCTTGATGTTGTAAACAGGTCATTGGTGGGACTTCAAATGAGAATGGATGCATCATAGTAAAGGCTACACATGTTGGATCAGAGACTGCCCTTTCTCAGATTGTTCAACTTGTGGAGGCTGCTCAGTTGGCCAGAGCCCCTGTTCAGAAGTTGGCTGACCAAATTTCAAGGTTTTTTGTACCAACTGTAAGTTCATTGTTTCCATATCGATCTGTAATTATGTTTTGCATTTGAATCTTAAAGTTCTTGAGGAAAATATGCGGGCTCATCTGATCAGGATGTTAAACTTGAAGTCATAAACTAAATCTCATAAGTATCTGGTGTCATCTGATCCTTTGTTAGGTGGGTATATCTGGGGATGACTGTACATTATGTTACACTTGCTATATACTATTCAGACTTTGAATTTCAATTTATTTGTTTATTTTATTTTATTGTTTTCTTATTTATTTTGCATATCAAGTAGTTATGGTTATCTTTTCTTGATTCAAAGTGATAATGTTGACCTTTACTTTTGATCAAATATAGGTAGTTGCTGCAGCATTTATTACATGGCTTGCATGGTTTGTCACTGGAGTAGCTGGTCTTTATCCAAAACATTGGATCCCAAAAGCCATGGACAAATTTGAACTTGCTCTGCAGTTTGGAATATCTGTTGTTGTGGTTGCTTGTCCATGTGCTCTAGGACTAGCGACTCCTACTGCAGTCATGGTTGCTACCGGGAAGGGTGCTTCACTGGGTGTGCTCATCAAGGGGGGAACAGCACTACAGAAGGCACACAAGGTATGCTTGGCTCTCATTGGCTTGATTTGTTCAGGTGACCTGAGATAAATGTGGTAGGAGGCCTAGATATTCATACTGTGGAATTGTGGATCATGACTCTTCCATTTTCTTATACTTCGTATATCATTTTATTTAGTTACATATTAGTTATGTCTTTACAAATGTTCTTTTCTTGTCTGTTGGAGCAATTAAGGCTTCCTTGTGGCTGCTGTGCAGAAATTATTCAAAAAGTTTTGGTATAGAAGATGCCTAACTTTGATTTATTTTCCACGTATTATTAATTGCGTTAAGATGATACAATCAATTCATATTATTGACAATTATGCAACTGAAACTACTCCCTCTGTTTTTAAGTACTTGCTCCATTTCTCCATGGGCGAAATTTTACAAGAAATTGAAGAAAGTAATAATATATGGAGGTAGTGGGGTTGGTTGAAGGTAAATTGGAAGAGAGAGAATCTAAAAGTAATAAAATATAATTATATTGGGTCCCACTAGTTGAGAGAAATGAATTAAATATTGTAAAAGCTTTCCAAATAAGGAAATGGGGCAAGTATTTAGAAAAGGAGGGAGTATAACATTTCTTTTTTTTTTTTTTTTTTTTTTTTTTTTTTTTTTTTTAAATTAAAAAAACTGAAACTATAACATGAAAATGTGAAGTTATATACTTTGAGAAATTAGATAAATACCAAATGTCCTACTGTTATCACCCCTTCCTCAAACTGCCCTCTTAAATATGTGCCTCCCTTCAATTGTGCCAATTTATTTACTTTGTATGGTTTTGAATTGCAAGCCGAGCTACCCAAATGAGGAGCTGAAGTTTGGATTGTTTGTTTTATCTTTTTGGGTGGCAATAAGAAAATATAGACCACCTCATGGATATTTACCCTATTTGGCCTATTTTAAAGGGAAAATAGATCTCACACTCACAGCGGCATATTTTTCAGCATTCATGTACCTCTTTGAGGGATTATGCTTATTTTGATGCAGGATCTTGATGCTCTGTGCTGTTGCTTCTGGTTTGATATTTTACTGTAGGTTAAAGCTGTGGTCTTTGACAAGACAGGAACGTTGACGGTAGGAAAGCCAGTTGTTGTCAGTACTGTTCTCTTTTCTGGGATTACAATGAAGGAATTATGCGATATGGCAATTGCCATAGAGGTATGTGCATTTATTTGGTTTGTTTGGCTCATGCATCATGCATTATGCATGATATTTCGGAAAGTGAACATGATCTTTCATTTTTAACGGCTCATTTATTTAGTGTAATGTTTTAGTTGCCAGTGATTTAGTACCTTTTGGATTTGAGAATTGGCCATCGTTATGATGGAACTTAAATTACTCTGCTGCTCAGCTGCTCTTTCCTCCAACATATTTGCAGGCTAACAGCGAGCATCCCCTAGCTAAAGCTGTGGCTGAACACGCTAAGGTTCAGCGTAAGAAACATGAATCATTGGCTGACCATGTTGAAGATGTAAAGGATTTTGAGGTGCATCCTGGAGCTGGAGTTGGTGGAAAGGTTGGCGAGAAGACAGTTTTGGTAGGAAACAAGAGGCTCCTGCAGGTACATAATGTTCCAATCAACCATGAAGTCGAGGAGTATATCTTAGGATCAGAAAAATTGGCTCAAACTTGCGTGTTAGTTTCCATTGATGGCAAGGTTGCAGGGGCTTTTGCTGTGACTGATCCAGTGAAGCCGGAGGCAGGTCACGTCATTAGATATCTCCAGTCTATGGGCATCACAAGCATCATGGTAACTGGTGATAACTGGGGTACTGCAACAGCAATAGGAAGAGAAGTTGGTATTAATCAAGTTATTGCTGAAACAGATCCAATTGGAAAAGCTGGGAAGATAAAAGAAATTCAGGTTGGATTACTGATAATAATATGCATGGGAATTTTTTTTTTCCTTTCGTTTCTCTTGCTGCCTTGGTGGTACATTTATATATGTCTGTGTGGCACTTTAAATTTTTATTTCTATAATAATAGGGATTGGATGAAAGCAGGACCCTAGGTATAATATCATTACAAGCCAACATATGGAGATCAGAACCTGATTTTTGTGGGGGACTGTTTATTTGTGTGTGTGTGTCTCTGACTCTCTGTGCATGAATGTAATTTTATCAGATATGCCTTGCTGTGGACTGTATCTCGCTTCTTACTTAACCATGTGAAAAAAGTGAATCATGGAAGTAACACCCGCTCCCCCCTCCCCCCCCCTCCTAATGCTATGTGGAAGTAGCTGATTACATTTATATGCTATTTCTGACCATCCAGATGAAAGGTCTGACGGTGGCAATGGTGGGAGATGGCATTAATGACTCCCCTGCCCTAGTTGCAGCTGATGTTGGAATGGCAATAGGCGCTGGCACTAATGTTGCTATTGAGGCAGCTGATATAGTTCTCATTAAGAGCAACCTAGAAGATGTTGTGACAGCCATTGACCTTTCTCGGAAGACAATGTCCAAGATTCGGCTTAATTACGTTTGGGCCCTTGGCTATAATGTCCTAGCCATGCCCATTGCTGCAGGAATTTTGTTCCCATTTACTGGTATTCGGCTTCCTCCTTGGGTTGCTGGGGCTTGCATGGCTGCTTCATCCCTTAGTGTGGTCTGTTCTTCTCTGCTGTTGCAGTCTTACAAGAAGCCTTTGAATGTTGAAAGAATTTGATGGCTGAAGCTTTATCTTCAATATTTTGGCATAACTGTAGAGATTCTTATTGCAGAAGTGTAAAGTAGGTTCAACCAATGACTATTATTTATAACTGTTCTAACTGATTTCTATAATCTCAGATGCTTTACCTGATATCCTTCCCACTAAGGCATCATTTTATACATAGACATCAATGTATTCAGCAGATATATATCAACCATAGAGATTAACGAATCTGTTTGTAAACCCTTTCTTTCACCACTTACATTGCAGCAGTAAACAACCCCAGTTTCTTGGTTTTGAGTTCGATTTGACGCTCACATGGATTGGGTTTGAGACATGAACACCTCTGCTACTTATCTTTTAACTAAAGCACAGGACAGAGGCACCTGCCACCGGCGTCATCATTGGTAGAAAGATGCTAGGTCCATATTCTTGTTTGTACTGATTTTTGCAAACCAATGTACTAAATAAGCAGACTGTGTTATGTATGTGGACTTATTTGATATCCTTATAGTATAAAGACATCAATGATCCAAATAAGTTAATGGGATATTTCTTGATTATGATAACTTTATTTAAAAGTTGCCATTTGCCATTGTCAGTGAGAACAATCAAGTTATTTTGACATCACATTCGCAGGGATTCCGCAAAATATTCAACTCTAGTAACATTACCAAAGAAATCAAACTCTAGTAGAACAGTACTAATGGACGAACAACAACCTTTAAATTGGTATGAACATTGCTAATGTATGGGTTAGGTCATCTTAAAGATTATACTTGCGAAGAACAATATTCAACTCTAGTAGATATGAACATGCGGCCTTAAATCAAAGAAACTTAAGTTTTAATCAGTATCCTTTATCTATTCGTTACCTATTTAAAATAAAATAAAAGATTGTGTATCAACGAGGTTTTGGTGATGTACTGATATTATTCCCTAATCGATACACAACCTCGTCGAGACACATCTTATTTTATTTATTTATTTATTTATTTTCCATTAAACCAAGATTTCCTCGATAGGGAATACGAGTAATTTGTAACGATGAACCATATCATTTTTTTTTTTTTTTTGACGGGATGAGCCATATCATTTCCAAAACGTTTTAAAGATACTCTGGTCAGTCCAAAGGAACCTATCATCGGTGGGTTACCCCCATTTCCTGCCCCGTATTCAGGTGCTTTGAGTCCTAATATTGTGGAACATCCCTTCTTTATTTTTGATCGATTTCTCTCTCCTCTACTCCTGAAAATCAGGAAGCTTCTACTGTGAGATTATTAAGGTAATTTATACCCTAATTATATTTCCTAAAAGAAGATCAAATTGTGCTCTCAAACTTTGATAATCTTGTTCTGCACTGGTTTAAAGTTTCCATCTTGGATATAGATTCTGTTGATTGCTTATAACTTTGATTGACTTCAATTTTCAAATCCCAGAAAATTTTGTACTTTGTTTGTGCTATATTGTTCCTTAATCTTTAAGTTTGTAAACCCTAGGCTGAAATACTGTGTAATCAAGCTGTTATTTTTAGTGGGTTTCTACTAGCTAGTACGGAGTAGCAACTAAATTCATAGGTTGTTGTATGTTTTTTCTGGGGTTGTTCTAGTCTTCGATCTTTGCTGAGTGTTGAAAGTAGGGTTTAAAATTAGGGAGGAATGGAATTTGTACTGTTTAGCTGAGGCTTGTATGATTGAGGGAGATTAGTTCTGTAGTTGTGTTGTTGAAGATTAAGCTTTAGGGGTTCATATATTGATGGATAGACCGCGGTTAGGAAGTGGGTTTTTATCCGGAATGGGATCGAACGGTCGATTATTGGATATGGAAATGCCGGGGGATGAGCTCCAACAAGGTCAGATGGGTCATCCATTAATGACCCATCAACCTCTTGAGTTACATCCCATGAATATGATGAGTGGCATTGAGAATGAGCAGCCACTAGGGTTTGTAGAGGCGAAAGGGTTGTCGTTGAAGGGAATGTCAATGGATTTTGGTAAGGGGAAGGGGATATCTCTTGGGCGTTCGCTTAGTAATAATACTTCTAGTGAAGATGAGGAACCGAGTTATACTGGTGATGGGAATGGTGAGAACTGTAATGTGGGAAAGGATAAAAAGGAATCTCCTTGGCAACGAATGAAGTGGACCGATAACATTGTTAGGCTTCTAATAGCAGTTGTTGCTTCTGTTGGGGATGAGGGCATGTTTGATGCTAAGGATGGGTTGAAGAGGAAATCTGGAATGTTGCAAAAGAAGGGGAAGTGGAAGATGGTCTCAAAAATTATGATTAGTAATGGTTGTTGTGTTTCTCCTCAACAATGTGAGGATAAGTTCAATGACTTGAATAAAAGATACAAGAAGTTGAATGATATTCTTGGTAGGGGAACTAGTTGCCAAGTGGTGGAAAATCCGTCTCTAATGGATGCCATGCCGCACTTGACAGAAAAGGCGAAGGATGAGGTCAAAAAGATATTGAGTTCGAAACATCTGTTTTATAGGGAAATGTGTGCTTTTCATAATGGTCAGAGGATACCTGGCTGTCATGATATTGATTTACAAGCTCATATAATGCCTCAGGTTACCCATCCAAATGAAAACAATGTTTCTGAGGTGCATGAAGCCGATGAAAATTATGATTCAGACAGTGATGAGTCGTATGAAGATGATGAAAAGAATGTTGATGTCAAATCTGGAAGGATGGAAGGATATTATGCTAGAAGCAACATGAATGGAGGGAGCTCTAATTTCTCATTGTTGCCTGGCAGGCGCGACTGTAATAGAGTGGAATTGGAGTCAATGTTTCAAGATGTGGCCAAATCTCCTGCAGAACAAAGATCATTGATTCAGCAACGAACGTGGCAACTTGAGGTGGAAAAGGTCAAGTTGGAGGCTGAGGCACTTGATCTTGAGAAACAGCGGCTTAAATGGCTGAGATTTCGAAGCAAGAAAGACAGAGAGCTCGAGAGATTGAAATTGGAGAATGAAAGGGCGAAACTAGAGACCGATAGGATGGTGTTGTTGCTTAAGCAGAAGGAAATGATGTTAGGTATGCCAAAGTCAGAAATGTCATTGGAGCCCATGTCCCTTAGCATTGATAGATTTCAAGGAAGAGATAATATCAAAGCAGATAGACATATGTAGCTGCTAAAGGAATTAGGTCAGCTTTCTTACTGACATATTGTTTATATGCCACTTGACTTTATACAAGCATAGCTTGATCTGAGGTGGATAATTTGTGTGTAATGCTGTTGAATTTCAATATTCCTGAAATTTTACGTTTTGTTTTCCAGCCGCAAAAAAGTGGAGGAACTTCCCTATTGCATCTCTGTATCTTGTTTTTTTGCTGAAATTAATATACTCTCTGTAGAAATTAGATTGTCATTTACTCTCCTCAGGATGTTACTTGACAAATTATGAAAGATCTTGACTTTTCTGCCTTTTCCAAGTAATGCTATTACTTATGAGCAATGAATCTTTGATCTCCAAAACAAACTAATTGAAGCAAAGATTACGTGTATGATTTAGCTGAGTCTGCTAATCTGATATTTTGTTGCTGAATTTGGTTAATGATTTGATTACTTGCCACTTAAGCTAAATCTTCTATCTCAGAAATTAAACATCTAAAATGCAAGCAATTAGTCATCTGGTTATATTTAAACAGACTAACTGTCCGAGCTCAGAATTTGAGTTGGTTCCTCTGCTTCCTGTTCACTTCAAATTTCATCTAATTTTGCTTCATCTTTCTTGTACACTTGGCAATGCCTAATTTATTGCTTGTTTCTTCACTTGGAAGTTGTTGGTGCATGTAAGTATGAGTGTGCATCATCAAGCATATTTTTCCAAAGAAAGTTGTTCACTACTGCATGAGTCGTTTTTTGTTTAATTTCTCTTTAAAAGAAGATACACACACTCATAAAACTATAAGAGGGATTGTGTATTAATGGTCTGGTGGTACTGGTACACATTGAGGATTTGTACAGAAATCTTAAAACGTGCATATATTAATCTTCTTATGTTAAAGGTGAAATAATTTCTGTTGATTTCATGACATAAGTAATAATGATTTGATTGCACAAAATAATTTTAAGCACGTTGATGATGTGATACCGCATTGCTTGGTTTCTCATCTTCTTGTCTCTTCATTGAGTATATATGGTTAATGAACCATTTTATGGTCTCGTTCTGTTTTCAGTGCATATCATCTTTGTCTTAATTGGTAAGGGCAGCTTGCATTCTTTACATCTGATTTCCCACACCCGGAAACACATAGGCAGAAAAATTTATAAATGTCATCCTTAATTTTGCAACTCAACTGTGTGAGTCCTTTATTTGGTCTGCTTTTAAAATCTTATTTTGGTCTTCATATGCATTTTAAAATAATTTAGGTCTATTTCATTTTCTGCGAGTCCTTCTGATTGCCGACATTTAGGGAATAGACTATTACTTGTTCTTTGCTGCTATAATTTGGTTTGGGAGTTTGGGTGACAAGCTGCTGATGTATATGCTTTTGCAAAGCTGACTCATTACTGCCCCCGTTATATACCATATTGCTTAAGGTGGCATTGAGGTCAGACACCACAAATGTAAAGCAAAAGGGCATTTGTTTGACTCCTTCATTGTTGCTACTATTTCTCAGCATATTCGCTTGGAATTCTGGCTTTCTATTAACATGCAGGGCTTACATTGTAAAAAGTTGTTCTAGTCATGGAGGCTGATTCAGCAAAATGCAAATCTTTGCTTTGGTTGATGACGACTCTTAAAAATCAGCGGTCTGCAGGTTGATTGTGTTGCCCTATCAACCTGAAAAGTCAAACAGGTAAACAGGTTGGTCTGACCGTTTGGGCTCTTGTAAGTTCTGGTTTGAATCAAGCATTATTCTGGTTTTCTAGCAGTCTTTTTTGGCATATTTCTGGTTGTTGCAACGAGAAACTGTTGTTGAAAAGCTACATAAACTTGGGTTTGGTTTGTGTCTAGTCAACTTTTGTGAAACATACTTAACCTATACTTCGTAATTTCAATAGTTGAATCGACATTGTGGTTATAACTTATAAGAGTATATCACTATATAGTATATTGTCATTGTTGTAAAGCTTTTCTTTGCGGAATTTCACTGAATACCCGAATTTGATTTTTTTTTTCCCTTGCTTTGAATAAATCATGATGAAATTATTGTTGCTAAATTTGTACGGAGTATATTTAAGTTTAAAAATAGTTACCGAGTAGTATTGATAAAATAAATTTGTGGTCAAAAGTTTTATTTAAAATTGTAGCTAAAAGGAAGCTTCTCTTGTCAAGAAACAAATCTGAAGAAAATTATTTGCCGTAACTTTATTGAAGAGCTAAGAAATTATAAACGTGCAGAAAAGTTTGAGCTGTCTTTAGATGAAATCAATAATGAAATTCTAGAAACTCAAACAAGTGAAAGTAGCCAAAATGCTGGACCTCAATTATGCATTGATGAAAATTCAGTCTTTGGCAATGTGAACTTATTTTTGGGTTTATAGAGTGTGAAATAACGATCCTCAACGCGATGGACCTACTGTTAAAACTAGTCGTATTTTGAGATTGCTTAACATGCATGTTCTATTGTACACAATACACTATAGTGCTCGATCTACTCGACAATTTTATATGACTCGCGCATATCCAAAGATGCAATGTAGGGTATGTAGCGAGTAAATAAATACTTCTAAATAGACGGTGCATCATAATGTGTCTTGCTTTGAATCTCGTAGATCTTAATAAAACTAATAAAGAAAGTCCAAGATGATGGATGAAATAATATTAATAATTCCTATGCCATGGGTTGCGTTGGATGGAATAATAAGAAGATGATGATAGCGTAGGTATGATGAAAATTGGAAAGATGAATGAGAAGAAGCACAATGCACATGTTGCATTATGCTGGGCAACTTGGCATGCTTGGCCCATGCACATGTCACATTATTCGGAATATTCTACCTCTTGCTGTTCATAAACTTTTTTTAAAAATTGTTTAAGATGAATTGTCTTAAAAAAAAATATTGAATTACTATTATATTATTACTGTGACTGAACTGAACTAAGCTGACTGAACTGAATTTCAATGTAAGAGAAACAGACCCTTAGTATTGAGCAAAGATTAGTTGTAAATGTAATGGCGAATAATATGAGTGTTTGGCAAAAGTAGCGGTTAAAATACTAAAGTACATACATATTGTTTAAAATGTAATCAATGGTAAACAACACCTTGATACTTTTAAAACGCTAGAGTATTATTTTTGAACGCTTACTGCTATTCGAACAACTACTTTATCAAACACTCTATTTTTTTTAACCTGTCTATTTCAAACACTACCATCAAACAAGATCTAAGCAAATTTGCTTGAAAATAGGTAGGAAAAATTACTAAAGCAAGTTATAAGATTAATGGTTGAGAACAATTGAAACCCGTAATTAACTAATTAAGTTATGAATGGGCCCAACCCGTAAAAATCAAGCACAGTAGTATCTGATTCTCAAATTTGGTAGGTCAATTTTGAATTTCCTTTTATTATTTTAATATAATTTGAATTTTCAGTAATTGAAAACCACTTGCCTTTTCCTTACAATTTAGGGCCCAAACAAAAGCCATTCTTTCCTGTAAATTGGCCGCCGCTCATTTTCCACCAACCAAACAACCCTCTTCTTAAAGGTCGTCAACTCTCCACCAATTTAACAATTTTTAATTCATCCGTTTTTTTTATTTGCATCACTTTTTAAAATAAACGTCTTAAATGCATCAATTCTTTTTCAGTTAAAAAAACTCTTTCTATCTCTTTTTTACTACGAGTCTACTTTTATCCAATCTCCAAAAATTATCTACAAATTCACAATAAACAAAGTAATGCAACTAAAAAAACGGAGAAAATAAAACATTTCTTCCATTAAAAAATACTTCCTCCATTTTTACCACCAATAAAAAGAAAGGAATAAGTTGTTACGCACTTACGCTTATAATTCGTTTACCTAGTCTGATCAAATTCTCAAAAAGCGTGATTAAAGGTGTATTGCAACTATTAAAAAACAAAGAAAGTATTACCAAAAAAAAAACATCAACATCACATTAAGACATTAATCATAATATTACCACATAAATCAACGTACTAATCACATTGGACTAATTCTCATTCCCACATTCCAGGCCAAATCCACCGTTGATCTTTAATCCAACGGCTTAAAAGCTAGGACACACAATTAGGTTTGATAGGACCCACTACACCGTAACATTTCCCGGGGCCCCCCAATTATAAATATCTTGAGTAGCAGCAACCCTTGCTTTCTCTCTCTTACCTTGCTCTCAAACCCTCGTCCATCAGCCAGCCGCTTGCAGGTTTCTCTCTCCTCTTTCTCTCTCTAAAATCATCTGATTTTACATTTGATGAATGATTTTTGTTTGATTCAACGATAGTTTGATTCTCATTTTGCATTTTTGTTTTTCAATTTCTGTGTAAGATTTCATTTTCATGTTCATTTCATTTTCATTTTAGTGTTCATTTTGATGTGGTTTTGTGATGTTTTCGATCTGTTTGTGAATTTCTGTGTCAAATTATGGATCTGCATTTTTGCATAATTTTTATTGTTAGATCTGTAGATCTGGTTTGTTTTGTGTTGATTATAATGTTGTGTTTGTGGATCTATTCAATTTTGTTGATTTTTCTGAGTTTTGAATGGATCGTAAAATTGTAGCGTTTGAATCGTAGATCTGATTCATTTTAGAAATTTATTGGTTTTAGTGTTTGAATCTGGTTGAACAAGTCAAGTTCTTTGTGATTTGCACGTTAGCATTATTAGTTTATGTTATGATTTTAGGTCTGTTTGTTGTCTGTTGATTAGATTTAAGAAATAAATTAGTGTATTGATTTGAATTAGTCTTTCTTGGTTGATGTCCAATTTGCTAGGAATTCCTTGGTTTAGTTGGTTGCGTTAGTAATATGAACGTGCACATGTTTAATTATTGTAATTATGTGATACGTAACTTAGATTTAACTAGGGCTTGATTTTGGTATCAAATGAGGAGACAAGCGTTTTGTCAATGTTGATGTCGTTTGTTTCGAGTTCCCAGAAATTGGGAGATGAATGAAGAGTTGCTTGATTCCAGGATTACGATATTTTTTTCGTTTAATTATGTCATTTTATTGTCCCATGATTTAAGTGATGCCTTTTGTGCTTCTGGATTCTTCTTGCACAGTGTAGGAAACAATGAAACATCTGCTTACTATTCTATGTCTGAAACATGTTTTTTCAATCGCGATTGTTAGCTTTTGTTTGAGCAAATCTGAGCATTGCTAAGACTTGAATTGTGTTCCAGTCATTTTAAGCTGTTAAGATCCAGTCAGTTATTGGTTAGTTCTTGTACATGATCTCGTTAAGATCCAGTTTATTGGTCTTGGTTCGCTGTGTAAATATTAATGGTATTTTCATTCTAGCTTTGTTGATGAATTTTGCTTTGGATGTGATGTGCTAATAATTCTGCTTGTTTTTATTGTACTGTATACTGTGCTAAATTGTTGTTCAATGTTCTTTAGGATATAAATCAGACGTAATGGCTGAGATGAACAAACAACCCTCAGTTATGCAGAAGGCTGCTGCTGGGCAACTCAGTGGTCTATCACAGATCAGCCAGCCTCGTTTTGGAGGGTCCCAAAACTCTGCCTTGGTCCAAAGGCGTTTTGCCTACGGAAACTACTCTAATGCTGCCTTCCAGTACCCAGCAACCCAGGATTTATCTTTTGTTTCCAACATGGCTTCACCTGTAGTTGCATACGCCCCTGCTGAGAAAGGACCTGCTGCTTTCGCTATTGATTTTCTCATGGGAGGAGTTTCAGCTGCTGTCTCAAAGACAGCTGCTGCCCCCATTGAGCGTGTTAAGCTGTTGATCCAGAACCAAGATGAGATGCTTAAATCTGGTCGTCTTGCTGAACCCTACAAGGGTATTGGTGACTGTTTCACCAGGACAATGAAGGATGAGGGTATGATTTCCTTGTGGAGAGGAAACACTGCCAATGTCATCCGTTATTTCCCTACTCAGGTGCTTATAAGTTAATCCTTTGTTGTCTTTGCTAATTTGTTGATTTTGTTTCTTTTGTTTTATTAGTGAACTTAACAATGTTTTATCATTCTTGCCAGGCCTTGAACTTTGCCTTCAAGGATTACTTCAAGAGAATGTTCAACTTCAAGAAGGACAAGGATGGTTACTGGAAGTGGTTTGCCGGTAACTTGGCATCTGGTGGTGCTGCTGGTGCCTCTTCATTGTTCTTTGTGTACTCTTTGGATTATGCCCGTACCCGTCTTGCCAACGACTCAAAGGCTGCCAAGAAGGGAGGAGCAGACAGGCAATTCAACGGTCTTGTTGATGTTTACCGTAAGACATGGGCATCAGATGGTCTTGCTGGTCTATACCGTGGATTCAACATCTCATGTGTTGGTATCATTGTCTACCGTGGTTTGTACTTTGGTTTGTATGATTCAGTGAAGCCCGTTCTTTTGACCGGAAAGTTGCAGGTTAGCCACAGATCTATATCAGTTCTTATGCAATGTTTTGCTTATTGGACCCTGGATTTTGTGCTTTTAATTTTCAATTGATATTTGGTGGAATAATTCTATTGTCTTGTTTGTTTTTAGCCCTTTGTGTTTCCATTTCTTTCAATTTAGAGCATGCTTGTTTTGGGTGATTCATTAAGATGGTTAATAGGAGAGCAAATATTAAAATGTTGATAGTGGAGATTATTTGTTTCTATAGCAATGGTGTGGTTGAATGGGGATGCCACCAGTCTTTCTTACACCAGCACTAATTCATCCCCTTCATCCTCCCACATTTACTTTATTTCTTATTACCCTTTAAATACACAATCCAATCCATGCATGTTGTTCGTTATTTGGGACAATGGACCTAATATTTTTTTCTCCTTACCCCATTGTTAGTTAATGTTCTTCAAAGAAAACTACTAATTATGGTTTGTTGTTTAGTTGTTGGTTGACTGGTTCTACTTTCTAATTGTTTTTGGAACATACATAAGTTATTGTTAAATCTTTTTATCTAATATTTCTTTATAAAATTAAGGTAATAATGTTGTAAAATTTTGATGAATGCAGGATAGTTTCTTTGCTAGTTTTGCTCTTGGGTGGGTCATTACCAACGGAGCTGGTCTTGCTTCATACCCAATTGATACCGTCCGAAGAAGAATGATGATGACCTCCGGTGAGGCTGTCAAGTACAAGGGCTCATTCGACTGCTTCAAGCAGATTGTCAAGAATGAGGGTCCCAAGTCCCTATTCAAGGGTGCTGGTGCCAACATCCTTCGTGCTGTTGCTGGTGCTGGTGTGTTGGCTGGTTACGACAAGCTCCAGGTCCTCGTCTTCGGAAAGAAGTACGGTTCCGGTGGTGCTTAAGTTATAGATGCCCTACAACCTTGGCGGAAGATGGTGATGAAAATTTTTTTGGGGGGATGGAACAGTCTGGAATCTATGGTGGGAAGCTTTCATATACTTAAAAGTTTGATTGAAATAATAATGTAGGGTTTTTAAGACTTTTAGAGGGACTAACCCCACAGTTTTCCCTGAGAATTCTTGCTCGGATTAAAGATTTGTTCTTCGGAGCACCATGGTTGCAATTTGGTGCTCCTTAGAGTTCTTTAAATTAGTTACATGAGATCAATTTTTGTTATATCAGAATTCAGTACTATTGTTGCCTTCCAGTGAATGGAAATGAAAGGGCACATTATTTTTGTTAATTGTGTGGTTTTATTCATTATGCAGTGTTTTACTGTTTTTGGTTCACTTATTACATGCAGTATTCTGAGTTTTTGTGCTTCAGCTGCTATAGCAAGTTTTATACAAGGTGGCTGCCTTCATTGTCTCTAGGTGACTGAATTGCTCTGTTTTGCCGGCGATTTTTAAAAGTTTATTGAGCACATTACACATTTAGCACTTCATATTGCCAGAATTTTGGTTCATTCATACACTAAATTTAACACTTTGTTTTGTTCAGCACATTTATATTAGTTGCTGCTGTGAAATAGTTAAGAATAAAATTACTTAAATTAACACTTTGTATTATCTATCCCTGATCAGATAAATGACAATCTATATGTATAAATATGTGGCTTAGGATTGATTTTCTTTCAAATGTGGTATGACTGGTATCAAACTATCAATAGTGCGGAATAATATATGAATAATTACGTTATGTAAATGTATGAGATAGGAGGTTAGATTGGCTGACTAGCTCTCTAACTCCAGACGTGAGGGCAAATGTCAAATTTCATGGAGCTCGTTATAGGACGGATATTTCTAAAAATTCCTTCCTAGTAGTCTTTTGAGTTTACGTACTTATAGTTGCTATATTTTTCAATAGACTTCGTATCATTTTAACTTTGATCATAATCTATTTTTAATACTCTTATTTATAATGTTAGGTCAACTCGATACGTATTTTCAAAACCAAATTGCACTCCGCATAATTTATTTGAGTACATTATTACATACACTCCATAATTTCGTAAAATTCAAAGTCACAGATTGAAATCCGTATGCGTATCGGCTCCCTATAGTATAGTACATTCATTGCCAAAGCTGGGTTGACCTGTGCGGGGTTCTGGCCTAATAGACCCTTTCAGGTTACAACCAAAAAAAAAATAAAATATCTCTGGCGTACTTCAGTAGATAGTTAAGGTCTTTCATCAATTCCCGCCTTTCAGACCTTCAAACCACCAAAATTGTGGCACCAAAAATTCATCCTCCCCTCAAAAAAAACCCAAATTTCAGATGATCAGCCACATAATATTGAACTCGAGATTTCTCTCTCATCTTCCAAATTCTCTCTCTTTGATCTTCCCTTCGTTTCTCCACACTCGTTCTCTCCCACCTTACAAACCAAAACCAAGCAATTGGAACACCAATCATTCTTTTGTAAAATCAAACCCAATTCTCAATCTCCTCGAAAAATGCAATTCGATGGCGCAATTGTTTCAGATTCAAGCTCATATGATCATTTCTGGGCTCATCATAGATGGGCTTGCTTCAAGTCGATTGATTGCATTTTGTGCAATTTCTGAAGCTGGTGATCTTGATTATTGTGAGAAAATTTTGAAATTTGTTGATAACCCTAAAGTTTTTTCTTGGAATATTGCAATTAAGGGTTATTCAGAGAGTTTAATTCCAATTAAAGCTGTTGAATTGTATAAAGAAATGTTGAACAATTGTGGGTGTCGTCCTGATAATTATACTTATCCTTTGATATTTAAGGTTTGTGCTCGTTTGTCATTAAATTATACTGGTTATGGTATTTTTGGGCATGTTTTGAAACTTGGTTTAGCTTCAGATGTGTTTGTACATAATGGAATTATTCATATGCTGGTGTCCTGTGGTCGTTTGAATGATGCACGCCATGTGTTTGATGAAAGTTGTGTGAGAGATTTGGTTACATGGAATTCTTTGATCAATGGGTATGTACATTGTGGGCAGGCTTGCAAAGCGTTGAAGCTGTATGAGGAGATGAGGGTGGAGGGAGTAAGGCCGGATGAGGTGACAATGATTGGGATGGTTTCATCATGTGCACAACTCGAGGATTTGAGTCGAGGGTTGGAGTTTCATCGTCTTATTGGTGAATGTGGGCTGACTTTTACTGTTCCACTTTGTAATGCGTTGATGGATATGTATGTTAAATGTGGGGATCTTAAGGCGGCACAGGATATATTTGATAATTTGAGGAAGAAAACCATGGTCTCGTGGAC
This sequence comes from Chenopodium album, assembly GCF_948465745.1. NCBI lineage: Eukaryota > Viridiplantae > Streptophyta > Magnoliopsida > Caryophyllales > Amaranthaceae > Chenopodium > Chenopodium album. The sequence continues at coordinate 1,235,175 of NC_137855.1, forward strand.
CACGATGGTTGTGGGATATGCTAAATTTGGATTGCTAGATGAGGCGAGGGAGCTGTTTGACAAGATGCCTGAGAAAGATGTGGTGCCGTGGAATGCCATGATTGGAGCATATGTTCAAGCTAAGCTTAGTAAGGAGGCATTGGTTCTATTTCATGAAATGCAGGGTGCAAATGTTACGCCTGATGAGATCACTATGGTTAACTGCTTATCTGCTTGTGCACAACTAGGAGCACTTGATGTTGGTATATGGATTCACTGGTACATCAACAAGAAGAAGCTTTCTTTGAATGTTTCATTGGGAACAGCTCTTGTTGATATGTATGCCAAATGTGGTAACGTTGGAAAGGCGCTTGAAGTTTTCCATGAGATGGCTTCGAAGAATTCATTAACTTATACTGCTATCATTGGAGGCCTAGCCCTTCATGGGAATGCAAATGATGCTTTATCATACTTTTCTAAAATGGTTGATGTTGGATTGGTGCCAGACGAGATCACATTCCTTGGAGTCTTAGCTGCTTGTTGTCATGGGGGATTGGTTGACAAGGGCCGTCAGTACTTTGCTGAAATGACCTCCAAATATAATCTTACTCCAAACCTTAAACACTACTCTTCCATGGTGGACCTACTTGGTAGGGCAGGAAAATTAGAAGACGCAGAAGCACTTATAAAGAGTATGCCTATGGAGGCAGATGCCGTTGTATGGGGTGCTTTGTTTTTTGCTTGTCGTATGCATGGGAATGTGATAATGGGTGAAAAAGCTGCATTGAAACTGCTTGAGTTGGAACCTGGTGATGGTGGAATATATGTTTTGCTGGCAAATATGTATGGGGATGCAGAAATGTGGGACAAAGCTAGAAAAGTAAGGAAAATGATGAAGGCTAGAGGAGTTGACAAGACTCCTGGTTGTAGCTCAATTGAGATCAATGGAGTAGTCCATGAATTCACTATAAGAGACAAGACACACCCTCAATCCAAAGAAATATTTGATTGCCTGGTTCAACTAACCAAACAACTTGAGTTAGTTGAAACTGCTTCGAGTATCAGCACCTCATGGACTGCGTTATTTGTGTAGAATTACGCTAGTCAGAATATTAGGAGGTTGTGAAAAAAGTTCCTTTTTTCTCTTATATTCTCCAAACTTACATGTTGTGTCTAATATGCAAAATCTGTTGTGCTTACTAAGAAATAAAATGGTTGGGCCATCCCTCCAATTATTCATTTATCTCCTTGACTGCAGTTGCTTGAAGGACTGTGAACCTGAAAGATTTGAAGGAGAATAGTTGGAGACATTCCACTGAACAGAGAGGTAGTGTGCCTGATAATACATACAAGTAGTAATGACAATGATTTTGTTGCAGGAAAGCTACAGAGCCTTCCTTTAAATTGAAGGAAAAATAGTAAACTATTGTCTGCCTTATCCCCTTGTACTTAATTTTAATTACTCCCTATGAATGCAGGGTTTCTGGATTTTAAGAACATCAGTTTGTGAATGACTAATAAAAAAGATCTCCATTTTGCTAAACGCTTCGCCATCTATATGCAATTTGTTCCATGTTTCTGCAAAGTGAGCTTTATACTATGTTTGGCTACCATATGCAGCAAACTAGTGACTTCTATTGTTGATGTCAAAGGTCAGATTGTCTTGTCCTATTCAACTCATGGCCTTTTTTCTGCGGTCCCAGGAACATTCAAATGAAGGTCCTCAGTGCTTTCTAGTCAGGATGGATTCATGGAATGTATGCAATTTAATGCCCGAGGATTAGTCAATTGTAGGAATTTGGGAGCAAGTATTATAGAAGTAAAGTCATGGAATATGGTGAAAGAGATTGCAGTCTGATCTCATCAGGCGATTCTTGAGGACATAGTTTTGCAGCTGACTAAATTGGTGTAGTAATGCAGCAAATTTACAGGTAAATAAATTACTTCTAAACATGTACATGTTTGGTACTTAAAAACTTCTATTTTTTTTACTGCTTTAAAAATATGTGATCTTGAATACTGCTTGTTGATCCATGTGTTTTTCTGACTACGTATGCAGTGGATGTTCTGACAATGGGTTACAACTTCTAGACAAAGATTGATTTTCCTTATCTGCTAGTTCAGGTGAATGTCTTTATATAAAGCAGCTTCAAGTTTTATTTTTGCTGGTATTTTCTTGCTCTCCAGTTTTTTTTCTTAAAACAAATTCAAGTACAAGCCAACTAAAGCTGTCTTCAGTTCATCATGCATCTTTTTGTTACATGATCTAATACATGGGAAACTGGTAACTTTTAGCCTATCCGCCCCGCTTCCCTCCTTGTGATTGATGCTTCAATTTCATCCCATTGTAGCCATAAGGGAATCTGATTCTCAATTTTTACTACTTTATTACTTTCTCTTTGTTGCTCATTTTCATTGTTTTATGCTATGTTTAATAATCAGATTTGAGTCCTTAGTAGTTAGTATGTGCATGAAACTATGATAAGATCAATTTGTTACATTTTAAAATTATATGCTATCTATTACTTTTACTTAGAAATCTTTACCCTTGATCTTCCTTAAATAGAGAAATGCCCTTTCTTTAGTTAAATGTTGCCTTATCTGTTCATCTTTGTTATTTTTACCCGCGTGTGTGACCTGTGTGTTTGTATGTATGGGTGTGGGTGTGGGAAGAGGTTGAATGCATATAAATAAAGCACACATACATGGTGAATTACTGAAACAATCACCAAGACACCAACAGTAGCAGCCAAAATTGATAATCTAATGAACTCATGATAAAATAATTCAGGGATTTGTCTGTTTATTGTAGTCTAAAACCAAAGGTCATGTAGCTTGAGATTATTATTACTCTATACTAGTTTTCTTAACTCACTATTAGATATGACAAAACAAGCTCGATTATGATGTACTATTTAAACATTAATAGATAGATATCACTTGCAATGAGATGAAACCAAACTGAATGACTCATCACCCGAATATGATTTGAAAACCCGTTTTTCACCTCTAGGACGACGAGTGCATGACATGTGACTTCAATTGAAGCATGCATGTACCCACATATGATTGAACTTAGAAGGAACAGCTTGTAGCATCAGGCACCCTTAGAGTGCCTTTTTTACCTTGGAAACCTTAATAATAATAGGCTAAAAAAGCTAAAGGAAGAAGAATAAAAAATGGTTTGTCCTTACTTGCACGCTAGGTTATGGTTCATTCCAAGCTAAATCATGTGGTTTTAGCTTATGACTCTTCCAACCCCACATGTTTTAGAACCTTTCCACATTAGTTAGTTTAACAAGTACTTTGCATGATTCTCTTTGGGGGCCCATAGCTAGGTCATCCTTTAATACATTACAACTGTCTGGCCCATTATTACCATTTCAGGTTTCCTCTTTTTCACACTATTTATGGCCCACTATCATCTTTGTCTCCAATGGATTAGGTTACTTTTTTATTTTAATAAAAATAAAAATATTTGTTAAGGTTATAATTGTGCTATTTAGAGTCTAGCTAGCTTCTTAAATGAGCAAAGGATGTTGACCTTATTTGAAGTTTGAGTCTTGACATAAAATTTTAATCCTATAATCAATACTTGTATTCTTGATCATTTATGTTTTGTTTTTCATTATTTTATGCGTGTGCATAATATTAAATAGAGTATATGAAAACATGTCATTTTATATTTTTATTTGTTTAATCTTCTTTAATAAAAATGTACTATTGTACTGTGTAATATGTTCAGTATAGAGAGCATTATTCATTTTTTTTTTTTTGGATAGGAATATACAAAAAAGTTAGGATATTTTTCCCTCAAAACTAAACTCTACTCCGTGCCATAGAAATCATGATTGGCGTATCCTAATTCCTAAATAACCTATACAATAAAGAGAAAAAAACATACATATTTATTAATTTGCCAATTCAATAAATCATTGTCCATACCTTCATTATTACCGCATGGAAAGACAAATGAATATGGGTAGAAAGCATGCAAAAACCAATGTGACTAATTTGGTATGATTTTGTTACACCTTGAATTTATGTTTGCCGAATTTTTCCTCTTTTTGGAGGATTAAATCATAGTACTTCAATTATATGAGATGTCTTTCATGATTGATCTTGCTCAACTCAGCTATTGGTTGGAAGAAATCAAAGTTGTTCTTCAATTATTAGTATTTGCCACTGTATTACTAGCCAAAAACCTCAATTAATTATAAATAATTTAGGGGATATGATTTTTTGTTGTGTACGAGTACAAATAATTAAGACAGTAATTAAAGGGAAAAGTAGTAGTATCAATCATCGTATAAAATTACAATATTCTGATTCCTTTTCACTTTAATTGATGTCTTAATTGTGGGTTAATTGTGTAAGTTTCTATGGCCAAAGTCCAAAGTAGCTCAACTGCTATTAGTGCCCAAATGAAGAAATTGCTCGGGCAACTTCAGAAAGAGAAAGCAACTAACCAACAAGTACGAACATACCTTACAACTCGTTTGGTAGGTGTTAATAAAATACAATAACGCTAATGAATTTAAACGAGAGTTTTATGAAAAGTTTGATTGTAAATATCCATGGGGATAACACTCCATTCTTATATGAAGTATGTGTTTATTTTCATGTGTGTGATTAGATGGTAATAAAAATATAAACGAGGATGGATAGACATTGCCATAAACATTGACATGCGACTTTTCCATAAAACTACTTACAAAGTTTATTATCATCTACCAAACATATTCCAACATGGATTTTGCATATATATTCTAATGGTGGACGTTGTTATCCAAACCAGAAGTTCTGACTTCCCACATGATGAACATGAAAACAGCTAACCAAACAAAGTACTACTAACTACTCTTTAGTCTTTACTACCACTAGTACTTCAAACCTTTTTGGTTTTGTTAAATTGTACGTTTGGCGGGAATTTATTACCTTTCTAACGTCAACCGACACCAACTATTTATAATTCAGAGAAGGGAAAAAAAAAAGTTGGAAGGTGTTTGGGGGTTGAATTTCAGGTAGATTTGGTGATCATATAGTATATGAACGTGACTTCTTTCTATATGTATGTTCATCTTCTTAAAACTAGATCCGAGGGTTACCGATGAACATCATTACATCCAACGGTCTTTAAGGTGTTTCTCGTGGAACCCATGATCAATTTAGTTGGCCCACCCCTTTTTTTAGTTAATAAAATATTCCACCAATTGAATACTTATTGTATAGATCAGTAAACATGGTTTAATCATTATCCATGACTTACTTAGCTTAAGATATTAGTAATACTTGGTATTTGGGCTAATGAATAGTGATATTCTCATTTTATACATGTTTTAATCGCAATTGCATAGATTCACTAAACAACATTATCACAATACTATTTTTTCAACAGAATTACTAAAATTTACCACCAAGTCTTCATAGGATTCCTTATTTTGTTATGCTTTTATTAGATACTTGTTGTATATGATAATATGACATACATATGCAACAAATAATTATTGCTCAAAAAACCCATAATTCTCATATAAGTAACCCACTCTCAACAAATATCGATCAGAGATAGATTTATCATTGCTCGGTCACGTAGTCGGACACCCGGTAAGGCATACATACACAACATCACTTTCACTATAAGCAAGCCATAAAAAATGTAAAGTGAACAACAGATGGAGAACATAGCGTGGGGTATAATATTAATTTAGTTGGAAATAAAGCAGAGTAACGGACTTTGGCGTGTGTTTCTGAATTTTATCTGATTCTCTTCAATTCTCTTCTCTCTCAATCACAATATTTACTCATTTTCTTAAATTCTTTCTCTTTCTCTCTCTTCTTTCTCTCTCCTCTTTTTGATGCGTGAACTTCAGAGCATCTACATTTCTCAAGAAACTCAGATTAAATAACAACTATTTCTTTCACGAGTATTCTAAGTTTACAACAACTTAAAGAAACTTATCAATGTTGGTTCTTTTTCTTTTTTGATTCTTACTTATTTAATGTTGATTGATTGGATTCTTCTTGTTACTTCTTTATTTGATCCATTTTTCGTCCTTTTCGATTTGATTGATTGATTGATCACGCCATTTTCGATTTTCATGTACTCCATTTTTTATTTTCACTATCATACATAATTTTTTATTATTTTGTCATGGAATTGGTTGAACAAGAAACCAAAATGTTAATCTCAAATTATACAATGCAGGTGATTTTGAATGGTGGGTGATATGCATTGTTGAGCAATCTGCTAATCACGGAATAGATCTAAGCTCGTAAATTTGTCGAAATAACTTGATCATTTATAAATACAGGTGAATTTTATTCTTAATTTTCACATATTCAAAAGTTTTTTTTTTAAAAATAAATTTTTATACAATGTCTCAGTTTTTTTGTGTTCTTTAGCTTATATATTTTGTTTGGGTGTGATTTGCATAATAGGATTTGTTGAAATGAGTTGGAATCAACATATGGAGTCACATTATGTTGGGAGCAATGCTCCTTACAATAGTGCTGGAAGTTTCATGGATTTTTTCGCCGGTCTTACATATGATCATGTCAATTATATCTTTTCTGGTACACAAATCCAGGTGCAAATACTAAAACTTTGTTTCTGTGTATTACTTTTATCTAAATTTGGTGAATTTGCGGTATAAATGTTTGTTGGGTTGCTTGAAATGATGCATTAGCTCATTGGGTTGGGTTTCTGAGTGGTTGCAGGATACTGCATTTTCACCGGTCAGTGCTGGTTATTATAAATTCGGGTATTCAGATCCTGGGGCGTCTCAGTATTATAATAACACTCCGTCGTTTGAGGTTTTTGATCACATAGTGGATTGTACTGATGAATACACCCGAAGACCTGCTGAGTTCCCTTCTCGCGAGCAGACTGCTGCTGCAAATCATCAGTCACAAAGAATGCCAAACATGAATGTAAATTCAAGCAGTCGAGATTGTAAGTTTTGAAATTCTTTCTGGTGGAATAGTATCTGATATATGTAGGTCTGTATCAAGATTTCTATGCATTGGAAAATATGTGGTTGCTGTCCTGTTGACTGGTGTTCATGATATAGTTTCCTGATTTATTTCAAGTTGGAAAGTGGTGTTATGGAAGTTGGTTGTAATTTGAGGCAATGATGCCACATTGTCGCTCCACTTCTTGAAAACAGGCTAATATCAAATGATGTAGCTTGGATTTTCTGACTACATATTGTCTCGGACAAGATGCATTTCATTTTCAAAACAGGGGCTTTACTATTGAAGGATCTTCGTCAATTAGCGCATAACTTTGATTGTTATTATGCATGTGTTTTAACAGTATGCGTCTTCGTATGCCACATATTCTGAGCAGATTGTTGAGAAAGTATTGTTATCATATGAAAGTTTTTTAGCAATCATTGAATTATACGGAATAATACTTATGTAGATTGTGTGCTTTACTGTATTGATCTTAAACATATACTGTATGATTTTGTCTGTTCACTAGGCTGCATTCTTGTAGGATCCTAATTTCTGTGTCTTGTTTATGTGGAAAATTAGTAAAGCTTTATCTATCAATTTATATCAGTCTAAGAAATAAACACTATGAAATTTTGTGGTTTTGTTTATTATGGCCTAATGTCGCATATGTTATTGGATATTTGGGGTAGCTTTTATTCCAGGATTTGTCAAGCTTTTGTTCTCTCAAGTTTTATGGTTGCTTAAAGCATTATGTTGACTCATTACTCTTGAACTTTCAGGTCCTAGGGGTCATCACAATTCTCAAGATTACCAGGTAATATTTGCTGTTCATTTATTGACCCTTATTTGCATAAATTATGTAATAGACTAATAAGTCACTTAGTCAGTATCTCGTTCTGGTTCTGTATGAGGTACCTGTGACTTCATGAGTTCATGGTTAAGGTTGATACATGATGTCAAACTAACTTAGTTTCTGCGATTTATTTAAGTTTTGGTAAAGATATTCAGACATTCAACACATCACAAAATTCACAATTTACTAGTATAAAGCTTCTCACTATGAGTATTTAACATAGGAAACTCTGCTCCCCTTTCTTAAAGTCTGTCATTCTACTTTGAGATGTTGGCACAATTTCTTTTCGAGCTCCTGCTTTGAAAACCATAAGCTAATATATCTGCATCTAATTGATATTGCCTCGTGAAATTATGAAGTCGATGCACAATGTCATTTAATGTATTTGTATGCAGGCTGTTTGGCAAGACCATATAGATCCAGACAGCATGACTTATGAGGTTTGGCATCTCTCTCTTCTTTTAGGCCCCCCACCCGGCCACCCCCCCCCCCCCCCCTTTTTTTTTTGTGTGTGTTTCTTTGTACATTTCGTGCATACTTTCTTGTGTCCTTGTTGATGTGAATGATAAGTAAACTGAGTCAAGTTTTTTGATTTTACTGGTATGATATACAGATTAGACAATTGTAGATTAGTTCCTGTTCTTAATTTAAAGACCTTTATAGCTATATATGAACAAATATACGTCTTTGTCATGAAATGTGGAAGTGTTAAGCTTGTGTAAATGAGTATTTGAAACCTTTTATGGAAGAACCTTAAATTTTCAAGTATTTGAACCCCAGGTTTCTGGATTTAAATGAGTGAAATATGGAAGTGGAATTTGAAAGAGAACATTCATCAAACCAAGTCCATGACTCTGTAACAGTTGCACCATTTTTTAATTTTTTTTTTTTTTTTTTTTTTTAATTTTTTTTTTACCTTCATAGGACTACAACAGTACAACTGGATTGGGGTTATTGCATGATTTATGAATGGATTTTATAAATCTTGTACTATGAACTTTAGATGGCTAGATTACTTCTTTTCAGAAGGTTAACATTGGCTATAATAGAATGGTAGTCAGAACTTATGGTAATTTTAACTATTCTTTATTTTCTGGATGGTGTCCCTCATCCCCTTCTTTCATCAAAATTCTGATGAATATGTCTCTCTTCTTTTAATTATGCAGGAATTACTTGAGTTGGGCGAAGCAGTTGGAACTCATAGTCGAGGTCTTTCCCAAGAACAGATTTCCCTGCTCCCAATCTCAAAGTTCAAATGCTGTTTCTTAAGAAAAAGGTGTCGATCAGAAAGGTAATGATGTAGTTTATGTACATCAGCTGCACTTTTTATTTATTTATAAGCGCAAATATGCTACGTATTAAATTAAATGATGATCTGCTGTGATCGTCTCCCTTTTACCTCTCTTGTAAAGAAAAATTTAAGGGCATCTTGTCAGAATAATATTCAGCATATTCTATGCACTATTAATCTTTATCCAGTATAGTCTGCAATTCCTTCATTTGCAATGGTGGTTTAGCAGGGGAAATGTAGATATGCCCATATAAAAACTTTAGCTTTATAAAAGCTAAAATGAAGAAAAAGTATGAACAGAAACATTGACTGAGTTCCAGTTGCAACAAGTGATTTAAGCTCACAGAACTCTTCTTGTTGAAATGGTTGTTGGAGTTCTGGCAAGCGGGCAACTGACAGAACATTCCCTGCTTCACTCTTCTAGATAAACATGCCCAATATTTATGAAGTTACTAATGTGCAACCTCCTGTGAACTTGCTAATATCACAAAATTTGACTCAATGCTAGTTTATTGATTTCATGAATTGTCTTCTGTAATATGCTACAGTATATGTATTGAGCTTTGACTACAATTTTCTCTGTTTCATGAATGCCAATGTGGTTCAGAACATAATCTGCTCTGATGGTTCAGAACATAATCTGCTCTGATTTGTTTCTGGTTTTTCTTTTATTTAAGTGTCATTCTTTAACTTATGTGCTATTATTGCTCATCAGTTGCTAATTTAACAGCTTATGTGTTTCTGTTTGAAGCAGATGTGTAATTTGTCAGATGGAATACAAACGTAGAGATCGTCTAATAACTCTTCCCTGCAAACACAAGTATCATGTGGGCTGTGGAACCAAATGGCTAAGCATCAATAAGGTATAACAGCATCATCACTTCATAATTTGACGACATATATATGATCCCTACTTACTGCTGCCAATCTTGTCCTTTTTCAGGCTTGCCCGATCTGTTACACAGAAGTGTTCATTGGTGCAGCCAAAAAGTTAAAGTAGCTGCTGGGGTTTAGCATAAAAGAAGAGAATGTTCATTCGTTATTCTTTTTCGACTTGGTGGTTATTTCTCTCTTATAGATCCTTCTTTCATTCCTCACTTTCCTTTAGTAGGTTTGTCAGTTGTTAGTTCATGCTAGTGAACTTACATTAGAGCTATAGACTTTGGATCCATAGGCATATGGGTTTCCAAAATGACCGAGGTTTGTCTTTGTGGGCGCTTTATGATTTCCATTAAAGCTGTAGTAGAATACTTGTACAGGTTTTTTTCATGGCACATTGGTACTCATGAGTTCCTCAATAGAAAATCAGAAAACTTGAAATTAAGCCACAGATCAGCTAGATTGTGTGAAATCATACACCTGTTCAGCTTTTTACATGTATTAATTAATTTTTAACTTATGCGAAGTATAATTTTATTATTGTGGTACATGCATATGGGCCTTAAGTAGACTCCCATTGACCATCATCCTGTCTTAGGCCCTAAGTCCACCTAGGTGGAAGATTCACTTCCATATTTAACAAATTTTAATGATTTAATAAATAAATTGGGCAATGAGGACCTTCGTTGAGACTCATAGGGCCCTGAGTCCATGTAAATTTTTGTAAGCCATTAGATATATGTTACAGTAATTACTGCAGTTGGACTATTGGTCCTAGATAGAGGTTTAAAAACCACATTCAACCCAACCCGATTCGAAACTGGTACGATAAATATTCGATTCAAATTTCGACTTGAGTGGACACGATAATTTAACGTGACTCAAGTTTTAAAATAGTCTTGTCCTCACCGAACCCGATCTGAACATTTGAATTGACTCTTATAGTCCTAAATTCGTCAGTGGCTTATGTGCCTTTAAATTTAAATGGTTAATATGTATTGAAAGGCAGATGAAAAAATTAGAGGGAAACTTCTTTATAGGTGATGATTACTTGATGAGTACTACGGAGTATTGCGTAACTATTCAATTCCTAACTGCAAGACCCATCAATCTTTCTCTTCTCAGATGTGATTTCTCTGTTTTATTTTTACTGTCTCCGATGTATAAAAGGGTGTTTCAGGTTGATTTTTTTCACCGAGTAATTTGCATTTCGTCTTAGTATTCTGTGGAAATGTGTAGTATACTAAAATTGCACCATTGTTGTATCCAGAATAATTATCTGCTGAAATTCAGGGACAAAGCTAGCTTGTTTCACCTTTCTTGAGTTCATGCCCTTGTAAACCTTGTTTAATTCAACAATCTTATTCTATCGTTTTTTAATACTTAAACTTTTATCATGCACATATTAAAATTAATTAAATCACCTACAATTATGTGATGATTAAATCAATTAAGCCACTAAGGGGTAGTGGTAGCTGGTAAGCATAATTGGTAAAGTAGCAATGTAACATGATTAAAGGTAGCGGTCTTTGTTTAAGGTTCTTTAAAAGCACTTAGGTTGACTACAGGTCAACGCAATAGGCTAATAATAAGTCATGTGGAAGATACAATATACTACGGGAGAAATATCAATTTATGACTTAGATTGTTGGCTAATGAATGTCGTCAAGAAGTTGTTGGCTTACTTTGAGGTTGTTGTTTCTTACTATGTGTATCGAGAAACTAATCGTGTAACAGATTATGTTGCAGCTATAGGCCATCAAATTACAAGCTATGTAATCATTGACCCTAATATAGATGCTAAGTTTTCTTCTTTTATTTCTTAAGATAAGTTAGTATACAGTCTTAACTTTCTTAAGAGAAGACTTACCTAACTTTTGTATTTTTTCTTTAAAAAAAATTAAAAAATTAAAGGTTAACTTTATAAGTTGCTTTTGTCATAAATTGTTACTTAAAAATTTTTAATTTGCTAATCTACTGGGCCATTTGCCACCTACTATGTATAGTATTTTTTTTCGCTTTTGAGACTTGAACATGCATATTCTTTCTAAATCAACTCCATTATTTCTAATTTCACACTTTATTCAATCTACTACTCCGTATATGTATATAAAGTGTGTGTATTTCCTTAATTTTTTTTAGTTGAGACTTTTTGACTTACAACATTATTTTCAAATTTTACTTTGATCTCTTTTGTGCTATATGATTATATGTATCAATGTATGATAAAATGTTGTCATGCAATTTCTCGTAAGAATCATTCAATGTATATATTGATATATTCATAATGTCATATAATTATTACTTATTGATAATTAGAAATATTAATAAGAAGCGTATTTCGGTGAGTTTACCCGGAAAGTATTCAATTTGTTGTTCACTTCTTCATTGTCTCATCATGCCAAGCCATTCTAGGCAGTTTTGCAGTAGTACAATATAATTGTAGTCAGTCAATATATATATTAATATACTTTTATGTTTTGGTAGTCCTTTAGTTCTTACTCTATAGTTTATAACTAGTCTTTTAGTGTGTCCGTGCTCACAAATTTCATTCGAAATCAGCAAAGAGTAGCCCATAGCCTCTTGCAACAATGCAAGATGATTCAACCAGAACTAGCTCCTCATCAGAGATTCAACCAGCAGCCACAAGTCCTAATCATTCCTTGATGGTGGGACATCAACCATAGGCTACAATATCATTACAATTTTAACTCATTTAATTGTGGTGTGGCTACAAGATTTTGCATGTTCATGTAGTTTTTAATCCAGGCACTGATACAAAATCACTACGCTATACAACAATTGAGAAATCGATCTATGCATAGGAAGTACCTGGTGTATAGTGCTGGTGGTATGAAGCACAGCTTCAACTTTATGTTGAATTCAATGCTGCTGCTTCTTACGTGGGTTTGTATTTTGGCTCCCACCTAAATGGGACACACCAAGCCAAGAAAGTTTTAGAAATCGGAACCTGGAGTTGTGTTAGAAAGTTTTAGAAATCATTTGATTTAATTCTCAACTTTGATGCAGAGAATACTTCAGAGGAAGGCAAAGCTTTGGAAAACAATCAACTTGGGAATTCAAGCTAAATAAATCTTCACAATCCAGAGCAGTTGCAAACCTGAATTAGAATAACATGTAATAATGTTACATGTTGTTGTCTTGTTGAGTGTTATATTGTTGTTGAGTGTTGTATTGTTGTTGAATGTTAAGCCAGTTTTAAAATTTATAGTTATTAAGAGTCGTAAGACATATGTAGATGTTAAATCGTTTTGATCCAAATCGGGTTCTAAACACTATTTGTTGAAGAATGCATAGTTTCTCAGGGAGAGTAACTTGTATTTTCTCGTTTTCTTGAGTATAAATGTTCTCGTCAACCTATATGGCTATATGTAATCATCAAATGGGTGTTTGGTTCTGAGCTTATTGGAGAGTTGTTTGACTATTTCAAAAAGTTTTTTTTTGGAGTTTTTAATTAAGAGCTTTATACAAAAGTTTATTTTAGGTGTTTGGTTATGAGCTTTTAGTTTTTTGGTTTTCATTAAACTCTAAAATAGCTTAAAACAAAGTAGCTATTTGCCAAACACATTTGCACAAAACAACCAATTAAAACCATCTATTCAAAATAGCTAATGCAGATGAGTAAACAATTAATAGCTAGTCACAGCAGCTGCTACGGCAGCTAATAACTAAAAGCTAGTTGTCAAACAAGACCAAAATCTTCTAGGAACTAAAAACGGGGCAATTGAAGCTAAGGCGGATGATTTATCAATTATGGAGCCCAAAATAAAAAACATTCGAAACATAGATTAAACTGCGTTTCAAAGACAAAAATGACATACTCCTATACAACACAGGAACATGTTTAAGCAACTAAGGGCTTGTTCTCATTGACTGAACTGAACTGAACTGAACTGAACTCAGCTGAACTGAACTGAACTGAACTGAAATGAATATTTTATGAGAGAAGGAAATTAGGAGCTGAACTGAATTGAGCTAAATTGAACTGAACTGAACTGAACTGAACCGAATTTCAACGTAAGAGAACAGACCCTAACTCGACTATTTCTGAATTTTTTATTTTTTATATTTTTTTTATTATGATTTTAAGCTTAAAAATAAAGTGTCTACTGTCCAGTGAGTCAGTGACATTTCCTCTTATTTTACATTCTCTCGTTGCTGGGCGTTGTTCTTCCCAAAATGAACACAAAAATCAATTGGAATTCTTCACCAAACTTCAATTTTGTTGCTCAAATCTTCAATTGGCAGGTAAATGTAATTATTCCCTCACTTTTACTCAAGTTTTCTGGTTCATGATTGTTCTTGTTAATTTAGGGTTTGTAATTGCAATTTTATTTCACCAATTATTCACTAATTATGGCTACAATTGTTCATTTAGCATAGAATTAGCTCTAATTTTAAAGAATTAGAAGTATCATTTAATTGTTGCTCATTTAGAATCGTTAATCTTGCTCTGATTTTGAAGAATCTGGGTATTTTGCTTTGCTGTTGCTGAGTAGCATAATTAGTCAACTATATATTAAATATTATCACAAACTGTGAATATATAAAATATTATCACTAATTTAGTAGTAATGTAGCACATTAAATCAATTGCTATTCTAGTCTTAATTTAAGGGTAATTACTGTATAAAAGCACTTACTTAATCCTATATGTTTGAGCTAAACGCGGTTGGTCAATCACAATGTCATGTGCAATTAACCCAATTAGCCAATAATGCAATCTAGTCGTACCTCGCGCCTTCCATAGTTATCACTCTTAGGGGGCGCTTGGATTGAGAGTATTAAATTAAGGGGTAATAAAAGTCAAACCAAGCAAAATTAAAGTAAACATAGGATAGGATGAGCTAGTGATGATGTGATTGTAAGAAGATTTATATAGTGTTGGTATGGTGATAGGTGAAGAAAGGGAACTATTACCCTTATTTTGGGGGTAATAGGTTACACTAGGGGGAGGGTGGGTAACCTATTACCCTCATTTTGAGGGTAATGATTCTTCCACCTCTCTCTTTTCCTTATGTCACTATAACCTTAATTCATTCATAAACACCTTGTCTCCTTACAATAATACCTCTATCAACTATAATCTATCTAGTTTGACTTTTATTACCCCCTTAATTTATTACCCCCATTCCAAGCGCCCCCTTATTAGTTACCCCGTAGTAATTAAAGTTTATGAAACTAAATAATTTGTAGTTTGATGTTAAAGTTTAGTTAAAAAGTTATAGTGTTACAAACTTCATCCTCTTTCAAATCATCTTTCTTCTCAAATCTCAATCGCTCATTTTAACCATTTTTTTCCTTCCGCCGTATTAGTCTTGGACCCTGTTTGACAATTAGATGTTGCCCCTTAACGGAGTTAGGGTCTATTTATAAGAGTTAGGGTCTATGTATGATAGGTCATAGGTTCAAATTTCCTCACCCTTGTGGCTTATTCGTTCAAATATATATACCAATTTAGGGTCTATGTATGATATCATAGAAATATTCATTTCACCACCTTATATCCTCCTTCCTGAAAAGCTTATATAACCAACTTTGTCAAAATTAATCTTTATTTGGTCTCCAAACTCTATTTCAATCCAATTAGCACTCCTACTAGAGGTTAGAGTTCGTTTTTTTACTCCAAAACTCTCCCAACCAAAACACCCCTTTAATCATGCATAGTCATTTTAATTACTTTAGAATAATTAACTCAAATTTTACCAATTTTATCCACTTCAAGTTATTTGTGAGCTTACAAACACTATATTTCCTTACTACTCGTATAGTCGTGTTAGATCTAGATAAATTGAGACTTATTGGTAGCTATTTATGGAAACATACACTATTGTCTTATTCTCATGCCCAATTCTATGCAATGTAATTATTGCACTTGTTTAATATAACCTAAGTAATTCATGCCATTTATGCTTGGGCATAATTAAGAGGGTCTTTGCAATAGTCATGTGCAATTTCAGTAATTTATGGTAGCTTCGCAGTACAGAGTACTATTTTAGTTAAGTCAAAATCTGACAGTATTCTTTTGGTATTCCTTATCTTCTTACTCTTTTTAGTCTTTAGTTGTGTCCTCCAATCCCAAATCTCATTCCATATCAGTTAATTCTGATATGATGAGTAGCCTACATCATCTTGCAACAATGCAAGATGATTCAGCTAACTTTCCCGCTTCCAATACTAATTCCCCTGAGATTCAACCCGTTGTGACAAACCCAATTTCAAATCCAGATTTTAGTTATAAAGTTCCAGATGATGTTTTAGCTCTTGTACCATCGCCGTCTCTTATTGATAGGATAACAAGAGTGATGAGCCGATTGCAAGCTTATGTCCCACTACGACGTTTGCTCATTTCGGTCTTCGTTGGGAGCATAGGTATTGCATCAATAATACCATTGCTAATGATGTCTTTTCTGGTAATACGATTACTTCAATTCATTAGGCATGGTCATGACTATTACAAGGTCACTAAACTTAAATATCTCGTCCGTTTTTTGATGTACGGTCTTTTGATGGGGTTGGCTTTCTATTTTGGATTTGGGTTCGTTATAGCTGAACTTCATAACTCCAAACATGCTGTTATTTTAGGGCACACCAAAGTAAGAAGTTCGTTTTTTTTTTGTATTTTAGGCATTCTTTTCTTAAACGTGTTTATTTCAGGCTTTATCATTCTAGTTATTCCTCCATTTCCATTAAATCATATAGAAAGTGGCATTAATGTTCGAGAAGGAATACTAGAGATAATTGATTGTATCATTCTATGGTGGATGGGGAAGTATGTGGTCATGAAATATTTTCCTACCTTGAAGAACCATGAATCCCTCGGATTGCACACGTGGAAATGGATTGAGGTATCAATCCTTATTCTCGTAGGCTACAATATCATTACAATTTCTACTCATACAATCATGCTGTGGATGCAAGATTTTGTTCGTGAAAATCTTGATCCAGGTACTGATATAAAATCACTACGCTATAAAATAGTAGAGAAATCTATGCATAGGGCGTACCTGGTGTATATTGCTGTTGGAATGAAACACAGCATCAACTTTATATTGAATTCAATGCTGCTTCTACTTACGTGGGCGATGTATTTTGGTTCCCACCAAAATGGAACACATCAGGCCATGAAAGTTTTGTCAATTGGAACCTGGACTTGTGTTAGTGTTTTGATTTGCTCTGTTATATGGTTGATCAAATCTTGTGTGTTATTGTCATGGGAGGCTGTTGCAGTCTATAAAAGATTAGATTCTAGAATCTTAGAAGGGGGGAAGCAGCTCTACTTTCTTGGCATCATTGGTCGACAAAGCTATGATTTCTTTGACCTTCTGTACAGCGAAAAAGTAATGAGAATAAACGCAGAGAGTCTATTACAGCCCAATTATGGAAAAATCGAAGAGAATAATCCGAAATCACCTCTCATTTCATTTGTAAATGGCATACTTAATTGGGATCTCAATTCAAATTTTTATGAGTGTTACCAGAGTACCTTCTACAGTAAAGCTGTAGCGGAGATATTCTCGAATGTGGATTTGCTTAATAATATAATGAGAGTCTGTGACCGTAGAAAAAGTGTGGGGGATGAAGTGGATGAGTGGGAAAAACCAGGAATGAATGGACTGCATGACAAGGATGAGGATGTTAAGCGCGGAGATAAAGCAGCAGCATACGTTTATGTGAAGAAATTGTCAAAAGAAGTGAAGAAAACAGCAAAAGCTGACTTGTTAACGCAGGATGACCGCACTCCCACCTTACATGGTGTACAACTAGTGGCTCAATACCTTTTGACTGCTAAAAACGCTCTATCTAACGATAATTATACTTCAGATATCCTCCTTGATCTGCAGAAAAGAAGCCAAGATGGGTAAGATACTCCTTGATTTCCTTTAGTTGCTGCAAATATGATATTATTTATACATCTCAGATTTCCTGTAAGATATTGGAGCTTAATTATTCAGCATCTTTCTTTCTTTCTATGGTTGATTTGCAGGATTATCAAAAAAGACATCATGAAGCAAATTATTGAAGGTAATACCCAGCAATCATCTAGAGCCCTTGAAAATGAAAGTGTGAAGGATGAGTTTGACTATTTTAAAGATCAATTACATGTTGACACAAATGAATTATCTGAAGAAATATCGCTTTATATAATAAAAGCATGGATGGTATTGATCACTCATCTCTGTTTTTCTTTTTTAAACTATTTTTCTTATAACAACTTAATTATTATTACTAATGAACACTTTGGATTCTATACTGAGCAGGACAGGGCATGTGCCAATTGTTTGGTTCTTGCAAATACATTGAGCAGTGCGAAAGAGGTTGTTGATGGTTTGGATAAAATTATCAGCTTTGTTCTAATTGTTGCAACTTTTATAATGTGGCTGCTTCTCACTGGGCTGGCCACCACGAAAATACTACTCGTCATAGCATCACCGCTTTTGGCTGCAACATTTATATTTGGAGAATCTTGCAAGACCTTATTTCATGGCATCATATACATTTTTGTGGTGCATCCTTTTGATGTTGGCGATTTGTGCATCATTGACCAAAAAATGGTTAGTTAACACTTTTGTACCAACACTTTCCTTTACTCTTTTGTACTAACACTTTTCTCGGATCAATTAGCAAGTATGATTATGATCTTGATTTTAATTATGATATCATCACCTACATATTAGCTATGCATATCATACTTTTGTAACCAATTCGTAGCTCATATTAGCCTTCAATGCATGCCATGGGATTGTAATTGCTATAAATACTTAGCTTGTTCATAATATCAATGCAATTAAGCTTTTCCAAACTCTATTATGATCTTTAAACTCTATTATTGTAATAGATGGAGGTTAGAACTATTGGCTTTTGGAAAGCAACTTTTACAATAGTCGGTACACAAGAAGAAGTAATGTTTACAAATTCACAGTTATCCAACAAAGATATTGTCAACCACAGGTCAAATTTCGATTGGAACGACTGTATAGAGCTTGATACAACTTCTCTAAATAAGCAAAAAATCACAAAATTGAAACAAAGAATTGAAGAGTAAGCTTTTATATTATTTTCCGATGTGTTTGTGTTTTATCATCTTGAGTTTGTAATATGCAATATAATGAAATTTATTCATCTTTGTTTGATCAGGCACCTTGAAGATGATACAAAGAAGAAATTCACAGCAGGTTATAATTTTATCGCAGTGTTGACAACTGAAGATAAAATCAAGCTAGCCATTAACTTTAGACACAATGTGGATAGTAAAAACAGCATATACTCAGAGTGTCTGAAGACAAAACAGGAGTTACGATCCGAGTTGATTCTTCATATACATTACCTTCTGGAGCAAATAAAAAATGAAAAACCAGAAACTTCAGGTCTGTATTCATTTATTAATAAAGTATTATAGTAAAATTTAGTCATTAATTGAAGAGGATTTGGAATTGATCATTTGATTTAGTTGTCAATTGTGTTGCAGAGAATTCTACAGAGCAAGCTCAGGAAAACAAGGAACTTGGAAATTCAAGCTGAAATCATCCCAGTCCAGAGCAGATACAAACCTGCAATTAAAATATGTAAAATGTAAGTGATGAAATACAGAGTATGGAGTACTTCAGTATCAATTGGGATCGGAAAATTACTTTTACAAATTTTAAATTTCACCATTGATTTATTATTTATTTATTCTCTTTTTATTTTATTTTTTTAAAAGGCTGTGATAAGTTTTAGGTGACAAGTACTTGAGAAAAATTAATCAGTTAATGTTTGTTTAATTATTTACAAAATTTTCAACCTTCTGAATCTTCAAAGCTGATCGCGATCTTAGAAAGTTATAACATTTTTTTTTTTTTTTTGACACTAAGTTATAACATTTTAGAGGATTGGTATTTTAACGTCATTATCATGAAAGAGAAAAGGTTAAAAATTAAACCTGCCATAAGTAATGGTGTTATGCTAAAAATTAATCGATTATTGACTAAGATAATTAGTTAATACTTAGTTGATGATTTTTCCTTTTGCTGTATTTTAGCTTTGTAAGCAATGGGCGCGAACTAAAGTTTTTAAATACAGTACTAAAATCTAGTTATTTTTTTATTACTATTTTCCCATTCAAAAATCAATACATTTTACATATTAAAATATTACTCCGTAAATGGTAAAAACTCAAATGGTAAAAACTTCTAGATTTGTTACATTTTAAGCTACATACGTATTTTAAATGGTAAAATCTTTTAGATAGATGACTAAGAACTCACTTACATATATAAGTGTATAATGGTTTATTTACATGTTACATGCATGCAAAAGGAATTACAGTAATAATTATCAATGTCTATATTCAAACGCTTTCTATCCATAATAATTACGAGTGTACTATATCTAGTTGTCTACTATCTAGCTAGTTTAGTCTAGTGAAAACAATGCATTTTGACTAAAAAGATGGAATTGTAAAATTTGCAGCTGTTTAATAGATGGTGACGATTTTGGAAAATATAAATAAATAATTAATCTTATCTCCTTCTGCTGGAAGTTGGAACGTAACATCAAACGTCAATATATATACAACCTCCGTTAAATGTTATGTGCAACTTTGAAATATTTTATATCTCACAAATAATACCCTAAAGTTGCACATAACATTGAACGGAGGTAGTATTTGAAGATGATCACTTGCATGCAGTAATAATACGTATATAATATGGCTTTTTCATAAGATTGGGGAGTTTTTTTTTTTACCTTATATTATTGTTCACAAGTTAGGTATGTCTTCCCTGCGTAAAAGGGTTACGTACTTACGTTAAGGGGTTTTTTAGGACTCGGGGAGCTAAAAGCGTGCACTACGTGCCGTGGTTGAACTTGGACTAGGGGTTTTACGGTGCTCTTTTAGTCTTTTACCGTAACTTAGGTTTTTACAGATCTTGTATTTTATCTTATTTAGACCGTCGTGAAGACTCAAAATGTCACCATTGATACACTCATTTGGAAATTAAAATTTATCATGTTTAATGGAATTTATGGAGAATCTTATCTAGATATTCGCCTCATAGATATACAATGTATTATTATTACAAAATTATTTAATTAACTTTGACTATTGTTATCAATGAAGAAATATTTGCTATGTGTGGATTCTAAGAGGCGCACAAGGTTAATTGAGACCGAAAAATCGAATCTAAGAAAAATGCATGTATACAAACTAAATCTAAAGAAAATAAGAAACAAGTGGATTAGTTTATTCATCAATCTCATCGTGATTTATGTATGAAATGATAAATGTACAGTACAAAAATTGAATTAGTAATTAAGCTTCACCCATTACCCAAATTAAACCCATGTATGTTAATTATCTTCCCAGCTGCAGTTTTATTTATATCAATACCACAAGGCAGAAACTTCAAAATCTAGCTATCACAAATTCTCCATTTCATAATCTTTTTCGCATTCAAAATTCATGTAGTCAAATTGCTATACTTCAAATAGTAATTAGTAATTTAGATACGGAGTATAAGAAAAAGAAAAAAAAATTTATCTTAATTGTTGGAATATCAAAATTTGTACTCGGTAGAATGTAATTGATAATATTAATGATCAAAATAGAGTGAAAGTGTACTATATATGTTGTTTTTTTTTTTTTTTTTTTTTTTTGTTTTTTTATTTGACAGAATACTATATATGTATTTAACAACAATTATTTTATCCAAAAATATAATAAAATCTATAAACAGATTATTATACTTGTATCTTATTATGATATTACACAAAGACTAAATGTTGCACTGTGAATTTCTTTATTAAATTTGGCAATTTTGCATGGACAGCCTAGCTATTGGATTTTGACTTTCATGGCAAGAATGATCCCAAAATAACAATCATCTTAATGTGCTTAATGCTAATTTTAGAACGTGGTTGTTTGTTGCATGTGATTGATTAGTAATTATTGCCAATTAAAACGTTAGCATTAGAAGTACAAAAGAAATATGAAAAATAGCATTGCTAGGTTTTTTTTTTTTTTTTTTTTTTTTTTTTTTCTAAATAAATGACCTTGACAAGAGAGTCGGTGCTCGTATATATAAAGAATATGTATAAGTATAATTTACAATAATGCCCTTGATCCTCTTTAGTACTTTTTTTTTTCCCTTTTGAAAATGAGTATCATAGTTAAGTCTTATTCAATCGTAGTGCTATATGGTTCAAATGTCTACATTGATAAGGTGAAAACCACATGTTACATTGAGAAAGTAGGATATTTGAAGAATTGAAGCACAAGATTATTAGAGGTAGGGTTTTTTATTTGTCATGTTATAGTATCACTACTTACATTACCATTTTATAATGTATTATGGAGTACGATATATTGTATATTAATACGCGCAGAATATACTGAAAAAAAATGCTACTCTACTTGTAGTAACAAGAACCCAAAGACATTGGCAAGTCAAGGTCCAATTTCATGGAAGATTAGGAATCTTTAAATGGATTATTTATTTAAAAAAGGTAATAAAAAATGGGTATTTTTTTTTCTTAATTAAAATATATAGACTTAATGAAGTGGGACACATCATGTTTTTTTAAAGAAAATCTATCACAGATTGTATTCAATACCTGAACAATTAAGATCATTGCTTATTTTAGTTTGTGCATAGTAAATTTTCCAATCCATTTAATATAGTGAAGTATGTCAATTTTTTTACTCTGATGATAGATAATATTGGTGGGATAATATATACGAACACTTTGTACAATTATCATGTAGAAAGTAAAATAATGATACATCATATAATAACTACGTACTCGTATTTATGATATGAGATAAACTCAAAGAGATAATGTAAAACAAAAAAAGGGATAATTTTAAATGAAATAGGATTTGTTTTAGGTATTGAGACAAGCATCAAAGGCCACCTTACCTACTCCCAAGTCCTAACTTGACATATTGATTAGCCAACTCTAGGGCCCAGCCACGGCTGCAAACATTGAACCAACCAATCAAATTAGTGTTTGACAATTCTAAAGTTAGAAATATTAATTGAATTATTTATGCTCTTCTTCCAGGCTGTTTTCTACGTAGCATGCATTATTGTGAGCTACTAAGCAAGCCTAATATTCTTGTACTATATATATTTGCCACTTATACCTTGATATGCTAAGCAACTCATTCCCAAAACACAATCACCAAAACATGGGAAACCAAAGAATGCCAAGGCATTGGCCTTGGCTTGGATACACCTTGTTGTTATGCATGCTATCTACTAGTGTTCAAGCGAACATGGAACCCTACATGTATGTTTCCCCTCCGCCGCCTCACCACGGCCATCAAGGTCACTTATACAAACACCATGGACACGTTAAGTCCCCTCCCCCGCAATCTCCTTACTATTATAAATCTCCTCCTCCACCCGCACACTTATCCCCTCCTTACATTTACAAATCCCCACCACCACCCGTACATTCACCAACTCCTCCATACATCTATAAGTCACCACCCCCACCCGCACATTCACCACCTCCTCCATACATCTATAAATCACCACCCCCACCCGTATATTCGCCGCCTCCTCCATACATCTACAAATCCCCACCCCCACCCGTGCATTCACCTCCTCCTCCATATATTTACAAATCACCATCACCACCCGTACATTCACCTCCTCCTCCATACATTTACAAATCACCACCACCACCCGTACATTCACCACCTCCTCCTTACATCTATAAATCACCACCCCCACCCGCACATTCACCACCTCCTCCATACATCTACAAATCACCACCCCCACCCGTATATTCGCCACCTCCTCCATACATCTACAAATCACCACCACCACCCGCACATTCACCACCTCCTCCATACATCTATAAATCACCACCCCCACCCGTATATTCACCACCTCCTCCATACGTCTACAAATCCCCACCACCACCTGTACATTCACCTCCTCCTCCATACATCTACAAATCACCACCCCCACCCGTACTTTCACCTCCTCCTCCATACATTTACAAATCACCACCACCACCCGTACATTCACCTCCTCCTCCTTACATTTACAAATCACCACCACCACCCGTACATTCACCACCTCCTCCTTACATCTATAAATCACCACCCCCACCGGTACATTCACCACCTCCTCCTTATATCTATAAATCACCACCACCACCCGTACATTCACCACCTCCTCCATACATCTATAAATCACCACCCCCTCCATCTCCCTCTCCTCCTCCTCCATATGTTTACAAATCTCCGCCTCCTCCAACGAAGTCACCTCCACCTCCGTACCACTATACATCTCCCCCTCCTCCAAAGAAGTCCCATTCACCACCTCCATACGTTTACAAGTCCCCTCCACCACCAGTGCATTCGCCACCTCCTCCATACGTTTACGTGTCACCACCTCCACCAGTGCACAAACCACCGAGTCCATACTATTACACATCTCCGCCACCTCCATACTACTAGCTAGTTACATGCTATCAAAAAAGTGCATGTTCAAGAAGTGTACGTATGTAGTATAAATCAGATGACGTAATATCGTATTGAATGAAGCTAGCTGCCACAAGAACAAGTGTTTGATTCGATATATATATCTTAGGGACAGTTATCATTATTTGTTAGAGATTAAGTGAATGTTTTTAGTTCATAATGTATAAGGGCTTTTAATTTAATTCAGTATTAATATATTGTATGTGAGATTATGTGACGTGTATAAGTTATTGTCATATCGAAATGTGTACGATATTATCATCTATAGCAAAATATTGGTTTCGCAATCTTGAGTTGATTCATCACACCCATCACTTGAGTTAATTATATTAATGCACCCTCTACCATCACTTGATCTAAGTTTTGCCAATTGGTTTCAGAATGTTGAAATATAATGATCCGATTTTGTGTATTTTCGCTTTCAAATTTAACCTTCATTATTTATGTCTTGACCCTCACTATGAAATCTTATGACGTCTTGTCACTTATTTGAACTTATTTATGTCCCTTGACTCTTAGCTAGAGGTGTCAAAACCTGACTCGACTGACCTGATTCAAAATTAACCTGAAAAATATCTGATTAAGATTTCGAGTTGTTGTATGAGCACAATAATTTAAAAATGACGAGTTTGAAATTAGATCTGACTCCCCGACCCGGCCCAAACACCTGAATTGACACCTCTCACGGCACTCAGTCTCTTACTATTAAATCTTAAGTAGTTATCCTCTACCATTTCAGAACTGATTGCTGCATGTCTTAAGACTAGGAGAAAGTAGGAACTATTGGGTCGATAGAGTGAGGACACAAACCACTAATTCAATATTGATAAGAGATAGTCAAATAAAACTTAGTCAATAGAAATATTTGTCCTTATTATTTTAATTTTATGTGAATTTTCTATATCATCAAATTTGCTCTTTAGTCATTGTTAGTATGTACTTTAATTCCACTATATATGGTGCATCATGAGGACAATAACGTATTGCTCAATAATGGGCGTGCCTTTTTCTATAAATTCATGTGCTAAATAGCAAAACTCCATCTTAGAGCAACTTGTATGTAAGACAATTTTATTTTAATTTCTATGAATTATTTGGCTTAAAGCTTCCTATCTTTTAGAATTTAATTATTTTATCATTTCAATTATTTTTGGCATATGTTACTTTAGATATGAATCTAACGAAATAAATCGTTAATATCTAATTAATATACGAGTTTTGTGGCTTGTCATACATCATTGCATAAGCCATCATATAACAAACCCTGCACTAACAAAGAAATTTAGTATAGTAATTAAATGTCGTGACAATCAATGATCCATGATATATATAATTAAAAGCTTAGGGTCCGTTTGGCATCGCTGTAGTTTTCTGTTTTTTGGTTTTTTGTTTTTTAAAAGTGTATTACATATGTTACATAATGGATCAAAAAATATTTAGACTTATTAAAATCATGATAATTTTGAAAACTGACAACAAAAAAGTGAAAACACATTTTTCTTGTTTCCTGTTTTTGGTTTTTAGTTTTCAAAAAAACAGGAAACTAAAAACCAAAAATGATGCCAAACAAGCCCTTAGTTAGCAATTATTGGGAAGGTTGAGATCATCATAAACAAATTACCGCACGTATTACATGGACAAGCGATCCTGCTTCCTAGGGCAGTGTCAAAATTCTGCTGTATTATTTACCAAGATCTCTTCTCAGTAATTCAACAAGAAATCTAATCGAACAGATGCAAACAACTGAAACAAGGTCTCAACACTTTTCGCCACGGGACCCCAAAACAAGGTCTCAACACTTTTCGCCACCGGGCCCGAAAACCTCAAAATTTCCTAAAAAACGTGGATTATAGCCTTCAACTTTGTAATATTTTGACATTTTTTCGACCGCAAATAAAAATTGCCGAGATGTTAACCATGGTCCCTAGTACCCTCCAGGAGTCCAATTGGGTCGGTGGAACCACCTAAAATGCCCTTAAACGACCATTTTACCAGTTCACAATTTAAAGTGATTTCGTTAACTCAAGCCTACAACGGACGTTTATGACAACCAATAATAATCATATATGGTTTCAAACGACATTATATGACCCTGAGATGTATCCCTTAAGGTCTCAAGGCTTTTCCCCATCGGGTCCTGAAACCTCAAAATTTACACAAAAAGCGTGGATTATACCCTTCAATTTTGTAATTTTGTGACCTTTTTTCGACCGAAAATTAAAATTGCCGAGATGTTAACCATGGTCCCTAATACCCTTCAGGAGTCCAATTAGGTCGGTGAAACCACCCAATGTGCCCTTAAATGGTCATTTTACCCGTTCACAACTTGCCTTGATTTCGTAAATTCAAGCCTATAACGGACGTTTATGACAACATATAATGTTCATATATTGTTTCAAATGGCATTATATGACCCGGGATGTATCCCTTAGGTTCTCAAAGCTTTTCACCACAGGGCCTTGAAACCTCTAAATTTACACAAAAATCGTGGATTATAGCCTTCAATTTTGTAAATTTTTGACCTTTTTTCTACCGGAAAAAAAAAATTGCCAAGATGTTAACCATAGTCCCTGATACCCGCTAGGAGTCCAATTGGGTCGGTGGAACGACCCAATATGCCCTTAAACGGTCATTTTACCCATTCACAACTTGTAGTAATTTCGTAAACTTAAGCCTCCAACGAACGTTTATGACAACATATAATGATCATATATGGTTTCAAATGGCATTATATGACCCCGTGATGTATCTCTTCGGGTCTCAAGGCATTTCGCCATCGGGCCATGAAACCTCAAAATGTACACAAAAACATGGATTATAGCCTTTAATTTTGTAATTTTTTGACTTTTTTTCGACGGGAAATAAGAATTTCCGAGATGTTAACTATGGTCCCTAATACCCTATAAGAGTCCAATTGGGTCGGTGGAACCACCCAATATGCCCTTAAACGATCATTTTACCCGTTCAAAACTTACATTAATTACGTAAATTCAAGCCTACAACGGACGTTTATGACAACAGATAATGATCATATATCGTTTCAAACGGCATTAAATAACCCTGAGATGTATCCCTTAATTTCTCAACGCTTTTCGCCATCGGGCCCTGAAACTTCAAAATTTACATAAAAAGCGTGGATTATAGCCTTCAATTTTGTAATTTTTTGACCTTTTTTTGACCGAAAATAAAAATTGCCAAGATGTTAACCATAGTCCCTAATACCCTCCAGGAGTACAATTGGGTCAGTAGAACCACCCAACATGCCCTTAAACAATCATTTTACCCGTTCATAACTTCCAGTGATTTCGTAAACTCAAGCCTATAATGGACGTTTATGACAACATATAATGATCATATATGGTTTCAAAAGTCATTATATGACCCCGAGATGTATCTCTTAAGGTGTTAAGGCTATTCGCCACAAGGTCCTGAAACCTCAAAATTTACACAAAAAGCGTGGATTATAGCCTTCAATTTTGTAATTATTTGACCTACTTTCGACCGGAAATTATAATTGCCGAGATGTTAACCATAGTTCATAATATCCTCCGCGAGTCCAATTGGGTTAGTGTAATCACCCAATATGCCCTTAAACAGTTATTTTACCCGTTCACAACTTGCATTGATTTCATAAAGTATAGCCAATAACCAACGTTCATGACAACATATAATGATCATATATGGTTTCAAACGACATTATATGACCTCGAGATGTATCCCTTAAGGTCTCAACGCTTTTCGCTACTGGGCCCTAAAACCTCAAAATTTACATAAAAAGCGTGAATTATAGCCTTTAATTTTGTAATTTTTTGACATTTTTATGCCAAGAAATAAAAATTGACGATATGTTTACCATGGCCCCTTATACCCTCCGGGAGTCTAATTGGGTGGGTGGAACCACCTAATATGCATTTAAATGGTCACTTTACCCGTTCACAACTTGTAGTAATTTCGTAATCTCAAGCCTACAATAATGGATGTTTATGACAACATATATACAATGATCATATATACAACTCCTAGATGTATCCTTTAGGGTCTCAAGACTTTTCGCCATCGGTCCCTGAAACCTCAAAATTTACACAAAAAGCGTGGATTATATACTTTAATTTTGTAATTTTTTGACCTTTTTTCGACTGAAAATAAAAATTGCCGAGACGTTAACCATGGTCCCTAATACTGTCCAGGAGTCCATTTTACCCGTTCACAACTTGAAGTGATTTTGTAAATTCAAGCCTACAACAGACGTCCGTGACAACATATAACGATCTTATATGGTTTCAAAAGTCATTATATGACCCTGAGATGTATCCCTTTGGGTCTCAAGACTTTTTGCCACGGGGCCCTGAAACATCTAAAGTTACACAAAAAACGTGGATTACAGCTTTCAATTTTTTAAATTTTTTTATCTTTTTTCGACCGGAAATAAAAATTACCGAGTTGTTAACCATAATTCATAATACCCTTCAGAAGCCCAATTGGGTTGGTGGAACCGCCCAATATGCCCTTAAACGGTCATTTTACCCTTTCAAAATTTGCATTGATTTCGTAAATTAAGGCTACAACCGACATTATGACAACATATAATAATCAAATATGGTTTCAAACGACATTATATGACCTCGAGGTGTAACCCTTAAGGTCTTAAGGCTTTTCGCCACCAGGCCCTGAAACCTCAAAATTTACAAAAAAAAAAAGCGTGGATTATAGCTTTCAATTTTGTAATTTTTTGACCATTTTTTGACTGGAAATAAAATTTCCGAGATGTTAACCATAGTCTCTAAAATCCTCCAGGATTCCAATTGGGTTGGTGGAACCACCCTATATGCCCTTAAACGGTCATTTTACCCGTTCAGTACTTGAAGTGATTTCATAAACTCAAGCATACAACGGACGTTTATGACAACATATAATAATCAAATATGGTTTTAAACGACATTATATGACCCCGAGGTGTAACCTTTAGGGTCTTAAGGCTTTTCGCCACCGGGCCCTGAAACCTCAAAATTTACAAAAAAAAAAAGCGTGGATTATAACATTCAATTTTGTAATATTTTTTACCTTTTTTTGAATGGAAATAAAAATTTTCGTGACGTTAATCATGGTCCCTAGTACCGTCCAGGAGTCCATTTGGGTCGGTGGCACCACCCAAAATGTCCTTAAACGGTGATTTTACCCGTTCACAACTTATAATGATTTCGTAAACTCAAGCCTACAACAAACGTTTATGACAACATATAATGATCATATATGGTTTCAAACGGCATTATATGACCCTGAGATTTATCCCTTAGGGTCTCAAGGCTTTTTGCCACAGGGTCCTTAAATGTCAAAATTTACACAAAAAGCGTGGATTATAACCTTGAATTTTTTTAATTTTTTTGACCTTTTTCTCGACCGGAAACAAAAATTGCCGAGATGTTAAAAATGGTCCCTTTTACCCACCAGGAGTTCAATTGGGTCGTTGGAACCACCCAATATGCCCTTAAACGGTCATTTTACCCGTTCGCAACTTGTAGTGATTTCGTAAAGTCAAGCCTACAATGGACGTTTATGACAACATATAATGATCATATACAGTTTCAAATAGCATTATATGACCATGACATTTATCCCTTAGGGTCTCAAGGCTTTCCGCCACCGGGCCCTGAAACCTCAAAATTTACACAAAAATCGTGGATTATAGCCTTCAATTTTGTAATTTTTATTGACCTTTTTTCGACCGGAAATAAAAATTGTCGAAATTTTAATCATGGTCCCTTATACCCTCTAGAAGTCAAATTGGGTCGTTGGAACTACCCAATATGCCTTTTACGGTCATTTTACCTGTTCACATACAACTTGCTTTGATTTCGTAAACTCAAGCCTACAACGGACGTTTATGACAACATATAATGATCATATATGGTTTCAAATGGCATTATACGACCCCGATATGTATCCTTTAGTATCTCAAGGTTTTTCGCCACCAGGCCCTGAAACCTCATAATTTACACAAAAGGTGTGGATTATAACATTTAATTTTGTAACTTTTTGACCTTTTTTCGACCGGAAATAAATATTGCCGAGATGTTAACCATGGTCCCTAATACCCTACAGGAGTCCAATTGGATCGGTGGAACCACTCAAAATGTCCTTGAACCGTCATTTTACCCGTTTACATCTTGTAATGATTTCGTGAACTCAAGCCTACAACGGATGTTTATGACAACGTATAATTATCATATATGGTTTCAAACGGCATTATATGACCCCGAGATTTATCCCTTAGGGTCTTAAAGCTTTTTTCGCCACCAGGCTCTGAAACCTCAAAATTTACACAAAAAGCCTTCAATTTTGTTATTTTGTGACCTTTTTTCGACCGGAAATAAAAATTGCCGAAATGTTAACCATGGTCCATAATACCTTCCAGGAGTCCAATTAGGTCGGTGGAACCACCCAATATGCCCTTAAAGGGTCATTTTACCCGTTCACATTTTGAAGTGATTTCGTAATCTCAAGCCTACAACAGACGTTTAAGACAACATATAATGATCATGTATGTTTTCAAACGACATTATATGACCCCAAGATGTGTCTCTTAGGGTCTCAAGGCTTTTCGCCACCGGGCCCTGAAACCTCAAAATTTACACAAAAAGCGTAGATTATAACCTTCAATTTTTTTAATTTTTTTTGACCTTTTTTCGATCGGAAATAAAAATTGTCGAGATGTTTACCATAGTCCCTAATACCCTTCGGGAGTCTAGTTGGGTCGGTGGAACCACCCAATATGCCCTTAAATTATCATTTTAGCCATTCACAACTTGCATTGATTTCGTAAACTCAAGCCTACAACGGACGTTTAATTTATGACAACATATAATGATCATATTTGCTTTCAAACGACATTATATGAACCGAGATGTATCCTTTAGGGTGTCAAGGCTTTTGCCACCGAGCCCTGAAACCTCAAAATTTACACAAAAAGCGTGCATTATAGCCTTCAATTTTGTAATATTTTTTTACCTTTTTTCGACCGGAAATAAAATTTGCCTATACATTTATCATGGCCCCTTATACTCTCCGGGAGTCCGATTGGGTTGGTGGAACCATTCAATATGCCTTTAAATGGTCATTTTACCCGTTCACAACTTGTAGTAATTTCGTAAACTCAAGCCTATATATAACGGACGTTTATGACAACATATATTTATCATATATGGTTTCAAACAGCATTATATTACCCCGAGATGTATCTCTTAGGGTCTCAAGGCTTTTCACTACCAGGCCTTGAAACCTCAAAATTTACACAAAAAAACGATAGCCTTCAATTTTGTTATTTTTGATCTTTTTTCAACCGGAAATAAAAATTGCAGATGTGTTTACCATGGCCCCAAATACCTTCCAGGAGTCCAATTGGGTCGAAGGAACCACCTAATATGCCTTTAAATTGTCATTTTACCCGTTCACAACTTGTAGTGATTTCGTAAAATCAAGCCTACAAAGAACGTTTATGACAACATATAATGATCATATACAGTTTCAAATGGAATTATATTATCCCGAGATGTATCCCTTAGGGTTTCTAGGCTTTTTTCCACCGGGCCTTTAAACTTCAAAATTTACACAAAAAGCGTGGATTATTGCCTTTAATATTGTAATTTTTTGACCTTTTTCCGCCCAAATATAAAAATTGCCTATATGTTTACCATGGCCCCTAATAATCTCTGGCAGTGTGATTGGGTTGGTGGACCATCCAATATGCCCTTTAACGGTCATTTTACCCATTCACAACCTATAGTGATTTTGTAAATTCAAGTCTACCACAAACATTTATGACACCATATAATGATATTATATGGTTTCAAATGACATTTTTGACCCCGAGATGTATCCCTTAGGGTTTCAAGGCTTTTCGCCACCGGGCCCTGAAACCTCAAAATTTCATCAAAAAGAGTGGATTATAGCCTTCAATTTTGTAACTTTTTGACCTTTTTTCGCCCGAAAAATAAAAATCGCCGAGATGTTTACCATGGTCCCTAATACCATCCGAGAGTCCAATAGGGTCGGTGGAACCATTCATTATGCCCTTAAACGGTCATTTTACCCATTCACAACTTGTAGTGATTTCGTAAATTCAAGCCTACCAGGGACGTTTATGACAACATGTAATGATCATATATGTTTTTAAACGGCATTATATGACACGTAGATATATCCCCTAGGGTCTCAACATGTTTCGCCACTTGGCCTCAAAACCTCAAAATTTCCTCAAAAAACGTAAATTAGCCTTTAATTTTGTAATTTTTTGACCTTTTTTGCCAGGTAATTAAAATTGTCAAGATGTTTACCATGGTCCCTAAAACCCTCTGGGAGTCCAATTGGATCGGTAGAACCATCCAATATGTACTGAAACGATCATTTTACCCATTCGCAACTTGAACCGATTACATAAACTCTAGCCTACCATGGACGTTTATGACAATATATAATGATTATTTATGGTTTCAAACGGCATAATATGACCTCGAAAATGTATCCTTAAGGGTCTCAAGGTTTTTCTCCACCGGGCCACTAAACCTCAAAATTTCCTTAAAAAGCGTGGATTATAGCCTTCGATTTTGTAATTTTCTGCCTTTTTTTCGCCCGAAAAAAAAAATTGCCTAAATGTTTACCATGGTCCCTAATGCCCTCTGGGTGTCCGATTAGGTCGGTGGAACCATCTAATATGCCCTTAAACGGTCATTTTACCTGTTCACAACTTGCAGTGATTTTGTAAACTCAAGCCTACCACGTACGTTTATGACAACATATAATGATCATATATGGTTTCAAACGACATTATATGACCCTGAGATATATCCCCTAGGGTCTCTACATTTTTTTCCACCGGGCCCTGAAACCTCAAAATTTCCTCTAAAAGTGTGGATAATAGCTTGAGCAGTCAAAAACTGACCCGATACGAGAACCTGACTTTAACCAACAATGATATGAATCCAGCTTGTTCTTCGAACAATGTGGTGAAACTAGTTACCTGTAACCTAGCCTAAAATCTTAACCAAAAACCGATTTGATCCAATACTTGATGACCTGAACCTGAACCTGCACCTGACCTGATAGTTACTGTCAAACGATTAAATTCGACCCGAAAACAATCCGAACCCAAACTAGTACCCGACCCAATTAAAACATGAACCCGAGTCATGGAAGGTTTAATAAATTTTTTTATACCTTTTATTCAGCTTATATACTGGAATAATTCTGTAAACCCTCGATCCGATTTAATAAAATCTTTTGTTTTGCATATATAACTTTTGTTCTTTATTGCTCGTATATCGGTTTAATAAAATCTTTATGATGCTTAATCAAATTATGGATGGCGTAATTATATAGTTCAACTTGGCCACATCGATATTTATTATAATTAAACTTGAACCAGAACCCAACTCAACACTAACCCGAACCCGAATGTACCATCTTGTTAACCCATCCAAACCCGACTCAACACAACCCGAACCTGAAATTAAATCCGATTTGATTTTAACCCGAATTGAAACCGACCTATATCCGAAAAGGTGACGGACTTGTTATAACTTGAACTGAAATTGACCCGACCTGAACCTGATCTGAAGCTAAATTGATCAGACATAACCTGATCCTGATTTAACCCGAAACCTAATTTGACCCGACCTAAATCCGACTTGAATACCCGAATTAACAGCTCTAATTTTAATATTGAATACATCTTTTCCCACTTAATTTCAGTGATAGAGAATATCCATAGAATATTCTCATCTTAGGTTTAGG
The DNA here is from genome assembly GCF_948465745.1 of Chenopodium album. Classification (NCBI taxonomy): domain Eukaryota; kingdom Viridiplantae; phylum Streptophyta; class Magnoliopsida; order Caryophyllales; family Amaranthaceae; genus Chenopodium; species Chenopodium album. The sequence continues at coordinate 1,269,423 of NC_137855.1, forward strand.
ATATATTTTGTATAAGATTATCTTTGATATCTGTACATATCTTATAGTTACCTAATATGATTAGGTTTCTCATTGTAACCCTATAAATATTGATCAATGGAAATCACTCTAATTGAGGAGTTTATATTATCTGACATGGTATCACAGCTTAGGTGAGATCTTGGGATCATATATAAAAATTCTCACCCTGCCGGTGGGTTGCAAAATAAAACCCACCGGCGGGATATACACAAACTTTTTATGCTTCCGCAAACACACACATATAGATTTTTTTTTTTTCCTTTTCTCAAAGTTTTTTTTTAGAATCTTTATGTAACCTTGCGCCTCCCACCGATAGTAGCAACCGCGAAAGCCGCCTCCATCATTGGTGGCAATCGCATACACTACCGCCTTCCACTACTGGCAGTAACCAAATCTGCCAACCTTCTCCATGTGCCGCACTCTATTTCCACCTCCTCATGACCAACAATGATTCTTACATTGTTCCATTGGTTTTTCTACACATAATCACATAGATTTTGTTTTGGTGGTCGTATATCAGATTAAGGTCAACTACTTTTGCACATCTCTTTTGCTATCAAGTTGGCTCCTCTTATTGTTGCAGCACTTGGAATCTTTGTGGAGTATTGTTTCTTGCTACCTGGGTTTCTCTTTTGAGATAAATTTCAAGCGGTGAAATTTAATCTTTTCTTGCGCTATTTTATTTGTTTTTATTCAACTGTGATTTCACGTAGTAGTGTAGTGTCTTCTTCCCGATGATGGTTTGATCCCTTAGCTTCTTCTTCTCTGGATCTGCAACTTAGCCCAAGTCTGTGTGCGGCTCTTCTCCTTCTCCTCTGGCCAAGCAGTGCTTATCTCTACTCTATGTAGGTCGTGGCTGTTGCTTCTCATCGTCATCACATGCACATGTCTACTACTTCTCTTTTGATCATGGGTTACCATACTATCCTTACCGCTCGATGCGTGATTCAGATCCAGTCTGAGCATCCGATTTTCTCCCGCTCTGACTGCGGGGGTGTGATAGAGAATATCCATAGAATATTCTCATCTTAGGTTTAGGATATATTTTGTATAAGATTATCTTTGATATCTGTACATATCTTATAGTTACCTAATATGATTAGGTTTCTCATTGTAACCCTATAAATATTGATCAATGGAAATCACTCTAATTAAGGAGTTTATATTATCTAACATTCAGTTTTAACTCCAGTCATTTGTTCACTTGTAGATAAGTCTTAACATATAGGTTGAGCTAAGGAATAATCAATTTAAGACTTTATTGAACTAACTAGTAATCTGTAACTTTATGTCCAAGTTTCTTAGGCATGATTAATTGATTATGAAAAGTCACTTCATATGTCAAATAATTGAGCTTTCTGTCATGCACTGCAGTGCCTAAGTACGTACAACTAACCTTTAATTCGAGAATACGTGTAATTCTAGGCATTGCATGATCGATGTTGGATTGTGGAAGGTCAAGGTCTATTCACTTACCTAATATAATGTCATTCTTCGTATCGTCCAAAATTAAATGTCATATTGATACGATATTATGGGTAGTTTAATTTGATGTTTTGCTACTACTTAATGTAACAAATATTTTTGGATCAATAAAGTGTATGTTGTAAAGGATAATTCTATGGTTGTCGTTTGAAAAATGACAACTATAATTTTTAAAAATGAATGGCACGGTTAAGATTAATGAATTTTGAATTATATTTAAATGTTAATACTAATTTTAAAAAAATTTATGTTATATTCTGATAAAATTTTTATATTTTTTTTCTGATTTTTTATTTTATTAATTGGTGATTAAAACTAAAATTTTAAATTAAATTGAAAAAATAGAATAATTAAATTTTAAAAGTCAAAATATAACAATGCAACTATGCAAGTTTGAGCACAAAGCTTTATCAAAGAACTATATGCATGCATGATAATTTGGGGGAAAAAAAAAATTCAATTATCATAATAACTTTCAGTCAAAGCCAAACGTGACCGAACTATGTTTCTATGAATTATTATTTGTAGGTATACTTGTCTGGCAAATTTAATTATATTCTTCAATTCAAAAATTCCAATAGATGGTTCCTACAGGCGCCTGTATGGTGCAACGTACAGTCGTTTGGTAGGAAAGAACATGATATATATATATATATATATATATATATATATATATATATATATATATATATATATATATATATATATATATATATAAGTAATGAACATATAGCTATAGTGAAAAGAACATACTGTTATATACCTAAAATGAAAATAACATACTATCAATATGTAATGAACATATAGCTAGAGTAAAAAGAACATTTTTGCCCAAAACAAAAAAAAAAAAAATGAAAACAACATAAGTTTATGTTATTTATCGTCAGTATAATGTACTTTTATTTACGACATAGTGTTCATTGCTTATTGTGAAATGTATAATGAATTTTGTCTTCAAATTATGGTGGTTATATATAAATAATGTTTATTACATAATATTATCATGTTTTGTTTTTTTATTAATATTACATATGTTCTTTAGATATGAAAAAATATAAAAAAATTAGATGTTCGTTAGAAAACAATTATGTCCTTTACAAAATAACTACATATTCTTTACAAAATAATTATATGTTCTTTTTGCATTTTTTGGCTGTACCAAGCAAGGTACAGCTGCCTGCACCTTAAAATTCGGTGTTAAGTTATAATGATAACTTATTAATATATATGTGTGGTTACACCGATATATTTAATCAATAGTAGTGAAGTGCAAATTTGCTTTGACGTTTGTGAATTCTAATTTGTTGGGTGACTAGGAATCCACTACATACTTATATAGAAGTACATACTACATCGATTATGCCATTCACACCTTCATTCTTGAAAGTTCGGCTCAATTACTAGTATTATACTTTTATATATGTGTATAATTTATTATCATCAATTTGTCGGTTTATAAGTAAATGTATGCTTTTTTATTTAGATCATGCAAATAATGCAATGTTCTATCAATCTTATTTCCATCAATTTAAGAAATAATGAGTTTAGATAGGTTGATATAAGGATTAATAATACGTTTGAATGGAATAGGTTCTTTAAAAACAAAATACTACGACAAAGTATTAGAAAATCAATTTAGTAATGACTAATGAGTAATACTCCCTCCGTCCCTAAATTACATTCCTCTTTCTAGCATTAATTCCTCACATAATTGAGAGAAAGAGGAATGTAATTTAGGGACGGAGGGAGTACTAGTACAGTTGTATATACAAAAAAACATTCTAATAAAAATGTCAGAAGTGGGGTTCGAACCCACGCCCTCGTAAGAGGACCAGAACTTGAGTCTGGCGCCTTAGACCACTCGGCCATCCTGACTTAATAATGTTATTATCATTAATTTAATCAGGCATTTACAACAATCATTAAACATAAACATGTGAAATTCTGTTAGTTAGAGATATAATTAGCAAAATGTACAAATAAAATACTACCTCCGTTAATTTTTATGTGCAAATTTGGGGTAATATGTTTGAGATATAAAATATTCCAAAGTTGCACATAAAAATTAATGAAGATAATAGGTACTTCGTATATAAAATATAATATGAGTTTTAAAATATTTTAGGTATTATTTTATGGACTTAGTACAACCCTGAACTTATGGTCCAGTGGTCCACCATGTCTTTAATGGGCTTGCTGCACATTTGATCCAACATTCCAACTTCATGTTTATGAACCGCGGTTATGATTGTAAGCCCAAATACATGGCTTACAGACCGTAGTTGGTTTCTAGCAAAACACTACAATCCCTATTATAACAAAATTAATGATCATCTTAATCAATCTTATTTATATACTTCGTATTTAGTAATTTAATCGTTTATCTTGATCGAAGGATACTTATTCTAATTAAGACTACTCTTCCATTTTCTATCTATGATAGCCTAGACAAAGTTAATGCTATTTGTGGTGTATCTCTTTAGTTCTTGATCGATTGATAAATATATTATTACTGTACTATTACCATGTAACTTGTAAACTTTGTACACCTTTTTTTTTCTTTTCATGATGAAGACATTTGATAACTAGTAGCACTAGATCATCAATCCAGAAATGTAATATAAATACATACACAAACTCGATTAATTTCATTATTTCTTATAAAACAAGTACAAGGTACAACAATTGAGCACAATTATTACATATAATCTTAACATCCAAGCATCAGTAAATAAGTAAACAAATCGAGGAACTTAACAACACGACTTATATTTTCGTAACTTATAAAGATAGTATAAAATTCACGGTATGTATGTACTTGTAGGAGTACATACGAAGCTAAGGTGAGTATGTAGCTTCAATTCGCGATCATTATAGTAGGGCAATTTTAATTAGTAAGGAGGAGACTTGTAGTCGTAGGATGGAGGCTTGTACGAAGGGTACTTGTAGGAGTGCTTGGGTGAGTGGTGATAATAGTGTGGTTCAGGAGACTTATAATAGGACGGAGAATAGTAATATGGAGGAGACTTGTAGGGTTCGTAGGACTTGTAAGGTTTAGGAGACTTGTAGGAGTACGAAGGGGACTTATAGGGTTCATGGGACTTGTAAGGTTCAGGAGACTTGTAGGAGTACGAAGGGGACTTATAGGGTTCGTGGGACTTGTAAGGTTCAGGAGACTTGTAGGAGTACGAAGGGGACTTATAGGGTTCGTGGGACTTGTAAGGTTCAGGAGACTTGTAGGAGTACGAAGGGGACTTGTACGACTTGTAGGGTGGTGATTCATAATAGTATGGTTTAGGGGACTTGTAATAATCGTAGTGTGGTGGAGCCTTGTACTCGTATGGAGGGGATTTGGAGTACGAGGGCGAATAGTATGGAGATCGATCTTTGTAGTAGTCGTATGAGCCTGCAGCTACATTAGTGAGCAATGGAAGTAGTGTAAAGGCGCAGGCAAAAATAATAAGCCCGGAAGTAGCCATTGTACGTGTTGTGTGCAGGCTAGCTATTTGTGAATGTTGCTTCAAACTTGAAAGATATATGCCTCATTTTTATAGCTAACATATCATATCATTTGGTGAAGGGTTTGTAACATTTGTTGGATTTTCGTTGAAGATTTCAACCTTCAAAAACATAAATTATATCATAGCTGATCACACACACCCCCTTAATTCAAATTTAGGATTGGTTTGTTAAGTCATCTTTTATTTATTTGTCCATTCACGTTACATACGAAAACATATCTAAAGAAGATGACATATGAATTACTTAAATTATTGTCTATATTTACCTTATCTTTGCTCTTTTACCATGTCAAAACTCAAAAGTTAGAACTACGTACATAAACTAATCAGACAAAGTACAACATTTAGAATCGGTCCACGTAAATGTACATATGATCATGACCTTAAAACATGATTTTATTTTATTTTATATTATTTTTTTATCAAAGAGAAATGGTCTGTTATTAGACCCTTAGGGAAATCGTACCTTAGTTCATTACAAATACATATTGTTTGACTTTAAACCAATTATGAAATCAGTAGATTTAGCTTATTATGTACTCGTATATATGTATGTAAAGGTGATTTCTTTTTTGTGTATGTTTTAATTTTTGAAAATTGGGTTGATTAGCTTGAAGTTTGTTATTTGAGCAAATTAAAAGTGATCCATAAAATCAACATGCTATCTTACATAGAATTGGTCAATTGTAGATAGATGACATCATGAACTCCTAAAAATCGAATTCAAGTTAGAAGATTTTGGAGTTGTTAAAATTGGATCACCATTATTTCTTTTTCTTTTTGAAATTATGTGATTAGTTTTATGTTTGACCGTTGATATTATGAATCTAACTAAAGCAACTTGAACTTTTACAATAATTCATGATTTTTAACATTTTAATTCAGCTCTAGCATTTTTTTAGCTGAATTCATATTTGAGCATCAAAGAGAAAACAGAGAAATTTCATAGTAATAATGCAATATGCAATAAGCATGCAACAGCAGCATATATACAACGTAAACAATAGGAGTTGTATATCGAGTTGATGCAAGTATATATGCAACATTAACGAAATCTGCTTGGTTATTAAGTATTTAAGTGGACCTATATATGTTACTCAAACTTAGGTACTCGATCTTATTCAAGTACGTGTCTGCACACTCAGCTAATTTGTGAAAGAGTCTAACAAAGTTATAGGGAATCGAGTTTGAACCTCAGATGAATGCGTCTTTCTTTATTATTACCATTACCACCATATATATAGTAGCATAAGAAGAATGACAGAGACGTGGCTCACAAAACAAAGAGGAAGAAGACATTTAAGAGAGAAACAGGATGTAGAGTGACGTAAGATTCAATAATAAATATGCAGTAATTTTCACTATCATATAGTAGAGCTACACAATAAACATAAATTCCGAAATCATAATTTACAATCCTAAAACAATATAATTCTCCAATTTCAAAAGAAAACAATCCTATTTAATTTATTATAGAATCACCACATCAATACCTTCTCGAATTCGCTTTGCAAGTACTTCTATTTGTTTTCTCCAAAGGTTGATATTTTCAGTCATAATAATATTTGCATAGTCCAAATGTATGTGTGTATTTCCATCCATTTGGGAATGATGAATATTAAAAATTAACTTGTTAAGGTTGGAAGCATGCTCGGCCAGACAAAGTGCTAGATTCACTTCTGATTCAGTTCCTGAAAAACGAGCAAACTCTACAACAGCAAGGTGCTTATGGGCACGTATTCTTTCAATTTGAACATCACTTTGTACAAACTTCGCTGCCCACTTCCCAAATGTTCTTGATAGTCCACGAGTGGGAAAAAGCTACAAACCAATATCAAATGGTAGATAGACCAACCATCATTAAATGACATCTTAAGCATTTATTAAATTTGTAAGGTTAAAACAAAAATTTTACCTTCAACTTTAAGGTGTGCAACACAGGACAGACTTTAATGAAAGGGATCAAAGCAAGAAGGTTGTCTTTTCCGTCGTCTGACAGCGTAGCATATATCTCCAATTGATTAACGTTAGGAAACCTCGAAAACTTAGTTGGAAGAAATTTTTGCTGCATACAACGTTGGAACAACCCAAATACAATTGAATGTTAAAAATAAGAGACATTAATACTATATTGTGTACAAATAATTGATTTCGACACATAATAATGAAAATAGTTAAGCATTTTACAACAACCTTTAAAGACCAGGAAAGAGAGAGTTGCTCAAGTTGATTAGAAAAAATTTCAAAGATATTCAATTTGCGATTGTGATACCAATATCCACCCTCAAATGTCACACTTACAAGTGATGGAACACTAGTATATTGTATATTTGTTTTAACACCCCTGAATTTAAACCAAGTAAGATTTGGAGCTGAAATCTGAATTGTTTCAATGTTGTCGCAGTCATATAACTCTAAGTGCTTCAGCTTAGAGGAGGAAACAACAACTTGTGTTTTACGTACCGATCCACACAAGTAAAATTTACAATTCTTGACGGTTAGACGATCAAGATTGAGACAATTTGACAAAACATATTCAACCACATCTCCCTCGACTATCAATGTTTCCAAGTGAATAGTTTTCAGGGTAGTAATTCGATTGTTGGAGAGAAAATCCTGTCGAAGTATGTAACCATTCGTCTCCATACAGAGGCCAATACAAGTTGAGAAGTTCAACTCCAAGTTGCGTACATTTTTGCTTAAGGCCATAGCTATCCAATTATCAATATCAGCAGTATGTGATTCATAAAGAGGAAAATGAATTCTGAATGTGCTCAAATACGAGGCACGATTCTCATTCACAACTTGATTAACCCATTTAATAAGATATCTATCATAAGTACCTAGATCAGTCCAACCCCAGTGTGGGTCGATCAAGTAAAAATCGGGGTGTTCGAAATCAAGATGAGCTAAGTAAGTCCAAACATATCTCCACCTTTTGGAAACAAGACTAGTTGTCCCTGCTGATTTCATGTCCACAAAAGATAACAAGTGCAACAATAGATCATTAGGCAAATCACTAATTCTATCCACATTGTTATTATTATTTTTGGTTTTGCTTCTCCTTCTCTTTGGAATAAGGTTGAAGATGTCTTTTGAGCTAATAATAGTCTTATTATCATAGTCCTTCAAATTCCTCGAAGCAGAATTTAAGGCTCTGTTAATGATCGAATCCATAGTCGAATAGACGAATACAACTGCCTCCTTAATGAATAACATAAAATCTAGTTAGTACTAGAGCCGGAATTATAGATTATTGTTTGATACTTAATCGTTTAACCAGTAATATACATTAAACTAGTTTGTATGCTTCTACACAAGTAAAATTCACACAATTCTCACAAGTAAACTAGATAGCATTAGTAGTCAAGGGAGATTTTAATGGTTTGAATGAATAACATAAAAACTAGTTAGTACTAGAGGGCGTATTAATTAGGTATAAATATTGCATACAGAGATTGATAATCATAAACAATTTTTATTTAATATCAGAATGTATATAGTATTAGTAAATTAGTATATAGTTCAATAGTCTAAGATCCCTAAATTAACGAACCAGAGGTTTTTTTTTTTTTTTTTTTTTTTTGAGGGAACGAACCAGAGGATTTGATTAAATTAAAGAAAGATTTAATTAAATTAAAGGTAGTGTGAAAGTAAACCCTAGATTATACATATTCCAATGATTAAAAAAAAAAAAAAAAAAAAACAATGCATACCTCAATGTAGCGTGAAAAAATCGATCTGAAATTGCTAGGCAAGGCAAGAGCTTGAAGGCTATATATTCTTATTGAGCATCCAAAATATTAACTTAGAAAATAACATTGCTCGTATCTTTCTGTTTGTTTGAAGGAAATAATATTATATAAGGAAACAATCCTAGTTTAATTTTATATGCCGATAAAATATACACAAATAATAATCTACTTAGGATTTAAATTATTTTTTAAAAAAAAAACTTATCAAATTAAAAATTTTACCCTACTATTTGATGACCGTATAATATATACCGTACAAATTAAAGTAATTATTTTGACTAACAAAAATAAGTGCATGTTATTCAAAATCAAGTCAATCAAACACATTTAAAAATCGACTCAAAATATTAACGTGTCAAGTCAAACTACCCCAACTAGAGGTGTCAAAAGCACACCCGACCCGATCCGAAAAATATCCGATTCAGATTTGGACTCGCGTGAACATAACAATTTAGTATGACTTAATTTAAAAATTTATCCGACCCGACCATATCAAACTCGATCCGATCATTCGAATTGACACCCCCAACACGAATTCGAGCATCAATTAAGCACCCACTAAAGTAAGTAGAACACCCGTTATCAAAAAAAAAAAAAAAAAGTAAGTAGAACACCCCGTAATTATGTATGTAAGAAGCCGCCCAATTGCCAATCCCATTTCAAAGACGCGCGCTAACTCACTCTCTCTCTCTTTTTTTTTTTTTAATTAAAAAACGTATTAAATACTCAGAGTTTGTTATTAATCAACAGAATTTGTTATTCCTCCTCAACCCCTCTCTTTCTCTCTCTTCAACATATCTCTCTAAAATCTGCAACTCAAACACACTCATCTTCTCTCTCTAAATCAGCTCATCATCAATGGAGGAGAATAGACCAGATAAAATCGCTAAAGTGGAGGAGAAGACTCAAGAAACAGAAATGGCGGATCATCAGAAAACAGAGGATCATCATCATCATCATTCTTCTCAAGAAACAGAGGAGAACACCAAAATATCGCCAGAAGAAGCAAAGGAGAAGAAGAATATCTCACCACCTAAAATGGCGGAGGTCCAGACAACTGAGATTGATTTTGATGAAATCAATCATGAATTCCTCGCTGAAAAAAGTTCGATCAAAGAAACTGACGCTGATCGTAAGTTTAATTTTATGATGTTTTCAGAATTTCATTTCCAGTTTATCCGATTAATTCAAGCTTTAACTTAAATAACCTAGTGTTGATTAGTTCTTGAGGAGATCACAAAATTCATGATTGATATGACGTTATTATTCAATTAATTTCAGGTTACTTGTTTATAATCTACTCGTTTGAAGTATGTTAGTCGTACAAGCACATTATAAGTTGATATCAGCATATTTTGATGTTATAACTAAATACTAATATATAAAAATATCTCAGCAGAAGAAGCAGCTATAATGGCGGATCATCATCATTCTTCTCAAGAAACAGAGGAGAAGACCAAAATCTCACCAGAAGAAGCAAAGGAGAAGAAGAATATCTCACCACCTAAAGTGGCGGAGCAGCAGACTACTGAGATCGATTCTGATGAAATTGATCATTCGACTGAAGAAACTGATGACGCTGATTGTAAGTTTAATTTTCTGACGCTTTCAGAATTTCATTCCCAGTTTATCCGATTAATTTATAATACAATCAAGCTTTACCTTAAATAATGTAGTGTTAATTAGTTCTTGAGGAGATAACAAAATTCATGAATGATATGACGTTATTATTCAAATAATTTCAGGTTACTTGTTTCTAAGTAAAAATTAGGGTTCTTAATCTTAATCAAGGAAAAGAAAAGATTTATGATCGATTTTGTTATCAAGACAATAATTATATGATATAAGCATATTTTGATGTTACTATTAATATTTTGTTACTTGTTAGTCGTACAATCACATTATTATTTGATATAAGCATATCTGAAGACCATAGTTATTAGTATAATGTTAGTTTACAGTATTAAACATATAAGCATCTTAATATGATAATATCTCACCACCTAAATTGATCATGTATTCAATGAATTCCTCGCTGAAAAAGGTTCGATTGAAGAAACTGACGCTGATCGTAAGTTTAATTTCATTTCCAGCTTATCCGATTAATTAATATTTAATACTATCAAGCTTTAACTTCAATAACATAGTGTTAATTAGTTCTTGAGGAGATCACAAAATTCATGAATAATATGATGTTATTAGTTATTATTCAATTAATTTCAGGTAACTAGTTTATAATCTACTCGTTTGAAGTATGTTAGTCGTACAAGCACATTATTATATGATATCAGCATATTTTGGTGTTATTACTAAATACTAATATATAAAAATATCTCAGCAGAAGAAGCAGCTATAATGGAGGAGGAGCAAATAATTGAGATTGATTATGATGAACTCGTTGATGTTTTCAATGAATTCTTTGCTGAAGAAAGTTCTGACGAAGACGAAGAACCTGGTTTTATGACTTGGCCAAATATCTCTATTGATAAGTTTTTTTATGAAATTGGAGCTTCGGCTGTTCTTGCGTCTTATAGAGAAGCTCTCGAATCCGGAAACATTGATGAATTCGGTCATGAGCTTGACGAATTCCGTGATCAAGGTTTTGCAGGATGCTTAGTTATGCTCTGCGTTTATGGAAACCACAAGAGGCACACCAAGGAAAATCTACTTTTGGCGCTGAACCTTCTCAAGGAACACATGATAAAATCCAGGTTTAGTGATGTCATTGATCTCACTGTCAAGTATGCTCTAGAAGATTTTAATCTGGTGAAAGCACTGCAACTCGCAACGTGGTATGTGATGTGCATTTTTAGTCTGGCAGATGAGGTTGAACCAGCAAAAGTCATTACAAGGGCTGTTATATACCCGATTCTATCAGGGAATTATGATGAGGGAGTCATTCTCTCTACTGTAAGCAGGTTTCTGAGTTCTGATTACTCGACTTTACATAGGGTTGCATTCGTCGTACTTACTGTCTTGGCAAAGTTGATCAAAAAGAGAAACAGTCCAGAATTGTCGTCGAAGATCCATAAAGCCGGAATTGTTGATGCCGTGTGCAACATGGACTTAACTACAGACTCTGAAGGAGACCAAGAGCGTGCAAGAGTTTGTTCTGCTGCACTTGGAGAAATGCCAAAGCTAGCATTGAAGGATAAACAGGCTGCTGGTAAAGAACCTGTATTAAAGAAGCAGGTACAATGACTGCATTTTTAATCTACTTGAAATCGAATCATGGTTGTTGAAGCGTGCTGTTGCCAGGGATCGTACATGGAAATGTTCGTTGCATATATACCTGTAGTGATCGAAATGTTACCTTTGGTATACAAGAGATGGAGCTGTGATCATCTATGTTAGTTGATAACTGTCGATATATATAGTATGTAGTAGAAATTGAGGCTAGCAGATGTTGAGAAGTGTCTGCTATATAGTATAATCTTAGACTATGCTAATTGATGATGAAAGTATATAGTAATAGTATGTAGTAGAATAAACCTGCTTAGCATTCGTTATGTTGTTGCTGGACTATTGATGTTCAATCAATATTTTGAATTCATGTTATAAAAGAATGTAGTATTATTAGTATATAGTTTCTTTTATTAAATGACTTTTTTGCTCAAGTATAATGTTGCATTGCTTTTGCTGTACCTAATATTATGAATGATATACCACTTTGAGAGATTCATGATATGTCAGATAATTCCAATTATTGGTCATTACTTTCGTATGCTCTACTGCTGATTAGGATTGCTATTTGGGTAACCTAGGACAATATATCTTATATGTATCAACTGAAAAAAAAAATGAGAATTTACCTAGAAAGTAGAAAGTGAATGAAATCAACTGTATCGACTATCTAGAAAACTTTGAATTGAGCTCCCAATTCAAGGGCCTTGTTTACAAGATTTGATGTCGGGTCTTAAGACGTGTTAGTAAGGTATATTTGATGTACAAGAGCGTTGGTTTTGAAATATGGGTAGCATTTTAATGTACAAATTGGAATGTTTTACAATAATTCATAAATTTTAACTAATTGGAATGTTTTACAATAATTCATGATTTTTAACAAATGCTGATGGTTAAAAATTTTAATAGATTACATAGACTATATGTATTAATCTACATATTTGTATATATTCTTCCAATTTGTGTACATGGATGTCACAAAAAAAAAAAAAAAAAAAAAAAAAAAAAAAAAAAAAAAAAAACAATTTGTGTACCTGCCAAAAGCAACTAATTGAGTACCATACACAGCTTATTAAGTGCTTAGATACTGAGTTTAGGACGGAATTTTGAATCAACAAATCTTGAGGTAATCTCGTCCGTACAAGCCATGCGGATTCTCTCAGGTGTAGCAGGATTGTCCAGAGGAAACCACCCACTGTAGCCTGCTTCCGTTCTAGCAGCTGTGACTGCATCCTTGATAGCAAATAAGACAGCAGAAGCAAGGAAGAATGGAGGTTCGCCAACAGCTTTAGAGGAATGTATAGCTTTAACATTTGGAGATCCCTGCATGTATATCAGCCAATAGTAGCATGTTATCGAATATTTGACTCACAGTTTGCAGATAGCAGATTCTTATTTGTAGTGTCACACAGAAGGGCAACTTTAAACAATAACACAAGGAATATTAGCAATATTCATATGGGATCACTTTTACTTTGGCCATGTATATGCTTCTCATCTAGAGACCAAGTTTCATAACGATATAAAAAAAGACAAATTTTTAACCATCAGCATTAAGCTCGAGCTTCCTTCCTACATGCATGCTCTTCCGTAGTTTAGAGGCAGTGAAGCCCATACTACAGAGTATGTAATAAGAAAAGATTTATTGGCAGCATACTCAATCAACCAGATGATTTTTTAGCCTACTACAGATCCAATTCCATAACTCACTACGGAGTATGTAATAAGAAAGGATTTACTGGCAGCATACTCAATCAACCAGATGATTTTTTAGCCTACTACAGATCCAATTCCATAACTCACAAATTGGGGTGTATATAGAAGCATCTAACACTATAAGTGATAACGACAGGTGTACAAACCTTCAAAAGAGAGACGCTGAATTTTGAGGGTACATCATTCAGGGATGGAATTTTATAATTTCCAGGTCCACATGTGTAAAGGAAGCCAGGAGGTATCCACTTATGAGCTGCATCTCCCCACTTGAGCTCCTCTAAAGCAACCCAGCCCAGCCCCTGTACGAATGCCCCTTCAATCTGCAATAAACATGGGTTGTGAAAAAATGAATATGCAGGATTTACATTCAGTAAAGTTCAGCAGTGATTTTCTGTGATTAATGTGAGACTATCCTGTGCTCTACACAATCAAGCAATAAGAGTTAACATTATCATCAAGACACGGACAGTAAAACAAAGCTAATAAACAACTGCAGTCAATCATATAAAAGCATTGGTCCTGACATTTGCTCCATTTTTTTTATTAAAATGAGGACACGACTCATTACTAATAGGGTTTTTTTTTAGTATGATTAATCCTTCAAAGTAGATACAGAAAGATGAAATATAAAGCTTTTGAGCAAATTCCAATTTTGAAAAGGTTAAAACCAAACCAAACAATGCACAACTTCTACCAATTTTTTTCCAACCATTCTTCTATCTAATTTATTAAGCCCAAACAGCTAAGATGGAGAATTCTGTAGTGGAAAGTACCTGACCAACATCAATGGCAGGATTGAGAGAATGTCCAAGATCAAGAAAGATGTTTGCAACTCTTGTGTGGAAATCTCCAGTTAATGTGTCGATTTCGACCTCAGAAAAAGCAGCACCGTACGTGAAATAACTGAAAGGTTTCCCCTTGCAGGTTTTCCAATCAAAGCCAATATCAGGAGTAGCATGGAAACCATGAGCAGATAGATCTATTCTCTCCAAATAGCATGCATGTACCAACTGAAAGAAACAAAGTGGTCATTATCTCCTAGAGGAAAATAATTTTTGGAAAAAGTATTTTATTATCTAGACACACTACCTCGGCAAATGAAAAGAAGTTCTGTTTTGAAGCAATAGGCTCCATCCTTGCTTTTATTTGCTCACAAGCATCTAGAACTGCAGCACCATACATATCAGAACTTGCTGATGCTGCAGTTGGTGATGAATTTGGAACCTGTTGGCCGCAAACAAAAACAGCAGAATAGAAGTGCCTGTAAGTTCTACAGTAAAATATTTATGTATGCGAATTTGACATCTTCTGCTTGCTTGTTACCTTGTCTGTACTAGTTTCCGATATGAATACAGAGCTAAGAGGAATGTCAAAAGCAGAAGCAGCAATTTGGGCTACTTTTGTATGTAAGCCTTGACCCATCTCAACACCACCATGAGTAACTAGTACAGTGCCGTCAGTATAAACTTGGACAAGGGCGCCTGCCTGCATTCATTGTAATCAATACATAAGAACAGTGAAGAACAAGAGATGAAACACCTCTACCTACTCACTTTATAGACATGCCAATCTTTAAAGAAAAACTCCTTTGTACATTGTAAAACACACTGTAAGTTGATACATTATTGGTCAATGTTTAAGATATCAGACCTCAAAAGTCTTTAGGAGGCAATCTTTATTGCACGGAGGGAAGCTAGTCACCTTAACTTGCATGTGTATGATAGATTGATAACATGCAGGGTCAACAATGATAGAAAATGCACACAGGAATGAACTTTGCATGCTCACATGATAAAGTCAAATCCAAATTATACAGAACCTAATCAAAACAAAATAAAAAATCATTTCCACACCACATACAATTGATAATGGTATGAATTCAATACAACCTGATTAAAGCCTAAAAATTAGAGTTGTCAATTCGGGTATTCAAGTTGGGTTTGGGTTGGGTCAAATTAGGTCTCAGGTTAAATCAGGATCATGTTATGTCGGATCAATCTAGCTTCATATCTCAGGTCGGGTCAATTTCAGTTCAAATTATAATGGGTCGTTCACCTTATCGGATTTAGGTCGGGTTAAATTCGAGTAAAAATCAGATCGGGTTCAATTTTAGGTTCGGGTTATGTTGAGTCGGGTTTGGATGGGTTAACAAGATGGTACATTCGGGTTCACGTTAGTGTTGAGTCGGGTTTTGGTTCAAGTTCAAGTCTAACAAATATTGATGTGGCCAAGTTGAACTATATAATTACGTCTTCCATAATTTGATCAAGCATCATCAAGATTTTATAAAACCTATATACGAGTAATAGAGAACAAAAGGTATATAAGTTGAACATAAGATTTTATTAATCGGGTTAAGGGTTTACAAAATTATACCAGTATATAAGCTAAATAAAAGGTAAATAAAATTTTATTCAACCTTCCATGACTCGGGTTCAGGTTTTAATTGGGTCGGGTACTAGTTTAGGTTCGGATTGTTTTCGGGTCGGATTTAACCGGTTGACAGTAACTATCAGGACAGGCTACAAATCACTAGTTTCACCCCATTGTTCGAGTACAGGCTATGTTCAAATCATTGTCGGTTAAGGTCGGGTTCTCGGATCAGGTCAGTTTTTGATACCTCAAGCTATAATCCACACTTTTTGAGAAAATTTGGAGGTTTCGAGGCCCGGTGGAAAAAAGTGTTGAGACCCTAGGGGATATCTCAAGGTCATACAATGCCGTTTGAAACCATATATGATCATTATATTATGTCATAAAGGTACATGGTATGCTTGAGTTACGAATTTACAAGTTGTGAATGGGTAAAATGACTGTTTAAGGGCATATTGGGTGGTTCCACCGACCCAATTGGACTCTTGGAGGGTATTAGGGACTATGGTTAACATCTCGGCAATTTTTATTTTCGGTCGATACAAAAAGGTCAAAAAATTACAAAATTGAAGGTTATAATCCACGCTTTTGTGTAAATTTAGAGGATTCTAGGCCCGGTGGCGAAAAACTGTAAGACCCTAAGGTATACATCTCGGGGTCATATAATGCCGTTTGAAACCATATATGATCATTATATATTCTGATAAACGTCCGTGGTAGGCTTGAGTTTACGAAATCATAACAAGTTGTGAACGGGTAAAATGACAGTTTAAGGGCAAATTGGGTGGTTCCACCGACCCAATTGGACTCTTGGAGGGTATTAGGAACTATGGTTAACATCTCGACAATTTTTATTTCCGATCGAAAAAAGGTCAAAAAATTACAAAATTGAAGGCTATAATACACGCTTTTTGTGTAAATTTTGAGGTTTCAAGGCCCGGTTTGCGAAAAACCTTAAGACCCTAAGGGATACATCTCGGGGGTAATATAATGCCGTTTGAAACCATATATGATCATTATATGTTCTCATAAACGTTCGTGGTAGGCTTCAATTTACGAAATCACTACAAGTTGTGAATGGGTAAAATGACTGTTTAAGGGCATATTGGGTGGTTCCACCGACCCAATTGGACTCTTGGAGGGTATTAGGGACTATGGTTAACATCTTGACAATTTTTATTTCCGGTCGGAAAAAGGTCTAAAAATTACAAAATTGGAGGCTATAATCCACGTTTTTTGTGTAAATTTTGAGGTTTCAGACCCGGTGGCGAAAAGCCTTGAGACCCTAAGGGATACATCTCGAGGTCATATAATGCCGTTTGAAAACATAATGATCATTATATGTTTTTATAAACGTCTGTTGTAGGCTTGAGATTACGAAATCACTTCCAAATGTGAACGGGTAAATTGACCCTTTAAGGGCATATAGGGTGGTTTCACCGACCAAATTGGACTCCCGAAGGGTATTAGGGACTATGGTTAAAATCTCGACAATTTTTATTTCCGGTCGAAAAAAGTTCAAAAAATTATAAAATTGAAGGCTTTAATCCACGCTTTTTGTGTAAATTTAGAGGTGGTGGCGAAAAGCCTTGAGACCCTAAGGGATACATCTCGGGGTCATATAATGTTGTTTGAAACCATATATGATCATTATATGTTGTCATAAACGTCCGTTTTAGGTTTGAATTTACGAAATCACTAAAAATTGTGTACGGGTAAATTGACCGTTTAAGGGCATATTGGGTGGTTTCACCGACCCAATTGGACTCCTGGAGGGTATTAGCGACTATGGTTAGCATCTAGACAATTTTTATTTCCGGTCGAAAAAAGGTCAAAAAATTACAAAATTGAAGGCTATAATCCACGCATTTTGTGTAAATTTAGAGGTTTTAAGGCACGGTGTTGAAAAGACTTGAGACCATAAGAGATACATTTCGGGGTCATATAATGTTGTTTGAAACCATATATGATCATTATATGTTCTCATAAACGTCCGTGGTAGGCTTCAGTTTACAAAATCACTACAAGTTGTGAACGGGTAATATGACCGTTTAAGAGAATATTGGGTGGTTCCACCGACCCAATTAAACTCCTAGAGGGTATTAGGGACTATGGTAAACATCTCGGCAATTTTTTTTTCTGGTCTAAAATAAGTCAAAAATTACAAAATTGAAGGCTATAATCTACGTTTTTTGTGTTTATTTTGAGGTTTTAGGGCCCAGTGGCGAAAAGCCTTGAAACCCTAAGGGATACATTTCGGGGTCATATAATGTCGTTTGAAACCATAGATGATCATTAAATGTTGTCATAAACGTCCATTGTAGGCTTGAGTTTACGAAATCACTGCAAGTTATGAACGGGTAAAATGACCTTTTAAGGGTATATTGGTTGGTTCCACCGACCCAATTGGACTCCTAGAGGGTATTAGGGACTATAATTAATATCTCGGCAATTTTTATTTCCGGTCGAAAAAAGGTCTATAAATTACAAAATTAAAGGCTATAATCCATGCTTTTTGTGTAAATTTTGAGGTTTCAGGGGCCAGGTGGCGAAAAGCCTTGAGACCCTAAGGGATAAATCTTAGGGTCATATAATGCCGTTTGAAACCATATATTATCATTATATGTTGTCATAAACGTTCTTTGTAGGCTTGAGATTACGAAATCACTGCAAATTGTGAACGGGTAAAATGACCCTTTAAGAGCATATTGGGTGGTTCCACCGACCCCAATTGGACTCCCAGAGGGTATTAGAAACTATGGTTAACATCTCGGCAATTTTTATTTTCGGTCGAAAAAAGGTAAAAAAAATTACAAAATTGAAGGCTATAATCCACGCTTTTTGTGTAAATTTAGTGGTTTTAGGGCCCAGTGTCGAAAAGCCTTAATACCCTAAGGGATACATCTCGGAGTCTTATAATGCCGTTTGAAACCATATATGATCATTATATGTTGTCATAAACGTGCGTTGTAGGTTGGTAAAATGACAAGGGCAAATTGGGTGGTTCCACTTACCCAATTGGACTCCTGGAGGATATTAGGGACTATGATTAACATCTCGGCAATTTTTATTTCCGGTCGAAGAAATGTCAAAAAATTACAAAATTGAAGGCTATAATCCACGTTTTTTGTGTAAATTTAGAGGTTTTAGGACTCGGTGTCGAAAATCCTTGAGACCCTAAGGGATACATCTCGGGATCATATAATGTCGTTTGAAACCATATATGATCATTATATGTTATCATAAACGTCCATGGTAGGCTTGAGTTTACGAAATCACTACAAGTTGTGAACGTGTAAAATGATCATTTAAGGGCATATTGGATGGTTCCACCGACTCAATTGGACTCACGAGGGTATTTGGGACCATGGTAAAAATCTCATTAATTTTTATTCCCGGGCGAAAAAAAGTTAAAAAATTACAAAATTGAAGGCTTCAATTTTGTAGTTTTTTTACCTCAGATAGGTTCAAGTTTGGGTCGGGTATATTTTAGTTGATGTTATTCTAGGTCATTCAACTTTTCGGATATATGTCGGGTTCAATTTGAGCCAAATTCAGATCGGATTCAATTTCAGGTTCAGGTTGTGTGTGAGTCAGTTTTAAGTGGTTTAATAGATGGTACATTCGGGTTCGAGTTAGTGTTATGTTGGGTTTTGGTTCAAGTTCAATTCCAATAAATATTGATGTGCTGAAGTTGAACCTATATAATTACGTCTTCCATAATTTGATCAGCATTATTAAGATTTTATTAAACCTATATATGAGTAATAGAGAACAAAAGGTATACAAGCTGAATCGGATTGTGGGTTTACAGTTTTGTACCAGTATATAAGTTGAACAAAAGGCGTATAAATTTTATTAAACCTTCCATGACTCAGGTACAGGTTTTAATTGGGTCGGGTACTAGTTCGGGTTCCGATTGTTGTTGGGTTGGATTAAATCGGTTGACGGTTACTCTAGTTCAAACCTCGCCGGAGAGAGAGAAGCGAATTGAAAACCGGCCTCAACCCAAATATTGGACCAAATCGGTTGTCGGTTTACATCGGGTCAGGTTCAGGTCGGGTTACGGGTCACTAGTTTCACCCCATTGTCCGGGTACAGGTTGGGTTCAGATCATTGCCGGTTTGGTTCTCGGGTCGGGTCAGTTTTTGACAACTCTACTAAAAATTAATGTTAGTACCCAATATTGCCCTTCCCACGAGTAACATCATCATGCCTGGGTCTAATTAAGGTTAATGTAGATGACAGCAGCAAAAAAATAAATTGTGTTGACATTTTAAAAAGGGACCTTGTCATGCCCACTAAGTGGAGGAGAGTTGAGCCACTTATAAGCCTAACAGGGTTTCATACCAAAATCAAGGAAGGATTAGCTTCTCAAGCTTAAAAACTGGTAGGCAATTTACAATGTCTATTGCATTATAGGTTACCTGATTCATAAACTTGGTTGTAAATGAGATGCCAAATTTAGTGGGAATCATAGCAATTCCACGTTTTTTCCATCGATTTTGAACATTAAACTCGTCAGCCTCTGCTCGTGCCTTTGGAAAGTTGCATGATGATTTAAGTTGATTCCACAGCTCACGCAACGTGAAATGCTCAAGAACTTGGCCATAATGCAATATCGATCCTTCACTTTGGAAGTTTATTTCCTAAGACAGCACAAATTCGAGAATTACTTATAACTCAACAAGTGTATTCACAAACAATATATGTTGATTTCTTCAAAACTGATGATATTTTTGCAAGCAAAGCCTCAGTGCCTCATACATTAAAAACATATACAGCAGTTAGTCTTACCCTGATCTCCTCTGGGCTCTTCTTGAGCTCCATGGCTATCCTCTGGATCCAATTTTCAGCAATAAGCATCCCTTGAGGGCCACCAAATCCACGGAACGCAGTGTTGCTTGGAAAATTAGTGAAGCAAACATTTCCATTAATCTGAACATTAGGTATCTCATAAACATTGTCCGAATGAAACATTGCACGTTCAAGGACAGGAAGAGAGAGATCATGTGAATTTCCAGCATTGTTATAAATCTCAAGGTCCAGAGCAAGAACCTTCCCCTCATTTGTAAATCCTACCTGCTCAGTGATATATTACATTAATTTAGTTAAAATGTTTAATATTTGGATCCGTGAAATGAATTCATAGAGAGGCTATCTTCATAAAGAACTATCAATCTACAACACACACACACACACACATACACACAACTGAACGAGTCAAGGATGCTAGGGTTTCAAAATCATCCATATTTGACTGAGAGCAAGACAACTTTTCATTTGAAATTAATTAAATCACAGACCAATGGCGGATGGTTGATAGACTGTAATACAATAAAAATAATAAATAAATTAATTAATTTAAAAAAAAAAAAAAAAAAAAAAAAACGCACACACACATTATAATACCCCTTACTGTGAATTTTGAAAAACTTAGAGTCTGATCCCATATATTTCTCATGGTGTTTCTCTCTATGGTTAGTGTAATATTGTCCCATATTGTAAAATTTCCACTTACTTTTTTTTTGAAGAAAAATTTCCACTTACTTGTGAAAGGGATATTCCACTTAATTTTGTGGTGTGCCTATCTTGTTTCTTCTAGTACATTATGTTGTGGTCCAATACTTCCTTTATCTTAATGGCCCATTTGGTAATAGTTATAAACAATGCCACAATGGTAATGGGAATGGATTTGTATGTAAATTCAGAAAGATAGTCAATGTTCATTCCCACCTAGTATCACTTCCCAAGTGGTAATGAATGGTAATGGAAAAATATGAAGAAACCACAAGCTTGGGGGATGAGATTGTGATCCCATGGAGATTATACGTTGTTTTCCATACTAAATTACACTTAAAATTGATTTCCATTACTGCAATTTATTACCCGCTGCTAAATTGGCTGTAATAGTACATACTACATAACCCATACCATAGTCCTACCATTGCTATACATAAGTTATGAGCAATAATCATTGCCTCATTGGAATGAAGCAAAAATCAGCACCTAAAAACTTGATAATTTAACAGCATTGGAAAAGTATGGAGGTAATTTATTAATGCAATTTATACAAGTTGCAAATATTCTTGATCACTAATCCAAGGTTCTAGTGGCTACTACTTTGATCTTGACATTTTAAAACACCAAAATCCATTTAATTCCCTCCTCTTCTCCTTTCAGTCCATTTCAAAAACTATATTTAGAATCATCTATGTTTATGCACAAACAGCGTAAAAGTTTGTTGGAGCTTTTCATTTGTAATGAAGATGTTGTTTGGTGGAAAACTAATCTAATGTGTGAGGCTTTTTAAGGATTGTTTAAGTTTACAACATACTCCAAGTCTCC
This sequence comes from Chenopodium album, assembly GCF_948465745.1. NCBI lineage: Eukaryota > Viridiplantae > Streptophyta > Magnoliopsida > Caryophyllales > Amaranthaceae > Chenopodium > Chenopodium album. The sequence continues at coordinate 1,291,825 of NC_137855.1, forward strand.
AACATGCATGTCAATCGCAGCTTAACAAAATAATTGTATTAGCCAACTAGAGAAACTAAACTGTACCTTATACTTTCCAAGAAAGCTGTGACGCTGTCCAGTTATCATCATGTCAACATCTCGGTCTAGGGTGAGTTTTACATGACGGTTTAACAGATAACATGGAACAGAAGCTGCAGCAGCAATAAAAGCTGATCTTGTCTCCTTGCCACCAAATCCACCACCAATTCTCTTCGTTTTGCAAACTACTTTTGACATAGGAAGACCAAGTACGTGACTGACATACTTCTGGTGCTTCTGAGGTGCCTGCAGAGGGATTATTATAATGCAAATTAATTAACAAAAAAAAAAGAAAAATTTCATGCAGAAGACATTTAAAAATTAAACATTTAAAATTTTATTGATAGGGCATAGGAGAAACTAGCAACTTTAGTATGATACATACCTGAGTAGATGAGATCATATGGACCTCATTACCACTGTCCATGGTCCACACTAAACTGCTCATTGATTCCAAGTAGAAATGTTCCTGACCACCTACTTGTACTTCACCTTCTATGATCCTGTCGCACTCACCTGACTGAAAGCAGAGATCAACATCACCTTTCTTGAATTGCCTCTCTGAGCCAGGATGAAAACTTTTAGATTTAATTGCATCTTCTATGGATAAAATAGGAGGCAGCTCTTCGTACTCCACATGCACGCTTCTTGCTGCTAGTTTTGCATTTTCATGGGTATCAGCAACAACTATGCCAATCACCTGTAAATTCACAGACACTAGTCAAAAGATGCCTAAATAAGATTCAAATGAGGTATCAAATTCTTTTGGATGAGCTAATATGAGCTAATAACCAATAAAATGAACTCAAAAGTTCTGTAAGATTGGAGTTCACCTGGCCCACACAAGTTACCAATTCTGAAGCAAAGAGCTCCTCATCAGCGACCACGGGCCCAATAAAATTATCCCCAGGGACATCTTTGGCATAAAATATGCCTTCAAAGCCAGGCAAAGACTTTGCACCCGAATCATCAATTGAGACTATGCGGGCATGAGGCTTTCTACTCAGGATCAATGCAGCATGTAAACCATTAGGTGGCATTGCTATATCATCAGCATATTCTGCCTCGCCTGTTACCTAAAAAGATTGACAGAATAATATGGTAAGAGTGCTAAGTATAATGTATAAAATCTAGCTTGATAACATGATTGAATAAATAGGAATAACCATTCAAAATTAGCAAATTCACATTTAAAATTATATGACATTAATGATGCCAACTTCAGCCTAGAACTTTATAATGAACAACCAGTAGAAATAAAAAATAAAAAATAAAAACACGTTTTAGTGCATTAAACACACCCACACACCAAAATAGAAAAATTTAAAGCAAATAAATCTCTATGAAGGGATATTCCCAAAATTATTGTTGCACACCTGAAGTGTTGCAGATAGATGCATCTCGGGAGATCCTACAGCTGTCCCATGTTTGACAATCTCATAGTCCTGACTCCCAATTACAGGTGGCTTATGGGATGACTGTATTGCTGACAGATATGATGGAGGTACACTCTCTGTCAAAGATGTCTTTACATCTAATTCTCGAGATACCCACAAAAAATATTTGAAGAAAAAACTTAATGTCAAAGATTTTCTGAACTCCACCATCCCACCTGGTGCATCTTCCTTAAGTAATATGTCCTCCTCCAAGACTTTTAAGGCCCCATCTAGCAACTCCTTGTTCCAAGTCTTTCCTATAAGAAAATCTTTTGTTTTTGACGCAAAAAAAGAAACAGCAGCAACCCCTCCATATACAATTGATGCATCTGAAACAAGCCATTCTTCGTTCTTCTTCTCAAGGTGAACACGCATCCCGGCATTTACTAATGCAATATCATCATCTTTACGATGCGCTTGCTTAAACTCTTTCACAAACTCATAAGGCCTTGTCCATGGTAAATGAATTGATAGTAAAATCTCATCACTTGACAAATCAATCTTACGATACCCCAAGAAAAAGTTCTCTGCCAAAATTGTTCTAGTGTTTCCCTTGCTATTAATAATGTGAAATTTTGCTCCGGTAGCCATCCAAAGAGGATTCAAGTCTGATATTGGACTAGCTGTGCAGATATTTCCACCAACAGAGGCAACATTTCTTATCTGAGTTCCAGCAAACCATTTTATTTGCTCAATAAAAGCATTACAAGATGAAATTTCATGAGCAGCACGCTCTAAAGAAACTCTTCTAAGAACACTCAGAAGCTCAGACAGTTTCACAGCAGCCCCTATCTCCAAACCGTTATCTTTCACGTGTAAGATGTTTAACTCAGGCACCTGTGCAACTGACACAAGAACTTTATACTGCATTCTCTTCAGCCTCATTTCGATTCCAACCTCAGTGTTACCATTTACCAACTTTGCCTCTGGATATTTGGCTTTTAACTCTAGAACATGTTGAAGTGACACAGGTTTATACCACTTAAGCCCACCAAAACCGCTCAAGCTTAAAAAGGCAGGTCTCCTTAGCAATAGCTCAGGAGGAAAAATAAGCTCTCTATCATTGTATTTGCTACCATCAACATCACTATAAGATAGTTGTTTGTACCGTTCATTGCAAGTCCCACTTTCCTTCATATTTTCAGAGTTGCTATTAGATTTTAAGCCACAAGAACAGGGTTTACCAGTAGATGGACATATGAACTCATTGCCTTGATGATCTGCCAACGTAGCACCAGTGTATATCATGTCATCGGTTTTAGCAAAAACTCTGAAGGCATCAATAATTGGCCTATAACCTGTGCAACGGCACAAATTCCCTGCCAGACTTTCTTCAATTTGCTGCTCAGTTGGAGGAGTTTGACAGGATCTTAATAAAGCATACATGGACATGACAAATCCAGGAGTACAAAATCCACACTGGGAGCCATGTGAGCTTGCCAATGATTCCTGCAAAGATAACATAAATAAATAACAGAAAAGTTGCAAAACAGTTCCTTTTCCTCATTAAAATTAGTCAGGAAAGTGCTATCCTGTCAACGAAGGAATTTCAGATAAACAAAAGCCGAAAAAATAACAATAAGGGCCTGTTTGTTCAACTCATTTTCACTTACTTCAGGAAAGTTCAAATGAGATAAGTTTAGGCTACCGGAGCAAAGTTCAGGAAAGTTCAAATAAGATAAGCCCTAACAAAATTTGATAAGGGTTTATAAACGCTGCCTAAAGTTCAATTTACAACTAAATTCAGTTCTAAAAATGTCAAATAAGTTTTGATAAGATAAGTTCAAATAAGTAAAAATTAGGTTAATAAAACAAACCCTAGAATTTCATAGACTCATGCGGAGTTTATTTGTAAGTATCGACCAATAATGCTAGAGGGCATAGCTCTGGGGTACTTATAATGATGTACGAAGTACGCTCCTATTTAGATGAAATCATATAAAATGGAAAGAATTGAACCTGCACTGGATGTAAGCCAAGTTTACGATTTCCAATGCCTTCCACTGTGATTACATGCATTCCTTCTACAGAGTACAGTGGAGCCAAACATGCATTAACTGCATGGTGCCTGTTAGAGGAAAAAATAAGAAATTGAAACAATCTCTTTAATTTGGTTTGTCAACCATTATAGATGCGACAATTATGAAAAAAAGATGCTCGACCCACATGGAGTGATGTCATAATCCTGCTAGAACAAAGTGCAGCTATGCCAAATATCAAACAGACGTAACTACTATCAGAATGGTTTAAAAATTAAGCAGACAAAGGACATGTCAAAATTCTAAAGATGAAACTACGCCATTCTTCTAAGGTTACTCACAGTAGAAAAAGATTATAAAACATATAAAAATAATTTAATTCATTATTTTTGGAGCATAATCGTATGTTATTCTGGATATGAAATTTAAATCGTCTTAAAGGTATAATATAAAAGTACTAAGATGCAACATGACAATAATAACATATCATAACAGCTATAGCGATAATATGATGGTCTATCAGTCACAGCAGACTTCATAGTGTGATTTAATAACACACATATTCCAAACTGCTTTTCACACAAGTTAGTTAACCTTATAGAACTTTGTATGACAGAATGGCTTTATATGATTCAATGCTCCCTACATTCACTCATAGCCCTAAAAATAACAGCTGCTTTTCACACCATAATATAAGATAGCCATTTTAGTATTAGTCAGTAGACATATGTGAGCATAGTAAACAGATGACGACAGTGACCACTTTAGGTTCTTATAATTAATTTAAGTTTGGAGCAAACAAGCAGAAAATTTTGTTTTACAGAGACTCACACACATTTCTTGTGCAGATGATCAAAGTAGGAGACCATAACCGTACAAGCACCACAACCTCCTTCACCACAACCTAATTTTGTCCCAGTTAGGCCAAGATCTGCACCAAAAGCATTGATCACAACATCATTAATCAACAACAAATCAAATAGCCACAGAAAAACAGCTAATTCTGCATAATACTTTAAGCCAAATCACCAGATTGGTAAACAAAGAAATTAAAAATTCCCTCAGCCACTTTTAAGGTGTTAGTGCATGACCGCATGAAAAAGAACAACAGAGATCATTTGGGCCTATTTTGTCATCGGATATAGGTAATCCTCCTTATTTCATCTTGGTTTTCCCTGCTTCTTTCTCTTCATCTTCCCTTGATTCACCTCTCCCTCCCACAGTCTCTTTCCCTGCTTCTCCTCCCCTTTCCACTGCCAGAGGAGATAAGAAAAACAGATTGCTCCTCTATCAAAGGCTCTAAGCGTGATCACAGTTGCATTCTCTATGCATCAAACTATGCATAACAAATTACTAGGTAGGCTTACAGTCGCCCACCCTATAATTTTTTTCTTCATTGTAAGATAAGGGTGGAGGAAAAAATCATACGGATGAGAAAGAAACTCAACATAGTAGATGGATATATTGTCAACTTTCCTGATGTAATCGGAGTATAATATTCATTAGCACAATATCGAGTGCCAAAAGCATGTCCATGTCTTCACTAGGGCATTGGGGTGGTGGCTTGCTTAAAAATGGTTGCTATTTGATATATTAGAGAAAGTCCTACTATGCAAAATGAAACCGAGTAAATTGCAAGACAAGAATCGTAACAAGAAATTTACAAAAAGCCAATAACTCTATATTTCCTTCATGTCATAAACTCATATTTATTCCCCAACAAACCTCACTTGCAGAGTATTTTACTTTATTCAATTGAAGCTCATAATCTATGTGATAAAAAAGTTGCACTAAAGAAAATGGATGGATTTTGGGCTCAGAAAAGATCAGATAGATTAGTTTTAATAATTTTAAAAAATAAAATAAAAAGGAAGTATAATTCTATAGGACTGTCACTCTTTAGAGAAAAAGGGGAAAGTTAAATTTCTTTTGGCTAAAAGGGTAAAGTTGATTCTTTTTCTTTATTATTTTCTCCAACAAACCTCAATCAAAACCTTCTAAAGCAAAACCACTTTAATTTCATTTCATGATAACATTATCACACTTTAATTTGTTACAGTAACATAATTCTTACAATTATCATCTACTCCGTTCAAATTTGAGGATAACTTGATCAAAATTCAACCTCGAAAATCGAAACCGACACAAAATTTGGAAACCAGGGGGTAAGGGCCTATCATTTAGCTAAATTCCTAAATTCTACTGTAACAATCATACAATTTCATGATTTCCCATCAAAATTCATCAAAAGTCAAACATCATACCTCAATAACAAAGCACCGTAACATCTTACAACAGCATAACTCATGATTATAAACTTAACAAAATACAGAAATTAAAACAAATTTCAACTTAATAAATTCAATATATTCAATTAAAATAACGAATTAAAAACAAAATTACAGAATAAAATCATTAGTAATCATACCTCTGAGATACTCAAGAAGAGTCAAGTGAGCTAAACCATCAGAAAGAAGTTTACGAACACCATTGATGTAAACAATAGCTTCATATGATTCTTTTTCTTCGATTAATCCAACTTTTTCTTCACTCATCAAAGATCCCATTTTTATTTCGAAGATCACTGTGAATTTTCTACTAGTAGATTAATTTAATCTCCAAATTTAGAAAAATAGATTGAATTTAGAAAGAAATTGACGAAAAAAGATGAACAAAGAGTATTTGAATTGAGAATTTTATACGGAGTAGTATAGTTGAACCGATTAAAAAGATTGTGTTGAAATATGATGAGATCGGACGAGATAATATGATATTATGTTGAAGATAAAAAAAAGAACACGGAATAAGTTACTTCATACTTCGTAAATCGTACTTTTGTTTTCTACTTTATATAGTATATACTCTTGAGTCTTGAGTATTAAAGAATCCCAAAAGGACTTAAAGGACAAAACTGTAAATAAATTAACATAAAGAACGTGTAGTTAGTACGGAGTATGACATATTCCTAATTATATTAACATGACCCATATGAAAAATTGTTAATTTATTTACAATTTTATCACTATAAATATTAAGAAGAAAAACTTGTATTTTTTGTATAGAGTGTCAAATGATATATCTACTAAGGGCTAGAGGTGATCAATGGACGGGCCGGCCCGCATTTGGTCTGGGCCAAGGTTAAAATATGTTCATTTATTGGGTCGGTTCGGGCCAAACTGTGGCCTAGAAAATGTGTGCCCAAACTAGACGAGCCAAGTGGGCTTTTTGAGCTGAGCCAAAAAACAACTAAAATTGCATAAAATTGGCCAGCTCAAATACAATATGTTTTAAAAGTTGGATGCTACAATATTAGCGATTTATTCAATTTATTTTCCACTAGCTATATTTTTCTATGTGACGAATTGAAGGAACCAGAATTTTGTTGCTATAAAATCACTAATAATTAAGGGTTCGTTTGGCATCATTGTGGTTTTTTAGTTTTTCAAAATTATACTTCCTCCGTATATGATAAGTGTTATGCATTTATTTGCAAAAAATTCAATGCTGATCTTTACTTCAATAACAAAATTTTGCAGACTGAATTCAATAACAAAGCAACTAACAGCTTGAAGGGTTCTAACCTGATCTATAGTTTCTTTTGTTAACTGTATTTTTATAATGTTGCATTGCTAATTTGCTTTGCTTTGTTGTACCTAATACGTAGTATAATGATTATCTCAGACAATTTCGATTATTGGTCATAACTTGTGTATGTATGTAAAGGTTATTTGACTATGTTTTCTGAAAATTGGGTCGCTTAGCTTGAGATTTATTATTTGAGCAACTTAAAAGTGACCCATAAATTCAATATGCTATACTATGATCATCTATTAGGTTGCAATTCATCACGTAAGTTTGGTTCATTTGGCTTGAAGTTAATAGTCATTTGTAACTAATTTTTGGACATTTAATTTTTTACTTATGTATTGATTAGTTAGCCAATTATGGAATTTATGTTTATTTGGACTTTGCGTATTGAATTTTGAGAAAATGAATAAGTAACTAAGTTAATTTTTGAAATTTTTTTACTATTGATTGAATTTTGAGAAAATGAATCAGTGATTTTTACAATCATAGTAAAGCCTCATAATAAACATAAATTCTAAAATCTTAATTTTCAATCCTAAAACAATATAATTGTTCAATTTCAAAAGAAAACAATCCTATTTATTACAGAATCACCACATCAACACCTCCTCGAATTCGTTTTGCAAGATCCTGTGCTTGCCTTCTCCATAGGCTGATATGTTCATACAAAATTATATTTGCAAAGTCCACACGTATGTGTGTATTTCCACCCACTTGGGGTTGATAAGGATCAAAAATTAACTTGTTAAGCATGGGAGCATGCTCGGCCAGAAAAAGTGCTAGATTCACCTCTGATTCAGTTCCTGAAAAACGAGCAAACTCTACAATAGCAAGGTGCTTATGGGCACGTATTGTTTCAATTTGAACATCACCTTGTACAAACTTCGCCGCCCATGATATTCCATGAACGGGAAAAAGCTACAAAACAACATCAAATGATAGATAGACCAATCATCATTAAATGATATCTTACACATTTATTTTACTTTTAAGGTCAAAACAAAAATTTACCTTTAACTTTAAGGTGTGCAACACAGGACATGCCTTAATGAAAGAGGTCAAAGCAAGAAGGTTGTCTTTTCCATCGTCTGAAAGCATAACATATATCTCCAATTGCTTAACATTAGGAAAACTCGGAAAATTAGTTGGAAGAGATGTTTCCTACATACAACATTGGAACAATCCAAAACCAGTTGAATTAATACCATATAATATACAAAGTAATTGATTTCGATACATAGTAATTAAAATAGTTAAGGATCCAACAACTAACCTTTAGAGACCAGGAAAGAGAGAGTTGCTCAAGTTGATTAGAAAATTTTGAAAAGACATTCAATTTGTGCTCGTGATACCAATATCCACCCTCAAAGGTTACATTTACAAGTGCCGGAACACTAGTATATTGTATCTTTGTTTTAACACCCAAGAACTTAAACCAAGTAAGATTTGGAGCTGAAATCTGAATTGATTTAATGTTGGCGCAACCATAAAACTCTAAGTGTTTCATCTTAGAGGAGGAAACAACAACTAACTTGTGTTTTAGGTACCGATCCACACAAGTAAAATTCACAATTCTTGACGGTTACACGATCAAGATTAAGACTGTTTGACAAAACATATTCAACCACATCTCCCTCGACTACTAATGCTTCCAAGTGAATAGTTTTCAGGGTAGTAACCCGATTATTGAACAGAAAATCCTGCCGAATTATGTAACTATACTTATTCGTAATACAATATCCCGTATCATGTGACAAGTTCAACTCCAAGTTGCTTACATTTTTGCTTAAGGCCATAGCTATCCACTTATCAATATCAGCAGTAGTATCCGATCGTCCATCAAGAGGGAAATGAATTCTAAAGGTGGTCAAATGCGAGGCGCGATTTCCAGTCATAACCTGATTAACCCATTCATAATATCTATGTTTTTCATAATTAAATGATGGTCTGGGTAAAGGGCGGCGAATCAGATGAAAACTAGGGTGTTCGAAATCAAGATGAGGTAAGTAAGTCCAAACATATCTCCACCTTTTGGAAAGGAGGCTAGTTCTTCCAGCTGATTTCATATCCACAAAAGATAGCAAGTGCAACAATACATCATTAGGCAAATCACTAATCCTATCCACATTACTAATATAATTATTATTAGTGATTAATAAGTCGTCATTAACATCATCATCATCATCATCGTTGTTTCTCCTTCTCTTTCTCTTTGAATGGTTGTAGACGTCTTTTGAGGTAATAATCTTATTTTCATATCCGTAGTCCTTCAAATTCCTCACAGCACGAATTACTTTGTCATTAGTTAAAGAACAACTACATAATAAAGCTCCGAAATTGATCGAATGATAGCATGGGATAAAATCATCCCTTGGCCAATCCATACGACTGCATACCTCATTAGCGAAAAACATAGAAACTAGTTAAAACAATTCAAGGGAGTTAAATTAGGTACAAATATTGCAAACAATTCCTCAATTATTATAAGCAATTTTTTATATATATATTAATTTAATAAGTAATTCAATATGTATAAAGTATTAGTATATAGTTCAATAGTCCAAGAACCCTAAATTAGTTACACAGAGGTTATTTAATTAAATTAAGAAAAGATATAATTAGATAAAAGGTAGTGTGAAAGTAAACCATAGATAATACATATTCCAATGATTAAAAAACAAAACACAAAAAAAAAAAAAAAGCATACCTCAAAAGAAGGTGAAGTAGCGTAAAAAAAATGGATCTGAAATAGCAAGGCAAAAGCTTGAAGGCTATATATTCTTAGGAACGATAGAGCATGGCAAAATATATATTCTTATTGTGCATCCAACATAATAAGAGAGTATGGCGAAAAATATCAGAAAAGGCCTACTTATCTTTAGAAAATAATACCAAGCCGTGTCTTTGTGTTTATTTATTGAAGGAAAAGATCATTTTATATATATATATATTTTTTTGAAAGCAATGAAATACCATATTTATAACTTGGTTATTAATTTAACTTCCAACTAATCAACATTATCAAATAAAGTTACATATCCATTAAAAAAAAAAAAAAAAAAAAAAAACATTATAAATTACATAAAATTAACAAAAATTCGACACAGGCTCATAATCACCTTTGAAGCGTTAATGAGTCGATTTATTAGTTCGATATGATAGTGATTTTTAGTTTTTTGTTTTTTTTTTTTTTTGAAAAATGATTTGATTACAAATGAACCTTGGCACTTTAAATTATTCTCAATTTTAAAAAGAAGAAACTATTTTCTTTTTAATATTATGATTAAGTATTGTGTGACATTGATTGATATTTTGAAAATGATTGAACGTAAAAACAAAAAATAAAAATAAAATCGTACAAAAAATTGAAGTGAACAACCATAAAATGAAGTAAGAATTAAAAGTCTTCCTATTCAAACTTCAAAGTCATAACAAAGATTACATAGGAATAGGACAAAGCATAATACAGAGTAATTAAGAACACAAGAAAATGCATTAAGTTCTTCAAACAGCTTCTACAAATTAAGCAACTTTACTAACTACTCTGTATTGTCTACAGATGTGTATTTCTCAGTGTTTTATATTAACACTAGCATTAGTTTTGAGAAGTTCTTCATGTTTTGAATTTTTTGTAAAACAATCACCATCCGAACTGGAAGAACATTACAGAGTGTATTCAACCTGTTAAATGGTGAAGTCAAAAAATATTTGTTTGAACAGAAAAAATAAAAGATTTAAAGGAATTTAAATGAATGATAAACTTTTTTTTTTTTACCTATGATTACAGAAAGTTCTTTACTAAGGGTTTTCAATCTTTTTTCTAAATAATCTTTTCAACTTTTAAGAAGTATCTCTTTCACTGGATCTTGTGGCAGTATCGTAATAGGCATAGAATCGATATTAGGCTCGGACTGTGAGAACAGAATGAGGATCTGCATGGTGACTATAACAAGTAGCAGAAACACAGCCGATACTATTACGCCTTGCCAAGTTGAGAAGAGGCTGGTCCATAACAAGAATCCGAAAGCTCCCATACTAACTAAACACGACCAAACAATCATCACCTGTTCGTAAACAAAACCAACAAAAGCAGATCAATCATGCATACACCAAAAGAGTGAGTATAGTAATCAGTACGTTTTGAGATAGATGTTAGTTGCAAGCCAACAATTAATGCCTTACAGTTAACGACTGCTTTGGTCGACCAAGATCTTGAATTTCCTCGTTGCCAAAACTGCCGCCTGAAAAGTACTTGTCCAAAAATGCATCCTGGTGGTGGAGTTCAAAGGATACAGGATTCACATCAAGCAGCCTAACAAGAATCAACTGAGGATATACTAGTTCTCTTTTCTTTTTGGAAAATTTCTTGATAAGAATGATCTATTTTTTGTTTCAATGCAAATTCACAAGTATATTTGCAACAACTTAAATAAAGTGTAGACATTATTCTAAGATGCTGCTAATTTTATTGGTTCTAAGTTCTAACTATAGCTCTTAGCCTCCTCACACCAGTGTGCAATATCATCGCTTGTTTCAGGCAATTCATGCATCAAATGCCGCTTAACCTGCACTTTTACCTGCAACATAGAGTAGCTAGCAAATCAGCATCAAGAAAGTCTTAAAAGGCACTAATAACACATCATAGCAAAAGAAAGAAAGAAAATGGGGAAGACCAAAATCAGCATTTTTTTTGCTATATTAGCTAGATTTATTTTACTATGCTTCTCTTACTATAATGACAGAATTGTCTACTACTTACCACAATAAGCTCATTTTCTTTTTATACTTCTCTTACTATAATGACAGAAATGTCTGCTACTTACCACAGAAGATTTGCCCTTTAGTAAAGTTAGCAATGAAGGTGGGGAATTATCTCTTGCTACAGTGAAGGTAATATCATATACTGCTGGAACAAATGAGCACAAATGTTTTACAGCCAGAATTAGACCCTGAAAGCACCCAGATGGAAATAACAGTATACATCATTAGAAGGTAGTCCAGATAACAGCTAGAATAAGACCCTGAAATCAACAAGACAGAAGGTAATACTCTCTAGAACAGACAAGAAGACTAAAATAGGAAATAGTCACGCACACATACAATTACACACATGCACTCACACAACAGAAGGAAATTAATAAAAAGAAAAGAGCAAGCTAAAGAAAAAAGGTAAAAAGAGACTGCTAGAGAAATCTTTGTACGGGAAGCAAAACGTTTCTGGGGACAGCCAATCCTTTTCAAATAGAAAACTGCTGAGCATCTAACAGTTTTGGGTGTGTGAAGCGAGTTCCTTCAACAAATAGACCCAACCAAAAGGGAAAAGAAAATTCCTTCAATTTCTCAAAGCTTGACTGATATTTACCATCGAATAATTATTTTACAACAAGAAACAACTCAACCAATAAATATTAAAGATGTATATTGAAGTACCTTTAGGATGCTTTGATCTTCAGTCCACCTCTTTTTGACAAAGATATACTCAGAAAACCACAGTGACCAACCAATAACCTGCATCTGGAGCACGGAATTATTGATTCAAAACGTATAGGAATTGAATACCCTGTGATACCTGACTGTCACCCTGTGATAAATTGTGTACAAAAGGATCTAATGGTATGGAATCATCTTATATCAATTTGTAAGGAACTGATGAACTGCATAATGATACATAAAATAATTTGACTGCATTTAGTTAGCAACGATCATCATTAGCAATCTCAAATTCTCAAGAGATTTATTTAGTTAGTGAAATGTTTCTTTAAACATTATTACTCAGATTTCAGAGTGACATGTAGATCATCAAAAATGAACTTGTACATCAGTTGCATAAATGTAGATCTGCTGTCAGAGAAACACAGTAACCTCATCCATAGAAACTCACTGGAAGTTGAAAATTTCAGACATGAAAACTCCTAATGCAAGATTACATTGGAATCCCAATTTCTCACAACAATTGAAGCAATAGAAATTCACCGGAAGATAATTTAAGAAATCCTTCTTGATTTTTTTTTTTTTTTTTGACAAGAAGAAATCCTTCTTGATAGCCATAGGCACATAGTAAAACCAAGGCAAGCTGCTCTCTGTTATAGAGCAAACACACAGCTGTAAATGACTTGGTTGTATGTACTCATCAGTCTTGAACTGATTAAAGGCCATTATAATCCTTGTATACATTACCTTTATGTGTGTCAGTTAAAAAAAAGTACATGGAAAGGTTATTTCTTTTGGAAGGTAATGTAGGATAATAGCATAGGTCCACTCATATATATGAATCGATCTCAAAACCACCAGAGTCAGAGTTATCTTTGATTACAGGTAGAGACCTTTTTCACCATAGGTGAAGGTATACAGACAAGTTTCACCCTACACTGCTTAATTAGGTGCTCAGATACTGAGTTTAGGACGGAATTTTGAATCAACAAATCTCAAGGTGATTTCATCTGTACAAGCCATGCGGATTCTCTCAGGGGTAGCAGGATTGTCAAGAGGAAACCATCCACTGTAACCTGCTTCTGCTCTTGCAGCTATGATTGCATCTTTGATAGCAAAAAATACAGCGGAAGCAAGGAAGAATGGAGGTTCGCCAACAGCTTTGGAAGAATGTATAGCTTTAGGATGTGGTGATCCCTGCACATCAGTCCAAAATTAATATGTTATAACATATTTAACTTGCAGTCAGATACAAGATTCTAATTTGTAGTGTCACACACAAGGACAACTTTAAGCAATAACACAAGGAATATAAGCAACATTATTAGGGGTCACTTTTACTTTGCCCATATATATGCTTCTTAACTAGAAACCAAGTTTCAAAATAATAAAAAAAAGATGAGATTCTAGCCATTAGCATTAAGCTCAAGCTTCCTTCTTACATGCATACCCTTCCCGAGTTTGAAAGCAGTGAAGCACATACTACGGAATATCTAATAAAGGGCACGGATACATTGGCAGCATACGCAATCAAGCAGATTTTTTTTTTTTTTTTTTTATTTTAACTACAGTCTTATGGATTTCCTTCTATATAACTCACAAATTAGGATGTATACAGAAGCATCTAACACTATAACTAGAGACGACAAGTGTACAAACCTTCAAAAGAGAGATGCTGAATTTTGAGGGAGCATCATTCAGGGATGGAATTTTATAATTCCCAGGTCCACATGTATAAAGGAAGCCAGGAGGTATCCACTTATGAGCATCATCTCCCCACTTGAGCTCCTCTAAAGCAACCCAACCCAACCCCTGTACAAACGCCCCTTCAATCTGCAATAAATATGAGTTATAAAGAACTGATCATGCAGGATATACGTTCAGTAAAGTTTAGCAGTGATTTTCTCTAACTTATGTGAAACTATCCCAAACTTTACAAATTTAAGCAATAAGAGTCAATACCATAATTTAGAAACAGTTGGTAAAACAAAATTTATACACAACAGCAGTCAATCCTATAACAAATACTGGTCCTGACATTTTCTCCATGTTATTAAAACATGGACATGAGTCACGTGACTCACTACTCCTAGGTTATTTCAAGTTCCATCAATCCTTCAAAGTAATTAAAATATAAAATAAAAAAAAATGGAACTTTTACACAGATACCAATTTTGAAAAGGTTATTTGAAGCTAAATACAGCATATCAATATATATGGGTTGCCAACTTATAACCAAACCAAACAATGCCATTTCCACTTGACTTCCCCAACCATTCTTCTAATTCAATAAGCTCAAGCAGTTAAGATTTAGAATTTCTGCAGGGAAAAGTACCTGACCAACATCTATGGTCGGATTGAGAGAATGTCCAAGATCAAGAATGATGTTTGCAACTCTTGTGTGGAAATCTCCGGTCAATGTGTCTATTTCAACCTCAGCAAAAGCAGAGCCACACGTGTAATCACTAAAAGGTTTCCCCTTGCAAGTTTTCCAATCAAAGCCAACATCAGGAGTAGCATGGAAACCATGAGCAGATAGGTCTATTCTCTCCACATAGCATGCATGTGCCAACTGAAAGAAACAAAAGTGGTCAATATCATCTAAAAGAGAGGGGGAAAACTAAACAATGGAAAAAGTATGTTATTGTCTAGACATACTACCTCAACAAATGAGAAATAGTTGTGTTTTGAAGCAATAGGTTCCATCCTTGCTTTTATCTGCTCACAAGCATCTAGAACTGCAGCACCATACATATCAGAACTTGCAGATGCAGCAGTTGGTGAAGAATTGGGAACCTGTTGGCAGCCAACAAAAACAACAAAATACAGGTAAGTGGATTCTACGATAAATTATTCCTGTATGAGAATTTGACATCTTCTGCTGCTTGTTACCTTATCTGTACTAGTTTCAGATATGAATACAGAGCTAAGAGGAATGTTAAAAGCAGAAGCAGCAACTTGGGCTACTTTTGTATGTAAGCCTTGTCCCATCTCAACACCCCCATGAGTAACTAGTACAGTGCCGTCAGTATACACGAACAAGGGCACCTGCCTACATTCATTGCAATCAACAAATAACAACAATGAAGAATGAAAGATGAAACACCTCTCTCTACTCTCTTTATAGACATGCTAGACTATTCACAAGTGGGTTCGGCTACATGAACCAAAAGTGATTATTCCGTGTAGTCATCAACAAAAATCTTCCTCCTCCAACCCTTACGATCCAATGTCTCATCCTCATGCAAACCCATATACAGGATAAGTAAATTCAAGCAAAAATGAAGTAGAGAAGGACAAGAAGGATCAAGTATTTACTACTTGACTACTTCCCTTCCACAAGCAATACCATCATCATACCCAGATCTTATTAAGATTAATGTAGATAACAAAATATAAGCCTCAGAAAGTTCTATCCCAAAACCAATTGGCAACGATAGTATTAGTTCCTCAAGCTACCTGATTCATAAACTTGGTTGTAAATGAAATTCCAAATTTTGTGGGGATCATAGCAATTCCACGTTTTTTCCATCGATTTTGAACATTAAACTTGTCAACCTCTGCACGCGCACTTGGAAAGTTGCATGAAGATTTCAGTTGACTCCACATCTCACGCAATGTGAAATGCTCAAGGACTTGCCCATAATGCAACATTGATCCTTCACTTTGGAAATTTTTTTCCTAAGACAACAAAAAATAGATTATTACCTAAACCTTTATTAGTATATTCAATGTAATTTCATCAAAATGATAATAATTTTACAAGCAAGGCATCAACGCCTCACAAAAAAACTAATACAGCAAACAGTCTTACCCTGATCTCCTCTGGGCTCTTCTTGAGCTCCATGGCTATCCTCTGGATCCAATTTTCGGCAATAAGCATCCCTTGAGGGCCACCAAATCCGCGGAAGGCAGTGTTGCTTGCAAAATTAGTGAAGCAAACATTTCCATTAATCTGAATATTTGGTATCTCATAAACATTGTCTGAGTGAAACATTGCACGTTCAAGGACATTAAGAGAGAGATCAAGTGAATTTCCAGCATTGTTATAAATCTCAAGGTCCAGAGCAAGCAGCTTTCCCTCATTTGTAAATCCTACCTGTACTCAGTGAAATATTACATGATTTACATCAATTAAGTTAAAATATCGAACATCTGAAGTCCGTGAAACAAGGTCATAGAAAGGATAGAAAGGCTATATATCTTTCACATAGGAAGGGTCAATTGAAAAAACACAGACACAAGGTGTGTGAGAAAAGGATGCAAGGTTTCCAACTCATGTTCAACTGAGAACAAGATACAAGTCTTACAAGGGCAAGACATCTTTTTCACTTGAAATCTTTACACCACTGCCCAATGGAGGATGTTGATTGAACGCGATGCAATAAGAAACAATAAAGTAAAAAATTAAATAAAGGTAGAGAGAAGAACATTTCATTTTAAAAAATTTCTCATGGCATACACCTTATTCTGAACCATGGCTATTGGCCCATAAAGTTTTCATGAAACTTGTGAAAGGAATATTCCACATAGATTTTGAGGTGTATTCTAGTACAGAATGTTGTTTATCTAGATAGTACATAACCCATTCCATAATCCTACCATTGCTAACATATGTTGAATTCAAATCATTGGCATGAAACAACTGTTGGCATTCAGCACCTAAAAATCTGAAGATGTAATCACCACCGAAAAAGCATGGAAGTAATTATTTGATGCAATTTTTACAAGTTGCGAATAATTTTAGATCTCTAATCTAAAGTTCTGGTGGCTATTACCTTGATCTTAACATTTTAAAACACCATTATGCACATATTTTCTATTCTCCTTTGCAGTCAATGTTGAAGACCAAAATTAAGAGTTACCTATTGTCTTTATACAAGCAGCATAAAGGTTTGATGGAGCTTTTTATTTGGAATGAAGATGACGTTTGGTGTAAGAATAATCTAACAACAAGATTATTTATGGATTGTTTTAGTTTACAACACACAAGTCTCCAACATGCATGCCAATCACAGCATAGCAATAGTCAAAATAAAAAACTAGAGAAACTAAACTGTACCTTATATTTTCCAAGAAAGCTGTGACGCTTTCCGGTTATCATCATGTCTACATCTCGGTCTAAGGTGAGTTTTACATGACGGTTTAGCAGATAACATGGAACAGAAGCTGCAGCAGCAATGAAAGCTGCTCTAGTCTCCTTGCCACCAAATCCACCACCAATTCTCTTCGTTTTGCAAACTACTTTTGACATAGGAAGACCAAGTACCTGACTAACATACTTTTGGTGCTTCTGAAGTGCCTGCAGAGTGATTGATTTTATGAAAATTGATAAACAAAAAAATAAAAAGGAAAACTTACATGCGGAAGACATCTAAAACTAAACATTACAATGCCGTCAATGGTGCATAAGAAAAACATGAAACTATAAAAAGATGCATACCTGAGTAGATGAGATCATATGGACCTCATTACCATTGTCCACGGTCCACACTAAACTGCTCATTGATTCCAGATAGAAATGCTCCTGACCACCTACTTGTACTTCTCCTTCTATGATACTGTCACACTCACCTGACTGAAAGCAAAGATCAACATCACCTTTCTTGAATCTCCTCTCTGAGCCAGGATGAAAGCTTTTAGATTTAAGTGCATCCTCTATAGATAGTATAGGAGGAAGTTCTTCGTACACTACATGCACGCTTCTTGCAGCCAGATTTGCATTTTCATGGGTATCAGCAACTACTATCCCAATCACCTGTAAATTCACAGACATTAGTTCAAAAGCTGCCAGGATAAAGTTTGAACAAGGTAACTAATTCTTTTAGATGAACTAACAACCAATAGAATGAACTCTAAAGCTCTGTATCATAGTTCTATACCTGGCCCACACAAGTTACCAATTCTGAAGCAAAGAGCTCCTCGTCAGAGACAATGGGTCCAATAGAATTATCCCCAGGGATATCTTTAGCATAAAAAACGCCTGCAAAGCCAGGTGAGGACTTTGCGCCCAAATCATCAATTGAGACTATGCGAGCATGAGGCTTTCTACTCAGGATCAATGCAGCATGTAACCCATTAGGTGGCATTGCCATATCATCAGCATATTCTGCCTCACCTGTGACCTATAAAGAGTGACAGAATAATATAGTAAGAGCACTAAAAAAAACTATATAAAATCTAGCTTTATGAAAAACAGAAAAAGATTAAAATTATAGGAATAATCATTCAAAATTATCAAGTACTTCACATCTAAATTTATACTTCATATTACATAAATGACGCCAACTTCAGGTTGTAACATTATAATGAACAATCATAAGTAAAAATGTTTTAGTGAATAAACCACAGCCCTGCTCCGTAACCCCCCCCCCCCCCACCACACACACACACACACACACACACACACACACACACACAAACCACCAAAATAAAAATTTGAAAGCAAAACAAAAGTTCTGTGTGAAAAGGGATTTTCCTGATATTATTGTCACAGACCTGAAGTGTTGCAGATAGATGCATCTCTGGAGATCCTACAGCTGTCCCATGTTTGACAATCTCATAGTCCTGACTCCCAGTTACAGGTGGCCTATGGTATGGTTGTATCGCTGACAGATATGATGGAGGTACAGGTGTCTTTACATCTAATTCTCGAGATACCCACAAAAAATATTTGAAGAAAAAACTTAATGTCAAAGATTTTCTGAACTCCACCATCCCACCTGGTGCATCTTCCTTAAGTAATACGTCCACCTCCAGGACTTTTAAGGCCCCATCTAGCAACTCCTTGTTCCAACTCTTTCCTATGAGAAAATCTTTTGTTTTTGACGCAAAAAAAGAAACAGCAGCAACCCCTCCATAGACAATTGATGCATCTGAAACAAGCCATTCTTTGTCCTTTTTCTGAAGGTGAACACGCATCCCGGCATTTACTAATGCAATATCATCATCTTTACGATGAGCTTGCTTAAACTCTTTCACAAACTCACAAGGCCTTGTCCATGGTAAATGAATTGATAGTAAAATCTCATCACTTGACAAATCAATCTTACGATACCCCAAGAAAAAGTTCTCTGCCAAAACTGTTCTAATGTTTCCCTTGCTATTGATAATGTGAAACTTTGCTCCGGTAGCCATCCAAAGAGGATTCAAATCTGATATTGGACTAGCAGTGCAGATATTGCCACCAACAGATGCAACATTTCTTATCTGAGTTCCAGCAAACCATTTTAGTTGCTCAATAAAAGCATTACAAGATGATACTTCATGAGCAGCACGGTCTAAAGAAACTCTTCTAAGAACACTCAGAAGCTCAGACAGTTTCACAGCAGCCCCTATCTCCAATCCGTTAACTTTCACTTGTAAGATGTTTAACTCAGGCACCTGTGCAACTGACACAAGAACTTTATACTGCAACCTCTTCAGCCTCATTTCGATTCCAACCTCAGTGTTACCATTTACCAACTTTGCCTCTGGATATTTGGCTTTTAACTCTAGAACATGTTGAAGTGACACAGGTCGATACCACTTAAGCCCACCAAAACCACTCAAGCTTAAAAAGGCAGATTTCCTTAGCAATAGCTCCGGAGGAAAAATAAGCTCTCTATCATTGTATTTGCTACCATCGATATCACTATACGAAAGTTGTTTGTACCTTTCATTGCAAGTCCCACTTTCCTTCATATTTTCAGAGTTGCTATCAGATTTTAATCCACAAGAACAGGGTTTACCAGTAGATGGACATATGAACTCATTGCCTTTCCGACCTGCCAAGGTAGCATCGGTGTATATCATGTCATCGGTTTTAGCGAAAACTCTGAAGGCATCAACAATTGGCCTATAACCTGTGCAACGGCACAAGTTCCCTGCCAAACATTCTTCAATTTGCTGCTCAGTTGGAGGAGTTTGACAGGATCTTAGTAAAGCATACATGGACATAATAAATCCAGGAGTACAAAATCCACACTGGGAGCCATGTGACCTTGCCAATGATTCCTGCAAAGATAACTTATAATAAATAACAGAAAGGTTACAAAACAGTTCCAGTTTTCACTAAAATTTGTCAGGAAAGTGCTATCCTGTTGTCAGAGGAATTTGAGATAATCAAAAGCCCAAATGAAAAAGAAAACAGTGCTGCATCTGCAGTTCTTCACCAAAGTGCTATCCTGTTGTCAGATGAATTTGAGATAATCAAAAGCTGAAAAAAAAATGAAAAGAAAACAAAATTTCATAGGCTCAGGTGGAGGCTATTTGTAACTTGTTAGCCTCTACCACTTATGCCATAAGGCATATACTACTTAAAGGACATATATTTTGATTTTCCCTGCCTCACGTATATCTCTCAATTGCCCAACAAGAAGTTTCTGAATACAGTGTATATTCTCAATAAAAACAGAACAAACACCCAGTAAATTTGGTTTTTCTTTCTAGAAACAGAATTTTGTCTATCTTTACCAAAGTTTAGGTTTGAGATGGGGGAGCAGTCTATCAGGTAATTCAACTCCTCCAACTACTCCGTGTCTTCTTAACTGAAAGTTTTATCTAACATGTGTAATGGACCGATTTCGGTCACCCAGTGATTTCAGATTTTAAACAGCAAAGTAATAAAGGTGAAAGCTTTAAATTGATTAATAATAGTAAAAGGGTTACAAACGATAATTTAATAGCTTAAGGCTATCAATCTTCGAAAGTGAGTTTATCTCACAACTCTCCAAAATGGCTTTAGGCCATAACTCTCTAAAGGGTTCATATCAAATTTCTGCCTCCTTTCCACTTTCCCTTCTCTATCTATTTATACTAAAGCTAAAGACTCTAACCTAATAATAATACTACACTTCCAATATTACCCTTCCTTATGTTAGTCTATTACAACAGGGAAGAGGATAGGAAATTAAAAATTGCTAAACCCTTTATTTTCAACTTTAAAGCATCCTTCCTCAAGTTTGTTTAATGAAGAACCTGTAAAACATTTCAAAATCTGAAAAGCTCTTGTGTACTTATAATGATATATGAAGTTTGATCCTCTTTCGATGAAATCAAATAGAAAGGGAAGAATTGAACCTGCACTGGATGCAAGCCAAGTTTACGACTTCCAATGCCTTCCACTGTGATTACATGCATTCCTTCTACAGAGTACAGTGGAGCCAAACATGCATTAACTGCATGGTGCCTGGTAGAGGAAGGAAAAAACTATGAAATTAAAACAATCTCTTTAATATGGTTTGGTTTGTCATCCATTAAAGATGCGATAGTAATAATAAAATAAAAGTGCTCGACCCACATGGATTCATGTTCTAATCCTGCTAGAACAAAGTGCAGTTAGCAGAAGTAACTACTATTCAAATAGTGTAAAATTTACGCAGAAAATGGACAAGACGAGTTCCTACAGATGAAACTATGCCATCCTTCTAAAGTTCAAAGGTAATTCCTGACGGTAGAAAAAGTAGTATACAGTCATCATTGCGATCACAGTGACAGAAGCAGCACCTGACTAGTTACTTTGTACTTCATGAGTCACAATCATCACTGCATCAATTGATACATTTACAAATACTACGATTCATCTTTGTGATTCATTATATTTGGAGGATAATCATAGGCTATACTGCATAACATATTTTTTGAAGAAATCAGGCGTTCAGATAATATTAAAGTATCAAGATGCACCACGCCAATATTAACAGATTGCTACTGCAATAAAATGATGGGCTATCAGTCACAACTGATTTCGTAGTGCTAGTTAACACACATAGTCCCAACTGCTTTCCGCACAACAGTTAGTTGAAAAATTTAACAGAACTTTGTATGACAGAAGGCTTTAATATGATACAATGCTCCCTACTTTCACTCATAGCCACCAAAAATAACAGCTGCTTTTCACACCATGCTATTAGTTTGCCATTTTATTATAATTCAGTATAAAACTCTCCAAGCAAAGAACCTCCTAACCCTTCTAAGCAATACCCAACTTATAGATGATGACAGTAACCACTTTAGTTTCTTATAATTAATATTAATTAATGGGCATAGATCAAGCCAAACAGGAGCAAACAAGCAGATAATTTAGTTAAACAGAGACTCACACACATTTCTTGTGCTGCTGATCATAGTAGGAGACCATAACTGTACAAGCACCACAACCTCCTTCACCACATCCTAATTTTGTCCCAGTTAGACCAAGATCTGCATCAAAAAGCATAGATCACATCATCATTAAACAAACCAATCAAATTGCAACATGAATATAATGCTATAGCCATGAATACTTACAGTCAAATCACCAAATTAATCAACAAAAATTTTAAAAACCCTTCAGCCACTTGTAAGGTAATGAGTCATGAGTGTATGACCGTATGAAAAAGAGCAATGAGCCTATCTTCTCATAGGATATAGATAAATGGGTTCATTTTATATCCCCCTTTTACTTCCTCTTCCCTTGACTCACCTCTCCCTTACACAGTCTCTTTCCCTGCTTCTCTTCCTTACACTATAGGAGATAAGAAAAACAGATTGTTCCGATGCCAGTTGCATTCGCAATGCATCAAACTATGCATAACACCCTTTGGGCTAATCCGGATTCGGGGATTAGTTTTAAGTGGTTAGGTTCTAGTCCCCTCCCAATTGTTGTTGTGGGGATCGAACACAGGTCCTCTCTACCAAGTGTAGTCCCAATCACCACTACACCAACCGTCAATTGGTTTTTTTTTTTTCTTCATTGGACATTAATTTTGGATTCTAGGGAGTTGGGGACTATCATTAAACTAAGGGGGCGTTTGGTTCAAACAATGGTATGGGTTTGGAATGAGGAATGAAACCATGGGATTGGAACTTGATACTTGATTTCATGTGTTTGGTTTTTATCTAGGAATGATAGTTTTCCTTTTAATTTTAAACCTAAAGGTATGGGTATGAGCCATATCCACCTCCCCCCTTGGGTTTCAAAAACCCATACCTTGGGGGTTTGAGGTATGGGTTTGAAAATTGAAATTTCAGGAAACAAACACAAGGTATGGGTTTTGGTCATTCCAAACCCATACCTTATACCTAATCTGCTTGAACCAAACACCCCCTAAATCATTTCTCAACAACAAAGCACAGTAACAACAGAATAAGTCATGATCATAAACTTGCAAAATACAGAACTTAATACATACTTGAACTCAAAAAAGTAGAATTAAGATTACAAATTTAAAACAACAATGAAGAATTATACAGTAATTAGTTTAGTATTATACCTCTGAGATACTGAAGAAGAGTCAAGTGAGCTAAACCATCAGAAAGAACTTTCCGAACACCATTGATGTAAACAATAGCTTCATATGATTCTTTTTCTTCGGTTAATCCAACTTTTTCTTCACTCATCAAAGATCCCATTTTTCCCCCCCGAAGATCACTGTAAATTTCTACTTTTACATTAATCAATTATCCATAATTCAGAAAGAAATAAACAAAAAAAAAAAAAACAAATAGTATTTGATTTGGGAATTTATAGTATAGTTTAATTAATCAAAGAGCATCTTCTACCTAGCCACCACCTAACATTCACCCAGAAAAATCCACCTCCATGAATCCCACCATTATTTACCAAAAAAAAAAAAAAAAAAAAAAAAAAAAAACCTTCTCACCATTAACAACGGCTTTATTTATTCAAATTTGAGCATGAAAACACTAGATCTAGAGTTTTCGTGGTAAAATTTGACCATTAAAACCTCAACATGAAAACTTTAATGGTGGTGATGAAACACAGAAACAAGGAAGATAGAGGAGGAAGAGCCCGTCAGCCGGGTCGGTGAGGGGAATTTCGGGCCCAAATCGGGCTTGCTTAGCTTGAAAAAGGCACCTTTGTTTTAGGGCTCAAAATAGTGGACTCGAGTACAAGTTTATTGCCTTAAATTTAGCCCGGTCTAAATGGGCCAACTTGTTTGACCCAAGCTCAACCCGATCCATTGGTGATCAAGTGTACCACATTGGATATTTATACCCAAATATTTTAGGGGTCGTTTGGTTCATTAAGCTGAAATGGATCGGTATGGATACTCATACGGTCATACTTGTATGATATGGATTCTATACCTCATACCAATTTAATGAGTAAATACGCAAATGAGTAAGTCAAGTGTAGAAGACTAATACGAAGTACAGTGCAAGTCTTTTCCACTTGTATTTTAGTAATTAAGTAAAAACAAGTAAAATGCAAAGCAAAACAAAATAGTAGTAAATTAAAATAATTATGAACGTAAGAGTATATATTGGTTTTAACAAAAGTGAGTAAGACTTTGGGAAATAATCAAATAAAGGAGTATACTAACATTTGTTGTTGGAGACCAATAATTCTTGGTCTCACAAACGGCGGCAGGGCAAGGGTGGCTTCTCCGATGGTCACACAATGGTGGGGGCGGTGGTTGTAACGGAGATTGTAGAGCAATAACCTAACAAGGTGCAAGGAAGTTTATTGGATTAATTAATTGTACACATACCAAATTATATCAATCTCTTATAGTAGTATATTAACTTGTATATATATTTTGCTTTACTTACTTTTGATACTTGGTTTGCGGTGGTATGGGCTATTCTTCATGCATGGCTATTTATAAAGGATTGATGAAGCTTAATATATAACGTAAGCAATGATGAGATCATGTTAAAATTGTTAATGTTATTTTTGAAGGAGGAAGAAAATAGTTTGGATTAGTGGCATGCATGCATGAAAAGAGTTTACGTTGTTTGTGACATTTGGCAAACATGGTTGTTATGTTACGTTGACCATGCATGAAACTATGAAAGTCTTGCATTATACTACGTACTTTTGAATAGAAAGGAAATAAGAAGACTTTAGGGGCTTGTTACGTTGAATTCAGTTGAATTCAGTTCAATCCAGTTCAGCTCAGCTGAGCTCAGCTCAGTTTAATTTAGTTCAGCTCAATTCAGTTCAGTTCAGCTGAGTTCAGTTCAGTTCAGTTTAATTCAGTTCAGTTCAGTTCAGCTCCTAATTTCCTTCTCTTATAAAATATTCATTTCACTTCAGTTCAGTTCAGCTGAGTTCAGTCAATGAGAACAGGCCCTAAGTTGTTAGGGGCTATATCGTAATTTTAAAAGCTTGTTGGTTAAATTTCCAATTATTCAGTTGGATATATAATTGGGTTTATGAAGTATTTATTTAAATATGGATTATTTGAGTACTTAATTGGAGTCTTGGACATTAGCCAAATAATTTCGAATGATATGTAAAAAATTAATTAATCGTAAAGTAATATTTTTGTACTCAAACGCCTTGGTTTTGTATTGTTGAAATATGATTTGGTTATAAAAGCAACATTAGCTTGGCACCTTAAATTATTCTCAAATTAAAAAGGAATTACGGAGTAGTTTCTTTCTAATACTATTATTAATATATATTGTGTGACATTAGTTAGTATTTTGAATCCGGTGAGAGTGCAATAATTTGTTTATAGATCAATATTACATTTTCGTAATAATGGCTAAAAGGTTTTAGGAGAATTATAAAGTGGGACTAGACCAAAAGATGAATTTTATAATACTTCATATGAAGTACGACAATTAGTGAGATATTTTTAATTGTTATTAGGAAAGAGTAAATATAAAAAAAAAAAAAATTAAAAAAAAAAGTAGTGTAATTGGGGTTGGTAGGAGAGATAAATAATAAAATAGTAGACCAAACAAGAAAGTGTTGTAATCTATACTAATCTATTAAAAGGCGTTACTAAGAACGTCTTCGTACACCCAACCTTTTATAAGAAAAATAGTTATTTAACCATTTAAGTCACTCATAAACTACATTATAAATATGTAAATAAATGTTAATTAAAGTAGCAACCGGTGCAGCGCTCAGGCTACACATTAGTTTTTATGAAACGGATGTAAAAGGAAAATGCTATGATTATTACGAAATAGAGGGAATAACACGTAAATATCGCAAAAAAGTTTAAGTTTATAACCCAAAAAAAAAAAAAAAAAAAAAAAAAAAAGAAAAAAGTGAAGTATAGAATTGGTGTTTCCTATATACACGTAGTATTTAAACTTAAAAAAATGTGTCTTCAAAAGAAAAGAAAGAAAAGAAAGAAAAATTAAAATAAAAATATAAAAAAATAAATAAATAAAAGAAGAAGAAGAAGAAGATGTAACGAAGATTATCACAGGAAATAAATGGTATCAAATTATCAATGTATTATTTAACACAACATAATCCCTAGACAACTCCCAAAGATGGTCGTAACTCGTAATATGGAGTATTTAAATCACAAGAATATGAATTAAGTCTTGAGAGTGCCAAATCAACCTATACAACTCTTCAAAGATTGTTGTAATAATGTAATTTGGAGTATTTGAAAGTACAAGAATATGAATTAAGGTCTTAAGAGTGTTAAATCAAGCTCTTAAAACATCTTCTACATACAAAGTATTAAGCAACTTTCCCGGCTGCTCCATGTCCTATAAATGAGTATCACACTGCTATATACTTCGTATATCACTAGTCCCCACATCTACAAAATTATTCCTGATTCGACTTTTTTGTCACACAATCGTCATCCAAACAGGAATAACTTTTAGAAACGAAGAAATTATACAACAATCAAATGATATACTCTAAAAAGAAATTGGTTGAACAAAAAATTAAATGAAAGGAATTCAAGTGAATGAATGGCCAGCATTTACCTATGATTACAGAAAAGTTCATCCCAGCCTAAGGGTTTTCAATCTTTGCTATGAATAATCTGTTCATCTTTGAAGAAGAATCTCTTTCACTGGATCTTGTGGCAGTATCGAGATAGGCATAGATTCAATATTAGGCTCTGACTGAGAGAACAGAATGAGGATCTGCATTGTGACTATAACAAGTAGCAGAAACACAGCCGATACTATTACTCCTTGCCAAGTTGAGAAGAGGCTGGTCCATAACAAGAATCCGAAAGCACCAATACTAACTAAACACGACCAAACAATCATCACCTGTTCGTAAACAATACCAACAAAAGCAGATCAACCATGCATACACCAAAAGAGTGAGTATAGTAATCAGTACGTTTAGAGATAGATGTTGCAAGCTAAGCCAACAATTAATGCCTTACAGTTAACGACTGCTTTGGTCGACCAAGATCTTGAATTTCCTCATTGCCAAAACTGCCGCCTGAAAAGTACTTGTCCAAAAATGCATCCTAGTGGTGGAGTTCAAAGGAAACAGGATTCACATCAAGCAGCCTCACAAGAATCAACTGAGGATATACTAGCTAGTTCTCTTTTCTTTTTTGGAAAATTTCTTGATAAGAATGATCTATTTTTTTGTTTCAATGCAAATTCACAAGTATATTTGCTGCAACTTAGATAAAGTGTAGACATTATTTTAAGGTGCTGCTAATTTTATCGGTTCTAAGTTCTAACTATAGCTCTTAGCCTCCTCACCTTGGCCACAAACAAGTTTGTGCACCACTGTGCAATATCATCGCTTGTTTCAGGCAATTCATGCATCAAATGCCGCTTAACCTGCACTTTTACCTGCAACATAGAGTAGCTAGCACATCAGCATCAAGAAAGTCTTAAAAGGCACTAATAACACATCATAGCAAAAGAAAGAAAGAAAATGGGGAAGACCAAATTCAGCATTTTTTGCTATATTAGCTAGATTTATTTTACTATGCTTCTCTTACTATAATGACAAAATTGTCTACTACTTACCACAATAAGCTCATTTTCTTTTTATACTTCTCTTACTATAATGACAGAAATGTCTGCTACTTACCACAGAAGATTTGCCCTTTAGTAAAGTTAGCAATGAAGGTGGGGAATTATCTCTTGCTACAGTGAAGGTAATATCATATACTGCTGGAACAAATGAGCGCAAATGTTTTACAGCCAGAATTAGACCCTGAAAGCACCCAGATGGAAATAACAGTATACATCATTAGAAGGTAGTTCAAACCATATTGATAGTCCAGATAACAGCTAGAATAAGACCCTGAAATCAATCAGACGGAAGGCTATACGCTCTAGAACAGGCAACAGGAGTAAATTAGGCAATAGGGGCACACACATACACGCATGCACTCACACACAAGCTAAATAGGGAATTTAAAAAAAAAAAAGAAAAAGAAAAAAGCAAGCTGTAGAAAATAGGTAAAAATAGAGAAACCTTTGTACGAGGAAGCAAAACGTTTCTGGGGACAGCTAATCCTTTTGAAATAGCAAACTGCTGAGCATCTAGCAATTTTGGGTGTGTGAAGCGAGTTCCTTCAACAAAGAGACCCAACCAAAAGGGAAAAGGAAAATCCTTCAATTTCTCGTATCCTGACTGTGTGATATTTACCATCGAATAATTATTTTACAACAAGAAACAACTCAACCAATAAATAATAAAGATGCATCTTGATTCTTGAATACCTTTAGGATGCTTTGATCTTCAGTCCATCTCCTTTTCACAAAGATATACTCAGAAAACCACATTGACCAACCAATAACCTGCATTTGGTGCACGAAATTTTTGATTCAAAATTTAAAGGAACACCTACCTATCAATGCACAACTATCATATTATCATACCCCGGACTGACTGTCACCCTGTGATAAATTGCACAGTACAAAGGGGTCTAATGGTATTGGAATCATCATATATCAATTTGTAAGGAACTAATGAACTGCATAATCATACATAAAATACTTTGACTGCAAGTTACCAAAGATTATCATTAGCAATCTCAAATTCTCAAGAGATGTATGAAGTTATTCAAATGTCTCTTTTTAACATTGTTATTCAGATTTCAGAGTAACATATAAATCATCAAAGATGAACTTATAAATCAGTTGCATGAATGTAGATCTGATACCGGAGAAACACAGTAGTCTCATCCATAGAAAGTCACCGGAAGTTGAAAATCTCAGATATGAAAATTCCTAATTCTAGTTTACAGCTTGTAAAAAGCTTTCACAGTTTCACCCATATTACATGGATAAATGGATTCCCAATTTCTCACAACAGTTGAAGCAAAAGAAACTCACCGGAAGATACTTTAAGACATCCTTCATGATAGCCATAGTACAACCAAGGCAACCTGCTCTCTGTTATAGGGCAAACACACAGCTGTTAATGACTGAAGAGTAAACATGTGGATGATGATCAAACAATTAAAATAATTGTGTTATCATAGCAGCCGGCCGTAACAAGTGCAGTATATCTAATAACATCACAAAATTCTATAGGCATACAGTCATTTCAGCAATGTGGTACCAGACAAAGGTAATAAAATGCAACAAAAGAGTTACAAATGCAAAATGAGTGCTGCATTCATAGAGTTATAGTAGTTCTAGGATCTAGAATAAAGTTTTTGAAGAGCACCTGAGCTAAAACCCATCCAATAAGCCAATCAATGTCACTTCTGTGGTTGGAGATAAGAAGAGCATGTTCTTTACCTGAAAAAGGTGTCATTAAGTTGAAAAAAAGGAAATACATTATATATTAACCCAAATCTGGAAGCAATGTTAACTAATGCCTGTGCAACAAAAAAAAAGAGGTACAAGAAAAAGATATTTCAAAACATTTATGAAGTACTTAAATAAAGGAATTCTTAGACCGGCCTAATGAGTCTCTCACCCATTAGATGAAATGTCTCAGAATCAGTGTGCAGCTCCACCTATGACAATTAACAACCCAATTTTTTAACTAAGGAAAAACAGAAACAGAAAGGTAATTGTGTTAATGTTTCTAATAGCAAACTGTCAATGTCGAATTCAAACCTTCACGCCAGCCCACCAGTCAAAGAGCCAAACAGCCTCCAACCATAGCAGTTCTGTTACTACTTTGTTAAATCTCCGATACATATTCTTTGACAGGGGTCGAACTAAGACATAAAGAATAGCCTGAAAACACAAGCAAAACAAAGTAAGGGTTGAAGATATGCATCAGTCAAAGAAAATCATCAACAACAACACACAAAAGCAATTAGACAGCATGTTAGCAAAGAAAAAGTGACATGATTCTGTTTTAAGACAAACAACATGTCAACATACATGATGTTTTGTGTTTATATTATTTCATGGCCTTGGGTCATACTACACAACATCAGTGACACAAAATCGTCACATCTCAATTCGCTTAGCACGGGAAAGTCTAAATCCAATGGTCCAGCCACCTCTAAGTCAAGAAGCACATGATAAATGGATTATATATCAACCATGTCCTATTCTCCTAGCAACAAGTAATACAAGTTAACTTGAATCCCATTATTGAACCCACTTTCTCTAGAATTGAAGATTATAAGGTACATGGTAAATGGGGGGTCAATACTGAGACACGTTCCGAAAAACCCAAGTCCTATAAAGTATAAACAACCTTCAACCATTACACAATCACCATTTCATTCCAACTTCTATTCAATTGTAGTCCAGACAAATTGAACATATGAACTACTTCCCTTTTTAATCAAACATATTTACATATACATGTAAATGCTAAACTTAGTGTAAATTGCACTAATATACCCACAATGCATGTAAAATAATATCCACCAGATGATTAGTAGCCTAATTAGTTTTTAATTCAAAGATAATAAATTCAAGGATATCAATTTTGCCCAAAACTAAAAACCCATCAAACAATTTTATTCAGCAAAACCAACATTCAACTCATTATTTAGGAAAAACCCATCAGAATTCAGAAGTATATTCAACAATCAATTTGACTATAAAGAAATAAAAATAATAACAAATTATAAACTACAGCAAATGAATTGGGGTTTGTTACCTGAATGAGATTAATAATGAGGCCTGAAAGAAGGAAAATTAATCCCACTGGAATAATAACAAAAATAACAGGTATTTCCATTACTTTGACACCTTAAATTTAAATTTTCAGCTTAAAATTAAATTAGCTTCTTAAATAAAATTAAGAAAAATAATTAGGGAGGCAACGATCTGAAGAGAAACATGGGAGACCAATTTCAAAGTTCAAATGCTGGGATTATCATTGTTTGTAATTTTGTATGCACATGACGTGTGAGCAACAACCCAAAATGATTAATTAACTCATTAAGTACTCTAATTACAGCATAATAATATAATCATTAGCATCATTACTTTGGAGTTGACTCTTGTCTTGAAAATGATATGACTTCTGGTATTGGGCTCTATGAGCACACCTTGTAAAGTTGTAGACTTGTATCTATTGATGGTTGTGGGCCGTATCAAGTAAACTAGTGTGATTTGAGTCTGATTTGAGGCTAGTTAGGTGCTAGGTCTAGCTCATAAACAACGGGGTTGTATGCATTGAGATTTTCCGATAGTTTAAGCCTATGTGTAAGTATGTTTGTTAAATATGATGATAATAATTTCTCTAGTTTGGAAACAAAATGTCACTTACAAAGACTAAAATTAGATGAAAATTAATTTCATGGCTACAAAAAATTAAAGATCACTCATGTAATCGTGTTGATTTTACCAAATATTGGCATAAAAGATGGTTTGAAGAGTTGCTGGATCTAATACAAATTTCTTAAAAACCATAATTTTTGCGATTGAAGCTTTATTTTATATGAACTTGTAATGGTTCTTATTTTAGAGTAATTCTTGACAAATATTTGTATTTGTGTAATTGTACCTAATGGAATTATTTTTAAACATCGTATTTTCTTACACACCCCTCTTTTGATTATTGTTCACCCTTATGGGCTAATCTGAATTTGGGGATTAGTTCTGGGTGGTTAGGTTTGAATCCCCTCCAAATTTGTTGTCGCGGGGGATAGAACACTAGTTCTCCCTATCAAGTTTTAGTCTCAATCATCACTACACCAACCATCAATTGGTGTACACAATTATAATAGCAGCGGGTTTTACATTTTCGATTAAGAGGATCAATAACCGGCCATTACACAACAGTTCTGCCGCTCTACTTGTACTCAAACAAAACGAAAAAGAAAAGAAAAGAAAAGAAAGTTAAACCTTAGGAAAGTTAACAAGTGCGAAGACAAAGAACAACAATGGCAGCTCCTCACCCTCAACCGCACCATCATCAACCACAAACCCTAGAAGAGGTGCGAACCCTTTGGATTGGTGACCTTCAAATTTGGGTCGATGAATCCTATCTTCACAGTTGCTTTGCCCAAACTGGCGAGGTATCATCTCTCTCTTTCTTTCTTCATTCATTTCAATTCACTGCTAAATTTATCATTTTTGATGTTCCTTTTATGATTTTTGATGTGGGGTTTTGTGGGTTTTATGATTTTTGTTGTTAATTATAATTCAAACACTGTTTCTAAAAGCAGAAATCCATTAATTTTGTTGGGTATGAGCTGTTTAATTGATGGGTTGGGATTAAATTAATTGATTGTGAATGTTTTAAAGTTTTAATTTGGCTTTGTCTATTATTTACTGAAGAAATTGTGACTTAAGTTCGATTTTTCAACGATTAATAGCAAGAATAAAGCTACTTTGAATGAGCCTTGTTTCTTTGAGCTAAAACCAGTTTTTTGTTTTGAATTTGTGATATGTAGTGCTTAGTTTTGTCGATTTGAGACTTTTTCTTTAATGACCTTGTATGATCTTAAGCTCCTATTGTAAGTCGAATAATCACATCGGGAGTTAAAAAGATGTTCAGATATTAGGTTTTGGAGGTCCGGTGAGGCGGTTGGTGGGGACTGACTGGCTGAGAGCCTGATATGTGGGTGCCATTAGGGGGCAGGGTTTGGTTTCAGGTATTACAAAGATTGTCATGGTAAAATAAGCTGTGGAGTATGTACCTTATATGCCTTTTATTGTCATAACATATATCACCACCTAGTGAGGCGGTTAGGCCTCTCCAATTTTCTCATTTTCTCCTGTAACAATATGAAAATGGCGTGTCACTTGTTTTAAGTTTGAACACATTATCATATCGACAAGTAATGCATCTAGTCACTTGAAAATAAATGCAATTGTTGGTGGAACAAAGATGTGGGTGTAAAAGCTCACATATAGGAGTTAGAACACTTAGAGAGTGTAGAAAATTGCTTTGTGGATGTTCTGTTGAAAGACATACAAGAATGCTCCTGAGGATCTCTAGTAATTCACTTTGAGAAGCTACGGATTGAGTAGCCTGGCTAAGACTAGTTAAACTTGATTTTAATGCTTTGTTCATGGGAAGGGGCTCCCTCTCGAATCATTGAAAGTTTCTATGACGAGTTAGGAGAAAAGCAGTGTACATTTTGGCCTCTCCTGACCTTGCTTCTGTGAAATTGATACAGGGTGTGGTGGTTGTTTTAACAGTTATTGTTATTGGTAATGTTGATGTCGTAATAAAATGTTCTGAATTATCTTTGTAGGTTATTTCTGTGAAAGTCATACGTAACAAGCTTACTGGCCATCCAGAGGGGTATGGATTTGTTGAATTTGTTTCACATGCAGCTGCTGAACATGTTTTGCAATCATATAATGGAACTCCCATGCCAGGAACTGAGCAGCCTTTCAGATTAAATTGGGCATCTTTTGGGATTGGAGAAAGAAGACCTGATGCAGGTCCTGAGCATTCTATCTTTGTGGGTGATTTAGCCCCTGATGTTTCAGATTATTTGTTGCAAGAGACATTCAGGGCTCACTATCCTTCAGTTAGGGGAGCAAAGGTTGTAACTGATCCGAGCACTGGTCGTTCAAAGGGATACGGGTTTGTTAAATTTGCAGATGAAACGGAGAGAAACAGAGCCATGACTGAAATGAATGGTCAATATTGTTTGTCAAGGCCCATGCGCATTAGTGCTGCCACTCCTAAAAAGTCACCAGGGATCCAGCAGCAGTATGCTGTAGCTAAAGGTAACCTATTTTTAGGCATATAGCATATCAATACTTATTTGCCAGTCTGCATCTGGAACTTTTCCCTTGCGAGTTTGATTATGCAGCATGGATTTAACTTTTTGTTACTGTGACAGCCTTATATCCTGCTCCAACATACGTAGTGCCGCCAATCCAACCAGTACAACCATTGCCAGTAGAAAATGATCCGAACAATACTACGGTAAGTGGGATTCAGAGATTGACCATGTGTAATTTCGACTTTTTATAAGTTTCTTATTGCTTTGACATGTACTTTTTTTATGGCAGATATATGTCGGCAATTTGGACCCAAACGTGACAGAAGAAGAGCTTAGACAGCATTGCGTGCAGTTTGGAGAGATTGGCTATGTCAAGATCCCAGCTAGTAAGGGATGTGGCTTTGTGCAATTTGCAACTAGGTAGGTGTATTTAGCTTTCCGAAGCTGGAATCTTGTTCTGAAATGCCAACATTGCAGGATTTTACTATAGATATACTGTCTATTTCTCTGCTTATTTTTAGCCTCTTCTGAATGGATTCTTCTTAAAGATTACCTGAAGACTTAACTTTGTTTCGATTATATTCTGGTTATCTGTGTTATCTTTCTCTTTTGACTAATAACTTAGCAATGAAATAAATGGTGCTGTTTGCAGGGCATCTGCTGAAGAAGCTATGCAGAAGCTGCAAGGAACTGTGATTGGTCAGCAAGTAGTGCGTGCTTCATGGGGCAAGAGTCCAACTGCTAAGCAGGTAATGTTTCCCCCCTCTGTGTATATTGCATCCTTTTGGAGTACATTTG
The DNA here is from genome assembly GCF_948465745.1 of Chenopodium album. NCBI lineage: Eukaryota > Viridiplantae > Streptophyta > Magnoliopsida > Caryophyllales > Amaranthaceae > Chenopodium > Chenopodium album. The sequence goes on from NC_137855.1 coordinate 1,326,898, forward strand.
CTTTCAGCTTTGTTTTTAAGCAAATTCAGAAGCTGATACTTGACTCTAAAATATCTATAGGACTCTGCTGCATGGGGTCAGCAAGTGGATCCAAGTCAGTGGGGTGCATATTATGGCTATGGGCAAGGTTATGATGCTTATGCATATGGTGCTGTTCAAGACCCATCCTTATATGCGTACAATGCATATGCTGGGTATGCTCAATATCCTCAACAGGTGTGGTTTTAACCCTAAGCTCTTATACAGTTGTTTGCTTGTTTCTGTCACAACGGAAATGGAATTGAGCCTTGTCTCAACTTTTATGTAACATACCATGATACAAACTTCTCAAGTTGGGTAGGGTCTGGGGATGATATATGAATGCTGTTTCTGATGAATTTTGCATAGAATTGAAAAGAGAACATCCATTAGCAAGATGGATAAAGATGGGAATACTGGTAACTTACTAAAAAACTGGCATGAATAAGTGAACATATGATATAAATCATTTGATCGGAATAACATCAATAATAATTTAAACTTGCTAGAGGACTGATGAGCTGATAGGACCTCTGAACCTTTATAAAAGCACAAAAGTAAGATTTAATTATAATGTTTGAAGCTTGGATGCTGGACTTAGCAATATGCGGAGTCTTTCTGCTATAAATTTCATTTTTGTTGGGTGCTGGGGATGGGAACGGAGTGTTTACCTAGGACACATGACCTGTGCTGACACACAGAGGTTGAAATTCAGTAGATAGCTAAAATTGTCAGTCTTGTGTCCTCTTATTGCTCGGGTATTCATCTTTACTTGTTGTGGTGTTGATTACAGCCTGAAGGTGTTCAAGACATGGCTGCTGCAGCCAGTGTTGTTCCAGGAATGGAGCAGAGGGAGGATCTCTCTGATCCCCTGGCTACACCAGATGTTGATCGGTACTGCCAGCTTCTTTTCTGCTGTATTTTCATGGCAAATTCTGATACTAGCTTTATTTATAATTTTATTTATTTATTTAATTTTATTTTTTTCCCTACTCCGTCCAGGCTCAATGCAGCTTATCTTTCTGTCCATGGAAGTGCAATTCTGGGTCGTCCAATGTGGTCAACAACCTCTTCACTTGCAAGACAGGCTTCAGTTGTAAATAGACCTCAGTAGTTATATCATTTTCGACTGTTTTCAGTTTTCATTAGTCTCTATTAACAAGCTACAAGTCCTGCAAGCTCCATCATTAGCAGCTAGTTTTTCAGATGTTGCTGCAGAAAGTAGATTCAGTAACAAACTAACAATACATAAATATGTTGTGGCAGTCTTCTAGTGATTGAATTTTTGCCGTTGTATTATACATTTAAACGTAATATACGCAAAGGCATTTACTTTATAATGATCTGTTTTGAGCTAATTGTATGATCTGGGTGCTGGTCACAATGGTAGCTACTTCTCACATTTTCAAGGACTAAGGTTGGTGGCCACTAGATTCAGTAGATTGAGGGCATTGTCACTCGAATTCCCAGGAAGTGGGACACTCGGCTAGCTAAGGATAACATGAAAGAAGCTAATTTGTACGAGTATTAATCTAAGCTTATCAGAATTTAGTATATATACTACATACTTTTATACCATGAATTCAAGATATTGAACCTCAACTTAGCAATAGCGGAAAGAATGTTTAGCAGGTTCATTCTACTACATGCTATAAACATTCATCAAATCGTCTAAGATTATACTACTCTGTATACCAACATATATGACTCTTCTATAGACACTTCCCACCATCAGCAGCCTCAATTTCTACTACAGTTATCAACTAACATAGATGATCATGACTCCAAAATTTATACAAAAGGTGGTAAGGTTTCTCTACACATATGCAACACTTCCAAGTATCCCCATTACAGCATGCTTCCACAACCATGATTCGATTTCAAGTAGAATAATGCAGTCATTGTGCCTGCTTCTCCAATACAGTAGCTGCTTTACCAGCAAGAGCAGCCATCAAAGACGACAAACTCTGGGTTGGATTTGGCATTTCTCCAAGCGCTTCACAACAGGCTCTTGCTGCTTTCGAACTCCTTCAGAGAGTTTAGTTGAGTCCATCCTGTCTATGGCATCAACAATTTTGGCTTTATGGATCATCGACGACAATTCTTCACTGCCTCTCTCTTTGCTCATCTTTGCCAAGACAGTAACTACGACGAATGCAACTCTCTGTAAAGTCGTGTATTCAGACCTCAAAAAACTGCTTAGAGTAGAAAAAACTCCATCATCCCAAATCCTTGATAGGTACGCGTCTATAATAGCTTCTGTAATCATTTTTGCAGGTACATCAACCTCGGTTTCCAGATTAAAAATGCACATCACATACCACATTGCACGTTGCAGGATTTCCTGCAGCTCAATTTCTTCTGAACCAAACTTCTTAGTGAAACCAACGACATCAAACTTGGATTTTATCATGTGTTCCTTGAGAATTTTCTGCACCAAATATACTTCTTCCTTTGTATACTTGTGCTTGTAATAAACACAGAGCATAACTAGAATCCCTGCGAAAGCTTGATGAGGTTCAAGGTTATGACCGAGTTTATCAATGTTTCCGGATTCCAGAGCTTCTGTATAAGACGCAAGAACAGTCGAAACTCCAAGTTTCTGAAATAGTTCATCAACAGAGATCCAATTTTCTGTAATAAAAAAAAATAATTTTTAATAGGAATAATTAATTTCATATTCCTTTCTAAAAATTCCTTACAAATATATTTACTAATTACTATTCCGTATATAATTATATATTTATATACACGTATAATGATTGTCGTGTCCCGTGTGATCGTGTCTAAATCTTGAAAAGAGTTCCAATGGCCATTACTTTAAATAATCGAATTGGACACTTGCATCTTATCCTACACTTTTTCCGGATTTCATCCAACATATTTACAGTATAACACGAATTGCATATACAAGTATAACATACATTTGTGACTTATAATTTACAATATGATTATAACCTTATGTAACATCTCGTCATAGCAGCAAATTGAAATATTAAGATGCTTATATCAAAATATATTTAATACTAGTAAATTAACAAGTAATGACTAATAAGCAATTAGTGTGATTTTACGACTAACAAAGTAACAATGTATTAACAGTAACATCAAAATATGCTTATATCATATAATGTGCTTATTATACGACTAACATACTTCAAACGGAGTATATTAAACATAATTATAGTCTTGATAACAAAATCGATCATAATTCTTTTCTTTTCCTTGATTAAGAACCCTAATTTTTACTTAGAAACAAATAAATTATTAAGCTAGTAACCTGAAATTAATTGAATAATAACATCATTCATGAATTTGTGACCTCCTCAAGGACTAACACTAGGCTATTTAAGTTAAATCTTGATATTATTAATTAATCGTATAAACTGGAATTGAAATTCTGAAAGCGTCAGAAAATTAAACTTACGATCAGCGTCAGTTTCTTCGATCAAACTTTTTTCAGCGAGGAATTCATTGAATACATGATCGATTTCATCATAATATTCAAAATCAATCTCAGTAATCTGCTGCTCCGCCATTTTAGGTGGTGAGATATTCTTCTTCTCCTTTGCTTCTTCTGGTGAGATTTTGGTGTTCTCCTCTGTTTCTTGAGAAGAATGATGATGATGATGATCCTCTGTTTTCTGATGATCCGCCATTTCTGTTTCTTGAGTCTTCTCCTCCACTTTAGCGATTTTAGCTGGTCTGTTCTCCTCCATTGTTGATTTAGAGAGAGAAGTTGAGTGTATTTGAGTTGCTGATTTTAGAGAGAGAAAATGGAGAGAGAGAGAGAGAGAGAGAGAGGAGGAATAACAAACTCTGTTGATAATAACAAACTCTGAGTATTTAATACAGTACGTTTTTTGAATTAAAAAAAGAGAGAGTTAGCGCGCGTCTTTGAAATTGGGCATGGGTTCGTTACGGAGTGTTCTACACTTCCACTATTTAGGGGGTGATTTATTGCTTATGATTTCTCGAGTTCGTGTTAGGGGTAGCTCGACTTAACACGTTATAATTTTGACTTTTAAGTTGATTTTTTTTTTCTTTTCCTTATTGTGTGTTAATTGAGCTGATCTCAAGTAGTTGTACTTTATTTCGCATTATATTACCTTTCTCTTATGAAATGCAAGTATACTTCATATTATGTAATGATGAGAAAAAAAAAATCTATATTTCATCATATAGTCTTTATCCTAGAATTTTGTGCAATACATAATATTACAACAATAAAAAATGGATGGAATATAAATTATGATGTTTGTTCTTAGATATATTGATAATTACGGAGTGTTCTACTACTTAGGGCCTTATAGAATATAGTCAATCTTGAGTAGTCAAGTAGCTTATAATTTGTCACGTTTAAGTAGGAGCGTAGAAGTCTTTGAAAAGTGCATAATACCTTCTCTTTTTAGTTGCCTTGTGAGTAATACAAATATGGTGTTATGAGTATATATAAACTACACATTTTATTAATTATTCTTACTAGCTTAGAGAAAAATTGTATTTAAAAAAAAAATGAGTTTCTCATTAGCTACCTTATAAACATTTCTAATCGGATTCGAGTCTATAGTGATTTTTAATTTTGTCAAACATTAAAATGCTACCCATATTTCAAAATCTACGCCCTTCTTGTACCTTACTAACACGTTCTAAGCCCCGAAATCAAATCTTATAAACGAGACCCTTGAATTGGGAGTTCAATTCAAAGTTTTCTAGATAGTCCATAAAATTTGATTTCATTCACTTTCTAGGTAAATCCTCATATTTTTCAGTTGATACACATCAGATAATACTGTACTAGCTTACCACCTAGTAATTAGCAATCCTGATCAACAGTAGTGCATACAAAAGTATAATGAGTTAATGACTAGTAATGAAAATTATCTGACATATCATGAATCTTTCAAAAGTGGTACACCGCATTCGATCATTATTTTAGGTACAACAAAGCAATGCAATGCAACATTATACTTGAGCAAAAAAACAATGAATAACAGAAACTATATACTACATACTTTTATACCATTATAATGCAAGATACTACATACTTTTATACCATTATAATGCAAGATACTGAATGTTAAGCAGGCTACATATGACTCAATATATGACTCTTACAGTCTTACTATATATGACTCTTACAGACTTACTATAGACATTTAGACATGATTTAGACATTAATCAAATAGTCATACTATACCAACATCTATATATGACTCTTACAGTCTTACTATAGACACTACTAAAACATCAGCTAGCCTCAATTTTCTACCTCAGTTATCAACATTTACTAACATAGTTGCTCATAACTCCAAAATAATACCAAAAAGCAAGGTTTTCACTACACATAACACTTCCAAGTATATCCCCTATAGCACCCAAGGACAGTTTCCACAACAAACCATTTCCAAGTACTATCAATTTCGAGTAAAATTATGATGAACTCTCTGATGGCTACGGCATTGCTTCAAGGGCATTAACACATGGTTGAATAGCTAACCGGTATTCGTTCATCTCCTTCACAACTTCAACAATTCCGCTTCTAGAGAGCACCACTGACATATCTGGTCTGTCTCTATCTGTGCAAAGCGTGGCGAATGCAGTTACAAAGGTCAATCCCACAACCTTCAAAGTCTTGTCTGGACACCTCAAAAACCGATATAGAGTCACGAATGGTTCATCTCCCCATAGTTGTGCATCATAAGCATCTAGAAAAGCTTCTGCAACAATTTTAACAGGATCATTATCTTTCCCTGCCATCACAAAAATGCACATCACTAGTAACAAACCACGCTGCAAGGTATCCAGTGCAATCAAATTCTCCTTTAACTCATACTTCTTGACAAATCCAACCACATCGATTGATCCCTTCTCTATCAAGTATTCCTTGAGAATTGTCAACACCACTTCTTTCTTCTTTTCCCTCTTGTGGTAATGTAAACAGAATACCATCAGAAACCCTGCGAAAGGTCGATCAGATTCGAGGCCTTTGAACTCTTGACGGAGAACTTCACTGTTTCCGGAGATAAGTGCTTCCCTAAAACACGTGTAAACACGCGGCACTCCAAGAGTGTTCTTAAAAAAATCTTCAGCCCTCCGCCGCACTATTCAAAAATCAAAATTGCATGTTCGTTATTTTCTTAGAGAAATAAGCTGGAATTTAATTTGAAGTATTATTAGTCGTTAAAGCTGGAATTTAACACAGTAACAAATTGGAATATTGACTAGTACACAAACACAATTAAGGCAATAAAAATAATCATATTTCGGAGATCATAATTTAGTTGCTTATATCAAACTAACACTGCGATTCTTCTCAAAATAAACTAACACTGCGATTTAACTAAAATAGTACAATTTCATCCATAATAATACTTGAATCAAACAATTTCATATATACATATAAAATAATAAAATCATACGTTATGATTTATTCAAGTACTAAATTCAGCTTAATCAATAAAAATCTTTGAATCAAACACTTTCAGACGAACCCTAGGTTGTTTAATCAAATAATCAAATCATACATTGATGATGATTTTGTTATTTCCTCAATTACTAACCTAGGTTTATTCAATTTAATTATATAAAAAAAATCAAAGAAAAACTGAAAAATAAATGAAGTAAGGGTTAGAAAACTTACGAATATCATCTTCTTCATTGTCCGGTTCCGCAGTTGCGACGAATTCTTCGATTAAATCGTCGAAGTTGTTTTCTACTGCAAGCTTATCTTTCTCTGCCGCTGGAGTGGCTTCTTCTGAAGAGATTGCCATATCCTCTGCTTTTTCAGAGATTTCCTCCATTTCTTGAAAGGTTGTCTGGTTCTTCTTCTCTGTTTCTTCCATTTTAGCGATTTTATCAGGTCTACTGTCTTCCATGGGAGCATCGATCTTCCTCTTCTGCGCCATATTAGCATCATCTTCCGGAGAAGTCATCTTCTCCTCTGCTTTTCCAGAGTTAGCTGGTAATTAAATCATACGTTATGAATTTTTTGTTTGATCCAATTAGATTATCAGAAAAATAAATCCAGTAAGTGATTAGAAAACTTACTTGTAGCACTCAACTTTTCCTCGTCTAATTCCTCGAGTGAATTTTGGAGTGAATCGGTGAACTCGGCAAACTTTTCTTCCTCTGTTTCTTGAGAAATGGCAGAATTCTCTTCCTCCATTGTTGCTGATGTTAGAGAGAAGAGAGAGAAGTTGAAGAGAGAGAAGAGAGAGAAGTTGAAGAGAGAGAAGTTGAAGAGAGAGAGAGAGAGAGAGAGAAGTTGAAGAGAGAGAAGAGAGAGAAGTTGAAGAGAGAGAGAGAGAGAGAAGTTGAAGAGAGAGTGGCGTTTAGAGAGAGAAGTGAGTTGTATGAATAACAGATTATGGAGAGAGAAGATGAATAGAGTATTTATAGAGAGGAAAGGAGAATAACAAACTCAGTTGTTATTATTCCTAGTTTTTGAAAAACAATAAGAGTTAGCGCGCGTCTTTGAAATTGGAATCAGCAATTGGGCATTATTTGCCTATTTGGGCATGGCTTCTTAAATTTACTCCGTATTAGTTAGGGCGTGCTTGCTTAATATGCTTACGATGCTCGAGTTCGTGTTTGGGTAGCTAGCTCGAGTGCTCGACTAGTCCACTTGACATGTTATCATTTCTAGTTTTTTTTTTTTTTTTTTTTTTTTATCAAATAATTTATTAATTAAATTTAATTGAGTTGATCTCCTTGTACTTTGTTCTACCTTACACTCTTTTTTTATTATTTTTGTAATTTCTTTTTTCTATGAAATGCACACATACTTCATTCAGATTATATATACGGCATTTTTCTTACAAAAAGAAACATAAGTTGTATCTCAAGGGTCAAAAAGGTAAATTCCATTGGTTTATTTTTTAAGGGTACATATGTATTAGTAATGTTTATGATTGTTTTCCAAGATAATATTATTTTCCTTCAAATAAACAAAAAGATTAATTAAGACTTTTGCCATACTCTCTATATTATATGCTACGTATATTTTGATTGCTCAATAATTAATATATAGCCTTCAAGCTTTTGCCTTGCAAATTCAGATCGATTCTATTCACCCTACACCCTTCTTTTGAGGTACAGTGCCTTTTTGGTGCAGCAGGCCACATGGTGTGGCCTGCTGTCAAGTCAGCAAAAATAATGGGAGTTACTGGTATTGTCAAGGTTACTTGTATTTTTCAGGTGTTACTTGTTTTTTTTTTTTTTTTTTTCAGGAGTTACTTGTATGATTACTTATTTAGGGGTTACTTATAATTTTTTTTTTCAAGAGTTATTTGTATGGATTACTTATTCAAGGGTTACTTGTTTTATTTTTTTTCAGGAGTTACTGATTACTTGTATTTTTTAGGGGTTACTTGTTTTTTTTAAGGGGTTACTTGTGTGGATTACTTATTCAGGGGTTACTTGTATGAGTTAATTCAAGAGTTACTTGTATGATTAATTATTCAAGGGTTACTTATATGAGTTACTAGCTTATTTAAGGGTTACTTGTATGCATGGGTTACTTGTATGAGTTACTTATTCAAGGTTACTTGTATGAGTTACTTGTTCAAGGGTTGCTTGTACGTATGCCCTATACCAAACCAGTAACACCCTACAAGTAACCCCGACCAAAATTAGTAACACCCTACAAGTAATCCCGGACCAAAACCAGTAACATCGTACAAGTAACACTTGAAAAAAAAAATTGTATTCTGGGTTACTTGTTTCAATTCTGGAGTTACTTGTATTCTAGGGTTACTTGTATGGAACACTTGAATGGGTTGAGTAACCCGAGATCAAAATCTCGTACCAAACCAATAACACCCTACAAGTAACCCCTAACCAAAACCAGTAACACCCATACAAGTAACCCCAGAATACAGGTAACACCTACAAGTAACCCCTGACAAAACCAGTAACACCCATACAAGTAACCCCAGAAACAAGTAACACCTATAGTAACGCCATACAAGTAACCCCTGCCGCACCATGTGGCCAGCCGCATACAAAAATTTGTGTTTGAGGTATGGTTTTTTTTTTTTTTTTTTTTTTCATTGGATCGGAATTTGTATAATCTAGGGTGTACTTTCATATTAGTACAATACTATTAATTTGGGTATTAGATTTGGGTCGTAATTGAACTATATACTAATACTATGTACGCTTATAATTATCCAATTCGACTCTAGAACTTTTCCATGTGCAATTAATGTTGAAGGTTTGTGTGCAATTTTAATTTGCTGTCATTGCCGAATTGTTTGCAAATTTTTCAACACTAATAGTACGTACATACTTACGTTAACACTAATTTTAGTGCTAACTAGGTTTTATGATGATGATGATGTTAACTTATTAATTAATAATAATAATAATGACAATGTGGATAGAATTAGTGATTTGCCTAATGATGTATTGTTGCACTTGTTATCTTTTGTGGACATGAAATCAGCAGGAAGAACTAGCCTTGTTTCCACAAGGTGGAGATATGTTTGGACATACTTACTTCATCTTGATTTCGAACACCCTCCTTTTGTCTTGTTCCGCGACTCTACTGAATGGTATTACGATGATGATAAGAGTAGTAAGTATTGTAAATGGGTTAATCAGGTTATGAATGGGAATCGAGCCTCATATGTGAGCACCTTCAAAATTCATTTTCCTCTTTGGGGATCGTTTATTGCTGATATCGATAAGTGGATAGCTATGGCCTTGAGCAAAAATGTATGCAACTTGGAGTTGAACTTGTCAACTGGTAGGGGCTTCCGTGTTAGAGCAAAGACTAGGTACATAATTCGGCAGGATTTTCTGTTCAATAATCGGGTTACTACCCTGAAAACTATTCACTTGGAAGCATTAGTAGTCGAGGGAGATGTGGTTGAATATGTTTTGTCAAACAGTCTTAATCTTGATCGTGTAACCGTCAAGAATTGTGAATTTTACTTGTGTGGATCGGTACCTAAAACACAAGTTAGTTGTTGTTTCCTCCTCTAAGATGAAACACTTAGAGTTTTATGGTTGCGCCAACATTAAATCAATTCAGATTTCAGCTCCAAATCTTACTTGGTTTAAGTTCTTGGGTGTTAAAACAAAGATACAATATACTAGTGTTCCGGCACTTGTAAATGTAACCTTTGAGGGTGGATATTGGTATCGTAATTGCAATTTGAATGTCTTTTCAAAATTTTCTACTCAACTGAAGCAACTCTCTCTATCCTGGTCTCTAAAGGTTAGTCGTTTGATGCTTAACTATTTTAATTGTTATGTGTCGAAATCAGTTTCTTGTATATTGTATAGTATTTATCTCTTATTTTCAACCATTTTAACCATCTGCCGGGTTTGATTTGTTCCAACGCTGTATGTAGGAAACATCTCTTCCAACTAATTTTCCGAGTTTTCCTAATGTTAAGCAATTGGAGATATATGTTATGATTTCAGACGATGGAAAAGACAACCTTTTTGCTTTGATCCCTTTCATTAAGGCATGCCCGGTGCTGCACACCTTAAAGTTGAAGGTAAATATTTTACTTTGACCTAGAAATTAATTAATTAATTAATTATTTGAAATGTTATTTGATGTTGGCTTGCAGCTTTTTACCATTGAAACAATATGTAATCCATCAAGATCATCCGCGATGTCAGTACAAAATGATGTTCAAATTGAAACAATACGTGCCCATAAGCACCTTCATGTTGTAGAGTTCGCTCGTTTTTCAGGAACTGAATCAGAGGTGAATCTAGTACTTTTTCTGGCCGAGCATGCACCCATGCTTAACAAGTTAATTTTTGATCCTTATCAACCCCAAACGGGTGGAAATACACACATGTATGTGGACTTTGCAAATTTTGTACTTGAAAATATCAGCTTTTGGAGAAGACAAGCAGAGGTACTTGCAAAGCGAATTCGAGAAGGTGTGGATGTGGTGATTTTATAATAAATATGATTGTTTCCTTTTGAAATTAAAAAATAAAATTATACTTCGTATTGTTTTAGGATTGTAAATTTTGATTTCTAAATTTATGTTTATTGTTTCTCTACTATGATTTTTTCGATTTGTAGATATATGTTTACACTTTTAAGACCCAACATCAAATCTTGCAAACAGGGTTTTTTGGGGTTCAATTCAAAGCTCTCTATATAAGATTATAATCCAGAAATTTGCATTCGTTCTCTCTAGGTAAATTCTCATCTTCCTCAGCTGATGCATATCAGATTGATAATAGCAATCCTGGTCAACAGTAGAGCATACAAAAGTTATGATCTATAATCCTGAATTGAATCTCACAAATAAAGCGGTATATACCATTCATTAGGTACATCAATGCAACATTATACCTGAGCAAAACAGCTAATAACAGAAACTATATACTATATATACTTTTATACCATGATTTCAAGATATTGAAACTAAACAAAGCAATAACAGCTAGAAAGAATTAATGTTTCGTAATTCGTAGCAGGCTGGCTATATCATCAGCAAACATGTCCTAAGGTTATACGTACTCTTACTATACACTTAACAACATCTATCAGCTAGCTTATTCTCTACAGCAGGTATATACGTGATTCATTCATCAGACGACGAACTGTCTAATGGCTTGGGCATTTCTTCAAAGGCATCAACACAGGCTGTTACACGCATCACGACTTCTTCTTCGAGTTTAGCTGTGTCCATCTTGTGCACAACTTCAACAAACTTGTTTTGGTGGATCACCTTGGACAATTCAGGACTGTTTCTGTCTTTGCAAACCAATGCCAAGGAAGTCGCTAAGACCAGTCCAACCACCACTAAAGTCTTATATGGAGACCTCAAAAAACGGTATATAGTACCGAAAACTTCATCACCCCAAATCCCTGTATCATAAGCATCTAAAAAAGCCTCAGCAACCAGGTTTGAAGGTTCATCAACCTTACCCGCCTCCTCAAAAATGCACATCACTAGAAACATAGCGCGTTGCAGGGCTGCCTGATGAATCTCTCCTACATTATACTTGTTAACGAAACCAATTACATCACACTTCGATCCATTACCTATCATGAATTCCTTGAGAATTGTCAGCACCACTTCTTTCTTCTTCTCCTTCTTGTGGTAATGCACACCAAATATCATCAGAATCCCTGCGAAAGGTCGATGAGGTTCGAGCTCATCATGACTGAGAGCTTCAATGTTGCCGGAGTCCAGAGCTTTTCTAAAATTCCAGTAAACATTCGATGCTCCAATTTTCTGAAAAAAGTCTTCAGCAAGGCTCCAACCTACTGAAAAATTCAAACATAAACACGTTCAAATTAAGTTTTATATGTATATAAGTTTATGATTGCACGCGTGCCAAATTATCCAAATCTCGAAATTTAAATTTTCGTGTCATTATTTTTGAATTGCCAAGACGGACATTTAATTCTTGTAACATGCAATGTAATACTATACAACGTGTGATTTCTTTATAGACATCAATATAATAGTATAAACCATCAATTAATCTCTCTTATTTTTTTAATTTCCTCAAGAAAACTAGTAGTTAACAGTAAACTTGATTCAATCTCAAAGTACTTTTAATCGTTAAAGCTGGAAATCAAAAAATTCATCAACGCATTAAAAAATTGACTAGTACACATTATATCAAACACATTTACTGCATGCTTATATCAAATCTAACACTGCAATTCTTTCAATTTCATCAATACAACGTAATAATCTTTGAATCAAACAATTTCATACGAACCCTAGATTATGTAATTAAACCATACATTGATCATGACAGGATTATTTTCCTCAATTACTAACCCTAGGTTCATTCAATTAGATTAAACTTGATAAAATTAATCATTAAACTGTAAATTAAATCCAGATTAGCGTTAAAAAACTTACCAGCAGTGTTGAATTCGTCACTATCAGATTCCGAATTAGGTTCGGCGAGAAATTCCTCATATAAATCTTCAAAATCGTCTAAATCATCATCACAACATTCAACATTAACCTGGAATAGCTGTTCTTCCTCCAACATTGGAGCTTTTCCTTTAGCGATCATCTTCCTCCTCGCAATTTTAGCGGCTTCTTCTGGAGAAATCATCATATCCTCTGCTTCTTCACAGATTACCTCCATTTCAGCGGTTTTCTGGTTCTTCTCCGTTTCTTCCGTTTTAGCGGCCTTATCAGGTCTGCTTTCCTCCATTGGAGCTTTTCCTTTAGCGATCATCTTCCTCTTCTCCGCCATTTTCGCAGCCTCTTCTGGAGAAAGTGTTTTCTCCTCTGCTTTTTCAGAGTTTACCTCTTTCTTCTCTGTTTTCTGATCATCAGCTTTTTCGTCAGCGATTGTATTCATCTCCTTTGTTTCGGCGATTTCTTGAGAGGATTTCTTCTGATTCTTCTCAGTTTCTTGAGAAATTGCGACAGTCTCCTCTGTTTCTTGAGAAATTGTCGTTTTCTCCTCTGTTTTAGTGAATTCCTCCATTGTTGATTAGCTGAATTTTGAAAGAGAGGTTGAATGTATACGAGTTGCTGATATTAGGGAGAGAAGTTGAGTGGAGTTTAGAGAGAGAATTTGAGTGGAGTTTACAGAGAGAAGTTGAGTGGAGTTTAGAGAGAGAAAATGAGGCAGCAAATTGTAACAAACTCTGTTGTTGTTATGATTCCAAGTTTTAAATCGATTTTGAAAGAGAGTTAGCGCGCGTCTTTGAAATTGGAATTGGCAATTAGGCATGGGTTCGTTCTTAGATAGATAACGGAGTGTTCCACTACTTAGGGCCTTAGGGGAATGATTAATTAATGCTCGACTTCGTCTTAGGGTAGCTCGATTTGACACGTTATTATTTTGAGTCAATTTTTTTACTGTGTTTGATTGAGCTGAGCTTAAGTAGTTGCACTTTGTTCCGCGTTACACTTCTCTTTTTTATTTATAATTTCTTTGTCCTATGAAATGCTCGTATACTTTATTCATATTACTGTATGAAAAATAAAAAAACTCATACATGTCGGAAAAGATCCCTTAGTATTGCTTTTATAAATTTCTCTCCTCAAATTCGGTGTCTACAAAGTTTCTCTCTAAAAAACACTAAATTTCTCTCTAAAATTAATTAAATTAGTAAATTGCAAACATGGAGAGATTTAATTTTGAAAGCTATGAAATGAATTGAGGTGAATTGTCTGACTTTTTTTTTCAAAAGCTACCTATCTATTTTCACACCGGATGAATAATGACTAATGAGCATGGTGCACCATAGTGTACCATGTAAATTTCATATTACTAATACTACTCGTACTAATTATAATAATATTGCGCTGAAAATGTTCATCTGCAACGATAGCTTAGGAATTTCTGGTGGTGAAATTATGAAGGGGATTTGAACTAAACGGAGCATTTTACTATATTTTGATACCAATCCTTTATTTAAGCAAATCTACAAAAGGAGCAAATTTTACACTTCATTATCCCTTGTTTCAAGTACATTAACACCTCAAATGATACATTTGTGTTCCGTGAAACTCGTAAGTCTTTCCTATTTAACTTAGAAAGCTAACAAAATTTTGTATTTCTTGTTTACCAATCAATGCATAAACTACATACAAGTACATGCTGAAGTTCAGAAGAACTCGATACTCCATCGATTAATTAAGATGAATACTAGAAGCAACACAGCTGAATACCACCGAGGAAAATGGATATCGAACATTTTTTTTGTTAATACATCACCCTCTTCAATCACAAGTATTTTGCTAGCCATGGAATCTCCTGGCAGTCCTTTAGAGCAAATGACACATCATCGCTGATAAATAGAAGCAGAAAAAAACCGGGTTAGAAAGCTTACAGGCTATGTAATTTGCACTTTACTTAAACTACAGTGGTATAAAAAAAAATTTGATGACTTATGCTGTGTTGCTTCTAGTATTTAGCTTATATATCGAAAGCAGAGGGAGTATTATGGAGCTAAGAAAACCAATTTAACAGTCTGAGTTTGAATTGATTGCAATTCAAACGCGGATACTATAGTTTGTAATAAAATCAGAAAGTACCTAATACAGAGCCTTGCAAACAAGTAACAGTAGATTGATATTATTAGACAATGTGTACTGAATAACTGAAACTTACCTAGGGAAATTCAACTGCAACTTCTGCAACCGGTGCCTGGAACCAGGCTCACAAAGGATGATTCTGCATTCACCGAGTTTACATCTGTGTAAAACCAGATAGAGTTAGTCAAGGTAATAGCAGCCTCAGTATACTTAAAGAAGGAACGAGTAGAAGTCTTGCAGCAGTCCCTCTACAAGTAAGATACCCCCTCCATCCCTAAAAAACAGGTCACAATTGATTGTTCAGTCTAAAAATTTGAGTTAATATTCTATATTTATACTTCACTACATTTCTTTTTCTTTTTCTTTTTCTTTTTCTTTTTTTGGGTTGCATAGCAGGGGAAATCCTTCAATATTCACAATTATGTTTTCACCTTACTAATATAGTCTTTCAAGGAATCCTTGGTGAAAGGTATCTTTGAGGATAATACAGGAATGTCTAAATTTAAGTATACAAAATTGAGTGCCTATTATTTTGGGAAGGCCAAAATTAGAAGGTGGCCTATTAGAAAAATAGGGAATATATGTTTGGTAATCTTGTAATGGATAGTTTGACTAGTTCTTTTCCAAGGTAGTTCAAGATTGTTTGAGAATTCATCATTCAGCAGTGACTGACTGACTGTTTAAGTTGGACAACTTACAAAAGGCAAAGAATATCATGGACTAAAATCCTCAGAGCGCCAAATTGGAAAAAGGGACTATAATAAAATGAGCAACAGATATTAGTACTTACCCAACTCTTGAGAGAACATCACATCCAGGAAATTGCTCACCATTGCTTGTACAAAAGCAAGAAACCGTGAAAGCCAGCTGCATAAATAATGAAGAAAAATAAATCATTTCAGAAAGGTTATATTGTGTCTTGCCTTCAGTTTTATCATTTCTCACAGATGGTCATTATAAATCCATGGAGAAGAAAAAAATTGATTGAGAATGTGTGGATGATCCAGAGTTTGTTTGTAAGGAGGCTTTTCATCGGCTCAATTTCAAAGATATTATGATAGAACAACAGTTATTATAATGAGCAGTTGTACATCACAATTTTTAGAGCTCATAAAACAATGTTTAGGAAATGAGGATAAGCAACATAACAAAAGGTGTCAATGGTCTGAAGAATCCAACCTTTTCAAAGGTGGTCTCGGCCATTCCTGTCTTGTAAAGCTCTTGCACCATAGCCGCCAAAAATATTTTTCCCAATCTGCAGGAGCTCCTGATCACCTATTAAACCAAAACAAAAGTATTGTTAAGAAATGTCATCAGAAGAATATTCACATGCTTTAGGGTGCAGCAAGAGGGTTCCTCCAACATCTCAGCGAGCAGAAGGGGATATGAGGTCATCAAGTTCAGGAAGTGCAATCAGACAAAGATGAAAATGACCCATATATGATGTGTTTGAGCTGATATGTAATAAAATAATAAGTCCAACATTTACGCATTAAATTTCACTCACTTGAATGTGAGGTGCCTGAAACATTTCCTGTATGGCTGCTTCAACTTCTGCCATTCCAACACGTGCTTCCTCTGAAGATTAATGAACATAATGAAGTCATCAAAAGTCATTCAATGAGGATCATATGAAAAGAAAATGAACTAGTAAAGCCAGTGGTAAGCCAGATTTGGTCATTTGACAAAGTGATACAGGACATGATTCAATGGTAGGACATCAAGATAACCAAAAATCACAGAGAACATAGCTTTCTATCTTTCATAATCTTAATTTTGAGCACATATTCTTGATTTTGGAATAGTATGTACCAGCAGAAGCCGTATCAGCTGGAGTGACCTGATTCTTGATACGGTAATCTGTAATTTCTGCTGCACGGCGGCATATCTCCAGAGCCCTACGTGCATCTCCAGTTATAGCAGCTACCTGATTACAAAGATTGACTTGAATATCACCACAGTATACGATAGAGAAGATACAATGATAGAGAAAAAAGTACATCTAGATGCGACAACTTTCAACAAGGCAATTATAATGACCTTTCTAGAAGCGAATTCCACAGCTTGCTTATCAAAAGCATCAATTCCTTTAAGCCGGCTCATAATGATTTCTTGAAGTTGCTGGAAGGTATAGGGGCCAAAACAGAGTCTGTGTATTCCCATACGACTTGAGATACGAGGAAGCAATTTCTCAGGAAGGTCCATTGTATTAGCTATTCCTGCAAGCAGGGTATGGATTATCGAGTGAGTATCGATTGTCACTACTCTCATTTGAGACATTATACTACAACAAGAAAGGAGTGAATTTCGCACATCAGAACAAAGTCTAAGCCCTGAGAAGTGACAAGTACAAGCAAAATTCTACCTATCACAATGAGCTTGGAATTTGGTCTAGTTGGCCAATCAAGAATGTTATAAAGAACCTGAAACAAACAGAATGGCCAAAAAATTAGTTTCCTAATGACAAAGTAGAGCTACTAGAACATATTAAAATGCAAAAGTTACCGATTGGTTTCTGGTTACAAGAAGATCAAGCTCATCAATGAGAAGAATGCATGGTTTGTTCTGTCCTTTGCCTACTTGTTTCCCTTCTGAGAAACGCTCATTGAGGAAGTGCAGGGCCTTTTTCCAACTGACTCTATGTCCACTCAGTGCTTCATAAATAACCTGTTAAGAAATTTTGAGTTCAGATTCTAGCTCATAAGTATGGTATGTTGATCAAGGTACTTTTGCAACAGCCTACCCTGTATATGTTCTCTGCCGTAGCTAGTTTCAGACCATTAATCTCTATGAAACTGTAGGGTTTAATACCGCCAGACTCAAGTTCAGACTTAAGGCTTCTCATCACCGCAAGTACACTCATAGTCTGCAACATGATACAAGTGAAGGTTGAGCAGATGTGATAATATTTGGTGCATCAAAGATCTTAGAGAAGGGAAAAGGAGCCGATGCAATTACTTTACCTTTCCAGTCCCAGGAACACCATGAATGTACAGGCAACGTCCAAGACATTGATCATCACAAATAGCACCTTTTATAAATGCAGAGATCTCTTCCATTTCTCTGAGTAAAAACATATATCAGTAAGAAGTGAAAAAATAGACAGAGTGGAACAAAACATTCAGCTTATGCATACTTGTTGCGGCAGGGAAGTGACTTCGGTAAGGTTGCTAACAGCAGTGTCTGTTTGGCCCTTTCAAGTTCTGTTTGTTTATGACATCTTACATGCTGCGGAATACTCTTTGTACCAATTTTCTGAAGTCCAAAGATGCGTCCCTTCCTTGAATTCTGTTATAAATTAGGATTAGATGGATTCAATTTTCAATTCAAGTAGGAAGTAGAGCAAATTTAGTTCAGAGTATTTTGACCATACAGCAGCTAACTCTTGAGACGATGGTCCAGAAGGTTTTCTCCTTTCAATCTCCTCCTCAAAGTCCATATCCTCCTCTGACTCATACTCTAAGTCCTTTGTAGATTTGTAATCTTCATCACTAGCACTATCATCATCATCATCATTATCTTCATCCTGTAAAATGAAAAAATAAGGTACTGTCAAGCTTCAACCAGCCTCTGGCCACTGGGCACAAACTTATTGAAGGCTTACCTCTTCTAAATCATTTATCTCTGCAAGTCGCTTGAAAAAATGCCAACGTATGTCATATTCATACTCACAAAAGAAGACATCATCCCCTTCATTTTGGGCCTTAGCGTACTCTTTTGGACTGAATACATAACAGTGCCTAAATATAGACTCCATCTGTAGCAGCAGTTAAGCAGAAAGTTAAGACTCAAATACATAACACAAACCCAAGTAGTCTGCACTTTTTACTAACAAATAAAAGTCATTATATACACTAGCTGAGAGGCTGCAATGCAGCAATACAAACTACTATGCATAAGTCCTAGATACTAATCAGAGAGATGGATCAAAATAGGATGCTACACTGGCTAGAATATCAGAAATTCAGAATCACTCTCATAGAAACAAAATGTTTGGACTTGGGGACACAATACAAACATGTATTTCAATTGACTTTAGTGGACTCATCAGTCATAATATCTTTTTCCAAGAAATCATTCCAAGGGAACTATGGCAAATTTATCTAAAGTTTCAGCACTAATCAATATTTCCAGGTCAGGGATTGTGAGATGAAACCTTTTACAAAACAGCTATGGGAATTACAAAACAAGCTATACGGTCTGCCTCATTAGAAATACATCAGATAAGTATTTCATTCCTATGTATAAAAATGGCAACTATTGAGATGGAATCACCTCATCACTTTCTTACTAGAAAGCTATGAGTAGTGACTTTGGCATTACTCTTGAAGAATATCAGGAACCCAAACATGTTCAATCCACTAAAACATCCCAGAAGATATTCATCTATCTTCAAACATAAACAACAGGCATCTTCTATATTAGTGTGATGACTAATTCGACTTTATTTTTATCCTAATGGATCAGGTGAGTTATGATTCTACATATCCATCTCTAATTTGCTTATCCTTCTGATTCCCAAATCAGGTCAAAATGATGTCAATATTGGATGCTTTCATTGTAGCCATTGTGAAAATTTAAAATAGAACCAAATTTAGTGGTTCCTCTCTTCCTTGTCTTTGATTCATACAAGTATTAAGATCTTTCATAAATCATAACACTCCATCATTCTCCTATGAAACTAGAGACCCATGTTAACAAAAGGAAACAAAAAATGCACAGGAATTCGAAATCCAACTCATGCTACCTCTACATCAGCAAAATCATTGGTACGATAAAGCTCTCGCCTCAAATTATGAGGCTGTCTCCCAGCTTCAGTCTCCTCCGGGATCATGTACCAATGTGCCCGAAACCAAAAGGTTCCATCCACTTCTTTCCATATACTGCACAATATCACCAAAAGCTCAGCCACATTTCAAAAACCAAATCATCATACTACTATTCTAACCCCAAATATAAGCATTGATCAAATTCAAAACCAAAATCATCAAACTTTATCTTTATCCCACATATAATTATTGATCAAATTCAGAAACCAAATCATCAAATTACTACCTCTATACCACATACTATAATAATTGATCAAATTCACAAAAACAAAAACCATTAAACAAACCATGCTATAACAAAATTAAAAGGCAATATACCTCTCAATCCTAGCAGCCCACAAATCACTTGTAAGAAGCTTCTCTTTCAAAGTCCTAACCCTCTTCTTACCCTTTGGTGGCTTAGGAAGCTCAACCTCCTTCCCCAATTTCTTAGCCTCACAAAACACACACATCCAATCACCTTCAGGAACCTCTTTCAATGGAGGCTTTAAGCACTTCAAATGAAACCCACCAAGGCAATCGTCACACTCCACCATCACCGCCTTTCCGCCTCGAAAACACATCTTACATTCCTCCACCTCAGGGTCCTCTTCATCGGAGCTCGCATTCTCTCTCCTCTTCACATAAACATCATCCCCCACTGCAAATTTACTCTCATCATACTTTATTTTCTTATAATAGACCCTTTTCTTAGGCACATTTTGAGCTCGAGCTCGAGCTCGAGTTTTTGCAACATTTTCCGATTCAACCCCTCCATTTCTCTTCCTCTTCTCAGACAAGGCAGGAGACTTTGGTTGAATTGGTTCAAGGGTCGATACCTTCTCTATCTGGGTACTACTAGATTTGGATTTTTTAGCAGATTTGGGGGTTTTGGGAGATTTTTCTAGGGTTTTGGGGGGTAATTGATTAATGGGTTTTTCTGGGGTTGGGAAAAAATCATCGGAATTAAGCGATAATCGACGAGAAGATCGACGAGGTGGAGTTGATTCAGTTGGTGATGAAACAAGACGAGAAAAACGGCGAGATGGAGTTTGAGTATTAGGGGTTTGAGGAGAGAGAAAAGAAGGTGAAATTGGGGGTTTTGATTTGCTTTTTAGATCTGAAGGTTTATTGATTTTGATCGGAGTTTCCGCCATTGAAGCTCTGCAAATGAAGGTATTGAGAAAAATGTGAAATTAGGAGAGAGAAAATGGAGGAAGAAGGTGAGATAGAGCTGAGGAGAAAGAGACTGAGTGACTGAAATTTGGCGGGAAAATTGGTCTTCCTTTTATATAAGCCTTACCTTTACAACATTGAGCCGTTGGGCTTTGACTAAAGTCCAAATTTAGTGGATTTTTTTTTCTTTTTTTTATTTTATCTTTTTTTAAATTTTTTTTTTTTTTCCAAAACTCCTCTTCTACTTCCGTTCACTACTCCCTCCATCACTCAATTTCATTCATATTTCTAGCATTTATTCCTTACATAATAGAGGAAAATAGGAATGTAATTTAGAGACGAAGGGAGTATTCTTTTGTCTTCCTCACTAGCCACTCACTAGTCAATAGTCACTAATTCACCCGGTTTTTTATCTCCCGTTTCACTAAAATAATTGCTAGTATATGAGTACTTATATTTCCACGATTTTCTCTACACATCCTTTGACTTATAATAACAAATTGTAATAAAATTATTGAAATTAGGGTACTCTCAAAAATTATATTGAAATGAATTTAATAAGACTTTACATAATACTACTCCATACTACTTTGGAGATTTTGTGAAAGGCAAATGTGGAATTATGATACATTCATTCGAAAATTTCGATATTTATTCTCCATAGGTGTACCGTGTAATGTAACCATTAAAATGAAACGTGTGGAATTTGATGTATTTCCTCCATTAACTATTATTTTGCAACAAAAGAGGTGTTTGCGGACTCCTAGGTAAAAGTTGTTTGTGAGTGTAAAATGGAGAGAAAAAAAGTTGGATGCATGTGATGAGGAGAGAGATAGAGAAAAATGATAACCTAAAAATGAAAAAAAAAAAAAAAAAAAAAACATTTGTTAGCATCTGCTACCTCCGTTTCTTTTTAATTGACACGTATTCCTTTTTAGGAAATTTCTTTTTAGTTGACACGTTTCCTCTTTAGGTAAATTTTTTACCTTGCATTTACAAGCTACCCCACTTGCCTTTTCATTCTCTATCACTCTCTCTCCTCTCCTTAATATATGTGCCTAAATCAAACGCGTCAACTAAATAGAAACGGAAAAAGTATTTATAGTATATGTTGTAAATAATAGTTAATGGAGGAAGTATATTGTTGCACCTTGATAATGCGTGTTTAAATGATACTTGTCAATACATACATAGTATTTCTTACAGTTTATCATTCAATTTTGTTGTGCTTATCATGTGTCGTTACTTCCTATTTCCTCTTTTTTTTTTTAAACCCGTTACTTTCTATTTCCTTGTACGTATTATTTTTTTATGATTCGGCTCTTCCCTGCTTAGCTATGATTTTTCTGCCTGTGATTATGTTCAGTTCACATGATCTGATCTGCTATGAGATGTTTTTTTTTTTATTTGCATATTTGACCAAATTTGACGTACACTAATTTATAAGATTAAAAAAAATTATCAAATGAGATGTCATCACATTCTTAGTAATACAAGTATGTACTTTCCAAATATGAAATTTTCATTTTAATTTAAATTACAAAAATAAAGATATTCAACAAAAATAATTAAAATAGCGCAAATAAAAAAGAAAAAATTTGATTTGATAATTTCTAATAAGTTGATATCATTTTATATAGAATTGAACATAGTCTAAGTATATAATCAACCAATGTATATAGAATAGGTATTACACTTTTCAATAAAATCCATTCATCATATACTTATACAAGTTATTAATTAATTTAAGGAGATCTTGAATATAACGATCACATCATATGAGTATTACGTAATATATATTGTAATCCTTAGTTTTTCACCTCACTCGTCGCACGATTAAGGCTAAGCTAGTATATAATGGTAGCACAACTTGAAGTACGTTTAATGAATGCTTAGATATTGGCGGGAAGTTTCTTAGCCTTCTTCAAACCCAAAACAATGAGGAGGACATTCAAGTATTTGAAAGCAAATGCTGCTCTTAAGAGTTCTAGCTTCTTATTGGTCCACGGCGGATACCGGAACCAAAAATCTGGGAACAAGGCTCTCTTCACCACAGGCTTCTCATGGCTGAATGTGTCAAATGAAAATTTTCCATGGTATCTTCCAAATCCGCTTTCTCCCACCCCTCCAAACGGAACCGTGTCAGCTGCATACTGCATTGTGTGTATAGCGAATAAAAGTTACAAATCGACTTTTTATATCAACATTAGTGGTGGATCGAGGAATTTAGAATTGAAGTGCATGTTTTATTGAAAAAATAATGTAAAAACATACATAGTGCAAATAATACACTATGTATGTTTTTTTTTTTTTTTTATCATTAATGCTTAGTAACACCGTATGTTATTGATAATTGAAATTTATGTTTGATATCATGTATTGACAAATATACGTGTCAATTAAAAAAAATAGATGAAGTATAAACCTGAACAATTGTGTCATTGAACAAGAGTGAACCCGAAGATGTCTCAGATGTAATTCGTTGCATAAATTTATTGTTGCTGGTGAAACAATATATTGCGAGCGCCTTTGGCCTTGAATTAATGAAGCTTATACTATCTTCAATTTTCTCTACCTGTGTTCACAAATCACAATAATATTGTTTTGATTAATTATTATTACTTGGTTGAACGTTTATTTATTATGAGTCAAAATGCATGAGTGATTTTATTTATTTACTACATACCGTAATTATTGGGAGCAACGGGCCAAATATTTCTCCAGTCATAATTTCAGCATCAAGTGGAGGATCCACTAATATTGTTGGCTCAATAAACCTGCTTAACAAGATTTACAAGTTATAACCTCCCTAGAACTAGTAACTAAGGAATTCACGATATAATCACATAATCACACTTCAATCGATATAATTATAGCAATTGAGTAATTTTACTCTGTACTCCGTAGTATATATATACTTGTATAGGGTTTCATTTAACGATTTTATTTTCTTTTACTCACATCAACGTAACACTATCGTTTCGTATAACTGTACAAGTAATAATATATACACTAAGTATGGTGCAATAGAGAGAAACAACTGTAAATTGCAAGAAATTAAATTAACTTACAGCTTATCTTCGTCGAATGAACCACCATAGACTATAGATTGTTTGACCCCAGATTCATCAAGAAGTCCTGTTAATCGCCTAAAATGATCTTTGTTGACAATTCTTGCAACAAACTCTTCTGGGATTTCCCCGAAACATTTCTTGATTCCATCCTTTAACAACTCAACCTGAACATTCATGCAAATTTACCTTCATTAGTACTAGTACGTAATAATTGTTATTTAGACAAAATGAAACAAATTACTCGTGCAATTCGTATTACTTTAACATAACATACCAAATTCGAGCATTGTTTTCTTTCTACAAGGATGTAATCCACTCCAATGCATACTTGACCATTGCATATTCCGAATTTCCCTCCTAGCAATCGCTTAATGACAATCTGTTGATTGTTGTAGTAACCAAAATTTAAAAAATCAGCATGAAACAGATTTAAGCAAGTTAAACACTTGTAACACTAGTAATACTTAAAGGACAAATTAAGATTTGATTTAATGATTTACCTCTGTTAACCACGAATTCGATAGCGAATCAATGATACACGGGCATTTTCCACCCAGTTCCAACACTACTGGTGTCAAATGTTTTGCAGCAGCAGCCATAACAATTCGTCCCACTAGACTACTTCCTGTGGAAATATACCAATTTGCAGTTAGCTTAGCTAAGCTACATTTCGTATTTACGGCACGTTTAGTTGGCAGTAATACTGGTAAGGGTATTTGCGTAATTATACAACCAATGTCTAGTGCCAATATCCAAGGAACAGTAGTAAAATTTAATTTATTTCACGTGCTTATAATTTTCTAAAATATCACTACCACACACTCACACAAGGGACAAGGCCAACTCTAAATTGGTAACGAGTTGATTTTACACAAAAAAGCACCATTATTAAATCAATACGTACGTAGCATCATTTATTACAACCTATCTATCAAACACGCCGTGAATTTTTAATTCTTGCAATAACGGATAATAAGAAATGTAGATCTATGAAGGAAAAATAAGTGATAGTAGTTAAAAGACTGGACCTGTGAAGAAGATCTTGTCCCATTTACACAGCAAGAGTTGGCCACAAACATCGATTCCGCCTTGAATGACCTTAACAGCTTCAGGATCGACGTAAGCTGGGATGGCTTTCGCGAGAAGTGCAGAGGAAGCAGGGGATAATTCTGATGGTTTGATCACTGCAGTGCATCCTGCTGCTATTGCACCTATAAGTGGCTCCAATGCTAAACCTTTACCATTGAAAATAATAAACATGTTAACAAACCAAGCTTTAATTTGCATTTACTAGGCTAGCTTACCAAATAATGTTCATATGTTTATCTAAGCATTTTACCAAATGGGAAATTCCAAGATGCTATTATGAGGACAACACCAAGAGGCTCGGCGATAAGTTCTGCTGAAGTTCGATATGCAAGTAGTGGTAATTTAATCTGCGTAATAAAAAAAAAAAAAAAAAAAAGGTTATTTAATCGAGCTATCCTAATGTTGAAGCTAGTATATATCTAGCGGCTCAGATCCATATTTAACATTGTTTATTCGTGTACATGTTTTTTTTACTATTGTTGTTCCAATAATGAAATAATGTTATGTATCATATATGTTTTGTTTGCATTAGGACCAATAATAGCTGACCTTTTTACCAGACATCCATTTATCCAAGTTATCCAATGCTACGTTAATATCCTTGATCAGGGTTCCTACCTGCAAAATAAACACACACACAAAAACAAACAATCAAACAAAATCAGTATTTGCCGAACTAACTATTATCAATGAATTGATTCATCCTCGGTCCGTCCACAGCCAACGTGCATAGCCTAGGAGAGGGACCAAACTATTGGCTAGAGCGGGGCAGGCTGACTAGCTGAGTCGGTCTGGTTTAGTTCAAGACCGGCCAGCCAACAAGTTATAGATGATTCAACGTTTCAATTTTAAACCACTGCACGAGTTTTCGTGTGGCCCATGAATAACACGTACGTGCAGCTAGTCTACACTAGGCCAGGCCAATTTGTGCCCTGGGTCAGGGTTGTTCACTGTGGTTCTATTAGGCTAACACATCTTTTAGATTACCGCGATTAATAAATAGAATGGTCAAGGCTAAGTTTGTCGCATGATCTATTGATCGGGTTCGTTCGTTGGACCACCGATCCTAGTCTTTGTAGATATCGGATGCATGGGATGAATGTTAAATAGACATAACAACTTCAAAATTAAAACCATAAAAAATTAAAAACTCTAACAACTAATGACCTAATTTATCATCTCTACCTACAAAAATAATGTTGTCAAATATACACTTTAATACTCAATCTCATGCCAAGAACCCAGTATGATGGCTACTTCATCGTATGCATCTTAAATTGATGCCTATAGAAAAGGCTTTAATTATTAAAGCTCAAGTGGTCCAAACATAGCATGATTTTCACGAATCTCTTTTTTCTCTCATTTTTTTCTTTTTTTAATAGAAAAATATAGACTACAAGGAATTTATTGAATCAAATCAAGTTCCGCTAAGAAATTTATCAAATCAAGTTCCGAAACATACTAATTTTTACTTGAATTTTTTACCTCGTCTCTGAAAGATTCGACGGGGTGCTTGCCAATATCAAGCTTAAGGGCTTTAAAAATATCCTCTTCTCTTTCTTTCATAAACTTGAGCAAACCTTTCAATTGTTGCTTCCTCCATGATGCTTCTCTTGTTTTTCCAGCACTAAAGTACTCTCTAAGTTCTTTAACTTCTCTCTCCATTTTGTTTTAACAAAAAAGTTGTTTATTATGCCTTAATATTAAGAAGTTAGGTCTCTATAAATATATTGTCACAAATTTTAAAACAGTATGGGTTATTACTCTTATTACTCAACTATCTATCAGTGTAACTACTTTGTAGTCCCCCCACCATTTATTAGTTTCTCTCAATTTCTTACAATTTTCTAAACTAATAACCACCACTCTGTGGCAGTAATGTCTTTTTCATACTTCAGCTTAGACTTTCATATGATAGCTTGGGTGGTACAAATACTTAGTTGTTCCCGAGTACTGTACAATATAGGCACGTGTACTCATTAGTGTTTTTTTCTCTTTTTAAATAAGTGAAACTAATCAAATGAGGGAAAATAAACATTATTATAACACCTTTAGGTATACTCGTTAACAAGATAAAAGTATGATAAATTGTATTGCGAGTTTATTTTGTTTCTTTTTGTGATTTTATTATAATTTTAGTTAATTTTTTTATAATCTATAGGATAGTTTTTAAGTACTTGTAAGATAATTTAAATAAATCATCAAATTACTCTCAAAAATTCTAGTGAAAATTAATGTAATAATCTTTTTTTTTTTTTTTTTCTTTGGTAGGTGTGGTAAATTTTTCTATTATTGGTACCAAAAGCTCTCATATATAGGTTAAGTTGGCCCGAATTTGTAGGCTAGACACTATAAGATTAGAGAAGAAGGATAAGAAAAATCGCTACCCTCATCATAGTGCCATTTGTGGGGATTGAACTCCGATCCGGAAGGCTCAATTCTTGCCATTAGGTCAAAGCTTACTTGGTAATAAATTAATGTAATACTTGTATGGAGTTGTATCATACATAGTATTAAACTTATTATATCCGGATACAAGAAGAGCATTCTTGTGCTCATTTATTTTCCAACCAAAATGAACACGTGCCCTAGCCCTCTCAAAAAATATATACTACGTATATAATTAAGAAATTAAGTGGGCATTTAATATTTTGCCTGTGCATATGCGTGAATTTATTACATAAATGTACTATATCACATTACGACTTTATGATGAGCAAGAAATGTACAAGTAACTACCAAAGTAACTAGGTCCATGACGAAATGAAGCATAAGGATTGTTACATTTTATCTTATTATATACTACGTGATAGAGTATAAAACATATTCATAAGCTTCAATCATCAGCTTAAACTTTTGGTTAAGTTAGTCCAATAACACTATGTATTAACAAGATGAAAGCTAAATCTACTTAAGGCTAATTGACATAAATCACATAATGCCATCGTCATAATTAAAAACAATCAAACAAATCAACAATCGATAATTTTTACGTTCATCTATCAAAAAGTTTATTTGTAAACAACCACGATGCACAACCAAATCACAAATCACAAAAATTGTCGGCATTTCTGGTAATGCCCATTATTGGTCATTTTTCTTTCCTTTTCTTGAGCTTTGTTGAATATTTGCAACATAATTATGCTGCACCATCTATTTGGTAAACGCAGCTGTTGGCTATCGTACCTTTACTAACACAGTAACACGACTATAAACGTGTTACGGGTACTAAACACTACTTAAATACCAGTTGGATGAATGGATGTGTTTAAACACTGCAAGTAAAATGGACCGCCAACGTAAAAGAAAGACGTACGTCTGGAATTGTTTCCTAACCAATTTAAGCAAATTAAAGACAATCATTTGATTGATTCATGGTTCATGGACTTCGTATGATACGAAGTATATAAAATAATAATAATAATTTCATTTCAGATTTTGCCATTGGCTTTCCTCCATTTAAGGGCTAAAAAGCATGATCATGAATTCATGACATAACAATTGACACACGTTTTATATGAATTTTTTTTTTTTTTTCCCCGGAAAATATAATAATATCTAGATGAGCCAATAATTAAATTAATGTACTTATATTGATCCAACTAATTCAGTAAAGCTATTATTGCGTTTAGTGTTGATTATCTTGTTCTGATTCGACAACATCAGATTCATTGGTTGCTACTTGTAGACTTGTTCATGCTTTTAATTGGACATTTTGACCCATAACTTTTTTCCAACTACGCAGTCACAATAACTCCACATAATTTGCATTAAAAAAAAATGATTCCACATAATTCGATCATATCTACCCACCCAAAAAAAAAAAACAAAAAAGAGAAATTTTCCTATTTTCTTTGAAAACCAAATGCAAGTTTTTTTTTATTGGTTACTTTAAAGTATATCGATTCATACAACGTCCACATGACATTTATGGTATCTTAATAAGCTTTTAAGTAATTCATTAAAAAAAAATTCCTTTCCTATTTGTCATACTTCCAACTTTCCTTTATTGTAAATAAAAAAAAAAGTTGTATCTTGAATTCTACTCCGTAATAAGGGTCTGTTCTATCAGTTTAATTTCAGTTCAGCTCTTAATTTCCTTCTCTCATAAACAGTTCAGTTCAATTCTGTAAATCAGAACAAGCCCTAAGTTTGATAAATTCTTGATCGTACAATTTATACTTCGCCTCACTTTCTTGTTAAAAAAAAAAAAGCGGTTGTATATTCAATAAATTCTAGTAAATACCAAAGTCGCTCTTTCAAAAAAAAAAAAAAAAAAAAAAAAAACCAAAGTCGCAACTCATGATGTACAATTTAGGCTTCGCCTCATTCTCTTGTTAGTTTAACAATTGGTACATTTGATTTGGTAGCACAGCCTTGATTATATTAGTTAATGGTAGCATGGTATGGCTTGAGTTTACAAGTTGCAACTTGTTTTTTTTTTTTTTTTTTGAAACCACAAGTTGCAACTTGTTAGTACACATTAAATTAAGGACTAATCACAAGCATATAATCAACCAGGACACCACAGTTGTGTACCCCAACTTACAGACAATCTTCTTTATGTAGATATTAAATACTAATAACTTAATTAAGTAATTATCTTATCATATAAATTGACAAGACATACGACAAAGAGGCGTTGATTTACTGCTCCAAGAAAAATATGGATCAAGACAAGGCTGCCGAATATCATACCACCAAATTTAATTTTTAATGGTTGATGATTATGAAGTTATGGTTGACTTGATCACAACTCTAATTAGAGCTGTACTTGATTTTTTTTTTTTTTTTTTCCTTTTTTAAATAATGTCATTCAGATAATTTTGGACAGTATTTGTAAATGTAGTGGACCAAGCTAGATAACGAAGTTTGAAAGAATAAGCCCAACAAATCCTAGCCCTACTATACTAGTCTCATCACCCCTCAAGCCCAGTTAAAGATAACCTTCAAGTTCTTAATTTAATGGGGAGAAAGACATATAACCGATATAGCTATTACACTTTACACACCATGGGAAAGTGAGAGGTGGGATTTTCCTTACTTTTCCGGTTTTCCCCATACTCTCTAAGTGTTTAACATTGGTTATTTGTATTAAATAACATGATATTTTGAAATATTTATACACACCCGGGTTAATAATAAAAAGAATGGCAATTCAATAAAAAAATCTAGACCTACTTAACATAAAACTTTTATCCTAGTCATTTTTTAAACAATTACTTATGATTTAGTATTTTCTAAGTTTTATTTAATATGAATTTATTTTTAGCTTATTAATCGTTGCTTTTGACATTACATTATAATGTACCATTATGCATGTATATACTATTAGAGTATAAGTTGTCCGAGTAGTACTTTTTGTGTACTATTATACATGTAGTGATACTTTTTACCATTCTATAGGTTGAATATTTTTCCCTAAAATACTTACCATCTGTCACCTATTATATATGTAATGGTACATTTTTTATCCTATATATTTGCTAAATACTTCCTCTGTTTCTATTTAGTTGACGCGTTTGATTTAGGCACATATATTAAGGAGAGGAGAGAGAGTGATAGAGAATGAAAAAGCAAGTGGGGTAGCTTGTAAATATAAGGTAAAAAATTTACCCAAAAAGGAAACGTGTCAACTAAAAAGAAACTTCCTAAAAAGGAATACGTGTCAACTAAAAAGAAACGGAGATAGTATATAATAGCTATGCGCTAAGGGTATAGTATCATTTTTTTTATTGAAACCAAAATATACCATTCATAAGAAAAGTATCAAAAGTCAAAACGTTGAGTTTATACATACTCTGTACAAGTAGAAAGTATAATACAAAAAAACAACAAAAAGAAATAATAGGTTATTGAATTATTACAAAAATAATATGTGTAGGTTTTTTTTTATTATTTTATTATTTTCCGAAAATAGTAGGTTATCGAATTATAACGATGACATTTTTTATATCGAAAATAATTTTTTAATGGTAAATTTTTGGACAAAAAATCCTCATCTGAATCTCGAAACTCTCATCTACACACCTATTCACGATCTCACGATACCACCTAACCCCCCTAACTCTCTCTCTCTCTCTTCACCTCAATCATCATCATCTTCATCACAAATCCCATTTCATTTCTCTCTTTCTCTCTCTAACAGATTATCTAAACCATGAGCTGGTGGTGGGCAGGCGCCATTGGTGCAGCTAAGGTAACCTATTCTCTCTTTCTCTCTCCTCTTCAATTTCCTATTTCAATAATTCATCCAATTTTTATTCATCATTTAATCCATTATTTTGTAATTTATTTAGTTTTATCCTGATTTTTAATTGTAAATTATTGCAGAAAAAACTCGATGATTCAGATTATGTAGCAATAACATCAAGAAACTATCAGAGCGTAGCTCTGGTAGTTGGAGTTACAGGGATCGTTGGCAACAGTTTAGCAGAAATCCTCCCTCTTTCTGACACCCCGGGCGGGCCGTGGAAAGTTTACGGCGTGGCCCGACGTCCACGGCCCAACTGGAATTCGGATCATCCAATTGAGTATATCCAGTGTGATGTCTCAGATGAAACCGACGCTGTATCGAAACTTTCCCCGCTTACTGATGTTACTAACATTTTTTATGTATGTTGGGCAAACTGTGAGTCTGAAGCTGAAAACTGCAGGGTTAACAGCAGGATGTTTCGGAATGTTATTAATGCAGTGATTCCGAACGCGCCGAATCTGAAACATATATGTTTGCAGACAGGGGTGAAACATTACTTGGGACCTTTTGAGTCTTGGGGAAAGATTGAGCATCATGATCCTCCATTTACAGAGGATATGCCTAGGTTGAATGCGCCTAATTTTTATTATGATCTTGAGGATATATTGTATGCTGAGGTTGATAAGAAGGAGGATTTAACATGGTCTGTCCATCGACCTGGGGGGATTTTCGGGTTTTCCCCGTATAGTTTGATGAATGTTGTTGGTAGTTTGTGTGTTTATGCTGCTATTTGCAAGCATGAGGGGACTCCACTGCAGTTCCCGGGTACAAAAACTGCCTGGGAGAGCTACTCCCAGGCGTCTGATGCGGATTTGATTGCAGAGCATCAGATATGGGCTGCAGTGGATCCGTATGCCAAGAACGAGGCGTTTAATTGTAGCAATGGAGATGTGTTTAAGTGGAAGCAGCTATGGAGGGTGTTGGGGGAGCAGTTTGAGGTCGAGATCGTGGAGTTCGATGAGAACGAAGGCGGATTTAGTCTCGAGGAGAGGATGAAAGGGAAGGAAGGGGTGTGGGAGGAGATAGTGAGGGAGAATAGTTTGGTGCCTACAAAGTTGAATGAGGTAGGGACTTGGTGGTTTGTGGATGCAACTCTTGCTGGAGAATGGTATTTGGATAGCATGAACAAGAGCAAGGAGCATGGATTTTTGGGGTTTAGGAACACCAAGAATTCTTTCATTTCTTGGATTGATAAGATGAAGGCTTTCAAGATTATCCCTTGAAAAAAATGAAAAATATGTAAATGTTTTTTTCTTTTTTTTTTTTTATAAGTTATTGTAATTGGCTTTTTTTCCGCTTTCTTTTGGTGATGATTATTTTCTGTAATCAGAATAAGATAGGAGTAATGTGACTCCTAAAACTGAATTTAATTTAAGCCTTTTTGTTTCTTACCCCGAAGCGCCAGTATCTTCTTCATTTTGGATAACTTGTTAAAATAAAAATTGAAAGGTAATAATGCATCTTAATTCTTACCAAATTTATCCCAAGCCTTGAGGTTCACTTTCAGTTTCAGATATCTCCATCAAAAGGTCTGAACCTGTTAACGTCAAAAGAGAGTAATCAATATCGGAGTTAAACTCAAAGAGAGTATTCAATATCGGAGTTAAACTCAACTATATCGGCTCCATATGGCTCATTTAAATGCTACATTAACTCTTTAAGGTAGTTCTAAGTTGTAAAAACAATAAATTGTTGACAGATTTCTACTATACAACATAAGCTATAGACAAATCCAGAGAAAATGATTATAACAGCTACACCATCATCAATAAGCTTCCCCACAGCACCAACCTCAGTACCTCACCAGAACTGTTTGATCACGATACGCTCTTTCATGATAACATTAACGATCTCAGCAGAATTTCTGTACGATCAAAGGCTTCTTAATCATGTATGCATGAGGCATTAAATGGCATAACAATAGTGCCATTAGGAAAGTAAGGATTCGAACCAACTCAACAGTCGTTTTTTTCTTTAGATCTTCAGCTGGACCACCAATCTAAAATTCTTCAATACAGCTCACTGATGCTGATAGTTGTCCAAGGATGTCCAAAGCTTGTCAAATGAACAATATTATACAGTTGCAACTTCTTTGCTTTGATTTTTATTGTTTGGAGGTTTTACTCGAGTCTTTGTTGATGTGCTTCGGCTACTTCCTGTAAAATTTTGTAAGTATTAATAGTCAGCAGAGCAGTCTGCAAGATTATGCATTGATTAAATTTTTATTTTTTTTCCATTGTTCAACTTTCAGTATGAGCGAAATATATAAATGAAACAGCATGATGACCTGCATCTTTGACAGTTTTCCTTCTGCTGCGCCATAGAAGTCGAATTGGTGTACCAGCAAATCCAGCATCTGAACGCAATTGCTTCTCCATATAGCGACGATAAGTCTCAGGGAAGAGCTTTGCATCATTGACGAAGAAAACAAACGTGGGAGGCCGGATAGCAGCCTATATGACAAAATGTGATCCTTGAGAAACTTCCAAATAACAATGCATCAAATACAAATAGGCCTAACAAAGATCTGATACTAGATAATCACTAGAACAATAGTATAGTATAAGAAGATAACCGCATAACATAGTCCCTTTCCTTGATGTAGTGGAGAAATTGAGAGTAAAATTTCCCAATATATCAACCTCTAGATTTAGCAAGAGCGAATTTGGAAATAGCACAGCTATTATAAGGATTTACTGTTGAAATTATAGTCAATCCTTTACTGTCGAGGGGATGGGATGATGAGACTATTATCTCTTAACTAAGAGAAAATAGTTTTGCACCTAATACCAATTTCTAGAGTTTCTACATCAATTACTATTACATGCCAATATGATTTGATTGCACTACATAGGACCAACTACAATCAATATACTTTATAGTGACCAGCTACAATCAATATACTTTATAGTGACCAGCTACAATCAATATACTTTATAATGATGCCACACTTTGAATGTGTTCTTTTACTTGACTAACCAGGAGCTGGATGAAAATTTTAATTTTAACGAGGATATTTCAGCTACCTACAGTCTGACACCCTCAGCAATGATTAATGCAATAATTGTCACAAAATGGATACATTGCTCGCTGAATTATCTCAGAAATGATTTGTCACATAATGGATAAATTGCTTGCTAAATTATTTCAGCAATGAATTGTCACGTAATGGCTACATTGCTCGCTGAATGTCTGTAGCAATATATGCAAGCCAAGAATTCTATTAGCTCACATGATTCTCATATAGTGTAGATATTAAGATGGAATGCCAGAACAAAAATATTTCCACCAATAGGCAAAGAGACAAGATCTGCTGAAATAAATGCTTGTTCAAGAGACTGCAAGACACTAGGGACCCAATAATCATGCTCCAAAAGATAGAAAGCAAGATTTTTCAGTGATCTTAAAAAAAATCAACCATCAAAAGAATACCTGTGTGCAATAATATACACGTCCTCTCTTCCCTGCTCGAGTTCTTGGTGGAGCTTTGAAAGCCACCGCCTCTCGGACAACTTGATTTAATGTGGCCGTACTTAGCCTTCTTGACCTTTCTTTCTCAACTATGCTGGCAGCAACAATGATCCTACAAACATGATAAAAAAATCAAATTGTCGGCAAGGACAATAACTACTGGATGTAGCATGTATCTCCTGATGGGTCCAAATTAGATGTAGCACTCATGTATACTAAATGCAAGACCCCGTGGAACAATAAAATTGAAGCTTTAAGCAAACTTAATAGAGTCCTTATTGTGGAAAGCTTTTACAGATCCCACAAAATATCACCAAATCCTGCACCACAACAAACCATAGCATAGAGCCTATCATGAAGATCTCATCTATGGCAATGTGGAGAATTAGATATACAAATACTTACCCCTACAATTTCAAATATGTCTCTGTTGGATTAAATTCTTCTAAAGTCATTCATCACAAATTCACAAGATACACACCATGTGTTTCCCCTATCTTGGTTCTGCTCAATCCCCTGCCTAAACCCTAGAATATCAGAAATTTACTGTGGAATCTATACGTCTACTTTTTCACTGGAAATACTTCACAAAATAGTGTTACCTAGGACTTACTAGGACTAGATGACCATTAAAAGGAATAGAGTAAGAATGTAGACCATACTTTGATTCACAACAGCTCAAATCATCGTCCTATTGTGGTGTCATATTGACCATGGAGCTCTGTAAGTTTTTCAAGTAAAAACCAGCTTTCATACCACATGTCATAAGCTCAGAATCCCTCAGCAAAGAGGATAAGAGCAATAACTTCAGGGGGAAAAAAAAAAAACAAACAAACAAGAAATTACAAACGATAATATCTAGAGGACAGGGCGTGTACATAGTTAGGCAAGGACTTCAATTGCCAATTCGCTCCAACCAAAATATTATCACACAGACTTCAGCCAGTAATCTAATGCTACGGATAATAGATAAATATTTCATCAGGGACCCTAACCCTATGAGTCGGCAAGGAAAGTCTTTTAGACATAAAAAAGAAGCGGAATAGTATTAGTAATCATTAAGTCATAAATCTCATCCACCTCACATGTATGTAAAAAGCCAAATAATAGGAATTTGATTTGAGATATATTGATTTGCAATGATGTTTATTGAAAAGTAACTATTGGGATAGTTCATACTTATCAACACTTTGACCAGATATTGCAGCAGCATACACAATGGGTGCCCAATGAAGACTGCGAATCTTCTGTCTAACATCTTGCTCATACAACACTGCTGTCTGCTGGTTTTTATTTGGTATTGTATCCCATTTATTCACGACAATCAAACAGCCCTTTCCTTCCATTTCAATTCGTTCTGCAATCTTGTAGTCCTGGAAAATAATATAAAAGGTATCAAGCCCTCAGATTACAAAACAAGAAGCCATAAGATAGACCGTCAAGGAGCATATGCACTTCTTCCTTCAGCCAACATGAACGCACAGAAAAACCGCAAACAATTAATTGATAACACCAGCTAATAGACAGAAATACATTGCATGATTATGTTTGGAAAGAGGAATAAATATCAGAATGATTCTACAAGGAAGTAAAAACAAAGCACTATGCAAAAGCTGAGCAACCAAAATGTGAAAAACGTTCCTATTTACTAGGAACCTAACCAACCAGAGCCTCTCAGGCCTCAAAGGAAACAAGATAATCAAAGGTAATATGTTAATATACACCGTATTAAAGTATGCCAATATATTGCAAAATTACTCCCTCCCCTGCCACAAAACAACCCACCTGAAGAAAAGGGGAAACAACTGAAATTTTATGTGCAGAATTAAGTCCACACTCTATTACTCTACATACACAGCATCCACAAATGCTGAAACGCAAGAAAAGATGGACAGCCAGTGTCATGGCACCATCTCTGAGCACAAGGTAAACGACAGTGAATCTGAAGGCATGATAATTTTGATATATACAAACCCAGACCCCTAACAAAACAGAAAATTGAAAGCCTAGCATTGACTGTCAACCAAAGGTCCAAAACCCAGCAAGAAGATAAAATCCATCATTTGGGGAACACCCTGATTGTTAATGCAAAAGAAGCAATAAAACTACAAGTAGTTTTTAAAAAATGTAAATATTTACCCTTACATTCCATGAGGATACTGAAAGACAAGTTACCTGTTCTGTTATACAGGCCATTGCCTCAATGACAAGAGCAACAACATCAGAGCGACGAATAGCACGAAAAGCTCGATTAACAGATAAGCCCTCAGTGATGCTCCCCGATGATGCTACAGCCGATTTTCTTCGGATTCCAGCAGTGTCAATAAGCCGGAACTTCTGCAAAACATGTCAGAAGTTACAAAACCCCACTATCAGAGTCCACTAGCAAGCAGGTAAAATGGGCCACACTATAGAGGGAAGTACTGGTAACCCGCAGGAGGTAGGGAGAGAAATGGGGCTCAGCGGTAACCAGATATGCGATGAAGCAGCAGGAGTTTGGGAATTAGGATGGTGGCGGCTGTGAGGCTGTAAAGCAGAAAGAGAGTGAGAGGGGCAGTGATTCAGTGAAGGAGGGGGCCACAGAAGATAATATTTTCCTACAAATCTGATTGTTTCCAGCCTCAAAAAAAAAAAAAAATTGTAAAAATGGAGAAGACCAGAAGGTGCCTGACTTCCAGGGGTCTCACCAATATGCAAGTATGCAACACTGGGAGAATGTCATGGACCTCAACATTTCAACAGCATTTTGAAGGGCCATTGGGCAATAAAACGGGGCAAGGAGAATATTATGACTTGGAGAGAAGGAGGGAGGTTAAAAAAGGTGGTTCTTGCCACCAACAGTGTTTTCATTTTGAAGTTAGACTCTGAAATCTGGAGAGAGAGAACAGGTTTCAACAAAAGACAGAGATAGTTGCCCAATCATTCATGGCCATGTTCATTGTTCATACAACCAAAAATAAATGATATATAAATTAAATGAAAATGAAAATAAAGGCTGAACAGGAATAGAAAAAGTACACCACACAAGCATTTCACACAAAATCTAAAAGTTATCCACCACCGAAATGCAAAGATTGAGCGAAATAAATAATATTCATACACAGAGTCCAACCTGTCCATCTGGTGCTGCAAATTCAGTATCGATAGCATCACGAGTAGTACCACTAACAGGACTCACAACAGTCCTGTCCTCCCCAACTAATGCGTTTAATATGCTGCTTTTTCCAACATTTGGTCTGCCTACAATTGCAATAGCAGGGATGTAATTTTCTTCTTCTTCAAGATCAACAGGATCCTATTCTTGCAAGATAGACAACACGTCAAACGTGCACTTCATGAGTCAATATACTAGCATTGATATTAATATTAAGGAGACAATGGAAACACAAAGAGCAGTTCATGCTTCAGGCATCAGTTACACCACCAAGTGGAAAACAAGCAGTTAAGTCTTTTTTTCTTCATAAAGAAGTCTTCGGTTTTCTTAGCTTCTTCCTACTGAGTACATTATATTAGATTAAAGGGACTTTTTTTATAATTTTAAATGAACATTTATCAGCTACCTGAATTTTTGTCAACCCTGAACAAACGAGATCAAGGAGCTCCCCAGTTCCACTTCCAGAGATTGCAGAAACAGGAATAGGAGATAACCTACATCACCAAACAGCACATGAAAACACTTCAGAGAAAGGCAAAACGGAAGACAAGTGAACATTTGACATTCTAATTCCTAAGTATAGCTTGTACAGCTGTACATGTTTATCTCACCCACATAAAAGGGCTAAAGGACTGAAACAAATACATATAAGCTATATGCAGACAAGCATATATCTACCCATATCCACATTCATTGAACAGGCATGTATCTAGTTTTTGATACAATTGTAATATAGATACAACCTTACCCGCATATTCTTACTTCTTACCCACATTCTCACATTTTCCTCAATAGAAATTAGAGTCTTCAACACTTGTAACTTTCCTAGATATTAGACCAAATATTGTCTTTGTCTTGCATTTGCACGCAAATACTAGGACCACAAAGATGAGTTTGAGATTCTTTCACTCTTTGTTAGTCAATATGGTCCACTGCTGAGTCATAAAAAAAAAAAAAAAACTCA
Source organism: Chenopodium album (assembly GCF_948465745.1). Classification (NCBI taxonomy): domain Eukaryota; kingdom Viridiplantae; phylum Streptophyta; class Magnoliopsida; order Caryophyllales; family Amaranthaceae; genus Chenopodium; species Chenopodium album. The sequence goes on from NC_137855.1 coordinate 1,365,913, forward strand.
CTAGAGCCGAAACTAAACAGCCAAATACCATATACATATAGAAGGCCAAAAAGGAGGAATAAAGAATTGGGGAACAAAACCTTCTGGAAATAATTCAAACAGCAGAGCAGAAACAGTAACATTTCAAGGAAAAGATATACAACATATACAACATAGATACACAGAAGGATGCTATTTGAAGCTACACCAGGCAAAGAGTCACCATAAGCATTTAATGGACCATAGTGAAGCATTAACATGAAAATAATCAAAGGTAAAGTAAAACTCACCCCAAAGACCAAAATTCCGATACCTGTGCTAGCCCTTTACTGGGAGACTCACATTTGTTAACAGCAAGTATAGTATTTTTCTTTGAATAGTTTTTACGCAACCAATCAGCTATTTCCACATCACCTGCAGTTAGGCCAGCCTGTTCAGAATTGTCTTAATGAGATTTACTTGACAGGGAAACTGTATGATCAACTTTATCTTAATGTGGTGCAGCTAAAATAAAAACTCGAGGAAAAATGAATGAAAGGTCTGTGCACCAATTAATCTTGATCTTTCTATCATCAGGGTCCTAATAGAAAATTTACAATAGAAAGACCAGAAGAGAGAGAGAGAAAGTGAGGGTGGGTGGGTGGGGGGTTTGGCCTTATGGATCATCTAGATGTTTGAGTGAGCTGTGAGCAAAGGTATCAGAACTCTTGGTTTGCAAATTAAATCACCCTAGCATAAGTCGCCACTAAAAACAAGCTAGGTCACTCACTTGAGCTAAGAGAGAGTAACTTTGAGAAAAAGGAAGACATAAGCTCAAAAGAGGGAAAGAGAAGCGTCCAAATTCTATTCTTCCCAAGCAAGAGAGAGTGAAAAGTCTTGTTGGACGATCCAGCCAGAATTAGGCTAAGGCATAAGCCCAGTAAACAATGTAAGCAAAATGCTTCGGTAATGATTTAAAAAGTACTGGAAAGAAGGAATCTAGAATTACTTGGATAGAGGAGAAGCATACCTGACCATCAACGACAAAAATGATGACTGATGACTCTTCAACAGCTATAGCTGCTTGTCTTTCAATTTGAGAAGGCATTCTAGCCACAGCGGCCTCCCTAGCAGCCAATGGGATTCCCTCCATACCAATAGTTGTGGATACATTCAAGTCCTCTACAACATCTTCCTGTGATTTGGATAACGTCACAACTCCTCCAGTATCTATGACCATGAATTCTTGGTCTCCCCAAAAAGACCTTCCATATAAACGGTCCCTAGTAACCCCAGGCTCATCCACCACAATTGCTTTGTTACCCTATGGAAACAAGATTGGAATCAAACAGGGAACAAAATTTTTCTTAAAAAAAAAAGTGGACGGAACTCAAGCTAAAGGTTGCTAGATATACCCCCACTAGACGGTTAAACAATGCTGATTTACCAACATTTGGCCTTCCGAAAATTGCAACCTTTGGAAGAAGATGGTCAGGTATCTGCAATCATATATTTAAACAAACAAATGCATCAAGCTTTCTATATCAGTAAAGAACTTTACTCCAAAATAAGTCCTATGAATCCTAATTATACATAGCTAAGTGTTGATAGTAAATGCACGTCAATTGAAATCATTTTAAGAGACATAATGGCGGGAGATACATATATTCTTGGTCTATATGTCAACACTTTACAGAGAGCATCAACAACAACCACTCCCTACCTAAGTATAGTTGATCAGAGTAAGTGAAACAACATATTTAACCAAGGAAATAACAGGCATATGCAAAAATGTTGTAGAAAACAAACAATAAGTTGTAATTTTACTAACATTCTTCGGTACAGTTTTCTGTCGTTGCTGTTTTCTTCCTGCTTCTTTACCACGATTCGTCCCGTCTTCCTCTGTGATCAACATACAGAGAAAGTTGAGTCCATATATTCACAAATTTTCCTCAATGAAAGGAAGGTGAGTAGAATGAAATTTCCTCTAGCTACAATCGATTGCACATTTGTCTCGGCATATTCAACAATTATATCCATTAATCTCTATTCGTATAAATGAAGCATTCAACTCCACATTTTATTAGCATATATAACAATTAAATCCAACGTTTACAAGCACAAAATCAACACAGTAAGAATTTCAAACTTAATTCAGATTAAAATTAAAAACTCACATATAACAATATCAAATTCTCAGCCTAAGTATACATATTAATAAGAATTTCAGAGCAAATTCAGATTGAAAATTAATAATTTAATAGAAACAACAAATTCTCAGCCTAAGAATACATTATAATTAGAATTTTCAAAGCAAATTCAGATTGAAAATCAATAACTTAAATTAAAAAAATAAAATTCTCAGCCTAAGTATACATTATTATAAGAATTTCAAAGCAATTTTAGATAGAAAAATCGGCATCAAATCCTCAGCCTAAGCAAGCATAATAATAACAATTTCAAAGCAAATTCAGATTGAAATTCAATAATTAATTATCAACACTAAAAAATAAGCCTAATTATACATTAGCTACCAACTGATTGAGCTTCAAAATAACGAACCAATTTTTAATTCAAGAGACAAAGACGTCGAAAATTCACGAACAACAGCCTTAGCTTCAGCTTCAAGCTCCTCTTCATCGATGATGAAATCCTCATCACTTCCTTCACTTTGATAACCTTCGTAATCCAAAATTTCCTCCTCCTCAACTTCATCATCATAATCATGGTCTTCTTCTTTTTCTAGTTCTTCATTTTCACCAGAAGCTTCGATTCCGCCATTGTTGGACGGCGAGCGAAGAACAGAAGGTCGAAAATGGAGGTTTAGAGAAGGTTTATGGAAAGAATTGGAGCGAAAAGGAGAAATTTGAGGAGGAGAGAGAGTGAGAGAAATAGAGAAACTTCGAGAAGTTTGCTGGAGAGGAGAGATAGTTTTAGAGAGAGAAAATGCAGCCATTTTTCCGGTAATCGCCATTGTAGAAGCTTGGTGGTTTTTGGGGGGTTTATCTTCTGTATTTCAATAGATGAGAAGGCGTATGATAGAATAGATAGCCGAAGTTATTCTACATTGTTGTCCTTGTACGCTTAAAGCGGTAATTAATATTTATTATTTTAATTTTTAAATTATTCGTATTGTTTTTCTTTTTTTTTTTCGGAAATGGAAAACGATTTTTTTTTTTTTTTTTTGGTACTACTACGAGGAGTTCCCACACCCACTGCCTTTGGCGAGTGGACTAATCTCACGCATGCTTGAACCCGAGACCTTGGTTAAGGAGCAAGAGTTAACCACTCACGCCAACCCCAGTTGGTGGAAATAGAAAACATATAAGTTGATCTTTTAAGGTCTCTAAATCTCTTAGTCCGTATTCTCTTTAGCAAGATAGGATGGATAGTGATGGAAAGGAATAATCAAATACTGCTATGAATTTATAGTTGTTGAGATGATGAATTAATAGTATTTTACCTTATTAGGTTGTCGAGTCAATTGATTATACCTGTGACCTTGGAGTGATTGGATTCAATTCAATTTATCGTTAAATAGGAGATTATAAGCCAATCAAAATTTACCTAACAAAGATTGACAAGCTCATTAACAGATGCTAATCATACAATTCTATTTTTACAGTATATTTATATATACGTTGGAAACCTGATAAAAAGATACGAGTATGATACAAATACATCCAAATTAGTAATTTTGAAGCCAATTTTCCAGCTGTCTTGGCAAAAGATGATATTGTAATAAACAACCAGACAGCCCAAAAAAAATCCCATTGAGACAAGATCATGTACCAGATGCAAGTTGTACTTGTGAAGCACAACTTCAATACACTGCCCTTAAACTGGGGAAAAAAATAATAATAATAATAAATAGTTATACGAAGTACTTCATATACAAAATTTGAAACCTCGTCATCCTGTGGAGTAACAGACAAGATAACTAAAACTGCAAAATTTTGTGTTTCAGCTCTTGCATCCAACTAGACGATAGGCTGTCAGTCGCCCCCTGTTCAGCTTCAACTCATCTACTAGTCACACTTGCTGAACTGATACTTACACCTTCTCGTTGTATCCACTTTAGGTTCCTCTGGTTTAACCTTGATTTTTACAGGTTTTCCGAGCTTTGACTTGTCTTCCATTCTGGCGATTTCAAGAGCCTTCTCACAAACTGGGAAACCTTCCTCATCCCAGGACTCAAGTATTACACCAGAGCCAATGCATGTCTTCCCTTGGTAGAAGGCAGCAAACTGACCAGCAGCCAAGCCTTGATCATCTTCTGACAGATGGACAACAGCTACATCTCCATTGCAGTTTTCACCAGATACCATTGTCAAACTACAGGAATAAAAGCTAGGACCATGTCGAACCTAAAAAGAGAGATATAGTGGGTAAGATGACCTGTGAGACAATTAACAATAGCTTCATTCCTCATTGACTCCACCCATTCACCGCACTCACTACACACACTTACTCCACCCTTCCCCCCCTCCAAACACCAAAAATGGAGATAACAATGGTCTTCATAAAATAATCATGAAGCCTAAGACAAATGTTTTTCATGATTTCAAAGCAGCAACACCAGAGTTTGGAATTTCACTGATTTTATTAAAAACCTGTTCAGCACTTAAGAAATGCAGTTCTTGCTGGTTCTCAAAGTAACCATACAGAGCATAGGCTTCTGCCTATGATAATGTCTAATGTCCGAAGAAGTTGGAATACAGAAGAATGTAGCCATACCCTATCAATTATAAAAAGGGCATTTTCAAGGGCCTATTGCCACCCTTAATAAACAATGATAAATCAAACATGGAACCTGAAATGCTACTCCATACATGATAGTTTGATTAAAAAAAATATATGCTTCAAGGCCATTACCTTGCACTGTAGCTCACTCATATTGTCTGGGGGAAAGCCACCAAGCCATTTTAAAGATCCAACACGAAATATGCGCCTTCTTTTGTCAACTGAATAATAGTTTCTTGACACGAACACTACATTGTTTTTTATGTCCTTCTGTACAACATACCTATACACCCACAAAAAACAGGTTGTCAAAGAGGTAAATTTTAAAGATAAATGTCAAGAACAATTGATAGCATGGATAAAGGAAAATTAGAGGGAGGGACAAGAGGACCAACATTTGTAGTCAAAATCTAAGAATATCTGTCAAAAAAATCAATCTATTATGCAGCTATTAAATTGTTTCCAAAAACTTGCACGGCAATACAAAAATGGCAAATAACCAGACTTTCATCTGCACAAAATATAACCAAAAAATATCTTCCATAAAAGGTATGCACTGGACAAATACACAGTCAGGGATACATCTTTTTTTTTTCTATTAAATAGAAAAAAATTCATCTGCACACTGATTACTAAACCTGACAAAAGAATAATGAATCTGTACAATTGAATTATTGGCAAGAAATTACCATGGTAAACCCGACAAAAGAATAATGAATCTGTCCAATTGAATTATTGGCAAGAAATTACCATGGTCCCCCAGGAAGGCGTAGGCCTTGGCGTTGACCAATTGTGTAAAACCAAAATCCACGGTGATTCCCAAGAAAATCTCCTGTTTCAGCTTCCAACATGACACCTTCCATCTCACCAATATGCCGTGCAACAAAGTCACTGAATTTTATCTGAAAAAGAAGGAAGCCTGTATAAGGCAGCAGTAAGGATACAATCTCAAGAGAGAACAAGAACCGACACACTATTACATGATAGAAAAATACATACAACATAGCAAAGCAATGGAGTTTCCTCTTCCATCTATACAGGCAAAGCACAAAGTATAAACAAAACAAACGAGGACCAAAAGCAGTACGTAGCAGTATATAAAGGAAAATTGTATATTGTATATGTAGGCTTGTTTGATAGCTAGTCACAAAGAGTAGTAATGGGAATTTAAATTTAATTTAACATGCACAATGACATCCTAATATCCGTGGCAATGCAATTTCATCCCCAAACTTGTGCTTTCCACCATAATCATCCATTACCACCCAATACAATCACGGAAATGAACATTGATTTCTCATACTAAAATATGTGCAAACTCTTTTTTCATTACCACCATTTACTGCCACCAGCCAAACTGTCTGTTAATAGTACATTATTGATCCATGAAAATCACAATAGACAAGGACCAAAAATATTTTTGATACAGCCATATAACTTAAAGGAAGCATGTTGTACAAACATTACAGGATAATAGTACATCAAATTTCAATAAATTTTGTGACTCGTCAAGATGAAAAAGACAGCACACAGTAGATTTCAAGTTGAATTAGAACTAGAAGAAAGTATACAAACTCAAGCCAAGAAAAATCAGACATCTAAATTCCATGTTTGCATTGAAGAATGGAATGGAAGACGACTTCAAATACAAATGTACAGCAACCAAAACTTCACCAATAATATTAATTTGTTAAGCATACTTTTCCAAGGAAGCATATCCCTTGTGAATCCTTTCTGTCTTTGTTGGGGAGAGAAAATTCGCTGGCAAGTTTACGGACCTCATCCTGAAAGTAAGTCAACACACGTATTAATGAAAAACAAATCTAGTATGCAAAATGCCAGACAAGAAAAGGATCAGGATACTAAAACAAAGTAGTGAACAGTAAATATTCAGCAGACTCCAGAATAAATGTACTTCCTAAGTATTAAAGTATATGGCTACATAACAAAAATTTCTCAAAGGAACTTCAACAACTAACTAGTCCACTTCACCAGCCACTTACAACATTGTACAACAAGGTTAGATGTATATAGCATAATGCACTTGTAATTGTATTTACCCCATACTAAAGACTCATCAACTTAAATTATTTGTTAAACCAACCACCAAATTGATAGGTACTAACTCCAGTAATCATTTTGGTAAGCACAAACAAACAATCACTCTCACCTTTGATATACATCCCAGAGGGAATATAAGGCGTTTAAGCTGACGTTGATCTAGGTGTGACAAGAAATAAGTTTGATCCTTGACCTGAGATATCAGATATTCAAAAAGAACATTTGAGTGTGAATTGTCGGAAGCTTCCACTTGGCACTAACAATATAAGATCAAGAAGAAAACGGAATAAACACAGATGACATAATTACCATATCCCTTGACAGCTCCAGAACAGAAGGACTATTCAGTGCATCAGCCGATGGATGAATCACATTTGCATAATGTCCTGAGGCAACATAATCAAAATCCATACTGCTTATTGCATCCATAAATGCACCTAAAAGAAGAAAGCAGATGAACAGTAAGTATAATACAGCTTTGAACAAGTATATCCATCATCCAATTTCCAGAACTGATGAAAAGGAGAATCATTCCTTTGCACGGTAAAGAGTTCAAGCTACTAACCAAATTTTATTCTTGTATTACAGAGCACATCAGGATTAGGAGTACGCCCATTTCGATACTCTTCAATAATGTAAGAGACCTAATAGAGAGTCCCATGAGTCTCAAGCCTTAAGAACACATGCAAAGAAAAAGAAGGCTAAGATGTGTGCATAAAACACATGGCAACTAAAAAACATGCCTATGCAACACAGAAAACAATACCACTTTTTCCCAATATTCATCAGTTAGATGCACGACTTCCAATGGAACATCAACCTGAAAAAAAAAAAAAAAAAAAAAAAGTCTTTCCAGCTCAGTCGGAAACCAATGCTAACTGCAGCAACTACTACTTAAGTACTTAGAGAGTTACCTGATTGCAAACAGCCTTAGCATATCCCAAATCATCTTCCCATGGGCATTCAGACCAATAATTTTCAAAGTCCTCCTACAAAAATCGAAATTTAAGTTAATAACACAAGTCTAAAAAAGGATAAATTATGTGACTTATCATCAGGCAATAAAATAAACGTGTGCATGTTTCAACTTTTAAGAATCCTCAACAAGAATTTTCAGAAGTCGAGTCTTGATTTACCTTCAGAATTGCTAGTCACAAATAACATAAGCAATGGTATAAAGGGAAATTGAGCTTGTCATTTAGGACATTTACTGCCGAACACATCAAAATCATGCCACATCCCTCTTGTTTGATTAGAATCACACGTTTGTAAAAAATTGCTTCTAAAAGTCCACAGGTTATTAACATCCTAAACACAGAGCATAAAAGAATAGGCTCTTACAAGATTATCTTTATCAACAATATCTCAACATAAATCACTTTACCAAATACCAATTTAAATCAGCACATAACAAAGCAGTAAAATTCGACCTCTATATCCTCATCTTCATATTAATATAATTCACTGATCATTTCAACGCTTTCACTCTCCCATAAAATCTCCAAGAATAGCGGCTTCAGTAGTTTAGTTCTGTTTTCTTATCTTTGTTGAGTGTTGACATACTATAGCTTATACCATATGTCCATATTATACAGGCATAGTTGCATAGAAACCATATTCCATTTTAATAAACAGGCAATTATTGCCAATTGAATTGACTCAGCTCAATTCCCATAAATCAATTCACAAAATTCACTATAAACAAATTAGGAGCATAGAACAATCAATCAATCCAACAAATAAAAAACATATGAACAATCGATTCCAAAATGCAATACAAACCAATTCACATCAACACAAAAAGAGGCAATATAATGATTAAGCAATTCAAACACCAAAATTCAGCCAAAAATTCAACAAAATGCAGGTGAAATGAAGAGAGAAAATAACAAAATAAACCTGAAACCAAATTAAAGATTAAGCAATTCAAACACCAAAATTCAGCCATAAATTCAACAAAATGCAGGTAAAATGAAGAGAGAAAATAACAAAATTAAACCTGAAACCAAATTTTGAGATAGAAAGCAGTGCAAGAATGACCAGCAGCATGGAGAAGTCTCAAAGCGACGCTACTATCAACACCACCACTAATAAGAACAGCAACTTTGAGACGATTACCAGGCATCGAACACGACAAGTAAGGTTCGACATTGAAATCTAGGGTTTGAGAATTGGTGGAAGAAATTGGGGAAATTGTTGCAGAGGAGAGAGAAAATGATCGAGAATTGAGAGTGAAATTGGATAATTTAGGGTTTAAGGAGGGTTTAGGGATGAAGAAGGAAGGTTTTGGGGAAAAGAGGAGAGAGAAAGAGAGGGAAGGGAGGAGAGAGAAAGTGGTCATGGCTCTGGTGCTGTGTCTCAGTAGCATTATGTTTTTCCGGCGGGTAGACTCGTTTGCTTCAGTTACTTCCCGCTGTTACGGTTATACGGCTTTCACCGACGTTAAAAAGGTCTCGGTGTCGGTGTGGACTATCCAATCACACCGTCCTTCAAATTATCGAGGGTGTGGGATGGCTAAAGTAGTTAGAGTGTTTCTCTACCGGTTCAGGAGATTATGGGATCGATTCTCACCCCTACTCTTCTGGCTCTCTAACCGCTAAAAAAACAAAAAATAGAGATGATTCACAAAACATTTCTAAAATTAGCCTTAATGTGAGTGTTTAATGGTGTAGGGATTAAAGTATTGTATTGGTTAGTAGCCCGTCTTGTGTGTGGTTACCCATATCATGTGATTTTTTGTAAAAGAATAAAGTAACCCTTATAAAACTGACCGAGTATACCAATTTACCAAGAGTTCCTCATTGCAAGAGGAATTGTAAATGCATTAAAAATGAGGATTGAAAAAAAAAGGAAAAATTGTTAAAAATAATCCCAACTTTCGTCGGTTCGCCCAGAATAATCCCAACTTTAGATTTTTTTAAATAATCCGAACTTTTAGGGTTATTTGCTTTAAATGGTCCCAACCAGTCACCCAACCTATTACATCAGGTTCCAGAAACACGTGGCGCCACATGATTGGTTGAAAATTTTAAATTAAAAAAAATAAAAAAAACTGAAAAAATTGAAATAAAACAGCCCACCTAGGACAACCACCATATCACCACCGCCGGCTGCTTTTAGAGCCCCCAACCACCGCCACCAACCCTCCTTCACACCGGCCCCAACTCTCAGAACCTCCTTCGTCACGGGCGCTTCCCTCCTCCTTCCCCTAAATCACCTAACCTTCACCGCCTAGGGTTCCGAGGGTGGGGGAGGGCCGATTGGGGGGTTTTGCGGCGGGGCTGTGTTATTTTTAGGGTTTCGGGGTTTTGGTAACGAGGTTTTACGGTGGTGGTTTAGGTGGTTCAGGGGTACGGTTAGGGGACCGGCGCGCAGGGGAGGGAAGGTCTGGCGACAGATATGGGCGGGGGTATTTGGGTGGTCGGTTGAGAAGGCAGCCAGAATCCAGGTTGGTGGTGGTGATTTTCAAGTGGTTTTTTAGGTAAAAAAATAAAATTAAATTCAATCAACCATGTGGTGACACATGTCACTTAAACAAATAAAAAAAAATACCTCTTTAACCGGTTACGTATCGCTTGGGACCGTTTAAAGCGAATAACCCCCAAAGTTCGGATTATTTAAAAATAATCCAAAGTTGGGATTATTTTGAGCGAACCGATGAAAGTTGGGATTATTTTTAACAATTTTTCCAAAAAAAAAAAGGTACATGTATTAGGTTACCAATTGTGCAACATTTGCATTCTATTGGTTGGCATTTTGGCAACTAGAATACGTGTGAATGTGTGATGTCTTTCTCAAAGTGAGAAAGAACGCAATAGCAAGTTAAGTCAAAGATGATGTGATATAACTTCTATGATTTGTGTGATACGGTTATTGTTACGTCCCTTAACTTGCTTACAAATGAAAAATTAGTAACTTAAGCCCTTTTTACAAACTATTATATAAAAGTGAATGATTAACCCATCTTTTAGATCCAACCCATTAATCACCTTGATGGAGATTACAACACACAACAAATTTGAAAATTTACTACAAATCACAACATGATGTAAAACTATAGTGTATTAAATTTAAAGGAAAATAGATCATTTTACCGAATGTGTACTTACCATTCTTATACTTCGGAGTAATAATTTACTTTGTACGGAGTACGTAACTTCATTTTAAAAAATCTAGATAAAATTGTAAAAATGCTATAGGAATTTCAATAAGTGATTCATCATCACATATATTCGTACACACCTAAGGAAATTAATAGTCTATAATGATCATATGGAAGTTTAGTTTGAATTAATACTTGAAAAATTAGATGGACTTACAACAACAATAAAAATCTACGATCTGAAAACTCTTTCCTTGTTATTTTATAATTTTTTTTTTTTAATATATACAAAAAAAATAAAAAATAAAAAAAAATCAACAAACTAACCATCATATCCAACTATCCAAGCCAATAATATATAAAGCTTAATATTGATATCGCCTAGTACGAGAGGACGTAGGATCAAAAATAAGAGAACCTACAAATTGAAGGCGATTATATATTACAGAAGTTTGAGCAATGAAATCTTGAAAAAGATCTTCAAATTTTATAACAAAAATACTAAATCTTCTCATTGGTGGGATCAACAATATCAATGGCACTGCTGAAATTACTGCTTCTAGCATCAACATCTTCCAACTTTGTTACAAAAAAAAAAAATATATGTATATAAGATTTTAAGGATGAAATAAAGCAAGATAATCAAACTTTGGAAATATAATGAAACTATGAAAGCAAGAAAAACAAATGAAATGGTTTGTATAAAATGGGACCCACTTTATAAAGGGCAACGTAATCATGTGGGGGCTAGAAGAGGGAAGTTTAAATCTGAGATTAATTTGAAGATATTATGTACCTAGTCTTGATTTTGGGGAATAGGAGAATGAGAATGGATAATTTGCATTTCACCTAAACTAATTTATTAATTAAGTACTCCTTCCTTTTCAATATGATAGTTTCATATGGAATCAATCACATAAAATAAGAAAAGAAAAATATTTTGAATCTAACATTAAAGTCAAAAACAATTCATAAATAGTTTTGTCTTCTTTAAATTTTTTTGATTGTTTTAGGAAACTGTCAAACACAATTGCATAATTCAAGAGAATAATTTCTTTACTTAGAGTCATGTCATCAATTCACAATTAATGAATTTAACCAATCAGAATTTAATATATATAAAATAGAAAATAAAAATTAAGTTGAAAGTGGAATACATTCAATATGGGTAGATCTTTTTGAAACGCCCAAAATAGTATATGAGACTAACAAATTGAAATGGAGGGAGTAATTAACTTGTTTTTGAAGGTAATCTCTTTTTAATAAACAAAAAGTGGGTGGCAAAATTTTGAATTATATTGTGATCTTGAAGGATGTTTGCCTTCCATCATCCATGCAATTGACTTGCAAGTTGCAACCTTGTATTCATGAACAACAAGTGTGATTTTTTATCTACAACTTGAGTATTCAATAAATGTTCATCAGCTAACTCCTTTTTTTTTTTTAAAAAAAAAAAAAAAAATATTTTTATCTTCCTTGTTCAAGTATAATTCACCTCCGATTTTACGAGCTATTGGTGGCTTTTGACTCCGACATTCTATTCTCATAATCAAACTAGAAATCCCAACATTCAACTCCGGTCAATTTGACTCTTGTAGTTTTATTTTTAACCAATTTGTTTCAATAACTAATCTAATGATCATTACCATTTTTATAATAGTCATTCGGCAAATGCATACCACAAAGGTCTACAAAACCAGCCATAAATGGTAGGGTGAAAAAAAAAATTCCTCGTATACTACTTGTCCTACTCAGAACAAGTTGGATACAATTTTTTTGTTTTGAATTTGACTCAATTTCTTTTTTTTTTGGATCAGATTGGATCATTTCAAACTAAGGGCCTATTTTGAAATTAAATTGAATATTTTATGAGAGGGGAAAATAAAAGGCTGAACTAAACTTAAGCTGAAGAGAATATGCCGTAAATTGTCATCCCTAACCTTGATCGGAAAAAAGAATTATAGTAAACCTCACAAGCCCAAAATATCATAAACAGCTTCTAGCCTTTTACTACTGGCCCATTATTTAGTTAGACATAATTCACTAACAGGCCCTCTGACAAATTCAACAGTAGCTCAGCAAAATCTGGCCCATTTTTTAGTTCGACAAACTGAAATTCACAGCCCAACTCGTCAACCAAAAAAATTTTCTTTATACTGTATTTTTTTCAAAAAAAAAATCCACCCGATGAAGCTTGATCGGACGCCTCCGTGCTGTCCAATTGTAAAGTTCATAATTTTTTTTTATACAAGCATATCCGGTAATTAAGGAAAACTTCAACTTATGCGGATTCAAGTCGGGTTTAGTCCAATTGAAGAATAAACTTTCTCAACAAATGTTGTTGCGTTACTAAGTCTCAATTTCTCAAACCACGCCTCTATGCTGTCCAATTGCAAACTTCAATTTTTTTTTTTTTTTTTTTTTTCATGCAAGCATATTCGGTAATTAAGGAAAAATTCAACTTATTCGGATTCAAGTCGGGTTAAGCCCAATTGAAGGAAAAACTCTCTCAACGTTGCGCTACCAAGTCTCGGACCTAAGAATTGTAACGTAATGGCTTCAAATTTATTCAAATCCATTCCGGTAAATTGGTGAGGTATTTCTCATTTTTCCTGCTTAATATATTGGTTTAAGTTTAATTATTCAATTTGCTTATCTAATGTTTTAATTTATACTGTAATCTGATTATCTGATTGAAAATGAAGTATGATTTCCTATGATTTATACTTTTGTGAAATGTGAAATACCTTTTTGCTTAGGATGTTAGATTGCTGATACAATCATGCTGAAAATGTGGTGTGGTTACACTGTAGAAATTTGTAAATGTTGATTTTTTAGGTGTTTATGACTGTTTAATTCTGCAATTTTACGTTATTGGACTGAAAATTCACAAAAGTAGGAGAGGAAATAATGGACATAATTTGTTCTATAATTTAATGCTGAAAAGGGGTTTGACATGAAAAAAAGTGGTAGAAAGGGGTGAAAGTGATACATTAAGCACGTTTTAATTGTCACTCCCTTTTATGATTTTGGGGGTTTTACATGCATTAGGGATTACTCAAAATCAATGTTGAGACACTTAATCAACCAAATCAATTATCGGAAACCTGATCGCCCCCTAGCAATAATAATATAGGTTATGACTTACTAGTCTAAATATACATGTTTCTCAACAAGAAATGATCAACGTAACACAGTGAGTGTTATAATGGACTTTTTCTTGTTAGGGTGATTTTGGATTGGGTGAACTCGTACGTAGTTTAAACTGATAGAGTGATAGATATGTCATGTCAAATGTTGAAGCATATTGTGTATCGGGTTGATACTTTGTTTTGGGTTGCCATTTTTGTATTCCAATTTTTGTTTTCTATTTTTAGGTTGCGATTTTAGAGTTTTTAACTTGGAACATTGCCACTGTCTACGACTCTAACCTTCATAAAATATAGCTAAGCAAGATTGTTGTAATTAATTTTGCACCCATTTATATAATTCATCAATTTGGTGAAAGATTGAACATAATCATTAGAGGCACATGCTAAAATGTTTACATTTCTCCTTCCTAATTTTAAGGTTGCTCTTTTAGTCATTTTTTTTGTCTATTGGCATCATTGCACTCCCCTTTGTTTATTTTACCAGGTGAATTGTGTGTCTAAGAAAATTTCAGAATTGTCTAGGTGGTCCTTATAATATGAAAAATTCAAATTAACTTCTTCTAAATTTATTCATTCAATTAAAACTTTCAATTTTTTTTATATTTTTATCTAATGAATTCTAATGTAATGGACTTAAAGACAATAATAATTCTGGCCTGCAAAGAATAGAATATAGTATATAGGTTTCTTTCCACAATTGGGCCTGCTACTCATGATTTTTGAACAGGGCATGTTTGCTTGCCCAAGATAAAGACTCTACCCAGACTACAGTAAAGATAAAGCATCAGACTTAAAGTTATTTCCCTTGGAGTAGCTTCCATGTTATCTATACTTTTTTTTAGAAAAAAATTTAATAAATAATTTTTATTGTTTTTTGGTTTTGTTTGTGGTATTCATTTGAAAAATTAAAAAAAGTGAAGAAAAAGGCAATGGAGTGCTTTCTTTTTGGTACTATTTCAGTTCTTTTATTGTCTGATTTTGCATTGTGATAAATTATTGTCAAATGAAAGCATGGGAAAGTTCATTCTATTGAGTAGCTTGCATGTTATGCATACAATCTTATTAGTTTTGCACCCATGTCTATAGCTATTTACAGTATGTCTTCAACTCTATCTTCATGAATAGATGCATTTGTTTATGTTGCCTTCCTGTTGCAGTCACCTTCACTTTTTTCGAATATTCAATTTAAAACTTTGTTAGTCATCGATCTCTGTTTTATACTTGATCCATATCTCTAATATTAACCACATTCGATTAAGGATCAGTTTGTACGGTATTGTGTCAAAATATTGTAAACATTGAACATATATATCATTCACCATTAAGAGTTTTATGTGTCAATCATGCCATAAGTTTGTTTGTCTTGTAAAATTTCTTAGTGATTATACTTGAAGCTATCATTAAGGGTAATACGGCAAAGTTCTACATAAATTATATAGAATGTGACTTATTATTTTCGGATTTAGGAGATAGGGTAGTATGAAAAAAGGGATCTACCTGTGATAAAATTCTATAGGCGCCCGTTGTATTAACTTGCTATGATTAGGTCTCCTGCAGCAGTTACTGTCTGTTTTTAGTTTTATGATGTAGCCCTTTATGACTATTTTCTTTCTGATGTGATATTTGGAGGCTATATGCTGGTGTGAAAAGCATTAGGATGCTCGACTATATTCTCTTTTGATTTGCTAAGGTTGTCACAATTTACCACTCCCTGGGTACAAAATTAACCGTCACACTGATAGAGTACTGTAAACTAGCAACGTAACAACTAAAACTAGACAAGATACTAATATATACTGTTAATTTTTCTTTTCACCTTCATCAAACTGAACACGACGTGTCTCTTCTAGAATCACAAGTAAGTTTAATCATTATGTCAATGGTACTGGGTATTTGCTAATTGGGTAAATTGATTATTGCTTTTGTTTCCTCTGATGACTAATAGATAAGAGTACTTTTTGCATCTAGAAAGAGATTAATGCTAGATTACAGAAAAGTAAAGCAAGAAAAATATAAAAATGCAGAATACAGCCCTTTTCTGATTTGTTCCCTAAATTTTGACAATTTAGCTTTTGTTTCAATAAAAACATTGAAGAATCTTTGTGATATTGTTATCAAGGTTTTTTTTTGGGTTAACATTAAAAAGGTGACAATCTTCTCTGTCTATTCAATTTCCCTAAAATAATTTATGATTAGTCCTGTGGAAGCACCATGGAAATTGCTTAGTAATTATGCAAATTCGTACATCTCATTTTTTTCTATTAATGGTCCTATATTATACATGGACCAAACTGTTTATTTTTTTTTTACTTCATCTTATCATTATACTATTGTATTTTGCAAAACTTAGCATTACATTTAATTTTAGCATTCCTCTTGTGTTTGATTAATAATATTCCTGTGCTATCTGATTAACTCGATAATTATTCCCAATAAACCACAATCTGAAACATGTTAGTTATTGGTACGAGTACTACGTACAATAATGGTGCACGTTTTTTGCCTTTTGTACTAGTGTAACAAATCTAGGTAGCGAATTGCGAGCCTGTCGGATTTGTATTACTCTGTATGGAAGCACATATTAGGTAACACTGACTAATACAAGGACAGTGCAGGACTAAGGGTACAGTAACATACACTGATTTGCTTCTCAGAACAAATTCAGTTCATGTTATTCATGCTTAATAATTATTTTATAATTAATATATGCTAAACCAGGTAACTGTAAATGTAAGGAAAATTAAAATAACTGCATGCTTGAATCATAATGCACTTTAATTATGTATAGATCAATTAACAACAATAAGAACTAATTGCACTTAACTTAGTGCAAAGTGACTGATGTTTATATTATAAATGGCTGTTAGTTTTCATTAATGGGTCCCATTTTATACTTGATTTCTTCCTAGAATTCCTCATGACTACTTGATTATAATCCAGGTGATGGGATGATTTATTTGTGATCTCCATGAACGCGAAAAGTGCTCCTGTACTTAATCCTCCAATGGATTTTCTGCGATTCGAACAGTACAACTGTATGTATTGAGTAACATTTCTATCTTCTTCAATCTTTTCAGTTTTTTCTTGGAATTTTTCGCTATAATTTGCTTACCATATTTATTTGTATGGCTCACTTTTTTTCATTATTCGAATTATTATTACTCACCCAATAAACTTTTCATTTCTAAGACTGATGATCTGGACTTATATTATGATCGTTCGATGCGTGGTATAACAATAATCTTATTAAGCTATTATTTCTGTTTATCATCTTTATTCACTAACTTCTAATACACGTGTGTATGCATGAGAGAGAGAAAATAAAGGAAAAAAATAAATAAAAAGAAAGAAAGAGAGAGAAAAAGGGATAATGTGTTTTGGAAGCAAAAATCTTGGCTTGGTTAGAAAACAAAGTTTTATATCTCACGCTGCCCTATGATCCATAGATGATATGAATGATGATTACCGTGAGAGTGAAGAAAGATAGTATTGGCAAAAGACAAAGCTATGGAGTCAAAGACAAAGACCGGCCTTGTTAATTTACTCTTTCTCTCTTCGTCAGTTCCATAAAGTTCTTCTCATTTACTGTAGATATACATATAAAAAATAACAAATAAAGTAATGTAAGTTGGTACACGTGATCTCTTTATAAATAAAGGGAGTTAGGGTGTAATAAGAAATGTCGTTCTCTTAAATTGTGGGTCGAGTTGGGGTAAGACAACTTTATAGAACAGGTTTAAATGAAAAGTGGAAATTGGGAAGAATATTATGAAACAGAGGGAGTATAATCTATCTCGATTTTATTTATTTTTACTTAGGATCTACAAACCGTTTTTCACTTGACCTATCAACCAACACTGTCCCCTCTTTTCGTCTTTCTCTCTCTCTTTTCCTCTTAATCTAAGCAAACCCCACAACCATCAAACTCATGATGATGAAGATCACTGCCACTATATGATACCTGCCTACATATACATATATACACCTTTCTCTTTCTCTATAAAAGTCTTTGTATTTCTGTACATCACCCTACTTGGAGAAATATTCACTCTGGTCCTCTCCCTTTCAAAGGGATTTTCATTGTGGGATCAGTGAGTTTCCAAAGCCGAGATCGAGTAGCTCACGATTAATTCAATACGAGCTAAGCTAACTATGAGGAAGCCTGCTGATCCTGCGGCCAAGGGCAATAATACTAATGGAAATGGTGGCGGTGGTGGTAATGTTAATGGCGGTATCAAGCTTAGAAAGGGTTTATGGTCACCTGAAGAAGATGATAAACTTGTTAACTATATGCTTACTAATGGACAGGGTTGTTGGAGTGATGTAGCTAGGAATGCTGGCTTGCAAAGGTGTGGTAAGAGCTGCCGCCTTCGCTGGATTAATTACCTCAGGCCTGACCTTAAACGCGGCGCTTTCTCCCCTCAAGAAGAAGAGCTCATCATCCATTTGCATTCCCTCCTTGGCAATAGGTAGATTATGCTTCTTTCCCTGCCTTTTTTTTTTTTTTTTTTTTTTTTTTTTTTTTTTTTTTTTTTCTCTCTTTTGTGATTGTTTGGATTTGAGGAGTAATATTATGTGTTTAATGTTTTGATGGTAAAAAACATAACTTATGTTTTAAGACACTTTTCTTTTATCATAATCTTTCCTAATTCATTGTAATATTTCCCTTGTCTTAACATTTGATTCTTAGCATATAATTGCATTGATAAGTATTTTAAACTTTTCATTAATGCAATTCTATATTATTATATTAATACTATTGTTAACATTTGGAGGCTTTTGTTATGATCATTAAGATTTTAAAGTTGAGCATAGTATTAAGTTGAGCAAAGTACTTTATTAATATTTAGATATATATTTTGATCAAGGGATTTTTTTTCCATCTTTAATTAAAAGATTTTTTTTTTTACCTATATTTGATGTTGTCTGATTTAAAAATTAAACCCACATTTTAATAGTTAGTCCACTTACCTTTTGAATTTATATTCATTAATCGAAATTTGCGCTGATACTTGATCTTATTTCTTCTAAATAGAAATGACAAGCAACTGAGACTTTTGTTACCTTAATATTCTTTTCATATGTGTCCGTCATTAGGATTTTTTGTACGTCTAGCTTACAATAACATTCTTGCATTGAATTGTCAATTAGTGTTCAAGTTGATGATTAGAAATAGATAAGAATTTCGCCTTGGAGTATATTTGAATGAGAACACTAATCATTTGAGTTGTAGTACTGTATAACTCTCTTCTTGATCTTTCAGTTTTCTCGCCTTTGAGTTCGGGTACAATATGGTGTTTGTGGTTGAAGAATATGACAACCCAGAGTTTTTGGAGTCAACCTCAGCTCCATTCATGCTTTGTGATGAGGACATACATGATCTTGTCTGTTAATGTTTTTGTTATATATAAATATCGACATATGTTAGTTAGATTTAGGAAGACAGGATTATAGAATCTTATACTACATATAACACATGAGAACAATGTTCTAATGTGTTATTCTATGAAAAAACTTAAAAAGTGTTTTTGTCATAAATGAAGAGTCTATACATGTCTGAGTGTCGAACATCTCATCCAACATCCGAGCAATATAGACAAACACTTCTATTTTTCACCTTAGTTGCTATGAGTAGCATGGGTACTATATATTTATATGAGTTAATTTGATAGAAATGACTGACCCTACAAAACAAGCAATGTCCTATCCATACATATGATGTTGGTTGGTGTTGCACATGGTCTGTGATACTTGCGTGAAACTATATCTTCTTTAAGAAAGGGACACAAATTTTTCTGTTTAATTTTTCTGTTCCTAATATCTGCACTTTGAGTTGAAGACACTCCAAAAGTCCTTTTCCTTTGAAATTTCTAGGTTCATGCAAAAAGAACCCATGCAATTTTGAAAACGTAATACTAGTTATTGTCAATTTACTAACATCTTTGTCACATATACTACTACTACATTGTTTATTGACTAAGCTTTGTTTGATCAAATTAGATGGTCCCAAATCGCGGCTCGCTTGCCAGGACGAACGGACAACGAGATAAAGAATTTCTGGAACTCAACTGTAAAGAAAAGGATGAAGAGTTCATCAACCTCCTCATCGCCTAATGCTAGTGATTCATCATTGTCAACGGAGCCGAGAGATGGGATGGTGGGAGGATTCATGGCTATGCAGGATCCCTGCAGCATTATGGCCATGTATGTGAGCAACAACTCTGCCTCGCCAACATCATCATCCATGCAAACCATGGTTCCTCTAAGTCATCATCATCATCATCATCATCATGGTATTATGGATCATCCTTTGCCCAACATGGTAAATCATAGCAATAATAATACTACTAATAGTCTTGACATGTCTTCATGTGGTAATGGGTATATGGATGCATCATCATGCATGAGCATGGCACCCATGCATCATGGCATGGGTAATGGTGATGATCATCATGGTATGATGTGTGGTAGTTATGGGATGCTTGGAAGTCACAACTATAATTATGGTTTATTACAAGGGGAGCTTTCTATTCCTTCTTTGGAAACAATAAGCATTGAAGAAAATACTCAAGTTTCCGAAAATATTGTTTTTGGTAGAAACACTACTATTAGCAACAACAATAATCATTTTGACAACAACAACAGCAATAATCATTTTGATCATAACCACCACATAATTAGCGGCACAAACAACACTACTCCTCTAAACAACTCCATTACTAGTAGTGGTGCTAAGAAATTCGAGGCGACCGTGGTTCCCGGTGTTGGAAACAATTGGGAAGGAGGAGACGATTCGAGGTTGGGAGAATGGGATTTAGAGGAACTAATGAGGGATGTTTCATCCTTCCCCTTCATTGATTACCAAGTTGAATGACAAACCTCTTCTTTTCATCCTTTCCTTATTATTTCCCTTTCTTTTTTCAAATATTCCAAGTCATTTTCGTTTCCTCTTGAAAATTTTACAACAATTGAGCCTCATATATAAACGGATCAGGATTCTCTCCAGTAATTGGACGAACTGGATTGTCGGCCAGTTCGAGCTCTTGTAATTAAGCCATTGAGGGGCAAAACTTGTCACAAGCTCCATAATTAATAAGATCACCTACAAAAAGGTTATAGTTAGACATAGATTACAATATACTTGATATATATATACTCTGTAACTAAAGGGCATATATGGTGTTTCTATTTTTATTTTTATTTTACCATTCTTGATCAAACTATATGTAAGTTACCAATAAATGTTTCATGTAATTGTGAAGGAGATATGTGAATAGTCATAAAGCTATACAGAAACTTAAAGCTTTTAGGGTAGTTGGTAGGAACCCTAGTCATGTAAGAATATCATTTGTACAAAAATTCAAAGTATATTATATGCTTTAATTTGTTGAGGCTGAATTTAAGTTTGTTATTAGTGGGCTGCATGTTGATTGTAATACACATTGATGTGAATGAAGACTCTCTATTTCTCTCTCATTATCTCTCTCTTAAACATCATGATAACTTTCTATTGTGTTTAATCACTTTTTGAGATGTGATTTTATTGGATTTTCCTTTTTCTTTGGTGCTAAGATGTGATTTAACTTAGTGTTATTGGCCTTGGTAGTTGGGTTCTTGGAGTAATTATGGTGCACTTAACTTTAATCCCATTGCTTTTCATTAAGACAAAAGGCTCTCATGGTGAATGAATTACTTATAATGGACAAGCTACCTCGTGTCCTCGCCTCATATCTAAGCTAAAATATGTTAACCACAAAGTAGTGGGTGAGTCTGTTTCACCGTAAGTCCACCCAAAAACTAATTTAAATGCATGTTCAATAACTTTGATGAAATGTTTAAAAATTTAAAGATTTATTACATCAAAATTTCAAAAATTGAAAGAATTCATGTTTGAAAACTTATATAAAATGTCTAATAACTTATATTTATTTCATCGCCTTTCATATGCTAACCTCGTGTCCTCGCCTCATATTTAAGCTAACATATGCTAACCACCAAGTAGTGGGTGAGTTTGTTTCACCGTAAGTCCACCCAAAAACTAATTTAAATGCATGTCCAATAACTTTGATGAAATTTTTAAAAACTTATGTAAATTTTTTTAAAGATTTATTACATCAAAATTTCAAAAATTGAAAGAATTCATGTTTGAAAACTTATATAAAATGTCCAATAACTTATATTCATTTCATCGCCTTTCATTAAACTCCACCCCACTTAGTAATTTACTTTTCCACCACCTATTTAACTCCGTGTCATTTATATATGTTAAACGGATAAACGAAATGAAAAGTGCGCTTACAAGCTAATGACATCACATGTGGAAATTAGTTACTAACAGACAGAAAGTAAGTAATAAAGTTCAAAATTTAAGGAGTTGATTGACAATGAAGGAGGATAAGATAGTACCAAACAAACTTTAATCAATTTCACTCTTTTAGAATTTGAGTAGTGTATAACTAACTTGTCCTATTACTATTTTGTGCATTAAATTAAATCTCGAATGTTGTAATAATCTTAAGATAGTGAAAGGAAGGCTGATAAAATCCCATGAAACCTTTCGTAAAAATGAAGTTAATTATACTGAAAATAGACTACCAAACTCACTTCTTAATTCCGTTTTGGACCGTCTTCATGCAATCTTATAATATGAAAGATATAAATAAATCACGTTTCTTTGGATATTCACTTTAATCATATCATTTGATACTTTAAATTAGAAGGTTGTCAGAAAATATATATTTCCTCAAAAGTTTATTTTTAATATTTTATTTTTAAAGGGGATGTATTGATTTCTATCTCATTCTTTAACTTAAAGGATTATCAAAACATACGTGACTAAATTTTAATCACACAACTTTTGTCTTTTTGTTAATGTTTTCTCTCCTTTGAGATTTTGTGTATAAGATTGAAGTTTTTTTGTTGAGACTACTACCCTATTTTTTTGGTGTATGGGGAATCAAATTAAAGAAGGGGGCAAAAATGTGAACAAGGCTTAAATTCTAAATTCTAGGTATCCCCGTTCAAGCATTACCAATTATTCAATTAACTTAGTTGTCAGCCATTACAGCGTTAATATGTTTATCATTTATATCCTTCAATAATCCCAACTTCATTACGTTACTAAGTACCGAGTAGAGCTTGAGATTGGTATAAATACATGAAAAATGATGCTAGGGTACAATCGTTAGTACAAATTACTCATTTGCTCTGTTATTGCTCTATATCATACATATGAACCTAGAAAAATAGGAATCGGAGTAACAAAATTGTTAATTGCTAGTAGCTACTAGGAAGGATTAACAAGTCTTCAAAGATTAAGGGTCTGTTCACATTTACTTAATTTCAGTTCAGTTCAGCTCCAATCAGTTCAGTTCAGTTCGGTTCAGTTCAGCTCTTAATTTCCCTCTCTCATAAAATATTCATTTCAGCTCAGTTCAGTTCAGTTCATCTCTTAATTCCCCTCTCTCATAAAATATTCATTTCAGCTCAGTTCAGTTCAGCTCCAATCAGTTCAGTTCAGTTCAATTCAGCTCTAATCAGTTCAGTTCAGCTCAGTTTAGTAAATATGAACATGCCCTTAAAAAAAAGGTTGAGTATCGTTTCAAGGTCGCCCTTAAAGGCTCAACAAAACTTATATATACTTTCTCTGTTCTTTATTTACTTGACATGTTTCTTTTATCATGCTTGTCAATACAAAACTTTAACAATCAATAACTTTAATTCTTTATTAGTAAAAAATATAAAAGTTATATATTATGATGGTACTTAGATGAATTCAAAAAGATTCAACATGGATATATATTTCCTTGTATATTATTCACAAAAAACGGTCAAAAGAGAGGTGATGAATACTATAAAAATCAAAGCAGGTCAAGTAAAAAAGAAATGCATGAAGCATGGTCCAAAATTTTAGCGATTTGACTAAACCATCCAAAGCCCATTTACATGTAATGGTGCTGTTCAAAAACAGATATGGGCTTGTTCCAATTTAATCACTCGTTTACTAATTTTGTGAATGATTATTTAACTGGTGGGATAGTCAAACATTTATTCCTTTTTTTTATTATTGAAATCTCAAACATTTATTTCTTGAGTTGAATAATTTGACCAATAATGTTTCAATAATCTTAATTATGGAAATAAATTCTAGTCCCTCCGTCCCAAAAAGAACGACCCATTTGGTCAAAACTTTGTCCCAAAAAGAACGACCCATTTGCCAAAACTTTGTCCCAAAAAGAACGACCTATTTGCCAAAACTTTGTCCCAAAAAGAATGACCCATTTGCATTAAAACACCCACCAATTTGCTACAATATTTGTGCAAAATTAGCTTTCCCATATAAAAATTTGATTTTTCATGTTATTTTATTATTTTCTCTCTCTATTTTTTTACAAACCCCATGTAAATTTATCTTTCCAACATACTTTTACTTCTTTTTACTTAACTTCCTTAATACCCGCATAATTAACCCAAATGGGTCGTTCTTTTTGAGACGGAGGGAGTACTCTATAAATAATCTTAATTTCCTAAAAGAATTCCAGTAATTCTCATTGTCTCACTATTCACTTTCATCCCAAGTCAGTCATTGGAGGATGATTAACTGATGGGATAGTCAAACATTTATTCCTTCTTTTTAATATTGAAATCTCAAACATTTATTTCTTGAGTTGAATAATTTGACCAATAATGTTTCAATAATCTTAATTATGGAAATAAATTCTATTCTATAAATAATCTTAATTTCCTAAAAGAATTCCAGTAATTCTCATAAATTTCAAGCCAAGCTCATAAAGGTGGCATACCTCATAACTCGCCAAACCATCGCAACAATGCAAATGGTTATGATAATTTGTTTAGTTGTTTCTTCAATGCTTTTGGGAAATGTTCTTGGAAAAACACCATCTCAACAACCTGCTCTAACTTTAAAGGTATTTTATCTTCAATTAGTACGAGTCCATAGATTTTTCTTTATTCATTTTCATAACGTAAATAAGTGAAAATAATGTGTTAGATTTGAATTTACTAAGTTTTTTTTTTAAGTGTTTATTACAGTATCTTGACATATTTTTTAATTGATTCAGACTTCAACTGGACAACTTTACGACTGCGTTGATTTCTATAAGCAACCGTCCCTCATTCGTCATTTGACAATAAAAAGCCAGATCTCTAAGGTAAAAATATAAAAACTCCTTTATATATATATATATATATATATATATATATATATATATATATATATATATATATATATATATATATATATATATATATATATATATCTTTCCATTTGCTAGATATTCATTTGGACAATCATTAAAATATTTCATGTTTTGGTGGATCGATATATATTTTGTAAGGATAAACATATTAACGCATGATGGTGATGAGTTCTTAATATATACTTTTCAAATATCAATTTATAATAATTTGTAACATTGATTATCAAAGATATTAATCAAATAAATAGACGGATATAAAATGTGAATTGTTGCATTGAAATAAAACCGAGAGAGTATATACGAAAACGTCCCTAAAAATTAAAGGTAAAAATTAACATACTACGATTATAAATTTCTTGCACAATTTTATACAAGTACAAAATATCGGTCCGATAAGAATAGTTTTTTTACAAATATTTTAATATGAACCAAAAGGAAGACTGGTAAATTCGATTTCTTTACCCGAAAACTAAATTGATCCTCTTCAATACGATCTATTTTTCTGGATCCAAACTAATTTTTAAACCTCTAATTACTATTAAACCTAATTAATTTTATCATACTTTTGCTTATGTATTTGAAATGTCTATACATGCAGGTAGCATCAACCTTAGTATCAACTACATCTGAAAATAAACCTAAGGGTATAGGACTCAAGAATGGTTGTCCATTTGGCACTGTTCCCATTTTAAGAGCTAATGTTCAAAATCCCGATCCACCTCGACCAACATTTCAACAACCAAAGGCACATTGTGTGAGTACTTAATCTCTACAGTATTAATTTTTGTGACATTTAGCACAAAATGTATTAGCTAAGCTAATTAACTCAATTCAATTTCTAAAGGCATGTCTGAGTAAGTATTCCTTTTTTTTTTTTTTTTATTTATTATTACATACTACTCCATGCCGTATTAATAAGCCCGTAAATTAATAAGCCCGTAAATAATAAGTCTAAGGACACCAATCACACCACTTTTTTTTTAAATTTTTATTTATTTATTTTTTATTTAACATCAATGTCCCAATAAATACACTATATGAAAACTAATAATTTTTACTGTATTATTTGTTGATCCAGGTTGCTGTTGTTCAAACAAACCTAGATGATTCAAATAGGAAATTCTTCAAATCAAATGCTGCCATGACCACCTATAAGCCAAAAGTACAAAATGGTCAATGGTCTTCAAGTCGGATTAAATTATTAAATGGTGTAGATAGTATCGAAGCAGGATGGATGGTTCGAATAATATCCTTTTCCTCCCTTTTTTTAGCCGAAATATCATGTATCTAAATCAATTAATCACATACTACTAAAGTGATTTGATCTATCTAAATTTTTTAATTTTTTTATTTATGTTTTTTTTTTTTTTTTAGGAAATCTAAATAAAGTTTTGCACTTCTATAATGCAGAATATAATGTGTCATTACTTTTTCTTGAGTGTTTTCATTGTCATTTTATTGGTGGGTGTTTTTATAGTCACTTATTAGGTAAAGCCGCTTTTTTTTAACGACGATGATGCCCATCTATATGCAAGATTTATAGTAAGTACCTGTATATATGTACATTGACTTATTAGCTTTTTTTTATTATTGTAATTACATAATTTAATTAATAAATTATTAAAAGAATTTCTGTTTGTTTATAGGCTGGACCACGAGTATGTGTAAATCAC
This sequence comes from Chenopodium album, assembly GCF_948465745.1. Taxonomy (NCBI): domain Eukaryota; kingdom Viridiplantae; phylum Streptophyta; class Magnoliopsida; order Caryophyllales; family Amaranthaceae; genus Chenopodium; species Chenopodium album. Next base: position 1,392,821 of record NC_137855.1, read on the forward strand.
CAATGTGATGGTTTTGTTCAAGTGTCAAAAGATATACCTTTAGGCCTTGTCCCTGATAGGTATTCCGAAGTCAATGGGAATCAATATACTTGGAATATAACTATTGAAAAGGTATATTTCTAGAAATTTAATCTCAATGTTTAATACAAAGTATATTTCTGTGAATGGACATTGAATAATTTGGATTGTATCTTTTAAGTTTGTTGATCTAATCTATTCTCTTGTGTATATTACACATTCCTTTGTACATAGAATTATGAAGACGGAAATTGGTGGCTTATTCTATATGACGGAGCCGATCAATCAAATCCGGTTGGATATTGGCCGAATAGTCTATTTACAAATTTAACCGATGTTGCAAACCAAGTTGAATGGGGAGGAGAGATCGACAATCCTGGGGCAGCTAGTCCTGCTCCTGAAATGGGTTCCGGTAAAATAGCAATTTATGATACAAAATATTCAGCATATTTCCGTAAAGTGACAGTTGATACTGATAGTTCTAAAAATGTTGAACCTCAAGGCACAACAAAAGTCTTAGATTGTCCGTACTTATACCATGTCTTGGACGATAGTTATCAGGGTGATTATTGGGGTCGTCTCATGTATTTTGGAGGTTACACTGATGACTAGAGTATAATGTTCTCAATCCTCAATAAAAATAACGAAAATCCATATGGATTTACTAGTGATTAATTTTGCATTTTCATTCTTGATCACGGCCGTGCAATAACGTTATAAATTTTGTAATTGAATCATCATAAGTAGGCCTAAATCCTAAACAATTGTTGACAATCCAAGTAATGTCGGACTTTAATTCTAATGGACAAAATTCCGCTCTACCATGATACAAAAGGACTTTTATTTTTGTATCTAAATTATTATTTAGGAAATTTTGTCACAAAATCATTCATTAAATCTACCATTTTGTCTGAAACCACCAACAAAAACAAAAAACAAAAAAAAATAAAAAAAATAAAAAAAATAAAAAAAAATAAAAATTATTGCCTAAAACAACCCAATTAAAAATTTTGTTGTCAAATGGCACCTATCTATCACTAGGGGTGTTCATAATGTGGTCCATCTAGACCGAAAAAATGGACCGGGGTCGACCCCGGATAGGACCGAATTAATCGGTCCGGTCTTCGGGTTTATAAATTTATTTCCCCGGTCTTCGGTCCAAAACCCTATAAAAACCAGTTTTGGATGGGACTGATTTTTTTATTACAAATATACTTGAAACCTTAAATATGATTTTATGTGTTTTTTTGTACTAAACACAAAAAAATAGACGTTAAAATATGATTTTTCCTTTAAGAATTTAGAATTCTTTTTTTTAACAAAATTTAAATCGGTCCAAAATGGTCCGATCCGGGTTCTGGACCAATTCTTTCTGTCCGGTTCGGGATTGATCCCAGCTTAATCGGTCCGGTCTTCGATTCTTAAAATTCTTATTTTCGGTCCGGTCTTGGACCGATGAACATCCCTACCTATCACCACTCACCAGAAATTGGACTTTGACTAAACTATAAATAAGATATAACTCATATATGTCACATCATAATTAGAAGGAATGCATAATACTCGTATCCTATTTTTATTGGCGTATCCATTTAACACACTATGCTATAAGCCTATAATTCTAGCCTATGTAGGGATTGAACATACCTCTATGTGCAAGGCACAATGCTCTCCATTTGCGCTGATAGGCTTTTACAATCAAATAAATCAATCATAATAAAAACAATTCATTCAACATTTACATGACAATTCAATAAACTCCCTCCGTTACGAAATACTCGCAACAATTACTAAAAATGGCCGTTACACATTACTTGCAACAAACTTATTTCTTTCCTTTTATGGCAAATTTTTTGTGTGATTTTACAACATTACCCTTACTTTTTATACTAAACACCCTAATTAAACAACTAATTTTATCTTATTAACTTAAACCCTAACATTGATTAACTTAAGCATTTCTACCAAAATCATTCTCCTTCCATCTAAATTCATCACCACCTTAATTGGCAACCACCACCACCACCACTACTACCATCGGATCTCCACTCTATTTACCCAGAATTTCTCTCTCTTTGTCATCTCCCCCGATCTCCAGTCTACCACCGACCTCCATCGCAACCATGTCGTCTTGCTTGTCGTCACCGCCTTTTTCTCTCTCTTCCTTTCCTTGCTGCTTCACGGTGGGTGGTTGGTGATAGGTGGTGGTGCTGGTTGGTGGGTTGTGAGTTTCGGGGTTGTGGGCGGTGGATCTGGGTTCGTGGGTTGTGGGTCGTGGGTCTGGCCTGGGTTCGTGGGAATTGGGTTTCGGGGTGGGTGGTGGTGGGTTGTAGGTCTGGGTTCGTGGTGGTGGGTTTCGTGGTTGTTGGTCTGGGGTAGGTTATGGGTTTCGGGTTGGGTGGTGGTGGGTTGTAGTGGGTTCGGGGTTGTAGGTCTGGGGTTCAGGGGTGGGTGGTGGTGGGTTCGTGGGTGGTGGGTTTCGGGGTGGAGGTTGGTGGGTTCTGGGTCTGGGTCCGTGGTGGTGGGTTTCGGGGTTGTGGGTCTGGGTTCGCAGGTGGTGGTGGTGCTGGGCTCGTTGGTGGTGCGCTGGGTGGTGGTGCGTTGGGTGGTGCTGGGCTCCGTTCGTGGTGCTTGGTGTTAAGTGTTTTTTTTTTATTAGATTAATATTAAGCACATTCCTTATTTTCCGATAATCACACTTAGGATATTTTGCCTAGGAGTCCGCAAACTCCCTCTTTGTTGTGAGTAAATCGTAACGGAGGGAGTATATTACACATCTACACTGAATCTCCACACGGGTTCTCTGATACACCTGGCCTTAAGCTTATTACAAAGGTACAAACCCTATTAGGGAGATTTTGTCAAGAATGATGTAGAAATAAGATAATGTAGTATAGTCAAGGTCAAAATAAATTCCAAATTAAAGCTATTGATATGAATTCTACCTATAATCATATTGTATAATTGTTTTTCTTTTTTTTTTTTTTTTTTTTTGAAAGCAATATAATTGTTTTTCTAGAAAAGGAGATGTAAAATCACCCCAATAGTATTACGAAAACTATTATGGCCAGTAATTTTTAAAAAATGCCATGCTTATGCTTTAAGTCTCAACAATCACAATCTATGAGATTAATTGATAACTATATAACTTCTCACAATGATATCAGAATATAATTTCAATTATCTAAGTCTCTTAACATCGATTTCTATATTATTTGGATCAACAATTTTAATTGTTTAATCTCAATTTTTTCATTAATCCAAAAATAACTTAATGAGCTTTGTTTCTATTATGATACATTAAGAACATTATAAAATCAAAGCAGTTGATTAATTGATTCATATTTAAAAACACAAATTAGGGTTTCTGCTTTCTGATCAATGATGGGAGATATTAATACCGAGGAAAACCTATCAATTACCCCGATTGATCAAACCTTCAAGGTAAGTTTGTCGAAGTATTGTTCCTTCAAATTACCATTTGCTTCAAGCGTGTCAAACTTGACACCAGTAAAAATTTATGGAGAAAAATAGAATGAGAGAGAAAGAGATGGGAAGGAGAGCGTAGAATCAGGGTGAAATCATTAAAGAGTTATATTTTTACATATATAAATATATGCTTTTACAGTATATAACAATAAGTCAATACATGACTTTTACGGTACATATCAATACACGTCATATACTGTAGACTCTCACTAAATTATTACTCATCCGGAACAACTTTCAAATTTCTATTCGAAAAACAACGATAAATTGTAGTAATAATGACAAGGAGTATTATTAAACAATATACTGCCCCTAAAATTATAAGGATTTCGACCTTTTCTCTCACATGGTGACCTTTAACAGGAGATATTGTTGGAGTTTTTCACCATTATCACTTGGGGATAAAATACATTGAGTTAAGATCAACCGATATATCGCCAACAAATAAAAAATACACATTTGATGTACGGAGTAGCTCATTATTGTGAATTTGTGATATCAAATTGAATTGCCTTTTATATATGAGCTTCAAATTGTCTTATATATTTTACATATAAGAGTTTCAAAGTGTCTTATACTTCGTGTACATGAACTTCGAACACATAATACATATTTATATTTAATATATAATTTTTGTATTGCATATACATTGTACATATAGCATACGTATATTGACACATAGTTATTTATGATGGACCAGTATAATTAGTGCTTCTTATGATCCTACATACATATACTTGACATTAGTTTGACTTTCTTATTTATGAGTTGCATGCTCAACTTAAGGAGAAATTCCCTTTAGAAAAAACCTTGGAGATATCTATCTATACTTATATATTAAAAAGCGTTCCTAATACAAGATATGTGTCACGTGGCACCCTTCACACGTATTAGAAGTATGCCACATCACCGTAATATGCCACATCATCTATTCATCCATTGTAATATGAATGAACATATTTCAATTGCAATAAAAATGTTTATCACAAGGTTTGAACACAAGACCAATAACAAATAAAGTAATGTTATTACCGACTTTGCTATCTTTTTATTGTGCTTCATATTCAATAATAATACACTAAATACTTTAAATTGTAGTTTACAAGACATCAATTTGAGAGCGTTTATTTAATTTAATTAATTATTATTGTCCACTTATTTTTTGTAATAATATAGTTTATGATTTTATAGCCCAAATAATATATGTATTGATATTCAAAGCAAAACCCGGTGCATCGCCCGGGGCCACACACTAGTTGATATATATATATATTTTTTTTGGTGTTTAGAGAGCCACAAGGACGGGGGTGAGAATCGATCCAAAGATCTCCTGGAATTGGGAGGAAAGCTCTAACCACTTGAGCTATCCCTCACTCTCGTGATGAGGTAATAAAATATTAAAATATACCTCAAACAAATCACCTTGCAATCCATGCGAAACAAATCACCTTTTTTTTTTTCTCATAACTCAAACTTTTTGATTTGAATTTTTTTTTTTAAAATTAAAAAAAAAAAATTCTTATCAACAATTGTGACACATGTTAGAATTTGCCAAGTGTCTGACTATTCACTCCTAACTGCAATCGTCATTAGAGGATGATTATATAGCTGTTGGGATATATAAACAACTATGTCTTAAGTTAACTATTTGACCAATAATGTTTCAAATAATCTAAATTACCTAAAAAAAATTCCAGTTCTTCAAATTTTCATCAAGCTAACCTCATAAAGATGGCACATCTCACATCTGTTCAAACCATCGTCACAACAATGCATTTGGGTGCAATTATTTGTTTAATTGTTTCTTCAATGCTTCTGGGAGGTGTTTTTGGAAACTATCTATCTCAACATCATGTTCTAACTCTTAAGGTGTTTGATCATTTTCGATTAATTTGTAGCTTATTTTACTTTTATTCATTGTTATTGTGTAAAATTAGATAAAATTTTTAAGGGTTTTTTTTTTTTTTTTTAAATATATATATATTTATTATGGTTCCTTAAATGTTTCTCATCATAATTAGTTCAGACTCCAAATGGACCACTGTATGACTGCGTAGATTTCTATAAGCAACCATCCTTAGATCACTTGACATTGAAAAATCAGATTTCCAAGGTAAACATATAAACACACCATTCATTTTATTTATTTTTTTTTTTTAATATTATTGTTTCCCCATTTACTATATATTAATTTGGTTGAACATTAAATACTTTGACAATTTGGTAGGTTTTTCGCAAGTAAATATATATAGTTGTGCAAGGTAGTCTCATAATCTTGTGTGATTCGTGTTGAAATATAATTTTCAAATGTCAAATGATTTCATTAATTGATGATTAAAGATATAGTAGTACATGTTTAAAAATGAACATGAAAGTATAAATCTAAGGTGTTCATTGCATTTAAATAAAAACATGAAGTATAAGTTTTTATGCATAGTTTTTACAAAATTCTCTTATATATAGGTCGTCAGTTTATCAGTTTTTTTTTTTTATTTTTTTTTATTTAAGACAAAATATAAGTCAAGTAAGACTCAAAGGATTTTGAATTGAATTGAACCGGCTCAAAGACTGGTAAATTATTTTTCTCGGCCCAAAATTGATTTTATAACACACAATTGAACTAAAATAGATTATACTTTTTCTCATGGGCCTATGATGTATACATGCAGGTAGCATTAGCCTTAATATCAGTTACATATGAAAGGAAATCTAAGGGCATAGGGCTCAAGCATGGAGGTTGTCCATCCGGCACCGTTCCTATTTTAAGAACTAATGTTCAAGATCATATACCCCGACCATCATTTGTACCCGGACCACTAGAATATTGTGTGAGTTATATTTTTAAATTAAACATGTCTATCTATCGGTTCAATATGACGTTAATTTATGTGAATATAACGTTAATTTGAAAAATTATCTCCGTATGAAAAATTTATCAAATTGGGTGAAATCCTAAAATGACCTTAAAATCGATAATATATACTACTAAATACCTATTCATAAGTTCATAACCTACTAAATATATTTTGAATGATTAAGGGCTTGTTCTCTTCAGCTTAAGTTCAGTTCAGTTTCTAATATCCTCCTCAATCTCATTAAATATTTAGTTCAGTTCAATTCAGCTCCAATCAATTTTGTTCAGTTCAGTTCAACTCATTTCAGTAAATCGAACAGGCCCTAAGAAAGGATGTGGAGATTTTTTTTTTTTTTTTTAAAAAAAGGGAAATCCATCACCGGGCCCCAATTGTTTGTTATTATTGGGTCCTAAACCAATTTTCTATGGGCCTATACATACATTAAGCGGTGAACACCAATATGGAATAACATCAAAGTCATCAATACATACAATATGTAAAAAATTAGCTTTTACGAAAATTTCATCTTACTGGAGGAGTATTTGTTGTGCAGGTTGCTGTTATTCAAACAAACATTGCTGATTCGAATAAGAAATTCTTCGGATCAAGTGCTTCCATGACCTTGTATAAGCCTCGAGTACAAAAGGGTCAATGGTCTTCAAGTCGGATTAAATTATCGAATGGTGTAGATAGTATTGAAGCTGGATTGATGGTTTGTATTATCCTCATATCCTCCTTTTATTAGTTGAGTTGGGAATCTGGGATATTATTTATCTAAATCAAGTTCTATCAAAGTTATGCTCTTCCGTTCTATCTAAAATAGAGTTTTGCACTTCTTTTAAACAGAATATAACGTTTCATAGTTTTTTCTTTGGGTGTTTTCATTGTCATTTAGGTAAATCCAACTTTGTTTAACGATAATGATTCCCACTTCTATGCAAGATCTATAGTAAGTGCGAGTATATACGTGTGCATTGAAATTATTCCTAATTTTGTATCATTTTATTTACCCAAGCTAATTAATTATATAATTCTATGTTTTTTGTAGGCAGGACAAAAAATATGTGTAAATCAATGTGATAATGGTTTTGTTCAAGTTTCGAAAGCTATACCTTTAGGCACTATCCCGGATGAATATTCCGAAATAGGTGGGGATCAACATACTTGGAAAATAACTATTAGAAAGGTACTAGTATAATCTTATAGTAATTTTTTGTTGTCATTTCATAAATAATACGAAGTATGTTTAAAAATGCTCATCAACACAATCAAATAATGAGTGAGCCTTGGTTAATAAGGCTGATATACAACTCATCAAGTATATAAAGTATCCTAACTTCTTGTTTACCTTTCATCCTTTTTCGTCCTTTCTTTAATGAAGAAGTTAAGAAAGTATATAAGCATCTCATCTAATTCCAAACAACTACAAAGTACATTTTGTTTATGTTTTCTAATCATGCTTTCTTAGATCGTATACTTTAAATTTAGATGATTAATTAATCAATTTCTCTTGTGTAATTTTTCTTTTATATATAGCATTTTGAAGACGACAATTGGTGGCTTATAATATATGATAAAGACGGTATGTCAATTCCAGTTGGATATTGGCCCAATAGTCTATTTACAAGCTTAGTGGATGTTGCAAACCAAGTTGAATGGGGAGGAGAGATCAATGATCCTGGGCCAACTAGCCCAGGTCCTGAAATGGGTTGCGGTAGGATGGCAAGTTATGATACACAATATTCAGCATTTTTCAAACAAGTGACTGTTGATATTGACAAGTCTAAAAATGTTGAACCTCAAGACACCAAAAAAGTATTTAATTGTCCATCCTTGTACAATGTCTTGGATGAAGGTTATCAGCGTGACTGGGGTCGTCTCATGTATTATGGAGGCTATCATATATAATATTCTCAATCATTAATGACCATTTCATATAGATTTACTAGTGATTTTGTGTTTATTTTTTTTTTAAAAAAAAAAAAATTATCCTGTTCATATTCATTTACTAATGTTTATTTTTGCGTTTTTTTAATTTTTTTTTTTTATTATCATATAGTAGATTTGTTTTCTTTGAGGAAAATTATTCACATATAGATTTACTACTAGATGAAGCCCGTGCGATGCACGGTTTGTTTGATTTTTTTTTTTTTTTTTTTTTTTTTTTGTATTTATTAGCTAAAATTTGTTATATATTTAGATAAAATTCCTAATATTAAAAGATAACATTTAATTATTTTAAACTTAAAAATCTCATTCGCCAATTTTGCTTACGTGGCATTTGAATTATTTAATTCTAAAAGAAATTAATAATCTCTTATTTAATTGGCTATTACTAAGATTTATAATCCTACATGGCGCGCTAAGAAAATTAGGTCCTACGTGGCTCTCTAAAATCTCGGGAAAAAACTCCCCTTTATATATATATATTAGATTAGATTGAATATTTTTACTTTTTTTTAAAAAAAAAATACTTGAGCCGATGCAATAATTTATCATTTTTCGGACTTGCATTGCATTGCCATAAGTAGGCCTGCCCTACAACGTAAACCAAAGGGTATACATATCTTCTACCTCATAGAGGTGACAAAATTACTGATCTCCTAATTCTCCTTGAATATTAATTTCATCTCATAGACTCATACAAGTATATTATAGAGGCTATATCAATTGGTTGTTGGTGCAGTGGTGATTGAGACTGCACTTGATATAAAGAGGACTCGAGTTCGATCCTCCACAATAATAATTGGGAGGGGACTGGAACTAACCACTCATAACTGATCCTCGAATCCGGATTAGCCTAAAGGATGAATCGGGTGGAACACCAAAAATATAAATTGTAGAGACTATAAAATGTAAATTCTCAATAAAATACTTACTTATTATATGTTTTTATTACAAGTAGTGATAACAAAATTTTCTTTATTACGTGATGCTAGAATGTTGGCAATTTTTCAACTTGAATTGCCCTAACTCCCTAAGCAAGCTTAAAGCCTAAACCTTTGCTGATTGTCGAAACATAATTGATCGGTCGAAGTCAAAATGGAGTTAGCACTATGCAAAGGGTATACATTTCTTCTACTCTTTATTGCTCTACCTCACAGAGGTTACAGCTTACATACCATTACATAATTGTCTCTCTTAAGTAGTTAAGTATCATCTCATTACACGTTGCCCACCTTTAAATTAACACCCAAGATATTAGGAAAGATAATATTGTGAATATTTGGGAAATATATCTTAGAGTCTCTTGTGAATATCTCTAGGTTATTTTGGTCTTGCCCTCCAAGTAACCTAGTCTATATATACTTGTGTGCGGCCGTTTATGAGGAAGACAATTTTACAGTGAACTTTATTCAATATAATTTAACATGGTATCAGAGCCTTGTGAGATCCAATTTTTTTTTCAAACGTTGTTTTTCATAGACATTGTTTGAGGGTGTGAGTTATTTCGTGAGTTATGAAACAAAGTATTTCATATTGTGTACTTCTTCACCAAAAAAGAAAGTGTACAACTTTTATAAGAAAGGAACAAAGTGTAAAGCTACTTCTTCGCCAAAAAAAGAAAGTGAACACCTTTTATAAGATAGAACAAAGTGTAAAGCTTTAGTAGTGGTTAATTTAGCTAATTAAAAATAATCACGGCTAAAAAAAGGGATTGCGGAAACATACACATTACACATTTACACATCATCCATTCCATGCAATGTTGTTTGAATAAAAAAGGGATTGCGGAAACATACACATTACACATTTATACAGCATCAACACATTTATTACAGTACATATTACTTAGGCGAAACAAAAGTTGACACTTGTAATACATTAATAACAAATAATTTTCACATGGTGTATTTATTGGTGTTTCATATATATATATATAAGGTCATAGACTCATATATTATAGAGGCGATAAAATGTAAAATTCTCAATCCTCAATAAAATACTTACATTTTATATGTTTTTATTACGAGCAGTAGTTAATTTTAAATAAAGGGAACGTTTCTCTAGCGCACGTATGCCGATGCACAAATTTGATCGACTGATACGGAGTAATATTATTAATTATCAATAACTAAAATTTATTACAAGTGAATATTAATAAACTATTCAATGAGACATTTCCAACAAGTATCCACATAATTAAATGTATTCTTATGTATAAATTTCAAACATTAGTCTAAATGAATTACTCCCTCCGTCCCAAAAAGAACGACTCATTTGGCCAAAACTTTGTCCCAAAAAGAATGACCCATTTGCATTAAAACACCCATCAATTTGCTACAATATTTGTGCAAAATTAGCTTCCCCATATAAAAATTTGATTTTCCATGTTATTTTATTACTTTTTTCTCTTTATTTTTTTACAAACCCCATGTAAATTTATCTTTCCAATATACTTTTACTTCTTTTTACTTAACTTCCTTAATACTCGCGTAATCAACCCAAATGGGTCGTTCTTTTTGGGACGGAGGGAGTAGATGAATACTCAAAACATTTCACTTAATTAAACACGAAGAGAGTAATAAATTATATCGTACTTATATTCTCATGTAGTGAAGTAGGGCATTGTCCGAGCCCAAATACTAGCTAAAGTGATTAAAGTGAAATTGAATATTGTTCTACTCGTACTTCGTAGGAATATATAAAAGGTTTATTTATGGCTTATGCCTTGAATTGTTGAATACTTCCTAATTTTGTATGAACTACTTATGCCTTGAAAAGGTTTTTTTTTTCCCTCTGTCTACCTCTTTCTACTCCAAATAATTGTCTAGTTAAAACAAAAGTGATACGAAGTACAACTAAAATATGGAAGATGTATTTTATTTTTGTGAGAAAAAAGTATGGAAGATGTATTAAAGCATACAACTATACAAGTAATGAAGTACGAGTAAAACAATTAATTTCTTGTCCATTAGTTCATAGTCCACTCACTATAAAGTGGAGTATAAACCAACCAAAAAAAAAAAAAAAACTAACTCAGAAAATATCGCCTCACCTCACTCTCCACCATAACCGTACGATCAAAATCCAACGGCTAAGATTTCTCTTCAAACCGTTGAAAATCACCACCTTTTAAATCAAACAAAAAATCACCATTACTTTCTCTCCCCATTTTCTCTGCAACTCAGAAGCTTTCAACAATGGCGTCAATGGCTCTGAGTTTAACCTCTTCCACTACCTACTCTCTCTCCTTCAGATCTCTTCCTTCTCTCAAACCTCTCTCTAAATCTCACCCCTCCATTTCCCTCCCTTCTCTCAGATCCAACGCTCCCAAATCATCCTCTTCCTCCTCATCTTCTCACTCTCACAAACACTTTCTCTTTCCTCCTTCTCTTCTTCCTCTTCCCAACACTCTCAAATTCAAACCCATTTCAGCTTCTGCAACAAACCCACCTCAAATTCAACCTCAACCATGGCAGGGAGCTTCAATCAAACCCTTAATCGCATCAATTTTAACTGGGGTTATCATCTGGTTCATCCCAACCCCAGAAGGTGTTTCCAGAAACGCTTGGCAACTCCTCGCAATCTTCCTTTCCACCATTGTTGGAATCATCACTCAACCTCTTCCTTTAGGTGCAGTTGCTTTAATGGGGTTAGGTGCTTCAGTTCTAACCAAATCCCTAACATTTTCCGCCGCATTTTCCGCTTTTGGTGACCCAATTCCATGGTTAATCGCGCTCGCTTTCTTCTTCGCTCGTGGGTTCATCAAAACTGGACTCGGGAATCGAATTGCGTATCAATTTGTGAAATTATTTGGGAGTTCTTCATTAGGGTTAGGTTATAGTCTTGTTTTTAGTGAAGCACTTTTAGCACCTGCAATTCCATCTGTTTCTGCAAGAGCAGGTGGGATTTTCTTACCATTGGTTAAATCTCTGTGTGTTGCTTGTGGGAGTAATGTGGGAGATGGAAGTGAGAGGAAATTAGGGGCTTGGTTGATGTTAACATGTTTTCAAACTTCTGTGATTTCAAGCTCTATGTTTTTGACTGCTATGGCTGCTAATCCTTTGAGTGCAAACTTAACATTTAACACTATTGGTCAGGCAATTGGGTGGATGGATTGGGCGAAAGCCGCTTTCGTTCCCGGGTTGGTTTCTTTGATTGTTGTTCCTTTGCTTTTGTATGTGATTTACCCTCCTGAGATCAAGACGAGTCCTGATGCGCCTCGCCTTGCCAAGGAGAAGTTGGATAATATGGGTCCTATGACCAAGAATGAGTCTATAATGGCTGTTACTTTGCTACTCACGGTATGATTTCGATTCGTTTTTGGTGATTTTGTAGGTGTTTAATGATTAGTTGTATTGGATTATGGTTATAGTATGCAAAAAGTTTGGTCTTGAATGATTGTTATTGTTTGTTTGGTTGAATTGGATGTTGGTTTTAGTTGTATAGGCTGTTGGTTTAGATTGCAAGTGGTGATTGATGGTATGAATGGGTAATGTATTGCCCTGTTTTAGTTGCATTGGAAGTTTTTTGCAAGTCTTGATGAATTCAATTTGGAGTAATTTGGTTAGTATGTTTGGGAATTGTCTATGCATTTGCTGCATTAGCTGTCAGTTTAGCTTGCAAATGTTTTATGAATCCGAGTCTTTAATCGATGCCTGCATTTTCGATTAAGATATTGGGAATTATGGTCGGCTGTTCGATTAACCATACTTAGTGTTGGTTGACCTAATGTTGATGACTTTTGAATACTTGCAATTGCTTTTGGTAAGGACTAAGGAGGGAGTATTAGAAATCGATACCTATCTGCCATGACAACCCGCAGCAAAAGACCTAGTGAAGTTTTGCATCAGCTACACCAATGCTAGTTTCTGTATCAGTCACCAATAGTATACTGGTTGTTAGTTGATTGAAACTTATATATGCTTGACCTATGAAGATTAATTGTTCAATTCGATATTAATTGCGGGCTAAATAGCTGTGCAATGTTTAGGTCATTAAGGAGCTTCAATTATGATACAATGATTCGTTGAGAAAATTGATTTTCCATTCTGCACATCTTCATTCTGTAGTGCATTAATTTCAGTTTTAATATAAAGATACCATGTCAAGTTGCATTGATATGCTTTCCTTGTGATACTTTCATCAGGTGGGATTGTGGGTTTTCGGAGGAGCTTTGAATATTGATGCAGTCACTGCTGCAATTCTTGGATTATCTGTGCTGCTCATTACTGGTGTTGTCACCTGGAAAGAATGCTTATCAGAGTCAGTGGCTTGGGATACCCTTACATGGTTTGCTGCACTTATTGCCATGGCTGGTTATCTCAACAAGTACGGTCTCATTTCCTGGTTCAGTGAAACTGTGGTCAAGGTCTGTGTTCTTTCCTCTTCCCCTGAATTTTTTTTTGCTCTATATTTCTTCTGCTCTAGTTGTACAAGTATGATTGAACCGACCATCTTCCCAGCAATTGTGTGTTGAAATCTGCTGTTCTGAATTATGATCGTATTCTCGTTGAAGAGGGGCGGGTGAGGGGGGTGGTTAAGGTTTCCTTTACTCCCTACTTAATATTGGGGTCATTATTAAAGAGTTGAACCAACATGCCACAAGTAGTATTTTATTAGAGTTTATAGTTAGAACCTTTGGGGTATCATTAAGGATTTTTGTGAACAAAATAGAAGTTTGGTGCATTAAATTTAGAAAGTGACCTATTATATCAAACACCTCAAGATGAGAATGAGGCTTATATTTTATTTTATTTTTGGAAAAAAGAATGAGGCTTACATTTTTTAAAAGCAACTTAATGGTAAGCTATTTTATCTTCTAGCTTGAATTGCCACATCATCTTTTCCAGCTATATTTTTCCTAGCTAATTTTTTGTCGTTGATTTTTTTTTTTCAACTAATTTTTAAATAATAATATTGATTAGAAACAATTAATATCTAAGGAAATTTGCTTGGCCAAGCTTTTTTAGTGTATTATCCCTCCAATGGTTTGGCTATTAGCTTGAAAATTACAAAAATTGCAAGCTAAGTCCCATGAAAGCAACCATTGGAGTTGCTCTAAAGGTGCCTTGTTGAATAATGTATAGTCATAAAGGCTTATGTGGGATGTTTGTGTAATTACTGATCAGAATCTTGTATCACCTGACATGTGTTTTTCCTTGCAGGTTGTTGGTGGTTTAGGCCTTTCATGGCAGATGTCTTTTGGTATTCTAGTTCTTCTTTACTTCTACTCTCATTACTTCTTTGCTAGTGGAGCTGCACATATAGGTGCCATGTTCACGGCCTTCTTGTCAGTTGCAAGTGCACTAGGGACACCGCCTTTTTTGGCAGCCATAGTTCTTTCATTCCTCTCCAATCTTATGGGTGGCCTTACTCACTACGGTATTGGTTCAGCCCCAGTTTTTTACGGTGCTAATTATGTTCCTCTCCCGCAATGGTGGGGATATGGTCTCCTCTGCTCAATAGTCAACTTAATAATCTGGCTTGGAGTTGGAGGCATTTGGTGGAAGGCGATTGGATTGTGGTAACCTGATGGTGCTCAAAGAATTCGCTGACCCTGCAATTCAGTAGTTCTCGCAGATATTGCTTATTATATACGAGTTCCTAGAGGTAGCCTCTGAATTTTTTTTTACGATTTTTTATTTAAAGAATATTTTATTTCCCACATTGTCTCTGCGAATTGGAACAGAAAAAAAAATATGAAGAGCTAAGTAGTTCAACTTTGTTGTACTGCCACGAGAAATACTATAAATTCCTTACAAATTGATTGGTTCTCAAAATTTTGGTAATGTAAAATTGTAAAGTACTTGATGCCTTTCTACAAGGCACCTAAGAACAAACCACCCGGCCTCCCTCCTTTAGGCAATGAATCGGTTGAATCCCACAACCCGTGGATGTTATAGGCTGGTGGTAGTACCTATTGTGCCAACCACGATTTCTAACAGATTGGCTTTTTGATTGTCAATAAATATATATTCTGATCATTTTTCACTGAACAGAGAAGTCCACAATTACATGAGTAGAGAATTTTCATATGTGCTTATTGTGGTTCGTAAGATAATGTATTCTTGTGCATTATATTAGTGGCCCTTAAGGCCTGAAAATTCCATAGATTTGGTTTTATGTGGAAATCCACTTAGACTCTTAAGGATGTGAAAAGCAGATAACTTGTGGTTTTGTATACGCCTTGTTGTTGATAAGTAGGGATGTTATGTAAACATCACATAGTTTGTAGTAAAACCATGTACGCAAAAATTCAAATGGACCTTATTGATAGGAACTAGTGAGTTGTGACAGGCATATAATACCAATGGTGAACAAAGTTTTGAGATCCTTTCAGGACCACAATTGTCATCGACGTAGGGTTATGGAATCTCAACCCTTGATTTTTCTCTGTTTTTTGTGCTTTTATCTTCTGGAAGCTGAGAAGATGACAATGGAAACTATTATTAAGTGTATGACTATAAATGTAAACTCTTCATTTGGTTGAAAGAACTGGAATTATTTAGTGTTAGACCCTGTTGTCTTTTGATTTTATTGGAACTATTGATTGGTATGTATAAGTATCTTTTTGTTTAATAATTCCAGAATTTTATCATTCATATATAAGTGGTTTTTTTTTTTCGTTTCACTGATAGAACATGGCGATAAACACGCCATTATGTTAGAATTTAGGTTGCACACATCTGAACACATCTCTGAAGGTTTACTTCTAATCATTAATTTGATTTACTAACTTGAGGCCTAGTTTGTTCACTCTTGATGTTTATGTCTCCCTGATTTTCGTCTTCTGGGAAGATATCGAATTATCGATCCATACTCTGTATTCCTTTAATTTGTGGCTATTAAAATTGCTTTGAGCAGTTTGTGAGGATACTATCAAAATAAATTTTACACCATAAATCTGACCATATTTAACAAGTCTTTTTCTTAAAAGTTGATGTTGAGTTCCAAAGAATCTGCATTCTTTCTCTGCTACTGTTAGCCTCTCTTTTAGCAGGCTAAGCTTTAATATCATTATTATTCTCCAAAGATTTTATCTTGTGCAATATATGGTATGACACACTTTTGAGAGATTCATGTTGCTGGAGGAACTAGGTGCCCAAAATCAAGTAAAATTCAATGTACAATATAATTCGACATTCCAACCTTTAATACATAGAGAATTACGAGTATAGTCTAATGCATATGCTTTGATCATTAACTATTGGTGCAAGTCTATAAGACAATCTATTAAGAATGACCTAAGAAAGAAAATGGGGCAAATTTTAAGGGACGGAAGGAGTAGTAGCTAGCTATTTCGTGTATGAATGGCGATAGTTTAGATCACCTGACAAGTAACAAGTTAACAACATGTGTACACGTACCTATCCTTTTCAATTTTCTTGGCGTTCATGATTAGGTTTATTGGCGATGCATATTTCAAATACAAGTATATATTAGGCCGAATATATTGTTGAAGTGTTACGTGTTTAAGAGGATCAATTGGGCTACCCACTTTTTGAAACTTGTTAGAAAGTGGTTTTTTTCCTCATTCCACTTTCCACACCTTATGGAAGAAGCCAATTGAGAAATTTTTGGTAGTTGCTCAAAATTAAATTTTGCCTACATATTACACCTACCTTTATGCTTTTGCTATTTTAAGGTTCTATTTCGATAAATATTGTAGATAATCTGAATTTATCAATATACTAAGTATGTGTTGTTCGTTATTATTATTAATTAAAAAATATTTAGTTTTCTCATGATAATATATCTTAGACTAATGGAGGAAATCTACACAAATATCTGTTGGTTGATGTGGTTTGCAATCTACACCATGAACCATAAACCACAATAAACCGTGATTTTATGCTATATGATTTTGAATAGCAAACCATGATTCAAACGAATTCTCCAATTTAAACAACGTTTAATATACGCAACGTTTAATATACAGTTGATTATATCAAGCGTATAGTATAATTTTAATTGATTCATGTAATTGTACCTTGTGATCACATAGACAACATCAAACTATAACACGAAAATACGGTTTACCAAGCAAAGCTTGAGAGTAGGGGATTTCCTTACCTCTCTTCTCTTCTTTCAAGCTTTGACCTACGCAGCTAGATTGACTTAACCTGTGAGAGGTATTGATTCAGCAGAGTCATTCATGTTACCTTTTTCAGAATTTACAAAAATATACCGAGTTTCATATTAAGGTACGTATAACCGATTGTATGATGAATTTCATACTCAAACTGCACCGCCACATTGATTATAGCTCATATAATTGAGGAAAGGATCTCATAAATTACTGTGCATGGAATTCAGTGAGACACTCGTCAACGTTACCTTCACCAGTCCAACATAAAACCTTCACTAGCAAATTAAAAAAATAAAACCTTCACTAGTCAAAATTAAACCTTCACTAGTCACTGACAATCAAATTAATAAAAAACAAAAAAAGTCAGTCCAAATGTCTTTCATTCCTTTTTCTTTACTGACCCCATAAATGTTTCTCTTTCTTTCTCCTTCTTCCTTAAAGAAGAAAGGTCTTAAATTACTCATAATTTAAGTAACATGTCTTTTCATTATATCTTCTTTATGTATGAACCATAAATTTGGTTAAGGTGAACAGTTTTATGTAACCAACATAATAACCAGATTTTTAACCAGATTTTTTTGTTAAACAAAATTGTGTTTTATTGTAAGTTTGTAACCTTTACCTTTTATTATGAAAATTTCATATATGGTGTAGTAACGTTTTTATTCGTTGTACTCGTATATGATTTCTTACCATCTCTGTTTTCATCACACGATATGAACGTCTAAAAGTCTAAAATACCACGTACCCCGTTACATGTTAAATAAAAGAATACAGGAAGCAAAATTCTTGTTTCTTAAAAGCCAAAATTCTGGTTATCCTTTCCCTCTTTTTTTTATTCCTTCATTTTTCTTTTGGAAAAAGTTTGGCACTTGTGTTTTTCTTCTGTTTTTAAGCTCCTCAAATAGAATTTAGCATCATTAATTTATATCAATGACTGAAAATTAACTAATTTCACCAAATTTTGTGGAATCATTATACTATTAAGTGAAAAAAAAACATCATCTTTAACTCATTAAGAGCTTCAGCTGTTCAAAGCCATGGTAGAGGAAGATGGATTATGCTTTCCATACACTAAGACCAAAATTCCTCTCTTCATCTTCTTCAAAAATGCTAGGTACACTTTCCTTTTTTACCCTTCTTTTTTCCATTTTTTTTCTTGCTACTAATTTTTTTTTTTGTTTTTTTTTTCAATTTCATATATAAATTATAAGGGGTCCGTATGTTGTTAAAATTGTTATATGGAACTTTATTTTTTTTTTTTTTAAATTTGATTAGTTTTAATATATTATATGATGTATGTAAAATAGGATGGTATTCAAGATGGATGAACTTGGGGTGGAAATATCACAAATTGCATTACCAGCTGCTCTGGCTTTAACAGCTGATCCTATTGCTTCTTTAGTTGACACAGCTTTCATTGGCCAAATTGGTATGTTGTACCCTTTTTTGCTTCTAATTCCTCCGTTTTTATTTGTTCTTTATCGAGTTAATTTATATGCACTATATTATATATACGGAGTAAGAAAAAACATTATCATGTGAGATCGTATCAATCAATTTGAGTTATCGTGACATATATAATACACTTATATATATACTTTAGTATAAATGATACGAAGTACGAGTATTTCATTTTGGGATGTACATAGGAAAATAGTCTGTTATTTTGAAAAAGAACAGTGTATGTATACAATTTGAAGTTAATGTAAGCATGCATTATTTTGAGTACTAGTTTACATATTACTTATCCAAGTAAAATTGAAACTAGTTTTATTAAGTTAAGAGGTATTATGCATGTAACTTTTGTTAGGACCTATTGAGCTTGCTGCTGTTGGGGTATCTATAGCTCTTTTCAATCAAGTATCTCGAATTGCAATCTTCCCTCTTGTAAGTGTAACAACTTCTTTCGTGGCCGAGGAAGATGCCGTGGCAGAAGTGAATTCCGAACAACAAGAGTTAGGATGTTTGGAATCTAATTGTACTAATAATGAAGCCAAAGAATTATTACCTCAATCAGGTATTTACGTTTTTATGGATTTTAAAAAATTGCTACATTATTGGACATTGGTGAGTTTTAAACGTTAGGAATGTTATTTTCTGTTAGGTTCGGGTGAGAGTGTTAAGGCCGAAACAAGCAGCTTTAGTGTTGAAAGATCAAAGCCTAAAAGGAGGAACGTACCATCTGCTTCATCGGCTTTGGTTATTGGTGCAATCCTTGGACTTCTTCAAGCAATTTTTCTCATTTCTCTAGCAAAACCATTATTGAACTATATGGGTGTCAAACCTGTAAGAACTAGTGCATATATGTGTTATCAGAGCTTTTGTTTGATGAAATGCAGACTGAAATGTTACCATTCCTCTGTTAATTCTTAGGCAAAATAGCCTGACTTTTATATTTGATAATCTTAGTCCAATATTTCCCACATTATTATGCTCTAACAGGACTCAACTATGCTACCCCCGGCTCAAAAGTACTTGACATTGAGGTCACTTGGTGCACCTGCCGTTCTTCTTTCCTTAGCTATGCAAGGAATTTTTCGAGGTTTTAAGGACACCAAGACTCCTCTGTATGCTACTGGTGAGCCTATAGGCTAACTGACTTGGTTCACTGATTGCCTGGCCTTGGTTTGCTATCACTAACTGGTTCTTTTTCTTGCAATTTACAGTGGCAGGGGATGTAACTAACATAATTCTTGATCCGATTTTTATATTTGTATTTCGGTTGGGTGTTAGTGGTGCTGCAATTGCCCATGTTATATCACAGTAAGTTTACCACAATTGTTCTAATAAATGTCTTAAAGTGCTACTTGTACGTATCTTTTGCTTAGTTTGATTTGCTATGTTTATCTTACTAGGTACCTAATTTCAATCATACTATTTTGGAGACTGGTTCAACTAGTCAATCTTCTACCTCCCAGTGTGAAAGATCTCAAATTTGGTCGATTTCTTAAAAATGGTAAGAATATATGTTATCTAAAGTTCTCTTATCACAACTTATGCTACTCGAAAGTGTTTGAGTTTGACCTCTTCCTGCAGGTTTTCTTCTGTTGATGAGGGTCATAGCTGTGACATTCTGCGTGACCTTAGCTGCATCTATGGCTGCACGCTTAGGGCCCACACCAATGGCCGCTTTTCAGGTCTGCTTGCAAGTTTGGTTAGCGACATCCCTTCTTGCTGATGGACTCGCTGTTGCTGGCCAGGTTTCATTTCAGTTTTCATGATCTACGTCCATTGTCTGATCATTTGTTTTGTATCAATATGCAAGTTCAAGTTACTACATTTTGATAATGAATACAGTATAATATCATGCTGTGGAAGATTTGTTAGTCATAGACCGAGTTAAGCCTATTTTAGAGTCTTAGAGGTTCTCCACATTTTACAGGCAATACTTGCTAGTGCTTTTGCGAAGAATGACTTTGAGAGAGCAACGTCGACTGCCTCCAGAGTTTTGCAGGCAAGCTGATATATATTTTCTTGATCCTTACTGCAATTACAAACATAGGATCTTTGAACCAGTATCTCTGCTATCATGTCAGAAGCATCATAATCTAATTATGGTTTCGTGTGTTACATGTGCAGCTAGGCTTTGTTCTAGGATTGGTCCTGTGTTTCATGCTCGGGTTTGGATTACAATTTGCAGCAAGATTATTTACCAAGGATGTCGATGTCCTGAACCTGATAACCATAGGCATTCCAGTATGACTACTTTTCTACTCATATGTTCGGTTATCAATTGTTTAGATGAATTAAATCTCGAGGGAGTTGAACTAATTATGCTATCTTTATCACAGTTTGTTGCTCTTACTCAACCCATTAACGCGTTGGCCTTTGTTTTTGATGGCATCAACTTTGGAGCATCTGATTTTGCATATTCAGCCTTTTCCATGGTATTTTTCATATAACTACTTTTCTTTCTTAAGTTATAAACTTGATCTTGGGACGAATATCTGATCCAAGCTCTCAATCTCTGCAGGTTATGGTTGCTGTTGTGAGCATTTTGTGTTTGCTATTTCTTTCCTCCCATTATGGTTTCATCGGTATCTGGGTGGCTCTAACTATTTACATGAGCCTTCGCACATTTGCTGGTTTTTGGAGGTATATCCATCAAAGCACTCCCATAGTGCTCGAAATAAGCCTTGCCTTACAATTCTCATGATCATCAAGAATCTAATGAGCTTAACATTTTTATTTTTTTTTGGCAGAATTGGAACCGGAACCGGACCTTGGAGCTTCCTTAGGAGTTAAATTCTGTTTTATAACATATGATACATTTTCCCAACTATGTATATTATGCTCAAGAAGTGATGTTTGTACTATGTAGAAACAGTTAGAAATTTAGAATGGTTATGGTATATGTATATTATCTAGTATCTACTAAACTATTTTTTTTTTTTTTTTGGTGAAGAGTATCTACTAAACTATTCTTAAACCCAAAACAAAGAAGAATTATCTCGCCACATTTCGGTCATTCAACCCTCATGAGTAACATCAATTATTCATGTGGGCAACCTTAAATTGTCCATAGAATAACCTCCATTTGTCCCAGCATCTTTTGCTACTCCTATTCTCTACTCCTTATATAAGGAGAGCTATGATAATGGAAAATCAGATGTGATGAATGATAGAAAAAACCTTTGTTTTGAATTTTAACTTTGAATTTTAGCTATGATAATGGGTTGACTCTACTTTTGGCATGCGTTGACTCCGTTCATGTTAACTGCTCTATTCAAACCTTATATCCATTTTTCCCCTAAAAAGCACTTAATACCCATTATATCACCCTGTTCATTTGTTCAATAATCAAAGCCTTTTGTCGTTCTTTTGTTACAATTTTTCCAAATTCAAAAATTACGGTTTTCATAATTTCAATCAAGTACTCATTATGGAAGAAATCAATTTGAAGATTTCAAATTGTTTATGTAATATTAATTTGATGGATATATTAGTTCAAATTCCAATAAAAACCTATTGAAATTGAGATGTTTTTGTTAGCATCGGAAACAATAAATAATTAATTCATCTCTTTTCTGAATAGTCTTGGAAATCTTAAGGAATTTCTCCAAAAAAATCGATTATCATATTAAAGCTGAAATAGTAAGTTGGTTATAACTCGTGGCTGTAAACTACAAGGTCGTAGGTTCGACTCCAACTTCTAGCAAATACCTACAAAGTCGATTATCATACTTGATAATCACATAGCTTAATAGGTCGCTACCCAGACGTGTCTATTACCATTGACCAACAATCTTTTCTATTTGATTTATAAGGTCTTGTTTATAATTGATGTACATATTGAATTCAACACAAATACACTATCAATTTTTCGTTCAAATTGAAATTTTTATGCTATTGTTTTTTTATAGATTAGTTCATTGACATTTGTTTATCTGATCTTTTTATTGATTGCATTCTCTAGTATTTTAGTTTGTAATATCAATGTATTTTTGTTAGATATAATTGTTAATGGGATTCTATTTTTTATAATTGTTGGTTCAAAAATATGTTATTTCAGTTATGACCCTTATGGATTTCCGATGAATATATGTATTTAGTATTTACCATCTCAATTTATTTATTCCGTTTTCTTTTTTGAGATGATCCTATTTACTTGCCCCGTTTTTAAGTGCAAAATTTTGGAAGTTTTAGTTGGGAAAAAATTCGGGAATTTTTTTTATTAGTTATTCAAATCAAGTAGATCGAGTGCATAAAAAGCTGAATAGTTTCTCTTAGTCTCTTGTGTGTGTGTGGGGGCGTGTGAGGTGTTTATCTTCATAGTTGCTAATTGAGTGATATAAGAGGTAAATAGTTACAGATAAATTTTGAGGGAACACTTTTGGCTCGCTCCGAGGGCATGATGTTTGTACGGCATTTACATTTGTTGTAGATTTTTATGGTGCTAGATTAGAATAGGCAAAATGGAATAATTTTTGGATTATACTTGTTCTCAATTTATTAAATTTTAGCAAAATAAGAGAAATTCAGTAAAACAACAATAAAAAAGAAAAACACAATAGAAAAGAAAAACACATTAAAGTTAAATTCGGTTCATTGACAATAAACAAAAAAAAAAAAAAAAAAAAAAAAAGGAGTCTTATTAAGCAAAAGTTCACCAAAGATAAGTTAAAGTAGCAAAAATGAGCTAAGGTGAGCATAGCTACAGTCGAGGTTTTCTAAAAAATTTGGAGATAAAATTTGGAGATACCATTCCTTCTCGATTTTATACTATACTATATGTATTCTCTTTTTGTGCAAAAACAAGTTAAGATACCTTATATATCTACTAGTACCATGAAAATTTCTAATATATATGTTTTGTCAGATCACAAGGAAAAGTGATTGACATGATTACATGAAGCAAAGATCTTAATATGATTCTATCCAATTTAATCCTTGGGAAATGGTTTCATCCCTTACGGGCGTTTGGATTGTAGGAATGGGAGTTTGGGGATTAAAAGGTGGTAATGGGATTAAGAATTAATTGATGGGAATACATGAAAATATGCCAATACCTTGTTTGGATAGTGGATGGGAATATATAAGGAATAAATAACAATTTTACATAAATACCCTTACTAAGATTATTATTTCATTCTTATCATTAATGGCAAAAATGTCATTTTCCCCCTATTCTCATTCTCATCCATTTATCACCTACCCTCCCTAGGTAATAAAATGGTGAAAATTCACCCATAAATAATCTCATTCTCAAACCCCTTTTTATTCCCATTTTCACCAACCAAACAAGGCTTATTTTTTATATTAGGATTAAAACTCCCAATCTCTTCTTTCATAAAAAAAAAAAAAAACTCCCAATCTCACCCTCCATTCCCACTTACCAAACACCCTCTTAAGGTAAGACATATCGATTTTGGGCATTTTCTATCGTCTCAGCAACATTCATCGACTATTAATTGTAATGTTCAAAAAAGGTCTTGCACCATATGAAGCATCATCACCAACTTTCCCCATTTTATCAATAGTTCCATGTTTCATTACATGTTTAAATGTAAGTTGGTAAGCCTCATTTGCATTGTCCACACTCGTTGTAATAGCTTAAAGGTAAATGTCATTAATGGTCTTAGTTGGTGTTATGTAAGGGCTTCTTATGCCGATAGTAACTTGTGTTACTTTACTTTCTCTCCGTTTGTTGTATTCCGTATATGATTTAATTAATGTAATTTCAGTTGTTTCAAAATAAAATAAAAATCCAAAAAAAGTATAAAGACCCGCCATGCCCCATAATTAAACGTTAAACGATCGTATAAAGACCCGCCCCATTTATTTATTAGACAAATCTAACCCATATTTACTGTGGCGGGTCATGGCTTCTAATAAAGTAATAAGGCGCTCTCTCTCTCTCTGACATCCATTGAAGCGCACTCAACAACGTTCTTCATTGAAGCACAATTGACGTTCTCCGTTGAATCTAACACTTGTATCCCCCATTGAAGCAGCTTCTGAGGTAAGTTGTTTGGTTTTTGTTATCATCATATCAATCAATTTCACAATCTAATTTAATTATTAAGTGTAGGGTTTGAAAATCTCAACTTTTGGTTGTAAATTCTAAAATAACCAAAATTATGAGCCTAATTTGATTATTGAATCAAATATCCTTAAATTTATGAGATTATTGAATATGAAATTAGACCTCTTTTATATTTGTATGTATTCTCTTTCCGATGTGATTTGGATGATGTGCTAGAAGCCTAGAACAAGTTAAGTTACCTATATCTGCTGATAACATGAAAATTCCTAGATTTTAAGATAACCCAAATTATGAGCCTAATTTGATTATTGAATTATACTTCGTATATCCCTAAAATTATGTGATAATTGAATATGAAATTACCTATATCTGCTGATAACATGACAATATCTAATCTACTCGTATATGTTTTAGCAAAGTTATGTTGTCCCTCAGTGTTGCGCATCATTTAGCTAAATTAAGGCCTTTCGTTATGTTGTCCCTTAATGTTGCGCATCATTTCTCCCTATGTACTCTCGGATACTTTGTCCATTAGTTTTCCGGAAAAAAAAAAGTTCTGTTAGTCCCTTGGGAATCCTGATATGCTGTATGTCTGGTTTGTTCAGGTCAGATGAACATTAGAAGAATCATAATCACCAGGCCGTTAATTAACTTCTTTACTCACACTCACACACTACATCGATTTACCACTCAAACTCAAACTCCTTTGCTAATTAACTCATTGACTCCTGTCAATTCGGACCATCTCCTTAAAGTGTGCACAATCCTGTTCCAGCAACAAGATGCATCAGAATCGAATCTCCGAATGCACCTCCTAAGAACTCAATTCAGCCTTAATCACGAGTTTTTCCTCCAAGTATGCAACAAATTTCCCCTTTCATGGCGGCCAGTTTACCGTTTCTATAAGTATACGTTGACCTGCCCTGAGTTCACCCACACCCCTGTTTCCTTTAATAAGATGCTTGGCGTGATTGGTAAGTCCAGAAATATTGATCTGTTTTGGGAATTATTACGTGAAGTGACGGAGCAAAAAATGGCTAATTATAAGACGTTTAGGATTGCTTTGAAAACATTGGCTGCTGCTAGGGAGTTGAAGAAATGTGTAGAGTATTTTCACTTGATGAATTCTCATGAGTATGGATATAGTTTGGATACTTTAAATAAGGTTGTTGAAACCCTTTGTAAGGAAAAACTGGTTGAAGAGGCTAAGTTTATTGTGGTGAAGTTGAAAGATTGTATCAAGCCGAATCAGGCTACTTATAAGCACTTAATTTGTGGGTTTTGTGATGTTGGGGATGTGATTGAGGCTTCGAAATTGTGGAATTTGATGATGGATGAAGGAATCGAAGCTGACATAGATGCTGTAAATACGATGGTAGAGAGGTTCTTCAAGAATAATCAGTTTGATCAAGGACTAAAGCTTTTTCAAACTATGAGGGTAAAAAGGATGGAGGAAGTTGGACTTTCAACATATAGTATTGTAATCAAATGGATGTGTAAAAGGGGCAAGCTTTCCCAGGCTTATTTGGTGTTTGAAGAAATGCAGAAGAGAGGGATCCAAGCAGATGATGCAACATTGGCGTCCATAATATATGGGCTTGTATCAAAGAATCGAGTTCAAGAAGCATATTTGATTGTGGAAAATGCTGAGAAACCAGATATATGCATGTACCATGCCTTGATCAAGGGACTTCTTAAGTTGAGGAAGGCAGGTGAGGCAACGGAAGTTTTTAGGCTTATGATAAGAAAAGGATGTGAACCTATTATGCACACCTATATCATGTTGTTGCAAGGGCACTTAGGAAAGAGAGGAAGAAAGGGGAATGATCCCCTCGTAAATTTTGATTCCATATTTGTTGGGGGTTTAGTTAAAGCAGGGAAAGTTCTGGAAGCCACCAACTACACTGAAAGAACCTTGAAAAGAGGCCTTCAGGTGCCGAGATTTGACTATAATAAATTCTTGCATTACTACTCAAATGAGGAAGGTGTATACATGTTTGAGGAAGTAGGGAAGAAATTGAGAGAAGTCGGATTATTTGACTTAGCAGACATATTTTTGAGATATGGGGAGAAAATGGCTACTAGAGATCGAAGAAGAACTAGAGATGCATTTGAGTAGCTACTGATGTCTTGACATCTATGCATTTTCCATTGGTGTTGGTTCTAATCCAATTCTGTCCTGTCTGGGTTCAGAGATTAGTTGTCACTGTCTACTCTTAGTACGGAAGCTGGGTATTTTTGCATAATTGGCGGCTTGGCCCCCATTTACTTACAAGTGAGTGATTTTAGAACCTTCTATTTTTTTAACAATGGGAGAGGGTGGATTGTAAAGCTGAGATGTTAAGAGTTCTCTATTGATTTTGAATGATAATATTGATAAAGCTGCTCATTACCATTCCCATTTCCAGCACATGTCATTTATTCTATAATTTACATGTTCATTTGCTTGGATCGTGTGGAAATTAACCAGTTTCTGTGATTTTATGGCTCCAAGTCATTAATGTCAGAGCATTTGACTTTGTGTATTAGGCCTTTTCCATGGTTAATTCATGCAGAAAATTGACTGCTGTGTGGACTGATTTCATACCTCATTTCCCTTCCTGTAAATTATGAACTTATTGGAGGTAACTTCTAATTCTAGCTCTTTTTTATTTCTTCAGGAGGTGGATGGTGGTCGTTAACAGCTTTTCCTGGAACAAGATCCTCTGTGAGTATGTTTCTCCAGTTGACTGTTGGCCTACGTTACTCGGACTCTTCATTTTACTTCACGTACCCGTGTCCAAGTAACATAGCTGTTGGCTATGCATGATGGGGTTTCGGTGTCATGACATGGAGACAGGAATGGCAGACATAGAAATGGAGAGGATCCTAATATGCACTTCCTATATGTTGGTTCCTTCCCTAATCCCATGGTAGCCATCTTTTGTTACTTTCAAAACTTTAATTTAAAAGTAGCAAGACTTTGAGTATTCAATACTTTTTTTAGTTGGTGAAACAGAATTGTACATATTATAGTGAGCTTGAGTGACTGACTAATTGTTTGATTGAATTATTGAATGTAATGTAAAAAGTTATTCGAAATTAAAATAAAAATCAATTCCCAGAAAAGTAGTGAAAAAATAGATTGGTTGTAGATCTACTACGTTCTCCGCACAAAATTTGGAAGTTTCGCTTAACTTGTCTAAGAGGTTTCAATGGTTAGTAAGCCGCCTACGGTGTTTTGTGGGGAAAATTCTTCCTACTGGTAATACAAATATTATTGATGTAATTTTTCCGTTGAGAGAGTAGCTAGCATTAGTCATAACTCATATCCATATCTAATGGGCATGTCACACCGACCTATCCCATTTAATCACATATTAATACTACTTATATATATATATATATATATATATATATATATATATATATATATATATATATATATTGTATCAATTAATGTTGCATTAAAAATTAAAAAAAAAAAATTAAAAAAAAAACCTACTTTTGTAAATAAATAAATAAATAAACCTACTTGTATACTGTATACTTCGACATTCAGAATACCCGCCAAATATCAACTGTATAACTAACACTTTGAAATGTTTCACAGCTTTTGTTCTTCACTCAATAATACCCCAAAAATCGACCCAAATCACTGGAATTCATTGATAAAAGATCAAGCCAAACTTAAAAATGATCGAGCAATCCTAGATACATTTTCCCAGATGGAAAATTTGCACATTTCACCTGATTCCACTACTTTGCCTCTGATTTTGAAGGCTTGCTTAAAGCTTAATGCCATTGAAACAGGCAAAAGTATCCATTCTAAGATCAAGAGTAAGAATTTGATAAATGATGTTCGGGTTCGATCTTCCCTCGTCGATTTCTATGGCAAATGTGGGTTACTTGAAGATGCCCGCCAAATGTTCGATGAAACGTCTCAAAGAGATGTTGTGTTGTGGAATGTGATGATTAATAGCTATGTAGGGTGCTGTTTGTATAGGGAAGCGTTGTTGTTGTTTAAGCGGATGCGGGTTGAGAATTTACAGCCTACCTCGGTGACATTGGTGGCATTGCTTATCGCGTCTGGGGAGCTCGTGCAGTTGAGATTAGGGAAAGAGATTCATGGGTTTTGTTTGAGGAATGGTGTTTTTCCTTCAAATTGCTATCTTGGGGCTGCTTTAATTGGGTTTTATGTGAGATTCGATGTGAGGGCTTCTCGTGTTGTGTTTGACTTGATGCCTATGAAGAATGTTGTTAGTTGGAATATTATGATGAAAGCCTATAAAGGTGTTGGTGAGCAACTTGAATCGCTGAAGATTTTTGTGAAAATGTTAATCGAAGGGGTAGTGTGTGATAAAGTTTCGCTTTTGGCTGCCATACAGGCGTGTTCTGAACTTGGTTGTTTGGATGTGGGCATGCAACTTCATCAACTGATCATAAAGTTTAGGTATGCTCAAGACCTACATATCATTAGTGCACTGGTTAATTTGTATGTGAAAACTAGTTGTTTAGAATCTTCATGTAGGATATTCGAATCTGCTCCTGTTTATGACATTGCCATATGGAATTCAATGATGTCAGCTTGCTTAGAGTACGGAAGGCATGAGGAGGCCTGGAAATTGTTTTCTAGGATGCAATTAGAAGGATTCAGAGTAAATGAAGCTACAATAACTATTCTGTTAACTATATGTTTAGAAATGGGTTGTGAATTGAGAGTCAGTAGGTCCTTACAGGCTAAATTAATTAGAAATGGGTTTTCTAATAATACATCGATTGTGAATGCAGTCTTGAGAATCTATGCACGTCATGGCTGTATTAACGATGCAATGATGCTATTTGACGAGCTGATTAGACCAGATGTAGTGTCCTGGAACATTATGATCTCTGCTCTGGCTGGTAATGGATTAAGAAATCATGCTTGGAACTACTTTGAGAAGATGTTAGATTTGGAAATTAAGCCTAATATGCACACGATTATTGCTGTTCTTACTGTTTGTAAGGATGAATTTTATCTTAATCTTGGTCGATCAATACATGGGTATGTGATGAAGCATGGGATTGAAGTAAATATAGAATTAAGTACCGCACTCATTGAAATGTATATGAACTGTATTGATGAGGTAGCTGCTAGAAATTTATTTGATAGATGCTCAAACAGAGATGTAATATTGTGGAATTCTTTGATTGCTAGTTATGTGAGAAATAACCTGGCTCATGAAGCTCTGTCACTTTTCAAGAGAATGATCTTAGAATCAGAACCCAATTCTATAACAATGATTAATATTCTCTCATCATGCATTGACATAGCTAGTCTTCCTCTAGGTCAATGCCTACATGCTTACACAATTCGTAAAAACTATTTTGGAGGCTTGAATTTGTCACTTGCAAATGCCTTGTTATCTATGTATGCAAGATGTGGCAGTATGCAGCATGCTGAGAAAATTTTCAAAAGCATGCAACAGAAAAACATTAGCTCATGGAATGCCTTGGTGGCTGGCTATGGTTTGAATGGTCAAGTAACTGATGCTCTGTGTGTGTACTCGCAGATGTTAAGCTATGGGTTCAGACCAAATGGTAGGACTTTATTGTCCCTGTTGTCTGCTTGTAGCCATTCTGGTATGGTGGAGAAAGGCTTGGAGCTTTTTAAATCTAAGGTTTATGATTTTGGTGTGACCCCGATACTTGTTCATTATGGTTGCATGGTGGATTTGCTTGGGCGTGCTGGATATGTTGATGAAGCAAAATTAATTATCGATTCAATGCCATTTGAACCAGATGCCTCTGTCTTGAGGGCTCTTCTTAGTGCTTGTGGAGCCCACTCTAAATTGACATTGGCTAAATTTGTCTTCCAGAGACTTGTGGAAGTAGAACCTACCAATGCCGGAAACTATATTATGTTTTCAAACATCTGTGCGGATGCATGTCGTTGGTCAGAGGTGAGAGATATAAGAATGCATCTTAAGGAAAAGGGTCTGAGGAAGAATCCAGGGACTAGTTGGATTTTTGATCGAGATAAGGCTCACTCTTTTATTGCTGGAGATCAGTTATGCTTCAAGGCTGCTGAAGTTTATGCAACCTTGAACTCTTTATTGCTTGCACTCAAGGATGACGGGTACATCCCTGATCTTTGGTGGACTGTACACGAGGAAGAGGATGAAAGAGGTGCTCTTGCCCACAGTGAAAGTTACTTTTGTGACTAATCTCTGAAATTAGATCTAGTGCCGTTAAATCAATGGGCAATGAATTATTGGGAAAGTTATGGCCTGAGCATCAGGTTGTTTGTCGATAGCTTTTCATGAATATTAATGTCTGATGCCTCAATGCCTCATGATTGCAGCTGCCAGCCAGCCACTTTGTTCCAGGAATCGAAATATGAACTACTAGGATGCTGTTGGATGGAGATTATGCCTACAGCCAGAGGTAGCAAAATTGTCTTTGGACGTTAAGATTTGTAGAAGTATTGGCAGCACATATGAGTAAGTACATAATCACCTCACTGTATAAATATAATAAACCTCTTTCATTTCTATCTCTGCTATTGGTTATGTTCCTTTTGAAAAATATTCTTTAATTATAGTAAAAACAGGAAAAATAGGGTAATAAGGGGGGAGGAGGAAGGGTCCTGATTCCCGACTTCCTGAGGAGTCCCTTGGTGCACATTTTTGAGGTTTGGGTCTTATCATGAGCCGGTAATGTGGCAAAGACCGCAAATTGATTGGGGAAAGAAGGGTTAACCACAACGTTAAAAATATTACAATGTCACACGCACTTCTTTAAGCGTAATTTGTGATTTATATGTTAGTGTAGGAGTCTTGTTAGATTTGTCTCAATATGTACTTTCAAAATATTTATTTATATGTAAATAAGATATTAATGGCATCCCAGTGTGTTGTGGGGTCCATGGGAAGCACCTTGACCTCTTTTCTTTCCGGACTTAAAAAAGTCCAAAATGAAAGGTTATAGTCTTCAAATTTAGCTTTTGAAAACATTTTCGGACCCTGCAACGTTTGGCATCGAGATGCTTCCCGGGGTTCCCAAAGGGCCCTAGGAGGACTACTTTTGGTGCCTAGAACCATCTCATACATGCCTTGACCCATCCCTTAATATCATGTCTTAAGATTGCCTTGGCCTTGTGTTGTCTTGCCTTGCCTTGCCCTTGCCTCAGCCCTAAGGTTAGCTAAGATCCCTTTATAACCATACATAGTTTTTTTAGGGATGAAGTGCTTTTAATTCCTTGTCCTTGTGCCCATGCTCTATGCCTAGTCCCTGATGTACCTTGGCTTTGCAGCAGTGCCCATGCCTAGGCATTGGTGTGCCTTTGCTGGGAGGCAGCAACAGTGTCTATGCCTAGCCATGGCATGACTTGGTTGGGCAGCAGCAACAGTTCCCATGCCTTGGCTAGGAGGCAGCGGCAGTGCCCATGCATAAGCCATGGCGTACCTTGGCTCAGTTGCAGCAGAGCCAATGCTTAGGCATGCCCTGAGTGGCAAATGCTGATCACACAGGCCCAGTTTACCCCTCCCCCCCCCCCCCCCCCAGCCCCTGCCTCTAAAATTGTTTAGAAACGAGTGGTTTACAAATGTTACGCTAAACACTTTTCTTCCTGTGTCTCACTGAAGGTAGTCTCTCTCTTTACACCAATGCCACCCCCTAATCTCACTATCCCTAGTCCAGAGGTATCTATGCAATCTTACCCCTAATTAATCTAAGTAAAGGAGTCATACCTTTTGCACCTGAGTTGCGCGCGCCTTGCTTAAATATTTGGTTAAATATATGATTATATGATCCGTTACACAAATTTTTCGATCAAGCATCATAGCTCTTACAATTTTTCCCCTATAAGTTGATTATCTAGTCATCCTACATGCTGCCATGTACTGTAATCATATGCTTTAAACTGATTTAAAGAATTCATTATTCTTAAAAGACGGAAATTGTGTAATGTCCTTATTATTGTATTTTGCCCGGTTGAATTGCTCTTCACAGAAATAGTCAAGGCTATAGTTCAGCCATTATATATATAACTGGATTGGGCAGAAGAAACAGAGACTTAGTCTGCCCTCTTTCTAAGATGACAAATTAAGTAGAGGTAGTCTTACTATTTCATTATTTTTTTTGAGTTTGAATGTGAAGGAGATTATGAATTTCCCAGTTCAATACTCAAACTTTGTCGATTTAGATGTTTTACCTGATCCTAATATCTGCTCGGTGTTACTAATTTCATGTTACGCTTTGGTATGTCTTGTTTAACTACCTAGTTTTGTTTAACTAGGCCAAATGTGCGTCAATGTACCAATTTGCATGTCTTGGATCATATTTCGTGGAGGGATTTGCGAATTATGGAGTGCGTAACTCTGCTTATGCTACATGAATGTTCTACTGTCTCTACTAGTTTACAACTGTGTGACAATTTCCTTTTCATTCTCCTCATCTGAAAGTTAGCCCAACATTATCTCCTTTTGTTCTGATACAATATTTGTTAAAAGTTTATTGTTTTTGGCCAATACAATGTATGTGTATAAAGTTTGATTAAAATCAGAAAAATCCAACTGAATTGTACTTTAATGTTCTAGTGTATCTAGTCCATCCATTATATTAGACATGCTAAGAAGATATGACAATTGACAAGGGGAAACATATCATGTTTGTGCGATTCCAAAAAACTATATCTTTCTAAATGTCCTTTTCTGAAACCATCATGTTTTAAATTATTATTTTAATTGCATAATCTTGTTTTATCTCTAATAATGTTTCTAAACATTTGCTGATATTACTCCTGGTTTTGCTGGGGAGATTGTTTTCCAGCTAGAAGAAGTGCCCCACTCAGCCACCCCATCCTCTCCTCCATACACACACATAAGGAACCTATTTACCTGTAGCTCTTTATTTACCTATCTCGTCTACAATTAATTGTCACACCGTCCCAAAAGAATATGCCCTTTTATAACTGATTACTCCATACCTATTACTACTTCTGTTCTTAAATGATGTGCTTCTTTTTATCCCGAGATAGAAGTATAATATAAAATCGGAACATAATACACATTTTTTGTTAGTTTACAATCGGATGAATCGCTAAGTCTCCTGTAGGTAAGGGGGGATACAGGTTGAGAAGAATAATGAGAAGAATAGAGCCTTTGGACTAAAACCAAATTTGTTGAATTGCTTCCCCATCTCACATCATATAAGCCAACTTTATGGGGGAAGTGTAACCCTATGATTTAGGGCAATCTCACTATCTTTAGAAAAAACGTCTAATATACTAAAGTTTGGAGATGCTCTATTGATATTGTTTTCCTCCTTGTTATCTCACTTTAATTTCTTTTTGGTTGCCCTACTCTCCTTGTCCTACAATCCAAATATCACTAACAAAATCTAACTACCATATCAGAAGGTGGTTGTGCAACAACCAACACCATAAATTATGAATACCTGTTAGGGGACCGATGATGGGTCACTCTTAGATTCATACCATAGGATTTTTAGAGCACAGTCAAAATACTTTCATTAGTCCTTTTTAGGGGCTTCTTTGTTTGGGATGATAATATTAGCGTTGATCATAAGTTGGATCGAACCACAAATATAGTCACCCCTAAATAAAATGTAACGATTGAGTGAAGGACTATATTGGTCTAAAAATGCGTATTCATGACCCTCTACACCCAACCAATCTAGTCGGATCCTGTTGGACTTGATCGACTCTACTGCGTATAACATTGGTTAGATGATGTGGGCTTATCCTTTGTAGCTCAAACAAATGTTACAAATTTGTTGGAATGAAATCATCTACAATTAGTTGATGAATGGACACGGTTGAAAAAATAGTTGCTTTCATTCACGTTTTTCAAATAATAATGTTATTGTCATTAATCGTAGCACATTGATAATAAATTGACAAAACCTAACCAATTTGTAGCTTATTCGGTTCATAATTTCGTCATTGGTAATACAATAATGAACTAATGCTATCTAAAGCAGTTATCTTTCGCAATCTATGAATGATAAACAATAAATTACTACTACTACGTACTAAGCTTACATCTTAAATGATATCAGAATTTAATTCCAATTTGCAGATATATAAAATATACTTTGTATATGGAGATGTACAGGTACCTTGCTAACCTAAATACCTAATTCAATGTGCTGTCTATTTCATGCCATGATTTTTATGGGATGGCTTCTATTTGTTTGGTTCTTTTGCTATGATTCGAATATGTTTGTACTGATTTGTTTCCTCAATGTATCAAAACCTTAGCGGAACTCAATTTCAATTAATAAATTACTCGTCCGAAGTTTTCTCCCAATAAAATAAAAAATATGTAAAAAAATTGTGATCACTTGAAAAATACATGCAACAAAGGGTTTTTTTTTTTTTTTTTTTTTTTTTTTTTTGTAAAATACTAATGTTTAAAGGGTGCTTAGATTAAAAAAAGTTAGATGGCATATTACTGGAACTTTGTGTACGCTTTTGGCTACGTAGGGTTTAAATTTTAAATCCCCTTATATGTAATTACTTATTAGTTTTCACTTAATATAAATCGTGAAATATAACTAAGTACTTTTGCACGACTTCCTTGTATTATCCATAATCGTTTACATATTTCAATATGTTTAATTATGACGATTAAGCCAATAAAAAGTTGGTATGAAATTTCAATGTTGCTACGCATGGTAATCAAACATAATACTTTGTAGCTTAGCTTTTTCCCTAATTTGTTTCCTAGGTTATTAATGCTTTGAAGTTAAAAGAGAAAAAGAAAGATAACTACCCTTATTCTTGTTGAGTAAACATTAATATCAACAAAACTAGTCGATTTAGAAGAAATTAGATTTGAGATTCAGATTGAATCTTATCTCAATTACTTATTCTTTGTGAATATAATGAATAACCAAAATCAAAATGTGTATAGGGGTAAGAGAATTGGCTACCCTTTTCTATCAAAGCAAGATCTAGAAGTAAGGAATGTTTATAATTTCAAAGTTTGATTTTGTTAAATTTACATGTGATCCTTTAGATGTAATCAACCGTCTAAATGCTTATTACTTTCTTATTTGATAGTCACCACTCACCCATCATCAACCATATGATTTGGACAGCCCATAAATATTTCCGAAAAATATTAATTTACATAATATTGCCAATTGATATATGATTTTATCGTAAATTTTTTAACGGGGTATCCCATATAAGTAATTTAATATTGAGTTAGAGAGACCGATAATATTTTATAATTATAAGATATACTAGAAGCATTAAAACCTCTAAGCAATACTAAGACTAGCTCAAAATTCGAAGCACCCAAATTTCAATAACTAATCTAAATTAAACAATCCATCCATCAAAGTCGCATCCAAAACACAGTTACAAAGGTGATAATGTTCCCTTAAAAACTGCTAATGATTCTTCCACCATGCGAAAAATCTGTTATAAATTAGAGTATTGATCGTATATTATATACTTGTATATTATATGGTGTGAATTGAGCATAGATTATTATTAGTTAAATCACAAAGAAAGTAGTAAGGGATATTTAATATTCTCCACTTCAAAAAAGAAACCAACAATATAAGGTTTAGGTGGGGGTGGCATCAAAGTGGTTCATTGGCCATTATACCTTGAACTTTTATGCCTAAACAAAGTATTCCACTTAAT
The DNA here is from genome assembly GCF_948465745.1 of Chenopodium album. Lineage (NCBI taxonomy): Eukaryota > Viridiplantae > Streptophyta > Magnoliopsida > Caryophyllales > Amaranthaceae > Chenopodium > Chenopodium album. The sequence goes on from NC_137855.1 coordinate 1,429,348, forward strand.
TTTAAGAGTATTTTGGACCTTTTCTTGATATTAAAATTCATGATATCGGATGTTTTTGCTCATTTATGAAATAAGTGTATAGCTTATCATGACTCGTCTTCCAATATGATCTCTCACAACTCTTGTTATAAAGACAATCAATATGACTCCAACTCTCCAAGCTTCTTATTTTTTTTATTGAATAAATATGACTCCAAGCTAATTAATTATACAAAAACATATCACGACAAATGTTGTTAAACGTAAGCTCTTTCCACAATGAATGAGATCAATCTACTTGTATAAAATTATAAGATCATTGGACTTTTATATTGTAACTTGTACAAAGTAACACTATTATTATTAAGGACGTCTACTTTACCCTCGAGGCTTCGATCATACATACAACTCAAGACCCTCTCTAAGTTTGATTTTTAGCTTGTACAAAGTAACATTTTATCTATCAAGGCATTTATTCTACACTCAAGCGAACATACAACTCAGCAACGCATAATCCATAGACTCTAAATGCGTCACACATTATCTGGAATGCATCTTCTTCGAAATACATTCGGGTGTACATTAAATTTAATGAGAGTGGTAAAATCATATTCGAAGAAACATCCTTTCCCTTTCCACCCCCCATCTCTATCTCACATCTTAAAGTTTCCACCCACCATCATCTACCATTGGGATCCACATCATAGATTCCATGCTTTCATGAAAAATGGAAAGAGAGAGAGAGAGAAACGTACAAACAAAAAATAAAGGAAGCATAATGAATCAGAAACCATCCAAATTTAGACCAGAGGTACAGTATTAGAAATTTAAAGCAAATAATACAATTTATGCTTAAAATTTTCATTTAATGTTTATACATCAATAAGAAGTTAAGAACCAAATGCCCCCACCCACCCATCATTTTCAGTCCCTACAATAATTCATTTTGTATACGGAGAAAAAAGAAGCCGCATGAATTTTCCTCATTTTATCCAAAAAAAAAAACTAGTTTTATTTTTTAGTACCTTATAAATTTATATATATCTTGTATTGTGCAAGTGCAAGAATAAGAAATAAATAAATAAAATTCATGCAAAATTTCATATATTCAGTGATAATATATTACTTGTATGAGTTATCGACTTATCGTACATGTTTTTGATACGTATCAAGGGCTTTTTTTTCATTTGGTACTCGATAATGAATTGTCTTAGGAATAATAATAATATCAAGATTCATGAATAAAAGAAATATTACATAGAAATTTGATTAATTGACTAAATGTAAAAAAAATTACCAAAAGAATCACCTTAGCTGGGCAACAACTTTGCAAATAGCCCAGATAGGTTCTCATTTATCTTTTCTTTTTAATTTCTGTAGTAATAATAATAAATAATCAAATAATATATGGTAAAAAAAAATTCTTGATGAATGTCCTCCAACTCCTTCCTACTGTTAACTGTAGTCTTCTGAATTCTGACCTTGATTTTGGAAAATAAAGATGAAAACTTGAGTTTTCACTTTTTCCAGTTCAAGCAAGCATTACTGAGCAGCAATCTGATCAAGCCATGCCCCCAGAGCCGAATGGTCTACGGATTGCTCCTGCGAGTTAGAATTTGAGCCATCGGCACAGAGCATTGAACCAGATACTGCATTGTTCGGCACCTCTTTATTTTCGGAAGATGGTGAATCCTTGACCAATGATTGAACCCAGGAAAGATCAGGCTCCTCACCATTATTCCCGACTGTATAAGATCGCTTCAAATGAGTCAACTCATCGCCATTGATAGACCAATCAGCTCTTCCATTGGATGAAGACTCCCAGTTAGACCATGACCCAACACTCACAGGTGAACCAGATATCCCACCAGTCTCGGGAATGAGGTCCCGAGGCAGATTAGCACCAAGATCACGTGCACTCAAACTGCGCATCTGCTGGTGTTTGTTACGCAAGGCAAGTGCAGATAAACGAGCATTGAAAGAAGACTGAGGCTCGATGCCTCGAGGTGAAGACATCATACCAGGTGAAGATGGCCCAAATGAAGGCTGTAAAAGGGAATGATCAACTGGTTTGGGGGAAAAAACTTTGGTATTAATAGGTGACAACATGCTTTGTTGCTGCTGCTGAAAGTGGTTAAAAACTGCTGACTTGCGTGAAGGAGAAAACACGGATGCTGCAAGTGGATCAGAGTACTGAGGGGATGAGATCTCAGCAGAGAAAAGCTCATCAAGGTTGGATGGAGCCAGAGATTTTGGGCGAGCTGAGAGATTCCCATGTGCAAAGCAAGACATATCGTTAAGGATATGACGTTGCTCCATGTCCTGCAGCATACTCAACTCCTCAGCTGGAATATCTCTTGCATTTAGAGATGATCTCAGACGGCTACTTTGGATATTGTTGGCCTGAATGTTGCTACCTGGAAGATGCAAGGTAGGAATGTTCTGCTGCTGCCAACCTGCAGAGTGAGAGATCCCATTCCCAGATGGAGAGAGTGGTGGTGTGAATGGTGACGGTGACATGGCAGATGCTGCAGATGGTGAACCAGGAAAGAGATTAAGGGCAGCAGCCATATCCATAACAGCAGCTGCAGAGGCCACTGAACGGGGTGAAGGAACAGCAGATCCCGTAGATGCATACAGAGGTCGGAGTTCCTCAGGGGTATGTGCAAAGAAGCAAACACGACGATTACAGCTCGTGCCATCCTTGCAAAGTCTAGTCCTGTATTGTGCCGGATGTAGCCAGCATTCGAACACACCATGAGCATATTCACACATATCACCACGTCTACAAGTACCCTTACGAAACTCAGGACAAGGGACACAACTGTAATGAAATTTCCTGGGGTCCCTTCTCCTAGCATTCTCCCCCGGGTGGACAAAGGGGCATTCGGTCCAGTCATGGGAATAAGCTCGTGAACAAGGTCGAATCTTAAATGAGTACATTCGAAAATCATCAGTAGCATAAATGCTATTCTTTATATCAGGTAGAGATGGGTCTACAGGGTATTCCTTCTTTGCGGACATAGGAGATGAAGGAGCCTCTAATCCAGGGGAGATAGATTTGCTCTCTGAAAGAGTAGGGATAACCAAAGGAGCAACCTTCAACCCATTGCCTAAATCACGGAGATCTTTCTGATCAGTAGAACCATGGCAATTAAGCATATCTTCAAGGGCAACTTGCAGCTGAGGAAGCATCTGCGAAACAGTGATCACATCACATGGTCTATTCCCTTTGGCATCAACTATATTCGGATCAGCACCATTGGCTACAAGCAGCTTCACTGCATCAACAGCATCTACAGATCCACCAGAAGCAGCACAATGAAGGGCAGTGCACTTATCAGGGCCACAAGCACAATTAACATCCACATCCGAGAGAGAAAGAATAAACTTCATCACATCCAAACTTCCATACATAGATGCAACCATCAACGGCGTCCTGTACTCCAATACCATCCCCCGAGCACCCAACTGCCGGCCATACCATAAACCAATCTCGTCGATTACATTAGGTTTCGTCTCTATACACTGCTTAAACCCTTCAACGTCATTATCAGCTGCAAGCTCAAGCAGCTCAGAAAAACTAATCTTAGCCTCAAAGATTTCACTAGAATTGCTCGTATTCACATCCATGATCACAGCAAAACTAACTGACATAAAAGGTCAACCTTACTTGCTCTAGCCTTCAAGGGTCTACATACACGCGTCGATAACCCGAAAATCAATCTGATAATCACCAATCAACCCTCAATATCAGCCATTAATCACTTGTTCACATATATAAATTCGATTTTTTTTATCAATTAATGCAGAAAATCAGCAAATTAATGCAGAAAATCAACAAAAACTTTCACTTTAATACAGGATATCAGTTTTAACAACAGCTTATCCGTAAAAAAAATAATCAAACGAATGCTAAAAAGAAAAACGCCAGAATTCGATTTAGCTTAGAACGCATATATGAATAATTAAACTACATATATTTCACAAATTAACCCCACAAAAAATAATTAACAAGATTAAAAAACAAACGCAGAAAAATAGATGAAATAATAAATTAAAGTGAATAATCAAAGTAACAACAAGAAATACTTACTGAGTTCAAATGAATTAATTGGATTGTGAACAGCAAACTGAATATTCATCTTCTGAATTCAAGAAACCCCACTAAAATCACAAATTCACGGATCTACTGAAGCTCGAACCCCCATAAAAAATGGAGAAAAACCCATTTCAAAGAAACTGAATTTAATCACCATTTTTGCACTTCTTATTCAAATTAATCACAGTAAAAAGTAACGTAATATTAGAGAAGATAAAAAGATTGGAACTTTAGGGGAAAAATTAAATAAAAATGAGTTTGATTTGATTATTATTATTCATTGAATGAACAAATGAATAAATGAATTCCCTCTCACTTTCTCTCTCCTAAAAATTGGTTTGAGAGTGAAGAGAGAAGATGAAAAAGAAGAGAGAGAAAGAGGGGGGAAGAGAGAGAAAGAGGGAATGGGAGAGTGTTTAAATTTGCAGGAAGAAGAGTGGGGGTAATGGGGAACCGGAAGAAGCGGTGAGTGTAATAGGGGGTAGGTTACTGAGGGCATTGCTTTGGTAACCGGATAATGCGGTAGACCATTTTTCAGTGGACTTCACTTTGAAAATTCAACTGAATTTGGGGGTTTCCTTTGGTGTCCGAAGTGTGGATATAAAGGGGAGATTTTGGGGTACTTTAGTCAATTTCTAGTCAAAAATTACACCTTTAAGCATGAGTGTATTGGACTATTGGTTATGTTTTGTTTTTGACTTGTACTTCGTATGAAGTAAGTGTCTGTTCTCTTACGTTGAACTTCAGTTTAGCTAAGTTTAGTTCAGTTCAGCTCCTAATTTCCTTCTCTTATAAAATATTCATTTTAGCTCAGCTCAGTTCAGTTCAGTTCAGCTGAGTTCAGCTCAGTTCAGTTCAGCTGAGTTCAGTTCAGCTTAGTTCAGTTCAGCTGAGTTCAGTCAATGAGAACAGGTCCTAAGTGTTGTTAGATTTTTTTTATCCCGAATTTATCCTAAATTATTTGATTTTATTTTGTTTGAAGTAGTGAGCTATCGGCTAAAGTGCTTCAAAACATGGAGCTCTACATCAATAGATTTCAAAAACTCCGTATCATATTTTCAAGTCATGGGGGATCATATTCTTTATTATAAAGCATACTTAACTCAAGGGTGGTTGGTTGGTGGTGCACCTGAGCAACCTAGGGCCTTCTCTGCTCCTAGGGAATATGGTAAGACCTTCTATGGCATCGCAACAACAAATGCAGCAATGAAGTTGCATACTTCTTGCTTGTTCAGTTTCATAATCGATTGTAGTCGCATTAAGGTTTCACGTCACAAGTTCCCCTTTGCTACACGACCCTATTAATAAATAATTGAGGACGTTGAGACTGTTCCAAAAAAGAATTTCTTGGCAACTATTGTGTACCAATATTTTCCTAAATTTCCTAGACTACGACCTCCATACATGTGCGGATGTGCCTGTTACAATTGATCAAAATCCATTAACTCACTCCTAGTTCCCATTAACGTCGGGAGCAATAAAGAGCGATGTTGCCTTCATAGGTCGTGTTTGCATTATCTCATATTTCAAAGCTATAAGTATGTGATGTCCCACATCTTACATGAATGAAAATATAAGCAATATGATTAAAATAAAATATTCCTTTGTAATGAAATTAGTGCTCAAAGAGTCCGTTCAGTTTCTTGAGCAAGATCTCAAGTTGCCAATATTTTCAATGTTTTTGAGATTACTACTTCACTTAATGGTCTATGTTGGCAGTTTTTACCCTCATTTCTTGAAAAAATCTAAACACAACGTAATAATAGATTAAGTCGGGTTTTAATTCAAGATTTCAAGCCTAAACCATGAAACTCAAATTATGGAGATTGGATTCCTCAAATTAAGTTTAAACTTTAAACCTTTTTTATTTGTTTGCTTTGAAATTTAGAAGTTTGATGTGTCCAGAATCAGATCACACACTTTAAAATCAGATCATTAATGATCGACTCTATCGAAATTTCGAAAACCATTGCTCCCATGGTCCAACTCTGTCAATAGATTTCCGTTGACAGTCTCAAGACTGAATAAAGAAAGGAGGGTTACGTTAAACACTTAGGCCAAGGTAAAACTTTGTCACATCTCATAATATAAGAGTCAAAGACTCAAAGTGATTGCTCCCATGGTCCCATGTTTTTTCACTAACAAACTCATACAATGATACAAGTAGGGGTGCTAATTGAGTTGAGCAGCTCGCGAGCAACTCGTACTCGACTCGGTCAACGCTCGGTCAAAACTCGACTCGAGTTGGCTCGACTCGAATTCGACTCGACTCGATATGTTAACGAGCACGAGTTGAGCAAGCTCTAACTCGACTCGATAAGCTCGTGAGCAACTCGATAATATAATATTAATATAGAATTTGCAAACAACAAGTTACTATCTTTAAACAAATTTGACACTTATTAAGCCTTAATTTATATCATAAAAAAAGAAAGAGTAAATTTTTAATAAAATCTATATATAATAAGGAAAACAATATTAATTGAACAAAAAATAAATAAAGGCATATAATAATAGAAGGACCAAAATTTTAACGAGCAGAATGTGAGCTGCTCGACTCGACTCGAAACTTTAACGAGCACGAGTCGAGCAGGTTTTATTTGCTCGAAACTTTAGCGAGCACGAGTTGAGCACATGTAAAAAGTTTTTGAGTTGAGTCGAGCACCCCTCAGCTCGTGATCGACTCGCTCGATAAGCACCCCTAGATACAAGTATGAATTTTCAATAGGAAAATAGATTAGACTAGTAAAAGTGTAAAACCACCCAAAAAAACCTAAAATATTTTTTTTTTTTTTTTTTAAAAAAAAACAAAACAAAACCCAAAAAGCAAGAAGAAACACACCTTTTTCTTTCTCTCTCTCCTCCCACAATTTCTCTCGTCCTCCGTGACACCCCCGCCGCCGGCGGAGGCAATGCCGACATCAGCGACGATCAACCGCCCGGAAGACCTAATTCGCCGACTTTCATCGCCGGAAAATCAGACAAAATTCAAAGCACTTCGAGAATTGAAGAATCAGATCATCGGAAATCGCACCAAGAAGCTAACCTACATCAAATCCGGCGTCGTAGTACCTGCTGTAGTCAATTCTCTCTCTTCCAGTGATTTTTCTGTCATCGTTCAAGCTTCGGCTGTTATCGGAAGCTTCGCTTGTGGTGTTGATGCTGGTGTTAAGGCTGTGCTCGATGCCGGCGCTTTCTCTCTCCTCTTAGGTCTTGTTTCTCATTCCGACGCTAAGGTAATTTGATTTTTGGTGGATTATGTGATTGAATTGTGCGCGCGCTTGTGTTTGTGAATTGGAATTGTTGGAAATTTTGAATTTTAGGTCAAATTGTGATTTGATGAAATGGTGAATTGTGAAAATTGAGGTGGGTTTTAGGTGGTTGTAGTTGTATGAGGAGAATGTTAATTGATTAGGTGATGTTGGTGTTGAAATTATTGATAATTTTGATGATAGGATAGGCTATTGTTTTGATTAATTTTGTATTTGAATGTTTAATAGTCGGAGTTTGGGTTGAATTGAAGCTTGGTAATAGAATGTGGTGTAATTTGTAGTAAAAGAGTTATACTTTTCGAATTTTCTGCCGGAATTCAGTTTAATGGAAGGTTGTATTGTGAGAATTGAGCTACTGGGATCATGTGAAAATTGATGTGTGACAAACTGATGTAATACGGTTGTATAAGGTTTGATTTGATTGTTTGATTTATTAGAAAGTTGAGGGGAACTGAAACACGGCGTTGTGTTCAGTATTACTTACCTAGTTGAGTTAGGGTTGTTGATTTTAGTTCAACCTTGAATTGAAGGATGGCTGACATGTAAAATAAATTTGGTTTTGAGGTTTATTAGATAGAACTATGCGTGTGTTAATTCTGGAGTTCAGAATTCTAGAATTGTAGCTCTTATTTAATTTGTTGAATGGGCTCTTTCTGAAAATTTAACTGGGTTTTGAGGTTAATTGGGTGTATGAGGGGAATTTTGAAATAGAGTTGATTTATGAGGTGGTTGTAAGGAATTATGAATTTTTCAGAATTTGTGTCAGTCACAGGGGATTTCTAGAGTAACTGAGTAAATGCTTAAAAGTTCTGTATTTAATTTAATTGATGGAGTGTTTAGAGTTTGTGAGCTTGTTCTATTGTGTCAAATAGGGGAGCAGTTTGAAGAAAAATAGCTAATCTAAGATGATCTGAACCATTTTATGTATAAAAGGCTGTGATGCTAGTGAAGGGGAGAATTGTGTCTATTAGTGATAGGTATAAGCTGCTTATATTGGGTATATCCATGTCACTGTTCTTATGCTGACCAATAAAAACAAACTAAAGGATTTCATATGGATGTTATCTAGCAAATATTATGGTTTTTATCTATTTGCTAAAACTAAGATGTTCAATCTGTGTGAAATGGTGCTCTTGCAGTCCCAATTAATGTGCATTGTACTAGCGAAAGCGGTTTCCCACCCAAAGATCATTTCTGAGTCTCATCTGGATGCAACTTTGCAATAGTGTGTTGGCTTATAAATAATGAAGGTAGGTTTTGTTTGTATAGTTTGTTAGAACCCACCTAAGTGTGATGCAATTTGAAGCCTTCAGTTGTTAACAAAGATGTACATACGTTGTGATTGATTTCTGTGAGCTTTTCAAATATACCTTTAGCAGTTTAGGCCCTTTACAGTGATGCAACAAAAACCAATATTAGATCTATTAATGTCTAGTCCTGCCACTGCTTGGACTGTATTTTTACTCTGGGGTAGCAAGGTGACATTTGATGATTAAACCTAGAATTTAAGTTGGTTTACTGGTATAAAATATGCATATATTTGTCGATTATATTACGTAACTGTGGTCACTGAACACGAAGTGTTTAAAGAAGAATCAACCTCATATACCAAGTCTTGTGAAGGTTTTTTATCAATTGGTTTGCCTTGTGTACCTTAAGTTATCGATGCATATACAGGAGCAAATAGTTATTTCACTTCACATGCGGTTGCTTTTATGTCTGCATTTATCTGTCTTTTGCAGTATAATCAAGAAATATCTTTTTTCTTAAAGATTTTGAAACCTTAATGCTATGCAGGTTGTGGATGCTGCTGCTAGATCACTAAAAATAATATACCAGTCAAAGTTGGCCCCCAAGTATGATTTTCTTTCAAAGGAAAACATGTGCTTCCTTATCTCGCTATTGGATAGTGAGAGTGAGAATCTTACAGGACTTGGTGCTACTATTATTACGCACTCTTGTCAGATTATAGCAGAGCAGAAAGTGTTGTATGAGGCTGGCATCTTAAAGAAGCTTTTAGACCTTCTGCAAGGTTCCCTTAGCCAGAGAGATGCTAGTTTGGAGGCTCTAGCTGCTGTTAGTAGGAACAATCCTGATGTTTGTTCAGATTTTGCTGAAGCCAATGATGGAAGAGCTTTTAGGCTTGTATGTGAACTGGCAAAGGATAAGTATCCCCGGACAAGGCTTCTGGCCTCCATGTGCTTGATTGCTTTGTGGAACACTTCACCATGTCATCTACAAGATGTTGGGCTCAGATCAAAGCTGATACATATACTGATTGAGCTTCTTGATGATCCTAGTCAAGTTGGTGATGAAGCTCCATTTGCTTTGTCCAGTTTGATTGCTGGAAAAGAGGACCTGCAAAAATTAGCTTTTGAAGCAGATGTTATTGGCAAAATGAGCAAGCACCTAAAGAAAGACCCATTACCAGCTAAACGTTTACAAGGGATATTCTTGGCTCTTGCTGATGTTTGCTCAAAGTTGGAAGTCTGCAGGGCAAATCTTTTATCACTTGAGGTTTGTATCATATATTAGTTTTTCCTTGTTTGAAACATAGTTGTGATGATGTGTATTTATATGGATCAACCGACCAGTTATTTTTTATGTATTAATTTATTTGATATTGTATCTTTTTCCAATTCATGTCACTATTGTTTGAGAGGGTTTGGTCACCTTTCTTAGAGCGTGGTGTGTGACAATAGATAATACTACCTTTGTTTCGATCTGATCATAACATTTACTATGTGCACAAATTTTAAGAAAATTGGTAAGAGTGGGGGGGGGGGGGGATATAAACTGATAAAGTAATAAAGAGTGAATGGAAAAGTGAATATAATGCAGGTAAGAGGGGTGATGTATTAAAGGAAGATTCTAAAATATGAAATAAAGTGATAGTGTTAAGAACTTTTAGAAACAAACCAAAAAAGGAAAGTGTTAAAATCATTTGGAAACAGAGGTAGAGTGCAACGAGCAGCAATGTATATGCATTGTTTTTAATATTATGTGTGCCTCTTGTTTGTGAGTGTGACCTTGTACATTGTTTTTTATATATTAGTAGAATAAGCTGAGATTAGGAATTTCATATGTATATGCATTCCTCAATCATTGATTTCCTACTTAACGTGTGTATATATATATATATATATATATATATATATATATATATATATGTAATCTTTTTGTTGTGTGACTAGAAGAGCAGCAATTACTGCTATTTAGGGTGGCATATCTACAAAATGATTCATCAAGTAGGACTTTCATGAATTAATGAGAAAAATTGCAGGGGATATCACCAAAAGTTTATACTTCATAGTGAAACAATGAAATTAATTGGTTAAAGAATTTATTTGTACTGTCATTGAGGCATGCCAAAATCTATAGCAGAATAGTCAAATAGTAATGTCGGAGTACTTAAACATGTTAAAGTAAAAACGCAGTTAATAAACTGATGATGCATAATCTTTTACCTTGTTGATATAGGTACTCAAGTTAGTAGCTGAGGCATTAAATCATGACTGCTCTGAAGTACGTATTGCAGCTTGCATGTGTTTGCGAAGTGTTTCTCGCTCAGTCAAGGTTTGGACTTTTGATATCTGTAAGAAAGATTGTATTGTGTTTGTATATTTGCCATCTTTAGTACATTATCTCATATTGCATTATTTCAGAATTTGAGTGCAGGTATGTTCATGAATGATCTAATCGTGATTCCGTTGATAAAGCTTCTAAATGATGCTTCGACTGCTGTCCAGGTACTTCTCTATCCTATTTGCAATGTTTTATGTAATATGTTAAATATGCAGTAGAGTTCAACGTCCAAACAATGTAACTTAACAACTTTCTTGTCTATGACTCTAACATTGGTGTTGATTATGAAGTAATCTTTAATTACCCTTTTGGCCCCTTGACATTGTGGTAGCTGTTCCAGCTAGATGTATGGCTTGTTATAGATACTCTTGAGTTTAGATTACATGTGGTAGCTTGAGAAATGGGAATGGGATAGGAGTGAATAAGATATAGTCGATCATGTTTAAATATCTGATAGTAAATTTATTTATTCACACAATTTTTTAGTGTGATACCTTCTCGTTAGAGACTGTGATTTCTAATGTGAAAATTTGTGTTTTTTAATTTTTCCATTTTTCTTTTAATTTTTCTTTCTAACTTTGTATTAGGGTTTAGGGCGACGCATGCGCCTGTTGTCTGATTGCCATTTTACAGTAGAGGCTTAACGTGTCGACTAGGCCGCCTTAAAATACAATTCCTATTTCCTACGAATGGGTTGCAAATGACATAAACTGGACAGTGTATTATAAGTGGCAGATTGACTTTAAAACACCTATATTTTTCTAGTTGAGGGTAGATATGCACCCTTTGATGCTAAAAAATGCTAAGTATGGGATTTGGCAACGCTCAGCGCCTTAGTGTGGGGGTGTTGGATGGTGATGCTGCTGCCCATGACCCTTGGGGCCAAGGCACATCTCCTTACTCTTAAAAAAACCTATTTTCTGCAATTGAGGGTAGTGTATTGGCTTGTCTTATGTTAAAACTAGAGAATGCAAGGCCTAGGAAGGGAAATCAATACAAGCCAAGGCATCGCAAGGCCAAGACAAGGCATCTTAAGCCATGATGACGAAGGGTGAACTTGGCATTAGCCATTAGGTGGATGGATCCAAGTGTCATTATAATGTTTGAACCATATATGTTGACTATTGGGTCATACAAAGTCCTCTAGTGGCCAAGTTAATGAAGGAAGGCATCAGTTGTAAATCGCTAATTTGGCAATTTGAAGGTAAACACACAATTTCAACCACTTCCTAGGGTGTTTGGAGTCCATTTAATGCACCTCGACTTATTTTCATTTTAGGATTAGAAAAGTAGAAAAGTGTCGAAATTTGAACGCTATAATACACGAAATCAAACAAGTATCAAAGATTTTGGTACCATGTGTCAAAAACTCTGGGAATGGTAGGGCATGTAACTCTGAGGTCATATAATGTTGTTTGGAACAATATATGATCACTAGGCAATCGCATAAAGGCGAAGGAAGCCTATACACAACAACTATATTAAATGTTCAATGGAAGTGGATGGTTCCAACCACTAAAATAGCCTCCCAACGGGTTTCTTTTTAGGGTCCAAATAGTTTAATATTGTGGAAAACTTAAGGCTATAATCTCAACAATTTTGAAGGTTTTAGGTTCGGTGTTAATGTTTTCTTGACTTAAGTGGATGCATCACGGGGTCTTATATTATAATAATATTCACTGGTTTCATAAAGGCTTGGGGCGCTCTTGAGTTAACTAAGAAAGATGTGTACGTGAGCGGCTAATTTGAGTGTTTAAAGGCAAAGCGGATGGTTCCAACCATCCATATGGCCTCCCATGGTGTTGTGGGGTCCATATAAGCACTTCGACTTATTTCTAAACCTGCTCCAAAGTAGTATTTAATTCTTCAAAACTAAAGGCTAGTACACAATATTGTACCTATTTTAGAGGTTTTGAACCCGATGTAGAAAACTCTCAGGGTTTAAGGTAGAGTGGTTGAATTCGGTGGTATTTACTCTTTCCTCATTTATTTAATTTGGTGGTGGCTGTTGCAGGGGCTGCTTTTGTGGTGGAGGCTGTAGACTTGTAGTGGTGATGGTAATGGTGACAGTGACGGGAAAGGTAGGAGGGTTTGGTTAGTAGCAGGGGTAGTAGGTAACGGCAATATGGTCTTTTAGCTTTCTTTTAAACTTTTCCCTGATATTTGTGCCTATATGAAGTAAATCATGTATAAAATACAGAGGAAGTATAATATTATTTGGAACTATATATGATCACTATTGGGTCACATAAAAGCTTGTGGTGGCCTTTAGTTAATTAAGGGACGCGTACGTTAATGACCATATTGATTGTTTAAATGCAACGTGGATAGTTCCAACCTATTTTACATTGACACGAGTACGGGTATCCGATATTGGTACGGATCCGAGTGTCCGATACGTCTTTTAAAAATTTAGGACACGGGGACACCGGCTTAACTTTGGACTTGGGTACAAATACGGCAATAAATTTTTTAAGGTCAAAACCGGATAATTAGTTCAATAAAATTAAACATATTCATGAAACTTGATTACATAAATTGATAAACACATAACAAAAGAAGTCTTAGAATAAAAACTTAATATCCTAAACAATACAGACTACATAACAAAAGACCAAATAAACTGAACAATATATCAAAAGATGTTCATCAATTCTTCACTTCCGATAGTTTTAAACTTCCAAAATTCCTTCAGTAGCTCAAGGATGACTAAAAAAACACTTCTTCTCAAAGGTCATTAGATGATATAGCTTCAAATGCTGGTTCATTGAGGAAAAGGTCAGCAACTTCTAACAAGCTATCTCCATCAATATTATCTCCCCCTTTAAAAACATGCAAACAACAAAAGTTAAAATAAATAAAAGGAGACATTGTTATTTACAAGTTGGACATGAAAATAATAAATAAATATTTGTTACCAACTTACCAATATCCCAATATTTGTTTGGTCCCTTAGTGTAATCCTTTTGCTTTCTAGAGAGCAATCATAAGTTGTTGTGAATATAGGCAAGAATTTCCAAGCGTAGAGTATTAAGCTTGTTTCTTTTGATAGTTTGGATGCCCCCATATGTGCTCCAATACCTCTCACAACAAGAAGAAGAAGCGGGTTGTGATAGCAGCTTGAACGCAAGGCTTTGCAACATTGGAGCACCTGAGCCATAATTTGATCACCATGACATGGGATCTTCATGTGCCCTTGCTGTTCATTAAAGAACCCTAAACCCCCAGAAAAAGCTCCATATTCAAGAAAGACTTTCGAGCATCATCGGCATTTGGGAAAAGCCTTTGTAAACACGCGTTTCTATTTCTTGAAACCTCTTCATCTTCATTAGGAGGTACTCTAATTTTACTTGGTTGGCAGGTTATTGATCATCTAATGAAGAAAACTATTCACTGAAACTTAAGCTTCAAGCTTGGAAAAGATGTGGCACTTTTATTCTTTCAGCAAAAAATCCCAAATGCTATGTTTTCACTTTAACATGTTTGGAATGACAATCCATTCTTGAGTGTAGTATTTAGGAACTAAAGAATGTGCCAAGCAATGTAAAGGGGTATTGCTTTTGTTCCACCTACTCGCAATGACTTTTTTGAATAGCATCATAAAATGGAGACTGCCCTGTGAGAAAATCAGCATCTTCATGATTGAAAATAACTTTTTTCACTTGTTCGATCACCGTATCCCACATGTCATACACCAAGTGTAAGACACATGAGTTTGTATCAACGGCCCTCAAGAAGTTCATCATAGGTAGTGTAAATTCAAGAAAATAATCAAGTCTATCCCACCATCCATCACTCACCAACAAATCCTTAACCTCCCTCGCCTTTAGTTCAACAGAATCCTTCCCATTGACTCTAAATTTCTTCCAGTCGGCATCCATCACAGTTTTTTCAAGAGCATCCTTTACTTTCTTAGCCTAGTTGCCATCACTATCTTAGACTTAAACCTAGTTTCAGCAACCTTTAAGAGTCTTAAATCAGAATAACATTCAAAAATTGTTTTGGACAAACCATGATTTTGAATAAAATAATTAATTTCATCGACTTGCTTCACTAAATCTGAAATCCATAGGCACTCTTTGTAATGGTCGGCTTTCTCACTAGGCTCACATATAGATTTCAAAACCAAGTTTAAGCAATGAACATCACAAGGGGTCCAAAAAATTTTAGGATATTTTTGTCAATTGCACGACCAGCAGCTTTATAATTGGCAGCATTATCAGTTACAATCTGAACAACATTAGATTCTCCTACATCTTCAATTATTTCAGAGAACAAACCTGCCAGATATTCAGCGTCTTTCGTAAGGATTTCGCTTGCATCAAAAGCTTTAAAAAACATAGGGCCAGCAGCTGAGGCAACCATTATGTTTATCAAAGGCTTTGATGTTTGATCTTGCCAACCGTCTGAGCAAATTGAAACTCCTTTCTTCACCCAACTGTCTCGAATTGGTTGGAGTAATTTGTCAACTAAGCTTTCAATTGAAATAGTAAAGTTGTTCGGAGTCTTTCATAAGTAGGAGGAACAAACCCATGCAAGTTTCCATTGGCTAGCCTTTGACAAAATTCTCTGAAGTAAGGATTTCTTACAAAGTTGAAAGAGAGCATACGGTATAAAACATCGTAGCACATTCTTTGTCAGCTTCTTCCCTTTCTAACACATTGAAGGATAACTCCAATGCACCTTTTCTTTTCTTTAAATGAGCTAAATCCGAACACCTTCAGGAACAGAGATAGAAATGTAATCCTGCTTTTGTTTGACGCTTAAATTACGAGACCTTTTAATCTGTTCAGCTTCATCATTTTTCCTCTTAATTTCGCGATATATGTCGTCTGCGATTCTGCAAGGTGTTTCACCTTGGTTGGGAATTTTAAGCAAATTCCCTTTCACTTTAGAGTAAGAACCACTGACTTCTTTGTTGCAATACTTGCATCTCCACTTCCTGGTACCACCTCCACCAGTACACAATTGCAAAACTTCGACATGACTCCACAATGGTGTATCGTCAAACCCTTGATTCTTAGTTGGTTGAGGCATGAAATATGATGATTAAGGATGAATTAGATGGTTCCGGGCACTATTAACGACTCCCAAGCCATTTAGGAACCCTTGGAAGTACTTGGATGCATAATCTTGCTGGGTGAAAAAATGATATACGGAAGCAAAATATGAAGGCTATAATACACGAAATCGGAGTGATTTAGGAGGTGTTGTCGAAATTTCACGGAACATTACGGGATGCATCCCGGCCTCCCGAGGTCATATTCGGAACATTACGGGATGCATCTTGACCCATATATGACCATTATCCGGCTACGTACAGGGGAAAGCTTATAGACTATACAAGAGGTGTGTACGAAAACGAGTAAATTGACCGTTTTAAGGCAAATTAGGTGGTTTCACCCATCCAATTGGACTCCCGGAGTTTATTAGGGACCATGGTGAATATCTCGACAATTTTTATTTCCAGGTGAAAAAGGTAAAAAAAATTACAAAATTAAAGGCTATTATCCACGTATTTTGAGGAATTTTTTATGTTACGGGGCCCGGTGACGAAAAGTGTTGAGACCGTAGGGGATACATCTTAGGGTCATCTAATGACGTTTGGAACCATATATGAGCATTATATGTTTTCAAAATGTCCGTTGTAGGGAGTTCACGAAATCAGTGCAAGTTTCGAACGGATAAATTGACCGTTTTAAGGAAAATTGGATGGTTCCACCCACCCAATTGGACTCCCGGAAGGTATTAGAGACCATAGTAAACATCTCGGCTATTTTTATTTCCGGACGAAAAAAGGTCAAAAAAATTCCAAAATTGAAGGCTATAATCCACGCTTTTTGAGGTTTTTTTGAGGTTACGGGGCTCGGAGGCGAAAAGTCTCGAGACCTCAGGGGATACATTTTAGGGTCATATAATGCTGTTTGGAACCATATATGACCATTATATGTTGTCTTAAATGTCCGTGGTAGGCTTGAGTTCACGAAATCGGTGCAAGTTTCGAATGGGTAAATTGATTGTTTAAAGGCATATTGGATGTTTGCACCCACACAAATAGACTTCCGGGGAGTATTAAGGTCCATGGTAAGCATCTCGGCAATTTTTATTTCCGGGTCAAAATAAGTGAAAAATTGTCCAAAATTGAAGGCTATAATACATGATTTCGGATCAATTTTTGACATTTTTTTAAAAAATGAACTGAATGTGTTGGATGACTCTTGGGGTCATATAAGGAGGTTTGATATCATAAGACACCGATAAAGATGTCCATAAAGTACCAAGAATGAGTTTTGTCTCTATTTTGAAATTCATGAAATATAGTGATGTCATGTTAGTGTAATAATGTGATGTGACTTGACTATAGTGATGTCATGTTAGTGTAATAATGTGATGTGACTTGACTATAGTAATGTCATACATTTATAATGATGTTAAGTATATTGAAGTGATGTGACTTTACTATAATGATGTCATATATTTATAATGATGTCATATAACTATAATGATGTCACATTATGAAAATAAATTTTAATAATGTGATGTCATAATATGACATGATTTTACAATAATGATGTCATAAAAGTATAATTATGCTACATAAGTGATATAATATGGGTAAAATAGTGATGTGATGTGATGTAATGTAACCTAACCATAATAATGATGTGATTTGACAATAGTAATGGAAATGAACACATTACAAACATGAATAGTGATTATTCACTGTTAGTATTCACATGCGTGTTGATTGATATGAATAGTGACTATGCATTGTTACTATTCACATGTGTGTTGATTGACAATAGTAATGGTGAATAGTGACTATTCATTGTTACTATTCACATGTGTGTTGATTGACAATAGTAATGGAGAATAGTGACTATTCATTGTTACTATTCACATGTGTGTTGATTTGTAATGTATCATATCTCTTATATCATGTAAACAATCACCAACAACTCAAATTGTCCCCAATCACCCTGTTTTGGGGTCAATCACCATATTCTTGGTGTCGGTCCCGAACCTCGAAAAAAGCACAATAAGTGAAATATAGGATGTAAAAAGTGTTAAAAACCCATCCCTCTCTAATTTCCAACCTTTTCCCCATCTTCTGCACTATTTCAGCAAATTTTCATATTTTTCCAATTACCGTCTTTTTTCCTGTATTTTCCCTTTTTGGGGCTCACAAAAATATTTTCTGAAAAAATAAAAGTGTCAAAATGTAGATTAATACCCATTCTTTGGATTCCACCAAAAATACGGGGTGTTATGGAAACTAGAAAATAAAACCCTTCATCTTCTTTAATGGCTGCTTTCAGTCTTTTATCGTTTTTCCCTCCATGCTCTCTCTGGAACCTTCCCTTCTTCAATGGCTCCTGTGACTCCATCTTCTTCCCTGCTTCTACACAAGATAGTCGTACCCGAGAGCCAATCGGAGTATTCGGAACGGATTTCATACCCGGGTCCGTGTCGGGTCGTACCGACCTGTGTATGAGGCCAAAAATGGAGTGTCCGAGTAACATAGGTTCTAACCATTAAAAACAGCCTCTCGACATGTTGTGGGTTCCATTGGAAGTTCCTCAACTTGTGTCTACTATACTAAATAATTGTCCAAAACCTTAAGCTATTATATACTCAAAATTTGATCATTTTCGGAAATTTTGGGACAGGGTGTTGAAAACTACCGAAATTTTAATGGATGCTTCTCAGGGTCATATTACATTGTTTCGAAGTATATTTGACCAGCAGTTGGTCACAGAAAAACATGTAGTGGCCTTGAGTAATTGAGGGAGGCGTGTGCATAAAAAACTGGATTGACACTTCGAAGGCTAAGTGGATGGTTTCAACCACGCAAATGGTCTCCCGGAGTTTTGGGGTCCATGAGAAAAGCACCATGACTTGTTTCCTTTTCTGGTCCCAATAGTTAAAAGTTGTTCAAAACCTAATTCTATACATAAAATTTGACCTATTTTGGAGGTTTCATGACCTGGTGTCGAAAACTCTTGGGGTTTAAGTGGATGCATCCTAATGTGATATAATAATGTTTGCAACCATATATAACCACTAGTCGGTCGTATAAAGTCCCGTGTTTGCCTTGAGTTAATAAAGGAACACACAAGTTATATGGTTAATTTGGTAGTTACCCAAGGTGTTGTTGGGTCTATGGGAAGCACCTTTTCCTAGTCTTGAAAAGTAGCTAATTTTGGAAGAATTTTTCAAAAATGAAGTGAGTTGGTAGGGTTTCTTCCGGGGTCATGTAAGTTGATTTTGAACCATGATAAACCTACTACAACATCAATAAATAACGTGGGAATACATACAATCTTCTTAGATGTTTAGGCAGTATCTCTTTGCTTAAGGTTTGAGAAATTAAATAAAGTGGGTGTGGTATGACTATGTTTGTATCTCAACACATGCTGTTTCCAGCCTATTGCTAACACTCAAAATCATTTTTTTGACTTTTTAAATAAAGTGGAAGCTGTTAATGCCTACTTGCATATGAAGTATGTTTATTTGTCTTTTTAATGGGGTCTAATATGAATCTGATTGTGCCTTCTGTTTTTGACAAAAGTCAGACTAAATTATCAGGGGTGTTTTATTTTAATTTGTTGCTTATGGATGAACTTTGGGTGGACGCCATGGTGGAGTCTTCCTTATTAATAGTTATGTTTACATGACTCAATCTATTATTTTCTCTATTGTTTAGATTGCAGCACTCAGTGCTTTATGTAATGTAGTGGTGGAATTCACAACGCGTAAATCCATCTTTCTTCAACATGGAGGTGTCAAACAACTTGTTCATCTGTCAACATCAATGGATTCTACTGTCAGGTTAAATGCCGTACGGGCTCTGAAAAATCTGATTTTCCTGGCCGAAAAACAGTTTAAAGGGGATATATTTTTGGAGCTGTCACCTGCCACATTGTGGAGTCTCATATGTGGTAATAATTGCTGTTAACTAGTTATTGAAGAAAATTTTCACATAAGATAATAGTTAAATCTACATATTATGATTCACCACATTATATGTGCATTCAGATCATGAGTCGTCTGTCCAAGAGCAAGCCATCTGTTTTGTTCGCAATCTTGTTGACGGATGTGTTGACTCTATTGAGTATATATTCACTGAAGAAGCTATCATATTACATGCCATTGTAAGACTACTGAGGAACACATCCAATCCTGAAGTCTGCATTCAGGTTAGATATCTTGCAAGCTGTAAGGATATCGACAAAATGTGGTTTATGTTCCTTGCTTGTTCTTGATATGTTATTTACTTATTAGGCTGATGGATGAATCACCTTTTAAAATGCTATCCTTCATAAGAAAAATAGTACTCCCTCCGTCCCACAATATATTGTGTCCATTTCTCATTATTTATGGGAATTTAAGGAGAATGGAGGGAGTAGCAAGATTCCTTAAACTGCATCAAATGAAGTAGTTTTCTGGTACATATTTCTTTGTATACTATTGATTATTAAATAGTGGGACTTTTTATTTATTTTTTCTTTTTTTTTTTTTTATTTATTTTTATAAAAGTGTGGTATTTTTCAGAGGTTAGGTCAATTATGAGGGTAAGTTTGTCCAAAATAGTGTGATGTATTAGGAATGATTCCAAATAGGTGCACCCTGCGAAGCTTGGACTCGGCCAAACACCCAGCCGTATCGGTGTCGACACGACGCGACCCGGGTGCGGACACGAAATCTGGGTCGGACCCTTGCGTGAAAAAGTGGACTCTTCAATTGTGAACCCTAGATCTAAAATAGGAGGACAGATTCACCAAACCAAGAGCCTAAACCTTAAGGTTTTTGATCGAAAGTGAAAAACGAGCAGTTTGACACCAAGAAGTTGCTGGATTTCTTTGCCGGCGACGGAAAACTGGTTCTTTGAGTCTCGAGTTCTCGACCATTCAACTTCAACTGCAATTTCTGTTTTCTTTTATTTTTTTTTTAAACGTGGGTGGGGTAGGCAGTCTTGAAAATTGAAATAGTGAATGTGGGGGTGGGTGGAAAACTCACGTGATTTACAATCTTATTTACTGTTTCTTTCTTTTCTTTTTTACAGTACTACTATTATATTTTTTTTAAAAGCTGAACAATAAGTACTACTCTAAACTTCTACTTTGACCTATTTTTACTTACCTTCAACTCTAATATTTTTTAAATTGCCGTTTCCCTGAGTCCAAATTTAAAATATGGACTCTTTTAAAACGTGTCTGCGGATCCTTAATTTTATAATATTCCGAGTCTGACACTTGGACCCATACCCGAGTCCGACACCCGTACCCGAGTCCGAGCTTCCTAGGGTGCACCATTTTGGGACACCTGCAAAGAGAAAGTACTATATTATGGGTTGAGGGAGTAACGTCCGCTTTTTCCGCCCACAACCCAAGAAGTTGTCTTAAGAGTCTTCTTTTTGGAAGGGTACTGATAGAAGGAAGCGGAAGAACTTTTGAAATTGCTATGGACCATAGCGTAATTCAGTTAATGACTACATTACTACAGTATATTATCTCAGAAATTATGTATCAGTTTCACTGTTCTTTCTTGAATGACAGTAATTGTTACAAATTGTGTTGATTAGAGTAAAAGAAAGTGGGCAGTTTACCAATTGGCATGAATGTAGATGATTACTGCACTCACTGAAAGGGCTTTGTATTCCAAGTTTGGAGCTTGGGTAAATTGTACTGCATGAATTCACTTTAGCTTGCTTGCAGTTTTTTGTTCACCCGCTTATATACTTTGGCAAGAATGGTTCATCCTTTCATTTTCTGATACATAGATGTTGCTTGTGTATGAGTCCTTTCCCTGTAGTTGCTGCTCATGGTAGAACTTGCTGAATATTTACTAGCAATTTGTGAAAAGGATCAAATTCTAAGTTCATATAGTATCATTGTGGTCTGACAGAGCCTTTGTTAATTTTGGCACTGATATACTTTTCCTCAGACTATCTCCTTCAACCGGTTTTATTTTTTTAGCTATTAATGTCATAAATTGCTTTCTCCTGCTAGGGAATGTATGTACTTGCCAATGTGGCAACTGGAAATGAATTCCACAAAGAAGCAGTACTGCAGCAACTCCTCCCACCAGCTGGTAGCGATGATCCATCCGTTTTGATCAAGCTTTTGCAGAGCAATGACAATAGATTACGCACAGCGACTGTTTGGACTGTTGTAAATCTAACTCTTCCCAGCAGCCCTGGTGCTTATGGTCGGCTTGTCAAGCTACGTAATGCTGGTGTATATACTTCGATAAAAAACATGGCAAATGATTCCTGCCTTGATGTCAAGGTGAATTATATATAACACAACTTCAAGCATCTGGGCCAAGTTACATTTTCTATTATTTTTATGTGAACTTATGTTCTTTATGTTTCCCCCCTTCTTTTTTTGCAGCTTCGTGTCAAAACTGCATTGCTGCAATCTAAGCCGTTTTGTGACAACTCTACCTAGCCTTTCTTTGGCTACGAAGAGGCCCTGGTGTAAGAGCTCAAGAGTTTGCACATTCATTAGTAACAGTCTGTAGCCCTATGTCCAGTAATTTGGGAGAACAGACGATACATCCATCCTCAGACCTCGAAATTTGCTGAATCTCAGCACAGAGAATGCAATGTATCTGAAAAACAAAAGGGATGGGGCGGTTCATAGTTGAGAAGTAGCAAAGGCATTGCAGCATTCTAGGTTAAAGCTCCTAGAATTTCAGTACTGCTTTGAATAGGGTCTATTATAGAAAATTGTTGTAGATTAGACATTGTTTTGCTTAGATTCTTGAGATTAATCTCAGCTGTATTTTGAGCCATGTGAGACAGATTGTTCTAAGATTACAGGCCATGTAAATGAGGTTTTTGCCATTGTAATTTATAATAATTGTAATGGTTGTACTTGCAATAAGAGGATTTATATTTTTTTGCCCGCAAGTTGCTTTATTAATCTGTATCATCCGATTTGAATCAATTCATTCAATGAGGATTTACATGAGAAAAATTGTAATTATGATAGATCAAATCTTAATTTTTAAAACATGTAAAACTGTGAGCATTGAAGCCTTAACTTGGGGATATTATCAGGCTGTCTTTTCTTAAATTAGTGTGGAAGATTATGACCTGGTACAAAGCTGGTAATGAGAGTGAGGAAGTTTAACAAAAACTGACATGAAGTTAAGACTGAAATGTGCTTCAATAGTTTTCACAAAAATTAGATTCACAAATACATGCTCTGATAATACAAAGTTAATCTGAAATATTACACATATAAAGCATCTAAAAGTGCCCCTAAATTATTCTGGATTCTGGAAGATGTCATAAAATGGAAAAGAAAAAAAAAAAAAAAAGAAAAGCCATGACTAACTGACTGTAAAATCACCGTCCCTTCGAGAGTGCCTCGTTCAGGTCTTCCTGTGATGAGGGGAAGAGCTCAATGTAGCGACTTCCAAGGGACTTCCTGTCCTTTTCCATTGCAGCCTCTGAATCTTCAGCACTAGCAAACTCCACAAAAGCCTCGCCGGTTGCCCTCCCATCAGACATAGATGTAATATGGATTGAATCTTCTGACAATACAAATCCGTTGAAAAATTCTATTATGTCCTCCTTTGTGGCTGAAAAAGGCAATCCCCTCAATTTTAAGACTCCAGTATGTTTCACTGGCTCATTTAGGTCATCTTGAGAATTTGCCCTGCTTGTTAAAGAAACAAGTGAAGATTTTGATCAACCTATGAACTACATTGTATTGAGTAAACCCTCAAACAATAATGGGTTTATTACACAGAAGCTTACAGCAAACACAAATATCCAAAATTCAAATCAAACCAGATGACATGTGAAGTCACTAATTCGGTTATACTCCCTCCATATTTTATGTACCTATTTGTTGCGGACTGTTATTTCTAAGAGAGTTAAGTAGGTGTAAGAAAAAGGTGAATAAATTAAGAGAAAATAAAAAAATGGTGGGTGTAGAGTGAGACAGAAAGTGTAAATATTGTAACGGGTACATCATAAAAAAAAAAATAATAATAATAAAAAATAAAAATAAAAATAAAAAACCCTTCAAAATTATGGGTACATCTTTAAGAAAGAGAGGAAGTACATACTTTTCCATCAAAAAACAACTTTAAATGGGATTCTTAGAATCTTGGGGACATGTCCATTTCCAAAAGGATGATAGCCAAAGTGAATAAAATTAGCAATTTGCAAAAAAAAAAAAAAAAAAAAAAAAAAAAAAAAACCCTTCAAAGCGGTCTGGAAGGCTGCCGTTAAATTGTAATTAGAGATTTCATTAACACAAATCATATAGGATGATGGGCATAGGTTGGTTAAAAAGAAACACATAGATCATGCATGCAAACTGAAGTTGAGGGGGAAGAAAAGATAATATATATACCTTCCTTTAGCAATTGCGTCATCCATCTCTTCCCGAAGTGCAGGAAATAGCTCAACATATCGACTGCCAAGAGTCATTTTGTCTTTAACCATTGCAGCCCTAGAATCCTCAGGACCAGGAAACTCCACAAAAGCTTCCCCAGATGGCCTACCAGCAGAATTGTACGTGATATGAATAGCATCATCTGCAAGAACATAATCTTTAAAGAAGTTCTTGATATCCTCCCTTCTAGCTGAAAAAGGCAAACCTCTCAATCGCAATATTCCTGTGTGTTCCAACTGTTCCTTTCCTTCATCATATGACTTTGCTCTAGAACCACGACGTGGAGAAACACCACTAGCCTCTGAAACTTCATTTGAAATAGCTTTATAATATTCATGCCTCTTACCTCGGAAAACCTCTACATATCTCCGGCCAATATTCTGTCTATTTCTCTGGAGGGCAAAATCCACCTGCATAGGATAGCCCAGAACACAATATGCTTCCCCAGAAAAGCGACCCCCTTTATGAACAAATAGGATATCAACAAGGTCCAGACCACGAAGAAATTCTTGAACATCTGCCTCAGTACAGTCAAAGGGCAGACCACGGAGTCGGACAACAGGGAATGGGGGAAGTTGGCTGACGTATCCAGCATATGGAGGAGGGTTATACATAATACTTGAGCCAGGTGAAGCTCCATAGGGGGTTGAGGCCCCATAGCCAGGTGAAGCCCCATAACCAGGTGAAGCCCCATAGCCAGGTGATGCACCGTAATATGAAGATCCTTGCTCCATCAACCGTTGTCTCTTTGGACCCATTTCTCGACCATCAGCATAATCTCCATATCTAATCATTATTTAAACCCATGTATAAGCAACGGAGAAAGAAACAAGACATACATTCAAATTTCGCCATGACTTCAGTAAGCTACCAAAGTAGCTCCAGTTCAGATTACAGGGATCTAGCTATCAACTCATTACCAGCCAACGTTACCTATAATATAACTACACAAGGACATTTCCATCTTCACTGAGGACATATAAATCACCTACAACAATCAAATCTTTTTCCTCAACTATAGAAGTCACAGTCGCGCTTACATATCTAAATTGAAGTAAGCTACTACTTCAGAAACGAAGTATTTTTTACAGATTCCCCAAAATATATCGCACAAATTTATACCGTGAAATCGCATTTCTCACAAAAACAGCTAATTGTTACCTCTCATTTCAATCTCAATAAATTGCAATTTCAATTATAAGCACATAACAGTGCTAAAACCCTAGATCATAATCAATCAAATTACACCAAAATAAAACCAAATGGTAGCTTCTTTCCCATATTTCAGCTTCAAAAATACCCAAAAAAGAACCATAATAACAATAAATCAACCCTAATTTTATCAATCAAGTTCCCAAGCTTTTCTTTTTATCATATATCAATTGCATCGATGTAACATCATTCAGATACCCAACTTTAAACAGCAAGAAAAATCTTACGAAATACTCAAATTTTAAGTTACAAAACACTAAGAACATAATCAAATGTAAAATAAGCAAAAATCAATGCAAGATTATCAAAAAAATTAAAAATCATATAGTATTAAAATCAAATATTTCGCAGAAAAATAAATCAAATTAAATAGACTTACCCTCCTCTGTTATAAAACATCGTAATTAGATTTCTGGGAATTTGTCGTCTGAAACCCTTGAATTTTCTCTCTTTATTCTCTAACAGTTTCTCTCTCCTGTGTATTTCTTGCTGATTTCTAGGGTGTTTTCCAGGAGCTCGTGTTCTTCAGAGTCTTTATTAATTGAATGGGCTTTAAGTTTCAATGTTATGGGCTTTATGTTAACAAAAGTTATGGGCTTTTGCAAGGTTGACCCAATGAAAATATTTTTACTTTCAATTGAACTTTTGAAGAAAATAAAACGAGAATTGTTTTTGAAGTTTAATCATGAGTTGTTTTCAAAACAAAATCGATGAGTAGTACTCCGTATGAACTATGAACTTAAATTAGACGAAATTGGAGCCTTCAATTTTGTAATTTTTTTGACCTTTTTTCGTCCGAAAATAAAAATTGCCGATATGTTTACCATGATCCCTAATATCCTCCGGGAGTCAAATTGGGTCGGTGGAACCATCCAATATGCCCTTAAATAATCATTTTACCCGTTCACAACTTGAAGTGATTTCGTAAACTCAAGTCTACCACGGAAGTTTATGACAGCATATAAGGATCATATATGGTTTCAGACGGCATTATATGACACCGAAATATATCCCTTATGGTTTCAATGCTTTTCCCCACCGTGCCCCGAAACCTCAAAATTTCCTCAAAAAGCGTGGATTATACCCTTCAATTTTGTAAAATTTTTTACCTTTTTAGCCCAGAAATAAAAATTGTCGAGATGTTTAACATGGTCCCTTACATCCTCCGGGAGTCAAATTGGGTCGTGGAACCATCCAATATGCCCTTAAACAGTCATTTTACCCGTTCACAACTTGAAGTGATTTCGTAAACTCGCACCTACCACGTATATTTATGACAACATACAATGATCATATATGGTTTCAAACGGCATTATTTGACCCCGAGATATATACCCTAGGGTCTTAACACTTTTCACCACCGGGCCTCGAAACCTCAAAATTTCCTTAAAAAGCCTGGATTATTATAGCCTCCAATTTTGAAATTTTTGGACCATTTTTCGTCCGAAAATAAAAATTGTCGAGATATTTATCATGGTCCCTAATATCCTCCGGGAGTCAAATTGGGTCGGTGGAACCATCCAATATGTCCTTAAACGATCATTTTATCCGTTCAGAACTTGAAGTGATTTCGTAAACTCAAGCCTACCACGGAAGTTTATGACAACATATAAGGATCATATAGTTTCATGCGGCATTATATAACCCCGAGATGTATCCCTTAGGGTTTCAATGCTTTTCGCCACTATGCCCCGAAACCTCAAAATTTCCTCAAAAAGCGTGGATTATAGCCTTCAATTTTGTAAATTTTTTGACCTTTTTAGCCCGGAAATAAAAATTTTCGAGATGTTTACCATGATCCCTAATACCATCCGGGAGTCAAATTGGGTCGGTGACACCATCCAATATGCCCTTAAACGGTCATTTTACCTGTTCACAACTTGTAGTGATTTCGTAAACTCAAGCTTGCCACGAACGTTTATGTAATTATATAAGTATCATATGTGATTTCAAATGGAATTATATGACCCCGAGATGTATTCCTTAGGGTCTCATGGCTTTTCGCCACCGGGCCCCGAAACCTCAAAAAGCGTGGATTAAAGCCTTCAATTTTGTAATTTTTACACCATTTTTCACCCAGAACCAAAAATTGTCAAGATGTTTACCATTGTACCTAATACCCTCCGGGAGTACAATTTGGTCTGTGGAACCATCCAATATGCCCTTAAACGGTCATTTTACCCATTCACAACATGTAGTGATTTCGTAAACTCAAGCCTACCACGAACATTTATGACAATATATATTGATCATATATTCTTTCAAACGGCATTACATGACCCCGAGATGTTTCTCTTAAAGTTTCAAGGCTTTTCGCCACTGTGCCCCGAAACCTTAAAATTTCCTCAAAAAGCGTGGATTATAGCCTTCAATTTTGTAATTTTTTGACCTTTTTCGCACGGAAATAAAAATTGCCTACATGTTTACCATGGTCCCTAATACCCTCCAAAACCCAATTGGGTCAATGTAACCATCCAATATGCCCTTAAACGGTCATTTTACCTGTTCACAGCTTGAAGTTTCGTAAAATCAAGCCCACCACGGACGTTACAGACAACATACAATGATCATATGTGGTTACAAAGAGAATTATATGACCCCGAGATGTATCCTTAGGGTCACAAGGATTTTCGTCACCGGGCTTTGAAAACTCAAAATTTCCTGGCCACAAAAAGCGTGGATTATAGCCTTTGATTTTGTAATTTTTTTACCTTTTTTCGCCCGAAAATAAAAATTGCCGAGATGTTTACCATGGTCCCTAATATCCTCCGGGGGTCAAATTGAGTAGGTGGAACCATACAATACGCCTTTAAACGGACATTTTACCCGTTCACAAGTTGAAGTGATTTCGTAAAATCAAGGCTACCACGGACATTTAAGACAACATATAATGATCATATGTGGTTTCAAATGGAATTATATGACCCTGAGATGTATCCTTTATGGTCTCAAGGCTTTTGCCACCGGGCCTAGAAACCTCAAAAAATTCCTTAATTAAAAACGTGGATTATAGCCTTCGATTTTGTAATATCTTGACCTTTTTTAGCCCAAAAATAAAAATTGCCGAGATGATTACCATGGTCCCTGATATCCTCCGGGAGTCAAATTGCGTCGGTGGAACCATCCAATATGCCCTTAAACGGTCATTTTACCCGTTCACAACTTGTAGTGATTTCGTAAACTCAAGCCTACCACTGACGTTTATGACAACATATAATGATCATATATGGTTCAAATGACATTATATAACCCCGAGATGTATCCTTTAGTATCTCAAGGCTTTTCGCCACCGGGTCCCGAAACCTCAAAATTTTCTCAAAAAGCGTGGATTATAGCCTTCGATTTTGTAATTTTTTGACCTTTTTTCGCACGAAAATAAAAATTGTCGAGATGTTCACCATGGTCCCTAATCCCCTTCAGGAGTCAAATTGGGTCGGTGGAACCATCCAATATGCTCTTAAACGGTCATTTTACCCGTTCACAACTTGTAGTGATTTCGTAAACTCAAGCCTACCAAAGAAGTTTATGACAACATATAATGACCATTTATGGTTTCAAACGACATTATATAACCCCGAGATGTATCTCTTAGGGTTTCAAGGCTTTTCGCCACTGGGCCCCGAAACCTCAAAATTCCTAAAAAACGTGGATTCTAGCCTTCAATTTTGTAATTTTTTGACTTTTTTTCGTCCGGAAATAAAAATTGCCGAGATGTTTACCTTGGTCCCTAATATCCTCCGGGAGTCAAATTGGGTCGGTGAAACCATCCAATATGCCCCATAAACTATCATTTTACCCGCAACTTAAATTGATTTCGTAAACTCAAGCCTACCACGAACGTTTATGACAACATATAAGGATCATATATGGTTTCAGACAGCATTATATGACCCTGAGATGTATCCCTCAAGGTTTCAATGCTTTTCGCCATCGTGCCCCGAAACCTCAAAATTTCCTCAAAAATCGTGGATTTTAGCCTTTAATTTTGTAAATTTTTGACCTTTTTAAGCTCGGGAATAAAAATTGCCGAAATGTTTACCATGGTCCCTTACATCCTCCGGGAGTCAAATTGATTCAGTGGAACCATCCAATATGCCCTTAAATAGTCATTTTACCCGTTCACAACTTGAAGTGATTTCGTAAACTCATACCTACCACATACGTTTATGACAACATATAATGATCACATATGGTTTTAAACGGCATTATTTGACCCTGAGATATATACCCTATGGTCTTAACACTTTTCACCACCGGGCCTCGAAACCTCAAAATTGTCTTAAAAAACCTGGATTATTATAGCCTTCAATTTTGTAATTTTTTAACCATTTTTCGTCCGGAAATGAAAATTGTCGAGATGTTTACCATGGTCTTTAATACCCTGTAGGAGTCCAATTGGGTCGGTGGAACCGTCAATATGCCTTTAAATGGTCATTTTACCCGTTCACAACTTCAAGTGATTTCGTAAACTCAAGCCTACCACAGACGTTTATGACAACATATGATGATTATATATGGTTTCAAACGACATTATATGACCTCGAGGTGTACACTTAGGGTCTCAAGGCTTTTCGCCAACGGGCCCCGAAACCTCAAAATTTCATCAAAAAGCGTGGATTATAGCCTTCAGTTTTGTAATATTTTTACCTTATTTCGCCCAAAAATAAAAATTTTCGAGATCTTTACCATGGTCCATAATACCATCCGGGATTCAAATTGGATCGGTGGAGCCATCCAATATGCCCTTAAACGGTCATTTTACCCGTTCACAACTTGTAGTGATTTCGTAAACTCAAGCCTACCACAGACGTTTATGTCAGCATATAATGATCATATGTTGTTTCAAACGGAATTATATGACCCCGAGATGTATCCCTTAGGGTCTCAAGGCTTTTCGCCACTGGGCCCCGAAACCTCAAAATTCCTCAAAAAGCGTGGATTATAGCCTTCATTTTTGTAATTTTTTGACCTTTTTTCGCCCAGGATCAAAAATTGTTAAGATGTTTACCATGGTACACAATACCCTCCGGGATTACAATTTGGTCGGTGGAACCATCCAATATGCCCTTAAACGATCATTTTACCCGTTCACAACTTGTAGTGATTTCGTAAACTCAAGCCTACCACGGGCGTTTATGACAATATATAATGATCATATATGGTTTCAAACGACATTATATGACCTCGAGATGTAGCCCTGAAAGTTTCAAGGCTTTTCGCCACCACGCCCCAAAACCTTAAAATTTGCTCAAAAAGCGTGAATTATAGTCTTTGATTTTGTAACTTTTTTGACCTTTTTCACCAGAAAATAAAAATTGCCTAGATGTTTACCATGGTCCCTATTACCCTCCAAGAGTCCAATTGGGTCGGTGGAACCATCCAATATGCCCTTAAACGGTCATTTTACCCGTTCACAACTTGAAGTGATTTCGTAAAATCAAGCCTACCACGGACGTTTAAGACAACCTATAATGATCATATGTGGTTTTAAATGGAATTATATGACCCCGAGATGTATCCCTTAAAGTTTCAAGGCTTTTCGCCACCGTGCCCCGAAACCTTAAAATTTCCTCAAAAAGCGTTGATTATAGCCTTCGATTTTGTAATTTTTTTGACCTTTTTCGCCCGGAAATAAAAATTGCCTAGATGTTTACCATGGTCCCTAATACCCTCCAAGAGTCCAATTGGGTCGGTGGAACCATCCAATATGCCCTTAAACGGTCATTTTACCCGTTCACAACTTGAAGTGATTTCGTAAAATCAAGCCTACCATGGACGTTTAAGACAACATATAATGATCATATGTGGTTTTAAATGGAATTATATGACCCTGAGATGTATCCTTTAGGGTCTCAAGGCTTTTCGCCACCGTGCCTCGAAACCTCAAAATTTTCTCAAAAAGCGTGGATTATAGCCTTTGTTTTGTAATTTTTTGACCTTTTTTCGCCCGAAAATAAAAATTGCCGAGATGTTTACCATGGTCCCTAATATCCTTCGGGAGTCAAATTGGATCGGTGGAACCATCCAATATGCTCTTAAACGGTCATTTTACCCGTTCACAACTTGTGGTAGTTTCGTAAACTCAAGCCTACCACAGACATTTATGACAACATATAAAGATCATTTATGGTTTCTAACGGCATAATATAACCCCGAGATGTATCCCTTAGGGTTTCAAGGCTTTTCGCCACCGGGCCCCAAAACCTCAAAATTCGTCAAAAAGCGTGGATTATAGCCTTCAATTTTGTAATTTTTTGACTTTTTTCGCCCAGAAATAAAAATTGCCGAGATGTTAGCCTTGGTCCCTTATATCCTCCGGGAGTCAAATTCGGTCGGTGGACCCATCCAATATGTCCTTAAACGATCATTTTACCTGTTCACAACTCGTAGTGATTAACTCAAGCCTACCAAAGACGTTTATGACAACATATAATGATCATATATGGTTTCAAACGGCATTATATGACCCCGAGATGTATCCCTTAGGGTTTCACGGCTTTTTGCCATCGTACCCCGAAACCTCAAAATTTCCTCAAAAAGCGTGGATTATAGCCTTCAATTTTGTAAATTTTTGACCCGCCACTTTTTTGAACATACATGTCAATTTTTGAACATACATGGATCAATTAAATGCTTTTATAAGTAATTGCACCATAGATACCAAATTCGTAATTTTAAGCCGATTTGACCAATTAAGTAACAGTGAAGGAACCTACTCCTGTAATATGGGTGTTTAGAGAGCCACAAAGGCAGGGTGAGAATCGATCCCAAAGTCTCTAGAAATTAGGAGGGAAGCTCTAATCACTTGAGATATGCTTCACTCTCACCCACTCCTGTAATGTAAAAGCACAAAGTTTGAACAATTTGAACAAATATTGTCGTTCAAGTAAATTTTAGAACAGTTTTAACACGTAAAATGTAAGTACCTTTGAACCCAAAAACTCAATACTTACACGTTGCTTTACCCCAAAACAACCCCCACAACGTTGGAATCCTCTTAACCGTCCAGGTGAACGCAAATTGTAAGTGTGGGAAAACTGCTTAACTAACATCAACCTTTTTTTCTTTGGTCTTCTATAATAAGTAAAAACCCTACATCTTTGGAAAGATTTGGACCTCATAATATTCTCTGGTCGTCACTTTTGTTTGAATTTTCACAAAAAAAAATCACATCTTTGCTTCCTGTACATTCAATTCTCTTCCAAATCTTCCATCTTCAAGCACGTTTCTTCATTTCCAAACCCCCTTTAAGTCCTAGTTCATGCTTCTTTCCGTTTAAAGTTCTGAAATTTATAAACCCCCACCAACTGTTTGTTAAAATTTCCCAGAGAATCTCATTTGTCATTTCATTGATATTTTGAGGGTTTGATTATCTGGGTGTTGTTATTTTCGTGTGTTTTTAGGTGGGTTGGGTTTTGTTTGTGAGAATAATGGTGGGATCTTTCTCTTTACTGACTTCCCCTGTTATTGATTCTTCGCATACTTGCCCTTGTATTTGTTTGGAAACCATGAATTCATCTAGTATGAATCTCAAGAGTGGTGGAGATGTCGGGTTAGGCAGGAAATCGATGGGTAGAAAGCAATCAAAGAATAGGCAGATTGGGTCATTGGAGCTGAGTAGCTCTTTTGTTGATTCAGGGAAAGAATTTTTGGGTATTGTGAATAAGAGGAGCTCAACAAAACAAAGGAAAGTCAGAAGCCCTGTGATTGTCAGTGAACTTGGAGGACAATATGATGACAATTTCGAGGACGTCAAGACGGTAACATCTTTATTTGGGAATTTATCGTTGATTATATTGAATTAAGTTAGTTTATGTTCATATTATTTTAGATTTCATCATTAAAGCTACCAAGTGGATTTAGTTTAATGAATTTTTTAATCTTGTTGAATCATATTGTATTGAATTTTGCTGCAAATTGGATTTATATAATCAGTTATATGACTAATGAATTGTTTTAGTTTGTTAATAATCATATTGAATTAAATTATGGTCGTCAACTCTGCAAAGTGGACTATATCTTCAGTTATTTGATAATAAGTTAGTTACTTAGTTGTACTGGTGTATGCATTGGTAACAATAGAGTTTACAGATCTTGGTGAATTCCAGGATTAATTGTGGTTTGTTCTTCGACTATGTTAAGATCTTGTTGCATTGAGAGCTAATGCAATATATTAATTGAAAAAATAAATAAAAGTTTGCTATGCAAAATTTCTCTGTTTCCTAGTTTTTTGAGTGAAAGCATTATCATCGTGGACCTGTAGTGCTGGCTGTAGTTCTTAGGAATGTGATATATGTGCATGCTTCCATAGGTTCATGCTATTCTCTGTAACTTATCTTAGCAGGTTGTAAATTTGTTTTTTTAATACGCTGTCACGAATGTTTAGGGAATCTTATTTTAAAGTCATGTTGCTAGGGGAAAATTTGCTACCTGATGTTGTAAACTTGTTTCCTAAGT
Organism: Chenopodium album; assembly: GCF_948465745.1. Taxonomy (NCBI): domain Eukaryota; kingdom Viridiplantae; phylum Streptophyta; class Magnoliopsida; order Caryophyllales; family Amaranthaceae; genus Chenopodium; species Chenopodium album. The sequence continues at coordinate 1,463,373 of NC_137855.1, forward strand.
CTGTCTCATCGACATTTGGATTTTCCTTAACTCCTGTTTCAAATGGAGGAGGTAGCGCTTGGATTAGAAACAAGTACTTAAATTTACATAAACCATTCTCATGGAGCCGTGTCTCTAAATTAAACATTAATGTATGTGGATACAGCCATGGAGCTATTTACTATTTTGTACTACACAATGAAAGTGAAGAACTATTTGATCAATTTATTGGCTTCATGATGGGCAGTAAACATTGATGACTTTATTTGATCATATTTTTTTATCTGCTTTACGTAAATTTCATTATACAACATACTACTTTTGTAGTCCTGTTAAACTAGAGAACTCTACAAAACTTTTTTATGTTGATGACTAATGATATTGTCTCTTCTTCTACGTCAACGTTTATTTGATGAAGATATCTTGCTCAATTTTGCTTGCAGCAATTACTCAACTATTTTACTTACAAAGCTACAAGGACTGTTTTAAACCAGCTTTACGAAATGAATCCCACTCAATATACGTGGCTGTATAAGTAAGTAGGCAATTGATTATCTTTTACAGTTTTTACTTATTTGTATACCTTGCACATCTTCTTTTTCTCACTAAATACTATTTCTCTGGAGAAGTAAGAATTAACTTGGCTGGCTCAAAACTGTTAACTTCTAGTGGCCTATTTTACATGTTAGTGTTTTAGAGTCTTCATGACATATCTACCTCTTTTGTGACCTGAAAAACAACACTTGTGACGACAAACGTTATGAAAGCTTGGAAAATCAAGCATGAGGAGTTTAAATTTTAGAGCTCAAAACATAATGGGGCTCCTGTTTGATTATGTATGTCGTTGGATTAAAATCAAGTATAAGTTCAAACTTTAGAGTGGTCATAGAGCTAAAAATATGATGACTCTTTGTAAGCTTTATTTATGCTCTGTATTTAGTTATTTACATTCTGTGAATCCTGTTAATGTTCTAGATTGATGACAGATAGCTCCTATCAAATGTATATCATGTGCACCATTTCAACCGAGCATCTGATAAATGCTCCAAGTTTTAAAATTTATTCTTGGTTGCATGAATTGAATGAACTGCGGTATTTCAGCTTCATGAACTTGGGTTTTGTCAATGCAGTTTTCTCGTTGCTAACAAACCTGGAGATGGGAAGGTGTTCATCCGTAACCTAGGGAAAGTAAGTTTCTGAAGCCATATGCTTTTACATTCAATTGTGAATCCCGAGCTTCAAACCCATCCCTCCCAAAATAAGGGACCAATAACCAAGGGATAACTCAACATACTAACTCTTGTAATTGACAGGAAAAACAAGAACTTGCAGAAAGAATAATGGTAAGTTGGTAACACGCCTTCATTTGTATGGAAAATGGATTAAGGTGTGCTAGCAGCTCATCTCCTCTCTTCCTCAGTATCAATTTACCTGCAAGTCCAAGTAAAATTGTTTGGATTTTTAATCTAACCCCATAATCCTCCTGACATTTTGATGCAGAAATGTGACCATGGTGAAATATATCAATTCATATCAGATGAAAACTTGGAGTTGATGCGGGAAAGGCTATTGGAGACCATTATATGGCCTTCAGATGACACAAACACGGAAAAGATTGGTTAACTTGCATTCGAGGATATCTATTTCTCACTACTTTTCGGCTGCCTTGTTCAGTGTGTCCTGAAGTCTTCATCGAAAGATTAAGATGAACAATACTATGGTGCTTTTTGTAGATGCATGCTTTTGTACATAGTATTGGTTATTTTAGGCTATTAATTGCAAGAATTTTCGTTCTGATCTTCACTTTATTAGATGTGAAGTATATTGTTATCAATTACTAAACCAAATGATGTTTTACTCTTTCTTGTTTGATCAGAGCTTCAAACAAGAATGATGTCCTAATTAGTCAATTACTCCTGATTTTGGTTACTTTTGACCAAAAAAAAAATGAAAAAAAAAGGTCATTTCTTCCTCATTAGGGGGATGCGTAAAATCCGTATATTATGCCGTTTATAATCATGCTAATTTTTTTATATTATTTTTTAATCAAAAAAGGTGGCAGTACATGACTTTATGACATTAATTGGGAAAATTCCTCCATCCATCAATCAATCAATTAAATACTACTAAAAGCGAATCTAAAGACACACTTGTCAATATATTATAAAAAATTTCCCGCCAAAAGTACCTTCTAAAAAAATTATTGTTATGTAAGGAAAAAATAAATTATATCCAAATCATGACATAATTTGTTTTATACTCCCTCCGTCCCTAAATTACATTCCTCCTTTCTATTTTTGGTATTCCAAAATTACATTCCTCCTTTCTATCTTTGGTAAGTTTTTTTAGTAAATCAACTCTCTTTTTTTGTTTTATATTTAATGCTTTCTCACTCATCCTTACCTAATCTCACTCATAATCCTTGTGCCAAACTACAATGAATATGATTGGTTAAAAATTTTCAATTAGGAGCATGTGATTGGTCCTTTTTTTTTGCAAAGGATTGATGACATGTCATGAGTAATAAATATTCTATCTTTATACTTCCCATTGCATTATCTAATTATTGTTATTTGTCTTATTCTTCTCTCCTTAATTCCCGTGTAAATTTCCAAACAGGAATGTAATTTAGGGACGGAGGGAGTATTAAATATAAATCTTTTTCTAAAAGATTAAACTATCCAAATATGTATTTTAAATATTTTCTCTCACATGCTTTTATGTTTTATATACTCTATAATTTTTAATATTCAATTCATTATATCAAAAAATTTATAATAAAATTGTCAAAAATATTTAACAACCGTGCATTACACGGGATTTAACCTAGTTAGAGTATAAAGTTAAGCAGTTCACTGTTATTTCAAAGGGTGAACCGGGTAGAACACCCAAAAAAAAAAACATTAATGTTAAAAAGAGAACTTGATTAGTATTACAAGGTCAATTTGAACATGAATTAAACCAAAAAGAATAGGGTCTGGCTAGTGTGAGGTACAAAATTATTATACAAAAAACAAGTCGGTTATGAGAAATAAAAAAGAAAAAGAATTAAAAGAATGAAGATTACTAGTATGCATGTACCTCTCTAAAACTGAGTAGAATTCACTGCAAATTGAGCTTGAATCCAAGCTTGGAAGAAATGAACTAACCTCTAACGATTATTTATATGTTCTAAAAGATCCAATTTGATATACAACCCAACTTTCATTCAAGATATTTTTGAAATCAAGCTACTTAATCTTTGATTCTATTTTCTATCCCGCATCAAAGTTGATCACTTCACGAATAAGGCAATAAAAATCTCCCTTATCGCAAGTGAAGTTTTTTTAGCCAATTTTTATAAAAATTATGAAAGATTTATTTAGTTTTATGTAAAACTGTATTATTGGGTCAAATTATAACTTATGTATAACTTAGGGCCTATTCACATTTACTGAGCTGAGCTGAGCTCGAACTAAACTAAAGTGAATTGAATAGAGCTAAAATGAATATTTTATGAGAGAATAAAATTGGGAATTGATTGGAGCTGAGCTTAACTGATTAGAGCTGAACAGACCCTTAGGTTAGGCCATGTTCGATGAAATGTAGCTGTATAGGTATTTGTAAGTTGTGGTCGTAGTTGTTATGAAGATGAATGATCAAGTAAGGGCCTGTTCTCATACGTTGAAATTCAGTTTAGTTCAGCTCAATTCAGTTCAGCTCAGTTCAGTTCAGTTCATCTGAGTTCAGTCAATGAAAACAGCCCCTAAAAGCATTTGGTAAAATATCTATATGCGGGGGAAAAAAACTTGTGACTACCTTTAATTATCAAAAGCAGATAATTATACTATTTTCAATATAATCTAGCTACCTCCACCACTGAACATTATCCCCGCCGTAATGGCCTTAATTATTCGACAAAACTAGTTGGCCGGTAGCGGGTATCTTTTGGCTACTAAATAACGGGTAATCGTTAGAGTAGCGAGTAGTTGTCAATTAGTAGCGAACTAGCAGGTAGAGAAGAACTATCAATGTAACGATCGATAAATTAAGTTGAGTGTTTACCACTTATTACTGAACTAATTAGGTAACTCTACTTTGAGGTAGGATTAGTTTACCACTTATTAGAAGCTAATCTTTTTTTTTTTTTGACAAAATTAGAAGCTATTCTTAAAATAACAACGAATATGAAAAAAATGAATAAATTAGCTTGTTTTCAAGAAAAAAAAAAAGAATTAATTAAGTTGGATAAAAAATAAAAAGCGTCACAATTCTACAAATAACAAGTTCACAATGACATTGTAAAGCTTTAATTAATTAATATATGTTTCTAGTTATGTGTTAAAAAAAAAAAACAAGTTCACAATGACATTGTTTCACATAAATTTATCGAGCTTTATTGACAAAAATATCTCTAAACAAGTAAATACGGAGTACAAGGTTTAAAAAGTACAAGTGGTAAAATCAAATTTGATAATTACCCAAAAAAAAATTTCTTTTATAAATATAAAGAGATAAATATAGGGACAAATTAGTACTCTAGTAAGTATAAACCTAAATCCTCTCTTGGCACTTCCTCCTTTTTCTCTCCTAGCCTATTGCCTCCTCTTTAATTTCTCTCTCATACACACACACTTTCTCTCTCCTCCTTACAAAAGTCCTGATCATAAAACCCTTCTTTAATGTATCTTTGCTTCTACAAGTGATGTTAAGTCTTCATCATCAAGAATTTTCTCAGAAATAATCGAATTTTAGTTTACAACAAAAAGGTATGTCCCCTAAAGAACTAGTCCTATTTCTCATCTTTCAAGAAAATGTCATTTCTATTAAAAATCATTTTTAAGAAAAAATTTAAAGTAATTATTTTTTTCTTCTTTTACTTTGTTATTTATGTTATTGAATAAATCATTTGATTTTATAATTCATTTCAGTCTCTCTCAAAAACAAAAACCTATTCAGAAATAATGGCACCAACAACAAGTAGAAGAAGAACCCAAAAATCAACACCAACAACAAGGAAGATTATCACAAGGAGCATATACAAGAAGGAGCAACTATTGCTACATAGCCAAAAACCACCCAAGAAATCAAAGGAAAATAATCGTGTTGAATCGGTTTCGTGTTTCGACAACGATGAAGATGATCATCTCCAACACAATCAAAGAATCAACAACAGCAACAAAAGTAGTAATAATAATAGCTCATCAAATGGTGGTAGTGGTGATTTGTGCACAACACCAAAATCAGAGAAGTATAAGATACCAGAGATAACAACATGTCCACCAGCACCAAAGAAGCCAAGAAATAGTATTTGTTTATTTCAAAAAAGGAGGCCAATCACTTTTTTTGCTCATCCTGATTTAGACAAATTCTTCATGTTTGCTACTCCTATCAGAGATATCAAGGTTTGAATTTTCCCCCTTTTTTTTCAAAATCAAAAAATTTTCAAAAAAAATTAATTATAACTAATAGCATATTTAGCGTGTTTTATTTTTAATTAATTAGTTAATAGGCCTCTTTTTTTTTTCTTTTCTTTTTTTTTTTTTTTTTTTTGAAGAGTAATAGTGTGAATGAGGTTTTTAGTAAAAACCCTTTTAGGTAAAGGGTTTTTTTTTTTTAAATTAAAAAAAAATATTGGGAAGTTTTTATTAACATTTTATAGTTAGCTCTTTTTTTTTTTTTTTTTTTTGAAATATAAATTATGGGTGAAAGAGGTCTCAATCTCACTGACCAAATGATAAATCAAGCATGAGGTTTGTTTGGTAATCATATTTTGGTTTTTAGTAGAATTATTTTCCTGGTGATGAAAAGAAGGAATCTTTATATTACTGTATAAATTTTTAATTTTTATGGTGTGAAATTGTATATATATATATATATATATATATATATATATATATATATATATATATATATATATATATATATATATATATATATATATATATTTTAATTAATTTTTCGTGTTTTTTTAGTTAATTGATATACGATGTGGTCAAATCAAAGAAAGCAAAATGCTTTTGAATTTTCTTTGTGCCGCCCATACGCGTTTTATTAATGTGTATGCTTCTAATTAATTAAAATCTTATTATGTATTTCCTTTTTTATTTTCCTACTTTACTTTAATATAGCAGTCCAATTTGATTGGTGGAATATTATTTTTGATTATATTGGGCAATAATAAAGCTAACTTTGGTACCAAATAATGCTAATTCATTAAAAAGATACTACCACAAACATACCAATCAATGGTCGTAATTATCCCTTAATAACCTCTATTATCTCTGTGTATGACTCGTAATTAGGCTATTTTTTGGTAACAAATTAAGCATTTTATAGTCTTTTTATTTGAGTAGTAAACAGTTCAGTTCTATAAAAATCAGGTGAACTTATTTTAAAATTAAATTTTATTATCATGTCAAAAATATGATGTGCACATATAAAATCCGATAATTATTATTATTTTGAAATGATTAGTCAAGTTCAAATACAAAGGAAATGATGATAAATTGGCAAAATTGTGAATGTAAATTGGTCTACCATGCAATATATGAATTCTATCATGAATGGTTCAATATTCTATATTCTATGCTAATTCTATTGTCTTTTTTGATCAATAAAAAAGGCTTCCACATTCCACAAAAAGTGACCTATTCAAGTCAAGAATTCCACTTTTGTGTGCTCAATTCATCAGCACATCTGCACATACGTATCAATTTCATTTCACAGTTTTAAGTCGATCCCCACACGAGTTGATTGCATTTTTTATTTTTTTATCTATAGAAGGTTTAAAAATGGTCCACGAGAAAGACTAATGACTCAACTAATGAACCAACCATTTCTTTCATGGTTAATTAATCAACAATTTAAAAAGTTAAGTTTAGATTTGATGGTGACTGTCAATTCGCAGTAAATTATCATTCGCATTTGAGAGAACTATAGTTTATGTTAACATGTGTAGGTATCACGTTGATTCATACCTCGACGAGGGAATATTAAATTAGACACATACTACGTGTGTGATATACATCCATAAAGATATAATCATACAAGGATATTTCAAATTACCCAAAAAAAACAACATGATTTGTGAAGATTATGTATTTTTATTTTTATGGGGGTGGTTGGAGACTTGGAGGAAGGAAAAGGGAGGAAATTAGAATAATTCCATTATACTTCAATTAACGCGTGGGACATAAACATAATAGACACGAATAATTGGTCTTGTTATTATGAACTACTCCACTCCATAATTAGATATAGTACAATACATAATACATAAAGATATTGTGATATAAATATATAATATAAAGTTTTTATATGTATCACAATTATATAATATGGTTTGATTTTATAATAAATAAGTAGTATAGGGTGGTGTCTGAGTCAGAGATAGCCATCAATTAGAAGGGAATCCAAGGAAGAGAGTGGCTCGTGCGGGTTGTGATCATTGTCCTTGTTAGTAGGGAATCTCAAGAAATACCCTCCTTTTTCCACTCAAATCAACCAATTTTATTTCTGTTTATTTTCGTTTTATTTGTTTTACACAAATTGTTAAACGTATGGGGCAGGTCACATTGTATGACCAGCTATTGTGAGAGTTATTTCATAAGTGTTATAGGAATTACCCAGTAAAGTCGTAAGTGTTCAAGGATTATTTTGTTAGTATTATAAGGTTATTCCGTTAATGTTATAGGGGTTACTCGATCAATGCTACAAGGGTTACTCGGTCGCTGTTTTAAGGGTTACTTTACTTTTGTACACATAAGACACGCTGTTTTTTTTTTTATCTAGACTTCATATTACTTTGTTTTTATTTTTTATGTTTTAATTATTATTTATGTAAATATACTTTTATATGGTTATGTGTTGAAGATAAGGGGGTGAATTTCCTGATTGTATGCAGGGTAAGCAGCAGAGTGACATTGACTGGCAATAAATTTGGGGTTGTATTCTTTGCATATGCTCAGAAAATTAACTTGTGTTTTTAAGGGGAGGCAATGTTCACTGATCAAGTGACTTAATAACTTTTTGATTATGACATGAGTTTCCTTGCCTTAGATTCCTTTTAACTAGGCAGTTGCCTGCCAATTCTGGTACTTGTGTAAATATGGAGTACTTGTATTTCCTCTTTTGTTTGTCCAATCGTGTGGAAGTAGTAATGTAATACGTAGTATACCAGAAGTTATGTATTTGTTGTTAAGGCAAATTTGTAAATATTTAATCTAAAAGTTAACATTAGTATCATTGAATTGTAAAATGTACAATTGATAGTGGAATAATACTATAGTTTATAAATGATTATAATGATACGGAGTACTAAAGATTGCTACAATGGTATATTTTGAAGCTACTAGTATATATACGAATCGGTTATAAAATTGTGGCTTTAGTAGTGTAATGATATTATAAATGGTTGTGAAGTTGTAATGGTACTAAAATGACTATAATGGTATACTAAAATTTGAAAATTAAAGTGACAAAATGTGGTCTCATTACCTTTTATTGTTATACTAACTTACCATTATACCCTTGTTATTATGTACCAACACATACACATACATAACAATATCCTTAGCTTTAGAATTCCTCATACGATTATGTCGATATACAAGCATGGCTTTAGTTTAGTTTTTCGTAATGAGGGTTCGTGGATCAGACATCAAGTGAAGCTCGACTTAGTATTATTATATGAGATCAATATACAAGGTCCCACACTTTTGGACTAAATTTTAAATTATTTAAGCTTGGCTTAGCTTAGGGCATGTTCTCATACGATTATTTTCAGTTCAGTTCAGCTCCTAATTTCCTTCTCTTATAAAATATTCATTTCAGTTCAGTTCAGTTCTAATAAGTTATGTTCAGCTCAGCTGAGTTCAGTCAATGAGAATATGTCCTTAGTATTATTCTACTTCAGTTTAATTCAATGTAGTTCGACTCAACTTAGTTCATTATTCTACTTTTATATCTATACATGAAGTGTAACTCATTTGGTCTAGACTTTGCTTAACTTATTTTGTCTAGACTTAGCTTAACTTATTTTGTCTACTACAATATAAGTTGGAGTAGGTTAGATAAAACAAGTAGTCCTAACCATTTCATAAACCTGGCCAAATATGCCTTGATTGACGAGCTTCAATGCTTTGTGATATGTAAGACAATTAATTTCTTTTCTTAGATTTATATCTTTGATGTCCTCTACTAGAAAAGATTTTTCTTTTTAAAACTATGTAATGGGGTTCTCTCATGCTTTTAGTTACATTTATGTCTACTAATAAAGAGTGCATAAATGAGACTAAAATGGTTTATTGTACGGAAATGACATATCTTTGTAGTTCATCTTTTGCTTTTGTTTTCCTTTTGAAATCAAATTACCAAGGCCAAGATCACAATCATTCTCAAAGTTAGGGCCGATAATGTAACGTGACTTACTAAAGATAATTAATTTACAAGTACTAATTTTGGCCTTGTATGTTTTAGTCCTCGATATTAAGAGTTCAAAAGATTAGCTAAAGTTTCACTTTGATTCTTTAATTTAAATATGTATATTGATCACTTTCACTAGCAATTGTCAGGAACATACACCACCATAAGTCTTCATTTATCCATTACAACGTATATAATTAATACTAAGGGCCTGTTTTCATTGACTGAACTGAACTGAACTAAACTAAACTGAATTGAACTGAACTAAACTGAACTGAACTGAACTGAAATGAATATTTTATTAGAGAAGGAAATTAGGAGCTGAACTAAACTGAATTGAGCTCAACTGAACTGAACTGAACTGAATTTCAATGTATGAGAACAGGCCCTAATTAGGGTTTTATGCTTACCATTAGCAAATTATTTGCGGCATAGAAATGCCCAAAAGACCGAGTTTCATATTTTTTGGTTCGATTATGTTTACAACATGATTTTTTTTTTTTATCAACAAATGGAGGTATTGAAATTTTTTTAAAAAGGGAAACATGAATTGGTGTAGGTAAACAACCCAAGAAGGAGGGGGCACAATTGGTCCCATTACAAATTAAACAAATTATGTTCCCCAAAACTTATCAGCAAAGGATGAATAACCCTCCTCTACTGAACCCGCTATAGATCAGACTCAATCAGTAACGTCATTAATTTATATCTTCTCTAATATGACACGATTCACACATGAACAATTATAGGGTTTTGACGATTAACGAACTATCGTTATGCACAAATACTTGTCAATGCTAGATACTAATTTAAGTGATATAAGGAATAAGATGCAATTTCTTAGTCTATATAATACTTGAGTGTGCATGGTATGTAAATAAACCAAGACTTTGAACTACTATCAAGTAGATAAGAGATACACAACATATATAAAAGTTGGGAATCCTTTTTTTCATAATCAAATCAAGGAAGTTTACGTGAAGTAATTACATACATATTGATTACTGTTATTTCGTGTAATAGTACACTTGATTGTCACAAATAGACATAAATTAAGTTGAAAAAAATGTAAGTGGCTTCTCGGAATGAGGGTTGACAAAATGTGTTCATAGGAAGGAATCAATTAAAAAAATAAAATTGCATTTGGATTGGTGTCTTTTTGCTAAAGTTGATGAATTCCTTTTATAATTCCAATGATATAATGTACGTGAAAATATATAAGTATGTATAATATCAAAGCAAATGCTTCTTTTTTTTAAAAAAAAAAATATGAGTTAATTAAATGAAGTATGTGTCATAGGAAACTCATCAGAGCTTTTCTAGAATCCGAGGTTCTCTTTGCTCCTTCCAGTAATACTTTGGCTTTTGAGTCAAAACACCATTACTAGCTTAACTACTGTTGTAATTAAAGTTTGGGCAGCACTTATTCAGTTTTCCCTCCTTCAATGTGTTTTTTCTTTTGGGGTATTTGTCTGCTCTTATTAGGGCTGGCAAAAGTTAATCACACATACGCACCGAGGGAAAACATTAGTTATTTCAAAACAAATGTTTCAATTTAAAGTTTTACACCATTCACATACTCTGCCTTGATCTCGTTAATATTGATACATAAGATTAAATATATGGAGAATATAAGCATGCATGTGGACACTGAATTGTCATAATCGTTTTAGTGTATGGTTTATAAATATCAACCGTTTATTGGTTTATAATTCAATCATGTTGATAATTGAAGAGGTTTTTGGTCAGAGCAACATTCCGTATTGGCAAATATGCCCATCAAATTAGAAATTTTTTATTTTTTTATTTTGAAATAAAAGGAGTAACAACACAACACAATACAAGTTGTCATGTAATAATCCATCTGCCTAGCTTTTATGATGTATTCAAGTTTATTATTTTGTATTTTATTTTAAGGTTTTTTTTTCTTTTTTGTGAGTTATTAGTAAATAACAATTAGATGCCATTATACATATGATGTATTTAATGAGTTCATGTGATATAATATATGTATAGTAATATACGTTCATTAAAAAAAAAAAAACAAAATACCTCTCTTTGAATTTTCAACTCATATTATCTTCTGTTTTTGTTTCTAGCTAGCTAGCATAGATATCTCACAAAGCCAAACCATCTTACTTACTACTACGTAAAATTAATTAGTAGAGCAAATTAATTTAAAAGGATTATTAATTTCCTAACAAAAAAAGAAAAGGATTAATAATTAAGCAAACCTTCCACTTCGTATGGTTTCAAAAAAAAAAAAAAAAAACCTTCCACTTCATATAATAAATCAATAAAGCAAATTAATTGAGTTTGAAACTAGACTAAGGATTCAAACCCTCGATATTATGTCGTTGTAAACACCGAATCCAAGGATCAAGATCATTAACGATGAGGTATTGTATTGTACTTTACAATACTAATTTTACCTATAATTCCTACATATATCAAGTGTTATTATCACATATTGCGTATTACGAGTACGTGTACCACGGTTCCATCTTGTTTGAACCCTTCAACATATCACTTCTTAAAGAAGTGATCAATTGAAGAATGAAGATTAAACAAAGATTTGTGTCTTAGATTTTTTTTTTTTTTATTTTTTTTTTGAATGTGTCTTAGATTGACTATTGTACATAAAAATTGTTTATAGCATTATCCCAAGTGAACGAGCATATCAAGTCCTATGCTTGCAGACAATGTGTATTGGTAAATGGGCCTTAAATATTGGACTTGGTATCTTCTTGGACTCCCAAAAGCTGCTCTTACTCTTACATACCAACACATTTTCCTAGAACTCTAGAAGCCCTATGCAAATATTCCTGATGTTAGGTTTTTAAGGTTTGAGAAAAAAGTTTGTATATACTACTATTAATTCAAGGATTTTATATCCATTTTTATATTTTTGGTCAATTGTTGAGAACTGTTGTCATTTATAAACAAAATCTTTGATCTTTAGCAGTGGATTGAGTCAATATAATTCATCAATCTACTAATTTAAAATAGCTGAATTTGACCATTTTTCTTATTATTGCATCTAAATTGTGCTGCAATTTTTGGTGACATTGAATAGGGTTACTTTAGGGACTTGAATAATACAATACATCAATTTCTTGGAGCTATCATTATTGCTTGTCATAAAAATTGTATATTTGTATTGGTTTGTTTACTTTTCAAACTTTCAACTCTAATTTTGGTCAACAATATTGTGATCTCACCATAAAATAAAGGGTTGTTCTTAAAATTATCAGAATACTAATATATGAAATATTATCACTTTTTTTTTTTTGACAAAGAAATATTATCACTTACAACTTATGCAAATACAATCATTTCACATATTTCGAGTTTTGAGTTTTAATCATATGTTGACATATATGATACAAGTATAAGTCAATATTGTTCTAATATTAGTCTAATGCCTTTAGCCTTTGGGATCATGTTAAACACTAAGCAAACTTGTTTTCAATAATCTATGTGCTACATACCGTTCTCCAAAACTTAAATACTCAAATTTCACAATAAGAGCCTCTTACATTAACTAGGTCTAGTTAGAACATGGTGATGCAATTGGTATAGAGTTTGGGTCAAGGCAAAAGGGTTTGGAAAATAGTTCAAATTAAAAATAAATTACATGTATGCATAGTTTAGTATTTACAAGTACTTAGTTTTATTTATCTACCTCTGTTACAATTTTTATTTGCTCAATCTTTTTATTAGTAGTCAATCATCAAATCTGTTATAGACTCAAATCCACATTGACCCGAACCACTTTAACCCATTTAAATATAGTCCTTTTATGATCTTACTTGCTAGTCAATGACCTTACGTCCTTACCAAGCATAAATGAATCCACCTAATACATTATATCGGGTTTAGCAGACTAGCATTAACACATGTACATTCTAAATGACTACATTGACCCGATCCACTTTGATCCAATGAAATGACTCTCCTCTTTGTTGGCATACTTAGACCCTATTCTTTTAAGCTGCTAGGCAAACAAAGCAAATTTTAGCAGACCAGATTGAGTCAGTAGATTTTAACAAAGCAAATTAGATTTCAGCAAAGCAGCTCAAAAGAATAGGGCCTTTAACCAACCATATCCCTAACCCACCTATTACTCTAATACCAAGTCTATCATTAACACATGTATGTTTTAGTAACTTTTGTTTAACCAAATTTCAAAAATTGACAAATGTAAGGTAATTTCAATTTTGCATAAAAAATTAATCAATTTTTTTTTTTTTTTTTTTTTTTTTTTTTTTTAAAAAAAAGAGAGTGAAAACTAGTGGCGGCTAAAGGGGAGAGTAGTAAGAGTGAAGAGGTATAGTGAAGTAACACGAGAGCACTGGAACACTTCAACGTGTCGTCCTTATACCATTCTTCTTCTGTTGCGCTGTCATCCCGTTTATTTTCCTCCTCTCAATTTTTTTATTATTTATTTATTTATTTTCAAAAAAAACAAAAAACAAAAAAAAAAAAAGACTACCCAACGAAAAGACTTTGCTACGACTTCCTTCTTCACAAGATTGGAGGAGAAAAAAAATTAAAATTTAGAGAGAGAAAATTAAAAAAACAAAAAAGTACCCAAAATTAAATTTTTACAATTTGATTTTTGGGTGGAATTTCAAATTAATTTTGATATATTCAATTGAAAGTTTAATTTCCCCCAATTTTTTGAAATTCTCAAAATTTTAGGGTTCTTATTGTTAATTCCCTTTTGTTTCACCAAGCGAGAATTTTTCTTCCAAGTAAGTATCTTTTTTGCATTCCGATTGGTCTGATTTGAATTTGTTGAGTTTCGACCGTCTTTTTTGAGGTTTTAATTGGTGTTTGTGTTTATAATTCGATGCGAATTTTGGCTTTTTTCGATTTTTTTTTGGGTAATTTTATTTTGAGTTGTTAGGGTTTCTGCATGTCGATATCTATAAATTTTGATTGTTCTGAGAATTCCGTATTAATTGTTTGTGATTCTGTTTGTTTGATTTTCATCGTTGATTGAGCTGGAGGACTGGATTATGATAATTTGGGGAATTTTGGCGGGTTTTACTTTGTCAATGGTTGTTGGGATTTACATTGAGATTTTGGTTAAATTGATTTGGGTTGAATATTGAAATTGTGATTATAATTTTAATAGGTCTTATAGTTTGATAAATGTTGCATTTATTTTGCCTGAAATTATGAGTGAATTATGGTCTCTCAGCTGCAAAGTGTTGAAGGTTGCCAAATTCTGGGGCATTCTGCATGTTAAGTTACCTGAATACTTACCAACCTAGAGAGATATTGATTGAAGAAAGTCTCCGATCATATACAGTGATTGAGTTATCGTGATATAGATAGTGTCGAAGGTGATATAAATCTTTGTCAATTTTTCTTAGAAAGGGGTTAAGACAGGCGATTGCTTAGATATGTGACAATTGATCTAGTAGATAACGAATCGTCCCGTCATACTTTGGTGCCCAGGAAGTGTTGGAAGGGGATGATGATATATGTTTTTTATCACTTGGGGATCTATAGTATTTGATGACTCCAAATTGGTTTGGAACTCGGCTGATTCCTATGTCAAGCTCGAAGGGAGCTTATAGATTGTGAAGCTGGTTTAAGCCTCTCCAGAGTACTTGAAGTTGGTGAATTCATTAGTTCTGATAATTTAATGCCAAAGGTGATAGGAATGGATAAGGATAAGATAGGGGGAAGTAACAAACCATGTTTCTGAGAAATAGTCATTAGTATTCTTATATCTCCGAGAGTATGAGATCTTGTTCTTGATTGGTGGATAGGTTATGTCAGGAAAATTTTATAAAGAGGAGATGACTAATGTCAAGACAAGTATTAAAAAAACGATAATTAGAGAATTACTTCAGTAACTGGATGCAAAGTTGGAAAACAGGATCTTTGCTCAAAATTTTGCTTAGGGATTTGACTTGTATTTTTCCAATGTTAGAATCACATGATTGGTTCTGTGATGCTATTTTTGCAGAATCTCTAGGCTGATTTAGGTTTAACCCATTGCAGGTTCAAAGTTGAATATCTGAGATTGATGCCATTTTAAGTGTGTAACTGAAGCATGCCATCAAAATCTATTTTGGCAAGCCAACCCGAGCCTG
Organism: Chenopodium album; assembly: GCF_948465745.1. Classification (NCBI taxonomy): domain Eukaryota; kingdom Viridiplantae; phylum Streptophyta; class Magnoliopsida; order Caryophyllales; family Amaranthaceae; genus Chenopodium; species Chenopodium album. Next base: position 1,478,870 of record NC_137855.1, read on the forward strand.
TTTCCCACACTAATACTCCACCATCAGCAGCTTGTTCTGATCAGTGGTGGCGAGCGGCTGGATATGGTCCATTGCCTTTAACTGATGCAGTTGGAAGTGTTCCTAAACCAACGTTGCCTAACCATCCAGTTGAGATGTCGGAATCTAAAGATGACCAGTCACTGTCCAATGCAGGGGATGATGAAGAAGAGACCAGCAAAGACTCAGAAACTACAGGTTCTACTTCTACCCCTCGAGGTATTGTTCCACATATATGTTTCTCCCTCTTTTAGATATTAGGCCACATTTCTATTTTGGATCGTTTTTTATTACTAGTCCACATTTTAAATTTTGTCGATCAAAGCTTACAACTTGTCCATATTAGTCTTAACTGATGATAACTTAAATAAAAGAATACTTTGTGGGTACTATGGCGTGGTAAAAATGCAAATTTTTTCAATAAGGATGATTATGATAGTTCTATCCAATTCCTTAGCTGCACCTTCAATTACATGTGGCTTATTATTTAGAAATGGAGGGGGTATCATTATACCAACCAACATAATGTCATGTTCATAAAGTAGTGCTCTATGATTGGAAGAAGTATCTCATACTCTATTTGCTTTCTGATTTTCCCTCCTTATTTTTTGGTGGCTGGGATGGGTGTGTGTGTGTGTGTGTGTTTATGGGCATGTGGCTGTATGTAGTATGTAAACAGGAAATCATTGATAGATTTTAAGGTTTGTACATGAGTTGCAGACTTGCTGGACTTGTCCTAGAATGTGAAGTAGGAATCTAATTTGCTTTTTTGCTTGATTAAGGAACCAATATGTGATTCTCTTCACTATGCTAATCAGTTTATTTTTCCTGCCTCAGACAGTAGCTGTGGGCACGAACTTCAGAAATCGCAATATGGTGAGTCTAGTATGTCTCTTGGAAGTGCAGATTACTATTCACAGCATCCACAGCTAGAACTTGTTGGTCACTCAATTGTAAGTGATACATGTCATTTTTTGCTGACTCTGCTAGATTTGACAAATGATGATTAGTGCTATTATGAATATACTACAACCAACTATTTTTGTAATGCTATACTGCTATATGCAGGCCTGCGCGTCAGCTCCTTATCCTGATCTCTACTATGGAGGAATGATGGCTGCCTATGGATCTCAGCCCTTGGTAGGTCACTTTATATATTCGTAACTGGAGAATTCTTGTCATAGGGGAAGTGGGGAGTGCACTAGGAGTTTTACATGTTCTTAGTAACCTATGATTCTTAATTTATAATTTGTGATTTTCTTTGAGGGCAAGATAATTTTCAAAGAAAAAGGGATGTAGTGAAATAAATTAAAAGCTGTGTTGTTGATTTAATTTGTTGTTGTCTGGTTGTGTTTGCCTATTGTCCAGTGTATGTTTGTTTTTCCCATGTGATCCTTTATGATGTGGAAGTATCACCTTTTCCCCTTCTTATTAGATCAATTTGTTCTAAAGCTCATTAAATTACCATCTTACCACATTATTCTCTTTCCAACATCTCATTATGCCCCCAAGAACTAGCAGCTACACAGATGATCCCTAGAGTAGTGACACTGACCACCCTCTTCTTCATAACTTAGATCCAGGCCATCTAGTTTACTTGATATGAAAAGGGCTTTTGCTACTAGGAATTCACTTTCTGAAATGACTGCTGCTCTTCTGCATCTGTTCTCTGTGCATGAGAAACTTCTTCAATTGCAGTTCTTCAGCTAGAATAATTCTGCATTTAGCGTAATGACATTCTCACTGCAAGCAGTACGTAGTCCTTTCTGAAACCACTTTCCACTCTCTAGCAGTCTCATAAGCTCATTTAGAACCACACGGCTACATACAGTGACATAACTGCAATTAGCTCTGTACAGATTTGAACTTGGAACCTTTAAAGAAAAGAATGCTTGCAGATTTCTGTCATTTATGCATAGGAGCAGAAATACTGAAATAGGAGACTCAATACATATCCTACTTAACATGTTCGCAGAGGCATAATTACCACTGAGTAAGTAGGATTTAAAATTGTCTGACTCCGTTTTTCCCACTCTTGGAAGTCACCTCTCATATATATTTTTTATTGATGGTCATGATAGACCTCCATTCTACTTCATATATGACAAGCAGTCACTTTTAAAATGTCAATTGCCTTTAATAAAGAAAATAAATGAACTTCAAACTGACAGTCTCCAGGCTTAGGCACACGTATGCATTATTTTTCTTTAAGCAATAAGTCTGTAATTTAACCTGTCTAAATCAATTTTTTGAAATGACTATTTGCTGGCAGACTTAAGCATAAAATAGCTTATTCTGCTATTGGAAAGGCTCTATTGACAAGATTATCAGGGTTGTGGCGTTCTCCAGACTACTGATTGGATTTATGTCTTAAGGTTCTGTCCTAGCATCACTTTTGTCTTAGTGCTTGTGGTTAGCCTAAGGTTTATGATAAATGCCTCAATCTTGCAACTTGTGAAAATTGGAAGTTTTAGGATTTATAAAGGATTCTATTTTCAGGGAAATATGAGTGTAGTATTATCTTCCCAATTGATGATCTTGGATGAGTTTTATCTATGGTGATGTGCTTTATCCACCTTCAACCCGAGACAGCTCTCCCATCTTTTATTACAGTAGTAATTGTTTTGCAGGGGAGGGGGGAATTGACTTCTAATTGACGTGGATTGAATGTTATACAGTTGTATAATTTTTATAAAGCTAGCTAGGACAGTTGTGTTTGCGATTGTATTTACAATTTTACAGGTTTCCCACGTTAAGAGATCTCTTTCATCTGTCAACATCAAGTGCTTTCAGACTCGTCCAAAACATTGTTATCTGTTTGGCCTTAATTTTAAGAATAAGATATGCTGTTTGTTTTTAGGCTCAAGTTGGGTAATGCTGTGTGCCTGTGTGACTAAATCTTTCCTTGAATGTATGATATGACTAGGTTCCTCCCCAGTTTTATGGGATGCATCAACCCAGGATGCCTCTACCTCTTGAGATGGCACAAGAACCTGTTTATGTCAATGCTAAGCAGTATCATGGAATCTTGAGGCGGAGGCAGGTTCGTGCTAAAGCTGAGCTGGAGAGGAAACTTATCAAAATCAGAAAGGTAATTGCATGCTTGATCCATGTAGACTTTGTATCTAATTGTCTTTTGTGATCTTTGAATGCTTTGCATCCTTAATGTGTTTTTTTATTTTCCCTCTTCTTTTCTGTAGCCATACCTACACGAGTCTCGCCACCAACATGCTTTGAGAAGGGCTAGAGGTACAGGAGGACGTTTTGCGAAGAAGGGTGAAGCTGAAGGTTCTGGCCACTCGGCTGATGAGAAAAATAAATCATCAGGTTTTGATTTACCCTTCTGATCTTTCATTGGATATTTTCAGGATGTTGCCTTTATTCTCTTTTTACCTCTGGATTTTTATATACAATCAGATGCAGGAGGGTCCCATTTGCATGAGGCCCATGAAGAACGTGCTGACATCTCCAACGGTTCAGGAGGAACTAGAACTGGGGAAGGTCAGTCGAACCAGCAATGGGGTAGCAGCATGTCCAGTGACCAGGCTCCGCAATGTGCACTAGCCATCTGATAGTTTGAGCATAACAAGGGAGTCGAGAATTCAACTACCTGGATAGAAGATGTATATGTCCTATTTCTCTTTATCTTTTTATGGCAGATTGGATCTTCTCTTGGCCTTAAATGGCCAAGCGGCAAATCATTCTTGGCTGGTTAATAGTGCTTGTGGGTGTCAGGGAGAGTAGGATAAAGTTGGATAGCAAATTAGCAGTTTGATGGCCTTTGTGTTTATCGGCATACCCTCTGGATTATGTACAGTTTGTAGTTTTTATTTTTCAGTAGTTCAGAGCTTTAGGTTAGTGAGGAAGGATAATGAGGCTAAGATATCATCATTTGGTAGCTTGTATGTTCTATCTTGATGACTTTTACTTCATTTTAGTACTTTGTATAGTTGGTAGGTTTATGGTGCTATTAGGTTCGTATTTGAGATATTACTATACTCTTGGCTGGCTGCAGCTCATAAAGTGTTTGGAACAAATAGGTTTACCGAGATTTTGTGTTTAACAATTCTACTTTAGACTAACTCTGCATGTTTTACTGGCATTTACGCGGTTTTGCTGAATAGTGAGCTTCTGCTGGTTTGTTTTGCTCTGCTCAGGGTGACAATTGGAGTAGGAAAATACGTATAAGAAGCTACTTTGATTTTTGGTAGATTCATGGGCACTAGACTGTTCAATCATATAATCAACGAAATTGGAGAGTTGACAATGCTAGGGGGCATCTTCAACGTTTTTGTTCAATTTTCCACGAGGGTGACACAAGCATAAGTAAAACTGTAAACAATGTTGTAAGTGCAATGTATGTACACGAGGGGAAAAAAAAAAAAAAGGTGCCTTTCATATTTTTTGTTTTACTCCTTTCTAATTTATAGTACTTCCGTTTCTTTTTAATTGTCACATATTCCTTTTTAGGAAGTTTCTTTTTAGTTGACACGTTTCGTTTTTGGGTAAATTTTTTACCTTGCATTTATAAGTTACCCCACTTGCTTTTTCATTTTCTATCACTCTCTCTCCTCTCCTTAATATATGTGCCTAAATCACACGCGTCAACTAAATAGAAACGGAGGAAGTATACTAAATGAGATTAAACATGTTGAAATGATTTGGATATAGAGTGTGTGCAATCACTTTTCACTTCACCTCTATTTATTTTTATAAGTTGGGCATGTCTAAGTAGAGCTGTTAATTCGGGTATTCAAGTCGGGTTTAGGTTAGGTTAAATTAGGTCTCGGGTTAAATCAGTATCAGGTTATGTCGGGTTAATCTAGCTTCAGATCAGGTTCAAGTTCAGGTCGGATCAATTTCAGTTCAAGTTATAACGGGTCGTTCACCTTTCGGATATAATAAATATCGATGTGGCCAAGTTGAACTATATAATTACGCCTTCCATAATTTGATCAAGCATCATCAAGATTTTATTAAACCTATATACCAGTAATAGATAACGAAAGGTATATAAGCTGAACAAAAGATTTTATTAAATCGGATTGAGGATTTACAAAATTATACCAGTATATAAGCTAAATAAAAGATATATAAAATCTTATTAAACCTTCCATGACTTGGGTTCTGATTTTAATTGGACCGGGTACTAGTTTGGGTTTGGATTGTTTTCGGGTCGGATTTAATCGGTTGACGGTTATTATCAGGTCGGATGCAAGTTCGAGTTCGGTTTCAGGTCATCAAGTATTCGATCAAATCGATTTTTGGTTAAGATCAGGTCAGGTTTAGGTCAGGTTACAGGTCACTAGATTCACCTCATTGCCCGAGTACAACTGGGTTCAGATCATTGTCGGTTAAGGTTAGGTTCTCGGGTCGGGTCAGTTTTTGACAACTCAAGCTATAATCCACACTTTTTTGAGGAAATTTTGAGGTTTCGGGGCCCGGCGGAAAAATTTTTTGAGACCCTAGGGGATATATCTCGGGGTCATATAATGCCGGTTGAAACCATATATGATCATTATATGTTGTCATAAACGTACGTGGTAGGCTTGAATTTACGAAATCACTACAAGTTCTGAACGGGTAAAATAACCGTTGTTTAAGGGCACATTGGGTGGTTCCATTGTCCTTATTGGACTCCTGGAGGGCATTAGGAACCATGGTAAACATCTCAGCAATTTTTATTTTCGAGCGAAAAAACGTCAAAAAATTACAATATTGAAGGCTATAATCCACGTTTTTTTTAGGAAATTTTGAGGTTTTGGGGCACAGTGGCGAAAAGTGTTGAGACCTTGAAAAATATATCTCGGTGTCATATAATGCCTTTTGAAACCATATATGATCATTATATGTTGTCATAGACGTACGTGGTAGGCTTAAGTTTATGAAAACACTGCAAGTTGTGAATGGGTAAAATGAACGTCGTAAGGGCATATTGTGTGGTTCCACCGACCCAATTGGACTTCCAAAGGGTATTAGGGACCATGATAAACATCTTGGCAATTTGTATTTTCGGGCTAAAAAAGGTTACAAAATTACAAAATTAAAGGCTATAATCCACGATTTTTGAGGAAATTTTGAGGTTTAAGGGCCCGGTGGAAAAAAGCCTTGAGACCCTAAAGGATACATCTCGGGGTCATATAATGCCATTTGAAACCATATATGATCATTATATATTGTCATAAACATCCGTTGTAGGATTGAATTTAATCAATACAAGTTGTGAACGGGTAAAATGACCATTTAAGGGCCTATTGGATGGTTCCACCGACCTAATTTGACTTCCGGAAGGTATTAGGGACCATGGTCAAAATCTCGTTAATTTTTATTTTCAGGCGAAAAAAACGTCAAAAAATTATAAAATTGTAGGCTATAATCCACGATTTTTAAGGAAGTTTTGAGGTTTCGGGGCCCGGTGGCGAAAAGCCTTAAGACCCTAAGGAATACACCTCGGGGTCATATAATGCCGTTTGAAACCATATATGATCGTCATATGTTGTCATAATTGTGGTGATGGCTTGAGTTTACAAAATCGGTGCAAGTTGCGAACGGGTAAAATGACCGTTGTTTTAGGGCATATTGGGTGGTTCCACCGACCCAATTGGACTTTCGGAGGGTATTAGGGACAATGATAAATATCTCGACAATTTTTATTTTTGGGCGAAAAAAGGTTACAAAATTACAAAATTGAAGGCTATAATCCACGTTTTTTGAGGAAATTTTTAGGTTTGAGGGCCCGGTGGAGAAATTCTTTGAGACCCTAAGGGATACATTTCGGGGTCATATAATGCCGTTTGAAACCATATATGATCATTATATATTTTCATAAACGTCCTTGGTAGGCTTGAGTTTACAAAATCACTACAAGTTGTGAACGGGTAAAATGACCGTTTAAGGGCATATTGGATGGTTCCACCAACCCAATTTGACCCCCGGAGGGTATTAGGGCAATGGTAAAAATCTCGTTAATTTTCCGGGCGAAATAAAGGTCAAAAAATTACGAAATTGTAGGCTATACTTCACGCTTTTTAAGGAAATTTTGAGGTTACAACCCGTTGGCGAAAAGCCTTGAGACCCTAAGGGATACATCTCAGGGTCATATAATGCCGTTTGAAACCATATATAATCATTATATAATGTCATAACATCTGTGGTAGGCTTGAGTTTACGAAAACGGTGCAAGTTGTGAACGTGTGAAATGACCGTTTAAGGGCATATTAGATGGTTCCGCTGACCTAATTTGACTTCCGGAGGGTATTAGGGACCATGCTCAAAATCGCGTTAATTTTTATTTCCAGGCGAAAAAAGGTCAAAAAATTACAAAATTGAAGGCTATAATCCAAGCTTTTTAATGAAATTTTTGAGGTTTCGGGGCACGATGGAGAAAAGCCTTGAGACCCTAAGGGATACATCTCAGAGTCATATAATGCCGTTTGAAATCATATATGATTATTATATGTTGTAATAACTGTCGTGGTAGGCTTGACTTTTCAAAATCAGTGCAAGTTGCGAACGGGTAAAAATGACCGTTGTTTAAAGGCATATTGGGTGGTTCCACCGACCCAATTGGACCCCTGGAGGGTATTAGGAACCATGGTAAACATCTCAGCAATTTTTATCTCCGGGCAAAAAAACGTCAAAATATTACAATATTGAAGGCTATAATCCACCCGTTTTTAGGAAATTTTAAGGTTTTAGGGCACAGTGGCAAAGGTGGTGAGACCTTAAGGAATATATCTCGGTGTCATATAATGCCGTTTGAAACCATATATGATCATTATATGTTGTCATAAACGTACGTGGTAGGCTTGAGTTTACGAAATCACTATAAGTTGTGACCGGGTAAAATGACCGTTGTTTTAGGGCATATTGGGTGGTTCCACCGACCCAATTGGACTTCCGGAGGCTATTAGGGACCATGATAAACATCGGCAATTTTTATTTTCGGGCGAAAAAAGGTTGCAAAATTACAAAATTGAAGGCTATAATCCACGTTTTTTGAGGAAATTTTGAGGATTAGGAGCCAGGTGGAGAAAAGCCTTGGGACCCTAAGGGATACCTTTCGGGGACATATAATGCTGTTTGAAACCATATATGATCATTATATATTGTCATAAACGTCCGTGGTAGGCTTGAATTTATGAAATCACTACAAGTTGTGAACGGGTAAAATGACCGTTTAAGAGCATATTGGATGGTTTCACCGACCCAATTTGACTCCCGGAGAGTATTAGGGATCATGGTAAAAATCTCGTTAATTTTTGTTTCCGGGAGAAAAAAGGTCAAAAAATTACAAAATCGTAGGCTATAATCCACGCTTTTTAAGGAAATTTTGAGGTTTTAGGGCCCGGTGGTGAAAAGCCTTGAGACCCTAAGGGATACATCTCGGGGTCATATATTGCCGTTTGAAACCATATATGATCATTATATGTTGTCATAATTGTCGTGGTAGGCTTGAGTTTACAAAAATGGTGCAAGTTGCGAACGGGTAAAATGACCATTGTTTAAGGGCATATTGGGTGGTTCCACCAACCCAACTACACTCTTGGAGGGTATTAGAAACCACGGTAAACATTTCAACAATTTTTATTTCCGGTTGAAAAAACGTCAAAAAATGACATTATTGAAGGCTATAATCCACGCTTTTTTAGGAAATTTCGAGGTTTTGGGGCACAGGGGCGAAAAAGTGTTGAGAGCTAAAGGAATATATCTTGGTGTCATATAATGCCGTTTGAAACCATTTATGATCATTATACGTTGTCATAAATGTACGTGGTAGGCTTGCGTTTACGAAATCACTGCAAGTTGTGAACGGGTAAAATGACCGTTTAAGGGAATATTGGTTGGTTCCACCGACCCAAGTGGACTTCCGGAGGGTATTAGGGACCATGATAAACATCTCGGGCATTTTTTATTTTTGGGCGAAAAAAGGTTACAAAATAACAAAATTGAAGGCTATAATCCACGTTTTTGAGGAAATTTTGAGGTTTAAGGGCCCGGTAGAGAAAAGCTTTGAGACCCTAGCTAAGGGATACATCTCGGGGTCATATAATGCCGTTTGAAACCATATATGATCATTTATATTGTCATACACATCCGTGGTAGACTTGAGTTTAACGAAATCACTTTGTGAACAGGTAAAATGACCGTTTAAGGGCATATTGGATGGTTCCACCGACCCAATTTGACTTCCAGAGGGTATTAGGGCCAAAATCTCGTTAATTTTTATTTCAGGGCGAAAAAACGTCAAAAAATTACAAAATTGTAGGCTATAATTCACGGTTTTTATGGAAATTTTGATGTTTCGGGGTTCGGTGGCTAAAAGCCTTAAGACCCTAAGGGATACATCTCGGGGTCATATAAGTCCGTTTGAAACCATATATGATCATTATATGTGTCATAATTGTGGTGGTAGGCTTGAGTTTACAAAATCGGAAAAAGTTGTGAACGGCTAAAATGACCGTTGTTTTAGGGCATATTGGGTGGTTCCACCGACCCAATTGGACTCCTAGAGGGTATTAGGAACCTTATCTCAACAATTTTTATTTCCGGACGAAAAAACGTTAAAAAATAAAAAAATATTGAAGGCTATAATCCACGCTTTTTTAGAAAATTTTGAGGTTTTGGGGCACGGTGGCGAAAAGTATTGAGACCTTAAGGAATATATCTCGGTGTCATATAATGCCGTTTGAAAACATATATGATCATTATATGTTGTCATAAACGTACGTGGTAGGCTTGAGTGTACGAAATGAGTACAAGTTGTGAACCGGTAAAATGACCGTTTAAAGGCATATTGAGTGGTTCCACTGACCCAATTGGACTTCCGGTGGATATTAAGGACCATGGTCAAAATCTCGTTGATTTTTATTTTCAGGCGAAAAAGGTCAAAATATTACAAATTTGTAGGCTATAATCCACGCTTTTAAAAGAAATTTTTGAGGTTTCAGGATCCGGTGGCGAAAAGCCTTGAGACCCTCAGGGATACATCTCGGGGTCATATAATGCCGTTTGAAACCATATATGATCATTATATGTTGTCATAATTGTCGTGGTAGGCTTGAGTTTACAAAATCGGTGCAAGTTGCAAACGGGTAAAATGACTGTTGTTTAAGGGCATATTGGGTGGTTCCACCGACCCAATTGGACTCCTGGAGGGTATAAGGAACCATGGTAAACATCTCAGCAATTTTTATTTCCGGCCGAAAAAAGTCAAAAAATTAAAATATTGAAGGCTATAATCCACGCTTTTTTAGAAAATTTTGAGGCTTTGGGGCACAGTGGCGTAAAGTGTTGAGACCTTAAAGAATATATCTCGGTGTCATATAATGTCGTTTTAAACCATATATGATCCTTATATGTTGTCATAAACGTACGTGGTAGGCTTGAGTTTACGAAAACACTGCAAGTTGTGAACGAGTTAAATGACCGTTTAAGGGCATATTGTGTGGTTTCACCGACCCAATTGGACTCCGGAGGGTATTAGAGACCATGATAAACATCTCGGCAGTTTTTATTTTCTGGCAAAAGATGGTTAAAAAATTACAAAATTAAAGGCTATAATCCACGTTTTTTGAGGAAATTTTGGGGTTAAAGGGCCTAGTGGAAAAAAGCCTTGAGACCCTATGGGATACATCTCGGGATCATATAATGCCATTTGAAACCATATATGATCATTATATATTGTCATAAATTTCTGTGGTAGGCTTGAGTTTACGAAAACACAAAGTGCAATTTAAAGTTAGGGAAATGATGAGCTTGAGTAATGTGACAAGTGGGTGCACTCTTTCATTCATTGAGGGGGATTGTGAACTTTGTGATTTTGGGGATTTTGATTTTAGAGAATTTGAAATTATATACTGAACAATTTGTTTGTTTAATTGAGTGTATAGATTAGATTAAAAGTATTCTTTTTGCTGATCTTGTCAGTGTTTAGTTTTTGACAAGGATACGTGAGGTGAAATGAATGTGAGGGTAACTTAGCTAGCGGTGCACTTCTTCAATCGCGATTTTACCCGCTTTTAGCTAGCGGTGCACTTCTTCAATCCCAACTAACCATTTGTTTTTTGTTCACCTATATAACCACTTTCACACACTTTGTTTTAGCATGCAGGACACTTGTCATCCAAGGGAAAAAGGTGGATTATGTCATAATATTGGTTTACTTTGTTGGTTAGTTCATAAATTCTATTATATAAATTGGTATTGTAACCCGCAATATTGGTTGATATGCCTGCAGACGATCACAGTTTACGAAATCACTATAAGTTGTGAACTGGTTGATATGCCTACAGACGATCACAGTTTACGAAATCACTATAAGTTGTGAACTGGTAAAATGACTGTTTAAGGGCATATTGGATGGTTCCACCGACCCAATTTGACTCCCGGAGGGTATTAGGTACCTTGGTCAAAATCTCGTTAATTTTTATTTCCGGGCGAAAAAAAATCAAAAAATTACAAAATTGAAGGCTATAATCTACGCTTTTTAAGGAAATTTTGAGGTTTCGGGGCCCGTTGACGAAAATTCTTGAGACCCATAAGGGATAAATCTCTGGTTCATATAATGCCGTTTGAAGCCATATATGATCATTATATATTGTCATAAACGTCTATGTAGGCTTGAGTTTACGAAATCACTACAAGCTGTGAACAGCTAAAATGACCGTTTAAGGGCATATTGGATGATTCCACCGACCCTATTTGACTTCTAGAGGGTGTTAGTGACCATGGTCAAAATCTCGTTAATTTTTATTTTCGGGCCAAAAAAGGTCAAAAAATTACAAAATTGAAGGCTAATAATCCACGTTTTTTAAGGAAATTTTGAGGTTTCGAGGCCCGGTGGCGAAAAGCCTTGAGATCCTAAGGGATACATCTTGGGCTCATATAATGCCGTTTGAAACCGTATATGATCATTATATAGCCTTTAATTTTGTAATTTTTTGACTTTTTTTCGCTAGTAAATAAAAATTGTCAAGATGTTTACCATGGTCCCGAATACTCTCCGAGTGTTTAATTGGGTAGTTGGAACCATCCAATTTGCCTTTAAATGGTGATTTTACTTGTTTTCGTACATTCCTCTTGTGTTGTCTATAAGCTCTCACGGGGCCTTTACGTTCCCAGATAATGGTCATATATGGGTTTACACAATATTATATGATCCCGGGATTCATCTCGTAGTGTTCCATGAATTCAAACACCAACTCCTGACACCTCCTAACTCGCTCCGATTAGTAGAGCTGTCGATTCGGGTATCCAAGTCGGGTTTGGGATGGGTCAAATCATGTCTCGGAATAAATTAGGATCAGGTTATGTCGGGTCAATCTTGCCTCAAATCAGGTTCAAGTTCCGGTTGGATCAATTCAGTTGAGGTTACTCTGGGTCGTTCATCTTTTCGGATATATGTCGAGTTCAATTCGAGCCAATTCAGATCGGATTCAATTTCAGGTTCGGCTTGTGTGTGACTCAGGTTTGACTTGGTTAATAGATGGTACCTTCGAGTTCGAGTTAGTGTTGAATTGGGTTTTGGTTCAAGTTCAATTCCAATAAATATCGATGTGTTCAAGTTAAACCTATATAATTACACCTTCCATAATTTGATCAGCATTATCAAGATTTTATTAAACCTATACATGAGTAATAAAGAACAAAAGGTATACAAGTTGAATCGGATTGTGGGTTTATAGTTTTGTACCACTATATAAGTTGAACAAAAGGCATATAAATTTTATTAAACCTTCCATGACTCGGGTACAGGTTTTAGTTGAGTCGAGCACTAGCTCAGGTTCAGATTGTTGTTGGGTTGGATTGAATCGGTAGGTTGACGGTTACTCTCAAGTCGGGAGCAGATTCGGGTTCAAGTCAACAAATATTGGATCAAATCGGTTGTTAGTTAACATCAGGTTCAGGTTCAGGTTCAGGTCGGGTTACAGGTCACTAGTTTCACCCCATTGTCCAGGTACAGGTTGGGTTCAAGTTATTGCCGGTTCAGATCTGGTTCTCGGGTTGGGTCAGTTTTTGACAGCTCTTTGTCTATATATATATATATATATATAAATATTATGAACAAATGTCTAAGCAAATTTAGTTGTAAAAAAAGGCGAAACCAAGATTAAAGTCCAATAAGGTCTAATAAGTTCAATTCAAATAAAATCAGATGAAAGGATCCCCTAGGTTTCTCTCACACGATAAATACATGGTTTTACACTGTAAAGGGAGAGAATTGTAACAAAAATGGTAGCCATAAAACTGAGTTTTTAAGTAGGACAAAATTAACACCACCGATTATTCACCTCCATGATGTTGTTGTGACTGCCCCTTGTCATCCTCGATATCCTCTACAGTTTCTTCCACAGGCTCATCACCAACATCAATATCAACATCTACGCTACTTGGTGGTGGTGGCACCTCAAAGTTTGATCCAATATCACTTGCAGACTCATTTTGAAAGTCAGTCACATTGAATCCCTCAGGTTGTTGCTTCATTATTCCTGAGATAGCCAGTTTCGGGGACCACTCCAGGACATCATCGATGATGTTAGAAACCCTCCTCTGGTACCTGAAAACATAAACTTTGGCCATTAGACTCTATTCCCTTCAACTTAAACCTATCACCGGGGTCCTAGATTCCTTTCTCAGTTAGATTCAACAAAGTATTTTAAATAAGAAATTCATACTTGCCACAGTCCCATTTTAGTTAAAAAGCATACAAAACATTTTTTTTCAAATTTTTTCTAACCATGAAAAAAAACTCAGGTAAATGGGGCCTCAACACCTACTATCTTCTCTCTCTACTTCATACTCTTGTTGACCTCCTTGCGACAGTTGTCCAACACAGCTTTTTTTATGGGTTGTACTCCGTAAATATAAAATATAAAAAAAAAAAAATCTATATGCAACTATAAGTCTAAGGGTGTTTAACTCTACACTCCAATTACCAGTGGAATTTGTAGCACCTTTCCCAATCTGAGTAAATCATCTTGCTAAGGCTCCATCCACACTGAAATTCTTAATGTTTTTCATTCTATTGTACAGGATATACAAAATCTGATTCTGATATTATTTAAACGTATTGTGTGTGGTTCCGTAACTAGACCTTAGATGATAAAAGCAAGGATCTCCTATTGGGTTATCACTTCTGTTAGAAGAACATGGTCGCAAAACAAAATTAAAACCAAACTATATGATGGGGCCTGTCATAGTCTCATCTCCAAGGAAGTCTGCATTATTTTGGCACAATTTGAAATATCAATGGCCATTTCAAAGTGTCCAGTATCCAACATGGGTATTACTCCCTCCGTTTCGCATTAGTTGCAACAGTAGGCTTGGCTCATAGTTTAAGAAAATTATAGACTAGGCTATAAAGTATTGTTAGTAAGAGATAGAAGTAATAATAAAAAAAAAAAAGTAGTGTCGGTGAGATTGGTAGAAAAGAGAAATAATAAAATATTTGTGAAAGTAGGATTGGTGGGAGAGAGAAATTATAAAATAATGGTGGGTCCTTTTCAAATATAGTAGTGTTGCAACTAATACGAAACGGAGGGAATATTGGTTAGGCAATTGCACCACAACACTAAAAATGATTTTTGAAAATATAAATCAAATGCGAATTCAGAAAGGCAGACACCAGTAAGTACAGGGCTAAACAAAAATAAATTTGAATAATGACACTAACCTAGCTCGAGCAGCTTCATCAGGAGCATGATGTCTCAAAATCAATATGACAACAACAGAAGTTACAGCATAGAAAAGCCGGCTAGTCCACTTTGGTGGGTCCTCCTCATCTTTTTTAGGCCAAAAACGGAACAACTCGCTTAATGTTGCTTCTTCTGCAAGAATATTGGGGAAAATCCACACACGCTTTCCAAGGAAAATCCAAAGAGCACCAAAAATTGTGGCTCTCACTGTAATTGAAACCACCAAAATCAGTGATATATAAATTAAAGACAGACAGAATATAGAATGCAAATTAATACTAATGCAATATTATCAGATGAAGTCTGGCAATCTTCAATAAGATTGAAAGCTACCAGTGCAGAATATGCAATAAGATTGCACCAAAGAAGACAGTTGATGAATATAGATTTGAGGTGGGGTGGAGGGATCTAGTGATTCAGCAACAACTCCATACAGTGATAACAAGTACAGTAAATGAAAGTGATAACAAGTATAGGACAGGATAATAAGGATAAATTCAGAAAAAAAGAGGATAACAAGGAACAAACTACTGCTGGCAACAAAAAAAATATTAAGACAAGAGAAACATACACATTAGAACGCAAAGTATAAGTAGAAGAATCCCAGCACACGAGTAGAGTACCACAAGCTTGGCTGTGTGTGGGTATACTGGAAATAAGCAGATTGCTAATGTCAAAACAGGCCAAGAGAATGAGAGAAGTGTCTGCCACAAAGGATGCCGCTTTATGAATGTCCATACAAAGAAAGCATCATTATCTGAAAAGGTTTGAACCTGCAACATATAATAAGAAAAGCAGCAAATGAACACCAACAGGAGGGAAGAAAAACTTTAGACTTTTGTTAGAAAAGACTAGTTACTTAGCAAAAGGGACAGCAAATATATCTTACCCTAGATTCATAAGAATCATAATCGCATCAACTACAGAATAATAATACGAAAAAAAAATTATGATAATTGCCTCATGGTAAGTAAGTTCATCATTTAATTAAAAAAAATTGACAACTCAGAGAGATACAGTTTAACACTGAACAGTAAACTACGACAAAATACATTATGAATTAGCTCAGCCTTGCTGGATTCCCGTTCCCCAAACATTCGGAGAGAGAAATTCACGAGAAAACTACAGCGCCCAATTCCCAGGACATCTAATTCATCATAAATTACAAGAAAGAACAGCATCACAGCTTTTTAAGTTGAATAACAAAATTAGGGAGGACATGAATGGTCATAGATTGTACCCTAACAAGTCCATAACCGAAGACATGTTAAGTATAAACACATCACGGAGTTGGAATGTCAAAACAGAGAGAACAGACTTCATTCACATCAGCATATGATTAACATAAATCCAACCCAAACCCAAACCCAAAAACAGATTCCTACATTTTAAGATGTAAATTTAAAATAATCTGCAGACTACCCTGGAAAACTAGAGGAACCACCATCACAAATACGACCAAACACAAGTCCAGAGTCGCATCTTACAACAATAGAGGAACAGTAAAATTGTAGAAAATTTTCACTTGACAATTCACAAAACCTTGCATCGCACAGAGTCAATACAAATCCAAGATAAAGACCATGGATACACTCTTGAATAATAAGGGAAATAAATTGACGATAAAAATCAGAAAGAAAATGGATTGGGAAGCAAATTATGAGCTTCAACTCCTTTTAGTATGACCATCATTTCCTGGAGAGCCAGCTGCGTTTGCTCACCCCTCTTTCCAGTTTCCACGCCTATTTCATTCATCTCTTCCATGTCAACAGACTTGTCACCTAACGCCTTCTTTCATTTATTCCCAGGGAAAAAAAAATGCAACAGCCACAATAATACTAGACCTAAGGTCAGAAATATTCCGTTACATATAGGGCACCTTGTGAAGGCTGGTGGGTTCATCAAAGGTATTTTATACCTCCATGCCCAAACACTATAAGACTAAGACTTAAGGTTGGGAACACAAAATATAAGGACCTCATGTCTTCCACAGGGCATCAGAAAACCCAAGGAAGAGACAAACATTGAGCACAGTTTCCAGGAAAGGGAAGGATATCATGCCTAATATAGCAAGATGGCTAGCATAGTGACTATGAAAGGCAATTTAATTTGCACTAATATTCAGCAATCACCTCCATTATCAAGAATCATTGCAAGTGATGTAGAAAAATCCCAAGACATTGCATACAATGTTTTGTTTTCAAACAATAGTAATTAGCTTGGTTGCAAATGGCGACACAACAGAGGCTGTAGAGGAGCTATAGTAATATGAACTATAACGGTCTAGAAGCCAGAATCTTTACAGAATTAACAGAAACAGAGTCTCTAACACAACTTGTAAGCTCCCTTACCATCCAATGTTGAAGGCCAAAAGATGGAATTTATAACAAGAAAATTACTCGTTGTAATGAGACAATGAATAATTACTAAAATAAGGCCTACATAATCACGTCCAACAAAGAAAATGTTTCCCCTTTTATTAGACCTTCCTTTCCCCAAACCCTCGCTGTTCTCATACTATGCTGGCCTAAGGAAGCCAAAATTGTGAGAAGCAACACAAAGGGGCGCTATACAAACACCAACCCAAAGAAGCTTTCTTTCTCAATCAAGTTGACAAGAAATATTTCCAACTATCGAGTCCTAAAAAGCTACCCACAGAGTAATCCCTTAAAGAATAATCCAATCCAAGTAACTAAGAAGTTCTGAGACACATAAACACAACTTATCAAACCTGACAAACGAACCCCCTTTTCTATTAAGAGAGAAAAATCCATATCAATCCAACCAAAACCAGATTTTCTACTACTGATTCTGGGATCTAAAATCATCTCAAAGATCAGAACAAAGTAAAAGCATCTCTGAATTTGAAACAGTTGTAAAAAAATCAGAGAAAATTGTGTCAATAAGGTTATTAGAGCTTCAACATGTACACCAACAAAGAAAACACACCGAAGCCCTTTCATAAATTTAGTCAAGATCTGTTAAAAAAAAGGCAGTTAATATGTCTAACAAATAAAAAGGACGATCAGTGTTAAAACTTGCCACCCTCCATACAAAAATTTAATTGCAAAAAATCTCTTCTCCAATAAATGCCCTCCAAAGTCCAAACCATAGACCTGCACAGTATCCTACCTGGCACACTTAGAAGCATGTGGACCACACACTAAGAATAAGAACAATAACAATTATACTAAACTTACATCTCTACTAATTCCAAACCACATCGAAACAATGAGAGCTCAAAGCCTCAAGAAACAAAAAAAGTTAGCAGCCAACGCATGCCCAGCAAATAAACAATCAATAAGGTCTAAACCATATTTGATCAGCAACATAAAGCACGAGCCTTCTAAAGGGCATAGCAACATACTATTAACAACTTAGTGAGAGGAAAGTGGTGTACAGCTGTACACTCCTCTCACAAATGTGTACACTGTGATCACCCATATATACAGCTCTAATACTAACTTGGCAGCACGGCAAGTTAAAAGTCAGAAGAGGGCAAGGTTTATAAAAAGAAAAATTACCCTAATGAATATCTCAAAGTCAAACCATACTAATTTATAATACAAACTTAATTCCAAACGTGTCTTTTCCTGCTTATTTCAGGGCGTAAGGGGTTGGGTTAGGCTGGCAAAAAAGAAACTTACAGGAAAGATCTCCAAATGTGCAGGCCATGTTGACAACTTCTTCTTACCCGGCCTTAAAGTTTTTACAACACGGTCACATCGTACAATGAGGTTTTTCTTCAATAGTACATCGGCAATATCTTCTGCTTCGAGATTGCTATCTGATCCCAGTATATCTCTGATCTCTGGGTGATTTTTTAAGAATCTCACAAAATCCTTCCCCCTGAAGTACTCAACGCGTGTCTCTTGTAAAACTGCCCACCTTGACTCCAATTCTTTATGATCTCTCACCTTTTCAGCAAATAACAGGTATACATCCTTCTCTACAGCTTGTTTCTGAAACATAACACAACAATTAAAATCAGACATGTATCCACACCTCCTCAAAAACACAAATATAACTACATAAGATAAAATGGCTACATAACAAGGAAAGAATAATCTATAAGAAATCAAAGAGCCACCTCATTTGCTTTTGTAATATACTCGTTGTTTCAAATCGGTTCAAATTACCAAAGTAAACAATCTGCTAGAGCTAACCAATCAAAAACGAATAGAAAATCAAGCCACCAAATCATATAAATCACCGAAAAGACGAATTCACATAATTGGTACCAGTCTTTCCAATATGCTCCATCCGTCCCGAAACAGTTGCTACTCCCCTCCTATTCTCTCTCCCTAATTCATTCCAAATGCTCCGTAAGTCCGTATCAAGAGGAATCCAAGCAATAATCAACTTACAATTACCGAAAATGCAACAAACTTTCTTCGGACATCGCAAATTATACTATGCGTATGTTATATTCGAAGAGAAATCACTACAAAATTGACAAGCATTGCTTAGTCTTCTTTAAACACCATGATCTCATACACTATTAACATCAACCAATTACGAAAAAAACAACCTAAAACAAACAAAATTCAAATCAAAATCAGCAAAACATACTAAATTTTCATTCAACACAACAATTAAACCTCAATTCACAACAAATTACCACCAAAATTAAACAATTCATCAGCCAAACAGATAAAATCATCAACCGACACTTAATTCCATAAACAAAAACATCATCAAGAAATTAATCATTCAAAATGTGACAAATTAAACGACGAAATTCAAGATCTGTAACTAACTTAAACCCTAAATCATCAAACAAAAAAAACATCAAAAAAATCGACAAAAATGCGAGAAAAAGAGGAGAGAGAAAGAGGCGAAACCCGAGGAGGAGTATCACTGCCGCCGCTTTGCAGAGATCCGGCGGATGATCGCCGGACTTTCTTCTTATCGGCGCCGGCTTTCTTCATATTTTCTCTCTCCTCTGATAATTTTTGTGATGGAAGAAAGAAAAAATGGGTTGGTGTTTCACGTATTTCGACGAACTTATTTGAAACGTTTTTATGTAATGATCTTACAAAATCTGTTTGATTTTTTTATGCTGTACTCGAGTGTTGCATAACGACGTCATTACTTGTCGTTTTGGGGTTATGAGCTGATGTGGCGGCGTTTGGATGTGCCACCTCAGAGCCTATTATCCATGTTGGTTGGTAAGTTTTTTTTTTTTTTTTTTTTTTTTTTGGCTTACTAAGCGGCTAAGCCACAACAACAATACAAACGCATGACCTTAGACTTAACTAGTAGGTTAAGAGCCTACGGAGTAAGATTTAGTACGAGTATGTAACATGTTGGTACTTTGAATAAGTATAAGAATTAGTAAAGGTAAAAAAAGTACTTTGTAACATATTTACACTTTGGAAAATCTCATTATGAGTAGAGGTAAATAAGCAAAACTGATTACGAATAGATATTTTGAAACTAGTCAATTCCCCATTTATATGATTGTATTTAGAATTTGAGTACAACGGTAAATCAAATTCTATCAAGTAGAGTACTTAGCTAGTAGCTTACCATCACTTTGATTTCAATCAATGTAAATGTTGACAACTTATTGTTCGACGTTATTCTTTTTCTATGCGTTTGTATTACCTTAGACAAGTTAGATTGTAAAAATACGGAGTTTCAAACTTGGAAAGAATATATTGCATTGATTATGCTATAGCATATCTTGTTACATTTAGCATACGGTAGTTGTTACTTTTCGAGGATGAAATTTAAAATGAGCATGGTGGTTAGTTAATGAGACTCTGTTCCAAACTATGTCTAATTTATAGCTCAATATATCACAAGAAATAGACTCATATGAGCCTTAAAGAAGATCCTCCCTCATGAGCAAGCCACACACATGGACCCACATGAAATTGTAATAATATAACAAATGATTTAGATATTTGTGGACGGTGAAAAATACAAAATCAAAGCACAACCTTATCCCTCCTCAAATGCATCATCTTTGCTCTGTGTCACCTCAAACTCCATTACCAACAACAACAAACAACTTCTTTCACTTCTTCAATCCCAATAATTCTACTACTAATAATCATGGTTTATATGGAATTAATTGGAGATTTAATCCACTAATTATGCTACCCAAAAGAGGCAATAGTAATCATCAAAGGTGGATTATTTCATCAGCAATGGAAAATGATTCAAATTTTGAAGTGGACCAAGATAAGGCTAGACAAGCTCTTAGTGATCTTGACCAACAGTTTGATTCTCTCTCCTCCAAACAAGTCAATCCACCTAAAATTAGAGGTATTATTTAATTTTTCTCCTTTTCTTATCGTATTAAATTAATTTACTTCCTCCGTTTTTAATCAATAGTCGTTTTAGTTTATATGATGGTGTATGCTACCTTGTTTACTATGTGCATGATTAACAAATTTGCATAAATAGGGTAAAAATCTAGTAGCACCACCTAAATTAAACTGATCAGAGTAATTTGGTTTTTTTTTCAAAGGTTTCGTTTCTATTACAGTAACACCACAAGATAATGTTACCTTTTTTTATGTTGCGCCATAGGACTAACAAAATTAATGTGTTTGAAAATTAATGCAGCCTCGAGTATTGGCGATTTGACGGGGCAAGTGAGAGATGAGCCACCGGAAATATCAGGATCATATTTAGGATATACAGCATTTGTTCTTTTTTTGTTCACAATATTGTATAATGTACTTTTCTTTACAGTCATTAAACCTTCTGTTGATGGACCAGATGAAGATATTGTATCTACTAATGTTACTTCAATTTATCAAACTCCTGATGTAATAAGCCAACCATAACAATATAAACACTTTAACTTGATTATTCAGAGTTGATATCTAATTCGTTTATTAGCATTTTTCTCCAAATCAGATGATGATCTTGATATTACTGGTAGATTGTTGTTATTTATTATCTTTGTTATTGAGATTTAATTTAAAACCAATTATTGTTCCAAACAATATCAATGATGTTGGTTTGATAGGTTGTCGTACACCTGTCAAAAATAAATTCCTAACAAAACCAACTAACAATGTAGTAGGATAAATAGGGTCGAATCCACAGAGAGATGGCTATTCAATCTAACTTTAAGGTATGGAGAAACTAAACTATGTCACGAAATTGGGATTGAAAAGTAGTCTAAATTAAAAAAGGAATAAAACAATTAATAAAAAAGACCTAGGGTTAAGGTTCACCATGTTTATAGTTCTTGTTTGGGTCCAATTTAGTCCAATTGGGCCTAGTCATTAAATGATCTAATTAAAAGCCCAAGGTCAAGGTTCAACTCTCCAATTATGCTAAAGTCAAGATCAGTCCACAAGGCAAGTCAATTGGGCCAAGGCCCACTTCTCCTATACATGCCAAGGTATAAAAGCCATCAATATTACATTTGTACGGGGATTCACATTCAGACAAAGCCTCAAGCAATTAATTCTCTTGCATAGCTTTCTCTCTACACATTGTACTGACTTTAGCATCGGAGGGGCCTTCCTCGGCAACACCCCGAGGCTAGTTTACGTGTGTTTGCTGTGCAGGAAATCCTCGGCCCAACATCATTTGGACCGAGCCCAGTCTTCACCAATTCACTGGACCTTCGGCAAGGTCCCATTGTTTTCACCCGAAACAATTTGGCGCCGTCTGTGGGGAAGACTTTCAAAAAATCTTTAAGCCAATTTCAATCGTTCTACCTCAATCTTAGTTCCAATGGCTAAGAATCGCAAGAACAAAAACGACGGTGCTTCTCCTCTGAGAAAGCGCCGAAAGTCACTAGGAGGGGGTCCCTCGGAACGCCCCACTTCTAGCCTGTCTCCTCCCTGAGATAGGAGCCCCTCTGCGGGACCCGACTCTCATGAGGAGCCTAGGGAGAGATCCGAATCTCCTATCATCCAGTCCAATCATCCGCCGAGCCCGCCTCGGTCAAATGAGGACAACTGGTCCAGTCAAAGGACCCAATCTCATGCCCGGAGTCAATCCCGGAGCATTCGCACCTACTCTCGCTCTCAGCCGAGGACACCCTTAACAGGGCCCAACTCGAAGGAGGTAGCGAGAGCCTTAGCGGTCCTCATGGAAGCCATGAAGGCCCAGAACATGCCACCTCCACACGACCGAACCCCTCCGCAAACCAGAAACCAGCGAAGGTGCCTCGGCCAGGAGGGGGGGAAACTCTCCTCTTTCAAGGAGCTTGGCGAATGGGAGGAGGATACCTGGAGAACCGAAAGGGAGAGAAACAGGAACTCTCACTTCTTCAGGGAGTCTTCCATTCAGCTCACTACGAGCAGAACCCATAAAAGCAGCAGTTCTACCTCTCGGCCAGAAACTGCTCGCCGAAGCGTTCACGACCGTCTCGGCGATAGGGAACGGAGCGTGCACACCCGCCTTTCCTGTCCTGTAGCCGAGGCCCAGACCTCCCAGCCAGGGACGAAAACCACTTCTACCTCTCTGAGAGGGCGGAGCGCGGTCCCTTCGGCTGGGAATAAAGGCAAGGCCGTAATGCTGCCCTCCAGTTCTCCATTCGAGCAATGGATACTGGAATCTCATGTGCCGACGGTTAAAATCCCGTCGCACATCACTTATGATGGAACTTCGGATCCGAAGGACCATATCGCCTCATATGAGGCTCACATGCATTTCTGCCCCAGGTCCGAGGCGGCTTGGTGCAAGTATTTTCCAACCGCTCTCAAGGGGGCCGCGCAAGCATGGATCTCCAAGGGAGTTAAAGAAGGCTCAATTACTGGGTGGGACGACCTGTCCTCCAAGTTCAAAAGCAAGTTTTCCACGGCAAATCGCCGAGAGAAGACTACTGCAGAGCTCATGGGACTGCAGCAAGGTGAGGCCGAGAGCCTCCGAGACTATCTGACTCGCTTCAGCAACGAGTCATCCAGCGTTTCTCAGCTGGACCAAGGGCTGGCAGTTTTCGCCCTTCAGCACGGTCTCAGAACTGGGCCGTTCTCTGACTTCATGGTCATGAATTCACCCAAGACCTTGGAGGAAGCATTGAATGCTTCGGATAAATTCATCCGAGCTGAAGAGTGGAACAAAGCAAAAACCCAATCCCAATCTGGGGGAGGGAAACAAAAACAAGCACCCTCGTCTGAAGGACAAGGCCAGAAGGTAAAGGGAAAGGCGAAAGCCTCGGAACAATCTTCGGCCAACGAGTCGAAGAAAGAAAAATCTGCTCCTTTCGCGGGCAGGTATGAATCGTACACTCCGCTCTCTCTTCCGCGCGCTAAGATCTACAGTGTGACAAAGGAGGAGCAGAGTTACAGAAAGCCGAGACCGCTTCTCGAGTGGTATCAGCGAAAAAATAAGAATCAGTGGTGTGAGTTCCATGAATCACCGGGACACAACACTGAGGAGTGTATCCAGCTAAAGGACCAAATCGAGGACATGGTCCGGAAGGGATACTTGAAAAAATATATCGCAGATCACCGCGAGAAAAAAGAGGCTGAGAAGTCCGAAAAAGACTCTCGGCAAGAAATCGACTTCCCCCGAAAGAATAGTAAAACTGCGGAAGGAAAATTCCCTCCAATCCATGTTATCTCGGGAGGAACATGCTCTCGGAGGGAGCACAAGCGTCACCTCAAGGCTCTGACTCACCAGGTGAATCATGCTGATATTCAGCCACCCCAGTCACCGGTGCCGAACATGACGTTCACAGCCGCTGACTGCCGGGGGGTGACGTACCCTCACGAGGACCCGTTGGTGATCATCGCCACGGTGGCCAACCACGACGTCAGCAAAGTTCTAGTTGACGGTGGTAGCGGAGCAAACATTTTGTTCCGAAAGGCCTATGATCAAATCAAGCTGAAGCCCAAGCACCTTACGCCGGTATCCTACCCAGTATCCGGATTCAATGGGGCTTCAACTTATCCTGATGGGAAGGTTCTACTTCCTGTCACCATCGGCTGCGACGAAGCAGCTAGGAATGTCATGACCGAATTTTTGGTCATCGACGCTCCCTCAGTGTACAACGTGATTTTGGGGAGACCCATAATTCACGAGATCCAAGGGGTCGTCTCGACTTATCATCAGCTGATGATTTACGTTTCAGACGCCGGCTTCCCCGAAAGGATCCAGGGCAGCCAAAAGGAAACCCGAAGGTGCAACTACCTCAAGCCATCCACTAGTCGCCCAGACGACGACGACGAGGATGAGGAGGAGAAAGAAAAAGAAAGAGAGCCGAGCACAAAAAAGCCGAAAGGTCTAAGTGCTTCGGCCCAAGGTTCTGTGCCCAAAGAAAAAGGGTCAGAAAAAGAAAAGGCTAGTTCTTCATCTGAGCCAAAAGACTCAGGGAGCCAGCCAAAGAAAAGAATGTCTGGGACGCCTGCTGATATAGACAGCAGGCCAGATTGTGAAGAGTCCAGTCCATCAACAATGGACCTGGACCAGCAGACTGAAACGGTCGAGTTGACCGAAGGAGATGCTGAGAAATGTGTAACAATCGGGATGGACCTCGATCCGAGCACCCGTTGTGAACTTATTCAACTCCTTCGGGACAACAGAGATGTGTTTGCTTTCTCGGCAGCCGATATGCCTGGGATAAGTCCAGACCTCATCTCCCATAAGCTTAACGTCGACCCAACGTGTCGGCCAGTCAAGCAAAAGAAGCGGAATTACTCCGCAAATAAGAACCGAGACATCGCAGCCGAGGTCAAAAAATTGCTGGACGCAGGTTTCATCGAGCCTTGTCAATATCCAGAATGGCTGGCAAATGTGGTGATGGTTCAGAAGGCCAATGGTACCTGGAGAATGTGCGTTGACTTCACGGACCTAAATAAGGCTTGTCCGAAGGATTTCTATCCCTTGCCGAGAATCGATCAGCTAGTCGACTCGACGAGTGGCCACGCCTTGCTTAGTTTCATGGACGCATTCTCGGGGTATCATCAGATCTTCATGCACCCCGACGACCGAGCAAAGACGGCATTCGTCACGAACGCCGGGGTGTACAATTACAAAATGATGCCTTTCGGATTGAAAAATGCGGGGGCGACTTATCAAAGGCTGGTGGATTAGGTTTTCGCCGATCAAAAAGGCCGAAACATGGAAGTTTATGTTGACGATTCAATCGTCAAAAGCAAAAAATCTGAAGACCATGTTAAGGACCTGGCTGAAACCTTCGCCACTCTAAGAAAGCATCAAATGAAGCTGAATCCGAAGAAGTGTGTCTTCGGCGTGAAGTCAGGGAAATTCCTTGGATTCATGGTCAGCAAGAGGGGGATTGACGCCAATCCCTCCAAAGTCAAAGCAGCTCTTGATCTTCCTGAGCCGAAAACAAAGAGGGACGTTCAGCGGCTCATCGAAAGAATGGCAGCCCTTTCGAGGTTCATTTCTAGAGCTTCGGACAAGGGACTACCTTTCTTCAAAGCCTTGAAACTCCCAAAAGTAAAAGAGCTCGTTTGGGAAGAAGAGCAAAAAGAGGCCTTCAAGCAGCTTCGGGAGCATCTAGCTCAGCTCCCAACTCTGGCTAGTCCAGTGGAGGGGGAAACTTTGTATCTGTACGTAGCTGTTAGCCCGGCTACCATCAGTGCAGTGCTGCTGAGGGAAGAAAATAAAATCCAGCAACCGATCCACTTCGTCAGTCACACTCTGACGGACGCCGAGACTCGTTACCCTCTACTCGAAAAAGTTGCCTTTGCAGTAGTGGTAGCTGCTCGGAAGTTGAGGCCCTAATTTGATTGCCATCAGATAGTGGTCTTAACTGATCAGCCGCTGGGAAAAGTTCTCGGCAAAGTTGAAAAATCTGGTAGGCTGGCCAAGTGGGCTTTCGAGCTCACTGAATTCAGCATCAGCTACCAGCCGAGAACAGCCATCAAGGCTCAAGCTCTAGCGGACTTCTTGGCCGAATGCTCGTACCAAGAGACGTTAGACGATGAAAAGAAAATCTGGACCGTTTTTACGGATGGATCCTCCACCGTAAATGGTTCGGGGGCAGGGGTAGTGATAACCTCTCCCGAAGGCAAATCCTTCGAGTATGCACTCAAATTTTCTTTCAAGACTTCGAATAACGAAGCTGAATATGAGGCAGTAATCGCGGGCTTTGAACTGTGCATCTCTCTGGAAGCCGAGCATGTTTGTTTGAAAACAGACTCTCAGCTAGTTGCATATCAGATCGGTGGCAGCTACGAGGCCAAAGAGTCCTCCATGATAAATTATCTTGCCAAGATCAAATCAGTTATTGCAAAGCTGAGAACCTTTGAGGTGCAGCTGATCCCAAGGGGTCAGAATGCTCAAGCCGAAGCGCTCTCCAAACTTGCCAGTTCAACCCTCACCGAGCTGAACAGATCTGTATACGTGGAAGTGCGCCGAGAAAGAGGTGTCGACGAAGCTCCTGAAGTGTGCTGCGCCGACCCAGAGCCCAGCTGGATGGACCCCATCCTAGCTTTCAAGCTTCGGGGAGAAATTCCCAAAGATAGAATTTTGGCCTCCAAGATGAAGAGAACTAGCTCAAGGTTCATCGTCTTCAGAGGAGAGCTTCTGAAAAAGTCTTTCTCAGCCCCATTGCTGAAATGCGTGGGACCAACAGATGCAGATTACATCCTTCGGGAAATTCACCTCGACATCTGTGGAAACCACATTGGGGGAAGGACCCTAGCCCACAAGGCATTGAGGGCCGGATACTACTGGCCCACCATGATCTCAGACGCTAAGGAGCTGGTCCGAAAATGCGAAAAATGCTAAAAATTCGCACCAGTCATCCATCAGCCGGCCAGAGACCTTCAGCCGATCCTAAATCCGCTTCCATTTGCCCAATGGGGGTTGGATATTTTGGGGCCCTTTCCAGATGCACCTTACCAAAAAAGATGGTTAATAGTCGGCATAGACTATTTCAGCAAATGGATAGAGGCTGAAGCAGCTTCGAACATCACAGAGCAAACTGTCAGGAAGTTTATCTGGCAGAACATTATCACTCGCTTCGGTATTCGAAGGTCTTTGTCTTCGATCATGGGAGGCAATTTGATAATTTACCGCCGAGGCGGTACACAGACCAATTCGGCATCAAATTGGCATATTCAGCAGTTTGTCATCCACAAAGTAATGGCCAAGCCGAAGCTGCAAATAAACAGATCCTCAATGCTTTGAAGAAAAGGGTTGAGGATCAAAAGTCTAAGTGGATAGAGGAGCTTCCAGGAACCCTCTGGTCACTTCGGACAACTGAAAAAGAGGCAACGGGCTATTCACCCTTTGAGCTGGTGTATGGTGCCGAAGCCGTTCTTCCAGTGGAAATCGGTTCTGAAAGTTTAAGAGTGCACCACTTCTCGGCTAAGAATGAGCAACTTATGAAGGAATCCCTTGATTTCCTTGACGAAGTGAGAGACTCAGCCCGAGACAGAATGGCTGCTTACAAGCAGAGAATCAGCAAATTTTACAACCGAAGGGTCCATGCAAGGCCTCTCAAAATTGGAGACCTTGTCCTTCGGAATGCTGCTGCAGTTCAGAAAGGTCGAATCCATGGGAAACTCTCAGCTGCATGGGAGGGACCTTATGAAATTTATGATGAGCTTCAGCCAGGGACATACAGACTTCGTCAGTTAGATGGAACTGAGCTGAAAAATCACTGGAATGCTGATGTACTTAAGAAATATCATGTGTAAACCCTTCGGGGCACAACAATCTTTGTAAGTACATTCTGAGTTATTAATGAAAGGCTTCAGAGCCACCATTCCTATTATTTTTGCAACTTTTTATTCTTTCAAGTTTTCTTCATTCTATCTACTCTTTAAGGGTTTTCATTCAGCCTCGTCTGAAACCTTCGCCTTCGGGTAACTGGGTTTCAGATTGCTGACAAACTCGTCTTTTTAAAGAACTCTGGTCTTTCAGCTGAAGTTAAACTTCAGTAAGACTTGTTCTCCAAAGACATGAGTCCATGGACAAGTCTGGGATATTGCCTTAGCTGAGCCTCGTATCCCAGAGAGCCATTATCTGAAACATTGCCTTCAGTTGGCCTTGTGTTTCAGATATCCATTTTTAAAGATAGACAGAAAACCAAGGATAACGACAACCATTAGAAATTTTTCAGCCTCGTCTGAAACCTTCGCCTTCGGATAACTGGGTTCCAGATTGCTGACGAGCTTGTCTTTTTAAAGAACTCTGGTCTTTCAGCTGAAGTTAAACTTCAGTAAGACTTGCTCTCCAAAGACATGAATCCATGGAGAAGTCTGGGATATTGCCTTAGCTGAGCCTCGTATCCCAGAGAGCCATTATCTGAAACATTGCCTTCAGTTGGCCTTGTGTTTCAGATATCCATTTTTAAAAAAAAGGAGACAGAAACCCAACTCAGTAATCCAAAGACTTGAGTCTTCAGATTACTGAGGGGGGCAAGAAGCACTATCAGTGCAAGTTTATCTTCAGCAGAATTCTTCGAGCTGAAAGCTTTGTACTTAGCAAATTTTTGGAGAAAAAGTAAAGCATTCAAAATAAGGCAAAGTAATTAAAGAGAAATGCATCAGATAAAGCTCAAATGCTCAGAAAACGAGCTACAAAGTACAGACTGTTCAAAGGACATAATGAAATATCGGCAGCCGCCCACAAGCGGAAAAATACAGCTGCCGAAGTACATGCAAAAACAGATAAAGCAGTTTGTACATCAAGGCAAGCTGAAGCAAAAAACAAGGCAAAAAATTTCAGAAGCGGCAAGTCTAAAGTTGAGCGCATGATGAACCGCAAGATTCTGAAGACGACTGTCCGAGTTCCTATGCTTCAGCCCGAGAATCAGACTGATCAGCAGTGCTGGGTCCCATGGTGGCTTCAGCTCCAGCAGCATATGAAGCAGGCTGTGCACCCTGCTGAGCCTCCCTTTCCCGCCGTTCGGCTTCAAGTTCCCTCATCTCTTCTTCTTCTTCGGCTTCTTCAGCCGCAAGGATTTCAGCTTCAACAGGAGTGGGGAACTTCATATGGGGATCTTCTGGATCCTGGACCCATTCAGCACACTGGGACCAGTCCAGCTTCGGCTCAGCATGAAGACAGAGCCTTCGGCACACTCTGAACCCATTCTTGAAACCCATATCATACTCCTCTTGAGTATAGATACGGACCTTGAGCAGGGCTTCAGCGTCTTCTAGCTTCTTCTGTACCTCCTCCAAGTCATTCTTGGATTGGTTCAGCTCTTCAACGAGCTTGAAGGAGGCATCCTTCTGCTCGTTCAGCTCTTGCTGAACCTTTGAAGCTTCAGCCTTCACTTGGGTCAGCTCATCATCTTTGACCCTTAACTGATCCTCAGCCTCTTAAAGCTTGGCTTTCTCAGCTTCAGCAGCAGTAGCAGCCTCTGAGAGTTGGACATTTTGAGCTTGGAGCTTTTCTTCAGCAGCCATTCTACTGGCTTCCGAAGCTTCTAATTTTTGTTGCACCTCAGCCTGTGCAGCAGCTCCTTCTCGAATTCGGCTCTCAATGGCAGCCTTGAACTTGGAGATGTCCACTCCCAGATGATCCCGAAGGAAGTTTTCCCCTTCTATCAATGGGGGAAAAACCTCCTTCTCCATTGCAGCGCAGAAGGTTTGGAGGGCTTCAGCAGCCTTTTTCTCATACTCTTCCCCCTCCTTCTGCTTCTCCTCTGCTGCTGCTTGCTTCAGCTGAGCAAGCTTCAGCTCCTCGACTGCCACCTTTCTTGCATGTTCGGCGGCGTCGACCCTGTCTTGCAGGGAGTCTATCAGCTCTACAGTGAGAGTCTGATTGTGCACAAACTGGGAACAGAGGCACAACTCAGTAAAAAAAAAAAAAACTGAACTGAAGAGCTGAATTGAAAAATAAAAGCAAGGATAAGGATTTACCTGCATCATCAGCAGTTGATTCGACCTTGCAGGGTCTGGAACTGATCTGCTGGATTCGCCCATCCCAGCAGTGGCCTTTAGCGACCAGATCCTCGCCCTATCTACTTCGGTTAAGCCAGAGAAATTGCCGAAGTAGGCTGCAGCACCTTCTCGGTTCTGGCCCCAAATGAGGTCCCAGATATGATCTGGAATTGGAATTCGGGGGGCCGAGAAACCCATCTCTCCAGAGTGCAGCGTCTGGAATGAAGGGAAGGAAGACTCAGGAGCTTCTGGAGCCTTAGAGGGCTCAGCATCTTCTTCTTCAGGAGCCTTCTCTTCCTTCTCAGCAGAGTCAATGATTATGACCTCTGCTTCTTCTTCAGGGCTGAGGACGAAAGCCTCAACCTCCCGGGCAATATCGGCTGAGAAACCCTCAGCAACGGGCTTCTCAGCACTCTCAGCATTGTGCCCTCCGGCACTTTCTTGAACCTCTTCTGATGGAACCCCTCCCTTGGGATCGGGAGTTTTCTGATCCACCTCCATCTCAGGAGGTGGTGGAGGGGTCTTCGGTGGAGACTGGGGTGGTGGCTGAGGAGCCCTCGGCGATCCACCGCCTTCCTCAGGCTCCCTTATGCTTATGCCGACAGACATCTGCCTCGTCTGGAAGTCGTGAGGGCCGATGATGGCCATCCGTCTTCTCCTTTTTCGAAGGGGCTGTTCGTCCATTTCTGAATCTTCGGATTCCTCCCGGACTTGATCTTCGGGACGAACAGGAGCTTTTTCTTCTCTTCGTCTTTTGGTCTCTTCAGACTACAAAAGACAGGGGGCAGGAAGAAAGTGAGTAAAAAAAAAAACTTTTGAAGCTGAAAAGCTAAGTATAACTCACCGAGGTCTTCAACAAAGCCTCGTCTTCTTCTTCAGCTGCCCTTGCTGCTGCTTCTTCTTCAGCAGCCCTGGAGGACCCTTCTCCTCCTTCACAAGCTTCAATAGCCCGTGCAACCTCCTCGGCTGTACGGGCAGCTTCAAGTTCCTCAGCTAGCAGTTGAAGCCAAGGATCTCTCTTCTTCCACCAAGGCTTTTGCCTCTGATACAGGGCAGCAGCCTCGATTTGGAGATGGGAGTAATCTAGATGGACCTCCCTGTGCTTCGAATCGGTGATAGAGGGGGCCCGATCGATGATAACTCTCTCTTGGGTGACGCCGAGACGGTTGTAGTCGATGCCAACGTTAGTCTCGTCTCGCTCTGAGTACAAGAAAAGAGGAGCAAAGATCAGTTCAGCAAAATAAAAAATGCTGGATCGGCTCAGCAGGAAAGTGCAAAACAAAAATTCTTGCTAAGAATAAATAATAAAGGCCTCGACCCCAGCCGAAGAAGCTTACCATCCCTGAACTTTCGGCTGAGGCCGACAGCTGCTAGCATGTGCTCTTGGAAAATATAGTGGTTATCCGGGAGCCAAGTCTCCGGGATAAACTTCATTCGGCCCCCAGCGCCCCCAGGGTTCGGCTTTCAGCCGAAAATATTTTGCTGGTTAAGGTGCAGATCTGGGCCTCTATCTTCGGGAGGGCCCAGGCTTCCCATTTCAGGGTCAGGCTCAGATAGATACCTGGGAGCGCTGAAGACGTAAGGGTGGTTAGGATCTGTGGGCGCCCTAACCCAGATCCATTGACCCCTCCAGTCCTTGTCTGAGGAGTCATTCGGCCACATTGTTAAGTACTGGGGCCGAGACTCAATTCGGTACCACCCAGGACCGTGATCTCCGTGCCCACTTTGAATGTTCGGCACTAGCCGATGAAGCTTTTTGAAGCAATGGAGGTTCGGCACGTACCTAAAAAACTTGCAGACCCACAAATACGTCATCACCCTTCGGATGCTGACAGGAGTTAGCTGGCACAGGGAGACCCTGTAGTGGATCAGCAAGTCTCGGACAAATATGTCCAGAGGAAACCTCAGCCCATACTGAAGCTGTCTTGTGTACACCCCCACATACCCCGGGGGTGGACGATGGATTCTATCAGATGCAAAGGGCATTCTACACCAATATCCATCGGCTTCCATTATGCCGTAGTGCAGCTCTATTTGTTCAGCAAACCGATACACATCGGCATGCTTTACCCACCAAGAGTAGGGGCAGTTCTTTATCATGGCTGAGGCTACTTCAGCATCCTCCCACTCCTGAAACCCAGGAAGAACATCCCAAAGATAGGCGGGAACTTCTTCGTCCCGCCCAGAAGCGCTCGGCTCCTCCGTTGCTTCAGGAGGCGCCGATGAAATTGGGGTCGCCCTAATCCCTTCAGCAGGGTCAGACCCCACTCTTTGTCCATTCCAGATCCCAGTCCTGTTCCTGGGATCGGGGAATTGCCTTGCCCTTCTTGGAGCACGGGCCCTACCTCTAACTCCTCTCACCATTGTTGAAGTTTCGAAGAAAAAGTCAAAAAAAGGGGAAAGAGTTCGAATTCGAAGAAAATTAAACAAAAATCAAAGGAAATTACCTTATTGTGAAGCGGAGTTTGCCGATCTATGAGTTCGGAATGACGAATTTCGGTTTCTAAGCTTAATTCTCGGGGATTCAAGGAAGTTTTGATGCGGATTCAAGGGTTTTGCGCAAGTCGGAGTTCGTGTTTGTGAAGAAGTGAGGAGAGAGAGAGCGGTTCTCTTGCTTATATCTCTAGAAATTGGAATTCTGGGAGTCCGCGTCTTTAATTTCTCTTAAATACCTCACTAAGTAACCGTTAAACACATTTCTTCTTGATTAACCGCCCATTATCCGTCCAACTTCCACAAATTATCCATCCAGCCGCCGTTATTTCATTAACTGCGGTTTAAATTCAAATTTTTGGATTAATTAAATCATTTACTTCCCTCCTTTTTCTGGTTAATTAAACCCAACCCGTCATCCTTCCAAATCGGGTCTGGGGGGCAAGTTGTTTGGGTCCAATTTAGTCCAATTGGGCCTAGTCATTAAATGATCTAATTAAAAGCCCAAGGTCAAGGTTCAACTCTCCAATTATGCTAAAGTCAAGATCAGTCCACAAGGCAAGTCAATTGGGCCAAGGCCCAATTCTCCTATACATGCCAAGGTATAAAAGCCATCAATATTACATTTGTACGGGGATTTACATTCAGACAAAGCCTCAAGCAATTAATTCTCTTGCATAGCTTTCTCTCTACACATTGTACTGACTTTAGCATCGGAGGGGCCTTCCTCGGCAACACCCCCGAGGCTAGTTTACGTGTGTTTGCTGTGCAGGAAATCCTCGGCCCAACATCATTTGGACCGAGCCCAGTCTTCACCAATTCACTGGACCTTCGGCAAGGTCCCATTGTTTTCACCCGAAACAGTTCTAAATCTATCAAGCATCAATAACAATTCAATCAATCAATTATCTAGAGCAATTTCTAAGCCTACAGTCGGGTCTTAACGCTCTCAATTCAACATATGTAGTTCGGTCGCTAACATAATCAGAATTGTTAATTGTAGGGAAGCCTCTAAAAGTAAGATCTTTCGATTCAAACTCTTATTAACATAAATTAATCATAAAATTGATCAGGTTGCAAGATTATCAATAAAAACACTATCAATTAGAGATATGAATAATCAAAATATTAAAATTATCAATCAAGATTCATAATAGAAACATGGATTCCCAAACCCTAGAAATAAAACTACTCTAGCATGAAATAAATAAATAAAACTAGATCTAAGGAATAAAACATAATAAAAAGCAAGAAAATAGAAATAAAATACCTCAATGAATTAAAATAGTAAACCCAAGAATCATCCATGGAAGAATCCATGGAGATGTCATGAGAAACTAGGGTTCAAGAGAGAAAACTTAAACGAACGTAAAATAATAAAAAGCATAAAAAGGCATAAGGGAAAATAATTATCCCTTGAGTATTTATATTATCCTAAAACTAATCTAAAAATAATTAAAGAAAAGAAATGAGAAAATATAAATTACATAAGTTGAATTATTAGTGGACGATAGAAGATGACGTGGCCCGAAGACTTGTGACGATGTGAATGAAAAAGCTACTCGAGGCTTCACGGCTGCTCGACCAGACCTGCGGGCGCAGGCTGGTGGCCGCGGCCTGGCAGCAGCACCTGCTGGTGTCGAGTGGTCGCGGGACAGGGGCGCAGCAATTATCCCGCGGGTGGCTGACAGCATCACTTGGATTAAAACGCCTATAACTTCTGTTCTAGAAGGCTTCTTGGGGCGTGTGACCTATCATTGGAAAGCTCTTTAAGTCTAGTTTCCAACGCAATTTGAATCGCATCAATCCGATATGTAGAACTCAAGTTATGATCAAAAGAGTGGACAAAGGTCAGTTTTGCCACTTTGTAAAACATCGTTTTTCTTCGTTTCTAACTCAAATTCATTTCCGTAAAGTGCATAACGACCCTTGTGGATGCTATTTTCATTCCTCATACATATTAATCTCATACTAAGCTTCCACAAACGCATATCCTTCTTTAAATGACCTCCATTCATCGACTTTTCATCCTTTCATTGTCCGATTCTTCCAAAACCACTCCGAAAGCGTCCAAATAGTTATAGAAACTACCTGAAACATTAAGAAAACACAAACGAAGCGTAATAGAGCACAAAATGGAAAATTTATGCATTTGCAACCTAAAAAGCGACTAAAAGACCTAAAAAGGTAACTATAAACTAGCATAAACGTGCCTATAAACTCTATATAAATATGACTCATCATGGTTTAATTTGATTGATTTGAAAATTTTAAAAATAACTTTTTTGATGCATGACGGTTGATTTCTTGTAA
The DNA here is from genome assembly GCF_948465745.1 of Chenopodium album. Classification (NCBI taxonomy): domain Eukaryota; kingdom Viridiplantae; phylum Streptophyta; class Magnoliopsida; order Caryophyllales; family Amaranthaceae; genus Chenopodium; species Chenopodium album. Next base: position 1,514,118 of record NC_137855.1, read on the forward strand.
ATGTAATTGAAATAGTTATAAGTTATACTTCGTAATTGTAGGACCTCCTGAAATCGATTCTAGGACCTCTTGAAATCGAGAAGGAAACTCTAACCAGTAGAGCTATCCCCCACTCTTTGAGCATTATCCTACTTACGTTCATGTGAATCATGTTCAAATATACATGTATGTTCTTGCAATTACTTTTGATTATTTGACTTCTTTATACTCCGTACTAAAAATAAATAAGTTTGTAGTGATATATTATTACAAGTACCTTGTTAATATATCACTATTTGTATTCACAAAAGTTGTTACTCATATCATTTTATCAAGCTTTTTTTGTTCCATGACTGGACTTTTAATTGCGGAGTAATTAAACACAACAATTTATTTTTATTTTTAAGATAAATTGAACACGACCTAACCTACTTATAATACGCTTAAATATAAATTAAAAAAAAAAAAAAAAAAAGACATATTAAAGCGCTTTAAGGCAAGCCAGTATAAAGTTTGCTGCAAATTACATGAAGATAGATAAAGTTCCACATATTTGGAGCAATAATTACTCAACAATTATTATTCATTTTGGACCTCCGTAAAAAATTAAACGATCCCAATAATCTCGAGTTCCAGCATCATAGACTGTATAATCTGTACATTCTCCATATAATTCTGTTTCTTCAGGGATTAATACACCTTTATCAACTCTAATATTGAAGATCGATGCACTTTTTTTAAGGTCATCTGTTGCCTTTACACCACTACCCATTTCAGGATCATCTGGAGTTTTATAACCAGGGTTGTTGATTTCGCCTCCCCATTCAACTTGAGCAGCAGAATCTGCCAATGATGTAAACAAGCTTTTCGGCCAATACCCGACCTGAATGTTACTCGAAGTTATATAAACTGACAACCACCAATTTCCGTCATCAGGATGCTACACGGAAATTTAAAATAAAATCAATATGCAGAAAGAGAACGATACTTATTTTAACATGATTTGGATGACTAAACTTGTTGTAAATAGAGTAATATTTAATAACGTCACAAGTTTACATTTATGTACGTACCTTGTTAATAGTGATGTTCCAATAATATATTGTGTGATCACCTATGTGAGTATAGCGATCGGGCCTAGCGCCTAAAGGAAAGTTTTTGGACACTTGAACAAATCCCGGACATTGTAAATTTAAGCATCCTTTTGGTCCAGCCTATGATAAATTAATATTAAGAATGGATCGAGTAATAAAAAGATGCTTGAATGAATAAGTACAAATATTATGTATGTGTATAAAATACGAAAAAGTACTTACATTGAATTTTGCATAAAGATGGGGATCAGAGCTGCTGTATAGAGGTGGATTTACCTAAAGATAATACTCGTAAAGTATAAGTATATACCATTCAAGGTGAAAATCTTACAAAGTCGTGAATTAATTAAGCTATAATTAATCAATTGGTTGTTGGTGCAGTGGTGATTGGGACTGCACTTGATAAGAAGGACTCGTGTTTGATCCCCCGCAACAACAATTGGGAGGGGACTGAAACCTAACCACCCATAATTGGTCCTTGAATCCGGATTAGCCCAAAGGGTGAAACGGGTGAAATACCAAAAAAAAAAAAAAAAAAAAAAAAAAAAAAAAAAGGGGCTAGAATTAAACTAACCATCCAACCAGCTTCAATACTATCCTTTCCACTTTGAAGTTTTATTCGAGTAGCAGACCATTGCGTTCCACTTACTACAGGTTTATATAGGCCCACTGAACCACTAGCTCCAGCAAATACTCTACCTCCAATTCCTGTAGTTCGAAGTGAAGCAATCTACACCAAATAGAATAATTAATTAGAGGGAAATTGATTGTCTCACTCGATTACATACACCACTACGTGTAAAAGATTTAATTAGTCCATTCGTTTTAATTAATTAGAGGGAAATTGATTGTCTCACTCAATCACTTACACCACTACGTACAAAAGATTTAATTAGTCCATTCGTTTCATTTTATTTGCTCCATTAACGATAGAAATCTACACAAGAAATAATAGGGCACTTACACAATTTTTTGCTTTGTTAGGCTCGACAGTTGAAGATTTTAGATCATAAAATGATCGTAAAATAGGGACAGTTCCTAATGGACAGCCATTTTTGAGCCCTAAATTCTTGGGTTCCCCTTCTTGACTTTGCAAAGAAGTTATGTTTACCTGTATGCAATCATTTTCTAATAACATTAATAAATTTTCATTATCACACACAACAAAATAAGAAGATAATGAACTCAAAAGAGTCAAAACATTGAATACATATATATAGAGGTATTGCTCAATAGTTGAAATCGATTTGACTTATAAGAGGTTCCAACCCATTATAGTCTTCCCTTTACTTACAAAATAATAATATAAAAAAAGTACATGCATTCAATTGTTCATTGACTTGCCTCATGCATATAATTTTTCATCAATGGATTATTAAAAGTTGGCTGCTTATAAAAATCCACGCAATCAAATTCTTGGCCTTTCTCAGTCTGCAAAATAAAAATCATAAAAATTAATACAAGTATATGTGAACAATTATACATTTTTTTTCTGGAAAAGATTTATCTTCCTCCATTCTAAAAATATTGAACCATTTTGATTTTCACGTTGCCAACTTACAACGAACTTTAGATCATTACTATGTCTAACTCTCAATAAATAATAATGAGTAATTAAAATTGATACCTTAAAATTACAAATTGAAACAGTTTTAACAATATCCACACGACTGTATTATTCATTACATATATACATATAAATTGCAATAGATAGTCAAAGGCCAGAGAGCATGTTAGACTGTCAGTAGTGTCAAAATGAATATGATGCAATATTTGTAGAACGGGAAAAATATAATTATTCAGTATTAAATAGCCTAATTTTTTTAGGTATTACTTGTAACAATATTTTCTTGGAAAACAAAAAACGATTTGACATAGGATACAAATTAAGATCTTATTAAAATCTTCCGTAAACATCATTGATTTGATTTTCGTATTTTACAATAGAGCTAATTGAAATTATAATAGTAAAAATAATTTGATTGGAAAACACACCTTGATGGTAAGAACAGGCTGCGGTTTATGGAATGATGATCCATGTACTCCACACAAAATTCCCATTAAAATGCTAGCAATAGAATAACATACTAGTATAGACATTTTTGAGGTCATGACTAAATTTTGGGAATTGAATTAAATCGAATTTTAATAGTGATAATGAAGTTATTTTGAAAAGATGGTAAATGAGTCAGTTTAAATAGCTAGTTTGCCAAAAAGAAATATGCAAAAGGGAATCAAATAATAAGGAAACAAATCAGATAACAACTTAACATGGAACTAAATCAAACAATAAGGAAGCCTTTCAAAAAAAAAATCAAACAATATGGAAATAAAACTAATGATAATGAAATTAATCAAAACCAAGATTAATTAGCTTGTGATTCTGAATTAAATGTGGCCTTTGTGGGGTAAGTAAATAATTGTGATTCAATTAAGAAGCTACAACCTTTAGGGGTGTTTGGTTTGTAGAGTGGTATAGGTTTGGAATCAGGAATAGGGTTAAGGTGGTATCGGGTTGGAACTTGATACTTAATACTATGTGTTTGGTTCAATTCTGGAATGAAATGTATCATCCCCTTAATTTCATGTATTTGTTACCTAAGTGAATGGAATGAGTCAAACCCACCTCCCCCCCCCCCCCCCCCCCAAGGTTTCTAAACCCCATACCTCATGGGTTAGAGGTATGGATTTAAAAATCATATTTTTGACAACCAAACATATGGTATGGGTTTTGGTCATTCTAAACCCATACCTCATACCTATAATCCGCGAACCAAACGCCTTATAGCTTTCTTTGTCACATCACTATTACTCCGTATCAAACTACTCCGTATTTGAGGAAGTACTAATGGAGTTCTGCTATGTATTTGCAAATGCATAACAAATATAAAAATATTAAAAAGTACATGAAAGGGAGAAAAAGGAGGAGATATTGGTAAGTGGGACCACTTTAAAATGTGCTACTGAAAGCTTATATAATACCATTGTCTATTTAGTGATACTATTTCTACACATAGTTAGTACCACTGAATGTATACATAGTACCACTACATGCATACATTGTATCAGTGAATGTTCAACGGTACTCTTTGATCATCCAATGGTAGTAAAAACCACCCAATAGTACTACTCTAAATTCAGAATATGCATTTACGTGTAATTACACACTTGCCCCTTGTGTGCATTTCTCTATGCATAATGAAACTCCATTAGGACAAGCTAGTCCAAGCTACAACCTCTCCCAAAATCTACAAGTACTAGTAGGTCCCACATGTCAATTATCATAGCAAAAACATTAAATAAATGCAATCCCAATTAAACTACTTTGCATTATTATCATCATTAAACGTGAAACTACGTAGCTTTATAGAAGTACATACTTGTGTCGTAGAGCTACAAGTGATGTTGCTCTACATTGGTGAAGCTTGTAGTTCCATCTATGTAGTATGTACTAGTATTTGCAAGCTAGGACCTAAACTGCTCCATTGTGGACGCTTTACTGCTTTAGCTACCCAACTTTTGATCTTGGGTTGGGTAAGTAAAATCAATCGATCCAAATTTAATTGTTTTATTGGACATTTTATACCCGTAATTATTCAAGTCAAATTAAATTAGATCCATCCTAGTGCCAATGTAGGGATGTAAACGAGTCAGATTAAGCCGTGAATACCCTATTTATTTTTTTAAATAGAGAACACTGAACACCCTATTCATATTTATGTTATTTTACTTGGGCTAGTTTGAGCTTTCAACCAAAAAAAAAAAAAACCATTAAGCTCGTCTTTTAAAAGGTTTTCTTAAAATTGCAATTCAAACTGCATTTTAGCGTGGTGAAATGAGCATAGATAAATTTATCGAAAAGAAAGGAAATAAAATTGATTAATGGAGTGAAATGAGTATAGATACAAAGACAGAAGGCGGATTTATTTTTCAAGAAAATGAAGAAAAATAGTGGTCACAACTTAAAATGGGACCCCAAAAGTAAAAACAAAGCATCCTCCATCATTCTTCTGTATGATCCATGCATGTCTTGTGGAAAAAGGACTAATAAGAAATACTCTGTAGTCCATACCAGTATAATCATCCAGTAATCCCATATCGAGGGAAGAGCTATAGTCAACGATCCAAATTGGACGAACACAGGATTCTTTCCTTCAATAATAAGCCAACTTAACATAGCCTGTTCGCGAGTTAAAAACCTTTGAGGTAATCCTTGATAATCTAATGAGCTGAGAGTGAAAGTAGTACGCTCTTTAACTGAGATTGATATTTAGCCTAAACATCACCTCTAATTATGTTTGACACTTTCTTCCACTCGTGTAACAGCGTCCATAAGGACATCGATTCCCCAGTCCTTCACATCCTCCTGCACAAGCAAAAAATCCAAAGATTAGTTTGCCATTTTTACAAGAATATAACAGTGGTCCTTTCCCTCATACATACCAGATTACCAGATCATATAAGTACACAAGACCTCACATGTGCAGCTTCTCTCTTTCTCACTGACTCTCTGATCTCCCCCCGCTAGTGCCTGGACACCATCACACCAATCATGGAGTGGGGGTGAGCTGGTTGTCTCTTATCAACCAAAGGCTGCTTATCAGGCAGTCAGGCACCTACACTTTCATATAAGCTTGGATTCAGCTATCACCGGCTCACCGCACACCATTACCTACACCCCGCAACACCCAAAACTGCCAGTACTCTCTCTACAACTCCCACTTGCACACGCACTCCACCCATCCCTAAATAACCTGCCCCTGCATTGCCCCTCCCCACCCCATATCAGAACATCCTTTCTTCTAAAATCACAATACAAGTCAATCCATCAGTCCACCATGAAATTCCTTAACTTACTATAGGTTGAAAACCCCATGAATTATGGTTGCTTGGCGGTTGAATTCGAACCTTTCAACAACCAAAATTCATGTCGATTTGACCATGCATCACAAACACTGAGAGGTACCAACCAGGCAAGCTAGCTGAAAATATCCTTAACTTTGAGAGACCCTTTAAAAAGAAGATACTACAGAGGAAACAGTCGGCAAAAACAGCACAATACTCTCCCCTAATCATGTTATCTAGCAGAATGTGTTATGAAATCGACCCCCTTCTTTCAAAAAAGAAAAGTTAATAGCAGTAAATTGTAAATACACCTTTCTAAAAAAAGTCGAGCAGTATAAGTACAGCATGATTTTACCTTTCTAACAGCACCTCCTGTCCTTATTCGTGCATTAGGTCGAGCAAGCTTTGATTCAAAAGGTGTCCTGGGCCTCACTTCTCGAATTTCCTCCCACTCTTCACGGGTGAGCATCCTAACCGTCCCTTGTTCAGGAGGAGCATTCCTTATCTTGCGCTCAATCAATTCTTGAGATCTTGACTCATCATACTGCCAGCCAACAGAAACAGTCCCAATTCTCAAATCTTTTGCACACACTGACATAATAAAAGGAAAAGAAGAAATAACATAAGACGTTGAATGAGCAGCATAAATTATTATGACACTCATGTTACTATGTTAGCAATATGGACATGATATGTTAAAGAACTATTGAAAAAGCTAGTGGTCACCAGCTAACAAACATAGATAACTTAGTGAGGGGAATAAAGGTTTGGCACCTCCACATAACACTCATCAAGCATAATTCCAACTCATCCAAAAGAGGTGATTTGAGACTTAAAATTATCCAATAAACAAAGAAAGTTTTTAGTACATATACAAGGTAGAAATTTGGACGCTATTATCAAACGAGAAGATTGTCATCACTAAAGCAACTCCCATGGTTCAAAATTTAAGTAATTAAAGTGGGATATGAATTCAAAAAATTAGTGCTTCATAGTGGCAGTCCAAAGCCCAGAGACTCCAGACCCTCGCATTTAATACACTGTTACCAGAGTTGAAGATACGTTAAGGTAGAAGACCTATGAGAAAATTGTCATCACTAACAATTTGTTGGATAGCAATGTAGAAGGGAAGTGGAGGATCTCCATTATCCCTCCAAGTTGTCATAGATAGAAGACCTATGAGAATAACTGAAGAAGGGGAGGGGAGGATCTCCATTATCCCTCCAAATTGTCATAGATAGAAGACCTATGAGAATAACTGAAGAAGGGGAGGGGAGGATCTCCATTTTCCCTCCAAATCGATGGCATTTATTAAAGAAAGAGGAAAAATGAATCTCTCCCTTCCTTCCCCATACCCCTAAACCAAACAAGGGAATTTATTCCCCTCCCTATCCTTTTCTCTCCATTTACTGTAAATCTGTAATCCATAAAAAGTGTAAGGAAATTTTTAACGTTCAAACTTTAGTTGGTTCATGTGAAAGAGGAATTCAAAGACTTATTGCTTCATAGTAACAGTCCAAATTCCAAACCCTTGCATTTGGAAGCATACCAAGCAATACCAATGGAAGAGCATAGAATATATACTACTTTAAAAAACATTCTCCAATCTTCTCATAAAAGCATAAAACAAAGCCAAAGCCAAATGCTTGCATTGCAATTAGTAGAAAATAATTAACCTTGCCAAAAAAAAGAAAACGAAGAATTACCATCATAAGGAGTTTAGCAAAAAGTGCAACCCCAACAGCGGTAAGCATCATTGGCATGGTAGCTGTATCGTAAAACGACATGGACTCTGGAACTTCAACAAAAACCTCATTTTTCTTCGGATTTCTTGCCTTCCTCTTTTTCTCAAGATCAGCTACCTTTCTCTTTAGGGTTTCACTTGGTGTATCATGGGAAATTGTATGCAAGCTTCGGAATCTCCGTAATAAGAAGAGACTTCCCCGGACATTATGCATGGTAGCCTAAAAATTAAATCAGGCCTGCTAACCACACACAAATTCACTAACTGAAAACTTCAAAACAATCAAGTCGGCAATTCGGCATAATTTACACCTAAATTAGCCAAGTTGATAACAGCAGATATTTCACATCACAATTCCTAAAATGGTTTAATCAAGTCAAATTCTATTTTCAAGAACACAACACAGGAGAATTACCATTCTCTAAAGTCATATAATTTGTAAGCATTACACTAGAAAGTACAACAAAACTAAAGCTACATCGGCCAATTTCATAGTTCAATCCTAACATTAAAGGGTTGTGCAATACATTAGCAATCAAATTTGATTCAATTATTATCAAATAAAGCTCGAAAAATCACATCATTTTAGGGATGTGTGATTCAATTGTCAAATTAGGCTCATAATTTTCTTTTCTAGCAATATAATCGCTGGTTATGATATTTCATAATATTAGTAATTAGAACCATTTTCGAACCCTAAAATTAGTGCACTGACAATTGAATTAAATTAAACCCTAGATTGTGAAATTGATATGATGATTACAAAAGGAATCAACAACTTACCACAAAAGCTGCTGAGAACAAATACAACCAATAGTTTGAAATGGAGAACGTTAAGTGCGACGTTGAGCGCGCTTCAATGGAGAACTCAAAGAGAGGCAGGGCAATTCAGGGGCCACATAAACGGGTAAATACGAGTCAATCTCCAAGATGTACAAAATTTATTTAGGGAAATTCTCATTGGTAGACATGTAAAATTGCACATTCTTAATGGTAACAAAACTTTTTGCAAATTCTCTTAAATAGCATTAGTAATCTAACTGTTCTCTAACATAGCATTATTTTACTAATTCTAACTTAATTAGCCTAAAATTCTAACTAGGGTTAAATAATGAGTAAGTTACTAAACTACCCCTATTTAATTTAATGCAAACCCGTGGCCCCCAACCCCTACTGTTCATTCATTGAAGCTGTTTGAGTTCCTTCTTCATTGAACTGGTTTGTGCGCTAAATTGGTTTGTGCGCTAAATTGATCGAAAATCCATCATCGGTGTTCTCGACAAATCTCTCAAAAGGTGATAACTTTCAAGCATCGACAAATACTTCATCCTTTCTTACGCCTAAATTTGAATTACTTTTTTTTCGAAATTTATGCATTGTTGTTTATGGTTGTCCTTTTTATTAATGGATTAATGTAGTTGAAAAATTAGGGTTTTAATGTGATTAATTTTGACTTTTGCCAGTGTTAATGAATGTGAGTGTTTGAAACCAACTTTGCAGTTTTGATTTTTTAAGGTAATTGATTTTTTGTTTTTTAATTGAATGTTGCAAATTGTATTGAGATATGTGAATTAATATTGTTATATACATATAGAATGGGTGATGAAATTGTGTTGAAGTTTCAATTTGAAAGTGGTAATGCTGATGTTATTGTGGAAGACATTTATAAGATATATTGCAGAGAAAGGGAGGGAATGAGAATAACAGAGGAAGAAGGAATTAAATTTCATGAAAATTAGGGAAATAAGGGTTTATAAACCTAATTACTTTGGGAGGGAAATCGTGTTTATTGTTTTGGAAGGAAATAGATTAACCCTGGTTAGTAATTATAGGTTAATTAGGTCAGAATTAGTAAAATAATGCTACCATAGAGAACAATTAGATTAGTAATGCTATTTAGGAGAATTTACAAATAATTTTGTTACCATTGAGAATGTGCAATTTTACATCGCTACCAATGAGAATTTCCCATTTATTTATTACATGTCATTTTTATAAATAAATTAATTAATCAACAACTTTTTCAATAAAAGCGAGTCCCACAGTGATGATGTCTAGATAACGTTATTAATTTATTTACCAAAATATCATGTGATAAACAAATTTTTTATCCTAGAGATTAACTAGGATTTCCTCTAAATAAACCCCTCAATTTTCACAACTTGCTACTCTGTATATAGTAATGGACTAATGGGACACTTAGGACCTGTTTGACGGTTGTGTTTGAGCCTTTAGGTATTGGTTAATGGGTAGCGTTTTAGTCAAGTCAAAACAAGAAAATCAAAGTGTTTGGCAACGTAATGTTCGAGTAGCGATCGGTGGTAGTGACAACGTTTAGGTAGCTTTTTTTAACGTCAAAGATAGAAGCATTTCAAAAATAACGAGTAATGCTTGTCAAATTTTGGTTACGAGTATCTCTTTAAAAATAAATGAAAATGTATTCTACAAACAGTATTGTAACCATTACTTTTGCGAAACACTCAAACTATTAATCATTACTTTATTGGCTAACCTTTACCCACTGTTAATTGATAGCTTGCCCCTAACTTAATTAAAAGGAGATGCACTAAAAAAACCGAGAGTTGTATATTCAGTTGAGTAGTTGATGAAAAATGAGCAACGATGGTAAAAATGAGATAGAAAAATTGAAAACAGACAACGAAAACAACAACAAAGTTCCAGCCTCCCAACAACATAAACGCAACAGCGATTTCTTCACCGGAGAAGAAGGCAGCTCCCCCTCCCTCTTCGCCGGAAACGACGACTTTGTTTGGCCGGAATTATCCTCCCCCGGCGAAATCCCCAACGACAACAACGCCCACATAACAATGTACTCCATTGAATCCATCCCATCTACTTCTGAAGCAACCTCAAACGGCGCCGTTTCAGCACCCACTGATCAAGTCAAAATTCTAGGGTTTCAGGAGAAATTGACGGATTCCGATGTGGTTGCGGTTATCAGCGACGACGATGACGAAGAGGAGGAATTGAGTGAAGAAGATTCAGAGGAAGTTAAGGTGGATGATGAATTTAGGGCAAAATTGGCGGGAAAAACGTCGAAATCGATTTCGACTGCGATGGAATGCTTAATTGAGGTATTGAAACAGTTGTATGTGAATGATGAGAAGGGAAATGGGGAAAATGTTGATATAATGGAGACTGTTAAACGTAGAGGGATGACATTTCCTAAGCCTAGAGGGTATGGTTCTTAAACCCGAGTGTTCGCGATTGATCCGATCCGATCCGAAAATTAGATTATCTAGTCTCATGTTACTGTATTAGTTATTAATGATTAGTTTAGCTGTGTAGTTGATACTATTAGTTGATGATTTTAGCCTATTTGCTCAAATTGTGATGGAAATGTATATGCCTAATGCCTAAATGATCATTTTTATGTACTACAACTTTTTGCTGCTGTTGTTGAAAGTTGGGTACTTTTTGTTTAAAATGATGTTGGATCACCAAATTTAGTGATGTGAATATGTTGTATTGGTGAAAATGATTTTTTAAGTATTGTTTCAAGCATGAAAGAATGACATTTGGTTAAAAAGAAGCACTAGTTCAATGAGGTATTCATTTTCTTTAACGAGTAGAATTGAGAATGGTTTGAGACTTTGAGGGACTTTGAGGGACTTTGAGAATGGTTTGGACTAGATCAATTTCTAAAGTTACTCGTAGTTTATTTGCGCGGTGTTTGGTATGAGTTGATAATATATATCTGTAATTCTTCATGTTATATCCTTACCAATCACCTCCAACCGAGATTGGATTTTACTAAGTTTGAAATATATTATCGTATTCACAATTGTATTTATCGACACAACATTATGGATTTATTTATTTATCGACACAACATTATGGATTTATGAACTTATTCATTGTTCTTGTTTTGATATAGATAAATGTTTGGGCCTTTTACGCTACTATGATTGGGCCTAAGGTTGGCACTTGAAGCAAATGGAAGCCCGGCTTTAATGTAGTAAATTCTAAGCAATTTTAAGGATAAGTTTATGCATGATCTAACCTATAACTCAAAAGTCAATAGCTTAGATTGAGTAACATCTTTAATATGGTTGATAAATACACTTAATTATTCTATTAATTTTGCTAATGTCGTGTCAAAAGATCCATTACATTAGTAATTTTGATGGTTGCAAATATTCTTCAACACTCTAGATAAAATCATTATCATATCATATCAAATTACTTAGTATTGGAAGAATGTGCATTTGTCATTTATGACTTGTTATAATGAATTTCATCAAAAATCTTCTTTGGGGGTTTGTCCTTGGCTTAAAAACAAAGTTTATCTTAATTTATTATTTTTCAAAATTATCTTGATATTGTGGTGAGGAGTTGTGGACATCTATTATACTTTTGTGTATGGAATTATGGAATTATTACTCAAAGGCAATTGTTTCTTTCTTCAATAATTTATGCATCCCCTTTTAATTGCATGAAGGCAAAGTAGGGCCACTTGGCGGGAAAGAATGAGAAGTAACATCTTTTATGTTAAGCATGAGGCTTAAACAACATATTAGTGCGTAATTTGTAAATGAAATCCAGTTACAACTCGAACATATGCTGCACAATTATTCTTCTTACTTACAAAAACGATATTGATTGCTAATTGGTTTGCGATTAGTCATAGACCAGTCACCAGTGCATGGATGGCAATTGTATGTATATTTCACATATTTTGTTTTTCTTTTTATGAAATATTGAGTATGCTTTAAGCAAATGAGATATTTAGAATTGTCCAACTTCTTCAATAGAACTTGAATGAAACTAGAAAATTAAACATTACAAAAGTCCGATATTCTCCTTTATACATACTGTTTTGGGTGTTTTTGTCCCTCGGGAGAGTTACAGCTCGAAGACTGGTCCAAGGCGGCCTGTACCTGCAAGACAAACGGAGACACCGGTTGGTAGGTGCTCCGCCTCCGACGATCAAGTTAGTAATTTGAAAGGAGAGAAAAAGGTGCGGAAATTTAGGTGGGGATCTGCTAGGATTTCTAGCTCAGTTGTCTCTATCAAAGGGACAGTTTGTAATAAATGAAAAAACGTGTCCTCCAAAAGAGGGGAATCTCCCTATTTATAGGGTCCTTGGGAATTGTGCCCCCGATTAGGTCACAGAACCCTAATCAGTGGTGGGCTGCGCTGCATTGCGGCTTTCTCGGGATTTGGGCCGGAAGGCCGTCATTTCCCCATATATCTGGGATGACACGTGTCAAGCAGGGATGGGTCCACTTTGGACCATCCTTGGGCTGACATGTGTCGCCCTCTGATTGGGCCACATGGCGGGGTAAAATTACCCTAAACATTTGCCCCTCACAGATGTGACGTGGCACGCCACGTGGCATCTGTGACACGTGTCACTCTTTGAATGGTGGTAATTTTACCGCCAAAATTTTACTGTTCACCTTCTGGGTAAATTACAGGAATACCCCTTCATTTACCCTCTTTATATAGCCGTTTACCCTCATATTTTTGTACGTTTCACAAAAATTTTCAGAGTAAACTTAGAGAGAATCTTGAAAGAGAGAGCAGAAGTCACCCGTCTGAGTCAAGCGCAAGTTTAAGAAAACTCAGCCTCTTCAACACAGGCGGACCCGTCTACCTTCAGATCTCAAATCTAAAGGTACCGTCTCTGACTCTCTCAGCTCTTTTTTCATTTTACCGCTTGTATATATTCCTTGCAATAAATGGATTCATCACCAACACACACGGACAACCTAGGGTAGAATCCAGCCGTTCACCAAGGACGGCTGAGTCTAGGACTGGTAGTGCCATCTCAGGGTGTTGGGACCACCCTCATGCTTGGATTCCGACCATTTGCGCGTCTGTGCAGAGCACAATGGCTCGGACTATGCAGACGGCATTGGATCCCAATTATAGGAGCGAAGGCTCAGGCGGCCAAACGCCTGAGGGAGAGGCGTCTGGCTTTGAACACCAGACGGCTCCGGAGAGGTCCCCTCCGCGTGGCCCCCCAACTCCTCCTGACTCGTTTTTGGACGAGTGCGACCAAGGCGGTGAGGAGACCGCCTCAGCTTCCGTTTCCCAATCTGGGGAGGAGACGGGAAGCGGACTTGACGTCTCTTCCTCAGAGAGCAGTGACGATCTTCCTCCGCTTGAGGATAGTGAGGAAGAAGAAAGGAAGAAATGGAAGGAGAAGGACGATCCCTTCAAAATCCACGTCTCCATGAAAGACATAGACCTCATGGAAAAAGGTCTTAAAAACTTTTTGAAGATGCACCCAATGGGAGACGGGTGGAAAATAAAGGTGCCTCCCCCAGACGGCACCATTTCCTGGGAAGACGAAGAACGAAACGCTAACGGCTACTTCGGCTGTTATGAGGCGGCGTTCAAGGCAGGACTTCGCTTCCCCCTTCACGAGGCGGTGAAGGCAATTTTGAGAGGCTATGGCCTCGGAGTCTGGCAACTTACCCCCAACTCTTGGGCAAATATTCTGGGGTATGTTGCCGCCTGTGAATTCCAAGGAATTCACCCCGGCTGGGAAGCCTTTGCTAAGATGCATTATCTTAGTCGCAACCCAGGCGGGTACAGAGCGTGGTATACTCTAACCACGTTCCCTAAATACATGATGACCTTGGACAAGGTCTCAAAATTTGACGGCTGGAAGCACAGATTCTATCTGCTGACGGCTCCCACCAGGCGGGAGAACTTCGAGCTCCGCCAGTACAATAAGAAGCCCGACCTTCTGGGTCGGAAATGCTGTCTTCCCCGGATCCTGGATGAGGACTTCGACAAAATAATTGAGGCTGACTTCTTTGGCCTCACAGACGCTACACTGTCAACCGGGGAGACAATAAAAGTCCCCTAGAACTGGATCCCTAAGAGCGCCTGGCTCAGGGATGAATGCTTTCTAGCCGCCTGCGGGCTAGGGCACATGTTCACCAGACGTACGCGCCTGAATACTTTCCGTCTGTACTACTTTTGTGTCGGAAATGTTTTTGATGATGTACTAATTGGTTTCCCTTTTTGTTTTTGCAGAAGAAGCTTTGAACATGTTGCCAGACGAGAAGACCCCCAGACGGTCCTCTGCGCAGATCCGCCGTGACTTGGCGGAGGACCAGGCGCGAGAGCTTAAGGCCAAGGTAAACGCCTGACCATTTTTGTGAGTTTACTTTCAAAGTTTTCTTCCTTCGACTGCTAACATTAACCATTTTTTCAGGGAGGAGAGGTGGACAAGACGTTTGAGAAAAAACTCAAACGGGCTAGGGAGGAGACCACCGCCTCTAACCCCAGCAAGTCCTCAAAAAAGACCACCTCCACTGCAACTCCCAACGCCCCAGTCGGGAGACAAATGCGGATAGGGGGGAGGAATGAGAGAGTGTCCGGCTCTGTTGGCCTTGACTCAGGCTCTCGTCTGGCCGGCTCTGCAGGTAAGAACCCTTTTGAATCCCCGCCTGAGCTGGGATGGCCGTTGCGAGTGAAAACACACTCCCAGCAGACGTCATCCTTAGACGGTCGAGACCAGATAGGCGCTGCTTTAGTATCTCAATCTGACGCTGATTATGGTGCAGATCAATCTCCCCGTTGGCCAGACGTCCAGAAGCATGCCAAGGCCATGCTGGATGCTGTCAGCAAACGGGATAAGGATACTATCCCGGGGATTGAGACGTTCAACCTTGAACGTATTCTGACCCTCCTGGCTGAGGTAAGACACTTGAACTATTTTTCAATAATTTTCTCCAAGTCTTTCTCCGCCTGCACTACTAACCTTGTTTGCTTTTGCAGGCTCTGCTGCGGGTAGACGGGCTCAAGCGTCCTTACACCCGCAAGCGGGATGAGGTAAGACGGGCCAAGCAGTCCGCCTCAGACGCCAATAATGTTGCTTTATACTCGTGCATAATTGACGATCTTGAAACTAAAGCAACCCAAATGACATAGGCGGCCAAGATTTCAGAGCTGGAGACGGATCTACAAGCGGCCAAGAAAAGGGCTGAGGATGCCGAGTCGGCCCAAAAGCAGGCGGAGGTGGACCTCCCCAAGCTCAGGGAGGACCTCAAGAAGGCCCAGGAAGACCTCCAAAAGCTCCAAGGAGTCTCTTCAGAGAATGCTGATCTGAAGAGCAAAATTGCTAAGTTGGAGAAGGAGGCGGCCAAAGCTCAGGATAACTTCCGAGCAACTCTCCAGGCGGATCAAAACCGTCTGGTTGCTGAGATGGCCGCTGACAACGAGGCTATGATGAGGATCGCCTGGAACGCCTTGTATCCTGAAAAGGATTATGGCGTCTGGGCTCTGGCTCACAAGTATGCTGATGAAGTTATATTCTTGAGAGAGAAGGGTGAGCCAGAGCCTGAGTCCTTCCTCGCCTGGGCTGAAACTGAGCATCCCGAGCCTGAGGCTGAAGCTCCAGCGACTGAAGCTCCTGAAGAAGGAGAGAAGGGCCAGGAGGGACCATCTGCGGGGCAATGATTTCAGCGGCTGTGTGCCAATTTCTTTTTTTTTTTATTTTTTCTGCGGCAGTATGCCATTGATTTGCTTTTCCGGCCTGTGTGCCGAGTATGTTTGTATCTTTACCGGCTGAGGAGCCGTGTTCAACAACAATTTCTTTTTTCCCGGACGGGATCCGGATAACATTTGCCCCACCACAACCGTTTGGTTGGGTGGATAATTAATGAATGCACCGACTGAGTCGGTTTTGATCTTTTTTGCGCTTGTGTTTGCACTTTTCAAATTTTTTGCATTTTTAATTTTTGCCTAACTTATCAAAAGTATGCGGCTGATTTTTCCTAACTTATCAAAAGTATGCGGCTGTCCTTGCCCCTGGACGGCTGTGTGGTTGGTTTCAAATGGAGTTGGTTGATTGACTTGGGAACGTCTGATGCTGCAAAGAGCATGATACATTTGTAAGTCAATCAATCACAGTAGTGATTGCCCCAAACCAAGTACACAGCCGTACATTAACAGGCGTTTCAGCTTCTAGCTAGACGGTGTTGTCCGTCTAAGTGAAGTTCATATAGCCATTGCACAACTCTTTTGCCCCAAATGAGGATGTGTACAATTTAAAAATGAAAAAATGCTAAGTAAGAAATGCAGTCGGTCGCCGACTGATGTCCTTGGACATCCGGGTTCCGAAACTTGATCTTTCCTTACTGTTCAGGTCAGACGGCTATGAATGGCTGATTCAGCCGTCCAATGGTGGCCGTCTGCATTGATACGTAGAGTAAGCAAGTTGGCTTCTCTCTGCGACGATTGCACCCGGAGGGGTGTCGCCGGACGCCTTTGTCCATGTTGGGACAGGCAAATTTATGGGTGAAGCAGCCATCCGGCCATTGGCCTCTGGTCTTGTTTTAGATCGGCTGTATAGCCACTAAGAGTTTTTGTGCTTAGCTTACTTATCTGGCCATTGGCCTCTCGTCAATCAAATGTTAATTCAATTTCCAAGTGTCAAACTCAGAGAAACAAACAAGTGACCCGTCTGAAATTCAGACGGGGCATAAGACAAAAATGACAATCAAAAAGCAACTTCTCATTAATGTACTTCTTGTTTACAAAAATTACAAAATCTCAGAAGTAGTATTTTTTCAAATTATCTACATTCCAAGTTCTAGGCAGGCGCCTGCCGTCTGGAGTTTCCAAGCGGTAGGTGCCATCTCTTACTTCTTCATAAATCCGGTAGGGGCCTTCCCAATTAGGAGTTAGCTTTCCAAGCTCATTGGCCCTACCGAATGCCTCCATTTTTCATAACACTAGGTCGTCCACTTTCAAAGGACGCCTGTGTACTCTCTTGTTGTAGGCTCTTGTCATTCTCAGACGGTAAATCTCATGACGCAAGGCGGCATTGCCCCTGCGTTCTGGAAGTGAGTCCAATGCCAGGCGCATTGCCTCCCAGTTTGCCTCTTCATCATATAGCATGACTCTGAGAGTCGGCTCATAGTGTTCAATGGGCAAGACGGCTTCAGCACCGTAAACCATGAGAAATGGGGTTTCACCGGTTGCTCCCTTTGTTGTTGTCCGGATGGCCCATAGGACATGGATTAATTCCTCAGCCCATAAGCCACCGGCTCTTTCAATTTTCTTCTTAATGCCGTCTGAGATCAGCTTGTTGAAGGCTTCAACTTGGCCGTTTGCTTGGGGACGGCCAACTGATGCAAAATAACTTAAGATCCCTTGATCTCCCAACCAAGTTTTAAGCTGAGGCGTCTCAAACTGAGGACCATTATCAAACACCATGGACATAGGCACCCCATACCGGGTGATAACATTCTTCCAGATGAAAGAAATGACGTCTGATGTCTTGATGTTCTTTACCGCCTCAGCCTCTACCCACTTGGTAAAGTAATCCACAGCCACCAAGATGTAACGCTTTCCACCTGGTGCAGGCGTGTAAGGACCTAAAATGTCCATGCCCCATTTTGCAAACAGGATTGGGCTGTGGATGGCCGTCAGATCAGTAGCCGGACGGTGAATAAGTTTGCCAAATTTCTGGCACTTGTCACATTTCCTCACCAATTCCTTGGCGTCTGCCTCTAGAGTGGGCCAAAAGTAATGTCGTCTGGCTCTGACGGCTAGAGATCTGCCGCCTATATGGGAGGCGCAGAATCCCGAGTGCAAGTCTTCGAGAACTTCCTTCCCCTTTTCTGGGGTTACACACTTCAAAAGAGGCTTAAGAAACCCCACCTTGAAGAGTTCTCCATTTCTCAACTCGAAGCTCGCGGCTCGCTTTTTCAGAACGGCTGCCTCCTGTGGCGAATCAGGAAGTGTACCGTCTGAGAGGTATGCCCGGATGCCATCCATCCAGGTAGAGCTTCGGTATAGGACTCCAATGGGATCTTCATAGATGCTTATTTTTTCAAGTACTTCCCAAAAGACTGACCGAGGCGTATCATGGCAGGCGGAAGATGCAAGCTTTGATAGTGAATCCGCCTGGTTATTATCAGACCTGGGTACTTGATTCAAATGAAACTCCTCAAGTGACCCAACCTCTTCTTTGACCGCCTGAAGATATTTAATCATAGCCGGGTGAGTTGCCTCAAATATTCCCTCATATTGGCTAACGACCAACTGTGAATCAGAGTAGGCGTCAATTTTTGTTGCCCCTGCCGCCTTACACATACGGATTCCGGCTAGCAGGGCTTCATATTCCGCCTCATTGTTTGAGACCTGAAATTTAAACCGTAGTGCATACTCATATCTGTCCCCATCAGGAGACTCATAAATTACGCCTGCACCACAGCCGTTCTTTGTAGAACTCCCGTCTACATACACTTTCCAAACCTGTTCAAGATTATCCGTAGTCACCGGACGGGTCATTTCCACAATGAAGTCGGAAAACGCCTGACCTTTCACTGCCTTTCTTGGTTCGTAAGTGATTTCAAGACTTTGCATTTCAATAGCCCATTTTAACATTCTGCCGGATGACTCCAAGGTAGACATTGGCCGCTTGAGTGGCTGGTCGGTGTAAATCACCACCGGATGAGCCAGAAAGTAAGGCTTCAATTTTTTGAATGCCATGTACAAAGCAAGGCCAAATTTTTCAACCACGGGGTACCGGAGTTCAGCATTCTTAAGAACATGGCTAATGAAGTAAACCGGGAGCTGAACGCCGTCTCGCTCAGCAAGGAGAACGGCACTGAGAGCATGATCTGAGACGGCTAAATACATATACAACGTCTCCCTAGGTAGAGGACTGACCAACCTAGGCAGAGAGTGCAGATGCTCTTTTAGCTTCTGGAATGCCGTCTCAGCATCGTCTCCCCATTCAAACCTGGTCTTCTTCCTGATTGCTTGGAAGAAGTAAAGGCATTTGTCACCTGACCGGCTGAGGAACCTCCCCAAGGCCGCCAGGCAACCAGTTAGTCTCTGAACTTCCTTGACAGAACGGGGTGACTTCATGTCAATTACCGCCTGTATCTTTTCGGGGTTAGCATCTATCCCCCTTTGATCAATCAGGAATCCGAGAAACTTCCCAGACTCAACACCAAAGACGCATTTCTTGGGGTTTAACATGACCTTATGCCGCCTGAGGGTGGTGAATGTTTCTCGGAGATCAGCAAGGTGATCCGTCTGTTGCTTGGATTTGACTATCATGTCGTCGATGTACGCCTCCACATTCCTCCCAATTTGATTAATGAAGACCGTATTAATCATCCGTTGGAAGGTGGCAGGCGCATTCTTCAAGCCAAACGGCATCACAGTATAACAGAATAACCCCAAATCAATGACGAAGGTCGTCTTCTCTTGATCTTTTTTCCAGAGGGGTATCTGATGGAAGCCGGAGTAGGCATCCATAAAGCTCATCAAGGCGTGACCGGCTGTAGAGTCGACCAGACTGTCGATCTTTGGAAGCGGGTAACTGTCCTTTGGACACGCCTTGTTGAGGTCTGTGTAATCAACACACATGCGCTAGGTCCCATTCGGTTTCTTAACAAGGACCACATTGGCCACCCAGTCGGGGAAATTGCAGGGCCGAATGAACCTGGCGTCTAGCAGCTTTTTGACTTCGGCAGCTGCCACCTGACTTCTTTCCTCGCCATGGTTTCTTTTCTTTTGCCGGATGGGCTTCTTTTTGGGATCCACGGCGAGTTTGTGGACAGCGAGATCCGGGCTGACGCCTGGCATCTCTTCCACTTCAAAAGCAAAAATGTCTTTGAATTCTTTCAGCAGAAGGTGCAAGCTTGCACCCAGAGTAGCATAAGCAACCGTCCCAACCTTCACCGTACGCTCTGGACGGCTGTCGTCCAACACGAGATCAATATTTTCTCCACCCGGTTGGGGACGGAGCTCGTCTGACCGTTCCCCGGTCAGTGATTGTTATTTTTTCTCTTTCTTCACCTCCACCAGCAGAGGCGCTTTTCTTTTCTTACCAACAGCTGGTGGGGCAGGGTTGGCATCCTTGACAGCGTCAAGGTCTATTGGTTCCTTCTCTTGGCCGTCTGGGGCCACAGTATCTTTAACGGCTGAGAGGTAGCACTCCCGAGCCGTCTTCTGATCCCCGTTCAGGGAACCAACAGAGCCATCATCCCGCTCATACTTAATAAGCATGAGAGACGGGATGATCACCGCCTTGGCTTCGTTGAGGGTTGGCCTACCAAGGATGATATTGTAGGCGGTCAACTCCTCCACGACCAAGAACCTGACGACAATATGCCGTCCCTGACCTTTTTCTCCCAGCCGGATGGGCAAGTCAATTCTGCCGGCTGGGTAGACCATCCCACCCCCAAAACCAACCAAGGGGTGGGTAACCGGATGCATGCTGTTGGAGTTGTATTTCAGCTTCTGCAGGCGCCGGAGGCTGATAATGTCCGACGAGCTGCCGGTGTCAATAAGGATCCGTCCAACCAGCTGGTTGGCAACCTTACATTCAATGACGACCGGGTCGTCATGCGGACGGCGGACGCTGCCCCTGTCCTTCTCAGTTATGAGGACGTCTGGGAAGGTGGAAGAAGCAGACGCCTGCTCATCATCATCCTTGTCCATCTTTCGAAGATGGCTCTTGGTGCCCCGAATGGTAGGGCCACCACATGAAAATCCGCCTGCTATAGTGTAGACCGGATCCTTGTCGGTATCCGAACTACTAGTAGGCTGGGGGGTAGCCTTGGAGGACTGACCCTTGCTCTTCTTCTTTGCCCCGGCTGGGGACTTAGAAATGTAGGACTTTAGAAACCCTTTGTCAGCCAGACGGTCCAACGTCCGCTGTAGACTGAAGCAGTCGTTGGTGTCATGGCCAACCTCCTCATGGAACTGGCAAAATTTATTTTTGTTCCGTGTCTGGACGGAACTCTTCATTGGATTCGGCTTCTCAATAGACAGCCGGTCCTTTACCTCCATGAGGATGGAGTTGCAGTCTTTGTTAAACTCGTACTTGGGGACGTACGGTTTAAACTCTCTCTTTTACTTCTGGGACGGCTGGTCAGAATCACTAATCGCCCAGACTTCTTTTCTCTTTTTGCTCTCTTCTTTTTTATTACCCGGCTGAGCTGACCGGCTTTCTTTTTGTTTGTCAGACTTCTTGGAGTCTGACTGGCAACCAGGCGTGCAGAGGTCGGTAGCTTGTATATAGCTATCCGCCTCCCTCAGGGCCGCCTGTAGCGTAAATGCCCCTTTTCGAACAAGGTCGAACTTAAAAGTCGACCCGTCCTTCAGACCCTTGAAAAATTCTGTAAAAGCTACCTCGTCAGACAGTCCCTGGATCTGTATCCTGACCAGGTTGAACCGCCTGACATATGAGCGTAGCCCTTCCTTCTCACCCTGCTTAACGGTGCTCAAATCAAGGCTCGTTTTCTTAGCAGGGATGTTCATTGAGAAGTTGGTAGCAAACAAGAAGGTTAGCTTCTTGAAGCAATCAATTGAGCCGGCTGGCAAGTTGCCAAACCACTGTTGAGCAATGCCCTTCAGTGTAGCCGGGAAACATCGACACCAGGTGGCATCGTCCCAACCCTGTAAGCACATGAGGTTGGTGTATGCCATTAGGTGGTCTTCTGGGTTGGTGGTACCATCATAGGTGCCCACCAACACATTCTTAACCTTGGTCGGCTGAGCCGCCTCAGTTATATTGGCTGCGAAGGCAGACGGCTGTTCGCCTAGCCTCATCAGCCGCAGCTGCCAGTCCAGTGGCTGGATATTGGTATATGCTGCCTGACCTCCGAATGGGGGTGGCTGCATGAACTGGAGGCCATACTGCCCATACTGCGCCTGGGGTGCGTATGGCATAGACCCTATCATCAGCTGAGGTTCGGTGTTGACGGATTTACCGCCTGTCCGACTCTCATGCAAGGACATAGAATTCCTTGCAGAAGCTTCCTTGAAGCTGTCTGGAAAGCTTGAGGTAGAAGCTGACTCAGACTGTTGCTGTCTCCTCCGATTAATGACATGTCTTGCATCGAAGGTAGACGCCTTTTGGGCCTCCGGCTGGGGTCGCCGGGGCATCAGAATCTTAGACCAATCAAGTTTTGCGGCTGCCTTCTCCTTTGGATGAGGAGTTGGCTGCCTGTCCTTGACCGGCTTCTTCTTCTTCCCATCATTGGGAGTCTTTTTAGCCGGCTGGCTCTTGCTAGAGCCTGCCTTGTTTTTGTTGATCATGGCCTTGATTTCACCTTTGAAAGAGGTCATGAATTTCATGAGCTCATCCCGGGTGACTGGGGCTTGACCTTTAGCCTTCTGGGTTTCCCCTTCTGGCCTTCCAGGTGGGCGCCTGCTTGGGCCCGCCTGGTCTACATTTCGCTCCAGTTGATCTCTGGAACGAATGGATTTAGAGATGAGGGAGTCATCTTTGGTTATGTAGGTCTCCACATCATTGTCTTCTTCTTCCTCCTCCTCAGTGAATACCTCTGGCTGAGGCTGAGGCGGAGGCTGAGGGATTTCAAAGCCTTCCGGTTGAATAACCGGCTGCAATCCTCTTGGTTACCCGCCTGATCGAGTAACCGGACGTAGAGAAGTAAAGTTAAGAATTGGTACAGAACTTTGAACCATCTTGAGGTACTCTCCCCACAAACGGCGCCAAATGTTTTGGGTGTTTTTGTCCCTCGGGAGAGTTACAGCTCGAAGACAGGTCCGGGGCGGCCTGTACCTGCAAGACAAACGGAGACACCGGTTGGTAGGTGCTCCGCCTCCGACGATCAAGTTAGTAACTTGAAAGGAGAGAAAAAGGTGTGGAAATTTAGGTGGGGATCTGCTAGGATTTCTAGCTCAGTTGTCTCTATCAAAGGGACAGTTTGTAATAAATGAAAAAACATGCCCTCCAAAAGAGGGGAATCTCCCTATTTATAGGGTCCTTGGGAATTGTGCCCCCGATTAGGTCACAGAACCCTAATCAGTGGTGGGCTGCGCCGCATTGCGGCTTTCTCGGGATTTGGGCCGGAAGGCCGTCATTTCCCCATATATCTGGGATGACACGTGTCAAGCAGGGATGGGTCCACTTTGGACCATCCTTGGGCTGACACGTGTCGCCCTCTGATTGGGCCACATGGCGGGGTAAAATTACCCTAAACACATACCTACCCAAAAGGCCATGAGTCCATGACTAGTCACCGTTTTTACAAAAGTAAGAAAAACAAACAAGTAAAAGGAGAAGTGTACTGGAGGTCTTTCTTAATTAGCATTTGTTTGAATTAATATGCCAATCAAGAAACTGAGGAATTAGTTTGGAACTTTAATTAACATTTACATTATACACTTGATTATATATGGTCTTAAACTCTTAAATGTTTTCCTTTACCTTTGATTAATTTCCAATTAAGGGGTTGGTATGAAACTCTAATTGTCAAATTATTAATTTCTCCCACACCCCCTAAAATGGAGGGAAAAGCTACCAATATTCTTGGGCATTTGCATTGCTTTTCCTATCACCTTGTCGGCAGGAAGCTTAAAAATAGCTTCTTGAGGATTTTATGGAAATGCTTAATTTTTCATTTTTTAAAACAAAATATAGACTTCGAAATTATTTTATGTGATAAAGCAACCACAACTAATGCGAGACAAGCAACTAACTAAACGGAGAGGTTCTATCCCACAAATTTGGAGCATCTATTTGTCAATTAGTACTACAACCAACAATGATAGTGCCTAATATTTTTTCCCTAAATAAACATTTGGAGCAAGTATATGGTACTTATTAGTTATTAGAGTACCATGGTTGGTATAACATTTGATATGAGATAGCATGTTCACGATATATCTAGTTGTGCTTCTTACGTTCCCTTTTACCGGCTCTAAAGAGATAGCTACATTTTTGGTAAGAAATTGTGAATGAGAGAAAAATATGGCAAGGTTAGATTATATAGTGGTTGTGAGAGTAAAGTTGTGGTCGCTACAACCAAAAATAATATGGATCGATATTTTTTATTCACTTAATTTATACTTTTCTGATTTTATTTGACTTTATGTGACCTTTAATCCACCCATTTGATCACTTCTACTATGCACTCCACCAAGCAAGAGTTAGGGACATGGTAGAGATTGGGCAATATAAATGGATGGGCCTTGGACCATACATATTTTTATGTTTTAAAGGATGCACAACTCATACGCATTTTTTTTAGGTAATTAAAATGTAATATAGTAAGTAATTAAGAGGAAACAATAACAATAGCTAATTGTATCACATTTTGCTTTAATATACTTCGATACCATCACACCAACATAAGCAAATTATGCAACATGATGAATGTTTCTATATGAGAAACATTGTTGTTCTAAATGACAACATAGACAAATATATGGAAAAATATACACCTTTTTTCTATACATCAATACGCTTGTATTATATTACAATAACATTATACTCTGTACATGACTAAAATAATGTAATACATGAACTATTCACCTAATCAACTTATCACGACTAGATCCACCAGTATCGTTTATTGATAAGATCATTCCCATCTTTATTACTGTATGAATAGCTTCCTCATGTAGTATAAATATCTAATCCGATTTTATGTTGTACATTTTATATACATTACTATTTTACTATATATATAGACCTAAGCAAGTAACCGAAATTAGACCTACTCAGTCCTTAGCTCTCAAATGACCATGAGCACACAAAGTTAAGAATAATCAAGAATTCTTAAAAACCAAGTGTGAAACCATTATTAATTTGAAAATAATTAATTATAGTAACAAATATTTCATACGATACTCCGTATTAACTTGTGATCCAAATGGATATACAATATGATTCTCTTTAAAATTGCAGTATTATACTATTATTTGGTCCAAATAATCCACTGTCCTAGTCAAAATCGTTGAAAGGATAAATAATAATAAAAAATTACAAAAGTAAGGAAAATATTATTATTTTTTTTAATTTAAAAAAAAAAAATTGGAAAAAGAGTGCAACAACAACCAACCCCATGGGACCTGTGTGATGAATATAGGAATGGAAATTATTTATCATCTTTAATTTGTAATATCCCCAAATTTTGTAATATCCCAAAATTGGATCTAAAGTGAGAGAAAAATAAGTGGGTTTTTAGAGTAGAATAAGAGAGAAAGAAATTAAGAAGAAGAGAGAAAAGTCTCTGAAAAGAGCTTTGACTCTCTTCTAATGGAGGATTCACACCTTCAATTTCCCATCTTTTTCAATTAATTTTTCTGGGTTTTTATATAATTTTTGTTTTTACTTTTATCTCAAAAATTTCAACAAATCTTTTTCTTTTTTTACTGGTTTTGTTGGTTAAACATTAACCATTTATTTAGTCTTCTTCTTTCTATCTCCTCAACTAAGCAACCTACTTTATTTTATTTTCATTTTTATTTTTTGTTTTTTGTTTTTTGTTCTTCCTATTTTATCCCAAATCTCAGGAAATTTCCCTCAAAAAGTACTTGAATCTGAAATTTGTATCTTACCCAGTTGATTATTTTCTATAATCTGAACTGGGTATACCTCAAATCTTCAAAAAATTAGGTTTTTGATTGATGGGTAATTGCTGTGGTTCCCCAAATGGGGGTAAAACTAGCAAGAAAAACAAACCAAACCCTTTTGCAGCTGATTATTCAGTAAATCAAAGATCTGAAGTAAACACAAAATTACATGTTTTGAAAGATCCTACAGGGCGTGACATTCACGCGCAGTATGAACTAGGAAGAGAGCTTGGAAGAGGTGAATTTGGGATAACTTATTTAGCAACTGATTTAATTAGTGGTGATAAATATGCTTGCAAATCAATTCTTAAGAAGAAGCTTAGAACTGCTGTTGATGTTGATGATGTTAGGAGAGAAGTTGAGATTATGAAACAATTACCAAAACACCCTAATATTGTTACTTTAAAGGATACTTATGAAGATGATAATGCTGTTCATATTGTAATGGAGTTGTGTGAAGGTGGTGAGCTTTTTGATAGGATTGTTGCTCGTGGTCATTATACTGAGAGGGCTGCTGCTCTTGTTACCAAAACTATTGTTGAAGTTGTTCAGGTATAATATCTAATCATGGAATTACTATTTAATTTTTTGATTTTTTTTTTTTTTTTTGGTTTTTGGATTTGTTTTTATTTGTATGCACTTGTTTGCAATCTATTTGATGATGTTGTCAATGTGGTGGTGTTGATTTTGATTTTATGTGTCCCCTCTTTGTAAGTGTGAAAGGAAGTATTGATTTTTTTTTGGAATGAAATGTCATACCTTTTTTCATGTGTTCAGTATTTGGCACGGGTACTTGAGGTGAAATGATGAGCTTTAGTAATGTAACAAGTGGGTGCAGTCTTTCATTCATTGAGGGGGATTGTGAACTTTGTGATTTTGGGGATTTTGATTTTAGAGAATTTGAAATTATATACTGAACAATTTGTTTGTTTAATTGAGTGTATAGGTTAGATTAAAAGTATTCTTTTTGCTGATCTTGTCAGTGTTTAGTTTTTGACACGGATACTTGAGGTGAAATGAATGTCAGGGTAAGTTAGCTAGCGGTGCACTTCTTTAATCGCGATTTTACCCTCTTTTAATGAGGGGGATGTGAACTTTGTGGTTATGCCTTGCATTGTTTCTGTTGCAATTCATAAATCCGGTTGTGATTGTTTGTCCCAGACTCCCAGCTCAGCTAGAAGGGATGCTAATATGCATATTCTTGACCATGTCATCGAATCATTGTATTTCATTCATTTATATGATTTTTTTGGGGGATGTGGCAGATGTGTCATAGCCATGGAGTGATGCATAGGGACCTGAAGCCAGAGAACTTTCTATTTGCCAACAAGAAGGAAAACTCTGCCTTAAAGGCCATTGATTTTGGATTGTCCGTAACTTTTAAGCCAGGTATGGCTACTGAGCTAGATTGCTTTGTTTGTTTTATTTTGTTTCTTATATGCTGTTATATCGAAGGCATCTGTGACATTGGTTCTCTATATACTGCAAAAATTTTAGTTTGAATTTTTGAAAGTTTTCATTCGCAGGTGAGAAGTTTACTGAGATTGTGGGCAGTCCTTACTACATGGCTCCTGAGGTTCTAAAACGTCACTATGGCCCGGAGATTGATGTTTGGAGTGCTGGAGTTATTTTATATATCTTGCTGTGTGGTGTGCCTCCTTTCTGGGCAGGTATGTTCTATCTAACTCTCATGCTTCAGAATTTGATACAATGATACACTTTGTTTTAAATTGAGTTTGTTTCTCTTAAAATTAGAGAAGATTGTGTTTAAATGTGCAAATAAAGATGATTTATCCAAGCTTTTAGTTTGATTGTTTGCAAAGGTACAATTTTAGGGACTGTATACTGCATAGTATCTATTTTCATGGATTTGGTGTGCAATTCCACAATGTGTGTCCCATTTTAATTTGCTGACCAGTACTGTGCATTTTACACAGAAACTGAACAAGGTGTTGCACAAGCCATTATTCGCTCAGCTGTCGACTTTAAAAGGGATCCATGGCCAAAAGTGTCGGATAATGCGAAAGATCTAGTGAAAAAAATGCTTGATCCCGACCCAGAGAAACGACTTACAGCTCAAGGAGTACTTGGTAACTCATCTTTTGCTTCAATTGACTGTGTCATTTTCTAATCATGAAATCATGATGTAATTATTTCTAATTTACTTTTGGAAATCTCTTATGAGAAATGCAGAACATCCTTGGTTGCAAAATATCAAGAAAGCTCCAAATGTTTCTCTTGGTGAAACTGTGAAAGCCAGGCTGAAGCAGTTTTCTGTGATGAACAAGCTCAAGAAAAAGGCTCTAAAGGTTAGGAAAGACAGGCTAAACAGCTTTCTTATGTATTCTTGTCGGCGTCTGTATTAATAAATGGCGCAGCCATGACTGCGTATGTTTTTGTTAGTATGTACCCTTCTGTTGCACACCTGTACACTAGACTAATTTAAATTTGCCTGTTGGCAGGTGATTGCTGAGCATTTGTCAACGGAAGAAGTGGCTGGCATAAAGGAAGCATTTGATGCCATGGATACTGGCAAGACAGGCAAAATCAACTTGGAGCAGTTAAGAGTTGGATTGCAGAAGCTAGGGCATCATATCCCTGATGCAGACCTGCAAATATTGATGGATGCGGTAAGAGTTTATCAGCTTCATGTCCCAAATTTCATCTTGAAGTCCAATTGTGCCTTTGTGCCTTTGGATTCATAGACTGGTTATATGTTAAACAATCTTCCTTAGTGGGTGTAGGCCATTCGTTAAACCATCATATGACTTTTGCGCATTCTGGTTGCTTATCTTGTCATGGAGTTTAATTTGGGGGATTCTGAATGGAGTTGAATAACTAATGCTTTGTTGTGAGTTATTGTTGGCTCTCTCTGCTATCATGCGAGTTTTAAATCAGGACCTACGAGGCTGTAAATTGCTTGAAATTGGAAGCTATTGCCTCTTGCATAGACTCACTCGAGAATATTTTGTCTGGCCTTATTTAAATTATCCAATCAACGGAACTCCATTACTAGAGCATTTTGCCTTTTCCCCTAAAACTTCCTGTGGCTGCAAACCTGCCATTGTGCATCGCTTAGAGGTACTAGGTAGACCTGCAATATTGTAATGAATGTAGAATATTCTTCTTTGAAAAGTTGTGATTTGTGGATAGATAGTTGCTATTAAGTATAACAATTTAAGAATAAGCAAAGAAGGAAGTTCTTGGGGAAGTAACTTGTGGTAGTAGAAGCTTAAAATAGCTCTTAGTGATACCTTTGGATTTTGATAAACACTTCACCAAAGGATACATTGATCTCAGGATTAGAAGATAATTGTATTTACATTTAGTATGTGTGAGAGAAAGCTGTGCTCTCCCGTTTACATTGTGATTATGCATGCTTTCTGGTACAGAGAAAATATCGAATTATGTACATGAAGCTTTTATGTCTACTGTTCTACAAATTATTTCTTGTTTAAGAAAATGTCTTTCTGGCATTAACAGCCACACGATTTAAAAAATGGTTTATGCAGGCTGATGTTGATGGAAATGGAGCGTTGAATTATGGGGAGTTTGTTGCTGTTTCTGTTCACATAAGGAAAATGGCCAATGATGAGCACCTCCACAGGGCATTCTCATTCTTTGACAAAAACAAGACTGGATTCATAGAAGTTGATGAGTTGAGGGATGCATTGAATGATGATAGTGATGCTATTGCCAACAACACCGAGGAAGTCATCAATGCCATCATGCATGATGTCGACACTGATAAGGTTAAATTCATTACTTACATGCTGTATAAGTATTTGAATTTATATGAATTTCAGGCTTTATTCTTTCCACCCTGTTCTGAAATTATCTAGAACTTATTGGCTGTTCTCATAACTAATCTGATTTTATTATAGACGTGAATTCAACATGGGTAGTCCTTATCTGAACTTCTTTTCATATATGAGCTTATTGGCCCTTTTCAAAACTTGTCGAGACTTGTTTTATAAGGTGAAGAGAGAAAAGTCTTTTCTGTTTTCTGAAAAGCGTCTAAGAATATTTTCTTGCAAATTCTATTCGAGTGGGATCCCTCAGTGTCAGTTCATTCCTTTTGAACTGCAACACTAAAATTTCTAGCTATTTTCTTTCCACCTGAGTCAATATTTTATGACCTTGTTTTCCCTACATGACAGACAATTCACAATTTGACATTGACACTATCTTCAATCTGTAGAGAAGCACCTGCTGACTGCTCTATGTTTGTAATGTGCAAATTATGTGTCTCAATTCTGATTGTTGTTATGTTTATTTTGAAGGACGGACGCATAAGTTATGATGAATTCTCCGCAATGATGAAGGCCGGTACAGATTGGAGAAAAGCATCTAGACAATATTCTCGTGAACGGTTTAACAGCTTGAGCTTGAAGTTAATGAGAGATGGTTCGTTGATTGCAAATGAGGTCAAATGAACCTAAGGAAAAGATTGATTTAATATGATGATTTTACAGTGTAGCTATTCCTTTTGTTTTTCTTTGATCAGGAAATTTACTCGCTAATCAGATATCCAGAGTAATTTCCGAAGATAATTTTTTTGCCTGCTTCACATGGAGACTTCAAGTAAAAATGGGTTGTGATCCTGTGTACAAGCTATGTAATATGATTCATAGCTTAAGGCTTTTTAGGTGGTCTGATTTATTACCTTTTTTTTTTTTTTTGTTTTGTTTCGGATTTGTCGGTAGTTGTAATAGTGAACAAAAAAAAAAGTGATTAGGGAGTTAATAGGGAGTAAGGTTGCTAATGTGGTCTACTTCATGCCGTTGTACATAAGTTGGAATTTTAAGATTCCTTCATTCAGAGAAATTATTCTGTCTACTATGATAGTTTCTATTGAGCTACCCATATTTGCCACCCTTCTATTTCATTTTGGTAGGTGAAATCTGATTATGAATTACCGCGATAACAGCCTAATTAATTGACTAATTATTGTCCAAATGTTGTATTTCAAAACATTCTTACATGATTACCTATCTAATTAGCTGATTAACTATAGTCCAAAATTCAAATGCTATATTTCAAAGCATTCTTACATGCATTGATGCGCACGCAGAGGTTGATGCATTCAAGGGTATTTTTTTTTAACGAGCAGAAAATTAAGCTCGTAATGTTTTCTTTTTTCTTGTTTTGGAAGTAAAGGTTTTTTTTGTTTTTTTTTTTTTTTTTTTTTTTTTTGTGCATGAAGGAAAGGGGGTAGGCACCGACTTGCTGGTGTGAGAAAACTACTTGTCCAAACTCCAAAAGTGTTTACCGACCATCATGCCGCAATTTCGTAACAAGGAGTATGCAATCTAAGCATTTATTTGCTGGCATTTCAAGCAAGCAGCTACTAGCTACTACTACGGAGTATAATAACAAAAGTTATGTACTTTGTTTTTGATAAGCAACCGATTTCCTACCTTAAAATAGTGAATCGCTATTTGTCGTCTTAAAATCTCCATGTGTCAAAGTAAATCTACAATATTATTTTCTTTATACCTCTTACCAATGCTAATTCAACACAACCCATTTAATTTTCTTTTTCTTTGCTTTACTAGTTATTATAGAGGTTACACGATGTGATAGACAGAGTTTAACAATTGAATACACCAATCCATTCTAGATTTTTATGGTATCTATACTTGATTGGGATAAATAAGAGTAGTGAATGGGAGGAGAGGGCGGGAAAGGTAGTATAAGTGCATGATTGATAAAATATTGAATCTGTTAATTTGTCTTCACTCCCAATTTTATAAAGTTATCAATATATCCGTGTCCATCGATAAAAATTTGAAAAATGACGAGACAGTTTGGAGAGAATGGACCTAATCTACCCATAACTAATCTGAATCAATATTATGGAGTATATCGAATTATCGTCTCGTCGTAATGGATCGAGGTCAGATTGGTCATAATTTTGCACACCTTATAGAGTGTTTGTAAGGACTCGTTCTCTACAACAACAGGTTTTATTTCAACCGTTCACAGTTAAAAAAAAAAAAAAAACATTATTAACCCAAAAAAATTTGACACCAAACGCAACATATAAAATGTTCATCGGATTTTCCCTTAAACTTGCCACTCTCATCTCCAGTTACTCCCACTCCACTTTGCACCTTCAACTCCCCTCTTTCTCCTCAAAATTTTCAGAGAATTTGAAGTTCATTTTCATCAATTTTGCCGATTCACGGGGATTTCATTTACAAATTGGTGAGATTTCTTTTCAAATCGTCATAATCTTGGTCAAATCTTCATTTTTAATTGATTTAGGGTTTGTTCTTCTAGCTAGTGATTGATTGACCTAAATTTGATCGATTAGCGCAATTAATCTCGAAAAGCACTGAAAAATGAATTAAAATTGTATTTCTATGTCCAAATTTGATTATTTATAGTTCATTATTTGTACATTTATGCAGTAATAGTGGAGATTTTGCAATGTATTTGATTCTGATTGAGTACTTATTGTAACGATGATGATTAACGAATTTAGGAGTGGGACGCTAGTTCCAGGAATGAAAATCGGCGGCGGAGCGCGTCGATTTCTGTTTTTGCTCCCTGTTATGATCTTCCTGCCTTATCTGTTATCTGGTGATTTCCTTTCTTGTTTGTTGTAATGTCTGATTTTGCAAGTTTGATGATTTCATCATGTGAGTCTAATATAATTTTTTATGTTGGGTGTCTGTTTGATAGTCTTAGAGCTGCACAAGTTCTCAACTTCTGTTGATGCACCTAAAAAACGCGGTACAAAGTCCGATCATCTTGTCCTTGGTCCAGCTGCTGGTCAGGGTTTGCGAAATCGTTTGCATTGCCAAGGTGAGCCAGAGTTTTCTTGGTAAAGCCTATAGTATTGGTAGAATCGCGATGCAACATAGAGGGAGGGAAGAAGAAAATTGTAGGTTGTTTTGACAAGATTCTCTTGTGTGGTGTTAATGTTTTACTTGTGTTATTCTGTGCATTGCCTAATTATACCCATTATTGTGATGGGATTAGGGTAAGGGATGATAGCCATGTGAACTAAAAAATGAACTTTGAGGCATTGTTTTTTTTGTTCAAAATACTTGTGAGAACTAAGAATCAGTATCAAACTATGGATGGGTAAAGGAAATAGTACAAATAGGAGCTTTACAAAGATGCCGTTAATCCTCTCATTATGCTTCGTAGTCATTGTAACTCATCATCATCTTGTGTTTTGCTTTCTTTGCAGGCACGAGGGCCTTGAACAAAACTCACCATACTGTCCCTCAGAGCTCAATTTCTGGAGAGAATGTTGCATTTGTTACAGTATTCACCATTTATAATTCTTCTGAAAAGAATGCTGAGACGAGATCCTCCGATTTAGTGATAATTGGAAATACTTCATACACAAAGTTGGAGAGATCAATGGCCATCTTGGATTCATTTATTAACTTCATCCAGGTATGCAACTTTCAGATTTATGGAATAACAATAGTGATTAAGATATCAATGTCTTTTCATTTGATTTTATCTAGGTCTGGTGTTTGGATAATGAACTATGAAGTTGCAGTTGGAGCAGAACTTTAGAGTTAGGCCTTGTTCACTTTACCTTATTTTTGCTAAACTGAAATTATTTTTAGTGAAACAAAATTATATTTGTTGAACTTAAATTGTTGTTACTGAACTTAAATAATTTTATTGAACTGAAATTATTTTTGTTGAACTTAAATTATTTTTATTGATTTTCTATTATAATTCTTCTTTAAGATAATTGAATTTTACTGAACTGAACTTATTTTTACTAAACTGAAATTAATTTTATTGAACTGAACTTATTTTTACTTATTATAATTTTTTTAAGGTGAAGTGAACAGGGCCTTACTTGTATAGCTGTATACTTGTATTCATCATGTAATCTCACTATATAAGAATTTACGGATACTTATTCTTAGGACAAGTTCATAACAACATACTTTGTCTCTTTTTATATGTTCCATACAAAATTCTTGAGTCAGCTCATTCCTAATTTTCTACCATTTTGATGGATTGTAATGCTGTGAGTATAATGCTATATACCTTCTAGGTCCAGTGTATAGGTGTTGATCCAATAGGTGGAGGGAGGCAATTTGCTTGGCCGTAGTAGTGGTATGACTGGTATCACTGATACGTGTGTGCAATTTGCTTTTCCTTTTTGGTATAAGAGGTTATCGTTAATCTGTCTTCTTGAGCACTATTCTAGATGTAGGTAAAAGTAAGCTAATATACCCTATTTTGTCAGAGGACAAGGGTCCAGAAAATCTCTATGATTTAATGTGAGTTCGTTGTTGGCTTGTCAGTGGTGGGACTTGAATGATTAGGCTTCAATTAGAGATATTATGCTTAAGGTTATCCATCATCCTTTGTTTTTTCCTCCCCTAAGTGACCTATGCTAGGGACTATCAAGCTAGCTATATATGTAATCTTGTCACAAAAATTGGATTTGCATTTTTGGTGGAGCTTAAGGTTTGTATAAATTTTGCAGGATGGTAGGGTTGTAACTTGTAACTGTCCTCGTTGTTGTTATATGGTAATTGATGGATTTATAGTTGTTGTCCCCTCTCTTCCTTGGACCTGTTGACTTTACTATAATAATTGTTGTTCCCTTTTAGGGGTTTTCTCTCTATATTGCAAACCGTTAAGGATCAGTGGATTATTTTAAATAAGTCTAGCGTGATGAGAGTTGATGTGGTGCTAGCATTCTAGGCAGATTCACTTTGTGTTTTTGTGAGGTTTATAATTCTTTTATTTCATATTTAACTTTGATTTTCGTTGATACTTATGCAAATTTAAAATGCATAAACTCATAGACAAGGCCTAGAAGTTCTGCATGTTGGCTTGAAGTTAGATGGGATCTGAGGCTTTTCTTTTCTTTTTTTTTTAAAAAAAAACTTATTTGAGGAGCATCTTCAAGGATAAATCCAAAAGGGCCACGATAGAAATTCTATAAATGCCCAGATAGGCATGGGCGGAAGGGCTTATCCTAGTTAGGTAGTTGTATGTTTTTTCAATGTTTAGCCTTCTTTATTTAGCATCTTATTGTATTAGTAGTCTCCTGAGTGCTGGTTGGTGTTTTAAATCAAATAGAGATGTGACATTGTTATTTTTGGGGAAGGTCAGGAGAGGAGGAGGATAGGAGTGGAAAGGAACAAGCGATCATTTTGTGGATTTTGACCTTGTGACTTTGTAAGCCTAAAAAGGAGGTTAACAAGGTTTTAGACTTATGGAATTCTGAAATTGTATTTAGGGTAAGGCAATCAGTCAATGACTTTGGTAATTCTTATTCAAACACAACTCGTACAATGTGGTTGAAAGTAGATATGGACTTTTTAAAGAATGGATGGATGCTTTGTTTGGAAAATGACAATCATATTATCTATACTTGTAATTATGGGGTAGAGGTTTTCTTTGGTAGTTACTTTCTCTCTCTTCTTCCCTTTGGTAGGCGTAGGGTTCAATGGGACATAAATTGGTTTGAGCTAGGCTTGATTGTTGATTCTTGTGGCTTAAAGGCAAATTAGATGGTTCCACCCACCCAAATGGACTCCCGGAGGATATTAGGGTCCATCGTAATCATTTCAACAATTTTTTTTCCGGGCCAAAAAAAGTCAAAATTGAAGGTTATTACCCACGTTTTTTTGAGCAATTTTGGAGGTTTCGGGACCCGGTATCGGAAAGTCTTGAGATGCTAGGGGATACATTTCGGGGTCATATAATGACATTTGGCATCATATATGACCATTATATGTTGTCATAAATGTCCGTGGTGTAGCTTGATTTTATGAAATCAGTGCAAGTTGTAATTGACTGTTTAAAGACATATTGGATGGTTTTACCCACCCACATGGGCTCCTAGGGTGTATTAGGGTCCATGGTAAGCATCACGGCAATTTTTAATTCTGGGTTAAAAAAAGTGGAAAAATGTCCAAAGTTGAAGGTTATATAATACACGATTTTTGGTCAATTTTTGACATTTTTTCAAAATTGAATTGAATGCGTGGGGTGACTCTTGGGGTCATATAAGGTGGTTTGAAACCCTTACCAGATCAGTGTGTTTGGATAAAGAAAGGGGACGGAAAAGAAGGGGAGGGAGGTGAAGAGGAGGGGAGGGAAAGGGAGGGGAGTCCTTCCAAATCTCTCCATTGTTGGAGCGATCAATTTCCTAAAATTTTAATCCCTCAATTTCTCTCCCCTCCAATTTCCTTCCTTCCTCATTGGTTCTTCAAATGAGAGATACTCAATCTCTCCATTTCCCTTTCCTTCCTTTTCCTCCATTTCCTTCAAACACACCGTAAATTTAAGAGTTTATGTGGGGTATTCTTCTGGTGGTCTTTTTTCTTACTCCTGTTATCGGCACTTGCAAGATTCTGCTACTTTTCATTCTATGTCTGTCTACATGTAATTATGGGACATACAAATACTGATAATGTGATGGTTTACTGGGATAGTTTTCCGTGTAAAGTTAGTGGTCAATGGAATCAATCTCTACATTCATTTAAAGGTTTTACATCTGGATTCTGAGTTGGTTGATTTAATGCCTCAGAGGTTGTGGTGGGTGAGGGGATTTATCAAGATTCTTTTTGGCATGTTAGACATAAAGGAGGCTAATTACTTAGCTCTTTGTCATGTATATGATGGGTTTTCATGGAGCATCTTGCATTTTAGGATTTTGGAGAATGCTCTTATCAATTTGTTATGTCTGCAGGTCACAATGCCTTTGAGCAATGTAATCATCCTTACTGATCCAGAGTCGGACCTTCACATGGACAAACAAAGAGTTACAACTTATCCCATTCAAGGTGAATATTCACGAGACAGGTTGATGCTTCAAAGAATTAGGTCATACATTGTAAGGGTTCATTGCGCTGAATTTACAAGTGGTATAATATTATTATGGTGTATCTGTGTTTTACTTGGTACAATGTGTTTGTAAAAGTTTTTTAATTCGTACCATGGGTTTGTAAAAAAAAATTGTTTTTTTTTGCCTCTATCTTGCACTTTTGAAAGCACAAGTTGATTAGAGAACCAATAGCCACTAAATTGATTCTTTACATTTTGGTTGAAAATTTCATTTGGGATTCTGATTGGTGGGTTCTTGGGACTAAGAGATTGGTTATTTGTGTGGTGATGATCTTTCTGAATCATTCATGTATTGATCATCCATGTTTCCAGTGCATTGCTTGATAATATCATAGCCTTGTGGGAGTTTATTGTATCACTATG
This sequence comes from Chenopodium album, assembly GCF_948465745.1. Taxonomy (NCBI): domain Eukaryota; kingdom Viridiplantae; phylum Streptophyta; class Magnoliopsida; order Caryophyllales; family Amaranthaceae; genus Chenopodium; species Chenopodium album. The sequence continues at coordinate 1,551,330 of NC_137855.1, forward strand.
AGAAGTAAAGCAGGATGAAGGCTCTTCTATTGAGAATCTTCATGTACCCTGCAAATTGAGGACAATTGTCAGAGTGCACTTTGTTACTGCCCTGTATAAGATGACAGTCAACACTGTTTAACAATTATGTGTGTGGGAGCCATCCAAAGGAGTTGGATAGAACTCATAGAAGGTTCTTGCTTAGATGTGATAATTACCTTGTTTTCTTGTGTTGTTGTTTGTGTGTGTGTTGGGGGGGGGGGGGGGGGGTGGGGCGTTGGCTATTTGTCTCATGGCTCATGAGAAATAGGTTTGAAACTTATCAGATCTTGATTATCACGGGTCCAGATTACCATGTTGAGAATCTGAAAACGTTTTTGGTTTGATACTGAGATGTGATTTTCTAAGTTTCTTCTATTTGATACTGTACTGGAAGGTGGGAACATAAAAGCAACTCTTTCAAAATTGTTCTGTTTTGATTAAATTGGTGATATTGTCACTTATGCAGGCCTTCTTGAGTACAAGACTCAAGGAGCTAAACAGCCATGTTCAAGGACAAACAAGCCATTACATTTTCACTGATTCAGATATCGCAGTGGTTGATGATCTTGGACAACTATTTGATGCATACCCAAGCTTTCATTTAGCTCTAACTTTCAGGAATAACAAAGATCAGCCTTTGAACTCTGGGTTTATTGCTGTCCGTGGAACTGCAGAGGGCCTCCAAAGGTGCCATGTTGTTTTTATCATTTTGTAAAAGGAACCTGCATCAGATAACTTTACTTTTAAAGTGCTGACTTAGGTTTTCAACACTGGACTCAGGGCTAAGGAATTCCTGGAGGAAGTTCTTAAAGCTTACACTACAAGGTACATGAGAGCTTCAAGAATGCTTGGTGATCAGTTGGCTTTAGCTTGGGTAGTGAAATCTCACCCATCATTTGATTCAAGGAAATTTTCTAAACCTGTACCTTTCTCGGAAGAACTAAATGGTGCTTCCATCCTGTTTCTACCTTGTGCTCTGTACAATTGGACTCCACCGGAGGGTGCAGGACAGTTTCATGGCATGCCTCTTGATGTAAAGGTATGTTGTACTGTTACATTTACAAATTTTAGCCTTACCTGCTTGCATTACTCACCTACTATTGTGAGTTTGTCTCACAGCAACTTCTTGTGTGTGTGTGTGTGTGTGTGTGCGCGCGCGCACGCGCATGTGCCCAAATTAAAACAACAACAATGGCTTGGTTTTGACATAGTTAAATCGCTGACAATGGTGTGGAATAATACACGACAAGTCGACAACAATGGCTTGGTTTTGACATAGTTAAATCGCTGACAATGGTGTGGAATAATACTCTACTCTTATGTGTGTGTTTGCGTGCAAATTATCTTGGGTTTCAAGCTCTTAGTGTCTTTTTGTTACTTAATGCACAGGTTGTTCACTTCAAAGGATCAAGGAAACGATTAATGCTAGAAGCTTGGAACTTCTTCCATTCTTCTTTGAACATAGACGACATGTTATGCCTCGTCCTAGGTAGTGGAAGAACAAAATATGACTTTTGAGCTACTTGTGGGTATTTGCTTTAGATTAGAATCTTTGATATGCCAAATGGATGGCCAACTGTGATGAAAAAATATCAGGATTGATGAGGAAATATAATAAGATAATGGTGTCTCATCACAATTAAGGGAAGCTGCTTCATTCAGTTTCACACACGGATGATAGGTTAAGAGATTGATGAAGAGACTCGGGGAGTATATTGTGCGGAATATTTTTTTTTTTGCAGAAGGGATAATCTTTTTAACCAGTTAACCTTATTGCTGTATCACACTTGTCAGAATATAGATGTTATGGACAGTATTAGTCCTCTGTGAATTGATAGTTTCCTCTTGTGTATACTTGTGGTAAAAACTTATGTCTTGTAAGTTATACGGAGTAATGTGCAACAATCTTATATTCTTATGTAGACAATGTAGTGTTCTCAGGTGTTCAGGTTTTTTGTAGCCCGGAAATACAGTCCAATCACCCACATTCCCCCTCCACCCAAACAAGCCTCCGACAAGGTGGGATGATTCCTCTATGAGAATGTGATACATAGGTAAGCACAGGGACATTTTCGACGTTCTCTAATCAAATACGAGGATATTTTAGGAAGATATCAAAATCCGAGAGTGGAGTCGAGCAACGGAGGCAAACCTCCTTCCCCCCATCTCTCCCTCACTCCTCCCCTCAGCAGTCACCACAGTCCTACAACTTGTTTTGTTGGGACCATTGGCTAACCTTGAAAAAGATTCCACCAAAAAAAAAAAAAAAACAAGTTGACCTTAGAGCTCAACTTAGAGCCACCATCAAGTAGTAGACTAGTCTGACGTAAAAAAAAAAAAATAAAAAAAAAAAGACTACTCTAGTACTTTATGTACGAGTAACAATTTTGATTTTTCTTTCACTTGTATTAATTATTTAATTAATTAATTTACTTCTGTAGTTTGGGCAGCCTTAATATTTGACTGAAAAATAGATGAAAATTTATTTATTTAGCCTATAATTTCGTCCAGGTTCATTCTATACCATATAAATTGCTATTTTTGCTCCCCCACTTAAAACGCTAAACGCCAAAACCAAAAATATCAAAAATAAAATTGGCTTTTTTCGCTTATATCAGTATCTTTGTCTGATAGATTACCACGCGCGTAGAAAGTGCGTGTCCTCAATTCCTTCAGTGCCAACGTAACCTCTCACGTCACTTTCTTTCTTATTCCCCTTAACAATGCGCGCAGCCTTTCTCCCAATGCCAATTATGTTAAATCGTCAATTGGTTGTATGACTTGTATGATTCTATGATTTGTATTTTTTTTTTTTTTTTTTTTGAGGGGATTCTATGATTTGTATATAATGCATGTACAATTAATGCTTATTTTTTGACTTATAGACAATACAGTACAGTATTTTACATTATTTTATTTGACAATATTTTAAAAATACGGAACAAAAAAAACATAAAGAGCACACCAAAAAATTGCAAAAATATAAATTACTTGTTATGGAACAAAAAAAAAAACATAAAAATACACCACTTTACACTTACTAACTCGTTCAACTTAAACTTAGAAAATTAATTCTTTTTCTAATCAATTATGATGGTACGGCTTAATATAATCACTAAATCATTTTCAGTTTGAAAATTTATCATAAAATAATAGTCGATTGATGTCACTAATGTCTGATAATCTTCCTTTTAACTTTTATAGCTCTATTTGACTGTACCGTTTTAGATAGTGGTTAGTGTAATAGCGTTTAAAGCTAATCAAAACACTATTAAGGGCCTGTAACTCATGGACTGAACTCAGCTGAACTGAATTGAGCTAAAATGAAGTGAAATGAATATTTTATAAGAGAAGGAAATTAGGAGCTGAACTGAACCGAACTGAGCTGAATTGAAGCGAACTGAATTGCAACGTATGAAAACAGACCCTTAAATATAAATATAAGTTCTTAACATTGAATTTTTTTGTTCACTTTTCGCATTGAGCGCGTGTGGATACAACAACCTTAATAGGCGGTTTCATATTTGTCTTGTGCCATGCACGTGACGGCACAATAAAATATAATTCGTGATTCCTACAAAAAAAAAAAAAAAAAAAAATAAAAAAAAGAGCATTTTTAATCAAGAAATTCTCTCAACTTTACTGCACTTCATCACCACCATCCAACAATAACACTTCCTATCTCTCCATTTTTCTCTCTCCTAAATTTATATATCTGCTCTGACTTCTCAACCCTAATTACTCTGCTTCATTTATTTTTTGATTTTCTGTGTTTTTCTTGAGGTATGACGACGTCGTTTGGAGCTGCGAATACCGCCATTTTCATTGACCCAAAGCTTCAAATTCAGAGCTTTAATGGCTTGAAGCCTTCTGGGTTGATTCCTGTGCAAAAAGGCGTTCATGGGGTTTCCGTATCTTCTTCCAATTCTTCAACTATTAGCGCTGTTTCTACGGTAATCAATAAATTTTGTGATTTAATCGCATTTTCTGCCTTTTTTGTTTAAATTTCATTTTGATTGGTTATATTGTTGCTGCATTTTTTTGAATTTTTATGTGGCTTTTTGAATTGGGATTTTGGTTATTAGAAATGGGTAATTGGTGAATTGTATTGATTTTTGTTTGGCTTTGTTATTTGCTTGATTTTTGCAGATCTTGTCAATTTATTTTATATTTAAGAATTTGTTTGGTAAAAGTATTTTGATTTTTTTTTTTATTATTTTTTGTTTAGAGGGAAATTTTCGATATGTTTGAGGTAGTGTTTTGTAATTTGCATCTTAAAGTTTATTTTTGGGATGAGAAATTGTGAGTTTGCAGTGGTTTTTGATATACTACTATGTGAATATATGAATGGTACATGATTCTATTAGCCTTAGCTATTTGATGTTTGTGTTTGCTTTCATGCATTTATAATGATTAGTTTTAAGAGTATAGAGTGTGTACTGTATTATGTATTGGTGATGGTGTATTGCTGAGTTGGTGTTGCATGATATGCAGCCAGTGAAGCCTGAGACTGCTGCTGCGCCGAAACGTAGTAAGGTTGAGATATTCAAGGAGCAAAGTAACTTCATTAGGTACCCTCTAAATGAGGAGATGATGAATGATGCCCCTGGCATAAATGAGGCTGCTACACAGCTGATCAAGTTTCATGGGAGTTATCTACAGTACAATAGGGAGGAAAGGGGCACAAGATCTTATTCGTTCATGCTTCGTACGAAAAACCCTTCTGGTAAAGTGTCCAACAGATTGTACTTGGTGATGGATGATCTTGCTGATCAATTTGGCATTGGAACTCTTCGATTGACTACAAGACAAACATTTCAGTTACATGGAGTCTTGAAAAAGGACATGAAGACGGTGATGGGCACCATTATTAGAAACATGGGATCGACTCTAGGTGCTTGCGGGGATCTTAACAGAAATGTCCTTGCTCCGCCTGCTCCACTTGCTAGGAAGGATTACTTAGTTGCTCAGGAGACAGCTGAGAATATTGCTGCTCTTCTAACTCCTCAATCTGGTTTCTATTATGATGTATGGGTTGACGGAGAGCAATTTATGACAGCCGAACCTCCTGAAGTGGTGAAAGCCCGTAATGATAATTCTCACGGTACAAATTTCCCTGATTCTCCGGAGCCCATTTATGGAACCCAGTTCTTGCCCAGGAAATTCAAAATTGCTGTCACAGTCCCTACTGATAATTCAGTGGACATATTCACAAATGATATTGGTGTCGTCGTTGTATCTGATGAGAATGGAGAGCCACAGGGTTTTAACATATATGTAAGATATTGACTGTACTCATCGATCTGTTTATTCTTTTGTCTATCAGCAATGTTTTCTTTTCCTGATCAGCTTGAACTTTTGTGCAGGTTGGAGGTGGCATGGGAAGAACACACAGGTTGGAGAGCACCTTTCCTCGTTTGGCTGAACCAATAGGCTATGTGCCAAAGGAAGATATATTATATGCTATCAAAGCTATAGTTGTAACTCAGAGAGAAAATGGTAGAAGAGATGACCGAAAATATAGCAGGATGAAATATTTAATTGACTCATGGGGTATTGAAAAGTTCAGAAGTGTTGTTGAACAATACTATGGAAAGACATTTGAACCAATCCGTGAGTTGCCAGAGTGGGAGTTCAAAAGTTTTCTGGGTTGGCATGAACAGGTGCATTTTTCTCTGATTTATATGATTATTTTCTTATGCTGCCAATCTTGTTCTTTCTCATTAAAATTTGGGAACATAGTTATCTTCCAGATATGTTAGTCCTTTTATGAAAAACTATTAGTTACTGCTGAGTGCTGATTGAAGAACTTGTAATCTAGGAGTGGTATAAGATTTTTCATATATTCTTTAACTGAACACCTGGGGGGTAATTTAGTGAAACAAAATGAGTATGTATGTCAAAATAGACAGATATTTCTATGCTTAGTGTCATGATCTAATTCAATAGATGATGGAAAAATTTTGTTTGACCTATCCTCGCCTATAGAACTCAGAAATCATGAGAGAACAGATGGCTTTATGAGAACAGTGTTTTGCTGAAAATTTCATTATTGCAATATTGATGAAATTTTTCTTTTTCTTTTTTGATGATTATGTGTTGTTTATGTTTACAGGGTGATGGAGGTTTGTTTTATGGTCTTCATGTTGACAGCGGACGTGTAAAAGGTGTGATGAAGAAAACATTGAGAGAAGTAATTGAGAAATATAATTTGGATGTTCGTATTACAGCTAATCAAAACCTTATCTTGTGTGACATTCGTCCTGCATGGAAACGTCAAATCACCACAATGCTTGCTCAGGGTGGCCTACTGGTAAGATCATATTTGAGTATCAGGTTTACTGTCATTGTACCTGCTTCCTTTGTTGTGCACCTTACTGCAGAAGGGTAAGGGTGTTGGGTTTCTGTTTAAAAAAAAACAAAAATTGTGGGTGTGGGTGTGGGTGGAGGGCAGGGCTTGGAGACCACCTTCTTATGTTCACATAATCACATATATAGATGAAATTGCTTATTTAAATTTGGTTGACCTCAGGAACCAAGGTATGTGGATCCTCTCAATGTAACCGCAATGGCCTGCCCTGCTTTACCTATGTGTCCACTGGCAATTACTGAAGCTGAGCGAGGAATTCCTGACTTACTAAAACGGGTTAGAGCCGTGTTTGAGAAGGTATGTTATTGTTAATCAATGTCTTTATTTATTTATTTATTTTTTTTTTTTTTGGGGGGGGGGGGGGGGGGGGCAGAGGATTCAGGTTGGTTTAACCCGTAATATTGCTTTCAGGTTGGTCTTAAGTACACTGAATCTATTGTAGTAAGGGTTACTGGCTGCCCTAATGGATGTGCAAGACCCTACATGGCTGAGGTTGGACTTGTAGGTGATGGTCCCAACAGCTATCAGGTACTTTACATTTCAGAAACTCTACAAATGGCGTGAAATTCTAAACATGCTAAATTAGTTATACATTGGAGTAGTGTATCGAGCTTAGTATCTCACAATATTACAAAACACAAGCTAATTTCAATCTTATGTCAAAAACAGATATGGCTTGGCGGGACACCGAACCAAACATCATTGGCTAGGTGCTTCTTGAATAAGGTCAAAATCCAAGAATTAGAGAAGGTGCTAGAACCTCTATTTTATCACTGGAAGCGCTCTCGTAAAGCCAAGGAATCGTTTGGAGAATTCTCAAACCGCATGGTGAGTTCTGAACTTGTGATAGAATATGATATTGGTATATCTAATCTTGTTGATTAGAAGTTGGGTGTTAAGCAAATTTGTGATACTTTTGTAGGGTTTTGAAAAACTTCAAGAGCTGGTAGACAAGTGGGATGGTATACCAAAATCATCTGGTAAATTCAATTTAAAGCTTTTTGCTGACAAGGAAACATATGAAGCTGTAGATGAACTTGCACAACTGCAAAATAAGACAGCCCATCAGTTGGCCATGGAAATCATCCGCAAATATGTTGCTGCTCAGCAAAATGGAAAAATTGTTGAATGAGCTCACCAAATCTCAAATTCTCGATTTCCAGATGTATGTACTATCTTCTTAACAGTCCAGGGAAACGCCTGCCATTTTTGCTGCCATTTCTTCTCAGATGTTACTGCACAGTAACAGCCACAGTTGCCTGGACATGATTTTCTTCTAGTATCTTCCCTTCTTTGAACCTTCCTTTACCCAACCCCTCTTGGTTTGATACAACCCTTTTTTTCATTTCATTAGACATCTCTTGTGTATTGTTATCTTTGGAGGAGTTTTGGTTGTAACAGCAATCGGGATCTTAGTTTAATGCTGTCTTTACCCATTAGTGCTGCCTGTTTCGGTGGTTATGTGAAATTGTACCGCATGACACAAGGTTGCTGATGAGAACTTGTAATTTTGACTATTATGAGAATGCAATGTGATCTTGAATTTGAAGACCGCAAGTTTTATAAATTTTTGTAGGAAGTTATGAGCTTCTGTGACTTTTTTCTGTGTTGTCTTTGGTGGTAGTAAAACTGATCAAATTGTTACATGTTGAAATACTCATATATAAATGTACTTGCTTTACCTAACTAGCAGATCTGCTAGGATAATCAGCCACGAATAAGCATTGGTTCTTGGTTGCGGGCTAACTTGTTCCAATGATCTCAATCATCCAAATCTATACTGTAAATGATGTGCTTTGTTTATCTCATAATATATTCAACAAATTCTTATAAATGAGAGATATTTTAGCACTTGGGGATCGGAGTAATAATAAATAAACTATAATGATGGATGTAATGCAATAAACTCCCTCTTCAAAGTTTTCACCTCGAGTACTTAGCAGGTTTATACAATAATCATCAGTATTAAAACCAGGAAGCCTGAAAAAATTCATCGCTAATACACAGCATCGGTTTTTTTTTTTTGCTTATAGTAAATACTGTATAGGAGTTTTGTACTCTTTGATCCTGCTTGAGGTACCTTGGAGTATATGAGTGCGCTTGCTCGTGTGCATGGACAAAAAGGGTTATAATGGACAAAAAGGGTTATAAGCACGACGAACCGCAAGTTTCATTTATGTCCAAACTATTGCTGGATCATGTCAAATCCCTTTCATGAAGCGGGACAAAAAAAAGAAAGAAAAAAGGAGCTAACTCCCCCTTTCTTTTTTGAAAAGCCAAATGGCCTCTAATCTTCATCTTCTCATCTGTTTAAGGTCTAGCTAAAAAAAGGCTTAGCCTCATATGCTGCTAATTAATGCAAAAGATAACTAAAACCTGTCTAAACGCCTAAACCTGTCTGATTAATGTAGAACTAAAATGGCGAAGTATGTAACCATTGGTTTCTCACCGATCGATTGTTCTTTCAAACAAACATTAGATTAGGAAAAAGATGAACTGTTTGCAAAAATAAAGGATAACTAGTGCATTAAGGTAGCATAAGTTTTACAGAAGATTACATTTATAATATCAACATAGTTTAGCATTTGCTACTGATGCAAATATCAGAATTCCTCACTTGTAACAGATCTTCGCTGTTGGCATAGTGACACAGATGGGTGCATACTTCTTCTTAGCTTCTGGCGTTCCTCGTTTTGGTTCCTCTTCTGCCGTGGCAATTTTTGCAATGGAGCATGCCGCGGCAGCTGCAGCAGCAAACACCAAATCCCTTCTCTTTGAATTGCTGTCTTCCTTGGTGGTGTTGCAGTTTTCCGACCCCCTCATGGCCTTGGCCATCACGACACCGCGGCGGGCATGGGTGGAAGACTGTTTTGACACGGTGTTAGTGCCGAGGAATGAAGCTGTCATAGTGATGGAAGCCATGCTCACCTCTGTCTTTCCTCTGCTGTTTGTTTCACCTGCAAAAAAGTTGGTTAGTCTCGCATGCCAAGTTTAGAAAGGGCAGAACTTTTATGTTATACTGCTAATACAACAAAAGGTGATGATTGTATAGCACAAAATCCGTTTTCTTATCCCAACAAAAAGATGTGGCCAAATGAGTGATTACCACGTGTTCACATTTTATCTTTTTCTAGGAATTGGTGGCTCCCAGGCTCTTGGCTAGAATAAGCTAGAAACTTTCTTTGGCCTCCAGTGAATGTTGGCTTATTCTCAGTTGCTATGAAATCAATTGTACTTAGCTATTTTTCCAGGATTTAATACTATCAATTGAATGTTAAAACCAACAATACTAAGTTTCTTTTCCTCAACAAAAAAAGAAAGACAATACTTGGTGTCTTTACTTTCATAAAACCTCCGAAATTATAATTATTCGTAAATGGTAGCTAAAATAAAGAGCGCGTTCTCCACACTTTTGGTGACTTGTGAGACAGATTGGAGGAGGAAAAGATTAACGACAGCTTTACCCTCAGCCCAAAATTTTAAAATTACCTTTCATTTATTTCCAGTCCCAAGCCTGCATCAAAAAAGGATTGTTGCAGTAGCCAGTAGGTAGTCTACAGCCAGCATAAAACTTTGTCCAGTCTTCCTGCATTGACTGAGAAATTAGCCAACCCCGTCCTCATGGATTCTACTGTGATATTGTAGTCGATATGATCATTCTGCGTGCAAACCAAATTAAATAAAATCATTAGCTGCCTTATCGAACACCATAAAAGGGTGTTCTTTTAACCATAGATTAAGGTGAAATAGGCCTAGAGCCCTAGACTGGCCTATGCAGAACTCTTTTCTCCTATCCAACACACTGCCCCACTAGCTCCCTCTATTTTCCAGGTCTTTTGAAACAGAGGGATAGGAAAGATCATACTTTGCCCAGAAATATCCTGTTTCACTATATTACAGGTTATATACCATGAAGAAGCCAGAACAAAGGAACATCATTTGTATAACAATCGTCTATTATGATGTTTCACACACTAATGCAAACATACCATCAATGATAAAAACAGTACATTGTACTCATGTAAAAGATATGAGTGATAGGCAATCTGTCATAAGCGATTAGTACAACACTACAACCTAATGCGTGAATTTTTAAATCAAAACTTTTACAATACTAAGAATGCCATGGATCTAAAAAGACACCAAATGAGCCATCAGGTTGGACACAAGACTCTTGCATTCAGCCATTTTTTTAGCCAAGCATCAGATGTCCTATCTATCTCCAGTAACTGCAAAATAAATGCTTCCAACAAATATAGTTGCTACTATACAGGAGAAAACAACTTAACCTTTGATTTATCCAACTCCTATCAGCAGCTACACAAGCCAACAAGAACAAACATCAATGTTCACTGACTAAACATTACATGGAAGTTTCAAGCTAATTTATAAGTTCCAATATAGCCAATGGCTTCCTGGGATTGGTCACATAGACTAAAATCAGAATGCACATTCCTATCGAGTTTCATACAAAGCCATACAACAGCATAAATGATGCCACCTGCAAATGCCACCAAATGATTATATGAATCACCATTTTAGCTTTTTGATGGAGTTGGAGAAATTACAGAAATATATAAAACATACATATTGTCTTACTCTGGTAATAGCAAGGTAGTAGGCAGTAACTAAACAACAAAAAAACAAGAAAACAACCTTTGACAGTTTTTCCTTATTATTCGACATTCCATAACAAGCTGCATTAACCCCCCTCCCACCCAATAATTATCATCAGCAAGCTCCACCGACATAACACCGTCTCCAAATAAGGCAGGGTAGAAAGATTATGACACTTAAGACACTTGGTAACTTGAAACCTTTACAGGAACAAGCAATCTCATGAAAATACATAATTTAAAAATGATAATGAAACAAACCACTGTTGTAAGCTTGTGATCACTACAAGAACAAAGATAGTAACTACACCTTCATGGCCAATCATCAACTCCAAAACAACACCAGTGCTATGATGCTTTCGCCTGTTTCTACTATAAGGATCCATAACATGTGCATCAAAGATTGAAAAAACCACAGAACTTCACATGAGTAAGGCATCAACAGCCGAAAAGCTTAAATGGTCATTATGCAACAAACTACAGCAAAGTCATTGTGTTACTGACAATTTCAAGCTGTAAACATAAATCTAGGTTACAACGAGAATAAATTCAAAGTAAGCTCTAACAGAAGATTCAAATTTCACTCAATCTGATTTTGTGAATAAAACACCTTATTCAACAATTATTAAAAAGATCACATACTTCCTCCGTTAATAATTATTTGCAACAAAGGGGTATTATTTGTGAGATATAAAATATTCCTTTGTTGCAAATAACCATTAACGGAGGAAGTATATTAGTCTACAGACTACAATAGAGCAAGTATGACAATACAACCAGGATTAATATCACAGAGTATATATTGATGAGTGAATTATTATTAGATGTGGCTTAATAAAACAGATAAACATAATCCTGGATACTAAGGTTTTTCTAGTAGATAAAGATCGGAGCACTCTGACTGTATCTTCTTACAGACCCAATATGGCAAAGCTAATTAAGGGAAAACCATATTGGAAGCAAGGATCTCATAACACCAATTACTTTGCGGACAAAGTCCAGAACTTTTCAATAACTGGATCAAGTTGTTCAGGGTTGCTGCTAGATGAGATTAGAAAGTCTGCAATGGATATATTGGCTTCACTTTGAACAGCATGGTTGTGGGAATAACCAGAAGAAACCCCACGACATTCGGCATTCTTGACTTCAACAGGCTGAAGGCCAAAACTTTGCTGATTATTCATGAGAACATCAACATTTGGTTTGACAGAAGAATGACCAAAAGAGTTATCTGTAAGCCCCAAGAAAAATGATTCCACAAGCGGAATTGATGGCTTGCTCATGACTTCAGATATGCAGGAATCATCAAGTATAGCAGTGGGGTATGGCTCTAGTTCTATGTTGTCAGAAACGTTAGGATAGACAGCAAAATCTTCCAACAACCGTGGGCTAGATAAGTCAGGAAGTATAAATTCTTTCCCAGGAAGGCCGAGATCTTCAAAAAATTTGTCATCAAGTGGCTGTGCATTATCAGCCATGGGGAGAACAAAGGAATTGCAGGAGAAAAAAAAGGGGGGCTTTTAGAGTTAATTAGCTGGGACAAATGCTCTTGGATTATAATATGAGGTTCTGTGGAAGGACTGGACCTACTTCAAATTTACACAAGAATTATTAAAATTACCAAAAAAACTTTGTCAAATGATTCTAGGCGCGGGATAAGAATGGTGACACAGCAGCGAATAATTAAGTACAATGTTTTTACAGATACGCTCTCCTGTAATGAAAACCTTTCCTACATTGAAGAGATTTGCCCAATCCCAGAGCATTTGATCAAACTGCCACGTTGTTTCCAATCAATTCAATTTGGCTTTCAACATTCACTTGTGCCCTTAACTTGTAGCTCAAAATCATCAATTGGATACTAGTATAAGGAAGTATAAAACTAATGAAAGGCAATGGATTTGCCATCATCATCTAATGCCAAAGAAACACATTCTGGATATTTGAAATCTATATATATATTTTCCTAATTACCATTCCTAGGTTAAAAATATGAATTACGTGAAAAACCACACCAATATATTGTAAAAATCACATAACATATCATGACCATTCTGATTTACAGAAACATGCACAGTACTGTATTATGTAGAAACTATTTTCTATTTTATTTAAATTATTTTCAACATAAATGCATACGTGTAAGTGTTGGTAAAGTTTCCTTACCTTCAAAGATGCGCACCCTTGGTTTACCAGTTTTTCCTAGTAATCTTACAAGAAAACTCCTCCACCAAAGGGCAAAAGACAAGGGTCATTTATAATTGCAAAGTGAAAATTGTTCAGGAGATATGACCAACTTCCTCTATTCTTTTTTGATTGCAACATATCCTACTTCAGAAGTTTATATAAACAGCAATATATCTTATTTTGGTAGTTTTTAACTCCTGAAATTACTTTCTTGACCTTACTGCCTATACTCTCCCCACATGGATCAAAGAACCACTCCCATCCCTTTTCCTTAATAGCACATATGTTGCAACAAATAAAGAACAAAGGAAGTACATTATATCATAATGCAACAAAAGACAAATGAAAGAAAATCAATATCTGTGAATCTCGTGAAGAATCAAGACGAAATGAAAAAAAATAAAATGGAGCAGTTCTATATTGTAAATATCAAAGTAAAATCAGGCTTAGATGCTATATAATTGCATTACATAAAGTCAATAAATGTTGCCAGCCTCCTCTAATTGCCACAACAACAGGGAAAAAAGTATCAATACTAGACATGTTTCAACAGAATGAACAGATACCAATAAGTGCATTTAGGAAGCAGATTTACATCCTAGCAGTCTATTGCTGATATTGCCATGCACAAAGTGCAGAATGAAACAGTGTACAAACAAAATCAAACAAATGTGTCTTTCACAAGCTTTGCAGTTTAGTAAAGAGGGCAAAGGAAAGATATAAAGCCATCTCCATGATCCAGAATCCTGATAATTGAATGTTAAGTATATTATACTGGAAATGGCATTGGCAACTATATTTCAGTGTAGTCATAGAAAGCATCCTCAAACTTTCCATGCCAGTAAATTAACTTTTAAACACAACTATTTCATCATTGATCTCCTTACTATAGAGGAAGAAGATTAAACAAATGAAACTTAAAAAGAAACATCCACACCCCACCATATACCCCTGTGACCTCCCCACAGATCAAAGCAATATCATTCTACAAAGAAAACAAGTCTGTGCAAATGACTTATAACAGAAAAAAAATTCAAAAACTGCAAACTGGGAGCTTCATTAGTAGGAGGAAGACATGTACATTCATTGCACAAAAGAAGTAACAAAACACCCAGCAGCATGAGAGAGTTACAGTTTTTCTGTTTTGAAAATAACGTATGGTACATACCAGTATAGAGTCCCCTGCAAAATTATTAAAAGAATCCTCCTTTCCAAAAAATAAGCTGCATGGGATAAAAAACCTCTGGTGATATACTCCACTCCAAACCTCAAAAATGACAATGGGTTCAAGATTGACAAAGGTGGCATGGGGGACATGCGTTCCAGCACTAATCTCGCAAAAGAATGAGTAAAAGCAATATGTCCAACTCCAATTATGCTGTCACTGGTATAACAAATACTGGCCCTGTAATTTAAATGAAAATTTACAATTAGTACGCTTCACACTAGATTTACCAAATGGGTGGGTAGTATATCATAACTTTAAAAAATAAATTATAAATAAGGAAAGAAAAGAATAGTTTTGATCACTCGGAAAATTGAACTTAAGTCAGATTCAATAAAATAGGTAAGCCCTACTCAAAATAGTCAACAGAAGTCCACAAGGAACAAAGGAAAGGATATCATTTGTGACATAAATTTTTTTTTTTTTTTTTTTGAAAGCGTGACATAAATTATTTAAACACCAATGATAAAGCACTTATTTGTTTTCATATGAAAGGGTTGAGAGTTATGAGGCAATCTCTACTGTAAGCAAAACCACGATACAATGCATAACCCTAACCAACTTTCATACCAAAGTCTTACAATACTAACAATGGTGTGATCACCAAAGACACCATATGAAGTTATGAACCATCGTACTGTATAAGAAGCTTTTTTATTTAGCCCTTTTTGAACATGAATATATTGACTACCACACTAGCAGTAGGAAACAACTTAGCCTTTTAATTGTTATCTAATACAATCTATAAGCAACTCCAATATCCCCCCCCCCCCCCCCTCCCCAAAAAAAAAAAAAAAAAAAAAAAAAAAAAAAAAAAGAACTGCTATACAAGCAAACCAGAACACAAAATGATATATCCAATAAAGCCTATGGCCTCCAGTAAACGACTACAATTAGAATGCACAATCCCTGTAAGCATTCACATGAAGCAGCTAATTGATAGCTCTCTGCAAAGGTGGAGTTCCTAAGCTGCCAACATTGACTTGTGAAGAGATTGAAGCTCACCTTACAATACCAATCCATGAGGCCATAATCCACCACCAATTCAGCTTTTTTATTTTTTTTCTTTTTAAAGGGGGGAGGGGGGGATGGAGGAAGTACAGAGATAAGATACATGCACATTATTAATATCATAGCAAAAAATTGTAGCTTACAATAAACCTTGGAAATATATTGACTATCTTTTTTTATCTGAAGGGTGGGGGGGAAGCTGCCCTTTAACTCAATAATTTGCAACAGATTAAAAAAAAACACACACACACACACACACAACAACAACAACAACAACAACAACAACAACTACAACAACAACAACTAATTTGATAGATTTTTCTTCCACTAATTAGTGAATTACAGTTCATAACAAATTGGATTAACCTTCTAAGACAATTATCATCAGCAAGACAAGCTATAAACATTACTCCAATACCTCCAAAAAGGGACAGGGTTTAAGGGGGCTTTGATGAGCCTTATTTACTTGCTATAACAGCAATATTAAATGCTTTTGATTAACATCCTAAGACTCAATAACTGATACACGGATGCACTTTCACCATGTAAAATTCATTAAATACATATATGTGGGCCGAAAAACCAGCAAAGTACCAAAAGAAGGCGAACTTCGTATTAGTTGAAGCATAATGGTAAGTGAGAATATACATTGACATACAAATTTGAGTTTACATCCTTAACAGAAAAACAAAGAGCATGCGTAAACGAAAATTAAATTTAACCAACAACTTCTCATTAAGGTCATTCATATACCCCCTTAAGAACTTTTATACGTTACAATAGTCATGGCAAGCCATTAACTCTTACAATCTATACTTCGCTTGACAACCCATCTTCAATCATGGAAAAGGTGAATAAGGCCGCTAGGATTTGAATAATGACATGCAGTCAATGAAACGAAGAACAAAAATTATGAAGCACAGCACAATCATCATTGATCATACATCACTTCTAGTGCACAACTAAGCAGGAAAAAGGTGAATCTCAACAAAAAGAAAGTGCATCATAAAGATACTGATAAGCATTCAGTAGCTTTAAGACCATAATGATAAGAAATCTCATGAAAATATATAAACAGCTCTTCACTCTATCTAAAAGAGATATAAAGCAAACCACATTTGTGACCACCTACAACACGGAAGATAGGAACAAAACCTAAATGGAAAAGAGGATACACTCTATTCTACTCCAAAACACCACCAGCATTACGAGTATTTTTCCTGCATTGCTTATGACATGGAAAGCAATGAATGAAATTTTCAAAAATCGCGTTCACTTTAATAAACAAAGTAACATAGATGGATAAAAAGCTTCAATTTTCACTGTGCAATAAAAAGAGAAATCAATGCATCAATGGTGAGTCCAAAATATAAACAATTAAACACATACAATGGTGTCGGGAAAAAAAAAACAAAAAAAAAAAAAAAGATGATAAATCTTTTGGGTGCACTCGACAAGAGATTCATGCAATTTGACCAAAGGTACAGCTGAAATTTCTAATATCACCAAGAATGTAATTTTCTTTTGTTAAGAAGAACAATCATACATGTCATATTGTCATTAAAGGAACAAGAAAATAAATTTTAAGTAAAATCTAATAAAAGATTCGGACAATTGGAATAAAAGCTACCATTTAAATTATAAAATAAATAAATAAAACTTCTCCCTTATTCAATAGAAAAACCAGTCTATAGTCGAAAGACTCTACACTAGAGCAAGATTAACAATAATACTAATTTAACTTTACTGATTATGAGCATTCCTTAAACTAGGATGCACTTCTATGTGGATATAATAGGATGTACTACAATGTGGATCTCTATTATATATGGTTTAATAAAACAGAAAAACCTAGACTCGATTCCTAAGGATTCTCTAATATGCTAGAGAACGGAGCATTACATCATAACGAACAAGAAGATCTCTCCATTACATCGATTACTTTGCTGACAGCTGTCAATTGTTCAATACCTGTCCACCTGGCACTGGAAGTCGATCATTCACTAAGGATGGCTGAGGGTTGGTAGATGAGAATTGTGAATCTGGAGTGGATGCATTGGCATCACTTTGAGCAGTCTGGTTTTTGGAAGAATCGGCAGAAAATTGAAAACATTCTTCATTCTCAATTCTGACAGGCGGAAGGCCATGACTTTCCTGATTGTTCAAGGAAGCATCAGCATTTGGTTCAACATAAGAGCGACCAAAAGGGTTATCTATCTGCCCCAAAAAAAATGCTTCCACTGATTCCACAAGTGGAATTGATGGCTTGGTCATGACTTCAGATACACAGGAATCATCAAGTATAGTAGTAGGGTATGTCTCCTGTTTCATCTGGTTAGAAACATCAGGATAGACAACAAATTCTTTCGACAACGATGGAGAGGATGTGTTGGGGAGGTTGAATTCTTTCCCCTGCAGCCTGAGACCATAGAATGCTCTGTCAATACGTCTACGTTTGCTACGAGCACGTCTCTGAGGTTTAGGGGCCATGTAGAGAGCCAAGGGTTTTTTGAGCAGAAGACAACAAAAGGCTTTTTAGAGTTAATTGGATTTGGAAAAGGAATTCTCTAGGATTAATAGATGAGGTTATGCTGCAGGACAGGACCCTCCTTTTAATATATATATTTTTTTTAAAAAAAAAAAAAAAATTTCAAAATGACTAGGCGCTGGATATTATTGGTGACACAGCACTAAATAACCAAATACAGTGTCTTAACAGATGCTGCTATCCTGAATGGAGATCTTTCCATATGTGTTTAGGTGCAAATGCAACCTACATTAAAGATATTAAAGTAAAATAAAATCCCAAATTATACGGTCAACTTGCCAAATCTTTTCTGATTACCTCAGCCTTGACTGTAATAATTCAATACTGGTATCACAATTGGAACACAAAATCACTAGTTCGATAGTGGTATAAAGAGGTGTAAGCATAACAGATAACAATAATTTGGCTAAGTATCCCAATTTCCAAAGAAACAAAATTTGGATATTTGAAATCCGCAAGGATATATCCCATAAATACAATCCCTTGATTAGATATATGCAATATGAGTAATCTTTGTACACATAGTCATGAGAAAACCATGTTGATCCATTGTACAAAAATAACATAAGATATCACGCATGACCACTCAGATTAGTGGTACCATGCACTACATTGTATTATACTACAATTATATAATTTTAATTCTAGTAGATTCAGTAAACCATATATGCAGTCTCAGGAATCAGGAAACATTCATCCCCTTCACAGATCCTCACCCTTAGTTACCTTTTATAAAGATATATAACTCTATATATTCCCCTAGTAATTTTCCAAGAATATTCTTTCACCATTGGCAAAATAGAGGGAAATTCTTATAAGTGCAAAGTGAAAACTGCTCTGGCTGTAGGATATACATTAAAAAAATTAATTATCCATGAACCTCATGAAGTTGCGAAAAGCATTCTTTCATATGTAAAATGTTTTACCGGGTCCTTTTTCCACATAAGAAAACGAAAGATACAAACAAGGTCCAGCAAAATATAGTTTTATATTGTTCATTATCAAAGGGAAAACGACCTTAAAAGCTGAAAAACAACACTACATAAAGTCAAGAAAGTGTTGGTAACCTCCTCTAATTGATAGTTTGATACAAGAGCAGGAAAAAAAAAAACACATGGGCACTACTAGTGTAAAAAGTTGACAACTGATGCCTAGCAGTGCAAGCAAGAAAAAGCTGGAAACAGAACTCCATCCTTACAATCTATTCCTGACATTTATAATAAACATGCATAACAGAATGTACGAAAGAAAAAAATAACACACACACACACTCTAAGATTCCTCACATGATCAGCTCTTTAGTAACAGACAATACGAACATAAAATTTGCATATGAAAGATTAAGTTTAGTATAATTGATCTTCAGGGAAATGAACAGGTAACTAGGTAAGTGGCATTGGCAACTTAGATTCCGGTGTGACCAATGAAAATATTTTACAACTTTACAACCAAAACGAACTAACAATCAAATAACATGTAAGTATCACTATTCCACCAATTAAAAGAAAAACAAGGGTAGTTTGAGAACAATCATGACCACCCTGCCTACCTCCCACCACTTCCTCACAGGCCAGTACTTTCCCATTCTACAAAAGACAGTTTCTGCGAAAAATGCTCGAAACAGAAATCCAATTCAACAATGGTAACCTGAAAGCTTAATCATAATCATAAAGCTACAAGCATATATACACATTGCACACCAAAGATACCATATCCCCACACGTGAGCGCACACAAACACACACAGGAGTTAAAATCACTTAACATAGACCAGTACCAATCCCATGGATAAATAATCGCAAATTGGCATTCCAATTATATGACTCGGTTATATAGTTACTAATATCAACACATTGGAAAACAATTAACATCATGCCACTGCAATATATGAAGTATGAGTAACAATTAACATCATAATAACTTGGGTCATAAGTATAATACATTCTTCATTATACTGAAGCTTTAATAAAATAAACGACGCATTCACAATATATATATCTATATATTCATCATAATTTACCTGTAATTAGAAACAATTGATTCACATGTTAATCAGGTAGCTTAATTTTTGATCCTTGTTGTAGAGTTCACCTGAAAAAGAAGCTAAGTGCGCATTAATTATGAAGAGGTTCAAAAAGGACGAAATATATACAGAAATTAAGGATTAAGCTGGAATCAAAAACCAAAACTTAAAACGGATATTTGTTTTGGGGTTTATTTCCATAACTGGATTAACATAAAAATCAAACAATGAAGCTCAAAGTATACGGAAAGTAATAAAGAAACATCTACACGGCTTACCACCACTATATAACAATGATTTTTGCCATAAAAAAACTAATTGTGACTTTTGGAAAATATCATTTCGAATGCTAATTACTCCTACTGTCACTTAAATGAATTCGAATTACAATACCAAAGAAAAAGATAGCAACGGTGGCAGCAGCGGCGGCAACAACCAAAGATGGTAATTTTGAGTGTTGGCAAAAACGAATTTACATAAATTAGCATTGGAAAACAATTAACATAATCTCATTTCAAAGATATGGGTCAACCTACTAATAGTTATCATAGATAGAATTCATGCTTCATAATACTGTAGCTTTAACAAAAATTAAACAACGAAATCATAGTATATAACTATATATTCATCTTGATTAACTTGTTTATTATTAAAACTAGTTTAAAATATGGATCAATCTAATAATAACTAATAGCTATCATAATTATAATACATGCTTCATAATATTGTAAATTTAACAAAGATTAAACAACGAAATCATAGTACATAACTAAATATTCATCCTATTTACCTGTATATCATTAAATCTAATTTAAAATATGGATCAATGTAAGAATAATTAATCATTATCATAGTTATAATACATGATTCATAATATTGTAACTTTAACAAAAATTAAACAAAGAAATCATAGTATATAGCTATATATTCATCTTAATTTACCTGTTTGTAAACAGTTGATTCACATGCTTAACTTCTGATTCTTCGAAGTAGAATTCACCTGAAATAGAAATAAAGTGCACATTAATAATAATAATTAGATGAAAAAATACAGAAATTGGAGATTGAGCTGAATCAAATACCTAATTTTTTGCAATGCATTGATAAATTTCGCTCCATAAATCGAAAAATAATGGAAGAAATTGATTTTCTGGAATTTGATTGTGAAATTTTAGTATGTGGTTGATTGGTTGTAGACTTGTAGCAGAATTAATGGAAATTTTGGACGATTTAACATTCGGCACTATACGGTGTCGTTTCAGAGTTCGATCTGTAGTATGGGCCTTGGTCTTAGCCCAAGGAATGCTGTACTTCATTTTGGGCTTCAAAGTCCAGTTGGAGCGTAACATCAAAACCATGAATTTACTTCATAGTTCATAATTTCATATCTCATTGGTGTAGTGGTAGTTGGGACTACATTTGGTAGGGAGGACTCGTGTTTGATCCCCGCAACAATAATTAGGAGGGAACTGGAACCTAATCACTTATAACTGATCCCCAAATCCGCATTAACCCAAAGGGTGAACCGGGTGAAACACCCCAAAAAAAAAAAATTAGTGGTCATTGTTAGGCTCATTTTGGGGCGGAGATTCCGTTTTCTCTTCCTCACTTTTAAAGGTGTTGGGATCCTCTAGAATTGAAGATTTGTAGAGTTGTAGAGTTGTGAGAGTGAGAGTATTTTAATATTTTTTATTTTACTTTAATTTTTACTTTTTAAATTTATGCATGATAGATATTAGGCATTGATCTTCTTTCAAGGATCTTGATTTGCTGAAATCTATAGAGCTCAACTCTAGAGGATCCTTTTAAAGTGTCTAGTCTACCATTTGGGATGTGTTTTTAAGAGTACTATTATACGTTGGTAAATTGATATTGCTAACAAAAAAAAAAAAAAGTTTCTCAATTCAATTTTGTAGTATGTTGCACAAACGAACTAAGGAGTACTTTGTATAGTTATATGTCACTTGGTACTCCTTAATAATCTTGGTAGTAGTAAGACTAGTAACACTTACTGGTTTAAGTGTTGAATATGGACTATGAAGTCATTTATATACTTCTACGGACTATTTATGTATTGTATCTTTTTTGTTTTCTTAGACACTTAAACTATAAATCAAAATTCTAATTTGAACCTTAATAATATAATGTTGATGATTGTGCTTTTTATTTGAAAAGCAATATAGATATACTAGTAGTTTGCTAGTCAAATGTTTATACGACATGCTCTCGGTAAATACATATATATACACTATAAATCTAATAACTATCATTAAAAAAAAAAAAAAAAAATTTTACCGAACAAGAAGTATTCAAATATAAACACTTTAATTATAGAATCAATTAAATAAGTAAGATAACCTCGATATGATATAGTCCAATATCTAATACCTAATGGCTAATAAAAAGTACATAATGTCTCCATTTTTAATTAATTAATCCATTTTAATAACCAATTTGACATTTAAAAAACCTCCACGTGTGTTGCATTAAGCTAAGTACGTACAATCACATACGGCCAAATCATTTCTTTAGATTAGGTGGAATCATAACGTTCATAATCTACATACCTAAGGTCAAGCAATAGCTCCCATCATATAAGTCACTAGTTCACTACCATATTTTATTCTTCCATTTTTTAAAAAATTTCAATTTGATGAGTACTTTAATTATTGTTTAATTTAATTTTGTACATTGACTTATTGACTTCATAATTTATTTGCAAAGCTTTCCCCTGAAAAACATTTTTTTTTAGCCAAATTAATTAAATTATTAATCAAGGAAATAAAGTTAAAATAAAAAAATTAAAATTTACCTAAATTTTAGGAGCAGTAAAAAAAGGTCATGGGAAATTGTAGTACATGAAATTCACCTACCTAGCAAGTGAGTGGGACCCAAAAAACGGTAAATTCTTTAAAAAGATGATGATTGGGGTGTATAGAAATTAACCTAACCTAACATTGTCCTTTTAACTGGTTGTTGTGCTAGAACTTGAGTCGTCTGCTTTCACTTGGTAAGTAGTGTAGCTAGCTAACAAGTAGCTAGGACATTTTTGTTGCTAGCAACTTAACTTTATGCTATTATGTTGTGCCTATTATTGGTATTGCATTTACCACTATAGATCTTAATTAGTTGTACTATGGAATAAGTTATTAAGTTTGTATGCTAAGTGGCCCATGATTGACTGCGACCGTAGCTAGCCAGCTAGTTATTTTGAAAACTCTTGCATGTCATGGAGTATTCGTAACATGTACTATAAGTAGCCAAGATTGAATACATACAAGCAAGTAGCTATTTACACTATACAATACTCTGTATATTTTAAGTCTTTGTACCTTCTAGGCGTTGTTCTCTACACTACAAATAAATAAGGAGTTAGGTATTTGGGTGTGAATTTTCTATAGGTTGGATTGGTCTGATTTCTTTCTCATCTGAGCTGATTTGATTAAATTTTGGATGTTATTAATTGTATGCTAGTATAAAAGAGAAAATATAAATTATTATGTATAATCTTGTTAAGTTCGTTTTAATATTTACTTTTTAAAATTAGATGAAAAGAACATACAAGTATACAGTACTTAAAGTTGGGCTAGCTGCTATCATGTGGATTATTAAGTACATAGTCGGGAACTCGGGACATAGCTCATGCCTCATGCATGGATGAGTGAGGCATATGAACTTGCCAAGGTGGCTTATACATTATAAATGTTGTTTTTAGCTAACAATTAACTACCTTTCTTCATGAATTATTCAAGAACAGACAATAAGCTTAACAAGAATTCTTTATAGCGTAATAATTTCGTAATAATGTATAGAAAAATTCTATGAAATAATACAACAAGTAAGTTAAGTTGATTTTGGAAGAAGTACACCTATGATTTTGAATTTAAAAGGAAGGAAGAAAACTTTTATCGATCACGATTGATCCATGCATGTGCGGTGCGGACATGCAGTAGAAGTCCATTGCTTGGTTTGTTACCAAATCACCAAGCATAGCATTATAGCATGGACCACGGCACATTAATGAAATATTCAGTGAGTGGTACGATTTATCCCTTATTCATAACTCATAAATTAAAGTACTTATCTATCTTAGTATGGGTATGGACCATATAATTCCCTTTGAAATTTTCATTTATGATGTACTCCTAAATCATTACTTATATAGTATCGGATCTATATGCATGTAATTATTGTATTGCGAATATTAACATCAACTAACTCATAGAGTCATAAGGTATTCTATTTAAAAAAAATAGTCATAGTACATATATTTGAGTATTAACATTGAAATTGTTCATAACAACTTATATTACTACTGTATGATTAAAAATATAAATTTTACATGCTAGATACAATAATACGAGTATATGACTGTCATCTCTAATTGAGAATGCGAATGTATCATTTGTAGATCAGTTCCTATAAGGATATAGAATTTATTAATTCGAATGATTACACATACAAGAGGGCCAAGAAAAAGTTTTTTTTACCATCTTAAAGTGAGTCGGATCAAAAACCGAAATGATGAAAACAACCATAAATTCAAACATGTTTTACAAACCATGCAGAGTTAGTTAGCTAGCAAGCTAGCTATTATTCATCATGCGGTACTTTACCCTACAAGCTAGCTATTATAGCATTAAAATGTTGCACCCCAAGTGTTATGTGATTTTGTTGCAGCCTCAAAAAATGGAAATATCATCACAAATTGGACGTGATTGACCAATATTTAAAGAGATTCCTCACCCCATTCATATTTAAAGAGAGAGAAGTAAGAGGATTGGGGAATGATTAGTTGTATTTGCCAGATTATTAAAATGCATGTGGTCTGCAAAAAATTAATTAAAATACTATAGGTAAGTGTATAACTATATGCCAAATTAAATGTGTGACATAATAATAATAGTTAGAATGTGCTTCTACGGCACGTACTACACTTTGATTATGAAATCTGAATTAATGTATTAATTAGCTCTAATTTGTAATCAATGTAGAATAAATCATTGAAAGATAGAGGGGATAAACTAAAGCACCACCATGTCAGCCATCAGCTTGGAAATATGCATCTAAATGGATTAAATCTTTCAATGCATCGGCAAAATATTACATTACCAGACACTCCTAAAGTATACTTTAACATGTTACTTGTGTAAGATATGCGAGTATTAATCGCATAAAATAGCTTAATGTGACAATCAATCTTATGTACTAGAAATGTAGAACTATGAGGAATAAGGATTAATATCTTGATTAAATATGTAATACTTGATTACTTTGATAAAATATGTGATACTTGACTACTTGGCTACTTACATAACTTTGCTTTAAATTACCATGACATTTGAGTCGATCACAAGTCACTGTTGGAAATCATAAAGTAAACCTATTAATTGTATCTTATTTCTTATTGTTGTGTCTATACTAGCGAAAAAGCTTAGTCAAATTCAAAAACAATAATTTAGAGCTTAATAGAAAAGCAATATACAAAATAATACTATAAATAAAGGACAATATGCTTCAAAACCTCATACTTTTTGTCACACCTAATTACAAATTTACAATGATTACATTAAGGTTTTGATGAGAGCTTACACACAACAAAATCACACATAATCCTTAGACTTAAGGTTATTACTTTCCTAATATCAATTAAATCATTATTTTCAAACATAACTTTAAAGTTTAAACTCACCCCATTATTATAAATCTATTAGTGTCAACTATCAATACTTAAAGTTGCTTAATATAGTATTGACTTCCAAAGTAAAGAAGTAGACAGAGCATAGAACTAAAGTTACCCAAAATTGGGTAGGGGTGAGTGGGGGCAGGGTCTTACAAAAAAGCATCATCGAACACCAAAATCTAGGAAGAACAAAGATCTAGGTACTCTTCTAATTATTATAAATTCAATTATTTAACAATTATTTTTATTATTACCAAAAAAAAAAAAAAAAAAAAAAAAAAAAAATGAAGGGAATCCATTTATTGCATTGCTTGCATTTCAAATCTCTGTTCTTTCGTGGAATCGAGGCTGCACGCCTCTCACTCATTTTTTTGCGTTATTTTTTGAAATTTTGAGGGAAAAATGTGTAGTTGTGGACTAAAAAACAAATTGAATGTGTAGTAATTATATTGATCATTAGTACTAAAATAAGTACTAGCTTGATATATTAATCTCTAATGGGTGATTATTACGAGAATTTGTTTTTCCTAATCAAGGATGTAATAATATTAGCCAGCTAGGCTAGTCATATGTTCAATACTATGAATTGCATGAATAATAGAGATTTGAATGAATATAAGAATTACAAGTAATGTATGAATAAATCTATATAATATTAAATCATAAACTTTAAGTATACTCGTAAAAAGTAAATTTGAAAAAATCATGTTAAATCCCTAACTATTGAAGACATTAGCCATGAGCCATCATATCTACTGTGATTTTGTAATAGTCTACTAGTCCATTATTGTTAATCATGCAAGTGGTTCAAAATCACATTCTTATCATTATTTGCATACTGCCAATATCTTTACTTAGGGTCAATAATAACTTAATAAGTACATCATTATACGAGATCAAGATAATTCAAGTTTACAAATCATAATAATGAAAAAAATACCAATTTGAATTAATATAAGATGTTGCGATATCCATATACATTTTGAATTATTCAAATTCTACCTACCTAAACTAACTCAACACACGATTACAATTCCAAGTTCATGTCAATAAATTTACAACTACAATACCCGTAAGGCCGTAAATTACGAAGTATGATTCTAGATTTGAACTAGCTCGACTAGTAGTCATATATGGTTCGTTAAAACTCTCTGTGCTGTTACTCCAACACTGCATGCACTGCAGCTTGTACATTCGCTAACCCTTCCCATTCATATGTTCGTTATGGCCCATCATTCGTAAAATGGACCCCACTTTCCCGTACCGTTATATCCCCTCTTTTCAAATTTTTCTCTCTCCTCAAATTTCACCCACACTACAAAAACTAAAGGGGCACTAAACACAACGCAACAAAAGCCTCAAAATAAAATCAAACAAAACATGACCACGGTGAGGCGACCAAAATGGCACCCACAACCACCACAAACACCGAGAATCCTCCACCTTCCACGGCGGACTACTCGCCGGAAAATACCCACAAAGAACGTCAATGTTAAATCGAGTTCCGACGTTAGCTCGTCATTTCTCAGACGATCACAAAAGGGTAAATTAGAGAGTTTGTTCGACCAAGAAAGGTCATTTTCCTACACCATTCCTCCGGTTGTATTACTGAACTCTAAAGAGAGAGGTAAATACGATAATATACCCGAGAGCGAGGAGGAGAAGTGGAGGTTTCAAGCTGATATGTTGAGGGCAGAGTGTAATTTCTTGAGGATGGAGAGAGAAATTGCTGTTAAGAAGTTGGAGAGGGAAAGGGTAGTTTTGGAAAAGAGCTTGAAGTCTGCTGTTCATACCCTTCTTTCTGTTAGTTCCTTAATCTCTTTTTTTTTTTTTTTTAATTCATTGAAATTGATTAATTTTTAGTTTAGTTTTAAGGATAATTCCCTTATCAGTTAATCAATTTTCCCCTTATTATTAGTTCCCAGAGCAGAAATTTTAAATATAATTTGTTTGTCTTAAAAACATTTTGCTTTAATACCAATATGACAAAAAATATACTCCGTACATATATTTGGGGTATCGATTTATTTGAATTTATGTAAAACCTTGTAAGATGACTTTAATTTCATTTGTCTTATATTATTGGTAGTATGTTTAGTTGTCCTATTATGCACTGTACTTTAATCACTTAGTATGTGAAAGGACATGTTTTTTTTTTTTGAAAATTGATTGTCTTTTCCTGCAAAGCTACTGTTTCTGTCATTCTGTTTGTTTTAGCCTAATTCATAATTTCATTAATTTAGGTAAATTTGTAATATTAAATTTTAATTATTGGATTAATTATTGATCAATGATAGGGAAAGCAGAAAATCCGGGAGGGAGAAAGCGCAAATCCAACATTGGAGGAGGAGATTGAGAAGTTAGCAAAAAAGCTTGTAGAGTTGCAAAGGAGCTCAAAGTTGAAACCCCCTGAAATTCATTATTGCAGCAGTAACTTTGATAAGCAAGCGTCTTTGCTTCAGAAACAACTCGAAAAATACAGTGAAATACAGGATGAATGTTGTGTGAAGGAGATATCAGAAGTAACTTCTGTTAGCCTTCCAATTAATTCTACAAAAGATGCAAAGATCAAAGGGCATGGTTCCTGTCGTCGGTCCACCAGGTTTACTGATGTAAGAGCTATTCTTTGCTTATTTTTACCGCGAATTTTTATAGATTTTGTGCTAACCTACCAATCAACCATGGTATATTGTTGAATTGTGTTGAATATTAGTTACCTTGGACAAGATTTTTCTCGCATATAGGAAGAATTGTGATTCTTGTTTAGGTAGATTTAGTACATGTTACAATGTTGATATGTATGTTAGAACATAATTCCTTCGCAATAATAATAAGGACCTTAGTTTGATCTACATGAATTTTATGAGCATTGAAGATGATTGTGGAATGAATATTTGATTTCTAGGTGGAGACTTTGAGAAGAAAAATGGAGGGGTTATCAAAGGGAAAGTTGCTTAAGAGAATGGAAGAAGAGTATGGATACATGTTGTCAGCAACAACTAACTATTCTGTCCCCAGTTCTGCTTCTACTTCAAAACGACATGACCTAACCGATTCATCTTCCTTTCCATTTCAACAATCCTCACAGGTATGTTCATTCCTCTTTGGTGATCGCCATTTGCCAGCACTTAAAATCATGCATAAGCTTCTATATTCCCTCATATGATGTTGTTAATTTGCTATACTATCCTAGTAGTGATCTTTGCTCAGTGAATCAGAGTTTTGAGGCTGTGTTTGGTTCGAAGAAAAACATTCTGAATGTTTCAAAAAAAAAAAAGAAAAACTCTGAATGAAACTATATGTATATCCTCTAGAAAAGATAGCAACATAAATCAACTAGGCCTGTGTTTTTTACCTAAAAGTTTGGTGTACTGGTTTGATTGGATAGCTTATCAGTTTTGTGCTAAAACATAATCTCCAGGAAGCAAAATCGGGGGATATAAAAATGTGCTCAGGCCGTTGTAAAGCTATAGTAAGGAGGATTATGGAACAAGTAAAGGCTGAGACAGAACAATGGTCTCAGATGCAAGAGATGCTAGGGAAAGTAAGGGAAGAGATGGAAGAAGTGCAGGCTTCTCGCGATTTCTGGGAAGAGCAGGCACTAGAATCTGAGCAAAAAATCCACAAACTAGATTCTGAGGTCAGGCTTTTAACCTATGTTCATCTTCAAACTCCTTCAGTTTTGACAAGGACACTCAACTTAAAAAGACAGTCTGATCTAATATTGCCTGTTATGTAGGATGATAACATTGAAAAGTGTATAGTTTAGATGTATGCTGTTTCATTCTTTGGAATAAATTCATGTTGATGAATTTGTGTTGCTTATGATTAGGTGGAGGAATGGAAACAGAAGACAGTTTCTCTTGAGAAGAAGGAAAATCAGCTGCAAAATCAGGTACAAGAACTGCAGCAGGAGCTTGAAAAATTCAAGGTTGAAAAAAGATGCGAGTATGATGTGAAAGCGAGTAAAGATTTAGCACCAGTATCACTAGGAGCTCAGCTTGCAAGAGAAAAGCGAATGCTAATGTGTCGTGTTAAAGGAAGCAATCAAACAAACGAAAATGCTGAGAACAAAGAGGTTGATAACAGTGATGCAAAGAAAACAGTGCAGAAAACTAGCAACAGACTAGGATCATTGAATCGACATCCATTCAATGAGATAAGTAATTTGTCATCACCTCTTGTGAGGCAGAACAGTAGAAGATATGTATACCCTTTGCATAGTCCTAACTCCTAAAAATTTCTCGGGTAGACCTTTGAGAATGTTACTAATGAGGCTTAGAAATAAAGTCCTTTTTTCTCATGATAAAAAGAGTTAAAGTTCAGTCACTTGAGTTTGATCAATATTGTCTGGACTGTCAACAATGGCTAAGGAATAGGCTTTAGACTTTTATGGCAATTTAAGTACAAAATACCAAAATTATTGCATTACGTGATCAAGGATAAAAATACGCAAATTTTATCACTAATTAATCCATATAAAATAATCATTTTTTTTTTATTAAGGATTGAGAACATAAATGTTATACCACTTATACAGTAGTATTTATAAAGCATGAGACGATCCCAATAATCACCGTGATAACCTTCATCTAGGGTGTTGTGTAAGGAGTCTAAGGACAAAAAACCTTTGGGATGGAGATATATTTGCCTCTTTTTTTCAAATTAGGCTCAATCTAGGCCCAATTCCAAATCCACTTTTTCAAGGAGGTGATTTTAGGCTCAAAAGCCCAAATTTACATGGCCTAATTTTAACCAATTTAGACATCAGAATTTGGACTTGTGCAGTTCAATCTCTTGGCTCACAGTGAAGTCTCGCATTTATACATTAAAGTCTACATGATTCTTCAAAGTAAAGTACTACCTCTGTTCCAGGGAGGGAAAAGGGGAAAAAAACCTGTGTGTTGAAGAGGTAACAGACTTAACAGTTATGAGAATGTGAACAGACATACTTCTTTATCTGTAATCTAAGGTGGAGCAACTATCACTAGATCAAACTTTACAATAAAAGTGGTCTTTCAATTAACGATGCATATATATAGAACTAAGAGAGTGCACAAACCTTCACTTATGAACAGCTTTGGTTGTCCTCAGGCAAATCCATGATTCACAACAGAAAAAGCAACGGATCAAGGTCTAACCGTCTAATTAGCAGTTGAAATGCTGAATC
Organism: Chenopodium album; assembly: GCF_948465745.1. NCBI lineage: Eukaryota > Viridiplantae > Streptophyta > Magnoliopsida > Caryophyllales > Amaranthaceae > Chenopodium > Chenopodium album. The sequence goes on from NC_137855.1 coordinate 1,582,183, forward strand.
TTCATTGGCCAATATGAACAGTTTGAAGTAGGCATTTGACATTATTAAGGCGATCATTCATTTCCTCGTTAGTTGCATCGATCACCCTCAGCTCCTTCATCTCTTCCTGCCATTTCTCAATCTGCTCCTTGTGGATCCTATAACGGCCAATATAGAAACAAAGTAAGCTTCCCGTCTGTATGTAATCAAGTAATATTCACATTTAAATATTTAATAGCTTACATGAGAACTCGCTCTTCATAATCCTGGCTTAGCTTGTTGAACAGCGACTTTCCAGATTCCAGCATCTCAGAAACCTGAAAGCATTGTCAAATTATTTACTTCTGATTTTCTGAACACTTGAACAGTGAACTTGGGCATTAGAACTCTACAATCTACAAACGCAAGGGATGCATAACATAATTCTAGCATGATTACCAGTTGATTATATGCCTCGACTTTCTCATGAAGGCGAGCAATGCCAAGCCTCATTTCTTCTGACCCGGAGAAGTTCATCTCACTTTCTTCTTCCTCATTTTCTTCATTTGTTTCACCTCTGTCCTCACTTCTTTCATGCTCCATCTAGCAAAAGTTGTTGAGAAATTAGCTGAATGTAAGGGATTAACCTAACAACTAATAAGATTGTATTACATCACTCTTCTACAGCATACATCATTTATCTTGCGCTTTCTTGCTATCTGGGTGTCTTGCTCCTCCATGTTGATTACTATCCTGCATCCACAAATACGGAATTAATTATAAGGGTTCCCATTTTTCAGGAACATATCAGGCAAGTCTTCGAGCAGGACGTTATAAGAGCAGGAACAAAAGAAAGCATTGTACATCATGTTAGGGTTGAAACTAAGTACGAGTAACTAACACATGAACATTTAGTATCATGTTAGATTGCCAGGAGACATAGACAGCATAAAGCATGGAGGCCACGAAATAACATCATTTATTCCCTGATTAAGATTTCAGAACAGAATTATATGGAGACAGTAGTTGTCTATATAATATCTGAAGAAAAAAGGTAATCATGTTTGGTTGATCAAGCTCTTGAACACTCTCTATCAAGCCGTTTTCATACATGCGCACAAGAGCAGTAACGGAAAAGGCACATCACACACACACCGACACCAGGTAATGATCATAAATGCAGATAAGTCCTAATATCAGATAACAGCCAGCCATATTAAATAACATCCAGCAAGACAAGTATATTATGAAGGCACTTAATAACTAATACTCGCACAAAAGATTAATTTCCCTAAAAATTGTCCACGAGATTAGTGGTACAGTGGCACAATTGTTGCTGTTTTGCATTCAATAATTTGATATTTGCACACGGACAACAATCAAATTCATATCTACACCATAGTTCAGAGTTCAAACTTCAGATGATCACGAAACACGAGCAGAACAGTCTTCTCGAACTTGATCTCCCAGGTTCATTTAGACAATATGTATAAGAAACAGGTTTTCTTGAATAAACACTGAATTAAAATAAGGAATCAAACATTACTAACAATTAGGTCACATAAGTAAGCAGTGAAAATTTCAGTACAAATGAGGCAAAAATTTCTAGCCATTACACAACTCCTTCATTAGATGAACACGAAATTCCTTTCATCAACTATCATGCTACCAAATTTTTATTAATTAATCAAAATAGATCACATAAATTTCGCACCAAACATTTCAAAATTTGAGCTCAACTAGTAATTTATCGGCAAACTTTTGACAATTGATGAAAATTTACCAAATTAAATCAAGCATTCATGATAAAATTAAATCAAGCATTCATGATAACTGCAATCGATTTCATACTTTGATCATGAGCAACAATCACAAACAAGCTGAAGTAAAAATCATAAACCTAAATCAGTTGATCATCAATTTGAAGACGTATACAAAACCACAATTTAACAATTCGAGTAGTAGAGCAAAAATAATAATCAAATATTATATCAAATTAGGTTTTCCTTTACTTATAATCTAACATGATCAAAATCATAATTCAAAACAATAACCTAAAATCCAGAAATTCGATAGTTTAAATTGCTTGAGTAATTATAAATTTACCTTTGACTGCGCTGAATTGAGCTTCAGAATTCAACAGCTGCAGAAAAATGTATCAGAAAATCGAGATCAGCGAAGTCGTGTAATTAGAAATGGCGAATTTTGGGAGCAATTGTAGAGAGAGATTGAGAGAACCTGTAGTCTGCTGAAGTTGGGACTAGGTAGCGCCAAATTTGAATCAGAGAAAGTTGAATGGTGGATTTGGAAATTTGAGGTTTATATGGGTTGGAGTGTTGGACGCTTTACATTATAGGGCTATATACTACATCAAGGTCATCAGGTCATCAACCCAAGGCCGAAGGTCCAAATACACCCACAACCCACACTCATATAGTCATGGTTCGTTTTTCTGTGGTTAAAGTCGTGATAGGTGAACCCAAAAAATACGACGTATTTGTATGTTCATTGATATGATGTGTTGCAATGGATCACTAAAGGCAATTTGACGAGGCATTAGACTTCCTTACTAGGCCATATACTAGTGGCATGATTTTACTAGCATCGCCATAGCATGGTGGTTAAGGTGACACACTGAAAATAAGGATAATTAAAAATAGTTTAAATCAAATGACATATACACCAGAAAACTAATACATTCAGCTCAAAGGATATCAAGTCACATTAGACATTTTTTTTTTTTTTTTTGGCAATAGCGAAATAAGACACAACATAACTACATTATTAGCGTAGGACCATTTCGTGGACTATATACACATTCAGACCAACGTTGCATATAGCATGCTCCATAATTAATATAATATGGATTACAACCCTCTATTAATCTTTTGTAATGAACATACTTGCTCTTATTTCGAAGATGATTGAAGCATTATGGTAAATGAAACATCTTACAAAGAGCTTCTTTCATTTAGGTACTTTGTGTTCCCCCAATGAACTCCTTGATTGTGGTTGGGCCATCTTATACATTGCTTTTGCTGCTTGATATAACATCATATGACTTTACTTGGGAATTGGGATTAAGTGATTATGAGAAGGAATCACTACTACATGACCTGCACAGAGATACATGTTCTTCACATTTTGATGCTTTCTTATTGCTTTCGAATTGGATATCACTCCGATAAGAACCCCCGGACTACTCGTTTTCAAGGGCTATTAGTGATGACACTAGCTTATTCACTTTGTGGTTTTGATCAATTATGGTTAGTCAAATTCAGACACCAATTGTGTCACCATTTAAAATCCAACATAACTACATGTTTAAAACAAAAATTTCATGATTGACATTTTGACAAGCATAGTGCTCCATATATTGACAAGCACAATGCTCCATATAGCACCTTTTACATGAGCATATAATTTGAACATTTAAATGCAATATATATGACTATTATCGATTTATCTCAATGGATTTGTTAAACATTGACCCCAACCTGAGAACAACATATCAAATCATTAAAATTTGAAGCTAAGCGATCTAAATTACTTAGTAATATTCAACTTAAGTACAACGATCTACAATAACTAAGGGCTTTTCTCTTCAGCTTATTTTTAGTTCAGTTTAGTCAGTTCAATTCAGTTCAGTTCTTATTTTAATTTTCCTCTCTCATAAAATATTCAGTTCAGTCAATCAAAATAGACCTTAATGTAATACTGTATATCCGAAACGACTTGACCTAACCCGAGTATCCCCAATCAAACTCAACCAACCCACCTCACACGTTAACTCCAATAAACTCCTTAGGCCCAAATAAGTCCTCCTCCCTCCTATCCCTTTCAACATTCGTCAGTAGTCAACGACTCTTCATATCTCCAAGCAAAAGTAACCCCTCACCCACTATACGCATTTATCAGTCTATTTCCTCCATTCTCCACGTGTCAACATCACACGCGTTTTTCGCACGTACCACTCCCTGATAATTTTCTATCTTACGTCTACTCACGTGCACCACACACCAATTTTCAAACCCTCACCACTTGGCGTTGACTGTTGTTACTCTCTTTTCTTCTTCGCTAATCTCACCTCCTGTCACCTTTTCTACGTCACCCCTTCCTTCCTATTGGCTCAAATTATGGTTCCCCACTAAGCTGTGACTCTTTTTCACAGTTTGATTAAACCAAACCTTCTCCTCTTCTTCCCATTTTTTTCCCCAATTTTCTCTTTAATGGATTGCAGTCGCCATTTTCAATCGGTAATTTCTTCCACTTAATTCATTTTTTTAATTATTAAGCTCTTATTTCTGCCCTTATTTCTGTAAATTATCTGTTAATTTTTCAGAAATTAGGGTGTTATAGATCTAGAAAAGAGGGAAATACAAATCAAGGGTTTATAAATTTATCTGTCAATTTTATGCTGTTGATTACATTTTGTGGGGGTTGTTCACTTGTTGTACTTCTTTAATCTTCAATATCTTTAATTCCGTGTTATCGGGTTTTTTTTATAAAAGTTATTGTTTGTAAACTATAAATCGAGACGAGTCTAAAAAGATCCCACACGGGTATGTAATTTGTTGCATGTTGGTGAGAATTCATGGTCAAAGTTTGAGCTCTTTAATTATATGATATAATTGTGTTTGGGTACATTATTTGGAAACGGAGGGAGTATGTGTGATTAGAAATAAAGGGTCTAGATAATGAAGAGGTTAAGATCGTATGGTGATGATTTGGGGTCGGTTGGGGAGAAGGAGGTTGACCGAACGACACCGGGATGGTCATCCCATCATCGGAGATATTACTCTAAAGGGACAGAAAATGGCTGGAGTAGACCGTCTCCGGTGATTGATGATGATAGGGAGCGAGAGGGGTCGGTTTCGAGGGGGGTTAGTTTGAGGAAGAGGGTGGATCATGATTTAGATGGGTTTGATGAGAGGGAGGGTTCAAGAGGGTTTAGGAAGAGAGGGGAGCATGAGTTTTCTGGGGGGTTTGAAGAGAGGGAGGGGTTTAGAGGGGTGAGGAAGAGATTGGAGCATGAGAATGATGGGTTTGATAGGAGAAAAGGGTTTGATAGGTATAGGGACCGAGATGGGATGGTGGGTTCATCGATGGTGTCGCCACGAGGTAGTGGGTATGTGCCTGAGAGGGATAAGGAGAGGGATAGGGAGAGAGATAGAGATAGGGATAGGGATAGGGAAAGGGAGAGGGTTCATCGGTCTGAGAGCTTTTGTGTTTCGAGGAGGGATCATCCGAAAGGGTTTAGGTCGGAGAGGCATTGGTCAAGGAGGGAGGATGGGGGTTCGTCTTCCTGGAGGAGGTTTGATAGTAGGGGTAAGAAGGATGTTGAGGAAGATGTTAAGAGTTCACCGGTTGAAAAGGGTGGGAGCAGTAATAGCAAAGGTGGGGGAGCGGATAGTGGTGGTGTTAGTAGTAGCAAAGAGAATATGAGGTCTCCTCGAGGAATTAAAGATGCCAAGTCACCAACCTGGTCTAAAGATTCAACGAAAGATTCAAAGAAGTCAGTCGGTGAGCCCTTGAAGAACACCAAGAAGAATGAGAGTATGGTAGCAGATAGTGGTGGATTTGCTAGTGCCATTGGAAGTGGAACTGAGATGGAGGAAGGAGAGCTTCAACCAGAATCGAATCAGATTCAAGCACCGGAAGATTGCGTTGTTTCTGAGCCAAACGTTGAAAATGTCAATCACCATGCTGAGAATCCTCAAGAAGACAGGGATGTTGGGAATAAGCTACGTGAGCTTGAAATTAGTGAAATGGTCAATTCCAGAGTTGCTAATTCAGTTGCCACTGACAGAAATTTGGCTCTAGAAGACGAACAAGCATCGGGTGAAGGTGCTGCTGACAGGAAACAGATGACTGGTGAAAAAGTAGCAAACAACGAGACCGTGGAAGGATTAGAAATGTGCTCAACTATCCAAAATGATTATGTGAATAAGGTTTCTGTTTCTGAAGAAACTAAACCTTCAGTGTGTACAGGTATTGTTCTTGCTAATGATGAAAGATTGAGAGAAAATCAATTTGAGCTGTCTGCCCCTGGAAACATCAGCCTTGATAGTCAGGTAAAATTGGAAGAGCATAATCCTATAAGTGTGGAAAAGCCATCACCAGTGAATAAGAACTCGAAGAATAATTTTGACCTCGATTTTGGTTTGGGTGAGTCAAATAAAGCAATTGTAGAAGTTCCTAAAGAGCCCAAACCATCTGTCCCTGTCCTGAAAGACAAAGGTAAAGGTGTGGCTGTAAGCTCTTCATGTGAGGATAGTCTTAGAGAAAACAGTTTGCTGGTCGAAAGGAATTTCATTTCTTGCCAAGATGATGCCATGGAAGGCCCCAGTGTGAGAGGCTTTGAGCTCTTTTCTAGCTCTGCTGGAGTCAAAGTGATGTGTGCCAACAGTAGTGGATCTAAATCTGAAGCTGAGAAGCTAAAGTTGGAACCTCTAGATCTCTCACTTGGCCTGCCTAATGTTTCAGTTCCTGCTGCTTCCCACAGTGTTGCTGCACCCCCAAGCTCCCCTCCGCGTGCAAGGAGTGTTCAATCATTTGGCACCACTCTCAGAACTGGTTCAGATTGTTTCACGACATCAATTTCATTCTCTGGGTCGCAGTTTATTCATAATCCGAGTTGTTCACTGACTCATAATTCAGTTGATTATGACTTTGAGCAATCTGTCAAAAGTCGTCCTCTATTTCAAGGTGTTAATTGGCAGGCATTAAGTGCTAATGATTCTCTGCCTAAGAAAATACTTGCAAATTCAAAATCAGTTTCAAATGGTCATGTTAATGGGTCTCTACATTTTACACAGTCATCCCAAGGCATTTTGAATGGTCGAGCTATACAACAACAAGCAGTGCCTGTTGGAGTGGATCGTTCTGGTAGTCTTCAGAAACAGCCCTCTGGAAAGATACGATATCAAGAAGATTTTAGGTCTCCTGCTCAGAGTGCTGGATCTCATGATAATAGATCAGAATTTGGGAAAAGTGAGAGGCGGGTGACTGGGGAAGAAAGTGTAGGCAGGCTCTTCAGGAGCAGCAGTCAGAGAGAGATGGAACAGGGACTTGCTGGAGAGAGAGATCTTGTGGAGCGGCTAATTTATTTAATTGCTTCAGAACACATCCAAACCATGGCTCGGAGGCTTACTGAAATGCCAGAACGTTCAATTGCTTTCTTGAAGGACAGTGTATGTGAAGTTATTTTGAAAGAAGACAATCATAGAAAGCTACGTGTCCTTCAGGATGTGCTGCGAAAAAGGTCTGATCTAAATTTGGAGAGTCTGTTAAAGTGTCATCGTGTTCAATTGCAGAGTTTGGTGGCTCTTAAGACTGGTCTTCCAGATTATATCCAGCGAGCTGACAGTATTTCTTCTAGTGATCTGGCAGAGATATTTCTGAGCCTGAAGTGTAGAAATATTAATTGCCGAAGTGCATTGCCTGTGGATGAGTGTGATTGTAAATTTTGCTCCAAGAAAGATGGTTATTGCAGTTCTTGTATGTGTCTTGTTTGTTCCAAGTTTGATACTGCCTCCAACACATGTGGTTGGGTTGGGTGTGATGTTTGCAACCATTGGTGCCATACTGATTGTGGTTTGCTGAAATCTTATATTAGAAATGGTCGAAGTACGGTTGGGGCTCAGGGGGTATCTGAAATGCAATTTTACTGTCTTGCCTGTGATCATCCATTTGAAATGTTTGGCTTCGTGAAGGATGTTTTCAAAACTTGTGCTACTGAATGGAAAGCTGAGACATTTCTCAGGGAACTTGAGTATGTGAGGAGGATATTCAGTGCCAGCAATGATTACAGAGGAAAAGTATTGCATGATGCTGCTAAGCAGCTGATTGGTAGGTTGCAAAGTGGGGCCAAAACTGTGGAGATTTGTAATCAAATAATGGCGTTCCTAAATGGTAAGTTCATATGCAAAAAATTGCTCTCAGCAGAATATTATTTTAGGATTAATTATTTGCTGCATGGATTTCTTATACCGTTTGTTCCTCTACTCATCATAAAGTGATATATATGTGTGACTGTGTGTGTGTGTGTGTGTGTGTGTGTGTGTGTGTGTGGGACTGTGTGTGTGTGTGTGTGACTGTGTGTGTGTGTGACTGTGTGTGTGTGTGTGTGCTCTGCCTAATAATAGAAACAAGAAAATTAAGGTGATTTGACTTCTGTGGCTAGTCATGAAATTTCATCTATTATAATTAACTTGACTCGGTTCACAAGGTCTCTTTGGTGTGGATTGAGTTTTCCTGTTGAAATGCTAGTTTTCTTGTCTGATGACCTTATTTCAGTTAAAAAAAAACTCTGTTTGAACAATGTTTCAGCAAGATTTGGTACTTCTGAAGACAGTGTGTTTCAAACTTCCATATAGACCAAGTATTTGCCTTGTTTTAGATCTACAGATAGAAGAAGCAGAGAATTTTGAGCAGAGCTATTTCCCATACTCTTGATTTATCACTTTATAGTTTTTGTCGATTGACTTATCTGAGGTTTGCAGATTGGCAAGCCACATCTGCACATGCTTGTTGTGGTAAAAGTAGTTTGGCACTTAAATTTTCTAGATGATATCTAACTCCAGTTTGATATACTTCTCTTAGTTGCTTGTTAAAGTGCGACGTCTACCTGCACATACAGTCATTAGAACTTCTGGGCTATAAGGAGGGTGTTTTTAGCCAGCTCAATAATTATCTTGGAGCATTTTTTTGGTGGTCCACTGAATATTTAACTACTCATTGCTTGCAAATTAATCATCATGTCTACTTGTTGCTTGAATTTTGATGCTATAAATTCCATTTTTTTGTGGGTGGGGTGGGTGTGGGGCAGCAGAAAAGGTTTATGAAAACTTTCCATTGCCCTCTCAAAATTAATACAACACACTTTTTAATCATAGGCTAGGGTGAATAAAAAAAATTTATTTGTGTGTAGTAGTTACTGCTACTGTTTCTGTTAAGAAATAATCTGTTATCTTTTTAACTTTAAAATGCAGAATGCAATGTATCAGATGAAACACATTTCTGTCTCACTACTATCATTGCTGTCTCAGTAGTCAGTAATTTAACCATGAGAAAAAAATACTTTTGTTGGCATTGTACCATACCACTTCACAGTTCACAGCACCACCTGTTTTTTTTGTTAGGCATAGTATTTATTTCTGCACCTTCATTTTATGTAATAAGGGAATAATACAAAACACTTGATTGCTGGCATATATTTGGGCTAAATTCCTACTAAGCAGGGCAACATATTCCATTTGCTTGTCTGTCTTTTTTTTGGTCGTCACTTTTGCAATGTTCATTTTTACCCTGATTGCCTGAAACTTGAGTGTGTCTGGTATTGCAGAGTGTGACGCCAAGCTTGCCAATGCAGTTGGATCTTCTGGAAGAGATCAAGTTCAACCTCAACCCCTTGAGAATAACAGAGTACACGTCCAAGATGGGGCTACTGTACTCAGTCATGAACCTATGTGGTCAAAACCCAATTCTTCTAAGGAATTCTCCCAAATGGAAAAAATTGGAAATACCCTTCCAATTATTGAGGGGAGATCAGTTGGTGGTGGTTCGTGGAGTACTGAGATGCTGATGGGCATGAGCTCCAAGGCAGGAGATGAGCTAGATATTGTCAAGCTTAAGCTGGCAGAAGCTCAATTATTCCAAAAACGCGCTGATGCTGCTCGTGCAGAGGCTGAAGGCCTTCAACGCATAGCGATCGCCAAGAATGAAAAAGCGGAAGAAGAGTATATGAGCAGGATTGCAAAATTGCGCCTGCCAGAGGTAGAGGAGAGGCCCAGGCTTAAGCATGAAGAACTGCAAATGCTGGAAAGAAGTCATCGTGAATACTTCCACATGAAAACTAGGATGGAAACTGACATCAAGGATTTATTGATTAAAATGGAAGCAACAAGGCGGAATCTCAGTACCTAGTATACTTTCTAAAGATGATGTTATGTAGATTACCAAGGCAGCTCTCGTAGTTTATGTCGATGTTGCCTCACACCTGTATTCGTAAAGCCACGAGCACTGATATTGGCAGTCATGGCAGATAGTGGTAGTATAGAGGTGTGTGTATTTTTCAATTGGCATACTGATCTCAGTTAATTATAAATTTAAGGTTGAGATCTTTAAGAGCCATATTCTGTAGAAACTGGTTGCTTTTGCTTCTTTTTTTCACTTGTAGTAATTAACTGGAGCATGTACAGAAATAGCTTCTAGCTTCACCCTCCTGTCACATACTGTTGGCAACTATTAATCTCTACTGAAGGAGTTCTCTCTTTCCAATTTATTGCATCTGTCACAAATATTTGGCATATAAATGACTTTTGTATACTTCCTACTGTATAACATAAGCTAGTTATTCGAATTACATGATTCACAGTGATTGATTTCACTTACAAAATGCCTTGTGTTTGTACAATGGTAAAGTTAATTAGGAGAAAAAGATTTATACAAGTAGTATTCTTTATTTCCAAAATTTTTAGTTTCCAAATTAGACAGCTGTTACACCAAACTTAATACAAGTAAAAAAAAACAATGCTTTGGAGCTAGAAAAACAGGTTAAAAGTCGGGTTTGTGTATCTTTTCATGTTAATTTCAGGTTGTACTCTAAACATATAAAAAAAAGCGTGTAAAAACTAATATAATTGGATAATATGACAAAAGGAGAAAAAATAATTTATTATGTGTCTGGATTTAGATTATTTCGTGTTCGTGTCATGTCGTGTTTGGAATTCTATTGTAACTTTGGGTCGGGTTCGTGTCGTGTTTGGGATAGCCAGGGCCTAGCATTTTCATTAATTCATTCATTATAGCCCAAAATTGACCTTTGTCTGTTTATCATGAGAAGTGAGAAGCCCAGTAACGCGCTTTTGTTCATCGCACGGTAGCACCAGAACCCCCTTTCTCCCTCTCTCTCTCTAGAAAGTTGCCCTACCTTACTTCTCTCTCTTCGGTAAGTTTCTCTCTCCTCTATATTCATCAATTTCCCTTTCAATTCGATTTTCCAGATGATTGAAATCATAATCTGCGATTAATTTCAACCTAAATCGCCTCTCAATTCCTTCTCAATTTTTTTCAATTGATCTAAAATTTAATTTCTCTAATTTTCGACGCATTTTTACAGCTTTGAAGGTCAACAATGGCGGGTAAATACATCGTCGGTTCACTCGTTGGATCCGCTGTCGTTGCTTATGCTTGCGATTACATAATGTCTGACAAGAAGATATTCGGAGGTAAAATTTCTCAAAAATTCACAAAATTTTCCAGTTTTTATTGAATTAATTTTTATTTTTCGATCTAGAGAAAACTGCATAAAATTCGAAATTTGAATGTTGTAGGAACTACACCATCAACTGTATCAAACAAAGAATGGTTCCAGGAAACTGACAAAAGAATGCAGGCATGGCCTCGTACTGCTGGACCTCCAGTGGTGATGAACCCTATCAGTCGTCAGAACTTCATTATCAAGACTACTGAATCTTAAGGTTCATTGTTTCATGATTTGTTTTACGTTTTTTTTTTGCCGATTGTTATTATCATTAATTGGAACAACAAAAGGATGGAAATTGTATTGATGTTTTGATTAGTAGAGTGGAACTCTTTCTAATGGATTTGAAATAATAATGTTATGGAACCAAACATGTTCTTACTTTAGAGATTCTATTGCCTTGGTTTTCTACCGGTTTTCGGAAGCGGATTTGTTGTTACTATGGCGGTTGTTTTTGTTATCTGTTTGAAGTTTTGGTTGTTATATGCTGGAAATTTGAGTTTGTTTGATTGTTGTGAATGGAAAGTAGGGTGAATTGAATTTGTGGTGTTTTATGAAATGGTGTATTCTTGTAGGTGGTGATGATTTATATGTGGTGCCTATTGATGTTTAAGTGAATTTTGATGGTTGGTTTGAAGCTTTGTTGTTTGATTGGAGTTGAATGGAATCGTAGGTGAATTTTGTATATAGTGTCATGTCGAATGGTGGGTTTCTTGTAATTTATATATTGCTAGTATTTTGGAAGCTGGAATGAATGAATGCTAGGATGAGTTATATTTGAAGTTGGATGTGATTCTGTGTTTGGTTTTTGGATTATTTGCTATCACTTGTATGGAAAAATGGAAAGGTGTGGTTAGTTTTTGGACGGTCTTATCAGTCATCAGAGCTTCATTCAAGTTAATGGACTATACTACTATAGAAGGTTCTACTTTCTTTTATGTTATTCTCTTTTTTTGATTGCTATCATAATTGAACAAAAAGGTACGGAGTAGGAATTTGTATTGATGTTTTGGTGGGTTGGGTAGCATGGATTTCTTTCTACTGGATATGAATTAACGATGTAATAAAATTTTTTATTTTATTTATTTATTTATTTTCTGTCTGTGTGAATCTTGGTTGTTAGTTTGAAATTTAATTTGTTGATTGATAAAAATTGAATGAAAACTAGGGTTATCTTTGTTTAGGGCCATGTTGTAGGGTGATCTTCTTGCCAATTCTACTTAGTATATCAGTACTGTTGGTGTTTCTATGTAAATCTTGGTAGTTTGCTTGAAATTTGATTATGTTGTTTGACCTGAAGTTTAAATGGAAATGAATGAATGCCCTGATGAGTTGCATATGAGTTGGGCTGTGACATTGTGTTTGGTTTTTGGATTATTTGAAATGTCCCTGATCAAATGATAATAGAAGATGTGTCTGTTGAACATCTTATCATCCTTGTGTACTGTGTTAATATGGTTATCAATGAGTTTCTGAACATAAATTGTGCCTGTGGACGTATCAGAAAGTCTGCATCATACCTTAGATGATCCAAACAATAGAAATGTGCATTTAACGCTTATGTTATTTTATAGGAAGCCATGAGATTTGGCGAAGTAGAGGAGAGTTTATTGGTAGACTGAGATAAGGGCAAGGAAAGTATGAGTGTATAATGTGTTTGGATAGGAAGATTTGGAGGGAAAGTGAGGGATACAATTTCCCTTATTTGGATAAGACATAGGGCAAGAGAAGAGAAATGAATTGGTGGGATCGATTTTCCATTTCCTTTTATAAACTAAATCCCTCCCTACCTTTTAATAATCAAAATTCTTCTGTTGTTAAAGAAATTTGAAAGGAAAAAAAAATAATCACTCTTTCCCTCCCCTCACTTCCTTCCCTTTCCATTATTTTCCTTCCCTTCGATTTCTCTTACCCAAACATAGTTGGCATAGGATTCCTACGAGTTGAAATTCACGCTACCGTTTTAACCGTACCTTTGTAACTCCATTAGTTGCAAATAACTAGATCATTTTGACGTTTTGCATTAATTTCAATTATTAATCTTTATTGTGCCTTCTTACTAATTTGCATAGACAAATGTTATTATATAAATGCTATTATGCAATAAGAATGTTAATTAGTTTTATGTCTTAAGTTCAAATTATAATCTTTTTAAAATTTACTAGTAGATAATTAAAGACTAAAAAAAAGGTGTGACTTTTTAAAAAATAGAGGAAATAGTTATATGGAAAAAGCTTATGCGCACCCATAGTTAAGAGAAAAAGGAGGGGAAGGTAGGGAAGGGAAAGGGAGGTGACCTTCCATTTTCCTTCCAAAAATTTCCAACAATGAAGGGATTTAGTTTATTAAAAGGGGAAGGAAAATGGATCTTTCCAATTTCCTACTCTTCCCTCCTTGCATTAGATATCCAAATAAAGGATGATGCATCCTTTATGAAGTATTATCTTCTCTTCCTTTCCCTTTATTTTTCTCTATCCAAACATAATTAAGCAACAAAGTCTATCAAACTTAGCATGCTCGGGGTTTCATGTTATTGTTAGTTTTAAAATGGGCTTAAAAAAATATTATTTCCATTTTCCAAATTGCTAATGTAAAGTTGCACAATCCTGGGTACATCTCCCCTCCAAAGCCTAAAAAAAGAGAAAAGAGAAAACGAACCTAAACCTTGAAAACTCTCCATTGGATGCCATTGTACAACCTAAATTTTGGTTGGAGGCAACAATCTTTCTAAAGGTAAAAGATAAGGGTAAGAAACCCATCCATCACGCATCTTTATTAGTAGTCACATGTTATGTATTGACCTTTTTGTTGAGTTATACTTAAGAATTAACGTGTTATGTGGGATCTCATTAGATGCGTTTTATAATATACTATGTACTTTTTAATTGCATATTTATCTTTAACTTGCTGATGTTTAGTATTATTAATGGTTAAAACTAAGCATTAACAAATGTAAAAGTTGAAAGGTTGTAACTAAAGAGGAGAAATTATCTCTCAACTACAAATGTCACAGTCTTAGGATGGCCCATTTGTTATGACTTATGAGGTCTTCCCTCGTTCACCTTGTTTATTTTCTAACTTGTGACATGGGCCATGACCATTATAAAAGTAACCACTACTTAGCTTTCCTTGTATAATCCTTCCAATTTTCATAGCTCCATTCAAATCATAACCTCTTTCTCTCTCTCCTTCTCCCTTCATCTTCTACTTTTCCTTACACCAACTCTTTTTTTGGGAAATTTTTTTTTAGAGGACTTGTAGGCTGCTTTTGGCCTGATGGCAAGGGTAAACGCTACATGGTTGATTGGTTGAGTATCATGTTACATACCTTCCTTGGGATGGGGGGTCTTGGGAAATTGACTTTGAGCTATTTTATATATGGGACATCATAGCTTCTGATGGAACCTAATGCGGTTCACTCGGAGGTTAGCTGGTTTTCCGATGTAGTTTTGGATGGCTCAAGGGTACATATTATTAAATTTTTTTATTTTAAGTGATGGGATACAAGGTGCAAAATGCATGACTTAATGCATATATTCTTAAAAGTATACTGCAAGATGCACGATTTAGTGCAAGATCTTGCAATCCCATCATACAAAATGCTCTAGTTAGTGTAAGATATGCTGGTGTATGCAGTGTAAAATGCATGATTTGATTCAATGTTTTCAATTTTGTAGCATGAAATACACAATTCAAGCATATGTAAAACTTATATTTTCATATACGGTCATGTTATTATTATAAGGACTGTGTAGCATGAAATAGGGTGTGTTCGGCAAAATATAGCTGTGAAGGTAGCTGTAGCTGTGGAGGCAGCTGTTAGCTGTGTAGGTAGGTGTTAGCTGTCAACAAGCTGTTAGCTGTGAAGATAAATAATTTAGATATGAGTGTTCGGTAAAGTAGCGGTTGACTAGCTGTTACATATAAAAATCAATATTTTATTTTTAAAACTATAGATTAAATTTTCAACAGCTACCTCTAATTTCAAAAGCTAATTTTTCTAACTTTTCACAAAAGCTACCTCCACCACTAAAAGCTACCCTAACCACTACCTTACCAAACACTCACATTTTTTGTTAAGTAGTGGTTTGACCAAGTCAAACCACTAAAAGCAAGTCAAACCACTAAAAGCTACCTAAAAGCTACTCAAAAGCTAACGCCGAACACGCCCATACACAATTCAAGCATATGTAAAACTTGTACTCATATACAGTAATGTTATTATTATTAGGACTTGTAACGTGTGTGATCTAATCCAAGAGATTTTGTGTTCATTGATTATTTTCATTATGAGATTATTGTTAAATGTAATCTGG
The DNA here is from genome assembly GCF_948465745.1 of Chenopodium album. NCBI lineage: Eukaryota > Viridiplantae > Streptophyta > Magnoliopsida > Caryophyllales > Amaranthaceae > Chenopodium > Chenopodium album. The sequence continues at coordinate 1,597,723 of NC_137855.1, forward strand.
CTGTTGTACGGAAATTTGTATATATATATATTTTTTAATTATTTTAAAATCAAATAATCACTTTGATTATTTAAGTCTTCAGGTGTTGTTTAAAAGTCATGAACTCATTTACTCATGACCAGTGGCTGGAGATAAATTTGCTCTAATGGATGTGTAATTTTTTTTTTGTTTTCCATTCAGATCTCAAATTTATGAGTTCTTTAATTTGGATTGGCTCTATATTGGAGAACTTAATAATGAATATTAGCCGTTCTTGATTAAACATTTGGCAGAAAGCAACCTGTGAAGCTAGCCATAAGCCAATAATACAACTCCCACTTGCTAATTTGCTATACTCTTTGTCCGACACGTGTAAAGTAACGAGCTAAATCAATAATGCCATAAAATTATATTATGTCTATTTTTATCTAAGTAAAGGGTACTCGTAGTAAAATAACACCCCTCTTTCTCCAAAAAAAAAAAAAAAAAAAAATAATTTTTAAAAATTTATACTGTATGAAGTAAAATTATGGTAAAGTACATTCAAAAATCAAAAGTAGCCTTGGAGGCTTTTGGGTCATGCTCTCGTGATTTGTGGACACTTTGGGGCACACATAACACATTACATGAGATTACTAAAGTACTGGACAATGTGTTGTGCTGTGTGGTGTAGTGAGAAATATGTGGCTAAAGTAGTGAAGTATCACATGCATTGCACTCTCAACTCGTGGACCCATTCCAATCGAGAGGACTAATGCTGAAGTTGTCCTCGTGCCTTTATTTTAAGATATTCTTGGTTTATACGGAGTACTTCATAATTTCGTATGGTGTACATGTTCGAGGGCCTGTTTTGGAATTTAATTTTCGGTATACATAAAAATGATTTAATCGAGATTTGATATTAGATTTAAAAAATTACATTTGATCCTTCATTATTTTACATATTTATAAGCAATACATATACACTTCGTATGTATTACATGATGGAGATATTACCTATAAATCTTAACCCTTGTTATCACTAAAATTTAAGACATAATACAGACATTGTTTGTAGGGATTAGGGGTGTGGATAAAGATTACTATTCTAGAAAAGAACATGTTCCTTAGTTGATGATTTTATTTGTGGGATTGAAATGAGGATTACAGTCCAATTTATCCAACCAAAATAAAGGCTGAGACCAATTTATGTGGACTATGATTCTATATACAAGCTATTTAGAAAACATGTCATGATAAAATTTATTTGAGATATATGGAGTATTCTCTATATTCGTTTCCTTCATAGAATTATTGATTTGAAATTACGAAGTACAGATTTAAAACATAACTCGTGGTCTATTACTCGTATAAAAATATTATGTTGTATTATACAAGCACATGTGTTCTTTTGGTGCACGCACAATTAGGAATACCCCTCACGATGAGGAGTTTCTAATGTTTTTCTTTTTTCTTACCCTTAAAGAAAAAAAAAAGTACTCTTGTCCACGGTCTATGCAAAATGACTATGCCTAATTTAGTAGTTTTTCTAGAGTTATGTATCTTACTAAATCAGGTCAATAAGGCAGGTGAAGAATCCAAAACAGTGGGATGAAAATTCTATTAATGTGAAGAAGAAGATATCCAAAAACATGAACAGAGTATGTACACGTGTATTTGTGTAGTAGTGGGCAACCAACTGAAACCCTAACTGAACATGAAGTGGGAGTATATATTAATCTCCTCAAACTGCAGCCGCAACATTCCATTTCATATTTTTTGGGAGTAAATCATGAGAGTCATCTTTGTTGATCAGTTTCTTAAATGTTTAGTTTTGTTTGTTTGAATCTTTCCATTTGGTATGGGGGATCTTGGGAATTCGGTTACTGGGTTGTTGACGACTATAGTCGTTTGCTAGCGTATAAAAGAAGCTGCGATATTATTCAATTCTATGTTTATATATTTGGTTAAGAGGTATAGTAAATGTTTAAATTTCGTCTTTACTCTTTAGTTATGGTATCTGTTTGATTGATTTTAGTTTATGAGTTTACCAGGAGTATGTTCATAGATGAATATGATTGGCATGAACTTTTACCAATTCTTTTAAGTATATATAGTCAATATACAAAGTTTAATTTTCGCTTATTTATGTCTTTCACAAAGAATTAAATCTCTGAGCAATTATGTGCTCTGGTTATTACAGCTTGACATTGTTACATTTACCTGTACACGGGCGTTTGTATTATCTCAAGGTTAATCCCTAAAGATTTGTAAATGATACCATGTCTCCGAGGCATTTCGTGTAATTTTCTCAACTTTACTACAGACCGCGTTGGTCTCTTGGGATGGGAAGGGCGCGTAACATTTGCATTATTCACAAATCTCCATGATTAAAGGAAACAAAATTTATGCCATTTGCTGTAGGAAAGATTGTGGCAAAAAAAAAAAACAAATGCAGCAATTTGACCAATAATGTTGTTACTAAATGGAGGATAACATGTAGACAATTCTTTTTACCTCTTCTGGCATGAAAAATCTGAAGAACTGTTGTAAAGAAAAGTCTTAAAAAAAGAAGAGAAATAAAGATGACCACTCTTTTTTCTATTTGGCTTTTTAGGGAGTTTCTACACTAGCATCACAAGCATTATGGAGTTTCTAATACTTGTATTTTTTCGTCTTTAGATGATTTTTGTTTAATGGAATTTGAAGCTGATTAAACCGAAGTTAATTTTGATAAGCTGTATGTTTTCAGTTCTCTTTACTTCTAAAAACTTCTTCTAATGTCAATATATAGAGCAGATATGGGATATATGGCATCAATACAAATTACAGTTGCTACATTATATAGACACGATTGCAGATATAATACAGGAAATATGACAGTAGACTAGATCATCAGATTTACAGAACAGCTTAAAATGACAGAATTAAACACTAATAAACTTCTTTTCGATCAAGCATTCGACAGTATCCTTGAGGCTGGTTATCAGGGGAGTGTATTTGATGCCTAAGCTTTCAACCTTTTCCTTACAAACCTTGTATGTTGGATCAAAAGGCTTGTCATCTGCAGGCCTGAAAGCGTTCACAGAGTTCATAAGCTGTGAATAATGAGGGATACTAAGCTCTGAAACAAGTAGAAAAATGAATAAACTTACTTGGTTGGGAGTTTGAGATCAGGGTAAAGCTCTTTTAAGATTTTTACAACTTCTGAAACATGATTCACGCTTTCGTTTAACAGATATCTCCCATTTGCTGATGGAGTTTCGAATGCTAGAATATGTGCTTCAGCTACATCTTTGACATGCACCCATCCAAAGGTTACATTTTGGTAGGTTTCTGATCCTGAAATAACTCAAAAACAGTTAAATATGTTGCAGAAAGTTTCAGATAAGAGCTATTCAAGTCCAATAATGTACAAAGTGCAAAGCTTTTCAGGCCAATAAACGAGATGGTCATACCGTTAACCAAGCTTAAAACAGCAAAAGAACTAGCATTGACTGTTGGCTGCAGCAAAGGGCCTATCACGACTGCAGGGTTTATCGACACCATATCAAGGCCATATTCTATGGCAAAGTTCCACGCAGCTTCTTCCGCCAATGTCTTTGACAGAAGATACCACTTCTGCATAATTAAACCAGGTTTCAGTTGGTCATTTTTCGTATATCATACCAATTAGAAGATATAATCTGATCAGAATTTTATGGAAAGTATGCAAATTTGCAAACCATTTGTTGGCTCTCGCAGACTTCTGGGACAGAAAACCATGTTTCATCAACTACAGTTTCAGGAGTCAGAGGTCTACCAGTGAGCAGAACAGCAGCCATCGAAGATGTTAAAACCACGCGTTTAATGGATGGAATTCTAGCACAGGTTCCCAGGACATTCAGCGTTCCATTTACTGCTGGATCAATTAGATCAGCCTGAAACAAGATCAAGAATAGTTGCACTTAGAACTGCTAATTGCTAAAGTCCTCACATTAGGGAATACTTGCTAATTACTGAATCAAATAACTCAGCCTGAAACAAGATCAAATGATTAATGATTACTTGAGGATTCGGAACATCCAGTTTAACAGGAGATGCAGTATGGAAAACACCGTCACATCCTTGAATAGCAGAATCAAAGGCGCCTTCCTCCAAGAGATTGGCCTCGAACAAGTGAAGTCTATCCTTTGCTCCATCCAATGCTAGCAAGTGATCTACCTTCTTCGGATCATCTGTACATTACAACAAAACAATTGTAGACTGGGACAAAACTACTTGTATATACTACTACTACTATACTATTTTACTAAGACTTGGAATTTGGAAACACATCTCAAACAACATGGGATTCAGGGTTCATGTCCAAGTGTCATATTCGATTATTCTATTATAAAAATACATGCTTTTTTGGTCCAAATTTAGTGTCAAAGAATCAAACTTGATGACATTTAATGGCTGAAGTTTAAGCAGTTATGCATACAGGTGATTCAGAATGTAGTATGCATCTGTCTAGCTCTGACAAAATTTATTCATATTGAAAATTTTGGATCTTGAACACAATAACTTAATCATGAAAGTGGAAATTGAAATAACAACAAATTAAACAACTAAAAATGGTTAACATGTATTTAACCCAATGCCTAAACTACGGCTGAACTAAAACCGACCTGATAGAATGATCGATCAATTTGACAAGTCTACTCAATTCTAAAGCCAAAACACTTGGATAAATCGTATGCATTCGATGCTCAACTACTTACGAAAAATAAAATCGACAAATGGTAGATACTTTTGCTAGTGATTGTCAATTCAATCCATTTTTGGACACAATTATTATCCTTTGTCCATAACCAGGGCAAGAAAAGTTCGTTACAACAAGTTAATTTCCAGCTAGAAAATTCTTGGGACCATCAATTAATCAACCAAAGAAAGATGATTGCCTTAAAAACCACTATACTCAACAACCTAAATTCCAAAAAAAATGAAACAATACTGTACTAACTAAATTCATCAAATTATGAACTACTACTTCAGTTGTAACCGAACAAATGTAAGTCAAGAATTAAACGAAACCTACCTTCATGCAAATAATATGTTGTTATTACTAATTATATTAATTGTTTCCTACGTACAATTTTTTTTTAATTTATTTTTTTAAGGATCATTTTCGGTTACTGGACCATCTAATTAATAGATGGTGAAGAGATTAAGAGTTAAATAGAAAAGTCCATTCTTAAAATTTTATTTTTAAATCGGACGGTCTAGTTAATGGAGAGAATCCCGATCCTTCTAACGAGTATATAAAATCAAGAACCATTAACATGCAGAAATGATTAGGCAACACATAGTATGCTATATATTTTGCTTAGTATTATTCTAAGCATAGGGAGTATTTTTTTTAAGAGGATCCTCGATCTCAAATTACTCAGCCATCTAATTACAATATTCTAATAGAAAGAATTATTAAGAAAAAGTCCATCTCCAATATCTCCCTTTTAAAACCGTGCATTCTATCTAATGAAAAGAATCCCGATTCTTCTAACGAGCAAATTGAATTATACTATAATTCATGTCTCAAACGTACAAAGACTCTTAAATTATTAAAACCTATAGGAAAAATATAGAAGATAAAGTTTATTATACAAGAAAAATATAGGTAATAACTAATGTAACATATTGATTGTACCTATCAAACGGGCCGTAAGAGTAAAAAATAACATGTACACTTACTTAGACAACGAACAGTGGCATTGACGGTGTAACCACGATCAAGCAAGAGTTTGACAATCCAAGAAGCAATGTAGCCTGAAGCACCTGTAACACATACTTTCTTCCCTTCTCCTGATTTTGAATTCATGATTAATTTATAACTAGCAATTATATCTTCTATTTAATTATTTTTCTCCTCACTTTATAATCTAAAGTTTTTTTTTTTTTTTTTTTTTTTTTTTTTTTTTTTTTTTTGCCTCACTTGATACACTAAAGAAGAAAAAGGAGAGGTTTATATAGGAAGAAAGTTGTAGAGTGTTAACTAAACACTATGCATGCATCCAACTACTATTCTACTAATAAAGGTATCAAGCATTGAATAATTTCTAACCAATAACGGCGTTTAAAATTTGATAATTGCGTGGAAATTGATGGAATTCATGTATTGTAAATACTTTTCGTACTATGGAAATGAAAGACTTGAAAGTGACATGGGATTTATGAGAGAAAGGAGAACATCTTTTGAATAGGAATGATCATAACTTTTTTCGTCTTTAAATTTACCTCGTATTTCTTTCGCCATGTACTCCGTACTATAATACTCGTAACAACCAGAAAACATATAAACCTAAGTAGTACTTTTTCAGTTTTCCAATTGATACGTTTTGAGATATTGCTTAAAAATATTAGATTTAGTTGATTACGTCTTTCAAATTTGATCTCTATTGTAAATGTTGTATAATTTTATTAATGATTTAAATTTACTACCAATGTTGTCTAAAAAGACCTCTTTTAATATAACCGGATATGCAATTTTTTTTTTTAATTTTGACAAGCACTTATTATGGTGATATAGACGATGAATGTGACACCTTTATTTTATTTAAGAAAAGTTAGGCAAAATTAGTGGATTTTCTCGTAGAGTCGTGTAATGCATAAACTTTTGGTAGAAAGCCAAGAAAGGTGATGTCTGAAACAAGTAGGTTTGCCTGCACTTTCAAACTATTCAAACTCACAGAGTAACAGAAGCTTTTAATGTCTTACTATACACCCAAAAAAAAAAAAAAAAATTGTTCAGAAAATGGAATGATTTTACAACTCTTCACTCTTCACTTCTTCAGAGTTGAGTCCAAGTACTAAACACGGGATTTTTGTTAAACTTTATTAATTATTTTCTTTTTAGTTGCACTTCACCTTAACACAAGCAGTACAACTTTACAAGTAATCTTTTTCGGACCGGGTTTGAATGAGTCACAAAAACAATTACACATTATTAGTTTATTACTTTGTACAAAATACAATAGGTAACATTTAAACTTGTAACATTAATGATATAAAGTAGGTTTAACGGACTTTTGCATTTCACTAAAATAAAAATGATAAGGAGTAACAAAATTGTCATTCACTCCGTAACTAATTGTAAAGACAACAAACAACCTAACACTTTTAATTCTTTTTCCCTTATTCTTTTAGTTTTTGTAGAAACTCTATTAATGAACCAACATATCTTGTTTCCAATCAATCAATAATAGAAGAAATCTTCTAACTTTTCAATTGTTCATTCATACTAGTACTCATCTAATGGCTAAAGTTAAAAGCAAAATTATCATATGGAGTAATTATAGCAAGTATGGCTTTTATGTTCTAAGGTCCAAAATTTAATCATTGAATTTACATACCATTCTTAGACAATCAGGTCCATCCCACATTATTACAGTAGATAATATCAATATCATAGCAACCAAATTAGCAATCAATTATAACAACAATAAGAAAGGCATTCCTTTATTGTTGCAAAAACCATTCACCCTCAGCCGTGGTTGTAGTGTTGAACTTCTCCTTTAAGCACTCGACGGTCTCCTTGAGCGCGATTTTTAAGGGAATGAACTCAATGCCTAAGGTTTTTGCTCTTTCATTCGAAAGCTTATAAGTCGCCTCAAGTGGCTCATCGTCTGCACACCTGAAAACGAGTAATCCAAGTTCTTATTACACGAACTAACCTTAGGATTACAATCATGCTTGTCATTTCAATACAAGACAATTAATTCGATAACTCACTCACATTTGCACCTAGCAAGTGACATATACTAGTCATAAAAATTAAGGAGGAAAACATGAACTTACTTGTTAGGGAGTTTAAGATTTGGGTATAGCTCGTGCAACATCTTGACTAAATCTGCAAAATGTGCAACAGTTTCACTCAATATGTACCTCCCATTAGCAGTAGGGATCTCAAAAGCTCGAATATGTGCTTCAGCAACATCCTTGACATGAACCCACCCAAAAGTTGCATTTGAATATGTTTCTGACCCTGAATCAACTATAAAATTAGAAGCAATCTAACATCGAATCAAAGTTCTTACAACAACAACTAGATACATGACAGTATGAAACTTAAGCTAAGGAAGTTAGTTATCAATCATACCACTAATCAAGCTAAACACAAAGAAAAAGGTAGTCATATTCGTGGTTGGCTGCAACATTGGGCCGATTACAGCTGCAGGGTTGATGGATACCATGTCAATGCCATTCTCTTTGGCGAATTTCCAAGCAGCATCCTCGGCTAAGGTTTTAGAGAGTAAATAACAGTCCTGTAAACGGCGATTATAGTAAGTACATCAGAATAAGTTCCCTGCAAATTCTGCTGTGTAACAGAATCATACATACCCCTATTTTGCCCTTGCAGCTCTCAGGAGAAGAAAACCATGTTTCATCAACTACTGTTTCATTGGCAAGAGGTGTACCCGTGTGTGCTATTGCTGCAGTTGAAGATGTTAAGATCACTCGTTTGATAGACGGAGATTTTGCACACGAGGCAAGTACATTAAGTGTTCCTTTCACAGCAGGATCAATCACTTCTGCCTGAAATATCAGAAATTACAGAGGCGAAACAGAATTAAGTCTGCTTATTAGTTTGACTTGTTAATTTAATCTGTTACTACTATAGGGAGAGTGCAACATCTCTTGCTAAAGAACATTCTCAACGCGTAACAGATTAACAATTACATGTTCACTAATCAAATGGAACAACACTAGCAAGTAGCAACCACTAATCAAAAATTACAGAAACTACTTCTGCCTGAAATATCAGAAATTACAGAATCAAAACAGAAATAAGTCTGCTTATTACTAGTAATTTGCAAGTATTTGTGCAACATGTTTACTTGCAAAAGAACATTCTGAACGCGTAAGAGTTCCATGTAACACTGATCAAATCGAACAATAATAACAATTGCTAATCAAAATTCCCTAAAATATCAGAAATTACAGAATCGAAACAGAAATAAGTCTGCTTATTACTAGTAATTTGCAAGTATTGTAGGTTGTGCAACATGTTTACTTGCAAAAGAACATTCTGAACGCGTAAGAGTTCCATGTAACACTGATCAAATGGAACAATGCTAACAATTACTAATGAAAACTAGAAAATTTCTTTTGATAGCAATACAAAAAACCAGCAATTAAGTGACTTATATCAGTCATAATAGTAGAGCCATACTGTAATTAGGAAGTAATAACTAGAACGTGTTTAAAGGCTATAGTTGAAGTTGAACCTCAGGGTTTTCTGAAATAAATTTAAGGGGAGTTGCAGTATGAAAAACACCGTCACATCCATGAATTGCAGAATCAAAGGAACCTTCCTCGACGAGGTCTGCTTCAAACAGGTGAAGCCTATGTTCAGCACCATCCAATGCAAGCAAGTGGTCCGTTTTTGTGGGATCATCTGTATGTCCGAACCCAAAAACATTAAAAACCAGCAACACGCACATATTGTTTGGAAACTACTTATCAAATTCCATATTATCTAGCCGTTTCAAATGAGTTATTTTCAATTTCAATTATAAATTCCAACGAATAATTAATCAACTTGTTAATTCCTCTATTTCATGATACAAGTACAATTCAAGAACTACGTAAACACAAATGATTTATAAAACACTTCATTAGTATGCAAATAAAAGTGACAACTATATAATATTGCAACAATTTTCCGAAGTCTTAGCAAAATAACATTACAGTACGTCACTAGTAATAGCAACAAACCCATTTTCACAAAAATAATAAATGGTTATGAAACCTTAGCAATTTAGCATACATCCTACTAAATTAATACAAGTAATAATACTGATTGAGTTAAACATATTTCTGGGTCTCAACCATCAGCTTAAGCTTTTGGTTGAGATGTTCCACTAACATGGTATAAGAGCCGATGTGACACAAAGGTCACGGTTCAAATCTCACCCACCCCTCTTTTAAAAAAATTAGCGAAAAAGGGAGAAGAGATATACTTAGGTTGCGAACAGTGGCATTGACAATATAACCTCGTTGAAGCAAGAGCTTGACAATCCAGGAAGCTATGTAACCTGAAGCACCAGTTACACACACTTTCTTTCCTTCTCCACTCATTACTTTTTCCATTCAGATTTTTTATTTTTTTTGTTTGTCTTTCTTTGAAATTTTTGGATTTAAAGGGCTGTTTTTTCAACTCCTTATCCTCATATCGCCTGTGATACTCATTAGATGATAAGTACTGCCTTTTAAAGGCTGCGTATATCATTTTCATTATTTTTAATAGCAATTTATATTTCATACGGAGTATCAAGTACTCCGTATTTCCGATTTTTTTTTTTTTTTTATATTACTATTCCCTCCGTCTCATATTACAAAGTCTATTTGAGAATTTTCACGAAAATTAAGAAGGTTACTCGGTCAATAATACATGTGTTATAGGAGTTACTTTGTTCTTTTATAAACGGTCACACGGTGTGACCAGCCGCACACAGGACAAGTTGTTCGACTTACTATAATTGACTTTATTCTTTAGAAAAAGGAAAAAAAATTGGCTTTAAAAGAGATTATAGAAGAGGTTATCATTTTTTTTTAACTCTTACCATCTTACAGTCTAAGGGCCTGTTCTCATTGACTAAACTCAGCTGAACTGAACTCAGTTGAACTGAACTCAGCTGAACTTAACTGAGCTGAACTGAATATTTTGTAAGAGAAGAAAATTTAGAGCTGAACTGAGCTGAGCTGAACTGAACTGAACTGAATTTCAACGTAAGAGAACAGGCCCTTGTAGTAAATTATGGTTGTCAAAATTTGGTGTTTTCCCGAAAAAAGGACAACTGGACAAATGAAAATATCAAATATACTTTCAATCCAACCATTTTCAAATATAGTTCCAGTCCAACCAACTTGATCCATTTCCGCCAATCTCCAATCTAGTGAGGGCTTGTAGGCCCAAACTAAGGGGGCTTCAGGTGAAACCGTGAAAGCTTGAACTAGTAGGTCCAGTACTAGACTACTACCCAACAACCTGAATTGTTGGAATCCTAAGAGATAGATAAGACTAATACTCCCTTTGTTTCAATAAAATGCCTCAATTGGATCGGAATATTTGCCAATACGAAATTTTTAACAAATAATACTATCAAAGTTAACAAATAAATAGTTGTACATAGAAGTTGTAGTATTCATAAGTGGCATCCTTGAAGTTTCACGAACTATACAAATTTTAACTCCTTCAGATTTTCCACGGTCTCTTTAAGGCTTACTTCGAAAGGAATGTATTCAATGCCCAAAGTTTTGAATTTAACATTTGAAAGTAGATATACTCTTTTTGAAAGAGGCCCACCAACATCCACACACCTGTAAATATTTTCAAAATCTAATCACACATGATCTATAATGTTTAACATTTATCTAACCTTTAGACAAGAATTGGTGTCTTAACAAGCTAAAACATCCTCTTCTTGTCTATTTAGAATATTAGACATACAAAATTACTTAAAATATATTGTGAAAGATTGAGATAAATAAATAAATAAATAAATAAATAAATCTTACTTATCAGGAAGCTTTATGGAGGGGTAAAGCTCATGCAATATCTTCTTAACATCAGAAAAATGTAACACCCTTTCACCTAGATTATATCGTCCCTCAGCTGAAAGGAGTTCATATGCACGTATATGAGCTTCCGCGACATCTTTAACATGTACCCATGGACATGCTAAGTTTGGATAATATTCCGACCCTGATAAATCAATAACAAGGAACCAATGAAAATGAGTTGACATTGCTAGGGTTCGTTTGGCATCGCTGTGGTTTTCTGTTTTTTGGTTTTTTGGTTTTTAAAAGTATATTATATGTGTCACATAACGAATCAAAAATTATTTAGACTTATTAAAATCATGATAATTTTTAAAACTGACAACAGAAAAGTGGAAACACCTTTTTCTTGTTTCCTGTTTTTGGTTTTTTGTTTTCAAAAAAACAGAAAACAGAAAACTAAAAATGATGCCAAACAAGCCAATATTTTTTAATTTTTACTTTGTCAATCAAACAACACGGGATATCGAACTTTATCACTATCTACATGTGATTATATGTAATCATCACTTAATTGCACATTAGAAAGAGACTAACATACCATTAATCAAGTTTAATATTGAAGCTACACTATCATTAATAGTTGGCTGCAACATAGGGCCTATGACCATAGAAGGATTGATAGACACCATGTCGATATCATTCTCTTTGGCATATTTCCAAGCTGCTTCTTCGGCTAATACTTTTGAGAGTACATAATATATCTACATACAAAAAAATCATAAAGGTTGCGAACAATTACTAATTAAGCACATAATAATAAGGCATAAAAACAAATATCCTTAAAACAATAAATGGCCATTGACTTGTGCTAGAAAATTTTGAAGGGCAAGGCATGAAAATATGAAATGACTAAGGTAGGTGACTTATTAACCATGTGATCCCTCACTCTCTTGATGCTTAGCGCTACCGGGTTCAAAAATGTTCTCTATAAGCTAAATTGAAGGCCGGTTATAATACCCGAAATCAAGCTGATTTTAAAGTCTTTCAGGACTTTATGTCAAATACTCAAATAATGGTGGGAGATGTATTTGGGAGTCATAAAATGTCGTTTGGAACCACCTTCACTAGTTGGTCACATAAAGGTCTGTGGTAGCCCTAGGCCAGTTACAGGGGACATTTCCATAACTGGTTAAATTGATAGTATATATACACTCGAGGAAAGCAGAGTTTAAAAATTGCACTATTGTTAAAGATAGGTTTACCATATCTGAACCCTTGCATAATTCAGGATCAGAATACCAAGTTTCATCAACCACCACATCCGGAGCTAAGGCTCTACCAGTAAATAAGGATGTAGCCATAGAAGATGTCAAAACCACCCGTCTAACGGTCGGAAACTTCTTACAAGACGCTAGAACATTAAGTGTTCCCTTAACCGCCGGGTCAAGTACATCGGCCTGTATAAAATTTATTTGATCAAGATATGTTACACGTACTCACTCTGAACGTAATTAACACGTTATAAGTTCAACGTGACAACTAAGTTTGGACGACCAGGGAGATACATGAAATGAAAGCAATATACTGAAAGGAGTAAATATAATAATATAGGACCTGAGGATCTTTGGGACTAAATACAACTGGGGAAGCAGTGTGAAAAACACCTTCACATCCAACAATAGCGGAATCAAAGGAGCCTTCTTCCATTAGATTTGCTTTGAATAAGTGCAACCTTTCTTTTGCACCTTCTAATCCCACCAAATGTTCTGTTTTTTTGGGATCATCTAAAAGGCAATAAAGTCAACGATGTGTTATTTAGGTGTAAAAAACTTACATACCAATATTGTTCAAAAGCTTATTCTTTTTATGCTCACCCAAGCTATCAAGTAATTAAATTGTGCAAACACAATCTTATCTAGTAACCAAACATATTTGACATCTTGTTTAGCGAACAGATGATATCTATTAGGGTTTGTTCTGATCTACTGAATTGAATTGAACTGATTGGAGCTGAACTGAACTGAATATTTTATGAGAGGAGGATATTAGGAACTGAACTGAGCTGAACTGAACTGAACTGAAAAACATTAGACGACATACTAGAAATATAGAAGAAAAAAACATTAGAGGACATACTTGGGTTACGAACAGTAGCATTGACAGTATAACCACGTTGAAGCAATAATTTGACAAGCCATGAAGCTATGTAACCAGATGCTCCTGTTACACACACTTTCTTTCCTTTTTCTTTTGCAATTTCATCCATCTTCTTCTTGTTTTTTGTGAATAGAAAGAAGATAGAGAAAATGAGATAGGCTAGCTTTTTCTTTTGAACAATGTTAGCCAATTGTTTCTAAAGGACCACAATTTATAGACATAAAATTTTGTCGTTTACGAAATGTCTTCCACCAGCTACTTACAAGTAAATCTGGTGGTAGATGGTAAGTGTTAATTAAGAAGATTAAAGACTATAATTTATTGAATTTAAGACTATAATTTATTGTATCGTACATATTTTTAAAGGGGATGTTTATAGGCGTTTGGCTTTTATCCAGGCCAAACAGCCAAAATTTGATTTTGGCTCACCTTTAAAAAACTTGTTACACTAGTGACATGATTTACTTTAATTAATGTTGACACTTGTTGAAATTGTTTTAATGATTAGATTTCTAATATCAACTTTTTATAATTTAAACTTATTTAAAGTGAAAGGTTTCAATGGAATAATATAACCCTTGTGCTTTTATTACTCTTCTTTGCATATCATATTTCTTGTAAAAGAAAATTGGCACTTGCCAAAAATGACACACCAATACAAAAGCTTAACTATTGGTTTTAAGTATCGATCAAAAGTACATATTCAAAACTAGATACTTAGATAGCTATTGATTGACTTAAATGCTGATAAACCCCTTCTCCTTCAGGCTCTCAACAGTCTCCTTAAGGCTTGTTTTAAGAGGTATATAATCGATGCCCAAACTTTGAGTTTTCTCCTTCGAGACCTGGTAAACAGGCTTCAATGGACTGCCGTCTTTGCACCTGAAATTATTGGCAGCTCAAAACGTTACCAGTAAGGAAATAGCTGGTTCTCGTTTCTCTGAAGAGAAGGTAGGATGCCTAATAGAAAGAATACTGAAGACAGAAACAACTTACTTTGAAAAGAGTACCGCGTTTGGATAAAGCTCTTTTAACACCTTAACAATATCTGAATCATAATGTGCAACACTTTCGACTAAGCAGTACCTTCCTTTAGCTGAAGGGACTTCAAATGCTAGGATATGTGCCATGGCAACATCTTTAACATGTACCCAACCAAAAGTCATGTTATTAAAAGTTTCGGAACCTGCATAGCAATGAGCAAACATGTTGTTACTTAATCACTTTAGTTTTAAAAGGTTCAGATCACCCTGCAATAATAAACAACAATTTCTCACATGACACTTACCATCAAATAAGCTCACTATTACAGCAGCGCTTGTGTTGAGTGTTGGCTGCAGCAATGGTCCGATAACTACTGCAGGGTTTATACTCACCATATCAATACCCTTTTCTTTCACAAACTTCCAAGCAGCTTCCTCGGCCAAAATCTTAGAGAGCACGTACCACATCTGTTCCAACTCAAAAGATTTATAATTCTGAAGATTTATCTGATCCTAACACTGAATGCAAGCAATCAGCTGGCATTGGTCTACAGTTTCTATAGCCCCTTTTTCCAGGATCACTTAAATTAAAATTCGTGAAGAAAGTAAAGAACATAAGTTTGATTACAGGTCAAAAAATTGCACACCTTTGATTCCCTAACGAGATTTGGATCAGTAAACCAGGTTTCATCAACGACCACTTCTGGAGTTAGAGGTTTGCCATTGTGGGTAACCGCGGCCATTGAAGATGTTAGAACTACTCTTTTAATTGATGGGAATTTTGCACAGGATTTGAGGACATTAAGTGTTCCCTTCACAGCAGGATCCAGCAATTCAGCCTGGTATGAAGAAGTGAAGAAAAACAGGTTAAGAAGAAAAGAATCACCAATAGATTAACTAAACACAATCAAAACATTACTACTTAACATAAAATACATTTGCACAAAAATCAGCTGCCAATGCTATTCCTTTTTCAGTAAAAATAAACATTTACAGCTACAATTCACCAAAAAAACCAATGCAGGTCAATTTTATGTGCAACAGAACAGAAATTTCATCTCATGAACCCTACGATTACACCCCTGCAACAGACTGGTATATATCCGAGTATTCTAAATGACCAGGATTACAACGAACTACTTGAAATAGAAACAGATGTGCACTCGATCATGTTATCCATAGGTCATTCGTGCATTACAGAACACAGTTATATACGAAAGTGTCACCACGTACACTATGCAATAGCATAAAAGGAATAAGAAAAGAAATGTGTAAAGGAAGAGGTGAACCTCTGGATCCTTGATATCGAGAAAGAAGGGAGAAGCAGTGTGAAAAACACCTTCACACCCTTCCAATGCAGCATCAAAAGATCCCTCCTCCAACAGGTTCGCGGTAAACAAGTGAAGTCGGTCCTTAGCTCCATCTAGTGAACGTAAATGCTCAACTTTCTTAGGATCATCTGCAAGAAAAAGCAATTTGTCCATAACAAAGCTATTAAAAAGAACGAGAGAGAGACCAATTTTTCTTTGCAAACACCAAGTAGTTTACATATAGAGATCAAGGTTTGTTTGTTTTTGCAAAATTTTATATTCTTCTTAAATAAGAAACAGACATACCAAAATTCAGCAATCGATTAAAACAAAAAATTGTTTAAGAAGAAAAAAAGAGAGAAAGAAACAAACTGAGATCACGAACGGTGGCATTGACAGAGTAACCGCGGTGAAGAAGAAGCTTAACCAGCCATGAAGCTATGTAACCCGATGCTCCGGTCACGCACACCGTCTTCCCTGCTCCGCTCATTTTCTTTCTCCTCACTCTCTTCACTGTATCTCTTTCTTCCACTTGCTGCTACTTTGTTGAGTGACTTTATGAGATGATCAACCTTCCATTTATCGGTTGTATATTTAAACAAATAAAAACAGAATAAATGTCAAACTATAACATCATTAGTGACGTGCTTGTTTATCACTACCCAAATTCATGGGAGGTCACTGATGACGTGTTACTAAGGAGTAAATTTGATTGTCATATTGAGAGAAAAGTTATATAAATTCATACAAAGGGAGTGTGCAATTTCAAGTCAATGCATAATATTGACAGAAATTACATGATAAGATTTAATAATAATGGATGAATTTACCAATTCCCATGACAGTTTTTATTCTACAATAAGATTATTTTGTCCAAAAACATGTCAAGGGATCCACAATTGACCCATCCACATCACTAGTGGCAATTTATTGAAAAATAAATGGAAAATCACGAAGGGAGCCTACTTTATCACCTTAAAAAACCGTAAATAAATCAGCAAATACGAGTACTAATAGAAATTACAGAAAGAGAAAATGACATAATTGGATCGCGAACAGTAGCATTGACTAGTCATGAAGCTACTCCAAATATATATAACCAGATGCCATACATCCGTGATCCGTGTATGGTGAAGATGTGAAGACAAATACTTGTATGAAGCAATATTGAGTAACCCTTATTATAGATGCATAAAAAGTTTGAAGACAAGTTTTGAGAATAATATCTAGGGGTACTTGCTTAAGTCATGCATAAGCAACATGATACACCAACACATACAAAGATCAATCAAAAGCCTCTTATTAAAAACTAGCTATTGATTTCATGTGTAACTTAAATGCTGACAAACCCCTTCTCCTTCAGGCTTTCAACAGTCTCCTTGATGCTTGTTTTGAGAGGAATATAGTCGATGCCCAAACTTTGAGTTTTCTTCTTCGAGACTTGGTATAATGGCTTCAAAGGACTGTCATCTTCACACCTGAAGTAATTTGGAGGTTCAGAAAGTTAGCAACGTAGAAACAGACAAATTCTCTCCTATCTGACCATAAGATAGGGCACCTAACAGAAGGAATACTGAAGATGGAAACAACTTACTTTTCAGGGAGTTTGGCATTCGGATAAAGCTCTTTCAAAATCTTCACAATATCTGCATGATGGGCAGTGCTTTCAACTAAGCAGTATCTTCCTTCAGCTGAAGGGACTTCAAGTGCCAGGATATGTGCCATGGCAACATCTTTAACATGTACCCAACCAAGAGTCATGTTTTTGTACGTTTCAGAACCTGCAAGATTGGTAATAAAAAAAAAATATCAAAAAACAGCTGTAGTTTAAAAAGGATCAGCTTGTCTTGATTAGAACAATAAAATTCATCAAGACACATACCAAATAATTTCGCTATTGGAGCAGCACTTGTGTTGAGTGTTGGCTGCAACAGTGGTCCAATAACCATAGCTGGATTTATAGTCACCATATCAATGCCCTTCTCTTTCACAAACTTCCATGCCGCTTCCTCAGCCAATGTTTTAGAGAGCACATACCACATCTGTATCAACTCAAAAGATTTAGAAGTTTGAATATGATATTTTCAGACAAGGAGTAAGTGCTTAAAATGGATGTGTCAGCAAACCGAGAGAATAAGCATCATGTGCCATAAGGGCATAAACATCACAGTAAGAAATGCATGCAGCAAATATATGGGATTTGATTCAAATCCACAGCCCTCTTAAATTATCCTCTTATATTAAAAAAGATGGCATGCAAAACCAGTGTTAACTATCCTAAGTTCCTAACATTGATTACAGCTTCAGTTCCTACACATTGAAGACACAGCAAGCAGCTGGCATTGGTTAACTTACTTCTATGATCCCTTCCCAAGTCACATTTAAAGCAGTGAAGCAAAAGTTTGACATTTACGCACCTTTGTTTCCCTACTGAGATTTGCATCAGTAAACCAGGTTTCATCAACCACCACTTCCGGAGTTCGAGGTCTGCTATTGTAAGCAACCGCTGCCATTGATGATGTCAGCACCACCCTTTTTATTGATGGGAACTTTGCACAGGCATTGAGAACATTAAGTGTTCCCTTCACAGCAGGATCAAGCAATTCAGCCTAATAAGAAGTGAAGAAAACAGGTCAAGAAGGAAAGAATCATCTATAAACCAAAGAAACATTAACATAACTGCTTAGCATGGTACACTTTTCTGCTAACGGTAATTCATTTTAGCAAACTATATACATGCTACTTGCAAGCTCTGTTTACATAGTATTCTAGTAAGGCCCATAAAGCAATACAGCGGTAATAGAAAGATTAAACATCATAAATATGACAATGGGTAAAGCCATGAAAATAAACATATACAGACATGGTTCACCACAAAAATGATGTGGGTACCAGGTTTATACTCGTACAAGGCAGCAAAAACAATGTTAGTTGGTCTCATCTTGTAAGTAATACTTGCAAATTTCATGAAACCCTCTCTCCCCACAATAATGACCACTACAACACTGCGTATTCTCAAAATTAAGGTAGTTTCAAATGAGCAGGCTTGCAAAGAACCAGTCTAAATGGTAACAAATATATAGTCCATAGGTCACTAGTACAGAACATAACGTGATTCTATATATCAAAGGCCCACTACCAATATGCCATATGCAATAAACAGCATGCAAGAAAGAACAAAGAAATGTGCAAAGGAAAAGTTGAACCTCAGGGTCTTTAACATCATGGTAGAAGGGAGAAGCAGTGTGAAAAACACCGTCACAACCCTCCACAGCAGCATCAAAAGATCCCTCCTCCAACAGGTTTGCAGTAAACAAGTGAAGTCGCTCCTTAGCTCCATCTAGAGAAAGCAAGTGCTCAACTTTCTTTGGGTTATCTGCAACAAGAAGCAACTCCTCCATAAAAAAGCTATCCAACTACAGTTACAAAATTGAAAAAACAAAAAGAGACCATTACATCTTTTCAAAAAGTTGATGAGCTGATAGAGAGCAAGAGACGATAATCGGGTTTAGGCATATCACACAACAATCTCAAAAAATTAGCTATATAAGTGACCTATTCCTCCAAAAAAAAAAATGATGACAATGTACTCCCCAGTTTGCTAGATATATACAAAGCATTGAATACTTTATTACACCTTCGCTCTTCCCACTCCAGCACCTCCCCAGTCTACACTACTGCAGTGTAAAGAGGCCACTGCGAATGTATTCGCTCTCTCAAAGCACACTCTTAGCATAGACTTATCACATTTAATACTTACATCCACGAATAGACAATGGTTTGCAGAAACTTCCATTTGCAGTTCCTGCACATCGACACCAGAAGCACTTACATACTACTTCCCAATACCCACAAACCCAAGTAATCATAAAGACAAGTCTACATTTGTTCTCTGTCCACTTAAGGATAGATTTAAGTAGATTGAAATACATGTTGGGATACTTAAGTAGCATCCTAACTGAATTGGGTGAAATATGAAGCGGAAAAGCTAGTTAGTGATGGCGACCAAAGAGATAGAAACAAAGCTAGAGGAAAAGCAAATCCCAGGGTATGTTGATTTAGAAAAAAGGGGCAAAAAAATAATTGATATAAAATAGGATAAGGAAGTGCATAATTCCCTATTTCTTTCCCTTTCTCCTTTGCTGTTTTTGAAGACCACAATAAGTAACAAGAAATGATACAGTTCAATTACGAGCATAGATCATTTTCGGGGTTGTGTAAGACAAAAACCAATTGAATCAGATTATATACTAGCTAATCAAGTTCTCTTCTTTTCTTAAGTTTAATTAATGGCCGAGTAAGTTCAGAAATCAACATCTCTATAGTATGATCCAAACCAATTGGTCAACATTAAACCCTTTGTATATGACTATATGCAAATCGACCTCGAACTAATCTTCGACAACAATCAATATTATCTTCAATTCTCCAACATTTGTCCTAAATAAATCTTATACTACCTCCTACAACCCTAAAAAACACAATCACAAATGAATGCAGAACAGTTAAAAACCCTGAAATCATCCACAAATTTCAACAAAAATAACCATAACAAACACAAAATTAACCCCGGATTACAAACAATTACTCACCAACAATCCAACATTCAGCAAATGAAAAACATCAAATGCAATCATCACCAAAAACCCTCAACACAATTTCGACCACAACCCAACTCTTCAATTAAATCATCGATTACAAATACGAAATAAACCCATCAAAATTCAATAATCAACAAACAAAAAAAATGAATTTTGAAGAAAAAAAAAAAAGAAGAGAGAAAGAAACAAACTGGGATCACGAACGGTGGCTCGAACAGAGTAACCACGCTGAAGAAGAAGCTTGACAATCCATGAAGCGATGTAACCAGATGCTCCGGTAACACATACCGTCTTCCCTGCTCCGCTCATTTTCTCTCTCCTCTTTCTCTCTCTTACTTGCTACTTTTTTTTTTTTTTTTTTTTTTTTGGGGTGTGAACAACTGTGAACTGTGAAGTTGGTTGTAATGATAAGTATGAAACTATTCATTTTCAGTTATTTATTACTATAAATAAATAAAACGGAATTAATTGCGATTGCGAGTATTCAAAATTAATTTGTGTCGGTCAAAGATGTCGTCATTGTCGTTTAATCCATGAATGTTAAGACCACATCATTAGTGACGTGTTTGTTCGATAATTATGGTGAGTTGGTGAGGTTAAGTGGTTAATATTCACAAAGTCACAACCACTCCGATTAGGTTTTTGGCTTATGTGATGCGCAACCGGGATTCGAGAAGTTTTTGTGGCCTATTCTGATTGACTGAACTGAATTGAATATTTTATGAGGGAAGAAATTAAGAATTGAACTGAACAGAAAATAATCTGAACAGAGCAAGCCCCTAAATACAACGTAATTAAGTACATAGATGTATTACGGTGTTCATCCGAATGTGTCCTACATTAATAATTGTAAATGGAATAATGATGAGTTTGGAAAAATTAAAAAACAATATGTGTTGATTTGTTTTGTATAAGGAAAAGACGACTTATCAAATAGGAATCTCTTACAAGTCAATTCGGTCCAAATTAGCGAGCAAAAGTTTCTTAAAAGTCTAAGAAAAGGTAGGGAATCTCCACCTCTTAGTTGTCTTTCGTGTTTACGATCACAATTTTTATCAATTGTTTGGTTACATATGTATTGGTGAAAAGTGTGAATAATATAAAAAAAATAAAGATTAAATGATTTATATGTGAGAGGCAGACACAAATCACACTAGTGGTTTAAAATCATACTGTATTAAGTAAATTCTAGTTAATCCATTAATATCATCAAAACTCAGCGATAAGCACTTGATCTTTGATAATCATTTCAGCTCAAATCCAAACTGACACTCCTAGTATGCCTTTGATATGCAGCAATATCCAAACTAGCACTCACCAATGCGGCATAAAACACACAATCACTTGTAAAATACATAAGTTCGACATACAGTCTAACTCAAAGCCTTTGATACACTAGCTTAAAATCATCAAATGAGTCTCAGAAGCTGATAAACCCCTTCTCCTTGAGGCTTTCAACTGTCTCCTTAAGACTTGTTTTGAATGGGATATATTCGACACCTAAACTGCGAGCTTTCTCCTGCGCAACCTGAAATGCCGGCTCCAAAGGACCTTCATCTGCACACCTGCAGAAATATATTCCCTCAGACAACAGTATCAGAAACCAGCAGACTAAAGCAGGACACCTGACAGAAGAGGATATTGAAGAACAAAGAAGCTTACTTATCAGGGAGTACGGCGTCAGGGTAAAGGTCCTTTAGTATCCTCACCGTTTCTGAGAAATGGGAGACAGTTTCAGCTAAGTTATACCTACCATTAGCTGAAGGTACTTCGAGTGCCAGGATATGAGCATTGGCTACATCTTTGACATGAACCCAACTGAAAGTTATGTTAGGATACGTTTCTGATCCTGCAGAAATCGCAGAATTAGTAACTATATCAGTCATTTGAAGAGCAACAATAACATAATTCTCCCAAGCATCAGACAGACTTATTAGTCCAACACCAGGCGAAATTCCTGATGAAATCGGGTAGATTTAAACATGTAATGTTACATTTACCACTGAACAATTGTGCAAATGCAGCAGAACTTGTGTTAAGAGTTGGCTGTAATAATGGTCCGATAACAACTGATGGATTTATCGTAACCATGTCAATACCATTATCTTTCGCAAACTTCCTAGCAGCATCTTCAGCCAATACTTTCGAGAGAGCATACCACTCCTGCAGAAAGACCAGAGCACTCTGTCATATGTATACTCGTTATTTGATCAAACTTCAACCGGACCAATTAAGGATCGATTTTTTTGAAGATTAGTAATATTAAGTACAAAGTAGATGATATGACAATAAGCACCTTTGATTCCCTACAAAAGTTGGGATCAGAAAACCAGCTTTCGTCAACTACCACCTCAGGACTTAAAGGTTTGCCATTGTATACAACTGCTGCTATTGAAGATGTCAGAATTACTCTCCTTATTGATGGAACTTTTGCACAGGAGTTAAGAACATTTAGTGTTCCCTTCACTGCAGGATCAAGTAACTCAGCCTGATATGATCCGAAAATAAGGAAGATATAATTTAGAAAGGAAAGAAACAAACAATATATTCTTCTCCTGTTAAAGTCAAGACTTAATAAGTTAATAATACACTACACAAAGTTTACTACACAATTCAGCTAACATCATGCCATTAATTCAGTATATAACAATGAAATCGACGATTAATGGAGTGTTTTAGGATAAAGGTCTATGTAAAAGGCTGCACACTTCGGCCACATTTAACATACAAAATGCTTGAGAAGGTAATAAAGAAGGATATATATTACTTGCTTGATACCTGTGGATCTTTAAAATCGTATGTTAAGGGGGATGCAGTGTGAAAAACACCTTCGCAACCTTCGACAGCAGCATCAAAAGAGCCCTCCTCCAACAGATTTGCAGGAAATAAGTAAAGTCGTTCCTTTGCTCCATCTAGAGAACGCAAATGCTCTACTTTCTTTGGATCGTCTGCAGAATTTGTTACAAATAGTCAATGCTAACAGCCAGTCAAACCAACTAAATTAAACAGCCGGCAGTCAACAGCCATTTGACAAACAAGGCCAATATGTTAGACCGTTTTTTATGAAACTTTGTACAATATGAGAAATTACACAAAATAAAAGGGAGGATCACGAAACATACTAGGATCGCGAACTGTGGCTTTCACGGTGTAACCACGTTGAAGAAGGAGCTTCACTAGCCATGAAGCAATGTAACCGGATGCTCCGGTCACACAGACTACCTTACCTTCTCTACTCATTTTTCTCTTCTTGTTGCAGTATTAGGGGTTCAGTTTTCTTGTATAAGCAAGAAATTCAAATGGCTAGTATAAATAATAACGTAAATAAAGGTGACATATATGACTTTTCTTAGATAGGATACAATTTTTGACTTTTGAGAGTTGTAGTAAGTGTGAGTTGTTGCACAAATTCTAAACATGATTTTAATTTTTATAAAGAACAAAATACTAGATACTTCAATGATTAAAGAGGAATTTTTTTACTAAGCTCAGCTTGAGCTCAAGATGGCAGTCATGGGCTCATGGTACTCTCAGCTCATGGAGGAAATCTAAGGCCCAAAATACTCTAGAATCACAAGGCTCGACAAAAGCATGAGATAATCAAATAATCATTATCTTTTATGAAAAATTGAGTCGAGTTTGATACGGCACAACTTTTTCTTAATTAGAATATGCCATAGTTATCCATGTCGGAGAAGTCTTTCAGTTTGACTTTATATTATGTCACAAATTTAGTTGTCTGAATTAACGAGGGAAAATATATAAATAAGTATTTCTAAGGGTATATATATTCGTTATAATTTTTAAAAGTTAGAAAGAAACAATAAATTAACAGTTATGAGGGCTGATAAGTAAATAAATATTTTTTAGATTATAATTGTCCAAACACTATTTATAAGAGTTGTCCAAAAACTATTCGTTACATACAATACAATACAAGACACGTTGACACAACGCGTGAAATTACACTCGAAGCCCAAGCCCATATTCCCATTTCATAACTGTCATAAATGAGAAATTCTAAAAGGAGACAAATCATGCACAAAAGGTAAGCAATTATGCTATGTGATATCTCACAACTGGCAAGAAATCGTGTAAATCTTATTTGATAGTGCATTATTATGATTTTACACTCAACTAAGGAAACTAATCACTATCATAAGTAGTAACATTTTAATCTTGATTCCTTCATAACTTAAGATATTATTGTTATTGCACCCAAAAAAAGTACAACTCTAAAAAAAAAAATAGAGTTTAATCAAAATCATGAAATTTTCAATGTGGATGGTGGTGTTGGTAACGCTAATGTTTGGTGGTGTAAACGGGGAGCTAGTGACAGTCGGAGGAAACGCAGGATGGAATCAAGGCATCAACTACACGTATTGGGTCTCTCAACAAACCTTTAACATTGGAGATTGGCTATGTAATTCTTTCTCTCTATATATATATTAATTTATCTTGGTCTTTTACAGGTTTTGCTTTCTTCAATTTTATGTATTTGTTTCGAGTATTGATGCGTTCTTTAAGTTGATTCACGGTGCGGTCTAAAATTATAATTTGGTGTGGTTTGGAATTTTGATTAAACTGAGGTTTATGGTTTAGACGCGATTTTCTAAATTTTTTAGGAAAAATTAACATAAATAATCCAAACTATTGACTCCTTTCCTATTTTAATTCCAACTAAGTTTTAAATCAGAATAATCCAAACAATAAGGGATCCTTCTCAAATTAGTCCCTTTAACCTACAACCTGTATTACCGGTTAATTTTTTTTTAGATGATTAACTTTTTATTATTTAAGACAATTAACTTTTTATTATGTTATTTAATTTAATTATAGTATCACCCATCATTCACCTACAACCTCAGCCACTTCCATAGCCCCAACCACCACTATCTCTTCCCTGCCAGTTTGCCTCACCGCCTCTTAACTGCCACAACACCACCTCCGTCCTCACTGCCACACCACCATATCAGCCCACCATCTTTTCCTACTCCGACCCCGTCCTTCTCCCCGTTCCTCTCCCCTCTCCCCTCTCCCAAACTACCTCCATCCTCTCTCCTATCCCCGTTCGCCGGTCGTTGGTTGGTGTGGTTTTTGCAGGGGCGGAAATTACGGTTGATGGTCATTATTATTGTTGGTGGTTGATGGTGATTGGTGGCTAAAAGGTTGGTTTCGGTGAATGGGATTGGCTGGAAAGATACTTTTGGTTGCGGGGGTGGATGTAAAGGTGGTTTTAGTGGATGGAGTTTGCTGGGTAGGGGTGAGAGGGTGGTGGTGTGAGTTTGGGTTTAAAACCAGGTGCTGGTTTTTATTTATTTTTATTTTAATAATAATGTTAAATTATCTAACCAATTATATGTTGACATGTTGCCCATTTTACCTGTTAACAAAAGTTTGAAACTAATTTGAGAAGGGACGACATATAATTGGGATTATTCTGATTTAAAACATAGTTGGGATTAAAATGAGAAGGAAGTCAATATTTTGGATTATTTTTGTTAATTTTTCCAATTTTTTAAATCAAATAGCTTTGCAAACATTAAATAGTATTTATTATATATTATTATGAATATGTATAAAATGTAAAATAGTACATAAGCATTATTTTGCAGCATTAAAAGAATGTACTTGCAATCATAATTCACTATGAAAGATTTAAAAAGCCTAATTGTGTGCGT
Organism: Chenopodium album; assembly: GCF_948465745.1. Lineage (NCBI taxonomy): Eukaryota > Viridiplantae > Streptophyta > Magnoliopsida > Caryophyllales > Amaranthaceae > Chenopodium > Chenopodium album. The sequence goes on from NC_137855.1 coordinate 1,623,939, forward strand.
GAATTGTGATGCGGCTTAGACCGAGAAAGCTTTCTTTCGGTCTAATTGACCAGTTTTTGAGTTTTCATTAAAATTGTAAATTTAATTTTTTCAAAAATAAAAAATAAAAAAAAATGTAAATTTAATGGAAATTCAAGTTATTATAGTCATTAATGACTCAAACTATTAGAGACAGAAAATTAATAACTTAAAATATTAGAGTTAGAGGTAAAGAACTAATAACTTAAATTCTCTATCTTAGCTTCAATCATTAATGACTCTTAATGTTTGTTGGTTTAAAATGCTCACCACAAGAAATGAGGCAGAAAAAATGCTGATTGAACAGTTTAACCACTACACAGTCAACAATTATGACCTTTTGCCCAATATAGGCAACTAGGCACGATAATTTTATTGAGTGTACGGAGTAACATTTTATATTGTCAAAGTCATATGAATGGTTGTGTTTCATGCAAAACTAAAATATTCCACCTTTTAAGCTTTTTTTTTGCTATCTACTAAACAGTTTTTGGAATAATTTTCTTTGATCAGTATTCAGGTTTGACAAGAACTATTTTGATGTACTAGAGGTGAACCAAACAAGTTATGAGCATTGTACCTCCGAGAATTTTATTGCAAACATAACCAAAGGTGGTAGAGATGTTTTCCAGCTCACAGAGGCTAGACCATATTACTTCATTACCAGCAAAGGTTATTGTTGGGTTGGCATGAAACTCGCAATCGACGTCAAGAACTCGCCTCCTCCTCCTGCTCCTCCTCCTCAAGAGAACTACGCGGTTGGCCAATCCATGTATGCAGGAAGCATGAATGTCATGCCTGTTTTGGTTTTAGCAATTTCGGTGTTTATTGTTCTCTTTGGTTAAATTAAATTGTATTCGATGATCATTCTATAAACGTTATAAAATGATCATTGTTGATTCAACTAGCCTGTAGCCTTGTACTACTGTTCTAGTATACACTTTGAGTTGATTTGGGTTAAATTGGTTAAGCTGATAATTGAAAGTTTGCTAACTATATAGTATGGGACTTTTTTGCTAGATCATTTTGATGAAGTATAGTCTATAGATGCATAATTAGGCCTATTACAATCCGTCTCTTCGAAATGATAAGTTATAGTGAGGAAAAAAAAGCTACAACATCCGCACCTTTTATAAAGTATTTCCTATGAGACACTCTTATGACTAGTGCTTGGATAATTATATCATTTTAATGTTTATTTAAATGTTTATTTACTTAATTGCCTCCATCAATGTTAGTTAGCTTTTTTTTTTTTTTTTCATTATTAATAATAGTGTTTGGATATTTATACCCTAAAAATATTTATTTACATATTTTCTCTCATTAATGCTACTAACCACTAAAGTTGTGATGTAAGGTCAAATTGAAAGGCTGTTTAAAAAAAAGTCAAATTGAAAGAGCTTTCCAAACATTGCTAGCTGTGGCGCGCACATTGCACGCATTAGCCACCCTTATAACATAAAAATCAAGACCCTAACAAAATTTTAAATACGGAGTAGTGTTACGTATTAATCCGTATAAGATTCATCACTTCGCGCGATACTCAATTGCTCAAAATGAGAGAGAGCGCTCTCACAACTTCGCAAGAGTCGCAACAGCAACTGTTACGCCGGCAATTCAGGTAATTCATCTGCAACAAAAACTCCAATTCATGGTTTTTTGATTTCTTCGATTTTTTATTGCAATGTTAAAATCATCTGATTTTGCTTATTTATTTAGTAGATCCTTCAATATTAATGTCGTCTGTAAATGTCTACTTCAATTCACTGATTATCATTCCGAAATTTGGCGCCAACATTATTAGGGTTTTTTTTTTTTTTTTTTTCAATCAAATCTATAATTGATTGATTGTGAATTTTGCTGTGGTTTGAATTGGCTCTACAATTGTGAATTGTTTAATTTTGCTTATTTATGATAGTGTGGAAGCAATGTGATGTTACTTCGAAGTATTTATTTATTTATTTTTTTATTTTAATATCTGTTACTGGTGTAATTTTTTGAATCAATTTGGTGTAATTGATGTTTCTCAAATTTTATGAATTGCTCTAACAATATAATCTATGGAGTACTATTGAATTGTGTTTTTATTACCCTCAATTTATGCGATTTGATGATATACAACCTAGGTAGAACAAATACGAAGTAAGGATTATGTTTTAGGTGGCTTATTTTTTGTCCAACACGACATAAATATATCTCGTGCACGTATTTAAGGTCTAATATAGAAGGAATGAAGCAACTAATTATAAACATTCATAAATAGTAAAGGGAAACTCCCTATTTCTCATACTGAGAAACGAAATTTGTTTCTCATGGGGGCATTTTCGTGAATAAATCAACAACTTTTTCACTATTTTGGGCTCCACAATTGAATAAAGTTGAATAAATTTGTTGGTTTACTTACGAAAATGCCATGTGAGAAACAAATTTCGTCAATAGTAAATGAGAAACTGAGGCATCCTCAATAGTAAATGAGGCAAGTAATTTGAGATGGTGTGAGCAAGTTTTTATTTTGTTTGATGTCCCTATCATATGTATACTTGTATCTTATTGATTTCAATAGATATATACGTAGTAGATTGCAATCCTAATGTGTCACCTTTTTTCTCACGATGTTTTTTATAGGGATATAATGTTTGTTACACGCATTCAGTTATTCAAGGACAAGGATCAGCCGACCACAAGCTTAGTGCAGATTAAAGGCTTAAATCCTGCTAACTTCAGGTAATTTAAGCATCTATACTGTGGTCCTAGTGTACTTCAGTAGTTGGTGCTTGAGCTTCATGTTTGGTTTATCTAGATACCAAAGTGTATTGTAGGATTTTTGAGTTGGGGAATTAGGATTGTCATTTTGTGTCGAATGTCTTTGCTGATTGATAGCCTTTTACTCCGTATTGTAAATCTAAAAGCACATACAAAAAGTTACAAAACAAACATGTACATTTAGTGAAACATCTGATTAAGATATACATGACTTCTTTTGTTAAGGGAAGTGCCCTTGGTTCGATTCCGCAACCCTTAATGCACCCTGGCCTCTGTCCAAAATTAATTACTCGTATCAACTTGTCAATTGCCACACTGTCCAATTTTAGTTTTTCATTATATGACATGAACTCTTTATTATACCCTTCAGAATTTGTGTTATTTCTGTCCTTCCCTCGTCACTTCATCTAAGCAAGAGCAAAAGTGTTCTTAATTACCAATTCATTTCATCAAATCAGTGTTCTTGCGCAGTTGCACGCATCTATGTCCAAGGCATAGTCTCCATATCCAATGTTTTGAGCTAGTGTATCAGACCCTTGGATAGTTTAGACTCTACTCGTACTCAAGTGGTTGTGTCCAATTGTCCATATAATAAGTATCCTCATTTCTGTACCTTGTCCATAATTTTTTTTCTCAATAATGGTTCAACTAGATTTCCAATGATACCCTACTACCCCTTCAGTTTTATTAGTATTATCTATGTGTAGTCTTGCATTGTTAAGCTGATGTAGTAATTGTGTTGGGTTAAACTTGGAGCTTTGGTAGGGACTCCAAAAGGCTGTATCACATTATTAGGAATTAATGATTGCAAAGAACTGAAGAATTATAGTTTGTTCCTATCTTAATAAGCTGACATCCTTTTATAGCTACATGCAAGTCATTAATTTATTCTCCACAAACCTTAGCATATAATAAAGTTTGCTAAGAGTAATTTGTTTATGAAATCATGGCGCTAGTTTGACTTGTAATTTTTTTTATTAAAAAAGTGCAATTTGGTTTGAAGCTATATATATTTTGATGATGAAATTTAAATGGATATCAGGCAATGCTGTAAAAGATAGTGGCAGTTTGATTCTGTGCTGATCATACAACATAGGGAAGCATGGCTTGTAATCTTTATCTCTGTTTTAAAAAGGTACGCTCCACTTGTTTTCTTTTTAATGCTTACAGGCAAATTTTGACTTTTACAGACAGAATAAACTAAGATACACACACATGATAGTAGGGTAAGCTTGAAATCATCATTGTCCCCTGCTGACATTATAACGGCAAAACCATTTCAAGTTATGAACACATAAAAAACATACTCGTAACTTGGAAATGTTCTTAAACCTTTTCAATTTATATTTCTTGTGGGGATTCTTGCTAGCCAATCTCAAATCTTTTGTGACTATGGCATTGTTGTTATATTATGGTAGGGTATTTACATAGTGAAAAGAGAAAGATGAGAAAACATTAGGTAGAATAATTAAAGTATTGCAATGCAAAGTGTAGTAATTGAGAGTATATACGAATTTTATTAGCTAGTATTAGCCTAACTGAAGGTTGGTGGAAGAATATTGTAGTGTAACCATTAATGATGACGATGCAGCATGGTAGAAGTACAACCGTTGATGTAATATAGGAGTTCCGGATGGAAGCATTTGCACCTATATGTATGGTTTTAGTAACAATCATGAGATTGTTTGATTTTCTCTAGTGTTACCAAAGTATAGAGATTTAGTGATCTCTTTATGGTGTTTTTTTGATGAATTTAGGTCACTATAGAGATTAAAATGGGAAGTTGGAAGATGGAATTTTCTTTTTAAGCATGGTTCAAATGCATAGATATGAACCTTATTTTTTTTACATATATATATATAAAAAAAAAATATTTTTTTTTTAAAAAAAAGCTTGATTGTTTACCCCCTTCCAGCCTTCCTTGAAGGCCATTGTGTTTGGGTCAATACCATATTGACCATTGAGACATGCAATGCATCAAAAAGAATGTAGAGTAGATGTAAAGCCGTAAAAGCCTTAATTTTTTTTAACTAAAGTTATATCTAGAGTCCAAAAGTTAGGCGTGTAGTCATTTCATTTGTGTAAAAATACACCAGTACAATTTTATGTTTATTTGGGATATCAATCAATCAATCAATCAAAGCCTTAATCCCAAAAGTGGGGTCGGCTAACATGAACCAAATTTGATTATTCCGTGTAGTCATCAACATAAATCTTTCTCCTCCATCCCTTACGATCCAAAACTTCATCCTCACGTAAATCCATGCACTTCATATCCTTCCTCACTCCTTCCAACCAAGTCATCTTTGGTCTCCCTCTTCCTCGTTTAATCCCTCCATGGTCCCACTCTTCCACTCTTCGCACCGGTGCACCCTCGGGTCTCCGTCTTACATGTCCAAACCAACGCAGCCGATTTTCCCTTAATTTATCTACAATGCCCGCCACACCTACTTTCTTGCGAATGATATGAATTGATAAAATGATGCAGACGAGATTTGATTCTAAATTCTAGAAACCACTTAGATTTTACCAAGCAAGCTAGCACGGTAGTAGCACCCACAACTTATAAGAGTTATTTTGTGTTTTATCTGTATCGTCATTCCTTTTGTCACCTTTTTTTTTTTTTTTCCTATTAACTACCAATAGGCAATAGCTAGAGTTATATTTCTGTTTTTAAGCTTGTCAAGAGAAAGTTAAACTCGGTTGGCTGTTTGGAATCTTTGGATGGACGATCATGAAATGCAATAAGGACTTCATGAAAAGGTAATTGCTGGGGCCAACTAGATTGTAACTTGGTGAGAGGCCTATTCATTGCGCGTGAAATTATGGATTTCCAAATCTGAGCAATGTGCCATATGAAGTCCTACCATAAAATCTGACTTGTATGCTCAATTAATTTTAGCATGTGAAATTTGATTTTCTTAGAATTAGAACGTCTCTTTACTAGTACAGATGGTGGCATTTTGTAATTTTTTTGAAATTTTGGACTATTGTTGAAGAAGATTGGAAATTGTTGTTTAGGTCAGTAACATAATTTGTGTAATCAAGAATAAATCCAAGATTCCAAAGAATCATTGAATGAAAACAAGTGATCAAGATGCAAAGGCTTGATTATTACGTGAGAAACTTGTGCAATGTGAATGTTTCAAATCACATAATATATTCTTGGAAGCCAAAAATAAATGATTTACAAGAAGATTCAATTTATTTCTTCACATTCAAATATTTTTTGAGGCCATCTCATATCAGATGGTTTTCACATTAAAGTACCATGAGGTCTAGACTCTAGAACTCTAGATATTTTTGTTTTCCCCTATTTTAAGGGTAACATCTTCCTTACATTAGTCATTGTAAAATAACTTCTAAAGTTTTCACTCAACAATATGAGCCCTAATATAGTCTAGTACATAAAGCAGATTGGGGCTTATTATGTACGTCACTCCAAAACCCTGATATGAATCACACGTAGTGACATAACACAAATTTCTCTAACATAGGCATTAAAACAAAAAGTTACTAATGCATATTCTTAAAGGGGAATAGATGTGTTCATGCAATACAAAGTAATAGATTGTTTTTGCTGTTTGTATGCATCTGTATTACGGTATCTATCTATCTACATGATGTGTTTAAACATAATTCATTCATTAGAAAACCTTTTGTGTTCCACCCCTATCTCTTACGTGCTACTGTCCACTTCCCTCCTACTGTACATTAATCCTAATAAATATCTTTGGGAATTAATTTACCTTTTGAGTCTTTTAACAACCCCGGTCTTTCTTCCTCATCAAACCATAATGTCTCACCATCATGCCTATGTGCTAAAATGTACTTCTTCCAAGATGATGACAACTAATTCCTTTTTCATGTACATCTCAAAATTAGGTGCAATATTAATTTACAATTCCTTTGATAGAGGTAATAGATAGGGTAGTGAAAATGAGCGTGTTGTAAATATGTAAGAGGAGTCATATAATAAGGTCCATGATAAGGCTAATTTATCTCAAGCATCTCATTCTATTAATTTTTGTTCATCATCACTTGGAAAGTGTTATGGGGTGGGATATAAGTTTGAGGAAGAGATGACATTACCATGGACATATTGATGTTACTTTTCTTGCAAAGGTACACTTGAATTGGTTCCCATTAGCGTCATTTATTATTAGATACTAAACAAGATGTTAGTAAACTTTTGTTTATGTGTTACTACTTTTAATTTGTCACAATAGATGTCAAAAGTTTAATGCAAAGAACAAAGCAAAACTCACATATATTTACATAGCTCATTATCATGTGTTAGCTAATTCCACGGGATTTGAGAGATTTTTAGTGATCTTGGGAATTATGTAGATTAACAGATTTAAGGCATATTCTAACAAACCCCATTCTTTGAATTTCAATATTAGTGTCAACGTAAATTATTTTGGGTGGAAGTAGTGTTATGTTTCATTTGTAATTCTTTGCAAATAACATCAGATGACAAAGATGTGATCATAGTGAGTTCCTTTTATCTAAGGAGGAGTCCATTGTTATTTGCAGTTTTCTATCATTAAACGTGAAGGATTATTAAACTACACGTTTTTGTGTTGTTAACATCAACGACCATGTCTATTTACTTTGATTGTTACTTTAAATTTGGGATAGATGAAAAACATATAGCCACACATTTATTGCATAATAATGTACTAAATATATAGAGTATGAAGTATAGTTTATCTAAATATTTCATATTTTACCATGGTTGAGATAAGAGGAATTGAATACTGTCTTTTTGTGGTATTGTAACCAATTCCTAGTTTCCTACCATAGTACCATCTTACTTGAATTGTTAGAAGCTCCAATAATGGGTGTACCTTATACATATAGGTCAGACCAAGTGAAGACAGCCTAAGAGTTGGCATTCATTGTATCTGGTTGTTTGGGTACTCCTAAGCAAATGACACTGGACCATTTTTCTTGTTCACATGATTATCCCTCCTATTAGTGACATTTTGACTTTTCTTACGTTTTTATTCTAACCTTAATATAGAATATGATATGGTCTTAAATAATACTCTGTAGATGTGTTAATATGATTTTCTGTAACTTTGCTTAATTTAAGAAGTGACATTTTGATAAACCTTATAGTAAATTATTACTCGTAGTTTATTACTCCTTTTGCCCCTAAGTTTTGTTTGGCTTAAATCTTTGTCATGAATTGAAGAATCATTTCTGGACTAGTTTTTATATACTCCATACGATTTTAAGTAATTAAATCTTACTCCGTATTATTTTATTTTTATTGTATACATCTTTTAGACTTTTACCAATACCAACCAAACTGGAAAACTCTACTTTTTTTTTTTTTTTTTTTTTTTTTTTTTTTTTTAATTTTATTCATCTTTAATTAATTAAACCTACCTTTTATTATTATTATTATTATTATTATTATTATTATTATTATTCACCAATCTAACAGGATTTTTATTTGACCAAAGATGAAGTGTTATTTTAGAAAAAAAATTCAAAGTTTTTGGAATGATATATGTGACAGTTATACGCAACAAAAGGATTGGAACAAGTGTTATTTTATGGAGCAATTCATAAAGCTTTGTTTTACTGTAGCTGCTAAGCATTACTTTGCTTCTTTTCTTTGCTTCTTTTCTTTATTGTTCCCAATCCTCATGTTACGCCATTTAAGTTTTGGGCAAAAAAGTTGTTTCCTGTATATCGGTTGGTCTTTCAGTGCACATATGGAGAGAGAGCTAGTAGGAAATATACTAAAAAATACAAAGTTAATGAGTTAAATTAAAAGAGACATCCCACAATAATATTCGTGACAATCATTAAGAGATGATTGATATTAAGTTTTTTAAATTTTACCAACAGGCTGAACCGGAAAAATCTTTGTCGCAAACTCCTGAGTTATAAACTGACACATTTAACATGAGGATCATCACATTAACATGTAGGTAAATTTCTACTTCTGATACTCCACTAAAAACTCATTTTCTAGGTGATGTAATAGCTCGAGCAGGTAAATAATGAAAGGAAAACAAACTTATTATGGTACAGTGGTAGATTGCAGATGATTTTTTGCAAAAATCAGGTGAAAATCATTTTAGAAAATTAGCTTCGCCAATTTATATTAAGAGCTGTACTGGACGTTTTGTTAGACATCAATTATTCAACAATGGACTGGTTTCTGTGTGTAAGGCTTGATATAAGCAATGTTAACTGTCTACATAGAGATGATTACTGATTAGTACTCACAATTCTTTCTCATAAGTTTTCTGCACAGTGCATTAGTGCTTACTTGTCATATTACTAGGCAATGTGTTGTTTGGCTGGATTGTTGAGCCTTTTTGTGTAGCCTGGCCAAAAAGCACTTGTCCAACTTTTTATTCTTTGGTGTGCTCGGCCTAAGCTCGAGTCTAACCAAATCGTGTTTTATTTTGATTTGTTTTAAGTTTCCAATCCATAATTAACTCTAGGCTTGGTTATTGGGCGGGTCGGGTTTGGGTCGGTGTGGGTGGTTTACGGGTCAGGACAAAGAGGGTCATATTTTATAGGGTCAATATTGGGTTGGGCCAATGTGGGTCACAGGTCAATAGCGGGTCGATAATGGGCGGGCCTGCAAAATATCAATTAAAAAAAATATTGGACAAAGCCATTATTATGTACTAGTATATAATATAAATAGTTAGACTAGGATGCGTGCACCCTTTTAAAATATTTTTCTTGTGTTGTAGGCTTTGATGCCTCTGATTCAAGTATTCATGAGATGGTTATTCCAGTCTCCAAAAGACTATTGAAATTCAACAAAAATGTCACTTACTTGACACCTCTTGAAAATGGACTTGACTGTAATGTGATTGCGTTTGAAGATTAAGATGGTTTTGCTAGACCATAATTTGTTATTCTTTTTACTTGTACTCTATATTTTATTGTGCCTTGAAGAACTAGAATATAGTAATTCACTTCTTTAGAAAATCAATCCATGGAGGTAACAAAGATTTCACATTTGAACTACCACAACTATCTAAGAAACCGCTATGAAATTTATACCCTAATAATCATCCAAAGTACCGTCACAAATATATTACTTCTGTGATTAAGCAAATTAAGTATCATCTTCACAGTTCTAGATGCCATATCATGGGTAATTAAAATTTTACTCCATATTGTTTGGCAATTTTCTAGAAAAAGGTGAAAAACAAAGGATAGTGAAAATATCTTTTGACAAGACATTACTATTATGGTAGTAGCTTTTTTTTCATTTCTATTTTTGGGATATCCTGTTCTCATTGAGTGGCTAGTTTTAAAGATTTCTCACAAAAATCAACTTGAATCATTTACTATGTAACCCTACTATGCTAAAGTTATTTTCAAGAAATTTCTTCAAATCTTTGTTAAATCATTTTGTATATGTTGTCTTTTCTTATTTCGTGTATCGCATTTTTTTGTCTAGAAATATTTACTGTGCATATTTACCTTAGTATTAATAATAATGGCGTGAAAATGTTTGACCGTATGTAATACTATTATGTTGCTTCTGAATAATTTCTATAGTTGATGTTGCTAATGTTGGACTACTTTTCTTGAAATAAAATATGTGGCACTCTTTCCTCTTCATCTTATATAATAGGCCAAACATTCATAAATCAACGTTAGAGATCCAATTAAGCTACTCCGTATAATATCTGTGCAACATTATTAGAGCTCTTGGTTGCTATATAACCTTTGCTTAAGCTAGTATAAATTCACATATTTCCCTATTCTGTAGCTATATTTTATCCTCTCATGGCTTGTCTAATATCCTCTCCAAACCTTGTTCAAGGCATGCTAGTAGAACAACCTTCCCACAATCAACTATCCTCTCATGCATGGAACCTAAACAAAACTTCAAATTATGCCTTGTTTTCTAAAAGATCCCGCTTAACAGAACACCGTTCCTTTAAGTCTAGTAGAATGGTAAGAAGTGCATTAGTCGAAAGGCTACAAGGATCGTCGTCTGTAGAGGAAGAAATAGAGAGTGAGTTTATTCGCGAGCTGAAGCAAGATCTTCAAGCAGAGGAAGATCCGAGGCTTTTGCGAGAAATATGGAGGGAAGTTCAAGGACTCAACGATTGGGAGGGGCTACTAGACCCCTTGAACTCCAATCTCCGGCAAGAGATACTTCGATATGGGGAGTTTGCTCAATCTTCCTATGACTCCTTCGACTTTGACCCTCACTCAAAGTATTGTGGGTCTTGTAAGTATGGACGTGCAGAGTTCTTTGAGAAGATGGACATGGCACATTATGGCTATCACATCTGCCGGTATGTGTATTAATAGAAACTTTTTGACATGAACGGGTAAAAATTGTTTTTTCTCCTTCCACACTTTAGTACTTGGATTAAACTAAAAATCATCTTAAGAATATTTTGCACATAAATTTGGCTTAATTCTATGGGTGCATGAATCTTTCATCAGTAAAAATAGTCTTAAAACTCTTTTTCCTTGAGATGTTGGTTGTTTATCAATTGAAATCATAATAGGGTTAAATTATTCTTATGAGTTTTGGAAGGTTGTATGAAATTATTATTGTAGGACGTCTAAAGGAGTAAAGGGGGCCAATTATAATGTGGAGAAGGTGGTTGCAACTTAATTTTTTATCCTAGTTAAGCATGTTGATAAATATGTTGGATTCTGGCTCATCTTGTTTATAAATGAATAAAATGATTTTGTGGATGTCATATAGTTCTAACCTCTTACCTTATTTGCAACAAACAGATACCTTTACGCAACCTCAAACATCAACTTAGAGAAATTTTTCCGAAAATCATCAAGCATCAGGAGCATATGGAGCCCCCATGCAAATTGGATGGGGTATGTTGCAGTCACCAGTGATGAAGAGGAAATTAAAAGGCTTGGGCGCCGAGACATACTCATCGTGTGGCGGGGCACAGTCACGTACCTAGAGTGGATCCATGATCTTAAGAACATACTCCGCCCTGCTCACTTTAGAGATAACCCACTTCTCCAAATTGAATCCGGCTTTTATGATCTATACACCACCAAGGAAGAAAATTGCAAATTTTGCTCATTTTCAGCTCGTGAGCAAGTCCTTGCAGAGGTAAAGCAGCTTGTAGAGCGATTCAAAGGTGAGAAGCTCAGCATAACAGTGACAGGGCACAGCTTAGGAGGAGCCCTCGCGCTACTAAGTGCATATGACATAGCCGAGATGAGGCTCAACATCGTTCGAGATGAGAAGAAAAAAACTAAGAAAATACCAGTCACGGTATATTCCTTTGCAAGCCCTAGAGTTGGAAACCTTAAGTTCAAGGAAAGGTGTGATGAGCTAGAAGTTAAACAATTGAGAGTCATCAATGTCCATGATAAAGTCCCTGCTACGCCTGGCCTCATTGCCAATGAGAAAAACAAGCTACAAAAGTATCTAGAGGACAAGGTCCATTTCCCTTGGAGCTATGCTCATGTTGGGACCGAGTTTGCATTGGACCAAACCCATTCACCTTTCCTCAAGCCCACCACAGACCTAAGTTGTGCCCACAACCTTGAGGCGCTCTTGCACCTTGTCGATGGCTACCGTGGAAAAGGAAGGAAATTTAGTCTGTTCAACAAGAGGGATATTGCCCTTGTTAACAAAGATGCTGACTTTTTGAAGAGCGAGTATGGGGTCCCTCCTAGATGGAGGCAAGATCATAACAAGGGAATGGTGAGGAACAGTGAAGGCCGGTGGGTGGTGCCGGATCGAGCCAGGGTCGAGCACCACCCACCTGATACAGCCCATCACTTTGCCCTTGCCATGAAGGTTGCCCATGACCCACAATACAACGTCTAAGGGGCCAGCAACATGGTGTATAATGCATGCTAATTTGGTGTTACACCGTTACGTACACCTCAATTATGGTTTGTGGTTCTTATTATGGGACAATATTACATTGGTGATGGACATGCTACCTACTGAATATATACTGACAAATTCTGGCTTCGGAATTTCTGATGTATAAATAACAATAAAACTAATAACGTTGTCAAATGTTATGTTGTATTATTGATGGTCCTTAATTTTGAAATGTTGTCAAAATCTTTGGAACTGTGCATATGTATGTAATGTAATGTTATACGTAGAGGATTCCTCTGTTTCCTACTCAGCAGGATGCAGATGCTGAAAACAACAACTGAAGTGAACAATTATATGTATTTGGGTATAGTTGTATACTTCATCCGTCCTTTAAAGATTGTCTTATATTTTATTGATGGATGTTTTCTTGAGTTGCTTTCATATTATTACGAGTAATGAATATAAGAAATTACTGTTTTACTCTCACAACCTTTGTAGTGGTCCCATTAATCTTCTCACCCAACTCACATGCTTCAACTTTGTCGTCTCCTAAACAAGTGAACATGGGGCGGCTATGAGGCAATCTTTGAGGACGGAGGGAGTACATAGAACATTGGTACTACTTATTGCTATGCATACGTCAATGACCATTACAATGACGTGTATGAATAGTCGTGTGCAATCTTTTTAAAATTCTGAAAATAAGTTGCAATGAGCAATCAATTCGACATGAATAGGATATAAAGTTGTTAATTTTGTCTCATCTTTTGGTTGATTGCTTGCTACTGAGTATTGTTATTGCCATCTCTCTTAAGGTTCATACTCCTGATGATAACACTTTGAACCTTGAACGTAAAGTAGTGGTGGTCAATGATCAACCACAGAGCTTTTAGTGCTTGAAATTAAAATGGTACCACAATATTTTATTCGTGTTTTTCATTTTTCAATCTCATCTGAGTCATATCACATGAATTTGATTGGATTTTTTTCCTTTTTTTTTTTAATAAATACACGAAGTACTTGTTTTTTTTGTTCTAGATGCATCACTTTTTTTTCCTATCCATTGCTTGTATTACCCATTTATTAGTTGTCATGACTAACCTTTTCAAATTCTTTAATCATTCTTCCTTTGATCATCGCTACCCTTTATAATTACCCTTATAGCCTCCATCCATTAAAAATACCAATATATCTCATCATAAATTGTCTAAAAATAAGTGAAAATAAAAGTGAGGCGTCTAATAAAAACGAATAAAATATTACTTAAATGCAGTCAAGCAAAGATTGTCTAATATATGGCTATGATGCAGGGTTACAATCCCATGAAGTAGAGTTCAATTGTTTATTGTAGGCGATTAATCTTGAGCGCAACGAAATGGGGGACATTTTGCCCATGCTTTATCCCTTCCCTACTTCAATTGAAATTCTCTTAGGAATTGTAGGTGGGATTGGGAATGGGAATAAAATTGGTCTATTCCCATGATTTTATTACTTGGGGGGAGCAAATACCATTAATCAAAGCCAATATAATATTCGTAAGGGTATTATTGTAAATTTGCTACTTATTTCCAATCAATTCCCTTCACACCCCAAACAAGAGATTGTCAATATTTTATTGAATTCCCAACTATATATCCCAATCCCATTCCCAACCCTTTAATCCTCAAATTCCCATTCCCACTTGCCAAACGCCCCAATAAGGACTGTTTGGTAGAAGCCAATAAGAAATTGCAGTAATGTTAATAGATTTATGTGTAGTTTAGTATGTAAAACAATCTATAATCTTCGTGGGAACACAATCTCATTCCCAAACACGTGTTTTCTTCGTGATTCTATTATTATCTATTGCCACTTGAAAGGTGGTATTATATATAGGGGGGAAAAATTATGAAGAAAAATAGACAATTTGGGGGTCATCTTGAGTAATCGTGGATTGGACATCAGGACATGGATTCTTTCCAAATTATGCTAGTACATATCTATACTAATCTATACTAATCTATACTAATATATTAAAAAGCGTTTCTAAAAACGTCCACGTGTCACGTAAACCCTCTTCACTACGCCACGTCACTTACTCAACTATTCATTAGTTCATGGACTCATCATAATAATAATAAAAAAAAAAGTTCTCCACAAGAATTGAACCCACAACCTCTAATTCTAGAACTAAGTATCTTACCACCAAGCTATGTAATTTTTTATGCAATATTTCAAATGCAAATTATTAATATGTAGCAAATGACAATATGAACTACAAATTTAATTACAAGAAAATTAAATCATACATTACAATGTATATTAATGTTCAATTCCATGTAATAATCCGGGGCATCACCCGGGCCCAAAAACTAGTTGTTTATAATTAGTTATCAAACAAGATGTTAGTGCGTTACATTGACTCTTGGAATGGGTCAAGTACTCAAGTGATAGTTGATAACTTGATATCTTGGCATCTTGAACAGTTGAACCACACATATCTGACTCGTGTCATTTTTGGGCCAGATTTGAATAGTGGGTTTGTGTATGTTCTTATGTTTTGGTGGGTGAGTGTGTTGTAACATAATTTTTTTTTTTTTATAATTTTTTATGACAGGAACATGATTTTGGACGTATTCAAAGAAAAAAAAAAATCAGAATCAAAAAAAAAAAAAATCAGTAGAAGATAAATTATTGGAAATATTGACGCTATAAATTCTAATTATGGACATTCTTCTTTAAAAGGTCTCAATTATCGATAAATTTATGGTAGTCCTAACTTGGGGCAGCCCATCTTTTGTGTGGTCACTTATAAAAAAACAAAGTAACCCCATATAAATCTGACCAAGTAATCCCTGTAATACTAACTGAGTAACTTATAATACTAACCGAGTAACCCTATAGCACTGATGAAGTAACCCCTTTATCACTGACCAAATAACATCTATTACACTGACGAAATAACCCCTACCACACGGTGTGGCCAGCCTATAAGACTTTGTGGATCGCAGATTATTTTCTTTTTTAACTGGGAACTTTTTGGGGTCAAATTTTCCAAAACTAGTTAGATTGTGGATTGGATGGGGCTAATATAGCGATTGAAAAATTGGGCCTAAAACGCTCTTGAACTTGCAGTGGTATATGTGGACCATATTCATCATACTACTTAGGAGGTCCTTTCCAAGAAATCAATTAAGCTTAAGAGCCCATAGACCAGAAGCCCATAACCAGTGGGCTACAAAATTAAGTTAATCTTACTATCACCGATCACCATTTCTTTCCTTTATATTTGCAGTCTAAAAAAAACATTAAAAAATGGGTAATAATATATGTAACTATTGAGACTATATATAATAATTAAATACACTTTTAAAATGGAATCAAGTTGGAAATTCATGACAAAATCACACGTATATTGGTGTTTTAAATGTTAATCTATTCTCAATATTTTCTTTTTAGCTTCTTATATATTTATTATTTTCCTTAAAAAATTTCTTTGATCCCCCCTCTCCCTCTCTCTCTCTCACACACACACAACAAACAAAATCTAAATGAACTACTCCTGAATAAATTTTTGTGTAATTTGCAAGAAATAATACTTCGTATATATTAGACAAGCTATATACTTATGTCTAATATATAGCTTGACATATATTACCTTGAACATCCATTTTATTTAAAAGTTTGTCTTTCTAATTAGTACCTACTTTACCCACTTTTTTTATAACTTTACTTAAGAAAATCATGCTATCTAAAATTGTTTTTCAGCAAAGAATATAACTCATACGTAGTTTATAAACTCCGGCATATTATACAAACTACCGGCACATTATACGAACTATTAAAAGTTAGACAAAATGGATGAAGAAATGAGCTAACTAGTAACTACTACTACTAATTTCTCAAACAAGTAATGACAATCTCACCTAATAACACACCTAATTTAGAGGAACTTCAATTCCATACTTTAAAAACCCATCAAAATAGTAAGTGCGTTAATCACACGACTTAAAAATCCTCAAAAGTTTGACTTTAATTTACTTTTTTTTTTTTTTTCTTTTCCAATTAAAATGGAGCTAAAATTTTAGACCTAAAAAACAAACAAAACCACCTTTCGTTTTCTCTCTCCAAAATTCAAAAACCTTGAAAAAGCTCAACAATGGCGATCGCCGCCATGTCATTTTCTCTCTCCTCTTCACCTTCCAACCTCAACCTTCACCATCGCCGGAATCTCTCTCCTCCGCTTCTTCCGCCGCCATTAACGCTTTCTTTCTCCTCCAAACAACTCACTCCTCTTTCCGTCTCCTCTAACCTCCTCCGTCGTTCTCCTTCTCACATTCGCCGACTTCTCCCTCTCAGCTTCTCCGGCGGTGATTCCGGCGACGGCGGAATCTCCGGCGGCGGAGGCGGCGGCGGTGGTGGTGGTGATGACGGTGATTCCGGTGATAGTAAGAATAAGAAGGATGCGTTTTTGATGTTATCGGAGATCGGACGATCGGTTGATAGTTTGCCGAAGGATTTGGCGGCTGCGATTGAAGAAGGTAGGATTCCGGCGGAGATTGTGAGGAAGTATCTAGAACTCGAGAAATCGGCGTTTTTGCGATGGTTGCTTCAATTCGGAGGGTTTAGAGAAAGATTGTTGGCTGATGATCTGTTTTTGGCCAAAGTTGGTATGGAATGTGGTGTTGGTGTCTTCACTAAGGTTTGTTCTTCTTCAATTTGATTTCGTCTTTAATTCATAATTTATTTTATGTATATATTTAACACGTAATTCAATTTTTGGTGTGAAAAATTATACTTATGAATATATTTGATGAGAATGATGACAATGTACTATTGTTTTCCCCTGATATTTCTAATTTAGACAGAGTATAGGATTGTTAGAAGTATGGCATTGATCATTGTGTAATGTGGAATGTTTTCGTAGTGGTTATTTTGTTAATGGATTTTCTTCGTCGTTTTTCGCGGTGGTTGAAGCTGTTCTTCTAGAATAGAGTTGAATGTTGGGGAATATATTCATTTAGGGGGCGTTTGGTTCAAACAATAGTATGGGTTTGGAATGAGGAATGAAACCTGGGTGGTATGGGGTTGGAACTTGATACTTGATTTTATGTGTTTGGTTTTTATCTAGGAATGATAGTTTTCCTTTTAATTTTAAACTAAAGGTATGGGTATGAGCCATACCCACCTCCCCCCTTAGGTTTTAAAAACCCATACCTTGGGGGTTTGAGGTATGGGTTTGAAAAATGAAATTTCAAGAAACAAACAGAAGGTATGGGTTTTGATCATTCCAAACCCATACCTTATACCTAATATGCTTGAACCAAACACCCCCTTAGAGTGCTGTAATATACTTTTGAGAGTGTGGAAGTGTACTTTTATGAGTGCGGTGGTATCTTTTGGAGGGAATATATATTCGTTTAGAGCGTGAAAATTACGAACTTGGACATTTTGTGGTGCGCAAGGAGGTGCTTTTGGTATCTAATTATGGTGTGATGAGATCAAGCACACTTCTTTTTCAGGTGGTGTATGGTGATGAGGTTTCTTGGAAAGCGAGGACTCAAGGAGTTTAGCAATGGCTTAATTAAGAAAGCATCTTGAATGTCGGAGTCAATAGGGGCGATCACTTTACAAAGAAAAGGGGGTTGAGCTCTTGGTATTACTAATCCATGGACTTTCCGGTGAATGGATGATGTGGATGTCATTTACATTGTTACAAAGTGGGATAAGTGGAGTAATATAATGAATAGACAATTTCGAGCTGTTTGATAATTGCCATTGGAGCCCAGTCGGATTCTGCTATACTAAATTGCAAATTGCAACCCACCAAGGGTTTTGACAAAAACAGAGTAGCTGTGATGTTTATCACTTTTGGACAATCAATATACTCGTATCAATTTTCCTTGAAAAAAATGTTTTTTCAATCTCAGTAATGTGTTAATGTGGCTGTTAAGTTCTTGTTGGTGTTTTTTGTTAGTGAATTTATCTATGCTTAAATTTATCATTTTCTATGGTGAGCTTTTTTTTTTTTCCTAGTATTATACTACTAAGTAAAGAGGTCACCCTTAGTTTATAAAGGCTTCCTAGTTCCTGTGATCTTTCTTGTTACACATGCACTTATGTCTTCATCTTTTGCCTTGGCTTTCTGTATTTTGAGTCCCCTGTGAACTATTCAACTATCATGTGACACATTTGAACAATCAATAGTTATTTCTGATAGACATGATTTTTACTGATTTTTCTAAAATAATAATTTTTTTTGGTTCAGACTGCTGCGGAATATGAGAAGAGAAAGGAGAATTTCTTCAACGAATTGGAAGTTGTTTTTGCAGATGTGGTATGTTATTTTTTCAAAATTCTGCAATTGATTGCATTGACTGTTGCTTGTCATTAAGCCAATGGTTTAAGCTGATGTATCATGCTCATCTCCATTGTTTCTTACTTAGTTACTTCCTCTTTCTCGCGTGATTATCTATATTAATAAATGGGATGTCTAATCGAGATGCCCTGGCTTCTTCCATTTGTATTCATAGATTTAATTGTAAAACTGATCCTACTGGTTTAGTAGTCTCATCGCCAATCTCATCTGGTACTCCATATTCCTTGATGTCTGAACTCTGAACATTGAAATAACCTTTGGAAATAACTAATCAAGTTATTTACCAGTGTAAATCAACGAGATTTTTTGTCTTACCACTTCTCAGTCATAAAAGTATAGCATGCTTAGTGTACTTCATTTTTATATCTATTAGCTAGGCTAGTAACGAGTGCCCCTGGCCATACCAAGTGAATTACCAAGGCTGGGGTTATAGTCAGGGTAGGTTATGAATGCTAGATGAACTCTCAGCTCTTTGTCAAATTGTAGTTAGCTAATTGGAATGCTCATGGTCATCAAATCATCAATCATCATAGACTCGTTGTCTTGTATTTGCACGCAAGAATTTTGTTGATACTAGTTTTTGATAACTTCATTGCTTCTATAACAGGTTATGGCCGTCATTGCGGATTTCATGCTCGTTTATCTTCCTGCTCCGACTGTAGCCCTCCGGCAATCTCTTTCATCGAATGCTGGACCTATTACGAAGTTCTTCCACAGCTGTCCTGATAATGCTTTCCAGGTCTTTAGTTGGTGCAAAATTACTTGTTTTTGATTATTTTGCTGCGTGTCAGATTTAATGTATGCTTTATATTCAACCCCTAATTCTCATATAACGTCTCTATTTCCAGATTGCTCTTGGTGGTGCTTCGTATTCATTTATACAAAGGATGGGAGCTATTGTGGTAAGTTCATCGGTTTTGGTTCCATGGGTTGTTTTATCTTACTTTAACTTTTCGAGCATTGAATTACGTTGACAAACGAGTTTCATGCTGAAGCTATATTTAATATATTTTGATGTATACCTTTTTGCAGCGTAATGGGGCAAAGCTTTTTGCTGTCGGCACTACATCCTCTTTGGTATGCTATTGATTTTTATTCTTATTCTAATAAACCTACATGTTCTCTAACTTCAGAAATATTGCTTGGATATTTATATCGAGCAATGTATATCTAAATCATTGGTAACTTAAGATTATTTTCAACTAACTATAATCTTCTTTTTAGGAGGTATGGGATTTGGGCTATGGTTTATTCTTGATATCTAAGCTTTTGTGTCACCATTAAAACTTTTCATTTTACTCTTTTGAAGAGATAAAACTGCAATTTCACCATCCTTGTCTTTCACATGTCATTCTTCATAAAGCATACTGTTGTATTATTGTCTATAATGTGTGATGATGCATGTTATATGCCCTCTTGTGAATCTTTTCCAACACTTTTGCATGTTATTGTTCGGATTGGTTATATTTATTGCCTGGAAGAGATCACTGAATGTCTGTAGTTAGAAGCATGATGATGGGTTTAAATTTTACAGGTTGGTACAACCATAACTAATGCCGTGATTAACGCACGTAAAGCTGTTGATAAGTCAGCTGCTGATGAAGTAGAGACTGTTCCTATACTATCCACTAGTGTAGGTTATGGTGTGTATATGGCAGTTTCAAGCAACCTGAGGTATGTTCAAGTATTGGTTTGAATTTTATGTTACTTTTTTTTTTTGCTGTGAATTCTTTTCTGTCTGTTTACACCTGGCGGCACAAAGGGGGGCTACTGCCAACACAAAGATGACTATATGCCCTTGTAGTTTTAGCTGGACATATCAAATTCTATTAACTTAATGATTATTATAAATATGGGTACCAGACATTCTTATAGGTTTAACTGGTGATATATTTAATCATCTGTTGTGCGCTTGCGCCTGTTACTGATATTTCTTTTATGCAGGTATCAATTTTTGGCTGGTATTGTTGAACAACGGATACTGGAACCAATGTTCCACAACCAGAAACTTGTGCTAAGTGCTCTTTGCTTTGCTGTACGGACGGGCAACACATTCTTGGGTTCATTATTGTAAGTGTACTCTATGCATTTATGAATATATATTTACCCTCATTTTCACTTCACATCCCTGCTCCATATTTCATCTTGCCTTATCTGACTGCCTCATTTTCTGCAATGTTTTACTGTATCTGTTAGGTGGGTGGACTACGCACGCTGGATTGGAATTCAGAAAGCTCATGATGAAAATCATGCTTAGGAGTAGATTTGCTTTGTATTTCCATCACACAAAACGTAGATCAACTGATTTGTCGTACAAGAGGTTGGTGCCTTATATTACAATGTTGTGTTTAATCTGCATACAGGAGTGGAGCCAGTTGCATATGTTGATATATCCCTTTTGTTTTCCTCTCTATGTAGTTGTATTTTTCCACATTGATGGCTTGAAAGTGAGGAGCTCTAGAAGACTAAATATATTTATAAGGTAGGTCAGATGGCAATTGCTGTTACATTTTCATTTCGGGGCCAGGAAAGGAGACCTTTCCTTTTGCTTTGTGCGCTAGATGGTTCTTTGGGACTTGACAAGGATCGCTAACAGTGTTTGAAGCAGCCTCTTGATTCAAAAATTAATTCCGTTGTGCGTTTGATTTGAGCTGTGAGCAATTTCAACAGACTTTGAAGATGCCTTTTAGTTTATTATGTCAATTATGGGAGGGGAATACCTAAATGCAATTGTGTTATATTTATATATGATGATGATATGTTAATATTTAAAATTTGCCAATAATGTCCAGGATGTTTCTGATATTTTTGTGATATGAAGGTGTTTTGAGGATCTTTTTAAATGTTGGTAGGCGTTTCTACTTTAGAACTGAGCACTTGAACTACTCTATGCATCTGCTTATATTGGTTACATTTCTATTCAAAATTTCCATTGCTTGAAATTGGTGTAATGTGGTAGTTTTAGTCTATTAGTGTTTCCTATCTTGCCTTTCTATAAAGTCATCTCCAAAGCCTTTAAAGAGTGAAGAGGGAATTTTACGGCAATACCTCCAAATGTTCATGGTGTTGAAGATTATCTCTTCACTACTTCAATCTAAAATATTGTACCAAGCTATTAGCCTATTAGGGTTATTAGGATCATGTCATGTTAGGTGTTATTAGGGTATCTTTGAGTCACATTATGGAGAATTAGGGTTGTCTTTTGCTAGACAACCGCAATCGAACCAAAGGCTGTATGTTCAGACCATATGGCCTTTAAGGTTTAACACTAAACAATTTTTTTTTTAATATGTACTTTGTACATAACGGGTTACACCGTGGTTTGGGACTTTAAACCCAATGAGGCTGTACAGAGGTATGGACTAGCAGATTTGTAGTTCCTTTTTCAGAATTTTGATATATTTTCATAAAGGGTTGTACATGTATGACTTGCTGTTTTTGCTTGGATTTGTCATTCGATGGGAAAGATATAACCTTTGGACTCGGGCGCAGTTTTCATTACAGTATAAGGTCTGACAAATAAGCGATATTACTGTTTGGTTGACATACGTATATCCTGTGAAAACTTAAGGGTTAGAGCCTTAGAGGATAGTGGGTGGGGAAGATGCTGCTGAGACAAGGAAGTGTAAATGTGTTGTTAGGTTTACATATACCACAACAAAAAAAAAGTACTATACAATTATGAGTCATAAATGTTGTATTTGCACTTTATGCAATGGTATACATCACACTTGTAAGATTAATACATTCTATGGCTGGTCTATCTATCATGATCATTAATTCTATAGATTACACAAGTGCTCACCGACAATACAGAAGCACGATGAAAAATGAAACCAGCCATTCATGTTGACGAATCTCTCATGAATCTGTGAAATGAAAAAACGCATATATGGTAAGCTAAACACTTGTAAACTATTGTGTTGAGTATTATGTGCTAGAACTAGGGCCATCAGAGTTCTGTATCTTTCTTAGATTCCAGTGCAGTCCCTCGTGGATGCTGCGCAAGAAATCACTGGTGGAATCAACTTGACATGCAGTAGGCACAGGCCAAGGAGCCATGCTGCATATAAGTGCATCCCCAGGACCCAACATTTTTCTGTCTTTCCCGTCGAATGATACATATGCAGGACTTCTGCTGTTATATGGTACTTGCACTCTCACTGTTACATGCTCTGGTAATATAAGAGGTCGAAAGGACAAAGAGTGGGGGCAGATTGGTGTGAATAAAATGCCAGGAACCTGTCAATTAGATCATAGTCAGAAAGCCATGGAGTATAGCTATCAACATTTGCATTCAACAGTTCAACTTTATATTTTTCTATATTATCATCTTCACATTTACCCTTGATTAAGATTTCCAATGAAACAATAATGTATTGATGTAAAATTTAAACAGTGAATGATGTGTAAAATCAACAAAACACAGAAGTAGTGTGTAAACTGGACTGTAAATACTTTTAGGCATTTAGCTGTGAGATCAAACCTGTGGATGGACCATAGATCCTCCAGCTGCCAATGAATATGCAGTGCTTCCAGATGTGGTGGATAAAATTAATCCATCTCCTTGAACACACGTCACGAAAGTGTTGTCACAGTAGCATTCAAGATTTGTGAGATATGAGGATATCCCTCGATCAATTGTAACCTCATTCAAAACAAGAATTGGCTCCTCTGCATCGAACTCGTGTTTTGCGGTCTCTGGAATGATATGACACATCAACCTGTGCCGTAATGTGATGCAAACAGGACCTCGAAGCACCGAATCAAGTGATTCCTTGTATTGCTCACTATCTAAGGGGTGTTAAAGAACAACTTCTAAAATAGAAGAAAAAATATTATTAGGGTTCTAGCATGTTGATCAACTTAAGTTACCATATCTGTTCAAAATTCAGGTTATTTAATTGTCTAGCAAACCGATTGCACAAGTTATGGCTAACCCTTAGATAAACTTCATAAGAGAATAGAGGAGCTGAGGTAAACCTCATAATTGCACAAGTTTAGAGAGAGAATAAGCAACTTTCATTTGTTAAGTTAAACTTGTTGAAAACTATTAAATGCTTCTTTGGTTTCCTCAAATGACTCGTACGTGAAACAAATACTTAAATGACGTGTATGTATGAGCCAAGAGCCCAAAAGAGCAATTTGGAAAGCACAAAGGATACGAAATGCAGTCATGAAGCCCAGAGATCCCATAGAAAGTGGAACTACAGGAGGAACTGGTCCTTTGAACAATGAAGCAGCCTGCAGCAAGAAGTAGAATTTAGCCTAGGATTGCAAGAAATGAGTAACATTATAATGATAGCCAGCTGCTAGCATTTACGAGTATATGACTTCCTACAACAAATGTCAGTAACCTAAGTGAGCCCTGCCAATGGCTGAGTTAGGGGAGGTCATGATGTATAGTTGTACGAAGTATATATCTAAATCAAACAAAGAAAAAGTAGCATACATGCTAATTTTGAAAAACTCAAAGACCTGAATATTCTGAACTCGGAAGTGAATAGGAGAAAGAACCAGTGTAACAGCCTCATGTTTCTAACTGCTAAGAGCTCTTTCATGTAAATGACTAAATGATTCTATATGTATTTGTTAGTCTTGAATTTCATTATTGAATTTGGTCAACACTATCATAGAATTCAATATTCTCAAGACAGCAATTTCTGGAGATTAAACAACTTTGGGATGTATAAACAGGAGAACAATCGTAAAGCATCAGAGTCTGGTATGAGCATTAGGTGCATGAATTGTTTTAGTGCAGATCAAGCCAATCCTTCTCATGTATCAAACATCTTTTTGTCATTTTCAGTCCAATAAATAAAAAGGAAAAGGAAATGAAACATACCCAAAGTACAGTTCCATCCCCACCAAGAGTCACGACCAGATCAACTAATTTATGCAATTGCAAGACCTCCTTATCTGTCAATTTAAATACAAAAAAAGAAATCAATACAAAAAAATTCAAAAGATAGTAAAGCATTGACTGTGTGAGGTAAATTGTGTTCCTCATCATCCATAAAAGGACTCACATAAAAAACAAAAACTAAAGAATGTCAAGGTGATATGAGGTAATCAAAAATTCAAAAACTACATAAAGTGAAAAGAAGCACAGATGTTCTATATGGATGTACTCGTAGCAATATGCAAGCTTTAAAAAAGGTACACTGCCAATATTAAGTCATAGTCTACTAGACCTTTCAATCTTACCATCCTCCCAGGTCTGGACAAAGTCGAAGGAAGATGATTCCTGTAAGAGATCAGATCGAACTCGTGGTTCCACATAAATGTTTAGCTTCTTCTGTTCCTTCAACCATCTGCAAAAATTGAAGTTATATCTGGGGTTACTTGAACCTACAGTAGCTACTCAGATTGATGGCACAAACAACTTGATTGAAGAATTCAAATAGAGTACAGGCACTGGATCTAAAAAAGAACATCGTCATAGCAGCAATGATATACTGGCACATTAATAGTTAGCATTGTTTACCTGACTAGTTCGGAGCATAGAAGTTTAACAGAATCTGAATTAGGCTTGGTCAAAATAAGAACAGTCTGAGGATTATTTTCCCACTTTAGATATATCTGAAACATGGATCAAACAATCACTCAATTAAGACAAAGAAAGGCTATATAGAAGAACACAATTCTTTAACAAATTTCCTTAGCCACTGGAAAACCTTAGCATTGAGTTCTAAGCATGCAACAAGCAATCATTCGTGAAAGACAAGAGTTATTCAATACATACATGATTAATAATTAGAATCTTCAGATAGATTGTTTATTTATATCAATTTGCAAGTTATTCAATACAGACATAATAACTGTGATCCACTCAGTATTAGCAGCAAGCAGCAGTGTTGTGCATGTATACCTGTTTGCTACTACGCTCTTTAGTTTGTATGTTTCCACTGTCAAAAGAAACTACATCATGCTTATACTGATTTCCCTTTGATCGATTTCTATTCCATGAAAGTTTGAATGACGCCTGCATAAAAACAAAAAGTAATTAGAGAGGGTACCACTAGCAAAGGAATGTCAATGCCCATCATAATGAAAAAAGAAATTTAATACGAAGTATAGATGGACAATAAATTTGAAATGGATTTTACGAATGCAAAGAATGGGTCTCACTTTCAGATCATTTTGATTAGACAAGAAACTGCAAGCAAAATCACATCCAAAGATGGTACCCATTAACTATACCTTCTTCACCATCTTTTTGTCCATAGACTCAGAATCTGATGTTGGTTCCCCTTCCCCATCAAGCACCTCGTGATTGCAGATTCCATTTGCCCCACAGCAATGCCCATTTTTCCCATTTGCCGGGAGACACTTTTTTGGCTGATCAGGCAAGTCGACTGGTCTCTTAATAGGGAGATCACAACAAGGATTACCAGATGATACTGCTGCAATGAAAGATCAACTCATCACCACACTTTTATGACATAACAAGTTTAATCCTTTTAAAGGCTAATCACCAACAGCAATTTTGGGAGCCTCTGGCAGATTGGCAGATATACTGAATAATAGAAAATACAGCTGAACATAATGAAGCATTTGAGAAGGGGAAAAAAAAATAAAAATATCTGCCAACAGAAGACCTTCATCACAACCATTGGAGTTTTCATTTGGCTCTAATTCCTGAGCTATCACAATTGAACGACATTGAAACAGCAATCAATCAATCAAAGCCTTAATCCCATAAAAAGGGGTCGGCTACATGAAACAGCATAACTAATAAATTTTTGGAGCACTTCAAATGTCTGAAGGTCCATCAGTTCCTTCAACCTAGTCATTGAAAAGTGTTTGGGGTTTCTGAAACTATGTTTTTCCAACAATTTAGTTCATTACCCGTATATGCGTGAATGCAAACTTCTATTACCTTAATGATTGAACAACAGAAAGGGACTGCAAACAATTTCATTCTATGTATATAATGATATACATTAAAGATTGAACTACGGAAATAACTGCAAGAAATCATTCTATAATAAGCAAAGAAAGTCAAAATAAGCAAAATAATATAACATGTATATATAGGAGACCTTTGCGCTCTAGTTGGAGATTCCTTGACTTTTCCAGCTCAAACTTCCGCTTCCATTCAGCTGCCTCAGCTTGAGCAGACGTTTTACCTTCTGCAGCACGCCTCAGTGCCTTTGCAACAGCTAAAGCAGCAGACAAATCCATAAGCATTTTATCAAAGGTTGAACGTAAAACTACTGATAAAATAGGACTAGAGTAAACTAAATATAATACCAAGATTTGACTAAACTTACTTCTCATAGCTTCGGAAAACTCTACAAGATTATTGTCTAATCCTTCAAGAGGTTGCTGAAGCATCTCTTGTACTGCCCTTTCCGAATAGGCCAGGGGAACTAATTCTGAAGTTCCATTTTCATGAAATGAACTAGAAACCCTTCCATTTTCCTACATGCAAGGAACATGATTGGTAAGTGCGAGCCCAAGCTTTAATTAGGCCATAAATCACTTCAATGTCCGCATTAGATCTAAAGTTATTGGCGAAGCCTAGATGGCGGAAGAATACACTCTCCAAACCAATTTGTTCAACAAAACAATCAGAAATGCTCCAAATAAAAAAGGGCAAAACAAATTTAATAACTTAGAGACTAGATTTTGAAATTTTACCATCCTCTTAATAAGTAAATCTATCTAATATTAAGGCAACATCTGACATTTCTACTCCTTTTTCAAAATGGGGATCTCCTACCGGCTATCGCCCAGACTGGTCAAACCTAAACACCCTAACTCAAAACACCGAAGCATAAGCCTTAAGTCCATCAGACAATCACCACAGAACTCCTAAAGCACTAATCAAAGCGGTCACCGAGGTTCGGAACTTGGTCTTAATGATGGAATGCCTTAAATCACCTACTTAACCAAGTTGGGTTACACCAAAATTTAGTACTTATTTTCATGAGAATGCTAATCAGCTAGTTTGCCAGCTTTTAACATAAACCTAACTAATAATTCCCATTTTAACACAGCATTCAAGCTAAGCATTCATTACCATTTCAATAAACCCAAGTGATTATCTCATTTCTAACATTAATATAAAGTTAATTGCTTTAAATTCAATCAATATCTCCAAATTCAGCAAACCTTGTAAAACCAAATCAGCATTCACGATCACAAATTGTAAACAATCAAAAAAATTAACTTTAAAGACACGAACTTGCAGCTTAACCCACAATTCTAACAGAAAACTGAAGTAAAATAACAGCAATACAAAATCAAACAGAAACCCTAAAATCCCAACAAAATTGTGCAGAAAAATCCAAACTTTGAACTATAAAACAGTAAAAGATGATTAAAATTACCAGTCCAGGAGACATCATGGTGAAATGCAACCCAAAAATCCAATCAAATTGAAAGAAGAAGAGAGAGAAAGTGAATTAATTTGGGTGAAACTCAACTGCAAATTGAAGTTTCTCAATCTATGATCAGAAATCAGCAAGAAATTAATAATAGGAGTTGGTAAGTTCTTCAATATTTGTTGGAGGGTTGAAAGAAAGTGGGGTTTTCTTGGTTTATTTATAACGAACGAGATTTTGACGACTCTCTGGACTAGAGTAAAGAGATTAGGGGGTCCCCACTGTGGGGCGTGGAGACTTTTGATCAATTCTTTGCAAGAGAAGAGTAGATGAGTTCATCATTTTGGACAACGAGATTTGTTGACTCTTCTCCGTGTTAACGATCTTCGTGATGACTGAGACTACACTTGATAGAATAGATTAAAACGTTATTTTAATATAGAGAAATTTAAGTAAAGGCTTTTTCCAAATCTAATTATATTTCCGACTTTTATTTCAATACATTTAAATGTATATCTACAATAACACTTTGTTTGATTTGGTATAACATGTTACAATATATTTGTATATGTGAATGTCAACTACAATACTTCGTATATCTCACATCATCTGATCATATTAATCTCCGGACAAAAGCATTACTCAATTCTATTTGTTGTTTTTTTTTTTTTATCTTTCAAGATTTTGTTAAACGTGCTCTTTATATTTTTTTCACAAAGGAAATTCCTACATTTTGCTATATGAATCATTTTAAAAGTATCATTTAAGTACTTATTAATCCGAGGAATGAGTCATGTATTTGAAGAGGAGACTTGTGTAGTTGTGTTGTTATGAAAAGAGAATGAGGGAGCTTTTAGTTGAATTATTATTAGATAATGTTCCAATTATTTAGAAATTTTGTTTAAAAACTACATCTAAGAATGCTTATAAATTTGACATTATTTTATTACAAAGTAATTTATTAATGAGCTTGTAATATTATAGTCATTATCCAAACTTGACTAATAATATAGAATTACGTACTACTTTGTATTTTATTAAAATACATATAAGATGTATTGATTTATTTATTATTTTGGGTTTGGATCATCTAGAGTATGGAGTTCAATAAATCTAGACCCTCCACAAAAGATTAATGGCTAATATTCATCTTGCATGCATTTCAAAATAAAAAATAAAAGTGCAATAAAAATAATTAAAAACTCTCACTCTCACAACTCTACAACTCTATAATTTTCAAACTCTACAATTCTACATTTTCAAAATAAACGATGATTGAAATCAAACTAGGTATGGATTGTAAAGATGTGAGTCGTTCATTACAATGTTTTGGTCTAAGATTTTAATTGGAATCTTACTTGCAAATGATAGTATTTTGTTCTAGAAGAAATGACAAGACAGCAAATGCAATTTTCCTCTCTTTTCTTTATTTGATTACAAGCAAACAAAAAATAAATACGAAAGTATATTTTAATTCCATAAAATAAAATTAAAGAATTACAAAAGATTTGCAAAGACGTATGAAAACGATAGGAAAGATACCTCCGCGTAAGACGACTAATAGTTTGGAAGTTGGTACTTTGATAGCCACATTCATGTAACTTCTTTTTTTTTTTTTTTTAAGTGGAAATTGATTGACCAAAAAAACTTATGTAAGTCGGTTTGGTTAATTTTATTGTAATTGTAAGATGGTTAATTTAAGGATAATTTTAACAATTTTATAATAGTCTTAATTTTTGTAACAGTATTTTAATTATAATGAGTTTGAATGTATTTCAGTCAAGAATTTGTGTTGGCTGCCGAATTGTCAAATGCTAAGGACAAAATAATTGCACAAATCTTCTATAAAAATAAATTATTTCACAATATCACCTTACAAAATGTTGGCCTTTTGATCCTTATTTTATTATATATTCTCATGTATCATGACCTTATTTCGGTTCTCTAGATAACAAAGTTTCATCAATGCGACATATAACATCTATAGACTACATTCGTATGCTTTACTAATGCGGTAGGAAACAATGACTTATATCAAAATTTTAAAAAATTTTACTACTACCATAAAAAGCAATGATTTATCATACACAAGAAAACCCGTACAACTATACAAGCCTTTAGTTTTAATCATATGACCAAGACCTGATTAATAATTGATATAAAAAATTAACTAAAAGACAAAAGCTCATATTAGTAAATGACCAACATCATCAAACAATATATTCCATCTATATCAACATAATTCCTTTCACTTGCATTATTCCTTCTATATATTCATTCCTTTCACTCATCATTCCATATGTACATATGAAAATAAGAGGTGTTATTGTATTTTTATATATTTTAATTTAAATCTATACCTTTGTAAGTTTGCTATTAAAATCATCATATGTCAATCAAATTTGGGAATTTTATTGGTTATGTCGCATGCCTGCCAATCTTCACTAATATTCTATAATTATTGGAATTATTTTTCTCCCTCCACGTCTTTATGATTTTAACATCATCAAGATTTAAGATCAATAGATTTAATTATGAATTTATTTTTGTTTTTGTTTTTTATTCCACTTGGTATATTGAGAGTATATTATAGAACGAAGTTCAATCAATATACCATGATTTTTTTTTTTTTTTTAAGCTCTTACTACTTGTATTAAAATAAGAGAATTTTACATGACACCTTATAAAATTTATAAATTTGACAGATTCAATCCCCTAGTATTTTACTAGTATAGTAGTATATAAATACAATAATACAAAGCATATTACTTGTTTCAAAAAAATAAAAATAAAAATACAAAGCATATCACTTGTATTTACAATTTCAACTCTTCCCTTAAAAAAAAAAAAAAAGAAAAAAAAAATCAACTCTAATAGCGACGTGAGTTCCCCCACCAAACTCCAATTATTGACCAAAGAATTGTTATTGACTTTTCTCACATAAACAAAAGAGACTCCACAATTGACTTGCCTCCAAATTTCCTAAAAATTTTAAAAAAAAAATCAAAAAAAAAAACGACTATTGAAATTGACCCTTCCAATTTTTCAACACCATACACTAAACACTTTCTTAATAATATGGTGGTTTCCACCTAAATGACTGGAACCGAAAGTAAAAACTCCTAAATATAGAAAAAGACTTGCAAAGTGAATAAACCAAAATTTTGACGTAACAACCACTTAATTTCGGACAAGTTTTTATTTTTTAATTTCTCCGTATTTAAATAAGTGCCGTTCAGAGAAGTGAAAACTATACATAAAATTATAATGGGAGAAAGTGAGAAACTAATCAACAACTATATATGTATATGCATGGCAACAACTCAACAACTAGTATTGACTATATTGAGGCAAAATTAAGGGGAGAAAGTGAAAATCCCTTAATAAATATCTAAAGGGTTGAGAATAAATTAATTATAGTGGCCGGTTATATATATATTTTTTTTGTTATTTTTGTAATTAATTCCTTACATTAAAAAATATAATCATAGAAAATCAATCGACCTCAATGTTATGAATAAATAATCTTGGACATTAGACAAAATTTTCGTTTGCTAAAAATGACTTATTATATTAAAGATGATCAAAACTTCACTTGTAAATAGAAACCTCAATACATATCTATCTATCTATAGTAATATATAAAGTGAAAGGGGGTTTTGGGTTATAAATTTCACTTTCCCAAAAATACCCCTTTCATCTTTTATAATTTTCAAGAAAAAACTACCATAATTTAAAAAATATAACTACCATTTAAAAAAAAAAACTACCATCCTTTATTTATTTATTTATTTTTGTTTTTTTAGGGACCTTATATTTTGCATGAACATTATAATGTACTCATATCCTACCTTTAAACTTCTATGATTTCATCAATTTTTTTTTGGATATATTTTTTTATTAGAATAAGGTAGATAATATTTCAAGAAAAAAAAAAAAAAAAAATACCGAGCCATATAAATTTCTTATGTAGTTATGTTGCACACGCAAATAAGCTTGTAAAAATAAAGCAACGAATTGGACAATATTACATTGAGAAAGAAAATCATTGAGTTTAATAAAATCTAATTTAGAAAATAACTAAACCTGAGATTGATTAATTAGAACAGCTAGACCCAAAGATAAAGCCACTACACCTAAACCAATCAGACCAGCAGCATCAGAATCAGATTCCTTCCTCTTGGGTGGCGGAGGCGTTTTTTGGTAAGGGCTCACGTTAATCCTGGTGTTGATCCACCCACCATGCACTAATCCGGCCTCGCCCTCGGCCTCAACCTTATTAGCCTTAGCCTTACCTGCCGGGCGTTTAAGTTCAAGGTTGCGAACATAACGTGCAGGTTGTTTATCATCGGGTATGGCCTGGACCTCTAAGGAGGTTCTACCAATGAGGCGATTTTTCATCATTAACCCGACTGCAACAGAATATAAATCTATGTTTATCTTAACTTGCATTTGTTTCGGCGCTAGATAGCGGAACTTGCCGTTCCAATTTGGGTTTGAACCACCATGCTTGTCAATCCGGGTGAACCGCTTTCGAGTTGGGTCATTCCACACCACGGCATATGTCCGCATTCGCCGACCAAGTCTTAGTCTCCGGGACCTAGGTGGAGGGTCTAGGTCTTTGCCTGACTCCAAGTTTAACTCTATAAGCCAACTTTGGCTCTTTGTTTTGGTTGAGGACTCTTTTGCCATAATGTTTTTTCACATTTTTTTTTTTATTATTTTTTTACTAGTAATTTTCTTTTGTGAAGAAGTGTATTCCATTGATTATTATATAATTATAAAGGTTACAAAGATAATTCTAGTTGTGTTAGGAAATCAGAAATAACAAGGATATATTTACATAAAATCTAATGAATATTATCTTATACTCCGTACTTCGTATAAATTAAGTATTTACCTAATAAGGATTTTAGCCAACAATGAAAAAGAGATTTGCTATTTTTTGTAGAATAACAATTTACCAAAATTTCATGTATAAGTGATTGTAAAATAAAAATTTTACAAAATTTCATGTATAAGTGTATTTCATATTTTGATGTGGGTCAGCTGACCACTTAGAAAACGTGCTGAAAAATTTAATTAAAATGCATTTACAAATATTTATAGTTTTAAAGTAATTATAAAAATAATTAATTTTTTTTAAGAAAAAAAATAATTAAATTTTATCTTTTCTAATAGATTCTTTATTATATAAAATATATTATTACTTTTAAAATAGTCATATAATAATAATAATAATAATAATAATAATAATAATAATAATAATAATAATAATAATATCATATACACATAATATTCTAGTCTAGATCGAATAAATACAATAACAATATACGAAGTATAACGCATTAAATTGTGTACTACGTATATCAGATAATTGTTGGCTCATACGGCCATACGGGAGTATATAATACGGAGTAAAATTTTTAACCTGTTGTTTACTTATTTATTTTATTTATTTTGAATTGATGAATGCTCATAATAATTGACTATATATTATTCGATTCTTAGTTATCTCGTTCTTATTAATTACTGAAAAGGGAATAATACATCCAGATCTCTTAAAAACATCAGAAAATTAGGTTAATAGTTTAAGTACCAATATTCCAATACACCGTGCAAAATTAAAGAAAAAAACTAGCAGATAAATTGGTAATACTTAGTATATTTTTCAATGTACAACCTGTATTAAGGACGGGGTTTATCTAAACCCTATATATGGCAACAACTCAACAAGTTGTGTTAACTATTGAGCCAAAATCAATCGAAGTTAAACTTTTAATTATTTTGTTATCCATACATTGAAATATATAGAAGATCAATCAAGCTCAATTTAAGCAATAAATAATCTCATGTATTACACAAACTTCTCTGATGCTGATAATATAATGACTTGTTTTTATTAAAGATGATCAAAACTTACTTCACTAGTAAATTTAAAACCTTAATACGCAGACACGTAGTACATAATGTTGTACACTTATACTTACGTGCCAGAAAACAATAATTAAAACAAACCATAAGTTATACCCAACGACGTACCCAAAGCAATATTCAAAGCAATATTATTATCGGAATCGGAATCAGAATTAGGTTCCTTCCTCTTTGGTTTTGGTGGCGGTTTTTGGTAAGGGGTCACATTAACCTTGGTGTTGATCCACCCACCATGCACCAGTCCGGCCTCGGCCTCGGCCTTAGCTGCCGGACGGTTAACTTCGAGGTTGTGAACGTGACCTGTAGGTTGTTCATCATCGGGGATGGCCTGAACCTCTAAGGAGGTTGTACCAATGAGACGATTTTTCATCATTAACCCGACTGCAATAGAATATATTTCTATGTTTATTGTATACCTTTTCATCTGGTTCTTCACTCTATAGCTGAACTTGTAGTTCCAATTTGGGTTTGAACCACCATGATTGTCAATCTTGGTGAAATGCTTTCGAGCCGGGTCAATCCACACCACGGCGTAAGTCTGCATTCGCCGACCAAGTCTTAGTCTCCGGGACCTAGGTGGAGGTTCTAGGTCTTTGCCTGACTCCAAGGTTAACTCTATAATGTTTTGGTTCATGATGTTACGTTGTATGTAGTTTAACAATAAAATTTTCAATTCTTTTGTGAAGGAGTAAACATGGGCACGGGCCGTGCCGGCACGCGGGCGGCACGGGCCCGGCACGACTCCGGCACGGCCCGGCACGGGCACGGGTGGCGGCACGGCACGGCGGCCCACCTGTGGGCCGTGGGCCGTGCCGTGAACAAAAATCCGGATTCTGGCACGGGCACGGCGGGTGGCACGGTGGCCGGCACGACCCGCCGGCACGGCACGTGGCACGGCCCGGCACGGCCCGTGCCTTACCGTTGGAAAACTAGCCGTTTATGGCCGTTTTCCAACAGCTCTAAAACGGCTAGTTTTCCCCCCCTTTTCCCACCCAAATTCCCTATAAATACCTCATATATTCCTCCAAAAATATCACAATTCATCAAATCATCTATTCTCTCTTATTCTCTAATATTCTTACTCTTAAATTCTCAATTCTCAAATCCCTACAAATCATACAATCTTGCTCTCTTTTGTGAAAAGAAAAAAAAAATCCTACTCTCTTATAAATTTTACATTTTTACTATTATTACTTTTATTAGTCTACTACCAAAAAAAAAAAAAAAACTGTTATATTTACATTCGGGAAATTAAAAATTCGGAAAATTATAAGTTCGAGAAATTATAAATTTGGGAAAGCATTGAAGCGTCATTGTAAGATCTAACTCAACTTTATTTTAATTTGTTATTGTTATTGTTATTATTATTGTTATTATTATTGTTGTTATTATTATTATTATTATTATTATTATTATTATTATTATTTTTATTGTATTCTTGGAACTACTTAATTATATAAAAACTACTTTCTATTTTAATTGTGGGTTATTTGGATTGTTGAAATCTGTCTAAGGCGGGATTTGGGCTCTGGACAACGTCGCTCCTAACCTCTCCTACCTGGGATCTCATTGATCCAAGTAATCTACTATTATTATAATTATTTTTAAAAATTTAATTTATATAAAAAGTACTTACTAATTAATTCTTATTGTTATTGTTATTATTATTGTTGTTAATTGTTACTTTGTAATTGTTAGTTGTGTTATTATTATTAATTAATCATGGCATCAAACCCGAACGTTTCCTCCTCCTCTAGAAAAGCCAAGTCAAAACGTAGGGAATCACCAAACCCAAACACTTCAATGTCTATGCCCCCCCTAACATGCCCTTTCCCTCTCCTAACATGCGCTTTTCAAACACTTCCACCCCTTTCTTTCATCCCCAAAACACGGGAGGGCAAGAACAAATGGATGATATGGCTCCTTGGACCCAATTTCAACAAACCCAATTTCAACAATATGAATTTCCTTTTCCTCCTCCTTCCCAAGGTAGCCAAACACAAGCCTCCGGGTCGAGTGAACCATCCACCCAAAATCCTAACATATTAGAGTGGTGTACCGAAGAGGATTTTGCTCAAACCAAAAGAAAGAGTGAATGTTGGGCACATTATCAATTAAGTAAAGATGGAAAAAAAATGCAAGTGTCGGACTTGTGGTAAAATTTTCTCGGTCGATACCAAGGGAGGGACGGGACACCTTACTAGACATACAAAAAAATGTGGTGGACCATCTAGTGATCCAACCCAACCTAAAATTTCTCAATTCCATCCACAAGGTTTCATTTACAATTACGAGAGAGATAGGGATGAACTTGGGAGAATGATTGTACATGCAGAACAACCTTTTCTTTTCGCCGAAAATGATGCCTTCAACAACTATATTAACCGAGCACTACAACCAAAACACAAAAAAATCTCCCGAAAAACCGTTCGATCTGCTGCCATGAAGACTTATCTAGAGTACAAATTGAAATTAGTAAATGAATTAGCTAATCTTCCTAGTAGAGTTTCTTTAACCGCCGATGCATGGGATGGTGGGTACGGACTTCACTATTTATGTGTTACTTGTCATTGGTTAGATAATGAGTGGATGTTACAAAAACTCATCATTCATTTCAAAATGCTTGAATACCCTCATACCGGTCTTAACATTTCACATCATTTAATGGAAGCCATTGATGCATATAGTCTTAGGGATAAAATCATGTCTATGACTTTCGATAATGCAACTTCTATGACATATAGTGCGAATTTGGTCAAATCCCAATTGAACGATGTTATATTAGATGGAGATGCACTTCATGTTAGATGCATTTGTCATGTTCTTAACTTGTGTGTGAAGGATGGAACAGAAGCAATTGGTCCATTTTATCACAAAATAAGGAATGCTATTATGTCTATTAATAGCTCTAACATGAGATATCAAGAATGGAAAGGTTTTTGCAGGCAACAACGGATAAAAACCATAAAAATAGCACCGGATTGTCCAACTAGGTGGAACTCCACCTATGAAATGTTGAGTCGGGCAATCGAGTACAAGGTTCATTTAACACTTTTTTATAATATGAAATTTCCACAAAATGCTTTACTAGAAGATGATTGGGCTAATTGTGAAAAATATATGCAGTTTTTACAATTACTATATGGTATGACACATTGTTTTTCTTCTGTATATAATCCTTGTGCTCATTCTTTTCTTAGCAATGCATGTTTACTTGCACAACTTTTTGCAGAACACCGATCACAACATGTTTATCGTGGATATCTTCCATCCATGGAGGATAAATGGCGTAAATATTACACCGATATTCCTATGATTTATATTTTTGCTTCTATTTTAGATCCTAGACAAAAATATGATGGCACCTTTTTATTAATTGATATTTATTATAGTAACATGAATTTTAAAGATGATGTTGAAACTTTTAAGAATAAGGTGACGGATGAGTTTTTTAATTTATATAGAGTTTATGAAAGTAAATATGGAACCGTGTCTCGATTTGCCCCTTCTCAAACATCCAAAAATGTAAGTAAACGGGCCAAAGGTTTATTTGCACAAGCTGCTAACTTGATGTCTAAGTATTCAGGTACAGAATCATCATCATCTAGGAGAACACAAAGCGATGTTTCGGAGTTGCAAATGTACTTAAGTTACGACTTCATGAAAGGCATGGACGATGAAGAGAAGTTTGGCCTCGACATCCTCGATTGGTGGAAATCACAAGCCGTGAAACATCCAATTTTGTCGGCAATGGCTCGTGATATTTTTGCTATCCAAGTCTCCTCCGTTGCTTCCGAAAGAGCTTTTAGTGCGTCAGGAAGAGTTCTAGACGATAGAAGAACAAGACTAAAACCCGAAACACTTGAAATGTGTGTTTGCTTCAAGGATTGGTTGGATGCCGAAACTCGTTCTCAAGATCGTACTTATGCACAAAACGACGACGATGAAGGAACGTCGACTTCTTTTAGTTCTCATACTTCTCAATCCACTCAATTGGCGGATGAACTTGAACCTCTAGGAGACGAAGACGAAGATGAAGACGAAGGTGAAGACGAAGACGACCAATAATAATTACATGATTACATATTTACAGTATACACTATTGTATTCTTTTTGTATTATCGAACTTCGTATTCCGTATAATAAATGAAGTTATTCAATATTCATACACTATTGTACGATTTTTAATTATCATTACTTATTTTGTAATTTTGTATTATTGAATTATCGTACATTCGTACCGGCTACCGTCATATAATAAAATAAGTTATTCTTCAATTTTTTGTGTTTTCGGATTATCGCACTCGTATTTTTTTTTATTATATGCATTGTTGTTTTTAATTCGTTTTTTTTATCATTTATTTTTTTAAAAAAATAAAAAATAAAAATTGAAGGATGGCACGGTTTGGCCCGCGGCCCGGCACGGCACGGCCCGCTAGGCACGTGGGCC
The DNA here is from genome assembly GCF_948465745.1 of Chenopodium album. Classification (NCBI taxonomy): domain Eukaryota; kingdom Viridiplantae; phylum Streptophyta; class Magnoliopsida; order Caryophyllales; family Amaranthaceae; genus Chenopodium; species Chenopodium album. Next base: position 1,662,620 of record NC_137855.1, read on the forward strand.
GTGCCGTGCCGTGGGCTGGGGTGTGCCAATTTCAGGCACGGCACGCCGCGGAGCCGGCCCCCACCCCGGCACGGCCAGGCACGGCCCGCGGCGGCACGGGCACGGCCCGTGCCCATGTTCATGAAGGAGTGTATTCCATTGATTGTATTTATAAAGGTTAAAAAGATAGTTTTTCACTCAAAAGAATGGTTACAAAGATATAGATGTACTCGTAGTGGTATTAGGAAATCTGACATAATATGGATATATTTACATAAAATCTAATCTAATATTTTAGCTTACCTTATCACTATTACATACCATAATTTGATCAAATTTAGGATAAAATATTATTTTAGAGTTTTATTGTTGATTAAATTTCTAATATTTCAGAGCTTTGATGTAACCCATAATTGGGCTATTCTTAAAATTTTCACCATCAACCGAGCCACACCAAAGAGTGCTATCCAAGGCGATCACTCCTACGCCCAACGTAACCTTAACAAGTTTTGGCTCATAGCTCCCTTTCTTTTTCTGTAGTTTTCACACTCAACATTGTTATAAACACTACTACAATAGTACTTGTATTATTTTGTCACATGAAAAATCAATTCTAGTAGTAAATGGAAGTTTTTCAGAAAGTTACTTGGGCTTGTTCCTATTTTAGAAAGTTAATTGGGCTTTTTCCTACTCTTTATTATAACCCGTGGGCTAAGTTGGAGACCATGTTAAATCCACCTCCAATCCTCCATGCTATAAGAATGTAACATACATAGTCAAATAAGGGTCTGTTCACATTTACTTAATTTCAGTTCAGTTCAGCTCTAATCAGTTTAGTTCAGTTCAGCTCCAATCAGTTCAGTTCAGATCAGCTCCTAATTTCCCCTCTCTCATAAATTATTCATTTCAGCTCAGTTCAGTTCAATTCAGCTCTAATCAGTTCAGTTCAGCTCAATTCAGTAAATGTGAACAGGCCCTAAGTCAATCTAAGAATATTACGTAGTATATCTAGTTATAAAAAAAATCGTATATAAAACGTTTAGGTATATCACTAATCATAATTCATTGAATCAAATAAAGAATGCTTTCATATAACCTATGATTATCAAGTAAATTTTGCACAGTTTCTCGCATAAATCGTTGGAATATATATCATTCTTGTAATTTGATTCATTTGACTGACTAACCGTATTCGAGAAATTGAAAAATTTTGTAATCTCACATAATTCATTACCAATGAAATAATTTCCCTCAAACATCTTAATTCAGCTTATTTAATACTGTAGTTAATAAGCTAATGTTAAGGCCTGTTATCTTCAGCTTAATTTCAGTTCTGTTTAGTTCAACTCAGCTCCAATCAGTTCAGATCCTAATTTACCTCTCTCATAAACAATTTATTTCTGCTCTATTCAGTCTAGTTCAGTTCAGCTTCAATTAGTTCAGTTCAGTAAATCAGAACAGGTCATTAGTCAAACAAGCTAATTTTGTTCAAATAAGCTATTTACCAAATACAATCATTAATTTTAAAAAGAGATTTCAAATCATGTTCAAGTTAAATCTCATTTGCTAGCGTGTTCTTTTTTTTTTTTTTTTTTTTTTTAGATTAACAATTTAACACTTCGATAAACCCTGAAATCAGTAAATGACCCCTCTTTTAATTTTCCCTCGCAATTCCATAAACCCTAACTTCATCTTCCCCTTTTCTTGCTCTCTCTCTCCTCTACTATGGATACTTTGCAAAATACTTACAAAGACGATGAAGATGAAGAACCAGAAAACATCCCACCTCAAATTTCCCCAAATCAAAACGACCCAGTTCCTGAATCTACTACAAACAACACTGATGAACTCAATACAATCGAAAATAACGACATTGTTGTTTCAAACCCTAACCCAAATCCTCCTTCAAGCCCGAAAATCGCTACAATTGAACCCGAATTACAGCCCGAATCAATGGCTGTAGAATCGGCGGAGAATCCGACCCAATTGGTGTTGAAGTCCGAAACTTTAGGGTCGGAAGATATTTCCTCTGAATCAATCTCTGAAGATGAGCAAAACCCGGAAAAGAAATCATTAGGTTTGGGGGAAGATGAAGAAGAATTAGACCCACCTTCAAAGAAACAGAAATCGCTTTCGAATTTTGAAATTGATCAATTGGATTTGGACTTACAATCTGCGATGAAATCGACGCCGGTTAGTGGGAATGGTGGTGGGAGTAGCAAGAAATCGTCGAAGAAGAAGAGTAAGGGGAACAATGTGTGGACGAAGACGACGTCGAGGAAAGGGAAGAAGAAGTCTAAGAACAACAACAATAATAGTAGTCACAATCACAATGCTGTTCCCCCGAAATCGGAAGATACTGTGTTGATCACTCCAATACCGAGGTTTCCTGATAAGAATGATGATTCCCCTGAATCGAAGATATGTCTTTCCAAGGTTTATAAGGCAGAGAAGGTGGAATTGAGCGAGGATCGAATGAGTGCCGGTAGTTGTAAAGGGTATAGAATGGTGAGGGCGACGAGAGGGGTGAGTGAAGGTGCTTGGTATTTTGAGATTAAGTTGGTTACTTTAGGAGAGACAGGGCATACGAGGTTGGGGTGGTCGACGGAGAAAGGGGACTTGCAAGCTCCGGTGGGGTACGATGCGAATAGTTTCGGGTATAGGGATATTGATGGGAGTAAGATACATAAGGCATTGAGGGAAAAGTATGGGGATGAAGGGTATAAAGAAGGTGATGTTATTGGGTTTTATATTAATTTGCCTGATGGGAATTTGTATGCTCCGAAACCGCCTCATTTAGTTTGGTATAAGGGGCAGAAGTATGTTTGTGCCCCGGACCCGAAGGAGGATCCCCCAAAGATCATTCCCGGTGAGTTGCTTTTTTCCCTGTCCAACTTTTGTTGTTCTTGTTTATGTTTTTTTTAGCCTGCAAAAGTTTATGAGTATGGATATCTTGTTTGCTGGTTGGTTTTTTTAAGCAATATATTTGGGTTATGTTATATTTGTGTTTGTGCCAAGTTTAGGTTAAAATGAAGTGGTAATGATGTGTGTACAAATTGTCAAATTGAAAGGTTGTTTTAATTTGGTTTCAAGCAATGCAAGGGGGGGATAGCTATTGTAGTTTGAATCGGAGTTTAATTCCAAGACTCGATTAACAACTTATACAGAGTAGTTTGTGCATTGTATTAGACAAGTGATTGAACTTTAGTGTATCAGTTTGTCGAGTACTTCCACCAAGCAATAAGGCATATGTTTAACGTATGGTATAGCAAACAAAATAGGTACGCTTACATAGCTGCATCTTACTGTCACTAAATAACCTGCTTAGGCTGCTTTTCTCAATATGGGTTAGCTTTACCTCCAGCTTATGACTATTGGTGACTACCTAAGAACCTTAGCCATGGCCACGTACTTGTGATCATCATTATGTATTCTGCCTAGTTGGAACAATGATTCCAACACGTATTACGTATGCATGATGAGAGATTCCCACTTAACTTGGATTGTAGAAAGTTGGGGCCTTTGGCATCTATGCGTATCATTATTCATTATCAGCATGCTCAGGTGTCCTCTTTTTTCTCTTCTTTCTTTTTTTTTTTTTTTTCCCCTGATACCCATGTGATTCTCCACCCAAAGGCTTTAGCACACAACATCGTATCTCATAGAAGATGTTAAGCTTATGAGACTTTTAGTTTAGATCATGTCTGCTAAAGATATGAAGTTGATGCAAGGAAATTTACTATGTGTATCTATATCATGGAAGATTGTGGATGTTAAGTCTCTTATGGGATGTGCTCTGATGAATTTCATATCACGCTTGTTGACTTTCATGATAAAGCTTGATTTTTTTTTTTTTTTTTTTTTTGGCTGGGATGCTGTGGAAAGAAAGAAGATATTTTTAGATGCTAGTGTCATGAGTAGACAAATATGTCAGATTTTGGTGACCTTGAAAACTTATTGAAGAAATTGTTTCTAGAAGAGTATTGGGTGATTGACGAGCTAAAGGGAAGCTTCTGTTGGTTGATGGATGATTTGTGTATTTTGGTCAGGAAGGCTGAATTTTATTATGTATGCAGCATCTCCTCATAGAGTCTTAGGATAGGAGAACTTCTATTACCTATGAGAGTTATGCAATGATTAACAGTTGCTTGCATGTGTGAGAAGGACGGTTGTGAATATAAATAAACTTAAAGGAGTATTAGGAGGCTTGTTACCTTGGAGCAAGATACGGTGAGTAACTGATTACTGAGAAGTATAGTAGGACTAATACTCAAGTTGTAGACTTGTAGGGCTGTACTAGACCTAGTTGGAGGACATTACTAGAAGATCTAATTTGAATTCTTGGAACCTTAGTATACCCATAGCAAGGCACCTTTATTTTGACACCTCTTGGAGTCGATCCAATCTGACCTGAAATACTTGATTGAATTTTCATCAGAAAGACTGGCTGCAGACTCCAAATTTGACTTGACCTGAAATAATCTAAATGATAACCATATGTTTCAATGTTTCATGACTCATAACCCAAATATAACCTGAATTGTCCGTTTGAAGTCTTGAACCACCCTTTTCTCAGGTCTAGTGGACTGTAATTTTGTCCCAATTTTTAGTTATGTATGAATGTATGTGAAATGTGTCAATTTGACAGTTGGCATTATAATGCCTTTGTGTCTTTGATGTTGTTGAGTTTCTCTGTAAGATTTTGTAATCTACTTACAAATATTTATGTTGATTGTAATTAAGAGTTTCTCCTTATCCAATTTGTAATGCAGGAAGTGAAATATCCTTCTATAAGAATGGCATTTGTCAGGGAGTTGCTTTTAAAGATCTTTTTGGTGGACGCTACTTCCCCGCTGCATCAATGTATACTCTTCCTAATCAACCCAATTGTGTGGTGAAATTCAACTTTGGTCCTGATTTTGAATTTTTTCCCACGGAATTTGAAGGCCGCCCAGTTCCAAAGCCCATGATCGAAGTTCCTTATCATGGATTTGACAATCGAGTTGAAAATGGTGTATTAGATGAGGACAAGCAGTAGGATGTTTTCTTATAGTGTTGTATGATAAATCTGGTGCTAGGGATCCTTATCCTTTTCTTTGCTCATCTGCTTTGAAAAGGAAAAGGATAATCCTCCTAGGAGTGTCCATGCTACAAAGGATGAGTTTGTACTATGACTGATCTGATATGTTCGCTTGGTGAATACAAATGACTATTTTTATTCGTTGCATCCTAAGCAAAAAGTTAATTTTATTCTTTTTGGTTAAAAGGATTTCGTTGGTGATGAACACTATTTCTAATGCTATCTGTCGAAATTCTGATGCTTCAGTGCTATCATAACTGTGTGTTCTTTCATTTTTCATTTTGATTTTACACCATTGGAGTATAAATGGATTGCCTGGGTAACTGCATGAACCTTGACTATTTTTGTATCTACTTCAATTAAAGGTGATATGGCTGTCTTTTATTTTAATCTTCACAATGATGCTACCTCTTATTAACAGGTGTAGCACCTGCACCTGCAGAATGTCAAGACATTACAACAGTTCTTAGGTCAGTCAACCCTGTATGATTCAAGGCCTTCTTCTTATCATCTGCAGGCAGGTTTCCATGAGATAAGGTGAACTCAGTGGGAAGTCACTCTGACTGCAACGTAGCCAATGCAGCTGTTTATTTGAGGATGATGGTCACCAAGGTAAGAATTTTTTTTTTTAGGTCTGTACTTTGGTTTTTAACTAATCTTTTGGCTGTAGTATAAAGTGAAAATTTTCTCTCTAGTATGCAGTAAAGACCATAACTAGAATTTTTACCAAGTGTTGCATTCTACACTTTTATTAATCCACTGATTTTCCTACACTGGGTTTACATCCCTTCTGGCATTCCTGAAATGACAACATGAAGGGCCAATGGGTGAAATTTTGACTAGTTAAATGAAAAAAAAAAAAATCATTATTTGCTCCCCTTTGCCGTAACTGCAAATATTGTCTGAAAATCTCACTTTCTTTCTGCTTAGATGCTAAGGGAAGGGCTTTTGCTAATGTTTAACATATTACTATATTTGACCTTTTCTCTTCTGTGATGCTAGTTTCTAGGACCTTTACAGCAAAATAAATTGTTGAGAGCTTATGTTTCTGGGTTTCTTCTCCTTGTTCTCTGCATAAATACCAGCCCAGCAAAGTCTTTTTTTTCCTTCCCCATTCTTCACTAAAAATTCTCATCAAAATGAGATTTTTTTTCCATTTGAAGTGTGATAGGTGTTGGACCTTTTGATGATACTATCTAAGTATCTAGCTATTTGTTTCTTGTCGATATGTGTCTTTCAACTCTTTCATGATCTACCATGGCTGACACTGCTTCTGTACCGTATTCTGTACTACTAGCTTGTTTATTACAATCAGAACATTATTATTGGTTGATCTTGTGTTACTGTATAAAGTACATTGTGCCAGTGTGCAACAGAGAGATTGAGAGGGAAGAACCGGGGGACATGGAATATTATTTGGATCATATATCAGTGAATGACTATAATTGTCTGGGACTTATAAGAATAAACAATCTTTCTTCTACATTGCGTGTCTTCTTGGTTCAACATGTATTCTGTATAGAGTTGCATTACTGTTACAGAAAAACTTTGTAACTAAATTTGTTTTCCTATATATTAAGATAATTCGTACTGCTCTTCAACTTGAATTTTGTCTCCAATGGGCCTAACACCATCTTTGTGTTGAAGGTCTTGAGAGATATAAAACCATAGGTAAAATGCACAATGATAGAACTCTCCTATGAACAATAATCTTACGGAATTGACACTGTAGATACACTTGAAAAATTTACTATAGCTTCTTCTAGGGGATTGGAGAACTAAGACCTTCTTGATATGACAATGGATATTGAGGTTGATATCTCCTGGAAGGAAAAGCAGTCCTCCTGAAAGAGGGTCTCTTCTTTAGATGGTTCAGAGTCTTCTTTCTGTAAAATGTCTGAAACATTGGTGTCGCTTTCTCTCTGATCTTGAAGACAACCAAAAAGAGTAGCCTGTAAGTTAAGATGAGCAGGAAAATTCCGCCCAAGTCCCACCACTTGGATCGGTCCAAGGGAACCCCAAACATTTTTGTGACGATATAACTTCCTGTTAATTTGGGATCACCAGGTATAAGTGGATCAAACGTGAGACCAACAAGATCGTTTTTGTATCCACCCTGCATTTAACACACTCTGAATTAGTGAAGGTTGACATTTAAATTTGAAGGTGGTGTGATGTATGAACCCTCTGACCTGATTGTTAAATGATCTGAACTTGGTGCCAACGTTAATATGTGTTAAAGTGTAACTTATGATTACTCTTTAGTATAATTTGGCATGCATAGTAGCATACATTGACAATTGTTACCTGTATTGCCCAGGATCCAAAACTCAGATATGAAATAGGATAGCGCCAAAACACCTTAGGAAGATCAGGTAGTAGACGGAAAAAGCCTGAGGTCATCATCATTATTCCCTGCATAATAACAATTTGTGATTAGACAAGACTTTTAATGTAAGTACATGGAGAATAGTCATGAAACAATTAGTTCATCTTACAATGACTCCAGCCCCTGTGACAAGTCCCATTAAAAAGTTGGGAACTAGTGAAGCCACCACCATCATACAGCTCTCGACTGCTGAAATGCTTGCAAAAAGACTGAGGCTGTAGTATACGTAGTGAGAGAATTCTGGACGGAATTTCACCATGTACCAAGTTATAGTCCCTGAAGCCGTTGCTATTGCTACCAGGTATGGGAATGAAGAGAGGAAGTTTGATAGAATATAAACTACAACTCCATAGTACCCACTGAGCCTCTCGCGATAAAAGATCTGCAATAGAAGGAAATTTAGAAGCATGGCATCATGATTTAAAACAGTAGTCCTTTCCTAAGAATTTAGAATGCAATACTTGCCTTCATTTCTTCGATGAAAGATGGAAAACCTCCAATAGACATAAAAGTCATGAAACCTGATACGAATCCACCACACGCTCCTCTAGCCAAGATTGCACTATAACCAGTGCCAACATCATAATAGATGGTACCCACACATATAGATACTACTATGTAGACAACTATCCGTAGCCAATAATATCCGATATCCCTGGACATATTTACAAAAGACCTCCTAGTCAGTGTAGTTAATTGCTTCCACCAGCTGGCTTGGCTACCCTTTGGTGCTTCTGTTGGTAGTCCTGCCTGCAAATAGATGGTTTTTCATTTAGGATTGACATAAGTTGCTGGCTTTTTTTTCCCTTTTCTTTTTTTACTTTTCATGTTTAAATGAATTTTAGATAACATTGACTTAGCAAGCTTGTGTCTAGGATGCTTACAATTGATGTTATTTCTTGGATCCTTGCTCGGGTCCGATCTGCATACTCTGACCGCCTATACTTCTCAATAAGCATTGCTTTTATCTGTGCTGTTTCCATTTCCATCATAGGATCTGATAACGTTGTGATTTGCTGTAGAAATCGGACAAGGAAAAAGGAAAGAAAACAATGTTAGATTGAGAAACAACATAATATGAAAAGCTTAGGGTAACATGCTCTTAATTTGTGCACATACTCGGGCTTGGAAGGATCCCTTCAGTGTAGCTGTAACCTTATCAAAGTCTGAGTTGATGCAGCGCAGAAAATGGTCGGAGGGATTCCTTTTACTTGGGCATGGGAATCCAGCTTGTGCAAAGAACTGTAATGGTTAATTATAGATTATTCATTTTTGATCTTTAAAAAATCTAGAATAGAATGTAATCATTATTAATTTTTTGCAATAAACATAGCTTTCGTGTTCATTTTCTTACCAGAACAGCCTTTTTAGCATCGCCAAAGTAGACCAGCTCACCAGAAGACAGTAGGCAAAGGTCATCAAACAAAGTGAAAACTTCACTGCTAGGCTGGTGAATTGAAGAAATGACTGTCCTGCCCCCATCTCGTGCCACGCTCCTAAGGGCCTGGACTACAAAGAAAGCTGAAGCACTATCAAGCCCAGTGGTTGGCTCGTCAAGAAACAAGAGACGAGGGCGTGTGAGTATTTCAAGGGCAATGCTTAATCTCTTCTGCTCTCCACCACTTATGCCCCTCAGATGCCAATTGCCTATTATTGTATCTGCACACTCTTGGAGACCCATTTCCATTATGGCCCCTTCTACAATCCCATCGATCTCTTCTTTGGTCAAGTTTGGTGGAAGCCTCAAATATGCTGAATATGTGAGTGTCTCTCGTACTGTTAGAGTTCCAAGGAGTACATTCTCTTGTGTCACATATGCCTGAAATTACAGTTAAGTTAACAAGTGTATTCTTTAGTCGTATATTTTTGTATTTTATGCCCAGAATTTCACTTCATATTAACCACTTACCACTCCACCATATTGCAGTCCCTTCTTCTTGCCATTAAGAAGAATGTTTCCAGTCATGACAACATTTGCTGAGAGTCTGCCTGCAGAAGGGACAGTCGGAGAAACCAGATGCTATCAGAGTTTGTATATACGAAGCAGATTTCCTGGTAACCAATATAACTCCTACTTCGTATTTCAATTTTTGCTTCTTATCCTACATGTTTATTTAAATTTTAGAAAGCTATGCTCTTTTCTATACTACTTGACTATTATCTTCCCTTAATTCCATTTTTGTACAAAGTACCGAAAAAATACACCACTTAGAAGCTACACAAATTATGGTTTTCCTGACTATCAGTTTTGCTCTGTTTTAAGCTAGTGTTGCCTAACATAGTCAAAATCCTTGACATGATTATGAACTTACATTCAACAAATCAATTATGTACACTATACACCCCCTTTTCATAGTTGTGGTATACGGAGTACTATGTATTTAGTTACAATGAGCGATCCATGAATTTGCTTAATGTCCAATTGTTAGATATCTTTAATACATAATCACTCCCTCCGATTTTACTACAAGTTAATACTACACACAAGTTTTAAGCTAGTTTTTGCACCGACACTTAAAAACTGACAAGTAATATCGCACTATTATCTTAACCAAACAAATAATATTGCACTATATTTAATTTAGAACATAGTTATAAATGGTCAAATATTGCGGAACAAAAGGAGTACTGTATAAATTTTCAACCACCATATGAGTTTCAATTGACTTGTATTGGGACACAATAACTGCTAAAGCTCAAAGTTGAGCAGTAAAATGGACACAAATTTAGAGAAAAAATTCTAAGTATTTGGCATACCCTACATTGGTTAGCTGTTAATGAAGCTGGCAGTGAGTTTGGTGGAAGCATTAAAACTGAGTTTATTGAGGGTAGTTGAAGTTCAGTTATCTCTTTACATAACTTATTTAAGAGAGAAAGAGAAATGTCCCTTTTTTGCAGTTAGATAGATCTTAATGCTCTTGTTTCCCGGGCTGGTGCACTCCTTTAATTTAGGATGCTTAAAATTCCGCCAGTTGTATATAGACGAGATTTGTTCTCATATTTTTAACTACGCTTCTTATATTCTAGCTGTTTCGGTTTTATAGGTGTATTAAGAGATTTATGTAGTTAGTCTTTAGAATATGGAGTTGCTTTTTTTTATTTTTTTATTATTATTTATTTATTTTTACTGTAACTTAATTAACCAAAATTGAGTTAGTAATTGCTCTTAAATTTGGATATGGTCCACCAAAATGGTCCATCCAACGCAATCTAGATATACCTCTAAAAATTGCACCAATTAATTAATCAACATGTGCTCTTTAATGATTTGATTTATTGTTCACAAAAGGACCACTTAACATTAAGATTAGTCACCTAAATTTAAGAAAAGATTCAAAATGTGAAAAATTCAAATGAAACTCAAAAAAAATTGAACCTAAAATTACCTCCTCAATAAGGAAATGATGCTTTAAATTGAGACATAAATGTGACACTATACACCTTGAATACAAGATTTCCAAAAACCCATTTTTGGGACTTCTTTTCTTTATTAATTTATTGGCATATGATTTGTTCATGTACTTATTCCTATTTTAAGCACACAATCAATGTCTCTTCTTTTTGAACTTAAGCAAAAAAAATTATAATAAGTAAATAAAGTTGAAAAAGATTCAAATCTTCAACATTACTATTATCATTAAGGACAAAAAAATGGCTTATCATCTAACGTTAACTCCAAAAAGACCGATCAAAAAGATAATAATTATATCACAAAGTTGAATATTCAATCTATTTATAGATCTAACTCCTAAACTTGTAAAAATGATGAATATTATAATGGTTTCCCAAATCCTGCCATATAACAATTGTTCTTAAAACACCTTTTTGCCTTTTCCTTTAATGAATTTTTTACACAATTTGTAATGTATTGATTCTGTTAATTGAGCATATGTTTACATGAATAGACAAGAATTGCAGATATTATAAATTATTTTAGCTGGTTTAATCTTCGAGTTTGGCAAAGTAAACTACTCTCTAAGTCTCTATGAGATCGAATTTCGTTTACATCAGTTATACTCGAGTGATGAGTAAAAAATAATCAAGTGAAGTAGGGATCGAGATAAGAAAGAAAGAAAAAAAAACCTGCCAATGAATCAAGAAGAGTAGATTTGCCAGAACCAGAAGGCCCCATAATAGCCATAATCCTACCAGGCTCAGCATAACCATTTATCCCTTGAAGTATCCTCTTTGTTGGCTTATTTCCAAAACTTGGTAGCACCACCGTTAGATCTTCCCATACTAGATACGCCACTGCTGCACCACCAATACCACCGCTTCCTCCACCGCTTGTCTCCGAATCATCGTCGTCTTCATAGACGGCGTTTTTGTAATTCCTGTGTGAACCACCTGGTTCATTTGTTGCTAATGCTGTTGCTGCCTCGATCTCCATACTACTATTACTATTACTATTACGATTACTATTATTATTATACATAGCTGCTCATATAAACCCTCTCAAAAAAGAGTAGCTAAGTATATAGTATACGATCATATAACTTATAAGTCTTAACTCCTAAGAGTCCAACTGCCAACAACGTAACACTTAGTTTTTATTTTTGTATGATGTGATATAACATTAATAATGAAAATAATGTATTAATTATGATAATGTGATGTAGTTGAAATATACTAGTATTTGATGTTTTGCACTAGAACTAGTACTACAAATTCTAATTTACTCAAGAATTTTAGAGAGAGGAGAGAGAAAGAGAGTGAGTTAAAAAGGTTGAAAAACACACGTAATGTGATATATGGGTGGCAAGTGGAGAGAGAATTTAATGCAAACAACACTGTATTTAGGTAGAGGGGAGGAGTATGAATTTGTTACACCGCTACAAAAAAAAATTAAATTGAATGTGGTTTTCACATTCTTGCTATTTATGGCTTCATCTACTATCCAATTCTTTGTTATTGGTAAGAGTTGTCAATTTGTTATGGGTCTACTTGAAACAATCAAATATCTTGAATCATTTTGGTGGGTGGATTATCTATTTGATTTGTTGAATATTGATACGTGATTTAACGAGTCTAGTCTGTTTGCGAGCTGTTTGCGTTGATGTTGGTTTGGGATCGATAGAGGTTGTGAGTAGGTTCGAATGTACCAATCAAAAATGAAGTTAATGAGTTGTGATTATCGGTATTAATTCATATTAGTAAGATAGAACTTGTAAGTATAGCATAACTACATAAGGTTAGAAATGTAGATAATATCATTTGCGTGAAAGAAGGATATTATATTAGTTGGAGTTCGTGATTAGGTGTTATCCCAAGCTCGATGATTTGAGTTAGACCTAAAAATTTATGATCTCGATTTTAAGTTTGAGTATGTAATGAGGATTCAAAATTGGATAAATGGGATTACTCCGACGGCATATTTTCATAGGTGGATTATCCAAAAAAAGTTTTAAAAAGATAAAGAGACCATTTTTCCATTAATGAAAGAGACAGGGAATAGATATTCTTTACAATATGGAGTTGCAATATCTTATTTTAATGTAACTTTTATCTCCAATACAACATACTTCGTAATTACATAATGACAAATAGACATATGAATATATCATGGGTAGTGTGAAAGTAGTGTGACATTGTCCCTCATTAAGTTTGGCCTTATCAAGGCCCAGTACCACAATGATCAAGGCCCAATTACACTACAGTTATTTTGGGTCCTGGATAGAAGTCAGTAGGCCCACTAGGCCACTAGAATCATGGGTCTTGAACAATGTCAGACACTAAGAATGTTGGACATCTGAATACTTTAATTAGGGGTCCATGTCATTTGTTCTAGTAATTATTATGTAAATTAAACTATGTTAAGGTGTTCGGGTTGAGCTTAATACACGCGTAGTTTGTTAATCAACATTGCATCAACATGGTTAATCATGTATTACACTATAGAATTATAGAGTTAAAAAAGTGTGGCATGATTTGAAGAATTCAGCTCTTAAAGCTTGTAAAGTGAATGACATGGGTATAAGAATTAAGCTTAAATTACCCTTTGTTTCGACCTTTGCTATTTGGGCCATTTGGCAGTGACTAAAGAATCACTACCTCTGCAATGTTCTTGATGAGGTTTGGCAATTATGCCTTGTTACAATCAATAAGGTTGGCGAAATTGGTTCATTTTGCCAATTTATGTTATGCTGATATGTTTATGCTCCACTATGTGATGGAGTATGTATGGTGGCTTATGTTTAATTATGTATCAAGATGAACATGTTAACTTACTCTGTTAGTTTATGATTTTGTAATGTTTTGATCCTTTCACTGGATGTATTTTTCGCCAGCAAATTCATAGATAATTTGAATGTCATCATAATTTCATGAAACTAAATCAACATTTGCCGGCTTACATAAGTTTCTCACTGCATATATATTGAAGTATGTTAATCAGATTGCTGAATCTTTTTTGGTTCTGCGTATGCAATCGCTCCTTACATATCAAATGTAATCTAACAGTTAAACTTTGTCTTCTAGGATTGAGCCGATGAAGTGAAGTGCATAATAAGGTTGGAGACCAGACACCCTTTGGTCTAAGACATCCCTTCTTGTAAGTATTTCACTTTCCTGATAGTAAACGCGTTTTGTTTTTGCTTTCGGGCTTGGAAAAGCTAGCACTAAATTGTTGAAGGCCAGCAGTACTTCACACTTTCATCAGGACCACTGCACCACTCTTAAATGTTGCAATGCAAGATCACGATTGATACATGAACTGTTTGAATGTTGTTCTGCAATGCATTTCACCTCCAATACATATGAACACTTGACAGTTCAAATGTTTTTCTATAAAAACACCTTATCTGACACTTGGACACGAGTCTGTGTCTAGAATGTGTACACACTTCTGAGTAAAATAGCTGTTAAGAAATAGGAATATCTGAATACATTTGCTGGTTTTGCTGAAATTCTGTTGAACTCATGCCTAGGAATTTCTTGTTCTGCATGTAACAATCCTTCAGAACCATTACAGGTTAACATGTAGACGCGATTTGTTAGATAATGAACATAACAGTTTAGTATAGTTAGATAGATACAATAACATTCATTATGGTGTACATAGGAACGAAAATGATTATCAAATTAGCTAATTGATGAGAAAGCCACAACCATCATTTTTATGATGAATTTCCGTTTTCCATTTTTATGCTAGAAATGGTGCTATTCTGTTATACTCAACTGTTTCGTATTTTTGGTTCCATCTACGAGTACCTCTTACTCCCTCCGTTTCGGATTAATCGAAATACAGGACAGACTTGCCCCTAATTTGGACCAACAAGGGGAGTTGTATACTTAAACTAAAGGATTAATAACTGTATCAAAACCAAACACTACTTCTCACTCCACAAACTTCTAATTCAACGGCCACGTGTCATTACCTTACTAACTAACTAACCTTTTTCCAACAACGCGGGTTTTACTTTCATAACCGATCTTCCACTCCACCTCCCTTCTTCCATTTTCACGTGCTTTCCACAAATCCTAGCCGTAGATTCTGTCATCTCATCTCCATCCTCCACGTGTCATCATATCAAACGCCCAACCTATTTATCCGAAATCCCATCAAAATTCCTATATAAACAACCCCACTTCCACTTCCCATTTTCAATCAACTTCCCAAAAAAAAAAAGGAAAATCAAAATTATTTTATTTACAATCATTAATTTTTGAGATCTTCAAAATTTGAATTAAATTCAGTCCTACGTTAATGGCGATGAGCTTAACACACCAGATCGGAGCACTCTCAGGAACACCACTTCCGGTGGAAACAACCGCAACAAACACCGGAGATTCATCTTCATCACTGAACGCATCGGCGGTGTGGAAATCTCCAACACCGCCGCTAAAATGCAAAGTGACACGCCAAAGCGGCGACCTATCCGACATGCTATCACCCCCAGTGAGCCCATGTCGGTCTCCGCTAAGAGCGGATCTCACCGCAGCATGCCAGGCATTCGCCACCGCCACGGAGCTTGAAGCCGCGGTTGAGAACCAGTTCAAGATATCTCCAAAAGAAATGCACGAGAAGGGCGTGCCGGTCTACGTGATGATGCCGTTGGATAGTGTTAAGATGGATAATACGGTGAATAGGAGGAAAGCGATGAATGCGAGTTTACAAGCGTTGAAGAGCGCGGGAGTAGAAGGGATAATGATGGATGTGTGGTGGGGTTTGGTGGAGAGGGATAATCCTGGGGAGTATAATTGGGGTGGTTATGTTGATTTGATTGAGATGGCTAAGAAACATGGGTTGAAGGTTCAGGCTGTTATGTCATTTCATCAGTGTGGCGGTAATGTTGGCGACTCCGTCACGTATGTTTCTATACTCTTCTATTTTATCTCTGATATTAAGCAAGTTTTGTCGTCTTATTTTTTGCATCATACAAAGGAGGTGTTAATTCTGTTTATGTATGTTTTGATAATTAGAAATGTTTATGATTGATGAATATGATTTGTTATATTGTGTTCAACACGTTAGATTAATAAGATTAAATATCCTACTTGCCAAATTTTGATCAAGGGTTCCCTCATTAGGTGTATTTTTAGAATAATTGGTTCGAGTTTGTGTTTGATTTCGTGTTTGATTTGTTGATGGATTGACATTTCACATGGTACACTAAATGTATCATAAATTATTATTCGTATTAAGAAATAAGATGATTGCTTAAGGAGAAGTGTCGTTGTGCACTAAATATATTTGATTGAGTTTAAGTTGGGTTGTTTTGTGCCCAAAAATATTAAACTGGGTTCGTACCGTGTCAAAGGTTGCAAACTCTAAACTAGGAAGTTGAAAGCAATGTTTTTTTTTTTTTCTCCTTAGTTTGGTAGTGCTCACTCCACCTACAATTCCACTTATCTTATGTCATCTAATTTAAACTTTCCTAAATAAACTCATACAAAGAGTAGTCTTATCTGAACTTATTAAACTTTATATTATACAGTACTATTTGATCATAACAACGTTTATTTTTTGTTATCTGAAATTATTAACTCTTATTTTAAGTCTTAGTGTGTGCCAGAAGCTTCCAATGAAGAGTTTATCTAGGATTTGAATATTTTGGAGATAGATAGCTAGAACAATCCACACATTTGTCAATATATGATTGAGAATGCTAACGTTGATGGATAATTTGTTGTTCGGTTATAAGAGTTTGGATATGTTGAAGATTTTTTTTTTGATGTGTTAGTGTAAATGTAATGGAGCCGTAGATTAAACGATTTTTTATTAGCCATACAAATTTTTTTGTAATTTATTTTGTTGTGGCTGAAGGAGAACTATAAAAAAGAGAGTACTTTTCTTGACACTATTATTTATTTTGGCAAAATTCATGTGAGGCTGATGTCAATTAAGAGTTTATGACAAATTGACAATGTTGCGGTACTTGACAAAAGTTGGAGTGGATTGCTGCTTTTGGGATTTTCTTCTTTTCTTGAGTTTGTTGGTTGCTTTCACTTTCCTTTAAAAAATTTATTCGATTTCTAGTTTTAAAGTTTGTTGTAGTGTAGACTCTTTAATTTTGTAATCTTTAAAAGGATGTGTTTACTAAATGTATGCTAGATTTGATTAGGGGTCGGTTTACGAAATTGAGTTTATTTACCATAGTCTCCATCATATCATTGAAGATGATAACTTGTGGCCTATCTTTTAGGGACGGAGGATCTTCTCTTTTTAATGAGCTATACTCGCATCAAAGTTTGTTTTGTGATGTTGATTTAGTTATATATATAATGACTTTCTTTTTGGGAAGTATTAGAAGTTATGCAACATATTGCTAATGACTTATTTCACATCTGTAAGGAACTAAGGACTGTAGATGATATGTTTTTGGGCATGCTTAATAGTTAATAGATCATGCATAAGAAAGTAGATTAGTACTCCAAGTTCCTTATGGATGAAGGGATTATACAATTCATAAGATATGGTACTTGTGCATGATTCCTTATTAGATTTATTCATATTTTGATCTCAGTAATTGATGTCTTGCTTTGCCTTTTGCGTGTACAGAATTCCTTTGCCAAAATGGGCAGTGGAAGAAATGCAGAAGGACCCAGATTTGGCATACACCGATCAATGGGGCAGAAGAAATTTTGAGTATATATCACTTGGTTGTGATACCCTTCCAGTCTTGAAGGGTCGAACACCAGTGCAATGCTATTCTGACTTTATGCGTGCTTTCCGAGATCAGTTCCAACACCTCCTTGGCGACACTATTGTGGTAAGATCATTTTTAAGCTGTAGGAGACTTAATTCGTTGGTTGAGTTGGAGTTGAGTCAACCAAACAATAATTAAGACCTGTTTTTTTTTTTTTTTTTTTTTTTTTTTTTTTTTTTTTTTTTTTTTTTCCTTCTTCTCAATTTATACTTGTTTTACTGAAGACAAAAGCATTTACTTTTAACAGGAAATTCAAGTGGGTATGGGTCCTGCTGGTGAGCTGCGATACCCTTCATATCCGGAACAAGATGGAACATGGAAGTTTCCTGGAATTGGAGCCTTCCAGTGCTTTGACAAGGTATACTTTTGCTCTTTGTATCCTCTTATTCGTTTATGTAGTCTTATGAGCCTGATAAACTCTTTATGGGCTCAAGTGTTTATGTGTACTTTATCCCTTAATTGGTTGGTTGCTGGTATGCAGTACATGACTAGCAGCTTAAAAGCTGCCGCAGAAGCTTCTGGTAAACCAGAATGGAATTCAGGTCCAACTGATGCCGGTCACTACAACAATTGGCCAGAAGACACTCAGTTCTTCCGTAAAGAAGGTGGAGGCTGGAACAGCCCCTATGGTGAATTCTTCCTTACTTGGTACTCCCAAATGCTCTTGGATCATGGCGAGAGGATCCTTTCCTCAGCCACTGAAATCTTTAGGGACACCGGTGTTAAGATCTCAGTAAAAATTGCTGGTATTCACTGGCACTATGGGTCCCGCTCCCATGCCCCTGAGCTGACGGCTGGGTACTACAACACAAGGTATCGTGATGGGTACCTTCCTATTGCTCAGATGCTGGCACGCCATAATGCTATTTTCAACTTCACTTGCATTGAGATGCGTGATCATGAGCAGCCACAAGATGCTTTATGTGCTCCCGAGAAGCTTGTGAGGCAAGTGGTTTCAGCCACCCAAGAAGCACAAGTTCCATTAGCAGGGGAAAATGCTCTGCCACGATATGATGAACATGCACACGAGCAGATTTTGAAGGCCTCCGCATTGGAGGTGAATGAGAACTCAGGCGAGAGAGAAATGTGTGCGTTCACTTATCTGAGGATGAACCCAGACCTGTTCCAGGCTGACAATTGGAGGAAATTTGTGGCGTTTGTGAAGAAAATGAAAGAAGGAAAGGATGCAAATCGATGCTGGGAGCAAGTTGAGAGAGAGGCAGAGCATTATGTGCATGTTACACAGCCTCTCGTTCAAGAGGCTGCTGTTGCTCTCATGCACTAGTTGTTGAGTTTAGAGGATACACGAAGTACTTACAATATCAATTTTTACTTCATTTATTGAAATCAATTTGTAATGTAAGCCATGATATCAATGTTCCAACTTCTTTTACTTCAGATCAGTACCCCTTTATTATTATGGGGACTGTTTACTATGTAAAAATGAAACCATTATCATATAAATCTACGAAGCTTGAATATAAATTTGCATTAGCTGAAAGCTTGGTCTGAATATTTATTTCTCCTGTAAGAAATACAAATTAAATTATAATTATTCTTGTTCAAAAATATTAAATTATAATTATATAACTTAGTAATATCTCTGAAATATTTTAGATATTCACTGATCTATATCCTATATATGTCCTCTCCCAATTTTTTTTTTGTTTTTTTGGCATAAAACGCGTAAATTGTGGGATAATGAGACATTTAGAAACTCAATATTGCTGAACAATTGAGGGAAAAAAAACCTTATCAGTCCATGAATAATTGTGTTGTAATTTACTTGGCGATTGACCTATAATTGAAGTTTCTGATCTGTAAAACAAAAGAAATTAGCTTCTTCCCTTCTTAAGAGTATCATTTCATCAATTATAATCCTGTCATTTTCTTCAATATTATATGTCAATAATTGATGTCATTTTTTTTAAAATCAAATAATTAATAATTGATACCCCTAGCAAACTAGGCCTCCAATGGCTGTTGCCATCACTCTGTTCATTGTGACATTCTTATCGGTTAGCCTGCATTTTACAGGTATATGTTTCTTGCCAAATCTCGATCTCTTTGCTCCTTTCATATTAACTGTTGTTTGATGTTATATATGTACACGTTTTTATTAGGAAGAGTTAGTTTTTGCATGATATTTAATACATTTTAATAGAGCTTTGATAGTTTAAGATTGAACGAGAAAGTTTGTTACATGATCATTTGATCTTATATCTTCTCAATTGGAGATGCTCTAAATGACATTTGCTTTTGTACTAATTTTTAATGACGATTTCATAATGTAGAGGCACAAATTGGTGTATGTTATGGAATGATTGGAGACAACTTACCAAGTGAGAAAGATGTTGTGAGCCTCTACAAATCAAATGGCATAGGAGCAATGAGACTCTATAGTCCAGATATAGCAGCTCTCCAAGCCCTACAAGGCTCGGGCATTAAACTCGTGCTAGACGTCCCTATTGAAAACCTTCGGCTTCTAGCACGTTATCCCTCAGCAGCGATGCATTGGGTCAAGACCAACGTCGTGCCCTTTGCATCATCAATCAAATATATTGTTGTAGGGAAGGAAGTTAACCCTTCCCATAAATTCGCCTCATCAGTCTTACCCGCTATGAGAAATGTTCACAACGCATTGATATCAAACAACTTACGAGCCATTAAAGTTTCTACATCCGTTAGTACGGAAATTATGATGAACACGTATCCACCTTCAAACGGACAATTTAATTACACATCGTACATTACCCCAATAGTCAAATTTATAACTAGTAACAATTCACCTTTGTTAGTTAACACTTACACGTACTTTGCTTATATTAGTAATCAACATGATATTAGTCTCAACTACGCATTATTTTTGTCCCCGGGGACTGTGGTGAACGATCCAAATAACGGCAAAAACTACCAAAACTTGTTTGATGCAATGGTGGATTCAATATATGCAGCTCTAGCAAAGGTGGGTGCACCTAACACGGCGATTGTGGTGTCTGAAACCGGATGGCCATCAGCCGGGGGAGTCGCGGCCACAGTGAACAATGCCGGGACTTATTATAGGAACTTGATTAATCATGTGAAACAAGGGACTCCTTTAAAACCAGGGCAAGCAATTGAGACTTATTTGTTTGCAATGTTTGATGAAGATAAGAAACCCGGCGCTATAACTGAGCGTCATTTTGGTCTGTTTAGCCCTACTAAGGTTCCTAAATATGGCCAACTTAATTTTAAATGATTAACATCTTCGTAATGCGTTAAGAATTTAGATTCACTGTTTTAATAATTGCTATTGTTGAACATATTTATCATGTATTTCAATATTTAATAAAGAAGTTTTAGGCTCAATTATTATAGTTCATGACAACACATTACTATAAATTGGATTGTTAAATGGCTAAATGCCAAATTAGTGAAAAAAAATAATTTCTTCTATCATTTGACTACCACATATTACATGATGACTATAATAAAACTCCGAAATAATTCTACGAAATACATTTGAAACAGACCCATTCATGGGACTAAAATAATAAAAAAATCTCTTGTTGTGACACGTTATCTTACCTTGGCCTTGTTGCCTTGAGTTGGTCTTGCACTCTTGCCTCGATCAAGTTCCACAAATTTTTCACCATTACCATCTATCCAGGCAAGGCCTAAGTTGAAATATAATTTACTACGTATTTTTTTGGAATATAATTCTAATCGTCTAAAATATTTCTCGTAGACCGTAATATGACATACGTGATATATCTATTCATATAGAAAATAGGATAGTGGTCCAAAATAAATATGAATAAGGGCAATTCACCGTTTTCATGGCCGAAACACGTTCGTTGTTTTTGGATCAAAAACCGACCACGACAACTATATACCGTCCTCTATATCGATCTCTCTGCCTACGATTTTCAATCTCCACAAGTTTAACCCTCAATGAAGCTCTTGATTTTATTTTGTTTTACTTTATGAAAAAATATTTATTTTGTGGTTTGTTGGTTATTCAAAGGATTTGAGGTGATGAAAACACCTTGTATGAGAACAAATCTCGATCGTCTTATCTATTAACATATAAAATTGAGTCGTTCCCTTTTTTATGATAGGAGGGGGCTCCCCATATATCTTACCGTAAAAAAAATAATTAAACAAAATTGAGTCATTGGAATTATGAAACAAATTAAAGAGACGACATAGAAAGGTACTCCCTATGTTGTTTTTTCTTCTCCTGATCCCATGACACTCTAGGAAGGCATTTAGATGGTTGGAACCGTACACTTTGCCTTTAAAATGTCAAATTTTTTTTTTTTTATTTAACGTACATGTCTCCTTCATTAACTCAATGCCCCTATAAACTTTTATGAGATCAACTAGTGGTCTAATATGCTTCCAAACAACATTATATAACCCAAGGATGCATCCCCTAGCATCATGTGAGTTTTCGACACCGAATCCTTGAAATATCATAGAATGTCTGATTTTGTGTATTATATCCTTCATATTTGGCTATCACATAGCCTTCAATTTTGGGAATTTTTGACCGTTTTCGCCCGAAATTAAAAATTGCGGAGATGTTTACCATGGTCCCTAATACCCTCTGGGAGTCCAATTGGGCGGGTGGAAGTTTTATGGCATATTGGATGGTTCCACCCGCCCAATTAGACTCCCAGAGGGTATTAGGGACCATGGTAAACATCTCGACAATTTATATTTCCGGGCGAAAAAAGATAAAATATTTCCGAAATTGAAAGCTATTATCCATGCTTTTTGAGGAATATTTGATGTTACGGGGCCCGGTGGCGAAAAGTCTTGAGTTCCTAGGGGATACATCATAGGGTCATACAATAACGTTTGGAACCATATATGACCATTATATTTTGTCAAAAATATCCGTGGTAGGCTTCACTTCACGAAATCGGTAAAAGTTTCGAACGGGTAAATCGACCGTTTAAAGGCATGTTGGATGGTTCCACCCACCCAATTGGACTCCCAGAGGGTATTAGGGACCATGGTAAACATCTAGGCAATTTTTATTTTCGGGCGAAAAAAGGTAAAAAAAAACTCACAAAATTGAAGGCTATTATCCACGATTTTTGAGGAATTTTTAATGTTACGGGACCCGGTGGCGAAAAGTCTTGAGTTCCTAGGGGATAAATATTAGGGTCATACAATGACATTTGGAACCATAAATGACCATTATATGTTGTCAAAAATGTCCGTGGTAGGCTTCAGTTCACAAATTGGTACAAGTTACGAATGGGTAAATTGACCGTTTTAAGGCATATTTGACGGTTCCACCTGAAAGAGTTATGTCTTCGTCGTGTGCAATTACTAGATATATAATTGGATCAAAATATGGAGATAATTAAGTCCGGACATTTGGGTCGTCGTTTTGCCATAGGTAGAGGTACTTACGATCTTTGGACTAGTAAAATAGGCCAAACCCAATTGGACGGATCCTATAAGGTCACACAAAGGGGCTAGATCGAGCATTAGAGGACGAGGCCCATCATGGGCCTCATCACTCTAGGTGGCCGGCCATATGGGGCTTTAAGAGGCTATTGGGCTTCGTGCCCTAGTCTAATTATAATGAGATTATAAATAGACTAGGTGCCTAGGTTTGCAAGTAAGAATTTTACTGATCATTTAGATCAAACCCGAATTAGCAAACACGAAACCCAACACCCTCTTATACTCCCTCTCTCACGTCACTCTCCTCCTCCCGGTGCCGGTGGTGTCTCGTGGTGGTAGTGGTTCGTGCGGTGGTCGGTTGTCCGAAAAGGTGGTGATCGCGGTTTTCCTCAATCACTCGACCAATCTAGTATTGGTGGACGGCTCGTTCGAATCTCGTGGACTAAGTAGAGGAGCAACACTTGGGGCTCTATTCTCTCCCTGATTTGCCTGTCGAATAGCTTCGTGGAATTCACGCTTCAAAGGTATGATTATGTGTCTTGTGTGTTATGCATGTGATCCTTGGATTAGGTACTTTATTGAATATGATTCATATATATATTATTTCCGCTGCGTAGTACCTATAAACTCCTACACCACCCACCTAATTGGACTCCCAAAGGGTATTAGGGACCATGGTAGACATCTCGGCAATTTTTATTTTCGGGCTAAAAAAGGTCAGAAAATTCCAAAATTGAAGGCTATTAACCACACTTTTTGAGGAATTTTTGATGTTACGGGGACCAATGGCGAAAAGTCTTGAGTTCCTAGGAGATACATCTTAGGGTCATACAATGACGTTTGGAACCATATATGAACATTATATGTTGTCAAAAATGTTCGTGGTAGGCTTCTGTTCACGAAATCGGTACAAGTTTTGAACGGCTAAATTGACAGTTTTAAGGCATATAGGAGGGTTCCACCTACCCAATTGGACTCCATAAAGGTATTAAGGACCATGGTAAACATTTCGACAATTTCTATTTCCGGGCGAAAAAGGGTCAAAAAATTCCGAAATTGAAGGCTATTATCCACACTTTTTGAGGAATTTTTGATGTTACAGGGCTCGATGGCGAAAAAGTCTTGAGTTCCTAGGGGATACGTCTTAGGGTCATATAATGGCGTTTGGAACCATATATGACCATTACATGTTGTCAAAAATGACCGTGGTAGGCTTCAGTTCACGAAAATGGTACAAGTTTTGAACGACTAAATTGACCGTTTTAAGGCATATTGGATGTTTCCACCCACCTAAAAGGACTTCTAGAGGGTATTAGGGACCATGGCAAACATCTCGGAAATTTTTATTTACGGGTGAAAAAAGGTCAAAAATTCCGAATATGAAGACTATTATCCACGCTTTTTGAAGAATTTTTTATGTCAGGGGTCCGGTGGCGAAAAGTCTTGAGTTTATAGAAGATATGTCTTAGGGTCATACAATGACGTTTGAAACTATATACGACAATTATATGTTGTAAAAAATGTCCGTGGTAAGCTTCAGTTCACGAAATCGATACAAGTTTCGAACAGGTAAATTGACCGTTTTAAGGCATATTGAATGGTTCCACCCACCAAATTGGACTTCCAGAGGGTATTAGGGACCATGGTAAACTTCTCGAAAATTTATATTTTCGGACAAAAAAAGTTCAAAAAATTCCGAAATTGAAGGTTATTATCCACGCTTTTTGAGGAATTTTTGATGTTACGGGGCCCGGTGGAGAAAAGTCCCGATTTTCAAGGGGATACATCTTAGGGTCATACAATGACGTTTTGAACCATATATGACCATTATATGTTGTCAAAAATGTCCGTGGTAGGCTTCAGTTCACAAAATTTGTACAAGTTTCCAACGGGTAAATTAACCGTTTTAAGGCATATTGGATGGTTCCACCCACCCAATTAGACTCCCAGAGGGTATTAGGGACCATGGTAAATAACCTGGCAATTTTTATTTCCAATCCGGGCAAAAAAAGTTCAAAAAATTCCGAAATTGAAAGTTATTATTATCCACGCTATTTTAGAAATTTTTGATGTTACGGGGCCTGGTGGCGAAAAGTCTCCAGTTCCTAGGGGATACGTCTTAGGGTCATACAAAGACGTTTCGAACTACATATGACCATTACATGTTGTCAAAAATGTCCGTGGTAGGTTCAGTTCACGAAATCGGTACAAGTTTCTAAAGGCTAAAATTGACTGTTTTAAGGCATATTGAAGGGTTCCACCTACCCAATTGAACTTCCAAAAGGTATTAGGGACCATTGTAAACATCTCGACAATTTTTATTTCCAGGAGAAAAAAGGTCAAAAAATTCCGAAATTGAAGGCTATTATCCACGCTTTTTGAGAAATTTTTGATGTTACGGGGCCCGATGGCGAAAAGTCTTGAGTTCCTAGGGGATACATCTTAGGGTCATACAATAAAGTTTGGAACCATATATGACCATTATATTTTGTCAAAAATGTCCGTGGTAGGCTTCAGTTCACGAAATCGGTAAAAGTTTCGAATGGGTAAATTGACCGTTTAAAGGCATGTTGGATGGTTCCATCCACCCAATTGGACTCCCAGAGGGTATTAGGGACCATGGTAAACATCTCGGCAATTTTTATTTCCGGGCGAAAAAAGGTAAAAAAACTTAAAAATTGAAGGCTATTATCCACGCTTTTTGAGTAATTTTTTATGTTACGGGACCCGGTGGTAAAAAGTCTTGAGTTTTTGGGGGATAAATATTAGGGTCATACAATGACATTTGGAACCATAAATGACCATTATATGTTGTCGAAAATGTCCGTGGTAGGCTTCAGTTCACAAATTGGTACAAGTTACGAACGGGTAAATTGACCGTTTTAAGGCATATTGGATGGTTCCACCCACCTAATTGGACTCCCAAAGGGTATAAAGGACCATGTTAAACATCTCGGCAATTTTTATTTCCGGGCTAAAAAAGGTCAGAAAATTCCAAAATTGAAGGCTATTAGCCACGCTTTTTGAGGAATTTTTTATGTTACGGGGTTCGATGGCGAAAAGTCTTGAGTTCCTAGGAGATACATCTTAGGGTCATACAATGACGTTTGGAACCATATATAAACATTATTTGTTGTCAAAAATGTCCGTGGTAGGCTTCTGTTCACAAAATCGGTACAAGTTTTGAAGGCTAAATTGATAGTTTAAGGCATATAGGAGGGTTCCACCTACCCAATTGGACTCCCAAAAGGTATTAAGGACCATGGTAAATATTTCGACAAAAACTATTTCCGGGCGAAAAAGGGTCAAAAAATTCCGAAATTGAAGGCTATTATCCACGCTTTTTGAGGAATTATTGATGTTACAGGGCCCGGTGGCGAAAAAGTCTTGAGTTCCTAGGGGCTACGTCTTAGGGTCATACAATGACGTTTGGAACCATATATGACCATTACATCTTGTCCAAAATGACCATGGTAGGCTTCCGTTCACGAAAATGGTACAAGTTTCGAACGGCTAAATTGATCGTTTTAAGGCATATTGGATGTTTCTACCTATCTAAAATGACTCCTAGAGGGTATTAGGGACCATGATAAACATCTCGGCAATTTTTATTTACGGGCGAAAAAGGTCAAAAAATTCCGAAATTGAAGGCTATTATCCATGCTTTTTGAGGAATTTTTAATGTTAGAGGGCCTGATGGCGAAACGTCTTGAGTTTCCAGGCGATACGTCTTAGGGTCATACAATGACGTTTGGAACTATATACGACAATTATAAGTTGTCAAAAATGTCCGTGATAAGCTCTAGTTCACAAAATCGGTATAAGTTTCAAACGGGTAAATTGACTGTTTTAAGGCATATTGAATTGTTCCACCCACCCAATTAGACTATCAGAGGGTATTAGGGACCATGGTAAACTTCTCGGTAACTTTTATTTCCGAGCGACAAAAGGTCAAAAAACTCAGAAATTGACGTTTATTTATCCACGCTTTTGTGGAATTTTTTATATTACGGACCCGGTGGCGAAAAGTCTTGATTTCCTAGGGGATACATTTTCGGGTCATACAATGACGTTTGGAACCATATATGACCATTATATGTTGTCGAAAATGTCCGTGGTAGGCTTCAATTCACGAAATCGGTACAAGTTTCGAACGACTGAATTGACTGTTTTAAGGCATATTGGATTGTTCCACCCACCTAATTGGACTCCTAAAAGGTATTAAGGACCATGGTAAATGATTTGTATTAAAGCCCTTTAACCTAATAAAAGATCTAAAATCACACAATTAGAATAACGCTTTGTTCTTGATAAGAAATTCGAACCAAAAATGAATGAAAGTAACCGGATATGACCTTGAAAACGACCACTCCTGGAACTAATTCAATGCCTAATCAAATCATCTAGACTACTCCTAGAACTAGATACTTTGATGAACAAATCTTAGACTACTCCTAGAACTAAGACTTGCACGTTCTAATTATCAAAACAACTTCTTGAATTAAAAACTAGCAAAGAAAGTGTTTAAACAAAGCTAAACAATTGTATTGAATTAATCTGATTTTTCTATGACTCTAAAGGCCATGAAAATCCCTTATTTATAGACTAAAAATAAGCTAATTCCATCCCTACAAGGATTAGGACAAACCCCTAACCTTGCCCCCCAAGTATCCTAACTAGAATAGAAAACCAATCATAATTGGATTAGGAAACTACTTCTAATTAGAATAGGAAAACTAATCCTAAATAAACTAAAAACTTCCCTAATATACTTAGGAAGTTTATAGTAACTAAATAACAGAAAATAAACTTAATCCTAAGTGCTTAAACCAAGAAAAACCCTCTCAAGTGAAAGGTAAAAACTTGCAAGCAAAACTCTAGAAAAAACTAAGTATAGAAAACCATCCATTTTTCCTTGGTGATCAAGCTTCCTTCTTTCTCAATTGATCTATTGAACCTTTTCTTGATTATTTCCTCCAAGTTCGAACCCTATTGGACGTAAAATCAATGTAATTGGCTCTTCAAAAGAATTACCCTCTTGATTCACATTAGTAAACATCTCGTCAATTTTTATTTTCGGGCAAAAAAAGGTCAAAATTTTCCAAACTTGAAAGCTATTATCCACGTTTTTTGAGGAGTTTTTGATGTTACGGGGCCCGGTGGAAAAAAGTCTTGAGTTCCTAGGGGATACGTCTCAGGGGTCATACAATGACGTTTGGAACCATATATGACCATTATATGTTGTCAATAATGTCCCCGGTAAGCTCTAGTTCACGAAATCGGTACAAGTTTCGAACGGCTGAATTGACCGTTTTAAGGTATATTGGATGGTTCCACCCACCTAATAGGACTCCTAGAGGATATTAGGAACTACGGTAAACATCTCGTCAATTTTTATTTCCGGACGAAAAAAGGTCAAAAAATTCCGAAATTGAAGGCTATTATCCACGCTTTTTGAGGAATTTTTGATATAACAAGATCGGTGTCGAAAAGTGTTGAGTTCTTAGGAGATATGTCTTAGGGTCATACAAAGACGATTTGAACTATATACGACCATTATATGTTGTCAAAAACGTCCGTGGTAGGCTCAGTTCACGAAATCGGTACAAGTTTCGAATGGTTGAATTGACCGTTTTAAGGCATTTTGGATGGTTACCCACCCAATTGGACTCCCAAAAGGTATTAGGGACCATGGTAAACATCTTGGCAATTTTTATTTCCGGGAGAAAAAAGGTCAAAAAATTCCGAAATTGAAGGTTATTATCCACGTTTTTTAAGGAATTTTTTATGTTACGGGGCCTAGTGGCAAAAAGTCTGGAGTTCCTAGGGGATACATCTTAGGGTCTTACAATGACGTTTGGAACCATATATGACCATTATATGTTGTCAAAAATGTCTGTGGTAGGTTTAAGTTCACGAAATCGGTGCAAGTTTAGAACGGGTAAATTGATTGTTTAAAGGCATATTAGATGGTTGCACCCACCCAAATAGACTCCTGGGGTGTATTAGCGTCCATGGTAAGTATCTCTACAATTTTTATTTTTGGGTCAAAATAAGTTAAAAATTGTCCAGAATTGAAGGCTATACACGATTTCGGATCTATTTTTGACATTTTTTCAAAGATGAACTAAATGTTTTAGATGACTGCTAGGGTCATATAAGGAGGTTTGAAACCATAAGACGATATAGATGTCCATAAAGTATCAAGAATGAGTTTTGTCTCTATTTTGAAATTTATGAAATATAGTGATGTAATACAAGTGTAATAATGTGATGTGACTTGACTATAGTGGTATCATATATTTATTTATAATGATGTCATATAAATGTATTGAAGTGATGTGATTTGACTATAATGGTGTCATATTATGAAAATAAATTTTTAATGATGTGATGTCATAATATGACATAAGTTAACAAAAATGATGCCATAAAAGTATAATTATGTTATACTACCTCTGTTACAAATTATCTGCAACGATTTGACATAAAGTAGAGAGAAACAATGTCTAATTGTTGCAAATAATATGTAACGGAGGTAATATAAGTGATCCGACAAGATAATGTATCTAGGTGTACTGTACCGCGGCCAGAACCATATCATATGCTTTTGGCACACCCTTCGTTGTTATCATGACTTAAAATCTAATATGTTTTACCATGGCCTTAATTTAGTTGGCCATGCTGCCTTGCCTTGGCCTTTTGGATTTTTGTATCCATGCCTTGGAATTAGTACTAGGATCTATTTCAAGGTGATTTGTGATGGATGGAATATACCCTGTGAAATCATAACATATTAACATTACAATATATTGTTGAATGTTGAACATCACAAGTTTCAATTATTACGCCTTTTGTAGCTTTATATAAGATGATAAGACCACTAATTTTATGTTCCATTTGGGATCAATATCTATTTTTCTCATTTGCTGACCACTACTGCAATTTATAAACAAAATATCTCAACAAAAGTTCATCTAATATGAGTGAAGAATGTACTCCTCGAGTTTACATGTTCAATGCTTTATTTGTTGCAACCCTTTTGTAGATTGACATATAGTGATATACTTACACCCAAATACACATATCTACCGATTGTTGAAGTGACAAACACTAAAAAAAAATCTCATTAGAAACACAAATGGCTAACTTATCTTCAACTTTCATACCAGTATTAAATACATGTAGTTATATCAATCTTTTCTTTCCAACCCCAATTATTTTTTATGGTATTTAGAGAGCTACAAGAACGGGTGATGAAAATCGATCCCATGATCACCTAAAATCGGGAGGGAAACTCTAACCACTTGAACTATCCCTCACTCTCTTTCCAACCCTAATTAAGTAATTATAATCACACACTTATTGTCTTTTTTAACCAAAAAAAAAAAAGCTTAAGTTGTTTAGCACCTAACTCTTAAAAAAGAACCAATCAATCTAATAAATAATCTCATCCAAAACCCACAAAAATAAAACTTATCTTTAAAAAGGGAAAATTGAATATCCTTCCAAACCCTTCAAAAAGGAAATAACAGATATTAAAGAAATACGTAGTACAGAGTATTATATTTGAAGTATATTTAGAATATATTTTGTACCCTTATTTTATTAAATTTCCTAATTTAATCGTTTAAAAAAAATTTCCTAAATTAATTAGGTCTAGTCCTGTAAAACTCTATAAATATTAATCAATGGTACACACTTCGAAAAATTTTCACACAATCCAACACAAAAAATAAATTAAAATAAAAACCCTAAAAAAAAAAATCATCGTGATAATTCCCAATAATGGGTGACTTCTCATATTGCCAAGACTGCAAGAAGAGCACCGAAGTGGTGTTCGACCACGCCGCAGGCGACACCGTCTGCGTCGAGTGTGGCCTCGTTTTGGAGTCCCATTCAATCGACGAAACCTCTGAATGGCGCACCTTTGCTAATGAAGGCCAAGACAATGACCCAGTTCGAGTTGGTGGGCCCACTAACCCATTACTTGCCGACGGTGGGCTTTCCACCGTTATCTCTAAGCCCAATGGGTCGTCCGGTGACTTTCTGACCTCGTCTTTGGGCCGGTGGCAGGCTCGTGGGTCTAACCCTGATCGTAATCTTATTCAAGCTTTTAAGTCCATTGCTACCATGGCGGACAGGTGTTAAAGCTTTGATCTTTTTTGGGATTTTGATTTTGTTGTTGGTGGGTTTTGATTAATTTGTGTTGAATTATGTGAATTACATGTGTGTAGGATGTTAATTTTTGTGGGTAATTGATTAAATTTTGTGGGTTTAATTTTATCGATTAGATGTAGTGTTGTATAATTTTGTTTGTGTAAATTGGTTATTGATTAACAATTGGAGGATTCCATTGTGTTATAGCAAATTGCTGATTAATTTCTTAGGGTTTTTGGTTGTGTAATTGTGTTTGGTTGAATTAAGGAACATTCTGTATGTATGGTTTATAAAAGAAGTTTTGTTGGGAATCAATTGGAGAAGAGGGTGTGTGCTTGTTTGGTTTTGGTAGTGGTCTAGTGGATGTGATTCGAGGGATTTTCGAATCGAGTCATGCCCATATTGCTTATTACTTTGGATAATGATTTTTAGTGGCTATAGGTTTTTGGATATATAGTGGATTGATTTTAGGGTTTTGGTTGATTATATGAATTACAAAATTGGTTGTGGTCTATATTGTAGAATTGGATAAATTTCCATTTTTCAAATGGTTTGAAATGTCACTCGGGTCTTAAATTGTTGGGGTTGATCCTATGTACATTCACTATTGCATCGATGGGGTAGTTCGTGTTGTATATAGTTGATACAGGCGTAGTGGGTGTTAATGTGTTACGAATTTATGATTTACTGTAATAGCTTTTTACTTAAAGAATTGGACACAATAAGCCTGTTAAAATACTTAAAAGTGCATCATTCAATATTTAACTAGGAATGACCAAGAAATCACTAACTCAGCAACTCTCTTGTTGCAGGTTGGGTCTTGTTTCGACCATCAAGGTTAGCTAAACTGCTCTATTATGCTGCTTTAGGTTTTTAATTTTAGATTCGCTTGCGTAATTGCATTACATTATGCTATGACTCTTATGAGTTATTGTCTGATATCAATGTCATCAGTGGCATATTAATTAATTACCCTCATAGATTTCTGTTATTTTTACTAGTCTAGCCACATAGGAAACTGGAAAGGGATAAGTGAATATCAATTATATCTGATTCCGGAGGTGGCTTGGGTAGCCTGCTTGGGAGAGTCATCCCTGGCATATTGATCTGTCTTCCATAGCTTTAGCTCTTTACTAGTGTTACTAAATATGCTCACTTGTTTCTAAAGGAACAAGCTTAATATGAAAGTAGGGTGTATCAGCCACTTTCATGATGAATTTAGCAATTTATTAGTATATCCTTATAGGAAAAATAAAGTCCCAAGTCAATTTGGCGAACCTTACAGCTTGTAATGTTTTGATCTGCCTTTTTTGCTGGAAGTAATCTTTCATGAAGTTGGTAGGATGAAAGTTAATAACTGGATATTTATCATGATTACATGAAAAGTTAGCATCATTTTGACTTTTTGAGGCATGTATATATACAGGCTTTTTGTTGCATGTTGCAGTAATCTATATCCTGAGTTCCTGACTACTGAGTTTTGGAAAACTTTGTCATATCTGATATCTGATTCTGTCACCATTCTATCATTTGTTTGTGTCAAACTGGCAAATTCTCTTCTGTTTTGAATGTACAATAACTCATTTGTGCAAAGTATATCTTAGAATTGATCGTTATCTTCCAGGATCGAGCTAATGAGATATATAAGAAGGTTGAAGACCAGAAACCCCTTAGAGGAAGGAATCAAGAAGCAATTTTGGCTGCTTGTCTCTATATTGCTTGTCGACAAGAAGACAAACCCAGAACTGTAAAAGGTAAGATAAGTCTAAGAATATTATTCACCTGATTTGTTCTGCCAATAACTAAGTCCTAACTACACAAACACCAGAGATATGCTCAGTTGCTAAGGATGCTACAAAGAAGGAGATTGGCCGTGCAAAAGAGTTTATTGTCAAGCAACTAGAGGGAGAGATGGGTCAGTCAGTGGGAACAATTCATGCAGGAGATTTCTTGGTTTGTCTACGAAAGAATAATTCATACATTGTGGCCTTCTAGGCATTTACTGCTTTAGTTGTGATCATTGGTCTAAGGTGTGCTTTTTTTGTTAATATCTTGCTTTCATGATTGTAGAGGCGTTTTTGTTCGCATTTAGGCATGGAAAAGCAAACTGTAAAAGCTGCCCAAGAAGCTGTACTGAAATCTGAGGAGTTTGATGTGAGGTAGTGTTCTGCCCCTCATAAACTGCCTGCATTGAATTGATTGAAATAGCTAATATAGAAACTTTTTGAATAATTGTTTTGCAATACATTTTTGGAATATTACTTATAACTTTCATTTGGAAATCTTGAACGTCCAATATTGTTGAGCTATGTTGCTAAGACTACTACCAAAAGTACCCTTCTTGGATCTTCACAGCATATGGACGTTGGACACTTAATTTTTGACCGAAAATCTGGAAATACTCAGAATTAGCAAATTTGACAATTGGACACGTGCCTTTGTCTAAAAGAGTACTCACTTTTCTGTAACGTATAGTTGTTGAGATAGGTGCTAGGTAGAGAGCCATAGAACACCTGAGCACATTTGCTATAGGCATTGGTGTGTGATAAAATTTGCCTGTTTGAGCTATGAGAAACATTTCAACCTGTGAAAAATTAGTTAAACTCATGGTTTAAAATTCTTTTTCTGCAGGAGGAGCCCGATTTCAATTGCTGCGGCTATCATTTACATTATTACCCAACTATCTGACGCTAAGAAACCACTCAAGGGTAAGCTTACTGCTCTCTTCTCCTCCCCCTCCTCTCAAGTCTCTAACTCCCTCAATATTTGCTAAGAACAATGCTGATTCAATTTTTGAAATGTGACAGATATATCTCTTGCTACCGGGGTAGCTGAGGGCACAATAAGGAATGCTTACAAGGACCTTTATCCCCATATATCAAAGATTGTACCAAAATGGTATGCCAAGGAAGACGACCTTAGAAATTTATGCAATCCTTGAGAACCATTTCGGATTATAGAACAAACTGTAGGAACTTTTTAGCTAATGGTAGCGTAGAAGCAAGCCATTTGTTTGAGGTGATTAATTGACCTTATCATCTCTTTTAGCTGGATGGTTGCTGGTTTAGGTTAATAGGTCTTGTTCATTTGTATTATAATAATTAATATCTGATGTCCGGTTCTTCTGCTGTTTACTCTGTAGTCATCACAAACCATAGTGTATCGAATTACTTTCAGAATTCAGATGCTGCTCTCTTCTGATTGATTCACCCCTTTCCCATTCTGTTATTGTCCGCATTGTATAGAAGAGAAAGATTGAATAAGAGAGAACTGAGGGCCAATTTTTTATGACCCTTTGGCTGTTAACTCAAAGGGAAGATTAATACGAAAAACGAGAGGCTGTTTAACAGTTACTCCTAGTCGCAGCGTATTTGGTAAACCAACAACTTAAGTCACGCAGAAAATATGTAGTAGCTTCATACTTTGGTCTCTATTGCTAAATTGAATTTCATATTTTCAGCTTTAATCACTCCAAACAAACAATGACAAAAGGAATGCTACAATAGTAAGACTAAAAAAGGCCGAGGATATTAGATGAAGTGTGATTAAGAAGAAAGAGAATAGCTAATCCACTTCCTCCTTTTATTTAAGAAGAGAGAAAGAGTTGTCGAGGCGAGAGTTAAATCCTACTCGTATTTCCCTACAATATATTAATTGATGAGTCGATATTATTTATCCATTTTTGTATGCTTAATAGAGTGTTACGTGACTTTTATCATACTTATCAAGCAACGACATTTGGGAGGGTGCAGATAGGTTAAAAGTAACAATATAAGTACGTTTTTACCATTAAATTCAAGTGTAACATTTTAATAATATAGGAAAAGAGGTGAGTTAAAACGATACAAAATACTTAATTGTTAAAAAACATTTAAGCTTTCAGATTTGAAAGCAGAATTTCTTTATTAGTACTAGCACATACACAATCATAAACCATCAAGATCAAGATATATAAATGTAGTATTATTTTTCCTCAAAAAAAAAAATGTAGTATTATATACAAATATTGGGAAATAATAAAGTCAGACATAAGATTCTTTGAATCAGCTCAAGATTCCAAATTTACGTGGGGCCTACAAAATGATCAGCTCTCACAACCGTTGGATGAAGGCTCCACCAGACTACCACCATTGGATTTGTCGTAGCTGATGATTGATCAATCAGTGATCTAACTGTTAATCATATAATATCTCAACATTAGGTTCCCCTTCACATCCACAGTACTTTACAATTTAGTTCATACACTTGTAACATTTCATTTTCACCAAAAAAGTTGAACTTTCTTTAGGTGAGATAGCTTATCTCAGCTGATACTTACCATTTTTCTCATACAATATGGTCCATATTCATAGTCTTAAGTAAATTTGGACTAAGACGGCAATTTATATCCTACACCCAAGTATCCGGAACAATAACGCGCATTAATTTGTAGGTGAGTGTTTGTGGCTTCACGTGTCAAATTGTCAATATATGTTGTGCTCACGCTAGCTATATCCGCTTGTACAGTAAAGTGTGTTCGTTTTCATTAAAGTACAACTGGTTGTATGATTTCATAATCGGACCAAATCCCATAATATTGATCAAAGACTCATCTAGTTAAAGAGCATATTATATGGATGAAGATTGGGACCCAAAGGATAAATCCCCCTTTGCTTTGTACAAGTGATGGAGATGAATCCAAAGAGCTACTCACTTTACGCAAAGAAGGTGGGAATAAAATAATACTTCACCAATAAAGAAAAAAATTCTGAGCCTAAGAAATAAATAATCAGTTTAAGTAATCATACTTGTAGAAAGTCACCACATTAGGTATGGAAAATGAGGCAACAATAACCCTTCTTAAAGTTCTCTAAAGCAATGCCACATGAAGCTAATAATTCTTTTCTTAAAGTTCTCTAAAGCAATGCCACATGAAGCTAATAATTCTTTTAATATTTTTTAATGTGCTCCGTCCAAAATTAAGATCACTAAATAATCTTGCATGTTAGTCGTAATGATATACTCAGAACAGTATAATACAAATCACACAACATAAATTGTATCGTCTCAACTATTTCAAATATTTCAAAATAGGTGTAAATGCGACTATTAATTCCAAACCGAAAGAATGATTACCTTATGAATTAAGTCTTTAACCACCAAGTCACCAACTCTCTCCTGCAACTCTTGTATTTCTGATCTGTATAGCTAGATCAGTAGATTGTGAAGACCCTTTTCTGATTATCAGCTAACCCCACTTAAGCTCCCATTTTATGGTCCCCCTAAAAAAATTTGCACATATATATATATAAGCTTTCATAAAATTTAGCATGGACCATTTTTGTTAAGGACCCCATATCATATGGGTCACGGTCACCCCTCCATAACCATAAGAACAACCAACAATTCAAATACCTGCCTTTCTATCACAAAAATATCCTTTCTTTTTGTAGTATAGTCTTGGATTTTGTCTTCCCCTTGTTTTCTGAATGTTTACGCATAAAAATCATGTCAGATGCATACTTGGTGTCAATCATCTTGATTAGCAGCTTATCATTGACTTGGTTAGCTGCTTTTGGGTCTGTCACAGCCCCTCCAAGGCCGAAAATCAACCGGTATTTTCGGTTTGATGAGAAAACAGACAGTTGGGTGCCTGTAGAATTGCCTTATGATCTGATTACCTGTGTCAATGGTAATTGTACAGTTGTAGGTTCTATCCGCCAAGCACCGGAGAAAGAAGAGAGTCAACCGAGGAATGGTGATAATACAGGAAGGAAAGCAAATAAGGAAATTTACAAAAGACTTTTACCTTTGAGGAAGCACGTTTCTCTGACAAAAATGTCTGATGCATCAATCTGGATCACCGGTGAGAGCGGGTCAATCTATGAGAGATTCTGGAATGGTGTACAATGGGTGATTGCTCCCCATGATTTGCCTGTATCTGCAGAGCCTGCAACATCTGTGTTCTTTGTCAATCAGACTATTCTTGCTCTTTCTGAAGCAGGGTATCTATATCAGGTACAGTTCTGTGAGTGTATAATAAGACTCAGATATATCTAACGGTCAGGTGACAATCTCACAATCAACATGTGAAAACACTGCAATGCCCTTTTATATCAGGTGAAAATTTGAGAGCTATGTTACTCGAACTTAGGCATTGGTGTCAAACTTTGGTATCAGTCCAAGTGACAATTATCCATACATATGTTGGATTGTCGAGGATCTGACATGGGTACTTAAGGTTGAATGAGGGTCCGACTAGAAGTCTCTGAATATAATATATTAATATTTGGTTGTTCTGAATTTCCTGTCAGTTTTGATGGGTTCCTTACCTTTTCAGATGCAACTGGTTGAAAACTCGCAACTGGTTTGGATAAAGCTTGAAGCTTCGGTTTATCACAGTGCAAGAGATGAAAGACAGCAAAGCTTGATAAAGTCTGGAGTTGTTACAAAAGATGGGGAGTGAGTAGTTGGATTTTCTTATTGCTCAAGCTGTGTTGAGCATAACAGCTTCCATAATCAGAATGACTGACAAATTTGCCCATCCCTCAGGAGAATTTACTTCTGCACAAAAAATGGATCTCTGTTAGAACTTGCAGAGGTTGAACCTCCGAGGTACATCCATGAACTATATGATCAGTGTAAAATTTTCTAAAGCCGATGTTGAAGTTGTCACTGATGATATTTACATATTGTGAACACAAACAGGTGGGTTAATTATGGGCAGCCTCCAGGAGCAGATGTTGCAGCAATAACCGATGTTGGTACAATCAGATCAAACCTTATTTTCACAATCAGGTGAGCTAATATAAGTGCAAACAAACACTCCATGTGTCTCCAACAAATGTCCATTCAATTATTCATAGAATATCCATAAAATGAATTTTATTTTATCTGCTATTTTATCCAGCAACTTCCTACCTGAATCTGCATAGACAGTGACTAAATACAAAGCATTAATGAAAATTGTGAATCACATGATATGAAATTTGCATACCATAGTTCGGCAGGAGATCTATACGAGCATGATAAAAATACAAAACCACCATGGAAGAAGCACATATGGAAAGTAGGGTCAGCAGAAGATACTTCCTTGCTACCATCAAGAGGATGCAGTGCTCAAGGACTAGGAGGAGCTTCTTCAATATCACTGTTTCTGCTAAGCAAGGTGCAGTAACCTCAAACATGACAAAATGCATATTTTCTCCAACATTAATTAGTTGTCATGATGTCCCAACTGATTATGATTAAACACTACACTATTTTACAAAAGCACACTAATTTAATAAATAAAACTTATAGTAGTATTATTTCTGTAATGTTGACCATTGATTTCACACCGAAGATTTACATTATACAGAATACTTCATTGATTCCTCTTCCCCCCCCCCCCCCCCCCAACACACACACACACACAAAATGTTCATCATCATAAATTCACAGATGTTTTAGTCTCAGACTCAGGTCTAAGATTTTCAGCACTGACATCCTCGGGCCTTAATCTTATCACTGTTGCTATTCCTTTACCTGCATATGCAGGCAGGTAAGCTGGTTGAGAGGCGACTGAACCAGAGAAAATGGAAATGGATAGTACACGGAAGTCCAGAAGATCAACTGCTGACATCAATCACACCAGTTCCAGAAGATGAATCCAGTGAGAAATATTCAGTGCTCCTGACAACCGCATCAGGCTCAATACTGGAATATCAAGCAGGAAAACAGACAGGTAACAATAAGGAAAAACAGAATAAAGCTCTCTAGAGTTTAGACTTTTTACCAATTTTAACACAGAATTCCTCTTTAATATAATAATGCAACAGCAATTTAGAGTTTTAGACAATACTTATATGAGATGTAGCATAAAATAGGGGCAAGTAGCATAGGTATAAAATTAATAAGAAAGAAATCATAGCCTCTACAAGGAAATTTGTCTTTATAATGTCTAAAAGAGTTCAGTCTTGGTGAAGATCTAATATAACACACATTCCATCCAGAGTTAATCATCACATTGTCTCAAACCCTCATAATATAAGATATGACATGACATTAGAAAAAGACAGGATATATAATTGGGTCATTCCTATCCTCTCCCATCAACTAATTTGGATCATTATTATCCTCGCCCATCAATTAGTTTTAAAAGTGGAATATTAAGAAAAATAAAGTTTATCTGGAGATCCTAAAATAGTATACTCTGTAAGTGACTTTTAATTCTGGACAGAGGGAGTATTAAACTGGATGATCAACAGATCAAGTGCAGTTGCATGGAGTCTCAACCTCTAGGGGACTTGTACGAGAGATGTTTCCTAAACCATTATTTATTGGCCTTAAATCTATAATACATTGAAAAAACATATATATAAACAAGGGAACTGATGTTTATATTTGTGTCCTGATAGGAGTGGCTCAAGATTACCAACTAGAAGAACCATGGGTAAATCACATGCATCCACCACATGCAAAGGTAGCAAGAGGTGTAGAAGGGATACCATATCAATTTGGTAGGATCCTTTTCCCACTAGATGACGGCAGGATTGCAGAACTTCATCTATCAGGTTTAGGTGGTGAAAATTCAGGACCAAATCATCAAATCAGTATCCGCAAAAGATTGTCATTAAAGTATGTTTGGTCAATATTAGATGCTCCTGAGACTGAAGGATGGAATGCAGAGTATTGTACTGAGGACCGTGGACCCTCCAATTGCATAATGGGTGTAAAGGATGAAACAAATGATTTCACAAACACAAGAAGTATGACAAGAAGGCGAAAGGGAATGCAACAGAACTACCTGATCCCTGATATGTCAGGCATCAACCTAGAAAAACCATTGGAAGAACATAAATTGGAAGAGAATTGGGTGAATGCAAACTTTGGCATGAGAGTGATTCAAGGAGGCAGATCATTTTTTCTGGTGTCAAATAGTGGTCTGACTTTTGAGTATCTTTACAATGACAACGTAGGGCTATGGCTGAAGCATGATCACCCAACAGCTATGAATGGTGCAGTTGGGAGCTATAATGGGAGTCTGTTCTTGGTTGACATCCACGGTACTTTGCTAATCAGAGAGAGAAGCAACAATGAGTTGCAGTGGATAAATTGTACTGCCATGAAGAAAGGGAAACAGATAATTGGTGGCCCTCCATGGGACAGGATCCACGGTACAGGAAAGAAAATCACGGAAAATGATGCAATTTATTTTGTAAGCAAGAAGGGAACACTACTGCAGTTCACTGTAAGTTGTGAAGCACCAAAAATGCAAGACACTAATGTTTGCTCAATTGCATTTTCCAATTGGAAACAATCACTATTTTTTTCCTGTTGCTTTAAAGCTAAGAGGCATACCTATATGTTAATATCTTTTTAGTCGTTGTCATCAAAAATCTAACTAGAATAAGCATTCTAATGCTTTCCCAGTGACAAAATATGAAACCTAAACTAGAGAGTTCAAATTAACTACATCATGTCATCCTCTATCCAGAGATAATAGTCACATAGTTTCAGGATGTCTGGTAGATTGTCATATTTCCTAGAAAAGTACTGGTTTTTTATTGGCTTTCCCAAATCCTTAAATTAGGTTGAAGTATAACGAGAGTGGGAAAATCCAAACTATTACATAGAAATTTTTTAGTAAATTTGTGCTTCCCTTTACAGACCGGAACAAAGTAAGTTGATCTCCTCTCATTATGCCTCCCTAAAAACAGTTGCAAATATTTTATAACAACGGAGTTTATCTGAGAGACTAACAGCAGACACTATTGTCTAGGTTGCTCTCAGGAATTTTAAATGGAAAGACTGCAAAAGCCCTGCAGATACAGAGATTGCAACAATAGTAGACCAAGAAGTGTGCAGGGATAAGGTAATTTTTGTTATTGGAAGGAATGGAAGGTTGTATCAATATAATAGATTGTCTGGATTATGGCATGAACATCATCAATCTCAGCACCTAGTTCTCTCAAGATTACCCGGGACAGCTATGAGGCCATCAGCACTATCTTTGGATGGCTCTCTTTTCATGATTTCAGGAGATGGCGGACTAGTAGAATATCAATGGAACTCACTTGATGGATGGATATGGGTTGAACATGGCACACCAAATGGAGTGAGAATAGCTGGGGCACCTGGGCCAGGTTTTGAGGGTCATCAGTTGTTCTTAGTCGGGTCAGATGGGAAAGTTTACCTAAGGCACTTCAACGAAGGAGAATGGAAGTGGAGAAACTGTGAATTTCCAGATTCTGAAAATACACCAGCTGAACAAGAAAGAGGGGAAAAGGCAAAGCATTGGAAAGAAAAAGGCATCTGTCTCGATACTGTTAGTGTGGACAGTGCAGAAGAGCCCACATTAAGAAAGACAAACCAAAACTGTGATCCTAAGGTGAGTTTCAGATGTAAATAATCTAACTATCAACTCTATGCAATGATAAGTTAACTGATATGTAATTCATCTGATCTTTACACAGGTGGCATCAACACGGCCAATTCGTTCTGCTGAAGATAAAGTAATATTCGAGCTAAGGGATGGCAGAGTAAGCATTTTATCACAAAGATATCATTATTTTTACATTTTAAAATAATGGCACATCAACATGACACTATATAAAGTTTTAAAGCAGAAAATTCAATGGTTTCCACAGTATAAAGAAAACTTTTGGCTGTCAAGACTCTAGAGTTTGGTTTAAAATTGAAACATACGCAAACATATTTGCTCACTAACAATTGTAGCTAAATACTCACCTTGTCATATGACCAGTTGGCTGAGATGCATCAAGTAAAGGCTTCCGATTGGATATGGTCAAAAATAATTGCAACTCCCACAAGCCTATGCACGGAAAATTTCTGGGCTGCTGCTGCATCATGAAGCTGGAAGATACAGACATAAAAGCACCTTAAAGATTGTAACAAGCATATAATGCAGGATTGCAGGGCACATAATGCAGAAGCACAGAAGCTAGGAGATACTGAAATATACCATACTGTACATAGTAAAGCAATGACACCAAACTTTTCACCCTCAATCTAGCACAGCAGGACAAGATGAAGCTTAGAAGCCTGAAGCCTTAAGCTACCTAGAGCATTGCTTGTAAAATTGTCTTCAATGTTCACTGTACAGTTTCATACAAAAATATACACTTCATCTTCTATTTTTCTTGTAAAATTGTCACTATTGTATCTCTAATATTAAAAGCAGTGACTTCAATAATCAGAATATGAAAGCTTCCTAAATACAATGAAAACTGGTGGGCTCAGTCAAATAAATTCAGAATTCTACTGATGTACTCTATAACCACATGATTATAGTTGTGCGTTTGTCATTATCGTCTCAATAATCATATGATTATGACACATCTAGAATCGAATCGTGATGTTGGCAAGAGGCCCAACCTACTGCTGAACCCCCATCTGCAAGAAGAATAATAAATCATAAGTTTTCTATTAATATGAGAGACAAGTACATTTGCATTATGTAAGTTAATAGGTAGTTGCTGATCTCTTAATTGAAAAGGACATATGGATGAGATACACACTGGGACCAGATGGGAAATCCACAACATGTTCTACAATGCTACCCCTATATGAATTAATTAAATCCTAATCTCCATAGATCGCGGCTACTACTACCGCGAACAATTTTCTCAAGAGAAAGTACTACGTCATAACCAAATTTCACCAAATCAACACTCCAAAGAAACTTTCTTCTTCAATGTCTCAAAATTTTGACAAAAAAATTAACATTAATTATTGTACTTACACATTATTGTAAGCTTAATTATGACGTGTAGTCATGAGTTATCTTTGTATCATATCTCAATTAAGTCAATGAATCAAGGTAAACCAATCTAGTAAGAAACAACTTATAGAGCTTCTTTGTTCTTTCTAACAAGTCAAGCTTCTTATATTATTACTCCTCAACTTCGATTTAATTCAAAAATCGTCGATAAAGAGAAAGTCTAAGTTAATATCCGATATTGATCAATCTCAATCTCACACCCCGTCAGCAAATCCCAACTCTATAATAAGCCCAAATTCATTGAAAAAATAATCCCTCATCATCTTCTTCCTTATCCCTCTTCTCCAAATGGAAGAAGAAGAACTAGAATCAATAGAATTCAACAACCTTCCAAAAGACATAATTTTCGACATTTTTTCGAGAATCCCATTAAAACAACTCTATCAATTACGCTGTGTTTGTAAGAAATGGCTATTTTATCTACATCAAAACCCAGAATTCAGAGGTTTTTACCATCAAAAACACAAAATCAACCCAATTTTACTCTTCACTAAACAAATTATGGAAAATCCATCAACCCAATTATCTTCCTACTATATTGATGGAACCCCAATTACTCAAATTTCTACCAATTTTGATCAATCACTAGTTTCAACCCTAACCTGCAATGGAATCCTCTGTTTAATCACAAAAACCAATGCATTTCTCTATGATCCCATTACCATGAGAATCACTAATCTCCCTAATTCAAACCCTAAACGTTTCGACTCATCATTTGGGTGGGCATTCGGGTTTTCCCCGCTTCGAAACATTTTCAAAATCCTCCATTTTTACACCATTGAAAAGAAATCTGACAATTTTCATTACTGTCAAACTCAGGAAATAATGTGTGAAATTCTGAGCAAACCCAGTTCAGATCTCGGGTTCGAATCCCAAGAAGAGTGGAATAATCTTGGGATTTGCCCATTTGATTTTCTGGGTAGAAAAAATTATGCATTTGTTGATGGGAAATTTTACTGGTTAATTGGGGAAAAGAAATTCAAC
This sequence comes from Chenopodium album, assembly GCF_948465745.1. Lineage (NCBI taxonomy): Eukaryota > Viridiplantae > Streptophyta > Magnoliopsida > Caryophyllales > Amaranthaceae > Chenopodium > Chenopodium album. Next base: position 1,706,530 of record NC_137855.1, read on the forward strand.
CCAGAAAACATAAAGATCATGTCTTTTGACATTGAAATTGAGGGTTTTGGGTTGAATTATTTTCCCAAATCATGCTCAAATCGTTCAGTTGAATGCCTGGATTTGGTTGAAATTAGGGATTTTTTGTGTTTAACAGATAGATTACCTTGGGAATCGAGCATGGATATTTGGATGATGGAGAAAGAAAACAAGGGTTTTCCAAATTTTTGGGTAAAGAAATATAAAATTGATCTTATGGGAATTAATCATCATGATGTAAGAATTTTGGGCCATTTGATTAAAATCAACGGTGGTGATTGTGAGAGTGAAGGGAAGATTATGATAAAATTTGGAGGTCAAAGTTTTGGGTTTTATGAGCTTGATAATGAGGTTTTTACAAATTTGGCGGGTGAAATTAATTTTCAAGAATGGGATTTACAGTTTATGGTTAACAGAAAGTTTCTATTATAGGAAATGGGTGTCTAATTTTGTACTGTAGCTTCCGATTTTGGAGAGTCGTTTTGTACTCGTACTTGTGAATCTTCGGTTTATAGAATATACGATTAGTTGAGATTTTTCTTGTTAAAACTTCGATTTTTTTTTAGCATCGAGACTTTGCTTACACGATTGGTATATACTGTGTACTATGTAAAGATACTTACAAAGTGAAATTGTTTCTTTGAATCTGTCTAATTATTTACATTGGTCATAATTGATCAAACGAGTAAATTACTTCTATCACTCTCATTTGCATCAAATTTACGACGTATATCAAATTATATGATAAAACAATGTTTTGACAGTATCTAATAATATAATTGAAACCCAGTATATGAATTGGAGCATTTGATGCTGAACAAAAATCATTGAGCCGAGAATGTCTGTCATCAAAGAACACTAAAACACATTTTCAAAGGAGACTTTATAACTACTTCCCTATCTCTCTTTCTCAGAACAAATCATGTACAACCTCTTTCTCAGAACAAATCATGTACAACCACATCCGCGCGCCACATTAAAGCAATATGTATTGAACCAACACGACATTCAACACTATATTTGATTGTTGAAAACTTGATTTCCCATGAAAGTGGACTCGCAAGCCTTGAAGGCTTAAAGCCAACGTCCATTTACCATTTTACTTGAGTGAAAATATCAACTAGAATCACCTCACATAAATCCTTCGTAGCATCATTAGACTCATTACAAGTAGCTGCATAGTACAAAAGGCAGTGAAAAAAAAAAACAGATGATCACAATCAAATTCACTGGGAAGTAGAGATGTAATTGCTGTTAATCTCCAACTGTAACACATCCGCATCATGCAAGCAAGACTAGCCACAAAGTTAGATCACGACAGAACAAGGATTATACTTCATATAGTCTTGTTAGTTGTTACCGACCATCAATAGGTATATGTTTACTTGTAGAGCTTTAGATACTCAGAGCATAAGATCCTTTTTTCGGGGAGGCAGGGAGTAAAAACACATGTTAAAAGAGTAACCATACAAAATCCACAAATTAAAAATTAACAGTAATACGGCTAAAAAAACCTAAATTAATACAGTAGAATAAATAGTGTACACTCAATGTTAAGAAAATGATATCCAAACGCCACTCTTCCATAAGTGAGAATTCATTAACAAAAGCATATATAATGCCTCACTATCATGGCAAAAACAAAAAGTAGCTCCATCACATGCTTTGAACTCGAAATCAGGAGAAGGTATCCACAACTTCCACAAGCAACAAACAGAATTAATATCGTCTTCTAGGACTCCTTGATCGGTGACCACGAGGGGATCTGCATTGATAAATTAAACTTTGTCAAACACATGGAGTCAAAAGCATCTGTGATAGGTGTGTAAATACAGCTGATGAGCAAAGTACATCACAGAAACTCTATATATCTACTCGTGTACCCGTTCATTGCATATGAAGAACGAGTGCATTGCTTAAACGAAAAGATATACGAACAATGTAACAATCAGAGTTAATTAGATAAAACTTTAAGTAAATTCAAATAGAGGTGTTAGGACGAGTAAGTTAATCCAGAAAGTAGCATCAAAGTATTTAAAACTGTAATTGAAGTTTTATGGTGCTGTTGACCATAGATCTTTCAACACCCTTCACAAAAACTGCTACAACCAAGAATTTCCAAAACTTAACAGCAAACGGTTAAAAAGCCAAACCTTCTACGGTTGCCCCTCCTCTTGTAAGGCCCATTACTGAAAGCCCAATCAACATTTATTGGCTGCTCAAGCATTTGGGCACCACTCATCTCCTTTATCGCAGCTTGTGCTTCTTCAAATTTCCCATACTCAACCAGTGCATAACCCTAAAGGTAAACATGAAACAAGGGGACAAATAATATATATGAGGTAATCAAACCAAAAACTGAAACGAATATCAGAAGATCACATTGATATCCATGTGCATGTTGGCATAGAAATACAAATGTTTTCAAGAGAAAACCAACATTTTTCAAGAAAAAATCAGAGAACTAAGCTACCAACAATCCAACATGCCCACATAATAAATACAAAAATATCACAAGGCCCTACACAGAACCAGCAACACAACCAGGTCAACCACCTCAAACCCCGGACAACACTATTATCCACAAACCAGGTAGAGCAAAAAAGGCAGATGATCCTTTCTTTAGCAGGATTTGACATTGATATCAAATAAACAGGGCTTGTGCCAGACATACTCAATTGTGCCACTTACAAACCAGGTAAGAGCAAAAAAAACAGGTGATCCTTAATAATAGATATAGTTTTGGACCATGGACCGCAAATTTACTTAGAGAATCAAACAGCAAACATTCAGACAATAGCCACTTCTGGCAGCATAAGAAAGAATAACGCATCAAATCAAAATTCAAATGACCAATACACTGTAAAAAAAGAACTACTATCGCACCTTGACAAATCCAGTACGGCGATCCAGATTCAAATGCAGGTTTTTAATCTCACCAAAATCTCCAAAAACATTAAGGAGATCCTCTTCCTGTGCCTCTTCATGCACTCCTGTGACAAGCACAATCCAGCCTTCGATTGCTGCAATGAATCGATTTTGTTAGAATTTTGCTTGCAGAAATTTTGATAAAAATAAATTCATAACAAAGAAAACCAAAATTGTTGATTTCTATTTCTACTTTCTTCTTGTAACTTTCTTTTCTTTCTAACCAACTATCCATTCCCAACTATCTCTCCACTCCCCACTTTAAAATTTTTCCGCCCCTAGCACCAGATTTCCTTCCCCTAGAATCAAATGTCAAAAACACCATTTCTCTTTTCAGTAGAATTTTACACAAGATGATTTGGTTTCTGATTCTGCTTGTTTATAGGTGCAAAACCACCAACGAATATTTTTTGGCAACAAAACCCTAGAGCAAACCTGCAACAAATAAGTTGCCATATCTAAAAGGAAAGTAAACCACATGTGATACCTAGTTGGTTAGTTACTTTCTCATGTTCCAAAAAGACGATTGGCTCCAAATGGTATTCCAGCAGAAAAAATTCAATAATTATTGCTACTCACAGCACTATTTCCTACATTGCCATATCTAGTAGGACACCAACCTCAAGTCTCAAACAGTATACCAGTAGAATAGCAAGGTTCCCAATCATTCTCCCTTCCTTCCTAAATCCTCCTTCCTCCACCTCATTTTCTTTGTTTGGAAAATCAATCTAAACTCGCCAAAACATCTAATCAGAATGGAGCAATATTAGAAAGCCGACCTTCTATATGTCCAAGCTGGGGATATCTTTGTTTTTGAATCAGATTCACCAGTACAAAACAATGAGGTCAATTCACTGGTAGAAAATCTAACATGTCCACAAATGTCAACATTGAGTTCCGTAGTCTTAGTACAGCAAAAAAGTCATGCAACAAAAAACTGGCAGATGGTTCCTATGTCTATATCCGGGAGAGTGGAAAAAAAAAAAGAATTGGATCCATGACAACAAACTTTCAATAAGACAGTTTTTTACAGCCAGCTACAAACTTAGGCTCGCAGCACATCATCATCGACTCAAGAGTAAATGAACCATAAATATCCGAGAAGTCAACCACAAAAACAAAAACTTTTATGGATATACCATAATGGTGCAAAACCAATTCTGTCAATAACCAAATTAACCAACTTAATCAAAAAAAACATTTGAAATTGCCACATAAATACAGCATCCATACAAGCTCAAGAAACTACATTTGTTTAATCTACGTAATAAGAAAGTACAAGAAGAAAGTAGAAATAGAAATTAACAATTAGCTTCTGAGATATTATATCTGGACCTGCCTAAAACCCCCTATCATGTTGCCAGACCACCAGTAGAAAAGTAAGATAAAATCCATCCACCAAGAACGAATAGAAAAGAAACTTGAATGTGCAAAAACAATTGTTTGGGTTGGGCCTTGAATGTGGGCTTTTAATGTTTGGGTTTTATTGTTATTAAAGTAGACTGATTGCTCTTATAGCACTTTATATGTTCATTGCAATTCTATTTCAAAAAACTTTATATTAGTAAGTAAAATTTGTCGAGGCAAGAGTCGCAGGATAACATCATCGACTCAAGAGTTAATGTACCATAAGCATCCGAGAAGTCAATCATAAACACATAAACTTATATGGATATACCATTACAAAACCAGTTCTGTCAATAACCAAATTAACCAATTGAAGCATAAAAATAAAAAAATAAAAAAAAAAAAAAAAAAAAAAATTAAAAAAAAATAAAAATAAAAATTTTAAAAAAAAAAAAACATTTGGAATTGCCACATAGATGCAGCATCCATACTAGCTCAAGAAACTACATTTGTTTAATCTACTTAATAAGAAAGTACAAGAAGAAAGTAGAAATAGAAATCAACAATTAGCTTCTGAGATATTTACAACACTTGTGTTCATATCTGGACCTGCCTAAAACCCCCTATCATGTTGCCAGACCACCAGTAGAAAAGTAAGATAAAATCCATCCACCAAGAACGAACAGAAAAGAAACTTGAATGTGCAAAAATAATGAAGAAAACAGCCAAAGACGAGAAGCTTAAAAAGCTTCAATTACTCCCTCACAAGTCCAAGTAACTGCCAGACTACAATGGTATCTTATAAATAGTTTATAAGCTGCAATTCACTGAAGAATAAACCCTAAGTATCAACCAATTGGTTTCTTAACTTTAAACTACAATTCCAGCTGCACTATTTAACCACTAGCAGTAACAGTGAAATAGTGAATACACTCTAACAAGGCTAGATGATGCATGTCTTGTAAGACACAGAAAAACCCCAACTATCTTATACTTAGTAAGTTATTCCACCGCCTATTTCCTCCACTAAAATCAATCGATCAATCACAACCTTTACCCAAAATTCCAAATTACACCCAAAATACAAAGTAAAAATCTAATTCCAAAATCCTGGCAGTTCGAAACAAATACAGTTGACATAGAAAAATGCTAGCTCCTAAAGTTAGTAGTTTTCCAAAAGGGCTAACTTGCTACATTCACTACCAGAACCCGAAACCCTACACTTCGACAAGTCCCAAACTCATAACCTAAAACCTTAATTCCATCTCCACCATTCAATTAGCACTCAATCGAGACTCGTATACATTACACTTTACCAATTAACACACGAATAATAACTAAAAATCCCCAATTACCACAAATTCCGCCATGAATTCAACAAATCACAACCCAAATCCCTAACAACAACAACAACAAACATCAATTACCAAAACCCTAACAATCATAAACAAATCCAATCAACTAAAACCCTAACAACCTACACCAATAAACACAAACAAATAAAGCAAATTAACAAAATCAGAGAGAAGAAAACTAACAGCGAGCGGGACCAGGTCCACCATCAGAATCAAGAGATTCAAATTCACGAGCAGCCATACGACTATTACGCTCAGCATCAGCTTCTTCACGAAAACCACGCCCTTTCGTCTTCTTCACGAACCCAGCAGCCGAGCCGCCGGCAATGGCGGATTTGAGCTTGGGATGAGAAGCCCTAGGAGAACCGTCGGCGTCAGCGGCGCCGCCATCTTCGTCCATGAGATCGTCTTCTTCTGGTTCGAAGTCGACTGCTTCAACGTCGGTTGCCGCCATTGTTAGAGCTTTGAGGTGGTGGAGTTGTTGATTTTCTCTCTCCTCGGTTGTAAGGGGAAAAAGGAGGAGGGATGTTTTACTGGTTTTGGTTGAGTTGTGTTTTTGGAGAGGTGGGATGATTAGTATAAGAGAAGATTATTTGATTTTGGGTTGGGCCTTAAATGTGGGCTTTCAATGCTTGGGCCTTGAATAACTCAACCAAAACCAGTATAACATCCCTCCTCTCCAAAAAATCAATTATGTGCGTGTGTTTTTTTTTTTTTTTAAAAGGAACTACTACGTAGATTGGACTCGTGTGTTGCACGATTTAAATAATTTTGTTATCATGCATATGAAATAATTTTGTTATTATGCATAAAAAATTAATTTTATCATTTGTGTAAAAATGAGTGGCAATCATTTTTTATTCAAAAATGTATAATGTAGATAAAAATAATAATTGTTTAAAAAAACATTAAAATAATAATTCATGACACCATCAATAGAAATGAAGGAATGACACGTAGGATAAGAGATGATGATGTCAGCAATGTTTTGTTTTAGTAATAGTTAATAGATTTTTCAGATTTAATAATGTAAAATTAAGAAATTAGAAATTGCCAACAATATTGGAGATAATGGAAAAAATAAATAACCTAATCATAGTAATCACAGTCAAATATCTTTGAGTTTGAATATATATAGAAGTATAAATGAAAAGATGGTTAAGATGCTAAGACTTATAACGAACTACTTTTCATGAGTTCATACTCGTTTGAAAATGTGCATGAATTTTGTACAATAGAGTTATAGAGGTGTCATGTGACACTATTCTTTCTTATAATTGATTAAGTTGTTGACTTGTTGTGTATGGAGTATCAAGATTGCTACTGATAATTTTGGAATTTGACAATGCAAACTCTTAAGTTGTCAAAATGGTAGTCCATTATTCAAGGCTACTATTAATTTCACTTATATGATAAACTCTCTTTTGTTTAAATGACTTGTAGAGTTGCAGTACTTGCTAGTGGCTACATTCTTGTATTTGAATCTATGTTAGAAACTCTTTATTATTTCATTTTAGTATCCATATCAACACCTCTACATTACAACATGGGGCACATGTCGTCACACTCATGGGCGGATCTAGGGGGGTTCAAGGGGGTTCATTGAACCCACAGATTTTTTGGAAAAAAATTATAAGTTTTAATTTTTTTTCTTTAACAAAAAAAAACAGGGTTAAAAGAGATTTTGTGAGGCAAATAATTTGTTGAGTAAGTTTGGCGCATTGGTTAGAGCTAAAAGTTAGAGCAGCGAGATACTTATAAGTCCTAGGTTCGATTCTTACATCCCCCATTTTTAGTTTTTTTTTTTTTTTTTTCCAGATTTCAAACAAAATAACATTAAAAAAAAATGTTTATTGGGGACTTGGGATTTTTGTTTCATGTGAAGTATAATTTTTGCAATAGAATTATACTTTAAAAGTAGTAGATTTATAAAAGTAGTAATGTTGTAACTAGTATAGACTTTAAAATTGAAAATAACAATTATTATATTGTTTATTTTGTGTATTATTGTAGATTGTAGAGCTTTTGTTACCAACTTAGAGTCTTTTTGGTTGTTTTCAAAAAAATTAAAAAAAAAATCTTTTTTGAAACGTTCCGAAAATTTGCAAAAGTCCACTACTAGTTCTTCACCTAGTTCAAGGAATCCTCCGATAGAAGAAGATATTTTGTCTCCTATTGATGATACGGATATTGAGTCGCAAAATTTGAACTTGTGTATTGAATATTTAACTAAAATATTATCATCGGTTTTTCTTTTAGATTTCGAACCCACGGTTCAAAATTCCTGGATACGCCACTGGTCACACTAGTACCCAACTCTTTATGTAATATACTATTTGAATTGTTATCATATCGCCTACAAAATTCATGAGAAAATCACGTAAAATTCATGAGAAAATCACGTAAAACACCGGTAGATATGCTTTGTATTAGAAAGCTGACATTGCTCAAGATTACATGCAACTCTATGAGAAGTATAACGAATTGGCACATGATGAAATTTTCACCAAGCAAATTATGAAACCTAAATTTGAACTTGGAAGGAGAGGGAGAGGGAGAGGGAGAGGGACCTATTATAAGCTCATAAAATGGAGCCATATCAAGTTAGAGGAAATGGCATGTATTTTTAGCGGGAGACAATGACACGGAACAAACACAAAGTATCTTATTTTAGATTTGCATTGAAAGTGATTTTGACTATGGCTCATCAATGCAATGTTAAAACTCTACTTTGTAGTATATTGGACAAACTATGGCTAGTATATTATACATACAATTATTTATTCAATTATTAATTTATTATTCTTGTATTTTATGTATTTGATTGATAGACTTTATGTCTCTAAACATGTTCTATTTACTTTATTTCCGACATTTTTAGCCTCACCTTGTCAAATACGAAGTATAACCCTAAATCTAATAAGATCAAAATAATTTGTTTACTTGTTCCTATATTGAAATAAATATAACAATATCAGGGCGAGATTTATCATATGGCCATTAGCCCGATCCTAAAGATCCACTCCAAACCTGACTACAAACCTTAATAGGAAGAGATCAAATCCTTAGTTCTAACAGAATGACAACCACCAATTCACGAGAATCTCACCTTAAAGTGAGATTTTTGATTTGTTGATTGGATTACATGTGCATGCAAATATACAAACATCATAGTCTCCCAGATAAGAGTAGTAATTATCCTATACTACCAGACAATAGTGGAGTTAGTAACTGTTGGATTTTTATGTTTCATAGACTCACACTCTTGCTAAATTGCCCCCACACCCCACTTCTTCATTGTGGGAAGGGAAATTAAGACTAGGTTATGTCTTAATATGGAAATTATGCACTAATCTATTCTTTAGCATTCTAAGAACGTTTATTTTTAGTCTGTCGTTTAAAATATAAATTAATTATACCCTCGATGAGAAGAGTCCGGATGATTTAATTTAAGAATACAACATGAATTTGTACAAACTATTAAAACCTATGGTCCAGATAATTTAAGTTTATTACTCTGTAATTAAAGTTACTGATTTTTACTAAATCGGACATGATTTACTCATGTCGAAGTTGTTATGAAGTTGAGAGGTAGAGCAAGTTGGTCTGGGTTGAAGCCCAGGGATGTGGGCCATAGAATGGATTGGGATGTTTCTGTTTAGCATTAAGCCAGTGTTTGGGCTTTTTCGTGTAGGCCCCTGAAATCATATTCTACTGGGCAATCAAATTATGGACCTACATGCAATTAAGGATTTCCCAGAGGTAGTTTGGTAAGTTTTTGCCTACATTGGCTTCATTTACTTGACTTACTTCTTTCCATTCAAACTTTGAAGTTATTTTTTTATATTTAAAAACAAAGTACCTCTTTGTATACAAGCAATAATTGTTACAAAATTATGCAATGACTAAAATCTATAATAATATTAATAACTTCCTCGTCGATTTGGTGAGAAATAGGATTAACAAAATGCGATGATAAGTTTTAAGGATAAAATAATGACTAACCTCATATAAAAAGTATAGCGGATATAATATGACGAAGTGAGACTGTAAAAGAGATATAGTTATGTTCACCTATGGAATGCCACAAAAAATTGTGGGGGCAATTGAGAATTAGGCTCCTAAGATTGACCGCATGCTCTATTGGTCATCTAGACCATACTATGATACCAGAACAAAAGCCACTCTCATAAAGGTCCATGACCTAGCTAGCTAGTGAAAGAGAAATCATGACAATAAAATGACACGAGTAGAAAATATATTAGAATAAATCAATACCGTTTGTTATCGAAAAACTATCCACAAATTTTACTTTTAAGGATATGAGTAGAGATTGAAATAGTTGTTTTTACGAATAGTATGTCCACAATTAAATACTCATAGTATAAAAGGTACACATCATCAATAATATTGGTAGATAACAAACGTTTTAGCATATTTAGATAACAAAAGCCTCTATAAGTAGTTTTATATACTTGCGTCCTGCCTTCCTTGAATATCTCCGTGTTTTAATAAGTGTTACAGTTTGACTAAATACGCATGTCGAGACACAACTTTGACCATTAAATTATATAATTATAAGTAAAATTATAGAAAAATTGATATTATGAAAGTATACATTGTAACGAATAATAGCATTTGTTTGTTATATATCAGTAAATTAATCAAGTCAAAACCATATGTGACCAGTGAAAAAAGTTAAACTGTAAGTTGTAACACTTATTAAAACACGGAGGGACTAATACAGATAGCGTTATCGAATACTTAATCAGATCAAATCATGTGAATTAGTTCAAATCACTAAACATTGTGGATAAGCCACCAATAAGTGACTAAATTAGCGATTATGTCTCGAATATACTTTGGTATATAAAGAAACATTAAACATGCCCTTTGATTAAAAAGATAGTTTGACCCACCAATTTTCTTCCCTACACAAAAAATTGGTGAGGGAATTTCAATGTCCCCCTGACCCTCGTGCTTATTTGTCACTACATCCATGCTTTATATACTTTTCTAATCCTTTCTTATTTACTACCGTCCGATTGGATTTTTCAACCCTAATCAATGGTGTAGATTATAGATGACCGTTGTTATTAGATTTTTAGCAACAACACCAAATCTTAAAGTATTTTGAGTTTGGGTTTAGGGGATTTAAAAGAAATGTCAAATCAATACTTTCTCCGTCCTCATTTGCTTATTCATAAGTCATTTTCTATTTTGAGTTAAATTTTAATTTATGAGGTTAACGATAAAATTAAACGTATTTTATGTGACAATATGTTATGATCCTTCATAAATCCTTACCTCATACGAAGTATATATACTTCATGTCTCCGTGAGTTTGTACGATATGAGTACTCCTTGAACATTTTTTAAGAGACAATCGAAAAAGTAGAAGTAATTAAAAGGAAAATGCATGACAAAGTACGGTGAAGTTAATTATGTCAGATATTTGATTTTGGGTGATCTTGGGACGTGTTTATGATCAGTATACATACTTTATATTACGTATATTTATATTCTGCATACATTAGAAGGTTAAAATAGTGATTTTCGCACGTGATGCCACCAAAGGGGCGTGCTCATCAATTGCCACTTTATTTAAAATCCACTAGTTGATTGTTGTATGATACTCCTATTTTATTTTTCTGATATTTACTGACAAAATTAACATGACCCTTTGCCCTTTGGGTTATTTTATTCTTTGGTTTGGATAATGATTATTGATACGGCGTATTCCGTATTTGGTTTGGTTGACCTTGACTACATACTACGGAGTAGTTGATACAGTATTACAATTTGAATATGTGAGAGTCAGGAATACCTTAAGTGATTAGGTTCGCTATCGCTTTCAAAAGATTTTGAGACTGATTTTCATCACCTATTTTTGTGGCTCTCTTACACCAAAAACAAAATAATAATCTGAATTTGTAGTCATAAACTCGTAATGATGACTAAAGTCCCCTCCTAATTGTTATTGCGGGGGATCGAACACAGATCCTCCCTATCAAGTGTAGTCCCAATCATCACTACACCAACATCCAATTGGTAGAATTAATATGCATTTTTCAAATATGATAATTTCATATTAATAAGTTTTGAAAAAGATATTCGATGATTAATAACGCAAGTAAAAGGATAATATCTAATCTAATTTGATATAGTATGATATGATTAATCCTTTTGAAACAATTTAAACTAAGTATAGCCTAAGGTGGAACCGTTGAAAATTCCTTTACCGTACCATTTCCTCCAACCCATGTCAAAATGACTTGTGAAAGATATTGGCTAAGTAAGGTCTTTCTCTTTGCTGCCAAATATCACTCACTTTTTTTTTTTAAAGGAAAAAAAAAAAAAAGTATAATTGATATAGACGGAATTTGATCTCAAATCATCTTGAATATCACCGTATAAAACTTTGGCTGATTGAGCTAATTTACCATCTACACTCCTCTACTTATATACATGTCATGTCTTGCCTCTTCAAGTCTTCCCTACATGAGCAATATACTCACTATAATCTCTAGACATGTAACATTCGAGCTTAAACATTAACGATCAAAATATTGCTTTATTATTTGTGTGTTTACAATCACAATGGATTCATCACAATTGTCCAATTAATAACTTGGTAATGACCTTGTTTGAAATTAATATTTACTATCTAGTGCATTTATAAGCATTGCTTAAAACCATGAAACACACATTATAAGTTAGAATAATAGACTTAGGCCCTGTTTAGTTCACCTTATACTTGCTTATCTGAATTTATCTGATCTGGTCTGATTTGATTGTCTGATTTGACCAAACATTGATTTTAAGTGTACAATAATCTATAAAGGGAAAAGATATCAAGTGGGGTCTTGTTAAATTCGTAATAATGTGTATTTTATTATTATGTAATTTTCACAATTTTTTTCATTATGAAATTAAAGATATATAGCGATAAAAAACTGCACATGAGACGATAATTTGATCTGAACTTTTTTTTTTTTATATGAATTTATTTTTTTATATATGAACTTATTTTTGTATATATGAATTTTTTTTTTCTTTTTGAAATAAATAAAAATAAGTTGAAATAAACAAGGCATTAAGGAGAAACAAATACTACTGGCAATAGGTTACAATTCTCAAATACTACTCGTAATAGGTTATTAACATGATCATTCATTCTCTTTTTTTTTTTTTTGCCCAAGAGAATCTCAGTATGATCATTGGTCTAATAATAGTTGGATATTATTTGTATTTCCTCCAAATATCCAATTTTTACAACTATATAAAATGGTTGCACTCGTGCACACAACACAATACAAATACAATAATTGAATAGTCATTTTCATTTTCCTTTTCTTTTAAATTTCGTGGGATTGGCAAGATAATATCACTCCTACTACCCTAGCATCAACTGCATCATTAGATCTGAATCCTGCTTTATCCCAAACAGTCATTACCTTGCCCATTACTTGTACGAAGTAGGGGTGTCCGTTCTTTTTTTGGTTTGGATTTAGTCCAAATCCGATCCAATCCGAAATATAATTCGATTTTTAATTTTTCAATCCGATCCGATTCAAATTTCTCTCTTGATCCAATCCGAATTAAAATTCGGTTATTTGGATCCGATCCGAAGATCCGAATTATAATACATTATTTTTTAGCTCCTAATACAATTATAAAAATAAAGCTTTAATACAAATAAAAACTTTAAAATAATGAATAAAATAAATAGTTCAACGTCAAGTAATTAATTAATACAAAGTCTCCCTAATTTATTTTTTGTAGTAGTAAGTATTTGAGCTAAACTTCAAAAAATAAAGAAATCCATATTTATACAAGCTTAATTTTACAATTTGGTTTTCGGTTTGGATTGGATCCAATTAGGGTAAATCCGATCCAATCCGAAAATCCGAATTTTCAAAAAATCTCAATCTGATCCAATCTGATTTAAAGTTCGGATCCGATTCGAATTGATAATTCGTTTTGGATTGGATTGAATTTTGGTTTTTATCCGAATTATGCACACCCCTAGTACGAAGTAAGAACTAAGGACTTACCCCACTGAATTACAAGAGAGAAACTAATAAAGGGGTCATTAGTTCAAGAAAGCCTTTAGGGCTTGTTCTCATTGAATTGACTGAACTGAGCTGAACTGAATTGAGCTGGACTGAACTGAACTGAAATGAATATTTTATAAGAAAAGGAAATTAGGAGCTGAACTGAACTGAACTGAATTTCAACGTATGAGAACATATCCTTAATTCGGCTTCTAAACGTCTTATATTATACGAAGTACTTCGTATTATCTTTTAATTCTTTTAGCATAGATGTGAACTAACTTAAGGGCCTGTTCATATTTACGGCACCGAGCTGAATTGAACATTTTATGATAGAAGGAAATTATGAGCTGAACTGAACCGAATTGAACTGAACTGAACTGATTGGAGCTGGACTGAACTAAACTGAAATTAAGTTGAAGTGAACATACCCTAATTGATTAAGTCTTAAGAGATTTATATTTAAAGAGTGAAGACTTGAGATTTGAAACTATTTTTACACCGACCATTGTCATTTACTCGTTTGGTGTTCTCTATATGCACAAAAAAATATGCTAAAAACATTTCTACGGAGTAATTAATAGTGTGAACACCTTCTACGTGGACAACATATAACGTATTTAACTTACTCGTACTTATTGTGTTTTTGAGTAAGGCAAATTAAAATAATTTAATTTAAATTTGAACTTAATTAGCTAAATGTGTGTACATCATCTTAAGTGGGTAGCGTTTTATTTAAGCTAACCAAATTCACTCCATACAAGCTACTAACAAGATATAATTAGACATATGTTGGAATAAGATGGTCTCATTTCTTGGGACAAATATCTCAACGGGTAATGCTTACGCCAACATTGTGGATGGTCTCCAAAGTCCACTTTAATGTTACTTTCCCCCCATAAATAAAACATCCAATATAATTTTAAAACAGCTAGAAAATGTTCAAATGTTAATTAAACACCGAAATTACGGCGAAAATATAATAGAATTTGAACAGAATCACATGCAAAAGATGCAGTTGGGGAGAATTTGACCTCATAACATAAAAGTTATAAGTTGAATTTACAACCAACTATTACGAACATTTCAAACCTTACTCAACTCAATAAATGATCACGTTAGATGATACAACTCAATTAATTTACCAATATCTTAATAATTAATGAAATATAACACAATCATATCTTACCATATACACATCTTACACAAGAATTACCTAGTCAAAAATGTCTCTCCAAAAAAAATCATCTTTTTATCCCATGGTACGCACGTATTGCACAAAAATGTGTTTCAAAAGTTGTCTTTGAAGAAAAATAAAATAAAATAAAATAAAATAAAATAAAAAATAAAATAAAGAAGAAAACCCAACACAACAAAACACTACCCAAAAAGAAAAAGAAAAAAAAAAGTTGCAATTTTTTTACTCTCCCAAGGCTGCAACAGCAGATAGCATAGCATTAGCACTGCTTGCTGCTAAAAGTTGTGGTTCTTACATTTTTTATTTTTATTATTATTATTATTATTATTTTTTATTACTAAATTATTAATTTATTGACATTCAATTAGTAAAATGATTTTAAAATTACTAAACTCTCAATCTCTCTCCCCCATAAAACATCTTCACCATTTAACCAGAAATCTCTCAACTCCATTTTTTTTTTATTTACGTAGTAATTTATGATTTTAATATAGTTTCCCTCTAATTTCCTTCCTTAATTGTTTTAGTACAAACCATGTTTAAATTTAAAAAAGTCAAATAAATAAAAAAAATTTCAAAAAAAATATTAAAAAATAAAAAATTTACTTACCCTTATCATAATTACTACCTTTTTTATCTAACAAACTTGCTTCAATTCATTTTCCATCTTCTTCATAAATTCAAACCCATCTCTTCCTCTTCCCTTTCTCTTCTTCTTCTTCTTCTTCCCCCATTTTCTCTCTCATCAAACTTTAAAAAAAAAAAAAAAAAAAAATTAAAAATTTGGGTTGAAGTTTCTCTCTTTACTGGGCTTCAATGGAGTCATATGAAGCAACAAGAGCAGTATTTTCAATGGTACAAAGCATAGATCCAGAAAACGCTTCAAAGATTATGGGTTACATACTGATACACCACACTGAGAAAGACATGATTCGCTTTGCTCATGGATCAGAATCACTCATTTTTTCAATACTTAACAGAGCAAAAACTGACTTAGGACTTTTATCGAACACTTCATCTGCATCACCTTCAATGGCTAATTCTTCCCATGCTTCTCACCCTATCACCATTTCTAGACCTAACCCACTTTCTCTCTCTCTTCCTTCTCCAAGATTACCCAACAATGGGTTCAACCCTTCTTCCCCTTCTTCTCCTTCTGTCTGGGCCCACCACCATTCATTAAGCCCTAATTCTCTCTCCTACGCTGCTGTTGTCAATGGAAGTTGTAATAATAATAATAATAATGGTAATAATAATACTAATGGGTCTTTTTCATCTTCTTCTGCAATTGGGTCTTCTCAAATTGGATTTTCTGCAAAAAATGAGGGTAATTTCTTGGATGATTACCATTTACAGGAACAGAATCTGGGTTTTTTGAACGACCCTTTCTCGAAAAATGTGGAGTTCTTTGAGCAAGTACCTTCTTCCATTGATTTAGCAATGAGCCCAGGTTGTAGAAGTGATTCTATGGGTGCTTACCCTTTCTGGGAAAACTCTTCTTCCGCAAGTAGCGCGGACAATAGCGCGCATTTTCATCGAAGAAGCGCGTCTTTCAATGATTGTTACTATGGAACTGATGATTCTACTTCTGGGTTTGGGTTTAAGCCTTGTCTTTACTACTCTAGAGGCTTCTGTAAGAATGGTAACGCCTGTAAGTTCGTTCACGGCGGCGGTTGCGGCGGCGCCGGTGGTGGGTTCTCGGATTCCGGTGATAATTCCGGCCCAATTGTTGGTTCCCCTTGTAGCAAATACGACGCGTTTGAGCAGTGTCAAGAAGAGATTTTTAGGTCTAAACTTGCTCAGCAACAAAGATTAGCTGCTCAGTTAATGTCTGGTGGTATGAATTTACCTTATAATAAGTTGAATTTCCTTCAAACTGAAGCTCAAAGGTAACTATATTTTTATACAATTTGTTTGAATTTTTTTGTATAAAATATGGTGTTACATGTATAATATATGATTGGGTTTAATGGGGGTAATTATAATGTCATGTTGTAGATCTGCAGCAGCTGCATTGATGATGGGTGAAGAGTTTCATAAGTTGCACGGCCGTGTTAGGATGTCAAGAAATGATTTTGCTGGGATGGATTCTAACCCTGGTTCTAGACAGATTTACTTAACATTTCCTGCTGACAGCACTTTCAAAGAAGAGGATGTTTCTAGTTATTTCAAGTAAGATTATCTTATGACATTATTAGATGTTTAATTTTGTAATGATTTAGCTATAATTTTATGTAAAATAAAATGTAGTATGAAATTAAAACAAAGAATTTGTTGTTTTTGGTGTTGTTGTGTGTGTTTGAAGCTTATATGGACCAGTCCAAGATGTGAGGATTCCATATCAACAGAAGAGAATGTTTGGGTTTGTTACATTTGTCTATACTGAAACTGTGAAGCTTATTTTAGCTAAAGGAAACCCTCATTTTGTCTGTGATTCTCGTGTTCTTGTTAAGCCTTACAAGGAGAAGAGCAAGCTTCCTGACAAGTAATTATCTAACCCGAAATCGTGTTGTTTTGTTTCATGGTTATCGTCGCTTCATTGTTTGTTTGCTTGTTTGTAGGAAGCAACATCAGCAACAGATGGAAAGGGGTGATTTTTCGTCGTGTTCGAGCCCGTCTGGGCATGATTGTAGAGATCCTTATGAGTTTCAGCTTGGTGAGCTATTCATTTAAGCTTGTTGATAATTGATATAGCTTTGATTGTGGATTTAAGGACAATGTAGCTTAGTTATTTGTTTGTTGTATGAATAGGAGGAAGAATGTTGTACAGCACTCAGGAGATGTTACTTAGGAAGAAGTTAGAGGAGCAAGCTGATTTTCAGCAAGCTCTTGAATTTCAAGAAAGAAGGCTGATGAACTTGCAACTGTTGGACTTGAAGAATCAGCAGCACCAGCACAATGCATCAGTTGGTTCTCCCATGTCCTCGCCACATTTTGCCCCGGCTCCTTCGAATCAAACTGTTCCGCCTCCATCGAATGGGATCAGTCATGATGGTTCTGAAGGTTGTTACATAATCCATTATCCATTAACTTTGTAATATTAGCAATGTATGTGTGTAGTTGTTTCTTCTTAATCTGTTCGAGTTTTGACGCTATTCGTGTGATATAATGCAGAGAATAACAGTCCAACTGGGGCATCTGATGAGCAACTAGCTGAGGGTGGAGGAGTCAATGGTGCTCTGAGTGATTGCAATGGCAATGGCCAAAATAAGGAGGATAACAGACCTAAAAATGAAGAGAATGAGCTGGCTGAAAGGTATAAAAAAAAAGTCATCATAATTTATTCAAAAAGTCCATAATGTTGCCTATATTTGGCCAATAGCACATTCGTGCAAATATTTTTCCTGATTTTTCATCATCACATGGCTATAATTATTATTACTACTAACCCTTTTAGCATTATCATGAAATGCAGTGGCTTAGAGCACATCCTTCCTGACAACCTCTTTGCTTCTCCTAAGAAATCTGTCTCCGAGCATCGTTCTTCGGTTTTCTTACCGGAGTTTGATAATGGTGGTGCTAATGCTACAGCCGGTTCATCTACTGCTAGCTGTGATACCTCGATGCCTGCCTCTTCTCCTCTTGGCTTAGCTCCGCATAAATCTTGTTACTTTGAGATGCCTAGGTATATGCTTAGTTTAGATGTTGTGGTCCAAATGACACTCAAGAGTTCATTCTTCTTTCGAGTCTCCCCCTAACCCTTAGTTTATTTTTTCAGGCTTTCGCCCGGGCAAGGAGCTCTAGGAATGTAGTTTTTCAAGTTCAGCCGTGGACAGCAACTTGGGGATTTTCCTTTATTGTAAGGATCTATATACATAACTCATACGTATATTACTCGTCGAACCTCTAGGAATTTAAATTGAAGTGTAGTGTTTAAGTGACAAGGAACTAAGGAAGTAAATGAGCTAATGACTAGTATATTCAAGGACTAGACAAAATAATTTGGTTAAAAAAGGTGATTAGACACCGTTCTATGTTCGTTTTAACACATAATTTTACTAAAACACCCTCGACAATAGCCTCTTTTGTCCACCCCCGATGGACAGACTCGTAATTTTGTCGTAATATTTCTAATTGAGGGCTATTAGGAGTAACATCATAAACATCATTATCATGGATGAATTTTGACATAACAATAATATGTTTTGTAATATGTGTTGTTTCTTGTCCATGCAGAAAAGTTTGACAAAAGATAGGAAGGCAAGAGATGAGATGGGAGGGAAAATCCCCAAAGCTGTACAGCCAAAAACACCCAACCCATACCCAACCCAACCCAACCAACATCAAAGAAAGGAAATCAAAGTAGGAAGGTCTTCTCAGAGATCACTATCATCCTTATCATCATCATTATGATCATCAAAATACATATAATAGTTTTTTTTTTCTTTTTTCTTAAATATTTTGTTTTACAAGAAAATAGATAAATGCATACTTAGGGGTACAGATAGACTGATTTTATGAGAGTGGGGGTCTTTCATGACTTTTGTACCCTCTCTGTAGGTGTGTACTGGTACTGGACCACACAAAGATAAGCAGCAACAACAAAAAAAAAAAGAGCTAGTTTTATTTTACTAGTTTATGATCTAAAGAAAAGGGCTAAGTTTGTTAGTGGTAACTTTTGTTGATTATACTACTAGTTTATATCATGATATATAATAGAATTTCTACCTTTTCTTGTTCTTCTGCTTCTCATACTCTCTTTATTTTTCGCATTTGTCTGAGTTATATAACAGTTAGGCAATTAACATGGAGGCTTTTATCGATAATGCTAGTGTTTGCTTATCAAGTATAATATTTCGGCCCCTGTTAGATGCCTAACGAGTTAAGAGTCATCATTTTATGTGGAATAGTCCTATCTAATACGGAGGAAGTATCAGAAGCTGAAAGCAAGTCTTTTTTAAGTAGGGGAGTATAACTACTATACTGATATAGATACTCAAAAAAGGTAAAGGAGTGACTCAAGTGGAGAGGAAAAGCTGTTTTTCTCAGTTACTCCTTTTTACTTTTTTCTTTTTATTACATTTATTTAATTTAATTATTTTGTCATGTTAATATATTATTAGTATTATTATTAATATTCTCTGTAGTGTAGTGTAACCCACTTAAAAGTTGGAACTTTGGGATGAAGAAGAGAATTTTCAGAAAAAGGAAAAAGAAAAGGGGAAATTTTTAAAAATAGAATTAACACTAAAAATAATTACCAAAAAAAACTTTAGAAAAATGAATAAAAATTCCTTACTTTTTTGAAAATTCTTTTGGGTATAAAGAAAAAGGTGAGCTCTTTTTATGTGAAATTATAAAAAGGCAAAAACTTTAAGAGAGAGAAAGAAGAGAGAGAAAGAAAGAAGGGGACTCTTTTGTCTCATTTTGTGGTTTCTTTTAGGTGGACATGAAATGAGGTGGGTCCTACATTGTCACATGGGTGCTGACACATTTTATTATGAATGGGTGGTATTTTTGCATTTGCAGAGTTTTTTGAGTGACAAAGATGAGTGTGCTCTTATATTTTTACTCCTTTCACTTTCTCAAGTTTTTTTTAACCTTATTTGACTAAATAATTTACTCATAAATTACTACAATTTGTGCTAATTTGGAATCTATTTGTTTTAGTCATATAGTTTTGGATAATTTTACTCTTGTAAAATAAGGGTAAAAAGGTAATTGTAGAAGAGTGGGAAAAAATTAAATTAAAATAAATAAATGTAGAGGGGTAAAAAGGTAATTTAGGTGAGTGGTGGGTTTGTCCTTGTTTTTTGGTTGCATATGGTATGGTGTATGGGTAATGGTGCACACTATCCAATTCCCTTGTGTCAAGGTGTTGTGTTTTTATAGGTGTAATTTATCAATTGGTTTAATAATTTTTACTGTTTGTGATATTATGATACCATGCTATTGCTCTGTTATTTTTACTGTAAACTGTAAAAATAAAAGAGGGGTCTTGAAAGTTGGAGAGGACTGAGTCAGAGACTTTTTATTTACCAAGGTTGTGTATTTGAATTTTTATTGATTAGTCTCACTCTTAAATGGTGCTTTTATCTGCCCCAAAAAAGCCAAGTTTTTCTCTGTTTCTGTTTCATTTTCATGCTCTTGTTCCTAGACCATTTATTATTAATGACTCATTTTGGATCCTTTTTTTAAAATTTAGTTTGTGATTTTACCTTCTCTTTTGGTTGGTGGGATGGTATATTCTAGTAGATGGGGTTAATTTTCTAGGTGTGTTTGGAAATTTGTGTTTCTAGGTAATGTGTGCATCATTTATGGTTGGATCAAAAGAGTGGTTTTTGGTCTCGACTTAACCAAGACCATGCATACGAAGATTGTTGTCATATTAGGTGAAAGTATCTAGTGTGAGCGATTTAAATGCGACGACACAATATAATCAAGTAATATGGGTGAGGTCTAATGACTAATAATATAGCTAGGTTGTTTATAATAGAAATGAGCTATTTAATTAGGTTTCGAAATGATAAAATTTTAGATGTAGAATAGAGGGTGTTAGTACTTAGTACGAGTTCCTCGGATCCCTTCTCAAAGTGGTGGATCTCAAATCACTTTCAAATCTACTTTTTTGATTCTATTCTAAATGCTTAGTAGAAATTCCAACTTTACTACCCTTTATTTTTAGGTAAATTTTTTTTTTTATTTTTTTAGTTGGAAAAATGCAAAAAAAATAAAAGGCTATTGCCTTGTTACCTCGTGTACAAGTTTCTTCATTATTGAGTACGGATTTTTTTTTTTTTTTTTTTTTCATATTATTGTTTACTTATGATGTCATGGTAGTAATTAGTAAAGCTTCGTGTTACCTTAGATTCTTCTTTCTCTCTGCCTAAGTGAATGCCTCGTGCGTAACTTTGGGGTGTTGTAAAAGGCAATTATCTTTATTTATTCGTGCTAACTATACTAAAATATTGCGTAAACTGTATTTTTTATTTCATTTCCATTCTCCGCATTCCTAAGAGAGGCGTGAGTTTTGCTCAGTTTAGCTAACTAGGGATTTCTTGGCCGGGACGTCGCATCTTATCTCTTTCTTCGTTCTAAAGAATACTTCTGTTGTTCTATTATACTCCGTAGTTGTCATACTTATAGAATAAAAAAAGAAATTTGGAGAACAATATTTATTACGGAGTATGATTTGGATATCGTATTTCTAGCTACTTTAGGTAATTGTTTTTAATTACTTTGCAACGAAGAAAGTTTTGTTAAGGGATTTGTTGATCAAGTGATTAAGCGCCAATGGAAGATTTTTTGCTTTTTAGGTTAAGCAACATTAAAAGATCATATTGGGAAGAAAATGATTGAGATATTTGGTGTTAGTATACACCTCTAAAGGTTAACAAATGCAAATGTGAGACCTCTTTGGAAGTTGGGTATTTAGTACAAACATCACCCATTAAATGTTTCTATTTTCACGTACTTTCACTTTCTGAAATTAATCTTGTTCAATGTAAAGTCAAAGTCAAGATTTTTTAAATTTACACCAATCATCATGTTGATGATGAAATATCATATACAACTATACAAGTGTATGTGCTAAGGAGTACTCCGTACATTATTTGTTGGAGTTGTAACATTTTATTTGCATTGAGAAATAAATCAAATAAATACTTGTATAACTTTAGCTATTGATGTTAACAAGGGGGTAACGTAAGTAGAAGAGGATTACGGAAGCATAAAAGGTAACACCTTCGACCAAATAGTTTAGTATACTTATTCATACGTTCTTGTAATTTGTCATGTATGAATATGCAAACGGGCCTAATTAATAAATAATACGAAGTATATAACATGAACAAATACAAGTCATACTAGTATCATTAATAGTTAGTTGAAACTCAAAAAATTGAAGAAAAAAAGAGGTAGAGATTACGTAATTTACAACAAACAGTGAATAGAATAGTGTATGGTTTGTAACTTGTAATAGATAGTTGTAAGCATATGTTGAAAGGCATAGGCTAGGATGAAAATCAGCAGAGAAGCTGGGTTGGGTTTTAATTGTCGTTGAAGATTTGAAGAAAGAGTGGGTAAAAAAAAACAGAAGATGATGCAACAAAATACCCTCATTTTCTGCTAGTCAAATGCCGTGCAATGTGAAACCATTGGCACTATTGTTTTCTGAGTTTTACTGCCGTAAATTTCACTTTACTTTGCCCTATCGGAGATTTGGAGTAGTAAAATTGCGGTCCCTAATACACCCATACACGGATATTGTGGGATCTTGGCTTGGCTGAAAAAAACAAAAGAGAGAGAGGGGTTAGGATTCGAACTTCTAAGCCTGTTCTGAACTAAACTAAACTGAATATTTTATGAGAAGAGAATAGACTCTTAGTTCTAACCTCTTGATCAAAACTAAGGGCATGTTTTCATACGATTAATTTTAGTTCAATTAAGCTCTAATAAGTTCAGTTCAGTTCAGTACAGTTCCTTCTCTTATAAATTATTCATTTCAGTTCAACTCTAATAAGTTTAATTCAGTTCAGTCAATGAGAACAGACCCTAATTGTTTCATTTTAATGTTTAATGAGTAAATTGGAATTACTTAAGTTTAATACAAGTAACTAATTTTTGTCAGGAAAAAAAAGTTAATAATTAATTAATCAATTAAATTTAGAGGGGTTTAGGCCCTGACTAGTTTCAGTGGAAGGTCTTACTTTGATTGTATAGACTAAAACACGTATGGTTAGTTTTTTTGTTAATACATAGATGTAGTGACTTTTTAATTTGATTAGTTTTGTTAATACATAGATTTAGTATAATATAATTAGGCTATGTTTTTTTGAGCTTCTGAGCAGCGTAAATATCAGCAGATTATTAATACTTCGTAGAGCTAACCAAATTTTAGTAGAGCAGAACATATCATAATAACTAGAAAGAACAAGGTCTAACTAGTAATATTGAAATGCCAAATATTGTTGTCTCATACGACGGAATGAGCAAAAAAAAAAAAAAGGCCTAATATAATGCGTCACCGAATGGCAATTTCCACATTTGCTAGGCACCAAAATAGTAAAATTATACTGACAACGATCTTTTGTTATTCCACGAATTACATGTTTTGTATTAACTAATTATCGTTAAAAGCCAATTCCAGTTAATCTTGTATATAATACGAAAATTATGCCTCTTGTTTAAATTTTAATTCTAAATAAAAATATTGAAAACTTTGCTGTTGTAATTATTCCTGAAATAATAATACAAGCACCACTTTAAAAAGGAACATCTTAAAGTTATTTATCAATCATAAGACCTAAGATATAATCAACGGGTAAAGAATATATAATGATGTTACCTATAATAAAAAAATAGTGTTATATGATATGATACTATGATGTATGTTCAATTATGGATCATTCATATTAATGTTATAAATTCCACCCTGTTTACATCATATGATTGGTCCCACGTTTATTAATCAATCATATTATAGAGTGATTATCATTCGGAGTAGGTGTTAGATTTTCTAAATTAAAGTAGATAGCTTTCTTAATCATGTCTTTTGAGTTGGAAATTTTAGATGTAGGAAAGCCAAAAGAGACATTTTTGATAAGTAGACAATATTATTACTACTAACAACAAAAAATTAAAAAGTGGTTAATTAATGGTTATAGGTATGCTTATTGTGTAAACAATTGGATGTTGAAGAACATATGACTAACTGTGTTCCAAAACATCATCTTCTACTGTGTATCGGTGTGACCTAACTTTTAAGAATTACGCAAATTTTTCTATATTGGGTTTATATATAGGTACGTATATTATATGATTTTCTTAATTGAAAACGAAGACATTTTGAAATAAAAAACTAAAATAGGACCATTTAATCTAATTCTGAAAAATTTGCCATGAGTTTCACATTGCAAAACTAATTAAATTCGTAACGTAGATTTCGGATCTCGTATGTACGTAATTGACAAGTGAATGCCAATTGTAAGAAAATGTATAAATAGATAAAATGGACCACCCTAGTTTTGACAATCATCTTGATCAATTAAATATTTAGGTTTAGAAAGTATTTGCATCACAAGAACTACGTATGGTATTTGGGACCATGATGGTGAATTGCCTTCTACAATTGACATATTAATATGCATGTCATATTTAGCTAGCTAAGTGGTCAAAACTTTGCATTATTTTAATAATTAAATCCAATTTGCATGTTGCTAGGGTTTTGCGAACAATCAAATTGTTTGACGTCTTTTACACACAAATTAACATGCACGTTGCAACCTTATTTAAATTGTTACTTTTTGAAATTAATTTCAATTTAATTTTGTTAATTTTAATTTTTTTACTCTTTTAATCATATTTATAGTTTTATACAAGTTTAGGATTGCTACTGCCCTAAATTCACCACTATATAATTCTTTAAAATACACTTGAATAGAAGAGCATGAATTTCAATAAATGAATAGCTATTCTTCGTCATTTACAGATTTGCATCATATATTCACAACCATATTTTGAGTTAATAATGCTTTAAATATTTTAATAATCAATATACCTATACTAAAGGCGAAACCAGAAATGACACTTGTCATAACTTGGTTAAAAAATTTCCCTCCAAAAGTTCCTTTTTTTTTTTTTTTTTTTTTTTTTCCAAAGCTTCTTAGAGAAGTATTTAATTTAATACTTACTTTACAATAATATTTCTTTTCTATTTGGCAAGTATATTCATTTTTACACATTCAACAAAGATTTATATATTTATTTATTTTATGATGGAAACAAAGTCATATAATACAATAATGTAATATTATCTATAATAACTTTATTATAATGTAATCCGTGGTTATTTTTATTAGTCGTGCATGCATTTCTTCCTCTGTTTTCTTTAAAGATTCAAAAAAATTGTAATTACAGAACTTTCATCCTATTTTGCAGTTTGATATTATTTTTTATAGTAAAATAATTATATTAAACTAATGATAAATAATATTGAAATTACCGTGCATGGCACGGGATCTAACCTAGTGACTTTACTAAGGGTAAATTTTGTTTCCAAATAAAGTCTAACATACGAAATAGATGGCCTTTATTTTGAGAGTACTCAAATTAAAATTATGGCACATAAAGTGGTGGAGGGAGAAGTAATTAGTGATATTATTCTTGTGCTAGCTAGTATGTATTTCCTTCGTCCTATGATCCATTTTGACTTTTTACAATTTAAACATATGTATTTGATCATTTTTTTTAATTATTATACAAACATAAAAATAAAATAAAATTATTATGAAGATGTTGTTAGATTAGTGGTAATTTTTTTTTTTTTTTTTTTTTGACGGGGATTAGTGGTAATTTATATTTGTAGAATGTTTAATATTTACAACTTTTGTCAACAAATAATTTATGATATTTTAGACGAAAGTTGTATGTTAACAAATGAATGCAGTAACTCAAAACGAGTAACATATAAGATGTTATGAGACGAAATGAGTATTACATACTCTGTTTAAAAAGTAAAAGATAGAATTTTTATTCTGTTTCTTCGATTATATAACTTATTATTAGACATTTTTGCTACAAATGCAAATTTGATGGTTTAGTTCCTTTTAGTGGACTCCATTATTGTTCATTTACCCTTATAATCAGTGAGTTCACCAATGGATTATATAACTTATTATTAGACATTTTTGCTACAAATGCAAATTTGATGGTTTAGTTCCTTTTAGTGGACTCCATTATTGTTCATTTACCCTTATAATCAGTGAGTTCACCAATGGCGGATGGATCACTTATTTCTTAATAATGTAGTCTATCAATGCTAACAAACATACAAAGTTAAAACGTTAAATAAGAATTGAACTCCCAACCTCTTAGCTATTGAAAGACGATAGATGCTTATAATCTTAATTTTTACATACAGAGTACGGTACTTAGTATTTTCTTGTAACAAGCTCTCGCAACCCGAACCATAAGGCTGAGCCATAAAACTGGGCTTTGGCCCTTATATGAGATCCTAACCAGCTGTTCGTAAGCTTCGAACAATATTATTGTTTTGGGCTTCTTTAAGAAGTAATATGGCTATATACGGTGCTATCGCTCCTTTGTATTATACGGTCCATTGATATGGTCCTTTTCTAATTTATTGTGGTTGAGTGATTATTGGCCTTGGCCATTAACAAAATAGATTATTCACTATTATTAGCTTCTAATTTAACGTAGTAAAATTTATATTCTACCTCCGTTACATATTATTTGCAACGATTTGACATAAAGTAGAGAGGGAAAAAGTCTAATTGTCGCAAATAATATGTAACTGAGGTAGTATTTTAATGAGAGATTAGGGTGAGGAAAACATAAATACTCCGTACCTTGCAAGTGAATTTCTCTTTTAAAAAATAATTTAATAACTTTTTTCAAACAAGTTTTGATAAAAATTGAAAAAGGTAAATGAATAGTCAATTTTTGAGAAAAAGTAGAGGATAAACTCATAAACTATAAGAAGAGTGTATATTGCAATTAAATTGAGACATTCCAACTAGAGATTTGTGTTAGCTAAATTAGGATCAAAGATTATTTAGACAAAGAGATTAAATTTGGCATAAAGTAGAATTTATAATTTGATTGCACAATTTGATAATATGAATAAGATTTTGTCAGGATTCTAACAGAAGTGGCTAAAATGAGTGGTTAGGAGATGAAGCAAGCCTTCATTCACATGCACACCATATTGTAAAAGACCAAAAACTTTGCTGTAAAATTACGTGTGACAAGACAAAGGAAAGCAATGTATGTACATTCAGATTTCAGACTAAAGTACTAGAGTAATTAAAGTTAACCATGCATTGGGGAATTTGTAAATTGTAAATGGTTATTCTAGGGATACAATAATTATCTAATTTGATGCTAACAAATTGACATTTATCTAATTTTAGAAAGTAGGGCACCTTGACTAACAAAAGATTTTAACAGAAATTGATCCATCCCTCCCTCTTATACCAACCCCTCCCGTTGGGTATAGAAATTGAGGGATAAGAGCTGGGGGTTTTAATCCTTATCCCATCCCCCCGCTCGATCTAATCTCTTTCTATCCTCTTCTTTTATCCCCTAAACAAACATGTTAAACTCAAGAAAGCCTAAAAAACGACAATATAAAAGGGCAATACCGCAATATGTAAGGGTGGGGGAGTAAGTTCACATGGGAGGTATCACCTTCTAAGGTGCAACATGTATGTGTCAAGGCTCATTATAATTCTGATTTTTCATAGTACCAAATAACAAGTAACAACTTACATAGTTTCATATAATCATATCAATGTACAATAGGCCAAAGGTCCCATATACTGTAATACAAATATGTAACAAAATCTATATAGTGTTATGATTTTCCATCAATAGAAAGATGCTTCTTTTCTTTTGGTTTTTGTTTAAGTGCTCATTTTTAGTCAAGCAACTAGTACCACCACTTCCATGCTATAGCTTATGTTAGTTTAGATGAACTACTACAAGAGGGGGGGTGAATGGTAGTAGGTTCCAATCGCGGAACTTAAGCGGAAATAAACAATTAAAGCGTAAAGGAACTTAAAGCACACAGCAAGTTTTACGAGGAAACCATCCAGTGCCTAACTGGAAGTAAAACCTCGGCCCTATTGGGACTTATAAACAAATTCCACTATAATAGGCAACTCTCCTAGTACAACCTATTACACAGACCTTTGCTTTGCAAGTTCCACCACGGACACTTGACTCTATGATAGGACACTTCCTACCAGACCTAAGACACTTCTCAGGACCCTTTTTCTCCCCTTACCCAGGACACTTCCTAGGTGACCCAAGACACTTCTCAGGTTCCTTTCACTCACTGTGCACTCACAGCTACCACTCGAATTTTACGAGGTTTCAAACTCATCACTTGTGTGAATTTAAGAGAATTCACAATCTCACCCCAAAATACAAAACACTCAAAAACCCTTTTTCCCATTACAAGATCTCATTGAATATCCCTAAATACATATCTATGAATAAAGAGATAAAACTAATATGTTGAACACTCGAGACCTGTCTGGAACTCACTGGACATACTGTAACCAAAACCTGATAGGAACTTTGACCAGGAGAACTGACTTAGCTTCGTGGTGAAGGCTAAAACCATTAAGCACGACCACTACACTTCGTCAGCCTCAACTTTGAATGAATACATATGAGCATATTTATAGTACACTCGAATTATTCATTTCATCTTGAAAAAGATAGATTTTCTGAAAAGATAAGTTTAAAAGATATTTTCTAAAAACAAGTTTTCCGAAAATATATCTTTTTGTTAAGAATAAAATCTGTCAATAATAATAAGATAAACTTAGCATAAAATCAGCTTTTATTCCAATCTTATCTTTTAGTTTAAAAATACTTTTTAAACAAAATTTATCTTTTTCCAAAAGGGATTTATTAGAAGATAAATATCTTTATTCAGTAAAACCAAATCCCTAAAAGATATGCACGTATAAGGTAAATATATATATCATTAAAACCGACTTTTAACAACGTGCACACTTAAGTTCCTATTAGGTTCCTGAACTCTGACAGTCTCCGAGTTCCTGACAAGTCAGTTACTCTAATTTCATTGACTGTTTGGAGTTCACCTAGGTTCTATATAGACTTGTTCCAGACCGACTTTTATGTCCAACATACTTACATGAATCCTAGAGCAATATACTTCTATTTCTCTGTCTTCATGTTGCTTCTCTGAAACTCTTGTTCTGGAATCCTGTAGTCTTGATATATTCTGGATCTTAGGGTTTGCCCCAGCATTACACCAGAACCAGGTCGTTACAACCCGTTTTGAAGTTCCTGTTAAGAAACTTCTGGAAGTTCCATTTCTGGAACTCTTCTTCTAACTTTACTTGTATCCTCATGGATCTTCTAAAGTTCCTCTGTTTCAGTTCCTACTTCAGCCCTCAACGCTTACTGAACCTGCAAACATCACAACACTAGAAAATCCTTATTAAATGGAAGTTTGCTCAATTCTTAACATCATCATCAAAACCTCATAAGGGTCAACAAGTTGCCCCTTTTTAATGATGACAAACTGAGCAAACTTCTGAGGATAACAAAGTAACTCAGAAGGTTAGTTTTTTTTCATTTATAAAAACAGTAAAGAAAACTAAACTAAATTAAAAGACTCCTACACATACATGACATATATATGTATAGGATACTTACCTCGTGAAGCTAACATATGTAAACACCTATTTACATAGTTACCTTCATGGTTCCTTAGCCATCATCATGCTTATCAACCGTAACACTTATCATTGTTCTTGTTCCTCTATTGCTTATCCTATATTGCTCAAGTTCCTTATATATATACTTGTCATTGCTCAGGTTCCTTGTATCCTGTTCCAAACATAACTTGCTCTTTCTATGCACAACTTAACATACACGTTAGATAGATAATCATCATTAGTTTATAATCATCAAAACCTAATTGCTCAACAATTTCCCCCTTTTTGATGATGACAAACTAATGATGCTTATCACATATTAAAGGATAATCGTTGTACATTTATTCCCCCTTAGTTTTTCAAGGAAATAACTTATGAACAAGTTAAGAACATACACAGGAACTTAACATAGTTAGGAACTTAGCAATACACATCATTTTCAATATATATATACTTTCAACGATCATGATGTAAGAACTTTAGACTTAATTACTGCATACCATAAGCATCATACATATTCTTCCCCCTTTTGTCATTATCAAAAAGGGTATTGTTCCACATGTTTGTTTTTTTTTTTTTTTTTGTAAATTATACACACTTAAAGTCATATGTCACACCTACCACCATATAATAAGTAAATATATAATGGTTAAACACTTGTTGTTCCTAAAAGCCTCAAGTTACTCACTTTTCAAACACGGATGCCATTTTCACACTAATTTCCAACTCACAATCCAAAGGCCCAACTTCAAAACCCTTAATTGAACTTGACAAATAAGAGGTTAAGAATCAAGTAAATATCAGAGCTAAAAAAGTTAGGAATGGACTGCATGAATAGACAAATGAAAGCGCAAGCTCAAACGATATATAAAGAAGCATATGGAACAAAATAAGTAGAGGGAACATGAAATGGAATTTGTGCTCTTCGTTTAGACCTTTTGAGATGATAAGGTTCTCCACATTTGTTCTTCATTTCATACTCTTGAACCTCCTGCTAAACACAACACATATTCATCTTACCAATTGATAACCAAATTCCCTTACTTCTACCACCAACTTCTTTGAGGAACATTCTGCATACTGGAACTTAAATAGATTTCAGTTTCATCATAGCCAAGTTCCTTCAACGTTTGTCGTTGTTCCTTCACTAGCTCACCAAGTATACGAGTACTCCACATCAAAGTCAATATTCTTCATCTTTAGATATCCAGGAAATTAAATATTTGATCACCCTTTTCTTTTTCTTTTCTTTTCTTTATTTTTTTTTTTTTAAAGGGTGTCATTATACAAATTTTGCATACTTTCCTGGAATAACACATTTTTAAATCAATGAAGATATTACTTACTCATACACTTGAGTTCCACAACCAGATCTGAACCATTTTGATTTCTTGGTTCCTGCCTTATTCCCCCTGAGTCCCTTACCATTCTTCTTCCTTTTCAAGTACTTACTTCTTTATTTATCTTCAACTTCCCCCTCAAAATATAATCACCATTTTTCATGTTTCATCAAATCATAAAAAGATGATCAACAAACTTAGAGCACATGGGAATCAAGAATAAGAAGTAAAAGTGTGTGAACGGAAAGAGGAAATTGAATTGGGTGAATAAGAATCTTCGATTTTCTGAATATGGGACAATTAAAGTATATGCAACACGGACACACAACTTAGAGTTGTAG
Source organism: Chenopodium album (assembly GCF_948465745.1). Lineage (NCBI taxonomy): Eukaryota > Viridiplantae > Streptophyta > Magnoliopsida > Caryophyllales > Amaranthaceae > Chenopodium > Chenopodium album. The sequence continues at coordinate 1,738,272 of NC_137855.1, forward strand.
AATAATGTTGCGATCGAAGATATATGACGTGGATGCTTGAAAGTTGGCTAAAATATAGGTTAGTTCCCTCTGAAATTTAAACAAGTGAGGTGTAAACGGTCTGGGAACTTACCTGTCTTGTTCCATCAAAGTTTCTTTCATTGTTCCTTTGGCAACTTAGGAACTTCGTGTTTGACAGCACCCATAGTTCTATTATGAGACCTCTAATACTCTTAGGCAAGTAAGTATGTCTTTTACAACACAAGAATTAAGTGTGACACATAAACAATAAGCACATATTCTTTACTTTAAGTATTACATGCATAGGAACCCCAGCTTGACATAACTTATGGGAAAAATACTTTATACTCATGTTATGTTTCATCAAGTCTTGTTCTATTAAGCAATAAACAAGAATATGACAAGTCAAGACAAAACCATAAGAGAATCAATTCACAAATTCACATATTGCATTCATACCACAAATATATCAATTCAATTCATCTAATGCCGACATGTGAAAAGGAACTTGTATCTTATGTAGTCTCTTACCAGTAAAAATATAACTTTAAAGCATTGGTTGAATATGATGGCTTACCTTGGAGTTCTTGAAGTGGCTGTTATGTTCCTTGATGATCTCGAATCTAATATGAACTTCCACTTCTAACTCAAGTTCCATTGTCAGTGGTTAATGCTTACAAATATATTTTCTTATCATAAATTAGCAAAAATCAATGCACAATGGCTCGTTAGTAGTACCAGAGATATATCAATGTAAACAAGTACTACTAATAACTCAGTTCATCTTGAAAACAAAAATTGATACTTTTTAAAACTCAATTTTCAAGAAGGAACTTGGATAGCATTCTATCCTAGAGTATGTTCCACATAGACGTCTACAAAAATTCATATCAAGACATACAGGACATCTATGTGGTACAACTCTAATCCCATATAAACAGCAAGAACAAATATTATTCAATTTGCTTCAAGTCTAGCTACACACGCAACAAGTTCCTTAAAGACAATACATACCTTTGTATTGGTTGTTTCTTTTAAGAACCAACCTGGCCTTGTTCCATCCACGTGCCTTACTCAATAAGCATTTTCCAGAACACCCTTTTTAATCTCCGACCCTTTTTAGGTGTTCTAGAATAGGTTCAGGATGTGACATGCATCCTCTTCCTTTTAAGCTTATTAAGTTCCTGCTGCACATCTAACCTGATAACAACCAATTATATGTTTACATCAACCTTAAAAACAAACTTATCTTTTATACAACTATGAGTTATGAAGTCCATCTTTTTCAGTTGATATCTCGAGCTCTTCTCTGATCCTTGGTTGTTGAGGTTTTCCCTTTGGTTACATATGCATGAAAGACACTTTAGTTCCATAGTTTGTTGAGATATTGCTGGTCGGAACAAATATTATCTCAGCTCTGGAACTTCGTTGGAACTTGCTTTCTTGTATTGAGTTCTTTGAACTTTGCTGCATGAGTTGGAACTTAACATCTCGAAGTTCCTCAACATATGTAGCTATCCCTTGCTGTTATTCTTAGTGACATATTTCTTTACTAGGAACTCAGATAGTTCTTCAAGAACTTGCGAGTTCACCTTTTATCACCTGTCTGATGGGAACAAACATGTTAGTCTCAAAATATGTTCACTTATTGCACATTAAATAAGATAGGGTAAACTCTTTATGTTTTGCTGTTCTCGGCGTTTATGGATAAATCGCCTTGGCACTTCTATCATCAAACATCCCTAAGTGGAACATAGGGTGTCTTGTTAATCAAAGATCTATTGCTTCAGTGTTGATGATGTAGCAAGAGGCATTGAAAACTATTCCAAAGAACCTGCAAAGACCATTAGTATATAACTTTGTTCTCTTCTTGTCTTTCATGATTCAAAATTGAAAACTTGTTATCAATCTGTGTTCCTGCAACAAACACTAAACATGACTGGAACTAGGTTCCGTTGTTAGATCTATAACCTCATAGATGATGAACACTTAGCCACTTACCCTGTGATAGAAAAGACTTTCAAACAATTCATCGTCTCTTCTATTAAGAAAAGTAACCAAGTGCACATTTGCTTTCATTACTTATAAACAAGACATCTCTTTCAATTAGTCTCTACATATCACATGGTAAACATATCCATATCACTAAGATCCAATGGATTAGTGTTGCTTACCATCTACCTGATGTTGAAAGAGAATGTAACATGTGTTTGATTCTCATGCTTTTCGATCTTAACCTGTTTGGAACTTACATATATATATACCTATTATCGAGTTCCTACTAGGTTTATCAAGCATGAAAAGATTTACATGTTCACAGTTTGAAGCATAGAAGTATCTCATCTTCAATAAAACCTAGAAATGTCAGGTTGTTGTTAGGAATCACCTTGAGATCCACAAATGATGTGTTCCCTTTTTGATTCCCTTCATATGTGACATTTCCACTCTTTATTGATGATGTCATCTTGAAGCCATGAAACAAATAGAGTTACAAGCAATTGAAAACCAGAATGTGCATTAAAAACTCGACGGGAAAAATATTCACAATGGGATAGGAACTTGACTTACTAACTTCCTGTTATGTAGAAATTTTACCTTTCGTGTTAGTATTATAAGTCAAAGTTCTTCCATTGTAGGTTTATAGTAAGAGATACCTTGATTTGGCTATCATCATCTCTTTTGGAACCTCGCTGTCGAGATAATGCGAGTTCCCTCCTATTATAAACCTTCAACTCTTCCATGTTCCTTTTGACATAAAGTTGGAACATGTCTTCTGGTCCTTTAGACCATTGTATCTTGGGTAGAGGAACGTGTTGATTTAATCTCAAATTCTTCAACACCTTGTCAAAGTCCCTCATATTATCATTCAAAAGATATAACCTGAAAGTTCACAACCCAAGAGATTCCTTTGTGCCTTTAAAATGTCAGTAGGTTAGTCAAAAGAGATAGAAAAAACCTAAAGCATAAAAGTGTTGAAACATAAAGTTCCTGTAAGAGTACTCCCTTTTAGATGTCGTTCCATCAACGAAATGATGAATCTCCAACACGCAGTCAAAGATAATCATCTTAACTCATCATCCTTCATAAGAGTCTGCTACAGGAATTAATGCTTTGTTCCAAGGAACTTTGAATACTAAGAACTTAACTGGAACTTGAACCAGAATCTTTACAGGAACGTATACGCTAACTCCTATAGCACCTTGATATAGAAGCTTTGTTATTCCTGTATCCCTAATTCGTTCTATCATTTCAAGTTCACCAAGTTCCAACCAATTTAAGCACTGAGCTCCTAATGGAACAAACTTTTATGCACCAATTTGTCTCAATGGACAAACCTACAAAACAATCATTAATAACTTGCACAAAACTAGAAGAGAAGTTAGTTTGTCATGATATACATTATAAACATCAAAACAACTTCTCTTTTTATCCATTCACAAATAACCTTCATAAGAATAGGGAATTGAATTTCAATAGGAATTTGTGAAGGATTAATACATACCAAAAGCACATGACCAATATTTACAGAGAGATGTATAGGTGACTTACACACTTATCCATATTGTCGCTTCACCTACTATAACCCTCTTATAAAGGCTTTCTAGTGAGCGGAACTTGCACATAATTTCTTATATACAAACAACCAAAGATCATCGTTATTAATAAGTTGTCTTCACTCATATAGCCTGCAAAATCAGTCATCTTTTGGCTTTGGTTACCCAATATATATTGGGTACCTTCATGTTAGTAATTGACGTTAATAATCCATAATTAAACAACTACGGTTAAACCAACTATCTTTACTAACAATAAACATCATGTGTCTACATAATAAATATTCAGAATAACACATACACATGATAAGGTCATTCTTTGGCAAATATTCAAAATATACGTTCATTACCTTGCCCAAAGAATTAAGTTTCCATACAGCAGTAATCCAGGTTCCAAGAGACCAAATATGCATAATTCTACACAATACGTTCCTTGAACTATTTCTAGTAAACCGATTCTTTAAAAATAAATCAATTTGTAAATCTGACAAATACTTTTCACACTACAAATCAGATTTAAGGTTACACAGAATTGATTTGCAAACCTTCAAAACAAAATCCAAAATTTAACTAGAAATACTGCAAGGAACTTGTACACATAATATCATGCATATAATCAAGACTTCAAAGACGAGACACTTACCTCAAAGATGTTCATCTTTAAATCTCTTCTGCTTCACAAGCGGACTTTGGTCTTCACGTGGTATTGGGTACGTTCTAGGGTTGAGTTCCATTCGTTGCATTCTTTGTAGATATCCATCATTGCCTGGAACTTGCTCCTCGGGGTTGCCCGGTTTACCAAGAGCACCTGCTCTGATACCAATTGTTAGTTTAGATGAACTACTACAAGAGGGGGGGTGAATGGTAGTAGGTTCCAATCGCGGAACTTAAGCGGAAATAAACAATTAAAGCGTAAAGGAACTTAAAGCACACAGCAAGTTTTACGAGGAAACCATCCAGTGCCTAACTGGAAGTAAAACCTCGGCCCTATTGGGACTTATAAACAAATTCCACTATAATAGGCAACTCTCCTAGTACAACCTATTACACAGACCTTTGCTTTGCAAGTTCCACCACGGACACTTGACTCTATGATAGGACACTTCCTACCAGACCTAAGACACTTCTCAGGACCCTTTTTCTCCCCTTACCCAGGACACTTCCTAGGTGACCCAAGACACTTCTCAGGTTCCTTTCACTCACTGTGCACTCACAGCTACCACTCGAATTTTACGAGGTTTCAAACTCATCACTTGTGTGAATTTAAGAGAATTCACAATCTCACCCCAAAATACAAAACACTCAAAAACCCTTTTTCCCATTACAAGATCTCATTGAATATCCCTAAATACATATCTATGAATAAAGAGATAAAACTAATATGTTGAACACTCGAGACCTGTCTGGAACTCACTGGACATACTGTAACCAAAACCTGATAGGAACTTTGACCAGGAGAACTGACTTAGCTTCGTGGTGAAGGCTAAAACCATTAAGCACGACCACTACACTTCGTCAGCCTCAACTTTGAATGAATACATATGAGCATATTTATAGTACACTCGAATTATTCATTTCATCTTGAAAAAGATAGATTTTCTGAAAAGATAAGTTTAAAAGATATTTTCTAAAAACAAGTTTTCCGAAAATATATCTTTTTGTTAAGAATAAAATCTGTCAATAATAATAAGATAAACTTAGCATAAAATCAGCTTTTATTCCAATCTTATCTTTTAGTTTAAAAATACTTTTTAAACAAAATTTATCTTTTTCCAAAAGGGATTTATTAGAAGATAAATATCTTTATTCAGTAAAACCAAATCCCTAAAAGATATGCACGTATAAGGTAAATATATATATCATTAAAACCGACTTTTAACAACGTGCACACTTAAGTTCCTATTAGGTTCCTGAACTCTGACAGTCTCCGAGTTCCTGACAAGTCAGTTACTCTAATTTCATTGACTGTTTGGAGTTCACCTAGGTTCTATATAGACTTGTTCCAGACCGACTTTTATGTCCAACATACTTACATGAATCCTAGAGCAATATACTTCTATTTCTCTGTCTTCATGTTGCTTCTCTGAAACTCTTGTTCTGGAATCCTGTAGTCTTGATATATTCTGGATCTTAGGGTTTGCCCCAGCATTACACCAGAACCAGGTCGTTACAACCCGTTTTGAAGTTCCTGTTAAGAAACTTCTGGAAGTTCCATTTCTGGAACTCTTCTTCTAACTTTACTTGTATCCTCATGGATCTTCTAAAGTTCCTCTGTTTCAGTTCCTACTTCAGCCCTCAACGCTTACTGAACCTGCAAACATCACAACACTAGAAAATCCTTATTAAATGGAAGTTTGCTCAATTCTTAACATCATCATCAAAACCTCATAAGGGTCAACAAGTTGCCCCTTTTTAATGATGACAAACTGAGCAAACTTCTGAGGATAACAAAGTAACTCAGAAGGTTAGTTTTTTTTCATTTATAAAAACAGTAAAGAAAACTAAACTAAATTAAAAGACTCCTACACATACATGACATATATATGTATAGGATACTTACCTCGTGAAGCTAACATATGTAAACACCTATTTACATAGTTACCTTCATGGTTCCTTAGCCATCATCATGCTTATCAACCGTAACACTTATCATTGTTCTTGTTCCTCTATTGCTTATCCTATATTGCTCAAGTTCCTTATATATATACTTGTCATTGCTCAGGTTCCTTGTATCCTGTTCCAAACATAACTTGCTCTTTCTATGCACAACTTAACATACACGTTAGATAGATAATCATCATTAGTTTATAATCATCAAAACCTAATTGCTCAACAGCTTATATACTCAAATCAAGGCTTTGATTGTTGTTGTGATACGGGCTTAAATCAAAATAATTGATCCATCCTTATTGCTAAGTCTAGTGTGATTAAAGTTGTTATGAGAGAAAAAAGAAACTTATTATACACAACAATCAAGTAAATTTTCTCTAACGAGGTTAGTTTGCCTTATTTATCTAAGCTATTTGTTGATTTGTTCACTTAATTATATATGTCAGCCTACGTGTTGATAGAATAATTTATGCATATGAGGTCAATAAATCGATATACATATAAGCTTAATTAGGTTTCTTTTCGTTTACTAGCTAGTGTGTTTTTTGATTAGGGTTTTCAGGTATTAGAGAAAATAATTATAGGCGATTGAATCATGTAAATTAATATATCCATAAAAATACGTTAATCAAAAGCTTAAAGTTACAATAAGGGTATATTGGATATTAACTGTTTGCGAGGCTTAATTCATTTAAAAGGAGATGAAACGACATCTGCAAAACTTTTTCTAAAATAATTGGTACAATATTTAAAGAATGAATCGGAGGAAGTATATGAATGAGCAAGCAACCCGAATTATGCAAGAATTGTGTGTTAGCTCAAGTTATTACCAATATATGGGTACTTGTTTTGCAAGCTGTATATGCTAATTTAAATCAACTTAACAACCAAAGAAAGAACTAATTCAACCAATTAGATTAATGGAGGAATTGTATTACATACTACTCGTAATCAGTTAGCTTGAGATTATAATGGATTACTCAGAATTTTATGCAGTGTCTCTGAAATTGAAGTAAATCAGAAATGTATGGAGCACATAAAATTCAGTAGATCTAGATGTTGACTTAAACAAAAAATCTGGTAAAAACATGATGATAATTTCAGAGCATTAAATTTATTGATGACCAAAACCATTTGAACTTGTCAGTGAGGTTACAAATTACTGTTGTAGAACTGTACTATCATAGTACTGTTGTTATTAATTCTCTTATCCGTCTCATTTTTAATTTTAATTGATTAATAAAAATAATTATTCAGATTTATATGGTTCTCATTAATACATATGTCAATATGCAGAATTTTGACTAATAATATCTTTAATTATACTCCGTAAATAAATATAAATTACAATTGAATATTGAAAACTATATTCATTGAAACAGGCCATGTTCTCTTCACCTTAAAAAAAATAATATTAAGTAAAAATAATTTCAATTCAGTAAAAATAAGTTTAGTTCAGTAAAATTAATTTCAGTTCAGTAAAAATAATATTAGTTCAGTAAAAATAAGTTCAGTTAAGTAAAATTCAGTTTTCATAAAGAAGAATTATAATAGAAAATCTGTAAAAATAATTTCAGTTCAGCAAAAATAATTTGAGTTCAGTAAAATTAATTTAAATTCAGTAAAATTAATTTAAGTTCAGTAAAAATAATTTAAGTTCAGTAAAAATAATTTCAGTTCAGCAAAATTAAGGTGAAGAGAACGGGGCCTAAGTATTCAATATATTTTCTTATGTACTAATTCACAAACATTGGTCAAAGTGGGGTAATAATGCAAAAGTTCTAATGGGCATTTTTAAAGAAAAAACGGAGGGAATATAAGTGTACAACATCACAAGTACTCGTATTGTTTTAGTTATTAACTCTACATGAAGATTACATACCAATTAAATAGCTAACTATTAACTATCACTCCAACAATACCAATATACAACTTTTCTAAGGTAAAATAAAGATAATTGAGCAAAGATCTTACCCTTGAATGCACCTAGCTCTGTTTGCATCCGGTTGTATAAAAGAATTATTCTGAAGTAATCAAGTAAAAGATATAAAATATACTACGTACATAGCAATTAATATGGAGTATCAAAAAAATATGGAGTATAATGATATGAGGAAAATTTATTTTAGGATTATTTATGTTAGTATATGATTAGCTAAATTTTATGCAGAGTATTAACCTTAATAACTCTAAAGATCTTTAATAATAAAATAAAAAATCCTAAAGATAATATATTTCTAATTTCAATATGAAAATTAATTAAGACAATTATATTTTTTTTTGATACGGATTATATCTCATATCTCTACCAAATGAGAGTGGAACAGTATATAAGGGCCAAAGGATACATTCTTACGTACCAAAATAAATTTGCTTGAGCAAACCTTCAACCATATCACATAACACAAGGAAGAAAATCATCCAAACCCCACATAATAAACTGCGACATTAATATCAGAAGTGTCAAATTTGTTGATTTTCTCTCTTTAAATGTTGGGAAGCTGAGGTATTTTCTCGACAAAGTAATTAACGTATCAGCAGTCAATCAAGGTAATGCTATTCTGCATGTTTCTTCCTCTCTTTTCATTTTTTTTTTTAAAATTAAAAATTAATAATTAGATGTAATGACGTGATTGTATTTTTTGTCTTTTCTCAAGACTGAACCCGAGTTTGTATAATAATTTTAGATGTCGAGGGTGAGTACCATATATCTCACGTTGAATAATCAAATTTTGTATTTTTGATTGTTTTATAGTCCAATGGTTGCAATTAATTAGGTTAATGTTAGTGTAAATGGTAAACTTTTCAATGCATGGGTAATATGATAAGGATACATCTAAACAAAAACAAGGCAATGCAACATTTAATGAAATTCCAAGCTAATTTTGTTACATTAAATTATAAAAGCCTTGTTCATATATATTGTTCTTACTAAATTATAAAACCCGTGTTCATATAATAGTATTATATTGTTCATAATGTTGTTATATTGTTATTACAAAATTAAAACTATGATTTGTGATTTTTTTTCCTTACAATTTATTGTATAGGTATTGAGGAAACAAGAGTAATGGATTTTGAAAGTTTTTCTAAGCAACCAAGAGGTAAGATAATTATTGGTTCTTGTACTTGAACAATGAAAAACTATGTTACACAACTTAATTAGTGTTATGACTGTTATCGCATTGTTTAACACTTCGTAATTACTTCAATTCGTATGTAATTGGTAGAATTGGAAAGGGTGCAAAAAGAGCATGATGAAAAATCTAAAAGGATTGAAGAGTTGAAGAGCCAAATCAATGACGCGAAGCGCGAATTAGAGAAGAACGAGAAGGAAGAAGATGTCAAGAAAAGGGAGAGCTTCAAGTGTCTTACTCAAAATTACAACCACCTGAGACAAGATTATGATAAGATGTGATTACTTAGACAAGTGGAGTAATAAGCTTAATTAGGCTTCTAGATTGGAATTAAGTAGCTAAATGATAGTTAATCTAGGATCAATTCAGAGATGATTGATACTTGATTAAATAATTTGTGTTTAAGGTTAGTATAGTAGTATTTGTAGTTAGGTCTATCAATGCTTACATATTACTCGTATGTACTAAACTATGCATAATAAGTGTAGTGTGAATTGATTAGAATAAGATTATGTGACTATAATTTGGGTGCAAAAATTATGTGACTTTATATTTGATTATAGTGTGCTTGCTAGTTAATTGCATGATTTGTTGGAGTAGATTATATAATTAGACTTTTAGGAGTGGAGCAAACTATACTCCTAAAGCTCGACACAATTAGAGGGGTAGTTGAAATTTTTTTGTCATTGAGTTGATGTTTTAAAGGCTTAGTTTAATTTAGAAATAAAGTCTATTCCTTTTGAAATGAACATACATAAATCATATTTTGGACTTGGATTATGTTAAACCTTTTTGAGGGTGATATGGTGTAATAATGGTACAAAAATTCTAAGGTTCAATTGTATTATTATCTTGATATAATGATATACAAGATACAAAGTTACTAATTAGGTTATTTATTTTATTTATTTTATTTTTTTTGCTATAAGATATGATTCCAATTTGTTTTGTTCTGGTTTGATTCTAATTAGCAAATTAGCAGACTATGGGCTCTTAAAAAGCTGAAGGTTATTGTTTCTATTGGGCCAAGATTTAAACGGATATTTTTAGTCTGGATATGAAACTATGGTCCAGTATAGGAAACCAAGCCTTTTTCAACTCCAAGCATACTTGATACTTCTAGCTGTATTTTCTCATTATAATCTTTTGATGGGAGCATAACTTCTTTTCTAATGATAATTTGCATAAATAAGTTTCCACATAAACTAAAAAGTTACCATGTACATAAATTAGTTCGTCTTATTATTACATCTCGCAAAGGTAGATAGAAATACCTTACTGAACCAACACCCGTAACAAATCTATTCAGTCCAGTTTCACAGGTCAGATTCGCTAAGTGTGTGATGATGAAGGACAAAGAAGATTATCTTATTCGACGTAGTTCATAAAACCACGTACATTTGTACACACATACATTACATACAAATACATACACTCCTTGATTTCATTAGAAAGCAAGGTAGCCATACTTAGGTTCTTGATTTGGATGAAATAGCCCAAAGTTACGCTCAGTTTCAGGCCCTTGTTTTTCATTTTCATCAAACATTGCAAACACGTACGTCTCAATAGGTTCCCCTGGTGTTAAAGGAGTCCCTTGCTTCACATGATTGATCAAATTCCTAGTGTACGTCTTCGCGTTTTCCAACGTGGCACCAAACCCTCCATTGGATGGCCATCCGCTCTCGGATGCAATAACACGTCGACGATGATGTCCACCCGCCCTCCGTAGAGCCGCATACACCGAATCTACCATTGCATCATATAAATTTTGGTAACGCAACCCGTTATTAGGGTCCGTAAAAACATATCCAGGGGAATTAAATAACGCATAGTCTAGTGAAATATCTTTTGGATCATTAGCATATGCAAAGTAAGGGTAAACATTAACCAACAAAGGCGAATCATGAGTATTCATGAAATCGATTATTGGGGCTATATACAACGGGTCCTTAAATTGGCCATTAGATGGTGGGTACGAATTTGTTATTAAGTTTGCATTAATCGCCGTTGAAACTTTAATTTCATCGTTTTCGTTGTTTATATTTAGTACGTCAAGTGCATACTGAATATTTTGCATAGCTGGTGCGACTGATGATGCTGGTTGACTAGACGGGTCAACTTCATTCCCTACTACTATGTGACTAATCGAGGATCGATAGGGGAGGACGTTGGTTCGGACCCAACGGTATGCAGCACAACGACACGATGCTATGGACCGGATATTTTCATTTGCGACTCCTATCATGAGTTTGATGTCTGTTCCTTGTAAAGCTTGAAGAGTTGGTTGATCAGGAAAGTAAAGCCTCATCGCTTTTATGTTGTTGGATTTGTAGAGGTTCACCACGTCTTGTGGTGATGGTAAGTTGTTTGCAATCTTTCCATAACTTACTCCAACTTGTGCCTCTGCCATTGATAATGTCACCAAAACATTATTAGTATATGTTTAAGTACGTGTTAAGTTGTGTTAAATTTCGAAACTATATGAAATGGGCTTGGGCAACCCGAAGAAGGAGGAGGAGAGTTAGGCCCACAAACAAAGCTTTGGAGCTTCAATACTAAAATCAATTGGCAATAGTAGGAGTTACTCCTCTACCTTATAAAGTGGAACCACCTCTCCTCTTTCTCCAATGTGGGACACTCATAAGTGGGCTACAATGGGATTCAACAAATTGTTACAAAATCTGGTTAAGCTATTCAAAAACCTAAAAACTTATGTCATTTTTTTAATAATCGCAACAATTTACTTGTATATTATTAAGTGTTGTGCAGCAAGCTTTATTAGTTCGTTGTAACTTATCTCTAGTACATAACAATAGATAATAAGAAATAGATACCTGTAAGACGTAGGCTAAGCAATAACAATGCTGCGATGAGCAGCGAGGTAGTGGCAGCCATTCGAGGAATGTTAAGGGTAGCCATGGCATTCATAATTACTAGTGTTGTGTTGTGTTAATTAATTTCTTTGATAGTTTTTACTATAAAGTTGTTTGATTTGCCTCTATATATAGAGAGCAGGCAACACGTACAACTCGATAGTTTAGATACACATACACATCAACTAGTTAGTGGAGGAATAATGCAAATATGCTCCCTCCTAAATGGATAGTTACACCATCGAGGATATATATGATACAGTATAAAAAGTGAGACATGTGTAAGAAAAAGTAAGAACGACTTGCTATAGGTGGGGTTTTTGAAAGACAAAAGTATATTAAGAATGTGGTAACTGAAATTTTGTGTGAGAAACATTTTTAAAGATTGAGAAACAAATTGTAACAAAAAAAAATAAGGAACAAAGTTAATTAATTGTGCTCATTGCTCATGCGTAGTACGATGTTTAGGTTTTTTTACATGACATTATTGTCTAATTAAAATGATAAAGCTTGTTGATTTACTAGGATAAACAAAAATCAATAACTTTTGTATACATCCGGTGTACAGTAATTTACTGTACATCGGGGGTCACTTTTTATCAAATTTAGGGTCACTTTTACAATTTTTTGGGTAACTTTTATCAATAAAGTATAAATACTTAGTAACATTTATTTATGTTAGGGTAACATTTATCCATATTAGGGTAACTTTTGCTTATTTTAGGGGTAACTTTATAACGGATGTACAATATTTATTGTACATCCGATTTATTTAAAAGTTTGTGAACAAAAATATAATGTAGAACCTTTATTATAAACTCGAACATATACTTATATATGTGCTATACGCCTATACCTAAATGATGTATGACATCCATTGATCCATGCACGCGCATCACACGCACAATACAAAAGCCACAAGGTGTACCATAAGTACGTACATTATCTGATCTAGGCTAAATTATTCGGAAATACATACATAACAGTCCTGAATACGGCCTGATTGTAACAAATTTTCTTGTTGAAAAACTGAAGCAGCTAGTGTAAGGCAATTAAGTGTGTGTATAATGGTGTTAGCAAGCACTTAACAACGAAGTAGACATACTAAGAGTCAAGAGTAGTAGTGGAATGTCCACTTGAAAATTTGAATATTGGTCCTCTTAAGTGGGTGTGCGCAATTAGCCTTCAGTGGCCTAAATTATGTCCAATTTGAGAAATGTTAACTGGCTTAAGCTCGTATAGTATGCAAGAAAAGTCATATATAATTAGTTTAAACAATCCAATTGATATATCATATATATTTTGTGTTAAAAATCTTACAATATAATATCTTAATTTAATTAAATATCTTGCATACTAGTACTTAAGATCAAATTTTACTCCGTATTATTATTTTTTTATTGATGCTTGCTACTTCAGTGGACTAACCATTCATCTCGCGTGCTATCAAATCCAGATCCCTCAAATAAACTAAGCCTTTCAATGCAAGATTATTACTAGTAAATTTTTATATCAAATTTAAAATATAATTAATCATTTATATTCTATTATGTACGCCAAGGGGTGAGGGCGTGAGGTAGTAGTTACCATTGCCTAAAGCACACATCACATGCATATAGATCTAAATTTTTATAACAAAACTTATTAGTGCGTTAAATAATTGAGCCTTAATTGATTTTACTATTGTTAGTCTATTATTATTTTACCTCTAAACATGATGATGTAGTTTTTGGAAATGGTGTACGTAACACCTCAAATCATCTTAAATAGCCCAATGAGGGGTTACTTCTCCCATTTCTGAATAGTTTGGACATAATGGAAGCTTATTTGAGTGCATTTATGCAGCCCATATACATTTTATAGACTTGACGTAGTATCTTTAAGATATGTTGAGTCATTCATAACTTTTGTCTTGGCTACTTGGATTATCTCTCATTGCCGTGGATGATCAACTAAATTAGTTTTGAGGGGGTGGTCGTCATATCACTTCTCCTTGTGACTCTCTTTAGTCTTTACACCAAAAATGAAAATAAATTATCCTTCATTGCCATGATGCGCGAACATGTCAACCCTTATCCATAGTTATCCAATAGTAACAACGATGTTCCATTCCAATTTATTTATGAGAAAGTGAAAATACGAAATTGATTATATATACATTCGAAATACGAAATTGCAAGCAAGGCCAATACTCTTTTCAAGCATTATTGTTTATATAGATGCCAAGATTTAACTTCATTTGGTAACCAAACATTTTATTATTAGTCTAAGCATATATATATATATATATATATATATATAGTGTACATTTAGAAATTGAGTTGGCCATACTTAGATTGTTGATTTGGGTAGAAAATCCCAAAATTGCGTTCACTATTAGCCCCTTGTTTTTTATTCTCATCAAACATCGAAAACAAGTACGTCTCAATAGGCTGCCCTGCCATCAAAGGAGTCCCCTGCTTAACATGATTGACCAAGTTTTCATAATAGGCCTTTGCATTGTCCATTGTAGCAGCCAAGCCACCGCGAGATGGCCATCCACTCTCGGACACAACGACACGAGGGTGGTTCTTTCCTGCCTTCCCTAGAGCCGCGTACACTGAATCCACCATTGCATCAAATAAATTTTTGTAGGCCAACCCGTTGTTAGGATCGGTGAAAACAACTTCATTGGCGTTAAATAATGCATAGTCAAGAGAAATATGTTGTGCATCATTTATGTAAGCAAAGTAAGGGTAAATATTTGCTAACAAAGGCGAGTCGTGACTATTTAAAAAGTCTATTATTGGGGTAATATATGACGGGTCTTGGAATTCGCCATTAGATGGAGGGTACGAGTTTTTAATTAGGTCTGTATTAATGGCCGTTGAAATTTTAATTTCGTAATTTAAATTGTAAGAATTTTGAGATGCATTTAATGCATATAATATATTTCGCATAGCTGGTAGGATTGACGAGGCTTGTTTATCAGACGGTTTGATTTCGTTCCCCACCACAATGTACTTGATCAATGATCCAAAAGGGAGAACGTTTCTTCTAATCCATCGTTTCGCAGCACACGAACATGATGCTAAGGACTCAATATTCTCATTTGCGATGCCCAACATGAGTTTGATGTCTGTTCCTTGTAAGGCTTGAAGAGTATCTTGATCAGAAAAATAGAGTCTCATTGCTTTAATCCCGTTCGATTTGTATAAGTTCACCACATCTTGTGAAGATGGTAAGTTGTCTCCAATCTTTCCGTAACATACTCCAATTTGAGCCTCTATACATTAAATAAATACATTAATTAATCAACACCTTATTTTTTAATAGGAAAATCAACACATTAATTAGCTTAATAGGAGTGTAAGTATAAGGGCATGGAATGTTATTGCATACATTAAGTTTTGATTATTTACATTTTGCAAATAAATGGTAAGATTAGAATGTAATAAGAGAAATACCTGTAGAGTGTAGGCAAAAGAATAAGAATGCAGCGATGAACAGCAAGGTAGTGGCAGCCATTCGAGTTAAAATTTTAACTTAATAATGGTTTAAACTTTAAAGTCATGCGATCATTTCATTTGCCTAGCTATTTATATAGAGTATGTATGCGACACAACTCAAGAGTAGTGGTCGAGCGTGTACAAATAAAAAAAGAGCTACTAATGTATAATACTAGCTATCATCACAATTATATAGGTTTTTGAAAGTTCGATTCACTTGATATTTGCACGGTCTTTATAAAAGTGCACCATTAAAAGGTATAAAAGTTGGTACTACTTTATACACCCGCTTAAGCTAATGTTATTCCATATATTCAAGGTACGTATATGTTAGAGGACCAACTCAACCAAAAGCTTAAGCTGATGGTTGAGGCCCAGGAATATGTTTTATACTCTATCAGTATATATACTTGGTTCAACCCCCTAATACAATTTCAAAAGTTGTACTTGGTTCCACCCCCTAATTAATTCTCACCATGCATACTCCCTCCGTCTTAGGGCCTGTTCACATTTACTTAATTTCAGTTCAGTTCAGCTCCAATCAGTTCAGTTCAGTTCAGTTCAGTTCCAATCAGTTCAGTTCAGTTCAGTTCAGTTCCAATCAGTTCAGTTCAGTTCAGTTCAGCTCTTAATTTCCCTCTCACATAAAGTATTCATTTCAGCTCAATTCAGTTTAGTTCAGTTCAGTTCAGTTCAGTTCCAATCAGTTCAGTTCAGTTCAGTTCAGCTCCAATCAGTTCAGTTCAGTTCAGCTCAATTCAGTAAATATGAACAGGCCCCTTAATTAGAATATTTAGAATGTTAAACTTTTTTTCACTATTCATGTATTATATTTGACCATAATTTTTTATTAACATAATAAAAATATATTTATCAAAAAATATGTTGTTAGATGGGTATTAGTATAAAGTTTCATAACATAGTTTTAAACATAATTTTTATTAACATTTAATCTATCTATAACTTTATACTAAAGGCGAAACCAGGAATGACACATGTCATTTCCTGGTTAAAAATTTTCCCTCCAAAAATTTTTATTTTTTTTATTTTTTTTAATTTTTTTGGCCAAAGCTTCTTAGAGAAGTTTTTAATACAAACTATACAATAATAATTCACTTCCTATTTGATAAGCATATCTTATTTATATGCAATAATAGTTTTCTATCTATAACTTTGTAATGTAATTCAGAGTTATTTTTATTAGTCGTGCATATATTATTCTCTCTATTTTCTTTAGTGTGATAAATTTTTTAATTATTTTTTTTTGTAATTACAGAACTTTCATCTTATTTTGCAATTAAGTTTTTTTTATTATTAAATAGAAGTCTTAAACTAATGATATGTATTAAAAATTACCGTGCATGGCACGGGACTTAACCTAGTATTATATAAAAGTAAAGTCAAACTATTGTATTGATCTGTACAAAGTTAATTGTGTTAGATATTATGAACACATCAATATATCAAATCTTCGAGTTGAATCAAGGGGCGGCCAATTGGACTGTATAAACCCTAGTTTGCCATAAAAGTTGATCCGACAGCATGCATAATAATCAATGATATTGTTTCTCTTTAAACAATTTTCAGTTGATATATATAAGTATATTTTTTGTTTTTGAATACCCATATATATATATAAGTATATAGTTTAGCAAGTCAAGTTGTATAGTGGTAGTAGCTAGCTTAATTTGATCTATTATTACTTCTTGTCGTCTTAGCATGTAAGTAGACATTCTTGAACAAGTTCAAAGTATATAGTGGAAATGTAGGTGGAGGCCTTCTTGTAAATGTGAACATTGGCCTTCTTAAGTGGGAGTACTCAATTATTCATTAAGTCTAATGTCCACAAATTTGCATGCTAAAATTAAATATCTTATCACGTATGATAGTTGCTAGTTAACAATTAATACCTCAAGTGGTTAGAGCTTTCCTCTCGGTCCCAGGAGATATTGAAAGTGGTGCAAGTCGTACAACATAAGGGTTCTTAATCGATCATAAAAAAAAACCCTTAATATTGTGTAAGATTGATCTTAATTCAATCTAAAATTTAGCAGCCATTATAAATACGAAGTACAAGTATTAAAAAGTTTTCGACTTTACATTTGGGATATCATAAAGAGTACTCCATAAACTATAGGAGCAATATATACATGAGTGTACATTATAGTTTAAATATCATATCTCTAACGATATAATGTTTCCAATTTAATTAAATAAGCCTTATATATACCTGTCTATATTAACTACATATCTAGTGGTTTGTTTTCACCAAAAAAAAAAAAAAAAAAAAAAATACTATCTAGTGGTTTGTTTAAGATCAACTTGGCATAATACATTAACAATTATATTAGTGTCTAAATCGAGTTCAAAATCTCAGTTCCATTACGTCTTATTTTATGTATCACTTGATATTATTGGTTCACACATCACCAGACCACCATAACAAATTCTATTATTAATCTTCACTATTACATATTTTTGGAGGTAATTTTTCAACACATAGTTTTTCTTGATTGATGATTGTGTAGCAAAAAGTTAAAATAAGAAAATTTATAAGAATTATATATCATCGATCAATTATTTTGCGATATATTTATGAGTACGTAATTGATTAATCAGCTTGATTTATGATACGGTTACAACTTATATTACTAAAAAATCATGTTACCTTATACAAAATTATACCAATTCAAGTACACGTCTTTATTAAAGTTCAAAAAAAAAAAAAAAAAAAGTCACAACATTTAGAAAACCTTTCTTGTTAGGGAAACTCCTAATGCACACAACATTATCAAGATACTTATTTTGCATTTATACATACGTACTTATAGGTAATACTCCTGAATATCGATCAACAGATGTCGAGTATGCCATACTTAGGATGTTGATCGGGTGTAAAAAGCCCGTAAGAACGCTCCGATTCGTCCCCGGGTTTCTGATCCTCGTCAAACATTGCAAACAAGTACGTTTCAATCTCTTGACCTAGTGTCAAAGGAGTCCCCTTCTTAACATGTTTGATCAAATTGGTGTAGTAAGTCTTTGCATTTTCCGGTGTAGCGGCCTCTTCCTCTCCGTTATGCAACACCCCTCCGCACTCTAAGCCCCCGTTCGTTTGGTGGTGACTTTTTCTACTAGCCTTCATCTTTATTACGTTACCAAATCCACCTTTCGAAGGCCACCCACTTTCCGAGATCACCACCCTAGGTGGCTTGTGCCTCGTGTTGTGCCTACGACCATTATCGACTGAATAGGTGTACTCATCAGGTGCATTTGTAACAACTTTCTCTATTGCTACATACATTGCATCATAAATTGCGTCGAATAAATTCTGGTAATTTTTACCACTATTTTCATCCGTAAATACAATCCCACAAGCAGTAAATAACGCAAAGTCTAGTCTAATATTTTTGGGATCATTCATATAAGTAGTGTAGGGCTGAATATTTACCAACAAAGGTGATTCATTAATTGTTAAGAAGTTTATTATTGGGGCAACATATGATAAGTTTTTAAATTCGGCATTAGATGGTGGATACGAGTTTATGATTAAACTCGTGTCAATGGCCGTGGAAACCTTTATATCACTTGTTATATTGTTAGAATTTAGTGCATTTAAAATATTTTGCATAGCTGGTTCGACTGATGAGGCTGGTTGGTCAGACGGATGGATTTCATTACCGACAACAATGTATTTGATAAATTCTACGTAGGGGACGACGTTGTTCTGAACCCATTCATCGGCGGTGGGTTGATCACACGCTATACATTGTATGTCTTCATTAGGGACACCCAACATGAGCTTGATGCCTGCTCCTTGTAGGGCTTTGAGTGTCGTTTCGTCGGGCTCGTAGAGTCTCATTGCCTCTATGCCGTAGTAATCGTAGAGTTGTGTTGTATTTTCGCCGCTTGGTAAGTTGTTTCCTTTCCTTCCATAACATACTCCAATTTGCGCTTCTACATTACATTTTGCTCATCATTAGTACAAGTTTCAATAAGCTTGCTTAGCTAATTAAGATGAGATAACGAGATTTATGTTACCAAGTACATTAATTAAGCAGTAAAAACTTGTTATTTGACACACATATAGACATTCATTTTTAAAGCAAGTATGTTAAATCTAATTGATTTCAATATTCATTAGGAATTCCCCTCATGATCGAGAAAATCCCAAAAATTCTCTATATTTTACCTTTATAAACAAAAATAGTAGGAAATTTGCCAAATAGAGCCTTTTTATTTTTTATTATATTTTTATTTTTATTTTTTGGTGAAGTTACCATAGAGCCTATGAATTATTGAATCTGGAGCTGATAATATCTAACACGACTATATAATATGACTTGAAGGCTGAAGCTGACATGAAATACAATAATAGATGACTACGTCATGTGTTAAACGCATTGGCACAATAAAGGATATAAATCAATTATTATTACTACCTCCGATTCATAAAAATGTTAAAACTCATTGGCACAATAATAAGATATAAATCAATTATTACTACCTCCGATTCATAAAAATGTTAAAACTCATCGGCACAATAATAGGCAAAATTAAAGATACCTGTAAGATGTAGACTAAGTAATACGAATGCTGTGATGAGCAGCGAGGTAGCGGCAGCCATTGCAGGAGTGAAGTTTGTTTGATAATGGACTAATGATAAGTCAATCATTTCAGTTTTTCACATGCCACTTTATATAGACAATTATTATTTATTAATGTCATAATAATTCAAATAAAAAAATTAGTCATAATAATAAAAATATTGCCCAAAAGGCATGCGGCCCAGAGAGTATGCGGGCAACGCGGCCCATGATATCTAGCCATCGAAAATAGCAATAAATTAATGATGTTGAAAAATCTCTCATCAAATATTTAAACATTTTGTTTTTGACACAAAATATTTACACAATATTAATATGTTAAACTAACACAAATTTCACAAGATACATATTATACAGTAGTATGAAATAACATCACGTAGTAATACATAATACAGATTATTAATTACTCGAATAAGTATAACATAATACTTTTAAAACTATTATATTTTGTTACATCTTTTCATCAAATAAAAAAAAAAGCACATTTTATTACATCTTTAGGCTATGCCCGTGTGTTATATTTCATTTATTCATTACATATGGACATATGTTAAATAGATTTCAATTGAAACTAAGTTGGTATTTCGGTTGTTTATTAGGCCTAAACAATCCAAAATTGTTCTCAGTACTAGCACCACCTTTTTGATTCTCATCAAACATAGCAAATAAGTAAGTCTCAATTGCTTGTCTCTTCAAGGGAGTACCTTGCCTATAATGTGCTATTAAACCCCTATAATACGTCTGAGCATTATTAAACGTAGCAGCACCACGGTTATCACCACCAGCCGAAGGCCAACCGCTTTCGGACACTACAATTGGTACGTTAGGGCCTCCAGCCTTTGCCAATGCAGCATACACCGTGTCGACTAGTGCATCAAATAGGTTTTGGTATTGTAAACCGTTATTTCTATCGGTAACTTGTGCGTTGGGTGAAGTAAATAGTGCATAATCTAGGTTTATGGATGGTGTGTAAAGGTAAGAAAAGTATGGATAAATATTGGCTAATAAAGGAGCGTTATTACTTCTTAGGAAGTTAACAATTGGATTCATGTATGATGCAGATGTAAAAACACCTTCGGAGGGTGGGAAGCCGGACACGATCGAACTCTTGATTGTTGTGGAGGCTTTGATTCTACCACCTAAGTTTGCCGAATTAAGGGCATTTTGGACATTTCGCATGGCAGAAAGGACTGATCCTGCCTCGGCATCATTAGGCATGATTTCATTACCTACTGAAATATAACGAAAATTTACATTAGACGCGTAAGGGACTACATTGTTTTGGACCCAAGTGTTTGTGGCTCCAGCATTAGAGCCGAGTGATATGACATTGGAGTTAGGGACGTCGAGGATTAGCCCTATGTTTGAATTTCTTAGGGCTTGGAGGGACCCTTGGTCCGGGTCATACAGTCTCATCCGTGTTATTCCATTATTTCTGTAAAGGGCTACTACTTCTTGTGGGGATGGTAGATTGTTCCCAAGTCTTCCATAACATACACCAATTTGCGCCTCTACATTACATGAAACAAATTACATCAATAAGATTGATTATTCGCTTCCATTTATCATAAAATATTTACTACTATACTACTAAAGAAAGACAAATAAATGATTAAGCATTTTGCATACCTATTACTTGAAGGCTTGGTAGAAATATTGCAATAAGCAGCAAAGTAGCAACTGCAAAAGGTTTGCTTAATAGCCCCATTGAAAAATTATGTTTAAGAATTGAACAAAGTTTATAATTATATTTTAATTGTAGTTAAATTATTATGAAAAGGGCAATATTTAAAGGAAATTGGAGTAGCCCAAAGTCCACACTATGATTCAAAAATAATTAATTAGTATGAATAAAAGTCTACTAATATTACCACTGCATAATTGCTTGGTACATTGTTTCAAACACAAAATGTCCTTTATTATATACAATATTTCAAAATGCATTAAAAAACAAATCATGGTTAATTGGTTAAGCCATTTTATTAATTAACTTGTGACGTGGGTAATTAGAAATTTAATTATATGTAATGTGTATATCATCATCGTCATTGGTCGAAACCTTAAACAAATGCATGGGGTGTACGCTAAAGTAAAGTGGACTTGAAGATTATTGAAATCATAAAGAAGAATATAGGAATTTGATGGTTCTTTGTTAAAAATTCCTTAGAAAAAACCTTAGCTGAATGTATATATGGAACAAAGATGATAGCCAAATAGGAAAGAAAATATAATATGGAGTAGTTTTTAATTTTTTACAATATTTTCTAAGAGAATTTTGGTAAATAAAAAACTATAACAAAAAATTAGTTGGGGAAATTTTTAATGAAGAAATAAAATATGTGTCATTGTTGATCTTTGTTTTAGTATATACTACTACAGTAATTATATACTTCGTAACAAATAACTTTTGACACTACTTCAAAAAATAGAAAAAAGAGTGACAAGAGAGTAACAATTTGTTTTCAAGGATAATGTTATTGTTATTCTTATTCCCAATACTCTGTATTTTTGTATCATAAATATCAATGGTGTGAGAGTGAGAGATAATTGAAGTGGTTAGAAATTTCCTTCTGTTTTTTTATTTTTATTTTTAGCTGTGGTTAAGTTCCAGTCTTTTCCCAATTGTTATTGTAAGGGATCGAACACATGTCCTCTCTATCAAGTGTAGTCCCAATCACTGCTATACCAATATCCAATTGATATTTCTAAGCGATCTTAGAATCAATTCTCATTACTTACCTTTTTGGCTCTCTATATACCAAAAATAAATATTCATACTAACGATATTGAACGATTCTATACACCGTTAGTCAGTCACATACATACATTTCTATAAATATATGCCCAAAAGGCATGCGGCCCAAACAATACGTGGGCAATTTGGCCGACAATGCCTAAGCATCCGAAATACCAATAATGTTGAACGAATTTCTCGTCATGAAATTAATACGAAGTATCATGTAGTAGACTAGTAGAGTAGTAGTGCATAATATTTCAATAATACTTTTTTTAGACGGGCATAATATCAATAATATTATTACAACTAAAATTGAAAACATTTATTACATATTTAGGCAAAGCCTGTGTAACATTGTTTCACTTATTCATTATAATGATCATAACATCATACGAAGTATAATATATAGAAAACTATATAGGAGTAATTAAATTTCAATTGAAACTGAGTTGGTATTTGGGCTGTTTATTGGGCCTAAACAGTCCAAAATTATTCTCAGTACCACCACCCTTTCTGTTCTCATCAAACATTGCAAACAAATACGTCTCAATTGCTACTTTCTTCAAGGGAGTCCCTTGCTTGTAATGGCCTATTAAACCCTTGTAATACTGCCCTGCGTTACCAAAATTAGCAGCACCACGTCTATCAGCACCAGCCGAAGGCCACCCGCTTTCGGACACGACAATCGGTACGTTAGGCCCTCCAGCCTTTGCCAATGCAGCATACACCGTGTCTACTAATGCATCAAATAGGTTTTGGTATTGTAACTTGTTATTTTGATCAGTAACTTTGACGTTGGGTGAAGTAAAGAGCGCGTAATCTAGTTGTATAGAATCAGTACCAAGGTAAGAGAAGTATGGATAGATATTGGCTAATAAAGGAGCATTGTTACTCTTTAGAAAGTTAACAATTGGATTCATGTATGATGAAGATGTAAAAACACCGTTCGAAGGTGGGAAACCCGAAACGATCTCACTCTTGATTGCTGTGGAGACTTTGATTTTACCACCTAAGTTAGCCGAATTAAGGGCATTTTGGACATTTTGCATGGCGGATAGGACTGATCCTGCCGCGCCATCACCAGGCATAATTTCGTTACCTACTGAAATGTAACGAAAATTAACATTAGACGCGTAAGGGACTACATTGTTTTGGACCCATGTCCTTGCATTTGCAGCATTGGCGAGTGATGTGACTTTGTCGTTAGGGACATCGAGGATTAGCCCTATGTTTGAATTTCTTAGGGCTTGGAGGGTTCCTTGATCGGGATCATACAGTCTCATACGTGTTATTCCATTATTTTTGTATAGGGTTACTACGTCTTGTTGGGATGGGAGATTGTCCCCATTTCTTCCATAACATACACCAATTTGCGCCTCTGTATTACATGAAACAAATTACATTTACATTTGATCAATAAAATTGATTTTTCTCTAGTCTACCACTATAATTTAAGTTCAATTTCTACTACTAAAACTAAAGAAGAGCAAATAATAAAGCATTTTATTGCATACCTGTTACTTGAAGACTAGGTAGAAATGTTGCAAGAAGTAGCAAAGTAGCAACTGCAGAAGGTTTGCTTATTAACCCCATTTGAAATTGGATTTAATTAAGAACAAAGCTTAATAGTTTTAGTTGTAGATTGTATTATCATGCAAAGGTCAATATTTATAAGGAAATTGGAGTAGCTGAAAAGTCCACACTATAATTAAAAAATAAATTATAAATATGAATAAGTCTAACAATATGGCTGCTTGGTATATTATTTCAAACGCAAATTATGTCCTTTATCTACAATATTTCAAATCGCATAAAAAAATAAATGATTAGGCCAGGTTGAACGGTTTTTTGCGTATAGCAGCCCCTTTAAGGATTAACTTGTGATGTGGGTTAGAAATTTGTTTATACTGCTTCGTTCCGTTTCACATTATGTGCATCAATTGAATTTTTTATATTCACAAAAATTAGCCACTTATAGCATTAATATGAATAAATCATCTCTAATATAAAACGGAGGTGGTACGTAGTATGTGAGTTTATCATTTACATTGATTGAAACCTTTAAACTAATGCATTTGGTGTATACAGACTGTACACAAAAGTAGGGGATCTTGAATATTGAGATAGGGATCATGACAAAGATAGTATAAGAAAAATTGATCCTAATTAGTTTGAGGGAGGGAAGAAAGCTTGAGGAAATTGAATTGTCTATGTAACTCACAATTGATCTATTCTAAGCTAGACCTCGCATAACTTGAGTGACCGAATCAGATTACTTGATTCGTAATTTGAATTGTACCCTAAATACGACCATCACTCATTTTAAGTATATAATGATCCGAATGCTTAGTCTAGCTCCTTAAGAAATCATCTATCTTCTAACAAATTAATTTTTTATACTACGTACATTTTTTTGTTGAGTTGATCATGCGACATAAAATTAATTAAAAGCTAACGTACAATTAATGTAAAACGAGTGTAGCTGAGATATTATGTGCCAGTTGAGCATGAATGTGAGGCGCCTCGTACGTGGCTTAGCGTAGCAATGTAAACATTGAACACTCCAAATTTGAAAAGTCTAACCTATTTATTACGTAACTAACTAGTCCATATATATCAGAATTTCCACAAGTTTTGTTTTCCTCTTGACTTGTTGATTATACACATGTTATGGTCTACGTATGACTAATTAATCCAGTCCCAATTTCCTGGTTGTTAGGTCTTACACCATTTTGATTTGTTCTTATCTTTTTTGTGAGACATAATTATAATAATGTAATAATCCTTCCATGTATATAATAATACTATATTGTCTATATATCCGTCCTCTAGGTCTTAGTATAAATTAATTTTATAACTCTTTATCTTAATAAAAGAACTTAAAAAATGTGCAACAACCTAGTCATCTTTGTAAAACAAATTTCTACTGTATTTTTCAAAGTCATTTATTTACAAATATTTAAGAGTTACTTGTTTAGCTCGATCTCTAAATTATTAACATTCGTCCATATGCACAACAAGGCAGTAGGCACAATTCAATATCTTACATTACAAAATACAAGTAAATAATAATAATGGAGAAAGCATTGTAAATTTCTCTATGACCATCGATTCAGTGATTAATATGTTAGAAAAAAATGTAGTTATATGAATCATATTAAATTTGTTTTAATATATATTTCCGAATAATAAACTTATTTTTAATTTTTACAAAAAGACAATACTTGTATGATAATATTGATATTCGCCTATTCGGAGGTTTACATTGACAAACATTAAAAAAGTACTTGTGTAATTTTAATAGCAACACGAAAAAGAGGTAGTATTATTACAAACTTAGAAAATTTAAGTGATAAACAAGAAATTAGGCTTACCATTGACTTAGTCAACAGCAGGCCCACAACCACACTTGGTCCAGCTCATAAGTTATAGTACTATCAATTAAAGTTCAATGGGCCATACTTGGGCTTCTGATCAGGACTAAAAAGCCCAAAATTACGTTCAGTTTCATCCCCTGGTTTCTTATCCTCATCAAACATGGAAAACAAGAAAGTCTCAATTGGCCTTCCTGGTTTCAATGGAGTTCCTTTCTTCACATGGCTGATCAAATTGGTGTAGTACGTCTTCGCATTCGCGGCTGATGCCGCAAACCCACCACTTGATGACCACCCGCTTTCGGACGTGACCAATGAAACTTCATATCCACCAACCTTATCAAGAGCCGCATACGTAGCATCCGCTAGGGCATCAAATAAGTTTTGGTAATTCTTCCCATTTTTAGGGTCCGTAGCAACCGTACCGGGTGCGGTAAATAATGCATAGTCAAGTGAAATTTGTTGATGATTATTTACGTAAGCAAAATAAGGGTAAATGTTAACCATCAAAGGTGAACCATTGCTTTTTAGGAAGTTCACTATAGGTGTAATGTAGTTAGGGTTACCAAATTGACCATTAGATGGCGGGAAGGCGTTTACGACTAGATCTGTACCAATGGACGTGGAAACTTTAATTTGGCCACCTAAGTTGTTCGCATTTAGGGCATTTAAAACATTTTGCATAGCTGGTAAGACTGATGAGGCTTTTTGATCATTCGGGGAAATTTCATTTCCAACTAAAATGTATTTAATTGATGATGCAAAGGGAACGACGTTGTTTTGAACCCATTGGTTCGCGGCTGAGGGGTTAGAACCTATCGACTGAATGTTGTCGTTAGGGACGCCTAGGGTGAGTCGAATGCCCGATCCTTGTAACGCATTAAGCGTGGCGTGGTCGGGATAGTATAGCCTCATTGCGCCAATGCCGTTGGATTTGAAGAGGTTTACTACATCTTGTTGTGATGGTAAGTTGTCTCCGTCCCTTCCATAGGCTACTCCAATTTGTGCCTCTGCATAAGCCAATGTCCAAATTATATTTGTTTTTTTTTAAAAATTCTTTTGTGCAATTGTACATGGATTAATATTATAGGTATCATATCATTATGTGTATATGTTCCAAAGTTTTAATAATTTCACAAGGAAAATAAAAGTTAAATAAACATTATTATTGTGACAAAATTTTATTAAGTACGAAGTATTATTAAAATAATTAAGCATGACAATGATGTAAGCTTAAACTATAATGATGCATAATGTTAATAACATGGACATTCTTATTAATAATTAATAAAGTTAATATAAAAAAAAGTTGAGATTTTTTTGGATGAATCTATAATATCTCACATAAAAGATGGTCAAAGAGCATGAATATATCGAAGTCAAAATGATGTGACGCAATTAATAAATATATACCTGTAAGGTGTTGGCATGACAATAGGGTTGCTACGATGAACAAACAAGTGGAGGCGGTTGAAATAGCCATGGAAGGGTTGCCAAGGTTAGCCATAGATAGCTAGAAGAAGAAAAAAAATTAAAGGAAGGATATCACACTTGGAAAGAAGCAAAAGTGATAAGATTTGTAGCAAAACTATTTTGGTACATTTTAAGTCCTTCCATTATATGCCCCTTATATAGATAAACAAGACCACACGACTTTGACTACATGCAGACCGAACTGCAAAAGTGTTTAATTTCTCTTACTCGTATAGTCATTTGTAGTTATTGTAAGGTTCATTCATCTATGAAAATTTCCACTGACATTAATAATTTCTATGTTTATTTTCAGTCGGACCCACAATGTTTAGAATTTTACACTACATACTGTCTTTTGTGATTTATATGATGAAAAAAAAAGTCCTATAAAATGTTGTTAGATTCGTCTCGGAATATACTTGTTTAATATAAGAACTTTGTATAGTTTTTACTAAAATACAACTTAAGATATTTAAGCTAAATACAATTTAAGCTATAAATATGCATCTAAGTTGCAATTAAAAAAATGAAGTATGTTTTTAACTTTCAATTATAATTTCTTTTAGTAATTAAACTCCATTTTTTCCATATATATGCCAAAGGCATAAAGCTATAGGTCCAAAGAAACTTACAATAATAATGCATGAAAATGAACTTGCGACAAAAATATCAAGCAAGAGGCTAGCTAATTGACGAAAATGTATGATATGATGGTCTACGAGACTACGACTCGACCTAAGCAATTTTTTTTTTTTTTTTTTGAGGGACCTAAGTTGATTAATAATTGTATGAATATATGGAATGTGGAGTACGGATTATAAATGTACTATTTAATTAACATTCTATCCGATCCGTTTATGAGTAATTGAAACATTAAAGCTATATGTACAATGTTTAAGGATAAATTTTCCGTAACAAAATTAGTAGTGTGATTGCCTAATCGGGATTGATGGAAGACAAGAAAATTATATAGGGATGATACGGAAAAGGTAGCGCTATTGCATTTAATCCAAATAATTAGAAGCTAAAGACGATAATTTGTAGTTAATTAGAAATGGATGAAGTACAATCTTCTATACGGAGTACCATATATATTAAAGTAATAAATCACCACATAAAACACTTGGCATAATTTTGTGAAAAAATTTCCCTTCAAAATTGAAATTCAAATTCTAAGGGTATTAAATTTAAAAATAGGTGTTACAGTAGTCCTTTAATTTCAATTCATTATTATTATTAATATATTATTAAACCTTATTATTATGAATCCGTGCATTGCACGGGGTTAAAACTATATTGTGTATATATATATGCTCGTACACACTAATTATATGGAAAGTTATGGGGGAAGAGGAGGAGTTGAACCCGTGAGCTATCATACATAAGACGATAAGCCCTTAGTTTTGGTGATGGCCTTATTATATCATCAATTATTATTAATTTTTTACTATTTGTCTAATTACTTTCCTTTTCTTAATTAGAAGATTCCTCCACTCAGAAACTGTGTTACACTATGTACAATCACATGGTTAGAAAATAAATTTAGTGGCTGATTAAACATTACTAATATAGTCCTTGCATTGTCCCAATGTACTGTGCATTTGGTTTTCTCCTCATTGTCATTTAAGCTACAACTGGAGAGAGTGATGAAGGAGTTATGTCTTCGTCGTGTGCAATTACTAGATATATAATAATTGGATCAAATTATGGAGATAATTAAGTCCGGACATTTGGGTCGTCGTTTTGCCATAGCTAGAGGTACTTACGATCTTTGGACTAGTAAAATAGGCCAAAGCCCAATTGGACGGATCCTATAAGGTCACACAAAGGGGCTAGATCGAGCATTAGAGGACGAGGCCCATCATGGGCCTCATCACTCTAGGTGGCCGGCCATGTAGGGGCTTTGAGAGGCTATTGGGCTTCGTGCCCTAGTCTAATTATGATGAGATTATAAATAGACTAGGTGCCTAGGTTTGCATACAAGGAATTAACTGATCATTTAGATCAAACCCTAATTAGCAAACACGAAACCAAACCCCTCTCATACTCCCTCTCTCACGGCTCTCTCCTCCTCCTAGGCGCGGTGGTGTCTTGTGGTGGTGGTGGTTCGTGCGGTGGTCGGTTGTCCGAAAAGGTGGTGATCGCGGCTTTCCTCAATCACTCGACCAATCTAGTATTGGTGGACGGCTCGTTCGAATCTCGTGGACTAAGTAGAGGAGCAACACTTGGGGCTCTATTCTCTCCCTGATTTGCCTGTCGAATAGCTTCGTGGAATTCACGCTTCAAAGGTATGATTATGTGTCTTGTGTGTTATGCATGTGATTCTTGGGATTAGGTACTTTATTGAATATGATTCATATATGTTTTTCCGCTGCGTAGTACCTATAAACTCCTACAGTGGTATCAGTTAGCCTCTTGCATTAACGCGCTAGATCATAATAATATGATTATTTGATGTCCACGTTAATTTTATAATCAATTAAGAGGGAGAAATTAATTTAATTATGGTTCGATTATTATTTTAATGTGATTAAACTTTTGGAATCGGTTAAATGCGATTTAATTATGCTCAAATAGCCATAAAGAGACCGAATTATGCCCTAGTATTTCGAAAATTTCGAAAACCCTAACCCTAAATTTCGAAAATTCCAAGCCCTAAAATATGATTTTTGTGCTTGATTTTGTTTTAATTCGATTTGTTTTATGGTTCATAATTTTAATTGATTCGATTCATGCATAAAAATGTTTTATGTATGATCATAGATTTAATTTTAAATGTTAAAATTAAATTGGGATTAATTTTATGATGAACTCTATTTTAAAATTGAATATGATTTAATTTTAATCTTATGGACTAATTTAATTTAATTAGGATAAATGTTATTTTAATTAAATTAAAACACAAAAAAAAAATTAATTTATTTTGGCCGGCAACCGCGGCTGGGTGGCGCAGCCACGGCGGCTGCCGACCAGGTGGCGTCCAAGAGGGAGGGAAGGGAGGGCGGCGGTCTAGGGTGGCTGTGGGCAGCAGCGTGCAACCGTTGCACGGCTGCTGCCACGGCTGCAGCTTGGTGCTGCTGCTGCCTTGCGCTGCAGTGGCTGCTGCAAGGCAGCCAGCCACCGTGGCTAGCCCCGGCTGGCCACGCACGGTGGCCTGCAGCCCAGCAGTAGCAGCTGCCACGCTGCTGCCCTTGCGGCAGTGGCTGCTGTCACGGCAGCCAGCCACCGTGGCTAGCTTCGGCTAGCCAACCACGGTGGCCGGCGTTGGTGGTTGCGATAATTCAAAAAAAAAAAAAAATTCTGTTTTTAAAAATTTATTTCAGGATAATTACGAATTATTTTGGGATAAAATTGGTTTTATTTTGGATAAGTTCAAATATTTTCAAAATATGATCTTTTATTTTAAAAGATAAAGTTGGTTTTATTTGGATAAAATCTTTTTGTTTAAGGATAAAATCAAATATTCAAAAGTTGTTATATTTGATATTATCCATATTTAGTTTGTTATTTTGATAATTATCCTAAATTAAAGTGGTTAATTAAGGATAAGATTGATGAGGATATTCTGAGCATATTCCAAAAGGATAATAATTGATTTAAATAATGTGATTATCCCATAATTAGATTAGGATGTAATTGATTTTAAAATTATTTGATTGGCTAGTAATTAGGATAGAATCTCCTAAATTAGTTAGGATAATCATGGAAGATTAAATATGATTTATCTTTCTAGATTAAAATATGATTTGATTCTATCTCATGACTAAATTGAATATATGATATTTTATGAACCGTCATGAATAATATATGATATTATCTAATTATGATTAAAATATAAGATATTTTAGGAAATGCGTTGTCTTTATTATGATCATTCGATGTTATAGTTTAGACAAGCATGTTGAGTGATTTATTATATGGCACTTTTCTAATATATGATATTATGTTGCTATATATAGACTAGTGTGGCCCATAGATTCTTAAATACGATCTGCGCGTCGTGATGTATTTTTGTAATCTAAATACGGTCTGCGTACCGTTGAGTATTTTTATAACTTTTATTTGATGTAAATAGAATAGTTATTTAAATGTTGTTAGCCCAAAAGAAGCCCATGAAATGAAGGCCCAAAGGAGCAAGGTGGATGAAGGTCCATGATGATTCAAGTGGGAGCATTTTTCATTTCTAGTTTTCTTAGGACTAAGGGGCCATACTATGTCATATTTTATTGCATTAGTAGATTATGCATGTTTAGGTTTATTTATGTTGTTTGATGATGCGCTAGAGTTCACTAAATAATCACAACATAATAAATCTAGATCCCAGTAATATTGATGCAGCTTTTCCAATTAAAAACCCGATGAAAACCTTGATCGTTTGTGATGGGTCGGCCTCAGCAGAGCGTCATAATATATCTTGGGGAAGTGGGGGTAGATCACGTTCTACACTTTTAATTGGTTAAATTCAACAAGGTTACCTAAAGATCAGTTTAGAACCTTGAAGCTAAGGGTAATAATTAAACATGTGATGGTTAATTATTCAACCAAGAGTTACAAGAGTTGTAATCAGTAAAGAGTTTACTCACCTTGAAAATGTAATGGTTGATGGCAGGGCCTCAGTCCGGTCAATTATTGCACAAATAAAGGATCTTGGAATCACTTAAAATTCAATTGGGATCATTTAATTATTGAATAAAGTGTTTTAAAGTTACCAAATGAATATGTTTTCTGGTACTTTAATTTATTAAACATAATTATTAAACTTTGCCTTATTTTGACATAGATGGGTAGCCGTAATAACAATGACAACAACGTTTACAATTTACGACCATTCCTTGAAAAGGATAGGTTGACAGGGGAAAACTTTTCCAACTGGGAAAGAATGCTAAGGCTTGTTCTGAAATCTGAAGGCAAGGAGGATATCATTGATACCCCATTACCAGGACCTCTGCCAGAAAATCCAACTGCGGCAGATATCAAGAAGCACAAGGAAGCTCATGATAGAGCTATGCCTATCACTTGCTTAATGATTGCTACTATGGAACCTAGTCTTCAAAAGCGTTTTAAGGACCTGGATGCCTATTCAATCACGGAAGAGCTCAAAGTTTTGTTTAAGAAACAAGCTAGAGTTGAAAGGTATGAGCTTCATCGTGAGATTATGGATTGTAGAATGGAGAAGGGTGCCACAGTTCATGATCATGTTTTCAAAATGATCGGCCTGATTCAAAGTATGGAGAAACTGGGGTACCCAATTAGTGATGATTTGGCAACAGACATCATTCTCCATTCACTTCCAGAAAGTTTCAACCAGTTTATCATGAACTTTAACATGACTGCGAGTGCAAAGACTATGAGTCAATTGCATGCAATGCTGGTTAGTGCTGAGAAACAAATCCCTAAGGAACCTAAGAAGGAAGTTCTTATGATTCAGAAGGGAAAGGGGTTCAAGAAGAAGGGGCAAAAGGCTAATGCCAAGAGCAAGGGCAAGCAAGTTGCCAAGGCTCCTGAAAAGCCTAAGGCGAATCCAAAACCCAAAGTTGCAAGTGAGAGTGAATGCTTTTACTGCAAGAAGAAGGGGCATTGGAAACGCAATTGCCAGAAATACCTTGATTTCCTCAAGAAGAAGAATGGAGCATCAACCTCAGGTATTATGTTATAAACATTTTGACTTTCACTAAGGTATGTGATACCAAGTTGAAGTGCTTAACATTATGATGTTGCACAGGAACTGCAAGCAAGTGAAGCTAGCATGGAGATGGAGCTTGAAGGTGCACTAGAAGTATTTGAGTGGCCAGAGATAGCTTCATAGTTTTAATTTCTGATTAGTTTATCATGACATTTAGAACTATTTCCGTTTTTTTTGATGAGACAATATTTCGGTTTTCTTGTTTTGAATACTGATTTGGTTTTACTTGGCTTGGACAAATGTTGATTCATGACCAAGGTAATAAATTGTTTTCATTTTGCTAGATATGAGTTAATTTTATTTATGACATTGATATACGTAGATCACAAAAGTAAATTTAGATGATTCAAAGCTAACATACTTATAACAAAGTAAAGTTAGGTCACATAAATCATTTGCACATCCAAAATATGGATGGACTCTTACTCTTATATGATTATGAATCACTTGAGAATTAGAAGTCATGCTTGATAAAATGACCAAGTTACCTTTTAGTTGAAAGGGTAAAAAAACTAAAATGACCTTTTGAAACACAAACATATGATGTGTGTGTACCATAAGTTCAAGATATAGCAAAAGGATTAAACTATTTCATTGCTTTTGTTAACGATTTAAGTAAATATGTCGATAATTACTTAATGAAATAAAAGTTGGAATCATTGAAATGTTCAAAATTCCAAAATGAAATGTAAAATCAAGTTTGAGATAAACAATTTAGCACCACAATATGATTGTTGTAATAAATATTTAACTCAAAACAAATGATCATCTAAAGGAATTGTTGAATTAGTTCACAATCCAGAACATTACAATTAAATTGTATGTATAAAGCAGGAATCAAACTTTGCTTGCCATGGTTCGATCCAAGATTTAATGATTTACAAATATCGTTTTGAGGATATGCATTAGAACAACAACAATTGTGAATATACTAAACAGAAACTTCACCAAAGCAATAGAAAGACTGGAAATGTTCCAAAGTAATCTTTTCTAAACAGGATTGAGGGAATATGAAATCTATGTAAAATGTTTACAAATATGACAATAATAAACCCTAAATTAGAGGTATTATTCCTACAATCGCGTAGAAACAAAATGTTTGTTGCTCGCGATAGTGTCTTTATAGAAAGAAATGTCTTCCTACAAAGCCAAGTGGGAGTAAAGTTAGATCTCGATGAGACGAGCAACAAAGGGATGTAAATAACACTACATCAGAGACGAATGCGCATGAAATCAGCTAATTTGATGAAACATGTGTCGAAGCAAGCTAATTCAACTAGCGAGACTTCTATCGTCCTACTAGAATGAAATACTTCAAAGAGTTGAAGAGAATAATTCTATTGTCGCTCACACCTATCGTAGGTTACTTAGGATTGAAACAAACAGTTTGTTGGAATTCTAGTAAAAGGTGGATTCTAAAATTTTCCTATTGGAATGGTTGGAATCCATACCTACAAGCAAGCTTTGGACAAGTGCCAACTCAGGAAGTGGCTTAAAGCCAAGAAATCCAGAATGGACTCCATGTCTGTAAAGATGTGTTAGTCCATGATAGTCTTACAAATAGGGTTAAACCTATTAGTCATGTAAGCCTATTCGGATTATTTCTAGTTATGGAAATTAAAATCACCTTCATGAAATGTTCTTGATGGATGGCATGTATATGATACAACCTAAGAGTTTTGAATTTCAGAAATTCCTAGAAAGTTTTGCAAACTTCAGAAATTCATTTATGGATTGAAGTAAGCATCAGGGAGTTGGAATATTCATTAGGAAATCAAACAGTTTGATTACCTTGGAAGAATGAAAAGAAATCTTGTAGAAACAAGAAGTTTAGTGGGAGCAATTGGTCTTCTTAGTCTAGTATGTAGTTGACATACATTTCATATGAAATGATATATCAATACTTGAATAAGTCAAGCAATGGTTAGAAAGATTGTTTCTATATGGGAGACCTAGGAGATGTTGAGTACATATTGGGAATCAAAATCCACAAAGTGAATCTTGAAGGATGACTGGACCTAATCAAGAGACTTATGTTGATAAGATTCTTGACAAGTTCAAGATGCAAGATTCTAAGAGAGGATCTCTTCCCATGTCTCATGGTTTTACACTCAGTAAAACTCAGTGCCTTAAAAGCTAGTTGAGTTGAGTTGTAAAGGTAATGTACCTAATGCTTTTGCAAAAGGGACCATTACATGTACCATGAAATGTACAATGCAAGTTGTTACATATGACTTGTGCATGTGTAGCAAGTTTCAGGAAAATACAGAATAAGCATACGGAGAGTTACCAAGAACAAATCCTTGAGTACTTGAGAAGCGCTAAAGGAATTTTTCTAGTTTATGGTGTTGAAGGTAAACAAGTTTGTCAAAAGTTTTACGGATGCAAGTTCTTTCCAAACAGGCAAGATGACTCTAGATTTTGAACTAGACGCACAGTTTTGTCAGTATGGAGAAGTACAGTGAGCTTGAAGAGTTCAAAGCAGAGCACTATTGCATGCTCAATGTTAGAATATGTGTATTAAACTATAGTCAGATAGTTTTAGAGGAAGTTCGGATTAAAATGTCATATGACTAAAGGGTTACCTTTGCCCAAGAACAAAGGAGCCAGGGTCACATCACAAATCCAAACAAATGGATATAAGATATCGCCTCAGTTATGAGATCATTGACCGGCGGAAGGTCACGTTCTGCAAAGTTTTATTATGAGTGAGAAATCACTAAACCCCTTCCATAGACAAAGGTATGAAAGTCATATTAAAGTCTTGGATTGAAGCAAATTATGTAAATTTAAGTTGTGTATGTTTGTGGAAACATATTACATAAGAAAATACATCAACTTGCAGAATTATGTTTAAAATAGAAATTATTATTTCTCTTATTTAATTATGGTTTTGAAATTAAATAAAATGTCCAAAATAATTATGGATTGATGGGCTCATCAGGTTATCTATTTTAGAGACCTGGTGTATGAAACCCCACAGGTGAACAAAATCCGTATATTATTTAAGTTCCTAGTTCGAAATCATTAAAGTGGACATAAATGATTTCAATAAATGAACTAGCATGTAAGATTGATTGGATAGCTCGGTTTCATGGGCTATAGGGGCATAGTGATGCTCGATCAATCACTTGGATATGCATGAATGATGCATGATCGAACTATTGACCTACTTTGAAGTTCAAGTATAGAGCTTCCGTATATATTAGTGGATTCCTTTGACATGAGTGGAACATTGATTTCATTCAATGGATGTTATAACTGTGGTACATTCAAACGTCTACCCGTAACTGGAGATTATAAAGGATGTTTCCCGGTTATTTCAGAAGTTGAGTGGGAGGCTTGTTGCCACAAGATTGGATAGAGTCTACCTATTAAATTAGGAAATGTGTCATGGCCGCTTGAAGAGGGAGAATTCAGAAAATACGTGGCCGCGTTCAAATGCATTACTCAGTAATCATTTGGTTTTGTAATTCTAACTCAGATTTCAAGAAACGATTTGTAGATTAATATGATCTCGACATGTGATGCAATCATATTATCAAATCGACATATACATTGACTTAAGGAATTTGAACATTGCACCCTTGTCTCAGACAAGTGGGAGATTGAAGGAGTTATGTCTTCGTCGTGTGCAATTACTAGATATATAATTGGATCAAATTATGGAGATAATTAAGTCCGGACATTTGGGTCGTCGTTTTGCCATAGCTAAAGGTACTTACGATCTTTGGACTAGTAAAATAGGCCAAAACCCAATTGGACGGATCCTATAAGGTCACACAAAGGGGCTAGATCGAGCATTAGAGGACGAGGCCCATCATGGGCCTCATCACTCTAGGTGGCCGGCCATGTAGGGGCTTTGAGAGGCTATTGGGCTTCGTGCCCTAGTCTAATTATGATGAGATTATAAATAGACTAGGTGCCTAGGTTTGCATACAAGGAATTAACTGATCATTTAGATCAAACCCTAATTAGCAAACACGAAACCAAACCCCTCTCATACTCCCTCTCTCACGACTCTCTCCTCCTCCTAGGCGCGGTGGTGTCTCGTGGTGGTGGTGGTTCGTGCGGTGGTCGGTTGTCCGAAAAGGTGGTGATCGCGGCTTTCCTCAATCACTCGACCAATCTAGTATTGGTGGACGGCTCGTTCGAATCTCGTGGACTAAGTAGAGGAGCAACACTTGGGGCTCTATTCTCTCCCTGATTTGCCTGTCGAATAGCTTCGTGGAATTCACGCTTCAAAGGTATGATTATGTGTCTTGTGTGTTATGCATGTGATTCTTGGGATTAGGTACTTTATTGAATATGATTCATATATGTTTTTCCGCTGCGTAATACCTATAAACTCCTACAAGTGAGGGATAGCTCAAGTGGTTAGAGCTCTCCTCCGGTTCCAAGAGATTTTGGGATTGATTCTCATCATCTGCCCTTGTGGCTCTCTAAACACCAAAAAAAAAAATTAAGCTACAACTGGTTATTTCTATTCGATCTGCTCATACGTATTGTTATATGATAATATACTAAAGGTAGAAGTTTTATATCCAATGGTGACATTAATTATATAGCATACATTATTGTTTCTAAGTAATTAGTACCATTTTTTTTTTTTAAAAAAAAAAAAGGGGATTAGAAAATCAATTTAAGGAATTACTATCGATTCTAGACCGTCTCAATGTCTCATGATGGCATGATGCATTATTGATTATATTGTTTGAGAACGTCCAACGATTTGGTATAAAATTTTGGGGTTAAGTTTGTAGCTAGACAACAATTGAATATGAGTGTCATTGTGTCAATGCATATTTTCAACCTCTCATAAGGACTCTTATAGGCTAACCCACACTTTTTGAGGAAATTTTAACGTTTCGGGGCCCGGTGGCAAAAAGTGTTGAGATCCAAGGAGATATATCTCGGGAGTCATATAATGTCGTTTGAAACCATATATGATCATTATATGTTGTCATAACGTAAATGGTAGGCTTGAGTTTACGAAATCAATGCAAGTGTGAACGGGTAAAATGACTGTTTAAGGGCATATTGGATAGTTCCACCGACCCAATTGGACACCCGGAGAGTATTAGGGACCATGGTAAATATCTCGGCAATTTTTATTTCCGGGTGAAACAAGGTCAAAAAATTACAAAATTGAAGGCTATAATCCACGCTTTTTGATGAAATTTTGAGATTCAAGACCCGGTGGCGAAAAGTGTTGAGACCCTAGGGGATATATCTTGGTGTCATATAATGCCGTTTGAAACCATATATGAACATTACATGTTGTCATAAACGTCCGTGGGAGGCTTGAGTTTACGAAATCACTACAAGTTGTGAACGGGTAAAATGAACGTTTAAGGGCATATTGGATGGTTCCATCGACCCAATTGGACTCCCAGAGGGTATTAGGGACCATGGTAAATATCTCGACAATTTTTATTTTCGGGCCAAAAAAGGTAAAAAAAAAAAAATAACAAAATTGAAGGCTATAATCCACGCTTTTTGATGAAAGTTTGAGGTTTCAGGGCCCGGTGGCGAAAAGCCTTGAGACCCCTAATGGTACATCTCGGGGTCATATAATATCGTTTGAAACTATATATGATCATCATATGTTGTCATAAACGTCTGTGGTAGGCTTGAGTTTACGAAATTACTGCAACTTATGAACGGGTAAAATGAATATTGAACGGTTCCACCGACTCAATTGGACTCCTAGAGGGTATTAGAGACCATAACAAACATCTCGACAATTTTTATTTCCGAACAAAAAATAGTCAAAATATTACAAAATTGAAAGCTATAATAATTCACGCTTTTTGAGGAAATTTAGAGGTTTCGAGGCCAGGTTGTGAAAAGTGTTGAGACCCTAGGGTATATATCTCGGGGTCAAATAATGTCGTTTCAAACCATATATGATCATTATATGTTGTCATAAACGTACGTGATATGCTTGAGTTTACAAAATCACTATAAGTTGTGAATGGGTAAAATGACCGTGGTAAATATCTTGGCATATTGGATACCACCGACTCAATTGGACACCCGGAAAGTATTAGGGACGACCATGGTAAACATCTCGGCAATTTTTATTTTCGGGCGAAAAAGGTCAAAAAATTACAAAATCGAAGGCTATAATCCACGCTTTTGAGGAATTTTGAGGTTTCAGGGCCTGGTGGCGAAAAGCCTTGAAACCCTAAGGGATACATCTCAGGGTCATATAATGCCGTTTGAAACCACATATGATCATTATATGTTGTCATAAACGTCAGTAGTAGGCTTGAGTTTACGAAATCACTGCAAATTGTGAACGGGTAAAACGGCCGTTTAAGGGCACATTGGAAGGTTCCACCGACCTAATTTGACTCCCGGAGGATATTAGGTTCCACAGTAAACATCTCGACAATTTTTATCTCTGGGCGAAAAAAGGTCAAAAAATTACAAAATTGAAGGCTATAATCCACGTGTTTTAAATTTTGAGGTTTCGGGGTCCGGTGGCGAAAAGTCTTGAAACACTTAGGGATATATCTTGCGGTTATATAATGCCGTTTGAAACCATATATGATCATTATATGTTGTCATAAACGTCTGTGGTAGGCTTGAGTTTACGAAATCACTACAAGTTGTGAGCTGATAAAATGGTCGTTTAAGGGCATATTGGTTGGTTCCACCAACCCAATTAGACTCCCGGAAGATATTAGTGACTATGGTAAATATCTCGAAAATTTTTATTTGTGGGCAAAAAAGATAAAAAAAAACTACAAAATTGAAGGTTATAAATCCACGCTTTTTGAGGAATTTAGAGGTTTCGGGGGCCCGGTGGCGAAAAGCCTTGAGACCCTAAGGTATACATCTCGGGGTCACATGATTCCGTTTGAAACCACATATGATCATTATATGTTGTCATAAACGTCTGTGGTAGGCTTGAGTTTATTACGAAAGTTGTGAACGGGTAAAATGACCGTTTAAGAGAATATTGGATGGTTCCACCGACCCAATTGGACTCTTGGAGGGTATTAGGGACCATGGTTAACATCTCAGAAATTTTTATTTACGGGCGAAAAAAGATCAAAAAATTACAAAATTGAAGGCTATAATCCACGCTTTTTGAGGAAAATGTGAGGTTTCGGGGCCTGGTGGCGAAAAATATTCAAACCCTAAGGGATACATCTCGGGGTCATATAATTCCGTTTGAAATCATATATGATCATTTTATAATGTTGTCATAATTGTACGTGGTATACTTGAGTTTACGAAATCACTACAAATTGTGAACGGGTAAAATGACCGTTTAAGGACATATTGGATGGTTCCACCGACCTAATTGTATTCCCGGAGGGTATCAGGGATCATGGTAAATATCTTGGCAATTTTTAGTTCCGGGCGAATGAAAGTCAAAGAATTATAAACTTGAAGGCTATAATCCATACTTTTTGAGGAAATTTTGAGGTTTGGGGGCCTGATGGCGAAAAGCCTTGACTCGGATTGTGGGTTTACAGATTTGTACCAGTATATAAGTTGAAGGCATGTAAATTTTATTAAACCTTCCATGACTCGGGTACAGGTTCTAATTGGGTCGGGTACTAGTTCGGGTACAGATTGTTGTTGGGTCGGATAAAATCGGCTGATGGTTACTCTCGGGTCGAGAGCAGGTTTGGGTTCAGGTCAAAAAGTATTGGATCAAATCGGTTGTCGGTTAACATATGGTCAGGTTCAAGTCGGGTTACAGGTCACTAGTTTCACCCCATTGTCCAGGTGCAGGTTGGGTTCAGATCTTTGCCGGTTCAGGTCGAGTTCTCGGGTCGGGTCAGTTTTTGACTGCTCTATCTTATAGTACTTATGGTCTTATGGAGGCAGAGGTTTTGCATTCATACTTGCGCAGTACAATCCAAAACTTCGAATTTAAAATCAACTTAAGTCATATTATTGACTATTTCATAACAACACCAACACGTACATATACAATTGCCTTTTACATTATTTTTGACGAGAAAAAAAAAATTAACTAATTATAGGGAGAGGTTGCCATACTTAGGCTGTTCATTAACAGGATTAAAGAGCCCATAATGTTGCTCGGATCCATCCCCGGGTTTCTGATTTTCATCAAACATTGCAAATAAGTATGTCTCAATTTTTTGCCCTGGATTCAAAGGAGTTCCCTTACCCTGCTTTATATGATTGATCAAATTGTTGTAGTACGTCTTTGCATTTTCCGGTGTGGCAACATTTCCTCTATCCGATGGCAACCCTTTCTTTGGCCCCGTTGTCTCCATCTTATCGCGTTGTCCAATCTTTCTCCCATCATTAATTTTCGACTTGGAAGGAAATCCACCACTTGACGGCCACCCACTTTCGGAGGTCACGGGTGGCAACGGGGTCTTTTTATTTGCCTTAATCCCATCAAAAATTGAACTGTTGCCCATTTTACATGGTGTAACGACTTTTTGTACAGCTATGTACACTGCATCATATATCGCGTCGTATAAATTATAATATTGCTTCCCATTAGTATCATTTACAGGTTCATTCGTGGTAAATAATGCATAGTCGAGTTGAATATTTTTATCATCCACATATGCAGCATAGGGTTCAATGTTTACCAACAAAGGTGATTCATTAATTGTAAGAAAATTTATTATTGGTGTAATGTATGTTAAGTTTTTAAATTTGGTTTGGGATGGTGGATACGAGTTTTCGATTAATTTTGTGTCAATGGCTGTTGAAATTTTTATTTGGCTTCCTAAATCGTTTGAATTCAATGCGTTCAGAAGATTTTGCATAGCTGGTTCGACTGATGAGGCTTCTGGAAAAGACGATTGGATTTCGTTTCCTACAGCAATGTATTTGATATTTGTAGCATAAGGGATGACGTTGTTTTGCACCCAATCATCGGCAGTAGATTGATCGGATGCTATACATGGAATGTCTTGATTATGCACACCCAACATGAGCTTGATGTCGGTGTATTGTAGGGCTTCGAGTGTCGGCTGATCAGGCTCATATAGCCTCATTGCCCCAATGCCATATTTTTCGTAGAGGTTCACTACATCTTGTGCGCATGGTAGGTTATTTCCTAGTCTTCCATAGCATACTCCGACTTGTGCCTCTACATTTTTATTAAAAACGATCATTAGTACTCCATCTGTTTTTAAATACTTGCTCCATATTTTCATGCGCAGAGTTTTAGAAGAAATTGGAGAAAGTAATAAAATATGGAGGTAGTGGGGTTGGTGGAAAAATAAAAACGATCATTAGTACAAGCCTATGATTTGTGCATTAACGAAAACATACACACTCACATTTCGTATTAACATACACACTCACATTTCGTATTACTTATTGCTTATATACGTTCATTTCAATGAATGTTACTATATATCTCATAAATTCAAAGTTGAACCCAAACATGCATTCCAAATATTGAACTACATACCTAGTTCAAAAATCACTAGCTCCTTATTTTCAAGTAATTAAACTCTAAATAATATTGACTATAAATATAGAGGGGAAGATACCTGTGGAGTATAGGCTAATAAGCAATACAAATGCTCCGATGAACAACAGCGAGGTAGCGACCGCCATGGGAGGTTTCCTATGGGTGACCATAGACATTTTTCAACAAAAGAAATTGATGGAGTTAATTGTAAAAGCAAATTAAATTCAAGTATTAATTTTTGATATT
This sequence comes from Chenopodium album, assembly GCF_948465745.1. Classification (NCBI taxonomy): domain Eukaryota; kingdom Viridiplantae; phylum Streptophyta; class Magnoliopsida; order Caryophyllales; family Amaranthaceae; genus Chenopodium; species Chenopodium album. The sequence goes on from NC_137855.1 coordinate 1,781,481, forward strand.
TGTAACGCCTTATTTATGCCTCTTTATATAGAAGAAACTGTAGTACGTAGGAGATACAAGTAGTACTTATTCCTAAATTTAAATTTGATTGATTTCAAAAAAATTACACAATTTATTGTTGCTGATTTTGTCCAAGATGTCAATGTTGTTGGTTCAATAATGCATGAAAATGATGTCCTGTCAAAATTATCTAGTAATTGGCCTGGATGATAATTGACGAAATAGGTAATGAAGCAGTGTCAAATTACTTTTTTTCTATTGTAAAGTTTAATAGTGATATTAACTTTATAAATGACATGTGTGTCAAATTTGACTGTAAAACCTCAATAACCTTTTATTTATCGCATTGTCCAAATTAAATGTACATGTTTTTTTCTATTGTACTGTAATTTATTCATTTGAGCATCGATAAGAGATTTAGTTCATTACAAAAATTAGATTATTTTTTTAAAAAAAAGGAGGAAGTATAATTATTCGGCAATTTGTTATATATGTCCATTATACTCCATGTACAACCATAGTAATATAATTATGAGCATGTGCTTAAGATGAAAATGTTATACTAATAAGCAATAAACAGAAATAACTTATCTCTTGATGCGTGAACCAAACTGACAATAGCCGCGTCGTGGAGAACCACTGACCTAAAAGACGATTCCGCGCTACCTCCCGGTGCAGTAGACAATTGCGGTCGCCCTCCAGGATAAGCACGGCGCCGGAGTTTATGTGCACTCACAAACCCGACTGGAACTCAGAATACTTGCCCAGAAAACAGAACAGGAAGAACATGTGTTTAAATAATTTTAGAGAAGAGAGAAGACTGATTGTGTGTTATGTTTTGGCTGAGAAAACCACCGAATATTTATAGGGTGAAGAGGAAAAACGGGAAGCATAAAAGGTGGGAAGAACCTGGCCAAGAAGATGACCAGATTAATCTAGTCAGTCAACAAACGAGGCAAGAAACAAGGGAGTGAATTAATCAGCTAAAATCAAGGGATTAATGGCTGATTAATTCCCACAACAGTCAGAAAATCCCAACAGTCAAAAACGGATACTTGGAATATTCTGTTAACAAGGAAAAGGAAATAAAATTTCTCCAAAAAGATAACAAGGACCCACGCCCGCGCATCGCATTCCCCAAGACCCCAAGTCCCGAGGCCCGAGCCCGACCCGACCCGACCCGGCTCGGCTCGGCGCGCGCGCGCGCGTGTGTGTGTGGAGTAACACACACCTCCAACTTACTCAACTAAGTAGTGCTAAAGCACTACATTATAAAAACAAGGAAAAACCTTCCTCCCCAATCAATGTGGGACTTTTCCCCTTCCATTGTTTTTCTCTCTCTCTCTCTTATTTTTTCCTAACACTCTAGCATTATATCAAGAACTTCCAACAATCCCCCACAGGTTCGAAGATATGAAAAGAATGAAAGAAAAAAATGAATTCTGGGCAAAACAAAACAATTGCATAAGTGTCAATGTCTCGCGACTTGAATTAACACATAGTGGACATCAAGCTATGATCCCTCACCTACCAAGTGACCTTCGTCTTGAACTCAATAGGGAGTTAGGGACCCGTCACTTTGAGCCACACAATTGAACATGTATAATATTCTGAAATTCCGCGAATAAAGGTGACGCATTATACTGGCCATACGTCCAGCCTGGATGCTCATAGGTGCTCTAGAGTATAAGCCCACGAAATACTCATAGGAAGCGGCCACACTTCCACACCTAAGTAGGTGAACTCCATCAAGTGTGAGCTACAACACACCTCCAAAAATATGGATATGGGTTCATTAAGAGCCGTATGCTCATCCTCTTTCTCATATGTAGCTAAGCACAAAACAAACATCTAGAGATGGACAAATAAAAAATGTGCTTCCGAATTATTACATAACGTTCCCCTTTGAACTCATAGTGAGTAGGAGTTCATTATTTCACAATTCATACAACGGGCTTTAGCCCCATCTCTTCCGATGTTTCCAAAACTAGTTTTTTACATAGGCCTTTAGTTAACGGATCCGCAATGTTCTTTTCGGACTTTACATAGTCCAGTGATATCACCCCTTCAGACAACAAATTTCTGACGGCTTTATGCCTCAGACGGATGTGTCTCTTCTTCCCATTATAGGCATGGTTGTGTGCAACAGCAATAGCAGCTTGCGAATCACAATGAAGTGCAACTGAAGGAGCTGGCTTCCCCCACAGTGGAATATCTGCAAGCATGTTCCTCAACCATTCTGCCTCATGACCTGCCAATTCAAGAGCAATAAACTCAGATTCCATAGTAGACATAGCAGTACAAGATTGCTTACAAGATTTCCAGGATACGGCTCCACCCCCAAGGGTGAAGACATAGCCACTAGTGGAGTTAACTTCATCATTATCGGATACCCAGTTGGCATCACAAAAGCCCTCCAAAACTCCAGGAAATTTGGAGTAGTGCAAACCCCAATCCATAGTACCCTTAAGGTACCTAAGCAACCTCCTTAGAGCAATCCAATGATCACTGCTTGGATTATGAGTGTACCTGCTCAACCTACTAACAGAATAAGCAATGTCAGGTCTAGTGTAGTTCATAAGAAACATAACACTACCAATAATTCTAGCATATTCAGACTGATTAACTGGATTACCATTATTTTTCTTTAAGTGGAAACTTGGGTCATAGGGAGTCTTAACTGGATCGACATTAAATGAGTCAAACTTTTTAAGAATTTTTTCAACATAGTGTGACTGATTAAGACAGATGCCATTTGGAGTCCTTTTGATTTTTACTCCCAAAATCACATCTGCCTCACCCATGTCTTTCATTTCAAAGTTCGAACTCAAAAACTGTTTTGTCTCATTTACACGATCCAAGTCAGTCCCAAAAATCAACATATCATCCACATAGAGACAAATAATTACACAACCATGACTATCATGCTTAAAATAAACACAAGAGTCACCTTCATTAACATGAAAACCATTACCAGTCATAGTCTTATCGAATTTGTCATGCCATTGCTTTGGAGCTTGTTTAAGCCCATACAATGCCTTGACTAACTTACAAACCTTCTCCTCTTGTCCTGGAACAACGAACCCTTCAGGTTGGACCAAGTAAATCTCCTCATCCAAGTCACCATTCAAAAAAGCAGTTTTGACATCCATTTGATGAACAACAAGACCAAAAATGCAAGCAAGAGCAATTAAAGTCCTAATGGTTGCAATTTTAGTAACAGGGGAGTAAGTATCAAAATAATCAATGCCAAACTTTTGAGTAAAACCCCTTACCACTATCCTTGCCTTATACTTGTCTATGGATCCATCGGCTTTTAATTTTTTCCGAAAGATCCATTTACAAGTAATGGGCTTACAACCTCTAGGAAGTTCAACCAATTCCCAAGTGTTATTATTGAGAATTGATTGTAATTCACTATCAATTGCTTCTTTCCAAAAAACAGCATCAACTGACCTCATTGCCTCATCATAGGTTCTTGGATCATCTTCCAAAACAAAAATATGCACAAAATCATCATCAATTAAGGAAGATTCAGATAAATAAGAAGTAATAAAATCAGGACCAAAACTATTTTCCTTTCTTGCCCTTTTGCTTCTCCTTGGCTCCAAAACAGAATCATCGTTAGTAATAGGAGCATTAGCAATAGGTAAACTAACAGAACTACTAGCATGCAATTCACTATCATTAGAAGGAGACATTTTCAAAGGAAAAACGTTCTCAAAGAACTCAGCATCTCTTGCTTCAATGATATGACCACCTGCATAAGAGTTGTTAGCACCTTTAACAAAGAAACGATAAGCTGCACTTTGATAAGCATAGCCAATAAAAATAGCATCAACAGTTTTGGGACCAATTTTATCCCTCTTGAAACTAGGTATGCCTACTTTTGCTAGGCACCCCCACACTTTCAAGTATTTCAGGTTTGGCGCTCGACCTTTCCATATTTCGTATGGAGTCTTGTCAAGCTTCTTGTGAGGAACCCTGTTCAAAACATGACAAGCAGAAAGAATAGCCTCCCCCCACATGTTATTAGGAAGCCCAGAACTAATAAGCATAGAATTCATCATATTCTTTAAAGTTCTATTTTTCCTTTCAGCTATACCGTTTTGTTCGGGTGAATAGGGAGCCGTCGTCTCATGAACAATGCCAAGTTGCTCACAAAATGCCTTAAGAGTGTCAGGGCTGTACTCACCACCCCTGTCACTCCTAACTCTCTTGATCTTTTTGTCTAACTGGTTTTCTACCTCAGCTTTATATTTGAGGAACATTTCCTCAGCTTCGTCCTTAGACCTGAGAAGATAAACCATGCAAAAGCGTGAACAATCATCAACAAAAGTAATATAATACTTTTTACCCCCTCTGCTTTCGTGATTATTAAAATCACCTAAGTCACTATGAACAAGTTCCAGTACTTCAGTCTGTCTATCTACTGATTTAAATGGCTTTTTAGTAAATTTGGCTTCAACACAAACTTGACATTTCGAAAAATCAGTTTTAGAAAAACTTGGAATCAAATTTAAGTGTTTAAGCCTTTTAACAGAATCAAAATTAACGTGGCCTAATCTAGCATGCCATAAATCAATAGACTCAGCAATATAAGCAGAAGAAGTACTAGCATTCTTATTCATAGTGTCAATTTTAACATCAAGAGTAAAAAGCCCCCCATTACAAAAGCCCTTCCCCACAAATTCCCCATTGCGAGTAAGAACTAATCTATCAGAATCAAAGGAGAGCTTCAGTCCAGCTTTCATGAGCAAACTGCCAGAAATTAAATTCCTGCGCATTTCTGGAACATGCAAAACATTAGTGAGAGTAAGCAATTTTCCAGAAGTGAGAGTGAGAACGATTTTCCCTTTGCCTTGGATAGATGCAGAGGCTGAGTTGCCCATGAAGACATTTTCACCTTCAACCTTGTCATAGGTAGTGAACATGTCCTTGTTGGCGCAGATGTGTCTGGTAGCTCCAGTGTCAACAATCCACTCAGCAGCATTACCTGTAAAGTTAGCTTCTAAAACAACAGCAACAATAACGTCAGAATCTTCAATAAGGTTTGCTTGACTTTGCCCATTCTTCTTCTTGACCCTGCAATCTCTAGCTCTGTGACCAGTCATACCACACTCATAACAGATCCCCTTAAACTTGTACTTCTGAATTTTCCCATTAGGCTTAAGGTTACTGTTTTTGGCTTTGGACTGGTTGTTTGATTTGGGTTCAACAAGGTTGGCTTTGGCAGAAGAAGAGGAAGGGAAAACAGAAGGGGCTTTGTCTTTGATACGGTTTTCCTCCTCAATTTTGAGGTGGGCAGCAAGTTCCTCTAAGGTTAGGTCTTTCTTTTTGTGCATGAGTTGGTTACGAAAATCCTTCCAAGAGGGAGGGAGTTTCTCAATCAGAACAATAGCAAGGGTAGTATCACAAATAGACAGACCTTCAGCAGCCATATTAATACAAACACTCTCATAGGCATGAATCTGATCAATAATAGGCTTATCATCAACAACTTGAAAACTTAACCACTTACTAACACAATAACGTTTAGTACCAGCATCATCAGTTCCATATTTTTTCTCTAAAGCATCCCAAATATCCTTAGCATGATGAAAACCCATATAAATATCCAACAGACTATTCGACATATAATGCAACAACATGCCCTTACAAGTTCTATCATCCTTAAAAAACTTAATCTCATATTCAGACAAATCATCTTTATCAACAGGTTCAACAATATCATCAAGAACATATGCAACATCAATCTGCTCCAAATAAAAACGCATCCTAACAGCCCAACGTTTATAATTCTTTCCATCAAGAGGTTCTAGTTTAGACATATCAGGAACAAGGAATTTGGAAGCCATGATCGTCTTTTAGATTGTTATACTAATAAGCAATAAACAGAAATAACTTATCTCTTGATGCGTGAACCAAACTGACAATAGCCGCGTCGTGGAGAACCACTGACCTAAAAGACGATTCCGCGCTACCTCCCGGTGCAGTAGACAATTGCGGTCGCCCTCCAGGATAAGCACGGCGCCGGAGTTTATGTGCACTCACAAACCCGACTGGAACTCAGAATACTTGCCCAGAAAACAGAACAGGAAGAACATGTGTTTAAATAATTTTAGAGAAGAGAGAAGACTGATTGTGTGTTATGTTTTGGCTGAGAAAACCACCGAATATTTATAGGGTGAAGAGGAAAAACGGGAAGCATAAAAGGTGGGAAGAACCTGGCCAAGAAGATGACCAGATTAATCTAGTCAGTCAACAAACGAGGCAAGAAACAAGGGAGTGAATTAATCAGCTAAAATCAAGGGATTAATGGCTGATTAATTCCCACAACAGTCAGAAAATCCCAACAGTCAAAAACGGATACTTGGAATATTCTGTTAACAAGGAAAAGGAAATAAAATTTCTCCAAAAAGATAACAAGGACCCACGCCCGCGCATCGCATTCCCCAAGACCCCAAGTCCCGAGGCCCGAGCCCGACCCGACCCGACCCGGCTCGGCTCGGCGCGCGCGCGCGCGTGTGTGTGTGGAGTAACACACACCTCCAACTTACTCAACTAAGTAGTGCTAAAGCACTACATTATAAAAACAAGGAAAAACCTTCCTCCCCAATCAATGTGGGACTTTTCCCCTTCCATTGTTTTTCTCTCTCTCTCTCTTATTTTTTCCTAACACTCTAGCATTATATCAAGAACTTCCAACAGAAAATACAATTACAACTCCATAAGTAGATAATGAAAATATCATTTCATATCATTGGTTGTATGCCCAATTATTATATCTTTTCGAAATGACCATTCATTGGATTTGGATTTGGATGTATGCCCAAATCAAAATATCAAATAGATCGTTTTTCAAATTATTGGACAAGTTTCACTAGAAAAGCCACTAAATACTTATTAATGTCCTCTAATTAATTAAGGAGTGGGTTCCTCCCACTATCATAGATTCATAGTAGCATCACTTCCATGCACTAATCAATAGGTATTTAGGTATTCTTGTTAAATTAAAATAAATCCATTATGTTACCTGTCTACCATAGAGTAATATTTTTTTTTTAATCGACTATATAATAGAAAAAAAGTAGGGACATCCGAACATTCCTATCAGTAAGAATGTCATGAGTGGTATTGAAAATTCTATAGTGGTCATATGTATTGTGATTTGTTTTGTGATGGGTTGATTGATAGACATGTTTTTAATTATCGAACAAAATTGTACGAATATGATAGAAATTAATTTGTTAGATATTTCAGTATATTAACAAAAGAAACTTCGAGAAAAGCTAGGAATACAGAGGGTCTGTTAAATATAGGTTTGGGCCGCACCCGCAACCCAAGAGAGAGAGTCCATTCACAAGTCTAAGGAGGTCCATCCCAAAATCATACGAAGTATGACAATAGGAGGAGTAGCCCCTTAGCCTTTATGAAGTGTTTAACTCTCTTTTCTTCAACTAATGTGGGACACTTACAGGTGGTGATACTTGGGAGCGAGGTTTATTCTTCAGCAGGGTCTAACATTATAAAATAAAGAAAAGTAAACATAGTTGAAAATTCTATAGTGGCCATTTGTATTGTAATTTGTGATGAGTTGATTGTCAGATATATTTTTAATTTGTTTGTTTCCCCGAATAAAATTGTACAAATATAAATGATAGAAATTTGTTAGATATTTTAGTATATTAACAAAAGAAACTTCTAGAAAAGGAATACAGAGGGTCTAACATTATAAAATAAGGAAAAGTATAAACATAATTGAAAATTCCATAGTGGTCATTTGTATTGTGATTTGTGATGAGTTGATTGACAAATGTATTTTTAATTTGTTTGTTTCCTTGTTAACGAATAAAATTGTACGAATATAATAGAAATTTGTTAGATATTTTAGTATATTAACAAAAGAAACTTCGAGAAAAGGAATACAGAGGGTCTGATGTTATAAAATAAATAAAAGTAAACATAGTTATGAATCTATAGTAACAATATTCAACAACAATATATAGTTTATTATGTGCATATTATACTTATATTTTTTATGATCTAATGTGTATTGGTGAATACTCATGATGATCAATGTTTGTTAAGTATATTTCAATCTAAAAGGTCACATGTTCATCAATCTAATTTACTCCAACTAGCTAGATAATTAGGGTTTGGAAAACTAGCTAGCTTTATATAGGTCCGATGTTAAGAAAAAAAATTGCTTTCAATAATTCCAACTTGCGTGTTGATGAGGTAATAATTGTACTGATGTGGAGCCTAGCCTACCCTAAGCAACACGGCATGTCGGCATATGTTGATGTTACTATGTATGCAATTGACGTTTCTAATAATAATGACACCCTTACCAAAATGCTATGCCCACTATTACTTTATTTATAGCAACTTACATCTATATAATTAATAATTGCTTAGTTAGAATTACATTATTACATTGTGATATTTTTTAAAGTTGCATTGTTAAATATAAATATAAATATTGACACATTTTGATTTTTTTTTCACTATGAATTGATTTGCTTATAACTTTGGCTTGTAAGTAGTAATGTATGAAATAAAAAACAATAAGTATTGTGTAGAATGTTTTTAGATAAATATATTATTAATGTAAAGTGTAATAGTGATATTAGCTTTATAATTGACATGTGTGTCAAATTTGACTATTTAACTAAGGGTTTGTTCTCATACGATTATTTTCAATTCAGTTCAGTTCAACTCTAATAAGTTCAGTTCAGCTCTTAATTTAATTTCATTCTCTTATAAAATATTCATTTCAGCTCAGTTCAATTCAGGTCTAATAAGTCCAGTTCAGTTCAATTCAATTCAGCTCAGTTCAGTAATTAGAACAGGCCCTAACTATGAAGCAAAGGGAATATAATAATTTGACTTTTAATAATGTTACACTGTTTACGTATGCTAGAATCATAGAATGACTCTATACTAAGATCGATAAAGAGAAATAAACCAACTAAAATCTTATCCTGGATTATATTGTATGTAGCTAGGATCGATATGCAAGTATTGGCCATTTATTGTAACCACTTACCCAAAGTATCAAACACATGATTATTGGGGAAATTTATAAGAAAGTCCCGTTTGATGTTCAATCAATCAACCATATATTAATCAAACATTTCAAAAATTATGGAATATTGGGTTAATAAGTAATGGCTACCTTAATAGGTGAAATTATTCTAATTAAAATAAAATTTTCTTGAATGGAATTTCGATTTAACCTCCGAAAACAATAATATTTAATGGTTTAAAAGATTAAAGATGCTATCTAATAGGGTCCAAATGTTGTCGAAAATTGAATTGGTTCAACACATATATGTTATGTATGACAACATAAATAGAAAACTTAACCATTTCAGCTTGTCTATTTGATAAGAGTAACATATTATTTTCAATCTCTTGTAGTACAAATAATTGAAAAACATGAAGTTGAAATGATGAGGAAACAAAAACTTAAATTATCAACTGAAATTAAGTTGGCCATATTTAGGAACCTTAGTAGGGGTAAACAGACCAAAATTGCGCTCAGTTTTTTGCCCAGGCTTCTTATCCTCATCAAACATTGCAAACAAATAAGTCTCAATTGTCTGCCCTGGTTTTAAGGGAGTCCCTTGTTTCACATGATTGATCAAATTCCTATAATAAGTTCCGGCGTTGTTCACCGTGGCTGCGTCTCCCCCGGCTGATGGCCATCCGGTTTCAGACACCACAATCGCCGTGTTAGGTGCACCCACCTTTGCTAGAGCCGCATACACTGAGTCCACCATTGCATCAAACAAGTTTTGGTAATTTTTTCCATTTTTCGGATCGGTCACCACAGTCCCATTGGATGTGAATAATGCATAGTTAAGACTAATACTTTGTTCATTACTAATGTAGGCAAAGTAAGTGTAGATGTTAACCAACAAAGGTGAGCCATTACTTGTTAAAAATTTGATTATTGGTGTAATGTATGCCGTGTTATTAAATTGACCATTTGATGGCGGATATGAGTTTATGATTAGGCTAGTATCAATGGATGTAGAAACCATAATTTTGTTTTCTAATTGTTTGGATTTTAATGCGATCAGAACATTTTGCATAGCGGGTAAGACTGATGAGGCTAGCATATCGGAGGGATGAATCTCATTCCCTACAACAACGTATTTGACCGTCGATGCAAAGGGCACAACGTTAGTGTTGACCCATTGCATTGCCGCTGATTGATCAGATGCAAGGGACTGAACATCTTCGTTAGGGACGTCTAGCATGAGTTTAATGCCCGAGCCTTGTAGTTCTTGGAGAGATGCTAAATCGGGACTATAGAGTCTCATAGCCGTTATGCCATTAGATTTATACAGGTTCGCCACGTCTTTCTTGGTAGGTAAGTTGTCTCCGATCATTCCATTACATACTCCAATTTGTGCCTCTACATTAAATTATCGTTAGAAATTAGTACGTACATAGTAACACACGTATTCTATATTAGTAAAATATGCGTTTATATGACCTTAAACAATAATTAATATGGATTCAAAGCTAAGAAGTCGAGATAGAGCAAGAGATACCTGTAAAGTGCAGGCAAAGAGATAAAAATGCCACAATGAACAGAGTAGTAGCAACAACAATGGGAGGATTATTTGGGATATTCATCACAAAATATCGAAAAGAAATATATATATTTGTTTAAATCAATTCTTCTAGAAATGAAATTTTAATTTAAAAGTATTAATTACTTTGATAATATAAGTTCATCTACTCAATATGTCTCTTTATATAGAGGCAATATCAATGAAAGAGCACAAAAATACAATTACGAGGTCAACTACCAAGTCAATTACTCAACAAAGTATCCATCAATACATGAACCGTGTAAATTGTAAGTAATTTCCACGAAATAGTGAGGTAATGAGTAATTGATTGTCCCATAATTCCATATATTATAGACTGAATCAGGGGATTTAAGCAACAACTCCTATCGCATAAGTTATTGGATGCAAATGAGCTAAAGTATGAACCGTCGATTGGCTTCTCTATAAATGTGCTTGAAACACTCAAAATCAAAAGACAATTTTCTACCCAAAAGTTATTGGTTTTGCCTCCGCAAAGTGTTCTTCACTTGGGAGTTTACTGCCCTTACTTTTCGATTATCGTTGTCTAAATATGAATGCTACACTTCTTTTCCTATCATTTACACCAACAATCAGGGTTCAACATGCTATCTGATTCAATTATACCAGAGAAAAAATGATCACATAGTCCTGAAAATTTTCAAAGACATAAAAAAAACACCTATTTACTTGGTATCATAAAAAGTGTGCTGCAACAAATTAGTATCACAAGGCAGAGTAACAGAATCCATTGTTTAACTATACAGCATTATTCTCATCAGTTTCGAGTAGTCTTCGTTCTAGTTTCAACTTACAGATTCATTGCTTCTTAATTCATGTTTCACTAGACATGTATTATCTAAGGAAGGTGCCCCATTAATCAAGTTAAGATTCATTTCTTCTTCTGCTCCTGCATGTACATCAGAGCTGACACTGTTACAGCTGCTCGATTCAGCTTTCAGTTGATATTCAGCTAGGACAGATGCCCGAGAATTCAACTTATAATTCACTTGTTCATCAACGGCAGCAAATGTAATGTAGTAATAATCAAGATAGCTAAGAATAAAATTGGCCCTTATCATCCGTACTAATTTGAGTTTTGCTCCATACAAATTTTCAGAGATTGTTGTGAAAACTTCTGGACCTAATCAAGTTACATTACATCATCATTTATCCTTGTCTCAATATGTATGCTACACCTGTGTTTCTAACATTTACCAATAATCAGCAGGATCCAACATGCTAACTCATTCAATTACACTGAAGAAAAATATATAAATGTAGACCCGAAAATTTTCAAAGACAAAAATGATGATAAAATGTGTATTGCAACAAAGTATTACTACTATAAAGCATAGTAACAGAATCCATTGTTTGTAGCAAGAGGTATTTGGCACAACATAATGATAATGAGCAATTAAGGTAAAGAAGTAGAGGTTGATTGCAGCAAGCTGTTTCAACTAGCCCCATTCTCAGCAATTCCCAGTTTGGAGTCTTTATTCAATTCAGGCTTCAACTTATACCCACCTACGCGGTTCATTAGCCACCCACGACATCTCTGATGCACCACTATCAGAGCTGAAACTGCTACAGCTGCTTGAATCATCTTTCACTAGACATGTATTAGATTTTTAGGTGAGGAAGGTGCCCCATCAATCAAGTTATAGTTCATTTCTTTTACTGCCCCTGCATGTATATCATCAAGGCTGACACTGTTACATCTGGTTGATTCATCTTTCACTAGACATGTATTTTTAGCTAAGGAAGATGCCCCATCAAACAAGTTATTATTGATTGCTTTTACTGCCCCTGCATGTATATAATCAGAGCTGACACTGTTACAGCTGCTCGATTCAGCTTTCAGTTGATATTCAGCTAGGAGAGATGCCCGAAAATTCAACTTATAATTCACTTGTTCTTCTGCCCCTGCATTTACATCAGCTTATGTGAGTGCTCGTTACACGTTACGTTGCAAGCACGCAACAAACTAAGCTTACATAATTACATTGGTAGGCATCAAATTACAACATGCACATTAGCAGACAGAAACCAACATATTGCTTAATTGTGATTACACTAGAATCAATCTTTAATTTCTTCTGCCCCTGCATGTACATCAGCTTATCAACAAACTTAAATTACAATCAATTAATTAATTGCTTCCATTACCATTCCAATTGATGGATATGAAAAGTATATTAATACCCTGTATTATTTACCCTTCCCAACCCTATGATGCTAATGATAACGGTAACATACACTAAGTTTGTGATTACATGATTTGGTGTAGCAAACTAAACTTACAGAGTTACAATGGTAGCCATCAAATTACAACATGCACATTAGCAGACAGAAACCAACATATTGCTTAATTGTGATTACACTAGAATCAATCTTTAATTGTTTCTAACACGGCAATACCAGTTAATACGAAACACGATTTTATACCTTTGATTGAAAGAATAGAGAGGGTTTTATCAGCATCAACATCTCTATACAACCCGATAATGCGGGTTGACCCTCGCTCTGCCAGTGCAGCTTGGTATGTAGCAATACAACCAGTATATTCATCAACGGCAGAAAATGTAATGTAGTAATAATCAAGATAGCTAAAAATAAAATTGGCCCTTATCATCCGTACTAATTTCAGTTTTGCTCCCTGCAAATTAATTAATTATTAAATGATCGAGTCAATAATAATATATATAAAAGGGTCGATATAATATGACACGACACGATACAATACAATACAATACGATTCAAAAAGGTTAACCAAACCTTGTGCTTGTTATAGTGATCAATTACTTTAAGGGCTAATTCAGCTTGAGATTCCACATCATCAAGTGGAATCATAGCGCCATCTTTATCATCATCATCATCGTACTCTAGATGATCGAAATTCTGAAAATTCAACAATCAAACAAATACTTTATTGTATACCATCAATAATTTTATAAATTAATAGCAAATTTACAAGGAAAAAGAAGAGTGATTAATTACCTTAAGTTCGCTTTTAAGATGACAATCAACTAAGAAATCGATCATCCCAGAGTAAATCTCGTGATGTTTCGATTGTGAAATCAATTCAAGGCCATCAACTTCAATAGAGCAGGCCTCAGAAACATCAATTAAAATATCCTTGAACTTGTTCACAATTTCAATGTAATTCATGGCATGCCATTCACGATTCTTCATACAAACCTTCAAATTCTGGAACAAATTCTTCAAGATTTTCAACTCGTTGTCATCATAAATCTCTCTCTTATCAGAGTATTCATCATTATCATCCACGTATTTCATCAAGAATTCATCAAATCCTTCAAGATCAGCATCGTATGTTCTACGCTCAACCTCCATTGATTCAAAAATCAGAATTTCCACCAAACCCTAATTGTTTTTTCGATTCAAAATTCTATCCAGTCTAAACCTAATTTTTTGTGTTTTTCAAACCGTCAAAATTCCTATTTTTATGGTAGATCACAATAGGTCGGTTTTAAAAAAAATCTACCCGGATTACATTAGGATATGTTTTTTTTTTTTTTTTTTTTTAATTTATACAAAAATTACGGAGTAATAAACTCAGGTGTAATACTAGATCTCAAATTCTCAACCCTTGACCCTCATTTTAAAAAAAAAAAAAAAAAAAAAAAAAAAAATTGCTCAATAAAAAAATTAACGAATTCAAATTTAAATGGTATTAGAAAAAATATTTACTCCTATCAAATACCCAGTTTAGAAGAGACCAGCAACCCGGGCTCTGATACCATGTTAAATTTCGAAACAATATAAAATGGGCCTGGGCAACCCGAACAAGGAGGAGGAGAGTTTGGGCCACAAACAAGGCTTTGGAGCTTCCATACTAAAACCAATTGGCAATAGTAGGAGGTACTCCTCTACCTTATAAAGTGAAACGATCTCTCATCTTTCTCCAATGTGGGACACTCATAAGTGGGCTACAATGGGATTCAACAATACATAACACATACTACGAGTACTTGTTTAACCAATTCGACTTTTGACGTAACAATATTTGGATTCTATTAAATAGCATCTTTTAAACCGTTAAATGTTAGTGTTCTTGGAGGATAATAATTAATAATCAAATTACATTCAAGAAAATTTTAATTTAAGTCGAATAATTTCACCTATTGGAGTAGTTATTAAACTAATATTCCATAATATTTGAAATGTTTGATTAATCTATGATTGAGCATTTGAGCATCAAACGAGACTTCATATAGATTAATCTATGAAATGTTTGATTATTCAGGCATGTACATGCGGTTAACGAGAGTGCTCGTTATACAGCAAACTAAACTTAGAGAGTTACAATTAGGGTTGTACCTAGTTAAAATTTTAGCGGTTTGGTTTGGTTTACGATTTATAAAATTACGGTTTGGTCTCGATTGTATTTGTAAATATGGTTTATGGTTTGGTTTGGTTTTGCAAAAATTATAAACCAAACCAAACCATAAACCAATAAACCGTATTTTAATGTTAATATAATTTTTAAAATAAATTTTTTTATATTATTTTTAAAAAAAATTTAAAGAATAAATAAAAAAACCCTGAAAAATAGATAAAAACAATATGGTCAATACTCTATAATTAATGACTATAATGGAGTACTCATATGAATATTTATTTATTTATTTATTTTATTATTTTTTTTTTTATGGAAAAGGACTTCATAGTAAAACCTGTGAGAAACCCTCTCTCTCTAAAAATCCTCTCTCTCTCCCTCTCCCATAAACCGTCGCCCCTCTTTCTTCTTCTCCGGCTATGAGGCTCGCCGGCGGGCGTGTGGCTCACCGCCCACGCCACAGCGTCGGCGAGCCTCCAATCTACCCTTTTAGCTTGTTTATTTCTTTTTCCGTTATGGTTTTTCGTTTTTTCAGCCTTTCATCTTGCGCCGCACCGCTCCTTCGTCCGCCGCCGTTGTTCTTCTCCGACCGTGAGGCCGGCCTGCCGTCGTTTCTTTGTACTGCCTCCCCGCCGCGCCTTCGCCCCACCCTCTTGTCCGTTGCCGCGACGTGGTTTACGAGAACGGGGAGGGGGAGTTTTCTCCCTCTAAGTCCCTCGTGTAGGGCCGTTCTAAGTCCCTCGTGTAGGGTTGTCGTTGTAGTGGCTCGGGGGCGTGTGGGGTTCGGGCTTCTTAGGCGGGCCTCGGTGGTCCGTGCGTTTCTTTCCAGCGGTTCGTGGGCTGGGTTGGTGATTCCCAGAGCGTTGGTGGTGGGACTCGGTTTGGCGGCGGGGTGGGATGTTAGGGTTTCGTTTTTTGTTTTAGGTTTTAGTTTTTGTTCTGCTTTTCCTTTTAGAAGTCGTTGTGTGCTTTTTAGTTTTATTATTTTTTCTGTTTGTGTGGTGTGTTGGAGTGATATGGGGCTTGCAAATCGGTGTACCGATCTTCTGGTGCAGGATTTAAGCCGGGTTTTTTGGCTATGAGGCTTCGGTTTGATCTTCTGTTGGTTTGGGCTAAAGGGTTTTGCTTCCATGCCGATATCCGTGTTTGAATCGGAGTTGGTCTTGTCTATGGTGAAGTGTACGACACCAATTTTGATTTCAGGTCGAGGAGTACGGGATTCTGAGCCAATGAAGGTTCTCGTCAGAAATTACATCATATTGCCAGACCCCCTTGCAAGAGGCTGCATAGGACAGCGTTATATGAGCCAAGGGTACTTAAGAATGTCATTCTGTGCGTGCAATTGTAGTTTCTTTTATTTCGAACTTGTAATTGGTTCGGTTGTCTTTGTATTGTTCGATTACGATCTCTTATGTAAGTGCCGTATGGCTTTTTATTAATGAATTTAATCTCCCCCCCCCCCCCCTTCAAAAAAAAAAATATGAATATTTTTTATTGTTATGTATTATTTTTATTATGTGTTAGCACTTGATATTTTTATTGTAACTTTGTAGTACAATTTAATCTGTTTGGACTACTTATTTAAACTTTATTATAAATTAATGAAGAATTATTTGACAATTTTTAGAAAAAAAATATCACCTCGTCATAAACCGCACCAAACCGTATTATTACGGTTTGGTTTGGTTTGGTTTCAATACTAATATGGTTTGGTTTGGTTTGAAAAAATTTACCAATAAACCGTATTTTGCGGTTTGGTTTGGTTTGGACTCAAACCGCACCAAACCAAACCATGCACATTAGCAGACAGAAAGGCCCAATGACCCAACCCTTGCATGCTTAATTGTGATTACATGATTTAATTTGGTATAGTGATACTAAGAGGTGGAACTAGAATCAATTATTCTTCTAGCTGACCCTGCATGTACGTCAGCTTATGAACTTACAGAATCATAACATAAACCCTTGTTATTACATGATTAGGCACAAGAAGGTGGAAATAAAATCAATTAATAAATTAATTGCTTCGGCCAATTGATTTGATATGAGAGGTAGTGTATTATATATTCTTCCCAATTAAACCCTATGATGCTAATGACAATAACAGTGACTATGAGTACATATTACATATTATATGCAACTTTTGATCGAGTATTATATATAATACGATAGGTAATAAAATTAAGGGAAATTCCCAATGGTAACCCCCAACTTTTGCTACGCACCAATGATAACCCTCTTGAAAATTAACTATACAAAATGACCTTAGTTATGATTTTCATCTCACTCATAACCTTATTTCATTAAATAGTTGATTAAAATTAACTATAGTTAGATTTTTTTTTTTTAAAAAAAAAAAAAAAACTAAATTAATTCAACCACCAAAAACCAGCCACCCCAAGTCCCTAACCAGCCAGCCACCATCTCCCTTCCCGGCGACCACCCCCAAACCACGACCACCCCCAAACCACCGAACCCAAACCGCGACCACCCCCATACCACGACCTCCCCCAAACCACCGAAACCCAAACTGCGACCACGACCACGACAACCCCAGATCACCGAACACAAAACCCCGACAACCCGGCCCTCCCAGATCGTCGAACTTAGAACCCCAACCACCCCAGATCGCCAAACCCAAGCCACGATCACCCCAGACCACCAAAATACCCAGACCACCGATCCTTCCTCTCTTTCTTTCTTCTTCGCCCTCTCCTCCACCCTCTCTCTCTTCACCTTCCGCCTTCTCCGATCCCGCCCAGAATCAAAACCAAAACGGCCTAGGTCGGAGAACGAATGGCCACAGGAGAGAAAAGGTTGCGAGGTTAGGGTTTGGGTCTAGGCAGAGGAAAGGGGGGAGGCAATTGTTTGGTGGTTCAGGTGGGTGATTCGGCGGTCTGTGAGGTATTAGGCTGTTCAGTGGCTCCGGTGAGGTCCCGGTGATGTGTGTCATAAATGGCACACATTTGACGAGCATTTAGGTCCTTTCTATTCTCTTTTCATAGCTTTCATGCTTAATAAGTGCTTAGTTTTATGCTTTGTTGCTTAGTTTTACCTCTCTTCTCTTATTTTGTAGCTTTTGTGCATTTCGTTGGTTGTCTAGCCTTTTCTTCTTTATTTTCTCTATTTTCGTGGTTGTAGGTATTGGAAGAGGTTCGGGTCTTGATTTTGGTGATCCACTATGGTGGAAGAAGCTTTAGGATCAAGTTCATGGAGTTTGGGAAGCTCAAGATGCAAAGAAGTGGAAGTTCCGAGTCTTGGCTCTTCTCTTGTGCTCCCTTCAAAGGAAGTGTGTGCCCTCAATATTAAGCCTTAGCTACTGCCTACCTTGTCCTCCATCACCATCATAAATCATGTGTGCACCCCTTGAGCTTGAAGAGTTGAAGATTCGAAGAAACCCAGCTGAGTGCGGTCGCACGGGCAGAAGGTGCGGGCGCACACGAAGGATGTGCGGCCGCACATCATGGTGGTGCGGGCGCACATCCTCTGTTGTGTGGCCACACCAACGTGGGTCTTTTCCGATCGGATTTCGACGATTTTCTCTCTCTTCTTATACCTATTTGAACCCAATTTTTGTAAGAAGTTTCATAATAGAATTAGATCATATTCTTAGCTTAGTTGAGAGCTTCTCTCTCTAGATTTAGGGGTTAGTTTTAGGAGTAGATTTTAGAGAGAGAAAGTGAAGAATTTCAATGGTGATTGAGAGATTGAAGATCCAATGGTGACAATTATATTGGAGATCTACTCTATTATCAATGAGCATTTCTAAACTTTATCTCATTTATTGTTTTGTTTAGTATTCATGTTTGGATTGTTTGATTTTGATTAGAATTTGATTATTTGATGATTGATGTTTGATTAGAGTAATTGTTCTTCTTTAATTGTAGATTCTTTGATTGTAGATTGTTAATTTCTTAGTTGTTTGTTGAATTGATGATGTTTCTAGAGTAGTTGTTTGGTTAGGGATTTGGTGAAGCTTATATTATGTAATGGATTGATGTAGATTGGGGATTTTGATGGAGTTGATGATGTGATTAAATTGGTTAATTGATTATGTGCATGTGTGTGTTTGATTTAGGCTTGATCACCCTAGTTATTCACACTAGATTGCATTGTAAGTTCACATTGATACGGACCATTGATTTGTGGCTTGCATTTACACGATTGAGGTGTCTTGTGATGTTTCCTAGCTAGAGTTTATCGTAGTTGACGCTAGTTAGACTTCTAGGAGAATAACTTGATATGCTCTTTTGGTTGCATAATTAATCTTCCCTCACATTGCTTGACTTAGTCAACTTCCTAAACCAATTTGCTTTGTTCATTGCTAATATAAGTGAATCCTAATCCCTAGCATTTTATTTGTTTGATTTCTTTGTCTTAGTAGTTGTTAGTGTCCTCTTTTACCCTTTGTCTTCGACCTAGCTTAGGCACATAATTGAAAGCACTTAGACATTACCGTTCCTTTGGGTTCGACCCTTGACTTACCTCTATACTTGTATTTAGGTTTGTTGAGTGTTTATAAATTTTGTTTGGCTTAGGAGGATTAGTCCAACGACCTAATTTTCCCACGTCACCGGTGAGGTTGGAGGTGGGCTGGCTAGGTCTGGTAAGGGATGAGGGTGGAGGTGGTGGTTAGGTTGGTGTTTTTTTTTTAAAATTTTTTTTACAAAGCTAACCATAGTTAAATTTTTTTTAACTACATAACACTCATTAATGTCATAAGTGAGATGAAATCCTTAATTAAGGTCATTTTGTATAATAAAAATATAGGGGAGGTTACCATTGGTGCGTAGCAAAAGTTGGGGGTTACCATTGGGAATTTCCCTAAAATTAATTTATACCTTTGATTGAAAGAATAGAGAGGAATTTATTGGCGTCAACATCTCTCAAGAAGCCGAGAATGTAGACTGAATGTCGTTTTGCGAGTGCAGCTTGGTATGTAGCAATGGCAGAAAATGTCATGCAGTAACGTAAAATTCATCTTTATCATCCGCACCAACTTCAGCTTTGCTCCGATCCCTAGTCCCTACAAATCAATAATTATCGAGTATTCGAGTCAATAATAATAATAATAATAATAATAATAATAATAATAATAATAATAATAATACTTATCAATTGCTACACGGGCTAATTCCGCGTGAGCTTGAGACTCCACATCTTTAACTGCCCTTATACCACCACAAACTCTTTCATAGTACTTTATCGGGTCATCAAAATTCTGAAAATTCATCAATTTATTTATTGTTCACTCTTGTTCAATGACACAATTATTCAGGTTCATACTTCATCCTTTTTTTTAATTGACATGTTATATATCCACGAATGATATCAAACATAAAATTCCAATTATCAATGACAAAAAAACACAAAAAGTTAATATTTGGAAATAAAATACTTATAAAGTTATAAGTGATCCATAGAATTACTTCAATCTCATGCCATACGGTGTTACTAAGCATTATTGATCAAGAAACATATGTGGCCTGGTTCTTTTGAAGTAAATGGTTACGTAGCATGTATAATTATTTATGTATTATTTTTCATTTAAACATGCACATTATTTTAAAACTTCCTCAATCCACCACTAATGTTGACATACAAAAGTCGATTTGTAACTTTTATTGGCTACACAATGCAGTATTCGGCTGACACGGTTCCGTTTGGAGGGGTGGGAGAAAGCGGATTTGGAAGATACCATGGAAAACTTTCATTTGACACATTCAGCCCTGAGAAGTCTGTGGTGAAGAGAGCCTTATTCCCAGATATTTGGTTCCGGTATCCGCCGTGGACCAATAAGAAGCTAGATTTCTTAAGAGCAGCATTTTGCTTTCAAATACTTGAATGTCCTCCTCATTGTTTTGGGTTTGAAGAAGGCGAAGAAACTTCCCGCCAATATCTAAGCATACATACATTAAAATTCAAGTTGTGCTACCATTATATACTAGCTTAGCCTTAATCGTGCGATGAGTGAGGTGAAAAACTAAGGATTCAATACATATTACGTAATACTCATATATATGATGTGATTGTTATATTCAAGATCTCCTTCAATTTATTAATAAGTTGCATAAGTATATGATGAATGAATTTTAGGAAATTTTGACAATTACCACATTCTGTTATATTCATTTTAACAATTACCACCTTCTATTTTTTTTTTTTGAAAATTACCACCTTCTATTTTCAAAAACATCAAAAGTTACCACCTTCTTGCCCCCCAACTACCACGTGACGTCATTTTTGGCCCATTTTTTCCCTTTCCTCCCTATTTCCCTCACATTTCTCATTCCTATTTGGATTCTCATCTCCCATTTCACTTTTTTTTCCCCCAAACCACCAATAATTGTTCGTCAATTTAGATTTGGAGAAGTGAATTGAAGTGTTTTTGATTGTTTAGGGAAAAAGAAGTGAAAGGGGGGATGAGAATCGAGTTAGGAATGAGAAATGTGAGGGAAATAGGAAGGAAAGGGAAAGAATGAGCCCAAAATGACGTCACGTGGTGGTTGAGGGGCAAGAAGGTGGTAACTTTTGATGTTTTTGAAAATAGAAGGTGGTAATTTTCAAAAAAAAAAAACAGAAGGTAGTAATTGCTAAAATGGACATAACAGAAGGTGGTAATTGTCAAATTTTCCTGAATTTTATTGAAAAGTGTAATCTATTTAATCTATCTAATATATATATATAAAGGGGAGTTTTTCCCCGAGTTTTTAGAGAGCCACGTAGGATCTAATTTTCTCAGCGCGCCATGTAGGATTATAAATCTTAGTATTAGCCAATTAAATAAGAGATTATTAATTTTTTTTAGAATTAAATAATTCAAATGCCACGTAAGCAAAATTGGCAAATGAGATTTTTAAGTTTAAATTAATTAAATATTAAATATTATCTTTTAATATTAGGAATTTTATCTAAATATATAACAAATTTTAGCTCATAAATACAAAAAAAAATAAAAAATAACAAAAAAAAATTCAAACAAATCGTGCATCGCACGGGCTTCATCTAGTTTATACATAAGGGAAAATATAATCATGCGGGTACTTATTAAAATCGTCTCAATAAATAGATTATTATTTTTTAATTTATAATTTACACTTATTAATAATTAAAGATATAATTGATCAAAAATTTAAATTGAAATACATGCTAAGGAGAGGTTTAACACTTATTAAAATATATTAATAGTACTCATAGTATATATCCAATACCCAAAAAAAAAAAAAAAAAAAGTAAACAAAACAAAAATTATCAATGCTGGACGCATTTGAATGGTTGAACTCTAAAAGAGTTGTACAAATACAAAAATAAAAATAAATAAATAAAAGGGGATATGGATGGAATTTATGTAAAACAATATACTGTGCATATGCCCTTTTCAAGCAAACCTTGTTTTCTCTTTTTAGAATGTAATAGATTTAAAAGTATAATCAAACATATCTATTTTCTCTATTTTAATACAAGTACTCCGTAGCATACCTAACCTTTTAACATATACAGATATCATTAAAAGAGAACGAAGTGATAACAAAAGTATCCAGGAGTTACGGAAAATACAAGCACGAGGGGACCCAAATTGGAATAGTTGGTTCGTGGAGGCGGATGCACGATCCACATGGTGCATCCGCTCCAAAATACAAAAACGCGGAAAGAACATTTAAATATATACTAATGAACATGGTCATATAAAAGAACATAGTAGTCATTTATAATGTACATGGACATATACATAAAAGAACATAGTGTTCATTTATAATGTACATCAGTTTTTTATGCAACAATTTTGTATATATTTTTTTTAAAATGAAATTTTGTATAATGAAATAGATAAATAGTACTATAATTATTATTTTTTACCATACATTAATTACAAATCATTTTAATTTTTTTTTACAAAAATTTCACTTTCTCTCTCCAAACAAAACTTCAAACCAATTTAAATTCCTCAAACCTCAAACAAAATTTCAAGAAATTCGAAATTTTGAGCCCAAAATTGTTCAAGATGACAAATAAAAACCAAAGGTAAGACCAAATTCGACATTTATACTTGTTTATTTGACATTCATACTTGTTTATTTTGAGTTTGAGTGTTTGTTTTTTATAAATTTGATTGAAAATTGTAATATTTGATTTTATTGAAAATTAATTGCGATTTTGATATAATTTTGTTGTTGCAATGAGAAGTAAAATGAAATTCTTGAAGAAGATCAACCAATTAATATATTTTGGAAGAAGAAAACAAGCAAATAGACAAATTTAGAAAAAGTTGTAGATCCAAATAATACAATGTACATTAAAATACAGTAAAATGTTCTTTTTTCATATACTTATATGATGCAAATAATACAATGTATATAAAACATGTAACCAACATTATAACATATATGTTCATTAGAATATAATACAATGTACATTATAATACATTAAAATGTACATTTTTCATATACATACATGATCATTTATACCAAATGTACATTTACTATATGAATAATGTTCTTTAATATTATCATGTTCTTTACTAAAATTACAAATGTTCTTTAGATTTACAAAAAAACATATAAAACTGGATGTTCTTTATAAAATAGCTATATGTTCTTTACAAAACAACTATATGTTCTTTACTGAATAGCTAAATGTTCATTCCGCCTTTTTTTTAAAGAACATTGGATGCACCAAGCATGGTGCATCCGCCTCCATAGAAAAAATTTCACCCAAATTGTTACAACCCAAATTGGTGCAATAACGATCTATACCAATTTAAATAATAAAGTGGGATATGGACCATATGGCAGTAATGATGAAATCAAAGAGATGAAGACTTTCTCATATCCAGAGAAAGAACATCTTATTGTTGGGTTTTATGGTTCCTATGGAATGTTTCTTAATTCAATTGGATTTTATGAAGAGGTAATTTATTATCCATAATTGCTCTAGCTATCATCGTTTTATACTTTTATGATTATATTCTAATATTTCATTAGTAATGTTTAAATAATTATATTCCAATTGGATTTTATAAAGAGGTAATTTATAGAAATGTGTAATGTTTAAATAATCTAATATATATATATATATATATATATATATATATATATATATATATATATATATATATATATATATATATATATATATATATATATATAAAGGGGAGTTTTTTCCCAAGATTTTAGAGCGCCACCTAGGATTTTTATTTTAAAAAATTATTAGAGCGCCACATAGGATTAATATTTTTAAAACGCTACAATAGGATTATGCCACCTAATATAAGATTAGTTAACGAGCCACGTAGGATTATAAATTATAGTTTATCCAATAAATAATTTAAGTGCCACATAAGTATAATTGACCAATGAGATTTTAATGGTTACATCAATTAAATACGAAATATTATCTTTTGAGATTAGGAATTTTATCTAATATTTTAAAATAAATGCGGAGAAAATGATATATTACGTACAACCAATCTAATCTAACATATATATACATAGGGGAGTTTTTTCCCGAGATTTTAGAGCACCACGTAGGATTTTTATTTTTAAAAAATTATTAGAGCGCCACATAGGATTAATATTTTTAAAACACTACAATAGGATACTATATTTTGAGATTAGGAATTTTATCTAATATTTTAAAACAAATACAGAGAAAATAATATATTACGTACAACTAATAAAATAACAAATGTTCTCTCAAAAAAAAAAATAACAAATGTAATCACATAAATATGAAAAATTATTTTTTAAAAAAAAAAAGATCGACCCGTGCATCGCACGGGCTTCATCTAGTCTAGTATATATGTAAAGGGGAGTTTTTTCCCGAATTTTTAGAGAGCCACGTAGGATTTAATTTTCTTAGCGCGTCAGGTAGGATTATAAATTTCTGTTGTAGCCAATTAAATAAGAGATTATTAGTTTCTTTTAGAATTCACTACTACAAAAATGGTCTAAGACACCGAGCAAAACATGCCTAAGAAACTGGAAAAGGCACGGTGCCTAGGTAGTAGGTCTCTTATCCTAAGAGACCGAAACTTTTGCGTGGTTTCTTAGAATAAATTAAAGAGACCATTTATGACTTGCAACTGGCCTCTTAGATCCTCTTATAAGTTAAGATGAAATAAGGCAAAGACACCGAATTTGTTAGAACACTGGTTTCTTTGATACGTGCTAAGACACCAGTTTATTAAGATGACCGATCTCTTTGCCTGTTTTTTTTGTTTTTAAAAAAAAAAATTAACGCAGCATCAAGCTGTCGTTATTCGCTAAAATCACGCATATTGTGCTAATTACCAATAAAACCGACTATGTATAATCACAAATCTAATTAATAACATCAAGATATACTTGAATTTAATAACCATTGAAGCAATATTTTATTCATTAAACTCAATTTACAAAATTTAAAGCAATTAAAAATAATCCTATTACTGTTACAAATAAAAAAATCCTCCTATATCCAACATCCGAGTCTTCACCAAATACAATCCATTAAATATCTTTGCTGCACTTTCTTCAACTCCATATATATCCCTTTAAATGTAACCTGGTAAGTTTTAATCTTAGCTTCAATTCACTGCAAAAACAATAGTTTATATATAAAAATCAATTGAATCTTACAAAATGATATAAATGTAGTACTTGCAACAATACAATAAACATAGGAATCAAAGAAAATTGAATTAAATAAGAAGGTAAGTGTTTGTGAGTATAAATTTTCAAGGAAACATTCTCATTACTAATTTTTTCAAACCCAAAAAAAAAAAAAAGAAAATTCTCATAACTGATTTTTTAATAGTTGGTTTAATCTATTTATCATAGATTTTAGATCATATACACAATTGTAAATTAGCTGAATGATATCGGTCTTCCTTTTAGCTCAATTTGGTAATAAATTAACAAAATTTTCACTTTAATCTCACTAATTTCACAAATTAACAAAAAAGGGAAACTTTAAATTCACAAATGAAATAAAGTTTACCAGAACTTGAATGAAATTGACGTTAAGGATTTTAATTGAAAAAGAGATGGGATATAATAAGACTCAGTGAAGAACTATACAGATTAAGAGATGAGAGAGAATTGATGGAGAGATCAAGGGAGGATTGTATTTGTGAGATGATTTTGTGAGGAATGGGAGAAGGGGGCGGTTTATACGAAGTATGAAGGTAGTTTAGGGTTTTGTTTTTTTTTTTTTTTTTAAAATTATTATTATTATGATTAAATACAAAATGAATTACATACGAGATTATTAATTTATTTTATGATTAAATAATTTAAATGACACGCAAGAAAAATTGGCGAATGAGATTTTCCAGTTTAAATTAATTAAATATAAAATATTGTCTTTTGATAACAGAAATTTTATCTAAAATTCATATATATAATTATATAATTATTTTAAAATATTCAAACAAACCGTGTATCGCACGGGCTTCATCTATTACCTATTATTTCTATATACACTAAATGTAAACCCGTGCGATGCACGGTTTTTAAATATTTCATTTATGTATATATTTTTTTTTTTGTAATTTCTTAATATTTTTTGTTTTTATTTTCTATTCTATTATTTTAACATTAATTTAAGATAAAATATTTTGTTAATTTTTAAATTATTCTTATTCAAATTTTACGTATATAGAACTTGAATTTATAAATTGAAATAAATATTATCTCATTCATCTGATAGTTAGATAAAATCATTAAATCAAAATATATTTTTTAATTTCTAATTATTTGTTAAAATAATATAAATCCTAATGTAAAATATAATATAATAGATAACTTTTGTTTTTTTTTCATTATTTAAATCTTAAATTACTATTTTTTGTTTTCAATTCTCAAATTTCATTTGTTAATTTTTTCTTAAATGGAGACTAAAAATTTAAATTCTAAATTAATATATAAATCTAATTTTTCATTGGTCGAAATATTACTTTTGCTTATGTGGCGTGCGATGCACGAATTTTAATATACATTTTGTATATAAATATTTTTTTGGTGATATCTTAATTGTTTTCTTGCATTATAAGTTTTAAAAATTTTGTATGAAAATATCATATCATCAGATTTTTACATAAAACCATTAGCATCAAATGATAATTTATATTTTTTAAACATCAAAATATAATTTTTGGTTTTTTAAATAATATAAATCCTAATATCTAAAGATAATTTTTAGTTTTGTAACAAATAAAAATGATAAAAATAGTGTTATTAAATAATTAAAATCCTAATAAATTACTATTCGTCGTTTTTGCCTACGTGACAAAAATTTAAAATTTCATCCGTCACTTTTGTTTAGGTGGCGAGTGATTTTATTATAGTGACTTTCTTTTTATTAATAAAATAATCATAGTTTCTCTAATGTTAGTGGTCCACAATAAATTAGTGTGAACCAGGTCCATTTAAGAATTTGTAACCACAAAATTGCATGATAAACTGTAAGAAATACTACATACTACCTCCGTTTCGTATTAGTTGCAACTTTAAAATATTTTATATCTCACAAATAATACCCAAAAGTTGCAACTAATAAGAAACGGAGGTAGTATGTATTGACAAGTACCGTTAAAACGTGCCATTATCAAAGTGCCACGTATATCAAATTCCACAAGTTTCATTTAAATGGTAACATTATTACAGGGTTACACTTATGGAGATTAGATATCAAATTTTTTGAATGAACGTATCATATATTCAACATATGCCTTCACAAAATCTTCAAAGTATTATGGAGTACTCCCTCTGTTTTTTTTTTTTTTTACTAGGGCGTACCCGTACTAAAGCACGGAATATATTACTTGTATATATTAATGTGTTTTTTTAATTACTATGATATTATTAATTTATTTTTGTAAATATAATAGTGGAAGTTACTGAATTTTCTTAGTGGAAGTTATAGAATAAGAAGTTATTATGATGAAAATTGATAAGGTTTTTTTTTTTTTTTTATTATTATTACTTTTTTTTTAAAAAAAATGTAAAGTTAACATAAATTGAGGATTGAGAGTTTGGAGTGATGTGGTTAAAGGCCCGTTCATATTTACTAAACTGAGCTGAACTGAACTGATTAGAGCTGAACTGAACTGAACTGAATAGAGCTGAACTGAACTGAACTGAACTGAACTGAACTGAATTGAGCTGAAATGAATATTTTATATGAGAGGGAAATTAAGAGCTGAACTGAACTGAACTGATTGAAACTGAACTGAACTGAACTGATTAGAGCTGAACTGAACTGAAATTAAGTAAATGTGAACAGACCCTAAGTGTTGCGAAAACCACTCTTAAATTATATAAAAGATTTTTTTTATTTTATTTATTATTGCTTTCCTTTTTGGAATGTTTTTTTTTTGTTATTTTTAAAATGCATCACTTTTATATTTGATAACTTTATATTATATTTTATCATTTCTCTCTCTTACTTTAAACCTCTCTCAACTTATTTTATCATTTCTCTCTCTTTCATGGTCCCACTAAAATAATAAAAATATATATCCACTCTCATGTACTTTCTCTTTCATGGTCCCCATCTTACTTTTACTAAAATACAGTAATTTATTCACCCACTCATCATATTATATTACTCTGTTAAAAACTTTGAGTACTCCAAAGTGATGCAAATAAAAAAAAACGGAGGGAGTATTATGTAAAGTCTTAGGGTCTATTCTGTTCATCTTATTTTCACTTATTTTAGATGTGATAATTTCAGATAGTTCAAATCAGGTTTAATCAATTATGATAAGATCTACCCAAGTACAAATTACAACTAAAATAAGTTTTAATAAGTTCATTCTAATAAGTTCAGATAAATGAAAATCAGGTGAATCGAACACACCCTATTTAATTCATTTCAATAAATATTTTGAGAATACCCTAATTTCAATCATTTTTATTACAATTTGTAATTAATCCCTCCGTTTTTTAAATACTTGCTCCATTTCTCCATGCGCGGAGTTCTAGAAAAAATTGGAGAAAGTAATAAAATATGGAGGTAGTGGAGTAGTTGGGAGAATAAAAAATAGTAAAAAGCATAAGTAGTGGAGGAATTGGAAGAAAAGAGAGTATTATGTTGGGTCCACTAGGTGTGAGGAATGAATTAAATATTGTAAAAGCTTTCCAAAAAAGGAATGGAGCAAATATTTATAAACGGCCGAAAATGGAAAGTGCAGCAAGTATTTAAAACGGAGGGAGTATAAGTCAAAAATGTGTAGAGAAAATCGTGGAAATATAAGTACTCATATACTCGTAATTATTTTAGTGAAACGGGAGACAAAAGACTGGTGAAATAGTGACTAACTAGTGAACGAAAGACAGAAAAATATTCCCTCCACCCCTAAATTACATTCCTACTTTTCTTTATTATGTGATGAATAAATGCTAGAAATATGAATATAATTCAGGGACGGAGTCACGGAGGGAGTTGTGAACTTGTGAACGGTAGTAGAAGAGGAGTTTAGAAAAAAAAAAAAAAAAAAAATTTAAAAATGAAAAATAAAAAAATAAAAAAAAATTCCTTAGTTAAAGCCCAACGGCTCAATGTTGTAAAGGTAAGGCTTATATGAAAGGAAGGCCAATTTTCCCGCCAAATTTCAGTCACTCAGTCCCTTTCTCCTCAGCTCTATCTCACCTTCTTCCTCCATTTTGTCTCTCCTAAATTGACACTTTTTCAACACCTTCACCTGCTGAGCTTCAATGGCGGAAACTCAAATCAAAATCAATAAATCCTCAGTTCTAAAAAGAAAATCAAAACCCCCAATTTCACCTTCGTTTCTCTCTCCTCAAACCCCTAATACTCAAACTCCATCTCGCCTCGTTTCATCACCAATTGAATCAACTCAACCTCGTCGATTAATTCCGATGATTTTTTGCCGACCTCAGAAAACCCATTAATCAATTCCCCCCCCCCCCCCAAAAAAAACCCTAGAAAAATCTCCCAAAACCCCCCAAATCTGTTAAAAAATCCAAATATAGCAGTACCCGAATTGAGAAGGTATCGACCCTTGAACCAATTCAATCAAAGTCTCCTGCCTTGTCTGAAAAAAGGAAGAGAAATGGAGGGGTTGAATCGGAAACATGGAAAATGTTGCAAAAGCTCGAGCTCAAAATGTGCCTAAGAAAAGGTTCTATTGTAAGAAAATTAAGTATGATGAGAGTGAATTTGCAGTGGGGGATGATATTATGTGAAGAGGAGAGAGAATGCGAGCTCCAATGAGGAGCTCCCTGAGGTGGAGGAATGTCAGATGTGTTTTCGAGGCGGAAAGGCGGTGATGGTCGAGTGCCACGATTGCCTTGGTGGGTTTCATTTGAAGTGCTTAAAGCCTCCACTGAAAGAGGTTCCTGAAGGTGATTGGATGTGTGTGTTTTGTGAGGCTAAGAAATTGGGGAAGGAGGTTGAGCTTCCTAAGCCACCAAAGGGAAAGAAGAGAATTAGGATTTTGAAAGAAAAGCTTCTTACAAGTGATTTGTGGGCTGCTAGGATTGAGAGGTATATTTTCTTTTGATTTTGTTATAGCATTGTTTGTTTAATGTTTTTTATTTCTTGAATTTGATCAATAAGTATATGTGGGATAAAGGTAGTAGTTTAATGACTTGGTTTCTGAATTTGATCAATAATTATATGTGGGATAAAGATAAAGTTTGATGATTTGGGTTTTGAATTTGATCAATAATCATATTTGGGGTTAGAATTGTAGTATGATGATTTGATTTTTGAAATGTGGCCGAGCTTTTGCTGATGTAGAGGTAGCATGAATTGGACTTGAGGCGAGAGGTGTATCGTACCAATGATTTTGCTGATGTAGAGGTTGCATGAATTGGATTTTGAATTCCTGTGCAGTTTTTGTTTCATTTTGTCAACATGGGTCTCTAGTTTCGTAGGAGAATGATGGACAGATATGATGTATGAAAGATCATAACACTTAAGGAAGAGAGGAACCTGTACATTTGGTTCTATTTTAAATGCTCACAATGGCTACAATGAAAGCATCCAATGTTGACATCATTTTGACCTGATTTGGGAATCAGAAGGATAAGCAAATTAGAGATGGATATGTAGAATCTTAACTCACCTGATCCATTAAGATCAAAATAAATTCGAATTATTCATCACATTAATATAGAAGATGCCTGTTGTTTATGTTTGAAGATAGATGAATATCTGCTGGGATGTTTTAGCTGATTGAACATGTTTGGGTACCTGATATTCTTCAAGAGAAATGCCAAAGTCACTACTCGTAGCTTTCTAGTAAGAAAGTGATGAGGTGATTCCACCTCAATAGTTGCCATTTTTATACATAGAATTGAAATACTTTTCTGATATTTTCTAATGCGGCAGACTGTATAGCTTGTTTTATAATCCCCATAGCTAAGTGCTGAAACTTTAGATAAATTTGCCATAGCTCCCTCGGAATGATTTCTGGGAAACAGATATTATGACTGGAAAGGTAAAGTAATTGCATCAGCTCCTTTTCCCTTCTCTAAGATCTTTGATGCACCAAATATTATCACATCTGCTCAACTTTCACTTGTATCATGTTACAGACTATGAGTGTACTTGCGGTGATGAGAAGCCTTAAGTCTGAACTTGAGTCTGGCAGTATTAAACCCTACAGTTTCATATAGATTAATGGTCTGAAACTAGCTACGGCAGAGAACATATACAGGGTAGGCTGTTGCAAAAGCTCATTGATCTACATACCACACTTGTGGCCTAACATCTGAACTCAAAATTTCCTAACAGGTTATTTATGAAGCACTGAGTGGACATAGAGTCAGTTGGAAAAAGGCCCTGCACTTACTCAATGAGCGTTTCTCAGAAGGGAAACAAGTAGGCAAAGGACAGAACAAACCATGCATTCTTCTCATTGATGAACTTGATCTTCTTGTAACCAGAAACCAATCGGTAACTTCTACACCTTTATATATTCTAGTAGCTCTATGTCATCAGGAAACTAATTTTTGTGGACCTCCCATTTGTGTCAGGTTCTTTATAACATTCTTGATTGGCCAACTAGACCAAATTCCAAGCTCATTGTGATAGGTAGAATTTTGCTTGTAATTCTTACTTCTCAGGGCTTAGACTTTGTTTAGGTGTGCGAAAATTCATTCCTTTCCTGCTGTAGTATAATGTCTCGAATGAGAGTAGTGTCAATCAATACTCACTCCATAATCCATACCCTACTTGCAGGAATAGCTAATACAATGGACCTTCCTGAGAAATTGCTTCCTCGTATCTCAAGTCGTATGGGAATACACAGACTGTTTTGGCCCCCTATACCTTCCAGCAACTTCAAGAAATAATTATGACCCGGCTTAAAGGAATTGAGGCGTTTGATAAGCAAGCTGTGGAATTCGCTTCTAGAAAGGTCATTATAGTTGCCTTGTTGAAAGTTGTCGCATCTAGATGTACTTTTTTCTCCATCATTGTATCTTCTTTACCGTATACTGTGATGATATTCAAGTCAATCTTTGTAATCAGGCAGCTGCTATTTCTGGAGATGCACGTAGGGCTCTGGAGATATGCCGCCGTGCAGCAGAAATCACAGATTAGAATATCAAGAATCAGGTCACTCCAGTTGATATGGCTTCTGCTGGTACATACTATTCCAAATTCAAGAATATGTGTTCAAAATTCAGATTATGAAAGATAGAAAGCTATGTTCTCTGTGATTTTTGTTTAACTTGATGCCCTACCCTTCATGTACATCTGCTCATTATAGTAACTGTTGTTCTATCATATTATCTTTGAAATTGAGCCGATGAAAAGCCTCTGTACAAACAAACTCTGAATCACCCACAAATTCTCAATCATTTTTTTCTTCTCCATGACTTTATAATGACTATTTGCGAGAAATGATAAAACTGTAGGCAAGACACAATATAACCTTTCTGAAATGATTAGTTTTTCTTCATTATTTATATGCAGCTAGCTTTCACGGTTTCTTGCTTTTGTACAAGAAATGGTGAGTAATTTCCTAGATGTGATGTTCTCTTAAGAGTTGGGTAAGTACTAATATCTGTTGCTCATTTTATTATATCCCCTTTTTCCAATTAGGTGCTTTGGTGTTCTGAGGATTTTAGTTCATGATATTCTTTGCCTTTTGTAAGTTGTCCTTGAACTTATGCAGTCAGTCAATCACTGCTGAATGATGAATTCTTAAACAATCTTGAACTACCTTGGGAAAGAACTAGCCAAAATTATCCATTACAAGGTCACCAAGCATATATTTTTGGCCTTTCCCAAAATAATTGGCACCCGATTTAGTAATCTAAAATTTAGACATTCCTGCCTTAAAGAAACCTTTCACCAAGGATTCCAAAGAAAGACTATATTAGTAAAGTGGAAACGTAGTTGTGAATATTGAAGAATTTTTCCTGCTTTGTAATCCAAACAATATAAAATAGTGAAGGATAATTTTTCCTGAACAATCGATCAATTGTAACCTGTTAATTAGGGATGGAGGGAGTATCTTACTTGAAGAGGGACTGCAGCGAAACTTCTACTCGTTCCTTCTTTTAGTATACTGAGGTTGCTAATACCTCGACTAACTCTATCTGGTTTCACACAGCTGTAAACTCGGTGAATGCAGAATCATCCTTTGTGAGCCAGGTTCCAGGCATCGGTTGCAGAAGTTGCAGTTGAATTTCCCTAGGCAAGTTTCGGTACACTTTGTCCAGTAATATCAATCTACTGTTACTTGTTTGCAAGGCTTTGTATTAGGTACTTTCTGATTTTCTTAAACACTATAGTATCCGCGTTTGAATTGCAAAATTGGTTTTCTTAGCTCCATAATACTCCCTCTGCTTTCGATTTATAAGCTGAATACTAGAAGCAACTCAGCATAAGTCATCAAATGTTTTTTATACCACTGTAGTATTAAGCCAAGTGCAAGTTACTATACATAGCCTTTAAGCTTTTTAACTCGGTTTTTTTTTTCTGCTTCTATTTATCAGTGATGATGTGACATTTGCTCTAGAGGACTGTCAGGAGATTCCATGGCTAGCAAAATACTTATGATAGAAGAATGGTGATGTATCAACAAAAAAAATGTTCGAAATTCATTTTCCTCGTTGGTATTCAGCAGTGTTGCTTCTAGTATTCATCTTATTTAATTGATGGAGTGTTGAGCTCTTCTGAACTTCAGCATGTACTTGTATCTAGTTTATGCATTGATCAGTAAACAAGAAATGCAAAATTTTGTTAGCTTTCTAAGTTAAATAGGGAAGACTTACGAGTTTCAGGGAACACAAATGTATCATTTGAGGTGTTATAGTGAAGTATAGAATTTGCTCCTTGCCTTTGTAAATATATGCTTAAATAAATGATTGTTATCAAAATATAGTAAAACGCTCATTTGTTTATTTCAAATCCCTTCATGATAACATCCCATAAAATTTCTAAGCTATTGATGCA
This sequence comes from Chenopodium album, assembly GCF_948465745.1. Taxonomy (NCBI): domain Eukaryota; kingdom Viridiplantae; phylum Streptophyta; class Magnoliopsida; order Caryophyllales; family Amaranthaceae; genus Chenopodium; species Chenopodium album. The sequence continues at coordinate 1,815,870 of NC_137855.1, forward strand.
AATGAACATTTTCAGCGCAATATTATTATAATTAGTACGAGTAGTATTAGTAATATGAAATTTTCATGGGACACTTGGGTGCTCTATGCTCATTAGTCATTATGCATCCGGTGTGAAAACAGAGAGGTATCTTTTTTAAAAAAAGTCAGACAATTCACCTCAATTCATTTCATACTTTCATAGCTTTCAAAATTAAATATCTCCATGTTTGCAATTTACTAATTTTAATTAAATTTAGAGAGATATTTAGAGTTTTTTTTAGAGAGAAAGTTTCTAAAGAACGAATTTGAGGAGAAAAAGAAATTTATAAAGCAATACTAATAGATCTTTTCCAACGTGTATGAGTTTTTTCTTTTATTTTTTATAATATGAATGAAGTATACGAGCATCTCATACGACAAAGAAATTATAAATGAAAAAAGAAGTGTAATGTGTTTCCAAAAAAAAAAAAAAAAAGTGTAATGCGAAACAAAATACAACTACTCGAGATTAGCTCAATTGAACACGGTAGAAAAATAGACTAAAAATGATGATTTGTCAAGTCGAGCTACACTAACATGAAGTCGAGCATCATAAGCAACTAAGCCCTCCCTAAGGCCCTTAGTAGTAGAATACTCCATAATTATTTATCTAAGAAGAACCCATGCCACAATTCAAAAGACGCGCGTTAACTCTCTCTTAGTTTTATTCAAAAACGAATTAAAACTGGGTATAACAACTAACAGAGGTTGTTACAACATTACAGTTTGTTACCTCTTTTTCTCTCTCTAAACTCCACTCAACTTCTCTCTCTAAATTCCACTCAACTTCTCTATCTTAAATCAGCAACTCGAATACACTCAACCTCTCTTTCAAAATTCAGCTAATCAACAATGGAGAAATTCACTGAAACAGAGGAGAAAACGGCAATTTCTCAAGAAACAGAGGAGAATGTCGCAATTTCTCAAGAAACTGAGAAGAAATCCTCTCAAGAAATCGCCGAAACAGAGGAGATGAAGACAATCGCTTACGAAAAAGCTGATGATGAGAAAACAGAGAAGAAAGAGGTAAACTCTGAAAAAACAGAGGAGAAGACACTCTCTCCCGAACAGGCTGCTAAAATGGCGGAGAAGAGGAAGATTATCGATAAAGTAAAAGCTCCAATGGAGGAAAGCAGACCTGAAAAAGCTGCTAAAACGGAAGAAACAGAGAAGAACCAGAAAACCGCTCAAGTGATCGCTAAAGGAAAAGCTCCAATGGCGGAAGAAGAACAGCTATTCGAGGTTAATGTTGAATGTCGTGACGATGATTTTAAAGATTTATATGAGGAATTTCTCGCTGAACCTAATTCGGAATCTGATAGGGACGAATTCAACACTGCTGGTAAGTTTTCTAACGCTAATCTGGATTTAATTTACAGTTTAATGATTAATTTTATCAAGTTTAATCTAATTGAATGAACCTAGGGTTAGTAATTGAGGAAAATAACCTTTTTATGATCAATGTTTGATTTGATTGAATAACGCTTCGTTTGAAATTGTTTGATTCAAAGATTATTATTAGTGAAATTCATATAATCGCAGTGTTAGTTTGATATGAGCATGCAATCAATGTTTGTTGATATAATGTGTGCTTGCCTATAATATGTTGTAGACAACTTTCAATGCGTTGATGGTTTTTTTAATTCCAGCTTTAATAATTAAAACTACTGTCAATCAAATTTGATGCTAACTAATTTTCTTGTGGAAATTTTTAAAAAGATTAATTGATGGTTGATACTATTGTACATCAATTAATTGATGTCTACAAAGAAGTCACATGTTATGCTACATCACATGTTACATGGACTCGTAAAATAGTGCCAAATAGAATTTGAGTGTCCGCCTTGGCAATTTTTTAATCAATGTCACGAAAACTCTTTTGATTTCGAGATACGCGAGCAATCGTATAATTATGTACATATAAAACTTAATATTTAGTACGTGTTTATGTTTGATTTTTACAGTAGGTCAGCCTTGCTGAAGATTTTTTTTAGAAAATTGGAGCATTGACTGTTTACTAGAATTTTAAAAAAGCTCTAACGCTAATCTGGATTTAATTTACAGTTTAATGATTAATTTTATCAAGTTTAATCTAATTGAGTAAACCTAGGGTTAGTAATTGAGGAAAATAATCCTGTCGTGATCAAGGTATGGTTTAATTACATAATCTAGGGTTCGTATGAAATTGTTTGATTCAAAAATTATTACGTTGTATTTATGAAATTGAAAAAATTGCAGTGTTAGATTTGATATAAGCATGCAGTAAATGTGTTTGATATAATGTGTACTAGTCAATTTTTTAATGCGTTGATGAATTTTTTAATTTCCAGCTTTAACGATTAAAAGTACTTTGAGATTGAATCAAATTTACTGTTAACTACTAGTTTTCTTGAGGAAATTAAAAAAATAAGAGAGATTAATTGATGGTTTATACTATTATATTGATGTCTATAAAGAAATCACACGTTGTATAGTATTACATTGCATGTTACAAGAATTAAATGTCCGTCTTGGCAATTCAAAAATAATGACACGAAAATTTAAATTTCGAGATTTGGATAATTTGGCACGCGTGCAATCATAAACTTATATACATATAAAACTTAATTTGAACGTGTTTATGTTTGAATTTTTCAGTAGGTTGGAGCCTTGCTGAAGACTTTTTTCAGAAAATTGGAGCATCGAATGTTTACTGGAATTTTAGAAAAGCTCTGGACTCCGGCAACATTGAAGCTCTCAGTCATGATGAGCTCGAACCTCATCGACCTTTCGCAGGGATTCTGATGATATTTGGTGTGCATTACCACAAGAAGGAGAAGAAGAAAGAAGTGGTGCTGACAATTCTCAAGGAATTCATGATAGGTAATGGATCGAAGTGTGATGTAATTGGTTTCGTCAACAAGTATAATGTAGGAGAGATTCATCAGGCAGCCCTGCAACGCGCTATGTTTCTAGTGATGTGCATTCATGAGGAGGCGGGTAAGGTTGATGAACCTGCAAACCTGGTTGCTGAGGCTTTTTTAGATGCTTATGATACAGGGATTTGGGGTGATGAAGTTTTCGGTACTATATACCATTTTTTGAGGTCTCCATACAAGACTTTAGTGGTGGTTGGACTGGTCTTAGCGACTTCCTTGGCATTGGTTTGCAAAGACAGAAACAGTCCTGAATTGTCCAAGGTGATCCACCTAAACAAGTTTGCTGAAGTTGTGCACAAGATGGACAAAGCTAAACTCGAAGAAGAAGAAGTTGTGATGCGTGTAACAGCCTTTATTAATGCCATACGTTGGAGCCTTGCTGAAGACTTTTTTCAGAAAATTGGAGGTATTAATTGGGAATTGTTAGGCATTTTTACGAAGCTAGAGACCCAAGAAAAAAATTTGTGTTGGTGTTATGCGATAACCGACTGCCTACAAGCAATATATTATCAGAAGTGGCTTAATAAAATACGACTGTCAAAACAAGAAATTCTTGACAAGGTGAACCCCTACGCGAGGTTAAGTGAAACATACCCGTGGAACACGTATGAAGCATTGAGATGGGTTGAGAAGAATGGGGTCAGTCTAGAGGAAAACTACCCTCACATAGGCGTAAAGTGTGTTCCTTTTCAAAGGCTCGAGAAGCCAATTATGAGAATAAGCGGACTACAGTTGCTTCCTAATGATGAAGAAGTAATTTTGAAGAGGTTAGAGAAGAACCCTGTCATATGCTCCATCATAGTCAACTCAAGAGATTTGAAGCGAAGCGTCCAAACGGGTAAACCGTATGCTTTACGTGGATATGGTCGTCCACTAAAGCATGCAGTTGTTTTATCCGGGTTGGGCTGACAAGCCAAGCGCTTGTTATCTCGTCAGAGATCCTAATAAGGGAAAACTCAAGATGATTAAAAGAGGTAAATTTGAGAAAGGAGAAAGCAATCCAATTAGCTACTGCTGTTGTGTTACTAATGTGTTTTTAGAGAATGTGAAGTAGATTTTTGTGCAGTGATTGACCATTTGGTAACCAAACATTTTATTATTAGTCTAAGCATATATATATAGTGTACATTTATAAATTGAGTTGGCCATACTTATATTGTTGATTTGGGTAGAAAATCCCAAAATTGCGTTCACTATTAGCCCCTTGTTTTTTATTCTCATCAAACATCGAAAACAAGTACGTCTCAATAGGCTGCCCTGCCATCAAAGGAGTCCCCTGCTTAACATGAATGACCAAGTTTTTATAATAGGCCTTTGCATTGTCCATTGTAGCAGCCAAGCCACCGCGAGATGGCCATCCACTCTCCGACACGACGACACGAGGGTGGTTCGCTCCTGCCTTCCCTAGAACCGCGTACACTGAATCCACCATTGCATCAAATAAATTTTTGTAGTCCAACCCGTTGTTAGGATCGGTGAAAACAACTTCATTGGCGTTAAATAATGCATAGTCAAGTGAAATATGTTGTGTCTTTTATGTAAGCAAAGTAAGGGTAAATATTTACTAACAAAGGCGAGTTGTGACTAATCAAAAAGTCTATTATTATTGGGGTGATATATGACGGGTCTTGAAATTGACCATTAGATTGGGGGGGGGGGGGGGGGGGGGGGGTGGGTTAATTAAGTTTGTGTTAATGGTTTTACGTAGAAACCTTAATTTCATCGTTTAAGTTATTTGAATTTTGAGACGCGTTCAATGCATATATAATATTTTGCATAGCTGGTAAGACTGACAAGGCTTGTTTATTAGAAGGGTTAATTTCATTCCCAACCACAACGTACTTGACCAGTGATCCAAAAGGGAGGACATTTCTTCGGACCCATCTTTTTGCAGCACACGAACATGATGCTAAGGACTCAATATTCTCATTCAACACTCCCTCGATGTTTGTTCCGTGTAAGGCTTGAAGAGTATCCAGGGTAATGAGGCTAGTGAGGGGGGCAAACATGGAGTAGCAACTTCGGCTTTACATTGTGAGGCTTGGGCTTGCTTAGAAGCAATGAAATGGGCTAGAGCGAAAGGTAAGCATGGAATCCTCATCCTCTCGGACTCAACTGTACAGTGCTCATTAACAATCTTCAAGACGAATCAGGTAAAGATGTTTTGATAACTTTGATGATAAAAGAAATTAGGGGAGTGGGTGCCAAGTTTCAAAGGTGCACAATTATGAAAGTCCAGAGGGACCAAGTGCAAAGGGCAGACGACATCGCTAGGAAATGTCGTCTTACCCTTTCGAACTATTTATAATTTTATTTACTTTGAAATTTGCTATTGTCAAAAAAAAAAAAAAAAAATTAAAAATAAATAAATAAATAAATAAAGTAAGGCTTGAAGAGTTCTTGATCAGGAAAATTGAGTCTCATTGCTTTCATGCCATTTGATTTGTATAAGTTCACCACTTCTTGTGAAGATGGTAAGATGGTAAGTTGTCTCCAATCCATAACATACTCCAATTTGTGCCTCTATACATTGAATAAATACATTAATCAAGAATCAACACATACATAATATGTAATGTTATTGCATGCATAAAAAATTAATTTAGCTAGCTTTTTAAGAGTTAATGACAGAGCAAACTCTGAATTAGTTAATATAATGGCATTTAGAGTTATATATTAATTAAGTTTTTTATATACATTTTGCAAATGGTAAGGTTAGAATGTAATCAGAGAAATACCTGTGAAGTTTGTTTGATAATGGACTAATGGTAATTGGTAAGTCATTCATTTCAGATTTTCACATGCCACTTTATATAGACAACTAGTTTATGGGCCCGGGCGATGCCCCGGGTTATTACATAAGGTTGATCATTAATATACATGATAGTTTATAACTCAATTTTCTTGTAATTAAATTTGTTGTTCATATTGAATTGTCATTTGTTACATGTTAATATTTTGTATTCAAAACAATACATAAAAAATAACTTAGGTTGGTGGTAAAACACTTAGTTTAGATTAAGAGGTTGCGTGTTCAAATCTTGTGAACAGCTTATTTTTTTATTATTAGTGCATGACATTGCGTAATAATTAGTTGAGTAAGTGGCGTGGCGTAGTGAGGGTAGTATACGTGACATGTGGACGTTCTTAATTAGGAACGCCTTGTGCATGACATGGTGTAATGATTAGTTGAGTTGGTGATCTGGCGTAATGAAGGGAGTCTACGTAGCATGTGGACGTTCTTATAAACGCCTTTTAATATATAGTATAGATTTAAGGTTTTTCTGCACAGTATCCTTAAGGTATTCACTTTTTTAAACCGTGTCAATCCATTTTCAAATTGCTCGTCAAATATTTAAACACAATATATTTATATTGAACTAACACAAATTTCACAAGATATGTATTATACAGTAGTAATAATTAACATCACGTAGTAATACATATACGGATTATTAATTACTCATATAACATAACACTTTTTCAACTATTAAAAATAAAATAAAATAAAATAAAACACATTTTATTACATCTTTAGGCTATGCCCGAGTGTTATATTTCATTTATTCATTATGTATGGTATAAACTACATGTCCGAAAACTAAGGGCTTGTTTGACATCGTTTTCTGTTTTCAGTTATCTGTTTTTTTAAAACAAAAAACCAAAAACAGGAAGCAAGAAAAAGGTGTTTTCACTTTTCTGTTGTCAGTTTTCAAAATTATCATCATTTAAATAAGTTTGACTAATTTTTGTTTAATTATATGACTTATATCATATGAGTTTGAAAAACAAAAAACTGAAAACCACAGCAATGCCAAACAAACCCTAATTAATTAGTTTTCAATTGAAACTAAGTTGGTATTTTGGTTGTTTATTAGTCCTAAACATTCCAAAATTGTTCTCAGTACTAGCACTACCTTTTTTATTCTCATCAAACATTGCAAATAAGTAAGTATCAATTGCCTGTCTCTTCAAGGGAGTGCCTTGCCTGTAATGTCCTATTAAAACCCTATAATACATCTGAGCATTATTAAACGTAGCCGCACCACGGTTATCATCACCAGCCGAAGGCCACCCGCTTTCGGACACTACAATTGGTATGTTAGGGCCTCCAGCCTTTGCCAATGCAGCACACACCGTGTCGACTAGTGCATCAAAGAGGTTTTGGTATTGTAAACCGTTATTTCTATCGGTAACTTGTGCGTTGGGTGAGGTAAAGAGTGCATAATCTAGGTTTATGGATGGTGTGTAAAGGTAAGAGAAGTATGGATAAATATTGGCTAATAAAGGAGCGTTATTACTTCTTAGGAAGTTAAAAATTGGATTTATGTATGATGCAGATGTAAAAACACCTTCGGAGGGTGGGAAGCCGGACACGATCGAACTCTTGATTGTTGTGGAGGCTTTGATTCTACCACCTAAGTTTGCCGAATTAAGGGCATTTTGGACATTTCGCATGGCAGAAAGGACAGAACCTGCCTCGGCATCATTAGGCATGATTTCATTACCTACTGAAATGTAACGAAAATTTACATTAGACACGTAAGGGACTACATTGTTTTGGACCCAGATGTTTGCGGCTCCAGCATTAGAGCCGAGTGATATGACATTGGAGTTAGGGACGTCGAGGATTAGCCCTATGTTTGAATTTCTTAGGGCTTGGAGGGACCCTTGGTCCGGGTCATACACAGGACCGTTCCTGAAATTTTATGGGCCCTAGGCAAAATCATAAATAAGGGCCCTTAGAAAAAAAAAAAAGCAATCTCTAGTACAATATATACAATATACTGCATACTCCATATTACTCCGTATTACACTTAGCTATTAATCTAGACATAGTTCTGTGTACTACGGAGTAAATAAGAACAATGTTTCATTGTAACTATGATATATTGCTATACTACGTAGTATATTTTAAGAGTATGAACAATTGAAATATTTTTTTTTTTTTTTTTTTGAGAAATTGAAATATTTTTTAATTACATAGATTTAAAATAAAGTTGAATACTTGATCATAAGTTTGTTAATTTAAAAGTTAAAACTACAGTATCTAAATTAAACACTAATTCCCAATAACTATCCATGGATAAAAACAAAGAAAGGAGAGAGAAACTTTATTTGAATTTGAAAGAGAATAAACACAATTAGTGGACACAAATACAGGCAAACAACTCAATGAGATGATTAAATAAATGATTTTGTTATTTTCATTCATAGTAGGATAATTAAAATGTACGAGTATAATTGAAGCTAATGACTGGTGTAGTCTTTTACGAGTAATAGTTTTTAACAATATTTTAAGTGCTTATAACATTCCCATAATTTCATTTACATTATCAAAATATTTGGGGAATTGATAAGAGTGAAAGGCAAGACCCATTAATTTACTTGGTGGGAAATGAAGTTTTTTACTTGTATTTAATGCTGAGAGAATTGGATATAGTGGGAATTGCAACAATTTTGAAGTGAAGCGAACGGCGAAGGATTAAAGAGTGTTGTCTTTTTTTTTTTTTAATTTATTTATTATAATTTTATGAAAGCTGAGGTAATATATTATTTTGGGCCCCCATTGGCCATGGGCCCTAGGCCATGGCACTCCCCGCCTACCCTCAGGGCCGGGGCTGGTCATACAGTCTCATCCGTGTTATTCCATTATTCTGTATAGGGCTACTAGCCTACTACTTCTTGTGGGGATGGTAGATTGTTCCCGAGTCTTCCATAACATACACCAGTTTGCGCCTCTACATTACATGAAACAAATTACATCAATAAGATTGATTATTCGCTTCCATTTATCATAAAAAATCTTCACTACTATACTACTAAAGAAAGACTAAGCATTTTGCATACCTGTTACTTGAAGGCTAGGTAGAATATTGCAATAAGCAGCAAAGTAACAACTGCATAAGGTTTGCTTAATAGTCCCATCGTAAAAATATGTTTAAGAATTGAACAAAGTATAAGATTATGTTTTAATTGTAGTTAAATTATTATGAAAAGGGCAATATTTAAAGGAAATTGGAGTAGCTCAAAGTCCACACTATGATTCAAAAATAATTAATTATTATTTTATTTTTTTTGAAAGGAAATAATTAATTAGTATGAATAAAAGTCTACTAATACTACCACTGCATAATTGCTTGGTACATTGTTTCAAACACAAAATGTCCTTTATTATATACAACTAGTGAGTAGCCCGGGCGTTGCCCCGGGTTGCTACTGTTGTAGACGTGCAATCGATAATTTTTTTTAAATCTTTTTAAAATTGTAGTTCATGGTCACACTAAAATTGAGTACGAATTATTTTTTTTAGTATATTTTTTCGTAATTGAACCTTGTTGTTTGCAATTATATAATTTTTTTTACATATTAATTACATACTTGATAATTGGCTAAGATGGTGAAATGGCTATTGTAGTTATACAAGGTTGAGGGTTCGATCCTCCTTATCCTTATGTTTTACATTCAATAATGTTGGTTGCTTGGGTGATGTGTTGTTGTTTGAGTGATGATGTGGCATCACAATATATTGAAAAGATGATGTGGCGCAACAAAATAGGGATTACGTGATACATTGACGTTTTTAGGAACGCCTTTTAATATATAGTATAGATATTTCAAAATGCATTAAAAAAACAAATCATGGTTAATTGGTTAAGCCATTTTATAAATTAACTTGTGACGTGGGTAATTAGAAATTTGATTATATGTAATGTGTATATCATAATCGTCATTGGTCGAAACCTTAAAACAAATGCATGGGGTGTACGCTAAAGTAAAGTGGACTTGAAGATTGAAATCATAAAAAAGAATAGAGGAATTTGATGTATCTTTGATAAAAAATTCCATTAAAGAAAAAAAATAAAAAAAATAAAAAAATCCCTTAGCCGAATGTATATGGAGCAAAGATGATAGCCAAATGGGAAAGAAAATATAATAGGGAGTAGTTTTTAATTTTTTTACAATATTTTTAAGAGAAATTTGGCAAATAAAAAATATACAAAAAAAATTAGGTGGGAAATTTTTTAATGAAGAAATGAAATTTGTCATTGTTGATCTTTGTTTCAGTATATACTACTACAGTAATTATACAACAACGAACTTTTGACACTTTGGGGAAAAAAAAAAAAAAAAAAAAGGTGACAAGAGAGTCACAATTTGTTTTCAAGGTTAGTGTTCCTGTTCGAGGCCGTTTGGTTGGGGGTAATCAGGAAAGGGAATGGGAATCAATTGGCTCGATTCCCTTTATTTGTTGATGTTTCTTTAACACTTTTAATCATTCCCTTTACCTTCCTCATTACCCCAAATCCTTCTAACTCCATTCCCCACCCCCCGTAGACTTTCCCATTCCCTTTCCCTACCCACCTTCACACCACCACATCACCACCTTCACACCTGCCAACACCACCGGAAAACCAGCCCAGACCACCGCCGCCCATCCTCCGACCATCGCCGAGCCTCCCTTGACCGCCGCTGTGAAGGAGTTATGTCTTCGTCGTGTGCAATTACTAGATGTATAATTGGATCAAATTATGGAGATAATTAAGTCCGGACATTTGGGTCGTCGTTTTGCCATAGCTAGAGGTACTTACGATCTTTGGACTAGTAAAATAGGCCAAAGCCCAATTGGACGGATCCTATAAGGTCACACAAAGGGGCTAGATCGAGCATTAGAGGACGAGGCCCATCATGGGCCTCATCACTCTAGGTGGCCGGCCATATAGGGCTTTGAGAGGATATTGGGCTTCGTGCCCTAGTCTAATTATAATGAGATTATAAATAGACTAGGTGCCTAGGTTTGCAGGTAAGGAATTTACTGATCATTTAGATCAAACCCTAATTAGCAAACACGAAACCAACCCCTCTCATACTCCCTCTCTCACGTCTCTCTCCTCCTCCCGGCGCCGGTGGTGTCTCGTGGTGGTGGTGGTTCGTGCGGTGGTCGGTTGTCCTAAAAGGTGGTGATCGCGGTTTTCCTCAATCACTCGACCAATCTAGTATTGGTGGACGGCTCGTTCGAATCTCGTGGACTAAGTAGAGGAGCAACACTTGGGGCTCTATTCTCTCCCTGATTTGCCTGTCGAATAGCTTCGTGGAATTCACGCTTCAAAGGTATGATTATGTGTCTTGTGTGTTATGCATGCGATTCTTGGGATTAGGTACTTTATTGAATATGATTCATATATGTTATTTCCGATGCGTAGTACCTATAAACTCCTACAGTGGTATCAGTTAGCCTCTTGCATTAACGCGCTAGATCATAATAATATGATTATTTGATGTCCACGTTAATTTTATAATCAATTAAGAGGGAGAAATTAATTTAATTATGGTTCGATTATTATTTTAATGTGATTAAACTTTTGGAATCGATTAAATGTGATTTAATTATGCTCAAATAGCCATAAAGAGGACCGAATTATGCCCTAGTATTTTCGAAAATTTCGAAAACCCTAACCCTAAATTTCGAAAATTTCAAGCCCTAAAATATGATTTTTGTGCTTGATTTTGATTTAATTCGATATGTTTTATGTTTCATAATTTTAATTGGATTGATTTATGCATAAAAATGTTTTATGTATGATCATAGATTTAATTTTAAATGTTAAAATTAAATTGGATTAATTTTATGATGAACCCTAATTTTAAAGTTGAATGTGATTTAATTTTAATCTTATGGACTAATTTAATTTAATTAGGATAAATGTTATTTTAATTAAATTAAAACACGGAAATTAAAATTTTTGGCCGGCAACCGCGGCTGGGTGGCGCAGCCACGGCGGCTGCCGACCAGGTGGCGTCCAAGAGGGAGGGGAAGGGAGGGCGGCGGTCTAGGGTGGCTGTGGGCAGCAGCGTGCAACCGTTGCACGGCTGCTGCCGCGGCTGCCAGCTCGATGCTGCTGCTGCCTTGCGCGGCAGTGGCTGCTGCAAAGCAGCCAGCCACCGTGGCTAGCCTCGGCTGGCCACGCACGGTGGCCTGCAGCCCCAGCAAAGCAGCTCCACGCTGCTGCCCTTTGCGGCAGTGGCTGCTGTCACGGCAGCCAGCCACCGTGGCTAGCTTCGGCTAGCCAACCACGGTGGCCGGCGTTGGTGGTTGCGGTATTTAAAAAAAAAAATTTCTGTTTTAAAAATTTATTTCAAGATAATTGTGAATTATTTTGGATAAAATCGGTTTTATTTTGGATAAGTTAAAATATTTTCTAAAATTAATCTTTTAGTTTAGGATAAAATCAAATATTCAAAAGTTGTTATATTTGATATTATCCATATTTAGTTTATTATTTTGGTAATTATCCTAAATTAAAGTGGTTAATTATGGATAAGATTGATAAGGATATTCTGAGCATATTCCAAAAGGATAATAATTGATTTAAATAATGTGATTATCCCATAATTAGATTAGAATATAATTGATTTTAAAATTATTTGATTGGCTAGTAATTAGGATAGAATCTCCTAAATTAGTTAGGATAATCATGGAAGATTAAATATGATTTTATCTTTCTAGATTAAAATATGATTTGATTCTATCTCATGACTAAATTAAATATACGATATTTTATTAACCGTCATGAATAATATATGATATTATCTAATTATGATTAAAATATAAGATATTTTAGGAAATGCGTTGTCTTTATTATGATCATTAGATGTTATAGTTTAGACAAGCATGTTGAGTGATTTATTATATGGCACTTTTCTAATATATGATATTATGTTGCTATATATAGACTAGTATGTCCCATAGATTCTTAAATACGATCTGCGTATCGTGATGTATTTCTGTAATCTAAATACGGTCTGCGTACCGTTGAGTATTTTCAATACTTTTATTTAATGTAAATAGAATAGTTATTTAAATGGTGTTAGCCCAAAAGAAGCCCATGAAGTGAAGGCCCAAAGGAGCAAGGTGGATGAAGATCCATGATGATTCAAGTGGGAGTATTTTCATTTCTAGTTTTCTTAGGACTAAGGGGCCATACTATGTCATATTTTATTGCATTAGTAGATTATGCATGTTTAGGTTTATTTATGTTGTTTTGATGATGCGCTAGAGTTCACTAAATAATCACAACATAATAAATCTAGATCCCAGTAATATTGATGCAGCTTTTCCAATTAAAAACCCGATGAAAACCTTGATCGTTTGTGATGGGTCGGCCTCAGCAGAGCGTCATAATATATCTTGGGGAAATGGGGGTAGATCACGTTCTACACTTTTAATTGGTTAAATTCAACAAGGTTACCTAAAGATCAGTTTAGAACCTTGAAGCTAAGGGTAATAATTAAACATGTGATGGTTAATTATTCAACCATGAATTACAAGAGTTGTAATCAGTAAAGAGTTTACTCACCTTGAAAATGTAATGGTTGATGGCAGGGCCTCAGTCCGGTCAATTATTGCACAAATAAAGGATCTTGGAATCACTTAAAATTCAATTGGGATCATTTAATTATTGAATAAAGTGTTTTAAAGTTACCAAATGAATGTTTTGTGGTACTTTAATTTATTAAGCATAATTATTAAACTTTGCCTTATTTTGACATAGATGAGTAGCCGTAACAATGATGACTATAATTCTTTACCACCAACGATGACAACAAGGCTTAATTTTCTTTACTTCAACGATTGGGAAAGCGAACTTAGAAGTGTTCTAAGGAACGAAAATCTTGATTCTCATTTAGACTTACCAATCGAGGGTAGATCTAGTCCAAGCATGACTCATGAGAAGCATTTGAGAAATGTTTCAGATTCTAAGAGAGTCGCGCATGTGATGTTGTCCTCTATCCCAGAGGATTGGGCTAGAAAATTCATGGACTATGAACCTTATCTCTTATTCAAATGCTTACGAAATGTTTGCTATGGAATTCTGAAATCCCATGTTGATAGAGAAATGGATGGAAACGTCATGGAAATCATTAATAATTTCAAGAATGACGACTCCTGGACTGGAAGTATTAGGTTTGAAACCTACAGGCTCAGTGGTGAGATACTTTCAAGAAAACTCTTGCCAGGCCAGTCAGTACAAATTCATGTGGATACGATGGTTGATCTATTTGACCGCATGAGTATGTTAGGGATGCCATATAAAGATCAACATGTTCATGATATAATACTGCATTCTCTACATGATGGCTTTGACCTCGAGAAACTTTGTCAAGATGATGAAGATTCTGCAGTCAAACTAGTTGATTTACTCAAGAATCATGCAGAGGATTACCTGAAAAAAGAATAAGCCAGTGCTTGAACAAGGATGTTCTCACTACGATAAGTAATAAGGTAAGAGTTACCTAATAAACATTTTAACTTTCACTAAGGTATGTGATACCAAGTTGCAGTGCTTAACATTATGATGTTGCGCAGGAACTGCAAACAAGTGAAGCTAGCATGGAGATGGAGCTTGAAGGTGCACTAGGAGTATTTAAGTGGCCAGAGATAGCTTCATAGTTTTAATTTCTGATTAGTTTATCATGACATTTAAGACAATTTCCAGTTTTGATGAGACAATATTTCGGTTTTCTTGTTTTGAATACTGATTTGGCTTTACTTGGCTTGGACAAATGTTGATCCATGACCAAGGTAATAAATTGTTTTCATTCCGCTAGATATGAGTTAAATTTATTTATGACATTGATATATGTAGATCACAAAAGTGAATTTAGATGATTCAAAGCAAACTTATTAAAATAAAGTAAGATTAGGTCACATAAACCATTTGCACATCCAAAGTTATGGATGGACTCTTACTCTTATATGATTATGAATCACTTAAGAATTAGAAGTCATGCTTGATAAAGTAAAATGACCAAGTTACCTTTTAGTTGAAAGGGTAAAAGAGCTAAAATGACCTTTTGGAACACAAACATATGATGTGAGTGTACCATGAATTCAAGATTTAGCAAAAGATTTAACTATTTCATTGCTCTTATTAACGATTTAAATAAATATAACAATAATTACTTAATGAAATAAAAGCTGGGATCATTGAAATGTTCAAAATTCCAAAATGAAATGTAAAATCAGGTTTGAGATAAACAATTTAGCACCACAATATGATTGTTGTGATAAATATTTAACTCAAAACAAATGATCATCTAAAGGGATTGTTGAATTAGTTCACAATCCAGGAATATTACAATTAAGATGTATGTAGAAAGTAGGAATCAAACTTTGCTTGCCATGGTTCGATCCAAGATTTAATGATTTACAAATATCGTTTTGAGGATATGCATTAGAACAACAACAATTGCGAATATACTAAACAGAAACTTAACCAAAGCAATAGAAAGATGTCATAAGAGTTATGGATTGGAAATGTTCCAAAGTACTCTTTTCTAAACAGGATTGAGGGAATATGAAATCTATGTAAAATGTTTACAAAGATGACATAATAAACCCTAAATCAGAGGTATTATTCCTACAATCGCGTAGAAACAAAATGTTTGTTGCTCGCGATAGTGTCTTTATAGAAAGAAATGTCTTCCTACAAAGCCAAGTGGGAGTAAAGTTAGATCTCGATGAGATTCGAAACGAGCAACAAATGGATGTAGATAACACTACAAAAGAGACGAATGCGCATGAAATCAGCTAATTTGATAAAACATGTGTCGAAGCAAGCTAATTCAACTAGCGAGACTTCTATCGTCCTACTAGGATGAAAGGCTTCAAAGAGTTGAAGAGAATAATTCTATTGTCGCTCATACCTATCGTAGGTTACTTAGGATTAAAACGAACAGTTTGTTGGAATTCTAGTAAAAGGTGGATTCTAAAATTTTCTTATTAGAATGGTTAGAATCCATACCTACAAGCAAGCTTTGGACAAGTGCCAACTCAGGAAATGGCCTAAAGCCAAGAAATCCAGAATGGACTCCATGTCTATAAAGATGTGCTAGTCCGTGACAGTCTTACAAATAGGGTCAAACCTATTAGTCATGTAAGCCTATTCGGATTATTTCTAGTTATGGAGATCAAAATCACCTTCATGAAATGTTCTTGATGGATGGCATTGAAATCCAGAAATTTCTAGAATGTTTTGCAAACTTCAGAAATTCATTTATGGATTGAAGTAAACATTAGGGAGTTGGAATATTCATTAGGAAATCAAACAGTTTGATTACCTTGGAAGAATGGAAAAGAAATCTTGTAGAGACAAGAAGTTTAGTGGGAGCAATTGGTCTTCTTAGTCTAGTATGTAGTTGACATGTATTTCATATGAAATGATATATCAATGCTTGAATAAGTCAAGCAATGGTTAGAAAGATTGTTTCTATATGGGAGACTTAGGAGATGTTGAGAACATATTGGGAATTAAAATCCACAAACTGAATCTTGAAGGATGACTGGACATAATCAAGAGACTTATGTTGATAAGGTTCTTGACAAGTTCAAGATGCAAGGTTCTAAGAGAGGATCTTTTCCCATGCCTCATGTTTTTACACTCAGTAAAACTCATTGCTTTAAAAGCTAGTAGAGTTTAGTTGTAAAGGTAATGTACCTTATGCTTTTGCAAAAGGAGCCATTACATGTACCATGAAATGTACAAAACAAGTTGTTACATATGACTTGTGCATGTGTAGCAAGTTTCAAGCAAATACAGAATAAGCATACAGAAAATTACCAAGAACAAATCCTTGAGTACTTGAGAAGCGCTAAAGGAATTTTTCTAGCTTATGGTGTTAAAGATAAACAAGTTGTCAAAAGTTATACGAATATAGTGAGCTTGAAGAGTTCAAAGCAGAGCACTGTTGCATGCTCAATGTTAGAATATGCGTATTAAGCTATAGTCGGATAGTTTTAGAGGAAGTTCGGATTAAAATGTCATATGACTAAAGGGTTACCTTTGCCCGAGAACAAAGGAGCCAGGGTCACATCACAAATCCGAACAAATGGATATAAGATATCGCCTCAGTTATGAGATCATTGACCGGCGGAAGGTCACGTTCTGCGAAGTTTTATTATGAGTGAGAAATCACTGAACCCCTTCCATAGACAAAGGTATGAGAGTCATGTTAAAGTCTTGGATTGAAGCAAATTATGTAATTTAAGTTGTGTATGTTTGTGGAAACATATTACAAAAGAAAATACATCAATTTGCAGAATTATGTTTAAAATAGAAATTAATATTTCTCTTATTTAATTATGGTTTTGAAATTAAATAAAATGTCCAAAATAATTATGAATTGATGGGTTCACTAGGTTAATGACCTTTTGAATGAAACCCCACAGGTGAACAAAATTCATATATTATTTAAGTTCCTAGTTCGAGATCATTAAAGTGGACATAAATGATTTCAATGAATGAACTAGCATGTAAGATTGATTAGATAGCGCAGTTTCATGGGCTATAGGGGCATAGTGATGCTCGGTCAATCACTTGGATATGCATGAATGATGCATGATCGAACTATTGACCTACTTTGAAGTTCAAGTATAGAGCTTCCGTATATATTAGTGGATTCCTTTGACATGAGTGGAACATTGATTTCATTCAATGGATGTTATAATTGTGGTATATGAAGGAGTTATGTCTTCGTCGTGTGCAATTACTAGATATATAATTGGATCAAATTATGGAGATAATTAAGTCCGGACATTTGGGTCGTCGTTTTGCCATAGCTAGAGGTACTTACGATCTTTGGACTAGTAAAATAGGCCAAAGCCCAATTGGACGGATCCTATAAGGTCACACAAAGGGGCTAGATCGAGCATTAGAGGACGAGGCCCATCATGGGCCTCATCACTCTAGGTGGCCGGCCATGTAGGGGCTTTGAGAGGCTATTGGGCTTCGTGCCCTAGTATCATTATGATGAGATTATAAATAGACTAGGTGCCTAGGTTTGCATGTAAGGAATTGACTGATCATTTAGATCAAACCCTAATTAGCAAACACGAAACCAACCCCCTCTCATACTTCCTCTCTCACGTCATTCTCCTCCTCCTGGCGCCGGTGGTGTCTCGTGGTGGTGGTGGTTCGTGCGGTGGTCGGTTGTCCAAAAAGGTGGTGATCGCGGTTTTCTTCAATCACTCGACCAATCTAGTATTGGTGGACGGCTCGTTCGAATCTCGTGGACTAAGTAGAGGAGCAACACTTGGGGCTCTATTCTCTCCCTGATTTGCCTGTCGAATAGCTTCGTGGAATTCACGCTTCAAAGGTATGATTATGTGTCTTGTGTGTTATGCATGCGATTCTTGGGATTAGGTACTTTATTGAATATGATTCATATATGTTTTTCCGCTGCGTTGTACCTATAAACTCCTACAGTGGTATCAGTTAGCCTCTTGCATTAACGCGCTAGATCATAATAATACGATTATTTGATGTCCACGTTAATTTTATAATCAATTAAGAGGGAGAAATTAATTTAATTATGGTTCGATTATTATTTTAATGTGATTAAACTTTTGGAATCGGTTAAATGCGATTTAATTATGCTCAAATAGCCATAAAGAGACCGAATTATGCCCTAGTATTTCGAAAATTTCGAAAACCCTAACCCTAAATTTCGAAAATTCCAAGCCCTAAAATATGATTTTTGTGCTTGATTTTGTTTTAATTCTATTTGTTTTATGGTTCATAATTTTAATTGATTCGATTCATGCATAAAAATGTTTTATGTATGATCATAGATTTAATTTTAAATGTTAAATTAAATTGGGATTAATTTTATGATGAACCCTATTTTAAAATTGAATATGATTTAATTTTAATCTTATGGACTAATTTAATTTAATTAGGATAAATGTTATTTTAATTAAATTAAAACGCAAAAAAAAAAAAAAAAAAAAAATTATTTTGGCCGGCAACCGCGGCTGGGTGGCGCAGCCACGGCGGCTGCCGACCAGGTGGCGTCCAAGAGGGAGGGAAGGGAGGGCGGCGGTCTAGGGTGGCTGTGGGCAGCAGCGTGCAACCGTTGCACGGCTGCTGCCACGGCTGCAGCTTGGTGCTGCTGCTGCCTTGCGCGGCAGTGGCTGCTGCAAGGCAGCCAGCCACCGTGGCTAGCCCCGGCTGGCCACGCACGGTGGCCTGCAGCCCAGCAGTAGCAGCTGCCACGCTGCTGCCCTTGCGGCAGTGGCTGCTGTCACGGCAGCCAGCCACCGTGGCTAGCTTCGGCTAGCCAACCACGGTGGCCGGCGTTGGTGGTTGCGGTTTTTCAAAAAAAAAAAATTCTGTTTTAAAAACTTATTTCAGGATAATTACGAATTATTTTGGGATAAAATTGGTTTTATTTTGGATAAGTTCAAATATTTTCAAAATATGATCTTTTATTTTAAAAGATAAAGTTGGTTTTATTTGGATAAAATCTTTTTGTTTAAGGATAAAATCAAATATTCAAAAGTTGTTATATTTGATATTATCCATATTTAGTTTGTTATTTTGATAATTATCCTAAATTAAAGTGATTAATTAAGGATAAGATTGATGAGGATATTCTGAGCATATTCCAAAAGGATAATAATTGATTTAAATAATGTGATTATCCCATAATTAGATTAGGATGTAATTGATTTTAAAATTATTTGATTGGCTAGTAATTAGGATAGAATCTCCTAAATTAATTAGGATAATCATGGAAGATTAAATATGATTTATCTTTCTAGATTAAAATATGATTTGATTCTATCTCATGACTAAATTAAATATAAGATATTTTATGAACCGTCATGAATAATATATGATATTATCTAATTATGATTAAAATATGTAAGATATTTTAGGAAATGCGTTGTCTTTATTATGATCATCAGATGTTATAGTTTAGACAAGCATGTTGAGTGATTTATTATATGGCACTTTTCTAATATATGATATTATGTTGCTATATATAGACTAGTATGGCCCATAGATTCTTAAATACGATCTGCGTATCGTGATGTATTTTTGTAATCTAAATACGGTCTGCGTACCCTTGAGTATTTTCATAACCTTTATTTAATGTAAATAGAATAGTTATTTAAATGGTGTTAGCCCAAAAGAAGCCCATGAAGTGAAGGCCCAAAGGAGCAAGGTGGATGAAGATCCATGATGATTCAAGTGGGAGCATTTTCATTTCTAGTTTTCTTAGGACTAAGGGGCCATACTACGTCATATTTATTTTATTGCATTAGAAGATTATGCATGTTTAGGTTTATTTATGTTGTTTGATGATGCGCTAGAGTTCACTAAATAATCACAACATAATAAATCTAGATCCCAGTAATATTGATGCAGCTTTTCCAATTAAAAACCCGATGGAAACCTTGATCGTTTGTGATGGGTCGGCCTCAGCAGAGCGTCATAATATATCTTGGGGAAGTGGGGGTAGATCACGTTCTACACTTTTAATTGGTTAAATTCAACAAGGTTACCTAAAGATCAGTTTAGAACCTTGAAGCTAAGGGTAATAATTAAACATGTGATGGTTAATTATTCAACCATGAATTACAAGAGTTGTAATCATTAAAGAGTTTACTCACCTTGAAAATGTAATGGTTGATGGCAGGGCCTCAGTCCGGTCAATTATTGCACAAATAAAGGATCTTGGAATCACTTAAAATTCAATTGAGATCATTTAATTATTGAATAAAGTGTTTTAAAGTTACCAAATGAATAAGTTTTGTGGTACTTTAATTTATTAAACATAATTATTAAACTTTGCCTTATTTTGACATAGATGGGTAGCCGTAGTAACAATGACAGCAACGTTTACAATTTGCGACCATTCCTTGAAAAGGATAGGTTGACAGGGGAAAACTTTTCCAACTGGGAAAGAATGCTAAGGCTTGTTCTGAAATCTGAAGGCAAGGAGGATATCATTGATACCCCATTACCAGGACCTCTGCCAGAAAATCCAACTGCGGCAGATATCAAGAAGCACAAGGAAGCTCATGATAGAGCTATGCCTATCACTTGTTTAATGATTGCTACTATGGAACCTAGTCTTCAAAAGCGTTTTGAGGACTTGGATGCCTATTCAATCATGGAAGAGCTCAAAGTTTTGTTTAAGAAACAAGCTAGAGTTGAAAGGTATGAGCTTCATCGTGAGATTATGGATTGTAGAATGGAGAAGGGTGCCACAGTTCATGATCATGTTTTCAAAATGATCGGCCTAATTCAAAGTATGGAGAAACTGGGGTACCTAATTAGTGATGATTTGGCAACAGACATCATTCTCCATTCACTTCCAGAAAGTTTCAACCAGTTTATCATGAACTTTAACATGACTGCGAATGCAAAGACTATGAGTCAATTGCATGCAATGCTGGTTAGTGCTGAGAAACAAATCCCTAAGGAACCTAAGAAGGAAGTTCTTATGATTCAGAAGGGAAAGGGGTTCAAGAAGAAGGGGCAAAAGGCTAATGCCAAGAGCAAGGGCAAGCAAGTTGCCAAGGCTCCTGAAAAGCCTAAGGCGAATCCAAAACCCAAAGTTGCAAGTGAGAGTGAATGCTTTTACTGCAAGAAGAAGGGGCATTGGAAACGCAATTGCCAGAAATACCTTGATTTCCTCAAGAAGAAGAATGGAGCATCAACCTCTGGAGATGGAGCTTGAAGGTGCACTAGAAGTATTTGAGTGGCCAGAGATAGCTTCAGAGTTTTAATTTCTGATTAGTTTATCATGACATTTAAGACAATTTCCAGTTTTGATGAGACAATATTTCGGTTTTCTTGTTTTGAATACTGATTTGTTTTTACTTGGCTTGGACAAATGTTGATTCATGACCAAGGTAATAAATTGTTTTCATTTTGCTAGATATGAGTTAATTTTATTTATGACATTGATATACGTAGATCACAAAAGTAAATTTAGATGATTCAAAGCAAACACACTTATAACAAAGTAAAGTTAGGTCACATAAACCATTTGCACATCCAAAGCAATGGATGGACTCTTGCTCTTATATGATTATGAATCACTTGAGAATTAGAAGTCATGCTTGATAAAATGACCAAGTTACCTTTTAGTTGAAAGGGTAAAAGAGCTAAAATGACCTTTTGGAACACAAACACATGATGTGAGTGTACCATAAATTCAAAATTAGCAAGAGATTTAACTATTTCATTGCTTTTATTAACGATTTAAGTAAATATGTTGATGATTACTTAATGAAATAAAAGTTGGAATCATTGAAATGTTCAAAATTCCAAAATGAAATGTAAAATCAAATTTGGGATAAACAATTTAGCACCACAATATGATTGTTGTGATAAATGTTTAACTCAAAACAAATGATCATCTAAAAGAATTGTTAAATTAGTTCACAATCCAGGAACATTACAATTATATTGTATGTATAAAGTAGGAATCAAACTTTGCTTGCCATGGTTCGATCCAAGATTTAATGATTTACAAAAATCGTTTTGAGGATATGCATTAGAACAACAACAATTGCGAATATACTAAACAGAAACTTCACCAAAGCAATAGAAAGACTGGAAATGTTCCAAAGTAATCCTTTCTAAACAGGATTGAGGGAATATGAAATCTATGTAAAATGTTTACAAAGATGACATAATAAACCCTAAATCAGAGGTATTATTCCTACAATCGCGTAGAAACAAAATGTTTGTTGCTCGCGATAGTGTCTTTATAGAAAGAAATGTCTTCCTACAAAGCCAAGTGGGAGTAAAGTTAGATCTCGATGAGACGAGCAACAAAGGGATGTAAATAACACTACATCAGAGACGAATGCGCATGAAATCAGCTAATTTGATGAAACATGTGTCGAAGCAAGCTAATTCAACTAGCGAGACTTCTATCGTCCTACTAGAATGAAATACTTCAAAGAGTTGAAGAGAATAATTCTATTGTCGCTCACACCTATCGTAGGTTACTTAGGATTGAAACAAACAATTTGTTGGAATTCTTATAAAAGGTGGATTCTAAAATTTTCCTATTGTAATGGTTGGAATCCATACCTACAAGCAAGCTTTGGACAAGTGCCAACTCAGGAAGTGGCTTAAAGCCAAGAAATCCAGAATGGACTCCATGTCTGTAAAGATGTGCTAGTCCATGATAGTCTTACAAATAGGGTTAAACCTATTAGTCATGTAAGCCTATTCGGATTATTTCTAGTTATGGAAATTAAAATCACCTTCATGAAATGTTCTTAATGGATGGCATGTATATGATACAACCTAAGAGTTTTGAATTTCAGAAATTCCTAGAAAGTTTTGCAAACTTCAGAAATTCATTTATGGATTGAAGTAAGCATCAGGGAGTTGGAATATTCATTAGGAAATCAAACAGTTTGATTACCTTGGAAGAATGAAAAGAAATCTTGTAGAAACAAGAAGTTTAGTGGGAGCAATTGGTTTTCTTAGTCTAGTATGTAGTTGACATACATTTCATATGAAATGACATATCAATGCTTGAATAAATCAAGCAATGGTTAGAAAGATTGTTTCTATATGGGAGACTTAGGAGATGTTGAGTACATATTGGGAATCAAAATCCACAAAGTGAATCTTGAAGGATGACTGGGCCTAATCAAGAGACTTATGTTGATAAGGTTCTTGACGAGTTCAAGATGCAAGATTCTAAGAGAGGATCTCTTCCCATGTCTCATGGTTTTACACTCAGTAAAACTCAGTGCCTTAAAAGCTAGTTGAGTTGAGTTGTAAAGGCAGTGGACCTAATGCTTTTGCAAAAGGGACCATTACATGTACCATGAAATGTACAAAGAAAGTTGTTACATATGACTTGTGCATGTGTAGCAAGTTTCAAGCAAATACAGAATAAGCATACGGAAAGTTACCAAGAACAAATCCTTGAGTACTTGAGAAGCGCTAAAGGAATTTTTCTAGTTTATGGTGTTAAAGGTAAACAATTTGTCAAGAGTTTTACGAATGCAAGTTCTCTCCAAACAGGCAAGATGACTCTAGATTTTGATCTAGACGCACAATTTTGTCAGTATGGAGAAGTACAGTGAGCTTGAAGAGTTCAAAGCAGAGCACTATTGCATGCTCAATGTTAGAATATGTGTATTAAACTATAGTCGGATAGTTTTAGAGGAAGTTCGTATTAAAATGTCATATGACTAAAGGGTTACCTTTGCCCAAGAACAAAGGAGCCAGGGTCACATCACAAATCCAAACAAATGGATATAAGATATCGCCTCAGTTATGAGATCATTGACCGGCGGAAGGTCACGTTCTGCAAAGTTTTATTATGAGTGAGAAATCACTAAACCCCTTCCATAGACAAAGGTATGAAAGTCATATTAAAGTCTTGGATTGAAGCAAATTATGTAAATTTAAGTTGTGTATGTTTGTGGAAACATATTACATAAGAAAATACATCAACTTGCAGAATTATGTTTAAAATAGAAATTATTATTTCTCTTATTTAATTATGGTTTTGAAATTAAATAAAATGTCCAAAATAATTATGGATTGATGGGCTCATCAGGTTATCTATTTTAGAGACCTGGTGTATGAAACCCCACAGGTGAACAAAATCCGTATATTATTTAAGTTCCTAGTTCGAAATCATTAAAGTGGACATAAATGATTTCAATAAATGGATTAGCATGTAAGATTGATTGGATAGCTCGGTTTCATGGGCTATAGGGGCATAGTGATGCTCGATCAATCACTTGGATATGCATGAATGATGCATGATCGAACTATTGACCTACTTTAAAGTTCAAGTATAGAGCTTCCGTATATATTAGTGGATTCCTTTGACATGAGTGGAACATTGATTTCGTTCAATGGATGTTATAACTGTGGTACATTCAAACGTCTACCCGTAACTGGAGATTATAAAGGATGTTTCCCGGTTATTTCAGAAGTTGAGTGGGAGGCTTGTTGCCACAAGATTGGATAGAGTCTACCTATTAAATTAGGAAATGTGTCATGGCCGCTTGAAGAGGGAGAATTCAGAAAATACGTGGCCGCGTTCAAATGCATTACTCAGTAATCATTTGGTTTTGTAATTCTAACTCAGATTTCAAGAAACGATTTGTAGATTAATATGATCTCGACATGTGATGCAATCATATTATCAAATCGACATATACATTGACTTAAGGAATTTGAATATTGCACCCTTGTCTCAGACAAGTGGGAGATTGAAGGAGTTATGTCTTCGTCGTGTGCAATTACTAGATATATAATTGGATCAAATTATGGAGATAATTAAGTCCGGACATTTGGGTCGTCGTTTTGCCACAGCTAGAGGTACTTACGATCTTTGGACTAGTAAAATAGGCCAAAGCCCAATTGGACGGATCCTATAAGGTCACACAAAGGGGCTAGATCGAGCATTAGAGGACGAGGCCCATCATGGGCCTCATCACTCTAGGTGGCCGGCCATATAGGGCTTTGAGAGGATATTGGGCTTCGTGCCCTAGTCTAATTATAATGAGATTATAAATAGACTAGGTGCCTAGGTTTGCAGGTAAGGAATTTACTGATCATTTAGATCAAACCCTAATTAGCAAACACGAAACCAACCCCTCTCATACTCCCTCTCTCACGTCTCTCTCCTCCTCCCGGCGCCGGTGGTGTCTCGTGGTGGTGGTGGTTCGTGCGGTGGTCGGTTGTCCTAAAAGGTGGTGATCGCGGTTTTCCTCAATCACTCGACCAATCTAGTATTGGTGGACGGCTCGTTCGAATCTCGTGGACTAAGTAGAGGAGCAACACTTGGGGCTCTATTCTCTCCCTGATTTGCCTGTCGAATAGCTTCGTGGAATTCACGCTTCAAAGGTATGATTATGTGTCTTGTGTGTTATGCATGCGATTCTTGGGATTAGGTACTTTATTGAATATGATTCATATATGTTATTTCCGCTGCGTAGTACCTATAAACTCCTACACGCTGCACCTCCCCCGACCACCGCTGCACCCCCTCCCCCGCAAAAACCACCCCTAGCCCAGCAAAAATCACCCCTAGCCCGGATCTCCCTCTCCCTCGAAACCGTCGCCTAGCCCTCCCACCACCTGATAGGTTGTCGTACACCTGTCAAAAATAAATTCCTAACAAAACCAACTAACAATGTAGTAGGGTAAGTAGGATCGAATCCACAGGGAGATGGTATTAATCTAACCTCTAAGAAATTGGAGAAACTAACCTATGTCACGAAATTCAGATAGAAAAGTAGTCTAAATTAAAAAAAAAGAAATAAAACAATTAATAAAAAGACCTAGGGTTATGGTTCACCATGTTTATAATTCTAAATCTATCAGAAATCAATAACAATTCAATAAATCAATTATCTAGAGTAATTGCTAAGCCTACGGTCGGGTCTTAACGCTCTCAATTCAACATATATATGTAGTTCGGTCGCTAACATAATCAGAATTGTTAATTGTAGGGAAGCCTCTAAAAGTAAGATCTTTCGATTCAAACTCTTATTAACATGAATTAATCATACAATTGATCAGGTTGCAAGATTAACAATAAAACACTATCAATTAGAGAAATCAATAATCAAAATATTAAAATTATCAATCAAGATTCATAGTATCAACATGGATTCCCAAACCCTAAAAATAAACTATTCAAACATGAAATAAATAATAAAAATTAGATCTAATAAAGAAAGCATAATTGAAAGCAAGAAATAGGAATAAAAATACCTCAATGAATTAAAATTATAAACCCAAGAATCATCCATGGAAGAATCCATGGAGATGCCATGAGAAACTAGGGTTCAAGAGAAAGCTCAAAAGAACGTAAAATAAAAAAGATGTAAAAGGCATAAAGGAAAATAATAATCCCTTGAGTATTTATATTATCCTAAAACTAATCTAAAAATAATTAAAGAAAAGAAATAAGAAAATATAAATTACATAGGTTGAATTCTTAGTGGACGATAGAAGATGACGTGGCCCGAAAACTTGTGACGATGTGAATGAAAAAGCCACTCGAGGCTTCAAGGCTGCTCGACCAGACCTGCGGGCGCAGGCTGGTGGCCGTGGCCTGGCAGCAGCACCTGCTGGTGTCGAGTGGTCGCGGGATAGGGGCGCAGCAACTATCCCGCGGGTAGCTGACAGCATCACTTGGATTCAAACGCATATAACTTCTGTTCTAGAAGTCTTCTTGGGGCGTGTGACCTATCATTGGAAAGCTCTTTAAGTGTAGTTTCCAACGCAATTTGAATCGTATAAATCCGATTTGTAGAACTCAAGTTATGATCAAAAGAGTGGACAAAGGTCAGTTTTGCCACTTTGTAAAACATCGTTTTTCTTCGTTTCTAACTCAAATTCATTTCCGTAAAGTGCATAACAACCCTTGTGGATGCTATATCCATTCCTCATGCATATAAATCTCAAAACAAGCTTCCACAAACATATATCCTTGTTAAATTTCGAAACAATATGAAATGGGTCTGGGCAACCCGAATAAGGAGGAGGAGAGTTTTGGGCCACAAACAAGGCTTTGGAGCTTCCATACTAAAACCAATTGGCAATAGTAGGAGGTACTCCTCTACCTTATAAAGTGAAACCATCTCTCCTCTTTCTCCAATGTGGGACACTCATAAGTGGGCTACAATGGGATTCAACAATCCTTCATTGAACAACCTCGATTCATCGACTTTTCATCCTTTCATTATCCGGTTCTTCCAAAATCACTCTGAAAGCATCCAAATAGTTACAGCAACTACCTGAAACATTAAGAAAACACAAACGATGCGTAATAGAGAACAAAATAGACAACTTATGTAATTACGACCTAAAAAGCAACAAAAGACTCAAAAAGCAACTATAAAACTAGCATAAATGTGCCTATAAACTCTATATAAAAGTAATTCATCACCACCCTCGAAACCCAGAGTATACCCAATACACAACAATCGGCGCAAATGTCCCCAATATCTCATCGGAAACCTCAAATTCAGCACCCATCATCTTCATCCTTTTCTCAAAAATGAAAAAGAAATACAAAAAAAATCTTCAAAAATCTGGGAAGAATCGCATACCCAGAAAATAATTAATGTCGATTAATGCAAAAATTAATGGGTGATGATGATCTGACCCATATATACGACCGTTGCACGGTTTCGATGCTCACGCTGCTAGCGGTGATTTTTGCGGGGCTGGGGTGGTCGATGCTCACGCTGCTAGCGGCGGCAAAGCGAGGGGAAGGGCGGCGAGGGGAGGGGGATAGTCGGCGAAGGGCGGGGGAGGGCCGATGAGGGGTTTGGTGGCTGAGAAAGATGACAAATTGATGAAATGTGTGGTGGTTGTAGTGGTGGTGGTGTGGTGGGGGAATGATTCCCTTTGTTTTAAAAACAAACAACAAAGCAAAAATAGGATATCTTTATTCCATTTTTCTCCTTTCCCTTTGTTTATTCCATTCCGATTCCCTCGTGCGAACCAAACGGCCCCTTATTGTTACTCCCAATACTCTGTATTTTCGTATCATTAGTATCAATGATGTGAGAGTGAGATATAATTGAAGTGTTTAGAAATTTCCTTCTATTTTTTTTGTTGTCCTATTTGGTTCACCCTTTGAGCTAATTCGGATTTGGGGATTAGTTCTGGGTGGTTAGGTTCTAATCTCCTTTAAATTGTTGTTGTGAGAGATCGAACACATGTCCTCCCTACCAATTATAGTCCCAATCACCACTATACCAATTACCAACATCCAATTGGTATTTCAAAACGATCTTAAAATCAATTCTCATTACTTATCTTTTTGGCTCTCTATATACCAAAAATAAATATTCATAGTTTCATACTAACCATATTGAACGATTCTATACACCGTTAGTCAGTTACATACATACATTTCTATAAATATAGGCCCAAAAGACAGGCGACCCAAACAGTACGTGGGCAATTTGGCCGACAATGCCTAAGCAACCGAAATACCAATTATGTTGAACGGATTTGTCGTCATCTATGTAATATATAAAGAGAAGAGGTGTTTTTGGTTGAGAATTTTTGAATGGACCATTTTACCCCCTCTAAATAATTTATTAACATTATACTTACACCTCCCAATTCTAATTGCGCCATGAATTATGGTAACTCATTTTAATCGGTGTATATCAAAATCATTTACTTACAAGTTTCCTTGAATTCACTATGTTCTCATTGTTCTCCCAATTTTAAGTTCAAACCATTTACTTTCATTATTGGCTTATTGCAAAATTCACATTACTTTGTATTAATTGTCAAACAAATATTCCATTAAAAAAAAATTGTCAAACAAATACTTCGTATTAAAGATTAATTACAAGTCTGCTACAATGTGAAGCTAAATAGTAAGGGTTAGTACTCTATTCTTTCTATTTTTATGTTGCTGAATTTAATTAAATCTAGAATACAAAATTTTGTGTGAAATATTTTGATGTTTAGAGTTACTCCATAATTGATTTAACTTTGTATGCTTGAGAGTTAGAGCACAATGAGATAAACCATGAAGTGATGACAGAGATCAAGTGAGATTAATCTTTTACGAAGTAATTCATAATGTATCATAGCTGACCATGTACTTCGTATATATATATATATATATTACATTCCTCTCTGTTATAATTTTTTTTTTGACAATAGTTATAATAATGTGCACGCATTTCGTGCGCTTCTAAACTTGTAAAATTAATACGAAGTATCATGTAGTAGTGCATAGTATTTTAATCCTTTCCTCCAAAAAAACAAAAAAAAAAAGTATTTTCATCCTTTTTTTATTGGACGGGCATAATATCAATAATATTATTACAACTAAAATTGAAAACATTAACATATTTAGGCAAAGCCTGTGTAACATGATTTCACTTATTTATTATCTATTACATATTCAATTAAAAAATTTCCCTCCAATAATACTTGCTAAAAAAAAAATTTGTCCTCCACAATAATCCTTGCTTTAAATATTATAACTTCTAAAAAAAGGATTGCATCTGATTTATTACATTTGCTTTATATATAAAATATAAACCAAAATTTCTAAAATATTTAATTGTTCAATATAATTCATATGTGGCTTTCTTAAAAAAATTATATCTAGCTTTCTTTAAAAAAATAAATTATATCTGGCTATTTGTTAAATTGTTTAATGTACTTTTATACATAGTCTAAAAAATTAATGTTTTTAATAATCATTGAACAACTGTGCATCTATTGCACGGGGTTTAACCTAGTGATGAATCTGATGATTATAACATTATAAGAAGTATATCAGAAAACTATATACTAGTAATTAAATTTTAATTGAAATTGAAACTGCAATTGGTATTTGGGTTGTTTATTGGGCCTAAACAGTCCAAAATTATTCTCAATGCCACCACTCTTTTTGTTCTCATCAAACATAGCAAATAAATACCAATTGGTCCAGTGCAACTTAGATTAGATAGGTGTAACAGCGGCCCAAAAGCCCAATTACACACAACCCAATTAAAAAAGACCCTAAAACTAAAAAAACAAAGAAACTAAAATATACCCACTCACACCCAATACACTCACCCACACCCAATAAATGTAACGTCATTTCCAAACTCAAAACTCTTCTTCTATATGATTTTCTCTCTCCTCTTTTTCACTTTCTCTCTCCTCTATTTCATTTTCTCTCACTAAAAAACTACAAAAAAAAATCAATGGACATTAAAGAAAAGATGCAAAATCAAAAGGATCCTCCCTAAAAAAAAAAGGCAATTTTATGTAAATTTCACTTAATTTTGTTTGAATTATATGATTATCACTTAATTTTGTTTGAATATTGTTCGATACTCTATTGTTCGGAATTATTTTATTGGAATTGTCAAAAAAATTAGTGAAATAAAACGGATACCTTATGTTCACATTCTGAAATTCATATGTTCATATTTTGAATCCATTTATAAACTTTCTGAAATGCATATATTCACTTTCGAAATCCATATGTTCATATTTTTTATGTATATGTTCACCTTCTAAAATGCTTAATTATGTTCATACGCATTCAAAAATGAACCAATTGATAACTTGTATTTTGGTATGATTTTAGGGTGTCTTTGAACCTTATCTACTTGATAAAATCAGTGTTTTGGTTCACTTTTGATCTATTACTATGCAATTTTTGTGTACCCTATGCTTCACGGGTTGTTGGTGTTTTTGTTAAGTTGCTAGGCCTAAAGACGACCAAGTGAAGCCTATGGATGATGAATCAAGTTGGAAAGCAGGAAGATGATGAAAAGAAGCCAAAGCAAAGTAGCCAAGTGAAGAAGAAGAAGAAACTGCAGTGGAGCGGCCTCTCCAAATAAATGGCGCGGCCTCTCCTTAGGCGCGGCCTCTCCAGGTCAGTGGAGAGGCCTCTCCACCGTACCCTTTTGCTGCAGCTACTGCCAAAGTTGGCAGTTTCAAGGATTTTGAGAGGAGAGGCCTCTCCAACTTTGTGTCGCGGCCTCTCCACCTATTTGGAGAGGCCTCTCCACCTCGTTGCCAAACTTCCTGCCTCACTTGGCAGTTTTGGAAGAAAAAGTTAGGAGAGGCCTCTCCAACATTATGCCGCGGCCTCTCCACCTGGAGCGGCTTCTCCCCCTTTCTGGAGAGCCCTCTCCGTCCTGCTACGAAGCTTTCTGCCATTATTGTCTCCAGTTTGGAGCGGCCTCTCCAAGACCTGGAGCGGCCTCTCCGCTCAGGAGAGGCCGCTCCAGGTCTTGGAGAGGCCGCGCCTAACGGGTTCTGCGAACTTTCTACTGCGGAGTTTACTAGGAAATTGGGGGTTATAAATAGCTTTAAGGGGCTCATTTGGGGGGATCTTCTTCTCTCTGAACTCCATTAGACTTATTATCTTAATTATTTCATAGTTTTCCTCTCCCTTAGTTTAGTTTCTCAAAAACTCAATCATTTGTAAGAATTATTGGAAGTTTGTTCCATCAATTTCAACAATTTTCCCAACTTTGAAGTTTATTAAGTAATCTCTTTCCTCTATCTCTTGCTCTTAATTTTCAATTTTAATTGCTTTGAGTTGATAATTTCTCCCTTAATCTTGTTTATTTGTTCTTGCATGTTTAATCCATCCTTGTTTCATCTCTTTCCTAGCTTATTTGAATTCATGAAAACCCTAGATTTAATTGTTAGAGTAATTTCCACCATGTTTAGTGAGTAGTCTTTTAGTTAGGGGTTGGGTCAAGCTATGGTTAATTGACTTGGAATTATTCATGTGCTACCTTGGATTGATAGTTGTTTGTGCTTGAATTGATAATTGCATGTGTATTTTGTTGGCCACATTATGCCCATGTGTTCATCCCTCTTCTCACATCGAAAGATGGGGTTTTGGAGTGAGTCTTTTCTTGTGTAATTAGATTATGCTACTTTCATGATTTTGGATGTTTGGTTTCATTGACTAGGTTGCTTTAGTATGGTAATTAGGTGAGAAATCCCAATTATTCGAGCTTCACGCTAGTTCGGAGCGATCGAGAGACAAACTCGAGCTAGAAACCCACTTCCTATCCTTGAGACTTAATCCTTATCGTGTTAGTGCTTAATCTAGGGAGTACTTATGTTGTGACATTGAAAGAAGGCAATGTTAAGTTCCTTTTCTATCCTCTATGTGTACTCATGATTCGTCCTTGTTATTGATTCCTTGGCTTTGGTTGGTGTTGAATCCCGTTTCCCCTAGCGTTCTTTTATATAGTAGCTTACCATTCAAAACCCAATTTGTGACCGAATTAGCTTACAACCGTTTCATACTCTTGGTGTTCTTCACCCATTCCCTGTGGACACGATCCTCTACTTGCCCTAGACTTGTCTTAGGTTAGTTTTGGTAAAAATATTGTTTGGTTTAGGGTAATTGTCCAACGACCGATTATTCAACTACCACCAATGCATATGTTCATATTTTTAATACTTATGATACATATGTTTCATAATCATATTATTTTTTATGATCATAATTAAATGCCTTATATTCATAATAATATTTTATATGTCGTCCATACGTAAAAAACAAATTGATTCCCCCCCCCCCAAAAAAAAAGACAATTTTATGTAAATTTCACTTAATTTTGTTTGACTATTTAATGAATATCACTTAAATTTGCTTGAGTATTGTTTGATACTCTGCTGTTCGAAATTTTTATTGTAACTATGTTAAATCCCGTGCCATGCACGGTTATTTTAATTACTCCATGTTTTGTTTTTATAAGTTAATTTATGGCATACAAAATAAAAAGTTAATATCTTTGTAGAATAAAAAAGGTAAATATTATTGCTTGTTTATTCTGTTGACAAAAAGAAACTTTTTTTTTTTTTTAATAACTTCCTAAAATAAATTTTTTAAATGTTTTAAAAAAAACAAAATATTAAGGACACAGTACACCAGGAGATGACACGTGTCATTACTGGTGTGTCTTTTAGTATATAGTTATTGATTGATTGATTGATGATTGTTACAAAAATTAGTGAAATGGAACGAATACCTTAAGTTCATAAAATGTTTTGAAATGTTCATAATATTAGTATATGTTGTTCATATGACAAAAAATTCTTAATGCTTATAAAATGTTCTCATTTTGTCCGATTATGCTTATGTTCATATTTCGAATGCTTATGTAGGTTCACTTTCTGAACTGCATATGCTCATACTTCCTTCGTTTTCTTTTACTTGCAACACTTCCCTAAAAAGGAAATGTCATAATACTTGAAACATACTATAAAAGGAAAGTTACTTTAGGGAAAGACTATACTATATCCCTTATTTAATTTAAAGCACATGGACCATTAAATTACACTTTTAACAACCATTCACCCTATTTTAAAGTTTATTATATCATGTAAACCCCACGCACCTTTCTTGATTACCGCGCTAAAGGGTGTGTTGAATTTAAAAGAAAACGGAGGAAATATTTTTTATGCATATGTTCAATTTCTTAAATGCTTATACTCATAAATTTGAATGCTTATGTAAACATTTTGAAATCCATATATTCATACTTTTTATGTATATGTTCACCTTATGAAATGTTTATGTTCATGCGCATTCAAAAAATGAACCAATAATGCATATGTTCATATTTTGAATGCGTATATTCATTTTCTAAAATGTGTATATTCATATTTTTAATGCATGTTCATATCTTTTTAATAGTTATAATGTGTATCTTTCATAATCATTTTATTTTTTATTTCTTCAATTTTCTTATGTTCATAATTAAAGGCCGTAAATTCAATTCATAAGAATGATAAATAAACCTAATCAAATTGAACAAAATTCATTACAAAATCACCAAATAATAAATCGAAATTCATACATAGATCAAATTGATAGAATTTTAACAAAATACAATTGCAATTGAATATTATAACCTTTTAAAAAAAAAACTAAAATGAACACGTACAACAATGAACATGTTAAACAAAGTTATAAACATTTAGTAAATAAAAAATGAACATGATTTTCATATTCAAATAGTTCAAATTCATTGTATATAATAAACATGTTCATTTTTTTTGTAGTAAATGTTCATGTTTAATGTACTAATGTTCATTTTGTAATAAATGTTCATTTTTAAATTATTACATGTTCATTTTTCTTATAGAAATTATACAAATATTCGATTATAGTTATTCCAACTCAAAAAATTGATTATATATCTTAATTAAATATAATCTTGAATCATCATAGATAAAATAATTATTGATCTACGATTGATTAAGAATATATATATATATATATATATAATATAAAAAAATAGAAAAAAGAAAAGGAGGAGAGAGAAAATAAAATAAGACCAACCTTCTTCTCCATTAGTTCTCTGAAACTCAAAATCATTTCACAAAATGACGAAGGGATGAAGATCATTGTAATTATATCATCATCAAGAACAATCTTCAACAACATTCGTGGTTGGATTTGATGAATTAATCAATTGAAATTAAAAAATGAAGGAGAAAAAACAGAGTAATAGTATGAATAAGTCTAATAATATGGCAGCTTGGTACGAGTATATTATTTCAATCGCAAATCCATTATCTACAGTATTACAAAAAAATTAAAAATAAATTTGTTTATGTTTGAGATCTTAATTGAAGATTGAGATAGTGATCATAAATGAATGTAATTGAGATACTATGTGCGTATGAATGTAATTTGATTATTAATTATTATCCTCCAAGAACACTAACATTTAACGGTTTAAAAGATGTTATTTAAAAGATGAATGTAATAATACGGGATTGGTGCGGTTTATGACGAGGTGATATTTTTTTTCTAAAAATTGTCAAATAATTCTTCATTAATTTATAATAAAGTTTAAATAAGTAGTCCAAACAGATTAAATTGTACTACAAAGTTACAATAAAAATATCAAGTGCTAACACATAATAAAAATAATACATAACAATAAAAAATATTCATTTTTTTTTTTTTTTGAAAGGGGGGGAGATTAAATTCATTAATAAAAAGCCATACGGCACTTACATAAGAGATCGTAATCGAACAATACAAAGACAACCGAACCAGTTACAAGTTCGAAATAAAAGAAACTACAATTGCACGCGCAGAATGACATTCTTAAGTACCCTTGGCTCATATAACGCTGTCCTATGCAGCCTCTTGCAAGGGGGTCTGGCAATATGATGTAATTTCTGACGAGAACCTTCATTGGCTCAGAATCCCGTACTCCTCGACCTGAAATCAAAATTGGTGTCGTACACTTCACCATAGACAAGACCAACTCCGATTCAAACACGGATATCGGCATGGAAGCAAAACCTTTTAGCCCAAACCAACAGAAGATCAAACCGAAGCCTCATAGCCAAAAAACCCGGCTTAAATCCTGCACCAGAAGATCGGTACACCGATATGCAAGCCCCATATCACTCCAACACACCACACAAACAGAAAACATAGTAAAACTAAAAAGCACACAACGACTTCTAAAAGGAAAAGCAGAACAAAAACTAAAACCTAAAACAAAAAACGAAACCCTAACATCCCACCCCGCCGCCAAACCGAGTCCCACCACCAACGCTCTGGGAATCACCAACCCAGCCCACGAACCGCCGTAAAGAAACGCACGGACCACCGAGGCCCGCCTAAGAAGCCCGAACCCCACACGCCCCCGAGCCACTGCAACGACAACCCTACACGAGGGACTTAGAACGGCCCTACACGAGGGACTTATAGGGAGAAAACTCCCCCTCCCCGTTCTCGTAAACCACGTCGCGGCAACGGACAAGAGGGTGGGGCGAAGGCGCGGCGGGGAGGCAGTACAAAGAAACGACGGCAGGCCGGCCTCACGGTCGGAGAAGAACAACGGCGGCGGACGAAGGAGCGGTGCGGCGCAAGATGAAAGGCTGAAAAAACGAAAAACCATAACGAAAAAAGAAATAAACAAGCTAAAGGGGTAGATTGGAGGCTCGCCGACGCTGTGGCGTGGGCGGTGAGCCACACGCCCGCCGGCGAGCCTCATAGCCGGAGAAGAAGAAAAAGGGGCGACGGTTTATGGGAGAGGGAGAGAGAGAGGATTTTTAGAGAGAGAGGGTTTCTCACAGGTTTTACTATGAAGTCCTTTTCCATAAAAAAAATAAAATAAAATAAAAAAAATAAATAAATATTCATATGAGTACTCCATTTTAGTCATTAATTATAGAGTATTGACCATATAGTTTTTATCTATTTTTCAGGGTTTTTTTTATTTATTCTTTAAATTTTTTTTAAAAATAATATAAAAAAATTTATTTTAAAAATTATATTAACATTAAAATACGGTTTATTGGTTTACGGTTTGGTTTGGTTTATAATTTTTGCAAAACCAAACCAAACCATAAACCATATTTACAAATACAATCGAGACCAAACCGTAATTTTATAAATCGTAAACCAAACCAAACCGCTAAAATTTTAACTAGGTACAACCCTAATTGTAACTCTCTAAGTTTAGTTTGCTGTATAACGAGCACTCTCGTTAACCGCATGTACATGCCTGAATAATCAAACATTTCATAGATTAATCTATATGAAGTCTCGTTTGATGCTCAAATGCTCAATCATAGATTAATCAAACATTTCAAATATTATGGAATATTAGTTTAATAACTACTCCAATAGGTGAAATTATTCGACTTAAATTAAAATTTTCTTGAATGTAATTTGATTATTAATTATTATCCTCCAAGAACACTAACATTTAACGGTTTAAAAGATGCTATTTAATAGAATCCAAATATTGTTACGTCAAAAGTCGAATTGGTTAAACAAGTACTCGTAGTATGTGTTATGTATTGTTGAATCCCATTGTAGCCCACTTATGAGTGTCCCACATTGGAGAAAGATGAGAGATCGTTTCACTTTATAAGGTAGAGGAGTACCTCCTACTATTGCCAATTGGTTTTAGTATGGAAGCTCCAAAGCCTTGTTTGTGGCCCAAACTCTCCTCCTCCTTGTTCGGGTTGCCCATGCCCATTTTATATTGTTTTGAAATTTAACATGGTATCAGAGCCCGGGTTGCTGGTCTCTTCTAAACTGGGTATTTGATAGGAGTAAATATTTTTTCTAATACCATTTAAATTTGAATTCGTTAATTTTTTTATTGAGCAATTTTTTTTTTTTTTTTTTTTTTTTTTTTTAAAATGAGGGTCAAGGGTTGAGAATTTGAGATCTAGTATTACACCTGAGTTTATTACTCCGTAATTTTTGTATAAATTAAAAAAAAAAAAAAAAAAAAACATATCCTAATGTAATCCGGGTAGATTTTTTTTAAAACCGACCTATTGTGATCTACCATAAAAATAGGAATTTTGACGGTTTGAAAAACACAAAAAATTAGGTTTAGACTGGATAGAATTTTGAATCGAAAAAACAATTAGGGTTTGGTGGAAATTCTGATTTTTGAATCAATGGAGGTTGAGCGTAGAACATACGATGCTGATCTTGAAGGATTTGATGAATTCTTGATGAAATACGTGGATGATAATGATGAATACTCTGATAAGAGAGAGATTTATGATGACAACGAGTTGAAAATCTTGAAGAATTTGTTCCAGAATTTGAAGGTTTGTATGAAGAATCGTGAATGGCATGCCATGAATTACATTGAAATTGTGAACAAGTTCAAGGATATTTTAATTGATGTTTCTGAGGCCTGCTCTATTGAAGTTGATGGCCTTGAATTGATTTCACAATCGAAACATCACGAGATTTACTCTGGGATGATCGATTTCTTAGTTGATTGTCATCTTAAAAGCGAACTTAAGGTAATTAATCACTCTTCTTTTTCCTTGTAAATTTGCTATTAATTTATAAAATTATTGATGGTATACAATAAAGTATTTGTTTGATTGTTGAATTTTCAGAATTTCGATCATCTAGAGTACGATGATGATGATGATAAAGATGGCGCTATGATTCCACTTGATGATGTGGAATCTCAAGCTGAATTAGCCCTTAAAGTAATTGATCACTATAACAAGCACAAGGTTTGGTTAACCTTTTTGAATCGTATTGTATTGTATTGTATCGTGTCGTGTCATATTATATCGACCCTTTTATATATATTATTATTGACTCGATCATTTAATAATTAATTAATTTGCAGGGAGCAAAACTGAAATTAGTACGGATGATAAGGGCCAATTTTATTTTTAGCTATCTTGATTATTACTACATTACATTTTCTGCCGTTGATGAATATACTGGTTGTATTGCTACATACCAAGCTGCACTGGCAGAGCGAGGGTCAACCCGCATTATCGGGTTGTATAGAGATGTTGATGCTGATAAAACCCTCTCTATTCTTTCAATCAAAGGTATAAAATCGTGTTTCGTATTAACTGGTATTGCCGTGTTAGAAACAATTAAAGATTGATTCTAGTGTAATCACAATTAAGCAATATGTTGGTTTCTGTCTGCTAATGTGCATGTTGTAATTTGATGGCTACCATTGTAACTCTGTAAGTTTAGTTTGCTACACCAAATCATGTAATCACAAACTTAGTGTATGTTACCGTTATCATTAGCATCATAGGGTTGGGAAGGGTAAATAATACAGGGTATTAATATACTTTTCATATCCATCAATTGGAATGGTAATGGAAGCAATTAATTAATTGATTGTAATTTAAGTTTGTTGATAAGCTGATGTACATGCAGGGGCAGAAGAAATTAAAGATTGATTCTAGTGTAATCACAATTAAGCAATATGTTGGTTTCTGTCTGCTAATGTGCATGTTGTAATTTGATGCCTACCAATGTAATTATGTAAGCTTAGTTTGTTGCGTGCTTGCAACGTAACGTGTAACGAGCACTCACATAAGCTGATGTAAATGCAGGGGCAGAAGAACAAGTGAATTATAAGTTGAATTTTCGGGCATCTCTCCTAGCTGAATATCAACTGAAAGCTGAATCGAGCAGCTGTAACAGTGTCAGCTCTGATTATATACATGCAGGGGCAGTAAAAGCAATCAATAATAACTTGTTTGATGGGGCATCTTCCTTAGCTAAAAATACATGTCTAGTGAAAGATGAATCAACCAGATGTAACAGTGTCAGCCTTGATGATATACATGCAGGGGCAGTAAAAGAAATGAACTATAACTTGATTGATGGGGCACCTTCCTCACCTAAAAATCTAATACATGTCTAGTGAAAGATGATTCAAGCAGCTGTAGCAGTTTCAGCTCTGATAGTGGTGCATCAGAGATGTCGTGGGCGGCTAATGAACCGCGTAGGTGGGTATAAGTTGAAGCCTGAATTGAATAAAGACTCCAAACTGGGAATTGCTGAGAATGGGGCTAGTTGAAACAGCTTGCTGCAATCAACCTCTACTTCTTTACCTTAATTGCTCATTATCATTATGTTGTGCCAAATACCTCTTGCTACAAACAATGGATTCTGTTACTATGCCTTATAGTAGTAATACTTTGTTGCAATACACATTTTATCATCATTTTTGTCTTTGAAAATTTTCGGGTCTACATTTATATATTTTTCTTTAGTGTAATTGAATGAGTTAGCATGTTGGATCCTGCTGATTATTGGTAAATGTTAGAAACACAGGTGTAGCATACATATTGAGACAAGGATAAATGATGATGTAATGTAACTTGATTAGGTCCAGAAGTTTTCTCGAAAATCTCCTCATAATTCATCAACAATAGACTAAGTAAATAGACATTAAACGCAGATGTATTATAGACACATAAATCAATAATTGACACCTTAACCAGAAGATTAAGTTATAAGGAAATAGACAGAAAATAGAGCAACAGGGTATTGGTAGTATTAATTTTTTTGTCTGGATCGTACTCTCAATCATTGTGGCTCATGTCAAGCAATGTGACAAGGTTTGACACTGATTGTCACTGATATACCAGCGTTAAAGCAAAAGAAGAAGGAACATGTTGATTGAAGCAATCAGAATTTGTTCACACAAAGGAGGAAGTCCTTTAATTTGTTAGCATTCAAATGACTCCCTCCATCTAAAATTCATATATAGTCACATGCATGTATGGACACGTTATAAAATATGTAATACAAATAAAAGTTTTTTTTACCCCGAGAAAAATCATATAGACACTTTAAAAGAGCTGAAATTTCTATAAAAAAATGTATGGAAATCTTTCATCTAATAAATAGGAAATTTTTAAAATTCCACACATACAAACCGAAATTACAAAAATTAGAGAGATTACAAGTATAGAGGTAGTATAAATCAACACAACCAGATCAGATCATATGCAATAAGGTACATACTGATACAATAAGAAAGTCCACCTTCATAATTGCAACATGGGTCATAAACTCATACATGATGGACAAAATTGAAGTTCCTAATAATGCCATTTATCGCTATAATAATATACGAAGTACAATATATTTTTTAGACACTATAATAATTTATTATGCACTTCCCATTTGATTACAAGCAACTTAGCAAGTGTTGTGAATTATTGAAACAAATAGCTGTAAATTTCC
The DNA here is from genome assembly GCF_948465745.1 of Chenopodium album. Classification (NCBI taxonomy): domain Eukaryota; kingdom Viridiplantae; phylum Streptophyta; class Magnoliopsida; order Caryophyllales; family Amaranthaceae; genus Chenopodium; species Chenopodium album. The sequence continues at coordinate 1,856,638 of NC_137855.1, forward strand.
ATGAAACGAGATTTCTTGTGGTATAAGCATTATTATAATCTATTACGTAGTCATCTATGTTACTATTGTATGTCGTGGTGATAATTGCCTATGAAACGAAATTAAGGAAATACGTAGTCATCTATGGTATTTTTTATTATTTTTTTTATATTTTTACAATAATTATTAAAAAGTTGGACAACACATCTTATAATTTAAATGATCGTATACGCATATTTTCTTCTAAATTTCCAATAGACAAGTATTTTAAGACCAATCAAGTAAAATAAAATAAAATTTCAAATAATAACGAATAGTCGATTATTAGTCAAACATTTTAGCTCATTAATGTTATAATAAATAGTACTCTCCGTATTGTGCTTGAAATAAAAGTCATTCTTAATTTTGTTACAAATGATCGTTCGATTGTGTGTTAACCATAAATATCGCCTGCTACAAATGATCGTTCGATTGTGTGTTAACCATAAATATCGCCTACTAGGTTAAAAAGTTTACATCTTGTATGTCAACCTAGCCCAAATTAACAGTCAAGTCTGATAAAAATAGGAGAAAAAATTAACGAAATTTCATCAAAAAATACCTTTATCGTATAAGTTAAGTGATAACCCTACGTGGAGAAAAGATTAATTAGCATTAAAGAAATACGAGTAGAGATATTTTGGATTTTGCAACTTGTAAAAATTTGACCCAAGATGTTGCGGCGAAGACTTTCAATTCTGACTTGCCCAATGAGAAAACTCCCAGCCTACCAGGCTAGCTTAATCACGTCAGCATTACATAACATCAAATTTGTAATGAAGTAAATGGGTTTATCTTAATTTCCTTCTCTCATAAAATATTCCGTTCAGTTTAGTTCAGCTCGGTTCAGTCATCAGAACAGGCGATTAGTATGTATTGCAATGTTGATCAAACTTGTACTTAATTGTAAAACCATTATGTATCGTACGATTTGTACCTCATGAATCAATGATGCTAATTTGATATAATATTGGTATAATTATGTGATGAACAACATTATTTGAATTTTGATGTGGGATTCTTTCTCATTTGGCATAATTCAAATATTTTAGCCTCTTAGCGGCCAATTCAAAATTACAAAAAGAAGGCACAACAAAAATTAATGGTTGACTAACTTTTCTTACTTTAATTTTAGCGTTTTTCATGATCTTCTAAGTATGATTATCCTAATTAGATTTGACCACAAAAACTTGGAAGAAACTTATTCCCAAAAGGAGGAAAGTGCTAAGAGATAATAGTATTATATGTTATGAGTATTGATTTTACCAAATAATCCTATATATCTAGATTAAGTAAAAAGAAGATGAGAACGACAAGATTAATAATATAACAATATAATTAATGATGATGGTATTTGAAATCTACTCGTATTAGTTGTATATGATTACAATTTATCATAATCCTACCTTTGGAGAAAATTTCAAACATTGCGGAGTACAATTTTAGAAAGGTGCATAATATGTATACAAAATTTGTATGAATCTTGAAAATATGAAACTCCTAGAGAGTAGAGAGACAAATTTAAAGTGAATCAAATTTTGAATCTCGGATTTTGAAAGTTAACTACTATGCGACTTAATATAATAGAGATAATAAAATAGGGAGCAATATAAATTTTCGGAGTCATAATGTGCATCATGCTCTGGTACATAGGATAGAATAACAGTTGGTCATGGTTGTTGCCTTGTTGGCGTTGATTCATGGGAGTAATCTAATAAGCTGCCGGAATTCCTCCATTGTTGACCCAATAGAAGAAAATGTGAATCTAAAAAATATACTCGTATATAGATATTGTAGAAAAATGTACACTAAAAGCTAGGCTTGGGTCGGTTCAACTATTGGGACAAACTCAATCAGGGTTGATCCCAACACAATTGGCCATATCATGTTTGAGCCTAAACCAACCTGGTCTAGGGTCTACTACATAAGTCTAGTATGGGAATTTTAAATAAAATGAACTAAGACTAGTAAATGTAGTACTTCCTTCGTCTCTAAATTACATTCCTCTTTCTAGCATTTATTCCTTACATAATAGAGAGAAAGAGGAATGTAATTTAGAGACGGAGGGAGTACTGTAATATAGGACTATCTAGTTCAAAATTAGTTTCATGTCCTATTGTATGTAGTTATAATAAGGTCATACTTCATATTAAAGTGTGATCTAGATTGAAAAATATAATGAGTGTACGAATAATACTAATTGAATTTTTATAATAAGCCAACAAGCAACAAATTTTAAATCTTACTTAATCTTAAGTGACTTCAAAACAAAAACTCTATAGAACGTAACAAATACTAGTATGTCACAATCCAAACACGACTCACATTTAGCCTATATAGGACCCAAATTCCCAAACACTGTTGCTTAACTTTTATGATCTTTAAATATTTCTTGATATGACTTAATAGCCAGATAATATTGATATATTCTAAGATCTAAACCAATACTGAAACATTTAGCGTTGAGCATAAGCTCAAAACGCTCTCATGTGAAGGGGCATGATAGGTAAAAAACAAATCTCATAACGCTAACCATCTTCCTAAACTATAATCTTCGGAGTACAAAACATCACAAATATTATACTTGTAATACATAGAGTATAACATTAAAACGCGGGTGTATAATAGACACATAGATAGTTCGATAATTGACATGTTAACAAGAGTGTGGAATTCATATAATAAGGAAATAGATGGGAAGTTCGTAGAATTTTCGTAGGTAGAGCAAGGCAGGGGAAGTCTAATAGTCAAAGGGTTGATACGTCAGTCTTCTTTCTCTCTCCGTTTACTTCAACTTGCATTAATCTTTCATACACACCTTTCTTTGCCAATATAAGCTAGCATATTATCACATTCACAACCCATCTTCACATTTATACATTAAAACTATATAGTATATACTTCATTTTATATATTGCTAATTAGTATAAGGTATCAAAAGAAGATCAATTAATTATCTTGAGATTGAGTTTTAATTCGAAGTTAAACTCGGGTTTTGGGTAATTTTGTATATTAATCAAGGTGTTGATATGGTTACTCAAGTAACTCAAGCTTCTCCTCAGAATAGTTCTCCTCAAAATAACGTAGTAAGTTTTCTCTGCTTTTTGTATGATCATTTTTTTTATTATTGGATTATATCTTTAGTACTCTGTTTTATTTGGTATTTTTACGTACATCTATAATCTATTATATAATTGTAATTTGTAATACTTGTATGATGTATGAACTTGATTGTCCCATTGTTTACGATGGACATTCAAATGCAATGGTATAATTTTTAACCAAAGATTGGTTGATTGGATTAGTTAAGCTATTAAATGGAATCAATTAGTTACATCACCAAGAATGTGACACCATATAATTCAAGAAAAAAAAATGTGAGTAATATGATTTGAATTTTGTGTTTATATCTTTGATTGCTTAAATTAGATTGAGAATTCTTTCTATCAAGTTCATTGAGAACACAATTTATGAGAATATTTTGTTCGATTTTTGTTAATTTAATTTAGAAAATTTATATATGAACAAAGTACGTGACTGACTGACAACTACCTCGTGGTATTTAATTTTGAAAATTTAGAATCCAATATTATGTACGAAGTATATACTACTATGAGAATGGAAATTGAGTCTATGAGAATTTAGTCTCACACTCTCACTATTCATCTATTCGACCATAATATTAAAGAAGGAATATACGTCAAACAATGTACTATATTGTATGTGAGATGTACATGAACAATAACATTTTTTAATAAGAAGTAAATTTACAATATTCCTTGAAACAGAATAGTAATTTATAAACGATTAATTGGAATAAATTATTGTACTGTTTAAGTTACTCACTATAATTCATGTAAGTTAATTTCCCAATAAGACAATATTTTAATATTCTTTTAAATCCTTACGTTAAGCCGTTACTTGATAGTTGACCCTTAAAATATGAGGATAACAACTTCTCACCATGTGATATATTCTTGCTAAATTCTGTATTGGACAGCCTTTTTATTTTTTATTTATTTTTTATTTTTTATAATTCATGTAATCATGTCTTTACATATTATTTAGGACTTGTTTGGAAGTATGTGCCCACAAGTTAACAGAGAATTTTTTTTTTCAAACAAAATAATACAAATTTGATTGTTTGACAATTTTGTGTTGAACTAACACTTGAATTGCATAAAAATGTGGTACATAAGTGATAAACTAATGACATATGCAAATTAAATAAAAACGTATAACTCGTCTTTGTTGGTACATGTATCGATGCATGTCTTTTCTTTTGTTCCTATGTTTTGAATATCACCTCTTAATACATAAACTAATCAACTTATTCGGTTAAAAATTACCGACATAAAAGATCACGCGTTAGGTAGTTGAGCATTTTAGGGAGTAAGGGAGAATAAGTGTATATAAGTTAGAAGGTAGAATTTATAGGTTTGAAGTTTTCATGTCAAATGTATGAGATTATTAAAGCCTTACACTTGTCTTTACAGTTAAAACTGAAATTAGAGTGCTGTAAATATTTAAATAATCTAGTGGTTCATGTAATTTTAATTACAAATAGAAACAGGTGCCACAAGTTTTTCGCCCACCAAATTAAGAGGCTAGATAAACTCGATCTGTCAACTATTAAGTGTTGAATAGTGGTAAAAAAGAAAAAAAAAAAAAAAACAATAAAAGAAAAAAGAAAAAAGGAAAAAAAAAGAGGATAAATGTTATTAACAAAGATCAAGCAATATACTAAGCAAAGATATGATCATGTAATTAACAAAGATTAAGCAATATAAACAACCTTTTCCTATGTAACTATGATGCAAATTGCAAAGTGATAATACTTTAATTTGCCAAAATAAAAATTAGTGAATTATTAAAATGTGACTGAATTCTAGGTAGCTACGCTCCAAAGAAAAACAATACAAGTATGTGATATACCCTGTATTATTAATATTTGTCTATATTATATGTTACTCGGTCAGTGTTATAAGAGTTACTCGACCAGTATTACTGGATTACTTGGTCAAAATTACTGAGGTTAGTGACCACACGCCAGTCATACACAAGACAATTCTAATACATTGAATGTGACCAAAAGTTTTTGAAAAAAAAGTACGAATACTCATATTAGTTCATAAACCAATACTTCTATTTTTTGCTCCAAAAAAGCTACTATTTCCCACCAAAAATATTACGGAGTAAAAAATATAAATACTTCTATTTTGAAATATATTTTTAATTATTTTTTTATTGAAACATATTTTTAATTTTTTTTTTATAAATGACAAGTCAAAAACTCAAATTCTTGTTACACTCTCTTATCCCTTTAGAATCTATATACATGCATCATAAATAAAAATAAATAAAAAATAAATAAAAAAAATTATGATTCCAGATTCAATTCACTCGTTTTATTGCTATATAAAGCAGTAAATTTCCACAACTCATTGACAGTAAGAGAGAGATTAAAATTTTACCAAAAGAGGAGATTTGGTGATTACAATTTTACAACTCATTTTCATATATAAAGTGTGTAACGCATCACTTTTATTTTGCGCACAAATTCAGAAGGAGATTCGATTAATTCCCAGAATTTTTAATCTCCTTCTGTTAATTTCCTAGCCAAAATGGATACTCATCCTCATTCAAACCACACTGTATGATTTCTTCTCTCTTTAATTGTTTATGATTCTTTTTATTACAATTTATATATATAGTTCATTCATATAATATACTTAGTATATATTGTTTTAATTAATTTGGGTGTATTCATATATGATCTTTATATCTAGCCTTAAGAATTTTTTTCGATCTTTTGTTGTTTTCTTGATTTCGTATAAGTTAAAGCGTGTGACAAAATTTTAATGTGAACGAACAATATTCAGAAACGAATGGAATAACAAATAATTAACCTAATTTTTATTTGTTTAATGGTATGTCCTTGTTATGTTGATTTGAATATTTTGTTTTCTATTATAAACAATTGATATAGGTATCGACAAAATAGTTGAATTATAATTGTATTTTAATTTCACGATCTTTGATAAACCTAGAATTTTTTTAAAATTATTATTTTCTTTCCATCCCCTTGTAATTTGATCTCCAAGAGCATCTTAGGTGGTATTTTAACCCTTAAATTATATGATCAAGAATTCCGGATCACAACTTCTCATCACCATGTGACATACATTATTTGTCTTCTAATGAAATTTGAATTTAAGTTATCCAAGCAATTGACAGGATAGGATGATGGTATTGATTTAATTAATTGTTCTATTTAGGGAAGTTTTGAAGATTTTTAATGTACATGTACTAATACATAAGGAAATATTTTAAGCCATGAACCTGGTCAAGCTTTTGGTTCAAGTATAGATACTTTATGTTCACATATAATATAATAAGGTTAGTGTATGTTAAAACCTATAACTTGACCCGAGAACCTTACCCATCCAAATTCCCAAAATACATTGAGAGAAACCCAAACCATATTTAAACCAAACCCAATTCAAATTAAACAACGTGTGAAGCCTGATTTGACTCATTAATCATACCCTACTTGTTAACCCAAATTAAGCTAGAACCCCTCGTAACAAGTAGGTTTTGTAATCCGTAAAAAAATAGCCAAATAATGGTCCAATATGCATACATTAGAGAATATAATCGTTCTATATTTTCATATATGGACCTTTTAAATGTAAAATGTTAGTTTATTTACGCAAGAAAAGGGTATACATATCGTGATGGCCATTTATATTCAACCATAGCTAGTTCTTTAGGCAAATCTTGCTTGTTTAATTATCTATTAACATGATGATGACCAACATAGTTGGAATTTTTTAATTAGTTGAACCTCAACACTTGGCTTTCCCATCATTTGAATTTGGAAAAATGACATGATAAATTAATAGCAACATTGAACAATTACATATATACATCAAATAAGTAATTGCTAGAGTGAGTGAGAGAATTAAATTAGTACTTGTATGTAGGAGTAGTTCATGGTAGGAATGTAATGTGAAGTTTAAGGGCGTTGACTTGACTTTTATCCTATAAAAAGTGATGAAATGATAGCAGCTTAACCCATTAGGAAGTCTTCCAAATTAGAAGTTCATAATTTGGCAGTTTCCTACTTTTTTTGGGGTGTTTTTTTGTTTGGTGTGAATTGTTAATTCCACAAAAATTATAGAAAATCTCCAACCTTTTTGGTCAATTTATAAAGTGGGTTGATTCTACAATTGACAAATTGTACAAATATGGCTCCTTCTGTCCCCAGCCCTTCGTATGGGCGTATCAATGTAAATTTCTCTTTTTTCTATCTTTAGATTAGTAGATTGATTATGTGCATCATTTTGGTTGTTGTTTTGGGTTATCATGTTTTCCATTTCACATTCACGATAAAAATGTTGGATAAGGATAGGGAATTAATAGTTGTGAGAATTTTATTTTTTTTTATTTTTTTTTTATTTTTTTTTTGTTTTTGTATAAGTTGAAAATTAGATTGGAAATTTAGGATAACTATGAAAACTACTAGTAGTATTTTTCTTTTCTTTTTTTTTTTTAGAGAGCCACAAGGACAGAGATGAGAATCGATATTAAGATCTCCTAAAACCGAGAGAAGAGCTCTAACCACTTAAGCTATCCCTCACTCTCTCAAAAAATCGTAGTATTTAATTACCATAAATTAACTTTTCTTTTTCCTCCTAAAAGTAAAAATGTCTTAAATTTCAATAGTGGTAAAATTCATATTTAATCTAGTCTAAGCTTTGCAATGATTTTTATATAACGAGGGTAAAATGGGAATTCTCAATTATGTTATGTCTATTGCAAATTGTCTAAGTGGGGTGCTGCTTAATTTGAAGTGATGTATCACACAATTAGTAATAGAAATGCCCTTTCATGTGAGCAAGTTGACATTTGATAAATTATTTTTCTATAATTTTGTCTAATTCCTAATTCTGCACTCCATGTGTTATAGACTTAGAATAAAGACTTTGACTCTTCAATTTATGCTAAGCTGTATTTTTGCTGTCAATTTATTAATTTGTTTTTAATTTTTGGTGGAAAATTTATTCAAACCTTTTATTTGTTTATTTATATCAATTAATTAGCTCCGTGAACCCACCGTTTGAAGTTATAAAGATGATTTTATGATAAAATTCACGAGTATAATAAATTGTATAAATTCATATAATCTTATCTCTTTGGACTTTAATTTATTCACTTTAGTTTTGATTACGATTTCCTTAAATAGTATGTTTCTTTGTTGATTCTAGCTTAATTATAGTACTTTTTTGACGTATACCTTGTGAGTTGTGACTACCTTTAGTTTACCAACTTGATTTGTTTCACATGACAATTTTAATATATTTGTGATATCTTCAATGAAAATTACTCATTTTTCTTAATTTGCTTACTTTGAGTACTAATAACATCAAGAAGATTATAACGTTATGAAAGTATGTTCGATTTTTTATAGTAAAAGCTTGTGAACTATTGAACTCTAATTGACAAGGGATATTTTTCTTTGCACTATTTAGGATATACAATATCATTTTGTTACGTCGTTTTTTAAGTAAATTCTTATCGTGTTTATAATTTTGGCGTATGTTTCATTAGGATATCGAAGCAAAGTTGGCAAAACAAAAGGAAATTGATGATTGGCTTCCCATCACATCTGCAAGGAATGCGAAATGGTGGTACTCTGCCTTCCACAATGTCACTGCCATGGTTGGCGCCGGAGTCCTTAGTCTTCCATATGCCATGGCTAATCTAGGATGGTAAGTTTTCACAAAGTTGCAACATTTTCGTATGTGGTCTAGAAAATTAGCTTAGTCCATATAAAAATAACAAGACACGCGCCTAATCTTTCTATTTTGACAATTAAAATGTTCAAGTTCATTAGCAATTAATTGATTTTGTATATGCTTTTACGAAGAAAAGTATGTTAAATTGCCTAAACGTCACCTATTGCAATACTGATGTTACTTTAAAAGGGTGCATTTTATAAATCGATAGTTGATATATTTTTGGTGTGTTTTACAGGGGACCAGGAGTGGTAATTCTAGTATTATCATGGATCATAACATTGTACACCCTATGGCAAATGGTGGAGATGCATGAGATGGTGCCAGGGAAGCGATTTGACCGGTATCACGAGCTAGGACAATATGCCTTTGGGGAGAAGTTAGGCCTATGGATTGTGGTGCCTCAACAACTTATTGTTGAAGTTGGTGTTAACATTGTTTACATGGTTACCGGGGGTAAATCTCTTCAGAAGGTCCATGATATTATATGCGCAAACAAAACTAATTGTGCACCAATGAAAACTACCTACTTCATCATGATCTTCTCATCCGTCCACTTTGTCCTGTCTCACCTTCCTAACTTCAACTCCATCGCCGTTGTTTCATTGGCTGCTGCTGTTATGTCTCTTAGGTGCACACTTGAACGAGCAAGACATCTTTTTAAGAGTTACATTTAAGTATATTTCTAGGCCTTAATTTTTAACTAGTATTTTTTTTTTTTCATATGATGTTGCAGCTATTCTACAATTGCATGGGCAGCATCACTAGGGAAAGGTGTACAACCAGACGTTACATACGGGGCTAAACACCATAGTGACGTAGGGAAGATGTTTGGCTTCTTCAACGCGCTAGGAGACGTGGCTTTTGCATATGCAGGACACAACGTTGTACTCGAAATTCAAGCAACCATCCCTTCCACCCCAGGGAAGCCTTCTAAGGGACCCATGTGGAAGGGTGTCATCGTTGCCTACATCGTTGTTGCCATATGCTATTTCCCCGTTGCCCTGATTGGCTATTGGATTTTTGGCAGCAATGTTAAAGATAACATCCTCATTTCCCTTGAGAAACCCAGTTGGCTTATTGCTATGGCCAACATGTTTGTGGTCGTCCATGTTATTGGAAGCTATCAGGTGCGTGTCACAAGTAAAATATATTGTATTTCTTAAGGACTGAACTTGAAAAATATACTATATGATTCCCATTATGGTTTTCATATGATTTTCCAATATTCTGATCACGAACTTGATTGTTTTTCGCTCTCTAGATTTATGCCATGCCGGTGTTTGACATGATTGAGACTGTGCTAGTGAAGAAGTTGCACTTCAAGCCTACTTGGTACCTTAGGTTTATTAGTCGCAACTGTTATGTGGGTAAGTATCAACGTAACTATTAATTCCGGATGGTGGGAGTAAATCTACTGATCAAAATTTGATTAAACATTGTTTTTTCTTTCTACTTCCACAGCACTTACAATGTTTGTAGCCATTACATTCCCCTTCTTTGGAGGACTTCTTGGATTCTTTGGAGGATTTGCCTTTGCTCCAACTACATACTTTGTAAGTCCATTTTACATACGAAGTACCTTATATTTATCAACATTTTATCTTGAGTTATAGTTTATATTGCACTTGTCAAAGGTTCTAATTTTCTTGTATTTGCAGCTTCCTTGCATCATGTGGCTTGCTATTCACAAACCCAGGAAGTTTGGCCTCTCATGGTGGTGTAATTGGGTATGTCTTTCCTTTCTATTAGTTGTATGGCTTATCAAGTATGGTTGATTCTAGCCGAATAATAATTTACAAACATTATCAGCCCGAAACTTCTGGCTGATACAAGTCGACTTTTTATAGGCACATTGGTGTAAATCTTTGTTATTGAATTTAGTCTAATAATGTTTTCTGCTCATATTTCAGGCTTGCATTGTTCTTGGAGTCATGCTGATGGTGTTAGCACCTATCGGAGGGCTTAGACAGATCATAATAGACGCGAAAAGCTACAAGTTCTACTCATAAGAAGCGTTTTCATATTTGTGGTTTGAAGATTAGCATTGTAGTATTTCTTTTGATAATGGCGAAATGATGAATCCAGCTACATTGCTTTTTAAGTATCAGTTGGATTATACATTTCTAACTAGGGTACAATCAGCTTGAAACATTTTTTCTGAATCTGCTAGTTATCTCTTTGTTTATATTTTCCAAAATTGTGTGCATATAGAATGAGTTTCTGCTCTGAATTTTCAATTAGTTACAGAATATTTACAAATTATGTATAAAGGGTTGTGTTTGCCAGTATATGCTTTCAGATTCCACAGTTTCAGAAATAAGGTTCAAATATACAGTTGCAGACATTTTGCCTTTCAAAATCTTCCGATTTGTACTGAGACCTGCAATTATTGATATCAATCTGCTGCCTTCTGCTTTCCCTGAATTGGAAGAGTAGCACTAGACTAGACGTCGAATGTCTTAACAGTTCAGTTTCAGAGGACCCCCTCAAAAAAAAAAAAAACTGCAGCGAGAGGACCGGTTTCAGAAAACTTATGCAAACACAAACACTATAATAATTAAATTTCAATTAAAGCAATTCTTTGTGCTATACAAGCTGCCTGTATTTACATATCTTCAACTGGAAAAACAAATTTCTATCTCACATACAAATACCCCTCCACACCCAGCCTAGAAAATGTTATATACACCCAGGTGTACCGTACAGGCGTACACCCATGAGTATTTGTTCTCATTTTGAAGATTTTTTATCATTTAATCATCAAATGATGAGCAAAAACTAACATTGGGTTAGATCGGTGTACAGTAAACCCGGGTGTATATAACAATCTCTCAAGCCAAAAGAAAATGGAAAAAGAATAATTATAATTTCTAACGTTAAAAAATAATCTAGAAAGATTTTGTTTACACTGTCTATGTACTTGAGAACCAAGACACCTTTGGCTTAGGGTCAGTTGCCGAACTTCTGATGGAAAGTCCATCTTAATCTCATTTTGCTTGTGTCGTCTCATTTTGCTTGTGTCGTTAGATAATCACAACAGTGCTGCACAATTGTGCCTCTGAACTTCAAGTTAATCACAGGGTTTAGTTGAGGAAGTCTCTGTCATAGCTTCAGAGCATTAAATATAGTAATAACCGTGATTCATAGTGTGATTCATCTGTCGTTTCCTTTAATACAGTTCAAACTGTGATTCAGCTGGCTGTCTTTCTGTTAATTAAATCTACCAGGTCTTGTAGGTTCAAACCCCCGAGAATAAGGGTTGGCCGAAGATCTCCACATCTCTCGCCATTGTCGTCCACTATTACCTCTTTCTGCAGTGTTAAAAGAAGTTTCAGTGTACATTCTTGAAGCATTGCTACTACTTTTCCTTTGGCCATTCCTTGTCTCCTCATCAATATCGTATTGGAAACGCTGCAAATGAATAACAATACTTTTAGTGAACATAAGTTAATTTGGAATGATCTTCAATCAATTCTAATAAGCTCAAATGTAATCTCTCAACTTCCTAGTGTAGTGACGTAGTGTATCATGTATGTTATAGGTTGCAAAGTGAAGGAGCAAGTCAAGCAAACCCTAACCATTTGATATTCAACACAGTTATCCAGCAGTATCTCATCTGTTTTCAGAAATGGAAAATCTCTTGGCCGTGCAATTCAAAAAAAAAAAAAAAAATCTTAATCTGTTCAGCTTCATAAGAGAACATGATTTATTAGAATGATTCTTTTTCAGTACGATTCTTTTTCTATAGTAAAGATTAGAAGCAAGGGGATTGGATTTAAGAATTGCGAAAATCCAGTAACAATAGTCTGGTGGCTGCCACAAAAATTATACGCTATGACAAATATCAAATTAGTCATGTAGAATAGTTATTTCATCAAATCTATTTCAATAACCCTCAATATTCATTTTGAAGCACGGAATCTCAGAACCTCAAAAAACTCAGGGGAGGACATTTCTTTACAGTCTCACCAAACAGTCAAGCACCCTCTACCCCCCTCAATATCATTTTATTTTATTTATTTTTTTAAAAAAAATGAACAGAATTTAGTGTCACAAGATGATCTTTTCTTTTAAACTCTTATACTCCATTGTCTCAACCAAACAATACCCAATCAATTTACATTTTTCTGTTAATAATAAACATCATTAAATAAAAACGTTTACAATTCCAAGCAACATAATTAATACTTCCTCCGTTTCATATCGTTCTTTCCACTTTGAACAATTTTGCCCCACAAAAAGAATTTAAGTGAGAAGAACAATATGAAAATGGAGAGAGTATGTACTATAGTTTTGGTTTTCAAGTTTCCTATATTTTTTTTGGTTTTCAAGTTCCCTATATAATTGTGTGAAAAAATGTGTTTCCAAATTGCTCCATTTCCTGTTTTCTTCATATTATCTGTTATGTTTACCCCTTGGTGTATACTGTTACATTAATTTTGCAGAGACTTGCTCACCTAAATACCATAAAATCAAAGATGTCAAAATTCAGGCTGCCAAGACTACCACCTAGACATTCAACAAATGTTGTAGTATACTAGTACTCATGACATCTTATATATGGTAAAATAAATAAACGCAATAAAAAGAGCATAATAGAAATAGGTTTTTACACATCACCTTATCAGGGTCTGAAAGAACAGCATATGCCTCGCCAATCATCTTGAATAGCTTATCAGCATCCTTGTAGACCCCCTCCGCTATTTCCTTCCAGAGACCATCATCTCCACTTTCAGCTCTTGCCAATGATTGACCAGCCTGTATTAGCAAAAGTCATGTCAATTGTAACTTTTGCAAGCATTAAAAAAATGGCAAGTGAAACAGCAATGTGAAGGCTCAAACCTTATCAGGATGATGCTTCAGAGCAGCTTTACGATAAGCTTTCTTCAGATCTATTGCTGTAACAGATGGCTCTACTCCCCTGCCATCAGGATAAAGACCAAGACTGATGTTATTGAGTACCAAATTCCAGTTTTCCAGAATCAGAAAATCAAACTAATAAATGTATAACACTTACAAGATGAGGTAAAAATTTAAAGGTACCCCTCTCTTAGCCTGTTCCTCCATCTGATAGAGCCGTTGTCGAGCTTGTCTTAGATCAGCAACAGAGCCCAACGGCACATATGCTCCTGAATAAGTGGACTTCTCCTCTGCCTGCTTGGTAAGAAGAGACACAAGTCTCTCAAGATCTTTTGCTGCCTGTTCATAGTCTCTAATCGTCTCAAACAGGGTGGCTCTTCTGGATATTGCCTGCAACATAATTATGATAACCCCCTGATTAGATACAGTAAATGACCAGAGTATACAGTACTAACTATCTGGATCACTTTCAACGGCTAGCTTAATTAAGTAGACAGGGATAAGAGTCAAAATATAGTTAAATCCCTCCACAGAAACTCAATCATACCGTTCCAATAACAACATGCATACTCTGACAGTAAAGGCCATGATGAGCCATCTAATAGGGAAATTTTCTAAATGAATTCCAGAGCATCAACCTATACCTCTACCTTTTCGACATATTAATTACAGAACCATTTCAAAAAATATTACTTCCCCCATTCACTAATATTTGCACCATTGGGTCAAACATCAAAAAAATTTCCATAAACTTTCATTAACATATAAGAAATAAATTGTCATGCTTGAAAGTCTTTGTTAACTTTCATAAACTTGAAATGGTGTTAATTTACGTAATGTTCAAACAATATAAAACCCTGAAGCCAGTAAGTGTTATTGCGAGCTGATTGTACAGGCATTTAAAAAAAATGCACTGATCTGAAAGTTTTTTCTACTTTTGATGTCAATCTGAAAGTTCCCATAAGGTCATAACCAATGTTACCAACTCAAACTGTGTTCCTCCAAAAGGCTAGGTAGAGTTATAAACTTTAGTGTTTCTTCATTAGGAACCAGCTAAGTTGAAGTTGCAGTTTAACAGGGATCAAGTATAACAAATTACATAAAAAATTTGATATAAAAACAGATTTAGTGCTCTAATGACTACTAAATGCGGATGTAATTGGTCCAAACCTTCAAGTAATGTTCATCCAAAGCTATTGCCAAACTGCAGTCTGCAATTGCGTCAGTAATCTGCCCCAATGCTTGGTAGGCTGCAGCACGATTGGCAAAACATACTGCACTGAAAGGTCGGGACTCAACGTTAAATGACAAGGCAGCAGTATAATGTTCAACAGCTTCTTTATGCTTTCCTGCCTGAAAGGCTCCATTTCCCGCGGACTGCAAACAGGAGCAAACGCCTTACACCACAGATACATGAAAAATGCAGGATAGTTTATGGCAAGAATTTGAACTCCACCAGCATACTTAAAATTAGATGACAGCATATATTCAAAAGTTCTTTTCCCTGGATTACAAATGGACTGTTACCATGCATGTGATACATAGAACTCCCTCCATCCCAGTATCCCACGGTCCGAACACCATATCTCACTCTAACACTGATAAATGTCTTTAAAAAAGACAAAAAATTGAGGAACAAAACTTTATAAGAAGTGTAAAATTATACAGTTGGATGACAATTTAAAAACAAAAGAAAACTCGAAAACAAGGCTTGTAATTTAAGCAAGACTATGAGATGGCAAGATCTTTGACACCAAAAGCTACAAGAATAGCAAAAAGAACGATTTAAATAGGGAGTATGATTCATGCCGCTATGCTCATAATACAGCCATAGAAACCAGCTTGTTTCCAGCAATAAACAAACAAGATACAAGCAAGAACACAACATAAAGGGGAGAGGAGTCAAATAACATAGGAAGATCAAACTTGTGACTTTCAAAGACATAAACTGCTGACAAATGCAAACAGAAACCAAAAAGGAAGTACAAGTTTGACTTGAAGACTTTAGAAGCCAACATACAAAAACCAACTCCTATCTGCTGACATCAAAGCTTGCTAGTAGTTATTGTAACAGAATGATATGCTACCTTCAGGGGACAGTGTCCCTATACAAAGTTACTAAAGCACTCTTCCCTAGACAATTCAGAATGAATAGAAAATTCTTTCTAACTTTTGTGCGTTCTTTCAAGACGTAAAAAATAGTATGCAGAGTAGTAACATTTCCAAAGCATGGAGGGGCACCCAAGAATTCTTCCAGAATATTTTGAAGCTGAATTTGCTCAAGTAGGATGGCAACTCTACATAGTAGAGATCCTTGCTATTCAACTCTGAAACTAATGTAGAACAGCCTATTTCAGTCTGACAACAGCTAGACAAGGGTATAGGGGTGTTTGACAAAAAAGACTACAAATAAACGATTAACTGTTCTGTGGTTGACAACAAAGAGCCTGAGGATATTAACATTGAACATGAAGAGCAACAGTAAATATAAGCCACTACAGAAAAAACAGGGGGGGGGGGGGGGGGGGGGGGGGGGAAGAAAAAATAAAGGCAATGACGTACCTTATGATTTATCAGCTCATGTGCGGTGGAAAGTAGAGGTATAAATGATTCAATAGTCTCATTTCCAAACCTAGAATATTTATTAGCAATAAGAGTCATAATTTGAGAAAGTTATGCTTAACAAAAAAGGTTAAAAATAGAGGATGCATTACTTGGCCACCATAGACCTCCAGCACTCTTTCTTCTCCAGAAAATCAACAGCTTCTTCCAGCTTTCCTAAATAAAAGTTTGATTTGAATATGTAACAATATCGCCAAATCCGGAAAGAATAACTCTCCAAGAGCTCAGAAGCCTCCAAACATGGTGACTGTCCATCAGCACCCAGTAAAGGAGAATTCTTTTCAGCAGTTTCCAAAGTCTGCCCGCACAGCTGTACCACCTCTTCATATCTTCGCAACTAAACATGAAAAAGTCTCTTATATAAAGCTGTCAAGATAACCATTGACTAGAAGGAAAAAATAAAAGAGCATTGACAAAGCTACAAACCATAAAAAGTGCTTCTGCTTTACTTTCAAGCAACTTTTCTGAGTATGGGCTAATAATTAGAGCCTCAGAAATCACTCCTAGAGTAGTTTCTGCATCAGCAAGCGTCCTTTGTAACAAAAGTCGAGCAGCATGGTCCATGAATTCAGATGCTTTCTGCAAGTCAACATATTTTGAGTCCATCTTATCATAGGTTAAAAATGCAATCTTTACACCCCTATGCTACAGTGCATACTTAATCATGACTCAGTAAACACTCTTCCAAGTACACGTCAACATGTTTTTACTTTTCAGAATTGATTTTGGGAAAATTAAAGCCCTTGTGACTAGCACCATATGGTCTAAAGTCTAGATAATCAACTTGAAAACATAACTTTAATGAGTTTAAACAGCAAAATAATGGATCAATACAAGACCATAAAGCATCCACAAATAAACACTATAATTTTATATACAAGGAAATAAAATCAAAATTTAGTGTCCCATACTTCCACATATGCTAGAAGATAAGGCAGCAAAAAAACAAATCCTCCACATATATCCTAGAAAGTGATCACAGAGACACAGTACCATTAGCTCAAATACAAACTACACAGGAATACAACACCAACAAATACTTATTTGGGCAATACAAAAGCAAGTATAAATATTCACCATCCAGATCCCCAAGATCCCCAACCCTTGAAAAAGTGAAAAGCTTAAGTGTTTTGATATGCACAATATTCCCTTAGGAGCTACTTCTATATCAGAAACTAAAGTCACAGAGGCAGACAGGGGCAAGGCGGTAGGCAGCATCACAATTCAAGGAGAGCAACAGTATTGACCAACCTCAAAAATCTGATACATCATTCAAGTATTAGTTAAACTCCCTCTAGTATTCCTCTAATCAAAATGCCTACGGGTCAATTTATTGATGATCTTAAAAACCCTGCCTACAAATGTTGACATTGAAAGCATAAATTTCAACCCACATCCCCCTTTTGTGCTCAGCTATTTGTATTACATAGAATTTTCCTTCTACATAAGAACTTTTCATTATTCTGCTTAGAACAGAGGCTTGGGAATTTTTATTTTATGTTGTTTATTTGGAGGTGAAAATAGCAGTATTTTGGAATGGCCAATTAAAAGAACACTGAAAATTAACTAGGGTACCTGTGCCTTTTGTAGGCCATCTGAAGCTTCTAGAATAATTTTCCGCTCCACACAGATATCAGTCGACTGCAACAGTCTCTTGAAATGTAGTGATGCATCGCCAATTTCACCAAGAGCAAGGTAACAGCTAGATCAACAAAAGATAACACATGAGGGGGGTAAAGGGGATAAAGAGGCATAAAGGACCAACTATGTTCCAGAATTAAATGTAACAGATCCCTTAAACAAGTCACACTTCCTACCACAAAAAGCTAAAAGTAACATAACAAACAAGCTTAAACTACCGGACAAAGACATTAGGGCATATATTTTATGAGCATTACTTTGCAGCTCTGAGTTGAACTCTGAAGAAGCTGGGATCTATGTCAAAGGCAACCAGACAGTCTCGTAATGCTTCTCTCATTCTTCCACGAGACATACGAGCTGCAGCCCGATTACTGTAGCAGAGGACCAATGCCCGGAGACAGTCCCTAGATGTCTCATGTTGAGGAATGCAGCTCAGCCCCTGGCTATAGTAAGTCTCTGCTTTCTCCAAATCTCCATTTGCATAAGCTTGGTTTCCCCTGAAAGTCTTCGTCATAGTTAGCACCAAGCAATCTTCAATAACTCAAACTCAATTGAATAAATCACCATAAAGGTGCCTACCATGTTAGCATTTAGCAATATTCAACAACTAAAATAGAATGGTAAAGAAAGCAAAAATATGGCAAACAATCAGAATAGTCAAATATGAAAAGCACCTCAGGCGCCACTTCTCACAAGCTTCTTGTGCTGCACGAGCTGGAGCTGGAGCTGTTGGAGATAATATGGCTTTCTTTGCATCCCCCACAATACTACCTCCCACTGACATGTTTGTTGAAGAGGTAATCTTTTTACTTCCTTTTAAGGGAGCAGTTGGTACAGTATCACTTTGCACCACCTGTGAAGGAAGCACAGAAACTCTAGAAATGGGAGAAAACTGTGAATCAGATAATACAGCACTCCTAGCGGGAATATAGATATCTGGGCCAACTTTCATACGAATTTTCTTCTTACTTAACCGCATAGCAGTTGATGCTTGACCTTGGGCAGAAGAGGAAGCCGCAAAAGTGAAAGAAGATTCTCCACTGCTTGCAGAACTTGCAGTGGAGAAATATCGAGTTTGATCACAATTTTGTTCCACGCTATTTGATTGAACCTCATTATCTCCATTTTCATCCAAATTCTCAGATGCAGACATAAAACTTTCACTTTCAACTGCAGACACACAATCTCCTGGAGAGCTTGCCATAGCTGCACATGTATTGCCAGTGCACTCTGAAACTTGCTCTTCTGCTTCACCATGCTTCACATCATTGTCTTCATTAATGTCCATGCTTTCTGTAGCTCTAATCAGATCCTCATCTGTCGCATCATTAGAAAGGGGTGCCTGTGATTCAAGTGATGCCCAGTTCTCAGGTGTCAAAGAAGGTTCTTTACTTGATTGCTCATCATCCCCAGTTTCACGATAAGGAGAAACATCCATTGGCGAATAAGAATCAGAAGGTTCATTTTGGAAGTTGTTCTCCTGTGATGTAAAATTATTCCCAAACGACATCAGGACTGATTTAGTTTCTTTTACTTTTGCCTTCCTCCCCTTGGATTTAGAATCTCTAACTAGTCCCTTGGTGCTGTATCCAGTTTGCACTTTCGAATCAGGTGTTCTAAATTCAACATAGGGAATCCTTGAACCTTCCTGGTTGTAACCAAAAGCAAAACCTTCCTTCTTCACAGTACCATCAGTACAAGGCACTTCAAATTCATGCCTCGCTGGCTGAAAGTGTAGGCCGGCAGATGAAAGAGATGATGTTGATGATGCGGATGCATCACAAAATCCAGAGCCTTTATTCGATTGGTATTCAGCTACTTGAGGACCAATTGAATGCTCTTTTCGTTCCTTGATTGGGTTTAGGAACTCTGTGGGATATAATATATTACTATCTTCCTTGCTCATGCTTCCAAGCGGTTCAGTCCTTGGAAATGAAGAGTCACTTGCATTGGCATAATCACTAGATTCCTTTGTATCACCTAGAATTTTCAACTTCGCCATCTCATCCAAAATCATCGTATCCACCTTTTCACCAGATTCACTTCTATTAGCATCCACAGAGCCAAATGTCGGATTGTTTACGTTGCTATTCATTTCTTTCTTGGTACCACTACTTTTGTCAGGATCAGCTATGTTCAAGTTCTTAATCCTGTTAGGAAGTGCGCTCGCTATGCTAGGGTCATTAGAATCTTCCATTGTCCTATTGCCCCCAAATACAAATTTACTACTAGCAGAAGCACCAAAACCAAAATTATGGCTACCAATTTCACCAGTATCTTTGAGATTCAACCTCTCCAAATCATTAGGAAGTTCAGATGCCAATGAAGTACCAATTGAACTACTCACATTATGAACACCATGACTTCCACCAACACCAGAACCTCTACCTAAACCTCCCAAGTTCAAATTATGTATCTTATCAGGAAGCTCAGATGCCAAATTGCTAGGTTGCTGAACACCAATCGACCTCGAACTCCCACTTTCAAACACATTATTGCTACTTTGTCTACCAATATTTTGATTCTCAATTCTCAATTTCCTAATTTCATCAATAAGTGCATCCCCTACTTTCTCAACCTTACTTGTAACATTCAAATTCAAATTCTTACTTCTATTACTATTCATATATACTTCATCATCATCCTTACCCTCCAACCTAGATGAAACCCCTGCAAGATTATCCGAAACGGGGCGAAATGGATTAAAACCCGGATCGATTCTCCGGGTTTCTGAGCTGCCCATTGACCTGGGATTCTGAGATTTCCTAGACTTCACCAATCTTGGCCTTGAAAGACTAGGAATTGAGCTAAATGGGGGCTTTTCAGAACCCAAATTCGAAGTTGACGGTGAACTAAACTCAAATTTCGCATTCATTTGACTAGAGTTCACAAACCCAGATTGCCCATATGGATTCATGTTGAATGATGAAGCAATTTGATCGTTTGAAACGAACCCAGAAAACCCCAACGAAGAAATAGGCAAAGTACTAAAAATCTGACCTTTATTAGGATTGGAAGTATCGAAAAATGATGCTTCGGAGTCTAGCAACACCGACGACATGTCAAGAAAGGCTTCATCAAATCAACAAGCCTGTGAATTTCAATCTTCATCCCCCTGTATCAAGATGCATGCTATGTGTTCGACGAAATGCCTCAAAGAGATGTCAACCGTTATTTATGCTTGGTTATGAAGGAAATAATTAAGGAGAAAATCAGAAAAATAAAGGGTTGTTGTTTTTAGATTAGGGTGAGGCACGACATTTGATTTTATGTTGTTTTAGGGTGTGAAGATTGATAGCTACGTCTCTTGATCTGGGTCAGCAAAAGTGCAAACTTCATGTGATCATTTCTTTCCCTTTCTTTTTTTCCTTTTTCGGTTCTCGATTTTCTGAATTCTTTTGATTTTCAACTAGTATTCCGATTACCAATTATAATCCTTACATTGATTTTATAATGTTCAGTAAAAACTAAAAAGTTGTCTTAACTTCTAAAGTAATCTATTGTTGTTCACAGAAGTAATTATCTAATTTCCCTCAAAAAAAAAAAAAAAAGTAATTATCTAATTGAATACTCTGTAATAAAGTGATTGAGAATTAAGGTCATACGTATTTAGAAACATGATGGCACAAATAAAATCACTTATTAGGTATTTAGGTTAGTATAACTTGTAAATGAAACATATATATAGTAGATGCATTTGAAAAGTTTGTTTTTCTCAAGTTTGAATGTTAAGCGCACATAATATTACTTCACACTCCGTACAAGCAAATGCCATTTGATAATTGTATACTATGTTATAGCGGCTGTCAGTATCATAACGATATATTAAACTCATTTCATTGGAACTTTAATCCTAATGCTAATGGAAACAATCCAATTGTAATCTTGTTTTAAACACGATGTTGAAAGTTTTAATCTTGGCCCGTTCAGGTAGGCTTCAGCTATATGCCTATCGAGATCATTTAGTAAGATCAAGTTACATTTTTAATGTTGGAATCTTGATTCTTGAATCATTGTAGTGATCATTTTTGGATAGTTGAAGTACTAATGTATTTTGCCACATAATAGGAAATACCATTAATGTTTGGAAAAGATGTTTATAAATCAAATCGTTTGAATATGGAGTGTGTAGAGCAAGACTTTTTCACAGTGCAAGATTTTTTTTCTTCTTTTATGACTTATGATTTGTGAGTACTAGCTTGTTTTACTCCTTTGTTTTTGGAAAGAAATATGAAAAGACATGGATAGTTGTATGTGTCAAATACTCAAATACTATAAAAAAAGTAAATGTGTTAAGACAACTAACACCAATTATTAGCCAACTGTGATGAAATCGAAAGGTGCCTAATTAACTATCTAATTTGCATAGAAATCATGTACGAGTACAAACTATTTTAAGTATGTACATCATTCAATATTAAATTAGACTATTTGCCACATTTCATTTGCCTTTTAATTAAGCAAAAGTAGCCTTTAATAAACCTTTTTAAATTAAATAGTTAATCCACAACATCAATGCATAATTCACCAAATACAAATTTGAAGCTGATATGTTGAAAAAAATGGAAATAAAAAGGTCGAGAGTGTAAAACACATGATATATAATTAAGGTTTATTCATGACCAATTTATTATGTTTGTATAGATATAAAAATACTCGAGTACTTTTTACCATATCATCAATATAACTTTAATTAAACCTAACTATTTTATATATACTAATAAGCTATTATTAACCATTACTAAGATAAAAAAAGTTTTCGAGACGAGACATAAGGGTTGTATAGATTTTTCTATAAAACTTCAAGAAGATAAATTTTCTAACAATTAAAAAAACAAAAAAAGGAGGAAAACAAGGATATATACTTTTTTTGAGAAGCTCTCCAATTTGCTGTTTATGGAGCATTATGATTGATTAGTAGGATTTATATGCAAATGTAGTTGTCAATCACTTATATAGTGTCATATGCAATGGGCCCATGTGAATTGACCTTTAGGACCTTTAGTTTAGCCATAACCCTTGGCCACTTGGCTTCTCCTTGTTTCAGCGGCCAAACACTCTTTCTACTTGGATTATGATACTTGTTTTGTCAAATATTAATGTAATTGTCAAATATTAATGTAATTGTCAATTGTTATTTGCCAAAGCAATCAATTACAAATAGATGATTTTATATAATTGGCAATGAAAGTTTATGTTAAAAATCTAAGCTAAGTTGATCATTCCATTTAAACACCTTTTCCGCACCAATTAAAGAAAAAAAGTAAGACGGAGAAAGTATTTATGACAACGGCACTTTATTCTTGTATTAATCGCTTAAATCAGTTAGTCAAGTTGAATTCAACAGTCCTCAGACGTATATGCCTAAGCCAGGGTCTATTGGGTTTGTCTCTCCACCATCCAAGGAGGCCTGTTGAATCATGCAAAATGAACATCATGAATTCTACCTAAGATCAAGGACCAAAGTCAAGCAACTAAACTGAAGTCAGTTCATTAAAATCTGTACTTGTTCATCATAAAATTGATTGTTCCTTGGGCAGCGCGCTCCAGTAAAACATTCCTTGACTGTACTGCAATTCCTTCAGGCTATATACAGAACATTTTTGTGAATAGCAGCAAGTTTTAACAGTAAATATTCGGAGGGAGGTGAGGGGGCTCCCAGTATACCCGAAAGAAGGCATGAAAAATGTACGATGAAAGTCCTCAAGTCCATGACAATAAAGGATTTTAAAGCATGTACCTCTTCTGGAAACCATACCCCAGGTTGTGTATTACCCTCTAAGACTGCTAGGACAAATGCAGCAACAGATTTTCCAACCGATCTGTGAACAATTATATACTTACAACCTTAAACATGATCAAGCTTCGCATTTGTAATCTATATATAAGCCTATAACACAGTATGTACAAGTATTAGGACTATCTATAATCCTGATATGATACTTACACAGACAAGCTCTCATGAGTAAATACGCCGACTGTACTGTGCCCATTCGAACATTCCAAATCAACCTGTCAAATAAAAACAATGACAAAAATCATCTGTAAACAACAACTTACTGATTAATGATACAAAGGGACTGTTAACAGAATAACAGATTTTACCCTCATTGAGATATGCTCCCCTACAACACCATCTACTGCGCGAACTGTAGGGTTACACAACTCAACCAATTTCTCGATCTTTGTTCTGTCCCTTAGATAGTCCTGCATAATCCAGTGACACAAGCTCATGGCTGTACTGAATAATACAAAGTATGATATCCGGTTAACCAACTGCAGCCAATCTAAATTATACCGGTGGTAGAAGATCTGTCATTAGGGACATTCCCCAGTTCCAAAAGAAGGGTGCAGTCCCTAATCTAGCACAGACAGTCGGTACCCCCAGAACTTCATGAGCACTTCTTACTTCTGGCAGATGTCTGAAGAAAAATCACTATTCTTCGTAAATTTGAGTAACATTTTCTAGTGAAGAGTAATTGATGCTACACATTAGGATCATGGATTACAATGAACATAAAAGGAACATTTTAAGATGGCAATAACAGAAGTGAACAATACTTTTCAATATTAGTAACTTACAGCAAATATACATCCCTTTTGTTAATCCCTTTTCCAAAATCGACATTAAGCATCCCACTATAAGGCTTTAATTTGACCTTTTCACCTGGTTTTACAACAAGACTTCATAGGATGAAACCGTTGATAAATTCTAGTAACAAAGTTAGATAACATATGGTAACAAAATGGAAGAAAGAAACCTTTGTTGTAGGCAATAACCTCTTCTCCGAGAAGTAAAAAGCTTGTCGACAATACTGTTGGACCTGCACCTCCAGTACCGGCTGTGTAGTAAGAGAATCTGAGAATAATATTTAACAAACAAGCTACTCACATAAGACCGGAGCCAAAGCAGCACAAACTTTGAAGGTTGATCAATCACAGCCTCACAGGTTAACAAAACAAAACAACGAAACTTTAAGGACATAAATGGTCACCTGAGCTTTTCAGGTTCACCCCTGCCTTCATCTCTTGCAGCGCGAACAAGCTCTGCAGCCATCACTGTCATCATAATTCCAATGGAACGAAAACTAAATAAGGAATGTCAATCAAACAAAATATAATTGGAAGCAGACTCTTTGGCAACAATTAGGCTTGCATATGTTTAAGAGTTTCATATATATCCCAAATTCCCAAGCATATATATACATGTAACAAAAAAAAATTCAGCAGCACAACATGAATTCGACTCTACAATGTCATGAATGATCATGTCAACATGAAGAATATGGAAAGGATAATGATAAAAAATACCATTGCTAACTCCAGGGCAAATCCCGGCAGTTGTGATAGCAGGAACATTAGCAGCAATTGCATCTTCACTAAACGATTTGGCACGAGATGCATAATTTGTATCATCACAAACATCAATATATGCTGTCTGTAAGAAGATCATCACAAAAGTATGAGTTAAGAAAACACACGAAATATTGTCCCAAAAGCCAAATAAAAACTAGTATGTATTGCTTTCCTCAAAAAAAAAAAACAAAACTAGTATGTATTAACTCTCAAACACAATAATGCACATAATTACATAATGAGAATCACAAGCAATCATCCATCAACAAAATCATCTAAAAACGCGCTTAGATAATGACCTCATCTCACCTTAGTACGAATAGCAGCTTCGAGTACTGAGCAATTTTCTGTCTGCTGGAAAGGCCCTGCAGTGTGAACTACAAGATCTACATCTGAAAACAAATAACATTAATAATAATGTTCATGTTATGTGTACCTTATATTCAACTTTCCTATGGAAAAATTAAGAATCCTGATTCTTATTTTTACTCTTAATTCTAAGAAATGCATATCATTATATGATCAAATCAAAAGCAATATGTTAAGATCAAATCAAATTAAAAGAAAAAAAAAAGTTCAGATCAAAAAATAAAAAAGTTCAGATCAAAAAAATAAAAAAGTTTAAAGACCATATCAGATTAAAATACTAGTATATAAGTTCGAACCATATCAGATCAGATCAGATCAGATCGGATAAAAAAAGTGAATTGTTGCAACTTTTGAAGTTCATGCATCAGTTTACTATAGTGGACTCATATGAGAAACTTGGCTAAGGTTGAATTGCATTTATGCAAAATATGTTGTGAATGACTCTTTTCAAAGAAGTGTCAAAAAAATAATTAAATAATTACCTTGTAAAGCATCCTCTAATATTTCTGCATTATTTATATCAACCTCAACAAACTTCACCCCAAGATTTCTCACCATTGCTGCTCCTTTCTCCCTTCAAAATCAAATCAAACAATCTAAATCAATTTTAAAATAAATGCATCACTTGAGCTTTTACGATAAATGTTCTCATTTCTCACCTTAACTTAATTTTTTTTCTAATAAAATACTTACATGATGTTTTTAAATTCATCTTAATATATATTTTCAACATGTCACTTTTCATAATATTTAATATTTAAACTTGTACATTGACTAGGATGTTTAAGTCAAAATCGATTCTTTTATTTTGAAACAGAGGGAGTACGTCACAAACCATAAAAAAAAAAAATAATAAATAAATAAAATAAAATAAAACAAATACCGATTTCGACCACCAACAACAATATGGAGGTTAGGAGAAAGCTTAGAGAGAGCAAGGGCAGTAGAACCACCAACACTACCGGTACCACCCAAAACCAACACCCTAGAACATTCTTTCTCCTTAACCGAGCTCGCAACCGCCATTAATGGTGGCATTATTGAGGTTTTTGAGTTAAGGAGTAAAGAATAACCCGCCATAATTTTTCTCTCCTCTTAAAAATGGGAAAATGATAGACCAATGTATTATGTAATCTATACACTTGTTAACGTCACATGGTAATATACTACTTCTATAATTGTATGCATGTGTGAGATCGATATGATGGAGATATCAAATATTTCAATAATTTAAACTTTCCAAAATTGTACGTTAGATCTAAGGTAAAGTTTTGGGTGAGACGGACTCACGTGAGTCCACTATCATGTTTTTGGTGTTGTGGGCCTCACGATCGGGTTTAGTTAGCCCGCACCTTTTTAGTGGACTTTTGTTATTGAGCCCGGTCTCACACAAAACCTTTTGTAGATCTAATGGCTCAATTTTTACTGCCGTACCCAATTTTGTTACGTTGGGTCCATGCAAAATAATATTCATTTGCGTGGTGCTAATAAGTTTTTAATTTTATTTGCGTGGTGCTAAGAATGCTAAATTATTTATTTATAGAAATGTCACTAGATACTTCGTAAACATTTTATTGTTTCATCTTATCGATGAACATAAACTTGCATTTTCTCATAGTAAAAAAAAAAAAACGGGGAAATTTTATGCAAGTGTTCATCTTCACCATACAAGTGCAAATCACATATAAAATCATTCAAGATTAGGTGGGATTGATGGTTCTTTAGTGTGAGAGAATAATAGGTTTGAATGTTTGATAAATTATGATAACATGTACTTCATAAATGTAGCCATGTAGGCATGTGGTCGTGGTGGCATTACAAACTACTTGTATTTGAAATCAGGCTATGCTTCAGACAATCAAAAATATCTACTCTTTCTTTTAGACACGTTTTATTTAAAGAGAAGCAGTAGAAGAGTAGAGTGTATACCAAAAGTTACTACCGAACATTTAAAATAACTACCTCCGTTTCATTTTATTTGCAACGATTAGCATATGATGAGGATCTTTAAGTCAAAGTACTACCGAACATTTATGTCTAATCGTTGCAAATTATATGAAACGGAGGTAGTAAATAAATAAAATATAATTAAAGTAACTAAGTTTTTTTTTTAAAAAAAAAAAAAAAAGATAGGGAATATAAAAAATAATGTTGATTTCACTTTGAGAAAGAACTTTTTATTTTAATTTTGAGGGGAAAGTGCTGTGACTGCTGTCTTAGATAAACAGAAGAAAGTATACTCGTACTGTACAGTACTTCGTATGAGTTTATGGATTACAAATGGTAATACTGTAAAAGTAACTCCAAAACAATCATTTACAAATTCTATATGTTGTCACCTGAATCATTTACATATTTCTCCAGACTTTCCCCAAATAATAAGACCGAAGTTGATGTCAGATGGTACAGTAGAGGCACTTCACACTTTCGTAACCATTCATTTGCGAGTTGATTAAGCATCACATTATAGATGCTTCAATGTCCATCTTGCAGACAGTTGAAGGTAACTGATGAATCATGATTCAAATTGTTGTTTGCTAAGCTTCATCGTCAACCTCTTACACAGAAACAGCAAATTTAGATCTGTCACTTCATTGTTGTATGGTGGTATAAAACTATCAGCTGAAACCTGTCACTCAAATTCAGTGCAGCATATCTCAGACATATATGCCTAAGCCAAGCTCTTTTGGGTTCGTCTCCACCATCCAAGGAGCCCTGTTGAATAACATAAAATAAGGACCATGAATTTGCCGAAGATCAAGAACAAAAACATAACAATTAGATTAGTGCTAGTTTAATGAAAAAATTGTACTTGTTCATCACAAAGTTGATCGTTCCTTGGGCAGCACGCTCCAATAAAACATTCCTGGCCTCTACTGCAATTCCTTCAGGCTATTATTAAGAAAAATAAAATTGTTCAATAACAGCAAGTTTAACAGGAATGATTGGGAAGGGGGGAGGCATAAAAGTGTACGATTGAAGTTAAGTATTTGACAGTAAAGGATCTTAAAGTATGTACCTCTTCTGGAAACCATACTCCAGGCTGCGTACTACCCTCTAAGACTGCAAGGACAAATGCAGCAGTAGATACTCCAACTGATCTGTGAACAAGTAAGACACTAACGGTGAAGCAAATTTTTTTAGGAAAAGTGCCTTAAACATCCTTAACATCTGAACTCTTAAGCCAGCAATACAATATTGCAAGTATAAGGTGAAAAGTATTCCAAAACAACAGCAAAAGATGGCGGCTAGAAGGTTCCTGGTAGACACAGCATAAGTCCTTAACTAAATTCATCACCAGGTAGTATTCCATCAATACTAAGACCATCATACCAAAAGTAGGGTCCTACCTTCTTACATGGATTGCGTCTCAGAATAAATTTCCACTCCCAGTATATAGTTCTATTTTCTTTAACAGCATATTGATTAATGTCAAAGTATCCCACACCTTTATTAGAAAGCATTATTAGGACACTGCAAAAGTCCATTAAATATTCTAAAAGGTCTGTTTTTAAAAATCCAAAAGATTCAAGCAATGCTGCTTCTGGGAATATTTACATACAGTGCAGCAAGCCATAAAACACACAACCATCAGGTCAGAATCATAAGATAGTAAGACCTGGGTTAAAACTATAAGTTTGATACTTACACTGACAAACTCTTATGGGTAAACACACCAATTGTACTGCGCCCATTTGAACAATCCAGATCAACCTGTTAAATAGATATAAAAAAGTAATTCGTAAATAGCCACTTACCTAACCTGGGGAAAAGCAGTATAGATGACCAACATTACAAGGGGATTGTAACAAATTAATCAAAGCACTACTTCAGTTGTACTATCTTTACACTGGGAGACTCGTTAGAACTTAGAACTTTAGAAGTGTTACAAGGAATAATTTGTATAACACTAATCAATTTATAGCACCTTACCCTCATTGACACACGCTCCCCTGCAATGCCATCAACTGCACGAACTACAGGGTCAAACAACTCAACCAACTGTTGAACCTTTGTTCTGTCCCTAAGAAATTCCTGCATAATCCAGTCACATGAGTTCATGGTTGTATAATATAGTGTCTGGTTAACCAACTGCGGCAACCTACATGCACAGGTTTTTTTTTTTTTCCCCTTTTAATAGTCAATACCTACATGCTGAGGGTGTTCAGTATGACTTGTAAAAGGTTATCAATGGCCTTCATAATTTTTACCAAGAAAATGAAATAGAATAAAATTGAAAAATCCATCTAGCAATGAACCCTTTATGCTTTCTACTGAATTTTCTCTATGGATATCTCTCTGTAAGGCAATTTATGTTTGCTGTTATTCAGACAGTTTGCCCACTAGCACAACAATAGAGCCATTGTCTACAGCAGCCAAAACTAACAATAAAACAGAAGAGAATAAACTATACCGGTGGTAAAAGATTTGTCATTATTGCCATTCCCCAGTTCCAAAAGAAGGGTGCAGTTCCGAATCGGGCACTGACAGTTGGTACTCCCAGAACTTCATGAGTACTTCTTACTTCTGGCAGATTCCTGAAGAAAATATACTATTTCTTATAAATGTGAGGGACATTCTCCAGTGAGAGGTAGTCAGGTAGATAAATGTTATACACTAGGATCATTGATGGCAGCACAAAGTAAGCAAAAGTTTGATAAAGCCTTTCCATGGTTTAACTAGATGTTTTAGTCACAAAAAAGGAAAAGAGGATTCACCCCTAAGCCAGCACCTGGATGCAAATCGGTGTATTGCACTCATGAGGGTAAGCACGGAGTTCAATTCAGTTAATTAATAAGGAAGCACAAATAAATATACTCAAGAATCGTAGCTGCATGACCCTGCATCTACTAAGTTTTGGACCTGGAGACAGATTATTTGAAGGCGCTATAGCAGTTCCAGGCCTATAGAATATATAGAATGTAAATGTCTTATCACCAAACACAGAGATCAAAGGTTCAAAAACAACCCAGCAACGCATCTCATATCCAAGAGGCCAAAAACAGTTAAATGAAATTCACAATAATCAATTAAGTGATCTAGCAACAACTAAGCCTTAGTCAAACAAAAACTTTCACATTAGTAACTTACAGCAAAAATACATCCTTCTTATTGACCCCTTTTCCAAAATCAACATTTAGCATCCCACTATAAGGCTTTAGTTTGACCTTTTCACCTGCATTCCCAACAAGACATCATGAGATGAAAAAGTATATGATTGCTAATGAGCATGTATAACAACATGACGTAAGAAAATGGAAGAAAGAAAACCTTTGTTGTAGGCAACAACCTCTTCTCCTAATAGTAAAAAGCTTGTAGACAATATTGTTGGACCAGCACCTCCAGTACCCGCTGTATAGTAAGAGAATCTGAAGATAAAATGAAACAAAAAAAATACCCAGTGAACTCACATTAGACCTGTTGCATAAAGGCATGCAAAGTTGCAAACTAACATAATCAAGTAAAAAGAGTATGGAACACATTCCATACCAGAGATATGACAAGAGTGACATGAAATTTTATATCAAATGTATTAAGGTGGATCATAAAACACGACATCAAAACCTCAAGAACATAAATGATCACCTTAGCCTTTCAGGTTCACCCTTGTCTTCATCTCTTGCTGCACGAACAAGTTCTGCAGCCATCACTGTCATCATAATTCCAGTGATATAGTAAAATAATGAGTGTTAGCAGTCCACCAAACAAAATTTAAACAATAGAAAGAAAAATCAGTGGCAACACTTAGGCTCTTAAGATTTAGTTAATCATATGTAATGAAAAATCCCCCCATAACACAAGGTAAATTAGAATCTAAAATTCTGTGAGATAATTTTATACAATGTTAAGAATATGGAGGGATAGGGAGAAAAATGAATAGTAAAAATGTTCAAATATAAGAACCATTGCTCACTCCAGGGTAAATCCCGGCAGTTGTGATAGCTGGAACATTAGCAGCAATTGCATCTTTGCAAAATGATTTGGCACGAAATGCATAACTTGTATCATCACAAACGTCAATGTATGCTGTCTGTGAGAAAATTTGCATAAGTATGTGTCGAGAAAACAAAAAAATGACCGAAAGCCAAAACTAGTATTGACTATTAAACACACACAATGAGAATGAAATCCACAAGCAATAATCCATTAAC
This sequence comes from Chenopodium album, assembly GCF_948465745.1. NCBI lineage: Eukaryota > Viridiplantae > Streptophyta > Magnoliopsida > Caryophyllales > Amaranthaceae > Chenopodium > Chenopodium album. The sequence continues at coordinate 1,888,460 of NC_137855.1, forward strand.
ATAACCATCTAAAAAAATGCTTAGATAATTACCTCATCTCACCTTGGTACGAAGAGCGGCTTCAAGTACAGGGCATTTTTCTGTCTGCTGGAAAGGCCCTGCGGTATGAACTACAAGATCTACATCTGAAAAGAAAGCAGCAAATGTTCATTACATGTATAATGTATTACTAATCAACCAATCTTAAAATATATTTTAAAATAATTTCAGTAATGACACAGCATGATTATAAAGGACATAGTCCCCTTAACAATTCGCTTGGTAACCGGTTATAAATAGCGATAATGGGAATGAACTTAAGTGTAATTTAACAAGTAAACATCCTAATGTACATGGAAATGGACATTGATTTCTTCATGTACAAATTCATTCCCATCACCACCGTTCACTACCACTAAACAAACGGTCTGTATATATCAAATCATAGATATTAATACTTAAGAGGCCTAATCACCATTGGCCTCGAAAATCGGATTAGTAGCAGAAATGATAAATTTTTAGTTACTTAAACTTTGCAACATTTAGGGTTACATGCAGCAATTTACTTAATCAAACTCAATTACTTGGCTAAGTTTCAAACTGCATTATACTAAATTACTTATTAATATTGTATAAGTTAAAATTCAATAATCTAGCAATTTGATTCAATTCCCAGAAAATATAGAGATATTACCTTGTAAAGCAGCCTCTAATTTCTCCACATTATCAATATCAACCTCAACAAACTCAGATTTCTCCCCAAGGTTTTTCACCATTGCTGCTCCTTTCTCCCTTCAAATTCAAAACAAAAATTGAATAAAAAAAATCGATCACAGTTCACAAACCCTAGAATTCTGGAAAAACCTTACCGATTTCGACCGCCGACGACGATACGAAGTTCAGGAGAAAGCTTAGAAAGAGCGACGGCAGTAGAACCACCAACTCTTCCAGTACCGCCCAAAACCAAAACCCTAGAATTCCGAATTTTATCGCCGGAAACAGCGAGATCAATCTTCGGCTTAGCAACTTCTCTCTCCTTAACTGAGCTCGCAAGAACCGCCATTAATGGCGGCGCTGAGCTTTTGAAGTGTAGAAGCACAGAACCTCCCGCCATATTTTCTCTGAAAATGAAGATGATAGAGTGAGTGAGAGTGAAAGGAGTAGTTGTTGATTCAGTTATCTTGGTTTATCGTTGTTTGATGACGTGGCAGCTTGTGAATTTGGTGGTTTTGAGTTTGTATACGTGTCAATGTTTGCGATCATTTGATCTTTCTTTTATTGGGCTGAATGATTTGGGCTTAAAAGGCCCTGGAAAGTGGAAACCATACCATTTTTCTAAATGGCAAGTTTTAAAGAGAGATAATTATTTCTACAAATTAGGTAACTTTGTAAAATTGCAACTATTAAATAGTTACAATTAAAATGTATTGATGAAGTATAAGAATACGATATACGAAGTATTTGATATTATGAACTTTTTTTTTTGAAGAAATTTAGGAAATCATATAAATGTGTTATGAAATAATTGATATTAGAAGCTTGTATATTTATGTTCGAAAATCATATAAATATATTAGTGTTTTTATTGATGTGAGACACAACAAGTTTTAAAAGTTTTTTGCCACGAAGTTAAATTTATTTTTTATATATAAAGTTTGATTAATGAGTAGATATATGCATAACCATCGTAAAATCATATTTAAATTACGCCTTTTATGTAACACTTTTTTTGCTTACTAGCAAGTCGGAGGCTTTAGAGCACCTTTTTTCGTCTTAGAGAGCAATTAGAGATTGCTAATGTAGGTATGTATTGTTATCTTTGAGAATTTATCAATATAGAATAGATAAACCTACGTCCTTCATTTCTCTCCTAATTAAACACATTGTAGTGAATACTTATGCTTAACGAATTGTGAGATATACAACGAAAGGTTCACGTGATGAGGGAATTTTAGGTTACCATTAGACAAGTATAGTAATATTGCTATTCTTGCTACTAATTATCATCCTTTCAAAAAGAACTATGCTTCAATTATAAGATAATGGAAGAAGTTTTTATTATGCACCCGGATCATCGAGTATATATAACGGTTTTTTTTAAAAAAAAATGAGGATAACGGGGTTGTGTTAAAAGGGGTGTAGTGGCCCGGCCCGGCCCAATATAGAAGAAAGAGAGGTAGAGAAAAAAGCACGTGGTCAAGCTAGTAGAACCAAGAAAAAAGAAGTGGGAAAATAGTAGTGTAGTACCCTCAAAATTATGGCACGCGGAAAATCGTATAAGGCAGTGTTTGGATTGGTCCCCATTGAATTGAAAAAAAAAAAGAATATGGTTCTTCCTTTCAATTCACTAGATTTCCATTTTATTTTATTTTATTTTTAGACAATGTGAATAAGAAGGGCATTTTGGTAACTTCTGAATCTATGACGGTCCACACTCTTATAGGCGTAGCATGCAATAACGTTATAATAATACGGTCCCTCGTTGGTTTTATTTATACAAAGGGTGGTTTAATTTATACAAAGGGTGTATATATCTCTTTTTTGGTAGGTATAAATTTCATGTGGTAAAATTGTCATCCATCGATATGTATGTTATTTGCTTAATATCACAGTCATTGAATGGATATTTTTTGTGAATTGCATCGAATAAAGAACACCACAATTCAAGAAGCATCAACCTGGGAATAAATTAGCTCAACATACATGTCCAACACTAGCTCAAAACTTCAATATGTAGCACCATCGATCCATGCATGCAATGTTTTATCTGGTCCTATTAATAAATTTACAAAACAATCACCACCCTGAGTAACTTTGTTTTAGTGTATGCATAAGCATAACCTTAAACATACAATGTTTTTTTTTTTACTAAGGGCCTAATCTTTTCAGCTTAATTTCAGTTCAGTTCAGTCAATCAGAATATGCCCTAACTTGATCATATTCTATCAACCACATATACTAATTTCATTCTTTTTTCCAATTAATTTACTGTTACTACGAAACATTTAAAGATTACGGATCCAAGATCCCAAACCATACAATCATACATATGTACATTTATAATCCGTGTATGAACACCAGAACACGTATATACATACAAATAATTGATAGTATAACTATAACTAATTGATGTCGGCTATATATCATAGAAATGTGAAAAAACAAAGAAGAGATTTTCAATCTATAAAAAAGGTGGACAAAGTAAAACTAGTCATTTCAAGAAAATAGCCAAACCGTCCAAAAAAATTGTCTAGAAGATCACCATGATCCTATGAAATAACTACTGACAACCAAAGTGTGTAAAATAGAAGGTGAAAAATACGTTAGTTGCATAAAATGGGGTATGACCTTATTACAGCTGGATTTTTTATAAAAGTTCACGAGTTCAAAAAAATATTTTTTTATAAAAAAACCATTTGAATGAGCTGGAGTTTCTCTTTTGCTGCTCTGATATTATTATAATTGACCCATATATATAAATTGGGCCCCATTTTTATACAACACACAATTGTATTCATCGTCGTCTGTATTCTGCTTATACTATCTGACTTGCAATCTGTCAAGCCCAAATATATACAGTATATACCCCCCAACCCATCATCACAATTTATTCATGAATGATCATTATTGTGTATTGGTACTCCCTCCATTTTTTGATTTAATCGTCATACTTGTCAACATATTATTTTGACTAATAATATCATTAATTAACAATAAATATATATAAATTTTTTTATAAAAAATTTATATCTGAAATTATACATTAAGGGCCTATTTCGATTGATTGAACTGAATATTTTTATGAGAGGATGATATTAAAAACTGATCAGAACTGAACTTAAGCTGAAGAGAACAAGCCCTAAGACGAAACTAACAATTACACACATGACTATATTTGATCTGCTTATACATAAATATTGGGTAAAATGGTGTACATATGAATAGTCAAAGTCAAAATAAAACACTTAGATCACTAAACTTTAAATTGTAGTACATTTGTGATCAAAGTTTTTGTGATCCTTTGTTAAGCTAGCCAACTCTTTGCATGAGACAGATTTGATCACAAAACTCATGAAGGTAAATCAAAGATTAAAATGAACATAAACAAGATTTGTGAAGGCAAATTAAAGAAACATGCATTCATAATGAAAAGAACATCAACTATATATGAGGAATACATATAATAATGGTTATCATGAATCACTATAGTGTCAAATTAGTTTAATATGTCGTATCATGTCAACCATATTCGATCAGATGTTATATTTTATTTATACGTTGCTTCCAAACATATAATTAAACAAATGAACTCGATCAATAAATCGACTCAAAGAGGTTGTATATATGTCTCCATGCGTGCACAATCAAGCCATAGTAAGTGTAAAAGACTTCGATCTTGTAGCTTGCATGACCTACTGTTCGAAGATGGAGATAAAAAAATTAAAAAAAAATTCCCTTACTATAGCCATATAATTAATACGACGACTCCAAATTGGTATTATGTGTGCGTTGCGTGGGTCCAAAAACGATAGAGTACGTACCAATAAAAAGTAGGTGGCTCCATCTCTAAGTGAAACCCTAATAAATAAATTAAAACGTTGCTCAGTACATGAATAAATGATGCATGTTGCGACAAGTTGAAGGTACTTTCACTGTTAAATATGAATGGCAATCCATTCAACATTACTTATGTTAATGTTTAATGATGTCAATTTGTATGTGCCTCAATAACAAGTAAAATACTACTTTATTATGCATGCATATTACCTAATTTATTTAATTCCTTCCGCAACTATTTTTTGGGTGCATAACATAATTTTCTTAATACATCTTTAATTTCTACGAAGTATTATCTATCAATTCAATTTTGATTATTACATCGGTCCATATGATCTATTTGTTCGATTAGTATCAATTATGCATGTGTTATTATATATTCCTTAGGTGTATTATTTGATCAAATTTTCATAACATTTAAGCATTTGAGTTTCAATTTCACTCCATTATATACTACAATAAGCTAGCCTAGGGTTTTATTGATTAGTAAATTACACACTTATTACATGTACTACCTTCTTGTAAAACAATTCTAAACACATAATTGACAACCATTATTTGTGGAGTTAAATTACAAGAACATCTATATTTTGAACCAGACTACAAAATTATACAAATCATATAATTTAATTTTTAATGTAAACTTTTGCACAATTTACATGTTTTTATCTTTGATCTAATTTTTCAAACACATTGGATACTAGTGACTAGTGAGTGTACAAAAACTAATGTTAATTAATAGTACTCCAAAATATTAAATAATTGGGTTTTACTTAAATTATATTTCCAAAATATAATTTTTTTTTTTTTTTTTTGAAGGGAAATATAATTTTTTTTAGTATAACTCTAACTTATATGATCAGTACTATATATTAGAAAACATATTATTGTTTCGAAACTAAATAATGCTAAGCAAGTTGATCATATATAATTTATACATTTGCACATAATTGATGTAACGATCGAACAAAACCGACATTTATTTATTGTGAATTTTATTAGGTCATTATTGTTACTTTTAATTTCCTAACCGATAAATAAAAAGGGTAAAAAGAAGACTAGAAAATGATGAGAATGGGGGACATCAACATCTTTCAAATAGAGACTAGTCCATGCCAAATCTAATTATTATGGAAATTTTTTAGACACTTTTGGTTGGTCGGTTGCTTTGGTAGGTTGATTAGAAGACCGGCCTATATACCTTTTTAAAATAAATAAATAATACTTGTACAAGTTTTTTATGTCCGAAAATGAGGTTTATATATTTTATCAAAAATATATTTTTAAGTAAGAAAACATTAACCATGAATTCTCAAAATATTTTCATAATAAACATGTGAAATCTTATGTTGTTAGATTTCTTTATATATATTTTTCAAATTAAAGAATTTGTTTTATAATATTTTTCCTTCATCTAAGAAATTGGACGTATTAATGGCTAAAGATTGCATTAGTGTTTAAATGATCTGTGCCGTTAGTGAACGACAAAAGCGTTTAGTAGAAATGAGGTACTCGTAATAGTTAAGACTAGTTAAGAGTGTGTAATAATGAAAAGAAAAAAAAAATTTGAAACATGAATTTTATGAAAGTGATTTGTACTGTGATGGATAGAAAATTAAAAGCTGTGGTTCTCTTTGTTTGACTATAACCCAATGTAAAGGCTGTTACAGCGCACCTCACTGCTTGTACAACCTACCAAAAAACGGCAACATCCATCTTTTCACCTTACCTTAATAAATTTAATTTACTTTCCACTAATTATTTCATTCAAGTGTAGTAAAGTTTGTGTGAGGTTTAATGATAATCTTGCAGAATATGGGATATTGAGGTGACCTTTAACTGAGTAATTTGCTCATTTGTTTTCATATATATATATATATATATATATATATATATATATATATATATATATAGACAATTCAAGACAAAAGAAATCAATATAAGTTTAAATTGATTAAGTTTTGATTTAGAAAATGTATTTTGACACATGCATTCGGATAATAATATGTTACGTATGTCGGGTCAAAAAAAAAATAATATGTTACGTATGTATGAGATAGTCACTACTCATTAGTGATTTGTGAAATTTGTTCTTACTTTAAATTACCGAGTAATATAAGTGAGTCCAGACAAAATAAATTGAATCGTTCAACCAAATAAAAATGATGAGTTGATGACTACTTTTAATTTTTTGTTATGCTTACCAAAAAAATTTAAGTATCAAGATGGCAAGAGTGTCTCGAGACTTTAGATAAAGCATTACAAATTACTTAGTATTAATCAAATGTATCAAACATCTTGACAGTAGTTAACACATAAACATAATAATAATTAAAAAATAAAAATAAAAAAAAAATAAAAAATTAGTTTGATGAGTACTGATGGACTAATATAAAAATATCAATTGAATTAATCAAACAAATCAAAAGACCAATCAGATCATCACAATAATACGAGTATATAATCAAAAGCTATATCATGATTGCACCCCAAAAACAAAGAGTACTTTTTTTTTTTTTTTTTTTGATGATAAAACAAAGAGTACTTATTGGATATATTGAATTGACTTCAACTACTCATTAAACTTTTAATCACTAATTAACACTAAAATGTAAAATGAATTACTGTAACTCTCAAAAAATTGATCAACAACTAAAAAGCCAAAATAAGAGGTTTGATTTTTATTTATTTTTTTATTTTTTTTGAGAACCAAATAAGAATGAAAATTTTGATTGAAAACGCTATTTGATTAAACTTTTAATCACTAGTTACGCACCTTTGCTTACCACCACTACGTGTACTTTGCGCATGTCATGCAAATTAACTGTCATCGTCACCTTAGTTAAATGGAGAGAGAAAATATTATAAACAAATACAAGAATAATACAATAAAGTTGACAAGGTGAATAGTCAACTTGTAATTTAAAGGCATTATTACCAAATTTAATGGAGATTCTTTTTAGCTTACTTTCTATCTTATCAGTTTCCTTAATTTTCATGCTTTTGGCAAGTCAAAATATTTTAATACTATATGGTTAAGAATTTAAGATAAAGGTTTTATTTTCAATGTCAATTAAATAAATTCAATGAAAAGTGTTAAAAAGTCAAAACCATTCTAGTAGAACGTAATTTAATTTCAAAATTAAGATACTCTGTAATTTATACTCCGTAGCAAACTAATCTAGATACAAATTGTATAGTTTACTCCATCTGTTTCTATATACACGTTGGTCACTACACTGGACCAAATATATTGAAAATAAGTTATACAACGCATTATTATAATATATTATTCTGTATATATTACCCCATATAAATTAATTAAAGTACTTCATAAGACAATGTTATATCAATTCATAATTTTAAACCCTGACGATAAGTTATGAATCAAAATAAGTTGATAGATTTAGAACTCTAAGCTAATTGGCACATAAATCAATTATTATGCAACTTCAATTTCTCTTTTCATTAGGATAGAAAAGAACAATTTGATGTAATTAGTATATAAGAGCCGCATTGTCGTATTGCTGTCTCTTTGGCCATTGAAAAGTTCCAAGAGGCACACAACATCATTTAAATATTACTCTTACTAATGCTATTATTACATAAAATCAAGAAGGTTTAATTTGGATTTGTCCTCAATTATTTATTTATTTTTTCTAAAAATAAAAATCCCTATCTCTCTATAATATGTCTAGAAAGGTTTTGTTAAAGTTCTGCCTTTAATTATTTCGAGCAATCTAAAAACAATTATGTTGAACATTCAGTTAATTACATTAATGTGTAAGAGGTCTCGTATTAACAAATTGAAAAATAAGAAATTTAATTTTTTTTTTTTAAGTTATAGAAGAATATAAGTTAATTCGGCCATTTTCAAATTATAGTACCGTGTATGAAATCTCCCTTGGACTTGAAATTGAATAAAATTCATCTATTTTATTAGTCCGTTGTTATAGTGTCGCTTTTGTTCCTCCCTTTTGGATCCCCACCATTGAGAAAACGATAGGACAAGGCCGGGACATGAACTTTGGTGGGACAATTACATGGTATGTCCCTCTCCTTCTCATATGAATTCCAAAAGGTCAATAAAAATGTTGTACTACAATATATATAATATATGGCTTTTTTTTATATGATTGACCACGTAATGAAAAACAAAGGTCAATGCTACATTTCGACGTATTAATATTCAAGAATAATTTTATTACATGCTTCAATTCTAGCTGTGTTTTATTTTTTTTTATGTACCGTAGTATTTTTTTACACAGGTACATTTCGTACATGATCAGTACCATGCACCTAAATATGATGAATGCCTTGAATGGTTTCTCAATTTATTTGGCAACAGGCCAGTATAAATGTAAATTTATGGAGTGTAGTCCATATATTTTACAAGTTATATTGTTTTAAAAATAAATAATAATTTAGAAATTTAGAAATGGCATGAATTTTCTATTTCCTTTTCATAATAATCTTTCTTTTTTAAAAATTTTGGAATCAAAGTCTAACAATGATTCCAATCTAATATTATTCAATGTTTTTTGTTTTTTCATTTAATTATTTTCTAATTCCATCATTATAAAACCAATTATTTCAATTACTTTATAGTTTTATGATTTTGATTACTATTTCAACATCAATTTAATTTGGAATTTAATTACAATTGTTGTGATGAAGATTATATATACGGTACTCCCTCCGTCCCTAAATTACATTCCTCTTTCTAGCATTTATTCCTCACATAATAGAGCGAAAGAGGAATGTAATTTAGGGACGGAGGGAGTACATTGTTTGGACTTCAAGCAGGCCATATTATATTGTACATGAATGAAGGCACAATTTAATATATAAAAATGTACTTTGTATGCATTAGTATTTTATTTCTACTAGTAATAATTTGACATGGTGAAATGAGGACAAAAAATTACCCTACACATAATATGTATGATGTATAAGAAACAAAGTAAGTCTTAGAGTTATAATTTTCAATCGAATTTAGCAGACATCTTCAAACGAAAGGTTCATATGATTATGTGTGTGTTGCTGTGATGTACAAATATTACTTTGCATAGTAATTATATATAGGTGCTCCAATGCTCCATAATGAGGATAATTTGAAATAACGGCGCTCTCTCATTGCATGCTTCCATTTGTTCTACATTCATCGATTTTTCTTTTCTTTTATTTTTATTTTTTATTTTATTATTTTTTTTTTTAAGTTCATATCATATTTACAAAGTACTCGTATATACAAATATACAATATATGTTGATGGTACAAATGTGAAACACTACAACTATCATATCAGATTAGTTAAAAGTGAAACACTACAAAGTAACTCGTTAGTTTAAATAATTAAAAGTGATGATTATCATATCATATTATAAGTTAATAGTAAATTACCGTTATTTTAAGTCTTCGAATTAGAACATTACAATTATTCTTCCTAATCTAATATTTCCACAACTCCAACCACTATATAGTACTCCGTACACCAATATATCCTTTCTTAATACAGAGTATTCATTTGTTATATGGGAGTACCATAAAAGGTAACATCAGAAAAAGTCAACTAAAAATTTAACGTAGTAAATGTAAAAAGTACTCCCCCCGTCCCAAAAAGAACGACCCATTTGGCCAAAACTTTGTCCCACAAAGAATGACCCATTTGCATTAAAACACCCACCAATTTTCTACAATATTTGTGCAAAATTAGCTTCCCCATATAAAAAATTTGATTTTCCATGTTATTTTATTACTTTCTCTCTCTATTTTTTTACAAACCCCATGTAAATTTATCTTTCCAATATACTTTTACTTCTTTTTACTTAACTTCCTTAATACCTGCGTAATCAACCCAAATGGGTCGTTCTTTTTGAGACGGAGGGAGTAACATATTATTTACAATCTAACTTAAAGTTGAGTGGAAATAATCAAAATCATTAGTTCGGAAATGGTTGAAGTAGTTTAGAAAAATTGTTAGTCATAGCATGAGGGGAGACCAGAGTAATAACTTCAAAAAGAATGGTCGTCGGTGCATTGACAAATTGACATAGTCGGCCATATTCACATAATCACATTCTCTAGCTCTTTGTCCCTATTCTTTCACCAACAGAGTAATAAATAAATAATCACCTATATTTTTCTAATTTACGTAAATTAATAAATAAAACCTAGGAGTCTAATACTATGCTCAACTTTTTTTTTTTTCTTTTTTGTTACAAATATTATTTAAATTTCGTAAGTTCCTGGTGTCCAAAATTCAGAAGCTTCCTTAATTATAGAATTGATCAGTCAACGAAGTAGCAACAAGTACATGCAAACATGAAACATGAACAACCGCACAGGTTTACACACATACGGAGTATATACAATGTGTTGTTTCATGCTTTGCACGTATACTAATTTCTCCTACATATATACCCAACCTTGTCGCCTCAATTTTCTATCTAATTTTAAGGAGTAGTAGGGTTTGTTCTCATACGATTATTTTCAGTTCAGTTCAGTTCAGCTTTTATAAGTTTAGTTCAGCTCCTAATTTCCTTCTCTTATAAAATATTCATTTCAGTTCAGTTCAGCTCTAATAGTTCAGTTCAATTCAGCTCAGTGAATAAAAACAGGCTCGTAGTCTGTATTTTATACTCCCTACATTCAAAATTAATACTATAGTAGTAACACTAGCATTATACTACGACGGTATTGTTTAGTAATTAGCTAGAAATTGCATTGATTTAACTGGTTTTATTGATTGCTAGTTTGACTAGATAATTGGATTACATGTTTTAAATTGTTAATTTTACCAAATATTGAAATATTAGCTTATTGTAGGAATTGGTCAATTAACTCTTTTAAACAACTTTTTTTTTTTTTATTTTGGGGAAAATTGTAAATGACAATTTAAAAATGTAAACGAGATTGTTTCAAAAAAAAAAAAAAAAAAAAAAATGTAAACGAGATTAGATACATCACCTTATGCATTATTACACTTCAAGGCTCGTACTTTAACCAGATAAACTAATTGACACATGTTCCGTGATTAAAACTTCTAATTAAGGAGTATCATACTCAAAATCAAATACTCCGTATGAGTCCATAATTTACAATACGAGTACTATACAATTATACAAGTGATGAGGTGTGAATATGTGATGTGAGTAATGTACTCATGTGAGAGTATGTGACCGTATAAGGCCTTATTATGGCTTGGTCAATTCAAGTCAAACAAAGATTGGTAGTTGCATTATAAATTAATTATTCCGTTACAGTCCATAACATTAACATACGTATATTAGTATAACATCAATACGAGTAATAAATTAATAATTGATAAGTACGTGATTATGGGCGGTTAATAGGGTATTTAAGCAGAATATTCTTGATGTTCAACTGCTATTTGATGATTAAAAAATTAGTCAAAAGCTACATTAACTGTACAGTGTATACATTATATCGTTATTAGCTCCCAATTAATTAATACGTCGTACGCGAATACATAATTAACAAGTAGAGGGTGCAACAGAAATTGCCAGCTTATTAATCATAGGAACAACATTAGTATATTATAAAGTTGTATACTAGTACTCCGTATTAAGTATAATTATTATTTATTTATTTTCCTTGATAAAAAAAAAAGTATTATTCTTAATTAAGTACTTTTGTGGTCGATTGCATGCTAGACGTGGTCCTAATTTTAACTAAAATACTGTATATGTAATGTAACATCATGCATCTTCTAGAGAATCTAGACATTAAGAATCATTCATGTCATAGCCTTTAAATTAAGGGTAATACTATATGTAGCCCTAAGGGCTATATATAAGCATTAAATATACTCTTAGAAATTGTATAAAATTTCATGACAAAAACACGCGTAAATTAGTATAATTAGTGTTTATATTTTGATGATTTCTTAACCTTTTACGATTTTTAGGTGTAAATTCAATGCTTATATGTAGCGCTAAGGGTTATGTATAACATTTTCCTTAAAGTAAATACTAAAATTTTTGAGTTGCAAATCCTTACAATTAGCCAATACAGAGTAATAGATGAGAGAAAACCCGATAATATTGTACCAGTTAACTCAAAGCAGCCAATATTATAAGAAGTTAAATGTACTAGCTAAAATATTACACCGATTAAAATGTTTGAGTAAATGAAATAAAGATTTTTTATTTATTTATTTTTTTTTTTTTTTTTTTGAGGGGAGGAGATTTATAATTAATACAAATACAACAAATACTTTTTTGTAGGGGAAGTGATTTATAATTAGGGTCTGTTCTGATTGACTGAACTGAGCTGAACCGAACTGAACTTATTGGAGCTGAATTGAACTGAACTGAATACTTTATGAGAGAAGGAAATTAAGATAAGAGTTGAACTGAACTGAACTTATCGGAGCTGAACTAAACTGAAAACAAGCTGAAAAAAACAGACCCTTAATACGAATACAACAAGTACTCAAGTAGTATAGTACTGTAGTATCGATCATATATATACTCGTATAACGGTATAAATCCTAAGTATTCTAGGTTTAGAATGTACGATGGAGAATTGAACTCGAAGAGGGATCAATTTTTTTTTTTGGTAGGCGTGCTTTATGCTTTATTTCCAAACAAAATAAAAAAAATAAAATAAAAATTGTAGAGGTGGGGCTGAGCTGGAAATAGCGGGAGACAGCTGGCGGTAGTACGGCAGCTGAAAGTCCAATACGCTACTAAACGTCGCCGTTCCAACTGTCTAAAACTGTAGACGCGCCTTTGTCTCACTCTCTTTGAAATTTACCCAAACCCAAACACGGTCTTAATATTTTTCCTTTTCTTTTTAAAAGGAAATAAATAATTAGAAATACCTTGTTTGTCCTTGTAAATTGGGCCAATGCCAGTTGGATCCTCTCAACAAATTCTGGAAAAAAAAGAAGAAATAGTACATTGGAAGAATAATATTTATGCTTAATTATTTGAAATCAGTGCCTTTCTTTGAAGCCAGGTGCTTTGGTTATTCATGCCTTGGACAATAATGCCCTCTTCTTCTTCTTCTTTTTTTTTTTTTTTTTCCTCAAATTATATCACATTGAAATTATTTTTAGGGTGTATAAGTATCAATCATTTTTTTCAATTTATATTGTGTTTGTCTCGTTATAAATTCTCCATTTAAAGATGGTGCTAATTGACCATGATTATTCACCGAACTTTTACGATATCATACACTCATGTAATCTCTTCCTGAATTTGTTTCGATGTATAGTTTTAAATTTGAAGTATGTGCATGTTAAATACATTATTGTGTTGCTAAATTAAGACATTCAATTGATTAGTACACATCTAAATTTATTATGCAATTTTAGTTGTATTTAAATTTTAATAACTCTTATTTTAACTAATCTAAATAATTTTTCCAGAATCAGGGTATGTTCTATTTAGCTTATTTTCAGTTCAGCTCCAATAAGTTCAGTTTTTATCTTAATTTTCTTCTCTCATAAAATATTAAGTTCAGCTCAGCTCAGTTCAGTCAATCATAACAGGCCCTATAGCATATGCTCGTACTCCACATCATCAACCACTATGTGTCGAAAAGAAACTCTTTGAAAGTATCAATATCCTATTAAAGAAACTGATATATTAATGATCGATGAGAGTGACAACCCAAATTTAAAACCGTGGAAATTCTTATCGAATAAAGATACGGGGTAGTAGTTAAATGAGCACACCAATTTATTAATAAGTATCTAAGACATATATTCTATAAAGTGGTACTCCTAGAATCTATTTATCAACATAGAATCAAATGCCACACCATATTCCAATTGGAGAATGTAACCATATCATCTTTATTTTGAACATTCTAACATGTTTACAAGGCCTATAATTGCTAATTATTTCAAAGTGCATCAACATATTCCCCCCTTTTATGCTACAAATTAGCATCTTTAAATATTTGACTAATTCATAGTTTCATACTACCTAAGTTCTCCCTACTTAAAGTCTTAAACCACTCCAACAAAGAGTCAAAGACTAAGCAATTAAGCTTAGCATAGCTCATAATAGGGTCATTTTTGACATTTTAAATAGAATAAAATAGGACCATTAGACATTAGTCCACAAATAGTAGCAACGAATCCATTTAAAAAGCACGTTTAACTTGTAATTTTGCTCATTGAAGAAAAAGTCTACATCATTGAGTCAAAATGAATGAAGTCCCCATAAACATCGTTCAACAGCCAAAACCCACCAACTTCTCCAATAGCCAAGGGCAAAATCTGTAAAAACACACTTCTCTCTTTTTAGGTCCCTATTAAAGCTAATTAGAGTTTGAAAAACACTATACAAAAAGGTAAGTCAAATCAAACTTATAATAATATTATGCACCAAATTAAACATCACAAATCACAATATCCCCCACTAGATTAATTTTACAAGAACTTAAAAGAATAAATCTTAACTTACCATTTTACTCCAATAAAAGTTTAAATCGTACACAAATATTATACTTCGTACGGTTGTACGCAGTAGTAATTGTGGAACTCGAATGAATTTAAGATTTAACTAATTGTATTTTAGTATACTCCGTACCATAAAAAATTGACATTGGAATCTTTACTATGAAGTTCTTATTTTACATACATATAGAAAATTATTTCAAGGATATTAAGAAAAATAATCCGAGTATATATTAATTCATAATAAATTAATAACAAATTAATTATTTAATAATTATGAGTCATTTAAAATAATAATTATACATGAGTATTCAATTTATTTTTTTAATTTAAAACATATTAGTAATATACTCGTAGCTTATTACGCAATTTTTTTTGGACGGGAGCTTAACATGCTATATTGCTATTTGAAACCTATTCTATTTGACTTTACATGAATTTATATTGTCAAAACTTATTTTATTTACATGAAATTAGCTCATACGAAGTATAAGTTGAACGGTCAAGAACCCTTATAAAAATGCCCGAACCAAACGCCCCCTAATTATTACGAGTAATACTACTTCGAACGTACTAAAATAAAAGTAAACGAGGACTACTAGTACTATACGGAGTACAATTATACATTCTACAATCACTCGTAGATTTGACCCCCGCCAAAAAATAAAAAAACAATAAAAATTATTTAACAATTTTTTTTAAAAAGGGCAAAATCGTCATTTCACAACGAGTATAAGTAACTATCGGTTCGCTTTCCAACACTACTTAGCGCAACCCCAGTCCCCCCTTCGCTCTCCTTTTTCTCCCTTCTCTTTCTCTCTCCAATTTTATTTTAATTTTCTCTCTCTTGAACATTTCGTCGAGCAGGTGGTGTACATCGCCGGAAAACTGCCTTTTAACGGCAAAACCAGACGAAACCAACTCACACCCACTTCAAAACGGCGAGTTTCAGATCGACCCACTTCAACAAGGACGTCGTTTCAGTCTTCTGTGAGGTGACAAAATGCGGAAGAAGGGGTTGTTCTTGATACCGGGGTTTAAATAAATAATAAAAGGAAAATAAAAATATATAAATAAAGAGGAGAGAGAAAGAGAGAGATGGGAAAAGTGGGGTTTAGTTTAGCGGTGGGAATAGCGGTGGTGACGTGTGCGGTGGCGGCGGCGGTGGTCGGAAAAAGGGTAAGAAGTCGGAGAAAATGGAAGAGAGTTGTTGGTGTTTTGAAAGAATTAGAAGAAGCTTGTGGGACCCCTGTTAGTAGATTGAAGCAAGTTGTTGATGCTATGGCTGTTGAGATGCATGCTGGTTTAGCCTCTGAAGGTGGCTCTAAGCTCAAAATGTTGCTCACTTTTGTTGATAAACTTCCCATTGGGTATCAATCATACATTCTTAATTTCAATCTTTGTTGTTTTTGATGAAATGTGTTGTTAATTTTGTCTATTTAAAAGGGGTTGGTTGATTAATTTGATTGTTTGTTTGGATTCTTGATTGGGAATGTGGGAAAAAGATTGAATTTTGTTGGGGGTTATAAAGTTATTTTTACAAGGTAACTTGATGTTTAATTGGGTTGGTTGATGGCATTATGAATTTTTGGATGTTTATGCTTTAATTTGTTGTTCACATTGCCAAACTTTTTCATATTTTTTTTAGGTAATAAGTTTTGACTTGTTATGAACATTGAATATTGGTAATGTGGGTGTTTGATCTAAATTAGTTAGATTTTAGCACCTGGGAAATGTAGTTGCTTTATGATGTATATGGGGTTGGTGAAGTCCAACTATAATTGTTATAAAAATGGGTGAAAAGAAATTTCCAAAATGTGATGTATTCTGTTTGTTCTCTGAGTTATAATGTACTATCTGTGGCCCTTTTTACTATTCGTATTTCCTCTTGGTTGATACTATTGGGATGATACTTTGGCAGATTTCTAGCTTGTTCTCACTAATGTTGATTGCTACAATCTGTGAACATGTAATGTGGCAATGTGGCGTATTATATTTTCGCACAACCCGATTTTAAAGCCGCGTTTGTAGTTGGTTTTATCAAACCAAACGCTTTTGTTGAACCATTGAAGTGAAGTTTTATATTTTAATTGAAGCTTGCTCTGAGCTGGCGGCGTAGGCTATGCCAACTTAGTTCATAAGCGTGCTTGACGGGTATTGTAAAATATTAAATTGTTTGGTTCTTTGTGGAATGAGCTATGCAAATAGCAATGTGTTGGCCGTTTTGTTTAGAGCATTGAATCATCACCATATGTTTAGACTTTAGAGCATTGTTAATAAGCTTGATAGCCTTTTTTTATTTGTATGCTTTTTGGTTTTTAGTTTCAGTGCGCAGTTGTGTAATTTTTTTTATCGATTGTGGGGGACGGTAGCAGTCATATTTCTGTTGAATGTGTGGGTTTTTATCTCTGCAGCTGGCACAGTTGACAGCCTGTTGCCATTGAATGTGGACCTCACCATTGTAAAAGGGCAATATTGGCATTCTTGGAGTCATATTGTCCTGAATACAGTGAATAGTTGTGCTGTTTTTCACACCCAAGTTTTTTTCTTACTGTAATGTTTTGTTAATTAGATATTTAGATGCGATACCTTCATGAAGGTAAATGATTGTGGACCTTATAGATTTTTATTTTGTTTACAATGCCTGATTACTGGCTGAGTGGCTGCATACTGCTTGGACAAAAAGTGTATACCTGTAATTGTCTTTTTGTATCTGTCTTATACACTCAATTGATTACTAGCAATTTTTTCCTTAGGAGTGAGAAGGGAATATATTATGCACTAGATCTTGGAGGTACTAATTTTAGGGTCTTGCGGGTTCAGCTAGGAGGACGAAGATCCGGTATCGTTAGACAAGATGTTGAAAGGAAGCCAATCCCTGAGCATTTAATGACTAGCTCCAGTGAGGTTGCTCACTTTCTGTCTCTGTACTGTCTTACGTGATTTGTTTTATAGAGTTCAGCCGTATTTAGAAAATTGGATTGTTTTCATTGCAGGACCTGTTTGATTTCATAGCGACATCTCTAAAGGAATTTTTCGATCAAGAGAATGACAAGGATTCGGACATCTCTCCTGCCCCAAGGAGGGAACTTGGTTTTACCTTTTCTTTTCCTGTGAAGCAAACATCAGTCTCCTCTGGAATTTTGATGAAATGGACGAAAGGATTTTCCATTCAAGACATGGTCAGTGACTCAGTGTGTGATCGCGCAATGTTTGATTTTGTTACAGCCAGATTTTTCTATAGATTGTTGATAGATTTTTGTAATTTTTCTTATTCTTTGTGCTATGCTTAGCTTGACTTACTGAATCATGTAAAGTACATTTTAATATAAGGAGTATTTTTTTTCCCACTGTTTTATTTGTATAGAATCTTATCGTATTTTGCCACCTTGGTAACTATAATGTGAATGTAAAAGCTTAATGTTTGGTCGTTAAAAATGGATATCTTTCCCTTTTTGTACTTTGTTTATGGTTAATAAATTTCTCTCCGGTTTTTCTTGCTGTTTCTAATTGTTTGTTTTATCTGTCAGGTTGGGAATGATGTCTGTGAATTCTTGCATCAAGCGATGTCTAGACAGGGCCTAGATATGCATATTGCAGCCTTGGTAAGCTTGTCTTTTAAACAAATATATTTGTCTATGGTGTTGGTTGGAGTTCTTTGTGGCCAGTCTTTAATTTTCAAAGCTACTTATTGTTTAGAATACAGGTCTTCAACTTTCACACCATCTGCTCAGTAATGATGTTTTAAATTTACAGTCCAAAAGTAAAACATGCTTGATATACTGTCTAGCACATTACTCAAAATAGGTGATAGTTGTAGTTCTTTCCTTGCCTGTGCAGTCTGTTAAATGGACTGGCATTGCAGTCTCTGATTGAAGAGCATAATTTTTAATTTGTGTTAAGCAGGTAAATGATACTGTGGGAACTTTGGCACTTGGGCATTATAATGACGAGGACACTGTTGCTGCAGTGATCATCGGGACTGGAACAAATGCCTGTTATTTTGAGCGGGCAGATGCTATCATAAAGTCTCAAGGTTTTCCAACGTCTTCAGGAGGCATGGTATCTTTTTCAACCATTTTTGGCTAGCACCTATTGTGATAAACATTGTAATTTTTCATGTACTTATGGTATATGTCTTGTATTGATCAGGTTGTTAATATGGAGTGGGGTAACTTTTGGTCGTCCCATTTACCAAGAACTTCTTACGACATCGAGTTAGATGCAGAGAGCCCTAATCCCAACGATCAGGTTGGCCTCATCACCATCATGAAATTGACTTTCATGGAGTTTCTTACACTCTCTTCCAGGATAAGAATAGATTATGAAGGAATAATTGTATAATAGAAGTGTTTTCTTGCTGCAGGGTTTTGAGAAAATGATATCTGGAATGTATTTGGGTGAAATTGTGAGAAGAGTTATATTGGCGATGTCCAGGGAGTCTGATGTATTTGGACCTATTTCTTCAAACTTATGCAAAGCTTTTATCTTGAGGTAATATTTTACTGGTGACCTTTTAGTGGCTTTTACACTGCAATTTGTTTTACCCTCTCTCCGCTCTCCTCTTATTGGCATAATATTCATTTCAACTTTGACTTGTAAAAAAAGCTCCAATAAAATTTATGGCTTCTGCTTGCTGGCAAGTGCCAAGATCCGGAATTCGCAACTCCACATAGATTTTCACTCTCTAAATTTGGCTAGCTGCCTTGATTACAAAATTGGAAACAGGTTTTAAAGGCAAATATAGCCCCTACAAAACAATTATCTCAACTATATATTTTGATTTAAAACACTCTATAAGATGCATTGATGCATATTTGTCCATGTATTAGTACTTGTTACATTATCTCACAAAGGAAATCATCTCAGGACGCCTTTGATGTCGACAATGCATGAAGATGAGTCTCCTGACCTGGAAGAAGTAGCAAGAATTTTGGATGAGGTTCTTGGGGTATGTCCTTCTGACTGTACTACAGCTAATTTCCCAACCACATTTTGTAAATTCAATTCTTACATCACTTGTCTACCTATTCTTACCTCATCAGATTCGAGATGTGCCTTTAAAAGTCCGGAAACTTGTAGTGAACATATGTGACGTGGTAACCCGTCGGGCAGCCCGCCTTGCAGCTGCTGGTATCGTTGGGATACTAAAGAAAATTGGTCGAGATGGGAGTGGTGGGGTTGCTAGCAGCAGAGCCAAAGGCCCGAGCAGCAGCAACAGATTAAGGAGAACAGTGGTTGCAGTTGAAGGCGGCCTATATTCAAATTACAGAATGTTCAGAGAGTACTTGAACGATGCCGTGGCCGTGATTTTGGGGGAGGAACTCGCCCCTTATGTAATTCTGAAGGTTACTGAAGATGGGTCAGGCATCGGAGCTGCTCTTCTTGCAGCCACATACTCGTCACCCGAGACTGTTGATACGTAAAAAAAAAATAGGTTGGTTTGCCTTATACATATAATGTGTGCATATTATATATATTTACATAATATAAGTATAGGCCTTTTGTACAAAGATGTAGAATTCATTGGGGTCGGTCCATATGTATTCAGTATATATATGGTAGTATAAGGGCGGCTTTTGGGGTTTTGTGCAGCAGTTGATAGGGTGTTCTTTTCCATCCAATTCTTATTAGTATAGCACAAGTGTAATATTTCGGCAAGAATAGTGCATTTGTTCTTGGTTTGTATTGTGTAAATATAGGACAGGTTATCAATTTCATGGCCTCTCTTTCTCAAGCTCAATATTCTATGGTAATTTGTATAAATTCCTTTGTTATGGTGGAACTAGATATTTTTCAAGATTTCCCAAATGTGTCACTTTCTGTATAACGTTGGTTAGCTTCGTTGGTGATTTTCTATGATTCAACCTTTTCAATTAATAACTTTTGACCACTTTTGGCAAACTCTTAACATTTCTTACTTAAACGTGCATTAAGTTGAGTTTAAGAGAGGCTGATTTGAAGTAATTAACTACGGAGTGTTGATTTTAACAACAAAAAATGCAAACTTTAATAATAACAAAAAAAGTCAAATTTTTCAAAATTGAATTTTGTTTCTCGCTAGAAAGTTAGAAACACCTAAGTCAAACCCTTCTTAGTTCTTACTTATAAAGATACGAAGTATATAAATTCAAGTACCAAAACCATAGGGCTAAGGGTCATGGAGGCGATGGGCTTGGGCTATTAGTATGTGCCTTTATTTCAACAATTAGGACCTGTTCATTTCAGCTTAATTTCAGTTCAGTTCAGCTCAGTTCTAATCAATTTAGTTCAGTTCGCTCCAATCAACTAGTTCGGTTTAGTTCAGTTCAATTCAGTTCAGCTCCTGATTTCCTTCTCTCATAAAATATTCATTTCAGCTCAGTTCAATTTAGTTCAGTTCCGTTCAGCTCCAATCAGTTCAGTTTAGTTCAGCTCAGCTCCATTCAGTTCAGTTCATTTCAGTCAGCTCAGTTCGGTAAATGTGAACAGACCCTTAGTTGGACTGAAAATATATACGGAGTACCTCGTTTCAATTCTCTAATAACTTTAACTAACAAACAGTGTTTTTCTCAACTCTCAAGTCTTTATCTATGTTTTCAGAATGTAAATTACGAGTCTTAAAATTGACAAACATGCAACTCTAATTGTTGCCATTATTAAAGAATTATTAATCCCTAAGAAAAGTATAACATTTGAAAATTCTTTCCCAAAAAAAAGCCATTGACAATTGTTATAATAGTTGACTTTGTCTGAACTAATCCTTAATCTATATCTACTAGGCACTAAGATTTACGTACATGCCACACAATTGTACATGAAAAGGTTCTAATAACTCTTACGAATATACTCAGGTGTTACAAATAAAAGCTTCAAAATAAAGGATTGAAATATGATCATAGTTTTTGGAAATAATCGCCTCCAAACCTTCCTTATCAAACTTATGGAATACTTCGTAAAATTCACAGATAAATATTCGTCAAATCTTTTAACATTCCCAGTTTTAAAAAAGAACATGATTTATTAACTCCAATTTATCAAACTTGAGACTTTGATGTTGATATTTTTTGAAAGGCAACTCGATTGACTTTATTCGTTTATATTACGTTACATCAAATCTGGCCTTACATTCGTAGACAATAAATAGTTTTCTGTCCTTCCAAATCTATCATTGACTCCTTTAGTCTACACCACGTGTTCCCTTATTTTCCATTAACTGTTGTGAATTTTTTTTTTTTTTTTTGAAGGATTAAAAATAAAGGGTTGGTATCCAAAAAAAAATTTAAAGAACAAAACAACTCTTTCACAAACTAAAAACTAGCCGTTGGAAAAGGACGCGTATAATCACGCCGCTCAACTCTAACGTTCCAAAAACACATCAATATAATTAAAAAAAAAAAAAGGTTAATTTCATTCTCAAACTTTTTCTTCATATTTTAATTTCAACATCACAGTGTTTATAACCCCAAATCAATCAATCTCTTCTTCTCAAACTCATCACTTCTCTCTCTATTTTCTCTCTCCTCCTTTCTCTCTCTACGAAGGAAGAAGAAGAAAGTAATTTCAAATTTCAATTCAAGTTTCTTTCTCTTTCTTCTTTCTTTATCTCTTTAAATGGCGGCGATGAACGGCGGTTACTCCGATAATACTCCGGCGGCCACCCCGGCGGCTCTTCCGGCGAAGCAGAACGTTGCTCCAGCTAAGACTGTTGATACTCAATCTGTTCTTAAAAGGTCTTTCCTTTTATTAATTCTTGTGTCAATTTAATGAGTTAATTATTTCTGGGTTCTTGTAATTTGTAGTTTCAATTACTTGGTTTGTATGAGGAATTTTAATGATTCGATTAGTACCCACTACTTGAAATTAGTTTATTTATCTGGGTTTTGATTGAATTAAATTAATTATATCGATATAGAAAAATGATAATTAGGGTTTCAATTTAGGGCTTTTTAATTGAATAAGCTTCATCCTGCCGATCTAGAACATAAAATTAGGGTTCTTTTGATTTTATAAATTGGGGTTTTAATTTTATTATTGCTAATTTTCTGACGATTTCTTTCTTTCCTTTTTTTTTTCCTTGCGATTTTTGAAACAGGTTGCAGTCTGAATTAATGTCTCTTATGGTAAGTAAATCATAAAATTACAAGAATACATTTTGCAAATTAGTTTCAATCAACTAAAATATAATTCTGAAAATCTTTAATTTTATGATTTTTGTTTGAATTAGATGAGTGGTGATCCCGGAATCTCAGCGTTTCCTGAAGAAGACAACATATTCAATTGGAAAGGAACAATTCATGGAAGCAAAGAAACAGTATTTGAAGGCACAGAATATAAACTTTCTCTAAGTTTTCCTGCTGATTACCCATTTAAACCCCCTAAAGTCAAGTTTGAGACTGGTTGTTTCCACCCAAATGTCGATGTTTTTGGTAACATTTGCTTGGATATTCTTCAGGTACATTCTAATAATTGATTGTGCTTGATTATTGTTTAGATTCGAGTCCTCGGCCACCCCGAACCGCCACACTAACAGTAAATTTATGAACTGTGTAGGATAAATGGTCATCTGCTTATGATGTGAGAACTATATTGCTATCCATCCAAAGTTTGCTTGGAGGTAATTAACTTAATTTCACTTAATTTGGGAATTTTATTGTGTTTTTCTAGTAGTAGTAGTGATTAATAAGTTTCTGATTTTGGGTTGTAATTTCAGAGCCTAATACCAGCTCACCATTAAACACACAAGCAGCAGCTCTTTGGAGCAATCAAGAAGGTTGGTGGTGATTTTGGGTTGTTGATTATTTTAATTATTATAATACTCCCTTCGTCTCTAAAAGGTTTTACGGAACATTATTTAAAGACGGGGAGAGTATAGTTTATCATAATAAATAAAGTAGAGAATTTGACTGAATTTATGTTGGTATGATGCAGAGTATAGAAAAATGGTGGAAAAGCTTTACAACAAGCCAGCAGCATAGAGAGTGTGGGGTGTTAGATGATGAAAAGGTTGGGGTGGTTTGGGAGCACAGTTTATGATGATTTGTTTGGTTGAAAAGACAATTTGTTGTGTTTCAATCATTGTGCCAATCATTTGTTGTTACACAGAACCTTTTTATTTTAATGGAATTTTACATTTTTTTTGCCTAATAATTAATTTTTCTGTGTTTCTTCCCTTCTTTTCATCTTTTGGTATCCAACATACAAACAAGGCACAATATTCTTGAACGACTCTGTACCCCAGGATTAACGTTACGAAACATATTGTCAAAAATCGTAATAGGTTGGAACAGTGCTACGCCTTACCATCAAAATAAATTATGCTCTGTACTTGTAACAACAGTCGTAAGTAACAAGGATGAGTCTATTCGGCCTAGATGAACTAATCTAGTTTATAATGACTTCAGTGTTTGGGAGAGAAATTTAAACACGAGGTCAAATGGGAGAAATCAACATTTTATAAAAAAGTTTGTGAATTAGAGATGGGAATTATACGAAACAAATTAAATTAAAAGAAGAATATGGAGTAGATTATTTTAACTCAAATTTTCAAATTGGATCCAATAAAATTAGTCCCACATGAAAATCAGCCATCTTTCAAAAAAAAAAAAAAAATAAAAAAAAATCAGCCAAATTCAAACTGTTCAAACAGTAAAGGCTTTCAGAGAATGTTATGTTAACAAAGACTCATGTACCAAACTACCAATCACTAATTAAGAAAGAAGAATTCTTGAGATATATCTAAAATTAAAGCTGATACAGATTTGTTTATTTAATTTAAGACATGAATTCACAAGCTTAACAAAACATAATGAGGCAAAAAAAGGGGGTTTAGAGAAAGAGATGAGCCACTAGTATACAACATTGTGTGACTGTAACTGTCTACTATCATCAAGATGCCCAAAAGTAGTGTCTTGATCTGAGGCCATATTCTTGTTGTCACTATTGAAGTTCTTGTTCTCTTTGTCCAAGTTGAACGAGCAAGCCTCACTTAAAACCTGGCTATCATGATGTGAGCTGCCTCAAATTGAACTTTGCCAACTCTTTGTACTTCTCCACAACACCAATTAAGCACACAGTCTGGAAAAAGCAAGGTTGTACTTAAGATTCGCATGGATTTCGTAGCAAACAAAAATCTAGAGGACAACTATGGAGAAAACTAAAACAAATCATATATGCCAGCCAGTAAAAAACTCAAGACAACTTTTAGTACCTTAACAATTTGGACTATTATAGTCTTCTCTGGATTTTTGAGATCTACTTTATGTGGTTCAGGAACAGCCTTGGCAACCGCATCTATTATCTTCATCCTCTCGATGCCAGAATTGGCACGAGCATCATATTGAACAGCAAACTGAGGGAATACATCCAAAACAAATTAATTATCTGATCCACAAGATCAGCACCATAAAGTTGATACAATCTAAGCACCACAAGATTCCAACTTTCTATCTCATATAGATGCAGGAGGTTTATTCCCATGTCAAAGTTCGTTTTGCACATTATGTCAATCACTCCATAGTAACCAAGTAACACTATCAGAATATTGATTGAATAGTTGAAAACCAAGTAACACTATCACCAAGCACAAAAATAGGCACTGTATATGAAAATTCAACATGCATAATTATGGCGAAAGAGTAACTGAGATCTGCCAGTACATAGTGTGTTTGTCAAGCATGTATGGGCAAGTACCTTGATTGGTGCTTCAGCGTTGACAGGGAAGTATTGTTCAATAACTGGCTTAATAGCTCTCGATATTTCCTCTTCAGATGCATAACATGAAAGTTCTACTGGTAGCACTCTCAGAAGAAACCTACAGAAATGAAATATCTTAGTGAAGTCCACAACAAAGGTAGTACTCGTTTGTGAAGCTGTCAAATAAAGAAGCTATATAAAGAAAGGCAGCTTGAACCTTGACATATGCTTCTTTGTAGCTGAAGCAGATTCCATCATATGCTGTACAAGTTCTCCAGGGCTAGGGTCTCCATCCTTTCTCCGCATAAGTACAAAGACAACACCATTACAGCCAGTATCAATCTTGGAGAAACGCCGCTGATTCAACAAAACAACATTTATTTCAAATACTAGTATAAGAGAAACACTCATGATGATGTATAATGTACCTTAAACATGTTAGACTTGCACTCATCTTTTTCTGGCCTTTTAATTGGAGGGTGGGGGGCGGTGTATTACAGATTGTCATATTAACTCACCTTGCCCTTATCTTTTAATTCCTTAAGTTCAGCTTCTATCAACTTATCAACGGATAGCTCTGCGGTATGATTTATGCTTTCTAACTTTTTGGTATCACTGCACTGTTTCTTTTCGATTGGTTCCTCATTCTCCTTGCTTTGGTCATCAGCTTGTTTATCAATTTCCTCACAACCATCAGCAACTTGTTTATCAATTTCCTCACAACCATCAGCAGCTTGTCCTGATCCAACCATAAGCAACTTATCATCCTTCTTAGCAGGATCAGTATTTTCTTCCAGGGTACTTCCATTGTTAGCAACCTCTTCTGCAACTTTTTCAGACTGGTTCTCGGCTCCATTCTCGTCATCATCTTCTTCATTATCAGAAGAGTCAGAGTATGAAAACTTTATTTTTTTGTTTGCAGGTTTCTCTGGTATCACTGTTATGTTAGCCCTTGAATCCTTGCCATCGACTAGCTCTTCTAAAATCTAATCAAAAACAAAATGATACTTTATAGGATTATCCACACAGACACACGCGAGGAAATAAACCAGAACAACAGGTCCAATATCATGACAAAATAAGGGCCTTCACAGCCAAAGCGCATAACATATAAGATTTGAGTGTATAAGACACTCCAGTTACTTTGTTATGTGAAATTTATGCAAAAGTTCAAGCACAGAGAACAACAAGGAAGTAAGACTTGATAATGCTCAAATACTGTACAGTATATGGGTGTTTATGTATGTGCCAATTAGGTCTGTATGAAACAGCTGCTTTGCAAGGATACTACTGTAATTTTGCTCCTGCACAATTAATGAGCTGTTGCCTGTTTAATAGTATGACCTAACATTTTTGGCAAATGACAAGCTCTCTTTAATTGTTTTCCTCTTCCCATCATCTGCCTTGTGAAAAATAAATATATAAATAAATAAATAAATAAATTCTTGACCATTTGTGCAGCACAAGAAACACTAATTCTTGGAAGCTGTTATTACTAGGAAAAACCGCTGGAAAAATTTTAGCACTAGAAAATATAAAATAACTGAGTTTGGAGCTTTGGACCCTTCAAAATTCAAGTCTTGACCAATAATAAAGATAAAAGAAAAGGTCCACTATAATCTCTTGATCCAATGCTACAACTTCAAGCCAATAGCCAGGCCAAGGCAGTAGGTTGCATAGCTATGAACTATGTTACTCGGACACGCCATTTTTGGCCTCATACCCGGGTCAGTACGACCCGACACGGACCCGGGTATGAAATCCGTTCCGGACACTCCGTTTGGCTCTCGGGTATGGCATAGTTGTCTTGGAGCTTCAAAAATAGCAGGGAAGAGCTTCAAAAATAGCAGGGAAGAGCTTCAAAAATGGCGAACAGTAACACTCAACAGAGGAGAGAGGAGAGAGGAGAGAGGAGAGAGAAATAAAAAATGAATGGTTGAGTCTTTTATTGGACCCACACTCCACTCTCTTTTTACAGAAATTTCAACATATGCTTTTAAAATTTGGCAGTATCAATAAGAGTTTTGGCAGTATTAGACTATTATATTAGGTACTTAGGTAGTAGACTAGTAGTAGTACTACTTTTCGTTAAAAAAAAAATAGTATTACTATACAGAGTATATTATACAGTCTAATTTAAAATAAAAATTGCAAATTTTTTTATGGGGACTTGCTATGATTATCCTATTTTTTTTTTCTTTTATTGTCGTATCCGTACCCGAGTCCAAAGTAAAGACGGTGTCCCCGTGTCCTAAATTTTTGAAAATGACGTATCGGACACTCGGATCCGTACCAATATCGGATACCCGTACCCGTGTCAATGTAACATAGGCTATGAAGTCCACGTTAAGAATGATAATACCTACCAAATATATCTCGAATTACTTAGTTCATGGATATCCAAATAGTAATATATTTTTCAGCAGTATACAATCTCTCTTCTATGTTTTTCTTCTTGATCATTTGTGCAACCTAAGAAACACTACTAGGTGTTTGATGCTGTATTAGCAGGGAAAATGTGTGCCGAAATTTTTGTTACATTAGAAAATGTAAAATACCTCAGTTTGAACCCTTCAAAACAATGATGATGATAAGGGAAAAGGTCCACTCTAATCTCTTGATGCAATCATACAACTTTAAACTAATATGCTTATATGCTTAGGTATCAGAGTCTGCAGTAAGCATATTCAGAACCCATATTCACTCAATATCTGTCGGACCAATTGGTTTAAGGATATTCAACCAGTAATCTTTTCGGCAATTAACAAGTTTTCTTCTATGTTTTTACTCTTTCCATCACTTCTCTTTCCTCCTTAGTTCTTATTAATTCAAAAATCCCAAAACATCATTTCCTCTCATCTTTCCTTAAGCCTAAATAACTATTAGCTCTAGGACACTACTCATATATTACTAGCTTAAACACTTCAAATTCAAACCAACAACAAATATCGGCGAAAAAGCCCAACTTCCTACAAGTACAAGGTCCACCTTAAACATTAAGCAAAGTTCAATGTTAATAAACCAATTAATCTATATATTCAATACAAATCCCAATTCACTTCAAATCACCCACCCCACCAAGATTATCAAACCCCATCAATTAATAACATGAATAAAGCCTAAAAGAACATAAAAATTAAAACTTGAATAGTTAGGGTGCTAAAAATCACTATTTCAATCAAAAAACATTTTCTAAATCTATTAAAATAAATACATAATAAAAAAGAATAAATTAACATACAGTATCAATGACATTGATAGCTTCCTGAGAAGCTTGGTGTTCCCTTCCACCATCACAGGTTATGAAGAAGCCTTGAATTCCTGGTCTTAATGGGCTTGGTCCCTTCTTCTTCACTGCTTTCTGGTAAACAAATTAAATAAATAAAAAAATCACAAAAATCAAATTCATTAAATTAATTATATACAAAAAAAAATGAAGGAATAAAAATGGAAAAAAGGGGATTTACGTTGTGAGGTAGGTAACATCGTTTGCGTTTTTTGGGGTCGTTGGTGTTAGCAGTTTTTGGTTGGTTTTCAGAAGCCATTGAAAGAGAGAAGGGAGGTTAGTGAAGCCGAAGAACAAGAACTGAAAGAGGGTTTTGATTTGGGACTTTTGTTTGAGAGAATTCACTTCAATTGGTTTTTACAATCTAAACGCATCGGTTTGTTGTGATGATAGAGCAAAACTCATCGTTTACTAGAGTGTTTGGGTTGTGTTCAATATACTACGTACTCTATATCTTGTTTGAATTTACTTAAATACGGATTAAGTAGAAATAACTAAATAAGTACAAGTAAGAGAGTGAGGGATAGCTCAAGTGGTTAGAGCTCTCCTCCCGGTTCCAAGAGATCTTGAATCGATTCTCATCATCCGCCCTTGTGGCTCTCTAAACACCAAAAAAAAAACTAAATAAGTACAAGTAAACTTTTCGTTTAGGTATTACTGTACTAGTGGTAACCTTATTCTATTCTTGGAAGAAATACATTAGAATCTCAAAGCACCATAGCCAACACTATCACATATTCTCTTGTTATGGCCTTACGGGGCAAGTTATTGAGGATTTGCCTTAAGTTACCCATAGAACAACTCTTATTGATGATATTGAATTATTGATTAGCTTCATTGTTCGCATTATGTGGATACTAAAAATAAAACTCATTGATTTCAAAAAAATTAATCGTTTTTTTATTGGCATCAATAAAAGAAGGAAAATGTTATACATAGCCCTTAGGGCTATATATAAACATTAAATTTTTTGAAAATCGTAAAAAGTTAACAAATCATCAAAATATAAACACTAATAACACTGATTTACGCGTGTTTTTGTCAAGAATTCCTAATTTTATACAATTTCCAAGAATATATTTAATGCTTATATATAGCCCTTAGGACTACATATAACATCACCCATAAAAAAAATGCATTCGTACTAGTAATTCAGAACCAACTACGCATTACCAAAAGATGGATTACACTTGCCCAAAATGAATTTAAGTCAACGAAGTCGTTATTGATCGAGTTAACCAATCCTCACTTGGTGTGCCACAGTAGCCATTAGCCAACTTCAACATTGTTCACTTCACTTGGGGCTCAAGGCTCAACCGTTGTAGTGTAACACATTTAGGCCTTGTTCTTTTAAGCTTCTAGGCATAGGAGTCAGCAGAGCCGAGCAGTTACACTGAAGCAACGAGTCTAAAAAAATTGTGCTCTCCTCCCTCACATTTGAATTTCAGTCGTTTGATTTCGCGCTAATTAACCATTGTTTTCTCTCTCCTACACTCCAATTTTTCCACTTTAATTTTCTTCAATCAAGATTCATCTTCGAATTCAAGGTTTCGCATTTGCAGTTATTTTCCCCCTTTAATTAGTTTCAGCTTCCAATTTCTTCAATTGTTAAAATTAGGGTTTATGTTTCACCAAATCAAATTTTCAGGTAGTAATTTTACAATTATTAACCGAATTTGCATGTTGTTGTTTCTGCAGATGGAGGCGCTTTACACCAAACTCTATGAGAAGTACTCTAAACTCAAGGTTTGTTTCTCAATTTTTATCCTTCAGCTTCTTCATTTTTAGGGATTTTTCCCCCAAATTGAGAAATTTTACAGAATTATGAGTTTATGCGGGTTTTTTCGATGATTTTTTCTCTTTCTAGTGAATAATTTTGATGAATTTATAGGGTTTCTGGGTTTACATGATTGTCTATTTGGAATTTAGGTGGAAAAGGATCGTGAGTTGGATAAAGCTAATCAAGAACAAGAAGTGAAATTTATTGAGTTTATGTCTGGTATTTATACTTTACTCTTTAATTTCACTATTCAATTAAAGATTTGTGTAACATTGCTGCTCAACTTTCGTTCTCGTGAAAGAATAATCGATTTGTATTGCTTGTGGAGCTTAGTAGTAGAAATTTAACTATAAAGTCTACATTGTGGTATATGGTCATTGCAATTTTTGGATGATGGTGATTACTTGTTCATGTTACCTCCATTTTAATTGTCATTGCAGCGGCGGAATCTCTAGTAAAGCATTTGACCACTGAGAACAAGAGATTGTTAGAAACTATTGATGAATTACGGAGTGAAGTTGTATCGCAGAGGTATCTATCATTGCAGCATTTGATGTGTCTAATCTGTTAAGCCTAATCATGACCACTGTTTTTTCTTTTTCTTTTTCTGGTTGCAGAACTGCTAAAGACCAACAGTATGATGATTTCCAGCAACGTTTAATGGAGGAAAAACAAAAGAGTAAGTGTAATCTACTGCCAAAATTTTTCTGATAGTTGCTTTATGTTCTCAGATTATGCTGTAAGCATATGTGCTAGGAACATGTTATATTGTCTATTTAGTGACTATCTTATTAGTATGATATTGGATGCTAATCATGCCATATAGTGTAGAGGTTCATGGCTAATTGCTGCTCAGTCTGTTGGAAAACTCCCCTCTGAAGAAGGAACATAAGATAATTAGAATCAGAAAAAAGAAAGAAAAAGCAGTTCTCACCCCCCCCCCCCTCCCTCCTAACCTATCCCCCTAAAAACGTAGCGATAAAATGCTAAGTATGGGATTGGGCCAAAGCGCAACACCTAAGTGTGGGGTGTTGGATGGTGATGCTGTTACCAATGCCAACAACCCTCGGGGCCAAGGCACGACCATGTTGTAGGCATGGGGAATGTGCACAAGAAGGCATAAAACACCTTTTACTTAAATTTTTTTTTTTCAATTTTGCCAATTGAGGGTAGCAGGCATGCCTTAGTGCCAAGCAAGGCAATGCAAGGCCTAGGAAGGCAAGGCAATACAAGCTAAGACAACGCAAGGCCTAGCCAAGGCATCATAGTTTATGATTACAAAGGGTGGATTAAGGCATAAATGAGATGGTTTTGGGCACCAAGTATGCCTCACGTGTTTCTTTGGGAACCCTCGGAAGCACCTCGATGCATAATCTTGCCAGGTTAAAAAATTGTTCTCTAGTAGCTAAAATTGAAGGCTAATACATGACCAATTTTAGAGAATTTGGACCTAGTGTCAAAATATCTCGACATTGTTGGTGATCCATCCTAGGGTCATATAATGTTGTTTGGAACCATATACAACTAGTATTCGGTCACGTAAAGGTTCGTGGCGGCCTTGAGTCGACGAAAGGAGACATAAGTTGTAAATGGTTTAAATTAACATTTAAAGGCAAAGTGGATGATTCCAACCACTCAAACAGCCTTCTGAGGTATCATTAGGCCTTGGAAAGCACCCTGACTTATTTTTATACTTGGGTCCAGAAAAGTCAAAATTTGTCCAAAACTGAAGGCTATAATCCACGCTTTTGGACCAATTTCGCAGGTTTTGGGACCCGATGACGAAAACTTTTGGGATGGTAGGGGATGCATCCCTAGGTCATAAAATGTTGTTTGGAACCATGTATGACCAATAGTCAGTCGCATAAAGGCCCATCGTGGCCTTGAGTTATTAAAGTGAGACGTGTATGTAAACGTCTTAATGACAGTTTAAAGGCAAGGTAGATTGTTCTAACCAACCACATGGGCGCCCAGGGTGTTGTGGGGTCAATGGAAAGCACTTTGCCAATGCTTTTGTCTAGTTTGCAATATCATCTCTGCTTTTGAATTGTAGCTCATGGTTTTAAGGATGGAGGGTTCTCTCTGGTGTGATGCTTTTGTTGCGTTATTAGTTTTGACTCAAGACTGACTCTTTGTCCAATGTATGCAGATCATGAGCTTTCTGCAGAGGTTGAGCAACTACGGCAGTTACAGCAGGAGATTCCTAACTCTAGCAACCAAACTAACCAACATGATGAGGAGCAAAATATAAACAGTGTTCAACGTAGCCCATCTGTATCTCGAGGGCAGGTGAATGAATCGCCAATGAGAATGACAAGGACACGTGCTAGACTTCTAATGGAAACTGATTCTGCCATAAATAGTACATCAGCTGGTCTTCACGAGCCTTCATCCAAGAAAAGAAAGTTATCAGATCAATCTAAAGATGTTTCAAATGCATTAGTGCAGGTATTTTTTGGGGCTATTTTGAGCCTAGGATTATTGATATTATTTACTGATTGTTCTGTGTGTGAACATGCAGCCAGAGTGTTGTCGAAGCAACATTGACAATGAAGGTTCGTCTATGGAGTTATACCACCAATCAACTTGAGAAAATTATTGTATGCCTGCTAAATTCTTGTTAACTAACAAGATTACTTTTCATTACTCTGTAATTTCTGTAGCAGGTCCTTGTAAATGCCTGTTTCAAAGTTTTGTTGAGTGCCTGATTGGCATGAAAGTTTCTGTTGCTAATCAGCCTGAGGGAAGGTGTCTACATGCAGTCCATCAGTCCAGTGGTAATTCATTGTTGATCATCTTTTGGCATTGATGGAGAAATTGTTGCTGACAAGCAGCTCCCTTCTTCATGACATATACACTTAATGTTTGGAGTTCTGTGTTAAGTTTGAAGTGTCACTCTATCTCTTTCACCTGTACTCTAGATCTTTACCTTAAGTTTCCTGTCTTCACTCTCTTTCTGAAGTATAATTTCGTATCCTATTTCTCATACATAATAACCTATACTACCTTATATAAGTGCATATTTATGGAGATCTCTTTACCCTATGACTTCCGCATAGAAATCATATGAGCCTTTGGTTCTTTATTGAACCATGTGGAAGTGATGTTAGGTGTTACTGATTTCTCATTGCTTGGAGCATCTTTTATTTCTATAGACACCAGCTATTCCATGGACTGTTGCTGTTTGTCGCATAAGTGCATGTATGCTATATGATAAAATTTACCTTTGCAATTAATTTGGCAAATATAAAACTTAATTTTGTCTATTTTGGCTTATTGCAGGTTATTCATTTACTTTGACATGGGTGAATAAGGCTACCCCAACGGGAGAGTTATTGTATCATGTATCCTCCCTAGGGACATTTGCTAATGTGGCTCCGGAGTGGATGCAAGAAGTTATCATCTTCAGCACAAACATGTGCCCCATTTTCTTTGAGAGAATATCTCGTGTTATCAAACATCGCTAGCTCTTGGCTTCTTGGGCTGCCACAGGCTCGGTTTGATACAGCGCCTTTGATCCAATGACTGATATTTGAGATTTATTTGTGCATTAGTGATAGATATTATATGTGCTGGTAGCATCCCCTCATTATCTAATAGTGCTGGTAGCATCCTTAATTGTTCATTATATGTGATGTATGTAGTAAACCTTGCGAATTTTCAGGTAGTTTCTCTCCTAAGCTACTTTTGTAAGTTATAGTCTTTAATCTAATTTCTTCTACCATGTTGTGTACCTGTGTACTAGTTTATTTATGTAATTGCTTTAGAACTTCAAGATTTCTATATCATAGATTAGCATGAACGATCTAGTTCAAAAAGGCAAAACCTGAAAGCCTCATGTTCAAAATTGAATACACATCTTTTTGCACTTCCTGCGGTGTCTAGAGGTAGCTGCAGGCAGTGATTGACAGTGTTGCTGACTGCTGAGTGAACTTTAAGTTTAACCTGAGATGATTTTGGAGCCATATTACCTTCCATGAATTTCTAACAGAGGCTATAACTCAACCCCTTACCTGATACAAGACAAATGGCATGTTCTTTTTTTTTTTTTTTTTTTTTTTTTTTGACACAAAAATGGCATGTTCTGAAATACCTCTCAATAGATGCAATATTGTCCAAGTGAGGAATTTGAATTGCCCAAATCATGTCACTGTAAGAGTAATCACAGATGATCTGGATCCGAGTCTGCAATCAGAATGTGCAATTTCCATTAATTTGCATTTAGATTGCAAGGAGATGTGTAATTTAGGTTGCGTCCTCGGGATTATTTTTGGTTATTTCTCTAGTTCAATTATAGGTCCCAATTTTTGTTTGAACTTCAGTTTGCTATATTTTGGAATGATGATCGACCTTGAGCTCAAATTATTGGGTGTCACTTGGGAATAAGAATGCCTTTACAATACAACCTTACTTCCGACATCGGGTCAAGATCTATTAACATGATTTTATCAAGATCTACAAAATATTTGAATCATGTAGTAAATACATTAGCTTTCGATATTGGCAGCTTGACCTATGTATGTAATCAGGAGTTTTTTAAGTCTGACAAGGCGTCCTTGGTTGTTGCTGAGATTACGGCATCAGAAGCATTAGGCAGATAATAGTATTTTCCTGCATAAAGATTTGAAATTTGAATCATATTAGAGAATGCACAAGAAATTTCAAAAGAAATCTGTTCTTGTAAACCATACCCTGAGCTACTCTGGCTATCTCTTTGGCAAAGCCAGTGGATACAAATTTGTTCTCTGTGTCAATGACAAGCAGTGACATTCCTGATTTGTAAATTTTACCAGCCACTTCAAGAATCTCTTCCTAATAAGGAGCACAACCATGAAACATCATTAATTTTCAGGGCATAAAAAATAAATTACAGAAAGGCCGAGGGGATAAAAAATAAGGAGCACAACCATGAAACATCATTACTAAGGTCCAGCCTCCAGGAGGTGTAGAGAATAGATTACCTTTAACTCTTTTGAAGAAGGCCGAGGGGTATCTGCAGTTACTGCTTCTGGGTCTGTAGATCTTTTCAGTGATATGTTTGCTCTACCATCAGTTATAGCAACAATCATGATGCGTCCAACATCTCCACTTTTTTCTGCATTCATCCCGACCCTCACAGCCTAAGCATATGTAGAGGAGGAGTCAGAAAGGATTTGCAGCATTGTAGCTTGAGTACAGCAAATTGAATTCAAATGTTGAGACACATTAAGGCACAGCATAGGTAGTGCAAAAGTACTGACCATTGTAAGACCATGAGCTAGAGGAGAACCTCCACCACATGGAAGTTTCTCAAGACGTTTTCTTGCCATTGAAATTGATCTGGAAGGAGGCAGGAGAACTTCTGCAGAGTCCCCGCGAAATGGAATGATAGAAACCTAAGTAACCATGTGAAAACATAAACATAGGGAACCTCCTAAAAATTGAGGAAAAAAAGATCTAGAAGAAAATATATTGCCTTTGTTTGGCAAGTTGAAATATATAAATAGAAAGTTTCTTAGTCTGTCCTCATGTCTGATAGAACATAGAAGAGATATTGCATAGACTGTAAAGCAACTGCACAACTACACAAGTATCTGGCAGAGTGGCAGTACAATGTAATCTTAGGAGGCTTTTGGCCTTTTTGCTGAACTGACTACATAAAATTTAAAGGAAAATTTTTTACAAGAAGAAAAGGCAATATCAACGTTCGAAATTTCAAACCATAATTACGCCCTACATCAAGTTCAATGATGATGTGACAAGGTTGAGCAACCTGAGCATCATCCCACTGGAAAAGTAGTCAGCAATTTTCTGAATGGTTTATCGAAGATGTAAAATTTGAAACCTTGCATTCAAAAAAATTCTAAATGTTGGATTCATCAGAAATAGAAAGGTAAAACTGGATACTGGTAAAGGAGGAGGGAGGCAGGGGTGGGTGTGTGGGGGTAGTGTTAACGATTCATTCTCAAGTTCTCAACCATTGATGACCGACTTGTGCCAACCGGCATGGGATATGTTGAAGTGCACACATAAGCCCACAACACTGCTATCAATCATATAGAAGTGGCATGCCTAGCCACAACATAGCATGCCATGGATTAGCAGAGGAAGTTATCCATGTGCTACGTTTGGTAGGAAATATGCAAACCTTTGCAATTTTCATCCAGAATAACATCATGCTGGTTTTATTAGTTAAGTTAGAATCACCTGATCTCTACTTGTATAGCTCTCAGCCAACAACTTGAGTGCTGCACCTTTTGCATTCTGCATACGGTTTAATGCCATGCTCCCACTAGCATCGACCACAAATATAACCTATCATCAAACAATTATCAAGCCAATGAAATACAGTAGTAAAAGTAATGCCTTTTCTCTATTTCCCAAGATCATAAAATTATTATTTTTCTATGGTATTAGGGTTAAGCTCTGAAAAATATGTGATGTAGTGTTTTGGAGGGCTCGGGGAAGTAATGCTATCAAAAGTATAAAGAATAAAAATGACAGATTTAGAGAGGTATCAAAGCCGGCAGTAAATACCAAAGCTCCTGCTTTTCTAGCCATTCTTTTTGCTCTCATGTCTGTTTTTTCCACAAAAACTTTCCTTTCCTTGAGCAAATCCTTCTCCTTCCTCAGTTTTTGATACGGAGCAGCAGCTCTGAGGGTTGCATCCACGGCTAATCTCCTGACAGGACCCTGTTCAGAATAAGTCTTGTTTAGTGGAAATAGAAATGGTGGGGCTTACAGTATACCAGAGGCAGCGAACAGGATAATCAAAGCAATAAAAGTGTCAGATTCTGGTTCGAAGTCTTCTGATGCAAATAACCTATCCAGTCTTATGCAATGAAAGAATAATCGGGAATCCTGTTTCTTCTTTTAATCAGTCTTTACTGGGTGAGTAGGTTAAAATCTTTGGATTCATTGGTTTATTGAAGATATTTAGGATATAATAAATTAATAAAGCTTTAGAAAAGTAAGTAGACAAGCTTAAGATGCACTAGAAACCTTTGGAAGCATTGGCTTAATGTAGCGGCCTCGGTCATCTGAAAATATGACATTCTTTGCTCTCCCAGCCTTCCCTTTACGTCTCTGAGCTTGTTGAGCAAAGAAAAGAAGTTTCTCATCCACCAAACCTCCCTCTGCGTCAAAGATAAATTCTTCGGGTAACTGATCCTGTTGTTCGTTCTCCTCATCATTCTCATCCTGCAACACATCAAGTAAATGTCAATCCAGAAACAAGCCACAAGTCAATAAACAAGCAGGAACTAGAACTTAGAAAGGGGGAAAAAGGAACCTCTTGGTCTTCTTCCTCATTCTGCTCCTCAGATGAATCCTGATTCTGTTGAGGAGGTGGTGGTGGTGGCGGCTGCTGCTGATTTTGATCTTCTGGAGGCCTTTCCTGAATGATTGAACGAGGAAGAATTACCAGTTCAACCTGAAATGAAACAATATAATAGATTTTAAAAACTAGTTTGCTTCAAGAGGTCATCATATCATTTATCAATCCAAAATTCCAAATGACACTGTAGATGTCCACAACTACACTTGACAAAATGTTCAAATCTTAAAGAAACTCCCAAGCTACATATGATTTATAAGCATAATGTTATCACATTCTGTGATGATCTCAAGGAAAGTTTGACTTCACAATTTCACAAAAGCACTAAGAAAATCCAGAAAGCATTAAGGTTTTACTTGAACGATACTTAACAGCTTTCTTCAGATCATCCACGCTAACTTTTTCACGTCCTTCAAAAGCAGCCAGACATTTAGCAACACGCATAGCATACAACTCAGCTCTGTGGCCCTGCAAATAATTGTTACGCTTGTAGAAGCTCATACTAATTTGAAATTATGCCAAGATGATCAAATGAGAGTCCAATTTTTAGAACCTGGCAACCACCTCGCATTGCTTCCATGACCAAGTATTTTAGTTGCTCCCTGCTAATAGTAACATCTTTCAAGTACTCACGTGCCAAAATGATCTGCGACATATTCCAATAGACAAAGAATTAAACATACATTTGGGAAGCCAGGTCCCAAACAAGGACAAAGCATTTCACAGACAGCTGTTTGGAGAGTCTCAACACGATTTATGATATGCAGCTTTGATGGCCTGATATATGCATTTATCAGTGCCTGAGAAAGGAAGTCTTGCATTTGGGATGGGGGCATTAGGGGATGATGCATAGCCTGAGGAATGTAACAGAGGAAGTATGCTGTTTGGGTAGTGAGGCATTGTGAGGTGGCTGGCATATCTTTGGAATAAATTAGATATGATGGTGATAAATTGGGTTATTTGTCTCTTGTTCTCCCATGTCTACAGGCCTTTTGTACAAGTTTTGGAAGGAATATATCTGGACATTTCTATGGGGTTTGGCTGACTGTTCTTCCATTCTTTTAGATAGAGAAGTGTACCTTTCTTTACTTTACTGCTACTCTATGGGAATTTCCAGGGTTGCTAGAGAAAAAGCATGATTGGCATGCTAAATTTTATCATTGACTACTTTACAGGACACCTTATTCTCAGTTGTTGTTACTCTCACAAATGAGTTACTATACCAAGTCCAGTACAAGATACAGCACTGTCTGGAATGAGTTCATACATATGCATATTATTACAAGGCTTCCTCACTAGGTACATAAAAAAATTCCCTTCTGTGAAAAAGGAACTTCTTTTCATGGTTACAGAGAAGTGAAAATCAGAAAAAGCTCAACAAACCAGCAAATGAGAAGTGGCAGCTATAAGTGGGCGTGCTTACAAGATAGTAGGTAAAACCCAACTTGATTGTTACTTTATTACCTGTGTTTTAGCTAATTCTGTTTCCTCTTCAACCATTTTAAATACTTCATTGATTTGTTCCTGAAACTGTGTTGCAATTCCAACAGCTGCAACACGATCATCAAAACTCATTGGAAGATCTGCACTGCAGAAGGATTAGGACATCAATGTAGGATGCAAAAAATCAAAGAAAGAACAAGCCTACATGATGTGCTGTTAATGTACAGCCTGTATCTTGTACTTCGTAAGCAGATTGAAGCAATACCAACTAATAAAAACCCAACAATGCATATTCAAAGAACCCAGAATACAATACCTCAAATTAATAGCTACACGATCCAACAAATGCTCACGTACAGCACCCTCTTCTGGGTTATAAGTGGCAATCAACAAGGGCTTGCATGGGTGACGAAAACTGATTCCTTCTCTTTCAACAATATTGACACCCTCGGTTAAAACATTCAGGAGCAAGTTACTGATCCCTTCGTCCAGAAGGTTTATCTCATCAATATATAGGACACCTCTATGAGCTTCAGCCAAAAGTCCAGGCTGGAAAACAGTAGCTCCTGTTTTCACAGATTCCTCAACATCAACAGACCCAATAAGTCTATCCTCTGTAACACCAAGAGGAATCTGCAAAGTGTAGAGCCAGTAAATAAATGAAGGTAAGGAACACAAAGGTAAATATATAAGGATGTTAAATGTTTTATGTACAGTACCTGTACAAATGGAGATTTTACAATTTTGGTCTTTATGTTGCCAGATGAATCATATTCAAGACGATCAGCCAATCCATCTTCCCACCTTCACCATATGCACTATATTAAATGATTAAGCAAGCAAACTAAATGCACACCAAACAAGGTATGACTGATAAATGAAGGACAGCGCTACAGTGCTACACCCATACGTTACTTGGTTTTGCTTGTTAATAAACTAACAGAATTCAATTTAGTAGCAGAAAAGAGTAAGAACAAAGCATGTAAAATTAAGCTTCATCAGCAAAACATTACATAGATGTCATGAAGAACATGTTTAATGGGAGAGAAATTGAAAAATTAAGGGTATATACTTCATACAAAGCATTTTCAGATGAAAAAAAAAACACTCAAAATATATGGAGTAACCTTACTCTTCTGGATTGGATGGATCAGCATTTGCAATGGAACCCACAACTACATCAATAGGTGGGAGAATGGCATGTAAACCACGTGCCATAATTGTTTTGGCTGTCCCTCGCTTTCCTGATATGCCTATCCCTCCTATTTCACGATCGATAGCTCCAAGCAAAAGTGCAGTTTTAATAGCATCCTGCAATTAGATGAACAACTTTATTGAGAAAATCAAGAGGTTACAGGTGAACAAGTTATACATATAATGTTCCACAAGACTATTCACGATACGCTTGCAGTTTCAGTGGTAAGCTCTGTAGTACATCAACGATATATTTTAGCTCACATTTCAAATCAAATGTCCAATCATTCATTCATATAAATATCCAAATACCACATCAATTTACTCATCAACTAGAAGTTCTTAAACAATGACATCCACTCTTTAGTTTTAACTGCAAGTCTTCTGTTCCTCAAACCCCAAAAAGGTTGTGAAACAATCGATTCATCAGGCTCTTTCAATATCAGTGAAAGATATTGTACTAGGATTTGGTATATAGACAAAATTAAGACCAATTTCCTGGTAATTTATTACTTGCAGTCAAACATATGACATACTTCCAAGAATGTTGCTCCCTCCATTGCAATAAGAGTGCAACCAAGGTGAGAATTTCTTAAAACCAGAAAGTAACTAGACGAAATAACTCAATAAACCAGATGTCCCATAAAGTCTAATCAATCCATCGGGATATATAATTGGCTCCCAATAATAGACGGATTAGCTTTATTGGCAGTCTTGAAGATGATAGCATAATCACCTCGATATAGCAAATGACCTTCTGCCTCCACCAGATTCAAGGCCTTTCCTCCTAATCTCTCACAAGAACACGACGACATAATGCAAAAATGAACTACACTAAGCTGCCCACAGCCTAATTCAATCTACAATCATCTTCAGCTAAATGTGTATTTCAATAAGCAAATTGTGGTAATTCTGCATCAATCTCCCATGCCCCGACTCGATATTCTCATCCTCAGTATGCCCAAAGAACCTAATCTCCCCCATAGCTAGTCAGCTAGACGATCGAGTTC
Organism: Chenopodium album; assembly: GCF_948465745.1. NCBI lineage: Eukaryota > Viridiplantae > Streptophyta > Magnoliopsida > Caryophyllales > Amaranthaceae > Chenopodium > Chenopodium album. Next base: position 1,930,133 of record NC_137855.1, read on the forward strand.
AACTCAAAAAGAACTCCTTTTGATTGCCACCTATATAACCCGACTCGATGTACAACATCAAATTCAATCATATTTAACTCTCAGAGAACCTAATCTCCTCCATAACTAGACGATCAATAAGTCTAAAATTCGAAATTACAATCTAATATGAACAATTTTAAGCAATTCCAGGATCATTCCACCCATAATTTTCAAACATTTATACCAAGAACCAAAATTTAACAAATTAGCATAAATAAAATAATACAGAAATCGACAGAAAAGGAGAGATAATGAGAGAAGCCATACTTGTCCAACAACAGCAGCAAGAGGGAAGAATTGTCGTCCATAATTAGCGTCTCTAGGGTTTTCAGAGTCGGAAACAACGGTGCCATTGTCGGAATTAAGAGTTGTGGCAGCGAGAATTCTGAACGGCGGCGGTGAACGGCGGAAGTTGCGGCGGCGCGTGAGCTTAGTAGAAGTGAAGGTGGTGTAGGAGAGAGAGAATGGTTTGTTGGAAAAAGAGTGTGAATTGAGGAGAAAGAAGCTTGGTGAAGATGATAACGCCATTGTTGTCGAGCTTGAGCTTGAAGAAGAGGATGGAGAAAATTGTTGAGTTCACTTATCTGTTTCTCTATATCAGCCCACCAATTGGAGTATATTGTTTTATTTATTTATTTATTTTCTAATGATGACCAATCTAAAGAGGACACTTGTATTCACTCTCAAATCTCAATTAACGAGATTCGAACCTGCAACCTCTAATAGTTGTAAAACTAATAATCTTACCACCGAGCTTACTACGGAGTGTATAGTGAATAACAACATGAATAACAAATTTATTACAAAAAAATATTAAGTCATAAATTAAAATGTATTTTAATGTTAACCCATGCATACAAGAGTATAATTTTTTTGACCTTTTTTCAGCCTGAAAAAAAAATTGCCAAGATATTTAATACCCTCAAGGAGTCCAATAAGAGCGGTAGAACCATCCAAGATGCCCTTAAACAGCCAATTTTACCCCGTTCGCAACTTGCAGTGATTTCGTAAACTCAAGCCTACCATGGACGTTTTTGACAACATATTATATCATATATGGTTTTAAACGACGTTAAATAACCCCGAAATGTATCCTTTAGGGTCTCAATACTTTTCGCCTCTAGGCCCCGAAACCTTAAAATTTTCTCAAAAAGCGTGGATTATAGCCTTCAATTTTGTAATTTTTTAACCTTTTTTCGCCCAAAAATAAAAATTGCCGAGATGTTTAACATGGTCCCTTATACCCTCCAGGAGTCCAATTGGGTCGGAGAAACCATCCAATATGCCCTTAAACAGTCAATTTACCCGTTCGCGACTTGTAGTGATTTCGTAAACTCAAGCCTACCACGGACGTTTATGACAACATATAATGATCAGATATGGTTTCAAACAGCATTATATGACCCCAAGATATATCCCTTAGGATCTCAAGACTTTTCGCCACCGGGCCCGAAACCTCCAAATTACATCAAAAAACGTGGATTATAGCCTTCAATTTTGTAATTTTTTGACCTTTTTTCGCCCAGAAATAAAAATTGCTGAGAAATTTACCATGGCCCCTAATTCCCTCCAGGAGTCCAATGGGTCGGTGGAACCATCTAATATGCTCTTAACCAGTCAATTTACCCTATTCGCAACTTGTAGTGATTTCGTAAACTCAAGCCTACCACGGACATTTATGAGAACATATAATGATCATATAAGGTTTCAAACGGCATTAAATGACCCTGAGATATATTGCTTAGGGTCACAAGACTTTTCGCCACCAGGCCCCGAAAGCTCCAAATTTCCTCAAAAAACGTGGATTATAGCCTTCAATTTTGTAATTTTTTAACCTTTTTTCGCCCAGAAATAAAAATTGCCGAGATGTTTACCATGGACCCTAACACCCTCCAGGAGTCCAATTGGGTCGGAAAAACCATCCAATATGCCCTTAAACAGTCAATTTACCCGTTCACAACTTGTAGTGATTTCGTAAACTCAAGCCTACCACGAACGTTTATGACAACATATAATGATCAGATATAGTTTCAAACAGCATTATGACTTAGGGATGGCAATCGTAAACGGATATCCGCCAACCCGATCCACCCGATTTAATTTAATGGACGAAAATCCGCATTAAATGGATGATGGGCGGATGACGGATGAAGCGGGTGACGGATCGGGTCGGATTTGGGTGGGGCTCCGCATCATCCATCACCCGATCCGTCATCTGTTTATTACCCGATCCGTCATCCACCCGAAATTTTATATATATATATATATATATATATATATATATATATATATATATATATATATATATATATATATATATATATAAATAAAAATTTAAAAAAAAATAATTCTGTACGAAATTATAATTTTTTTTTTTTTTTTTTGAAAAACTGTACGAAATTTTATATATATATATATATATATATATATATATATATATATATATATATATATATATATATATATATATATATATATATATATATATATATATATATAAATAAAAATTTAATAAATAAATATATAAACCCCCCCTAAATTCAGAAACCCTAATCCCTAATTTTGAACACCACCCAGCCAGGCAGGCACCCACTCACCCAGCCACCCTCATTCTCTCTCAGACTCTCACACTGATTCTTTCTCACTCAGACACACTCAGTCCCTCACCACCGGCCCACCGCTCTGCGACAATCCGGCGGGTTCTCTCACCGGCGATTCGGGGACAGCCCGACCATCCTCACGCACCTCCCTCTCTCTCACTCGCACTGATTCTTTCTCACTCAGTCTCAGTTTCGCGGTTTTCGCCACACTCAGTCCCTCACCACCGCTCTGCGACAATCCAGCGAGTTCTCTCACCGGCGACAGCCCGACCATCCTCACGCACCTCCCTCTCTCTCACTCAGACAATCAATTTCGCACTGATTCTTTCTCACTCAAACACTCGCGACAATCCGGCGGGTTCTCTCACCGGCGACAGCCGACCATCCTCACGCACCTCCCTCTATTTTATTCTCGTTCAAGCCCTTCAAGGTATTTTTCTTTTTAGTTTGTTCTAATTTATTCTACTAGTGTAAAGCCTAATCAAGTAATCATCTAATAATTTCTAGTTGTTGAAGTAATTGACTTGATTTGTAGATCTGAATTTGTGAATTGTTGTGACGATGTGAACCCATCTGATTTGTTGAAATTTCTGATTTGTGTTTTATATGTAAATCTGAATTTTGAGTATATATATTTATTGATTGAAATATGTTCTGCTTTCTTGTGAATATATTATAGAAAAAATTACTTTATGCTTCATAACACTAGTGCTAAATTATATTGCTGTCTTTAGGAGGTTTGTGAGTAGTTTGAATAGCCGATTCAAGATAATATCACGTAATACCTTGCGGGCTGACATTATGAAGATGTTTACAAGTGAAAAATTAAGTTTAAAGAAAATATTAGAGGGTAATGGGTCAAGAATTGCCATCGCTACCGACATGTGGACAGCTTCAAATCAAAGGAAAGGTTACATGGCAGTAACATCTCATTACATCGATGAGTTTTGGGTACTTCGCAATAAAACTTTGAGGTAACCAATATACTTCTACTATTGTAATTATGGTTGTTTTTAGTGTGTTTTGATGGCTGATTTTTGAGGTATTGTGGGTTGTTGCATTGCTGATATTTTTTTACTGATTTGGGTGTTTATGTGGGCTGTTTTTAGTGTGTTTTATGCTGATTTTGGAGGTATTGTGGGTTGCTGCATTGCTGATTTTTTTTACTGATTTAGGTGTTTATGTGGGCTGTTTTTAGTGTGTTTTATGCTGATTTTGGAGGTATTGTGGGTTGCTGCATTGCTGATTTTTTTTACTGATTTGGGTGTTTATGTGGGATGTTTTTAGTATGTTTTATGCTAATTTTTGAGGTTTTGTGGGCTGCTGCCGTGCAGATTTAAATTAGTAAATTTTACGCATAAAATCTTAACTTTTTTTTTTTTTATTATATGTAGGATGATGAAGATTTCATGGACTTTTGAAGGAAGAACATAACAAATGAACTTCATGTTTTTTATAATGTTGTGTAATTTGAAACTATTTGCAATGTTGTATGCATATTTGCAAGTTTGTATTGATTAGTTGTCGGAAACTTTGTTTTATTTAACTTGTGACAATCCGGGAAACTTTGTTCTTATTTTACTTGGGACAAAAAAGGCGACACTTGATGTTTTTTTTACAAGGGTAATACATAATATCGATAATTCGATGTATTAACATCAATAATATGCAATAACAAAATTCATGAATTTATATATTAGAAATTATAATTATCATCCGTTTATCATCCGATCCACCCGTTTCACCCGCGGATGACGGATGGATCGGATGCGGGTGACGGGTGGATCGGGTGGAGCGGATGGTGGATGCGGGTGGATGCGGGTGAAGCTCCATCCCATCCGAATCCGATCCGTTGCCATTCCTAATATGACTCCAAGATGTATCCCCTACGTTATCAAGACTTTTTGCCACCGGGCCTCGAAACCTTAAAATTACATCAAAAAACGTTGATTATAGCCTTCAATTTTGTAATTTTTTGACCTTTTTTCGCCCTGAAATAAAAATTTCCAAGATATCTACCATGGTCTCTAATACCCTCAAGGAGTCCAATTGGGTCGGTGAAACCATCCAAAATGCCCTTAAACAGCCAATGTACCCCGTTCGCAACTTGTAGTGATTTCGTAAACTCAAGCCTACCACGAATGTTTTTGACAACATATAATGATCATATATTGTTTCAAACGACAATAAATGACCCTAAAATGTATCCCTTAGGGTCTCAAGACTTTTCGCCACTAGGCCCCGAAACTTTAAAATTTTCTCAAAAAGCGTGGACTATAGCCTTCAATTTTGTAATTTTTTAACCTTTTTTCGCACCAAAAATAAAAATTGCCGAGATGTTTACCATGGTCCCTAATACCCTCCAGGAGTCCAATTGGGTCGGAAAACCCTACTAATATGCCCTTAAACAGTCAATTTACCCGTTCGCAACTTGTAGTGATTTCATAAACTCAAGCCTACCACGGACTTTTGTGACAACATATAATGATCAGATATGGTTTCAAACAATATTAGATGGATATCAAGAGTTTTCGCTACCAAGCCCCGAAACCTCAAAATTTCCTCAAAACAAGTGGATTTTAGCCTTCAATTTTGTAATTTTTTGACCTTTTATCGCCTTGAAATAAAAATTTCCTAGATATCTACCATGGTCACTAATACCCTCAAGGAGTACAATTGGGTCGGTGGAACCATCCAAATTGCCCTTTAACAGCCAATTCACCCCGTTCGCAACTTGAAGTGATTTCGTAAACTCAAGCCTACTATGGACGTTTTTGACAACATATAATGATCATATATGGTTTCAAACGACATTTTATAACCCCGAAATGTAACCTTTAGGGTCTCAAGACTTTTCGCCACCGGGCTCCGAAACCTCAAACTTTCCTCAAAAAACGTGGATTATAGCCTTCAATTTTGTAATTTTTTGACCTTTTTTCTTCCAGAAATAAAAATTGCGAAGATATGTACCATGGTCCTTATTACCCTCAAGGAGTCCAATTGGGTCAGTGGAACCATCCAAAATGCTCTTAAACAACCAATTTACCCCGTTCGCAACTTGTAGTGATTTCGTAAACTCAATCCTACCACGGACATTTATGACAATATATAATGATCAGATATTGTTTCAAACGGCATTATATGACCCCGAGATGTATCCCTTAGGGTTTCAAGACTTTTTGCCACCGGACCCCGAAATCTCAAAATTTCCACAAAAAACGTGGATTATAACCTTCAATTTTGTAATTTTTGACCTTTTTTCGCCCAGAAATAAAAATTGCTGAGAAATTAACCATAGTCCCTAATACCCTCCAGGAGTCCAATGGGTTGGTGGAACCATCTAATATGCCCTTAAACAGTCAATTTACCCTATTCGCAACTTGTAGTGATTTCGTAAACTCAAGCCTATCACGGACATTTATGACAACATATATTGATCATATAAGGTTTCAAACGGAATTAAATGACCCCGAGATGTATCGCTTAGGGTCACAAGACTTTTCGCCACCGGGCCCCGAAAGCTCCAAATTTCCTCAAAAAACGTGGATTATAGTCTTCAATTTGTAATTTTTTAACTTTTTTTCGCCCAAAAATAAAAATTGCCGAGATGTTTACCATGGTCCCTAATACCCTCTAGGAGTCCAATTGGGTCAAAGAAACCATCAAATATGCCCTTAAACAGTCAATTTACTCGTTCGCAACGTGTAGTGATTTCGTAAACTCAAGCCTACAACGGACGTTTATGACAAAATTTAATGATCAGATATGGTTTCAAACGGCATTATATGACTCCAAGATGTATCCCCTACGATATCAAGACTTTTCGCCATCGGGCCCCGAAACCTCAAAATTTCCTCAAAAAACGTGGATTATAGCCTTCAATTTTGTAATTTTTTGACCTTTTTTCGCCCAAAAATAAAAATTGCTAGGATATTTACCATGGTCGCTAATACGCTCCAGGAGTCCAATGGGTCGGTGGAACCATCTAATATGCCCTTAAACAGTCAATTTACCCTGTTCGCAACTTATAATGATTTCGTAAACTCAAGCCTACCACGGACATTTATGATAACATATTATGATCATATAAGGTTTCAAACGGCATTAAATGACCCCGAGATGTATCGCTTAGGGTGACAAGACTTTTCGCCAACGGGCCCCAAAACCTCCAAATTTCCTCAAAATACGTGGATTATAGCCTTCAATTTTGTTATTTTTTAACCTTTTTTCGCCCAAAAATAAAAATTTCCGAGATATTTACCATGGTCCCTAATACCCTCTAGGAGTCCAATTGGGTCAAAGAAACCATCAAATATGCCCTTAAATAGTCAATTTACCCGTTCGCAATGTGTAGTGATTTCGTAAACTCAAGCCTACCACAGACGTTTATGACAACATATAATGATCAAATATGGTTTCAAACGGCATTGTATGACTCCAAGATGTATCCCCTACGGTATCAAGACTTTTCGCCATCGGGCCCCGAAGCCTCAAAAATTCCTCATAAAACGTGGATTATAGCCTTCAATTTTGTAATTTTTTGACCTTTTTTCGCCCTGAAATAAAAATTGTCAAGATATCTACCATGGTCCCTAATACCTTCAAGTTGTCCAATTGGGTCGGTGGAACCATCCAAAATGCCCTTAAACAGCCAATGTACCCCGTTCGCAACTTGCAGTGATTTCGTAAACTCAAGCCTACCACATTCGTTTACGACCACATATAATGATCATATATGGTTTCAAACAGCATTATATGACCCCGAAATGTATCCCTTAGGGTCTCAAGATTTTTTTCCACCGGGGCTCGAAACCTCCAAATTTCCTAAAAAAACATGGATTATAGCCTTCAATTTTGTAATTTTTTGATCTTTTTTCGTCCTAAAAAAAAAATTGCCGAGATGTTTATCAAGGTCCCTAATACCCTCTAGGAGTCCAATTGGGTCGGTGGAACCATCCAATATGCCCTTAAACATTCAATTTACCCGTTCGCAATTTGTAGTGATTTTGTAAACTCAAGCCTACCACGGATGTTTATGGCAACATATAATGATCATATATGGTTTCAAACGGCATTATATGACCCCGAGAGCGGCCCTTAGGGTCTCAAGACTTTTTGCCATCGGGACCCGAAACAAATTTTATTAATTCTGTAATTTTTTGACCTTTTTTCGCCCATAAATAAAAATTGCCAAGATGTTTACCATGGACCTTAATACCCTCCAGGAGTCCAATTGGGTCGGTGGAACCGATTAACAAGATTCGAACCTACAACCTCTAATAGTCGTAAAACTAATAATCTTACCACCGAGCTTGATATGGAGTATACAGTGAATAACAACATGAATAACAAATTTTCCAAAAAAAATTTAGTCATATATTAAAATGCATTTTAATGTCAACCCATGCATACAAGGATATATTATTATCAAGAACCTCTATAAGAAATAGAAGGCTTATTGGAATAGATAAGGTATATATGAAGCCTCAGTTAATTTCTGGGATACATGGCATTTTGGTAAATTAATCAACAACTTTATCTAGTCATCATCACTGTAGGACCCGCTTTTATTGAAAAAATTGTTGATGTATTTACAAAATTGTCATGTGATAAACAAAATATGTGTATCTCAGAGATTAACTTGTATTTACCCTAAGGTATATATGAACCGTTAAGCATATTTCTACACTGCATGACTAGATATGGTCATGTATGGGCTATGTCGCGATGGCTCATGTGCCAAGCCCACGTGACTTTTATCACTGCTGCAAGTCGTGCTTGAAATGGTCAAGATTAAGTCATGTCGAGTTTTAGAAAATAAAGTTCATACACACCTTAACAATGTTTTGTGATGTGTTGACTCGTGTAGTACCTTGTGTCTTGCTTATAATTCCTAAAATTATCGATACGTCCAAAGTGAACATATCGACAAGCAAATCCATTGTGCTCATGCCTAATTTTCAAAATATTAGAAATGTACAAACCATAACAAAGAAAAAGTATATTTTTATTTGATTCAATTGACATGTATTTGTTTGATATAAATCTCTAAGTAGATGTCGTATGACTTTTTAATTTATGAATCAATCTTTGTTAAAAATAAATTATAAAAAAAAATTAACACATATAATCATTTAGTTGAGTAGAGATCAACTTAAATAGTTTACATGGAGTCCTGGATCGAATCCTATCGACACGACTACACCATTACTTGTAATTTGCAAGTTTCTCTACTCCAAAACAAAACGAAAAAATAACCATTTAATTGATGTGGAGCGAAAGAGAACAAAACATTATACTATAAATACCACGTACAAAGTAGTCTTCTCCCATTCCATTTATAAGGGTTAGAATCGTGCATCTTTTCTTTATATTTCAAAAACATAAAACAAAAAAATTACAAGGGCTAGAAAGCCAAATGGATGATTCATTAAGGAGTAAGGAGTTTAAGGACTATTAGGAGATACACTGCAGCAACTACAGCATGAAAGAAACATATTGCGTTTTACCAGTAGGCTTCTTAATTCAGCCACAACTCCACATTTATTCTGTATTCCAAGGGCTGCAAGCATTCAGTCACCCCAAATGAGTCTAAAAATCGAACATTATCCTAGTTTCATCTTCTTCCCTTGCAAATGTAAAACCACCACGAGGTGAAGAGTTGGGAAAGTGACTCATCATCTTGAAACATCTTAGCTCTTCGGGAATACAATCCGGCTCTTATACATGTCTCACACATCATAAAGAAGATCTAAGAGATTCTCCTAGCAGATCTAGTGAAACCAATACTCAATTGCAGCACATAAAAACTTACAGGTAAAGTGTAGAAACAAAACAATTTCTTAAAATAAAGGTAGACTTGTAAAGATGATTGCTAAAGAACTATTGTCACAAAATATACTCATTTACGGATTTACCCCATATTCAAGTTTATATGCCCATACCACAGCATTTTTAACAAGTTTTTAGCCTTAACCTCTGTGTCATTTCCTTATGTTAGCAAATTAATGGGGTGGAATATTTGTTTGGTACATGAACATGCAAAAACTTAAGAGAGCAATCTTGTATCAAAATATAAACCCTTTTCGGTAGTATAGAAAAGATGAAAGTGATATACTGATATTCAACTAATCTTATAAAGCTTTTTTTGGAGGGGATAGAAGAACAGATCAAACAAGCTAAACTAATACAAGCATATACTATTGGAGAGATATCAAAGCACAGACACATACAGAGAAGTTTGCAAAGCAAACAAATTGCCTAACCTGTCCGCCTTGAAAACACATCAGATATGGCCTCTGCTTCTGACTTCCAATGCACATCCACAGGATAAAATGTTCAAATGCTTAGTTACATTTCCACAAGCTTTCAAACTGTCAACCCAAAATTCACCTGAAAAAACCAATCAAGCTAGTCTAAAGCTTCCTCTTAACATCTTTAAGATCAGCAAAGTTCGCCAGAGAACTGAAAGTTCACTGTTTTTAATTTCTCAACAATGCAAAAGCACAGCTGAATCAGATCAGTAATCTGTGACCTTGTAGGTTGTAATATGCTATGAGTATGCCACTGCTATAGACCGAGTATTTGGTTTGCTTGAATGAAACAGTAAAATAAGGAACAGAGGAAAGCTTAGGGGATTTGATTGAAATATGTAAATAACGGCTACAAGAACTATGGTCTACAAGAACCAATGAGCAGTGTGAGTTGATGGAAAAGGAAAAACAAATATTATGAAAACAAGTTGAAAGCATTTTAATAACCAAACCAATGAGCAGTGTGAGTTGATGATTCCTGCTGCTGGAAATGTCAGACATGTCAAGCATGTCTAAGTATTGACAATGCAAAGATCCTTATTCTCGCCTGTCATACTAGCAGACAACTGTTTCAAAAAACACTAATGTGAAATGATTGATAACATGCACCACTGTTTAACACTACGAGCAAGATGGCAGGCGTAGTGGATGCCAACTAGATTAGTTGGTTAATGTCTTGGGGGTGGAAACAGCAAGAAAAAGAGGACGTGAAAAGGTTATGGACATTTTCAGTAGTCGATTTACAAAAATCCTACAAACATCAATATAAATCAACTTTACCCGCAATGAACCTGTTCATAACCAACAGATTACATCCAAGAAACAAAAGTGACTGTCTGACACCAAATCCTTTCAAACCTGAAACATGAGACATCTTTGGGAATCAGATGAGTTTCATAGATGGTTGCCCATGCATCCTGCTTATCAAACCCAAACTTAAGCAGCCAAATGAATGCTCTGTGTCAAGTATTCAAATCAGATAAAGAGAAACATGAAAACAAAGGAAATATGCTGTTATGGCAAACTATGAGATAAATTTACAAATTGGCTATTTAAGGTGGAGGTGTGGGATTGCTATCAAAACATATCATCAACCAAAAAGCTTCAATAAAGATGCAAAGGAAAAAAAAAATGCAAAATAAAAAGCGAAAGTTCAATGACTAGATGTTGTATTCATAAAACCAAGACCAAAGCTAATAATGGCCCTACAATTTCCACAGCAGACTTTAGCAGAGCTTTTCAAAAAATATATATATTTGAAATTTAACAGTGAAGCAGCTTTTTTCATCAAGCCAAATTAATATGGTGATACTGCATATCAGAGATGAATGTGATAGAAGAGAGAACAAATCAGCTTGCCACATGCTTGTCATGTCCATAGCTGTAGAACTAAAAAACGACCTAATCAAAATTCATTTGAGAAACAGCCTCCTTGGGAAAAAAATATTTAAGACATGTTAGAGTAGTCATAATTGCAAAAACAAAGGTTTAAATTATAAATTTTCATTAAATTACGAAGAATCAACAAAGTATTTATCATTTGATTCTGCTGTAAAAGCTATCCTACCTCTAAGGTCTTTGTATCTGGTCACATGAATCAGAAATTGGGTGACAAAATCATGGAGGTATCACTACCCCCACTGCTACAATTAGTGTCGACAAGAAACTGCAGCCTCTTCCTTTACGTGATTAGAGGCCATAAACAAATACCAAGGTACAAGAATAATGAGCAACGGGTATCATCTATCCTTTCAGCTATTTTTAGATTCTCTGTGTCCATCGGCTCCATCCCATACTGAACTGATGTGCAGAACTGTCGTCCAGTTAGTAGTGTTAAATGTTATCATTTAGCTTATTGCTTTCTTTCCAAGATGCAATTCTCATCAGACTCCCTAAGCAATTTAGACTCCATATCAAGATCTTGACTTTCAATTGAACAGGATACAACTTCCTCGCTGATAAGTATCCCGTTCACAACTCCTACCTCAGGATCTACAATCAGAGTCTCATCCTGGCAAAGATTTCCATCACAACTCGGTGCTGAATGAACTTCAGAGGATCCTTCAGTGCACTGAAGCTGTTGTGCACAATCTGTTTTCTTTTGAATTACAACTCCAGGTAACCCCGGAGCATCCAGAGCCTCACTTGAAGATTCATTAAAAAGAGGTTTGACTTCTCCTAAATAGGATGCAACCTCCTTGCTGGTAGGTGACCCATTTTCTACTCTCAATTCAGAACCTAAAATCAGAGTATCATTCTGGTCAAGATTTCCATCACAATTATGAGCTGAATCAATCTCTACAACACCGGATGAACCTTCATTGCACTGAATCCCTATCGCGTCTGTTTCCTTTCGAACTGCCACAACTTTAGGTAATCCCTGAGGATCCAGAGCCTCACTCACACTTTCAATAAAAAGAGAATTATTATCCTTTGAACAGAATACGGCCTCATTGCTGGTAGGAGACCCATTTCCTTTTTTCAATTCAGAATCTAGCATCGGAGTCTCACCCTGATCCTGATTTCCATCACAATTCTGTGCTGCATGGACTTCCACGACACCGGAAGAACCTCCATTACAGTGAAAATCTAACACACAATTGGTTTCCTTTCGAACTGCAACAACCTTGTCCGGAGCCTCACTTGAAGATTCAATAAAAAGGGTACTAACATCCCCCGAACTAGATGCAATATCATTACCAAGTGACCTGTTTTCAACTCTGGTCTCAGAATCTAGCATTGGAGTGTCATAATGGTCATGAGTTCCATCACATTTTTGTTGAAGCTCTAACACACAATCTGTTGCCTTTTGAATTGCAATAACTTCACGTAATCCCTGGGCATCCGGAGCCTCAATAGAAGCTGCAGTAAAAAGGGTACTGTTGTCCTCTGAACAGGATACAGCCTCCTTGCCAAGTGACCCGTTTTCAACTCTGGTCTCAGACTCTAGCATTGGAGTGTCATCTTGGTCACAAGTTCCATCACATTTTTGTTGAAGCTCTAACACACAATCTGTTGCCTTTTGAATTGCAACAACTTCACGTAATCCCTGGGCATCCGGAGCCTCAATAGAAGCTTCAATAAAAAGGGTACTGTTGTCCTCTGAACAGGATACAGCCTCCTTGCTGGTAGGTGTCCCATTTACTACTCTCAACTCAGAATCTAGCATCAGAGTCTTAACCTGATTAAGATTTCTATCACAATTCTGTGCTAAATGAGCCTCTAAGAGACCAGAAGAATTTTCATTGCACTGAAGCTCTAGCACATTATCTGTATCCTTTCTAACAGCAACAAGTTCTGATGATTCTTGAGCATCACAAGTAGCTTCCATAAAAAGCATACTTTCATCCCTTGATTTGTCAACAAAAGGACAAGCAGGAGGGCTCCTACCGCGGCATATGTGGCATTTGAACCCTATAAGACTATCAATATTTCCTTTGTTAAGTCCAAATGCATGACCATGGAACCAATCTGCAAACAAGAACTCTCTTTCAAAAACCACAGTACATATCATAGAAAATTAACTTAAAGCCATTCAAATTAAAAACGTAATCAAGGTTCAGTAAAGTCTAAGTACATCATGGCATCACCTCCACATATTTCACAAGAACTACACATCAAAGCTGATGTATATTTTTTAAAGCTATTCAAAATTAAAATGTAATCGAGGTTCAGAGAATTCTAAGAACATCACCTCCACATATTTCACAAGAAATATACATCGAAGCTGATGTAGACCCTTGCTGAGAGCAGAGAGAGCATTTAGGTTGATCATCAATCTCAGCAGATAATTCAGATGGCACAAGGAGTTTTCTTCTTTTAAATTGTATTACCCGCTCATCATTTGGCTTCCTAGATAGCAAAAGGCCGTTTATCCAGAATGAATGGAGAATTTGTGATCTTTTCTTTTGCCAGGAGATGCGCTTCGGGGTTTTCTTTGATGCCAAATTCCTACGCTTATTCCTTTTCCTCTTTTTTCCTCCAGCAGAACTATTAGTATGCAGAGTTGTACATATTGCTTTCCTAGCAGAACTATTAGAATGCAGAGTTGTACAATTCGCTTTTCTAGCAGAACGGCGCAAAGTAACACCAGTAGAGACATTGGTAATTTTCTGTGATGGAGACTGCTCATGGGACAACTTCTTTTTAGCATTTCGCAGAAGCACTTTTCTACGACTGCCTAAGGGTCTTCCCTTCTTCCGAGGCATAGCTCTCAGTGCTGCAGAGTGCCCTTCACTGACAAACTTTACATTTTTCACGGCCCGAAGTTTACCAATTTTCCGTTTCCCCAGATTGCTTTCTTTCTTTACATGCTTCCCTGCCCGGCATTTGTGACATGTATATGAGCATCCAGAAGTAATTCCCTCTGAAGACTTCATGACATGTCTTTTATGAAAATACCCTAAAAATGGATGCCGATTTGTCAGATTCATCCAGATATATGAAGCAAAATTTAAATTTCATGCAAGTATACCAATAAAACCAACCAAAAATGCCATGCACCCATGCAAGGGCCAAGGACACCAACAACAACATCCATAACAGTTGTGTACAAGACTACAAGTACCAAATCAACAACAAAATCATACGTGATCGAAAAAATTTAAGCTTCATCTACAAGATAGATATTGTAATTTCCCTAGGAAGATTTAGCATAGAAAGAGAACTTCAAGAGAAGAGGGAATAGAAAACAATCCTACAACCCCAATACAAGAAAGAATTCATAGAGATATAAGCATGTTCAAACAAATATCAAAAGATTACTATTGTAACCATCACTCAAAGTGCAGAATTCAGCAACGCCTCCAAAAGTTACAAAAGTCCATTTCCTTTACATAAAGTGTATTCTTAGTAAACAATGATTGCTTTATATATCAAAGTTTTGTTACATGCAGCAATAAAACAACTAAAGTTAGTCTATACTTCAGACTCGAAGTTGTCTTCTTCCATCAGTAATAAAATACAAGGACGTGATATTAATCATGATATTGATTTCTTCGAAGGAGTAGTAAGCAAAGACATAACACCATAACCACATCAACCATCATTCAAAAGCCATTATCAAAAAAAAAAACGTACCGTTGCAAAGTTGACAGCTCACAGCTTCACTGAAAATGCAAAGAAATTTGCATCAGTTCTACAAGAAATCATGATAATACAGAAACCATTCGCAGAAGTATGCTCCCACCAAGCAAAAGCAAGCAAATTCTCATCTTGTAACAAAGTACCAAACTCATATGACATCAGATATTCTTTCAAGTTATTCCAATAAAGAAACAACACCACCACAATTTAGCGATACTGTCTCAATATATACAAGAACACTTCGATATCACAAATCATCTTTACTCCATATCACACTCACACAACATCAAATGTGTGTGAGAGATACCCCCAGACCCCAAAAACCTATGGTGTTTTTCAAAAACCAATGCCATGACAGATTCAGGCTATGCAGAAAATGAAAAATCATACTTATATTCATGTGGCAGTGGCTCCAACAAAAATAAAAGGAAAAGGTATAAGTGTATAACTGTACAGTATACCAACCAAATGTGCAGAACACAGTATTCAAACCTAAAGTCCAGAATAAGAAATGAAAGATCAAAAACTCAAATCCCACACAAAGAGCATGTCCCCAAAACAAAAGTTCAGTTTAGCAAAGACTCTAAACCTATCAATCTATAGATTCCAGGCCAAATTGCCAAAATAGAAGATATATGATGTGAATTTGAGTAGCTCTGTTAAAGAATCAAATTCGGCATTTTTCTTTTACATATAGGCAAAAACAATTCTAGAACAATCTAACAATGAATCCTAAATTACATAGAAAATAAATGCCTAAGACTAGGACTTCTAAGTTCAAACAATAATGATAATACATGTTTACAATACATGTAAAATCCATCCTAAAGGGACTAGGAAAACCATGTAGGACTCTTAAGTAAACATTTAAAAGATATGACTTATCCTAACTAGATTAGAATTAAGCCTTAGCTTCCTTGTACATCAAAATTCCTTTCCAACCCAACTACCATCGCATCAAAATAGACATGTAACCAATATAAAAACCCAAAACAACAGCATACAGAGTATACTCACAAAACCCAAATAAGATGTCAACTTTGATTCTTTAGTGAAGCTACTCAAATTTACATCCAGAAAACCAAACTAAAGCAGGAAACAGTTATCTAGAAGAAATACAAACAGCCAAAGACCTGAATTATAATGTTCCTTGCTGACCACACAAACAGGCAATATCGTCAAAAATAATTTATTTATTTCCCCATATCCAGTTCTGTTGTCAATTTAACACCACCTAATACAGTAGTCCTAAACAAACTATTATAGCACTGCCAATTCACAACAGATCATAAGAGAAAAAATAGATGAAATTTTACAAGAATGGAATTGATATACCTAATCAGCACATTCTTGTTACAGTGTCCACATTGATAACTGTCAGCCCTTTCTGCTCTTGAGAACAGATAGTCAAAACCTTTTTCCTTCGAAGGCTTCTTACACACTTTAACACCTTTTCGGAATTTATCATAATTTTTCTTACCAGCCTTGCGGGTTATTCTTTTCTCCTCAAAACTCTTCAAGAGATATAAAGGAACATACACCTCATCCAACCAATATTTTTTCCTCTCACAGTCAGATTTTTCAAACTTTTGCCCATGTTTGAGAACAACATCTGGAACACTTCTTCTCTTACCAAAATCCAAAAGATATCTTGCAACTGTACCTTCTGAACACTTACGCCTGATTATGACTTTCTTAAACAGCCTGATCGACTTTATGGAGTTCTTGTCCAATAGAGAATGAGAGTGAGTATTCTCAATATCATCCCAGCGAATAACCAGGTCAAACTCTCTCACCTGAGACAACAACATATAACAATAACTGGCTCTATAGGCATAAGCATAAGTAGTGCTGAAGCACAAAAATAGTTTACTCTATAAATTCCACAGCCTCAACATATCATAATGCCCTGGAAAGTAGGTTACATCATAGTCATAGGCATAATCACATGTGAAACTCGAAAGTTAAATTACATAATCAGTGCTCAACATTAAAAACAATGGCAGGGCTGATACTATCACAAAAATGTTTTTTTTAAAGGAGGGGGGGGGGGGGGGGGGGGGGTTAAAATGTACTGGAAGAGATTACCAAAAAAAATACATAAGATTTTTTCACATGTTTACGTAACCTATGCAAAACTGCAATTTCTATGAACATAACTTTGACAAAAACTTAGGTTGAAATAAAAACAATTAGAGAGAAATGAGAGGATCTGCATATCAAACGGCATAAAAAGCTTAAGTTGATGGCATCAGATACACAGATCTACTTGCAGTAAAAAAAAGCAGAACAAGAGCAAAGAAGCATGTATCTGTTATATGGTGTAAACGTTCAGAGTAAAAATGAAATTAGAGTAGTAGTTAGTAGACTAGTGTACTAGTCAATAAGACTACATAAAGATTTAAACTCCACCTGTCTTTCTTTTGTTTGTGTACTACATACCCTTTTTGGTAAGACTCCCCCTTAAAATGACATTATTGCCATCGTGAATTGTGATAAAGGACAGACCGACAGACAGTGGTGGTTCGTCATCAATATTTCATTCTCTTACTTTAAACTAATTCCACATGTTTCTCCATTTCTTGTTTCCATGCAACATAGGCTTATAACGATTTAACAAACATTAGTATTTAAAAGGATGCACTCAGTTAATTTGGAAGATCAGAGGGCTTGGAACATCATGTAAATTCTTAAAAATAGAGTTTTTTGAAGCATCTGAAAGCCTGAAACCACCAAGTAGATTCTTGATGTCTCATTTCACACAACAGAATAGTAAAATCAGGATAGACTATAAACCTGGAGGATATGAAAGGCTATTCTAAAAGTGGCCACTAAATAACAGTTGATGAGCAAAATTACCTGCAAAGCCAGCTGCTCAAGACTTGTGGATGTTTCTACAGCAGCCCGCCATGCAACACATTTAGTTCGCCTAGCAATTTCAGAAGCATCAGGATATTGTATATCCGGTAACTTCATGCAGCCAGCTGCAAAAAGTCAGGCTTCAACTGAGTTGAAAGAACATGTGATTGCTAAAAGTGTATGTAATACTGACCTCAAAGAGCCAAAACATAATAATACCTTTTCGGGCCACTTTCAAAGCCAATGAGCGAGGTATGCCTTTCCAATTGAATAGACTACGAGAAGTCTTACCCCCTCTCCACCAAAAGAAAACTAAACCACGACCAGCAGTTGATGATTTATTTTCTGAGTCTGCATATCTAACCTTCTTTCTGCTGAGACCGTTCTTTGAAGTTGCACGTGAACTGGCCACAAAGTGAGAAGCTGAACCCATAGTAGTAACCAAGTCAACATGTTTCCACCAATCAGCAGAAATAGCCAAAGGACGTATGTTGGCCTCCAGCTTCATGTACAGCAACAAAAATAAATACCAGAAATTCAGAAAATGATGAAGGCAAAATACCAACCAATTAAATCTCTGAAAGTATGAAGAAGGAAATTCACATATAAAACTAATAATTACTAGATTAATCTACAAAAGGAAGCAGCATAATACTTTTAGTTCATCATTTCATTGTGCTACTCCATGTAGGTCAACAAATTCAAAAGGCCTGGAGCACAATGACCAATCAGATACAAAGCATCCTTGGCAACCAAACAAAGAAAAAATGCAAACAAACAAAATGTTCAGTTACATAAAGTAGTATTCACTAATGCTCATAGTATTCAAACTGGATAACCTGCCAAAATATCACGATTGCACCTGAAGTCTTGAAAGGTCCCCTTTGTAATAAATTTTTGCCCACCCCCCAACACGTCACCCCAAAATCCAGTTACAATAAGTCAATAAGATAGAATGAATATGACTCTCTGGAACTTAAACCGACAACTCTGTAAATAGCAAAGACTGACTCATATTCTCAGTCACATTCAAATTAGTTAAATAGCTTTTCCAACAGTATTGTATATTATAAGTATACTTTTATAAAATGGGGCTAGTCACCCCAAATTTAATAAATGTACAACTTACATCAAATAAAAGCCACCCCTTTTGAAAACTTGGCTTTAATGCGAATTGGATTGACATTTATGTAATTCGGGGTGGTAAACTGATAATTATTAAATTTGAGGTGACTAAGCTTGTTGTATACAAAAACGCTTTGCGAAGTTTTAAACTTCAACTCATTGACTAACTGGTCAGTGAAAATTAGATAAGCTAGCATTTGTAATACTTTGCATAAAATTACCATATACATCTCAAAACTTCTTCCAAAAGATCAGCAATTATTTTCAAGAATTTCAAAAAGATTACGTATTCTACCATTAGTTGCACAAATTACCTATAATTCACATTTTAAGACTGAAGATGTTTTTAAATCAGGATGTTAGAGAGAAAACATTACCGTAAGCAGAGGGAGTTTCAGTGAAGAAACATCACATGCCTTGAGGACACGTTGACGCCAAAGCTCACTGTATTGAGGTCGCAGCCATGGACCAGAGAGAAGTCCCCGCAGGCGCTCTTCCATACAAAGAATGTAGCAAATGACATCTACAAGATGACCCTTCTTATTCCTTTTTGACAGGATACCATCAATTTCTTCTTTAAGAGCATCTGAAACAGATATTCCATTCGGGGTACTGAATAAACAACCTCTTCCTTCAACAGGAAATCTGCAACAGTAGCACCATCCACATTTTTCTATCTGTCTCTTCCTATTTAGGTCTTGAATAGTAGTCCAACAAGACTTTACAGACTTCTTCTGAATAAACTTCAACTGAATTGAAATGATCTCCTCCTCAGTCTTAGGAGCATCTTTACCAGTGGGTTTTCTCAATAATTCTTCAACAATCGAAGATGCTGTCCGAGCAAAGCTGTAGCTATTCAGATAATTATCTCCAGATTGCTCTTCTAACACATCCTCCTCTTTAGCCTTCAAAACCGATCTACCTTTTCTCGCAGGGCCTTTTTTCTTCCTCAGTTTAGAAGATGAAAGCTTCTTTCCAGATGTACCTCTGGCAGCCATATTGGGCACAGGTCTACAAGATTTTTGAATCAACTCATTCTCCTGCAAAACTTCACCGGATCCTTCAGAACTTGTAAGTAGATTGTTTGTTTCTCTGCAAGTTTTTGCAGTATCTGAACCAAGCAAGTCTGCAGGTTCAGAAATTTCAGAGCCCGAATGACCAGAATATCTTGTATTGATGATTTTTTTTGATTTCCTTCCATCATACTCAGTTGGGAAGCCCCAATATTGAGAAATTGCACTTAGGATTGAGCTGTATAAAATAGAAGATGATTGCAGAAGTTGAATAACATCACTGAGGTCATCTTTGTGGTAATAACTACATACAGCCTCAGCATCACTGGAATCTGATCTGTGAATTTTAATAACATATCAATACAAAGATATGTTTTAGGCAAATAATATTCTTCTCCTTCCATCTTTATCAGTAGAATGGCATAACAAACTGAAGGAAAACCAGATGATGTACTATTAAATGTTGAAATTTTGCATGAAATAAGGAAAAAGAACATAAATGTAACCACCGGAGTAACAGAGACACAATAGAATCATTAAACATGAACCTGTGAACCTAAACTTTTTCAAGAGTTACATTTTAAGCTTTTCCCAACAGATGTTTAAAATGTAAATCTCTTACCCATCAGAATATGTATTGTCATCGGTACACACTACACAGTTGCCAGATATTACTGTTGATCAAATTCCAAACATCAGAACAGGTATTGGAGTCTTCTTTGTTCAGAACTAATTTTTGGCCCCGTGCAATACACGGATTTATAAGGTTAAAATTATAGTCGGTTGAAACTATATAGAATTAATTGAAATTAAAAGACTTGTGTAACAATTTTATTTTATTTTTTTTCAAATTTGAATTTATTAATGTCTATCTTTTAAATTCTCAATAATGTGTTGCATAAATAAAATTTAATAAATGAATTTTAATTTATTAAAAGAATTTTTTAATTAAAAAAAATAAATAGCATTTTGGAGGGAAAATTTTTCACAAAATTATGCCAAGTGTCCCTTTGGTGATTACTTTATTATATAGTATAGATTCAAAAGTACACTTTTGAAGTTCTTTCTAGTCAACAAATAAGATGTCATTTAAAAATTTATAGTTTTTCCCTTAAATTACAAGTACACATAAGCCAGTAGGTGACAGCTATGATGAGTGAGATATGAAGACTTTCAGAGAAAATCAGATACTAAACTTGCTGGATAAAGGATATAATGAGAGAGAAAAAAATCTATCGTAAATCTATCCTCAATGAAGACTCTAATCCCAATAAATATCCTATATGCCATCCTGACAGAACAAGTGCTTACAGAAGAAAGTGAAAAAACCAGTGAGAAATAGTAATATCTCCAAGTAGTAAATACTCCCTCAGTCAAACTGAGACTGTCAGCCTAATACTTCATGCCTTGCTATATGGTTGGTCATAAATCCTAAGGTGGACACGAGGAAGAGATAACAGTTTGTCAATTCTTGGATCATCAGAGTTTAACCAAAAACATTGTGGAGACCTCTACTTCTACAGAAAATTGAGAGGAAAAGAAGACAAGCAGAATTGTGGAGAAACCCCAAGATATATTCTATTTTTTTTTTAAAGGAGCCCCAGCTTCCTTCCATTGACCACCAAAAAAGACAACCATGATTAAGATTATTGCAATTTATCTCAGAACCCTACCTCTTTCAAACGACTCTAAACCCTGAATAAATAAAAAATATATATAAATATAAGCATTAGATCCACCCACATCCTTAAGAGGGTGTAATCAACCAGCAATTTAGCAATGATATCTACACCATCATTCAGAGACATGTAAAAGCCACTTAGCCTGTCAATAAGCAGTATTCAAGTCCAGTGTCTAACAAAAGCGACACATGCTCTATATTCAAGAAAGAAAAATAGGAAACGCTTTCAAAAGTTTCTAGGAGTAAAAGCCACCAAGGAACACCAAACACTTAACATTTTTCCAACATCTACCCATACCTAAAGGTTATGAAGCATAAATAGTACAACACTTCTTCAGCTCTAAGAATTCTACAACCAGCGGGAAAAAAACTTCGGAAAGAATAGGCAATCATGCTTTTCAATCTATCTTCTTCTAAGAAAAAGGAATACATCAGTTTTGAATTCTTATGCTACCAATTTTGTGTTCAATCATTTTTTACCAGTTATGCTGTTCAAAGAGCTGTTACATACTATGTATCTTATAGAAAATGAAATTTGCTTCTCAAGTTTCCCCCTTGATTTAAAAACCACAAGTTATGAGCTACCTAAGGAGTACTTATACCCTAAAAATCACATTTCTATGCATCTTTCTGGATGAATAACAGAAAATAACAAACCTTGCTTTTGTTGATGGCACTTTATCATGCTCTACATTGATTCAAAGTACTTGGAAACAAATCATAAAAGAGGTCCATTTCTTAAGTAAGATAGCATATCTACATTCATTCTGTTTCATCCTGGTAAAAGTAATAGTAAAATAAAGCCAAGTTATATACTGTCGGCTTCTAACCACATTGGTAACATTTGTAGCAAGAAAGTTATTCAGAAACTCAGACACAGCAACTCTAAAGCCAGACCATGTAGATATATAAAAAAAAATATTCAAAAAAAGCTAAGTGTAATAAATATGGTAATTTAGCGAAACGAAATTCCAAGGAGCTTACACCAAAAGGTAGTCAAAGCAGCTGAAAAAAAGGCGTCCACAAGTATCAGTTCCAAGTAACTCTGCACCGCGAATGTATTTCTGAGGTTTGTTGGCAAATTTCAGTTTGCCAATCACACATTCTGGACAGTACCAGTTACCTTCTGGCAAAAGACTGCTGACAATTCCAACACATTTTGAATGATATGCAGCTGGACAACCATCACAGCATATCAAGTTCCCATCCATCTTACAAAGGCAACACTCATCACTGTTTCCATCAGCTACCTCTTCTTTCATGCCTTCACTTGGGCAAGAGTCCACCGGAACGTCTAAAGAGGTTCTCCTTTTCCTATCATTGCACACCGTTCGACCAGTATCCATATTAGCTTCTGCAATACCTGTCCTTTTACTAAGCTCTGATCTAATGGCCTCAACTTCAACAACATCATCACAAAGACAACGAAGCAATTCTATCTTCACCTCTGCTGGGTTTTTGTAGTATTCGCCCTCAAATAGCTTCAAGTGATTGAAAGAAAAACCAGACTTCAAACCTGAACTGTGAATAAGGAGATATTCAACCATAAACACAGGCCATGTAATTGCATCCAGAAAATCCCAGTTCAAATTCCTATCATTATAAAACAAAGAGTAAAATTAATCAATCACAAGGTCGATTTTTTATTTGCCAACAATCTTTAATATTCAAAGTGTAAACTTTACCTCAAACAAATTGATGCAGATTCACATCCCTCACTTGCAAGCAATTCTAAATGCGTTCTCAATGTTTGCAAGATGGCGACATGAATTAAGTCAATTAATTGATTAGATACCCTGCTCTTCAATGCTGCTACAAGATCTTCCAATTCAAAAGGACTCAAGTATAATTTGGTACTAAACGACCTAAGGCAAGCATATACAGAGAAAATATCTAACACAGGAATTCCCTCTAAATTTAAATTAGCTGAAGACGGTGGCAATTCAATCTTAGGAGGAGTTTGAGGTTCTATGATTCTTTCCAGCACCTGAGGAGCAGGCTTTTCTTCTGCTTCATCAATAACCCCCGACACCACAGACATATCATTCACTTCATCTTCTACCAAGGCACTAGAAGCATCATTCTCATTTACAGCAGCAGCCTTTGTTCGTCGTGCACTTCTTCTCAACACAGTTTCTGTTGGAGTACTTAAATTCTTCTGCATCTTTCTCCTCTTCCTACGACCAGAATTTCCATCCTGGCATTGATTCGGTGTCACAGCCTCCACACCACCTCCATCTAATTGATAATCACAAACCCGACTATTTACAGGATTAGCATCAACAGCACTGACATCCCCATCTTTCACTTCTTCGCCTAAACCTACACAAGAATTGATATTTATTGTCCCATTCTCCCCGTTAACGCCCTCGTCATCAATCCCTAAATTCAAATCGAACCCGCGTTCTATCCTCTCAGCTAAACCAACCTCTTCAATCCTAGTGTCATCCCCAACAAACCCATCATCATCTACACTCAAATTCAAGTCAATACCACCCCTAACTTCCCCATTTTGAACCCCATCATCGACATTTAACCCTCGGTTCAAATCTAAACCATCATTTCCATCAATACCATCCAAATTCCCATTAACATTAACAGAAACATTACAATCATTCACTGCAGTTCGACCTAATTCAGACTCAACCACTAAATTCTGTTGCGAATTATCAACTTCCAAATTGTCAGAAGATTTACCTGGATCATTACGACGCCGTTTCTTGGGTTTCCTCCCAACTTTTCTTGTCGCAACTTTCTGATTCCCAGCAATTGAGTTAACAGCAGCAACAGACGAAGAAGAAGAGATCAAACGAGTAACCTCGGACAAATCAGCTTCCTCGGAATCGCCGTCTTCGTATAAGATTTTGAAAAAACCAGTTAAAGAATCGTATGATTCAACAACTCCTTCAAAAACCCCAAACCCTTTGAACTCCTTCGACACAGTTTTCCCCACAAATTCCATCAATTCGATTATTGGGAGTAAAATTAGGGTTTTGAAATGGGGGAAATTGAAAGGATCTGCTGCTAGTGCAGCAAATCAAACCAGAAAAACGCCCAAAATTTTTGACAGAAAAAAAAATGGAAAAAAGAAAAAGAAAGGGGGAAAATCAAATGTTAGTGGGGAAAGAAAGAGGGGAGGTTGGAGATGTTAGCGAGTTTGTTGCACACTCTCTCTCACCCTTCAACCCCCCCAATAGTGTGGAGAGTTGGTGCTTTTTAGGTCTCGTGCGGATATTAAAACATTAAAGCGGTCAAAAGTTAACCCGACGTGACAATGCGATACGAATCGGACACAATATGTCAATATGTGTTGGTCTATTGAACCTTTTTTACTGCCCATAGATGGAAGTCAGTGAATACAATATATAGTGTATCATATATGGGTTAGGTTAATACTGAGATGACATGATACGACATAACATGTTCGATAACTTCACGTGCAATGTATGTCGTTTTAACAGGTTTATTGTATCATAAATGGGTTAGGTTAGTGAATAAGACGACATGACACGACATAACATGTTTGATAGCTTCATGTGCACTGCATCATATTTGCATGGTGTATTTGGGCATGTTCTCTACAGATTAAGTTCAGTTCAGTTCCTAATTTCCTTCTCTCATAAAATATTCAATTCAGTTAAGTTCAGTTCGACTCAATTCAGTAAATCAGAACATGTCCTTAGTTTCTAACGAAAATGGTTGTAGATGGTTGGCATGCATGGTATCTTAGCATAGGTTTTGAAATCTATCTTGTATCATATTTTTGCTTGCTCTAAGTTTTCTATAGATTTGTGCATAAAGTGACTAACAAGTTTTCTATTATAATGCTTTAAGATCATGTACAACGGTGAGTCAGTACCCTCCTCAGAACTATCTCTCACTTTTTTTGAGTTAGCTTACCATTGAAATATCTGACTCATTACTTACTCACAGTGTGAGGTAGCAACGTCTGAAGCGGCACTGAGTATGAGCGTGAGTTGCTGACTTTCTAAACCAAAGAATCTGATTTTTTTTAGGTCCAATTATTGTAACACCCCCGATTTACTAGCTAATAATAAACAATAAATAAAGGAAAATAAACAACCTTTAAATAAAATTGCGGAAGCATACACCTAAATCGGAGGTATTACCGCCACACTCGACAATCTGTCAAGTGCTAAGGCTTACAAAATCCCAATAATTACAAACCAATAATCTAGGTGAGCTATTTGTACAACTTTACAAACTCGTTATACGAACTAATCGAAACACTTGAGCTCCTTTAGCTACGATCACTTGATCAACCTGCTAAAACAATCTTGTCTGCTCACCATTAAGGACAAATTCCAAAATAGATCGTCGCAGGGCCACCATAAGAAAAAGACATGGCCGCAGACACAAGTAGCACAACAAAATAACACACACGTCAGCAAAAAGCTGAGTAATCACCATATATCAGAATACAGAGTATAATAGAATAATTAACATTACTAGCTCAATTAAATAATGTAGTTCAAAACTACATAACACATTGTACTCTGAAAATAACCTTGAATAATAATACAAACCCTTTTACTCAATTAACTGATCATACCCAATAAGTGTGCCATGCTCTTTGTTCTATACCTAGCCTTGGACATGGGTAATTCGAATAAAACCAACAAGTATAAAAACTTGAATACTCCCAATAATTAGAAAACACCTTGAACCAGACCACATACGGGCCAATTCCCACTGTAGGGGACCATAGAAAAATAAATAATAAAGATTGTACCTCATTCTTAACTCATGATCATTATCTCCTTACCAACATGCCAAGGACTAAGGTCTATAACGCCGAGCCTCAAACCAAGAACAAAATAATAATTTCTCAACCTTTTGATCTCATACTTGATCAAATAATCATTCACAACCAATAATGTATATCTCAACAATGGCACAGATTCCCAAATAACATAACAATTTAAACTCCGTTCAATCATAGTATATCTCAACTCTGATATGACAATAAAACTAATACCCAAATATAATACTCTGCATTAACAACCCTAAAACCTCAATAAAACAATACTCCCTATAACAACAACATTAAAACCCTAGAAATAATTGTACAATTAATTATATACAACAAAAATAATACGATACTCAAATAATCCAATCAAATTATATAATACCACACACTTATATATATGTAAATCTTGATCATACAAATAACCAAATTATAAATTTTACACATGACAATACAAAATACAAACAATACAACAATAATTAATAATTAAACAACTTCGGCAACAAAAGATGCGTGTGATTACACATAACAAATAATACAATCAAATTAATCAAACATCTCCAAATTGATGAAGTGTGATTACCTTTTATTCAGGAAACAATTAAGCGAACCGCACTCACGCACAAGATACTCCACCATCAAAAATAAAACTCACGCATAAAACTTGTAATTTTGGGAAAACTAATAATAATGGGTTTATCATGGAGATAAATATTTATTATATGAATTAATGGAAATTATGCTACAGCTAGCTTTAAGCCACGAGCATAATGGAGTAAAGAGATAGGAATTTTAATATCAATACGGCAGCAAGGTTTATTTATCAAAAACTTGGGCTAAAATAGTTTATATATGCTTAAAAATAGAGAGTCCTGTTTAAAATTAAATAGGGTTTTAAACCTTTCCAAACTCTAAAATAAAAAAAAAATTATAGGATTAGGAAAGTTATTTAATAAATAAAAATAAACTATATATAAAATCATAAAATATTCGGGTATTACAATTATCACATGACACTTGTCATGAATATTGCAAGTTGTGTTTGATGTTTGCTATTTGTGTTTGATGTTTGCTGTAGAAATGCAACGGCTATATTAATTTTTAACAGTTAGTATTGCTATAATGCTCCAACGGTAGTTTCTCACTTCATTTAAACATATTTCCAAAAAATAATTTCACCAACGGTATAATTATAATTTTATCTATAAATAGAGCCTAATATTGATATAGTTTCTCACCCTTAAAATTTCACTCTTCTTTTTTTCATTATAAAAATAATTTGTGATTATGGATCTTAATAATCCTAATTACGGAAATGGTTCCTCTCAAAATAATCCAAATAACCAATCTTCCAATTCTCCAAATTTTCAAAGTAATTTTCATTTTGATCCAAATAACCCTTATAATCCAAATGCTCAAAAGATGTTATTTTATAACATTCCTAACCAACCAACGCATCCAAACCAACAATTTGTACTATTTATAATGACTATTAATATTGCACTAAAGAATGTCTAACTTTTTTTAATTAATTATGTAAGTTCAAATATTACAAATAAATAATAGAGATTAATATATGTTTTAAAAAATATAAAATAAAACAAGAGTGAGAAAGAGAAAATGATGGGGTAGTTAGGAGAGAGAATGGTGAGTAAGCTCACCATTGTAGATAAATAAATAAGGTGACTCACACTAGTAGCTTATGATAGTGGAAGGTGAGGTGGAAGATGATTTGGAAAAAAAATAAATAAAAAAGATAGTTGAAAGTGAGGTGGATAATGGTGAGTAACCTCACCAATGCTCATGCTCTAACTCACATCAATTTATTCCCCTATCCACACGTTCCACTATGTTTGTGTGAAAACATACTATACAACTTGAAGTACCTTCAACCATTTCGATAGTCACCAAACATGAAGTATAATTAAGTGCTTCTCCATTTTGCACTTGAAATTGATTTGGCGGTATAATATTCTAAGTATATAATAATCTATAACTAGCTTAAAGCTTTAAAAAATTATGTTTTATCATTAATGTAAATTTGAATATGTAAATTGGTCACTTATCGATGTTATCAATTATCATATTCATCATTATACGTGAAATCGTGATATAAATACAAACAAACTCAACTGCTCAAAAGTGCGATGATTTAAAAGAACAATATCAATCGTAAATTCATAATACATAGCTCGTTTAATCAAACATATTTTTTTAAAAAGTTCGATTAAATCAAATGATCGTTTAAGTATACTATGTCGGTATGTCCTCCATATGATTAATTTTGTAATTGTAATCTACTTAACTCGAGAACAAGTATAGAACTATGGATAGCGTGACATAAGAAGAAAACTGGACAAAATTATGATCGAGTTACTTGCAAATTCAGCGTTTAACATCACAAATTTATAATGACTTTTAACAAATATAATGACCTAAGAAATTACAATTATCACCGGAATATACTAGAATTTAGTATTCAAGTGCATTCTTACTTGAGATTAAAACATGTAATCAGCCAATTTTCATTATCTCTCCTAAAAAACCTATCTTTAACATACCAAATTCTTAGTGTTTCTTTGAGTTCATCGATTCTTGTTGATTTCGTAGTTAATGGGGTCCATGTTCGGCGACTGGCCTTCACACGACCCTCACAACTTCAGCCAACTTCGCCCTTCTGATCCTTCAAACCCCTCTGTAAGATGCAATTTCATCTCTGAATCTTATCGATGTTTGAATTATTGTTTTTGATTTCGTTAGAAATGGCGTTAATTTGATCTGGGTTTGCTGTAATTATTTTAGTTGAATGATGGGGATTTGTGTCTCATCTGGGTATTTCAAGTAATGAACCAATTTTGTTTGCTAAATGCTTGGCTTAGGATTTTGTTATGTGATTTGTGAAATAATCATTGTTGTGGAATTGTATTTAGCAAGCATGATCATAATTTTCTCAGAATTATTCAAATTATTAAGTGCTGTTTAGTTAAGCTTTTGTACAATGGGTGACTCAATTTTGCAATCTGGACAAATTTAGGGATTTCATGGCATAAACCATGAGTTTGTTTGTTTGGGGTTGAAACTTGGCCTTCTTTGGATGTGTTTTGCTGTGATAGCATGCCGGAGAAATTCATTTGGGTTTAAAATCGAAACTTGGCCGTCTTCTAATGGTTGAGAAAGTATATGATGCTTCTTCTGAAAATTTGATATTCCCAGTTGACGCAGTTAAATTTTATGAAGGTGTCATTGATTTCATTGTAGACGCTGTTTATAATCACCATAAAGAATAAGATGGTAAATTTGTTCTTTATATGCCAATGTAAGTATTATATGCAGTTGCATCTGATGTTAATGAACTTTGTGGGTAAATTAGACTCGATTATTTGGTTTTCTAGGGCTCTCAATTAGTCTAAAGGTAAGTATTATTGATAGTCCTAGCTTGAACCTCAAATTCATTTTGCTATTTACGAAGTTTGATGAAATGAGCAGCATTTCTTTATTAACTAAGGTGAAGTAAAGGCATTCGATTGAATTGGCTCTTCAATCTTCACAACCTTCAAATATTCAACTAATAGTGTAGAATTTGGTCTTCATAACACAATTTGACCAATATGGGCATAACTTCATAAAAAGAGTTGGTGAGTGACCTGTCTCCTTCCAGAGAGTGTAAACAAGTCTTTGGGTCCAGCTCTATGTTTCCACATTGCGCCAGCCTTCTCATTTCTGCCGGGATTGGAGTCTAGGTTCAGGCTAGATTTAATCTTCTTTAAGCACTCACAGGTCACAAGTTTCAATCTTGACTGAAGAAGATTTCAATCACAAGGAGTTAGGATTTCGATTGTATTGTTTCATGTAATGTATGATTTATTTAATATCTACATGCCAGATTGATTAATGGAAATACATTTTGTGACCTATGGTGTACCTAGCTACATACCGCACTTATCAAGACAATCAATTGTAGCGATATACATGTTAAGTGATAGTTAGCTAATGACTCACACCTTGACACCTTGTTTTTGTTGGGATATATGTTTTTCCAATATATATAAGCTTCTGGCACACGTGAAAAACTAGGTTGATGGCTTGAGAGGAAAGTTGAGAGGTATAGAGAAGACATATCTAGTACTGCGACAAGGTATTTTAGTGAGTAAAGAGGAAATGAAATAAAGACAATCATGATCGATTTGTTGCATCATGTTTCTGACTGATACTTCACTAATGATTTGTCATTCATTTAATGAAATTGCCTTAAATAGTACACTGTCTTTTAAGGTTACTGTACCCTTCCCCCTTTATATTCCATTTGCTACACCTCCATAGCATAGTTAATGAAAATTGAAGAACAGACTCTCTGCACTAGAAGTTGTGAAGCTTTGCAAAATTGCATCATTTGCATGTTAAAACAAACCTTTTGTACAGGCACCCTAGTAATAATACAATATGCTCTCGAGGCCATTTTGACATGTATATAAGGACTTCTTGAGTTCAAGATTTTATTAGCGTCTGATGTGTGTGTGTGTGTGTGTGTGTAACCAGACATTTAAATATTTTCTCACCCTCACTCACCCCCCCCCCCCCCACACACACACACACAAAAGGGGGGAGGGGAGGGGGTATTGTTCCTTACCGACTAGTTAATCAAGCATACTCTGATACATGTTAGCCAGTTATCACTGTCTTTCTCGACGTTTAAGTTTCCCTCATAACAAACCTTCAGTTTAAGCATGGGAATCTATTTGTGTGAACTGTGGAGTGGAGTAGAGTACATCTGCAATATCACTATCTGTCTTAAAACATAGAGAAATAGATAGTACTTGCTGTACGTGAGTTGCTCCTATTATGGTATTCTTTTGAAAATATTGTAATTTTGTTACTTAATGCAGTACAAAGTGAGAGCACATTATAATATTGGGATCCCTAGGGTGTGGCAGAAGAGTATACTAGATTGATTTTGAGAAAAATATCTATGTGAATGACCTGAGTAACAGGAAGAGGATGATGCAAGGCTCACATATCCTTGTTGATTAGGATATTGGTTCACTTCCTTTTCACCTTTTCATTATTTGGTTGCTCTCCTTTTTTTTTTTTTTCCATTAGTTCTCAATTTCAAATTCAATTTGAATTATAGTAGAACTTCAAGCATTAGATAGAGTAGAAAGACAGGAGGCCTTCACACCAGGCAAAGGGAGTACCTTATATAAATAGTTTAATGATATTGTCAGGGTAACAAAAAATAAACTTTATCTGCAGAATAGAGAGATTCTAAATGTCGAAGTTGACAGAGTGTTTATTGGTTATCAGTTCCTTTTGTGCTTGTTATTCTTCTCTTTTCCTCAAATTCTCAATGTACCTTATATAATGATTTGCCACCTCCCCATGCTGTACATAATTACAGTTTTCTCTTCCTTTTCTTGTTGTTTTCTTAGAACTCAGAAGTAAAACTTCATGTGATTGAACCCCCAAATTCCTAATCCTACCTGTGACCCTATTGCCTACACTAGAGTCCTTAGTGTTTCCTCCTGATGTTAGGGAAGCCTGTGACGTAGTAAGGTAGCCAGCAAACAAATGTATATCTCTGTTGGGAATTTTTCCCGTGATGCAATTTATGCTGGGCCCAGCATTGAGTAGGTCAAAGGCCTCAAAGGCTTGTTGATTTTATTTATGAAAGGTTTATGTTTAAATTAGGAAGTCCTTCATCACATGCCTTGATGTAGCATTCTAATAGGCTACTAATTCCTGTTTATGTGCAGAGATTGACGCCTGCCACCTACCATCCCACTCACAGTCGTACTCTTCCACCTCCTGATCAAGGTATTGCTAATTCTATATTCCTAATCATATAAGCATGTTGAATTCATACAGTAAATGAACAATAGTACAATACACAGTAATAATTTTGCATAATATAAGTTGAAATTTGGATGCTACATGTAGGATATGTGACAATGTTTACTGATAATCTACTATATACACAAAGGTAGATATGTTATTGCTTGTTTTTGTCTACCCTTTTTCTGATCTTTTTAGACATTCTGCATCCTGTTCCATTTAGACAATGACTATATCAATATTGACATGACAGCAATTTCAAGGAGTTAGTTAAATAAACAATGCATTTGCAGCTGCAAGTGCTTTCAGAATTCCGCGTGTTCATAATGTGTAATTTTTGACCCTGGTGTATCTAGAAGCACTATAAATGTAAAATGAACATGAGTAAACATATCCATTTTCATGTAAAAGCTGTTTCTTAAGAATTTATTTTCGTTTTAAAACATCCTTCCTGATAATCATGGAGAAAGGTATTTAAGATCACTGATAATTGTTTGAGAGGCTGTTGTACAAAGGAAAAAGAGTATGAACAGGATGATCAAATTCATAGGCAGTAGATGGAAGATTATCAACTAAACTAATGGGTCAGGAAGGAAGTCTGGCATAATCATATAACTGCCTTACACAAATTTTCCACATGAAAACCAACTAAGGTACTAGATAAGTATGAATCAACATAAAGGTATACCATGAAACAAGAGACAAAAAAAAGAGGGGGGGGGGGTGTTGAGAAGCACCAACCTGTTGTTAGTACTTTACTTGATATTTTGTAGCATTTTAAAATAAGTGAAATTTTTTTTGGAAGCAAGTATTTCCAGTAGATGGATAAGGACAAACGGAGTAGAAGAATAAGAAAAGAATGTACAGCTGAATCTATGTAGTAGCATCATCTATAAGCAATGGAACAATCATTATATGCAAAAGAATTACCTTTTATGAAAGCTATGTAGCTAATGGAATAATATGGAGTCTAGGCTGATTCATCTGCAAGCTACAATTATAAGTAACATTAAATTGTAGGTATGATCTATCTTCACCAAGGCTGTTTGCCTGTTTCTATGTTCTTTGGCTCTTTGCATATCTTGACTGGCTAGGGATAGGAGCTTACACAGTTACACCTTGGCCTTTACAAATCAATACATATGTCTGCAATGATTGTTGGATGAATAAATATTATATTCTCCCTCTGTTTTATATTAGCTGTTCTACTTTGACCGGAAACGTATGCCAATGCAAAACTTTGACCATTAATATCTTTAATTACGGGGTATATCTTAATTAAAATTATAAAGTTGACATTTTGAAAGTATGTGTTAGGCAAGTCCCATAGCAAACTACATCATATGTTACAATTTCTTTTACGTGTTGGTTAAAAATAATTTGGTTAAAGTAGGGTATGTGAATAGTGTATAAAGTCAAAGTGGTGCGAGTATTTTAAAACAGAGGGAGTAATGGAGTATATGAGTGATGAATGATGATTACATATCTTTTTTAAAAACAGAGGGAGTGTATGATTGATTAATGATCAGTGGATATCTGATTTACTTTAACCATCCATAGACATAAATCCCCAGAGATTTGACCTATCAGTTGGTAATATTAATTGTGAAGAAATATCTTTGCTAGTGTCAGATATAGCTTTAAAGCTCAATAAGGTCTTATCTCTCTGTAATATCTGGTTTTAACCTATAGCAAGATTTCTCGTCTAAATTTTGTGTACAGTTCAAAGCATGTGATAATCTTGAAGCTTAATTATAACCTCTTTTTTCTTTCAATGAAAAAGTTAAATCAAATCTTGAGGGGAGAATTTTTGCTAGTTCTACAATTATTACGAAGTATATTTTAAAGTAAATATGTTGTGAACTTATGATTGCCTGGGTGCCTGTTTCTGGAGAATAACTACCTGAGAACTCATCCTTACTTTCTGTTCCGAGGAACAGAAACATACACTGACCTGTTGGAAACCTTGGTTGCAGTTATCTGTACAGAGAGCAAAAATATTCTAATCAGACACTTCTATAAGCATGCAGAGGAGAAGGTACCAGTTTGATTAGTATTATTTGACTGATTTGCGTGCTTTTAGGCATGTATTCCAAAAATCATTTTGGCCTTCTTTTTTCTTGGGTGGATGCAGCTGAGACCCAAGAGAGCTGCTTCAGAACACCTTGCGCCTGAGAATGGAGCCAAGCATCTGAGAGCATCTTCCTCAGGAACTCCTCTATAAGCTATTGCCAGATGAAGGATTTTTAATCATGTTAATAAAGTCATGTACATAATTTTTATAAAACAATGATGTTGTAGATGTGATAGTTATATTCCAAACTGTTTTGATTTGTCGGTAATTAATAGGGTAAGGTCCTTGAGAGGGTACAGGTGTTCCCTCAATGTAGGGTGATGAAGAATTGATCCCCATACCAGGGTTCAGGAAGATGAGCTTCAAAATCGCTGTTTTCTTCCAGTTTCCTTGACAGAGTCACCAAGGAGCGAAACTTGTAATGCTTGTGGTGTGTACATTCAGTGTGCATAATCAAATAAAGTGACTGAGCTATGTCGTTTATGTGCTATTTTAGCGTACACATTGTATCATTTTTATTTTCCTGACAGTCGCTACTTGGCGCCTGCATTAGCTCTTTGTGAAGCTTGTGTTAATAGCTGCTAGCAATAGTTGCAAATTTCGGGTACAGAATAATGTATTGATTGCATTTACAACTTTAACAGCATTTTTCACTTTGCTGGTGTTTGCCTTTGGGCTTTGTCTATCACTTTTTTTTTTAACCACAAATACAGAATACTAAAAGCTTACTATGATTGTTTTGATGCATGTGATTTAACCCTACTGTAATTTATGCTTTTTGGAAAGAAATGAAAGGGAAAAAAATGCTATCTTTTGAGTTTTGATGATTGATATAGAATAAACCAAGTGGCAAATAGCAGAAGATTTTCATTCTATGTTCATATCTTTTTTTTTTTTTTTTTTTTTTTTTTTTTTTTGACAAGAATGTTCACATCTTTACTAATTGAACGCAATCTTATGATCAATAAGCTAATATGATTGATCACCAACATAATATATTGATCCTCTTGTGAAGGGCGTCTCTTACTGTTATTTCTTTTTCTTACCTTTAGAAATTTAGTACGTACCTGTGTATAAATATTACTCGTATATTTCATAGCGAGCTATTTTCTACATTATTATGAGAAAAACAAAAACACGTATGGTACTGGATCCATGAAATCAATATCACCCTCGAATTTATTCCGAAAATGCTTCCTTCACATAAACATGTCATGATTATTGTACCTAAAAATTGTAACTTTCTTTATATTGCAATTGAAAACATGAAACCAAAATTAAAAAGGCCAAATTAATTAATAATTTACATTCTGAAGGAATAGAAAAGGACCGACACTCTACAAGCTGCTAAAAATGGATAGTATCATCTTCTTTAAATTAAATGAAAGATCAGATAATAAATACTGACACCAAAAAAATAGAACCAGTGGCTGAAAAGAAATAGAGCAAACTGTGACATAAAAGAAGAACCAATTTTCCCTCCCTATAGGCTAGGCAAAAAGGACCTTTGCAATATTAATGGGGGCAACAAACAGACATACCAACCTAATAATTTTTATTTTTATATTTGTTAGAAATTAATACATGATTAAACATTCCAACGAGATTTTTCGCCAATTAAATAAATACTCTCGTAGTTTATATCCCCTTTTCACATCTGTCAATGCATTAGCTCGATAATTAGTAATCTAACAAGTAACAATCATAAAAAGCCACAACTTGCTTGAAAATAGACATTGAGACAAATCAGACAATACCCTGCATGATGATTTTTTCCTTATATACAACTTATCAAACATTGTGATTATGTAAATAATGTCATTAATAAAAGAGTAGAGAAAGTATACCATGTTTATGTAAAAACGTTTTAACGTTAACAGATACATATCATAATCTATTAAAAAAAAAACCGAGGGTGTGTACTTAAATTATTTGTTACAAAAATAAATGTATGATAGAAAAATAAAAGCCAATAATAATATGAATGAATGATGTACTGGTTAAAATTCACATGGTGTGTTTAATATAGTTCTCTGATAAGTCATACTTTAATGTGTGTGTCAAAAAATGAGAGAAGTTTTAAGGCAAAAACTCGAAATAGTTGAGCATGTGATAGCACATGGAAATGGGCCAATTTCATGCTATCTTACTTTAAATTGGATTTTATAGTTGCACATGGATGATACAATATCCAACTTCCCATTAAGACACAAGTCCCTACTTTTTTTGTATACCACTTACTTGTATTATGTAACGGTGGTAGGTTCCTTCTTATTTATTGTCACTATTTTACAAGATTGGTTTCAAGATTTTATCACACTATATTGTTGTAAATTGACATTTGTCTTCAAATCCACTTGTAATATCGGTTTTTCGGTTTCGGTTACAGTTACGTATAAAAGTTTAATACATTGTCCAAATTTATATTAGATTAATAATGTTTGATGAAATTACATATCGATTACTATTATTTTACTGTTCTTAAATTAGGTCATGATAGATACGTTAAGGATTTCAATTCCATAATTGATAGATATCTCATGTCATACTTCTTTCTCAAACCTTGCTTCTTTCCAAAGGGATTGAAAACAAATTGGCGGAGTTGGCTGATTATGTAAGGGGAACTCTTAACCTATACATGCATTATATTAAGTAATTCTTGAGGTTTTGGCGTTCAAGTTTGGAACTTCAATTTTTGTAAAACCTTACTATCTATTTCTCCATTTCAGTTTGTTTTGATCCCTTAATTATATTATGTCTAATCATCGTCATTTGCAAACATAATATAGCTAAAAATATCTATAAAATTTGTCACCTTTTAAAGTTATAATTGTGCACGCAAACATTGCGTGCGTGCATAAATTTATAAGTAAAAGCTTAATTAACGTTTGTAATAGTTTGTCTAAATAATTTTATTATGAAGAAAAGGACAATTAAGATATGAAATTAAATTATTTTTTGTGTGGGAAAAAGAAAGTGTCCCTTGAGGATAGTTGTTGAGGATTGATCAAGGTATGAAGTGATGGTATATGCACATGATACCTCTGATATTGCCAATTGTGATGGTCTTTCAAATTGAGATATGGTTGGGGGTTAACTTACATGTTCCAAGTGGGAGCCTACTTCCCTCCTTTCCGAAAGACTACTCATAACACAATCCTTTGGATTATATATGCAATAATTATCATTATTATTATTATATGGAAAATGTGATAAATCACGACAATATAATTTAAGTCTAATATTTCGTACTTCGTATTAGACAATATATATATAATATATTTAATTTTCATTAACATACATGAAAAGTCCTTAAATAACTAATTAATATCACTAAATTGTTTTGCTTTTTAGGTTTTCTTAGTGAAGATTGTCCCACCATTAAGAATGCACTTAATGAGGGTTATTACATATGAACATATCCAAAATATTTTTAAAATGCCCTAAAATGAACTTAAATATTTAAGAGTAAAACCAGAGGAATATTTTGTCTATCCACAACAAAATTTGCATCATTTTTTTAATTCGTACCAATTGAAGGTTTAATATGAGGAGATCTATACTAGAATCGATATGGACCGATTGTTGAGTGTTGACAAAAGTTGTATTAAAATTATGAATATATGAAGTCACGCTCAAGATTGTATTTGATTTATTTCTTACTATAAATATTTTGAAACTAAACATCTATACTTAGTATTTAAAAACACAAACCACATATTTTCACATGACACATGTCATCACAAGTCACTCATTATCCCATATGCCACATGTCACCTCCCTTAATTTTTTTGTTCAAGTCTTTATGCATTCTATAACTTGGAAATTCTAGAAAGAAAATGAAGTGTTTCATTTCCACCATAATTTGTACATATTAAATAAAATATAGTATGAATTATAATCAAAATTGTCTTTTCATCTCATACACTTAAATTATAACTTAAACTAATACGTCATTTCATATTCCACAATCTTCATGTATATATACTTAATCCTTCATCTTCTTTCAAAATTCTACTCTAACCATTTTTTTTAAGTTTTAGCAATGAAACAATTACTTTGTATACTATATAAAAAGTTTCAATTTATGAAAAGTATACCTTTATTTGAAAATAATTTATCCGAGTAACAACCCGTGCATCGAACGGGTCAAAAGGCTAGTTAATGTTAATTACTACTCGTACTTAGTATATATATCTATACTGTGTAGCATCATTCTCCAATCAAGAAAGAACAAAATAGAATATGGAATAATCAAAACGCTATCATAAAGAATGTACATTTCTTTTTGTTGAAGACATTGCCCATGGTTTTTTTTTTCAAAATTACTTGGGTTATAAATTATTCAAAAAATATGATACTCGTATAATATGGTGTACATAGTTAAGTTTTTACAAACCAAAAAGATATTTCTTACAAAAAGACCATAATAAATTGCTAAAATGAAGGACAATTTGGTCAAACGTCACTTTCACAATTTACAAAGTTTGTAAATACCATAGATCATATATTGCCTATAAATACCATCTCATTTCACAAAAACTTACATCCAACACACTCCCATACATTCTTCTTTGAAAATTTGCTTAAAATCACTTAAAAAATCTCCTTTGTTTCCTTAAGAAATGGCAATGTCAAGGAACCTAAGTCTTTTGCTTTGTGTCACTTTGATGCTTATTGTATTGACAGCAAACCAGGTACGTTACATTACTAGCTATCACATAACTTGTAATGCTACGTACAATATATCCTTACTTTCCTGTTTAGTCGTACACATGAAAATTTTTTAATCGTCTATTCTCTCATTACAAATTCAACTAAATTAGTGACTAGTAAAAACTGTCACTAATATCGTAGTTTCTTGTAGTGATATACTCCGTACAATACAAAGTGTCATTTTATTACATACATTTACTTATTTATACACTAATACGGAATATATTAAAGTTTAATGTGTGTTTTTTTTTTACGTTTTACAGGCTTATTGTCAATCTTCTCAACCACAAACCCAAAGTGGCCACTCACTGGTAAGTGCTTGCAACACTAACAATCCTTATAATTTCGTAATAAAGTTGAAAGAAATGGTGATATTATGCTCTAAAAATAGAATTAAGTACTCGTAACCACTAATTTAAAGAATCAACACTATTGATTACAATGCATAAAAGTGGTAAATTTCTTAGAAGGACGTTTCTTTTGCTGATTAAATATAGAAACTTTCTTTCTTTTTTCAAATTTATTTTGTCCGTGAACTTTTATGACATTTAATAGAGAATGATCTTTTTACACAAGTATGTACACGTTGGTTGGAAACTTGGCTAAAATATTTATCTAACCATATCCTGAAAAAGGACAAAATTAAATTACTCATTTTAACCTTTTGATTCTTATTTATATGCAGTACGGTGCGTCACAAGGAAGCCTCCATCCTCAAGGTAGGTTTAATTTGCCATCATATCTTTGTAACACTAATAATATAGCGTGACATATTATGAAATTGAGAAACCCCCTATAAGATGAGTTTCTAAGTATCATTGATAACACATGTCGACTACACTAACACGTTCTTATACTTGGTACGTGTTAGTGTAGTCGACTATCACTCATATAAGTATATATTTATGTTTTCGTATCTGTATCTGTATCCGTATCGGTGACTATACTGATGAACATTATTATATAAACGGGAATGCAGAATGTGGACCTCGGTGCACAATGAGATGCTCAGCCACAGCATACAAGAAGCCGTGCTTGTTTTTCTGCAACAAATGTTGTACAAAATGTCTGTGTGTCCCACCTGGTACGTACGGCAACAAGCAACTATGCCCTTGCTACAACAACTGGAAGACCAAAAGAGGCGGCCCTAAATGCCCTTAATTTATTACCACATTTATTTTTCTAAGTACTGCTTATTATCTTCTCAACTACTCTTATAACTAAGTATTTATTATAGTAGCACTAGTAGTATAGTATGTAGTATGTACTTCCTTTAAATCTAACTACATATTTTAAGGTCATTTTTAGGATCTACTACTACTATTACCCAAGAAATGATGGAACCATGTACCTAAGTTGTGGTTCATTCTAATTTATTGATGCATCGAT
The DNA here is from genome assembly GCF_948465745.1 of Chenopodium album. Taxonomy (NCBI): domain Eukaryota; kingdom Viridiplantae; phylum Streptophyta; class Magnoliopsida; order Caryophyllales; family Amaranthaceae; genus Chenopodium; species Chenopodium album. The sequence goes on from NC_137855.1 coordinate 1,970,606, forward strand.
CGATCTACATGATGTAATTCGGTTATAATGTAATTTGTTTTACGAATTATATGTAATATACTATAGTGTAATGAAATACTATAGTGTAATGAAATTATCCAAGTTGGGTACTCGTATTACATTTCGAATTAAGAGCTCTCATTTTCGTTTTTTCCTTTGAGTTCCATAATCATCTACAAGTATATATTAGCTAATGCAATAGGGATTACGAATATGCCATTATCGTCTCGGATTATTGTCTATCTAAAATCGTTAGAGCTTAACATGAGTTAAAATGTACAAGTATATTGATATTTTCAAACTTTACAAGGATCCAAGGAATCTCAAAAAATATATAGAGGCAAAATTTTGAGAGTACAACCCAAGCAAAATCAGGAACCTATGACATTTTAGGCCCAATGGATTATACTTTGGGTTTGAATAGAATAAAATGAGTAACAAAATATGCAGCAACAATAGTTTGGGCCTCCACCAAATTGGGCTGGGCTAACAGTATATAAATTTGGGCCTAGTATATAAACTTGAATTGTTTAATATTGGGCCTTCAAAGGCTTTGGAATTCACAACTTGGGAAATATTGCAAGAAAAGAAGTCAAGAACTCCTGAATCAGAGCAGGGCCAAATCAGCAGCAAGAGAGCTGTCCAAGATGAGGACTGTACAGGCAGTCTCAACCGAGTTCCGGATGAGGAGTGTTGCCTACATACCTTCCGTGAAGAAGGATCAAGTTGAGTGTAGGTAGATCCACTAGGGGTATTAGGAAATCCACATACATGTAGAGAGTTAAGAACCAGCAAGTTTTGGTTATGTAACCTGCAACTCTGCAAGGCTTAAGTGCAGGATGTCTGAGCATTAGAACATAGATGTGTGGCTAATTAACAATACAATCGCGCTGTCTACTTGTCTAGCATTTGGTTACACCTTAAGTGCAGGATGTCTGAGCATTAGAACAGAGATCTGTGGCTAATTGTAATATACAATCGCGATGTCTAGCATTTGGTTAGCAATTAGACCACCATTGATGCTTAATACAGCAGTTTTCAGGTCTCATATAAGCGCGGTTTATTTGTTATTTTGTCGCAGTTGAGTCTGCAGAAATGCATTTTTTTCCCACAGAATATGGTGTTAGCAATTTGACATTGTAGTATGGCAACCATAGAAAATGGTAATAGGAGTAACATACTCAAATTGATACAATATACACACCCAAAAACACAAGAAACCCAAAAAAAAAAAAAAAAAAAAAAAAAAAAAAAAAAAAAAAAAAAAAACATAAAAGAAGGCAAACCCAATGCTACAATAAAAGATCATAAAGAGGTTGCTTCCTCATATGATTTACTGGTATACATCTGCTAGCTAACAAAACTATTCATACAAAGATTGAAAACAAACTAAACCAACAACACTATCAAATCGTATCGATTTTCACCTCCTACATCTCCATGCTGATACTGAAAAAAGGGGGCGATCTTGCCAGCAGATAACAACACATCCATTTTCTTCCTTAATTCTATAACCATCACAACTACACCCTTGGAGCAATCGCCGTGCTTGCAACATGCCCATATAGCTCAAAGGAACGCTTCCAAATCCAGCCATATCGAGCCTTTGCATCCACCTATCGAGCTTCTCATGCCTTTCTCTTCTTTCCCCACCTTCACACGCGATAATATTCTTGATCTCTTCCCCTAGAAGCATCTTCTCTACTTTCCTCCTCTCAACCGATGCTCTTGGTAAGGTACTCTCTAAGCAATCGAACAATGCAGCATAAAAGTACAATGCCTCGGACAATCTTTCCATTAGTCCAGACCCATTATGGTTTGAATCTTGCTCGGTTATCACCATAATCTTCGGTGATAACCCCCACAAAGAAGCAAGAAAACCATCCATCTTTGCTGAAGCATTAACCGAAGTAGGTGATGATGAAGCAGAATCATTACTCGGGCTACTACGCCTATTAGCATTTCCTCCATTAGCCCCATTTACATGATTAAACAATCCTAAAGATGAACTTTTCCTTAGTGTTTCATCATCAGAGGCCAAGAGGGTATGAAGCTGAAGGACCGAGCTAATAGCTAAAGCCTCCCCGGTCTTAACACGAAGCTTTTCAACATCAAGATTTTCCAATTTGCACACAACAGGATTAAACTGAAATGGCAAATCCAACTTCTCAGCTTCATCAGTTAACCTATGAGCCACTTGTTCCAACACCTCTTTCTGTTGATGAACACCGGTTATTCTCAAATGAGGCGGTCCTTCAGGCCTCGCACTCAAGGCCTGAATAAGGGCAATCCATTGTGCAGGTTCTGATGCATTAAGATCAATAATGTGAACCATCTTTTCACCATCCATTGCTTCAAGAATCGATTGATTCGTTACCACGAAAGCAAGCTTTAAGAAGGGAAACAGCTCAAAATACAACTTCCTAGCAAGAATTTCCTCTGAAACAACAGGCATTCTTGTAAACTGAAGGGCTCTATATATGCCAGGCCATGATTTAAGCACCCTTTCAGAAAGGGATTCAGCAAAATAAGCAGCAATTCGCTGCATTGTATCGCCATCAGGCGCGGCGAGGTGGGAGATTTGCTCTAGGGCTAAGTTTGCATTATCTAGGCTACCATTAGAGACATGGTTTGCACAAGCTAATAACAAATGTATCAAATAAAGACCCCTTTCTTCAGGTTTCAATTCTCTAAGCCAAGGATGTGATGAACCTATATTTGGTGACATTCTAGAGAAAAATTGAAGGGGGGAAGATGAAGTTACTGATGATCCATCATCTTGAAGCATTGGTCCCATTAACAATTACACCCCCAAAACCCCACAAATTTTTTATCCTAATTCAATCCAACAATCCCAAAAAAATAGGGATTTCCTTATATTATGGCCAAAATATCAAAATCACAATAACCCAAATCAATCAAACAAATAACAAACTATATGAAATGGGATTTAACAGGTGAAATTGAACAAGGGTTTTTGATAGAATAAAGAGCATGAACTTTCTAAAGCAAGAAAAAACAAAAACTTCTTAAACAAGATAGATCAGATATTACCATGAAAAGGGAGAAAACAGAGGAAACTACCATGAAAAGCTTGAAAGATGTGAAATTTGATTGAATAACACCAAACTATTTCTGGGTTATGCAATTCAATCGAACCCCATAAAAAGCCCCTTAAAAAGTTGACAACTTTTTGATCAAATAGCTCGAATTTCTCTATCTAAGCCTCTGTTTTCTCTCTAAAAATTGGGTTTTTGATTGTAATCAATTGGAAAAAGGAGGATGAAGAGAGAGAGAGATGAAGAAGGAAGTGAAGCTTTGAAGAACTCCACAACAAATGGGGGGTAACGTTAGTAGACAATGCGTGGTAGTAGTTTTTGTCGTCAACTCATTTGTTTTCTTTCTTTCTACTCTTTTATGAAAAAAATAAAGGAAAAAAAAACAGAGGAATATGGAATTTATGAGAAGAAGAGCCTCATTTTTTGTTGTTTTTTGTTAACCTTTTTCTTTTTTGACAAATAGTTTGTAGTACTTGTTAATTTTTTATTTGTTTGAATAATTAAAAAGTTTATACATACTACACATAAACTTTACAATTATTATCTTTATTTTTACATGTTCACTTCGAATTTTTTTGTATAATCTTACTCTCTATTTTATTTAGACAACATAATTTTACACAAAATACTTGTTTAAATATTGTTTCAACAAAAAAAAAAAAAAAAAAATGTTTACATAAGTACCGAGTACATTTTTCAAACACTTTTAGAAAATCTTACACACAAATGAGATAATTTTAGGAAAAATGAGTTTAGATAATTTCATACAATTTCAAGTAATTTAAACAATAAAAATTGAACCAGATAGTGTCTTATATGGTATGACATGACTTAAACCGAAATTAGTCGACATTTGAAATTATTAGGCTATGTTTAATTCATCTTATTTTGCTTATTTGGTTTCATCTAAACTTATTTTTCTAATCTAATCAATCTGATGGTTTAATTTGATTAAAATTTGACCTTATATCCAATCCATAAGAAAAATACATATCAAATGAGATCTCATTAGATTTATATTTATACATTTTATAAAAATCATTATGAAACTAATAATATTCAGGTATAAAATATCTCTAATATAATGATAGGGTATCATCTAACCTGATATGATATAATTAATAAAGTATAAAAATAAAATAAAATAAACCACTAAGTGAGGTACTCTAAATGATAATTAAGCTCATATTTTACTAAACATTTAAGTGATTTTTTTTTAAAAAAATAAAAATATAGTAATCCAAAGTGACTATCATATACTTTTGTCTAATGGGAAAAAGATATGGTAGTGGCTTTAATTTCAATGGATGGTTTCGTCTTAACCTGAAGTGAGTTTGGGAATCAAGGAAAAGAGCCAAAGAAAAAGGCTCCCCAAATTTATTCCCAATCAACACTTGGATCCAAACATGCCTTAACAAAGACAAACAAAACACTCACACTTTCTCTCTCTAATTTTCTCTCTCTAAACCCCTAATTTTGTTTGTTAGTGGGGTTTTGTGTTTGGAAGAGGGAATTTACATGGAAGCTCACAATCAAATAAATTTAAAAAATAAATAATTAAATTGGTTTTTTTGTTTGAAAGCCAACACACCAAAGACACATACAAATTGGTATTTATCCCATTCTCCTTATTTAAGACAAACGGGACAAGGTGGTTAAGGATACTTCCAAAAGTAGATACCACTTTTATCTTTTTTTGTGGACTCTCTTTTTTTGTCCTTTTACCCAACTACTTTTTTTATTTTTCAAGTTTTTTTCTTTGTATTCAATTTTATTTTGGGTACAATGTATATGTGAATTAATGCAACTATATGTTTCAAAAAAAAATTAATGCAACTATATTTTCTAGAGAATTAGTTTTGATTCAAATCCTATTCTTTGTATTAGGGATTATAATGCATGTTTTTCCTAAGTCCACGTGAAAGTGAATATCGACCCGATAGTTTTGGTTCAGCTAATCTAATATGCAGTATTAATTATGATTTCGTTTCACGGTCAGGCATTGATTGTTGGTTGATTTTCTTGGTTTATTTATTGTTTAATATTATATGTCATGTATATGACTTGCCCTGTTATATATATAGATAGTTATTTTTAAGTAGATAATAATAATAAAAAAAAGGTTACATTTTACAAATTTACAAGTATATTAAATTCAAATTTTTGTTTAGGTTTTTAATATAATTTTATTGTATTTTTGGATGGAATAAAAGGAAAGAGGTGATATAACTTTCCCTCGAAAGATTATAATTAAAAGAAATTTTGTTCAAAACTTGACTATACTTTTGTTCAACAATATACAAAGTATATTTGATGATGCTTGATAGACCTAAAAACGAAGTATTCTTTTGTCACTAAAAGACAGTTCCATTATTCATCATAATTTATCCCTAAAAAATTTGCTTCATTTTGAGAGTTTATGTTCAATGTTGGATTATGTATAGTTTACACGTAAAAATACGATTATCTCTAAACATTATTACAAAAATAAATAAACTAAGGGCATATCTGATTTACTGAACTGAATTGAATATTTTATGAGAGGAAGAAATTGGGAATTGAATTGAACTGAAGTAAACTTAACTGAACTTAAGCTAAAGAGAACAGACCCTAAGATTAAAGTTGTTGATTTTTTTAGCAGAAGCCTAGAATTAATTAAAGGAATTTCCATACAACTTCACAAACTTGGGAGTACAAGCAACTAATTTAATAAGGGTGGTTTTGTTAAACAAATAACCTAAGCTAAGCAGCTGTAGGTCACTGAAAGGGAGCTTTATTAGCTGATTTTGCACATTTCAACTTATTGTCTTTTTCAATTTGTCTTCAATGTAAACCAAGAAGTTTTGTAAAGGAAAAAAAAAATCACAAAAACTAATTTTAAATCATAAATATTGATCGAAAGAAATTTGACTGAGTTACTAATACGTGTGAAATGGAGAATAACCTACCACATAAATTACTTTAAGCAATGCCTAATTTTCATTATGAGTGCATCGATTGTAGGTTCCTTCAATTCACCCTCTTGGAAAAACTACTTGTGTAATTTTTCGTACGAGGTAATATTATTTAATACGAAGTATATATGTAATGTTATTGTACATTATATAGTGTATTTACCAAAAAAAAAAAAATTGTACTTGTTGTACCAAAAAAAATGCAAGATAAAGAAAAAATTCAAGATATCTGCGATTATTTTCAGTGCAGTTCAGTTCAGCTCCTAATTTCCTTCTCTCATAAATTATTCATTTCAATTAAGCTCTAATAAGTTTAGTTCAGTTCAGTCCAATCAATTCAACTAAACTCATTTCAGTCAATAAGAACGGGTCTTAAGAGACTTTTTTCACATATAAAACCCATAACGCGTAAAAAAAAGTCATGGATAAAAGTATTGATTGATGTTGTACCATAGTAAATTAGTAACCGTACTAGAAACAAAATTTGTGGAATGAGACAAAACATTTACTGCGACTTTGAAGCAAAAGTCCAAACAAGCAATTCATAGACTCAATAATAAGTATATGTAGGGGGATTAATTTTGTCTTTTTAGGCCACCGACTAATTTGAAGAGAATTAGTACAATGTGTTTTTCTTGTAGGTAGAAGAGTAGTAGTAGTAGTAGTAGCAGCTGATTATAATGACATCTAATTAATTAGGTGTGCTTTCAAAATTTTATTAGTACAACACAACATGTTTAATTTCTCATTTTTGTCATCTAATTTGGATGGTTTTGTACTAGTGATCAATATTGTTGTTTGGTAACTACTTTAGTTTGGAAATTGGAAGTGGTTATGTTTATGTTTATTCCACTAGTTTAACCATTACAAGTTTACAACTAACATTACCATTTACCACTATCTATATAACTTGTAATCTTGGTTATGACTTGTATGTGTTATTGCATTGCTTTTGTTTTGTTGATCGGTTTTAATGAAATTGCGTGGCTCGGTTTTTACTCAAAGTCGAATTGATCAAGTCATATCTAAAATTTAATAGTTTTGTTTAAATTGTCACTACAATGAATAATCGAATTATATAGCTTATCGTCCAACTATACTGACTAAAAGTAACCTTATGTCTTGTAATAATTCAAATGACATGTTTGTTACGTATGCCTAATTTCTTTGAATGAGAGGGAGGGCCATAGCACCAAAACCATGTGGGTAGCCTAGTTCATGAAAGTCCAATATTTACAGAATAGATCCAGCTATAGCTCTCTCTTTTTTGGGTCAGTTATCATGATAAAATGACAGCAAATCTAACGCTCCCTCAACTATAATTTTTCTAAGGAAAAAGAGTAATCAGAAAGTTTCTTAATTTCTATTTTTTTTTTTCTTTGCAAAAAACAGTTGCCAAAAGTTTGAATAAGAATCCACCAGTGCTTTCCTTTGAGTCATTCACATGAGATCATACAAAATTAAATCAATTATTAAAATTATTTGATTAACTTAAATTTATATTATATTCTGAAGTTCTGAAAGCAATTATCTACTCAAAATTTTGAGCTTAATATGAGTTTAAAACAAGTTATGGTCAAAATATGACCAGTCAAATTATACTTTTGGCTTTGTACCAAAAAAAAAAATTATGCTTTTGGCTTTTTTAGAAAAGTTTTTCTTTGATCAGAAAAGTCACACTAGATTCTAGTAGTGAAATCTAAAATCCTGCTTACTTTGATGATTTTGATCATGAATCTGTATTAGTGCTTTTCAAACTAGAGTAAAAGATTAACATTTTCATTTTTTATTTTTTAATGACAACAAGTTTAATATTTTAAATAAATAGGAAAATACATAATTTTACAAATTGATTCATATTAAATTTACTTAATTTTGACCATTAGTATTTGATTATGGCCTTGTTTAGTGGTAGCGTTTGAGGTAGCTATTACTTATAGCGTTTTGAGTAATCAAAACACTACTAGAAAAAATTTTGTGAGTTTGCTTTAAAATATAGACATAGAGAATCACCATCATTAATGTTAGGCATGTACAAAACTATCCGAGAATCCGATAATCCGATCCGCAACCGATCCGAATTTTTGGATATCCGATCCGAGTTTTCATTTCGGATCGGATATCCGATCCGAAAAGGCGGATATCGGATGCGGATTTGGATATTAATTTTCAGAATTTCGGATATCCGATATCCAAAATATAAAGCCTAAAATAATATAATTTTTAAATTGTTCATATAAAACTAACCCTGTATTATTAACTTATTGTAATATTCTTAATATATTTGATGATAATATTAATTGCAAAAGGACTACTATTTTTGTTAAAATATTTTGTACAACTTAGCGATAAAAAAACGGTAAAAGTAGTACAATTTCGAAAAGTGATCATAACAATTTTACTTAATATTGGATAATGGATATGCGAAGCATCCGATCCGAAAATTTTGGATATCCGAATTTTTCAAATCGGATTTGGATATCAATTTTTGATATCCGAGTCTTCGGATATCCGATCCGTGAACAGGCCTAATTAATGTCACAATGAAACGCTACATAATACAAAATCCCAAAATCACAAGTCCATTGTAACAAGCTCGATAACAATCATAAAGTCAAGAGTTGGAATTGTAATCGTATAAATCTATATTTCGCATTTGAATTTGTATATCTTGACCGCCAAAAATTGGATTAATCCGCAATATTTGTTTTATATTTAATAAAAACGGAATCTATAAAGATTAGGAATGTTAGAAATACATAAATATTTATGATTAGGTTGACTGTTCAGCTGTAAAACCGACTGACTAAACATGTAGTTATAGTGGGACTGCAAATGCAGCTTGAATACAGAAACTTGCAGACAAACAACTTAATTTGGATGACCAATTGTCTTTGGAATCACATGAATTTAGTGGAGTTTTTGTTGAAACCCACGTTCACCTGTTTGAAAAATGCAACCCCCAATGTTATTATTTAACTCTAACTACACTAAAACATACGAGTAACATTTATTCTCAGCTAAAATTCATACAGTTTGTACAGTGGATTTATATGAGTAAGGCTTTTGCTGAAAGATTCATCGTTTTCAATCCAGCAAAAGACAGCAACCGCCTCATATGAAGCCATATGCAGCCACACTCAGCCATATGACGCGATGAATTGAAAATGATGCACCCTGATGAACATTGCATCGTCAAAGCCATCAACTTCTGTCATGAGTCTTGTGAAACAGTCGTAGCCTAGCTGCAGGAGGAAGAACTATATCAGCAATGCTGAATGATTTATCAGCTAGATAAAGATTATTTCTATTCACACCAATGTACTCCCTTTATCCGGAATTAGCAGTCACATTATCCCAATTATTTCAGGATTTCACAAAAGACCTTTTATAATAGTCAGATTGTCATTTTTATCAAGTGACGTACAATTGATACTTTAAAAAAAAGGCAAGCTATTTCCAGACATCCTAAAGATTTCTCATATCATCTATAGTTAAAGCATTCTTGGAAAAGGCCAATGTCCTGCAATACTCTTCTTCGTTATGAATTTATAGACGCTTAGGTCGATCTAAAGATGCACAGTATGGAGTATAACTTCGTAGGCCCACCAAAACGGGGGAAATTAAGGAAAGAAACATGAATCCATGGTCCCAAATACTGATCAGAAGTGACAAACTTATAAGCACGGAATATATGATATATGTATGAGAAACAGTGACTACATATCAGAATGATGGAGTTTGAGATATAGATACTTACCTTGTCAGATACCGTAGCCAAGTCACAATTAGCTCCTGGTGCATAGACGTCCATTAAGATTTAATTTGATCACTATATCCTCTCATTTGGGCAAGACAAACAGCAATCCTAGAACCAGTGGTGGCATTATTCTTTACAAGAGCGATATCTAGATGCAAGTCAAGGAAATGTATCAACTCATGTAAAAAGCATGCCAGTTAGGCATTCGACTCGTGTCAGCCACTGTGAACCAAAACATAACTATTTCACAACTTCGATCCCCCGTCATATTGAAAGAATTTCAAAGGATACTAGAAGCCAAAGAAGCTCCTCCAGTTAACTCATTCACTCTTGAAAGCAAGAAAGGAGTTTCAGCGCTGCCCTTTATATTTTGCTCCCTGAAAACATTTCCAAATGAATTCTTGTAAGGAATAAACAGGGACACTACAAGCAACTATATCAATAGTTGAGCATCTTTCTGAGAAGAAATCTAACTTTGCTTCCATCAAAGCCTTCTGTATTGCAGATTCAATAAAGCTACCAGAAGCAGAATGTTCTTTGGGAATAGGAACTGCAATTAGCACACCAGTTCCAAGATTGAGTTTTGTGTTGGCTTCTGCAACCAAATGATTGCCATCAGTAATATGAATAACAAGGACCGTACAGCATTAGAAATCATGGTTTTTTTTAAATAATTTGTCATGCACCTATTAACCGGGCAGCATCCTTTGGGGAATCCACACGGCAAGAAACCTAAAAAACACAAAATATAAGGTGACATTTATTAAGGTTTATGCTATGTACATCAGTACATGTACAGCATATTACAGGAGAACTGAACTCAAGTGCATTACACTCAGTGTGCAAGAAAAAAATATGTGATCGAAAATTAACGGAAACCAGATAAATGCATACAAACTCCCATAGCTATTGAAATGTAATCACTTCAAAAGTTGAAAACGATCTATAAACCACAGCTTGGAAGCCAAATAAGCTGCTATGTCTGTGCTACTATTTTCATCATAAAGGTATTTGAACTATACTACATAAAAAATGTGAATTATTTTAAATGGAGTAATAAGACTGAAAAACGATCTATAAACCACAGCTTGGAAGCCAAATAAGCTGCTATGTCTGTGCTACTATTTTCATCATAAAGGTATTTGAACTATACTACATAAATGATGTGAATTATTTTAAATGGAGTAATAAGACAAAAGGTATCAAACAGTATTTGTTGGAAATTTGATGGCTTCATTACTGCCACTATCTTCATATTAAAGGTATATGAGGTACACTCTACAATCTACATATGTGTTGTGTATGAGCTAAATTATTCAGAATAGAACTCTAAGAAACATAGATAACAAACAAGATTTAATGGCAATATCACATGCATTAAAACAAACATCCTATTCCAATAGTTCACTTGCAAAAAAAAAAAAATAGTGGAAATATAGGAATGCCAAAAGTACCTTACAGCCACTCCTTTCAGTAAAAAAGGCAGGAAATTCATTGGTCCTGTATCCAGCAACACACACTCCCTGAGTTTCCTGCATTAAACACATGGGATAAAAATAGACCTTGAGTATTGATATACGCAGCGAAGTGATGCAAAGTCTGAATCTTTCAAAGGTATCGCACCAAATACTCGAGGGTTCTAGGTATGTCAAGTATTGATTTAGCACCAGCAGAGACCACTGCTACTGGTGTCTTCGCCAACTCAGTAAGATCAGAAGATATATCCATGGCTGCAAAGGATACATTAAAATCAGGAATAAAATATTGATTACTGAAAGCTGACAGATAAAATTCCTTTACACATATCGAAACTATTCCATAATTGCAAGTCCACAAATTATCATCATCGGCATAAGGCATTGTCATGGAGGGGGTGGAAGGGGAAGGTTATGGACAAACCTCTGCAGATGCTAACACAGAACAGGTACAAGACATTAACAAGGAATGATTTTGTCTATCTCACATAGAGCTATAAAAGCAAATCCGGCTTCTATAAACTTCTATATGCACTACAGCATTCTGAAAACAACTTCTTATCCATCAAGCTAATAAATACACCTGGTGCTTCAGATGCACTAGAAACAAAATTATGCATCATCAAACTAGGAAATCAGCCAATATGATTTACCATAATCAAGATACAAATCAATATAAGATGTTACAACAACAGGTCAACAGCAATAACATTATTCCAACAGCTCTTTGGTCAAATTGGGTTAAAGAGGGTGTGCTGTCTGCAGTGTGATAGCAGAAATATTGCTTCCATTAAAATCTTGGTTAACGAAGAATGTAAGATGTGCGGGAATTTATTTAGCCATTATAAATTAGTCCAAAAAATTAGAGACACTGAACGAAAATGTCAAATTTTATTATAAATGCAAAAAACAAGTAAAATGGAAAGTGAGAAGACCTCAGTTTATTAGAATTTCTGACAATCTCAATATGAAGTATGAGGCTGCCCTATGGCTAAATTTCAAACCTAATTATGCTAGGCCAAGTATACTAAGTTTTGTATAATTGTCATGGCATTAGAAATAGTAAAATTACTTTGCTCTCCATGCCTGTGTACTCCCCCAATTCCTCCAGTCACGAAGACGGAAATGCCAACCTGCAATTGCAACCATGACAGTAAGCCAATATCTGAAGATAGGAAAGGACACAGAGAACTGTGTAGTGAAATATGCTTCTGGGAAAAGCCTGACCATTGAGGCAAAAAACATTGTTGCTGAAACAGTTGTAGCACCATCTACTCCAGCAGCAACCTAAGCAGGCATGAGATCCGTTATTGACATCAATTGAGACTAAAACTAACTGTTGTGCATGCATTTACAAGGCGCAATTGTTTTTGAAAAAACTATAGGCCAAGCGAGACAACTAAGAGTTGAGAGGAACTATGATCCTTGAGAAAACAACCACAGCAATTCAGGCAGCTTGACACTTGTGCAGAGATTTGCAGGCAGTACAACTAGGCTAAAGTGAGCACAGTGCACAGTAAAAGACAGTGTAATAAGGACATGTCTAGATTCCTTAACATGGGAAATAAATACTAAGCAGACAAATATCAAATATGTAATAGCAGCTCACATATACTCTACAGAGAGGTCAGAATTAGTAAGATTTATGAGACAATGTTACCATGACATATCATTATCCTAATGCCTTTAGTAGCCTAGGGAGTCTAACATATACAGCCAACAGCCTTGCCCATTCAAGTGATAACTGATTAACTGCAATTGTTTCACCTATAAATCACTTTTAATGAATAAGTTTCCCGGCAGCTGGTTCTATAAAACTAAACATAGACAATAAGAAACTACAATTAAATTATTGCTTTATTTTTTTGACAGGCAATTATATTATTGCTTCAGTAATAAGACTAGTAACAATAAATACTTATATTTGATTCATCTAATTTTCAAAAAGAAGATGGAAAATTTGTAGGTGGCTAAATTGTATTCTTGGTCCAGACTCTCCAGAGAGCACAATCCATGACTGTCCATGACATAAGACGGTGCTAGGCAACAAAATTGGAGCAAAAGCTTGCCTTCTGGTCATCTCTAAACTTTGAATCAAGTTGATTAGCTCTCATTATTATATTCCACATCCATTTCTTCCCAACAAATGATGTCGGAACAGTGCTAAGAAATAACCAAGATGGCAGAACAAGCATGGTGCACTTCACAAAGCATGTTCAGATTTAAAACTAGTATCAATATCACTCTATACCTAGCTAGACCCCATGCTGGAATGCATCAATCATATGCAGCTTCATAGTAAATCACTTTGACTCCATCGGGAATAGAGTTTCTTTCAGCCTCAGTACAAATAAATAAATAAATATATAAATAAATCTTCTAAGTATTTTAACAGAAAATTATTTCCTTCACTGCTTGTGGGTTTACTTCGTTTGAACATAACAACTTTAACATCCTAAAAGAGAAGGACAGTCTGAAAAAAAAAAAAATGGAGACTGAAGTATGATTACCTAAGAGATCACCATGCACAAGTTCCAGTATCAATGATTAAAGAATAGCACTAATTCTAACAGAACAAAAGTGACAAAGGTACTGTGTTCAGAAAAAATCATATACATAAAGAAACAGACGTAGATGGCAGAGGGTGAAGGAAGTTACGTAGATAATGCTAAATATACAATGGACACTTACAACAGCAGCAATATCACGACGAGCAGTCTTTCGAACTTGCGCTCCTGTTTTAGCAAGCCTCTCCAACTCTTCCATCTGGAGACCTAATTTTGATTTAAGTTACCTTAGAGACCAAAGACAACACTTCAATGTTTTCCATCATACTTAACAGTGGTAAAATATTCCATGATAGCATTGATGTCAGGTTGAATATGTTGAAACATTCAGTTTAATTGTCAATATGAAAAGACATAAAAATGACATCTGAAAAATCATCAACTGACTATATTTATATGCAAAGCCATTATAGACAAGAGTAAAGCATAAATTCAAATTATCAGAAAATAAGCACCTATACGCGGAATTCCATCCAATATAGCAATGGTTGCAGGAATCGCTCCATTGTCTCTCACGATTGCTTCAATTTCCTTTGCAGTTTTTAAATTTTGAGGGTAGGGCATCCCTAATATCATCATACACAAACCACAATCAGCAATGGTATCATATATTGGCAAACATAACTCAACAATACAAAATTGCCTTTATTTAATTCTATCCATCCATAAATTAACTCGCTCACTTCATTGGCGTGTAGCTTACGGACTGGCACAAAAGGCCATTTGCACATCCAAGTACACAAACACTAAAAAAAAAACTATAAAGTTAACCAGGCCCGACCCTAAACTTAAACCCCACCCATAGTTCTTGTTCAATACCCAAATTACTTAGCTACATTAGTCTTCGGCTGCACGATAGCCCAAAAAGACCTTAGTTCAGCCGGCCAACAAGCTAAATCCAGATGTCTAAAATTCAAAGAACAATTGGAAAAAACCATGATCAATTTTACTTTCAATTACCCAAATTGCCTTTCAATTAAACAAGCCATAGTATGAACAGCAATTCAATATCTTCCTAGCTAGTAACAATAATTTCACTTTCAATTTATAACAACCATACAAATTAACAATTGAATAAAAGGGATTTTCAGTTGATCATACAATGACAACAACAATATCAAAGCCTTAATCTGGAAAAGACGGGGCCGGCAACTCAATAGAACGGGGTTGGGTGCATACCATGACAAATAATAGTTGATTCCAATGCAACAACAGCTGCTCCACGAGATAAAGCATCAGAAACTTCTGGGCTAATTTTGATCAACCCACCCTACAATATTGTGATTAACTTATAAATGCAATCGAAATTTCCTTGATTCATTGATTTCATGATAAGAACACAGAATAATTGATGAAACCCTAAAAATCAATATAGAAAAAAATGGCGGGAAAACCTTGAAAAGATAAGAGGTTGAAGAAGAAGAAGCTGGTTGAGGATAAAGGTGTCTTGCAATGTTTGAGAGTCTGGAAATTGCGGCTGAATCCATTGTTGTGGAACTTCGAATGATTGCGATGCGGTGATTGATTGGTGGTCGGTGGCGGCGATGATGGGGAAGAGAGAGAAAATTGGGCAGGAATTGTTTAGCAGGAGATGAACTGATGATCAGCATGAGAGGGTTTTAGGGTTAATTCGGCGGCAAAATGATTCTAAATCTTTCAACTTAATTGTAATAGAATGTTTAATGCTAAGTTAGGGATGAGAATCAATCCTTAATCTCTTGAAATCGGGAGAAAAGTTCTAACCACTTGAGTTATCCCTTACTTTCCTGTTAATAAAGAGTATTTAAGTAGGAGAAAATACAAGTTTATCACCTTAAATTAAAAGTGGCAAATATGTGATAAAATTGCTTGGATATTTGTGCTTTTATGCAGTAATAAAAAAAATTTCATTTACACTTGTACGATTGGCAATAATTTATTGGGAAACAACATTGATTCATTTGGTTACATTATTCAAGGCGAAAGCTTAGAAGCATCCACGAAGAAAGCCCATAAACTTCAATGGAGAAATCAAGAGGGAAAGCTCACCTACCATTTTGGGCTAACCATGCCCTTTATTTCTTTGTTTTCTTTTGAGGATTTCATTTACTTTGGCGAATGGCGTTATTGGTGATGTCAGTGTTGAATATGGCAAGAGGATAGAATATGGCTATAGACATGGTGTTTTGGTACTATTTTGGAAAATCCTTATTTTTATTAAGACATACTTTCATTAAGTTATTGTAAAATGGGTTAAGTTTAAGGAAATGTGTCCTTGACTCTCGTGCAATTACTAATATAATATGAATCATATTATGGAGATAATAAGTTCGTTTAGTTAAGTCGTCTTTACGCCTTGCTAGAGACCAATACTGATCATTAGGTAATCTAATGTCAACTAAATGAATCTTATGAGATCACACGTTACAACGTTAGGTCAAACAAGGAAACTGAGTCCAAAAGTTGGGTAGTGAATGACTAGCCATAAGAAGTAAAAGAGGACTAAGTCTTGCTCTAATCAGATAATATGATTATATAATAAAAGGCTTGGGGAAAAATAATACAGATGTTCATCTTTCGCAAAAAAACAATGTAATATTTTTCCCTTCCTCTCTCTCTCTACAACCGGTTAGAAGTTATCCATATAAGAGGAGATTAATTAGTATTGGTGGAGGTTTGATCTACACTTGTGGACCAATATTAGAGGAGCAACAATTGTGGCTCTAATCTTTGCAAGAAGGTCGAAGAAAGCTTGGGGATTCACGTATCAAAGGTTAATTATAAATTATTATGTGATCCATTATTTGTATATGCATGAGATTTTATTTAGGTGCGTATGAACGAGATTCTTGAAGTTCCGCTTAGAATACCTAAAACCTTACAAAAACTAACCTAAAAGTATCTAAAGTTACCTTATATACTAAGAAGTACAAAAGTTATTATTTTCCTTACATAAATTTTGCCCCTAAAAAACACTTATAATATACTGTATTCAATTAATCACCTTAGCCTTCCTAATATATATCCATTCGAAACTACACATTAAAAAATAATCAAACTCATTACAAATTAAAAGTTATCATCAAAGAGATTAAAGTTTCCATAAATATTGTTAAAGTTACATTTAAAACGTCCGTCTTATAATAAATTGAACTAGTGTATAGCCTGGACGTTGCACCGGATTACTATTTTAATAAACCTTGTGATTATTATGTAGTGTTATTTATGGTGTATTTTTTAAATTTTTTTTTTTATTATATATAACTAGACCTCGTAATTTGCAATTATATACCTTTATTTTCATATTTATAACATGGTTGGTAATTTGCTTAGATGGTTAACCATCCCTCTTATAAGAAAGATGGGATGTTTAAATCTCATTATCCTAAGAAGTATAAGAGGTTAAGGCCCTGTTCTTTTGAGTTTTTGAGCAGAGCAGAGCATATTTTTTTTTTATTATTATTAGTATTATTTTTAATCAGAGCAGAGCAGAGCAGACAGTGCAGATATAAAGAACGGGGCCTAAGTAGATTACGTGTCACATATACATAAATTCATTTTATACAAAACTTATTAAACCCATTTTATTTACTTAGAGATATAAATAAAAAATATTAAAATCCCCGAACGAAAATAAACCGGATAAGGTCCTTCATCCACTAATTAGGATTTCATGGCAGCAACAAAACTGTCATTCCCTCCAATTCCAGTTTACACCATAAAAAGTCAAAGAAACCCAACATTTTTTCAATCAATTACTCCTATTTCTTTGATACCCACAAATTATTATTACAAATGTTGTTATTCAAAGCACAATTTCGGGAAAATTTGCTCCATAAAATCATCTCCAATCGTTAGTGCTGTGAAACAAGATGAAATTCAATCATCCGATTCAGAGACATCCAATAACCCTTCAGCTTCAACTTCTAAGTTGGTTCTTGTTGTTGGTGGCACTGGCGGTGTTGGTAAATTTTATTTTGCTTAATCTTCTTATTTATAAAGTTTATGATTTTTTTTGAGGGGTTTAAGGTTGATTTAGCCATGGTTAGATTGTTGGTTTTACTGTATATTTTATCAAGTATTTGTTGGACGAAAATTTTCTAATAAACAAATGAGCGGGTATTAGATTTTACCCGAGTGAGAGTTAGGTACACCCGAGTGTATATTAGACTCTCTAACTAGAACTATCGAGACGCTTGTGTCATCGTGTGTATCCGTGTATACTAGACTCTCTAATAATACACCTATAATTGAAATATGTTATGTAATGATTTTCACCTGTGTGTATTATAGATTTGAAAGTTGTAAATCAGGAACTGCATATGATGCCCACATGACAGGAACCCTTAGGATTCAAAGTGATTATATCATTTTTCCTGTACTCGTTAACGTAGATAATTAGATATGTTTATATCTTGGAATGACGTGAAATATAAAGTTTTGGTCTTGTAATGAAGTGTATTGATTGAAGGAGCGAATAGGATGCTAATTAGCTTAGTTGGTTGTACTCTAGGGGTGGTACCTAAGACTAGTAATTCAATTCTATGCTAAGTAGCTTAGTTGGTTGTACTCGTGGGGTGGTACTAAGACTAGCAATTCATTCCGTCAAATCATTTACCCTTCGTAGCTCCTCGTTAATTTGCCTGGTTGGTTATAGTCTAGGGGTTGTGTCTAAGACTAGGAACATAAAGCTCACACTTGGAAGTAGAGAATGGAAAAATAATTGGAATAGTTGCTCATTTGCCTTAGGAAATGAGGGTAATGTTTTATTCTTGCTACACTTGGACAATGTGTTACCTTACCTTCCCTAGAGATATGTAGATTTTCATGTGGTTATACAAATGTAGGTCCTTGCTAAATTTTTGTTGAATATGTAGTGATTATTATATATGTAGTACTCATACAATATAGGTCCTTGTGATTATGGTTGTGGAATTGTGGTCATTACATTTCATCAATGAGACTAAACCGTACGTTTTGTTGTTTCTTTTCAGGGCAGATTGTAGTGGCATCACTGCTCAATCGCGATATCAAAGTACGTCTCTTATTACGAGATCCTGAAAAGGCAACCAAATTGTTTGGTGAACAAGATGAAGAGAAATTACAGGTAATAGTTTTAATATGCTAACATGATTTTCTTGTTGTGAAATAGATTTCAATTTTTCTTAGTGTCTGAATCCATTTGTTTTCCTGTGGGAATTAAAGTTTATATTGAAGGAGCTTTTAGAACTCTGACAGGTGTGTAAGGGGGACACAAGGAACCAAGAGGATCTTGATCCATCAATTCTCGAGGTCTGCCCTAATAAAAACACAGACTGAATTCAATCTAGTTTACAATGCTGATTAAACCAGTAGACTGATAATGTTGGTAAATTCTGGACAAAATTTTCCGTTTAGGGTGTCACACATGTTATATGCTGCACAGGGACGACAGCTTTTCCTTCACGGAGATGGGATGGAGATAATACACCTGAAAAAGTAGGTATGTTGCTTCTTTAATGCTGTCATGCTGACTACTTGCTAGAAAGTCATAATAGATTTCAACCCTAGTATATACTCCCTCTGTCCGGAATTTAATGGATGTTGAAAAAAAAAAAAAAAAAAAGATTGCCACCCTCCCTAGAAAGAAGTATGGTGTATGGGTGGATTTTCTTAATATGTCCTTAGATTTAAGTGGTGGGAGGATGATAGGGCTACCTTGAGAGATTGGGACAATTACAATTTTTCCGGACACAGGGGTTACAACTTAGATAATGTGGCAACTTATACATTGTGCATGTTTTTGGGTACAAATGTCTGATCTTTGTGCTGATGACTGATAACTTTTGTGTACTATTCTGAAGATTGGGATGGAGTCAGAAACCTCGTATCAATACTGCCCTCGACTCTAAAAAGATTTGTTCTTGTTTCATCAGTTGGAGTGACCAAGCCCAATGAACTACCATGGAGGTACGACTTCTTCACGTGTACATAATTTGAGAATTGATGACTGATTTGATCAAACTTTTAAGTAGTACGGAGTATGTTGAACATCTTTTTTTAATGTTCATCCTGCAGCATCATGAATCTTTTTGGTGTTCTGAAGTACAAAAAGATGGGAGAGGATTTTCTTCGTGATTCTGGCATTCCTTATACTATAATCAGGTTTGAGTTATGAATCTTTGATTAATTATAATAGAGAATACACACACTGACACACAGCACAATTTGTGTGAACATTATCAGATCATCATAAACATAATAAACCCTAACATTCTAATATAGTGTAACTTGTAGTTTATACATTTCTCACTGAAGTTGATTTTGTATCAGACCCGGGAGGTTAACTGATGGCCCGTATACCTCATATGATCTCAATACTCTACTCAGAGCTACAGCGGGTGAGCGTCGTGCTGTCCTCATAGACCAAGGTATGCTAAAGTGCCAACTTTGAGGCCTTATGTAACTGTAACAAGGGTAAATCTGTTGATGATTTCTGGGATTGTGACTAGGGGATAAGCTTGTTGGAGAAGCAAGCAGACTTGTAGTTGCCGAGGCTTGTATACAATCACTGGATATTGATTTCACAGAAGGGGAGATTTTTGAAATTAATTCTGTTCAGGTACTTAAATAATTCAACTTTCATTCTCATTTTTCATAGATTATTCATATTGTGGTTGTGCATTTTTTCCCACGATAATGTATATGTTAGCAAGGGTGCTACAATACGGTGTTAGTTATACACCTAATCTATACTTGTATATTTTTTTCACCTGTCTTGACTCTTTTTCCACCTGGAGCTCAAGATTGTTTCATATTTTCGGTTGTGGATGTTGTATTCTGTAGGGAGATGGACCAGGGAGTGATCCACAGAAGTGGAAAGAACTGTTTGATGCTGCTCGAACCAAATCACAAGGCCTGGCTTAACTTGCAGGGCTGATATTTCAATATAATTCCTGTGCTGAATTACCTTCTGTTTCCCTATACTGTTGTGCTGTATAGTTACTAAGATCACATTCATGCATATTTTTAGTGAGAAAATGCAAATTTGGGAGGATGAAAAAGTGAGGAATGATTTCTTTCCTATCACTTCTTTTCCTTTCCTTTCCTCTGCTTCCATTATAAAGCAAACATAAGAAAGTTATTCAATTCCTTTCTAATGATTCCATCCATTTATTGCTACCAAGTAAAGTTTTCAAAACTTAAATCACGAATACATTTTGTGGATCTGGAGAAGAGAAGCGGAGTTTATATACAATCCAGAACACCCGCAAACAGCACAGTCCGGACATGTGCACGCTTATGTGCTAGAGGAATATCTCTAGTTCTTCTAATCAAGGCTTGCAAGGGGCTTGGCATGTATAGAGTACGTAAAGGCCTTTTATTTTGTTTGTGGGACATTTGGTTATTTTGAAGCAACACTATACTTGGAGATTTATTAAGATATGTTACTATTGTGGAAGATCAAACTTCAACAATTGTCTCGAACACATATTGACCTTGGTATTGCGAAAAGTATGTATGTTACTATGTAGTATGTAGAAATCCTTTAATGGCAATATCGCTTGTTGCTTTATTAGGGTCGGTAAATAGGTGGAGTGGGGTGGATACATATCCACCAATTTTTTTTTGCACCAATTTTTTTTGTACCCTATAATTATGGAGAATACACACTCAAATACTCAATATTTCTATTTCGCCACCCAAGTATATATCCATTATGGAGTACTTGCCTAGCACTTGAATATTAATCACCTATATTTGCTTGATTTTCTTACAAACTTATTGTGAATGGAAAGCGGGAATCGAACATATGACAAGCGTTTATGGTGGGTTAGATACGATTTCTACTTTACCACTTCTTGTTGCAAGAATGACTTTTATATTTCATATCCTTACGTTCATAAGGACCATAACCTACCAAAGTATCAAAGTTATACACATACCGGCTCCAACTGAGGTCTGAGGCCAATGCTTCGCAAATTTTGAAAATTACATCCGTCTACTATCCTTTAAGTATATAATTGGAAGAAAAAAAAAAAAGAATGGTAATAACAATAGGTGAATTTGAGTTATAGCGTGCTAAATTTGACTATGCATACTATTTGTGTGAATTTTTTTGAAAACACTACTTGTGTGAATTTTGAGGTAACTTGAAAAATTATTGGTTGGAATTCTTAGAAAAATGATAACCTTATTTTCATTTAATTTGAAATTTGACATCAACACAAAACTTATTACATAACTTGACCCAAATAGTCAAACAAATTAAAATTAACTATCAAGATGAATTGTAATTTGAACTAACTTAGCTTCAAAAAAATCCAGGTTGATCAAATATTCACCCAATATTTAAATGATGTGAAGTCTAAATGATGATTGCCTATTCTCGTCCATCATTAAAATTATATACCTATTAGGGCCTGTTCTCATTGACTGAACTGAACTTAACTGAAATGAATATTTTACAAGAGAAGGAAATTAGGAGCTAAATTGAACTGAACTTATTAGAGCTGAACTGAACGAAACTGAATTGAAATAAATATTTTATAAGAGAAGGAAATTAGGAGCTAAACTGAACTGATTATAGCTGAAGTGAACCGAACTGGACTGAAAATAAACGTATTAGAACAGGCCCTTAGTTACTACAATACTACATATTTGGACTTAAACTAGAAGTCGTGTGGCTATAATTTCAATTGTTTAACTATTTTTATCATGTACATAACTTTAAGTATATATTTCTCATAATGAGAAAACCCAAATATAATTTTACTTATTTTCATGTGTAAAATAACCCGTTATAATATAGACATTCTACTTATATGTCTCTTTTTTTATTAAGTAGCAACCTCATCACAAAGAAAGATAAAAACAAGTGTAGTTACTATGATGTGTTGTACCATATTCAAAAACCTAATTAATAAGTCAACCAAACTTTCAATCTCAACCCTCCCCAAACCACAAAGAACTTCAAAACACTTATTTAGATCATCTCCACGTGTGATCATCCATTTTAACACTTATAATTCTCTCCCCTTTGACCCCCACCTCACGCATAATTAACTTCATTGACCCAAAAAAAAACCCCACTAATTTCATTAACCCTCCCAATGAAAAAATAAAAACCCAACAAACACTCAAAGCCTAATTCTTTTTATGTTCTTTTTTTCACAAGCAAAATTATTTTTTATTTTACTTTAAAAAATAATCCCAACAAAAAACACAAAGCCTAGTTTTTATTGTTTCACTTTTTTTTTTTTTTTATACATTCAAAATAAAATACTCCATTTAGAAAATAAAAACACCAACAAACACTCATAAATTTTATCATTTTACTTTTAATCAAAATACTAAATAATTAGAAATATTAAAAAAATTAGAAATATTAAAAAAATTAGAAAAATAACCCAACAAAAATCTCAAAGCCTAAAAAGTTAAAATATTTCACTTTTTTACAATCAAAATAAATTTTTTAAAATAATAAAAATTATAAAAAACCAACAAAACACTAATTCTTATTATTTCACTTTTCTACAATCAAAATAAAATAAATAAAAAATAAATCCCCTCATTTATTTCAATTTTCACCACTACCAAATAAAATTTTCCCTAATTATATCTCACTTTCTCTCTCCTAAAAAACACCTTTCTCTCTCCTCACAAAAACCCAAATCAACCCTATCATCCTCCTCTCTTTCCACCGGAATACCGCCTTTCTCTCTCCTCTTTTACGGCGGCGATCGTTTCTCCGATTATACTCTCCGATTTCACTGTATTTTTTTCCGTATTAAACAAGTATATAATTTTTTTCCGATTTTTTTCCGATTTCCCAAAAAACCCAACAAAAATTAAGGACAAATTTTTATAATTTTGTTTTTTTGAAATAGTAGTCCCTCCTTTTTTTTGATTTTCCGGCCAATTTTCCGACGGGTTTTCCGCGAATTTGTGCGCGCGATTATTTAACCGGCGCATTATTTTCTCTCTGATTTTCCATTAATACTTCAATTGGGCTTCGATTTTTGCAGGTATGGTGGATTTGATTAGTGGGTACTGAATTGTTTTTCAATTAGGGATTGATTTAGGGTTTTTGGGGTTGGATTTTGGGTCTAGATTCGATTTTTAGGGTTTGTTTGTTTAGGGAGTTTGTTTAGTGTTTAGCTCGTTTTGTTAGGAGTGTTCAGTGGCCGATCCATTGTTTGCCTATTTCAATTTGTGTGTTTGATTGAATTTTGATTTGATTGATTGTTTTGGTATTTGGGGTTTGATTTAGGTTTAGTTTGTGATCAATTGGACGTTGAATTTCAGTTATTTGTGCAGTGTGCTAGATATTAACTGTATTCTTGGGTCTTTGTCTAATCATTGCATATGCTTTAAACATTTCTGGAAGTTTGATTTAGTCATCAAAAAATTTGTTTTTTTGTTGCATTATTGTCTGTTTGTGTCGTCGTCGAGCTTGCTCTGCTTGGTTTCTCGGACATGATCACTCAAAATTAAGGAAAAAACCAGTTTTTATGATAGTCAAAGTCGCTACATATCGATTCAAATGTCACCATTCTGCCAAGGTTTCTCATCAAATTCAGCTCATGTCTCGTGTTAGTCGACTCTGGTCTCTTCGTTTACTCGTCTTACATTAGTTTTACTGACTTTGTACTGCTGTTCTTTGGAGCTCTTACTAGCTGCTTGCTTTAGTTTGGCACATGCAATATGAGGATTTTTATTGCTTCATCTGATTGTTTTTTTATTCTTGTGTGTTCTTAGGAATTCATTAGGTTAGCCGAGCTTTTGGAATTAAGCTGGTAGCTAATCTGTAGATTATAAGATTACAATTCCATGATAGAGGATGGCATTTTTTAGGGATTATTCGAGTGAGGCAGTTACCCACAGAGCCATGGAGGACAAGAATGCTAGTCGCACTGTGAATAGAGTACACAACTCGATAGACATAGATTTGAATTCAAGTGAAAATGACTTTGAAATGAAGATTGATGGACACTATCAAAGTGATGTTGAACCGGATCCTAGCAGACTACCTAATGAGGTGGCTGTCAATGGTGGTGCTGATATGGAACCTTCAACTTCTCATACATATGAAAGAAGAAGTAGAGGTTCAGCTGATAAATGGGGGTCTACTTTTTGGAAAGGCAGCCAGCCAATTGTTACTCATGATATTTCGGACTCTGGTCATGAATCTAGAAGTGGGTCTGAGTATAAAAATGATGAAGGTTCTGAAGGTAATTCGTTTGGTGGAGAAGACAGATTAGAATTAGAGGAATATGATGGGCAGAAGGAAACAGAAAAGGTTCCTGCAGACGAGATGTTGTCCGATGAGTATTACGAGCAAGATGGGGATGATCAGAATGATTCATTGCAATATAGAGGTTACAATGCTGCTACGTCCAATTCAAGACCTCAATCAAGGACTATTATGCCAGCTAACTCAAATCCAAGAAATCGGAGGAGAGTTTATGATAATGATGAATATGCAGA
Organism: Chenopodium album; assembly: GCF_948465745.1. Classification (NCBI taxonomy): domain Eukaryota; kingdom Viridiplantae; phylum Streptophyta; class Magnoliopsida; order Caryophyllales; family Amaranthaceae; genus Chenopodium; species Chenopodium album. The sequence continues at coordinate 1,995,869 of NC_137855.1, forward strand.
GGTGGAAGATGATGAAGATGATGAAGAAGCAGATGGTTAGTTAATTATTTTTCTTCTATGGGCTTTCCTTAAGCATTGGTCATACTACAATTATATGTTAGGAAATCACTCCTATTACTTTTCTTCTAGCTGTTAATGGAGGTGCCAGAATTTGGAATCTTGTGCTTTAGAATTTGCACTTCTTTGGCATTGAAAGTTTCCTTTCACAATTCTTGCAGAGGATGACCCTGATGATATTGATTTTGAGCCTGATGGAGTTGCTGACGACCGGACAAGGACGAAGGTTGTCTTTTATATATATTTAATGTCATCTGTTTTTATTTATTTTGTTTTATGCTTCAGCTTTATTAGCATACCTTGTTAAATGTTACCGTGTGAATACCTTCAGGATGATGATTGGGAAATTGAAGATTCAGAAGTAGAGGTTGAAAGTGAAGGGGAGGTTGATGTTTCTTCTGATGATGGTTCATACTATAAGAAAAAGCCTAGGGGTGGTCAGCGAGTTAAAAGTGGAGGAAATGGAAAGGCTAGCAAGGGGCAGAGATCGCTCTCTGCCCCTACTCGAAGAAGAAAAGGTAGGGTATCGGACGATGAACTATCTGCTGAGGATTCTGAGGATGTTAGTGATGAGAATTTTAGGGCAAGGAGAGGTGCTCATGTCCACAAAAATAGCAACTTGGGACGAAAAAATGAGGCGCGCACTTCCAGCAGGTCAACTCGCAAGGTTTCATATGCTGAAAGTGAGGAAAGTGAAGAAGTTGATGAAGGGAAAAATAAGAAGTCTCAAAAGGTTTGTGATTCTCATTCTCAGTCTTATATTTCTGCATAATTGTGCATTGGCCTCGTTATTGTAGTAAGATGGGCTTAGATACCTTTCGTCCTTTTTCTTTTCTGACTAAAAAATTGACATGGTTACTATCCCCATTTTAATGGTGCTATTCATTTTTTCAATTGGTTGACTTATCTCTGTGTTGATGACTATCTTCTCTGAAATCTTTGAACAGAATGTCTTTTTTAAATTGCTACTTCAACCCTCTGTTTATTTTTGCTTGAAGGGTGTATTAGACACGTTCCTTTATTTATACATTCTTCCTTACAGGAGGATAATGACGAAGAGGATGCTGATGCAATTGAAAAGGTTTTATTTCATCAGCCAAAGGGAATGGCCGAGGAAGCTATGAGAGCCAACAAATCTACTCAGCCTGTATTGCTAGGCCACTTTTATGATACTGAATTAGACTGGAATGAAATGGAATTTTTAATTAAATGGAAAGGGCAATCTCATCTACACTGTCTGTGGAAACCATTAGCTGAGCTGCAAAATGTAAGTCTGCATTCATCTGATTTGCCTGGTCATTTCTGTGCTGTCCTGACGAGGAATTATTTCTAGTCATACTGAATGCTGTCCTTAAATTTACTGTGGTCCTTTTCTCCTGCCTCCTCTTTTGATTTTATTTTCTTTTCCTTCTCTTTATTGTCTTCAGCTCAGTGGTTTCAAGAAGGTTTTGAACTACATGAAAAAGGTTGCGGAGGATGTAAGATTTCGGATGTCTGTATCCCGTGAAGAGGTGAGTTTCTTTATATATCCCACTTCTATAAAAATAAGAAAGTTCAGATTTAGCTCTTCCCAGAGCATTTGCTGGTTGGAGGTCTGGGGTTGCAGGAATATTGAGTACTCTTTAGTTTCCGTTTGATTAGTACTCCTTTAATTATGTTATCTATTGTAAAGTACTGTCACTTTCCCCTTGCCTTTGTGTTTATTGTTTATGTGGTGGAGCTATGGGCTGTAGTGGGAATTTGCCTCTGTTTTGTTGGTGGAAGCCATTGCTGGAACAATTTATCACACTCAGTATTCCACAATGTATAATGTATCAAACAGTGTTAGAACACTTGCATATGTGCATGTTTTTGATTTTTTCCTTGCTCCAGCCTTTTCCATAGACTTCAGGTGTCATTACTTTTGCTTTTTTTGGATATGCTGACATGCTTTGGCGCCCAAAGTTTGAATTTAGGAATTATGTATTAACTTAATAAAAAGGCCGCCATGACCCTGACTTGATTATTCTACTACAATTGGTATAACATAAATCATGTATGATCTGTAACCCTGACAGCCCTTGATCATATGAAAGTTAAACAGGATTTGAAGATTGTTTTTGCAAAACCCAGGTGCTATGTCTACTTGCATATATAGTGTCAGTAATACTGTCTGAATGTGCAGCTTTATGATGAATTCTTTGGCTATTAAATTATGCTATATCCGTAATATGTTTTCATATATTAAATTGCGTTCTTAGCTGTTAAGTGCAAGGCTGTTGATAAGAAAGTTTAACTGCCTTTGTTTTTGCAAATTGATTTTAACTGCCTTAATGTAATATTGCTGCATGATTTGTTAGATTGAAGTCCATGACGTGAGCAAGGAAATGGATTTGGATCTTTTCAAACAAAATTGTCAGGTATTGTCTCATAGACCTTGAATTTTTTTTTCCTATTGGTGCTTTAATATATGACCCAATATTTTTCTACATTACCTCTGGTGTAAGTTTATTTGCAATTGTGAAGATTTATATTTGTGTATTACATATGTAGGTGGAGAGAATTATTGCTGATAGGATCAACAGAGATAGCTCAGGTGAGGTGACTCCTGAGTATTTGGTGAAGTGGCAAGGATTATCTTACGCAGAAGCCACCTGGTATGTTTTTGATCTCTGTTTATTGGTGTGTGTGTGCGCGCCAATGAAAGTGCATAAAAGAAAACTTCTATAAGAGTTGCGGTGGTGTGCATAAAAGATCTTCCAATAACAAAGCTTTCTAATATGTTGTTTTCTTTGTTGTTGCTTTTTTTTTTTTTTTTTTTTTTTCCCTTCAAATGCATATGATTTCTGATCAGACTGCTTTACAGATTGTTTTGCTTCATTGGTTGTAATGTCCTGCTGTTCCCCTGAATGCCTATGGTTATTACTGGTTGAACTAAAATTTACACATTGTATCACTTTGTAATTATGAGTTACATGTTATTGCAGGGAAAAAGATGTAGACATTGCATTTGCTCAGGAAGCTATTGATGAATACAAGGTAAAGTATTCAGGGCACTGTGTTTTATTTCCTCTATTTTTTTTTTCCGTTCACATCATTTCTCTTTTTGGTTAGTGTGGGTTTGTGTACTTGTAATTCTTGGACTATATTGCTTTATCTTTGCGTCAGATGGTTGTACAATGGTTATATATGGGTCAATAAAGAAGTCACAAGCTGATTTGTGTATCGAACACTCGTAGTATTACTACCTCCGGTCCAAATTACTCGCAACTTTGGGGTATTATTTGTGAGATTTAAAATATTCTAAAGTTGCGAGTAATTTGGACCGGAGGTAGTATTTTGGTTGCCTCAATACTTTTTTAAAAGTAGATTACATGTGGATTGTGTGTTTTTGGTCAACATAAGCTATGTTACCTGGACACGGCATTTTGGCCGGCATACCCGGGTCGATACGACGCGACACCGATCCGGGTATGAAATCCGTTCCGGATACTCCATTTTGTTCTCGGGTACGGCGGCCATTGAAGGAGTTGAAGCTTTGAAGAAGATGAAGACGGTTCTCAAACAATTTCGAAGATGAACACGATTACGAGTTTTCTCAATGCAGTTTTCTCTCTCTTTCTTCTTTCACGTGTATTTACTTATTTAATTTCTGAAGTTTTTGACTTTTTTTCTCCCTCCTCTCTCCTGATTTACCTAGCAGTAACATTTTTTTTTTTAATATATGTGCTTAAGGGTGGCGGCTAGGGTTTTGTTTTAATTGGTAAAAAGCTTAAAAGGCCTTAAACCTATGTTTCTCTATCAACAACTTGGGCTTTTTTTAAATAAACAACTTGGGCTTTTTATTTTGTTTACTTTTTTTTAGCAATCCACTCACCTAGATATAAAAATCTATCAATAAAAACCACCTATATAATTTTTGATATATTATGGACAAAATTATTGCCGTATCCGTACCCGAGTCCAATGTTAAGACGGTGTCCCCGTGTCCTAAATTTTTGAGAATGGCGTATCAGACACTCGGATACGTACCAATATCGGATACCCGTACCCGTGTCAATGTAACATAGAACATAAGTGTTCCGTTTTATATCACTGGAGTTTTGGGTCTAATTGTGAATTTGAATTGTATAATTGCTTTTGATGCTGGAAGATAAAAATTATTACTATGCTTATTTCATGGATGATCAAATAGCTTCTTCTCGGCTAGTCATTATATGTTTTCATCCTCTATAGATATGAATGACTTTATTGTGGTATAGTATAACTGGTATCTTGCAAAATGTACATATGTAAACTTCTGCTTGGTACCCCTTTGGTAGATCCAAAAACTCCAAAATTCACATGTTACCCTTTTCTTTCAACTATTTACATTTTCTGACAATTCAATGGCTCTATGCTCTGCGCTCTCTTTTGAACAAATCTTCCATAGAAGCTACCCAACAATTCCACTGGGCTTCCCTCTTACGGTCTTACCACTCTCCTACTTTTTTTTCTCTCCCATCTTTGTCCACAGTACCATTTTCAACAAAATAATTATTGCTGCTGTGAAAAAGACCACGGTTTTGGACTTTTTGGATAGCCTATCATCAACACTAAGAAAGGTTTCCCTCTCTTTCTCTCCTTCCCCTGATTTGTGTTCTTGTTGGGAGGTGGTGAAGAAGTTGATGGCTGTGGTGTGGTTGCTGGTGTAAAGTGCAGACTATTGGTGGGGATGATTATGGCTATGAAGGGGAATCATTGAGTGGCTACCATGGGGGTTTGGGGGTGTGACTGTAGGGATGGCTATCTTTGGAATTGGATGGGTGTGAATGGTTGGTTATGAGCAGTTGTTGGTGGTTTTGTGGTGAATAGTGGAGGTAGTGATGCTGGTGAGGGAATGCTGAGGTGGGTTGGATGTTGGTGAATTGGTGGCTTGGTGGGAGAAACAAGAGGGGAAGGATGGTTTTGTTCTCCTTTTCCTTTTTGTGTGGTGAGTGGTATCTAGTTATTTTAGCTGTGTGAGTATGTGACATAGTACATAAATACATAGTTCATGGAAATTGGAGAGAATGTTGTGCAATTGATATGGTGCCAGATAAGTTTCAAGTAATTTTGGTACCCCTAAGTGATGATATGATTATCTGCTGTTGGTTGGTTGGGTTGTGAATTTGTAATGCTTGATGGTAATATTTGTTTTGCATGTGGCATTGGTGTTTTTTTTATTTTTTTATTTTTATTTTTAAAATTTTTATTTTAATTTTTTTAAAACCATTTATTTGTGAACCCACTGTCTTACTTTGTTATTATTATATGTGCATAATTTGATTGTTCTTTATTAAATGTGGTGCTTTGATCAGGCTCGTGAGGCCACTATAGCGGTGCCGGGAAAAACAGTGGATGCACAACGTAGGAAGATTAGAGGTATGGCATCTTCAATAACTGCTTCTTGTTTCCATAATATTTGCTACAAAATTTTTGTAGGTGTATGATTTTTGGTTTTATATTGTAAAAAGTGGTTGTGTTCTGGTTGATTTTGTCAAGCACTTCCTCCGTTTGTGGTAATCGCAATGTGTGAAATTTTACACTATTCACTCACACTCATTTGATCGTCTTTTGTGATTTACATGTTGGAAAAAATATAGTCGCGTGGGATTTTGTTAGATTCGTCTCGAAATATACTTTCTTAATATCAACTTTTTATAATTTTTTTTTACTAAAAAACAACTTAAGATATGTAAGTTATAAAATGTGCATTGGCAAGCGTGAAATCCCCATTGTGCGATTGAAATAATTCGGAGGAAGTATGCTGTTAAACTATTCCTTTTTATGTAGTTACTTTGGATTACTTTACATTATGCAGTTAGCACAAACAATCCCTTCTACATTGATATTTTTTGCTGTGTAGGAAGTTTGCGGAAGCTGGATGAGCAGCCTGAATGGCTGAAAGGAGGAAAACTGCGTGATTATCAGCTTGAGGGCCTGAATTTTCTTGTTAACAGGTACAGAGTGATCTTATGTAGTTTTCAGTGTAACTCCTGAGATTTTTAATTATGTTATCTTAGCCTGGGAATATGACAATGCTCTTCAAGTTAATTGTAATAAGTTAATTTTATGTAGATGATTTGGTTGAACATCTGTAATTGTTTTGCTATACTGGGGTATGAAGTGTTAATTTAGCTCATGTCTGGTTGAGCATATGGTGGATATATACTCCATACCTAATGTGTGAATCCTCTGAACAAGCAAGTCCTTCAGAGGGCTTTTAACACGTAAATGAGCTTGATTTGCCATTCTTTTCTAGTTTGTGAATAAACTATATAAGTTATGATCCTATTTCAAATTATTTTGCAGTCAACTGGCCAACTAGGTTTATATTTGTTTTGGGATCTTTCATATTGCTTATTTTATTTTAAAATGTTTATTTATTTAACTTTTTCCCCTTGTGTTTCTGGGGAAATTGTCATTTAAAACTGCTTTGTAGCTTTTTTACTTGCAATGATTGTTGCCGCTTTCTTGTTACAGCTGGAGGAATGATACTAATGTCATTCTAGCTGATGAAATGGGTCTTGGCAAAACTGTTCAATCAGTTTCTATGCTTGGTTTCTTGCAGGTAGAATTTTGTTTGTATATGTTTAATAATTTTGCTTCCCTTTACCCAGTCAAATCTGTAACTGGTGTTTTGCCTTTTTGCAGAATGCCCAACAAATTAATGGTCCATTTCTTGTAGTTGTACCATTGTCTACCTTATCCAATTGGGCAAAAGAATTTAGGAAATGGCTTCCAAGTATGAATGTTATAGTTTATGTTGGAACTCGTGCTAGCAGAGAGGTGATTATTTCATTTTTTTTTATTTTTATGTTTACTTCACTATTCTAGCATGATTTTTATTTTTTATAATTTTTTTTTTTCCTAACCTTACCTACTTACCTCTTGGACCACGTTGTGTTTGCATGCCAGTTTCCTTGTTCCCCTGGCCCTTTCACTACAAAAATTGATCTTTTTTCATGCAGTTGTATACTTTCCTTATCTCTCTTTTCAGACACCTTGTAAACATCAAAGGATGATTAGGGGGGGGGGGGGGGGATAAGTACATGCCTCCTTAGATGAATATAAACCCAATCATTTGTTTCATTATTGAATAATGCCTTGATCTTATATATTTTTGAATATATGGGCTGTTTTGTTTTCTTTTCTTTCCATGTGTAATACTTTGTACTTCCTCCGTTCTATTAATTTTGCAACAAGGGTGAAATTATGCATCCCAAAGCACATTTTATATGTTAAATATCTATAATTGTATAATTATGAAACTATTTTAAGAGACAAATCTAACAAGAACCCACATGACTATATTTTGTTTAACGTATAAATCATATTGTATGGTCAAACAAGAGTGTTGAATAGTGCTAAAAGTCCATTGTTGCAATCTTATTGGAGCGGAGGAAGTGTGAGTCTACCGTTTTTGGGTTGTTCCATGTTTCGTGTATCCATCTCTAATCGCTTTGGAAAATTCTAGTCTGTTTTCCCCATAGTTCTTCCTTTCATTTGATGTTAAAAAGACCATAGTTCTTTGTATTCTAATGTTTGGAAGATTTAAGTACCATTATGATTATTTTGTTTAACGTATATCTGGAAGTTCTGGCTTTTTTGCATGTTATGTAATGGTGGATTGCTCCATTCTCTGATTTGCAGGTTTGTCAGCAGCATGAGTTTTACAATGAAAAGAATACAGGCAGAACGATTAAATTTGACGCCTTGTTGACAACATATGAAGTTATTCTGAAGGATAAGGCAGTGCTGTCAAAGATCAAGTGGAGCTATCTCATGGTTGATGAGGCTCACCGGCTAAAAAATAGTGAAGCTTCACTATACACTTCTCTCTTGGTATGTCCCGTTGGCCAAATATTGTATTGGGTTACTTTTATATAAACTTAGTGTCTGTTCCTTAATTTTTGGCAGGAATTTAGCACGAAGAACAAGCTGCTCATTACTGGAACTCCATTACAGAATAGTGTAGAGGAGCTATGGTAATTATATAATTACTGAAGATATTTCTGCCTTTGTGGATGCTTACTGTATTCTTGTCTTGCAAGTTAGTATAGCACTCAATAGCGTTACATGGAGAATGCAAATAAATCACGTTGTGGTAGAGGGGGAGGGTAGAGTGGTGAAGGCATTTATTAAAGTTGGTTAGATATACTCTATGTACATACCAGTCATATATATGGGAAATTCATCTATAATCTTAAAATCTGATATTGGATTGAATTGTTGCAAGTGGCTTGATACAACGTGGACTGTGGAGTGGATTATTGATCACTACAGGAGCTCTTATTCTCTGGGTGATAGCATATGGCTTAAAAGGTTTTGTTGCTTTGAGGCCATTGCTACCCTTTGTATGGCTTAGCTCTCAGCTCCTGAATGACTTTTGTGATACTTTGTAGTCTTAGGGGTTCAAAAGCCTATTAAATTAATCTTTGTGAGAGTTGGATTAGCTCTCTTTCTAGATCTAAGTATTTTTTAACAGCTAATTGACTTCGATTATTGAGCAATCCAATCACTTATTCCAACTTCCTTTAAAGCTCCAATACCTGAATTAAGATATGTCTTAGCCTAAATGTGGGCGTTCTTTCTTCCATCTGCATCAAACTTGTCAAGGAAACAGATGGGTGACTTTTTGAATAAGCTCTAACAGCTGACTACATTAGAGTCATATGCCTTGGCTAAAAGGCATCTGAGTGTGAGGAGTGCAGATGTGCGTGATTAATTGTCTCTAATAACCTGAGCACTGTAATCTACAACTAATGCTAGGATGCACTCACCCCCAGCTGTCTCTAGCGCTATGTCCTGTAAGCTTCCTAGGGACGAAGCAATGGTAGAGTAGCAGATATCAGATAATACAAAAAAATTTAGATAATACAAGAGTATGATCTATATAGGTTAATTGTTTTGTATGATGCTTTCATACCGTAATATGTCCCAAATCTGCCATTTAATCACTATTGCTTTAACTTGGCCCTAGATTAGAAGCCTTAATTTAATTAATCCCCGAGGTATTGAGTCAATCAAAACTGGTGGTTTCTGGTCAAATTTGGTGAGTAGCCTTGGTAGCTCTTCAAAGTTTGCGTGGGTTAAAGAGAAGTTACTAGGAGGACTGTTGGTTCTTTGGAGTCAGTTGTCATGTTATAAGTAGTGAGTGTCAAAACTGGTGGCTGGCAGTCAACTTGGGTGAGTAGTCTTGGGAAGCTCTTCAAAGTGTGCCTGGGTAGGTGAGAAGTTTACTAGGAGGCCTGTTGTTGGTTCTTTGGGGTCAGCTGTCACTTCCAAAGGAGGGAATTGTAGGCTTGGTAAAGTCATGAGAGGCCTACAAAGGGGAGAATAGGATCTTGTTTATTGTTCTACCATGGTTCTCTGAGTGATAATAGCCATTTGGGGTTGTGGAATCAGTGGTTGTTGTTAGACCTATTATTAGGTTTATGAACAGATTCTCTGATGAATGCTAAATACTTCCTGAATAGACATTTTTCTGAGAAGAAGAATCTGCTCACTTTTATAGTTGCATAAATTTATTTTATTTTATTTTATTTTTAATTTTTTTTTCCCCCGGAAATGATGTCTCCTTGCAAGTCTTTTGGAAATGGATTCCCAATGCCTTGCCTTAGTGAAATTAGCACTGGTTTGATTTATTAATTGTTTCCTGGTTGAATTAACTATTGCCCTGTTTTGATAACAGGGCTCTGCTTCATTTCCTGGATCCTGATAAGTTCAGGAATAAAGATGTTTTTGTTCAGAACTACAAAAATCTTAGCTCATTCAATGAGATTGAGGTAAGATTACTTTTGGTAAATTCTTTTTGTTTCAGTTATAATGATTAGAAAACTGTATTTTGATCCTTAAAAGTTTTGCTGGATTTTGCTAGCTTGCAAATCTTCACATGGAGTTGAGGCCTCACATTCTCAGGAGAGTTATTAAGGACGTGGAGAAATCTTTGCCACCTAAAATTGAACGAATTCTAAGGGTTGAAATGTCCCCGTTGCAGAAACAGTGAGCACTTAACCCAGTGTTCCTTTTTCTTATATATATATGTATATATATATTTTTTTTTTTTTTATTTCAGTCATCTGCTGTTCTTTTAAAATATTTGTCCATTTGCCTTGCATATAGGTATTATAAATGGATTTTAGAACGCAACTTCCATGACTTGAACAAAGGAGTTAAGGGAAATCAGGTAAGTTGTCTTTATTGATGTTTTTCGTATAGCAGATGTTAATGATTTTATGTCTTTTGCCATAGCACATTTCTTATAGGACATCTTGTTGTGCAAGGCACATCTTGAATTAATTACCTTTTAGTCTCTTAGTAATTTCTGATAGGAATTTATATTGATTGTGCAGGTTTCACTGCTGAATATTGTGGTGGAGTTGAAAAAGTGTTGCAATCATCCATTCTTATTTGAAAGTGCTGATCATGGCTATGGTGGGGAGTCTAATGATGGAAGCAAACTTGAGCGAATGATCCTTAGTAGTGGCAAACTAGTGATTCTTGATAAGCTGCTTGTAAAATTGCATGAAACAAAACATCGAGTTCTTATATTCTCACAGGTTTCTTCTGGAATCTTTTTGTAGTTTTAAAATTATTGGTGTTTTTTTTGTGACATTTTTCTTCTTCATCTGTTTTGAAGTTTCTTATTAACTTTATTTAGCTGTTTGATCATTTCTTTGCAGCACCACTGATTGTTTAATTGTATTAAATGCTTGATTATATGTGGTTTGCATCTCATATGACTAGTATGAACTTTGTGCATCACTGCATCTTCATACAGGCCTATTAAGTTGGATGTTTGGCTACAGAATGTTGTCAGACATTATCTTGTGAGATCTAAGCTGTTGTCAGGGTTTCTTACAGAATGTGTGAAACTGTGCCACCTGGCATCAAAGTATTTTGTGTAATTTTGCATGAAATGTCCTCCCCCTCGCCCCACCCCCCCCCCCCCCCCCCCCCCCAATTCTTTTGCATTGTTTATTACTCTCTCCATTCCATAATATTTGCTTGTATTCTTTTTTTGGTGTCCTGAAACTGTGGTATCTTTTTTCTAATACTTAATTTTTCCGTAGTACATTAGTGCCCCAGCTTTTTTCCTTTTCCTATATAAGATAGTAGTAGTAAAAGTACCCTTACTTATGAACATACAAAAGGTTTTGTGTGAGTCCGTTTCACGTTTCACGTGAGTCCACCACCACCGACCCAAAAGAGCCCAAACCAAGACCTTAATTGCAATATTAAGAGATCGAGAAGCAGCAAGCCATTGATGAGTCTGCTTCTGAAAACAATTAACCGTAGTAGTAAAATTTCGAGCTCGATTTGCTTTTGATGGAGAAATGATTCTTGAACTCCGCCATTAACAGAGGCAACCAAAAGCTCTGAAAGTAATCGATAAATTGCAATTATGTCAAATCTGATACTCCGCCATTATGTCAATTTGAGAGTAATTGATAGATTGCAATTTTGTAAAATTTGATACTCAATTCCAATTACTGCTCTGAAAGTACATTTCTGCAACTAATGTGAGTTGAAGAGAAAGAGGAGAGAGATGGTGAGTTGTTGAGGAGAGAGAAAGAGAGGAAGGAAGGAGGGATTTTAATACCTGACCATTATAATCTATTTTCTGATGTATATAACCTATTTTCTGATATATTTAATCTATTTTTTGATATATATAACTTATTTTCTGACAATTATACTATAGTATCTGATATTTATAATCAAATATTTGACCATTAAGATTTTTTTTTCCTCAATTTTTTTGTTTGTATGATCGGACTCACGTGAGTCCGTTCTACACAAAACTTTTACTATGACCATATCCACAATTTTTTTTTTTAACCTTTCCTAATATAAAAGTGATAAAACACCTATGTTTCTTAAACTTTTCCCGTATAAATGACCCCTTTAAGATTATAATTTACTCCTTCTACTACCCTTAATCCCCGTGAAATATGAGAAATAGGCACTATATTGTGGGACGGAGGGAGTATTGTGTAGATTTAGGTATTGATGGTTGAAAAATAAGTTTATGGACATGCTATGAATTAACACAGCTTAAGCATCATTAATGGCAGAAAATAGGAAGAAGACGGTTTTTGATTAATTAACTGAATTACAGCACTTTTGTATGATAATTAGGGAGGTGGATTTTATCTTAATTTTGCTTTCTAAAGCTAACCCTAAGCATTAAGCAATGTTCAACACAGTGATATCTTTCTAATTCTCTTCTCATAGCATTTCATCCCTAACAACCCAGGCTTCCTATAACTAACTATAATGATACTGTCTAAAATGCCCCTTTCCCCTAATATCAGTTGATAGCAGAACATTAGTCTTAGACTGTGGAGATTCATCATTTATGCGTACTCTTGTTAAGTGACTATACTTTGGCTAGAAAAGAGGAGTTTTTTCGGCTATTTGTATCTTTGTGTCACTCTTAATTCTTATCTTAAAATGATTGTAGACTTTTTTTTTTCTTTTTTCTTTTTTCCCCCTTCCTATTGTTTTACTTGTGTATATAACTGGTTAATTAGGGATAATTCTAGACTTTTTTCTAAGTATTGTTTTATATGCAGATGGTAAGAATGTTGGATATATTGGCAGAGTATTTGTCTCTGAGAGGATTCCAGTTTCAAAGGCTTGATGGTAGTACTAAGGCTGAGTCACGGCACCAAGCTATGGAGCATTTTAATGCCCCAGGAAGTGATGACTTTTGTTTCCTTCTGTCCACTCGGGCTGGTGGACTGGGCATAAACTTGGCAACTGCTGACACAGTTATTATATTTGATTCAGATTGGAACCCTCAGAATGATTTGCAGGTTTTTAACTAGAATACATGAGCTCTTTACCTCTTTGTAGAAACAAGAACTTTTTATTGTATTAATTCATCCCTTTATTAGAAATTTAGAGAACTTAAATCCTGTACAAAACCTTCAGGCAAAGGTGAGAACATATGAAGATGATATGGTTTTTTATTCAAACAAAAGCAACCTTGTCCTAAGATCTGTAGAACTTACTTGTCTTTGGTAACTATATTTTGGACTGTATCCTTCATTGCTACTGTAATCTCCTCTTTTTTTCTCAACTTCCTCTTTTACTTGATTATTTGCTGATTTTTATATTTTCCACTGTTGTGTTAGGCAATGAGTAGAGCTCACAGGATTGGGCAGCAGGAAGTTGTTAACATATACCGTTTTGTAACAAGTAAAAGTGTTGAAGAAGATATCCTTGAAAGGGCAAAGAAAAAGATGGTAAAATGATGACTCTTATTTGGCCCTTGATGATGGTATATTTTCGTATATTTAGTTTTAATTTTAATTGTATCGTCTCCTTGTTGTAGGTCCTTGATCATTTGGTGATCCAGAAGCTAAATGCAGAGGGTAGACTAGAGAAGAAAGAGGCAAAAAAGGCGGTTACCTTTGACAAAGTAAGATGAGTAACTTCTTATCTTATTAATTACTTTGGCCTTATCTTTGTCTCCTTCTTTATGTTTCCTTGGTATTTAAGTTTTGACTTTTTAGTTTCTGTTTTTTATTGCTAGTGTTTAATCTGCTGCTTATCTTTAAGAATTGAGACTGTCTGATTTGACATCTTCTGTCACTGTAGAATGAACTTTCAGCAATATTGAGGTTTGGAGCTGAGGAGCTATTTAAGGAAGAGAAAAATGAGGAGGAAAGCAAAAGGAGACTTTTGAGCATGGATATAGATGAAATTCTCGAGAGAGCAGAGAAGGTTGAGGACAAGGGAACTGAAGGGGAACAAGCCAATGAGCTTCTCAGTCAGTTTAAGGTATGCTCTGATGTTTCATTTGTCTGATAAAGCTCCTGTGCATCTTTAGGCAATGAATTTTAAATAATATTGAGGGCAAATATATGTAGGTTGCAAATTTTTGCAATGCTGAAGATGATACTAGTTTCTGGAGCCGTTGGATAAAGCCAGATGCTGTTGGGCAAGCAGAGGTTCAATTTATTGCATTGTGTACTTTATTATTTGGTGGCATTTTACTACAAATCCTTTATAAGTTTCCTTATACAATTGATATATGCAGGAAGCATTAGCTCCTCGAGGAGCAAGATATACTAAGAGCTATGTGGAGCCTGTCCAACCCGATGGAAGCAACAAAAGGAAAAAGAAGGAAGCTCCACCAGTGAGGGCAAATACAAAGCGTCGTAGAGGTGAATCATCTCATATGGTCCCAATGATTGATGGTGCTTCAGCTCAAGTAAGAGATTGGTCTTCTGGAAATTTGCCAAAGAGAGATGCAACTCGTTTTGCTAAGGCTGTAAGATTCATATATCTTGCCTCCCTAGTTTGAGTTATGGTCTTATGGATCGTAGATTTATTTGGGAGAGGGAATTCGATTATTCCTTATATTCAGTATAGTTTTGTTCTGGAGGAGGGGTGGTGGAAAAGGGCTTAGTTTTTGTGGGCATCCCATTAGATTTGTGTTCCTTTAATGAGATTTTGCTAATATTTATTCGTATTGGGCTGATGGATTAGGTTATGAAGTTTGGTAATGCAAGCCAAATAGACTTAATTGCAGCTGATGTTGGAGGTGCAGTTGAAGCAGCTCCAGTCGATTCTCAGATTGAGCTTTTTGATGCTTTGATTGATGGGTGTCAGGAGGCAGCTAAAGAAGAAAAGATCGATCCAAAGGTATATATTAATGTAAATTATAAAGGCAAAGCCTATACAATTTTGTTATGGCTGTTCTTGGCTGGGTGGCGCTTGCTTATGTTTTCATGTTCATCTGCAGGGTCCTCTTTTGGATTTCTTTGGTGTTCCTGTGAAGGCTAGTGATATGGTAAATCGTGTTGAGCAGCTTCAACACTTAGCTAAGCGGATAGGTCGTTATGAAGATCCCATTTCGCAGTTCCGAGTGCTAAAGTATCTGAAACCTGCAAATTGGTCAAAAGGGTGTGGGTGGAATCAAAGTAAGCGAATAGTATGATCTATCTTGTTGAGTTGTTTTTTCTTTTCTTTTTTTTTTTTACTGTTCATATTTTCGTGAAATTTGTGATTTGTCTAACCTGATGTGTACTTCTTGTTAGTTGATGATGCAAGATTACTTTTGGGTGTGCATTATCATGGTTTTGGCAATTGGGAAAAAATTCGGTTAGATGAAAGGCTTGGTTTAACAAAGAAGATTGCCCCAGTTGAGCTTCAAACACATGAAACTTTTCTTCCGCGGGCACCCAATCTGAAGGATCGTGCTTTGGCACTACTTGAAATGGTATTTGAACTTGGATAAAGAAAGCTGTACTGGTCTGGATGTGATTTATATATTTTTTTTATCTCTATTATTAATTCATTCTTTGCGTTTCTCGTTGTGTTTGAATGAATGTAATGCTGGTGTTATTCATCAAAATTTTAGAACTTATGTATGATGTTCATTTATGCATTATCTAGGAAATTTCTGCTGTTTCTGGGAAAAATTCTAATCCTAAGGGGCGCAACAAATCTTCAAAAAACATGGAGAATCTTCATAATGTAGCAAAACCTCGTGGCCGAGGGCGGGGGAGGCCGAGCTCACCCAAGCTTAACCAGATGAGGTCCCAAAGATCCCAGAAAGTAGAACCTTTAGTCAAAGAAGAAGGAGAAATGTCTGATAATGAAGAAGTTTACGAGCAATTCAAGGAAGTAAAATGGATGGAATGGTGTGAAGATGTCATGATGGAAGAGGAAAGGACTTTGAAACGTCTTCAGAAGTTGCAGACTACTAGCGCTGACCTTCCAAAGGAGAAGGTTGATCTGTCAACTTTTGCAATGTCAACAAATTTGATGTCTTTGAGGCTAACTTCTGTCTTTTTTGTAACCCTGTTCCCTTCTTGGTACAGGTACTCTCAAAGATCCGCAAGTATTTGCAACTTATTGGCAGGAGAATTGACCAAGTAGTTTTTGAACATGAGCGTGAACCACATAAACAAGATCGTAAGTTCAATTGCTTTCTGATAATTTTGTTTCATCTTATTTTCATTTGTGCCAACCTGGCATCCTTTGAAATTAAGAGTCTTCTGGGGTAAGGGCTAGTTTGGGAGCTCTATTTTCGTGCTGCTTATCATCGCTGCTCTTCAGTTGAATCTGGATTTAGTTCTTTTCGAATGATTTTTTAAATCTGATGATCTGATCCAAACTTTCTGTCTGTTAGGAATGATGATGCGTTTATGGAAATACGTTTCAACCTATTCAAATTTGACCGGGGACAGATTGTGTCAAATTTATTCCAAACTTAAGCAGGAACAGGAAGATGAAGTTGGGTTGGGGCCGTCCCACATCAATGGAAATAACGCCTTCCAGCGTCAGTCAGCTAGACTGAAGGGACTACAGAACAATACCTCTTATCAAACAGGTGAACCGGGTCTCAAACTCCATGATCCAGCAAAGTTTGAGGCATGGAAACGGAAGAAGAGAGCTGAGACAGATGCTTTCTTAGAGGCGGAAGACCCTTTCCAGAAACCTTCAAGTAATGGTCAGAGATTGCCAGCGTCAAATTCTTTGGGAATATTGGGTGCTGCACCAGCTGACAGCAGGCCTTATAATAATGAGAGGCCGTACAAGATACGTCCAGGCGGTTTTCAACAGAGGCAGGGTTTCTCATCAGGTATTAGGTAGCTGTCCAAATGGAGGTGGACTGAATCCTGTTACAGGAAAGATTTCAGATGGCTCTTTTGCCACCTGATGGGGTCATGCCCTTGCAGCGACTAGCCCCTCAAAATTTTATTGGCCCGCGGGGATAATAATATTCTATCTGTTGTCAAAATGGCCAATGCTAAGCCTTGGCATGCCAGATAACAGCGTCCTGGTTTAATGGTTAGAAAGTACAATCATCTACACTTTTGACATAAGCAGTGACAAGTAACACAGACAAATGAAGATGTATTCGAGTCCTGGCAAAAGCTGTGTTTTGTTTTTTCTTTTAGATAGAGGCCAGCATTTTGCTTACAAGTATAGCTTAAAGTAGAGAAAGAAATGTAGAGAGGTCTTTAACCTAGTTTCTTTGTAATCTACCCATACTGGGTGGATACTGTATTTAGAACTTACCGAAGTTAGCGCGCCTTTAGAAATGTACATTATTCAGTTTTGTTATCAAAATCAATTTTGGTCACTGCAAGCAGCTTGTAGATACTTTTTGATTGATGATAAAAGTTTACATTCCCATTTATACAACATGGAAATTGATTGCTTTTGTTTTTGTTTTGCAATTGTTCTGTTACTCTAATTTTCTAATCCATCACCCAAATCAATGAATATCTGCTGTAATCTTTGTTTTTATACACCATTACTGCTAACTGTGCTTTTCTCTGTTGTTTTTCCTTCACCATCTATATCTTGAGTCAGATGAAGATCTTTTTCTTAAGATGGTGAAATTTGATCGCTCAAGGTGCATCGCCTATGTGAGGTAATACTGTAACAGTACATTCCATTCTTGTCTCATGTTTGCTATTGAGGATAGGATATCTTGTACAGTTTTATTCTATTGAATGCAACTGGTTTATTCTTTATTGCCGGATTCTGGAATCTCTTGATAATATATTGTTTTGATTGAATTTACGTTGATGCTTCCAATTGCTGAAGGCCTGACTGCCTGATGTTCAAAGTGAATGAAGGTCTGAATATTCGTGCGTGATAATTCTCTTGCCATTTGTTGATCTGGACTTCACTTTAAGGTCAGTTCATGCTAAACAGATTAAGTATGATTCTTGTAGGAGTCTACCTTATAATGACACCCAGGTTATCTAGAATCGTAAGCTGTGTTTGACAAGAGAGCTCACTTGGACTCAGGTGGTGCTCATGTGAGACACAGGTATGTGTCCAAGTGTCGTACTGGGCTATTTTATGAAAAATATCTGTGTGTTGGTCCATAGTTTACAGTGAAATTAAGAGTACGAGAATCATAGGCCAATATATTATGTATTTGGCAATCTTTGTTACATGGGCAAGTTTAAACTAAGTTTACTACTAGCATTAATTCATGAACTTCAGTGTTTATAGAACAAGTGAGAATCATAGAACTTCAAGAACATGTCCAGGGAACTAAATAGAATTAATAATTGGTTACTACCAATTAAGATCTTTATATTTTGATGATGTCTTTTTCTATGTTATTAATATGATTTCAATTCTTTTTGTAAGTATTTGCAATTGGTCACTAATGTACTGCTGGCGAAAGCTCAGACTTTGGAAGTATGTTTGATTGCCTAATCCTAACGTTTTTGACATTGCTAAGATGAGGTTCTGGAGGAATGCTCCAAATCATCACACGTCCCGGTGTTTGGTTTCTTGTTCCTCTATAGTATATGTACAAATCTATAGTAGAAGAAGGAACAAGAATTTGAGAAGGATCCACATCATAGGAAAACACATCGGAGCAGCTATAGCGCGTAGTTGTGTGGTAGTTGCCTTCCTGGGAAGATTGTGGTTGATACTTCGTTATCTTGTTATCTATTACTTAGCTTTCTCAGCCCCAAAATTAAATAAAATCAAATAAATAAAGGATTCTATATTATGTAAAATTTAATTTTGCACTTTTTACATTTTTGGGAGTTTTATGCTTCAACTTTTTTGATGTGTATGGTTATTGAATTGAACTTTTTTTTTTGGACATTAGATTAACCTTATTGTTGAGTTCAGTGATTAAGCGTTTCAATCATTTATTTATTTATTTTTTTTTAAAAAAAAATTGCCATGAAATAAGTGGTATTTTGTTGAACTATTGAACATAAGAAGTAGGTTTGTTAGAATAATTGATAAACAATTTTCAATTATTAATTAATACAACAAAGTACTATTTAGTACAATATATTAATGGTTATGACTCAATTCGTGTTAGATACTTTGAAAGTTAAACTAAATTCAAAAAAGATGGAAGAAGGATTTTAAAATGTATTGATTTATTTATACTCGTAATTTAAATTTGATAGAAAATAAAAAAAGGAAAACGATAGGACTCATAGGAGTGTACATAAAATTAAAAAAAAAAATTAAAAAAAATCATTATCATCTTGTCAAAAAAAAAATAAAAAATCATTATCATGCATTTAAAAGGCCAACTACAATATTAATTGAGGAACTACACTCCAATGCACAATAAGCCATATGAGATCTTTATCTCCAATACTTGGCCAACTTAAGCTCTGTCTAATTGTTTGTTCTAGCTTATTTCATGAACTTATTAGTTAATTATACGTATGAGAATCATACAACATTAAATTAGACTTGAATAATTTAGGCAATATAAACTTATCTTATCTGCATTCAAATATTGCCAGATTTCTACCATAAAACTGTAATAATTTTAAAATTAAATATTTGATACACATACATTGACGAATTTATTAGCATTCCATTTAAAATGTCTTTTTTAAAATAAAAAAAAAAAAAAAATTTGTTTATCAATTTTTGGCTTACATATATATATGATCAAAGTTCATTCAAAAAAAAAAAAAAAAAAAAAAAATCTAAAAAATCTAGACCAGAACAATTTATTTCAATTTTTTTTTTTTTTACTTGAAGTGTAATTTTGTATTTCTTGATAATATAGTTGTGCTCTCTCATTTTTTTTTTTTTTTTTATTTTTTTTTTTTTTTTTTTTTTTGAATAAGAGCTGATGTAAGCAATTTTCGGCCGCAAAGGTTGGAAGAAGGAGAATCCTTATCTGCCACGTTTTAGGATATGGCGTGGGGTCCACATCAGTTCAATATCTTATGATTCATATCCCTCCCTACTATAAAAAAAACATTCATAAAAATGGTGCTTATATAATATTCTATATTTCTTTTATTAATATTCTAAATTTTGTGTTTAATATCTATTTATAATTGGCATGTCCCAACTTTTTTGGGTTGGTTAGTACTTAGTATCAGTCAGTCTTCTCTGCAACCTGCTACATCACTTGCGAATTTCAAGCAAGATTTCTGGTAATCATGCCTTTGACTTCTGCTTTTGCCTTTTTGCTATTTTTAGTAATCTAATATATAGTCCTCTATGAATTAGTAATATCAATTTGTGAATATCGTACTTGATCTTTGGATGATTTTTCTATTTGAAATATCTCGGAATAGTTTAGTGGTAGTCAGGCTAAACGGAGAAATTTATGCATGTTGATAAAAATTTCGATTCTAAGGAGCTCCCCATTTCATAAGGTTTGTAATAAATTGTCAATGAAATAGTATACTTTATGTTTGTCAATAAAAATCTATTCAAAGTGCTTACTTTGAGACTTGTTCTCATGTATAGTAATGAATTGTACCAATATGTACACTTTACATTCTAAAGTCAACTTTTAATGATATGAAGTTGACGAGTGTGTGCTACTTTAGCTCTTAAATCCTAGGAGGGTTTTATAAAAATCCAAGTAAAAAACCTTCAATAGTATATGGTTTTATTGTAGGGTCCTTGCTCTTTTGAGAAAATATATTCATGCAAGTATGTAACCCAAATTGGCAGTGGAACTATTGATTGACAGAATTCTTTATTGTTGATTTGATTTGATTTAATGAGAAGGGTGTGCAAATTTGTTGTGCCTAAACATTGTACAATTGATTGACAAATGCTTTTATGCCTTAGCATGTGGACTTTTATGTGGTTTTCATCTTGAAGATTCACAGACAAAAAAATATGTATGTAAATAATTTTTGATTGCAAAACATAATTTCTGTGTGTGATTTTTTCAATGATACTACTTTCTATGTTGGTTTTGCAGTTCCAGTGACTTAGTTTATCAATAGTTTGACATTTTAGTTAAGGGGAGGAGAAGATGGACTACATGAATGGGCCAGGGAGACACCATCTCTTTGTTCCGGGACCTGTCAATATCCCGGAACCAGTCATTAGAGCCATGAATCGAAACAATGAAGATTATCGTGCACCTGCAATTCCAGCACTGACAAAATCACTTCTTGAAGATGTCAAGAAAATTTTCAAAACTACCACAGGAACCCCATTTATGATCCCCACCACAGGTACTACTGTCATTTTTTTTACTGTAAACTGCAGGCAACTTTTTTTTGAAATATTTTTGTTACTGCATGATTAATTAGGTACCTAAGTCTAGTGCTTGCATACTGTCTTTGTATAATAGGGTATGTAGCATAGATAATTGTATGAAACTACCCTTTAATGGATTTTTACAGAAAAAATGTGCTTGAACCTGTTAAATTTTTGTAATATTGATGCTTGAACCTTAATATTGAAAGTTTTCGATGGATTTATCAGTTAAGATTTACTGTATGACTCTTTTACAGGTACTGGTGCATGGGAAAGTGCACTGACAAACACTTTATCTCCTGGAGACCGAACTTTATCCTTCCTGATCGGGCAATTCAGCTTGCTCTGGATTGATCAGCAGAAACGCCTTGGCTTCGATGTTGATGTCATAGAGAGTGATTGGGGATATGGTGCCAACCTTGAAGCCATGGCATCAAAACTGGCAGCTGACACTGCACACAAAATCAAGGCTATCTGCATTGTCCATAATGAGACTGCAACTGGAGTTACCAACAATCTGGCCACTGTCAGGAAGATTTTGGGTAACATTTCTAGATCAGATCAGATACATTTTATAGCTTATATGAATTTTTCAGTATTGATTACATGAAAATCATTGAATATAACAGATATTTAACTGATTAATAGTTATCTCTTCATTCTGCAAAAACTGGTCAGAGCTGTTAGAGATAAATTTAGACTACTTTGTTGTAAGAGAAAAAATTGGCCTAGTTAAAATGAAATGTACATGGTTTTATTACATAGGAACCACTTTTCTTGGGTTAACTTGGATAATTTTTTGTGCATGTTCTTATTTCTTGAATATATGAAAGCTAACTTGAAAATTGTTCCGACTGTTTTCAGACCACTACAACCACCCTGCACTCTTTCTGGTTGATGGAGTGTCCTCGATCTGTGCACTAGATTTCCGCATGGATGAGTGGGGAGTAGATGTTGCCTTGACTGGGTCTCAGAAGGCTCTTTCTCTTCCGACTGGGATGGGTATTGTTTGTGCAAGCCCCAAAGCTCTAGAGGCAAGCAAGACAGCCAAATCTGTCAGAGTTTTCTTTGATTGGAATGATTACTTGAAGTTTTACAAGGCAGGAAGTTACTGGCCTTACACTCCATCCATCCAACTCCTCTATGGTCTCAAAGCGGCTTTGGAACTGATTTTTGAGGAAGGCCTTGACAATGTCATTGCAAGGCATGCCCGCATGGGAAAAGCAACCAGGTATGCCTATTTAAATCCATCCAATAACTCTGTTAATGGCTTTGTTGTTTGTTCTTTTCATGTGATAAACACCATCTTATCTTATTTTGTCTGCGCGTAAAACTTAGCCAACTCTTATCTGAACTTATTCAAGCTTAAATTTTCCTGAAACTTTTTTGTAAAGGTGAAAAGAACTATAGTGAATCCAGATAGAGGATTCTTTCTCAAATAAGTACCATGCTCTTCTGAAACACCTGCAATTGCACACATCTTGTGAATTCAGTTCATATATGTGATTAGGGATGATCATTTCATGCTCTAGATGTGGATGTTACATAGCTTGTCCGGTTAAGTACCGTGTCTAGGTGGGTGTGGGGTTTGACAAAAATACATTGCCTCTTCATCAAAAGAAAGATTGATAGGAGTATATATTGTAGATGCTTATGATTTTGAGATGCAGACTTGCAGTAGAGGCTTGGGGTTTAAAGAACTGTACACAAAAAGAAGAATGGTTCAGTGACACCGTGACTGCTGTGGTCGTTCCTCCCCACATTAACAGCAATCAAATTGTGAAGAGAGCATGGGAGAGATATAACATGAGCTTGGGCCTTGGTCTTAACAAAGTAGCTGGAAAGGTTTTCAGAATAGGGCATCTAGGTCACTTGAATGAGGTACGCGCAGTTTCCTTGTTCAATCATGTAAGAATACTAAGCACCCTCAGCTCTAATTTGTGTCTAACCCTTCATATTGTGTTGCAGTTGCAACTACTTGGTTGTTTGGCTGGGGTGGAGATGATACTTAAGGATGTGGGTTACCCTGTAAAGCTGGGTAGCGGAGTTGCAGCAGCCGCTGCATACCTGCAGAACAGCACACCGATGATCCCTTCTAGGATCTGAAGCAAAATCTAGTTTCATTTCCTTGTAATTATCCTTGTTTATTGGTATACTCCTGTAAAAAATAATGTGTAATATTTGCCTTCTTCCTGCCTGTACTCTTTTAAGGCTTCTTCGGACATTGACAGCCATTTGTGCTTTTTATCTGGGAAACTTTTTCATCAAAATCTTTGTGTTGAACAAATTAACTAGCTTCTCATATCATGAAACCCAGTATATTTTAGTAACTTAAATTATATTATTGTAGTTGAATTAAATTTACTAAACTCAAAATTATTTTGTCTAAAAACAAGGAGTATTATTTCTTCAAAGAGAAGAGAATAGGGCCTAGAGAGTAGATTATGCAAGATACATTCAATTGTCACTGTACAACATATTACAACTGATCACAAAAACAGAAAATAGTCAATTAAACCAAATCAGAGTGATCAGACCATCAATCTTTAAGTAGCTGCTTTGCAAGTTCCCTATAGCTAACTTTCTTCTTCTTCACTGGTTCTCCAGAGGGTGATTCTATGGAAGAACCCTCTTGTGTTAGTGTTGATGGTAAATTAACATTCGCATCTTCAGACAACCTTTTGAGACTTGGGATCAAATCTAGCAACATCCCTGAAGTAGAGTAATCATTGTCTTTATTTGGTTTACTGCAAGTAACAGAGCCGGCATTGCCCAAGCAGTGTGTCCCTGTCGCATTTAAATCAGGCTTGTGCTCAGCTGTATTCTCTTCATTCTTTTCAAGACCAAACTTTCCTGTTGTATTAGTCTTCCGGTGACTAGGCTTATCATCCCGTTCATGTTCAGGGCTTGCTTTCATCAGTTCATCAGTCTTGTTTTCTTCCTTACTCTCCTCGTTATTGTCTGATAAACCATGTCTTGAACCTAATCTAATATTCTCAGTTTCAAGACCAGATTTTTCCAGAGTATCAGTATCTTGCTCGGCAGGCTTATGATCAAAAGCAATCCCCTGAAAAACATGATCATGCATTTTATGTTCAGGGCTCGCTGTAACTGGTGCATCAGCTTCTTGCTCACTAGTCTTGTGACTCTCATCATCAAACGCAATGTCCTGTAATTTAGCAGGCTTGCTTCCCATTCTGGCCCTTTTAGTTATTGGAGGTTTGCTGACAATGGTTTTGCTTTTCTTAGTGCTAGTTCCAACAGGCCTTCCTCGTTTTCTTCTGGGTTCCCTAATATGAGGAATGGTTTTTAAAACAGATTCACTCAACTTTTCTTCATGAGCAGAGGAAGTTGGGTGCTTCCCATAATCATTTTCATCTTCACCTTTCTCCTCTTCAGAGGCAGATTCTTCATATGCCGTTGGCTTCAGGTTGTATGCTACTTCTGGCAATTTCTGCCCCTCCTTGAGACAATCCTCCAACCACTGTGATCCAATAACATGTAGTCTTTTTCTACGTAAGATGTATTTTTGGTCTCCTGGAAAACTCTGCAACAAGGTTTCAAACTTCAGCTCATGTCCGGGAATTGACATGACTACTATATGTGTTGCTTGAGAAGGGTTGTCACTAACTTTCCCACCACCTACAGAAACTTCTACTTTCATCCTCCTTGTGGCTATTTTCAAAAAGATGTCCCAATTAGCACAGTGGGACTTTGCACATGAATAGAAATATATGCAGCAACCATGGAAACGACCCCATTTTTCACGCGGACAGTACTTTTTCTTGTAATGGTCAACCATTTTTGCATCTTCTGATCTATTTACATTGCCAAAGGTCTGTTTCAACTCAGCAAAATCAACATCCCAAAAGTAAGAGTCTGAGAACTCATCAATCTCCTCCTGTAGCTTCTTTCTTGAAGAATCCGAAAGGAAGACATAATGTTTGGGCCTCAAGGGAAGAAGCTGCTTCTGCGAGCAACAATCGAGAACCCAAGAGTAGTGGATAATGTCACGTCCACGCCTCTTTGCTGCCTCATACTTGATCCCTCGACTCTCTGCACCGATGCAATGAGTAACGGTGTCATTCAAATTCATGGAGAAAGTTCCACCATTCTCGACAACTAACTTGTGCATAGAATCCAAGGAATGAGCAGAAGGCACATTCACAAAATGAAACACCTTGTTAGAAAATATTTGTGATTCCCCCTTCACACTGGAAACATCAGTCTGAGTGAAATGAGAAGGGACTGTGACATTGACCCTTCCTCCCTTTTTTGCAGCCCTTCCACGTTTCGTTTTACCATCTGAAAACCCTTCTGCACCTCCTTTTCGTGTTGTCCCACTCGATTGTATTATCTCCGAGAAAGACTGAACATCAAGACATTCATGCCAAGGCTTGTCATATCTTACCCGGTCAAACCGAGGAAACCTCAAGGAGTAAGGTGCAGCATACATGTCAGAAAGTATGGGACGAATATCACTAGAAATTGACATAATCACTGACTTCTCAGGGCTCTCAACCCAAACATCGGGCTTCTCCCTATTAGTAACTTCATAAAAACTCGGGGCTGACTTCTTCGGATCAGACTTCCTAAAATACGGCTTCAACTTAGTCACCACTTCATCAAGCTCTTCATCATTAAGCCCTGTACCCACCTTAGCAAAGGAAACAAACTTCCTAGGGTAAGTACCTGGAGTAGGCTTCTCTGCAAGGCCAACCAGAAACTGACCCACCTCCCCTCCTCGACGACCTGTACCATAATACCCTCCAATGATCAGAACATCCAAATCAGACCCAGCATTAACATAATCAGGCTTCACTTTAATCCACTTCTTCCTATTCCTATCACCCGGTTCCCACTTCGAACCAAGGTCTTTTATAACAAGCCCTTCTTCCCCCTCATTCCCAACCTTCTCCTTAAAAAACCTCTCAACATCATCCACATTTTTAGCCACAATAGACCAACACGGCTCACCATCACCGCGGTTGGCATTTGGCACCGAGGTCTCTAAACGACCCTTCACAGTCCTCACAACCTTCCTAAGATGTTCATGCCTCTCTTTCAATGTTTGATGAATCACACTAGTATCCCCAACATACAACACATCAAAAGCAACATAACACAATTTCCTATCACTCTCTATTCCTTCCCTAGCAGCCTTAGCCATCTCCTGATTCAACCCGAACTTAGTAAACTTATTATTCGAACTATCCCAACCCAACAACTCCCCATCAAGTATACACTTATCAACCAACACATTCTCAATTATAACATTCGACATAGCAGGTTCATATTCAGTATGTTCTTTATAAGTTTTAGAATAGAATTTTACCTTCCCACCATTCTTATGAACTTGAAACCTCTCTCCATCGAACTTGACCTCGGCGACGACTTCCTTCCCATGAAGCCTCTTCATAGCCTCTCCACATGTCGCAGCTCTATCAGCCATCTGCGGCAACACAGCTTTCCCAACCTCAATGTCCTGCCGCTTATGCCGGACTTTCGGATCAGTCAATTTCTCACAAACTAACCGTAAATCACACGTTACATTGAACAAATCCTCAGCATCAGGATGAAACACATCAAATATACTCTTCTCACTCATCCCAATCTTCAAGTCCTTCATGATAATCACAATTATCCACTTCATCTCCGCCGGGTTCGTCTTCCTTATCATCTCCCCAAGCACCTCCACCTTCGCATTGCGGGTATCGGCACTCGCAAGCCGGTCAAGGAGATCATTCACTTCCCGGATAGTAACCCCGCCGGAAACGGAAGACTGCCGGCGTTGGAGGAAATCGGCGGCGACCATAGAGAAGTTTCCGGCGTACTTTCCGGCGATTACGGAACCCCCTTTTCGCCAATTGATGAGTTTCTGGGCATCTTCGGAATCGCGAGAAACAGCGAGTGCGTCGAGAAGGTGGAGAGCGAGGGTAGCTTCTTTGACGCCATAGGAGCCTCTTTCGCGGTCCAATGAAGGTAGAATTAAGCGGATTGAAGGGAAATAATCAGTGGGTCTGACGCAGTATTTATCGAGGAATTTGCGGAATAAAGTGCGTTTGATTTGGGGTGTTTTTGCTTTTGAAATGTAGCGGAAGAGTCCTACTAAAGCTGAGAATTTGATTTCGTCCCCCATTGTTGGAGCTTGGAGGGAGAAAGAGGAAGGCGGTGGAGATGGTGAGGGTTTAGGAGAGAGAAACCGCCATGAAAGGGTTTAAGGAAGGTGGAAGCTTGTTTGAGACGATATTAATTTGGAAATGAATTTTGGGCTTGATTTTAAAATTTAAAAAACGATAACCTTCAATTTTGTAATTTATTTAACCTTTATTTCGCCCGGAAATAAAAAATGCCGATATATTTATCATGGTTCCTAATATCGTCTGGGAGTCCAATTGGGTGAGTGGAACCATTCAATTTGCCTTAAAACGGTCAATTTAAACGTTTTTGTATTTGCACTGATTTCGTAAACTAAAGCCTACCATGGACATTTTTGACAACATATAATGGTCATATATGGTTCCAAACGTCATTATATGACCCTAAGATGTATCCCCTGGGATCTCAAAACTTTTCGCCACCAAGACCTGTGACATCAAAAATTCCTCAAAAAGCGAGGATAATAGCCTTCAATTTTGGAAATTTTTACCTTTTTTCGCCCGAAATTAAAAATTGTCGAGATGTTAACCATGGTCTCTAATACCCTCCGGGAGTACAATTGGGTGAGTGGAACCAACCAATTTTCCTTAAAACGGTCAATTTACCCGTTTTTGTACTTGCACTGATTTCGTAAACTCAAGCCAACCACAGATGTTTTTGACAACATATAATGGTCATATATGGTTCCAAAAGTCATTATATGACCCTAAGATATATCCCCTAGGATCTCAAGACTTTTCGCCACCGAGCCCCGTAACATGAAAAAATCCTCAACTTTGGAATTTTTTTGACCTTTTTTCGCCCGGAAATAAAATTTGCCGAGATGTTAACCATGGTTCCTAATATCCTCCGGAAGTCCAATTGGGTAGGTGGAACCATCCAATTTGCCTTAAAACGGTCAATTTACCCTTTTTCGTATTTGCACCGATTTCGTAAACTCAAGTCTACCACGAACATTTTTTACAACGTAAAATGGTCATATATGGTTCCAAACGTTATTAAATGACCCTCAGATGTATCCTCTGGAATTTCAAGACTTTTCGCCACTAAGCCCCGTAACATCGAAAATTCCTCAAAAAGCGTGGATAATAGCCTTCAATTTTGGAATTTTTTGACATTTTTTCGCCCGAAAATAAAAATTGATGAGATGTTAACTATGGTCCCTTATAACGGTAGTCCAATTGGGTGGATGGAACTATCCATTTTGCCTTAAAACGGTCAATTTACCCGTTTTCGTATTTGCATCGATTTCATAAACTCAAGCCTACCACGAACATTTTTGACAACATATAATGGTTATATATGGTTTCCAAACGTCATAATATGACCCTAAGATATATCCTTTAGGATCTCAAGACTTTTCGCTATCGAGCCCCGTAACATAAAAAATTCCTCAAAAAGCGTGGATAATAGCCTTCAATTTTGGAATTTTTTGACCTTTATTCGGCCGGAAATAAAAACTGCCGAGATGTTAACCATGGTTCCTAATACTCTCGGGGAGTCCAATTGGGTGGGTGGAACTAACCAATTTGCCTTAAAACGGAAAATTTACCCGTTTTCGTATTTGCACCGATTTTTTAAACTCAAGCCTACCACAGACATTTTTGACAATATATAATGGTCATATATGGTTCCAAACGTCATTATATGACCCTAAGATGTATCTCCTAGGATCTCAAGACTTTTCGCCACTAAGCCCCGTAACATCGAAAATTCCTCAAAAAGCGTGGATAATAGCCTTCAATTTTGGAATTTTTCAACCTTTTTTCGCCCGGAAATAAAAATTGCCGAGATGTTAACCATGGTCCATAATACCCTATAAGATTCCAATTGAGTGGGTGGAACCATCCAATTTGCCTTAAAACAGTCAATTTACCCGTTTTCGTACTTGCACCAATTTCGTGAACTCAAGCCTACCATGGACATTTTTGACAACATGTAATGGTCATATATGGTTCCAAATGTCATTATATGACCCTAAGATGTATCCCCTTGGATCTAAAGACTTTTCGCCACCGAGCCCATAACATCAAAAATTCCTTAAAAAGCGTGGATAATAGCCTTCAATTTCTGATTTTTTTGACCTTTTTTCGCTCGGAAATAAAGATTGCCGAGATGTTAACCATGGTTCCTAATACCCTCCGGGAGTCCAATTGGGTTGGTGGAACCATCTAATTTGCCTTAAAATGATTAATTTACCCGTTTTCGTACTTGCACGGATTTCGTAAATTCAAGCCTACCAAGGACATTTTTGACAAAATATAATGGTCATATATGGTTCCAAATGTCATTATATGAAACTACGACGTATCCCCTAGGATCTCAAGACCTGTTGACACCGAGCCTCATAACATCAAAAATATCTCAAAAAGCGTGGATTATAGCCTTCAATTTTTGATTGTTTTTATCTTTTTTCGCCCGGAAATAAAAATTGCAGAGATGTTAACCATGGTCCCTAATACCCTGTGCGAGTCTATATGGGTGGGTGGAACCATCCGATTTGCCTTAAAATGGTCAATTTACCCGTTTTCGTACTGGCATCGATTTCGTGAACTCAAGCCTATCACGGACATTTTTGACAAAATATAATGGTCATATATGGTTCCAAATTTCATTATATGACCCTAAGATGTATCCCCTAGGATCTAAAGACTTTTCGCCACCGAGCCCCATAACATCAAACTTCCTTAAAAAGCGTGGATTGGGTGGGTGGGTGGAACCATCCAATTTGCCTTAAAATTATCAATTTACCCGTTCTCGTACTTGCACGGATTTCGTAAACTCAACCCTACCACAGACATTTTTGACAACATATAATGGTCATAAATGGTTCCAAACGTCATTATATGACTCTACGACGTATTCCCTAGGATGTCAAGACTTTTCGACACTGAGCCCCGTAACATCAAAAATTTCTTAAAAAGCGTGGATAATAGCCTTTAAATTTGGAATATTTTGACGTTTTCGCTCGAAAATAAAAATTGCCGAGATGTTAACCATGGTCCCTAATACCCTCCGGGAGTCCAATTGGGTGGGTGGAACCATCCAATTTGCCTTAAAATGGTCAATTAACCCGTTTTCGTATGGCACCGATTTCGTGAACTCAAGCTTACCACGGACATTTTTGACAACATATATTGGTCAAATATGGTTCCAAATGTCATTATATAACCCTAACATGTATCCCCTAGGATCTAAAGACTTTTCGCCACCGAGCCTCGTAACATCAAAAATTCTTTAAAAAGCGTGGATAATAGCCTTCGATTTCTGATTTTTTTGACCTTTTTCGTCTGGAAATAAAAATTGGCGAAATGTTAACCATGGTCCCTAATACCTTCCGGGAGTCCAATTGGGTGGGTGGAACCTTCCAATTTGCTTTAAAATGATCAATTTACCCATTTTCGTACTTGCACGGATTTCGTAAACTCAAGCCTATCACGGACATTTTTGACAATATATAATGGTCATATATGGTTCCAAACGTCATAATATGACCCTACGACATATCACCTGGGATCTCAAGACTTTTCGACACCGAGCCCCATAACATCAAAAATTTCTCAAAAAGCGTGGATAATAGCCTTCAATTTTGGAATTTTTTTGACCTTTTTTCACCTTAAAATAAAAATTGCTGATATGTTAACCATGCTCCCTAATACCCTCCGGGAGTCCAATTGGGTTGGTGGAACCATCCAATTTGCCTTAAAATGATCAATTTACCCGTTTTCGTAAATGCATCGATTTCGTGAACTCAAGCCTACCACGGATATTTTTGAGAACATATAATGGTCATATGAAATTCCAAATGTCATTATATGACCCTAAGATGTATCCCTTAGGATCTAAAGACTTTTTTCCACCGAAACTATAACATCAAAAATTCCTTAAAAAGCGTGGATAATAGCCTTCAATTTCTGTTTTTTTTTTACCATTTTTCGCCCGGAAATAAAAATTGCTGAGATGTTAACCATGGTCCCTAATACCTTTCGGGAGTCCAATTGGGTGGTTTGAACCATCCAATTTGCCTTGAAACGGTCAATTTACCCGTGTTCGTACTTGTACCGATTTTTGTGAACTCAAGCCTAACACGGACATTTTTTACAACGTATAATGGTCATATGTGGTTCCAAACGACATTATAAGACCCTAAGATGCATCCTCTATGATCTCAAGACTTTTCGCCACCGAGCCCCGTAACATCAAAAATTCCTCAAAAAACGTGGATTATAGCCTTCAATTTTGGAATTTTTTGACCTTTTTTCGCCCGGAAATAAAAATTGCCGTGATGTTAACCATGGTCCTTAATACCCTCCGAGAGTCCAATTGGGTGGGTGAAACCTTCCAATTTGCCTTAAAACGATCTATTTACCCGTTTTCGTACTCGCACCGATTTCGTGAACTCAAGCCTACCATGGACATTTTTGACAACATATAATGGTCATATATGGTTCTAAACTTCATTATATGACCCTAAGATGTATCCCCTAGGATCTCAAGAATTTTCGCCACGGAGTCCCATAACATCAAAAATTTCTCAAAAAGTGTGGATAATAGCCTTCATTTTTGGAATTTTTTGACCTTTTTTCGCTTGAAAATTAAAATTGCCAAGATGTTAACCATGCTCCCTAGTACTCTCCGGGAGTCCAATTGGGTGGATGGAACCGTCCAATTTGCCTTAAAACGATCAATTTACCTGTTTTCGTATTTGCACTGATTTCGTGAACTCAAGTCTACCACGGACATTTTTGACAACATATAATGGTCATGTATGATGTATCCCCTAGGATCTCAATACTTACTTAACACTGCCCACTTGCATTGCCCAACTCTGTCGCCCCCAATAATTAAAAAAAGAATCAAAATGATCACACAAACAATATAATTGGGTGGCTAATGTTAAAGTCAACTTTTCCAAAGAGAAACAAATTCATAGTATTTCATTCTATTTAATACAAAATTTGACTTCTATATTTCCACTTATAAGTGTATATAATTGAATTACATATACTCCATACTCAAATCCCATCATTAAATAAAAAAAATGATGGATAAAAAGTATATAAAAAAAAAATTTGCCATGACATTAGTAATAATTATGCATGTACATTATATAGCTCAACTAATACTAAATTATTACTACTCGTATTAATAATAAAGTATATAAAAGTAGTTGTCTTACATGCTGGAAAAACTAGGGCGGTTACTTAATAAGAAAGAGTATAATTAATTAAGACAATTGGGTGCATGAAACGTAGCTTCCCCTTTCATTATTCTTTAAACACTAATTAATTAATTAATTAATTAAAAGTCAAATTAGACTGTTCCTAAGTTCCTTACAAGTTGATAATAATTCGTCAACATCAACAGCTAATATATACTTGTGGGTAGTGCAAGCCACAAGAAACTTCTAAAATGTCAAGATTAAGATTAATACTCCGTAGTACAACTTCAATTAGTTTCTCAATTATTGATTAATATAATGAGATTGGTTCAAGTCTAAGTAAGCTCACAATAGAGAGGAAATAGCAAGTTTAGGGTTGACCATTTACATGTATATAAAATCATTTTTTTAATGCCTTACTTTTAAATTTTTATATTATAAGAGCTCGAGGGGTTTTTATTATTAGCTATTTAATGGGACCTTATTTCGTGCTTTAAGATGTGTTTAGTTCATTACAATCCCTTCTCATTGCTTATTGATGATATTTGTGCTTTGTCAAACTTATTTGTAGTTTTCTCAATGTCTCATGTTAAACGTGCGGGTAATATTCTAGCTCACCACGTTGCGAGGAGAAAACTAGAGGTTGTAATGAACTTGTTTGCTTAGGTTCTTTTCCTCAAAGCCTCGAAACTTTGGCGGAAATTGACATCTTTTAATCTACATATTTATCTGCAGGTCGTTTATAAACAATGTGTGTTAGTTTACCTTATTTATCTTATCTTATTTAAACTCAATAATCATTATCCGAACTTATTTCTCATGTCATGACTCTATCTTACCCAAACTTAAGCTTTAATATCCTAGACAACACAACCTATAAAATATTCGAACCGAACAAGGCCTTAATCTCCTAGAAACCACATAACCTATTAAAAAAATATCTAAAACCACACACTCTATCACTATCTAAATCTGACTTATTAGCGAATAAAGTAAGGAAATCCCATACCCAATTTCCGACCTTTTTACAATCCAATAATGATAATTCCATAAAAAATCCTAAGAATAATCCAATTCTTTAATGTTTTTGACGATAATGCACCCTTTTAAAAAGAAAAAACAAATAATTGACAAATTTTCTCCGATATTACAAAACTAAATAATAATTAAAAATTGTTACACTCAACATTTATTTAGATATTTATTTTGATGGGACCTAACATTTCTTTTTGTTATTATTGCCAAAATAATTCTTTCTTCACAAAAGGTTAGATGCACTATGCCACTTCCAATTTTTTAATGGTTTCTTTTTTATTTTATTTTTGTATTTTTATTATAATAATATAGATTACGATAAGTGGATAAATGGATTATTGTAAAATAGTGAAAATATTGTATTATTGTGCTTAATCTTCTTTCATAAAGTTGAGAGAATAACAACATCAATCACTAAACTCAAGAAAGTTGCAAAAATTTCTAGTGAATATGTAACCTAACCCGTTCAATATGGGTAATCTATATTCTTTCTTTATTCAAAAGAAAAGAAAAAAAAAAGTAGTTAGCACTCATTAAACATAAAGTAATATTCCTAACTTTACATATTAACTAAAATGTGAATGCATTGATAATATTGTCCTTTTGATTTAGAGTGTCCTTATCCATTGTCCAAAGAATTAGATTCTTTATCAATAGGACCAGCCGCCACGTCTTTTATCCACCAACATCCGAGTAAAATACTACGATATTGTCAAATTACTCATATACTTGTACGTACTAATCACTAAAAGTCTACATGTATGTATCTTGTACTTCCGTGACCATATTATCAACAAAATCGTACGAGCAAAATCTACTCACTAGTCACACTTAACAACAATGTCATTTAAAAACAGTTACTATTAAAATTCTTTTTCACGGAATACACGTAACTCGCAATTTCGATCATACACCTAGGTGAACTAAAAAAACATAATCCTTAAAGCATTACATTATTGAGCGGCAAACATGATACAAACACGTCGCGCATGTAACACATGTCACACAAAGACTGATGCATCATGTGGTGCCTTAAAGATACGTATACGTATACCTCGTTACCACTCGAGTGTATCAGATACACGATACGATACAATCATACAATACAATACGGATATTATATTGGTGATATGCAAGTGTGTACATAAATAATGAAGAATTAAGCATGTAGATGAAGATGACATAAAAGTGGACCAACCCAAATATTTTCAACGTGGCTAAATATGCGTCAAACCGCGTAGCTAATAATCACGACAAAAAACTCTCCTACAAAAACCACGCTCATACCCACCATAAAACCGCCATTTGTATTCTCACTTCAATCATATTTTCTCTCTCCTACATTATAAGCCAAAAAAGTTTATTCAATCTTCAATTTCAATTCAATGGCAGATTTGTTAAACAATCGAGCAGAAGATCAAATTATTATGGGGGGAGTTGATTATTTTGATCTGATTCCAGACCCAATTCTTAATTTGATCTTCAATAAGATTTTTGATGCGAAATCATTATGTCGTTGTCTTCTTGTTTCAAAGAGATTTGCGACAATTGTTTCTGAGGTTGATTCAATCTCAATCCAAATGGGTAGTAATCATAGTAATGGGAGTAATAATCAGCCGAAATCGAAGAAACCCAGTGAAGAATCTACGAAATTATCAACTGGGTCGAAGAATTTTTTCAAGAATTCTATCTTTAAGTTCATCTGTAAGCCGATTAATCTGCTGCAACAAGCGATTTCAAGCAAGAAGATGGCTAAAAATGGAGGTGGGGTTGATATTATGAAATGGGTTGGAAATACTTTGAAGAATTTCCAGGATATTCAGTCGATTAAGCTTGAGCTCCCCTGCCATGGCGGCGAAATCGGGATCAACAAGAACATTCCATTGTTGAAGTGGGAAGCTGAGTTTGGGAAAGAGATGGAGATGTGCGCAATTTTAGGGGCAGCTTCGATTGTTGAGAGGAGAGAGAAAAAGGGGTCAGAAATTGAGGAAATTGGGGGTGAAAATGAGGTGCAAGTTTTTTCAGATGAAGAACTGAAATTGAGGATTATTTGGATCATTTCTTGTTTGATTGCATCATCAGCTAGGCATAATTTGGTGAAGAAAATGGTGAATCAATGTCCAAAGTTAAGTAACGCGGTAGTTTCGGATGCTGGGAAACAGGGGAAGCTCTGTATGAATGCAAAGCAGATTCAAGATCTCAAGGACTCAATTGAGATTGCAACAGTCAATGCTAGCAAAGGTGAAAACCCGGGATCGGAATCGGAACCGGAACCCGAAAGCTCAGGTGAATCAACAACAGCAATGGCTTATGCAGGGAATTTGGTGATGAAAATGTGGTATGTGAAGGAATTGGAATTACCCAATTCAGGGAAAGTTATGAAAGGAGCAACACTAGTTGTGATTAAGCCTGAAAAGAAAGGAAATAATGGTGAAGAAAAACAAAAAGAAAAGGAAAAGAAAAGTGATGGAGTGAATATGTTGAAAGCTTTTCAAGGTGAAGATGTTTTTGAAGAAGCTGCAAAAAAATTGTTGAAGGGAAAAGAAAGGAGAATGTATAGATTAGAAATGAATTCCTTTTGAGTTTTTTTTTTTTTTTTTTTTTTGGTTTGATTTACATTTTGTTGCTAATATTTTGTTTTTAATTTTGTAGTTTGTTTATACATGATACATAGTAGTATATGAGATTAATTCCAAGTTAGTTCTCTAATTCTATATGAGAAATTATTAGGAGTCTTTAATTTGAAGAGTTGGAACAATGTGACTACTTTATCCGAACTCTAAAGGATACCGAGGTATCAAACAAAGAGGTTAAGAGGGTGATATAAGAGCCGCAAGCTCGTAATTAAACACTCTAGAGAACTGTTTTGCTAGATTTGAGCACAACCACTGTAGCTATGGCTTTAAATAAGCCTTACCTAGGAACTCAGAGACTTGATCATCGGATCAACAAAACAATCCAATCTGATGTTTAGGCAGTAATTTACTCGTATATTGTTCTTGTAATTATACTCTGAAATTCTGAATGACTAGTAGAAAGGGTATGTGGTGGTTGGGATTAACATGATTTTGATTACTAGGAAACAGCCTATCAACCAGCCACTTTTACCTATTCTTACGAGGTGTTCTAGAAGTTGCCTAGTGAACTCCATAGGGGATGATGAATGCCGGACTAGGAAGATTAAAACCTTGCAGAATTATCTGCACCACACGCGTAATGCTTAATGTGACATCTGACATAGACGTCGTTGAAAAGAATAGTATGAAAAAGTTGACAAGGTATACTATAACAAGCAAATTTAGGAGTGGGGGGCACAAAATCTCCTCCACTTTGCTGATGGTATTTCCATAACATAATAACAACTGTTGTAGCCAAAACTGACACCATTTGCTTACAGCTTACAAATTGCTTGGTCAGATGTGACTATCCTTGCCAGCAGAAATTATTAAAGCAGAAAATGGTACGATGACATTCACCGTGATCATCGCAGAAGAGAGTCAGAGAAAGAGAGGGGGAGACAAGGAGGAGAGCTCTATTGAGACATTACTTTGTGCAATTGTGCTGAAAATTGATCATTTTATTAATATTTATCATTAAAAAAGGCCTACAAATTTGTTTACCAAGACTAATTTAACCTAACCTAACCTAGAAGTATCTCTTCAAAACCTATACAGTAAATAGTAATTCCAGGCAAAATCTCCATTTACAAAGTAAACTTAAGAAAAACTATGGAAAAATTACTCTCTGCAAGATGTATCTGAAAGATTAAATCTGAACCTGTCTGCTTGATGCGACATGAAATCAGTAGTGCCTCCAATATTCAGAGAAATCACTCCACATGCACCAGCCAATTACTACATGGCAGCTTCATCTGCAATATCAATACATGGTCAATACTCAATAGCACCTTCAAAGATTCTAATAGAGTTTATATCAGTACGTTACTTTACAAATATTAAGCACAGTAATTTTCTTACCATCATCACCATCAATCATGTTGTAATCGTCTTCATCATCATCAAAATTTTCACCCTGCAAATTTTATCTTAGTCAGAAATAAAACTATCCAGGATGTTCACCCAAGATAGTGAATCAGCTCATTTAACATGCTTTTGCACAAAGCAGTAGTTATTTAATAGAAATCTGAAGAAGAAAAAAAAGCATTAAGCCTACAAGTCTACAACGCCATTTTATTTCATAAATTAGGCGAGCCATCAGATTTAGCCTAATAGGCCGTTACCACTTTCCCTCTCTTACTCTTTGAACTCTAAATTTTAAAATAGAGAAGTATTTTATAGATACGCCAAAAAGAAAAAAAAAAAGTTAATAATTTCAGTAATAGATTTGAAACAAAAAAAATAATAATAACATTTCAGGTACACAATTAATTCTAGTTAACATACTGTCAATTACATATCCATCAGAGCCAATACAAAAGTGCAAAACAATAAATTATCAGTAATAAAGTACAAATGTTATCTATATATGACACCTGATCACATAACTGGGGAATATTCTGATAGGCATTGAGTTATAGTGTAAAAATATAATATTGGTTGATTCCTGGTTGATTCAGATTGAATTCAAGAAAATCAACATCAAATTCAAAATAAAGATCAACTCAAACATTGCCCCCCTGTCCCAACCCAGAGCAAGAACAATGCAGTTAACCCCACACTGCCCTATTAGGTTTCATGAATGGTTTAGGGAGCTAACTGGTGGATTTGACAATGACAAAACCTCTTAACCAGTTTTGCACTACCCTAAATATGGGTTGCAATAGCCAAGGGGTTTTCAGGACAATGGACAATGACACACCTGCACTAAACCAGTTGATCATATTACACCAATTAATTTGGGACAATGGGTGGCTTTTTTTGTTTTTGGAGTGTCCGAGGTAGGATGGTAGTGGAGGACAGCAATACGTTTGTTTCCTATAGTAAGCTAGCACCCTATTATTGAGAAGGAGAAGTCACTATTATAAATGACATGCATCATGAAACTATCACTATAATACTACAGATAAAACTTAGAGTGACAGATTTCCAAAAGTGACCTATAGAAGTAAATTCATCCCCAAAAGGGCCAAAACAACAGAAAATAGGCCGTTCAAAGCAACAGTTTTGACACTAAAAGAAGACATCACAAGGGTAAACAAAAGACAACAAGCTCCAACATTTGTTCTCTGTTATGAATTTATTAACTTACAACTCAATCAAATAGTTCAAATGTCCGAGCAGATGAAAGCATAAGCCAAAACAATGCATACTCAGATCGAACAGATGGATAGGCAATTGGACAATCATACTCATCACTTGCAACTGTTGCAAGTACTATATTAAGATAAAAAATAAAAAAAATTAACAGAAGGATCAGAGATCTAAGAAACCACAGTGTCAACTTTTTAAACTCATAACTGCAGGCCATGTTATTTTGACTGTTGCATCCATCTCCATCCAAGTAATGGTCATAATAGAAAGGGGAAAAGCAGACATCTTAAGTTTTCTGGAGATTTTTACACATAATTTGCTCTCAAATAGCAAGAAAGATACATTATTTGTCAAAAGGAAAGCCTTTTGTTTTTTAAACCTTTTTTCTTTAAATCAAAACATCATTTAGTGAATAAACAAGGTATATATAGAGAATTGAACCTTTCCGTAATCATCATCAGACTCAACATCGTCTTCTTCTTCCTCTAAATTCTCCTCTTCTTCCTCGTCCTCGTCACCTTCTTTCTCTTTATCTTTCTTGCCTTTTGAGTCTTCATTCTATAGTCATCAAATCGAAGGAATCATATAGTCATCAAGTATTACAGCAGAAGAAGGGGATTCAAACAGAATAACAAACAGTGAACATATTTTATCTTCTGCAACTCTACATCCTCAATAAAAAATCTGAAGGATGACCCATCTTCAGCTTTTCAAAGGACATGTAGACAAAGTAGCAGGTCTTTAGAGCAACTTACTTCAAATTTCTTCTCAAGTTCCTCCAGGACATCCAGCTTTTGAAGTTCTACCATAGAAAGATCAGAGTTAGAAATGATTTACATCTAATGATAAGGGACTAGTGAAAGAGATAAATGCAGGTCCATATGCAAAATGTTCTGTCACATTAACTAGCGAGACAGCCAAAAAAATTGCTTTATTGTTTATCTCTGTCATTTCATGGAACATAACATCACAAAGCACAATAGTCCTTAAAATAACATAGGGCATAAAGCTCAGGGCTAGCCAAGTGGCTAATGAGCAGTAAATTAGCCTAAAAGACCAAAAAAGTCTTAAAATCTAATCACACACCAGTTACAAAATGAACAAGTAAAGAGTAAGCTAGCAGAAGCTGCAGAACTATCCTGAATAATTATACCTCGTTTTGGATTCCAATGAACCTTCCTCCTAGTCTTGAATTTTGTGCCTGAAATGATACTCTATTGTCAAACCACCTTTAGGGGGGTCAATAACAACAAATTAAGAAAAGAGCAATAATTTTTTACTTTAATCAGCATGGGCACCATATATTATTTGTCTTTTCAACAAAAGCTTCTCACAAGTTTAAACTAACCTCGAACAAGCTCTAGCGGAAAATATCCCGGTTCAAGTTTCAAATAACCAGAATCAGAAAGTGAGCACCGGCCAAATCTACTTTTTTTGTTGACCTTATCAGAATATCTCTCAATGTCTACTACAGCTTCTTCTGCCAAGATGACAATCAACAAAAATAAGGACAGTTAAAAAAAAAGTAGCATGTAAATCTCAATAATTATGTTTAACTGCAAAGAGTACTTATGTTTAATGTTACTTGTTAAAAAGACATATCAACTTTCCAATCATTGGAGTTGAGTTTAGTTATAAAGAGAAAACTTAGATCTACACCTATGCTTAAATACCAAATTCAACACCAATGGACTTTACAGGATAAGTTCATCAGAATTTACGGGTTTGTGTTGGAACACTCGGGAAGTCGGGAGGGACAATGTCAAACAGAGTAAAGAGACAAGAGCACATAACCGACAACACCGGTAGTGCAAAAGGCATCCTGAACAAACATAGCTCAAGTACATCCACGTTACCATTGTGCTTAGCGATCTTCAATAAGTTTACATCTAAAATAACAAAACCAAACTGTATAGATACACACTATCACAAACTTCATTCTCCTTGACAGTTGACTTTCTAAATATAAAACACAAGCACACCATTAAAAGAAATGCAGCCAGATTGCTTACCACCAGAGAATGTTTCCTCAAGGTGGTACGGTGAGCTTTGAAAGTAGTTCCGAAACTTATAATTACGTAATGCTAAATCCATCTCTTCAGGAACATTTTTTCTGTCAGGCAACTCAATATCCTGTAGCAAATAAAAAAAATGTATATTGTTAAACAAACTAATCCAGCAATGTTCAAATATGAAGGTGAGGACTGAGGACAGAAATCAAGGAGTTTAGGGAGTGATATAAATGTTAGAAATATTTCACAGGAACGAGTGTCAAACAATAATTAAGAGTGAAAGTTTCCTCAATTAAGATTGTAGTGGTACAAACAATAAAATTAACCAGAATACTATACTACCACCAGTAAAAAGATAATATCTCAGCCTGAATTTGAGGAGCTTGAGCAAGTGCACTTTAGCATTTCCAGTTTTCCACAAATAATAGATCCAATTGAAGACTATACAAGACAATCGGCACCAAAAGATTGTCCAACACAAGAGATTACAACTTCCAAGGTTCAACTTAGCATATATTCCTGTATGTTGATAATATCCTTACAAAATATATACGACCAACTATAAGTCAATAACATCTTCAACAAGTCCACTTGAAAGACATTTCCTCTACCCTCTCTTCTAAAAAGGAAAACAAAATTATGGTCTGCGTTTTTTCCAGTATTGATCCAGGCAACAGCCACATATGTGAGTCTTACCTCCAGTGAGACTAGACTGGAACAGGGCAATTATGAA
Source organism: Chenopodium album (assembly GCF_948465745.1). Classification (NCBI taxonomy): domain Eukaryota; kingdom Viridiplantae; phylum Streptophyta; class Magnoliopsida; order Caryophyllales; family Amaranthaceae; genus Chenopodium; species Chenopodium album. The sequence continues at coordinate 2,037,227 of NC_137855.1, forward strand.
GGTTTCAAGTGATCAAATTCATAGAATAATTTGGTTTCTCCTACAATAACAACAACAACGACAACAACAACAAAGCCATGGTCCTGAAATGAATTGGGTTCCGCTAGCATAAACCAAATAATCAAGTACGAAGTATAAAGAAAAAAGCTGGCAAAGTTGCATTACAACAGTTGTTAAGTGCAAATTTTGGCATCCAAGATGAAAACAATGATAAAATGATAAAATTGGGTCAAATTATATACTCACCGGAAAAAGTACAAAAGATTCTGGCTTCACAAACTTGAAGTCACTTCCACCAAATCCTCTCCCACGTCCTCTACCTCTAAATGCCATCTATATATCATCAAGGAAAAAAAAAATGCCAATTTAGTATAAAAATACGAGCTTTAATGTAACAAATTCCACTAATTCTCACATAATTTAAGGGTTTTGCGCCAACTTCAAAAGCAACTAACATGATGATAAAGTATAGCTAAAAGCCTTAAACACTAATAGTGAGCTTAGCATTGATTCATTGAACATATACAAATTCAATGCAATTATTCAAAATCACTAATCACTATATCCAATTGACCAATTCTAATACCAATTTCAAAAAATCAGAAATGCAATTACCCAAACTAATCAATTCTAAAATAAAAAATAAAAAATCAGAAACCCTAAGTTCTTAACCCCCCTAATTTCATAGATTAAATGTGAAATCATCAAATTTACTAGCCCATTAATATATTACGTACTAATTAGACAAATAATATGATAGCAAATATAGTAATCTACCTTACTTACGGCGGCGCTACGGCTGGGCGGCGGTCTAAGTGGTGGCGGGGCACCAAGTGACGCTTTCTGTTGGAGATCAGACGAGAGATACTAAAATTGGGCACAGGTTGGGCTGCTCAAGGGGAGATGTGCTTAGGAGTTTAGGTCGGGTTAAAAATAGTTGTGTTGTGTCAAGAGTCTAGGGGTGAACACCGGTCCAGATCCAGACCGGACCTGAACCGGATCAGACCCGGACCGGTTTACGTGGACCGATATTAGACCTGTTCCTGGCGGTCCGGGTCCTAATTATTACAGTTTACTAAAAGACTGTCTACTGCCTACTTTTTTTTTCTAGGTTCTAATCAGCAGACACCCAACATATTCATTCTCATGAACAAGTTCAATACATTATCATCATACCCAATTTCAGAAAAACAAATAATTACAAGCATTCATCAAGCAGTTGGCAGTCATAATCAACCTGACCCAACTTAGTAAATGCTGAAAACAAAGTGGTCAAAGAGTAAGTATGAGGAATACCCAATTCAGCAAAGAAAATTTTAACTGAACCCAAATCCTAAATTTTGGCATAATAAAGTGAAAATCTGGAGTTATACAAAATCTGGAGTTGGGTATGTTGGCAGAGGCAGTGAGAAAAATTCCTAATTCATAATTCAATCTTAACATTTAATAGTTTTGCAGCATCATAGCAACCAAATTTTAATCAATTGTGCAGTGATTAAATTATACTTGTAACTAAAACATGGTTCAACATTCGATCCACCTTAGAAGAACCCAACTTTTTGCTTAAAACAACATAATAACCAAAACCCAGATTGAAATCAGAGTCAAATCAACAAATAACTTCACAATTACTAACTACCAAATTATTTCAGAGCTTAGTAGCAAATGTTGTAATTTTATCGAACAGGGGGTGGGCATTGGAAAAACAAAAACCCAGAATCAAAGCTATTGAAAAATCATAAACCCACATATTCAAAGAAACCCTAAAACCCATACAAATGCACTCAAAAAATGTAATACAATTCAAAAAATCAACATGCAAACATCAACCAAGTAACTGTAATTGAGAAAAAACACTAACCATGAATGAGGAGTCGCAGAGAGAGATTTGATTCCAGTGATAAAGAATCGCCGGTGAGGGAGAAAGCCGGTAAGAGAGAATTGAACTTAGGGTTTTTAGGAGAGAGAACTGAATATTGGTGATGGTGAACGTTGAGAGTGAGAATGAATTGTTTGATTTGTTTCTTGATTATATTTACCGGGTTTTTGGTCTGGACCGGGAAATTTCAGGTTAAACCTGGACCGGACCGGACCGAAAACCGGAATAGACCTTTTTAAAGGACCGGGACCAGACTTGAAGGTTCCGGTCCGGTTAATTTATGTACACCCCTATTCAAGCCCGTGCTACATTTTTAGCAGACTAATTACATACGGAGTATGTACATAAACAACAATACTTACGCGCGCACACAATACTTGACTTGTGCATGAAAATTGGATCACTTGTTAGGTAAATAATAAACGGATTAACATTTTAGTCGTCATATAGTGTTCGAGTAAAGATTGTGCTAAATTTTGAAAATAATGTTCATTCACAACTTGTAGGCCGCCAACTTGCCTTTGGTGTTGTGCTGGGTTATTTATGAGTTGCGCATTACCTCCCTAACCCATGTTAAGTTAAGAGTATTGGAGACATTCTCATTCTCATGAACGAGTTCATACAAATGTATTGTGCTACTCGGTTACATAGTACGTTTTGTGCCAGACCCGCAAAGCTAGGAGCTCATATTTACAACTCGTGATTTTCAAGTAGTAGTTTTAACATTGACAGTGCTCGAGGTCTCATGTGACTAACCTATGCAGTAGTATGCACCTTGTTTAGGGTAAAAATACCCCAGGTACGTGGCCCAATCTCATAGTGACACGTGGCCCAATAAGAAGGCGACACGTGGCCCTATGAGAGTGTGACACGTGTCCACCTGACAGGGTGACACATGTCAGCTATCTTTAAATACATAATACAATATCAGAAAGAAAAAAAGGCCCTGATTACATCAGGCCCAAATCCCGAGAAACCCTTGAAAGCCGTAAAACGGCGCCCCCCCATGACACGTGGCGACCCCTGATTGCGCAGCCAATCACGTCACGACATTCTAGGGTACAAACCCTAGAGGGGCACATGTTCCCACCCCTATAAATACCCCAATCATTTATGATGGGAGTGATGGATTATGACATAACATAAATATAGAGCATTAAAAAGCTCCAACTTCTCTCTACTTTCTCTCTCTAGCTTTTCCGATTTCCGATCGCTAACTTGATCGTCGGAGGCGAATATTCCGATCACCGGAATATTCGTTGTTTTGCAGGTGTCCGAGTCTCATTGTCAGTAGAGCGTGACCAGTATCCGAGGAGTTCACAAAAAACCCTGAAACATTTGGCGCCGTCTGTGGGGATACTCGTCCGTTATGGCAATAGATGGTCAGACACCTAATACTGGTCCTCATCCAGGCGAGGACGAATATGTAGAAGACTTACGTACAACCATACATTCTAGCAATCCTTTGACTGCCTCATTTCAAGAGGCCGAACAACCTCCTGTTACCCCAGCTACCCTAATGGCCGAGCTGACTAAGCTCCGCAAAGAGTTGGCCTCCAACCAGCAAAAGGGGGGAGGAGGTACTTCCAAGAAAACACACAACAAGACCAATGCAACTGATGCTGGTAATACCCCATTCCGTCGTTCGCATGGAAGGTCTCCCCGAGTCCCACGGACCAATCTCTCTAGTCTGTTGGCGAAAACACAGACGGCTGGGGGGAGGGGCAGACAGCCAAAAAGAGTTGAGACTGAGCCATCACAGCGTTTCAAAGACGCAAGGGATTACATTCGGCACAGGCAAAGGGAGAGGGCCGCATATTCTGACACGACCTCTACTCCAACCATGCCGGATGAAGCCTCCAACCAACCTTTCTCACAATACACCAACACGGCCGTTTCCAGCAGAAGTCAAGCCGCTCACACTATTACTCCCATTCCAGTTCAGCCATCACAATATCATCCCCCTCAAGTACTCAATGGGTTGATACAGCCAACTCCCCAGGTCTTTGGGCAATATGGGCCGTATGGCCAGGTGTTCGGCCAGGCTCCCTACCTGGCTGGAACGTCCGCTCAGCCTCAGCCCATTGATTGGCAGATGCGTTTGTTGAATTTGGGAGACAAGCCGTCTCCGTTTTCGCAAGACATATTAGCGTCCCCTCAACCAGCAAAAGTGAAGAGTGTATTAGTTGGTGCCTATGATGGTACGGGCAACCCAGAGGAACATATTACCTCGTACAGGAATTTGATGTACTTGCAAAGTGTAGATGATGCTACATGGTGCAGATGCTTCCCGGCCACTCTTAAGGGGGTGGCCCAGGATTGGTTTAACAGCCTTCCAGCCGGATGCATAAATTGTTTTACTATCCTCAGTTTGTTGTTTGTGGGAAATTTCTCATACAACATCCCACCAAGAAAGACAAGTCTCAACTTGGCAACAATTGTTCAAGGAAAGAATGAAGGACTACGCTCGTATGTCCAAAGATTTAACCAAGAAAAAGCCCAAATTCATAATCTTCCGGATGAAATGGCATACTCAGAATTTCTGTGGGGATTAAGGCATAATGGTTTTAAGTTCGAATTGGTAAGGAAAAAGATTCGGTCATACGCAGGTGTATTGCGGGAAGCCGAAGCCTATATTGAGGCCGCGGACTTTTGTTCGCTCACCAAATCAGAACAGCCGGCCAAGGGGGCTGAGAGGAAGCAATCTTCTCAGCAAGACTCGGCCGGCCGAAAGAGAGAAGGAAACAAAAGAAAAGAAATCTGGGTGGCTGATGACAAGCAACCCAAGTCAAAGAAAAGCAAGACGTACGAGCCTCAGTATGAGTTCAACAAGGATGACTACTCCATTTTGATGGAGATAAAAGACAAGTTTGAGTTTGAGAAGCCTCAGCCTTTGAGAGGTTCGGCCCAGTACAGAAACAAGAACAAGTATTGTCATTACCACAAGGATGTAGGTCATGACACGAACGATTGTATCAATCTGAAGAGGCTGTTGGATAAGTTGGCCGACAAGGGTCTGCTGAAACCCTATGTGACCAAGTCCAAATTCACCTTCAAACGTACAGACAACACGTCCGAGAAAAAGCAACAAAGTGATAAGAAAAATGACAAGGAAGATGATGGGAATAGTACTGATTCAGGTTTTGTGCCCGTGATATCACGAGGCTTTGCTTCAGGCGGCCCTACCATGAAAGGAATCAAGCAGGACGCTCGAAATTTGTCAAATGTGATGCAAACGGACGCCGTTAAGGCCGAGCCATTTCCTGAAGTGATCATAAGTGAGTCTGACCGTGGAGAGGTCAGGGCTTTGCACAATGATCCCATGGTCTTTGTCATGAAGATAGCAAATTTGAAGGTGGGACGGATATTGATTGATACGGGCAGTTCGGCCGATATCATCAGCCTGTCTGCCCTAAGGAATTTAAGCTTCCCAGAAGATGCTCTCCAGGATATCACTCACCCCTTGGTAGGATTTGGGGGGAATATCATTCATCCGGTCGGACGGATTGACCTTCCCATCCGTTTCGGGCAGAAGGGAGAGGGAAGAGATATGGTCGTCCGCTTCCTTATTGTCAAAGAGTTGACCGGGTACAACGTCATCCTTGGCCGCCCCACTCTGAATGCAGCCAAGGCGGTCATAGTACCCCACTTAATGTTGTTGAAGTTTGAAAGGTCGGACGGAAAAATTGGAACAATTCAAGGAAGTCAGAGAATGGCTAAGGAATGTAATCAGCTGGCTGTGAAGCCAACAGCGCGCGGCCCAAAAATGTCCGAGCCAAAAGGAGAAGGAACCTCACTCCCAGCATACCAGGTCGACCAGAAGCGTAAGGCGGCCAGGGCAGAAGAAGCCTAGCAATTAATGACTGTCGGCCGGCCAGATGAGTTGAGGCCCCAGCCGGCCGGCAGCCACCAGGATATAGTGCTTGACTCCAACCACCCAGAACGGACAGTTAGTGTCGGCACTATAGCTTTGGGATTGCTTGGGGATGAGTTAGTTCAGCTTTTAAGAGAATTCAAAGATGTGTTTGCATTTGAAGTTGGTGAAATGCCAGGGATAAGTCCTGACCTGGACGTGCACAAGTTGGCCGTGAATCCTTTGATAAAACCCGTCCGCCAGAAGAAGAGGAATCACGGAGAAGAGAGGAATCAGGCGGCCGCAGCAGAGGTGAAAAAGCTGCTGGACGCCGGTTTCATTCGGCAATGCTTCTACCCATATTGGGTGGCCAATGTAGTTCTTGTGAAAAAGCCGAATGGGACTTGGAGAATGTGCGTGGACTACACGGACTTGAACAAGGCGTGTCCTAAGGATAGCTTCCCTTTGCCTAAGATTGACCGTTTGGTTGAGTCTACGGCTGGACACGCCATAATGAGTTTTATGGACGCATACTCCGGATTTTACCAAATTCCTTTGTGGGAAGAACATCAAGAAAAGACAGCATTTGTGACCGAGCAGGGGTTGTACTGTTACAAAGTCATGCCATTTGGCCTCAAGAATGCCCCTGCTACCTTTCAGAGGCTTGTTAACACAGTCTTTAGAGACCAGCTCGGCCGGAACATGGAGGCGTACATTGATGACATGATTGTCAAGTCAAAAGAGCCGGCCGACCATCTCAAGGATCTACGAGAAACGTTCACTGAACTCAGGCGGCATAAGATGATGTTAAATCCAAAGAAGTTTGTATTTGGTGTTGAGTCCGGCAAGTTTCTCGGATTTTTGATTGATCAACGTGGAATTGAGGCCAACCTTGAAAAAAATTCAAGCCGTCCTTGATATGAAGTCTCCAAGAACAATTAAGGAGGTGCAAAGACTGACCGACTGTTTAGCAGCCCTTGGTAGATTTTTGTCAAGGTCAGGGGATAAGTGCCGTTACTTTTTTCAAACCATTAAGAAAAAAGCCATGTTCGAGTGGACAGAGGAGGCTGAGGAAGCATTCGTACAGTTGAAAAGTCACTTGCATACATTGCCTCGCCTCGTCAGTCCACTCAAGAATGAGAAGCTATATATCTATCTTGCCATCTCTGAACATTCTCTAAGTGCCGTCCTTCTTGCTGAGAGGGACGGCCATCAGGTCCCGGTGTATTTTATCAGCCATGTACTTCACAATGCTGAGCTTAAGTACCCCCCAATTGAAAAATTTGGCCTGGCCTTGTACATGGCATCAAAGAAGCTGCGGCCGTACTTTTTGGCACATTCAATTGTGGTCTACACAGACCAACCTTTGAAGAAGCCGTTCTCAACGTTAGAAGCAAGTGGCCGCATGCTTAAGTGGGCTTTGGAACTCAGGGGCTTTGACCTTGTGTTTGAACCAAGGAAGGCAATCAAGGGACAAGCTTTTGCGGATTTCTTGGCTGAAATGACTCGGCCTGATCTTCAGCCGGCCGGGGACCAAGTCTGGAAAGTGTTTGTGGATGGTAGTGCAACAGCGACCGGGTGTGGTGCTGGTGTTATATGTGAATCTCCTGAAGGAGACAAATATGAGTATGCGTTGAGATTTCAGTTCCAAGCGTCAAACAATGAAGCTGAGTACGAAGCATTATTGGCCGGCCTAAGGATGTGTAAAGCGGCCGGGGCAACCAAAGTTGAAGTGTGCTCGGACTCCCGGCTAATAGTCCACCAAGTCAATGGTGGCTTCGAAGCTAGGGAGTCGGCCATGATGAAGTACATGCAGCTAGTGAAGGATGAGGCCGAATGCCTAGAACATTTCTCTCTCAGACAAGTTCCTCGATCAGAAAATATCAAGCAGACGCGCTCTTCAAATTGGCTTCCTCGGCATCATGTGATACTCCAAGATCAGTGTTTTGGGAAGTAAAGGAGAAAAGGAGTATTGATGCCGAGTCCGTTCAGATGATAGATAGAAGTTCAACCTGGATGGACGGAATTATTTCCTATCTAAGGGATGGAATACTTCCGGACGATCCAAAAGAGAGTTGGCTAATGAAGAGGAGGGCGGCCTGGTTCGAGATGAAGGATGGGGAGCTATTCAAAAAAGCCTTTGTGAAGCCTTACCTTAAGTGTATAACCCCTGAAAGAGGGCATGATGTGTTGGACGACCTTCATCAGGGACATTGTGGTTCACATATTGGAGGACGAGCCTTAGCTAAAAAAGCGACACATTTGGGATATTACTGGCCGAGCTTGAATACGGACGCCATGCAAATGGTGAAAAAATGTGACAAGTGCCAGAGGTTTTCAACCCTTATTCATCGTCCAGCAAATAGTCTATCAGCCATCAGTAGTCCGCTTCCTTTTGCCAAATGGGGGATGGACATTTTGGGGCCGTATACTCCTGCGTCTGGCCAGAGATGATATGTACTAGTGGCAGTAGACTACTTCACTAAATGGGTTGAAGCTGAGGCCGTCCGGGGCATCAAATGGACGGATGTGTCCGCCTTCATTTGGAAGAGCATAATCACTCGGTATGGGGTACCTCAGTCAATGGTGTTCGACAATGGACCTCAGTTTGAGATGTGCCAACTCAAGGAATGGTTGGGGGACCAGGGCATAACTCATTTTTTTGCCTCAGTCGGCCGACCACAAGCCAATGGCCAAGTTGAGGCCTATAACAAGCTGATTTCAAATGGGATCAAGCGCAAGCTCGAAAAGGCAGGCGGCCTATGGGCAGATGAGTTGGTTAATGTGCTATGGTCCATACGGACAACAGCAAAGAGTTCTACAGGGGAGACTCCATTCTTTTTGGTCTATGGAGCTGAGGCTGTACTCCCAATTGAAATGTACGAGCCCACTTTGCGGGTAATGCTCTATGATGAATCGGCCAATTGGGAGGCCATGAAGACCGCTCTAGACTTTCTTCCAGAAGTTAGGGGCAATGCGGCGCTTAGACATGAAATTTATCGCTTAAGGATGACAAGGGCATATAACCGCCGAGTGTCTAAGCGGCCGCTCAAAATGGGGAATCTAGTGTTGAGGAAAATGGAAGCTGTTGGCCGTGCCAATGAGGACGGAAAGTTGACCCCAAACTGGGAGGGGCCGTACCGAATCAGGGAAGAAGTCCGAGACGGCACATATCGCCTTGAAGCAATTGATGGCCGTCAGATCCCACGGACATGGAACACTGACAATCTGAAAAAATATCATGTTTAAGTTTCTCTAAGTACTTAGCCAAAAAGCTGTGTATACAGCTAGGTCTATTGACCGAGCCATGTAATCAAAGCCATACGGCCGCAACAATGTACTTTTGACAAAATTAATGAAAAGTCAAGCATTGTTGAACTATTTTGCTATTTTACTTGTTTTTATTTGCATGATTTGTAATTAAAGGCCGAGTGAAATGACTTACTAAGTTGCTTCCAATATAGCAACACGGCTTATCAGTCTTACTGAGTGGCCGAAGCAACAAGGAAGCAAGATTGCTTCCGATGGAGCAATTCGGCCACGAAAAAAAAAAAAACTGATTCAATTCAGAGAACAATGCGTCCGCACCAATTCAAGGCGGACGGTTGAGGCAAGGTATTCTGAACTTGTTTAAAAAGCAAGTGTCCTTTACAAATAGGGCAAGGGCATACCTAGGCGTTTAGCCCGGCCGAGTCAGGAATCTCTAAGTTGAGATAATACTTGGGATTTCTAGGGTACGTCCGAGCGATAGATTCAACGGACTACTCGTACAAAGATAGCTGAACGGCCAATTAAATTGATTCGGTGCTTCACCTAGTCCAAGGGCAATCATTACTATGATTTGATTAACTTGCTAGTTGTCATACCCTTTAAGGCATAAAAACTACCAAGTTAATCAAACATCTTAGAGTATGGATTAGGCGAACACCGAATAAAGGGGCATACCCCTAGGAGCGTATGAAAAAGCATAATATTGAGACGTACGAAAAACAGTCAAAAAGCACAACATTGCAAAAAATTGCTAAGTATGAAACAGAATTAAAGAACCGCTCAACGGGCGGACGAAATCTTCATTAAACTGACCGCGCAAAAGGCGGCCGAAATGTTTACAAAACCGCTCAAATAGGAGGCCTTAAAATAAGATAAAAAAAAAAAGAGTACAGAATAAGCTAAGTAAAGTGAAGCTGAAAAAAGAAGAAGCAGCTGGGTAGCTGAGCAGACGGTTGCTGGAGGACCTGAGCTCTACTTAGCCGTATCATCCTTGGCAGGCTCCTCCGCAACCTTGGCGTCTTCGGCCGGAGCGGCATCACCGTCCGCCTCCACATCCTCTCCCTCCCCCTCGTCCTCTCCAGACTCGGGAGAAGTAACTACCAGCTCTGGAGGAGGCTGGCCGGCCTTCTTCGCCTCTTCCCTGAGGCAGACATAGTTCAGCCGCTTCTTAAAGCGTTCTTCATAGTATGCGGCCTAACCATCATCCACCATCAGCTCGAAGGCATCGAAGAAGTATGCCCTAAGCCTGTCTTCGGCATTCTGCTCAATGCGGACGATTTCCTCCGCGCTGGGCGGCCGAGGAGCTTTTAGCTGCTCAGCATAGTCCGAAACGGACTTCCTCAAGGCCTCAACCTCGGCCTTCAACGCGTCTGCTTCGTCCAAAGCAGACTTAAGGTTGGCTTGGGCCAACTTCAGCTCACTCTTCAAGGCCTCAGACACCTCGAAGCCCAGCCTCCATTTCTCCTTCTCCAGGACGGCCTCGTCCCTCTCAACCCGCATGGCCTCCCTAGCCAAGGACTCCTCTTCGAGTGCCTTGCCCAGTTTGACCAGGTCTTCAGTTTTCCGCGCCGCCTTGTCGGCCAGCGCGGTTATTTGGGTCTCAAAATGCACCCTTTGGACGGCGGCCGTCCCCGTCACAGCATCCTCGGCCTTCCTGATTTCGAGCCAAGTCTGCTTCAGCCGCTCGTTCTCTTTATCCTTCCATTTAAGGAAGGCGTTCAGGCGGAGGAAGAGCTGCGGACAAAAGAAGGAAACTTAATCAAATATAGAAAAATTTGCTAAGTGTTAGAAAGAAAAGGTATGGAGAAAAGGAGGCGTACCTCAGCAGTACAGTTGAGCATAGGGCCGAGGAAGCCCTCATTGATTCCCCGCAGCTTATCACGCTGCGCTTGGGGAACCGCGCGAACCATGGCCTCGCGCATGGCCTTCCTGTCCGCGCCAGTCAGCGACTGGCCGGGCAGCCTCATTTGCAACTCCTCTGAGATGTCTGCGGTCGACCGGACAAGAAGAGTTAGCTAAAATTTACAAGTACAAGTAAATCAAATGGTACAAGAATAAGGAAGAAAGGCTAACCAGTGGAGAAGCTTGGAGGAGAGAGATTGATGGGAGGGGGCGGCAAAGAGGCGTCCCCCTCGTTGTCTAAACGACCAGCAGTGTCACTGGCCGACTGACTGGCATTTAGCCAATCAGATTTATTAACTACCTCGACATGCGGAGTTGAGATGGAGCCGGTCATTTTTTCCGGGGATGACTTACCCCCATCGTCCAGTGGGACGGACGAATCGTGGACCTGATCAGCAATAGGTTCCACGGGCTTGGAGACCCCGCTTTGTGTCAGCCGGGGCTGTTCTCCTTGAGACTGCGTTGTAGCAGTCTGCGACTTTGCCTTGGCCGCGGATATTGAAGGCGTCCTGGTTGCAACCGTCTTCCTCCTTTTAGATGCGTTCGCATCAGGAGTGGACGAAGCCGGCTGCTTCCTCCTTGCCTTCGGAGTAGAAGAAGACTGTAAAAACACAAGCAAAGTTAGAAAAATTACACAAGGTAGAAAGCATGTCAGTGTCCGTGTGAATTGGGGAAGGAGCTCCCTTCCAACATGTATGAACGGACGAAATGCGTCCGTGCAAACTCGGGAAGCAGGCTCCTCCCAATATAGCAGAACGGACAATGAGGAAAGAAAAACTCAAAAAAATAAACTAAGTGATTACCTCCTTGAGTTTCTCGTACATCTTGAAACGAGCCTTGTATCGAGCAAGGTCCACCTCGGACATCGCCACCTCTCCCTTCTGAGCCGGGTCAAGCATAGCGTACGCCTCCGCTGCAAAGAGAAAAAAGCAAAGTGTTAGAATATTTTTCTAAAAACTCTACGTGCGTGCAAAAAGTTTATATATCTAAGTGTCCACCTTGGGGCATGTTCTGGTACAGGCCGTACGCAGACATGAAGGTAGTGTCCCTAAGCCAATTGGCAAGAGGAACCCAATGGCGAGGGACACGTTCGATTTTGTTACCCCGCTTGACTCGGTTGACCATAAAATATTCAAGTTGGTGCTCGTGGCTTGGATGGATGGGCGGCTTGTCAGGTTTATGGTCCCCGCGTCCGAGCTGAATGGGATCCGGACGGCACTTGTTCATGCGGAGGTTGAACTCCGCATCTTGGGTTTTGATGCGGTAGAATCGGTGCTTCCAGTCCCTCCATTGGACACGGTCGACCACAACCATGTAATCCCTGGTCGCACTCAAGACGAGCCAACCATCCGTATCCTTCTCCAGCCGAGTAAGTGAGTGCATCTCACAGAAGACCGCAAAGTCTGGCTTGAAACCCTTGCAGATGCACGTCACCAAATACCCAAAAATATTTAACCAACTGTTTGGCGTCAGTTGGAAAAGGCCAATGTCATATTCGTCCAGAACTGTCCGGACGAATGGATGAAGAGGGAAGCGAAGGCCTACATCCAAAGCGGCCCTGTAAACGCAAAACGCCCGTTTGCGCGACTTCTCATCATCCCAGGTAGCCTCAGCAATGGCTTTCCTAGGGACTTGTATTTCGAATCCCTCCCCCAAATGGAGGGACTCCTTGTACTCCTCAAAATCCTTTTTCAAGAACTTCAGGGCCGTCTCTCCAACCGTACAGGCGTACGGGTCCCTGAAGTTGTCAATATTGGCGACGTTTTCTTCGGCCGCCGCCTCACCTTCGGCCGTCTCACCCACGGCCTCTTTCTCAACTTCTTCTTCTTCCACTTGGTGAGAAAGGGCACTCCCAAACTCTGAAGACAGCACCCTGTCCAAGTCTGCTGCCTCGGCCGAGCTTCGGCCTCTTGAGCTATGTACGCCCATGGAAGAAGGAACGCCCTCCTCAACTAATGGACGCTTGCCTTTGTCTTTGGCAGCGTCCGCCTGATTTCCCGAAGGAGGGGCGTTGCGAATAGGCAGGTCGGACGGTTCCCTAATTGAGATTCCCGTCATGGGTCTGTCCGCCCCGCCCAGTTGAAGTAGAGGTTGAGAGGAAGAGGGGACGGACAAACCAGCAGCGTCCGCCCCAAGATCGGTAGGATGGTCTTTGCAGGCTACCAGTTCGGCCCCATCCATGACTGAACTGGCAAATTGAGGGAACCTAAGTTCCGGAGCAGGAGTGGACGAGGCGCCTTCAGCTTGTAAGCGTTCCTCGAAGGAAGAAGTGACCTCCACGGCCAAGTGATGAGAGCCAGTGGAGGCGGTCGTTATTTGGGTGGTGGAGGTAGTCTCCACCTCCATTGTACTTGGGTTACTAGGGTCATAAGGGACCCTAGGGTGAACCAGACTACCGTCTGGGTTCCTGGCCGCATGAAGATTGCGCGTACGCATTGTTCTTGCCATTGCCTGTGGGGACAGAGAAGAATAAGTGGGGGTGAGTATGTACGCACCAGACATAGACTCACTCCAAGGAGGAGACAACTCTTCTCCGTCCACTCTAGACTCCTCAGTCCCAAGCGAACGGCCGACCTCATGAGGAGAGTCGGACGAAGCCGAGTATGGATCCAGAATTGAAATAAAGAAAAAATACAAGAAAAGAAAGAAGTGTAGACGACCTACCTTTGTACGTTCTGAAAACTTCGAAAGTGTTCTTGGTGTTGTTGAAGATTGAATGGAAAACTCAAAAAATGCCCGGACAACTCAAACTCACGGCGGCGCTCTTGAAGATTAAAAGGAAAATCACTTTCTCTCACTAGACTGCTCTGACTTCTCTCTAGAATTCACAATTGGGTAAAGTGTGAAAATGAGAATTCACTTCCCATATTTATAGAATGAACTCATGGGGGCAAAATGGTAAAACCACCTTTCCCGCCTAAACATTCAAACGGTAATTTTTTGAAGAAATTACTCGAAGAAAGAGACAGAATGACGTTAGGGTTCTGTTAACTTGTGAAAAAATCAGACGGACAATTGACGGCACGTCAAAGTGAGTTGAAGTGAGTTAAGTCACAAATTCAAGAGATTTACACCTTCAACACTTAGTCTCCAGAACTTAAAAATATCTAAGAGGAAAATGCGTCCGCCCAGTTCCCAGACGTTTAGTCCAAAGGGGAAAGTTCAGACGTACGCAGCATGATGAAAGAACCATATAGTACGCCTGAAATCAAGGAAGCCCAATCCATTTCAAAAATATGTGGACGCTCTGGGTAGTTAGGAGATAAGCTCCTCCCAGAGTACAAGAGCGTCCAGACTAAAAAGCAAGGATGTTCATTTTAAATGCTGTGGACGCCCTGGGTAGTTAGGAGATAAGCTCCTCCCAGAGTATGAGGACGTCCAGTCCAAAGTATGTGGACGTCCAAATGAACTAGGAGATAAGCTCCTCCCAGAGTATGAGGACGTCCAGTCCAAAAAATGCGGACGTCCCGATGAGCTAGGAGATAAGCTCCTCCCAGAGCATGAAGCCGTCCAGTCCAAAGTATGTGGACGTCCAAATGAACCAGGGGTTAAGCCTCTCTCAGAGTACGAGAACGTCCAGTACAAAGTATGGACGTCCAAATGAGCAAGAAGACAAGCTCACTCTAGACTACGAGTACGTCCATAACAAAATATACGGACGTCCAGGTAGCAAAGAGAGCTTTGAGTCCAAAGTATATGGACGTCCAGGGTAGATGGGAGGTAAACCCAACCCAGAGTACCAGGACGTCCAGAATGCAAGATCAGAGGAGGCGACCAGTAGTGTACGAGCCACCCCCTCTGAGGGGCAAATGTTTAGGGTAAAAATACCCCAGGTACGTGGCCCAATCTCATAGTGACACGTGGCCCAATAAGAAGGCGGCACGTGGCCCTATGAGAGTGTGACACGTGTCCACTTGACAGGGTGACACATGTCAGCTATCTTTAAATACACAATACAACATCAGAAAGAGAAAAAGGCCCTGATTACATCAGGCCCAAATCCCGAGAAACCCTTGAAAGCCGTAAAACGGCGCCCCCCATGACACGTGGCGACCCCTGATTGCGCAGCCAATCACGTCACGACATTCTAGGGTACAAACCCTAGAGGGGCACATGTTCCCACCCCTATAAATACCCCAATCATTTATGATGGGAGTGGTGGATTATGACATAACATAAATATAGAGCATTAAAAAGCTCCAACTTCTCTCTACTTTCTCTCTCTAGCTTTTCCGATTTCCGATCGCTAACTTGATCGTCGGAGGCGAATATTCCGATCGCTAACTTGATCGCTAACCGGAATATTCGTTGTTTTGCAGGTGTCCGAGTCTCATTGTCAGTAGAGCGTGACCAGTATCCGAGGAGTTCACAAAAAACCCCGAAACACACCTGATCAAAATTTGTACAAATTATATAAAAGTATACTTATAATGCTCTTTTATCGTGTAATATAGTGGTGATTGAGACAACATTTGGTATTAAATTTTATTTTTATCTTTATTTATTTATTTATTATTTATTTATTTGGAAAAATAGTGTAAAAATAGGTTTAAAACGTGATGAATATTTGAATTTGAAGTATTTCTATTACACCCATCAAAGGTTCAAAGCCATCATCATGAATATCATTCATCATTGACTGACCTAATTGAATACAAATAATTGGGCAAATACCCGCGTTTTTTTGGTTCCCTTTTAAAGACGAAGCAATATACCAAACAAATTAAATTAACAAGTTGGTGGGTGTCTTATAATATTAGATTCCTTAATATAATTAGTCAATTAGACGATCCCATGATTATTAGAGGAGTAAGACTTTGTTTGGAGAGAGAAAAAGGAGAGATTTTGATTCAATTTTTTTGATAATAATGTCTTTTTCCAAGGATAATCTAATTGGGTTTGGATTAGCTCTTTCATCTAGTGCTTTCATTGGAGCTAGTTTCATTATCAAAAAGAAAGGATTAGGGAAAGCTGGAACTTCTGGGGTTCGAGCTGGTATAATTTTTCATCTTTTTTCATCAATTTAAATTATAATATTTATTAATTATTATGAATTAATCTGGGTTTTTTTCAAAGAGAATTAAAATGGGTTTTATTTTTCAGGCCATGGAGGATATACATATCTGTTTGAGCCCTTATGGTGGCTTGGTTTGTTCATGAGTAAGTCTTTGATTGTCTTTTAGTGCTCAAATTGTTTGTGGGTCATTCAGAATTTTGATGTTTATGTAATACATGCTTGTAATTTTGTATCTGTTGGTTATTTCTGAATCCTGGTTATGGGCAATTTGTTTGGTTGCAAGTCTTGCAACATATATATGGGGTTTTAGATAATTCATTTTATGGCCTCCAAATTGGGCGGCCTAATTGGATAGCTAATGTAGGACGTGTAATTGATACATGTACTTATTTACAAATATTGGATAGCTAATGTAGGACGTGTAATTGATGTTTGTTGTCTTTTTATGAAGTATTATCGAGGACTAATTAGCATGTACATTACCTAGTACAAAATTTTTGTTTTTTTTCATACTTGTTTGGATTGAAACATACTTAAAGAGTGTGATTTTGTGTACAGTGATTATTGGTGAGGTTGCAAATTTTGTGGCTTATGCATTTGCTCCAGCTATTCTTGTTACCCCACTAGGAGCCTTAAGCATTATTGTCAGGTACTTCTTGTAACCTTTCAGTATTTCTTCATGGGTTCGAGTGAATCCGTTGAATTGACTCTCATATCATATGATCTATGCAATGGATTAATATGATGGATGATATGCAGTGCTGTGCTGGCTCATTTTATGTTGAAGGAGAAATTGAACAAGTTGGGCTTCCTGGGTTGTGTAATGTGCATTGTTGGTTCTGTGATCATAGTGGTTCATGCACCCAAAGAGCATTCTGTCACATCTGTACAAGAGATTTGGAACATGGCCACTCAAATGGGTAATTTTTTTTGCATATTTAGTAAGCAGGACACATTATATATCATTGATGAGATTAGAGCAAGTAACCTTATTACTCTAATGTGTTTCTTTTCCAGCATTTCTTCTTTATGTTGGCTCAGTTCTCGTGTTAGTCTCCATTCTGGTACTTTACTTTGCACCATTGTGTGGACACTCAAACGTGTTGGTTTTCACTGGAATTTGTTCCTTGATGGGCTCTCTCTCGGTATAAACCTCTATCATACATCCTTTTGTTTAAAGTCATTAGTTGATCTTGGAATTAGAGTAATGCAAAAGACCAAAATGCTCCATACACATTTGTTTTGGCTTTGAATTGCTTTCCAACAGCTATCAGGTTCAATATTTTTTCATCTTTAACTTAATTCACCAAATAAAAACAAAATCATAGTTCAGGCTCAGTG
Source organism: Chenopodium album (assembly GCF_948465745.1). Classification (NCBI taxonomy): domain Eukaryota; kingdom Viridiplantae; phylum Streptophyta; class Magnoliopsida; order Caryophyllales; family Amaranthaceae; genus Chenopodium; species Chenopodium album. The sequence continues at coordinate 2,054,489 of NC_137855.1, forward strand.
CCTCAGACCATAAGCTGGAACTCCTCACGCTTGTGGTTTGCTCAATTTATTGTCTAAAATGAGTAACTAACCTAAACAATATAAGTACTTGTGTAAATATGATTCTAGTGATATTTTCCACTGTTTGGTTTCTCTTGGAGTGCATGATATGATTCAGAAATCTCATTTCTTTGTCATTAATGCTTAAATGATTATGCAGGTTATGAGTGTCAAAGCTCTTGGAATTTCATTGAAATTGACATTTGAGGGAAATAACCAGTTACTCTACCCAGAAACATGGTTCTTCACTGTGGTTCTTCTAACTTGCGTCATCACTCAAATGAATTATCTGAATAAGGTTTGTACTTTGGGGTTGAATTTTCTGGTATGAAAAGCTAGCTTTTACTATGTCTCTGTATAGATGAGAATTCTTGCTTTATTTTACATGAATAAAGCTTATATATGCAATCAATTAGCCAGGAAACGCATGATCTGAATGTGTGCACACTTTGTAAAAATATTTACTTAATGATTTAGATGAATACACACAATGAGAAAAATAAACCTTTGTCAAGGAATGCCTTATAATCAACTTTTTTTTTTTTTTAATTTTTTTTTATCATGGATCTTGGTAAAATCATGTCTCTCGTCCTGCTGAGGTGTATATCTAGGGCACTATGAGGATAAGATATTAAATAAAGACTGTTAGTCTGTTACAGGCTCTGATTGATATTTCGCATAAATATCATTTAAATTCTTGAGCAGGCTCTCTTATTAATTCGTATTTGACACAATGTTCTCTATAACATTTTCTTGGTTTGCGTAACCAGGTGTGGTGTTTAAATATTTGAGTTTTTGTTTGCTAATGGTATCTCATATACCTTCCTTTCTGGTGTTACTGTCTTTAAATGAATGTCAGCCAATTTCATTATCTGTTAGCAACAATGTGTAACAAATGGTTTTTAATTTTCTCTTTTTCAGGCTCTGGATACTTTTAACACTGTGGTTGTGTCCCCAATATATTATGTTATGTTCACAACACTTACAATTCTTGCCAGTGTGATAATGTTCAAGGTACTTTCAGATCATCTTGCTTCATAAAAACCTTTTTTATCCCTTGAATGGTGTTCATTTATAAGTAAAGTGCATCTGCAATCTGGTAAGAATTAAGATGTACTCCGTAACAAACAAGCAGTCTTTGAACTGCCAATCATGCAATGTAATTGTTCTTTTAGGAAATAAATGAAGCAGACTATCAATCTTGACATTGTGGCTATAAAACAGTGGATAAGAGCTAGAGTTAACAAACATACGAGACGACAGTTGTTAGTTGAATTGTCATGGAAAACTAATTCTAATCAGAAGGTTTCATGTGGGGTTTGAAGTAAAGCCAGACACTGGAATAAAGGAGGCAGTGTTCTGACCTGATTCATACGATTGAACATTTGAATGCATGCAAATTATCAGACTGTGTGTTACATTGTTCTTTGCTGTGGCTCCTCTAACTTTAATGAGAGGATTGAGGAACTTGCACTGTTGCACGCCTCTGAGTGAACAATAGCATAGCTTTACAAATTTGCTGTTAAGGTTTCTGGATTTTTTGTGTTTATGGTGTTGCTGGGGTTATTTCACCAGTGTCTAAAATCATTGTTGTTAACTTGTGTTGTGGAATGTACATCAGGATTGGGATGGTCAAGATGGAGCTGCCATTATATCAGAAATATGCGGCTTTATTGTTGTCATCTTAGGAACGATTTTGCTGCAGATGACCAAAGAGGTTATGGAGAAACTGCCATCTTTCAAAGGTAGGCGTTGGTAACTTTTCCATTGACTCCTTTATGCTCATGAATAAAGCTTTATAATCTATAGTTTTTCATGGTACCACCTACTTGTTATCATTAGAGTACGGCTATGTTGCTACTTTGCCTGTTTCATAAGATTTTAGCTACCTAACACTCAATAATGTGTGTTGGGTACCTACCATGTTAATACTAGAGTTCTCTTATTATTAATACACTATATACTTGCAACAGGTAATTCTTATGCGCCTCCTATGTCCCCCACTCTCACAGCCGGCCTTTGTGCTGGGAATGCGGATTTCCTAAAATGCGATTGGGATGATGTGGAAAATCCAGAGGAAGTTTTGTTGAGTAGACAATACTCATACACCTAATTTGCAAGCCTTCAATATTTCTGACCCAAAGAACCAATGATTCTTATGAGCTCTGAACACGAGTGTTTTCATTATTCCTGTGACATCTTGGTGCTCCCAATATTGGTTGAGGTAGTGAGAACATTTTTTCTCTTAGAGGTTTATTGTCGAAAATGTTAGAAAGAGCAAGAAAGTCATTAAATCAAGAGAACATGAGACTGATTCGAGTGCAGTCTGTCGTTTTTAAGAATGGAAACTGATGCCTGTTTGAAAGAAAATTATACCTGTATATTAGATTAGTAATGTTGTACATTGTAGCCTGCAAATATGTGTATGTATGTAATTATATAATGTAATTAAGATCAAATCCATCATTCTTTTCCCACATTGAATTTTGAAAGTGTTCAAGGTCTGAAGTCACATATCATCTTCATTATTTCTCATACCAGTATATTGTGTTCAAACTTTTGTTCATACAGGATTTATTACCGGCGTAATATATTGCAATGTTCTTAATTTTCTTTTCTCTCTGACATGTTTCGGAGAGGGTGGTGCTAAACTTCTTTCACAGGGAAAAAAAAATCTTATTAAGCAAGAACATCATGTCTGTAAAATTCATGATAGGGCAAATTTAAGAGTTAGAAAGAAGGGAGTGAATTCGATATAACATTGAATTATTATTGAAAGTGTTGCAACTAGAAAGATTGATGCCTATAACTTCTTATTTATTAGAAATGCTCTAAGCACTCAATATCCATCACTTCCCAACAAAGTTAGTAAAAATGCTCTGTAATCTCCTGAAGTATCTCCAGCTACAGCTTGATCAAGGGAAATGTTGTTCCTCTCCAAGTATAATTCCTTTATATCTTTCAAGTCGATTTCTGCTCGTGTAACAATCACACGAGTAAGAACATCTTCATCCGTTCCAAGTCCAACTATTGCATTGCGCAAGATCTTTTGAAAGAGAATTAACTCCAATTAGTATTCTAGTTGAAAAATGAGTAAGGTGTACTAAAAAAAAATGTAATCAGAGCATCTGAATTTCATACCTTAGCAAAGTACTTTTGAGGATTTTTGATGCATTTAACAGCCACTCTAATAGTCTGAAAAAATTCTTGTTCTGGTGCACCTCTTAGAGCCTAATTCATCACATTAAGGTTATTCTTAGCAGACTAAATAATTAACTTATTTAATGCAAATTTATAGTGAAAATTTAATTTTATTATTTAGTGACATATTATTAAGGGATATACCCTTGAAATGGAGGTTCCATGAATGTCCTTAAACTGATTGAAGGTAGCTAAGAGTTGTTGCTTGCTCCTTGTGCTGATAATTCTTGTGACCTCGTCGTGGAAAGATTGTTCATCCTGAATTTCATCGCGAAGAGTGTTTGCATCTGAGTATGCTACTATCTCATCAATTTCATCTCCATGGTACTTGTATGTGCTAACTATTCCCACCAAAAACTGCGCGAAAAAAAAAAAAAAGCATAGTCAAGTACTCAATAATGTAGATGACATTTGACCTCGAGTTTTGGGCACTATCCTTAAGTTTTTAAGTAACATACTTTTCTAATTTTTCCAGTGGTGTGAGCTGCAACATCTTCTTCAAGTGCGCGCTTGTAGATTTTGTGATAACCACGCTTAACTGCTAGGAGTTCTTCAGGTGATTTGATACTCACAATCTCCGCTACTAAATTGTATTCCGGTATTGCTTTCTTCAATGCCTCATGGATTAGAATAGCATCACGTTCAACCGGATCAATTACCCATTGGCATATTGCTTTCTTTTTTAATTTTGATTTTTGTTGGCGACAAAGAATATAAGCAATAAGTAAATAATTAATTCAACGAGTAACATAGTACATTAAAAAACAACAACAATTGAAGCCAATCTCAAAGATAGGGTCGGCTACATGAAGCAAGATTTTATAATATGTATAAGATGATTATGCTTATAAATATTAGAGAATGAATGAAGAAAATGCAGCTTCAATGACAAACCTCAAAATCCCCTGAAATTTCACATTTAAGCTGCTTAATGAGATCTTCCTGATAAACTTCTTGATAAGCTTGTTTAATTAGCTTGATTTGACTTGCATTTCGGTGACCCAACAATAAAATTATAGCTTTCTCATCGGTTCCTAATCCTAAACACAAGAAACAAATAGAAGATAACTTAATCAAACAAATATGAACAATCAATTTTCACTTTTCGAATATCACACATTCTTAAATTGGTTATACGTATATATGAACCTGCACTAAGGTACGCTTGGCAACGAGTACACTACATGCACATCATGCGCCATGCTTATAAACATCGAAATTAGCTAGAAAATATTCAATATCCGAACATCCACCCATGGCACAATCCGATATTACTTTATTATTTACAACACATATTGAAACTTTTTAATTATATTCCTCAATTCTCACGTGTTCTTAGGATCGTGCAAAGTGTAAATTTAGAAGGAAAAATTAACGTTGTAATGTCAATACATTTTATAAATATATATATATATATATATATATATATATATATATAACTTGCTAGAAAGGTTATTTGAGAAATAAAAATTTCGCGTAAAAAATAAAGAGAAATTTATAGAGAAAAACCTCTGCATGATTTTTTGATAACATAGGCATCATCAATAGGAGACGTCTTCTCAGGAGCAACAATCGTAGCCATTGTTTTTAATTATGTCTTTTCTCTCTTTTTCTTTTAATAAGAATGAATATATATAAAATTGTACATAATGCAGAAAAGCTAAACTTTATTTTATAGTAGTTGTTCTAAAGTCCATAATATTCGAAACATATCTTTTAATTCTATTCTTGGACAGTAAATTACACATTTAATTATTCAGTTATGCGGTAATACAAAGCATGGATTTTACGTAACGTGAGTAACATAATGGCAATATAATGTAAGAGTTATCGTTCTTAAACAGTTATTATTCTGACTGAGAATGTTACTAATTTACGAGGACATAGCAACGATATATAACATATTAACAGGCGATATCGTCTTGATGATTAGTTAATGTTGTTTCGAGGTGGTAACATATGTAATATGACTAAATCTAGTTTTTCTTACTCCAGCCTCTGTAGTGTTTAACATACTGTGTAAGATTAACACATCAGATCAATTCGTCAATTACTGTAACCTCTACTCGTATTACCCTGTAGTGTTTAACACTCGAGTCAATATATGTCGCAGATCCTAGTTGAACAAAGGCCGGCTGAGCTGATTATAGCGAGTCGTAATTACTCTCTAGCATACAAACCAAAAGTATTTAAGGACCTTTGGTCTAATCTAACGTAAATAAGATCCTACGTGACTACATGAGAACTGGGTTAAGCAGCAAGCAGATAGTCACACTCGAGATTAACCCATTCACATGTTTGAGCATAGCCAATTCAGCCAAACATGTTTTAATACTAACACATACCATAACACTAATATCTGCAAATGTTTATTTCCTTGATAAAAAAAATTCTAGCATATAACTCTTTAGAATCGTATTTTTGAGATCCATGACCGTGTACATGTGAATTACAAAACGCAACACTCTGTTGCAAGATATAGAGGATACTAAATTCTCCTCTCTATCCTTCCAAAAGGATAATTTTATCCACTATTCTATGTTATTGTAAACTTGTAATAAGAAGTTAATACGACGCACACCAGTAGAATTATGCTCCTTTCTTACAAAAATTTTCAAGCCATTCCATTGTCACACTCTTTGGCCTTTCTAGTGGCAAACCAAGAGCTCGATCCCATATTAGCTGCGAGAAGAGGAAACAAAATTAATGAACAACTGGTCCCATACTTGACTATAGTTTTACAGAGGAAATTTACAAACAATTCCTGAAAAAATAAATGAACAAACCTGTGAGCAAATTCCGATACTCCTTGATACCCCAAATAGGACTGTATAATACCTGTTAAAAGAGTATATATAATTGTAATGTACGTAATAAAATTCAAAATCAAATCACAAAGGAAAACCAAAGAGTACCTTGCTTCTGTCAAGCCATAGTAGTTCAACAAAACTCCACTATGAGCATCAACATTCGGCCATGGATTTTTAACCTACAGGATACAAATATTCAGTAAATTCAGCTAGCTAAAACATCTAAAATACTAGCAAATTTTCGGTTGATTAGAACATCAGAAAATTTAGCAAGAACAATTAATAGCAGGGAATATGCATAATAAAGCAGCTACCTTTCCAAGCTCTGTAAGAATAGGAGGCACCACATCATACAGTTTTGACACCTTTTTTTAAACAAAAAAAAAAAAAAGTCATCTCAAAAGTATAAAAGTCAAGAAATGGCATTAGAAATTATGGAATCGTTTATCTAATTAAAAATTTAAAAATACCAATTGGAAAAGTGGATCTTTAGGTAGGTGCTTCAATGCGAATTCTCTCTGGCATGTGTATCTTGGGTCTGTCTTTCGGAGGACTCCATGACCAAATCCAGGAACAACCTAAAGTTTGACAATGTATGAAGTGAGCTCACACAGAAATATTGAACATTGAACATAGTATAATAAATTTTTTATCTACTCCAGTATATCATTATAAGATATAGAATCCAGTAAATTTTTTTAATCATTATCAGATAGGGAAATAGATGTCCAACATTAAAAAAAAAATGGTTATCAACCAAATATGATTATTCATTCGATGGTCAATTTCATCACCTATTATCAAAAATGATGTTTTACAAAAAAAACTCTCATTAAGACATGCATTCATTTTTTTTTTTTTTTTTATTTGGTAATAAAGAATCTACTATAGCCCCCATGCAAAAGGCTCAAAGTTGATTTCCTGATATGTATGACGCTAGTCTACAAGATGTACAATAATATTTTCATAACCCCTCTACCAAAGGGCTCAAGTGTCCTGTTCTCTCTCCTTAATCTCCTAATTTTACTAGGGCTATTTTTATACCAATATATGCACCAGCCCTGTAAATGATGATAACATCTTTGTTGCAGCAAGATTTTCCAGGGCAAACATGACTTAGTTGTTAGTTCCCACCTATTTGCTACAACTATCATCCAATAATCAAATGAAGCTTGTACTTCATCATAGTTGTCAGTCTTGTCACAAGAATTTTAAGGCCATGTTTTAAGAACTGAAGGAAGTTCTAGTAGTTTGAAAATACTGAAGAGACTATATGCTAGCAACAAAGAATTCATTGACTTACCTTGCCGCTGTTTAATGTCTTCCAAACATAATCTTTCAACTGCTCGGTCGAGATGTTCTCTCCACATTCATCTACTACTTTTTTGATCCATAGCAGGACTTCCTAAAACAGAACAAGTCAAACATGAAACTTAGACCATTAGCAATTTCAGGCCACTAATGGGACCAAGCAAAATACAATGAGGGAGGGTATAATAAATATGCATAGTAAACTATTCAGGATTTGCATGCGGTTTACTTATTTGAACTACAACAGAAAACTATGTTACTTGGACTCTTCATCTCACATCAAGAACCCATGTACAATTGGACATGGGTTAGACACTTTAATTCAGACCAAAATCATGGACAAATTTCACAAAGTAACCAACTTGGACACATATACAGGTTGGATATGGGTACCAGAGTCCGAGTAACATATAAAACACTGACACTCAATTAAATACAACTACCATTATCAAGAAAGAGTATAAATGAGAATGTTTTTGGAATTAAACATGTTTAACGGCGTAATTACAGAATTTGATAGGAGCTGAAGACCATGCCCATAAGTCTGCAGCTTATTGAGGGCATGAACATACAGAAGCGTCTCTTCAGAGGCAGGAAGAAGAAAAGAATTGTCCCAAGGATCTTATTCCGCCAAAAGTGTACAATCAGGCAATTAGCAGTATGAAATTGTGCTGATAATCATGCAGGAAGAACCAGTTAACCAGAGAAATGAAAAAAAGGTGAAGTAAGATATCATACCTGGTTGGCTAATCCATGAAGTGGGCCAGCTAATCCATTTAATGCAGCTGCAAATGACAGATAAGGATCTGAGAGTGCACTTCCCACCTAAATAGAGTTAAGAAACTGGTCAGATTTCCAACGCTCAAGATTAATATTTTTTGCATAAGATGCTTCCCGATTTTCAAATATATATATATATTTCTTCAGCATGAGAAGAAGTCCATAATGCAGAAGCAAATTAACAGTAAGTTATTTTCCAGAAGCATTACCAGATGGCCAGTGTGTGCACTAACATTTCCACCCTCATGATCACTGCATGATAAAAGATTGAAGTTTATTAAAATTGAAGTTAATTCTTTAATTACATGTGGTTTCAGAGCAATCTGACCAATGTTAACCTGTGAATTGTGATATATAGCCGCATCAGCTCAAGCATTTCAGGGCTGTCAAATCCCAACATCTGTGAGAAATTCCCTCCATAATCAAGAGAGTCATCCAGTGGTATTTTTTGTCCATTCTTATACATCCTTCAGCAAGAAAATTAAAGATAAAAATGAGATTAAGCCAACTGAATCAGCTGATGAACAAACCAAACTATTAATTGCCAGTGCATAAAAACAGACCAATTCATACAGTTCCAATCCACATATTTTTATTTATTAAATCTTTTGCTACTATAGACTATAGAGGACCATTATAACACATAAGAATATGCGCTAGGCAATCAATTTCAAAGTAATAAATCACCTAATCACATTAAATGCCTAGAAACTTCAACACTAATACTTAAAAGCTCTTTTTTTCTCTCTCTCTAATACCTGAGAGCTCATTTCTTTCAATTTTTTCTGCTTATTAATGTATTATATACAGAAACACTAACAATATGTAACCATTTTCCACCCATATATCACCATCACTAAATGGCTTGTGGAAGGTTTACTTACCTACGGTAAACATAGGCTGCAACGACAGGAACTTGAGCTATCAAACTAAGGCAGTCCTCATATGTTGGCTCCCAAAACCTGGAATCAAAATCAACCTTTAGCATTTGACTAGATGAAGACACTGCAAGACAGGTAAGATAAAACCATCATTAGAAATGGCTTACTTTGTTTTGTGGATACCTTTCTCATATGCCTTCTGAAATTCGCTTTGAACCTGAAGAAAAGAAAGACAAGAGACAGTTGTATGTAAGATGCAAAATAGCAGCAAATTTTTTGGTAGGAAAAAAAAAACAAAAATCAATGTTCAACATGATAACTCATAAAGAATAAAAGCCAGAGGTCATTAGTTGGAGGTTTTATCAGTGTAATGCAGTAATATCATATTCAGGAGAACTACAGCAACCAATTCCAAGTAAGAGATAGAGAAGAAAGAAAAGGAGGAGCTATCATTTAGGAGTAAATTTTACATAATAACAATAATGAACAGCATTGCTACAGGAAATAGCAGCAGGAATTGATTAGAAATTACAGCAAATATGCATATAGTCAAATAAGAGGGAAACTGTACAGCAAGAAATCAGTACCTGAAGGGCCATAATACCAGTAGTGAACTGAGTCATAGGATGAGCAGTAATTGGTAGGGCATCAATTGTTTTGAACACATGGTCTGCGATTACAATATATATAGACATAATCAACACCAAGTGAAAAGATTCATTTCTGATCCGAGAGGCAAGCACAATAGCAAAACCAAAAATTCTTCTCTTAACAAGAACTACTAAAGAAAAGGGAAGACAATAGACACTGTAAATATAATCGATCACCAATACTTTTGAAAAAGTTCATTACCTACCATATTAATCAGTTGATATCAAGAATAATACAATGAACAGGACTTAAAAGGCAAAAAAAATGAATATTCATACAGAATTACAGATATAACATATCTATAAAACAGACACCAACAGGAACTAAAATTGGCACAAACATTGCAAGTATACATTGTCAAAATACTTAATTGTTAGTGAAATAGTGAACCTGGGACTGAAGCACGTGTTCGAAGTTCTGCTGATAAAGCATCTACTTGCTCTTTGCTCGGAACCTAAATAAATGTAAAGTAAATTAGAATACAATTGATCAAAAAGAAGCTAGAAAAGCATACAACAAAAGAAAACAAGATTTTGACAGACATAAAGGTATAGCTACATCGAAGAATAGCAGTGTAAAGAAATCAAGGTATAGCTACATCAAAGTATGCGCATGGGACTACAACAAGTAATTACAAAGAAAGTGAGAAGCATCTCTCAAACATTTTACCATATATTTCTATAATTTTACTTTCTTCTCTTGAAGTAATTTTCACCTTAACTGAGAAGAGCAAGGTAGAGAGATCCCTTCGTCCCTTTTCTACATTTTTAGGATATCATTTATAATTAACCACTTAGAACATATCAATAAGTATTTATCAAAGTTACATATGTCGAAAATGATATATGAAACACAAAGTCACCCTTCTCCCACATAAAGTGTCAGTGAGATGAAGACTTTTCGGCAAAGAAAAGCACAGAACTAAGACCCAAGAAAAGCACAATTTTTAGAAAAAAATGTATTACCGATGAAACTAAGGCTAAGAATATATAACAAACCTTTCCAGTTAAAAGAAGCCAAAGAAGGCCTTCAGGCAATGGCTCTCCACCAGGACTTGCAGCTGGTAAAAGTTTCTGACACTCGGGTATAGACAAACCCCTAAATCGAATGCCCTACAAAAAGTACCACCATCAATGAAACGAAGTTACATAAAACCTTGTTTAAATGAACTGGAGGGAACTTACAATCGAACGCAAGAGATAAGTACTATACCTCATCTGGGTCAAGTAAGGAAGTTTCCCAAAGCAAACCAGGCATCCCTCTCATTCCGCCCAATACCTATTACATTAATTCATAATGAGATAGGGGAAACTTTTTACATCATAAAGTGGCCTTGAAGAGAAATGATCGCAGGTGTAATGTTGCAATATTGACTATTTGACTTATTATAACATGATTATTCTAAATTCCACATTTGAGAATGGCCAACCATATTCACGCCAAACAAGTATTTTGATACCTTTATGGATATGAACACATAGGCATGGTCCTTGAAAACTTACAAGAGACACGAAAAGCTTGACATAATTAATTTTATATTTTGTATAACTTATATGTTCAAACGAATCTGACATTACTGAATGTCCAAGTACCATAGACAGATAAGAATATAGATTCATGATAATATTTTACCATGTCCACACTAATCTTCCCCAGCTGGACACTTCCAAATTCTTTCTTTATCTTCTTCAGACGTTCCTACAAAAAGAAAACAAGCTCAAGAACATTTATCAATAAGATATTCATGATTGTGAACTACATTGTTGCATATTTTGAAAATCAATGTTTTAAGTATAAACCGCTCATTTACCAGTTACTGAAACCCTAGCTCTGATCACAAAGGGCAACAATACAATTACATAAAATCTTTAGACATTCACGAGATAATTGCATTGTAATGTGTAAATAAATATCTAATTTTGCACTGATAATCTGAGGAAAGAAAACACTATTAGATAAAGATAGCTACCAATTGAAAATGCAAAGATACAAATTAAGCAACCAAACCTGTTGTTCAGGAATCAATTCTTGCAACTCTGCACGTAGATCCTGCACAACATGTGAAAATCATTCGAATATGTCACAATAAGCTCGACACAACCAAATGGAGAACCAAAATAAAAGGCAACATTTCGACATCTTGAAATCTAATGCGCAACTATTCATGTCGGCATTATCTTTCTTCACTTTGACAAGGTAGATTTCAAAACTAACTACCACATTTTAACCAAGTGGGTCACTTTACAGTAAATTATTTTTCCTTCAACTCCTCAAAATTGATCAGTGACACTTATTATCAATGTTGAGCTTATGCAAGATAAAATTAAGCTAAAAGCCTAATCAATACTGCAATACAATACAAAGTTCTTTCCATAGTGTTTCACTACTGCTTTAATTCATGTAAATGTGCTAATTTGTCATCGATTTCGCGAAGCAATAAATACATATTGACTGAAACAAAGAGAGATAATATACCAGACTAGAAGAACTTTGCATCTGAATCCATCTCACAGAATTGCTTAGACATGATTGTTGTCCCTGCAAGTCAAAATTCAGTGACATAAATCAAATAACTACCAGTAACTCAGAAATGAAGTAAACTTACAACAATTTCTAAATTATTACAATACATTAGTTCAAAATTAATAATTCAATCGAAGAATTAATCAAAAATTCAACATAAAAATCAAACAAAATGTCGAGCAAAAATCTTACAGAACGAGAACGAAGCTTTGAGAGAGTTGAAAGACCTCTGAAAAACGACATGATCAACCTAAAAACAAATTATATTAATTTAAACAAATGAGAATCATATTTAAGAGCAAAAAATACATCGAATTATGAGAAATTGATGCAATTACAGGAAATATCAAATCTGAAATTGAAAATCTGGAAAATGAAGCATTAATCAATGGCAGACAGAAGAGAGAGAAAGCGAAAGAGAAAGAAAAAGAGATACCTTTTAGAAGAAGAAAGTGTGAAAAAGACGAGTTAGCGAGTAATTCGGAGAGAGAAAAGGTAGGAACTTCGAACGAGTCTATGATGACTCAATGAGCCAAAACCCAGCTTAAACAAATGTTTTGGCGTTGAGGGCAGGTGGTCGTCACCGTAATTTAAATTATGCTATCAACGTGATTATTAAATTCTGTCGTGATTTTTTTTTAAAAGAAGTTGCGTTTCATATGAGTATGACTTTGAATTTTTAGATTAAAATACATAAATGACTGACGACTTTCTTCATATTTGACATTTTCAGACACCTAAATCGACAAACTATCCTACTCCGTAATATAAAAGCAACATATGGTAATGTTTCACAATTAATCAAGCTTCCATTGTATTGTAAAGTATTGTTCATGATTTATCGTCGATGATAAATCTTATTCACAAACATATATCTATACAATTTGGATTATGGTGTTAGAAAAATACACCTGATATTAAAAATCTTTGATCACACAAATTCACAAAACTCTCAAATAGGAGAGGATGAGTCAAAGAATATGGTCATAATCGGAACTAAATTGAAGTAGTAAAGAACAATACAATTAAACTACAGCAATAGAATAAAAGGAATTATTTTGATTTATGGATTGGATAAGGTCTACAGGTAAAAGAGGTATGGGAAAAATGCAGATGACCCTATTGGGGTTCGGAGAACACTGTACCAAACTAACCCATAAAAAAATTGAGTAGAGAACCAACGATTGATATGCCCATATGGTGTTTTCCCGGAACAGTGGACATTAGCAAGCTTCATGAGCTGCATTCGAAAACATGAAGCTCATTCTTATCTCTCACATACATGCAACTGAAATTGCAAGACTCGTGCAATTGTATGTGTTTCTGAAGAGCACAGCAAAAGTTGACGATAAAAGCCTCTAGTGATTCCAGCCATAGAATATTCAGACTTTGGCTGTTTTGGTTGCATCTAGAGCTTTGAGGTTGGCAACAACAACAATATCCATCCCAGAGAGCCTTCTGAAGTTCTGAGAATTGCTCGAAGCAACATCTACTCTCAATCATCAGAAAGAGGGCACAAATCGATGACATCCATCTACAAGAAGAAATGTAGGACAGTTGTACTGAAACAGAATGCAAACATTAGAATCATCTGAAACAACACTGACCAATTTTCAGAAACTTGTGGAGATGCTCACCAATAAGTTGTAATTTTCTTATCTGATGTGACTTTGGGGTAAGCCAATAGAAAATAAACCTCAAGTGTCTCTAAGACTAATACTCATCAGACAGCGGCCAACTTGTTGGTTACCACAGTTTCAGTCTCCTTATGAAAAATGCAAAAAGCTTGTGTGTTGCAATATCAGCAGCCAGATGCCACATTGCCACGGCTTGAGGTCGGCACCTTTTGCCAGCTCACTCTACAATATCAACATTGATGCCGAGTATTATTGCAGATCAATCCAGAGAAATCTGAATTTCCCTAAAGGCAAGGGATATTCTTTGGGATTTGGGAGATGAAGCTTTAGCCAGTGCCCTTTTCCATGCACCAGTCATCAGACAATCCATGTAATGCCTACCTGATCCATCAATTGATTAATCAAACATCAAATTACATGTATAGCAGCTTGAAGCATTTTTTTTCATGCTTGGGCACAAGTATAATTTTGATGTATTAACAAGCCCGAGGCTAGAAAACACAACAAAAGCTATAGGGTCATTCGTTATCGTTTTTTGTTTCCAGTTTTCAGTTTCTATAAAACAAAAAACCAAAAATCAATAATTTAAGTTGAGAATTTGATATTATTACTGAGAGGCAACAACTCTGAGTAGCCTACCAAATTTTCTTGAAATAATGGGACAATGGGACAAGCAGAGAAGTAAACTACAGAGTACTTGACAAGGAGTACGATAACAGGGAAATTTACCTGTGTTGCATATTTAATTTTAACCAAGTTGTATAAGATGGTGTACCTACCGCAAGATGGCATTCAAAAAATCAGAGATGACTACGCCCCAATATCTGTATCATAGGGAAAGCATCTTGTTACATGATCAATTCATCACTTAGTTATATTTCAGTGCTCATCAAAACCACAGATATTCCTGCAACAATAAAAAAGCATTATCTTAACATTCTCCTTTTATAATTGAAACAAACGATCAAACACAAGGGCTAATTATTAACTCACCCTTATGCACAACAGAGTTATCCTGTATCCATTGGAACTATACAGTTCTTGGGTCTTGTTTCTACATCTGATAAATGTAATGCCAGATTTTCCAGCATGTTATCTCCTTGTTCACCTTGTCCTTTGAAATACTCTAACAAAAACAAGAGAGCCGATTGGTTGACTAAGACACCGCCTAAGTCAAGAGGAGCATTCCCATCCGCATTTCCAAGTTTATTCAAAAAATCAGCAACACTATTGGAGAGCATTGATGCATTAGTTATGGTCCAATGGGAGAGAATGGCAGCAGCGAAATCAGGGAACTTATCACTAGGCAATAACATGACAGCACCAACAATTTCTGGCGTGGGAGCACAAGAGCTACATAGCGCTAGAAGTCCACCAACAGCAATACCACTAGCCTTTGAATCAAAATCAGTTGAAAAGAAGCAGCCCAAAAGCAACTTCTCCAAAGGAAACTTGTTAACAGTGAGCTCTGATCTGATCAAGCCCCAAATTTTGTGCTGATCTTCATGCTTCCAGTAAATAGACCTTTTAATTAGTTGAAGAACTTTTAGAACATCTTCACCAAATATATTGAGCCTTTTCAATCCCAAGTCCATTTGCATGTACAAAAGATCAGCATCTTCCAACTGACTGACAAGTAACAGTATTACACTTTCATCACTAAAAGATAGATCAGGAAGATACAAAAAGATACTGCAGAAGAGAAACTTCAAACTTTTTCCCTTCCATAATGAACTAGACACCACATCCATTAAGGGGAGCTTACCAGAAACCGACACTTCTGTACTTGAAACATCCTTAGCATGTGTAAGAATAGTCCTATATGAGGTGAAAGCACTATCAATCATGTTAAAGATCAATTTTCTATCAACCTCGGGGGTAGGAGTAGTTGCTCCATTTACACAATTTTCATTTTGGTATGTAAGTGCCAAATACTCTTCAATGTGACACTTTAACAAGGGCATATTTTTGTATGTGATCTCACTGGTATAATCAACTCCATAGCCAGCTTCGTGTGCTTCGTGCGCAAGTCTCAATGCATATGATAACAAGCGGGCTCCAACTAAACACCCATTCCTTGACCACCAGAATAGCATCTCTTTGATCCGTTGGTGTTGAGAAATAATAAATGTACGAATGATCACAGGTTCTATAGAGTGAACTTCATCATCACTGTTTGGAAGACTTCCAGCAGGTGAAAAAAGATTGTAGCCAGCCAACTCAAGCTCCTTCTTTAATTCACATGCTAAATAGTCAGAGCCAATACCACCAAATTTATCTTCATTGGCAGGATTTATGTACAATTGCAGAATGTTTTCCACAAGTTGCTGGCCTTTCCTGCTTGAGTTTTTCATGAACTCTCCTATTTTTCCAATCAAATTTGCCAAATCATCAACTTGGCTCTCGTAGAACGGAGCAGCTGAATCAGTTGGTTTTAATACAGAGCTGTGCTGAGCATTCAATTCATCATTTCTATGACATGCAGGAAGTCCTCCAGATAAATGTTCCTGAATTGCCTGATCAGGTGGATTAGGCAAAGTCTGGGATGACACATCAGACGAAAGAATTCCAGGTGGCTGAGGACCCTTAGGCTCTTTGCAGGTTCCAGATTCGACCTCGAATACAAATTTTTGAAGCTTCTCTTTGACCAAAGGAGACAGTACATTGCAAGAAATAAAAATGTCAAGAGAACCAATCACTCCTTTAGTGACTAGCATACTTATAGCAGATGACACACCTTTGTAAATGACATTTTTCCTGTCCATATCATAGTTATCCACAACTAGCAACAAGAATTCTAGTAGAGAATTGGTCATATCGATGTATTTAGGTATAGAGTTCACCATCAACAACATTGCAGGCTCAATATTCATAACGTTGTCCACCTTTTCATCAAAAAAAAGCCAATCATAAAACAAGGTCAGCTTCACATTAGCTTCAAAGTATTTCTTTGAACATAATTTCAACAACCAACCAATAACAGCCCACCTTGGAATCACATCTGATTGAAGTATCTCGTTTGAGGGATGGTGTCCACAGCAAATGAAACGAACAATGTCAGAGACAAGCGTCTCTCTTTCTGGCACAAATAGGAATTTCCTAGTGAACCATGCCTGGTGCCTTCTCTGAGACCCCAGCTTTACATGGGTAAGCAAAAACCGCAACTGAGTCTCCATTTCAGGAGTAATTCTAAGCAAGAAATACCTACTAGATGTCCTCATGCCATAAATACAAGAAATGTCTGAAAACCCAGAAGTCCCAAACGAACTTGGATTCAACAATAAATCCTTCCATATAGCTCGAAACTCGGGAATATGAACCAAGTCCTGTAAAAGACGAACTAAATCCCTCCCAATCCTCAAGCACAAATGAAACTGCTCCCTCAACATTCTAACACAAAACTCAATCTCCTTCCTCTTTAACTCATTCAATTTCGGACTACGCAGTAGGCGATAATGATCAGCCAATAACCTAAGATATGTATACAAAGCACAAGACAACACTAGGGGCTCCTCATTCAATATCAAATCCCATTTCAACAAAAATAATTTAACCATCTCAAAGCTCAGCCATAAATTCCCATCACTAAAAGCCCCACCAACAATTTGCCTCAAAAGAGACACCAAAAAACAATCAAAACCAATCCCAGAAACATCAATCATAACAGAAGCAACCCAAATCAACTGAACTTTAGGAAATTCCAACACCTTTGAAAACAACCCATCAACAATTTGTGAAAGTAAATTGATAAACAAACAATACCCATCATTTACAATAGCATGTAAGTATTTAATATGAATATTGGCCAAATTGGGTTCACATAAAACCCCATAAACAATTGCTTTATTAAGGTTTAAGTACTCTTCAGGGGAAGGGATAGTTAGCTTTAATGGGGGTGTTAATTTAGGTAAAAAAAGATTATAAGCTTCTCTTAAAGAAAGTTCTAATTGATTTGGGGATTCATGAGGTGCTACAAGTATCAATTTTGAAGCCATATTTGTGATTTTAATGGAGCAAGAAAGAACTAAGAAGAACAAATAAATTGGGAAAGGTTGAAAAAGTTGAAGAGATTAGGAGGAGGAGTACCTTGTTGTGGTGGCGCTTTGCGAATGACTAATTGGGGGTGAAGTGGTGGTTGTGTGGGCATCCGGGGCCGCAAGGGGTTCACCATTCACCATTCACCAAAGAGGAGAGAGAAAGGGTTGGAGCCGTAGAACATCTATGGTGTGGTGTGGTTCGGTTATCGGCCCGCTGAGTGGGAAAGGGGCGAACTATTATTTTGATAAATGTTCATTTTTATTTTGGTAAATGTTCAATCACATAATATATTACATGGTTATTCAAAATTTCACATATTCCTTATAAAAAAAAAATCACATATTAACATACGATTATAAGAATTTTTATAATTGCTCCTATTTTTGTTATCTATCTCAAATGTTTCATGTACATTTCAATTTTGAATTGTTTCAATATATGTTTTTTTTCTCATATGAATATATGGGCAATCACATATTGATAACTTAAAGTTGGAACTACTTTTTCTACGTTATTTTTTAATCTTATATGGAAATTTAAATTTAAGGTTGAAAGATGGATACTTCTAGTCTTCTACGTCAATGGCAAGTTGACAACGACAACCGTTTTTTTTAAAAAAATAATAATAAATAAAATAGTTCTTTTTTCAATAATTATAAGTCAAACGTAATGTATGAAAGGACGTACAAGATTAATCTTTAATATATAAACGTTTGAGATTGAAAACAATTACAATGGCTACCATTTAGCCATTGAAAAATTCCAACGTGAAATATGTTAAACCCCAAGTAAGATTAAAAACAACTAACACAGGATCCATAAGAGTAATTGGCTAATTGCATATAATGTAGGAGCAATTCACTGATAGAATCTTTTGATTCCGAGATTTAATTTTCATATTACGTACTGCACATTGGTTGCGTTACTTCAACTGCGAGGATTATGGAATTTTTTTCATGTCATGAGAGGCAGTTACGTCTTCTATGCTGGTGTTACGCAATCACAGACTATCTCGAAGCACGGTTTTTTCAAAATTGGGTAAAAGAGTAAAACTCTCAAAACAGGAGCTCGTAGATTATTTGGGGAGTGCAATATATTTTGGCAAATCCTATCTGCTTCCCTATGGATCGAAGAGAATGGAATTGCTTTGGAAAAAAAAAAAATTTGCATCCTTTTACAGAAACATGTTCTATAAGAGAGTAAGCAACATATAAGAAAAATAAGACATTAAAAAATTATATATAAAGATATCTTACCATCTCATACATATATTAATCATAATTTCAATACTCGACTCATAAATATATAAACTAAAGGAATCCCGTCAGCAAAAACCTACCCAAGAGTGATATTAGTCCGGTGCAAATGGAATCTCAGTCTCAAAATTATTCATCAAAGTTAACACCGAGGATGTCGATCAGTGTAATAGCAATGGAAAGCCCTATGCCGTAGTGGGAAAGACAAATAAAACTGGTCATGCGGTGCTGTTAACCGGATGGAGTGAAATACCATCGAAGTGTTATTTGGTACGAGACCTCGAGAAATTGATCAGGAAGATAAAAAGATCCAACTTTGACAGCAATGCTGCAATTTCTAAAATCTATTACATAGATGACATTTTTATGGTGTATGATTAAGGTTAGTGTTAGGAAATGTCGGGTGCGTAGCGGAAGTGGAGATGTGTATTGATAGAGAAATATGAATGGAATTGGTAATTGGCAAGATAATTAATATAATCGAACACATAATTTTATGTAACGATGAGCATTTTTATTCCACTATTTGAAAATAGGAGAGTACAAGTATCCCTTAAAGGTTTATATTACAATATGACTAGGAGTATTACAAAAGTATAGTGGTTTTGTAGGAATATAAATTTGGCAGAAAATTACAATGAGGGTTTATGAATTTTGAGTGTGGCTCTTTGGGTTGTGTTGTGTGTGTTGAATGATTGAATGCCCATGACCTATATTTATAGCTGTAGATGGAGCTTGGAAGAAACGGCTGGAATATTATTCCAATAATTTCTCCATCATTCTTGTATCCATGACGTTCTAAAAAATTCATGAACCATGTATTATATTCTAATTGCTTCCAATGTATGTATAATGCTCTAGAACATTCAAGTATGTTATTATTCTAGAGAAATCTTGAGCAAGTAATGATCTTAGGGCCTGTTCACATTTACTTAATTTCAGTTCAGTTCAGTTCAGCTCCAATCAGTTCAGTTCAGCTCCAATCAGTTCAGCTCAGTTCAGTTCAGTTCAGTTCAGTTCCAATCAGTTCAGTTCAGTTCAGCTCTTAATTTCCCTCTCACATAAAATATTCATTTCAGCTCAATTCAGTTCAGTTCAGTTCCAATCAGTTCAGTTCAGCTCCAATCAGTTCAGTTCAGTTCAGTTCAGCTCAGTTCAGTAAATATGAACAGGCCCTTACTTGATCATTCCGGAAGCCTCTAGAATATGCACAATACTCCACCAAAATGATGGGCTTAGAAAATTTAGGTCATACCCAACAGTTAGTCTTTCCTGTCTGAACTTTTCATGAACTCTCCTATCGTAGAACGGAGCAGCTGAATCAGTTGGTTTTAATACAGAGTTGTGCTGAGCATTCAATTCATCATTTCTATGACATGCAGGAAGTCCTCCAGATGGCTGTAGGGGATTAGGCAAAGTCTGGGATGACATATCGGACGAAAAAAAATCCAGGTGGCTGAGGACCCTTAGGCTCTTTGCAGGTTCTAGATTCGACCTCAAATATAAATTTTTGAAGCATCTCTTTGACCAAAGGAGACATTACATTGCAAGAAATAAAAATGTCAAGAGAATTAATCACTCCTTTAGTGACTAGCATACTTATAGCAGATGACACACCTTTGTAAATGACATTTTTCCTGTCTATATCATAGTTATCCCCAACTAGTAACAAGAATTCTAGTAAAGAATTGGTCATATCGATGTACCTAGGTATCCAGTTTATTGCTCTCCTTCCCATTTGCATACTGAATTATTGATTCTGCCTATTGATTTACTAGAATATCATAATTTTTTTAGTACATCGAGATGAAATACACTAATGAGTTTTTTAAGATGTAGTTATGTAAATGAATCATACTAAGTAATACACTAATGAGGTTTTTAAGATGTAGTTATGTAAATGAATCATACTAAGCACAAAACAATCTTTACAGCATTATTAAACAAATTCAATTTGTGCTTAATTGTTTGCCTCGGAAATGACTTTACATTGACCTTTACATAAACTATTGACAGAGTCACGAATGTATTTGTCCCCTTGATCTGTATATATGAACAAATTCAGCTTAAACAAGAAAGTTACAATCAATTTATATTATTAAGATGAAAATTATCAAAAATACTGAACAATCATCGCGGTATGGTCAATGTTCAGCCAAGTTATACATGGAGACTGGAAAGCCCTGTCAAAGGAGGTTAGAAAACCTGAAAATTGCTTTCATTTAATCAGAATTTACAAGGCAGCTGCTTTTAACAATAGCCAGCAACGTACAATGTATATACATTTCTCACCCTCAATCCTCACACATCTTACAATTAAAAAAGATAAGGAAAAAAAAAAAAAGGAAAGCTACAATCAAATTATAGGGACTAGAGAAAGAATCAAAGAAAACAATCGAACCTCTGCATCTGGACCGTTAATATTAGTCCAAGATTCATAGCTTCATAAAGATCAGCACAAAATCGTGTGGAACAACAGAATGCATAAGCTGTAGGAGAGAAACTTGAAATATAAATATCCAAGTCTACAAATTTCATTTATCGGTGATGAATGAGCCAAGGTCACTTTCAACACCAACACTCGACTTATCAGATGTACGAACATTGTAGCGCTCGTATACTCTTTCTCGGTTTGCTGCCCACCACTGCTCTGCTTGCTTTTCACTAAACCTTTTCCGGCTGCAATAAACAGGGCAAAACAATTATATAACCTTTGACAGTCAAAATGCCCCTGTATGGCTATATCTGACAAGCAAAGAAAAGTGGCCTACAGACTACTTAGAGTATGAAATCATAAGTCTACAACTTAAAACAGAATCTAAAATAGGACTACAGAAGAAAGAACTCACCTAAACCGAACTCTCTTTAGATCCTTGATACCTCCAGGTAAGGAGATAAATGTAATATATACACCAGGCTCATCCTGCTCAACCCATTCATTCTCTGGACGAGGCTCACCTTCTCGAGTTCTATTACCATTTCTTGTCGCCTCTGTACTAGCTACTCTACTTTGAACAGAACTACGGCTACTAGGGGTGGCTGACCCATTTGAAAACACAAGGCCATTGAAACCATATGAGTCAAGGCTAGGTATCTGGTCATTACATTGGTCGATTGAGGGATTTGAGATGTCAGCAAAAGTAGGAGTGGAGGACAACGATGGAAATACAGGAGACTTGCTATTTCGCGTAGCTCCAACAGGTAGCCTTTCAGCCATCTCTTTGAGCTGTATGAAGTAAGGTATATATTACTCATCAACGCAAAATCACATCAATTATCAGTAGACAGTTGCAACAAAATAACTATCATTAATTCCTGTGAATCAAAATCAAACTCATACAGGTGCACCAAATTATAAGAGAAAAATTTATACTTTGTAATGAAGTCAAAATAATGTGATAAGTTACAAGAGTCAAGAACAGTGAAGAAATATAGAGAAAGTGAAGAAAATCTAAAAGATACCTGGGCAGTTAGTGATTTGATCACTTCCTTGGCCGCTTTGCATTTTGCAGTCTCTTCACCTGCTATTGATATTGCCTCCTTTAATTGCTTATTTGCTCTTTCCAATTCAACCTCTTGAACCTGAGCTTTGCGAGTGAGACTTTCAGCCTAAAAGAAAAGAACAGGGTAAATTTTGACCATGTTGGCAACAGCATACTTCAAAAGTAATTAGACTAAAAATAACGATTCACTCACAATTGAATCTAAAAATACCAAGTGACCATAAATTTGAACTCACAGATAATCATCCTCATTTCCATAGCAAATTTAATTAACAGATCTCTGTTATGAAATGTAATGGTTACAAACACACAGTAAACTTTCCAAAAGGCGTCTTATCATAGAAAAATGGAAACTGGAGTGATGCTTAACAGCATTGCTTCCCTGCTTGATACAAAGGATATGCCAAGAGAGTGTCCAAAAGTAGTCTCATTGTTAATAAAAGATTAGAGAAGACATTAGCAGGCATATAATCTAACTTTCAACCATTCTAGCAAAGCCATTAATGCCTAATGGTACTCTATAGAAATGCTAAAATGTTCAATGTAAAGGGATAAATCGATAGTCACAGAAGTAACATAATAACAAGTAGAAAATAAGTTACATACCTGTGCTCTCAATCGGATAACCTCCTGGCTAAGGCTGTCATTGGTCCCCTTGGCATCATCAACAGTCACTTTTGGGGACATAAGTCCTGAGAGGGTTGGGGTAGGTGTTGTTGAACGAGGTGGACTTGGTCGTCTAGAGATTGGTGAAGTCGCTCGAGAAACTATTCTGGATCCTGGAACGGAAGCGGAGAAAAATTTCTTTGATGACCCAAACATAGGATTGAAAGATTTAGATATATTAGCTCCCCATTGTGACCCTCCATTTGGTATAGGTGATACACGACTGCTATCATATTCATACTTCTTGTTTTTCTTAGATCGACCTTCCGAGGAGTCCATTGAAGAGTATCTTGCAAGCTGACCACGGGATCCAGAATCAAGCTTTTCCTCTCTCTCATTAGGCTCAGTCCCTTGATTCACGATTCCTCTTCTACTAGCAGAGGAACGGGTTGAAGCCCCAGTTTCAACTGCTTTCCTAAGTTTAGTAAGGCAATTATCACAGACCCGATAAGGTTTGTTTGGATTAGGTGCCATGGAAGCCTTGAAAGACTTCTTACTACTACATGAATGACAAAATAAAAGCCCACAATTGTAACAGTTATGCCGTTTTCTTTTGAAGTTGAATGGCAGACGACAGCCAGAACACATTGACTGATCAACACCTGAGACCCACTTATGTAGACATACAGCGGCAGTGAAGTTTGTACCACAAGCAATACTTCTCACCTGTTTATCTTTTAGAGCTTCTACTAATGTTGGGCCATTTCGATCTTCTGTATCCCCGTGACCTAATCGTCCATTGGCACCCTTCCCCCAAGTGTAAACTTCAGTTCTTGAGGTCAAGGCAGCAACATGATAAGCACCACAAGCTATCTCCTCCACAAAACACTTTAAAAGCTTTCCTTCCACACGTGTCGGGAGCTTCCCATCACTATGAGGATTACCTAGTTGGCCATAAACAGGGCTACCCATCGTATAAACATGACCAGACGTTGTAAGTGCAACTGTTATGCTATGTCCACAGGTAACCTGACAGAAATTAGGCTCTACAAGATCAGCAACACATGTGGGCACAAGTTTTGCCTCCTTATCACCATGCCCAAGCCGGCCTTTATCTCCATCACCCCAAGTAAATAGCTTACCTGAAGAGCAGTTGCTAGACCCTGAGCTGCCCACCATAACTTCTACAACTGCAGCAGTATGCCAAACACCACAAGCAGCTCGAACTGTGCGAAGACCCTTTAGGGACTCCACTTCTCTGGGTATGGAAACACTTTTACGGTCTCCATGGCCCAAAACACCAAAAGTGCCATCTCCAAAAGTAAATAATTGCCCAGCAGAAGTCACAACAGCTGTGTGCCAGGGTCCACAGGAGATGTATGAGACATGTATGCCCTCTAGCGGACCATTCACTCTTTTCGGGACCCAGTGGCTTACATCATTCCCATGCCCAAGAAGGCCAAAATTGAAAGCACCATCACCCCAGGTGTACAATTCACCAGAAAGGGTGACAGCACAAGTATGATGCTCCCCACATGCTACAAGCTCAATGTTGGTGGTACTGAGGGCATCAATGAGCTTTGGATGTGATACATCAGCATCCACCCCATGCCCCAGTCTGCCACCTGTTTCCTCACCCCAAGAAAAAATCTCCCCTTGCTTGGTAACTAGAGCTGCATGCCGTCCGCCACAAGCTATGTTCTGGACATCCAGCACTACAGCCGACTCTAATGCCTTAGGCAACAAAGAATCCATCTTGTTACCAAAACAACTACCTGTTCTACGCACCCCACCACCTAACACACCATCTCCTGTACCTTCTCCCCAGATAAAAACATCACCCAGGGCATCCCCCTCATCAAGACCAGAACCTTGACTTGATGAGCTAACAGCACTTGATAGACTGACCCTAAAAGTATCTGCACCCATTCCTTTCATTTGACTATATACACTATCTGAACCTGAAGAAATGGAATGGACAGACATAACAGCAGAATCTGAAGGGAAAAAACCCTTAGGAGGTGCAGTGAGCATCACATCTGAGACTGCTTTGTCCAAAGCATTTTTAGGGGGGCTGTCGTATGGACTATGAAGACGAAGGTGTTCACTGCTATCCTGAGTTCATTTAAATAAAACTCAATCAAGCATGGAATATAAAATGTCAACAAGGAAATGATACTTTTTTATTACTTCTGTTCCTTTTTTATTATGTAGTACCTTCTGCAAGCTATCTCCACTAGCAAAGGGAGAGTGTAAAGGAGAGCTTCTTCTTGTATAGGTCCTAGGACTATTTGCTTCAGATGGAATGCTATCACTCCTTGATTCTGTTCTCCACTTCCGTTGCTGACTCCTTGAAATCAAAGCTTTGAGACCACTAAACCATACTTCAGCTTCATCCTTATCCTTGCAAATCTGATGATAAGAAGTAACTTGAAAATTGCTTGAAAAGAAATTAAGAAACAAAAGGGCCGGAAGAAGGAGAATTCCATATGATAAGGTACAGAGTATAGAAAGTTCGTACCAAGTCCAATGATCTATCATTATATATGAGAGAAAATGACTGGTATTCCTTCTCCGGCCGAGGATATCTTTGAAAAATTGGCTGTATGGAGAAGTAATTGATTAGAACAGATCCACATACATTATTTCCAAGAGAGTTCAGTCAAAATCGTACAACACCATTAGGAAAATTCCAAATTACCATCAAACAGCAGCTTACAATCCCTCATTCCTTCCCCTACCACCACCCCCAACTAAACTTTATTAAAAACAAAAAAGGCAAACAATATACCACGTGAATCACACAAAACACACAGGATATTTGGTTATTCACAAAAACAAAAAAAAATTACATATTAAAAAATAACTAGATTTTTTGTTTTACTTTTCTTAGTGACAGAAAATATCATGTTCCTCAATAAGATCTTAACAAATTGTGAAAGTGACTTACTGTGCGCTGGCCAGAAATAATTCTGGAAACATGACTCAGCTTCAGGTGCTTCTCCTCTTTCCCCGAGAACCATATCAAAACAGATTCATCCTGTAATCAATATTTAAGTCATAAAGATACTAATGCAAGCATTCAGAGTACTATTACCCAGTCAAATATCTGAAGCAGGAAAGAGCAACATAAACAAACAAGTTCAAAAAAAAAAAAAGAGAAACTTACATTGGATAGCCGGAATGGACAGAACTTTGGCTTTCCTCTTCTTCCATACTTAAGCAGATATGCACCTTTTTTAAGGGCAGTAATTGCCTGAAATGAATCCAGCGAATAGCCTATAAATGATCATTGAAATTCTCAAAGGATATTATCATACTGACACCTTATGTTTGACTCCTTGCAAAAAGTCTTTTCCATGTGAGAGGACAAACTATACATGTTAACCAACTATTCTAATAACTATGGTATCCAGGTGGTCTCTGTTTTGTTATAGAGGGGCAGCAGACAAGAACTACATACAGAGTTACTGACAGGAGTAATCAAACAGTAAGACTGAACTGCATCTAGGGAACTACTGGTATTAGACTAAGTCCAACATAGTTGAAATTGAAGATCAGCAATTTGAAAGATATGATTACAAACCAACTGGTGTCTGAAACTTGTCAGTAATGTAACTGTATCTAACTCCCTTTCCGCAATGTAGCCTTTCTAATGACACCTAAACTTCCCTCTTTTTCTAGTAATATTAGCAGTTTATAAAACACTCAATTTTTTAAAGCTAATCTAAGGCATTATTGCAACAGTGGATCTTGCACTTGCACTCTGTACTCTTAAAGTCCATTACAATCAGAAACAAAACCATGAAGTTGCATATTTTCTAAGTATGTATCAAAGTGAAGTTGAGTTGAAACCACAAACCCTTCATATAGGCCGACTGAACAAGATACCAAATGCATGGTTATATCGTCTATGAACATCAGTGTTACTCATATTCTTCATCACCAAACCAATGTTGTGTAATAAGAACACTTGGTAAAGAAACTATATGTACCCTCCTAATTTGATAATTTACATAACAAATCAGCCAAATTTGGTGTCAGACAATTTTCATAAGTTACCAAACTCAGCTATTTTTTCCTCGGATTTACAACTAACTAACTCCTAGTTACTCATAGTCCTCTTCGCGAAAACAATGTCATCTAATTTCACACTTGAACACGAAAGAACATTTGAAAATCTCTAATTAGCCTAAACACCTAACAAATTAAACCGAATTCGGCTTCATAGTCCTCTTTGCGAAAACAATGTCATCTAATTTCACACTTGAACACGAAAGAACATTCGAAAATCTCTAATTAGCCTAAACACCTAACAAATTAAACCGAATTCGGATTCAACTATTTCCATACACCTCAACTCCAAACAATCATATTATTCATGAATGATAAAATCATTCATACATTCAATTACACCAAATGCTCATAATAAGTTCAAATCATTTCAATTTCGCCTAAAAATAGCAATTACAACAAGATTGCAAAATAATTCAGCATAAAAATTCGAAAAAAAAAATAGTAAGAAATTACCTGCTCAATATCTCTTTCAACAGGACCATTGCGAGTAAGATCTGTAGTCATTTTATCCATCTCTTCAAAAATTGAAGCTCAAACCAGAAATTTCCCCCAAAAATCAAACACATAAAATCCAAAGAAATTCAACTAAAACTCAACTTCAACTCATCCATTCTCAAAGTAATGAAACCCTTCCATACATCAAATTCTCAATTAAAAACCTCAATTTCATCAACTTCCTCAAATCAAATTTCACTTCATCATCAATTATTCCAGAAACTTCGAATTTCCGGCATTATTAATCAGCTTAAATTCAGCTGAATTACACTAAGAAGTAACAAAAATCACACTCAATGAAGAACAAATTCGAAATCAGAAAATGCGAAAAAATGATGAAAGTCAAAGGTGGATTGACTAGCGCCGGAAAAAAAGAGGAGAGAGAAAATGGTCAGAAATGAATCAGCGAAAAGGTAGGAGAGAGAATCTGGGAGAGTAAATGATCTGAAAACTAGTTGCAGAGTTCAGAGGAAAGAGAGAGAAAGTGATAGAAAGAGAGAGAGATGAGTTTTTTTTTTGAGGAGAGAGAAACTTGAATCATTTACTAATTACTCTTCTTAAAAAATTAGAATTTGGTGTAATTATTAATGGAAAATAATAATTATAAAGTGATAAAGAAAAAAGGGAAAAAAATAAAGTTGAAAATTGCTTCATCTATATCTATTGATCTAAATTTTAATTGTATTATACATTATTATACACCTGATACGTGATTACACATGTTTATCTTGTTACCGGGTATACCTAGAATCTTAAAGACGATAAAATTAAGTATACCTAATAACAACTAAGAGTTTGAACGTGATATGTTTGTAGTGACAAAATTGTCCAAATATGTCACTAATGCATGATCGATAAAGTGTGAATTACTAGCTTAATTTTGTTACACTTTGCGCCTGGTAAAGTATGTACTATTTACCATGTATATCAATTACTAACTCATTTTTAGGAGAATTGCACCATCCATAAAATCATTGAATAATTTATATCAAAATCGTTCTCACTAAACTCAAAGATAATTTAAAATCAATCTAACAACCTAAGTTAAATTGTTCGACCAAGTTAGTATCACTTATACATCACTAATTGGTTAGTGAAATTAGATTAGAAAAATTATGGCATCCAACATTTGCTTACTACAATCTATGTCATGTGCTATAGTTCGTCATGACATTATTGAGCAAGAAAATATCCAATAGCATGGACGTAATCTCAAGGCTCCATATCAACAAGAATAATGTCCATGTGCAAAGAATAGATGGACTTTAAGGTCTTCCAAAATGCCCTTATTAAGGTCCACTTTAATGCAATACACACTTTAAAGGAGTAAATTTTTATCAAGAAATATGGGGACAAGTCTCAAAATTTCTACAAACTTTTTGTTACATCAAACTGATCAAATGGTCCTACCCTTTATGTTGCATTTTGCATGAATTATGTCATAATTAAATTGGGTAATTTGGGTGTACAACGTCTGAAGTTTAATTTATAATTGCGTAAAGAAAACACTAAAGGATCGGATCTTGTCTAAGAAATTTAAAACTCTAATTTTATAATAGCGTAAAGAAAACATTAAAGGACCTTGTCTAAAATATTTAAGACCTAATTTAATTTAAATAACGTGCAACTGTACACATTCTTTAAAGAGGAAGCTAAAGCACCCATGCACGGAAGCATTGGAAAGAAAGCATCAGAGTTTGCATACAAAATCCACCACATAATATTCAATTTGAAAGTGAATTTAAATTCTATTGTTATTAGAAAACAACACAAAAACTAATACAATTCGCTTTCAAGAATACAGCTAAAGTTAACAATAACCTGCTTTAAATACGATAAACAATATTCAATTCCAAAAGGACATATTGTATGTGAAAAAACATTATTCAATAGTTTTATTAAAGTGGTCCTATCTAGACCAACCCTACATACTCTTAACTAAAATTGACTATACTAGTTAGATTTGTAGTGTAGTAATAAAAAGTGAAGAAAACTTTTTTGATTAAAAACCCATAGGTTTACATAATGGTACTATCCAATAACTTATGAAATAATAGTTGGACCAACTTTTTCATGCATCCAATCTACATTTAGAAACTTAGCAAACGTGGGGTGGCAACTTGTTAGCTAGCATAATCTTCTTAGCAAAATCCCAACATAATATATTTTGGGTCAGATCTAGAAGGAAGGAAATAGTGTCCTAAAGATCATAATCATTTAGTTCGATAGTACTGTTGGTTTGTTTGCTTTACAGTACAAGAATGTTAGATTTTCTGTTCATACATCTGGTTTCTAGCTCAGTCTTCAAGTACTTCTACAACGTACAATCATGAATCAATGAATCATGGTTTCAGTGCAAATTAATACAAAGTTCGTAGTATAATTATAAGTTCAACGTGACGTGTCACATGTGGATGCCAACAACTTAGTTGACTAAAGACTATGAGTGATATCCGAGATCAAATTTTATCTACATTTGTGTATGTGCCCTTAGGATTTGTTATTTTCAACTTATATCGGGATTTTGACAAAATAAGATGTATAAAAGTAATCATAGTAGGAGTGTATTTATAAGAAGCACCAAAAAAATTATCAGAGAGGGGCTTAGGTTAAGGTCTTAGACCACCATAGTCCTTATATGAAGTACTCTGTAAGTTATTAGGTTTGTGCCATACTTCTTAATTATAATTATTTTGTGAATGTGTATATCACTGTGTGTTAAGGATTTCACTGAGGAGATGCTATTAGTATAATAATTTATACATATGGGTAAGATAGGGTACATATTATGTACTATGGCTCCTCAAAAAGATAGTGTGGATGGATGTTACGCGGTATGTAAGCTGGTAGTATACAGCTTATGGTAATATCAGTTAGATGAACGAATTAAAGCACCCATGAGATACACCGGAAAGCAGAGAAATTGATCAACACTAACAAAAGAAACCTAAGCCATGACATAGGCAAAACAGCACGTGCAAGGGAACTTGCAGGTGCATAACAAAATTAGTTCCTAAACAAGAACAAATCAGATGATTTACACAATATATGACAGGGCCAGGATTGATTGAGTGATCAATCTCAACAACAAAAGTTGATCAATCAATCTTGCCAAAAAGGACATCGCTAAAGGAGCAGGAGGGGGGAAGAGAGTGACATGGTTTGGACTTTGATGGGGGCATATAGAGCAATGCTGTTCCATCTACCCAGCTGTACAACCCACCAATGTACTTTCTGAGGGTGCAAACACTTTCATCAAACCCGAACTGTGAGCTCACTTGCATTAAAATTCTTTTCGGCCAAGCCTGATCTGAAATTTACCATGTTTGACATTACATATTCTCAGTCCATAGAGGAGCTAGTTTCTGCAGTCTCATCTTCACTGAAACTCGATGGCATTTCAATTGGTCTGCAAGGAACAAAATTCCAGTTTTGGTAAAGCAAAGGAAGAAAAAAAAAACGTTACGGAGTATATCTATGTTAGTTGCTTCCATACAGTCCGCGAGTTTATAAGCTCAACTAAGTAGTAATCCTTACAAATCTTACATGATCAACAAATTTGCTAACATAGAAAGCAGGCAAGCAGCAGTGTGATGAGTGAAAAGTTCAGTTGAGAATTGGGTCTAGTAAAAACTATATCAGCTCTTTACAAATGACAGAGACATAATAATAACACAATCATTACATACTTCCTATGTTCAAACATATTAAGGACAAGACATGATTCGATATAGTCCCCACACCCTCCACGACTCCATTAATTGTTCTAAGGAGGTTAATATTGAAAAATCCAATCATAAATCTTAAATTTCGTGTAGACCTTACGTATCTATTATCATACATCTCAAGGTACAAAATTTTAACTTGGTATTGGTACTATAACAAAACAAATAGTTAGACAAATACGTGATTGTTTTAACTCACCCTCTAATCTGTCTTGACCACTGAGATGGCTCTTGAGGTGATGGTCTGATGGCAACATAACCTTCCTGCAGCAACTCTTCTCTCCCTCTTTTGACAGCCTTAAAATGCATACAAAAAACATCACAACCATATGCAAGAAAATACTTTGTAAGAAATTAACATAGAATTTTGTTGAAGGCAGAATCTCACTCTAAGCTCATTTGGACTCATTTTCGATCTGATTGAATCATGATGATCGACAATTGGTCTTCTCTCTGCATAAAATTCCTCATCCTGCCATCCCTTAAATTATTCAAAATTCAATATATAGCTCATCCCACTCACAGATTCAAAAGGCTAAACAATAATAAAATGAAAAAAAAAAAATGTGTATCTAAACACACCTTCATTATCCTGCTAGGTGGTACTCTGTCTTCTTTATCTATGGGGTCCTTATTCCTAACTGGTGCAGCAACAGACCTGGAATCTAATCGTTCCCTTGTACGGACAGCCACAGAATTCCCGTTGTCATAATCATTCCACCAGGGCTCCTCTGGTTCACTGGTAAATTTTCCGCCATAGGAATCAGATCCCATACCCGATGGTCCATGCTTACGCAGGATACTGTTGTTCATACTGCCATCATAATCTGAGCTTTCTCTAGCAGAGTAGGAAGCCACACAAGATGGTTTATGGGCTGCAAGTACACGTCCTTGGTTAGGATAAGTTGACTTCTGTTTAGGTTGGCGGTAAGAGAAACTGTCTGAGTCTGTCTTATGCAAGGATCTGTAATCAGCAGGAGCAACAAACTTGTCCTGATTTCGTATCTGCAACGATAGAAATGTCAGTTTGCAGATAGTATAAGAGCAAAGAAGTAAATAAATTTTTCAATACAAACAAAAACTTCCCAGTAAGGCAGTACCCGCCCACAGGCATACATGGAGCAAAGGAGAGGTTAAGCATTCATAATACATACTAGTAGTATATGATGGGACATTAAATATCACTAGTATTAATTTCTAGGCATTTGTTACGAGTACCACACTACCACATCATGGATATTCAGTTACATGAGATATTCAATATCACTGGAATTATTTTCAAGGGGCAGAAAAGTAATTAATTAAAAATACAAAAAATAAATACGCTAGAATGTAATTAAAGTACTTCCTTGAGCACCAGCAAGGGGAGAATAAGGCGGGCAGGGGCAGGAGGGGAACAAAAGCACTGAGCTTTACTTCCTTTCCCTCGATACTTTGAATTTCAACTTAACTAGAATGTAAATAACAGCAAAATCTTTGCATGAGAGATGTGGAAGAACATATCAATTATATACTCCATTTCTTTCAATCTGACTTAACTAAGACATAGTAGAGCGGTTTGCCAGGTGATCAAATACCCAGTTCATTATAGGTGATTGTTTTCTTGTGTCGATAACAACCTTTCCTAGAATAATTCTTAGACTGCTGCTACACCAGATCCTCTAAACAGAAATACGTAAAAACCTAAACCTGAACCTGAACATGATTATAAAAATAAATAAATCAAAAATCAAAATTCCACTTACTGTGCTAAGGCTGGGTCGCTTGTGAATGGCACCAATGTCAAGAGAGCTAGAGCCAACAGGTACTGAAACTCCATAAGCATCTGTAGAACGAAGCAAAAGAGCCAAGAACTTAAGAGTTGGAGAAGAAATGCAATGTGATCATTCATCGGGATACATGTAATGATGAAAAATCACATAAGACCAGAAAACATATCTTTGCCAAGTTAAACAAAGCAAAATACAACACTCAAGAAAATTTGTCCGGATTAAGTGTCCCAGGGTACTGCAACTACAATGAACAAAAGATAGGGTTTGGACCCTCAACAGATAAATCCCATCAAAGCACTGCATATTAAAGCGGAACAACTTTTTCTTATACCACATACCATGAGTTTCTCATACAATCATCAAGGATAAAATCACCTCAAGTTTGACAAGAAGTCAAAGTCAGGACTTCACTCTCTTAAGTTTAGAGTAAAAAACAAGATCAAAATTCCAAATTCTTTTGCATAGTAAGTTAGCAACATTTAAGTTCACTAAAAGACAAGATAAAATACCATATGATGAGGAGAACAAACTTACCAGAATTAGCATTCTTGCTTGGTGATTCAAACGCCCCTGGAGGAAGTGGATCAAATTCAATCCCAAGGGGAGGACCATCCTCTTGATATTGCCTTCCTAGTTGTCTCTTGACTGCAGTTACAGCAGCATTTTCCGTCTGACCCTTGATTTTCAAATATCCTGAGGGTCCCACACGCCTCTTGTTTTGAGCTATAAATCCATTTGGTGCCCGATATTCTGTTGTTTCGACCTCCAAAGAACTCCTTTTATGGGGGTAAAAGCTACCCTGCAGAGCTGAATTACTTTCTGACGATGTATCATCCATCTCAATTCCATCATCAAGCACCCTTTGTTCATAGTTTACCTCAGCAGCAGGAAAATCATTGTTACCAAACCTCCGACTCTCGACCTCCCTCAAATCAGCTAGCCTATAATCACCTTGTTTGGTGCTACTGCATGAATCCTGTTTTAGCCCACTACCACGATCTTGTATAACACCGCTAGAAAGTTCCTGTCTGCCAGGTGGGTTTAGCTCACCATTTATGATTCTCTTATCCTTCAATCTGCGGTGGCAAAACCATCCAGAAATTTGCTTCTCAGTCAAACCTATATTCTCTGCAAGCTCCGCCTTCATGGACTCAGTTGGGTACTTATGTTCTGGATACAGGATCACAAAAAGCAAAAGAAAAGTACATCAATCATTTGCACCACAATGATAGAATTATTTAATTTCGGGAAGGTCAAAAGACAAGAAGATTTGAAACCATTATAAAAATCCTCCAAAGCTTGTAGTTGGTATGGTGTCTTGAACCGCCTTCTCTCGTTCTTCTCTGGAAGTGCTTTATTTTCTTCACATTGTACTTCGCTAGAATCTGAAACATTGAACAACATAATAACCAACAAGCTAAATAATAATCCTTTTTCACGAGATAGGAACCAGAGGAAGGTTAGTTAAGTAAGTTTTCAGTGAAGACCAAGAGCACTCCCAGTCGTATCTAGATAGTTCTTAATACATCTTTAACCAAAATGACACCAAACTAAAAGCATTAAGACAAATAAGCAAGATTTCAAGGAGAATAATTTATGATGATTTTGGTGGCATAACCAGGTTTCGGTTTTACATTGACACAAGTATTAAAGATGATATTGCTCATTAAGACAATCATAACTTGCAAAAGTATTGAATCTCTAGTCTATACTATACATCCAAAAGACAACAACCAAGACATCGCAATAATATGACTAAATCCTTAGTTGGAAATTCAGTAACAAGGTGTAACAACATCATTGAAACGCTAAATATTAAACTGATTATGGCACTTTTTTATCAGCAAACTCCGCGGTTTCAGATCCTATCTGTGAGATGACAGTAGAGACGAGAACAGCAGTATTGCCAGTATGTACTCATAAAAGCGCCTTTATCATGCGATATTATCTCAAGAAACATCTAGTTGAGGAACAGCACAGCACATTGATCTCCGACACTTGTTATCTCTTATCTTATGAACACTAGTTTCAATAACAAACCCAGAAGGTGATTCACATATAATCTGGCTATCAATGAGGTCCCACTTCACATTCCAATGTCAATCAAATTTAAGTTTTTCTTCTCCTAAACAATGAATCCTCAATATAATAACGCAATTAAGGAGCAAATCTAACAAGCTTGTTAGGGATATAAAAAGAACAAATGAAACACAATGTAGGTTCACTCCAATGTGTAGATCGAAACCGGAACAAACACGACGATAATCACCCATAAGCTTTCACATAATTTGCCCTTCCGTTAAATGTAACACTCCTTAAACAACAAACAATTTATCACACACAAAATGGGTTTTTTTTCATCCAACACAAAAAGGTGATACCAATTGAAAATTCACAGATTTCCAATTGACAAACAAAATAATCAATAAGCATACCATCAACATACACATAATAACACGATTAATTCAGCATTCTAAACAACAAAAATTAGCAGTTCATATACAAAAATCAGCATAAAAATAAGCAATAAAATCAGGCTTCCCTAAACATAAGAAACCCCCAATTCCCAACAAAATTCAACAAAAATCAAATCAAGAATACATGAAAAACATGCAAACCCAGATCAAAAACATAGATTTTACACAAATTAAACCCAGAAAATTGTATCAAAATTCATTAAAACTTCCTCCAAATTGACTAAACAGGATAAAATGCTGTAATAAAAATTAAAAAATCCGAATTTTAACGATCTAGGGTGGACATATAAAATTCCCATTACCTTCCATGTTGTGTATACAACTCCAAAATCCAATCAAACTTTTTGGGTCAATAAAAATTTCCAATCTTCTTTTTGTTGAAAAGTTTTTTGTGGTTTTAATGGGGTCTTCGAATCTGGAATCCTAAATCAAGCGAAAAATAGAGGAGAGAGAAAGAGAGAAGAGGGGTCTTTGAGAACAAGGCAGAGATAAAATAGCATCTTCTGAGTTTCCCATCAATTTATGGAATTAGTACGAGTAGTATTTTTCCTTTTCCAGAATTTTGATTTCTGTTCTCGGATTTTGTTGTTTTAATCCAAATTATGGTGCGACCCTTCACTATTCGTGTTTGTGCTTTTTTTTCTTTTTTTTTTTAATAGTGGTTATACATGAGGAAAATTTGACTTTTGCTATTACTAAGTTACACCATTTTGACTTTTATTACCCGTTTAATTTTTTATAATATTATACTACCACTTAAAAATAAGTGGGCCCAAAAAATCCTTTCGTGCTGGCGTCCCCACCCCTTCTCCTTTCCCCCATCCCACGCTGCCCATCTTCCTCCCCTTTCCCACTCTCGGCACCGGATTTTGCTCAGGGAGAACGCAAAAAAAAACCTTCAATCTATCGGCGAGAAAGCGTCAATTGTACCCTCCTCCCAATTACTCACCCTTTCCCGCTCTCATGTTACCCGTTACTAACTCTTTTCATCATTATCAAACCTCCTTTCTTTCAAAAATTCCAACTCCAGCTACATTACCCGTACTTCTTCATCTTCCTACCTTTGCACCACCTCCACCACAACTACAACACTACCTGTTTTCTATTTTCAACACCCATTACATCAATTTTAGAATTATCACTTAATTAATCCACCAAAAATAATGCATTTTCCTCCCAAATACTTTTACTTTCCAAAATCAGATCTTAGGTAGGAACAAAGACTGATTTGACGCCATTGTTTCCCGTAATTGGAGCAAGAGTAGGAGAGAAAATCGGCGGTAGAGTAATGACGGAATCAAGGCGATGGAAGAATTCTTCATTAAAACATACTAGAATTCCGTCGAGGCCATGAGCGGTGTGGGTGGGGAGAGGGGGGAGCGTTCGCCGGCGTCGGGGGATCATTCGAGCGCCGACAACCATCATAGAGAATGGGGATGATGATTGACAGTAAGGCAGTGGCTGGAGATTATTTTTATTTTTTAAAGTTTTTTTTTAATAAATTAAAGGAAATTTTGTTTTTTACCACCTTACAAAAGCACTAAAATCTCTTTTACCACCTCCCAAAAAAAAAGTATTACTTTACCACCTTATAAAAAAAATAAATATAGGTTTTACCACCTCCACCTGACTCCGGTGACGGAAAGTTGATGTGGGTCCCATTCTAACGGCTACTTTTTGAAATTTACCCCTTTGTTCCTCGATTTTCCGTTATAAATACCCCTTTTAACCAATTTGTTCCAAAAAATCAACAGATTTTTGTTTTTTTTTTCGATTTGGTTCCAAAAAACTCAATTTAAGTGTGCCCTAGCATTCCCAGCATCGACTTGTTTGATATTTGTGCTGAATTAACAAAGTTCACTGAGACAGAAATTGGAAGGAGGTACGATGTTCAATTAAATCTCGAATTAGATGATTTTGTAGCAAATTTTTGCAAATTGTTGTCTGAATTATGTCGCAAATGTGATGTTTGATTGTAATTGTGGATATGACTTAAGAATTGAACCCCAATTTCGTACTTTTAACATTAGGGTTTTTGTTAGTTTCAATTGAATTGGGGTTTTTTAAATTTGAATTGATTATTATAATTAGGGTATGGCAATGGTAATTTTGTTCAACTGGGAGTAATGTTGATGATGGTGCTTGCCAATTGTTGAAGGAAATGTCTTCCGTAAGCTATTCACCATCAAAAGAAAAAAAATGTCAATGCGGAGTACCCATGGCGAGGCTTACTTCCTGGACTAGGGAGAATCCGGGACGCAAGTTCAGGTCGTGCAAGTTCTATGACCCTGTGACAGAGACAAGGGGTTGTAAAGCCTTTGAGTGGGTGGATCAGCCAGATGGAACACCATGGCAAACAGAGGTGATTAACAACTTAATACTTGACAAGAAATTGATGAAGGGTGAGATAAATGACTTGAAGAGGGAAGTAGATGATGTGAGTGGGCAGAGGAGATGCTTGTTGAATGAAATTGATTCCTTGAAGATCAAGTGTAAGGCACTGAATTCTGACAGGAAGAAGATGAGCATGGAGAGTCAAGGAAATGATGGATCATCAAAGAATTTGACTATGTTTATGGGTGTTGTTGTGTTTTGTTTCCTAGGTTTGGTTATGTCCTTGTATTTTGCTAGAACTTAGGATTAGTGTGGACATTAGTCAATTTAGGCAATGTTTTATGGCTTTTGTTAAGGTATCATGTTATGTATTTGAATATTTTGCGTAATGAAATGAAATGAAATATTTTGAAAAGGTTGCTCTAACTTGTAGTGCTTAATTTAGTCATTCCCATTCATTGTAGTAGCAAAAGGCATATTTACATATGCATACAAAATGTTGAGAAAGTGTTGCAGCAAAAGAGCACTACATATGTTGACCTTTAAAAACTAAGTTGTCCAACTACACACATGAAATTACTTAAAAAACTAAGCTGTTCATGAAGTACATATTCTCTAAACTATTACAAGCTGTTCAAATTCTTTGTCCTGCTTCTGGTAACTGGCAGCTTGGGCCTTGGTTGTGTTGCTTGGGCTGGCTGAGATGAAGACTCATTTGGTTGGGGTTGAGTTGAGCTCTTTTTTCTGCCTCTAGGAGTGGGTTGACTCAGAGATTGATAGGGTGCTGATGATGCAGGGGCAGTTGCTGAGAACTGGGAAGATGTTGCTGCAGTAGTAGCCTGTGGTTTTGGCATTGTCAATGCAGCCTGCATTTCAAAAAAAAAAAAAAAAAACATAAGTCATCAACCTAAAACACATACAATGAATGCAACATTTCATGTATATACCTGTTTTGCAGCTTTAGCCTCACTTTTCTTCCTTTGCTCTTTCATCCAAGCTGTCTGCAGCTGTGGCCTTCCCCCTTTGGGATTTTGTGCAGGCTGCTGTGGTTTTTCTGGTGCAGGACCTTGCTTACAGGTCTTGGCATAATGTCCAAACCCACCACAGTTTCTACATTGCTTTTTGATCTTTTGTTTTTTCCCCTGAGAAGTAGCAGCAGCAGACCCTTCACCTTGTTCAAGCTTCCTTTTTTTCCCTTTTGGTCTGCCTGGCTGAACCTTTATCACAGGTGGCAAAGGCTCTCTAAGCTGGACCCTTTCCCAATGCTTTGAACCAGGCATTGCAGCTATAGGAGACTCATATGCATCTAGGTAAGTGACCCTATAATAGTGTGGATGCACATACAACTCAGGGTCCTCCCTCTTGTCTAAAATGCAAGCATAAGCATGGGTACAGGGTATCCCTGTCAACTCCCATCTATAGCAAGTGCAGGTCCTATTTGACAAGTCAACAATGCACTGGTCATCTTTGTATTGAACCTCATAGGTCTCTCCCCTAGAAGCCACAACAGTACATGCCCTAGCATACTTCTCAATGCCATCAAACAACTTGTTGACATATGGTGTTAATAAACCCTCCCAGCTAGAGGCAGCCTCCCACTTATCATTACTTCTCTTCATCATGTACCTTCTTAACCATTCCATTTGGGTAAGAATGGGCTTATCCCTAGCTTCCCTAATCACAGCATTAAAAGTCTCACACATGTTGTTTAACAACATGTTAGACTTGCATGTAGTTGAGAAAGCATGCCTAGACCAGTGGTGGGGGGGGATGTTTGCAAGGTACTCATATGCTTCGTCATTGAGGAACTGAATTGACTCCATAGCCACCTCAAATTCAAACTAACACACACACACACACAAAGACACACAGCATACAAAAATTACTCAGTTTGTACAGCAATGCCAAACAAAGGATATACAGCTATCCCAAATTCAACAATCCAAATTATACATTCACACACAAGATATCACATGCAAACACAATTATACACAAAATATTCAAAACAAATGCAAAGATAAAGTCAAAGTTCTTGTATATACCACTGTGCTTGCCCTAGCTGCTGCCCAAAAAAGCTCCTTGAAAGTGGCCCCATGAAATTGCAATTTGAAATTTGCCCAAATGTGTCTGACACAGAACCTCAGCTCTGCCTTTGGGACAACTTCAGCAAATGCTTCAATCAATCCCTAGCATATGACAACATACACAAAAGTTAAACCATATACATGTATAAAAAAAAATTAAAAAAAAACAGAGTCAAGGCACTTACTTTCTGCCTATCAGACATGAAAGTCAAGCCATGTCCTTTGTCAAAGCACCCTAGTGACTCCATCAGACTTTGAAGAAACCAAACCCATGTCTCCTTATTTTCAATCTCACATGTTGCCCAGGCTATTGGAAATATGTTGTTATTTCCATCTTTACTTACAGCCACCAAGATTTGCCCAGGATATGCTCCTTTAAGGTGGCAACCATCTACCCCAATAATGGGTCTGCAACCAGAGACAAACCCAAAACTCAGTGGAGCAAGGCAAATGTACATTCTCATGAAGATTGGCCTCTGTATCTGATCCATTGTATCCACAACCACATTGCAACTGCTGCCTGGGTTGTACTTTAGGATAGCTTTCCCATAGTCCCATACCCTAGCATATTGCTCAGCTGCACTCCCATAAATAACCAATTTGGCCCTGCTTCTTGCCAACCAGGCTTTGTAATACCCAACTTTAATCCCCAAATCATTCAATGCCCTCTCTTGAATCTGTCTTAACTTCCACCCTGGGTTACTCCTAAATTCCTCTAAGTACCTGTTTGCCAGAAATTCAGCTGTCACCTTCTTGTTCATCTTTGTCCTTACACACCTATGCTTCAACACTAAAGACTTAATCTGGAAAGCATCTGATTTCAGTAACCTGGAAGCATAGAACTTGAATCTGCACTTCCTCCCTTTCACACAAGTACACTGAACCAATCTACAACTTTTCTTGTTGTACTGACAACTACACCTTCTTCTACAGTAAGCTGTTATCCTTTTGCTGTCATTATGTAATAGGTAGTACTCATACCTATTCTCAATTGCATGTTGCCTCAAAGCTTTCCTCACCACTTGAACATTGCTGAACTTTAAACCCACTTCAAATTGGATAGGCTTGGAGAAATCTGTTTCAGCATTAAACCAAGTACAACCACCATTGTCATCATCAGACTCACCATCTAAGCTCCTAAGTTCCTCAGATTCATCATCAGCTTCTTCTTCAACCCTGATGTCAAGTGAGTTCAGATGTCTATCAATGTCAACCCTAGGATCCTTAGGCTCCTCTGGATCTTCACCTACACCTTCCAAGCTGCCCTTCACCTCACTTCTAAGCAGATCTAAGTTTTGCCTCAACCACTCTTCATCAGATTCATCATCATACACATCCTCTTCTCCCTCCTCCCAGTCCAGTCCTAGATCACTGTGCTCAGAATCAGAAGACTCAGTTCCTCCCTCCC
The DNA here is from genome assembly GCF_948465745.1 of Chenopodium album. Classification (NCBI taxonomy): domain Eukaryota; kingdom Viridiplantae; phylum Streptophyta; class Magnoliopsida; order Caryophyllales; family Amaranthaceae; genus Chenopodium; species Chenopodium album. The sequence continues at coordinate 2,096,097 of NC_137855.1, forward strand.
TATCACTGTACTCATCTTCAAACACCAACTTCTTCCCTGCTCCTTGCTTCTTCTTGCCTGCACCTTGCTTCCTAGGTTCTTCACCCCCAGATCTAGCACCAATAGCTCCCTCAAGAACCTTTCCCTTACCCTTTTCAGCTGCAGTAAACTTCCCAGAAGCTCCCTCACCTAACTTTCCCTTTCCCTTATCTTTTGCTGTCACTCTATCTGTAGCTGCATGCACTCTTTCACCCCTGTCCTCAGCTTCTTTGTCATGAATCTCAATCCCTTTTAACCTTGGGCTTCTCCTTACTTCTAAGCTAGTATCCTTTGGGCCTGTCTTAAGTATTCTAGGCCCACCAAATTTCTTTTTAAGTCTGCTCCTCTCTTTTGAAGTCAACTCATTACCATCTATAAGATTAAATGGTGTTTTATCAGTTGCTTGAATTTGCTCATGGCTAGTCACATACATCTCTATTTCCCCATCTTTATTCACTGTCTCAAGGAACCCCTTTACCTCATCATCACTATTCAACTCCCTTTTACCAGTTACCCAAGACTTCCCTTTCTGTTTATACCAACAACTAAATCCCTTAGGCACCCTAACAGTAGCATACACAAAACCATGTATAGCTGACTCCCTCAAGTAGTGTACATCTATGCTAGAAACAGGAACATTTTTCCTCACATAAACCCAACCACCATCCCAATTTAACACCCTTCTATTTTTACCAACTAATGAGGGTATAAATGCACCCCCCAATGTCATTTTAAGGTTCACTTTATCCATCCTAGCTGTAACAGGTCCAACAACAACAAAACAAACACAACAATGCACAATCTCAGTATTTAATTGAACAATTAATCATTCAATCCAGTTTACAACTACTCACAAATTACAACATGCAAGACCAATTAGGCTACACTTTGCACTTAATTAACAATTAAAATATAAATAAAACCCTAATCAACTAATTAATTAACAATAACACAGTTCAACCAAGTCAAAGATTCGCATAATTAGGGTTTATAATTGTTTAATTCACATATTCCCAAAAACAGCAAATTTTACCCCAAATTACTCCCAATTACCCACACAAAGTACAGTAAGGAGCTAAAAAATACCTCTTTCGTCAGAATTCGAGATTCTTTGTCAGCAAAGACTCAAGCTTTTGGACCTTTACGCGTTGAAGATGACAGATACCTCGCTCAGTAGCTTCGCTATTGTGGTCCCAACTACTCTTGCTGAGGGAAGAACTGTGCGACTTAGGGTTTGCTTTTTGACAAATATCAGAAAATGAGAGGAGAGAGAGTGACAAGGTTGAATGTAAGGGAGAAATTGATGAGAAATTGATGGAGAGAGGTGAGAATTGATGATAATTCAGAGGGGAAGGTGAGAAAAGGAAGAAAGAGAGGGAAATCGTATTTTTTGTCATAAATGTGGAGGGAAATGAGAAATGGTGGGACCCACAGCAACTTTCCGTCACCGGAGTCAGGTGGAGGTGGTAAAACCTATATTTATTTTTTTTATAAGGTGGTAAAGTAATACTTTTTTTTTGGGAGGTGGTAAAAGAGATTTTAGTGCTTTTGTAAGGTGGTAAAAAACAAAATTTCCTAAATTAAATTATTATTTAATTAAATATTGGCCCCACTTAACAGAATTTGTGGGTTTTGGTGGTAGAAAAACTCAAAAATTTTCTATACATTTCTACACATAAATCATGCGAGGTGGGTTACCCTATGCATTTAATTAGTATCATATTCATTAATAACATTCTTGAGTTCTTCCTCTGATGTTGATAAACGATTAAGAGCTCTAATCACTGTCGCAACATCTAATTTAATCACAAGATTTGTGTAGATTTTTGGAACTTCTCTGAGAGCACTGAGGATTGCAAGACCCTTTGCCTGCTTGGGGTAGAAACATACACCCTCGAATTCCCCTTAGAAGGTGATTGCCATGTTCCTCTGTTGTCCATGTCGTTGATGCTTTCCAAGAATTGTTATTACCCTTACTCTCCATCTTCTAGGTTGCATAAACACATACTGATAGGATAGGCTTCCTCAAAGCTTGCCATATCTTCCACATTACAGGCATCCTTATGGCTTGATGATGTTGCACTAAATCTTTGTGAGGGGGTTCCTTAATCAATTTTGCAATCTGCCACTCTTGGACGTGTGATTGTTCCATGTCCAATATTCCAGCTGGATTAACACTCACGCCTCTGAAAATGATTTCATTTCTATGAAGCCAAATTGACCACAAAGTTGTAATAAACCATGCGAGTAAGGGGTTGGCTATCATTATTCTCCTTTTGCATGAATTAGCTAATGAAGTTTGTTACACTCTCTACAAGACAAAAAAACAAGGGTTAGTAGATATAATACCAAGAGGGGAAGCAGCCCAAATCCTCTTAGTGATAGCACAAAGTCTGAAAATGTGATTTGTTTCGGGGTTTTTTGTGAACTCCTCGGATACTGGTCGCGTTCTTCTACTTGGACACCTGCAAAACAACGAATATTCCGTTTATCGGAATATTCGCCTCCGACGATCAAGTTAGAGATCGGTAATCGGAAAAGCTAGAGAGAGAAAGTAGAGAGAAGTTGGAGCTTTTTGATGCTCTATATTTATGTTATGTCGTAATCCACCCCTCCCATCATAAATGATTGGGGTATTTATAGGGGTGGGAACATGTGCCCCTCTAGGGTTTATACCCTGGAATTTCGTGACGTGATTGGCTGCGCAATCAGGAGTCGCCACGTGTCATGGGGGGCGCCGTTTTACGGCATTCAAGGTTTTTCTCGGAATTTGGGCCTGATGTAATCAAGGCCTTTTTCTCTTTCTGATGTTGTATTGTGTATTTAAAGGTAGCTGGCATGTGTCACCCTGTCAGGAGGACACGTGTCACCCTCTCATAAAGCCACGTGTCGCCTTCTTATTGGGCCACGTGTCACTATGAGATTGGGCCACGTACTTGGGGTATTTTTACCCTAAACATGATTCATGTTCTCGTTCTCTGTGTTGCAAAAAAGGGAAGATGCCATTAACTCCAATAATGCCTCTTTTAATAAGATTATCACCAGTGGGGATAATGTTCTAAGCTATCCTCCACATAAACATCTTCCACTTCGGCATGAGATCTAGCTTCCAAAATAGTTTCTAGAAGTTAGAATCCTTCGGTAACATACCATGTTGTAGCTCTGTCCTTACTTATTTGGAACCAATATCCTGTTTTGAACGAGTATTCTCCTTTTTTATCCATAAGCCATGTGTATTCATCCTATTGAACCAATATCCTTAATTAGCTACCTTTGTATATATCGAAACTCTTCCATATTATGTTTGCTTTCCATTGTCTCGAGCTTATCATGAAATCAACTACCTTGGAAATATGTTGGTTGTCTGCAAACCTATTAACTTAAATTCTTCTTTTATTAGCCTAAATGTCTTGCTCTATGGATGTTGACTTGTCATTCCCAATTCTCTTCCTGATACCTTCTTTATGCACTGATACTGCTCTTATCATACTTTTAGCTGCCCAAGATAATCTATGGATTTTTCCACCTGACTTGCCTAAGGAGACTGGGTTAGAACCATATATTGCCTCAAAAACTTTGCTTGCTAGGAGATTAGAGTTTTTATACATTCTCCGACATTGCTTCATTAGCAGGTTGTTGTTAACTGTTCGTATCTCCTTGATTCCCAATCCTCCTTCATCTTTGAGAAGATAGAGAATTTTTTTTCTTTCTCTGACATGGTTTATTATAGTTTTCCCTAGCACCCCACTAGAATCTGTTTATTATGGAATTGATCTTAGATGAGGTTAGTTGGGGGCACCAATATAGGGAGAGAATGTGATGAGCTAGGGCCACCAAGACTTTATTGATCAGAACTTGCTTTCCCAAATGAGGAAGATTAGAAAACTTCCAAGAAGAGATCCTATAGATAATTCTTTTTCTGATGTGGATGCAAACTTCGAGTTTGATCTTCCATCCACATCTATCGGGCAACCAAGATAGGTACCAAGTTCCTTGCTACTTTTCACTCCAATAGGCTTTCGTAGAATCCTAACAAACCTTGGTGGTGTGTTAGGACTAAACATGATTGAGAATTTGTTGTTATTTACCACTTCACCCGAGATTAGGCAGAACTCATTTATTAAACTCTTAACAAGTTTGCATGAGTTTAGTGTGGCCTTAAAACACAACAAAGCATCACCAGCAAAAAAACAAGTGATTAATAGAAGGAGCTTTCCTTGCTAGTTTGATGCCCTGGAGCTCGCATTTATCTTGTGAGAAAGACAATTTCCTCGAAAGCATTGGAGACTTGGAGTCCTACTCTTGTTATTCATTTTCTTTTCTTTTTTTTTCCACATTGGAGACTTGGAGTTGCACCAAAAAATAAAATATTGGACACTTGGAGTCCTACTCTTGCCCCGAGTCGATTTGACTTTACACCACAAGGAGTGTGCCAAAAATTTGATCCGCAACCCGACTAATCCATACCAAAAAGTCAGATACCCAATCCGATTTTTCAAATTTCAGATTGGACATTTGAAAATTTGGAATCGGATTTGGATCACGAATCTTGAAAAATTAGATATCTGATCCGATTAGATTTTTACCTTTTTTTTTAATATTTTATGTTTTATTATTAAATGCAGGTGAAAATAAGACAATAAATTAACCAAATTAGAAAAAAAGGATCGCCTCAAAAGCTTTAGAGACAAAGGAGACCGATGTCGATCAATCAGACCTTCGAAACTAAGTTTTTTGATAAGATTTGTCAAATTTACCCCTAATCAAATAGCAACCAGTCCAGCCACTATTTGCCTTGGTATTTTGAGTATTGGTCAAGAAACGTAAAGTAACACGAGCATAAAATCCAACCTAGATCAAGAATACACAAGCACAAGCACAAGCTTACGTAAAATTTTACTCACTCTATTTCATAATAATCCCAACACTTTTTTTTATCATTATTATTATTTTAAGAAAAATGCAACACTTTCTTTTATTTCTTTTTTTTTTTTTTTTTTTTTTTTTTTGTAAGGCCCTACAACTTTTTTTTTTTTTTTATTATTATTGTTATGTATTAATTCATACATAACTAACCTCCATTAGTAATTCCTCATCTTGTACTTGAATATATGCAATATATATAGTTTCATGTAATTTGGTAGTTTATGAATAATTTCTATATAATTTGTTTATGTTATTTGTTTATGTTAGTTTATGATTGATTTCTATATAATTTGTTTATGTTATTTGAATGTGTGGTTTTGAATGTGTGGTTAGTGTGAGTACTCACTGGTTTACTTGTAATTTTCAAACAGAGGACAGATATGGAAGCTTATTCTGAAATTTTTTGTCCTGTGTCGGGGAAAACAATATGGCAACACGTTCGTGGGTCTCGTTACCTGACAGAGTTCGACGAGATTAGAGTGCTTGGGGTTGGAGGATACGGGTGTGTGTTCGACTGCAAAAACAAGATAGACGGTCATCGATATGCAATCAAGAAGATAGTGCTAAAAGAAGCTGACACGGATTTTGACCATGTAGTGAGGTAATTAATTTCTAAACTCTTGATCTACTTGCGTTAAACCAGTTTTGATGGAGAGCCATTAACTAAGACTGCATAAGAAGTTAGACTAGATAACAAGTTGTAGTAACACATTAGCGGATCAATACTCTTGAAGAACTTGCCTTAGACTAGTTTTGGGATTCAAGAACTTTGATGGAGAGCCATTAACTAAGACTGCATAACAAGTTGTAGTAGCACATTAGCACAAAATTGAAAATGATAACCAGTTGTGTTATCATTTGTGCTACTGTGCTACTACTGTGCTACTATGTACTACCAGAAGTGAATGTGTTACTGTGCTACAAAATTGAAAATGATAACCAGTTGTAGTAGCACATTAGCACAAAATTGAAAATTGATGGAGAGCCATTTTCAATAGATAACCAGTAGCACATTGTCCCCAATCAGGTTCCATTTATGTTGAAAGAATAGACCGGCCCATGGAGTTATTAAGGGTTCATAGAAAATGCTGCTTTGGAAAAATGACCTGCATAAAGAGTAAGTGTGGCAATCTGAAAACTTGGGCATGATATCAAACCAGTCACCCACTTCAGGATCTTGGTGTAAATCACACTCCATGTGATTGAAAGAAATCTAGGATTTGAACAATTCTTCATAATTGTTGGAAAAGGCTTTAGTTATGTTGTCTTGATGGGTAATCTAGTTGTTTTCCTCATTTTGGATACCCTTGATTTTATTTATCCCTTTCCTTGTTTTTACACGTTTGAAGAAGTAGCTCGTGCATCAATCTATCCCATATTGAGTTTTGCTCTATGTTTCCAGTAAATATGCATACTTTCAAGCACTTGTTCCTTGTTTCTTTATCTTCCCATGCCTCTTCACAACTTTTGAGATTATTCTAGCTTCCTTGGAAAAATTATTTAAGGTGATTCCACTCTTTTTCTTGTACTGGATACACCAATCTCTACAACCTAGGATAGCAGCTTGTATCTTTCTTTGGACTTCATGCATGCTCAAGCCATTCACTTGCTTATTCCATTCTATGTTATTGGCTTCTTCCATATTCAGACATCATGCTTCAAGTTTATAAGGCCTTCTTTTCTTGCGGAGTGAATGACTAGAGTGCAAAACTATGCGAGCATGATCTGAGATATGATTTTATATGAAAGATTAGGAAATTTACATTGGATTTTTATATCTTATTGTCATATAATCAATGCAGAGAAGTCAAGGCAATGGCTGCAATGTCTCACCCTAATATCGTCCGCTACTACTCAGCTTGGGTTGAGAGGGAGATAGCTGGTAAATTTTTGAAGCTGGAGAGGAAAAGGGGTCATATGAGGAACTTAAATGCATAGCTGGTCCAATTCTGTACATTCAACAAGAGCTATGCTCAAGGTAAATCATTTTTTGAAAAATGAATTTGGTTGTATTCGTGTGGGTTGATGGCACTTAGCTTTGTCTGTTTTGCATGTTGTTGATGATGGCATGTATCAAGTCTGTTTTGTTAATTGTTTCACGTGATATATGTTACAATCCGAATATCCGATACGTCATTTTAGGATACCAAAACACCGTCTTAACTTTGGATTTAGATACAAATACGACAATAAAATTTTTAACAAGTTTTGTTTTAAAATATACTGCTCGTATTAGATTGTATGATGTATTGATGTAGTACTTACTAACTTTTTTTGCAGCTCTCTAAGTGACTTGCTAATTACTGGGAGTTTGGAGGATAAGAAATCATACTATATCTTTGGAGATATTGTTTCCGGGCTTCATCATATTCATCACAAGGGGGTTAGGCACGGAGATTTATCTCCAAGTAATATTTTTTTTGACAGGGATGGAAAAGCTAAGGGCTTGTTTGACATTGTTTTTTGTTTTCAGTTTTCAGTTTTTTTGAAAACAAAAAACCAAAAACAAGAAACAAGAAAAAGGTGTTTCCACTTTTCTGTTGTCAGTTTTCATAATTATCATGGTTTTAATAAGTTTGACTAATTTTTGAATCATTATGTGACATATATCATATGATTTTAAAAAACAAAAAACCAAAAAAACAGAAAACCACAATGATGCCAAACGAACCCTAAGATTGGAGATTTTGGCCTAGCTTCTTTGGCTGATACCGGGATTTTCGGAGAATATAGCCCAAGGGCTATTGGTGCCTATTGTGCACCTGAAATCAGTGAAGGTTATTACAGTCTTTCTTCAGATATATATAGTTTAGGAATTATTCTATTAGAGATGCTTAGAGACTTTAAGACAGACATGGAAAAGGCTCAAGAACTTCAACACTTCAAAGATCATTCTGAGCTCCGTTTAACTTCCCCTACAAATAAACAATTCAAAGTTTCCAGAGTAACATTTCCTATATAATATTAATATGTTAGATTTAAGAAGCAGCAAAATCAGTAGAAAAAAGAGCTCCGTTTCCTATTATGGGGCTGCTGATAATGATATTATCCACAATTCCATCAAAATCTTTTACAAGGGTACTGTGTGAAGGTGCATAAGTTAGAAAAGGCCCCGAGAGTTTGAGAAATTCCGCCCCCTAAATAAACATAATTCAGGAGCTGCAATCTAGCTGTTTCTTCGTCAAGACTCTTCTATTCCTCTTTCTTACTAGATGCAGAGTCGCTGTGATCTTTAGATGACGTATCCTCAGCCAACTTTGACTCGTCGAATTCCATCAACTGCACAAACGCGAAGCAGAAAAATCAGAGAAAGCAGGAAGTGAAGCAGATACAAAATTGAGCACTCAGAATTAAAACATGAGTCTCATAATAGTCATAAATCTTGTTTGAAAAAAAAAAGCTCTAAATACCAAAAATCTGGCATTCTCATATGAGCAAGAAAATGATTCCCCCGACTTTCATATTCAAAGAAGCGAACTTGGAGCGATTAAAAGGCCCCCAAGAAGCATTTTTCCAAGGAAGAACTTACTTTTTTTAGCCAATTCACTTCTTCAATCATATCTTCTTCCCCCCACCCCCCTGTTTTTTTCTGGCATTTTGCATCAAAACAATGAGCAACCTACTTTTTTCGGACACTCCATTTCACCAAAGGTACCTAAGTCAGATATTCAAAATCTCGATATGCTGTGGAATGTGGTAGGCCCCCCCCCCCCTCCCCTTAAATTTGGCCAAGTTTGACAGTGTGAAAAGTCCTCTTACAATTAACAACACACAATGTCAACACTCTTAACAGCATTCTAGCCTGTTTAATCTGTAACTAATACTGCTAGGGAAGAAGTCACAAACCGGTTTAATATCACCGTTCCACGTCACATGTACAGCCAAAAATCCAATGACGGCTGGTACAATGTAAAGAAGTGCAGGCTGAAAGGAAAATTAAGATTATTAGAAAAGTTGATATAACCTGGCTAATTCTGCTTTATAATACACAAGAAAGATTGGGAAAATTAAGTCCACAAGGAACCAATAGGAAGGTAAGTAAACAGTTGCGATGGCAAGGAAGAAGAAAGATGCACCTGTGCAGCTTGAAACCAATTCATCACAACAATTGTAAGGATCATGCCAGCTGCATACCCGACAAAAGCACTCTTGAAGTATTGGCTTTCTTTCCCTCTAGAAACATCAAATCGTAATGCCAGCGCCACAAAGATGCCTAAAGAAGTCACAAACCAAAATCAAATCATTAATTATAGGGAAACGCCTTTGCTCATATTACACTACAAAATGTCACTTTCTAAAAATGTGCAGGAACTCATGAAACCACGCAAAAGCACAACCACCCCCCCCCCCCCCAACAAAAAAAACAAGCCTCCCCAAAGGAATATGCATTCACAGTAAAAATGTCTTTCCACATCCAGTCTCCAGTAGTAGGAAACTAGGAAAACTTCACATATGGTCAGATAACCCATTTAACAGCAAAACACCAATGCGAGGGAGCATAAAGTGATCAGTCTCCCAGCAACAGCCTCCGTATGAAAGCAGTATAGTCATGCAAACTTCATCACAGCAATAAATAAGAAAGCAAGGTTTATTGGTCAGATTAGGAGAAAGGACAGCTGGAAAAAGGAATGAGAAAAGAAAGTGCAGGGTCCATGGCTGTATGGTACTAATAAACTACACCACACAAATACCGATTACGCAGACCTAAAGTACCCTCTATTAGTGCCTAGCTGTCCTGGGCCAAAGTCAGATCTCAAGCAAACTACAGAGATTAAAAGATGCCAGCCCACAAGTTAATCTTCACAGCTACACAAACTCCACATATATTCCACCTATATTAATTGTAAAATCGAACCCTATACTTTGCAGACTAAGTCGCTAACACAGACTTCACAAGAAACAGGAAACATTAATAATTACAAATCAGTAAAAGAACCTAAACAATAAATTTTCCTACTCTCACCAGGGATAACAATATCTCCTAGTCCCAACATGGAATATGGTCTCGCTGCATCTGCTGTGGGAAACAAAAGCTGCAAAGTAAATGAACCATTAACAACAATAGAGCAAGCATACATCACGTAATTCAAAGCAATACACAAATTAAGGCACTGGCTAAGAACTTACCTTGATAGGTGCATCAAAGGACTTGGCTACACTAACCATAACTGGAGTAAAGAACACCCAGAAGATATCATACAGAAAAAGTCCTCCCTGTAGATTACCAATAGTTATAAAAAAATGTAAGCTGAAGAAAGGATGAAATTCACAAAAGCCAGAACAGATGCCAACGTTCAAAAAACCACAAATCAACAAAAACTATCCACTCCTATGATAACCATGCACACAAAGACTATTCTTTAAACATTAAAAGTAGAACTTGTTACAAAGAGTAATTTGAAGGATCTAAAGAGAAGAAGAAACTCTTGAACGAATTCAGGGAACATTAAGAACATGCAATTTACAAAAGCACATACAATATGAGAAGCACAGCATGGTCATTATCATATTGGTGTACTTACTAATATCATAATCATCTTTGGGAGTTCAGGCAAAAGATGTTTAAAAGAACAAAAGACAAAAGTGCTGCCTCCAATACTACACTAAGTTATATTTCTTCCTGCTGCACTTGTTATTCTCTCGTCAATTACTTTCCCTACATTCCTATCCAAGACTGAAATCAGATTTTTGTAGTATGATCATGATGTTCAGACCTTCTATATGTTACATAAAGAATTTTCCAAGTCTCAAGTAAATCATTGAAAAATAGGCCAGGAGTCCCAATAACTAGCAATCAGCTACCTTAATTTATTGATGTCTATAAAGACAAGCCAATAAAATGTTTTATATGCACAATATTGTACAAGGCAGGCAAAAATTTGGAAAGACGGGTTCAAAAACAAAGAACTAACAAAGTCAGTGAAGGTATAGGATGACTTTAATTACAAGTACACAAATTCATTGACACCTGCTAAGCATATAGAGAAGCCCAGAGAAAATCAAGCAATACTTAAGCATATACAAACTCAACATATTCTTGGTCAAAGTAATATGTTAGGCAAGTACAGAAAGCCAAAAATTTAACAGTTACCAAGAGAATGGCACCAGTCTTGAAAGAGCCAAGTGAAAGCATTTCGATTCCCTGAATGTTAAGGGTGGGAAATAGTTAAAATCTACATAAGGAAAGGGCTAACTAAGAATAAGGGATTGAGTGGGAAAAATCAATTAAGTTAACACTCTAATGAGCCTAACAGTCAAACCTGAATGCAGAATGCCAGGCCCAAGATATTGTTGGCTAGCCAATGCTTCTTTGCAGCATACCAGACACAAAAGAAGAATCCAGGAATTGCAGCAACTACTTGAGACTTTGTGAACTCAATCTCCAAAGCTGTGGGGCCAAACAAAAAGCATCATGGTAAATACTACAGCCAACCACACATGAAAACCTCATTTTAGGTAAGGTTAACCAATAATCTACTTCATCAAGCAATACAGCAGTGTGTGAGGACACAAACATACAGAGGGAGAACACTTTGCATTTGAAAAAAGAGCACACAAAATGGCTGTGCAGGAACGGGGACGTATTGTTAAAATCCAAGATAGTGGAAACAGAAATCTTACAACATAAATGAACTACGGCGAGAACTTTTCCCATTTCCTTGGAGTAACTCATAACAATTCTTAGCCATTCGACACATTATTGAGGGTCTTCCAAATATAAGATACATATTAGTAGGAAATATAAATAATAAAATAGATTATATATACTCCTAGCTATATGGAAGGGAAAAATAAAATAACTCAAACCAGCACCCACCAAAAAATGTTCATCATGTTCTTTTTTCCTTCCAAGCAAAACCATAACAATTATTGAAGCAATACCCAGATACAGAAAAAAATTTTGTTTAAAATTATTAGCCTCACCCATAATACCACAGTGGCAGATTAAAGAAACAATCACAAAACAATAATTAAAAACCAGAAGCAAACCAAAGAAATAATAATGATAATGTCAAAAGCTTCAAAAGGACTAAAGGGCAAGTAACATACAGTGGAAGTAAGGAAAGCGCCAGACAATAACATTTTCATTCCAGTGCTTTGGAAGGAAACGCTTTATTGCAGGTAACAATGTTGCACTGTAAAGGACGACAGCACATAACAGAACAAAAATAAGTTTAAACTAAGAGAGAACCATCGACAATACATTCGGAAAATATTATAGCAATAGGGTGCACCATATGGTGAATACTTACGAAAAAGCTAATATTCCAAGAAGAAAGAAATAGCAAGTTAGCACGGCATTGACCAAGTCCTTTGAAAAGAATTTGAAAAGTAAAAACAGAGATAACAGCATGGCACTCCCAACCAATGGAAATCTCATAGCATGTTCATTGGACATAGTCTCCTGCATTAGACAGACAATCATATAAACAAATAAGCAACTTATAAAGGTAAAAGCCGCCTCCACCATCTGCATGTAGAAAATATTCATTGTATAGCAGCATTGCATATAATTCAGTACTTACAGTTGGTGGTGTGTCCTTGACTGACCGGTAACAGCCAACAAATACAGCAAGACAAGCTGTTAATACCACGTTTACATTTGGATTCACCTTCACAACAAGTGGTGCCAAAGATAAGCCTGAAAGACCAGCAAACCCATCAAATCATACAATTTTCTATTTTCTCTAGTAAAAAAAAAGGGGGTAAAAACACAAATCAGAGCATCAAGGAATTGCAAAAGAGTAACTAGATACTAATTACAAAATAATATGAACTCAAATCTCAAGAGCATCCCTTTCAATCGCATTAACCCCGTCATGCTACCACAATCACATCTAATATCAACACCAACTAAAAACCAACTTGCTCGAACATAACCATGACAGCTACAAAAATCTTTGGAAAGCTTAAAAACTCCAGTCATAAGCTCTACACAATTAGCCTACTAAACCATTCAGCAACCTGGCATAACTATCTGCTACTAATACCATACTATTTCAGCAACAATTTTATGTAGAACCATATTGGAGTAAGTTTATCCCGCCCTGCCCTTCCCTGCCCCGCCCCACCCTAGTCCACGCCCCCGCCCCACGAACAATATTGTATTCTCAACAACCCAGAGGCCAGTTTTCATTTACACTTAACTATCAATTCAGAGTGCCAACTACTGTATACATCCTTCTTTATCCTATAATTGTCATATATCAACATCATATGCATGACATCCAACATACCAATTTCAATTAAAAACTTATCAAATGTCACTAATCAAGCCATTTCATATTCATGACTTAATTGAATTGAAATATAAAAGAAAAAGATACTAAAATTATTATACATTTAAAAAATCAAGCATGAACAATAACTCAAATTATATCATAACAATCACAGAAACAAAATCACAAACCTGCAAGGGCCAGATTTGCTAAACGTTCAAGGTTCTTCATTACTCCTCCAAAATTCTACACTTAATTCAGCTTAAATTTCCCAAATTCAACGACCAAAATCCCGCAAATTCAAAATTACTTCCTATTCTACAAAATTACACCTGCAAATCAAACAATCGAAACCAATCAACACCAAATCAAATATAAAAAATATTACCCAACATTTAACCAAAAATCCAGACAAAGAAACACCTTTGGAGAAGAAATTAGATCTGATAATTAATTTCCCCAAACAATCTCTTCCCCAAATCAAATCAAAATCGCGGATCGAAGAACTAGAGAGAGAAAAAAAGAGGGAAGAGGAGAGAGAAAATTAGGGAAATTGAAGAACTAATTAAGATGATGAGTTTTATAATTTTCCAGATTGCTAAATTGAGATCAAATCTAAAAAATAAAGTTTGGAAATTAAATTAGGGTTTTTAACTAAATTGGGGGAAAATTTTATTTTACGTAATTTAACCGTTAGTTTTGGGGTGATAAATTTGATGAAGACATGTAGTTTCACTTAAAGTGGGTGACAGACGAATAAGAGTTGAAGAGATTATGACGTGGCGGTTTTTAATTGGCTGTGAAATGTTTGGTTTGAGGTTTTGTCTGTGAGGGAGGAGGATGGATTATTTTGTAGCGGGTAAAATAAGTTGGAAAATCTTTATTCCACGTCAGTAATTTACGTGTTGATGAAGTGGCGAAACCAATCAAAGAATGCCATGTCAGATTTTGAAATATCTTACTAGTTTTTGGATTTGTTTTCTAAGAGAGAAAATTAGTGCAAAACGACATTGTGATGTTAGAATTTAGAAGTGTTAAAGGTTGACTTTTAAAACACTTAAGCATTACAATTAAGAGAGTATTCCACTTAAAAAGCTCGTTTTTCAAAAAGCTTATTCCACTAAATAAGCTCTTTTTCCACTAATAAGCACTTTTCATTAGCTTATTCAACATTTTAAAGTGAAATTACACTTATATTCCAATTTAATCAAAACCCCACAATCGATCATTTCGCAAACTCAACAAACTATAAGCAATCAATTGTTTACCAACCACTTTTATATAATTAGTAAGTTGAATTAGTTGGTTAATAGAACCATCTCGTTAAAAAGCAATTGACACCATCGTATTCAACTTTTCACCAAACACGACCTTAGACACCTTAATTTTGCCGAATTGAAAATATTTTTATCGGACTAAACTTATTTTTACCAAAATTTATTTATTTTTTTGATGAACTTAAATTTGTTTTACTAACCTTAAATTTAATGATTAAAACTTATTCAACGGATTCTTTGTTATATTTGTTCATTAAAGTTATTTTTTTTTACTAAATTGAACCTACTTTTACTATTATTACTCCCTTTGTCCCTATTTTATTTTATTTTTCCTAAATCTACTATTCATGATCTTCAAGACACAATATCTCAATTTCCACACGCATAAAAGAAATATTAAATTAATATTAATAAAACATACAATGAGACAAATTCAAATAAAATCCCACATGAATGCATCATCTAATATAGATTAATGAAAAATTTATAGTAAAAAAAATTCAAAATTTGACCCAAAATTTAGTAATAGGGCAAAATTATTGGGATAGATGGAGTATTTAATTATGATAAAGTGAATAAGGTCGAAGTATTAATTTCCATTTGCCATTTTATTGCATTGAATGAATTCTTCATTTTCTAACATAGGTGAACATATACTATGATTTGTTTATCCATATTGACGAAATTTGACCGAAGCAGTTGATTCCCCCCCCGCCCCCCCGCCGCTTAAGAATAAATAGTGAGATAAACGTTCGACATTTCAAGTGGGACCTACTCATCTCTTAATTACTTCGTATTAAAAAGTAATCCAAATACCATAAAAAAATCGCGCAAGCTGTCTATACAAAATTCAAACATACAACCTTAAGTTTCTACGAGTAGTCATGAATTCCATGTAAACTACGAGTACTACATACTAGCAATCATTTTCATGTAATAACCAGAAGCGTCCAAACCCAAACTGACTAACTTAACTCAAAAGTCACAGGATTCAAACTTCGACTGAACTTAGTAAACTACACTCGACCCGACTAGACGGAACCGAACTAATAGTTTCAACACGTTTAGATTACTCCTACAGTCCTACTGATGTTTTTTGTTTTCTGGGAAATATCATTCACTCCTCCATAACCTCTCCAAATTTCCTTCTATGCCGCGCTTCACAGGCAGCTTGGCGGCTCAACGCCTAATCTTTCACCAAACATCTCTTCGATTTCACAAATCTCTCTCCTCAAATTCATCCCCAATTTCCCAGCAACCCATTTCACCAAATTCAGTACCATCTTCTCTAACGGTCGACAAAATCCTGTTGAATTTGAAGCTTGGTAAGTCCACTTACTTTCATAACTATCGCACATTAACCCCTTTTGATATTGCTCAAATTCTGTATCAATGTCGTGAAAATCTGCATCTGGGTTTGAAGTTTATTGATTCTTTCTTGTTTAATTGCCCTAATTTTCGACATTCCACGCTTTCTTTGTGTGTTATGGTTCATATGTTGGTTAGGGGTAGGAGGGCATCAGATGCTCAAGCTTTGATTCTTAGAATGGTTAGAAAAAGTGGGGTTTCGAGGGTAGAAATTGTTGATTCTTTGATGGGGAGTTATGATCAATGCGGTTCGGATTCGGGTGTTTTTGATTTGTTGGTTAGGACTTTTGTGCAAGCCAAGAGGTTGAGGGAGGCTGCTGAGGTGTTCAAATTGTTGATTAGTCGAGGGGTTTTCGTGTCGATTAATGCTTGTAATAGTCTTCTTGGTGGGTTAGTGAAGGTTGGGTGGGTTGATTTAGCGTGGGAGATATACCGAGAAGTTGTTAAATATGGAGCTCAGTTGAATGTTTATACATTGAATATAATGGTCAATGCTTTGTGTAAGGATGGTAAGATGGGAAATGTGAATTCCTATTTGTTAGAAATGGAATCAAATGGGGTGTTTCCTGATAATGTAACTTATAATACGTTAATTAATGCTTATTGTAGGGTTGGGAATGTCGAAAAGGCAATTGAAATGATGAATTCGATGTCAAGTAAGGGGTTGAGAGCTGGTGTGATTACCTATAATGCAATATTGAAAGGTTTATGTACTATGAAAGAGTATAGTAGGGCTAGGCAGATGTTGAGTGATATGAGGCAAACGGGTTTGTGTCCTGATACTAATAGTTACAATGCGTTGTTGATTGAGTGTAGCAAGAAAGATAATGTTGTGGATGGGGAACAATTATTTGATGAAATGATACACCATGGTGTGGTTCCTGACGTAATTAGTTATACATCACTTATTAGTTTGTTTTCGAAAAAAGGGCAACTTGATCAAGCCTTGATTTATTTTAAAGAGATGAAGGCCAAGGGGCTGGCTCCAGACAGTGTTTTATATACCATTCTTATTGGTGGGTTTTGTAAAGCGGGTGTTATGTCCGAGGCATTAAGGATGCGCAGTGAGATGCTTGAAAGTGGTTGTCTTATGGATGTGGTGACGTACAACATTATTCTTAATGGCTTGTGTAAAGAAGATATGCTAGGTGAGGCTGATCAATTATTTGATGAGATGTTGCAAAGGGGCATATCCCCTGATTTTTATACTTATTCAACACTTATTCATGGTTATTGTAAGGCTAGGGACATGGACAAAGCAGTGTTATTGTTTGAAACTATGATTCAGAGGAACCTTAGACCAGATATTGTAACGTATAACACTTTGATGGATGGTTTTTGTAAGCAGGGTTTCATGGAAAAAGCTAATGAAACATGGGCTGATATGGTTAATCGAGGAATCTACCCTAATCACATTTCCTACAGTATTTTCATTAATGGATTTTGTAGTGTGGGGCATCTTAATATGGCATTTAAGCTTTGGGATGAGATGGTTAAAAAAGGTATTGAGCCAACTATTGTGACTTGTAATACCATCATTAAAGGCTATTGCATATCTGGAGATGTAGCTGAGGCAGAGAAGTTCCTGACCAAGATGACAGCTAAGGGCATTCTTCCTGATAGTTTTACTTACAACACTCTTATACAAGGATATATCAAAGAAGAGATGATGGACAGAGCTTTTGTCTTGCTTAATAAAATGGAGGATCAGGGGATATTGCCTGATGTCATATCATATAATGTGATATTAGATGGTTTTTGTAGACAATCTAAAATGGAAGAGGCAAACTTGATATACAAAAAGATGATAGAAAGAAATGTAAATCCAGACAGATCTACTTTTACAACGTTGATTAATGGTTATGTTAGTCAGGATAACCTGAAAGAGGCCTTCAGGTTCCATGATGAAATGCTTCGAAGGGGCTTTGTGCCAGATGATAAATTCTGATGCACCTGTCAGGGAGTTGAAAAAGTTGGACAGATCATCACCTCTCTGGTTTGGTTGTATAGAACACAAATGTAACCTGATAATACTTTTATAAGGTAGCTTTATCATATCTTTTTTTTTTTTTTTTTTTGCCTGCAATATTGTTCCTGCTTTGAGTGCAAGTTACAACACTCCATTTTTTGGATCAGTTGTCTTCCATATCTTAATGTTTCTGTATTTTTCACTCATGCATCGTGGTGAACTTACACACCGATTGTGTTTGCTTGTTTCCAGGATCAATTTGTGAAACTGCACTTGGGAATTCCAGGTTGCTAAACTACTAGGAGCTTCTTGTTCTGAATTATGAAGTCTGGAAAAGAGGTATATGATTTGCTGCTAATATTTTGGGGACTTTGCATTATAGACTTATAACATATGCACTGTTTTTGCCATCAATCTACGATTTTTTCTTCACTGTTTCTATAGGTAAGTCACAAGGGCTGATTGCTAATTTGCTATGAAGGTCAACCTCAGGTTCATGCCACTGTGAGCAAGTATGAAGTATTCTGCAGTTTTTATATATTCATGGTACTTCCTTCTTAACTAAATCCTACGTAGAGATATGGCATGAATATTAAGGAGAGGAGTGAGAAAGGAAAAAAACCATGGAGCAATGTACTAATGTAGCTTTGTTGCATTTCTTCTAAATTCAAAAATATCCAAAATATGGGAAGATTCCATTTTTTGAGAACAAAAAGTTGTACTTGAACTACTTGTTGATATGATTAGTTTTGATTTCACCTCTTTTTATCGACTCTTAAAACCTAAAACTGTTGTTGACAAACAAAGATTTTTTTATTAAGAAGATGAATTTTATTAACTCAACAATTTTATTTTTTTTTCAAAGGTTAGGGTTATTTTATAGAATGTTGTAGAAGTCTAGTATATTTAGTGTTAGCATGGAGAATTTTCCCATTTTGTATTAAGCTAAAATGAAATTAGTTGGGTTTTATTTTAGCTTAATACAAAATGGGAAATAGAAATTGCCGAGATGGTTACCATGGATCCTAATACAACCCGGGAGTCTATTCGGGTGGGTGCAACCATCCAATATGCCTTTAAACGGTCAATTTACCCGTTCGTAACTTGCACCGATTTCCTGAATTCAAGCCTACCACGGACAGTTATAACAACATATAATGGTCATATTTGGTTCTAAATGGCATTATATGACTCCGAGATGTATCCCCAGGGTCTCAAGACTTTTCGCCACCGGGCCCCGTAACCTCCAAAATTCCTCAAAAAGCGTGGATAATAGCCTTCAATTTTGGAATTTTTTGACCTTTTTTCGCCCGGAAATAAAAATTGCCGAAATGTTTACCATGGTCCCTTTTTATCCTCCGGGAGCCCAATTGGGTGGGTAAAACCATCCAATGTACCTTTAAACAGTCAATTTACCCGATTACAACTTGCACTGATTTCATAAAATCAAGCTACACCACGGACATTTATGACAACAAATAATGGTCATATATGGTTTCAAACGTCATTATATGACCCCGAGATGTATCTCCTAGCATCTCAAGACTTTTCGATATCGGGTCCCGAAACCTCCAAAATTGATAAAAAAAAACGTGAATATAGCCTTCAACTTTGACAATTTTTGACTTTTTTTGGGCCGGAAAAAAAAATTGCCTAGATGATTACCATGGACCCTAATACCCTCCGGGAGTCCATTTGGGTGGGTGGAACCATTTAATTTGCCTTTAAGCATCCAATTTAACCATTTTCGTACACGCATCTTGTATTGGCTATAAGCTTCCACGGGGCCTTTACGTAGCCGAATAATGGTTATACATGGGTCAAAACAATATTATATGACCCCGTGATGCATCCCGTAGTGTTTCGTGAATTTCCGACACCGGTCCGGACACCTACTAAATCATCATGCCTTAATGGCCTTGGGAATCGTAATTAATGCCCAAAACCAAGTATGCCTTGTCCTTGGGAGTCCCTTTTTTGAGAACAAAATGTTGTAATGAACTACTTGTTGATATGATTAGTTTTGATTTCACCTCTTTTTCTTCCTCTTTTTATTAACTCTTAAAATACTGTTGTTGACAAACAAAGATTTTTATTAAGAAGATGATTTTTTTTAACTCAGCAATTTTATTTTTTTTCAAAGTTTAGGGTTATTTTATAGAATGTTGTAGAAGTCTAGTATATTTAGTGTTAGCATTGAGAATTTTCCCATTTTGTATTAAGCTAAAATGAAATTAGTTGGGTTTTATTTCTCTAAATTGTAATTGTGCATATGAATTTTGTCTTGATCTTTTGCATTATCAATGTGATTCCTTGATATTTATGATTAGTTTGCAAACAGACCTTTCTAAAGGGTGTTTACTTGGGTCTTACTTCCTCCAAATTCTTCTTGGAAAAAGTAAGGGACATCTATTCTGGACCAACAAACTGGCTTGTCACGAGCGTTTAGGCCTTGTTAATAAATTCTGATCAAAAGTGATTTTGCATGAAGCTGAAAGGTCAATTGCTGAGAAAAATTGTGGAAGTACATGGGGGTTATGCTGTAGTAGGCTAAGCTCAATGATAGGGAAGTGAGGATCAGTTAATTGGTAGAGCTCCTGTTTATTTTCTAATCTTAAAGAGGCAGTTTGAATCATGTGTGTGCTATTAAATCTTTGTTGTAAGTCTTTATCTGGTGCCCCTTTATGACAACATTCTCATCTAGCTTAACTTCTTTGGATTGGCTCAGAGAGCTTTGCTGTTTTTGCTTAAGGATAAAGGAATATGTTCTAGGTTGTCATGCAGACTTGAGACCATGTCCTTTATATGACAATGCTTAGTGTCAAGAGCTGGCTCGTCCTGTGACATTAGGCTTTGCTCTCTTGGATTGGCTAGGAAAGCTTCTCTGTTGTTGCTAAAGAATAAGGAAAGACATTCTGGTGCGTTTTCTCTTTATTCTGTCTCTGAATTAAATTATTTGAGGTTTTGAGCTCTTTCTTACACACATAATTTTGACTTATTAGTCAGCCTTTTCTCCCCTCCCCCTCGTCTCTTTATCTCCCTCTCTGTGTACTCTGGAGGCATATTAGACAAGTAATATGCTATTATTTATTAGAAATGTTGGTTATTGGTTGCTGCATGATACTTAATTGCCCAAGTATCCCTTTAGTTGATATGCTTTTTGTAGCTGATGAATATCATCCCTTGCTAATGCTTTGATCAAATTAATTGTCCTAGTATTCTATTATACGTTAAATTCCACTGCAGTATTGCTGGCCAGTATAGAATATAGATGGCAAATACTATCCTGGTATCCCCCAATGCCAGGTATTAACATATTGGGTCAACGAGGGTGTGCATGCCTGGTAGCACGTATACCAGCTGATCCATAGCTATTTGGTCTGTTTTTACTGCTAATTGGAAAATCTAGTCTTTTTCGTAGGCTTTGGATCTTATAAATCTTATTGACTGTCCATTTTTTTTTCAAATTTCAGGGGGTTAATAATGGAAATCGTGTGGCTTGTAATTATTTTTGTAAAATTTCTATTCAAGACTCTACCTTCCATCCAATTCACAAGCGTCAGCTAACGTATAGCATTTCCAAGTCATTTACGTGCATTGCAAAGCTAGTTGAGAAGTTTACTCCATTGTTTTCCAAATGGTGAGTACTTTATAAGTATCAATTATATTTATAGCCAAGTAGGTTGTTTCTTTTGGCCTTGGTCTAAATTTTCAGCAGATTTTGGACCTATTCATTCTTTGATTATTCACGTTGATGTAATACAAACTCTAATCTTAGTTACTGACTAATCGTGACTATGATGCTTCATCCTATACATTCTCAACATGCATTTGGTTGTCGTTTGCCCGTTCATCTGAACAAAAGTCTTGTATTTATCCTACTAAACAAATATGCTGATGCGACTTTGATTAGGTCATGACTCATGAGCTGCTTATAATCTGCTCCTTTATTTTCCATATCATGTCATCAAACTAATCATAAAGCTGTTTCATTTTTCATAATTTTGACCGCCGATTTTCAATTTATTGTGAAGTTAGTTGGAAATTGGTTAAACAAATTATGCATAAACACTGATTCAGTGTTAGATACTTCAGGAAGAAACACAGACTATGTTACTAATTTTGCTCTAGATTTAGATTTATAACTTCTTGTGAAATCTGGAATCACTCTACTGTAGTCTTGACTCTTGACCCCTTTAATTTGTATTGCATCCTGCAGGCGGATGATGCTTTTGATACTCGAGACCTCGCGTCGGGTTGTCCTTTTCCTTCATTTGTGGAATCATGAAGGTGACAAACATAATTATGCTGGCTAAGATTGCTTTCTTAATATTTGTCCACATATTTAACATTCATTCTCTTAAGTATGAATGCAATGGAATTGCCCAAGGAAGAATTTTCAGGATCTTTTGCTACTAAATAGTTTTGTACTCGTACTTTATACTCCTTTCGTCTGAAATTAATTAAAAGACTCGACATAATATATTGGATTGCTCCTTTAGTTTCCTACTATATTAGGACATTTCCGAACATCGTAAAATAGTGCATGTGACTATAAGTATTATTCTATTGTATCTAAACCGAGTAGGATGATGTGAATCTATATGCTATCTATTCATTCTATAACACATTCATACTAAGTTGCCAATGCTATCCGCCAATAAACTTTATAGAATCTTTCCCTTTTATTTTCTTCATATAAAATTAATTTATACCTCATTTTTGGCGTGTCTTAAATCTCTAAATCTTTGTTAAACAACTTCGTTAATTGAACATTTACGAATAACAGGTCAATTGAGTGAGGTTGAGGGTGTTGTTTGATGGATTCTCCTAACCGTTATGTGAAAATTTGACTCTAATAATTGTGTTTTTGTTGCGCACACAATTAATAATTTTATATAATAATATCACAAACGTACAATTTTAGTACGTTTATATAATATTAATACAGTACAAACGTACTATAAATACGTTTATAATTTATAATTGTTTTGTTTATTACTCTATGATATTTACGAGTGTTTACTTATTCTTATAGCAATACGGAATTAAATTAATTTAATTTAAATAGTATATTTGTACTCATTAGACATCATGATGATATTATAATGATGATAATGTTAGAAATGGCTTTATAGGTTTGGATTATACTCAAAGTAGGTGGTATGCATACGGTATGCTCACCCACTAAGCTAACACTTTCTTTTTTATATACGTACTTTCATTACATCACTTGCAAGTCGCATGAAAGGAGAAAAAAAAATGTATGACTTTTTAATTTTATTTTATTGTATTTTATGCTAGAATATTGTTGTAGTAGTTGTTGATGTGGATTTTTTGCAAGCAAAATTATTTAAGAACATAAATTTTTCATAACGCGTGGAATAAATGTGAGTTGTTTGTTATAGATTTTGAAAGAATAAACAAATGGGCAACAAATTATATGGGGTATTGAAAGAATAATAATTCCTGTATTATGCTTTGCATTAATCAACACCCGATATGTTTGAAATTAAACATCTCATTAATAGTCTAATAATATAAACTACGAGTAGTATATGTAAAATAATTTCAAACTAACCTAGCTAGTAAGGTTTAGACCATAAAATCAAAGTTCACTTTAACCTGCAAAAATGGATTAATTGACTTGTGAAAGATGTCGATTCAATAGGGTTATTTTTCATACCGACGAAACTAAGATAATATTTGAGAGCGGATTTGGATCATAGTAACGGTCCAATACTCCAATGTGTGATGGTCGAATCGATAACGGCCTGCAATGAAGCACCTAATTTTGCAGATAATCATGATGAGAAGAAGGGGAGGGTTGTGCATGTGAATGAATTAATTGAATTGAACATACAATCTGAAAATGACTTTGTTTTGACCAAAAAAACATAATGATATCAATACTATTTAACATTTGTTTACCCCGTCAAAAAAAAAAAAAAAAAAAAAAAAAAAAAAAAAAAAAAAAACACATTTGTTTATATATTTAAGTTTCACCAATTCAATTCGATTTGTAACACATTTTGGCCCGACCATTAATAATGGCAAAGAGGAGGCGCATGAATAAAGGCTTCATCACTTTCCCAAGCTTCTTGTGCATCTACATATATAGTGGGCTACTTGTGCTTTAGTCTACTAAGGGATGCAGTCAAATTGCCTGTGGTTTATTTTTTGTTACTTTTGATCATTGTTTTTCTAATTTAAGAGCGTCGTGATAAGTCTTAGGGATTGGTGAAATCAATCAAACTCGGATTTTTTTCTTCCAAATATATCAAGTCATGATAGAAAATATACGCAAAATACGTGTTCTTTTGCAAGTTTAAGATACTATATTCAAAATTAGGAAATATGTTTTACATAATTGAACATGCAAACTAATTATTTAAAAAATTGTCCATGATTTTTAGGTTGTTGTTTGACAATCAATTTTTTGTAAGTGGGGTGAATGAAGTAGTGGGCTTGTGATGATTATGGTCAACTCTCAGTATATGGGGTGGTGGGTAAGTAAACTAATTACATGTAAGTTTTTGCATTAAGTCATCAACATCAACTGATCATATGAAATTATGGAACATGATTGGTAGAGTATTCAACTAACTATTTTGGTAATACTTGGTAGTCTATTTTTTCACGAATTACCATTTGGATGAGGAACACTTTTTTTGTAAAAAACAATTTATATAAAATTCTCATAATATTTATTACTAGCAAGAGGCGCTAGTCATAATTGACTGGATGTAAAAGAAAATCATTAGAACTATAAAGTTTTTTTTTTTTTTTTTTTTTTTTTTTACATGCCATCAATAATGACCTTAGTATATATTGCATACGAACTGAATCATGTCATAAGAAGAACAATCACATAAAACTTCTTCATTCACAATTTCAATTGTGCCACTCTATATCACTATAGCGTTAACATATATTAAAAAACCAATTTGTTACGACAACACACTTCTTAATAAAAAAACAATCGATCCATCAATATAAGTTTTCACAAACTCACTATCAACTTAGCAGTTTATACGGGCTTTTTAAAAATACTATTATGTTTCGTAATTCTTGTTAAAAAAAAAAATAAAGGTTAAGGATGACATACTTCCCTACACAATTACATCTAGCTAGAAAAAAAAATAAAGGTTAAGGATGACATACTTCCCTACACAATTACATCTAGCTAGAAAAAAAAATAAAGGTTAAGGATGACATACTTCCCTACACAATTACATCTAGCTAGGATGAAACTATGTATAAGATACCGATGAATAATAATGATTGAAACGTGACACTTAGTGGCTCTTATTTAGAGGAGTGAGGGTCAAGATCTTCCAAAATTATTGGTATTATTGACTCCTTGATGAAACTAGCTTAGAATCGCTGACCTTTTTAAAAATTTTGGACACTAGCTTGTAATGGCACCTCAACTAGACTGTGTAACCTATAAGTCAAATACTGTATTCAATGTACTTTTAAGAACCTAATTAATCTTATTTCACGTGACAATGGAGTTATAAATCAAAGGAACATGTAAAGAATACAACTTGATATTGAAAGCACTAAGTATTTATAATTAAAATGATCTAGATTTGAGTCGCGCTGGTATACAAATAAGGTAAAAGTTCTTTGTTATTCACGAGATTCAATTCAAACTCTAGACAATTAGTTGAATTGGAAAAATCATCCATTCTTTGCTTAAACGAACAAATAATATTAAATTATTACTCTCGTCAAAAACCTATTAAGACATGAAATATATATAAGTTAGAGGATTGATCCCAAGCCAATACAAACAAATTAAACATTCTTGTTACCAAATAAAGCAAGTATTAAAGGTTATTAATTATGAAACCTCCCAATCATGAATCATCTAACAGTGTTTTGCATTGTTAAAAATCAATTTATAAATTAGTCTTATCTTTATATTGCCTCAGTCCTTCATTCACTAAAGGGACAAAATATTATCTCATACACTCATGCGTGATTGCTTACAAATTAATAAATAAATCCAACATTAGTATCTTTATATCAAAATTTGAGATTTAATTAACCCTAATCATGTACTAACTCTACACAATTAGCTGTCAATTTTTTCGCTCCGAAACAAGCAACTAAGCACATGACAAATAGCACAATAAATAATTAATTAAGATGACTTTAGTTGCTCAATTAATTGACTATACTAAGCCAATTAATCATAATCATATATATCCAACTTCCTTGATAGCTACAACATCAATGACCAGTCCACACACAATCGTTTTCATATTATCGATTAATTATCCAATCTGATCTAATCTGAATTAATTTACGACCAATCCCTTTCAAAATAATAGTGATAGTGCATGCAACTTATAACTCTTCAAAGCCGGCATAGCTGACCACCGTCCCTTTTTAAATCCCAAAATTAACCTCATTTATAAATACTAAAAACAAATCTAGACTTTTTCCTACCAAATACTATACAATATATAAATTAAATACATATGGCCCATTCTAATAATTTAAATTAAATTATACTTTATGACTTTTTCTAAAGTCAAACTTATGTATATATATACCTACCTCTATATATTATCTTGTCTTGTGCTTCTTCATTCCCCCAAATATTGCCTAATCTCATACCATCTCTTAAAATAAACTCCAATTTTTCTCTCCAAAAAATGGTAAATTTAGCAATATTAACCAAATTTAATCCAACAATATCATGCTTTAAAGGAGCTTCATTGTTATTATTATGTACAAATCCAAGAATAAAGCTTATATTATGTGAAGGTAACACAAAAGTGTTAAAAGGGCGTACAAAAATTTTGGCAGGAGAGATCATGTTTGAGTTCCCGGATTGTGTAGTATGTCACGCAGACTCCTTCATTCTAGGCCGTCCAATCCCGGTCCTAGCGATCCACGACTACCTCGTGGCTGGCCGTACATACTTCGTCCTCCCCCTTGACCGCCTTCCTCGTGGTGGACCACCCCTCTCTGCCGCCTCCTTGCAGTCCCTCTCAACACCTTCTCCCAACAACAACGGTAACAACAACAATAACAATAACAATAGCAATATTATTAGTAGTTGCCCTAATAAAAGTAACAATAATTATTGTAAGTTGTTTAGTGGTGGTAATGACAATGGTAATAAGAGTCCATTTGAGTATATTAAGGATAAAGATGGTAGAGTACTTATGATTAAGGTTGTACCGGAGTTTATTACAAGGATAATTAGTGCTAATAATAGTCCATCATCTACTAGTCCTAATAATAATACACTTATATGTACCACACCGGAGTTGCAAAAGCAATATGAACAACTTGTTAGGGCTAAAGATCAAGGATGGTCTCCAAGACTCGAGACGATTTCCGAGCACAAGATGAGAGCTTCTCCTACTTCTAAGTTATTGAGGTTGGAATGGATACAAATCAAGCAAAAATATTAATGAAAAAGTGTTCATAGTTTTTTAATTAAATGTTTAGCACATAATTAATTTTTTTTTTTTTTTAGAAAGGTTTTTAGGGTAGCTTTTTGGTTGGTGATCTAGAGTGATCAATATTTTTTTATTATGTGATTATATATGTATATGATGCTAATTTAATCAAAAGTTTAGCATGCATCATGATATGGTTTCGGTTTACTATATGGTTGATGTTGTAGATATAAATTAAACCTCTTTTTATATATATATGAAAAATTGTTAATACATACTTCATATTTGGTTGATTATAGAATATATATTGTACTTTACAGTCTCTTAATCCAATCATTTAGGCTTGATATGTTGATCCGATCCTACGTATACTTTAATTAGTACGCATTAATCATTTGATCAATTATTAATCGCCTGCACTATATTATTATGCCACGGTAACACTACACTATCTAGTAGTGTTGTTCTAAATAAAGCATGTATACATTAATATATAAGCTAGGTAATGCAATAATGTAAACTCAATACATTATACATTAACTCGTAAGTCGTAACATTGTAAACTATCCCTTTTTAAGGGTAAATCAATGAAAATCGTCTGCTTAGCAACATAATAATAAGATACTAAATTTGATAATTAGTTCATCCAATGAATAATGCATGTATAATAAAAATCTAAAAAAAAAAGGTATTTATTAGTCTTTAGGGTAGTTAATCAAAGTCTTGCCCAATAGGGTGTTCTAATGGTAAGATTTTATGTCTTGATAATGAGTTCGTTTTGATTATTATGTATTGTTACACAGTTATAATCAATGTCGTTTCTTCTTGATGACGACGACAACAATAACGATAATAGTAGTTGTAGACTTGTAGTAGTATGTTAGAAACTTCATAATGTTCCAGCTGATTGAAAATTATAAATGGATCGTTTTAAATTAAATAAGCTAAGATTGAGTAAGTTTAATTTAGTCAATTGTAGTTGAACTAAACACACTTTTATTGTAAAGTAGCCTTTAAATTATTTACAGCATTCAAAATTAAAGTATCACAGGAATTTTCTAATAGTAGAGAATTATCGTAGTGTTTGAGAAAAACTACAAGTTTTGCCATAATGCATGAACTACTCTCTCTGACTATTATATGTTGTCAAAATTGACATTGTAATCATATATGCTTTACTTTTAAAACCCTAAAACCTTAGTTTGTAGTTATTATCTATTATTTCTAATAATGTCACATGTATAATGTATCTTGCGATTGAATACTAAATAAAATAAAATTTAATTTGAAGTTTCAAAACTTTTTGTTTGTTAGAAGACCAACTCGATCAAAAACTTAAACGGATACTCTATCACTTTTAGACATGGGTGAAAGCATGATTGAAGAATAGTGTGAAATTCGGATATTATGAGTTCGATAAAATCTGAGAATAATTATGATAGTCTTCTTTTGTTGTATTTTTTAGATACTTAAACTATAAATTTACCCTTATCTTTTAGCAATATCTTAAAAATACATAAAAAAAAAATAAAAAATAAAAAAAAGTCAAATGGGAAATGGCTTAACAATAAGATGAATGCTGATTGTTGCTTCAAAAAAAAAAAAAAAAAAAAGATGAATGTTGATTGTTGGGCCTTTGAAATAGAGTGAACTCGTGTATTGGCCCAATATTACTCGAGCCTTGAAAAAAATCAATTAATCAAGTATCCTATCTTTAGGCCCAAATATCCTTTAACGGGCCTTTGGTTGGGCTTCACATCCTAGCGGATCACTTTGGCAAATAAATAAATAGCTACTGTCTTCGTACAAGATTCCACCCTCAAGAGTCAAGAGTCAAGAGTCAAGTTGTTTAAGCATTATTAATTTGGAGGTACAAGTACAATTCATAACTGAACCTTGTTTCAGGGTCGATTTACATAACTAAAATGATGGTAATTAAGAAATATATATAAACTATAATAATGCATTAGTATTTTTTGGTATTTAGAGAGCCACAAGAGTATGTGATGGGAATAGATTCCAGAATCACCTGAAACCTAAACGGGATTCTAACCACTTGAGTTATCCCTCACTCTCATAATGAATTACCCCGTACATAACAACAATGGTTATATTTATTCAATTTTTTTTAAAAAAAAAAAAATAATAATAATAATAATAATAATAATAATAATAATAATAATAATAATAATAAAGCATTGGTTATAAGGGAATTTATTGGATAAGTTATTGAAAAAAAAAGAAAAAAAAAAAAAAAAAGCTAGCACGGGTTCTTTGGATGTAATATAGGTTGTAGGATTGAATAGTTGAATACGAGTAGGGGTGAAAGTTCGGTTTTCGGTTTGGTTTTTAGCCCAAACCAAAACCGAACCACCATAATTCGGTTTCTTGATTTTGCAAACCACACCGCACCACTTTAGCTTTGAAACCGAACCAAACCAAACCACCTAAATTTCGGTTTTCTTAAAAAAAACCGAACCGCACCGAATTTTCATATCAACCATCATAAACATCAAATTTTGCAAAAAAATCCAAACCAAAACACACCAATTAAAACCAAACCAAACCCATTTATACAAACATAATAAAACAAGTTTTAACCCAGATCCGCAAACATTCCTAGACATAATTACTATAATATCGAATTGCTATAATTTCGAAAAATTTAAGATAAAACCCTAATTTCATTGAACTAAAAATTGGAACAAAAATCATCGAAATATCAGAAAAAATTGGACAAAAATTAGTAGAAAAAAAAAACACAAACCAAATTAAAAGAAAGAAATAGAGGACAAACCTCACATTCCACCGAAAAAACGTCGAATTTGGGTTTTTAATGGTCAAATTCGACCATGAAAACTCTAGATCTAGAGTTTTCATAGTCGAATTTGACATGAAAAACCTTTAGTTGATGGTGTTCGAAATCAAAACCTTTAATATAGTTGATGGTGTTCGTTAATGGTGAAGCGAATTCGGAATTTATTAATCAAAAGCTCGATGTTTTCGTTAATGGTGGCGAGGAGAGACAAGAAAAACGAAAAGAAAAGAGGAGAATGAGACAATGAAAGCGAAGAAGAGGAGAGAGAATGGGCAATTGGGCGAAATCCGGGAAAGAGGAGAAGAGGAAAGGAGAGAGAAAGGGTGTAAAGAGAGAGAGGGAGGCTGAGAGTGATTAGGGTTTTCTTATTTTTCATTATATACCTAGGGTATTTAGTTTTGGGCCAGGGGTTTTGTAGGATTGGGCTTATAATTCGGTTTGGTTCGATTTTGTTCGGTTTTACAATTTCCCGAACCGAAACCGAACCGAAAACCGATTTTTTTTTATTTTTGACACCGAAACCGAACCACCCTCCCAAAAAACTGAACCACATTCCTTATTTGGTTCGGTTTTTCGGTTCAATTCGGTTTTACACCGATTCACTTTCACCCCTAAATACGAGACTGGTCCCTTGCTTCACCACGCTTCATCAATGACAAAGGGAGGGAATTTGGTGAATTTGAAGCCAAACATGTCATAATCTTCAAATAAATAAATAAATAAAGTAGGGAATTCATGACAAAAACACGCGCAAATCGGTGTAATTAGTGTGTTTTTGTCATGATTTTTTAAATTTAAACAATTTTCAAGAGTAAATTAAATGCTTATATGTAGCCCTTAGGGCTATGTATAGCATTTTTCATAAATTTATAAGTAAATAAATAAAATTTTCAAAATAATTAAATTAGTATACTTGTAATAAACTTCAAATGATACATGATGACCTTTTCATTTATGGTATTTTTGAAATTTAAGTATGAGTAAAATATAGAAGTTTTGATAGTTCAAATACACTATGAATTAAGTTTGACTATGAATTAAGTTTGATGTATCCCAAAACTAACTTAACTAAGTACCCTAATGTTGAAGTCATGAACAATATGATCACGGGCTTGGATTTCATTTTAGTAGTTAGGAAATTTCTAGCTACTAACTAGTACTAGGATTAGACTCTAGAACTTGAACTTTCTACCTATTTCACATGTTATATCATAAATTTATAACGTTCTCAATCATTTAAATGCTTTATTTTTTTAACTTAATTAAGATCCATAATCTAAGCTTGAATCTATTGATGATTTATGAAAGAAAATTATTGGCCAATCATAAGAAAGAGGTCCAAAGCTTCTAAATTCATATACATCCAAATTTAAATTTTGTAATATATGATATATCCAATTGTCTGTAAGTTATTTTCTAGAACAGAATATAATAAAATAAAGAAATATAGATACAATTAATATTTTGTTGTTTTTTCTGTGTGGCTGATTAAACCATGTAGGTGGGGTTACTTATTTATGAGTTACTCAATCGGTCAAGGGTTACTTATTTTGGGATTCCTCAGTCGGTTATATTGTACTTACTATGTGAGAGTAAACTCTAACCGACCAGATAATCTCTGTATCAGTAAACCGGACCACACGATTTGGTCAACCATATATAAAAATTAATGTTAATATTTTGTGCAAGTAATAAGGGAGACAATTTATTTATTCAAGTAGAAATGGCTAGGATAATAAACTTGACATATAAGACCAAAGACCGGAGCCCTAAAAGAATTTAGCGGGGGCCCAGCCTAGTTTATTTGCAGCTTCTTAGCCCAATAGGATGTGTGAAAGAGACTTGTTATTTTGTCACCTCTGTTGTTTTATTTACTGCACACCAAATGACTGCTACCATTTGCATGTCTACATGACTATTAATTGCTGAAATAAATAGATGATATTTTAAGAAGTTTTTTTTTTTAAAAAAAAATAATTTAAAAAGAAAAAAATATGGTTCTATATAAATTTAAGAAAATATAACGATATTATTTATCGATCAATGTTATTTGACGTTGATGTAGAGTGATTCTTAACATCTCATCGTTTGCATTTTTATAATTTTTCTTTTTATACATCGAAAAAAAAGATCCAAATCAGACCTCAAACCTTACTGTTTTTTCAATCCAGTATTTACGAATCAGTCACTTGAGAGTAGAGAAGATGGTAAGGGAGTCAACACTTTATTGGTATTTTTTGCATTTTACATGCAATCCATTTATCGTTCTCTTTGTTTTTGTAGTCTGTATCTATACGTGTATACAAGTATTCGTTATTATACGTGGATACTTCAGCATTATACATTGTATCAAGTTCAACCAAATGAAATTCATAATATTAGTTATTTCAATAAATTGGTGTTGAAAAAATAATCATTGTACTTGAGCATCAATCCAAAACTTAATTTCTTCTGCCAAATGATGTTCACATAAAAGACAAATTTTCTATGGGTCCATTTTAAAAGAGTTTAAAGTAGACTTGGCTATTGGACAAGTTAGTCCAATGGCATAGGGTTTGGGCTAAGCTTATAAGGCCCTTACTTCGTAGTTCGTACTACATACTTAGATAATAGACCCGTTTTTTAAAATAAAAAAAAATACTTGGATAATAGATATGAATATAGGGCTAAAATGTCTATCCAATATACTTTTTTTATTATTTTTGTTTACGGGCAATATACTCTCTTTATTTTATTTTTTTTAGTGAACAATATACTCTCTTTATATTATATACTTTTTCTGTTTTTTTAGTTGACACCAATCTATTATCACATTTGACAACGCATATATTTAACACTTAATAACTTCAATTATCAACATTGTAAAATTATAAAACGTGGATATTGATAAAATATACATATAGACGATTCAAACAAGATCCCACATGATTATATTTTATCGTATCAATAAACCAAAAAAGCGAGTCAAAGTGTAGTCTGTGAATAGTGTAAAAGTCAAACGGTGTCAACTAAAAAAATAAGGAGAAAGTAATTGACACGCATTAAATTTTATAGGGTTTTTTTTTTTTTGGTAAATTCTTGTGGGATTTCATTAATTAACTTTTATAGTTTTATCACAACTTTACCTTATTTTATGGTAGGAAAAATATAGATATGCAGCCCTTTAAGCTAAAAGTGGAAAGAATATATAATAAATAAATATTAATTGTACCATTTACTCGTATATTGTCGATAAATTTCCAACTTAATACGAAAAAAGAAAGTATATTAAATAAGTTAATGCTGCATATATCATTACCCTTCTTGATATGTAGTTCTCCCTCCGTTTTTAAATACTTGCTCCACTTTCCTTTTCCGGCCGTTTTTAAATACTTGCTCTATTTCCTTTTTTAGAAAGCTTTTACAATATTTAATTCATTTCTTACACTTAGTGAACCCAACATAATACTCTCTCTCCTCCTATTCTTCCACTACTTTTGCTTTTTATAATTTTTTATTCTCTCAACTACCCCATTACTCCATATTTTATATTTTTTCTCTAATTTCTCCTAAAACTCCGTGCATGGAAAAATGGAGCAAGTATTTAAAAACGGAGGGAGTATTACATAAAAATAAATACTTGTATTATACGGAACAACTATATGACATTAGGAGTACGGAGTACAAAAATTCTTAATTTTTTTTTTTTATTTAAAAAAAAAAAAAAAAAAAAAAGAAAACCTCATAAGTTAGAAATCCTAGAATATTAATAAGGGTTTGGTGACTGACAAAAAGATGAAAAAGGGGGTGAGGTGCATGATGGAGTAAAAGAGGGCAATAGATATAGTGTAAGAAAATAGATTGTGTAAGAAACAAAAAAAGGGTAAAAAAAACAAAATTAAAAAAAAAAAAAAGTAGGGCAAAATAAAAAAATGAAATTATCAAGAGAGTTTATAATCCAAGGTTGGGTGGAGAAAGACTTTTTTGCAGAGTATTGGTCTGCTTGTTGATTAACAAACACAGGGCTCGATGTTATTCACCTCGATTTCCTCTTTCTCTCTCCTCCTTGAAACATGCCTGCATATTGCTATCTCCTGCTCCTACCTTTTTTTTTTTTTTTTCTTTTTTTTTTCTTTTAATTAATTTGTATCATTATTTTTTAGATTTGTTTTATCTAGTGTTAGAAATAACAAAACTTACCAATTGACTATTAGGGCAATTACCACGTGTTTAATCCCCCGCAATATATCTAATATATATATATAAAGGGGAGTTTTTTCCCGATTTTTTAGAGAGCCACGTAGGATCTAATTTTCTCAGCACGCCATGTAGGATTATAAATCTTAGTAGTAACCAATTAAATAAGAGATTATTAATTTAGAATTAAATTATTCAAATGCCACATAAGCAAAATTGGCGAATGAGATTTTTAAGTTTAAATTAATTAAATATTAAATATTATCTTTTAATAATATGAATTTTATCTAAATATATAACAAATTTTAGCTCATAAAAAAAAAAAAAAAAAAAAAAAAACAAACAAAATGTGCATCGCACGGACTTACTGAAATCTAACGATCTAAAACTGAACTGCAAATCAAGATTGGGTTAAAGGGTTAAGTGGATAGGATCACCAAAAAAAATAACAAAAAATAGTTTCACAAAAGAATTCTTCTAGGGCCGTCAATCTCATCATAAGTGTATTAAGTATGATTCGATAAGTATAAATTTTAAAACGATAATAGAATGAGTTTGCGTTAAAATGACAACTAGTAGTATTTTACCAAGTTAATGATCTTAGACAAGACCAAGTTTGACTCTTGTTTACAAATCTAGTAAATCCGACAGCTAGAATCATGCAATTCAATTAAGGAAAATGTTATACATAGACTGTAAGCTTCAATTATCATACAATATAATTCCCTAATCCCGATTAGCAATATTAATAATGCATCCTCTTGTCAATCAAATTAAATATATTCCCCTATTAATCTATTATATAATTCCACTGGTTGCAAAATGTGATAGTCACGTTGTAAAGACTAAAGAGTAATTTTAGTTTACTCTTTATCCGATTGCCAAATACTTGTACGAGTATTTTATTTTAGTGTACTCTTTATTTTAGTAGCCATTCAATTGTTGAAAAGTGGAAGGAGAAATTCAAGGCAGTAAGTCAGAAAAGTCTTTTTTATTTTTTTTTTCCAAAAATTAAAAATCTGCATAATTTAATTTCATTATTTTAATTATTAAAGGCATGCCGCCGCATTCTTTTAGCCAAATAAACATTGGGTTTATTAATATTTATAGAAAATATTTGCCGTGTAAATTTTGGAATGTTGATCCTTTTAATGTGCTGAGCTTTACTGTTTTCGGCTGCTATTTCCCATGTATTTGGCTTTACCTCAATCACATTTTCAATTTTCGACGAGTATTTAAATAATTTCATCATCTT
This sequence comes from Chenopodium album, assembly GCF_948465745.1. Classification (NCBI taxonomy): domain Eukaryota; kingdom Viridiplantae; phylum Streptophyta; class Magnoliopsida; order Caryophyllales; family Amaranthaceae; genus Chenopodium; species Chenopodium album. Next base: position 2,131,548 of record NC_137855.1, read on the forward strand.
TTTTTTTTTTATAATTGTTTTGGAACGGAAAAGGCAAACACAAAGCTACTCCATAAAATGGTTTTCACTAACCCTAATTTATCCCCCAAAAAAAAAAAAAAAAAAACAAAAAAAAACAAACAAGAAAATTATGTAAAAGTCAATATTACTGTATTTTTCCAAACCTTACTCTCTATTATTTTCGTCATGCAAAATACGAGTACAACATAATTTGTTGTATAGTTAGACCCTGTTCTTTTGAGGTTCTACGGATATTATGTTTTACTTGCTCTACTCCCTCCGTGTTTTTTGAAGTGTTACACTTTACATTCCCGACCGTGTTTTTTTAAGTGTTACACTTCCTTTTTTGGCAAAAAAACTACATCAAAATATTATCTCTCTCTTCTCTCATGGTCCCCACCCAAACCCACTACTATTTTTTATTATATCTTTCCTCTCACATTCATTACGGATTAGCTAACAAAATGTCTTCAATACGTTGTTGAGTTGTTCTTAATTACAAGCTTGTAATTTAGCTGCATCTGTTGAATTGATGAATGATATACTACGTACGAAGTGATCAATTGGAAATGTTCATGGTATTAGACAACAGCTTACAAACATTAAGGGGTTGTTTGGCATCATTTTTAGTTTTCAGTATTCTTTTTTCAGTTGTCAGTTTTTAAAATTATCATGATTTTAATAGTCTATATAATTTTTGATTCATTATGTGACATATATAATAAACTTTTAAAAAACAAAAAACCAAAAAACAGAAAACTACAACGATGCCAAACAAACCTTAAATTAGTCAATTCTTTAATCTCAAAATATAAATATACATTCTTTGGATCAAATATACGAATAATATTATTATTAGATAAATCATTTAGGAGTTAACACGTTCCAAATCAAAGAAGCTAATTAAGCCAACATTTGGCCTAATAATAATCATGTTTGAGCTAAATGACAAGTTAAAATCAGAAGACAAATCTCTTTCCTAAGATTAGAAGCTAGCCGACATTAATAATTTAATAAATATGATTATGTTAGCTAATTAAACCGGCAAAATTAACGTCATCCTTGTGATCAAGCACCCAAACGTGCGGCTCCATGAACACATTCATTGTCACTAACAACAGTAAATTAAAGCTAGATTTTGGTATGTCATTTTTTCATGACACATAATAATAATATGACATGATTCAAATTATTAATTTTGTTTGTGATTTAAATAATAGTATATTATTCAAGGTGTTGAGAAAATGAGAGCAAATTAATAGTACTTGGTCGATTGATCTATTGGTTTTCATCAATTGTTTTCAAAGACTTTTTTCATTTTTTGTCTTTTGGTCTTATTTTTTTTTTCCTTTTGTTTAAGAGGACAAGTTTGTTCTACAAAATTGAGGCAAAAAAACTCTATTATTGGTTCAATTTTGATTAAAGCCTTTAAAGGTTATCCGTGAAGAAATTTCACCCATGTGGGTAATTAAATTGGGGACATTTACATTAATGGTCCCAAATGTAATAGATCAACATATTTTTTACTCAAATTTGAAATCGAAATCATTAACACTATGAATCATTTCGATCAATAAATAATACATGTAGAACTCATTTTTGAGGTTTTTAAGTTAGTTTTACGTATTGGTTATAATGCATTAATATTGTCTAACCTAAATTATATTTCGCATAACTAAAATTGACATTATTATTGACCAATTATGTGATTTACCATTTACCTAAGGAGGTTTGCATCCAAACAGCTAGAAACTAGAAAACGCAACAGTATTATTACGAGTACAATCTAAATTTCGACGATTTAAACTTATTAGATCATGTAGTCATTTCTTTCCCCGCAAACAAACCCTAATCCAAATTAAATGTTGAATCTTCCCTTATCATCATAGATAAACAGTATGGTTGTGTAGAGATGAGCCCATTTTAACTTGTACATTGCATCACTAACTAAGCTAGACAACGATACATGAATCTATGGAATGTCACTAAAAAAATATTAACAAGTTTAATGAGTACCAATCATTTTGCTTTAATTTATATAGTGAAATGCTTCAAAACAGTAGTGTTATTTCATCAAAGTAAAATAATGTGGCACAAATTAAAAACAACAAATATTCATCACTTCACATGGAAATGAACATGTATCATATCTTAGTGGAGTGTTATTATTGTACGAGTAATAATGCTTAAACACACAAAATGGATTACCCCTAGTAAAACTAGCTCAAAGAAGCTAAAAGAGAATAATATCAATTTGTTTAATTTATGCATGATCAGGCTCATCTACAAGATACAAAAGTTACTCCGTAAGAAATTTCAGCTCGATTGAAACCTAGTTAGTGATTCATGTATACTAAGGGTCTGTTCTCTTTTTTTCAGTCCAGTTCAGTTCTTAATTTTCTTTTCTAATAAAATATTCAGTTCAATTCAATCAATTAGAACAGGTCCAAAGTAGGTTTAATTTCAACATTATTTAACCCTAATTACTAGTAGTTGAGAGGACTACATTCGTCCTTTTGATCTCAAGATTAAAAGGTGGATATATGTACAAACAATTAATGAGCAACTTTTATTTGCCGCAGTAATGGACTAGCTAGGAAAGATGCTAAAGAACCTAATTGTAGCTAATTATGCAAGTAAGCGACATGTTAGGCAATGAAGCATACGTGCAAAATCATAATCTAACACTAATTAACTTTATTTGTTCGTTGCTTTTTCAAATGATTAGGCATATATGATATCATTGACACTACCCCTCCTATATTGTAATTTTCAGCACACTAATAATTATACAGTGTTCATTTGTACAATTATTACTAATGCTACAGTAACGAACATTATGTTAAAGTAATTAATTGATAGAGTAGAAAATTAAAATCATAATAATGCACTACAGTTTAAACAGTAATTGTTTCTAAACAGTAAAAGAAGAAGTCACTTATTATCAAGAATTAAACGGTACTTCCTCCGACCCTTAATACAACGTCTCTTTCTCTTTATTATTATGTGAGAAATAAATGCTAAAAAAAGGTTTTGTATTAAGGGACGGGGAGAGTAATTAATAAAAATAATGACTAAGTGTAATTACCTCCACTAAAAATGTGACAAAGTGGGTCCATGGTTTCAAAAAAGCAAGGCAAAAAATGAAATGGGATTTGGATGGCTAGGTTTATAATCATGATAATTACAGTATTCATCAAATTGTAGGGGTGAGAATTTAACGATAACAAATTATTAAAAGTTTGATTTAATGTGACGTGGATGAGACATTTATTTCATGGTCGGTGATTTAATTAATCAAACCAATGGCTCTAAAATCTTACCTTATCATCAACCTAAATAATCCATGCACGTGACTCAGTCATCCTTTAATTTTAATTTTATTTTATTTATTCAATCTTAAATTTATACATAAGTCATGTTCTATTCACTTTATTTATCAACCCATTTATCAAAATAATCCGTTAGCAATATGGTAATTTAAATAATCCAATACCAAATTAATTTCTACGGAGTAATTGTTATATATTCCGTGTAAAGAACGAACTGGCCTTTAAATTATTACAAGTCATATAAATACAAGATTATTAACTATTTATCGCGTTGTGTTAAGATTTAAAAGATAAATCCTTGTCCAACCCTAAGCTAATAAGTGCACGTGGCGTGTTGGGTTAAACCATTTTGGTTAAAAAAAATTAATTTATTAATCGATAGGCACTAATTTGTATCGAATTGGCTAGTCGTTACACATTTTGCCACCTTCACCCTCTTCTTTCAAGCTATTGTGGCATGCTTTAAATATTCTGCTGCCATTTATTCTACTTTGTTTAAAAGTTTAAAAGAACAGGACCTTTTGACTGAATTTATATTATAAAATTCTTTTTTTGACTCCTGTCGTATAATTAACCTAAAACTTCAAGTCCTTACTACCGTTGCGATGATTATGAAACAGAAGAGTTAAAAAAGACTCCGGGAGAAGGGAACGGTGCTCAAGAAGGTGAGGAAGGGGAGAGAGGGGGCCATTATTTGTAGACAAAGCGAGCCACATTTTGCGGAGGGGGCGTGCTGTCCGCAATTCCGCCCTACAGTAACTGCTGTCCCACTCTTTTTTTTCCAACCTTCTAAATTATCTGTAATAATTTTGCAATTAAAATTAGAAAAATGATCAACTTATTAACCTTGATTATTCATCAGTAATTTTATTTTACTGTATTTATATTTTGGTGGTTTTGGTACCCCACATGGTGGTATGTCCCCTTTTAGCAAGTAGATCCATTTTTTATGCTCATCTTAACCCAAATCCAAGATGTTTTATTTTATTGTTATAGAGATTAGGGAGTTTTGGTAAAGATTAAAGTACATTTCTTTAATATGGTAGCTAGTTAAACGAATCACAAGTAACTAGGAACAAGTAATACGTAAAAGATATAGAAAAAACCAACATCTAATGAAAAAGTTGTAAAGAAACTATTGCATATAATCAACTTAAAATGGAGATAATGATTGTTTGCTATATTATAATCGGCGTATCAGTTTTCTACGATCACTATTGATCCAAGTTATTAAAGAGAGAATGTATACCATACACAAGTGTTTAGGCCATGTTCTGATTTACTTAATTGAGCTGAACTAATTGAAGCTGCATTGAACTAAGCTGAACTGAATAGAACTGAAATGAAATGTTTATGAGAGAAGGAAATTAGAAACTGAACTGAAAATATTAGAGCTAAACTAAACTGAACTGAATTGAGTTGAGATTAAGATGAAGAGAACAATTCCTAGTCACAAATACCTTGTAAATTTATTTTAAAGAACAAGCAACTAACCAATGTTGCTGGTAAGTGTCAACCTAAACTTGCACAGAAAGTCATAGTGACACAAAATTCCACTATAGTAATTAAACCATATACTCCATATGGGAATAAAAATTTGCATACTTTAGGCTATAGAATTAACTTATACATATAATTTATGTCAGAATTGTGTTCCCTATTTTTGATGAAAAAAGAATACAAAAGAATTAATACAAATATGACCATTACATCAAATAATACAAGTAAAATACAATTAAAGTACTTGTACTTTGTATAAGCTATAGTGCCCTAGCCATTAGCTCGAATTTAGCAAGCTAGCTAGCTAGGGTTAGGGTTAGGGTTAGGCATGTAGGTTATAGGGTGAGGGTCTCCATACTAAATAATCCACAAACAATTATATTCACCTTCCATTTTGTGTCATGCGAGTGTTTGTACTTTGAGAAAGGGAGAATATTTCTTTCCATCATCCGCCCACTAATTAACCGTACTAAACTCAATGGATAATCTAATACAAAATAGATAGATATTAAAATTCAATAAGTTTAGATAACGGCTATCTAAGTTCAATATACAATAGTTTACACGAGGTATAAGATAGTGAGTAGTAAGTTCATATAAGATTTAATGACGTGTGTGATCTTCTTATGGCTGTAAACGAACGATTGTGAAAATTTTAATTTAGTGTATACTTCGTCCTATTGGCTTGATTTAGTTGTTAATTAGTTTATTAAGGCTAATTTAAACTTACTTTCTCTAAATTAAAGTTATTTACATTCTCCATAGTTTGTAAATTTTATTACTTGTATTAGTCTATTATGCTGATGTCAAAAAAATAAAAAAAAATTACGAGTACATTACTATACTAGAGTAATGAAGGTAAGAATACTAAACCCTAATATTGTTTTGATTACAATTTTTTTCTTATGAAGTTTAAGTTAGAATGTATGGCAAAACTATTTACCGATTTTTTTTATTATTATCATACTTCATGATTTGTAATTATTTTTAATTAAACAATATATAATGCTTGTTTGTTTCAATTTCAGTAATTTTATTTCATATAAAATAAGTAAAAAATCAATCCATAAACTTTATGTTGTTGATTAAAAATAACAATAGAAATTAATGTATTAAGGTGTCATTCTTCACATAATGTGTAAAGTCTACATCAATTTTCCATCATTTCAATCCCTTGAATATATTTTGTGTCTACTTTTTCTTTATAGTCACAAATCAGTATAAAGATTATTGGATAACCTTAAACCTTAATGCAAATATATTAGTGGTGAAATGATAATCATGGTATGATTAATTAGTGGGGACCTAAATTGGCTGTCATACTTAAGTGATTTTCAATGCGCATATATATTCCCATGTCATGTCACAAAATACAAGTGTTACGTCAACATTTATATAAATCAAATATCACCTTATTGTAATTTGTAATTTTAATTTGTGGTTTGTGAATGTGCGTGGGAAAAAAAAATCACAACATCCATCATAGCAATTTCTTTTATCTGGAGATTAGACATTTTGGAACATACATATTAACATATAGTATTAAAAAAATGTTATCAGGTAATAATTGACACTGAATATTGAGATATATCACATATTATATTTTAGGAAGATATTTATTCTCTATTATTATCTTATGTATTCCTTATTATTCTAGGATATCTTATAGTTCTAGGTTAAGGAAATGTGTAATGCTTATACATTGGGGGAGTTGTTTAATGAGAAATCAAGCTAAGCTATTCTATTCTATTCTATTCTATTTTCTCTCTAATTTATCATGGTATCAAGAGCAGGTTAATTTTTTTTTTTCCATCGTTTAATTAATCCACCATGGCTGGCGTTCCGCCACCACCTCCACCTCCACCTCCTCCTACCAAAATTGAACCAAATTCTCCCTATTTTCTCGGTCCTCAAGACCGACCCGGGGATTTCATAACTCCAACTCGTCTCAAAGGCGACAACTATGAAGAATGGGCATCTGATATTCAAACCGCACTAGAAGCTAGGCGTAAATTCGATTTCTTGGATGGAACGATTGTGAAGCCGCAACCTCCCTGTACAAAGTCAGACTGGACAGCGATTAATGCCATGTTAATTTCATGGATTACGAACACTATTGATGCTGAAATTAAATCATCTCTTTCTAAATTTCGAGAGGTAAAGCCTTTTTGGGATCACCTCAAACAGAGGTTTGCACAGACCAACGGTCCTAGGGTGCAGCAACTTCGATCTTCGCTTGCAAAGTGTGAGCAAACTAAATCTATGTCTGTGTCAATTTATTATGGCAAATTACACGCCCTTTGGCAAGAATTAGATCATCACGAGCCCTTGATTTCGTGTAATTGCTGCACCAACTGCACAACAGGCCAATTACATGAAGTTAGACGAGAGCAATCTAAACTTCATGATTTTTTGATGGGGTTGTATGCGGGTTATTACTCTGCCTTGAGGACTAATATTCTGTCACAAGATCCGTTGCCGACCCTTGACAGGGCTTATCAGCTAGTGACACAAGAAGAGAGAGTGCGTACAGCCAAGCAAGAAATTGAAGAGAAGCAGCCCACAGAGGCAGTAGGCTTTGCTGTTCGTGCTGCTACAACTGGAGGCCGAGGCATCAAGACTTTTTCTCACTGTAAGAAACAAGGCCACGACATCTCAAGTTGTTGGTTTCGGTTTCCTTGTCCGCACTGCCAGAAAAAGGGGCACGACCCGAGTAAGTGCTTCGAGATTACAGGGTATCCCGAGGGATGGACTCCTCGCAATCAAGGGGGGGCTCGCTCCAGTGCAGGGGGGGCTCGTGCCAATGCAGCCACGACGGAACATGGGCAGGCCTTTTCCACCGAGCAATGGAAGGCTCTTGCTGATTTTTTGGGTAATACTAAAATTCCCGACAATCGCTTAAATGGTAAGTTTGATGATACTAGTTGGATTATCGATACCGGAGCGACCCACCATGTCACCGGTACCAACACTTGGCTATTTGATACTCACAGTGTTCACTGTTCAGTTGGGTTGCCTAACGGTGATCAAGTTTTTGCTACTCTAGCCGGTTCAGTTTGCTTGAATGACAAAATCACAATTTCTGGAGTTCTTTTTGTTCCAAATCTAAATTGCAATTTAATTTCTGTTTCTCAATTAAGTGATCAGTTAGAGGTTGTTGTACAATTTAATTCATATATGTGTGCTATACAGGACCGACGGAAGGAGCTGATTGGAACGGGTCTTAGGCGAGACGGGCTCTATTATCTAAGCAAACCGGATGTGGTGCAACGTGTGTCTGTGATTGAAGCGGCATCAGATTTGGACCTTTGGCATAGACGGATGGGGCATCCTTCGGAAAGAGTAGTTAAGTTGCTTCCTCACATTAGCAATAATAAAAGTAGTTTAGCAAAGGGATGTGAAGTTTGTTTTCGTGCTCAACATCCTAGAGATAAATTTCCATTGAGTGACAATAAAGTTTCTAGAATTTTTGAAAAAGTACATTGTGATTTGTGGGGTCCATATCGACACGTTTCGTCGTGTGGGGCTCGTTATTTCTAAACTATTGTTGATGAACATTCCCGTGCCGTTTGGATTTATTTGTTGATTGATAAGACTGAGGTTTTTCAGATGTTTATGTCTTTTGTTGCTATGGTCGATAGGCAGTTTAATCAAACAATTAAAATTGTGCAAAGTGATAATGGAACCGAGTTTAATTGTTTGAAAGATTATTTTTTTGCTACTGGCATTCTTTTTCAAACGTCATGTGTAGGGACCCCTCAACAGAACGGGAGAGTGGAGAGAAAACACAAACATGTACTTAACATTGGGAGAGCCTTGAGATTTCAGGCCAAATTACCTATTTATTTTTGGGGGGAGTGTGTGTTAGCCGCTGCTCATTTAATAAATAGAACCCCTACTCCACTTCTACAAAATAAAACACCTTTTGAAATATTATTCAATAAATGTCCTTCATTTGATGCCATTCGTACCTTCGGGTGCTCATGCTTTGCTCACAACCAAAACACCAAGGGGGATAAGTTTGCTAGTAGAAGTAGGAAATGTATTTTTCTTGGGTATCCGTTTGGTAAAAAGGGGTGGAAACTTTTTGATCACGAAACCAAAGAATTTTTTGTCTCCCGTGATGTTAAATTTTTTGAAGATGTGTTTCCTTATGGCTCCCCGGATGATGTGAATGTTGATGCCTCTATGTGTGATTTGGAGAGTGATGTACATATGGATTTTGCGGATTATGATTTGTCTGATGATGATTTGTTAGCAACTAATAATGATGAGGGGCATGATATAAATAATGGGGATGAGCATGTTCCAACTCACCCCCACGAAGGCAACACATCAGCTAACTCTGTAGCCTTCTTGCGGCAAAGTGAGGAGGACCGCATGAGGGCTGCGGAGCCCACTGCTGAGGCTGGGCAGCCACTGCCACAGGGTGCCGCTGCACAGCAGCTGCCAGCCACACAGCAGCAGGCAGCCCCGCAGCAGATGGCAACAGCCCAGCAGCATAATGCTGCCACTGCCCAGCCCGAGCAGCCTCTTGATTCTTGCACGGCTCCGAGCCAAAATTCTCAGATGGGTCGGGGCTTTCGTGAAAAGTATTCTTCAGTTCTTCTTCGAGATTTTGTCACACACATGGTTGCTAAGAGCCCGCCTCCGCCATCCAATCAGTCTCCAGGTACTCCGTATCCTTTAGCGCATTATATAAATTGTAACAATTTCTCTGTCAATTATCAGAAATTTATTGCAGCAGTTGTTCAAAGCTCGGATCCTAAATCTTTCAAAGAAGCTATGAAGTTCGATGGGTGGCGCAAATCTATGCAAGAAGAGATCCGAGCTCTGGAAGATAATGAAACTTGGACTTTGGAGCCTTTTCCTCCCGGTAAGAAAGCTCTTGGAAGTCAATGGGTCTATAAGACCAAGTTTTTGTCTAATGGTGAGGTAGAACGCCTCAAATCTCGTTTGGTTGTGTTTGGCAATCATCAGAAAGCAGGAATTGATTATGATGAGACTTTTGCACCGGTGGCTAAGATGACCACAGTTCGCACTTTTCTTGCTATTGCAGCTTCCAAAAATTGGGACATCCATCAGATGGATGTACATAATGCATTCTTGCATGGTGAATTAGTCGAGGAGGTCTACATGAAACTTCCTCCCGGGTTTGAAAGTTCGGATCCTAACTTGGTGTGCAGATTGCGCAAGTCTTTGTATGGCTTGAAACAGGCTCCCAGATGTTGGTTTGCTAAACTTACCAAGGCTTTGAAACAGTATGGTTTTAAATAATCTTACTCTGATTATTCCTTATTTACATACTCTAAGACTAATGTGCAGATTAATGTCTTGGTTTATGTTGATGATCTCATTATTTCTAGGAATGATTCCGCTGCACTTACTGTTTTTAAAGCCTACCTTAGTGATTGTTTCAAGATGAAGGACCTTGGTCCTTTAAAATATTTTTTAGGCATCGAAGTTGCACGTAGCTTTGCGGGTTTGTTTCTCTGTCAACGTAAATATACGTTGGATATTATTTCTGAGGCAGGGTTGTTGGGTGCAAAGCCTAGTGGTTTTCCGATGGAGCAAAATCACAAATTGGGTACGGCTACCGGTGATCTTCTACCGGACCCTGAGTCGTACCGAAGGCTAGTTGGCCGGCTGATATATCTTGTTGTCACTCGGCCTGATCTTGCTTATTCTGTTCATATACTAGCTCAATTTATGCAGGCTCCTCGTACTGAGCATTGGGATGCTGCTTTGAGAGTGGTACGATATTTAAAAGGCACACAGGGTTAGGGAATTCTATTAAGCTCGGCTAGTGACTTGACTTTAGAAGGGTGGTGTGACTCCGATTGGGCGGCTTGCCCTTTGACTCGGCGTTCTCTCACAGGTTGCTAGTGTTCCTTGGAAAATCTCCCATTTCATGGAAAACGAAAAAGCAACCTACAGATTCTTTCTCTTCATCTGAGGCCGAATATAGGGCTATGTCCGGTGCTACTCGTGAGCTTAAATGGCTAAAGGCCTTGCTCCTAAGTATGGATATTCAACATCCAAAAGTAATTAAATTGTTTTGCGACAGTCAGTCTGCTTTGAACATTGCCCAAAATCCAGTTTTTCATGAACGAACGAAGCACATTGAGGTTGATTGTCACTTTGTTCGTGATGCGATTAATGAAGGCTTAATTTCTCCATCTCATGTTCCTACGAAGGAACAATTAGCTGATATCTTCACTAAAGCTCTCGGAAAGTCACAATTTGATTATCTTCTCTCCAAGTTGGGCATTTTGAATCCGCATGCTCCAACTTGAGGGGGGTATTGAGATATATCACATATTATATTTTAGGAAGATATTTATTCTCTATTATTATCTTATGTATTCCTTATTATTCTAGGATATCTTATAGTTCTAGGTTAAGGAAATATGTAATGCTTATATATTGGGGGAGTTGTTTAATGAGAAATCAAGCTAAGCTATTCTATTCTATTCTATTTTCTCTCTAATTTATCACTGAAATAACTAATGCATTAATAAATCGTTTTTTTTTTTTTTCCTATTTGATCTTACAATATTCTTTAGCTGTGTTAAGGAATATGTAAGATCAAATGGAATGAATTATACTATGTGTTTCATAAATTTGAAAGATCATTGATATGAATGAAATGCTCGTTAACCTTTATTTGTTTCTTATAATTGGCTATCATGGTGTGAAAATTGATCATTTGTACATAAACCCTAATTTGAAGGTATTCAAATATCTTACGTACTTAGGAGCATGAACACACCGTGATTGTAAAATAATTTTTACTAGTAAGAAGTTTGTAGCTATGGCACGTTGATTATTTTGCATCGTGTCTACATTAAGCGATGTTTGCTGGTTGAAATAAATGAACGTAAATATAATATACCCTTTAATTCAAATCGGTTTGAAAAATTTTGTCTATGTACAAAAGCTAGCTATACTAGGCGATTACATAAGGCCATTTTCTTTTAAACTTATTTTGAAATCAACAAAGTTTAGTTCAATTTAGCTTATTGTATTTTAGTTCAATTCAACTCAAATCGTTTCAACTTTTCGTATATGTGTACGTGTCTTTAATGAAACAAACTAGAGTCGGTTTATAGTTACAAATGTACAATAGATGAGCGAAAAGAGACTTAAGAGAGTGTCCTGAGTAATTAAGTAAGAATGCGATAGAGTTTTTGTCCACATTAGTTGCGTAACTATTTAGGAAACAATTTCATAAATGGACCAGCTTTTATGCTAAAAATGTACTACTCTATGTTATACTACAACGTTACTCTTAGTAGTAGTAGGCAGCATGTAAGAAAGTGCACTAAACCCAAAGCACATTCAGTATCTGCTGAATTCTGAATAAGCTAGTACTCCGTATTTCTTACAACTACTACTACTAGTATAGTATGTACCATCAGCTATAAGCTATAAAAACGCAGATCTCAAGGGAAGGAGATTATATGAAGTATGTTAAAGCTGAAAGCTAAAGGACTCAGAATTATTTGAGAATCTCTCTTAATTTTATTTTTTAGGAATATAAAAGAAAAATAATGAAGGGAAAGAAATTTCTGAATCTTAGCTTACTTTTTATCTGATCTCTTTGGTAATGGGGAGTTGCTAGGTTAGTACTACAACTACTGTTTGATGGTCAACGGGAACACAATATTGAATGGTGATGAAAATTTGTTTGTGGGGGAGAATCTAAGTCAGCTTTTATGGTTTACAGAATTACAGGTAAGCATACGATTATTTTTCAGTTCAGCTCTAATAAATTCACTTCAGCTCTAATAAGTTCAGTTCAGCTCAGTTTAGCTCCTAATTTCCTTCTCTCATAAAATATTCATTTCAGTTCAGCTCTAATCAGTTCAGTTCAGCTCAGCTCATTTCAGTCGATGAGAACAGACCCTAAATGACTAACATGGATTACGAGAATGAAATCATCGTAAAAGTTAAGGTTATTGTTAAATTCACTAGGCATCGGAGTACAAAGTGTAGCTTAGTTAACTATTGGATTATATTAGGCGGTAATAATTAATTGAGATCATTGGTTCTTGATAAGCTTGACCTATGGTTGTGCCCGTTCACTATGTGTTGTGTCAATATATCAAATTTTACTTAAATTAATGTGCTTTATCATGCTAGATCATGTCGTATCATGCTTCTCCAAAAAAAAAAAATGACTTAAGGCTTGTGCATAGTTATTGTTGTGTCTATTTCGTGCTCATGCCTTAACGTGTTATTTTGTGTAATTCATGTGCCAAGAACCAGCCCGATTCAATGCCATCTTCAATATGGCAAGGTGATGATTGTTAATTTCAATATTTTTGGTTTATGGGGTTTCACAAGTTGACTTAACATTTGATGTGACTCCCCCTGGCAAGGCTTTGTTTGTTTGATTACAAATTAAAGGTAGGTTTGTTCCTCATTATTTTTTTCTCTTTGAGTCTATTGTGTCAGATTGCTGTGTTCTTTTTTTCCTTTCCCTCCAAACGGGGATCCAGCTTCACAATCACACATACATTTACTATTTACTTTACTTTCTTTTTTATGACAAATATAAAGAACAAAATCCCAATTCAATTCTCTCATGATCTTACATGTTGGCTGGAGTATGTATGGTTTGGAAATGATAATGATAAACCTAAAGAAAATTCAGATAAGATTCATTGAGTGTGTATCATCATCATCATTCCATCAATTTCATTTCGATAATCATTATAAAGTCAATTTTTCCCGATTTTAAGCCACATACAATAATTGTTTCACGTCTTAAGAACACTTCAATTGCAAAATTTTATTACTTTATAATAAATATCTGACCTCGCTTCATATTAAAAGTGATTTAAGAGTGTTTAGTACTAAATAATGTATTTACAAGGTCGAGATTATCGAGCATTAATAGACATAGTAATATTGGTACAAAGAGGGTGAATATTTGCATCAAATGATAATAAGTAAAAGTAGTGACCATATGATAAGTGACATTTAGAGCAAATGTTTGGGGGGTATAATTTATGTGTACAAAAATGGTAACCTAAGATACCCTAGGTTTGCTATAACAAGGGTGGTGGTTACTCTGAGCCATAATGCTTCTACCCCTTCCATCCACAAGAAAATCCTGCTGCCAAGCATTTATTGGACAAACCTTCAATTCTCTCTTAAGGATCAACTGGTAACACCAACAAATGTGCAAGAGGGGACAGAAAGGGAAAACAAATCCCTCCTATTTATGTAACTGTAACAATTATTACAACGACGAGTATTAACAACAGGGTTTTCGGGATTGAACTAGTAATCCGAGATCAAATTCCGTCACCATTTCTAGTCTCTATTGTTCCACATATGTAAAATAAACACCGTAGTGGAGTAACTTAACAAAAATGTACTTTGAATTATTTCATCTGTCTCATTTTAATGTTTACAATTCTCTTTTATGTTTATACCAAAATAATGCTAACATACTTTACTTCATCAAAAAATCTGAAATGGGTTAGAATGAGTTACTTTAAATAAAACGGGACAGAGGGAGTACTCGCTCATATCCATATGCGCTCACCTTGAAATAAGAGGGCGTTACTTGATGCAACTTGTATTTTGTACAGTTGATGAGCAAAAATTTTGATAATGATGGAAGTCATATAAACTTGGATAAAAAATGATTTACCTTGATGGTATAATGATGGTGAAATTATATCTTATATTCACAGAGACTACAGTCAATGTTAGTAAAAATTTGGTACATTTGTCGGTCTAGTGCCTAGCTCTCACCCAGAATGAAGCTTAAACAGTTTTACTACCTAGGTCGTATTCAACAAATTTTAATTCTTGACTTCACCAAAATTAACCGAGGATTATACACATGAAGTACAGTATTAAAAACATTGTTATTTTTCGTAAAAGTTAAAGCTTGCTACAATCATCTTGTAATAACTGATTATACATTCATCTCAAATTAACCAATCTCGTTTTGGCTTGACAAGCCCACCACATTTTACGAGTTTAAACATGAGATTTGATGTTAAGGCCCAATCTGATATGACCCGAATTATTGAATACTGACCTCTAAATAAGTGTATTAGTAATTTAGTATATAAAGTCGCCCCTAATTTATAAATTTGAATTGATGTGAGCAGTTGAGTATGAATAGAAATTTTATTTACTTGGTGTGGAAAGCTATGCTAATATATTCACTGCGGAAGTTAGAATATTGCTAGTAATTGACAAAATAAGGTAATTTGTGGATTGCTAGCTATTGCCTTGTAAAAAGCTAGGGTTGATGGTTGTTGGACTTGAAATTCAAGTTCACTTATTGGTACACTTATTAATTTTATGGTGTGCAACATCTTTGGAGCTAGTGGCTAATTGAGGAATATTATTTCCAATCAATTTTACTAAATTTTGTCACTTTGGTGTAAATTCTAGGGCTATTGTATGTTTATAGGTCCTATCTAATTAATTAATATAGACCCTTGATTAATGTTTTGTAACTGATGTATAGGTTTATCTACCTAGCTATTTGTCATTGACTTGCGAAGTTTTTTTGTTATGATCTAATCTTTTGGTGCATTAAGCTTAACGTTACAAGATCTTCTAAGCTTAGAACGTTATGGTACACCGAGTTTTAATTTGACCTGTTCTCAATATTTACGATGTTATAACTTGAATATGTGATCCTAGAACTACCATACATAAAAACCGTAAAGACTTAGATACTTACTTAACAAATGTGAATACGGCGATAAAACTTTACTCCAAACTATTAAATAATTTGAACTCCTATTCATTTGATCAGTGTTTCAGTAGAATTATTGGATTGGATGTGAGCTTAAACAATGCATGATGATTGGACATATTGAGCATGATAGGCAGTATAAATAACTATGCAATGTGATGAGAATGTCACAAAAACAACAAATTACAAACAGTATGATATTAATCTTAACAGAATCTATTCTTATATGCTAGCTGAATTTTCCAGAACATGACTACAAAAGATCAGATTGGTGGGGGTTATTAAGGTAATAAAAAAGAGAAATTATATAAAGTCACTTCAAAAACATGCTTAGGAACAAACAAAGGGGACTACTTTGAATTAACACGCTTAACTTCTTTTTTAGAATGACTTTAAAGACTTGAACATCAATATGAATTCAATGGACTTTTTAGTTTCCTTTGTGTTATTGTATTGGGTGACCCCTACATACTACCTCCTTTCATACCACTTCACACTTGGCTTTTTGAGGACAATTATGTATGGATTTTTTGGCTCTCTTTTTTTGAATTATAGGCGGTACCACTATGGTACCATCGGAAATTTATTCACATCATTTTCATCCATTCTAGTGTTTAGTTCAATAATCTCAATTCTCAAGTAGATTAATCCGATTACATCCTTATGACAATGGACCAATTTTGTTCAGCTTATTTTAACTAATTTCATTTAAAAAAGTTTCACACAAATTTGGATTTTATAAGTTCATATCAATATTTTTTGGCTAAATTTAGACAATGTAATCAAGTTGAACATATTCTGACTTTGACAAACCATAAAGAAATTCAACTATAACTCATGAAATTTTTTATAAAAACAGTTTGTTTAAATAGCATAATACTGTATGTCACTATTAACTTCGTTGTAATCTAATTTAGACTAATTAAGAATCTGTTTGTTTCAACTTGTTATAAGTTTACAAATAATAAGTTTAAATAAATGAGGTTTAGAGAAATATAAGCAAAACAAGTTGAACTAAACAAAACATTTTTTTGTAAAACAAAATGAAAACCTAATTTTAACTCAAATAATCCATTAATTGATTAAGTAAAAAAATCAAACTTGGTGTAAAGGGTTTGCACAAGTTGAGGGGGATAAAAAGAAAACCACACATGCCCAAATGAATCCCACACAAAAAGGGGACCCACCAATGGATGAAGGGGAAGAACTAAATTCTAGAGAGAGAAAGTGAATAAGTAGTGAGTGAAAGAGATCTAGAGAGAGAAAATTAATTTTTATTTTACTTTATTTTATTTTATATAGATAGATAAATATTAGAGAGAGGGTGTCATGTGACTTTTTGAACCCAGCTAACTTACAAATGCTACCCAACAAATACCCTTTCTCTCTCTAACCAAAACAAAATCAAAAGTAGATTAAAAAAAAAACCCTCTTTCTCTCTCTAAAAAACACACACATACACTTTGTCACTTTTTCCATTTACCATAAATTCTGATTATTGGAGTTTCACTTTGACACTTTCTAGTATTATTAACAATTTCACCCCTTAATTTTTTTATTTCTAAAAATAAATAGAAAAAAAAAAAAAGATTGTTGGTAGAATTTAGAAGCAAATATAATGAGATATTGTAAGAAAGAGAAAGTTCAGAAATCAGAAGAAGAGTAAAATTCTACTTCTATTACTCCCACCAGAAAAAAATAATTAAAAAGAAAAAAAAAAGTGGTTATTACCCTTTGTTTCTGTTTATTTTCACACTGATCTTCTTCTGCTCTCCACTGTCTTACTGCTTTTAAAACTGCCACATTTTTTCTCTCTGTCTCTTCTGCAGTTTTTGTAGAAGAAGAAGAACATCCAACATAATTACAACATATATAACAACCTCCATTTTTTTTTTCTTCTTTTTAGCAGCAAATTTCTTATTCTGATTCATAATAAATTTACCCCATTTCCTTAATTTTATTTTTGAATTCATCAAAAGTACAAAGAAAATAAGAAGAAAGTGTTGAAGATAGATTAGCGGTGGTGGCTACTACAAGGAGATTAGCGTCGGATTCAGGAGCGTTTGCGGATTGGGTGGCGTCATCAGCAAGCAACGCAGCTGATAAGAGTAACGATCTTTCACTAGGATTCAATGCTGCCCCTGCAGCAGCATCCGCGTCTGCGGCTGCTGCTGCTGGCACTCTATGGCCTCCTTCGTCCAGGTACGGCATCTCTCCTGAGATGGGGATGTTTGTTGTCGCCCCCGCGACATCGTTCCAGCAGCACGAGTCGAGCTTGATGCTGGAACAACACCATCACCACCACGGGGGTGGTGGGATGAATGGTGGGAATAACGCCGCTACCGTTTTGGGAGTTGGGGTGGGAGTCGGCGTTATTCCCCTCTTCAACGCCGGCCCGTGTCTTAACGTGGCCGGCGCTGGAGAGACTAATAATAATAATAGTTTAGATGGAAATGATTCTTTCATGAGTCGTAATCATAGAGCGGGTGCAATCCAACTCTGGCAAACACAACAACAGATGGGAGGAGGAGGAGGAAGCCCGAATTACCCGAAGAAGAGTATTAATTTCGACCCGACTGGCCCGAATTTACTCCATTCGACTTCTTCCGCAATGAGCTGCGGTGGCGGAAGTGGGGCCCTCACTTGTCAAGATTGCGGAAACCAAGCTAAGAAAGACTGCAGCCATCGGAGGTGTAGGACTTGTTGTAGGAGTAGGGGTTTTGATTGCTCTACTCATGTCAAGAGCACGTGGGTCCCCGCTGCTAGACGAAGAGAACGGCAAATGATGGGTGTTCCTGGAGCAGCAACAGGGACCCACGGAACTGGTGGTGGAAGTGTGGGAGGCGGAGGAGGTAGAGGAGGCGGGGCATCTTCTGGCTCCACCTCCGGCGCTAAAAAACCTCGCCTTATTTCCTCTCAAAATACCGCTACTACCTCCCACACTTCCACCTCCAACACCCCGCCTCGTAGCTTCGAGACTAGCTCCAGCCACCAAGGTAACTAATTATACTTCTTCCGTCAAATATTATATATCTCACAAATAATACCCCGAAGTTGCAACCAGTAATACACAGCATAATGAAACAACACAATACAATACAATGTTGATTTAATTTATTTGTTTGTTTGAGGTAGATGCGAGCTTCAAGGACTCATTGCCGGGGCAAGTGAAGGCACCAGCGGTGTTCAAGTGCGTAAGGGTGACCGCAGTCGACGACGGAGAAGATGAGTTTGCATACCAAGCAGTGGTGAAAATTGGTGGACATGTTTTTAAGGGCTTCCTATATGATCAAGGGGTTGAACCAAGAGATGGATTTCCTAATCTATCAGAGTTACATTTGGGTGGTGGTGCTGCTAGTAGTAGTGCTGGTAGAAATGGTGGGGCTTCTTCGTCGTCGCCGCTTCTCGATCCTTCTGATGTTTATGGTGCTTCCGGTGGTGGTGGATTGCTTGGAGGTTCAAGCTATGGTAACACTATAAATTGAGAAAAGAAATTAAAATAAAACCCAACCCTTAAAAAAAATAGGAAAAAAAAAAAAATTATATATATACTATTTAGTATTTGATGAGATTTTCTTTTGAGTCTTTTGTAATGTTGTTGAAATTACAAAAGAATCAATATTTTAAAGCAATGTTGTGATTAATTACTACTGAATTTCTTAGTAGTTAGTAATTAATCCGGCCTTCTTGTATCCCAATAATTAGCTTGATTTTCATATTTTTATTGGTCTAATTATTCTGATTAATGAATAGGGTTTTCAATTGGGGAATTACTTATTACGAGTATATTTAATCTCTTCATTTTTCCTCAATCTTTTTAAATTCGCAAAGAAATAGTCTTGGTTTGGCATCTTTTTAATTTCTTTTTCATGTACATTGAAGTTTAGAAACTTGGCATGCAAGGAAACTGTTTGATATATAATCATATTAAATTAATTAATTGTTTATTGTTTCTGTAACTTCTGCCATTGGAATATTAGATAGCAAGGTATGAATGATTTTCTTTGCAGGCAGACCAAAATAAAATACTGCACATTTCACAGGAGACAGTATAGTATATGGTATGAAAACATTACTTACCTTTTATTATGTGTTACATTTTGTCTTGCTTATGATAACACTATTTTGACTCCTGTGCAATTGCATTATTTTCTGATGGATTGAAATTATTATTCTTTATATTATGCTCTTATATACTGTATTTTTCTTTTTTTTCCTGTTATATTTAGTGAATGTTACATTACATTTTATCATATAGTGTATTTTATGACACAAATAAAAACATCATAATATCTTTATGATTAATTCTGTATGTTGTTGAATGTTGTTTTTATGTACTGAGACTACTACTGCTCTACCAAACTTTTTCCCTAACTTCTTATTTGTTCAGTTTGGTTAGTTTAGTTCCAGATGAACTAGATATGTGAATGTACCTCTTTCACCATTATTAGTTTGGCCTGCTGTGGACTTTAAAGATTTGGGGTAGTAGTTGCAAAGTCGCCATCATTTATTGCCATTGGAGAAAATTGTTTTTAAGGGAGCATTCCACTACGAGTAATGGTAACCCCTCATCTTGCAGATGCAGATGCGCAAAATCATTCAATCTTAACGAGTTTTTTTTTAGTTTAGTTAAGAAAACCCCAGATCGACCAAGTTAATAATCGTCCATTGTACATAACATTCTATAGATCGATCGAGTGAGTCCTTGTCAAGAACACCTTTGCTTTTCTGTTACTTACTTATTATGTTAACATTTCTTTTTCAAATAGTATGGACAATTTAGCTACTGCATGCATTCATCAATGCCTTGATGTACTTGTTTCTTTACCCTTTTTTGATTGCTTGAGAAAATTACTGCTTTCTTTTTCTATCATATTTTCGAGTTTTTAATCTCCTAATCCTCTACCCCTAATGATTATTATATATCTTTGCTGGTTTGCATAAATTTGTTACTGTTATGAAAACTGTGCATAGTCTGTTCATAAATCATAACAT
This sequence comes from Chenopodium album, assembly GCF_948465745.1. NCBI lineage: Eukaryota > Viridiplantae > Streptophyta > Magnoliopsida > Caryophyllales > Amaranthaceae > Chenopodium > Chenopodium album. Next base: position 2,152,110 of record NC_137855.1, read on the forward strand.
TGTCTAATTTGGATGCATCTAGCTTATTTACATGTGCTTCTCATAATATAAGATCAATGAGATCAGATCTGCCTAGGATAAGTGTTGTGTTAACCTCATTCGCCATGCTTGGAATTTCGAGTATTTGTTAATCTTAATTAGTATGGTGCCCACTTGATGTGATTCTATGTTTAATATATATACATACTTCCACATGTTATTGTTTAATCTTAGTTTGTTCTTTAATAATAAGAGTTGTGATTATGCATGCATTAAGCTGTCTCTTGTTTGGCTATTATATGTTTTTTATGCCCACAAATGCTGACTTATAGGGTATAATACGGGGATTCTCATATGGGTTTGTCTTCAATGATTTGTTTTGTTCTTACCCTTATTTGGTACTCCTCTTGGGATGTCTGCATTTTCGTAACTAACTTTTGGACTTTATTCTCTCTAGTCTTTACCTATCTTGGAGTGATTCAATTCAACGTCGTTAGATGAATCCGAGTTTTGTTTCGTGAATGTACATCTTTCATTTTATAGACCAACCACTTGAATCTTTGATTTCCTAGAACTTGAAAGGGCAGATGTAGCGCGACTAGTTGTCTTGAAGTGTGGCAGTTTCCCCTTTCTATGAGATCTAACTAGCTAAAACCCTCTTAATAAACAAAATTTAATGGAGACCTTGTTGATAATTATCTGTATAACAAAATGTTGATATTCTAAGTTTCTTGAGCCCCCCCTTTTTTTTTTTTTTTTTTTTTTTTTTTTTTTTTTTTTTTTTTTTTTTTTTGGAGAGCTAGAATTTAAGCCGAAGAAATGTGAAGGTGATTTTTCTAAATGTTTATGACTAGTTTTGACATCTCTTTCTGTTTTAGATTTTAAGCATTCTCTAGATAGTCTAAATTCATAACATTGGTTTAATTTTGCATCTTTTTCTTGCAACAGCTGCAGTAAAGAGGTAATGTATGTCATTACTTCCTTTTTTGTATGAACTTGATATCATTGTGCTAATGTGGCTTGATATATATATACGTTTTACAACATTATAATATGTTTCTGAATTGATCAAAATTGAGAGTATGTGCTGATATTCAACAGACTTGATTAGTTTCACTGGTTTTCTCAAGACGACTTTGCATATGGAGTTTTAATCAGTGAAATCCTGTTGCCTTTTTTGATGGACGGTTTGTTCAGCCTTAGCTTGAGCTCTTGTTATCAGCTAACGTATCTGATCTTGATATCTTAGAGAAGCCGAGAATGCTGTAAAATTCTAGGTTCTGCTCGTTAGAGTTGATCATCCGACATCTCATGTTGTTGAGGTTTTTTGCTTCAAACTTTAGTTGAAGGCATGAACATATGCATGTGCATTGCTTAAACATGTTATTTTGTGTTAAGATTGATTTATCATGTTTAATTTGGTTTATTGCCTTTGGTGTCTTCTCTTCAGTTTGGATTAGGGAACATGTCATGCCCCTTGATCAGTTGATTAACCCAATTATGTGTTTTGTTGCGAGACTAATAAATGACATTTAGTCAATATAAACAAAATGTTATATAGTTTAAATTCATGTCATATCTCCCTTATTAAGTAAGCGACAAAAATAACACACAATTATTTCTAAACGAAGGGATTATACAGATGTGATGCAGGATTTTTAGTTGAACCTCCTATTCTTTTAAGTTTAATGTTGCGAAATTTTTAGGTTTTGTGTGGTATCATAAAGCTCTTGTCCTTGTTTGCCCTGAAAGAGAATAGCAGTAGTACACTACATCAAACACTCTTTCAAGGACTTGTTTCTTTTACTAGTACCTATTTTTATTCTTTGCTGCATTTCTAAGGTTTGTGTCTGACCAGAAAGACAAATATTTGACAGTAATAAGCTTAGGTAGAATTAAGGTTGCGTATATGTGAACCTTTCAAGTCGACTTCTTCCATGGCTTCACGGGCGAGGTCCCTATATTGTAATGAAATCATGCATGCTGCCCATCTCAGCAAAATCTTCTCTATGTTTAATTTTTGCATGTTTGATAAGTTTATGCTTTGATGGATCCGTACAAATGTGGGGTCATTTTGTATGTAAATCAAGATTCTAATTATATAAGGAATTTCTTCCAATCATATATGACCTTTTTGTTTGAACTTTAGGGTTAAAAATCAAATCTCAAAGAATCTTATTAAGCATATAATTTTGATTATACCTTGGTATTATTAACAATACTTTGAAGCTTAAGATGTTGATTCTTGTTAAGAGAAAAAACGGAAAGTAGGCAGAAAGGGGGGCCGAAAGGAAAAGTGGTGCTAGCTTGTAGTGGGAAAATGATTGGTCCTTGTATATATTCTTCCCACTCCCATTTTTGAAGCTGGAATCACTCACTTTTATATTCATTCACTTGCCTCCCTACTATTAGGGTTTTGTTTCATTTTACTCGGTTCGACTTACGAGAAGTAAAGTATCGGGTTTTAACGTTTTACCCATCAGTAGGGATAAGACTGTGTATATTTGAACGTCTTTAGACTCTTTAATTTTACTCTTGCAAATGAAGAATTTTTATAAGATCATGTAAATTTTTTTATGATTCCTTGCATAAACTTTCATTTCATTAGAATTAAAATTAATTTAAATTTATAGTTTTCTAGAATCATTTGGGAAATACCTTGAGATTAGCAATTGCTGTAAAAGTGACAGTATGTCCTGATAATATTGCTGATTTTAATTTTGCTGGTCACCAATTGTGGAAATTAGTTGACTTATGCTCTTAAGTCTTAATTTATGTATATGTATATACATAAAATAATGCAAGATTCCTAGGAATGTAGTTTTCTATGTTTTGTATTTTTAGGTAATGGGTTCAGACAAATAATAATCCAACAGTTGACCTTAATCTTAACCTTGAACTAATAACCTTGTAATATTATTCAAATTTCATGGTCTTTAAACTATAGTTTATGACTTGTATAAATCAATGTCATGTAAAATCAAAATCCTAGTTCAGCTATTTCACAAGATAATCACTTTCATTTAGTGAAGCCATTTTGAGATTGGTAGTTTCGTGTAAGGTTTTATTATACCGTGTCACAACTCACAACCTCGTATTAATTACAATTTTATCTATCCTAGCTATAGCCTATAGAAGCTCATTTTACTTCAAAACGAAAACGAAAACGCAAATTAAATTTACTTTAATTAATTAGCTAACCCTAATTGAAAGTATTAACAGTAATAACATATAATTAATTTTTTAAAAAATGGTTATAAAAGTAGGTTCATATGATTAGGATTACGTAGGTGGTTAGCATGTGAAGCCGAAAGATAAGTCAAGTTGGTAAGCGGCTTATACTCCAAGTAGTAAATTAAAGCTTCTTATTTTATACACTCTATTGTTACCCATTTTGGGAACACCATGTGCTTCGGTACGAGAATTATTCTTACTTTGCATTATTTTTTTTATAATCTAATTATGTTAGTGATAATTATGAGGGGTTTGAAATTAACCTCAACTTAGTGTATGAAATTGAGTGATTGACTAATGTTGTGTTGTCGTTTTCTGCTTGATTATGAATTTGATGATGATCAAGAAGATCTAGTTAAGTCCATTTTGCAAGGAGTGTAACAAATTAGTAATAATACTAGAGATTAAGGAGATAAATGTCTATTTTTTCTCTAATTGAACTTCCAAGTCTTTAGAATAACATCCGTTTTTCTTAAATCTTTCGAGGATGTTAAAATAATGAATTTAGCCATGTCTAATTTAGTATACTGCGTGATATAAGGTATAACCGAACCCTATAGTTCTTCTTTTTTTAAAAAAATTAGTCTTATATTCGTCATTGCTTTGACTTTTTTTTTAACCTATGAATCATTTGACTCTCTTTACCTTGTCATTCCCTCCTCATCTACCAATATATCTCTCCTTTTCCCCTTTTTTCTAATTGCAAACTTCTTTCAATGCATTAGATAAACAATTCTCAAAGAAATCTCCTTCCCTTTCTTTGATCTCCCTCTTTATTCCACCTTTTCCCCTAATTGATTCCTCCATGTTCCCTTTTCAATATAATTAAATTTTCTAATACAAACATCTTTATATTTTTGTCAATGACATTCGGCGGTTCAAAGACTATATATTATGTTGTTAATAGTAAAAGATTATAACGTACACGGCATAATAGCATAAAAAAGCTAATGTAAAAGGGAATAATATTGACATTATACTATATACTATATTACTATATAGTTAATCAAACAAAAATCAAACAAAAATCAAAAAGTTGATAAAGCATATGAAATTGCTTGTCCCTTTGAAACCCAAGAGGCTACATAAATATACACCTTCTAGAGTCTAAAAGAAGGTGTTTTGTTTTACATTCCTAAAATAGAAAGTTGCTTAATTATTAGTCTAAACTCTAAGTGCTAGAGAATGTGGTTACATATATAAGGAAATAGAAACTTAGCATCTTCCTAATGTGTGTTTGCTTGCTTTTGTGTTAATTACCATTACTATTGTTGGTGAAAAGGGATGACTTTGATGAATAGTTTTTCTACCTTTCTCTTACTAGTGGAGATGAATGATGATTATACAAAGGATAAAGATCAATAATAGTGGGGAACTTAGAAATAAAAATCATTCTAAAAAAGAATGTCAAAAGAATGTTGTTTTCGCTTTTTATTAAGTGGACATGGATACACGTACGTACATGTAGCGTACCTGAATAATTTATTCTTTGTGAAACATAGCTTGTCAAGTGAGGTTAGGAGGTAGCTTAGTCGGAACTTGTGATACATCCTCTGTATCTTTTTAAATGGGTTATGACTTTTTACGCTATTCATCTAATCCACTTTGGCTAATGTTAAATCATTACCCGAATTTTAGTAGTGAGCCATCAAACATGTTTACAGAGTTTCTTTAGATTGTCTTGTTAGAAAATTGGCACTGTTTAGTTTGCATATACAAGTATATAGTAACTAGACCTAGGAAGCCAACAGACAAAAAACTGTCATGAGCTTTAACAGTAAAGAAAATTTAACAAACAACTAACTTTAGACTGTCTTACTACAAATTCGGCGCCATTTTATGCCATTCCTCTGATTATCAGTTTTCACAGTGTGTATTTGATCCCTAAAGGCCAAAACACATATATAGCCAAGGATTACATAAAGACAATTTCACAGCAGTTGCTAGATGGCCAAATAAAACACTAGGGTAGAAATCATAGAAAATGATTGATGCTTAAACAAGAGTGACAATATGGCTTTTTGTGTAGATACAATGCTCCCAAGAACTTCCGCTCGAAACCCTAAGAGACGTTTATGCTCTAATTGTAACTTCGGTGACTAAAATGTTCGTATTATGAGACGCTTGTTTCACTGAGCTCCACTTGAGCAACAGCTGAATTGATGGCATCGAGCACGTCCATCTTCCCCTTACTCAAAGCTTCGTCTATGGGTGTTCGCTCATGGCTAAACATTTGAAAAATAGATTTAAACTTATTACTCTGTTTCACTAGACTAAAGAAAAATTATAACTGAGTTTTCAGTTGCACCCAAAGTATGGTATGCTTCCCAACTTTCTAGCACAAGGATACAATGTCTAAAATGTAACGCTTGAACATTTTAAATCAGACCAATAAACAGAATTAGAAGATAGTCGTACCTGTTAAGGATCGCGACATCTGCTCCAGCCAAAATCAAAGATTTAACCACCTAAATCAGAGCAGTTAATCAGCAGTGAATGGTTCATGAATATGACACGTAATACAGTGAATGAACTCCGTAATTAATTAGTACCTCAATTCGGTCATTCAGACAAGCCCAATGAAGAGGTGTGTTCTTTTCTTCATTCAAAGAATTTAGATCCTGTGTTACATGGAAAAATGACTCAATACATATAAGAATCAATACTATAGAAGCTGAGATTTGCTCAAGAACCGTAACACCCTGACCACCTCCCGGATCATAAATAGATACTAAAGGGCTGCTTCCAGGATTAACAAGAAGCACCACAGACTAAGATGGCCTTCCAACAAACTAAACTCTCACTTGTGTGTCCCCAGGAAAAACTTCCTAAAAGGTCACCTCCATCCCAAAACAACTCTCAGCAAAACAAGCTTGACTATGGAATATCTTAACATATTGATTCTTGTATAGGAAGGTACAGCTTAGAGGACCATTATCTATAATAACGAATTGCTTCAAGTGCCTAGCCCTAGTATGACTATGGAAACGATGGAGCCATGTATAAGTTACAATTCTTGCAAAACCAGGATGATGTGCACAAACAGCTAAACTAGGTGAATTATCCAGACAAAAGTGCCCAAAGTGAACGGCAACAGATTATGAGAATCATCAAACATGGTTCAGTCTTCAGTGCATGATATTTAGATTTTTTTTAAGCGTTAATACTAAGATTTTTGATAAGCCTATGAGATACAACTTCATCAGTCTCTATAGTGAGTGTTAGTATCTACTAGAATTCATCAATAAACTATGATTGAATAGGCATGATTGATTTTCAATAAACAATGATTGAGTATGCCTGAATTGAATATCACTTTATCACCATTTAACTATGATGGATTATCACCTTGCCTATGCACCATCTTTAGTTTTTTCATGTGTAGTCCTCACAACATTCAGTGAGAAGTTGGGAGTAATTAGGAAGATGAAGCCGCAACATTTTGTATATTCTCTAATAGAACACAAAGCACATTGACTAGTGCTTAGGTACTATTAAATCTCAATTCTATTAAATGATCAAGCAGACTCACTAATCACTACTACGAATCATGTAAAATATGGAACGAGAAAATTTACTTACCACACCTTTACTTATAAGGTATTCCACAATGCCATGGTGACCATTGGCCGCTGCCATATGAAGAGCTGCATTGAATAATAAGGACGATGAAATGAAAGACTGACATGCACAGATTAATGTGATGCAAGCATCAATCTTAGTATGACAAGAGCTTTGGCAGTACATACAGTCTTGTAGTCCACTACCAATCACTTAATTGACAATGCTAAGTCACTAATCACAATGATGCTTTTTCTCAAGCTTAAAGCTGGCCACACACATGTTTATTGCCAAAATGCATATGGCAAAACAATGAGGAAAAATTGATCAGGATCTAAAACATAATATCTTGTTCAACATAAAAGGGGCAATAAAAGAAAAAAAAGATGAAATATTGCAATGTTAGGGTGGAATAATCATAGATGATATCTAAAAGAGCATAAGGATAACAGGATAAGGATATATTAGCAGGTACACTAAGGGTACAAAGGGCTTTAAATTAACAAATAACAAAATTTTACAGTCATTTAAGTAAAAATTAACAATTTTGAAAGCAATGGGATGGTAATTTCATGATTTGGTCCTCAATAACAAATAAATGTAATCTGGGCATGAGGCCCACTTCGAGAACATCATTTACAGAGTAACGTACATGTCTTTGCCTATTAATGGCAGAACTGACACATTCATTCACATTACTGAAAACAAATAAATGGAAAACACATCACGACCAATAACTTTCACCTTCAGTTGTAGTCCTCAACTAGATATGGAATAGTATTATAAAGGACTTGAGAATCTAAAAGACTACAACAAGGTCCTCATCAACCTATCACAAATGAGTGGCAGTTTTCCGGTACCATATTCACACTATGAACAAAAGCCACATTCTAAGCAGTTCGAATATACAACTTCATCGAGTAACTATACAAGATCAAACAATAATAGGCAACAGAACAACCAAGCAGTACTATATGAACCCCTAATCAGCTCTTTGCTAAGCAAGTCTTCAAGTGTAGGGGTACAATTTCCAACATTGACTTGTTGCAACAAAGTAGCAATACAGAATTGAATTGACATGCAAAAACTCCAGTCCAAACATGAATAAATTGATGTATGATATCATCACAAATCACAATGATTCAATAAGACAAGTAGAAAAAGCAGGAAAACTGAGACAAAGGCAATCAAACCTGTTCTGCCTTGAGAATCCTTGGCATTAAGAGAGACTCCAGCAGATTCTAACTCTTTCAGGTCATCAAGATCATCATATCTAGCAGCCTAAGCAGTGGAAATAAAGATTGTCACGAAATGCAACCCACCAATTCCGTAGCAGGAATAAGAAAATGCCATCCAACTAATGAAACTCTTTGAGATGACGTTGCGGATTCAAGCCAACAACATATACAAAAAAGGGATTAAATCCAAATGCCACCTCCCCTACCCTAAAAATGTGCCCACCCTAATAATAGATTAAGTGGGTACATGAATGAAAATAGTGAACACCCACCCAAACCCCAAAGAACTATGATGCCGCGCTCTAGAACAAGTGAACCCGAACACAGGTGCACTAGTGCCAAGTGGACTAACTCAACATATGATGCTAACAAATTATGTTCCCTCATTAGTTCCATGTACCAGAACCTGCTATTCATGTTCCATCTTCTAGCTAGCACTAAGCCATACAGCCCATACTAACACCTATACTTACCATGTCAAAATTTTGTGCAATTTGATGCCTAATTCAACTATGTAATATCCTTTAATTTTATTCAATTATTTGATGGTTTTACTAAAAATAAGTAACCAAAAATAATTAAATTAGGCAACATATTAATCCATCTATAAGCTCTCGTACTAATGAACCCATCAAACATAAGCATGAAGACACCAATTACTTTAATCAACACAAATATTAATGTCATTCACATAACCTAGAAAATAAAAATTAATCAGCAAGATTCATCATTTATACAAGTATAAAATAAAATTATAAAGGGTACAAGAAAATTCCAAAATGGGTTTCAAAATCGTAAGTTTTTAACATGAATCAAATAATCATAGTATGATGATGAATAGCATTAAAAAAACAGGGGAGGATTAATTGCTTAATTTAGGAAATAATTAAGAAATAACAATAGATAGTTTACAATCAAAGTAAATAATTACCTCAAGTAAGGCTTCAACTTGCTCCATCATCTCCGGTGAAATCTCAGTCGCCGGAGTTTCTTCGACGCCCATTTTTTGTTTTACAGAAGAAGAGGAGAGAGAAAGAAGAGGTTTTGGCTTTTGGGTGAGTTCAAAGTTTGTTCTTTTTTACCCTGGACTTTGCCTAAACTTTTTGTGTACTTGTGCCTCAATCAAACAATGGGATTTTAATGTAGTTCTTAGCCCAACACAATTTTAGCCTAGGAATTTTATTTTATTTTATTTTTTTAAGGTAAGAAGAGGGATTCTACTGAGCCGGCATCTCTCACAATTTTGCCAGCCCAGCTAGGGATTAGACTACCATAATGCTAATACAAAGTACTCCATATACAAATACAAGTATATGATGTTATGTTTCATAAAGAACTATAGAATACTTTCTACTAACAAAGTGTTGGCTCATTTGGTAACTATGGTAAGAATCTTAAGAGATTTATCTCAATCCTAGAGATTTAAGTAAGAGCGTAATTGGAAGTAGGGACCATTACCTATCCCCTACTTCTAAATATCTGGATTTAAAAAAAAAATGTTGTCAAGTTGAGGTCTAGTCATGTTCATGGGAAAATTTTATTAATAATTAAAGATATTATGGTTTAAAGTTTTGCATTAACATACGGACCGTCGTGCATATGAGTAAATTTTATATATTGTACGAAAAGATGGCTCATGGGCCGTTATGCAAAGAATATGAATGTGTTTATATTGATTTGGATCTTTGGATTGGACCCAAACTACCTATTTATAAATTGAATGGATTATAGTGGACTATGTCCACTTATTGGATTGGACTTTATATTTCAGAACAATTTCTACTTTGAATTTCATTGAACTTGAGCCGAGCTCAAATTGAAAGCAAACTTTAATTCCTACTCGTGGCTTGCCACGAATTGAAAACAAACTTCCATCCCTGATCGTGGCTTGTATTTATTGATTGCTGAGTGATGTACATGGCTAATGGTTTCATCCTTATCATGTTCATTTCTTAGTCCGCGAATGCTTACTAGAATCTATGATCAGAGTTACGTAGTACTCCCTTCATCCTCTTATTGATAGTCCCTTTTGGGCTTTTGGCTAAATTTTAGTTCCAAAATGTTCACCCCATTTGCTTTTTTCAACAACCAATAATATTAGTAATTTTTTAACAACAGCCCCTCCAATTTGCAACAACAATTGTGCAAAGTTAACTTTTCGATGTAAATTTTGATTTTTCATATATAATTGTTACTTTTTTTTATATACCCAATGTAAATTTACCTTTTACTGTTTATTTATGTTTATAATTCCCGTAAAAATTGCCGAACTATCATTAAGGGACGACGGAGGGAGTAAAAGACAAGTAGACAACCATTCAAGGTTACCCTTGTAGGAAGCAGATTGGACCCCAAGGCATTGAAGGCAAAGCCCAAGCTTCATTTTGCACCACATCCACAAAAATTCAAAACAACCCAATTATTTTGGAGCGATAATCAATTAATCATTAAATAATTCATTTTCAAAGGTGAAAAAAAAATTAAAACCCAGAAAATTGACTGGTATAAATTAATATCAACCACTACATTTCCCATTTTTATCCCTCAAAAAAAAAAAAGAAAAAAAAAAGGGAGGGGACTTTTTCCTCTTCTCCCTTCTTCTCCAATTTTTCTGTACTTTTTTTCTTTATTTTTGCAGGAATCTGGAAAAAGTATAAGAATTATACCATCTTTGATTCTATCTTCTTCCGTTTAATTTGTTTCTAATTTGGGGGCTTCTTCATTTATTTACCCCCTTTTTTTCTCTCTCCTCTTCTATTTTTATCCTCCATTTTTATATAGCTATGACTTCACTCACCGCCTTTGTTGACGAAACCCTTACTAACGATCTCAACAACCATGTTGTCATCCTAGATCAGGTAAACAAAGTTAAGCTCTTTGTTTGATTTTCATTTCTGGGTCATTGATTAATTAGGTGTTTTCGTCGAAAATTGATCCTAATTTGGGGATTTGAGGTTATTTGTTTGATTTTAGCTTCTGGGTAATTGATTAATTAGGGTTTTCTTTATGTAATTGATCCTAATTTGGGAAAGTGAGGTTGTTTATTGATTTTGGCTTTTGGCGATTGATTTGATTAGGGTTCTTGCTTAAATTGATCCCAATTTGGGGATTTGATGTTATTTGATTGGTTTTGGCATATAGGTTATTGATTAATTAGGGTTTTTTTTTTTTAATCCGAGCTGATCTAGATTTGGGGATTTGGGATTATATGATCAAATTTATTGATATATGATCTTCTGGGTAATTGTGTGGAACAGGGGAAAATGAAGGAGGTGGAGGAGGAGAGAGAAGGAAGTGAAGGGGGTGAAGTTTCTGCTGTGGCTGTGGTGGTTAATGATGGTGTCTGCGCCATTTGTTTGGATGACATTGAGCTTCAAGAAACTGCCCTTGTTAAAGGTTGCGAGCATGTTTACTGGTTTGTCTCCTTTCTTATTGTTTTCCATGATTTATCATTCACATTTTGATTTCACTTTCATAGCATTTGATTGATTTTTGCGTGTTTATATTGATCTTTTGGATATTTGGTTTCATATGAATATGATTGATTTGCAATGTGTTGTTATGTTGATCTTCTTTATGAAACTTGTGCATTTTGGGAGAAATTATGCCATTGTATTGTTTCAAGTAGTATTGATTATGTGACGATGACAAACCACTGAAGAGCGTAAAATGTGGCCAATATTTGTGATTATCTCAGCAAGTGTAACTGATTGGATTTATTCAGTAGTTTTGATTCTTATATATCAATATTAAGAATTACAAGTTCTTATACCTTTCACGAACCATGCTCTGTTTTTTGTACAATGTATGAATTAAGTACAGCTATCGCTATTGAATTGTTTGGAAGTTGAAACGTTGATTTTGTATTAATTAGGAGGGTTGGAATTTATCTTGTATTTACGAGTTTGGTTAAGTAATAATGTCACCATACCGTGTTATTATGTAATTGTGATGAAATTATAAATTGTTGGTGAACTTGAGGAGAAAGACTAAATTTTTGTTACAAAAATCTATTCTTTGACTGCTATATAAGGAAGATATTGTTACTTGTGCACTTGGTTATTTGAGCATGGAATCTGTTTTCTTTGATTTATAACTAAGTATATTTGAACTGTAATGGAAGGAAAGCTTGTTATATTTGTAGACTTCACCTGGGAGATGTGGGATAAAATGGGGCATGCTCACTCGTTGTTTGATATTAATTACAAACACGTGTCAAATATATATGCGATTATGAGCTTGGAGTACTTAAGGGGATCCAGGCCATCCCGCAGTTATTCTTATCTGAATCTATAATGTTAGTGTATGAGCAGTATGTCTTTGTCATAAAGGCTGTTGAGCACAGCCAAAAGATGTTCTGACACATTTTTTATGTCACCTTAAAGTAGGGCTTTTAGTATAAGCTAAAGGGCATATCTTCTTTTGGTTAGAATGCACAGTTATATTAGAAGTTTCATTATATTTATTAATATTAAACTGCATGGAAAATTTCTTATGGAATTGTTCTAACTGGAGTTGGATTCCATTGTCCTCTGAAGCAAACTGTCATCTTATTTTATTGTGATCATGAAAAGAATCCATTATTGTTTGCTTTCCTTTAATTACTTGAGTAATTCAGGAAGTTTATTGATTTTTTGGGGGGATTTTCTGCATTTTCAGTGTCAACTGTATCTTGCAATGGGCAACATATCATGAGAATCCAAAATGCCCGCAGTGCAAAAATCCATTTGAATCCCTCAGTGTTCATCGTGCGCTTGATGGAAGGTATTGAACTCTTAACATGTTAGTAATTTCCTTCCGACCCCTGCCCCGTCCCCTTTTAGAAGGTTCTCATCATATAAGAATATACATATGACAGTGATGGTACTCACTTTGTCCTGTCACTTATAGTGTATCTTATTTTAGCTACTTTTTCATATTTTTTTTGCCTCTTGCATTGGGAGGCAGAGATAAGGCAAAAGGGTGTTGGCTTCACTTCTTATACACTGCTATGCTGTTGAGATTGGGTCATAGATACACACATTCATTTCCTGGATGCATGATGAATCATGCATGTGCAGTTTGCTTATGTAGTGCTGCTCTTCATCTTGCAGCTTGCGTGACTACATGCTTGAAGAAAGTGTGTGCTTGCTTGTGAGAGCCTCATGGTTTAAACCTATAGCTGTGGAGCATCGAGATGACTTTTATGACGAGCTGGATGATATTTTCTACTATCAATACCAATATCAATATGAATATGAGGATCTCAATGATGAGGATCTTGAGGATGCTTATTTTCATAGCTCACCAAGCCTTCGCATTGGCAACAGGAGGTGGGGAGATAATGGTTACATAAGGGCAGGTCGCCAGGAGGCAAGACCAGTCCCTAGATCAAATTCTCACAACTCAGGTGCTAGTTCGTCTCGACAGCGCAAACAGAAAGAGGTGGATAAGGATTTAGATGCCAGCTCTTCTGATACATCCAAGAAGAAAGAGGCTGGAAAAGATTTGGTGGGGCGACGTGCCAAGAGGGCACTGAAGCGCGAAGCTGCTGACAAGGCAGCTGCGGCAAAACATCAACAGCATTTGGCTAGGTTAGGTAGGAGTATCTGATAAGGGGGTGTTGTGAAAAGTACCTTGCAAGCCAGCGGCTTTCTGTGTCACCACCAGCATCCCTTGTACAGTACCTTCCGTCTCTTAATTTCCGCTTGTAAAATAATGACACCATAGCTGACTGGTCTGTTTAAGAACCATATACTCTGCAAGTAGTTACCTTAGTTATCATCCCATTATTTCTGGGCTGGAACTTCTTCAAAAAGATATTGCAATAACCTTTAAACTTGGTTCTTGTGAATTCTTTGGATTTGTTCGTGTAAATAATTCTTTCAGCTGACACATTTATGAAGTGCATTAGTGTATATCTTTGGATTCTTCCATTGCCCTCATCTTTCTCCTCTTACCCTTTTACTTGTCCGCGAATTTCTCGTGGTAATTATGTGTTTGAATGTTCTTTCATTTGAATAGATATGATTTACATGCATGCATACATACATACAGCTACGACAATGCTTGTAATATGACCAGTCTCTCCGCTCTCTATTTTTGACTATTTGCAGGCGAGATTCCGTTCACACGGGACATTTTCAACCTGTGTTTATGACTGGAGTTTGGTGATGGTTGTTGCCCCATCATATTCCAGCCTAATTCGATAGTCAAATGTCTGTGCATGGCAGTAGACATGTAACTAATCGAAATGATTTATGTGAATGAAGATCATTAGTTCCTACAGCATAACTTTATCACATTTTTTTTTTGAGACAGACATTTTTGTTGTATTGACACTCTTGGTGAGTGAATTGGACCATTTGCTTGCCTTGCAGCTCAGGAAAGTGTAGTAACTTTGTGAATTGTGGATGGAGATGTAATCAAAACCCTAGTAAAGGTCAATAAGTGGGACATCACCATTTACATTTCAGTGGAGGGAGGCCTCATCACTATGAAGTGGAAGCTGCATTGTCAAGCAAAGCAAAGGTCTTTCTCTCTCTCTCTTTCCTCTACTTTAAATATCTCTATTTATGTTATTTTGTTTTTGTTTATTTAGTACGTATACGATGTATATAACAAATAACACACCCTCGAAGGATGGTATCATCCATAATCCATCTCATACTATTTTAGTGAACGTTATTAATATTCCTGGTATATATAGGTAATTTAGGATTATTCATATAAGTTAGGAGTTAATTTGAAATGAAAAACTGTTAAGATTGGATGTTTTTGCACATCTTTGAGTTAGAAACGTGGCTATTATGATAAAAAAACTAAAAAAGATTGGAAAAAGAATATAGGCCTATAAAAAGGAAGGTGAAAAGAGAAGAGTGACACTATATTCCTATAACATCATTATCTGAATTCATTTTCTCCCATTCTACCTACTACCTTCACCCACCTCAACTTGCTCAAATTCCTTCCATTCTACTGTATCTAAATTCTTGTATGTCTTTTTCTACTGATTTTTTTCTGCTTTGTCTTGAGTTTACTTGAAGTTGTTATGTTCTTCATACTTCAAGAATCACCAACTGTCTTAGAAGACTTAAAGACACTATTTTTCTAGCTTCTTCATCAACAACTATTTAGAAAACTATACATAACCTTTCTCTATAAATAGATTACTTTTCTTTTACAATTCTTCCTTTTCTAGTCTTCTCATTTGTTATCCAATCTATACATATTTGACCATTATTCATGCTCTTTTCTTCATGGAATCCTTGAATCAATCATCCAGATTCTGTTACCATTCTGATGATCCTGAAAACGGGGTCGAATTCTCAGGGAAACTAGAAATCTTTATACATCATGCTAGGAACATACACAACATATGCATCTATGACAACCAAGATGTTTACTCTAAATTCTCCCTTACCTACAACCCGGATGAAATGGTTTCGACTCGGGTTGTCGTAGGAGGAGGTAAGAACCCTGAATTCGGAGAGAAGTTGGAGTTGAATGTGAAGCAAATAGATGCTGTTCTCAAATGTGAGATATGGATGCTAAGTAGAGCTAGAAACTTGCTTGAAGATCAGCTTTTGGGGTTTGCTTTAGTCCCAATTCCTCAGATTGTTAACCAAGGAGGTAAAATAAGCTGTCAAAATTTCAGTCTTTCTTCTACTGATCTTTTTCACTCACCTGCTGGAACTGTGCAATTGAGTCTTTCACTTTCAACAAACCTATCCTCTGTTTCTCCCCTGAATTCCTCTGCGAACAACCCGTTTCGCAATTTCTCAGGGAATTCATCTATTTCTTCTGAAGTAGTTTTGCTTGATCCAAATGATTATTCAAGAGTTGAATTCCCTGATATTAATGCAGCAACAGAAGATCAAGTGATGATCTCTGAGTTTTTTAATTCCAATACCTGTTCTTTAGGCTCATTTCTTCATCTAGGCTCGGCTTTAAAAGCCGAGTATGATTATGAAATGGCAGGAAACTCTTCAGAAGAGAATGAGAATGAGAACGATAACTCTCGAGATGAGAGTAATCGAAACTCCGGGATTCTGAGCTCCACAACAAGCCTAAGTGATGACCGAAACACGGCTGATTCAAATTCAGCCAGTGATCAACAAACACCAACACCAACACAACCTGAAACAGGGGAGAGCCAGAGTAGGGTAGATGGTGATCAAAGAGAGAAAACCAATGAAATTGAAGATTGTACAGGTGAAAGTTCAGGTTATGGGAATACAAGCCGGGTTTTTCCGACTCAAGTAAGGAATGCAGGCCTAGAGGTGGAGCAGGCAGCAATGCAGCAGCAAATTGTGGATATGTACATGAAGAGCATGCAGCAATTTACCGAGTCCTTGGCAAATATGAAGCTGCCTATGGAACTCGATTCGAGCACTGATAATAAAACTGCCGGGAATGTGATGCGAATTATGGAAAGAAACAATGATTTGGATGTTGAGAACAAGAAGAAGGATGGTTCAAGAGTGTTCTATGGTAGCCGGGCTTTTTTTTGAAATGGCATAAAGTTTTACGAAATTTGTTACTATGCAAATGGTTGGTTTAAGGTAACAAGATTAGTGTTTGAAAGATGATACTCTAATCTAGTGAAAGATGGAGTTTGTGTTTGTTGCTATAAATTAGTGAGATTACAAGCACCAAAACAAATGCATGCATGCAATCTTCATGTTTTGGTCCAAGCTTAACTCATGTACGACGTGACCTTTTTAAATGTCATTTAGTGTTAAAGATTTATTAAGTTAATGGTACTCCGAAGATGCAAATCTTTCTTCCTAAATAGGTTAGATAGCCAATACAAAGTACGGAGTATAAAACTTTTTTGAATTGTACCCTAAACAAGTACTTGGTGTAAAAACTAGTTTCTCTTTCGGCAATTCCATTTGATTTCATTGTTCCTTCTATGAGAATTGATTTCAAGCTTGCTACAAAGAGTAGTGTTCCAAAGATTTTTGACTGGTTTTCAAGAGTGAATTTGTTTACATATAATGTGGGTTACTAAAATCTATGTTTTGGATTATGAATTGATTGACACTTATGTAATGTGGGTTAATCATGATTCATGAAGAATGATAACGGAAAGGCAAACGAAGTGTGGCTTTTTGTGATTTTTGTAGATTTACTTTTTTGAAGTTCATTATTGTGCCAAGGTAGTGGGATAAAAAGCAAATTGATTGTCAAGAGAAATGAGATTGGGAATTTGAGGTATACATTTATGCCTTACCAAATTTAAGAGTTAGACATTATAAGAGGAAGAGACAGTGAGTCATAAAAGACAATAATGTAAGCTTTTCTAGTTGCGTACTCATGAATTTGAAGATGTGGATAAAAGAAACAAAATCTTATGAATTTGAAGATGTGGATAAAAGAAACAAAATCTTATGATTTTTATTTATACAAAGTTAGTGATGACCGTATTCTCACAATTGCATTTAGATTAGTTATGATATTACTATATCAAGACAATAATCGACTTGTTGTTTCTTACATTTTTTGGATTATTACTCACCTAATTATTTATGAACAATATAAAAGTTGATAATAAAAAAATACATATTGAAACAATTCTAACAAGTACATACATGACGCGAGGTTTTGGGATCGGGACCGAGAATGTGGTGACTGACCCCAGAACAAGGTAATTGGGGTGATTAGGGGACATTTTGTGTTGGTGATGATGAAATAAGTGAGGTAATTGATTGTTTACTTGAGATAAGATATGATACTTACAAACATCAATAGTTTACTCAAATCTATCAATCAGCACATCGCATCACATCATATCAATCTATACACGTGTGAATAGCATATTAATAGTTACATCAATCATATAATATGTGTTCTTTTTCATTACTTTTGTCAAATCAAATTACCATTATGGTTATACTAGGTTAAATCCCGTAAAATCAAGGATGTTGAATAACTATAATAAAAATATAGTTATATAAAAAATTGATCGATTAACCCGATATAAAAACACATTAAATATATATTACAACAATACAAACATGTTGAAAAATCTGTAAATATGTAATTGTAATAATGTGTAAGTTGAGTATATTTTAGGAGGTATAATCTATTTATATAATATAAAAGTTATAATCTAAATGTAACCTTATTTTTATATAGTAATGATTATTTTTAGAAAGTAATTTTGGCGGAATTTTTTTAATAATACATTGCCAAGTGCCCCCTTTATATTCGATTTTTTAATACTTTAGATTTTCTTTTTTTTTTTTTTTTTGAAAGAAGTACTAAAGGACATTAAATTTCATTAATAATAGCCATACGGCATCTACAATTGACAATTAACGATAATGAAAACGAATTTAACAAAATCAAACAAGAATAAATCGGGGAAGGGCTAAGAATCCAAATACATAAATACAACAATTCGGCACATTCTCGGTTCGTTGTCTCATACAACCTTTTGAGTGGATACGTCGCCGCTTCGTAATTTTGGGAGAAAAAAAATTCTTGTGTTGATTCCGTAACCCGAATCCGAGCCATAATCAATAGTAGCCCCGCACAACCAGAGACCAAATTAAGCACAAATAAAACCTTGTCTTTCGAAGGAGTCCGAAAAATCTTGTCTTTCAAAGGAGATCGAAAAAACCTTGTCTTTCGAAGGAGATAAACCCTTTCTTTCGAGGGAGACATTATTGTAACCTAAGAAACAAAATTAAAAACTTAAAAGAAAATAAAGATTGGGGCTTTCCACCGGTGAAATCCGATGGAAGCCCCTTCAAAATTGACAATGGAGGCTAAACTTTAGGAGAGAGAGGAGGCTAGGGTTTTTTTTTTTTTTGTTCTATCGTTCTAATACTTTAGATTTTAATTACTCGTAATATAAAAGTCATAATCTAAATGTAACCTTATTTGTATGTAGGAATGTTTTTTTTTTAAGAATATAATTTTGGCCGAAAATTTTTTAATAATACATTGCTAAGGCCCCGTTCTTTAGAGCTGCTCTGCTCTGCTGAAATATGCTCTGCTTTGCTTTGGTCTGCTCTGCTCTGCTTCAATCTGCTCTGCTCTGCCCTGCTCTGCTCTGCTTAAAATTAATACTTAATATTAAATTATTATAATAATGTATATTTAATAATAATAATAAATAATTAATACTTAATGATAATAATAATTAATATTTAATAATAATATATAATTATTATTTAATAATAATAATAATAATTAATATTTAATAATAATATTATTAAAAATTAGTATTTAATAATAATAATTAATATTTAATAATAATAATATTAATAATATTTAATAATAATATTATTAATAATAATAATATAATTAATATTTAAAAATATTAATATTATTAATAATAATTAATATTTAATAATAAAATTTAATGATTATAATAGTAGTAGTAGTAATAATTATAATAATAATATTAATAATAATAATAATATTAATATTAAATATTTAATAACAATAATAAATCATTAGTATTATTATTATAGTAGTAGTAGTAGTAATAATAATAATAATAATAATAATAATAATAATAGTAATAATAATAATAATAGTAATAGTAATAATAATAATAACAATAATGATAATAATAATAATAATAATGAAATCTGCTCTGCTCTGCTCGGCTCTGCTTTGCTCTGCTCTGCTCTGCTTCAATCTGCTCTGCTCTGCTTTGCTTAAATCTGCTCTGCTCTTCTTTGCTCTGCTCTGCTGAAATCTGCTCTGCTCTGCCCAGAAGCTCAAAAGAACAGGGCCTAAGTGTCCTTGAAATTCGCTTTTAGTAATATTGATTGATGACATCATTTCGTTTATATGACATCATTATATTATATTACTCTGTATATGACATCAATATTGTCAAGTCACATCGTTATAAATATAATTACATCATATGACATCATTATAATCATGTCACACCACATCAATATAGTTTTATGACATCGTTATATTTATATGACATCGTTATACTTATATGACATCATTATATTTCATGAATCTCAAAATAGAGTCAAAACTCATTTTGGTACTTTATGCTTGTATATACATCGTTATAGGTGTCTTATAGTCTCAATCCACTTTATATGACCCTATGAGTCACCTCACGCATTCAGTTCATTTTTTGAAAAAATAAAAAAATTGACCCGAAATCATGTATTATAGCCTTCAATTTTGGACATTTTCCCACTTTTTTTAACCCGAAAATAAAAATTTACGAGATGCTTACCATGGATCCTAATACACCTCGGGAGTCCATTTGAGTGGGTAAAACCATCCAATATGCCTCTAATTGATCAATTTACCCGTTTACAACTTGCACCGATTTCATAGTCTCAAGCCTACCACGAACATTTGTGACAACATATAGTGATCATATAGGGTTCCAAACGACATTATATAACCCCCGGATGTATCCCCTAGTATCTCAAGATTTTTCGACATCGGGCCCCGAAACCTCCAAAATTGCTCAAAAAACGTGGATAATAGCCTTTAATTTTGAAATTTTTTGACTATTTTTGGCCCGGAAATAAAAATTGTCGAGATGTGTATCATGGACCCTAATACCCTCCGGGAGTCCAATTGGGTGGGTGGAACCATTCAATTTGTCTTTAAGCATCCAATTTACCCGTTTTCGTACACTCCTCTTGTAGTGGCTATAAGCTTACATGGGGTATTTATGTAGTCAAATAATGGTTATATATGGGTCGAAACAATAATATATGACCCAAGGATGCATCCCGTAGTGTTCCGTGAATTTTTGACATCGGGCCCTGATACCTTCTAAATTGCTCCGATTTTGTTTATTATAGCCTTCAAATTTAGCTTCCGTACATCATTTTCTCATCTGACGAGATTATGTATCCAGGTATTTTCCATGGGTTCCCAAAGGGCCTTGGGAGTCATAAATAGTGCCCGAAACCATCTCATTCATCCTTAATCATCATGTTTTAATGCAAAGTTCACATACCCTCAATGACAAAAATATTTGTTTGTATGCCTTTTCCTTGGGTGAAAATGTCTTGTACACATGCCTATGCTTGATCTTATGTATAAAGCACAAACAATAGTCAAACTGATGCAATAAATAGTGAAAAGAATATCATTGTGATGTCCTTCGCCAAAAACCTTTATACTCGGGTATAAATAAAAGTAGTTGCACCCAAAGGTATTTTATGTTTTTTTTTTTAATGAGCAAACATAATATTAAATGAGTCGAAAATATGCTATAATGCCCCTTGCACATGGGTGAATAAAAAATAATTCAGATGTTTTGCCAATGTATTGTGGATTTGTGGCTATAGCGCTGAAGTTAGGCCATGCGTTGGGCTACAGGAGAATATTTTCTGGGCCAGCATTTTGGGCTGACTTGTTACTGTTAGTGAGGCTTGATTTTTTATTTTTATTTTTATTTTTATTTATTTTTTGTTGTTGTTGTTGTTGTTGTTGTTTAGATTTTTACTAGTATTTATTTTGTACTTGCTCTTTTTTGTTTACAATTAACTTAAGGAAATACTAGTAATAACTCTTAGGGAAACACTTAGGCCCTGTTTGATTCACCTTAATTTTGCTGAACTGAAATTATTTTTACTGAACTGAACTTATTTTTACTGAACTGAAATTATTTTTACTGAAATTAAATTATTTTTACTGAACTGAAATTATTTTTACTGATTTTCTATTATAATTCTTCTTTAAGAAAACTGAATTTTACTGAACTGAACTTATTTTTACTGAACTGAAATTATTTTTACTGAACTGAAATTAATTTTATTGAACTGAACTTATTTTTACTGAACTGAAATTATTTTTACTTAATATTATTTTTTTAAGGTGAAAAGAACAGGGCCTTAATCACTTATAGTGTGTATGGCAAAGTTAGATTATGTTTAATTCACTTTAATCTCAACATTTGAAATTTGTTGAATTTAGATTATTTTCTATTGATTTTTTTTTTTTTTTTTTTTTTTACTAAATTACAATTTGTATGGAGAATTTATTGTACTTCATACTCTTTATCTTCCTACGTCTTGTATATGTGGGTTACTTATTGATTAACTTACTCTTTGTTTTATAAAAATATGGGGTAAATATAATCTCTTTTGTTATCGTAATAGGGAAATAATATAAAATAAAAAAAGGAAATGGAGTTTTGAAGTTAAAGCAGTAAATTTTACTGATCAATATTATTGAATGTTAATCTGATTTTTGCTGAAACCATTGCTTTACTTTTTTCAAGATTATCTTAAAACAAAGCATAATTTGACGGTGTGAATTTTGACAATAAATGATTGTTCCATTACCATTTTAGTTAGCATGGTCTTCACAACTTATCTCTACTTTATTTACTATTGAGAGTTTTATATAAAGTGAAAATAAAGATTGAATACGCTATAAATTAAAGTACGGAGGAGTAAAGATGGCACTAGGCCAGGCTGGCTCAAGGCACAATACAAATTAAACCTGCACGATAAAGCATAGATTGATGCGTTGTTGTCTGTGCCGTGCCATGAGCCATCTTTATTTAAGAGAAGCACGACAAGACTCAACATGACTTGGCCCGGCACAACAATGCACGCAATTAGTAAAATTTGAATAGACACGTAAATTTGACATGGTGTCACATAGACACATACTCACTTAGACTTGAGTTGTGCAGGAACTAACTTTTTAAAAATTTCAACACGACACATAGCTATTGGGTTTGGTCTAGTTAACGCCAAAGCACGTGGGCTCACATAAGCCATGGCCCGACACGGCCATATCCATCTTTTCGGAAGAGTACTCTTTATGATTCATGCACAACTAGCACAAGTATTTTTTACATTTACAGTGAAAGACGGTGGTCAAAGCTTTGAAACCAGTAATTCCAATGGAGTGGTTGAGCAAGTGAGCAACTGTGTTTAATTGGTTAGTTACTTTAGTTGGTCAATGAATTACTGTATATCAAAAGCAATAAAAATGAGAAATAAAGATAAAGTTGAGGCAAAAATTAACTCATAAAACCATTGATGTACAAATTTTGGAGCCAACATTTTTTGAATGTGATGCGTTTATACGTCTCAACTTTGTGTTAGCATCACCTACTTATATAGTCATACGTCGTCTTTTTTGTGTATTAGCATATTTAGCAAAATTAGATGGCCATTAAAAGAGGTTCATTATTGTGTAATGTTTTTTAGCACTATATTAATAGATTTTACTGTATAATAGAGTTGTTCCGTGATAGATAAGCAACCTATAATTTAGAATAACACATTTTTTTCATTAGCATGACTACATTTCATTTGGAAAAATGTACTTCGTAATATTATTATTTTATCCACATCATCCTTTTTTATTTTGTCCATCTTTGGATTCTAAAAATTGATTCAAAGTAGATCAAACAAATCAATCAAGATAATTAGCTTAACTCACCATATTATCACGTGTATCAATATTACCGCCCCTCATACTTAATATGGCAAGTAAAATTACCTAGAAAACTCTATCCACAAACCTAATAAATAACATTGAATTTCTCGTGCCACTAATATCTTATTATAATGCCTTATACGAATCTAAACATATGCTTATTTACCGATAAGAATAAAGTCTTCCATATTAGGAGCAAATCATGTGATGTTTACATGTCTAATACTTCAATAACTTCATAGTTTATACGTATCTAAACTAAAATAAAAATTTGTTTTATATTATTAATCATGTTAAAAAGTTAATCAATTCCCTTTTTATTAGATACGAGTAATCTAGACCTATTTCATCTTGAGATACTTTGTATTAGACATATATATATCGTCTTCTCATCATTTAGCCAATCGATCTAAGAAATAATGTACACACAACTAAAAGCTCAAGAAGTACAGATCGGAATCCGAATCTCGTGTCTCAGCCATGAAATATATCTATCATAATATCACATGATAAAATTGCCCACAACATATGGCATGGTCCCCTATTAAAGAAGCACGTCCATATATAAGACCATACTATAATATAGTCGTATAATACGAACAAACATCATATAATTGATTTATAAATGAATGTAGTTTCGTTTAGAAAAAATCTATAACCCTTATAAAAGCCCCAAGCACCAAGACTGTAGCAATTTTACTGTTCCTTATGAACAGGAAATTGACTGTTTTGCCCTCCCTGCCCCTTAGCACCCTTCTCTGGTTGACCAAGTTGACTGGGCTATTTCGGTCTTTTTGCTTTTACATTGCATGTGCTCTCAGCGGGCTGACGCGTGGCATTCATCCTCTTGGTCTTTTCGGGTTGCCCATTTCTCTCTCTTGCTTTTGCTCCTCTCATCCTCACTTCTCCTAAGCATCCTCAATTTTCTCTCTCTCTCCTCCATTGAAGCGCACTTTGAGTTCTCCATTAAACCGCACTCTGAGTTCTCCATTGAAGCCTACTTTGAGTTTTTCGCCGGTGAATTGGATTTTCAACTTTTAAGTCCGGCGTTTTCTGGGGGTTTTATTGTCTTATCCTTTGTTTTTTTTTTCGCCTGATTTCAAAATTCTAGGGTTAAGGTTAGGGTTTTTGGTTGGTTTTCAAGATACTCAAATCTTGATTTTCTTTAATCAAAATTCTTCATTATTTTTTATGAAGTTGAGTTACTGGGTTCATTTCTTCTGCTGTAAATCGGTTGAATAGTAGTTTGAAGCAATGTTTACACCCCATAAGAAGGTTTTTACGGGTTGGTCTTTGTCGCCAAGGAGGGAGAATCAGAAAACTCCAGTGCCGAATTCGAATTCTAGCGCGCGAATTTCTGAAAATGGAGGTGCGATTGTTGTTAGGGATGGAGACGATCTGGAAGATTTGGATGGAAGAACTGCTAAGCTTGAAAATGAGGTGGGTTTATTTGTTAATTATATCTGTTTTATCTTAATTACTTAATTTCCCTTTATTAAATATAAATTTCGAGTTAAAAAGAAAATTATTGTATGAGAGAAAGATAATAGATTTAATCAAGTTGCTTTGGAATTATATTGGCATGTTGTTCTTTTAATGATATGCAGTATGCACACATATGTTGGTTATGATTGGTTGCTAGATTAAGAATAGGGATTAAGAGTAATGTTGTCTATTTTATCACTACATAATACTATAGTGGAGTTGAAGGGATCATCTCATTATTGTGAGGATGCATTCGTTGTCTGTTGCTATTTTTCGACTTGTTTCTTTTCCTCCACATATTTGATTGATTCTCTTTCTCTTTGTATTATATTGTTGTATGCTTGTAATTTATTTTTATGTTATCAGTTTGCATCTTAAGCAATACTTTGAGTTTTGATGTTGAATATTTTGTTATGCTTCTTCTTTTTCTTTCCTATCTGAATGTTCATACCCAAATATTCATGGTATTTTTTTTTTTTTTTGTAATTTTTTTTTTAATTATTATTGTTAGCCACTTAGTTGTGGTGGACTCAAGAATGGATCAATTTAAAACCAGAGATTTGAAATAATATTTGTCTAATACATGGATTATTTCGCTTTTTAAACTTTTGAAGCCATTTGTGTTTTTCTCTCTGAATTGACTTCTGTATGAATATGTTTTTGAACATGATTTTGTATCATACAAGTATATGGTTGCATTTTGAGTGCCATATTGTACCCCCTCCCCCCATCTAGGAGTCTAGGACCTTAGCATACTTTTTCTCATGTAAGTCAAAATGACATATGGTAGAAGTCTACAACCGACAACTCTCATTAAATTTATGAGAAGAGGCTTATCTATACTGGTTTGACTTGTAAATATTTGTTTCATGTTGTGCATGTATCTGCTTATAGCTTTGAAAATCAAAATATAATGTTGTTGTAATTGGTGATCTATGACGTTAACAGGGGAGGTTGGAGCTTGTGAAAACATATGTTAAAAAGAACAAAAGAGGTTTAGGGGCTGAAAAGTGGAAAAAGAACCTTGCAATCATCCACAACAACCAGCTCTGGAGAGAAGGAGAAAATTGTAAGTTTCACTTGTTTCTTTTGTTTGCAATCATCCTGTTCAATTCATTGATTGCTTCATGGGGTGCTAATTATATAGTGTGATGTAGTGTAGTATGATTTTAAATTTACTTTTTTAGTGATTAGCGGCTGGTGCTGTGTTATAGCCTTGATAATCTAGAATGACCTTATTGTGTCTAATGTTGATGATGATTGTTGAGGTTGTTGATAATCTAGCATGTTGAGGACTTGAGGATGTTGTTCCTAACCCAAAGGCTTATGAGGCGTTGGTTAAGATTTGAGGCAGCAACTTGGACTGTCAGAATGTTATTGCAAGTTCCTAATAGGGATGTCAATGGGGCGGGGCGGGGCGGATGTTGGCCTTCCCATCCCCATCCCCACCTATCATTTTCATCCCCATCCCCATCCCCATCCCCGCGGCGGGTCTAATATTCATCCCCATCCCCGCCCCGGCGGGTACAACTCCAAAACCATCCCCGCCCCACCCCCCACTTGGATATCCATCCCCGCCTAATCCCCACCAAATACCCGCCTAATCCCCACCCAAGACCCACCAAATTTCCGTGTCTCAAATACACAATCCTACATAATTAATACGGATTATAATATTAAAAAAAATATTCTTAATATTACACACATTTTTGTTTATAACATAAGTGTAGTACAAAATATTATAATTAATATTTATTTCACGTAATTATTTTTATAAAATAATATAAAAGTATATGTGGGTATGAGGTGGGGATGGGGCGGGTACGAAGTGGGGCGGGTGGGGCGGGTACAACTTAAAATCCACCCCCGCCCCATCACCCATGGCGGGTATCGTTTTCATCCCCATCCCCGCCCCACCACCCACCAAACCAAGACCCATCCCCGCCCCACTGGGGCGGGGATGGGGCGGGTCTCCTACTTGACCCGCCCCACTGACATCCCTAGTTCCTAACAATATTTGGTATGTCATACACTCATATTGGCAATTCTGTTGTAGTTTTTTACACTCTTCACACGAGCAGCTTAATCGTCATCTTTTATGCTCTATTAGGTTTGGGAACGTGTGAATTTCGATTGCACTTTAGCTTTTCTTGTTGAGCTTGAACTTTAGGGGTGGGTGTGCGCACTCCTTCACAGGGTAAGATTTTCTTTCTTCTTGTTAATCATCCTGTATCAATTTCACAATCTAGGGTATTGAAATTTAAGTGTAAGGTACATTATGAAACTATTGATTATTGTTTTGGAAAAACGCACAAGGCAGAGCTCAAATATTAGAAATTAATTCAGGGTTATTCTAAGTTAGATTATAAACTATTTATTATAAATCTTATAGTCATTGAAGTAATGAAATATTATATTGAGCAATTATTTTTTTATTCTTTTTTTATTTTTATAGATGATATGTCATTTTTATTTATTTATTTATTTTTGAAAGGATAGGTCATTTTATATAGGGGTGGCAAACGGATCAGGTCGGGTCATATTTGTGTTCGGGTCATTTCGGGTTCGGGTTGAAACCCCCTGACCTGAACCTGATCTGTTCAGCATTTCGGGTCGAAGTTCTTGACCCTAACCTGATTTATTCGGGTTCGGGTCAACCCGAAGTTGACCTTATTCAACCTGATTATTTTTTTTTTTTTTTGGGTAGATTAAAGAAAAATTTATTACCAATAAAAATCTTAAAAACAAAAGGAAATCAATACAAGTTGAATCTCAACTTTAAATCTGTAAATCATAAATAAATTTAAATGTAATAAATTTACAACCAAAACTTCCAATTAAATGGATTTGAAACTTAAATTTACAACAAAATTTTAACTTCTCAAAATCCTTCACATGCTGGTTTGCTGTTCGTTCTTTCCTGCAAACAATAACAAAAACACATTAATAAATATTCAAGTCATCAATTTAGATTATATAAAATACAAAATCAACTTTCAGTAATATGTATATTCAATTCCAAAACAATTCAAACCATAAACACTACAACAAAGTAGTAGAAAGTAGATGCAATTTTCACCAATTTCATAAATAGCCATCTTAAAATAAGAAATATCAAATCAAACAAGTAGATCTAGATATTAAAATACAAGCTAAGAACATCTAGATGTAAAAAAATTAATAACTGATGATGAATTCGAATATAAACAGCAAATGACTTCGAAATTAAACAAAAATTAACATGTTAAAAACGAAAAAAAAAACCCAAAAGCATGTAAATAAATTCAAGAGGAAAATTACCTTGAGATGATGGAGAAGGTTAAAAGAATGATTGTAGGACTGAAGGAAAGGAGTGAAGGAGACACAAGTGAGGCAATGAGACAAGGAGAGAGGAAGAAAAACGGCTGTTTGCCTGTTTCAGAAGGAGAATGTAAGGGTTTTAGGGTTTTTCTCTTTTATTAGGTGGATTTTTGGGCTTGGGCTTAAGAGTTATTTTCGTTTTTTCTTGTTCGTTCGTTTTTTTTTTTTTTTTTTTTTTTTTTTTTCGGGTTAGATGGGTCATTTTCGGGTTGAAAATTTCAACCTTAACCTAACCCATTTAATTATCAGGTCGGGTTCGTGTCGACCCATTTAAGTTTTCGGGTCAGAAATCTCAACCCAAACCCGCTATTTTCAGGTCGGGTCAGTTTTTGCCGGCCCTAATTTTATATGAACAACTTCTTATTGGATATTTCAATAAATATTATCGACATCCTTGATAACCCTTTAACATCCGGTACAGGACATACAAACCTTTACTTTCACAGTGTGCGAAACAAAAGGCAGGATACCAAATGCGAGTGCCGTGTGACATACTCTAAGTAGCTTTCACAAATCATAGTTAAAATTTTTTTAAATGGATTTTACTACTTTGTGCTATGTTTGCTCAAGTCCTTTTTGAGTTTGCAGTTCGCAACTACTAACCCTTTACTTCTATAATTCTAGAACGATTCCAATAACATTTGATTCTTGATTAACTATATATGTTCATTGGTGACTAAAGGAATGAGGAATTTGAGTATGATACTCTACTACTAAATATGCTCTAAATCTAATTTTATTCATTACGTTCATAATTAAGTATTGTAATTAAGAAGGGACATATTTGATTTCAGTCAGTATTAATTATAAAGGGACATATCTGATTTATTAAGTAAGTTTTCTATCTACTCCGTACTAATTAAGTATTAATAATCATTAATATATTAATCAAATATTAAATAAAATTATAAACGTAGAGCATTTTTTATTTGCCCATAAAACAGAAAAGCGTAGCACTAGCACAATAATAAAATTAAGGATATTTTATGCCAAGTAGGACACATCTGATTTCACTGGTTGTCCACATTTATGTATGGTTAGTTTGGAGAATTTGTGGGATTAGATTGAATTTTATATGTCATTGGTTTTGTTTGATCTATTGGGTTGGGTTTGTCTGATTTTAAATGGTCTAATGGGTCTATTTCATAATATGATCTAATGTGTCCGTTTCATTATTAGATATAATGGGCCTGTTTGATTTTATATGATTAGGAAGTCACCTTCAAGAAGATGTCAATATGGAGAGAAGCAGAGGTCACCGTCAAGATGATGATACTCGGGTTTGTCGTGTTTAAGAATGTGGGCTTACAAGATGTCAATATGGAGAGAAGCTGAACATCTGAATTGCTGACTTTTGGTACGGCTGAGGTTGATTTCAAAATTCTCTTAAATGGTTAGCAAAGGTGGGTGTATAATTGAATTGGCATATTCTTATGATTTAGGAATACTTCTTGCCTTTGACATTGTTTAAAGTATGATTTTATATTATAATAGCTAATTTCTTAAGAGAGAGAAAGAGCACTTACAAAATATCACTTGAGAAAGAGATAGAGAGACCACTTAAGAAAGATCATTCAAGAGAGACCACTAAAGAAAGATCACTTAACAAAACAAAACAAAACAAACAAACAAAAAAAAAGGAGACAAAAAATCACTTAAGAAAATCAGAGAATTTAGCTTAAGAAAAAGAGTTATTAAATGTGTGTGTATGTGAGAGAGAAAGAGTTTGTGTGTGTGTGTGTGCGCGCGCGCGTGTGTGTGTGTGTGCGAGAGAGAGAGAGAGGGGGGGGGGGGAAGGCTATTTTTTAAAAAAAAAGGGCAATTAGATTAGAAAAACTCAATTAGCTTAAGAAAAGAATTGTTAAATGAAAAAGAGTTGCTAAAATGCTACATAGATAGACCACTTAAGAAAGATTACTTAAGAAATCACGCAATTAACTTAAGAAACTTATGGTAATTAGCTTATTAGAAGATAGAAGGAAAGACGTGGCACTTAAGAAATATTGCTTAAGAAAATTAGAGCAATTAGCTTAGGAGAGAGAGATAGCAATTTAGAAAGATCACTTAAGAAAATCCTGCCTATTAACTTAGGGGCGGGGAAGAGAGAGCCCCTAAGAAATACTACTTAAAGAAAATCAAGGCAATTAGCTTAGGAAAAATAGTGAGATAAAGATCATCTATAGTTTATACCAATACTAGAGTCACTAATATAAGTATGATTGTAGCCTTTAATCAAAGATGGTATCGAATACGTGCTGGTAATACCTTTGACATTCATACCTAGAAGTAGTAATAACCCATTCTATACTAGGACAATGATATCCTATGCAACTTTCAACCTTATGATTGACAGATTGGGTGAGTGAGCTCTCAGAGTTTAAGCTCTTTGTTTTTTCGATTGGTGTCAAAAATTGAGGGATTGAACTGGTCATTTTCTTTATTTTGCTCAACTCTAATCTAACCTTTGAATTTTTTTTTACTTTGTTGAATATGATGGTTTGAAAGTGAAAATACGAGGAGCAAATCGTTTATGGGATTATATTTGAGTAATAATATTTTTTTTGGCACATTATGTCTTTTAGTAGCTTGTAATTATAATGGCATTTGTTTCCTTTAGTTAAGGTGTCGACTGGTGAGAAAAAGATGAAAGATTGTTCAAAGGACCATCTTTGGTAATTGATTTCTTCAACCTTTTTTCCTTTTTTATGGCATTCTTGTGATGAGTAGAAAGAGAATATCATTTTTTGCTTCTGTCAGTTCATATCATTTTAGAAGATGAAGGAAAGATATATCGAGATCAATATCAGTATGCCAAGCAGGAGCTTGCTGCTGCTAGAGGATATGAGCCGTCACTTCAGGATAAAGCTCTTGAAAGAGATCAAGGAATCCTAGGAGCAACAAGAGAAACAAATACAATAGTGCAATGAACGTGAGCCCCGTGAGGTGAGTACTGACTTGGGAGTTAAAATTCAAGGATTGAAATGTAATATGTGTAAATATTTGTTTTTACTTGCTTGAGATAATTTAATCTGTAATAGAAAGAAAAAAATAGATGAGAAATTTTTACTACAAGATATAAAAATTACCTCGATACTATTAACACTGTAGCTCTTTTTTGGTTTTTGGGGTTGCATTTCAAGTTAAGCTCAAAATGGAAGAAATCATGCTTAGAAGTTTCCTGACCATGTGATTTGGAGAAAGTGTGACAAATAATGTTAAGAGAATTTTTGACAAGGCTCGTCAATCAGCTCCTTGCATTGTGTCATGCTCAAGCTTCACTCCATTGTCCATTTATAGCGATACAAAATTTCTTTTGAAATATAAATTTTTTAGAAGTCATAGTACTAAAGTGATCATGTGAAATTACATTGAAAAAAGGAAGTGTTTTGTTACAAGTTTATATGTACATTTGTAATTTTGTGGTTATTTTTTGTGTTCTTTATTATTTGTTTTATTGTTATTGTTGTAGAACTTTGAGTTAAATATCCATATGTGGCATGGAATTTCGTGACTATTACTATTATCAGAGAGAGAAAGATCACTTAAGAAAATAAGATTAATTAGCTTAGGAAAAGGCTCATTGGACCAATTAAGCTAATTACATTGTCTTAAGTTAAATTCTAAAGAAAGATCATTTCAGAGAGCTAGAAAGAGAAATAGAAAGAAAGAGAGAGAACATTTAAGAACGATTATTTGATAGAAACCAATTAATAAAAATCCCTTAACAAAAAGAGGGAGATCACTTTTTTTTTTTTTAAAAAAAAAACACTTATGAAAATAAGTAAAATTAGTTTAGAAAAAAGGTTACTAAAATGCTGAAAAGAAAGAGAGACCACTTCAGAAAGATCACTTAAAAAAAGAACAATAACTTTAGAAAATCAAGGCAATTAGTTTAGGAAAAACTTGGGGCAATTAAGGATAATTAGTTTAGGGGAGAAACTTAGGGCAATTAGCTTAGGAGAGGGAGAGAAAGAAAACATGAGTGAGAGAGACAACTTAAGAAAGATCCATCACCTAAAAACGTTAGGAATTAGCTTATGAAAACATAATTATCTTAGGAAAAAGGCTTACTAAAATGCGAGACAAAAATTGACCACACAAAAGATCACTTAGCTTAATGAAATCAAGGCAATTATCTTAAGAGAGAAAAAGAGAAAGAAGCCGCTTAAGAAAATTCATTTATGAAAATAAGATCAATTGACTTTGAAGAGGTGATAGACCAATTAAGAAAGATCACATACAAAAATCGAGGCAATTAGCTTAGAAGAGAGAGAGAGAGAGAGAGAGAGAGAGAGAGAGAGGCCACTTATAAGAAAGATCACTTAAAAAATTGAGGCAATTAGCTTAAGAAAAAACAATAATTATCTTAGAAAAAGAGTAACTAAAAATTAGAGAGAGACCACTAAGGAAAAACCACTTAAGAAATTAAAATCAGGGCAACTAGCTTAGGAAGCGACTAACTAGAGATGAGGGAGATTAATTACGAAAGATCACTTGAGAGAGAGAGAGACCATTTAAGAAAAATTATTTGAGAGAGCCCACTTTAAAAAGATCACTTAGCAAAAAGAAGGAAACCACTTGAAAGATTACTAATGAAAATAAGAAAAAATAGTTTAGGAAATAGAGTTACTAAAATGCTAAAAAAAGAAAGAGAGCCCAATTAAGAAATATCACTTAAGAAGAAAAATCACTCAAGAAAAAAGATAACTAAAGAAAAGAAAGATAACATAGAAATGAGGGCAATTAGTTTAGAAGAGAAACTTAAGGCAATTAGTTTAGAAGAGAAACTTAGGGCAATTAGTTTAGAAGAGAAACTTAGGGCAATTAGCTTAGGATATGAAAAGAAAGAAACCATTTGTGGAAACTATATCCATTTGCGTTCATGTCTCTTTATGAACATTGTAGAACAAAAGAAAGGGCATTTATAGTTATGGTCTTTTTTTTTCGGTAAACCAGTATAGGTCTTTGAACACAGTTAGTTTTTGCCAAAATCTATATGTTTACCTAATTCTTAGGAGAAGAGAGAGAGGGAGTAAGAGGGGTTGGGTGAAAAAGGGCTAGGGGAAAGAGATATATATAAGAGTCGGAAGAGAAAGATATAGAGCAATAAAGAAAAAGCATGTCCGATAGTGAGAAAGAAAGAGATACACCGGTAAAGAGAAAGATGTGTCGGAGGAAAAAGAAAGAAATAGAGGTTTGAAAAAAGAGGGAAATATAGAGAAATCGAGATATATAAAAGGGCCAGGGGGAGAGAGGTAAAGAGAGATGGAGGGGAAGGGGGATGGAGAGAAGGAGGGGGTCATACTTAATCAATTTGGGAGTCATACTTTCGAGGGAGAGAAGGAGAGCGTGTTTGCAATATTTCAGGTTGTTTTTTTACACAGATTCATTCTTCTACCGATTAATTTAGCAACCACGAGGTGTCAATGGCAAAAAGTTGGATATTTATTTGGAGATGATAGGCGGTTTGGTGGTCAGGATGTATGAGTAAAAGAAATTTTGTAGATTACAATTTGAAAAATTGAGGAAATTTGGGAATTAACATGTGCCATCAGTAATGTAAAAAGCTTACATAATTTTTCGATTTTTCCTTAGTTTTTCTATTTTTTCAATAAATTCTTATTAAAAAAAAAATACTACATATTTAAGTTATTACAAATCAATTCTTTTTCTTATTCGTTGAACATTTAGATAAAATTTTTAATATTAGAAGATACTTCCTCCGTTCTTTATTACTTGACCCGCTTTTGACTTTTACACTATTCGCCACCCCTCCTTTGACCGTCTTTTGTGAATAATATGTAAGGAAAAATATATTCATGTATGGTCTTTTTGGATTCGTCTCAATAAGAACTATCATAATATATAACTTTTATAATTTTTACTTATGGAGAATTTAAGTTATTATATTGATCGTTAAAGTTTTGCATTAGCAAGCGTGATAAAAGAAACAGGTCAAGTAAAAAAGAACAGAGGAAGTATTTTTTTTGTTTGTTTTTAAAATAAGGAAATTTTGAAGAAAAAAAAAATACATATATAGGCATATAGCCCATCAACCAGTTTTAAGTTTCAACTAACTACTCCTGTAAAAATACATATATAGCCCATCAACCAGTATTAAGTTTAAAAAAAAAACTAACTACATACTCATGTTACAATTAACGAAGAAGAGCCTTAAAGATTAGTATTTACTTAGCATCATCATCGACTGATTGATTGGCTCGCAATAAGTATCAAAAGCATTTTTTGAAGATATCTTGTAGTATGAAATAGTACAGTTTTGTATAGAATATGAAACAGTTTGTACAATTTCAAAACTATGGGAGAAGGAGATGGGTTTATTAAAATAAGTGATAAAAGGAAAGATTGAGAGGAGAGCTGAGTAAGGGCTTGTTCTCTTCAGCTTAATTTCATTTCAGTCCAGTTCCTAATTTCCTTCTCTCATAAACAATTCATTTCAACTCAACTCAGCTTAGTTCAGTTCAGTTCAGCTCCAATTAGTTCAGTTCAGCTCATTTCAGTAATTTTAGTAAATCAGAACAGACCCTAAATGGGAATTACTTTGTAATATTAACAAATCTTAAAACTAGGATAAAAAGTACTAAAAAGAAAAAAAATGTTATGACCACTTTTAAATTAATTTTAAAGATAAGATTTTGACCTTTTTTTTTTTGAAAGCATATTGGTCATTTTTTTTTATAGAACATCAATAGTCTATGATTTATATTATGAAAGACAAAGCAAAAGGAAATCCAACATTGAATTGTTATGAAATATGCAAATTGTAAAAGACGAGTAACAAAAGTACTTAATGAGGAGAAGGGAAAAATCAAACTGAAAAACAATTTTTGAAATTTGTAAAAACTTAGAAGATGGGGGAGAAGCTAAAGGAGAAGGAATACAATGAAACAAGTGAAAATGAGGTAAGGTGGGATTAGAAGACAACAACAATAATAATTTATGGTAGAATCATGCTAGATTTATACATAGATGCTTTTTATGAGAGCTAGAGAGAGAGATAGGAGAGGAGGAGAAAGAGAGAGAAAGACAGAGGGACAAGGAGTACAACATGTAATATAATAAGATTGAGATAGATAAATTTCTTATAAACATGAAACCAAATGAATAAGGTACATATGCAAGTAGGATTTAACTATAAACTTAATTTGTAAATTTGTTAAAAAAAATGATAAAGAGACCACTTAAAATGAGACTTAATAAAAGAAATTACTAAAAAGGGTAAATAGGGTATAAGTAAATAGGATAAATAGAAGATTTTTACCCCATCGGTTGTAGCCCTAAGACCTCTTTTGTAAAATAACACAATAAAATAACAAGATATCTATGTTATCATAAGAGAAAAACCTTTAGATAACTGTTTACAGCTAAGACTTATAATTATGATAAACTTATTGATTATTTCGCAGTCAACATGAATTATATATAAGCACTTTTAACAAAGATATATTGTGCTAGATTGAGAAGGGGGGATGGGAGGGGTTAGGGGAAAAGAAAGAAGAAACCGATCCCTTTATCTCTCATGACTTCTCTCTATCTCCATCTTCCTTCCGACCTCCCTCTCTTGCTTTTAACTTTCAAATTTTAATTTATACACTAATCTCAATAAGTATTTGCATTACATAAAAAACACTTATCCTTAGTTAAATTAGGAGTATAACACTTGTCTATGTTCATTTTAATTTGAATAAGGGTTGGTATATATCTTACATTAAACTAATGCAAACAACTTCCCTTTTACCAATCTTCCAATCGCCTTAATCGCACCACCCACTTTGTCAATCCTCCAATCGCTTTGACCACACCACTCAGCTTGTCAATCCTCCAATCGCCTTTATCGCACCACCCATTTTGCCAATCCTCCAATCACCTTGATCGCACCACCCAATCTGTTAATCCTCCAATCACCTTGATTGCACCACTCAGTTTGTCAATCCTCCAATTGCCTTGATCGCACCTTTGCCAATCCGCTATTCCCCTTTATCGCACCACCCATCACAACACCCAATATATTTGACAATCCTCCAATCACCGCGATTGCAACACCCAGTTTACCAATCCTCTAATCACCCCCTCATAGGCTCATGCCGATATACTTTTTTACTTTTCATTGATTTTAATCAACATACCCATATATTACATTAATTCCTTTGCAGCACAATCTATTCCATCAGATTTCAACTTTGATCAATGCTAGCTAACAACTATACCTAATTTCATTACAAATAAAACATTAGAAATAAACCGCACATATAGCATCGAATAATTACACATTAATCACCAAGTATAAATCACCAAATTGGGGGACCGCGCGCGTAGCGCGCGGGCCAACAACTAGTATCCTAAAGTATGAAGATAAAGACTTGTAAACTAGGACCCATTGAAAATCATCTGCAATTACAAGTTTTTATAAAGGACAACATACTCATTTATGGTGTTAGGGGCCTAAGATCTCAATAGAATAGGACATTTTGGACAAGAATAATGCACTTCATCCATATGGTACTTACTTATGTTATGTAGGACGTTTCTAAACCATCCAAATGTCATTTTATCTATTGTAACACAGCAACTATGGCCGTGGATTCTGTCCTACGCGTCAACACAGTTACACTTGCTTAGTTACGATGATTGTACTATATTGAATATTAATTTGTTTATGGCGTCAAAAATAATTTAAACATAAAATATGACATCATTTTACAAGCGAACGTTAATACAATTTGCGGAAAATAAGCAACGTATCTAAGCAGATTCACGGGTGTTTTAGGTAGTTTTTATGTAGATTATCACCCAAATAAAGCTGCACGAAATAATCTCTAGAATCTATTAAATACATTGTGAGATGTATAAAATAATTAGGTTTTACTTAATTCTTGAATGTATATAACAAGATGAGAAAGCCTTATTTACTTTTGAAATGTTGCCATCATAATAATTAATCAAGTTGATATAGTGTCTAGTCAAGTTTTAACACAAAATTTAGACATAAAAGTTGTAGTCAAACTTAGCTTGTCTTGAATCTCTCTGATCTTGTAATGATTCCAAGGCGCAAAATTTGATGCTTTTAAAAAGTGGTAATAAGAAAATATCAAGTACAAGCAAATCATATTAACATTATGATTTTGTTTGCTACATGCTAGACCTCATAAGAGTCATAACTATATCGTCCATATGTCATGAACTTTAAATTGTTTGAGTATAATTTTTAAGGTTAAAGCTAATGAGCGTCCCTGAGGCGTTAGATAAGAGTATTAAAAGTGGAAATATTAGGGTAAAATTAACATTAATTACACTGAACGACGCATGATTTGTCATGCATTTCTAACTTAATACTCTTTCAACCAATAAAATTATTCCTTAACTAACGCCCCGGGGTGCTCGTTAGCAAGATCTTTTTTTTTTTTAATGATGCTTTAATTGTGACCTTAAATACCTATTAAAAGTACATTAATTCTTTTTACTTTGACTTTTGTAGTCAAATTCTAAAATAATTTAATTTTGTATGTATTTAATGCTATGAAGTGTTGTCCTTGTTTCTTATAACTTATCTGCTTGCAATTATGCAAGTTTAAATGTGTATATTTGATCATTAATATTTCTCCATCAATATCTTTTCTATTATTATTACATTTTGACCGCAGTTATCAATGTTTAAAAACTTTGACTATGATTAAAAAAAAAAAAATTTAAATATCAATACTATAGTCATGTGAGATGATGTTGATAAAATATTCGTCTTAAAATGAATATGTTTATAAAATGTCAATTTTCTTAGAATTATTACTCAAATTATATTGAATATATACATGGTTACAAATGTGTATAGAGACCGTGAAAATAAAAATGTAAACATGAAGAAAATTAGAAGGAATATTGGTCAAGTGGTCACTATTAATCAATAAATTACTTCAATTCATAAGTTTCAGAGTGTAGAAAAATTCACCAAATGAATCTAAAAAGATGGACTTCACATAAAAATGTTTTACTCTATTATCATTATTGTTCAATTGCCTTGAAAAAATACTTCAATTCATAAATGTAATTTTTACAAAATTTATGCTAATAAGTGGCCGATCGACCTTGAAATTGAGTTTTTGATAAAATAGTGGTCAATCACAAAATGAGAAGTTAATGTAGCTCTTATCATAAAATTTTGGCCAAGAAATTAATTTTCTTTTTAAATAAATGGATGAACAATTATAATTTATTAAATCATCCCACTTCAACAAAAAAAACCAAATTAATCTTCTTCAAAAAAAAAAAAAAACCAAATTAATCATCTTAAATTAAAAAAAAAAATTGATATTAAAAACTAACAACAATGAAAAATAAATGAATATAATAACAAAATTAAAAGGAAGCAACAAAATCAAAATTATTTTCAAAGGATAAAATTCATCAACTTTCTATTTCATCATCCTCCCTCATATACTACATAAGATTGAGCATTACAACCAAACCACTAAAATTGAACCCAAAAAAAAAAAAAAAAAAAAAAAAAAAAAAAAGGAGAGAGAAATTATTATTATTATTGGGCCAATTTTAATTCTAAATTTTAAGCCGTTGATTTAGCAGGAGTCTTCCCATCGGACGGTGGAGCACCACCAACATTCTGTGGTCCCACATTTTGCTGATGATCAGTAGTAGCAGCAACAGCAGTAGCAGTTGATTGACGGTTAGGATTCTTCTGATTATTACCATCAACGGCTGTGATCTGATCAATCAGAAAGCAAGGATCAGACGGTGGAGAATCAAATGACATGATTTCCGGCAGAATTACTCTCGACGCTTGACGACGGTGTCGAGACATTTTCCGACGGTTTTTGCGGTGGAGAGAGAAAATGAAGAGAGAGAAATTAAGTGTGTGTGTGTGTGTTTTTTTTTTTTTTTTTTTTTTTTTTTTTATAACACTAGTATAGTGTGAGTAGTTTGTACGAAAGAGTTGGTTTAAATAAGAGGTGGAAAATCAATGTGGATGCTTTTTACGCGCTTATAAAATCCGTTGGATTACAGTTTTACATTTTTTGATATGGATATATAGTATCATGTTTGGTACTTTCTCTATGACTCTATAGGAGTGTTACCTTATTCGCTCACAATCTCGTTCTATTTACCTGATTTTTACTTAATACTCGACTGAAATAGGTTTACTGTGAGTGGTGTTGGTTATCGACGCGTAGTAGTGAAAGATTGATGGGGTTAGTTTGCTATTTTGTCACGTGCGTAGTTGTTGAATAGAGTTGGTTTTATTTACTGATTCATTGTTATTTTCATACACGTTTAAATATTAATTAATGCAGCGCAGTTGATTGAATTGTTAATGTGAGATATTTTCATTTTTTGGGTTTCTAGAAGGTGAACAAGTAGATGTGAAGGTTTTTAATGGTTAGAAACAAATAGCAAGGAATTTTCTTTGATATCTTTCTATCTCTATTGTAAATCGTTTCAGATTTTAGGCTTAAGTTAACTTTAGAGAAAAAGGCATGTAATCTCATACTTTCAATATTTAGACTTAACTGCGACATTGATAAGAGAGTAAAACTTCAATTACAAGATTACGCGCTATTGGATGATAATTAATCAATTAAAGACATCCAATTTTAGCATGTGTCAAGAACAATTTTGTTAGCATAACTTATAAGAGCATGAGCTATTGGATGACACTTTTGAAAGAGGAGAATTAACACGCAATGGTTGCATGCATTCGTGAGAGCGAGTGAAATGACAGTTGTAAGATCCTTTATAGTGTTATATTAATTGAACTGATATTTCTATTAAAGAAAAAGTTATAGTATATAGAGTCTGAGAGCGAGTGAAATGACAGTTGTAAGATCCTGTACAGTGTTATAATTAATTAAACTGATATTTCCATTAAAGAAAAAGTCATAGTATATATCATTCGTCAGCTGAAAGCCTGAGAGCGAGTGAAATGACAGTTGTAAGATCCTGTATAGTGTTATAATTAATTGAACTGATATTTCCATTTAAGAAAAATTCATGGTATATATCATTCGACAGCTGAGAGCGAGTGAAATGACAGTTGTAAGATCTTGTATAGTGTTATAATTAATTGAAATGATATTTCCTTCACGTGTTTGCATTAAGAGATCCTACGTGGTTTTTTGAGCTCGATTCTTTTAATCCTTATTATCCCATAGGCATCAAAA
Source organism: Chenopodium album (assembly GCF_948465745.1). NCBI lineage: Eukaryota > Viridiplantae > Streptophyta > Magnoliopsida > Caryophyllales > Amaranthaceae > Chenopodium > Chenopodium album. The sequence goes on from NC_137855.1 coordinate 2,192,545, forward strand.
CTAAAAATAATTAATACTCTTTGAGATTTAAATAGATTTGTAGATAGAAACACAATCGGGATCATGTAACTTTTTTTTGACGAGAATAACTATGATTAAGATGAAATGGACTATTTTGATGTTTAGCTTATTCTAGGAAATAATTCCTTTATTTATTCCCTTTTTGATATTACAGGTTCTATTATACCATACGCTCTAATAATATCGAAATATCATTGATCATATTGATATTAATAATTAGTGTGGCCCCTTCTTCCAATCATATTTGATGTAGCCATTTATCTAACCCTAGCTCTATGTTGCAAGACTTGCAACTTAATTATACCATGGACATGCATCGTACGTATGTCCTACATCATGATAAGTAGTTAAGTACGAGTATTATATTAATAGTACTCCCCTTAGTTCACTTATTAAAGGTCAACAAAGATCATTTTATTTATAAAATTGACTTCGATTCTAACGATGCATAAAAGTCGGGAATTTGTAAGCAAAATTAGTAGTATAATCTTGGTTACTGTCAAGAACATAACATTGGAGATCTTAATCAAATTATAATAATTAGTACTTTATTCTAATTGAACTTATCAAGGTTTATTGCACACCCCTCTATGTTTACGTAGAATCTTATCTTTTTGATATGTATCTCATATTCTTGGCACTACCATCGCAATTACTTTGGAATAGATTTTAGAATCAAGATGTGAAAGGGTGCTAAACCCTATAATATTTCATTTTTCTCTCACAACGACCATAAAAAACAAGTTTGCAGTGAAATACGTTAGTTTAATTAGTTGATACTCGTCAAATTATACCTACACGTCAAAATAAGAGTCAATTGATGAAAACCACATTTCTGTCATCATTAAAATAAAATTGTATAATATATACGAGTATTTCGTATCCAATAAACTTTCGATTTTCACCCTTAATTTCCGACAAATTCATTCAATTTAAACAATATTTATATTTCTATTCAAAAAAAAAATATTTATATTTATCTCGTACTTTGTATAAATATAAATATAAATATTGTATTTTTAATAAAGGAAAACTTGAATCAACTATTTTTCGAATTAACTATTACAACGACTCTAATTATATTTATCTCGTACTTTAATTTATATACATATAAATATTGTATTTTTAATAAAGGAAAAGTTGAATCATCTATTTTTCGAATTAATTATTACAATGACTCTAAGACAGTATTCACGGTGAAACCAAACACTACTCTGTATAAATAAAATCAGTTCATAGTTTCACAGTAAACTCTCAATTCTAATTCCAAGTAAACTCATGATAAAACTTTATGAAAAAAGACGATTATACGATGCATCGATGTCATGTTGAAAACAAACCCAAATCCCAACCCATGAAAACCTAATCCAAAACTGAAACAAAAATAAAGATCACCAATATATCTCTTGAAAACAAACAAAAAAGTTACTAGAACTTGTTCAACAAATGATTTAGCTTCTATAAATAGGTTTGACCATGGTAGATAAAACTTAATTAAATTAGTGGTAATGAAATTGTACATAGACATTGAACATTGATCATCAAATCGTCCTAGTCTTGAATCAACGCATATAATGGCCTTGTTTGACAATTGGCTGTTGGCTGTTGGCTGTCGGCTGGTTTGATTGGCTGTTTGTATTGACTTTTTTGTTGGCTGTTTGACTTTTTATTAGTCTAAAAACATGTTTGGTAAAATTAGTTGTTTGATGTTATTAGTAACTTAGGTAGCCAAAAGCCAAAAGCTACTCCAAATAGCTTTTTCATTTTGGCTTAAAAGCCAGCTTTTCAGCTGGCTGAAAAAACCATTTACCAAACACAAATTTTGGATGTTTGACCAAATGAAAAAGCCAAAAGCCAAAAGCCAACCAAAAAGCCAATGAAAAGCCATTTACCAAACAAGCCTAATGTCAGAAGTACCCTTGGCTTTATATGTGAAGTGTCGTATTCAACTGTATCTTTTTAAGCTATCACATGCCACTAGGTTGGAGATATGTCTATGACAACTCTGAGTTTTTTGCTCCCTATTTTTTTTTATTTGTTAAAAATAATTATAATTAATTTCAGTTGAATTATTTGGATAAACCATTGCTTTCCAATTTTGAGATTTCCTCCTTGACGACTACATTTAATTTTAGCAAACGTGTAAAGGAGGGAACATATCAAAAAAAAAAAAAAAAAAGGCTTTGGTAAGGTTTAGTTGCTATTTTCAACTTAAAACAAAATTTTTGGCAAGTGAATTATGGAAAAATATAGTCCATAAATAGTATGTTTAATTTATATGAAGTATGTGTAAAAAATATATATATATTATATGAAATATATATGGTTCTACCGAAATTTAGTTGAATATACTACCTCCGTTACATATTAGTTGCAACTTTTGCCATTTAGGGGTGCTACACATTAGTTGCAACTTTCCATTTTTTTCCTTTTGTAGTAAGTTTTTTTCAATGAAAGTACAACAATACCCTTACTAAAGAGTTCATAAACACAATTAGCTACCTAAATCAGATTTCATTATATTCCTAATCTAACTTATTTAACATAATAATATCACCCAATTAATTCAACCATCATCAAAAATCATCATCTCCCACGAAAAATCAGACCCATCTTTGCCGTCGCCGTCTCTAGATCAACCACCTTCAACGTCGTCGTTTCCAAAACAACCACTACCTTCAACGTCGTTGATGCTCATCACCACCATCAAAGTCGCCTCCTTCCTCCTCTTGTGTTCCTTTTTCTCTCTTCTTTTTTTTTAGGAAAAAAAAATTCGTTTAGATCTGAAGGTTTAAGGGGTGGGTGGGCTAGTTTGGGGTGGCTCGAGGCGGTTTCTGGGCGAATTAGGGTGAGTGAGGGTGGTTTAGGGCTAGTTCAGGGTGAGTTTTGGGGCGATTTAGGTTGAATGTGGGTGGTTTTGGGGGTGATTGAGGGTGGTTGTTTTGTGGTGGTTTGCTCTAAGAGAGTACGGTTTCGAGATGGTTGAGGGTAGTTATTAGAGTTGGAGCTAAAATTGGAGTGGTTTCGGGGTGATTTCGGGGTTGTTCAGGTGGAGAGGGAGTGGTTTTACGGCGGTTCGGGTTGAGATTGGGTGGTTTCAGGGTGTGAGGTGGGTGGTTTCGGTGTGGTTGCTGGTCACGGTGGTGGGATGGCTGCTGTGGCCGACGGTGGTGGGATGGCTGCTGTGGCCGACGGTGATGGGGTGGGTGTTGTTGATTGTAGTGGGTAATTTATTAATTACTTTCACTTTCTCTCTCCTACCTTGCTTAATTACTTAGTCTTTAATTCATTAATCCACTATTATGAAATTTTGTCTTAGAATCCGTGTCAAGCTGAAAGTTGCAACTAATATGTAACGGAGGTAGTAATAAGTATTGATTATGGACTAATATGTTGAGCAACAAGTTTTGTGTGTAACCAATCATATTATTATGGACCACATTTGTTTATAAGAGTATCCGTTATTCAATTCATTAAGATAAATCCACTTACCCCGTGTCCTCATTAGAGAAAACCCCTATATGAACATTGCCGTAACCCTCATTACTTAATTTATTCCTTACATACATGCGAATTTGCCACACCAACAACTAGTGGTGTGGTTGACCACAATAGGAATTTGTGCATGTATGTTGATGAAATAGTTTTAGTTTAGAGATTAAAAAGTTATTTGAAATTCTTAATGATTTTAAACATTGTTTATAACAAATCTACATATATATGTTCTGTTTGAGCTAATTGATGATTTACTTTGGGACTAAAAGATAGTGACAATTAAGGAATATTATGTAAACTAATTAACTTGCATCGGTATGATTTATGAATATCTATTGACACGGATGTGTAAAATCTATTTGAGCTTGATGTACTCCATCCCACGGTCATTCCGATTAAAGTTCTATCCACATTTCATTTTGGTCGAAACTGAATTATTTTGTACTAGTTGTTTAAAGTTTTAATCCTCTTTTTTTTTTTTTAAAAAAAAAAATAAAAAAAAAATCATATATATTATTGTAATTATTTATGGCAATTTAGCATAAATTAATGCAGAAACAAGACATTCAATAAATTTTTTTCAGACATTATTAGCTAACATGTAATAATGTTCTAGATGAGGAAGTTTCCTAGCTTATCCGGTTCGGTCACCTATTCTTGAAATAAAAAATTATGGTCTTCGGTCCTATCTGGTAAACAACCCTAATTTAGAAAGTGATTTGTCATAACCAAAAAAAAAAAAAAAAAAAAAGAGTAAAAGAAGTAAGGAAATGAATTGAGGAATGTGATCATTTCAAATAAGGAATATAACAAATGAATTAATGAAAGTGATCCAATAAAGAAAAAAAAAACCAATTAAGAAGAGTGATGATTTCAATAAATGAAAATATTAACGTAATAAGGAAAGTAATTATTTCAAAAAAAAAAAAAGAAGTGATCATTTAAAAAAAAAAAATGTAAAGAATAAACGAACTGAAAAAAAATGATCATTTCAAAGAAAGAAAATAGAACAAAAGAGGACGAAAACGTAATAAGGAAAGTGATCATTAGAAAGACAAGGAAAAATGAAAACCTAAGTGATCATTGCAAGAAATAAAAAATGATGAAAAAGATCATTTAATTTTTTTTGGAGAGTAACAATTAAAAAATAAAAAAAAAAAAAAACAAAGAAGATTTTTTTTTTTTTAATTCTTAAAATTGATAGTTAAAAAACAAAAACAAATCAATTAAGAGGTGATTAATGAAAAAGGTTGTATTAAATCAAGGAAAGTAATCAAATGTCCATACGTTACCATTACCATAAGAAATACAGGGGAAAGTAATCTCCAAAATAGGGAAACTACATTACTTTCAAACCTAATTTAACCTAAGTTTATGTTGGAATAAGTTGGATTGTTGGTTAACCAAAATAAACTAAAAGAACCATTATCCCATTTTTTCCATTCATACCCAAGTCATTAGTTTAGAGTCAACTTTCGTACATAACATTTCTTAGATAACCAAACACAAGAAATTCCACACCATCAAGCAAACTTTGGTAGTTACAACTTCCAACCTCCAAAATACATTAATTCCCTTACTATAAAATACTTTGCCATATATTAGTTCCAAACCAAAGCATATAACCCCCAAACAAAAACCATGGCAAAATGCTTTAAACAACCCGCCACGGAAGATGACGCGATAATTCTTTTTTCGACCTCAGACTCGAACGAAGAATTATCCGGTTGCTCCTCCTCTTCGTCCTCCTCGCGCCACCACTCGCCACCACCATCCACAACCACTTCCACCACACCTTACAAGTTAAGTGTCCAAAACCTTTCCTACACCCTCAAACAAAATGGGGGCCCATTTCAGAAGCCCAAGCCCAACATTGAGATCCTCAAATCAGTTTCTTTCACAGCCCAAAGTTCACAAATGCTAGCTATTGTGGGCCCAAGTGGGACAGGAAAGTCCACCCTTTTAAGGGTCATTTCAGGGAGAGTAAAAGAGAAAGAATTTGACCCGAATTCAATCTCCTTAAATGGATACCCAATAAAAAGCCCGGCCCAATTAAGAACTTTATGTGGGTTTGTGGCCCAAGAAGATGATTTACTTCCTTTGTTAACTGTTAAAGAAACTTTAATGTTTCGCGCCAAATTTCGGTTAAGGCAGTTAACCTCAGAGGAGAGAAAAAACAGAGTTGAGAGTTTGTTGCAAGAACTTGGACTCCTCCAAGTTGCAAATAGCTTTGTGGGTGATGAAGAAAACAGGGGAATTTCCGGGGGAGAGCGAAAACGTGTATCTATTGGTGTCGAATTGATCCATGACCCTCCAATCTTGCTCCTAGATGAGCCAACTTCAGGGCTAGATAGCTCCTCAGCACTGCAAGTGATTGAATTGCTTTCATCGTTGATGTCGAAATCCACACAAAAGAGTGTTATTTTCTCGATACACCAACCGAGTTATCGAATGTTTAAGCATATTTCTCACTTCTTGATCTTATCCCATGGGTGGGTGGCTCACAATGGAAGCCTCGAATCGCTTGAGGGAAGGATCTCCCATCTTGGTTACCAAATTCCCTTACAATTAAATGCCTTAGAGTTTGCTATGGAGATTATTTCCAAACTCGAAGATAAAAAATCGACAATTTCACAAATCGAACAACCTAATACCTCTCCTAGCATAACAATTTGGAACAAGGATGAGAAATTCGACTTCCACGAATCAAGCTCATCAACAATTGATGAAGGAATTAAAGGGTATTTCTACAATTGGGGTCTTGAAATAATGATCCTTTGTTCAAGATTTTGGAAAGTGATTTATAGAACAAAGCAACTATTTCTTGCAAGAACAATGCAAGCTCTTGTAGGAGGATTAGGCCTAGGAAGTGTGTATGTGAAACTAGGAAAAAACGAAACCGGTGTTGGAGAAAGATTAGGCCTATTTGCATTCAGTCTAAGCTTCCTCCTTTCGTCGACAGTTGAAGCATTACCTATATACCTCCAAGAAAGAAAGGTAATCATGAAAGAATCCTCAAGAAAAGCATATAGAATGTCTTCTTATATGATAGCCAATACCCTAATTTTCCTCCCATTTTTACTTGTAATAGCCCTTCTTTTCTCTGTTCCTGTGTATTGGATTGTAGGGTTAAACCCTTCAATCCAAGCATTCTCCTTCTTTGTGTTCGCGGTGTGGCTAATTATTTCCATGGCTAGCTCATTAGTCATGTTCCTAAGCTCAATATCCCCGGATTTTATAGCCGGAAACTCGCTCATTTGCACCGTTCTTGGAGCATTCTTCTTGTTCTCTGGCTATTTCATACCAAAAGAAATCATCCCAAAGTATTGGATTTTTATGTACTATGTTTCATTATATAGGTACCCTTTGGACTCATTGATTGTTAATGAATATTGGGGTATGAGAAATGATTGTTTTGCTTGGGCAAATAATAATAACCATACTACTAGTAATTGTTTGATGAATGGAGGTGATGTTTTGAGAAATAGAGGGCTTGATAGAGATATTAGGTGGGAAAATGTAGGGATTATGATCGGGTTTTTCATCATGTATCGCGTTGTTTGTTGGATTATATTGGCCCGAAGAGCTGCAACAACAATCTTGTAGTTCAATTTCATGTTGAGTAAAAGAAGATTTCTTGTAAAACTTATTGATTTCATATTTTCATGTAATGTATTTGCTTAATTGCCTACTTTGTTGATTTATAACTAATATAATTTTGCACAAAAATGTTCAACAATGGATCCGTGGCGCAATGGTAGCGCGTCTGACTCCAGATCAGAAGGTTGCTTGTTCGATTCACGTCGGGTTCAAAACCCCCGATCCAATATCACGGATATATTTTTTGGCTATTTACAATTCACTTTAAATTTTTGATTAACTTATAATCCATGGTTTTATTTACAATGAATTCTTAAACAAAGATTTTTCTACAGAAATAAAGACAGCACACTCTAAAGTCTAAACAAAGTATTCATATTACGTAGTATTTAAGTTATGCATAATCAATTTATCTGAACTTCTAATCATTTATTACAAAATGTTACTTACATTTGAGTTTATCTCAAAGAAGGTATGATACGTCAAAAACGCAAAGTTTGTATAATTTTTTTGGCTAAATTTTGTTTTTGGAATGAGCAAAGTGTATCAGAAGTCAGAACTTTGTTTGAGGTTGGGAAGTCTATAAATGGGGAGCCATTGTAGTATTTTTATTTCATGCTTTGATTACAAAAATGTGATCATTGATTACGCTTATATAAAGATAAATGACCTCACAAAACTTTCTATTGTTTGATAAAACATTAAAAAATTGTGATTGCGTTATTTGGAAAAAAAAAAAAAAAACCTTCTTGGCGGTAATAGTTGAAAGTATAATGTTTTGTACTATAGAGTATGGAATTATTGAGATGTGATGAAGGTTATTAGAAATCTAGTAAAGTAGTTCGCCAACACAAACATTAATTTTCTATTTGCAACAAACCCTATAAGTGTATAAGACTAATCTGATTAGAGATAAGCATAGGTTGATAAGGCATAACACGAAAAAGGCTCGACTCAAAACAAGTCCGCCACGGTAAAAGAGATACATCGGTGGGTCAATAATTTTCAAAATGTCATGAACTCAAGCGCTCAGCAAGTTAATCCACGTGTCAGCCCACTTATTAATTTTTTATTTATTACAATGAAATATTAGAATTATTTAGATAATTCGCTGACACAACACGAGTTAGCACAACATGACGCTAGGGCCTGTTCACATTTATAGAATTGAGTTGAACTGAATTAAACTAATTGGTGCTAAACTGAATTGAATAAAGTTGAAATGAATATTTTATGAGAGAAGGAAATTAGAAGCTGAACTGAACTGAACTGAAGTGAACTGATTAGAGCTAAGTGAACTGATTTAAAATTAAGCTAAAGTGAACAAGCCCTTAGGCTAAATTATACATAAGCTCTTATATACAGAGTAATAAAATCATCACAAGTCCAGCATAGCAAAAGTTTTTATTACTCCATTAGTTTAAGTACGATACACGCTGACATGACACTTAAGCTTAAACGACCCGGCCTAGACCCATAGACCGTGGCCGAGTGTAATTCCTAGCATATGCGTGACAAAACAAAGTCAACTGTTTATTTCTGCAACCTTAATGAATAGCGAGTCAGTCAGTCCGTCAAATAAAACCCCAGTTGTCAAGTTGTGTAACGTTTTGAGACGGCCAGAATTTTCTTCTTCCCTCTCACATTCTTCTTCCATCAATAGTGTCCCACTTCTCACTTTCCATGTGATTTTTACTCCCCTTCTTTTATTTCCTCCTCTGTTTTCTCTCTCCTCCAATTTCCCAAATTTCATCATCATTTTCAGAATTCCAGGTAATACCCTCTTTTACTCTACCATTATTACACACATTTATTTCATTTCAATTTCACTAAAAATTGAGTATTTCATCTGGGGTTTCAATTTTTTTTCAAAATTTATTCATACCCATTTGATTAAAATCATTTTTATGTGCAGAATTTGTTGAATAATCGAGGGGAAATTACAGAAATGAAAAATATTTTGAATGGGAGGAAAAGCATAGTAAACAGGGGAACTCTGTTTTTATGGGTGGCATTAACAATTGGGGTTTGTTTTGTCACTTTAATGTTATTAAAAAATCAACCTAAAAGATTGGGTTATAATGATCCGGGCCGGGTTGACCCGGTTATTGGGATGCCCAAGGAACTGAAACAAGCCGAAGGCCCGAACCCGAGGTTTCATGTAGCAGTCACGGCTACAGACACACCTTATAGCAAATGGCAATGTAGGATCATGTACTATTGGTATAAGAGGGTTAAGGATTTGCCCGGGTCGGATATGGGCGGGTTTACTCGGGTTTTGCATTCGGGCCGGCCCGATAATTTGATGGGGGAGATCCCTTCTTTTGTTGTGGATCCTCTCCCTCATGGCCTTGACCAGGTGAGTTTTAGTTTTTTGTTTGAATGATTGTGCTTTTAGATTAGTTTAGTTTGCTTTGCTTTGGTTTTAAGTTTGTCTTTTGGTTTATTTTTTTGTTTGGATTGGTGTTTTGTGTCATTTCACTTTATGTACATGAAAACATGTAGCAACCAACCAAACTAAACTTTTGGTATTTATAAAAAAAAAAAAAAGCTTTTAGTATAGGGTGATTGTGGTGTGAGGATCCTCTCGAGTTACTAGAACGACAAAGAAATAATTTCAAGATGTAAGAGGATTGGTACTTTCAAAAACTTCAATGTAATTCTTGTTAAACTAGATAGTTCAATAGAAAATTCCGTTCTTTAGCAGATTACGTGGTTGTTTGGTTGACATCTAAATTTATGAAATGTGTAAATTCATATGAAACAAAAATCCGAAAAGTGGTTTAGTTGGCATATGCAAAAAAGCATAGAAAGTGGAACTTTCTAATTTTACTTAAGTACCACAAAATAGGGGAAGTTGCTTACATAACTCACTTGGGTAAGTAGAACTTTTGGTTATTATATGCGTACATACAAGTAATTATATTGGTACTTATTTATTTATTATTGTATGGTGATGTGGTTATCTAGTCTAGCAGAATATTGTATAGTTTACTTTGCTTTTAGTTCATGTTTGATGAAATCAAGGTCAAATAATTATATGATTAGGTGCATAATTGCTTCTCTGGTACCTGTTACTGGTCAAGGTTTCAAAATCAGATATACATGATACATCTTTCATCATTGATAATATTCATTGCAGATAATTGGTCTAAAAAATAGGTTACTTGTTTGATTTGAGAACTACTTTCTACTATTCTATTAACATATTTAAATGTATGTAATCTGACTCAAAATTTTCTAATATTTGCTTGTTCTAAAGTGGATATTTTTATATTATTTAGGGATATGTTGTGCTGAATAGACCTTGGGCATTTGTGCAATGGTTGGAAAAGGCAACAATTGAAGAAGAGTGAGTGATTGCATACTTAGACTTCTCCAAATCTTTGATACTTGCTCCGTCTGTAAAAGTTGTCGCCTTTATGAATAATTAGTTGTGGTTTGTGATTGAATTTCTTACGTGCCCTTACATTTACAAACACTCCGTACAAAAAGTAATCTGCTTTTTGTACTAGCATCACGTATCCTTAATAATGAGGAGTTGATATAGACAACTGATTCGAGATTCAGTAAGTATGGAGTGTAAATTTCCTTCATTCATATATGTTGTGATAAGTGACATTTTACCAATGTTAATGTAGATATGTCTTGATGGCTGAACCAGACCATATATTTCTTAAACCCTTGCCTAACCTAGCACACGATAAATACCCGGCAGCATACCCATTTTTCTACATCAGACCATCTGAAAACGAGAAGCTTATCCGGAAGTTCTATCCGAAAGGCTCCATATCAAATGTGGATCCTATCGGAAATTCTCCTGTCATAATAACCAAGGTATATCAGCAATGAAAATTTCTAAGTTAGCCATGAATTGTCTCGCTTTCTCAAAGCTTACTAATTTCCTAAATTTGGTATAAATTTTTTCCTGTCATAGTCCTTGCTGAAGAAAATCGCGCCTACTTGGTTGAATGTATCATTGCAAATTAAGTACAACCCTGAAGCAGACCGCACTTTTGGTTGGGTGCAAGAAATGTGAGTTAGCTGATACAACTGTTTTTTATCATCTTGATCAACTAGACAACTATATTCAGCTCGAGCTTGCTTGAGACTAATGTTAAGATTGTTAATGTGGTTGTGTGAAGGTACGCGTATGCCATAGCTTCTGCATTGCACGGCGTGAAGCATATACTTCACAAGAATTTCATGGTACAGCCTCCATGGGACGCGAATCTTGGGAAAAGTTGCATCATCCATTTTACTTACGGCTGTGATTATACCATGAAGGTACTAATAATCATGCCTACATTAGTACATTATTTCCAGTCACTCTGCCCTGAATTTCAAATTTATATATGCAGGGAATCCTAACTTATGGAAAAATTGGTGAATGGCGCTTTGACAAGAGATTGTATTTAAACAGTCCTCCACCGAAAAATCTTACACTGCCTCCTCCTGGCGTTCCTGAGACCGTGGTATGTCTCTGACTTTGATAGCCACTAACATGGTTACGACATCTACATCTATATGGCCCGATGCTTCTAAAGATACAAACAATATGACGAGTTGTTCTAATGTTCATTATAATTGAAAACTACCACATGACACAACCATTTTTTGTTCACTAAAATTGCAGCACTTTAAATCATTTTTGTAATGATGTGTATGCTGATTTTTGGTGCAGGTAAGACTAGTAAAGATGGTAAATGAAGCTACAGCCAATATTCCTGGTTGGTAAACCCTGTAATCGAACGCCTGTGTTATGAACATAGCATACATAGAAATCCTTATACAAAGCACAGGTCTTTTTGGTTTTTGTTGGGATGAAATAGATGTACTTCTTGAAAACCAATACAGAAAATGTAACGAAATACTCCATATTTTGACAAACAGAGAAGAAAACTACAGTATATTTTGTAGAGAGGGTAGTCTCCTTCCTAATGACATACAAATTATGTTATACTTTTTAACAGTTTTACCTCAACAAAGATGTAGATGCTTGAATACAATTACAGAAGGTTATAAAAAGATTTACGCCGCTCCCCTTGGTTTCAATGTGAGCATTAGGTACTGCACGTATGATCACGGTACATGAAAGTCTTATCGTTGCATTGGCTGGTTTTCAATTTCAGGTTGATACTACCACCGCCATTTTAGTTTCGAATCAATTATTATTTTGAATCTTGGTTGGTTGGTTTATCATTTCAGGTAATAGCCTTCAATTTTGGGATTTTTTGACCTTTTTTCGTCCGGAAATAAAAATTGCCGATATGTTAACCATGGTCCCTTATACAATCGGGGAGTGCAATTGGGTGGGTGGAACCATCCAATTTGCCTTAAAACGCTCAATTTACCCGTTTTCGTACTTGCACCGATTTTGTGAAATCAACCCTACCACCGACATTTTTGACAACATATAATGGTCATATATGGTTCCAAACGTCATTATATGACCCTAAGATGTATCCCCAAAGATCTCAAGACTTTTCGTCACCGAGCCCCGTAACATTAAAAATTTCTCAAAAAGCGTGGATAAACCTTCAATTTTAGAATTTTTTGACCTTTTTTCGCCCGAAAATAAAAATTTCCGAGATGTTAACCATGGTCTCGAATACCTTCCGGGAGTCCAATTGGGTGGGCGGAACCATCCAATTTGCCTTATAATGATCAATTTACCCGTTTTCGCGATTTCGTGAACTCAAGCATACCACATATATTTTAGACAACATATAATGGTCATATATGGTTCCAAACATCATTATATGATCCCAAGATGTATCCCCTAGGATCTCAAGACTTTTCGCCACCGAGTCCCATGACATAAAAAAATTCTCAAAAAGTGTTGATAATTGCCTTCAATTTTGGAATTTTCTGACCATATTTTGCCCGGAAATAAAAATTGCCGATATGTTAACCATGATCCTTAATACCCTCCGGGAGTTCAATTGGGTGGGTGGAACCATCCAATTTGCCTTTAAACAGTCAATTTACCCATTTTTTTACTTGCACCGATTTCGTGAAATCAAGCTTACCACGGACATTTTTGACAACATACAATGGTCACATATGGTTCCAAACGTCATTATATGACCCTAAGATGTATCCCGTAGGATCTCAAGACTTTTCGCTACCGAGACCCGTAACATCAAAAATTCCTCAAAAAACGTGGATAATGCCTTCAATTTTGAGTTTTTTTGACATTTTTTCGCCTGGAAATAAAAATTGCCAAGATTTTAACCATGGTCCCTAATACCCTCCAGGAGTCCACTTGGGTGGGTGGAACCATCCAATTTGCCTTAAAACGGTCAATTTACCGGTTTTCGTATTTGAACCGATTTCGTGATATCAAGCCTACCGCGAATATTTTAGACAACATATAATGGTCATATATGGTTCCAAACGTCATTATATGGCCCTAAGATGTATCCCCAAGGATCTCAAGACTTTTTGCCACCGAGCCCCGTAACATAAAAAATTTCTCAAAAAGCGTTGATAATAGCCTTCAATTTTGGAATTTCTTGACCTTTTTTCGCCTGAAAATAAAAATTGGCGTGATGTTAACCATGGTCCTTAATATCCTCTGGGAGTCCAATTGGGTGGGTGTAACCATCCAAATTGCCTTAAAATGGTCAGTTTACCCGTTTTCGTACTTTCACCAATTTCGTGAACTCAAGCCTACCACGAACATTTTTGACAACTTATAATGGTCATATATGGTTCCACATAGGGGTGTATATTCGGTTTTCGGTTTGGATTTAGCCCAAATCCAATCCGATCCGAAATGGATTTTGGTTTTTAATTTTCAAATCCAATCCGATCCGAATTACCTACCAAATACAATCCGATCCAATCCAAATTATAATTCAGTTATTTGAATCAAATCCGAAAATCCGAATTAAAATATGTTGCTAATTATTTTGGGTCTAATATGATTATAAAAATAAAATTGCAATAATAAAATTTCAATTCTTGAAAGTGTACTAGTACATGATTTATACAAGTGTTGAAAACATAGGTTCACATGATTAATATTATTATAATAATAAACAAAGTTTAACATGATTAAAATTAACAATAATTTTTTTTTTTAATATAACAATTTCATAATTCGGTTATTTCGGTTTTTTGGATCCGAACAAGGGGTCAATCTGATCCATTAAGAAAATCCGAATTTTAAAAAAAATTCAATCCGATCCGATCCGATCCGATTTAAAGCTTGGATCCGATCCGAATTGATAATTCGGTTTGGATTGGATTGGATTTCGGTTTCTATCCGATTAATGGACACAACTAGTTCCAAACGAAATTATATTAATATGACCCTAATATGTATCCCCTTGGATCTTTAGACTTTTCAACACCGAGCCCCGTAACATAAAAAATTCCTCAAAAAGCGCGGGTAAAAGCCTTCAATTTCGGAATTTTTAAACCTTATTTCGCCCGGTAAAAAATTTGCCGAGATGTTAACCATGGTCCTTAATATCCTCTGGGAGTCAATTGCGTGGGTTAAACCATCCAATTTGCCTTAAAACGGTCAATTTACGCATTTTTTGTACTTGCAACGATTTCGTGAACTCAAGCCTACCACGGACATTTTTGACAACTTATAATGGTCATATATGGTTCTAAACGAAATTATATGACCCCAAGATGTATCCCCTTGGATCTCTAGGCTTTTCACCACCGAGCCCCGTAACATCAAAAATTCCTCAAAAAGCGTGGATAATAACCTTCAATTTTGGAATTTTTTGACCATTTTTCGCCCAGAAATAAAAATTGCCGAGATGTTAACCATGGTCCCTAATACCCTCCGGGAGTCCAATTGGATGGGTGGAACCATCCAATTTGCCTTATAATGGTCAATTTACCCATTTTCGCGATTTCGTGAACTCAAGCCTACCACGGATATTTTAGAACACATATAATGGTCATATATGGTTCCAAATGTCATTATATGACCCTAAGATGTGTCCCCAAAGATCTCAAGACTTTTCATCACCGAACCCCGTAACATAAAAAATTCCTTAAAAAGCTTGGATACTACCTTCAATTTTGGAATTTTTTGACCTTTTTTCGTCCAGAAAAAAAAATTACCGAGGTGTTAAACATGGTCTCTTATGTTCTCTGGGAGTCCAATTGGGTGGGTGGAACCATCCAATTTTCCTTGAAACGGTCAATTTACCCGTTTTTTGTACTTGCACCGATTTCGTGAACTAAAGCCTACCACGGACATTTTTCACAACATATAATGGTCATATATGGTTCCAAACATTATTAAATAACCCTAAGATGTATCCCGTAGGATCTCTAGACTTTTCACCACCGAGCCCCGTAACAAAAAAAATTCCTCAAAAAGCGTGGATAATAAGCCTTTAATTTTCGAATTTTTTTTTGACTTTTTTACCCGGAAATAAAAACTGCCGAGATGTTAACCATGGTCCCTAATATCCTATGGGAGTCCAATTGGGTGGGTGGAACCATCCAATTTGCCTTGAAACGGTAAATATACCCGTTTTCGTAGTTGCACTGATTTCGTGAACTCAAGCCTATCACGGACATTTTTGACAACATATAATGGTCATATATGGTTCCAAACGTCATTATATGACCCTAAGATGTATTCCCTAGGATCTCAAGACTTTTCCCCACCGAGCCCCGTAACATCAAAAATTCCTAAAAAAGCGTTGTTAATAGCCTTCAATTTTGAGTGTTTTTGACATTTTTTCCCCCGAAAATAAAAATTGACGAGATGTTGACCATGGTCCCTATTATCCTATGGGATCCCAATTGGGTGGGTGGAACCATCCAATTTGGCTTAAAACAGTCAATTTACCCGTTTTCGTATTTGAACCGATTTCGTGAACTCAAGCCTACCACGGACATTTTAGAAATCATATAATGATCATATATGGTTCAAAACGTCGTTATATGACCCTAAGATTTCGTGAACCATCCAATTTGCCTTAAAACGCTTAATTTACCCGTTTTTGTAGTTGCACTAATTTCGTGAGCTCAACTATAACATGAACATTTTTGACAACATGTAACGGTCATATATGGTTCCAAACGTTATTATATGGCCCTAAGATTTATTCCCTAGGATCTCAATACTTTTCGCCACCGAGCCTCGTAACATAAAAAATTCGTTAAAAACCGTGGATAATAGCCTTCAATTTTGGGATTTTTTGACCTTTTTTCGCCAGGAAATAAAATGCCGAGATGCTAAACATGGTCCCTAATACCTTCTGGGAGTCCAATTGGGTGGGTGGAACCATCCAATTTACCTTAAAACGGTCAATTTACCCGTTTTCGTATTTGCACCTATTTCGTGTACTCAAGCCTACCACAGACATGTTACACAATATATAATGGTCATATATGGTTCCAAATGTCATTATATGACCCTAAGTTGTATCCTGAAGAGTTTCAAGACTTCTCGCCACCGAGCCCCATAACATAAAAATTTTCTCAAAAAGCGTTATAATAGCCTTCAATTTTGGAATTTTTTGACCTTTTTAGGCCCGAAAATAAAAATTGCCGAGATGTTAACCATGGTCCTTAATACCATCCGGGAGTCCAATTGGGTGGGTGGAACCATCCAATTTGCTTTAAAACGCTCAATTTACCCGTTTTCGTATTTGCACCGATTTCATGAAATCAAGCCTACCACGGACATTTTTGGCGACATACAATGGTCATATATTGTTCCAAACGTCATTATATGACCCTAAGATGTATCACAAAGGATATTAAGAGTTTTCGCCACCGAGCCCCGTAACATCAAAAATTGCTCAAAAAGCGTGAATTAGCCTTCAATTCTAGAATTTTTTGGCCTTTTTTCGCCCGAAAATAAAAATTGCCGAGATGTTAACCATGGTTCCTTATTCCCTCTGGGAGTCCAATTGGGTGGGTGGAACCATCAAATTTGCCTTAAAACGGTCCATTTATCCGTTTTCGTAATTACACCGATTTCGTGAACTCAAGCCTACCACTGACATTTTAGACAACATATAATGGTCATATATGGTTCCAAACGTCATTATATATATGACCCTAATATGTATCCCCCAGGATATCAAGACTTTTCGCCACCGAGTCCCGTAACATCCAAAATTCCTCAAAAAGCATGGATAATAGCCTTCAATTTTTGGATTTTTTGACATTTTTTCGCCCGGAAATAGAAATTGCGAAAATAGTAACCATGGTCAGTAATACCTTCCGGTAGTCCATTTGGTGGCCGAACTATACAATTTGCCTTAAAACGCTCAATTTACCGGTTTTCGTAATAACACTGATTTCGTGAACTCAAGCTTACCATGGACATTTTTGACAACAAATAATGGTCATATATGGTTCCAAACGTCATTATATGGCCCTAAGATGTATCCCCTAGGATCTCAATACTTTTTTCTCAGCCGAGCCCCATAACATCAAAAATTCCTCAAAAAGCGTAGATAATAGCTTTCAATTTTGGAAGTTTTTTTGACATTTTTTCGTCCGGAAAAAAATTTGCCAAGATGTTAACCATGGTCCCTAATACCCTCCGGGAATCCAATTGGGTGGGTGGCACTATCCAATTTGCCTTAAAACGGTCAATTTACTCGTTTTTTTATTTGTACCGATTTCGTGAACTCAAGCCTACCACGGACATTTTTGACAACATATAATGGTCATACATAGTTCCAAATGTAATTATGTGACCCTAAGATGTATCCCCTGTGATCTCAAGACTTTTCTCCACCGAGCCCCGTAACATCAAAAATTTCTCAAAAAGCGTGGATAATAGCCTTCAATTTTGGTATTTTTGTCCATTTTTCGCCCGGAAAAAAATTGCCGAGATGTAAACCATGGTCCCTAATACCCTCCGGGAGTCCAATTGGGTGGGTGGAACCATCCAATTTGCCTTAAAACAGTCAATTTAACCGTTTTTATACTTGCACCTATTTCGTGAACTCAAGCCTACCACGGAATTTTTAGACAAAATATAATGGTCATATATGGTTCCAAACGACATTATATGACCCTAAGATGTATCACCAAGGATCTCAAGACTTTTCGCCACCAAGTCTCGTAACATAAAAAATTTCTCAAAAAGCCTTGATAATAACCTTCAATTTTGGAACTTTTTTACCTTTTTTCGCCTGCAAGAAAAAATTTCCAAGATGTTAACCATGGTCCCTAATATCCTCTGGGAGTCTAATTGGGTGGGTGGAAGCATCCAATTTGCCTTAAAACGGTCAATTTACCCGTTTTATACTTGCACCAATTTCGTGAACTGAAGCCTACCACGGACATTTTAGATAACATATAATGGTCATATATGTTTCCAAACGTCATTACATGACCCTAAGATGTTTCCCCTAGCTAGGATATCGAGACTTTTTGCCACCAAGCCCTGTAACATAAAAAATTTCTCAAAAAGCATGGATAATAGCCTTCAATTTTGGTATTTTTATACCTTTTTTCGCTTGGAAATAAAATTGCCAAAATGTTAACCATGGTCCCTGATACCCTCCAGTAGTCCAATTGGGTGGGTGGAACCATCTTATATGCCTTAAAACGCTCAATTTACCCATTTTCGTATTTGCACCGATTTCGTGAACTCAAGCCCACCATGGACATTTTTTGACGTCATATAATGGTCATATATGGTTCCAAACGTCATTATATGGCCCTAAGATGTTTCCTCTAGGATCTCAATACTTTTCGCCACCGAGCCCCATAACATCAAAAATTCCTTAAAAAGCGTGGATAATAGCCTTCAATTTTGGAACCTTTTGACCTTTTTTCGCCCGAAAATAAAAATTGCCAAAATGTTAAACATGGTCCCTAATACCCTCCGGTAGTCCAATTTGGTGGGTGGAACCATCCAATTTGCCTTAAAACGCTCAAATTACCCGTTTTCATACTTGCACCGATTTCGTGAACTTAAGCCTACCACGGACATTTTAGACAACATATAATGGTCATATATGGTTCCAAACTTCATTATATGACCCTAAGATGTATCCCCTAGGATATTAAGACTTTTCGCCACCGAGCCCTGTAACATAAAAAATTTCTCAAAAAACGTGGATAATAACCTTCAATTTTGGTATTTTTTGACATTTTTTCAAACGGAAATATAAATTGCCAAAATGTTAACCATGGTCCCTAATATCCTCCGGTAGTCCAATTTGGTGGGTGGAACCATCCAATTTGCCTTAAAACGCTCAATTTACCCGATTTCGTATTTGCACCGATTTCGTGAAATCAAGCCTACCACGGACATTTTTGACAACATATAATGATCATATATGGTTCCGAACGTCATTATATGACCCTAAGATGTATCCCCTAGGATCTCAAGACTTTTTGCCACCGAGCCCCGTAACATCAAAAATTCCTCAAAAAGTGTTGATAAATAACCTTCAATTTTGGAATTTTTTTTACCTTTTTTCGCCCGGAAATAAAAATTGCCGAGATGTAAACCATGTTCCCTAATACTCCCCGGGAGTCCAATTGGGTGGGTGGAACCATCCAATTTGCCTTAAAACGGTCAATTTACCCATTTTCGTAGTTGCACTGATTTCGTGAACTCAAGACTATCACGGACATTTTTGACAACCTATAATGGTCATATATGGTTCCAAACGTCATTATATGACCCTACGATGTATCCCCTGGAATCTCAAGACTTTTCGCCACCGAGCCCCGTAACATCAGAAATTTCTCAAAAAGCGTGGATAATAGCCTTCAATTTTGGTATTTTTTTGAACTTTTTTCGCCCGAAAATAAAAATTGCCGAAATGTTAACCATGGTCTCTAATATCCTCCAGGAGTCCAATTGGGGGATGGAACCATCGCATTTGCCTTAAAACTATCAATTTACCCGTTTTCGTACTTGTACCGATTTTATGAATTCAAGCCTACCACGGACATTTTTGACAACATGTAATGGTCATGTATGGTTCTAAACGTCATGGAAGTCTTATCGTTGCATTGGTTGGTTTTCAGTTTCAGGTCGATACTACCACCGCCATTTTAGTTTCGAATCAATTATTATTTTGAATCTTGGTTGGTTGGTTGATCATTTCAGGTAATAAAAGATGGGCTAGTGTTCATTTATCCATATACAATACACCAATTAGAATATATAGTCAACCATATTTTGCAACTACTACTGTTGTCTCTCTTTATTTTATGAACTACTTGTATAATACAAACAATTTCAATTGTTAAGCTTTGTATTTATATCTAACATCTTTTAATTTCTCTTCTACAATTCTATATTTTTATTTGGTTTACATTCATTTTTCTTATAAAATCTTTTTGAAGTTTCACTATTTTTTTCAAGTTGATAGATATTATATTTAGGATAATATTTGTCGCAGATTAGGATATATTAAATGTATATTTTGTATGTTTATCGTATCTAGGATTCGTAACGTGTTTAGGCCTAGCGTTGTAAACTCTATATATTTGATCAATGGTACACACTCCAGATTGAGGAGTTTTCCCGAAATCTAACATGGTATCACAGCCTAGGTTTTAGATCTCAAATTATTTATTTTTTTTCCAATCCTTTTGGTTTTTACTGTTTTATTGGGACCTTGACCTTCACCTTCCGCATCTTTTCCCCTGTTTTTCCAGATTTCGGCTTCGAAATTTAATTTCCTGATTCTTTGCTCGCTGCTGCATTAAACAACATATGGCGAAGGATGATGACACCCCTCCTCCGCCACCTCCTCCGCCCTCTAATGGGTTCCATTCGGCACTCACTGTCACGAACATCAAGAATGCCATCCCTCTCACTTTAGACTTTGAAAAGGTCCAATATGCAAATTGGGTGGAATTGTTTGAAAATCACATGTGTGCATACAACGTTTTGGATCATATTGATCCCAAAACACCTCGTCCTTCTGATGTCTCGGCTGCCTCGTGGACTCGTTTGGACGCAATCGTAAAACAATGGATTTACGGCACAATTTCTACTGATCTTCTTGAAACAATCTTGGTTCGTAAGTCTACTGCTTTGCAAACTTGGGAACGTCTCAAGGATATCTTCCAAGACAACAAAAGCACGAGAGCGGTCTTTCTTGAAACAAAATTGAACGCAATCCATCTGGATGGTTTCCCCAACGCCACTGCTTACTGTCAGCATCTCAAGAGTATTGCTGACCAACTTGCCAACGTCGATCAGCCCATCTCCGATCAAAAATTGGTACTTCGTATGGTTGCCGGCCTCAACAAAACCGATTATGATACGGTGGCAACGATGATCGCACAGACTGACCCCTTGCCCTCCTTTAATAATGCACGATCACGGCTTCTATTGGAGGAATCTCGCCGGAATAACGACATCTCCACTCCACCGACCTCTTTTGTCGCACAACAACAACAAGGTGCTGCAGATTCGGTGCAACAACAGCAGCAACCCGCTAGTGGCGGCGGGCGTGGCGGCGCTTCAGGCCGCGGTAGAGGCGGTGGCAAGGGCGGCCGTGGTGGCCAAAGTCGTGGAGCACATCAGTCCCAGCCTTCTCAACAAGCTTCTCCGCAACAGACTTCTACTCAAACGTCTGGGCCGATTGGTCAACCTTGGGCCCAAGGACAGCAGCTTGCTTGGCCTCAATGGGCTATTCTGCCAGCTCCTTTTCCTACCATGGGCCAGTATCAGCAGCGGCCCAACTCACAAGGACCACAACAACAAGCATATTACATTGGGCCACCTATGTATGGACCACCTATGTCACCAACGGATTTTGCTAGTGCTTACTCTTCACCGGGGCTTTCTACACCGGATAACGGATGGTATATGGATTCGGGAGCTACCACCCACATGACTCATAATTCCGGTAATCTCCTTCTCTTGTTTAATTTAAGCACAAATAATCATATTTTAGTTGGTAACGGTCATCGCATTCCAATTATTGGTTATGGTCATACTAATCTCCCAAACAAACTTGCTCTTAGAGATGTCCTACTCGCCCCTCAAATTATTAAAAATCTTATTTCAGTTCGTAAATTTACCTTTGATGATTCGGTTTCTATTGAATTTGACCCTAATGGTTTTTCTGTGAAGGACCTTCGAACGGGGAGGGTAGTCACCAGATGCAATAGTTCCGGAGATCTCTATCCCATCACCACCAATGATCCAAGCACTTGTCTTGCCACATCTCTCACCACTGTCGCACCTACTAAATGGCACGACCGCTTAGGACACCCGGGAGCACCTTCTTTAAGCTTTCTTAGGAGTAATAATTTTATTAATTGTAATAAGGAGCTTGACTCTAATTTTTGCAATTCATGTCAATTAGGGAAACATGTTAGACTTCCTTTTTATCATTCGAATAGTAATACTTATTGTGCTTTTGATATTGTTCATGCCAATTTGTGGACATCTCCTATACGTAGTAGCAATGGTCACAAATATTATTTGGTTCTCTTAGATGATTTTACACATTATGTTTGGGCAATTCCTTTAGCTTCTAAATCTCAAGCCTACCAAACTTTTCTTACTTTTCGACAATATGTTTTAACTCAATTTGAAAGACCCATTAAATCCTTTCAAAGTGACCATGGTCGTGAATTCGACAATGACCCGTTTAAACAGTTTTGTCTAGATAATGGTATGGTGTTTAGATTCTCATGCCCTCACACTTCTTCCCAAAATGGCAAAGCCGAACGTATGATTCGGACTATAAACAATGTCAAGCGCACTTTACTATTCCATGCTTCTCTACCCCCCACCCCTTTTGGGCACAAGCTTTGGAGACCGCTACATATTTATTAAATATTTTGCCAACCAAGTCTTTAAAGAACTTGACCCCGGCTCAAGCCCTCTTTCGCACTTACCCATCTTATGATCACCTTCGGGTTTTTGGGTGTCTTTGTTTCCCAAATTTGACCGCCATTACTCCTCACAAGCTAGCTCCAAAATCTACTCCTTGTGCTTTCTTAGGGTACCCTTCTAATCACCGTGGATATAAATGTCTTGATATTTCTACTAATAAAATTATTATCTCTCGACATGTTGTGTTTGATGAGTCTACCTTCCCATACAAAAATTTAGCTCAATTCAAGCTAAAAGACTATGATTTTCTAGGATTTGATGATCAATCTCCCTTGATCACCCATCCATACCTACGAAGCCAACTCACAAACACAAGCCCAATTCCACTAAATCAGCAGGCCCCTAATAATTTCACTCGTGGCCCAACCCAGCAGCACTCCTCTCACGCTGCACCTACAGTGGGCCGCACGCACCACACTCCACTTGTGCAGCCCACTTCCTTTTCTCCTCCAATACAGCCCACACCGCAACACAGTTGCGGCACTTCTTCACCAGCCGCAACTTCCCCGTGTACCCCACTGCCACACCAGCCGAGCAGCCACCCTGTCCCACCTTACTCCCCGCCACCAATGCGTGGCCTACCTCCTTTGCAGCCCACTCGGCCACCACCACCATCTCCTCGTATTACACGTAGCCAACGTGGTATTTTTAAGCCTAACCCGAAATATTGCAACCTCATTGTTCAAAACTCGGGTCCCCCTCACCACAAATCTCCCCTTCCAAAATCATATAAACAAGCTTTAAATGACCAAAATTGGAATGCGGCGATGAATGATGAGTATAGTGCTTTAATTAAAACAGGGACATGGGAATTGGTGCCTAGGCCTGCGGGGGTGAATATTGTTAATTGTATGTGGCTCTTTAAGCATAAATACAAGTCTAATGGTGACCTTGAAAGGCACAAAGCTCGTCTTGTATGTGATGGCAGGTCGCAGGAAATAGGTGTGGATTGCGATGAGACTTTCAGTCCGGTAGTTAAACCGGCCACTATTCGCACTGTTCTTAGTTTAGCTTTGGCTAAAAAGTGGTCGATACATCAATTAGATGTCAAAAATGCCTTTTTACATGGTGATTTGCAGGAAACTGTTTATATGCATCAACCTCCGAGTTTTGTTGATCGGAGGGCTCCCAATCATGTTTGTCGGCTCCGCAAGGCTCTCTATGGTTTGAAACAAGCTCCTAGAGCTTGGTACCAACGCTTTGCGAATTTTCTCATCAAATTGGGTTTTGTCATTACCAAGAGTGACAACTCTCTTTTTACTTTCCGGCAGGGTGATGATATGGCATATTTGCTCTTATATGTTGATGATATTATTTTGACTACCTCATCTGACAGGTTGCGTACAACAATTATTTCTCAGTTGCAAACTGAGTTCCCTATGACTGACTTGGGTCCTTTGAGCTATTTTTTGGGGATTGCGGTGACCCGCAAACCCTCCTTTATGCTACTTTCACAGGAAAAGTATGCACAGGAGATTTTAGAGCGTGCAGGTATGGCCTCTTGTAAACCTGCAACTACTCCAGTTGACACTAAGTCCAAACTTAGTGCAGATGGAGGACCACCTTTTTGGGATCCTACTTTGTATCGCATTTTAGCAGGTGCTCTTCAGTATCTCACATTTACCAGGCCAGATATTTCTTATGCGGTACAACATGTGTGTCTATTTATGCATGATCCCCGAGAACCTCATTATGAGGCTTTGAAACGCATTATGCGTTATGTTCAGGGTACCATTGATCACGGCTTACATTTATATCCTACTGTTTCTCATCGATTGGTTACTTACACTGACGCTGACTGGGGAGGTTGTCCCGATACCCGGCGTTCTACTTCGGGCTATTGTTGTTTCCTTGGGGACAACCTCGTGTCTTGGTCATCTAAGCGTCAACATACTTTGTCTAAATCGAGTGCAGAAGCAGAATATCGAGGCGTCGCAAATGTTGTCTCTGAGGCGTGTTGGCTTCGTAATTTATTACTAGAGTTACATTGTCCTCTACGGCAGGCTACTATAGTTTATTGTGATAATGTCAGTGCTATCTACCTTTCTGGAAACCCGGTACAACACCAACGCACCAAACATGTGGAGATGGATATTCATTTTGTTCGAGAAAAGGTTGTTTGGGGGAAGTACGGGTTCTACATGTTCCAACTAGATATCAGTTTGCGGACATTTTCACTAAAGGCCTACCACGAGAATTATTTCTGGAATTTAGGTCCAGTCTTAGCGTACGACCTCCTCCCGCTACGACTGCGGGGTGTGATAGATATTATATTTAGGATAATATTTGTCGCAGATTAGGATATATTAAATGCATATTTTGTATGTTTATCGTATCTAGGATTCCTAACGTGTTTAGGCCTAGCGTTGTAAACTCTATATATTTGATCAATGGTACACACTCCAGATTGAGGAGTTTTCCCGAAATCTAACACAAGTGATAAACCATACTTGTACAATAATGAATAGAAGAATTAGAATGAGCAGGGGGGCTATGTTTTTGTTTGTGGCACTAACTATTGGGTTTTGTATAGCCATATGTAACTTCTCTACTCTATTGTTGATAAGAAGTCAACCAAGAGTGGTAAGTAGTTACGGGCCGGATCGACGTGTTGAACCGGTTATAAACATGCCCACGGATCCTGATCAGGGCACGGGCCTAAACCGGCTGAAGTTTCATGTGGCGGTAACAGCCACGGATTCACTCTATAGCAAATGGCAGTGCAGGATAATGTACTATTGGTACAAGAGAGTTAAAAATTTGCCCGGGGCCGATATGGGTGGGTTTACCCGGGTTTTGCATTCGGGTCAACCCGATAGTTTGATGGAGGAGATCCCTTCCTTTGTGGTGGATCCTCTTCCTGAGGGTGTTGATCAGGTGAGTACCATTGTGATACATTTATCTTTAAAATAGGATTAAAAAAACTCCAAATAATAATCTCTTCTAATTTTCCTCTTATAATTGAAATAATAAAGCCATTTTATTTGTCTTCCAAAAAAATAAAAACGTCTACTATGAAAAGTGCAACCTTAGTTGGTGGACCCGATTGCATAGTGCTCATGGTGCATCCAATCAAGATAACACCATTTGCTCATTAGTTTTGAGCTATATGAAAATATGTTTTACATTGACATAAAATTCTCTAAAATTGAAAGCTATAATTCGCAATTCAAGATTGGGAAATTTCTCAAAAATTAATAAAGGCTTGTTCTAAATTTGCTAAGTTTTTGTATAGGGATACATTGTGTTAAACAGACCATGGGCTTTTGTTCAATGGTTGGAAAAGGCAACAATTGAGGAAGAGTAAGTGATTTCCTTGCTTAATTCCTTTATGATGAAGTATTTTGTAACAAGCTAAGTAACATTATCAAACAAATTACACAAAAAAATCTTGATGTAGATATATTTTGATGGGTGAACCAGACCATCTATTTGTGAACCCCTTGCCTAACTTGGCACAAGGAAGAAACCCGGCAGCATATCCGTTTTTCTACATCAAACCCGAAGAAAACGAGAAGATCATTCGGAAGTTTTACCCGGTAGGATCCATGTCGAATGTGGATCCTATTGGAAGTTCTCCAGTTATAATAGCAAAGGTACAAGCAAATGAGCAATGAACTTTTGTCCTAGTTACCTCATTTTTTTAAGGTCTAATAATGGTACATTTTTCGATTTGCTAGTCATTGCTAAAAGAAATCGCGCCTACATGGATGAATATATCTTTGCAAATAAAGAGTGATCCAGAGGCGGATAGTACCTTTGATTGGGTGCAAGAAATGTGAGTCAAATTTTACTATGTACTTATGGATTCAGTTGTCACATTACTAATTCAAATAACATTAAAGATGTACGTGATCAACTATATTTGTCTTGAGATTAATGTCGAAATGTGCTTGTTTGAAGGTATGCATATGCCATAGCTTCAGCATTACATGGTGTGAAGCACAATCTTCATGAACATTTCATGGTGCAGGTATAAAAAATATGGCTAGATTTGAGTATATTTTAGCATAATTTGTGTTTTACCAATAATATATACTTGTACATATTTACTTTGATGATAATTAATGTTAATTACTCTGTATTTCAGCCTCCAAGGGACTGGAATATTGGTAGTAGTTACATCATCCATTATACTTATGGTTGTGATTATAACAAAAAGGTACACATTAACCATTGTTTCGACCCAAATTAACACCTTATAAATTGAAGAGCTAAAAACACAAGCCAATACTATTGGCATATACCGCAATTTCATTCTCTAGGAACCAACTGCATGCTAGTACATCCTCAACTATAAACAGAATGAACCATGCTAGAACATCCGGTGCAATTTTCGTTGTAATAATGGTACATCTAGCTATTTCTTTGGTCTGATAATCACAACTATGCAGGGAGAGCTTACTTATGGAAAGATCACTGATTGGCATTTCGACAAGAGATCGTTCAAGAAGGTCCTCCACCCAAGGATCTTACTCTGCCTCCTCCTGGAGCTCCTGAGACTGCGGTAAGCCTCTAATTTAATTAGATGACTTTGTCTTTCAAGTCTAAACAATGCTGCAAATTTACATTAATAGTCATAATCGACATTGTACACTTCATTGAGCATTTTTAAGTTTCTCGAAATCAAATTTGAGTGTTGTGGATGGCTACTCTTGCTGCAGGTAAGATTAATAGAAATGGTGAATGAAGCAGCAGCCGATATACCTGGTTGGGAAAATCTGTAATAACACATTCTCCGGGCATAACATAAATGCACAGAAACTCTTATACAAAGCATAAGACTACTATTGGGATTTTGTTGAGGTGCAAAGTTGCATATGAAGTAGTACTGCAGAAGATGTATGTATGAATAGAGAAGCTAAAACGAGATACAGGTGTGCATAGGTGCATTTTTACAGAAATATGTATGGGTTCTGAAATTTGTGATCAGTATTATTTATATAATCTTAGCACAAAACATGTTTCCCATATTTATAATAATGTTACACTCAAAATTACACCAAAACTACCTGAAACTTTGGTATTACAATTTTCGGTTTAGATGATTTAATCTACCTATACTGATACACACACTATAAAAGGCCTTAAGGGTGTTGTTGAGTGTCAGACTTCAAAGGCCTTGAAGTGAGAGAAGGCCTCATTTTGACAATCTGTTCTTCATGAACTCCCAACTTCTTGGCAAGTCTTGCTGCCTCGAAGAATCGCTTTACTGCATCCTCCATGTACTCCTTCACTTGCTTTACTGTCATCCCTTTAGCTATACTCTCAGGATAACTTGACAGTATGTCGTCTCCTTTCATCACCGCTGCAAGATGCATCAGCTCTTGCTGAAACTCGCTCAGCTGCCTGTTTTCATCTGCCTCCCCCTGCCTCATCCTCACCGGCATTGGCAGTTGCACTATAACCATATACACAAACATAAATGTTTATATGATCAACAAGTTTTCAAGAAATACACGAAGACATACATTATGTTCAACTGGTGTAGTTTAAGAAAAGTTTGAACTAACCAGGACAGTCTGTTCTTGGTTCAGTTCGGGTTTGTACAACGCCCTCAAAGGTGCCAGCCCAAGCATCTCTTTTAGTTAGGAAAGGGCTAGACAGGTTGAAGAGTTTCTTGACAGTAGCTGCAATCGACGAGTGCTCGAACTCTGATGTTGGATATGGTCCTTTAGCCTTATGAACAACTGCAAAATTGTGTCACATATGAACAAGAAGAGCCTTCTGAAACACTTGTACTGTTGTACAATATGAAATTATTTCCCAATAAAATAGGAATAATAAAAAAATCCGACCTGCCGGAATCGAACCAGCGACCTAAGGATGTCTATTTGAACAACTACAGTCCTCCGCTCTACCAACTGAGCTAAGGTCGGATATTAATTTTAAACTCCATATTAACTCAACCATTATATACAAATAATCATCAATTAATTAATGTTTAATTAGTTTTTTTTGGGTGAATAACTATTTATTTTTGTTAGCTAAAATTAATTCATCGAAAAATCGTACAACATCAAAGGCATGTGAATTTGGGAAGTACATAATAAATCGGGACAAAATTTTTTTTTTTCAAAAAAAAAGGTTAACCAAACTACGATTATTGCAAATCGAACATTGTTCGTAACCTCTATAAAGGTAAGTTGTAAAGGGAGTAAACAAGGATGTGGTAGAAGTCAATTTACCTAAGTCTTTGAAAATGTTTATGTACCTTCTAATGTTGGAACTCTTGGATTATTGTACAACTTAGGCCAACAAACCATTCAATTACAACTTTATCTGAAAAATAATAATTATCTGGCCATCTATGTTTTCTAGCAAATTCTATCTTCAACTTTAGTGGGATTTCAATAATATCATTTTGCATTTCTAGCTAATTAAACAAATCTCCAATATCATAAAATTTGACTTTGGACTCCACTTTGCCACAATGAGACCAATAATGCAATTACATAATCCAGCTCTCAACCCATTTTAGTCAAAAGCATTATCTAGAAACTTTCTCTCATCAATTTCTCCAAAGTCAAATAAAAGTTGATTAAATTAAAGACGAGGTTGATTATATACTTACCAGTACCCTTCTCGATCCAAGGTGAAACTGCTATAGTAGGGACCCGAACTCCCAACCTATCAAACTTAAATAAGAAAGGCTCTGGCCCCACAATACCATCGGGGCTAGGTACCCCACTGACCGGGGTAGGGACATGATCGTAAAATCCACCATGCTCGTCGTATGTGATCAAGAGGAGGGTTTCATTCCATTGTGGACTAGCCCTTAGGGTCTCGTACACCTCCTTTACGAACAACTGACCATGGAACACGTCGTGTGATGGGTGATCGTCGTTGGCTGGATTAGCCTTAGTGTCCGTGTAACGTTGTTCCACGACTACATAGCTCGGGAGCTTCCCTTCTTTAGCATGTCTTTTGAAAAACGTACCATAGGGTAAAAATTTTGTGACATACTTGAGTTTTCTTAGATTGCGGTAGAACAATGTGGCAGGAATATTTTGGTAGTAAATTCCAAAGGATTTTCCTTCACTATCCAAGTTCTCGAATATTGTCCTTTGAGGGTACCCTGTGTAACAAATATAATCAAGTATTACTCATTAATCATTATCGTCATGCAATAATTTAATAGCTGCAACACGCACTTCTTTCATTGCACAACGTTTTTACATGTATTAATAATTTTAAGTTATAAACCACATTGTTTTTCCATCAAAATAATGTTTTAATTCTAACAGAAGTTAAAATAGGCCGACTCAAATTTAATAACCGTGGATAAAAGTAATTGTTTCGGAGTAATTGTTTACAAAGTACTAGTGATGAACATGTGGAGCTTAAGTAACTACGAGTAAAAATTTCAATTATTATATGTTGATAATTGTGATAAAAGAAACACATCAACTAAAAAAACAACAGTTAGAAGCCAAAAAAAAAAAACTTCATAGGAGTTACCTTTAGCGAGTAAGGCCGGAATATTACTAGTAGCCCCAGCTGAAGTAGCCGAGTGAATAAAAAGCCGGTTCGGTTGAGTTGATGTCGGAGCCGAAGCAAACCACCGATCGAACACGGCAAATTCTTGAACCAAAGCTTGATAAACCGGAACCATTTCCGGTCTATACCCATTCATAACATGTCTAGCCATTTCCATACTCTTATTAATAGAATACGCTTGCTGAGCAAACCCATTCATTGGGGCCGGTTCAGACCCGGTTTGGTTCGACCCAAATATTTGTTCCCTCATTGCTTGAAATGAGTGACCCGGGTCCGGGTCAACCACATAATGAGCCGTGTCATTGTAATAAATAATGGGAGAACCCGGTTCAGAGAGAGAAACCCGGTTTGACTCGGACCCATTTACGCCGTCGATTTTCGGGTTAAGTTTTTTCATCCAACCCAACATGTGGTCAAAGGACCGGTTTTCCATTACTAAAATAACAACGGTTTTAATAGGTGAACCGTGTGTTAAAAGAATGTGGTTATTTTGAAGGATAATTATTAGGAATAATAGAAATGAATGAATGAAATATGGGATACTATTTTTGTTGTTGTTAAGCTTCATTGTTGCTCAACTTTTTTTTTGGTTAAGTTATGAAAATGGAGAGAGAAAATTGAGTAATATAGGAAAGTTTGGTAGGCAAATATTGGCTTTCTTCTCTAATCATGGTGCATTGGTGCCTTTATTATTTATACACTTTTTTTTGGTGTTTATCTATTTGTCCATTTTCAACTTTTTCTGTGTTGCACTATTAAGCTTAGAATTATGGGTAGTTTTCAATAATCTTCTTCAATACAAGAAAAGTTACTTGTATATTGTATGTACGGGTACTTCGTAGTTGTTTATAACCTTGTTTTTCGAGAAATTTGAAGTTTGATTCCAACCTTTAGTTCAAAAATAGCAATATTTAACTACTATGTCAAAGGGGATGCAAGCCCTACCCGCCCTAACTAAGATCCGACTTAATTTTGGATTAAGTATAAACTAAGTAATCAAAGAAGGAAATTTAATAAAAAATAATAAAAAAAATACTAGAAAAAAAATTGAATGTTGATAGATAATTAAAGTTTTGTTAAGCATAGTGAAGAAGATAGATTAAATAGGGGATCGTTGTGGGTTGTGGGGCATGTGACTAATGCGCAATTGCGGTCGATTGGATAGAGGAAAGGGGGGAAAGGAGACAAAGCAGTAGAGACTAGAGAGGATGTATGTCGTTTTGTCTAGCTTGAGCCTTGTGTTTATGGGGGTCACGTTGTCGTTTTATTTATTACTGTACACTGTTTATTTTCTTGATTTATCTAAATGTCGTATGACTTTTTATTTATGAATCAATCTTCGTCTTAAAACAAAACAAATGATTTAAAATAAACAAAGGTAGTAAAAAGTATGATCATTGCATGGAAGTGTCTAGTGCTAGTATGATGGGAGGGAGTATTCTTCCTCTACTTAAATCATATTATCTAAATTTGATTTCATGTATCAAAAACTGAAAATTATTGACCAGATTTGGTGATTAATGTGTAAGGTGAAACATAATCTTACGATATCCTATTAATGTGATATCTTTCTCAAGTAGAAACTTCTCTGAGAACTCCACTATGCTTTATGTATTTTTCTCTAATCATCAAAATGAAATGAATGAAGCAGACTATTTTACGGCATTAAACAGCAGTCACCCACACCAAACAGCAGACTTGGTTTGGTAAAATCACCTATGGGGCTGGAAGTTGGAAACCGGGAGCCCGAGAGAGAACAAAAGATAACTGTTTTATTGCATATCTTGTAGAAAATTTGAGATAGCTTATCAAACAGGAGGTTTTCAGAATTCAAATACATAAGTTTTTTGGTTCAAACATAACTAAGTTCCAAATAACACAAAACACACATAAAAGCAAGAAATGTCATCAGTTTTCCTGATGATTATTTAGCAACACCCCTAAGATCAGAGGTGATATGGATTCTTCATAAACCCTCCAATGCATGCATCACAACTCCCAACTAAAGCCTCCACAACACAACCATCAGTGTTTCAGAAACTCCATGAAGAGAACACTAGTTCCAGCCATCTTCCGGTAACAGCAGCCAACTGACGAGAAAACTATGACAAGCATCAACACTGGACAACTGTCCGCTTGACCAAACACAGCAGTTTTCTATGTAATTTATCATCCATCAAGTGACCAAATCAACCGGGATATATCATGGTCAAAAGGGGAAAAGATGGCGACAAAAATAATTTAGTTTGCAACAAGCCATTTTAATCACTCCTCCCACCAGAGGAATCAGCAGAATCTGCATGACAAAAATGTGTGGTCAATAGCAATAAAGCTTAGAGAAATAATAAATATTGAAGGCAGTCAAGTATGAAATTCCAAAACAGAAGGCTGGAAGTGAAATGAAGCAAGAGCATATCTATAATTTAGGATAGCTTTAAAGTCAACCTGGTATGAAGTATGAACTGAAGCACTAAAAAAAACAAAACCACAATGTAAGAACATAAAATTATGTTGATGGTAATATTAGAGGAGTTTACTCACAAGTTTGGCAGTTAGTCCTTGCCGGACACCTTACACCACCCATCACCTTGTACACCAAACAGTGAGAACAGTACATAGCTGGGGTGTGCACTTGGCAAAATAATGCAGGACAGGATATTCATCATAATCAATCTCTGGGCCTTGAAAAGAAAAGAAATGACAATCAGCAATTCAGCATGTATAATTTAGGTCAATGCCAAAGAACCATCACTTTGCAATAAATTATACTCACCATCCACATCGCAAAACACCACCAAAGTGATCTCACACACGATACTGACCAGTCCAGGGGGATTGTCCTTGGTACTGCTCTGGCTGAGGAGTGAACTGATGATTCCCAGTCATAGCATGCTGTTGTTCAAGCAACTTGTGTTCATGGTTGTGATTTAGATTTCGGAAAGGCTGGTAATCTGGATAGTTTTTTGGGTTCCCCCCTTGAAACTGAGCAGCAGAAGCTTGCATTCCAGGAAATGGCAAGCCAGTATTTCCATTTGAGCTATTCATATTAGTCAAGAACTGGGAGTTGGCATGTAAAACATTATTACTGGCATGATTGGGCCCTATATTGCTAGCTGAGGGTGGCATGTGATAACCATCCAACCAGCTATAATCATCAACTACTAAAGACCCATTACTCCCAGGGACACCAGACATAGGCATGCTAACATGTTTCGGAGGAACAGGACTAAAACCAGGTGGAGGCCCAAGATGCCTAACAGGACGGCCCACTTGACTTTTAAAAGCTGCTGAAGAAAAAGATGGTGGCTTTACAGACATAGTATCAGTAGAGACTTCAGGAAATGCAGAATAATCCATCTTGGATGAGTTTATAACATCTGGAGCTCTCCTGTAATCTGAGTAGATAGCAGTATCCATAAAACTGGCAGATGGTTGGGGAGGCAAATGTGAACCAGCACCCAGGATACCCAGGCTTCCTTTCATTTCAGAATTCAATACATGGCCATTTTCCATGAACTTCAATCTGTTTATGCCATCTGCAAGGGAAGCTTGCTGTTCAACAAGCCATCGTGAATCAGGCAAATCCCTCAAGGGATAACTTTGTGCAGCAACATTGCCAGATGGCAGAATACGTTCTGACATAACCTGTTGATAGTGCACACTGGATACAAGTGGGGTACTCCTTCCCTGCTTTAATTCCTCATTAAAGGTCCAAGTTGGTCCAGTGGCATCCATCTGCTTCTCAACAACTGCTGGCTTGAATACAATTTCTTCATCGTCATCATCTCCTTCGCCTAATTGTTGAATGTTCTCCTTCATTGTCATAGAATTAGCAGATGACATTGTAACCACTTGCTCAGTTGAAGTTGATTCAGTTAACCCCATATAGGAGCTCGGCATAATATTGTCAGACACTTGCAATTGAACTCCAATAACAAATTGTTTCACCTTAGAATCAAAGGACACAGGCTTGTGATCAACCATTGCTACGCTAACCAAGGCTCTGCCCGCAGCAATGATTCTTTTTACTCGAGTTCGTTTTTCCTTGCTACTACCACCAACACTGATTAACTGCTTTCTTGAAAAATCTAGAATACTATGTGCAGGAAGAATGGGCAAAAACCCCCTCAACTCAAAATCCTCTGACAAAGCAAGTCGACTTTCAGTCTCCCCTTCATCATACCTGGTCATGTTAGTAAAACAAGTTTCATCCCCATCATCATCAGCTGCAACCAGATGACTGGAGAGAAGCTTATTAAGCAAAGCTACGCAATGCTTCCAGAATGACGATCTAGCAGCAGTTGGTTTTTTCTCATTGGTGGTGCAAGCTGCAAATTCAGGGTAACACGCTAACCACTCGAGAAATACCAGAATGCTAGGTAGAAGGAAACTGGATGAAGGATCACGAAGTTGTACAGATCTCTCGACAATAAGACTCATAAGTTCAAAAGTAACAGCACGAGCATTATCACTTAGAAGATTATGCTGTAAAATTTCAGCATAAGAGTGACCTTCATTCTTCTTACTCACATTATAAACTGTGAATATGAGGATAGCCACAAGTCTCAATATGGCAAGCCCATTCTCCATACCATCTCTGCCAAAATTCAATTCTTCCTCTGCTCCAGAAGAAAGAAGCTCATGAAATACTCCTCTAACTGAAGAAAGAACAGCAGCAAATGTCTCCATGCTGAAAGAAGTAATTAAAAATTAGAAGATACTAAAATGATTGCTTGTCGTACCTTATGTATGCAAAATTAAGTACCTAGTACGAGTGAATAAAATGCCATGAAGCCGAACAAACTGGGTACAGAATTCCTTATATTTCTCCTTGATACTAACTTCTCTGTCCCCATTGGTCTTTGTTGTCTCAATCAGCTGATTATAGTTTTGACGATTCTGTAATAATCCCAAAAAACATATCAGAAACAAACTCTATTAGAATCATTCAACCAGCTAACATGGACTAATAAATTTACCCCCGCCCCAATGCATAAAATGAATTTTATTGTGTTCATAGACAATACTTAGCTTATTCCTTATCAAGTAAAAGAAAAACAAAAGAGTAGTAAAAATCTCATCAAAATGAGGAAGTTCGAAGAACATGAAAACTCCTTGGAAGGCATCTCTTATAAACTGTTTTAAACAAACATCCCTGTGAAACCCAGCACATAGCAGAGAAAATAAATCAAGCAAAAGCACTTCACTCCTCAAGATTGACCAAATACATCCAATAAAAAGAATGAGAACTCAAATTAAAGCACCATATGTTTACATGTAGTATGTTAGTGGTTTTATTTTTCATTCCAAATCAAAAGAGCAACAGAGCCTCTAATGTCTTATGTAGTACTTCAGTCGAAGAGAATGAATCTAGTTGATGCATGAATTTGTACCTTATCAAATGCAATAACCAAATTGTCTTTTGCAGTCGGAAAAGGGATCTCAGCAGCCAAACTTCTGAAATATCGGTAAACAGCCACCATTTCATCACTTGAGTACGTAGACAATATTGCAAGCTGACAAGAAAAATCATTGACCCAGGATAAATAATTTTAAAAAAGAAAAATTAAACAAAAATCTACACAATATCAAGCAAAATATCAAAAACAAAACCAACAAACAATCGTATAGATAAGCATAAGATGAAAAACCTGGTGATGTGGATTGCCATTGGATGGCCAAAGAGACGCAGCTTGCAAATAGTAACTTGAAGCTGCAGAAAACTCACGAACTCTAGACTCACCCTCCCCATACACACCTTTGTAACGTGCAAGATCACCTAGATATATGAGACTACGATGACAAGAAACTAGTGCCTTCTTTACATCAGATGACTTAGCAGTGTCAGTTCCCATAACAGTATCACTGTCTGAATCTTCAGTAAAATGCCCTAAAGGGAGACCATACTTCGCTCTAATTTTCAGAATCAAGTCATGATAGAAGCCAGTAGCCTCGGATAGGAAGGCCTTAAACTGAACACGGATTTTTGTTATTCTGTCTTGTACTTGAGGAGCTCTCCCGCTGTTAGTTGCAGATGATCGTACAGAAGCTTGAGCAGCACTGAAGTGTCCTCTGAATTCCTCAATTCGCTTGTAATGAAGTTGCCATAGGGAAAATTCAATATTATGCTGTTCAGAAAAGGCATGATCTTCAAGAATTATTGCCTCATAGTTCTCTCGTATCTGATACCAAGCATTAGGGTCAGATGGAATCTTAGCCTGGAGAGACTTCTGCCGCTTCTTTTCCAATTCAATGTTCTACAGGAAATGAATTTTCAGAGTCCATAAGGTAATGTAATAAAGAGCATTGTGAAAAGTATCTGACATAAGACTTCAAGTCCAATTACAAAAGCATTAACAGACAAGAAAAGGAGCACATGCACAATAATAAGCTCACGGTTAGCAATATCTGACAATGGAGAGAAGCACAACTGCAAAGCACTGAACATGGAAGGATATAACAACATACCTTGTTATATAACTGCAGAGCACGTTCCTTTGATGCTGCATTAGGTGTCTTTTCCATCTGAACAACCATCAATAATGACTATCTCGATTTCACTCTACATTAACCCTGATCATAAAATTTAAACAAAACCATCACAAACATCTCAACAAAGCATTTGAGGGATGGAGGTAGAAGTGCTGAACCTCCACAACAAATAACCAAATTGAAAGCCAATAGAGCATAAAAAGCTTAGAAAACTCCAAACAATTTCTAACAAGTCTAAGTTATTGGACTTTGATTCAGCAAGACATTGAAAAGGGTCCTATTGAACTAACAAACTAACAGTATCAATCCAAGCCGAGATTAAAGCCAACTCTAAATTTACAATTACCTCTCCAAACTCTAAGAAATTTAAGTTTTCAACTTCACAAGTGCTAAAATCATGAAAATGCTGGCAACTCAACATACTTTAAAGCCCTAGAATAAGACAATTACATATTTGCAACCCGAGGCGATTCATCATCATATTCAACACTAATCAACTCGGTTTTCGTCACACGACTTCAATATTAATACCCACAACCTACTAAACCCTATAAGGCTTCAAAAATCCAGATTGCACAACACCTCCATTCAATGATCGCAAGTTCATTCTCATAGCCCAAACCTATATTAGCGACTAATCCAACACCGCAGCAGATGGAACCCCATATACATTAAGCAAACTAAAACAATATTTTAGAACCTCATCAAGCCAAAATTGATGATAATGCTAATTTTAACAAACATGGAACAAAAACCCCAACATAAGCAAGATATTAAAAAATCAAGTCTTGACATAAAGTAAAGGAACCGATCAACCCAAAATTGATTTCAACGCAAAAATCAACACCCTCATCAATATAATGTAAACCCCACATAAGAATTCATAAACCCAGAAAAGGGGTCAATCCAAAAAAACAAGTTAATTTAAAAAAAACCCAAATTTTAGGGAAATTGTACATAATTGACAATTGGGAACCCAACAACTAAAGGGTAATAAAAATCAAATAGCGGAAAAGACTAACAATGTCAATGAAAAACAACAAAGACCCATGAAATAATTAGACAATCAAAAACTAAAAACAAGAAATTGAAGAAGATAAGAGTAGAATAACTTACCCCCCAAGAAGGAGGAAGAGTGGTGAGAGACAGAATGGAAGGTGAAGTAGAGAGAGAAAAGGGTAGAAATTGTATTGGTGGGTCAATCTTAGAGAGAGAAAATAATGTGAGAGATTTGGGGGAAAAAGCCTCAGAGCCTCAGGTCTCACAAAACCTTAAGAGACGGAAGATACTCCCTCCGTCCCTAAATTACATTCCTCTTTGGAAATTTACACGGGAATTAAGGAGGGAAGAATAAGACAAATAACAATAATTGGATAATGCAATGGGAAGTACAAAGATAGAGTAGTTATTACTCATGACATGTCATCAATCCTTTGCAAAAAAAAAGGACCAATCACATGCTCCTAATTGAAAATTTTTAACCAATCATATTCATTGTAATTTGGCACAAGGATTATGAGTGAGATTAGGTAAGGATGAGTGAGAAAGCATTAAATATAAAACAGAAAAAGAGAGTTGATTTACTAAAAAAACTTACTTAAAATAGAAAGGAAGAATGTAATTTTGAAATACCCAAAATAGAAAGGGGGAATGTAATTTAGGGACGGAGGGAGTACCACTTTTTGCAAGAATTTTCCAAATAATTACGAGTATCAAAAAATTACGATTGGTCTTATAAAAATTGACATATTTGACTTTTTTTTTTCATTATACATATATTAACTTTGAATATAATTTTAAATTAACGCAAGATTTGAAAAAAAATTATCATATAAATAGCTTGAAATAGATTTTGATATAAAGTTTTCATAATAACTTTTTATAATTTTTATTAATGTTTAGCTATTTATATTTAAGGTCAAAATAGCACATTGTCTCGTTTACAAGTTACAACTGTGTAAATTAATATTGAACAGGGAGAGTATACCTTCTTCCTTTTGTTTCAAAATAATCGACATTAATCCCTCCATTCCTAAATAATTGACATAGTCAAACTTGGCACACATGTCAATGCACTAGTTTGACCTTAAATATATACTTGTATATGATTAGATATAAGTGTAAAATATTAAAAAGTTTATATTATGAAACTTTATACTCGTTCTTTGTATTATACTTACCTCCGTTTTTTTAGTTGACACATATCTCTTTTTAAGAAGTTTATTTTTTGTTAGCACGTTTAAAGTCTTCACAAAGTAGTGTATTTCAAAAAGGACATTTAAGAGTTAGTCTTTACAAACAAAAAACAAAAACAAAATAGCATCAATAATGAAGAATGGTTTTTTTTTTTTTAAGGGAAGAGATAGATTAATGATTCATTCATAAAATTGGAAAGAAAAAGTCAAATGAATTTCAAACAAAGTCACAGAGAAGCGCCTCACCAATCTAATATAATCTTAAAATTAAAGTGATAACAAATCATTTGGAAAATGAGATACAAAAACTTTCAACCTTAGCAAAATTGCAGACAAAATTTTCAGGAGACTTGAACATAAAGTTGAGCTCCTACAAAACAGAATTATGTTGTCAAACTCTTGCTATTGATTGTGCTGCAGTTGCGTATGCCTTTTGGAGTGATCATAAGCTGGGTTCTGTAAAATTTTGTAGGCAACTAGAATGGAGGGAGTACAGAACTAACATTGAACTTGAAATTAAAATATATATGAATATATTGATAGTGTATTTACAGGACGAGAAATCATTTCCTCGATTAGCTACAAGCCTACAACAAACGATGCAACATCACCTTCAGATGCAGATAACTACCATAATCTATCTAGTGGCACTAGGCTGAGACCTCTCAAACAGTTCAACAAACCAAAACAAAAGTTTGCGATGCTTTAGTATGTACAGAACGTAATGGACAACACCACAATTATAAACAAACTTAACTACGAAATTTGATGTATGATTGTTCATTCCATCTTCACATTTGTCCGCCAACTCCATCCTTTCCACCTTATATTGCTCAGCCATCCGAATTGAAGCAACGGTTGTCCTGATCCAAGCTTCACAAGATATGTTCTGTAAGGTATGAGTATGTTCCTGAGACCTGCCAGCAAAATCAACCAGCAATTATATCAAGGATAGGTCAACAATCAACGATTACAAGAAAAGTTTTAGAAAACATAAACGCGAAGTACCTTGTGTGCACATTGTTCTATAAACATGAGCAACGTGCTTATTCCCCTTAGTGTGCACTTGAGTCTTCTCTAAGCACTCCAAAAAAGCTAGATCAGCTTCCAGCAGCTTTGCTTGGTCATGAGTGTCATATCCTATATCATGACAATAGCAACAATAATCCAACCAATCTATAGGGCGCTTGTCCCAAACATGGGAGCCTCCATCCTTCCCACTCGACCAATTTGGTCCACAGTAATGACCATATCTTGGAAAGAACTGAGACAAGAAAGCCCGAGGTCCAGTATGCCAAGGAACCTTAGACACATAAGGCCTAAACCGTAATTGAGGGGACTGAGAAGTTAATGACATATCACCAGCTCTAGATCTTGCTCGTCTTTTCAACCCTTTATTTATAGTAGTTGGCATAGGCAATTTATCTCTAAGATTGACAGCCCAAGGGATAATCGAAAGAAGAGACCATCCAAAGAAGTTGAAATCAATTGACGGCCAATTCTTAGGCGACTCTGTAACTATAAGTGGAGACTTCAATGTTTGCTCCATCTCGCTGCTATTCTTATTGGGAATTTGATCAGGAAACTTGAAGCTCATCACTACAAAAAACGATAAGCTAACCTTGAGGCGAAAAACGTCCTTAACACAAGATCAAAAAATTCCCCTGTCATTTCATACATAGCAACATACTGTCAATAAAACCTTGTATTCACCCACACTCTTCTGAACACAAGGTCCACTTTTAACTCAGAAACTTCATTCACACCACATTATTTGTATTCTGCTGTATGTTTAGTGTTAACCTTAAACATTCAGCTAAATCATACTACAGTCGATCACACCAAATTAGACCATATTCGAAATGTCGAAAATTACTTGATGAACATGACAAATAACCTCTTACCCCTCTTCAAATTAAACCCAAATTATACAAAATTCATGAGAATATACCTCAAACTATGGACTTTAATAAAGGATGGCAACAAAGATACACTTAATTACTCATATAGTCATATTCTACTCTTATAAGAAGAGTCAATGAAATTTTGCCAAAAATCTCTTAACTTACATCTAAAATTCCATATAGAACAAACATGCATACAGCATACAAATGGATAATTTATAAATTCAACATATTCATCATCTTAAAAATCTCACATAGAAAAACCCACTTCAATTGTTCATCAATTCCCACCCAATTTCTAAAAATTAACTGATGGGTTATTGAAAAAATTGATGGAAAAAAAAAAAAAAAAAAAAAAAAAAAAAAAAAAAAAAAAAAAAACCCAATTAATTCTCTAATTCTTCTATACCAATTTAACAAAACACTTAATTCAAACCCTTAAAGGGATGTAAAACCCAAAATTCAAAATCATGCACCCAAAATTCCCAGAATGTTTATAGCAAAATTAAAATTAAAAAAACACGAAATCATGCAATTCAAATTATAAAAATGGAAGAGACTTACATGGGTAATTGGGAAACTGAAAATAATCATAAGAATCGTACAGCCAAAAAAAAAAAAAACAACCAGAATCAACGAGAATGTTCGAAAGGAGAGAGAAAGCGACAATCAAAGGAAGAAGAAGAAGTAAGTGGTGTTGAGTGGCGTGTTAATTTTCTGGCTTAGAAGAGAGAGAAAAACGGGAAAATATGGAAAATTCGTTTTGAAAAGGATTAAATGGTGGATATTCAATTTCATTCAATCTTCAATTTTCCAATTACAAATTCAATTTGCAGATCATACGCCGCTTTTTATTGGGCACTGCGGTTTGTTTTTTTATGTTGCTCAACATTTTGTACCACTTCAATTTTTGTAATAATAATATATTTATAGGTGTCAATTCAGATGATCAGATCGTGTCTGAGGAGGTCGGGTCAGGTCAGGTCAAAATTTAAAGTTGAGTCATGATAAATTATTCTATTCACGCGAGTTTCCGGGTCAATTTCGGATCAGATCATGTGTGATTTTGCACCTCTAATTATACTCCGTATTGAACGTATATATGTATTGTATTATCATCTTATCGAGTACAAAGTATTTAAGTGGTCCGTGTAGTTACACAAATTCACGTATGAATCCGAGAGGATAATCTTGGTTGTAACATGCACATGGTAAGGTTTAAGTATCGGATATTTATGGATTGCGTTTGGATGGAATGTATTTATGTATGCTTGTAAGTTGAAACCACATTTAGTAGCAATTTTCATAGATGCTCGTCATTGATGCGTCATTCAAGAGGCAAAAAAATTATGTTTCTAAAGTTTAACTGCAATAAGGTTGAAGATGCACCATGTAATAATTGCTTATTAACGCAATTATTATAAAATGAGAATACAAGCTTTTATTTAGCTCAAGTAACAACAAATAAATTCATGCTAACCAGATTTCGCACAAGGCAATAAAACTACCAGAGAATAACAAGTACTCATATATAATTCATATTACTTTGATTACATGAAGATAAAAAACACAACATATTTATATACAGAATAATGGCATACTACTCTCGAGTACTCCGTGATAAACTGCAACATTTCCAAAAGCTTTGTATAAAGAGGCCACACAATGAAGAGTTGCATACAACAAATTGTAAGAGAACCATTCTACTAGTACAATACTCCGTACTTACTAAAAGACTAGATACATCGTTCCAGGTCTTCTATTTTTTTTTCCCCTCTTTTTTGGAGTCATTTTATCATACTTTGATACAAAACAATGATATACATACAATACAAGCTACCATTCTACATAGTTTAGAACAGAAGAAATGGAAGGGGAGAAAAGAGAGAGACACTATCCTTATCTGCGATTCCATGGCCAAAAACTAAAGAACACAAAACTCTCTAAATTAAAGAAAGATCAAAAGCAGAGATCAATTGAGTAGAGCACAAAAAAATTACAGGAGAACTATATGCAATCAGTAAAAGGATGTACAAATAATAAACACCAGGGTTATCTCTTCGATTTTTCAGGCTGAGCATGTGGACAGTCAGCTCCATGACGGCGAAGATGGTCTGTACAAATAGTCTTGGGAGTTTGCCACCCCATAATTCAAATCCAGGTTGTGAAGCTGCTCCATCAGTTGAGATCGCCGCTCCTTGAAAAAGTCAAGCCGGGTTGTTAACTCTACTAATGTTGATGATGCTGCTGATGGATGTCGGGGAAAATCCAATACCTGCAAGTTTAATAAGTGTAATAAAATCAATGTCAGCAAAGTCTAGCTGATAATGGGTCAGGTTAGAAAATGCCATAACCCGCAAAACTTTGGCAAGGCTTAGCTGCCCTAAGACTAAAATATCTTGAAAACAAACTTCGGGCTGAAACTTGCCAAAAAAAAAAAGGTTTAGTTACAGAAGTAGAACATTTCGAAAGTGTGGAATCAACACATATCTGTGCTTTCCAGAGGTACAACAGAAGCCTTACCTCCGGTAATCTTGAAGTGGATGGCATAGAAGCAGAATCAACACCACCAAATTCATCAAAAGACATGTTGGCAGATGTTTCGGTGCTCTTTGAGTCACTTAAACTAGTCGGTTCTAGAAACTGCTTGCGAGGCTGCCGGCTACTGCTCCCAGCAGCTGATACTTGTCCCTTGACGTGATTCCACTCTGGCGGCAGCGATCCCTCCTGAAGCATAACATTGCAAGACACTTGTTAACAAGGTG
Source organism: Chenopodium album (assembly GCF_948465745.1). Taxonomy (NCBI): domain Eukaryota; kingdom Viridiplantae; phylum Streptophyta; class Magnoliopsida; order Caryophyllales; family Amaranthaceae; genus Chenopodium; species Chenopodium album. Next base: position 2,236,349 of record NC_137855.1, read on the forward strand.
GAAATAAGTTCTCGGCCAACAGTGGTGGAATCAAAACCGAACAAATACTGGGATTGTCCCATGGGATATTTGTGTTCACTCTTTAAGGAGGGACAGAAGCTACAGAGCAGAGAAAATACAATTTACAAGCTTTGAGAGTTTTTTTTTCCACATTTATTCAAAAGCACTATACCAAACATATGTTGTAAGAGAAAAAGGCTAGTACAATTAATTTAATCCATTTCAATTCTACCATATATGACCTAGATCCAACTATCTGTCTGCTTTCCCAGCCATCACTGAAGGTAAGGCCAATATTGTAAAGGAAGAAGTGTTACCAAGGGCGAAAAAATCAAGAAAAAAAAAAAGAAGATTTAAGAAGCATAAAAGAGAAAGAAACGAACAAAACAAAGAAGGAATAAGATCTTTTAAGGTTCCAAAAAACTAGCAAAGGATCATGTCAGGGAGAATATACCTCACTTCGTTGTTTCCTTTCATGATTACAGAAAGCAAGGGTACTATCAAAGTCTTGCTGAAGAAATCTCCTGCACATAACATGATTACAGTAAGGCTTTCCACTTTAGATCAGGAAAGAATTGACAGTAAGTCATATTACACAGCATCCAAGTAATTTATAAATCAGACTCCCAAACAATGGGGTAATTAGTTTAACAGACCTTCACAATACTCACTAGATATAAATATGCTCCATCGTTTTCTTTTGTGCCCCCCAACCCTACACCCCTAACCCCAGAATTTAGAAACACAAATGTTGACAAAGTTGTAATTTGACCATAAACGCAAACTTAGAGGTGAACCCAGCCTCCAGAATGACCATTCTCTCTGATGGAAGAAATGGAACTAGAAGGAAAGCAGCAAGCAGTCTAGTCGACACATCATACAAATTCATACAGCTTTGGTTGGAATCAAATCGTATGGTTCTCCAGCAGAAACCTTGAAGTTTGTCATACTATCATTGAGTATGACTAATCAAAATTCATTGCCTGTTGCAACTAACCGATTGCTTAAGCTTTGAGACCAGAACCCTAATGTTTGGCATATGGGACTCAACCAGCTTCATCAATTATATTTACTAAACCCAGCTTATATATGAGTGATAAATCCATTTCACTGTTAAACCATATTATCATGAGCATAGAATCAACTGAATGTTAACTAAAACACAATTAACACTGCATATGCTCAAAGCAAAATTGAACAATAAGCAATCAATGAAGCAAAAACAAAGATATACTCTAATACCTGTCACATGCATCAGATAATGAACCAAACTGATGTTGCCGTTGCTGATTGAGTTGATGGTGCAATTCTGCCACCTTTTGCTTTAACCGGGCCACATCTGCCTCAGCAAGAGCAATCTCCTCAAGCTCAGCCTTTGTCTTCACATTCAGGAGAGCAAAATTAAGTAATATTATGTCCAAGATAGAATGGCAAAGAAAGCAGGTGAAATTGTGAAGAAAGATGAACATGACAGACTGATCTAATGTACACACCTTGGAATCCATACCACGTGAACTCGAAAGTTGCCCAGAGGACATGCTTAAACCAACCTCTAATGCAGCTCTAAGATCTCTTTCAGCTTGCAGCTGCTCTTGTAGTCTTTGTACCTGGCATTGAAAAGCTTGTGTGAAGAAGTAACCAATACATTCTCTAAAAAACACTAAGAGACTACATAAAAATCACATCAAGACTGTTCCAAGGATACAGATGAACATAATTACTTCAGAAGGACCAATCAAACAATTTAATTAAATAACCAAATAGCAGAAGCAGGTGAGCTTGCTTTAACAAAAAAGATTCCAATTTACAAGTTGCCAAGTCATTAGAGATTTTACAGCATACAAATTTGAGATGTATCTATTTAGCTCAATATTATAGACTTAAAAAGATTAAAGAGTGTGAATAGAGATGAGCATACATCTTGTTCAAGCGCTAAACGCCGCTCATGCAGAGCTTGTTTCCTTCTCTCCAAGCTTGCTTGTAATATCGCATTTCCCCTTGCCTGTCAGACATGAACATAAAATTGTTTCAGCAACCACTAATTATATTCATCAGGCAAAACTATTTCAACAAATTATCTTTCAATAAACCTCTTTTGCAATTCTGTGTCGCAGGTCATTCTTTGTAATTTCAAGCCTCTGGATGGCAAGTCTGGAAAAAAAAAAGAAAAAAAAAAGTCAATATAAAGGGGGGAAAATAATTTTTAGCAACAATGATAGTAAAATCTAATAGAAGAGCAGCAGGATCAGGATAATGACAACACAATTACAAAGAAAAAAGTTCCTACAAAAAGCTAGAGCACCTAATACTACAGAAAGTCAGAAAGACGAAAGAGCAAAAAGGAGTTTAGATAAAAAGAGCTCTTACTCTTCCTCTCCCGAGGAATCAACTGACTCCATAGATGGTGTTTTACGAACCTGAAAAGGAAAACAAAAATATCATCAGATTCAAACGTCTAAACTAGATGGCACCAATTCATCACAATTTAACAGATAATTTCCCTTTTCAAGATTATAAACAAAATAATATGCATCAGCTAATAACATACTCAAATCCAGCACATACAAACAATTAAGAGAGGCAAGATAGCAGAAGAAAAACCTAGTCGATTCACTAGCAGCAAATGTTATTGTTCTAGGCGTAACACAAACAACAAATAAATCATATTTTTTGTTTTAACCACAACTGGAATCTTAGCTTTCGACTACTCAATGCCAGCTTTTATGCAAGAGTTATAGGTGTTTGCCAGTTAAAACTAATTAAATAATCCCACATCAAACAAGCCAATATCAAAATGCTTCACAACCTCAGTAAAGAAAAAAAACAACAAACAAAGCTTCAGATCAACTTCATAAAGTAAATTGATTGAAAAAAACAAAACTAACCTATATCAGTCCACTAGTTTTAAAAAACAATCCATAAAGAAAAGAAATTATACAAGCCAACATCAGAAATTATTGCCACAATGGCTGGAAAAAAAAAAAGAAAAAAAAACACTAAAGTTAAAAGTTTGAGAGCATCATTTCAGATTTTAGGCATACTAGCAACAAAAATGGTTAGTAGAAAGCAAGTAACGTGAGCTTACAGCGCCTCTGTTCCAAAAATTTGAACGCTTAGCACCAGATCCAGTGAGTTTACTTGTAGGTTTTTCAGCACTTGATTCAGGACCTGCAACAGGTAGCGGAGGTCCCGGATCCATTGATGACAGTATCTCCCCCATTGAACGATAAGATTCCCCAGCAGATACCTTAGGACTGCTCGTGCCATTTGTCAAGCTTTCAGTCATCTTTACTGGTTTATTTTGTTCACTCAACTCTCCATTAGAATCCCTCATTGTTTGAGTATCGCTACGAGGTTTAGAATTGACAGATGATGCATTATTTGTTCTGGGCGATCCATCAGAATCATCACCTCCAAAAGGCTGAACCTGAATGTCAGAACAGAAACCAAAGTAAGTGAACAGACATAGCCTTTTATTAATGGAACTCCAGATTTTAAAACCAGATCCGTTTCAGGTATTTAAGCAGCAGCTCCAGTACAGAAAAGTAATAGTTATTACCACTAAAAATTTCACCCCATCAGAATTTATAGACTGGCATGCACACAGCCACCTTATATGGTGCACTGTAGTTGCTGTGCATGTGTACACTTACGCTTGCATGCATAAAAGCAGGTAAAACAAGATATAGAGTAAAGTATTCTGAGCTAGAGTATACATCATGGCCAAGTGACACATAAATCATAAATTTAAAAATTTCAATAATTAAGAACTGGCTGCAGATCTTATTAATTATGTTGCCCTTTTCTAGTATGTCTGCTTGCTCATTCAAAGGTTCAAACAGGTTGATAGGAAAATAAATTGAGAGAAACCTTATAGTCGTAAAGGTCACTGCCTCCATATCCACTGCTCTCACTAAGTTTACCACTCAATACACGTTCCTGGTCATCATCTGTTTCTTGATCTGCTCCATTATCAGCATTATGATACCCATTTTCTTTAACCTCCAAATTTTCATCATCGGTAGAATCATCGCTCCCACTATTTTCAATCCGAGAGTCTGCTGAAATAGAACATCTCTGTAAACTATCATCCTGAAAGAGACATAGATGAATACAATAAGATAAGTAAATAGATAAGCAAGAGAAGATATAAGATAAGTAGATAAGTAAATAGATAAGCAAGAGAAAATATAAGATAAGTAGATAAGTAATAGATAAGCAAGAGAATAAATATGAGAATATATAAATAAGACGAAAAATGTATGAATATCTTATCTTGATTAAAGCCACAACAAGTAAGACACAGCACAAGTTTATGCCCAAGACAGACATGTAGGAGCAATTAATAATTTAGCTCATTTATTATAGAAGCATTCACTATATGAATATCAAGAAATAATCAAACCGTGATGAACAATTCATAATCGGAGAGAAATTCATATTAGAGGGATGCTCTTCCTTCCAGGGAAGAGATTAGCTTGTGGTAAAACATGAGTCCAAATTCATGGGGTGAAAACGGTTCGTACGCCCATTGTTCATTTAAGCATGGGGATTGCAAATAGGTTTTCCGTTAACAACAGAAAGTTGCCAGAATGATTATTAAACCTCTAATATCGTGGCACAAATTTTCAAGAGATTGTTATTTCACATTTTTGTAACGTAAGAATGCACGTCCAAGAATGGAAAAGAATAAATAATAAAGGAAACAGATAAACCAACAAATGAACTATGGTATGATTGTGTAAAGGAAGGGAGAAGAAGCATGAGACTAACAAAAGCCTATAAACCACAATTAACAAGAGCTGCCCACGAGTCTTGGTCAGAAAATACTTCTCATTGCTTAGACAAGCATCAAAGCAGATAACAAACTCAAAATAACTTACATCAAAGATATTCTCATACTCCTCCAGAAGAGTTGCAATAATTGCCTGAGCATTATTAGCAGCATTTGCTGCGGCCAGGAGCTGGGCTGAATTATCACCATTCATATCAAAGTCATCATCCAGCTCACACTCGCCTGCTAAAAGAGGGCGTAGAAGCAAAGGTGCCATGCAAGCAGCAACAGCAGAAGGAGTCATCCGATTCTCAGAAGAATAAGAAGCAACTGTGTGCATCATTTTCAAAATTCTGCAAAAAGAGATGCAAAAAAATAACAAATTTGATCAGAAGCAATGAAATGACAACTTTAACAAGATTTTTAAATAATGCAAAATGCTTTATAAAGCATGCAACTTGATCAATATGAATTATAAGCTATGCTCTAGACATAAATCCAGAAAGACAACTAATATTACAGATTACAGAGATGTCGATGTCTCTAATCTCTTAAAAGATACTGAACACCTTAACTCTTAAGAAAAGCACGCTTAAGAGACACACACCTCAAATAAACTCTCTAATCTAATGTAGTCCATAGTCCGTTTCACTTATGTCCAATTTCAATGGACACTCAAAAACATCAACCTCAACCAGCATGCAGCTGTATAAAGTTCATGCAATTTGCTTCCATCTCTCCCAAATTTAGTGTCCCTCAAAATTTTGAATCACTATCAACCAAATGACAGAAGAATGGAAAATAATCAATAATGATGTACTTAAAGGTTGGTTTGGACCTCAATGCATAATTTAAGACAAGAATTTAGTATTCTAGCCTTCAGATAAGATTGTCACATAAGATGAAAACAATAGCAAAATCTTTCACTCAGCCAACAACCAGTCGACCACAGCCCAGGTTGTGAAACTCAACAAGCAAAATTACAATCCCCCATTTTAGTACTAAAGTTGTTCAAACAACAAATCTCTGCAAATCAATAAATGACATTATTCTTTCTTGGCCAGTCAATTTGTTTCTGCCACTGCTACTATGACCATACAAATGACAAAACCATTTATTCTACTAATCATGGAGACATTTACAATAGACAACATGCTTTAGAAGCTAAGAAAAAAGAGGACGGACAGCAGCAAGCAACAATCTTAAGTGGTTTTCTTTTTGCAGCATTCAATCCTGACATGTTACATATTATTCATATTTCCATAATGCCAATGAGAAAGAGGGAAGCTGTACCAAAAATGATATTCAGGCAAGGTACTCCAAAAGTCAAAGTAAACCAAAAGGTCATACAGATGTTTACAGAAGTATAGAGATTTAAAAAATATTTTTAAAAAAAATTAAAAAAGAAAGTAGAAAGAAGTCCCATAAATAAAACAAATTACAAGCATAAGAATAAGAAATAATAGATGGAGAAAACACCTTTGCAACAATCGCCTATTAGGTTCTGGAAATGTCTCCAGTATCGCCGATCGCATAGCATTCACCCGTGATTCCTTGCGATCTATTTCTGAAAAAGTTATCAAACAACAAATATTACCATCCTAAGCAAATAAAGCTGAAAAGATGAATATGTGAGATATTGGCCATGATTTTTACTAATCAATAACAAATGCGAGGAAAACAAAGGGCAAGAACTCCTTCAATTTAAAGCTGAAATGGTGTTGAAAAGTCAAAACAGCTAAGCATGAATGTAAAAGATAAGTCAACTGGTAACATAAATCAAGTTTCCCCAACAACAATCACTTTGAATGAAACTGGTCAGTGAAGAAGAAAGAAGAAAGACACGTGTCCCAACAGTTGTAGCTAAAATAAGTAAACGATAATTTATAAAAGAAAACAGTCCATGTAGCTGATATAAAGCACTAACTAGCAGAGATGACAGGGTTCTAATATTCACTTTAAGATTCAGTAAGTTGCGTTCAGGAATGATAAATTTAGTTCGGCATAGTTCAGGTTAAAAAAAAAAAAAAAAAAATTGTCGAAAACATCACCACAAATAAACTCAGCTAAGTTGTAAAGGGGGGTAGGGCTCCACCTTTCCTTTCAAATATTTTTTGGTATTTTAAAAAAAAAAATACTTACCGAAAATAAAGTTCGGGTATGTTCAGTTCAGCAAAGAACTAACATGCTTTATCCATACAACTAAGTTTAGCCAAGTTCAGGGGTTTAAAGGATACTAAGGTACAACAGAAGCCTGAAAACATGTAAAATGACTAAAAAATTCAGTAGACTTCACATTATAGTCCAAAGCAACAAACTAAGATGAAGTAACATAACAATCTTACTAGCAAACCAGCTGAAAATTTGAATTAAGCCCAAGGAACTTAAACAGAGCAGATGTTCAAAAAAAGATATATTTCTACATTAATATACTGTAAGACAAACTTACTGTAAGCCTCAAGCAATGCAGTGCAGCAAGACGCTGGAACAGGAGAAGATGGAAGCTCGCGAAGGACATGCTGAATATTCGATGTTCCAAGAGAAAAATATCAGCCATAATACATAACTAAGGTACTAGAATCAATAAACTGATAAAGAAACTCAAAATCACCTTCACACAGTCACCAACAACATGAGCATCCTCGTTGGGATCAAATTCATTATTGCCTGAAAATGTACATATAGAAACCCAAGTTTGAATTGAGTACAGAATACTAATATATATATAAGAATAAAATATTCAGAAGTGATAAAATAGACCAAAAATGGACCTTGTTCATAATCCTGGACTCTGCGCTCCACCTCTTCAACATCTGCAGACTGACGTAAAATTCCTTCCACTTTATTACCTGCCACAAAATAGGACACCATGAGATAAAGCATTCACCGCGGACACAACTACTAATACATACCATTAATATCTCAACCAAATGATAATATGTGCCTTCAATCAAGCAATAATGAACATTAGTATAGCCTCAAAAGTATAGGAGTCTGTCCACTGATGTAGTGTTTGGCTGTAAAACAGCAGCCAGAAGTTCTAAATTGGAGTTTGAAAAACATTATAAAATCTAAACTACAACAGAAAGGAGGGAGGGGGGATTAGAAATAAAAATGGTATACTTCAACAAAAAGAAGCAAATCGCACTGAGCTAGAACATGTTGCAACACTGTTCATATTATGAAGACGAATTTTAAAATAGAAAAGAATTTAAATTTGGAAGATGATGGGAGATGAAAATGCAATGTTAACAAAATCAAACAAAAAAGTGCCATTATATCTCCCGCATGGAATGAGCAGTCTTATTTTTTAATATATACAAGTATATAACTCACCATAAGTTTCAAGGAATCGAAGAGCTTTCTCCAAAAAAGAGGGTCCACCATCTATATCTTCCAACGCAAGCAAGATTGGTCGTCCAACGACCAAAGACTTTACTGGGCGCTTGTCCCTCCCTGAAAGAAATTGAAAGAATCCATAGATAAATGACATCCATCATTTAAAAAAAGAAGGATAACTCCCCTCTTAGAGGAAATACCTCAAAATAAATAGACAGAAATAAAGAAAACAAATTGATTTTCCAATTGCACTAAACAGAAGTAACAAATACACACATTGATTAAATGATCCATCAATCGCATCACTTGTGTCATTTCGAAATATGCCATTATGACCCATCACAAGGGCAGCACTAGGTGCCTGCGCAAGAGCTTGCTCCAAGGCTATCTTCCATTCATATAAATCCTCTGAAGTCTCAGCCTAAAAAATAATCAGAAAAAAATAAAATAAAATAAAATAAAAAATTAAAAAATAAAAAGGATTACTAGCAGGAATAAAAAGAATTCTAACAATGATCACAAAATATCATACAGAACACATGGTAACTTGGTGACTGCCAAAAGGTACCTTAAGCGTAAATGCCCGACCATCACGTCCATCAGGGAAAAGTACTGTCAGTAACTTTTTGTCTTCTCGTACAACAACGCTGCAAAACAAGAAAAGAAGCTCAGACTGAGACAAGGCAAGACGATGTGAATAATAGACAAAAGTCCCGAGAGAAAAAACCACATACCTTCCCGAATTGTTTAAGTCAATACCACCCAACGTCAAATTCACTTCTCCGCCTCTTTGAGGTAGAGCACTCTAATAAAAGCCACAAAAAGTAACTATCAATTCACAAACAATGGAAAAAATAAAAGAGAGAGGAAGACTGAGTAAAGTACAGATTGAACTCTGTTGGAATTTAGCAATTCAGATACTGTATCAAGAACCAAAAAACTGGCATTCATTGAAAATTACTTAGTCTCTATCACAGTTCATAGAAAGATAGTTAGATACTTCATCTCCATCACAGTTCGTATCATAGCATAGATAGACCATATGATAAGGGAAAGAATGCTAAGTTAAAGAGAGGTCTAATAAAATGGCAAGGTAGAATAGAATAGCAGCACTTTGTGTTAAAGGAGGGGGGTGGCTTCAGCCAAAATCAGGGAAAGGAGAGAAATTACACTCCAAGATCCAAAATGAAGCATGACGCAGCGTCATAGCATGATGAATAGTTAAAAGATTAGATAGCTGTATTTCCAGGGTATAAAGGTTATCCCTTCAAAGGTCCATCAAACAACACATGCATCATGAACTATAATTGACAGGTATCAAAATTCATACAAACAAGAAAAGCAAAAGAAAAAGAAAAAAAAAAAAAAAAAAGCATTCAATTCTTTAAGGAGTGTAGGATAATCCTTAAGCCACTCAGACAGACTCCCCATGAAATAGAACCAGTATCTTTTAGCCACCCCTTCCCAAACAAAAAAAGGCTAAGCAGCAAATAACATCCTCTTATGATGTTCAGAAAGGGAACCTCTAAGAAATTTTCCAGTTAGTGGGATTGAATAAGGCAAGTTTCTCCTAAATTGGATCTTAAATAAACAAAACAACCTGTATATCCATATGTAAGTACACATTACATTCAGTATACTTAAATCACCACTTTTTATCATTCAAAGGTCAGGGGCCAGAACCAAACCTACACAATATGTATAAAAAAAAAAGGAAGCAACAAGGTCTAATCGAAAAATTGTCAATCTATCATAATACATCTTCCATTAAGGGACCATTATCATTAAATCTTACTGCAACATTGAAAGTGAATAAAGAGGGAAACAATCAAAACAGGAACTCAAAATAATTGCCCAAGACGTAACTATATGTTGAGAAGCACAATGTCTCTTCATCTAGCATCATAGTAGTACACTACTTTCAAAGGTATATTGAGATATCGCACAGTCAACCAACCAAAGGCAAAGCCTTAATTTTTTTTTTTTTTTTTTTTTTTTTGATGACTCTCAAAGACTTAAATTCTAATATATCCAAATAAAGTTTATCGTAACAAAAGAAAACAAACTTAGAAAGACCAACAATATAATATGTTATACTAAATACCAAATGCAGAAGAGGTAACAACCAAACATTAATAAGCTAGATGAGACTTACAGGATCATTTTTAAAGAACACTAAAGATGTGCGTGTCAGTATAAACCAACGCTTCTTCCAAGATTTCCAACCCAAACCTGCAGCAAAACAAGATAATGATCACAGTTGCTCCAGGAATCAGAATCTAACAGAATTGTATCAAGAGGATCAAAGATCAACAAAATTCTAATCGTCAATAACTGGACCAGTCAGCAGGGGCCATAAATAGTGGTTCAGTTTATCATGGAGCCAAATTTGGAAAATATTTAGTTTTCCAGTTCAGATATAAGATTTCTCATAGGCTGTAAGATATTCCAAATACGCACACAAAGTTTGAACCAAATGGGATCAAAATTCACTACCTAGAAAGAATAAAAAAGGAAAGGAAATAATAAACCAACCTTTGGATGAGATGAAAAGTGGTCCACTCTTAAAAACCTGTAAAAAAATTATGCACATCAGAACCTGTTATAAATACAGCCAAAAAAAACAGTGCAAAAGAACAAAAAGAAACCCACGTCTTCAATTAAGTAGATAGAGAAAGGGAGAAGAGGTAGAGAGAGAGAGGTCCAACCACCCTCATATAACTATATAAGGTGTGTTTCTGGAAGATAATTTTTGCATCGTGCCCAATCACAAAGTTCATAGGTATAGACAGACAGTATGAAGTATTCCTTTGAACTTAGGAAAAAATTCATAAAATAGAAATAGCATTAGAGGATCTTTACCCTGTAGCGTGACCGATTCTCCCACTTTCATAATAAGTATCACACTTCACTAGATACACCCACAGCTCTAAGAAATTTTCCACCCATTTATATGGTATATATGATCCTGCCTAAGGAGATATTTGACAAGAGTCTCCCAGTTTAGAGAGGAGGCAACAATTCTAGCACTTGCAGATCCAGAACTAGGAATCCTATGCCCAACAAGAAAACTGTTGGCAGGCAATGGCAGCTAAAGGAAATATTTACAGCATGAATGATCTAAAGAACTTAGGCAGGATGAGATCATCCTGCACATATTTGAATTACATACAGCGACACAAGCAATCATTTCAACTATACATTTCCCCTAGAATGCTAGAGGTATATTAATCATAAATCTTTTCATTTCTTATATCTATTGTAGAAATTAGACGACATAACTCTCTTCAGTTTTAAAGTATCTGTTCTAAAAGCAATCAACTAATCATATGTGCAAGGATTGGCATGAAGCAATTATGTTTAAAGACCATATGAAACTCTATCACAATTCTCAAATTTTGAGTCACAAAATCTTAAGCCGACATTACCAATAATAATGAACACTACGTTAACCAAGTAATAAATATAATAAAAAAAATTTTAAAAAAAAAAAAAAAAATGCAAGGTCTGATGTCGATAGCATGTATAGCTGCACTGATCATTAATGGATGTTATCCAACATTTGGGATCCTCCTTAAAATCTTAAATGTCCTTTGCCATGCTTTCCTAGTCTAAAATCATAGGTTGTGTGTAACCATACCCCGCCTCCCTCCTCTCGTTCACCTCCTTCAACAGTCCTTACCCATGTGATATTTCATATTTGCATACCACTCCCCTTTGAAATCTCTTTGCTGCTTATTTTCCTGGGAAAGAATATTTTCTTCACAAATATTCTGAAACAAATCTGGAAAAAGTCTCTACTAGCCTCAGTTAGTTGGACTCCACATTCAAGATAACCAATTCACTATGACAATTGGACTTCCCCAGACCCTCCATACAGATTCACACTGACTGATGGTGGTAATCTGAATTATGTCATCATATTTACCATCGTCAAGATTAAAAAGTCAGGCCATCACTAATCCAGTAGCTACTCAGGTTTCCAGTAATGAAGGTATTCTTCACGCAATCACACGTAAATGGTAACAATCCTTGTCTGAACTTGGAGTGAATTCTTCTACACCCAAAAACCCTCCACCCTGGTAAAATAAACTCATCCAATTCCATTTTCACTCGATTTGCTCAGAGAGCAATGCGATTTCAAACGTGAACAACAACAAATGTCGCTGACGATTTGCAGCATACAAAGTACATTATTAATTAATCAACTAATTACAGCAAGACACACTCATTTAAAATTAATTAATTCGAACTCGACAATCATACGAAAAAAATCCAGAAATTCCCTTCTTAGGTCTCAACTACCGCAAAGATCACTCAATCGTGACAATTACTATATTAAAACAAATCATAAGTTTCCATTTCCAACAAACTAAAAAAAAAACAATAATTAACATACCTAAAATCATACCATTGCATCAATGTAGCATGCAATAAACACCGAATCAATCATTTCATACCAAATCAAACCCTAATTATTTAAATTCAAACACAAATTAACAAGTACAACCCAAAACAAAGAGAAAGTCATAGTTCAATTAAAAAACTAAAAAAAAGCAGAAAACAGTACCGTATTAGAAGGACCAAGTCTAGGACGTTCAAATGCAGCAATAGAAGCCGCCATTAATGGCACATCGAGAACTACAACAACAACAACTACTTCAACAACAGTCGAAGAACACTAGTTTTTACAGTGAGAGTGAATCGAGCGAGTGAGTCATTGAGTCGAACCAGTACAAATCGGGGACGAATCGGAAGATCGGAGGAGAGAGAAAATTGAAAAGGGGGAAAAATTGGAATTTAGGGTTTTGATTTTTTTGAAGGGTGAAAGAATGGAGGAGAGAGAAAATGAAGAGATGATGATGGTGGTGGTGGTGAAGAGGAAGCCAAAACAAAAAAGCACCCAACTGTACAACTAAAGTTTAGCAGCATACAAAAACAAAAACCCAAAATTATTATTTTTAATTAATTAATTAATATACTACCCAATAAAATTAATTTATTTTTTTTTACTTTTTTTAAAAATAAAAAACTATATAATAAAAAAATTAAATAAATAAATGAAAAATTGATAATGGAGTGTTATTTTTGCAAGATTAGGTAGAGTGTAAAAGGGTAAGTGTATTGTTCACATTATTTTTAGACAACTTTTTTGGCATAAATTACGGAATGTGGGGAGAAGAGAGAGAGGTTATGTTAATGTTTGTGGGTATTTTGTTGTGTGTAGAGTCTTTGTCAAGTATGGTCAACAGACCACTACTACTCAACTAAACAAATGGATTAGTAGTCAAGATGTTCTTAATTACATACTTCGCTTTTAACTTGATCGATGAGGTTTTGGCCTAGTGGCAAAGATTGGGGATGTGTGTACAATAATTAAGTTATATGTTTGAATCTGTTTTTTTGTTCCGCTTATAATTCATCGTTTATGAACATGTCTATACATCAAATGCCAAACATTTTTATTTTTGTTTCGAAAGTGACCTGACCAATGGCCAAATTTCCCTTTAATAATCATCACATGTGGCTACTTGAAAATTTATAATAAATAAATAAATAAAAAATTTATAACAAGTAAATGGTTTGTGTTTTTTTTTTTTTTTGGGCAAATCATAAAATTAAAAGTTTACGTTATTTATTTATCAAGGTAGTAATTTATAAAGAATTAAAATTTTATGATAATATTATTTCTTTGGTAAAATAATTTGTTTTTTTTTAAAATATATATATATATATATATATAGATGATAGATTTCTTATATTTGTTTTTAAACAATGCATATTTGTAATAATAAATCATAATAATTTAGCATTGTGACCAGATTTCCTACTATGTGATTTTAGCTTATTGTTTTAAACAACTTTGTGTACTTCAAATCTTTAATAGATAAATGAAGAAAAAATAATTTATATTGCACCATCATTTTTTCCTTTCCTACCAAATAAAAGTATCACTTCTCACTAATTTTTCTCTCTCTTTCATGATTTTCATTGCTTCAATTGAGCAGATGGATATACAAACAACGATTCTTTGCATATAGCTAAATATAAGTTGTAGTTTTGTTAAGTAAGATAACTCTTAAAAAATTAGTATCCAGCTTTTAAACTACTTAAAACATACTCTGTAAATATTTTACAGAAGCACAACATGCATATACATTTTGTGTACAAGTGATAGAAATAAATCACTTGGTCATGTTTCGAATAATCTTAACTCTAATGGCAATATAACTTAAAAAAATGCCAATAAAAGTATAAAACCTCTTTAGTTATACAAAACATATGTTTATTTATGAAAACTAAAACATGATAGGAAATATAGGCTGCATGCAAGAAACTAACCCAGCTATACAAGAAGATTACACACGATTTCACACTATTAAATCATAGATACACGAGTTCACACTACAAACTAGCAAGAATAATCAATAAGGAATTTATAAATTCACATTTCCCAATATGATTTACCCGTACATTACACGTAGCAATTTAATGAATTTGAAGTATTATTACTTTTTTTTTGACTTTTTTAATTAGACAATTACCATCATAATATGAATGAATAACTTTAATGATAAAAGAAAGAAGAAAAATCAAGGGAAAAAAAAAGGTGGGAGAAGAAAAACACAAAATAGACAAAGGTTGCATTAGTGTTAATTATAATTTTTAAAAAGCACTATAATTTAGGAGGGGGGGCCAAAATTCCATGCCTTGGCTTCACGGGTACCGGGAAAGTTGTACAATGTTGGACCCACTTTACTGACTAACACTTGAGAATGTAATCTAGTCACCGGCTAATCAGTAAAACTATCTGTTTCATCTGGATTATTATCTGTCTAATATACGTACCAAGTAACTACTCCGTATGTATTTTATTTGTTATTTTAAAAAAGAAACAGAGCAAAAATTATGAGAGACTTGATAGCTTTTGGAGGTTAATAGAGACTTTAGACATAACATAGACTATATAGAGTGTATCTTGTTATAAAGTATGGAATGTATTAATCTGCAATAATATATATGAGTAACAAACACGAGTAAAATCGAACTCTTACTTTATATTGGATTTTGAAAAACTATTTTATTCTAAGCAAGTGTATATAAATTAAAATAAAGGTGTGATTAATATTACAACATATGAGTACCAAATACAAGTAAAATCGAACTTTTACTTTATGTATTGGGTAGCAAAATGATGAAAAACTACTTTGTTTTAAGCAAGTATGTTGGTCAAACATCGATTATGAATTTATGATATATGGTCTGATTCCTCTTCATGAATCCCATAAGATTTGATTCCTAGACCTCGGGGTTTTTTTTTTAAATCATTTTTTTGGTGAAAAAAATAATATATCCCTAAGGTATAGGAATCAAACCTTAGGTATATAAAGTGAGAGTAATGCTACTACTCCATCATCTTAGCTAGAGGTGATCATTGGGCGGGCCGGGTCGAAGTAAAAAAATAAGTCCACTTCTCGAGTCGGGCTAAGCTTTAGGCCGGAATTTTTGTGTCCAATCCCGTTCAAATTGGTCGGGCCATACGGGCCATACCTAAAATATCAACTAAATATGCATAAAAACGCAAACCAAAGCTCACCCAAAATATTAATTTTCGGCTGAAAAAATTATGTCCAAAACCCACCCAAAACCGGGCCAGGCTAACTTTGATCACCTCTATCACCCTCAACACTTTACTCCGTATTACTCACTCCGTTTTTAAATTGTTGCTCCACTTTTCATTTCCAGCCGTTTTTATTGTTCTATTTTCTTATTTGAAAAACTTTTACAATAGAATTATATTTTATTACATTTAGATTTTCTCACCTCTAATTTACCTTCCACCAACCTTGCTACCTCTTTAATTTACTCGTATGACTTCTCCAATTTCTTCAAAAACTTCGTATATGAAGAAATAGAAAGGTATTTAAAAAGGGAGGGAGTGGTGATCAAAGATACTTGTATGTTTCCCTCAAAAAAAGACACTTGTATGTCATACTCCGTATTCTTTTACGAACTTAGAGACCTTTATTTTATACTCAACTAGTTTAGGACCCGTGCCATGCACGGTTTATTAAAAAAAAATTTAAAAATTGACAAAACATACCCATAATATAAAGCGTAAAGAGACCTTTATTTTATACTCTATTCGGGTATACGTATACTAAAATATTAAACTCTGGTCACTCGTATAAATTTATACTCAACCATTATCATTCACCAAGTACATTTTCCTCATCAAAATTGGAATTCTCCCCTGTAATCTGGATTATAACACTCGAAATTCTAAAGGTATGAGTTTCCCCCTTTCAATTTCGTCTTAATCACCCTGTATAAACTTTTCTTGTTTGATAAAAGAATCAATTTAAGTTTATGCCCACCAACTGTTTGTTGAAATGCTTCAGAGACTGCTTTTCGACAATCCTCGTTCATATTATCGTAATTATGCCCAATACAACTTATTATGTACAATTTCATCTCTCTCAACTCATTTTTCTGGGGAAAATTCAGTTCAGAGTGATAATATAGATGCCCAAATAGTATTATTATGCAGAAAAGACCAATCTTTTGCAGCAGCAGCTGCATTATTTGACAATGCCTTTAGTTTAGGGACAACCCCTTCTGCCCAAACATGTAATTTTCTCGTTAATGAGCTTAGGAATGCAGGGGAGCATAAATTGGCATATTCTGTGTATAAGAAAATGACCCATGTTGGTGTTCAGCCACTGTTCTATTCACTGGCTGCCCTGGTTGAGTATTTGGTGAGATCGCCCGAACCTGCTTACGCTTTAGGGGCTGTTGCGCTGTTATGGAAGCGCGGTTTTGGGGTTAAAGTATACCTCATGAATATTGTACTGAAGGGTTTGTGTCGAAACGGGGAAATAGATAGAGCAATGCAGGTTTTGCAAGACATGTCGAACAACTCTATAATGCCTGATAATATTAGCTACAATACAGTAACCAACGCTCTTTGTAAGGCAAAGAGGGTGGTGGATGCGTCGAATTTGATGGATCAAATGAAGAGAGCAGGTTGCTGTCCTGATGTGACATCGTATACTATTATTATAGATGGCTTGTGTAAAATGGGTAAGGTGGAAGATGCGATGGGATTGATGGAAGAGATGAAGGAAAACAATTTTGATGTGGATGTTGTTGCTTATAGTGCTCTCATCAAAGGTTTTTGCATACAAGGAAATGCTGATAAAGTTGAAGAGCTCTTTCATGAAATGTTGGAAAGAGGAGTGACTCCGAATGTGATCTCTTATTCGTGTGTGTTGCATTTTTTTTCTACAATGGGCCGGTGGGAAAAAGTTACAGCAATGGTAAAAGAGATGACGGGAAGGGGGATACATCCTGATGCAACTATATATTCAGGTCTAATTGATGGACTCTGCAGAAATCAGAAGACTACAAAAGCTATTGCCATGTTGAAGTTGATGCTAGAGAAGGGTGAAGAACCACTTCCTGCAACGTACAATAATGTGATCAGTGCTCTTTGCAAAGATGGTTTGGTATCTGAGTCTTTTGATACATTGAAAATGATGATGGATACGGGGAAAAAGCCCGGCTTGGTTACATACACTACATTGCTCAAAGGTCTTCTTGACATTGGTAAAGTTGATGATGCAATAATGATTTTTAATTCAGTATTTGAAGATGAAGCTTATGTTCAGCCAGATGCTATGGCATTCAATACAATGATCATAGGGCTTTGCAAGGAAGGTTGCCTTAGTAAGGCTGAAGAATTTTACCGTAAGATGGTTGTAGCAGGAATCTGTGGGGATGAGGTCACTTATACCACACTAATTGGGGGGTATCTGAAGGCAGGAAATGTTCATGAATGTCTGGAGGTATGGAAAAAGATGCTTAGGGAGAGATTAGTTCCAACTTCATACACATATGGCATTTTGATCGATGGTTTCTGCAAGTTGCGTATGATTAACATTGCAAAAGGTCTTTTTTTGAAATTGAAAGACTTTGGTCTTAGTCCCCGAGGTGTGGACTATAATACGTTGTTGACAGCATTGTGTAAAGAAGGCAGCGTGGATCAGGCAAGGATGTTATTCAAAAATATGAAGGAAACAAACTGTGAACCATGTATTATCTCATTTATGGTGATGATTCAAGGCGCCCTTATATCTGGTGATTTCCATTATGGCAAAACACTACTCACCGATATGCTTCAAAGGGGTTTGGCTCCTGATGCTATTTTGTTTTCCACGCTAATTGGGAGATTCTCAGATGTTGGACTGATGGATGAGGCCAAGCAACTTTTTAAAAGGATGGTTGCTAAAGGCTTCACACCTACAAGTGATGTTTATCAGAATTTGCTTATGGGGTATTGTTTAAAGGGTGATATGAATGAAGTTATTAATTTGCTTCATAAAATGGCAGCTGAGAATCTTGAGCTAAACTCAGAGATGAGAGCAACAATCTTGACATGTCTCTGTCATTGCACTGATTTGAATATGGTGGATCTTCTTCCGACATTCTCTCAAGAAGCTCTAAAAGAAAATGGCATCCCTTGCAATGATTTTCTTGAAAATCTTCACAAGTTCCATTCTAAAATTCCAAAGCTTGCTTCTTAATGCCTTCCTGGAGAAACTTTTGCTTGTATGATGGCTAGTAAGTCCATTCTCTTATTCTGTCATGTTTATTTTTAATGTCAATAAACCTCTTTGCATCTATGGTTCTCTTTTTTGTATACAGTTGTCTGCCTTGGCTGCGGATACAGACAGAACTCACCTTTTTTTTTTTGGGTCTTTAGGTGGGCTCTTTGTTGATTGCATTCTTCACTAGAAATAGCAGCAAATGACGTGGTGTTTCTTGAAACTGAGCGCAACACTCATGCAGATGAACACAATCAAAAGTTTTGACAGAGAAACAAGATTAGTATAAGTCAGTATCCAAACATGGCTGAGGCATCGATTGAGAGTTCGGAGACACAAATTGCTGCTCGCTGCTCCACATCGATTGACAAAAATGCTGTTGTACATGAAACTCAACACAGCGCTCTTGTTGTTGAAGCTATATAATGTTTGGGGGAAATGATCAATAATGGCATGAGCCAGAATTTAAATCTTGATATTATACGTATACCGAATTGATTGGTTAGGCTTACAGGACTAGGTTCACGCATCGCGAGCTTGGACAGGAAAATAACCATCTTATTGGGTAGTAAAGCAGAAACTGTTTCATAGGAGTTGTCAGATTATTTATACCATTGACCTTTACTGTCTAGATCAATTTTAGTACACAGTATAGCCTATGGTCCAGAATATTGCTCATGATGATATTTCTTTGAGCTTTTACATCCATCATATTGATTATGTATATTAGCTGTAAAAGACATGATTCTGTTTACGGAAAGAGTTACACATCTGATGACAGATATTACATAAAATGATTACACAAATTCACTAACAGCTGATTTTTGCTGAGATTAGAATTGTTGAACTGAAAGATAATTAGTTCTGAGATTTAATTACACAACTGCCTATCTGCCATCCCTCCAGAGTCTGGAGAGGCGAAGGGAGATGATTAACTAGCAGATGTTCATGTTATCATGTATGCAAATACCCATCTTAATTAATTCAGTTTTTGAGAAATTTCATATCCGACCTTATCACCTTATGCCAATGCTTCAATCTGGTATAACTTCACTTTAACTTTAGATTATCGGCGAAGTCCACTGATGTGCAAAATTTGGAAACTCCATTACACTACTGTTTCCAGGACACAAGCATCTTAGATAATAGATATGTCAGCCTAAGAAGCTTCCTTAACAACAGATTCATGAATCAATTAGGTCCTAACAAAAAGCTACAATATCCTAGCAAAATCAACAGGCCTGCTTAGAAACCTGCAAATGTAAGGACTATCCAAATAATGTCATCAATTAGAGCTCCATGACAAAAATTCCCGTATTAATGTGCGGTGTATTCTTACATCGCTAAATTTCAAAGAATAGGTGAGTGAGTGTGAGACCCAACTCAATAGAAAAAACCGATAGCAAAATTTTCATAAAAATAAACAACGCAAGTAACTTTGGACACTTTAAATAATAAAATGAGATAAGTAAATTAGAGCAAAGATTAAAATCACACAAATGACTATAATTTTATATCAGGAGAAATGATGTACATAAGAGTCGATCCAAATCTTAGCATAGTAGACACAACTCCAAATCTCAGGTGTCATCCCTAATCGGCTAATCCTTGGCTAGATATAATTAAGTCATTTTTTTTGGTTTAAAGTTAGAGAACCCTACCGAAGCATTTACTCATAATCTCGCACAAGTCAATCAGACTCGGTCGGGTTATAATTAAAGTTAGACTAGAGCCTCGTACAATTGAAGTCATCAAATTTCTGCTAATTTGCCGCCATTAATGAGTCTGCAACTAGAACAAAACGACTACTAAAATTCTGGGAATTCAACAAAAATCAAAGCTTGATTCATAATCCATGTTTGTTCATACTCGTTCTGCAAAATCACTTCTCCGAGCAATTTCAATTTCAATTTCAAATTCAACATCAAACCCAGAAACAATTTCTCTTCTTTTCCCTAAAACCCTAAACCCTAATTTCAACACCAACAAATTCGACGTCGAATTTCAATGGTTGATTCGGAAAATCAGCACTAGTTCATCTGCGCCAAGAGGAGGAGGAGGAGTGTGGCGGAACCCTAATAGTATATCAATATGGAGGAGAAAGAAAGAAATTGGGAAAGAGGGTTTAATTGTTGCCAAAGAATTGAAGCGTCTTCAATCAAACCCTGTTCGTCTTCAACGTTGTATTCAATCTCAAGTTTCTCGACTCCTTAAATCTGATCTTGTTTCTGTTCTTGCTGAGTTTCAACGACAAGATCAAGTTTTTCTCTCCATGAAAGTATGAATTTTTTATATTCTTCTATTATTTTTGGGTTTAGGAATTTGATAATTTGTTGGAATTAATGTTGTGGTTTTTTCTTGTTGATTATGGTTTGATAATATGTATTGTTTTTGGAATTTTGGAATAGAATCTCTGCAATTTGTATGAAATGAGAATTAGCTGCACCTTTAATTAGTTCTGATCAATATTAATCAGTTTTCGTTTGCAAATTATCAGTATAGTTCGAATTCAATAATGAAAATTTGGTTTGATTGGTGTAGTAATATACAAAGTACATTTTTAATAAGAAAAATCAATTGAGCTTAGTAGATATCAGTCGAAAAGAGCGAAATTTTAGGCATTTATTACATGATTTGGACAAAGTTTGATGACTATATGTAGGTTTGTAGGGTGGATGCCTGCATTGTGAGTTGGTTTGGTATTTCTTCCTGTTTGATGTAGTCAGATCAAGATAGGTTACACTGCTTACACATTTTGGTAATATTGGTGTAAAAACTAAAGAATGCTCTTGGTATTATATTTAAGAATTAAGTTATGTATGGTACAGTATTTGGTTGGCTAGAATTAGATGGCTGTAGCCTTGTAGTATCATCCATCATAGATTTGGAGACGTTAAAGGTCTGATTCTATGTTGGAGAGATTTTGAATTAGATGGTTGTAGCCTTGTAGGATCATCCATCATAGATTTGGAGACGTTAAAGGTCTGATTCTATGTTGGAGAGATACTTTTGGAGAGTTTGATCGATTTCCTTGTTGGGATGGGTTTGTGTATTGTCGAAATGACATAAATTAATATAATTAAGTAAACCATCAATTGTAGTTTATAGATTAATGAGTTGTTTATCTGAAGATAAGTACTCCGTAGGTGGGATTCATTAGGTTCTTACTAAAAACTTAAAAAGGGATAGTGCCTTCCAAGCTGCTCTCAGATTTCAGGTGTAATGGTTATGACTAAAAGGGTTTTCATTGTGATTTATCTGTAATCAGGCATACCAACTACTAAGTGCTGGTTTTCAAGTTTTCTAGTTTTCAGCCTGATATGTTCTCTATATTTGCTTGATCTATGATTTGAAAAATAAACAAAGTGACCTGATGATGCATATGTAAGAGTTCAGCAATTCATGCTTCCTTTATTAGAAAAGCGAAATATGCATATGGTAGAACAACTGTTGTGATTTAAATTTTTGGTTTTCCTTTCCACAGTTGTATGATGTGGTGCGGAAAGAGATATGGTACCGTCCAGACATGTTCTTCTACAGGGACATGCTCATGATGCTTGCAAGGAACAAAAAGGTAGATGAAACAAAGCGGGTGTGGGAAGACTTAAAGAGGGAAGAAGTTTTATTTGATCAGCACACTTTCGGTGACATTATGAGGGCCTTTTTGGACAATGAACTGCCAGATGAGGCAATGGAAATATATGCTGAAATGAGGCAATCCCCCGATCCCCCTCTTTCACTTCCTTTTCGAGTCATTCTGAAAGGGCTTATTCCATATCCTGAATTGAGGGAGAAGATCAAAGCTGACTTTCTGGAGCTATTCCCTGGATACTCTGTCTACGACCCTCCTGAAGACCTCTTTGAAGACCAAGACTGGAAAACAGAGAGTGATTTGGATTAGTAAGGTAAGTTTTCCAGCCTTAGTTGTTTTAGAGAGAGAGAGGGGAGATTTTTGAGTCTTTGGGACAGTGTGTGTTTATGTTCTGAAGGAAAAAAAAAGTTTTTTTGATTGGCTGAAATCTCAACTGAAAATCTGTAACTAGACAAATTTGTATCTACCTTTTACATGAGAAAAATTAAGCCTAAAAGGTACTGTTTATATGCCAAACAATTGAGACTGCTGTAATACAATACACCTGGTGAACACATTCTTTCAAGTTTCTAAAGGCAATCCATTTTGTACTTAGATATTAACTACTTTACATAAATTTTCCGCAATCCCATCCACCAGTGTGTATGTTTGATAATACAATTGAGACTCTCATTTCCCAGAGAATAAAATTTGGAGTTTTGCTTGCACTGAAGAGAATTTCATCAGAACCTTTCAATCATGTTTTTCACTTGATGTATACTTCTCTTGATACAAATGTTCTCATCATCAGAGAAAGGAAGGTTCATTTTTCATAAGGCTCATGAATATCTTCCTTGTCATATATTTGAAAATTGGATGTCCTTTCATTGGCTCTCCTTCCTTTCCTATGCCTGTGATGCCGAATCAAATCACCCTGATTATCCAAATGCTGGATTACACCGGCGCTACTTCGATGCTTGCTATGTTTATGCTTATCTTTATGGACATGATGCAAATACTGATTATAATCGCTTGATTGATGTGCTGCATGGTGATGATCTTGTTCATTGTCCTTCTTCCTGTGCCTATGCTTTACTTCATGCATGTTGTGATGATGGTGTGTTCGGTGATGGTGAGGTCGGTGTCTCTTGTGATGAATTCGGTGATGATCATGCTGAGCTCTATGCCTTGGTACTTTTTTGTGCCTCGGCGTACCTTCCCAGCAATGATCTTCCCACCAGTCGTAAAGAGGATCAAACAGTCCTTTTTGATGTAAAAGCCATAGAAGCACAAGCACTAAATGCCAACAGAAAACGTTGCAATTAAGGTTCGTTAATTGTCATTGGATTCAAGTGCTGAACAAATGATGCAGAGAAAAAACAATTTGGTTACCTGTAGGAAAGATGGACAAAAATAATCCAAACAAGACGACCCAACTCATGCACACATATTGAATGTGACAGTGGAAGTCGAAGAACCCTGAACACTTGCTTCTACTCAAAACAAAAATGTAAAATAAATGTTTAGATTCATTAGAACATGGAATGAGAAAGCAGAATCCAACACTTTTGCCTACAGCAGTACAACTACTATATTTAGTTTTCATAATTTGAAGCCATCACAATTATCTAAGATAAAATCTAGCAGGTAATGTCTAGAGACATGGGTTACTGTTGTTGAAGTTGGCAGAACTGTCAAAATTTTCGTTCCTCACAGTTCGAACACAATTTAGTCTGAAGTTTGAACTCACAGGAATCCTCTTATATGGACTTTTAGGCTTGCTTTGTATATTTTCTGATGATATTTTTTTTGTTTGATGTTAATCAGTCTATGCCGAGACATTAAAATCTGAAGTTATAAAACTCACAGAGATCCTCCAATATTAGTTTTAGGCATTTTCTTGGCTTTCTAAAAAAAACTGCTAGTATCAATATTTTCATGTAGTGAAGTGTATTCAGTTTGGTTACTCTTTTTTAACATAGGAAACTAAACAACTATTACAAAATTATGTAATATCAGCAAGATTTTAACGGACATTCTCCATACAAATACCTGCAATTCTTTCCTGTGATGAAGTCTAATAAACCAGCCCAAAACTTGTTCCATATGTCTTTGATAAATCCAAATAAACTTGCTGTCTCAGACTTTGGTGGCTGAAAGGGGGCTCCCTGTAGTATTTTACGTTGCATCAGTTATAGTCCGCACACAAACAGTCTATAATGTGTAAACGCGAGTGTGAGTTCATAAAATTGGCACTGTGAAGTTAACCTCTTAAAGTGCAGTGTGAACATTTTTACCTGTGTTCCATTGTCAAGCACTGTGGCAGTGGTGGTGAACTGGCATTCAGCTCTATCGACTTCATTAAATTCCGAATCTTTTAAAATTGCTGCATTCAGGGAAACATTTAAACTGAATCATATGTACTACAAATCTAAACCAAAGCCAGGACAACCTTGAAAGCAAAGCCAATCAGAATCAGCAAAAAAAACAATCCTGTACCAGAACATGCATATTTTGAAGCTTGATCAGAAGTTGGATAGATTTTGAATGATCGATTACCAACCTCTTCAGGCTTCATGATGAAAAATTGTTCCTGCAATTTATGTTTGTGAACATAACATCCAGAAAATCAAAGTATTCATGAAAATGTAAGATCAATGATCACAATGAAAATTTCGAATCTAGTACCTCCATCATTGTCACACCTTTTGAGCATTTAAACTGTAAAAGGTACAAAAATAAATTTACAAACTGTCTAATGAAGTATGAGAATCCAAAGAGGAAAAAGTTGGGAACACAGATTATAGTATCATTTATACCGTCAAGCTGTATGATGCTTCCACTTTCCCGGTGTTCTTTGTTTTTATATCTGCAGTCCCATATTGTGCAAGCGCTTCAAATGTAGGGACAGTAACACCTAAAATCTTTCCAGGGCTCCTACAATTACATAAGAAATAAACTTTAGAACATTACAGTAAAAAATTGTCATATCAGAATATAGCAGCAAAAGACATCAGAACAATCTTGCAAATGTAGCAAGCAACTTAGCAAGCATAATTAGTAAAAACATATACTAACCTCTGATAAACATATTCAACGTCATCAGCTGCTAATTCTATCACAAGATTAGTGTTGATAGCTTCAGAAATCCCAAAGGAAAACGTACGAGGCCCTGCACCCTGTATGCCTTTTCAGTTAATGACAGACTAACAATATATTTATAGGTGAATATGTAATGCAGAATCTGTAAACGTACTGGGTGCTCATTTATCCGTTCAAACCTTCCTACCACACCATACAAAGGTGGTTGATGCCTAGCAATTCGATTCTGGTCAGCCTGTGAAACAATTACTCAGAACACTTTCAGTCCACAAGACAATTTTAAGTTAAAACATTCCAAAATATAGAGAAGACTGTAGATAGACGAGCACAAATTGTAAAACAAACAGTTTTGTGCAAAAATATTGCCTATACTAAATTAATTCGGAAAACTCAGGAATAGAGAAAGGACAGAAAATGAAAAAACAGTAGTACAGTTACTTCTATTTTAAAGCTTGAGATACTAACTTCAAAAAAATTCCACAACTGGTTGTGCAAACAACTCAAGTATGGGGAGGTGCAGAAATCTGGCTGACCGTTGAAAGCCTCATAACCGACTCCAATTTTGTTGCATTCGAGGCCATCCAATGTGAATCTCACTCTCTCAAGTAGCATATACATAGAAAAATTACGTCCTAGGTCAGGAGGCTGGCCTGGTCCATGCTTCAGACACCAAAAAATAAAAAAAAATAAAACAAAAAGGCTCTCTCAGTCAGTCCAAATTCATTGGCAGCATAGCCAAAATTAAAGTTGCACAATGGCAAGCAACATACCACCCTCGGTATCACTAGGTAGAAGTCCTCAAACGATGGAATATTAGTGTAACCACCAAAATCGCCAACAAGATTCACTCTGAGAAAGCTGTCACTGGACACAGCTGTTCGGTTATCAGGACCAACAATCACTTCCTGAAGGCAAGCCAAGAATCCAACATAAAGGCCATATGATTAACAATAAAGGAGAAAGAAACCAACACATTCACATAACACAAAAATTGTTATGATGTGACTTACTGATACTTTAGATCCAGTCTTGACTTCAATCCGAACACTAAATCCTATAGTTCTCTGCCCAATGCCAAATATATGGAACCTAAAAATATTAACAAGTTCATTATGTTATCTAGATAATTGATTAGGCTCGAAAAAAGGTAAAAGTTTAACTAGAACACTCTTTTTACCACATAAATTCACAAGACTATAAGATTATAGTCAATAAAGAAACTTGATCTTGAAGCAATTCAGGCTCATCAGAGGCAAAAAGGAGTCAGTTGGCTTACCAATCACCAGAAAATCGTAGACAATGTGCAGTATTCGCTTTCCCCTTTACAAGCTTGTCAACTGATAAGCAACACACAGATGACAACACAAAATTTTAATCCTTTCCTTTTGACACGAATACTGAACTTGTTCGATTAGTTTCAGAAACTTACAAAAGTTTCCACATGAAGAAGGTACTCGTCTTCTATCACCACAAGGACAACAAACTGGCTGGTGTTGGGCATTTAGATACAATCAAAACCGGACAGTAATTTGATTATTTCTAACAAAATTATAAATTTGTGTATGAATTTACACATTAGAGTGTTCAAGATCAACAAATAGCCTTACCTGAGTGGCCTCAATAACGTGACCTTGATCATCCTTCAACCTGTAAATCAATGACAAAAGGAACGAGTCATCAAACACACACATACAAAGCAGCTGCATACATTTGTATCAAAGCTCGAAATATGGGATTAAGGACAAACACCATCAGAGCAAGTAGGAGACAAAAAAGGGAGAGAAATTGCCTCTCACATATCTTCACAACATGAGCATCAGCATCCGGCTCACACTTTCGTGTCTTGACAAAATACTCTTGGGGTTTATATGGGACATCCTGAAAATTTGATGCTAAAACATGTCAAATTACCATCGAATTTTTCACTACAAAAAACACAAGAAACAAACTTAACATTCCTAATTATACAAGAAAGTTGCTTAAAGTTTCAGCACCATATTAGGCCATCGGAAAATAGACTAAATTTAACACACATCAGCAATGACACGTGTTACTTCCTAACAACAAAACAAAGACTAATTAGTAAGCCATACTCGGATATAAGTAAGATCAAAAACGGCGTAAGCAGCAGATTTGTTGACAGTAATCACAGGGGGCAATCGCAAAGTCTGCATCTTATTCGTCGAATTCTCCTCCACCTCTGCAACCTCTGCCACCATTGACGCTTCTCCTCCACTCTAAAAAAAAAAAAAAAACCAATATTATGTTTTAACAAAACCTATAATATCAACAAGTTAATGTAGGAAAACACAACAACAACTTAAACAACCAACTTACAGAGTTGCTAGGAACAGCCATGTTAATGATGATCTTGCGAGTACAATTAAGGTTACCATTATTATTAGAACCATTTGCATCTGTAAGAGAAGTCTTCTCACATTTTTCGAGTTTCGATTTTGAAAGTATTTGAATTGCTTCTCCATATACAAATCCAAATCTTCCTCCACCACCGCGATTATTTACAAAAAGTGGGAGGATGTTTAACAAGAGCAACGTTAACAACATCATCCTAAAAACCCTTTGCATTGTTACACCATACTCCAAGGGTTTCCAAAATTTTTAGCAGATTTTAAAATGTTTTCGTATACATTCAAGTATTCAACTACCCTGCAATCATTACTTTTATGAATAAGAGATGTCAGAGTTTCGTTTACAATCCAAAATTAATAAATAAAAAGCAAAAGAAAAGAAAAAATAAGAAAAATGAAGAAGAACCTGTTAGATGAATGTATATGATGAGTGATTTGTCAAAAAAAAAAAAAAAAAAAGAATGTATATGATGAGTGATGATGGAGAATAGAATAGAGTTGGTTAATTATATTATAGATTTTTTTTATTTTCTTTTTGAAATATTCAAATAAAAGAGGTGCAATTAAAAAAAAAAGTTAACGTAGGAGTAGAAGTTATAGGGGTTTTTTTTTTTATTTTTTTTTATCATTTTTTTTTTATTATTATTATTGGGAAGTTATAGGGGAATTTGATATT
Source organism: Chenopodium album (assembly GCF_948465745.1). Lineage (NCBI taxonomy): Eukaryota > Viridiplantae > Streptophyta > Magnoliopsida > Caryophyllales > Amaranthaceae > Chenopodium > Chenopodium album. Next base: position 2,264,787 of record NC_137855.1, read on the forward strand.
TGAAGAGTTGGGAAAGTTGTAATTTAATTACAATTATCTGTAAAAAAACAAAAAAGGTTGTAATTTATATATATATATATATATATATATATATATATATATATATATATAGGGGAAGGCTCTCGTGAGAATTTTTCTTATGTGAGAATTTTTCATATGTGAGAACACTCTTTATGTTCTAAATTTTTACTCGTATGTTCTAAATTTTAAACCTGATGTTCTAAATTTTTCCTTAGGTAATCTAAATTAAATCAAATGTTCTAATTTAGTACTCACGTGTTCTAAACCATAAATTAGTTAAGTTTGATGTCATAAATTTTAAATAACTTGTTCTAAAATTTTAACTTATATGTTCTAAATTTTAAAACGTGTGTTCTATGATTTTTAATTATATGTTCCAGATTTTAAAGCGTATGTTCTAAATTCTTTACTCACACTTTCTATATTCTATATCAATTTGTTCTAAATTTTTATTCACATGTTCATAATCTTAAATCAGATGTTCTAAATTTTACTCATATGTTTAAAATTTCATAAAACAAATTTTATAATTTTTTAATCACTTGTTCTAACTCTTAAATCAGATGTTCTAAACATATTACTCACACAAATGTTCTAAATTATTACTCATATGTTCAAAATTTTAACTTGAGTCACATGTTCTAAATTTTAACTCGCATGTTCTAAATTTTTACTCACATGTTCTAAATTTTAAATCTATTCTCATATAAGTATGAAATCTCACATATGGACCTATTCTCACCGGATCCCTCCCCTATATATATATATATATAGGGGAAGACTCATGTGAGAATTCCTCTTTATGTGAGAAATCTTTCATATGTGAGAACACTCTCATGTTCTAAATTTTTACTCGTATGTTCTAAATTTTAAACTAGATGTTCTAAATTTTAATATACGTGTTCTAAATCTTAAATGAGTTAAATCAAATAAATGTTCTAAATCTTAAATTATTTGTTCTAAATTTTAACTTTATACTTCGTATGTTCTAAATTTTTTAATCATATGTTCTAAAGTATTACTAGTATCTTCCAAACTTTTACTCACATGTTCTAAATGTTACTCATATGTTTTAAGTTTGAAATCCGGTGTTCTTAATTTTTATTCACATGTTCTAAAATTTATTCAAATTTTCTAAATTTCAAATCAGGCTTTTCAAATTTTTAATCACGCATTGTAAATCCAAAATCAAATGTTCTAAATGATTACTCGCGTAGAAGTTCTAAATTATTACTCACGTGTTCAAAATTTTAAATCATGTGTTCTGAATTTTTATGATATGTTCTAAATTCTTACTCATATGTTCTAAATTTTTACTCACATGTTCTAAATTTAAAATCAGTTCTCATATAAGTATGTTTTCTCACATATGGGCATATTCTCACCGGATATATATATGTATATATATATATATATATATATATATATATATATATATATATACTTTTGAAACCGTTGTAATTTAAATATGGTACGTGATAAATAATGTCATGATTTGAAATATGTTCGGGTTTGGATAAGTTCCGTTTTGAGGCAACTATCTAGACACTCTTTTGGGATTTTAGGCACGAGATTTAAATTTAGGCTCGGTTTGGCCAAATTGAATTTTATCCAAACAAAAATTAATTAATAACTCATATGGTAAAACTTCTATGTACCTTAAATTCTACTTAACTGTAGTGTTCAATTTTTGATTGCCCAAAGTTTGATTTTGATCGGCCATAATTCAATTTACAATTAACCCAATTAATTCAAATTAGTTTCGATCACTTCAATTAAGCAAGATCATTTTAGTTATAAAAAAATGGGAAATTCTCAATGGTAGCAATGTATTTTTGCTCATTCTCAATGGTAACAAAATATTTGACAAATTCTCTCAAATAGCATTATTTTCTAAAAGTTTCTCTAACATGACACTATTTTTATAATTAGTTCTAATTAGTATAATTAAAGAAGATAATTTTTTTTTAATCTCTCTCCTCTTACATCCCACCTCCACAACCCATGGAAACCCCACCATAACCACCGCCCATGACCATCACCATCATCTGACCCACACCTCATCGGATCCCAAAACCCGACCTGACCCCACCTCGAACACCAAACCAACCCCCTTTCACCAAATCCCACCCATTCTCACCTGAGCTCCCTCACCGGACCCAAAACCACTTCGACCCCCCTCACCGAATCCCACCCCTTCTCACCTGATCCCTCACCAAATCCCACCCCCTCACCAAACTTGAAACCTCTTAGACCCTCCTCACTGGATGCCAAAACTCCACCTGACCCATCTCAAACCCCAAACCTGACCACATAATTTGATTGAGAATCGAGATCGGTTAACTCAATTGTATCAAGGAAGATAACTCAATTAAGCTTTTGAAATGAGGGAGGAGAGAGAATGAGGGTGGTTGTACCGGCGGAGACAAAAGGTTTTAGGGTTCCGACGCAATAAGGAATTTCGGCAAGGGATGGGGTGGGTTTGCGGGGTTATGTTATTTACGGGGTGGTGGTGGGTTCTGGTGGCAGCATGGGTGGTTGGTGAAGTGTAAAAAAAAAATATTTGTGTTTAATTAAGCTGTTTTTTAGGATATCTTGTTTAATTAAGCTAATCAACTGCTAATTGTAAAAATATTGTCATATTAGAGAAATTTTTAAAAAATAATGCTACTTGAGAGAATTTGTCAAATATTTTGCTACCATTGAGAATGTGCAAAACTATATGGCTACCATTGAGAATTTCCCTAAAAAAATTACTCCATATAACAATTCATTTTAGTAGATAACTACTTGCCATCAAATCCAACATACTTATATGAATACTTTTTGATCCGATCTAATTCCAACAATATAGTAAGTACGAGTACAAAATCTTTAAGTTATTGGATCAATTTAACTTAATTTAAGTAGCAAATTAAATGTGTAAAATAGATATCCCCAAATAAATCACTGATTACGTCATCATCAAATGTATAAATTAGAAAGCCGCCAAACATTTCAATTCATTTTTCTCCTCACTTTCCTAATCAATTAAATTATTCTCAATTAAAGCATTTTCGATCTCTTTTGTTTTTATCCATTAAAATAAATTCCCACTTTTCCCTTTTCTTTTCTTTTCACTCTATAAATATCTACATTTATCATCATTTTTCTTCAATTCCCAAAAAAAAAAAAAAAAAAAAAAAAACAATTTTAAGAGGACAAAGAAAATAGTGAGTGAACTATGTCGGCGATTTCCCGGCGAATTTCCGCCGGCGCCGGAATACCACCACTGGAATCCCGGCGATTCAACACGCAATTCCGACAACCACTTACAACTCTCCGATTATCACGAAATTCGCCGACATCAAATGTTAATCAATATCAACGGTTAGAATGCGTTCATCATCAGGTCAACGTGAACCGTTGGATTGAGGTGAGATCGGACGGTGGAGAGGATAGATGGAAGAGGAAGAAGACGACGTCGTTTCGGTGTAGGGTTGGAGTAGGAGAAGTTGATGAGAAGGAAGAGAGAGATCGGACGGTGAAGGTGATGGTTGCAGCTGGAGCTACGGTAGTACTGGGTGTAGCGAATCGGGTTTTGTATAAGTTGGCTTTGGTGCCTTTGAAACATTACCCCTTTTTCCTCGCTCAACTCGCCACTTTCGGGTACTTCCTCCGTTCTTTTTTTTATTGCAATGCTCGTGTTTTCACGTTATTAAATAAGTTGATTTACTCCGTAGTAAAGGTAAATATTGAGGCGAATCTAATAAGGAAGTCGAGTATTTATTTTTTAAATTGCAATGGTCGTGTTTTCAAGTTATAAATGAAGTTGATTTACTCGGTAGTAAAAGTAAATATTGAGGCGAATCTAATAAGGAAGTCGAGTATTTATTTTTTTAATTGCAATGCCCGTGTTTACACGATATAAATGAAGTTGAATTACTCCGTGGTAAAAGTAATTATTGAGGCGAATCTAATAAGGAAGTCGAGTATTTATTTGTTTATGTTTTGTCGTGATTTATTGTCAATAGGGACTAGTGAGTATAAAATGAGAATAATGTAGTGTTTATTTAGTTTACGTTTTGTTGGGACTTAAATTAAGTGGTACCCATAATTTACGTTTTGTGGAAGTAATTGAAATTACAAATATGAAGTATAACGGGTTTATATATGGCAAGACTACATAATATCAGCTCATGTAATAATTATTCATTTTACGGAGTAATTTTTATGCTAATTAATTGTTATTTATGGTGATTTTTTACTTAATTTGATGTTTTTTTTTTTTGCTCAAGTTTCTTTATTTGTGGGGTCATGGTAATATTCTTTATCTTGTAGTGGGGTCAAATAAAGTGATGTTCTGATTCTTATAGAAAATGACCAAGAACATGAACTGTGGTGAAAAAAATGGTTCTCCTCAATTAAATAGCTTTTAGAATGTTTTGGGGTTAAATTCCTAACTTTGTAAAAATATAATTGATGAATTAATATGGAGTCCTCTTTTATTGAATGAAGTAGAGTTTTTAACTTTTTATAGGGAACCCTTTAAATACACCGAACAACGCTTGATTTGTCTTGAATTCCCAGACCCTTTGGTAATATATTCAAATGCTATGGAGTGGTAATGCATTGCCCTTTTATGCTCGAGCATAATGATTTAATGAAGTACGAGTAGATGTTTATTTTTTTACGGGAGCATAATGTATGTGTCTAATGTGTGGCCAACTGGCCATGTGGGGACTAGAGAGAGAGTGTGCATGGTTGATTCTTTATGATCTGTTAAGATTACTTTTACCCAAAGCAACAGTAGGAATTATTTAGAAAGTGGAAAAGTAAGCTTTATAAAACAAGTTAAAATTGAAGTATACTTGTAATGATTTACAAGACCTTTGTCCTTTGATAGAAAGGAATTTTTTCTCTATTTTATGTAGTTGACAATTTGATGGTGGAGGTGGCTGGTTGGTGTGGTTGATACTAATTTTAGAGCGATTCTGTATGTTTTTTGAAAGCATTTCTGGTAATAGAAAATGATGAAAATAACTGCTCGAGTGAGCGGCTCAAAATCAATTTTGGTGTGGTCCAAACAGGACTATTTGAAATCTTAACAACTTGGCTATGAAAGTTCTTTCAAATTGTCAAAATGAGAATCAGTGAATGAAAGTTGCACAATGTGCATTTTTAGCAATTAGCATCTAGATCCATTATACAAAGTACAAGTCTTCTACTGTTCTGCTTGCACACTGTTTGTAGTAATCTAACCTCCTACAATCTGCTATGTTTTTCAGGGCTTATGATTGTTAGGAACTTCATTTATTTTTGGTCATATGGTCCCGCTGTCCACCACCTTCATGATTTATATTACTCTTATGAGTTTTATATCTGAATTGATCTTTTAACTTGCAAAAAGTTCAAATAATGCCTGGAACCAAGAGAAATGCTTTCTTCGTATGTAGATTCCTTAAGAAGGGTGTGCAAGGTTAAATACAAATAATTTTACTAACAATTACTTAGCATGAATTGCTAACTCTAATTCAACTGTTACTCTGAACTCTTTTGCTTGCTCCCCTGGGCATTTGTTTATAGCTGATTACTATCTTCATAGGAGATTGAAATGAAAGGTAGCATTCTATGAGAGCTTTAAGATTGCTATATCTACTAGATTCTGCGCTTGTCAATTACTCAGGATAGTTTACTGAATTTGTTAACCAATATAGTATGGTGCATATTAAGGCCATGTTCTTTTCACTTGAAAACTTCTGAACTTAACTGAAGTAATTTGACCTCTGAACTTTGTTGCAAAGCAAACTTATAAGACTTTATCTAAGCTTATTAAATGTGAAAGTGTTTTGTTGATTGTTTGTAGAACAGGGCATAAGTTTCTTAGAGTTGGATCTATAACGATATTAGGCTGTTGCTATGTTACATTTATATTGACTTTAGCTGTGTTTCTTTATACAGATATGTATTTGTATATTTCTCTATCTTGTATCTTCGACATCGTGCGGGCTTTGTCACTAAGGAGATGTTGTCATTGCCTCAAGTTCCGTTTCTCGGAGTTGGATTATTAGAGGCTCTAGCAGCGGTATCTGGAATGGCAGCGGCAAGTAAGGTTAATGTGTTACTCTATTTGAATCATATTTTTGTTCTTCTGGAGTTGCATTAGAAGATCTTGAATGTTTAGGGTTTAATTTGATCTGATGAATTTCAATTTTTTTTGTGGTTTGGAACAGCAATGCTTTCTGGTGCATCAATTCCCATTTTGTCTCAGGTATAATTTTTTGAAATATCCAGATTATGTGGCTAAACTCACAAAAAAGTTGCAAATATAGGTTTGTATAAATTTTAAACCATAATATATATACATATCAAAATGCATTATTGTATTCGTGATTTTTTGACTTTATGAGTATGAGATGGTCATCAACATGTCTGTCACATGCGGGTTTTTGACATATGAAGCAAAGCTTCAGTTGCAAGCAGCAATATATCAGAAGTCATGGTTGATGGTTGGTCAATCCACTTCGCAGTGGCGGTGAAAGAACTAATTTGTCCATCTTTTCTGCAGACTTTTCTTGTTTGGCAACTTCTCCTATCTGCTATATTCCTTGGAAGGAGGTATAATGTCAATCAACTAGTGGGTTGCTTATTGGTCTCTTTGGGCGTAATAATAACTGTAGCTAGGTGAGTTGCATTCCTTCTGTATTATACATTATCATCCTGATTTTTTATTCGAGCTTTGGAAGCCTTTTTCATTTAGGATCTGAAGTTTGAGTGTAGAATCCTGTTGCCAATAAACGTTTGGAAACAACTTTGAATTGATAGTAATAGAAATTCTGTTAACAGAAAACTGAGGTCACACTCTGGTTTAAACTTTAAGATACTTTTTTGTATGTTACTTGACCTACCAGTAGTAGAACTTGTCTCCTTTCATGCATTTCTGTAGTGCTGTCATAAAAATGTGGATTCCATTTCCCAAAATGGAGGACTGGAGACATTACAGTAAATGTTCTCCCAAGTTGGTTATATGGATTGTACATCTTAAGTTCAACTATGTTCTGCAGTAACTTTCCTTTAATTAATATCTGCTTTTGATGGTACTAGTTATAATGATTATTCTATTGTTTAATTTTGCCTTGAAAGAGCTCTACATGGGAAGCCGTTCCATTTGGAGTATTGATTGTTCGTTTGAACTGTTGTCTTTGCTCCCTACTTTCCTTTTTTAAATGTAGAGGAAGGTAGACTAAGATGATCAATTACCACTTACACTATTCTGTTAGTAGAGATAGAATATGGTTTTTGCCACTTGGTGGATTCAGACTTAAATTATTGTTAATTATAACTAGATTCTGAATACTTTTGATATTGTATTGCAGTGGATCTGGTGCTGGACCCTCCTTGAATGACACCGGCCTATTCTGGAGTTTTTTGATGATTTTTTCATTTTTTTTACAAGCAGCTGATACGATTTTGAAGGTAATTACAAACTACAAATGGATATGCTGAACTTGTTATTTCTATCATTGTGTGCCTCCTGTTGTCAATTTTGTTGGTTCTATGTCTCTATGATCATGCAATATCTGATGGACAATTGCATTATATTGTAGGAAGTAATTTTTCTGGATGCTACTGAGCGATTAAAGGTATATCTGTTGCTGGGCTTGTACCATTTATAAGTGCTTTGCTCACCTTAAGATTCTGATCTCTTGATGGCTGTAATGTGAATGGTTGCGTTATGCGGCTTAGAAGTTGGAAAATGAAAGAAGTGGATACTGAGGGAGTAGCCCAGATACTTGACTTCATATATGTTGGCACTTGTTATAATAAATTATAGAAATGGTCCTTGAGTAAAGAAGTTAATATTTGAATAAGTTGAACGTTCCTAACAGATTTTGCAACCATGGTTTACTAGCTACTTTAGGCGTATTACTTCATCCATGTGTCATTATAATGATATTTGCACGTGTCATCAAGCTCCTCAGGTCACTGTGCGAAGCAATGAAAAAAATGGATTCTGTTTTTTTTTTTAAATCTCTTTCTCCAAGGATTTTGCTATCTGTTATCTTGTGATAAATTGTAAAAGTGAATGCTGGTCCTTGTCACAGGGAGGTTCGGTTGATCTATTTGTTGTAAATTCATTTGGATCTGCTTATCAAGTAAGTATCTGATAACATCAAGACATTTTTATGAATCCTTAGTGCCGCAAGTGGTTTACATGGGTTACATTACTCATGTTTAATTTCTGTACCTGAAATTTCTTTCCTCACGTCATGCAGGCACTCTTTATATGCCTTCTTCTACCCTTCCTGTCAAAATTGTGGGGCATACCATTTAATCAACTTCCGTCATACCTTAAAGATGGAGCAGCATGCTTTCTCAATATCAATGGTCTCTCAACGGGTACAGCTAAATTTACTTTCACCTCTCTTACCTTGGAGTGTTTGTGAAAGCAGTCTTTCTGTTTGAAGTGGAGTGTGGCATCTCATGCTTTCAGACTCTGCTTCGGCAGGATCCTTAAAAAAATGGTTATAGTCGTCGTTCTTTAAAGTTATACCATTTGCAACATGCCCTTGCAAATTTGTCTATTTATTTGGTTTATTATTATATCACTATATCTAACAAAGTAAAAACTGTATTAATGTTTGAGAATTCCATAGGCTGATACATTTAGAAATTTTCTTCTTATTGTGCCACAAATTTAGTTTTGGGTCATCAGTTACATATTATGCATCTCTTAGAGGCCAAGGGAGCATATATGCATAGGGAAGAGGAAAACTGTTTTCTTTGGGAATGGGGTGAGTGTCTTGTGGAACTAGTAAACGAAGTTCTCCATTTTCATTTCCTGCTCTGGTATTATGTACATTTGATACTTTTTTTGAAGTTTATCCTTTCAAGTGTTACATGTTCATTTTTAGGATTGGATTGAAGCAGATTTATAGACAATTTGTAGTACATGTAAATTTTGAGTGTGTAGGAATTGGGCGACTTGCATTTTTAAAACCTTACAAATTAATGCTCGTCCATGGAATTTTTGTTCAATTTTGTCTTGACACTGCTATAGAGTGGAACTTTTGAACAGTCGGTGATTTTGGCTACTCTGCAGGATGCAATGGTGCTCCCTTGTTACCTTTGCTCTTTATTATCGTGAACATGGGTTACAATATATCTTTGTTGCATCTTCTTAAAATCTCCTCAGCAGTGGTATCTTGCCTTGCCTCTACAGTTTCAGGTACACATTACATGTATAATTAGTTCAAGCTTTAAAACAGGCGTTGATATTCTGTTCGCCTGATTCTGGAAACACTAATCACTTGTACCATGCAAAATTCATCTTTTGCTTATTCCACGAAAGTCTTCAAGATTATGACATTGATATGCTGATGTCCTTTGTAATTTGAATGCAGTGCCCTTGTCTGTGTTTGTCTTCACTTTGCCTCTGCCATATCTTGGTGCTGGTACTGCTCTTCCACCAGGCTTTGTGGCCGGTGCTGTCGTCCTTGTGCTGGGATTGTTTTTCTACTCATGGAGGCCTGCGATGGTGCCTGCCAGTGCAACCACTTCGTGATTTAGGTTTAGCTAGGTAGTGAGGAGAAAATTATCATTGTTGTAGCTGCTTCGATGTGCTTGTAGCGATTGTTGTTTGTTTAGTCTTAGGGGGATTACTGATTATTTAGAAATAAGCATATGTTTAGTGATCAGATTATTCCTTTGCATCAAGAAATTTTGATGCTTCATGTGCAAGTTTGGTTAATGAGATCTAGGAGAGCACATATAAACATTCAATTCATCAACTGTGTTACGAAGTGTAAACACTTAACATTCTATGCCAATCATCATCTATCAGTCTATCACAAAATCAAGTTGACAATCTTCTGTCTTTGCATTATTTTCACAGTTTACAAGTATTTTAATGTATGATATGCTATACAGGGGTGCACAAAATGCAATATATTGTGCTACACTTGCTTACCCGATTGTCGTGATGTATGTAATACGCTTTGGCTATAGTCGTTGAGGTGTGAGCATATGCATCAAATAAGTTGCACATAGGATTGCATGGTCCTCCATACCCTTGGAAGGTAAACCTTGTCAAAATTGATGAGTAGTGAAGATCTGCAAATTTAAACCAAATTATTGTTACACTCAAATTGATACTACAATGAATTCCAAAGATCAGAGACCTTTAGCCACATTAATCAAGTTGAAGTTGCAAGGTGAAGGTCAATATTTGGAAAATTGGGTGCAATGGGCCACTTTGTATGTCATAAATGAGGCTATGTGATCAGCCCACTATATATGGACCTAGCTCATACGTGAATTTGGGCTCAACTTCTTAAAAATTAAATATTTCTTTTCATGTATGGAGCTATGGAGTAGCTGTTAAAATTGCGAAAAATATACTATCTTGGTTAATTTTTAGTTGTATCAAAATTTAGTCAAATTATTAAATCTGATCAGATCAAATTAGATCTTATTAAAAACATACCGTATCTTCTTATTTCAGGTGAAGAGAATAAGTTCTATATATTAGTTGCAACAAACTAAAATTTTTAAAAATTAAATTACCAACATACCCTATATAAACCATTAAACCCTTTTGTGTATAGCTATATAGCCATTTTTCAAAAAAGAAATTCTTATATACACCATGATCAAAGTGCAGTAAAGCCATAAAGCTACCCCATATATTTTTTTTTCCCATTAAAATGATTATTGCTCATTTAATCATCCAATAATTAAAAAATAAAAATAACATTTGATACACTTTGCACCCGGGTATATGTAATACGGAGTAACTTTTAATTTTTTAATGGTAAGTATGACCTTGATCAGACCTTAACTCTCACGATTTATTTTTGTCTTTTTTGTTTTTTTTTTGTTTTTTTTTTTTTTTGAAAGATGTTTTTGTCTAATTTTTACAGGCTAGATACTTGAAACTAGGTGGAGACCCCCACTTCCAAACACTCTCACTTTGACTATATAAGCAATATTAGTGATAGTATAAACTTTAAAAAATTTCTAAGAACTTGTAAATTTGCAAGTCAAACTTAAAAACCTAAGAGTTTTCCTTTCAAATTTGCAATACATTGAGATCGAAATTGGTGTGAAAGAGTGACAAGAGAAATAAGGTTGATAGTGATCTGGATATTCAGTTGTCCACCTACAATGTGTGGAGTGAGTTGGCATTCCCAAATGGCGGTGGCCCATGTTCTGTTAGGAACTAGATTTATTGTAAACTTTACATCTAGCTAAAACGGAGTGGGTGATGATTGATGAACCGATGACAATGAGAACAAGCTCTTAGAAATTTTTTTAAAGTTCGCACTATCTTTGGATATCCGATCTGAAAAAATTGAGTTACATCATATATGACAATAAATTTGAATCCGAATAAAATCGCATAAACCAATTACATGTTTAGGTTATTTTTAAGCTAGAGACTGACCATGCTTAACTCTTATTAGCCAAGCTTGAATGAGATTTTTAAAAACTCAAGTTAACTCCAACACTAATAATTTTTATAAAGTATCAAGCTTAGCACAAACAGATTAAGCCTCAATTTGACCAGAATTGTTCACAAACCTACTTAATGTAAGTTTATATGAGGTACTAAAATTAGCATTAAGAAACACCTAAACAAATTGATAGAAATTAAGCAAACTCGAAGCCCCACAATAGAGTCAAACAACCAATAGAATCAGTCAACCAAACAAGTGATTGAAAACCTTATCCATTCACGTTTAACCACGTGTCCACCGCAGTTGAAACCATACTTTGTTACAAGAATCCAATGAATTAAAACTCTCTTTATACAACTACACCATAACTCCCTACATTCCCCTCCCCCGGCCCCTATTTTACCACTCCATAACTCCCTATATAAAATACTCGAACTCGGGCGTGGTTTAGCAATTCACTATAAATACATCGAACCCTTTCTCACATTTTTCCCCACAAACAAAAAAATGGCGCAAAATTCTACACTCTCTCTCTTAATTGTTCTCTCTCTACTTTCTCTCTCTTCAGCCCATAATTATATGGATGCTCTTAGAAAGAGCATTCTTTTCTTTGAAGGCCAACGCTCTGGTAAACTTCCCCCTGATCAACGCCTTCATTGGCGCCGTGATTCCGCTCTTCGTGACGGTCACTCTATTGGTGTATGTTCCCGTCTTTTTTTTAGTTGTCGCATTACTAGTTTAAATTACACTATTAACGGCACAAGTCATTTTAATTTCTAAATGGAGTGAATGTAGTGACATTGCATGTATTATAATATAGTTTATTGACTTAGCATTATGTGTTAAAATGTAGATGAAAATTCACTAATGATAATTGAATTTTTTTTTTTTTTTTTTTGGACTCAATTTACTGAATTTAGTAAGTTTTTCTTCCTAGGATAGCTGCATTTTGGTTTTAATTTCACTTCTTAAGAAAGAACACATCAATCAATAAATTAAATAAAGTAACCAACTTTTCTTTCTTTTTATAAATTGCTAATTTAAGACCATTAAAGCTTCTTTATGACCAAAATCAAAGATGTTAATCAAAAATATTTTAAAGGAAATGATATTTACCGTAAGTGCTAATACTGAAAATATTGTGATAAATTAACATTAATCACGCTTTCTATACTTTATGATTTTGTCGTGCATTTTTTTAATATACATTGTATAATAAAATAAATACCTTATACTAGTAGTATAAAAGAGTACTCCGTAACATTTTGTCGTGCATTATGAAATTTTTAATGTTAATGTAGTAATTTTTACTTTTAGTTTTTTTTTTTTTTTTTTTTAGGAAATTTTTAGTTATCTTATCCAATGTTTAATTAACGAATTTTTTTGTGTATATAATTTCAGAAAGATTTAACGGGGGGATATTATGATGCGGGGGACAACATAAAGTTTGGATTCCCAATGGCATTTAGTGTCACACTCCTATCATGGAGTGTGATAGATTTTGGTAAAAATATGAGGAGTGAGCTCCCCAACGCGCTCAAAGCAGTGCGTTGGGGAACCGACTACCTCTTAAAGGCCACGGCCGAGGTACCAAACATTATGTATGTTCAAGTTGGTGACCCGTACTCGGACCATAATTGTTGGGAGAGGCCCGAGGATATGGACACGTTAAGGAGTGTCTATGCCATTGATCGTAACCATCCAGGGTCCGACGTTGCTGGAGAGACTGCCGCGGCATTGGCTGCTGCCTCGATCGTGTTTAGGTCTCGTGATCGTGCCTATTCTCGTTTGCTCCTTAGTCGCGCCATCAAAGTAAGTATTGTACAAGTGGGTATATCAAATACATTTATTTCACCTTTAATTTATTAATTACGGAGTACTCCTTCCGTCCCTAAATTACATTCCTAAATAGAAATGTAATTTAGGGACGGAGGAAGCAATTTTTTAAAGTTATTATCTCAATTTGTAATTTGTTTACATTATTGCAATTTGCATTAGGGGAGGTGGTGTTTAATTAAATGATATTCTGATTTCTGACATATGGTTGATTTGTTGCGGTATGCCACTCTGTATGAAAGGAGAATTATAAAAATCTTTGTTTTAACTAGTCTAATTAACATGATTATTAAATTCCAATAGAGGAAATAGATTGTACCCCGTATTCTTTCAAAAAAAAAAAAAAAGAAAAGATTGTTACCCTGTAATGTATTTTTAAGCCGGTAAAATTACAGTGTAACATGTAAATAAACAAGACGACATATAATTATGTAATCAATAAATCAAGCTAGCTAACTACGGAGTAATTAGTGTCAAAAATCAGGATTATCGGAGTGCAAATTAATAGTGTCCAATTAATATTTCAACCATGATAATTGTTTTTCTTTTGAGTAAAGTTTACTTGATACAAACATAAAAGTAGAATAGCACAAAACTGACAAACCGGAAAAAAGGACAAAGTAAATAAATATATATAGAGCCAAGAAAATATAATTTGCTTTGGCGCGTAATCAACGGCTCACTCTTTTTGGTCATGGCCACTAATAGCGGGGAATAAAATTGACAAAATTATCCAACTACGAAGATTAAATTGTACACCCGAGCACATAATTGTCCTACTTTATGTACCCTCGGGTGTAATAATATGATATGACTATATTTTTCTTTACGTATATCTGAACTGAAGAGTAAAATTGTTCGATAATAATGTTCGGGTTTGGTGCTATGTATAGGTGTTCAATTTCGCAGACAAACATCGAGGTGCATACAGCTCGAGTCTAAAAAGAGCAGTTTGCCCGTTTTACTGTGATAATAACGGCTACCAGGTAGGCTTCTTAATTTGTACTCCTATACTTGTACTTGTAGACTTGTAGTGTACATGTCAACTCTTTAATTTATTCCCGTTTTTCTGTTTTTTTAGGCATTTCCAAATCTTTTTCCCGTTATTATTATCGTTACTTATTACATTTGCTACGAAATACGGATATTAAATAATTGTAAATTGCATATATCGATAATTTAAAGATTTGTGTTACAATATGTGATCCAATGCTTAAGGTTGTATCTATATTTTACTACTTATAATTTCTTTATTCGAAATTAATTGTCATATTCATATACGAGTAAAATATAATGTAATTAGAAGTCGAAATGTAACGAATAGTGTACTCCGTAATAATTAAATTAAGATGACGGTGATTAAAAATGATATTGTATGTAATTCTTGGAATGGGGGGATATGCAGGATGAGTTGCTATGGGGAGCTGCATGGTTGCACAAGGCCACAAGAAGGCGCAAATATAGAGAATACATAGTGAAGAACGAGGTCATATTAAGAGCTGGAGACACTATTAATGAATTTGGATGGGATAATAAGCATGCTGGTATCAATGTCCTCATTTCCAAGGTATTTTTTAATCTTTTTTTCCTTGATTAAAGTTTAAGGTGTCAATTTATAGTGTAAAATACAATTACGGATTACTCCGTAGTAGTTATTGTATATGTCCATGAGGTGTCAAAAACTGAATGAATTCGATTAGGTTTGACCAAATTCGATCGAAAATTCAACTAGCATAAGCTAAATGATTTTACATGACTCGAATCTAAACTAGATATGATATGACTTGACTAAATCAGACCCATTAACTCTATGATTTCACATGACTCAAACTTAAATTAGATATGAGCCGACTGAATCTAGCTCATTTACTCAAATCAATACCTCGATCTTAGCTCTAGTAAAACATAATATCTGTGATGAATCTCGTTTATTTCATTACCCTTCTCCATGGCTGTTGCCTTATATCGAGTAATCCATATTAGTACGAGTATTAATTAAATGAAGTATATAATAATTACGAGTAATATAGTCCTAAATCCATGCTGGACCTACGGAATTGTTGTCCTAATGTAACGAGACATTATTCTTCTTGTCCTGTGACTAATTTTAGGGTCTAGGGGAACTAAATTACGAGGGACCCACCTCTTAGCCAATCACGTGCTTGTGGAATATCTATCTGATTATGTTTCGTTTCGGGTTTGGGTCTCTATTTATGGGCTACAACCTTGTGGGCCCAACCCATTTGTTATCCAATTACTTCTAATCTAAGATTTTTATAATCATGAAATTAACATCTTGGAGTATAAAAATAGTCAAAAGGTGACGAATATAAAATAATGTGAGGAGAAGAATTTATGTAGATATGATATGATTGCACATGATATTAGTTGTGATATTGTGATTTTAGATCTTAGTGTAAAGTGAACAGCTTGGATTTTGAAGCATAGTATTATGTTTGTGTTTTCTTCTAATTTTAAATATGTGATTAGTAAAGTTTTTGATTCTTTAAACATGTGAAATACATAATTATTGGTTTTTTCCAACATGTAAAAAGAATAACAATAATGTCACACTATGATATCTTATACTCTTGCTTACTACATACTCTTTGGTCGAAATTCTAGTTTAATGTTATGTACTCCTTAGTCCTTACTCCGTAGTTAACAATAATTGATGTATCAATAACACATGTTGAGAAACTTGTTAGTTGTTACAATACTACTCCGTAATTCTTTAACATATATGAAAATTATAAAAGATTATCGAGATGAAACATCTCAAATAACTACGTTTTTTCTTTACATATAAATAACTGTAAATAATTCAAAAGGGATGATGAATTGTGTAAAAATATAATTTAATATTTATTGAATAAATTATGCTCTTTAGGGCTTTAATAATTTCTTATGCCACTAATTTGGGTGCCTAAAAGTTTTTGTCCATTTGATAAAAAACATCTTGAAAGTAACAAGAAAAAAATGAAAAGAAGTGAAATGGACTGACCAACTGATTGAATCAATACATTGTTATATATTGTGATGATATATGGAGGACAGTGCATTTTACTGTAATTTTTATTTTTTTAATATTAATACCTTGGTCTACCCAAAAGTCGAATTTCCCAATTGGTCTAATTCAAAAATTATTACCATATATTATATGAGTATTTATTTTTGTAATTATGTGGAAAAATAGTGGAGGAATTATTGGCAGATGCATGTGCTATAAGGCTGAAAAATGCAGTAGAGAATGCAGAGCTTCCCATTCTGGCCATTAACTTCTGCTTCATATAATAGCTATGTTTGACTTATTTTACTACCTCCGTTTCATGTTTTTTGCAACTTTGGCCATTATTTGTGAGATATAAAATATTCCAAAGTTGCAAAAAACATGAAACGGAGGTAGTAGTTTCCTTTATTTTTATGTTTTTAAACTTTATTAATTATCAATTGTCATTATTAAAATAAATAATTGAAGTGTGGGGTTTATGTTCATCATTATGCCATTCAATACCGTCATTCTTTAAAAACTAATTTGAAATGGATGGAGTACCTTTTTAATATTATTGTAAACAAACTAAGTTTAACATAAATGTATTGGGTCGTATGTTGTTTATCATAGGAAGTGTTGATGGGGAGAGCCAATGACTTGGAAAATTTCAAGAACAACGCGGATAACTTCATATGTTCAGTGATTCCCGGTGTTGCTCATCCACAAGTACAATACTCTCCAGGTAAACTATAAACACACGTTAACTCAATTAATCATACGGGATAACACTACGCATTGCACGATTCGTCGATGCATAACGAATATGAATTGTACAAAATCTGATAACATAACACATGATCAATCGTTGCAATTGATGTTGTAGGCGGGTTGATCTTCAAGACTGGAGGAAGTAACATGCAACATGTAACGTCCCTATCTTTCCTACTTCTAGCTTACTCTAACTATCTAAGCCACTCCAATCACCAAGTGCCATGTGGCGGAATCGTAGCTTCTTCTGCTCTCCTAAAACAGTTTGCCAAACGTCAGGTATGTATAATTATTCTTGGATTCTTTTAACGTTCATCTTCCTACATTATGGTGTACATATACCAACCATACATAGATAAAATTATAACCTAATGTTTGGGGACCAATATTATTAACCATACAATAAGTTTACCGTTACATGAATAAATGCATATGAATATTGAATACGTTCTATGAATGTAGCTTTCACTTGAATTCATTTTCACATACGAGTATTTATTCATGTAAGGATAGGGAGCAGAGTATGTAACAATGTACAGTTGAGTTACTTGAGTAACACTTTCATATAACGTTAGTTAATCTTACAATGAATTGTTACCTCACTTGTTTTTTTAAGACATGTCATAGATATGATTAATGTATTACTATAGCTCGTAATGAGTATTACGGAGTCAATTATGGCACGAAATAAGCTATTATTGCTTGTTTCACTTATCATCATGGTTAATTAATTACAGTTTGGTCTAACCGTAACCCTAACTACCAAAGGCACAGTAAAATAGTTAAGGTAAAAAAAAGAGGACCACAAGAGAGAATAATTTTGGACTGAAAATGGTAGGCAGTACATTAAATCCAATGATAATCCTACAAAGTCAAGGCATCTATCTATATCTATCTACTATCCAACTGTATAATTTGCTTATTCATTTTTAGTACACTTTATATCACATGACAACGGATTTATTTTTTGACTTTATTATATACTTCTCATGATCTATCATGTTCATGCCCTTCATATTAGGTTTCTGATTTAATTTTGGAACTTTGCCATCACTTTGCTGTAACAGCACAATTTCATGTGACATGGAATGAAAACAACAACAATGTTACAAATCATCATTCAACTTAATAATTGGATGGTTAATAACGCATTCCTTTGTCCGAAACTGATTGTCACACATTGTCCTTACGAGGACTATTCTCACTTTCATATCATAATTGTAGTTTCGACATAAAGTCACAAACCATTACTGTTTTAAAAAACGTGACATTTTCTTTATGGATATTAACGGGATTGTTTTCGTATGTGGTAATGAATGAATTGGCAGGTGGATTACATACTAGGGGATAATCCAATAAGGATGTCATACATGGTGGGCTACGGGCCGCGATATCCACAAAGGATACACCACAGGGGCAGTTCGCTTCCATCAGTCCATGTTCATCCGGCCCACATCGGCTGTAAAGCGGGCTCTCGATACTTCCTCAGCCCAAACCCTAACCCAAATAAGCTTGTTGGAGCAGTTGTTGGTGGGCCTAATGTCACTGATGCCTTTCCAGATTCCAGGCCTTACTTTCAAGAGTCCGAGCCCACTACTTACATCAATGCCCCTCTTGTGGGCCTTCTTGCCTACTTTTCAGCCCATCCTTGATACCTAAATTATTAAAGTTTTTTCTATGGAAAGTTGGGCAAGGTATAGAGGTGAGCAAATTGCCACCCTATGGAAAATTGTAATGTATCACATTCTTGCTAAAATATCAATGATGTTCCATTGGTGTCATGTCATCCTAATTATTAATGATATTATTCTTACCCGCCGAAAGGAAAAAAAAAAAAAACGGTGTCATTATATTGGTACTTTTATTTCATCGCTTTTGCTAGTATCTATGTCTTATTAATCGAAATAGGACAAGCCACATACATTCAGATCATTGGAATCTTGTCAACAATAATGTAATATCAAACCTTTTGTTTTTGGAGTTAGAACTTTGAAGCAAAGGAATACATCATAATGAACCAATTACAACAACAATAAAGAACAAGGAAGTGAGTTCTAAGCATTAGTTACAAAAGAGTTAGATTGCACTAATATACACTTTGAACAGGACAAGATTAAAAGGATGACCCAAAAACAAGAAAAGGAATGAACAAAGAAAAAAAAAAGCAGCACCCCAACACCACCTCGACGAGCCACATGACAGCCCACGAGCTTTTCTGCTTCTTGTTCTTAGCCCCCCCTACCCCTCCTTTCTTTGGCTCAGACATTCAATATACAGTAAGCATTTATACAACCACCAACTTCTCAGAAGGTTTTTGTACATGTAACGATGCATGTTGAGCAGCTCAATCACTAATAGCCTCCAACACTTAAATTGCCATACTGCGTCTCTTCTTCAGATTTCCTGCCTCGGGATTTCCTTTCCTCATCATAGCCACGAATTCATCATAGTTTATTCGACCATCCTACAAATAAAGAACACAATTTGTTAGACTAATTCATACATTATAAACAGAACAAAACCATTGATGATCTTCTCTTAATTTACTTACATTATCACTATCCACTTCAGAAACTATTTCCTTAATGTCCCTTCCATCATGCATGCCAAACTCTTGTAGAGCTTGCTCGAGTTCTTCCATTGTAATGTACCTGAGATAACATAAAAATTTAGAAGGAAATAATGTATCATTTCTTGTGAACATGATCAAATTCCCTTTCAATATGATCATGAATACATTAACTGCTAAGAACAAGGCCTAAAAAAATGTCAAATGTTATATCATTACCCGCTGTTGTCTTTGTCAAAGTACTGGAACGCGGTATACAAGTGCTCTTCTCTATCCATTCTGTTCATGTGCATTGTCGCTGTGATAAACTCCTCATAGTCTATAGTTCCATTTCCATCTGCATCCGCCTGTTGTTTTAAAGAACATTAAGTCATTTCCTCATCTTTAAGAGAAAGTTAGCAATATGCATGAGTTTAGAGCAAAAAAAATACTCACAGCTTCCATCAACTGCTTGACCTCATACTCGGATAGCTTAGTCCCTTGCTTTTGCATGCCTTGCTTTAGCTCTTCGAGAGTTATGCTCCCGCTGTTGTCAGCATCCATGCTCTTAAACATCTCTTTAAGTCCCATGATTTCTTCCTCCGATAAACATCCAGCAATAACCTATATCATTACACATGTTTTTCAGTCCCTATGATTTCTCAAGAGCTCTAACAACATTTCCAATTGAAAATTCATCAGAACTACACTTTTCTTTCTTGTACTAGCAAATTGACTATGAAAAAATAAAGATATTTTATAAAAGTAAAGTTTGTTTTTATCATTAAGATTTTCATCATGTAAAAAAAAGGTTTAGGAGAATGAACTGACCCTTAGAGCAACTTTCTTGAACTTGTTCATTGCTCTGAACTGTTTCAACCTATCAAGGACCGCGTTGTCAAGAGGAGTATCAGGAGCTTCTCCATCCTCCTTAATCCATGGATGATCTAATGAAGAAAAACACAAAATTTGTTAGGACTTGTGTAAAACTATACAGGATGCCAATTTATGAAAAGATTTTGAGAAAGTGCAGAATAAAATGTCCTAGCAACTTACTGAGAACTTGATAAGCAGTAAGCCTTTGTTTTGGATCAGCGTTCAACATCCTCCTAACAAGATCTTTTGCTTGAGATGAAATTGATGGCCATGGATCAGTTGTGAAGTCAATATGAGCCCTTAAGATAGCATTGAATATACCATGTTCGGTTTCTAGTAAAAGCAGAAGATTCACAATTCAATTCATTTTTCTAATGGCACATTAAAAGGTGTTAAAAATAAAACATATAGGTAAAATTACCAGCCCAGAAGGGAGGAACACCACATAATAAAATGTATAACATGACCCCAACACTCCATATATCAACTTCTGGCCCATATTTTCGCTTCAAAACTTCTGGTGCAATGTAGTACGCGCTCCCAACAATGTCTTTGAATGTATCACCTGCCGAAAACACAAGATTATGTAAGAATAAATACTGCAGAACATTTGTGCTTTCATTGTTATTTTTTTAGATGGAGCAAAGGCATGATCATCAAGATCCATTTACCTGACTTGTAAAAGACAGAAAGACCGAAATCTGTGGCCTTGAGTGGGGAATTCTCATCCTTATTCAAGAGTAGGAAATTTTCAGGTTTGAGATCACGATGAATAACACCCATAGAATGGCAAGTATGCACGATTTGAACGATGGTCCTAAGCAACGAAGCAGCAGCACGTTCAGTGAAGTGACCCTTGGCAATAATGCGATCAAACAGCTCCCCACCGGCACAAAGCTCCATCACCAAATGCACCGAATGCTTGTCCTCATACGCGCCTTTAAGCTCCACAATGTTAGGTTGACCTGTTAGGTGATGCATGATCTGAACTTCTCTCCTAACATCATCAATATCCTCCTTATTCACCAGCTTTCTCTTGGCAATGGTCTTACATGCAAATTGCTCACCTGTTTGCCTGTGGGTAATAAAATGGGTCACCCCAAATTGCCCTCGGCCTAGCTCCTTCCCAAAGCTATACGTGGACTTGACATCCTCCATAGGCCGGCCTAAGACAGGCCCGACTTGGGTAGGCTTGGAGTGCTTGTTATAGGAAGATGTTGGAACAGATGGCTTAGTGGAAGCCTCTGCCTTATGGGGGCTATGGTTATTAGCAGCATTGCCGGAGGTGGAGGTGACACCCTTTTGATTATCCAAGGGTTCGGTAGGGGCTGCGTTGCCTCGAGGGCAACAATTGCCCATGGGAGAAAGGCAGAGATAACAGAGGAATATCGGATGCTTAGGAATAAGATGAGGGGTTGCTTTTCTTTCTTAATCTTTTCTTTGGGGGGCAGGGGGTAAGAGAATTAATGGAAAACTGCGTTTTTTGAAGGGAGACGTCGAAAGATTAGAGGATGGAAGAGGAGAGAGAAAGCGTAGCGAAAGAATAAGGGAAGATACAGGTTGGATTCAAGGAAATTTTGCAAGGAAGAAGGGGTTGATGCTGAGGAATTGTAGGAAAAAATAAGCAATTTTTAATTTTTTTTGAGAAAAAAGCCCCTTAAATTTTGGTTGAGGATTTCGCGGGAATCTGACTGTTTTTTGCATGTTTGTTTTTTCAGATATCAACATATTTAAGCTTAAATTTTACTCATTTTGTTTCTTCCCTATTTTGGGAACATACATAGTTTTGTACAAATAAATACCCTGTAATTAACTACCACGAATTATTGGACAGTTAATAATCATTTGTATCATAAAACAAAAGAAATTACTGCTTATCCAATTTATTCAAAAAAAAAAAAAAAAAAAAAAGATCATGATCAGTGACATTACAATTCTATCAAAGTAAGGGTTCACAAATAAACAAACTATGCGCATTATATTGGAAAATTTTGATGGTTAAGAGAAAAGGACTAGAAGTCCAAAACAAAATTCGCGATTTCTTTGGTTGTGCTACTGCTACCTCTTAGTTTCCTAATAGGTTGGAATTGAAGGATCGACATTCACAGCGTAAGAATGAATACCTCCAGCTACATTGAACACTCTCTTGAAGCCCTGAACAAGAGATATTAATAAATTAATTAAAACTTTTCGTAAGCTTTACAATCAAAGATACAAACAGGATTAAGAAGGAAAAGATACAATAATCCTCAATTTTACTTGAAATCAATATCTCAATTAGATACGACCCGTAATCAATAGCAAGAAGTAAAAGCTTTTTTAAAAAATCCCTAAAGGCCATGGCAAAACAAAAAAAAGATGGTAGTTGAGAGTACAAGCACCAATTTCACTAAGCCAACAAGTTAACAAGAGGAAAACAAGCATACGCCACGACATGCTTAAAGACTATCAGACTTAAACCGCAGCATCAATCGAGAATCACATAAAATTAGCCTAACAAATATACTCCTTCCGTTCCAAAATGAGTGCCTTATATACTAAAGTTATGAGTTATTTTCATGAATTTGAAACTATTGCATTGGTATCATAAAGTTTAAACAGACAAGTAATGAAATTTTGATATCATAAGTGACAAATAATACAAAATTAAAATAATTACTCCTGTAAAGTAGATAGATAAGACAAAACGAAGGGAGCATATAAAACTAATTAAAGAGGAGGTTACCTGTGACTGCAACCATCTGGCAACTTGCATTGATCGCATCCCATGGTGACACTGGATCCAATTAAAAAGTGTTAGTGCATTAGACGCAGATAATAAAAATTTAAGATGGGTACTTGTGAATGAAATAGACTACTATTCTACTAACCATAACATAAGTATCTTTGTCAGGATCAAACTTGGTTGTAATCTCGGGTCCCCAAGTTCCAAATTGTTGAAGAGGAAGAACCTGAAAACTTGGTAACGATGCTTTGGAACTGCAACCATTGCAACAAAGTTGTCAATGAATACAAAAGTTTAAAGAACAGATCAGTGTATACAATGATACAAGCACCCAACATCATAGTAGGTGAAGGAGTGAAATTTGAAGGAACAAGGGTGATATTATTTAGCACGAAGTATTAGTTTTTCAAGTAAATGGAAGCTAAGGATTTTACTCCAAAGATATCAAAGTTACTAGTTGCAAGCTATGCTCTCACCAGTTATCATACTTCCCAAAACGGCAATTAACAGATAATTTAAACCACTGAGCATTTATACTAAACAGCAAGATGACTGTGATGATCCCATAACATGCCAAATATTGCTCTATGTTAACAGTATATCCCTCTTTACCTTGAATGAGTAAAAAATATTGGCATTCAGAAAGCTGCTTTGTCCTAAGATTCTAAATGGTATAGACTAGGGATCCCGTTCAAACTACAACCATCCTGATAGACAAAACCATTCCTGAAAACAGTTTTACTTTGTGACTAGATCTATTTTCTGATCTTACAAGCTCAACTCAAGATTCCCATTACCCCAACTCCTGAAAAGAAATTTCGAACCACAAGCTCAACTTTTAAATTTCAACATATCACTGCCTCACATTTTTCAGTGACCAAGTATAGATACCTTTGTGTGTCACCAACATCATAATCTCAGAATTGTTTAAAACCAAAGCATTGTCTATGACGAAGTTTAATGGGTAAGTCTATAATAGAAAAACAGCTCAGGGACCAAGAGAAATTGATCAAACTGTAATACATAAAATCATCAAACAGAGCAGCAGGAAAAAGACATACACTTCTTCTGGCTCTCGAACATCAATCAGCTGTACTGTTTCTATGAAGTTGGGATCTTGCAACCTCTCATGCAACTCACTTGGTTGAACTTCACCAAGCAATGACCCTTCCCTAAAGCAATTGCATATAATAAGGTACAGAATCAAGAAGGTAAATCAGTAACTTTTCGGAGCTCAAAAAAAGGTAATATCTTTAATGAACTAACCTCTCAGATACAACTTGCAGCAAGTGCCATCCAAACTTTGTTTTACATCTTACAACTTTGTTTAATGGTGCAGAAAATGCAGCCTCTTCAAATTCTGGTACCTAGTAAGAGGAGGATGATTCAAATCAGCTTTCATTCGGAAAAATAAATAGCTTTCTCTTAACAAAACATTCAGAAACATAAAAAGCTTTCTCCAAATAAATAATTTGGAAACATGATAAGTTTTCTGTATACAGAAAAGTATCAATTGCTTCCAAACAACATAGGGTATTAAGGGAGGTGAAGAACAATCACAAATTGATAATATAGGGGTCAAATTTCTTAAGCAATATCCATAACAACAACTTATCTGATAGCTTTGCAAGAAACAAGTGCCTAAACAATCAGCATACCATTTGTCCTTTTCTGACCCAACCAAGCACTCCGCCCTCTTCTTTTGACGGACAAATAGAGTACTCCACAGCAAGATCACTTAAATCCTCCCCTAGCATTTGACAACAGAAATTATCATAAGCCCATCAATCATATCCACATACACAATCACTTGATAACAATTTCAGCAAAAGCATACCTCCTGCGACCCTTTTTTGAAGTTCCACTAAAAGGTTAAGGTCATTTTCTTTGACAAGCAAGTGCTGCACCAATAGTTCCCTATCACCTCCAGAGCTACTTCCAGCTGTAAATGCTGTTAAATGCATTCAAAATCATCATCATCAAATCTATTCACATTACATCACATCACATAAACTAGGCTGTCTATCAAAAAAAGGATCCAATTAATATATGTAACTCCATCACCAACATTCATCTTCATCATTACTTGTTACACCTCAAGTACTAATGTTGGATACTCAATACTCAGACATGGATATTGATGGACATTGACACTTCAATTCAAACCATAAAGAAGCAAAATGTATATAAATGGCAGAGACCGACTCCTCGAACAAATTATTGTCTTAATCTTGTTGCCAAAACATTGTAGATAGCACTGTAACAATAGACAAAGGTTTCTGTAATTCTGGCATATACGATACAGATTCGCCAATGGGGCAACTTCCCCCTCTGAAGAACCTATACCTCAGCAGTAAAGGTCTAATGTAACAATAAACACTCAAGTTTCACAGTACAAGCAGAAGAAATGTGGACACATTACATTAGCACATTGCCATCAGGAAAGGATTGCAGTTCTCAATGTACAGACAATTCTGGGTGTCCTCAAAATGAAACCCAACTGCTAAAATCTACAAATTTTATTAATTTATTATTAGAAATGTCAAAATATGTAAGAAAAAACCTAAAATTGTCAATGGATTGCAAATTTTCCACTGGCCCATTTTCAGAACTTGAGAACACAGGAATTAATTAAGTATAACAGCAATAGGAAATAATCGAAATGAACTGAAAAATAAGACCCCGAAAAAAAAATTTGGACAATTATAAAGTATAATAAAAATTCAAATGAAGAACAAAGATTATACCTTTGAAAGAAGGACGACCCAGCATTGTTGGGGATGAACTAAAAATTCCAGAAATTGAAGAAACACTAATTCTTGAACTGGGTTTGTAGGAATTACGATCAAAAGACCTAGAAAAACTGAATTTACTGGTGATAGTTGAAGAAGTGAAAAATCGGATGTTTTCAATTTGAAACTTTTGAGGGTGTTTTGAGGAAAGTGAAAATTTGGGGAGTAAATTGAAAGAAGGTCTAAATGCAGAAAAGGGAAGCGAGGAAGATGATGAAAATGCGAAGGAGGGTATATGATGATGATGAGAGTAAGATACCCTGCTCAACATTTTGTCTGCGTTTTTTGCTGCTCAAATTTTGATGGTTTTCTTCTTTTTGTTGTGTTCGAATGCAATAGAAGAAGAACAGGAGACAAGGAGTGTAATTAGGCTATTAGGGGTGTTAACTAGCCGAGGAGATACCGAGCTAGGCTAGTTTGGGTTCGACTCGCAACACTTTATTTGAACTCGAGCTAAGTCTCATTTAACATGGTGTTTGACGATTATGATATTTATATGATTTGACCTTGAAAGAAGAAATAATTGATTGGATAAATAAATTGTAATAGAGTATCATAGACGTGTTAGCTCTTAATCGTTGCGCTCAACAATGATCAAGTTGATATGAAGTATGATTAAGTGAATAAGGGTTATTGTAACTATAAGACTAAAAGGCTCACTCCAAAGAACTGTTGTGGGTCTTGGTGGTTATTGTGGCATCTATCATCATTCATCAATTGCAGTCTTTGGGCACATGTTTTTAAAAGTGGTTAAAAGTTTAAAACAGTCAAGTGTGGGATGAAGAGAAGTGTCTCGTTTAGATTAGCAAAAAGCCGAAAATACATCATCTAAAGATTCAAATCTCGCTTATGGTACGAAATTGGAATATGCCATAATGCCATATGCATTTAAAATTAAAGACTGAGTTACTTCATAATATACATAGAGGACATCACAGTGGAGTGAAAAAAAGAATTGAATAGCTCGTTCATTAGCAATTTAGCATGGAAATTGATACCTTCCATCAGTTCCATGTAACATACTCCGTACAATTTAGGAGTCCAATTCCAACAAGGATATATCAACAAAGCTGCATCATCCTTCAGGCACTACTATGTTGAGAATTTTCGTTTATTTGCAACGGCATGCTTTAGTTGCATAATTCTCTGTGCCAAATGTTGCTTACCTTCTCTATTCAAACCAAAAAATACAGTCCGAAAATTAACAGTGCTAGGAACAATACCATCATCCAACATTTCAGATAACAACTGCATTGCAACTTCAGACTTTTCCATCTCACAATAAATCGTGATCAACATAGAGTATGCTTTGAAATCTGGAAGTGGTCCTTTTAGTCTCATACGAAGGAACAATTTTCGAGCATCTTCAAAATTTTGTGAGTTGATATACCCACGTATCAATGCTGTATATGTAACAACGGTAGGATAGCAGCCTTCTTGCCACATTGTCTTAAAAATATCCAATGCTCTTTCCATCTGCTTTTCCTTGCAGTAATGTACAATTAACGATGTATAAACATGAACAGTTGGATGAACGCCTACCTGTTTCATAGAATCTATTTTAGCCAATGCCTTGTCTAACTCTCCGCTTTGTAAGAGACCATGAACTAGGCTCCCATAGATGTAACGGTCAAGTGTAGAGCGCTCTTCTTTGACATCATTTGCTAGAGCTAAAGCTTCTTCTACTTTCCCACACCGAAAAAGAGCCCTGATAAGCAAGGAATAGCTCAGAGGCTTAGCATAACCAACCTTTTGGATATATTCCATACACTTCTTCACATCTTCCAATTTACCTGATTGACAGAAACAGTTAAAGCAAACTTCAACCAATTCTTTATCTGGCACTAACCCTGTGTTAATCATCTCCTTGAACAGGCTGATGGCTTCGTCCAACTTCCTACCCTTTCTCCCACAGAGTGACAAAAGCAAGTACTTGTATGTACTTGCTGTTGGCTTCAAACCACTGGCTTTCATATCATTGAAGTTCATCAATGCAATATTAGTCAGGCCCACTCGACCATATAGCAATATCATGATTGTCCATGTATCAGGTGTTACCAAACAACCGTTTCTTTGCATTTCAAAGAAAAGATTTCTCATGTGTTTAAAATCTTTTCCTTTACCAGCTATTTTCATTGCCACATTGTAAGAATCTGTTGTGTGTCTGTAACCAGGCTGATTTCGAACCCATGAGAAAAATTGTAGGGCAGCATAACCATATTGACTGCAAATGCGTAGGATCTCAGTCACAAGATCTGGTGTATAACAAATTTGGAACTCCTCCAAGGCTTTTTGCATATCATACCAACCCTTTGGTGATGACAAAATGGCACAGACTTTATGTAGATCTTCGCTATTGAAAGATCGTGGTAAAGGCTCTAACAACAGAGAGTCCCCATTTTGCTCAATGTTATTCGACTCCAGATTATGCACCTTCGTCTCAGAAAAATCATCTTTTTCAGATGGTTCAACTGCTTCATAGTAATCCCCCCAATATTTTAGCATCTTCTTCACCTCTTCTGCTTTCTTAGTTTCCCTTTTCCTCTCCAAATAAGATACAACGCAATGGGAAATTTCCTTACTAATCTTAATTTTATTATCCTGCATTTGATACAAAACCTTGATCATTTCATCAGTCTTTGAATTCCTACAGAGCTCCTTGATGATTACAAAGTAACATTTTTGTGTGGCCTTAATTCCTTCCTCCTCCATACTTTCGAATAGTTTCCAAGCAGCAGAAATAGAGTCGTTGCGTACATGACCTGCAATTAATGCTGTGTAAGCCACAGAATCCAGCTTCACGCCTCTATCTAGCATCTCATTATAAAGAGCAAATCCCTTCTCATATTCGTTCAAGCTAAAGAAATGCTGCATCAACATTGTGTAAGTTGAAGTCAAGGGTGTAATATTAGCATCCTTCATCCCCTGAAACATATCCAACGCCCTAGCAAAATCATTTTTTCTCAAGTACCCATTAATCAAAGCTTCATAAACCACCTCATTAACAACATTTCTTTTCTTCATAATATCAACAATCTCCAAGGCATCATCCATCCTACTAGCCTTACAAAGTCCCTTCACCAGGATTTCAAAATGCTCAGAGTTTAACGTCAAATTCTTAGTCTTAAGATCACGAATCAACTCTAAAGCTTCTCTTATGCGTTCTGACATACAGAAGCTCTTTAAGACAAAGAAGTAGACATTCTGCTCCGGAATCTGAGAGACATTAATCATGTCATTTGCAACTAAGTAAATCCCATCAATATCTCCACAACCAGCAAGACAATAGAGCAGCATTGCATACTGTCTAATATCAGGCCTATAATCCTTTTGGACCATCTCTTTGTAAAACTCCAACGCAATTTCACCTTTCCTAGATTGACAAAGTACGCGAATCAACCATCCGTAAGCTTCAGCATCAGGTTCAAAACCCGATTTCTTCATTTTTTCAAAGATCAGCAAGGCCTTCCCAACCATCTTTGCCTTTCCATAATGCATTAATACGATGGTCCAAGTCCTAATGTCTTTCTCACAACCAAAACTCTCCATTTCCTCGACCAACCTCTCAACTAACTCGAACTCTTTAGCTTCCCCTGCTAGATACAACATTGTGTTGTAACTTGCAGTGGTAAGACAACTCCCATTCTTCAACTTCACCCAACTGAAAAACCTGTTAGCCAAATGTGGGACTTTGAAGCACCTCTTTAACACGTTTACAACAACATCGGAACTAAATTCACTGCCCGAATCATCCAATCGTTGTTCCATCGAAATCCCAACATTACCCTGCCTTACAATCTCTGTTATCTTCTGTACAACAAAACTGTTATCATCATTTCCAGTCAAGTTTCCTACTTTATCACTATTAACAAACACTTCTTCACTTTTACCCTCAATTTTCTCTTGGGCATTTTCACAAACACCTTGTGTGCAATCCCCATTTCCAGAAAGATCTAGAGTCATTGCAACAGGGACAGAAACACCAGATGGAATTTTACTTAGGGCAAGATTTCCAGTACCCAATATCTCAGTAATTTCACTAAACAAAGAATCATGATCATCTTTTTTCAACAATGCTTGCTTCTTATGTCTAGGTTTCTGGGTATTCTGAGATTTTGATTGGGTTTTTCTCTGTGAAATTGTTGAAAATTTGAGGTATATTTGAGAGTTGCGTGATTGGGCTAATTTGTTGAATTGAGATACGCGGGTGATTGACATCTCTTCTTGATGAAAACCAAAAAGATCCAGCCACTGTATATACTTAGTGAGTAGTCTGAGTACAGTATAAAAAACAATAGTGAGAAGAGCTTTTTTTTTTTTTTTTTTTTTTTTTTTTTTTTTTTTTTTTGAGGGAATAGTGAGAAGAGCTTGAGATGTACAGAAATACTTGCGTGGACCTGGTCCACAATAATATTATTGTGGACCCGGGGTTTATACACACGCAACTGACATTATATTAAACATAGTGTCCCTTAATTTTAACATAGTAACCTTATTTTTAACATAGTAACCTTTATTAAAGTTGTATAACATTTAATACTAGTGTGAACTTGAAATACGACGTTATGACCCTAATTTTAACATAGTGACTTTTATTATTTATATTGACCTTATAAAATATTTTATTAAAAAAATTAACCTCTTATAGCCTATATACTATCAAAATGACTTTTATTTACAACATAGTGACCTTCATTTTATTATAGTGACTTTTTTTTTATTAATAAAACAGTCATCTCTAATGTTAGTGGTCCACAATAATTAGTGTGAACTAGGTTCATTTAAGAATTTGTATGAGATGCACTCAAAGCGCAAGGCCTACACAAGAGTTACGGATCACCCAGGCCAGGTCGGGTAAGATAAGCTCGCGTGTTGTGCCAACAAACCTCGTGCTTGGTGTTGACTGTTGAGCTATAGAACAAGCCAAGGGAAAAAAAAGGTGACATGCCTAGCTTGTGTCAATTTATTGTGAGTGTGAGCTGTGAAGCTCAAACAATCCGCTAATGAGATACAAAGTATTAATTTTTTTTGTACTCCGTAATTAGTTTGATGTTTTTTTTTTTTTTTGAAACACAATTAGTTTGATTATAAATTCACAATTTGTGTTGCAAATTCATAAAATTTCCTTAGTACTTTATATATTTCCTTAATTTTGTGCGATGTCGTTTATGTATATTTATGTTATACTTTATGCCGAACAATCCATATATATAAAGAGAACAATCCACATACTTTCTTATGCCGAACAATCCATATATATAAAAACCAGTAAAACTTAGTTAGAATTTCTTCTCTTTGTCTATTCCATTTAATAAAGAGAAATTTTGACCACGATTATTCGTTGAGTATACATAGTAAATAAGAAAAAAAATGCGAGTATATATACGTAATTAAAGATATAACTACGGAGTAATAGAAGATATGCATTGAATGTGGTTAAAAAAAAATTTATAAGACAACATTAAGGAACAACGGCGGTAAATCTCTACAATTTTGGGGTAATTAAATAACCAGTCCTTACAGAAACAACAATAGTAAAGCTCAAAAAAGGAGAAAAACAATCCCGCTTGTCAAGCTAACACACAGATCATCATCACCAAATTTAGACAGTAAGATTTCCAATATCATTGATGACATGAAACCAATGTACAGATTCTTCTTCTTCTTCTTCTTCGCCGCTTTGCCATGGAAGGCCGTGGTAAAGTAAGTAAATTCCATCAACATATACCAACATTCTTTGCATCATTCTTCCTCTTCCTTGCATTCCTTCTATAAAATTCTTTAATTTTCCTGATCTTCACGTATTATGTTTATGAAACTGTTTGTCTGTCATTCCTGTGATGTCTGGCAACTCTATTCGCTAAATGGTTGAATATATGTCATGCAGAGTATTATGTGTCGGGCTGTAGAATCGAGTTATACATATGCCATGCTAATTTTCAAGTAGAAATGTTAGCCCGAATCAAACAGAATCAGAATAATTCCATGTAAAAATCTGTCGGTCAGGTTGTGCCATACATAATTATCGATACATCAACCATCTCTAGTATGCATGATGCAAGAAAATAAGCTTTATGCTTCATATGTCATGATATAGGCCAATAGATGCGTGTTCTGTTTGTATCGGTTAATCTGCATTTTATGGTTTAAAGGGGTATTAAGTATAAACCATTACAAAGTCCCAAGTAACTAAGTAATGAACATATTTTACAAGATGAATTATGATGCATTACAAATTTACAATACACTTAATTACATTATCTTCAACTTTTTTTCCACTAACTAAACAAATGAAACATGCAGGAAAAGGAGTGGAAATCAGTCCCTCAGTTCGGAGCCTGGGATCAAAAAGGAGAGATAAGTCCAAACTATTCCATGGTCTTTGGCCAAGCACGAGCTCAACGAAAACAAGCCAAGATGGATGTTAAGCATGTGGGCCTAAAAAATGAACCGATCTTTAAAGCTCCACCGAATCCTCATGTCCATCACCACCACAATCACCAAAATACACACCAAGATGATTCTACATCCATGGTAACTCTCTCATCCAAACATATAAATTGTGCAAGGTTTCACAGAAATTTTAATGCTGCAGCAGCAGTAACATTACTGACATAGGGTTGGCTAGTTGGGTAGTAAGCTGATCAAGTAAGCTCAGCCAAGCCTTATTTTACAGGGTTTGGCCACTGTTTTCAAGCTCAAATTCTGGCTGGGCTCAAAAACCAGCTAGCCGTTTAGGAGCCTGTCCTGACCCGACCCATGATCAACTATTAGAGAAATTAGATTTGTACTTGATTTTGATATTGATCAATAGTGTCCTTAGATCAATACAAAAATCAAGTATGACCCTAACAAAGACTGTAAATAAAAACACACTCTATGATCATAAAGTGTAAATTGCATTTCCCAATCTGATACTAAACACTATTTTTTTGCAGAAGAAAAACAAAATTATGGCGTACTGTTGCATAATGCCTTACTAAAAAGAAGAATCCCTGCTGCAATTATTGTCAAATTCGTGTAAAATCATAGCTACTATAAGGTGATTAAAAGCAGACATCTGTTATATGAATCAGTAAATAATATTTTTATGCAACTGAAATCAAGGCTTGGTCATTTTTTATCTCACTAAATTTTGTTTACTTAGATAAATTCAGAAAAATTAAAATGCATTTGCAGTTTGTGTCACGCCACAGGAACTTTTTTTCCCCTGCATGATCCAAAAAATTCAACAATGACGTGTATTGCTCATGCTTAAATTCAGTTCATGTAACTGATGCAAGTAAAACAAAGGTGAAACTTTATGTACAAAGTATTTGCAATTTTAAGTGGAAGATCTGGATCGTTTTACCGGAGCTTGGAGAGAAGAGAGATAATTGCTATCTGCCTTTTCAATACCGTCGAAAACATAACTGAAAGGAGGCATCTCTACGTATTTTCCAGAACCTGGGAAGGCTTTCAGCTCCCCATTCTGCCAGACAATCTTTCCCCCCGCAATAGTCACTTCAACCTTTCCCTAGAAAAATAGGCAAACCCAACAGGAAAAGGTTCAGAAAAATGCAAGGTTTTTATACATAACACTTCCTCCATCCCTATATAACAGTTCATATTTCAATGAGGTTCACTTTTACATCACTACACCGATATGTTTAAAATTTTGGAGATGTGTATCATTTAGTGTAGTATGCGAATTTTGACTTTTAACTCACAAGATCCAGATGATATAATTTTGAATTGGGGCAGACAAATAAAATAGTGGCCAGCAGAGGGACAGCCAAAGCAATAAAAAGATAAATTGTTTATGATTGTGATTTGCAAAAATAATTCTCAATATCCATATGATAGTATAGAAAGTATAAAACATAAAGATATTAAAATTAGCAGCAGATTTACCTTTCCCGTTACCCCCTCATAGACATTTGTATCAGTCCTATATTGATGTAGTTTTGCTGAAATTGTGAAACTTGCATTAGGATTGAGTATTATAATGTCTGCATCAGATCCTGGGAGTATTGCTCCTTTTCTTGGGTATATGTTAAAGATTTTTGCACTGCATAAAGAAACTTATCAAGAATGAACGGACAAATTAGGAACCGTATGTTTAAGTGTCAAGATATATACCATTCTGTGCTGGTTATCCTAACATAATCACTGGCTGATATCTGCCCAGATTCCTGAATAAACAAAGGCACAATCAAACAAAATTGAAACCTTTGAGCTTTTTTTAAGCAAAATTATATTCATGGATGCTACAATCTTTGGAAGCTTACCACCATTGTATCCCAGACTAGATGCATCCTCTCCTCAAGTCCTAAGGATGAGATAACAGCGAGAAATTCATATTTGAATTATTCAATCAAATATGATTACTGTTAGAAAAGTAGAAACTAGAAAGTATCAATCTTGCGCTTACCATTAACACCATTTGGAATTTTTCGGAAATCATCAATTCCGAAAGCCTTTTGTGTTGAACTAAATGTACAGTGATCGGTTCCGACTAGCTGCAGCATGGTAAATTACAATGTTCATCATCTTATGTTTATAAATTAATATCCAGAATGAAAAGATGTCTTCAACTTTACTAGGATGAGCATCATCCAAAATATAGAATAACCAACAAAATAGTCTAGATGCTCAATTGGAAATTTTTTGTGAAATTTTGAGTCAACATGTTCCTAAACGGCAGAGTTTTTTTTTCTTTTCCCACGGAATCAATATCAAATTTTCTCTAACAATGGAAGAAACCTGAAGGACTCCAGATGAAAGAGCACCCTGAAGCGCCTTAGCATGACCAGCTGCCCTAATAGGAGGACTCATGACATATCTGATCCCCACGAAAAAAAAAAAAAAAAAATACAGAACAAAAAATAGGTGAATAAAACTGGTAGTTTGACAGAGCGAAAATAAAGCAGATAAAAAGTGGTACTTACTTCGATGCAATGGAGAAGTCAGGATCCCAAAGCACGGAATCATTCAGGATTAATCCAGAAACCACAGGCTCGCCGATGACTCTTTGCCCTGTAACCAAGAAGAGAGACAATAAGTAGTCGGTATAAGAGGATTGTAAAAATTGACAGCACCTGATCCTCAAAAATAACCATAAACTGTGAACCTGATTTTCGAGCTTTGGCTACTTCTTCCATGGCATCAATGCTCATCACATGAACCACATATAGAGGTGTGTTTACAAAACGCGCTAATCGAATAGCTCGAACTGTTGCCTCTCCTTCAAGCTGAATGACCATGAAAGATATGACAAATTGAAAAACAAACTTCATGCAACTTCAGAGAAAGAATCCCAATGATATTTGTAACCACTAGCTATAATGTGCTGGTTATACTTTTTATCTACAAATATATCAACCCATGCCTCACGGAGAAGTATAGAATGTTCTAGGAATGATGAGGAACCATAAAACAAACTCCTAGCTTTCATAAAGTTCATAACAATTTAACTTGACTCTTCAGAAATAGAAAGTTGATGCACAGAATAACTCCAGGAAGGAAAAAGATCGGTGAATGAGAAACAGGTGAAAGAAGTAGGTTAAAATTTGCAATTCCCTCCGTCAGACTCAGATACAGAAAAATATAATAAACAGATATTTGAAGTCCAAGAGGCTCTTCAACTAATAAGAAAGCATTCAAAAGTCGTAAACACTGAATAGATGCTAAGAAATTACCAGAGGAGGTCTTGAAAGAGCATGTCCCTCAGGACCGGTGATGCCAAGTTCTATCATTCGCTTCTGTCCTTCAAAAACAGCATCACCATTTTCTGCATGAACCATAGGCAAGGCACCCAAAGACTTGCATTTCTTGAACCCCTCTATCAAAAGCTCATCATTTATCATGAAAGACCCCTTGTACGACATGAAGAATTTGAAAGAATTTATACCTGAAATTTGCAAAGCATTTTAAAATTTAATCATTGACTATGAAAGATATAAACCTGAGAAACTGAAGCACTAACCTTCCTCCTTTACCATCAAATCCATCTCTTTTGAAACAACTTCATCCCACTTTGTAATTGCCATATGAAAACCATAATCCATACATGATTTTTGAGCCTTTTGTTTGTACAACTTCAAACCGGCAGTTAAGCTTCCATCAACAGGTATGACAAAGTCAATATGCATTGTCGTACCACCAGCTAATGCAGCAGCTTGACCACTAAAGAAGTCATCGATCGTCTGAGTACCCATGAACTCCATATCCAGGTGAGTGTGAGGATCAATGCCTCCTGTTAAGTGTTTAATACATGAAGTAAGCTAATGATACACGTTATTTCCTGTATCATACAGTTTACACTACCTCTGAGCCAAAATGGTAGGCCACTTTAGCTCTTAAAATAACAGGTCACATTATAAATTTAGCAAAACAAAGTTTAAAGTCCACATTATACTTAATGCCTTAAAAGAATTCCAAAGAGAAAACAGATTGGTATGATGGAGACATAAGAAAATAATTAGTAAAGAAAAGTTGTAGTATTTTTAGCTCATTTAAATGAGCTCATATGTGGCTTATTATGTAAGGATAGAAGGAGTGATAAGTTTGAAGTACCTGGCATGACATACTTTCCAGTTGCATCAAGCACAACGACATCATCACCCACCTGTTTGCAGAATAAAAATTTGATTTCACAGTTCAGATTTAAAATAAAGAGTACTTCTACATTCTGAGGCAGGACAACTTAAGACCAATTATGTCAAGAGGAGAGGCCTTTCCTAGTTCCTTCAGATTTGTTTTTACCAGGAACTCCCCTAACGCAGTGGAGAGGCCTCTCATAGTTTTCGTAGAGTTTCTGCACTGGTTATGCCTCCAGATCTACGACTGTGTTTTTGTGCATGTTATATGACATAGCTTCTTTGTGTCTGTCAGATTGTATCAATACTTAAGACTGAATTTTTTCACCTCCACGCTTTTATGTCTTCTCCACTTTCAAATTTCTCAATTGTTCTTTGTTTACTCACCAATTGCTCTAACAACTCCCTCGTCCGATTTAAATCATAATCATGGATACTACATAAGTTTTGTAACACTCCTCAGCTATGATCAATGCATTATTGCACTCTCTAACCCTCACTCATTACAAGTGAAATAGTCATGACCCATGAGACATCAACAACAGTCCATCACTACTTTCCGATATATGACAACGTTTTCCGAACATCTCAACATATGTAAATAAAATTCCCAATGTAGTAATGAGGCCAACAAACTTAACAACATGATCACTGGAAAAATTAGAACCCAATGTCCCACCCTCCCACCATAAGATTGGCACACAACAAAAACAATTACAAGAACATCATCTAGGTCACTAATTGGTGATTATATTACAAAATAATACTCCATAAATTAAACAAAGGGTAAAAAATGGGTTGACAATAATTACCTTAATATTGGGTTGGACAGCAATAATTAAACCATCTTCCACATAAACATCAGCAACTTCTTGATGATGGGCATTAACAACTGTTCCTCCTTTAATCAATATCTTTGATGATGATGATGATGATGAAAATTGACACCCACTTTCTCCATAATCAATTCCAGCATCACAAAACTACCCAGAAATTAAAACCCATCAAAATTTAATATTGTAAAACATGATAAATAGCTGCTAAATCATAGATTATATGAAAGTTGACAAAAATCATAAAACTTATCAAAACCCCAGAATAAATTAACAATTTTATTAGCAGAAAAATGAGGAACTTACATGATTGGTGGCTGTTGCAGGTAGGAAAGAGAAAGTTGCAAAGAGATTCACCAAGATTAGCAACTGAGTGATCATCCTAGTTAATCACCCAAAGATTGGAGAAGTTTTTATTTTGAGAAAAGTTGGAATTTCTTTTTGTTAGTATAGTGAATTCATTTGATTTGATTTGATTTCAATTAAATTGAGTAACTGACGTTGAGTGTTAAGACTTTGGGGAAGAGGATTTTTGATGCTTTGTTGACGTTTTCTTTCTGGGTTAATGAGCCAATCATATTATTGATTCCTGGAATTTGCTCCTAATTTTTTATTCTACGAGTATAATATAATTTTTGAGCCCCACTTGATAATTTATGAACACGGGTTTGTTTATTAAATGGCAAACTTAGAAATAAATGGCCAAAAATATGGACCGTTCATGATAGAACTGCTAATACCGTTAATGATTTTACCGAACCTTAAAATTTATATTAAAACAAACAAAAATGATTGGGTTCATTGGTGTTGAAATTGGGTTCATTGGTGTTGAAATTATTATTGATTTAGTACATCCGAGCTGTAATGTAAACAGTGACAATCTCTCATTTGATGAGAGTTGTTTTTTTCTTTTTCATTTTTTCTCAATTATGATTTGCAAAAATCCAAACTCATAATACTCAAATGATGTATGGTACAAAGACACAAGGCACGCAAGCAAAGTCGCAAACACCAATACTTACCCTTGAGTGAATGGCGGTATCATGCCGCCAACAAGATATGCCTGCAATTCACTTGCAAAACGCAAGTTTAAGACCATAAACAATATATAGAGGTAAAGGATGCATATAAATAGACGCTATCTCATATATCAAACTATTTAGAATCAAACTGAAATTCATGTTAATTTGCATTATCTCTGCACATTGTCCTGTATAAGCCCATTGTCCCTTTACTAACGAAGGCGTTTAACATAATCTAACAAGCAGAGGCTACGGTATCAAATTCATTACTGTCAAGACCCATGAATTCCCACATGAGATGATGACACTAAACTTTCTCCTCATACCAGCAAGCTGAACATGATTTCAGTTTATCCCTAGGGCACATTGATTTTAGGCAGGCTTAGCAGAATCAGAAGCAGAAACCCACTTGAAAAACTGACAAGCAGGTCCCTTGTTAGCAGTCCAGTTGCCACAACCGAAGAAGAAACAACCATGATTAGGTCCAGGGTTATGGTTCATCCGCTTCATACTTGTTGCCCCGCAATAGCAGTAAACATAAGGCTCTTTCAAAGGATTGCCGGCTTGGAGCGGTTGAAAAGGAAAGACAGCGAACCAAGGGGAAGTATTGTACATTTGGGCTTGATAAGTTAGATAGCTTTCAGGAGCAGGCATCTGCTGGTACTGGGGAACAGCATTAGATTCATCAGCAACTTGCCACCAAATATAATTTGTTATCGATAATTTCAGTCCCAAATGCATAAGGTGAGCCAGCAGGCGAGCAGTGTTTTTAGCATCATCCAGTCCACAATGGGCACGACCTTCCCAAGTGAGCCCAGCAAGCTCCACAGCTTCTTTCAAGTTACGTTTAGCAGGTCCGAACATACTGTTAAAGGGGATTTTCAAATTAATCCACCTGAGAAAATTCAAACCAAAATGTCATTACAAAGGAGAATGCTATCCAAGTCCAAACATCAAACTAATAATTACATCTTTTTATACAGCTTCCATAGTATTCATAAATGTAACATTCTGTCCAACAAGTTTATTTATAGAAGATTGACTTGCTCAGTTTCAGAATACTTGGCATGCTCGTGATATAAATTGAAACATCTCCAAGAATCCACACCCAGTTATGATACATTACGAGTACCTGATATGGGTTCTTCAATTCACTTTAAAACTCAAGTTTATGGTGATGGTATATACTGATAACTACATTGACTCATTAAGGGACAACCGTTGTTAGCAAGACACTTAACGAAATTAATAGGTTCAAAGTAGAAAAACACAGTAAGAGGCTGAATGATTACTAATGCCAAGTCACTGTCTTCATATTAAGCCTGTAATCAGTTTAGTATTTGTGCAACACACTGGTTAAGCATGTCAAGACTTGGAAGAGCATGCTAGTAGAATAGAGACTTAGAAAGTGACTCCCCCAAAGCAGGTTGATCTTACCTAAATAAGGTTTTTCAATCAGATAGATAGTGTCTTCAGCAAATTCAATGGGATCTGTCACCAACAATCTAAAAGATACTTATTTACAGAAAGATGGTTAAGCTAAAGGGGCTATCAACAAAAAAAATTGTATACGGCTGTAATCAGTGTTATAGAGGTCCTAGCTGCTCATTAACTCATTCCAAGGCTAGACTTTTATTGATATCACACACACTCATTCCCCCCCCCCCCCCCCCCCCCCCCCCCTCTCAAAAAAAAAAAAAAAAAAAAAAAAAAAAAAAAAAAAAAAATCTAACTCTCTCTCTCTAATTCTTATATTTGTATCATTATCCTTTATTTTATATACTTTCTTCTTTAGCCAGCTCATACTTGAGCGGTTGAGCCATAATTTGAAGTTTGCAGCTTATGATGATGATTTCAGCTAGAAAATCAAAGAGAGATGTATCCATGCAGGGCTCTACAGTCTACACAAAGAGCAAACTAAAAACTGTACCATAAAATTCTGTTTCATCTATTAAAAGCCTGAGATTTAACTAAAACAAAATGAATGTAATCGATAAATTCAACTTCTTTTCTTACCGATTAAAATATAGTGGCTTTTCTATCTTCTTGAATCGGCACTCTGATTCCAACATCACTCGACAATCCCAGCTGGACCAAGTAACTACAGCAAAGTTTGTGTTCTTAATGCCCTTGTCTTCAAGCCATTTGTCATGCATGAGCAATGCTTCACTCAAAATAACACCTTTGTCCACCTGAAATCAGTTTATAAAATTCAGTCACACAACTGATACAAGCAATTCAAACCAGTGCATCATTTAAAATCATCATGGCATGCTAATGAATAAATAATAATCATTATAATCCTAAATTAAAAAACTGCAATATTCAAAATAGGCCAAAAGGCAATCCTTTGACAAATTTGAAGTTCTTATAAAAAATTGGTGCACAAGCTAAGCTACTCCTTTTCTTCAATTCACCTCAAATACCCGTGTCGGATTGGACATCGTTGTCCCACACTCCCACTTATATACTTCGTACCAGTTCCAGACCAAAATCATTCAGAAATATTATATAATGGTATGTTTAGGCTAACACTTGTACATATACCTGGGTCCAACACTTACACTTCCAGCCGAGCCTCAGTAACATTAATGATAGCATAAAGGAGCTTGTCTTAGGAACAAAACGCAATCATTTTACACTTTTGGTAAGATTAAGAATCCAATGAAAATATTTTCTTTTATGCAATAAAATTAGAAGATTAATAACTAATATTCTTAGGAATTTATTGTAATTTGTGCACAGTAAGTTCTTTTTCAAAACTAAAAGGAGATATTTCAGCTTAAGTTTGCTTAGGTCTTTTTCACGAACAAACAAGGGGGAATATTTCATGAATTATGCAGAGATTTAAGCCCGGAGTTAATAAAGTGTGAGAATTGCTTGCTTATAAAAAATATGAACCAATTAAATCTCTTAATTCCAAGTGTTCTAGCTTTCCTTAGTTAGCTTTAGAAGTTGGTAAACAGTTTACTATAATAAACCCCCTTTAGACACATCAATACAAATCCTTGGTGATGCAACTACTTTTGTTTGGCCTAAGACACATCAATTGGTGCAACAATTCAGTTCTAAAAGCTGTTTGGAAGTTGCTTCACCAACTGTTTTCCAGAACCTTGTAAATCACCTAAACGCATCAACTAAGTTTGCACCAGTGCATACATCCTAATATAGACAATATGCACAAAATTAACTAATATATAGCCATAAGTACATTAATACCAGTTGTGAAAAGATAGCCAAATATTCATCATCTTATCCTACTTGGAAGACCACCGGATGTGAAAGAACCAAGGGTAGAAAAAGATACAAGACCCACATTCTATTATTCTTGAGGTGGCAACATGAGAAGTTCAAGGAGGTTAACCAAAGAAAGAATCAATCAACTAAGTATGTCATGCTAGTGGACAATTGAACAGACTTACTAGATCCTAATGGTATAAAAAAAATAATAATAAAAAAAAAAAAAAAAAAAAAAAAAAAAAAAATACTGATCTTTAACTTAAAAATTCAGAATAGGCATTCTTTGCTATCTTTAACATATGTTGTTTATCCTACTTTTCTTGTTCCATATTAGTATATTACTAGTAGTATAATACTTCCTAACTTAATCAAATTTGATTACCAATACCAATAGACAGAAAATACATACTTTCTTGATTCCACATATGAATACATTAATAGGAATAACCAACATATGATTACATTATAAAGGCAGTATAAAGGCAACTCATGGCCAGTCAAAACCCAACAGCTATAATATTAATAGTACAATCATGTGAGTATACATGAGAGGATGTGCGAAGGTGTGTGATATTTTACACTAGTTTATTCCACATAATAGGCCTAAATTTAAAGAGATTGCCATCAGGTATTTGATAAATGCAGCTACATCCACAAATCACCAATGCATTTTTGCTTCTAAAAAGATGTTAGAATCATACAGAGAAAAGATGCATTTTTGCCAAATGACTATTCAGTTTCCACTGAAAGTTGAAGGGACAACAAAAATCTACAGATACACTTTCATCAGCATTAATGTTAGCATCATACAAAAAAAAGATGTTCATTGCCAAAACCATTACCAAGATGAGAACAGCATCAAGCTATCACTTTTGCTGACATACAAAAATACACCAACTAGAAGACTCGATTTTAAGATAAATCAAAATTCACATAAATACAAATCATATACAGAGTATTCAAGTGATAAGAACTGATAGTGTATAAACATAGTAACAAGAGGTGTTATTAAACAAACCTGAGACTGGTGAATGCCAGTAAGCTCTTTACAGAAGTTAGATAGAAGCTGATTATGAGTAGGACGCACATAAATCTGAAAACAGTCCTCCAGTTGTCCAGTTCTACTGTTCACCAGCACAGATGGGAACTCAATTATTTCCTGCGGATGAGGGTTTCTTTCTTTATCACAAGTAGCCTCAAAATCGATGACCACAAAATACTCAAAATCTTGGAGCATATAATCAGGTGAGTAGCTCTGTGGAAACATCTGCAAAGGGATCTGGGGAAACAAGTGAGCTTGGAAGTAGTGCCCATAATATGCTGGGTAAAAGCAGCCATCAAATGGATGGGACTGGCCATGCACATCCTTCAGAATAGTAGGTGACATTGCTGGCCAAACATAATGATCTTCCTGTCTCACTGATCTACCACAACTATCACTCGGGATTGTTAATTTATTATGACTCAAGGCTCCATAATCAGAGACAGCATTTGCTTGCTTTCCACCATAAGTATAATTGAACTCCATAGTCTGTCCACTGAAACTCCTTGAAAAAGTAGGGCCATACAAAAAGCTTTTAGCTTGTACGCATCCAAGGGATGCTTCAAGGCCCTTCTGCATAGCGTCTGCAGGGAAACACAAAAGTCAGCCATGGAACAAATACAAAGAAGACAATAAGTATCATGTCTTAGTTGAATCTTATTTGAAATAGTGTAAGGCAAGATATAATACTTAGCCAAGCTATTATTTAATACAGGAAAGAACTAAGGCAATAAACAAGCAGGTATCATCTAAACTAAAAACTTTTAAAATTTCTTTACTTCCTTTTATATCAATAAACTCAAATCTATTAATTGTGTCCTGTGTTCAGAAAGGGAAAATCCGATAACAGGAGGTAGGCATCAGAAGTAGAATCATAGAATTGGTGCAAATATTCAGGGGATAGCCAACATCAATCAATGGATAGAGCGACAGATAGAACGACCAACAAGAAAAAGTCTCGAACTTAATACAATCTATGGTAGAGCCCTAACAATACTTCTTAGACAACCATAGATATCCTGATTGTATGTTGGGCTATCAAATGAAAACCAATAACTTCAATCAAGGTTACACATAACAGAAAAGGCAAAGCCACTAAACGATAAAAGGCTAACAGATCATGCAGAAATGTCAATTAAATTAAACCCTAATAACATTGAAAGCGACACAGATCATTTGGAATTTAAAC
This sequence comes from Chenopodium album, assembly GCF_948465745.1. NCBI lineage: Eukaryota > Viridiplantae > Streptophyta > Magnoliopsida > Caryophyllales > Amaranthaceae > Chenopodium > Chenopodium album. The sequence goes on from NC_137855.1 coordinate 2,308,689, forward strand.
AAAATTCTGTTTATGGGATTCAAACATCAAGGAATAATAAGTCCTTTGACGATCAAAGAAGAACACATAAATAGGTGTAAAGGCTAACAGATCGCAAAAATGTCAATTAAATTAAACCCTAATAACATTGAAAGCGACACAGATCATTTGGAATTTAAATAAAATTCTGTTTATGGGATTCAAACATCAAGGAAGAAGTATGTCCTTTGACGATCAAAGAAGATCACATAAATAGGTGAAAAAAGGCTAACAGATCATGCAGAAATGTCAATTAAATTAAACCCTAATAACATTGAAAGCGACACAGATCATTTGGAATTTAAATAAAATACTGTTTATGGGATTCAAACATCAAAAAAAAAGTATGTCCTTTGACGATCAAATAAGATAACATAAATAGGTGTAAGGAGGGGGGGGGGGGGGGGGGGGGGGGAGACAGAGAAATCAACAGAAACAATCGATACACCTGAAGTTTCACCAGGAAAGTGATCAACAGACTTAAGCTTAAAGTCATCTTGGAGTTTAAAACGCTGCGGAATTGAGGATTGAAAATTCTTCATCTTCAACAGATCTATCACTTACACAGATTGTTATAGATCTTGAGAGAAAGAGGGTAATGTAAAGGATGAAGTGGTGCGGGGCGGATATTAGGTCTATATAAGACAGGGTGAATGCTCAACGGAAAAAAGTTGAAACGTCAAATTCAGTTTGGCAATTGATGCACAAGGAAGTAATTTAATGCTAAAAAACACATATATAACAATTACGGATACACAAAACAAGTCTTTTTTTTCAAAAGATTAAGTAAACAAATAAGAGTAGAATGGCCTTTCAAAAAATCAAGGCCAAACACTACGAATCTAATACTTCTAATAAATGAACTTTAATGGGTATGCAATAGCCACTTACCAATGCTGATTCTGCCCATAGAACCTGAGACTAGAGATGAATTCTGAACAAAAATGACAAAAACGATATATAACAAAGATGCATGAAAGACTGTCCAAACCAAACCAATTAAAGCTTCCATCACGACAGATGGGCACTCCAAAACACGGGAAAAAAAAAATGAGATTCCCGGACTAATTATTGTAGATTTATTTCCTTTTGAGATTTCGGATAGAAATGCAGGATCTCGTCCAATTTCAGAAGATATAAGATAATGTTGACGGATATACAAGTGAATTAATATCATGTTTGTAGCTTATTTGCTGCATACTTTGAGATGTTTTAAACAAGATCCCCACATGATTGTATTACATCATAAAAGTCAATCACAAAAGCTAATTAAATTACAGTACAAAGTTACTATTTTTGTTTTTGTTTTGGCTGATAAGATATTGTTTAAGAAAAAAAAATTACCCGAACCATTTAGGACCCCCAAAAAAATATTCAAGAATTTTAAAAAATACCTCAATGGTTTTGGCATTATGGTAAAGTTGGTGATTTCAAACTCAAAATAAAGAGACAGAGAAGTGGGTAATTACAAATGCTTGTAAGTTCAGACACTACCCAACCATGGTTCCAAAGCGCATTAAACAAGTGGTTTGATCCTTTTTCCGTTTCAATTTAGATAGGGCAAAGGGAGGAAGGAAAAGATTGAGTTAAATTAAATAAGAGCTGCTCACCCCATTTTATACCAATACTCCAGTGCTTCCGATGAAGCTCTTCACTCTTGCCTAGGTTGTGGTAGATTTAACAGCTTTTCACTAAATCTAAAAGATTTAGGTTGTCAATTTGTCACAGTAAAGTGAATGATGATAAACTCAGCCCATATTTCAGCTTCCTAGCGCTTCTTTCCCTTCATCATCAAACATAGCCAACAAATTGTGACAGTACATTAGCAATCCGTCTACTGCAGCTTAATTCTGGTATTTAATTACTGAGTCATATATATCTTTGAGAGATAACTTTGACACTCTTCTCATAACTATAATAGTAAAATAAAGCTCTAACATTCTTGTTTCTCTATTGGTGATACAAAGATCTTAGTATTATACAGAACAACTGGTCAGATCCAAATCAGTCATCAGCTGCACTATTTTGTCGCTGCAATTATCAAAAACCTCTAATCAAAAACAGCCCTCTCACTCACACAGAATTTGTGAAGGTCTAGCTAGCGGGTGTTGTCATCAATGTCAAATACAAAAGTTCCACAAAAAATCATTGTAAGAAAAGCATAACTATATCCTATAAATATAAACTAACCATGTGAATTGTCTGCAAATCCACATGCTGAACCAGCGTCGTCCCAATACTTTGTACCCAAATCATCCAAAAGAAAAAGTTTACGTTTCTAATGCATTGAACAGGAAGTGGACGGTAATGCATTTCCAAGGTGCTCTAATTCCAATTATGAATGTTGAAGAATAGACAGCTCTTGGGACACCCCAAAAAACTATGAATAAATTTTTTTAAAAAAAAAAAAGGATAGAAGGCCTAACACAAAAAAGCCTACATTCGGGAAACTATTCTTCATTAAGCATGTGTTGATGTGAGGACTGAGGATATAGGTACATCAAGATAGAAAGCCGTATAATAACTTATCTACACCTGCTACAATTTCTTCAGTGAGCAAAATGCTCAGCAACCCCAAAAATAATTGATGGCTTGAATCTATAAACGATGAGTCAATGATGAACAAAGTTTAGCCATCCTTTAAAATACCTATAAGGTTTATAAATAGCCAGCAACATATGACAAACAAGACATCATTCATCCAGAACACAATGCAAGCTCACAAATTAACAAATGCTAATCAAATCCAAGTCTACTTATGTCAGCTACATACTCATCTTTTTAACTTAACACTTACAGGCAAAGGATATAATCTTAATCACATAGCTAACCTTCAATGATGACCCTATGAAATGCGCAAAACTAAAATCTATACAGCCACCTCTAGCCTCCGCCATAAACTCATCACTCCAACTAACACTAAAGCATCAAATTCCATCCTTGCAGTAAGCATTCATCACCCCAAAAAAATCAAATCAATTTTGCTTCTAATAACTCATTCAACAACCTCGAACCCCAAGAGAAGGCAATTCACTTCCAATTAATATAGAGAATGAGACATAGATATGCAATTCTTTTAAACTCCAAAGATAAGAAAGGGAATTTTTCCTTTGAGTATTGCCCAATGTCACTTAACTCAAACACAAATAAAAGCAATATAACTCAGTTGAATTATGTAAAACACGGGAAAGTGTCCAAGCATCTAACTCGACTATATTATGAAAAGATAAGTCCAATTTGAAGTGTCTAAAGTGTCCATATCCATGTCCGAGTGTCAAAGATCTAACACGTAGATAATTGAGGTGACATCCAAGTAAACATAAAAGAGAAACTTGATCAGTGAGAAACCCAGATAGTAATTCCAACTCCAACCCCAGAAAAATCAAAAACCCATGTAATTAGAAACCACAAACACTGACATTGTCACAAACATAACTGTAAAAAGATCCCAACTTTCAATAAATTCCAATAAAATTGAAAAAAAAAAAAATTAAACACAATTTCTAATTTTAATGACAAATAAGAAAAATATAAAAATTTCTAACCTCGATTATCAAGGGCCATCATGATCTTGTGAGTCAAAAAGATTAATTAGCGCGAACATCAGATCTCCCACCAAAAATATTTCTAAACCTGTAAAATTACCAACAATTTAACAAAAACCCTTTTTAAGAAATCACCCACTAAAATATCAACCAAATTACACCATAAAATCAAATTCGTATTAACTATAATTTCTTAATATTGTGTTAAAATCTAATGGAAATACAAAGAAAATTAGTAAATTGGTGAAATTTTGCTCACCAGTTACGATTGTGGGGAGAGAAGGCCACAGAGAAGGAAGAAGAAAGCTTTGTTGTGACATGAGATTTTTGGATTTATACCCCATTATATATAAAAATAAATTAATAAATAAATAAAATTATATTTATTATTTTTATTATCATTTATTGGGATTTAATTTTATTTTTAAGATTTTGAAGAAAAGAATCAGGGAGATGTAGAATAGGAAACAAAGAAAGAGTAGACCCCATGAAACTTGGGTTTTTATTTTTGGGAGTACTAAATGCAAGGACAATTTTTACCTAAATGCAGAATAAGTTATTTTTGTAAAAAAGATTATATTTCAATTTTGTCCTTGTTTTGACTTAATCCTTTACACTTTTTGTAAATAATTAAAATTAAATCTTGTACCTTTCTAACTATATAATCATCCCAACTGTTTAATTTACAACCATACTCTAACGTATTCATTCTTGTATCCTATTTATAATCAATACTATACAAATTCATAGACAATAATAAAGTGCATTACGTTATTTTTTGAGGTATGAAAATTATGTGATGTAATAGATGAACAATCAAACAAAATAAATTTTCCATCTTATACGGCTAAGATTTTTGAAGGTTTCTAGCACCCCCGGCTATGATTTCCGGGGGTCTCAAGTAACCCCCGGCTATGATTTTCGGGGGGTCTCAAGTAACCCCCGGCTAAGATTTCCGGGGGTCTTAAGTACCCCCCGGCTAAGATTTCCGGGGGTCTTTAGTACCCCTCGACTAAGATTTCCGGGGGTCTCTAGTATCCCCGAAAAACATAGCCGGAAACGTAAAAAACCTAAGACCGGATGGTTTATGAGCAATGAACAACTTCTTCATCTCTAGGGCTCAGATTGAAGAATTTTAAGAGAAATGGTGAAATGATATGAATTGCAAAAAAAAAAAAAATGGTGACCGAAATGAAAAAAATTGGCAAGTAAAATGAATTGCAAAATAAATAAAAAAATGTAAAAACGAAAAGCCTGGTGAAATGGCGAATACATTTTAAAAAAGGCTGTTTAAGTCATTTTATTATATTTATATCATTAATTAATTTTTGCATTTAGGTTATTTTGTACTGCATTTAGTACTTGCGTTTATTTTATTTTTATTAAAAAAAAAAAATCCTTTTTTGTGGGTTTTTTTTTTTAAAAAAAAATAACTACTTCCTCTGTTCTTTTTTACTTGACCTATTTCTTTTATCACGCTTGCCAATGCAAAACTTTAACGAACAATAACTTTAATTCTTCATAAGTAAAAATTATAAAATTTACATATTATGATAGTACTTATTGAGACGAATCCAAAAAGATCTTACATGAATATGTTTTTCCTTACATATTATTCACAAACGACGGTCAAATGAGAGGTGATGAATAGTGTAAAAGTCAAAGCGGGTCAAGTAAAAAAGAACGGAGGAAGTAATAAATTTTGCGTGTAAATTAAAGGGTATTCATTGTTTTCCTCCAAAAAAAATAAAAAAAATAAAGGGTATTCATTGTTTGGAGTTACTTTCGCTTCACTCTTCTTGCAAGGATGTATGTACTTGCCTTTATTTTTCTTTTTGGAAACTTGCCTAAAATTATTGACCAACACTTTTGATCTTCATAAAACGTAGCAATGGAAATTAAATTCTTAAGTTTCTAAAGTTATGCTTTATATCTCTATTTGTACATTAGTGAAGAAGGAGGTGAATCATATTATCACAACGAGTATTAAGTTCTCAACCAAAAAAAAAGATTGAATACACAAAAAAGATATAATAATATCTAGATTTCGATAATTGTCCCCTACATATGTTTGTTTTTAATCTATGTCACGATAAAAAGAAGATTGTCTTTACACAAAAAAAAAAAAAAAAAAAAAAAAGAAAAAAAAAAGGGAGGTGACGGCTAGGAGTGTCCGTATCTATATAATTGATTAATCAAATATTCACTTATATCGGGTAGTTGAATAACGGCCCATGGACCAACCCGGCATAGCCTAATACTCGGTTTCAAGTACTTGTTACGCTGCATCGAACAAATATAAACTTGAATTATGAGGTTTGTGACAGTGACACAAACACTTGCACAATTCACCATTGTTCTATTCAAGCAGAAGCTTGTTATCTATAAATGTAGAGAGCTTTGTTGAAGATATGTTGCATCATAACTTTTCCCAAATCGATGCGGTCTCTATAATGAACTAGGAAAGATAATAAGCTACCACAATAAATTTTTTATAAGCAATTATTGAGTAGTGAAATCAGCTGGTATGTATACAAAGTTACAAACAAACTGCCTGGAAAAAAAAAAAAAAGGAAAAATTGCTCCCATTAATCTGAACTTTGCCTCATCCACCGAAAATAATCCCAACTTTCGTTTATTATCTATTGCACCCAACTTTGGGGGTATTAATTTTCGTTGCACCCAACAGGTCTTCTAACCTGATGCAGCAGGTTACCTGGACACGTGTCAGCGTATGATTGGCTTAAAAAAATTTTAAAAAAAAAACAAAAAACAAAAAAAAAACCCCCACAAACCACCCATACCCAGCGGCTGCCACCACACCCCCACCCCCGAAAAACCCCTCCCCTGCTGCCGGAAACCACCGCCCACCCCCAGAAACCCTTCCCCCTCCCTTGAAACCCACCCCTTCCCTTCCCCCACCCCCAAAAACCCCTCCCCTACCCACGAAAACCCCTTCCCTTCACCCACCCCCGAAAATCTCCTTCCACCGCAAAACCACTGAAAATCTATCCCCCACCCTCGAAAAACCCTGACTGAACCCCTAGCGATGGCTAGGGAGGTCCAATTAGGGTTTTCGAGGGTGGGGGATGGGTTTTAGGTAGTTTTGCGGGAGAGGTAGGATTTCGGGGAGAGTTTCGGGGAGGGTGGTTGTTGGTCCGATCAGGAAGAGCGAGGGAGGGGACAATACGCAGGAGAGGGGGGTCCGCGTCGAGGGAGGGGATGTGGGTGCGGCCGGCACCGTGGGGTAGGGAGAGAGGAAGGCTGGTGATGGTGGTGCTGGTGGCTGGTAGAGAAGCTAAGGGTGGCTGTTAGGGTTTTTTTTTAAATTATGTTTTTAATTTTTTTTTCCTATTTTTTTCAACCAATTACATGTTGACACGTGTGCAAAAAAAAAATCAGATTTGTTTACCTGATTTACCAGTTGCAGGTCATTTGGGTGCAATAGAAATTAATACCCCTAAAGTTGGGTTCAATAGATAATAAACGAAAGTTGGGATTATTTTCGGCGGACGAGGCAAAGTTCAGATTAATGGGAGCAATTTTTCCAAAAAAAAAATTGTGGTAGTATGTGTTGAGTACGGTACTACCGAAAGAATTTTTCGTTAGTCTACAAAGATTAGACATTTTTTTTCTAAATGGCAGATTCGGAAATATTGTATCACCTCTGACAATAAAATTAGATATAACTAGTCAAAATTGGAATACTAGTACAATTGCATCATGAACACAGTACACAACCAAAAAGCTTTGCCCAGTCTTTCGAAAACAATCTCACTTTAAATTTATTCCAAAACAATCCCTCATTTGATATGAATGCCCTTTTAACAATCCTTTTGACCTATAACTCAAGTGGAGAAGCAGCACGAGTCAAACTGTTGAGGTCCTTGAGGATGGCAACTCCAATTCCCTTTAGAGCTCGCACTCTCGCTCACTCGTCAAGCTATGTTCTAACCATATTTTGGGACAATTTAGCCCAAAAATTGGGTAATTACACTTATATGCACTAATATAATTTTTTTTTTCCACAATTAAGCATTTTAATTGCACAATGTCGTACCAATTAAGTCAATATTGAAGTGAAATAAACAATCCCTAAAATTGACACTTCATAATCCAATTTTAGCTCCAAAAACATGAAAATTGAAACGCAATTTGATTATAGCATGAATAAAAATGCAAAAAATGAAGTTGAAGAAAGAGAGTGCCATGGAAGAAGGAAGGGTTTTGGAGAAGAAGCGAGGAAGAGCGCCACGAGACTAGTTGGAGTGATAGGAGAAAGCTCAAAGTGCAACAATGGCGGTTTTCAGGGTGGTGGTTATTAGAGTTAGAACTTGTAATTTTTTAAGTAGAATTTGAATTTAATTTATACTACTTATGTAAATTGTAATAATAGGGATAAATTTGAAACTAGTTTCAATTTACAAACCAATTTGTGAGCTATGATGTCTAACATTATCAGATGAAAAACAAACATAATTACAACCAAAAAAAAAAAATGATTTAGAAGAAATAAAGTTTATGTCTCGTGTGACAATCTCCTCGCATACAATTGTTCCTAGTGATTTTTACTTGAGCCCCTCAAAATATCAATTACGAGTATCAAACAAGTATATCTCGTAATTTTGAGATAGTATTATAGACTTATTCTACTCCAATTCCTTGGAAATATCGGAGTAATTTGAAGCTAATTTTAATTTCCAAACACTTTTATGTGATTACATATCACACATTAATCTAACTTGCGACATCATCTGGAACACACATTAGTTTGGAGCATTAAAAGGGGTACACTGCACATGCCTATAAGATGGAAGGCAAATAGGTGGAGTCTGTGGAGAGAGTCGAGGGGTATTTTGGGAAAACAACATTAACAAACTAACAATCCCCTTTTTTATGGAAAGTACAGTGCCTGTACAACTTCAAAGTCAGCAAAGTACAAGTTACAAAAGCAACAGTAGACCAGTAGTAGTACAAACTGAAAGATAACATGAGTACAACTTTCCAAAGCTAGTACCATATCATCATCAGCAGTACAAACTGAAAGATGACTATGTTGTACAACTCCCTAAACTAAGTACCATTTTATATCATGCAGTACACTGGACTAATGGAGTACACATGTACTAGATTTCCTAGTTGCACTATAAATTCAACACACAAATCCTCAGCTATAATCACCAGCAACCTTTCATCACACTATCACAAGATTAAGTAAGAGGTTCGAGTTACAGGTGGCGAAGTCCTACAGGAGCGATATGAGAACACATGAATGAGGCATTCTGCCCCTTCCCAAACCAGATCACCAATATATGGGTGATTTGGATTCACGTTTCTTGGGGAGGTTGCTATCCTGTGCTGCTCATGTGTTCTCAGGTCGCCCCTGCCGGCCTTCTTCCACCAGACGATTTAATACAGCTACCGGCGTTCAAGATCCACGTCACTTGACATTGGCTGAGAGGTACTGATTGTTCATAAAACTGCAATAACTGGTATAATTTCTTCAGAAGTACATGTAATTAAGGTAATTTTAAAGACGAGCATGCATAACAACAAATAATTTATCATTGGAAAAAACTGTGGTAGCAAATGACCCAACGTAAAACCAAAACTAAACTCTAAAATGTGATTAACTTACGACAAAATTCGGATACGAGTAGTCCGTTGGTCAACTCATTCTCGTATTCACTAAAATGCTGATGCGGGATTTGATGTCTTGAAGCTCTTGATATCCCACCTTTTGCCAATCCCCACCAATCAAAAGTAGACCTTTTATCCCATCAGATGTTGCAATAGAATTTGAATTATCTGACTTGCAGATATCAGACTTCTGTATCTCTCTCATCCTCTCCTTGCTTGAGTCATTTATTGTCTCAGTATTACCGCTATGTTTCCTTTTACTGCAACTCTTTAATTCGAGATGTTTCTCGGCATCCGTTGAGTTCAAAGGCCCCTCATTTTCACATTCAACAGCATGGTCAAGGACAGGTGGACATCCCGACGAACCTACATCACGAGGCAACATTCCTATAGGGCATGGTTTCCATGATTTAGCAATGACCCAAATATTTGAATCTTCCACAATGTCATCTTGACTGCAACAAATACCTGCATTGTTAATCTTACGACGTTTAATCAATTCCAATTTCTCAGCAGCTTCATGAATATACTTGTCTTGATGTATAAGCTCATTGGGGTTCACATCTGAAGCACCATCTTCAGCAAGTCTTGGATAAAGTTTAGTGAGGGAAGACAATTTGCCAAGCTTCTCACTCAGATAGCTATCTCGAACCATTTCTGCCAGCAGCATGGCTGAATCCAGAAGGTCCCGGTTTTCAGGATCTGCGATGTGAAAGCATCTCCTCACAAGCTCAATCAACGATATCTTAGGAAGACAACCCACGCCATCTGTTACTTCGTGTTGAAATAATTTAAGACCTTTGAGAACTAGCACCAGCCACTTAAATAGCGAAGATAGAACTCCAATTCTTTGCATCTCTGGATCATACTGCAGTAGGCTGAAATGTTCACTGCCTAAAGATGCATAAAGTGATGTTTAGATAATCAACCATAAAAAAAAAATGGAAGACCAACTTGGTAATGTATTAAATCAACGGATAACTATCATATATACACTGAATTATACTAAAATTGAGTTACCCAGTCTAATCTGGTTGCCCAGTTCATTGTTAATTAACCGTATAACAGCAAAAATTCATAAAAAAAAATAAAATAAAAAAATATTAAAAGGGACAGTAGTCTAGTCTTAAATTTCATGAGTAAGGCTGCTTTTAAATTGATCTACCCAGCAAATGTTGTTAAATTAACAGAATATGGCAGTAGGCTTGTATATATAAATAAAAAATAAAAAAAATAAAAAAATAAATAAAATAAATAAAAATAATCAAATCAGAGGAAAAGAAGAGTACTAACATCAGAGAAGGCATCTAATTAATCCCATCTACTAGATAACCTTGATTACAAAGAGACATAATTGCATAAAAACACTTGTATGTGACAACAGATCACAATAATGCAGTATTGCAGTACCGAGATTAAAATAAGGCGGTCAAACAATCTCTTGCTGCCAAGAAAAATAATTGCAATGAAGAGGTGGTGTCAAGCTAAATGCAATAAGGATGTTTCAGCTGAATAGGATTGGAAAGGCCCTTAACAAAATGGTATAACTCTAACTTTGGTTTTAGCAGATCCAAAAAAAGTTGCTGATATCTCTATTATCACTACACAGAAAAGGACATCAAATCAAAACAACAATATTAAACGAAAGGCTTAGTAATTACCAAAATCATCTCTAATGAGTTTTCGAGACTCAATCATGTCAAGAACTGCTTTTAAGAGACTCAGAAGTAGCTCTGGTTCCTTTTTGGAGACCTTACTTATCACAGGTTTCCATTCATCAAATACAGCCTCAGCAACATCTAAGCTCAACTTAATCTGAATTTCTTCTGGAGCTTTCACCAAGTCTATTGAGTTTGATGCATTAAGTAAGAACTCCAGCAACACTGCGACCACATCTGATGAAAAGAAAGAATATAATCTAACAAGGCTTTTTAAAGCCCTCTTTATCTGCTTCTTAGATCCTGAAAACATCAAGAAAACAAGAGTCATACTATGCTAGGGTGTAGTAGTTTATCATTGTTAAAGCATTTGACAAATGCAATCAAAATCCAAAATACCTTTTGAAAGAGTACCAATTCTAACTGAAAAAAGCTAATTAACCAACCTAATCAGTAATAAGATTGTGTATACACCATTAACAAAAGAATTTCATAGTTGGAAAGCATGTGATGAGTTTTAGGGAAATTTTAGGTCTTATAGGTTCAACTACAATACAAATTAATAGACCCTAGGAATTAAACATTGTGTGCATTTGCGTATGAGTGTGTTGTGGGGAGCAGTTGGGAATTTCTCTTTCATTTTGTTTCTGGCATATCACCTGTTTAAGAATGTATACATGACAAGATATAATTTCATTTTATTAATTATAGTATACACAAAATTGTTAACAATTCATAAAATTCACAAAAAGGTGACACAAGTTGGGACATTAGATGGTATGTATGGTCTCTGATCTCCAATTCGGCAACAACCAGTGCGAAAAATAAAAATAAGCATGACAATAAAAGTAGAGGATTCTGAATTTTGCCAGGGGCAAAATTGAAAATTAAAATGTGTGCAATAGAAGTCAGAAAATACTTTCAGATGATGAGATAATCAAATAATATCAACAGCACAGAATCACATACTTGCATACACATAACATTATTTTGTCATGTCATTGCAATATAATGTTCTAAAAGGTGAGGGGCTGCATACAGTACATTAGTACAAAGCAATCCAAAAATGACTTACCTACATATTTAGAGGATTGGACTTTCTTAGCCACAACGGACAAAAATTTATTGCGTCCGTGAAAAGCACCTACTATTTGTTCACGATGTTTAATACCTATATAAGAGAGGCTATATCATATCAAGCCCTAGCCGCTATACGAAAGTATGTAAGCAAAATGAGACATTATAAAGCATATACAGCAATGCAGATGCGCTCCTTCAAAGGAAGAAATATAGAATATACCATATCTAATACAAACTACACAAATTGCATACCAAACACAGGATCGAGAAGAGGCATACTAAAAGGGCTGTATTCATGGCTTTGTGAAGATAGAGGCATGAAGATTACCTAAGATGGAAGTAAGATATACCAGCAGGCCCATCATGTCACATAAAAGAACTATTCACTAGTACAGATCAGCAAAAAGCTAATTAATTAGCTATAAGTTAAATTGCAAGGGAAAATACCTGCATATCCTATGTGCTTGTTTAGATGCAAGCAAATATAGGGGGGACTGTGAGTTCGTAAGTGCATATATGAGATGTTGTTTGGTTGGCATAAGATGGTTGAAATGGGGAGTGGAGCATCCTTGAGAGGTTGGAATTCCCATGGGACATGGGAAGTGGCTTACCTACCCTCCATTTGGTAATTCACAATCCCCATGTCAATTCCCATGAACTACATTGTCTACAAATGCCTAAGTGTCAACCATACTACCAAAAGATAGTGAAAAAACTTACTCCAAGTACATAACTATGCAGTCTGATAATAATGAAGCAATGTTTAACTATGAAGTTGAGTAAGGTTTCTATCAGCTGCAATGTCTGCAACTTTAACTTTTGCACCCTCCTCCTTCATTTACTCTGATAATTCACATGCCTATGGGATAACATAAAAAAGACCACAACAATCAGATAGAAACAACCCCAATATACAATCATTAGCTCTTCCATTAGAGCTTAAAAGTCAGAACCTTAGACCAAAAGAAGTACCCTGACCTTTCATGTCTGCAAAAGTGCAAATCAAAAACATTTCCTTTCAAATGCCATCTAAGACCCAGTAAGAAAATCCAAAACTATTAAACTTAATAAGTCTGTTCCTCTCCCCTGGCCCTAGGTGCCTAGGTTCTTTAGCGCTCCCGTATGACCAAACCTATAAATTGAACTGCTCATGGAATACTTTCTTATGCAATCAATCAATAGACCTCAAATACCTAACAGTGGTAACAATCTCCAAGTTCCGCAGTTCCGGCAAAAAAGTTAAAGTGAATCTAGCTAAGCTATGATTTAAGAAAAGACATGGTGAGCACCTCAGGTCCTATAAGACAAAGGTTTTCAAGATAAGCAAGGCAATACGGCAATCACAAAATAGAAAGTTGGCAACAATATGATAAATTATCCTGACAGCATACAAAACCAATAAAAAAAAGAGTGGAGCAATGGTACACAAGAATTCTCCAGAAGATTACAAGGTTGATGACATACGGTTCTCCTTTACTTGTGAAGAATTTGATCCAGAGCTCTGCTTGACTTTCAAACTGACGGCTAGATCACGTAGCTTGGACCTGATTTCCTTCCTGACATCAATACTTTTCCCACTCAGGTATGGAATAGCATTCTTTTGAGGATCCCAATAGAAGGATTTCAACCAATTGAGTGCCTGGATATGTTAATACAGGCAAGACATTAAAACAACTGCTCAGTAAATATTAAACTATGATTATGCTATAACACATATCCAAATATCATGAATAAGCATCTGACAGCAAAGACGGCTTATCAATACTATAAATAATGTGCTGGGTTATCATATCTTGTAAGCTTTAACAGAAGCTTCCATAAAATGTGAATCCTACACTATGAAGTGCAATGTAGCTTTTGAAATGTCAGAAGGCTGACAATGAGCACAAAGAGGTCAGAAACTCACTACGCAAATGCAGATCCAGGAACAAATAAGTTCATGATGTACAGCCAAAGTCATCCTTATTAAATACTTTGTATAAGTTATTTTATCATCAACAAACCAAAAAAAAGTGCATCTTAAGCTTTCAAATAATAAGTTCCTCATTCAGGCATGCAATAGGTAGAAGGAAGGCCATACCTTAGTAGAAGCTAAACGAAGTATCCGAAGGGAAGGAAGCTCCCGGTGTGAACCCTCTACATAAGGCGGAAAAACCAACTAATATCAGTCAGATTTCATAGGCATTACAAGAAAAAGAAAAACAGCACAAGCCCAACAACCAATGGGGCACAACCTACCAATCAAGCCTAGAAGACAACCCATAATTAGTTTAATAGAATAAGTCAAAAAACAAATGGGTAATCGCATACTTACTACAGATTACATATTAACTTGACAACAGAAGAAATGAAATAGTGAATTATAGCCAAATTGCATTTCTCACAGGAATCTTACCATGACGAACATCAACCAGCATGCGTGGCATGCCGATTTCTACAGCTCCATCAGCTATTGACATATCAGCTTTGCTACGTGTCTTCTCAATAACTCCATTCACAAGCCTTATAATAGCAAAGTAAAGTAGGTAAGCCAACCATTACACTGGATATCCACTGCAAATAATTTGCAAGTACAATTAAAAAAATTGAGCCAAGGCAAAAATCATGAATTCCAATATTCCATGTACCATCGAATAGCATAGACATATGCCAAGACAGTTGGAAACAGCAGAAAATTAGCATATGGTTGTATAATTGTGCTTAATTCTCTTTTAAAGCCAAACCATGAAGAATTGTGTAAATTACATGGATTTCCTGTGTTTCATACTTGAATAAAAACAGTGGAAATTTGGTACTCCTCCCTAGTCCCTCCATCCCAAATTAAGGTCCCATTTGACCCAAAAATCTTTTCTTTAAATAAAATTCACATTTGCTCTACTATGTACAGTCTTTTTTTATTCACCTTCAATAATTTGATCAACCAAACTCCATTGTCTTCTTTATTATTCACCTTAAATCATGTCTTCTTTATTATATCCATTATTAAATTCATTCATAATCAACCAGACCCCACTGTCTTCTTTTCGTATTCACCTCTTTACAAAAATAAAAAATGTGTGCACAAGACAAGCAGAGGGAATACTTAATTATACTTCCTTTGTCTGCATAACTTTGGAAATTAATAGTTAGTTAACTGAAAATTGGACTTCGATTTCCTCTTTATAAGCAAACCATGCAAAATTGTATAAACCACTTTTCTTTTTCTGTCGTCCATGACATAGAAAACCTAAGCAAGATAAACCAGTAATTTTGACAATATCCTAGAGTTTTCCACAATTCTACTTTTCCATAAATTTCACATAAAAGTGTTCTCAACAAATGTCATTCAAGAGGCTAAGCAATCACAAACATGTAAAATGACACTAATGTTCGGGGTATATAATTCCAATTAATCTTCCTATCAAGCTCACCTCATAATAGCCATGGTATAAAGCATGGCCAGTATATCCTCTGAATCCGAAGCTCCATTACTCAACTCCTCCCTGCAATCCAATTAACAAAGAGCAATTAATTAAACAACCACCAATAAGATACATAATCACATATTCAAATGCAATAATAACTTATTGTTGTCAATTTACAATGTTACATTCCGGTTTCTATTCAAACACTCCTAACAAACTTAACATCGCGCCCATAGTACAACCGGTTATACCACGCACACGGACACACGGTACAACCTCACTCGATTTTATATTGCTCATTCACCTATTTACGAGCTTCCCAAATAAACACAGCTAGTTAGCCTAATTATACAATGGAAATCAAACTAAATTTCAAGATTAGAAACACATAATCACCTAAAATAAGGATCTTTTTGCTGAACTTCGACAATCGAAGCCGTAAATTCAATCACAATTAGTAAACATCCTCTGCATCGCCAAGCCGCTACCTGCTCCTCCCCAATAAACACAATCAAATCAATTTATGCTGAAATCAGAAACAATAAAAGTTAATAATTTGAAATTGATAAAAGAGGAATTAGGGTTTTTCATACTCTACGAAGAGCTTTAGCAATGGAATCGGGAGAAGAAGAGAAGAGAGAAAGTCTGACGAAATCCCATTCTTCCCAATTTAACCATGGAACTAATTTGTGATTTTCGTCGAGGTTGTAGTTCGTCTCCTGTAACCCTAGCAATGACTCCATTGACGAAGTTCTTCAAGAGGAGCTTCGAGCTTCAAGCTTCAAGCTGGTTGATTTACTGAATTTCTCTTATCTTAAACCCTAAACCCTTCTTTACCTAAACGGTAAACTCTAATCTTAAAAACTTTTTTTTTTTATATCTAAGAAAACTATCCTTTGGCTCTTACATTAGTTAATCAAATCCTAGTCAACGGATTAGACACTTTAAGAGCATGTTCGTTCGAAATCTTAACAAGTTAATTTCTAATACTCATTCACAAACTCAAAACATACATGCACCACGTTGGGTTATTGGGTGAGCTTAGAGCGGCTTAAATCAAAATAACGTACTTTCTCTTTCTCTATTTGTTTGCCCTATTTTTCATAAAATGGTGTCTCTTAAAAATTGCTCTATATCGTAAATGTATATAGGATCACTTTACTCTCACAAAATTACTCTACGTCCCACTACTATTTTCGTTCATCAATTCCACTCAACTAAAACTCAAAAAAAAAAAGAAAAAAAAAAAAAAAAAACATATATGGATATGGAACAAATTATTAAGGACAAAGAGACTATACAATAAAAAAAAGTAAGAATTTAAAAAAACATTAGGTAAGCAAATAGAATACAGAGTACCTAACTTTGTTTACAAAAGAACTCAACTTTGTAATGGAAAAATTCATTAAATAACAATTGTACAAGTCAAGGTATGTACAAGGTCACTATTTGTCCATGTGCTCACAAGGTATAGCCATGTAGGCTAAAAAGTATGTTGTACCAAGCAAAAAGTATAAATCGATCGTGTAACGATACTCTATTATGTGAAGTTAAATTACTTTCAGAAATTGATATAACAAAAGACAAAGCCACGCTATACATCAATAAGGTTAGCAGTTATTAGACTAAATACACGGGTAAGCGGGAGATTGGAGGGTGATAGTTTGTTTGTCATTGCAACTTTAAAAACATAGATTATGGGGTTTCATATCTAGGCGTGTCATGACATGTTTTCATTTTGTGTGTTTTTTCAATTAAATTTATGGAAGCCAACAATGCAACATGTTTTATAATTTACTTTTACCCAATATATTATTATACTAGAATTTGGTAAGAGGGTGCTCTAAACGTGATTGAAGATGAATTAAGCAACAAACTTTTTATCATGTTTTAATAACACAAAGTAAAATGCCTAGGATTTGGGTATTAGTTTGGAAGATTGTAGAGGCGATCTTTGGGCGGATCGGGCTGGCCAATGCCAAATAAAGCTCAAGGTCCGGACCGAGCCAAACTTCAGACCAAAAATCATGTGTCCAAACCCGCCAAAACTTGCCGAGTCGTGCAAGTTTACTAGGCCAAAAAATCAACTAAATTTGCATAAAATGCATAACAACTCCGCCCAAAACACGCCCAAATTCGGGCCGGGTCAGCGGTCCCGGCTCATTTTGATCAACACTAGAAGATTGCGGTGAAAAATAGATTTTAGATTTCCTAAAAAAAAAAAAAAAAAAAAACAGAGTAGTCGTATTTATTTTACTAGTGGTATCCTTTCGAACTCAATTGCGCGCCACTATAATGTCGAACTGATGCGAAGAGACAACCTGGGTTTCTCACCGAAGGTCATCATTCTCCCTGATTACGACGACGAATTATCGGTTTATCATACTCAAACTACTAAATTGCGTTGCTACTTTTCACGAATCACGTTGATTTATGCGTTACAAGTAATTTTCAATTTTAGGTTGAATTTGAAAATTTGCCTTTGATTATACATAAATTATGGCTTCGGTGGATAACGTTTTGAGAATTTCATGTGGTTTTGTTAGGAATTTTGATTTCATTGAATTTAATCTAAAATTTCTTTATACATGTATATGTTTGTTATTTTGCAGTGGAACATTTAGGTTTTTGTTAATCATTTGGTGTTAATTTTAATTTGTGGAATTATGCTATATTAAGCTTCAGTAGTGATTAGATGATTAATACAATTGAGATAATTTTTGGAGTTGTTGTAATTTCTTGCCCTAATTGCTTCTTCCGAAATTGAATTATAATAATCATAGCACATATATATAGTACTTCGGCATTGTATTATTTTTGTGTAAATTTATGCATAATTATGCTTTAAATAAGCTGCGGAAGCTTTTATAGCTGTTGTTACGTGCTCGTTGAGGAATTCCGTCTCTAGAACACGTAAAAGGTGTATATGGTTTGAGTGAAGACATTTTGATTGGTACAGTAATTTATATTTGTATGTTGAGTTGAGTTTGTTGTAATTTCTTACACTATTGCTTCCTTTAAAGTTGAATAATACGGAGTATATGCATAATATGCTGCTGTTGGAGCTTTTATAGCCGTTTTCTAGAGCATGTTAAGGTATATGTGGTTTGTTCAGTAGCTACATCTTTGATAGGTAATTTACACTTGTATGTTGAGTTGAGTCTTGGACCCTTTGAGTTATATTATCTGGTTGTGTCTCATTAGATCAATAGACGCGGAAACTTATTCTTGTTTTGCAATTTGATCAATCTTTACATGAACTTAAATATTGAGTAATGAATTATTACATCTGTTTCTGTGAAGCCTGTCAGCATGCTAAAATGTATGATGTTGTTCCTTCTTTCGAAATTCCAATGGATTGCATAATGTGTGTGGTTGTTTTATGGCTAATGCTTATTATTTGAGTGATGTGTATTACAAATTAACTATTGCTAGTTGGTAGGTTCACTTGAGAAAGATTGTATATTTTGTCACTCTTTGCAAATCTGTTTTGAGCCATTTTGTTTTACGTCTCATTTTGTGCCATTTAGTCTGGCAATCTGTTAAATCAAGTCACATGATGTTTTAGCAGACTTATCACCTGGGTTTTCCTGTTTTCTGATGATCAGAGAAACAGTGATTGAGTTGAATTAGTCCATTATTGGAAAATTATATACCTATGCCAAGATTGAACAGTGATGTCCAAAATTAATGCATCATTAACTTTCCCTGTTAGTTGATTTCTCTTGAATTACAAAATATAAATAGGCTATGCAGTTTATGTTAATGCTCAAAGCCTGAAAGGAAACAATGATGTTAATTACCACTTTCACTTTGCCCTTTTTTCTGGACTCTCTATATTTATTCTTTTGGTTAGCTCCTTTTTTTTTTTTTTTTTTTTTTTTTTTATTTTTTTTTTATCTGTCATGTCTTGTGTTTTTTAAACATCGTACTGCCAGGTTTAGCCATTAATCGGAAAGATCTGGTTCTTGATTTCGTCTAACAAAGATACACCTCTATATGTGCTTTGGTACCATAATGTCTACCTGCACGACCTTTGACCACACTTATTGTTTTGTAAATTGTTTTTTGTTCCTAGGATGTTGAACATTTGGATTCATTTTTTGCTCGGTGTTCAATTATTCTTCACTTCTTTTCTGTTTTTTGTTTTTTTTTTTTTAAGTTTTTTCTTTATCAACTTGTGTTCTGCATTTATCATGAATGTCTCAAATTTTGCCTGTTCTTGTTACGTAATAGTGCTGTTAGCCTGCATCTAATAGTACTTGTTTTATGGTCTTCTCCATAGAAAGTTATCTAAGGTTTATGTTCCATGTCATGTTATACTTGTTAATTATTTACCTCTCCATTTAACTGACAGCTACAAAGCATTATGACTCTTAGATAGCATTCTGGAACATCGGTTTTGAGATAAATCAGGTATTTACTTTTCCCACCCCCATCAGTTGCTGTACATCTTAAATTGCAGTCTTATCTTAGTGTTAATTAAGGGATCATTGGGTTATTATCATCATCAAATGGATCAAATGGTTTAGCATTGGCCTAAGAGCTTGGAGATAAAGACAATTATGTGAAAAAATAGATGCTTCCTGTCCCTTTGCTGCAGTTTATTGAGACTAGATGCCTGAAACTATCATTTTGCATGCATTATGTTTTTTTTAACTTGCACATGATGTTGCTAAGATTAGCTGCTGCTGCTATCTAATACTCCTTCCGTCTCTTTATTAATGTCCACTTTTTGGATTACAAGTCTATCTTAACAAGAATTATTAAGCACATGTACCAAACAAGAGATATCTTAATTTCTCTATGAGTTAACTGTGGCTCTACCATTCTCTTCGTAGTCATTCATTGATATGGAACTCCTTTCACTGTTACATTATGCTCTAATTACCCTGTGTTCCGCGTACTGTAAAAGACAAATTATATTAGAGAGGTCTAATACTCGCTAGTTAGGTAACTCTACTCCTTTCTATTATTGTAAGATAGTTTTTCATCTTTCTCGATGTATTATGGGCTCTTCTGTTTCCCATAAACTGCTTTTTCTGTCTTAATGATTTTTAGGAATAGTTAATAAGGTTTTAAGCTAGGTGTCAGCTAATACAAAAGAAGGGCTTTTTGAAGAACTGTCTCGGTGTCCTGTTGAGGATGGTGACTCGTTTCTCAAAGTATGGTTTTGTTTTATGGGTCACCTCTTTTGTTTTCTTAGGTTGCTTGGATGATTGGTCATTTTGCTTTGATAATGTAGAATACATTTTTATATATGATGCTATTATGCTAGTTAAACAACGATGACAGAAGAATCATTTGTATATGATTTAATTCTGTATTAGGATTAAAAAACCCTGGACCAATCAAAAGAGTGGGCATTTGGTCTAGTGGTATGATTCTCGCTTTGGGTGCGAGAGGTCCCGAGTTCGATTCTCGGAATGCCCCAACTTAGCACATATTTTGGGGAATTTCAAGTCACACTCTGTATGCCTTGAAAATCTGGCAGTTTTGTTTTAGTGCGAACTAGCTAGTTGAAACTTCCATTTTCTAACGTTATAGAGCTGGGCTACTTTATCTATGAGGGCCCACAGAAAGCATTCCTTTTTCCGGAATTTCTCCATGGTCGTCTGGAGCTATATTGCTTAACATGTTATGGGGTATTGTGGCCCTTAGGTGATGAGTTTTGTTTAGCAACAGGTCACAGATTGAGAATCAGACCGCTGATAGCAGTGTCTTCTATAGTTCACTTCACTTAATATGTAAGGGCCCATGCTGCGTTAATTCAAAGTATTAATTTGTTAAATATAACTCCGTGTTAGATTTGGAAATCTTCATTCTTGGTTCGTTGTGTAGAATTGAAAGTATACTACTACGTTTATCTGAATTATATTATGGTCCAACTCCATCTTCTCCTTGTCTGTATGCTCCTCTCAGTAAATGGTAGAAGACATGATATAGTGTGGTACCACATCTTAGTCTGCCTAGGCCTAACAAATCATGTTTCATGTGAAGGACCCTTCTCTTGGCAGTTTGAATATCCAAGTGCTTATCATTTTTAGGCTTGTTTGGCCTTTAGCAGTTAGTAAATGCAGAGTAGATAGCTGATTGATTATTGGCAGGTAGAATTAGCAAATACTCCATAGCAGATATGATCCCAAATTTCTGTAGTAGAGTGTGTGAAAATTAGTACTTGTAGCTACAAATCATGAGCTAGTTTATTTGAATGTTAGGAGCTATACACAAGGAGATTAGTATGTTTTACTTTGATTAGTGAATTAAGGAACAATTTAATTATGATGGCTTATTGGGTATTAATCTTTTCCTATGATTGACTAATAACATTAACTATCTGCTCCTTTTCGTGCATCTGATTTTCATCAAACACCCTCATAGAAGAAGTCATATGGACCAAAGGTGAGGGTTTGTATTAACTGGTTTTATCACTTTTATGTTTACTTTACCTTTGGTGTGGTATCTGTTGTTAAGGCTGCCTAAATCGTTGCAAAGGGGATATTCTGGCTCACCTAGTGCAAATATGGACTTGTAGTCCCACCACTCAATGTTTCTGTCAAGTCTCAGTCATTTTTTTCTTAAACAATACTGTAACTTTTACTTTGTATTTCCTTAATTTTCTTCAATCATAAGGTGCATTTTGAAAGTGAATACTTTTGTGTGATTAACATCGTTGACATGGGATTATATGAGAATCAGATTTGTATTCCAAATTAACTAATCCAATCAAGCATTTTTTGATTAGGGCAGTTCGGATAGCTACCTGGGTCATCATTCTGGTGGGATTGAAACAAGCGATGGTTGTGATGATGGTTAAGGGACCAATTGAACAAGGACGAGGCTGTCAAGATAAATGAGACATGGGTATGTAAATTCGCTTCCTGTTAAAGTAAGTAACAAATTTAACCCTGATATACTTACCAGCATAGTTAATGTTGTTATTTATCACTGTCACTCTGATGTGTTTGATTTCTTCCTTGATTATCACATCTATTGAACTATATGTAGTGCTATATACTAGTTTAGTCGATTGATGTAGCTAGTGTACTGTTCAAGATGAATTAGAAACTCACCAAACCTGTCGTTTTATATGGTAATGTGCTGAATTTTGTTTTACCCATGGTCTTTTCTAGTGGGTTGATCCATGAAGTAACAAACAACCATGTCATGACACCCCCTCTCTTATGTCTATATATTGTCTTCACCCAACATTTTAAATTTAGTATGCCATGATACCCCTTAGCTTCTTCCATGTCTATATCTTGTCTTCACTCCACAACGTTCAACCTAGTCAGATTATATTCCTCTTTACATATAAAAGAAGTTACCACAACTCCACAAGCACAAAAATTTACTCCAAGTTAAGACATTGTAACTTCATGGGAAGTAGAATACCGAAAAGTTGTTGTGTTGACAAAAACTCTAGCTAAATAAGTGGATTTTCAATTCTCACATGAATTTAACTTCAATTCCTTCCGTTAATCATGCTGTTTTCTATATTTCTCAAGAAATGAATCCCAAAGTGGAACTTTTAACTCTCACATAAATTTAACTTCAATTTCTTTCATTAATGATGCTGTTTTACATTTCTTAAGAAATGAATCCCAAAATTTCCCTGGAAGTGTACCCTCCTACATTATCCGATTATTCTTTATAATAAGATTCTAATTCTTATCCTAAAATAATAAAAAAGAGAGAGTAACTCAGAGACATTCTTACCGTAGTAGCTAAAAGATGGGAATTAACACTACACCCTATTAAAAACATACCATCATCCCTAGATGCTTTCCAAAGTGAATGAAATTGCTTGCACGTGCTAGCCTGTATTAGTAGTTAGTATAATATACATGCATACAAAAACAAAAACTGAAGGCTGCCACTGCTTATTATCCACAGATCTCTAGAAGAAGTGGGGAAAAAGGAGGGGTTGAAGAAGAAGAAAATCATATGAAAATTTCTCTTTTCTATCTCTTTTCCGGAGTTCACAACAATCCATGAATTTTTCTAATGCCTTGTTAGGAGCTACTGACTGACCCATATGCTTTGTCTTTCCTACGAGTGAAAAAGAAGAAATGTTCTTCTCTAAAGCATATTTTGTTTTTGTCTTTGAAACTCGCATCCACCACAAGAGTATCTTTTTTTATCTTCTTCCTTTGAAAACTATATAATATACGAGTAATTTATAAAAGGTGTATAAGTGTAAAGAAAATTATATGAATATAATATAACATATAGTCTGTTTCTTTCTTCTGACCTTCTCTTTGATATTCTCAACTCAAGCATCTCTATGCTCACTTTCAGAAGCGGGGAAAAGACTAAAGATATCTTTGAATATACTAACAGCTAAATTTAGTGGGCCTCACAAATCCACACTTGTTAGAAAGATTGTTTTTTACTATTAGTATAATTTTAGTCTTTCGTCCCATTATTCTAGATTTGAAGAGTATGATATGGACATTGATTATGATATGTACTATTTTTAAAAGTTAGGCTTAACCAGATCCTTAGCATGTGAGATTTCATAATTTCTCTGGCACGAACGTTTGTTAATTTGTACATTGCTACATGGAGCCTTCACTATTAAACCTTATTTATTAAACCAGGGCACCTTTTAAGAGCTAATAGGTTGGTCTCGGGAATTGGTAAAATTATGTTATTCTTAAACCACTTATAAGCCTCTAAAGTACCACTTGATCTTTTTGAAATATCACTACAACCGTCCAAAACACCACCACAATTATGTATCGCGGCAAGTCTTAGAAGTAGCACCTACAAATCTAACGTGTCTTTGAAAATAAGGGTTTGAGTTTTTTTATTGATCCCTGAAATCAACTAGGAGCTGTTGGGCTTGTTGTTTTGCAAATGAACTCTAAAGTTGCTGTTAGAGATATTTAATTTGCACTCTTATTGATACAATCTTGACTACAAACTTATAAAAGGACAAAGAAAAATTGTGTAATGGGTTTGAATCTCTGATCAAAATCTTTCCCTTCAGGAACTTAAATAATTTTGTCTTATATTTCTGTGTTTTATTGTCTGATTACATCTTTTTTCTGTTCATAGACCACAATTGGGTTAAATTAAACACTTTTGATGTTTGCTGTAATTTGTCCTTTTGACTCTTTTTGATCGTACTCCTAATGTTTAAATAGTCTTGTACAACTATCCATTTTGATTCTCAGGAATGGTAAAAAACTGAACAAGACCAGCATATGCACCATCTTATTCATCTATGTACATTTTTAACCATGTTAGGCATCTAAGTCTAGCTTGCTTGCTAACATATATGTTAGTAACTCAATATTGCGGTTGGCTTAAAGCATACAAGGTGAATCTCTGTTGTGTTATAGAATCACTCTTTATGTTACTCTATGATGACAAACTTTCGAAGTATGGGATATGTGTCTGAAACAAATACTTCCAAGGGTTTAAAAAAAACCCTAGTAAATGAGTACATAGTGCATATCTATATGGCTGCCACTAATGCAAGAGACTACGGGTTATTGTTTAGGCTACATTCCTTTCACCTTATCTAAACATATTATCGTTGCATATTGAACATAGGTAGCCCAAAGTTTGGCATTTGTTTGACTTATTGTCCAACACAATTACACAAACACAAAGTTCGTCTGAAAAAGTATCTTGCTTTATGATTGTTGGGTCATATGCAGATATATTCCCTCCCCCTGAGTATTCTTTCTCTTTTATTCTGCATATTGAATTTGTAATTAATTTGAACAACTAGTCTTACAAGAATAAGGAGATTTCTAATTATAGGTATGCTTCTTTTGTTCCACTGACTTAAATAACATAAGATTTTTATTGACTTATAGTTCGTGTAATGCATACAGGTTTAAGATAGTTGTGACAGTGGCCAGCAATAAATGTGGAGAAAATGCTGTGAACGTAAAGCAACAAACAGAAAAGGAAACCCAAAAAAAAGAAAAGAAAAGAAAAAAAAAAGGTCTGCACTGAGGTCCACGTCCGTGTCCAAATCCATGCACATATTGAGGTAACTCTTTCTCTCTTGTGACCCCACACTCTGGTAAATGAGTGTGTGTATGTTTGTCTGTGGTATATGGAAGTAGTGCAGTTTATCACATGGAGAGAGATTGGTCATGTGATGTAATGCATAATTTAACACTGTATTCTCTGAGCCTACAATGAATCAGTCAAATCCAGAATAGAATCTTCCTTATTTTTCTAGCTCACTCTTACGTTACTTGCATACAAGATGTGAAATTTTTTTAGACAAGATGAAAGAAAACAAAATTATTCTCAACGGAAAAAATTAGGATTTGAATAGGATACATACATATCTAGGATGTTCGTTCTTTACTTGTGTTGAATTTTTTTGAGCTAATAGTCTAGTGATTTGATCATTCGGAGAAGAAAGTGACAAAAGTGATTGTTTTGATATATACTTGTTCATGTTATAATAAGGTGGTAGATAGAACCTAGTAATAAGTTTATGAGGAAGGATGGAAGGATGGTGTGGCCGAGTGACGACATTGACATTATTAGTTGTGCTAGATATGGTTTTGTTGTGAGATTGGCTCCAGGATAAGGTGACCAAGGAACATTGACAGCTAGTGATGGGCTTTTGATTCAGACAAGTTAATGTGTATGTATGTATATGCTATGGGTGTTAAAAATGACTTCATTAACCGCTTGCAGAACAACATACATACCTTGTGTGAGTTATAGTGTATTTTGGTTTTTTTATTCATTAAGATCTTACATTGTTGTCTCTATCGAGGGATGTACATCCATCTTAGAGAATGGCCTGGAAGATATGATCCAATTCCGGAGGCATTAACATGGATGGTTGGATGGTGTATTTTAAGGTATTTGAATGATTTTGCCTTTCTTTGAGATGAAGTTGTCATAAGTTAATCCCTATCTACTAATGTTATAATGAACTACTTCACTAACTTGAAGTGTGCTTTAGATTATTTAGTTTACTTTTGAGTATGTTGAGTTAGTTACATATTTAACCCTTAAGAAGATGGTTAGTTTTTTCTCTAACCTTTTTCCAAAAGAAATTAAGAAACAATAGAATACTAATCGCATGTGATGTAATCAGTTGTTTCTGTATTTCTTTGGTTTTTTGGGAGATTGTTTATTGATTAAAAAGAGGAGGGGGTAAGTATAGCCTACCATTTCCATCAAATGATGATGTCAATAACTAGGTAATTCATCATGCTGTATATTTTTTCTTCACTACTTTCTCTGAATTCATTATTATTTCTGTATCAAATTCATAAAAAGCTGTTAAATAGTACAAATCACTAAATTACTTGTAGTCTTGATCAAGTACAACACTACACATTGAATACTTGAGTTCTTATGTCATGACTAACCTTCTATACATCTACTAGTCGATCATATATTTATAACGTACTACCAAATACTCATATTAGTTTTTATCAACTTTTATTAGAATGGGGATTATGATTAAGGATGCTTTGTTGGTTTTTGAAGTAATTTTCATATTCAAAATAGTAATATGGACCCTACTTAGGAGAATCTAGATGAGTTCATTTGTTACAGTAGAACTGTTTAACCCCCCACATAGGGAAGCAGCTGTTAGGACATAGTCCCACGCCCCACTAGAGTTGTGGCCGAAAGAGAGAAGATGAAAAGTGATTTTTTAAGGCAAAGGGTTGAGAGAAGGAACACGTTCCAACCCTTTCTCTTTCTCTTTCTCTTTGTAGAGTCACGGGTGTACCTTGAACAACGAAAAAACAAATGAATTAATAATAAGATTGGGATATCTACTTACTGTATACTAAACTCATATCATATGTTAGGAGATAGGAATGTTCCTTATTATAACTTTTTTCATATAAAAATGAATTTTGAGCTACTATATGCTATAATAATTTAATAGAACTTGGAATAATATTGTCCCTTTCTCTCTCATCCATTGTCCTTTGCTTCTATTTTGAATATAGGATGACCCAAAGAATATTGCAGAATGTACCTTGTTTTCTTAATTATAATGCTAGTTTGTTATTCCTAGTGTATATATGTAGATTCCAATGATTCATTTTACCTCCAATGTTATGTGAAAAATATGTTGGAGTTTTTTTTAGTGGAAGAAGAAAGAAGAATAGAAAGATACAAACTTTAAAAAGGGTGATGGTAAAAATATAAAAGGGTAAATTATAAAGTAAGATACAGGCCCCTATTTAGTATCTTTAGGAATATAAAATGTGTTTTCCTTTATTATTACCGTGAGGTAAAGTTGTGTAATCACCATTTAAGATTAGGGGATAATGCTTTTATATGTATATCAATAACTATTAGTTACGGGCCTACAGGAGGAACAAATATTGGTGAGCATGTCTTTATATGCTTAAATTTAAATAAGTTTATGGTTGGTAAGGATTGAACCCGAATTTCATTTAAGCCAGTGTAACACGAATAAGTTGAGTTGAGGTCCCATCCCTTTAGTTTTCAAGGGAAGTGTAATTTCTATACTATTTTTGCTTAACAGTAAAACAAAATCTTCTATATATTTACAGCTTCCAAGGGGGGCAATCAATAGCTTAATAACTTTGATTGGATCTCATAATAGCCAAATTAAAAATACCCTAGACTTTTCTGACATGGTCATATGCTTCTTAAAGTTAGAAAGCCAGTGAGAAAGAGAAATAGAGAAGGGAAAGGGGAGTAAGAGAGAGAAAGAGAGAGAGAGAATCACTGCTTTTATTTTAGTGTTTTTGTCATATGTTTCTGCTTCTTAAAGTTAGAAAATTATGATGATAGAGAGAGAATAGGAGTATGTAAATAGCACTAGCTAGGCAGCAGTAATAGTAGTGAGTGCAATAGCTGAGCAACAAGTAGAGCAGCTGGAGAGCATATCATATCATATCATATAATCCCCTTCATTCTCATTTCCATCATACTATATATTATATCATCATCATATATCATCTTTATATCATAGTACATGCCCTAAGATCTTATCATCTTACATTATTTCAAAGAATTTACTGACTACAATGGCATTTTTAGTAGAAAGGAGTGATCCTCTTCTTCACCACCATCATCATCACAGCATTCATCAACATCATCTTAATCAAGAACAACACCAGGAAATGGTGTTCTCAGTGTCAGAGTCTCAGAAATCAGTTCCTGCTCCTTTCTTAACTAAGACTTACCAACTTGTTGACGATCCTCGTACCGACCACATTGTATCTTGGGGTGAAGATGAGACCACTTTTGTTGTTTGGCGCCCTCCTGAGTTTGCTAGAGATCTTCTTCCTAATTACTTCAAGCACAACAACTTCTCCAGCTTTGTCAGACAGCTTAACACCTATGTATGTTTAACTACTACTACTTCTACTCAACATTCATTTTCTAACACACATATTTCACATGCATTAATGCTAGGTTACTCGAGAACTCGAGTTGATGATGTGTCGGAGATGAGCACATGTCGTAGTGTCTGACTTGGCTATTTTTGTAAACTATCAATGTTTTTGGTCCAAATTTTAGTGTCGAGTAGTGTTCATATCCATGTTAGAGTTATCATCAAAGGGCTTGATATGGGTATTTAAGATGAAATGAATATACTGGGTAATGTAGCATGAATGTATGCACATGAGTTCAAGCATATGTTATGAGATTATTGAATTAATCACTTTTGTGCTATTTGTTAAGAAGCATTCCTAAGTCATGCAGTGTTTCAAGAGAAACAAAATGCTGTGAATAACCATGTTTCTTGAACTCTGATGGAATCTTTGAAACATATATCAAAGCATTTGAAGGGTTTAGATTCAGTTACTTTTAGGGATTTGTCTGTATATCTGTGTCTAATTTGGAGTCTTCATTTGTCTTGTTGTATCCTAAATAATGTATTAGGATAAACCAATGTGAAACGAAGAGTCTGAGTAATAACGAAGAAAAGATTAATAAAAAGTTCAAATGTAGTGGTGGAGTATGATGAACCAGATTATTTCATCCTTAAATTTTTTACTAAATTAAGTTTTGCATATTTTTGTACACTTCTATTTAGAGCCTTAAGAAGAATAATTTATTTTGAATTGGTGATCTGATCACAGTTTGAATAAACTTCACTTTAGAAATGGTGCATTATTTTTGTTAGATTTATGAACCCAATTTGTACATACTTAGCTTGGTTTATTTTCATTTTTATTTCCCAAGGGAATAATTGTTTGATGATTTTGTTTGGATCGATGTAGACTTTTGGTTCTCTGGGTATTTGGTAAGAAATGTCTGTTATATACATATAGATTTGTGCTACTAATGACTAATGAGTTTTTTAGTGTTAGTATATTCATATTTATTTGAAATACCATGTGAACTGTTAGTGAGATCTCAAGATTCTCTTGCTTCTTTGTCTTGATTACTGTCCCTTATGCATCTGTATCTTATCCTACTAATATTATTCTACGTACAACTTTCTGTTATTAGTATATGCACATTTCTATACTTTATGTTTCTCTTGACTCTTTAACTTATCCATGTTCCACTTTAAAACACCACACAGTGGTGGAGGCTGCTATAAGGGAGCACCTCTATGATCTCAGTCCGGCAGTTTTGTTGCCTACACGGCTAGTCAGCTACATTCATCGCTAGTATCTATCTATGAGATGTAGCGGGATTGTATACATACGAACGTATGAAATAGTTAAGACAAAAAAGAAATGTGCAGTACAATAATTCATTATAAGAAAGCCATCAACTCTTAACTATAACCATTGGATCTACAGTACATGTATTTCTTGTCTGCAAGTTCCAAGTGACACAATTATGCACTGCTTCCATTTAGATTCCGTTGTCACATTTGTAAATTATCATGATGATATAATTATTTTTGGACAAAGGAATATTGAAAAAGTACTTCTTGAGAAACAATTTGCATTCATACATATTTCTTCATAAATAGTGAATTGCATAACTCCTAACTATTATTGAGATTGATTACTATTAATATTCCATTAGATTGAGTAATAAACATTCTTTTTCTTGTTTTTTAGGGTTTCAAGAAGGTAGTTGCAGATAGGTGGGAGTTTGCAAATGAGTACTTCAAGAAAGGGGAGAAACACTTATTATGTGAAATTCATAGAAGAAAAACTCCACAACACCACCACCAAATTCACTACCAAGACCAAGTATTACTTCCACCACAGTATCTTCCTTCACCGCCCGAGGAACATGGATCTTGGATAAACATTGATCAGTCTTCTCCGTTACCCTCTCCAAAGCCAAGTGGCGGGCCTAACAACGACATCCTAACCGCGTTAACGGAAGACAACCAAAGGCTAAGGAAGAGGAACTTCATGCTCTTATCTGAGCTCAACCACATGAAAACCCTTTACAATGACATTATCTACTTCATTCAAAACCATGTTAAACCAGCAGTGCCTAACAATGGAAATGACCAAAATCGCCCTCCTAATTATAATGCAATGGCAGCAGCTCCTCCTAAGCTCATAGAATTGGATGATCAAGATAATCAAGGTGATGCGAGCAAGAGAGAGACCATCAAGCTGTTTGGAGTCCCTCTTCAGAGCAAGAAGAGAATGCACTTAGCAGAAGGAAACCTTTGATATATGATGATCAAGACGACGAACATTAATTAGTACTAGTATTATGTTAAGCACTGTTATTAGCTAGATGGCTAGGTTTTAACTAGTAGAGTTTTCACTTTTACTTTGTATGATCATCAGATGTGAAGTTTTTGTTAATTACATAAAAAGAAGTGCTTAATTCATTAAGCTCATCATCATCATTTTCATGGATTATTACTGCATGAAATTTGGAGTGTATTATCTGATAAAGTATTCCATTAGTGGCATGCATGTGTCTGAAAACTTAGGAACTAATTCACTAATTATGTTGTTGGAGAATAATTATATTTTTGTAACAGGAATGAAGCTCCCTTTTTTTTTTGAATGTTCTATGACTTTAATCAATGACTTTGGTGTATAAATGTAAGTATATCTTGTTGTTGGTCCAAAAATATTCTAGTGCATCTTCTTTCTTTCAATTGGGATTTACAAAATTTGTGCATGGCAATAATTACAAGGTATGTTAAATTTGATACTATTGTATATGCCATGATTCCCTCCTCAAAAGCAGGGGCCACTTATAAAGATCTTTAATGGCCCAGTATCTGGTAAAGTTTTCAAGGGTGAAAGCTGATTTTATTTTATTTATTTATTTAAAATTTCTAACAAAAAGAAAAAAAAATGTTAGGGTCAAAATGTGTTAAGAAAGCTTTAGTTGATTTTATTCCTGCTTTATAAATAAATCCAAAAGAAAGCTCATTGAATTTTATCCATATATCATGGCAATAAAGTTGCTTTGG
Source organism: Chenopodium album (assembly GCF_948465745.1). Taxonomy (NCBI): domain Eukaryota; kingdom Viridiplantae; phylum Streptophyta; class Magnoliopsida; order Caryophyllales; family Amaranthaceae; genus Chenopodium; species Chenopodium album. The sequence continues at coordinate 2,340,379 of NC_137855.1, forward strand.
CAAAAAAACTTTAAAAAAAGGGATGCTTTTATCTTCCTTTTGCAATTCTTTTGTTATTGATTTGAAGTTTCTTTGTTGGCTGACTATCTCTTCAAATTAAAAGTGCATTATGAGTTGCAATTAAACGTACCAATATCTGGTTGTGAATCATTTGCTTTTTCTTAAATTCTATCTGAAACTCCATGCAACCCCCTTTGCTTTTATCAATCAATCTATGATTCGATGACTCTCTACGATGTCGCTTGGACTTGTACAATATTATTTGCAAACTCAACCTCCGCTGCTCCGCACTTACATCGTACTAAATGAGGTGCTAAGTATGGGATTGGGCCAAGGCAAACGCCTAAGTGTTGGGGTATTGGATGGTGCATCCCAGTCAAGGCACGACCATGTTGTAGGTTGTGGCCTGGCATAAGACGTGCACAAGGTCACAAGGACAAGACATAAAACACCTTATCCTTGAAAACACTTATTTTTGACAATTGAAGTTAGTGTCTTGGCATGCCTTAGGGCTAAAACAAAGGCAATGCAAGGCTAAATCAAGCTAACAAAGCCAATTGCAAGGCAAGACAAGGGAAGGCATAATCTTAATTAAGACATGATAATTAAAGGTGGAGTAAGACATGAATGCGATGATTCTGGGCACCAAGTAAGACTCATAGGGCCATTTGGAAACCCCACAAAGCACCTCGGCGCATAATCTTGTCGTGCCAAAAAAAAAAATTCCAATAGCCAAATTTAAACGCTAGAATACACAAAATCAGACAATTTCAGAAGTTCCGGGACATGAGGTTGAAAACTCAAGGAATTGTAAGGGACACATACCGGGGTCATATAATAGCGTTTTGAACCATATACGGCCATTACTCAGAAACATAAAGACTTGTGGTGGCCTATAGCCAATTAAAGGAGGTGTATATAAAAACAGTCATATTGACTGCTTTTAAAGGCAAAATGGACAATTCCAACCACTCATATGGCTTCTTGGGATATTAAGAGGTCCATAGAAAACACCTCGACCTCTTTTTATTTCGCATCTGAAAAAATCCAAAATTGTCTTTAATTGAAGGGTATAATCCATGTTTTTTGACCAATTAAACAGTCATATAATTAAGTCCCTTAGTGACCTTGATGTAATGATGTAGGCGTAGTAATTGTAAATTTGTAATTGCAATCAATCTTGAAGCCATTAGCACAAATAATCTTGTAGTCATGATTGTTCGTTTTAATTTTGGATGGGTGATAATAAATATAGGAAAAGTGAAGAATCATGTGAGAAATTTCTTCCACGCCTTTATATAATTGCTCTTAGTGTAAGAAGGGAGAGGGGTGTTGCTATGATTCTATGAACTATGATGTACACCAATCTAAATTTTTTTAAAAACTTGTTTTCAACAATTTTTCATTACCATTAATACCATAACTTTTCATTTTATTGTGAAATAATGCTTTTGTAAAGCCATTAAAGTAAAATTTATTAAAAAAAAATTCCAAGATTGAATGATTTTGTTCATCCACGTAAAATAAGGCCGGCCATACGTACCATAGTTATCATTTTATCATGACTCGCTACGTACTGTTGTAACAAATGATAATAACTGTTACCAATCATGGGATATAGATAGTTTTCTCATGAAATTACTCTCTAACATGTAAAAGAACATGATGGCAACAATTGTGCAAGGAGCCAAGGATGAGCTTATGATGTCCTTTTCAATGGAAGCAACTCAAGTACCAAAATCGTGTATATCAAAATTAGCTTCAAACAAATTATAATTGTTACCTAAATTCTTCCACTAGATTTCAATATCTATGCTTCAAGATGTTTTAATCATTGATTTTTTGCACTTTTTGGGAAGCAAATGGAAGGGAATCATTTCATCTCATCTGCCCTTTAATATTCTTATCATGTGAAATCAGATTCATATTTCTCTTTTTCTTCCCTAGCTTTTTTTTCCCTCTTTTTTTTTTTTTTTTTTTTTCTCTTTTTTATTTGTTTTTCCTTTTTTAAAAATTTGGAAAAATTGTAGAAGGAAAGGTGATAAAGGGATTGGATGCATGAAAGATTGAAAGATGATAAAATAAAAAGTCATTTAGAATTACCAAAAATAAAAATAAAATAAATTAAATTAAATTAAATAAAGAAGGAAAAAAAAAAGTAGAAAAGAGCAAATACTACCTTTAGGATTATTTTTGTCATTGGTATGTCGCCATCCTTTCATTATTTCTCCTCTTTGACCTTTGTACTCGTGGGGATTCATTAGTATTTAACTTGTTTGTGCATTTTGAGAAAAAATAGACATGTAACATGTAAAGTACCTGTACAAAATTAAACATTAAGATATGAAAGTTTTTTTTGGAGCACTATCTTAAAATGATCTAAATTTATAGTTAAAGCTAAGAGCAATATAATGCAAGTACGTATGTACACAAGTACACAACATTGGAATAAAAATGTGTTTATTCGAGGGACTATTTTAAATGATCTAATTCTTAAATTAAAGAGAAGTGAGTAATTAATATGTGTAATATAACAATTTGCCTAACTTTTCTTTGGTTTCAATAAGAAAGCCATATATACTCAATGTGAGCATAATACATAATAAACTAGTAAGTAAGATGCAAAAAAAGGAAACCTAAAAGCAAAATTCTCTAATATCTTGATGGAGAGTATAATCTGAAGTTTTTTTTTTAAGATAAGATAAAAGACCCTATTGAACAAATACCTTTAACCCAACACTGCAGGTTAATACTTGAGCGTAGGGGGGGGGGGGGGGGTAAGGAAATCTTTAACATATGTAGTTGGTGGGGGTTCCAACTTAATTATTATAGTATGGAGTCTAAAGTATTTTATGTTTAAACTCGATTATTGTAGTTAGTTAAACTTTTAAAATTGAGGTTACAAAAGTCGAATCCTCCCAAATCAACTGCAGGTGATTAGGGCCTTAGAGGTGAGGATCCCTTACCCTTCCCCTCCCTCTCTCTTCTAAGCACCTAGCCTACACGGTTCCGTTTATATTTCAGTTCTAATATCCTACTTGTATAGTTGTATGTTCTCTATGGACTATGAGTCTAAGGGGTAACGGGCCTATCTTTGTGTTGTTCATGCCAACAAATGGATGAGTCGCCTCATATAAAAAATCCCAATAATCCTACTTGTTCATGCCAAACAAAAAGGACTTTTAGCCTTTTAGGGGAAAACTTTAATGTCCAACAAAAGCCCATGTACTTTGCACTATTTTCACGATTAATGATCCAATATTGGCCGTTTAGAGCCCAATTCTTCAGCAAATAAGAGTCCGAGAGACGAATTTGGCCATAAGTTTGATATTCAAACACTTTTTTATTTATTTATTATTATTTACAGAGAATATAACTATATGACCATGACTTAGGGCCTGTTCACATACAGTGAACTGAGCTGAATTGAGCTGAACTGAACTGATTGGAGCTGAACTGAGCTAAAATGAATATTTTATGAGAGAGGAAATTAAGAGCTGAACTGAACTGAACTGAACTGATTGGAGCTGAACTGAACTGAACTGATTAGAGCTGAACTGAACTGAAATTAAGTAAATGTGAACAGGCCCTTAAATTCATGCTTTCTTTACCTCTTATCAATTTTATGTTGATTAATTTAAAGAGTTCCAAGAAATTTTTACATGTGAATTGTCTCGCAAGGATCGTGGTTGAAAATGAGAGATAAAACTATCAAATTAGTTACATATGTACGTGGACAAAATCTTCTTCAATTTAAGATTGTGCATGTATGTGATTGTGTAATAAGGTCATTAATACATAATAAGAAAAAAAAAATTAACATGGTATTAGAGTTGAATCAGTTGATGAATATTGTGTCTCATTAGTATTCTATGGAAGCATAGCATTGAAGATTGCAAGTAGAAAACAAATTGAAGCAAGAAGGTTCGTTGGTATTGATTTCCCTTGAGAGATCATTTGATCGACCTTGATTGAAAGTTTAGTCTAATCTAGATAGTTGTAATATCTACAGACCTACAGTGTAGGTGAACTCGTAAGCAAGGGAGAAAAGAGCGACAATTTATTTATAGATACGGAGTAGATTTTAAGAGTTTTTAGATCTTGTGATATTTAGAGTTTCTTATAAGTGAACTAAAAATATGTAACTACAATTAGTTTATAATTTCAATTCTCTACCAACAAGATAAACTTTATTATTATCTCATGAGATGAATGTCACCTTTAAAATAATAGATTAGTTGAAAATTTTTGTATGATCACTTAGAATTGTAGGAGAAAGGACGTGAAAAACACACTCTAAAAGTATGTTTGCCATTGGAAGAATTTAATTTAGTAGGAGCATATTAGAGGCATATATAGGCCCAAATACAAAAATGGTCCCAACTCTCTTAGTATTTGACAAATTACCAACAAAGAACTATTCAAAGGACAAAATGGTGGGGCCTTGGACTTGAGAGATAGAGGGCAATTTGATTGTTGTGATAGCAAGGGATGCTCTTACTTTAGGGGGCAAACTATTAATGGACGTAATGCTTTCCATAAACTTGGTAATCAATTATATAAATGGAAATAAGAATATGCTTTGTTGATTTATTTCATTCCATTAAAAACCTAATTAGTTCAATATGTAATACAAGTATAATGTAATTATTTGTTTCGTTTTCGGATAATTGACACGCTTCTTTGGATCGGATACACAATAATAAATTAAAAGAGTGGTGATTTAGTAGGCTAGACTCATGGTAGGTAAAAGTCAATTAAGATATGAAACGATCAAAGTGAAAATTTTAGCTAAAACTTAAAATTTAGACTTATTTTGTCTATACAAGTCAAATCAACATGCCCTAAATTATGACAATTATAAGTTTAGTATATACCTTTGTAAGTTAAGCAAAATATAAGTTAATATCGAAAGGTAAGCACTTTTAACACCCTATTATTGCTCACCTTATATTCGCTTTTTTTTTTCCAACCAAAATAAGGACTATAAAGTTTACTTTCAACCAACATAAATTATAATATATTCAAGTAAGTTTAAGAATTCAATTAAGTTTACATTAGTTAAAATACAAGTAGAAGATTTCGTCAAGCCGCCTTACCTAAGATGATTTATTCAAATAACAAATCATTAACTTTATGCATGTACATATCTTATAATTATTTATTTTTAGAAATGTATTAGAGTATATAATTTCGATCCTTGATCATGAAATAATTCATCCCAACAAAAAAAGCAAACTTTTTGATGTGGAGCGAGCTAATTAAATGAAATTAATACCAAGATAAGATTAATTAGGGGCTCACAACGAAATTCTGGAAACATGCGACACGTTAGTTTGGCACTTAAATGTGCAGATGTCCATTGACCAAAAGAGATTAGGTTTTCTTTTAATTAATTAATTAATTAATTAATTGACATGTACTAAGATTACATATTTTAGCACCTCCCCCACTAACAAAAATGAAGAACATAAAAATTTCTGATAATATATGTCTCATACTTTGACATTGCTAAGTTTAGTAATGATCATTAATTTAATACGGATTGTGGAAAGTAAGGAATATATAATTGTACCTAGGGCTGGCAAACGGATCAGGTCGGGTCGGGTTCGTGTTCGGGTCACCTAATTTCGGGTCAGCTACCCCCCAACCCGAACCTGATCCGTTTAACTTTTCGGGTTGAAAACCTCAACCTGAACCTGATATTTTCAGGTTCGGGTCAACCCGAAATTGACCTTACTTGACCTGATTTTTTATTTGGATTAAAATCAGGTTTCTTTGACCTGAACTTGACCCGACCCAAACCTGATATATTCAGGTTCGGGTTAACCCAAAATTAACCTGAATTAACTTTTTTTTCATTTCAAACACAAGTTGTTCAGAGGTTGAGCGTTTTAATTCAAACCAAAATTAAATGGCATAGTCTAACAAAGTAACAATCCTAATTAACGATTATAAACCGATAAAAAGTGCAATTCACTAATTACAAACCAAGTTTCAAAAGATTTTTTAACACAAATTACAGTTCTCAAAAATAATAGAAGATGCAATAAGATTTTCATTTGAATTAAGATCGGGCGATGTTGAGACTGTCAATCTATCATGTTGTCATCCTTGTTCACCACCTCAAGCTTTAAAATTGATCCACAACATTTCCAATTGAACATGGGTGATTACTTCTTGCTGCCAAACCTATAAAGAAAAACAACACTAATATAATTAAAACATGATAATAATCTAAATCAGACTAGATTGTCTAGATCTAACTAGTAAGATCTAAATTAAAACATGCATGCTCATGAAAAACAAAAAATAACAAGAATCACCATTAAATAAACAACATTTAACAATAAAAATTAGCATTACATTCGAAAATTAGCAAAAACAACCGTATTATAACATAAACAACAACATTTAACATCATAAATTAGTAATAACACTCGAAAATTAGCATGTAAAAAAAACAAAATAAACGAAAGCAGGTAATTATAAAATTAACAACAAAAGAATACGAAAATAAACAAAAATAGCATGTAAAAACACGAAAAAAGAAACAGAAAATAAATTAAGAAGCAAGATACCTTGATTGATGAAGGAGAAGAATTAAGGAACGCGTCTTGTGAAGGAGTGAAGGAGATGACAAATTGACAATGGTAAACGACTGAAGGAAATTAAAGAGAAAATTCAACAATATAATGAGTTTTTGAGGAGAGAGAAAATTAAAGAGAGCGAAATGAGGGGAAAAACGGCTGAAGAGGTGAGGGGAAATGAGATTATTTTAGGGTTTTGAATTTATATAGGAAGCCTCTTTGTGCATTTGGGCTGGGCTAATAAAAGCTTTTTACGTTTTTTTTTTTTTAAACTTAAACTAATTCGGGTTATCAGGTCGGGTTCGGGTTGACCCGACCTGATTATGACCTGAAATTTATTTCGGGTTAAGTGGGTCGTCTTCGGGTTGAGATTTTCAACCTTAACCTAACCCATTTAATTTCGGGTTCGGGTTCGTGTCGACCCATTTAAGTTTTCGGGTCAAAATTCTCAACCCTAACCCGCTTTTTTCGGGTCGGGTTCGGGTCGGGTTTTCGGGTCGGGTCAGTTTTTGCCAGCCCTAATTGTACCTTTTCTTTACAAATGTCACATCTTTCTCTATTGCTGACCATAATGTATAGCAAATTTAATTTTTAGCCCTTGTGATGCAAAAAATGTATTAATTAAGTTAATTATATAACGGTGTTAGCTCAAAAATAATAAAAAAATAATATATATAAAATAAAAAGAGCATAACATTTAATTTACATTAATCTTACAATTATCATTTTATGACATTTTTCATGATTTCAAGTTAGCTGTCCTTGGTTATTCCTTTAAAAAAAATTAAATTTGAAAATATTGTAACAATATACGAATTACGCAATAGTATTATGTTTTTATGTTATTATGTATGTATTTAGTGAATTAGGCATATATGTACCTTCAAGTTTACTAATATTTTTTGTAGGTAATATATTATTCAAGAAAATAAATATATATTAAGTTTTTTTTTTTTTGAAAAAATAAATACAAGTATATAGTAAGTTGACTGAACATAGTTTGCTCAACCTACGACCTAACAAATATCGACTTTTATTTATTTTTAATTTGATAAATCATACTACTTCGTATTAAATGTTGATGTGGTTGACAAATGATGTATATATTTTTAGCTTTACTCCATGTCTGTTTCGGGTTATCGTTTGTTTTAGGCCTTTTAACTTTGCTTGTAACGCTAATAATCACGCATTGCTCAAAAGTTACTACCACTTTTAGTAGCAATTACAAAAAATATTCCCTTATTAACTTATACTTTTAAATATATATTACCCCGATGCATAGTATTATCAAACAATGTTAAGCCTAGCTTTGAAATATTTCTAAACATTATTAAATATTACTCGTGTATTATTTGAGATTTTTCAAATATATATATATATATATATATATATATATATATATATATATATATATATATATATATATATATATATGAGCTATATATTATTATTTAAGGACGAATATTTTGCATTATTTATATTATTAGTGTCTAATATAAGAGTGTAAGACTTGTTCAATTCAATCATGTGAGATATGTATATCTTCTATGTAGCATAGTATGACAAAATGAAGATCTTCAATTCGAAGAAAACAAATAAAACACAACATTTGTTTAGGCTAGCTAGGTTAAGACAACACGCTAATTAATAATCATATAAATAAGGAAACCAAACTAACAAGTTAATAATTTATGTAATAATAAGGGTGGTCCATGAGTTCTTGATATAAAAATGAGTCAAGTTTCTCCTACTAGTCATTAATAAGTGCCCACAAGTCACACTATATATTGACAAATCTCAAGTAGGGACCTTGAATTGGCTTTAATTTGCTAAGTAATTTCGTATCAATTTTTCAATTTTTTGGGGTAGTAGACCTATCACACCTACAAACTTGTCTCAATGATGTATGTGAAGTGTGAACTCGTCAATAATTGAGATTTCTATTAACAATGATCAGATTGCATCGGATTGAGATTATATTCTCACATTATTCAATTCTAATTTTATATTACTAGCTCCATCGTCATTTATGTTTTTGTTGTCAATCATCACTTTGTGTAACGTATATGTGTTTTTTCTTACTTTTAACTCATTTTGAGAATTGATGTTCGTTAATGACCTGAAAGAGGAGAAAAGTCGAAGTAAAGGGAAAATTCATCAGATTTGTCAAATAAATGAGTTTAATCTTTATATAAATTATCGGAGTGAAATTGGGATATGAAATCGATGAATATAATTGTTTAAAAAATATCAAAAATAAAGAAGAAGATAGGGAGTGATTGTTGTAATATTGAGCTCACCCACTACCCCCACTTGGATATTCATTTAGGAGTACTTCAAGTCTTCAACTCATCATGTCAAATTTGTGGAGAAACTTATTGATCTATTATAAAGTTAGACACCGGCCAATTGAAAAAATAATTATTCTTTATTAATTAGATTTCCAAAAATAATGTAGGGATTCTTAAACAAAATATATTATTAGTTGAATGGTCACACTAAAATTTTCCTCAATGACATGTATACCCTCAAAGTTGGGTTTGGCACAACTACTATAAAAGTTCACCATCAACAAGTTAAAGTGAAAGTTCTTGCATTCGAGTTAGATGCACACTTTAACTTTATCTTATACTCGGGTACATAATAGAGTAAATCTAGAGGTCAGGCTGAGTGCTAACTCATCATTAGCCCTTAACTCTTTCATCCTTTGTCTAGAAATTTGCATTATTCCCTTATCTTAGCTTGTTTATAAGTAGTGTAGGACCAATATGGCTTCCATATTTCATTTTAGTAGGCCAATTAATGTGATTGATATCAATTCAAAGAATTAAGTCTTTGTCTATTTGTTTTGGTTTATTAGGAACATATTTGGTTAACATTTACCATTGTAATCGTTTGGTCGATTTGTAGAGTAGACAATTCTCACGAGACAAATAAAAAAGAAAATGAGAATATATGAATGCAATCAATTAGAGTCCTATTTGAAATGATTATATACATTCTTATAAAAATGAAATTAAATCAATACTCTCTCCATAAATCTATAGCTAAGAATATAACACGTGACAATTTGCTTGATTTGTACTCACGTATGCACGATGAATGTATTTTTATGATTTTTAACACTGTAACACATTTTGAAAAGATTCATGCTTAAATATTAGTGTACAAAAGATTGTGCAAAAGTGAAACAACACTATCTAAATTTTATTCGTGTACATGTGTATAAAATCACACGAGAGTATAAATTATCGTGTAAAATATTGTTAAATAAATGTAAAACTAGGTAATATTATATGTAGCCCTTAGGGCTATATATAAGCATTTAATAGACTTTCTAAAATGGAATTAAGTTGAAAATTCATGATAAAATCACGCACAAATCGATGTAATGAATATTAATTTTTCCTCAATATTTTCCTTTTTAACTTCTTATAAATCATACTCCGTATCCATTATGTTTATCATTTTCCCTTTTAAAAGTATCCAAATAAAATGCCATGTAGCATTAAAAAAAATTATAGAACCACATGCCATCAAGTATGAACTGCCGCCCATATTCCAACCCAATGCCAGCCATTGGCCAAATAGATTTTGTAGTTTTAAATTTCTGAATCCTTCCTTCATTGGTGGATCCCCTGTTTAATTTAATTCTTTTTAACACCAAGATAAATAAAACCAATATAATAAGTGTATTATTATTAAATAATATTATTATTATCATTATTGTTATTGTTTCATACTACTCGTATATAGTTTCCTAATTTCACATCTAATTTTATTTTTTTTGGAAAGGAATTTCACATCCAATTGGTTGTCTATAATACGAGGCTTAGAATCCCCACACACGCACATAGGTTTAAGCATCATTTAAGCCACAAATAACCCATATAGATTTCCATAACTCATGATTGTCTTTAAAAGGCCAAAACAAAAATTTACAAGTCTAATTAAGATGGTCCACCCTTAGCCAATTATGTAAAAGTAATATGTGTGGGATGTGGTCCTTTTTTATCACCGTAAATCAAAGATTCTACTCCGTGTTGTAACTTTATAAGTGGGTGATAGAGAAATATATTCACCAGATTTCAATCTCACGACTTTATTTTGATTTATTATCTACATTGTAGCCACTTAAAGGTGATGGAAAGAGGAAGGAAATTCGACATTATTGCCTTAAAGATTACAATGTAAATTCCCAACCTAGTACACACAACATTGCTTGATGATTGACTTGATTAATTGGATCCGATTCAGTTGGCTTGCTTGTATTGTGGAACACTCAAACAAATGGTTTGAAACTTTGAATCAATTGTAATTTTCTGATAATGATGTTATTGCAATAATATTCCAATTGACTTGCTTTCATTGGTGGTAATAAAAAAAGGGAGAATCATATTTTAAGCTTTTTTTATCCTCAAATTAACATAATTATGTGTCTCAATTTGAAACACTAGTATGTTAGGTCACTTATGTGGGATGATGATCATTGTAAATATTATAAGTATCATGCTCAAAACTTTAACCAACTAAAATAGTTGATCATTCAAACTCGTATTACTTCCTTTTTATACAATCACTTTTGTAGTTTTGTATTATTTAGAGTCACCATCAAAACTTTTAAGTCATGTTCTATTCATCTTATTTTATGTATCATTAGTTCAGATAAGATAGATAAGATGAGATCAATTAGTGAAACAAAATAAATTTAAACTCGCCTTTAATCCCTTACTATTTATCATTTGGGATCCAATAAGTTAAAGGCTTGAATATTAGCTAACTAATTTAACTGTTGATTAATTTGCAAAATTCAAATTCTTAACAAGAAGATGGGAGCAACAACCACTCTCACAAGTAGAGTAGAGCAACTACCAATACCAACTTTCAGTTGTTTTTATGGGCATCTGCTAACGGTCAAATACAGCGTTTTCGCGGTTTTTTCTCCCACTTGTAATTCGAGGAGAGAGAAAGACTGTGTTTTTGTTTCTTTCGAGGTAAAGAATCACCGCCCACCATTCCCCATCAATGTATTTCTTATTTCTAATTGTTTGCCCACCAACTGTTTGTTGAATTACCCCAATGAATATTAACAAATTTACAAAGAAATAAAAAGATGGGGTTTTGCTTCTAATACTATAATAATGGAGTTTTTTGGGTGAAGAAGAAGAACAAGAAGAAGATTTTGCTGAAATTAAGGTGAAAAAGGCACCCACTTTTGCCCTTTAACTTCACCTACATTGCCAGCAATCTTCATTAAATCTCTCTTCTTTTTTACCCTTAACCCTAAAAAGATTTCAATCTTTTTGTCAATTTTTTGTTTTTTAATTGTTTACAGAAGTTGGGTACACCTAATTTTGCTGCTTAAGTACTAGTTTCAACTACCCAGATCTGGGTTTTGTTTTGCGTTGCTACATTTGTTGGATTTTGTTCTTAAGAAAGATCTGTTTCTTGCTAGATTGAAATTCTTATTTAACTTTTTTGAAGATAAGGGTTTCTGTATCTGGACCTATATGTATTCCAAGGTGTCAGATTAATAAAATAGAAAAACACCCATTTTGATTTTGAGTTGAATTGAAAAAACCATTTTTATTATTGTTGATCATCTTCCTCCGTATCTATTTTGATTATCTGATGAGCTTTTTAGGTAAAGGTGATAGCTTTAGTAGTAAACATTATTATTATTATTATTAAGGTAAGAAGAAGCTCAAGTAAGCAACCTTTTGGGTGTCAACTAGGTGAATGAATGTCCACCTTATTATGTCCTTTTTTAGACTAATAAAGAATAGAGAGCGCGTATAATAGAGGATACCACGGTATACTTGTACTCGTAATTGTATTATTGTACGAGTACACGATATATATGAGAGTTAGACAACTTGTATTAGAGTAAGCCGTATCATTATTTGCATAGAGATTAGAGCGGAGTGTTTAAACAAACCATTATATTGATTGGATTAGAGTGTTGAGAGGGTGGTCCACTTTCTGGGTTTTGGTGGGCTCTATTAAACCAATAAAAACCCATATCTTGGAAGTGTGAGGTTTGAAGATCCTCTTCCCATTCACCCCATTTAATTATTTTTTATTGTAAGAAAAAGTTAGGGGGGTGTTGAGGAAGAAAGAGTAAGACCTTTCATCAATTTCTATAATTTAATTCTTGGCTTGTAATTGCTTTTGCCTCAATTGGGTTCCTTGCTTTGGGTGTGTCCTTATCTTTAATACCTTGAATTAGATTATTATCCATTATTATTATTATTATTATTATTAGTAAATATAAATCATTCTAAATGCTTTTCTTGTTGGTGACTGGCATCTCCTTCTTCTTCTTTCTAAACTCCTTATCTTTAAAACCACTTCCACCTTGGGCTAGTGATGTGAGGTTTTTACCACTCTGCTTCTGGAAAGAGTTGTCTTTCTCTCCCATTTGCAAAGCTCTTAAAAAAGGAATTTTTGGTGTTTTTTGGGATATTCCATTTCCATCTATTATTATGGCAATAAAACAGGGCACTTTTAGCTCTAAATTTGAGAATGTTCATGAAAATGAGCAATTATCAGTCTTGGATTTGCCTGAACTAGCATTGGATTGTATTCTTGAGAAGCTTTCGCCTGCCGGTTTGTGTAGTATGGCTGCTGTTTGTAGCTCATTGAGGGAGAGATGCATCAGTGATCACCTTTGGGATAGACACATGAAGCATAAATGGGGAAGGGTTTTAGGTCCTGCAGCTTACCGCGAATGGCAATGGTTTATTGCCTCTAGACGAAATTCGAGTGTTTCTGCTGGGAAAAAATCACAAGGTTTTATGAAATATATTTGGTATGTATGGCCTTTGACATGGTTAGCATCAAAATTTGATAAGTCTAATAATAAGGATTCTGCTTCTCCTCTGGTTGATACTGTTATGTCCTGGTTTTTGGCTCTTGAAAGTGGCAAATTCTGGTTCCCTGCTCAAGTTTACAACCGTGAGGTATATTGATTACAATCATTCTTCCTGAATATGTGCTTGACGTTTCTTTTATGATCAATATGTCATTTTTTCTCTTTTAGAAACTGAAGAAAGTTCTGTTTTACTATTGTTTTGCCAGAATGGTCATGTTGGTTTTATGTTATCCTGCTATGATGCTGAGCTTAGTTATGATCCCCAAACAGACACGTTCCAGGCAAGGTAAGGAATTCAATCTAAGCTTCGAAATCTAGATATTCTTCCATATAAAAACTACATTTGATTAATGGAAGGTGAAAAAAACTTCAGGTAATATATGTACATGGAATATTTGGAAAACTTTTTAATTAATGAAGTTGTACATGGAAAAATCGAAGTACAGCATACATTTGATTAATGGAATTATGCATTTACATGGAAGATTTGAAGAACATATATTATATTAATGGAGTCATACATGTACATGGAAAATTTAAAGAACGCCATAGACATGTTTTATGGTCAAATTATGTATGTTTAAAAGGACTTATGCTTGCAGATATCCTCCCCATGGAAGAAGGGCAGTGGCGATAGAGAGTGGTATTCAATGGGAAAGGCTAAGGGCAGCACCAGTGGATACTCTACCTCATGATCTTCATGCATCTGATTGCCTACATGATCTACACCCTGGAGATCACATAGAGATCCAGTGGAGACGGAATAAAGAATTCCCTTACGGTACGTTCCACAATCTAATTAATTGGGTGTCATTATGGTAGTCGTGTGATTATTTGTTTAATTTGTGCAGCTGGATACTAGATAGAGGTTGGTTTGACTTAATTTTTTTAGATCTTTCTCTTGATTGGTTGTAATTAGGTTTGCAAGTCTAACAATAAAAGTTTAGCAACTTGTTTATGGTAGCTGGCCTTCTGAGACTTTCCTTGACGTGAAAAGGTAGTGCTCGTAGTAGAGATGAAATTTTCGTGAAACTTTACACAACAATACCCCTTCAGACAAACATGAAGATGTAGTTGAGCTTTGATTTATATTAGTTTTCCTGTGAAATTCTGAGAGTATAGGATTGTTTAAGTTTAATGTACGGAAACATACAGTTTAACTTAACAAAATTAGAGATTGGCCTATTATTTTGGGACAATCTAAATAATAAAGGTGGCTTATTATTCAGAAACAGGTTGAGTTAAATAATTTTCTTAGTGGAGTAAATGTGTTAATGACCTTCCAAATTATCCAAACGGTGTACGAGTTGTTTTGCATCTTTGGATGGTCAAGAGGGGTGTTATCATGAGTGTTGCACTAATGTGTATTTTTATGTGGCTGAAATACTGGAACTATGAATTTCTATTGGTGGTCGATTATGTCAACAGGGGCAGATGCTAAAGCCGCTTTTAATTAACTACATTGAACAATGTTTGTGTATAATTCCATATTCGCATGAGGCCATGAGATCCTCTGGTCCTTTCTTACTGGATACTGAAAACAGAACATATTTTAGGCCTAATTGCTTATTTTAAAATCGTACTTAGGACTAAATTGCTGATGCACTTTTAGTTAATGAATACTTTCTCTGTCCCATATAATTAAGCTTAGTTTTGGATCTTTTGCAGTGTTCTGGCTGATACTTCAATCATTCTTCTTATTGTATTTTATGCATACTTTAACAAATCATTGGTTGAAGATAACTAACTTAGAAGTTTAACATTGAAAAATCCAAAAATTATATAAGTTAACAAAAGTGTTCGGCATATTTATCGCAGGATGGTGGTATGGTGTCGTTGGCCACTTGGAGTCATGTGATGGGAATGAGAATTATTGCCGATGTCATTGTAGTGGTGAGTAAATTAATGCCTGTAATCACTGAATCTTTACTTTAAGCATACTGCAAGTAACGTGAACTATAATTTCTGCATGGGATTTCATCCATTGTGCTCTTTCCCAATTTAAAAAATATGGGGTTTTGGTTACTAATTAGCATTTCATATTCTACTGCATATACCATACGGAATACTACTTGAAATGTGGCCTATTCATTAGACACGGAAGAAGTGATATATGTCAAATATCTGGTTGGAGGGTGTGGTTTGATGCTGTTTTTAGGTTAGTGGTATTAATGCCATAAGTTGCTCCTTGAAACTTATTTTGGTGATGATCATCAAGCATATGGGTCATCTTCTTTCCGAGTCATTGGTCCCCAAGACATATCATTGTCTATGTGTCTTAATTTTCTCCGGCAATGGCCTGACCTCTTGTTTCAAGAGAATATTTATTGCCAGGCATACTGAAAGCAACTGATGTCCTCTTCCTTGAGGCTCTGTTTGGTTGCATCGGATCCCCACTTGGGTGGATATCTCATGTTTTTCGCCTTTTGACAACAATGGTTGCATAATGATTTCTTATCAAGTTGCAATCTGACCCATTTGTCCTTTTGTTATATCTTCTTCTATGTTGTTTCACATCTTTCCACCACCATTTTTTTCTGGTTGGAGTGTTTGGAGAGTGTTGGACCATTTAATCACCTCAAAAACCTATACCTCTAGGCCCTAGAGGCATAATTTATTTAGATAAAGTTTAAAAGTCTAAATTAGTCTAATCTTGGCAAGTTTGTGCTTTCCTTCCATGCTTAATTTAGAGCCCGTAAATACATGGATACGCGTCTTGACAACTAGAAACTCTAATGAATAGACTAGCCCTGAGGTTCAGTCTTTACTTTCAGCATATTCTAACAAATGTTAGTTTTGTGAGGTTTGCGTCCACTATGTTTGGTTTAGTCATTTGACACACTTCTTTGGTTGAAAGCAGGCACTGTTGTGCTCGAGTTTAATCAATATACACCTGGATCACGGTGGAGAAGGACAATTGTTAACAGGAAGGATCACAGAGAAGAAGGAAATGAAGGAGATGGATTTTATGGAGGCATAAGAAAGCTTCACACGAACGATGAAATTGCTACTTGGAAGAGTTTGTGGCCTAGGGAAATTTTGGAGTAGTGAACGTATTCGGGAAAATTTGTTTCCCTCTAGGCGTCAGATCAAAACAACCGAAGCAGCTCACAAGTATGCTAACCATATCAGTAGTTGCTATGAAATTTATTTTTTGTGCTTTGTGAAAGCTGTGATGAGAACATGCAGAAACAGGCTAGCATTTACTGTGATGAATATCATCTTTTTAGCCTCCAATTTTATTCCCACCAAAAGTTTTCATGGATGAATTATAAGGGGTAGTGAATGGCTGCTCTTGTGAAATTCATTCCATGCCACATTGCATCTGTATGGATGCGAATTTGATGTACTATAACTAGCGACATACCATAAATCTTTTGTAGCTATAAAGGACCTTTTTACAATGATGAATGAATAACAGTTGTTAGTTTTATCATACTGATTTATTTTATTTTTTTTATTTTTATTTTTTATTTTTTGTTTTTTGGTGAAAAAGATAGAGAACAAACACACTATCTGCTAGGCAGTGGGCTCTATGGACATTGCTTCTACCCACCTTAATACATATTACAAAGGCTCTTTTACTGGCCTAGCTGATGATGTCCTTAACTGTACTTTTTAGCTCGTCCTCTGCTTTGGAAGGTTGCTATATGCACAAAGAATTGCTAGTCCCTCTGCTTGGTCGGGTGATGTTGCAAATACTCTTAAAGCCCCTTGAAATAGCTGCTGGCTGCTACCTTCTGCTATAGAAGCTATGACTGCAATAGACATTTTTCTTTTTTCTTCTCTTCCGGGCAGCGAGCGCATCAACACAAATGGATATAAAATGGTTTTGTGTTGTCTTTCCTTTGGTCCGGAAAGGAAGTATGGATGCCTTTCTTTGTTCACTTTGCTGTGTTGAGATGTGTTGTTTAAAATGACTGGCCTGCTTCCATTTTGTGATGTGTGACTATGCTGCTTCCATTAATGAAATTGGATTAGCACTCACGCCTTTGAAGATAATTTCATTCTTACCACAAAAATGGTGAGGTGAAAGACATTTGTATCTCTTTTTTTGCAAGAATTAGCTAGCAAAATTAGTCACCCAAGCTTTCTTCTAGCAAACAACAGTTTGCAGAGATATTAGATATCAAACTTGTAACCAAGTCTGTAAATAACATAATACAGTGTATAAAAGAACACGCACGTATAATTAATAAGAAGGCCACATCATTGTATACACCACATGCATATATTTAAGGTTTCAATTAAACAAATAAACATATCTCTAACCCATATCACTGTAACATATACGCAAAATAAGGTTCACCCTAACCAACTAGTAGATCACGAGCATTCAAACCTCAATCAACTTTGACTTTCCCCTTTTTAGGTAAGAACTCAATATATACTCTGTCAACATAACAACAATACCTAAGTTGATCTATTTCGCCCTTGTCAAAACAACCTCTTTTAATTTTTCTTAGTAGTAGTAACGGGTCTCTGACGAGGTAAGACTTTTTCGCTCAGCCTCGCAAATCAATAGCATGACAAATAGGATGTTTTGGCCCATACAATGAGTATGACTTTCCGAAAAGGAGACACCGCGACAAATCTTTCTCATTTATGTTAATTGACGCTATTAGGGGTATTTTTAAAGCTTCTCCAAAACTACATTTTCTCATGCTTTTCAATTGATTATTAAATCTCTTGAACACTTCAATCTATCCCCTTTAATTAAAAATGCACTAAATTCAAACGATTTAAAAAGCCAAATTAAATTTTTCATGGCCACTTAAACCAGTGGCGAATCTAGCATTTTACACAAGTAGATTCAAATTTAATCAAGATTAAATATATTATAATTATTTATAAAATATCTAACTCATCTTTGTTGTGCCTTTAATACCAAAACCCTTTGCCAAACAATAGAAAATTCTTGCTCTGTGTTTCACCAAACTCTTCATTCCTCTAGATATCCTGAATATTGCGTTTGAGTTTTTCGAGCCAAATATCTGAGAATTATGCATCTTCCTCAGCAACAAAGGAGTTTTATGTTGTTTCTTTTCCTCATTTACATTCTTCCCAAAGGATGCATTCTTTAATAAGTATTTCTTTATCCTTTGCTTCTTACACTCTAAAGACTCAAATTTTCCTATATTTTCTTTGAGTTCTTGGACGGGCCCAAAGTCACTTGGATTAAATGGGCCAAAAGGCCCAAAATCATCTTTCTTTGGGCTTAGAACCACTTTATTATGTTTATGATGGGTATCACATCTTGCTAAGCCAATGGGCCTTCTAAATGGTGAGAGTGACTTGGACCGCCTAAGCTGGGCCTTCTTTTCACTTGAGCCCATCACATCTTTTTCTTCCTTAACCTTGTTCAAAGCAGCTAAGAATGGATCAAACCCATCATTCCACAAGCTCCTTTGCCTCAAGAATGGCACCTTGAGCTTAGAGCTTCTTCCCCCGGGGGACGAGGCAGTCGAATGATTACCACGTCTTTTATCAACCCTCGTGTCGTGGGCTCGTGGTGGGAGCCTTAAGGGAACCATTTTCCCATCACAAAACAACTCATCAGCATATGATATAGAAAGATCTCCACTCTTTTCAAACCCATTATTTTCATAGGGGTCAAACCTCTTACTCCCCTCAAATTCAAAATCGGCGTAAGGTGAGTAATTTTCGGATATCACGGGTGTTATTGATCCTGACTTGAACCTAGATGAATTCCTTGAGGGGCTAGTAGGCATGCTTAGAAAAAAGAAATCATTTTCGCGGTTGTATCTCCTAGGACTAGTTGGTGCACTCGTGTAGTAAGAGTAGAAATCATCTGTATTTGGAGAAATACTTCCCATTTGCTAGAAATTGTGAGTTTATTTGGCTAGGAATGAAATTCAATAAAAAATGTGCAAAGTTATACATATATATAGAAGTATAGTATAGTGCATGAAATTTTGAAATTTCAAACGAAAACATAGGTTCCTGAATTAGAGGGAGGATATTATATACTTTGTGTTAAATAAAAGTTTGAACCAATTGCATGTAAACTAGTGTTACAAAAATATAAACAAAATAATTATTAGTGAAGTAAGATGAGTAAATAAAAAATAAATATGTACGTGGGTGATTTGTTAGTGGAGTGTGAACTGTGAAATTGTTAAATTATTCCTGGTATTATGGCTTCATTGCTGGAACATAATAAGGCAAATTATTTTGGTCAAAATCATATACTTTGACACATCCCATGTATCATGAGAGTTTCTAGTGCCCATTTCCCAAATTTATGCCCGTGATCACTAGTGCATGAATTTGTACACAAAATAATCAATTTCGAATCGTCTATTCCACTTTTTATGTGTAATGTGCATGTCATAAGCTTAGAGATGCTAAAATATACAGAATACGTTTGTAAATTAAATTCTCGAAAGGAATATTTGTTTATTAGGAGAACATTACACTATCACAATTCACAATCATAGCTGAAGGAGGATGAAGGGATTTTTTTTTTTAAAAACAATATGTCTAATTGTATGCATATATATACTGAAAGATACATAAAATACATACGCATGATACACATACACCTGCCACAAGCTAAACAAAAGCTTCAATTACCGTTAAGGACGTGTATAATTTACCTTATTTATTTTATGATCTTATTATTCACTTCAAATTGAAAAAAAAAATTACTTAGGGTCTGTTCACATTTACTTAATTTCAATTCAATTCAGTTTAGTTCAGCTCCAATCAGTTCAGTTAAGTTCAGTTCAATTCAGCTCTTAATTTCTCTCTATCTTAAAATATTCATTTCAGCTCAGCTCAATTCAGTTAAGCTCCAATCAATTCAGTTCAGCTCAAATCAGTTCAGTTCAGTTCATTTCATCTTAGCTCAGCTCAGTTCAGTAAATGTGAACAGACCCTTATATTATACAGTGTAAATATAATTATGAATAGTCTAAATAATGATCATGGCACTATGAGCTTTCCTTTTCATCAGTTTATTACAAAAACTTAATGCCATATTATTGTCTAAGTTAACTAAACTAAAATAATTACGTAGTAATAAAAATTCGTATAAAATACATATGAGATGACACTAACAATTTTCAACTTGATACCGTTTTGACGTTTTCTTTTCTTATACGTTTGTATAAATTATAGTCAAGATTTGTAGACTATAGCTAGTATGAAGTATTTATGTACTACTTGGTCTACTTCTAATGTGGTTTAGTGAGAATTCAGTTATTTTACAAACTGCGTATAGGAGCGAACCAAATCAATAAATCATTATATTAAGGCTAATTTCCATATTATCGAATTGATTTCCTTATTTTTAATTATTAAATTAATAATCCTATTAGGAAAATTAGTATTTTAAAAATAGAATTCTAACCAGTGAAGTGCCTATCAGTTTAATTGACATTTTTGACCAAAAATAAAATACACACGTCGACGTTGATTTTTTGACATTATCACAAAAGAAATTTAGGAAAAAAACAAAAATAAAGTACGAATGATTACAACTGAAATAGAGATAAAAAATCTTTTTAGTGTCTTAATTTGTCGTAAGTTTATCTATATAACTAAATGTTCTTCAACTCTTATAATTAGGAAAGCAAGGAGTGGACAAATAGGTTTATTTTTTGACAAATAGGTTTATTTTTTGACAAATAGGTTTATTTGGCCTTTCATTTTTCTTTTAAAAAAACATTTTCTTATAATTACTCTATTTTTAGTAGAAAATTAAGAGTTGGTTGTTTCATAAAGATTGTGTTTGATCTAGAGAGAAATATTTCGATTTGATTTTTTATTTATATGTATTCTTTAAAGTACTTGGTATAATATTTTGAGGCAATTTATAGTTTGATTACATATTTACATATTGGTAGGTCTTGTGTCAAACAATTTAGTACGTAGTTGTTAGTTTAGATGAACTACTACAAGAGGGGGGGTGAATGGTAGTAGGTTCCAATCGCGGAACTTAAGCGGAAATAAACAATTAAAGCGTAAAGGAACTTAAAGCACACAGCAAGTTTTACGAGGAAACCATCCAGTGCCCAACTGGAAGTAAAACCTCGGCCCTATTGGGACTTATAAACAAATTCCACTATAATAGGCAACTCTCCTAGTACAACCTATTACACAGACCTTTGCTTTGCAAGTTCCACCACGGACACTTGACTCTATGATAGGACACTTCCTACCAGACCTAAGACACTTCTCAGGACCCTTTTTCTCCCCTTACCCAGGACACTTCCTAGGTGACCCAAGACACTTCTCAGGTTCCTTTCACTCACTGTGCACTCACAGCTACCACTCGAATTTTACGAGGTTTCAAACTCATCACTTGTGTGAATTTAAGAGAATTCACAATCTCACCCCAAAATACAAAACACTCAAAAACCCTTTTTCCCATTACAAGATCTCATTGAATATCCCTAAATACATATCTATGAATAAAGAGATAAAACTAATATGTTGAACACTCGAGACCTGTCTGGAACTCACTGGACATACTGTAACCAAAACCTGATAGGAACTTTGACCAGGAGAACTGACTTAGCTTCGTGGTGAAGGCTAAAACCATTAAGCACGACCACTACACTTCGTCAGCCTCAACTTTGAATGAATACATATGAGCATATTTATAGTACACTCGAATTATTCATTTCATCTTGAAAAAGATAGATTTTCTGAAAAGATAAGTTTAAAAGATATTTTCTAAAAACAAGTTTTCCGAAAATATATCTTTTTGTTAAGAATAAAATCTGTCAATAATAATAAGATAAACTTAGCATAAAATCAGCTTTTATTCCAATCTTATCTTTTAGTTTAAAAATACTTTTTAAACAAAATTTATCTTTTTCCAAAAGGGATTTATTAGAAGATAAATATCTTTATTCAGTAAAACCAAATCCCTAAAAGATATGCACGTATAAGGTAAATATATATATCATTAAAACCGACTTTTAACAACGTGCACACTTAAGTTCCTATTAGGTTCCTGAACTCTGACAGTCTCCGAGTTCCTGACAAGTCAGTTACTCTAATTTCATTGACTGTTTGGAGTTCACCTAGGTTCTATATAGACTTGTTCCAGACCGACTTTTATGTCCAACATACTTACATGAATCCTAGAGCAATATACTTCTATTTCTCTGTCTTCATGTTGCTTCTCTGAAACTCTTGTTCTGGAATCCTGTAGTCTTGATATATTCTGGATCTTAGGGTTTGCCCCAGCATTACACCAGAACCAGGTCGTTACAACCCGTTTTGAAGTTCCTGTTAAGAAACTTCTGGAAGTTCCATTTCTGGAACTCTTCTTCTAACTTTACTTGTATCCTCATGGATCTTCTAAAGTTCCTCTGTTTCAGTTCCTACTTCAGCCCTCAACGCTTACTGAACCTGCAAACATCACAACACTAGAAAATCCTTATTAAATGGAAGTTTGCTCAATTCTTAACATCATCATCAAAACCTCATAAGGGTCAACAAGTTGCCCCTTTTTAATGATGACAAACTGAGCAAACTTCTGAGGATAACAAAGTAACTCAGAAGGTTAGTTTTTTTCATTTATAAAAACAGTAAAGAAAACTAAACTAAATTAAAAGACTCCTACACATACATGACATATATATGTATAGGATACTTACCTCGTGAAGCTAACATATGTAAACACCTATTTACATAGTTACCTTCATGGTTCCTTAGCCATCATCATGCTTATCAACCGTAACACTTATCATTGTTCTTGTTCCTCTATTGCTTATCCTATATTGCTCAAGTTCCTTATATATATACTTGTCATTGCTCAGGTTCCTTGTATCCTGTTCCAAACATAACTTGCTCTTTCTATGCACAACTTAACATACACGTTAGATAGATAATCATCATTAGTTTATAATCATCAAAACCTAATTGCTCAACAGTAGTTGCACCATACACTTTATAAATTATATTATTAAATATTAATCTATTGTGCACCCTAATACCTCCACCGGAGCACCTTCTTAATTATCACATTTACTTACTTATATACATTATACATTAGCAATTAATTTCTATTATTATTATTATTATTATTATTATTATTATTATTATTATTATGACATGGTACCTAGCCTTAATTATTCTTAGGAGCGCATATATAATTCGTATACAGGGTAGTAATTTTAAAATCACAAATTTTCATATGTGGCTTCCTAGGTGTGGCCGGAGTTACTAGGTCGGTCAAGGGTTATTAGGTCAGTGTTTTGGTGCGTGTTAGCTTGCCGCACAGAGTGGCTGCCACCAAAAAAAAGTTTTTTTTTTTTTTTTTTTTTTTTTTTTTTTTTTTTTTTTTTTTTTTTTTTTATAAATACGGAGTAGGTTTAAATTCATTACTTCTTTTTCTATTTGTGTTTCAATTTTAATTTTACATACCTTACTTAATTGCAAATGTTTGTTTTGTGCGACTAAATTATTGCTGGTTTGGTCTCCTTGCTATTGATATAAGAACATGCAATTACACAATCAACCAATTAAAGAGTTTGTTATTACCTAAGAATTAGTGTGTTGATTCAAGCATACTTTGAGTTTTGGGAACCTAGAGAGAAAATAGGTTAAAGGTTTAAAATAATAGTGTTTACTTTATATAATCCTTTTCACATCCAATTAACAAAAAATATATAAAAATAATGTAAAAAATCGAAATGATGCAATTTTTTCTTCTTCTTATTTTTCATTTTTTTGACGAAGGATAAAACGTGATGCAATATTTAAAAGAAAGACAAGTTCCATTTATGTTGGCTACTTTGTAATTTAGTGAGTCAAACATTTAACAAACTTAACCCCCACCATTTTCATTATATTGATTATATACTAAACCATTTTTTTTTTAGCTAAAGCGTGCAATTCGTTGCGAGTTGTGAGTCCTATGAGAAAATGAATATGCAAAATTAAAATAATATTATATCATTTCATTATAAATTATATATTCATTACATAAATGATTTAAATGGGACACTAAGGGTCTGTTCTGATTTACTGAATTGAGCTGAACTGAATTGTTTATGAGAGAAGGAAATTAGGAACCGAACTGAATTGAACTAAACTAAACTAAACTGAATAGTTGCAGCTCCATATATAGTATATAGACTATAGAGTAGAGCTGGCAAAAAGTCGTGTCGTATTTGTATTTGATCTCGTGTCAATTTCGTGTTATTCATAAAATCTATATTATGTAAATGCTAGAGAAATTGTATAATTTGACCATCAAAAAAAAAAAACGTCGTCTTCAGGTTGGTTTCATGTCATATCGACTTTGTGTTTGAGTTGTGTCAGTAATTAGGTCATGTTTCCTGTGTCTTGTCAGAGATTGCGAGCTCTAATTTAGAGATAGAAAAAATATGATTTTTACAAATTAGTATTATTAGCCATTAGGTGTGTATAATGATAATGTGAAGTCAATGTTTTAGCCTAAGAAAGTCAAGAAAACGCAAGCAATTGATTCGGTCAATGATTGGAGAGAGGCTTCACAGTTGAATGAAGTTAGTTTACAAGTTTGGAAAGTTGGAAGTCAATATAGTACCTAGACCAGTAAATGCTTCAATTCGTTTCATAAATAGGAGTACAAATTATAAATTGTCCATCATACATCATTACTCATTGAATTAATTTTTTACTACACTTTATCAATTTATGTTCTTGTTTTGTCTTCATTTTGGAATATTAATAGGCGGGGTAAAAATACAAGATTGCTCGTGAACAATTCAAATCAGTTTATTCCAAAAACACATGACATACTTAGCTTCTCTTAATTAATATCTACATTAAATTTTCGACTATTGATTAGAGCGATTTATCACATCATTACTAATGTAGCAAATTAAAATTGTTTCTAATTGAAAAATATAAAGATTCCTGTGGTGTGATCAAGAAGAAGATACTAACCAACATTACGCCTTAAAATTATTGAATTAGCTTAGCTTAGCTTGATTAATTAGGCGTAAGAGTAAAGATTTGCGATCAAATTATGTGCCTCTAACCAAAATGCTCTTTGGCTGACTATTGACGATTGTTTAGTCTTACATAGGGCTGGCAAACGGATCAGGTCGGGTCGGGTTCGTGTTCGGGTCACCTAATTTCGGGTCAGCTACCCCCCAACCCGAACCTGATCCGTTTAACTTTTCGGGTTGAAAACCTCAACCTGAACCTGATATTTTCAGGTTCGGGTCAACCCGAAATTGACCTTACTTGACCTGATTTTTTATTTGGATTAAAATCAGGTTTCTTTGACCTGAACTTGACCCGACCCAAACCTGATATATTCAGGTTCGGGTTAACCCAAAATTAACCTGAATTAACTTTTTTTTCATTTCAAACACAAGTTGTTCAGAGGTTGAGCGTTTTAATTCAAACCAAAATTAAATGGCATAGTCTAACAAAGTAACAATCCTAATTAACGATTATAAACCGATAAAAAGTGCAATTCACTAATTACAAACCAAGTTTCAAAAGATTTTTTAACACAAATTACAGTTCTCAAAAATAATAGAAGATGCAATAAGATTTTCATTTGAATTAAGATCGGGCGATGTTGAGACTGTCAATCTATCATGTTGTCATCCTTGTTCACCACCTCAAGCTTTAAAATTGATCCACAACATTTCCAATTGAACATGGGTGATTACTTCTTGCTGCCAAACCTATAAAGAAAAACAACACTAATATAATTAAAACATGATAATAATCTAAATCAGACTAGATTGTCTAGATCTAACTAGTAAGATCTAAATTAAAACATGCATGCTCATGAAAAACAAAAAATAACAAGAATCACCATTAAATAAACAACATTTAACAATAAAAATTAGCATTACATTCGAAAATTAGCAAAAACAACCGTATTATAACATAAACAACAACATTTAACATCATAAATTAGTAATAACACTCGAAAATTAGCATGTAAAAAAAACAAAATAAACGAAAGCAGGTAATTATAAAATTAACAACAAAAGAATACGAAAATAAACAAAAATAGCATGTAAAAACACGAAAAAAGAAACAGAAAATAAATTAAGAAGCAAGATACCTTGATTGATGAAGGAGAAGAATTAAGGAACGCGTCTTGTGAAGGAGTGAAGGAGATGACAAATTGACAATGGTAAACGACTGAAGGAAATTAAAGAGAAAATTCAACAATATAATGAGTTTTTGAGGAGAGAGAAAATTAAAGAGAGCGAAATGAGGGGAAAAACGGCTGAAGAGGTGAGGGGAAATGAGATTATTTTAGGGTTTTGAATTTATATAGGAAGCCTCTTTGTGCATTTGGGCTGGGCTAATAAAAGCTTTTTACGTTTTTTTTTTTTTAAACTTAAACTAATTCGGGTTATCAGGTCGGGTTCGGGTTGACCCGACCTGATTATGACCTGAAATTTATTTCGGGTTAAGTGGGTCGTCTTCGGGTTGAGATTTTCAACCTTAACCTAACCCATTTAATTTCGGGTTCGGGTTCGTGTCGACCCATTTAAGTTTTCGGGTCAAAATTCTCAACCCTAACCCGCTTTTTTCGGGTCGGGTTCGGGTCGGGTTTTCGGGTCGGGTCAGTTTTTGCCAGCCCTAGTCTTACACTATCAAATTTATTTCAATTCGTAACTCTATACTTATTCGTTCTTACCCTAAAATGTATGGTCAATTTTCTATGTACAACTGGTTATTTTTAACTTAGCTACCTTGTGCATGGTACAATATAAAACTCTATTTCGAGCTATATTTGAAATCTATTCTATAAGATCGAGATGAGTAAAAATTAAGAAAATAAATCGAGGATTTAATGTGTTATATATACCTGATTGTTCGATTAGACACTACTCGTATTACATTTTCAATGGAGACTACCCTAGATCAGTAATTCAGTAGTACGTAATACAAGATAGTCAAAAATCAATAAGCTAAGTAACTTCATTCACTCCATTTTCTTAATGAGGAGTATATATACTTGGTATTTCCTTTTCACTGGCGTTATGGTGGTCATTAAAATAAATAAAATTTCGTTCATGTAATTTTTGACTTAGACTTTTCATAATCTGCTTCATGTTTTTCAATTTATCCTAGATAATTAATCTTCTAATTTTACTAAAATTACTACAAAGTACTTTAAATTAGTTTTGATGAGCAAAATGAGAAAGTGTTGAAGGTCCAACTCAACCAAAAGCTTAAGTTGATGATTGAGGTCCGGGATTATGTTTTATACTATCAGAAATTTTTGAGAAGTTGCGCTGTTCTTGTTTTGTTTCCTTGTCATTCATGGTGCACACAACTAATGAATCAAACATAGCCTAGATATCAAACATAGCACACAACCAATGAGAGAGAGAGTATTTTTTTTTTTTTGTGAATAAATATGAATAATATATTTTTGTTCATGAATAAGGATGCTCTAAAATATTTTTTTTCTTGAATTTATCTTATCAAATTTAAGACATAAAATAGGTGAAAAATAAGGTGAATAGAACAATACTTCAAATAACTCCCCTCGTATTTAAATAGATGAAAATTTTTTACTTTCACGGAGTTTTAGAAATCTTAGTTGAATTTATTAAATAACAGGTGGTAGGGTATAAGTTAGAGGAGAGAAAAAAGTAAGGAGTTTTGTGGGATCATTTAGTAAAATGTTACTGTATTAAAAAGTAGAGATAATATTATTAAAAAAAATATATATAAAGAACTAAAAAGAAAACGTTTTATCTATTTAAACACGGCGTAAAAAAAAAACGTCACCGAGAGATTACTAAATAATGTACTACTCGTAATAACAAATTAACAGCCTAGCTATTTGAAAATCAACATTCTTCCCTTTTTGACCGAGTAAGGTATCTAAGTCAACCATGTTAATTGTTGACCAAATATTGATTAAAATAATGATATCTAGCTTTGAATACATCGTATTATTGGATAAATTTCAATGATAAGCAAGAATATGTAGCTCTATATATAAACCTCAACGCCCTAACCTTTTTCTTCCAAGACTTTTTAGTACTACTCTCTATAAAATCACTAAGAAAATAAAAATTATTATTCATTAACCCTACAAAATAACTTACAAACAACTTAGCAATGGAATCATTATTGGCACCGGACACGGCCACCGCCTTACAACTCATCGAAAACCACCTATTCGACGACCAACTCTCACCGCGAACCTCTACAACAACCAAGCTTAGCTCAAAATCATCATCCTCCTCATCATCATCGTCATCATCATCATTTAGCGACCAATTTTTACAAAATAACACAAAAGTTACAACCTTCAACATTTCCTTTAGTAGTACTAAAGGCGGTCTTCTTGATGATACTCGCCTACAATACATTTACTCATCACTAGATGAGGAGGAAGGAATTGATTATGATGAAACCTTTCGTGCATTCTGCACCAAACCACGTAAAGTTGGTCATAAAGAAGACCGACGACATAATAATAGTGGGAATTATATTGGGGTCAGAAGAAGGCCGTGGGGCAGATTTGCCTCGGAAATTCGAGATCCTAGTCGTAAAGGCTATAGGATATGGCTTGGTACGTATAACACGGCCATCGAAGCTGCCCGAGCTTACGATCGGGCAGCTTTCGATATACGAGGGCATAAAGCTAGACTCAATTTTCCTCATGAAGTTGAATGTTGGTCTACTAAACGAACAAATGATGATCAAGTGAAATGTATAGGTGAGAAAAGGCAAAGAATCGATGATGGTGAAAGAGAATTAGAAAATAATTATTGTTCTTATGATGATAACGACCAATTTATTATCAAATTGCCTAAATTAATGTAACTAATTTGTAATTTTCGTTTTTGAGGTATAAGTTTGACCGTAAAGTACTATTATTGATAAAATTATATTTCTAGCGCTTTCATAATCATAATAATTTTTTAATGATATGTATTATGTAGTCATTACAGTATATTCTAGTTCTAGAAGAAATTTACGGTCAATTTTTAACCTTTATAAGAAAAGAAAATCATATGCATATTTTGACATTTTGTCATTCACATTTCACACTATTCAATAAATGAAATTTTATCATTTATTATACATTTAATTATCAATTGTTGTGTGTCACTTCAGTTATTCGATTTTATCTATTACTACGTATATGTAAGAGCTCAATATATATCACTAGTTATAAGAAAATACTTTTTTTTACTGATGAAATAAATTAGATTTTTTTTTTTTTTTTTACCGGCAATGATGTATATGCAATTTAATCTCATATTGTCACATGAATAATACTTTGTTCGATGCTAGCTATTTAGAAGACTTTAAGACTATACCAATTAAGTTAGGAATCATACACAATGTTATTAAGTTAGGATTCATACACAATGTTTTGGTATAGCTATGAGCTTATGAAACCGCAAGAGACAACGATGAATGACGATCTTCAATATGTGTTAAACAATTAAATTATTATAAGATTCTTTATAAATAATATTAAAAAATATTATCTTTAGCTTCAACGAACGCTTGACATGATGATGGGCTTGATGGGTCAGTGACCTCTAAGCAATTAAGCATATACTATTATATTGAGGCGGAGATCTGGCATAATTGAAAATCAACCCTCCTTTTTTATTATATTCAAGCCTATAATCCATATTTTTTGAGAAAATTTTGAAGTTTCGGGGTCCGGTGGCAAAAAGTGTTGATACCCTAGGGGATACATTTCAGGGTCATATAATGGCGTTTGAAACCATATATGATAAATATATGTTGTCATAAGCGTCCGTGGTAGGCTTGAAATTACGAAATCAGTGCAAGTTGCAAACGGTAAAATGATCGTTTCAGGACATATTGGATGGTTCCACAGACCCAATTGGACTCTCCGAGGGTATTAGGGACCATGGTTAACATCTCGGCAATTATTATTTCCTGGCGAAAAAAGGTCAAAAAATTACAAAATTGAAGGCTATAATCCAAGCTTTTTGAGGTTTCGGGGCACGGTGGCGAAAACCCTTGAAACCCTAAGGGATACATCTCGAGGTTATATAATGCCGTTTGAAACCATATATGATCATTATATGTTGTCATAAATGTCCGTGATAGACTTGAGTTTACGAAATCACTACAAGTTGTGAACATGTAAAATGATCGTTTAAGGCATATTGGATGGTCCCACCGACCCAATTTGACTCCCGGAAGATATTAGGGACCATGGTAAACATCTCGGCAATTTTTATTTTCGGGCGAAAAAAGGTCAAAAAATTACAAAAAATCGAAGGCTATAATCCACGCTTTTTGAGGAAATTTTGAGTTTTCAGGTCCCGGTGGCGAAAATTCTTGAGACCCTAAGAGATACATCTCAGGGTCGTATAATTTCGTTTGAAACCACATATGATCATTATATGTTGTCATAAACGTCCGTGGTAGGTTTGATTTTGCGAAATCCTTCAAGTTGTGAATGGGTAAAATGACCGTTTGAGGGCATATTGGATGGTTCCACTGACCAAATTGGACTCTTGGAGGGTGTTAGGGAACATGGTAAACATCTAGGCAATTTTTATTTCTGGGCGAAAAAGGTAAAAAAATTACAAAATTGAAGGCTATAATCCACGCTTTTTGAGGAAATTTTGAGGTTTCGGGGCACGGTGGTGAAAACCCTTGAAACCCTAAGGGATACTTCTCGGGGTCATATAATGTCGTTTTAAACCATATATGATCATTATATATTGTCATAAACGTCCGTGGTAGACTTGAGTTTACGAAATCACTACAAGTTGTGAACGGGTAAAATGTCCGTTTAAGGGCATATTGGATGGTTCCACTGACCCAATTCGACTCCCGGAGGATGTAAGGGACCGTGGTAAACATCTCGGCAAATTTTATTTCCAGACTAAAAAATGTCAAAAAATTACAAAATTGAAGGCTATAATCCATACTTTTTGAGGATTTGAGGTTTTGGGGCACGGTGGTGAAAAGCCTTGAAACCTTATGGGATACATCTCGGGGTCATATAATGGCGTCTGAAACCATATATAATCCTTATATGTTGTCATAAACGTCCGTAGTAGGCTCGAGTTTACGAAATCTTTTCAAGTTGTGAATGGGTAAACTGATCGTTTAAGGGCATATTGGATGGTTCCACCGACCCAATTTGACTCCCGGAGGATATTAGGGACCATGGTAAACATCTCGGCAATTTTTATTTTCGGGGGAAAAAAAAGGTCAAAAATTACAAAATTGAAGGTCAAAAAATTACAAAATTCATGCTTTTTGAGGAATTTTTAGGTTTTGGGGCCCAATGGAGGAAAGCCTTGAAACCCTAAGAGATACGTCTTGGGGTTATATAATGCCGTTTGAAACCATATATAATCATTATAAGTTTTCATAAACGTCCGTGGTAAACTTGAGTTTACGAAATCACAACAAGTTTTGAACGGGTAAAATGACCGTTTAATGGCATATTGGACAGTTCCACCGACCCTATAGGATTCTTGAAGGGTACTCCCTCCGTTTTTTAATATGCATCACTTTGACAATTGCACTATTCACATACCATGGTTGACTTAATTTTTTTCACCTCTAAAAAATGAATAAATGTTATTATATTATATATCATGAGATTCGTCATAATGTCTAGTTTCATAATATAATTTTGTTACAATTTTTACTAATAAACAATTAAAGATATTTATGGTCAAAATAGCGTCTCGGCAAATGTGACGGTCAAATTGATGTATATAAAAAAAATAGAGGGAGTATTAGAAACCATGGAAAAGACCTCGTCAATTTTTATTTCCGGACGAAAAATGGTAAAAAAAATTACAAAATTGAAGGCTATAATCTACGTTTTTTGAGGAAATTTTGAGATTTCGAGGCCCGGTAGTGAAAAGTGATCCTAGGGTATATATCTCGGGGTCACATAATGCCGTTTGAAACTATATGTGATCATTATATGTTGGCATAAACATACATGGTAGGCTTGAGTTTACAAAATCATTTCAAGTTGTGAATGGGTAAAATGACCGTTTAAGGGCATATTGGATGGTTCCATCGACCCAATTGTACTCCCGGAGGGTATTAGGGACCATGGTAAAAATCTTGGAAATTATTAGTTTCGGGCGAAAAAAGGTCAAAAATTACAAAATTGAAGACTATAATCCACGCTTTTTGAGGAAATTTTAAGGTTTCGGAGCACGGTGGCGAAAAGCCTTGAGACCCTAAGGGATACATCTCGGGGTCATATAATTCCGTTTGAAACCACATATGATCATTATATGTTGTCATAAACGTCCGTGGTAAGCTTGATTTTACGAAATTACTTCAAGTTGTGAACAGGTAAAATGACCGTTTAAGGGCATATTGGATGATTCCACCGACTCAATTGGACTCTTGGAGGGTATTATGAACCATGGTAAACATTTCGGAAATTTATATTTCCGGGCGAAAAAGGTAAAAAAAAAACTACAAAATTGAAAGCTATAATTCACGCTTTTTAAGGAAATTTTGAGGTTTTGGGGCCGGTGGAAACAAGTTGCAAAATTGAAGGCCATAATCTTACCTATTGTTCGAGTTGGTTTTGAGTTGGGTTTTGGTTCAAGTTCAATTCCATTAAATATCGATGTGCTCAAGTTGAACCTATATAATTACGCCTTCCATAATTTGATCAGCTTTATCAAGATTTTATTAAACTTATATATGAGTAATAGAGAACAAAAGGTATACACGCTGAATCGGATTGTGGGTTTACAGATTTTTACCAGTATATAAGTTAAACAAAACGCATATAAATTTTATTAAACCTTCCATAATGACTAGGGTACAGGTTCTAATTGGGTCGGGTACAGATTGTTGTTGGGCCGGATTAAATCGGTTGACGGTTACTCTCAGGTCGGGAGCAGGTTCGGGTTCAGGTCAAAAAGTATTGGATCAAATCGGTTGTCGATTAACATATGGTCAGGTTCAGGTCGGGTTACAGGTCACTAGTTTCACCCCATTGTCCCGGTACAGGTTGGGTTCAGATCATTGCCGGTTCAGATCGAGTTCTCGGGCCGGGTCAGTTTTTGACAGCTCTATATTCAATTCATTACATTTGGTGCACAAATTCAAATCTCTAATTAAGTAAACAAGAAAACATTTATATGGTAAATGGTTAAAATCTGCAAGGAAAAATATAACAAGCCTACAGGGTAGGCTGAGAAGAAAAAGGAGGAATCCGCCCGAGGAGGGGCTTGTGTCTGATTAGGAAAAGCTTATATGTATGTGCTTAGGTAAAATATACCTAAATAAAAACTTGTACAGCTCAAAAGTCAAAACTAACTACTTCAAGTAAATAAGTTAATACTAATGAAAATTAGGATAATAGATTGTAAGCAATAGATTTGAAATATCAACTTTTTATATTTGTAGCTTATTGGTAATTAAAGATGTTAATGTTTGAATTAGCGCATTAACCACACATAACTAAAAAAACGTGTCAACAAAAAAGAAACGGTGGAAGTATACCAAAAGAATCATGGATATATCAACAACGGAAGTTCATGATCAGCCTAGATATCTATGTGTACTTTTTTCTATTTTTTTTAATACTTGCATAATTTTATTTAGAAGTTTTATTTTAAAGTTATTAAAAAAAATGATACTTATACTCGTTATGTACATTAAGATAAATCTAACAACAATTTCAGAAGACTATAAAGATATTCGAAATATGAATATGTAGTAGTACAAAAATTAAATTGTTGCTAGTATTAATAACAGAATTGTCAATCTTTATTGTATAATAATTTCTTGCGCCCAACAAAATAAAATAAAATTGTAGACAATTACATGAATCATTTTAATACCTAAGTTATACTACTTGTGGATTTTATTTTTAATAGTACGTACTACGTATTTAGGTACGGAGTAAATCTAATTCTCCGTATACGTATTTGGTTGAATCTGTACAAAAAATCAAGCTATTACAACTATATAATGTATTATACATGTAGTAATACATTTCAAGCAAGTCAATATACGTTTGAGTCAGACAAATTCAAACCAACGCAAGCTAGCATGGATTAAGTTTTAATAACACTTTCAAATTTATTGAGATGCCTTTTTTTGAGAACAATTTATTTAGATGCCTTGGATTGAATTAATAGTCAAGCTAAAAAATAAATTAAATTTGTCCTTATTCTAGATATTCAATAGTTTTGTCCTTAATCTCATTAAAATTACTCAACTAGTATTTTGTAGTAGATTAATTAGTACTAATACAATGAACATTGTTAGCTATGATAAAAAATTCCAACATTAATAATAAACCACATATAATTGAGTTTAGTACGTAAGCCCATTCAATTTCACCTGATGAAAATTACTCGTTTGCATTTTAAAATTATACATTAATATACTAATTTCTTCGTATATGATTAATACCGAAAGGGTAGTTGACTTTGTCTTAGATTCAATATGAGTATATGACAACTGTTCCTCAATTTATTCTCTCCACGTTTTTTTTTTTCAAAATTCGTTGCAGAATTTTAATTATTACTAGTATTAATATAATTGTAACTAATAAGTAATTATCTAGAACCCTTCAAAAAAAAAAAAAAAAGTAATTATTTAGAATGTACCTTATTAATATATGGAATATAATCTTTTTTTTTTTTTAATGGATATGGAATATAACCTTTGTGATTTGTGAAGAAAGATTATGAGATTTGCTTAAGATCTGTTTGTTACTCCGTATCATTTTATGATTTTTCCCTGATTTTTTAGTAAACCAAAGTCAAAACCACAAAAAACATACAGTTTCTAGTAATATATATTATATATTCATTTTTCAAAATCAACGTGATTTTTCATTTTTGTAGGTATGTTTCAGTTTTTGGCTCATAATTCTATTTTAGTCATATAATAACTTGTAAATATATAAAAATAAAATTGAGGTGGATGCCAAACAAGCTCTTAAATATTAGAAAGGGAGTGAGACATATAAATACACATTAAAGAATTTTATTTACTCCGTATTTATTTGTATTTTATTTATACATTTTTTATTTGAGGAAAATTTAATTTATACATAGAACTTAGAGTATTGAAGCTAGTTTTAGAGCTAAGTTTGTTTTTTTTTTTTTTTTTTTTTTTTTTCATATTTCCTCGATCTCTTATTAGTTACATCGTCAAAAAAGAAAATGACAAAAAAAAAAAAAGGTAAAAAAAGGTGAGGGAGTTTTATTGCATAGGATTACTCTTTTTATATATTTATTTTCTATTTAGCTTTCCCCACCTTGTAAATTGATTTAAAGTAAGGATGTCTTGGAACGTTCTAAACCTATGATTACAAGCTACAACCTGTTTTTGCGGGTCAATAGGACATGTTTAGGCAAATACTAATATACAATAAATGTTTATATGAATTTTAATCATAAATAATTAAGGAGGAATCTAAGATGACTAAATCAAACTATAATACTCTTAGTAATCCAATTAGATCTAGGATAATCCATATATATATATGTTTTTAGAATTTTATATTAACAAAATACTGTGATCTGTTATATAATTTGATGGTGTGAATTTAAGGAACAAATTCATTTAATAAATACAAGTACTTTGTACAACAATTGCTTAAGATAGTCTTTTAATTTGAGAATTATTTTTAAGGGTTTTAATTAATTTGAGATTAATTCACTTATTTTGTTGTTAAAATTATCTCACCCTTGAATACCTAATTAAATGATGGTACATTCATTGATGAACAATTTAATTTGTTGTGCATAGTGCATCTATCAGGTGTACACGTGACATACACCCGAATATACATATTATGTAGTGCCCTAAGATACACACTTGTACGTATTTAATATAGATATGTACAATAATAGTTATAAGCTATCGTGACATATTATATCACGAAATATTTTTTTTCTTGAAACGATCGAATTGCGATGATGTAAAGATCAATAATTATATTTAGTAAGTTTAAAATCATTCACTAAATGATAAAATAGACAACACCCTTCTCAAGTGAAATGGCTTAATAAATAATTTGCGGCTCTTATATTACACATTATAATATTTCTAAGAGGAGAAATTCAACCTTTTTCCATTTTATAGACCGAGTAACTATAATTCAGTAAACTTTGTACATTGAATAACTTATTATAATAGAAATTCCGTTGTTGAACAACTAGGCAATACAAAGTCAATTAGGAATTTCAAGTTGATTCACCTGAGAGTCAACACTTTTTAGCCAATGAGGTTTTTTCTTCTTAAAGCTCTATATATACCTCATTTACAAACTTTAAGCTTCCAGATATCCACCCCCCTCTCTCAAACCTTTCTAAGTACATGCTATTATTCCGATAGTTAAACAACACACTCATAAGTCATACCGATAAGGTAAATTATTAGGTGCACGTAAAAGAAGGTGTTTTTGATTGATATGATAACTGTATTGCGAAGATAATTGAGATTAATTATCACTCGCTACCAAGTTATCATATAAGCACATACTCGTAAAAACATTTGATAAACCCTCTTAGGAGACGACGTTGTCTCATTCATCATGGATCCATTAGCTCAAGACACAATCTCAGCCTTACAACAAATTGAGCAACACCTCTTCGACGATGAAGTTGATGATCATTATACCTCATTATCATCTCCAACCTCCTCATTAACCAACCTCAACTCAAGCTCTTCTTCATTCACTACCCAAATACATCCTCCTAACAACAATTCTAGGGCTTCCTCTTTCACAATTTCATTCAGCAATAACGAGGGTCATTGTCGTACTACTCATTCAGACAATGACCCTCTCCTGGAGTACATCCAATCATCACTGGAAGAAGGTATTGATTACGAAGAAACCTTTCACGTGTTCTGTAGCAAACCACGAAAAGTGGTTCCTACTAAAAATAATGCTACTAATAATCATAAACAACGTGGGAACTATATAGGAGTGAGGAGAAGACCATGGGGTAGATTTGCGGCGGAAATTAGAGACCCTAATCGTAAAGGCTATAGAATATGGCTTGGTACGTATAACACGGACATAGATGCTGCCCGAGCTTATGATCGGGCAGCATTCGAGTTAAGAGGCTGCAAAGCCAGACTTAACTTCCCACATGAAGTTGGGAGTTGGTCATCTTCTTCTTCATCTTCGTCATCATCCTCTACTACAAAGCAAGTGCAACAACATTCAGGTGAAAAAAGGCAAAGGAATGAAGATAGTGAGAAAGATATGGAAGATGATGATGATTTGTATTCATTTATTGATGAACTTATTGATGAAGAATTGATCATCAAAATGCCTAGAACATTTTAATTTATTTAATTAGATTATTATAGTATGTGATAGGGTGTTATTATTAGTGATTTTACGTTAATAATTGAAGGTACATGTAACATGTGCATGTACAACTCTTTGTGTTAGATTGGCGAATTCATCATCACAATTAGACATGTCAAATTGGTCAGCCTAATTTGGTTTTGAATAAGATGATCCAAGTTTGAGCCAATAATTGTGAGTAATATGGTGATTTTGGGTTTGAGTAATATATGATTTGAGATAGTTTTCTATATTTCTAATGTTTAATTTGTGCATTTTAATGACATACTCGTACTTTTTAGGAATTGAGATATAGAAATCCTAATGAACTTAGTCATTCAATATAATTCCTATTTACAAGAAAATAAATTCTTATATTTTCATTACATTACTTTAAAAGTTTAAGAGAATTAGTTTTTGAGTTGATTAGGTAAAAACTAGCCTATAATTATCAAATTGCTAGATTTCAAAAGAAAATTAGGTTTTAATTTGTTTATGTAAAAAAGGGTTTTGGATAGCTAACTTAAAAAACAACAATCACAACGTACAACAAAGCCCAAGTTCAAAATGATTTGGGGTTGACTAGCATGAACGTCATGAATGATCATAAAAAACCATCCACCAAAGTTGAAATGATACAAAAAAAAGTGGATAAAATTGAAAACAAAATAGAACATATGAGTACTTTGTGGAAAGCAATAAAGTGAAACCCAGAAACGCTAAAAGTTTTATTATCTCAAAATGATTTTGAGCAAACTTAAGACAGATTAATTCTAGGTTGAATTTTTTTGACTTAGTATTAATCATCATTCATAATGTCCCAAACTCCCAACTCTTCCTACCAAGGTCGATTACCATAATTTTACTAAAATAACTTTAAAAATAGTTAGCTCTAATGTCTTCTTTCTCTGCCTCTCTCTCCACCATTTCATTTTATTTTAGACTAAGATAGGTTTGGAAATCATCAACTCTATAATCTAATCTAGATCTCATATAGAATTTGTGCCATGATCACACAAATAGTCCACTATTAAAATAACATTCATACAACCAATAATACAAAATAGTCCAACACATGGTTGGCATCTCATGTTAGCATCATATGAAATTTCCCAAAAAAATGATTATGAGCCATCTTAAGTTGGTTAGAAAAATTCAATTTATATTGAATTTAGATTTTTTTTTTTTTTTTTTTTTTTTTTTTTACTTGGTATAATTAGTAGTCACAATGTCCCAACCCGACAATTTGGACCATACGTCACGTTATATGTAGTTTTACATTTTTACATAAAACCAAGCTAACTTTTGTATTTTTATTGTAACAAAAGATGTTAGGACAAAGGCACTAACATTATAGTAAAAGCACATATACTCGCATAAATTAATATAACACATAAATAACAATTAGAAACAAGCACAAACTTCATTATAAATCGCATAACATATATTATATTACACAGTAGATTAATGTATAGTATATGTTTGGAAATCAAACCTAATCTAATGTAGATCTAACATAGAATATGTGCCAGACATCACAGATCACATAATATAAATAGAAGCATTAAACATATATACAACACATAACCAATAAATATAATATGGTCCAACACATGGCTGACAAATTAGCATATGATAGAAACATCATATGACATTTCTTAATGTTAGATAATTATGAAACTGTTATGAAAAACGTTGGTAATTCTGAATAAAATTAAAAATGTTAGTTTCGCGAATTATATGCACTCAATAATTAAGGAGTAGCAGAAATTATAATGTACGGGGACACTTCGTCTTTTTTACAACTACGAGTGTTATTTAGCACGGAGTTGTACGGTCGTGCCAAAGGGAGCTGTAAATCTAACTGACTGACTACCTGGCTGGCCTGTCCCTAGGAGATGCTCGTCGAGAATAATTAAAAATTGATATAAATAAATAAATAGATATAGACCCTCATTATAAAGGTTTTAATCTGAGTTTTCTATGATCGTAATGAAAAATACATAAAATAGTGATCTAGAAAGTGTATTTAATCTCTAGTTTTATGTACCATCCTTCAATGTTTTAACTAACTACAATAGTTGACTACTTGACGTTCAAATGTATGTTATTAATCTTTTGGTAAGGAAAGAGGGGCCATAATGAACCAGAGTCTAGAACAGATTACTAAGTCCGGCTATACATGTCAACGCTTGAGAGTAGAGAGGGGAGATAAGGAAATCCCTCTACTCTCAAGTCTCAAGCATGTGTAGATGTTGGGGCTCAAACTTTAACCTCAAAGTTGTAAAGTGAGTTTGGGAATAGAGGGGTTCCTTTACATCCGTCTCTACTCTCAAGCGTTGACCAACTGACTTGTGAGAGGTTCCGATTCAATAGGGTTTTTTCTCATAATAAAAAAAATAAAAAATAAAATAAATAAAAATTCCTTTCAAAAGTTATGATTGGGTTGTAATGTACTCCGTAATATCAAAAGCTTGTACTCTACAATTTTGACCTCAAAATTTGGGAGAACATTGGTCTAAAAATAAAAAAAAACTTGCTTTCAATTTCGAGAGCTTGTTATATACACTCGGGTGTACCGTACACCCATGAGTATCTTATTCTCATTGTGATGATTGTTTTTTTTATTTAATCATCAAATGAAGAGCAAACACTAACCTTAGTTACCTGGGTGTGTGGTACACTCAGGAGTATATAACAAATTCTATCAATTTTCGGGACAACTAGATCACTTTAGGAGATTTATAAATTTGCCCGAGCGTAGAAGAACGAGAAAATGTGACAGCCTTTGAGCATATATGGCATGGAAAAATGAAAATAATAGCAAAACTACTACAATGGTGTGTTGGTGTTATAGGTGTGAATCGGAATTCATGGAACCTTTCTAAACAGGTTTGATTTAGGCCCTTTCGTGGAATCGTGAGGCAACATATACAATGACCTACACTATTTCACTACCACTCCAACCCTATGAGCTGATATCTTGAAGTCAGAGGAGACGAGGGAGGGCCAGAGGAGGTACATGTCATGGATATCCGGGGGGGTGTTTATGTTCGGTTTATCATCTGATGTACTTCATTACCAGCTCTGTTAACTATAGATATTCCAAGTCTCTTAGAATTCTTACAAAGTAGAGTATTTCTGCTAAAATATTAGAAGATACTTGCTGAACATCTGAGGTTTTCTTGTCCATGTAATTGAAGTTACCCAAGCAATGACCGAAAGTAGGGTTGAATGACCTCATGAATTTAGATTGTGATTAACCCAAATAAAGCTCAATAAGAAATTAGTAGGAATTATGACAAATCCGAAATGCTTACATCTAATCAGTTGTATTTACATAGCTAGAAGGAATTTCACTAATGAATAATCACTCTAATGTGCCAGGCGCAGCTGTAGCAAATTGACGAGGCAAATGTTCACGACTTCAAAAATGCCCCAAAGAAACAAAAAATCTCTTGATGTCAAAGAAAGCATTTTCGTGTGATCCATGCATCCCATTAATAACTGCTGTTCTGTATTGCAGCTTCACAGCTTGGTTAATACTTCAGGAAGGTCGTCTGACATGCACAATTCATCTGCTTTTTTCTTATGACCTTTTCCATAAGCAGCAATGAGTAGAGCCTCAGCTCGACCTGGAAGCACCAATAGTCTAATTAAGCTACACCAAGCAATAACATGCAGCGACATTCTTAAAACCCTAGAGAAAGAATGCCACCTAAAGTCAGTGGAAATTTCTGATACAGTAATTGGCTTGTGGGTGAGCCAATTAGTCTATTTAGGAATCATTTCAGTAATATTTCAATCAGGAAGGAAGCAATAGTTCAACACAAGTATCCTATACCAAGCGCAAAATTCAGAAAAAGTCGACTAGGTTTGTTTTGCACAATTGACATATATGCCAGGATCAGTGTATTCAGTAATATTTCAATCAGGAAGGAAGCAATAGTTCAACACAAGTATCCTATACCAAGCGCAAAA
Source organism: Chenopodium album (assembly GCF_948465745.1). Lineage (NCBI taxonomy): Eukaryota > Viridiplantae > Streptophyta > Magnoliopsida > Caryophyllales > Amaranthaceae > Chenopodium > Chenopodium album. The sequence goes on from NC_137855.1 coordinate 2,382,104, forward strand.
TTCAAAAAAAGTCGACTAGGTTTGTTTTGCACAATTGATATATATGCCAGGATCAGTGTATTCAGTAATATTTCAATCAGGAAGGAAGCAATAGTTCAACACAAGTATCCTATACCAAGTGCAAAATTCAGAAAAAGTCGACTAGGTTTGTTTTGCACAATTGACATATATGACAGGATCAGTGTATCATGCCAAATACTATTTAAGATGAAGAAATGAGGGCATTCTTCGTCACTGGTTCCTAATTAACTGAATGGGCAAACTGTACAATTTGGTTGAAAATACTAGTATTTCAATAAGATGGCTAAGAATGGGCTAATGGAGCATGTACATATCAGCATCAGTTTAATTCATAGGGGAACGACAAAGTTTCCATGTCTACAAATGAAGTAATGCATCTTTAAGAACTTAAGAAAAATGCTAGAAAAATAGTGATTTAAAGACTTTATTAGTACCGTGGTCCTTCTTCCTTTTCAGCATAGAACTTAAATCAGGGAACATACGTGCTGCAAGCTCCCTGCTATCATCCTGCAAATGTTCAAACACTCAATACAAATATGTTCATCCGTGGGGAATATGCTAGATTAACAAACTTGTACAAAATTGCTCCATTTATCATATTGTATAACAGTTGGGCACACCTTACTTGAGGTGCTTCGAGCAAGTTCAAACTCCCTTTTCCATGAACTAGACGGCACAGGAACAACAGAGAACCCAGAAGCAACCAATACTCCGATCCATAACCCATAGCCAAATCCTCCACTCCACCAACCCTAAATCTTACAAAAAGACAACAATCTGCCAGTATTAGAGCTATCAAAATAGTACGCAGTAAATATTACACTCTTGTCTGTTAGGAAGATGAGGTAATGACTGTATAACTTTGGGGTGACAATATAAATGACATAACAATGCAGATTTAATATGTTTCTAAAAGCAATATGTTAGGTGAATTGCAATATGTTGAAAATATGAAATAGCTAAATAACATGTTCTAAATTACACACATAAGAAGTCAAGTATCACAAACAAAAGACAGAAGTAAACACTAAAAGCAGCAATCACCAGTTTTCCATCTCGAGGAAATGGTATAGATTGCTCCAGATATGCAGTGGTACCTGCAAGAAGAGAGATCAAGATCAGAACAAAGACAGCAGATGGCAAGTAAAGGGGTGGATGGATATAAGGCCAAATAAAAGCAACATCACGAGTCACTATGTCAAGGAAACAAAATGTACAAGATTGAGATACATATTTTAGACAGGATAAAGAAAAAACTAAATATATCTATACTAGATAAAATGGGGAAATATAACACGTGGATGGCAAGAGCAACTGAGCTAGAGCGACAACAGCAGCAGGCAAATCTTGAGAGCAAGAGAAAGCATCATACACCCTCTTTCGAATTTTAGTTTGGAAAGCATACAGCTTGTCCATACTACCCTTAATGCTAATGATAACCTCAAGGAAATACTATCTTGTGGCATGGTAAAGATGTAAAAACTTGCATAAATAAGGATAATCATGGTATTTCAGCCATATTCCTTAATGACCTTCAATCACCACTGGCCTATTATTTAGGGATGGAGTTCTGGAGAGAGTAAGTTCTTCCCTTCTTGCTCACTTCTCTCCTTCCCCTTCACCTCACTCTCCCTTCAATTGACTGTGTTAGTTCAGTTGTGCTTCTACACGCCAGGATAATAATGTGCATTTAAAATGATCTTCACTACAAACTGCTTTTCATGAAAAGGAATGAATATGAACCATAGACAATTATATAGCCACAAACTAAATGCTCATAGATTCAATCCAAACATGCAGCTAAACCAGAGTGTCATGGTAACTGCAATGTTACATACATGCAAATACAGAGTAAATATATTCCACAAAAATCGATTCACTAATTAGCATTTAGCAAGACATGATACCTTTTGGAGCATCAAAACTCTGCAACAGCTGAACAATAGACTTTGCATCTAATCTTTTACGGCGTGTTTTCCCAACTGATATTTGCACAAATGGGGCATCAAAAACCTGGAATAGTTTAACAGCAATGTAGTAAACATTTGATATAAACTATAGAGCGTCCACAAACCAAGCAAAGTAACCAAAAGCTCAACTTTAACTTCAACAAAACTTAGATGGCGATCATCATACGAACCAAAGGGCCTAATGGTCGAAGTTTTTCAATACTACACCAAAGTCTCATCTTTCATTTGCATTTCAGGAAAAGTAATAATTGACTAATCAGTTTACAAAATACAGATAAGTCATACTACATGAATAAAGATTCACTTTTTCAGAATACAATAATGCTTAGTCGTCTCTAGTTCAGTTCCCTACATTGCTACTACCACCTTCAAGACTCCAAGTAATGAATGAAGTTATTTCTTCTTATGGAAACGATAATCCAATTCGACTTTTTCACTTTCTAGGAGAAACTACCAACTGCTCTTGATCATTCATATATTAGTTAAATCATCCTTGATTCCTTACATGTAACATGCCCTTTTTCAAGATAAATCAGCAAGCCACTTTATCCACTTTGCAGAATGTTTATATATTTAGTGGGCACCTCATGACCTCAACCAGTAATCCATAGCCTACTAGACTCCAACTAATCAGGTCCGAGACCCCAATTGGGATGAAACCTCTCCCAACAGCATAGAACAGTACAAGAAATAGTGGTATCAACCTCATTTCCCACAATAATAACAACATTAGAATCTAAAAGTACAGCATAAAAATCAATAATTCAAAGAAAACAGAATATTACCCAGTTGATTAAACAATCAAACACGTCAAAAATTACCTAAACTGAACAATTTAGCGCAAAAAAAAAAAAAAAAAAATTACAAAATCAACCCAATTGAATAATCAATAAAAAATGCTAGAAAATACCACAATTTGATTACCTGGGCAGAAATACAGACAGAATTATCGTATTTCAAAAGGGCTAAAGCACCAGAAACATCTGGGTCGATACCAATTATCCAATCAAACCCACCATTTCCATCAATTTGTTCATTATTTGAAAGAGAAGACAGCCAATTTCGTTTAAGATTTTGCAAGTTAAACTTCGAATTAGCACTGGGTTTACCGTTGGGAGGTTGAATTTCTGTAATGGGGTTCTCTAAATTCTGGGAAGTAGTACAGAAAATGCGGAATGGAAGAGATTTGGAGAAGAGGGTTCTGGGTTTAAGCTTAAGTTTTGAGGAGAGAGAAAGTGGGTTCATCAAATTTTGTGGGAGAAATAGCCCTTGATGATGTTGAAGAAGGACACAGTCCATGGAAATTTGGGAGTACAGAACTGGAATTAGCAATTAACACAACAATTTTTCGAGCATAAAACACTGGAGTTCAAAGGAAAAGTAAGAACTCTGAACTCGGGTGCACTCGGTCAAAAAGACAGTACATGTATGTTTTTGGAATTAATTTTAGGTTCATAATTTTCAAAGTCACAATTAGCGCATGTTCACATTTATAGAACTGTGATGAATTAAGCTGAACTGAACTGAATATAGCTGAAATGAATATTTTATAAGAGAATGAAATTAGGAGCTGAATTGAACTGATTGAAGCTGAACTGAACTGAAATTAAGCTGAAGTCTTACTCCATACTTACTGATTCTTACCTCATATTCTAAAGGTTTGGGATTCGAATTCTACCAAATGATAATGTTTGAGGGTATTTGGAGAAATTGTGAGGGTTCCTACCAATTAACGGAAAAAAATTACTTCGTATGTATTTAGGTTTGAACTCTACTATTATCTGCCAAAGAATTTTTTTGGTATTTTGCTTTCGCTCGTATGTTTTTTTTGTTAGTGAAACACGTGATGTTAATTGCACACTTGTAAGTGTTGTAACTACTTATGTAATGGTTTTTTCACAATATTTGTACAATGATATGAGAATAATGAAGAAAAACCTTCACCGGATATGGATATTACATCATGCAATTAAATTATACCTTCAAATCTAAACCAATGATAGTGATATAAACTCGAAATTTACATGCATAACATCTATCAATTGCCAAATCGAGCCAATATCATTTCACATTAACCAAGTGAGCTAAATTTTAAACTTCCATATTACTCTAGTATATACAATCCGTTCCTATTATTTCCTACTTGAGATACTATCTTTAACCTAAATCCCTCACCCCAAAAAAAGTAAAAATTGAAAAAGAAAAAGGCATGCCTATACAATCAAGGTGCACTTCAATTACAAGGGGTCAAAATTTTCAAATAAACTAGAAAGAATATATTACAGCAACAAATTATCTCAAGCTTGTTGCAGGATCATCTGCTTCCTCTAGCCCATTATGGCTAGCAAAATCTACATACGATTGAAACCCACCGGAAGTCGACAATTGGCCGGAGCCACTACTACTAACAGACCTTTCGATATCCTCAAGTTCTGCATTGAAAGAAATTGGCCTTTCTGGAATAGAAGGAACCTGCATATCAGTCTCCAATATCTTTACAACTTGATCCATTGTAGGCCTAGCATACAACTGAGGGTGTGAACATAAAACCGCCGTCAATACATACTTCTCCATTACTGAATCCGGTCCTAACTCCGGCATCCCTTCTTCTATGACATCCAAAGCATGCCCTTTCCTAACCAATGACCAAGCCCAATCAGTCACCAATGATGGCTGCCCTTGCCCATCTGGGACTGATAGTATAGCTTTCTTACCACTCAGTAGCTCTAATAACACGACACCAAAGCTAAAAACATCGCTCCTCTCGGTTAATTGCCCATAAAGGGCATATTCCGGGGCAACATATCCCATAGTCCCAGCCACCCTAGTACTCAAATGTGAGAAATTTTCAGGGTTGAACTTAGCAAGCCCAAAATCCGCGACTTTGGCCTCAAAATTATCATCCAAAAGTATGTTACTAGCTTTAATATCACGATGAATGATCGAAGGCTGTGCTCCATAATGTAAATAAGCTAATCCCCTAGCCATTCCTAGCGCGATTTTTTGTCTAACCGGCCAACTTAGCTTCTTATCCAACGCGTTCCCATACAAATGATCATGTAAACTACCATTATGCATCAAATCACACACAATCAACCTCTGATGACCCTCTAAATTAGTAGTAGCAACACAATACCCTCTCAACTCCACAAGATTAACATGCCTAATACTCGCAATCACCTCGACTTCGTGTGTAAAACTCGCATCTCCTGCAGCCGAACAATTCTTAAACCTCTTAACAGCAATCTCAGTACCATCAGGGAGTAAACCCTTGTACACATTTCCATACCCGCCTCTACCAATCAAATTATCGCGATGAAAGTTCTTGGTTGCCCGTTTAATCTCATCAAACCCGAATTTCATCAAATGGGTACTCCCCCCAATCGACGAGAGATTCGGCCCGGTTCCTGACCCGACCCGACTAATCCACCTGTTTTTCGCAGCAATTTTCTCTCTCCTCTTCTGCAACCTCAGATACATATAAACCCCACCAAAAACAGAGCACAACCCAACAAAACCCACAACTATAATCAACGAAATCAGCAATTTCTTCTTCCAATTACTACCATTTTTGGACGAAGAAAAATCCAGTGAAAACAAACATTTAGCAGTTCCAGGATCAGACGGTCCAAATTGATTAATCACAGCACCAGCATAAATCAATGGAAGATTAGTACAATCAGAGATATTACCATTAAAAGGGTCCTTCGATTTGAGATACGAAGCTTGCAGAGTAGTAAGACTCGTGAGACAAGAAGCACAAGGAGACCCATTTGCCAGAGATTGATTACAGTTCAAAACGGCGTCGTTTAACGCAGATTGAGGAACGAATTTTTCAAACTCGGATTGAGTTGAGATGTTCAAGCAACCTTCAGAAATCCACTGAGTCTTGAACCCACAAGAGGTTCGAACCTTGAAGTTTGGTATGAACGAGTCGACGACTGAGTCGTACGAGTTCCAGCATGACTCGGATGAGTTAGGTGGTGGGTAGAACGAGCCGGTGGTTCGGAGGTATTGCGAGAGGACGAGCCGGAGTCCTTCAGCGATGTAGCCGCAGTTGGCTACGACATTGTTTGATGATTTTACGTCTGCGTCTCGAACTAGTGTTCGAAGTATGGTGAAATCCAATGGACATGATGATGTGTTTTGAGCTGATGAAGGAAGAAGAGAAAGAAGAGAGAGAGAAAGGAAAAGAATGAGACGAAACATTTCTTTTTTTGTTTCTATTGTTGATCCATGAATGGATGTGGGTTTTTGGTTTTGAGGGGTGATTATTATTCGCGGATTATAATTAGGCTCGTCTTCTCTTAAGAAAAGAATGAAACGGTTTTTGATTTTGAGGAGGGGTTGTTCGCGGATTAGAATTAGGTTAGTCTTCTCTCAAGACAAAAGAATGATACGGGAATTGGATAATGGTTGATTAGTGAGGGTGGTTAAGGAAAATTATGAGCATGTGAAGAAATTAAGGATTAATAATTGAAACTAGATTAATAAAATAAGTGAGAGATTAGGTGTAGCAGCCAGCAAGACAGTGTAAGGGAGGCTGATGCATGAATGGGTACAAAATTTGATGGCTTCTTCTTGCTTCCTGGAAAGTAGTGTTATTCACTTATTCTTCTACTTCTCTTCTTTTCTTCTGGAGGGGGCCACTTACTTACTGATGAATTTTGACTAGATTTTTTGATTGGATGGTCAAATATTAACTCTAGTTGGTGGTGGACGTGGTGGTAGTGTAGGATGGTTTCCGATGAGAGGATTTTGTCGTGAAAGTCGAGGGTAAATTTGGGGATTAGACGGTGGGTGGGAGTGTTGATGTTGGGGTACTCGTACGTAACGAGTTCTGTATTAGTCACCAGAATCACTTGTTATTTGCGTAATTCATAGAGTCAGTGATATTATAGGACATTCACGAAATTTAGGGAAGCAAAGCTTGTTACATACTCGTACTTAATATTGAATATGGACTATGGTGTACAAAGTATGTCCTTTAATCATGAATAATAACATAAATTATCCAATTATAATATTGCATTTGGCCTTATCATCCAATCATTAATACATAGTACCAATCATCTCACTAATCCCAATTATGCCGCCGTTAATCAAAATTGACATTCATGAATGATGATATGAAGTACAAGTTACTTGAACACCCAATGGCAAAATGGACAAAAGATTTAAGTATAGTATTGTAGGGAGTAGAGTAGGTGGAGGGAGTTGAATTATTCATCCCAATCCCACCTAAAATTCCACTCAACCTAAACAAATATGGAAATTAATCAAATTATCCATTCTATCATTACAAATTCCAATCAAACCCCTTTTCCTACAAAATGAAATAAAAACAAGGAGTTTGCAACTATGTGAAAATGAGAGGAAGAAATAGTGGGAAAGTGTATATGGGTGTGTTCACCCAAAAAAAAACACTATTAATTGTTGATGTTAGGTTGTGTATATTTGTAGGGACAGACGGACAAGTTGTAGATCAATGATTTGGGGTAATATGAGATGAAAACACACTTTTGGTCCCAGTGGCCAAGTGGGTTCTTAGGGTTAGAATTGGAGCTTTTTAGGATATTTTCCATGTGTATAGCTTGAATTTGAGTATGTGGTCTGGTTCGCGTTAAGGTGCAGGGTCCTGTCGAGTAGGTTTACAGTTCTCTTAGTTTGATTGGATCGGGTTGGATTTTGAGATTGGGTTAGTTACTGCAGCCTCCAGATCGGCTCTAGTCCTCACTACTTAAGCCTAAATGACATGACACATTTGGGTTTAACACCTAATCTACAGAACTCTTCACCCACACTTACATTAATCTTACTTAAATGACAGCTATAACAACAGAAAGCAGCTATTTCTATATGCTTGCTATGCTCATAGCAAACAACATTGTCACTAAGAAAGAGATTTCCTTTCACAAGCGGCATATAAGATATATTTCTAGAAAGATATAGTAGAATGATTGATGAACTCCATCTTCACAAAAGTTCTGAAGATTGTGCTAGATGCAAGATGCAACAATAAGAATCACAACAGAACAGCAGTAGAATTTGGGTAAAAAACATAGATAACATCGATGTCAAAAAAAGCTACTCCGTATCTTTTTTTTCCCCTCTCTTCATTTAGTCAATAAGACAGCTTTCTTGTTTCCGTAGAAAATGAACAGTACTGAAAGGAGTTTCACAATTTCACAATACTATCTATATATCCCTATGTCAGGAAAATAGTCAATGTGTTATTACCTCAAGCTGCACCTTCTTGCTTACTATCTTATCTGAAAGCTGTATCTGGTCTAGGATCTGAAGCTGCAGCTCCTTCAATACTAAACTTGAAATGCTGTGGCTTCTTGACATCCTCTATATTCTTTTGTAACAATGTCGGATTGTGAAATCTACTAAAGGGTGATCTCATAAATGACCCCTTCCAAGTTCCCAACAATTGAACGAGTTCCAGCAACTTCCTTCGTGGACAACCCATGTCCCTGGGCCTCGTCAAGAACCATCTGATCCATTCTGTGTAAATGTGCAAGATGTGAGCATATAGGGCTTGTAGGATCAAAGCTCATAAGTATTTCCATAGGAAGACCTTTAGTCAGTAATTTAAACATACTCCAAAGTTCCAGCTTAAAACAGAAAGAATAAGAACAGCAATACCTAGACACCATATAGTCATATACTATTATCCCAAATTCCCAACTCGTTCATATAATTTCCTTTTGGAGTAGTTGACTTAAGAGACTCATTGTTAGTCTAAATCAGTTTCTCTCTTCATCTATTATGGGGAATTAGCCTCAAAAACATCATAAGAATATAAGGAAGTCTACTCACACTTTGGCACGAGAAACATAACCCAGAATGAATCTGCATCTTCCTTTTCCTCTGATTTGAAGAAGACTCTTGACTGTATCAAAAAGCAAGGGAATACTGGATTGTTGGAAGCTTATAGATTGTCAAGGCCATCAACCATGTGCCCTCGAAAAAAATAAGGCAAGAGTAATGACTGAAAACTTTTATAAGAGAATTAGTCATAAAATTAAGCCATGGGATATGACATTGATGACATACATCAAAGCATAACTCAATCAGTTGCACATATCAACAGTCTCTCAGCCTATTTTGAGACATAAGCTGATTGGAACATAGCACATCAACACCTTTAAACAAGAAATTATTAACCATAGCATGATTTGAATTTGCAAGATTCGCAATCAAATAAGAAAAATATTAGGATATAGATATCAGCTCCAAGAACCAGATCAAATCCTTCGGGATATCTTTGAACAATTTCATTTCTCTGGTCAGAATTTGCCCATTCTAGTTTCTCTGCCCCCAAATCTGAAAGTAGGAAATTATAGAAGCATATCAGTTCACTGATATATAACATTCCACAAATTGCTACTCCAAGTCCCTTTTTCATACCAGGGTGAGGGTAATTCTCAGAAGATGCATGTAGGTCTATATTTTTCTTCAGAATCTACATGACAAGATAACACAAACTGTTAGGCCACCAAGACTAAAAATTCAAAATCTCCATCGACAAGCTATTAAATCCATGGCTTTGCCTTAAGAACTTCATCATTGTGGTCAGTCATCACAACTTTCTTGCAAAATTTACTACAGAGTACTCCAGTGACACCTGTGATATTGGGTTGAAATTTGAAAGATTTAGAAAACAGTACAAAAGGCAGAATCATAAAAACTAGATAATTGCTTAAGCATTTAGTTTTCAGATGTGAAAGAAAATGAATATATATGAGACAAATTATAGATTTCTGACACCCTGCAATACATCTGATAAATCTCTATGCATGGGAATAGCATAAATTCCTTTCACAAATAAAAGTTAATACACAATTTAAGTATTTAACAAAGCTCTTAACTATAAATCTATCAAGGGCATGACCTATTGGCCTGGTGGCTTTTATGCAGATAAACAAACTTCTTAACGAATAACCTATTTCATTATTCCATCAAATGCCTCGAAATGATAAGATGTTCAATGTCTTGAATCATGATCATTTACCGACCATAATTTATCAATGGTTGTATGAGCATTGTTTAAGAAATTGTCGACACATACTGTTTTCTTTTCACAAATAATTACATTACCAAGCTCAAGTCAATGTCATTGCTGTGCCCACCGAAACAGGCAGACAGCTGAAGAGCAGAGGGTTGGGGTAAACATATGTAGCAAATAAACAAAGTAACATAGTTTAATTGAATGAAAGTTCAAGAAGTTAAAGCTATTGATTCTTCAATCACAACAAACACAACAAGATTCATAGTCTCATCTTACAATTCATTAGAAACACAGTGAAGATAATTTCCAATTCCAGGTTACAAAGTTTTACAATCCTACAATAAGAAGATAGTTGCAATCAAAGAATTGGGCATACCAACACCAGAGCCTAACTCGATGACAGATAGTCCTTGGAGCATCTCAGCATTTTTGGACAAGTATTCGTTTAATAAGACGGCTCCTGGCCACACTAACTGGCCTGTCAGATCAAAATCAGCTGCCCCAAAACATATAAATTTTCAGTATTACACCTCCATTGTACATTTAAAAATTGGTAATATATTTCTCACAAAGCTATAATCTTCAATATATATCAATGCTTAATTGCAGCTTATTGCAGCACATATATATAATTCAACATCAAAATGGTAATTTACTAGCCAAATCCCAGAAAACCCATTTCATTAAACCAACAATTGAAAGTATATATACTTACTTGAAAGCTGTATGAAGGCAAAATAGCTCAAGAAATCAAATATATTGCAGCTAATTACAGCAGAAAAATAAATTGAACAGCATCAAATAAGTAATCAATAAATAAATAGTTGCAAAACCCCAGAAAACTCATTTGATAAAACTATGTATTGAAAGTAAATTTACTCAATCCCAGGAAACCCATTTGGTAAAATTAACAAATGAAAATAAATTTACTCACTTGAAGCTGAATTAAGGCAGAATAACTCAAGAACTTGAGACCCAAATGTAAAAGTGGTTAATTGGTAACTGCAAATCAAAATTTTAAAAATATAAATAAGTAAAATTTGATTAGACATTTAGCGATATCAGTTGATAGTTAGTTTATAGAGATAAAGAGAGGAAAACAATACTTGTCATTGATGAAGAATGATTCGTCCAAGCAAACAATATCATCTTCATCTTCCTGTTCTCTTTCCATTGTTAGGGTTTAAGCTTCCTTCCTCAGAACCCACTGTTGATTAAGCAAACAATACGTTTTTGCTTACTTTGGTTAATAAGTGAAGAGTAACTTGTTTTCAAAAAAAAAAAAGTACACTTCTACAGTTATACCTGGCTCACCTTTGAGTCAATGTACACTCGGGACTCAATTTTACTTTGTTAGAGTGCCACAGGGACATACATAATAGGAATCGATCCCAAAATTTCTTGGAATCGGGAAGGAAGCGATTAGGTTTCATTTCCTTCCCAATTGTTGCGGGATCGAATTAGCACTTTATTTTTAATCTTGATGGCCAATCACAAATCTATATCTATTCTTCAAAGATGATGTGGTAAATAGGCCAACTAATTTCCTTTCACTAGATGAGGTTGATTGAATGATCAATGTTTCTAGAACAAAATACAAAGTATCTCATTAATGACTGGTAGCTACATAACTCCTTGAAAGATAATTGATATAATTGAAAATGTTTATGAGTCAATCGAAAGGATGAGAAATGAGCTCGGTTAGTTTAAGTGAAAAGGTTTTTTTTTCAACTCACTAAGTTTGATCCTAATGCTTTCTATTACTTCAGTCAATTCACACTAGCAGACAACCCTGAAAACAAGACCCCAGTAAGGCCATATTAAGGTATATGTACTTAAAATGAAACGGTTCGAAATATGTCCAATTGTATAAATACTAGTAAGAAAATGGCCCTTGTAGTTCATTTAATGAAGATGTGCACCTTGCACCAACTTTGGTCATTTACTACTACTACTACCTACTACAGCCTACAACCAGCTAATTATTAGTGGTCATACACACTTTGATTACTTTCCTTGTTACAAGCATCGACTTATGCATGGAGTATGTAATCTTAGCTTTACGAAACTTTAATATGGTCTTACTTCAAAAACATAGTTGAACATGAATAAAGTAGATGCATTTGACTTGAAAGTTAGTTCTAGTCAAAAGTTAATTTCAATGCATATGGATAAACTTTAACATAGTTAATAGAGTTCACTGTCTTTGTATCAAAGCATATTCAATTCTACACATCCTTTTTTTCATGGATTAATATTACAGTATATATTATTTCTACAAGATTACTTCAAAGTGGCAATATCCATCATATATAACAAGGGGCAAATCACGTAATAGATTAACATAAGTATTTTTTTTTTTTTTTTGGAACAAACATATATTTAGTTATAGTATGAATATTATTATTCTATTAATATTTGCAATAATTCAGGTGTTTTTACTTTTTTTTTTTAGTACAATAGAAATTTCCTTGTTTCTGCAAACAAAATTTCTTTGCTAGATGAGTCAAATTTAAGAAGTACGAGTATCAAATATGCATTTACATGCAAATTTGCCAAATTCATGTACCAATATTAAATTATTAATGCAAAATTGCAAAGTACTAAGTAATTTCCTAGAAACACCCCCCCCCCCAAAAAAAAAAAAAAAAAAAAAAAAAAAAGAAAAAAAGTCAGAAGAAAGAGTCACGTAATTTTTTTTTTGAAACCAAAAGAGTCACATAATAATAATATTAATATTTGTGTTTTTGAAAACTACTATTAATATTATTATATTAATATATTAAGAGTAATTTTGACTTAAAAAGAGCAAAAAGAATGCATGGAAATTGACCAACTTCCAACTGAAAACTACCCACCCACCAATTTCCCTCCCTTTTTAATTTTATTATTGGTCGGCAATCGTTGATTTTTTTAAGTTTTAAAATAATTTTTAGAAATCTTTAAATTGGGACAAAGTATTTTACTGCCACAAGATGCCATATATAATCAAATTCTTCAACAATCAACACACATTTTTTTCTCTCTACATTTCATTTTCTACACCAAACACCAAGAACGATTTATGAGCAACCAGCTTTCTTTACATGTTGTAGTATTCCATTTTGTTTTTATTAATTTTTCTTCAATTCCTCAACTACCCACAAAATTATTCACTAGTATTATTTAATTTTTAGAGGAAAAAAAAGCAGAGGAGGAAAAAAAATTCCCCTGTTTTTTCCAGAAGTTTTAGGATTTTCTGTTCAATTTTCAAGGAATTTCAGGGATTTTATCTCTATTTCAGGTGTGTTTTTAGTTTAATTTTTATGTGTTTTTGAAATTTTGGTTGATCTCTTGATGGGTTTATTATTCCTCTGCTTGTTTGATTGGGGATAGAGGATTGAGAAAATTAGGGTAACAAATTGGGGAAATAATTTTTCTCCTTGTTTTTGGTTAAATTGGTATTGTAATTCAGCAATTTGAGGGTGTAATTACATTTTTCTGCCTTTTCTTTATTTGTAGAACTGTTGAAATTGAAAGTATTACTGAATTCCTCTGTTTTCTTTTTAGTAAGCTTTGCTTAAATTTTGAAGTTATTATTTATTTTTTGGATAGCTGAGTATTACTTGTACATATTGTTGTTGGGTTTGAATTGATGTCAATGTTTGAAGTGTTGGCACATTTATTAAGTAGTAGTTGATGAAATTTGAGGCTAAATTTGTTTTAACATACTATACATTCTAGTGAATTCTTGGATTTTTGCTGAAAATGCTAAGTTTATCTTACTTTAAGTGGAACTAGCTATATTAGAGAACATTTAACTTGATTGCTTGTAAGCTAGCATAAATTGGAAATGAATTGATGGTAGAAAATGAAGTCTTTTTTTGAATGCGCTTATGCTGTAGCAAACTGATAAAATTGACTTGTGGCATGGTATATATGTAAGCCATTTAAATTTCAGCTGTAAAATGCTATGAAATGGGGTGTGGCGAAAATCGTTCTTATTTTGTCTATTTGCTATTAATATTATAGGAACTTAGGAAGAGTCTGATGATAGAGTGATAGGTACAATTCATACATGTTACTTGGACAATCTCGTATAAGTAAACAGTCGAGGTCGAACTCCTGACTTCCCTCATGGGAAGCTAGACTTAAGACCATGGAGGCAAATGTTTTTATAGCGTAGAGTATGACCACTTGAAATGTAATGAACAATGAGAAAAATAGCATGAGCAATCTGATCATAATCAAAGATACAAATAAACTCTTAAACAAAATCAAGCGGAATGAAGAGTGTTGTGTAGGTTCATGCACATGGAGTGTGCAATGTAAATGGTAGTTGACTCACTTATTTCTCAACAAGTTATTTATATTGGGTGATGAAGTGATTCTGGTCCTTTTGTATGATGCCTCTGTCGGCTTTATTCGATTTCTTCTAATTGATTAAAATTAGCTGATTCATTTGCTTTGACAAGTTGAAACATCTCTTATAATGCTTGTGGTATGTGAGGTTTGTAGCCTATAGCCAAGATGCTAACAATGTTGAACATGGCTTAATTGAAGTATTGATAGAGTAATTTGTTTATATATTTATTTTCTACTTACCCACATTTACTTTCAGAATGTCAAGTTTGGAGGAACCCCTCAGTTTTGACAAGTTGCCTAGCATGGGCAGTCTTGATAGAAGGTTTTCATCTGGTTCTTGTCGACCTCGGGGAGAGGATATGGGCATGGGAGCTCGATGGATTGAAGGAAACAGGTGCAGCACATCAAACAGCTGTAGGTCAGTGAGCTTCAGGCTCTTTTATAATCTTATCTCATATCAAATGTTTTTTTGGGTGGATTTCTCATTTGATTTGCTTTCTGAAATGTTGCAGTGAGGATACAGAAGATTATATGGGAGATGCTTTTCTTTGGGGAAGAAAATCAAGGGAGACTCATCGTAATTCTTTCAGCTGGAGGAGCTTAAGTCTGGGCAGAAATCATACGACATATGTAAATCATGACAAGTGCACCGGTGTCAAAAGAAGTAAGGTAATTGGGTACTTTGGGCTTCGTTTGTCTCTAGTATTTTGGACCTGTTATGTAAGCTCTTTTGCAGCAAGAGTTGGCTATCTTTTACCCATGATGTGGTTTTTGCTGCTGCGCTTCTGTGAGAAGTGGATTTGGTCTATGATTTTCGACTTATTTTGTGGCATTCAAACATTATTGCAGGTTGTAACTGGCATGCCCAATCATGTTAAAATTGTGGAGGTTGGTCCAAGGGATGGACTTCAAAATGAGAAGAACATGGTGCCTACCCATATAAAGGTTGAATTGATCCAAAGACTAGTTTCTGCTGGATTATCCGTTGTTGAGGCAACGAGTTTTGTTTCTCCCAAATGGGTACCTCAGGTACCAACCTTTTTCTAACTGATTTTTACTTTTATGTTATGTTGCAAAATTTGCAGGCACCTCAGTCAAACCTTTTATTTTGCAGCTCTCAGATGCAAAAGATGTTATGAAAGCAGTCTGTCATGTGGATGCTGCTCGTCTTCCTGTGTTGACCCCGAATTTAAAAGTTAGTGAGTTTCATTATGGTTGTCATCTGTACTTTAATAGTAATGTACATGGATAGCTTTATTGATCTGTTTCTTAAATCTTATATCTAGGGGTTTGAAGCAGCTATAGCAGCTGGTGCTAAGGATATTGCTGTTTTTGCATCCGCTTCAGAATCTTTCTCAAAGTCAAATATAAACTGCAGCATTGATGAAAGTCTTGTTCGTTATCGAGCTGTTGTTGCAGCAGCTAAAAAACTCTCAATTCCAGTTCGTGGGTAATTCTCTACACCAATACTGACTGAAAGTTTGTATTCTTTTCCGATGTGTATGTCAATATATGCAAAATGTTGACATGTTTACCTATGCTAAAAATTTCCATTACCATAACAAACTTAAAATGCTGTCCACTTTGCATATCATCACTTCTTCTGATTTGAAAGATCATTCTTCTGCTAGACATGCTTACTGGATTTGTGCCAGATTACCAAATATATTAATTGCTATCGCTTTTATCATTGCTAAATATGAAAATAATTGTGTAGGTATGTATCATGTGTTGTTGGGTGCCCAGTTGAAGGGCCGATTCCTCCTGCAAAGGTGGCATATGTGGCTAAGGAACTGTATGACATGGGCTGCTATGAAATCTCTCTTGGTGATACTATTGGCACTGGTACACCAGGTAATGTTGTTATCCAATCTATCCTTCTCTTCTGGAGCTACCTTCTGGAGAATGCTTCTCCGTTGCAGGAAGCTTCTTTTATTTAATGAAATTAAGCATATTTTGTGTAATGTATTGGCATAACTTAATATCTTGGCCTCTATTATAGTCTGATGTTAAAAGAAAGGCATCAATCTTTGATTTTTTATTTTATTTTTTTCTTTTTAATCTTCAACCTGTGTAATTCAAACATGGGTGCGAGTGTTTGGTATTGGTACATCCAAGCGTCAAACACGTTAGGGCAAAATGTTTTGAAGATGGGACACTATCCTAAAATTGGACATTGGTGGGGGAACACAATATTAATAAGACTATGGCATGTACTTTTTACGTTAGAGATACATACACATATTGACACACTTTAAGTTGACCACTTGTCTAGTTGATATTCTGATCTGTAGTGCGTAATATTCTCATCTTTCTTTTCTTGTTACTATTATTTTTATGAATATGTGGTTCATGATGTATGAGGTATTTGGGTAAATTATGAAGTGTTAAGTAAGAAGTCAGTAACCCTTTTTTTATTAAATGTGTCAATGTGTCCATTAAGGGTAGATAAGAGATAAAAAAGTGTCAAAGTGACGTAGCTCTCTACACTTTCATTGACAACTTTGTATATGCAGCATGTATATATGACTAGTTTAACTAGATAAACTGAGAACATAAGTTTTCAAGTTTGCTTAATTGTTATATGGACTTGGATGATCTTCATTTCTTATTTGTTATTTGTGTTCTTCCGTTTTTTACAGGCACTGTTATTCCCATGCTCGAAGCTGTAATGGCTGTTGTTCCTGTTGACAAGATTGCTGTGCATTTCCATGATACCTATGGACAGTCTCTTCCAAACATTTTGGTGTCTCTGCAGGTTAGTTCAGATTTTTATCTGTTTACTACTGCATAATGCTTGATGGGTTTGATTTTGGTAAGACTTGGGCTTTCTTTTTTTACACTCGAATTTTCCTTATCATCATATCTTACCTTTTACCATATCTGAATTTATTCGAACATACTTGAACTTACTTTGTTTGGGGAATGTGGGTGGATGGGTGGGTGTGAGAATTTTCTTACCAGTTGCTTGTTATATTCTTATGTCGATAAATTTCTTTCCAAACAGATGGGAATCAGCACTCTTGATTCCTCAGTTGCAGGACTTGGTGGATGCCCTTATGCAAAGGGAGCATCAGGAAATGTTGCCACTGAAGATGTGGTATACATGCTTCATGGACTTGGCATCACTACTAATGTAGATCTGGAGAAGCTGCTCTCTGCTGGAGAGTTCATCTGCAAGCATTTGGGTCGCCTTTCTGGCTCTAAAACTGCTATCGCATTGGGCCGAGCAACATATGATACCTGTAATGCTGTAAAATATGATGAACTTACACCTGCAGCAGTATAATGGCCTCGATCTGATGGTATCAAGATAAAGTTTAGAAGAGAGGCGATAATTCTCGTGTCTTTTATTTCTTATTTTTGTAACCATTTTTATCACACATTGATTAAAGGGGTCAAGTTCATTCCCCATTAAGTTTGATTCTAAAGATAATACAAACAACCTCATATACCATACCTTATGTAGACCGTTGGGATACATCCCACTTGACAATTGATTTATAAAATTGCAATTTTATGCAGTGTATCTTGACTAGTTGACATTTAGTTACTTGTAACTCATAAGAAAGGTGGGAGTTGTGGCCTTGTGGGGATGTCTAATTGTCAATGGCTAGAAAAACATATACTCCGTACTTAAGGTGATATCGTTGGTTAATCATTTTAGGCAATGTTTTATTTAATCGTATTTGTTGTATGAAATAATTGAAGAGGAAATTGCAATTCAAGAATATTCCTATTCAAGCTCTAACGAAAGATCATTCTTTATTTAATATTGTAGCATGTTGTGTATTGAAAATCAACTCTTAATGTCGAAACTTTTTTGTTGACAGTTGCGTGTGGACTTTTTTTAAAGGGCAGTCACCCATACTCCTTATGAATATTGGTAGACAGAAGACATGTAGACAACTATGAACCTGTCTCATATTCGAGTAGTTTTGTTCATAAGTTTGTAAAATGATTTAACTTTAAAAAAAGGCATTGAACTTAGTTTCCTTTCTTCTTCATATCTTTAATACTTCGTATTTCTTACCACATAGAAAAACGTCTAAAATCTATTAAAACTAATCTAGTTCGGGTGGATTATGATTATCTGTTTGAGATTCGATTTTGATCATAACATAATCTATCTAGCATTCTTGACTAAGAGCTTGTTTAGTTCACCTTATTTAGTTCACTATGAGATTCAATTTTTTTAAGATTTGGTGTATGACAACTTGTTGTTATGGACAAGATTTATTAACAATTCTTAGGTATCGACTTTAATCGACTAAGAGCTTATTTAGTTCACCTTATTTTTTCTTATCTGATCTAGTTTGATCTGATTTTAACTTATCTGATCTGGTTTGCTCTGATTGTCTTATTTGACCTAACTTTGACCTTTAATGTACAATAAACTAGATAAGGAAACAATATATCAAGTTGGATCTTGTTAGATTCATAATAATGTGTTTTATTAATATGTAGCTTTTATAATTTTTTTAATCACGAAATTAAAGATTTTTTAACGATAAAAAAGTGCATATAAAGTGATGATTTGATTTGAACTTATTTTTACTATTCTAATCTGATCTAAACTTAATAAGTTGAACTGAACGAGGTCTAACTAGATGGCATGTTGTTAGTTCCTTATACACCTTATTACACATTTACACATGGTGTTACATTAGAATTTACTTGATACTTCAAAGTTGAGACCTTGATATTTTCCCTCAATAATCTTATATTGATTGATATTTGATCAACGATTTGCATAAGAATAACTCCATCATAACCAAAAATCGATCCAAAGTTGCAAGCAGCATGGATGAGCGCGAATTTCAACGCCTCCTTCTCCTCTTCCCTGTTGTCCGAACTCCAGATTACTATGTAATTTCTCTCTCTTCTTCTTCTCACTGTTAAACCCTAGATTTTTCTTACAATTTTAATTTTTTCATCTTGCTTGATTTTGGGCTTTATAGTTGATTTTCTTGTTGGGTTTTTTGCTTCTGTAATTCTGATTGATGGGATTTGTCCTTAGCTTCAATTTCTGTAGTTTTATATGATTTTATTTTAATTTTATTTTTATGGGAAGTGAAAAAGAGTTTCTTTTGCTGCAATTCTGTTTGGGAATTTTGTAGTTGATTTTTGTAAGTAGTTTATTTGTGGTTAGTTACTTAATGTCCATTGAGTTTGCAAAAAAAGTTGGATTAAAAAAAAAAAAATTAAAATTTGCAAATCGGGAAAATGTTTACATGAAGCCTGTGTGTATGTAGTTGATATGTATGCACTCACTTTGTTCGAAATTGTAGTTTCATGTATGAACATCGGATGTCGGGTATATATTATCACATCGAATGTTCATAACTATTATAAAGATCTTGTAAGAGATCATCTCATCTTTTAAATATAGAGTTTGAGACAATGTGAATTATTGTTTAGATGGTTGGAGTATAAAAATGTTGCCTTTGTTTCTATTCTGTTGATTTTTGGGTGATTAAACTTGTCTACGATCATAATTTAGATAGAAATTCAGTGGCTTTTGTGAAGTAAATTTGATTGAAAATATTGTGGAGTAATTTAAGAAGTGTTGTTTTTGTCTTTCCTGTTACTTGTTTTGCATCTGATTGATGTTGTCATCATGTGTGATAAATAGCAAGCGGACTCAGAATCGTCAGGGCAATCGACCTCACAAGTAGAAAGGAGTGAGGAGGTGGTCTTACTTAATTTTATTTCAATAATTTTGCTTAACGTTGTTTTTATTACTCGCTTATTTTCTTCATGTAACCATATTTTCTCTTCAGGTATCAGAGTGGCAAGATGCTCAGGGTGAGCAAGAAACCAAGAACCAAGGTATTGCCCAATAGTGGTATTAAATAGCTGTTTATTGAGTGCTTGACAGGTCCTTTGATGTCCTTGAGTGAAATTTTTAGATGCTTAGGGTGTCTTTGCTTTCATAAGTTGTTCCTCACTCCCTTTTCTCCTTATTGCATCAATAATTAATGAATCTTTTGTTTTCATTAATAGAAGACACAAGTAAGCATTTATTTTATTGACAAGAGGACTTTTAACATATCTTCCTTTTAACAACTTTATACATTTTATGCAAAATTGTATACCAACATTTTGACCTTGTTTTCTACTTTGTTTTTTTGGAATTCTTTGAGGCTTTAGATATGTCCATTTCTCTTTGAAAATTTAGCTGCTCTTCAAATGTGTAAAAAGCTAAATGTTGTTATTTGGTGATTATCTTGCTCTTTTGATTGAGCCTATTTTGCCTAACTTTTTTGATATTTTTCCCACTTTTTGTGACAGATGTCTTCTGGGATAAATTAAGATCTACCACAGAAAAAAAGGTGAGCAAACATGTAGTTCTTTTGTATTATGGTACTCTCAGTCGTGATAGATTGATAGGTAAAGCTAAATGGTAATTTATATTTAAGCCTAACATATTATCATATAGGGGTACTTTATTTGTTTGCAACTAAACTTAATATATTCTTCGCTTTGGGAATTCATTACTACACTGGAGTATGTTGCCGTGTGATGCTTTGCTGGCGTGTACATAATTAGTAGGTACCAATATCTATGCGAGCTGATGGATTTTCATTAGGGGATCTCATCAATGTATAGTCCATGTGTAAGAGTCTATCAAGGAAGCCATTTGTAGTCATGGTTTGAATTCTAGATGCTAGGATTACGAATCTTGTGCTCATCGAATGTCTTAAATGTTTTGTTCTTTCTAGGTCAACAACCAAAAATTTAGTTGAAAAGTTCAGGAATATCTATCAACCAAATCACATGATTGTCTTATATTTACTAAATGTGCATCTTCATTTGCGCCTGAATTGATATTATGATATAGGCTCTACTTGGCAATTGCCAACCTCATATTCTCCAAGCTCTTCTTCCCTACCTTGTAGCTTTGTAAATCTTTAAGGCTTGAGTATCTATCCACCATGATCCTCAGACCTTAGTTATTGGATGGTGTTGAAATGGTGGAGTAAAAGGGGACATTCAAAGATGCAGTATTTATTAGTGATCGTCTTGTGTATGGGAAATTGGGAAATTTTACACTTCTGTGAATTTCAGACATATGTGACAAGTCAAGGTTCCGGAAAATGCCACTAGCGAAATACCACATATAAATGTTCATTTACTTTGCAATTCAGACCAAAATGGAATTGTTGGATTGAGGTCATGGGTACAAATAGGTAATATCTTGATAGGTAAATTAAAGCCTCATATGAAAATAGAATCTTCATATTCCCCTAAAGATAAGATTATTATGATTATACTTGCATTTAGTAATCCTCATCAAAGGATCGTTAGTTTCTACATCAAAAATATGCCATCAGTTTACTGATGCTTCTTGGCTTCCTTTTGATCATATTATCTATAATAGTAGCCGTTTCAATGAATTGTGGTTTAGTCCCTAGGTGTTTAGAAGTGCAGTTGTGCTTAAATTTTACGCACAGTAAGTATGGGAAAGATACTGCTCATATAAGTTTGGATAGTAAAGTTGAAAAGGACTTGTTTGAAATTGTTGGTACAAAAATGGATGCAGTTATGAATCTAATCAAAACTCTTAAAGTTCCAGTTTGGTCACTTTTGTGTGGATTGGGAGGGTGGCTAAACATTGCCTTATTGGAAGTGTCTTCCTATAAATTTGTAGTCTACTGTCGTTAATGGTCTCAAAGGCATTTAGGCATCTTGAGGAGAACCATCTTCAAATAAATGCAACCATCCCTTGGAATACCTCATTGGATTTAATTTGGTTTTGGATAGAGTGCTGTCGTATTTGGACTGAATGAGCATCGTTAACTTCTTCCATCCTGGGAGCATGAGTGTTAGTAATTTGGATACTTCTTTTTGTTGTAAGACTTGTAACTTTATAACATCGCCTTAATAGCTTTTTCTCTAATGACTAATGAGTAATGACTTGTGGTATTTTTCATGGAAATCAAGCTGCTAGTCTGTCTCTACTAAGTATCTACTCTATAATGCCATTTAATGCTTTTAGGTGACAGTAGGATTCTACCAAGATTTTCCACCAAAATATAGAAGGCTTTCACGGGCGTGGTTATGGACTTATAGCCATCAAATAGGAGGTGATTTTTTATTTGGTGTCATATAGAGATCAATCAATCAAAGCCTTAATCCCATAAGTGGGGTCGGCTACATGAACCAAAATTGATTATTCTATGTAGTCATCAACAAAGATCCTCCTCCATTCCTTACGATTTGTTGCCTCATCCTCATGCCTTCCGTGGTGTCATATAGAGATCAAATGACTTATTTGTAACTCCATATGTTTGTCTCAGCCTAGGATCCTCCCTTCAACTATTTCTATAGATTTTTTACCAATGCCAATAAAAGTGTATTTGTGGTGTCATATAAGGATTGAATGTGGCCATGTATCCGTCTAATGTGACCCTTCAACCATTTCTTTAAATTTTTCACCGATATCCTTCAAAGTGTGTAGAACTTGTTTAGTTGTGGAAGACCTGGGAGTCGCTTAAGATTTGTTTTGTGTCACCTATTCCTCCCAGTTTGTTTGAGATCTTCAGAATAGACTTATTCATCGTGATTGAGAGGCTAGTATCATCTTTGGATTAATGAATAACATAGATTTTAGGAAATAGACCTTAACATTTTCTGCAATTTTCCAATGTCAAAAAAGGATCTTTGAATCATACTTGCACTTTCTATGGGAAATCATAGCTGTGTCTTGAACTTGAACTTTTGATTATGGGGATCATAGTTGTGTCTTGATTCTGAGTTTAGTGTCATTTATGGATCAAATGATAATTTGGATCTTTGGCAAACTGTGCTTCGGTTCTTAAGACCTTGTCCTGAAAACTTTTGAAATATTTTCCATCCGTTTATTTAATGGTTTTTTTTACTTTTTTTAGCATGACACTTGACATTTGTTTAAACTAGTTAATAATGCATCTTCTACCAACTATGGAAGATCCTGCAATCTATTTTGCAATTTGAAGAAAGTTCCCTTCATTTTCTATGCAGATTTCCTGCTTAGACATGTGTTATATTCAATTTGTGCCCTTCTCCTTTTTATGTTTTATATAATTATATTTCAAGGGATTGAGGGTTTGGGTTCAGCATCACAGATCAAATGCACAATTCGAGCTTCAAATGAGCTTCTGATGAGTGATAAAATGGCCACTGTGAACCTTAGATGCCATGGCTCCGAAATTTCTTGAAAATTTCCGCCCTGTAAGATCTCTTAGTTTGACTAAAGACCTTACTAGATCCATATGTATTGGATCAAGTGTGATCTATACTCTCAAAAGCCATTGAGAGATTGATAGAACTTTCCCATTTTAATATTTGTTTAAGGTTTCTGCAAGTCACAGAAGGATCTGATGGGTGTGAGTTATTTACTTTCAGACTAGCTTCTTGGGTGAATTTTAGTTGAGTAATTATGTGACCAACAATGAATCGTAGAAACCTGTTTAAGACTTTTTCCAATTGTTGTATAATTTGTGATAATCCCCACTGGTGTTCCGAAATGACCTCCCATGTTGTGTTTGTTAGGCCAATCAGAATAATTTCGCATTTTTAACAGTTTTGAAGGCTTTTGGGCGACTTGTGGACTAGACCTTCCAATTTCCATCAAGACTGTTGAGTTTCAGACATGAATCAAAAATTTGGACCTTAGACAACGTCATTGGTGCCTGAAAGACTTTCTTACCCTGGCATGAGCTGTGGTTTTATTGAGGCAATCATTATCTGTATTCTGTAAGATGAAGGTCTTTTGAGTGAAATCTTTAAGTTCTGGATATCACGTTGTTCTTTTTAATTCTGTCTCTTTCACTAGGTTAATATGTGGATGCCCGCGAGATTCTTTCAAACACCAACATGAACTTGAGCTTTATCAAATCAATTTTGATGACAAGTGTCTCTGTTTCTGTTTTTTTCACACTAATTGGTGATCTTTTAAGTCTTGCCTCACTATATTGTCGGAGAACCATCAAGTTATAGAGCTATGATGGTTTAATTAGTTTGGAAGGTTTCTTCATTTGCAGTGAACTGCCCGTGGATAGGTTCCTTTATTGTTTGCTCCTAAATTTTTATTGTAGCTCCACTTCCTCTCCAGCGGCTTCATATGACAATCGTATTGAGATGATGGGACTTCTCGTCTGTTTTGCTTATCTAGTGGTAAATTTTTAGATGAGTTAGATTTGGCATCAGTATCTTATCTGACTCTTTCACTGGGCTTGTATACTTTTTTTGTTTTAATGACTTCTTGAACTGCATTTCTATTGTTTGGCAGATAGAATTGTCATGTACTCACTTTGCCCCTGAGCAAAATACGTTCAATTCTGGGATGTCACATAAAGATGTCGACATCCTCTTTTCCCAGCTTTTTTCATTCTTCACATCTATCTCGTCTTTATCTCCGTGCAAAAAGTATATGTTAACTTGTTTAAGGGGTGCTGGGACAGAGGAAACATTACTGAGATGAGCTGTCGTATGGTGATATTTGATTATACTGTAGTGTTAGTTAATGTAAAAATTAGTCTTGGATCACGAAGACATCCAACAATGCTTGGAAATGAAATGGGTTTATCTTGTTGGAATAAGACATGTCTTGATTTCTGATATGTACTTCCTTGTTTGGCTAACAGTTAGCAAGTATAATGTCTTATTCTCAGTCTGGTTGTTTAATAAATTTTCATTTCTTGATAGGTTGGCCCGGCTGAGGCAGAGAAGTTCTGTGACGCCTTCCAGAAAATTTATCAGAAACTTGTATGTAATCATATTTAGACTGACAATGAACATTTTTCTCATGCCCAACCCCTAACCCCAACCCAAAATGAAATTTTAGATGAATAAATAACTAAAAGCTTTATTTGTTGAGTATATTGTATAGTTGCTGATGAATTCTGGTTTCTTGTTCTAGGTGCATGAAGAGCTAAGCAGAGAAGATATGGAAAACTTCTTAAATTCGTCTTGAGTTGTTAACTGGTTCAATGGTTTTCGCTGTTGCCCATTTTCCAATTAACATGAAGTAATACCTAGATCTAAGATGATTTGACAGAAATGTCTGTCCATTTTCGGTGTTTTGTATAGATATTGCTTTGGGGGATCATCTAGGCTTATTTGATGACAATAGTCGAATTATTTGGGTGGACTTTCTACTATGTACAAGCAACTATTGGCATCTGAAGATGTAGTCCTCTGACTAGTGTGGCAAGTCCTCTGACTACATGACTATGACCACAACATTGTTTGCTTGAATGTCATGAACGATAATTATTATAATTCCAATTTTTTCATGTTAGCTCGTAGCTGAAATATTTGCTGCTAATACAAAGACTATGCAAGTGACCATTTTGGTTTGCACTTAAATATTTAGCAAATGAGCAAGTAGTTAGTTGCTCATTTGTGAAACGAGTTTGCTCATTCGACAAATGAGCAAATAGTTGCTTATTTGTCAAACGAGAAAATATTTCTTTAATCAACAAGCATTTCTTTGCTCATATGTGAAATAAACAACCATTAGTTTGCTCAATGAAATAATTAGTCACTCATTTGTAAACTAAGTAAACATTTCTTTGATCATTTAATTTGGGAAATGAGCAATAAAATTTTTGCTCATTTAGCAAATAAGCAAATAGTTAGTTGCTCATTTGTCAAATGAGCAACTACTTAGTTGACAATTTAACAAATGAGCAAAAACTTAGTTGCTCATTTGACAACTACACAGTACAATGTTTCATCCCTCAATAGACTTATGTGTGTTGAAGTTAAATCCATAGCAGTTGTAAACACGGTACCGTGTTTCATCCCTCTGTTGACTTAGGGCCTCAAGACTTTTCGCCATCGGACCCCATAACCTCCGAAATTTCTCAAAAAGCGTTGATAATAGCCTTTAATTTTTGGAATTTTTTAACCTTTTTTTCGCCCGGAAATAAAAATTGCAGAGATGTTTAACGTAGTCCCAAATACCCTCCGAGAGTCCAATTAGGGGGATAAAACCATCCAATTTGCCTTATAACGGTCAATTTACTTGTTCACAACTTGCACCGATTTCGTGAACTCAACCCTACTACAGACATTTATGACAACATATAATGGTCATATATGGTTCCAAACGGCATTATATGATCCTGAGATGTATCTCCTAGGGCCTCACGACTTTTCGTCACCGAGCCTCGTAACCTCCGAAATTTCTCAAAACCGTGGATAATAGCCTTCAATTTTGGAACTTTTTTGACCTTTTTTCGACTGGAAATAAAAATTGCCGAGAAGTTTACCCTGGTCCTTAATACCCTCCGGGAGTACAATTAGATGGGTGGAACCATCCAATTTGCCTTAAAACGGCCAATTTACCTGTTCACAACTTGCACCGATTTCATGAACTCAAGCCTACCACAGACACTTATGAAAATATATATTGGTCATATATGGTTCCAAATGGCATTATATGACCCTGAGATGTATCCCCTAGGGCCTCAAGACATTTATCCACTGGGCCCCGTAACCTCCAAAATTCAGCAAAAAGCGTGAATAATAGCCTTCAATTTTGGAATTTTTTGACCTTTTTTCATTTGGAAATAAAAATTGCCGAGAAGTTTACCATGGTCCCTAATACCCTCCGGGAGTACAATTAAGTGAGTGGAACCATCCAACTTGCCTTAAAACGGCCAATTTACCTGTTCACAACCTCCACCGATTTCGTGAACTCAAGCCTACCACGGGCATTTATGACAATATTTAATGGTCATATATGGTTTCAAACGATATTATATGATCCTGAGATGTATACCCTAGGGCCTCAAGACTTTTTGCCACCGGGCCCCTTGACCCCCGAAATTCCTCAAAAAGCGTGAATAATAGCCTTCAATTTTGGAAACTTTTGACCTTTTTTCGACCGGAAATAAGAATTTTTTGAGATGTTTACCATGGTCCCAAATACCCTCCGGGATTCCAATTAGGTGGGTGGAACCTTCCAATTTGCCTTAAAACAATTAATTTACCTATTCACAACTTGCACTGATTTCGTGAACTTAAGTCTACCACGGACATTTATGACAACATATATATAACACCCCAATAATTCTCTCTTTAAACGTGTGAGGACCCTGAACAATATTCAAGAGAATTACTGGCGTGCTACCGCCACGTGTTCAAACGTTAAGGCTTTATCAGAAAATAGCAGCGGAAAAACTGAATCAGTTATAAATAAGTTTCAAAACCAACGAATGAAACCAAATTAAGTCATACAACTTGGAACATTAAGGCCCTTATTCAAAACCCAATAAAAGTAGTAAGTGATTAAATTCAGTGTTCAAATAAATTCAAACCCAAAAGAAATAGTGTCGAATAAAATCGAATTAAAATAAATTCAAACTTGCAAAAGATATAAATGCAAACAACCAACTCTCTACTCAAGATCCCACAACCCTGATGAATGCTGCATGTGTAAGAACCTGTGGTAATTCTGCTCCCCAATATTACAAGTGTAAAAATTGGATCGTCACAGGGTCATTGAAAGGCGAAGGCCATGACCAAAGAAAGACACACAAAGCATGCAATCAGCAAAGCTGAGTACATACAAGCTGCAAAATAAATTAAGAAATCCATAACATGCTACTAATAATCAATCATCATGCATCATTAAATTATAGACTCAACACACGACTCAACTATTTATATTACTAAGACTCCATTAATTAATAATAGGTAAATCATTATTTTTATTCATTGGATTACGCAATAGACAAGGTTGTCCAACCCATGCTCCATTTGGAACATCAATAAAAGAAAAACCCCATGCCTCCTTTCGGAAACATCAATAAACATCCAACGACCACGGGCGCGACTCCGTGACCGTAGTTAGTATGAGATCTCACCTAACTCCTAGTTTTGAAAAATATTTGAAATAAGAGACTCGTAGATCAGACGGCCTCGAGAAAAGTACACGGCTAATACCCCATGTACCCCAACCCCTGATTGTCATTACTCCAGAAGTGCACCAATCCAGCGTTTTATTTCTCATCCATCTTGCACTTTACGTGATTTACAGGTTTAGACTTGGTGATGACTCATATGCATAACAATACAATCAATCCAATATCAATTCAATCAAGTAAAACAACTTTTCAATTTCAATTCTTGATTTATTAGTGGCAAGCAACATTTATTATTTATTCCTTTACTACCTCGGTGTATAAACACCTTGAGTGCATAAGGCACCCCAAAACCTCAAACTCGTCTTAGAAGACTTAAATTCTTCCTTTACTCATCTTGCTTGCATAATCATGAATGAGTAATAAATTAATCATTACACCAATCATATACCTTTGCCTCTAAGCGCACCTTGCATAATTAGAGCACAAATAATACTTGCAATATAAAATAGTGCACGTCATACGAAATTCACAATGTATAACCAAACAATTTAACTCAGTCATCCCTATACATGATACTAAGTTCTCGATCCGTCGTCCTTAAACATGCACCTAAAAGAAAGGTTTCGTAACTTGTACGTACCTTGAGCAAACGAATTGGTATGCCACTTTACTAACTAGAAATCACCTTCAATAAACTCCTCTCCTAAGCCAAATAATAACATCTCAATATATACCCAATCAATCAAATTTACAGCAATACTAACTTACTTTAAAACCTTCAAAATCCAAATCAAACAACACTTTAAAACCTTCCCTTTTGTTAAAATTAAAGGCTTATATATAGTTCTTTAAATTTTTCTTCATAAAAACCTTAAAATACACTCTTATACATGAAATTACAGCAAGTTCAAAGTCTAATAAAAATCTGAAATTTATATAAAAACCCCTAAAAATCTCCCTTTTTAATGGGTGATTAAACCCTCTTTATAAAACATCAAAAGTAGTACTTAAAAACTATTTCCAATACTTAAAACTTCAATAAAAACATATATTTATGCTTAATTAACTTTAAACATAATTAATTTTATTAATCAAACTCAAGGATAATATTTTAAGTATAAAAAAAACTTCGTTAAAATCAAAAACTGCCCAAAAATCATATTTAGAGGCAGAATTTGGCCACGAGAGGGTGGTGCTCACTACCAAAGGTAGTGAGTCTTTCTTAAAACGTTGTTTTCACATGGAAAACACTACTTTTTTTTTATCAAAATCGGATGAGTTCAGAATCTGATCGGGATTAAAACGGGATTAATATTAACGAACGAAAATCTAAAAATTAAAACACGAATCTATGTGTTCAAAATAATCTGGAATTAAGTTAAACTAATCAGTATTTATAATCACCAAAAATTCAAAACATCATTACTATAAAAGCCCTAAATCAATTGTTTATAAAAACCCTAAAATCATGATTTTCAATAAATTGAAACCCTAGGTTTATAATTCATAAAATATGAAATTTATAACATAAATATAATCTGAAATTTATAATCTTTATACCATTAAAATATAATTTGATACTAAAAATATAATCTTTATACTAAAATCAAAACCCAAAATAATTAAATTAACATTAAGCAAAATAATGAAACAAAAGAGGATGAAAATAAGACTAACCTTTTTGTGTGGGAAATTTTTGGAGATTCATGGGGTATTTATAGGAGAGAATTATTGTAGGGTAAAAAGAAAGATTGGGCCTCATAAAAATAATGGGTCGATTAAGTAAACAAATGGGTTAGGCTTGTGTGATTGGACATAAATTGTAGAATAAATGTGCATAAAATAATTTGTTCAAATAATTTTCGACCCAGATTAATAATTTGAAACTTTTGAAATTAAATTATGAAAAATAACAAATAAATATTATAAATAAAATAAATTTTTATTTATAAAATATTTAAAAATACGGGGGATTACAATATAATGGTCATATATGGTTACAAACGGCATTATATGATCCTGAGATGTATCCCCTAGGGCCTCAAGACTTTTCTTCACCGGGCCTCGTGACCTCATAAATTCCTCAAAAAGCGTGGATAATAGCCTTCAATTTTGGAATTTTTTGACCTTTTTCGCCCGAAAATAAAAATTTCCGAGAAGTTTACCATGGTCCCTAAAACCCTCTGGGAGTACAATTAGGTGGGTGGTACCATCCAATTTGCTTTAAAACGGTCAATTTACCCGTTCACAACTTGCACCGATTTCGTGAACTCAAGCCTATCACGGACAACTAGTCAAATTCCTAGAAGTGTAAAACATGGTACCATGTCTCGTCCCTCTATTGACTTATGCAACAGCTAGTCAAATTCCTTGAAGTTTAAAGCGCGGTACGGTGTTTCGTCCCTCTATTGACTTAAGTCAAATCCGTAAAATTTTGAAACACGGTATCGTGTTTCATCCCTCTATTTACTTAGGGCCTCAAGACTTTTCGCCATCCTCAGACCCCATAATCTCTGAAATTTCTCAAAAAGCGTTGATAATAGCCTTCAATTTTTGGAATTTTTTTGACATTTTTTTGCCCGAAAATAAAAATTGCCTAGATGTTTAACATGGTCACAAATATCCTTCGGGAGTCCAATTAGGTGGGTGGAACCATCCAATTTGCCTTAAAACGGTCAATTTACTTGCTCACAACTTGCACCGATTTCGTGACCTGAAGCCTACCACGAACATTTATGACAACATATAATGGTCATATATGGTTCCAAACGGCATTATATGATCCTGAGATGTATCCCTAGGGCCTCAAGACTTTTCGTCACCGGGCCTTGTAACCTCCGAAATTCCTCAAAAAGCGTGGATAATAGCCTTCAATTTTGGAATTTTTCGACCTTTTTTCGCCTGAAAATAAAAATTGTCGAGAAGTTTACCATGTTCCCTAATACCCACCGGGAGTCAATTAGGTGGGCGGTACCATCCAATTTGCTTTAAAATGTTCAATTAACCCGTTCACAACTTGCACCGATTTCGTGAACTCAAGCCTATCACGGACTACTAGTCAATTCCTGAAAGTTTAAACAAGGTACCGTGTTTCCTACCTCTATAGACTTATGCCACAACTAGTTAAATTGCTAGAAGTTTAAAACACGGTACCGTGTTTCCTACCTATATTGACTTATGACACAACTAGTCAAATTCCTAGAAGTTTAAAACACGATACCGTGTTTCGTCCCTTTATTGACTTATGACACAATTAGTGAAAATCTTTGAAGTTATAAACATGGTACGGTGTTTTGTCCCTCTATTGACTTATGCGTGTTGAAGTCAAATCCATAGCAGTTTTAAACACGGTACCTTGTTTCGTCCCTCTATTGACTTATGCCACAAATGGTCAAATTCCTAGAAGTTTAAAGCACTGTACCGTATTTCGTCCCTCTATTAACTTATGCCACAGCTAGTCAAATTCCTAAAAGTTTAAAACACGATCCCAAGATCTCTTGAAATCGGGAGGGAAGCTCTAACCACTTGAGCTATCCCTCACTCTCATTGCGCTAGTAGGTTGATGTATATAAAACATTCAAACTAAAAAAATTTACTAAAAAGTAAATTATGGTTAAAATAAAGTTATGGCTGTATCAAGATACTTGTGGTGATGTAGATTTGTCAATTTATCATCATCATATCCTCATTTTTGTATCTTACTCTTATTTGTTGAAGCTAAGTAACCAACTTCTTTTTTTCTGCAAGAGTCTACAGATTGTATAAATAAGTAATGCATCATGCATTTCATTCTGCATAATCATGATATTCTTTTATTTGATATAAAAGTATGACACAAATGACCGTGCACCAAAGCCACCAATAGTCCTTAAAGATGAGTAGGATAGCAGTGACACTGAAGACGGGGAAGCAGCATATGAATGGACAATTTACCAACATCAATAGACTAGACATTAGTCAATACTCCACAGCACTCCTCTCTGCTGCTTGATTAGAGCTTTGTCCAAGCTTAAGGGATTGGACGAAGGCGATAATCTCGCATTGAATATTTGATGTTGATTAAACTCGAGAAAATTTACAATTAATCAAATAGATCACGATTAATGAAATCTTTTAAGACACACCACTTAATTTGGTGAAGGCTGCTAAGACCTACAAGTCATGGAACTCAAGAAGCCATTACCTTCGCAAGAATCCCTGCATGGGCTGCATCTCCAACTTCAAGAATGTGAACAGCTATGATGATCAAGCAAAAGGCAAAACCAAACCAAACCAAACATACTAATTCCATAACACTGATCAGATATTATCAAATTAATAATAACATGAAAATGTTCCTAAAATTTGCAATTTAATCACCAGTTTTGGTTCTGGTATTGTCACAAAAGGAGAGTATTTCTACTTCATCAATTGACCTCTTTGACCCCTTTCTGGGGTTTTTTTTATTATTTTTTCTGGGGGTGGGGGGAAGCTCCTAAAAATGGCCTTAAAATCGTACTGAATCACACTCAATCATGTAGAGTTCCAAGAATGTCATCTTCCCGGTACAGATGATACCTGCAAGAGGATCACAAGCAACAATGGTTACAAACGTAAATAATGATACTTCTCATCCCTGAATATAAATCACACGCGTGATACTCAACCATTGTATCAGGAGTATTAATTATCAAATTGGTTACTAAGGCAACCACAATCAGGTAATGATGAGCCAAACCTTAAGGCAATTATCAAATTGGTTACTAAGGCAACCACAATCAGGTAATGATGAGCCAAACCTTAAGGCATGCATTATATCACCTTATGACTATTACAAAGTATTAACTCACAAACAGTGACAGACAACATGCCTCGACAATCCAAGTCAAATTAAAGCAATGAAAAAACAACCCCCAAGTATTAATAAACTTTGTACTTGTACATCCCAACAATTAGAATTTTACAATCACCTGACATATACAAAAGGTCCACCACAGCCATTAAAGTGAAGTATAACTACAAAAAAATCACCACCACAATAAAATCCCATATGCTATCATAAGGATTCATAACCACACAAGATACCACCACGCCTACTTAATCCTCCATTATTAGACTGTTTAGCAACTCCAAAAGAATTTCACCAAGTCACACAGCAGAGTGTTGGGATGTTGGATGGTACAAGGGACCGTGTGGCATGTGCACCCAAGGGGATACATCCTGGGGTTATATAATGCCGTTTGGAACCATATATGACTATTATATGTTGTCATAAATGTCCGTGGTAAGCTTGAGTTCACGAATTTGGTGCAAGTTGCAAACTAGTAAATTGACCGTTTTAAGCCAAATTGGATGGTTCCACCCACCCAATTGGACTCCTAGAGGGTATAAGGGATCATGGTAAACATCTTGACAATTTTTATTTCTGGGCGAAAAAAGGTCAAAAAATTCCAAAACTGAAGGCTATTATCCATGCTCTTTGAGGAATTTTGGAGGTTACGGGCCCGGTGGCGAAAAGTGTTGAGACCCTAGGAGATACATGCCGTTTGGAACCATATATGACCATTATATGTTTTCATAAATGTCCGTGGTAGGCTTGTGTTCACGAAATCGGTGCAAGTTGAGAACGGGTAAATTGACCTTTTAAAAGCATATTGGATGGTTACACCCACCTAAATAGACTCCGGGGTGTATTAGGGTCAATGGTAAGCATCTTGACAATTTTTAATTCCGGGTCAAAATAAGTGGAAAATTGTCCAAAATTAAAGGCTATTATACACGATTTTGGATCAATTTTTGATATTTTTTCAAAAAATGAACCGAATGTGTTGGATGACTCCTGGGGTCATATAAGGAGGTTTGAAACCATTACACACCGATAAAGATGTTCATAAAGTACCAAGAATAAGTTGACTCTTTGAAATTCATGGAACATAGTAATGTCATATAAGTGTAATAATGTGATGTGACTTGACTATAATGATGTCATATATTTATAATGATGCCATATAAGTATATTGAAGTGATGTTATTTGACTATAATGATGTCATATAAGTATATTAAAGTGATGTGACTTGACTATAATGATGTCATACAATTATATTAAAGTGATGTGACTTAACTTTAATAATGTCATATAAGTATATTAAAGTGATGTGACTTGACTATAATGATGCCATATATTTATATTGATGTCCTATGAGTATATTAAATTGATGTGACTGGACTACAATGATGTCATAGTATGAAAATAATTTTTTAATGATGTGATGTCATAATATGACGTGACTTGACCATAATGATGTGATAAAAGTATAATTATACTATATAAGTGATGTAATATGGGTAAAATAGTGATGTGATGTGATTAACCATAATAGTGATGTGATTTGACAAAAAAAATGAATGAACATATTCATTGTTACTATTCACATGTGTGTTGATTGATGTGTGATGTGTTATGTTGATTAATATATTTGAACAAACTATTCATGTTTGTAATGCAAATATCGTGTGTTATAAGGATAGAAGCCTTTAGACTCAACGAAGGGTAATTTAACAGCACCAACATCTCATATAGCACACCTCCCTAGCATGGGTGCTGTATAATTTCTACACGGCTTCATGATGTAAACTACAAATGACATCCTTGAACCACAGGGCACCATAATATTACAACAAGAATGGTGTCGAAGCAATAAATTGCCAGTAAATTTTCTAAAACATTCACCTCTATTCCAATTCAAATGTTAATGTCATTTTTGCTAGGCTTTTCTACATGCATCAACAATTGATCAATGAAAAATCAGGCCCCAATAAGTCACAGCTTGTTGCAATATACTAATACCACCACAGTTTGTTGAAGTACATCACCCAAAATATTACCATAGCCATACGATATACCGCCACAAGTCCATAACTAATTTTTCAGCATAACAATTCCCAAGGAATAACAATGGATAACAACAACATGATTATGTATAGTTCATACTTCGAGCCACGCACAACTATCTATTGTAAAGACGGGAGCCTTTTGACTCATTGAAAGACAATTGAGCAGCACCAAAATCAATCGTTCTACTACTTTGCCAGTAACAACACCGCAAGGGAAAAAAAAAAACGAAATCTCTAAAGTTCACTAACCTAACATGGTTGATGTACAATACTATAAGACTCTACAACAGAAATCCATATGAAACCCCTAGACCACATGTAAACCAAATAGTATAGAAAGAACGACATCACTATTTAATTCTTCAAACAAAACACTACCATTCCAAAATTGGTCATCATTTCTTTGATTAATCAGCAATAAAGTTTGTCAAGGTAATACTGTATCTTGCAATGATTAAACTTGGTACTAAATTCCGGATCCTTTGGCCGTAATTTAAACTTTAACACTTTGTAAAAGCACATTTGAAAAATCTAAAGATCAGAGTTGACTCCAGAACAAAATTACTCATAATTTAGCTTCCTAAGTACAATAATAGAAATATTCAAGCATAAAACAGAACTCACGTCTTATCTTCAAGTTTAAATTCAGAGCCACCATATTCAGGTAATAGAACAGTATCTCCCTCCTTCACACTCACAGGGATTAGTTTCCCATCACCGGTACGACTCCCTGGGCCCACGGCAATTACTTTCCCAGAGTTGAGCTGCATCAAATAAACATGAACAATCCATTTTTAAGCAAACCAAATTATACAGTAGTATTGACCGACAAATATTATAGAATTAATCAAAACCCTAACAACCTCCAAAGTTCATACATTTAATAATGCAATTTTGGCATTTGCAATCAAATTATTAGCAGCATTCATTGAGGAAAAAAAAAAAAATTTGATAATATAAAAATGCAATCAACCAATATCACAGTTTTATAAAATGCATATAATTAGATCAAAAGCAACAAACTTTATGCAAAAATTCAACTAACCCAGATTTGATTTCAATTGATAAACTATAATCAACGAAGAAACAGCTTATAAACCAATATCATAGATTCATAAAATATATAGTTCAATTAGATCAAAGCAACAAAATTTATGTAAAAATGCAGCTAACCCAGATTAGAATTCAACTTATACACTATAATCAACGGAAAAACAGCTTATAAATTCAATTAAATAGAAATCAAAGGGATTTAATCGGACCTTGCTAGAAGATTCTGGGAGCAAAATTCCAGTGTTAGTTTTGGCGGGAGCAGTAATTTTCTCAATCAAAATGCGATTGAAAGTGGGAATAAGCCGCTTTGCCATCTTTCTCAAACTCTGCAAGTAACCCAGAAAAATTGGAGGAGAGAGAAAATTGGGGTTTAGATTTTAGAAGTAGAAATCAAGGGTTTTGTTGAGGTTATTATAATTGGGCACTCGTCTTCGCTAGAAGTAAAGCAAAGCAACTAGAACCTTCTAAACAGATCTTTAGGGTTTATCTAAGATTTATGGTTTGGTTACTAACTTACTACTACTAGTCTACTACTAAACTACCCATTTTTGTAACACTTTTGTTAGTTGGATAGTCTAAAAAATTTGTACAAGATGTTCTATAAAAGTTATTTCTTTTACGTAGTATTTTTTTTGACAAGATGAAAGTTATTTCTAGAAGCTACGATACATAAAAACAGGCCAATTTTTAGCTACCAGAGTTTAATCTCAAATGATGTAGAGGTTAATTTTCAAGGGTCATTAATGAAGGAAAGTTTGTTTGTAATTGGATACATTTGAGTTTGAAGGAAAAGCAGATCAAAGCTAAGGCTATAATCCACATTTTTGGGCCAATTTTAGAAAAATTTTCCAAAATTAAATTGAATGTGAGGGATGTCTCCCATGATTGTAGTAGTTGGTTTGCAACGATAACAGGTCCATTGGTCTACCAATAGGTCTATAAAGTACCGAGAATATACGTTTTAATTTTATGGCTATATCGGAATTATGTTGTATACCGAGTCAAGAGCTGCAACAAATTGTTCCAATCACCAACTTGACTTTCCGAAGTCATATTAAATTGTTTTTAAATTATTCATACCACGCCAAACCGTATTAGTGTTAAACCTTGATGCTCCGGTTAGGAAAAATGTCAAACTGCAGTGTTACGCTGTTACAGTTTAGTTTGGGTAATGGCCAAAACTACAACAAACTGGACCATGTACACCCTTTAGAGCCAATAACAAAGTTCATATAGATAATGTTGACTGATTTCTAAAATCAACCATTGAGACTTCAATATGATTCCATTAAAACTGGTTCAAACTAAATAAATTTAAACCAAATGACAAATTGCTACAATATTTTTGTAAATAAAACATTGTCATGATATTTTTGTAAACTTCACTATAGTATGACCTGAAGTGAATTAACAAATTAGCCAGGCCGATTCTTCGTTTGTTACATAAAAAAAGGGGGCAAAGCGCAAACAATAACTTTGTGATTTTGTGTTTTGAACTTACGTCAAAAGTCTTAATTGTCAATTTGTCACTTGACTTTAGTGCAGGTATAGTATGGAGCGAACTTCCAAATGTAAATTTTCTTATAAACTACTGTAACTCATACAATGAACAATTGAACAAACATAGATGAAACTAAGTGAGATCAATAACACCAATATAGTACGGAGTATATATGCTAAATTGCTAATCCTCGTATACTCCATGAATTGAATAGGCACACTTGGAGAGAGACAACTTTATAGGGGTTAACACTTAACAGTGTTGTTTGACAAAATTCCCGATCACCACATTACCTACCACAAAAAACAACCTAGTTGATGATCTCTGATCAGCACTGGCATACAAGCTACAACCTCTGAAACAGCCGTGGATGAAAATTTTGAGCAAAGCGTTGAAGATGCTACTCACAGTGTGACAGTGTACACAGAAAGATTTTTGAGCATGTAAGGATATCGTTTCTCACTCGAATATGCTTTGGCTGCTTCTATTGTACAAAGCAGTACTTGTATTTTTTGCTGTTGAGGTTTATTTCCGCTCAATAATCTTCTTAGTGGCGCTTTTTCCCACCACCACCTTTCTTTTTGCCACCCTTTCTTTTGCCACCCTTCTTTTTCCTCCCTTTGCTAGGCATAGGAGGACCATGATCATCATTTCTTGGAGGTGGAGCAGATTTCAATAAATGCTTGACATCAAGAACTCCATTTCGGAAACGTCCTTCACTTGATCTCAGCACTCCATCTTCAGGTCTGCGCTTCTCTTCAGGCTTTTTAGTCCTTTTGATAAGGCTTTCGCCACAATGTCCGAGGAGTAACTCCTGCAAAAAGGTTATATCAGCAAGTTTCCACTATACATTCAGAATCTAGCAAGTTTCAGACAAATTGAAGTCCATCTCTGAAATCACCACCTGTTGCAACATCTTCTCTTCTTTTTTCTTTTGATTCTTCATCATTGGCCGTGCTACACTTAGTGGTAGTCTCTGTGTCTTGGGAGCCTTTAACACATAAACACAAAATGTTATTTATCAGCAAATTCAATCAAAATTTTCAGATCAAAATCCAAACATAAGGTATGTCAACAGTGTGCCTACCTTTCCACCCAATGAAACGACTTTCTTATTCTGCAAATCCTTCCTCTCTTTCCATGTCATATCAGAGGATCCTGCAATGACATTAAGTTTAATTAATCACCAGCAATACAATCGAAAACAGCTCACAACCATATCACATAACCATAGATAAATACAGAAGCTAAAATTCACAGCAGTTAAGAAGTTTGCAAATGTAAGGAGCACATATCCTGCATCCCCCATCCCCTAAAATTCTATTTGGAGACACATAAAACTAGAGACAAGGTACTTCATTACCCAAGAAGAATAACATCTATCATCCATACGCAATTTCTATCGTACAACCGGTTGTATCGTAGTACCACTAAAGCTAAATTGCAGTCCCCCCAATAGTCTCAATTCCCAAATTCTGCAAATTTACTACTCAGTAATACAAAGCACATATTATTATAACATTGAAGATATAAAGTTGCAAGCTTTACCCCAAATAATAACACAAAACTGAAATCTTTAAATTCAATACCTAAGATTATGTCACATTCATAGCATCTATCAAAAATTGAGCAACAAAAATTGAAAGAAAAAAGAGGGGAATTTACCAAGAAGTTCAACTTCCTTCATAATAGAGCGAAAATCCAATTGTTTGCCATTTAATTCCAAGCCACTTCTGGAAGAGGTTCCGGTTTCTGCTTTCGCACCTCCCTTATTTTCCCGCATTTTCATCTTGCAATTTCAATCAAACTATTGTGTTGCAGAAGCAGTCGAGCCGACGCCGGTTTTCGAAGGAGGGCAGCGGTGGGAGAGTGAAAGCCGAGCAGGACTAAAAAAACCTAAGAGGAAATTTTTTTTTACCAAGGAAGACGAGGGTTTAGGCTACTTTGCTTTGGAATTTTAGGTTAGCATCAGGGGTATATCTGGAAATTGGCTTTCTTCTTTATAAAAAAAATTTCGTTTTTTAAAAAAAAAGAATGCTAAAATAACTATTTTTTATATAAGTCCGTACAAATAATACTTATTCGAGTGAAAAAAAAAAAATTTAACCACGACAAAATACAATAAAAATTGACCAATAATAAAAAAAAAAAATGACGTTTAGCGTTTCACTAAGACACTAAAGGAAACATTTCAATTTTAAAATAAACTTAAAAAAAAAAGATTAAAAATAGACAAACGGTAATAACACCGATCTACAAGTGTTTTTGTCCTAATGTAGCTTTGTAGTGCAAAAAACAACTTCACGGCAAACATCTTTGAAATTGCAGCGATTTTGGCAGAAGTTTGGAAAAAATTCAACAAATTATTAATGTGAGGAATAGAGGATCAAATGGAGATTCAAATCGAAGCCAATTGATAGGCTTTTTCATAATCTAGAGAGACATATAAGTTGTAATTGACAAAAGTGATGAAAAGACAAAATATTCTAGATTATCAAGTTGCATTAAAAACCCTTTTTTTTTTAATAGTTTTGTTGAAATAAAATTATTTTTAATGAAATTAGCTTTAGTTTTGTTAAAATTAAGATCTTATTGAGCTAGACTTAGGGCATGTTCTCTTCAGCTTATTTTCAGTTCAGTTCTTATCTTAATTTTCTTCTCTCATAAAATATTCACTTCAGTTTAGTCGATCAGAACATGCCCTTAGGACCTGTTCACATTTACTGAACTGAGCTGAACTAAACTGAACTGATTGGAGCTGAACTGAAATGAATATTTTATGAGAGAAGAAAATTAGGAATCGAACTGAAATTAAGTTGAAGTGAACATGCCCTTATTTTTACAATGGAGAATGATAAAAGACAGTAATATATGTTGTAATACTTGATCCAAACAGTAGTAAGGGATTTGCACAATTTAGTGTCCTGTAATGTTGAACTTGTATAAAAACCGAGTATCAACAACATATACGGAGATGACAGTAGAGAGCTGCATACACCAGTTAATTACTAGTGCAATAACATTTGAGCTGGCTCGTAATCTATGCGCATTCCTTTCGTACACATTCAACTAGCATCTGGATAAATTTATGAACTCGCAGCTCGTTCCTGCCTCAATAGTTAACAGCAATCCAAAATTTCATGATTTATAATTGTGGGACTGGTTACAACTTCTCAAGGTGGACGATACAGTTTTTTAACAATGATTTTGCCAGTTCATTCTTTTCATTTTCACATAACTGAGCTAGATTTTCTTTAAACCCTTCATCTACTGCAGATGCTGGTTGAATAGCTCCAAAGACTTCAATCACTTCCAGCAAACACTCAGCTGCAGCAACATGAACCTAGTTGAATAGTATAAAGACACCTTGTCAGATCGTGAATACAATTTCAAGGCTAAAAAATATTACTACCAAAGCATATTGCAGTTGCAATAAGATGGGAAACAACCCCCTTTCCCCCACTATCATGAGAGAACGAGTTATTATCCAAAATCCTTTATGGATTAGCTGACTCCAATCAGTTGTATTGTTTTCAATTTATTATTACTCCTTAGTATGATCCATTTATTCGCAAATGTTTAAGTTCTCCAAACAAACTACATATGGCAAAAGCAACCCGTACCTGTGCGATCTTTACAGTGCTAATACAATCCACAATTTTGCCAGATACACTGATGAATAACTGAAGAAGCAACAAAGAGGTCACAATCCAAAGGTAAATATAGAACAGTTAGCAGTGTTAAATAA
The DNA here is from genome assembly GCF_948465745.1 of Chenopodium album. Taxonomy (NCBI): domain Eukaryota; kingdom Viridiplantae; phylum Streptophyta; class Magnoliopsida; order Caryophyllales; family Amaranthaceae; genus Chenopodium; species Chenopodium album. Next base: position 2,423,494 of record NC_137855.1, read on the forward strand.
TTAAATTTTGGCTGCACCTCATTGATTAACGCCACTGCACCAGCAAGTAAAGGATCTTCTAGGGTTGAACCACATACAGTAGCTTTTAACTTTGAACAGAGCTTTTTTATGGTAATAAATGCCGACACTTTGACTGTTCATAACAAGAGTGTTAGCAAAAACCAATGGCAATAACTTATCTCATAAATCAGCAATCTAATCAAACATCAAATTACCTGTCCACGGAAATGCAGGTGATAAGGCATGGGATAACAGCAACATCAAGTTGTGCTTTTGTTGAAGAAGATCATTAATAGGAGCAACACTTATGCAAGATGTGGTGCAATCTAAAATTTTACTACGTGGCACATAACTATCTTCTTCCTTATCAGAACTTGCAACTGTCAGACCATACATGTAACAACTATCAAGACCTTTCATATAAATCAAAAAACATAGCATGATAAAAAAATATTTCTGCACTCCACATAATATCAAATTTTCTCAAGCCTCCTGCAGGGGATTTTAAGAAAGGAAACCTCAGACAATTTGCATTATACTTGGTTAAAGGATATATAGTCAACTTTATAGATGATCTGAAGGTTGACGGGATATGATTGGGTATCTAAGCTAAGGTACCTCATAAGATTACCACTTCTTTAGGCATCTCTAAGATGAACAGAATTAACAAGTAATACATTTTCCATTTCATTAAATTAGTTGAAACCATACTTTGAGAAGATACACCAGGTCCAAGCACCATGAACGTCACATGAATTAACAAGGCTGAGGAGATACACCAGAGAATTTTCTTATGTTTTTCTGTACTGCTCTTACTTAACAGTTAACACTCAATTGAGGTCTAAAATTCTATTATGCTGTAATATATACGGACCCCATAATTTGAGAAGTTAAATGCTCCATAATAACACTTCACATGCTACCTGATTTAAGGGAAGCACTTCCAGATGGTTCTTGTGTACATTTATCTCCTGCAGCTGGCTCAAACATCTCACATAACAATGGGAAAACAGCATTAAAAAACTCTGGTGAATTGAAAGCCTTGATAACCTACAAAAAAGAAGAGGGCAATTGTTAATATTGTGTCTCAACGGATAGCTTGTGTTAATATTCCCCTTGCAAACACCAACAAAAATATTCTACAAAATGTTCTTCGAAAATTTTTGAATCGCAGGAGTTCCTTTTCCTCGTAGAAAAATTGAGCTCGTCTTCTTTAGCTTTCTAGATAGTAATAATCTACCATATAGTAATGGCAGAGCACGTAAATGTAGTGAACACAAACCAGCAGTTTAGGGTAGTTTCAGATGTAGGAACAGAGTCAACAGACCCATAGACAGCACAAACAGTCATACATGCTCAAGAATGCAGCGCATACTAAACATGGACTTTACTACTTCAGTGAGAATAGCACAAATTCCTAGTAAATTTTGCTAAGCATAACAGAAGTCTCCAGCAGCTAATTCATGATTACATGGTGGCGTCTAGTGATGATTAGTAGCCAGAGTTTTGTATAATGATATAGACAGGAGGGAATCAGGAATTTAAGGTATACTGTAAGAAGGTTTAAGAGTCATGAAGGTCTTGAAGTAGACATGGGAGTGGAAGTAAAATTTTTAGGATAAAGTTTTAAGTTCAAGGAAGTGCCCAGTACTCCTGTGAAACTATACTGTAGCATTAGATAGCCAAAAAAAAACAACAGAGACAATAATACAGGAGGATAGTTTGACTAAAAAACAGCTAGGGGAAGAGTTGCAAAGCCAAGTCTAGTGCTCCACAGGAGCATGTAAACACTGGATATTCAAGGTTGAGATTCTAAGATCGATATGTTCCGTGTTTAACTATGTCAAGGCCAGAGAAGGAATTGCACGAAGAACTTTTCTAAAGGATGAATCATAGATTGTTAATTTGTCATCAAAGACTGGTGGCTTAAACACTATTGGAAGTCAACCGATAAGATTGGAGAAAACAGCATTGATTAGGGACAACAATGGAATGAGAGCCTTACCTAGGCTCCAAATGAGCCAAGAGCTGAACAGTAACTACAAACGGTGATTGCTACAAGCCTACAATTTATCTGGATAGCTCATCCTTCGGGTGAACTTGCCTCTCATTCTTATCAAATTAACAGTCTTTCATTCATATTATCATGATCATAAGCTCCAGCTTCCACCACCAATCCTATAATCCATCCATTAAAAACATGTACACCCTTTTCTTCATGGTGACTCTATTCCATGTTGGAATCATTCAAATTGATTGTCTTAATTACTAAATGGTTCCCTTTTGTTCCTCTTAAGTCGTGGAAATAGGATAAAATCCGTGAAAGAGTAATTACATTCACTTAGTTAAGAAGCTGCATATAAGAATTACCTGATCTAAAGCACATAGAGCTGCTTCTTGAAATTTCTTTTGCTTCTTAGTGCATGCAGTGGTAACCACACTAAGGACATCATTAGCAGCTGATGGATTAGCAGAAGAAATAACATTGTGGCAAGATGTGCAAAGGGCAGCTAATGCATTTAGAAGAGCATCCTTTCCCTGTCGCAGATTCAAGTTCAATTAAAAAACATCATTGAAGGTTAGAATAGATCTTCAACATGTAGACTCTAGGAAAGGAGTTATAGGCAGAAAATTAAACCTCCCACAGTCGACCAGGAATCTCCTTCAGCAACGAGCTCAGTAGAACTTGACAATGAGTGGAAAGCGATTCATGCAATGTCTCACTAAGTTTAGTAATTGCTTGCGCTGCCTGTTGTCAACCAAAGAAGTTCATATGAAGGAAAAAAATTCAATAACATAATCTACCAGTATATCTGGTGATTTAGCCACACGAACTCACGAAGTCATTGATATCAAAATGAAGAGTTTCTACCTTTCGTTTGGAGTTCCAAGATGATGAAGTGATGCTATCTGTAATAAGTGAAACTATCTCTCCCAAATACAATTGAAGAGTGACGTTATCGCCACTAGTATTTTCTTCCCACACCTCTTCAAATAAGCAAGACACATGCTTATCGTCCTCAAATCTGCAAATTTTGAGATTAATTTGAATGCACTCAGACTATGACAACTCAATTCTTTTTAAACAAACAATACTCCAGAGTCCAGACTCCAGAGGTAAGATACAAAGTACCCAAAAAGGTCATTAATTAATTGCAATGCAGTTATCATATCTGATTACCCCAATAATAAATACAACTCACAGGAAGCACACCCATATGGCATGAATCCAATATACATATACAAGATGATATCATAACAGCTATTGTCGTCATAGTTAATAAACTAAGTTAAATCATCAGAATTGAGTAGAAAAATGAGAGTCTGACCTAGGCTCCATGGCCATACATGATAAAGTACCCCAACATTTACATTTGAGCTTTACCAGCTTGGCAAGTCCCACACCAGTTATCATTACTACCATATCTTCTTTCTTCTTTTTTTTTTTTTTTTTTTTAATTTTTCCTTCCAATATTTTTTTTAAATTTTTTTATAGGAACATTTATGTTTCTTGTATGTTCATAGCATGTTGTTGTCAAGCCAAGCACAAGACCAAGCTGCCAGGGCTAAGCTACACTCATCAAGCTTACCTAGGGCCTGATAGGCTCAAGCTTTGATCTGCTCTAACACAAACCGACATAACCCATGGATCTAGCCGAATTTTACGCCCAAACAGTGCAACAATGCAGTTGACTTCTCAATTATATACAAGATTCACTGTACTTCAGATCTACCAAGTTTCTGAGACCTTGCTGATTTCACTTAAAATAAACAGACGATCTTATCAGAATTATTGTAAAATCTAAAAGATTATTGTCGATACCAATAGAAAATAAATTAACTACTAGTCTACCACTATCACTAATCTGTCGAAAATTACAAAACAGTACAACAAGAGAACAAAAGTCCTCCTCTAAAAATCACAAGAGCCATGCAAATCACCGTAGACATCTGAAAAGTAAATAAGTTCAAGAAGCCCTAGGCACCACAGACCATAAATAAGCTAACAAATCCCTCATGTCTCCGACCCAGCAGCCTTATCGAGTTATTGTGAACTAAGTTATCAATGATCATTATGCTTTAACCAAAGAACCCAGCTCACTTATAAAAACATGAGCCTCCAAAGAGCTTTCTACTCTGCTCCTCTCAGAAGTCAGAACCAATACACCTCATTTGCATAATTTGCAATAAAGAAACCCGTAGCAAAAAAATCACCCTTCAAACCAAAAGAATTATGACACAAAATGAAGCCAATTCAATTGGAGAAAGAAACTAGGAAAACATTCAGCACTTTCACATACTCCGTCGGTTCTTTTCTTTTGGGTACTCATTTAATGTAGACACTTTTCTCTAGGAGAGGTGAGTGGGTGCAAGATCAGGGCAGATAAAGTAAGAGAGATACAGTGAAAGACTGAAAACACAGATGTAAGTAAAAGGTTGATAAAATAAGAGAGCGAGTGGAATGGTACAGATATGGTGGGGTAATGGAGGTAAGATGTTAAATGCGATTACCAAAATTAGAGTAAAGTAGATGTGGGTACATAAACATTAGGGGGTAAAAGCTCAAGGTTGTTACTGGAACAGCAAATTATCCAGGGTATTCAATTCCAAAACTGGTATCCATAGAAAAGCTTTGGAGCCTTACCCTTCCAGATAAACTTGGGAGCAGAGATGATTTGAATCTAATCCTTACTTAACTAAGCAAACTAAGGTGAACCAGATACGGCCTGACACTCCGTTATATATTTCAAAATGTATCAAAGGCAGACTATACAGAATCCTAAGAAAGAGTACCCTAAAATCTTGTCAGGGATGCCATAGTGATGGTAGATCTAGGATTTACTTGAAGGAATCTTATATTACTAGCATGCTGCAAGAGAAATAAAAACAAGACTATGTATATGTTATCTACGAAACTGTTTTTAGGCAGTCAACTCTAAAATAATATTCGATGACTTTGAGTGACAAGAATAAGATGCATTTTTAAGCATATAATATAAAAATCATTATAAATGCCTTGTATCCTGATCCAGACCTTGAAATGAAAATCACGGGTAATATCGTCACATGATAACCACTCAAGACATCAGCAGCTAAGGACGCACAGCTTTTTAGTAGAACAGCACAAGACACCTGAGCATTCCTGTCACCTGCATGTAGTGCAGCCACTTCCTCAATAAATTGTTGAGCCTGAGTAGGTGCTGAATACTTCAGGGCCATTGCAAAAGCACTGGCAAAGGCACGCTTTGCAGATGCGCTTCTTTCCTCAATGACAGCAGGGAACAAAAGCCTCAGCAGCGTTCCTGTGAAGGGTTTAATCTCAAGATTGACTCTTTGTACCAGTAAGGTAATAAAAGATGCTACACCAACCCTTGAAAAAAAAAAAGAAAAAAAAAAAAAGTGAGAATCAAGTAAAAAAAGGGCTAAGTCACTTTCACCATAAAATAGATATATTTCAGCAATTTGTCAGGCATGGTACAATTGTATTCACAAACAAAATAACTAACCTCTCTAATAATTATTTTTTGATGGATAAATCTGCGTATAGTTATGAAAAGGTAGTTAAGTATGTCCTTAAGTTAAATTTCATACCTAGTATTGAGACCAACCCCAGATCTGACCAACTGAGCAAGCCGAGGAACCAATAGATCTAATGATGGCTCATCTACTACGTCAATGCATAGCTCAAGAGTTTCCCACATTGCAGAGCCTTTTGCAATTGAAATCCGTAAATTTTCAAGCTTATCTTTCTGTAATCCAATGCTTGCCGCATGCAGCTATGGTAGAGAGAAACATGCATCGGTCATACTGGCTTCAGAATAAGGCAAATGTCAATAAATAGATAATATTCATGATACCTCAACATAATTGAGTCCTTGATCTTCCAGGCTTGACAAACTCTCCAGCATGCAAGTCACTAAATCAGCCAAATGTGGACGGATAGCAATTCCTGCACCCTGAAATTGATCAAAGCTTAACCACTTATTGTATCACTCATTACCCTTGCGGAACAACTAAAAAGTCTAATTTGTAATTTTGTACAATACAGAACAATAATTTAACCATCATTTTCAATTAGAAGTAGTAGGCTTTTAAAAAAAAAAAAATAAAAAAAAAAAAAAACCATCCATAATTTTTGAATGTACTATGTGAAAAGAAAATTTGGACTGGAAAATTCTTTTCTTGCTAACCTTTGCAAGCTTCATAACCACTCCAATAGATGCCTTACGTATGCTATCAACTTTACTCATAATCCCTTCTGCTAACAAAAGTGGCAGCACAATATCCATAGCTTGGCTAGTTTCAGATTTATCAGTGAGTGAAACATCACAGAGCCTTATAGTGAGGGAGCTGACAGCACGACATAACTTATCACCAGAATTCCTGACAGTCTCCTTTATATCATCCATAGCACGGAATGCAGCCATCCAGAGCTTTTTAAGATGCTTCCCAATCTGGAAAAAATGTCACATTTAAGATCAGTGTCAAATACGATGCTAGTTATCACCATTTCCAAAGATGGATCTGAAAACCCCAACAAAGTGAAGAAACACAAAGGACCAACTCCTACAAACTAACAAAACATAAATATTAGACACCAATAAGCGCAGTTTAAAATCGACAATTAAACCCAAATTGTCATGTCAACATACTTTGATGTTAACATAATCTGATTAAAGGTTATATGAAGATCAAGTTAAAGATCAAATGCCTAGATGCAAACCTATTGAAAATCATAAAACCCCAATAAAAAAATTCACAAGAAGTCATCCTTTGATGATAATGACAATGGTTACCCAAAGAGTTACAGCTATTACAGAGTAAAAAATTCCTATGATATTAATCAACTTTATAACATATACAGAGTACTTGAAAATATACTTCTAGGACCTTAGGCAAAGAACATCTAGAGATTTATAATGTCCAAAATATGAGTCAAATGTTTTCACAGTAAGGGGACAATAAAAAAAGTAACAGTAAATGTAATAGAGATGGACTGCACTGATGCAAAAAGCAACAGACCATCACATAAAGGCAAGTTGAAAATCAATAATGCAACAGCCTTTGCATCCCTTTGCATCATGTAACTGCTTTTATATTATTTCACAATGCAGACCCTCCAATGTGAATACAAAGAAAAAGAGATATCAACACCACCAGGTATGCGGCTATGCATGCAATTCTTAAAGTATTATACAAGCCATCTTTGACAAATGATTGCTCTTTAACATCACACTGATTCCTACTCTTCCCTGTCTTACAACCCATCACCCTTCCTCTTTAGGAGTACCCATATGCAATCTTAACAGAAACCCTAAACCCTAATATAAGTACAAAAATCACACTCACAAAGGTACATAGCAGCAACAATTTATTCTTATGAGGCAAGAGAGGCCCTGATTAATGCAGTCTTACCCCTAGCTAATATAAACTACTAGAGAGATTATCTCCAAAGGACCTACAAAAGAGCACATTTGTAAAAGTGTGAGCAAGTCTTCATTTTAGAGACATATTAGGAAAAGCATCACACCTGCATAGTGAAAATGCCACACATACACACACGTGGACACGTGTGCCCACATATAAGCGGCACACGTGTACACACTGCAGTGTACATTAACACAAAGAGACTACTCAATCCACAATTTTGAGTGAAACAATTAGGTTGTATTTTTCTAAATAATGTTGTGGCAGACAAGTGGTAAATGCAAAAAAAACATGCATCTCAAAACTCATGCCCAACCAAAACATATTTCCAGTGTTTCACAACTATTGCAACTCATGCTAGTTTGAGATGTTCATTTAAAAAATTGCAACACTTTCTTGACAACTTTTACAATTTAACCCATGTGCTTTACTCATACCTGGCCCACACTCTCTCTCTCTCCACTTCCCTCCCCTCAAGTCTCTATTTTTCTTAAAATGTACATTTATTTTCATATCATCACATGGGTCAGCAACGCACTTGCTTTTCCTCTTCTTGCCTAAACTAGTGGACAAATTGCAAATGTTACAGTTTTAGTAAAACTGAGGAAGTGTGAAGTTATTTCCATTGCAGATTTGCTGCTTACAACATAAGGTCACACACAAATGACAAATACATCATGTTCACCATGACTGGCCGGTATCAAATATTTTCTCTTTCTCTATTATCATCCCAAATAGGTGGAAGTTGCATTACAATACTTGTAGGCTATGAAGCATTTACTATAATCAAGATTCTTGACATTTTTTCTCTTTAATCAAGCTATAAAAAGATCCACTAGGCAACGAGAAGAGGAAACCCAACTCCACAAAAGATTGGTCTTACACTCAGAAAATTGCTTAGTCCGAGTATGGCATGCAACACTCTCCTACCCCAAGATCCCAAAAGATACTAACTACAAAAATCATATAATGTCCCAAATCATAGCAGGATTTCTCATCAACATATAATGATTAGTTACTTACATAATCAAACCTGCGTCCCTGAATAATATCTGCAAGTGCAAGACATGAAGACTCACGAGAGCGCCAAAGCCTAGAACCACACTGAGTCAATAAATCATCTAGAATAAGATCGAAGTGTTCATCAATTGTTTTCTTCGAATCAACAACAAGCGACTTCCATATGTGTGCCATTGAATCCTAACATGAACAGAATCAACAAATGCAAGGCCAATAATGAGAGTATGATGATGATAATAATAATAGTAATAATAATTTTGGACAGTATAATATTGTCATTAATACTAAATTAAATCCAGAATGAAGCTGAGGTTACAAAAGCACCAAAAGAATTCACAAGTCATAGGTTAGGACTGCTTAGTGCTTACCTGAACATTTTTATCAGGATCATACTGATAGCGTACCAGCCTTGGAATCAACAAACGGAGATGAGGCTGAAGAGCATCGCCAGCATGTTTTGCTATCCTAGAAAATCCAAAGGCAGCTCCTCTCTTAGAATTTAGAGCTGCCTGATAATTAGCAAGGTCCATAAACTTATATATAAGGTCTGGCTGGCCCATCTCATTTGCCATGTTGCACAGCTCCTTATATGTGCTCAATTTTCCCCCACTGGGACTATCACCAATAGTTCCCTCCTGAAATACCTCTGAATCCTCTACGAGCTAGAGGCTCCAAACAGGAGTATAAAGATAAAATTAAATAATTTGTGCAAATACCAACACCAAATAACGTGAATCATAGAAACAACAAGCACATTTACCTTGACAGCTCTCTTTCTCTTCCCTGAACCAGTCAAAGTGCCAACAAGTGCATTCACTAAACTCTTCTTCATTAAATCATCACCAAGTTCATAAACAAGACTCATTCCTTGTGATGCTAACTCCTGAACAAGTTCATTCTGCTCGCCCAATAAATGTGAGAAGGCTTCCTGTAATCAGAAAATGAAAATAATAAGGTCCCAAACCCCCACCACCCTATAAAAATTATTTTAAAAAAAAAAAAAAAAAAAAAAAGAATTTTCTCCACAAACAGGTTGGCAAAAGGTCTACAGTAACATACTTTCAGCCTTGAGAAATATTCTTTACACGGATATAGTGAGTTTCAGTTGTATATAGACGTCCAAACTCCAAAGTATACAGGCTGAAACAGAGACCAAGTTTTGAACACACACACACACACACACACACACACACACACAAGCACGCACACATGCACACACACAACATGAGGACGCAAAGCTAATCTATATAGGGGCATACTTCAGATTTTTAATTACAATATTACATGAATAAACACACTTGCAAACCTGAATGTCAGGAAGCAATTTTTGAATTGTATGATGACGGCCACAATACATGGTCAATGACAACAACCAAACAGTCCCAGCACAGCGCTCCTCTTTCCTGCTGCTGTACAAAAGAGTGTCAAATATTTTTTTGGTGATTAAATCTCGGGCCATATCTCGAGCATCTTTATTGGATTCATTCTCATCATTGTAATTTTTTTTCAACCAAGAAGAAGAAACATCTTCCAGAAGAAAGTTTGAAGTCGTTGAAAGTGAGGTATAGTTGGTTATCAAAATAACATCAGCATCCACAGGAACAGCACCCCAAGAAAATGCAAGAGCCTCCCCGGCAGCAAATAGAACATCCTCAGCCTGTGAAGCCAAAAAGTTTCAAACAACAGATCATTTACCTAAGCTAATGAGTTCATTGGAAAAATATGACCTGCAGAAATCATAGCACGTACCTTTGAACGACAGAGACCAAATATAAGTTCTAGAGCAACATTATAACTAGAAGGTGAGACTTCCTTCATGCACATATGCCCCAGAGATAAGGCTATTTTCTTTATTGCTTTTGTATCATCTCCAGCAAGAAGTTTGCCCAGCTTTTCCCGCAGAACAGTCAACACAGACGCTACAAGAATTTTCGCCAGCAACTACTTGTTAAAACATTTTCAAGAAGGTACAACATAATCAACTGAAGAAATCATCATAATGTACTTTACCAGGACCAGAATCATTAACAAGTGATGGCAATGCTACACGCAATGCAATATGTCCAAGTGCTTGCATTGCAATAGAAGCCACTGTAGCAGTTTCAAAGTTAACAACATCAACCAGGCTTTTTACAGTATCCTGAAGTACCGCTTCTGGCACCTACCATGTCAGAATACAAGTATCTTTCAGTTATAGAAAAAGAATTAGCTTCAAAACCATCATAAACCCCAAGCTGAGCTGACAGAAAAATCAAATGTATTACAGCAAATAAACAAAAAAGAAGCTCACAGTTCAACAAAGCAATATATTTGTGACTGAGAGCAACCTCCCCAATTACCCGGTAATCATAGGCCATGAGGAATTTAGCCCTCTGAAAGTGCAAAAACCCTCTGGTGACAGGAGGAAGGTAATTGCTGGATAGAGGACATATGAAAAAAGAGTAAAGCTGACATAGTGACATGTGCCGCTGGTGACATATTTTTTAAGAGTGGGAGGGAGGGTTGCGTGAGAATGGCAGCAGTGAGTCTAGAATCAAAGAGATAATGTCATATGAAAATTACTTTTATCTTTCCAACTTAAACTATAGGTCTACAGCCCCCATCAGCCCCATCAAACGCCAACAAATTTGAGGAAGAATTTTCAAAAATGACGACAATTAAAGATAGCGAATTGGAAAGACAAAGCAAGTAACAAAAAAAGGGTTAAAAGAATTTCATTTGTTCAGTTCATTGTTTCTCAGGTATGATCAGTTCATTGTTTCCCAGGTGTCAAACTCCAACTCTTCTCAGTGCTCACTATCTATACAGAATACGGCACATTGGCTCCTGATAACCTAACATATAACAACTCTAATGACTAACAAAACAAGGATAAAGAGTGGAACCTCACAAACCTCAGGTGCTCTAGATAGACAATCTGCAGTAACAAACCCTATAGCACATAAAGCCCCATGCTGCATTTCAAATCTGAAACCAAATCAACCTAGTAATCAGTACATATATACTAAACCCCGACTTAGTCAATAATATAAATGAGCAAACCTCGTTTTATGTGGTCCACTTATAGGATTAATAACAGCGATCAATTCACTTATCAGGGAAGATGACACAGCAACAGGACAAGCTGAAGAAGCTATTCCAAGCAAACGAGCAGCAGATTCACGCGTATCAAAGTCTACATGCCCCAGTAATTGCTTTAACCAATTAATTTTTGAGGCATACCGTGATGCCAGCACCTAATTCATAGGGCAAAACATGTGAGGAAAGAGGGAAAAAATGAGCAGGCAAAAAAGGCATAACGCGGTTGATTCACCAATATGAGATACCTCGGGAAAGTAAGCTGCTATTTCAATCAAAGCCTTGGAAGCATTAGCGTGCAGCTCAGCAGAACCTTCAATAGCCATAGCATGTTCAATAAGAGAGCACAATGCTTCCACAGTAGGCTGGAATTCAGCTGTCTTAGAGACATCCTGTAGCATGTCAGACTCAAAGCACTTCAAAAGAAATTTAATCATGGCATCATATGTCTTGGAGGGGAAAAGGAGTCGCTCCCTCATTTCTATTTCTGCAACTTCTAACACTTTTGGTTGGTGCCTGATGATACAATCCAACATGTCTCCAACTCTGGGATATTTAAGATCTATCTTTTGGCTAATGGATCTTCCTTCATCAGGGAACAGCCCCTGAGTTGCCATTTCCCTACAAGTGAGAAACATAGAATCAAAGGGACATAAATAAACGACAAAATCAGAGTAGAAAGAGCAGAAATAATTGCACTAATAATATCTAGCACTTTTACTTCTGACGACCTAAATTTTAGTTTACAATGGACGATATCACTTCAATAGCTTTTCTCTATCCAGACTCTCAGTATCTCAACCAGTAAGGTAACTGGCCTTAAACCAATTTAATGTGCCCTGTGTAGGCATAAGCTGGATATCTTATTGTTGTTTCGTATTATGAAATAGATCTATCCCTCTGGAAGCAAACTAAAGCCATTAATATTTCCCAACAGCCATCTAAGAACCATTGAGGAGTGCCTCTTCACTTCAAATTTTATGACATAATGAAACTTTTTGTTACAATATATGACAGAAACACTTGGATGACTACAGTAAGCAAACCCATAGAGAAAGTAAATAAGAATATATCACAAACAACGTATACAGCTTTTCAGTTCAGAGTGAACAATAGCCAACAAAGGCTGGTCTGTATGCTACCAAGGATGGTCTTCATTTTGTTGTAGAACAACTAGTTTATTATTGTTCATAAATACTTCATTTTTCATAACAATTTAAAGCTTTGTTAAGGTTCATCCTATATTAATTAAGTCCTTGTCTGGAGCTAGTTTTATCATCCTCAATCCCTAAATACAAAATACAATATTGTACGGATACATTAAAGCATACACATTACCATTTACTTAAAAAACTTTATATAAACAGAATATGCAAATCTATATTGATCTCATTGACTCTTAATTCATTGGAACCAAGATAGTGCTACATTAACTTGAACAGAGTTAAAAATCTATACAGTCATACTCAGCTTAGGCATGTTAAGTTTAATATTTACACAGAAACAAGGATGGGCAGATTAACTAAATGGAAAAATATAGCCACATCAGCTTAAATTAATGATTTCTTTCCTCTTTCGTAAATGCAACGATAAAGTACAGTCCACTTTTGGTCCAGACATGCTTTTATTTTCCGATTCCAAGTTCAAAGCTGAACAAATTACACGAGAGCTTCCTCAATCACAGTTTTTATAACCTTCATTCTCTAACATACAAATGCCTACCTGGCATCCACTGAGTAATTACTGTAATATACAGATACTTAAAGGTTTCCCTATGAAAAATCCTCAGTATTTAATAGTAAACTATCCTTTCATAAAACTTAATTACACTTTTAACAAGAAACAATGCAGCTACATAGCCTTCATGGTCATTTTAGGAGAGAATATCTTGTTGGATGGGAAAATAGTGTGATTACATTAAAAACAAATGTGGTGCGTGTGTCAATGTGTGTGCATGTAATCCATAGTACTAAAATGTTACTGTAGAGGAGTATGCTAAAAAGGAATTTATGTTATGTATGTTGTGATGCGTATCATCATAAGAAGAACACAAATAGCTAGTGAGAATACCCTGCTAGTGAGAACACAAGAGCACAATACTCAGATGGACATCGAATAGATGATAATTACACAACAAATATTTATTTATATAACTGCACAAAGATTAAAAACAGTACAACAAGAGGACAAGGTGTACTTAAAATAAAAAAATCAAAATTTACAATGAGCAGAATGATGTAGATATCTATAAAAATTGAAAGCTACTAGTACCGTATATCCATCTTTGGGTCATCTGCTGCAACCATACATAAAAAACGGCTAGGACAGTGCTGCAAATCAAACAATGATGTCGCCCACCTCACAGCACAAAATCGCACCTCACTTTTGTCCTTCAAAACATTTTTGAAAAGCATATAAGTGAGAGATTAAGCTTCAAAAATGACAAGGAAAAAAAATATATAGAAAGAAGCACGAACAAAAAATATTAAATTACCACTTGTGAGTTATCGAGCAAGAGTTGCTCCAAATCTTTTAATATGTTGGATGATGCTCCCTGATGCTCAGAAAAATAATAAAGTGAGAAAAACTATTGGGCTCAGAAACAAGAAGTCCAAGGTAATATCATCCCTATGGAGCTCTCATGAACAATAACAAAGCAATAGAGATCATCAAGCCATTTGAAAACATTCAAATGAAATAAAAAAGTTGTTCTCAATCACAAATTAACAAGACGAGAATATTGCTTAGTAACCCCCACCCCCTCAAGAATTATCCTACAACCAAGATACCTAAGAGCTAAGAAGTACAACCAAATTACAATTGGTTCATGCAGAAGATAAATGAAAATAAGTAAATTGGCAATAGTGTAATGTTGAAAGCCTCAGAGCTAGGAACAAAGGGAGAACTAGGATCACCTTATAGGCAGAGGCAAGGGAGCTTGTAGCCTCTTGAATGACCAATCGAAGAAACTGAGACTCAGATTTCAAAGCATCGAAAAGACGAACAGCCATGTCTATCTTATCCCTGTAAGAAAACAATTATGATATGAGCACTAAGGAGGAATGATATGGATATTAAGGGTATCTAGGGTATTTTCACATTTAGTTTAATATTATCAAATAAATGTAATCCCAAATTATAAGGGACGTAGGATTTTATTTAAAGTAAGATAAAAATAAACGAAGCTGCATGGCTTTCCTTATTCATTAAAAATAGGATTTTACATGTGACAAAAAAGATTGTGTTTTATTGCAATTAGGATACCTAGGTAACATAGGACTCATAAGTCTATATGAAGGGATATTTTAAGAGTCAAGTATTTCGAGTTCTTCGTAAAAAAACTTGTATGGATTTGTGAGACACATGTTCATGAGAGAATAAGGAGGATTCTTATTCACCTGAAATTAGTAGTTTAAGAATTTTGGTGCCATAGTTTTAGTTAAACAGATAGGAGAGACTAATTCATATCAAAGAGCCAAGGAATAAGGGGAATGGAGGAATGTTGTAAGAGATCACCTGAAAAGCTGAGGCATGCGCTGAGCAAGCATTCCAATTGCTTGATACGCAAATGTCCTCGTCTCCCGAGATATAGAATCTAAATAAACACAACTTACATTTGAGTAAGGGTAAACTATGCCTCCATCAAACTAAAAAGTTAAACTAATTGAAATACAGATAAGAAAAAGTTCAAAATATTGAACTATACCTGCTTCTTGATTGTTTGTTCCGTCAAGAGACTTCAGAATTCCAGTCAATATGAGAGGGCCCATAAGCTTAAGTTGATCCATTCTTGCCTGAACACAGACAGGAGCATGAACTAATAAAAAAAGTTGTACTCTACATTGGATTGAGTTATAGTCAAGGCACTCGTACATTGGATTGAGTAATAGTCATCCAGATATGACAGTATGCAGGACTTAAAAAGCTACAGCTTAAAACCCCTCTAGTATTTCAAGATATCATCTCAGTTGGGAGAAAATGAATACGCTATAATAATATATTAATTACACAAAAAAAGTCAATAGAAGGGCCCCAAGAGTGATATATGTAAATGGAAGGAGGAGCAATTCAAGAGCATAGCAGTAAATCACTTTCTGTTAGTACATTCCTTGGGACTGAGTCCTGACATCTGTAAGTTGCAGCTGACTATTAATGTATAACAAAACAAAACTTCATTAAATTTGTTATCAAACATTGATGTATAAGTCTAATATATCCCATGTGCATATGCAATCATCAAGACTCCAAGTCCACTATTTCAGCATCAGTTCCCAAAATCACCATGGGGAGCTCTTCCAGCTCCTTCATGAACTCCAGACAGGTCACTGTAGATTTACAATTTTCTAGGTGTCTTATCATCAACCACTTTCCAAATCTATGATTGTCTTGTAGCTGCACCTGCCACTATGTTGGGTTAGGATCACCCTCTAACAAAATCTATGATTATATCCAAGCTATACAGAGCAAGTACTGCAAAAAATCTCCATTCTCCAATTGCAGCACCCAGCAATCTCAATACCAGCTATAATTCTTCCAAGCTCCACCTGTACTCCTTTACATCACATTTGCTCCATTACAGTCATTCACTAAGTATTATTAAATGGGAAAAAACAGGCAAGCTCACATATTAAAAAGTACATGTTGTCATACTAAGGGGGTGTTTGGTTCACAAAGTGGTATGGGTTAAAAATACAGGCTGGTATGAGGTTGAAACTCAATTCTAAATACCTTGTGTTTGGTTTCTGTGAGGGAATGTAAATTTTTTTTTTTTAATACCTAGAGGTGTGGTATGAGTCATACCCACCTTCAGCCTTCCCCTTGGGTTTCTAAACCCCGTACCTTGTGGGTTTGAGGTATGGGTTTGAAAAATTGAATTTTTCTTAAACAAACATTAGGGACTTATACCTCATACCCATTCTAAACCTATTCCTCATACCTAAAATCTAAACCTATACCAATATACGAACCAAGCTCCCTATAAGTTTATTTTTTAATACAATGCATATGGTAAAATGATGGTAGGCCAGGTAGGGTCAATCACAGCATATAAGCTATGCAGAACCAGCAAGTGGGCTGCAAGTCTGCAACTGAAACATCTCCTAAGAAGCATGCATGTCAGTTGTTCAGACCAAGGAAGAGAACATACCTAACAAAAGGGACTAATCAGTTCACAAAACACTAGAGCTCTTAGCATAACTCTGCGGTCCTAACTCTGCGGTCAGGACTCAGGAGCTGCACTAATGGAATTACATGGCTAGCAATAAAGAAGTGACTTTAAACATAAGCTATTCCCTTTAACTGAAGATACACAAAAATCAAAATAACATCAATATTAATAAGGCTCTTGTCTATTACTATTCTATAATAGTGAGATGTTGCAAGCAATATGAATAATTAACAACTTGAAGGGAAAAGCTTATAACCAATATGAATAATTAACAACTTGAAGGGAAAAGCTTATGACCAATATGAATATCCCGTACATGTTTTAGAACCCAGAAAGCAAATTCCATTCCTGACTGCTTTAGTCTTGGAGTGGTATCAATTCCTGTTACAGAGAATTATGCAAAGAGCATCAGGTACATAATCTTATTCCATCAACGAGAAATCAACAATCTTCACAACAGAATTACGTCAACAGCATTGCAGTATGACCTAAAACACACAGCAAATTGTAAGAACTGAAGTAATTATTGTTGGGAGTTTCCCAAGTGTGTGCAAAGAATAATTGTCCCACATTGGGAAAGTAGTATGAAGGTGACTAGCCAACAAGGTTTTTGACACACTCCTACTGCTCTATGGCTTTAGGATGGAACCTCACTTAACATGTATGCTAAGTGGCCTCTACTCTGATCTTGAGACATGACCAGGCCAAACAAATGCGGGCCAAGTCTAGATTGCCTAGATTGGCCGAAAGTCACAGAGGGTAATATGTGATGAAATCCAAGATGTTGCAAGTGAGGGGGAGTTAAGAAAGTGACGAGAGCACAACCGGAGATCTTGTGTGACCATCCATGATAAGGACATGTCAATTAGACAACAAATAATCCCCACATTTTGTTACGGTTGTACTAGTGAGGTCTCATGATATCATGAAATTCGTGAGAAGTGTTGTAGACCCCAAAACTATGAAGGGTGTACTATAATCATAAGGTAGTGTTAAACCACACATATGGAGACAAGTATTGATGAGAGTATGCATATGTGTGAAAAACAATTATCCATTTATCCCAAACCGAAGAAATGGTCAAACACAAGGTTTGTGGCTGCTCCTATTACAGTATGTTTTTAGGGCAGAACCTCACTTAAATGCTAGGTGATCTCTCTTCAAGGGCCCAACAAGTATAAAAAATTACTTGAGATCAAACAAAAACATATGACTATGGATTAACAACTTCTAATTCACGAGTAATATTACCAATTCAAAAAGATATTCGGTAAAAATAGTTGTTGGCGTAAGTATATTTAAAATGGCTCGTAATTGACAAGCCGGCTAATTATTTTAAAACCAACCGGCTTTTCATTTTGTCTAAAAAAACCAGCCTGTCATTCAATGAAAAAACCAAGTATTTACCAAGCATATCCATTTGTAATCTGACCACATTGACAAGCTAAAATCCACACGAGCTAAAAGCTATCTCACAAAGACACAAACAAGCCCAAAGCCCAGAAACTTGAGGATAAAATTGTACACAACTACACTACAATTAAGGAAGACCAACCACAATACACATCAACATCGAGGTACATTCTTCCAAGAATCTAGAATCCAACATGTACATTGAAAAACAAGATGAACAATTCCAGAACCTTTGTTTCAAGAATGAAAGAGAATACAGCAAATATACCATATATACAGGCAAAAATGCACTGCAAAGTAGCAGGGAAACTATTTGCTGCTGCAATGGACCGACAAAATACAGACATCAGCCTAGTCTTCAAAGGATAATATGCAGGTGAAACTTTATTCTCTGAAGCAATTGTTTCAGTAGCAGCATTTCCTGATAAACAAAAGATGTCATACAGATAAGTATGGATTAGGCTAATTCCTAAAAAAAAAATTTCTCAACAAAAACAAAAACAAAAAAAAAAACTTGCACCAGATAACTTTTAGGTGATGCACTGCCGCAACATCATATATTCATCGGATAGTTTATTTGGGTAATGCTCATTAAATAACCAGTTGAGTTGAGTGTAGTAAGCAGCCATAGCTTTTAGGGCAGAAAGATGTAGATATTTTCTCAATAGCTGCTACCAAACCAATGAGCTTATGCTTATAGCATCAGACTTTAATGGCTCTTTTATATTTAGAATAATTTGTTGTTCAATATAAATGAGAGATCATATTAAATCATGCTTAAATTAGTTTAATAAACTCAGGCAGAGTTATATGGACAGATGAAATTCATGAGAAGTGTATTACTCTATAAGCTAGAGTTGAAGGTGCAGATACACAGCTAGCTTACCATTGAATAGTAAAAACAACTTTTTGATAAGAGTTGGATTATCTAGATCAGCCATAGATCCCTTCTTCTTCAAAAGTACCTCCCCTCTCTTAGCAATAGGCTCTTGACTTGCATGGATATATGTCAAAAAAAATATCAGGATCTACACCTCTCGTACAAAGATTCAATGTTATAAGAGAAATTAGTTCACTAGCTATATACATCTTGTGTATGTAAGTTTACCTGTCTGCAGAGGCAGCTAGATATATTGGGTAAACAATATCTGCTGGAAGATCCATGGATTCAATGACATTCAATATCCCTAACTGTAAGAAGATGAAAATTTAAAATTTTGAATTTAAAAAAAAAAAATTAAAAAAAAAATAACATCTGCAATTGCATATAATGTTGAGTAGAAAATTGAATTATAATAAATGTCTGAAAATATATCAGCCAGAAATAGAAGAATAAAGAGTGGATAAAGCATTTAGCTAATGTCACCTTCCTACTCAAAAGAATCTCATTTTTTAATGGTTGCTTCCCAGTGACACGTTCTGCCAGGGATATTGAAAGAACGGCTGGACATCCGCCACTGAAAGAATAAAACATCAATTTACAGTATAAGAGGTCAAAAAGGATGATAACACCCCAAAATTTCAAAACCTTGGAGGCTAGCAAGATTAGACCTTTGAGATGTAGGTTGGTACAACATAGTGTGCAAGCAAAAATCAACAAACATTTCAGAGTCCTGAGAACCTCTCGTCATAGTATATTTTGCAGCAATTTCTTCATCAATCTTAACAGAATAGGCTTCTCCTATGACCTGAAGCCAGAAATGGTAGATAAAGTAAGATGTTGACAGAGCTCCATTGGGGGGGGGGGGGTGTGCGCGGGGCAAAATGTCCCCATTTACAAACAATTTGCCTCCAAGATGATGGTTTATAATAGAAATGATACTGAATAATACCTTTACAACTACTCTCAATATTATTGCTTGATGCTGAGGAGGAAGCTTTGAAATGTTCACTAAGAGATTGGGAGCCATACTTTTCGGAACCTGTGAAGAAGCATTACAGGGTGACAATTATTAGAAGGGTTTTCTTAAAGTAAAATTTGATTGCCAATTAATCCTCTAAGCATTGAAAGTCGGATGAAGTTTTTATTAAAAAAAAAAAAAAAAGTCACACCTCTATTTGTGCACGTTCAAATGCCATCTCAATGTAGATGATGCAAAAGTTCCGGACCATTGGAGCAGTGGTAGCTTCAGAATACATACTCCACAATTCAGATAATGGCAATCCAATCCCTGCCTCATGTTTCACACGCTTATTTACATGACTCAGTATTTCAAGTACCTACTTTGTACAGCAACAACATAGAAACCAACTAAGAATGAAAATTCACCATTCACTTACCAACCAAGCAAAATTATGAAGATTTAAATTATTCAAGAGCATTAAAACATTAAAATCGTCACCACTTCATGATACAGAAAATCAAAGATGGTTTGTGTGTAAATGACAGCCCCCTGCATTCCAATAGACTCTAATGGGAAAAGGGCATTAATATATCATAGGTCAGAAAATCATGCTCCTTCTAGCTTCTTATGTTTGTATACTCTTGAATACACTTTCAAATCATCAATTCCTCACACACTTAACAGCTTTATGCATCATCAATGAAGCATAGAAAATGCTCTAGACTTTTATGCAAAGAGCTTCCTTGAAACCAGCACACCTATACCAATAATTTGCTTGGGAAGTAAATCTAGTAGCAATACTAGCATTATAGCAACAATTTCTTGTATGATCCATCGCAAATGTCTCATACAGACAATCCTCTTGTCGTTACCAATGACCTTACCTTAGCGAAAATAAATGCTCTACATTGTTATCACTTTTCGTAATACACTACTTGTTCTTTATTTCTTAATTCAGGAAATTGCATTATTTTGTATCAACTATTTCTATTCAAAACTAACAATTAACATCAAACTCCAGCCAAATTAACCAGCAAGTGAATCCTAAACCCACACTATATGTGTTCATTTGTAATACATGAGCTCATCAAACCGAAGCAAATGCTCGTTGTTATACAATTTGTTGCATAATTACGAAAATCGCATTTTACTAGTATGATCAATCACCGTTCACCTCCAACCACAATCATACCACTATTAACTATAATCAACCTTAATCATCAACTAACTAAAGCTAACTAATTCAAAACACCAAATTCCATACCTAAATCAACTACTTCCATCCTTAATCATCACAAACCCTAACTTTCAAATTAAAAACAATCAATTCCAATAAACAACTAAACTTTTGAATAAAATTCAATCCGCAAAACAAAAAATGAAAAGCAAAATCAAAATTCAATAAAACAATAGAAAAATCGAGCAATCAAAGAGGACCTTGTTCCGAATTGCGGTTGATTGAGAGGAAAGACAAGCGATAGCACGAGGAAGAAGGTTTGCAAGTAAGCTTTGGAGCTTGGAATCGTCGCAGAAAGCTAAGTTGGTAAGCATTCTTTCCAACATTTCTTCTCTTTCCTTGTCTGATAAAGCCGCCATTGCCGACAACAACGTCGATGTCGCCGGAGACTGCGATGAATCCGCCATTGATGTTCGGTTAAGCTTTTTAGTTGGTTGTTGTTGTATTGGTTTTATGGTTTTGCAGAGTTTTGAGAAGGTAGAACCGTAGAAGCTTTGGGAATTTGGAGTTGGGGCTTTTTAGTTGGACTTTGGAGGTGTTTCTTGTTTGGCAATACACAACAATTAGGCAATTACTACTCTCACCGTCCCTAAATTACATTCCTATTTTCAGCATTTATTCCTGTCCATAGAGAGCAGCAGGAATGTAATTTAGGAACGGAGGAAGTATTTCGTTTGGCTAGTTTGACGGACTGTTTTAAATCGGCTTTATTTATGTTAGCTGATAGACGGAAAAAATAAAATACTAAAAAGTATTGGTAAAATCGGAGATAATTCAAGATTGAAATGAGAATCAAGCGTAATTCGTAGCAAAATGTGTTCACGAGAAAATCCACTTATGGTGTTAGCGATTTTCTATTTTATTGATCTTTTATTTTTTTGATAAATCAGAACATCACTAGTGACATCAACTTTGTGACCATGCTGGTAGTTTTGCTACATGTAAAGATCGAATTATTTAGTTCATTTAAATTTATTCATAATCAATCATCTAACAGGCACGAACCAAGATTTAAATTTAACAAATCAATCATGTTTAATGATAAAAAAAATACAAGCAAATTAGTCCGTAATACACTAATATATTACATGTGAATCATAAAAGTATGTGTTCAAAACACCAAATACATATATATAAATAAAAAGTAGTGTGGAAAATTGCAAAAGAATAGGAAAAAAAAAAAAAAAAAAAAATTGTACTTTGTATATATTTGGGTAACACTAAGCTATTAATTTCCTTAAAATGTATCAAGTCATCAAAGAAGAAGCAAAATCCCACCAATCAAACTAACAAAGAACATCTTCCAAGTAGGCATAAAACCAGCTACATTATTGGATTTTTTAGCATCATCGTCGTCATCATCACCACCACCACTAGTACTATCCTCGGGTACTTTCTTAGGGTGATTAAAATCGGAAGATATGATGGTATCCGGGGCTGATTGATCATCCCCTGAGTCGGGATTATCCGGCCCAGGGGCAGATGCTGCCCCTGAGGCCGGAGTGGGACTAGGACCCACTGCGAAGTCCGGGTTGTTCTTAAGGCTAGGAGGCAACCCTTTTCCATGAGTCACATTGATAGAAAACTTTTGACCATTCATACATTGCTCTCCATCATAGTCCCCTGAGAAAAAATATGAAACACCTTCTTTCATTAAGGGAACAGCAACTGTTATAGGGCGTACAACCGTGGAATTGGGTTGAATGCTTGACCATTGCACATTGTCTTCGCCTTGTGAATCACATGAAGTGTATGTTGTAGAGTTGAATGTTTGGATTACCGTATGATTGCTATCGGTGTTGAAAACTGCACGTATCGAGTTTAACAATTTGATTAATTTCCTCAAATTTCAAGTAATAACATCTTAATCAGTACAACATTTAAACTTACCCTTGAGTTTAAACTAGTTTATACGTGACGCATATTGTACATACATGCATGTGTTGTGCAATACGCGCACACAAACATACAAACCGGCATTCAAATTGATAAGATTGTGTTAAAATTTTATATTTACATGTGACGGTTGCTTCATCCACCTGTTAGAGCAATACTTTAGATTTTTCTAATGCTCCATATCTAATAAACTTAGACACCTAACATGCAATTGTTGTAATATGCTAAAAATGCCGACACTGGGTCAAATAATCAAAAAGACTCACAAGATAAGTACTTTCACTTACTTTTTTTATTTTTATTAATTACTACAACTACATACTTTAAGTAGATATTATTGTAAAACTTTATAATATCTAACCTCCATAAACCGTTTTAACCTTGCACAAACTTTTTTCTTAGTTTTTTTTTTTACTAGAAACATATTAAATAAGAGAATGGTAAAAAAAAAGTTGAGTATTCCTATTTATGGTTTAAATCTTGAACCTTTGTACTGTACTTTGTGTTTTCTAAAGGGCTTTTGTAACTAGATATTTAACATATGGTTTGCTTGTTGATTGAAGCTTTGAATCTTCTACTTATTAGTACATGTACTTTTAGACCCAAAAGTTAAAAGAATAAAATGGCAATCTCAGTACTTAAAATAGCTTGTTATTGAGGCAATCATCACTAAAAGGTACGGAGTACTAATTGGACTATTAGTAGTAAACTACCTTAGTCGAAGTTTAGCGATGAAATCTAATACGTGAGATCAAATCATGTCTACATTGTTACTTTTTCAGGTACTTATACACAAAAATGAAAAAAATAAGAACTTCCCCCAGTAAAAATCAGCTCAATTCATTAACATTTTCGTAACTCTATGATCTACAAGAGTATGTGATTTTTAGCTTATGAATTGAAATATTATCACACAAACACAAAACAGTGATACATAAAATGGAACCAAATAAACAAATTATAAGATAATCATACAATTAACATAAACATAATGAATTATTTTTTTTCGATGGAAAAATCATAATGAAATTAGTACTTAATCTGTAGTGAGTTTATAGACAATCAGCTATAAAATCAATTAATGATTATGATACCATAACATATGATGATTAAAAAAAAAAAAAAAAAAAAAAAAAAAAAAAAAAAAAAAACAGAGGAAAACAGAGAAAGATTGAAGAACTTACTGAGGAAATCACCCAAAGAGAAAGATTTTCCAGAAACCCATTTTTCATAATCAACAGTAGGTTTTGAAGATTTATCATACCAACCCAAAGAATCTCCAACTGTATAATTTTTGTAAGCTTCAATACTTGGAATTTCTTGTAAAATTAAACAGAAGAAAAACAGAGTAAAACAGAGCATATTAGTATTGGAGGCAAGTATTCTCTGCTTCATGATTATAATCTTTTTGAAAACTGTTTGATAAAATGGAGTTTATTGGTTGGATATTTATGTAAGAAGATAACTGATAAGATTTGTACAATTTAATTTTCTAGTAAGAATAAAGAACATGGAATTTTGCAGCTGCCACATTACCACCTTTTTAAAGGGATGAAATAATGAATGCCCCTTAACAGTCAACTCTTCCTTAATATTACCACATTGGCCTTGCTGTCCCTATTCCATGTTACATTGTTGTAGAGTGTAGACTATAATACTTTATGAGGTTGATAAGGAATAATTTTTCGACTCAAATTAATTGTAACATTTGACTGACGTAATAAATATGATTTTAAACAAATTGACCACAATACAAAGTAATTTTTATTACATTTAGTGTGTCATGGATCATTTGGTTTTCAAAGAATATGAGTGTAAATTTTTTTTTTTTTATATACTTCATGCAAGAATAACAAGTCCTTTTTCTTTTTTAAAGTGTTAATAGTATATTTTTGGGATTACTCTATTTAGCAAAAGTTGTGCAAGTAGTTTGAGGCAAGGGAGTGTTGTACTATTTGTTCATAGGAGATTACATGGCGCAAACAAAGAGTTGTAAATTAATTACTGTATAAATGGCTAAAAGCCTAAAACTAATGTTTGTGGTTTTTGACAAGATAGTAATAATGCAAATTGAAAGATAAAATTTGCGAAACTAATATTAATTAGTCAAATATAACCGACTAGTTCTTAAATTACCAATAAGAGGGTCTTACTATCTCAACTAATCCATAAGTACGCATCACAACATCAATATTATTTGTTAGGAGAACTTATATCACATTCGACGTCTTACCAACCTGATTTCGAATTAGTCATAATATGATAGCAAATCCTATTTATCATATAAATAACTCTAAAATATGTATATTAATTTTGTGAAGTGGGTCTAGTACCATTGAAATATTAGCTAACATACAATGTAAGAGAGTAGGGACTTATCTCATTTGTAATATAGTGTGATAAGTTGTCGAGTTGCGTGGGACAATTATGTATTTTTAGCATAAGATAGTGATTTGGTGATTGGAGAACATGGATGTATGCGTTTTTAATAGAAAAGCTGGCAACAGAGATGTATTAACCAATATTACGTCTTATGGTGGGATCAGGTAGCTAAACCCAATCATTGAAGGAAGATCAAAATTGGAAGAGCATCTTGCTCATGTGAACAGCCTTTAGATATTCTTTTGTTCTTAATTTTTCATGATTCAATGGTTGCTACTCCCATCTTCTCGGGTTCAATTCTCACTAGAAACTTAATACAATGCACTAATAAAGAACGTAAAAATAAAGCTAAGTTTTGGGTGTTGAGCCCTAAACAAGGAAGCCTAATCATTGGAGTATTTTATCCTTTAAATAATACACTAGAAAAGAAATTTACTCATTAATACGAGTATATATAGAGGAGGTAACATTAAATAGTCTTATTAGTTGAATGATGGTTCTCAACATTATAATCGAATTATATTATACGGAATATGAAGTACATTTTTATCGTTATCGTTAACGGCTCTCTATAACTACATCGTAAATTAAAATACTTAATACGAAGTATTTAAAAAATAAAAAAAAAAATCTGAAAACGTCGGTGTGGACGGTGGTAGATTGCAAGTAAGGTTAGTACTACTAGTGGTATAGAATAATGAACTTTATTTGTAAATTTGGGGTCACTAGATACATGCTTTTACTCCCCCAATACACGTGCATTCTTGCCTCTTCCTTTTTTCTTTTTCGTCTTCCACAATTTTCTCGTTACTTCACTGAAAACTTTCAAGTCACCTTGTTCCATCCTTTATCCAAACAACTCACTAGCAAATTCCTCTATTACTTCGTATAGAAACTTGTGATAATTTCACTATATATGCTATATTGTTCATAAGACCGTCGAATTTAAGGAAATTATTAACACATTCCAGACATAAACCGTGGAGTTTACAATCTTACCACCAAAAGCTGTGATCGAGGATAATGAGACGACTCAATGACATTCATCGTCCAAAATGACCTACCAAAGACATGGTAATTGGACAGTGGACAGCTCCGGCCATAGCAATGCACGGCTATGAAGATGAGTCCAGACACGACCAGACCACTCTGATGCAGGCCATTTCACACAGTTAACATTGGTGTACTTCAACAGGGGATGACTTTGGGTTCAACAATTACAGTGATAGCATCATAAATGGTGATGGTGGTGGTAATTACAGGAATAATGTTACTGCAATCGGATATGACACAGCCACACTGGTGATTAAGGAAATAACTATGGAGAATGTTGGGGTGAGCACCCCAGAATAATGGTACAAACTACAAAGTACTCCATAAATAAAGGCCATGTGCAGATGCAACTCATGCAAGGACATATACAACAATCGGCCATGTGCAGATGCATGTTGAGATGATTAATCTATGTACACCATCACATGTTAGCCCATGAATATAACCCGATCTCTTCAGTACAAGTCCAGATGGGTTTAGGTGCTCGGTTCAGGCTAGACAAGATGAGAGCAGCAGCTAGAAAAGAGACCTTACTCCATATACGCTAGATGAGTCTTGTATACTCTTCTTAACAGCAATAATATTGCAAAATAGGTCATAAACTACAAACGACTGCCTCAAATTTGAATCCCGATACAATGGCCAGAAAACAACTGTCCTAATCGATGATAAAAATGCACATCACTTATCACACAACTATATCCATGCCATTTAAAATTCACTGAGCCTAACAAACAGCTCTAAATCCAAGTATAACTTCGGCAATAGAATAGCAGATTTGAGTATATCTCCAAACTACTAATTAAACTGCTAATATTATAACTAATAGGGAAGGGGAAAACAGGGCTTTTTCCAACTTGCAGTAACGGCATTGAAGTCAAGTCTCTGCCAGAACCACAAACCTCAGGATTGTAAAAATCACTGAGAAGCTCGCAAAATTCCACTCTAAACCTGGTAGTCCTCTTCCTCCTCTTCGTCATACTCGAGATCCTCATCAGCAGTAGCATCCTGGTACTGCTGGTACTCTGAAACAAGATCATTCATGTTGCTCTCGGCCTCAGTGAATTCCATCTCATCCATACCCTCTCCAGTGTACCAATGCAAGAAAGCCTTTCTCCTGAACATAGCAGTAAACTGCTCGCTCACACGCCTAAACATCTCTTGGATTGAAGTGGAGTTACCAATGAAAGTAGAAGCCATGGAGAGACCAATGGGAGGAATGTCACAAACACTGGACTTCACATTGTTGGGGATCCATTCAACAAAGTAAGAAGAGTTCTTGTTTTGGACGTTGATCATCTGCTCATCAACTTCCTTGGTGCTCATCTTACCCCTGAACATTGCAGAAGCAGTGAGGTAACGGCCATGACGAGGGTCAGCAGCACACATCATGTTCTTTGAATCCCACATTTGCTGGGTGAGCTCAGGGACGGTCAATGCACGGTATTGCTGGGACCCACGAGAGGTGAGCGGGGCAAATCCAACCATGAAGAAGTGAAGACGAGGGAAGGGAATGAGATTCACAGCAAGCTTGCGGAGGTCAGAGTTCAACTGACCAGGGAACCTCAGACAGCAAGTCACACCACTCATCGTAGCAGAGATCAAATGATTAAGATCACCAACTGCATAAATATAAATTTGTCAGCACTAAATACAGCATTAATTCAGATTTATCAACTGTTAACTAGCAGTAAGAAATCGAATTTTGATTAAAAAGTCTTTTCATTCAAATCATTAAAAACTGCCCCTTATACGTCTCTAGTAGTTGGAGCAATGGTGCGGCTCAATAACACAAACCCATGTTGTAATAACTTGAGCAATCATGTATTGGCATGGAAATAAACTTTTTAAAAGGTGTGTAAAAAACGGAACTCATAATCTGATCCAAAAAGGCAGTTTGTAAAGGTCAGACTTCAAAAACATTCAACATTTGATACATGTATTGGCAGGCCTAAAATTTTGATCACAATTTCCCATATTTCAAAATTATTACCATACTTGTAAAACTGCAACAATCCTATGACAAGTTTTAAAGGTAAACAAAAATTTGCACCCAGCCAATCTTTCACACTCTTCTTAGTTAGCCAATTGTTGAAGATTTTCTAAAATTGTCTTTAAAAAGTTTACAAAGTAGAAACTCGACTAGGAATGTATCATGCAAAATAGATAAAACTACCAATATAAGTAACTAACTAGTAAACAGTGAAGTGTCTATCCAACAAAAAACAGATTTGAGTATACTTACAGCTAGGAGTTGTAAGCTTGAGGGTCCTGAAGCAAATGTCATAAAGAGCCTCGTTATCAAGTACCATACACTCATCAGCATTCTCAACAAGTTGATGGACTGAGAGGGTAGCATTGTAGGGCTCAACCACTGTATCAGAAACCTTAGGTGATGGGAACACCGAGAAAGTAAGCATCATTCGGTCAGGGTACTCCTCCCTGATCTTTGAAATAAGCAATGTACCCATTCCAGAACCAGTTCCACCTCCGAGCGAGTGGCAAACTTGGAAACCTACAAGGATAACAGCAAGAAAAATGAGCAAGACTAATTCACCATACATCGTAGTTTACCAATGCATAAGCAAAAATCAACTATTCTTGAGCAATTCATAACATAAATAGACATGATGGACAAGCTTTATACCTTGAAGGCAGTCACAATTCTCAGCCTCCTTCCTCACAACATCAAGAACTGAATCAATGAGCTCAGCACCCTCGGTGTAGTGTCCCTTGGCCCAGTTGTTTCCAGCACCAGACTGACCAAACACAAAGTTATCAGGGCGAAAGATCTGACCATAAGGACCAGTCCTCACACTGTCCATGGTACCAGGTTCAAGATCCATGAGCACTGCACGAGGAACGAATCGTCCACAAGAGGCCTCATTGTAGTAAACATTGACCCTCTCGAGCTGAAGATCAGAAGTTCCGGTATACTTTCCGGTTGGGTCAATGCCATGTTCGGCACAGACAACCTCCCAGAACTTAGATCCAATTTGGTTTCCACATTGTCCTCCTTGAATGTGAAGGATTTCCCTCATCTTTGAACTGTAATAACAAGTAATCACATTTCAGCAAACATTACTAGTAAGTATACCTAATCAATAATCATGTAACTACATCAGGGCTTAAGACCTGGGCAAATCACTATCGATTCGAAACCGACATTAATCAAAATGTTGAATGCACATATTTATCAAACAATAAATTATGAACAGCATAGATACATATATCTGCAGTCTCAGATATCTAATATAAAAACCTAAAATATTCAAAATAACAAGTGTAGGTTACAGCTCATCAAATTAATTATTTCAGAAAACTTCAATCACAAATTTCTGATTATTTTCCAGATAAATCCACAAATATACTTAATATCAAGCTCAAACTAACAACAAAATCCTCCATTAACAGGTCGATCTACTTGATCTGAAGATCGCAAGTACCATTTCTCTTTTCCGATTCAACAATAATTCATCCAAATGACTATAATCTCATAATACAAACAAATATCGACATCGAACCTTTTCACAAATAGATCTGATGCTTAAACTCGTCAATAATAAAAATATAAACAGATTTGGAACAAATGCGAGCCATTTGAAGAAACAAATTGACGAACAAATTAATTCGAACTTTCGATGTTCAAGCTAACCACAAAATGAAACAAATCGAAAGAAAAATCAGCAGAAATTCAAACAAAATGCAAACAATTTTGAGCAACGATGAACAATCAAATCATTTCAAATTCAAACTAAAATGCAGAAATTCAAACAAACAACAAAAAAAATTCAAAAATCGAAGAAGAAAAACTTACAGAGAATGTCGCCAACGATTGACGCAGAAAATGCGAGAGTGATGAGAGAGAAAGTTCTAGAGAGAGAAAAATTTTAGAGAGAGAGAAGTGAGGAGTGAAGCAGAGGATGAACCCTAGATATATGGCTAAATAAGAGAAAGAAGAAGAAGAGAGAGAAAATAAAATTTTAAAAATATGAATTAATTTTAAATTTTTATATTTAATTAATTTTTTGAAAGAAGAGAGATTTGGAGTAACTGATAGATCTGACGGTCAGAGATTTTTCCCTCCTTTTTTGTGAAGCGCCGTTAGATGCCGTCAGATTGTTTGTGTTGGACGGTCAGGATTTAATGTGAAGTGGGAAGTTTGATTTTTTTATACGAATGTAGGGTCCACGTTGTACTGGAGATTAATTCAAAAATTAAAATTTGAGGGTGAAATGACGAAAATGCCCATTAGGATTTTCCCGCTGATGTGATGTTGGATGAATGTGGGACCCAGGTATTTAATGGGCACCCTACAATCGTGCAATATTGTTAGTGAGGGAAGTGAACCGGGCCAACCGGCCTTTTTCACGATTACCTGTAATTTTTGAATTTTTCATGGGTTTTCTACCTTTTTATTGTATTTTTCATGGGTTTTCAACCATTTTATTGTACTTTGAATTTTTTTTCTAATATTTTAACAACACATTTGAAAGATTTAGCTTACTCGAGTATAGCTGTCAAGATTTGAGAAAATTGATGTTTGGTCTTGTGAAAATTTCAAAAATCATTTATATAGAGTTGATGATAAATTCTTTTTACCAAAAAACCTCATACTTCATACAAAGTATATTGAAAATAACTATTTGAATGAAAATAAATTAAGAATCAATCTTGTATTAACACGAACATGAATCATGCTTCTTGGAGCATGTGTCATTCGTATAATTTCATCACTAGTAAAATGACTATTGAGTCGCATACGTTAATCTATCACAAGAAGTCAAACATATTTGGTGAGTTTATAATTTTTCATGTTATTAGAGTATCTATATTTGTTCGACATTTGTTACACATGCCACGAAAATTAACACGTGGTAATTGTGATGTCAATTAGCTATCATGTCACTGAGTAATATATAGTTTATATTGTGATTTTATAAATAAATGATAGCATTCATTCAATTTTCCTACTTTAGATAGTCGAATTGATCTCTTTCTCTCATAGCATTCACAACCATTAACCTTTTGAGGTTGGTTAATCGGAGAGAGAAAGTGTAAAAATAATAATAAAAAAAACATGAAGAGATAGAAAATTTTGGGGAGATTTTGCAATAACCAGGTTATAGGAATAACCAATTTTTTGCATATGGTCATGGAATAAAATATTGCAACTTGATGGTTTTCATGTCTACCTATGATTGTGTGGTGGGGTTGGTAAAAGCTCAAGAGAGAAAATGTATAATCAAAAAGTTGTGATTAACTATTGTGATACATTGGTTATAAATTGGTATAAGAGTGGTTATAAGCAAGGTGAAAGATGAAGAAATTAATAAAAATAACTAATAGTCACAACCATTGTGTTTGCTCTCATATTCGCAATAGAGTAAAGGTTTTTAACTAGAGGGGGAAAAGTCATGGTCAATTTTGTATAGAAAATGAAAAGGTTTACCAAGTGCAAAGGTACATGCGCATCACGCGCTATTTTATTCATTACTACTCACTAGTGTACACACATAGATAGTAGAGTATACACTGAGAGCACTCACATAAGTGAGCATTTTTTTGCTCATGAGCAAAAATGGTGAACAAATTTGGTAGAAATGGTACTACATCAATGAGGAAAATGAAAAATGCTCATGAGCATTTCAGAATTTGCTCATAGGATGAGCAAATTTCATGATGAACAGTAATCTCGTGGGCCTCGGCATTCATCCAAAATTGATGAGCAAAAATGGTAGAAATGTTACTACATCAATGAGTAAAATAAAATATGTTCATGAGCAATTTAATTGTGTTTTGATTACTAGTGGGATAAAATTTCCTCACCAAAAATGCTCATGAGCAAATTGGTTGGGACGAGAGAGAAAGTGGCCAGAGAGAAAATTAAAG
Organism: Chenopodium album; assembly: GCF_948465745.1. NCBI lineage: Eukaryota > Viridiplantae > Streptophyta > Magnoliopsida > Caryophyllales > Amaranthaceae > Chenopodium > Chenopodium album. The sequence goes on from NC_137855.1 coordinate 2,455,904, forward strand.
TGTAAAAGTGCATGCGTGTCATGCGCTATTTTATGGATCACTACTCACTAGTGTGGACTGTACAATATGTACACACTTGGATAGTTAGATAGTAGAGTTAACTTGAGTGTAGTACAATACTACTGCGGAAGTCCGTAATAGAAAATGCACTATTTAAGCAAAGAACCTTTTACTCATATCTCGACAATAATTGTGGTCAATTGGGTACGAATTAATTAACTACAATTGTCTAATGCTCCACTCCACCTAATATTTATATACATGGTCCACAATTGTGATATCTCAAGCTCCCTGGAAGGGCACCATAGGAAATTTCCATTGATGCTTATGGAGGAGTTTGCTTGTTTCTGTGGCAAATGTGGCCATCCTTCACATCTTTTAGATTGTTATTATAATTACTCTTACCTTGGCTTTTCTAGCTTGCCCCATCATCTTTTTTTGTTATTATTCCATCCATTTTTTTCAAGTGACACATTAACTTTTACACGAAGTTTAGGAGAATTACACAGGGTGACAATCGGATTGTTTGGTTCGGATTTTGATCTGGTCAGATTGATTTGAGCCATTTTCAGATTTGTTTGTATTAATTTTGACAGTCAGTTTTGTCACATCTCAATCTAAATAATGAATTAAATAGGTAAACAAATCTCCTACAAAACAAACAAAAGTGGACAAAGAGGGTATTATTGTTTTTTGTTTGCTTTTTATGGAGGAACAATTTTTATACTAGAGAGCAATGGCATAGTATCTTAAGGAGTGGGAAAGGGGACAAAAAAAGGTTAGAAAAGAAGTCACATGACATAGCAACGTTGTTCCATGTGACATGCCAGCTTACAAGTAGTAGTACTACCATCTTTAGTCTTCACTCTCTTTAGTCCATTTCTTCCAGCAGTTTTCCCAAATCTCAAATCCGATTTATCTTTTTCCCATTCTTTAAAGCACACTCATTATGCTTGCTCAACTTATAGGTCAAGTATCGTTTTCAGATCACTACGAGTATTATTTATTATCAGTAAGGATATAAAGTCATTTTCTTAGATGAACTTCGATCTTAAAAGATTTATTTGTTTACCGTTTATTTTAATAACTAATAAGTCCGGAGTAAGAAATAAGGTGAAATTTTACTACTTGAGCGAGTGAAAGAGTTAAACCTCTAATCTACACTATCAAATTTGTAATTGTTTATCACCACTTGTTCTAGCTATCTGCTACGAAGTATATAAATAGCGTAGGAGGTTGAATATGTAAATAATGTCTACTTTTTTTTTTTTTTTTTGACAAGTAATAATGTCTACTAAGTGTATAAATAATAAAATACGTATGATATAATGGTATAGAACAAAGTAACAAGCTATTCCATCTAAAGTTGTTTTATGTTGCATGATAGATAATTAGATAGTTTTTTATAATCTTTAAGGGCATGTTCTCATACATTAGAGTTCAATTCAGTTCAACTCCTAATTTCCTTCTCTTATAAAATATTCATTTCAATCCAGTCCACTTTAGCTGAGTTCAGTCAATGAGAACAGTCTTAAGACTATTGATTATTCTTTATGATGGGTTTTCTATTATTGTTATTTTTGTTTGGTTTGGATGTTAGTTTATTGATGTGGTCTTATAATAAAATACTATAAAATAAAAAAGGGTTCGTTGATTAATATTAAGTGGTAAAAGGGATGGTTAATCAATAATCATAATGACAAAAGAACAAATGAGTCATCAAGTAAATGAAGAAATGTATACTTTAGTATTTAAAAAAGCAAACCAAAAAAAACATGTGTCATTATTCTATTACATTTCCCAATCTTCTTCTTCAACTCAACGTGCCACATGTCGTATTACATTTTTTTATTTTTGATTATACAATTTTTCTTAACTCTTTCATTAAAACTTCATCTTCATCTCCCCTCTTTAATTCAACCTTTTTAATTTCTCTCTTTGATTTTAGTCCCTCCATCTTCTTTCTATTAAGTATCATTTCAATTAAAGTCCCAAAATTTTTATTTCTTTAATTATGTTTTCATTTACATATTACACTCATAATTATTTATTGGTATTTTCTCACTCATCTCTCAATGCAATTTTCTATGAACAAGCCGTGCATTGCACGGGCGAGAAGACTAGTTGGTCATTAATAACATACGAGTATCTACCAAACCAGAAATACTAACAGATGAGCATGACAATTCGATAAGCAACAGAAAAAGCTAATTCCACGAGGCATCAACTAACCATTTAAGTAAAACATACTAGCTAGCATTCAACAACTAACAATTGATTGTCAAATAAGTTTGGACTTCTGGAGTTAAGATGACAAATTAGTGCGAGAACTGCCATGTCTAACGAGGAAATGAAATTTTAATAAAAATGTCAGTCGTTATTGCTTAAAAATCAAAAAGAGTAATCAAAGCATCAGGCAAAAATAGGTACATATATACACCCATTAAGGGACACATTCAAGCCTTAGAAGGCAAGAACAAGAAGGTCCCTAAGGTGGGACATCAAATATGGCTTTTAGCCAATCCCATGTTGATCCAACTTACGCAAAGTATGGTAATTATTACGAGTACTCATCTCTTTACTCTCTCCCTTTATATAACTCAAAAGAATATTGCAAGCAAAAAATTAAATAAAATGGATGTTGGTGATAATATGCATGTGATTGTTATTAGATTCAGATTTACAAAAATTAACTAATTGCAGTAACAATGCATCACATGAGCACATAGCCATATATAGTTGGAAGTCATCATTTTGCTAAGGATCACATGCATATTTAATACTTCTACGTATAATTATTTGGCTCAATGTCCAACTTTTTTTAAAACTTACTTAAAAGCTTATAACATACTGTATATAGTTCTAATTTTTAAAAGTTGATTGTTGTTATTGTACTGAAAATAAGTTATAGAAATATACGAAGTAATTCTTATACAAGTGATATGAGAGTATCTCCAAAAAAAACTAGTTGAGTCAAGATTTGAATCTTATTGAACAAGGCATACATCCAATCCATTGCCATTATAGATAGTTGTGGGTCGTGTCCATGATGTGTTTTATGTCGAGTTCATGTGCTTTGAGGTTAATTGGCCATGCTTAAACATGAGCTATGTATTGTGCCAAAATTTTCAAAAGGTTAGCTCATGCAGATTTGGATTATTGGACAAAGTATATATCCAATCCATTGCCACTAAAGATGGTGGTGGCCCTTCTGGGTCGTGTCCATGATAATGTCGAACCCATGTGCTTTGAGGTTAATTCAACCCTGCCTGAACCACAAGCTATATGTTGTGTCGAAATTTTCAAAAGGTTAGCGCATGGTCGTCTGCCACCGTGCCAAGCCGTGTTGTTCTTATATGGCTAAGACACATTTAATTGATTCCAGCGTGTTTTGTCGTACCATACTTTGAAACGGCCCGTGCGGCCGAGCGCCATTTCTATTTGCCAATTGCCATTTGCCTTCATTTCATTAGTTTGCAAAAATTCGTTTGCAGTTCCCCTGTTTCCCTCCAAAACCATCCACCACAAAATCTCACTTCAACCACCTTCTTCTATGTTCAATCATGCTCGTTTTCTCCCTGTAATCTCCCCCTTCTTCAACCCCAAACAACCCTCTTTCTCTCTCTTCTCAACATCCGCCATTAAAGCTCTGCAACCATCACAACCCCATTTCTTATCTCCAAACTCCATTGATTTCCTCCCTCTCCTTTCTTCTCTCCAATCCCTTCATCAAACCAAGCAATCCCACGCCCTCGCTCTCGTCTTCGGCTTTCTCCCTTCAAGCGTCTCTCTCTGTGCATCTCTCATCCTAAACTATGCCAAATTTGACAACCCAGTTTCCTGCAAATTTCTCTTCGAAAATTCTGTGTTTTACTGTAAAACACCCTTCTTGTGGAATACCCTTTTGCGAGGGTATTCCATTGCTAGGGTTTATGATGTTTTTCATGTTTATAATTATATGATTCGAATTGGAATTAGGCCTGATGATCATACCTTTCCTTCTGTAATCAAGAGTTGTGCTGATCATTGTGAGAGTCAGAAGGGTAGAGAGATTCATGGGTATTCGATTAAGGTTGGATTTGATAAGCTTGTGTTTGTAGGTAATACCCTTTTGATATTTTATAGTAGTTGTTGTGATTTGAGGGATGCACAGAATGTGTTTGATGAAATGCCTGAGAGAGATGTTGTTTCATGGAATAGTATGATTGGAGTGTTTTCTGATAATGGATGGTCTAAGGAAGCTGTTGAGGTGTTTTTAGAGATGAAAATATGGTCTGGGTTTTTGCCAAATGCGGTTGGTGTTGTGAGTGTTTTGCCGGCGTGTGCTGAGCTTAAGGATGAGGTGGTGCCGAGGATGATACATGGTTATGTGGTTAAGGTTGGGTTGATTAGTCAAGTGAGAGTTGGCAATGCGTTGGTTGATGGTTATGGGAAGTGTGGAAAATTGGATAGTTCTTTGCAAGTTTTTGATGAGATTGTTGAGAAAAATGGTGTGTCTTGGAATACCATTATTACAAGTTTTGCTCATGCTAGGTGCTATAGTGATGCTTTGTACATGTTTAGGCTGATGATTAACTCAAAAGAGAAGCCAAGTGGTGTTACGTTGTCGAGTTTGTTGCCAGTTCTTGTAGAATTGGAGTATTTTGATGCAGGAAAAGAGGTTCATGGACTTATTATTAGAATGGGTTTTGATTCTGATCTCTTTATCTCAAATTCATTGATTGACATGTATGCAAAGGCAGGGGATTCCACTAAGGCTTCTAGTGTATTTGAAAGGATGAAAATGAAAAATGTTGTCACATGGAATGCCATGGTTGCTAATTTTGCTCAAAATAACCTCGAGTTAGCTGCATTAGAACTTGTGAGACGAATGCAGGCTTTTGGTGAAACTCCGAATGATGTAACCTTCACAAACATTTTACCAGCTTGTGCTCGAATAGGCGCACTTCCCTCAGGCAAAGAAATACATGCCAGATGCATTCGGAAGGGAGTTATCCCCGATAATTTTCTTTCAAATGGGTTGATAGACATGTATGCCAAGTGCGGTTTTGTTGAGCTTGCGCAGAATGTATTTGATGTATCCACTAGGGATCAAATATCATATAACACACTGATAGTAGGCTATTCACAAACTACCGAATGCTTGAAGTCTCTGAGTTTGTTTGAAGAGATGGGATCCATGGGTATGGAGCGAGATACAATTTCCTTTGTAGGTGCTATTGCAGCGTGTGCAAATTCTGCAGCACTGAAGTCGGGGAAGGAGATTCACGCTTTTATCATAAGACGGTTGTTTCACACACACCATTTTATCACCAATTCACTTTTGGATCTTTATATGAAGTGTGGAAAGATTGGGATTGCTCAGAATATCTTCGAGCAGGCTCACAAAAAAGATGCTGCCTCTTGGAACACAATGATTTTAGGGTACGGAATGCTTGGAAAGTTTGAGACAGCAGTCTCTCTTTTTGAAGCTATGAGGGAAGATACTGTGAAGCATGATTCTATTTCATTTATAGCTGTTCTATCAGCTTGCAGTCATGGAGGACTCGTTGATGAGGGGAAGAAATACTTTGAAGAGATGAAGGCTAAAGGCATTACACCAAAGAATATGCACTACACTTGCATGATTGACCTTCTGGGCCGAGCAGGACTAATGGATGAGGCTGTGGAGGTTATCAGAGAGCTTCCATTTGAACCAGATGCCAATATTTGGGGAGCTTTACTAGGTGCTAGCCGAATCCATGGGGATATAGAGTTAGCAAAATGGGCAACAGAGCATCTCTTTGTGCTAAAACCTGATCATTCTGGGTACTATGTGCTTCTCTCAAATATGCTTGCAGAAGCAGGAAGGTGGGATGAGGCAACAAGGGTGAGGGAACTCATGAAATCAAGGGGGGTCAAGAAAGATCCTGCATATAGCTGGGTTCAGAATCGTGATCAAGTTCGTGCTTTTCTAGTAGGGGAATCGTGATCAAATTTTTCAGTCACATGAGAAATATTCTAAAATGTTCAGAAAAAGTTGTCACTTTCCGTAAAATAGTAATAGTTTATTTTTGAGTATTTTAACAATGTCTTTAAATAGATTAAAGTGATGGGAAGGGTATAGGACCATTACAAAGCATATGTTTTTGTCAAATCAATCAGGTTGTTTATGAAAGGTTAGAACAATGTGACAACTAATTTTAGACAGTGAAAATAGTTCTAATGCATGTATACAAGACTTGACAAAATACGTAAGATAGGCTAGGATCAGGTTCATTTGATAGCCTTATTTGCAGTTTGCGGGCAAATGTATCATGCGATTCTTCTTGATTATACACCAAATAGAATTTCAAACAAGATGATATTGATGATTTATGGAGATGTAAAGACTTAATTTTGAAGAATAATCTCATAAATACTCGTGATATTTTAACTCAATTTTACAAGATGATCCTCAAGACCTCAACAAAATATGGCCCAGACATGGGAACAGGGGCATCCTAAGCTGATTTTGACATTTTGTATACAACCAGAGTAACAAAGAAGAATATGTAATCACCATACAAAATTACATACAGAAAACAATATGCCTACTCTATGCTAAGAGATTAAAATTGACCAGAAAAAGGGAGGAAAGAAAGAGATGTGATCATGTCAAGATTGGTGACAGACCACAGCTTTGCAAGAAGAGTCACTGTCAATGATCCACAATCCCAATTCTTCAAGATGTTTATGCACTGAATCTATGTCCATCTCAAGTGACCACGATATCACCTTTGTATTTGTTGGTAGCGATTGATTTCCATGGACTCTTTCAAGTTTCAAACTATAGTTTACGTCATCAACACTCTTAAATCTAAGGGCATGATTTTCTGCAAACTTTTCTACAATATCAACAAAATTCCCAGTCTCTTTTAGTAATGAATCTTGTCTAATCAGCGTCTCCACAGTGGCAGCAAATTTCTGCACAAATCTTTCATCCCAAACTTCCCGAGAAGATGACGAGCTCCTGACAACCAAGAGTCTTGAATCCTTACCAACATAGAAGCTGCTGTCAGTAAAATCGAATGGTGGGTTACCGATGAGTGGAAGCATATTGGAAGTAATAACCCAATTATCAAACCCAGCTTCCAAACATTTTTTGATCACAAAAGCTTTTACCACTGTCTCCTTGATCAATATAGAACTAGATTTCTTACTTCTTGTGATGCTGTCAAATACATCTTCTGTAAAAATCACAGGATGCCCCCTTCTTGGCAGATCATGCAGCAAGTCTGATTCAGAGTTTGGGACCATAAAAATGTAGTTCTGAATATTAAGCCTTTCAAAATGGCATATCAAATTCTTTACAATTGTCTCTGAAGATTTCAACAAGCTGACCAATAAGACAGGTTTTTGTTTCTCCATGGTGTGAAGAATTTGGCTAACGTCACTGAGTTTCTTTGCAACTCTTCCAGGAAGTACTCTTCTGAAGCAGAAATCATACCATTGTAGATCACTCAAAGATTGCATGTCCAGAAGATTGATATCATGGGAACTTTCATCCAACAGTTGTGAATCTGGCCCGGCAGTCTTCCCATAGTTGACACCAGGATCTCTGTGAGAGACGCTGAGAGCCCTTTCATGAAGAAAATTCGTGTAGATGTTAAAGTAGCCATGTGAATGAATGAATTTAATGAACCATGGGGTCCATATCTTCTCTCCCAATTTTTTGTACCAACCTGTTGTCACCTGCAGATAAACAGATAAAGTTGACTTCAGATCAATGTTACAATGGCATGAGTTTAATGGTCCCCTAGGATAAAGGACAAGGTGGATCAAGGGACTGATGGAGAGTCAAATACCATTCCATCAAGAACTGGCTTGATGCCCTTGGCCTTATGGTCATCATACCAAAGGCGGAACTCCTTCCAGGGTCTTGGAAAGAGAAGCTGACCCCAGGTTCCCACCAACGGGTAAAGGAAGAACCTGGTTTCACTGTCCAACTTTATTTTGTTCCCGTGCTTACCTGAATATAATAAACAGTGCACAAAGTAATGATATGAGACTACTGATGGTAACAGGGTAAAAGAGGCTTGGACCCCAACAATGTAATCACACTCTTATCCATGATCAATTTACGCTCTACAAAGGCACTAACAAAAACAAGAGAATACACAGATTTGTTCTATCACCAACTTCGCATGGAGCAAGAAGTGTGTATAAAGGACCAGTCTCTTATGAATTTCATTGAGAAAGCTAGGAACTATGTATAATGATAAAAGGAGTAGACTTCCATGCATGAAGTCGGCACCAAAAAACATCAATGCAATTCCTTGAAGTCATTAAATTGGAAGTATTCGAGTACCAGGCCAGCCACTTCTATGATATGTGATATCTGTAGATTATACAAATAAATTTAATTCACAACCACTAGAGACCTATTTGGACTCTGTATGTATGGCAGCATGCATCAACAATCCTTCTTGTTTAACTTCTCAGTGTTACTAATATTCCTGAACGCAAGTCATCAATAACCCCTAAAACAAATCAGTAACAGTAATCCATCGACTGTGACTTCCAGCTAGTTCCAGGACACACTATGTAAACACTATTGCATGCAGAACATCTTCCCCACAATAATCCTACCCTTATCTACTACTCTCTCCATCCGAAATAAGTTATCACATTGTCTTAATCCTCCGTAATCAGTTAATGAAATAACTTACATAATAGTCGGGTCATTTATATCATCTCCCCATCATTTACTTTAAGCAGTGACATTCTATGAAATCTAATTATACCCATTACCAAATTAAGAAATGTGATTAGGAAATGTGACAATTCTTCCCGGGATTCCAAAATAGTACTAGTATGAGTGAATAATTATTTCATTTTGGAGTAAAAGATCCCTAATACACAATCTACCAACCTTTGAAGCTACCAATTTCACTTTCTTCTCGCTTAAAAAAATTGCTTCACTTTCTAATAAATCAAACAGCCACCATCACCACAATACAGCAGGGAGCCCAAAACAAAACCTCTAGGCCTATTTCTACAATGCAGGAAGACAAAGAATAAACACCATTCTTAATCCCTCAGAGAAGCTTATTTTCTCTCATTGACAAATAATAATAAAGCAGATTAGCAAACTGACATCCTTGCGAGTCTTCACTAAAGGAGAAAACCTTCACTAAACCACAACTGATATGAGTTCTTAACAAATAGCTTAACTTGATTTGTCTCCCTAATATGCAAACGAGTTGCTTCAATCAAAATTACGGAAGGGTTTCACATGTCCTTCCTTCTATTGCATTGTAGCCATTCAGGCATAAAAAATCTCTAAAACATTATAATCCCTTAACTATTAGCCTCCACTCTAAAGTTTGTACTCCTAATTCATAGTCCAACACCCAATATCCGTCTCAATACCACAAAGACCAGCCCTAACTCCTAAGGAGGTTCAAATATACACAGCCAAACACCCAATACTGAAACATCAGCCACTCGTAGCTCGAATCATATTTTAGCTGATTAACAGCTAATGACCAAACCAATTGTAGCTAACCCTCAATCATTCAACTGAACATATCCACATTATTTCATACAAGAATCAACACAAAAATTAGCTAAATTTGAACTCAAGCATACCATTTCATTATACCAAAATAATCATTATACATATAGCAAGATAATCATATTCAAGCATATAATTTCATTCACATAATTCACTACAATGTAGCAATAAAATACCAAACAAATCAAAAAAAATAAATAATGATCAATAACAAAGTAGGAGGTACCTGGGACAAACCTTGGACGCTGAAGTGAAGCACCAAAAATCGAAGGGCTAAAATTGGATTGATTATAGTAATAATTCAAGATTAAACCCTTAATCAACTTATAATAAAGAGGGGAAACCTCCAAATCATCTTCAACAACAAACACAAACTCATCATCAGAAGAAGGCCACCAAGCTTCCAACCACTGGGCCTGCAAACCCACATTGACAGTCCTATAATGGATCAACTTCTTCCCAAAAACCCACTTAAACCCATCAACAAAACCCAAGATTTCATGGGAATTTTCGAGATTCCGGCCCAAATCAGAGGAAGATGAATTGGGGAAGTGGTCAATGAAGATGTGGAGGTCAACTGTGTCGCCATAGTAGTGGGCGGAGGAGAGAGAGTGGAGGCAGCGAGAGAGGGAGGAGAGGCGGTTGTATGCTAGGAGTTTGATGGTGAAGGTGAAGGGAGAAGAGGGTTTTTGAGGAGAGAGAAAGTGGGTTGTTGGGGTAGAGAGAGAAGGAGAAGGAGGAGAGAGAAAGTAGTGAGAGAAGATGAAGAGAGCGAAGAGAGAGAGGAGAAGAAAAAGGGTTAGGTATTGTTTTTTGGGAGGTGCCATTGAAGAAGAAGAAAGATGGAAGATGGGATCACAGTGTCATTGGGAAGGGAAGAAAGAGAGTGAAGTGTGAAATTGGTGTCAAAAGTTTTTTTTTTTTTTTTTTTTTTTTTTTTTGGCATAATTGGGTTGGGCTTGTGTTGGAATTGTTATATGATGGGCTTTCAAAAGATGTCAACGGGTCGGGTCTGCATCAGATTTAGATTTAGATTTAGATTTGCGAGTTCAAAATTCAGAACTCCATATTCGCTCAGTTAGGGGTTACTTAAGTTATTGGGTCAGGGGTTACTCGAGTTAATTGGTCAGGTGTTTACTTGAGGGGTTCGGTCAAGTATTACTCGGTTAGGGGTTACTTGATGGGTTACTAGGTCAGGAGTTACTTGAGGGATTACTCGATCAGGACTAGAGATGGCAATGGATCGGATTTGGATCGGGTGGAGCTTCACCCGCATCCATCCATTAACCTAATCGCTCCATCCACATCCATCCGTCATCCGCTTCACCCGTCATCCATATCCGTCCGTCCATCATCCGCGGATGAAACGGATAGAGTGGATGACTAATGGATGAGTATTAAAGTTGAAAAAAACTCACATAAACTTTAATTTTCGATTATTTGTACAATAGTTTTATTAATTTTATTAATAAAAAACGAAACAATAACAATATATTGTTTGAAAAATTAATTTGCAACAAAAAATACATATAATTTTCTTGCACATTTCATATTTTATTATTAAAATTCTTAGATTAAAAATTAGTATATGTTAAACGGGTGGGTGGATGGTTAGCGGGTGAAAAAAGTATCATCCACATTCGATCCGATCCATCATCCGCTTCATCCGTCACCCGCTTCTCATCCATTTAATTCGGGTTTTCGTCCATTTATTTATTGTGGGTGGAGCGGGTTAGTGGATATCCACTTAATATTGCCATCCCTAATCAGGACTCCTTCAAGGGTTACTTGAATGGTCCCTCGGTCAAAAGTAACTCAAGTAACCCCGACAAATCAAGTAACCCCTGACTGAGTAACTCGAGTAACCCATGCCATACAAAAAATCTCCTTTTACGAAATACGAGTAAAACACTTGAGAGTAGTAAAATACTTAAGACTTTAAATCTCATGGTTTTGTGGGGTATACTGTACATGGATTTAGCTCTTTTTTTTATACGGAGTATTATTTAAACTTATTAGCTCGGAGTTTATCTTATTGGACTTTAAGCCTTATTGAGTTATTGGAACTTATCCTATTTTATTTACACTTATCTCTATCCTTATTAGCTATTTATGGATTAGGTACATTTCTATACTCTGTACTCCATAATTTGAAACTGAGTACTCCTATTTTTTCCAAGATGGGAATTTCAAGTAGTATAGCTTCCAAATATCACAGCTTGTGTTTAAATCTTTTCAAACGGGAAAAAAAAGTAAACTGAAAGGGAAACAAATAATTGATGGGAAAAACCAATGGAAAAAGTCATCCCACTAATTATTTTCAAATTGCATGGTACAACAACTCCAATTAAATATCATTTCAGTGATATGGTGAAAATGACAATCTGTTACCACCAAACTATACAAAATTTGAATAATAAAATTAAAAAAATGTTCTAGAAAAATACCAAGTATGTAACCAGTTGTAAATTGGAAGTGATATAAATAACAGTTCATTGAATTTTTCAACCAACAACTGAATGTGAATATGATAGCTTAATAATAATAATAATAATAATAATAATCATGAAATCTATATTTAATATGCCAAAAATATAGAAAAGGACAAACAATTAAACTTCCTTAATTCACATTTCAAGACATTCCTTTTTTTTTTTTCTATGCAAAACCCATTTACACCAGCTGGTCAACTGTTGAATAAGGGCAAATTAGTCTTATATTTGTACCTAATCACCCCCAAATCAAGTTTAATTAATCTTATCTTATGACAAAAAAAGTGATAATTATAAAAAATTTTTAACTAAACTGTGAGTCTGTGAGATGAACAACAACAACAAGAAACAAGTGATGTGGGCCCCTCTTTCATGGAATTTTTGAAGTTTGAACATTTTTAGTTTTTTACTGACAGATTTTCTCAGATAAACAATAAAGTTTTAATTTTTTTTAGAGAGAGAAAGTATAGAGAGAGAAAGTGTGGGGGTAGTAAAACAAGGAGAAGAAGGTTGTGTGAGCTGAGAGCGGCCAATTGCTTTTGCCTTTTTTTCAAAAAGCAAACATCTTTTTCTTTCACACCCCTTCAAACCCTCTTCTTCATCCCTTTATCTCTCTATCTCTCAATTTCTTTGATTTTATCTGGGTGTAATTTATTTGAGCTTGAATATACCTGCTTGAATTTTGACTTGGTGGAAGAGTCTCAAAAACCCAGAAAAACCCATTATTTCTTCTGCATTCTCATGATCTGTAAGTTTCAAAATCCCCAATTTTTTATGATTTTGGTGTTTTGGTGAATTTATGCTGTTTATTATACAAGAAAAGTAATTAAATCAGGGCTTAAGTTGGTTTTCTTACGTTAATTGAGAAATGTGACAACTTTGTTTGGAATTTTAATGCTTGACTTGATATTTGTATATAATTTGCCTGAATTTCTTCAGTTGGGTTTATTTGGAATTTTTAGGTGTGATTTATGCAACTATATTAGTTTGTGATTCATGTAATTGGAACTCTATTGAATTGGGTTTTTTACCTTTAATTTGAGAACAGAAAGAGGATGAATTGGGGGTGGTAAAAGGTAAATTAAGTGATGTTTAGGTGGTTGTCTTTAACTTTAGGGTTTCAGTTTGGTGAACTGAACACTGACCCACATTTTGAGAGCACTAGGTTGGGAAGTCTTTGTAGTAATAGATTTAGATTCCAGTTATGGGTTTGTTGAGAGGGTTTTCATGTAGTAGCATGTTGATTTTGATATTGTTTTGTGCTTGATGAACATCAGAATTGTTGGAATCCGGCACCATGACGAGGTTGACTCGTGAATTTGCAACTATGCAAAAGGAGAATGTCCCGGCTGTTTCAGCAGACGTGACATTCCTGTCAAGCCGGTTTCCTAATTACAGGATCGGGTCTGATAATCAGGTTTTGGAGGTCAAAGATGAGCAAAAGGTATCAATGAAAGAGATTGTTGCCCGAGAGACTGCAATGTTACTGGAACAGCAAAAACGCCTTTCAGTTCGTGATCTTGCCCACAAATTCGAGAAGGGATTGGCAGCTGCTGCTAAGTTGTCAGAAGAGGTTCTTCATTCATAGCCTTGCTCACACACTTTTGTGCTTACCAGTTCTTGTAACCTCAGCATTTGTTATTATCAGCTGTTTTTAATTTGCTTGTTGTTGCTCTCTCCATGTGGTTAAATAGCTGTAGATATTATAATTTCTGCTGATAATGCTTGACATATCCAATGTTTTAAATCTAAAGATATTCGATCAAATTTACCTTTGAATCAACACAGAAGTGAACATTTTTATAGATAATAATCTATAATTTCAACATGGACCTAAATTATGCAATTGGAATACAGGATAAACTCAAGGAAGCTGCTTCTTTGGAGAAGCATGTTCTTTTGAGAAACCTTAGAGATGCCTTGGAATCCTTAAGAGGTCGTGTGACTGGTAAAAACAAGGGAGATGTAGAACAAGCCATTACCATGGTAAGTCTGTTTTAACAAGTCCCCTATGTCTGTTCCCACCCCCTTCCCCCATGTTTTCATTTGGTTGTGTTATTCTAGTTAATATATATATATATATATAAATTTTTTTTTTCAGTATATAATTGATGTTACATCATAGAGACAGAATTATATCCTGCTCTTATGAAGCACTAGCACATCTAGAAATTTTCTCAATTAACAACACGATGAACAAACTTCACATAATTATCAATCCTTGGAAAATAGCTATGCAAAGTGATGAGGATTTAAAATCTACTAACCTATAATTGTAAGGTAATTTCTTATTACAGTGCCATTGAGCAATTTTCCTAAAGACTTCAAGAAAACTGGTGTAATAACTAGTCAGTTTTCCAGTATCTCAGTAAATAGGTGTGACTGAGTTTTAGGAGGATGAAATGATAGACTATAGAAAGGCTAGACTGCTAGATTGCAAATCAGAAGTAAGTGTGTTCATAGTTAGCATGCTTTTTGGTAAGAATATGACATAGTTTTGGCTTGTCTGATCTGCTGTGAACTTTTGCTGGTCAAGGGCTCACTGAGTTCCTGTTAGCTAACATAAGAAATCACGTAAATATGGATTAGTGAATGAGGAAAGTTGTAAGATTTTTATTGATCGTTGCTCACTGCATCATCAGCCACCTGCTGTATGTATTGTTAACACAATTTGTTGTATTAGACTCCCTAGATTCCAAGTTCCAACTACTATTCCTTTAATGACCTAGTTACTAGTATTGATTAAAAATTTCGAATCTCAAGTGAGGGGTCTAAGGACTAAAACCGGACCTTTTGTCTGGTAAGCTTCTATGATGCTGTTAAGCCAAGTGCCTTGAGTTCTTTTGTGATATATTGAGTTTGTTAAGCTCCTATGATGCTGTTAAGCCAAGTGCCTTAGAGTTCTTTTGTGATATATTGAGTGTTTGTCGAGTAGTAACTTAAAATTAACGTAGAGTTGGTGTCTGTAAATGCCTGAATGGTAGTAAGTAGATCCAGTAACTCCGTAATAATATGCTTTTGTTACATTAAATGAAATTACCAGTCAACCTATATCTAGAGTATAAAGATCATTTGGTACCATATGTTACATAAGTGACCCTTTCTCATCACCCAGGTTGAGGCTTTAGCTGTTCAGTTAGCCAAAAGGGAAGGAGAATTGCTTCATGAAAAGGAGGAGGTGAAAAGGCTAGCACACTTTTTGAAGCAGGTATGCTGTAATATTCCAGAATATCCTGAAAATGAAACGACTAGTTGATTCTTCTGAAGTTGCAACATTCTGTGTTATACTTGATCCTCTATGATGAGGTTATTCATTTACCTTAATCCTCGAGCTTATGTGCTTATAATCGTCACTGTTATTCTGTTGCTTATCAATTAGGCATCTGAAGAAGCAAAAAGGCTTGTTGAGGAGGAAAGATCTATTGCTCGCTCTGAAATTGAAAATGCCAGAGCAGCTGTGCAGCGCGTGGAAGAAGCCATTCAGGAACATGAGCAAACATCCCGAGCTTCAGGAAAGAAGGTTGATCAATGTCATTGGTTTTAATAATCTAAACTACCCACCTCCCCCTTTTCTTGTTTTGTGAGGCTTCATATTAACGATTTATCAGTAGTGTAATAGTGCGTTGCTGTGATCTCAACTTCCTCTTCTTTGTCATGGTTTACGCTTACCTCAAAAGGCCCTGACTCAGCTCTATGCATTTGCACTGTTCATACTTCTGTACCATCTGTTTGAGGATATTAGGGGATACTGCCTTATTGAGCCAGACCTGTCAAGCATTTGTAGAATATATTTCTCCTCTCTAAAATTTCCATGTGCATCGTCAGGATTATGAAGAATTATTGAAGGAAGTTCAGGAGGCTAGACGCATCAAAATGCTCCATCAGCCTAGCAAAGTAAGCATTGTTATTTCTATTTGTGCCTATAAATTTGCAATTCTGTATTTAGATCTATCTTATTGTATATTTATGGGTAAATTCTATCAATCGTCATCTTTCCAGGTAATGGACATGGAATACGAACTCCGAGCATTAAGGACTCAGCTCATTGAGAAGTCTAAGCATTCCATTCTGCTTCAAAAGGAGGTATTATAGTCTATTGATTTGATAAGAGTAACATGTAATTTAGAATGCAGCTGTTGATCTTAGGGTTTTGGGCTCTGTCTCTGGTATCTGTTTTGCTGTATCGAGATTATAGGCAATATTTCTTTCAAGTTGGCTCCTGTTATTTACTCCATTGCTATACATTGAGCTGCCGGCTGAATCCATACAAAATATGTTAGAGCTTTTGGCTTTCAATTTTCTCTAGAGACTTTTTCATGAATAGCTATAAGCCTTTGATATTGTTCAGGATCTAAGTATATGGGGGTCAGTAGTGATGGTTACAACCTGTTTATGCTCTCTACAAATTGGAATTTTATATTGTAGGTGATGGACCTCTGAATAAAATTTTCTGATTGGGATGAAAGGAAAGAAGATAATACAAAAAAATAATGTCAGAGTGTAATTTAATTTTCTTTGCTGTATTACTATTGAATGTCCTGGAATTTGTTGTGTTTCAATTGGGTTGCTCCCTTTATTATTTCTATCATATTTGTACTTAAAATTTTTAAATTTTCTACCTTTTGCAGTTGATAATGAAGAAAAAGAACGAGGATGAATTTTCCCATTTATACGAAATTGATGGTCAAGAACTATTAGGTTCATTTTTGCGGGTCCAAACACGTTCTGATGAGGCTGCAGAGCTCTCGGAATGCTCAATTCAGTGGTATCGTATAGCATCTGACAGTGAGAAAAAGGAGGCTATTTCAGGTATCAATTGCTAAGATGTTAGGAACATGCCTTCAGTCTCTGTGTCCACTTGTGTCAATATTTTTCCTGTGATTGGACCCTTTTGTGTATCTTTCACATAAAAATACTGTTGCTCATTGTATGAAACACTTATTATGTTGCTGCTTGATTGATTATACTCTTGTAATGCTATTCTTTGATCGATTCCATTATCTGTCTAATGTGATGGGCAATTTGTGGGTACAAATATAAATTTTAGTCTTTAGAACTCATGAACCAACCCCAAATGTTGGCAGTTGTCTGAACTTCCCCTCCTAACCGTTATTATGTTTTTCAAAGTGTGTTAGTTGTTTTCCGTTTAAAAATATTCCTGGTTCTTAGGGGGTTGGAGGTGTGTATTGTGTTTCTAACTCACTAGTATTGATAGTACTACCTCCGTTTCTTATTAGTTGCAACTTTGGGGTATTATTTGTGAGATATAAAATATTCCAAAGTTGCAACTAATACGAAACGGAGGTAGTACTTTATTTAAGAAGTCAAGTAGCAATATTTTGGAGAAGATTGGTCACATTTTTTTTTTGTTAACTGTGTGTGCTGTTAAATGTTATATCAGGGGCCAATAAACAAGTTTATGCTCCAGAGCCGTTTGATGTTGGACGAACCTTGCAGGCAGAAATCACCTTTGAAGGTGGAAAAGCCATGGTTTCCACCACTGGTCCAATTGATCCTGGTTAGTTTATGATCAATTATCATTAACAATTGCATGATTGTTTTGAATCTGACTTGCCAAGTTTATTGATGGCTTTTTCTAAGTCTTGTAGCAACCTAAAGTTACAAATCTAAATGTGAATGCGTTTTTGCTCTACAGCACCAGGTTTGGGAAGCTATGTTGAGGCTCTTGTGCGTAGACATGATACGGAATTTAATGTAAGTTCAAATTGATATACCGAGTCACCCCTACTAATTTCCCCAATTTTGTGTGCTCTTTGAACTTCAAAATCTCATACAGTCCAAGTTTGTCGATTGAGTTTTGTAATATTTTGTACTTTACAGGTGGTAATCACTCAGATGAATGGCGTAGATCAACCATCACAATCAATCCATTCTCTGCATGTTGGAAAGATGAGGATGAAGCTTTGTAAGGGCAAGACAACAATTGCCAAAGAGTACTATTCATCTGCAATGCAGGTGCACCTTTACAAAATTTGAACTTACGTATTGACTGTACCTTAATTTTCCTAGTAATTTTCTTTAATAAGATCATTCTTGTCTAAAATATTAACATCCATTTTCGGTGGAGTGAAAAATTCATCACCCAGGAAACAATCTGATGGGTGTACTTTGTTTTTATTTTCCAATGCTCTTCAGCTTTGTGGTGTAAGAGGTGGTGGAAACGCTGCAGCGCAAGCAGTATTCTGGCAAGTAAAGCAGGGCTTGAGCTTCATCATAGCATTCGAATCAGAAAGGGATAGAAATGCAGCCATTATGCTGGCCAGGAGGTTTGCTTTCGACTGTAATGTAAGCTCAAGCTTCTAGAAGCTAATGCATTCGATATGACCTAATAGCATCCTTAAAATTCCGCTTTTGGCAAATTCTAAACAACTTAAATCCTTTTATTCGCAGATTATGCTGGCTGGTCCTGGTGACAGAACACCGCTAGGGTCATAAACTTCCATCAACCTGACCTTTCGGTTAAATGTAATTATCAAAGTTCAGGAACGTGTCTTGTATATTAAGTTTGTACTAATAGAGAGGTTTTAGAAGAGGCTTCGACAATGTCATTGTGTGACGGTTTATCTAGTGTGCAACCACCCCGCCATCTCTCTTCCTAACCACAGAGGCATTCATTTTTTTGGGTTTGCCTTTTTTTTCAAGTTCATCTCATGGGAATCCCCTGGGTTGTATTTTTACTACTCAGTAGCGTGTCGGTTTTTTTTTTTTCTTCTTTTTTATTATTGTGTCCCTGTAAAAAGATTAAGGCAGGGCTGACTGCCTCTGATTGATTGATTTATTTGATCATACGGGAGTGGTTTTGTTGATTTGCTAATAGAAAAAAGAAAATATTTTAAACCTTTTGTTCTTTTGTTTTCTGCTCATTTATTTGTAAAATTATTGCATTTTGGTTGTTTTTTTAAAAATTTGTCTTTATTATACAATCAAGTCACCAAATTTACATGAATCCAAAAAAAAAAAAATCACATAAATTTTGTGAAATTGTGATGAGTGAATCGATAGAGACTGACATGTGACTATGTGAGCTATCTCTTCTCAAAAAATGTGGTTTAGAGTTGTGACTTCTCAGTAGCTTGCAGGGTTGGGTGACCCAACAAAGCTTTTACCAATTACATTTTTGAATTATTATTTCTCATTTAAGAGGTTAAAATATACACCAAATGAAAATCCCTTCAATATATAGGTAATGGCCAACATAATTTGTAGTTACCCCTTTTTTGAGTTGATTTGTTAAAATCTTTTCGATGTATCTATATATTTTATAACTTTTCAATCCCTCCATGACAATTGTGTTAATAAGCGAAAAAAGTAAATTTGTGTTGTTTTTGTCACAAAATTATATCGACTTAGAGTTTATAAATGGTTAATAAATTTTCAAGCTAGAAGATCAACCTAAATCAAATTCTCTTTCGTAAATCCATTTTATTCCCCATTTGCTGATTAACCATCAATTTAAAGTAGACCTACATTAATTTTATCCTTTTAACATTTTTTTGGAAGAGCTTGAGTAAAATATTTTATACACCCGAAATTATCGTGCCCCCAATTTTTGCTCTTCATTTGATGATTAAATAAAAAATAATTATCTAAATAAGAATACACACGAGTGTACCGTATACTCGGGTGTATATAATATAATCTATAGAGAGTTTAAGAGGAATCTTTGTAGTCGGTATAAATTATAGTTTATCTTAGTTAGTGTCGTGTTTGGTATGCTTCTTCCTATTCTATTCTCTCTCTTTTGTTCGTGCAAAAACACTGCCCAGCAACTCAATCCAGGTACTTTGATACTTCAATTTTCTTCATCCTTCATTTATTTTATCTCCTAATTTGATTATATATGATGGGGTTTAAATATATATATATATATATATATATATATATATATATATATATATATATATATATCTTTCAATTCCAATTGTTTGTATCATGTTGCTCAATCCTTATTGTTTTTTATTCTAATAATCTTGTAATCAATCTGAAATTGTGTTTCCCCATTATTAAGAAGTGATTTAACTTAAAATCTGCGAATTGGGTGTTAAATTTGATCACTTGGGCAATTTAATTTCAATACAAAAATCTGATTCTTGTAATTTTTGAACATTTTTTTTGCCAGAAACTAGAAGATTGTATTGATATGCAAAGTTGAATTTGATTTGTTCGTAGTTGGAACTTAGATGGTATTAGCAGAATTGCAAGAAAACTAGTTTAAATCTGTCACTGCGAAAGTCAAACTATTCTAATGGCTGAAGATGAGGAGAAGAAAACTCTTATTGAAATACTAGAGGAGAATAACCCAATTGATTTAGTTAAGTACATTAATTTTGTGCGTGCACCTGAATGTGGTGCAATAGCGACTTTCTCTGGCACGACTCGTGATACATTTGATGGAAAAGCCGTAGTAGAGCTGAGGTACGAGGCGTATGTACCTATGGCAATACGGTGTATTAAGGCCATATGTACTTCAGCTCGAGAGATGTGGAGTCTTAATTTGATTGCTGTGGCTCACTGTCTTGGTCCTGTATCGGTTGGTGAGACTAGTATATTTATAGCCACTTCGTCTGTTCATAGGGATGATGCATTGGATGCTTGTAAGTACTTGATTGATGAACTTAAGGCGTCTGTGCCAATTTGGAAGAAGGAAGTTTATGCTAATGGAGAGGTTTGGAAGGAGAACTCAGAGTTTATAGAGAGGAGATCCGAGTTGTGGAAGGAGGGTCGCGTGGTGGGTTGTTGTCGAAGGAAGGTTAAGGAGGAGGCAGATGATCACAAGAAGAAGGCTTGTTGTGGTGCCAAGGTTAGGGTGGATGATGAAAGAGAAAACAAGACAGATAGTGATAATACAGGAATAGATCAGTAGAGATTTGTAACTTGGAAATTGTTTTCTTGAACCAAAATAATCATTAAGGTTTTGTTTTGCTTATAGATTATGATGTAAACTTTTGTATTACTATTGATTTGATCAATAAATTTCTTTTCGGAATCTATTGTTGGTTTTTCAAATATTACTTGGAATTCTTCAATTGTTGCTGTTATGGGCTTGTGGCTAATTATTAAATTGATTCTATGTGATGAAAGTATTAAAAAAGTGATAGCGAGCAAAAGAATTTGCAAGATGTGAAAGAAACCAGAATTTTAATTGCAATAGAGGTATAGGATTTACATAGCCAGAAACCATTTATGATCTAGATAAACTGTCAAAAACATTCAGGATATCTAGATGATACAGTGCAAAAGAATTTGCAAGATGGGAAAAGAAACCTTTTAATTGCAATAGAGGTATAGGATCTACATAGCCGGAAACCATTCATGATCTAGATAAACTGTCAAAAACATTCAGGATCTAGATGATACAGTGCAAAAGAATTTGCAAGATGCGAAAGAAACCAGAATTAAAAACTGCAATAGGTAATAAGGTTTTACATAGCCGAAAACCATTCATGATCTAGATGTCAAGAACCTTAGAAGCCACAAATCTGCAAGCCACAAATCATGATATGCCCATGATCTTTGGAAGGAGACACACAACTATTTGGAATTTGGAAGGAGACACACAACTGTCAACAAAAGTCTTTGGAAGGAGACACACAACTTCCACTAAAAGAACACTATCAGACTCGAAATAATCCATTTCACTGCCCGTTCAGATGCGTAGCAGGTGGAAGCAGGGCAACAGCACCCCTGTCAATACTTGAGAATTTCCGGAGAACTCCTTTCATTTTATTTTCTTTAGCAGTTATTTGGAATTTGATTAACATCTTAGCACATTCCCTGCAGAGGTGGCAAAAACAGGATTTGTCAGAAAGATCTAGCCTAAACTCTAAACAACTAGAATATAAAAGAAAACTCAAGGTAGTGTGAAATTACTTAAGCTGTTCTTCTGAGTAGTCTGTGTAGTGCTTGAGTGTATCAGTCCAAACAGGAGTTCTCCCCAAATAATGATGGGCAGCATACACGGAAGCAGCAGCGATTAGTGACGGGCAGTATGACACCACTAACTGATACTGCATCAGACCATTTTCTGCCAAGTAAAAGGCCATGTGTTCCATCTGCAAGCCAAAAAAAAAACTTCTTCAGGAAAGTTTGAAGGGTGAATTACTATCAACTTAATGTTACTTTGCATCCCCCATGTAGAAATTGCAACCGACACTTATTATATACCGTTTCATATAGTTGAGTGATTACCTCTTTATCAGAAGGAACAGTAGCTTTGATGAACCTAACAAGGAAGACATATGGAGTAGCAACTGTGAGATTCCACTCCAACTTCAGTAAGATTTCTTTCTCCATTGCAAGTATTTGTTTATGGGTGTATGCATTGTCAGAGATAGACATGAAATCATTCACCTGCAAGAAAAATCATCTATTATACCATTAGCATATGCAATATACCATTCAGACTGTAAAAAGGTGATTTTAATAATTAAAGGGCTCAAAAATAGCACCTCAGGTGCCCAAATTTCTTCATATTTGCAGGCTAACAGCATTGAGCTGATGCCTACCAGCTGGAGTTCCTTCCTCGAAACAATCTTTGTCGAAAGATACCTATCCACGAGGTCGATAGTCAGGTAAAGGGTTTCAGGCAGCAGCTCAAACTTGTTATGAACTTCGACCAGCCAATCTATGAGAATCATCCTCATCTTCTCATTGATGTGGGACTGCAGTGGCATATAATCGAAAACTCGATACTCATCTTCTGTAGTCCTATAGAACTTGTAGATTTCCTCCACATACTCAACTACTGCTAACTCATTATCAGCATCTGCAGCATCAATGTTCACCACCTGCTCTCGAGGCCTCGTTGCAAGGCCACAAGCTGCCTGTAAAATCACCCAATTTTCAGTACTAGAAATGTCAGAAAACATCAAACAGATATTTACTGTCAATATGATCAGTTTGATCACCTTGCTTCGCGCAGTGAGGACTGAAGTAAGGCTGTATTTCTTCTTCCTAGAGGTTTTTTTACCACTAAGAACCCTTTTCTTCTTCATCTGCCTGTTGTCATCAGCTTCTTCTTCCTCATCAGAGCTTATTATTATGATCACTGTCTCAGGGTTTGGGTTGTATGTAACCTTCTTCTGAGCTCGCGCCTCGGGTTCTCGTACCTGTTCTTCTTCCTTCATTTTCTTTTCAGCTGCTTCTCCATCAGGTACAAGTGACAAGGCTCCTAAGCTCCTGAAACAAAAAATTAAATTCTTTTAAGTGATTTTTTTTTTTTTTTTTTTTTTTTTTTTTTTTGAATTTCTCATGTTAATTGTAATTAAGAAAGCTAAAAAAGCAATCAAAAGTGGGAAATTACTTGATAATAGGAACATTGTGGAAATTAACCATATTTCCAATTTCTTGAAGAGGTTTACGGTTTCCACCATCTTTTTTCTGCTTCTGTTCTTCTGAATCTCACAAACAAAACAAATTAGGGAGTATTGTTTAGGAATATGAGTGCAAGTGAAAACAATATATAGATACAGAGAGGCCGGTAACACACAATTTAACGTGGGAAAAACGCTCTATATAGGGTTAAAAACCCGAAAACGAAGAGAACCAAAAATCTGTTAATACGAGAGTACAAACAAATGCTAATCAAAGTATAGAGTATATACAAAAGACTTGCCTTAGAAGCTTCCAACAATTCTATCCAATTTCAATAATTAATCCTAAATTCCTAATTGCACAAGAATTCTAATAGACCTTGTTAATTAAGTATTAGCCATTAGCCAGCAACAAATCAAAGATTATAATTTAATTAAACATACATTTATTAGTAAATCATGCATAATAATAACATATCAATACAATTAAATGATTAATACATACTTCGTTGATATATCAAATACTTTGAATCTAGAACAAAGCCCAACATCATTCATTCATTCTATTTTATGAGACTGACCCAAAATATATCAAAATACTTTAAATTATTTTTTTTTATTTCCCTAGAATTAATAATTTTTCTTTGAACCATCAAACAATAATACAAATTTCTGGGAGAAAAAAAAAATCGGGTCTTTTTTCAGCAAAAACAGAGGAAGTAATTTGTACCCTGTACCCAGAAAATCAAATTTAATCAGATTCAAATCATTAAACTGAAATACACAAATCCTTATCAAATTAAAATCTGGAAACAAAATTACAAACACCCAGAAAACAAATTTCATCAATAAATTTGAAGAATGGAATATATCAATAACTAAATCCAAGAAAAAAAAAAAAATTCATACCAGGAGCTTTGATGGGAAGATGAGAAGGAAGAACAATTCTGGAATCCATATCTAAAGATTGTCCAAAAACGCCACCAATGCTTGAAAAAAGCGTCGATAAAAACGTATTGAGACGGCTATTATTGCCTGTCTCTTCTTCTTCTTCCTTTTCCCAAGCCACCGTTGAATTTCTCTCTCTAATTCTTTTTCTCTTTCTCTCTCTTAAATTTTGTTGATTGAAATTTCTGGATTTTTCTGCAATTTTTTGGATGATTGAAGAATTGAGAGAATTTGGTGAAGAAAAAGATGATAATTTGATCGAAAATATTAAAGCTGTTGTTCTGCTTTTTGTGGGGGAAGACTGAAGAGGGAAAACGCTCCAACGGTAAACTTTGTTTGTTTCAAACTACAACCGTTGGATGCGTTTGTGATCTTATCTAACGGTTGGAAAATTTTAAGGTTTAGGAAAAATTGGAACAAAGTTACCGTTTGGAATTTTCTTTTTCCTCTCAAATTTACATTTCAAAAATTATTAGTACTATTATGGTATTTGGGTAGATTATTAGGATGGGAACAAGATAAACATTATTTAATACTTTTAAGGCAATGTTAATAATAATTCCATTTCTTCTTAAAACGGAGAATGGATACGTACGGACTTGGAATTTTTTTATTTTTTTTTTGATGCAAAAGTGGGAAAAACCTGAAAACAAAATACAAGAAATAAACTTAACTAACAAACCGGGGTAAGGTAACCCAGACTATGTCCTCCCATAGTAGGTTCCTTATTTCGATAAGAGGAACATCGAAATAAGTCACCTTTTCTTCAAGGAAAACTCCTAAATTAGCCAAATGATCGGCCACTTTATTACCCTTCCTAAAACAATGATTGACTACGACATTACAAAGATAATTAAAGAGATTTCAACAGTTGTTCAAGGTGTGATAACACTCGCCTCCTTGATGTTGTGCTTCCTTAAGCGCTTCGATGCATGCTTAATTATCCATTTGGATCACTAGCTTATCCATGCCTCTGTCTACTATTATACCATCTGTAGCCCTATTTCGAGAGCTAAAAGTTCAGCCCTGTAGGATTTACACACCCCAAATTGTGTTGCAAACCCTTGTATAAATTGACCAGAAGAGTCTCGAATTAGCCCCCCTCCACTAGCCTGGTGTGGTGTTCCTTTAGCTGCTCCATCTGTGTTGAGTGCAAACCATTTGGAGGGTGGTGCAATCCAACGCACAAAAATGAATTAATTAGTACTCCGTAACCTTATAATTCTTATAATGTGTTCGTTAAGAGAAAATCATATTTGAACTATCCTGTCTCCCCAAAAAAAAAAAAAAAAAAAAAGAACTAATTATCAAAGATTTATTAGTATGTAGTACAAAGTAAGAGCCTAAGGAGGAACATGTAATTGAGAACCCTTAGGGCTATGTATATTACTAAGGAAAATGATAAACATAAGGGCTATGTATATATTATCAAAGATTTATTAGTATGTTTAATATTAAGGAACAATTAACATTAATTACGTCAATCTGTGTATGAATTTGTCATGAATTTTCAACTTAATTCCATTTTAGAAAGGATGTGTAATGCATATATATGGCCCTAAATAGCCCTAAGGGCTACAACAATGCTACATATATCATTACCCTATTATTAATGAAAATAAATAGTAGAACAAGTTAGACATTAAAGGTTCCACCCAAATTACAATCATCCTGGACAACTACTTTAGTTACATTCATTTAACATAAATATAAAAAATTGAATATAATAATCATTGTTCTATAATTTCATAGGAGTTTTATTTTTACCAATCTGAAATTATGCAGTAGATCGTAATAACAAGACTTGATCTATAAATACAACATATAAAGTGAAAGGGGGTTTTGGGTGATAAATTTTTCTTTCCCAAAAACCCCTTTCATCTTTTATTCTTTATTATAAAAAATAAATAAATAAATTTTAAAAAAAAAGCCTACCTTCACTTTTCTAAAAAATAACTATTATCAATAAAAAAAATACCATCCTTTATTAAACAAAATTAAAAGCTACCTGTTTTTATTTTGTCAAAAAAAAACCTGTTTTTTTTTTTTTCTAGGGAAGTCATATCCTTCTATTGCCTCCATCATTTCATCAATTTTAAAACTCACTAATATTTTTTAATTAAAACTTTTTTTTCAAAGTTTTTTTAATTAGAATAAGGTGAATGATATTTCATGAAAAAGGGAGAATTAAGCCATATAGATTTCTTATAATGCACACTCAATGTGCGTGTGTCTCATAACTTGTCTAGATAATGATAAAGCTCCATCACCACTTGTTTGTGTTGGATTATCATCTTCACATTTTTGAAAAAGTACAAGTCTATAATAATCTTTGTTGTACTGGGATGCATAGTCGAAGTTATTGCATTGAACAACGATACTCCCATAAATCTTAGAAAGCAACTACCATTTTTCTTTGGCATACAAAAAACCCCAACATTTCCTTGCATGACTTTAGGGAAGATAGAGTAATGAATGGAAGAAAAACCGTGTTAGGATTCAACAACCGAACATGATTGTTTGTTCAACCATTTCAAGGTCCAATTTTAACGGCTACGGAAAAAAAAAAAAAATCACTTACAAAGGGCGTTGGATGTTTGATGACGCCCCAGGAAAACAAGATTGTATGCAAAACGAGGGGGAGTATTAGATTAAATCCGTGCACAAAAAAAAAAAAGAGTTTGGAAACAATGTTAAAGTTTACAATAATGTGAGAAAATAAGTGATAATAAAGAAAAAAATTAAATACCTCAACTCTTACTCAATATCACATTATCACATGATGTTCCCTCACACCAACTTCGATAAGCTGTGTCAAAATTCCACCGTGTCTTTGAGAATCTTCTTTTTCGATTCAAATTTGAATCGGATAAATTCAAATCTACACAACTACACAAGATATGAATAAACCGGCACACCTACCCAACACCTAGACAATCTCAAACTTGTTGTACTTGAATCAATTTCCAGTCTTTGAAATTCATTTTCTTTCTCAAAGTGTATGCTCTCTTCAGAGTTATAACCCCCATAAGTGTCACCATAATGATCTCTAATTTAAAAATATTGCATCATATTTTTTAATTTTTTTTTAGAAATATGTACTTTTAAATCACAAGTATTGTGTTCCTTAGCTTGAAAGTAAACTCTCCCATACTTGCAACCATATTAAATAGTCCTAGCATATGAAAAGTGACCTGTTTTAGTTATAGAGTACTAACTTAGTACCCAATAACATAAATTTGTTCAGTACATTAGGACTAAGTGATTGACATTAGGACTAAATATCTAAAGACAAGTGATGAGGTTTTTAGTTAATATAAATTTACAAACAATAATAATTAATCCTCCACTCAAAAAAATTAAACAGTAGCTTCATATCTTCTAACTTCACATCCAAAATTCATTGTAAATATCTTGAATATTTGCTTCAAAAAGAGCTTGTACACAAACTTTTGCACATCTATACCAAATATTAAAACCTATTAACACAAAACATTATACATTAGCTAAAAGATTATCTTCACATAAAAGAAAAAAAAAATTTGAAAAAAAAAAAATCAAAATACAATACATCACCTTTTGAGGAACCTTTGAACCTCCAACTCCATAGAATTAATATCACCTTTTTTTGGAAAATACAATTTAATTTACCAGATAAACGAATTTTTGTTAATATGAGGGCATTTTTGTAAATATATTGAAAAAGCAGGGTCATTTATTCAGTACTTTTGATGAGCTGTCCAATTACTGTTTGCCTTTTGCTTTTACTGTTTGGTGAGAAAATTACACATACCCCTCAACTAGTACATGAAAAGACGCATATACCCCTCCACTAGTACTTGAAAAGACAATTATACCCTATCTGGAGAAATGACTGGGTATTGCTCCCCTTTTTTACACATTCATGGCATTTCCCTTTTTAAATTTTTTATGTTATTTTATTTTCGTGTTGTTTTTCAAATTAGATTAGGTATCAAAAACTTTTTTGTTTGACTTTTAATACATATGTATATCAAACATTGTTAAGTTGTTTGTTATGTTATGAAATTTAATAAGTTATTTTTTAGACTTATCGTGCGTGGCACGGGTCCTAAACTAGTAGTTTTAATATAAATGTGTATGATATAAATATATATAATTTTACGTAATTTGTTAATTTATGAATAATTTTAATACAAAAAGTTTCTCGGTATATTTTGGCTTTTTATTCGGCTTTACTTGGGTGGAAGAAATTTAATAATGATGAATTTGACATAAAAATTAGTGGACAAGTTAGATCCATGCAAAAAAAGAGAATTGGGAAGCAATAAATTAAAGATATTAATATGTTTTAAGAGAAACTATATCTTAAACATTTGATTATCATCACTGGTGCCTTTAGTTGTTCCTTGTATAGACATTTCCTCATCAGGATACTTTAAGACAATAAAGGTTTCATGTTAGTCATAGTAAAGGAGAATGCAGCCAGATGATAAGAAGAAAAACATGATAAATTATGTGTTAGATATTTAAAAGAACACGATAAGTACCTCATTCTTTGATTCTATACCACGCTCCATCACATTTGACTTATTCCACTTCACATCGACTTTGATAAGGATGTCATCAACAATAAAGTTCTTATAAGAGAAGTACTTGTTTTCAGTTCGAAATTCTAAGGTTTCTTTAACAAGTTTGCGCCCAGATGCAAATTCCCTTAAATTCATATCAACAATAAGGGATGAATATACCGTTTAACCCACCCAATATATAGACAAATTTATACCAACACCTCTTAGAAAATATTCTTGATACTCAAAATCCACTCGTTCAAAATCATCAGATTCTTTATCAAACAGAGTATAGCCTTGAGAAATGCAATCATATCCTCATAAGTTGGTTTCGTATTTGCTGATTAGGGTTTATTAGTATATTCATCCCTTATTGGCCACCAAAATTGGCCACAAATGGCCGAAATCGGCCGATGTTGGAGCTGAATGGTTGATTTCAACCCTAAATCGGCTGATTTCGGCCGTTTGTGGCTCTATTTCTCCCGAAATTCGTAGTTGACTGTAATGTGGAATTCACGTTTCAAATGTATTATGTTATGCGTGTTGATCCAGGTTCGAACAAACAAGATTCGTGAAAATTACACAATATAATACCTAGATTCTTATAGTGGTATATGGTAGCCTCTTACATAATACATTAGATCATAATAAATTGATTATTTTGATGTCAATGTCCATAATATTACTGTTAATTAAAAGGGGCATAATTTAATTATGGGTGAGTCAACTATTATTTCTTTAAATGGTGATTTAGCATTTGGAATCGGTTAATATGATTTTTGGTCAAACTTGTAAAACTTGACCGTAATAGTCATTAATCTGTAAGAGACAATAGTTGCCCCATTGTCAATCTTGTTGGATTTTTCTCATTATATATTTTATTAGAATCGAGTTTGTATAATTAGGGCCTGTTCTCATACGTTGAATTCAGTTCAGTTCAATTTCAGCTCCTAATTTCCTTCTCTTATAAAATGTTCATTTCAGTTCAGTTCAGTTGAGTTCAGTCAATGAGAACAAACCCTTAGTACGAGCATGAAAATAGAGATTTATACATTCTAAAACGCGTGTTAGTGACCGTGAAAAATTAAATAGGGCAAAAAAAAAAAAAAATGGGACAAAGAGAGTATATCATATGGGGACAAATAAACGTATTCAATTTGATAAATTTTTATTTATTTAATTATTTTTTTCTAGAAAGAAGGCACTTTTTTCCAATCTTATGCTGCTTTTTTACGCAAAGTGGATTCACAATTATTGATTTATTGATATCACTGGCTTCTTTCGGCCCTTTCATAAGTTTAATCTTTGACTACCAAACGATTGTCATTTTTAGCTTACAACTACACAGATACTTCCTCCGTTTTTTAATACTTGTAGTTGCAATACATATTTTTTTACGTTATTTAAGAAAAGTGGGATTCACATGATGTAATACACTTTAAAATGGGGTGAGATGTTTTTTGGAGTATAATTCAGTGGGCCATGTCTTTTAAATAGGAGAAATAGCACAACTTTTTTCCAAAAAACTTTCCATTTATAATGTGTTGCAAATATCGTGACATTTCCACTTAATGAAAGTGTTGCAAGTATTAAAAAACGGAGGAAGTATATTGTTTGACGATCTGGCCAACACTCGTTTATACGGAGTACTCCGTATTAGGCTGAAGTGTAAATTGCAAAGTATTACTATACAATCCTGATTTGTAGGGGTGTCCATTCGGTTTTCGGTTTGCATTTAGCCCTAATCCAAACCGATCCGAAATAAATTTCGGTTTTTAATTTTCAAATCCAATCTGATCCGAATTACCTACCAAATCCAATTCGATCCAATCCGAATTAAAATACGTTGCTAATTATTTTGTGTCTAATACGATTATAAAAATAAAATTGCAAGAATAAAATTTCAATTCTTGAAAGTGTAGTAGTACATGATTTATACAAGTGTTGGAAACATAGGTTTACATGATTAATATTATTATAATAATAAACAAAGTTTAACATGATTAATATTAACAATATTTTTTATATAAAATAACGATTTCATAATTCGATTATTTTAGTTTTCTGGATCCGAACAAGGTCAATCGGATCCGATCCGAAAATCCAAATTTTCAAAAAAATTCAATCCGATCCGATCCGATTTAAAATTTGGATCCAATCCGAATTGATAATTCAGATTGGATTGGATTGGATTTCGGTTTTTATTCGAATAATGGACACCCCTACTGATTTGAGGGATTACTTTATACTTTGTATTAGATTCCTTAGTAATCCATATATTATTGAATCATAGCTTGGAAAAATCCTAGCAGACATGCATGTATCTGATGAATGCATGTGATCCATGTTAATTATTTTGGCTGATTTGTCAACAAAATCTATCACTCATTTAAATATTCAAGCTTCGCACTCCTATTGGCCAAGCCCTGTAAAAAATAGGACTAAACCTTTAATTAAAAGGATCAAAATTAATTTGATTGGTGCAAGAACATTTCTTATTATATACTCTAATAGAAATTAAAATATATGGGATATATTATTTTATTATTTAACAAAAAAAATAATTCTCTATGATCTCCTTAATTAAATTTTATTATTTATATGTGAGATATCATTAATTTGTGTTTGGTTGGTGGCTAATCTAACAATTTATTCCATAGATTTGATTGGAAAGCATAATGAATTATATTATTGTTAATTAAATATTATTGTCATCCACGAATGGGAATTGTAAGCCTTAACTTGTGCATGCATGCAAAAAATGTTATTAATCCAAGTTAAAGTCATGGCTCCCACTTAAACACTATCTTAATAGCTTATGGGAGTAGTACATTTTTTTTTTTTTTTTTTTTTTTTTTTGTTTCTTGAATAAGTTAAGTTGAGACTCATGTTGTATAATTCAATTACTTGTATATAAATTAATGTGTTAGATATAATTGTAGATTAAACTTTTCTAATCTTGCCATAACTAACATCTCATCAAAGTTTGAAATTTTGGGTTAGTTACCTCTACCACAAACATAATGGTAAGGAAAGTTTATTCTTCAAATTTAAATAGAATAAATTAAAGGTAAAAGAGATGAGAATACTTAAAGTTATGTATAGTGTTTAGAAATAAAGTTGAAATAATAAGTGACAATAATTATTAGCAATTATAAATTAGTTTTACCTTTTTTGTAGTGTTTTTAGTCATGTTATCATGGTGTATAGATAGGAATTTATTGTGTTTTTCTACTTTGTTCAATTAAGTCATGCAAAGAGATATGCAAGTAACTGGTTTAACCATCAAAAGATCATTAATGAAAATCAATGATATGGATTGGTATCAAGACTATCAACATCTAAATATATTCAAGTTACGTTATACAAAAGAAGTTCAAATAATTTAAGATAAAATTAAATTTCGCTACAAACTCACTTCCATTAAATGCAACCTATAGTAAAAATAAATAATGTTACTCTGTACAATGTAAATTCACTCAATATTAATACTGTAACTTTTTATGCTTAATACTACGGGCCTGTTCTCATACGATTATTTTCATTTCAGTTCAGTTCAGTTCAATTTAGTTCAGCTAATAAGTTCACTTCAGTTCAGTTCATAATTTCTTTCTCTCATAAAATATTCATTTTAGTTCAATTCAGTTCAGTTCAGATCAATTCAGTCAATGAGAACAGGCCTGTACGGTATATCCCATATTATTTTTCTTAAAACAAATTAATAACCGAAATCCAAAAATCTAAACTCATCGAATACAACAAACACTTTATTTGGAAATTCAAAGATCTAAAATCACCATTGACAACTTTTCTCTCTCTCACATGTTATTTTTCTTTTTCCCCAAAACAAAAAAAAAAAAAAAAAAAAACTCCTAGTAATCCACGAGACAAACAAACAAAAACAACCATCCATTTCATCACATCTATAAATAATTATTAATAATCCTTTTCATTTTCCATCCAATTAAATCACTCCTTCTCTTCATTCGAATCCAATTCCCACCACCACCACCATTTCTCAAAACCTCCATTTTCTCTCTCCTCCTCCATTAATGGCGGCCGTTGAGAGAAACCCTCAAACCACCCGCCATTTCTCTCTCTTCATCAAATCTTGCTGCCCAAATCCCACTAACCCTTCTCACTCCATTATCATCCCTTTACCTCCTTCCAACAACAACATCAAATCCCCCAAAAATTCGATTAAAACCTCCATTTCTTCTCTTCCTGATGATCTTCTCTACGAAATCTTGTCTCGAATCCCGCTTTCTTCTCTTCCTGCTATCTCCGCCGTTTGCCGTCGTTGGGCCCACCTTCTTCACTCCCCCTCTTTCTCTCTCCTCCGTCGAAACCACCGTCTTCTTCATCGGACTATTTTTGCCTTTTCTACTTCTTCCGTTTCTACCCTTCGTCCTTTTGTTGATCAGAAGTGGAAGCTCCCTTCTCAAAACGACGCCGTTTTGGGTGGTGGTAGTGTTCATTTTCACACGGATTTCTCACACGCGCGGTTGGCTGTTATTGGGAGGAGGATTTTTATTATTACTCGGTCTAGTGCGATGGTTTTTGACCCGTGGACCGGGCTCGTGAAGGCCCGGTCTGGCCCGTTGGTGCCGCGAAAAAGGTTTGCTGCTGCGGCCGTTTGTGGGAGAATCTACGTGGCAGGAGGGTCGTTAAGGGCGTCTGACGTGGAAGAGTATGATCCCCACGCGGATGAGTGGCGCGTGGTGGCTCACGCGCCGAGGAGGAGGTATGGGTGTGTTGGAGTTGGGGTGGATGGAGTGTTTTACGTCATTGGTGGGTTGATGATTGGTGGCGCGTCGGAGTTACGCGCGGCGGAGGCGCGTGTTTGTGCTAGCTCGATGGACTTGTATGATGTGGTGGCGCGTGGGTGGTTGAGGAGCCGGGCGGTTCCCGGTGGTGGGTGTGTCGTGGCGGCTTGCGGGGCGGATGGTTGTGTTTACGTGTTGGCGAGCCACGCGGTTGAGTTGTCGTTTTGGCGGTTTAATGGACGGAGGAAAGGCGAGGGTGGTGGCGGGTTTGGAGAATGGTGTCGGATGAGGAGCCCGCCGCTACCGGCACAAGTTCGGCTCGATGGGACCGTGAAGTTTAGCTGTGTAGGGGTGGAGGATAAGGTGGTGTTGATCCAAGTGATGGGGTGTATAGATGATTTATTGAGGAGAAGTGGGAGGAATGTGAGAGGATATAAAGAAGGGATTGTGTTGATATTTGATTGTGTGACTGAGGAGTGGAGTAGAGGGCCTGATTTACCTGAATTGGTTCAAAGGGCAGCTTGTGTTTGTGTTGAATGTTAATTAAATTATAAAAATCTAGTACTAATCACATAAAATTTATGTTAAATTATTATGTACAATAAATGTGTGTTGTACTAATTCTTGATCATTTTTGGTAACCAATTGATGATGTTACTATTGTTTTTCCATTTATAGAGAGAAATTTGGAAGTTTATTGTAACTTGTAAGAATTGAATCAAGAGTTACAGTTTTAATACCATTGGTTGATTTGGTGTAAGTGTTAATGTTGATTAATGGAACTTAAGTATAGATTATTTCCATTTTAACACCTTGGGCATAATTAAACACTGTCATTTCTTGTAGCTTAATAGCACAATAAAATTATGCAGTGACGTGTTTTACTCGAATGTCGATTTTATACGAAGTATGTTCTTGAGTGAATGTAAGCTATGTTTATGACAAGGGTGCTTAGTACAAATAAATGAACTATTGCAATTAAAAGGGGTGATTTTGAACCAAGTTTCAATAATTGTACTCCATAAAATATGGTTAATATACTAAAACAGTCTTTGCATTATTGCAAGGTATATCCAAATGGACAAATGCTACTATGATGAGTAATTATTAGCCACTATGATGTGTAATTATTAATTCATTTCTTGATTCGTTAGTAGTCATCATTTTCTCTATTGCATAAAAACAAAACCAACTCATGTATCATCGTAGGAGTGATATGTTATGGTCCTTATGGAATATGTGCTTTCGTAGCAATAACTACATCGCCTTTCCAATGACCAAGTTGTGCTTGCCCAACCTCACAAAGCTATAGAATTACTTACTACAGGGTATAAGAGCTTGTTCCCTTCAGCTTAATTTTTGTTCTGTTCTGTTATGTCCAGTTCAGTTCAATTCCAATCAATTCAGTTTTCATTCCTTCTCTCATAAAGTATTTTTTCAGCTCATCTCAATTCAATTCAGCTCTAATCAGTCCAGTTCAGTAAATATGAACATGCCTTAAATTTCTACTTTCAAGATCGAGAACAAGCAATTAGGCCTTACCATTACACTATCAAAACTCGTAATTTTTATACTAAAGCCCTTATTACATGCCTTTCCAATGAACAAGTTGTGCTCTCCCAACCTCACTCAAGATTTTTGAGAAATGTAATGTAAAACCCTATTCACTTCACCTTTGAAATAATATTCAATAAAAATAATTTCAGTTCAGTAAAAATCAATAACTTTAAATAACAAATATAATAGAGAATCAGTAAAAATAATATTAGTTCAGTCAAAATAAATCAAGTTTAGTATAAATAATTTCAATTCAGCAAAAATAAGGTATAGTGAACTGGTTCTTAACCTAATTTACAAGAAATTCTAAAAAATTGATGAACAATTGTTTTTGGAAATTAAAAGTCTCTTTAGTGCCCTAAATTACATTTGATTAACCCAATAACACTACAAAGTAACCCTTTAACACTACCAAGTAACTCCTATTACACTAACAAAGTAATTCTCGTAATGGCTAGCCACACCGTGTGATTTTTGATAACTTTTCTAAAATACCCTTAATTAAAATAGAGAAATCGAACCAATTTTAGAATTCTAAAATCAAGCCTTACAAATCAAACTCGCACAACCTGAACACCTTCGGGGTGGGATCGTGAATTCATTAATCAACATTCGCATCATCAGTTCATCATTTCGATAAAAATCGAAACTTTCAATTGAAAAATCGAAAAACCCTTAAAACCCTTGTTCATCTCTCTCATAAAATCTCCTCCATTTTTTAAGAAAGCTCAGAACAACCACAAGAACAACAACAATGGATTTCCAGGTGGTTGTGCTAGCTGGTGGCACTTCCAAAAACCTTGCCCCTCTTGTTTCCAAGGTTTGTTCAATAAACCCCTTTTCTTTTAATCCCAATTTTTGACTTTTAATTTGATTAATTTCTCAAATTTTTATATGTAAATTTAATTTCAGGAGGTACCCAAAGCATTGCTTCCAGTTGGGAATCGCCCAGTAGTTTCTTATGTATTGGACCTTTTGGAACAAAGCAATCTCAAGGATATTATTGTGGTTTGTTTCATAACTTTAAATTGATTGATTTTTTGATTGTTTTCAAATTTAATTGGGGAAATTGGCGAAATTGGGGTTTGCAAAATGTTTGGTTTTGTGTTTTGTCTTTAATTGGATTATAATGATTGGGTGATTTTGTACATTTCAGGTTGTTGGAGGTGCAGATGCTGCTGTTAAAGTTGGTGGATGGATTTCAAGTGCTTATGTTGATCGTCTTCGTGTCGAGGTTAATTTCGATTCCTACATTTCATAGGTGTAATGATTTATGGGTTTTGTTCATGTTTAATTGTGATTATGCTACTTTAGACAGTTTGTACTCTTTGTAGTGTTGCAAAGAGTTTCCCTCTGGTGTATTGGTGGAAGCTGTATGTGAATGAATGAAGTAGTCTTATAGTTTCTGTGTTGATTTTCAGTTTAGTGAGGTCTTGAATTTTCAATTTAGGGTTTGAAATTATTTCTTTTAGGTAACTGAGAATTCAGTACTTTGTGGATGCTTGTGAATGTCATAAATGTTCCATGAGAGTATTGGATTATGACACATATGTTGGTGGAGAGCGATCATGCTCATCACTTGATCTTATAAGATTAATGAAAGTGATAACAAGGTGCCTTTTTGACATACTCGCTCTGGTTCTGATGTCGAACATGATGGTATAATCTTTGTAGTGATGTAGGTATGGAGGCTAAGAGGAGTGTAGAGCACCTGGTTTATAGGTTTGAAATTTGGGTTATTGGTTACCTAGTCATAGAAGAAATGGAATAAAAGGGTCATTTGTTTTTCTACACAGCTTTGTTATGGCTGACATTAAGGAAGTCTAAATTTGCAATATATATAGGAGCAACAAGTTCGTATCTCCTTCATAATAATATAAGGTCGAATCTCCTTCATTCTTTGAAGTCTAAATTGAACAGAGGTTTTTAAAATGCAGGGAACATTCTGAGCAACATCAATATCTTCATTTGATGCTTGAGGTTATGAAAATAATGGAGTAGCAGTCTGACATATAATCATAATGCTACAGACAACTTTATCTGTATTTTATTGGGTGAGCAGGAGTTGAAGCCTTGGAGGCAAATTAGGGAACTGTTAGCTTGGATTCTGCGGGATACTGTCCCCTATATCTAGTTCTTAATATCCAAGCATTATTAAGGAGTTCAATTTTTTTTTTTTTTTTTTTTTTTTTTTTTTTTTTTTTTTTTTTTTTTTTTTTTTTTTTGTAAACAGCTTCTATTTTCTCCCTTTTTTAGAGTGTGGAACTTTCAGGGTTTGACCTCCTTTTTTGTTTTCTTAGAAATTGTGGGTGGGACCATGGGATGAGGGGATAAAAAGAGAATTGCAACTCTAGTGGTGGGTTGAGAGGTTAAAGCTTGAAATTGTGGGTGGGACCAGGGTTTGACATTTTGCTGATACTGGAGGTCAATTTCATCATTTAGGCTCTTGGACGTGATTAATGGTTATAATCTTGATTCTCTTGAAGTCTAAATTTTGTGGTGCCACGTCATAGGTAATTAAAGGACAATCAAAGTTTAGAGTGATCTTTAAATGACTGATGCTATTTGATAAGTATAGTCGTATGTGATGCATGTGAGCCATTGAGACATCTTGATCGAAATCTGTATGCAGCTAATGACCATGATGTTCATTTGAGATATCTTGGTATATCACTATATCCGTGTATGAACCCTTTGTCATATTTCACACAACTGGCATATTTGGGTAAACATTTGCATTATTGACATACGGATTTCCTTTAGATCTTTGTAAACAATTAAACTGCTAGCTTCAATACATAAACATCTCATAATATAACCTTTGCCTGATTTTTTTTTTTTTTTATTTTCATTGAGTTGCAGCTCTGTTTTTCTATGGGGAAACAAAATTGCTTAAAGATTAAAAAGAATTTGGTAGATAGAAAAACTATATACTAGTATATACTTTCTCCGTTTCTTATTAGATGACACACTTCATT
Source organism: Chenopodium album (assembly GCF_948465745.1). Classification (NCBI taxonomy): domain Eukaryota; kingdom Viridiplantae; phylum Streptophyta; class Magnoliopsida; order Caryophyllales; family Amaranthaceae; genus Chenopodium; species Chenopodium album. The sequence goes on from NC_137855.1 coordinate 2,494,066, forward strand.
TTGGTGCACATATTAAGGAGTAAAAGAGAAGCAAACGACAAATGTACACTTACCCCACCCATATCCCACCTACCTTCCTCCTTGTTCAGTGAATTGAACCAGCAACCAAGGCCCACCAGGCCACCACCACCACCCTGGCCTTTGTCTGTACCTAAGCTGCCGCCACCTCCACCGTGTCTAATCTTATCTGCCGCTACCCAATGCCGCCTAGGTTCCAGATGCATATCGGCTTCGTGCAGCCTTGAGCTTTTTTTTTTTATATATTGGGAAGGAATCATAGCAAACATTGTACATGGGGAGTTTGTAGCTTCTCTTCTATGGAAGTTTGATTTTCCGGAATTGGGGGGGGGGGGGGGGGGAGGTGGGGTAGGTTCAACTTTGGCAGAGGGTTGTGGATATTAGAGGGAGGGAAAGAGAGGCAAGAAAGGAAGAGGCATGTTGCTTTGTTTCTCTCTATCTCTCATGTTAGGGCAGGGTTTAATAATTTATGGGAGAAATGGGGTTGGATAAAGGTACTTAGTTCCTAGAGCAGCCATCAATATCACTAACCTAAATAATACAAATGTGTATCTCTAGGCCTTTTTTAGTGGCTCAGATCATAAGTGCAATTAGCCAGTTTCTTATTGTAATCAACTGGAAGACAGTCATCTAATGTTGTTTGATAGTTTTGATGAATGGTCTATCTATATTCTTCTTTTCCATTTCACCAAAAAAAAAAAAATTTCTTCTTTTCCTTTTCCCCTTATTTTTTCTTTTGTATGGAAGATTTTTTTTGGTGAATGACATCATTAAGCTTTCCAGTTTACAGAAGGTATTTATTATTAGCAATTATATCACCCTGACGCTCATAAGCTCATTCCCTCCCCTCACAAAAAAAAAAGAAAAGAAAAGAAAAAAGAAAAGAAAAGAAAAGAAAACCTTAGTGTGGTTTGTTTCAAATTTTTAAGTATATAATGTGATATTATGATCTTATTCAGGTTGTTGCAGTTCCAGAGGACAAAGGAACTGCTGGAGCTCTTCGTGCTATTTCACGTTACTTGACTGCCAGTGACATTTTGGTAAGCATCACATACACTGTTTATTGGAACAGAAAAAGCTTTAAGTATATTCCAGCAGTCATTAGTCTCGTGACAATGTTGCTGCAGTACTGAGATCTGCATTAGTTTTCTGTTGAAATGACCTGTACCCTATTGTTATATTGAAATGACCCACTTAATAAAAATATTTCTGTATAATGTTGTTAATACTTTTGTTCACTTTTTATTTTCTGAAGGTGGTAAGTGGGGACCTTGTTTGTGATGTTCCTCCAGGGGCTGTGGCAGCTGCTCATAGACGACATGATGCAGTTGTGACTGCAATGCTTTGCTCCACCCCTATTAGCGGATCTACAGAATCTGTATCATCCAGCGGAAAGGATAAAGCAAAGAAACCAGCACGTCGTAATATTATAGGGTTGGATGTCACAAAACAATTTTTACTGCACATAGCTGCAGGTTTGACTTTTGGATGTCTACTTGCTTGGATCACTTATATACTAGTTAGATTTTGCTTTTATATTGGTTCATTAGTCCTGGGTGGTTTTTGTCAGGCACTGAGGTTAATAAAGATATGCGAGTTCAGAAGAGCATACTACGTGCAGCTGGACAGGTATTTCACTTCTTTCCCTGTGAAATTGTTGGTTATTTTCTCTAATATTGTTGGCCAAGGAACCCTCAGAACTTGTTTTCTTAAACTTAGAAGAACATGGTAATATGCAATTGATTGGATTGATTCTGTCTAATACAATTTCTCTTCTTTCTTCCACTCTTAATAGATGGAGATCCGTACTGATCTTATGGACGCCCATTTATATGCTTTCAAGAGGTTTGCAGTTTTCATCCCTTTTCCTTTTGTCCAGGAGAGAGATCAAGAGGGGGGGGGGGGGGTGGTAAATAGGTTGTATTACGTTCCTTTAAATGACTGCCTATCCATCATCTTTGCCTTGCTATTGTTGAAGATCTGTTCTTCAAGAAGTTCTTGATAAGGATCTTGACCAGAAAGAGAAATTTAGAAGCCTAAAACAGGATGTGCTGCCCTACCTTGTTCGGACACAACTGGTGAGTGTGGTATCTGCCATGAGACGCATGCTATATTGTTTGTCCTGTTGTCCTAACACATGGCTGTTTGATAATACATTGTAGAGATCAGATGTTTTGGCAAATGTGACTCTACAAGCAGAAGAAAATGGGAGTGGGATGCTCCCATCACATAAAAACCAAGTTATGCTCTCCCAACTTTTGGCTAATGCTTCTACCCCGAGTTTCCATGAACTGTTTGCTTTGGGCCCTAATGGTTTTGCTCGCACTGCTAGAAAAACCCACAAATGCTGTGTTTACATTGCCAGCAATGACAAGTATTGTGCACGCTTGAATTCCATTCAAGCTTACAGTGACATCAACCGCGATGTGAGACTCTATCCACACAGCACCATAATTTTTCATTCAATGCTTGTATAATATATCAATTTCGTGTTACTCACCTTCTGTTCAATGGTCTCAACTTTGATAATTTCAGGTCATTGGAGAGGCTAGCCATCTATCAGGGTACACATTTTCTCCTCAGCACAATAGCATTCATCCTTCTGCTGAGATTGGATCAAAGACTACAGTGAGAATGATTGTTTTTGTTTCTCTTTTCTATTCTTCATATATAATCGTCATTTGCTTGTACGCTTATAATATTGTTTTGTGAAATCAGGTGGGACCATATTGTATAATTGGTGAAGGTTCACAAATGGGTGATAAATGTAGTGTAAAACGGTCTGTCATCGGTCGTCATTGTCGGATAGGTTCAAACGTAAAGGTATGCTTGTTTATTTTCTCATGCTATTATTAGTTAGCTGTGTATCACATTAGATGACTACATCCTACAAGGCCTTAAGGGGGAAGTGTCTTGTAAGAATTCTTTATGCATCCATATTTTTGAGTTAAAGTTGGAACAGTATGATGTTTTACATCTATTTAATCATCATAACCCTTGCAGATCGTGAATTCAGTGGTTTTGAACCATATTACTATCAGTGATGGCTGTTCGATCCAAAGCTCTGTTATTTGCAGTAATGTACAACTGCAAGAGCGTGCAGTTTTGAAAGACTGCCAAGTAAGGGCCTTTGTCTTCTCATTTTTGTATCCCTTATCATCTACTCGTATCATACATTCTATTCTTTTCACATTAAACTTTGAACTTCCCATACCATACCAGTTTCTCAGTTATTAACTCTAAATTTGCTGAACTTGTTTAGGTTGGAGCAGGTTATGTGGTCACTGCAGGCAGCGAAATCAAAGGGGAGTCTTTGGCAAAGAAATAGATAACTCTCTCTGCCCGAGTTTTGTTTTATGCACTTGTCTTAGAAAATTAAGATACTAGGCTGTTGCAGAGGCAAATGCGAGGGTGCTTGGTTAAATTTTGTTGTATCAATAGGAAACTGGATACCAGCTAGTATCAATTTTGCTCCATAATCCACAAATTGTGCTAAGGTTTTGCTTCTATATATTAAATCATTCTTCTACCTATGTCACACAGAAATCTGATTTGTTTTATAGGTTTTGTGAAAATGTTCGCAATCATTAAAATAGCACAACACAACCCCATGTAATTCTTGTCCATTTTACTTGAATGAACAAAACTTAGCTTGCAATGTTACAACCTAGTTGTATAAACTAATCAAGAGGATGTGGAAATCATCAATTGGCGCGGCAAAGCGTCTCATGTTTGTCACTTGAACTTTTAACATAGGCAAAATTTCCATCCTCTCTTTTTTCTCACATTCCTAGCTCTATTGAAGCACATGAATTGAGCCTCAGCTCCACCATTGATCACCTTACGTGAAAAATCAAATCCAAAATCCACACTAGCCGAAACTATTTATTAGGTCGTGTCTCACAAAATCGGTTAATTGATAGTTTTGTCAAATTTTCATTACTATAACTCCGTATTATTATTATTGGCGGTGTTGGTGAAAAGCTAAAAGCTGATTGTGTAGCTGATTTATACTAGCTTATTATATTAACTGATTTGACTAACTTATTTTATTAGCTTATTTAATAGTCAAGAAACACCTTAAATTAACTTATTTAATAGTCAATAAGCTAATATTGGTCAAATAAACTTCTCAAATGAGCTATTTACCAAACCGACTTTTAAGCTCGTTATCACTATCACTATTAAAAACACGGTACCAAAACGAAACCACGTTAAGGAAAGAGTCGACACATGTCTCAAAAATGGAAAAAAAAATAAATAAATTGAGGAATGTAATTTAATAACCCTTAAACAACCTTGCCGAATTTAATACCCTCAGTATCATTAATTTCCAAATTTATTCCCATAATTTCAGCTATACTTCCAAACTTCCCATAATATACAACCCTTCATTATTTTTTTTTTCCTTCTTATTTTTCCTCTCTTTTTTCCCCTCAATCAAACCCTTTTAAAACCTCAGTTTACTCCCCTTTACTCACATTCCTCTTATGCTAAATTTTATAGTGTAAAAATGTCTAACGAAGGCATCGAAAAAGATAACAACAACCCTTTACTCGTTTTTCCTACGCCAGATTTTCCAGTGAACATGTCGAACGAAGAAATCGTCGAAAAAGTCGTAAGAGAAAACAACAATTTGGCTAATAATTCAGTTGTTAGTCCTAATGTTTCGAATTCGAAAGGATTGAAAGTTTTGGTTGTTGATGATGATATTACTTGTCTTACCATGATCACCAAGTTGCTTAGTCGTTGCCAATATCAAGGTTTGTGCATAAATTTCCAAACTTTTTATTCATACGTATAGTATTACGTACTTCTTTCGTCTTTATTTGTTCTTTAAATTCAAAAAGAGATCGACAAAAATTGTCTAGTATAGAGACGGAAGTGAGTATATATATCAATGTATCATTAGGGTTTATTATTCATAAGGGTTTATTTTTCTTGATTAGGGTTTTGTTTTATTTCTAGTGCTCTTTTGTAATTAGGGTTTTTCAATTTTTGTTAATGTTAAAATTTTAATAATAAATGCTGTTACATTTTTATTTATTAAAACGGTATAGATCCGTGGTTTAATTAATTAATGTCGTGTGAATTTATGTATGTGATGATAGTTAAATTTTTATGTACGTGTGTTTAAGTATGTGATGATGATTGATTTTTACGAGTTATTAATTAAGTGTTTGATTGTATTGTTTTACTAACATAATTTTTATTGGGCAGTTACTTCGAAGAATAATCCAATTGAAGCACTAAATCTATTGGAAAAAAATGAAGAAAATTTCGATTTAGTGTTAACGGATGTTCGAATGGAGGAGATTGACGGGTTTAAGCTACTCGAAACGGGTGTTAAACACGACATTCCGGTGATAATGATGTCAGGGTATGGTGATGAAGAGATCGTCAAGAAAGGTGTAACATATGGTGCTTGCAACTACTTCCTTAAGCCTATTAGTTTATCGGATGTTGAAGTTATTTGGCAACATGTGTTTCGATACAATCTCGAAAAATGTACTAGAGGTAACAAGTTCGATAATAATGAGAACGAGGATCAAAGTAACAAGACTAAGATTAAGGAAGGCAAGAAATTAAGTGGGAGTAGGGTTCGATGGATTGATGAGCTCCACCTCGATTTCGTGGGCGTGGTTGAGAGTCTTGGAGGGGTTGATAAGGCGGTACCTAAGATGATTCTAGAGGTGTTGAGTGAAAGACATAATAATCTTACTCGAGAACAAGTTGCTAGTCATCTTCAAAAGTATCGAAAAGCGCTTTCTAATAAGCACAAGAAGAACAACAACAATAACAACAAAGGTATCGATGGTCATTCATTCAGGGTTCCGACTCATGTTTCTTCTAATGATCATCAGTGTGCGAGTTCTATTGTAAATCGACAGCATCATCTTCCTGTTGCGAATGCATCTGATAGAGCAAGAGTTGCACCACAAATAAATTACTCGCAATTGAATAACTATCCAATGATTAATAGTCATGTTAAACAGCCTCAACCGTTGCAAGTTAGGCCTAGTCAAGTGATTATGCAACAACCTCATCGAATGATGCCATATGGTAGGAATAATTTGATGGCAACCAATAAATTACCTCAAGTAAATTATCATCTTCAACAACAACAACCGCAACAACAACAACCTCAACAACTTGTACCTTATGGAGATTTTGGTTCGTTGCATACAAATTTTTTCGATTCAGATAATAAGATGCAATTTCACGACGAGATGTTTGATCCTTCGATTATCAATCCTTTTAACGAAATTACTTCAACAAATAGCTTCTTGATGGATGGAAATCATTCTTCATTGTTAGATACTTGGGGTGATTTACAAAAGACATCATGACCGGAATCATATTTTTTCTATTTTGATCGCGGAACCAGGTATATGACTTGTATGCTTCAAAATTTTCCCTTGAGTTTACCTGTATTTATAACATTTTTTGGTACAAGAACTTCAGTTTGTTTTCAAGGTATAAAGTATGCACATTTCTGATTTAATTGTGAATTCCTTATTGTCTGTTTAACGCGTCATTTCTCTAAATTATCTCTTTACAAGCTGGTTTGGTTTGTGTCGTGCCTTGATCTTTCTATTTTATCTGCTGAACAGAATGTTAATGGCTTTCTGTGAGCAGGCGAATGGCTAAAAGCTCCATCCCAGAGAATGCTACAGATTTGGAGCTTTGATCTTAAAATTTTCAAGGGGAGGTGTATTTCTCTGCTGTTAATTTGCAACTCTACCTCTAAACAGTGCCTGCCTGAATCAGTAATGGTGCATCTTTGTTTGATATTTATCCATAAACTCGATAGTTAGAAACATTTCTTATTCTTCGTTATTGATGTACATGATTCGGATTCTATCTTTTACTCCTTGAAGTAATTCAATGAAATGAGGGTGTTATAGTAGGCGCGTATATCTCTGCTCTGAACTAAGATTGTATTTCCTCAAAGTTGAATTAAACAGAGAGGAAGGGCAATTTGGATCTACTTACATGATAATAATGATCCAGGATGTAGATTAATAAGGATGCATTTTGAAAATTTGCATCAAGTTACTTTCATTTACAGAATAATAATCTATAACATCGACTATCTTAAGGAGTACAAGATAACTGCATTTAAACAAAGCCTTTATTTTTACTAATCAAATAATTTGTATCTCATACAAATATTGTTACAGAAAAAAAATGAGGTAAGTGAAAAATTAAAGTGTAAAATCTACATGAAAGAAGTAAAGAAAGAGATAGTATCATTAAGTGCATGAACAAAGTGATCAACATCGTCCTTGGTGTTGTAAAAGTAGAGACTTGCCCGTGCACTCGCATTCATACCCAAATGTCTATGAAGAGGTTGTGCACAATGGTGGCCTGACCTGATTGCCACTCCATGCTGATCCAAGAGTATACGTACACTGTTAGCTATGCAACTATTACAGCACAATTTATATACAAACATTGCTATTTAGAGAATAAACTTGACTGAATTTTAGTGCTAGACTAGATAGGAGCATAACATTTATATCATACCTGTTGATCAAGAAACGTGGCAATGTCTGTTGGATGAATATTTTCTACATTGAATGAACAAAGAGGAGCTCGACCAACATTTTGTGAAGGCACCGGTCCATAAATCTGAATCTTAGGGACTGAAGATAGCCTTTCGTATAAATATTCAGCTAATTCTACCTAGAGGAAGCCCATAACAGCACCCACAATTATGTGAAGAAATAGAAAAGGACAATTAAGACTAAATATGTAGTAAAAGCAAGACTGCTCTATATAATAACCAATATTGAAGATTGAATTTTCAAAAATTAAAGCTACTTGAACATTAGAGATTAGAGCTCAATGTTAGAAATCAATGAGAGACAGGAAGAGATCAGGTGTAAGACAATCTACCTCGTAACCATGGATCTTTTGCATTCCGATTCCAGATAGATAATCTATAGCTGCTCCTAATCCAATGGCCTCACCGATGGCTGGTGTTCCAGCCTCAAATCTGATCCAACAGATGGAATCTAATTCAAGATCTTACATGAACAAAAAACTTATCAGACATTCAAATTGATGCCTACCAACCTGGATGGAGGATTTGCATACGTGGAGTGATCCAAGTACACGTCAGAAATCATTTCCCCTCCACCTGAAAGAAAATACATGGAAATGGAATTGAATAAACTATGATGTTACGAGGATAATACACGCATGTACTACAAGTAACAGTAACAGACACTATAATAATAAGCAGTCACAGAAGAATATTGGCAACTGGTTTCTGCTTTATAACCAGTCGCAATTTGCAGTCGCAATAACTGGCCAATTCATGCATTATAAAACCTGTCTCTATGAAAAGCTAGTGCAGACAGGATAAGATTACTTTGTCAAAGAAGGAACAAATTTTACCTAAGAAAGGAGGCATTGAATATAGAAGCTCCTCTTTGCCATATAAGAATCCCACTCCTGTAGGACCACACATCTGAAGCATTGTTAATTCCTTGAATTCGAACACCAGCTCATACTATATGTTCAAGAATAACTAAAGGAAGAACCTAACCTTATGAGAAGAAGCAACCAGAAAATCAGCACCAAGGCTCTGTACATCAACTGCCATGTGTGGGACACTCTGACAAGCATCAACCAAAACTTTTGCCCCAACAGCATGAGCCGAGTGCACTATATCGTGAATTGGTAGAGTAGAGGCTACACAAAGAATCATCTAAGAGATGAGATTTCAGAACTGGGAAAGAAAGTTCAGAATAACAAACAAAATTCTCATAGCTTATTTTAAAAGCATCACTTGTGATACACTTCACAAGATAACATTTTTCGTGACGGCACACTCAATTTCAAGAAACACAACTCAGACTAAAAAAAAAACCATCAACCCAAAAATCAACCCTACCAAGTACATTGGAGACATGATGAACAACTACCAATTTTGTCTTTCTTGATAGCATATCCAGCAATGCACCGGTATCAGGAACTTCATCTTTGGTCAAACTGACAAATTTCAATTGGGCACCAGTCTTCTGAGCCACCAGTTGCCAGGGAACAATAGCACTATGGTGTTCAGCAACAGTGAGGATGATCTGCATGCATAATCAATGTCAAGCAGCAATTTAGCAGGTGAAATACTTAGGAAGATTTTTCAGTGGGCAAAAGGAAACAACCTTTCCAATTATGCAGTCCATTAAACTAGCTAAATGCTGAGAGTTCAAGGCATTATATAATTCTTTCAGAGGGTCCAAAAAAATAGCATTGGACAGACTTGTTTCAGAGCCTACAACTCTTAACGAAATTATGGATATATAAATTAAAAATTATGAACCAAATAGGACAATATCTATGAAACATAAAGATGTCAATTGGCCTAGAATATGTTATCTTAAGGACTTGACCACCAATTTAGCAAGAATTTCAATTAGCTCTATAACATATCTTTAATATTAGATAATATTGGCAATGATAATCAAAGACTCCTCTTGCACCATAACAGAAGTCAGTAATTATCATCATATTCCCATAATGATGCTTTTGACATTCTAGGAGCTTGAAATATAACAGAAAAGGAATATAGTATAACAAGTAACAAACCTCATCTCCTGCTTCCAAATTTGAGAGGCCCCAAGAATTAGCCACTAAATTAATTGCTTCAGTAGCATTCCTTGTAAATACAATTTCACCAGACTCTTTGGCATTTATGAACGTGGCAACCTTTCTCCTTGCTAACTCATATTCATCAGTTGCTTTGGCACTGAAATTTAGTTTACAAAAGTTTCATCAGAGCAAGAAACACATATGACAATACAAATGAGTTAAGTTACAAAACCTCAAAAAGTGTATTCCTCTGTGCACGTTTGCATTGTAAGCTTCATAGTAGTTTTTCAAAGCCTCTATTACAGCAGCCGGCTTCTGAGAAGTTGCACCGTTGTCCAAGTAGACAAGTTTATGGCCATTTACTTCCTGCAGCATAAATTATTACTCTCAGATTAGTGAGATTACAGAGTTTGCAATCATAGCTGATAAGATCCAAAAGTATCACAGTATCCCTATGACATGATAAATAAATGGTAAATCCCACTAAATCAACACAAAGTATCACCTTGAAATCAAACTTTTACATTAATGTTTGATACTAGCAGCAGCTAGCTAGTCTAGGATTGTTTGCTGGTTAAACTACATATCCTGGCCTCCTCAAACAATTACCATGTAAACCTCAAAAATAACCTTACCCCAAATGGATAAATGCACCATACTCCTACTCCCTCAGTCCCTCCGTCCTAAATAATTGTCACAATTTACATCAAAATCTTGTCCTATTTAGAAGTCTCAATTATCCATTATTTTCTTCTTTTGATTTTTTTATTCACCTCTCCCCATATACGAGTGCATCGAGCAAACGAGACTTATATATAGGGACAGAAGGAGTATTAATAGCCCCTTTAGACATCAAATTGAAACGGCATAACACTAGTTCACACTTCAGAGCAAACCAAGCACTACTTCAATATGTTATATGTGGGTGTTGCAAATGGCAAAATGTTTACCAAAATCAAAATTTTCTAGTTTTTTTCTTTCTTCCTGAGTTGAAGCTAACTTCAAAGTTTAAAGGCATTACAAAGTCATACCAATAATAGCTATTAAAAATTTCCAGAAACATCCTAACTAAATAACTAATTAAGCACTTCTACTGAAAAGGTTAGCAATAAACTAATAAGGAGTATCAATACTCCCAAAATATCATTGCCAACTAGCTTGGTTGATGATACCCAAGACCGAGCAATAAATCCCGTCTATATCATTGCCCTTTCTGACTTCCTAACACTTACAAAGTTACTAGGAAAGATTATTTCTTCCAACTAGTACAAGTTACAACCATGGTCAAAGAGAGCAAAAACAGCTAAACAAGAATTACCCATTATTACCTAATTCATCCTGAATCCTGATAAAGACATAACTTAAATCAAATAACCCAGAAATCAATTTACAAACAAACAAAAAAAATGAAATTTTCCCATCATTATACTTGTAATTTCTCGTAATTTAATTAGCCAATAAAAAAAAAAAAAAGGGAAGTGAGCAATATAAACCTGATGAAGGATAGGGAAATCGGGTCGGGTGAGGTGCCCAAGTGAAACGGATTCATTCTCCAATGAAATTGAAGCTGAAGTTGAAAGGCAACGATATGAAGATGCAAATAATGGGTATTTGCAACAACGAAGTGATACAAATGAGCTGAATTTGTTGTGAAAAATTGTGGGGTTCATTGTTAAACCTTTCATAACCATGTTTGTGAGTCCTTTGAATCATCTAAAAGCAAGACTGAAGAGGTGGGGTGGGAGTTAAAGGGCCGCTTACAGGGGCACTTGGGCTATAATATTGTCACTTACCGAGTTACCGACTAACATATGTCTTCGCAATACAATACTTTAACCAATTAAGCTAGTTAAAATTTTCTTAATTTCAATTGAAGCTTGTATTTAAGAGGAACATAAAATGGAGGAAAGTTATGCATTTGTAAATGCATAACATTGATTAAAATATTTTAAAAACACATGGTAGAGAGAGAAAAGAGGAGAGATAGGAAGAGAGAGACTTGTAGGTGGGCCCCACCTATTTTTTGGTCGGATTGTATCACGTGATGGGGGACCACATGCTGATTGTTCCACTGAAAGTTTATATTGTACCATTGAATCCTCAGTGGTACTATTTACGCATAAATTTAGTACAACTGAATGCATATATAATACCATTATGTGCATATATACTATCACTGTATATTCAGTGGTACCATTTGATCATCCAATGATACCAGAATATTTATTCGTTTGTACATATGTATGATTACATGAATACCCCTTGTTATGCATTTCTAAATGCCTAACATTCCTCCCTTTAAAATTCCTCTGTATTTAACGCAAAATCTAAGCACAAGGTTTACAAAGGCCACAATGTGATGTCCGTTCTTTTTTATATCTTGGGTGTATGTGTACTTGGAGTTTTACTAATTGAATTCGGTTATTCAAAGAACTAAATTCAAGGAATTTTAAGAGGAACCAAATAGCACATGATCTCATCTTAATGTAGAAATTCTTACGTTCTTACGTATACCCGAGTGCACGGTGTATTCAAGGGTATTATAGTTTGTTTATTTTGATGATTTTTGCTCATTTTATCATCAAATGAGCAAACAAATATCATGGGGTGCACCGTACATTCGGGTTTATACAACAATCTCTCATCTTAAAGGTCTATTTATAGTTTTTCTTGTTGTAAATGCGTTATTTTTATGAATGTTTTTTTTTTTTTTAATTTTTTAACCATTAATACTTATTACTCCATAAAATTTATGAAAACATTTGGAAGTAAATAAAGTGATGCACCGTGAGAACCGCCTTGAAGTACAATTTCTATCTAACGGCAGGTTGAATCCTTCGCAGACGACTTAAATATGCGACGGGGTATTGTAAGTGGAAAAGTGGTCTTGCTGCCACGATCCACTGAGATTCAGCCCTATGTCACATCGATTCGTCTCTCCACCACCTTATTTCCTTAGAACACCTATATTTTGGAAAACGAGGTTAGCAAAATGCTAAGTACGGGATGGAGACAAGTCACAAAGCTTAAGTGTTGGGATGGTAGATGGAGCTAGGGGCGTGTGGCATGTGCACAAGACATGTGCACCCAAGGACAAGACATACAAACAGATATTTTCATCACTAAAGGGTATGTCGACTTTGCCTTAAGACATGATGATTAGGGATGAATGAGATGGTTCCGAGCACTATTTAATTAAGGCCCTTTTGGGAACCCACGGAAGTACCTGGATGCATAATATCGCCAAGTGAAAATTTTGATATTTGAAAGCCAAATTTGAAGGCTATAATACATGAAATTGGAGCAATTTAGAAGGTGTCGAGATCAGGTGTCAAAAATTCACAGAACACTATGGGATACTGCTCGGGGTTATATAATATTGTTTCGAGCCATATATGACCATTATTCGGCTACATAAAGAAAGGTTCCGGGAAAGCTTATGGACAATAAAAGAGGCATGTACGAAAACGGGTAAATTGGATGCTTGAAGACAAATTAAATTGGATGGTTGCACCCATCCAATTGGATTCCCAGAGGGTATTAAGGCTCGTGGTGAACATCTCAGCAATTTTTATTTTCGGGGCCAAAAAAGTAAAAAAATTCCCAAAATTAAAGGCTATTATCCACGCTTTTTGAGCAAATTTGGAGGTTTCGGAACCCGGTGTCGGAAAGTCATGAGGTACTAGGGGATACATCCAGGGTTATATAATGTCGTTTGGAACCATATATGATAATTATATGTTGTCATAAATGTCCATGGTTTGCTTGAATTTATAAAATCGGTGTAAGTTGTAAACTGGTTAATTGACCGTTAAAAGGCATATTGGATAGTGTTACCCACCCAAATAGACTCCCAAGGTGTATTAGGGTCTATGGTAAGCATCTCGGCAATTTTTGTTTCCGGGCCAAAAAAAAGTCCAAAATTGTCCAAAATTAAAGGCAATAACCAAAATAGACTCTTTTTGAGGAATTTTGGAGGTTAAGGGGCCCGGTGAAAAAAGTCTTGAGATCCTAGGGGATACATTTCATGGTCATATAGTGCCATTTGGAACCATATATGACCATTACATGTTGACAAAAATGTCCGTGGTAGGCTTGAGTTCACAAAATCGGTGCAAGTTGCGAATTGATAAATTGACTGTTTAAAGGCATATTGGATGGTTTTACCCACCCAAACGGGCTCCCGGAGGGTATCAAGGACCATGGTAAACATCTCGGCAATTTTTATTTCCGGGCGAAAAGAGGTAAAAAAAATCAAAAAATGAAGGCTATTATCCACGCTTTTTGAGGAATTTTGGAGGTCACGGGTCCCGGTGAAAATAAGTCTTGAGATCCTAGGGGATACATCTCAGGATCATATAATGCCGTTTGGAACCATATATGACCATTATATGTTGTCATAAATGTCCGTGGTAGGCTTGAGTTCACGAAATCAGTGCAAGTTGTGGATTAGTAAATTGACTGTTTAAAGGCATATTGGACGGTTTTACCCACCGAAACGGGCTCCCGGAGTGTATTAAGGACTATGGTAAACATCTTGGCAATTTTTATTTCCGGGCGAAAAAAGGTCAAAAAAATCAAAAAATGAAGGCTATTATCCACGCTTTTTGAGAAATTTTGGAGGTTACGGGGCCCGGTGAAAAAAAGTCTTGAGATCAAACGGGATACATGTCAGGGTCATATAATGCCATTTGGAACCATATATGACCATTATATGTTGTCATAAATATCCGTGGTAGGCTTGAGTTCACGAAATCGGTGTAAGTTGCGAACTGGTAAATTGATTGTTTAAAGGCATATTGGATGGTTTTACCCACCCAAACGGGCTCCCGGAGGATATTAAGGACCATGGTAAACATCTCGGCAATTTTTATTTCCGGGCGAAAAGAGGTCAAAAAAATCAAATAATGGAGGCTATTATCCACGCTTTTTGAAGAATTTTGGAGGTTACGGGGCCCAGTGAAAAAAAGTCTTGATATCATAGGGGATACATGTCAGGGTCATATAATGCCGTTTGAAACCATTTATGATCATTATATGTTGTCATAAATGTCCGTGGTAGGCTTGAGTTCACAAAATCGGTACAAGTTGCGAACTGGTAAGTTGACTGTTTAAAGACATATTGGATGGTTTTACCCACCCAAACGGGCTCCCGGAGGGTATTAAGGACCGTGGTAAACATCTCGGCAATTTTTATTTCCGTGCAAAATGAGGTTAAAAAAATCAAAAAATGAAGGCTATAATCCACGCTTTTTGAGGAATTTGGAGGTTACGGGACCTGGTGAAAAAAAGTCTTGATATCTTAGGGGATACATCTCAGGGTCATATAATGCAGTTTGGAACCATATATGAGCATTATATATATGTTGTCGTAAATGTCCGTGGTATGTTTGAGTTCACAACATCGGTGCAAGTTGCGAACTGGTAAATTGACTGTTTAAAGGCTTAGTGGATGGTTTTACCCACCCAAACGGGCTCCCGGAGGGTACTAAGGACTATGGTAAACATCTCGACAATTTTTATTTCTGTGCGAAAATAGGTCAAAAAAAAAAATGAAGGCTATTATCCACGCTTTTTGAGGAATTTTGGAGGTTACGGAACGTGGTGAAAAAAAGTTTTGAGATCCTAAGGGATACATCTCAGGGTCATATAATTCCGTTTGGAACCATATATGACCATTATATGTTTTCATAAATGTCCGTGGTAGGCTTGAGTTCACGAAATCGGTGCAAGTTGCGAACTAGTAAATTGACCGTTTAAAGGCATATTGGATGGTTTTACTTACCCAAATGGAGGGCACGGAGGGTGTTAAGGACCATGGTTAACATCTCGACAATTTTTTTCCGGGCGAAAAAAGGTCAGAATAATCCCAAAATTGAAGGCTCCATGCTTTTTGAGGAATTTTAGAGGTTACGGGGCCCGGTGCCGAAAAGTGTTGAGATCTTAATGGATACGTCTTCTCAGGGTCATATAATGCCGTTTGGAACCATATATGACCATTATATGTTGTCTTAAATGCCCGTGGTAGATTTGAGTTCACGAAATCGGTGCAAGATGCGAACGGGTAAATTGACCGTTTAATGAACTAAATGTACTAAATGCGTGGGGTGACTTCTGGGGTGGTACAAGGTGGTTTGAAATCATAAGACACCTATAAAGTTGTTTATAAAGTACCAAGAATTAGTTTTGGAAGATATGAATTATATACTTATATACTTCCTTAAATTTGAAAAACAAATGCTAGCACATTTTACCTTTCAAAACTAAGAACATATACAAAGCTATAAATAAGTTTAAATTAATAGAAATTATTATCTCCAAATAGAAAAAATAAAATAAAATGAAGAGACTAAAAAATGCTATAAATAAATATAAATAATTAATCAATTTTGGTGATTCAAGAGACACTTTTAAGGCTTTTGTATTCAATAGGGGTAAATTTGTAAAAGAATATTTTTAGGAATATAAATGTTCATACACTATTCATAAGAGTTTTCTTAGACTTTTCTTTAAGGGTTTTGAATTTAATGGGGGCAAATTTGTAAAGTAACGTTTCTAGGATATAAATATTATGCACTATTCATGAGGTTTTTTTTAAAACTTTTTATAAGGTAAGGATAGGGAATTAGTTGATTGCTACCATTATGATAGTTAATCGCTATTTCCTGCCAAGAACTACTCACTGAGGGCCTGTTCTCATACGTTTATTTTCAGTTTAGTTCAATTCAGCTCTGCTCTAATAAGTTCAGTTCAATTCAGCTCTTAATTTCCTTCTCTTTTAAAATATTCATTTCAATTCAGTTTAGTTTAGTTCAGTTGAGTTCAGTCAATGAAAACATGCCCTGAATACTCTCATGAACCATTGTTATGAAGCTTCAATCACTGCAGACTTTCCATATTTGAATTATCTGGGAAAAATCTTTTCATGCTTCGTAACGGGTAAATTTTACAATCCAGAGAGAATAAGCCTAAAATGCCCGCTTCAAACTTAAAAGAAACCAAATCACAGGATCAGACCACTTAAGTAAGCAGCAACGGTTATTATATAGACGGTAAGTAATACGGAGTCTACGAAGTATTTCTTTTTTTTCTATACAGTATTCTTTTCATAAATCAATGACCTGAGACAAAAATGTGATTGGCCCCCAAACATGTAATATGACAAAAAAAATTTATCAAAGTTTGAACTGTCAGCAAAAACATCCGCATCAATATTTCAGATAACATATGATGCGAATACTGGGGGGTGTAACTGTATCTGTATGTTCAGAAATGGCCGAATCTACTACTTCAATGAAGGTAGCAAGCAGTCGTAAACTCGTTCCATGCGTGAAGTGATAGTCAATTTGTGGGTAGTTTGAAGGTCTGGCTTCGCTAAATCAATTATATCCTGTCTCAAGCTGCAAAAACGTTATTCAGCTGTTGGTCAATACGGAGTAGCAGAAAATAAAAGACCTTGCATGAAAGTAATTCCCAGTTTCCTTCCCTGTTTATAAAGCTGGCAGGAGCCTGAACTCCAGGCAGGCAAAGCTCATTGTATGACCTACCATAATATTCCACGCCTACCATTTCAAGGGATTGGTCCATAGCATGGCCATCTATCACGCCTCATGCCATGCCATGCCAAAGAAAATGTGACCCAGGCAAGGACCATCGGTACTGCCAGCTTTATCAGGTAGCCCGTAAATGGATGCAATATATTGATTTATGCATGGATGAAAAGATTGAATACTGAACTGAAAAGTACAAAGTACCAAGGAACTAACCATGACCATTCTCCAGTAATCTTTGCATGTCTCTCTACTGCACGATATAGACGATCTAAAGTATATAACACCAAGCCGAAGCTGTATCGTGCATCTTGTGCCTGCAGAAAAATGCAACGCTCAACTTTTCTCTAGCAAACTAAAAAAAACCAAATGAAGCTTGCATGCACCAGCATAGGTATTCATGATAGATACAACCATAAGATGAAAAACAATAATGGATTCTGAAATCGCTGTGTTAATTATGTTGTTCTCTCGTACCTCTCGAATTTTTTTGCTTTATAATGCGTCATCACAAGGAAAGATTCTTGTATTGTGCACATCAAGGACTTAAATCAAATTATTCACCATTTTTTGTTGTTGTTGTGGGGTTCACCACTCACAACAATTAGAGTGCTTCTTCAGCAAAACTTAGTCTTGGAATGCCGGATAATCCAACATCAAAGGCACAAACTGATCACCACGTGTTCTTAATTTGAAGTTATTTTATGAAAATAAAATTCTCTGCCTAAATTTACGTGTTTATAATGCCTTGTACATTTCTATCTCTCGTTTCAATGGGGAAAGACTGAATGAGGACTATTACCTATCAACAACCCACCAGCTTAAACAGAGAATAGACAGAGTAACACGAAGAAATGACAGACAAAGGGCATAGCAAGGTACATAGTGGTTAATACAGGGAAGGGAGTCCAATTGAGACATTTTAAGTTACTTTTGTGTTCACTGGCTAGTCGCTTCCTTGCAGGCATTCATTCGTATTATTAGGCACATAATAGCAAGCGAAATAACCATGTATAATACTGGGGATTCACTAGCATATATAGGTGTTTAATGTGTACACTAGATGACTAGAACATGTGTATTAAAAAATTTCCAGTGTATATGTGATCAGGACATAAAAGAGGTATTTGCAACAGCAAAGAATTTTAAAGTACGATGTATGAATCATAAACAAACACATGTAATTTAGGCATATTACCTCCAAAATATATTGAAGTTATAACTTTAATAAAAAAAAAAACAGAAACACAGACATGCAGTGTGTTTTAAGTCAATCAATTGATCATACCTGTCCCAGTTCCATACAAGACTGATAATGCATGATTTTTTTCTCAATCTCCACAATGAGCAACCTCCTCTGACGACGAGCAAGTCTGCCCCTTCCTTCTGCTCCCTTGTCCTAATATAACACAAGTAAACAGCATACTTGAGCAAAGAAAATAACTCTAATAGCATGAACACCTACTTAGGTATAAGATGGATATAATCAGATCAAGAGTGTCAAAATGGTTCAGCAAACCTAGCCAATCAGGTTCAAACATCTTAGGTCAGTACAAATCATCTAAAGAAGAAGGGATTTGTTGTTATGGAAGTGGCCTCTTGAATTAATGGTGAATCTCAATGCATCTTAAATAAGCATGTAATATGGACCCAAGTCTAAGAAAACAATCAATGAAATAGGGACAGTTAAGCATGTATGCAAACCCGATGTAGGTAAAGGTGTCAAGGAATAAATTACCTGTGTAACCCAAGAACGCACTAACATGATTGAAAGGAGAATGAGAGCGAAAGCAGGTAACGCAGCTAAAATGGCAAAGTTGATTTCATTTGCCTTAAGAATCTGGTTCAATTCAAGCATTGCCCTATCAATAGTAGATTGTCAGCGGAAACAAAATTAGTTTCCTTAAGTCCTTGGATTATAACAGACCACATGATTGCAAAATTGATTATACTTACGTCTCAATATCTAATTTCAGCTTTTGAACCTGCAAGAGAGCATCAAGTCTCAATTAAGAGCTTGATAATAAAGGTGAACATGACATCTTTTTTCTATAGATATTTCACTAGGATAATATAAGTAGATAATATTTCACCTGGATGAGCATAGCACGAGGAAGCTCTCCACCAAAAGCGCTTTTAAGGGGATGCACCATCTCCTTCTCATATCTGCATCAGATATCAGCGCCATTATCACTTACAGACAAGAAAAGCCCATCTGAAAATCAACTACCGAGAAATACACATTAACGGGATAAGGCTCTGCAACTACATAACCAATAATAACCTAATCCTATATCTAGTACGCTGTTGGCCAGATCTTCTTCTAGAAAATTAGAGTGATCTAAAATTCACATAGAACCCATGAAAGAATATTGAAGATGAGAAAACAAACAATAGCTGACAAGAAATAGGCTTGACATATCCTTAATAACTGAAACTAACCATCCAAGCCCTATAGGCCCCTATACATAAATCCATCAATATCTGTAAACTATACCAAGTTGATGACAGTCTGAGGAGTATAATTTGATTCTGAATTTTTGAATAAGGCAGCAATGGCTTAAGTCCTGAGTTCAAACCAAATGAAAGCAGCTCTGGGAATTTAACCAGTAAATCAATTTTTTTTAGTGCAAGCTCTAGACAGCTCAAAATGCCCTTCCTTTCAGTTTATGCACTGACCATTGATTTATTTCAACTCTGAAGAAATGCAATCTTACTTTAGTTTTTAGAGCAGAGATGTATCCACTACAACATCCTCATTTCATCCAAAACAGGTACATCAATCACGAAGAATAAGGATTGTTTCTGCCTATCGATTTTCATTGCTACGCTTCCAAAAAAGAAGCACCATGTATTACTGATTCATTTAAATTGTCTTATGGACACAGTTCAAAGATACAGTTGCAATTTTGACAGAGGAAATACCTCGCCATAACTATCTGAAGAAGCTCCAGATCTGTAGCATTCTCTGGGAAATTCTGGCCATTTGCCTGCTCACAGAAAGCCACCAACATTCTGTTCAGCAAATAAATAAATAAATAAAGATCAGGACATGAAAGAAGTCAAACCAGCTGGTAAAGAGAGAATTTAGAAAAGATAACACCGTTAAACAGACAATAAGGAATTCAATTTTTAACCAGAAATGTGCATACTTTATGCTTTGACAACAAAGTGAATAACAATTTGATTTGCAAAAGGTTCTCATAACAAAAAATCATAAAAACACAAGTGAAATTCAAGGGAAGATCTTGAAGAATACAAGTCATATACCTGGTTCCACATTTTATAAGCCACTGCAGCTTTTTAAAACAGGTATAATAGTCACTTCATAGATCAAGTGTAACAATTCATTCGCTAACAAATTTGTCCAACATCACCTATAAAGGCTAAGATGAGTGGTTAATAATTAAGTGGTTAAATACTTCACTTCCTTTAGAATATGGATTAGTGAGCAATGTAATACACATTATCAATGTGGGGTGGATGAATTGGAGAAGCGCTTAGGAGTCTTATGTAACAGGATTACTTAGAACCATTCAGAAAATTCATAGAGCTAGTACATAATGGACATTACAAGGGCCTGGTTCCAATTCCAGTTGAACCACAATCTCATATAGGGACTAGAAATTAAGTTCTAATCTTTAGCATCGTCATCTGTGAAACATTAAGTAAAAAGAAACCAGAAAATTTGTCAAAAAAAACCTTTTTGTACTAAAAAAATTCTGAGATACATTTTTTTTTTGGTTGATTACCTTTGACAATTTTTTATTAGCATTGGCACCTTATGGTCAGAAACTAGCCGAAATGTCAGATATCTGGTTCTCAAGATTTTTTTAAAAAATAAAGTAGTAGCCTTGTAGGTTGACTCATTTGCTTGTTGTGGGTGTTTTTGCTTGACAGTGACAGAATTTTTTTTAAGTGGGTATTTAAGAAAAAATGGAGGAATATTAGAAGATGATACATACATATAGGGTCTTTTCTGTAAGAAAAAAAAAAATAACATATAATTTTGTAACAAAACCTGCAAAGTTCGACATGATCATATCTAAGGAACAAAAGTTTAAGATTAAATCTCTTGTACTTGAAAGTTGAGTCAAGAAACTTTACCTATGTAGCGAATTAGCAGTTAATTGCACTTCTTCTGAATCCATTACCCCTCTATGTCTCTTTCTGAATGTCTCAAAAAGTTCATCCCTAATTGACATAAGCTGACAAAACAATGAGGTAATGTAAGTTGAACATTTAAGATCTACAGGAGATAAAACACTCAACATATTATTAATTAAAGAAGATGATGAGTTTGCAATCAAATGAAAAAAGATATGGAAAGACAGAAATGACCCATACACTCAAAGGTACGCTAGGAAGATTATTAATTCAATTCAGCTATGCCTAACATGAACAACTGCAGAATTTCATAATTATATACTGCAAGAGATGACAGCTTCAAACATTACATGGCATGCCATTTCTGAAGCGCTACACCTCCATCCACAACTTCACATAACAGACTACTAACTCATTTACATCATGGGGAATGATGCTTTAAGAAATATACGAAGTATCATCTTTAGTTGTACTCTCTCAATGCCTACTGTCCCAGACAGATATGGCTACGACCCTGTACTTTTCACTGAATTTCACATACTGAAATTATTTAACAGAATTTACTGATCTACAAGTGTTTTTTTTGTTGTATGAGGCTTACTATTTACTACTAAATAAAAATGATTTTTATTTTTACCGACTTAACTTTATTATTACATTCATTTTCAAGTTGAAGAGAAACCACATTTTCAAGTATTAATATTCTCAGAGTACCATATGCATCATGTAAGCAGTATAGCCTCTTGTTTCCAAACATAGATTAATGACCAAAGCCCCATCAAAACAACACATTCAGCTAGAATTAAACCACCACCAGAGTCATACCGGTTGCTCCACATGCTCAGTCCAGAAACTAATTGTTGATTCTTTTGCTTCACGAACCCAGTTATCAATGTCAGGACTACCAACCAGCCTACTATGACGTACAATCCACAGTGAACAAACAGAAAGGCCAACTGCCCCGCACGTATACCGGATCCAGTACCGAGTCATATTCCTGGGCTTCCGATGCCTAGCAATCTGAGAGAACAAAAAAAAAATGAAGGTACAGCCATACAATCATACAAACACCTCATTAGCTATTTATAAATAGATTACATTAACTGCAAAGTTTTGTTTTTCTCAAGATTAAGTCCATACGCAAGATACTAACATCATGCAAGCGCGCATAGTACATAAATTACTGCCTCAATCCCTATTTGTTGGCCCCATTGGGGCTAGTTACAGATTTAATACTTCTTCCGTTTCTTTTTAATTGACACATATGACTTTTGACACTATTCACAAACTTTACTTTGACTAGCTTTTGTGATTTACCGATAAGAAAAACATAGTCAAGTAGGATCTTGTTAGAATCGTCTCAATGTGTATTTTCAAATTATCAACTCTTTAAATTTTTTACTTCTTATAATTATAGATATCAACGGTTGAATTTATGCAATGTCAAATGTGATAAAAGAAGTGTGTCAGCTAAAAAAGAATGAAGTATTTGGCTGGGTGGAGTTGATGAAAGAAAATAAAGGTCGGACCGATTGCAGTATATGTAAAACACAAAAGAGTAAAATTGTGGTGTGGACGACTGGACCCTCATGAGTGATTCCCCCGAACTACGAGTCCTACAACAACAAAAAGTCATTACGAGAAAATATAGTTGAAAACACCCTAAACTAACATAAAGTACAACGTCAACGGTGGGACGAATAGTCTAAGGTAAGACGAACAACATCGGCTTTATAGATTCGAGGTCGCGTCTGCATCGTTTCAAGCATATGGCCGGGTCAACATTCCCGGCCTCAAAGCTATGACACCGTCATATTTTCCGCCTTCCCCCCGGTGAGATTTTTGTGTGCAGTCTTCCTAGCGTCTGGCAATGCACAAAACCTACCTCAGGTCTGTAGAAGGAATCAACATTGAATAACTATATTATAGTTATTCATCATTGAGTTGCCTACCTTCCCCTATAGAGCTTTATATTGCACCTCTTGTAAATTGTTAGTGAACAACCGACTCACAGTAACACAATAATGGGTCAAAACTTGTGAAAATGTAATAATAACACCCTTTTTTTTTTTTTGGGGGGGGGGGATCCAAAGAATGGGTTACATTTTGACACTTTTATTTTTCCAAAAAATATTTTTTGTGGGCCCCAAAAACGGAAAATACGGGAAAAAAGGCGGTAATTGGAAAAATATGAAAATTTGCTGAAATAGTCCACAAGATGGGGAAAATGTGGGGAATAAGAGGGGGGGTGGGTCGGTGGGTTTTTAACACTTTTTACATCCCATATTTCCCTTATCGTGCTTTTTTTGAGGTTCGGAATAAGACCGAGAATATGGTGATTGACCCAAAAACAGGGTGATTGGGGGACAATTTGAGTTGTTGGTGAATGTTTACATGAGATTACAAACATGAATAGTTTGTTCAAATATATCAATCAACTCGACATAACACATCACACATCATATCGATCAACACACATGTGAATAGTAACAATGAATAGTCATCTCCAATGGTGAGACTTCAGTGAGTTTTTTTAGGAGAGAGAGAGAGTATTTTTTGTAAATGATACCAATAAGTTAGTATCTAAACTTAGCAACTCCAAAAGAAAGTTGCTAAGTTTATATACTCAACATTGACTCTCATTTGATAAATAATGTGGGCTTATATAAATATTATAATTGTTTTGTAATTTATTTAAGTTTTAATTTTATTTTATTTCTAAAAAAACTTAAAATGTGATTGCTGGACCACAAATTGAAAGTGACATAAGTATACTTTAGAAAGTCTCACCACTAGGAAATTAAATTTCACATGAGTTGCTAAATTGAGAAATGAGTTGGGTATCACCATTAGAGGTGAAACACAACTCATTTTGTATTTCAATACTCGAAGTTGAGTCTCACCTATGAAGATGGTCTTATATTATATAATGTGTTCATTTCCATTGCTAGTGTCAAATCACATCACTTATGTAGCATAATTATACCTTTATGACATCACTTATGTAGCATAGTTATACCTTTATGACATCACACTTGTCAAGTCACATCATACTATGACATCACATCATTTACAATTTACTTTCATAATTATGATATCATTATAGTCAAGTCACATTAGTTCATATATACTTTCATGACATCATTATAGTCAAGTCACATCACATCACTACATACTTATTTGACATCAATATACTTAATGACATCATTATAAATATATGACATTATTATAGTCAAGTCACATCACTTCAATATACTTATATGGCATCATTATAAATATATGACATCACTATACTCAAGTCAAATATCACATTACTACACTTATATGACATCACTATATTTCATGAATTTCAAAATAGAGTTTAAACTCATACTTGGTACTTTATAGACATCTTTATCTGTGTCTTATGGTTTCAAACCTTGTTATATGACCCAAGGAGTCATCCAACACATACAGATCATTATTTTAAAAAATGTCAAAAAATTGATCCAAAATAATGTATTATAGCCTTCAATTTTGGACAATTTTCCACTTATTTTGACCCGATAATAAAAATTGTCGAGATGCTTACCATGGACCCTAATACACCCCGAGAGTCTATTTGGGTGGGTGTAACCATCCAATATGCTTTAAAACGGTCAATTTACCCATTCGCAACTTGCATCGATTTCGTGACCTAAAGCCTACTACGCACATTTAAGACAACATATAACGGTCAAATATGGTTCGAAACGGCATAATATGACCCTAAGATGTATCCCCTACGGTCTTAAGACTTTTCGCTACCAGGCCCCGTAACCTCAAAAAACGTGAATAATAGCCTTCAATTTTGGAATTTTTTGACCTTTTTTCGCCTTGAAATAAAAATTTCCCTGATGTTTACCATGGTCCCTAACACCCTCCAGGAGTCCAATTGGGTGGGTGGAATCATCCAATTTGCCTTAAAACAATCAATTTACACGTTCACAACTTGCACCGATTTTGTGAGCTCAAGCCTACCATGGACACTAATGACATTATATAATGGCTATGTATGGTTCCAAACGGCATTATATGACCTAAAGATGTATCCCCTAGGGTCTCAAGACTTTTCGCCACCGGGCCCCGTAACCTAAA
The DNA here is from genome assembly GCF_948465745.1 of Chenopodium album. NCBI lineage: Eukaryota > Viridiplantae > Streptophyta > Magnoliopsida > Caryophyllales > Amaranthaceae > Chenopodium > Chenopodium album. The sequence goes on from NC_137855.1 coordinate 2,519,457, forward strand.
AATTCCTCAAAAACCGTGAGTAATAGCCTTCAATTTTGGATTTTTTTTTACCCTTTTTCTCCAATAAATAAAAATTTTCCAAATGTTTACCATGGTCCCTAACACCCTCCGGTAGCCCAATTGGGTGGGTGGAACCATCCAATTTGCCTTAAAACGGTCAATTTAGCCGTTATCAACTTGCACCGATTTCGTGAGCTCAAGCCTATCATGGACATTTATGACATTATATAATGACTATATATGGCTCCAAACGACATTATATAACCCTAAGATGTATCTCCTAGTGTCTTAAGACTTTTCGCCAACGGGCCCCGTAACCTCAAAAATTCCTCAAAAAAACGTGAATAATAGGCTTCAATTTTGGAATTTTTTTGACCTTTTGTCGCCCGGAAATAAAAATTTCCCAGATGTTTACCATGGTCCCTAACACCCTCCGGGAGTCCAATTGGGTGGGTGGAACCATCCAATTTGCCTTAAAACGGTCAATTTACCCGTTGACAACTTGCATCGATTTCGTAAGCTCAACCCTATCATGGACATTTATGACATTGTGTAATGACTATATATGGTACCAAACGGCATTATATGACCTTAAGATGAATCTCCTAGGGTCTCAATACTTTTCGCCACCGGGCCCCGTAACTAGGGGTGTTCAAATCCGGGTACCCGGGTTTTCGGGTACCCGAAACAGCGGGTACCCGAATCTTCGGGTAGTTTGAAACTCGACCCGTGACCTGACCCGAGAAGACCGGGTACCCGGATTTCGGGTACCCGATTTTCTCGGGTCGGGTCATAGGGTACCCGAATTTGATATGACAGTAATTTGCCCAAAATGTGAAATTATAAACAATCTAGAATTTATTTACCCAAACTTTACATAATTAGAAAAAGTAAGTACAACTAAAATTACATACAATTACAAGTAAAAATAGATCTTACTGTATTGAACATTATATAAAAAAAAAAAAGAAAAAAGAAAAGAGAAGCCCAAATTCGTAGCTAACAGCTTCAATCATCACCAACATCAACCATCATTATCAACACCAACCATCATTCACATAAGTCTTGCTTTCACCTTTCAATTTCCACCGTTCTAACTCAAATCCGACGAAAATCTACCTTCAACGGCACCACGATTCTAACCCAGAAATTGAAGACCCAAAATCAACCACCACGTTTCTTCGATTATAACCCAGAAAAAATAAGAACCCCTCACAAAATTGAACCACCCACCTCTTTCATAATTCGAACAAAACTGGACCCGTGATGCGAGTAAGAACCACGAGCCACAAATTCAAGGGTAAATTGGACCCATGATGCAAGTAAGAACAAAGAAGGAACTCAAGGAGGAAGAAGGAAGGAAGACAGAGAGAGGCAGGAACTCAAAGAGGAAGAGAGAGAGAGAGAGAGAGCGGCGATTGTGAGTTGTGACTTGTGAGGAAGGAACCCTAAGGGGCATGTGGGGATTGTGGGCTGGGCTTAGTAGCGTTTTTTTTTATATATAAATTTAATTTCGGGAATTCGGGTACCCGCATATTAAAGAATGCGGCCCATGTCCCGACCCGGATAACATTAAATTTTCCCGGGTCGGGTACCCGTCCCGGAAAAACAGTTTTTTCCCCTAAATTTCCCATCGGGTATTTATCGGGTCATCGGGAAATCGGGTCGGGTTTTTTTGAACACCCCTACCCGTAACCTCGAAAATTCCTCAAAAATCGTGGATAATAGCCTTTTATTTTGGAATTTTTTGACCTTTTTCCTCACAGAAATAAAAATTTCCAAAATGTTTACCATGGTCCCTAACATCCTCCGAGAGTCCAATTGGGTGGGTGGAACCATCCAAATTGCCTTAAAACGGTCAATTTAGCCGTTTACAACTTGCACCGATTTCGTGACCTCAAGCCTATCATGGACATTTATGACATTATATAATGACTATATATGGCTCCAAACGACATTATTAACCCTAAGATGTATCTCCTAGTGTCTCAAGAATTTTCGCCAACGGGCCCCGTAATCTCAAAAAAACATGAATAATAGCCTTCAATTTAGGAATTTTTTTGACCTTTTGTCGCCCGGAAATAAAAATTTCCCAGATGTTTACCATGATTCCCTAACACCCTCCGGGAGTCCAATTGGGTGGGTGGAACCATCCAATTTGCCTTAAAACGGTCAATTTACCCGTTCACAACTTGCATCGATTTCGTAAGCTCAACCCTATCATGGACATTTATGACATTGTGTAATGACTATATATGGTTCCAAACGACATTATATGTCCTTAAGATGAATCCCCTAGGGTCTTAATACTTTTCGCCATCGGGCCCCATAACCTCAAAAATTCCTCAAAAATCGTGGATAATAGCCTTTTATTTTGGAATTTTTTGACCTTTTTTCTCATAGAAATAAAAATTTCCAAAATGTTTACCATGGTCCCTAACACCCTCCGGGAGTCCAATTGGGTGGGTGGAGCCATCCAATTTGCCTTTAAACGGTCATTTTACCCGTTTACAACTTGCACCGATTTCGTGAGCTCAAGCCTATCATGGACAATTATGACATTATATAATGACTATATATGGTTCCAAACAACATTATATGACACTAAGATGGATCCCCTAGGGTCTCAAGACTTTTCGCTAACGGGCCCCATAACCTCGAAAATTACTCTAAAAACGTGAATAATAGCATTCAATTTTTGAATTTTTTGACCTTTTTTCGCCCTGAAATAAAAAAAAATTGCCCAGATGTTTACTATGGTCCCAAACACCCTCCAAGAGTCTAATTTAGTGGGTGGAACTATCCAATTTGCCATAAAACGGTCAATTTACCCGTTCACAACTTACACCGATTTTGAGAGCTCAAGCCTACCATGGACATTTATGACATAATATAATGGCTATGTATGGTTCCAAACCAAAGTTACCCGGAACACGGGACGATAGTGTGTTCCCTGTACCCGAACGTCTGTACCAAAACGCGGTACTGACACGTTCCAGTTCGCGGTGGTTCGCAATCTGGTTCGTCGACGACGGAGAACACAATTGTAGTACGATCTAAGTCGCAGTCTAAGAGAGTTACAATTGTGTTGTCATTTGTTTATAATTTTGGGAATAATTGAAAGTTTAAAAGACTTTGAAGGTTTTATCAATGGAGGAAGAAGATGAAGAATCGTGGAATGGAAGAGTGATAAGACTAATAACTTATGAGAAAACAAGTCTAACAAAGTGGACCCTTATGTCCCAATATCCCCTTCTCTTCCTATTTTTTTTTCTTTTTTAATTGTCTACATAGTAACTATTTTTGCACTGTGCTACAGGGCCTACAGCTATATAGCATGGGAATTAACAATACATTAACTGCAATATCCAGCTTTATCTTTTTTTTTTTAAATGTATATATAATTAATTTATGGTAAATAGTGGAGTATCAATTATAAAATTATAAATAACAAATCACTATTAAAACAAATGACCATACGTTCCGAGAACTCTTAAAGCTACGTTCCACGTTCCCGTACCCGTACCAAGTTCCGGAACGTCCCGCGTTCCATATAACGTTGATCCAAACGGCATTATATGACTTTATGATGTATCCCCTAGGTTTTCAATACTTTTTGCCACCGGGCCCCGTAACCTCAATATTCCCTCAAAAATCGTGGATAATAGCCTTTTATTTCGGAATTTTTTTGACTTTTTTTCTCCCGGAAATAAAAATTTCCTAAATGTTTATTATGGTCCCTAAAACCCTACAAGAGTCCAATTGGGTGGGTGGAACCATCCATTTGCCTTTAAACGGTAAATTTACCCATTCGCAACTTGCACCGATTTCGTGAACTCAAGCCTACTACGGACATTTAAGACAACATATAATGGTCATATATAGTTCCAAAGAGCATTATATGACCCTAAGATATATCCCATAAGGTCTCAAAACTTTTCTCCACCGGACCCCGTAACCTCAAAAATTTCTCGAGGAACGTGAATGATAACCTTCTACTTTGGAATTATTTGACCTTTTTTCTCATAGAAATAAAAATTTCCAAAATGTTTACCATGGTCCCTAACACCCTCCGGGAGTCCAATTGGGCGAGTGGAACCATCCAATTTGCCTTAAAACGGTCAATTTAGCCGTTCACAACTTGCACCGATTTCGTGAGCTCAAGCCTATCATGGACATTTATGACATTATATAATGACTATATATGGCTCCAAACGACATTATATAACCCTAAGATGTATATCCTAGTGTCTCAAGAATTTTCGCCAACAAGCCCCGTAATCTCAAAAATTCCTAAAAAAACGTGAATAATAGCCTTCAATTTTGGAATTTTTTTTGACCTTTTGTCGCCCGGAAATAAAAATTTCCCAGATGTTTACCATGGTCCCTAACACCCTCCGGGAGTCCAATTGGGTGGGTGGAACCATCCAATTTGCCTTAAAACGGTCAATTTACCCGTTGACAACTTGCATCGATTTCGTAAGCTCAACCCTATCATGGACATTTATGACATTATATAATGCCTATGTATGGTTCCAAACGACATTATATGACCTTAAGATGTATCCCCTAGGGTCTCAAAACTTTTCGCCATAGAGCCCCGTAACGTCAAAAATTCCACAAAAACCATGGATAATAGCCTTTTATTTTGGAATTTTTTGACCTTTTTTCTCCCGAAAATAAAAATTTCCCAGATGTTTACTATTGTCCCTAACCCCCTCCGGGAGTCCAATTAGGTGGGTGAAACTATCCAATTTGCCTTTAAACGGTCAATTTACCCATTCGCAACTTGCACCGATTTCGTGAACTCAAGCATACTATGGACATTTAAGACAACATATAATGGTCATATATGTATCCCATAAGGTCTCAAGACTTTTTCGCCACCGGCCATTAACCTCAAAAAACGTGAATAATAGCTTTCAATTTTGGAATTTTTTGACCTTTTTTCGCCCACCCGGATGTTTACCATGGTCCCTAACACCCTCTAGGAGTCAAATTGGGTGGGTGGAACCATCCAATTTGCCTTAAAATGGTCAAGTTACCCATTAACTTGAATTGATTTTGTGAGATCAAGCCTACCATGGACATTAATGACATTATATAATGGCTATGTATGGTTCCAAACGGCATTATATGACCTTAAGATGCATCCCCTAGGGTCTCAATACTTTTCGCCATCGGGCCCCGTAACCTCAAAAATTCTTCAAAAATCGTGGAAAATAGCCTTTTATTTTGGAACTTTTTGACCTTTTTTCTCCCGAAAATAAAAATTTCCTAGATGTTTACTATGGTCCCAAACACCCTCCGGGAGTCCAATTGGGTGGGTGGAACCATAAAATTTGCCTTAAAACGGTCAATTTACCCGTTAACAACTTGCACCGATTTCGTGAGCTCTATGGACATTTATGACATTATATAATGGCTATATATGGTTCCAAACGACATTTTATGACCCTAAGATGTATCCCCTAGGGCCTCAAGACTTTTCGCCAGCGGGCCCCGTAACTTCAAAATTTCCTCAAAAAGCGTGGATTAGCCTTCAATTTTGGAAAAAATTGACCTTTTTTCGCCCCAGATGTTTACCATGGTCCCTAACATCCTCCGGGTGTCCAATTGGGTGGGTGGAAGTGTGGAACCATCCAATTTGCCTTAAAACTGTCAATTTACCCGTTTTCGAACACGCCTCTTGTATTGGCTATAAGCTTTCACGAGGCATGTACGTAGCCGAATAATGGTCATATATGGGTCGAAACAATATTATATGACCCCGTGATGCATTCCGTAATGTTCCGTGAAATTCCGACACTTAGTCCCGGTACCTCGTAAATCGCTCCGATTTTGTGTATTATAGCCTTCATATTTTGCTTCCGTATATCATTTTTTCAACCGGAGAGATTATGCATCATTTATAGTGATCGAAACCATCTAATTCATCCTAAATCATCATGTCTTAAGGGCCTTAGGAGTCGTAAATATTGCCGGAACCCGGTATGCCTTGTCCTTGGGTGGACATGCAACACGACCCTTGTACCATCACTAGGGACTACTAAAAAAAGAAATTGGGACAATCTCAAAGAGACAGAGTGAGTATACACTCTAATTTGCAATGCACTGAGAAGACTTTTTCAAGGGAACCTTAGTACATGAAGAGTATCAGGTTTACAGAAAAGACTTTTTGAATTTGAAAAAAAGAAAAGAAAAAAAAAACCTCCATTTCCTTAATATTGAAACATTAGGGGGGGGGGGGGGGGAACAGATTTTAAGAAGAGGGGAAATAAAGAGAGGAATAAAGATGGGACCCATGTGATGAGGGGAGAGATAGAGAGAAAGCATTTCTAAATAGTGAAGTGTTACAATATCAGGGGAATGGAAGAATTTTTTCTTTTTAAGAATTTTTTTTCCAGCTATATGGTGAAATATAAAAGAATATTAACATCTCCAAATCTTGATTCTTTTGAGTAGCAACATATAATCATTACCTCGGAAAAATAAAAGTAAAGGAAAGAAGCAGCAACAATAAGTAGTAAGGCTAAGGAATCATTTAACCATAATATTTTCTAAGCAAGCAGATTTTACATAAGATATGGATTCTCATTTGCTGTTCTCTGCATAATGGCATTTCCTTTTCCAGGAAATCCTAGCTGTAGACATCAGTCATATAGCTTTTATACTGTCTGGTAAGTAACTAGCTATTATCCGAACAGTAAATTCAAATATACAGAATAGCTAAACTTTCCTTCAGGGAAGAAAAAAAAATACAATTGAAACGTCAAACGCAAGAAGTAATGCCTATGTACCCATTACTCAGTCTTAGCACACAAGCCTCTAAGATGATCATCTAACTAACACTTAAAAATGGAACTATGAATGTCAGGATTGTCAGCAGCAAGAATGGGAGAATCTCTATACATTAAATCAAATTAGTGTGTTCAGTTTCTACGTCCCTTCCAGTGTACAATAAAGAAGAAAAAGGGGGGGGGGGGGGTGGGGGGGCACACAACATCACAAAACCATATTGAACAACAGATTTAGAAAGAAACCATACACATACGAGTTTAGACAGTTTGAAATGAAAGACCTAAGCACATGAAAAGAGTAACTCTAGAAAACAACATAAATAGCCTTACAATGAGAGATAGATATGAGTCAAGCTTCTGGAGGTTCTGATAAATTATATCAATTGCACCTCGAATTTCATCATCCGTCCACTGTGACTGCACTTCAGTCATTCTATTGAATACAAGTCCATATGAGTTATTCTCCCCAGTAAATGAATCTATCTGGATTATTTTGCATAAAGAGAATAAGCAAGATTCAGAACTACAATGAAAAAACAATTCAAAAGTTCTTTACAAACAAATACAAAAATATACTGCTAAAAAGAAAAGGAAGAAGATGAAACAAAAATATATACCTGGGACAAAGAAATACGCAATTGAGCAACGGAATTCTCAAGATTTGAAAATAATCCATTGATAGTGATCAATAATGATGGCAATGCCTTTTGAGGATCAGCCACCAGGTCTTCTCCTTGTTTATCAATTGCCATATACACCTGAATGAGATTCATGATAACTTGTATATAGGTCAAAAGTATTCAAATATAGACACATACACTGCAAATTTTCATTTTTAGAATCAATCAGCCAAGACCATGAATATAATCGATAGTCTGCCTCTCCGTCCTCAGAAACATGTACTTCATGCAAGCTTTAAGAGGCCTCTAACAGTCTAACCACAAGGTCCCAGACTTGTACTTCATGACACACACTTTCCCATGTAATTCATGCAAGCTCTGTCCCATGTACTTCATGCAAGCTCTAACTGAACAACTCCTTCTCTTGTCAGAGAAAAGTTGCATCAAAGCCTCCGATAACTTACACATGTGTTGTGGACTTGTAGTTGTAGGTAATCTCTAAGATAAGTAGCAATTGGAGAGAGGTAGAAACAGGAGGCAGAGGGATACATTGCATTAACTTTGGTTTGTGCGTTTGTCTAACTCATGGGCCAACAGATAGTCAGATATGCATCTTTAAACAAGGTATTGAGTAACAACTCCAGAAAATGTAACAGTATATTGTCCAAAACAGAAAGGTACTTCACCGTACCATCCTAAGTACCAAAAAAAAAAAAAAAAATGAATCGTATGTTCGTAGTATGTAATTTAAATGATTTATCAACTGTATTGGATGTTAAATATATTAGTGCCTAGTGCTAGAAAGGATTCTCCCACACCCAAGCCACAAGTACTAAATAGGATGCAAAAGAGCCACCTTATATGCCCTTCTCAAATAAGGGCAGATATCACTTAGCCTCATTCAGGAGTAAAATACACAAGAAAACATATTAAGCAAGACATAGGTGCTTCTCTGCCGACCAGTTCCCACTTCTAGAAGCAACCACAAAACAGCATATAAAAGAAGCTGGGAAACCTAACATTAATAAATGTCAGCACGCACATATCATATGCCTTCACATTAATCATTACCACAAATTCTACATGAGGGAAAATTTATCAGATTTTGTGCAAAGCAAGCAAGGGTGAAAAAGTGAACAAACCTGTGACAGGAACACAGCAAGTGCACATCGTATGCTATCCAATACAGAAACTCTCTCGGATATAAAACCAGATGCAGAATGGCAAAGTGTTTGAAAAGAAGAATCTTCGGCAATAAAATTCCGCACCAATTCAACAGTTTCACCAATCAAAGCCCGTGGCCCTCTCTCAAACATCATAAAATAGGCTTTCTGAGCATTAGACCCCTGTACCAAAAAAACACTAATCATTGGCATCTAATCTCTTGCCATTGAAAACTAGAGACAAAATGAAACTACAAACACATATTGACATGCTGAGGAACATGGGAAACAGAAATCCATGTAACAACCTCTGCTTTAGCCTGCCAATATTGCAAATTCTTCTGAACATTGTGCATATTTGATAATATATGCTCGAAAACATCTTCCAAAACATCATAAATTCTAGATGCTTCTGTTAGTATCCTGCATTACCACAAAATATAATCATTAACATAAAACAAACACACTATAGTTACGACTACAGGCATATTATTTTTAATGTTTAGTAGCTTCTCGAGCTTGAAACATCATATAATCAAAACAATATCCTCCAAAAACATTGCAATATACTGTCACAACATTTAGTAAACCTTAACTTCGAACAGTAAATGTTGAACTATCATCCTGTCCGACTCGAAAATCATAAAGGTATAAGGAATTTCAATGACATAACATTTCTCAGTAATTCTAGCTCAAAAACTTCAAATTCAGCACAATTTTAGAAGCTCAAACAATATAGCAATACAATCACACTAAAACCACCAGAAAAATCCTTAATCCAACACTACAACAAAATCAACAGAAACATGTAAGAATTGCAAAAGTACGCAATACTCAAGCTCAAATCAAGCAATCAAACAAACAAAATTAAGTTGAATTCAGCATAATCTGAGTAAAATAGAGAGAAATTACAGTGAAGAATGAACCGATTTAGACGGAAGAGGAAGAGGCAAACACAACTTCTGGCGACGAGACCTAGCACGACCAAATTGACGACAAAAACTGGAAAGTTTACCGATGAAAGGAGAATTGGAGAATCGAGACCAAAGATAATTGGAGTACAGCAAAGTTAGGGTTCTGAAATTCTTGGATTGATCATTCTCTTGCGAAGGTGATGCAATTTCCATGGAGTTTCTCGATTCGGAGTTCATGGCTTTGTTTTGGCGCCGTTGACGAGTACAACCGTTTCGCCGGAGTAGTTCTCAACTTGCAATTGAGCTACAAACTGAAGTAGAATATTGCGCTCCAAGCCATCATTTGTGTTTACAGGGCTGAGCCTGCCTGTTGTAAGCTTGACACTGCCCGGCCCATAAGTGTCATTTTTGGGTATCGATACTAGTGTAAAAGCCCATAGCAACATAGCGATAAAGTTGAAATCGGGTTGAGTTTAGATCGGGTTAATAATTGCATGAATTAGGTATGCTTACGTTTTGACTCTTTGTAACAATATTCTCATTTGAATTTGCACGGGGGGGGGGGGGGGGGGGGTGGGGGTCATGGTCACTTTGTGTAGGTGAGCAACTAAGAAGGTAAGGGTCTGTTCTGAATCTTCTGATTGACTGAACTGCATATATTATGAGAGTAGGATATTAGGAACTGAACTGAAATTAATCTAAAGAGAACAGGCCCTAAGTAGAAATGTATGAGCATAAACATTTATAAATCTTTGTGTAAAAAGTTAATTATGATGATATTACAACATTACATTAGATTTAACTAAAAGGTATAACTTAGTTAGTTTTTATGTATCTAAAACCATAATTACAATTCTTGGGACAATTAGTTTACACAGTCATGTCAACGCTATAGCTTTCAATGATATCTTCCGCTTCATTGGATCTCCACACTCCCACTTTAATAACAAACTCCATCATGGTTGTTTGGAAGGCACTGCCCACCAATTATTCTAAACTAGATTTTACAGATTTAGTTCAACTTGATTCAATAGCGGTGGAAATTATCATTTGAGACAATACCAACATCCTCTAATGCCATACACTTTTAAGTTTAATATTGGCAACACTAAAACTTTCATCGCTCAAGCATCTGCTCTCTTGAAAACCTTACTTGATGTGTCATGTCTATCCGCTCATTTAAAAGTTTTATGTGACAAATTGATCTTGTTAGTGTAGACATGTCACATGCATATTCTTCTCAACAACAGTGAATAGTTGGAGTATTACTTCGTATGTCACATTTTTTATTTTTTTTTAGAAGGTAAGGAGAAATAAACATTAGGAAGCCCTTGAGATAGGATGTCGCATGTGTATAAATAAAATGAGACAAATTGAACATGTACGTGATTAAGTACCTCAATTAAGTCATGTTATGTTTTGTTAGGGCCTGTTCTGATTGACTGAAGTGAACTGAACTGAATTGAATATTTTATTAGAGGAGGATATTAGGAATTGAACTAAACTGAAAATAATATGAAGTGAACAGACCCTTAAGGTACATATGAACAAATACCGCTTAATTACTCTAGTTAAGGGTATCTTATTATTATTATTATTATTATTATTATTATTATCTTTTTATTTTATTTTGTTAAAAATGGATTAGTAGTTAAGTAAAGTGCACAAGCACAACCTATCCCATCACAAGGAAAATACGAACCTATCCCTCTAAATTCAAAGTCAAAGTAACCCGTGATTCTATCTCTTTTATAAATATCGTAACAGAATACAATAATTGATAATCTTACCCAGAACAATATACGGAGTATTGCATTTTTAGAGAGAGAAAAAGAAATTTATACTTACAAAAATGTCGACGGAGCCAATTGTTGGAGGAATCAAGCAGAAAGAAGGATCAGAGAATAGTTTGGAAATCGAAACCCTTGCTAAATTCGCTGTTGATGAACACAACAAAAAAGAAGTTTGTTTCTCTCTCTCTCTTTTTTTTTTAATTGAGATGATTTCTCTTTTTTTTTTTTTTTTTTTTTTTTTTTTTTTTTTTGGTGAAGCAATTGTATTGATATTATGTTATTATTTCTTTTTTCTGCAGTATTGATGTTTAAAATTTTGTTTATGATGTCGATTTTTGCATCATAATCATGCTCCGATTGTATGCTTAGGCGAAATTTAATCGTTTCAATTGTATTTATGTGTATACTGTATATTATTATATTACCTTTTGTTTAATTTTAATTTTGATTTTAACTTTGGTAAATTTACTCTGTATTTATTGAATTATATCCAATTTTAATTGAGGTAAAGGTTTTCACCAAATAAAATAATTAGATAAAACTATTGATTTATGAGTCATTGAGATAATACTGTATAAAAAAAAGTCGTTCACTTATGAGTAACAATTGATTGGTGATCATCGAATTGTTCGTTAATTGTTGTTAATTAAGTGGTTTGTTGATTTTATTGGTGAATTTTGGTTGGGGTAAATCTGTCTTTATGATACCTTGACTTTTAGGGTGTAAACTGTGCTGAGCAGTTAGTTGATTAGTTCATAGATCATAATCTGAAATATAATTGTAATATCTAAGGGTTCGTTTGACTTCGTTGTGGTTTTCTGTTTTTTTGGTTTTTTGTTTTTTAAAAGTATATTATATATGTCACATAATGAATCAAAAATTATTTAGACTTATTAAAATCATAATAATTTTGAAAACTGACGATAGAAGAGTGGAAACACCTTTTTCTTGGTTCCTGTTTTTGGTTTTTAGTTTTTTAAAAAAAACAGAAAATTGAAAACAAAAATGATGCCAAACAAGCCCTTCTCAACAAAAATAGAAAACAAAAGCTGTTTATTTTTTTTTTATTATTTTTTATTTTTTATTTTTAATATGGATTTTTTAAATGAAATAAATTTATGTGTGATCTAATTAGATTCGCATTAACGTGTAATTTCAATTATACGTGACTAAAGCTATTGTTGATCACTTGATTATAATATGATTAGGAAATTGTGAAAATGTCAAATGGGACAAACAATTAGGAAGATTTGATTATTTTATACTATGCAGTTGGTACTTGGTAGAATTGAATTCTAAGTTATTGATAATATTGAAAGTTCTATACAAAACGCTGTTTTGTTGATTATATTTTGGATGGATGGTTTGGAGATGGTAGAATGTAGGATCAATTAGTTTATGTTCTCATGATTCTTAAACCTGTGAGTTGACCTAGACTCAGATATAGATGGTCAATTTTGGGGTGGCATCATATTCAGGAATCAGGATGATTAACAATTTGTATTATTTTTCCGCAGAATGCTTTACTCGAATTTCACAGAGTTGTAAACACCAAGGAACAGGTTGTTGCTGGTACTCTATACTATATTACTCTTGAGGCAACTGATGGTGACAAGAAGAAGGTTTATGAAGCGAAAGTGTGGGTTAAGCCATGGTTGAACTTCAAGGAAGTGCAAGAATTCAAGTATTTGGGTGATGCTGATGCCACAGCAGAGGGTTCCAGCAGCTAGGTTGCCTAGGTATGTACTTCTATATTTCTATATGCTTCATCTTACAAGGGTAACTGCCCCCGTGATTTTATTCTTTTTTCGTGATTAAGAATCTCCCCTGCTGTAATGCTGTTTGTCTATATTATGTTGGCTTCTGGAATTTTCATTTTATGCTGAAGTCTAGAAAGATAAAGTCATAAAGGTATATACGAGCAGTTCATTATGCTACATTACATGATGTTTGTGACATTTTTTTAATTTTTTGTTTGAAACTGAGTTTTTTGCACAAGTTTTTCAGAAGTAGCTGCTGGCATGCCATTCTTATTTTATGGATTAGGGACTAAAAGGGTTGGCTTCTGATTTGTAAAATCTGCAATGAGTTGTGGACCATTCTGTTTTGTCTAGTTTTTCACTGATGTAAAGTTTATAATTTAGAGAGGGATGTAAAATCTTGCAGAAAATTGATATCTTTAGTCTTCTTATGTCTGAACTAGAAATATGTCCTGCCAATCTGCCATCACTTGATTTTGGCATAGTTAACGCCTTCCTTAGTACATGGATTTTTTTTCTTCCGTTGGATTGCTTATTTACCTGATTTCTTTCCTGTGCTAGTCATAGTCCTAAACTGATCTAAACTTCAGTTTCTGTAATTTTAATGAAGTTTTCCTCTTGCAGGTCTCTGATGAATGTACTCGGTTGCTTTTGGGAACATTGCGACTGCTAAAACCTGTTTGAGTGAATTCTATCTATACAATCACTCTTTCTAAATAATCTGTAATGTTGCACCCTTTAATTCAATGAAGATTCATGAATGGAACATTGTTCTTCTGAACTCTGTTTCATACGTCAATCTATATTATTATGGTACCAAATAATGTGTATTTCTTCTTTGTTTCTCAGTAGCTTGCTTTCAAAATCATTATATGTTTCTGCGTGTTGTTTAGCAATGTTCAATTTCTGCAATTCGTTTTACACTTCAAACCAGTATTCTCATGAAAGCAATCAGAGATATATATACAAATCACAACATGATAATTGATAATTACCCTTGATTCTAGGAACAGTTACTATATTCTAAGCAACAAAATACTAAGGGCCTGTTCATATTTACTTAATTTCAGTTCAGTTCAGTTCAGTTCAGCTCCAATCAGTTCAGTTCAGTTCAGTTCAGTTCCAATCAGTTCAGTTCAGCTCTTAATTTCCCTCTCACATAAAATATTCATTTCAGCTCAATTCAGTTCAGTTCAGTTCAGTTCCAATCAGTTCAGTTCAGTTCAACTCCAATCAGTTCAGTTCAGCTCAGTTTAGTAAATATGAACAGGCCCTAAGTCTAATATAATTATGTAGCTGGAAGATAGAAATCAGTCCTGTATATAGTGACCGTCCCTAGAATTTAGGCTTATTGTCCATTGTGTATGTTTCTGATTACGTTAATGAGAGAAAACTGAAGGGATTACCTTATTGTAGCCACGCTCAAGTCCTGTCCAATAACGGTAAACTATAAACTGTATACGGTATTTGCTGTTTGCTTAGTACCTGTTCTTAGCCTAAAAAATAGCATGAAGCAAAGCCTGCATAGAAGTAGCTGTTTGTTCCAGCATTTGCCCCTTCATCTCCAGGATAATTCAGGGCCAAGATGGCTGTAAAAATGAAAATTAATGCAACTGGCCCGATGGTGCAACTGGCCTATATTGTATATACTTCGTATCATGTCATCCATTAGTCTCCGTAGCATTGGAGTCGTTCACCATTACATGGCAACTGAAGCTGTTTAGTTTGTACCCTGCAAACACCAACAGCCAGCACTACACAGGTACTTGGAGAAGATCAAGAAACAGAGGTAGTAGTATATAAAGATTACAAACGCGTATATATACATGGAAAATTTTGCACATGAATAGGATCATTTAACCATAAATGGTCTAGTTTAAGAGTTTGATTAATGCATCAGAAAATAGCTTACTTTTAAAGTTCAGCAGCGAGCACATAAGATTGTAAGAAGACCTGAAATAAAACAACCCTTGCAAATTAAACTTGTTTACATCAAAATTCAAGTACTGAAAACTGCCAACTTATGTATTCTGAACTCCAATCCTAAAGTTCAACATTTCTTTTTGATCTCTGCCTTAAAACTAGCGTTTTTCCATTGTTAGTAAACCATGTAAATAAAATATTGGTGTACGTTCTTATCATTTGTAGATCAGATTAAATTGTTTTTCTTGCATTTGTTCTGACATAGCACGGAGTAATTTCCAGTCATGAACGGTAAGTGATGCATAATTGCATAGTAAGTTGGCAAAATCATGCATAAGTGGAAGCAAGAACATCGAATCTTCTTCTTCTTTTTTTTTTTTTTTTTTTTTTTTTTTTTTTTTGACAGGAAGAACATCGAATCATTGACAACAAAAAAATTATTTGGAAAAGAATTCCCTCTTAATTATCTTTTTTCAATTCTTTTTCCATATTAGAACTTCATACAAGAATATGAATGTTTAGAGGAAAACAATAAACATGTATACGAATTTACGGTAATCAATCTGTTATTCTCCTTCCTACATCCTCATTCAAAGAGAATATTTATAAAAAGGCCCTAATATAGTCTAATTCAAGTTTAAGCTAAGGCGGCATTTGATGTTCAATAAAAAAAAATCATCCATAACGCCAATTATTTATGCTTTCTAGCTATTTTCGAATACAACTATATATACAAATATTATTTTAATAATTTCATACTATATGACATGCATGAATTTTTATCATATTTAATTTTTCATTTTAAAAAGTTATTCTTATTCTTTTTATTTTTTAATTTATTTTTATTCTATATGACAATAGCATTATGGTTTTATCTTCAATCTCTGAATGCATGACTACGCAACCTTTTCCTTATTTCCACTATATAAACACCATTATTGGCATTTAAAGGATAATTCATTGCAAAGCATAAGCTTCATTATTCTATCAATTACAAGACTCAAGGTATGTTTTTTTTTTTTTTTCTTTTTGTTTGCGCCATAAAATAATTTCTATCATTTTATATACTTATGGTCATATGGATTGCATGTGTTTTTTCTTCCATTATTCATGTATGAACTATATTATTGATAAATATATAATAATAAGCTTATAATTATAGCATATATATATATATGTTGAAGTGTTATACATGGCCATTTTACTTAGTAACGCGTACTTTTTGAATAAAGCAGCAGCTAAGCTAAGGAAGGTAATTAATATAACAATGGCTTCGGTGCAACAAGTTGGTGGCATGGCGAATGAATTATCAGACAAGGAGAAAGCAATAATCGGAGAGGCGATGAAGGAGGCGCAATCTGTCCTAGAAAACAACATAACAAGCCAAGATCAGCTGGTACTAGTCACAGGTGTTATGAAGAATAGCCAGTCTCGCGCTTTAAGGCTTAACAAAACGGCAAAACCTATAGCTGGACAGGAAGTTTCATAGCCAACCCTACTGAGACAATGAGTGAGGGTAAAGCTGCATTCGTGCACGAGGGCGCGGCTTGGCAAGGAAACCTCCCTGTGGTTGTTGGCTCAAAGGGTGTTGTGATATATGGTCACTATGATAGGGCTCTTCCTCAGCTTGGATGGCTCTTGGCTTGGGACAAAACTGCTCAAGTCTCTGGCAAACTTAACAAGGTTTGTACCATTACATCGTTTAATTGGCACATATTCTATTATTATTCTTTCTATTTATTTCTAAATGATAATGAAAATGGAATCCTGATCAAACTTAGCCCGGCCCGATTTTAGGTGGATTTTAGACAGATTTTTTGGCTCTAATTTTTTTTTTTTTGATAGGGTTGGGAATGTGTTTTTACACATATTTAGTTGTTTTTTTGGCCCGCCCAAAAATGGCCCAAAAAGCACGCACGACCATTTTGGGCGGGTTTGGACACAAAAAAATCGGCTTGAATCTTGGCCTTGCTCGAGAAGTGGGTTGATTATTTGACCTTGGCCCGGCCCGATCAATGATAACCTCTAAATGAAAATGGAATCTAATGAGGATGCCCCAGTTTCTCATGATGAGAAACGAATTCGTTTCTCATGGTGGCATTTTTGTGAATAAATCAACAACTTTTTCAACTTTATTCAACTGTGGAGCCCACAATATTGAAAAAGTTGTTGATTTATTCACGAAAATGCCCCCATGAGAAACAAATTTCGTTTCTCACCATGAGAAACAGGGAATTTCCCGAATCTAATACTCTATCTATCGATAATTCTATAAGAAAAACATACTCGTGACTTCGTGAGTTATTTGATGATCAGTCTAGCTACTGTGTAGTTTCACAATATCAACCTTTTACAGTATGATTTTTAAAATACTAGACGTATTTGAGGATCGAAGAATACTGACGAGTGAAACAAAACGAACTATGTTTTAGAAATGGATGGAGTAGAATTAAATCGGGGTCTAAGTCTAATGATACATTGTTTTTGTTGTAGGTGTATGTTGAAGCTGGAGAGCTAAACAGGCTCATGAATCTGGATCTGACTGTAGTAGAACAAAAACTGGATGCTTCTCACGACGTAAGCCGGTACTGGGACAGCGAAACAGGTGCTGCTGCGGTTGCTGAAATTAAGAACCATGGTGATAACATGGCTTTGGTTGGTGCTAGCTTTGATTTACTTATCAATGGCAAGAAACCAGCACCAGTGACATTAAAAACTTGTACTCCATCTTCTTAAGGAATTATCAAATTAACAATCAAAGGGGACATAAATTTGAATAATTAACCTGCATCTTGTAATTAATATACACGATGTAGCTATTAATAATATCTACAGTACTATACGTCTATACTAGATCAATAAGAAATGCTCCCCTGAAAATTGAGGAAATATGTATTCCATTATCGAGACATACATCATGTATCATTTCCTTTTTCTTTTTTTTTGGTAGAAATACGAACTAGATTAGATAAGCATCATAAAAGTTAATGGCCACAGCCAACTTACAAAAGCAACCCCCATAGCTAGGGCGGTTGATACAGAAGTGGGAGCATCTCCCCTACAGTTAGTTGTCCCGAGTATAACAAGTTTGGACCAAAATGAACATTAGAACTGTTACAAGTCTGTAAGCTAGCCTGTACAGGATCCTGAATAATTACAAAATGTTCTAAGATAGAATCCTGATTACATAAATTACTAGAAGTGCGCTGTAGATCCAACATGGCTTGTCTGGCCCCCGCATCTGCTTCCCCTACTGCTTCCCTGGAAGTCTTGAACAGCTTTGCCCCTCCTGCTGTTTCCATCAGGCCCCTGCACAAAGAATAATAATTCCTCATTTCATCAGTCCCCAACCTTGAGTTGTTGATGCCCTGAAGCTCTCAGACAGTCAGAGAATAGGTAAACCCTATCCCATCCTTCCCATATGGCCCAAGCAGCAGCAGCTATGATAGCCATAGTTTCAGCCATCACAGCAGAAATTGCATTACAATGAACTGCAATACCCTTGATCCATAATCCCTGTCTATCTTTGCACACACAAGCAATACCAGCTCCAAGAGAGTTAGTCTTAAAGGAAGCATCCACATAGATATTGAAATCCTGCAAAGGATTCTGACTCACTTGGGAGCCCCCAGTTGAGGTGATATGACCAGACTCACCCGGACATGAAAACTCTGTGATTAGATTTTGTACAGAAGCAACCCATCTGTCAGGGTTTTGAATCCATGTATCATTTTCTAGTTCTATATTAATTGCAACATTTTACTAATTTTTGTTTTTCTAATTGCAACGTTATATAAACGCCAAAATTATTAAGGCTTTTGAATCCATTAAGATGAAACGCTCAGTGACTATATAAATGCAGTAAAGACATTAAGGCTTTTGATTGTAAGAGTATTTATATTTTGAATTTATTAATAAATCTCAATTCTCACAATATTTAAAAATAAGTTTGGTTCCTTATTCTCACACACTCAATCAAAGATACCACACGAATTTCTATCATGTCTACATTTTCAACAATTGATACTCCCTCTTATTATGTGAGTAATAAATAATAAAAAGTGGACTTTAATAAAGAGACAGAGGGAGTAATATATATACCGTATCTTCTTACACATCTATATTTTCAATAAGATAACAAATGATAACTAAAATGATAACTCGTACATTAGTTAGTATAGGATCTAATTACTACTTAGCAATTGGTATAAGGAATAAAGGAAGGTGTAAAAACCAAAAGAATAACTTTAAATTGTGAAATCAAATAGATAGGTATTCTATTCTATATATTGTCGTCAATGCTTCTGTAGCGCTCTTGATGTTATATGTTGGTCCTATTTTTCTTACACGGATTCTACACTTGTTGTATATAAGACCTACAAGATTGATAACGATAAAATCTAGACTCGTTGTATGAATGATATTAACTCCTCTAAACAAATTTTTTTTAATGTCCATGTTGTTGCACAAGCAAACAAGCATGTTTGTGCAACATCACCGATATAAAAAATAAAGAAGTATAGCTTTTAAACATTCTTCATTCTTTATTCTTAATATGATTGAACGAGAACTTAAAAATAAGGGAAAAAACAACTAAATAAGCGTCGATTCATTCATATCGAAGTTTATGTCTAAAATTTCATTTTCTTCATTCACTTTCTATTATCATAAAAAAGATTTAGGGATAAATTATTCTTTGCAAACAAATTCTTTTATTGTCAAAAGGTTCGATGTTCTTGCTTCCACTTACGTACGATTTTGCCATCTGTTGACGAGTGAAAACAACGTACTTGTATTAAGCTAATAATGCATGACTATATTACAACAGATGTAAGAAGAAGTAATTAACGTACAAATTAATAAAGAACACATAGAGAGATTTTTAAGTGGTTCAAAACAAATGTATTAGCACTAGACTCAAATTTTAGGGATGATTCTATAGTAGTCATCCTTAAAATGTTCCATCTACTTGAGCAGTTTAAATCCTATATCTCATATTCATGCGTCTTTAATTTCCATGTACCATTAAATCTTATATCCCATATTCGTGCGTCTTTAATTTCCATGTACCATTAAATCTTATCGGTCCAACTAATCATTTTGCATTTTGTTGAGCGTAGCCCATGAACAACCTACATGTGAGCATTTTCTTGTCCCACAGTAAAAATACTAAAGGGGGAGTGTAGTGGTAATGGAATCCCACATTGAAATAATTCAAGAGTTATCACCACTATATGACGCTAAGGGGCTACCCCTCTCATTGTCATATAGTTTTGAGATGGAACTTCCTTGATCTTGTAAAGTGGCGGACTTGCACTCCCCCGTGACGGGTGCGGCCCAGACTTGTATTTGACATATTTGTTACAATATAGTCATTACTAGAATAGTATGTAGTTTTCACTCGTTAGTGCGTAACGTAATACACAATAGCTGGAAAAATAGTAGAGAACTGGAAACAAAAACATTGAATCAATGCTTATTAAGTTGGGTTTTTCCCCTCTTCTTTTTATCTCCCCCTTCATCAAATTAAGAAAAATAGTTGGAAGTAGCTTAGTGGTCCTAATAGTTTATGAGTTATCCCATCATTATTGACATTAAATTTTTATCATGTTCTTCATTTTTAAAAGTTATTCGACCTTATTCATTTTATTCCATCCTTTTTGTCAATAGTAAGAGTACGTTATGAATACTTGTTTACGCAACCTTTTTACTCATTTCCACTATAAATACACCATTGCACTAAGGGTATTTTAGCATTGCAAAGCATAAACTTCTAGCTATCAGTTACAAGATCAACTTAAGGTATGCTTTCTTTCTACTTTATTTTTATATGAAGTAATTTCCATCGTTTAATGCATGCAGGCAATATAACTAGAGAGCTTGTTATATACACTCGGGTGTACCATACACCCATAAATGTTTTGTTCACATTTTGATGATTGCTTATTATTTAATCATTAAATGAAGAGCAAAGACTAATCTTGGGTTCGTTGGGTATACGGTACACCCGGATGTATATAACAAATTCTAATATGGATATATATATATATATATATATATATATATATATATATATATATATATATATATATATATATATATATATATATATATATATATATATATATATATATATATATATATATATGTGGCCTGGTATCTATTACATGTTTTATATTAGTGTTTATATCTTTCAATATTCATACATGCATATAAGCTACATAACTTTTGAAATTGTGTTATAATACAATCCACGCTATGACGCTAATGCCTTTTCTTCCAACATTCATGAACGAACTACATAAGTTTTTAAATATATATATATATATATATATATATTGTGTTATACTCGTAATACAATCTATATTGGAGTATGTTTATTGAAATTAAATTCGTTCATGCATATAGCAATTTATAATTGGCTTATAAATGTAGCATATATATTGAACTATTGAAGTGTTAAATATTGCCTTTTTGTTAGGTTAAGTTACTTTATTTGTAATGTGCCTTAATAATATGGAATTGACCCTCAGGCCAGCGACAAGTTAAGCAAGCTAAGGTAACAATGGCTTCGTCGCAAGTGCACCAATTATCTGGCAAGGAGATGGCAGCAATCGAAGAGGCAATGAAGGAGGCGCAGTCTGTCCAAGCAAACAACATCAAGAATGCAAAGGCGAGCCAAGATAAGCTTGTCTTGGTTTCCGGTGTCATGAAAAACCAACAAGGCCGCGCTTTAAGGCTTAACAAATCCCACAGCTGGAAAGGAGTTTTCATATCCGGACCTTCTGATACAATGGCTACCGGGGTTGGTGCATTCGTGCACGAGGGTACTGCTTGGGAAGGACAACTCCCTGTGCTTGTAGGCTCCAAGGGTTTAGTGATATATGGTCACTATGATAAGGCTCTTCCTCAGCTTGGATGGCTCTTGGCCTGGGACAAACCAACTCACGTCAACAATGGAATTAGCAAGGTTTGTTGTTTAGCACAATACACGATCATAGAATATAGAATCAATCATAGGCCTTAGCCTGAAAATTCTATAGTAGTCATCCTTAAAATGACTATCACAATACTTAATTTTTCATAAGCCAATATTAAGGGAATTTTGACTTTTACCACCTTCAAATAACCACTTAATTGAATTTACCATCTCAAAAAAAAAAAAATGATTTACTTTACCACCACCAAAATTTCCAAAAATTCGATTTTACCACCAACTAACGGATTCCGTCCATGAATCCGTTAGTAGGGCTCACATTTTTGACGTTTCTTCTTCATCTTCCCCGATCTTCCATATCAACCAACCAGCAACGAAATCAACTACCTTGGTTGGTCGAAATTTCGTGTGGGTTTCGCGTCTAGGTGGTGGTGGTTTCGGGTCGCGATGGTTTCGGTGGCGTGGTTTCTTGTTTGGGGTTAGGTTGGCTGGGGTGGATTGCGTTGGTTTCGCGTCTGGGTGGTGGTGGTTTCGGGTCGCGATGGTTTCGCGTCTGGGTTTGGATGGTGGTGGGGATTGGTCGTAGTTGTTAGGTGGTGGCTAGGGTTTTGAGGTCGGAAATTGGTGGAAAGGGGGTAGAAATCGGTGCGGCTGTGGTGTGTGATGCGGTGGTAGCGGTTAGGTGGTGGGGTTGGTCGTAGCTGTTAGGTGGTGGCTAGGGTTTTGAGGTCAGAAATTGGTGGAAAAGGGATCGAAATCGGTGCGGTGGTTGTGGGTCCTGACGGTGATGGTAGCGGTTTAGGGTTTAGGTGGGTCCCGACGGTGGCTGGTAGCGGTTAGGTGGTGGGGGCTGGTCGTAACGGTTAGGTGGTGGGGCTGCTCGTAGCCGGTCCGGCGGTGGGGGTCCCGACGGTGACAGCAACCACCGGTTGATTGATGGGGAATTTTAAAAAAAAAATTTGTTTTTATTTTTTTATTTTTTTTAAAACTTACCCAATAATATAGCGACAAGTGTGCAAGGTAGGCCCCACTAACGGATTTATGGACGGAATCCATTAGTAGGAGGTGATTGGTGGTAAAACTGATGTTTTATTTTTTTTTATGAGGTGGTAAAGTAAATAAAGTCGTTATTTGAAGGTGGTAAAAATCAAAATATCCCAATATTAATAATGATTTTTCTTTTTAAAAAATTCAAAAATAAAAAATCGGAAATTAAATTAATTTTCTAAATTTTCCAAAAAAATTTGAATTTTAAAAAACTAAAAATCATTTTCAATAAGTTTGATGAGTTGGTCGACCAATGAAAATTAAATATAGTGGTAGTCAGGATAAGTACGGTAGAAACATACATCTCTGGCTCTCTGCCATCAGCTTATCAAGCTTTTAGTTGAGTTGATCCTTTTACTAATATCAAGAGTCAGCGTGATAAAAAGGTCACATGTTCAAATCTCATCAGACTCATGACTGTTTTTGTTTGTTGCAGGTGTATGTGGAAGCTGGATATCTAAGCAAGCTCTTGAAAATGGAGCTGACTGAAATTGAAAAGAAACTTGATGAATCCCGCAGCATATCTCGCTACTGGGACAGCGACACCGGTGCTGCTGCATGTGCTAAAATTGAGAACGGTGCCGACAACATGGCTTTGGTTGGTGCTACCTTTGATCAGTTCTCGCAGTGTTAATATCTATATATCATATATGTATCTCCTCTACGTACTTAATTAACAACGTAACCAAATTAAAGGGGCACTTCGACTTAATTAAATAATTAAACTGCATAATGTATAATGCAGGTATTATCATGTATAATATGCTAAGTAATGCCCTCTTGATTTTGTAATAATGATGAAAGATGGATGATACATACATCTAGTGCTTATATAATAAAGAATGCTTGCTTTATATTACCTTTTTATTTATTTATTTATTATTATTATTTTTTTTTTGAAGAATGCATGTTTTTTATGATAAGTTCTTGTTAAGGGTAATTTTTTGCTAACTGATTGAAGAATTATTTATATATATATTAACAAATATACATAATGGGAGTTCACCGAATCATGTAAATGTCAATACACGGATCAACATTTATATACGTTGTTTTTTTTTAAGATGGCCACGATTTTTTTTAACAATGGACTGTGTACGGAGTATTATTTACTTTTCACACATTACTTTGTCCTGCACATTAACAAAGATATTAGATTAGATTAATTAAAATAATTTTACCACGCACGATAAAAGAATTAGCGCTAAAGTAGTTATGATTAAAGATTTTACTCCGTATAACAAAATCCACTTGTTTACATTTTCTAATAATTTTCTCAAATAACGTGTTAAGTAGTTGGGTTAGAAATTAAGCATTGCATTTTCTATCAAACCTTGTTCTCCGTACAAAAATTGGGAGATTAGCTTGCTAATTAAGATTCAATGGATAAACATGGACGACTTTGAACAAACACCGACATTTAATTTCAACAAGGACAATTTGTCACTATATTCTATACAATTGACAATTCATCATATTGATTATTAACAATATTAATAACATTAATAAAATGAAAACAGTACAAATAATTATATGAAGTGCAAACATCATTTTTTTTTTTTTTTTTTGGGATAAGTTTATATATGACTTTGATGACAAGTTGACAACTACTATCCTACGCATCAAGCCATCAATTTTGACACGAATTTTTCTTAAATTATAATTTCGTTGCAAATAAAATTCCTCTTGTTCGTCCCTCTATAAATACATTCAAATGGTGAACCCAAAATTATTTAATTTTCATCCATTATTGCAATTCATATTAATCTTCTTTAATTTCCATTATATTGTATTCGAGCTGAGGTATACATTCTATCCTAATCTCTTTTCTGTAGTTCATCATAAGGTTGGTTCGAGCACTAATAGCTATCTTAATTCGATTTATTACTAAGCTAAGCTAGTACATGTGTATTATTTATATTTCGATCGAGTATGTATTGTTCAATATTATTCCAACTATAAAATACTACCTCTGTTTCAAATTATTTGTAATGATTTGACATAAAATGTTAGTAGAAAATATCTAATCGTTACAAATAAGTTAAAACTAACAAAGCTAGTATATGAATTAGCGCTATGTTCAATCTTTTGTACATATCTAAATCCTTAGATGTGAATTGCTTTGATATTTCGTATCTTTCTGATCAAATAAGTTGGAAAAAACAAAGCCTAATACTCGATCTACTATTCTACTTCTCTTTCTACCTTAATGTTTGTTGTTATTATATTGTTTATGGTCATATAGAATGAATTCTAAGCGTTATTATTTTATTTTTTTTCTTGTGTAGGTAGCTAGCTAGCTAGGAAACAATGACTTCGGTGCAACAAGTAGACCAGGGTGTAACCCAATTAACCACCGAGGAGAAAGCAACAATCAGTGAGGCGATGAAGGAGGCGCAAACCTTGTTGGAAAACAACAACAACAATGATGCAGACGAGATTCAACTTGCTACAGTTGCAGGTATTATGAAAAATTCCCAAAACCGGCCAATTATGCTTAATAAAACCCTTAACGGGTTTGGAGTGTTCGTAGTGGCACCTCCTACAAATGTTGGTGGGAGTAATGGTAGTGGTGGGTTAGTTCATAGGGCTCCTACTTTCCCTCATATTCCTGGTGGAGGTGGCGGTCACGGCCCAGTTATCATAGGCTGTAAGGCCGCGTTGATATATGGTACTTTCGATAAGGCTTTACCTCAGCTTGGATATCTCTTAGCTTGGTTCAAGGCTCAGAGTTCTGATGAACACAAAGTAATGTTTTTTTGGCTTATTTTGTTTTGAAACTTTGCTTTTTATGTAATTTTTTATACATGGTTTAAGGTTTTTTTTTTTTTTTTTTTTTTTTTTTTTGTTTTTTGTTTTTTGAAATTGTTTTTAGGTGTATGTGGAAGCAGGGGATCTAAGCAAGCTCATGAAAATGGAATGGAGTGATGTTGAGCAAAAATTGGATGCATCTAGCAACGAAAGTCGGTACGTGGATAGCGAGACAGGAGCTATAGCAGCTGCTGAAATTAACCTTCTAGGCGACAATCTGGCTTTGCTTGGTGCAAGCTTTGATCGTGTGTTCTTTGATGAAAATACTTCCCAATCCTAATTCCAAGACCAAGACCATCATCAACATATATAATATTATACCTCTTGGTCCTCTTCTATGCAGAATAAATAGTCACGTTAATATTGTAATTTGAACAAAAGAAGTATATCTTACCACCAAAGGGGTACGGTACTTGGACTTTATTAACCTGCATTTTCCATTATGCAAGCTTTATCATGTTTAAATAAATACTGTAATTATTAAATAATCGATCTAATCAATAAATGATGCCTCCTTGGTTTTGTATTGTTGGAAGAAGGAATGTGGTTCTGATATATCTATGCTTTTCTTAACACTAGAGCATGCTCAATGGTGCAATAATTACGTGGCATCTCATCGAGGAATACTAATGATCCTAATCAGTTAATACTATTTTGATCTATACATCCCATATATATATAATATGAATCTCATGACTATAACATTTAACATTTAAGTAGCTATTAGTTGTATCACTCGTATATATGTGATAAACCACATTGAAGAGTACAAGTACAATGTTTTGTAAAAGAATTTTCGGCCTAATCTTATCTAGGTATCAAACATGAAAAATCACACGAGACTTCATTATTTTTTCAACGCGTTCAATCTTAAATTAAGCCTACACGGTATGAATATAATAACCTCTAATTAAGCAACCCCTTTATATTCTCTCTGTTTATGATATTATGACAAAGCCGAGGCATTATTTTATTCCCAAATATTCGCTTTAATTTTTAGAATAGTTCTTTCATTTCTTTTCGACTTGATTCTTCTTACACTATTTTGCCACCTATAGTACTATTAGATTCATCTAAGAATGCATATGTACGCAACCTTTTTATCTTTCCCTTCATAAATACACAATTGAAAACAGTTAATCATAAACTTCAATCATCAATTGATATTGTACTTGATTAAGGTATACTTAGCTTTCTTCATTTTACTATGGAGTAATAATATATATAGTGTTGGTAATTCAATCTGATATATATTTTTTGCAACGCTTTAGGTGGCGCGACTACAATGGCATCAGACCAACAAGTCCGAGGTGCAATTCATCAGTTCGCGGGGAAGGCAGAGAGAGCAACAATAGGAGAACAGGTAAAGAAGGAAGCACAAACAATGTTAGCAAACAACAAGGAGAAGGCGAAGGTGAGCCAAGATGAGCTAGTTTTGGTGACAGGAGTAATAAAGAATCTCCAACCTTGTGGAATTATGCTTAATAAGTGCCATGATTGGAAGGGGCAATTCATAGCCAAGCCTCATGATAAGACTATTGGTGAGCATGCTAGTGGTGGGTTTGTGCACCAAGGCGCCCCGTGGCAAGGGACTCTCCCGGTGGTTGTAGGGTCGAAAGGCTCGATGATATATGGTCATATCAATAATCATGCTCCTCCCAAGCTTGGATGGCTCTTGGCTTGGGACAAGCCGGACAACCCTAATGAGCTTAAAAGGGTATGTTATAACTTATAACCACACTTAATAAAACGTGCTACCTCTATTTCCATTTGATAAAATATAGAAAACTCGATGAGTGGATGGGTGGGTAGGTGTACAAAAAAAGACGGATAAAGTAAAATAAAATGGGGGTAAATGAAAAAATATTGTGGGGTAAGACTGTAATTAAGAGATGTACTGAAATTGGATTAAAGTAAAAGTGTAACTGTGTTAGTAGAAAAAAATCAAAATGAAAAGTGTTAAAAGATCATTAGAAATTAATTGGTGTATATAGTACATTTTGTTTAATAATTTTTTTTTTTGAAGAGATACATTTTGTTTAATAATTGATCATCGGTCAATGTATTTATTCAATTTTTTTTTAATTTACAGGTGTATGTAGAAGCAGGGCATCTAGGCCGGCTCATGAAAATGGAATGGAATGAAATCGAACAAAAATTGGATGCATCGCGTAGTACAAGTCACTGCTGGGACAGCGAGACTGGTGCAGTAGCAGCTGCTGATATTAAGGACTATGGTGAAAAATTGACGTTGCTTCGTGCCAGCTTTGATCATTCCCCTAGCATTAAGTAAATTGATTTAATTATGTAAATACCTGATGAAGGAATGTAATAACAATACAACATATAACATCTATCCTTCCATATAAAATAATATCTAGAATATTTATCATATATTCTACGAAGTATCACTTATCATACATTGTACTATTGTAATGTTTGTGTAGATTAGCTCCTTATTATATTGAATTATTGAGCAGTACTTGGGTGTGGCGGGCAGAGCATAGGGCAATACTTATGAAAGCATGAATATCAATCATTGATATTAACTTTGAAAAAAAAGAATATGATCCAAAAAAATGGTGGAGGGGGAAGACCATGCTACATTTTCACAAAAACTTAGATAACGAATATAATGAATCAATTAATGTCATGATGCGTTATATATATATGAGTATATGACCTATCAATATATACACAAACTCTCAGTCTTAACTAATACAAGCTTAGAGGCGCACGCAATGCGTGCAAAATTCCTTTTCGTTTTTATTTACTTGACACATTTTTTGTTGTTCATTGGATAGAGATAACATAATTTTTGTATGCAATTATAAGAAGAAAAAAAAAAATCTTAAATGAAAGGCGCCTAGAATTTGAGAACCCACTAAAGACAATAGTATTAGGTCTAGAACTCTAGTAGCATAAGTTGTTTATTTACTTTTCTCATAATCCCATGGAAAATCGAATTCAAAGTATTTCGAGTCAATAATGGATGATTACTGTCTTATTGAGAAATATCAAGGTCTTTCAAGTCTATGCATGATTGCTATGTCCTGTATGAGGAGGAAGGAGCTGTATCTTGAGTAATTTCAGATTGCTTTGGTAGTTTTTGCAATCAAGCAGAAAGAGTGAAACACAAATACTAAATTTAAATATGATGAAATTTCAGGATATGCTGATGAAAGATGCGGGATTTAAGTGGGTATCAGGTACATTATTTAAGTTGCTCTTATGTACTTGTTTATGCTTAATTTTTAAGAACAATAACATCGTTGCTTATCACTACGACTTTGGTTACGACCCATACTACGGCCTACCACCATCATATGCAAATGTTTCTCGTTATTCATGGAAGGTCAATAACATCACATCTCTCTTGAACTCTGAGGGCACTCATCCTTCCTTTGCGTTTGGTTTTGTCTCCTACGGTTCTTCAAACGGACTTGCTATACTCATAGGGTCCCAGGATGACGGCAACTTTTATAATGGCGAGGTTGTGTGGTGTGCCAATCGAGATCATCTCGTTAGAGACGATGCAACACTTGATCTTACATCAGAAGAAGGTTTGGTGTTAAGGGATGGAGATGGAAATATGGTGTGGTCAACTAACACCTCGAACCTTTCAGCTAGGTCCATCCATTTGCAAGACGATGGGAATTTGGTCCTTTTGAATGCAAAAGGGAATATCATCTGGGAGTCATTTGACTACCCAACCGATACTTTACTGAATTTTAGGAAGGATCTTTCCATAGGACAAAGATTAACATCCAGCAATTCAACTTCAAATTTTTCCACAGGGGTGTATTATGTTCAATGGGAATTTGATGGTCTTCATGCTTATGTTGATTTGTATCCTCCACAACAATATGGATTCTTGGATTATAAAACCTACCACTACATGGTTTCCCAAAGTTTAGATGATGCTCACTATAATGGTTTTAATATAAGTTATATGCGTCTTGATGCAACTGGACGCCTACTATGGATGAACCGGAATCTAAGCGGTCCAGATGAATCAATTGATTATTTTGAAGATTTTGAGTTTGGTGATTGTGCCTACCCAACAACTTGTGGAAACTATGGGATTTGCGTGAATAAAACTGTGTGCGGTTGTCCAATGGAGACTGATGAAGGTGGTATGAATTATTTCCAGCCAATTAACGTGTTCAATCCCTCTTTAGGATGTAGTGTTGTTAATCCTCTAGCTTGTCCCGACACCCACAACCTCCATTATTTCTTAGAGCTTGAAAATATTGACTACTTCGATTCTACTCCATCACTCACAGGAACAGATGTTGAGAGTTGCAAAAGTGCATGTTTACATCAGTGTTCATGCAAAGCTGTCATCTTTCATTACCATAATGATACCTCATTTGGTAATTGTACACTGCCTTCAGAGGTTCTCACTTTGAAGGATTCTGGAGGAAGATATAATGTCGTCACATTCATCAAAGTGCAAAAGCAAAAGAAAACTTCATCGCAGAGAAAATTAGTACTTTCTGTTTCTGCTAGCTTGATAGTCTTGGTGTTGGTTACTGGAGTATTCGTTTTTGTCTTTATGAGAAAGAGAAACAGAGCGAAAGACTTTAATTGCTCCGATGACATTTTTGTTGATACAGTAAAGCGGTTTTCTTTTGAAGCACTAAAATTGGCAACCCAAAACTTCCAAACAAAGCTTGGTAGAGGAGGATTTGGATCTGTTTTTGAAGGCACGTTAGACGATGGGACAAAAGTTGCCGTGAAACACCTGGATTCATCAGGCCAAGGGAGGAAGGAATTCCTGGCAGAGGTCAATACAATTGGCAGCGTACACCACTTCAACTTAGTGAGGTTGCTCGGATTTTGTGATGATGGGTTGAATAGACTTCTTGTCTATGAGTACATGTGTAATGGGTCACTTGAAAAGTGGATCTTCAACCAAGACATATCACTAGCACTAACCTGGAGTGTACGCCAAAAGATTATTCATGGTGTGGCCGCGGGACTTGAATATCTACATACACACTGCAAACAAAACGTGATCCACTTTGATATCAAACCTCAGAATATACTCCTAGACAAAGACTTCAACATCAAGATATCTGATTTCGGCTTAGCAAAAATGGTTGACCGAGATCAAAGCCAAGTTATGACCATGGTAAGGGGGACACCAGGATATATGGCTCCAGAGATGGTTACTGGCCGTGCCATCTCGGTTAAGGTCGACGTCTACAGCTTTGGAGTTCTTGTCCTAGAAATTGTGTGTGGCCGTAAGAATTTTGGTTCATCAGAAGGTGATTGTCTCACTAACTTGGTGAAGGTGAAGGCTGATGCGGATCAACTCTCTGATCTAATTGACGAGCATGGGGAAGGTATGCAACAACACAAGGGAGAAGCTGTGAAGATGATGAAGATTGCAATATGGTGCTTGCAGCCTCATTTCATCAGGCCAACTATGTCAATGGTGGTGAAAGTTTTACAGGATCTTCCAAACATGGAAGCCTTGAGTGATCTCAGTTACTTGACCCTTATCCAAGAAGCTGCTCCAGTGGAAACAAACTATGACTCTACATTCCGCCCAACAGAGTCACTTTTGTCTGGACCACGTTGATCTGCAGCTAGTCCAACCTCGAGTTTCTAAGCTGCACTTGTGGCAGCATTAGAACTCTACACTATCTTCTATGGATGTCATCAGAACTCTACACTATCTTCTATGTTTTTTTCAGGTAAATCAAATAGCCATAGCTCTCGCTTGTACCAGTTCGTCTTCCTGTTTATGTATTCTCAATACAATAAATTAATGTACTGCTGAAAACTAGCATCTGTTTAATCTGTATTCTATGCTTCTATCTGTTTAACCAGTATTCTATGCTTCTATCTGTTTAATAATCTGTATTCTATGCTTCTAATCATATCTCTTTTTTTGCGCCCTTCTTTTTTTAAAGATTGTGTAATTAACAACATAATTTCAGGTAATTATTATGAAATCCAACTATCATAGTTATTTAGGTTTGTTAACCATTCAGGAATTCAGGTTATGAATTCTCCGATCAATGAAGATTTATTAAACCAATGATCAAAAACTATGTATTCTTTTTTCCCATACAAGACTATAAACCTAAGGAGTTAAGATCCACATCAAATAGACAGAGAGTAAACTTTGCTGAATAAGAAAAATTAGCATTTCTCATATAACAATATAGTCATATTCTCATACTTTGTATTTCTGAACTACAAACATTAGCTTTTTGTTGAAGAATTTACAGACAACAAAAGATTAACACCACATCTTTCTTCAGACAAAATGGCACATAAGTGATCTTCTACATGAAAGATGATTGACAGCAAGAAATGAAACTTGAGACAGCGGCATTTTGTAATAGGGTTATGTTTAATTAGATGCAAGGTACAATAGAAAATCTCCAAAGAAGTTGCTAATTCTTACATAACAGGAGTGCATAGACTCCCAGCAGCATAACTGACTTACAGCATTCAAGTAGAGAATAAAGCTTACAACCAGGAACTTAATATCACCGAGAAGTGATAATCAACTAACACAAACTGCACAATTTAAGAGCAAGAACATCTAACCTCTAAAATTAAAAGTCTGGATTGAGATGACATCAACCATTAAACCGGTTTAACACCTCAAACACGACCATCCCACAAGGATTCAGGACGAACCTTGTCCGATGTTAAAAGGTTCTCAACCTCTTTAGGAGGGTTCAGTCCCAACTTACAAGCACGGTTCCATCGATCAAGCCTAGTCATACCAATGCTCGGTCCATACATCATGTTCATGTCAAATTGCCTCAACACTTCCTCATTCTGATCATAATCATCTGCCAACAAAAAGTTCACCAAATTAATGAGACTCTTCAATCAAATAATATCACATTCTCCTTATTAACCCAAATATTCTAAAAGATCATCAAAAGTACTACTTTCGCAAACTACCAAGCCACATTAAGCCATAAAAATCAAAATGTGTAAATTTCCATTACTAATTTCTCAAACAATACATTAATTTACAATAAAATTCATCTAAAAAATTACTTCAAAAGAAAAATAATGATCATATTTATCCAAATTTGACAAAAAAAGGTCGTGTTTAGCCAATTATTGGAGAAGAAAAGGATTAATTCGTAAAAAAATCATTTAATTAGGTCAATTCTTAAACATTCAACTACAAACCAATTAAAAACCCTAACATTGCGTTATTTGACATTAACATACAATTCACCACAAAAAATCATCAAACACAAACAATGTTTAACCAAATTTGAAACATAAATCAACCAAAAATCAACAACACTTCTAAAACCGCAACAAATTAAAAATCATTCAACAGCAAAAAAAAAATGATAAAATTAACACAAAATCAACAAAATAAAAAGTAGGAGAGAGAAAAGATAAAGACCTTGAAGATCAAAAGAACCATTGCGAGTGACAAGAGCAGGAGATTGAGCGACGTCGGATCCAATAGAAGAGGAAAGAGAAGGAGAAGGAGTATTCTTCTTGTTACCGCCTTTAGGAGAAGGTTTTGAAATACCAGTATTACCTTTCTTCTTCTGCTTATAGAATCCTTTCATATCAACTCTAACAGTCGCCATTTTTAACAACTTTGAAAGCTTCAATTTCTCTCTCTTGTTCTTCTTCTTCAATTTCTGTGAGAGTGTTAGTTTTAAATTTTGAATTATATTTTTGGGTCGGTTTAAGAGGAGAGAGAAAATACAGGGGATTTGGATTCGTGTGCTGGAAGTTTTATAAACTTGGGCTTAGAATTTGGGCCTTGTTTTTGGGCTTTTTAATTGGTTGGGCTTGTGTAAACAATGCTACAACTCACAAGTAGCCCAAATGTTTGACAAACAAACTACCAAGACCTTTTTAGGTGATTGTTGAACTCAGTTGAACTATCACCTAAAAACGTCTTGGTAGTTTGACTATAGCATGAGAGAATATGAGAGATGAGAGAATATTTGCCGTGCCTTTATCATTGATTAAACATCAATGTATAATACAAGCGTACACTAAGTTAGGGTTAAGACAACATTAGTAATTTACAAACTACATATATACTAGATTATTTACATAATCTAACAACAGAGTGATTTTCAATAAAGCTAAGACCAAAAATTCTCAAACATGCATGCCCTGATTCTTTGATTTGGCACAAAAGTAAAAACGGGTCAATTTGGCACAAAATTAGTTTTATCCTTCCCTCTAAATAATTTATATGGAGAACAAGCTAATTCTAGTAGAATGATATGAATAGTTCTAGTAATTGATACAAAAATATATCAACACCTTAAATCTACACTCTTACAATTAAAGATACCTTGTACTCGTACTCCATTTGGTTAATGATTTATAAAGACATGTATTGGCTATCTTTATTATTCTGACTCAAATTACTCAATATTTGTTGTATTATTGTATTATTTCATTCTTGAAGTACAAAGAAATTTATTCCATATTAATTTGATCAACGTACTTTAATCAATTCAATGCACACCTTTGTTGAAAATAAACAACTCGTACGTAATTAATAATTATGGACATAAACTATGAGTTATCTTACAAATAGGAATACAATAGTATATATAATCCACTTGTCAATGCATTAATTGCAAA
Organism: Chenopodium album; assembly: GCF_948465745.1. Lineage (NCBI taxonomy): Eukaryota > Viridiplantae > Streptophyta > Magnoliopsida > Caryophyllales > Amaranthaceae > Chenopodium > Chenopodium album. The sequence goes on from NC_137855.1 coordinate 2,553,838, forward strand.
ATGAAGATGTATCATCCCCTTCAAACGATGAAGTAATCCTTCGCTATTGTGTTTATCTTAAGAAGATAAGATGATTCAAGCTTGATTATTACTTGTATTATAATAAATTATTATGCAAAGTACATGATAACAATTTATCTTATTTTGACCAAGATTATCTTATTATTATTGAAAAAACTCTGTTATAAAAATAGGTCGTTAATCAGCTGAATTCAAAACGTGAAGAAAGTTCGAAAGAAATTAAAAAGAAAAAGAAAGGCAAAATGGCAATGGTAGGAGGTGTTTCAGAGAATAAGGGTTCAGAGAACATCTTGGAGATCAATGATCTTGCCAAATTTGCTGTTGATGAGCACAACAAGAAACAGGTACGTTTTTCTCATATTACATGCAATTTCAAACTAACTGTTGCGATTATGTAGGAACAAAGGGGGTAGGACCGTAGGAGTATATATATATATAAGAATTGGACCGTTCAACTTGCAGAAAGTATCCGTTTTCCTAACATATAAACTGTTGTGATTATTTAGGAACAAAGAGGGTAGGATTATAAGAATTGGACCGTCCAACTTGTAGAACGGATCCATTTTCTTAACATAGGAAAATATTATGATTGTTATGTTCTTTTAATATATATTAAAATTATTTCTACTCTTAACGGATTTGGTTGGTTCAGAAATTTTATTGAACTTGTGAAAAATAATATGCAGAACTCAATGCTGGAGTTCCGGAAGGTTGTAAATGTTAAGGAGCAAGTAGTAGCTGGTACGTTGTATTACATTACTTTGGAGGCAAATAATGCAGGAAACAACAACGAAGTTCAGTACTATGAAGCTAAAATTTGGGTTAAACCATGGTTGAACTTTAAAGAGTTGCAAGATTTCAAGTTTCTTGGGGGTACTCTGCCTATAGATGGTACTGCCTTGTGATTTCGTTCTCGTAAATACATTTCTACTAACTGTACTAATTAAGCTAGTTGTCGATCTTGTCAAATTTTTGCAGGTTGTTGAAGATTGAAGCTAATCATGACTTGATTCAGGATAGCTGAATTTCTGAAGTCCTGAACATCTGTATCAGATTATGTTTATGAAATATGTTTTTTTTTTTTTTTTTTTTTACATATTCTGGTTGGATAGGAAAGATTATGTTATATATGCTACTGAAATTATAGTTTGTGAATTCTTGTTTAATGTTTATATAATTGGATACACAAAAAACGATTGGAATGTCAAATTCATCCTTTTAAGATCTAACAGTGCAAAATTCCTAGCTATTGTCTCGCAAATGTGCACCATATTGGTTTTTCTCATTTTGAGTAAATGTTTTGATCTTCATACTAAAAGCTAGTTAAGCTAAGCTAGCTTCTTCAAAAGACAATCTTCAACAGGTTTTTGGCCTCCTTAAACATTGAAGAAATATTACATGGTTTACATAGCCTATGTGGTTGAACAAAAATACGAAAGGACTTTGAAATAGCTAGCTAGTCATATAAATGCAATACAATACAAAATACAAACTGCTAAAACCAGGCTATAATTGGATTAAAAAAAAACATCAACGAGGTCCAGACAAAAGTGACTCTGTAGGACAGACTGAAAAGCCGCAATTTGCTTCCATTGGAGCTGCTTCGTGGACCATGTTTAAGTAGGTGAGATCAGTTAAAGCTTCCATGTTCGGAAGATCCTGTAAAACTTTGACCACCATTGACATTGTTGGCCTGATGAAGTGAGGCTGCAAGCACCATATTGCAATCTTCATTATCTTCACAGCTTCTCCCTTGTGTTGTTGCATACCTTCACCATGCTCGTCAATTAGATCAGAGAGTTGATCTTCATCAGCCTTCACCTTCACCAAGTTAATGAGACAATCACCGTCTGATGAACCAAAATTTTTACGGCCACACACAATTTCTAGGACAAGAACCCCAAAGCTGTAGACATCGACTTTAACAGAGATGGCACGACCAGTAACCAGCTCTGGAGCCATATATCCTGGTGTCCCCCTTACCATGGTCATAACATGGCTTTGATCTCGGTCTACCATTTTTGCCAAGCCAAAATCAGAAATCTTGATGTTGAAGTCTTTGTCTAGGAGTATATTCTGAGGTTTGATATCAAAATGGATCACATTTTGATTGCAGTGCTCGTGTAAATACTCAAGCCCCACAGCCACACCATCAATAATCTTTCGACGTAGGTTCCAGCCTAGTGTCTGTGATTTGTCTTGGTTGAAGATCCACTTCTCAAGTGACCCATTACACATGTATTCATAGACAAGAAGTCTATTCAGTCCATCATCACAAAACCCAATTAGCCTCACTAGATTGAAGTGGTGAATGCTACCTATTGTATTGACCTCGGCCAGGAATTCCTTCCTCCCTTGGCCTACTGATTCCAATTGTTTTACGGCAACTTTTGTTCCATTACCTAATGTACCTTCAAATACAGACCCAAATCCTCCTCGGCCAAGCTTTGTTTGGAAGTTTTGGGTTGCCAATTTCAGATCTTCAAAAGAGAACCGACTTATGTTATCAACAAAAACATCAAGGGAACAATCAAAATCCTTGGCATTATTACTTTTTCGCCTCCGTATCATAAACACAATAACCACAAATAAGACTATCAACCCAGAAGATACAAGTACCGATATTTTCTTCAATAATGAAGCTTTTGTTGATGCCTTGTGTTGCACTTTGATGAATGCAACGGCCTTATAGGCCAAATATTGATCAGAAACATCCATCGAAGTGAGTATCTCAGAAATTAGTGTACAATTACCAAAAGAGGTATCCATATGGTAACGAAAGAAGACGGCTTTACACGAACAATTATTCAAACACACACTTTTACAGCTCTCAACATTTATTTCTGTGAGAGAGGGAGTAAGGGCAAAGTAGGTCACATTATCAAACTCTAGAAAACTGTGGAGATTGTGGTTGTTAGGACAAGATAGAGGTGTAACAAGGCTACATCCTGAACTGGAATCAAATGAATTAACTGGCTTGAAGTAATCCCAGCTACCATCATCCCCGCCTGCTGCACAACTACATTTACCACCATCCTTACAAATTCCATACTTTCCACAAACTGTAGGGTATGAACAATTATCATTATCAAAGACATCACTGTTGTAATTCTCACCTTCTTTCCAAATATATGTACGTAAGTGTCCATCTTGATCAAGACGCATATAACTATTCTTATAAGTGTACTCATCAGGATACAAGGGCGATCTGATTAAGTAGATATCATTCCAACTATCTTCTTCAATATGCCGGAAACCATAGTATTGTAAAGGATTCAAATCAACAAAAGCATGAAGACCATAGTGATCTCGAATAACATAAAAGAGCTCTGGGGAATCACTTGAATTTGATGTTGTTGACATTAATCTATGTCCCAGTGGAAGACGCTGGTCATGGATTAACGTATTAGTTGGGTAATTATATGACTCCCAGATGATTTTCCCATTTCCATTTAAAAGGACCAAGTTCCCATCACTTCTCAGCTGAATTGACCTCACTGCAAGGCCATGGGTATTGGTAGACCACACAAAACTTCCATCTGCATCCCTTAATACCAAACCTTCTTCAGATGTAAGAGCAAGTGTGGCAAGCCCTTGAACAGGATGACCTTGATTGGCACACCAAACAACCACAGGGGAAAAATTCTCCTTCCCAATATATATCACAAGTACATATGAATCAGGTGCAGTTTGACGGGCAAAAAGCCCAAATCCAAACGGAGGATAATAATCAGTACTTATCAAAACTCCATACTTATTATAATTACGATGGATGTACTCTGGAGAGTACAAGGCTGTTCTAATAATATAATTATCATCAGAATAATAGCTCCCTCCATTCATAAGCCAGTTATTATTGTTTTCCAATGAATTCGAGACATTAGCATATGAAGAAAGGCTTTTAACAAGGGTGATGTTGTTGCTAGAAAGAAAGTAACACCAAATGCATAAGAGAATTTTTAGTGTACCTGATACCCATGTTACTCCATAATCTTTCAACATGACCTGAAATTTCATCAGACTTTGGTTAGTACTCTATCTTTGCTAGTATTGCAAACTGCTAACCCAAAATAACAAAAAAAAAGTTAAATAAAAACTCGTATGTTTTTCAAGTAGACTTACTCCTTGATTGTAAGGACTTGTACTTCCTACGTTTTTTATTAGATACATCACTTTTGAAATTGCAGACTCCTAGACAATTTTTAAATCTAAATTGAAAGAAGGGCCCATGTGATATGAGAAAGATAGAGAGAATTTATTGACTAAAAGAAAAAGTGAAGCATCTAAGGGGTCGTTTGGTTGCACAAAAGAAATGGGGGAAATAGAAATTCATGGGAATTTGGATATTGAGGTTTTGTTTGGTTGACCAAAAAACATAAAAAATGTGGGAATTTCAAATTCATGGGAATTTCCAATTCCCACAAAACATGGGAATTAAATTACCAAGTACCCCCTTGGTAACTTGAAATTCCCATGATTTGCAAATTCCTCCATGAATAACAAACAACTTTCAACAATTCATGGGAATTCTAATGTGGGAAGTTAATTCCCATAATTTGTCAATTCCTATGGGAAGTTATTTCCCTTGTCAACCAAACGACCCCTAAATTGAAAATTCTATACATAGAAAGTGATGCATCTAATAAAAAACGAAGGAAATTAAATAATAAGTTTCCACTGGGGTTTAGAATTTCTAAAGAACGAACTATATATGGATGCTTGAATTATGCAGAATGAAGAGTTGAAGACTATGACCAGAAGCTTCCTTCTAATTTAAAGACTATGACCAGAAGCTTCCTTCTTATTTTAAATTTTAAATGAAGAGTTGTTAACAATTTGGGTTGATTTACCAGATTATGTATCATTTCAACAAAGTCATATGACGTTGGCTTTGCCTTCTCAAGAAAGAAGTCAAAAAATAATAACAATTTTGGGATGATCTATTTCGAACAAGTGGTGAGACAGCAAATCATAGAACAATCGCAGACCAAACAAAATAACATCAATTTCATAATTGTAAAAAAAATAACTGTATCATAAGCAAAGTAGCAACACATGATGCATGATTGTAAATTAAAATTTGTTAATTAACTTCACTTGTGAACTGAATCATCAATCTATCTATTAACCTATACTAAAAGCGAACCCTTTCATGACACTTGGCACAACGTCATTTCTTCTTTTCCCGCCAATTTCATTAATTCCTAAATTATTATATTATATTTTTATTATTATTATATATAATATATAATTATTTCCTTATTATATTCTTATATATTATTATTATTATATATTATTTAATGTTTAAACACACGAAAATGAATAGTTCAGTACTTCAATACAGAGCACTTCACCATGATTCTAGAATCCCAAAGATTAAACATCTAGAACTTACTCTTTCTCTTTTCTTTTTCTTAACTGATGTTCTTTTCACCTCTTCAAACTTTGAAAGAAGCAATTTTTAACACTTCGGAGATATTTAGGTACAATTACAAAGCATCATCCCCATTTTGTAACCCTTAATTCCGATTCAATTACAGGTTAGTGCTTTTTATTTTTCATTTTTATTGCTCTTGAATCAATTTATCAACTTTAATTTTTTGGATTGTTGCTATATTTGATTTTCATTTTTGTTTAAATGTTTTAGCTGAGAATTTTATGAAATTTAGGTTTAATTTACAATGTTTCAATTTAGGTAGTTCGCCAATTGATTGAAATTGAAATTGCATAAAAAAATTAACTTCTTTTTTTTTTCTTAGGATTGATTATTATTCTTTACCTTTCTTGAATCGGTTTAGTAGTTTATGTAATACAATGTTATGTTAATATGAGATTTAAAGGAATATTTCAGCATTTCTATTCAATCAATTGTAAAGAAGACAAGTAGTTAAATTTGGGAACCAATTAAAGAACATAATATTGTCAAATTATATGGTTGTAGATCAAAGTCTTAAAGCGGTGAAACAGATATGACGAGCTCCAGATGGTTGATTTGTGGCGGCATTCATGGAATTTTACGAGTAAAAAATTTTAATTTTACATATTTATATAAGATCTATTCCCTATATATAAACCATATATAATCAATTGATTATTCTTTATCTTTCTTGAATCGGTTTATTATATTTTTTTTCTTAGTATTGATTATTATTCTTTACATAATAAATATATACATAGTAATTATATCAACCATATCATTCACAAAACAGAAATAATGTGAAAAGGTAGTATAAAATCTTTTCAAACTTCCAATATTATTTTATACTCCACAATACTATCTAAATATATGTTGCAATATCAAGGGTTACAAAAAAAAGTGGGCTGAAAATTTTAATATGTGATAAGGAAGGTAAGACATATAATACTACTCAAAATGTAGTATATAAAGAAGTGTTTCAAAATGTGACATGAGGTAATTTTTTTTAAATTTAATTAACATTCTTTGGTAAAATTGCTTGAAAGTTCTTTTCGTTCACTTAAATTTGGATATTAAAACACATGATACAGAATGGAAGAATTGTACAAGTAGCAAAAGGAACAATGCTATAGCTTATGGGTGTCAATACTTCTACAGGTATTACTTTTATTTCATTAATTATACTTCCAATAACATCACATGTATTTATTTGCCTTTATATTTTCTGTTTTGGTTTTGTTTTGCAGACACGTAATAAATGAATGATGAATAATGTAGGGTCATTGGCTTAATTATCATCTCAACATTTTTTTTTGGAGGAATTATCACTCATTTCCTTACTATGTTGATTAGATGCTATTGTTTAATTTTTTCTATGTAAAGTGCTATTATACCCTCTTTAGGATCGGTTAAGTTTGATTTTATAGTATTAGTTAGTTTCTTTGCTTAAATTGGTAATCGAATTGGTTAAGTTTAAATTCATATATTAGTTAGTTTATATTCATATACTATAGTTAGTCAGTATCAGTTTGATTGATTTGCTAATTGAATTGGTTAAGTCTTATGTTTTTCATAATTCTGATTAGTTTTAATGTGCTTAAATTACTAATTGAATCGGATAAGTTAAGATTAGTTTGCTGATTGAATTCGTGAAATTTAAATTCACATATGTAGTACAATGTTTAGTTTGGGTTTGATTATTTTGCTAATTGAATTTGTTAAAGCCTATATTTTTCATGGTAATGATTTGTTTTCAATTGCTTAAATTACTAATTGAATTGGTATGTTTAGATTCTTGAAGTACTAATGCTTAACTTGCGATTGGGTTTGTTAATTTTAATTAATATATTTTGTCCTTATAAATAAAATATATGTACCCACCACGACCTTATATATGGATCTAAAAGTTTAACTATAGAAATGTTGGATGGTATTTTTTTTTAAAAAAAATCAATATTAAAGAACAGTCTTGACACAATATCTTTAAACTCATTAGTTTATATATGTATTAATGTATATAATTATAAAAAATGGCCAAACATTTACTAAATTAACTTCCAATTCTCCGTAAAAAAAATATATTAACAATACCGATTATAAAAAGGTTGTCTTATATTATGACCATTATTAATCATAATAATAATAATAATAATAATTTAATTTAATCCGTGCATGGCACGGGTCTTACACTTTTACTATATACTAAAAGACACACCAGCAATGACACGTGTCATTTCCTGGTGTGTCGATTATATTTTTAATTTTTAAATTTTGTTTTAAAAAAATTCCATTTAAAAAACAAATACATAAATAAAAAGATTTGATCCGTCCTAATATTTATTGCCAATTATAAACTTAAATATAAAACAAATTTCTTATTTACATAAATAAAAATATTTGATGTATGCATGTATCCTTCCATAATCAAATGCATATTTTAAAAGATCTACTTGACAAATAGGCTATTTTATAATCCATCATAATATTCACATATGTAAATTTACTTATACAATGTTAATTTAAAATTAGTTATTAAAAATTTCCGTGCATGGCACGGGGTCTAACCTAGTATTGTTTATAATAAAACCCATGAAGGTAAGCTAATCCCAAAAAACCCATCCATATCTACAATTATTACAACCCCAAGCGCCCTCCATTACCGTCATTGTCAAGAGACTTTTCAAGTGTCCTGCCATTGTAGATTTTAATTTATGCATTGACTTAGACTTTTATTTTCTCTAGTTACCATCAGCCCCACAAGTTCCCATGAACAAGTGGTCTACCATCTATACTCGTACCTGAACTCGGTCGAAAGCCTAGAATTCAATTAAGAATAAAACTCACCTACCATATGCATTACCATGGAATAAATTATGATACATTGAATATCTCTAATCACCATTAGCCCATCAAACCGTTTAGAACAAGTAAACTGTAGACTATACACTGATCAAGCCAAAACAAACAAAGAACTGTCTATGAAGATTTGAATTTTCTCCAGAGTCAACTCATGATTTATTGATTTTTCTATAGTGTATACAGAATGGCACAAGCAGAACACAACCCTAAGACCTCTTATAATCATAGTGAAGCTAAATATGTATCAAACTTGTTATCTTATGTCTTTAAAGAGAATTTTTCAAACATATTCTCGGTCCAGGTTTGGTTTTCTATTTATAATATCAGAATGCCTATTATTTATAAAGAGAAGAAAGAAGCTTGAGAGGAAGCAAAAACGGGAGATACAACAGGAGGAAAAAGCACTTGTGAAGATAAATAACGCATCTTGAGACTACTTCATGAGTTCACATAGAAAAGTAAGGATTGCTAAAAAATCTGTGCATACATTTGATTTAAAAAGCACGATTTGTTCAGGATTACTTCATTGTATTATGCAATTGTTCAGGATTACTTTGTTGTTTTATGCAATTATTCAGGATTACTAGTCATAGCAAGCAAATTATCTGGAAAAGAAAAAAAAAAATTAATACAGTTAATCAGCAAGAACTTCAGGTGATTTTAAGGTGCTTACAGTAAAGATGTATGTGAATTTCAATGACACAAACCAAGCAAGATATTGAGTCAGTTGAAAAGGTTTTCATCAACAGACAGGCAGAAGAGGACGCTGGAAGGAAGTATGACAGTGATTCCTCAAAATCGTACTGACTTCAAATTCTGAATAAATTGTACTTCTGTTTAAAATCTGACTAAAGACGCCAAAGTGAATGGTTTACTATCACATAATATCACTTGATGTCAGTTGTTTCTAACATGATGATAGTGATTTTCTGGCAAAACTGACCATTCAGATAAGCAAACAGCATATTATAAGACTACAGATGTGTACATAAACAGATTCCCTAGCCCAATTCCTCAATGCCAGGGCACGCATATCTAGTCAAAGTATGTCTTAACTTTTAAATTCCCTACCTTAATTCTCTAATGGTAGATAGGGCACAAATTTAGTCAAGTTTATGTACATCTAATCTAATTCAGACAGAACACAATCAATATCAACTGATTTACAAAAACTGAAAGATAACTCACTCTTCATCGTAGTTTTCATCCTCTCCTATTTGCTGATTGGAGCTTGCCAATTGAGCAGCATTGATTGCAATAGTTCCCATCTCAATGAGAGGCCACTCTGGGTATTCATCAAGTGCCAATTCTATAACAGGATCTACTGCTGTATTATCGAGTCCCAGATCTGAAGTTGTGGCAACAGTATCATCTGCATCCAGGTCCATATTCAAGTCAAAGTCCTGGACTGATGCCTGGTCAACTATGAAATCTCCAAAATAAACTCCCACATAGATCATCATTGCTTGCATAGTTGCATGTCTGGATCATCTTCAAACTTATCACCTGCAGACTGCAGTTCCTTGACTGCCCTGTCCACTTGTCCAGTCTCTTCCTATACCTCTGCCTCTTCCTCGTCCTCTTCTACCACTATTAGTATACCCTGCCCGGCAAGTCTCATCACAAATCAGAAAAAAAAAAAAAAAGAAAGCATAATTAACTTACTAATAAAGAAAATGTTCTCATTCACAACCCTGGATGCCCAGGCAATACTAAACTGAAGCATCATGAAAATCTTTCTGATCATATGACATGCCCAGGCAATACTATACTGAGCATGGGGTTTTCACTGTCAAAATCAGGTTCTCAACAGATGAAGAACACCAATCTGGATGGGATGCTGGAATTTTTCATTAAACCAGGGGTAGAATAACATGTAATTGGATAATGACCAAAGTATAAGATAACATCATCATATGCTATCTCTAGCAGGAATATAAGTGTTTTTTTTCCTTTGAAATTATTGGTTTGCTGGTTTTATACATTACTGCAAAAGAGCATAAAGCATATTAAGTATGTACATAAAGTACATTAATAAACATGTACATTGGCTGCAAATCACCTCTAATAATATTTTCCCTTTGTGTCAATGAAATTTCATACATCTGATCACAGAGATCTTGTAGGTATAGTTCCAAAGCTTCAGCTGCATAGGCTAAAGAGTAATATCTCAAACATAATATATGGGTTGCACAAAACTAGCACTGAAGAAATTGCTAAAGCCGACATAGAATTCCTCGAAGTAAATCAGGACATATGAGTATGATTATACTAGGAATGCCAGATACTTTAGACTTTTGAAAACTCACGTATTAGAAGAGGAACATTCATGTCCAACCTTTTCATACCCTTGTCAGATGCATAATTTTCATAATTCAAGGCTGTTGCAAAAAAAGATAACCACAACACCTCCCAGCGAATAGGATCCTAGATAGCTGCATTATCTGTGATGATTAGCCAGCAGTAAACTATAGATAATAGAGCATTGATAAAGACAATCATCAAATCTCAAGGACACCAAAGGTCAAAGTAGCAATTCAGAAAGCATTCAGCTTCAACACGTACCACTTGAAGAGGAAATGGACCCTCTTCAAGCCTTCAGTACCCCAAAATTCCCAACATTGCCTTTCACTATTTTTTCAACAAGAGTAATGCAGGAAACGTTGATTAAAAGAATCTGGTCCTACTTAAAACATATTACAAGGCATAGTATATATATTGTTGGCTATGATTCTTGAACCCGTGTCCAAGTCTGACAACCATATTTCTCATCTGCTAGGACACTTTGATTCTTATTCACATTCTGGTACTTGCAGGAGCCTCAGACCTCAAACCCCCCCTCCTCCCCACCCCACCCCACCCCCCCTGCCCCTCCCACCCCTCCACAAACCCAAAAATAAAAAGCAATACAGCCTAATAGGATAAAGCCGATAAAGTACTTCAACCTGTAATATGTGGTGAATATCACAGAATTCAATTAACCAAGTACATTTCACTTACCAGAATTGAATCATCACTTTTGATAAGAGTATACACCTATCTAACTAATATCTACCTCCACTACAATGCCAACATTCCACTTTCTAAACCAATTTTGATCAAACGGTGTCATCATCACCCTCCCCCCACCAAAGAATTTGTTACAATAACATCATATATCAATATCTAACGACGAATTCACACGAAAAAAGTCACAAAATATCACTAATTATTCATTCCTTAACCCAGTTTTCTTCAACAACAACAACCCACTGTCAATTTCGTCAGAAGTCGAGGACAAATGTACGCAACTTTATCCCAATTAGTAATAAAATTGCAGTCGAATATCACTATAAATCAATCATAATACCATGTCCTAATCATTTTAATTCTCCTGAGATATAATTGAAGTTGTATAGAAGATTTAATATACAAAACACAACACCAAAACCCGCAAATAATTGTAGAAGATAAATTTAATATAGATGATTGCAAGTTTAAATACTAATTTCTAGGAATTAATTCGTCCAAAGTTAAAGAAGATTAAAGTATAGAGACATACAGCAGAAAAGCAAGAATCCAATTTCCACTCCATCGTCGATTGAAAATTGTAATAATCAACAACGCCAAAAACCCTAATTTATTCAATTAGTGCGAATTTCAATAGTAATTGAGGATGGTAAGAAATTGCGGGAAGTTCAACTGAGCAAACCTTCTGCAAGGCGCCAACCGCCGAAATTGGCTCGCTTTTTGAGTGTGTGTGTGTTTTTTTCTTTTCTTTTTTTTTTTTTTTTTTTTTTGAAGTTTTGATGTAAATAGAGGGAGTTTTATTACTTGTATAGCAATTTTCTTACCTATACCAAAAATATTTCATAGTTGCAACTAAAAAAAATCGGAGGTAATGTAAGTCGCACACATTAGCTCGTGGTTGCTTGGTTGCAGGTTAAGAATTCATGTATTGGTCTTTGGAGAATTGCTAATGCAATTTGCGATTTTCATGTGATTTATTCTCAACAGATTTGCGTTGCATTTCATTGCAAAGATAATTCCTTCTAAGAGATAAAAATCACCAAGTTTATCAACTTTACAAGTCTCCATAAACCGTTAACGCAATTTCCAAGTCATGTGATTTATTCTCGGCTTAGTTACTTAACATACTTTATTGCATTTCCTTATTGCTAGGATAGCTGGATAGTTCGTTACAAGGGAAAAACTCACTTACTTTATTCGTTATACAGTTTTCATAAAACCACAAACTTAATTTACAACTTTCACGTGATTTATTCTCAGCTGCATTAGGGGAAAAAAAAACTACATTATCTTTATTTGTTGTACTAGCCTTTATAAAATTGCTAACACGATTTAGAATTCATGTGATTTATAATTCCCAATTGATTAATTTGCTTTGTTGCAATTCCTTGCTAGGATACTTTATTTTTTTAGGAAAACTAGCTAACTTTATTAGCTGTACTGTATTGATCTTAACTTTATAAAACCGCTGCAATTTAATTTTCATGTGATCTATTCTCAACTGATTTGATTAGCTTTATTGCATTTCATTACTGGAAAAATTTCTTTTAAGGCAAAATCCACTGACTTTATTAACTATATATTAATCTCCATACAACTGACACGCGGTTTACAAATTTCATCTGATTCATTCTCAATTAACTTGCTTTGTTACATTTCCTTGATGGGATTATTCATTTAAAGGGAAAAAATCCAATAGCTTTATAAACCGTAACAATCTCCATACAAATCGCCAACATAATTTACAATTTTCATTTGATTTATGCTCAATTGATTTGATGTTGTGTATATAGTTCATGAAAAATGAAAGTAGCTGTTGGTATTTTATTTTAATTTTTTTTTTGGGGGGGAAATGTTTTTTAAAGGTACAATTAGTCCATAGCTACTTTACCAAACATTTTAAATGTAAATATTATTACCATTTAATTACTACCAATCTTCACATCTAATAGCTTATTGACGGCCCATAATTATATTTCTACAATGAACTTCTCTGCTACCACAACTTACATCTAGATACCTCTATAGCTACGTACATTTTGCGAATATGATCTATGTGCAATCATGTTTATGTCGCGGTGAATGTGATTGTGTAATGGTTCATGAAGAAAACAATCCAGCCTTTGTTTGTTCATGATCTAAGCTAAAGCTTAACATAATAGTTCAATTTGGATACTAAACGATTTGAACATATTCCCAATGTTACTTAAACTTGAAAGCTTATTCACTTAAGAATTAAGATATGTTATACAAATCACATATTTGAATATTTGATGTTTTTTGTTTGATTTCGTCATACCAAGTGCTAGAATATCCATTCATTACAAAAATAGTAAAATACTACTTGTGTTTTATTTCGATACTTAGGGCCTGTTCTCTTTATATTATTTTCAGTTCAACTCAGAGCAGCTCTAATAAGTTCTATTTAGTTTAGTTTAGTTTAGTTTAGTTCAGCTCCAATAAGTTCAGTTTAGTTCATCTCAGTTCAATTCAGTTCAGTCAATCAGTTAAGGGCTTAAGCCCCTTATTGTGCTTAATATTTAAACAATCTTAACCAAGTCAATAACTCAAACTCAAATTATTCTTACTAAGCCAAGCTTGAGCAGGATTTATAAGCTCAAGGTGAGCTTCAAACTTATAAATAGCCTGAAAAAACCGACAATATTATTTTAAAACTATTTATATTATACAAGTACTTCGTATTTCCATGTTTTTTTTATCAATTTTATTTTCTCAAAATAGTGGTGAGACAGAAACACATGCACGACATGCAAAGAAATTAAAGCTGTAAAAATTACCGAATTTTTACAGTTACATTTTTAATGCTGGGCCCCAACTGTTTCTCAACACAGTAACTCCTTTTGGCCCAAAAAAAACCAGCAAAATAATAAAAGTAAAAACTCCTCAAAAAGCCACGTCGCCCATAGAATAATAATAAAATAATTAAAAAAAAAAAAACAATTTCCCTTTTCCTTTTTCCTTTATTTATTTCCGAAAATAATTTTAATAGTTTCCCCAATTTAATTTTCCTTTTTTCTTCTTTTTCCTCATCATTATCGTCGTCGTGTCAATCAAAAACCCTAATTCGTTTCGATTCAGTTTCAGCCTCGCAATTTCTCTCTCCTCCCATCTCCAATTTCCCCAATTTTCTCTCTCCTATTTCCGACAATCGTCATCTCAACCTTCTGATCTATCAATCGATCCGTTCATTTCTTGATTTTACCTAAATTTCTAACCAGGTTCGTGATTCTTCTTTCTCTCTCTTCGAATTTTCCAGAAAATGTTAGTTTTTTTGGTTGGAGCTGTAATTTATGCCCTAATTTTATGATTGAATTGCATTTTGTGCGTCAATTGGGATTCATTTGTTGTCGAAAGTTGCCGGTGTTCAATTTTTGGATGTTCAATTTTCGATCGTTTTGGGGTTAGGGTTGAGCTATTGTCGGAATTTCAACATATTAGATTCGGAAAGTTTTGGGGAATTAGAAATTAAACGTGATTATATGCTTATATGATCAACTTATTGGTATTGAATTATTTGTTCTCAAATTTTTCTTTTGAATGAACAAATTAGTTTGATATTATAATCTTGACTCATTTTAATATTTTATGTGTCGGTTCAGTTACTTTTTTTTTTTTATTTTTGCAACTGAAATGCTGTTATTACTTGTATTAGTTTGATAATTTGAACGCATTCATTCCAATTTTTTTAATTATATATTTGTTCATATGTTGTATTTGTTGCTATGGATTGTTCTAGGAAAAGAACAGGGTGTTAAGTTTTGTTGCTGTAATTGAATTGAAAACTCGAGTATGTGTAGCGGAAGTATTCAGAGAGATGACAGTCTTATCTCAGAGAGAGTGTATAAAATTCTACTATTAAGGGTGTGTGTGGAGAGTTCTTTTGAATAATTAGTTGGAAGTTCGGGTATTTTTCTGATCACAGTGACATGTTTCGGGGATTTCATTAACTCAGAGGAGCATAATAGTGTATGAAGATGGATTTGCCTTTTTTTTTCCCTTGTGCTGAGATATATATGATTGACAGAAATGGCTAGCTAATTAAGTCTTGTAACGAGTGAAGAGAAAATCTTTAGAGACTAGTGCTTTGTGTTTGTTTGCTGGGAATGCATTTCCAGAGCACAGTTGCATTTAGGATGTATGTTTCGTTTCGAGGGGCATAGAGCAGACAGACTAATATGGGTGAAAAACTTGAGAACCGAGGCCTTTGATGTAGATGTCCAATTAATTGGTTTATCTTTCTGTATGTTGTTTATCCTTCCTTATGTCCTGTTTCCTCAGTTTCGTTCTTTGAGTAATAACGTGTGCCTGTTTGGGACCTTTGGATGTTGCCGCTTATGCTTATGATGTTCTGGAGTTTCCTTAATTTTCTGGTCTTCTAATTAGGCACCTATAATTTGAAAATAAAATAAAATTAAACTGCGGATATGTTGTTCTTTGTGTTTTGCTCATTCTACAGTAGTAGGTTTTGTTAATCTTTGTTTAGTGTGTTGTCTCTCTGGAGACATCTGATAAAAATATTTGTTTAGTGTCTTGGAATACAGTTGGATGCTGCTTTTTAAGATTCGTGATAGTATAGTAATCTGAATTTGTGTTTCATTCTGAATAGGAGGTAAAGTAGTTTTTCTATATGCATTTCTGAATTTAAAGTTTGGCAAGAATGTCAAGGTAGTATTTTATCATGGTTTGTTAAGTAGAAAAACATATTAAGTTTTGGCGGATTAGAAATTTTATTAGGATTTGATTTTGTGGTTGAGAATAAATTGCTGTGTAAGAGAATTTAACTGTTATGGAACAATCAAGAGGGGCTTGTGTTACACAATTTATATTCTTACTGTTTGAAAAATATGCTTTATGTTAATTTCCGAAGCTAAAGAATTTTAAGAATCGGTTTGGTTGTGGCATAATTATAGTTCTATTGTGGTTTGATAAAAATAAAATCTTTTCTTAATTGTATGTGTGCTAATGTTGGAAGATTAAGGTGCCATGATATTGAAAATTAAGGTGCCACCTCTAAGATATTGGAAATTAAGGTGCCACCTCTAAGATATTGAAAATTAAGGTGCTACCATTATTGCAAACTCGATGAATATCTTCTCCTCCTCTTTTTTTCACCCTTGCTCTCAAGTTTTCTGTTGCATCCCATGAAGCCATAATTGATCATTTAAATGGCACCTATCATGGTTGCATAGTCATTGCTGCATGTCATTCAAACTATGTCTTTACATATATACTCTGGGTTATCTTAGTTGTCTTTGCCTTAAAATTGTCTCTGCTTTTAATGTATATAATATTACCCCCTCCAACGCCCGATCAGTTTTATAATGAGCATCTCTCCAAGTTTTGCTGTGTTTTGCTATGCTTGCCTTTTCCATAGGGTCACATAGCTCACATGTGTCTCATATGTTGGAATGTAAATTGTGGAATGTTTTTGTATGAGTTATGAGTTTTGAATTTTGACTTTTTGTTCGTGTATTAGAGCCAAGTCTGTGGTACTGTTAATTATCATACGGAGTACTCTTTTTCTTGACCTCTCTTTTAACCTTTTCAGTTCCACTTACCTGTTTCACTGATTTTTATGCATTTTAGCCTTTGGTTTCAATTGTGCACATGTTAAGGCATCAAAAATGAAATTGTTTTTATTATCTTTGTCAGGATCATAAATCCACCTGTCGTGTCTTTGCAAGATGTCATCGGTTTCCAAATCTAAGTCTAAGGACAAAAAGGCGGGAAAGGAACAAAAGACTCCATCAAAGTCCTCTGCAGCTGTAAATGGAGGTACTGGAATTCCAGCAAGTGCATATAATCCATTGCTGGGGACATTTCATACTCTTGAGGCATCATCTACATACTTGGCTCCAACACTTCATGCAAATGGTCGTTTCCGTAACATAGATGATTCCGATGACCATAGTGGGAGCACTCATGGAAGTGGAGGTGATTATGATTCTGCTTCCAACAATGATAGTCGGTCTGTGGAGTCAGAAGAACATAATAAAGATAAGGCATCAAATGCTGCAATCAAGCAAGAGGTAATCCCAGGCGCTGATAATGACAAGCGTGAGAAGATACGCCAGAAAAATGAGAGGAAACATCAGCGTCAGAAGGAAAGGCGTGCCCAAGAATTGCATGAACGCTGCAGTGGCTATCTTATGTCCAGAAAACTGGAAGCTCTTGCTCAGCAACTTGTGGCCATGGGATTTTCTCATGAACGGGCAACTATGGCTCTTATATTAAATGAAGGCCGAGTGGAAGAGGCAGTAGCATGGCTCTTTGAAGGAGGTGAAGATGCTGATAAGCATAAAGATCAAAATATTGACACAGGGAACAATCTGAAGATTGATATATCTGAAGAGCTTGCTCGGATTGCAGAATTGGAAATAAAGTTCAAATGCTCAAAGCAAGATGTAGAAAGGGCCATAGTGACATGTGAAGGTGATTTAGAGAAGGCTGAAGAGAACTTGAGATCACTAAAACAGGATCAACCAACTGTCTTGCCTAAACCTGAAGAAATTGGGGATCCTCCTTCTTTTAGTAATGGTAAGATATCTGTAGCAACAAGTCAGAGTAATGTGAGACTGCTGCAACCAAAACCCAATTCGGCAACTTTGATACCCCAGAGAAGGGATGAAAAAGATTTTAATTACACTAAAGCTGCAGTTCCAGGAGTACCGGCTCCCAAATCGGTGCCTAAAGTTGTTCAACCAGTTACCAGAGTTCAGCCCAAATTAGATTGGCCTAGACCTCAGCAAATTGCTACACCGGCTGAGAAAAGGTGGCCTGTCGGAGCAGGGTCAAATCCTTCGGTTTCGTATTCTTTGGCACCACCGCTACAGGTTTCACCTCCACCGGCCAAGGCAGAGGCACGGTATACAACTGTTGGTAATGAATATAGGAATCTTCAGCCAGGGTCAATTAGAGAGCCTGTAGTAATGATGCAGCGGCCTCAGTCTGTAAATGTCAAAACCGCCCCTGCAACAAGCATTAGCTCTTCTCCTCCAGGTACAGCGGCTAGTTGGTATCCCACTAATTCGGAGATTTTGAAGCCGAATGGGTTACTGCCTCATATCCCTAGTACTAGAAGCCTTAGTCCAAACAACTTGACCTCGAATCAATTTTATCATCCTGCTCAATTTCAGCAGCAACAGCAGCAACATCAAATTCAACATCAGCATCAACATCAACATCAACATCAACCGTTTATGCCAGGTAGTAGTCCAATGGATAATCCAGGTTCTACACGTAGCAATGCATCGTGGACCAGGATTGGTGGGTCTCCAACCCTTGCCGCTGCTTCTTCCCTGGGGCTTTTTTCCGGGGTGGGTTCAACCTGCTCATCTGGGTCAAATTCTCCAGTGGATTGGAATGCTAGTAGTGGCACAATGCCATCATGTGACTACACTAATATAGACTGGAGCTTGGATCGAAGTTTCGTTCCCTCTAAGCAAAATGGTTTGTGGAATGGGTTGGGATCTTTCTCTAGGAGTGGAGCTCACATGTACGATTCAGGAGCCTCTGCCATGAGTATGACTATGAGACCGTCTTCTTCCAATGGGAATGGTGTACCTATTGTTGGGTTGCAGGATGGTGGAGCGGGTATAGCTGATTCATCAACTGCCAATTCTCGGGAGTGGACATCCCCTTTTGAGGGGAAAGATCTCTTTAGTTTACCTAGACAGTTTGTATCTTCTCCCTCACTGTAGGGTTGTGCTGGGGAAGAAGTATCGTGAATAAAAAGTAAACAAAAAGGAAAAAAGAAAAAACCCCCAGAAAATTGTGCTTGAATTTCATATGTTGGTGTTCGTTCTGATGTTGCTCTTTGGTGGTTAATTCTCAGTAAAAGAAAAAATGGCTTCTATATTTTCATTTTAGCATATTTGTGTTTGCCCTTAATTTTTCCTTGACGTAGGTGTAGGTACGAATTGAAGGAAAAAGGATCAAAAATATGAAATGAAGCAATTGTAGCCACGTTTTCTGGTATGGGTTATCAAAATATTAGGTAATTAGTAGTTAATATGGGGTTACCTGAAAACCCATATGTCGCTTAACATAATTACTCCTAATTTCATCCCTAAGACTCAATTATCACAAAAAAAACAGTAATTGTTATCTCCATATTGATAAATTCTCTCTGTTAAAGTGATAGAAACTGCTGTGTTAATCACTTTGCTAACTTGGTCTTCCTTCCGTCACTAAAACCATTGCATCCCCTTGTTCCCGGGTACCAATCAACCACCTCCTCTGATTTTCCCGCTCTTTAAAGCATGTAAGTGGTAACATTCCTCGCCGCTCTTCTTCCCTCTCCAATGCTTTCTCATCCGCCATTTCTTCTCAGTCTCAAATGGAGATTTTGTGGCACAATGGAAAGTGACGATAACTATGAACACTCTAGTACTCTTATCTTAGGCTTCGAAATCTAAGCCAAACATCAAGTATTACGATCTGTAAATATATCCATTTACTGACTTAGACCAGTTTACACATGCGGAGATAATTTGGAAAACTAAAAAGTTTTACTAGTAATAGATATAGCTAAACCACGCAAAGGCATACTGGTATAGAAACCTAAGATGAGTCCGTAACATGTATTTGTGCAGTACGAATGCGATCAATGGACCTTCATCGTATAAAATAATTATCCGCACAGCAACACAGAGAACAAATTTTTGTTTCACTATTGCAAAGAAGGGAAACACATTTTTGGCACACCAAGCACACGTGAAAATAGCACAAAAAACTGTGTCTTCAAAATAGCCCGCAAAGAAACCAAGGTTTAAATGAACACTATAATAAAATCCAGGAAAAATGCTGCTGTATTTAAACAAGCAATTTCTAATTCAACGATTACTATCAACATCCATTATATGAGCACCAAAATAAAGATCTCAAGTTTTATAACGAGAGTGGCTGCTTATTCCGTAAGCATTGAGGCAAAATTCACTTAAAATTGAAGGCGATGATCAGTCAAAGGGTTTGATAAACAATTAACCATCTGAGTATTGTCAAAGCCTGGCATTTACAGAAGTTCCTCAATAACTAAAACTTCTTTGACTTTCCATTAAATCCTTCCAAACCCAGCTGCTGCACAATTCCACCGCAGACCAGGTGTTTACTTCTTAGGTGCCTCTGGTGTCATATCCCCAAGATTGAGCAGAAGATCATCTGAACTCAACATCACCTTGTTTGATGAATTAGAGATTATATGGGCAATTTCCCTGGCAGCTTCGATTCTCCTCAAAGTAATGAAAGCTGGGTTGTTGGCAATAGCTTGACCAATAAGTTGAGCACTCTTGGCTTCTCCCTGTCAACCAAAAACAAGATATGTAGACACATTAACACCAACCAAAAACCAGGAGAACCTAATTTAAAAAATACACATTCAACAAGAAAGACGTTAAATGCTACTCCTATGCATCTACTGAATTAGGCTAGCTGAGATCAAATCGGACGAGTCAAGTTGCTGTTGGACAAAAAGGAACTACAAAATTAAATAAGGAAAACACACTCAACAGTCAACACATTTGACATGTTGAGCGGTGTATTTTAGAAATATCAAATGACACTCCAGAGTCCAGACACAAAATAGTGAACACTGTCAAATAAATGCACACAAGGAACAATTTAATTTTTAGACAGTTTTGCAATTTGTAAACAAATATAGCTCTTACCTGTGCTCTGATAATAGCACTTTTCTTGTCTTGCTCAGCCTTTTCCACAATGAACTTGGCTCTTTCAGCTTCTTGTGCAGCTACCTGCTTTGCTTCAATTGCAGCAGTGAACTCTCTACCGAAATTAAGAGTGGTAATAGACACATCATCCAATGCAATGTTGAAGTTTGCAGCTCTTTCCGTCAATATTTTTCGAATTTCCCTACTAACAGCCTGAAAGATGATTTGAAAAAATAACTTAAATCTGCATAGCTTATTAATATTCCTTACAATTTAGTTGTGAACATATGTGATAGTTTTAAAGCCATTCATTAATCAATGCTTAGCTGCATACTCCCTTAGTCCCCTTTTGTTTGCACCATGGGCCCACTTTATGTGAGAGCTTTTTGGGTCAAATGGTGCAAACAATAAGGGACAGAGAAGGTATAATATAACAAAATCCATGAAGCACTGAAATTATTTTATACAAATGTATATTTATCAACTCGAGCAAATAGGAAATAACGAATTACCTCACGTTGAGTAAGTAGCTGACTTGCGTTGTATTGGGCAACCACAGATTTCAGGGTCTCATGGACTATGGATGGCAAGACTCTTTCACTGTAATTTTCACCAAGTGTACGGTAAATTGTCGGCAAAGTTTCTGGTAAAGGGCGAGTAAGAACTCGAAGACCGATCTTGACCTGAAAACCACAATTACGTAATTCAGCTAACATACGATCAATAAGGGTCAAATATAACTATCTAATACAGGGGGGATAGAATTCAGAACCCATGCAGAGCCCGGTGTGAAAACTAATTAGCATATGCGTAACTACAAACTACGCAAAATTAAAGCTATTTTTCGCGCTTCATATCATGTCAAAACTATAAGTCGAAAGCACAATTCAATTTTTTTTCTATCTGCTTATATGTTTCAACTAGAACAGTGTAGGAGGCCCAAAAGATGATGAGAAAAGTAAAAGAAGGTTTGCTATAGCTTTAAACAGGTTCCTTGCGGCAAAAAGATTATTCTCTTGCAAGATAGAAATCCTCTTTCTAGCTCATGAAGATGTGATAGAAGTAGACTATTGACATCTAAAAAATGAGTGTGGGAAGAAACTTGGTTTACTCTTGCGATGCAAGCAATTAGGAAGAGCATTATCCTTTACACCAAACGACTTGACACAGAATCAAATACCCCTCAATTTTTTTTTTCATGTTTCTCAAGGCAGGCCCTACTTAGAGGAGAGTCCATATATTAAGATCAATCACAAAGGAGTATAGCAATTACACATTATAATGGATGGAAAGTGGACATCTATAGCCAAGAAATGCACACATACATGCCCACACATATCCATACAGAGAAATGGACAACAATAAGATATTATAAAGCAATAGTCCATGCATGTACATTATAGACATACCATATGTAGTTCCATACACATACACCACTAAATAAAGCATCAACTTACCATTTGAAGATCGCGACTTCCAGATGTACTTTCTACCAGGTGAGGTCGTGCACGAACATCATAAATGATTGGTCTTTCGAGCCATGGAATCATGAGATGTGTTCCTTCAGGGTAAACCTATGGAAAATAAAAAGTTGAAATTTTTTTTTTAAAAAAAAAAAAAAAAAAAAGAATTCCTAACCAAGGCAAAATTGGCCATTCAAAATTCTTCACTTCACATGTCTGAGTGACTGAGTCTTACGCTTAGTTGAAATCAAATTTATACATCTAACTTCTTTGAGCAACAAATAAAAAACATCTATCAAATTTTTAACAAATACACAAATCTGGATTTTTTTTTTTTATTAACTTATTATATATATATATATATATATATATATATATATATATATATATATATATATATAAAATCAAGAAAGACCCTAAAATATATTAGCAATATTATTTACCATTGCACACTATTAGATCATGTACATGAAATGGAATTGCTTCCCATGTCACTCACAAAGATATTAACTATACATATATTGTACCAAGAAAAATTCAAGTCATAACCCTTTTTTTTCTCAAGATGTCATGCAATATTGCAAAACATAACAAAATACTTTGTAAGTAGTATAATTATAATATGTTGAAATCTATTCTGAAAAGATATTTGGCCCACAATTCACATAAATAAGAGATGTGCCCTGATACAATCAACTGAAAAAAATAAGACTATGGAATATGTGTCTACAATGGAAATGGTACAATTAGTATAAAATAGCAAGTAAATCTGGAATATAAGAAAATACAATTAAAGCAATGCTGTATTCAATAGAATATTGACCTTGTTCTTGATACCAGAGATGCGATTGAAGACAATAGCACGATGACCACCTTCAACATTGTACATACTATGAGTGATTCCATAGAGTCCAAGGCCAACAGCACCGACAACTCCGACCTTAATTAGAGCAGACGCTGCACCGCCACCGCCAGGCATCTTGGGAACCTTAACATTTTGGAAATTCATGTTTCAACCTGAAAATATTTACAACCCAAGCCCCAAACAATTATTAGAGATCATTTTTCAAAAAAGCTTCAAACTATCCCAAATAATGATTCTTTGTTGCATCAATAACACTCTGTCTAAGCAGTAAAGTAGCTGACCCTAAACACAAATCCCGAGCACCAAATTACACAGAATAGGGCCATTTCATACCTTGACATAAACAAGCACAAACCCATTTATCATATCGTATGAATCAAAGCAATAGGATCAAAGTTACCATCTTTCAAATATATTAATAGCTAAATCTGCAGAAACCAAGTAACCTCAAACTTATAGAACATCAAATTCCTTTGTTGCATCGGTAACAATTTGTACAAGCAATTCTCCTATGTATTAGAAAACACAAACCCAACAAATAAATACTTAAATGAATAAAAATTCCATTTTTATAGTTCAGTCCTAACAGTAAAGGTATTGTATAAACAAAAGCCTGCAACACATTAAAAATTAGCTACAACCCAAGAAAATTTAGCAGCAAAAACCCCAGTAAAATTAGCTACAACCCCAGAAAAATTAGATACAAAAACCCCAGAAAGACTAAACATTTCAGACCTAAATCGATTAATCAAGCATAATTGTGAGCAAAATTGGAAAATTGAAATCGAGAATTGACAAATTGAGAGTTGAAATCAGAACATAATGATATGAAAAAAGAGAGAGAAAGGGGAAGAGAGGAATTACTTGGATGGCGCCTGCGATTGAGTGAGAGAGAAAAGAGAGATGTGGGCGAGTGGGTAGCCTGTAATCGAGGTTTAGGGTTTTACAAGGCTGGTTCGTAATGTAATGTTAATGACCTTATGTACCTACTCGCTTCTATTTTTGATTTTTCTTATTTACT
The DNA here is from genome assembly GCF_948465745.1 of Chenopodium album. Taxonomy (NCBI): domain Eukaryota; kingdom Viridiplantae; phylum Streptophyta; class Magnoliopsida; order Caryophyllales; family Amaranthaceae; genus Chenopodium; species Chenopodium album. The sequence goes on from NC_137855.1 coordinate 2,578,178, forward strand.
TTTCTTTTCCAACAAGATACACTCCACAATGCAATATTTGTATGATTGTAAACCACCACCACAACAACAACAAAAGGCAAAAAACAAAAAACAAAAAAACAAAAAAAAAAAAACCAATTTTGTTAAAATATTTTAAGTAGGGTGATGATAAAAAAATAATGCTCCAATCTTGGTTAAAGAATACAGATAATGATAATCACAATAATAATATCGTAGAAAAAATTGAAGATTTTTATGTGGTCTAAGGGCCTGTTTTACATTTACTGAACTGAGCTGAACTGAACTGATTGAAGCTGAACTGAACTGAATTAAATAAAGCTTAAATGAATATTTTATGAGAGAAGGAAATTAGGAGCTGAACTGAACTGAACTGATTGGAGCTAAACTGAATTGAACTAAATAAAGCTTAAATGAATATTTTATGAGAGAAGGAAATTAGGAGGTGAGCTGAACTGAATTGAACTGAATTGATTGGAAATGAGCTGAAATTAAGTTGAAGTGAACAGGCCCTAAGGGATGATATAAAGAATAAGATGCTGCGGATCTCCTCGTACTCATACCCACTTTGAATTTTTTATAACTTTTACCCATGGTAGGTGTACATCCAATATCCACACCCGTTAATCCATTCCCACATGTTCATATATCATCTATCTACTACCCACTTACATCCCAATCGAAACTATTTAGTTTTCAATAAATAAAAACGCGTAAATCGTTGTGAATACAAAGTAAGGATTAGACAAATGGATGGATATGAAGAGTATCAGTGGGTAGATGTAGGGTGTATTAGTCGGATATAAGGCGTACATAATTTCAAATGTATCACATACCCACCACCTATAGCGAGTATGACTTTTGATATCTATATGTGTCTCACTAACCATCAAAGTCATGCTCACACCCAGCTACAATCCCTAAGAGGTACACCTATTGTTGGAGTTTAATTGGTACTCTGTAGTCTGTACTCATAATGTCGAAAATGTTCTAAATTGCCTAATCAAAGAGGGTACAATTACAATTGATATGTAAATTGAGCTTGTATAATCCATACTTCATATATAAACTCTTTGAACTCATAATCCATCATATAAAGTGAGTAGTATTGACATATGAAATCAAATAATTACCAACTAAAAATCAGACTAGATTAGTACAAAATGTGCTATGATGGAATCAATGCAAAGATAGCAAAACTAAGTAAAATGAACATCTACTGATCTACTTGCTGATAACGTGGACCCTTCCAATGCTCACAATTCGTACAACATGAACCAACTACAATTTTATTGCAAAAAATTTCATGTCTTGAGACTCTTGACTTGATGAAAGAGAAATGGCGTTGCTCAACGCTTCTATGTTCAATCCCAAAACCCGCCAAATTCTGTTTCACCATCATCTTCATCAAATTAAACCCTTAAATTCTGTTCAATTTCATCAATTTCCCAATACCCATTTGTCTAATCACCTCAGAAATCCCAGCTTAAGATGTTTTTATCAAAAACAAAGCCAATCCACCCAAAAATCACTCAAAAAGGAAGAAGGAGAATTGGGAAAAGAATTTGAAAAAAATGAATTTGAGAGGTTGTTCTCAAATCTTAATCAAGCCACTTTGAAGCATGAACCTGGTTAGAATTCTAGCTTATTTTTTTGTTTTGCTTGTAATTATAATTAAATTCTTATTTTTGAACTTTGATTGTGTTCTTGATCAAACATCATTTCTTTCTTAAATTGTGTTGACAGGTAGCCTTAGCAGTTCAATCTTCCTTGTGGCAGGAACTACGGTATGCCCACCTCCTAATTTAGCTTAGTGCATACAATTTGAGTGTTTTCAGTGTATATTATTGATTTCTGGATTGAATTATATGTGCCCACCTAGTAGTTGAGGGATTAATGCAAGTGAAAGCGGCTATGTTATGGCCTAGAAGAAATATCCGGTGTTACGTGTTCTGAGTTATGACTGTGGTCAAGTGTGTGTGTGTGGTTGGGGGGAGGGGGTCTGACTGAGTTATCAGGTGTCAAATTTTAGCTTTTAAAGAAGCATTTGACTACATTGTGCTTTTACATGCTCAATTTTTTCTCATTATGGTGTATGCTTCAACTATAACATGGACTTGATATGATTAGTAGTTTACTCATTTTCACCGAGGTTGCCTGACTGTTATAACTTTACAGATAGGTGCAGGGATTTTAGCAATTCCTGCTGTGACACAAGAATCAGGGTTTCTTGCCTCTGCAGTGGCGTGCATTGGTTGTTGGGTATATATGGTAGGGATTTGCAGTGAACTCGTTCATTTGATTGTCATGGCTGAATAGTGATCATATACTGATGCACAGGTGGAGTGGTGGATGATCTTAACAGTAATTTTGAACATATGCAGGTTGCAACTGGCTTGCTAATTGCTGAAGTTAATGTAAATACAATGTGCGAGTTGGGTTCTGGGGGTGTCTCTTTGGTAAGTCATGCCCTATTATTATTATCTTCAGACTTCAGGATTGTTAATATTTTGAATGGACAAGAAAATACAGCTCCCCTTACTCGTTTGAGAAACTCAACTTAGGCCATGAATTAGTTCAACCATAAAATTTGCAAGTTTCATTTCACTCCCTCTTGTAATTATGCAACACTTTCGTGTCTTATTCTTTTTGGAGCTTGAGCTTGGATTTTGTATAGAGCATCTGCATCTGGATCAGTAAAAGGAATGTTTAATTTTGTGGTTTTAAGGAATGTCATGCATCATTTGTTCATGACACCAACTATCAAGTATCACTATCATACTTTGAACATCTTTAATCAGTATATGACCTATATGTCGCTTTATCCTTCCCCCAAAATTGTGAACAATACTTCTTTGCTCATATGCAATGATTGATGGTGTAATTTTTAAACTGCGGGCTTTCAGCAACTTTTTTTTTTTTTTAAGAAACGAATGTTGCCTGTGTCTTTCTTAAGCAGACATATTATTGATTGGAAATTGTTTTCAGGTGTCAATGGCAAAGAGAACAGTAGGTTCAGTGGGAGTTCAAGTCACTTGGTAAGACAATTTGTTTTGATTTATGATTATGTACATAATAAACTTCTAATGTCTCCTATTTCTGAAGCTTTTAGAAGAAAATAATAAGTTCTACTTTTGTCTAGGATCTTAACTTTTGACTTGTTTAAACTATTTTACAAGGATTATTACCCCTTGTAAATCCTTGAACCTTTAAGTAAGACTGATTTCTGTTACTTAAACTTCAGAATGCACATCTCATTTGTCTTAAAAATTTGGATGAGTGATGCCGTGATATAAGCGGAGCCTTCACAAAGATAGTGGTTCAGCTTAGCTCTAGTAAATAAGGGTAGGTCGTAGAAGTCTATCCTCATTACATTGCTATGCATTGATCACTAGACAATTAAAGCTAAGCAAAAGAGTGACTGTTAAACAACCCGATATGCTCAAGCCTCATACTATTAGAGCTTATTTGTTCGGGTGTCTGGCATAGGAAAAAAAAAGGGCTTATTGGAGAAGATCTGAAGATGTATATGAAAAAGGAACACATTAGTGTGAGATAGACTTCCATGTGCCCGAGCAATTGATTTCAGTTGTATATCCTGCATGACATTTTTAATTGAGTTGCATTAGCTTGTCTTGAAAATTCCCAAAATATTCTAACTAAATATTGCAGCAAACATTTCTTCTTTTACTTTTTGTGCATTATGGAACAAGAATTTCAATTTATTACCTGATGCTATTCTGCTTAATGAATCTATTGAGGATTGCTGTTTGTATATTAACTATCGACTGTGTTTCCTTGTACTGCAGCTGGTCATACATTTTTATACACTACGCTCTCCTTGTTGCTTACACGGCACGGTCATCAGATATATTGACAAATTACCTTGGTATTCCACTGTATGAGCTATGCTTCTAGCAATCTCCTCTCCTTTACCTTTGGTAAAGCATCAGTGCATTTATTGTTGGTATTAGTTATTTTCTGAGTGCTCATAGGCAATTGAAATAACAGTGATGTTATCATCCTTGCATGTGAATATTTTTATCTTCTAGTTTGCATTGGGTTTATCCAAAGTATACATAAATGATTTAGCCCTGTGTTCCCATGTCCTATAATAAGGTTTGATGTGTCAGGTAAGCTTGGGTGGTGTGTTTATCTGTAGGCATATTCTGGTTAAGAAACGACTCTCATGGGTAGAGTTTACAGCTTGACTTTAAGGCATCTATATGCAAGTCTCTCCGCTTGTAGTTGATGATGTATTTGAGCCTTCTGTAATTCTTGACTTGGTCTGGACTTATTGCGCATCACTGTATCTTTGTTTTATAATTACCTTTTGAACTGAATTAGCCACTGTAGCTATGCTATTGGTTAATGGTTGCAGACTTGGCCAGTCTGCCAGAGGTTCAGCATAGCCTAGCATCAAGCTGAGTAGCTGACATTTTGAGTTTTATTTGGCAAACCTTCAGTTTTTTCTGGCTGCATTACACTTGTGTTCTTGATAAGAACATTGCTTGCTGATTGCTACCACCTTCATTTCATCTTTCACCACTGCTGGTTACATTAGTAGTTTACAACTTGCAAGTGTCAATGAGCAATACAGTGGGCCCTGTTATGAAATTGGTGCAAGTTGTAACACAATCAAAACATATATATTTAATGCAGTGGATCTAGTATACAGATTTTGATGAATATAATTGTTATGATAGATGGGAAAGTGCGGCATTGTTTTCACTGGCTTTTGGAGGATTATGTTACTTTGGAAGGTATGTGTAAGCCTTTTGCTCAGATTTACTGCATACTGTTCAATATTATTGTGATAGGGCATACTCTTTTTTTTACTCTCTCTGCATCTCTTTGGAAGGTATGTGTAAGATAAAATTTGTTTTTGCTTTTATCTTGCAGCCAGCGTATCATTGGTGCTGTTAATGGACTGTTAGTGTTGGGGATCATTATTGCATTTACAGCTTTAGTGGTGAGACTTCCTCTTTATGAGCTGAATGACCCTTCTGCCTTCTCCCATTGCCCCTCTTCTTTCTGTATCTATTCTAGTTTTTTCTTTTTTATATGGGATGTGCTAGAGCTGCTTCATTTTGGCCATGTTTATATTAGGCGGAACCATGATTTTTTGTGCTAAAGACAGCTTTTCACTTCACTTTTTAATTAGAATATGATTTCCTATCTCCAGGTCGTTGCTAGTGCAGACCTACATCTTGATGCTCTTTTGAAGGCCAATTTTGAAGCTGTGCCTTCAAGTATACCTGTCATAGCACTTGCGTATGTCTATCACGTAAGTAAGCTAGTCCCTATGTCCCTTAAAAGTGTGTCTCGTTCTTTTTTTCTTGTCTAACTTTACCAATCAACCATTAATTATTTTCAATACATATGTAATTAAAATAATATTTATTGAAGGTAAATCTGGATACAAGTCTCACAATTTGTTTAGCTCATTAATTTTGTTTATGAAGCACATCTTTCTTTGGTTTGTTCAGAACGTGGTGCCTGTCGTTTGCACAAACTTGGAGGGTGACCTGTCAAAAGTAAGGTGAATCTTTGATTAGCATTCTTATCATTGCTGCATTTCATTATCTTAGGACAATTTGTGAAGTACAATTATATGCATTGTGGTGCTATCTAGACCAAATGCTAGAGTCAATATAGACAAAGAAATGGTTAAACTCTGTAGTATTTCCTCCATCCATAATTAGCTGTGTTATGCTGTTCCAACCATTCATAATCCCGGGGACTTTCTTTTTACAGAAAGACCCTTTATAATAGATGGACTGCCTGTCCTCTCTTCATCATTGGCACATTAAGAAATGTTATCGTAAAGGTTATTGCACCAATTGATAGTATGTTTTAACATATTGTTGATCAAATACAGGTAATGATCATGAATTTGACTGTTTAATCCTCTTGCATGGTACTGAAGTGAACATACTTTGTCAAGCTTACATAGCATAAATATATACTCCAGCTTGCAATATGATTTTATGCCAACTAAAGCTCTTGTTTCTGGTATATTCTGAGAATAAACTAAACCTGTTCTCTTGCAGGACAGCAGTTGTCGTAGGAACCGCTATTCCCCTGCTTCTATTTCTTGTTTGGAATGGAGTAATTCTTGGTACATTCACTAATCTAGATTCAGATGTCGGGAAGATTCTTGACCCATTACAAGAACTTAGATCAAGCAAAGGAGTTGTTGGGGTAATTGTACTTTAGTTTTCTTGATAGTTTTGGTGCTGTTGACTCTGAGGAGACAGATTGACCAATTCTACAAATTGCTTCTGTTTTTTTGGAATTTTTGCAATGCAGCCAATAGTAGATACATTTTCAATTTTTGCTATTGGAACATCATACATTGGATTTGTTCTGGGACTTGCCGACTTCTTAGCTGACTGTAAGCACTTCTCCTTTTCCTGCTCTAGAATTGTTTATGATACTTGCATTGTTGATATGGCTTTATTATATAATTCACATTGACTGACGATTTTTATTTCACAAATGAGAATTTTTGTGAAAAGTTATGATGATTTTAAGAAACTTGTAATTATATTGGTCTTGGCTTCATTTTCTCTAGCACACATACAATATTGAGGTTTGTTTTGAAAAACAGTTCTTTTTTTGTAGAAGGAAGTGCAAATGTTAGAAATTTATGTTCCAATAGGGTGAAATATAAAAAAGTTGGTATCTTATGCATCTTTTGGTTGTTACCTAATTGAAGACTGAGCTTTCCCAACCGTTCTTGCAGTGCTGAAACTCCCAGCCGGACAAAGCAAACCACTTCCATATTTGATTACTTTGTTCCCACCGTTGGTGCTTGCCCTGTTAGATCCCGAAATTTTTTTCAAGGCTTTGGATTTTGCTGGAACATACGGTGGTAAGCATATGCCTTGCGTCTTTCAGTTGTCCAATTATGTAAATTGTAGTATATTTACTCCTTCCATCTCTAGATAATAGGCCACATTTGTGTAAGGGAGCATTTTTAACAAACGAATTATCAGTACCATATCCATCCACTATCCAAAGTTTTATGATTGACTTCCCATTGTTGCCTTTGGAGTTTAGTCAAGGGTGTCATTGAAGGTAATATGGGAGAAGTCTAATAGAAGAGGGATACGTTTCTATTATATTACAAAGTATATTTGAATTTTTTGCTTATATTTTTAGGACGGTCTTGAATAGCGGCTTATTATCTAGGGATGAACGGTGTATATGTCTAGTTGTTAACAAAATCTGTAAGCTTGCAGTATTGGTGCTTTTCGGAATTCTTCCTGCAGCGATGTCTTGGTCAGACAGATACTTGACTTCGCCAGAGCTCCCAAAGGTGCCCCAGCAGGTTCCCGGAGGAAAGGTTACACTTTCCCTAGTGATAGGTGCCGCTGCATGGGTCATTTCATCAGAAATACTAAAGACTTTCAATCTCTCTTAAGAATTTTGTGACATGCTCCAATAAAAGAAGGCAAGAACAGAAATTGAAAAAGAACACAGCTTTGAGATTTAGGCTAGAATAACAAGAAGCTGTTTGAAGTAGAGCTTTTGAGAGCAAGCAATCCTTGGATGATTAGAACTCTGCTCGTCCGTCAGTAAAAACTGCATATACTAAACCTTCATTAGGATGTACATGTAATTAATGATCATATTGATCAAGCTTAATACAAGTATTTCGCAATGATGTTTAGCTCCTTGAGCCTGTTATTATGCACATTGTTTCATTTCAATGTCATGGTGGATATTTGACGTATACTAAAGAAAGATTTGAGGTTTATATTATCATTAATTTAGCTTAAAACCGTAATATTTAATCAATTCCCCTTCATGTGTTTAATTTGAAATGAAAATGAAAGAAGATGAAAAACAAAAAATTACTGTAAACAATCGCCAACAATATTCTTTGACATTATACCCCGTATATTCCTCATAATACAACGGTAAATAGAATCTGTTACAATTATTAATCTGGAGGAATCCATGGATATATTTTACATTGTTAAATTCAAAAAGGCATAACCTTCATAAAATCTTTTTCTTAGTGAAGATAAATCCAGATTTAAGTCAAGAAAAGTAACGAATTGAGATTTTTTTCTTTTTTTTTTTCTTTTTTTTTTTTTTTTCCTAAAAGGTAAATTAAGATAACTTGCTATCAATGTAGTTCCTAATCCATAAAATTTTCAAAAATCTCATCTTATCTTATGTTATCAACCTACAGCTAGCAAACAATCAAGATATTCATTATCATGATTTCACCAGCTAATCAATATTTGCAAGGTGAAAAAATAAAAACTAATGTCGAAAGAAAATAAATTACGTTTTATTTTAAATACATCAAGGTAAAGTCTTCTCTCAAGACTGAACCCTACACATTAAAATCGACTTGGATGCACATACTACCCCCCTGCGCTAAGGAGATATGAAAAGAGCAGCATAAGAAATGCTGAGGGGACTCAGAGTACTAACAGTCCATAAAAAATACTGCTCGGTCGCTTTGTAGCCAGTCGCATGCAACACTAACAATAACTAGAAGCACATGGAAAGCATGCCCTACTTCAGGGTAGATTTTGTACATGGACATCTCTTTAAGTTTGTAGCCAAACATACACAGCCGTCTCAGTCACCAAAAAGTCCCTCTCAATGATGAACTGGAGTAAAGCTGTATGTAAACTTTAGGGTAGATTTTGTACATGAACGTCTCAGTCACCGGAATAATTCCTCTACCAAAAAGCTAACCTATGGCTTTCAATGGTTCCCACTGCTAACTTGACATACTCCATACGGCGAGTTTTATTCCCATGCCCTTCCCTCCAATGAGCGTCAACTCAATAAAATAGTCTCATGTTCTAGAATTGATTCTCAGACTGATCCTAAAAGGGATGGGATTCATATGCTAATACTTTGTACATTACTAGGATAGAATATTCATACGAGTACCAGCTAAAGCCTAAAGGCGGCTGTCAAAACCACCACAATAACAGCCCAAAATAACGTATACAACAACAGTGAATATGATCGAGATGAGCTTTCATAAAACTCCCACAATGAAACCACCCCGATACCTCAAAATAACGAGGCTCCGGTATGTAGAGTTTTCTCAAAAAACCCCAGCTAAGTACTCATTAGAAAACATAGAAGGACAAGGGACACTGAGAGAAAATACTCTCTAACAGAAACAGATGGCACCAGCAAAAGAAACTTGATAATACATATGAACATATCTACACGAGGCATTACCCCCAGAAATTGAAAATATTTATAGAAAAAAAAAAGGCAGAAACCTGTAAAATTCTTGGAACCAGGACCAAAACATCGTCATTGTCTGAGGCAACTTTGTTCCATTTCAACATATTTACGAAATTTCAGTTAAAATAGCCAAATTGATACCCAAGGCATGCAAGCAAAGACAGCAAGTAATTCAAGCAATGCTGATTACACACATACATAACCTAGTAATCAAAAGGCCAGCCACTGTAATTCATCTCATGATTCTCATGAGTTGTTGGAGGTGGTGGCGGTGGGGGTGGGGAGGGATTGCTTGCGCTAGTTGGAACATACTCACGGGTGCTGCTACTGTTTGATGAACGAAAAGGCCACAGGAAAGAGAATGGATTCCTCCTGCTTGTATTCTGGTCACTACTTCCTCTCTCTCTTGAGTTGTTACTGGAACTTCTTCTGCTCACACTACTAGTGCTTTGTCTGGCACTTGAAGTACTCGACCCTAACTCATGGCGACAAACAGGGCATGAGTTATGCTGGACCAACCATGGGACAATGCAATCAGAATGGTACATGTGATTACAAGGCATTTGCCTAGCTTCAGTGCCCAACTCAAATTGATCTTTACAAACAGGGCAATGTGAATCAGTCTGGATATGTGCCCGAGTGATCTTGACTATGGGCATTGCATCAATTGCTGTTCGAGGGGCTGGTGGTGGCCCCTGCCTGTCAACCATTAGCTGCTCGATCAACTCTTGAAGGCCAGGCCCCACAAACAGATCACCATTATTTCCCCGGCTCAATCCAATTCCCGGGTTTCCATTGAAGAACATCTCAAACCCACCACTTCTAGGCATTGGCATCCTTCCAGGCATTTGCCCTTGGAAAATCAACCAAGGGCTACGATCAGCATCTAAACCATATCTCCTCCTTTGCCCCATAAATGCATCCAAAGCTTCAATTAATCCTAACCTATGCTCGGGATTATTCCGGATCATCAGAGAGTCTAAAGCTTCCATTATTCCATGTAATTGATCAGGACCATCTCTCATTCCATATGGGTTAGTAGTAGCCGTAGTATTATATCCACCAGGACCAGGACCACCACCTAACTCCTCTAACTCTTGCACAAACCCTCCATCACAATAAGGGCAAATCGTGCCTCGGCTTCGAGGGCGAATTGGCTGCCTGCATTGATAACACCAGTGTGTATTTCCACCACTCGACATCGTAAAATCAATCCCTCGCTTTTCACTTCTTTCCCCTTGATCAAAATCTCTCCCCTCAAATATCCCCCAAATCTACTAACTTCAACACCCAAGAATCACCCTGCATCAGAATTGGTAACTCTAATGTTCAATCATACTTTTCAAACAAATTCATCACAACAAATTGCAAATTTTAACAGGAAGATAAAATATTCACACTTCAATTACAAATGTTACACCAAGGTCACCAAACAAAATCCCATATACCCAATTCAATTAACAAAAAATCACTTCATCTTAAAACCAAATTCACCAATTCAATCATCCATAAAATCCCAAATCAAGAGTAAGATCTGAAATTGACCAAAATTACAAAATGAAAAGCAGATTCAAAGAACAAAATCAATCTAATCATGCAAAACAACAAATGCTCAAAACACAAAACCCAAATCAAATTAACTTAATTAAACAACAAGATGCTGACAAAAACATCAAGTTTAAAATTAAAGAACACAACTTTACATAAAACCCATTAATAATAACCAAAAATAAATCACTCCCAGATGAAAAAAATCAAAACCCATCAAATAAAAAATAAATTATGAAGGGAGAGAAAGAGTGATTTACCAGAGACAACCATGGAAACTGAAGTGACGAGAGGAGAGAGAAAGAGTGTTTGTTTGAAAAATGTGTGTTTTTTTTAGAGAGAGAAAGTGAATTTTAGAGAGAGAAAGAGAGGAATAAGAAATTCTAGAATCTGATAAGAGCCATTGGAAATTAATTTTGAGAGATGATTGATGGGGTTGGTTGGGTGAAAACGCTAAAATGCGCTAGGGGTGCGCAATACGCATACCTTTAGAAAACGCTAATAATGATGTCAGCGGTTTTGGAATGTGGAAATTATCGTGCCTTTGCCTTGTCTCATGGGTTAACTTTGTTTTTTCCACATACTTTTATTTTTGTTCATAAATATTGACCTAAATGACTTTGTATAATTATAACGGAGAAATTATTATTATTATTTTTTTTTTTTTGATGATTGTTAACACTTATTATTTTTTTTTCTTAAAAACAAATACCAAAAAATTTACATTTATAGCTATTGAATTTACAAATACAATCTTCACTTATGATATTTGCAACGTTTAGACACCAATAACAAAGGTTAACTTGTTAATTTGATTGTTTTTTTAGATGAAATAAATTTTTTTTTTTTTTTTTCTTTTAATTAATTAATTTATTTATTTATTAATAAGGCTTATCCATCTATAGTAGATAGGGTGGATGAAACAATTTTAAGAGATAAGGAAGTATTAATTTATACAAAGTATGATCATATAATACGACAATATTAATAAATAATGGGGGGGGGGGGGAATTATGTGTAATCAATAATCTTATAACAAACTAAGTTTAGCTTAATTTAACAATGATATTGGACATTTTTGTCATACATTTATAATTTTCATAGTTATGTAGGCGTTGAATCATAATCTAAGTTATCGTTATAACTCACTTGCAATAATCTTCCACCTAAATTAAGCTTAGCTGGAATAAACAATATTAGAAACTTTTATCATACATTTATAATTTCATACACATGTACACATCGAAACTTAATCTTATAACCGTCATGACTTACTTAATAGTCAATACCGTGCATAGCACTTAATTTTCTTTTATGATTAGATATTATTATAACACGTAACAACAATCAACTAGTACTTGTAATATTCTACAACGCATTATTAATAAGAAAATCAATTTAAACTTGTCATTGATATTAATGAACCTCGTATATTGTTAGTTATTGGCTTATAAAACTAGATTTGAAAAGGTCAAAAGACGAGGTCTTTTTCAGTGTGCATTTTTTAGAGACTTACAACTACTTATTCACCCTTTGCATCATCACAAATTCACAATAGAGAAAAGAATTCCGTAGTCATGTTACTTTCACAAATGATAGCTTGGAAAATCATGAAAAACACCGAATTTAGGTTCACCAACCCCCAAACGTAGGAGAAGAACAAAATACTCCGTAAATACTTGCACTGGACTTGGAACAAGCTTAATGACTGATATAGTCCACAGATTGGAAGCAAATCGGTACCCAGAATACTAACAAAGAATCCGATTTGATTAAAACTGTTATCGTTAAAATAAATCTCGGAGTTTTACAGCCCCACTCATCCATCGAACCATACACACCACCTATAAGACAATGCAATGAAAACAAAATCTTTAGAGAAAAACTAAAGCATCCCAGATTAAGAACTACTAAAACCCGGAATAGAGCTATACTATGTAGTCCTCTTAAATCTTGTTGAAGGCAACAATATCACAGCTCTGGATGTATTCGTTTCTTGGCTCGGCCGTGAGGTAGTCTTCGATGAGGTTGTCGACGGACACAAGGTCGTCAACAATGGTCATCATGATTGTCATCTTCTTAATACCGTAACCAACTGGGACCAATTTGGCTGCAGGAAAAATAGTGGGACATTTAGCTCAACATATAATAATGCAAAGTTGAAATTTGTAAAAGGTGAGATTGGAAATAGATAGGATCATACATGCTCCCCATGTGAGACCTTCCATCTGGACACTGCGAACAGCCTCTTCAAGCTTCTGCATGTCGGTTTCATCATCCCATGGCTTCACATCAAGAAGAATGGAAGATTTTCCACCTAATTACAAAGGTAGAATAGTCAGAGGCAAAAAAGTTTCATGGGCTATAGAGCTGTTTCACGTGAAATGAATTCACCAAGAGTTATAAAGGGCCGGTCATACAATACCCAAACGAGTGCACATCCATATGAAGAATTATTATCTCAGATTACACAAAGCACATATTAGTATATTACAATGAAAATATTTCCCCATCTCCAAAGGAAAAGAAGACTATAGTTCTTCCGCTATAGGATAAAAAATCGCTGGAGAAGGGTATTACTTTGGCGATGGTTCATGCATAAGACCCATTATCCAGGTGTAACGCTCGAAATTCAACGCTTGACAGAAAATGGCAGAATGCACATAGTACTCTCTTCCACAATATGATTCATTTGAAATTGAGATCACAGTTCTTTCAAATTATAAATATTACTATCTAAGATAACACCAAGCACATACAACAGTAAAATAAACAATCTCCCCATCTCCAAAGTAAAAGAGGACTATAGTACTTCCGCTATAGCTATAATCTCTGGAGAAGGGTATTACTTTGGCGCTGGTTCATGCATAAGACCCATTTATCCAGGTGTAACGCTCGAAATTCAACGCTTGCACTCAATGATATAAAACATATAGTCTCTCTCTTCTGCAATTAGATTCAATTGATATCCGATCACAGATTAAAAGATTGATGAATCAACCTCTATGTTATGAAGCATTATCTAAGACTATTTCCACGTATATATGACACTATGACAGTAAATTGAACAATTTACCCAACTCCAAAGGGAAAGACTATAGTTCTTCCACTATAGGATAAAAGTCTCTGGAGAAGGATATTACTTTAGCGTTAGTTCATGCATAACACCCATTATCCAGGTGTAACGCTCGAAAATTTAACGCTGACAGAATGCACACAAGTTGTCTCTTCAGCAATTCCACTCAACCGACATAGAGAGATCACATAACTTTCAGAACAAAAACTTTGACTAGTGCACCCCAAGCAAAGCAAAGAAAACTAAGAAAATTTAGGCACAATTCAAAAGACAAATCTTACTTTCTTTCTTCTTTCCAGAAGCCTTCTTAGCTGCCTCTCTCTCTTCTGCAGCCTTCTTCTCTTCCTCGGTCTCATCACCAAAGAGATCCATATCATCGTCATCATCTTCAGCAGTTACTTCCTGCAATTTTACAAAACAAAAATTGCATAAGAGAACCATAATACTATCAAACAGTGACAGAAGGAGAAGAAATATCATAGCCTCATAGGCCATATTTAAAAAAAATATGTAAAAAAAAAATTTGACATTGAGATCGCAGCACTTTCAGATTATCTTATAAACAATACTCCGTATTCATTCAAGCCATTTTTTAAACTTTCTTTTAGTACATATACAATTACTACAAAACCATATGATCAACCTCATTCAAATTGCTCATTGTTATCATTTGAATTATATAAATCATACAGCTTCTTAAATTAGTGACTGATTGAATATCACTTGATTTTGATGAGTAAACAGTAAATTAAGCAAAGTTATTTCTTTTTATCAATATCATTAGCAAGTGTAATCAGTACCATTTCTTACCTTAGTGCATCACAAGTTACAACCATCTCTGTATCAAAAGACAACTAAAGAAGCGCAAATAAATTTAAGAACAAACCTTTTTTTCCTCAGCAGGAGCAGATGCAGCTGGAGCTCCCTGGGAAGAAAATCTCACACCGGCAGCTTGGCCAGGGAAACTGTCATTGTAAATGAAAAAAAAAATAAAAAATGATCAGATGTTGAACCACTCTTGAGAGCTCCAAAAGAACAAAAATAATCTTGGAGAACAGACAAAATAAAATTATCTATAACCGCAAAAGGATGGGCAAGCAGGGTAAAACTCATTAAATTTTGGATCTACCCGTATTACCTCAATGACTGAAATGTAAAACTCAAATTAGTGATGGATACTTATGGGATAATAACACAATTCAATTTATGTGATCTCAAATCATACATGTCCTATAATCAAGGAGAAAGAGACCGCCAAACGAAATAAGAATTCTAATGTTCTTAATATTGACAATGAACCCCAATGAAAAGACAACAAAACAAGCTCTAATTGTTGATTATAATAACTGAAGGACCATCTCCTATTCTCTTTAGCTCTTAATATCATTCAGTAGCAGCAATTCTAAGATATTTTTATCACCACACGTCCCAATGCACTTATCTCTTGAAAATAGTTGAAGTAATGCAGATGATGTTAAAGGATACTAGCATTTACGAAGTATGAATCTTAGGCCTAAACCGAACTTAAATGGCTGATGTTATACAACTTCCACACATCCAGGTAATATCATTATTATCATTATCAATAAGTGGTTGACAAATCCTAAAGCTAATAGCGAATTGGTAAGGTTGGAAAATGGTGAAAATCAGTCACAAACCTTGCGGCGAGCTGTTGGGAAACGCTCTCGTACCACTTGCTTGCATTTGGGAAAGAATCACTTGGCTTCTCCAATACGGCGGAGTACACCTTGATATCATCCTTGGTTAGCTCATCCCTTTACAATAGTGAAGTTTACAAACATTAGTGATTAGAATAGAAATTTCGAAAAAAAAAAAAACATGGGCAATACTCTTCCAATCCAAAATATAATTGGGATTCTCTATTTCAGTGAATTTTCATGCTTAAGGATCTAATTAAATTATATAATCAATTAACAATGTTATATTGCTAACATACAATGATATAATGTTGCATTGATTTATACAATTACATAAATTATGGATCCAATAAAATTAGCAAAAATCAACAAAAGCCAAAACGATTTAAAAAAGTTTGCAACTTTTAATCACAATATTATCAATAAATCAAAACTATAAACCCATTGAAATCTCTCTAAGGAAAACCCAATCCAGTTTGTAAACCACTTCAAATTTTTGAAAATCAGCACCCAAAAATCATATTGTATACAATCAACTCAACATTACCATAGAATTTTACACAAGCTCAATCATCAAAAGTTACATACAACTAAGTTAAAATCGAAGCGGCAAAGAAATCAATTGAAATCAATAAACATGCATATCAATCAGATTGTTACAAATTCAATACAATTCAGCTACAAAATCAATAACAATGCTACAAATCAACAAGAACTAATAATATAATAATCATAAAATTGGATCAAAATTTGAGCAAAACAAGGAAATTAAAATCTGGAAAAAAATTACCCAGAAACGTAGGATTTGCCAGAAAGGTGATCATCGAGGGATTTGAGACCAGTCTCGGTGTGCAAATCCTTGAAAACTGCCATTATTAAGGATGAAAATTGAGGAGAGAGAAGAACAGAGATGAGTGGGAGAGAGTTGAAGAAGAGAGTGAGGCGGAGAGAAAAGGAAGAAGAATTGATGGGTGAATTACTTTTTATATGCCAAAACCCTAGAGATTTGGGAAAACTCCGAATATTCCAACTTCGCATAAACCTCTTTCCTTTGTTAAACACTTAAACTTCCTCCACTTCTTTCCTTTTTTTTTTTTTTTTTTTTTTTTTATTTTTTCTTTTTTTACAAGTAAATATCTTACGCAAATACTTATACGAGTACTTTGGTTATGTACTTTATGTTCAGTTCAACTTGCTCCATGTCTTCATTCGCTTTTTCTAACTACATCGGTTTGACCACATTTGATTATAGGGAGGGAAGCTAAATGGAATAAAATAAATAATGTGTTCCTCTAATATTGTACGACTGTACGAGTAACAATTTTTTTTATTTTGTGATAGTTCACATATTTTCTTGCTATTGCTCTTCTCATGGCACGGGTTTTTGGACTTTAATGTGTAAGGGTCTGTTCACATTTACTGAACTGAACTGAACTGATTGGAGCTGAGCTGAACTGAACTGAAATTAAGTAAATATAAACATGTCCTAAGTCAATTTTTTGAAAGATTTATTTTTTTTTTTTTTAAAAAAAAAGGGAAGGAGGTTGTGGGTTAATAATTTGTTAGAAAGGAAGTGATACACTTTTAAAAAATATGAAAGGGGTAAGTAGAATAATTAGTTCCCTTCAACTATTAATAATTTGTCACTCAATTGAACTCAAAACGCTCTCAATCCGACCTTTTTTAACCAAGCATAATCGTTATAGGTTTGGGTTCATCAAGCCTCACTCTTTAGTCCTAACCTATAAAAACCAAACACTTCCAAGGATTTTCTTTTACATTTGCATAGCTAGAGCCCACCTCAAATATATGTTTTTTGTGGCTCACCCAACTTTAGCATGTCGCGAAGAAAAAAAATGCGATTTGCATAATAAAGGTAAGTCACAAGTCCTTACAACAAGGTTTACTGAATAGTTATTAGTTAATCTTATTTTCTTTTTGTTTTTTTCTACACAATGCAATGACTTGACTAAGGCACGCGACAAATGATGGCTTTGTAATGCTCATGTGATCTTAAGATGCATTGGATATTAGAAATGTTGGAATGACATGAAATGTTGGAGGGTGCTTGGTGAGGATCAGGCAAGCACTCAGCAAGGAACAAGAGCTAGACAGGAAGCCCTTATAAAGTGGATGGCACCTGATGTTGGTTGGCTTGCCCTGAATACTGATGGGGCAGCCAAGGGTTCACCTGGTCCAGCAGGTGGGGGGGGGGGGGGGGGGGGGGGGGGGGCTTGTGAGGGATGAATCTGGTAGAATGTTACATGCCTTTTCCCTGAAAATTGGAGTGTGTGATGCTTTCATAGCTGAGCTCAAAGCCATTGAGTACGGATTGGAACTGGCACTAAGAATGAAAGTGGAAAAATTACAAGTCCAGATTGATAGTCAGAGTGTTGTTGCTGCTCTAAGTAACCAGAATGTAAACCGAGGACAGGGATTTCACATAATTCAGAAGTGCAAGCAGCTAATAGAAGATGGCTCTTGGCAAGTGCAAATCATACATGTGTATCGAGAAGCTAATAGGGCGGCGGATTGGCTTGCTAATCATGGAGTCGTGCAGAACAACCAAATTGAGTTGATTCAATTCCCTCCTATCGAGTTAGGACGCATATTACATGAGGATAGTGTAGAGGTGGCTTTGCCACATTTAATTTCTGCTTAGTTTGTTTTATATTTGCTTTTCCCGGGGTTTGTTCCCCTCATTTGCACCAAAAAAAAAATATTAGTAGATTAATTGACTTGACTCACAAACTTCATTGGAATTTGGCGCTTGATCCTGTGATTTGTTTGTCATCGGTCAATTGGGCTTTAGTTTCAGAATTATTTGGGCTAATGTATGATAACCTCTTTTCTATTGGACCTATGACATCCATTACTTAGAAAATGGGCTTTGTATGTGCCTTTTGAGAGCTATTTTTTCTCTATAAAAAACTGCATATTTTAGACACATGAAGTATTACAATCACTTTTGTATATACCCGATTTTTAGTAATTTACTGTACATCGGGTGTCACTTTTGTCAAATTTAGTGTCACTTTTGTCAAATTTAGTGTCACTTTTGTCAAATTTATCAATAAAGCATAATATCTCTTATATATGTCAGAGTAACTTTTGTGCTTTTTAGTGTAACTTTTGCGCATTTTATTGTCATTTTATAACGGATGTTCAGTAATTTACTGAACATCCGTTTTATTTAAAAGTTTGTGGAAGTATTATGTGTTTATACTTTATACTAGTTTATGCTCCCGTGCAAATGCACGGAGTTACAAAAATTTGTATTTCAACAATTTTTTTGTATATTTTTTCTCTTTTTATAAAAAGTATGACAAAGTTCGATATTTTTTTCTAAAAAAAAATACTTCGTAGTAAATTTGGTTGTATATACCCGTATGATATGTATATTTCGTACAAATATATAATAAAATATATTTACGAGGGAAAGAATATATATTACTCCGTAGTAAAGTTGGAAAAAAATTTCCAAAGATAAGTTGGCAAAAAAAGGTAAATAAAAAATTGTCAGGATATTATTTAACAAGATTTTGACAAGTGTCATATTTTATTCGCCTTTAGTATATAGGTTACTGATTAGTAGTAAATGCTAATTGCAAAGCTTATTATTGTATTACGGAGTATTTCATATCGTAACAAATATTTTGTCAGTTCTTTTTGTTCTTGACAACGCTAGCTAGTAGTTTTTGGTTTTGTGAATGAAATAAAGAAGAAATTAGAAGTCCCCTGTCCAAGTTTGACAATTTTCAGTGGATTAAATTCAATCAGTGTGAAAGATATAACTGCTATATAGGGAGACCGTAAATAGTCAAATATTGTACTCCGTATATCACAAGGATATAATTACTACGGAGTAATCATCTTTACAATGCACCAAGTATTTGCTTAATGTTTGATCCATGTTGCGATGTATCATATCTCATCATTCCCATGTATAATCAGTATCTCGGCCTAGCTAATCAAGCAGTCGTTTAGTCCAATCCTATTATAAATTGTTAAGATGTACTTTTTTTTTTTTTTTTTTTGAAAGATTGTTAAGATGTACTTGTATTATCTACAAATTAAGATGTTTCAATATTTTCCTTTACAACTCCCAAGTATATATATACTGAGTATGTATTTATATGATCCCAAAATCTCTAAAAGGTTTATATGATAAGTGTAATCCTTGTTGCAATCCTTTCAAGCAAATTTTGAAGATTTTAAAATTGTTACAATCAAAGTCAAAATATTTTCTCCAATCCATAAATCATACCTTGTATGCCCCTAAATAATAAGGCATGTACATTTTCTTTTAAATTAACTTAAATAAATAAATAATAGTACGTACGTACGTAGCTATAAAGTTTGTTTTGGTAGGTCACATAGTTTGTTTAATATACAAGTTGTCCATTGCATATTTGCATGCACACCAAGGACAATAGTTTTACCTACAAGCTAAGCAGGCTGCGTGCCCTTCTACCACCCCTTCATGGTCTTGAACAACAACACCGTGACCCAACCCACTCCTTAGCTTACCGAACACAGCTTCATCAGAGCTCTCACGGTCTGTACTAGCACCGTGATGTAGGAGCAGCTTCTTAATATGCCCCAACACTCATGACTAGCCTAGTTAGTACATGATACATCATCTTAGATTAAATTTTCGTACACTAATGCTAATCACTTTCTAGGAATTCTTAAGTGACAAAATATATAACTATTGTTCATTTTCTTGTCAAAAAATATATATATATATATAATTGTTCATTTTATGCCTAATTCTATGATTTATCAGTATAAATTTATTATATTAATTTATTTTTATTAATATAAAATTGAGGATTTGATATACAAGTGTGAACATACAATCATATATATGGAAAGATCGGATTTATAGAATTGGAGGGAACATCAACAAATATCTCAATCTCATGTTGAAATTTAAATTACTCATCGATCCTCTACTTCTTTAATCCTAAAAAAAATCTAACTTTTTCAAAAGTTTATAAATAATTCACGATTTTTAAATTTATATGTATGGGTGAGTTTGTTTTAGAGAGGAGGAGAAAAATGAGAAAGTAGTTAAAAAAACAATGGAATCATCAATCAAGTACAGTAACTTAACAATCTATTTATGTTTGTTTAGTAATTAATATTGACCAAAAGTTTTTTTTTTTTTTTTTTTTTTGGCAAATAAGATATATGATAATGAAGTTTACTTCGTATGTTTTCAAAAAAAAAAAAAAAAAAAAAAAAGGTTACTTCGTATAATTTTAAACCACATGTTGCTGGATTAAAGTTAATCTATATTGTGAAAACATTAAAATTTTGTAATTTGAATAAAATTTTAATGATATTATTAAAGCTGTCAAAAAAAAAAAAAAAAAGTAATGATATTATTAAAAGAAATACGCAACAAAAATCACGCGTAAACTAGTGTTATCAAAATAATACGAGTACTCCGTAATTGTTCACGGAAATCTTCCTAAATCCAAAGATGAATTATCTGCTACTTTGGGCCAATTTATGATCAGATTGCAATTTTTCGATCTCCAGCTCCATGCCAAGATGTCATGCACAACCACATCAAAGGTTTCAAGTATATACTTCGTATATGATACCAAATCTTATAATATATATATACATGGCATATAATCTTCTAATAAATACAATATAATCATTTCAAAGATAAGTGAACCTCATTTTTCCGCTCACTTGGTAAATTATACGAGTAAAATAAAATCATAGAGTATCAATTTAAGATGGTAAATTGAGATTTTATAACCAAAATTTACCACTTTTATGATTATCATTTTATTTACCATATAAGTTGCAATATATAATTATTCATCATTCCTTATTTATTTATTTACAGCATACCAAAATACTTGGTCAAACAAACGTGAATTGTAGAAATTGCAAATAACCTTTTCACACTAGTAAAAAAAAAAACCCCAAGAAATTTAGTGTAAAAGTGAATATGTTAATTAACCCAATACTATCCAAGTTCATAGCAAATAGTCTAATTTCATCTTTATCGAGGTTAATTAAGAAGTTCATATACACCTATTCCAATTCTTATCTTCTTTTTTGTATATTTATCTTCACATAAATTGACGAATCATATTTAAGCATAATGTGTAGAGAATATTTACTTACGTATTATGTGTGAGTTAACTCTATCAGTTAGAGTTAAACTAAATAATCATCATACAGAATATGTATTTTTTCCAATCTAGAGTTTATTGACTTAAGAAAATAAAAATTGAATTTATAATACGTACTTCCAATTCCGAATTAATAAACATAAACTTTTTGGCGATCAAAACTTGTACAGAAATAGTGTAACAAATTAAATAACATAAACATATATACATTCCCACTTTGTTTCATAACAGCCCAAACATATGCAAATATCCAAAAGTTAGTTTTGTATTTTGAATTTACACTTCCTAAGATTAAGGCGCTTAATTTGGTCATTTTCCCGCGTGCAAGACTTCTAACTTGTTACGAATAAACAAATTTTCCCGCTTTTTTTTTTATAAGGAAAAATAATACTCGCTTAAATTTAAATTATTTTTTTTAAGGCCAAAACAACTAATTTGTAGTAAGTCTAGAAGATACCAAAATTGAGGTCTCAGCAAAAGATTACCATTGATACAAATTTATTTATTTTTTGACAAGTGACATACAGAAACTGAAAGTGATAATTAAATCCTTTAATTTGGCTTATATAGTCATTATGAATCCCATAATTACTGTTATACAATGTATAATTCCAATGTATTTTCCCTCATTACTTTAATAAATTCATGCCATTTGATATATATGAAAGAAGCAAAAGATTACAACTGACTAACAAGTAACAACTTTGATATATATGAAACAAGCCAAAGATTACAACTGACTAGCTAAGAACTGAAAGTAAATTGAATTACTAATTAGCATGAAAAAGTTTTCAAAATCCTGAATCAATAACTCCATCACCACCTTCCTCCTCCTCGTCCATCAAAGAGACGTTTAAATCGATCATATAAGGAAGACGATCCCTCTGACCGGAGCTGGTTTGAGCAGACGGTGATGACTCGAAAGAAGGACCAGAAGGTGAGCTAGTTTGAGTTTGAGCAGGTGCGGGTGCGGGTGGTGAGGACAAAGAGGACTCACCCACTTCAACAACACTTTTAACCTCCTCATCACCACTTCCACTTCTACTCCCTGGACCCACATCGGTTAACCCGGACCCTTGATCGATCTGAACTTGACCCCCTTGAATTGGATCTTGAGCTAGGGTTAGGGCTAATAAAGATTTTGAATAATTCTTTTTGTTATGACTTGATCTATGACCTCCTAATGCTTGATGACTGTTGAATATCTTCCCACAAGTATAACACGGCCAATCAAGTTGCGTCGCCGGCTGCGGCGAATCAACATTATCATTATCACCACCATCACCATCATCACCATCATCTTTCTTATGAGGCTTCTTATTAGGTCGTTCAAACTCGGGTTCGAATCCCGAAACCCTCTTCCTCTTCTTCTTATCCTTATCCTTCTTCTTCTTCTTATCAGATTTAGTACTAACAACAACAATCTCATTATTCGAACTCGAATCCGAATTATAATAACAATCATCAGCAAAAACACTAGAAATCCCCAAATCATCTTGCAAAAAATACAACTCATCTTCATCAAATTCCTCAATTTTTAACCCTTGTTCCTTCAAAATCCCTTCAATTTCCTCCAATTTCTCCTTTTTAATCCCACTTTTTTTCTCCTCTTCCTCCATCTTTTTCTTACCCAATTTCTCCCTAACTAACCTCTTCACCTTCTTCATAAATTCACCCTCATTATTCTCATCCTCGTCCTCATCCTCATCCTCGACTCCTACAGAATTAGCCATAAACAACATCAGCTCAGTAGCAGCCGCCTCGAAACTCGACGATTCCGTCATCGTCGAATCCATGATCTTCTGTCCTCTCTTCCCAGTAACCCTCCACCTCAACTCTCTAACACCGCCGTCATCCTCATCCTCGTCTTCCTCATCCTCATCCTCATCCTCAGTAGGGAACCCGTTAGGCGGTTCCATACCGCGGTAACCTCGGTCAGGGTGAGACCTCATATGACCATAAAGAGCCTTCTCAGAACGATACCTTCGATCACAAATATTACACCAGAATTCCTGACTACCCGAACTTGACCCGACTACGAACTTTTGCTTCTTCGGCTTATAGTCTTTCTCAATAGCGTGTATTCTTAAGTGACCTCCAAGTGCTTTTCCGTTACTAAACTCTTTTGAACAATGTGGACACACCTTTTTGTTAGTGTTTACCACTTCTTCGGGTTCGGGTTCGGCTTCGGCTCGGCTCTTGCCTTTGTCTAACTCCTCATCATCAGGAGGAGGAGTAGTAGTAGGTTTTTTTGATGGGAATTTGAGCTTGATTTTGAGCTTGTTTTTGTCAGGATGATTTGGATCCATTGAATTGGAGTTGAACAAGGGAAAAAAACAAAGAAAGAGAGCGGAAAATAAAAGGAGAAAAGAAGAAAGAAATTGAGTTGAATGAAGAATTGAAGCTAAGTTAGGGCTTTTTTAAGAGAAAACAAAGAGAGGCAGCTCAATTTAAAGAGAGATAGGAAAATAGAAAAAAAAAAAAAAAAAGATTAAAATAAGACTTTTCGGATTTTTTTATTTGATTTTTTTTAATTTTTTGATTTTTATTTTTGGAAATTTTTGACACGAAATAGAGATTTTTAAGGGTAGTAAAAAAAAAATTTAAAAAAAAAAAATTTGGGGGTGAGGGTCAAACATAGGATTATGATTGGGTGAGTATTATATAGAAGTTGGAGAAGGAATTGAATTGAATAAAATTTCCTTATTGTTGTTTCAATTATTTGTGCGTATTTAATTTTCAACACTTTTATTTATAATTTTTAATTATTATTTAATTGATGGTATTATTGTTTGTTAAGTGATGACTAGGTCATGACTTCATCACTTGTCAATGGGAGATCTTCTACTTATGGGGTTTGGTTAATACTTGTTGTGAAGTTTGATACGGAGTAATGTGCTTAAAAATAAAGATTTATAAAGTTTAATTTAATTCTTTTTGAATAATATACTTCTATAGTTCTATTGTATAATACGAAGTATGTCGTCACTTACTCTTACTAATTAGGGTTTGATGCTAACTTTTAAAATCGGTTATATTCTTATATTTGAGAGCCAATGTATGATGATAAATGAGATTAGATTAGTATTAAATTATATCGAATCTACTAAACGACAAGCCCATTACTTTCCACATTAATTATGTTATTATACGATAGAGTTGATCAAGATTAACCAAATTAAACTCGATCATGCATACAAGGTTTTTAACACGTATTAAATCTTGTTTCCTCTTTTGTTGAAGTTTCGTCTCGTATATACTTTCACATTTTCATATGACTTTAACAATTAAGGACTTATGTTTACTATCACCTAATTTTCACTATCTGAGCTAAACACGTAAACTTTTAAAATGTTTAAACTTGTTTTAATGTATTTGATTTTTTTTGTACTCAATTTTTTCCTAAATGAAATTTTGGATATAATTTTTGACGAATTGATTTAATGACATATTTCAATTGAGAAACTGAATTAAAGTATCTCTTATTTTTACAAACTTAAATAATTAGCTCAATTCTTTCAAAAAAAATAAATAATTAGCTCAATGATATGTTTTAACACTTGATTTTCACTGTATTCAGACTTTGTATTAACATATTGAACCTTGTAGCTCTTAAATGAACTAATCTGAACTTATGCTATATGCTAATTAAATCGTATAACACTTATTTTTCTAAAATTCAATTTCTTTAAAATTTATTTTTTCTTAAGCTAAACATGTTTGGACTTAAGTCATATTATGTTCATCTTATCGTCACTTGATATCTTTAGATTATTTAATTCATAACGGCTAATAAGTTTAATTAAAACACTAGTTTCTTCACCTTAAATTGATATTGTAATTAAAGAAATTGATTTAAGTCTAATGAAAAATAATTCAATTTAATAATATTAGTTAAGTTTAATAAAAATAATACAAGCTTTATAAATTAAGTTTTGATGATTAAAAATATTAAAAAAAATCAAATAATAAATACTCCAATATAACATATACTCAGTAATAATAAGTTTAGGTTTTAAATGATGTATGAATCCTAATAATTTTCTAATCTAGTTTGAAAGTATAACTTGGAAGGGAAAATCCGTGTTTGATCCCTTGCAACAACAATAGGGAGAGGAGTGGGACGTAACCACCTACGGCACCTAGAACTCTGATCCCCGAATCTGAATTAGTCCAAAGGGAATAAGGACAATTAAGTCAATTTAATTCGATAAGTTCACTTAAATTCAAAGAAGTTTCTACCACAAGTGAAAATAAGTAGAGGATAGCAAAACCAACTTTTAAAATAAACATCCAAATGAAATTAATAATGATCTGTTACAACCGCAAACCGGCCGTTTCGGTTTCTTGCAATTTGAACTCCTTAGTCCTTACTCCAAGCTTTTCATGTTCTTGAAAACGTTTATCAGCAATTTACATGAAATGCTATTTGTTGGAATACATACTTACCTTATTTATTTTTATTTGCCACTTGCAAGATTTTACACCTGTATTATTTTATTTTCCTTATTTTAGGGTTCAATTATTATTAAGAGCCGTTTAACACTTTCCTTAATGAAGATTTTTATTTTATTTCATATAATATAAAAGATAAGATTTTGATTGGAGGATTTTTATTTATTTCCTAAAATTTTAGATACTAGTAATAATTTTTTGATTTAATTCCTAAAATACAAATTTCTTGTGACTTTGCATTAAATTGAGAGTAATTAGCAAAACTAATGGAAAAGGAAGACAACTTCTTGTGTTTGAATTACTCAAAGCACTATTTGGCCTATGTCTTAATCCACCAATCCTTAACATCCATACTCAAAATTTATTAAGATAAAGTAAATAAGGGCCTGTTCTGATATACTAAACTGAGCTGGGTTGAATTGAATTGTTTATAAGAGAAGGAAACTAAATTAGGAACTGAACTGAAATTAAACTAAAGAGAATAAGCCCTTAATATAATTAAGTTAATAATTAAAGTAAATTTATAACTCTACAAAAAAAAATTTGAATAAGGATTGATGATATTCTATGACCGATAAATAATTATTTTCATGGTGCAAACCGACTCTAATACTTATTAGAAGTCGGGCTAAACCGTTTTCTCCAATCTATCTTGAGTTTAATAGTACGTACGTAGTAGTTAACATATAACATGACAATAATAAATTTAATTTCAATAATAAGGACACAACGGTGGTCACTTTTTTATCATGTTGTAGACTTGCAGTTATGCAACTAAGGGTTTGTTCACATTTACTGAACTGAACTGCTTAGAGCTGAACTGAATTGAATAGAGCTGAAATGAATATTTTATGAGAAAAGAAAATTAGAAACTGAACTGAAATGAGCTGAACTGAACTGAAATTAAGCTAAAGTGAACAAGCTCTAACATACGAAGTATTAGTTGTATCTTATTACTAACTTCCTCTATTACTTATTAATTGTAACAATTGATGAGAGTTTCACGTTTGCTATGATGACTAATGCACATTTTATATCATTAATATCTCTAATAAGATTAAACATTATTTCAATTACTTAACGTATAAATCACAAAATATGATAAAAGAAATATGCATTAATTTTGTACTTAATGTTACTCATAAATTTGTAATAGTGTAACATTTCAAAAATTGCAATGAAAAAAAGGGAGTGTATATATTTTGCACTTTTGCATTGCGTCCTAATATATTTGTTCGATTAGTTGTTAAATCGACTAATATAATACTAGGGGCCTGTTCATATTTACTAAATTGAGCTGAACTGAACTGATTGGAGCTGAACTGGGCTGAAATGAATATTTTATGAGAGAAGGAAATTAGGAGCTGAACTAAACTGATTGGAGCTTAACTGATTGGAGTTGAAGTGGACTGAACTGAAATTAAGTAAATGTGAACAGGCCTGTACGTATACTATAACTACGTACAACAAGATTAATTTAGGCCCCAGTCTTTCACTTATTTCATGAAATGTTCAATTCAAAATTTAGAATACACCACTAATTAATCGATTCTCACATTAATACCGTGTGAATGTGTGATAGTTTATTAGTTCTCTTACTTAAAAAAAAATAAAAAAATTGTGAGTTGATATATTTTGTAATTTTTGGTGAAGCTGATGAAAAATAGAAATAAAAAATTAAAGATACTTTTGGTAGTCACATTCTTGAGGATAACATAAGCTAAGCGATTTGAGAATTGAGATGACAATGAATATACAGAGTATTTTCTTTTGGGTTTAGCTAGCTTAATTAGGATAATTACATGTACAGTGATAGGATAAAATTCATCAACAATAACTTAACCATATCTATCTCCCACTCTAACCCTTTTTATACGATAGAATCTAATTTTATTAACCAATCAAAGGCATGTTCACATTTACTAAACTGAACTAAGCGGGCGTTTGGTTCGCGGATTATAGGTATGAGGTATGGGTTTAGAATGACCAAAACCCATACCATATGTTTGGTTGCCAAAAATATGATTTTTAAACCCATACCTCAAACCCATGAGGTATGGGGTTTAGAAACCTTGGGGGGGAGGTGGGTTTGGCTCATTCCATTCCCTTAGGTATCAAATACATGAAATTAAGGGATGATATTTCATTCCAGAATTGAACCAAACACATGGTATTAAGTATCAAATTTCAACCCGATACCACCTTAACCCTATTCCTGATTCCAAACCTATACCACTCTGCGAACCAAACGCCCCCTAAAGTAATTGGAGTTGAACTGAACTGAACTGATTGGAGCTGAACTGAACTGAACTGAACTGAATTGAATAGAGCTGAAATGAATATTTTATGAAAGAAGGAAATTAGGAGTTGAATTGAACTGAACTGATTGGAGTTGAACTGAAATTAAGCTGAAGTGAACAGACCCTAAATCTATTAAATTTACAAAGAAAGAATTATTACTCCCCCCGTCCCCGAAAGAACGACCCATTTGGGTTGATTATGCAGGTATTAAGAAAGTTAAATAAAAAGAAGTAAAAGTATATTGAAAAGATAATTTACATAGGGTTTGTAAAAAAACAGAGAAAGAAAGAAACAAAATTAAATGGAAAATCAAATTTTTATATGGGAAGTTAATTTTGCACAAATATTGTTGCAAATTGGTGGGTGTTTTAATGCAAATGGGTCATTCTTTTTTAGACTAAAATTAGGCCAAATGGGTCGTTCTTTCGAGAACGGAGGGAGTAAGAAATAAGTAGAAAATCACTTGCACTTTTTTTTTTTTTTTAATTTTATTAATTGAGCTCTTAGTTAATTGACTTATATCGTAACAAATAGTCCAATTTTTAGAGTAAGGGGTTGAAAAGCAACTTATGCAAGGTTACGAGTCTTGGATTACGTGGTCCACTAGCAAGACATTAGCTACTTCTACTTATAGACATTAGCAAGACATTAACATGGAAATGTGTCATCAGATGATAATGACAGATTGACAGTCACTCGAAGCATGATCCAAATATAATCACATAAAGACATAAAGTATATTGAAAATTTGAACTAGGGCAGTAGAAAAAATTCAAGGCAATATTGATAACATGATTTTGGAGGCACAATCATCATCCAGGTTTGTGCCTTGGCCTGGTCGATATCAACTGCTCGTACTTGGTACGTTGCACACGAAACAACCATCATTCTTCATTGATTGGCGTGAAGTTAAGTAACTTTACATTTATAGCTCAAATTATTGACCTTTTGATTCATAAAATTAATTGTTACCTTAATGTAAAAGACACGTTTATAGATCTTTTCCTTATATTATACGAAGTACACATTTTTTTTCCTATACATAGCCCATGAGAATACTCTGTAGTCAATGTTACCAATAGCACACAAGTGCAACAAACAATGAAACAACAAGCCAGTGAAGCTACTTGCAAAGGGGATATCTCACACGGCCACGCCCATGATCATTGTGCACAACAATGAATTTAGTATGCACCGTGTACGCATGAAATTTGTCGTCATTTGATCTACTCCGTAATGTTTAGACTTTTAGTGTGCACCGTGTACACATGAATTTTGCCGTTTTACCTATTATTTTGACGTATAGTGTGCATCGTATACACATGAAATTTGCTGATTTATCTATTATTTTGACTTAATCCTTCCCTTTTATAGCGAGATCATAACCTTAGTTTTTTCGCTTGCGCTGGGAGGTGGGTATTTTTAGCAGCAGCATCAAATTCTCGAATTTTTGTTCTTCTCTGTTAATAGTAATAGAACTTGTTTTGACCAAAATACCTGATTGCTAAATTCACTATAATAAGCATAATACCAAAAGAAGATTATCGAGCAAGATAAAATTTTTACATAACAATTAGCACACTAGCACAGAAAGATAAAAGTTTACAAAAAATTTACAAAAGATTGAATGCCATTTGACATAAAACCTCAAGACTAATGACAATGCTTGCATGCAACTCTTAATGTCTCTCACACCAAACAGATTTATCAAGAGATGATCGGAGACGACGATAACAGTTATCGAAACCCAAAAAACAAGCGGTACTCGTCATCTAAACAGTACCGCTAGTTTTAAAATTTTCTTCTTTTCACAACAACAAAAACTGGTCTTCCAAAAACCAAGATTCTTACATCAACAACATACAAAGCATGAGCTAAGTATTATCACAGTGAACTTGTTTTTCCAACGAAATACAGCCAATCAAATCCAAATATTAAAGCAAGAAATTCAAGGTCTGAAATGAATGCGTCAAATCACGCACAATCAATTGTTCTTTGTGAACGGGTAGACTCCACAGATGGTATCCCATGTAGAAGTTCCCAGCCCAGAACTTTGGTTTGATTCAACACAAGGCAGAGCACTGCCTTGTTTGTGTTCATAGCTGAAATCATCACCCAGAAGTGCCCCAAAATCTCCTGTGATTGATTCTTCCTTGCTGCGCCCAATGCGATGGCTAAACCAATATGAGTCCAGCAAAGCATCAGGCCTTAAATACTCTAAAGGACACGAAACGTCCTTCTTCCCATCTGATTCAGCTGATATCCAGTCAAATTTGCCTGCATGAAATTAGTTTAAATTTTTAGATGTAAGAAACCAAAGATACAGACTACCCTATATTAAGTATAGACTACTAGAATTACATAGCACTAGAAAGAACAGAATTTAACAGCTAAAAGTAATAACAAAGAACAGTAGAGATTAGATTAAGTTGTCTTGAGGGTTAATCTACTCTAATTCAAGCTGTTTTTTTTTTTATTTAAAAAAAAAATGTTAATAGATGATCTTGGTTGGGATCAAAATGAAAGAACTAGCTTCCCTACGCCCCTCTTCAGAAGTAAATAGTCCTGTGTCCAATTATTAAGCAGAAAACTATCCATCTTTATTTCTAAACTAATTAACAATTTCCCTATGTCCCTTGCGTCAAGCTGTATCCTGTGACTCTGAGACCACAAAGGCAAATTTACTCAATGGCTATAACAGGTATTTGGAAGATTGATGACTATTGATTAAAATTGCATATCTAACATGATAAAAGTATTACAACCGAGGTTGGTGCAAGAAACAAATTACTAACCTGGTATAGTCTCAGCTGACTGGGGTTCATCTGATGAGCTTCCACCACTAACAGGAGTGAACTCGACAAAAACAGAAGCAGCAGAATGACTAAGTGGTGACATTGGATCACAAGCATCCCATTTTGGTTCACATACATTTCGTGATGAAGATTCAACAACATCACCAGCCATGACAGAAGTGTCTAAACCCTGCTGGTGTGAATTATAATTTGAGCACTTCGACTGTGATCCATACACAATTGCCTCCAACAGGCCACTGTTGTGCGGCGAAGGGCAATTTGATTGAGTGTGCTCACTCAAGGGGGATTGGATTAAAGTATCAACAGACTCAAGGGAGGGCAGCGGGGAAGATGGAGTAGCCCAGCTACCTACTTGAGATGCTGAGTATTGGAGTGAAGGGAGCTCCAGCTTCATGGCCTCGGAAACAGGCTCACAAGAAGAGGAATTGCCATTAATAGGGGCATGGCTGCCAAGAACATCAATCGCGGAAGTTCCATTGATATTCAAATCCGGATCATATATAGGAGGTGACCAAAGAGGCTGCACAGGGACAAGCCTTCCAAAAGGATCATCTTCATGCTGTTCAAATTTAGGAAAAGTATTGCTGGTACTTGGGACAGTAACATGGAACTGGCTATCCAGCTCTCGAAGGCGTTTGTGAGGATTCAATGATGAAGAAAACATTAAACCATAATTATTAGATGAGCTCACACCTTTTGGGAGGAGATTTGTAGGAGCAATATCAAGTAAAGCAGGATCAAGCCCAAAATTCTTGAACTCTACATCAGGAATCTGAAAACTATTTGTATCTGAGGATTCGGAATGGTGCATGTCTCCACTCTGGCATGTCATCATCTCCTCACTTTGTTGACTATCATTCCTTGCTTGCCTACTAACATTAGGAGGATAAATGGGTAAGCCAGCTCGTAGCAGCCTCTTAATTCTTGTATTCCAGTAGTTCTTTATCTCATTATCTGTACGCCCAGGCAACTGAAAGGAAGTAAATGAGATAAGCATTAACATATTGGAAGCTAGGACAAATATACGGAAACTAGGATATGGGGAAATAGAGGAATCAGAGAATAAGGTAAAAAGAAATGGTGAAATATAAAAAAGAATAATTGCTGAATATATGTGATGAAAGTCTAGCAGAAAACATCACATGATATGCATGATCAGCTAGAAATGAGCTATAAAAAGGATGCAATTAAAGTAATATTCAAAACTAAATTTAAATTGCAAGCAAGATAAACAGGAAGTTGAAAGTGCACAGAAAAATAAACCGAACCAACATTTCACTCTGCGAAAAGTGAGACATTATTCCCACCAGAGAACTGAGTCCAACAGATGACATAGCAACATCAGAGCAATTTAGCCAGACGTTAAATTTTACCTGTAGCACACAAAATGCCTTACAAGCAACCATCATATTTTTCCTTTGATGCAATCAGCTACTTACATACCAGGATAATAATAAACAAGTTAAGACTATGAGATCCGTTTTCAAAAGTAATTGCCTAATGCACCCCCCCCCCCCTCCTCCCCTCTCTTAAGAGACTAGGATTGAGTAATCGACCAGAGTCATCACATAAGAAGCAACCTAAACAAATAATAAATGCCTTTAGCTTATTCTGAAAAAAAAAAAAAAGAGACCACACATCGGGTACAAAAAATCTCTACCAAGTGTCTATCACAGACTGATAGAATGATTCACTTCCAAAGGAAGGAAAAACAAACATTGATTTTTGACTTTCAGATGCAGGAAAATATTCAGCGCAATGTGAGAACTGTTGAAATATGACACACAATTTTAATGTTTAAATGTGATTAAAACATGTAGTCAACAAATTGATATTAAGAACAGCTAATGAAAAAGCTTCAAGGGAACCCATAAGTTCAAAGCAACAAGCATGACAAATTTTTAAAGGGAGATGCTAAAAATGTACCTCTGCAGCCATACGAGCCCACTTATTACCCATCTTAGCATGGAGTTCTATGATATGATTTTCTTCTTCAGGGGTAAATGATCCTTTTTTCAAATCAGGTCTCAAGTGATTTGCCCATCTCAAACGACAGCTTTTTCCACATCTTGAAAGTCCTGAATGTTTTTGGACTGCATTCCAATTTCCCTCTCCATGCTTTGTGACATATTCCACCAAGATTGCGTCCTCAGCTGATGTCCACGGACCTTTCTTTAGACAGCTTCCCCCAGAAGAGTTCCCACCACTCGAAACCTCTTCAGCACCAGGGGAATTTTTACGACATCTTGCAGCCTTCTTTTTGTCACTGTCGCTTGTCATTTCAATCATTTCAATAGATTGCCTAAAGTTGGTCAGCAATCCATCAGAATATTGAAACAATGATGTTGCTTAACAACTAGATCATCCTAAAGACAAAAAACAAGCAATACAAAAAACTATGCAAATAGATTTAGCAACATTGTTGTCATGGTAAAGCAACAATAAGGTACATTTGCATTTCGCAAGCAGGAAAAAAATATGAGTGCATATGCCAAAAAAATCGCAGGGTGCAAACAAGTTTTAAAGGGAGCAAAAAACAGAACAAAATCCACCTGACAGATGCCAAATTAGGCTTAATTTTTTGCAATTGACAATACACTCTAGCATTCATTCTATGAACAACACCTCAGGAATATACCTCTCGAGTCCTCATTTAACAAGACAGACAAGGCACAACACAATCAAACAATCACAGATGACATCTCTACAGAGTAACAAAATGCCATTCTACAATGCAAGCTCAACCAAAGAAGCAAATCATGGATAAGAGCCATCTTAACTCCCGTTTGCGCGCTCCTCAGGATCATTTCTAGCAGCTCGAAAAGGTCAATTGGAAACTTAAAACAGCATCAACAGACACCAATAACAATGAAAACAGATGAGATACCAATAAGACGATAACTAATCATAACAATGTCATGAAACAGATTGGATTTCATCATTCTCAATTTCATAAATCATACTTAAGTGGACATAGAATATATGCTACTTTCTGCTCAAAATTCCATAGTTTTACATGGTAATTCAATCACAACTAACATCAATTGAAACCAATCACAGTAAAATCTGAATCATTTCTGCATTTTTCATGAATAAACTAGTTCTCAACAACAAAATAATTGAACTAATTTAATAAACAGAGGAAAAATTAAACACTTTACCTGAAACAGTTGAACTGCAATGGTGAACAATCTTCAACAACCACCCAGATAACTCCCACAATGTGATGCCCTAATTAAGACCAATTGGAGCCTAATCAAGCTAATCAACTGATTTTTTTATTTTTTTTTATAATAAAATATGAAAAATTGGTACCAAAAAATCCAGGAATTACAATGCTTTTGATCGGATAGAAGAAAAAATCAGCCTTGACTGAAACTTAATTCACAGAATTCAGATCAAAAACAAAACCCAAAATTCCCAAAAAAAAAATTAAGGGAAAAATACACTTAGAAATTCACGATTTTTCAGATCAAATCAGAGTACAAATTTTTTAAAAAATCTCAACAAAAAAAAAAAAAAAAAACCCCAAAAAATTCAACTCAAATTTCGAAAATCAGCGCAAACCCATCTCGACCCTCATCAATTTCAGAAAACCCACAACACCAGAACCCCAATCAGATCTAGAAAAAAATTATAAAAAAAATAAAATTGAAAAACAGGAGAAATGAGAAGAAAACCAAAATTAAAAAAAAAAAAAAAAAGGGAAAATCAGGAATTCAAACTAGCCGTAATCGAAGAAAGAAGAAGACATAAAGAGCGATCAAAAGGAAACAGGTTTGATTGAGTATGAAAGAAGAGAAAATAAGGAGAGAAAGTAGAGTGATAAACGCAAGTATATTTTTAGAGAGAAAGATTAAAGTTTTAGAGAGAGAGTAAAAATGGCGTAATTTGAGTGAAAATAGGGGAGAAAGCTTAGGTCGAGAGTACACACAGCTTTGCTACTTCTCCCAAGTGTTGTTGCTTTTCTTCTTCTTCCTCATTCCCCCTCTTTCTCTCTCTTCAATTTTATTTTTCTGCGTTTTTTATAGACAAATACTACGTACTAAAAAAAATTAGACCTACATTTTTATTTTTTAATATTGGGTCAAAATATTAAAATAGGTTTGACATATAGTAGGCCCAAAGTGTTGCTTTTATTTAATTAATTAATAATCACATGAAATAAAGAGAATAATTAAAGCATAGTTAATGAGTATGATATTATTGTATAATGTAATGTTTTGACTTAATTATTTCCTTTTTGACATAATGATTTTCCTATTATAGAAGGAGAAGTTTGCCTTTATTAGAAGGGATCTTTTTTAATGGTTTAATAATAGTAGTGAGTAGTACTATTCCTCAAATGTTTGATGAGTGAGTTTTTGTACTTTGTTAGACTCGTGTGCACTTTTTTTTAATTAAAAAAAAATTAAAAGAATTTTGAAAATTGATGTAGATATTTGTGGATTGAATTGAGAATGAGTCAATAGATTTAGATCTCATTCTTGTATTAGTATTTGTGCAAAATATAAATCAGATGTCTAATTATTGTGTGTATTTATTTATTTATTTTTTTTTTTTTTTTTTTTTTTTTTTTGTGTTTTATCGGTTCACCCTTTGGGATAATCCCTCCTTACCAAGTGTAGTCCCAATCACCACTATTTTTCGAAAAATAAAATAAAAACTACGTATTTATAAACAACGCGTTTTGAGTGCGGATACCCACATTATATAGTTGGACAAATTAACCCCTATAACACTAACCAAATAACCCTTAACACTGATTGAGTAACCTCTATTAACAATCGAAGTACATAACCCCTGTAACATTGACCAACTAACCCCTATAACATTAATGAGGTAACCCCATAATGACTAGCCACACAATGTGGCCACGCCAACCATATATAAAAGTTTGGATAGAAAATACAAGTTATACTCTGTTCACTTCACCCTATTTTTGATGAATTGAAATTATTTTTACTGAAATAAAATTATATTTGCTGAACTTAAATTATTTTTACTGAATTTAAATTAATTTTACTGAATTGAAATTATTTTTGTTGAACTGAAATTATTTTAACTGATTTTCTTTAATAATTGTTCTTTAAGATAACTTAATTTTTAGTGAACTGAACTTATTTTTACCAAACTGAACTTATTTATAATGAATTGAAATTATTTTTACAGAACTAAACTTATTTTTACTGAAGTGAAACTGTTTTTCCTTACTATTATGTTTGTTGAGGTGAAGTGAACAAAGCCTTAATAATAACACCTCATTTATATATTGTTTTCATTGTAGATTGACATCCGTATGAAGTCAAGATTCAGCCACTTAGGACAATTGGAGCAATTCAGGTCAAAGATATAAGTTCCGGTCACATATACAAAAAAATAAGGTGAATTAAGCATAGTCGATAATGTAGAGGTTTGAATGTAAGTGTCAATTTAATGCTTGTGTAAATTATTGATTTATTTTATCATTTTTCCAATTTTGCAAATATTTTCATAGACTTTATCTCTTGATTGCAAGTTGTATTATTGATTCGTGGTTATTCTAGAAGATTAGTTTGAATTCAAAGATTTCAAACTATAACAAATCAGTTTATATTCAAGTTTAGAAATTTAAGTATAAATTACACTTATGTTGTACTTAGTGATATTACAAACATAAAACACGTTGTTTATAAATCGTAGTTTTTATTTTATTTTTTCGAAGAATAGTTTTCGCTGCTTTATTCATTACGTAGTTAAAAATTTCGATGAAAAATAAACGATAAATTTGAATACAAACTGATTTGATTTGAAATAAGTGATAAGATCATTTTTTTGGGTGAAGGAGAGGTGCAGGCCACATAAGTGATAAGATCATGAATGCAAACTAAACACATCCTAGTTTATGATTTATTTTAGATCTATTCATAGATTCACAACAGATATTTATTGAAATTGAAATATTTTGGTTGAAATAAAATTATTTTATTGAATTACTTTTATATTAAAACTTATTACTTCGCAAGTTAAAGATTATGTTTGGTGAAACTAGCGGTAGTGGGTAGCTTCAGTGGTGAGTACCAGAGTAGTGTGTAGTCGTCAATTAGAGGTTGGAAAATGTTAGCACCTAAGGTCGAGTTTGCTAGTAAGTATGAGTGTTTGGCAAAAACAACAGTTGAAATATTTAAAATAAAGTAAAAGTCATACGCCCTTTACTACTTGTCAACCAATAACATTTTTAACATTTGAGAAAAGCTACCAGAATGCTACGAGACACCAACCACTGCATGAAACATTATCATACCAAACACTAATTTTTTTATTCAAATAGTGTTTTGATTTGGTTGAAACACTACTCACTACAAAATATGCTATTGCTAAATAGGGCCAAAGTCTTATCTAACAAGATAGTAAATTTTGGTTGGTTCAAAGTAATTAAGAAAACATGGTGACGTTTGGTCTTTGATTGATGAAATTTTATTTGGGTAAACAATTTCAGATGGAACTATATACTCCCTCCGTGGCTCCGTTTGTTATAACATAATTTTAAGTAATTTAATTGACTATGATTCAATGATTTACTAAACTGAAACTACAGCAAATCAAATCAATTTGAAAGATAAATCATCCTGATACAACTGATAGCTGTAAGTCCATGCATATAATTACAGCATGAAGATAGATACAAATGATGGTTGAGAGGAAATGCAAAGGAAGCCATATTTCAGGCTTTTGGCTCATTGATCCATATTTTACGTTGTCTACATTACAGCACAACTAAATTACATTTTGACATAAAGAGTAAATGTTGGAACATCCCAACATCAGCACACAACAGAAAGGTGAACCAGCAATCACCAAACGGCCAATTAGTTTACGAGACAGGTTACTGAGGTTAGATGATTACGACGTGAACAGGAACTTCAGCGAGCAAAAAATTCACGTGTTAGACCATCATCTTATGTTCAACCACACAACCACGTAGATAATAACATCAACTCGGGCAAATAAAATATAGGAAAATGTTATACATAGCCCTAAGGGCTATATATAAGCATTAAAAATACTCTAGAAAATTGTTTAAATTTCGAAAATCATGACAAAAACACACTGATTTGCGCGTATTTTTGTCATGAATTCCTATTTTATACAATTTTCAAGAGTATATTTAATGCTTATATGTAGCCCTAAGGGCTATATATAACATTACCCTAACATTCACCTATGACTCCTATGAGCAGAACATTCTAGAGAACAGGTAGCTATGGCAGCCCTGCACAACGTCGATCAAGGGTGCAGTTTGGCATGCATCCTCAACATCACAATTTTTCCATTTCATCAAAATCTTCTCGGCAGTACAAGCCACCCTGTGCTGCAGAACGGCACCACCCTGAGGCCCAATCAAATTCAGCCTTGTTGCAGCAGAGATTACGTCTCTTAGTGTGATAAACAAGTAAGCCCGTTGAGATATATCAGGAGAAATTCCAAGAAGCCCACAAACAAGTCCAAATATGGGAGCATGGTGGGAAGAAATAGCCTTAGCACCCAGTGACTGTTCTCTCATGGTTTTCAAAGAAGGTACTTCTGTAAACATGGCTGCAGCAATCCTCAGAAGAGCTGAACCTTGGGTAGTTGATGCTTTATGAGCTACCTCATTGGTTAGTATAGCATCCAACATCTTGTTAAGTTTATGCCAAGTTTCTATGTCATGTGATATAGTTGTAGCATGTACGAAAGGAAGTAGTAAGCTCCCCGTATTTTGCAAAACTTGAATCACAAAAGTCTGGAGATCCTCAGGGTTATTGACTAAACGAGATTGTATTGCAGCCTCAAGGCCAAATGAAAGTGCAAAACCACCTGTTGGTAAAATGGAATCGAGAAGCTGCCATAGGCTCCATTCCAAGGATTTGCTAGATGAATATATGTCACGTCCTATCTTTTCTTCCATCACGCCCTCCATTTAAAAGAGCATAGCTGCCTAGATGTAGACAATCTAGCATTACAATGAAAATTTGCATAAGCACTTAAGCAGGCAGTGCAGACACTTCAAGGGTACTAATATCTCAGCGACTCAGAGAGTCAAGAGCCTCAGGTCAATACAGGATCAGTATAAGTTGTTCAGTACAAAGGTAAATTGCTATTGACAAGACCTCAAATAAACAGCAGAATTCGATATCACATTGCAAAATCAAGCACAGAGATGCTGCTGAACTAAAATCTATACTATACGACCAATAGAAGAAGCGTTACAGATTTACAAATACCAAGCCTGACATCTGTATTGTGAGTTCAATCAGCAGCTCTATGGGCCTCTTTACGCCTTAGAAGAACCAAAAATGAAAGAAAAACTATGGCAGATCCCAAGGTTTAATGCTTATGCTAAGGTTCAAAGCTCGATACACAAAACGCAAACATCCTGTTCGGTTTAGATGTCAGGTATACTCCATGGTAGACCTCAATATGTCCGGTTTCCTATGAGAAGTTCCACTTACCTAAGGGGAATCGAACTAGGTAAGCAACATCCTTGATTAAACATTTTTGTCAACCTCAATCAAACACCCTAATTGTTTTTAGATGTTTACACTATTTTATTATCAAACAAATTTACAACCAGAATAGCGCGTACTACTTTAGCCATTAGAGTAACATGATCACACCAAATTTATTGAACATTTTAATCTCTAAATGATCATCAATATGTAAAATACCTTGCAAACGTCAATGTAAAATTATAGCTATGATTCAGATTGGAAACAAAATGGCATACAATGATACAATCTTTCATATGTAACCTATCTAAATCATCGATCAACAAAACTAAATTATCAACAAAACATTTCAAATATAAGAATCAATGAAATCAATCACATTAATCCCAGTAATTAACAACAAATTTTCCACATTTCCAATTTAACAATACAAAATTATTACACAAATCAATACAATAACTGTAATATTACAAAGTTAAAATTGAGATAGAGCAGAAATTACCTAAAAATTGCTGTTGAATTGATTTGCAGGATAAATGTAGATAATTGAAGTTTGAAGTTCTTAATTTGCTACCAAATCAAATGTATTGGAATTTGTAAGTAAAACAAAATGGAATAGATTATCAAACGAAGTGAAACTGAAAATCGGAATCTATAAATTTAAAAAAAAAAAAAAAAAAGAAAATTGGAAGAGTGAATAAATTGGGCGGATGTAATAAGATGCAGGAGTAGTAGTTCTGTTCAACTGATATTTGGAAGTATGGAACTGTGACTTTGTTACCCGATGTGATCCAAAAATATTTACGGATCCGACCCAAATCCGATCCAAATGATCAATTTGCTATTTATTAGTGGTTTTTATAAAGTTTTTTTTTTTTTAAATAAAAAAATATTTTATTTTGAAGCAAATCCATATATTTTTTTTATTAAAAACTAGTGTATAGGCTGGACGTTGCACCGGGTTGTTATTTTAATTATACTTTGTGATTATATGCATTTGATATTTATAATGTCTTTATTTCTTTAAAAAGATTAGTGCTTATGATTATCAGTTATAAACATATTTTCATGTATATAACTTAGTTGTCAATTGGATTAGATGGTTAAATAACCATTCTTCTTGTAATAGGTTGGGTGTTCGAATCCTTTGGGTAACCTGACATAAGGCAAAAGGACGTTCTTAGTAATGACTTATAATATTTTACTATGTATGTTATTGTCACGAAAAGATTTTCCGTGGTTTCATTAGAGTAAAGAGTAGAGTATTTATACAAGAGAATAGGGCTCAAGAAATAGGCCCGTTAACTATACAATATGAACACTAATTATAGGCCCTAACACCCCCCCTCAAGTTGGAGCATGCAAGTCACAAATGCCCAACTTGCCAAGTAAATACGAGAATTGACTTTTACTCAAAGCCTTGGTGAATATATCCGCTAATTGATCTGTTGTCTTCACATAAGACGGACTAATGAGACCATCCTGAATCGCATCACGAAGATAATAACAATCCACCTCAATGTGCTTTGTACGCTCATGGAAAACAGGATTCTGCGCAATATACAAAGCAGATTGATTATCGCAAAACAAACTCATAGCACGGGGATGCGAGACACCCAAACTCAGAAGAAGGGCTTTTAACCATTTCAACTCATCAGTAGTTTTAGACATTGAGCGGAATTCGGCCTCTGAAGAAGACTTGGCCACCGTGTCCTGTTTCTTAGTCTTCCAAGATACA
Organism: Chenopodium album; assembly: GCF_948465745.1. Taxonomy (NCBI): domain Eukaryota; kingdom Viridiplantae; phylum Streptophyta; class Magnoliopsida; order Caryophyllales; family Amaranthaceae; genus Chenopodium; species Chenopodium album. The sequence continues at coordinate 2,619,630 of NC_137855.1, forward strand.
GGAGAAGCACCAATAAACACCAACCAACCAGAGATAGAACGACGCGACAAGGGACAACCTGCCCAATCAGAATCACACCAACCTGTAATATGTAAATCACAATCTGAACTCAAAAGAATACCCTGACCCGGACATCCCTTCAAGTACCGCACCGTACGAAGAGCAGCCTCCCAATGGTCCTGGCGCGGTTGTTGCATAATTGAGATAAAATATGCACCGCGTATGCCAAATCCGGTCTAGTAAAAGACAAATAAATCAGACGACCCACAAGTCGTCGATACTGCTCGGGATGAGAAAAGAAAGAGGACTCTGATTTCGCCAGAGCATGATTCTGCTCAATAGGAGTACCTGCCGGACGAGCACCTAGCAAACCAGACTCTGCAATAATGTCAAGTGTATATTTCCGTTGACATAGAAATATGCCTTCCGGACTACGAGCAACCTCAACCCCAAGAAAATACTTCAAAACACCCAAATCTTTCATATGAAAACAGTCACTCAAGTATGACTTGAATGTTGAAATAGCAGAAGAATCATTACCAGAAATTATCAAATCATCAACATACACCAGAACACTTAGTTGAATAGACCCAGATTGCAGAGTAAAGAGAGAATAATCAGAGTAGGATTGCTGAAATCCGTACCTTTGCAGAGACGAGGCCAATTTAGAGAACCAACAACGAGGTGCCTGCCGAAGACCATACAACGACTTCAGAAGTCGACACACCATACCAGGTTGAGCACCATGAAAACCAGGGGGAGGTTTCATATAAACCTCCTCATCAAGATCACCGTGAAGGAATGCATTGTGGACATCCATCTGATGCAATTCCCAATTCTTTGCAGCAGCAACAGCAAGAAAAGCACGAACAGTTACCATTTTAGCAACTGGAGCAAAAGTCTCGTTATAATCGATACCTTCAACTTGATGATTACCAAAAATAACGAGACGAGCCTTCAATATTTCTAAGGTGCCATCAGAATTAAGCTTGACTTTATAGACCCATCGACACCCGAGAGCTTTCTTGCCCGGAGGTAATTTTTCAAGTACCCATGTACCATTATTTTCCAATGCATCAATTTCTTTTTGCATTGCCTCTTTCCATCCCTCATCTTGCATTGCCTCCTTGAAATTACGTGGCTCAACCATCTTATCAATAGCTGCAATAAATACACGGTGTCGCACAGAAAATTTATCACAATTCACAAAATGTGCTAAAGGGTAAGGAGTACCTGAGGAGCTTGGAACAGACAGTGAACTTGGAGAGATGGATGGACCCGGAAGAGTTAAAGTATGTGCGACGTAATCCCGATGCCAACCCGGAGGGTGCCTATCCCTTTGAGAACGATCCAAGGTATCTGAAGGTGTAGAAGAGTGACTTGGATCAGCCATAGTGCTGCTATCCGAGCCACTGTCCAGAGAATCAGAGAGGGCCGCGGAGGTGCTGCGGTCAGAGCTGGGCGCCGCGGCTGGGCTGCGGTCCAGTCTGCCAGTGGCAGCCACCTCCGAGGCAGAAACTGTCGAGTGAGGGGCAGCATTATGGGGCGTGGCAGCAGCGTTTAGAGCAGAAAAATCAGCAGCAGGGGTTGCAGTATGGGTAGCATTTGGTGTAGCAGTAGCAGCATTAGGAGTAGCAATAGTAGTAGCATCAAAAGCAGTGGTATTAAGAGGTGAATTAGGGGTATCATCGTGTGTAAGAGAAGCTTCACCCAACTCCAAAACATTCTCTAAATCATCCAAAAAATCAACATCAACCCCAACATTATCATCAACCTCTACATTAGCGTCGCCAACTCCATCACCACACACAAAAGGAAATTCATCTTCAAAAAATTTGACATCACGGGAGACAAAAATATCACCCGTTGCCAAGTCATACACCTTCCACCCCTTTTTACCATGAGGATATCCCACAAACACACATTTCCTACTCCTAGGTGCAAATTTGTCGCCTTTAGTTTGTTGATTATGGGCAAAACATAAACACCCGAACACCCTCAAAATATCAAAATTAGGTTCCTTATCAAAAAGAATTTCATATGGGGTTTTGTTGGCTAGCAAAGTAGAAGGAGTACGATTAATCAAATAAACCGCCCCCAAAACACATTCTCCCCAAAAACCTATTGGTAAATTCCCTTGAAACATTAAGGCTCGACTCACATTTAATATATGTTGATGTTTTCGTTCTACCCGACCATTTTGCTGAGGTGTACCAACACAAGAAGTTTGGAATAAAATGCCATTGTCATTGAAATACAGAATTAAGTGTTTGAATTCCGTACCATTATCACTTCGTACACACTTGACAGTAACATCAAATTGACATTTAACCATAGCAAAAAAAGAGAGAAAAGAAGAATAAACTTCGGTTTTATCATTCAACAAATAAACCCAAACACCTCTTGAAAAATCATCAACAATAGTCAAAAAATAGTGAGCACCACAAGTAGACGGCGTCTTATATGGCCCCCACAAATCACAATGAATTAATTCAAAAATACGGCTAGCCCTATTATCACTATTGGGAAAACTATCCCGAGTTTGTTTCGCTTGTGGACAAATATCACAAGCTTTACTTAAAGATTTGCTACTAGAGCTAACACTAACAGCAGGAACTAACTTGACAATTTTATCCGACGGATGACCCATACGACGATGCCATAGCTCGAATGTAGAAACCTTCGGATTCGTCACCGCACATACTTTGGGAAGACGTCGGAAATAGTAGAGTCCATCCAATCGTTCACCGCCTCCAATCAGGCTCCCCGAGAGTTGGTCCTGTATAGCACATAAAGAATTAGTGAATTTGACAAAACAGTGAGAATCATCAATCAATTTAGAGACCGAAATTAAGTTGCAAAAAAATTTCGGAACAAATAGAACATGCTCAAGAATAATGCCATCGGCAAGAGCCACTCGACCCTCCTTTGTTGCTAATGCTTGTGCACCGTCCGGAAGACCAACGGGGCAAGGTAAGATCGATTGCTCATCTAGTAAACAAGACTCATCACCGGTGACGTGATGAGAAGCGCCGGTATCAATAATCCAAGACAAGGAATTAAACTCACCACTCAACCGTTCTTGATGACTAGTAGCCATATTTAATAAAATACGAACATGTTCCGGTTGCAAGGCCAAAAGATCATCTGAAGCAGAAGAATCACCACCACTACTGCCCACGGCATTGGCGCGCACAGGGGGTTTGAACGAGGCAGACGCACGAGCAGCAGGTGGCTGGGCAGCCTGCTTACTGCCAGGAGCAGCCACGGCAGAGGAACCCGAGGCAGCCCCCCCTTTTTTCCCGTATCGTTCGAGCCACCAATCCGGATATCCATAAAGCATAAAACAACCTGAATTGTCGTGACCCGAGCGTTTACAATGAGAACAAAATAACTTAGACTTGTCCACACGAGCAGGGGACTGAAATTGCTTTCGGTCAGCAGAGGGCAGAGCAAAAACGTGGGCATCATCCCTAGTCACAGGGGTTTTGGTGAGAGCTATGCTTCTAGAGCGTTCTTCTTGGAGAAGAGCTTGATAAGCTCGTTCAAGCGTGGCTGGGGGTTGTTGTGAGAGCAAATTGGTACGAACAACACCGTATTTAGCATCATCAATGCCGACCAAAAACTGGTGTAAAATCTCCTCCTCCCTGTCTTTTTCATACTTGGCAGCCACACCACAAGAACACGAACCACACTCGCAGCCATGAGGTGGCTTAAGGCGCAAGAGATCGTCAAAGTATCCCACCAATTGACTGTAATAGTCCTCGACAGACATAGCAGGGGTTTGCTTGCAATTCGTAATGGCAGCCCTTAATTGTTGCAAACGAGGTCCACTCGCCTCACAATATCGCTTTGCAAGATATTCCCAAAGTCGTCTGGCATCATCAAAATAGGGTATAGAGGCTGCAATTTTCAGATCGACAGCCCTCAAAATCCAAGAAACCAACATAGAGTTAACCGTTTCCCAGTCAAGCAATTTCTTCTTTTCAGGAGGTTTAGAGATAGTGCCATCGATGAAACCGTATTTCCGCCGCGATTTCAATGAAAGAGTAATAGCCCGAGACCAAGCAAGATAATTATCACCCTTCAACACGATATGGGTAATCAAATTCCCTGGTTGGTCGCCAGAACCAAGATAAAAGGGAGAAGAAGGATCAAGCTTTCCATCCTCCATGATCAATCGAATAGAGCAGTAGAGTAGAGTAGAGAAAAAAAAAAAAAATCAGAAATTTAGGGTTTTAGTGATTAGAGTATAGAGGCTCCGATACCATGTCACGAAAAGATTTTCCGTGGTTTCATTAGAGTAAAGAGTAGAGTATTTATACAAGAGAATAGGGCTCAAGAAATAGGCCCGTTAACTATACAATATGAACACTAATTATAGGCCCTAACAGTTATACATAGCCGTAAGGGCTATATGCCTATATATAGCATTACCCTTTTTTTATTCATAATTTGTAAATTTAGTTGACTTGAAATAAATAACGTAATGTGAAACGGAGGTAATAATTCAAATGGTGAATTTGTGTTGTCCACATAAAATACCTTAAATGCCTTAAGTTTTAACTTTTAGTTAAGAATATTCTCTTGATGCATATATTATTTTTAAAATTTACTTTGTAGCATACATTACTTGTATATAAATATAATGAATCCACGTTGCAACTATAGAGTAGCACTCTTCTTCAACAACCTTACATAACTATAGAGCAAATCATCAATAATCCAATGATCTTAGGAGCTCCATGGTTTTAACATTAGTAAGAGAACTTTAACTCATTCAATTAAACACACAATTTCTACGAATTTGTATGAGTCATATACAAGTCCATTATACCAATTAGATGTTTGTATAGTAGTAATTGGAATTACACTTGATAGAAAGGATATGTATATGATCCCCGCAACATTTATTAGGAGGGGACTACAATTTCACCACCCAAAACTGATCTATAAATTCGAATTAGCCCAAATGGTGCACCGGGCGGAACACAAATTATACCAGTCCATTGTAGTTTTTTTTTCTTACGATAAGAATAATAGACCGACCCCTCTCAAATACCCATTTGAATTAATGAATTCCACCGCCAATGTAATTTTTCCTCTTTGTTTTTAAAATTTTTTGGAGTGCAATAAAAATGTCACACCATTGCGCATATTCTAAAACAAATTCACCACTGGAAAAAGCACCGAAAAAGACAAGCAAAATCCAGTGTAATAAAAAATGGAAAAATTGAGTGAGGAAGATGTTGATGTTCTTCCCAAACTCAATGAAATCCCAGAAAATATATTAGGGTTTATCAATAATCTAGGGTTGAACCCTTCAAACTTTGAAGATCTAACATCTGAACTCAATACAAATTCTTCCCACCTTCAAATCCATCTCCAAAATCTCCACAATACTCTTGGTAAATTGTTAATTTCATGGGGTTCTCGTTCAATTCGCGCCAAATCCTCTCTACAAGATTTTACCATTAATTTGGAAAATCTCAGCATTAAATCTTCCTACTGTAAGTTTTATTTTCAAATTCACAAATTCTCTTTTAATTGTTTGTTTGTTGTAATAATTTGAAATTATCAACTTTTAGATTTAACCCAGATTTTAATTTTGTTTGATAGATGGAAATAGGGCTGAAAGTAGGAGGATTGAGAAGATTGTAGGCAAGGATTTGCAATACATTGCGAGAGAGTTGCGGCGGATTGATAGCATACGTGATTACGCAGGTGGGTTTTGGTAATTTCTTTGTCTTTTTGTTTTTTTTTTTTTAGATATTTTGGATTTTGAAAGGTGGGTTTTTTTTAGAATTGTGAACATGATTTCTTAATTTCTCTGATTTTCTGCTTTTCTACATTTGATGATATGATGCCTTTAGAATTTAGATGATGTGAGTGCCTGTTTATTTATGGTTAAGTTCTATCTTTTAACATTGGCAATTGCTCAGAGATTATATTCCTTTCTATTTTGGTGTGTTTAGATTTGTCCCTTTTCGCAATATTGACATATTACTGGCTTAATCCTGCTAGTTATCGTCTGTGAAACGTTATATACGACTGTAAACGTGTAATGTATAGGACCTGGCAATAGCTTGTGAAGTTTTTATAGTTATTGGAATCCTGTGTTTTGGGCTATTCTAGTACGTATTACATATCACTTGTATTATCGATGTGTAGTATATATCTGGCTTGTCTTTGGATGATAAGCATGTTTGGTCATCGGGAGGTTATGTATTGGGTTAGGTAACCTAGACTTAGATTAACCCTGTTTTGTGGTGTTGCCTTTTCTTGTAATGAAATTAGGAGCCTTGATTATTGAACATCTGACATCTCAATTTTTGAAATCAAGTGATCCATTGTGTCAGTGGTAGAGTCATTAGTCTATGATTCATGTATATTTGGTGTTAGATAAGAACTCCTCATGTGGTCTGTCTAATGTTTGTTAATACGTAGTATTGCATTTGAAACAATAAAGCTTATCTTTTTTTAACTATTGTCAAAATGTAATATATTGGTGCAAGTGTGCAATGTCATACCTAGTTTTGCAATATATGCCCACATGCTTTGTCAAGGACATTTCAGAAAAATCAAAGGTCAAAGTAATGCTTGAATTCTCTCTATTTTTGCTTTGTTATCTTTCCTGCATGTTTGACATTATGAGTGCTCCTATAAGATGCACCCCAGCAAACGAGATTTTGTTACCTTCTCACTAAGGGATAATTAGACAATTTGTTAGCTGCATGCCTGCTGAAGTTGTTGCTAATTATGACTAAATGTAGGGATTGCGCTAAAGTTGGAAACACTGGTTGGTGATCTTGAGGATGCTGTATCTGCTTTGAATCGTCGCACTGGATATACTTTCTCAAAACTTGATCCAAGTCCATCAATCCCAGGAGTAATGATCGACTTTGCTCTGTACTCTCTCCTTTCCTGTATGTGCATGTAGACTTGGAATGATAAGCATTATATTTTTCAAAATAAGATGCAAAATTGAAGAAAAGAGGCACTGGGACAGCTGCAAATTAATGTCCTTCTGTTTATGAAATTTCAGCATTTTCACACAAAGTTGGACAATGTTCAGAGGGCCGTGAAGGCCATTAGCAATATTGAGGAACTTCTGTTGGGTTTACTGAAAGATCATCCTCAGTGGTGCAACCTTTTGAAGGCTGTTGATACCAGAGTGGGTAAGACTTTGAGCGTGCTTAGGCCTCAGGTAATTGCTGATCATCGGAATCTTCTCGCTTCTCTAGGATGGCCTCCCAAATTTTTGGCATCAAGCACACAACATGGGGAGGCTACAGGCATCCCAAATCCTTTAGTTCTCATGGAAGGAGAAAAGAAACAGAGCTATTCTCAAAGTTTTCTAGCACTTTGTGCATTGCAGCATGTGCAGTTGCAGAGGGAAGAACGACACCTAATTTTGTTGGGACAAAAGAAAGAAGAAACTCTAGGGCTTTGGGCCATCGATGAATTGGTGTCTTCGATAGCATCAAGGATTGAGCATCATTTGCTCAAATGGATTAATCAGCCTGAGCTAATGTTTGCTCTTGTTTATAAAATTACACGTGATTTTATTGAAGGAGTGGATGATGTTTTGCAGCCTTTAATTGATGAGGCAAGGATAGTCAGTTGTAGTGCTAAGGAAGCTTGGGTGTCGGCAATGGTGCAAGTTCTCTCTGGATTCTTGGGAAAAAATGTGTTCCCTCTTCTTGCTGAGAGATACAAAGAGAAAAACACTAAATCAGATGCTATTTCTTCTTGGCTTCACCTGATTGATGAAATTGTAAGATTTGATAAACGAATGCAATCATTCATCAGTTCAGAAACATATCTTTTTCCGGGTTCTTTAAGAAATATGTCAGCTTTGTTTGCATTTTGTGATAGACCTGATTGGCTCCATATATGGGCTAAGATAGAGCTAAAGGATGCATGGAAAAAACTAAAACCAGAACTGAAGGATGAGCGAGCTTGGTGTACTGATCATAAAGCAAAGACAGAAATTGATCAGTATTTTCTATCTACAAGAGAAGATCATAAAGCTCCTTTAGCTACAGAATATGCTCTTAAGACAGCCTGGGAAATGATCCAGCGTTGTCAGACTCTGCCAGGTACTGCACGTCGAATACAGTTCATTCGATCAGCACCTGGCAAATTCCTCTGGCGCTTCTTTAAACTTTTGCTTTCAAGGCGTAAGAGTGCTGACTTTTCTGTTTATGATGCTAAAGAGAGTATAGTTAGAGTCTGTCATTTGATCAATGCAGCCAGGTTTTCTGAATTCAAATTACTAGAATGGAGTGATGATGTTGATCTTTTGGAATTGAGACTTGCTGAAAAGGGACTAAATGTCGATCCTAAGTTTGATGCAGCAAATAGCGGTTGCTTCTTTGAAGAAGAGATCGACAACTTAATTGAGATGGAGACCACTTGGCTCATGGAGTTAATCACTCATGTTCTTCACCAGTTTGAAACTCACTCGTACTATTACTTCCATGATGTGGAACAATTTGAGCAAGTTACTGAAGGGGAGACAACTATATCTGATGATCTTGTTGGAGCGCTGGATTACTTGAGAAGCCGGCTTCTTCTGCTAAAAGAAAATCTTAATGTTAATGATTTCTTGGATACATGGAGAAGTATAGCTGATGGACTTGACCATTTCACATTTCGCAGTCTTCTCTCTCTTAATGTCAGATTCTCAGATAGGGGAGCTAAACAGTTGATAGTTGATATGCAAGGTTTGTTCTTTGCTTTCAAGACTTTATGTGCTCGACCAGAAGCATTTTTCCCATGCATCAGGGACCTGCTAAAGCTCTTGAAATTGGGTACGAAGGAGGCGGAGGATTTGAAGTCTAATCTCATCAACCATGCAAAAAGTTCTGATTGTTTGTTAACTTATAGTATAACCAGCTTATCTGTAGATCAGACATTACAGATATTGAATAGCAGAACATTTATAGTATGAAAAATCTGAGTCAGAAATTCTGTTTACTCTTCCTTTTCATCCGAATTCGGTCTGAGTATATGAGCAGTAAGCATCACTATAGATTATTGGCTGCTCAGCAGTAGGCAATCAAAGATCTTGCCTTGAATGCCGTTACATTTTCAAGTGTTTATGTACCATAACTTACATAACTATGCTAACTTTCATCTTAATTCTATCCCACCTTATTAGATTTCCAGAAGTATTTGTGCATAGATACATAGTAAATTGGTGATCATTATGTACTTGTATTACATTTCTCTTTGATAAATTGCTTCATAAAAGCGTGGGAGTCTGATTCATCAATCGATTTCTATAAGATTCCTCTTGGACCTGCCATGGGATTTCACAAGTGACGCTAAACATGTGAGTGTGTGACTTAAAATTCTCGTGATAAAGACTGGGCATTTAGTCCTTTTCAAGGCATGACATTATATTGAGTGTGTAACTTTCATTGAATCATTAAGTTGAAGATCTCGAAATCGATATGGATACAGTCTAAACTTGGCGAAATGGGATGAGTTTGATAGTAGATCACGGTGTTTTGAATTTTTGATGATCCCCTCTAGCTACTGAAACAAAGTAATACATCTTAATTTTAATTTTAAAATATAATCGTTACATGACATTTTGATATGTTAATTATTATGTCAAACATTTCACAATAATGAACAACATTAATCCATCCATTATCCATAATATATACACTTAACGTCAACAATGTTTGTTGAAAGATAACTCTGAATATGTTTGACAATACATTTCAGACACCTTAATTGATTAATTAAAAATTTTGAAAAGCAACTTAAGCAAAATTTCAAGTAATTTAAAGCGAGATATGTTACTTTGAGTACCTTAAGATGCATTTAACAACTAACTTATTAACTTCGGCTATGAACTTATTAGTACCATCAATTAACTTGTCAGTTTCCCCTCGTTTTCGAATATTGTCTTACATATCGTTGCCAAACGTACCCTTTGTATGGATTATTCTTTTATGGGCTTTACCGACTTTAACAATGATCCATAACAAAAGAAAAGGCAAAAGGTATTTATTTAGGTCCATCTTTTTTTTGTTTTATATTTTTGTTTTTATTTTCCGATTTATTTAGCATCTTCTTCACCACTTCTGGTAGACTACTAGTTTCAGCATGCCATAGAAATTCCCCAATTCCACTCTCTCTCTTCTCTCTTCTTCTTCCCACAAACCCTAATTTAATGGCGGTTGCTTCTATTGGTCAAATCAATTTGCAGGAGTTACCTTCCTATGGCTCCCGAAGCGTCGATTGTTTTCAGAAATTGGAACAAATTGGAGAAGGCACTTACGCGTAATCATCTTTCTTCTCCCTATTTTTTCAATTTTTGATTTTGGTTTTGAGTTTCGATCATGTTGTTGATTTCTGGGCTGTTTTGTTTATACTTGTTTTGATTGCCTAATTGTTGATCTGGTATACTTAAGTAGGGTTTCACAAGAATGAAATTTTATTTATTATGAAATTAAAATGTGTGATTTTGCATTATTAGGGTTTTTTTAGATAAAATTTGGGTTTAATTGGCGAATAGAGGTAGTAAAATTGTAGGACTGCAATAGTTTGATGCTGAAACCCTTTTTGTGGTGTTTTCCATTTTGGACAGGAATTAAAGATTATAGCGATGGAGATTTTAGGCTTTGATATTGTATTGTTTTTATTTATTTTTTATTTTTTTATATATCTGGGTATTTCTTAGATTTGTTAGTTGAGGTTTATCAAATTATCTTAAAATTCTTAAGGTGTGGAATTGTGGGTTGCGAAAGATGCATGAGTTTGCCTTGGCCATAACTGGGGTCTAGGATGTGGTGTATGCTCAAAGAGAAACAGTGGTGGTGGTGTGTTTGGTTGCGAATTAGCTAGCAAGAGGCAGGTGATCAGGAGATGGAATAGGTGAATGGGATCGGGCTGAGACGGGGTGGATCAAAAGGTGAAGGGATGGGAATTGGCGGATGAGATGGCTAGAGAAAGGGGAAGCTTTTAGATGTTCATCTTATTCTATGATAATTGAATGTTGGGAGTTTAGGTAGGTATGTTCTAAAACATAAGAAGCAACTGTAATTAGGTGTAGATTCCAGGTATTACTGAGATTTCATTCTTAGTGAAACAGTTGCTTCTTTACTTTTCTCAATTGTAATTAGGTGTAGATTCCAGGTATTACTGAGATTTCATTCTAAGTGAAACAGTTGCTTCTTTACTTTTCTCAACTTAATTTGATTGAGATTTGTAACATTTCTATGTTGGGTGATTAATTTTGCACTAGAAAATTTTCCTAAACAAATTTAAAGGAAACTAATAAGATGTTATGTTAGTAACTTCTGACTTGGCTGGTCAATCAATTTGCAGTGTGACTGGGGTAGTGGTAGAATAGAGTACATTTCTTTTACCCTGACATAGCACCTGAAACCTATAACATTTGTCAGGCCTATTCATGGGCTTTGTTCAGAATTTAGAGAGCTTATACATAGCTATCCCAAATTCCTAATCATTTTGTTGAAGAATCCACATGTAATGTGCTCATGTCCAACATGGGTACGTGTCCAAGCGTCCGACTCGGCTATTTTGTGAAAAAATTCCATGATTTTGAACTAAAAGTGAAGTGTCCGGGTGTCATACCCATGTCCAAGTGTCGAGGGTCCGACACTGGTACATGAGGTAAAATGAAGAGTCCGAGTACCATAGTAGGATCTGTCTTGACAGGATGGAGATTATGATTATTGCAGGCTTTGTGGCAATACTTTTTGGTCACACTAACGTAGTCAAATGTATTGGTAGAAACTGTGGTTAGAGAATTCCTTCATGATTGTAAATGTAAGACCAGACTAAAGAACTTGCTATTGTATGTTGATATGTATGGCATCCGGTTTGTTCAACTTGGTTGGACAGGCTTTTCAATTTTTGTTTGTTACTTTTCATTTGTGTATGTGTATGGTAACTACCTGATATTAGCCTACCTTTCCTCTAGCTTCTCCTGGAACCATAGATGATCTTTTGTCTTACATCATATTTTCTCCATTACTCTTACTCACTATCATGGTTCTAATTTGCATTGAAGTTAGTATTAATTTCTTTGCTTTCTCCTTCCTGTATCAGTGTATAAACAATGTATGAATGAACTACCTATGTTTTTCTTTTTCTTCTACTTGCAGGCAAGTGTACAAGGCTACAGAAATTCAAACTGGGGAAACTGTTGCTTTAAAGAAAATTAGAATGGAGAATGAAAAGGAAGGGGTATGCGTTCCGGCAACAAACAATCTATGTTGACTGTCAAACTTAATAAATTTGAAATATTATTATGCATTAAGAAGCAATGCTCAGTGCTTAGTCTACAAGATGTGTAATTCATTTTATTGGTTTTCCAGTTTCCGATCACTGCCATTCGTGAAATCAAAATTCTGCAGAAGCTGCAACATGAAAATGTAGTCAAGTTAAAAGAGATTGTGGCTTCTCCAGGTGAGATATATTGGCTGTCAACAGTATTGCTGTCACCTAAATATATTTTGGATAATTATTATGCATACATGGATCGATCGTTTTCTGATGGCATGTTTTTTCTCCAGGTCAAGAGAAAGATGAGCAAGGGAGGCCAGGCAAGTATATGTGGCACTGTAGCAGTGCCTTGTACTTTTCATATTTTGGCGCCCACGTTATAACATTTTTCATTATTTTTGTCTAAATGAAATTTGTGTGCTTCCTTCTGTTAATTATCTATATAAAGGTGGCATTTACATGGTCTTTGAGTACATGGATCATGATTTAGCTGGCCTTGCCCGTTGTGCTTCGATATTTTCTGTTCCACAGATCAAGGTATGGGGATCCTTCTCAAAGAATTAATTATAAGAATACATGATTTTTTAAAACAAATTAGTAGTGATGTTTTTTTTGGACTTCAGTGCTATATGAGACAGCTTTTGATGGGACTTCACTATTGTCATGTGAACAAAGTGCTGCATCGTGATATAAAAGGTCTCAATGAAGCAGATATTCTCTGTTTCCTGATTGGCACTGCACATATACGTGGATTAATATTGATATATATGCTGTTTGTAATGCCAGGTGCAAATCTTCTTATAGATAACAAGGGAACTTTGAAGCTTGCAGATTTTGGCCTTGCTCGGTTTTTTGCAAATGAGCATAATGGAAATCTTACCAATCGTGTCATTACCCTGTGGTATAGGTATATATTTGTTTTATTGAATTATAAATTAATAATTGTATCTCTTAAAGTCTTAGTAAATTTTGTTTGAATACATAATCAAAATTCATTTGGATTTCTTTCAAAATCCTATTCTAGATCAATTGCTGATGTATGTTAACTGTTGCAGACCTCCTGAGCTGCTACTTGGCAGTACTAAGTATGGTCCTGCTGTTGATATGTGGTCAGTAGGCTGTATCTTTGCAGAGCTTCTTGATGGGAAACCTTTATTTTCTGGGAAAGATGAGGTAAAGCAGCCCTTATCTCACTTATAAATGTATATATACTCTGTATAATTTAAATCTATCACTTAGTACTTACCACTTTACCAGAAAAGGGTCAGTCAGTTTGGGTAGTTTCTGCCTTTTCTTGTATAAAAATGGACAAATATTACTTGTTGCTGCCCTTACTGGTCTCTGAGGTTATCATCATGTATTCACTAAATAATTTTGCATTTCCTTCATGATCTTTTTGTATTTCTCAGTGACTTTTGGTTCTCCCCAATAGCTGATGAAGTTAGGGTGAACGTGTACTGATTACAGACCAAGTTATTACAGTAATTGATTTTGCAATATTGCTAGAATGGCTAGTGTGTGTCTTTTTCTCATTATGTGGATGGAGTTTTTCTATTTTTCCTGTACTGCTGAAAAATAAGATGATTTACCTTTTACAGGAATTAGTGAAAACAAATTTTTTTTCCTGACTGGGTAAGGAGAGTTGTATTCTGATTCTTTAAGGTTATGCTGCCTTGTCCTGGAATGCAACATATAGGTGCCAAAGTATTGTGGTAAAAAAGTCATTGAAAATCTATATGTTCAAAGGGCATATGCTATGTTAGCTGTCCTCATAGCTAGTCTCTTCTAGCTAGTTCCAGCTATGTCTTTGGAGGTTTAACAGCTTTCTTGATTATATCTTCTACCCTTATTTTTTATTTGGGATTGGGTAGGGGGGAGGGGGTGGGGGGGGGGGTGGGGGGGTAGGTTTTAGTCTACTTTTGAAAATTGGTATCTTGCTGATGTCTTGATTGCTGGTATACCATGCGCTATAATTTATAACTTTTTTTAGGATTCAGATTCTGGTTCCATAATGTATTTTTCTTGTCTCACAATCTCACCATCATAATATAGTGGTAAAAAGAAAGGGAGTTTGAGTGAAAAAGTGTGTCTATTCCTAGTTATGTAGGTTAGTCTCGTGCTTTGTTCAGGAGCTATTCTTGACTGCAGGGACGAACTTTAACTTGAGTGTACTGTAGCATTATGATGCGTGCACCATGCTTTTCCTACCATGTAATGTGGCACTTTCAGTCCTGAAATGCAAACCTATGATATTTGGGGGCCTGCTTCCTTGTAATATTTGCTAATCATTATATTCTATGTTTTTGTTATTGTGTGCTTTGGTATATTTTAGCCAGAGCAAATAAGTAAGATCTTTGAGCTGTGTGGAGCGCCAGATGACTCCAACTGGCCTGGGGTCACAAAACTACCTTGGTATAGCAATTTCAAACCAAACAGGCCATTGAAGAAGCGCCTTTGGGATCATTTTAGACTGTAAGTTTGGGTGTTGCAAAAATTGTGAATAAAGTTGTTAACATAAATATAACACAATTTTATTATTTATTTATTTTTTTTTTTTTTTGGTGGTAGCCTTGATCGGCATGCTTTGGAGTTGCTGGAGAAGATGCTGATTCTTGATCCTGCACAGGTATGAAAATGCGGGTTTACCTTTATTAACAATTGGTTGGTTATTGCTTTACAACAATTAACAAGACCAGCATTTATTTTTATGTTTTATCCCACCTTTTAAAATCTCTAGTTGATGTTGATACAGAGGATATCTACCAGAGATGCACTTGATGCTGAGTATTTTTGGACTGATCCTTTGCCTTGTGATCCTAAGAGGTTCCTTTCCTCCTTTGTATGAAAATTTTCAGCATTTGCATGTAAAAGATATGCTAAAATGGGTTTTACTCCGTGCTATTTTAGTTCCTCACTAAGCACAACTCTTTGGTGAAACAGTTTACCAAAATACGAATCATCACATGAATACCAGACAAAGCAGAAACGTCAAAAGCAAAGACAACACGAGGAAGCTGCAAAACGTCAGAAACTGCAGCATCCCCCTTTATATACTCGTGCGCCCATTCAGCCTGGTCAAGCCCATGGTCAGATGCAAGATGGTCCTAATCAGCCCATGCATGGCTCTCAACATTCTGTTCCTTCTGGGCCTGGCCATCATGGGAAGCCACGAGGACCCTCTAGATATGCGCAGGGTGGAAATCCTAGTGGGGGACGTAATCGACCTAACCGTGGAAATCAAGGTGGTGATAGAGGCTATGGCAGTGGCCCGTACATGCAACATGGACGAGGACAAGGATATGGTCCAAGTAGCATGCCAGTTGCCGGCCCACGAGGTGGTGCTTCAGGTGGTTATGATGGTGGACGAAATTACCAGCAAGGTGGTCCTTATGATGGTTCCGGTGCTGGCCGAGGATCAAACATGATGGGCAGGAAACATAATCAGCCGCATGGTTGGCAGCAGTAATCTTACAGTCCCAACAGGATACAGAATTGTATGCTTTGCAATGAGCATCGAGCTACTAGAGCTGCTGTGGTTTGCTAGCAAATACTCTGGTGACTGATGGTGATGACAACCCCTGCAATTTCAGTGAAGCTGAGATATAGTCTGGTAAAAAGATTTGCAGGATCTTTTGATTATTGATGTACTGGTATAGGTTATTTTGCACAATCAGGGAGTTCTGGAGTATATGTTGTCATATTGATGTATTAATGATTCTCTTTTTGGTTAATGAGCTTTATGTGAGAAGATCCATGCCCTTATCCATCCCTGCTGAGTTTCCTGAGTAGCTTCACCATTCTCTTACTGTTTTAATACGTAGTTTTTTTTTTTTTTTTTTTTTTTTTTTTTTTTTTTTTTTTTTTTGGTGTTTAGAGAGCCACAAGGGCGATTGATGAGAAAGTAGTGGTCATAACTAAAATTCATATGAAGTATGACATAGAATATAGTGCCTGAAATGGTCTATGAAAGCAAAAAATTCTAGTTTGTTCAAGGCATCAGACTATTTAGAGTGGTCTTTGCATTGCATAAGGTAACATATTGGTTCATACTTAAGTTTGGTTCCACATGATCCTACTTAGTTCCTACGCTAATCATTCTCGAATCTTTGCATTCTAGTGTTATATGATTTATTTTGAGTGTGTGAATTTTAAGATTCGGAGTAAAGTTTTAGTACATCTTTATTATATGTATTTAGGCTTCGAGTTAAGCTGTTAAAAGAGAAGGTTTTATAGTAGTTTGATGAGCTATAACTGATTGAGGGCACATTTGTAGGGAATTTGTGCTTATACTCGAACTCGAGTTGTGGCTTGAAGTAACAATATAGGACTAGTAGTCTTGATTGAGTGTCCTATTATTAATTCAAGCCATAGCAACTCGAGTTTTACTTGTTTGCGTATATGTTTTTGTGAAAATTAATCGAAAGTTCCAACACTAAACTTCAATCCTCTAATTAGATTATTAGAGTATTAAATCCTCTAATAATCGAGCTAAAGATCGAAATTACATCTCTTAGTTACAAAAGGATAGTTACAAAATTAAGTTGCACAATATTGATGATAATCAAGAGAAAGAATGAAAGATATGCAAAGTAAATATCTACTTTTAATTACGGAGTACATGCATTTTTTTTTTGGGAAGAAATGATACAAATAAATGCATAATCAACACAAGAAATACAAGATGATGATTATGCTGCCTCAACCCTCACTTAATCTTCATTAATCTTCTTCTTTAAACCCTTTTAACAACCTTTTCCGGACGAATTTGTACCATTGCACCTCCCATGTTAATCGATCTAACTATATTACTATCTTCGGATTAAAAAAAAAATTTCGATACAAAAGATTTAGAAATTTTTTTTATCCTTACAGTAACATTGTTCGATCATGATTTAGTGTCACCTAAACCTTCGCCTCCAAAATTAGACAACAATGTGAAAGAGGGTACTGTTGTCATCATGTACGTTAGTTGGTGTTACTGTAACAGGAAAAACAATTTCTACAAAAGATTGACGAATGAGATTAAAACACGAATTAAGTAGAGGTTTATGGCGTGTAAGGTTTAGGCTTAGGCATATTTTTGACAATGCCACAAAGAACAGCATTATCAGGGATGTTGTATTCATCCCGGAGTACACGTTCGGGTGTAGGAACACTAATGTAGAGTTGTTGCCCTAAGTATGCCCTCTCCATACACTCGTTCCTTACGTTCCACATCCCTACGTTGTCGAATGTCAACAAGATTGCTGCCCATGATTTTGGGTATACTTGTATGTTGTACTTGCTTACTGCATCCAATAAGTTGTAGTTCTTCCTTTTCTCTGGAGTCCATGTTCCTACTTCGATCCTGTAATCATTTCAATAGTATCGCGTCATTATGTATTATCTATCGATAGAGTATATATATGCTTCAAAATTAGTTCATGATTCGACTATGTATGCTAAAGAGTCAAATGTATATTGATCGATACATTTAAGGTAAAAAAATGTATATTGATCGATACATTAAGGTAAAAATCATGTACCACATGTAGAGATGCGCATTAGAGGCCAGACATGCAAAAGTCAAGTGAGTCGAACTTTCATGTGCATAGAGAGTATAATTAGTAATGTTAGAAGAACCCTAAAGAATATATGTACGTGCTAGTAGATTTTTAAAATGTATTTGTGCGTGTGTCTTAAATGTCACGTGTGTATTATGAGATAGAGAAAGTATGTGATATGAAAACTTACGCGACAGGGAAAAAGGAATATCCAGCCAAGTGAAATGTTTGAACACTCTTTTCATGATTCTCAAAGATGACCTCAATAAAGTCCCTATGTTTGAAGTTGAGCACAATTGGTGCAAGGGTAATCTTGTCAAGTTGGTCAACGTTTTTTGGTGGATCGTCGCCAATGTTATCATACTTAAACACCTTATCAGCGGCTTCGTAGTACTCCGCCAGCTTCAAGGGTGTTACGGTGTCAATGTGGGAGACACTGTTGACAGCATATCGAAGTTTGCCATCGACAGTGTTGGCCGTGGTTGCGAGCTTAACCGTACGAGTGATGTTGATTTGACCATAATGGAATGATCCTTGAGGGTTTGGCCTGGCTGCACTTGCGGTTAGGTTCCACCTGAAGGATCGGAATTGGTTCAAGGACCAAGCCCAGCCGGTGGGTGCCTCAGGTAGGGCGTTGGAAGCCGGACCTTTACCGTTGGTGTATCGGATTTTCCCCGTGGCTTGGAGGTGGTACTTAGTAAACCTGTGGACAAAGAAAGACACTAGTGTAAATATTAAGATTTTTATGTATGTGAAATCCTATTATGTACCTCCACAATGTTGTTACATATTTGTATTAAATTTCGGAGTCAAAATCTTCTGTCCCATAATTTATGACTCGTATAATATGAAGGGAATTCGTATTATACACTATACACTTCTTATTTATTTGTGTTATGTACCAAAATTGGTTGTGTATAGCATGTTGCATAGATATAAGGTTGAATGAACGTGACTCTTATACCTAGCGCGGTCTTAGATTAATCTCAAAAAGGATAATTAGTTTACCTGACGGATGCAACCATGTAGTAGTCCTTGGGGTCTTGGTTAGCAGTGACAAGAACACCGAAACATTGGCCTAGATGAACGTCGAGAGAGTCATACTCATTTTGGACCGTGTGTGATCCCTCTAATTCAACAAGCTTCATTTTGTGACCTTGGATTCTAAAGTTAAGAGAATTCTTCAACCCTACATTACAAATCCTATATTTGTATGTTTTTCCTGGCTTCATTGTGAAGAGAGGCTCCTCTTTCTCATCACCCACCTTGCCTTGCTTCCCATTTATAAGGACACCGTCTGGCCTGCCTATAGACTTACCTTGATCCAAGGTCTTTCTAAGAGCTTTGTGGCTTTGTTTGTACCAATCCCCGATTAGTACTGTGTAGTCATCCTCGGGATCAGCATAAGGAACTGGGATGAGAAGACGGCTGTTTACTCGTAGCCCACCATACCCACCGGCTGCCTTTAGGAAGCCGGTGGTTGGGTAGTAGTAGTAGGAACCAATTTGATCTTTAACTTGGAATCGATATGTGTAGTTCGTGCCCGGTTGGATAGGGCACATTGTACCCGGTGTACCATCTTGCCATGAGTTCTTTCTTTGTTGGATCCCAGCCCTATAACAATTTCAAAGGAGAAAGATACATGTTAGGAATTTATTTTATTTGTGCTGAAGTGGGCCGTGCTTAATATATGCTTACTATATTTGATCAATTTTAAAATTAATTAGGTTGAAGGGAATTAGCGATGTGCTAATTTAAGATGAAATTACAAAAGAAAATGAACCAAATTAAAGAAGATACATACCATGTGAACAACAATGGCTCGTCGAGTTGGTTAAAAACATTGACAACAATATTGTTGTTGGTGGTGGTATTCAAGTTTGGTCCTGGAAATTGCCCGTTAATAAGAATAACTTGTTGAGGAACGCCTAGGGGAGAAAGCGTACTATACGTAACCTTCCAATCGAAGTACAAGTATGGATCTTCAGCTTGTGCTACCATTAATATTGTACATAATAGAAATGGTAAAGATGAGAAAATTATCGCTATTTTACCCATCTTTAAAATTTCGAGAGATCTTGATGATCACTCTAGGATAATAATTTTGAATTTTAATCTTCTTCGATTGTTGACTTATTTATAAATATGAAGAATGGTAATTTGATTTGTGATGACAACAAGATATTGGTTAACTTGATAATGTCTGTTTTTAACTCCATGCATTTCATTTAGTAATGTTCCTAATATTACGTTCTCCCTTCCAATATTTCTTCTATTTTGGGTTTTTCAAACTTTTAATCTGTCCATTAATAATCATAGAATTTCTACAGTTGTCTAAAACTGTATTAGTCTGTAAAATTACAACCGAGTTTACATGAAATGCCATCTTAATTATCATGCAATCGATCAAAACTAAAAATTAAAATTTGACGAAAAACTCAAATTAAAATTAATCATAAGTAATGTTATCCATAATAATAAGGCTTCATATAGTCATATGATCATACATTATAATTTGACCAAAAACTTATAAATAACCAATGTATCATAAGAAGTATTTGCAAATTGTGTGAAATCATTAACATATAAATTATACTACGTAGTAATCACTCCAATTATATATATATACAAGTATGTAGTAGCCTTACCTATATTTCCTCAGTCTCTTGTTTAAGATTAGTAGTCTTCACCCAATGAACTTTGTTGGTTTTTTTGGTGTCGCAATTTACTTGCTTTATTTTGTACATTTTTTTCGAGTTGGGTCTCACATTCACCTATCTATTTATTATCTCCCTGGTTTTTTACGTGCATAAACTTTAAGTAATTGGGTTTAAAACAAGTAATTTGGGACAGAGGAAATTAAAGTATAAGTTTTGGATATTTTGAGAAGTTTACGAATATCAAATGGTGCTTAACTGAGTTGACGGCTTAGATTTAGAAAACTTCTTCATTCATTAATATTTTGAGTCAATGAAAGTGTTTATTTCTTCATTTGATTGAGGCTAGTTACGATTAGGATTGAATCCTACTTTCAGTAATTACAATTTTCGGGTGATGTATACATTGTAAGCTATCAATTTTGCAACCTTGATCATATTACAATAAAAGATGAGAGAAAGAGAGAGATTTCATCGTTCAAAGACAAACGAATTGATTGGAGGAGTGAATAAAGAGTTGTTTATTCCAAAACAAATAAAAACAAAAAAAAAATAAGGAAAACATTTGGGGTTTGTAATTTTATAGACTACATACATATTGATATAAAAATTAAATGTGCAGATATAGATACTATATGTTTACATAACACTGTTCGTGACTCTATACGACTATACACCTAAAAAAAATAGTGTTGTGTATTGTATACTTGTATACAACAAATTTGATCTCCTCAAAATTCATGCTTTGTAATAAGTATAAATCAACTTCATACGTAAAAGAAAACATATGTATATGTAAAAGAACAAGTCATCGTGAGTTTGTGATAAAAGATCGCGAGATGTGTCATTTTTGCTCTTTAATTAACTTAAGCATTTGTAACTTTTGAACATAATAATCATTAGAGCCGTTAAAAACAGACCCGATCCAAGAACTCGACCTGAATCGGCAATGATCTGAACCCAACCTGTACTCGGATAATGGGGTGAAACTAGTGACCTGTAACCCGACCTTAACCTAACCATATGTTAACCAACAACCGATTTGATCCAGTTGTTTTTTACCTGAACCGGAACCTGCTCCCGACCTGAGAGTAACCGTCAACCGATTTAATCCGACCCAACAACAATCTGTACTCGAACTTGTACCCGACCCAATTAGAACCTATACCCGAGTCATGGAAGGTTTAATAAAATTTATATGCCTTTTGTTCAACTTATATGCAGGTACAAATCTGTAAACCCACAATCCGATTCAGCTTGTATACCTTTTGTTCTCTATTACTCATATATAGGTTTAATTAAATCTTGATAAAGCTGATCAAATTATGGAACGCGTAATTATATAGGTTCAACTTGAGCACATCGATATTATTGGAATTGAACTTGAACTAAAACCCAACTCAACACTCACTAGTGGAAAAAAGGCCATCCGTAACGGGCAAAAAGGGCCCATCCGTAACGGGCAGCGTCCGTTACGTATGCGGCCGTTACGGATGGCCATTATTATTCGTAACGGGCACCGTCCGTTACGAATAACTACTTATTCGTAACGGGCACTTACATTGTCCGTTACGAATAAGTAGTTATTCGTAACGGGCGTTTCAAGTGCCCGTTACAAATAACCCGTTATTCGTAACGGGCTGATAAAATGCCCGTTATGAATAACGGGTTATTCGTAACATGCATTTATTTTGCCCGTTACGAATAACCCATTATTCGTAACAGGCATTACATCTGCCCGTTACGAATAGTGTTTAATGCAATTAAAAAAATATCCAGCACGTGCTAGCACATGCTGGATCATTTTATCAAATAATGAGATTATTTTTTTTTTTTACACAAATATAATACATAGATATATTTTTTTTTATTTCACAAGTATAATACACATTTAATATACTCAAAAATACATCAACTTTTGTTTCAAAAAAAAAAAAAAAATACATCAACTTTAAAATACATCAACTTGGTCATATAATGTCGCAAGTTTCTTAAGACTAAGACTAATAAAAGAGCAAAAAAATAATAATTGTAATAAAAACAAGTTTTATCCCAACATTTATGGTCTGAGACGTTGAGTCTTAAGCTCCCTTGTGTAGATATTATATGCTCCACCTACATTCAATAATTACAACAAACCAAAATTAACATAATTGAAAAAAAAAATAATATCAAAATTAAAAAAATAGTTGAATCATAATTGAATCAGCCCGTAAATAATAATAATAATAATAATAATAATAATAATAATAATAATAATAATAATAATAATAATAATAATAATAATAATAATAATAATAATAATAATAATAATAATAATAATAATAATAATAATAATAATAATAATAATAATAATAATAATAATAATAATAATAATAATAATAATTGAATTACATAAAATAAGTTGATTTAAAAAAAAATCAAAATTTAAAAAAAAAAAATAAGCTGATTTCACCATAAAATTACATAATTCAAGCATAATTAAGCTTCGGAACTACGAACATTTGCGCATTACTTAAAGATCTCAGAAATAAGAAAGTTTTTCACCAATTTAAAGTCATTACTACCAAATCGCATCTCATTTCCAAGCTAAATTCAAATTCACAAACAACAAAACTAAATAACCATTTTCAAAATTCAAATAAATTTACAGATCTACAAGATTTACACCACAAAATCCTCTTCAGATCATTGAAATAAACAATCCAAAATCACAAATCCTAAAATCAACACTAAGAATCAAACACCTAGACGAAAAATTCTCAAATCTTACCGATGATGAGAACGCATGATTTCACAAATTCACTAACAACACGTACTGAAAATCAGATCAAATGTTGAATCAATAATCACATTATAAATCTATTAAATCACTCAAAAACCTAAATAATTCTCGAACAATAACCAATTATAAATCCTAAAAAAATCAATGCGAAGATCAAAACAACGAGCACATCAAATCGAAGAACGAAAAGAAAGCAAAAGAGAAAAAAATCGAAACAAACCTGTGAATTTGTTCAACGACTTAGATCTAAATTAGAGGAAGAAGCCTACGGGCTTGGTTGTTCTCAACGTCGCTATAGAATCCCAACGGGCAGATCTATCCTTCCTTCCTTTGCTCAATCGACGCTAACCAGGTTTGGACCGGAGTTCCGTCACCGTCGGTTACACCTCCGCCCAAAACACCAAAATAATCACCTCCGAAGATAGAATGACGGAGAAAGAGGAGAGGAGATAGAGAGGATAGGAGATAGAGAGGTGAATGACGGAGAAAGAGGAGAGAAAGAGATGACGGAGAGGAGAGAGAGAGGAGAGGAGAGAGAGAGAGAGAGGAGAGGAGAGAGAGAGGTGAATGACGGCCAGAGGAGGGAGTGAGGGACTGATGAGTGAGAGAGGGAGTGAAACCCTAAAAAGCAAAGTATTGGGCTCTCCTCTCATCAGTTGGGCTAAGTTTGGTCATTTACGTGTAATATAGTATTCGTAACGGACACTATTTTGCCCGTTACGAATACTTATTTATTCGTAACGGGCACTATTTTGCCCGTTACGAATAAATAAGTATTCGTAACGGGCACTATTTTGCCCGTTATGAATATCTTAATTGTAACGGGCAAAGCTTTGCCCGTTACAAATAGCCTGTTACGAATGAGAAATTTTCCACTAGTGACTAACTCAAACTCGAATGTACCATCTATTAACCCACTCAAACCAAACTCAAACACAACCCGATCCTAAAATTGAATCCGATCCGACTTTGGCTCAAATAGATACCGACATATATCCGAAAAGGTGATCGACCCAGAATAAACTCAATTGAAATTGACCCGACTCGAACTTGAAGTTGATATGAGGCTAGATTGACCCGACATAACCAGATCCTAATTTAACCCGAGACATGATTTGACCCAACCCAAATCCGACTTGAATACCCGAATCGACAACTCTACTATAATACACGAAATCGAAGCGATTTAGAAGGTGTCGGGAGCTGGTGTTGGAATTTCACGGAACACTATGGGATGAATCCCAGGATCATATAATATTGTGTGGACCCATAAATGACCATTATCCGGCAACGTAATGGCCCCGTAAGAGCTTATAGCCAATACAAGAGGCATGTACTAAAACGGGTAAAATGACCATTTAAAAGCAAATTGGATGGTTCCACCCACCTACTTAAACTCTCAAAATGGACCATGGTAAACATCTCGAAAATTTTTATTTCGGGCGAAAAAAGGTCAAAAAATTACAAAATTGAAGGCTATATAATTCACAGTCTTTGAGGAATTTTTTAGGTTTCGAGGCTCGGTGGCGAAAAGTATTGAGACCCTAAAACTGTCAAAAACTGACCCTACCCGAGGACCCGACCTTAATTGACAATGATCTGAATCCAGCCTATACTCGAACAATGGGGTGGATTATAGCCTTCAATTTTGCCACTTTTCACCATCGGGCCCCAAAACCTCAAAATTTGCTTAAAAAGCGTGGATTATAGCCTACAATTTTGTAATTTTTGGACCTTTTATCGCCCAAAAATAAAAATAGCCAAGATGTTTACCATGGTCCTTAATACACTCCAAGAGTCCAATTGGGTCGGTGGAACCATCCAATATACGTTATATGCCCTTAAACGGTCTTTTTACCCGTTTAAAACTTGAAGTCATTTCGTAAAATCAAGCCTACCACGGAAAATTCTGACAACATATATTGATCATATGTGGTATCAAATGGAATTATAAGACCCCGAGATGTATCCCTTAGAGTCTCAAGGCTTTTCACCACGGGGCCCCGAAACCTCAAAATTTCCTCAAAAAACGTGGATAATAGCCTTCAATTTTGCAATTTTTTGACCATCTTTCGCCTAGAATTAAAAATTCCCAAGATGTTTACCATGGTCCCAAATAACCTCCAGGAATACAATTGGGTCGGTAGAACCATCCAATATACCCTTAAACGGTCATTTTACCCGTTCACAATTTGTAGTGATTTCGTAAACTTAAGCCTACCACGGACGTTTATCACAACATATTATCATCATATATGGTTTCAAACAGCATAATATGACCCCATGATGTATCCCTTAAGGTTTCAAGATTTTTCGCCACCGGATCCCGAAACCTCAAATTTTCCTCAAAAAGAGTGGATTATAGCCTTCAATTTTGTAATTTTTTGACCTTTTTTCGACCTAAAATAAAAATTACCGAGATGTTAACCGTGGTCCCTAATACCCTCAAAGAGTCCAATTGGATCGGTGGAACCATCCAATATGCCCTTAAACGGTATTTTTACCCGTTCACAATTTGCAGTGATTTCGTAAACTTAAGCCTACCACGGACGTTTATCACAACATATAATGATCATATATGGTTTCAAACGTCATAATATAACCTCAAGATGTATCCCTTAGGATTTCAAGGCTTTTCGCAATCGGGCCACGAAACCTCAAAATTTCCTCAAAAAGCGTGGATTATAGCCTTCAATTTTGTAATTTTTTGACCTTTTTTCGCCCGTAAATAAAAATTGCCGAGATGTTAACCATGTTCCCTAATACCCCTAAAGAGTCCAATTGGGTCGGTGGAACCATCAAATATGCCCTTAAACAGTATTTTTACCCATTCACAATTTGCAGTGATTTCGTAAACTCAAGCCTACCATGGACGTTTATGACAACATATAATGATCATATATGGTTTCAAACGGAATTATATAACCCTAAGATGTATCCCTTAGGGTCTCAAGGCTTTTTGCCACCGGGCCACGAAACCTCAAAATTCCTTAAAAAGCGTGGATTATAGCCTTCAATTTTGCAATTTTTTGACCTTTTTTCGCCCGGAAATAAAAATTGCTGAGATGTTTACCATGGTTCCTAATAACCTCCGGGAGTCAAATTGGGTCGGTGGAACCATCCAATATGCCCTTAAACAGTCATTTTACCCGTTCACAATTTGTAGTGATTTTGTAAACTTAAGCCTACTACGGACGTTTATCACAACATATAATGATCATATATGGCTTCAAACGGCATTATATAACCCTGAGATGTATCCCTTAAGGTCTCAAGGCTTTTCGCCATCGGACCCCTAAACCTCAAAATTCCTCAAAAAGAGTGGATTATAGCCTTCAATTTTGTAAATTTTTGACCTTTTTTCGCTCGAAAATAAAAATTACCGAGATGTTTACCATGGTTCCTTATAATCTCCGGGAGTCAAATTGGGTCGATGGAACCATCCAATATGCCCTTAAACGGTCATTTTACCCGTTCACAGTTTGCAGTGATTTCGTAAACTCAAGCCTACCACGGACGTTTATCACAACATATAATGATCATATAAGGTTTCAAACGGCATTATATAACCCTGAGATGTATTCCTTAAGGTTTCAAGGTTTTTCTCCACCGGGCTCAGAAACCTCAAATTTTAATTTCCTCAAAAGAGTGGATTATAGCCTTCTATTATGTAATTTTTTGACTTTTTTTCGACCGTAAATAAAAATTGTCGAGATGTTAACCATGGTCCCTAATACCCTCCAAAAATCCAATTGGGTTGGTGGAACCATCCAATATGCCCTTAAACGGTATTTCTTCCCGTTCACAACTTGAAGTAGTGATTTCGTAAACTCAAGCCTACCACGGACGTTTATGACAACACATAATGATCATATGTGGTTTCAAACGGAATTATATGACCCCAAGATGTATCCCTTAGGGTCTCAAGGCTTTTGTAACACCCCCGATTTACTAGCTAATAATAAACAATAAATAAAGGAAAATAAAAAAACCTTTAAATAAAATTGCGGAAGCATACACCTAAATCAGAGGTATTACCGCCACACTTGACAACCTGTCAAGTGTTAAGGCTTACAAAATCCCAATAATTACAACCCAATAATCTAGGTGAGCTATTTGTATAACTTTAATTATAAAATCGTTATAGCATACTAATCGATCACTTGAGCTCCTTTAGCTACGATCACTTGATTAACCTGCTTAGACAAACTTGACTGCTCACCATTAAGGACAAATTCCAAAATAGATCGTCGCAGGGCCACCATAAGAAAAAGACATGGCCGCAAACACAAGTAGCACAACAAAACAACACACACACGTCAGCAAAAAGCTGAGTAATCACCACATATCAGAATACAGAGTATAATAAGATAATTAACATTACTAGCTCAATTAAATAACGTAGTTCAAAACTACATAACACATGTACTCTGAAAATAACCTTTATCAACTCAACCTCGAATAATAATCCTTTACTCTACTCATAACCAATAGTGTGCCATGCTCTTTGTTCTATACCTAGCCTTGGACATGGGTAATTCGAATAACAAACCAACAAGTATAAAAACTTGAATACTCTCAATAACCAGAAAACACCTTGAACCAGACCACATACGGGCCAATTCCCACTGTAGGAGACCATAGAAAAATAAATAATAAAAATTGTACCTCATTCTTAACTCATGATCATTATCTCATTACCAACATACCAAGGACTAGGTCTATAACGCCGAGCCTCAAACCAAGAGTAAAATATAATAATTCTCAACCTTTTGATCTCACACATCGATCAAATAATTATTCATAAACAATCTCAACAATGGCACATGTTCCCAAATAAATAACATAACAATTCGGTTCATAATATCTCAACTCTTAAAACACATACTAATAACCCAAATATAATCATATCTCAACCCAAAAATAATACTCTGCATTAATAACCCTAAAACCTCAATAGAACAATACTCCCTATAGAAACAACATTAGAAACCCTAGAAATTATAACACAATCAATTAATACGACAATTAAATCATATAATACGAAATATACACAACTAATCACACAAATATATAAATCTATATGAACAAATCATGAAATTTACATACAATAACACGAAATACAATCAATACAAACGATAATGTATAATCAAATAACTCCGGGAAATCGATAGTGTGATTACCTTTGGATAAATTACAACAGAAGCAAGAAAAGATCGAGCGACGCTGAAACGCACGACGTTTGATCATTATACAAAACATATTATGGTGGCGCTTCTTTATAGAATAATAAAAAGAAATGGAGATTAGAGAATAAAAAGAAACTTTTTACAAGAATCAATTGTGGGTTTGATTAATGAATCCCACGCAGAAGAAATAGGAACAGCAGCTCCGGCTATTTTTTTTTTAATATAAAATATTTTTTTAAGGGTTAAGAATATTTATAGGGTTTAAAATAGTTTATGATTGTAGAGCCATATTTAAATAAAATAGGGTTTTAAAACTTTCTAAACTCTAAATTAAAAAAAAAATATGAGATTAGGAAAGTTATTTAATAAATAAAAATAACTATTTTTTTTTAAATATAATATATTAAATTATAAAATATTCGGGTATTACAGCTTTTCGCCACCGGGCCTAGAAACCTCAAAATTTCTCAAAAAGCGTGGATTATAGCCTTCAAGTTTGTAATTTTTTGACCTTTTTTCGCCCGGAAATAAAAATTGCCGAGATGTTTACCGTGGTTCCTAATAACCTCCGAGAGTCAAGTTGGGTCGGAGGAACCATCTAATATGCCCTTAAACGGTCATTTTACCCGTTCACAATTTGCAGTGATTTTATAAACTCAAGCCTACCACGGACGTTTAATTTATGACAACATATAATGATCATATATGGTTTAAAACGGCATTATATAACCCTGAGATGTATCCCTTAAGCCTACCACGGACGTTTATGACAACACATAATGATCATATATGGTTTAAAACGGCATTATATAACCCTGAGATGTATCCCTTAAGGTTTTAAGATCTTTCGCCACCGGGTCCCGAAACCTCAAATTTTCCTCAAAAAGAGTGGATTATAGCCTTCAATTTTGTAATTTTTGGACCTTTTTTCGACCTAAATAAAAATTGCCGAGATGTTTACCAAGGTCCCTAATACCCTTCAAGAGTCAAATTAGGTCGGTGGAACCATCCAATATGCCCTTAAACTGGCATTATACCCATTCACTACTTGCAGTGATTTCGTAAACTCAAGCCTACCATGGACGTTTATCACATTATATAATGATCATAAATGGTTTCAAATAGCATTATATGACCCCGAGATGTATCCCTTAGGATTTCAAGGCTTTTAGCCACCGTGCCCCAAAAACCTCAAAATTTCCACAAAAAGCGTGGATTATAGCCTTCAATTTTGTAATTTTTTGACCTTTTTTCGCCCATAAATATAAATTGATGAGATGTTAACCATGGTCTCTACTTCCCCCTGAAGAGTCCAAATGGGTCGGTGGAACCATCCAAAATGCCCTTAATAAACGGTCATTTTACCTGTTTACAACTTGAAGTGATTTCGTAAACTCAAGCCTACCACGGACGTTTATGACAACATACAATGATCATATATGGTTTTAAACGGAATTATATGACCCCGAGATGTATCCCTTAGGGTCTCAAGGTTTTTCGCCATTGGGCCCTGAAACCTCAAAATTTCCTAAAAAAACGTGGATTATAGCATTCAATTTTGGAATTTTTTGACTTTTTTTGCCCGTAAATAAAAATTGCCGAGATGTTAACCATGGTCCCTAATACCCTCCAAGAGTCCAATTGGGTCGATGGAACCATCCAATATGCCCTTAAACGGTCTTTTTACCCGTTCACAATTTGAAGTGATTTCGTAAACTCAAGCCTACCACGGACGTTTATGAAAACATATAATGATCATATGTGGTTTTAAACGGAATTATATGACCCCGAGATGTATCCCTTAGGGTCTCAAGGCTTTTCGCCACCGGGTCCCGGAACCTCAAAATTCCTCAAAAAGCATGGATTATAACCTTTAATTTTGTAATTTTTTAACCTTTTTTCGCCCGGAAATAAAATTTGCCGAGATGTTCACCATGGTCCCTAATATCCTCTGGGAGTCAAATTGGGTCGGTGAAACCATCCAATATGCCCTTAAACGGTCATTTTACCCGAAAACCCATTTGATCCAATACTTTATGACTTGAACCCGAACCTGCCCCGACTTGATATTAACCGTCAACTGATTTCATCCGACCCGAATACAATCCGCACCTAAACTAGTACCCGAGCCAATTAAAACATGAACCTGAGTCATGGAAGGTTTAATAAAAAAATTTATACCTTTTATTCAGCTTATATAGTGGTATAATTCTCAGTAAACCCTCAATCCGATTTAATACAATCTTTTGTTCAGCTTATATAACTTTTGTTTTTTACTTTTTTTATTAAATAATATAGCATTATATAGCTATGATGAGTAATAATTGAGTACTTTATACATTTATGATCATTTCCAATCAATAGTAAATAAAATATATATATATTTATATATATAACAAATTATTGAAAAAGTTTAGCATTTATTCATGGAAGATAAAAATATTGAACAAATTTTTTTTGTGTTTTTGGCATTGAAATAAAACATTGCTTGGATACAATGTTATAATAACTCCAAGACTAATACAGATACAACAGAATGCCTCACTCAGTTGATGCCATTCAATAATGGCACCTCCTTTTTCAATTTTCTCTACTAAAATCTTAATAATGACAAATTCTTCCATGAAAAAAATTTAAACCCCATAACAAATTCTTAAGGAAAAAAAAAATTGTAGGAAAAAAAAATTGCTATTTTTGTGTAATAATTAATTATCAACGAACTTAGATGCTGTAAGGTGGAGGCTTTGGCAAGTTCTTGACAACACCACATAATAAGGAGTTGTCCGGGAGGTTGTATTCGTCCCTAAGCGATCGTTCCGGGGACAAAACACTCACGTACATCTGCTGCCCCAAGTATGCCCTCTCCGGGGACTCGTTCCTTAGCTGCCACATACCGGCATTGTCGAATGTTAGCATGATGGCTGCCCATGACTTCGGGTACACTTGGACCGTGTACCTGCTCACCGCGTCTAGGAGGTTGTAGTTCTTTCTTTTCTCCGGGGTCCATTCTCCTACTTCAATCCTGTTTTTGGACATTTTTTGTTACAAAAGTATGTTACGTTTGTTGTTAGCATAATATAACATGTATGACAACAAATATATTACTCGTACTATATTACTAGGCTTTCCTAGAGTGTACGAATATTGTTATTAGGCTTTATTAGAATTGTTCGTTGTTAGAAGGTTAGTATGTAACATGTATGACTACAAATATATGTTATTAGGCTTTATTTCTTAAGAGTATACGAATTATTGTGGTTGATATATATATATGTATATATGTATGTATACTTACGCGACAGGGAAAAAGGAGTAGCCGTTCAAGTGGAAGGCCTGGATGCTCTTTTCGTGGTTTTCGAAAATGATCTCAACAAAGTTCCTAAAGGTGGCATTAAGTACATTAGGCCCTGTGGTGAACTTCTCCAAGGAATCGATGTTGGATGGTGGCTCGTCCTTGATGACATCGTATTTGAACTCCTTGTTGGCGATTTGGTAGTACTCGAGGAGCTTCAATGGGGTGTCGGCGTCAGTGTGGGAGTGACCGTTGATGGCATAGCGAAGCTTTCCATCAACGGTGCCAGCAGTGGTAGCCAACTTGATGGTTCTAGTGATGTTGATTTGGCCGTAGTGGTAAGACCCTTGTGGGTTAGGTCTGGCTGCACTAGCGGTCAAGTTCCATCTCAAGGATCGGAACTGGTTCAAGGACCAGGCCCAGCCCACGGGTGCCTCGGGAAGGGCTGTTGAAGGTGCACCCTTTCCACCTTCGTAACGTACAATGCCTGTTGCTTGAAGGTGGTACTTGGTGAACCTAAAAAAATTAAGGTCAAGTAACAATGTTAGCTAGCATGTCACAATTTATAACAACTTCACGTGCTTAGAAATTTGTGGCTTAAAATGAAAGTGACCGAGACATTAAGAATCAAGCTAGATATCTATGTAACACCGTGATATTAAAAGCTTCTTTGCAATGCCCTTACTTTTCTTCTGTCACATCCCTTAATAGAACGAAAAATTCATTGTTCACCATATTAAATGTCTAATAACGTGATAGTTGATTATATACTATAAAGTCGAACCTGGTGGATGCAATCATGTAGTAATCCTTAGGATCTTTATCAGCAGTGACAAGTACAGAGTAGCACTGGCCAAGGTGGATATCGAGGGAGTCGTAGTCATTTTGAGCAGTGTGAGACCCTTCAACCTCGACGAGCTTCATGTTGTGACCTTGGAACCTAAAGTTGATGGAATTCTTCATTCCAACATTGCAAATTCGGTACCTATAAGTCTTCCCGGGCTTCATGGTAAAGAGAGGCTCCTCCTTAGCATCACCTACTTTGCCTTGCCTACCATTCATCAACACACCATCAGGCCTAGCAAGAGACTTGCCACTGTCAAGGCGTTTCCTCAGCGCGGTGTGGCTGTCCTGGTACCAGTCTCCTACAAGGACGGTGTAGTCATCCTCGGGATCAGCAAATGGGACAGGAATCAACAGACGGCTGTTCACTCTTAGCCCACCAAAGCCTCCTGCTGCCCTCAAGAAGCCGGTTGTTGGGAAGTAGAAGTAGCTTCCAATCTGATCCTTAACCTGGAACCGGTACGTGTAGTTTGTCCCCGGTAGAATCGGGCACATTGTTCCCGGTGTACCATCTTGCCATGAGTTCTTCCTCTGTTGAATACCACTCCTGCCAAAAAAATTTAACAAGATGAAAAATAAGTCTTTTTTTTTTTTTTTTTTTTTTGAAATTTTCAATTTAGATTATATATATAGATGTTATGGTATCATTCATTCTTGTATAAGATTAAATCGCGGTGTTTGCCTTGACAGAGGTGAATATGAATATGGCCTTAGGAAAAACAATGCGAATTAGGCAAACCAAATGAGCAACAGGACTACAAACTAACCAGTGGAATAGGAGAGGCTCATCGAGGTGGTTGAACACATTGACAACAATGTTGTTATTGGTGGTTGTGTTAAGGTTAGGACCGGGGAATTCTCCATTAATGAGAACAACCTGTTGAGGAACTCCGAGGGGAGAACGAGTACCATAGGTAACCTTCCAATCGAAGAACAGGTAAGGATCCTCAGCTCGAACGATCATCACAACCATGGAAAGCAACCATGGTAACAAAGACAAGGCATTTATACTCTTTCCCATATTGTACAAATATATATATAACAGAGCTAACAAGACAAATTAATCTTAAGGCCTCCCTCAAATTATATTGTTTGAAATGAAATTTTCTTCTTTATAATGCTTAGTATGTTGTTTAAGAGGATTAGCCTGCTCGAGGCTTGTTAGCTCAAGCTTCAATATCGCCATTAACCTTCTTTATACTAAAGGTAATGAAGATGGAGATATTCCTAATAATAAGGGTAGCCTTCCAAATTCTTCCTAATTTTGGATTTTCTCATCATCAAAGTTCTAAGTATGGTTAATAATCTAAGATTAGTACATTTGTTCTTTTTTTCTCTTTTTTTCCTTTTTTCTAATTTTGCGGTTGTATTGTCCTAAAGCCTCTCAATTTCTTTTGTCTTTAAATGGTAGATTGACAATTTTTTGTTAATCTATATTTAGTACTGTATTTTATGTGCAATTATGGTAATTTGGTTGTGGAATTTCAAACTACCTTGAAATTGACATGGTCAACAACAATCTCCCACTGCACTAACATAAATTTAGACTTTTTAATTTACAGATTATAAATAAATAAAATAAAGAATAGATTAAATTTTAAGTTAATATTTTTCTGATTATCGGTATATTCTACTATAAGGATTACAGCTATTAAAAAAATGAATACAGAGTATTATAAAACGTACAAAGTACGTAGTTTCATTTTTTTTTTTTTTTTTTTTTTTTTTTTTGAGCCAAAAGTTTCAAAATTATATACACCAACATTGTTCAAAAAAATAAAATAATGAATCCATTAAATTTTAAGTTTATATTTTTCTGATTATTGATATATCTACTATAGGGATTTATCATAGTGGAACTTTTAAAAAAAATAAAAATATTATCACAACTAAAACTGCTAATGTTGGCATTTGCCCCTGTTACATTCAGGTTGCAAATTGGATTATGTTTATAAAATTCATCCGTTTCTCAATACATATAATAAGTTGACTTTTAATGAACGTATAATAAAGTCAACTTGTTGCATGTATTAAGAAATAAAGGAAGCAAGAAATACGTAGTATTAATTTCACTGTTCG
The DNA here is from genome assembly GCF_948465745.1 of Chenopodium album. Taxonomy (NCBI): domain Eukaryota; kingdom Viridiplantae; phylum Streptophyta; class Magnoliopsida; order Caryophyllales; family Amaranthaceae; genus Chenopodium; species Chenopodium album. The sequence continues at coordinate 2,654,291 of NC_137855.1, forward strand.
GCCAAAAATGAAGCTATAAGCTTGACAGAATAGTACTCTGTATAGTAAGTATACAGGTAAGCGTAAGATAAATTACCTTGACTGCCTCAAATATTTGATTAAGCACCTTAGGAAACAAGATGCTTCACCAAAATTTCTGCATGTTCCCTCACCATTAGCTCATTAGGAAAGGTTGAATATCATCGATACAATAATTTGAATTATCGCGTTCTTGAATTACATAGAACTACAAAACCTATAGGCCAAAACTGGAAATAATATATCAGTTCTGAGATGTAGCAACATTTTCTTCCTCTTCACTCTCAATGAGATCACTAGACACAGCAGAAGGGATCCTATGTCGCTTCAAAATACGTGAAGTTGCAAGCTTAGCTTTATGGTAGTCCAATACAATAACTCTATCATCATCCAAATCAATCCTCAAGTTCTTTTCTTTACACTCCTCTACAAGCTGGCATAAGTGTTTTAGATTATCAATCTCCACTCCGTTTACTTTTTTCACCTGCTCAACATACATTTTTGTCAGACACTGAAACGGAAAGGAAATCAAACATATTGTACTTACACCATAGCATGTGCAAGAACAAAAGAGCAATCCAACTCAGAAAATCATTGTTTGGAAAGGCGGCTATGAACTTTTAGCCTGTATAACTAAACTTTGTTTATGGTCAACAAAAGGGGAAAAAAATGCCCAAGCATTCAAGAAGTTTTTTTTTTTCTCCTTGCCATCTTCATTTCAATATCCCACAAAAGTTAAAGCTGAACTAAAGTAGATCTAAGCATATGTGATAACACTCAAATGACATCAGCTACACTGTACAGTTTGAAAACCTAATGGAGTATTGTGAGGTCCATGGGAAATACCCCCACCTGTTTCATTTCTAGATCTAAAAAAAGTCCAGAATTGTTCAAAATTAAAGGCTAATTAACCCTTTTGGATCAAATTTGGAGGTACGGGACACGGTGTTGAAAAATCTCGGGATTGTAAGGAACGCATCCCATAGTAAACCATATAATCCTAGAAGTTGGTCATAAAAGGTCGCGGTAGCCTTTAGTTAATTTAAAGTGGCGTGTAAATTGACTGTTTAAAGGCAAAGTGGATAATTCCAACCACCCAAATGGCCTCCTGAAATGTTGAGGGACCTATGAAAAGAACCTCAACTACTTTTCTTTCCGAGTCCGAAAAAGTCCAAAATTGCCCAAAAGTGAAGACTATAATCCACACTTTTGAACCAATTTTAGAGGTTTCGGGATCTGATTTCGAAAATTGTCGAGATTGTATGGGATGCATATTGAGGTCATATAAGAGTGAGGCCAATGGATGACCTGGTCATTGGTCATAAGGAGAGAGAGAGGAGTTTTAATATTAAAAAAATGAAACAAAGAAAAAATTGGATGAGAAGGAGTCATGACCTGGTCTTGAAGATGACCAAGCTCAAATTTTGGTCATGAAAATGTTAATGACAAGTGGCGGTCTATTATTGGTTGAAGAAAAAGGCAAACTTATTTTGGGGTATGGTAAAAGTAGGAGAGATAAAATCATGACCAAAGTTATTTTGGGCAACCATTGGGAGTCTTTGGTCATGGTTGGTTATGTGACTTGGTCATGGATGAGTGGAAAGAGAAAGAAATTATATAATAATCCATGACCAAATATTTAAGGTCATCCATTGGGTATGCTCTAATATTGTTTGAAAACATATATGACCACCATTATGTCATATAAAGTCTTGCGGTGGCCTTTAGTTAATGAAGGGAGCATAAGTTGTAAAAGGGTAAATTGGCATTTTTAAAGGCAAGGTGGATGGTTTCAACCACCCAAATGGACTCCCGGGGTGTCTTGGGTATGTGAAAAGCACCCTGCAATATTTCCTTTCTAGGTCAAAAAAAGTTGAAAATTGTCCAAAATTAAAGGCTATAATTCACGCTTTTGGACTAGTTTTGGAAATTTTTTCCAAAATTGAAGGGAGTGTGTGGGGTGTCCTCTAATGTCATATAAGTTGGTTGGAACCATAAGAGGCCTATCGATAGGTCTATAAAGTTCTAAGAAATGCCCCTTAATCACCAATTGAAACCTTGGGGGCCGCACAAGACCATATCTAAAGTGCATCTAGTCGGTCACTAGTGTGACGTGAAATGTATGTATGTGGCCTTCAGTCATCTAAAGTCTAATACTAGCCTTAAGCCTTTTATCTGACTTCAATGATATCAAATTAATAAGGACAACAGAATGCAACTCCCATGTCATGGAGTGGCTAATATAGTGATAAATCTACTAGTCAGAATTCACACTTAATCTGGAACGAAGTCAGTATTAGAGTATTAGACATGTTTCAAGCTTGGAAAAATCAATGAGGTTTTACACGAATGGTGAAAATGTAAGAAGAAATCACTAACATCATGTCACAGAAAGTTCACAACCATTTTAGGAATTGCAGGCTAGAAGCATTAAAAATAAGATAGTACCTTCCTGTCAAAAAAAAAAAAAAATAAGATAGTACCTGCAATTCTGCAAGACGCTCATATCCTGCATTAATATCATCCATTAGAACCTGAAAGAGAAGGTCAGTGTCAGCAGCATACCATTGATTAAAAGTTACTCAAAGTAGAAAATTTACAGCAGAAACCAATGTAGATACAAAAGAGGGGGGCACAAGGAAAAGAGTGTGTTGGGTAGCTCACAGTTTTTGTGAAAGCTAGGCCAATTGGGTATAAGTTTGGTTTCCTTTGGTTTACTATGAGAGATAACCAGAAAGATTTGAATGGTCAACTTGACAGAAAGCTAGATTTTGCCATGCTGGAAGATGAGATACAGCAAGAACAAAGGGCATGTAATACCAGCAGTCCCTTCAAAATACCACTAAATTAGCAAAATAATTTCTTCAGAAAAACTATCACAGGTTTATCTTCGAGGTCAGATACACAGTTTCCTCACCGATTCTCAATCTCACCTACCTAGAATACTGAATTTTGCCTTCAAACTATACTAGGTGATTTTGCAGTAGCACAATCTGCTGATGCATATTTAGGTAATAGATATAATTAGGCCTAAAACCACCCAACTTCAAAAAGATCTTGCTGGAATACAGAAGAAAGGGGGAGGAATGCAGAGATGAATAAGAAAAACTGTAGTGGATCCAAGAAGTGCTCTCTGACACATTCAAAAACAGTTTGATGTTTACATATGAAATTTGTCTCTTGTAAAAAGATACCTGCGATAATATGACTAGCTGTTCACCAGCCTTCTTGGGTTGTTCTCTGAGTGCACGTTCACACAATCTACGTGGCGAGGCATTATACCATTCTTCTCCATACTCATGGAGGTATGGCTGTGACAGAGGGATGAAAAGAAGACCAGCAAATATGTAGTAACTAGGCAGCTTATCAAATTGATGGACAGGAACCAATGGTTGCAACTGCAAGAGAATTTTGAGCCAATATCAATATCATCTGTAGAGCATTGTTGCCATGATAAATGCAACAAATGTATAAATTCAAACAAGTTCACAAAAACACCAGAGGTACAATGACAAAACCACAACCCAATCATTAGTTCTCTTAATATTAGGGTTATATGGCACTCTTTGGGTTCATGAGGTTAAGGGCCTGCTCCATCAAACTTTTTTTTAGGTCATTAAAGCAGCCAACTAGATCATCAGTTTCCAGTAGTGAGTGATCTATCCCCTTTGTGAGTTCAAATGTGCATGTATACAATTGCGTGAATTAGTGTGTGGTTCTGCTCTTCATAGGTGTGGTCATTCATATATTAAGAGCATATCATTAAAAAGTTAAAATACAAAAAAGGTTCTGACTTACAGGATGAACATTTATCAAGAAGTTGCACTCTTTGCCGTCCCTTAACACCTTCAGCTCAGCTTTCTCATTTGGTTTCTTCATGGAGACCAGATGATCAAAAGTTATTCGCTCTCTATTCCTGAAAGGAACTACCATTGTAGTAATCAATTCAGAATATCAGAAAATGCAAAACAGTAAGCACTCTAAATGCCAGAACATAAGAAAATAATAAAGATTTCAAAAGACTTGTTAATAAGAAACAGGCAAGAAGAAGAAATTTACACGCCTTCCCTTTTCACTCGTAATCACACAACATGCTGAAACAAATTGATATCTCATTCACCAATATAAGTACAAAAAATAATACTTCACTAGTTTTATGGACAATCCCTTATACAACAAGGTCTTTGCTGGCTATTACACATAAACCGTCAAAGCACAAGCTTTCTTGATTTACAATATCACAAAGTTGTAGAGAACAAGTACCTGTCCCATCATTGGCTATAGCCACACCATCAAACGCAAGAATAACATCATCTCTCTTCAAAATCTTGTGAGCTTCTGATATTGGGTTAATTTTACTCACAAGCACCCCAGTCATTCCATTGTCCATCCCAAAGTGCTCTCGGAGCTGCTGATTTTCCATTGCTTGGCACGACAAACCTAAAGAACAGAATCCCACATACTTACCACGTTCTTCTATACCAGCTATAAAATGCTTTATCACAGGCACGGGAATTATGTAACTGCAACAGATTATGCACATGTAAGTAAAGAATAACAAAGGAGATGCTTACATTATTTATGTGCTTTCATTATATATGCTTTTGTTAGGATACTACTCTATCCATCCATTAATAATCACTTATACGAAATATTTATTTGAAATGCTCTGGAAGAGTTATAGCATTCTCAAAGTATTAGAACATTGTGTTTTAAGCTACCCAAGATACCCTCAGAACCCCACTTGTTTATGACACATATGAAGGTTATGCCTGTAAAATCATGCATTAAAAATAGTGTGGATGTTTATGTACGGATAAAGCCATGGAAAGAAAGTTTTCACTTTGTAACCCATCTACTTACATGTGTGTGTCATAAATAAGAACTAATTATTAAGCCAATCAGCTAAATTACCCATATCTATATAATAAGTAAAACAAAACATAGTAACTACGGAAATTTAACCATTAAAAAATATAGAATAATTCAACTTGTCAATAAAATGATTTTGCTGAAGCAAATACTTAAGTAAGAACAGAGATAGTAACAAGTGCTAGGCAAGGGGCAAAAGAAAGAACAATTTCCCACATCAGCACTCTCACCTAGCTGAAATCACACAGCATACTCACCCAATATTTTCTGCACCTGAAAGGTTCTGGAAAGCTACTCCAGCAACTTTATCTCCCATGATTGCCGGGCCTCCACTATTACCCGGATTAATAGCTGCATCAATTTGTATTGCTAAGAGCTGAGTAGCCCCATGTACATATTGCGTTGGCTCAACTCTGGAAACAACTCCTTTTGTTACGGATATATTATCACCTCCTGCAGATAAGTATAAAATGCTATCAGTTGCCTAAGTCAAGTCAATATAATAAATCATTTAAAAATTCAACATGTATGCAGGCAATAGCTCAGTGTTACAACTCCTTTATTTTGACTGTTCTCCTCATTGCTTGTAAGTCTTAATGGTTATAAACAAGACAACTCCAAGTCTTCATCCCAGACCATAGATTGCACGTGCACTAATACTTTGTGATTTTGTATGGAAGACACGATTTATATGTATTCGATGAGATTGAAGAATGCAACAGACAATAATCCATAATATGAAAATCCAAATGGATTTACCATGTGGCATTACCTTGGGGATATCCGTCAACAGCAACAGCTTCTTGTAAAAATGGAATCTCTCCAAGTTCCAAATGGTTCACACCCTGCCAGAACTCTTCATTCTCAACAACTAGGACAGCCAAATCACATTCATGTCCAACTGCCAATACTTCTGCTCTATACTTAGTAGGACATCCATGTTTCCTAACGAGCACAAATGTGTGATCCGCCATCACGTGAGCATTAGTCAGGATCTTTTTTCCAGAAATCACAAACCCTACAAGAAAACCCTTATCATTAACAAAGTTTATTTCTTCATATATGACTGAATGTAAAATATATAGCAGTCAAGCAATCAAATTAAGGTAATACTTCCCCAAAACCTCGATAACATTCGATTAGTAGAGCAATACATTTAAAATGTGCATTGAACACGATTGATCATCTGTTTCACTCCCACAACTCTCTAATTCCCTTCTCACTACCAATAGTCTTAACATTCTCCTACCTTTTCCCCTCCATAAACCAGCAAAACTACGAGTTAATGTGTCGTCTTTCTGATCAGGTTAAACAATGCATAGTGATTACATTACTGCTCCAAGACTTTCAATTACAAAATTTCTTCCCTATTATCCAAATACTACAACCCAAACTGCTATTAACAATCATAAATTCATAACAATTACCAAACTAAAACATAAATATATATGAAACCCACAATTATTTAACAAAAATTATTAACAATCATAAGTTCATAACAATTACCAAATTAAAACATAAATATAAATGAAACCCACAATTATTTAACAAAAATGAATTAATAAACATGAAATGGAATAACAATTCAATGAAAAAAGGGGGTGAATTTACCAGAACCCATAGTTTCGCGCTGCAATTTATTTTGCCAAGGAAGAAAATAATTAGGACTACTTGCAACTGTAAAAATCTTAATTACAGAATCAAGAGCTAATTCAACTGCAGCATAAACATCCGTTTCTGTCAATTTATGCCCAGAAACTTCTTCTTCTTCAAACCCCACTTCATGATCATCCAATTGATCATTATTCTCATCATTTTTGCACAAATTGGGAACATGGGTATTATTAATTGCCCCAGTAACAACATATTTGGGGAAATTTAAGCAATTATCTTTGACAAATGAAGTGGGGTTTGAAGAAGATGAAAATGAGTAAGGTTTATGAATGGAGAGAGAAAGAAGGGGTCGACGGCGAAGAGAGTGGAGGAGAGAGAGTGAAGAGGTTAGAGTGTGGAATGCTCGGCGGAGGTTATGGCCTTGCATTGCTCTCCTCCGACTATGGTGTTTGCGGTTGATTTGGGGGGTTTTACAGGGTTTAAGGGGTTAGCCTGTTGCTGTGTGAAGAGATGGTCAAGTGTGCTAGGCTAGCCACCCATATGGTAGACGGGTTTTGGAGTTTGGACTATATTGTGGACTTGAGGATTGACTCAATGACTCGAGCCGGTTTTCCTCAGGATGTGTCTTAACATGTGAATCTCTAAAAAATTATGCGAGTAGTTAGGTCATGTTTTATTTAATATAAAAAAATTAAGTTTGATAAAAATAAGTTAAGATTAGCAAAATACATTTGAATGATAGCAATCATCTAATAATCTTAATGATTCCGTTAAAATAAAATAAAAATCCTAATGGTGATGTAGTCATTTAGCCTAAGAAAAGGATCATTTATAAAATAAAAAATTTTGAAAAAATTAAAATAAATAAATAAATAAACAACTTGGGAATGGATAGCTCATTAGACCTAGATTAGATCAAAGTGATTGAATAACTAGCTCATTGAAATGTCAATTTGGAAAGAAAGAAAAATTAAAAGGATGTTGTTGGACTAGTGTGACCTATACATAGTACAGGAGACCTTGTTTGAGAAAAATGTTCATTCCTATTCTAGCTAGTTACATGAATTATTTTACCTAATATCTTATAATATGTGTTGACTCTCCCTAATAAAAATCAAAACCTAGTGTGGCGCACACAGGTCAAGCCCATGCCAACCCGAGTCCTGCATACCCAAAAATCAAAGTAAAGGTCGTGTCTTGATAACCTTGTACAAATTGCAATCTAGCCTATATATGTCTGTCTAGCAAGTGAAATCAGCCTTATGATGCAACAATATAGTCAGTTGAAGATTTCCTCCATCTTTATTTGGTTATGATATTAAGATGACTAGATGAGTTATATGAATAATTGTAATTGCTAAATAAATTTCAAAGGTGTTAACTATTTATTAGCAATTAATTATTTTTGCACGCCTAATGAGTTGATTCCTATATGATAGTTGAATGTTATATAATTGAATTCTCAATTGGATTGTTTACAGATGTGACAACGAGTTTGTTGATGTATGTACTTAATAGTGATGTTGATGTTTGCAATCTAAAACCACTTAAAAAATTTTAATATGGCTGGAATAATTTAACCGCGATACAATTAAGGAAAGAATACATAATACAACTTTATTGATAGATAATACTCGTTTTAGAGTATTGGAATATATTCTTCTCAGTTAATGCGCATCTACAAGCTTGTCCAATGATTATTCCCAAAAGCAAATCGATGTTAATAAATTAGCTCCCTACTTATAGCAAAATAAACGTGGAATGTAGCTCAAGGTATTAAATTAATTAGCTTAGCCTCGAATCCAACACATCGATCTCCCTAGATAAGTCAAAAACCTAAAAGGATAATAAATAGCCTTGTTTAGCATAGATTTGAGTATTTGACCACCCTGCATGAGATACAATCTAGCATAGATTTGGCCACTCCGCAAGAGATACAATCTTGGCTCAGTGCCAGCGAAATAATCAATATAGAGTTTCATATGCCTAAAAGATAGGTTTAGTGGCACACTTTTAACCTATTAACCTACCTAAATCATCACAACTCACTAACTTGATTTACCATAAATTAATTTTCAACTTTAAGAGAATAATTTACAATTAATTGACCTATCTTGCCCAATCTTCATTCAGCTAAAGCTGCTTAAATGTTAATTATGTCAATTAGTTATTGTAAATGCATAACATTCCTTATCCAACCATAACCAAATCAATTAAGTTGACGATCAAAAACACCAGGCCAGTCTAAGCATTCGATTTAAAATGGAGTGCATATCATGTGTTAAATAAATTTTTTCTTTGTTGTTTTGGTTGGAAAGGCACAACAAACATAACACCGAAATTACTCAAAGCAAACTCACTATATACATGACAATTGGCCAGTAGACCATATACAGGCACGAGGAACCCATTTGAACATGGCGACAAGAAACAACCCACAATTAGCATGCCGAATAGCCGGGGCACAACCAACCCAAATGCATGCAAATTTGACATGAGTCAATGCTATTTTCTAATATATATATATATATATATATTTTTACCATTGCAACATTGCTAGATAAAGCCCAATAACATATATATTACTCCTTTTGTATTTTTATTGCGTGCTTGTATTCCTTATTTGATGACCTAAAAGGACCAAAAAGTTGTGCTTATTTCTATTTTTATTTCATGCAAAATCCCCCTTTTGAAACTAAAATTCCCTAATCATCCTTTTAAGTTGATATCCACATATAATAACTACATAAATCAAACAGAAAGCATTCTTACTCCACATTATTGACTCAAATTAAAAACAAAATATAGAATATTTTATAGGAAATTTTGTCAGAAACCACCCGTTTAAAACACTTTTTTGTCAAAAACCACCCGAAAAAAAATTTGTTGTCTAGAACCACCCAATTTTAAAATTTAGTTGCCAAACGCCACATGAGTTTATTTTCCGGCATTGACCCAAAACTCCGGCGTTGACCCTACCCTCGTGCCTTGCACGTGACTTTAATGAACCCCTCCCTTATCTTTCTCCTCTTCCTTCTCTCTCCTCTCTGTTCTATCTCTCTCCTCTCTCTGCAAGCTAACTCCATAGCCTCCATTGTTGTTGTCTAAGGTCTAAAATTAGCAAGACCTGCCAGCAGCCTGAATCCCCTTCCGGTAATCCCCTTCCTCTGACTTCCCCTTTCCGGCCAACCTCCCCCTCTCCCCCTTCCCTTGTCTTTCTGGGTGTCGCGTCATCGTTCTTTGTTAGCGGCGTACGTACCTTCTAGGTTTTCAATAAGTCGAAGATTAAACATGCTCCTTGCCAAATTACTGGAATTACAATGTCGAAATTGTTGCAATTGGTGGCGAATTGATGTTTGTAGGCGGCGAATTGGTGAAATTTATGGTGTTGTTGGTGGGCGAAGGTGGCGGTGTGGATGTTGTGTATCGCAGCTGGTGCGATGTGTGTTGGAAGGTGTGGCTGGGTTGCTGCGGTGGGTTGCTGCGGTCGGTTGCTGCGATGTTAGGCTGTTGTTTGGAGTTGTAGGAGATGCAGGTAGCAGGGTCTATGGGAGGCCTAGAAGTGAAAGTGGAACCTCCATGAACAATGTCTACCCCTGCTCTCATTTTTTTTTATTACTTTTGAGATTCTAATGAAGTGCTGGAGTTATTGGTGGCGCCGGCGGTGGCAATAGTAGCGGTAGAGGATGACTTGTGCAAGCTCCATTGTTGTTGACTAAGGTTGTTGCTTCTCAACAATGGTTTGTACTAATTTTTGACCTTAGTCAACAATAATGGAGCTTGCAGAGAGAGGAGGGAAAAGGAAGAGGAGAGAGATAGGGGAGGAGTTCATTAAAAGTGGGTCAACGCCGGAGTTCTAGGTCAATGCCGGAAAATATACTGTTGTGGTGTTTGGCAACTAATTTTTAAAATTGGGTGGTTCTAGACAACAAAATTTTTTTCGGGTGGTTTTTGACAAAAAAGTGTTTTTAGTGGGTGGTTTCTGACAAAATTTCCTATTTTAAAATGATTCCGAATGTAATTCACACATGATTTTAAAACCTTATCAACTTTTCTTAATTTCCGTAAAAAAACGAAAAACGAATACATAATAAAGAAGAGACGATTGAAGTAAATTAAAAAAACAAAAAACTTGAATAAAATCGAAAAAGACAAAGAGGAGTAAAAAACAACCCATAATAGCATGAATAACCAGTTTCACAAAATCAATGACCCCACATTGCACATGATCATCTCATATTCTCATCTCATTTCATTTCCTCTTCATTTTTCAATTTCAAAAACAACCACCTGGACAACTTTTTCTTTACCCTCCCATGCCATGTCATCAATCTGTGTCAACCCATCTCTCCCCTCTTCTCCACCGTCCGATCTTCCCCCCTTTCCTCTCCCCCTAACCGTCCGATCTCCCATCCTCATCCATCTAATCTTCTTACAAACAAAATACCCTTATTATAAATATAAATATTATTCACCCCCTTTATTTCCTCACTCACTCACTCTACTTTCTCTCTCCTCCATACTTTCTCTCTCTTCCTACAACATGGCTTTCCAAGATCATCACCCTTCTTTCCCAGATTACCCTCAGGTAATAATAAACAAAAATGAAAATAAATTGATTGTTATTATGATTTTTGTTGATTTTTTTGCTGATTAATTTGGTGTTGATTTTGTTGTTGTTGTAGATGATAATGGGGGCAATAGAAGGGTTAAACGAGAAGGAAGGTGCGAGTAAAGAGGCGATAACGACCTACATAGAGTCAAACTATGCAGATCTGCCACCGACTCACGCGACGCATGTGGAGCACACGTTAGAAAAGCTGAGACAAACAGGTCAACTCATGATGTTGAAAGATGACACTTATATTCTCAATGATGAGCAACAAGAAGATGAGGAGGAATTAGCTGATGATGAGCCAACTAATGGGCTTAGTGAGCCCATTAAGAGAGGACGTGGGCGCCCACCAAAGCCCAAGGGAAATAACCCTCCAATTGGGCCGGGCCCAAATCAGCCCGTTAGGCCCAGAGGTAGGCCACCTAAGGAGAGGGACCCACTTGCTCCTGTGACCCGGCCCATTAAGCCGCTGCCTTCTGGAAGGCCACGTGGCAGGCCAAGGAAGAATCCTTCAGAAGTTAGTGTGAGTAGTGTTGGTGGTGGTGGGGTAGGGGTTGGTGGTGTGAAGAGGGGTAGAGGTCGTCCGAGGAAGTCTTGAGGGGTATAATGATAATTTTCGTAGGGTGGGTTGGGGGTAGAACCGTAGAATTGTTAATTTGTTATGAGGAGGAGGAAAAATGAAGATGATGAATGATGGTGTAGTAGTGTTTGTTTTTACATGCCTTTTGAATCTTTAGATTAAAAAGAAAAAGTTAAAAAAAAAAAGGGTAAATTCTTGTGATGACAACTAATTTTATCTTGGGTATTTTTATTTTTTAATGATAACTTTCAAAAAAAAAAAAAAAAGGAAGAACTTTAGTTTCTGATTGGTAGGAATTTTTTTTTTTGAATTTAAAAAAGCTGAGGATCTTAAGGCATGCTTAAGAGTATTTTAATTTTATAAGTAGGAGTTTAGAGTAGGTGGGCCCCTTTTTGGCTCTTTTTTTTTAATTTATTTAATTTTAGTTGTAGTAAAAATGTTGTTAATGTAATGGGTTTATGAATTGATGTGATATATAAAAGGAACATTGGATTTCATGTGGTTGGATTATTATTGGATGAAAATGGTTATTATAATTATTGATATGATTTTATGAGGAAATAATTGTAATAATGTTGGTTTCCTTAATTTAATTGGAAATTTGATAATGAGTTGGTTTTGAGAGGATGTTATCAACATAAAAGGACAAATTATGGAATAATTCTTTTAATCTGGACCGCAATTTGTGACATTAAATGTGGGTTAAAATCAAAGTATCATAATCAACGTAATCATTGTAATAAAGGCTATATTTGGTTCATCATGGACAGTAATTTCTGATGCTGGCTGTAAATTAATTGGAAAGAAATTATGTGTTGAGAGGAAATTATAATGGAAAGAAAGAAATTATTTGGCTAAGAATTTGCGGTGAAGATAACTTGCTTCTTTTGACTTTTGTGGGTAAGAAAATGTATCACATAAATCACATTTGATCGCATACTTGTATTAGTTTACTTTTATCACATAATTCACATTTGACTGCATACTTGCATTAACCCAAATACTCGCACATCTTACTTGTATAAGTAGTATTTTTATGATAATCTTAAATTGCGGGTAAGAGAGTAATCACATTTGATTGCATTGTTTGTATGTTTAATACTTCTTCGTACTTTGTTGTATATGTCAATTGTGATGACAATAATGATAGTGATAAGATACAATTAGAAAAATAATTACTATGCATGGAGTTGTGACTCTCACCTTGTGATTTTGAGGTCACTGGTTCAAGCCCCACCTGTTATTTTGCAACCTCTAAGAGGTGTCGATGCATGCAGTAGCGAGGTTCTTTTATCTTACAATAAAAAAGCACTAAAATAATAATTGCAAATCAACCAAATACGATTCTTATTACTACCTTCAAACTTACATAACTGCCTATAGAGTGTACCGTGTATTTAGTACTGGATTTGTATTTGATATGATATAATTGATATGTATGTTACGGAGTATTAAACTTGACTCTTTTGTTAATTCATATTTCATATTTGTAGTATATCATTGTTTATTACAAAAAAGGTCTTAGTTATATACAAAAAGATAATAAGCAATTAAAGGTTGACGTTTAGTTGTAAAATTACAAATTGAGAAAGGAATCATGCTTTTCTTTTGAGAGAGGCTGGGGGTTTAAGTTTCTAAATGGATTTTTTTTTTTTTTTTATTTTTTTTTTTTTATTTTTTAAATACGTAAAAGTAAAATTGAAATAAAAGCATTTACTATTATACTTATGATTCCAATAGTTTAAGATTGATGGGCAAATCATCATTATATATACACAAAGGCTTTATTGGAGTCGTCCTTTGTGCCCGAGGCTTGAAGTTCACATCTCCCCTCCTTTTTCTTGATTGAAATTTAATAATCATGAATTAAAATTGTTGCACATGAGGAGATCATTCCTATAATTATTAAGTGCACTTGCTATAATATGCTTGATTTTAATGAAAAATTACACAATAATTTTGGTTATATGAGTGCTCAAGTACCACTCAACTTCCCAATAAACGAGTCAAAGTCTTCCAAGATAAGCTCATCAAAATATTATTGTTACTATGCTAGCCATCCGACCAAGTATTTTCTATACAGAAAGGATTGATCACGTGTTTTAGATACCGACTATATGACTTAATCTATTAAGATAGTTGACATCCTTTAAAAAAATATTTTGAACATAATTGTTATCGGAATATTGGTTGTAGTAATAGAGTGAAGTAACTAGACAAGTGATTGGGTTAGTACCAACTACCAAGTATTTAAATTAAAAAAAGGAGTTATTTACAAGTTGTAAAAGTTGCCTCTACAAAAGTTCTTAGTATCTTATAAAAGTTTTCCAAATTATAGCTTTAGTACTAAAAGTAACTTATAAAACACTAATACTTTACCAAATATTGTTTTACAAACTTAGTGAAGTCTTAGATTCTGATTGAAAATTTTATAATTTACTAATCACAAAAAAAAAAAAAAGAAAAAAGAAAAAAGAAAAAAGAAAAAAGATTAGCTCTTCCAAAATGGAGGGAAAAAAGAAGAAAAACAAATACAAAGACATTAAGATAGAAATAAATTAGGTCCTTCAAACAAAAAAAAAAAAAAAAAAAAAAAAAAAAAAAAAAAAAAAAAAAGAAGAGATAGAAATAAATTAGGTTAGCCTATGTTCTTAACTTTTTTTATTATAATTTTTTTAAAATAAATTCACTAGAAATAATTACGAGTAACATATTCAAGGTCTCACCACTATAGTTACTACGTTAAAAAAGTTAGCACATAGTCACATATAGTCACATACATCTTTCTATTATTGGATGCCATTTGCATGGTTGACAAGGCCTGAAACATCAGTAGGCCCAAATTGAAGCCCAATATATGACGCACAATTACAAAGAGAAAAAAAAGAAAAGAAAAGAAAAGAAAGAAGTCTTCTGTGTAAACTTTTATATAGCAGTAACATTACTACAATGGGCTTACAAGAAGAACGTCTCGCCTCTCGAGTCTTGACGACCTGATCATCAATAGCTTATTCAACTACTACAGATATCATTGTCGATATCACGATATGGTGTTGCTTATGTTTGTCACAGTAACACTGTCGATATCACGATATGGTGTTACTTCTAGGAGAATGTGAAGGTAGCATAGATGAAGTTTAGGCAAATAGTTAAAAGTTAATCCAAGGTTATACTGTATGTAATTGTAAAAAAAAAGTTAGCTTCACAAACTAAAATTGTAAGAACAAAAAACATGTACGAAGTATGTGATTTTGGGCTGACCCAATTATCTTGTTAACCATATACGATGATATTCTGCTGACCCAAATACCCAAAAAATAATGGATCAGTTACGAGCCCAATTTAAAAGAAAAAAACTAAAACGACTCCGCTGGGGATCGAACCCAGAATCTCTGGTTTCGTAGACCAGCGCCTTATCCATTGGGCCACGGAGTCGCTCGTTGATGTAGTTTCTAGTGTTTCATCTAATATCTATTTTATATGTATAACATAAAGAAAATTAAATGTTAATCCTATTTTTTTTCGTTCAATTTTAGTTAACATATTTCTTTTATCATATTTGCTAAAGCATTATATAATTTCAACAATTGAAATTACGATAAAGGTAAGGTGCAATAACTAATTTAATTAGATTTATTATGTTAATAAAGGACAATTACTTGTACATAAGATCACACGCACGTACGAATCTAAGCTACCTCTTCTATAATATACTTCTTACTTTAATTTGCTTTTAATTTTTCGATAAAAATGATGATTAAAAAAATACGTATGCCAAGCAAGTGCATACACATACCCTGTATAGTATGTACCATCTTCATGATTTAATTTTGTACTATGATAAAAGTGGAACTACAATTTAGGAGCTTAGAAATCATCAGCTATCGTATCATCATCACAAATATTATCGATACAAGTAGCTTAATATTAGCTTGCATTAATTAGAAACTCTCAATGATCGATAATAATTTGTAAGTATATGTACAAGTGATATGATTAAGATAAAAAGTCGGGGTATAATTAAGCCCCCACCCCACGCCGGACTAGGAGGCAAGGGACAGTCGGACAGCCGACAGGTACGACCCAACCCTGTTGCTTATCTCCTCCTACTTAGCTTCTTACCCTCAACTCTCCCTTTCTAGCAGCCCCCATCAATGCCATCTTTTGTATCCATCGTTTTCGCAATAGCGCTAGCTTATATAGGTTCGGATATAAACAATCTTATTTGTGAGTACGTATGAATAGGTGAATTATATATTATTACACTTAAAATAGAAATACGATTTATTAATTCATACTAGTCTGTTTAAAATTTTACATGCTAAATAAAATATTATTCATCGATTCTAAGATCCAATACAATACCTAATAGTCTGTTTAAAATTTTACATGCTAAATTAATAAGCACTTATTAAAATGGAAAGAGTATTTAACAGTGTATCCCGTCTTCTCATATATATTATTGCCATATACACCATCTTCTCACCCTCCTTTATATACATCTATCTAGTCTCTACCTTTCCGTGCCCTAATATCTTGTTAACTTTAAAAAAACGTAATTTAAATTTTACGACGAGATGATCAACGAGCACTTAATAGTTAATATGCTAAGCTTTAATAAATTGATCCTACCTAATCACGCACCCTTGTACTCCAATTCCTCTCAATTAATTATAATTCGAGAATGAAAAAATAGTGGTACATGCCAAAACCCATAAAATTTATAACACACATGATATGATATGATGATTAATTACGTGCACAAATGAAACTGATAATAGTACATCAAAAAATTAAATGCACCACACCACAAAATTAAAATGAAACTCTATCTCTCTCTCTCCATAATATTATTGCTACTCCCCATCAATCCATCATCATCATCATTAAATTTCTTTGTCATCCTTATAAAAAAAATACCACATAATTTATCTATTTATTTCTTTTATTTTTTTTCCCAAAAACAAAAAAAAACCCTTCTGCTATGCCCTAACAAATAGCTAGCTGTCTACATTACACTCACTCACTCACTCTCACTCACTTCACTTCACTCACTCACTTCACTCACTATAAATCTTTACTTCACTTTCTCCGCGCCTCCTTAGCCTTTTCTCTTGGGGGTGCACCCTTCTTATTCTCTTTCTCTCTCTAAAATTCGCTCTCGCTTTCTCTCTCTAGAAAAAAAGGAAAATAAATAATTCTCATTTTAAAATAATTATATCATTTTCAATTCATCATTATCATCATCTTTTTCTTCTTGCAAAGGTTTCCGGTGAGTAAGATAATTTCACGGCGAAATTTTTGGAAGTTTGAGATTTTTTTGCTCCACCAAACACACCCCACAAACTTGCATGATCTTCTCTCTTTCTCTCTCTTCTTCACCAAAACTAAAGCTTTGAGCTTTGCTACTACAACTACTAATTTTAAGGTATATACAATTTTTTTTTAATTTTATTTTTCTTTAATTTAGTTGTTTAAATATTTTTTGATGTTGTTATAAAAATAATTTTGGAAGGGTCTTTTTCTTCATAGTTTTCATCAAAAAGTTTGCAAATCGAGGTTGAAAAAGGAGGAAGATTATGTAAGAAAATAATTAAAGTAAATTAAGGTTTGACTGAATGAACCGAGAAAAAATTCATCATGACTTAGCTAGCTTGTTATAACTGCTAGCTTCTTCTATTTCATATTAACTGTTTAAGAGAGCTCGAACTTATTTTTAATTAAAAATTAGGGATTTTATTTTGCAATCCCAAGGAAGAATTAGAGAATTAAGAAGGAACTAACTTCACTACTCCCAATCTTTCAATAGTCAAAAGAGTGTGATAAGATTTCTCTTTGTTAGGACCTTAATAATACCTTATACTAGAGTAAAGTACTAGTTTCACTTTGTTTAATTATTATTATTATTGCAGCTTCACTCTTACTTATATTAATTACTACTATAGTAGGAGTAATATATAGTACTCCCATTAGTACTACGTACAATTCTATGACTACCTAGCTACTAGTACTATATAAATTTGTATATTATTACATGATTTTAGGGAAATTTATGTAATCCCAAGACTATATATTATAAAATCATCTTCTTCCCTTCATAAAAAGTCTAAAACTCTTAGCTTTTTACAGGTCAAATTTATGAGAATTAGCAAGTGTATGTATGTGAAGAAGAATTATTAAGATTAATTATTACTATTATTATTAGTAACCAATAATTATTATAAAAGTTTGATAATATCTATGAATTTCAAGCAAGATCTCGTTTAATTTGATACATTATTTCTTTCACTTTGAAATTGGTGTAAATCTCTCTTCCCTTTTACTTTCCCTACACGAGATCCAAACACGGTACTCCTCCCCTTTGCTTCAATCACCCCTTTAATTTCCCCACGGTATATCAACCTTTTCATTACATACATTTTCTCCCTTCCCTAAACCCGTCAAAAAAACATAAATTTACACAACACGATACACTCACTAATCTTTATTTTCCACCTTCACATAAATTTACACTACACAATACTATCACTAATCTTTCTTTTCCGCGACTGAATACTGAATTACTTATCAGTTATCAGTCGCAAATTTAGATATATACATATTACACACGGTCGGTCATAGGTTTTCATTTTTTCTAATCATGTGAAAAATCCATATAATTAGTAATTGTTTTTTTTTTTTTCCTTCATGAATTTGTAACCTATTTTTTTGTATTTAAATTTATAATTTAGGAAAGTCTGAGCAAAGGGGTAGTACTGTAGTAGTATAATTTGTTGACTTTGGGTTTGACAGTTCAAATCTGGTGAAAGCTGCTGATAAATCACTAAAAAACACAGCTATATACCTGCCTTAGCTTTAGCTGCTCTACTCAAAAAGGAGAAAATCTTTCTCAACTGTTTTTCTAAGTGAGAGAATATCTTTGCCCTTTTTTTTACATCAATATCTTCTCTTTAAGGGTAGATCTTCTTCCTCCTTTTAACATTATTTTTACAAAATATTTTTTTTGAGTATTTTTTTTTTTTTTTTTTACTCCTATATTCTTCATTTGATATACCTATATATTTTTTTTTTAAATATAGGTAATAAGCTTGAATTTGACATAGAGATCAAGGAGAAGATAAAGGAAATGGCGTCGTCGTCGAATTCGCCGTGTGCAGCGTGCAAGTTTCTAAGGAGAAAGTGTCAACCAGAATGTGTTTTTGCGCCCTATTTTCCACCAGACCAACCTCAAAAGTTCGCCAACGTGCACAAAGTGTTTGGTGCTAGTAATGTTACTAAGCTTCTCAATGAGCTCCACCCACATCAAAGGGAGGATGCGGTCAACTCGTTAGCTTACGAGGCGGACATGCGTCTTCGTGATCCCGTCTACGGTTGTGTGGGTGTGATTTCCTTGCTCCAGCACCAGCTCCGACAACTCCAGGTGGACTTGTCTTGTGCTAGGACCGAGCTTTCCAAGTATCAGAACTTTGCTTTCCCCACCCCCGCTACAGGAGGTTGTAGCGGGGGTGGTGGGGTAATAGCGGCGTCTGCTATGGCAAGCACGGCTGCCGCCACAGCAACGGCCGCCAACCACCACCACCACCATTCCCCGTCCCTCGGAATTGGTCTTCTTGGAATAGGTGGTGGTGGTGGGTTTTCTGCTGGTGCGAGGGACCAACACCAGCAGCACTTATACTCCCACCACCAATTTTTCCCTAGCAACCACCAAGCGGGTGCTGGACTTGGGATTAATAGTATAAGAGGGTTCGACATGGCGGCGGGTGGTAGTGGTAGTCATGGATATGATGCTGGACTTCTAGCCATGAACATGAATGTCTCGGCCGCAGCCGGTATCGGACAGCTTAGTCAGCTCCATCAACAACCTACTGCTAGGACTGCCGGTGGCGATGACCGCCGTAGTATTGATCCGTCTTAATCTCCTTAGGGTTTCATGCCATGGCTTCTTCTCAAACCCTACCATAGGTAATTATTCATATTTCTATTTTATTTGTATGTTTTAATTATTTACCTATTTATTAGTTGGTCCACGTTAATGAAAAATTTCATCTTTTTTTATTTTTTTTTTTGGTATGGGAATTACAAAATTATGCTTCACTAAATACCGGAGAATTTCATAAAACTATGAACTCATTTACTATATTTTCCTCTTTTTCCTATAATTTTCCGAAAACATAGTTATCATCACATGGTGTGTCTAATAAAATTGCTCAAAGAACAGCTACATAAAATCAAATTCAGCAATTATCATACATTATTATGTTATCCAAACACTATTATCCTTTATAACAAATAGTTAAATTTGAAATTTTTGTGGCTTAATATACAGTAAGATTCATTATTTAGTGCAGTGGATTTTTTTTTTTTTTTTTTTTTTTTTTTTTTTTTTTTTTTTTTTCAGAATAGAAATATATAAGGTCAGATGTAAGCTATTTTAAGAAAGTACTGTATGTTTATTTGCTCTTTATTCATTTCCTATCCTTTTTAAAATCCAATAAATCATTTTCGAAATATAGTTAATTTAGATGATCACAAATTATATTTCTCCCGTTACTTAGAACAAAATAAAATGATAATAATATTTCCTCGGATGATTTATTAATGTACAATTGATTTTAAGAAATTAGGGTTTTGTTGAACATAGTCCTTACAAGAATTTCTAGTTTGAAAGGTATAATTTCAATTACTAGTAATTTATGATAAAACCACGTGTTATAATAAATGGTAATGCTGAAAGTTTTGTATATCTACATGTTATACAAACTATAATTAGCGTTATGGGAAGAGTAAATATTTGATAGTATCCGAATTTGAATTGCCTTTAATTCACTTGTGTCTCCTACAAAAGATTTAATTAGTTTCATAGAAAAGAACATGTACTAGCACACAAGTTAGGGTTTCAATATGAATCAAGATGAGTGTAAACGAGAATGATTAGGGTTTAATATGAAAAGTTAAAACCGAATTAAAAGAGCAAGATGAACAAAGAAGAAAGCCATATTAATAATTTAGCGATGATGAGGTCATGCATGGTATAATAAGTGTCCTTTTTTGTACTGACAATACTAATATTAGACAGCAAATAATACGCTCGACCACGTAAAAATCAAAAAAACATTGCAATACACCAATATATGTACATATCACATTGTACTTTCCTTTTGCATCTTTGCTATGTATGTGCTTTTTGTCACTTGGTCATTAGCTCGTGTAGTCCCCAGCAATAATCATTTTTCTTTTTCATTTATATTTTAGAAAAATAAATTGAAATTACATACTCGTTGTCATAATAATAATAATTATATTTGCGAATTTTCATCTTTCGGGATAGATTCTAAATTATATGGTAACTAGATGATGCCCGTGCGATGCACGGGTCGATCTATTTTTTTTAAAAAGATATTTTTCATATTTATGTGATTACATTTGTTATTTTATTAGTTGTACGTAATATATCATTTTCTCCGTATTTGTTTTAAAATATTAGATTAAATTCATAATCTCAAAAGATAATATTTCGTATTTAATTAATGTAACTATTAAAATCTCATTGGTCAATTATGCTTATGTGGCACTTGAATTATTTATTGGATATGGCTATAATTTATAATCCTACGTGGCACGTTAACTTATCTTAGGTGGCATAATCCTATTGTTGTTTTTTAAAAATATTAATCCTATGTGGCGCTCTAATAATTTTTAAAAAATAAAAATCCTACGTGGCGTTCTAAAATCTCGGGAAAAAACTCCCCTTTATATATATAATATTAGATTAGATTATATTTGCGAATTTTCATCTTGCGGGATAGATTCTATGTTATATGGTAAATGTAGATTTTTTAAGTTAAATTGATGTAATGGTTTGTAATTAATAAACCGCTGCACCAGTTATTTTGTACTTAATGTTGAACAGACGTATAAGAAATTATAAAAATTTCTATAAAATTAATTGATTCTTCTATTAAATTGCTAGTTCTAATTAACGGAGTACTTTGTATGTATTACACAGGCTCGTAAACATGGAAGATCTAGCAAAATTCACTATTTTGAAAGGAGAAAATGAGAGACCAAGCAAGATAGAAATGATCAAAGGGAGCAAGACAGATGAGATTGAGGAAGTTGATGATGTCCTCATATATCCATATTATTATTAACATCTTTACATTGAAAATTCTTGCCATATATGTGTACCTATATATTTTATCTCTTATTTTTTTTCCCTTTTTTTTCTTCTAAGAAATCTAAATTCTGTCATATTTTATGGGACAAATACATGCATGTGTTCTGGTATTTTTAGTCTTGTCATTTTGTTCAAGATTTCTCATGACCCTTTTTCGTACAAGTATATTTTTCTTGGTCACTTCTACATATACATATATATTTATATGATCGATCACTGACATTTTACAAAGTCCAAGTTGATATTGCCGGGTTCATTTAGGAATTCCAAATTGAGTATGGCCGGATTTGATCTTTACAAAAACAATTGATTGTTTAAATTAGTACAAACTACAAAATAGTTATAGTTTATTTGGAAATTAAAGGATCACAATTTAGATGTGTATGTACAATGCTTAATTGCAATGATAGTACTTGTGTTTTTCCCATCTAGCTAGGTTGATAATATACTTTTAAACAATTATAAACAAGTAGTGAGTGTATGTATATGATTGCTTAATTATATATCGCATGCATGTAAAGATGTAATTAGTGTGCGTGCGCATACATATGTCTGTACGTGTGAAATTAAAGTTGTACTCGTATAACGTATGCATGTGATAGTTTATAGGATCAACAAAAGATCTTGTCAAAAATTAGCAAGATGTTTTAAAAATTGATAAAGGGGCATTGTTGAGTTGTTGACACTGTACATTAAAATTAATTTACTCTTTTGGAAAAGGTGATACTTGTATAATTATTAAGTAATGCCTACTAGAGTAATACCTAAGGTCAACCAAACTCATGACTAATTACCTCAGATGCTCAAGAGAATTCTACCCTAAACGTTGTATAACTATGAAAAAAATTGGAGGATGAATATTTCCTTGGCTTACAAATTATTTTCCAAGGTCACACTATAAATGTATAGTAATGCACGGTTCGACATGCAGTATTTTGTAAGTAAATCAGACCTAATAATATAAAATTGTTTTAGCAAAACCTAATTTTCTATCCAAAGTCCTACACATATCTAAATGAATTATTATAGGACATATTATATATCAAATTATAGCACATCAAAAATCAATCAAATGTGATCCTAATTTGAATCAAAGACCAAATGTGTTCTAAAGGAACATTGAAGAGAGTTCACAAATATTTTTGCTACCCGTTCAAATGCTAATTAAAATTCCTTCGTTTCAAAATAAATACTTCACATTATATGCCTTACGTAAACATTCCTTTGTTTCAAAATCAAATTACTTGTATATGTCAATGCAAGTATATATAAAATTTAATTTGGTTGTTCTACTGTTAGCATTATTATGTCACACATTGCACTTGTATAATACGTATATAAAATGAAATACTTTACAAATAACAAAAAAATAAAATAAAAAAAGCTAAGCTAGAGAAGGTCTGATGAAATAATGATTCCTTGTTTACTTAAAAATCATAGATCCATGCATACGTTGAAGAAGCTTGAAAATTACCAAAAAAAAGGAGCATATATATTTATAATTTCATTCAAGTTGATGATGATATTGTACACATTAATGTATATTGCTAGCTTTTAGCCTATTGCTATAGCTGTGTTAGTTGATTTCAGGGCCATGATGATGATTTTTTAGTGGCCAGGACAAAGATCTTTATATTCAATGCTATATCCCCTTCTTCTTATTTATGTTCTTTCATTTCAATTCAAAGCTTAATTTGTATGAATGATATGGATAGCTTTAATTTAATGCAATTTATTCACCACATTTAAGTTTGAATGAATGTCAAGTGTTACTATTACACACAAATTATAATGCATGAGTAAAAATAATGCTACACACATATATAGTAAATGAGAATAGAAACCCGATTCAACGTAATTCACATAAATTGAACTTTTATAAAGACCGAAAACCATACAGGTCATAAGTATCAAAGTTTCAAAGAAATTAAACTTACACATTTACTAATCTTACATTCATACATATTTAGGTGAGGCACATAAATTTATGCTGTCGTGATAATTTTATTTTAAATATGTATATCGAACCAAATGATCGACGTCAACCAATTTAAGAAAAATATGAGAATGGAGAGTAAAATGTAACACTAAACGTCTAAACGTTACTAGAAAAGGTAATAATATGCCATTTAGATCATCTCTTACAAAAACAACAAAGCTCTCCTAAAAATAGGAAGTTTTAATCAAACAAGATAGACATAAAAACACAGTTATAAAAAGAGGAGAATTTAAAAAAGGTGGAAATGAGAAGATGAACAATTAAATAGAGTTCCTTTTTATTAGGGAGAGGCAATGACAGACCGTTGCAGAAGAAAGAGAAAGAGAGTAGAAAAGAAAGCAGGGGATTGCATTTATGACTCAATACTGCAATGCTCTGTAATGCTCTCATTCAAATTCCAATGCCTCTAATTTAACACATCAAAGAACCTACTAGGACTATTTTGTATAACTCATTAACTTACTCTATACCTTTTACACCATGTATTATACCCGAGTATTTCTATTATACACCTGAGTGCGTAACTGATGAGTATACATATGCATGCACACTTTGTGTATGTATACTCTAGTTTTGATCGATCCACCATATCAATATCCACTTACTTAACCAAGTATTACTTGCGTGTCACACCTTATATTAGCTATAACATAGGGGATATGACATCTTAGTTTCGAAATTATGCGCATATCATGCGCTATTCACAACAGGACGGATATAATACTGTGTGACCTTAATAGGACTATATATGTTTAACATTTTATCTAATAAGTACTGTGTTAATATTAGAAATGTGTTATTGTACTCATACTACTCTAATTTTGTTAAATTTAGTAGCACATTCTTAACCTTAAGGCCCTAAACAGTAAACATTACAAAAACTATTGCATGAATAGCTTTAATCTTATTAGATACTCCATACTTGATTTCTTACACAAAATATATTACAAAACTATAAAAAAAAAAAAAATATTATGTATATGTTCTCTATCCAATAAAATGAATCGTTTATTGTAAATATAAACAAGTTACGGAATATACTTATATCGTTCTCCTCATATATTATTTTTCCTCCCTTCTCTAAACTAAAAAAGTCATCTCATTATTGGTAGTACTATTACATAGGACAGTTAAAGACAAGGGTTATAAAGGCAAAACAGGAAACAATAGTAGTAGTATAACACTTCGACTATCGAACTGATATCCTGTCATTCAAGACGTAGTCAAAATTAATTCACATATATGAGTACATACTTATATAATTGTAAAAATAAAATATTATAAAAAAAAAAAACAAAAATGCATGAAAAATAATGATGACGTACTAGAAGTAATGATGACAAATTGCCCCCCTTTAAATGCTCTCCATTGAAATGATCCATCCATCCTTACAATTTGGTAGCTGACGCATTTCCCTAGCATGCGCTCTATACTCTTAATTCTTAAACTCCTACTCCTTTGTTTTTTTCGTTCTCCCTTCACCCCCCACTTAACTCCCATGCATACATGTTATTTTCGCATTTGTTCGAAATTAATAGTCACGTACTCACGTCTATGAATAACACATTAATACTCAAAAATTCGGAATTGAATTAATATTAGATCAACTTCCATAATACTCTTAGATTCTATAATAATATACTCCGTACTTTGATTTTAAGAATATGCTTTATGAAGAGATAATATAACATGTGATATTGTAATAACGATTTTGTATACCTATACATGGTAAAAACAAATTGAACGTTACATGTCAAAGTTTGTCTCCATGAAGATTTTAATTTTTCCTTAAATTTTTATTGCCACGTCTTATTCTCTAATAATTTCAATATAAATTGGATGGAAAAGAAAAGCCAAGCGAGAAAATACTTCATATTACGAAATGATATTCTAACATCCGATTTAATTATCTACCATCAATGTAATTATTCGATTAAATTCAATTCCTACTCATCATTATTTTACACCAATAATAAAAATGTATCATGTCAAACAATGCAATTTCAAAATCATATTGTTTTCAACAAAAAATAATTAAAGCATAGTTACATTTGATACTAGCAGAAGACGGAAGACTATAGTTTAATGACAAGAAGTCTTTTAGGTCTCCTTTTTTTTTTTTTCTTTTTCTGATGAAGGTGGTTGGGTTATGAAAATTTGGCAACCCTGACGACTTCTTTTGACAGATAACTTTTTACGATCTATTTGATAACACACTGATTTTTAGTTGACTCTTTTGTAAACAACCAACATGGGTCAAATCTTTTCTGATGATTTGATCCAATACAATCATACCCTAGCTACCTCTACCATTTAATTATACTTTAGCTACTTGCATGCAATTCTATGTTCGTTTTTCCTACTATTACTATTATTATTTGTAGTTGTATAGGTAGCCACAAGTATCGAAAAGATGTTAACGCGATTTGATCATAACTGATTATTGTATTTATCACCTTATAATTGTACTTGCTAATTAAATTGAATACGGTATATGAATAAAATATTGGACAGAGTAGACGGTTATTCTATCAGATTAATAAAGAAATTTAAATTCTAATCAGCGTACGTATATGATACTCTGTACTACCTACATTATTCTACAATATACATATTTATATCAATAAGATCATATCTAATAAATATAAGGCTTCAACATGTAGGTATATAATTAATGAAGGTATATTAGGTTTTGACACTATTATGTTTTTGAAATTCTATTTGAAACAAATTAAATTTGACAAGATGATTAAAAATAAATGCAAGAAATAAATAAAAGGCCCCCCTATATAACATCCCTCTTTCCATTGCATTTATTTTGGGGTGTCTCTTTGATCCTGACCCTTGCATGATCCCCATCATTTATTCCTACTTTTGGTAGTAGTACCAACTGTTTTTTACTTTTACAATCTCATGGCTACCTAACTATTTTTATTTTTATCTTCAAATTATTATCTTCTTTAAAAATAATTATTCATTTAATTATGTATATCTCGTTAGATTCTTGGTTGGAATTACTTGGAAAAGACCTTTGTAACTAAATTTTATCCCTATTACTATTAACAATAATAAACCCAAGAGTTAACCTAATATGAACGCTCCATGCAAATAGTATTTGATGTGTCTTGTATGTCTCCGATACATACTGTGTATTATATAAGTACATATCTATACATATTTGGCACACTCTAACCTAATTCTAATAAATTCCGAAAACTCTTAAGTGTGTACCTCAATAACTATTTGTGAATGTTCAACTTAAGTGTGTCCAAATTATCTTAATAACTATTTGTAAATGTTTGAGTCATTTCTATTACCGTGTGTATATATATTCGAACTTGAAGACAAAAGATAAAAATAAAAGGGATGGTGGATTGGTGGGATATAGGCAACACAATGGAAGAGCATTAAATGGGATGTAGCCAAGACAAAATTTAAACCCTGGCAAAAATTCGAGTATTCTCATAAAAAAGGGGGTGTAGAATTGAAGTGACACATCGATCAAATCTTGACCTTTCATCACAAGTATGTAGCATATTTCTCTGTCAATTTGGTAAATAAGAATAAATCAAATCAAATCAAGTCTTTCAGAAAATACATCTTTCTTTATATATAAATGTTTGAATATGCTTTCTGATTTTTTTTCCCCTAAGAGCTACTCTATATGTCTTGGAGTTATAATAGCACGCTTTTCTACAATTTTTTTTTTCATTTTTTTTATATAAAAATCTTTAATTTAATTTTAATAAAAAAAATTGTAAAAAATAAATAAAGAAAGGAACAACACGAGGGGGATGACAGGTGTATGTTCTCTCTTTCAATTTATTATTATTCTCTCTCTTCTCCTTAAATACATCCCTTTTGTCCCCCTCTTCCTAACTTCTACCTCCATGAATTTGTACTAAGCATTTTTTCTTAATGATTTTTTATTTTTACTATGTAGTTGTATAATTATGTTCACATTTGAAAACAAGGTTAAGTTAATGTGAATTCAATTACCTAGTATAGTAGTTTAATTCGGTACAATAATTTTAACAACTGAATTGATGACATTTTGTCAACTGTGTCACAAGAAATCAAATCGTATTTATTCTGTGTAATGACAGAGATAAAAAATGCAAGTAAAATAAGATAACTAATTAAAATCAAGGTAAATCTAATAATGAATTAAACAATCATCGTGTATATGACTATTACCACGTCAAGATGATTATTTACTTGTGAGATTGAGTTTGATAAATGTGGTACTTTATCCATATTGATTAATGTCGCACTAAAAGAATGGGTGCTAATTTAAGACTGCTAATAAAAAGCTAAGAATAATTGAGAAATTAGAGAATGAATCAAATATACTGTGGAAATGTAAGCAACACATTACTATGAAAAATTGCATTCAAAATTCAATCTCTTGGACTGGCCACACTGAAAAAAGGCATGTTGACTTTGACTACAAACATTGCAAAGAATGAGTTGATGTTTTGTTATGTTAGTAATGTAACCCAACTTTCTAGTTTCTGGCTTCTTATGCTTTGTCACTTTCTTCTACTATTACATTCAAATTTTAGTGTGTACATACTAGCAACTTTTTATAAAAAAAATTGTTATCTTGTTTGGATGGTGATTGTTGTATAAAAGAAGCTAAATATGAGATCTTTTAGCGATAGAGAGAGTACTTATTTATCATTGTCCCGATTTAAGTTTTTCTATATATACCAAGAAGATAAGGATATAAAGAAGAAATTTAAAAAATACCTAGTAGCTTAGTATAAATAATCAAATATATCTAAATGTTAGGAAAATAAATTCAAGTTTTAGGAATTGTAATAAAAATTTGTTCATTTTGAAATTGTGATGGAGAGAGTATTATAAGACACGGCGCTACGAAAATTCCATGTTAGCGAGAGAGCAAATCGTAGAAGGGCACCTACCGTATCTATGGGGAGTAGAGATCTTAGTTAACGATCTTCATATACATACAAACTTAAGATCAAACTGTCTAAAAATTAAGAGGATGTCCCTAAAATTAATTGCATAGTTATTTTGAGAAATATAAAGTACAAACTAACACACGTGGAGTATTTATTAAAACATGGATCATATTAGTCATATATGCATGCATGGAACTTATACCAGTACGCAGTCCAACTTAAATAATTATACTAATACTATGCTCATTTTGTTTGTTATATTTGTAGTTATTTTATAAATAGTTGAATTTATTTTTTGCAAGCTGTTTTCTTTGAGAATGCAGCTCAACCACGCAGAGTACTATTCAAGCAATGTATTCTACATCCACTATTTTATCATTATTTGTTGTTTTTCAAACTTTATTTATTTATTTATTTATTTATTTTTAATTTAATTTGAGTTTCGAAGCTAGTATGATATAGTCTATAAGTCATTTTTTCGTCCACATGTAACAACTAACCTTAATCATATTCTCAAAAAATTTCCGAGATAACCCTGAGGTTTAATCTTATTTTCTAGAAATTTCCCAAGGTAGCCTTGAGGGTTAATCATAATATTTTCGAAAATTTTTCGTATTTTATTGTGTAACTTATGAGGTTATGACGTTACTTGGAGGGGTAAGTTGGTAGAGAGGCCCAATTTTAAGTTGAGAATGTACTTGTAGGCCACAATTTTGTTGCTGAACTTGTGTAAGTTCATTGGCTTTAGATTATTTTTTAAGTCTTGGATCATGATGCTAACCTGTAACTAAATGTGTACATAACTGTAACAATACTCCTAAAAAATTTAAGAAAAGGGTAAAGATTTCCATGGTAAAATCTATAACTGGTTTTACTTTGCACAAATGATCAACAGCTCTTTATACCAACAGCTATGTTCTTGCTTGAAGCAACGGGCGATCCTCCTGCTGTTCTGTAGACAGTTCGCAGAATCAGCTTATTTTTGATGCAATAATCCAAATCAGAATGTTTTGAAAACTTAATTCTTACTATAGATGCAAATAACTGAATAAAGTATGAAACAATATGTTAATCAAATACAGAATCCCAAATACATGAAAGTAACTACAAAATTGCATCACAAGATCTGAAAACTATCGACTCTATGCAGTTGTGAGTATAGCAGCAGGGCAAAGAACTTCTCAAGAACTGCAACCCAGAACAAACCTCCACATACTGAATAAACTTTCTAATTTAATTTCCACATGAAAAACAACAATGGCAAACTAATATAATCGGGCATTGCGAGAAAAAAGGCAATTAAATCAACTATATTTGTTACTGTTCAATATACAAACATTCAACTATGAATCAAAATTGCTCCTGCCACATTGACACTAAAATTTTCTATAATCTAACATTACAGGTTTACAGAAGACTATATTTCGCTTTTGGTATACAAAGGTTGCCTTCACAATTCACCGCCTTAATACTATTAATAGGCAAGTAAAATACTTGTTCATAGAGGAAAGGGAGCACACCAACGGTATTGCCATCTGAGCTTGAGATAAATTACCACATCGAAAGTAAAATGCAGGTCCAGACGCTAAAGAAAAGATACAGCAACTATATCAAGCTTTAGGGAAACCGGAACCAACTTGAACAGAGTTACTGAACTAACCAGAAATGATGTTGATTTCATAGCCTTGCCAATTGACATATCTGGTAGAATCCACTTTCCCATTTGAACATTCACTGTACAACCAATCGTAAGTGGACCAAAACCAACTCCCAAATACAGCATAGTTTCATTCCTGGTGATAGCCAGTGTCCGCTATATTTCCTTCCGCTCAAACATGTGATGGAAGTTATCTACATACAGTCGTATTTTGCTACATGGATACCGATAGAAGCCTGTCATGGTTCTCTCTCAAATGAAGACATGAAGCCCTTTTGGTAAAACAAAAACACTCACGGTTCTGATTCTCATTTAAGAATCAGATCTGGTGGCAGTGAAGGATGAGAGGAGGCCTGCAGCTTGGACTGGTAAAATATCACCAAATGACATTGAAGCAGCTGACTTATCCTTGAAGCGTGCATCTGATAGCATTGAACCTAATTT
Source organism: Chenopodium album (assembly GCF_948465745.1). Classification (NCBI taxonomy): domain Eukaryota; kingdom Viridiplantae; phylum Streptophyta; class Magnoliopsida; order Caryophyllales; family Amaranthaceae; genus Chenopodium; species Chenopodium album. The sequence goes on from NC_137855.1 coordinate 2,685,195, forward strand.
AAACGTGCCCTCTCCAAATCTAGTCCCAACCTGGTAAATGTAAACAGGTTACATCCATTCTCATAGTTTTCACAAATTGATGGGTTGAAAAGATCCATACAAAACTAGACTTTCATTCAGAGTCAAGAAAAAACAACACAGCATCAATTAAATGCATAAGCATAACAAAGATTCCGAAAAAAAAAAAAAAGACACAAACAGGTGCAGATTGCACTTTCACAAGATTGGTCAAAGACTGCACAAAGGAGGTAAGTGCTGGCCTGATGGGACTTGCACAAAAACACATTAAGCCAGCCTTCACACTCTCCACTAACTTTGCAGATAGCATAATGAGATGGGTGACCATAGTTACTAGGCAAGTAGGCACATAAAGAAAAAAGATCACCTGACCAAGATGTGGAATGCCAGGAGCCTGCTATGCAACTTAGTGTATATGCTAATCACTTTGGAAATGCATGGAATTAGCGTTAAAAAAATAAGAGCTAAAACAAAAGCAAATTCATACAGGATAGATCCATATGCTCTATAAGTACACCCCATGATCAAGCAAAATTAGCTAAATATCTCCCTAAAAAGATTTTGTTAAGTTATGGGTATGCAGTAGTATATTACAGCTGTACTAATAATTTCCTGTCTCTCAAAGGAGAAAAGGAATAGACTTAGGAGAAACAACCAAAATTATACGCCACATGATTTTCAAATGGGATGATATAAGTTCACTGATCAGAAGAACTGGCTTCTCAAAAAATCAAAATAGAGTCTCTATCAACTTTAGACCAAAGAATCAGATAAGCCAGGCTAGATTCTAACTAAGACAATCTACAAATGCTGGTTAATAGAATACATACCGACATGACAGACTTCAAAAATGGGGCTGCCACTCCAAAGCCTGAGTTGTCATCCAAGAGAGCCTTCTGGGAGAACTCCCCATTTGTATGAGCCCATGGACTTCTTGATGATACATCATCAGAAGAAGTACGAATAGGAGACTTAATCGCAGCCCTGGAAGACAAAGCAGGTGTACTGCAGAAAAAAAAGGGTTAAGATCATAAGGACAATGCTTCGCTTGGGTGTAACAGTGCAGAATCAGACAGTTGAAATTTAAAAACATAGCAAACCTGATGGGAAGGTATTTGAATCGAGGAACAGTAGAGCATCTCATTATATTAGACTCTGAATTGGTAGGGAGTTTCTGAACAGTATCTGTATACAAGCGATTAAGTTGAACAAAGAAGCCAAAGAGGACTGCATGTCTTAAGTAAGACTGCCTCTCATTTTCCCAAAGGTATGGCTCATACCTACATAAGAATTCCAGAAAATGCATGAAATACTTTAAGAGATGTTCTAAGAACTCACTATTGCATAACAATGTGTAAGCATAAAATATACTTGTATAACACAATCATAGAGCACTTACGTTTGCCAATCAATTGGATCCAGCCTTTGTGAAAAGCGGTTGATTAGATCATCAATACGCTCTCTAGTAGCTGACTTGGCTGTGCTCTTATCCGGCTTCCTCCTGTAACTATATTTGGTGGATGGACTTTTTAATAATCCATCATTTAAAGTGGAATCAAATCCAGAAAGAACATCACCAGAAAATCTCAAGTCTAACAGAACTTGAAGAACTCCTTTCTCAGACATTTGCACTCCATTAGCTACAAGGTCGCTATAAAGTCCAATCACCTAGATGAGAACATTCCAATTTGTAAGGAAAAAAGGAAGAAAACAATGGAATAGATGTAATCCTAAGAGTTAAATCCAAAAAAAGATATTGCAAACTAGTACATAGTACCAATTTATTCAATTATCAAAATTATGAAACAAATCGAGGCAGAAAATATATTTCCTCAAAAGTCTCAAGACTCAGAGAAAATTAGGTCACACCATTGACCATTAAAACTCAAATAATTTGGTCATAAACTCAAATTTGGTCAAAGTATTGTTGACATGCAGCTAAATTTTAGAGGTATCCCACAAAAAGCAAAACTGACAATATTAATATAAATATTGGAGACATTCTCTCAGTTTGCTGATTAACAGCTCAAGAACAACTCCCTCTAATGTTAGTGCATTCATGTCCAAGAAAATGGCAAGAAAACGGCGACAAAACCTAGGCCTTGCACCGATAGTCACATAAAAGGCAGAGACATAGTCTCCTTTTGCAAAAACTTCAGATTGGTATTAGATACTTAATAAGTGGAGTTATTAGTGTCAATATTATTAGCGTCATCATCATTGCTTAATAAGTGGAGTTATCAGGGTCTAATAAAAAGTAGAAATAATTAACAGTTTAACATACTAAAGGGAGGCAGATGGATTTATTTTCATGGCTGATAAACACATACCTTTTCCAGGAGCTTCTTTGCAAATTGCTGCAAAATAGTCTTATCCAGAACATGGCCTCCAATGCGATGAACTTCTTCACATGCTCTGAATAAAAAAGAGCAAATATACAAAGAAGGCATGGATGGAAGCAATATTTTCATGTCTGACTCGCCTTCACTTGATTGGTCTTGTTTAACTACTACCTCTTCCCAGCCCTAACAAGAATCAAAAGAAGTCCAACAGTTAGCCTCTGATAGCCCATCATGGAGAAAATTAGCTTAAAGAAAAAGAAAGCACGGTTCCAAAATGATATTATTTTCTCACATGCATAATGGATGTTGATAGAGCAGCTTTAACAATTAAATATTTTCATACAACTGGATCCGTATGTGGAAGAGTAATTTGAAATTATGAAAAATGGAGTATAAGAATACATAAAAGGCGAGACAGATCTGTGAGGCTAACATCAGGACTAATCGATACACAGGAAATCTGGCACAAAGACTTCGACAAAACTGACTTACTCGCAATGGATTTGTCGCTAATAGGGCATCATCTACTCCGAGATCCTTCGAGAGGATGCTTGCAAGCTCATCAGATACCCATGAGATCCACAAACCATGAGCTGCAATAGAGAGGTCTCTCATACTGCTTGTGAGTTCTTCAAGTTTTGGACTTGTACTGTCAGTTGCTCCAAACAAAGCAGAAACAGTAAGTGACATTTGTCTTTTAGAGTTATTGAGCAATGGCTTTGGGCTACCAGGTGTAGAAGAGTCCAAAGAAATCCTCGAGGTTCTCGAAACAGAAGAAAACGTCTCTGAATTTGAAGCTACGGCTTCATTTGCCCAAACTCTTGGTGAACCTAACACCACTGGGATGTGCTTCGAGTGGTTTCGAAAGGCAAACAACAGCCTTCCAACAAAAAGAGATCTCTCTATAATTGCGGCTGGTGGCGTAAGCTTGCTTCCCTTCTTTACATTGTCAAGGGCAGCACGTAATTTGTCAAGTTCATTTGTCAAATCTACCAGGATAGTGGATATGCTTTCATAACATTTAGTTTGCAAATATGGTGCTAGGTCTTTCAACCTCAAAGGTGCTTTTGGAGATTCTAAAAAGTATAGCAAGTCTTCCAGCACACTTTTGCAGCAGCTATCTACTGCATCCCTAATTTTGCTAGCCTCTGGCCCAAAATATGCACTAAGGCAACTGCCAAAGTCAAATTCCTCAGGTAAGGCCTTTAAGCTTGGGATAACACCAGACTTTTTAGCATTTGGCTCAACAAACCAAACTCCGCCATCAGCAGAGGATCTGTTCAAATATGCTTCAAAGCCACTGCTATCATCAAAATTGCTCCCAACTGCTTGAACCGACTCTGTGACATTTACAGCAGCAGTCAAATCATTGAATCCTGATTCAATAATAACTTTCATTCTAGATACAAAAGCATCCTCAAATATCTCATCCCAAAGGTCCACACTCTCCTCTAAAACAAGTTCCCTAGTCCTACTCCAAGGAAGCTCAATATCAGAACCAAAAACACTCTTCAGCCACTCCAAGCTTCCTTCAAAAATATCTTTACTTTCCATAGTCTCCCGTATAAGCTTCTCAGCTGACGCGAGCTCTTCTCCACTAGGAATCGCATCAATGAGACACCTCCCATCAATCTTTTTCACAATTTCTCTCCCACATTCCCTCAACCAGCTAGAACACGCCTTTGCAATAAACTCCCGATCAAGCAGTACCATAATTGACTCCAACTTATCCCTAAACTCATTCCACAATCTCACCTCTTCATCAGGATTAAGAATCCCACCAAATAACTGTGCAGCAGGCGGCGATTCCAAAATAACTTTATAAAACAAAGGCATATCATTCAAAACTTGCAAAAACATCTCCCCTACATGACCTATGGTAACCTGAATTATCCTAGTCACCTCACAAAGCACAGGAACCACAGCATTACCATCAAAATTACTCAACTTTTGCAAAATCCACGACTTCCGGGAATCCAAAAACAATGCAAATGCCTGCTTAGGATCGAGCTCATCGATTATTGCGACACCAGCAAGAGCATCCGCAAATGCCCCAATTGGCAACTTCCAAACATCATTCTCTTCCTTATCCAACATCACCAACAACCTCTCTCGACTTTTCTGTGAAATCTGACCCTTAAAACTCTCAACAATCTGCCATTGATGATTCAACAATGGGAAATTCTTCTTCAAAATCTTCCCCCCATCATGCCCCACCAAATTCAACCCTTGATACACCAATTTAGCTCTAATATACCTAGCACTAGCCTCCAAAAACATAAATTCATCCAAACACCCCCAAATATTTTCTGGGGTATCAACCAAATACTTAACCCTACTAGCAATGCCATAGATTTTAGTTCGATTAGGGTTAGGGTTAGCCGAAAACTTAGGACTTACGGCAGAAGAAAGCGAAAAAATTGAATCAGAGATCGATTGAATATTAGAAGAAATTGACTCACAAGACGATTTCATCAACAAAATTGAATCAGCCGAATCAATCAGATCTCTGTAACGATTCCCTATCAGCTGACGAAGTTCTTCCTTCTTGTCTTCGATCTGTTTCCGGGTATTCAACTCCACGTTTCGGATCTCCGAAACGGGTTTCGCCCGTAACAGTGATTCAGCTTCACGAAACCCTGTTCCCGCCGCCATTGCCGCCGATTGATTTTCCGACGGAGCTCTCATGATTTTGCCGGGAGTTTTTACAGAGTGATGGATTTGAGGAGAGAGAAAATCCCTAAATTTGGGAAATTATGAAAACATTTAAACCCTAAATTGGAATTACAATGTGGGAAATTAGGGATTTGGATGTGAAATTGGGAAGAAGATGAGAGAGAATTTCAATGGATGATCTGAGATTAGAGAGTGAACTCCATTTTTGATTGCTTCATTTCAAAGAGTTTATCTTTCTTTTCTTTTTTTTTTTTTTTTCTTTTTTTTATTTTTTTTTTTTTTTAAGGAAAAATACTTGAATTTTGATAAACGGGTGGGTTATGTCGGTAATTGGGCTTGGAATGTGGGCTATGGAGTATGGACTCTCTTTGTTTCATATTTTGATAAAGATCCCTTGCAATAACAATACGAAGGAGACTAGAACCTAACCATCTATAACTGAGCCTTAATCAGGATTAGTCCAAAAGGTAAACCGTGTGAAACACCAAAAAAAAAATGATAAGATGTAATATTTTGATTGGCAATTTGGCATATATATCAATGTATAACTTTGATTATTATAATACCTGTATGTATTATGTGTTTATGAGTTGATATCTTGAGAGACCACTTTAAAATTCAATTCGATTTTGGAAAAATGATCTTGAAATTGGTCTGAAAGTGTGTATTAGCCTTCATTTTGGTAGAATCTTGTAAGTCTTAACAACATTTTATGTTCAAAAATGCATCCTCCACCATTACTTGAGTATTCGACACCAGGTTTTAGCCTTCAACCCTTCACTTTTGGAGAATTTATAACATTTTTAGACCTAATAACTAAAGGGGTCAAGGTGCTTCCCAAAAACTCCACAAGACCTTAGAAAGCCCCCTAAATTGTTGGAAATGTCCTGTTAGTCTCTTAAGTCTAACAATTTAGCCGATTTAAGTCCTCAAATATTCAAATGTCCACTTTGTATGGTTGTATTATTTTTATTGAGTTAATGATTTTCAGTTATTTCCGGTATTCCCTCTATAGTCATTAGTCAAATGCTCAAACCCTTATAATTATATATTCAATTTGAAATTTATCAATTAAAATTACAGATCTAGCATGCCACTAATGCGTATTAGTATAACATTATAAACTGATGATTATTTGATTCTAATATACACATATATGCTACATTATATAATTACACCATAATTAAATTAATATTATTGTCAACTCTATTTCTTTATACAATATACTTGTAGTCCATTGTTCTCCAAAAAAAAAAAAAAAAAAAAAAAAAAAAACATAAGCTATTCCTTGGTTTATTATTGCTAATATATGTATTACTAACAGCTATTGACATTATTAATTTATTTTACTAATACATACTCCATATAACTAATTAACTATATAAGGTATGATGTAATAAAACGAAAACAATCCTTATAACTTATATTCCATTATTGATTGGGTTAGCTTAGTTTACATATACTTGTGTATATGATCAACCCCTAAAACACTAATTACTAGTACAATACAAGATAATTTAACCTATCTATGATAACCTATCTATGACATGATCATATGTACAGAGAAACTCAGAAAAGATCAAGTTACTGAAGTGTATGGTGAATCACTAGGATATGGCGGCGTAAATACATAAGAAGAGCATGAATGATTAACCTACTTTATTATTTTGATGACCATTGTTTTCCGGTTGTAATATATGTAGCCTTAAGGTTTAACTTTAACCAATAATCTTACTTTCTCAATGATACTAATCATAAATTCTTGACAAAATACCCTTAGCTTCAATCGATTTCATGTATACATATGTTTGATTAATGTTAAAAGATTTCGATTTTATTGTCTTATTATTAGATTCTTATTGTTTGACAGAAGTAAAGACTTTTTTATAAAAATAATTCTTTAAAAGTTTGAGTAATTGTTTTGTAGCTCGATCTACATGTTTCAATTCCTATGAACTTATACCAAATGAATGTATGATTGCATATATATTAGCATATATATGACAAGAAGCAACCTTTGACCATTCATTAATTTATGCATAAAACATTATTTGAAGGGAACATTTTATGAAGACCCACATGCATTAGTACATGTTTATATCATGTCCATGTGTTTAGTACTACTATAATTAAGATCTCTATCTCTAGATCAGCATTCACCAACTCTTAAGTCTTAACCCTAGCAAACAAAATCTGCCACTAGCTATATACTTTATTTCGGGTTATAAAATTCAACCTTCATATTATTTCTTTTATGCATGTAATTAAAAAATTGACAGAGTAACATTGTCGTAATTATTACTAAAAACCCTTTACCAATTATCAAATCGTAATTACTATGACCATGAAACTAATATGTGGTGGCATAAGATTTGTAGGGTGTAATAACTGGCTAGTAGATTGAAATGACTTTTATTAAAATATAAGGTGACATTATTCGTCTCGTGACATAACGCTGTTCCATCGTACCCGAGAAAATGAAAAATTGCAAGCCAATCATTATCATTGGTCAAGACTTTAATGAGAATACTAATAACAAATATGTGCATGTATGTTATTTAAATTAATTATTTTATAATTGCGCAGCCTCCTAAGGAAGTTTCTATGACGAAGAAATGTGGTGATGGTCGTCGCCCGCATAAAAAGATGAACAAAACTTTAGGCCAAATCCTGCATACATGTATAAATTCCAGCCAAGCCACAGCTGGTGCTTACATCATGTTAATATGTGATTTATATCCTATTTTGGCAATATACTATCCCCAAAAATGACTATACTAATGTATAGTCGATTAGTCGTGTTACACTGTTACAAAAGAGTTTGTCAATAAAAACGGAGTACCTTTTTAACCTTGTTATATCTCTAACAAATTAAAATACGAAATAAAAGATTTAGTAAGTTAGCGATTTGGAATAGTAGCAACGATTTTTGTCATATGACAAGATTGCCAATACAAGTAGACAATTTATCATACAAGCTTTTACGTGGCAAATTTATTAGTTCTTTACTTAGCCTGGCACATGCTCATCATCAAACTAAATCTTGTTAGACGGTTATTATTGATTTAATGGTGTGCAACCATACTCATGACATTAAAATTTAAACCTCTTTTGGACGAAAAAAGTTCAACTTTTCAAAAAATACGTTGTATACGTGTCACTAGAAATGAAAATCATTTTGGAAATACCAAAAAAAAAAAAAAAAAAGAAAAAGACAATTAAGACTAAACTTTACTAAGATTATATTACTAAGAACCAAGCAAATTTGACCAAACACAACAAACATAATCTCTCTCTAATAACCTCATTAGTCATGATTACCTCAAAACACCTAGTAACTCTTAATTAAAACATCCCAACACTTCTCTCCAATTGTCACCATCTCCCCAGAAACTTCAACCCATTTCTTCTCCAACAAAAAAAAAAAATAATAAAAAAAAAATTAAAAAAAATTGAAAAAAAATAGTATGAACATGACACATACATTCATTCTTAAACTTTCCGCACATAAATTCTCACACTTTCTCACTCCTCTTTTTACTTCTCTCTCTACTCCAGTTGTAACCTACGCGTTACACCCTTATATAAAATCCCTCCTTTCCTTAAACAATTTTACTCGTACTATATAAACACCCAAAAACAACATTTTTCTTGCTTCAATTCTCTTCATCCTCAACATTTTCCAATACACCCCCAATCCTCTCCAATCTTTTTTCCATCCCATGCCTTAAAGATTAACCATCGTCGTTATATCTTGGTTGGTTAACGTCTTGAGGGTGATATCTGATACTAGTTATATATCGATCAAATTAAATCCCATCTCCAACGACGTTACTTCTAGGTGGGTTAACGTCTTGGGGGTGGTGTCTGATACCAATTATACATATATATCGATCAAATCTTGTCTACATCAATTTTTTCTGAAACTCGGAAAAAATGCACAGTTCAAATATGTGGGGAGGGACATATGAGGTGCAAAGAATTGATCAAAAAATTGGGGAAGATCAATTCAAAAATAGTAGAGAAATGGAAGATTGGGATAGAGCAAGTTTATTATACCAAGAACAAATGAATGGTAATAATAATAGTCATGAATTAGATCAAGTTCAACAAAGTTGGCTATTAGCACCACAAGATCAAAGTCGCAAGAATAGGAAAAATAAGTATGTTGATTTGGGGTGCATTATTGTTAGCAAGAAAGTTCTTAAATGGGCATTTTGGTCATTTATTGTTGCTTTCATTGTTATTGCTATGCCTATTATTATTGCCAAATCTTTGCCTAAACATAAACGTGGACCGCCTCCTGCTGATAATTACACTATTGCCCTTCATAAGGCTCTCCTCTTCTTCAATGCCCAGAAATGTAAGTTCTTTCTTCTTCTGCTCGTCTTTTTAAAAAATACGCGTAAATTAATGTAATTTGTTACCGTGTGATTATATTTAATGTGAAAATCTCTTTGGTTTAGACTTTAGAGTTATAAATGAGTCATTAACAACATATATTACTTCAATGAATTAGGGACGGAGGGAGTAGTGATTTTTATGGAATATGTAGATTTTTTAAAAAAAATTGTTTTGATTTGTTTTTTGATTCAATGAATATTAACGTTAGGAGGACAACTAATACTGAAGAATGAATACACTGGCTCTAAGAAATTTTCCTGAAAAAGAAGATTTTATGAAAAGCCTCAGCTACTCTAATAAAATGTCATCGAAAATTTAAAAAGCTTATCCAAAGTCAATGTTAATCTTGGGAATTTAATCATTTTAAATACTTAACATTAATTTTTATAATAATAATTTTATTTTATGGGGAAAAAATGTACTCGTATTTGTAAATTGTACTCGTAATAAATTCCTCCGTTTCAAAAATATTGTGATTTAAGGGGAATATTCGTGTAAAATATGGTCTGATAATTTTATTTCATCCTCCTGAAGAAAAAAAAGTTTTATTTCATCCAACCAAGTGAAAAACCAAATTGAAAAATTGAACAAAGTGAAAAACCAATAACTTTATCTTGAAAATTTCAAGTGGTGAATCTTTTTAGATAAGAAAAGGAGAGCTAATTTTCTTGATAAATTAACCATTACATACTTTTGTAATAGTTTATTACACAAAATAAATCAAAAACGGCGTGTAACACATAATTAGTGGTCCATTATCGATAATCCATAAACATGCCATAATATAAGGAGTTCAAAAAACGGGGTTTTCTTTCTTTTGTGTCGTGCAAAAGGATGTTATGCAACTTTTTGACATAAATCTCGTGGGTTTGATTTGTTTGCGTATTTTAATTGGCAAATTAGAATTTGAACTCCGTGTGGGTCCCTTACATCTAGTTTAGAGATTAATCCATGTTCTAAGGAAAATTTTTTGCAATAAATTATTAATTAATTTATTACTCGTTGTTATGAAATATATAGAAATTAGAGGATTAAGAGAAGAAGGTAATAAGAGAAGTACTACTACTTTTATGTATTACTCTTGGTAATATTTTTGTGTATCATACAAGTGAAATTACATGACTATTTATAGTAGTAAAAACCACTATTACATTGTGGGCTATAACCTTAGAGGGTGGCAATTAGGGTTGGCTACTACATTAAATGTAATGAAGAAATTGGAGTGTGGACATTCACACCTTGACTAAATTAATTAACTCTTAACACTCCCCCTTGAATGTCCATACAGAATAGGGTATATGTTGCCTCGTTAAAACCTTGCTAGGTAAAACCCTTTAGGATAAAAGCCATAGCTAAGGGAAAAAAGTACAACAATATATTACTATATGCTTTAGTGTACTGCCTCATTTAAAACCTTGTCAGGAAAAACCCATTGGGATAAAAACCTGATCGAAGGGAAAAAGAGTGCAGTGCATATAATGCTCCCCCTGATTTTAACATAGTTTATGAAGACAACGCATCCCAATCTTGTGGACCAACCGCTCAACACTCTTCGAAGGTAGGGACTTTGTAAACAAGTCTGCAAGATTATCAGATGATTGGATCTGTTGGACATTTATCTTCCCTTCCTTCTGCAAATCGTGTGTAAAGAACAGTTTTGGGGATATATGTTTAGTCCTATCACCTTTAATATATCCTTCAGTTACTTGTGCGATACATGCAGTATTATCTTCGTAAATGATGGTTGGACTTTCAGTTACTTCTTTCATCCCACATTCTTCTTGGATATTGCCGATCATTGACCTTAGCCATACACACTCACGTCCTGCTTCATAAAGGGCAATCAACTCAGCATGATTTGATGATGTCGCAGTTAAGGTTTGCTTTGTTGATTTCCAAGAAATTGCAGTTCCACCATAGGTGAACAGATATCCAGTTTGTGACTTGGCGTTTTGTGGGTCTGATAGATATCCAGCATCTGCATATCCGATGAGGGTGGCATCTTTCCTTGATTGATAAAACAAACCAAGATCTTTTGTTCCTCGTAGATATCGTAGTAAGTGTCTTACTCCTTTCCAGTGTCTCTTTGTTGGTGCGTTGCTAAACCTGGCTAACAAATTCACAGAAAAAGCTATGTCTGGTCTAGTATTGTTAGCTAGATACATTAGAGCCCCAATTGCACTTAGATATGGTACTTCAGGACCAAGGACATCCTCGTTTTCCTCTCGAGGTCTAAATGGATCATATTTCATAGTCAAAGACCGAACAATCATCGGGGTGTTTGTTGGGGTCGCTTTGTCCATGAAAAAACGTTTTAACACTCTTTCGGTGTAGTTAGACTGATGGACGAATATACCATTATTTAAGTGCTCAATTTGCAATCTAAGGCAAAATTTAGTTTGTCCAAGGTCTTTCATCTCAAATTCTTTCATCAAGTATTTTGCAGTTCTTTCAAGTTCATTTGGGGTTCCAATGATATTCAAGTCATCAACATAAACTGCAACAATTGCAAACCCTGATTGTGATCTCTTAATGAAAACACAAGGACTGATTTGATTATTCTTGAACCCTTCTTTCATAAGGTATTCACTAAGACGATTATACCACATCCTCCCAGACTGTTTCAATCCATAAAGTGACCTTTTTAATTTTATGGAAAGTAAATGTCTAGGCTTGTGGTTTTCTGGTAATTTTAGTCCATCTGGGACTTTCATATAAATATCTGTATCGAGTGACCCATATAAATATGCGGTTACTACATCCATTAATCGCATCTTTAGTCCTTCTGAGACTGTCAAGCTTACCAGAAATCTTAACGTAGTTGCATCAACTACGGGAGAATATGTCTCCTCATAATCAATCCCTGGAATTTGAGAAAAACCTTGGGCTACAAGTCTTGCCTTGTATCTTACAATTTCATTTTTCTCATTTCGTTTTCTCACAAATACCCACTTGTATCCAACTGGCTTTACACCTTCTGGTGGAAGGGTTATTTTTCCAAACACTTCTCGTTTTTCGAGTGACTTTAACTCTGTCTGCATTGCCTCTTTCCATTTTGGCCAATCATGCCTGCAACGACATTCTTCCACTGTTCTTGGTTCACTATCATTTTCGTCAGATGCCATTTCAATTGCAATGGAATATGCAAATATTTCATTTACGATAACATCATTTCTATTCCAATAATTCCTGGTAGAAACAAAATTTATTGAAGTTTCATTGTTATCGATGTTATGGTCATCTTGTTCATCCCCTTTCGGATTATCATCTTTTTCTCTATTCTTATCTGTACTTTGTCTTTCTTGACCTTCTGTAAGGGGAATATTGTCGATCTCATCAGGTCTTTTTAATTTTCTTGGTTTAGAGTCTTTTGAACCAAGTGGTCTTCCACGCTTTCGGCGTGCTAGAGATTCATTTTCAATGATCTTATCACCAGATGGAATTTCAATTCGTGCAGGGGCATTTTCAGCTGGTATATGTGATTTTGTCACTTTCTTTGCATCTATAAATGCATCAGGCAGCTGATTTGCAATGCTTTGTAAATGAATAATTTTCTGAACTTCTTGTTCACACATATTTGTTCGTGGATCAAACATTGGCAATTGTGTTGCATTCCAAATGATTTCTATTTCTTTCTTTCGTGGGTCCACTTTCTCTCCCCCTAAGGCTGGGAATACTGTCTCATTGAAATGACAGTCGGCAAATCTGGCCGTAAATAAATCACCGGTCATTGGTTCAAGATATTTAATTATGGAGGGTGATTCAAACCCAACATAAATTCCCAGCCTTCTTTGTGGACCCATCTTTGTTCGTTGGGGTGGAGCAATAGGAACATACACCGCACAACCAAAAATTTTTAGATGTGAGATATTAGGTTCTCGACCAAAAACTAATTGTAGTGGTGAGAACTTATGATAAGCAGTTGGTCTCAACCTAATTAGAGTTGCCGCATGTATTATGGCATGACCCCAAGCAGATGAAAGCAATTTTGATCTCATCAATAATGGCCTTCAATCAATTGTAGTCTCTTAATTAATGACTCAGCAAGTCCATTTTGTGTATGAACATGAGCTACTGGATGTTCTACAACAATTCCAATCGACATACAATAATCATTAAATGTTTGGGATGTAAATTCCCCTGCATTGTCAAGCCTTATTCTTTTTATTGTATGGTCTGGAAATTGTGCTCTTAGTTTAATAATTTGAGCAAGGAGTTTTGCAAAAGCAACATTTCTACTGGATAAGAGACTTACATGTGACCATCGAGTTGAGGCATCAATTAATACCATAAAATATCGGAATGGTCCACATGCAGGATTAATTGGTCCACAAATGTCTCCTTGAATCCTCTCTAAAAATGTTGGAGATTCAGTAGCAATTTTGTTCATAGATGGCCTTATTATTAATTTGCCAAGTGAACATGCAGAGCATGTTAATTCATCTGATCGAGGGATTTTAACATTCCTAATTGAATGTCCTACTGAATTTGCTATAATCTTGTGCATCATTCCTGTACCAGGATGACCCAAACGATCATGCCATAAATTTAGCAGATTCTTATTATCTAACTTCTGGTTAGATATCGAATTTATTTCAACTGGTCGTATATCTATATGATATAACCCTGAAGAATATGCTGGCAATTTCTCATACACATGTTTCTTGCCATGTTTTTCTGCCGTGAGGCATAAATATTCCTTTTGATCCACTATCATTGTTTCTAAATGAAAACCATTTTGACGCACATCTTTAAAACTTATAAGATTTCTTCGAGATTTACTCGAATATAAAGCGTCAATAATGATTAATTTTGTTCCATTTGGGAGTATTATGCAAGCTTTTCCAGAACCTTCTATTAGCTTGGCTGACCCAGAAATGGTATTAACATTTGCTTGAAATAATTTTAACTTTAAAAAATATTTTCTATCCTTCAGAATAGTGTGTGTTGTTCCACTGTCCAAAAGGCATTGAAATTTGGAACCAACTTCGGGCAGATCCATATCTTCATAAAATAATAAGTATAAGATTAGTTTAAGATAATTAAACTGGACTTACTTTATTAATGATGAAAAATTAAGAGTACATAACTTGAACATGAAAAAAAAACATACAAGAAAAGTACATAATGAAAACATAATACATATCATAGTAATTGATGAATTATCTAAACATGATTATTCTCTCCAAAGATAAATTCACCACCAACTTCACCATTGTCTATGTGGAAATCAGACACATCAAGGCTAATTCCAGGGACATTTTCTTCATTAACATAATTTGTTTCGGCATGTTTTTCTTTCCCTTTAATGGAAGCCTGGTATAGTTCTATCAGATGTTTGGCCGTACGACAAGTACGTCCCCAATGTCCAGTCATGCCACATCTATAACATGTGTCTTTTCCTTTTGTGGTGGCTTGATTTTTGTTTCCTTGTTGATGCCCCCTTTGAGTGTTGTTTCTAGGGGAAAATTGGCCTCTACCACGACCATAACCACGTCCACGGCCACGTCCGCGGAAATTTCCACGACCTCTGCCATGGTTATTATATTTTCCACGTCCACCTCTATGAGCAACATTTGTCTCGGGTGGATTTGAGCTTTCTACAGCATTTGTTTCATTGATTGCTTGAGACCCAGTTGGTCTTAGGTTGTGATTCTTCAACAGAAGATCATTATTCTTTTCAGCAACCAATAATGTAGAAATAAGCTCAGAATATTTTGCAAAGCCTCTTTCACGGTATTGCTGTTGCAATACAATGTTGTTAGCATGGAATGTAGAGAGTGTTTTCTCTATCATTTGCACTTCAGTGACTGGTTGATCACAATATCTCAATATTGATACGATTTTATATAGTGATGAATTATAATTACTGACAGATTTAAAGTCCTGAAATCTCAGGTTTGTCCACTCAAATTGTGCTGAAGGAAGGAGTACCCTTTTATGGTGGTCATATCTTCCTTTCAGGCTATCCCATAGTTCTCTGGGATTTTCCACCATTCAATACTCAGTTTTCAAACTGTTATGTAAATGATGCCTTAAGAGAACTATAGCTTTTGCTTTCTCTTGATCAGTTGGAACTTTAACTTGAGCAGGGGCATCTTTTTCGTTTCCTGGGATGGTAATTTCTTTGATTGTATGTTCCAATCCCTGAGCCTTCAAATTCATTTGGGCGTCAACTGTCCATTCAAGATAATTATGTCCGGACAAGTCTAATACGTCAAATTGTCTTTTCATCAAGTCTCCCATTTTAACTACAATCAAATAGGTAATTATTATTAAGCCAATTAAGCAAGTGATAATTAAAGTAATCAAATTGTAATCATAATAATAATCCATTTAAAACATATTTGCTTCTCCCCCTTGGGTTATTATTATGATGTACATAAAGTTAAGCTAAAATTAAACATGATAATTACGTTAATTAAACAACGACAACAACAATAATAACAATAACAATGATAAAAATAACAATAACAATAAATACTACTACTATCACTACATCACCGACAACAACAACAACAATAATAATAATAATAATATTAATGACATACATTAATGATAAGACAAAAGGAACATTTATTATAACAAAATGCACTTATATTCTACCTAGAAGACAAAAAAAACTTGAAGTACTACGGAGATTACATGCATGAATTCCCTTTGTCGAAAAACCGAGCGTTACTTATGTAAAATGATGAAAATCATCATTGCCATTAATAAAACTACTAGGGCCATAATTAAAACTAAATATAGTTTTAATTTCCTTAAATCTTCTTCAAAGGTAAAGGGGTGTGGTGGTTGTCGGTTGTCGACGGGGAACATGGTGTGTGACCGGTGTAAATGGAGGAAGAAGAAGAGGAGATAATTTGGGTAAAGTTTAAGGAGGGGATAAGGTTTGTATGGTGAAATAAGGTGGTGTAATCCGCCTTTTATAGGGGGGTAAATTATCCGTTTCAGCTTTACACTACTGTAAAAATATCATACAATGTTCTAGTAGACTGGTAAAATAATCGTAATCAAACTATTAATATTTACAAACGTAAATAAGTATCACACTGGGATGCAAGCCGTAGTGGTCCGAGAACCCTAATCTATTCATGAGGTCAAGGGTTCGAAAAACTGAAAGAAACATAAAAGTGTGTAATCTAAAAATTAAATAAATATAAAGGCTGCATCATTTTTTTTTTCATTTTAGTAATTATGCACAAGTAAGTAAGTATAAACATGATTTGTGTGACCATGAAATTTACTCTATTAACATGCATACAACAAATATTTCCACATGCAAAAGTAATTATATATTACTTTCTATAACCATGCATGAGAGTTACCAAACTAAGTATCATAAATAAGGTATGTATTGATATCCTCATTTTTAATCAACATGGCTAATTATGTGGAGTAATTTTGTGGAGAAATATATTGTGAGTTTCTGGTATAGAGGATCCCATATGGGCAACTATAGAGCATACTCCTCAAAATATATTTTGTGAAAGAAATTGAATCTTTGTAAAAATTGGATAATCGGTATAAGTATACCTGATTGAAGATGGTGCTGATAACGTGTTATGAAATATATAGAAATTAGAGGATTAAGAGAAGAAGGTAATAAGAGAAGTACTACTACTTTTATGTATTACTCTTGGTAATATTTTTGTGTATCATACAAGTGAAATTACATGGCTATTTATAGTAGTAAAAACCACTATTACATTGTGGGCTATAACCTTAGAGGGTGGCAATTAGGGTTGGCTACTACATTAAATGTAATGAAGAAATTGGAGTGTGGACATTCACACCTTGACTAAATTAATTAACTCTTAACACTCGTATTGTTTTTTGTCTATTGTTGGTTACAAAGAGTGTATAATTTTGGGTATTATTCTCAAAAACAATCTGTGTCTATCTGTGACTATGTGAGTTGTTTTGGGTATTGATTAATTATGAATCACTTTAAATTTTCTATTTTTCTTTTTAATACGGAGTATAAGTAAAAACAAAAATTAGTTACGTAGTACAATATATTGACAAAAGCAATTGAAAAAGAGATATCGTAGGTGTTACTCGTATCAATTTTGAGTGAACTTTTTGTAGGGTAGGTGTTATTCTTCCACGCGAAGATTTGACTATAAAACAAACTAGCTTAGGAATGTTCTATAAATTTAATGTCATGATTTGGTGTGTTTTAAGAACTAAAAATATTAATAAATAAATGCAACGATTACATCTTTTTCGTCTATTAATCCCTCAAATAGAAAAATCATTTTTCTTCAGTTGAAAATAATGAATAATGTCACTCCTTTTGCAATCTAATTTAATAATCAATTAGGTATGTAATATGTACATTTTTAATAGTCACGAAGATGTTGGCCTCATACATGCAAAGTCAACCATTAACAAAATATAATTTCTGCCGCCCATTTTGATTATTATATTTTTGAACCATACCGTTTTTAGTCATGGTCGATAATATTTGTTGAGTGTACGTGATAGGTGTCATATAATTTGATATGTACGGAGAACTTTGTACATGCTTTTAAGCAAACTTAATTTGTACATAAGGCGATTACGTGCATCCTTTTAAAATTTTTGGATTTGTGACTATTTGTATACTAGTACATTGTTTTCCTTTTTTCTCTTGGAATTTAGATGATTTGATTCATGTATGTAATTGATTTTGCAGCTGGAAAATTGCCCAAGCATAATGGGATAAATTGGAGAGGAAATTCAGGATTAAAAGATGGATCAAAATTAACCGATGTTAAAGGAGGATTAGTAGGAGGATATTATGATTCAGGAGAAAACACAAAGTACCATTTTCCTATGGCATTTGCAATGACAATGCTAAGTTGGAGTGTGATCGAATATCCTCATAAGTACGAAGCTATCAACGAGTATGATCATGTTCGCGACCTCATCAAATGGGGGACCGATTACTTGCTCAAGACCTTCAATAGCAGCGCTAACCAAATCGACAAAATCTACAGCCAAGTTGGTGGTGCACAAAACGGGTCCAAAGTCCCTAGCGACGTGACATGTTGGGAGAGGCCAGAGGACATGGACTATGAACGCCCCGTGCAAACATCCTATGCAGGGGCGGATCTAGGTGGAGAAATGGCTGCGGCCTTAGCAGCAGCCTCTATTGTCTTTCGTGACAACAATGAGTACTCGGAGAAGCTAATTCAAGGCGCTAAAACTGTGTTTCGATTTGCTAGAGATAGTGGTAAAAGAGCACCTTATAGCAGGGACAACCAATGGGCTGCACCGTACTATAATTCAACAGGGTACTATGATGAGTACATGTGGGGTGCTACTTGGTTGTATTATGCTACCGGAAACAATAGCTATGCTTCCTTGGCTACTAATCCCGGGATTGCTAAAAACGCAAAGGCGCTTATGATGAACACGAACACGAGTTACTTGAGTTGGGACAACAAGTTGCCTGCAGCAATGTTGTTGTTGACAAGGTTTCGGATGTTTTTAAATCCCGGATTTCCTTATGAGCAGACTTTGATGCAGTACCATAATGTTACACAGCTTAATATGTGCTCATATATTAAGCAATTTCAGGTTTATAATCGTACTCGAGGTATGTACACTACTCCCTACATTCTATATGTTTGCTTGTCAAGTACTCTGTATGTTACTATGTTTTAACTGATGTACTATTTGTTTGAACACAAACGTTACATATTTTCTTAGAACAATTTCATGTATTTGATAAAATTAGTCATTTGATTATGTAATTGGTTAGCATTCATAAGATTAGAGTAATTTTTATTCACCATTTTACACTATTTTTAATAGACGATTAACGGTTAGTCAAATAGCCTCGTTTGATTATTAATGTGGTGTGGGAATAAATTTCTCAGGAGGATTGATAGAGTTGAATAGTGGAGGACCAAAGCCATTGCAATACGTAGCGAATACAGCATTTTTGGCAAATCTCTTTGCAGATTATATGGACTCTACTGGGGTTCCTGGATGGTATTGTGGCCCTTATTTTCTTCGTCAATCTGATCTTCGTGTGTTCGCTCAAACACAGGTAACTAATATGTCTAAACAATTTTCCGCTATGTGTCCATGATCTAATTTGCGACGTTTTTATTATTTACTGTATTTATATTTGTAATAACCATTTCTTGGTTCACAGGTTGAGTACATTTTGGGCAAGAACCCATTGCATATGAGTTATGTGGTGGGCTTTGGAAACAAGTACCCGAAGCACGTACACCATCGGGCCGCGTCGATACCCAAAAATGGGGAGAAATACACTTGTAAAGGGGGGTTCAAGTGGAGGGACAGCAAAAAGCCCAACCCAAACACAATTGATGGGGCAATGGTTGGTGGGCCGGACCGTTTCGACAAGTTCAAAGATAACCGCAAACTAGACCGCTACACCGAGCCCACGTTGGCCGGTAATGCCGGTCTAGTGGCGGCTTTGATCTCATTGACTACAACTGGTGGGGTAACTGGAGTAGACCGAAACCTTATATTTTCCGGTGTTCCCCCGCTTTATACTCCGTCCCCACCTCCACCAGCACCATGGAGGCCTTAAGAGAATTGAAAGAAAAAAGACAGATTGTGTAAATTAAAGAGATTGTCAATTTAATTCATCGTATTTGTAATTGATTTTTGAGGTAGGGGTTTTACATTCTAGAAAGGGATTTTCCCTTTGTCCATACACCTAGAGACTAGAGAAGGTTAATTATTTGATTATCATGAAAAAGTCTCATGTTTTGCGCACCAATTTTGTATGTATAAACTTGGCTAAAGTTACCGAGTTAAACTTGAATCAAGGTCATACTATCTATTCAAATAGCCTAAGGCTATGTTTATTTCAACTTATGTAATAAGACATTTGCTTATTTCACAAATGATCACATTAGACTTGACCAACCTGTATATTTTAATATATTTATGTTCAATTATTCTTATATTTCTAATTTCTTTTTTTTTTTTTAAAAAAAAAAAAAAAAGAATTACTCCGTAATGTACAAATGAAGTTAATGTTTAGCTATAACCAAGACATTTTCAATAAATTCTCTTCAAATTATTTACTTAAAGCTTGCCAAGTTGTAAGATTCTTAAAGATATCAAGCAATCAAACATAGTAACATGCACCAGGTTGGATAACTATAATCAATCCCTATTTGTCCATAACCCATATGCAGATATGCTACTAAATCTCAAGATTTACTTTACACACATGAACTACCACTCTTACTAAAATAATCCAACTACATAAATTTAGTGTAAAGTCAAGTCATATAAAATAAAATCTATAAAGTCAATAATTCATTTATTCAATCTCATACTATACCAAAGTATAATCACACCATTTGAGAGAACCTGTTAATTTCATCTTCATCAATTGAGAATCATAAGAGTTCATAGGAAGTGGAAGAAGGTGAAATTGGGCCCGGTTTAATGGGTTTTAAGGCCCTAAAATGGGCCATTTGGTTCATGATTATTGCTAATTGGATTGACCCGGCGAGGCCCGAACCCACCAAGTCAGCCCAAACCTTGCCTAGGAAAACCTTTGATAATTACACCATTGCTCTTCATAAAGCACTTCAATTCTTCAATGCCCAAAAATGTAAGTCTACCTTTCCTATATCAAAAATTATTTTTATTAAGAGCGTGTTCGATAATAATTTTAAAGTAATTTACATGTTATGAAGGTTTCAAAATACCAACTTCCCAGATTAGTGTTTAACAAAGTAGTGGTGTACTGTTTACTACAAGTAACAATAAACATATACTTATGCCTTCTTAGACATAAATATATAGGAGTAAAACACGACCGTTAATCAAATCTAACACTTATGTTCACGTCGTTGCAGCCGGGAAACTACCCAAGAACAACGGAATTCCGTGGAGGGCAAACTCAGGGCTACTTGATGGATCTCAACTCAAAGATGTGAAGGGAGGATTAGTAGGTGGATACTATGATTCTGGAGAAAACACCAAGTTTCATTTTCCTTTAGCCTATTCCATGACAATGCTAAGTTGGAGCTTGATTGAATACCCTCACAAGTATCGTGCCATTAACGAGTATGATCATGTACGCGAACTCATCAAATGGGGAACCGATTACTTGCTCTTAACATTCGACTCAAATGCTACAAAGATCAGCAAAATCTACAGTCAGGTAGATTTTTTTTATACTGAAATTCCCCTTAAATTAGGACTCATTTCCTTGCCTATATGAAAGCAAACATAACTTATTTAAGTATAAACTTCAATCTAATATAGATTTTGATTGAACAAGGTTGGTGGTGCCTATGAAAACTCGAATGTGCCTGATGATATAAGCTGTTGGGAGAGGCCAGAGGACATGGATTATCCGAGGCCAGTACAAACAGCAGATGCCGGGCCAGAGCTAGCAGGGGAAATGGCAGCAGCATTGGCTGCAGCCTCTATAGTATTCAAGGACACCCCTGCTTATTCGAAGAAACTCATTAAGGGTGCTGAAGTTCTTTTTGCCTTTGCAAGGGACCCTAAAAAAAGACGGCCTTACAGTCGTGGGAACCCTTGGATCGAGCCATACTACAACTCAACAGGCTACTTCGACGAGTACTTGTGGAGTGCAACATGGTTGTATTTTGCTACTGGAAAACTTAGCTATCTTTCGTTAGCTACGAATCCTGTGTTAAACAGGAATGCTATGTCGACGAAATGGAGCAAGAAAGCCGGTGTCTTGAGTTGGGATAACAAGGTTCCTTCATCTTTGATGTTGCTGACAAGATTGAGGAAATTCCGAGCTACATTTTACCCATATGAATCAATGTTGATAGAGAATGATAAGCTTATTGCTCTGTCCATGTGTTCTTATCTCAAACCCTTCCATCTCTTCAAATGGAGTAAAGGTAAGGAATTTTCGTTCTAATCAGCTAAAAACCATATGTGTGAACTCGTCTTAACTTATTAGCCGTGATATGAACTTAATTTAGCTGTGAAATGACTTTACCTGATAATTATATGTTTAAGGTGAAAAGAACAAGGCCGAAACATCTGTATTTTGCGATGTGTTTTTCCCTTGAGGAATTTTGTTCATACGATCTGATTTGGGAATGCAGGAGGATTGATACAGCTGAATGATGGAGAGCCACAATCTTTGCAGTATGTAGCAAATGCTGCATTTTTAGCAAATCTATTTGCTGATTACTTGAATGCTAGTGAGAGTCCTGGATGGTCTTGTGCCTCTAAATTCTTCACTTCAGCCACTCTCCGTGATTTTGCTTCATCTCAGGTTTACTTCCCTTTTCCCTTGCTACCCATTTCTGCTGCTCTACGAACAATTATTAGTCCGTTAAACACGATCACAATGTTGTTTGTAACACAATCCAAGCTCATGGCACACGAGCTTTGTAATTGACCAAGACCACAGATGATGCAAGAGATCTTGGACCACCCTTGCTCAGTAGACTAACTACCTATTGTTTTTTTTATGTTGACACAGATAGACTATATTTTGGGCAAAAATCCCCTAAGGCTAAGCTATGTGGTGGGATACGGTGACAAGTACCCAAATCATGTGCACCATCGAGCAGCTTCGATCCCATCTGATGGTTTAAAGTACACATGCAAGGGTGGACACAAGTGGAGGGACAGCACGAAATCCAATCCCAATACCATTGTAGGCGCCATGGTAGGAGGACCTGATCAGTTTGATCATTTTCATGATGATCGTCAAAACCGTGGCTCCACAGGACCCACATTATCCGGTAATGCTGGGCTTGTGGCAGCACTTGTGTCACTGACTAGTGGTGGTGGTTATGGTGTTGATAAGAACTTCCTGTTTTCAAACCTATCACCACCAAACTTTGGCTTCTGATTGTAATTTTCACAATGAAACAAGAATTTAAAGACAATTGAGAATACCACGGATCTAATATAAATATGTATGTCCTGTAGCAGTTGCATAACTTAACTAGTAATGGTGTTACCAATGCTAGGAACAAGATATCTAGTTTCTGATAAATAGAATCATGTATATTCCAATGGATGAATTATGCACAAGAAAACTCTATTGATTTATTATAATGTAATTTCACAATACTTGATGATGACGATTTGTTCTTAGTGTCCTCATTGAGCATAGCATGAACCTGGTCCTTCAGGAGCAATCCTGCCAAGGCCATCCCCTGGAGCAGCTGCAATTCCTCTTTGATTGAGCAGACACCTGAAGTGTGCTAGCCTCCTAGCTACTTGTCTTGGATTCCTAGCTAGCTTGTCAAACGACGTCCATAACCTCTCTACAGGAAGATAAAGTACAACAAAAGAAAAAGAATGAAAGATCAATCAGGAAGTTCAGTCATGCATAATATATGGTAATTTTTATTTCTTTACAACTTTTTTCTAATTTTCCAAATGTTTCAAACCTATTATTCCCTGGCAATTTTGTAATTCATGATTTTATCATATAAGCTTACAGCTGGGTCTCAAGTGTAACTTTGCCTTTTTTTTCACCGTAATAAGGTTTACAGAAAAAAAAGAAGTCCAGATAAGAGACATTAAGCTTAGACAAGGGCTACCGAAGTTCAATTTACAACAAAAAATAGTTCAAAGAAGGGTTTTTAGGTGATAAGTATGAAGCCTATGTTTTGTTTAAAAAACGGTAATATATCAGAATATGAATCCTAGCATGAACACTAGTAAAGTAGTAATCTAGTATATCAATTACGATTACCTGCAGCTGCAGCAGCACGAGGCCATATGGTTTGTTCAATGTCAGATGCATCAATGTGTTCACCCCACATGCAAACTTCACCTCCAAGGACTAATTTTTGTTGCTTGGGATTTGTAATATTGGTTAGTGGTTCATTCATATAAAACTGCTGCCATGTGGTGTCTAAATGGTCCAAATACCAATTTTCCTGGTTGCTTACGATGCACCTTAACCCAGCTGCAGTCACCTTCTCAGCAACACCACCCCCTAGCCTATCACATCGAGCAAAACATTGGAGAGAGAGTGTTTATCAACCTCCAAGAGCTTTATAAAGAAGGTGCCAAAAAATATTTGTTTGAGAAAAAACTGTTATATATTGAGATGACTAAATGCTTATTGCAACTTGCAAGGTGTTAAGAACATACCAATTATGGATCACAGTCTTTCGGTCTAGTTTATCACCAAAATTGTTAAAGGTTTCCTCCCTGTTTAAGTTTTAAATGCTTAAACGAGTAAGCGACTTTGAGAGATGAACAGATGAATCAAATGGGATTATACAGAGTATTGAAATAGGCAATATATTACCAGTTAATAACCTCATATCCATGGGATAATGCAATTTTCTGAGCTCTCAATACAAAGTATTGGTAAGCTTGAGAGCCAACCATCTTATGAGTCCGTAACCTGCAGAAGTCATCACAGTGTTCAATAGGTAGGAAAGAGAGCTCAGTTAACAACACAAATGCACTAATAGAATGGATCATAATAACTTATTGTTAGAGTTTAAAACCTTACCATCCACTCACACGACGAGTTGACTCCCAGCAACCTGAGACATGAAAGTATCTATTGAACATACAACAGTAACAGTAGAATTTATGATCGAACATTCAAAGGCTCCAAAAGGGAAGAAATGAGAGCAATGTACAATCATTTTGCACTAAAAGTGCCAGGCTAATGTCATGCCTCTGTTTCATGAGATTACTGAATAATAAGAACAATATATGGAAATTACGGAATATATTCAAATTTCCAAACAAGTCAACTAACCTGTATCAACTTCATCGCCTCCTAAATGAACAAACTTATATTTGAAGACCTTGCTAAAATCTGTCAAATTACAGGCAATGTTTGAGTTGATGCATAGAAGCCATCATAAGCCGCAAGAAAATAATGGGCCATTGCATTACCTTTAAGAATTCCATCTATAACTTGGAAGGTGAATTCGTTGCTCACATCAAGTGGCTCCTTACAGTCTGCTGATGGCCACAGCAAAGGATAACCATTCCCCCTAAGCACGTGTGGTAAGCATCGTCAGTGGCGTGATCAGATTTGACAGATTACCCCTCAAGAAAATTATGCACCCCACATAGGAAAGCTCTTTGGCAGGTAACATATACATATTTTCCTTCAAATCAACATAATGTGATAATAAAAACACGAGATGAAACACGATCTTTTTGGATTCTTAAAAGACTAGCATTACAGTGTTATAGGACATTGAGCTTCCTCATTTATGGCCATGCAAATTTGTGAACTCTGTAGACTACAAACAGAGCCAGCACACAATTTACAGGTGCAACTGTGCAACTACTTCAGAATGTATCAGACCAGAGAAGTTGTTGCACAAATACTAATTTTCCAACACAAAAAAATTCCAGCAATCCGGCATTTTGAACCCTTTAGTGAGGCAATTTTTTTTTTTTTTTTTTTTCCGTCTATAAACAACGAAGGGTTCCTAAAGTTACACAAATGACTTGTTAGCTCAACATTCAACATGCATAACACAAAAATTAGGAGCATCCTGAAGACTTATAGAATCCACGCCTTCCTGGTTTCAAGTTCTTGAAGCAAAATGAAATATTAGAGTTATAGACTTTACCATGAAGCAGCATGTCCGGGAACATCAATTTCAGCAAGTACATTCACTCCCCGCCTTTGAGCATATCTGTTATGTTCAAGGATCGCATTATCAGAAAATCCTAGTAAAACACAGACATAATAATTTAAGGCCACAAACCATTACTTGCCTCACAATTTCGGCAGCATCAGCCATTGTATATCGTTCTGTTGCAGAATATGCACCATCCCAAAGCTTTGGATATGAAGGAATCTCTAGTGGAAAAGATTGTGAATCTACGATGTGCCAATGCAGCACATTCTGCATAGAGAAACAGGTTATCAAGGCCATAAACTGTACCATGCTCAAAGATATATAACACAGTTACCACCAAGTAAAAATGTTCTATAGACAATGACATTCAGCTTTTGTATGGAGCAACTTGACAAAAATAATGCACAATATACGAGTATTAAACTTATTCCTCATTCAAACTATGCTAAAGCTATACATTCTAAAAATAGTAATACATCCTTCCCTTATTTAAAAGAATACTACAGCGCATAAATAATAATCCCAAGCAAAGCTGACAATAAGAGTCTCCTTAAATATATTCTCAGCAAGGTTATAAAAGCTAGCATCATTAAAAAAAACCTAAAAAAGCAATAATCTGGTTACTATCAACTGCAAAAAATATATGATCGATACTTAGAAATTGGTTGCCGAAGTAATTACTCTAAAACTTGTAAGATAGAAGCACAATGAGCACAAAACCTACAATTCAGGAGCGCAGTCCTTACCAGCTTTGCATATGTCATAGAATCGATGACTTTCTTTATCACACGCAAAGGTAGATAATGTCGTGATGTATCTGCATGCACATTACCCACATTAGAGCAGAACCACACATTTCAACCTGATTAATCTGAGCAAGTATGTGAACAATGGACATATAAACCCTGAAACTTAATACATCATGGTGTAGGTAATTTGAAGCTCCTTGACAATTAGCAGGTCCAAGGAATTACTAAAATAAAACCACCATTAAACCAACTCACCTATAAGCAATCCCCTATAAGAGAATCTTGGTTGATCAAAAATTGTCCATGGAACCATACCAACTTCTATTAGCCTAGTTTTGAAGTTAAAGCCACAAAGCTGGCTGAATGTCTGCATTTGACACATAAATAGATGGTCGGAAGTGGTTAGCACATACACTTCTATAAGTTATCAGCCTTAATGTATGTAAAAAAGAAGCAAATAACCTGTAGTCCATGTAAAGCCCCATATACTGAGTTTGCCTGCATTCAAAAGGAAAATTAATCATCAGATAGTTCACAGAGGTGTGGTTAGACAATTTATTAAAAGGTGTTCAGATGCTGGTTACAGAAGATTACAGCAAAATTGCTTATTTTAAGAGGTAATGCAGTTCCGTAATGCAGAAAACATTATTATAATAACTGAATACAAAGATGGAACGTTTTGCTGATGAAATGGGATAATGTTAGCCTTAATTTGGCTCACCTCAATGCGAGCATAAGCAGGTTTCCCAGCAGCAGGAACAGTTAAGTTATATGATTCATCAACCTCAGAGTGCAACTGCAAAACTAAAACAGATTTTTATGACAAACTTTTACATACACTACTAACCTTACAGATAGTATCCCAATCTCACACAAGTCATATATAATAGTTTTACTTTCACAACTTTACCTCTCAGAAACACAATGTATATGTTAGTGATTCATATATTAGATCATTCAGAAATCCATCTAAGATATGAGAAGAATGTTTTCAACCTTTAAGGACAGTTCATTACAGAACAATGAACTCAGTTATCCTAGCTTTTTAACATAGTGGAAATCTCTCTTCAATTGGTTGCAAGGTTTCTATCAGGCCCCTCTTTACAATTCAAACAATACTATGATTATCAAGGTTTAGTACAACTTAATCAATATATCTGCCCAAATTAACACAACATCCACCAATTCATGTACTAGTAGTAGCACACATACATTTTTTCACATAAAACTGTCACAAATTAGAACCAAAACAAGATATATATGGTATAAAAACAATCCAATAGTCTCAATTACAAGATATATATCCAGGTAAAGCAGTAAGCAATGCATATCCAAATGTTCCTTAATACATAAACTAAGACAAACTAACTCATACCTCATCATTTGGTGATTGAATAACCACATTGATCCCTTTAAGGAAAGCCGATTGGCCGAACCGCGAAAAATTGGCCTCAATGACATGATCCAAGGTAACAACATCCATAAATCTCATAAACCCATCTTTCAAAATCCCTGATTTATCACCATACTTGCTCCCAACAGTACTTAACTCAAATTCATTGCTTAGATAAAGAACCTTATTTCCATTGCTATAGTATTTTGGCATTGGCCATATATTCACTTGCTGAACTTTTTTACCAGCAGCAGACACTAAAACAACTTCAATCAACAATAACAACAAACAAATGGGCACCAATTTCTTCCCCATTTCAATAGAACCCAAAATCAGCAAAACCCCAAATAAATTAATTTAACTTTATGCTTACAACAACTCCTAAAATCCCATAAATACAATAAAATTAGCAAAACTAATGCATTCTTATATGGATAAATACATGTAAAAATTACCCAAAACCTGGATTTTATCTTCAGATTTTGGAGCTGAAAATGGGGAATGTGCTGAAAAAAATGAGGATTTATGGAATACAGTGAAAAGGGGTATTAAAATAGTAAATTTTAAGAGAGAGAATTAATGGATTTATCAAATTGGCTGATTGTGCACAAGAGAATTTCTGGGTTTTTAGTAGAAATCAGATGTACTTTATTATTATTAATTTTGTGATGTTATCTTACATTTATGATTTTGTGATATTTTTCTATGTATTATTTCTGCATAAATGGTAATGGTATTGGTGGGTAGGTGTATCTCTTTTTTCGCCTGTCAAATTTGGAATCATCTTTTTGGAGAGCTTTTATTGTGAAATTAAAAGTTTGCCATTTTTCTACCTAATTTCTGTACTGTAGTTTTTACATTTTTTAGAGGGGTTTTAATGGTAGACTTTTTTCAAATTTGAGTGAAAATGATGGTCTTATAACTGTTGACAAGTGCATGAAATCAACATGTACATTGTTGTGTCTTCATTATAATTTATAAGTCTACATCTTTAATCGGTTGTAATTGTTACATTTCGACTTCGTACATTGATGTGTTCATGATTTGGTCTTCTATCATAAAACTCACTTTTGTACTATCGTTGCGTTTTAATGTCATTCACTTCTTTGTCTTAATAATTACAATTAATAGCAAGTGATATTAAAAGTTATAGGTATTTGGACACTACTCTTAAGTCATGTGTATGAGAAGTGCAAAAAGACTTGCGTGAACCTGGTCCACAATAATGTTATTGTGGACCTGAGGTTTATAAACACGTAACTGACATTATATTGAACATAGTGACCCTTAGTTTTAACATAGTAACCTTATTTTTAACATAATAACCTTTATTAAAACTAGTATAACGTTTAATATTATTGTAAACTTAAAGTGCAACGTTATGACTCTAATTTTAACATAGTGACCTTTATTATTCATATTAATCGGTATATAAAATATTTCATTAAAAAATTAACATCTTATAGCCTATATATTACCAAAATGACTTTTATTTCAACATAGAGACCTTTTTTCTATTATAGTGACCCTTTTTTTTTACTAATAAAACACCTATAGTTTCTCCAATGCTAGTGGTCCACCCTTTTAATAATAACCTTTATTAAAACTAGTATAACGTTTAATATTATTGTAAACTTAAAGTGCAACGTTATGACTCTAATTTTAACATAGTGACCTTTATTATTCATATTAATCGGTATATAAAATATTTCATTAAAAAATTAACATCTTATAGCCTATATATTACCAAAATGACTTTTATTTCAACATAGAGACCTTTTTTCTATTATAGTGACCCTTTTTTTTTACTAATAAAACACCTATAGTTTCTCCAATGCTAGTGGTCCACAATAAATTATTGTGAACCAGGTCCATTTAAGAATTTGTATGAGAAGTGAACAAAGTAGATTTTTGCGATTGTCATGTGTAGTGTGTGTAAAATTTCCAAAAAAAAAAAAAGGGGAAAAAAAATTTATATAGCACATTATAATTGAAAATCGAAGAGAGTATATAGGTAAAGACGTCATGGTATTCTTTGTAATTTAAATTTGAACAACAATTCTTGAAGAGTAGTTTACACTATGGGCATGCCTGGATCCCTATAATAAGGGTGGGAAAGTTATTGCATGTAAAATAAATCTGATATTTTTAAAATGTATGGATTCTTAATTATAAAGGGTACTCGTAATACATTTCCCTTAAAGTAGGAGTAATAATAATCCTAATCCACCTGGAAATAATTTCGCTTTAATTGATCCCTTAGTAAAATTACCCCCTTAATGGTTCAAGAGAATCCAAGTAAGTCCTAATAAAGATAAGGGTTATCTTATACGAAGTATAATAAAGATTACTAATTGGAGCAATTCTAAAAATAAAATGTTGCTCGTAAATCACGACTTCATTTTATTTCCACTAATAAAGTATGCGCCAACATTTAATTCAACAGGTTTCAAAAAAAAAAAAAAAAATAAATAACATTTAATTCAACATGCACCCATTTTTCAAATTGAGTGAGTTGTGTAGCCATCGTATATTCATATCATCATATGTGTGATATTGCTAAAGAAAGGATATTTAGATTTTTGTTTTGTTCTTTTTGTGGTAAACAAGATATTATGGGGGCATTTTTGCAATATAATTCCCATTGATGTAAGCCAACCACGGATACTTATCCTTTATTCCATATAATAAATTAATTATAGCGAGCTATTTATATACTTGTATAATCTAATATATATGTATGTTTTGAAGAAAAAAATCTAACATATTTTGTAAAACTTTATAATTTTTATTGTTAAAATATATAGAGTACATTCTCTTGTTAATATTCCATATGGTATGTTTTTGGATTTCCAACTCCATTCTTCCTTCTAATTAACAAATATCTTTTACAATGGTGACAATTAAAGGTAAATAAGAATGCAACATAGCACTCTATGCCAACTAATGAATAATGGTATTTTATAAAGCGGCCGCGCGCATTGGGTTAAGTCATCGACTACGCGAATTGTAGTGTTGGTAGAGATAAATAGCTATTAGATGTGATAGTAGATGTTAGTTGTATGTGTAGTTGATAGTTGTTAGCCGTGAAAACAAATAATTGAGTATAAATGTTTGATGAAATAGCTGTTGGCTAGCTATAAGTTGTAAATTTCTAAACTAGAAGAAAAATTCCAACAGTTATTCACAAAAGCTAAATATACGAAGTATTATAATTTCACAAAAGTTACTTCAACTGCACAGTGCTACATTGCATGCCAAACACTCCTTTTTTTACTAAGTAATGGTTTGAATAAGTTAAACCTCTAAAAGCTACCACCGAACACATCATTACTCGGTATCAAAGAGTTTACTTTACTTAAGAACTTTTGATTTTACACATTTTTTATATGTGGAATTAGGGATAGTTTTTGCCCATGTGCTATTGATCTGTTTGCAAAGTCTAATAACTTATTTGTTTAAAATAATTAGTAATTGATTTTGAAAGAAATAGTGTATTCATATAGTCTTGGAACTTGAAAAGAAAAAAAAGATAATGTCAAAAATAATTTAGTGGAGAAAATTTTCAAAAAGAAGATAGATTATGCTTAATTAATTAGATTTATTTGAAGCTATTTCATCACATGAAAAAGTGCACTACTCCTCCCTGTTCGTTTGGTAAATTAGTGAGAGATATTCTTTTGCTTGCAAGGAGCTGCCATAGTTGTGTCTTTTCTTTTGTTAAAAGGTCGGGTACGGTAAAGCAATTTTTTGTTTTTTATCCTACTTAAATCTATTTTTTCCAAAATCTAAACTCTTACCTTACTTTATAATAATGATACAGGTACCCGTCCCATGCTCACCCCTAGGTGAGGTCACTTCACAATAAAACCATTAATTAAGATTTAAGGGGTTATGGAGATGAAAAATTGGGGTTACCTTGACGTATGTGTGTTACTTAAATGAAAAAAGGGGTTACTCTCTTACATAAGTGGAATAATTCTTTCAATTTTTAAAATAAAAGAATAGGGTTATTCGAATGAACAAATGAGGTTACCTATTTCTTACTTAGTTGATATTACTCATACAATGAATTGGAATTACTAAAATGGACAAAATGAGGTTACCCTTATGAATAATTAGAGTTACTCATATATAAATAAGAATTATTCTTATTAAACAATGTGGTCACACCATGTTACAAAAAAATAGGGTAACTCGAATGAACAAATATAGTTTTTTTTTTTTATTTTTCCAAAAATAAATAAATTAATAACTAATTAGATTATGAGCCCCACTAACGGAAATCATAACGGAACATGGACGAAAGTATCAAAAATTAAAAAGCTATATTTTTAAAGTTTGATGTGTACCAAAATAAATAAAAGTTTTAAACGGGTACCAAATTCAACAACTCCCAAATTCAAAATTTCCTTAATTATATATATACTCCGTACTTTTTTTTTTTTTTTTTTTTTTTTTTTTTTTTTTTTTGAGGGACAAAGGTTGGGAATCTTGAGACTTGAAATCCAAGTATTCCACCCAAGTCTCTTACTCCGTAATTTTGTTAACAAAAAAAAAAAAAAAAAAAAAAACCTAGTGTAATCCGAGTAGATCTTTAAAAACCGACCTATTTTCATCCACTATATAAATAGGAGGAAAGCGAATAAAATAGGGTATAGACGGTTTCAAAAACAGTAAAAACACAAAAAAGATTAGGATTAGACTCGATAAAATTTAGTTGGAGAAAACAATTAGGGTTTGGTGAAAGTGTTGAAATTCTGGATCAATGGAGGTTGAGCGTAGAATATACGATGTTGATATTGAAGAATTTGAAAGATATGAAGACGGATTTGATGATTTCTTGATGAAATACTTGGATGATAATAACGAATACTCGCAATGGGGAAGGAAGTTTAATTATGAGAAGGAGTCGAAGATTTTGAAGAATTTGTTCCATAAAATAAATGTTTGTACCAAGAATCGTGAATTCCATGCCATGAATTACATTGATATTATGAACAAGTTGAAGGATGTTGTAATTGATGTTTCTGACGCCTGCTTTATTCAAGTTGATGCCATTGAATTGATTTCACAAGCGAAACATCACTCCACTTACTCTGCGATTATCGATTTCTTAGTTCAATGTCATTATAAATGCAATCTTAAGGTAATCGTAATCAATCACTTTTCTCCTTCATTCCTTGAAAATTTGTTAATGATTTATGATATACAATCAAGTAAAATTTAATTGGTGAATTTTCAGAAATTTGATAAACCAGTGTACAAATTTGGCCGTCCCGTTGAAGGTGATATGGCGTCTGTTGTTGATGCGGAATCTAAAGCGGAATCAGCCCTTCAAGTAATTGATCAGTATAACAAGCACAAGGTTTGGTTAATCTTTTTTAAATCATACTTCCTCCGTTTCATTTTACTTGCAACACAGCCTCGTAGCACGTGTTTTGAGGTCAGGTTCATGTAATGATATTTAATCCTATTCTAATCTTCATGTAAAAATTATATTGATAAAATCGCTCGTTTACCCTCACTAATCATCTCCTAAAACTGGGTGCCTAAAGGTATATCATATTATATCGGCTAATCGGGCTCTTTTATATTATTATTATTATTATTATTATTATTATTATTATTATTGACTCGATCAATTTATTATTTTGTAGGGAGCAAAACTGAAATTAGTGTGTATGACAAGGGTCAATATTCTGTTTAGCTATCTTATTTATTACTACATTACATTTACTGCCGTTGATGAAGATACTGGCTGTATTGGTACATACCAAGCAGCACTGGTAAAGCGAAGCTCAGTCTGCATCATCGGGTTGTTTAGAGATGCTAATGCTCATAAAACCCTCTCTCTTCTTTCAATCAAAGGTACAAAATGGTTTTTATTCTTTTTTCGTATTAACTGTTGGTATTGGTAATGGAAACGATTAATTGATTCTAGTTCTAAAACAAATTAGGAGCTGAACTGAGCTGAAGTAAACTGAACTGAACTGAAGTAAACTGAACTGAACTGAATTTCAACGTAAGAGAACAGGGCCTTAGTGCATGTAATGTAATCATTATCATTAGCATCATAGGGTTGGGAAGGGTAAATAACACAGGGTATTACACTGCCTCAGTGCCTCTCATATCAAATCAACTGGCCTGGTAATGGAAACGATTAATGGGTTTATGTTGTAATTCTGTAAGTTAAGTTTGTTCATAAGCTGATGTACATGAGGGGCAGAAGAAAGATTGATTCTAGTTCCACCTCTTAGTATCACGTAATCACAATTAAGCAAGGGTTGGGTCATTGGCTTATGTTGTTTCTGTCTGCTAATGTGCATGTTGTTGCAATTTAATGGCTACCATTGTAATTCTGTAAGTTTAGTTTGCTGCGTAATGAGTACTCACGTAAGCTGATGTACAATGCAGGGGCAGAAGAAGAAGTGAATTATAAGCTGAATCACCGCGGCAGCTTTCTAAGGTAAAGGTCTT
Organism: Chenopodium album; assembly: GCF_948465745.1. Taxonomy (NCBI): domain Eukaryota; kingdom Viridiplantae; phylum Streptophyta; class Magnoliopsida; order Caryophyllales; family Amaranthaceae; genus Chenopodium; species Chenopodium album. The sequence goes on from NC_137855.1 coordinate 2,719,825, forward strand.
GTGAAAGATGAATGAAGCAGCTGTAGAAACTGGTAGGGTTTGTATTATAAACTAGAAATTTAGAGGAAAACATCTTGGTTTATTATATTTAATAGCTGTTTTTCTAGCTGCATACTAGAATTAGTCAAATGTTATACTCAAGTAGTATGTGCATCTTTTTAAATTCTTGTGGGGAAAGCACATTCATATTTCATACTACTTCGTATGTATGTAAGAAGATGACATGTACCCGGTAATAATGTCAACATGTTTAATTTTAGTACTCCCTCCGTTCCCGAAAGAACGACTCATTTGGCGTAATTTTAGTCCCAAAAAGAATGACCCAATTGCATTAAAACACCCACCAATTTGCAACAATATTTGTGCAAAATTAGCTTTTCCATAATAAAAAATTGATTTTGAATGTAATTTTATTACTATTTCTCTCTTTTTTTTTTTACAAACCCCGTGTAAATTTATCTTTTCAATATACTTTTACTTCTTAATATTTAACTTTCTTAATATTAAGAAGCAAAAGTATATTGAAAATGAGTCGTTTTTTCGGGGACGGAGAGAGTATTAGTTTATTAATCGGTAGATAGATTATGCTTAATTAATTAAGAGCCTGTTCACATTTACTGAGCTGAGCTGAATTGAACTGAACTGATTGGAGCTGAATTGAACTGATTAGAGCTGAACTGAACTGAATTGAGTTGAAATGAATATTTTATGTGAGAGGGAAATCAAGAGCTGAACTGAGCTGAACTGAACTGATTGGAGCTGAATAGAAATTAAGTAAATGTGAACAGACCCTAACTAAATGTATTTTCCAAAAATAAACATAGCATTAGTATGCTGTATGTGGGCCACGAGAGACAACAAGCTAGTCGACGTGCTCAACAAAATATCTATTCGTACAATAAAATTATGCAGTTCATATTGTCAAAGTGCGACACTCAACTAGAACTCCCACATTCATGTAATCCAACCAAAAATGTAGAGTTGAGATCAGCTTTGAATTATCCTTTGCCATAACTGCATGTCCAAATCATAAACAACACATTATTTATGAAAATTGAAAAAGCACAAGTCATTTTCACAAACCAACACTTTCAACAAAAAAAAAAAAAAAAATGAAATCATGAACCAAAATACTTTCTTCAAATGACACGTATTGATTTTAAATACTATACTGTCTATACATACAATTTTTTTTACCATCGTTTTTTGTATTTTATATATCACAAAAATAAATTTATATAATTATGTGAAATCTTGTTAGATTCGTACATTAAATTAAAATATATGGTCTATAACTCTATATACAGTAAGGTTTTTGATAATGTTTACCACAATTAATAATTGATGACATTACACATATCAGTACTTCAAAGTATGTATGTGTTGACAAACCTATAAAATATATGTCAACTAAATAAAACGAAACTCTTACTTCGTATGTGAATAAGGAGCTTATTATCATTGACTATAATATACTTGTGACATTTGCAACAACTCTTACAATTTGGTTTTCTTTATTTCAAGAAATTGGCTTGACTTTAAACAAAAAATCAACATCAATTAGCTTCGTATATGGCCCAAACAGGAAACGTTATCCACCACCTGTTTACGTATTATATATCTCAATAATTCCACTATTGCCACATTCATGTAATGTGATGATATGAAAATCAGCTTCACTATATTAATAATAATTGGTGGATACTTCTGGTTTTGGTATTTTTCAACATTATTAATCCAGAAATTCCACCAATTTACGATAATATTCTTTTATATTTTTGTCATATAAGGAGTATGATTGCATGCATATTTGTATCTTCGTTTTTTAATGAATCAAAGCACAAGCACAATGGTTTTGTTAATAAATATTTACAAAATAATAGAAGTATAATTTTAATAAAAAGAAAGAAATTTGAAGAACAATATTTAATTTTGAAGTAGTGGCCAACAAGATGGTTAAGATCCTATTATATCGTGATGCTTTTGTTTAATTTCTACTTGTATTACTAGTGCATGGAGATTTAAACCTAGTAATAGAGGATTTTACTCATTTATAAATATTGTCCAACCCTTCAAAGATTTCAAATAATAAAACTTTTAAAGCTAAGGCTTGTACAATTGCACCATCAAGCTTCACTCTACATTTGTGTGATAACACCAAGCCACCATGCATGAGGTCCATTACATACATCATTGCATTGTTCTCTCAGTCTAGCTTTGATTTCAGTCGTTGAGCCCAAGGTTCAAGATGAGGCGGCATCACTAGCTAGCGCACATACACCTATTGCTCGGTCTGCTATTACTTTCATAGATCGTACATATTAGTAAGATTATTCGTTTTTTTAATAGTTGAGCTGATAGCAATCATACATACATATTTACATGTATGTGCAAAGTATAATTACGATCTATGAGAATTTCATTTAACAAAATTCATGTTAGTTAATTTAAGTGCATGTGTAGTTTCACTTCTTAATAATAAAAAGAATGTACATATATATAAATTAAACATAGTATTTATATATATATATATATTATATTATTTATTATTTATGAATACGATACATGCCTTGAGGAATAGGGTTCTTAACGGAAAACTAAATAACATTCTTATCCATGAATTGATTAGGACATTGCTTGCAATAAGAGGAATAAACATCATTTTCATGTACAAAAATATCTATCAAATATTGCCTATTGTTTTGGTAATAGATGATTCTCAATAATAATAGTAAATGATTCTAATGCATTGTATTTAACAAAAAATTACAAATTCACTTATAGCATCTGATCCAAAAAGAAAGGAAAAGAAAAATATAGTATGTAATTTGATTCAAACAGTTATAAATATTAAAAGTTGATAGGATACGAAATACAATTCTTCAATAATCTAATCACGCATTAGTCAATTTTAATCTAAAATGACTTCTACTAGCATCATTGCTTAACATAGGATAATACCACAAGCTTGTGCCATGAAAAAATTGAAATAGAAGTTGCCATATGAGATATGACTCTCTTACATGACTACATGCATGAATCTCCTATAATCAAGAGCACCAATGGAGGCACTTTATTTCTCCATTGTGCTATTTGTGCCCCATCACAAATTCACAATACCATGTACTATATACATATACAATAATATAACACCATGCACTATGTACATACAATAATATGATTTTTGTCTTGTTGTGCCTTGTGCTAGGCCCGTAATCCATACTCAATCCCTGACTTACATACGATCCCATTCATCATTATACGCTGTATCAAAATTTCTAAAAAACCAACTTAGTGACGATCTAAATCAACTGGGCTACCAAGTCGTGCTTGCATGCATAAGTCAAATTCAACTTATGCTCAATCTTGAATGCACAATAATGTCATATTATTGCTTATATTACCACCATGTAGTGTTGATGCCGCGTCATGTTTTTTTCAAGACGTACCACACCACTACTCTGCCTGCCCGGCAGCCCAACCTAATCCATTCACCAATCACCACCTTAAGTGACCCCCCAAGTGACCATAATAACGGTCCGCCCACCTGGCGGCTTGACCTAACCCGATGCCACCACCTTAAGTGACCTCCCCCCAAGTGACCATAATAATGGTCCGCCCACTCGGCCGCCCGACCTAACCCGATGCCACCACCTTAAGTGACCTCCCCCCAAGGGACCATAATAATGGTCCGCCCACCCGGCGGCCTGACCTAACCCGATGCCATTGACAACCTTAAGTAACAAATCTCAATTGAATTCACCTATGACCATTGACCACCACCTCTTAAGTACATCAATTAGGCACTAACCTCTTTACTATTCTACTTTCAATTCACCACGTCTTCAACTCATACTCTCTCTCTCTCATCTTAATACATCACAGTTGTCCTCTAACAGCCAGCCAAACTACCCTTTCTTCTTCCTCCAAACTTTCTCTCTCTTCCCCAATTCCAACTTTCTCTCTCCTACATTTTCCGCCATTTTCAGCCATGGATGACCACCTCGAAGAAGAAGATACCACCGACTTACTCCCTTCCACTTCTTCCTTCCCTCGAACTCCCAAAATCTTCGATCGATTTGGTTCTTCTTCTTCCTCCGACGAAGATTTCTCCCCTTCTTCTACCTCCGCCAATCACCAAAACCCTAATTCCACTTCCTCCAATGGCGTCGTCAAATCCGCTAGTAAAAAGCTCGATTACATGATTCAATTTCTCGATCGCAAGCTCTCTAAGGTTAACAGTAACAGTTCCAGCAATGGCGGTGTTGTTGTCGCCGGTAATAATTCGCCGTTGCCGGAGTTTGTTGGTTCCGGTGGTGGTGCCGGGATTTTCCGGTTGCCGATTAGGTCGGCGGTTCGACCGGACCGACCTCCGTGTGTTGAGGTTAGACCGCATCCGAGGAGAGAGACTCAAGTAGGGCGTGGATTGAGGACGATTGTGTGTACTGATAAGCAGTTATGGAGTGGAGGAGAGAGTAGAGTGAGGTGTTGGGAGTTTTCTGAGATTTTCTTGTCTCATGATGATGATGATGGTGGTGGTGTTGGTGGTGGTGATTGTGTTTGTGAGTGTGAAGCTGGTTGTTGTGAGTGTACCGGCGAGGCGAGACCCGGGGATGAGATGACTGCGAGGTTTCGGGAGTCGGCCGAGGTGGCGTCGGAGGTGGTGTGTATGGTAGGGGATGAGGGGCAGAGAGTGGTGTGGAGTGGACATAAGGATGGAAGGATTTGTGGGTGGAAAATGGATGATGGTAGAAAGAATGGATTTAAGGAGTGTTTGTCATGGCAAGCTCATAGAGGGCCTGTGCTTTCCATGGTTATGACATCATATGGTGAGTTGGGGTTTGATAATTTGATATTTTAGTATTGTTATACTATACCTGTATATATGTTTGTGTTTTGTTTTGTTTGATGGTTAATTATGTGTGAATTGAGTTTGTTTAGTGTCTTGAATTAGTTGAATTGAGATGGATTGATTATATATGTATGTCCTCCGTTCTTTTATAATCGCAATGTGTTTGTTTATGTTAGGTTGATTGATGATTAAAAATGTTGGAATGTTTAGGTATATTGTAAGATTTCTCTGCAAATGCAAATCTTCCAAAATTGTGGGATTTGTATTATATGTGCCTTTATCTTTTCATCCTGAAGTTATTAGCTGGGCTCGATTGAAATATAAACAAGCTCTAATCTGAGCTTATGAGACCTAGATCTTATTCTTACACAGGGTGAGAGAGCAGTGTTATAGAACTTAAGTTTTGGTTGTAAAAGATTCTGGGAAGTTGAATTTGAATGCTGTTAAAGGGGTATTACTGGTTTTGATTGCCTTTGTTGGGAATTTCTTGGTAGTTTTGAGTTTCTGTTAGCTATACTCATGTCTCGTGAAGCACATAATGGCTTTTGAGTATTCTTGCAAGTCATCATATCCAGTCATTTACAGCTCTGAGAAATCTGAGTAGTCTTGGTGTTGGAAATTTTCTAGTTTCATATACTATAGAGTGTGACTGAACTACTGAAGTGATATTTAAACTTCCAAACTATGTAGGAATTTTGTTCTACTAACAAAGCATGAGATTATTTGGTACAGTTGTACAATTAATTTTGATGTATAAGCACCTTTGTATGCAAGAATTAAAACTACCCACTCTGATTCAGATTGTAGTTGAACAGTGATCCTATTTCGTTTAATAGATTGTATATATGTTTTGCTTCTCATTATAATCCCACCATCATCCATTGACATTGATCAAGAAACATGCCTAATAGGACTCTAGAACAAAACAGGATTTGTAGAATTTGGTCAGTGATCGTCTGAGCGAACTCTGTATTGGGAATTCATCAATCTGAATTGTAAGTTGCCCTCCATCATTACTGGGTTTGAGAATGATTATAGTTACTCCGTAATAATATGGTTTATGGACTATATGACTAGTTGTTTATTAAGAAGAAAATGGGGTGCTAGCTGATGGTTTATAAGAATAATTTTGAGTAACTTAATCTTAAATTTATTCATATAATCCAACTAAATTGTGGATTTTGTTAATTAAAATAATAAAATAATTAATGTTGCATTAGATATCTATGTGGAGGAGAAGTGATCTCTGTTCTAATATTGATCATGCAGGCTTCCATGACCATGTTCTAAGTGACTGCAAAAATGACTACCTTTTTCTTTTCCTCGGACCAGAATCATTCATTTCATTTCAAGTGTTTATTGTTCCTTTACTGGTGTTATCCCCTGTCCTTACTCTGCATTTTGGTTAATGTACCATTTCATATTTATTGTCTGACCTTATTTTCAGGTGATCTCTGGTCTGGTTCTGAGAATGGCATTATTAGGATCTGGCCATGGGAAGCTATTGTGAAGGCCCTTTCTCTAAAAGCGGAGGAAAGACACATGGCTATCTTGGAGGCTGAGAGATCTTATGTTGATCTGAAGAGCCAAGTCACTATAAATGGTGTATGCTACATGTTTGTGTCAGATGTGAAGTATTTGGTATCTGATCATTCCACAGCGAAGGTTTGGAGTGCTGGAGTTTTTTCATTTGCATTATGGTATGTCGTCACCCTGGATATTGTGTTTGTCTTTTTTTTGTAAACATTCATGAAAAACACACCAAAACCATTCCAGCAACTTCTAGTACATTTGTCACCAAGCTCCCAGATAGAAAGGACTAAACTCAAATTGTATCAGCAGACTTTAGTGTATTTCCTAACGTTACGCCTTTGTATACTTGCAAATGCAAAATCCAAATATTTCTCATTTCAATATCTATTAGACCAGGTTTATCAATTATCGACTAACTAGGATTCATATTCACTTGACATAATTGATAATTCCCATGTCAAGTATTGGACAGGGACACATGACATTTCATATAAACCCAAAAAGTTGCACATGTTATCATAAGGTGTCAATCTGATGGGAAATTGCCCATATCCAACACTAGTATGGAGTAGTTAACCCGAGTTAATGTAGAGTTGTAGAGCAGAAGTTATATAACATTTGTACTAGAATGACACTGCTATTATTCCAATTGCATTGCAAGCATGTAATGTGATTCATATCGCAAAATTTGTTTGTCGAGTTTGTTACATTGCATAATAATTAGGCTTTGTCATTTCTTTCTTCAATCTGAACAGGGATGCCCGAACCAGAGAGTTACTGAAAGTCTTCAATACTGATGGCCAGGTGGAGAGCTGGCTGGACAACGCTTCATTGCAGGATTTGACGACAGAAGATGAGATGAAGATGAGATATGTAGCTGCTTTAAAGAAGGAAAAGTCAGGTTCATTTGGTTTCTTGCAGCGTTCACGTAATGCCATTCTTGGAGCTGCTGATGCTGTTCGTCGAGCTGCAGTCAAGGGGGCGGTGGGAGATGATAACCGGCGAACTGAAGCAATGATTGTAACGATAGATGGAATGATTTGGTCCGGGTGCAGTAGTGGCCTTCTTGTGCAGTGGGATGGAAATGGCAATCGTCTCCAGGAGTTCCAGTATCATCCTTTTGGTGTTGTGTGTCTTTGTACATATGGGTCCAAGATTTGGGTTGGTTATTCTAGTGGGATTGTGCAGGTGGTAGATCTTGATGGGAATCTTCTTGGGAGCTGGGTTGCTCATAGTAGTCCTGTTATCAAAATGGGTGTTGGGTCTGCTTATATTTTTACTTTAGCTGGCCATGGTGGTATAAGAGGATGGAATATAACATCTCCAGGGCCTGTTGACAACCTGATTCGTGCAGAATTAAGTGGCAAAGAATTTCTTTACACAAGGCTGGAGAATTTGAAGGTTTTGGCTGGCACTTGGAATGTTGCACAAGGAAGGGCATCTTATGACTCGCTCATATCTTGGCTTGGCTCTGCATCATCTGAAACTGATGTTGTTGTTGTTGGCTTCCAAGAACTAGAAATGGGTGCTGGTGTTCTCGCAATGTCTGCTGCAAAAGAAACTGTAAGATCTTGTACCTTAACTCACTTTGCCTCATCTCTGTTTGTTTCACCTATTGAAACCAATTATCTTGTGATACATGAACTCTTTGCTAGTCTTATATGTGTGTGTCAGCACGTGTTTGTGTGTGTGTTTTCTTCTCATCCGTTGTAGACTTTTTGCTCAGCTTCTTGATTTTCTTTCCTAATATATTATCTTATTTTAACTCTTTGGTTGTTAGTTCATCTTCCGATAATGCAACTTATAACTGTGATATAATGCGATAGTTCTGAAATGTTTTTGTATTTGGTTCCATGAAATAGGTTTTTAGAAACATTATGTGATTGTTTTCATCTTTCAGATTAATTAGGTCACAGTATATGCATTATTAAATGTGTCTTCCTTCACCTTTCTTTTGGAATATTTCACAAGTTAGAGGTGGTGTTGAAATTATTGTGACAGGTGAGAGGAACTTTATCTGCTGCAGGATTATTTATGGATAGTTTAAGAATATCAATTCAGTCTTAATTTTATAGTGTGGCTGAGCCTACTGATTAGACCTCTATAGGGAATTGTCCAATGTGTATGTTTTTAGAAGTTGCCATTCTCCTTTTGTGAATTCAAAGTTCTTAATAAATGTGTAAAGTTAATATGGATTTTTATGCATAGTATTAATATTGTCAATCACTGATTGGGGAGCAACCCTTGTTTGGGGTTTCTTCGTCTCATTCATTTTATCATCTTATGTCATATATCAAACATTTCTCAAAAATGGTGAGTGAGATGTTAAAGTCAAGAAAAAGTAGTACATGAGATTGAAAATAATGTAGGACATATAATTTACTTGAAAATAAAGTAGTATGATCACAATGTGATTTTGGAAGCATCACCTATTCACTTTTTTTGTTGAAGTGGCTACATTTGATCTTTTAGGATTGACAGTCTTCCTTTACTGTAGGTTGGTTTGGAGGGTAGTGCTGTTGGGCAATGGTGGCTTGACACTATAGGGAATCTTTTGGATGAAGGTTCTACTTTTGAGCGTGTTGGTTCACGGCAGCTGGCAGGTTTGCTCATTGCTGTTTGGTGAGTACTCTTATAGCAAATGAATAGCAGATTTTGATATTCTGTTTTCCACTTGTAAAATATATATTGTTGCTGGCATATTAAATGTTATATTATATTATTTATTAAGTTATCGATTCTGTATATGAAGGTAATGGGAGGAAGAAGTTTTTGGTGGGATTGCTTTTAGTTATGTTTTTCAAACCTCTTGATGATTATTTTTATGTATGTTCTTTCTCAGTTTCTGTCATCTTGGTATAGTTGATCCCAAGTCAGAAGGGTGAGCAAACAAATGAAAGCTTTTGTGCAGTCTGATCCTTGAAAAAAAAAATGTGGAATTTGTAATCATCATTTTAGTATTTTACTGATATGTTATAGACTTATAGTTACTAGTTTTGCTTCTCTAGTCGTGGCACAATTATTGTTGAAAAATTTATGTGCATGCTCTTATTTTCTTCTTTAGCCAATGTGGAGTTCTTTTGATTGTATGATAGTAGAAAATTCATGTTGCATTTTGGAAAGCTCGCTAATAGGTTTTATAGCATTGAGTTATAATTGCAGCCTGGGGCCTCTGAGTTGGCAACGGTTCTAATTATGAGTTTGTGACTCTTCCACAACTTTTTTTCAGGCACATGAATCACTCATTGCTATGAGTCTATGACCTAGACATTCAGGATTTCTGCAATTCATGATTTATTATAGCTTTTTGATCCTAATTTTATTTCTGTTTTTGGTTTTGTGGTCTCTACTCCAATGGGCCCATGCCTATATTTTATGACTCTGCAGAATTTTTAATTTTTTTTTATAGGTGAATTCTTCCAGTAAACCTTTTTTTCCTGCTTATTATGTTGACAAGTTACATTGTATATGCTTATATATATAAGGGTGAGAAAGAACCTTGAAGCTCATGTTGGGGATGTTGATGCTGCTGCTGTACCATGTGGCTTTGGACGTGCAATTGGTAATAAGGTATGCCTTCAATTATTCGCAGTAAGCCAGAAAATGCCACTCATTAGCTTGGTATAATTCTTGTATAATGGATACTGTAAACAATATACAACTATCAAGCTTCTATGGGAATCCTGCCAGAGTATTGACCAAAGTTGCTTTGATTTTCTATTTACATTATTACGTAAAAGTATTATGTTTATTATTCTATAAAGATTCAACTCGTAAGCACTAAAGAAGTCCAATGTTTTTTATATATCATTTTTGATGCCTGATCTGTACTTAGGTTTTTGTTTCAGGGGGCAGTTGCATTACGAATGAGAATCTATGATCGAACAATGTGTTTTGTCAACTGTCACTTTGCTGCACATTTGGAAGCAGTCAACCGTAGGAATGCTGACTTTGATCATGTGTATCGATCAATGGTCTTCAATCGGCCGTCTAATAACAATGGCGCTGCCGGTATTATGCCATATCTCCTATTGTCTTGCTCGGTTGCCTGCTTCATATATTTTACATGCTTTGTTTATCATTCTGGCTTGTCATTGGCCCTTTGTCTTGCAGTTGGCGTCTCATCTACCGTTCAAATGCTTCGCAGCACTAGTGTAAGTAAATACTCCCGTGAACCTGCTATGTGGATGCCTGGTTTGCTTATCAATATGCAGGGTCTTAAAATGTTCCCACAACTTTGGGTATTTCTTTTTACAGGGTGTAGGATATCGCTCAGTTGAAGTAATGCCTGATTTATCAGAAGCAGACTTGGTCATATTTCTTGGAGATTTTAATTATCGCCTTGATGGTATATCTTATGATGAAGCCAGAGATTTTATCTCTCAAAGATGCTTTGACTGGCTCAGAGAGAGGGATCAACTTCGAGCAGAGATGGAGGCTGGAAGAGTATTTCAAGGCATGCGTGAAGCCATTGTTAGGTTTCCTCCAACATATAAGTTTGAAAGGCATCAGCCTGGTTTAGCAGGTATCGCTTGTAATTACATTTTTTCCTGTTTTTTTGATAAATTTAACTTTTATTATCAGTAACAATTTAAAGTGTAGACTAGCACAATAGGTTTTGCGTAAAAAGTTAGTCCGTATCACTACTCGTTTGAAATTGATGCCTGGTAGGGGAGACTGGGAGTAGCTCCAACTAGGAGTATTATTGCCATTTCAGGGTTTTTTAATATTGAAAAGAACAAAAGTGGGTGGGGTATTCAGCACCATTGCACTCCCTCGTTGGTGCTTTTAAACTGCACGTTGGTATATGCCAGTTACATAATAAAGTTAGGTGGTGTACGTGTACATGCTGCTCTTGTCCTTTTATTAAATGATTTCTTTGTCTGTCAGTTGAATGTTAAGTTTTTGTTATTCTATGGCTTAGGCTATGATGCTGGTGAAAAGAAGCGTATTCCTGCTTGGTGTGACAGGATCTTATATCGGGATAGCCGCACTACCTCAGCATCAGAGTGTAGTCTTGACTGTCCAGTTGTCTGCTCGGTTTTAGAGTAAGTTTTCACGTTCACATTTTATGGATGTCCTTAGTAGAAGTTTATTTGTCTTCACACTTTTGTATGTTTTTTCTGTAAATTCTAACTATGTCAAATATTAGGTATGAGGCTTGCATGGATGTGACTGACAGTGATCACAAGCCTGTACGCTGCAAATTTAATTTGGATATTGCTCGCGTTGATGAGTCAGTGAGGAGACAAGAGTACTGTGAAATTATTGAATCAAACTCAAAAGTCCGCTCTCTACTTCAAGAACTATGCAGAGTTCCTGAAATTATTGTCAGTACAAACAACATCATTTTTCAAGATGATGGCACTTCACTTTTGCGGATTACAAATAAAAGTACAGTTGATAAAGCTATGTTTACAATAATATGTCTTGGGGAGTCTATCATCAACGATGATGGAGTAGCATCTAATCACAGCCCAAGAGGTGCTTTTGGCTTCCCTCGTTGGCTTCAGGTATTTCATCTTTGTTAACTTAGCATATCCACATTTTTATCTGTTTTTCGTGACTAGTGATTAGAGAACAGTGACAGTACTACATGTAAATGAATTGAGGAATCGTTAGTCTATGTATGCTTAATGATGGGTTTATGAACTCTGAAGCAAATTATGCATCTGATGGTACTCTGTAGTCTTTTGCATTATTTACTGGAAGTAGTGACAACTTGCAAAGATCGGGGTGCGTCTCCTGCAGTCTATTTGGAACTCAATAATCGTGGGGTGGAGAGTGGGAGAGAACCCTGATTTAGGCACTAGTTTCTGACTCATACCTTGACAAGTGATCCACCTTTTGTCCATTTTTGGCTGATGGTAATCTGTTGGATCTAGGTGATGGATAACCTTGCTATGATTAACTTTCCCGTTATAACCTTTTCTACATCTTCTCTCGCTTTCTGTTTCTTTTTAAAAAATATTAGTTATAGAACTTGTGGTCTATCTTCAGTCATGTAACATAAGATAAAAGAAGAGAAACTGGAGTTGCCTTTTTTATCAAAACAAATTAATAGATTAACTATAAGCCTATGACTATTGGTTCTAATGGCTGCACCTGAAATTTTGACTGAGTACTTCATAAAAGAAAAACAGAGAAGTATATTTTTTTTTCGGTTTTTTTTGTTATATCTCTACTATTTCTTGGAGTGTAACTTGAGTGATACATGATTTTTCTTCAGGTAACTCCTGCAAAAGGTGTGATTGAACCTGATTGTACACTGGAGGTTGAAGTTCAGCATGAGGAGTTCCAAACCCTAGAAGAGTTTGTTGATGGCGTTCCCCAGAATAGTTGGTGTGAAGATGCCAGAGACAAGGAAGTCATTATGGTCGTAAGGGTTCATGGAAGTTGCTGCACTGAGATTGTTAACCACCGCATACGTGTTCGTTACTGCTGCTTAGCCAAGGGGAAAAGATCCATGGCTAAAACAAAGAACGAGAATAAAGTCCAATCGAATCTCCTCCAGAGGTCAAGCATCCAAAACCTCAACGCTTCACTTGACGTTTTTGACAAGCTACGTAAGCTTCGCTCCCCTTAACACTGGCATTAATAATTTTCTTTGTGACTGTCACTTTTAACTTCACCTCCGGAAAATGCTTGTACTGATTATCGATCTTTCCAGGCAACTGTGAGGTTAAGTGCATGTAACTATGTAAGTGTACTTTTGTTGCTGTGCCTAACAGGTCGTTTTTCTGAGTTTTAGGCAAACCATATTCATCATTGTAAATAGAACCCCTAAATGGTGCTGATTTGCATTACATTCATTTGCTGATCACTGTAGAGTTGATTTATAAAAAAATTCGGCGTTGAAGCAGAAATTTGTTGTATGTGTACAGAAGGCATGTATAGAGTTGAATGTCTCAACCCCTCAAGGAAAAAAAGGGGGAATGTGCTCATTTAAGAATTTTGAAATTGAGAAGTTGAATTAATTAAAACCCATGTATTACAGGGGACTGCTTTTTAATTTTTTTTTTTCTATGACTTTTTTTTTTTTTTTTTTTTTTTTTTTTTTTTTTTTTTTTTTGTTTCTGTGCTTTCCTGCATTTTATTTACTTTGTTCCACAAATATAGCAATGTTTAGACTTTTCTGCTGCTCACATATTCCTTTTGAGTTCTGACCATAAATTGTGATTTATAGAACAAATTATAGTTATGAGGATTTTGGGGTGTATATACTTTTAAAATATCAACTTTTTACATTTGGAATGTTGGAAGTAGATGAAAAGCTACACCTAGGCGATCGACCTAGCCCTCCAAGAGGTCAAGAAATGTTTAGCTGAGCTGGTTTCATCTGCCCAGTGGGGCGCAGAGGCGGATCTACGTAGTGACCCGGGGGGACACGTGCTACCCCTTCCCAAAAAAAAAAAGTTGTCTACAAAAAATCCTCTTATGAAACACAATATAAAAATTACACCATGCGTATTATTTAGCATAACTAAGGTTGCTTCAGTGGTATCAAAGTAGGTGCATAAAGTTTTCTTTTTGTACCCAATGCCCAATGGTCAGTTGTTCGATTCTCTTCATGTACACAATACACCTACTTTTTAGTTTTTTTTTTTTTTGAGGAATTTTTAGTTCATTTCCAAGTCTTTGTTTTTTTTTGTTTTGATATATTTTTTTTCCTAAAAAATATCAATGATTTATTATTTTTTTCCCCAAAATTAATTTCCTCTTTCTCGACATTATATTCAAATAGATTAGATATAAATGGTTTCCATCGAAAATTGATTCTTCCCCAAATAACTTTTCACTTTCTTGACTTTATGTTCAAACATTAGATAAAAATAACTCTCATAAAAAAAAATGGTTAACAACAATAATAGTATTTTAATAACTAATATGATGTACATAATTTTATCCATGATAACAGCTCATTGCAAAATCTATAGATGTTTAAAATTTGATGACAACTTTTTTTTTTAAAATACAGAATTACAATATATTATGCAAAAAAAAATAACTTGATGTGTTATTACCAGTTTAAATAATTTAATTTGAGTTTCAACTTTCAAGTTAGTAGGTGTATTTTTTTTTTCTTCTAGCATTTAGTGCTACCCCTAATCTGGAATCCTAGATCCGCCACTGGTGGGGCGAGGATAGGAGGTTTAGCCGGTGATGGCCTGATGGGGATGAAAATAACATCATGGCCAGTACAGCAGAGCTAGAATGGTTCAATTCAACTGTTGACATTTTCAATAAAATGGTGATTTAAAATATAAATAAAAATTTTAAAAATCAATATATAAGAATACTCCAGCAAAAATTCCATGGAGTATCAAACAAAAATGCTAATGGATAATCAATAAAGTGATTGTCTAAACACTATTTAAGTAATACTCCTATTTAAGTAATGATTTAAGAGTACAATCAACACATGATAATTGAGAACTTGGGATAAAAGCTAAAAATATATTGGCATTAGTTGAGGAAATGAGAAGGAATATACACAATACATTGTATTGAAAATATTAATGACTACAATCTAAGCTAATTGATGAAGACCGACCGTGAACTATTATTAATATAAGAGTAAGGGCGTTATACGGTTAAATTAGTTGTTGTAATAACTGGTAGCTGTGTGAGTATGCATGTTGCGGTAGTATTAGTTAGAAGTACGGTATATGTTAAGCTAGTTGTTTTTGTAGCAATAATGACTTGTAATGCATATTCGCAACTAACCCACTTTAATAGACTGCATTTTAATTAACTTAATTAACATTTATTCATATTTGTACTAGAATAATGATGCATTTATTCATAGAGTACAACATTGATCCTATTACATCTTTCACATAGGTCCTTAATCCAGAAATTAATCCATGTACGAATGAAGCAATTTAATTGATTAATTAATTAATTTTTTATGATTTTTTTTGCCATTTCGCGGCTTGAAAACAAATCAAAGTTGAAAAATGAGATTTATTTTTATGCTTTGAGTAGAAAACTGAAAGTGCAAATAGTTTATATGAAGTCATATCTGCCTTCATTTTTTGCGTTGCTTTGAAATATGAAAGTCTAAAATTGCCTTATATTCTGGTGTGCTGAATCTTTTACTTAATCTTCATCCTATTATCCTGGAGTACCAGACTAGCAATATGTACGGTTTTTCTATACAAATACATTGCTTAGCTTCAACCTGTGGTTTTCTATAACAGGAATAATAAGTTGATTGTGAGGCATAGTCAACAGTGGCCGATTATGATTTTGTAAATATTCTTATTGTAAGTCGATCTCATATCATACCTTGCCTTGTAAAAAAAAAAGAAAAAAAGATTGAGTTAATGGGTTTTGTAAAAGTACGACTAAACAACCATGTCCTTGTATCTGATCCCAAGGCCTACTTAAATATGCAGAACTGTCCATTTTGATAGGAAAAACTTTGATAGGGTATCTAGGTCAAAGGTTCAACATTAGAATGCACTTATTGGACTTTGCTCGAAGGTAATATATGTAGCAGAACACTGTCTCTTATTATGTTAGTCAATTCTCCATTTTTTGTTTCATCCACCCTCTAAGGCCTATTATTATTACCCGCTTGGGGTTTGTATTCTACCTTTTTCCGTCGAAAAAACATTCAGAAATCGATATAATGACTAGAGGACATGCTTA
Source organism: Chenopodium album (assembly GCF_948465745.1). Lineage (NCBI taxonomy): Eukaryota > Viridiplantae > Streptophyta > Magnoliopsida > Caryophyllales > Amaranthaceae > Chenopodium > Chenopodium album. The sequence goes on from NC_137855.1 coordinate 2,735,867, forward strand.
CAAATATAACCTAAAAATCAGGTGACATGATAGCTTAACTTCATCCAATTGCCATTTTTTGTCCATAATCTTTTACTTTTACTTAGGTCAATCTTCTAGAAACATAAAAGTTGAGCTTCTTCTTCATCTAAATTTCATTTATTTACATGCAATCAATATATTCAGCTTAATAAGTACTTACTATAATCATACTACTTGACATGTATTCAAGTTTCAGATTTCGAACGTACTTACTTTTCTTCAATGCTTTTACCACTACATTCATGGTGCACGTTTACCTTCCGTACAAAGCCGTATATTTGACTCAATGCCTTTGTTTGGCGCTGTTTTCTTGTTAATTACCACTCCCATACATCCATAGTGTACGTTTACCTTCTGTTCAACGCCGGCCTTAATCGCCGAATTAGTGACTAATTACCAACTTATACTCAATCTTTCATAAAACTATATATACAAGGTACCTTAAATATCCTCTTCAAATAACTCAAAACAAACATATTCCTAGCTCATTTCCCTAGAAGATCAGACAACCATATCTTCTTGTCTCGTAATTTAATAGACCATACATATATACCTATCATATCGACAGGTCAACTAAGTCTTAAAAATTGTGTTCAAGACCCTAAAATCTAACAGGGTTTCTAGTCGGATTAAATTTTGTCCTAGCCAATAAAATGGCCGAGTCGTTCAACAAATACATATTGACAATATGTCTTTTGTGTACGTTTTTTATTAACCTTCCATCTTCGATATCAGCTGAAACAAACTCCTACAATGTGCTAGAATTTGGTGCTGAACCAACTGGTTTAACTGACACGAGCAAGGCCTTCCTTAGTGCATGGGAGGCCGCATGTAACACGAATGGTTCGGCTTTGATTACTGTCCCTAAGGGGAGGTACTTGCTTCATCCCATTGAATTTCGAGGTAGTGAATGCAACAACAATGATATAACCTTCTACATCAATGGAACCATAGTGGCGCCTCTTGATTATCATGTGCTCGGTGGTGTGGATCGATGGGTGTGGTTCGATAGGGTTAGTGGTGTTACAATTGATGGTCATGGTTTTTTTGATGCTAAAGGTACCTCTTTGTGGAATTGCAAGAAGGGCAAGAATGGTGATAAGTGTCCTCGAGGTTCAACGGTATGTATGCTTAGACATCTTACGTTCAATTTTAATTGTAGCATGTAGTATTACTATTCACACGTTCTCATTTGACCATCTCTTATGGTTTGTTAGATTTGTATTGATATATACCGCGTTTATGCTTTCAAAATGTCTCCTACATTCATTCTCTCCTCTTTTACTATAGCTAAAAAGCATTGTAGTCTTGTTTGATACAGAGATAATTGATGAGATTTTAGCTTTTTAGAAGCAATTAGTTGGCTCAAACAAAAAAGATGGGTTGAGTTGTTTAAGCAGTAGTATAATTCTTGCAATAAGCTATTTTGATATTTGAAACAATTGATGATTTGGAGGGTTAATGTAACGTATACTAAACAAATTAGCTAATATAATTAGTTATATCAATCAACTACCAGCTAATTACCAAACATGACGACTTATATAAAAGGTCAAAGTTAGATTCTTTCAGATAAAAAAAAGGTCAAAGTTAGATGATTGACTAAGCAAAATTATGTGATAGGTCAAATTTTCATAGTCTAAGTAGTTCTAATCATTTTTCCATTAGCTTAGTGCGATCATCAAATGGTGTACTGTCTTTATTAGTTAAAGTGGGAGCATACCAAATAGCATTGTCAGAATAAAGTTGTTATTGTTATTGTTATTATTATTGTTAATTAGTGTGAAATTGATGAACTTGACTTGCTAATCCAGGCACATTAATCCACTATCCACTCCTAAGCTAATCATTTTATTTCTATATTGTGGTTGTAGACTTTAACATTTACCAGCTCCAGCAACATAGTGATCAAAGGAATTACTTCACTAAATAGCCAATTGTACCATATTGTGATCAATGTGTGTAAGGACGTTTTAATTGAAGCAGTCAAGATTAGAGCAGCCGGAAATAGCCCTAACACCGATGGCATCCACGTCCAAGAATCTTCAGACGTCAACATCATGAACACTAATGTTAAAACAGGAGATGATTGTGTCTCCATCGGACCTGGAACTAAAAATTTGTGGATTGAACGAATTGCGTGTGGCCCTAGCCATGGTATAAGGTAAGGAGTGAACAACTCGTCCTTATTATCCCTTCATCTGTCCTACAATTAATAAAATTTTACTAATCAAACTAGTAAAGTTTTGGCTATTATAATAATTTACTCTACTTTATACTAGCTTCAAAAATTTTAATATAAGTAAATAGAGAGAATTAATTGGTCAAGCACTCAAGCATGCATGTACCAAGAAATTTAGGTCGGTCATTGTAATTACCACAAAAAAAAAAAAAAAAAAAAAAAAAAAAAAAAAAAAAAAAAAAAGAACATTGTTCAATATTAGTGTACAGATGTAAAATGTGTGTTTTTAAGTCTAAGTAATAATGAAAGTTTGACTTTTGATTTTCTTTGGTACTACGTAGTAATAAAAATAGTGGATTTTACGGTACTGAAACTTGTCTTGGAGAATGATGAAATACGAAATATGGTCGAATTTTATCATTTAAAAAAAATTGTTACGGAGTAGTAAATAAAGCAATTGATGGTCAAGAAAATTGCAATATAGTTCTGGCCTAGTTAACATACAATTTTCAGGATTAACAATTAACCTTTCAACCAATTATAAGAATTAATCATGGAGTATTGGAGTACTTTCTTTACTTTGTTTATCAGATAGAGTAGGGCCTGTTTAGATTGACTGAACTGAACTGAATATTTTATAAGAGGAGGATATTAAGAACTGAATTGAACGGAACTGAACTTAAGCTGAAGGCCCGTAACGTTTGTACTCAAGTGTTACAACTTTTACAAGAGTGTACGTACAATCAGTTATCATTATTGTTATGATTTTCTAAAATCTTATATTAATGCAGCATTGGAAGCCTGGCAAAAAGTAAGGACGAAGAAGGAGTACAAAATGTAACAGTGAAGATTGCGGTAATCTCTTATTCCTTAACCGGAGTGAGAATTAAGTCGTGGGGAAGGCCTAGCAATGGCTTTGTTCAAGGGGTTGTATTTCAAGATGTTCTTATGCGATATGTTTGGAATCCTATTATCATCGAACAAAATTATTGTCCCCATAATAAAAATTGTCCCGGTCAGGTACGTATATATATGTCATGTACTCGTACTCAGTGTAACAACTTATGTAACGTTACTAATTAGAGGTCGTATAAGCATAACGTTCTCCATTTTTCTAACTTGATTCTACTGCGTGACCTAACAGGAATCGGGTGTACAAATAAGTGACGTGAAGTATGAAAATATACGAGGAACTTCATTAACTGAAGTAGCAATAAAATTTGATTGCAGTGCTACAAATCCATGCACTGGAATTCAACTCCAAAATATCGACCTCAAGTACTACGATGCAAATAAAACTCAATCATATTGCAAAAATGCAGTTGGAGAGATCTCAGGCTTGGTTCAACCGCAAAGTTGTTTAAACTTAAATAAAGAATTCCATGTCACTCGCGTGTCTGAATGATTTTTTTTTTTTTTTGAAGATTTGTGTGTATATAGTGTGCATAAGAAAATGTACGAGTGTGTAATGTTTACGTTACTTATTTTATATACGTAGTATATGTGAATATAATCGTGTTTTTCCAATTACTTATACATTAGTTTAAAAGCTAAAAACTAATATCCGAATTATGGTTATAGTGGTGGGTCGGGTACTGACTGAAAAACTGATCCATTTGACAGCATTGGGCCTGCTGGCTCAAGACCGGTATAGTCTAAAAATGAAGGTACATAGTTGGAATAAATTAGCAACTACTCTTAAGATTGCCTTAATAATATCTAGAAAAATTTAACATTATGTTTGTACAACCTTTAATTAGGTGGTCTTCCAATGTTAAGATTTAAGAACCTCAAAATTTGTGGGATATATCATTAAAGAAATTAGAAATAATTAGAAGAACTAACTTGTAGATTAGGGTGATTATCAAGCACTCATTAATGTGCTGGTTTCAACCTTGAGATATGGCAGCTAATTAAGTAAACAATGAGGATTAAGAATGTAGTGCATTCAATTACTCTTATCATTGATATGAACTGAACTTTGCTGGTTTTTGCTTATGAAGTAGAGATTATAAAGTGAAGCTGGTTGTGACAACAGGTGAAGCAAACACATTATATTTGACACATACGAAGTACTCTGTATTTAAATACTTCGTATATAAGTTAGTCAATACAAAATTTGTAAAATCAATTCCTTCAACTAAGACCTCATATGTTAATGTTTTTTCGGTTACTTCAATTGACATTAAAAAAAAAAAAAAAAAAAAAAAAAAAAAAAAAAAAACCTACCGGTGAAATTAGGTGGGTTCATTACCATTCCCACCCACGGTCCCAAGACTCCTAACACCCATGGTCCCAACTCCTAGCCTTAATATTAATCGTTAATATTGTGCATAAGGAACCATAAAACTCTCTACATGGGTAACCGGGTAATTAGGAGTAATAAATATATTTTCGCCAATGAAAAAGACAAATGTTGCAATTAAAATAAGGGTGGGACAATGGTCAATTAATGCAGCCATGATCATTCCAAATATCCAACCCCTGCAATTCATCAGTGAAACCAAGCCCTGCATTAGCAAAATTTCTCTTACCAACCACCAAACCCAGGCAACAATTTGCTCACTTAAATAACCAAAATTAAAACTTGAAAATTCCCAAAAATCAAATCTTTTGATCAAAATTAAAAATGGAGATTAAAGAAGAAGTGGAAAACAAGCAAATAATACTAAAAGGGTACATTGATAGAGCTCCATTGGAATCAGACATGGAATTAAAAGTGGGAAATAATATTAAGCTCAAAATTTCAGAAGGGTCTAATTCTGTTCTTATTAAGAACCTTTATTTGTCCTGTGATCCTTATATGAGAGGTCGAATGCGTGAATTTTACGGTTCTTACATTCCACCTTTTGTTCCTGGCAAGGTATATAATTTAAAGCTTTAATTTTGCTGAAATTCCCAGTAATTCTTTCTTGTTTTAATCTCTTTTGCGCCTTTATTGGATTTTTTGTGTTTTCATGCCTCAATTTTTATGATATTTGACAGAAAAATGGTATTGTGCTACAAAGTTTTGTTTTAGCAGTTTTGAACTCTCCTACTAGCTTTCCTATTGAGTTGAGGGTTTGTGAAGAAAAAGCCAAATTACTGTGATATTGAATATTCTTTGAAAGTAGATTGTTGTGTTGTTGAGCGTATGTTGCTAACTGGATGTCAAGTAGATAAAGTGGATAAACTTTTGGGGTGAACTCAAAACGTGAGATCAAATCTGCACATTATTTGTCGTTTGGACTCTCTCTACACCGTTTTAAAAGATACGGAGTAACGGAGTATGATGTTGCCAAATATTAAATCTTAGACCCTAAGTTAACTACGCGATCCTTAATGCTTCCAATTTAATATTTAAATTGCCAAAATTTTATATGAGATGGTGTGAGACTGTGGTGATTTTAATGTGGATAACTTTCAACAATCACAAGTTAATTTGAGATCATCCCACCCAAGATTGGCTGTTGCTATTTGTGGTGCATCAACTGATACACCCTTACATGGAAAGCAACATTAGATGATGATGATAAGAAGAGGAAAATTGTTAATATTGGGAATTGGGATTGTCAAAATAGTACTTCATCATTTTTTGTGAATTGGTTTACATTATGTAGCGAAAAATTCCTAGTTATTTGCCTTGTATTTTAACGTGCGAGGAGTGTAGTCCTAGTCAAGGTTACTCAGTGTCTTAATTAGTTTGCTAATAGAATGCTAGTGTGAAATTTTTTTACATGCTTGAAGGGAGCTGGACATTTTATCAGATTGTCAGACTCTAGTAATACTCCATAATAGTTGAAGGCCTTTATTGGCTAGATCAGGTCCTAAGTTTCTATTCTTCATCGTCTTTGTTATACTGCCATTTGAGCCTTTTATAGACTTCTAAGGGTTAATATGTTGACATATTGGTGTTTTTTCTTCCTTGAGTAATGGAGGCAGAGCATGATTCTTCTTACCTTATTTTGCATGATTTTTGAGAAAATGATATGATTTTCTGCCTAGACCGTCTTCTTTCTTATTCCCTCGGGGGAAAGTAGGGCATGGAGCCCTGAAGCATATTTTCATTTTAACACTTTACCATACACCAATTTTGTGCACAACTCTAACCATGTTAGCATGTATCGTTGTCTAGCCTATTGAAGGATTTGGAGTCTCCAGAGTCATAGATTCAGATGATCCAAATTTTCAGCCAGGAGATACTGTTTCAGGAATGACTGGCTGGGAGGAATACAGCTTAATCGAGGATACAAAGAAACTGAGGAAGATTCAACAAGATGACATCCCCCTTTCTTATCATATTGGTCTTCTTGGTATGAAACAGACCTTTTCCTTTCCTGTTGCCTTTTTTTTCAGATCAACTTATTGCTATAGGAGATACAATGTAAGTCTTAGAGCCAATTAGCCCTCGTGACTATTCTGCTTGGTGGCTCCATATAATCAGTTACTTCACAAAAAATGACTTAGAGGCTCGTTTTCTGCTTAAGCCAAAGTGTTTATGCTTGATATATCTGTTTATGCAGGTATGCCAGGATTTACTGCTTATGCAGGCTTTTATGAAGTCTGTTCGCCAAAAGAGGGGGACCGTGTTTTTGTCTCTGCAGCTTCTGGAGCTGTTGGGCAGATCGTTGGTCAACTTGCTAAATTACATGGTTGCTATGTTGTTGGTAGTGCAGGCACAAAAGAAAAGGTAATGTTCCTTTTTATGACAGTTCTGCATAATGTAGTTCTTGCATGCATGTTCTGTAGATTGATTCTTTGGTCCCTGCTTGGTAGGTTGATTTACTGAAAACTAAACTTGGATTTGATGACGCTTTCAACTACAAAGAAGAACAAGACCTTGATTCAGCTCTTAAAAGGTAAGTAGAAACTAGCTCTTTTGCGTTGGATCTTTGTTGCATGGCCTTTTCACTTGCGTTTGCTATCTGACAGAAGGTTTAAACTTTAAAGCTATATAGAACCATCGATCTTGATGTGTTATTAGTAGATATAAGGTGAACTGTTTGTTGTCTCAGTGTTAGCATGGACTTTAATAATAATGTGGTTGTAGTTGTTGAACACTAGCCTTTCATCTGTGCTACTGATGAGTGCAATGCAAAGAATGCTCACCTTCAGTTCCTTGTTTGCTATAATACGGATATCAGGGGATGCCAAACTTATCTATCGCAGATTTATTTCGCTAGCATCTGGAATTATTTGCAATAAATTTTTTAAAAGCTTGAAAGCAATTGGTAGTCTTTTCACAATTCAGCTACCAAAAAGAAAAAAGGTGAAAAGAACTCGATCAACAAGTAAAAACATCACTGTCACCATCCTTAATGTTTGCCACTCTTTTGCTGGATGTAACAGATTGTGTAGTTTTTGTTTGGTAATGTCATGGAATAAGTTCAGTCCTCCCGACCATGCTTTTTGCATATGCTCATTATGTCATTACATGATTTTAGCATATATTCTTAATGTTCAAAACTAGCTTAGGATGATTATAAGCCCCCCTCTGATCCTATATATAAGTTGTTTAAGCATTGAGTCGTACTGTCGTAGGACATTTGAAACTTAGAAATCTTCCTGGCTTTGTAGCTTTTGATGCCTTTGAATCATTTTCTACATGATTAAGACATGCAAGTCCTTATTTGTTCCCACACATATTAAAGTCAGTCAAAAGAAGTTGAATTGCTTTTGATATGATTGTAAAATATCTAATCAAATGATACTGCAAATGTCCTATAATGTTAGTACTTCGTATAATAATAGAGATCTAGTGTGGCACTGGAAATCTGGCATTTATAGACTGATTCTGATTCGTACATCCTCTGTTTTTGTGTAATCGAAACATGTCCCCTAAAAACACGCGTTTTAAGGAATAGATAGGAGATTGTAAACGGAGAAAATTATTCGAATTACTATAACACTGATCCTTGATATTGGATACTCAGCAAACTGACATAAGGGAGAGGTTAACGATATTTTATTGTTACTTGTAACTGTATACCGTATAATATGATCCTAATACTATGTCATATCTGCCCATTCCAAACAGATATTTTCCTGAAGGAATTGACATTTACTTTGAGAATGTCGGTGGGGCAATGCTCGATGCTGTGCTCCTCAACATGAAAATTCATGGTAGAATAGCTGTTTGTGGGATGGTGTCTCAGCATAGCTATTGTGGTGAGGGGATCCACAACCTATTTACACTCATCAGCAAACGGATCAGAATGCAAGGATTTATTCAGAGCGATTACTTGCATTTGTTTCCTAAATTTGTTGAGCATGTAGGGGCTTACTATAAGCAAGGGAAGATTGTATACATCGAAGACATGAGTGAAGGATTAGAAAGTGCTCCTGCTGCTCTTGCAGGGCTTTTTACTGGTAAAAATGTGGGCAAGCAGGTTGTCTGTGTGTCCCGTAATTGATACAATTATCACAAATTGTTCCTCGAGACTCCTTATGTTGTTTGATTTGAGGTAAATTGTTGCTCATAATGGCACATTAATTACTTGCAGTCTTGCAGATGTTGAAGAATTGCAAATCTGCCCATTGCTAGTAATCCCAGCCAAGGGATGATAGATCATGCACGTGGATGTATATATTTCATGTGTTTATGGCACATACTGGTATACAATTACAGATATGAGATAATATTATATTCTTTAATTTGGGTGATTAGATTACGCTTGATTTTAATTTTGAATGTTATTCTATTAGAACTTTAGAAAGCTTTTGGGTGTGTCAAAAGTCTTGTATCCTATGCCTATTAGACGATCTATTAAGTTTGTTCCCTGAACTAATCGTGGTATTAGAGCAGGTTAGATCAAGATTAAACACGAAGTTTCTTAATTCTAAAATTGAAGCTAAGTATTGTGCATGGCTTGACTTTCCTTGTTCCAAACCCCAACGGCGGCTTCCCCTATCTTCCAAAAAGATGATTAGATGAGTATCTACGCTTAGGTTCAGAAAAATGGCTTGATCTAGTTAGTTTCTTATCCCGTCATACCTGACTTTTGTTGGTTTTGGACCAAGAATATACTTTTCTCAAAAAAATAGAGGGAAAAAAGTCCATGCATAATTTCTAAAGAACCAACTCAGTTGTAAGTCTTCTTAAAACATGATTTTGGAATGACATGATACATGTCTTAAGTCAATAGGAACTTTTGAAGGAATAATTAATCAAACGTCTAGGAAATTCTTGTGAGCTTACCTAACAACTATGTGATATTTAAGTATATCACCATATATACTAGGTTGTTTGAGAAAAAAAATGGAAAAAAATAATAAAAAAAAAAAATTAAAAAAAAAAAAAGAAGAAGAAGAAGAAGAAGACATGCATATATACTAGATTTAAGCTTTATCGACCATCGGCAATACTTGGAACATAATCTGAATCGGAAAACTATGTCTTTTGATGATAACTATTGAGCTACGCTCAAAGTATTGGAAATTCCATTTACATAAATTATTATGGAGTTTTTTTTAGTGGAAATCAATTGGTATTCCACCCATTATGACTCCCATATTTTACAAACTTAGCTCGATAGTTGGTGTTGTTGGGCCTAATTAGTTATTGTAATTTGGCTTTATATATTCCACATAACAGAAAGTTTTACAAATCATGGAGGAAATAAATTTGTAACATTTAAAACACATTTTCATTTTGCACTTAAAAGTGTTACAATAAGTAATAATTCAATGTCATTTATGTATATTTTGCATCTAGAATTGGGAAACATTGGAGTAAAATAAGTGTCTCACACTAACTTATGTAAAACATCATCACATCTTGTATCCTAAAATGTTATAAATGTGTGATAAATATTCTGAAAAGAATACTTGTTTGTATTATTGAGTTGCATATATGTCCTAATATGTGGAGTTGTGGAGACAAATATCTTGCGGAAAAAAAAAAATTACAAGCATGATAAAATAAACTTTTAGTCTTTTACCCTAGAGCAATAACATTGACAATGATCTTGGTTGATTTCGTACGCCAAAGCAAGTCCTCTTCTTGGTGGAAGTTTATAAGGGGAATTTCCCTCATTTGAGTGGTCATTTTTACTTGCCCCCCCTCCCTTTCATATTTTGGATCCACTCAAGATTATTGGTAGAATGGTAGGGGCCTAAACGAACAAAGCTAAAAGTTTTACGATTGAAACTCGTTTGTTAAGTAGTAATGTAGCTGATAAATCAGTATGATTCAAATTTTCGAGTTTATTAATAATAGTTCAAATCTCAAACAATATGTATTTGAATAGTTGAATTAGATATTTATGTTGAGCAAGTCGATCACTTAATGTAATTTGGGACGTCTAATAGAATCTAATCTACATCACGTATAATAAATATTTTGTTTTTTTTTTTAAGGTTAGGAAAGAAAAGAAAAAATAGAGATTAGTGAGAATTAGCCTAAAGTGTGAAATGATATTGTGAACAAGGAAAAAGACTGGAGTGTAGGAGAGAAGTTGGACTGTGGAAAAAAGATAGACTAGCCCAAGTAAACGCAGTCAACTAAACACGTTATTGTGGGTCCACTTAACTTGAAAATATTTGCTCATATGCTATACCGTATAGGACCCGTTCCATTTAGGCAATATAGCCCAAAGTGGAACTTGATTAAAAAAATTAAAATTAAATAAGATAATAATTAAGAACAATTATAATAATGATTTTTTTACAAAAAATAAAAAATAAAAAAAAACAAAAAAAAAACCATGTGGTTATATCAGCAAATGTATTAATATTCACATATAGGTTTTAGGACATATATAAGTGTTAAAAATTGACACGATTTGAATCAATCTGAATTAACCTAAAGTAATCCAATCTAAAATTTAATTTGCATGAGTACAATAATGTAGCATATTTCAACTCAATATAATCTAACCAACTAGACCCGATCCAAACTCAACCAATGATCTAAATTAACACCTCAACGTATAGCAAACTCGTGTAGTTCACGAAAGCCTATTGACTAAAGTGCTTTTTCTATTTGTGGAGTGTCATTGTTTATTTTATGTGGTAAATTGTCCCTCCAAAAACCCATTTTATTACCAAACTTATTTCTTCTTTGTTTCCTTCTCTTTACTGGTTTCACAAATTACAGTGTCACCCAATAATTACTAGTCTGTGTGACTACTATTAGTATAAACTTTGAATTGTCAAAGATAGACTTAAATTTCCTATGATTTTTCCTCCTATTTGATGTCTTTAGAAAGTGACCCTCCAAGTCTTCTATCTTGACTTCATATTTGGTGGTTGTTTTATTGAAATACTCTTTGATTAATTTCCTTCAAAACTTGCTTCTTCAATTTTACACCTCTTCTTTGAGCTTCAAAGCTGCAATCTTGAGTTCTGGGTATGTCTCAATCCTTGCTTTTTTCCATTATTTAAGCTTGAATTGAATTGGGTTATTTTATTTTCCCCAAAATTTTAAGTCATCATTATATTTCCATGATTAGGAAACTTTTTTTTTCAAGAATTTCAGTGCCCATTTGAGTTTTTATTTAATTTCTCTCAATCATGGGAAAATATTGGTTGTAATTCAGTGATATATATGAATATATAGCACTGCTATTTTGTTTTTGAGCAGCATAGTTTTTGTTCATAAATTACATTTTAGTTCAAATTACTATAGTATTTGGGATTTGCAATTTTTTGTGAAATAATGGCCCACACTAGAAAGCATGCTGCTTCAGTAGTGTTTGGATTAAGGTGTTTGCTGATATTGTTGAGTAGTTATGGAATTTATGGGACTGCAACTGATATTATGTGTTTGAAAAGGATTTATAATTCATTCAAAGATCCTAATGGTTACTTAAATGTAACATGGAATTTCAACAATAAAACTGAGGGTGCAATTTGTAGATTCAATGGAATTGAATGTTGGCACCCTGATGAGAGTAGGGTGCTGAATATTAAGCTAGCAGATATGGGTTTAGAGGGCCAATTTCCTCTTGGAATTGAGAATTGTACAAGCTTGACTGGGTTGGATCTTTCTGGTAACAATTTGAATGGCTCGTTGCCTACGAATATATCAAAGTATATAGGGTTTGTGACAGAGCTTGATCTCTCCAACAATGATTTCTCCGGTCCTATACCGGAGAATCTTGCAAATTGTTCTTACTTGAATGGTCTGCATCTTGATCACAACCAGTTTTCAGGCCAAATTCCTCTGGAATTTGGCACCCTTTCTCGGATTAACAGCTTTTCTGTTGCAAACAACAATCTGACTGGCCCAGTCCCTAAGTTCCGGTTTCATATTAGTAAGGATAGCTATGCCAACAATCCAGGACTTTGTGGGGAAGTTTTGGATTCTTGCCCTTCTCAAAGCAAGATTCATCCTGGGGTTATTGCTGGGGGAGCAGCTGGAGGTCTAACTCTCATTATTATCTTGACGGGTATTGCATTCTTCTACATTTCGAAGATGAAAATTATCAGGAGGAAGGTGCTAGATCCTGAAGGTAACAGATGGGCAAAGAGTATGAAGGGAACTAAAGCTGTCAAGGTAACATCTACAGCTTTTTTACTACTTTGATTGGTTTATGTATTCTAGGCTACTCTGACTTATAATACTCATGTTGGATACTGTTATAATTTGTATGTGTTAAAGTATCGAGGATCTAACAGGAGTAAGTGAAATGAAGAGTCGGGGTAACATAGTTGTATCTTGTTCAAAGTTTTTCTTTCTTTTTGCTTGTGCTAAAATAGAACATTTTCGTCATATGCAGGTTTCCATGTTTGAGAAGACAGTTTCAAAAATGAGTTTGGATGATCTTATGAAAGCCACAAACAGCTTCAGCAATTATAACATGATTGGTTCTGGAAGAATGGGAGCTATGTACAAGGCAACGATGCCTGATGGTACAATCCTTACAGTCAAGAGACTGCAAGATTCACAGCGAACAGAGAAAGAATTCATGTCCGAGATGAATACTTTGGGCAGTGTGAAGCACCAAAACTTGGTCCCTCTCTTGGGTTACTGTGTGGCAAAGAAAGAGAAGTTCCTGGTCTACAAATACATGGTTAATGGAAACCTCTTTAATTGGCTTCATCCTTCAGACCCTGAGGAGGCCAAGAGCTTAGAGTGGCCCGTGAGGCTTAAAATTGCAATTGGGGCCGCTAAGGGGTTGGCTTGGATGCATCACAATTGCAACCCTAGAATCCTCCACAGAAATATAAGCTCCAAATGTATTTTGTTGGACGAGGTATTTGATCCCAGGCTGTCCGACTTTGGTCTTGCAAGACTCATGAACCCAATTGATACTCACTTGAGCACTTTTGTGAACGGAGAATTTGGTGATTTTGGGTACGTTGCCCCTGAGTATGCAAGAACACTAGTTGCAACTCCAAAGGGAGATGTTTTTAGTTTTGGGACTGTTCTTTTGGAGCTGATCACTGGTGAAAAGCCTACTAAAGTGTCAAATGCCCCAGAAACCTTCAAGGGTAGCTTGGTAGAGTGGATTGCGCTACTGTCAGAGAATAATGATCTCCATTCTGCCATCGATAAGTCTCTCATTGATAAGGGAGTTGATAACGAGCTTTCTCAGTTTCTCAAGGTCGCTTGCAATTGTGTTTCACCTACGCCAAAAGAAAGACCTACAATGTTTGAAGTGTACCAGCTACTGAGAGCCATTGGTGAAAATTACCATTTCACAGCTGAAGATGAAATTATGGTTGCGACAGAAACCTCAGATGCTGGTTTTCCTTCTGAGCTCATTGTTGCTCAAGAATGAGAAATGTGTAAAGAGGTTAAGTGTTTATGTGAAATATATAGGATCCCTTATAGTAGGTCGGATATGTATTAGATCAACATGCTGCCTTATAGTAGATTAATTGCATATGATATTTATGCATTGCTAATGCGATGCCCATAATTGTTATCCTTTGAAATTTTATATGTACAAATTCAAGTTTACCTTCTTATGCTGATATGTTAGCTCATCAAACATTATTGATTGTGTGCAGTCAAGGATGTTTGTGCAGTTCATCATTGAAAAAGTAATGTGTTTTCACTTTCCTTCTTGCCCTCTTTGTATTAATCAGTGACATCACCAAATTCAGACCTTAACTAGTTGAGGCATAAGAATGCAACGAATTCACAAAAGGGTTGACAACAGTTGTTGTGCATCAAATCCTGGACTGAGAGAGGAGAAGAATCAAAATAAAAGAGACAACTTTATTCCCAAACCCTCAAACTCCTCGAATAACTTAACTGTCCAGCTATTAGGATTTTTCATTGCACGAAACGCATGTACCATTTCAATTTGTTATTACAAGGTAGGCAAATACTTGTTGATATAAAACCTACTTCTATAGTTCTAATGATACAAAGCATAATCAAAGCAAAGATTGGAATTGCTTTTAGGTTGCCACTCCAAGTCACTTGCATTTTATCTACCAAGTGATAAAAAAGAGCAAAAGATAATTGGACAAGGAAACGTCAAAGTCTCAGGCACATAACCAGTGAGATTTTCACTAGTACAAGGGAAGAGAGAATCCTCGTAAATATGTGGAATCCACCCCAGATTCTCTAGCCAATGTCACTCTTCTAGTACGTGCCACCTGCAAGAAACATCATAAATAGTAATGTAAGGCAACAGACAACAAGTCAACAACCATAGATGTTTTCTACGAAGTATTACTCAATCAACAGAGGAGGGAGGAGGCCAGAGGGGAGGACCCAAAGTAGAGGTAGAGGGAAGGACTAAAGACATGAAAGGATCTCAAACTAATTAAAGTCTTACATACCAAGTTACTAACCCCAAAGACTTCAACATGCCAAATCATACAAATTTACACGGCTAAACATGATTTGTATATTGTACATGCAGTGAAATTGTAGAGCTATATACCTTTGACACAGTGTCAAACCCCTATCCCCAAAAGATACAAAAATATAGAGACCTTGCTCTTTAGATGATTTTGATTTCCATTCCCTAGAGGACTATTAGTAGACCTGGTTATTAGGCGGGTTAGGGTCGGTGCGGGTCGAGTCGGGTCAAAGAAGATCACATTTTATAGGGTCAATATTGGGTCAGGCCAATGTGGGTTACGGGTCAATAGCTAGTCGATAATGGGCGGGCCTACAAAATATCAATTAAAAAAAATATTGGACAAAGTCATTATTAAGTATATATGAATATAAATTTATCTATGTAATTATTTTTACATTATCTATTTTCTTTATCAATTAAATTGGAAAAACATTTTGGCTCTATATTGACCCTATCCAATAAGGGCCTTGTCCATTAAAGATCATGTCCATTAAAGCCGTTTAAACTTGGCGCGGACCATATTATCATTGGACTACCCTACCCAATAACCACCATAGTTTAGTATCAATTTAAATCTAATTGAATAAATCTAGCGTTAGTACTTGAGGAAATTAACCTTTCCAGGATGATCCATGATTCAATTAAATTGTATAAATGGTAGCATAAGTTTTGACAATCATGTAATAAATGTTTTTTAAATAATAGTATTAATGTGCCCGTATGTTCCATGGACTCGGGAAAAAGTACCAAATTAGAGTTTGAGTTTCCGAGGAAATTAATGACACATGAGCTCTTTTAAAGATTAGGATATAGAAATTTCTAAATAAACTAATGTGTCACCCGAACGTCGTCTTTACTTTGAGTAATTTTTTTTTAATAAAGTGTTTGAATTATTACTAATTTTGAATGTAATGTTTAATATTGAAGAGAATATAAAGAATACTGTGTGTCTCTTTATTTTTGAGTTAAGGTAAGTGATGTTCATTCCATTAGGTTAGGAGTTCAAACTTCAATTAACATGAAACAAATTATATTTAAAATATATATGTATTAACAAATTACGTAGAAATATACAATTGAATATGGTCCAGCCCGCAAGCAAGCTGCAGTAATTAAAGTGTGTGGAGTTGTTCCGGAGAACCATACACTTCCGATTTGGAGGATTCGAATCATGCGGTGGTTATGCGGGGGTGGATGAGCAATTCTATTCTAGTTAGAGACCCGGAACTACTAATGAAGGAAATTAAGAGGGGTTGCCTAGATTTGTTTAATTACTTTATGTATGTCGAAAAGATTTATCAAGGTTGAACCTTATTCTGCTAATATTGGTTTAAGAACCTTATTTTGCTGGGATATTATGGCTTACCGTCCAGCTATTTGAAATTTCCATTGCACAAAAATACATGTACCAAAAACCTCAAGGTATTACATGGTAGGCAAATACTTGTTGTTATTAAACTACTTCTATAGTTCTAATGATACAAAGTAAAGATCGGAATTGCTTCTTAGCTGCCACACCAATTTATTTGCATTTTATCTACCAAGTAATAAAAAAGAGCAAAAGATAATTGGACAGGGTAATGTCAAAGTCTCATAGACATAAACAGAGAGATTTTCACTCGTACAAAGGAAGAGAGAATCCTCGTAAATATGTGGAATCCACCCCAGATTCTCTGGCCAATGCCACTCTTCCAGTACGTGCCACATACAAGAAACATCATAAATGGTAATGTAAGCCAACATTCAAAAACCATAGACTTAATTAAAAATAATTTAAGGTGTTGCCTATGAGCATGCCCATCTTTTAGACTACAACCAACAGAGGAGGGAGGAGGCTAAAGTGGAGAACCCAAAGTAGCGGTAGAGGGAAGGACTAAAGGCATGAAAGGATCTCAAACTAAAGTCTCACATACCAAGTTACTAACCCCAAAGACTTCAACATGCTAAATCATACAAATTTACACAGCTAAACATGATTAGTATATTGTACATGCAGTGAAATTGTATCGCTATATACCTTTGACACAGTGTCAAACCCCTATCCCCAAAAGGCACTTGGTGTATAGATACAAAAGTATAGAGACCTTGCTCTTTAAATGGTTTTGATTTCCATTCTCTCGAGGACTATTATAGACTTATAGTGATCTGACCAGCAACAAACTTTGCTCTTTAAATGGTTTTGGTTTCCCTCTCCCAGATTACATGAAATGTAAGCTAGTAACACACTAACACACCACCTACAAGCCAAAACCACACTATACCATATTTCAGCAACAGGTCTTCAGCTTAGGCATACCAACCGCATTCTGTCATGCACTAACTCACTGAAAAGTGAAAACTACAAGCTCGTCTTCAGACCAACTTAACCAACTAAGGCAATATACTGAACCAGGGGGAGGTTGGGGGGGATACAAAATTAATAATTCAAAAGTGGAAGAAAAAAAATACAGACCTCGCAAATTCCATAAGGCTCCAATAATCTCTGTAGCGCAACCATTTTGTCTTGATCACCCGTAAGCTGGAAAGACAAGTCAGAAATGTTAGAAAGATCCTCAATACCCTAAAGTTCCAAATCCCTACCATTGTTGATATCAGTGTAATTCTATTCTAAATTGCTTAGTTTAAGACTTTAGGTTCCCTTTAAAATAGGCCATTTACACAATCTATACTAATTCGCCTGCCCATAGTGTTTCCCTAATTCATTATCTGTAACGCAAAATGTTACAAGTCACCAATCACAAAGTGGGAAAATAATATAGGAAGGAACTACTCTAAGTAGGAGGGGGTATAACTTCAAATCAAGAAGCACTGCTTTGTTGAGAGTAAGAAAGAGGGGGAAAAGGGAAAATCACATACCATGTACCTGTAAGGTGATGGTATGATCAGAGACATCTACAGCTTTTGCACGGAATATATTGGCAATATCAAGGACATCTCTCCTGGCAGAAGTATTTACAGCTACTTTGATCAACATAAGCTCTCGCTCTGAAAATGGCTGGTGAGTAAGGTCCTGAATCTGTAGCAATAAACTTTCCATAGTCAGGTTGACAAATCTTTCATGCTTCATGAATAAGATACTGGTATAGAAGCTGCTGAAAATCTAGTACTGAGATAAAGCTTAAACCTTATGCATGACACTAGGTGAATGAAATCTAGCCACTGACTAAGAATGGAACCTTTACTTGAACAAAAAAGTAACTCCACTGGTTTCCAAAAAAAAAAAAAAAAAAAAAAAAAAAAAAAAAAAAAAAAGTTACTCTACAGTAAAGATGGGAGATCATCCAAGATGTCCAGATTATTTTTACCAAAATGATACCGAAAAAAATATGTGATTAAATCGAGCATCAAGACACTATAAGGAAGAAATTCATAACTTCTGACTGTATTCATTGTGCAGGGCTTTCGGGAAAACAAGGATCTCACAAATTGATACTCCGCACAAAAGCAAAGTTCAAATTACGTTTTACTACTGCATTGCATTAATGGTACATAAATAACAAGAAAAAAAATACTAAAACTCTCACGGCACATATATGTCTGCCTGAAACTAAACATATTTGGGCAACAGTATATACATTCAGAATTCAGATACTCACCTCGTGAAGGTCTACTAACTTGCTAAGTTGCTGAACCAATTTTCCAATCGACTCCTTATTTCCAGGAATAACAGTTGTGATACGAGAGAGACCCTCCTTTTCAGCAGGGCCAACAGCAAGACTCTGAGGATAATTAGAAAAAAAAAGGAGGGGACATATGAATAACATAACACAAAAGAAATTATATATACATAATGTAGTCAGAATCCATACCAACCTGAATGTTATAACCCCTACGAGAAATTACTCCTGTAACAGTGTTGAGAACTCCAGGAGCATTATTTACTACCATGCACAGAGTATGTGACTGAAGTCCACTTGACTGACATGATGAAAGAAGCACATCAGAGCATTAGCAGAGCAGGTTGTACTACAATCAACCAGCAAAATTGTGCAGCTATAGAATGTGAACACTCAAATCACGCTTTCATTCTTAAAACCAAACAAACACGAAAGTTCAGAAAGATGAACATCAGAAAAACCAAAGGCATTAACCTTAACCCTTCAAATGAGGCTAAGTTATTTTAAAGAGCTGTCCCTGAGACAAGTTTGTCATGTCAAACTAAAAACTTTGAGTATCACATAATAATAGATATGAAGTCTACATCGCTGTCATAAAGAACACCCCAGTGAGCATCAAGTAATTGATTAACCATGGAGATATCATAAGGCTCCACAGGATAAACATCGCCCTTCAGAGAATGAAAAAATTATATAAGTTCAAAGGTCTAATTTTAAGCACAACGTATCTATTTATAATTTTCAATTTATGAGTTACAACTAATACTGCAATTATTCATATAATCAATTTGTGCTTGCGAAATGATGGACATTGTAAGCATATGGCTTGACAATCAGTATATGTTTATAGCCACAAAATTTTACTTTATTAGGAGAAATGAGATTAGCACAGAAATCCACTTACACTGGACGATGATCCCAGATCACCATTGATACTTCTTTTTGTAGACTCAACAAGAGCATTAACAGCTTTCTATTCAAGATCAGGATAAGAAGCAGCAGAGAATCTCCAAAAAGGAGCTAGTAAACTTTTTTTCCATAAGTTCGGATGGAATTCGATTGTAAACATTAGTAGAAAAGTCAACATTTGTTTAGCTATTCCAAATTTTCCGCTCCAATTTATGACTATGGACATTTATTCTTTGCAAATTTCTTGATCTTCCACTAAAGATAGTACAAGTGTCTAAAAGACTAACCTTTCCTGTCCTTGCAATTTCTTTAATTCCAAACTTGCTAAAATTTCTCAGGACAGTAGGCATGACAATGCAACGAATACACAAAAGGGTTGACAACAGTTGATGTGCATCAAATCCTGGATTGAGAGAGGAGAAGAATCAAAATAAAAGAGACAACTTTGGTGACAACCATACATACAAAATAAGCTTTTGTAAGCTGCTAGCATTTCATATTTAGTCTCATTCTTCTTGAATTTGCTAGCTCCATTTAATGATTTTTTGATACATTCTACACGACATGCATTGTCATCTCCATTAGTTTTGCATTTGTTTGCGCATTTATCTAGCTTCTTAATTTCATGGATGGTTTCAGCCTCCAACTTTTTATCTGTTCCCAAAATTGTATCTATATTTGCTATGACATTGTTGATGTGTGTGGCAATTACAAGAACAAAAATGAAAATCGTCTCAGTCACCTATATTACAGAGAGAGTGAGACAAAACCATAGAATAATTGCACTTACTCTAAATTGCTTGGGCTAAACTACAATCTTGACATATGCATGACATATTCTTCTTCTCTCTAGCAAACACCACAAGCTAGTAGCCAGGGCACAAACTAGCTACAAAAGAAATTAGCTTTAAAGTCTTATGTAGCCTAAAAAAGCTAATTTGCTAATTAGCTTACTATTGGAGTTGCTCTAATATTACATCGATTCCTTTAATTGGATACATTTTAACTTTACATCCTAGTGTCTCAACCAGGGAACACCCACCCAATCCTTAACTCTAACTCTCGAACCTCACTTATGTGAAAATAGTATAGTGCATCCGGGTGCATCATGCGCATGGTGCACCCGGAAAGAACATTAGACATATTTTAAAGAACATGGGCAAAAAAAGAACATGCTAGTGTTTGAAAAAAAACATACCTGTGTTTGACAAAAGAACATTTTTGTGTATAACAAGAACATGACATTACAAAGAACATAAAATCTTTACAAAAAGAACATGTTTTTTTTCATGGTTACTCTGGTGGTTGAACGTGTTTGAAAAAAAACATAAATTTGACAAAAAAGAACATGTTAATTTTCATGGTTACTCGGGTGGTTGAATGTATTTGAAAAAGAACATAATATTTGACGAAAAAGAACATGTTTGCATTTGACAAAGATTGAGGTGATCATTGGGCAGGCCGAGCAAGGTTAAAAAAATCAGCTCACTTCTCGGGTTGGAACAAGTTTGGACCGAAATTTTTGTACCCGAACCCGCCCAAAATGGTCTAGCCGTGCGGGCTTTTTGAGTTGAGTCAAAAAAATTCAACTAAAATGCATAAAAACGCATTCCCAAACCTGCCAAAAAATTTAAATTTGCAGGCCAGGTCCGACACGATTTGGAGGCGAAATTTTTTTGCCCAAACCCGTCCAAAATCGGGCCTGACGAGACTAACTTTGATTACTTCTAGCCAAAGAACATAAAATCTTTACAAAAAGAACACGATAATACATCAAAGAACATAATCTTTTTCTTGGTTACTCGGTTTTTTTTTTTTTTAACATTAAAGAGCATATTATATAATGTAAAGAGCATATATTTCCAACTCAAAGAACATAATAATCAAACTTAAAGAACATATTATGCTCGCGTTCTTTATAAATATTTATAATGTTCTTTTTTTTTCCATGTTCTTTTAAATATACCTAATGTTCTACCTGGTGCACCAACCACACATTATCACTTATGTGGCGAACTCCCAACCAAAGCCCAACCCTTACTCTCAAACCACACTTAGCCCCAACCTAGCTGATCGATCGAATCCACACAACTCTCACCCATCCTAGTCGGCACGAATTATGACCACCCAGCCCTCCACACCAAACCCGACACCTAGTCATAATTAAAAAAATATTTTTTATAATTAAAATTATAATTAATTTTTGGTATAAGTTAATATTAAGCTATATTTTGTTTATAATTAAGACAATTCTTATTTAAATAAGAGTTCATTATAGTATAAGTCAAATGATGACTTATTTGACCGATCACAAGTAAAATCTAGTACTTAAATTATTTATGGAATATAGACATTAATGTTAGACTTACTTTTTAATTTATTAAAGTTGAATTAATATTGGAAGACCACATAAAGTTCGACTTATTGTGGTTATTTTTTTCATTATTTTATTTTATTATATTAGAATTTCCTTTTATTTATTATATGTATATGCATTTATATTTTACACTAATATTTTCCATATGAAAATGACAAAAAAGGCAAAAACAAAAAAAAAACAAAAAAAAAGAATTTATCAAACCAAGAACGAATTTTTTTAGTGTGTCATTAAGTATATAGTTATTGAATTATATGCTTATGGATTATTGATTAGTTATTATTCATTAATGATTACTATTTATTTATTTAAGTAAATTATAAAAATATAATATTTAATTATAAATTTTTCTAAGGAACTCAAAAGAGAAGTGTTAATAGTGAAAATGTCCAAATAATGCAATTAAATAAAGAGATAAAGTATTTAACAAATTATAAAATTATTTACGAATTAACAAATTACATAACTATTTAATAATTACAAATTACATCACTATTTAATAATTGCAAATTATAAAATCAACCTTTTTGGAGAGTTAATAGAGCAAGAACTAGACCTGTGTTGGTTATATACGATTTGCGACTACTTAAAGGCACTATTTTTCAAACAGTGGGATAGAAGAATTAAATTAGCAAAACAAGAATAGGGCTATGCATGTTACCAAGTCATAAAATCGAGGCCATATCCAAAATCCAACCTAGTAATTAAAATGAGTGGAGTTCCGTTGGAATTTTTGAAAAGCTGCGAGAATAGCCTTTGATCGCATCAATTATCCTAAATGGCAATGATATGATGAGATGTCACCGTTCCAGAGAACCGATTTGGAGGAGTCGAGTCATGCGGTGGTTATGCGGGGGTGGACGAACAATTATATTCTAATTAGAGACCCGGCAGTACTACTAATGAAGGAAATTAAGTGGGTTGCCTAGATTTGTTTTTGTTTAATTACTTTTGTTATGTCGAAAAAATTTATGAGGGTTGATGTAATACCCTAATATTTCGGTACTCTATCTATATATTTTATTAAGAAAAGTTTGGTTTGTTAGTTTTTACTTTCTCTCAAATTTTTCTATTTTAAGTTTCGAGACGAAACTTGTTTTAAGGAGGGTAGATTGTTTTACAGATTATAAAATTAGAATTGTATACTTTAAAATTTAATTTTCTTATCTTATTTGATGAATTCTAAAATATATATCTTATGTTGGTTTGAATATTTTAATGATAAACTATTTATATCCTTTAACCCTACTTTATTATTTTATTAAAACAAACGGCAGACGCTAGTTTTATTAACCCCGGAGTATTTATATCCTATTCGTTTATGCGCTAGTTTCATAAACCAGTAAACCCAAATTTGATTTTTTTTTTTTTTTAATAATGTTGGTTGGTTTATTCTATAATCTCCAACATCACATTGGTCTAAATGTTGATTGACGGCCTTGAATAGTGCTGTTGCCGAGCTATTTCGTCCCTTTTATATATTGTGATTCGTTTAAAGGTAATCACACTATTGATTTCTTGGAGTTATCTGATTATAGATTATATTTTATATTGATTGTATTTCGTATTATTGTATATAAATTTCATGATTTGTTCATGTAGATTTATATATATATATGTGATTAGTTGTGTGTGTATTATATTATATGATTTAATTGTCGTATTAATTGACTGTGTTATAATTTCTAGGGTTTCTAATGTTGTTTCTATATGGAGTATTGTTTTATCGAGATTTTAGGATTATTAATGCAAAGTATTATTTTTGGGTTGAGATTTGATTATTTTTGGATGCTAGTATTATTACCCTAATAGTTGAGATATTTATGAATCGAATTGTTATGTTATTTGGGAATTTGTGTCATTATTGAGATATTATCTATTAGTTGTGAATGATTATTTGATCGATATATGAGATCAAAAGGTTGAGAATTATTATTTTGTTCTTGGTTTGAGGCTCGGAGTTGTATACCTTAGTCCTTGGCATGTTGGTAAAGAGATGATAATCATGAGTTAAGAATGAGGTACAATCTTTATTATTTATTTTTCTATGGTCCCCTACAGTGGGAATTGGTCCGTATGTAGTCTAGTTCAAGGTGTTTTTTGGTTATTGAGAGTATTCAAGTTTTTATACTTGTTGGTTTGTTATTCAAATTGCCCATGTCCAAGGCTAGGTATAGAATAGCGAGCATGGCATACTTATTGGTTAGAGGAGTTAATTGAGTAAAAGTTCGTATTAATATTCGAGGTTGAGTTTGATCAAGGTTATTTTTAGAGTAGGGAGTTATTTTACTCTTGAGGTGTATATGTGTAATGTAGTTTCGAACTGCATTGTTTAATTGAGTTGATTATATCAATTATTCTATTACTCTTTGTATTTTGATTGGTGGTGATTACTCAACTTTTTGCTGACGTGTGTGTTGTTTTGTTGTGCTATTTGTGTTTGCGGCCATGTCTTTTTCTTATGGTGGCCCTGTGACGATTTATTTTGGAATTTGTCCTTAATGTTGAGCAGTCAAGATTGTTTAAGCAGGTTGATCAAGTGATCGTAGCTAAAGGAGCTCAAGTGATCGATTAGTGTTTTTATATCGAGTTTGTAAAGTTGTATAAATAGCTCACCTAGATTTGTTAGGTTGTAATTATTGGGACTTTGTAAATCTTAACTCTTGACAGGTTGTCGAGTATGGCAGTAATACCTCCTATTTAGGTATATGCTTCCGCAGTTTTATTCAAAGTTGTTTATTTTTCCTTTAATTCTTGTTTATTATTAGTTAGTAATTCAGGGGTGTTACAGTTGAACCTTATTATGCTAATATTGGTTAGAGAATCTTATTTTGCTGGATATTATGGCTTACTGTCCTGCTATTTGGAATTTCCATAGCACAAAAATACATATACCAAAAACCTCAAGGTATTACATGTTAGGCAAATACTTGTTATTAAACCTACTTCTATAGTTCTAATGATACAAAGCATAATTCCCTCAAAAAAAAAAAAAAAAAAAAAAAAAAAGATACAAAGCATAATCAAAGCAAAGATTGGAATTGCTTTTTGGCTGCCACTCCAGTTTATTTGCATTTTATCTACCAAAGAGCAAAAGATAATTGGACAAGGTAAAGTCAAAGTCTCAAAGACATAACCAGAGAGATTTTCACTCGTACAAGGGAAGAGAGAATCCTCGTAAATATGTGGAATCCACTCCAGATTCTCTAGCCAATGCCACTCTTCCAGTACGTGCCACCTGCAAGAAACATCATTAATGGTAATGTAAGCCAACAGGCAACAACCATAGATGTTTGTTACGGAGTATTACTTAATTAAAATTAATTTAAGCTATTGACCGTGAGCCTGCCCATCTTTTAGACTACAACCAACAGAGGATGGGAGGAGGAGGCCAGAAGGGAGCACCCAAAGTAGAGGTAGAGGGAAGGACTAAAGGCATGAAAGGATCTCAAACTAAAGTCTCACATACCAAGTTACTAACCCCAAAGACTTCAGAATGCTAAATCATACAAATTTACACAGCTAAACATGATTAGCGCTATAGATCTTTGACACAGTGTATAGATACAAAGTGTAGAGACCTTGTTCTTTAAATGATTTTGATTTCCAATCTCTCGAGGACTATTATAGACTTATAGTGATCTAACCAGCAACGAACTTTGTTAATCTTGAAATCTATATTTTATGAAGCTTAATTTAGATTTGACTTTGTGTTGGCAGAGGATCAAAAGATTCAGCTGCGATATGAGAGTTTGGTTTCCCTCTCCCAGATCACATGAAATGTAAGCTAGTAACGCACTAACACACCACCTACAAGCCAAAAACACACTATACCATATTTCAGCAACAGGTCTTCACCTTAGGCATTACCAACCGCATTCTGTCATGCACTAACTCACTGAAAAGTGAAAACTGTAAGCTCGTCTTCGGACCAACTTAACCAACTAAGGCAATATACTGAACCAGGGGGAGGTTTTTTTTTTTTGGGGGGGGGGTACAAAACTAATAATTCAAAAGTGGAAGGAAAAAAACACAGACCTCGCAAATTCCATAAGGCTCCAATAATCTCTGTAGCGCAACCATTTTGTCTAGATCACCCGTGAGCTGGAAAGACAATTCAGAAATGTTAGAAAGATCCTCAATACCCTAAACTCCCAAATCCCTACCATTGTTGATATCAGTGTAATTCTATTCTAAATAGCTTAGTTTAGGACTTTAGGTTCCCTTTAAAATAGGCCATTTTCACAAACTATACTAATTCGCCTGCCAATAGTGTTTCCCTAATTCATTATCTGTAACGCACAATGTTACAAGTCACCAATCACAAAGTGGGAAAATAATATAGAAAGGAATTATTGTAAGTAGGAGGGAGTATAACTTCAAATCAAGAAGCACTGCTTTGTTGAGGGTAAGAAAGAGGGGGAAAAGGGAAAATCACATGTACCTGTAAGGTGATGGTATGATCAGAGACATCTACAGCTTTTGCACGGAATATATTGGCAATATCAAGGACATCTCTCCTGGCAGAAGTATTTACAGCTACTTTGATCAACATAAGCTCTCGCTCTGAAAATGGCTGGTGAGTAAGGTCCTGAATCTGTAGCAATAAACTTTCCATAGTCAGGTTGACAAATCTTTCATGCTTCATGAATAAGATACTGGTATAGAAGCTGCTGAAAATCTAGTACTGAGATAAAGCTTAAACCTTATGCATGACACTAGGTGAATGAAATCTAGCCACTGACTAAGAATGGAACCTTTACTTGAACAAAAAAGTAACTCCACTGGTTTCCAAAAAAAAAAAAAAAAAAAAAAAAAAAAAAAAAAAAAAAAAGTTACTCTACAGTAAAGATGGGAGATCATCCAAGATGTCCAGATTATTTTTACCAAAATGATACCGAAAAAAATATGTGATTAAATCGAGCATCAAGACACTATAAGGAAGAAATTCATAACTTCTGACTGTATTCATTGTGCAGGGCTTTCGGGAAAACAAGGATCTCACAAATTGATACTCCGCACAAAAGCAAAGTTCAAATTACGTTTTACTACTGCATTGCATTAATGGTACATAAATAACAAGAAAAAAAATACTAAAACTCTCACGGCACATATATGTCTGCCTGAAACTAAACATATTTGGGCAACAGTATATACATTCAGAATTCAGATACTCACCTCGTGAAGGTCTACTAACTTGCTAAGTTGCTGAACCAATTTTCCAATCGACTCCTCATTTCCAGGAATAACAGTTGTGATACGAGAGAGACCCTCCTTTTCAGCAGGGCCAACAGCAAGACTCTGAGGATAATTAGAAAAAAAAGGAGGGGACATATGAATAACATAACACAAAAGAAATTATATATACATAATGTAGTCAGAATCCATACCAACCTGAATGTTATAACCCCTACGAGAAATTACTCCTGTAACAGTGTTGAGAACTCCAGGAGCATTATTTACTACCATGCACAGAGTATGTGACTGAAGTCCACTTGACTGACATGATGAAAGAAGCACATCAGAGCATTAGCAGAGCAGGTTGTACTACAATCAACCAGCAAAATTGTGCAGCTATAGAATGTGAACACTCAAATCACGCTTTCATTCTTAAAACCAAACAAACACGAAAGTTCAGAAAGATGAATATCAGAAAAACCAAAGGCATTAACCTTAACCCTTCAAATGAGGCTAAGTTATTTTAAAGAGCTGTCCCTGAGACAAGTTTGTCATGTCAAACTAAAAACTTTGAGTATCACATAATAATAGATATGAAGTCTTACATCGCCGTCATAAAGAACACCCCAGTGAGCATCAAGTACTTGATTAACCATGGAGATATCATAAGGCTCCACAGGATAAACATCGCCCTTCAGAGAATGAAAAAATATATAAGTTCAAAGGTCTTATTTTAAGCACAACGTATCTATTTATAATTTTCAATTTATGAGTTACAACTAATACTGCAATTATTCATATAACCAATTTGTGCTTGCGAAATGATGGACATTGTAAGCATATGGCTTGACAATCAGTATATGTTTATAAACACAAAATATTACTTTATTAGGAGAAATGAGATTAGCACAGAAATCTACTTACACTGGACGATGATCCCAGATCACCATTGATACTTCTTTTTGTAGACTCAACAAGAGAATTAACAGCTTTCTCTTCAAGATCAGGATAAGAAGCAGCAGAGAATCTCCAAAAAGGAGCTGTCTGGCCCATCCTTTCCCGCCTTAGAGCAATCTATCACATGAACAAAAATGAAAATAGCTAAGTAAACTTCTTTTCCATAAGTTCGGATGGAATACGATTGTAAACATTAGTAGAAAAGACAACATTTGGTTAGCTATTCCAAATTTTCCGCTCCAATTTATGACTATGAACATTTATTCTTTGCAAATTTCTCTGATCTTCCACTGAAGATAGTACAAGTGTCTAAAAGACTAACCTTTCCTGTCCTTGCAATTTCTTTAATTCCAAACTTGCTAAAATTTCTCAGGACAGCAGCCATCTTACCAGGATCTCCAGTCACCTGCAATACAACAAATAAAATTTCAATTAAATGGAGATTCTACAGTAAGCAGGAGAGAATGATCATTTTCTGGAACAGTTTGGACAGAGAAACAACTTTTGGAGCTTAGGCGTCAAGACAATTTTATGATGGTAAGCTTCTTGTATCAAACATGGAAACAGCTCCTAATAGAGTGCAACATTGATTAACCTACTTACAATAGTGCACAAGATGTAAAAAAAAAATAAAAATAACTAACTAACCTCCACAGTCACCAAGTTTTCTGAGATATCCACGATTTTTGCCCTGAAGATGTCCACTAACCACTTTATCTGAAGACCGAAAACTTGAACATTTGAGTCAATAATCAGATAGTTCAACAATACACCTTTCGCTGACAAAAGCAAAAAAGCAACTATCCAAGATTGTCTTAATTAGCAGCATGTCACATATGATAACAAAAGGATACTATAACAAATTCCTAAAACCATCTTTTCCTAAAGATGGACATGTCAAGAAATATGATTAACAATTATAGAATTTTATCAATAATTTGTATTTTTTAACACCCATGATGTTATGAAGTAATAATTCCTAGACAAACTGATTTCAAGTTCAAGCAGAAAACTCTCAATATCAGCATGTACGAAATGATAATCATGAATTTACTCTACTACCATATGGAGATTGACTTACTAGGACATGACTTGAGCAGGTCTTGAGTAAAAGGGTGTAAATACAGGGGGTGACTTTTTGGTAGTTATGAGGAAACTTTTAATATTCCTCTAAAATAAAGGTAACTCAATACAAAAAATTTGCATTAAGATGCATACTAAACTTTTTTGAAACATTTTTCTAACACCCTAGATGTAATTAATATCTCCCTTATATCTTCCTTTCTAGCAGACCATTAGTGATGTATAAAATAGAGATTAAAGTAATATATTGCCTCCATAAGGCACTCAATTGAACTCGTGAAACTACCTCGGCATGGGTATTTGCATCAGCATTAAGCTTTACAAGCATGAGTTCACGTTCCACTTGTGGTTCTCTCGATAGATCTTCAACCTGCAAGACAGTAACTAAGACAGTCAGTGGCACTCAAGGACTACAGCTATCCAAGGATGTTATCAAGGACATGTACCATAAACATTATATGATGCTCTGTTATAAAGTAATTTACGTAAGAATCCATACGGAACAATTAAATACAAGGAAATTATATTAAGAAACACATATTTGAGCATAACTGCATAAGCAACGGCATACAAGTTACACAGAAGAAGGCACTGATTGCATCAGTATCATACTATCCTAAAATGTGCATCATATGATGGACAATGCTAGCACTTTAAAACAACTGCAAACTTTACACAGTGTACCAAACGGACGGACATAAAGCCTAATTCATGCACAAATGCGAGTTGAAGCACACTATCCGTCTTGCCAAACTTGTTAAATTGTGTAGAATACTCCATTAAGATTGAGTTTTCAGCAGCTTCTCATATTCTGCATTTTTATAGGATGACAATTGCAACACTATGTATCATGTCGACCATACTTTCATTTACAAGCATCACTCCAAATTTATTTAGAAGATAAACATGTGAATGTTTCACTGCTCAATTTGCAATACCATGATAAGATGATAGGACCTGCAGTTGAGGATCTAGAGGTCATAATTCTCTCAAAGATGAAAGAAAAAATGAGGTTTAGGCAAATTTAGATTTGTTTAGGTCGTATCAGCCGGTTGGTACTGTAAGACCTTAGTATATCATCTAATCCAGGGAAGCCATGAAAGTATTTAAACCAAACCCTATGTCCACTAATTCATTAAATTACTAGCATATAAGTCACCTATCTGGCTTATTAAAAGAGGACAAGTGTTACAAAAGGATCATCAATGACCAACTAAAAGAAACACAAACCAGTCATATAAGTAACCAATGCGACTTTTTGAGACATATCTTATCAAGGCATCATCAGTGACTAACTAAAAGAAATATAAACCAGTTACCTTTATGACACTAACAAGCTTATTAAGCTGTTCCATTACTTGGCGCAACACCTTCTCATTCCCACACACTACAATGGTAAAAATAGCCTTATCTTTGTTCAAACCAACAGCCAGAGACTCAATGTTGTATCCTCTTCTAGAAATAACACCTGCAATTCTATTGATTATCCCACTTTCATCCCCAACAAAGACTGAAATCGTGTGGCGCATCACCCTAGATATGGAAAGAGATAATTAGATATTCAGATTTAATACGATTTTCATTTCCAACTAAAAAATTCAAATACCTCAGAAAGAATGACAGGAAACAATGAGAAAAATTTTTAGTGTTTCCAGTTATCACTACAAGAAAACTTCACAGAGTGAACACTCACAGGTAATCAAGAAATACAGAGTATATTGTATTAGGCAAATTACGTTTCCAACCTGCCTGACGGCTGAAGTAATTCCCTCCACATCTCCCCTATCTTATAACTAAACAAGGGGTGAGAAAGGGCTAATAAAGAAGAGATAACTGCATCAGGAATAAAGCTTCTAATAAGAGTCAGGATATTGATGACAGTAACTACTACCACATAATTACAGAAAATAGAAGTTAATATTTGTCCAACGGCGTGAACGGACGACCCATTTGGCAAATAATCGACTTTCCTCAATCACCAATCTCTGGCATAAAAACTAAAATTTCAGATAACTGCTTACTGAATCATATAATCCCTTTCCTTGGTGTGATGAGAGCATAATACCACTAGTCGTTGTTCACCACAATTTTTCCTTTTGAAAAACACTAAATTGAATATCATTCCCTCATAAACTGGTTTGAGGTACAAAAATAAATAGGCAAAAAGGCACCTGACTTGAAGAAGCCAAAGGCCAGTCATAGATATCATCACATAACAATTACATGGCCATATTAGGACAAGAATATACTCTTTCATAAACAAATACAAACAACCATCAAAATTAAGTAAACACATCATTGAAGTCATTCCTTTACTAAAACGGCAAAACCTCTATTCACCAAGAAAAGATCATTTCCTTTTCCATAAGTGAGTAAACTAGTTGAAAAAGGAAGTCTGGCAACGACATATATTCGACAATTTTGATCAGGCCATCATTGTACAATCAAGCAAGAGCACAAACTTTAGATATGTACTTACTTCACAATAAGAGAAACAACCAATCTTACTTCATCAAGAATCCAATAAAAATATCCCACTTATATCATAAACCAAACTTAGATTCTTTAGTTCTTATGTCATG
Organism: Chenopodium album; assembly: GCF_948465745.1. Lineage (NCBI taxonomy): Eukaryota > Viridiplantae > Streptophyta > Magnoliopsida > Caryophyllales > Amaranthaceae > Chenopodium > Chenopodium album. The sequence goes on from NC_137855.1 coordinate 2,767,519, forward strand.
CTTCTTCAAAAAAAAAAAAAAAAAAACAAGAATTTACAATAGCAACACCTTATTATAACATCAATCAAGCCAAAATACAATCAATTAATAACCAAAATCATCCACATATAATAAAAATAATTAATGACAAACTTATTTTAGACAAATATCTCTAAACAAACACAATTCAACAGGCAAAATTCCTTTTTTTTTTTCAGTGTCCACTAATTAACTGTAAAAAGAATCAAACTTTATAAATAAAAATTAAATAAAGTAACAAATGGAAAACAAAAAAAAAACTGGATTTTGAGTTTACTTGGGATGAACTGATACAGGCACTGCATTGACTGTAGCATTAGCAGAATCAGAAGCATTCGTTGCCTTCAACCTTAAATTCTTTGACATGGGTTTTGCCAAAACCGTTGTCTGAGCTCCAAAATCGGGTTTTCTCAAAAACCCACATCCCAATTCGGGTCGGGTACACAAAGTTCCAAGCTTTCCACCATTACCATTCAAAGACACAGCCGCCATTAGAGAGAAATTGAGGAAGATAACACTAGTCTCTCAAACAATAAGTGAAAATGAAATAAAAATAAAAATTGCCTTTAAAATAACGCACCCAAGTCTTGAAAACAACAAATTAAATAAAAAAAGGGTGCTGAAATTTAATTAATTTATGACCTTGCCATTAATTGTTCTTCTTAATTGCAATTATGTTTGATATATTAAATTATTAATGTTGTGTTTTAGGAAAATCGTTTAGGTTGGCAGAACATTTGAAGAGTGTGCATACTGTGCTAAATGCGGCCATTGTAAAGCATGTGATGAATTGGGACAGTGGTCCACTACTCACTAGCCACAGAAACTAAAGTACAACACTACTTTTTTTTACTTTTTTTTTTTTTTTTTTTTTTTTTGGGATAAGAAGTACAACACTTTTTTTGGTTAAGCAATTGATTAGTTTTCTTTAATTTTTTTTTTTTTTGATTCAGTTGAGGAATACATCCAAATAAAGAAAGAGAAAGCAGAAAAAAAGCTACAAACTACTAACATCAAGAACAAAAACTACCTACGGAGGGACTAGGCGAGGCAAAGCCACACCCCTAGTATCCTCATCTAAGACACGACCAAACTCTACCGGAACCTCATTGTTAAAGAAATCAAGTTGAGAGTCTTGAACGACTCCGCGGTTGGCCAACCAATCCGCCGCCCTATTCCCTTCTCGATACACATGAGCCACTCTAACTTCCCATCTTGGATCATTAAGCATCTTTTGGCAATAAATTATGCCATGGATGTTCTCTCCTCTTGGCACTTCCCTTTTGTTCAAAGCTTGAACACATGCTAAATCTTGGATCATTAGTTTTCTTTAATTAATTTGGGATAACAAAACTTTTGTGGCTTTCGTTATCTCCATTACTACATTTTAACATTCTATGGAGTTTCTAAAGTATTTTGATCTAAATTATTCATACTTTGGTCGGTCAGGAATCTAAACTAGTAAATTGCTAGTCTTTTTTTATAATTTGTTGGTAGATGTTTATTTATGTACTAATTACGTTAATTTTAATCTAAGTTTTAGTTTTTTCTTTATATTACATGGTGTATTTTGGTCTAGTGATTGTAGTTCTAGTCTGATTTTAACAAGCGCAAATTATGATTTACAATAAACAAAGTTTAATCTAATTTTGGGTTTTTTTTTTTTTTTGAAAATTTGGTTTTGATAATCTCAACTTTAAATCATTCACTTTTAATAATTCCAACTTTAGATTATATATATATATATATATACTATAATCCGAATTTTATAGGGTATTTGTTTTTATTGAATGCATGTCACACATGATTGGTAAAAATAAAAAACTCGAAAGAAAAAAAAAAAAAAAACCAAGCCCACCCCCACGCTACCCTCCCTAGCCAACCCCCACCCTACGGCAGCCTTCTCTCCACCCACACTTGTTAACGAAGGTAGTGATTAAGTATACTTAAGTGCTTATTTTATCGTACAGTACGAAATTAATATCAAATTAAGAAATTTATTAAGGGGTCGTTTGATTGGATCATTTGAAATGAGTTGGCTACCTAGCTTTTTGTTTGATTTTGGTTTTCAGTAATGGATTGTCATACCCAAGGGTTCCAACTCCCCCCATACCCATGGAATCTCATACTCATCCCTCCTCTTAAGATTCACAATCCATTCTATTATGAATGATGAAATCCATTCCAACAATAAACCAAATAACTTTGGACTAGTATGTGTATTAAAATTCATCCCTCTCCTGAATGAGATTTCATAATAATCCATTTCCAACTCGATGAACCAAATACCCCCTAATTAACTACTTATTTATAACCCCAAGGGCTACTGCATACTTCATATATCATAACGTAGGTAGTATGTAGAAAATTTTGGTAAACACAAATCTTATACGTGGCCAGCCATTATGATGGTTATTCAATGAGTGTTACAGGGATTAATTCATTAGTGTTATAGACTTATAGCCTTGAAATATTAAAGGGGACGAGATTTGATTCTTTCACCTCTCATCCAAAACTAAATACCATGTTCCAATAATTTATAAGTAAATATAGGTTATTTAAGTTCATCAAGTAATTAATTACCATAATTTACGGGAGGTAAGCCCTTTATTACTCCAGTGGTAGGTTTTCACTTCTAATTATAAAATTTACTCGCCAGTGTTATAGGAGTTACTCCAACACTGTTATAAGAATTCACATAGTCTAACTAACCGCACACAAAAACGTGTTGTTTTGTAAAATTTAGTTATTTTCGAGTATCTTTTTTTTTTTTTTTTTTGGAAATTGATCACTGGAAAAACTAACAAAATTATTCCCCCCCACCCACCCCCACCCCCACCCCACCCTTTCGAGTATTTTTTGTTGTGGAAATCTTGACCGGAAAAACTAACAAAATTATTCACCCCCACCCTGATCCCCACCCATACCCACATCCACCACGGCACCACCCATAAAAAAGAGTAAGAAATACTTCGTGAGAGGAGATAAACTGAAATGTTAATCTACCCTCTCTCCATTTGCTCCTTGAATATTCCATTCAACTCACAGTCACACCTCTACAACTTTCGTTCTTTCCCTCCTAAAACCCTCCTCCTCCAAACCCCCCCAAAATCTCTGTCCAAATTTCCAAATTCACACAACAATGTCTTCAACAACCGACCCATCTCAATCCTTCACACCATACACCCTCAAACAAACCCTAACACCCCACAAACGCGCCATCTCCGCCGTCAAATTCTCCTCCGACGGCCGTCTCCTCGCCTCCTCCTCCGCCGACAAATCCGCCGTCGTCCACTCCCTCTCTTCCGACGACCCCCCTTTCTCCGTCGCCCAACACTTCAATGGCCACGATCAAGGCATCTCCGACATCGCCTTCTCCTCCGATTCCCGCCTCCTCGCCACCGCCTCCGACGACAAGTCTGTCAGACTCTGGGATGTCACCACCGGTCAGAATATCAAAACCCTTCTGGGTCATACCAATTACGTCTTTTGCCTCAATTTTAACCCTCAATCCAATATGCTTGTTTCTGGGTCTTTTGATGAGACTGTTAGGGTTTGGGATGTTAAGAGTGGGAGGTGTTTGAAGGTTTTGCCTGCTCATTCTGATCCTGTTACTGCTGTTGATGTTAATCGAGAAGGTTCCTTGATTGTTTCCAGTAGTTATGATGGGTTGTGTAGGGTTTGGGATACTAATACTGGCCATTGTGTTAAGACTTTGATTGATGATGAGAATCCTCCGGTGTCGTTCGTTAAGTTTTCGCCGAATGGGAAGTTTATTCTTGTGGGTACATTGGATAATAATCTGGTATGGAAATTATTAGTTGGCTATTAATTTGAATTTTGTATGTTGGTTGAATTTGGTTATATGGGTTTGTTGATTTTTTGGTTGGTTTGCATTTTTATGTGGTTTAATTGTGTTTTATTCATAACAAGGTTAGGGATTAATTGAAATCTTGGTTATGTGTGTGTTAGCTGTGATTGTTGAATTAGGATGTTTGTAACTGATTTAATTGGTGTAGTAATGTTTTCTTGGCATTGTTATGATTTTGTGTGTGTGTGTGTGTGTGTGTGTGTGTGTGTTAGGGAGAGTTTGATTTTGTTGCTGTTTTGGATGATTAGTATGATAACTACTATTGATTTATATTTAGTTGTTTCAGTTTGAAAATAGTATGTTGTGATTTTGTATCAGCTGAACAATCATACGAAGTTATGAGCTAGAGATTTAAAGAGTTAGAATCAAGATGGTAAGGAATTTGCAAGTAAAAAAATATACTCCCTTCGTTCCCTAAATTACTTTCCTACTTTCCTCTATTATGTGAGGAATAAATGCTAGAAATAGGAATGTAATTTAGGGACACAGGGAGTGTTTCCTCCGTTTTTATTTTATTGCACCATTAGGACTTTTACACTATTCACTTAATTTTCTTTGACCATCATTTGTGATTTATCTATTAGGAAAAATATAGCCATGTGGGATCTAGTTAGATTCGTCTCGAAATTTTTTTTTCAAATATCAAATTTTTATAATTTTTACAAAAGTATAATTAAAGATATTAATAGCTAAAATAATGCATTGGCAAGTGTGAAATCCCTCAGGGTGCAATAAAAAAAAGAACGGAGGAAGTAGAAAATATTCTGTTTTTGTCAAAGGGACTTTTCAAATCCATATAAAATTCAGGGGTTTGGCCAAGCTTTTCTCCATTCATCAGTTGGGATTGAAGGTTGCAACTCACTTGTTGAGCGAGCCCAACTGTTGTCTGCCAAATTCAAATTGTACTGTTTTGGACTCATTACGTGCCTCAATTATCTTGAAAAAGTAAAGAGTTATGTCTTGGTTTGAGTGGTTATAATGTTATATTATCCCCAAGGGGGGTTGTGACTTTGGAGTCTTTATCTTTTCCTGGGGGTGGCTACATAGACTAGACCTGGTTATTGGGAGGGTTGGGGCGGGTCAATAATGGGGCAGGTCATTTGCTGGTCAGTTGTAATTTTTAGAGGGTCAGGGCCAAGAGGATTAGGGGCGGGTCAGGGTCTGAAGTAAAATTTAAAATGGGTCATTAATGGGTCAAGAAGTCGTATACCGGTATATGGACTACGGAGTATTCATTTGAATATTTCTTCTTTATAATATAAAGTTCCATAATGGTTTCACAAAAATAAAATAAATAAATAAATCCATGATAATTCTAATTTCTAAATACTACATCTCAACACCAGTTCTTTGCAAATAGATTTAATAGCAAAAAAATATACTACCTCCGTTTCGCATTATCTGCAACAAAGGAATATTTTATATCTCACAAATAATACCCCTTTGTTGCAGATAATGCGAAACGGAGGTAGTACATTCATCAACTTATATTGTAGATTTGAGTCTTTTGAGAGTTAATGATTTCTAAATCTTAATTTTTGAATTTGGGAATTCAAAATAAGTAATCAGATCTTTAAGATTATTAAGAAAGAAATCTTAAAGAAGGATTTTAGGTTGTGTAAAGCAATAGCAAGCGACGGATCTTTCGGCACATCGATGAGACGATGACGACGAAGAATCTTCCGGCGAAGCAAAAGCATTGCAACTGTAAATCTGTATTAAAGAGAGAAGATAGAGGGAATAGAGGAGAGAGAACGCTCAACTTTTTATTTATTTAGGTGGCCCTTTTAATGGTACTATATCTATTTTTATTTTTATAGGGCTGATCACAAGAGCCCATTAATGACCCTTTTAAGAGAGACCCTACATGAGCCCTGTCCCTTAAAATAATTAAAGGGTCATAGCCCTTTTAATTTGGCCCGACCCTGGTGCCCATTGGACTACCCTGTCCAATAACCAGGGCTAACAGAGACCAATGCAGTCAATTACGTCTCTGATTCTTATTGCAACAGATAGAATCAACCATTTCTCGTATCTTGTGAATTTGTGTGCTTGGGACTGGCAGGCCTAGAAAACTGATAAGCTACATGGATATGTCTTGGTTTGTTGTTTTTTCAGTTTGTTTTGCTCTTTTTGCATGGTTAATGTATGACTTTTGAGGTCAGGTTGTTTTGGGATTGATTGATTTTTGTTGCTTGCTAGGATGGTAGTGGTTTAAATTTAGTTGCTTCATCTTGCTGAATATAGTACTCCCTCTATCCCCTTTTGATAGTCCCTTATGGGCAAATTTTAATCCCAAAATGTTCACCCCATTTGCTTTTTCCAACAACCATCAATATTAATTTTTTACCAAAATTCCCTCCAATTTGCAACAATACTTGTGCAAATTTAAATTTCCCATGTAAATTTTGGTTTCCCATGTACAATTTTTACTTTCTCGCTCTGCTTTTTTGCATACCCAATGTCAATTTACTTTTTCAATGAACTTTTACTATTCTTACTTGTGTTTATTAATTCCCGTGAAAAATGTCCATAAGGGACTATCAAAAGGGGACGGAGGGAGTATGTTTTTGATTTTCTTTGCCCAGTTGCTCTCTTTTATACAGTACCTTTGTGTGTTTAAGGTATACTGGTAGGAAATGATACATTTTTTTTGCATTTTTTCAGTTTGTTTTGCTCTTTTTGCATGGTTAATGTATGACTTTTAAGGTCAGGTTGTTGTTTTGGGATTGTTTGATTTGTGTTGCTTGCTAGGATGGTAGTGGTTTAAATTTAGTTGCTTCATCTTACTGAATATAGTATGTGTTTGATTTCTTTGCCCAGTTGCTCTCTTTTATGTAGTACCTTTAGGTATACTGGTAGGAAAGGATATATTTTTCTTCTGTTGCATTTAGGTAGGTTTCATTTCTAATTGGCCTGTTGAATTATGTTGTATCCCAAATGTTATTGGAGATAATTGCTGTCTGATGATGGTGGGATTGGATTTTGTTTGTCATTGCTTAATCGATGGCTTGTTTGAAATATTTTGGAGGAGAGCATTAATTGGGTTTCCCAGCATTAAATTGAAGTTGTTCTTGTAATTGAAACATGTTCTGATGGGGATAACTTAGTGTACCACTCTGTGTGGACATGATTGAAATTTTAAAGGACTTAAAACCTTGTGTAGATTAATTGTTTTAATTCTCTTTAACACCTGGCTATTTATTTCAAGGAAGCAATTCAAACAAAACAAAGCACAGATTTCTCAGTTGGGAGTTCAAATGTTTAAACACTAGAAAATTGTGTCTTATCATCTTTTCTGGAGATATATTCTGCTTTTCTGTAACCATTTGCTCACAAGGAAAAATTTATCTCCAATTTGGTTGTATGCTCAGCCCCTGTCAATGTAGTTATAAGTTGAAATTCATTAGCGCAGCAAGCTTTATTTTCAATGTAGCATGAACTTTGGGACCTTTTTTATGATAGTATAGTACTTGCCATGTGTTAATTAAGGGAATAAAATCTGATACGTTTGACTAAATGTGGGAGTTTGATAACGGGGCTTAATTAGTGGAATAAATCTGCAGTGAAGTATGGATCTTTGGGTTGATAGATGAGTTCCTTTTAGCAAATTTTTACCAGGGACTATTAATCACTGTTGTTTGGTAACAAAATGCATTTATGGCTGCAAAGGAAAATCGCTTAGAGAAGCTTTTGCTATACCTGCACCATTAGGGTTGAGACTTGAGAGCATAGGCAACAGGGTTGATTTAAAATTTTAAATTATGAAGTGTAAATAGGTTATCTTTATACATGTTGATATTGTGTCCTGATAGCTTATAAATTTCTGAAATTCTTGTTCAGTTCCAATCCTGTTGAAGCCTTATAACTACATAGTATTTTTGTTTATATCTTGAACGACTCCAAGTACTTCATGCCTCTGTAGCTGCTATTGTTTTAGTGCTATCCAACACAAAAATGCAGATTTCTTCTTGTTGAGTTTGCAGGAAAAATCTTTGCCTGTCATTTATCTCAGGCCAGTATTAAAGTTTCTTAATGTTCATTTTCAGTTGTAATTGTTACTTAACTTTCATTGAGTAATTTACTGCCTTTTCTCAGCATATCGTTTGCTCTTACTGTTATTTGTTATTGTTATTTGTGAAAGCTGAATAGTAACAGTTACGTCATCCAGGAATGATGTAACATACAGTGTAGTGAAGCAATTGTTGTGCTGATACTGTTGTAACTATCTTTTTGTAGATATTCTACTTCGATGTTTAAGTGACAATCTTTGGCATTTATTGCTGTACTTTCTCTGTGTCCCGTTCTCTTGTGATTTACGTGACTTAATATTGCATCTGCAGAGGCTGTGGAATTTTCAGAATGGAAAGTTTTTGAAGACATACACAGGACATGTAAATTCAAAGTACTGCATTTCAGCAGCATTTTCTACAACTAATGGAAAGTACGTTGTTAGTGGTTCCGAGGATAATTGTGTTTACTTGTGGGAACTTCAGTCAAGAAAAGTTGTCCAAAAATTAGAAGGTCATACTGACACAGTCATATCAGTTGCTTGCCACCCTACTGAAAATATGATTGCATCTTGTGCCCTTGAGAATGACAAGACTGTGAAGATATGGACACAAGGCAGAGGCTGATTCTTCTTCGCAGCGGAAGATAACTGGCATTACTTCACACTTGGTGAGGAAGGTTTGAAGGCTGCTCGTATTAGGAGGGGCAGCCGGAATTTTATTGATTTCTTCTGGCTCTTCACAGGCTTTTGGATGGCTGTATGTAATTGTAGCTTAGTGCTTATATCTAATTGGACATGGCACGGCAATTGTCTGTGCCCAACTTCAGTGGTCAATATTTTTCTTCTCTGAATAATTTTCTATGTATGAAACCATGAACAATATAGGAGTATTATTTTGTAGATATTCTCGTGTGCTGTTTTTGTTTGTTTTCCATATATTCCAAAAGGACGAGGCACAGGTGTTCATGGTTCAACTGTCATTGTGGTTCCAACTTGAAAATTATGATGCAGATTAGAGAGTTGAAGTAAAGGAATAGTTCATTTTGTACTTGTGCATTTGTAAGTTGCAAATCTTGCAATCAACCGATTCAACCCCAATATTCCAGTTTGTCATACCCTCCTTTCATATTCACTACATCTAAAGTTTATCTTATTATGCTTTAAAAAAGTTTTAGTTAACGGTTTTTCTAATGAGCTATCAACTTACCATAGGCACTTATAAGTTTTAGTTAACTCATTCTATATAGTACGTAGTATTTAAGAAATTAATGTACTCGTATTATGTAACGAGTACTAGTTACAGATAAGTCAAAAAATTACTCTATATGTAGTTTTTTTTTTTTTTTTTTTTTTTTTTTGGACAAGTACTCTATATGTAGTTATTTACTCATTTCTTTTAAGATGCGATTTTTTTTTTCCTTTCGGATTCATCACTCATAAGTGATAACTCAAATACTCTGTATCTTAATTTTTTTTTTTTTTTTTTTTTTTTTATGCAACTCCGTATCTTAATCTAAATACAAGTACTTCATACGTAGTACATTGTTTAGTACGTTAGTCTTATGACTCTTATCGATATTGACGATATATTATGGACACTCATTATACATAATATTAAAAAAAAATTGTAGATCTAACGGTTGACAAAGCATCACAATATATATAATTTAATAGGCTCTCGAAATGTTCTCTCAAGGAAAACCTCTCTCGAACCCCAATGGAACTCTGAATTCTACAGAGGAAAGGGATCAAATTGATCGATCGAATAAAAAACCTAAGAGAAAAATAACGCAATTCATCTTTAATAAGGGTCCTAATGAAGATGAAAGTATGGTGGAAGCTAATGGAGAAGGAGGTAGCCCTAACTCTGCAGTGCAAGTAGGGGGCAGCCTGCAATTTCAGAGGAATCCTCAAGGAAATGGGATTTCCTTCAGAGATCTTATGAGAAAGGACATGTCTCAAGGAATATCTAATCAAATGAATTCGATGGCTGAGGATTCAGAGGATGATGATATTTCAAATGATGAAGAGATACCTGAAGAGATTCTTAAAGATGAAAGATGCCCTGTCATTCGTCTAAGCAAAGAAGAAAAGAGGATGCTAAGGAAACCTTGGAAGACTTCCTTAATTATCAAGATGTTTAGTGGCAAACTAGGGTATATGGGACTGATGAGAAGGCTCAAGAAGAAATGGAACATAAGAGGTGAACTCACCTTAACAGACATAGGGTGTAACTACTATATTGCTAGATTTTCGAGTGAAGCAGATTACAACTATGTGCTTACACAAGGTCCTTGGCTATTGGATGATAACTACTTAACAATCAGGAAGTGGATTCCAAACTTTGTTCCTGATGAAGAGCCTATGAAAGTTCTTACTGCTCGGGTGCGTATACCAAATTTACCTGTTGAGTATTTTGATGTTCACTTTCTCAATAAAATTGGATCGAAGATAGGTAAGGTTTTGAGGGTGGACAAAACCACAGCTAAAGCTGAAGGAGGTCAGTTCACTAGACTAAGTGTGGAAATTGATCTGTCAAAACCTCTATTATCCAAGTTTTGGTTGAAGGGTCGGATATGGAGAGTGCAATATGAGGGAATACGTATGGTGTGCTTCAAGTGTGGTAAGCTTGGACATGTTGAGGATGATTGTCCATTAAGCAGAGTTGATGGTGGTGGATCAGCGATGATTGTTCATGAGAATCCTCTGCATAATCAGGAACCAAAACCAGAGGAAAATGAAGATTTTGGCTCATGGATGTTAGTCAAGAAGCCATTGAGGAAGAGGAATCCCAAGATGGATAAACCTGGTACTGGTGGTCCAAAACAGCAGGAGGTGGTGACCAAGGTGGGTGAACTTGGTCAAGGGGTGGTCAACGGTGAAGTTAATTTAGGAAAGAATAAGTCCAACTCTTCTACTGGCGAAGTTCAAGGAAGTGGTTCGAGATTCAATATTTTGAATGCGCAATTTGAGGAAGTCAATGAGATAAATATGGAAATTGAGGATATTGGAGAAAATCTTGAGGATATTTTGAAATATAATGATGCAAGTTTTGCTGCTACAATTAATTTGGGTGATATTTCGCAGCAAAATAAGCAAGGAAAAGATAATTTTGTTATAGGAAAAGATAACAATATTTCCTCAAGTCAACACTATCCAAAATCAAGGAAGATTCCTACCAAAAATACTCAAGGAAAAAATAAGAAGAGTGGACAAGATATTGTGAATCCTCTAAAAGATATCACAAATAATGTGCTGTATAATTTCAGTGGAAGTGTGTCAAGCCCGAGCACAAGTCAATTAGAAGATAATCTTGAAGCAATTATTGTGACCAAACCCCAAGCTAGCAAGAAGCAAGTAGAGGATATTGAGCAGCCAGTATATGCAATTGAGAAGCAAGTCAGCAGCCCTACTCATGTCTCGAGTACCTTCCCCAATTCACTTGAATGTGCCTCCAGAGAAGACAATATGCATAGGGAATTTGAAAGACCAACCATATCAAGTGACTTTATGCCCCCTGATCCATGTATTGGAGATGCGTCTCGAATCAATGCTACCACCAATTTCGAACCCCCCGGAACTGGTGGCTACATTGAAAATTCCCAATGAATTCCAGCGTCTTTTGATGCTATTAAGGCAAGCATATGTTTCTTCCCTCAATAATATCCCTGTTTCTATGGAAGATAGTATTCAAAATTTAAACCCGGATTCTTTGCCTGTAACTTGCATGGTCTGGAATGTGCAAGGAGCAGGAAATAGGAATTTCATATCGATTTTAAAGGATGTAGTGAGAAATAATAAACCTGATGTGTTAGCCTTGGTAGAAACGCATATGGGTGGGGAGCAGGCTGAGAAAATAGCTTCGATACTTGGGTATGGTGGTCATACCAGAGTTGATGCTGTTGGCTTTAGCGGTGGTATTTGGGTGTATTGGAAAATTGAGCATGTTACTGTAAATCCGATTATGCAACATAATCAATATATCACCATGGAGATAACTCGGAATGGTGCTGTACCTTGGTATTTCACAGCTATATATGCTAGTCCGGATCCTTCTAAAAGGAAAGATCTTTGGAAAGAGCTTCAAGAATTTGCTATGACACACAATAAACCGTGGCTTATGGCGGGAGATTTTAATGATACGAGATATCCTTCAGAGAGGAATAAGTCTTGTGGTGAGACTAATAGGAGATCGCGTCTTTTTAATGATTGGGTGGAAGAGATGGATCTCCTTGAAGTTGAATTCTCTGGAGCAGCCCATACTTGGACTAGAGGCAGGACAATTGAAACAAGACAGAGTGCGCGTCTCGATAGGGCATTGTGTAATGGAGATTGGGCATTGCGGTTTGATAGAGCCTCGATGAAGCACCTTCCAGCTATCCACTCGGATCATTGTCCGATTTTCATCTCCCCTAATGGTTTTGCTCCTATGCAAGCTCTTCATAGGTCGTTCAGGTTCCAAGCCACATGGCTAACTCATGAAAAATTCAAAGAGTTTGTTGCTGAGAAATGGGATGCGCATGGTAATCTCATGAATTCTTTGAGTAAATTGTCTGCTGAACTTCAAATATGGAACAGGGACGTGTTTGGAAACATCTTCAAACTGAAAAGATCTCTTCTTGCTCGAATTGCTGGCGTCCAAAAGAAGTTGGCAATAAAGGCAGACAGGGGTCTAATTAAATTGGAGTCGAGGTTGAGGAGGGAGCTTGATGAAGTTCTGGAACGTGAGGAGATTTTGTGGCATCAAAGGGCTCGAATTGATTGGCTAAGACATGGGGATCGCAACACGACATTTTTTCACTTGAGCACGGTGGTTAAGAGATGGAAGAACAAGGTTGTAAAATTGAAAGGCACGGATGACAATTGGATTCAGGATAAAGTGGAAATTCAAGATCACATTGTCAATTATTTCTCAGGGCTCTTTACAGAAGAAGGGGAACCGGAATATTTTGATTTACCTCAGGATATTTTTCCTGAACTCTTCACGCAAGATTGGAATGCATTGACCATGCCTTATTCAAGAATTGAAATCGAGAAAGTGATAAAAGAGATGGGGGCTTTAAAAGCCCCAGGACCGGATGGGTTTCAGGCACTTTTCTATCAAAAAAACTGGGAGGTGGTGTCTGAAACGGTTTATAAGTCTATCATTCCAATTCTTGAGGGAAAAGGACTGCCTGAGCATTTCAATGATACTTTTATTGCCTTGATCCCGAAAGTAGAACAACCTGAACTGGCTTCTCAATTTCGACCGTTGGGGCTGTGCAATGTTGCGTATAAGATAGTGACAAAGGTGCTGGTTAATCGCCTTAAGCTCATTCTGCCTCATGTGATTTCAAACACACAAGCGAGTTTTGTTCCGGGTCGTCAGATCACGGACAATATCGTGATAGTGCAAGAAGTGATTCACACTATGCGTAAGAAACAAGGAGGTAAAGGTTATATGGCAATCAAAATCGATTTTGAAAAAGCATACGATAGACTAAGATGGTCTTTTATTCGAGATACGATGCTTCAAATGAATTTGCCAATTTTTATGATTGAGTTGATAATGGATTGTGTAACTTCGGCCTCTTTACAAGTGTTATGGAATGGTGAACCATCTAAGAGTTTTAAGCCAAGTAGAGGTATTCGACAAGGCGATCCACTCTCTCCATATTTATTTGTGATGTGCATGGAGAGATTCTACCAAGCAATAGAGGAGGCAATTGTACAAGGAAAGTGGAAGCCTATTCGTGCAAGTCGCAATGGCCCTCTACTTTCAAACTCGTTTTTTGCGGATGACATAATACTTTTTGCCGAAGCGAGTGAGGAGCAAGCTGACGTTATCCACAATTGCTTGAATCGATTTTGCAGTGCATCAGGACAAAAGGTGAGCCTAGCTAAATCCCGGGTGTACTTCTCGAGAAATGTTGATGAACAAGCTCAAGAGTCAATTAGCGCTGCTCTACATATGGAAAAAACGGAAGATTTGGGCATGTATTTAGGTATGCCTACCCTCACAAGTCGAGTAACAATGGAAACTTATAGCCATTTGTGCGAAAAGATTGATCGGCGATTAGCGGGTTGGAAGTAAAAATATCTCTCCTTGGCTGGTAGAATTACTCTTGCAAAATCCACTCTTTCAACGATGGCAATGTATTCCATGCAAACCGCTAAAATTCCTCGTGGTATTTGTGAAAAAATTGACAGAAAAACGAGGCAATTTATATGGGGTGGAAATGAAGATCAAAAAAAGGTTCATCTTCTCTCGTGGGAAATGTTGCAAAAACCCATGAACCAAGGAGGAATTGGTATAAATTCGGCCTCACAAGCAAACGCAGCTTTCTTGACTAAGCTTGGATGGAGAGTACTATCGGAGCCTAATGCACTATGGGCAAGAGTATTAAGAGCTAAATATTGTAAAGGAAGATGTGATATTGACATGTTTGAACCAAAAGTTGGGATGTCAAATGTGTGGAGTGGAATCACGGAGAATGCAAAGGTAATTGGTGAGGGTACTCGGGTTGCTATTGGAGATGGAACTCGAACTTTATTCTGGGATCATCGATGGTGTACTGATAAGCCTCTTTCGGACTTAGCCACTCAGCCTATTCCAGAGGAGTTAGCAGGGGCTACTGTTAATGAAATGTGGGAGGAAGACTTGGGGTGGCGCTGGAACACTTTCTCACCTTTCCTTGATGCTGACACGCTTAAAATCATTCAAAGCCATGTGGTTCGAGAGGATCCAAATCTGGGTGATTTAGTGTATTGGAAAGATGGCAGCAAGGGACGTTTCACCATAAGGTCAGCAATACGAATCATGAAGCATAGCACTGATGTTATAGATGATGAATGCTAGGAGGTGGTGTGGAAGGCACCTGTGCAGCAGCGCATTAGATCATTTATGTGGCTTGCGTGTCATGAGCGTTTACTGGGTAATCTTAACAGATACAAAAGGAAAATGGCTCCTGATCCCAAATGCTTCATCTGTGGAGCAGAGGAAGAAACTAATTTGCATATATTGAGAGATTGCCCAGCTGCAAAGGTTATTTGGCGCAAGACTCTTCCAGATGTTGTTCGTAATCAGTTTTATAGTGGTAGCATGAGGGATTGGCTTGTCAAGAACTTAAAGGACCCTGATCAGGATGATGAAGAGAGTTGGGTAGTGTATTTTGGAGTTACTCTTTGGTGGATTTGGAGATGGCGTAACTGCTACGTTTTTAATAGAAGAGATGAGCTTCCTATAGACTTTTGTGCTTTCTTGCAAGTGAGGTATGAAGAAGCAAGACGAGCTTTAAGGAGTGAATGGGAAGATAGCAACAAAGGGCAGCAGCCAAGAGTGCAAACTAATGTTAGTTGGCATAGTCCAGCTTATGGATGGTATGCTTTGAATTGTGATGGAGCGGCAAAGGGATGCCCAGGGCCAGCAGGGGGTGGAGCTTTAATAAGGGACTATACAGGAAAATGTGTGTCAGCGTTTGCTAGAAATTTTGGTCATTGTACAGCGTTCAGAGCAGAGGTGCTTGCCCTCACTAGAGGACTTGAAATTGCTCGAAATTTACAGATTGCAAAGCTTGAAGTTCAGATGGATAATTTAGCATGTGTTCAAGCTTTACACAAACAGGAGGTACCTCGAGGAGAAAATATACATGACATTATCTATTGCCGGAAGATGCTAAATGACCCAAGTTGGGAAGTGAAAGTTGCACATGTGTATCGTGAAGGGAATAGAGCGGCGGATTGGTTGGCCAACCGCGGAGTTGTTCAAGACTCTCAACTTGTTTTCTTTAATGTGTTACCGGGTGAACTTAGTCGTATTATAGATGAGGATACTAGGGGTGTGGCGATGCCGCGTCTAGTCCCTCCGTAGGTCTAGTTTGGTGTGCTTAGTTATTTCAGTAGTTTTATTTGTGTTCTGCTTTTGTTTTTCCTCTTTTTGGTCTTGTACCTCATTTGAAGCAAAAAAAAAAAAAAAAAAAAAAAAAAAAAAAAAAAAAAAAAAGCATCACAATATTCCACGTATGATTTCATTTTTATTTTCACATTTTCATATTTCCCTTTTGAAGCTTTTTACTCTTACGCTGCACGGCTGCACCCATCTCCCTCCATTGAAGCGTACTCCGAGTTCTTCATTGAAGCGGCTTCAGACTTTTCTCTTCTCCATTCTAGGAGCTTCTGAGGTACATTTTTTTCTTTATCACCTAATCGTCGAATATCAATTTCATAATCTAGGGTTTTGTTTCACACTATTCTTAATTTAATTCTCAGTATAGTCGATTTAGGGTTCTTCTAAGATGGATTATCGAACTTTTGATTTTAATTACTGAAGTTGTGAATGATTATGACAAACAATTTTGTTGCTAAAAGCAATTTGGCATTGATTTTCTTTAGCGACACGAATTTTATGTGATTTTTCGAGCCTAATTTAATTGAGTCTAATTTGGTTACAATTCTTGCAAATGTGTTGCAAAATTTGAGCTTAATGCCGAATTATTTATGAGGGTATTGGAAGATTTGGAACTTGAGCTGAGCTTGGGTTTTAAGGCTTGTTGAGCTCGAGCCGAGCTCACTGAGCCCAACTAAATCCTATTGAGCTCGAGCCGAGCCTAAATGAGCGGGCTGCTTGTAATTTGTTTTTGAGATCATATTGGATGAAATGACTGTAAAATGTTATGCATAATTTTGTGATAACTTGGTAATGCTTTACTTCTACAATTGTCATTAGATAAGTTGTTACAGTTGTGGACTTGCCTTTGGGCTATGGTTTTTGTTTCGACGGGTTCCGTATATTTTGGTGGGGATGCTAAGGACTAGGTTTGTGGTGGGTTTGCTCATTGTAGTTTGGAAATGCATTGGATCAATGATGAATTTATATTAAAGAATCCCAAAACCATGGCAAAGTAATTCGACTTTTGTTTGTGTTTAAGGAAATGAAACTTCAAGGCACATATCTTTGCTTTTTTTAGGGTTATTACTCCAAATTACAGCTGCTCCATAGATAAAGAAAACCATATCATATAATCTGTGAAACTTCATGAGAATAATGAGGGTACTTGGGATGGCATTTTGATGTATTTATGAGGGAATTGTTTGATGGATCCCCGATCCCAAGAATTACCATTGCCCATACAAAGCAAAATAGAGTGACTTGAAATCAATTTTAATTGGATGATGATCAATGATTCAATAGTAGAGTGTAGAGGGCAAGTTGTCAAACCTAAGTTAATGATTCATTTTTTTAAATGGCTTGTGTCTCCGGTTTCATACTTTGTAGATATGGTGCTAAAGAATACTATTGTACTGGTTTCACTTAATTTATGTGAAACTGAGTTTAGCTGTTTCTGCTTAGGTTAGAAACATAGAGAGGTATGTGATACTTGTTTTGAGGCACACCTGTCTGGTTGTCTAGTCATTATTGGTGATTTGTATGTTGTTTTGGAACCTTTATATCATCTTATTCACATAATTTTGCAATGATTTAATAGCGTTTTCTTGGAGGAGGAGAGGGTTGGGAGAATGTGTGGGAAGGTCAAGTCCAGAGGGATTATGCTTTGTAATTTCTATAATGGTTTTCATTCTGATGACAATTGCCTACTTGCCTTTCTAACCAGGCAATTTTTCTGTAGTATTTCCTTTGTTCTTTTATAATTGCAACTTACTTCTTTTTGGGAAGTTGTTGGCCAATGAGTTTCTCTATCTCTCTCTTCACACTTGGAGCCCCTTCTTATCTCTCTCATCTCCTAAAATATTGTGCATCCCCTCCATGTTGTGTTTAAAAGAAAACGGAAGAAGTATTAGTGTATTACCTTAAGCTTATCTGGATTTTTATTAAAATAGAGTAATTCTGTCTCGTGATTTTGATGAGACATTAATATACTTGGCTATTCTTAAGTGCAGAGAGAACTAGAAGTTACTGATGGCTGCTAGAGTGCTCTCTCGAATCAAAAACAGTTCCCTTGTCAATACACTGAGGCAGGCTAGTTCTCCATTTCGCAGCTCTTCAACTGTAACACAGGGCCAGCCATCTGCTGCTATTCTTGGCTCATACAACTCAGGATGGACCATGTCACCTTCTTCTCTGGGAACTACTTTGAAGAAATCCAGTGATCTTATTCCTGCAATGGGCTCTCTATGGAGAAATTCAGGATGTAGTCCTGCTTTAGGATCAGTTATTGCTCAGCCACTATCTGGTTTTTCTTTGAGTGTTCCTAGGATGACAGTATCTGTACGCTACAATTCTACATCAGGGATATACGCAAATGTAAGGAAGAGGTTCAGCAAACAACGCAGAAATAGAGGTGAAATGAAGGGAGTTTCAGATAATGATCTTTCTTTTGGTAAGTATGCTCTTCAGGCACTTGAACCAGCTTGGATCACATCTAAACAAATTACAGCAGGGCAGCTAGCAATCAAAAGGAACATGCGTGGTGGAAAACTGTTCATGCGCATATTTCCGCACAAACCGATTACTCTAAGACCTGCAGAAACACGTATGGGTCGTGGGAAAGGAAACATAGCACATTGGGTAGCTGGTGTTAGAGCTGGCAGAATAATTTATGAAATTAACGGAGTGCCAGAAAGTGTAGCACGCAAGGCAATCACGGTTGCAGCATCAAAATTTTCTGTGAGGACCAAATTTATCAAATCTACAACATAGTTACAAGTAGTGATTCTCTTCACCATTGTTTGGACCTTTTTCTACAGCATAATTACATGCCTTGTTTTCTTTGAATATTTGCACCTTTTTTTCTCTCAAGGAACTTGCTGGAGAATATTTTGATAGGCTGGATTCTGAGCTCTTGTTGAGCATTGAAGGTTGAGAACTTGGCTTGTAAATGCCCAGTATGCAGTTGAAGGGGTATTACAGATGATATCGGACTCTAACTAGCTGGTAGTTGAATTGAAATTTTAACTCTTGAGCTGTATTTGGTTGGGCAGAAAACATTTTCCAGAAAATAATACAAGTATGAACATTTTATCTTTTTATTATAATCATCTGCCGGTTTATCTGGTCTGAATTCGATCTTTCCACCTTCATTTTATGCGCTAAAATTGATCTTGTACTTGTATTTGAAGATCTATTACTACACTAGTGGATTTTGCTGTAGAATAGTTCCTTCAATATATCTGCATTGATGCTTCAAGACTAGATTTATGTTTAGAGCTTAAATTATTGGAAATTTTACAAAAAACCACCTTTTATAAGCATTTTTTTTGCAAGAAACCACCTTATATATTTTCTTTTGCAAAGACACACCTTAATCAAATTTTTTTTTGCAAAACCATACCTTTATGCCGGAAACTAGAGTCAAACCCTATTTTCCGGAGTTGACTATGCCATTTGCACCCACGAAACTGACAGTGGAGGGGAGAAGGGTGGCTAGGGCTATAGAGGAGGGTTTAGGGTGGTCAACGTCGTTAAAGGGGTGTGTTTAGGGTGGTCAACGCCGTAAAAGGGGATGTGTTTATGGTGGTCAACGCCATGAAAGGGTGGTTTTGTGGGTGGGGCTTAGGAGGGAGGTGGTTTCGTGGGTGGGGCTGGGGAGAGAGTTGGTTTCGTGGGTAGATTGGGGTAGTCAACGCCGGAAAATGTGGTCAAACCTCATTTTCCGACATAAAGATATTGATTTGCAAAAAAAAATTTGATTAAGGTGTGTCATTGCAAAAAAAAAAATTATAAGGTGGTTTCTTGCAAAAAATTACTTATAAAAGGTGGTTTTTTGCAAAATTTCCTAAATTATTCCATATTCAAGTAATCAAGTACTCTGTAGATTTTAATTACTCCGTACATTTTTCCAAATAAAAGCGGACCTTGTATGCCCGGTTCTCTTCATCATAATTTCCGATCTGTAAAATTTAAGCTTGGCAAGTTTTAATTAGTCAATTTAAACAACAACTATAATAACAAATTAGTTTAATTACCAAAAATAATTTATTTTTAACAAAATAATTTAAGTTCAGTAAATATCATGCGAAGAGAACATAGTCGAGACGGAACCGTAGTGTTAACTTCAGGTGATGCGAAGTTGGCATAAATGGACTAAAACAATCAAACGTTACACTTTAATCTCATTTTGACGTGTATAAACAGACAGAATAAAATTCAAGCCTTACGTGGAGAATGGAGAGAACTTCTTTCAGAAAATAATTTTAACAAATCATTTTCTTACTTCACATTTTTCCAACACACTATTTTCTCTCTCTAAAAAAAAACTTACAAAGCGCCTAAAACCAAAAACCCCTCTTTTTATTTCTGGTCTTATTTGGCAATTGACTATTGGCTATTGGCTTTCGGCTGGTTTGATTGGCTGGTTTGACTGGCTGTTTGTATTGGCTTTTTGTTGGCTATTTGACTTTTTATTAGTCTAAAAACATGTTTGGTAAAATTGGCTGTTTGATGTTATTAGTAACTTAGGTAGCCAAAAGCTACTCCAAGTAGCTTTTTCATTTTGGCTTAAAAGCCAGTTTTTCAGCTGGCTGAAAAAGCCATTTACCAAACACAAATTTTGGATGTTTGACCAAATAAAAAAGCCAAAAACCAACCAAAAAGCCAATGAAAAACCATTTACCAAATAAGCCCTCTGACTTTTTCCTCAAGTTTCTCTCTCCTCAACTCCGCACACTTTCACTTACCCTTCCTCCCATTTCTACCACCTAGAACTTTCCAACACTTCTCTAATTCTTCTTCTTCTTCTGCCATTGCTAGGGATTTCGATTTTTCCAGGTTTCAATCTCGAATCACAATTTCATTTCATTTTAATCTTTGTTTTTGTAAGATTTTTAATGCAAATGCTAAGTATGTTTTACACTTATAATTGATTAGTTGATTTTTCTGGAGAAATGAATAATGATGCTTATGTTGTTCGTAATTTGTTTGAGTTTGTTGCGATGATAATGTTTTAGCTAATTTTTGTTGAAATTTGACATGGATTGTTTTGGATTTTTTCTGAAAATGTGTGCGTTTGCTTTGTTGATCGTATTTTTTTCCGATTAAATTTGTTTTTTCGATGCTGAATTTGGTATATTAGTGCATACAATTGTCTGACATTGATGTAATAGGCTTTGAATTCTATAGTATAATGTGAAAATTTGGTTTTGAGGTCAAATAGTCAAATTTTAGTTATTATATTGTTTATTGTTGTTAGGAAATTGATTGTGAAAACTGTAGGAGATATTGTGTTATTTTGAATGAATATTAGTTGGAGCTGTCTAGCTATTGGGTGGTTGTATATATTATATTGAAACCGAGCTTTTCATCACGAGATTAAGTACCGAGAAAGATGTGTGAATTAGTTGCACTATACCATAATTGATTTTAGATTGGAGTATTAGAGAATTCGAGATTCATGGGGGACTGCTTCGCGAAGTAATGTTATAAATTTATATCAGTACCTCAATGCAGAGTTTTGTTAGGAAAGAGATAGTGCTGGAAACAGGATAGTGTTTTAATTAGTAGGTCAAAATGAGCTCTTCACTCTATGTTATGGAGTAGTTCTATACGCTTCATGTTACTATGTTACTATTGTAACCCGTCAACTTTTGTACATAGTTGGCTCTTGGGAATTTTTTTGTGCCGTTAGCTTATTTTATACTTCATATTTTGTTGAGAATTTGTCATTCCAGTGGTCATTCTAGTGGTTTCTCAATTTGTTTATTGATCAATTAGACTTGTTTTTGTCGATTGATTTTATTGTTTTCGCAAGTTTCATCAGGCTTTGGCACTCGCTAATGTTGCATGATTGGAGAATAATTCATCATCCCATGGGCATCAAGAAGTAGTGATCTAGGGGAGATTTAGATTAATTTTCAACTTTAAGGGAACTCCTCATGGCAACAAGAGCTATTTTGCGCCGGAGGAAAGCCCTTGCCAGTGCATGGACTCAGCGCAATGGCGCATTCCGTTATTTTTCAAGTTTTGAGCAAGAGCAATCATCTCTTGTCCCTCATTCACAGAGTTGGGCTGCTGCTCTTCCTTCTATGGATATTGATTCAAGGAACGAGAGGGAATCATTTTCAATAGCCAAAGATAAGTTGCAACTTTTTTCTTCTGCTGGGTGTCTACACAATAATTTTGCTCGGAGTTCAGCTTTGACATCAGTTAAAGTGCATCTCAACTATGGATCGTCTTTAGGAGCGGGCTGGCGGTCACAACTTATGCATTATTCTTCATCAGCAGCATCAGGTCAACCAGAGCTCCATAATAGTAATGACAAAGATGAAGAAACAGCTGTTGCTCAATCAAAAGAACCTTCACCTGAAGAATGTGATCAAGCAGTTGAGGGTCTTAGTTCAGCTAAAGCTAAAGCCATAGCTAAGCAAATGCAAGAAAATCAAAAGAGTGCAAAAACAATAATGCAAAAGTTTTGGGCTACCCTTTTAGGGATTGGACCTGCATTGAGGGCTGTTGCGTCTATGAGCAGGTAAAACCTTAAATCTTTATTAGACAATTTTTTCTGATATTTATTTACATAGGTTTAATTTCTGTTAATGTAGAGCGGATTGGGCTGTTAAGCTTCGTCATTGGAAGGATGAATTTGTATCTGCTATGAAGCATTATTGGTTGGGCACAAAATTACTTTGGGCTGATGTTAGAATAAGCTTGAGATTGCTATCGAAGCTTTCCAAGGGCAAGAGTCTTTCAAGGAGAGAGAGACAACAACTCACCCGAACTACAGCTGATATCTTCAGGCTAGTTCCTGTTGCAGTTTTCATTATTGTACCATTCATGGAATTCTTACTGCCGGTGTTTTTGAAATTATTTCCCAACATGCTGCCATCAACTTTCCAAGACAAGATGAAGGAACAGGTAATTTTAATTTGTTGTGGTGGCATTTTCTAGTAATATGGACTATTTGGTATTGTTGCAGACTTTCAATTGCATAGGGATCTTGCTGTATTTCATGCTTTATAGTTTATACTGTGCGTTTTTGTTTTTTGAGACATTTTGATGAAAGTAGGGTAGTCTCTTTTTTAAAAAATTTATTAATTTAAATGTTTTGGAATACTGTTAACAATATTTTTGTGCTGTGCTTATTCTCATGTTTTTACTTTCTGGCATTTTAGTTGGTTGAATTTGGTATTTGCAATTTATCCAAACATACTTGTACTCTGCTTTAGAACTGAAAATCTCGTAAAATGTGAAGTAAGTCATGTTACTGCTTAGAACAGAAAAGTTCTACATAAAGCTGCGTTTTTTAAATTTGATTGGCAGTGGATAGCCTTAATTTAGGTATCCCACTTTGTCTTTGCACCTTATATGTTTTTCGCCAAGAACTGCTGGTGCAGCAGATTTCCTTTTTTACCCTTTATTTAGCGGACAGGGAGAGTTGTGAGCTGCTGTATGGTGCTTGTTGTCTACCATGTAATGTAAATTAGAATTCAACATTATGTCTATGCTCTCAATTCTTCTAGCTTTTTTACAGGAAAAACTGAAAAGGAAGCTAAATGCAAGAATTGAGTATGCCAAGTTTCTTCAAGATACAGTTAAAGAAATGGCAAAGGAAATAAAAAATTCTCGTAGTGGAGACATTAAACAGACAGCAGAAGATCTTGATGAATTTGTGAACAAAGTAACAATATTATCATTGTCTCATCTTGTAAAAAATATCTTCACATCTACTTTTATTTTCCTTAAATAAATCATAATATATACAGGTTAGGAGGGGTGAAGATGTCTCCAATGAAGAAATCCTGAATTTTGCCAAGTTGTTTAATGATGAATTGACTCTTGACAACATTAGCAGGTTGGTGGTGTCTTCTTTTTTGCCGGATCATGTATGACCTGTTTTGTATGTTGAAACTAGGTCATCTGTTTTCCATATGTTATTGCTTTAATGACGTAAATTTCTTTATTGCAGGCCTCGGTTGGTAAATATGTGCAAATATATGGGTATCAGGCCATTTGGAACCGATGCATATTTACGTTTTATGCTTCGAGACAAGCTTCGGAAGTAAGTTACCAATTCATGTTTAATAATACGTTATACTTGTTTGGTTGGGTGTATGTCTTATGTATTATGTGTAACTATAAGCTTTTGTTTTTATAAGTATGTCTACAGAGTGCTTCGGAAGTAAGTTACCAATTCATGTTAAATTAGTATGTCTACAGAGTGCTGTTAATTTTATAACTTTTAAGTAGCAAGATACTGCTGGTGATTTGACATGTGATCTTGGATGAAATATATGCTACTTCTTATGTCCCTTTTGTTTGCCCCATACCCCTTTTGTTACCTTTTTTAATAGTTGTATTGAGTGGGTAGGCGATCTTGTCTTTTTGTATGTGGGGTAGAAGAAAGTAGGGAAAAAAAATTGTGGGAAATGTGTTACTTAATAGGGAGTGGAGCAATATTGTAGGGACAGAGGGAGTACTTGCTTTGTGTATTGTCAAACAGTAGTACCATAACACCCGGGGGGTAAATTTCTGGTGAGGCCTTGATTTTGGTAACATACATGCTCTGTGTCACTCTCACTGCCTTATCGATTAAAGAAACAAACTTGCTGTTCTTTATCTCAGGGCTACAATGGACAAATAAATGGGCTTATAGTTCAATAAGCTTCACATTTATTCTGAAGTAGCAAAATTCTTGTACTTTAATCTGAAAATTTAGATGAGAACGTCTAATGAAAAGCAGTCTTTTTTTTTTATATAATATGGTGTAAGGTTGCACTCTTGAGCAAAAGCCTATTTAAAGGTATTGAGATAATGTTAATGTGATTGTATCATATTTTAGTGAAGTTATGCATCTACTGTATAAAGTGTAATGCATTTAAATACTACTATTGGTACATCCTTAATTAAATGTTAGGGCAGGTGTAATAACACAGGACCTGTAGTTCCAAAGTTGTTCAATACTTCAACATATTGAATCACTTTGCAGAAAAGTTTAAGTTAATTTTTATGTGTTGGTGTATGGGCCTACATTTATTTTTGGTTATAATTAATAACTATGTTGATTTTTAGCTTCGCCCCCCCCCCCCCCCCTCCTTTCCTCAAAATGTACCGTTTTGTTTTGGGGGGGGGGGGGGGGGCGCTTTTGTTTTAGGGGTCTGAATGATGAAGTTTTGTGCCCTGCTGTGATTAGCTCATGTCTTGCTTAGTGTCACAATCTGAATCCAATTTCTGATGTGTACTGCTATGAATTTAGCATTTTTGGAAAAGCGTATTAAGTATTGCAATATATTTATGTTAGTGAGTGAAATAGAGGATTAATGATATAAGTAGAAGTCTAAGAGAAGATTAGGGAGAGATTGTTTTGGAGAATATTATTGAAAGTTTTTTTTTTATTCTTGTTATACAGTTTGGGAGAGAACAAGTGTCAAGAAAGCTTGTATTACTCTTTATTTCTAGCTTTTGTTGCAAATTTCTATCAAGTTCTTCAGAATTTCTGCAGAATTTTCCAGTTCATAACATATACTCGTTTGACTATGAAAGTGAATTCATGGACTTGACTAACTTGGGCTAAATGCTACTATGGATTGTTTAGTTGGTTGTGTATGTTTAAATTTGTCGTCCATGTTAAATGATTAAATAATGTTGGCGTTCCATAATTGAGTTGTGCACTGTAATAATGGACACTAACTATAATCTTTTGGAAGGATCAAAGAGGATGATAAAATGATACAAGCTGAGGGTATTGAGTCACTTTCAGAGGCAGAGCTTCGTCAAGCGTGTAGAGATAGAGGTTTACTTGGTTTGCTTTCTGTTGAAGAGATGCGTCAACAGGTTTGCTCACAGTGCTCTACCAAATTTCTTTACAACATCAAGTGGTTTATGCACTACTTTTGTTGATCTTTGTTGTTATCTAATCATTATTATGGTTAAAGTAGATTTGTACCTATTACCTGACTGAAATGATGTAATTTTGAACCCATACAAATTGCTAATCTTATGTTTGTGCATGTTATCTGATTAACCATGATGGTTCTCGGCTATCTAGAGTACTTGGCTCTGGTCAATGTCCATTCATTCAAGTTGTCTTGTATGTGCAGCTGCGTGATTGGTTGGACTTATCTCTCAATCACTCTGTTCCATCATCTCTTCTAATTCTTTCCAGGTAGGCAGTGTTTTGCTTGGAATTTCTTCCGGTTTATAAGGAATAATTTCATCACTTGATATTTATTCAATATATAAATAGAGATTATCAACGCTAGTTCCCAACTCTGTGCACTGATCTACGCTTCTTTTGGCAGAGCCTTCAATGTGTCTGGAACAATCAAGCCTGAGGAAGCTGTGGAATTTGCTATTTCCTCTTTGCCAGATGAGGTTGTCGATACCATTGGAGCAACGTCTTTGCCTTCTGAGGATGCAGTTTCAGAAAGGAGGAGAAAGTTAGAATTCCTTGAAATGCAGGAAGAAATGATCAAGGTTTTATTCTCTTTTACTTCCTCTGAACATATGAGGTCTTAAAATGCTTAATTTTACTGGCTGTTCATTCCTCTTCCTAACCTTCTGAAAACCATGTAAACCATTCCCTGTGCTTTCTCCTTTAGGCTAAAACTTGCTTCACTTGTCTGAGGACAAACATATTAAAAATTTATTTGAGTGTTGGTTTCAAACTTCAAATATAAATGTGTTCTAACTTACCATATTGTAGGAAGAGGAGGAGAAAATGAAAGCAGAAGAAGAAAAGGCAAAACTTAAGGAGGCTACTGTCAGTGAAAAGGATGTTGCCTTGGAAGAGATGGTGGATGCAACTAACAGGCAGGCACAAGATTACGCAAAGGATGCATCGTCAGATAAAGACGATCAGCTTTGTGAGCTCAGTCGTGCATTGGCTGTTCTGGCTTCCGCATCAGTAAGAATATTTTGGTGCTAGATGAATTACCACGGAGCCTTGTATAGTTGTATGTTACTAATTTTGGCTATATTTTACTTTCTATAGTCAGTGAGCAGGGAACGGGAGGAATTCTTGAGACTTGTGAATAAGGAGGTAAGCAAAAAAGTTGGAACTAGTTTCTTCAAACAAGTTTTTCCACCACGTTAGGACGCAGGATTTATGGCTCTAATTCTCTTTTCCAGATAGAGTTATACAATACTATGGTGGACAAGGAGGGTAAAGAGGGGGAAGCTGAAGCTAAGGAGGCATACAAAGCTGCCCGGGAGGGTGATGAAGAAGAGTTAGATACTGCTCAAGTTTCTTCTGCACTGATAAATAAGGTCTGCATGAGTTTTAATTTTCTGATCCAGATTCTCTTAAGCTAGATGATATTATTCCATTGGCTGATGCATCTGTAATTCTGTATATTTCCTGCACCTGTTGAATTACTGGGATTCTTCTGTTTTACTGTATCAGGTGGATGCTATTCTTCAAAAACTTGAAAAAGAAATTGATGATGTGGATGAGAAGATTGGTGGTGAATGGCGATTGCTTGATAGGTATGCTATTAAGATTGTTATCTGGCAGGTTTTAGTTAGATTTTATTAGCCTGTGGAGATCTTGATAGTATGCTATTAAGATTTTATGGATTGTGGCTCTGAAGCTAGAACGATGACGAATTGTTTTGGCATGTGGCTGATGTTATTCATCAGTGTTTTACTCTTGATGTTATGATATCTGGCAATAATAATGACCCCTAAATTATGGACTTGCTATATAGAGAATTCCCACCTCCTAGCCCCCTCTTTCTGGTGATAGGAACCAAGGGCATTATAAATTGCATATCTCTTGTGTATACATTGTCGAATGATTGAGCTTGCCAATGGTTTAATTTTCTAAATTATGGACATGATCTATATCGAGATTTCCCACCTCCTGGCCCTCTCTCCCTGGGGCTAGAAACCGAGGGCATAATTGCAAATCCCTTGTGTAGTTTTGTATACATAGTTAAATAATTGAACTAAGTAATGGACTTGTGATATGCTGCTATTTTAAGCTAGGCAAATTCCAGCCTTTATTTTTTTGGGTGTTGTATTTTGTATGATTGTAGTTAAGGTCTTGAGACTGTTGAGTCAGAAAATCTTCTGCATATGTGAGGTGGAACTAGTCAAGGCACTGATACAATAAGGTCGTAGTGTTTTACATGTTTGACTCTCTTGACGGACTAATATATTTTTTTTGTATTTTCTTTGTGTAAGCTTGCTCTTGTATTATATGACCTTTAGTTTAACTGCTCCATACTGCTGATAAGACCTGTCTCTTGACATCTAGGGATTACGATGGCAAGGTGACTCCAGAAGAAGTAGCTTCTGCTGCTGCATATCTGAAAAACAAAATTGACCAAGATGGTATCCAAGAGCTCATCAGCAAGCTGTCAAAAGACAGAGGTTCGTTTAATTCACTCCCTCCGTCTCTAAATCTAAGCCACATCTGTTTCACACTGTCTGAATAGTATATCACTTTCTAATAAATAGTAGCGTAATTTTTAAACCTACCCAAATTACCTTTATACCATTCTTCTATATTACTATGTTGTATATCTGAAGTTTTTCATAATGAAGGTTAGCTGTAGTATATTTACTTCTAAGTTGTTAAATTGCCTAAAATCAATTGTAGCCACTATTATTTAGACTGAAGTAGTATGTTTAACATATACTTCGTATAAGCTGGGGATTGATTTTCTTTCCTAGCATGAAAGTGTTATCTGTTGTCACGTATGAGTGCTATTAATTCTCTTTTCATTTGGCACTAGCATTTTAATGTACCCGAAGACGTCTTAAGTTGGTCTGACTTACAGTTCTTTCGCTATTGCTGATTCTGTGTGATTGTTTTTATCAGAGGGAAAGATACTCGTTGAAGACATTGTTAGGCTAGGCAGTCAGAAGCATGGTGAGGAAGCTGAATCTGAAAGATGAATAGATTCAAGATTCAAGATTCAAGATTTATCCACTTGGATTTGTTAGAGGTCATTGTCCGACCTGTTCTTGAATAGTGCCTGGACACTGGCATAACTACGCAAGTTTTGGGAAAACAATTTTCGAGTTGGTGACAATGGTGCCTAATTTTTTTGCTTAGGCCACCTTCTCTGCCGTCATAATTCAGTTACCTTGTAGGTACATTGCTAAAGATGATAGTTTGCTACTACACTGCGTATTAATACAAAAGGAAATGTTATATGTGCATATATGTTTGATTACGCGTCTATATCAAAGGAATTATAAAAGGAATTATAAGTGTAACAGTGTGCAAGTAATAAGACTGATTTATTACGTCGTAGTAGACTATTAGTATTTCTGTTGCCATTTGGCAGGCATAAAATTTTGACTTGCAGGATATTATTAGTTTCCATTGTTGTAACTACACATAATAATTAAAAATTCGACTAAAGGATTTCAGAACAATGACACCTATCATGGATAAAACTTGTAAACTGGGTCATATTAGTACGAATAATGTATTGTTAATAAGAGTTTGCTATTGACTGCTGAACCACAAGTAAACTGCACAATATGACAACACACTTTGCAATGAAGTGTAAAAGACCACGCAGCACAAGCTGCACAACTGCACAAGTACACTGCACAATACACTTTGCAATGAAGTGTAAAAGACCACGCCTAGTGCTCGTGTAACGTGTATACGTATCGTGTTGGTTGTGTATGCGTATCTGAGACATGGAATTAAACCCTGTTTTGCGTAATCTGAAGGATCTTCTTGTGGCAAAATATGGGTTTCATTATTAGAAAATAGATGCGTTATACAGTATTATTATTGAGCTAAAGGAGTACAATATACTTTAAGAATGAGTGATGTCTTTCCTGAAAATCTTAATGGTATAAATAGGTCCACCGTCTATGTTGGGTTGGTCCAACAATGATGTCCAAATCGAATTGTTAAATGATACGAAGAATCAAAAATGGATTATCTCTATGTGTGTATTAATGTATTATATCACACGTGAATACGTGATACAGTAGCATGAAAGATTCATAGACGTGTTCTTCACTTGATTTTTATTTATTTGATTTATTAAATTTTAGGAAAATTTGACTTTTGCTACCTCGCAAACACATCGATTTCACTTTTGCTACCTCGGAAAAATTTTATTTTATTTTGCTACCTGACAGTTACTCTTTTTTTAAGTTTTGCTACCACTTAAGGAATCCGTTAAGTGAGTCCATAACGACACGTGTCGCGTTATTATTGGCCCAAAAAAATAAAAAAAAAATTAAAAAAAAAAATTTAAAAAATTAAAAAAAATTAAAAAAAAATTAAAAAAAATAAAAAAAATAGGAAAAACCTAAACTACCCAGCCACCACCCCCCGCCACCAGCCCACCACCCCCTTCCCCCCACCTCACCGCACCCCTCCCCGAAACCACCAGCCGCGTCGCACCACCACCCCCTACCCACCGGAACCCTTACCCTCCCTTTCCCGCAACCGCCTCGCCCCAAAAACCACCAAACCCAAAACCCTAGATCTCGAAATGGCCACGAATTTGGCCACAAATGGCCGAAATTGGCCGATTTTGGGGCTCAGTGGCCTTGATCGGCCGATTTCGGCCTTTTAAGGCCAAATTCGTGGTCGTTTTTGGGTAGGGGTGGTGGTGCGTTTTTGGGTTTGGTGGTTTTTGGGGGCGAGGCGGTTGCGGGAAAGGGAGGGGAAGGGTTCCGGTGGGTAGGGGGTGGTGGTGCGACGCGGCTGGTGGCTTCAGGGAGGGGTGCGGTGAGGTGGGGGGAAGGGGGTGGTGGCGCGGGGGTGGTGCGGGGGTGGTGGCTGGGTAGTTTAGGTTTTTCCTTTTTTTTATATTTTTTTTATTTTTATTTTTATTTTTTTTTATTTTTTGTTTTAATTTTTTATTTTTTTGGGCCAATAATAACACGACACGTGTCGTTATGGACCCACTTAACGGATTCCTTAACGGATTCCATTCAGTGGTAGCAAAATTTAAAAAAAAGGCAAGTGTTAGGTAGCAAAATAAAAAAAAAGTTTTGATAGGTAGCAAAAGTGAAATCGAGGTGTTTGTGAGGTAGCAAAAGTCAAAATTTCCTAAATTTTATTAAAATTTATTTTAGTGGTATTATAAACTTAGGTAACCCTAATATGAACATGAACTTATCTGAATTTTTAACTTGGAAATAAGGTAAATTGAACAGACCCTTGATCCCTACCTTTCAAAAAGTTCAAGCAAACTCTTATAAGTAGTGTGCCGACTCTTTAAAATGTTAGTTCAATTATTTACCCTTGTTAATGTTAACTGACACTTTTTTTTTGAAATTTTTTCCATGGAGGCGGATGCACGATGCTCCCTGCTTTCTTTTAAAAAAGGTGGAATGAACATTAAGTTGTTCAGTAAAAAAACATACAGTTGTTTTGTAAAGAACGTGTAGCTATTTCATAAACAACATCACATGTAGATGTATTGCAATAAACATATAATTGTTTTGTAAAGAACATATAACTATTTTGTAAA
The DNA here is from genome assembly GCF_948465745.1 of Chenopodium album. Taxonomy (NCBI): domain Eukaryota; kingdom Viridiplantae; phylum Streptophyta; class Magnoliopsida; order Caryophyllales; family Amaranthaceae; genus Chenopodium; species Chenopodium album. The sequence goes on from NC_137855.1 coordinate 2,798,748, forward strand.
AAAAAAAAAAAAAAAAATAACTAAAATAAAATTAAAAAACTAATCCAACTTTATGTTCTTTATATATATGTATCTAAAGAACATCGATAATATTAATAAAAAAACATGATAATTAGAGGTAATCAGCTTCGGCTCGGTCCGATCCGGCCCTAAAATAGGGCTGGTTTAGGCAAGCCTAAAAATGCATTATTAGTTAAAAATCCAAATCCAACCCGCAAAAAAAATCGAAAAGTCCGCTACATTTTTCGAGTTTGGGTACAAGATATTATGTTAAGACCCGGCTCGAACCGAATTTTTGATCACCTCTAATGATAATATAATTTAATGAACATAATTTTTATTCAATCACCATAATCTAAAGACAAAATTCAAAGAACATTTCAAAATAAACAATTAACATTATGTCACAAATAAAAATACATTATACTGACAATCAAAGAACGTGAAGATAAAGAACATTATTTAACAGCATGTTATGTTCTTTACAGTTTTGTAACATGTTTTTATCACTTTAACTGAATGTTCTTTACATTTCTATACAGTGTTTTTTATAATTCTATAATATGTTCTTTTCACTTAAACTAAATGTTCTTTATATTTCTATACAATGTTCTTTCCACTTTTTTTGGAAGGGATGCAACATGCGGATCGTGCATCCGCCTGCACGAACCACGTATTGCTTTTTAAAAAAAAAATTTACAAATTATGTGTGGATATTTATACCATTTGAAAATATTTCTATACACAGTGTCCCTCATTAATGCTACCTACAAGGCAATAACTAAATTTATGATATAAGAAAGCAGAAATAGTTCCACGTACATGACTAGTTATGGCACGCTCCATCGTGCGCGTTAGCTACTTTAGTAATCATAAAAATTGATCCTTTTGCCTCACATTAATAAGCTACTTTGCTCAAATTCTCAAAATGTCTTTATTAGTTATCCTTTGTATTTTGTGCAATTGTGGAAAACAAGCTTCTAATTATAATGCTAAGGATAGGGATATCTGGACTCTCGAGTATTAACTCGTTTGGTCTAGACTCGATAAGAAATTTGCAAGTTTGAGATCAAGTTGGGCTTAATTAACCTTTTAAATTGCTTCTTCCAGTTTTTAGGGTGTTTCAGCTATTGAGTAGATTTTAAAAGTTCGAACTGAACTTGATCAAATGTAAATAAAAATATAAAATAAACATAATTGAATTTAAATGAATGAAAAATATAAACTTAGGGCTTATCCTTATTGACTGAGCTGAACTGAACTGAATAGAGCTGAAATGAATTGTTTATGAGAGAAGGAAATTAAGAGCTAAACTGAATTGAACTGAACTTAACTGATTAGAGCTGAACTGAATTGAATTGAACTGAAATTAAGCTGAAGAGAATAGGCCCTTATTAAGTCGAAACTCAATAATACAATTTTATGATTTTTGGGAAAGTTAACACATACTCATTTGATATGAATTCGTATAATTTTGCAACACATCAAATGCAAAATTATACATATTTAGAAGTCAAATTCAGTATATGTATATTCGTATACACATGGGTATAGCAGTACATGAATACTACATTATATCAAGATTTAAATAATTTGTTTAAAAGTTATCAACCACTAGGTAATGACATATGTTGTCGACTTATTTGATTATGATAAGTAATAGTCGTCGAAAATTTATGTATAAAAAATAATTTGTAGGAGTTTTTTTTACTCTTTTTTCTGATACAGCTGAAATCACAATATTTATTTGCTAATAGACAATGCATTGGTTATAAACTAACACGATGAGCATAGCGCAGTGATTGGATGGCCAGAATTATCTATTTATGAAGATAAAAGCATTAAATGTTTTCCAAATGCTATGTAATATTAATAGTGTTGATTATTGATGAAATTCATGACATATATAATATAGCCTAATAAACAAATTGTGGAGGGCATTGTTTGGTAATTTGTTCATTTTATGCATTTATAGTGTTCATTGGTAGATAATTTAATTGGTTATATAATTCAATATGTCATAAAAGTAGGCTTCATTTGTACTTTTTTGAATTTTAGTAGAAGTGACACATGTATAGAATAAATGAAAACCTTTGTTATCCAGAATTATGGGAGATATTTATGGAGAAAAATGCAAATATGGGCTACTATATAGTTATCAAATCTACAAGTACAATTGTTTAGGAGGTTGACACATAAATTATCTTTGCCGTTAAATATGAGAATCTTAGTTTGTAAGTGACTTAGCTAACTAGTTATTGAATAGTGTTCGTCAAATGTAGATATACTAATCAATGAGGTGAGTTTACATAAAAAAAAAAAAAAAAATAAATAAATAAATAAAAAATCTGATTGCAACTATCACAAAAATAGTATGATTATCATATGTTAATTCACAACCTTATCGCCTACTTAAAATCATATTGTGATAATTTTTTTTTTTTTTTTGGTGAAGCCGAGGGGCAAGCCCCAAAAAGAAGGAAAAAACCTTAGAGCAAACTAGAAAGGAAAAAGAACAGGATACTACTAGCTACTACAAATAAAAGCAACTACTCATTATTAGGTTGAACTTGTCTTGGAAAAGCAACACCACGCAAGTCCTCCAATAAAACGGTCCGAAGATCCACCGTGATCGCCTCAAACATCACCAATTTTTATTCCGAGAGAACACCAAAGTTAGCTAACCAATCATCAATTCGGTTAGCTTCTCTGAAACAGTGCTCGATAGTGATTTCCCAACCATTGCGTCTGATTAAGGGTTTGCACTTTTGAATAAGATGAACAAAAGGAGAGTTAGTGGGAGTAGCATCCACCAACGTACGAACCACAACATGAGAATCCACCCTCAATTTTACCTTCCTATGGCCTCTGTTCCATGCTATCGCAAGTCCCCTGAGGACTGCTAAGATCTCGGCTCTAGTACAAGTGCACGATCCACAATTCATGGCAAATGTTTCAAAGGTTTCACCACTTGGCCCACGGATAATACCCCCAGCTCCTGCTGGGCCTGGGTTTCCCTAAGTGCCCCATCTGTATGCAAGTAGACCCATCCTATTGGAGGAGCATCCCATCGAACAAAAATCTCAGCCTTCCTCTTCTTGCTCGATCTTTGATTGACCCCAAAACAGGGTGATTGGAGGACAATTTGGGTTGTTGGTGATTGTTTACATGAGATAAAATATGAGACTTACATTACAAACATGAATAGTTCGTTCTAATATATCAATCAACTTAACATAACACATAACACATCACACGTCATATATCAATCAACACACATACATGTGAATAGTAACAATGAATAGCACTATTGTCAAATCAATCATCATATTATATACTCCCTCCGTCCCCTTTTGATAGTCCCTTATGTGCATTTTTTATGGGAATAATAAACACAAATAAAAATAGTAAAAAGTACATTGAAATAGTAAATTGACATTGGGTATGCAAAAAAGTAGAGAGAGAAATTAATAAAAATACATGGGAAAACAAAAATTTACATGGGAAAGTTAAATTTGCACAAATATTGTTGCAGATTAGAGAGAATTTTGGTAAAAAAATTAATTTTAATGGTTGTTGGAAAAAGCAAATGGGGTGAACATTTTGGGACTAAAATTTGCCCATAAGGGGCTATCAAAAGGGGACGGAGGGAGTAATGTGTTAATTTCCATTACTATTGTCAAATCACATCACTATTATGGTTGCATCACATCACATCACTATTTTACACATATTACATGTTTACATCACTTATATAGCATAATTATACTTTTATGACATCATTAATGTCAAGTCATGGCATATTAGGACATCACATCATTAAAAATTTATGACATAATATGACATCATTATAGTCAAGTCACATCACTTCATATATACTTTCATAACATCATTATAGTTAAGTCACATCACTTCAATATACTTATATGACATCATTATAAATATATGACATCATTACAGTCAAGTCACATCACACTATTACACTTATATGACATCACTATATTTCATGAAAAATGGAGTCAGAACTCATTCTTGGTACTTTATGGATATCTTTATATGTGTCTTATGGTTTCAAACCTCCTTATATGACCTCAGGAGTCATCCAATACATTTAGTTCATTTTTTTGAAAAAATGTTAAAAACTAACCTGAAATCGTATATTATAGCCTTCAATTTTGGCCAATTTTCCACTTATTTTGACCCGAAAATAAAAATTGTCGATATGCTCACCCTGGACCCTAATACACCCCGAGAATCTATTAGGGTGGGTGAAACCATCCAATGTGCCTTTAAACGGTCAATTTACGTTACCCATTCGCAACTTGCACTAATTTCGTGAACTTAAGCCTACCACAGACATTTATGACAACATATAATGGTCATATATGGTTCCAAACGACATTATATGTCCCTCAGATGTATCCCCTAAGATCTCAACACTTTTCGCCACCGGGCTCCGTAACCTCCAAAATTCCTCAAAAGCGTGGATAATAGCCTTCAATTTTGGAAATTTTTGACCTTTTTTCGCCCGGAAATAAAAATTGCCGAGATGTTTACCATGGTCCCTAATCCCCTATGGGAGCCCATTCGGATGGATAAAATCATCCAATATGCCTTTAAACAGTCAATTTACCCGATTACAATTTGCACTGATTTCATAAAATCAAGCTGCACCACGGACATTTATGACAACATATAATGGTCATATATGGTTACAAACGTCATTATATGACCCCGAGATGTATCCCCTATCATCTCAAGACTTTTCGATCCCGGGTCCCGAAACCTCTAAAATTCCTTAAAAAACGTAGATAATAGCCTTCAATTTCGACAATTATTGACTTTTTTTGGGCCGGAAATAAAAATTGTTGAGATGATTAACATGGACCCTAATACCCTCCAGGAGTCCATTTGGGTGGGTGGAACCATCCAATTTAACCATTTTCGTACACGCCTCTTGTATTGGCTATAAGCTTCCACGGGGCCTTTAAGTAACCGAATAATGGCCATATATGGGTCGAAGCAATATTATATAACCCCGTGATGCATCCCGCAGTGTTCTGTGAATTTCCGACACCAGGTTCGAACATTTTCTAAATTACTCCGATCTCGTGTATTATAGCCTTTATATTTGACTTCCGTATGTATATAATTTTTTCACCCAGCGAGATTATGCATCCAAGTACTTCCATGGGTTCCCAAAAGGGTATTGGGAGTCATACATAGTGCCTGAAATCATCTCATTCATTTTTAATCATCATGTCTTAAGGGCCTTGGGAGTAGTAACTACTGCCCAAAACCAAGTATGCTTTGTCTTTGGGTGTACATGTCTTGTGCACATCTCGCACGGCCCCTTGTACCATCCAACATCCCAACACTTGGGATTTGTGACTTGTCTGAATCCCGTACTAAGCATTTTTTAGCATACGAGATGCATCGATAACCTCAGTTACCAAAATATAGGTGTTTTTAAGGAATAGGGTTTTGGGGGGGGGGGGGAACAAATCGAAGCGACATAGGGCTGAATCTCAATGGATCGTGACAGCAAGGCCACTCTGCCACTTATAATACCCCGTCGCGTATTTAAGTCGTATGTAAAGGATTCAACCCGCCGCTTGGTAGAAATTGCACTTCAAGACGGCTCTCACTGTGCATCCATTCCGCGAGCATAAATTAGCCTACGACACGTGCCCTTGGGGGCCGAAACCCCTACTGTAGGACGACATCGGGCGGCGGGCGCACACGTCGCTTCTGGCCCGGATTCTGACTTAAAGGCGTTCGGTCATAATCCAGCATACGGTAGCTTCGTGCCACTGGCTTTTCAACCAAGCACAATGACCAATTGTGTGAATCAACGGTTCCTTTCGTACGAGGTTAAATTACCATTGCGACACTGTCATTAGTAGGGTAAAACTAACTTGTCTCACAACATTTATACATAAGAAAACAACATTTTTTTTTTTACTTTAAACTTTTTACTAACATTTATTTATACATAAAAATCACAACATTTTTTATTTTTACTTTAAACTTTCTTAACAAACTTTTAAAAAATCCAAATCTCCCTCCACTTCAAGTCTCCAACCAACAATTATTATCTTCTCATCTTCCATTAAAAGTACACTTATTAAAAGTTCCAATTCTTTTTATAAAGATCAAAACTCTGAAAAAATTAAATTAAATTCATGGCGCTTAATTGAAAATTTGTACCAAAATTTCAAACCAATTACAAATCTAAAACTTAAATTTTGTACCTTAAAAATCACAGCGCGCATTCTTTCCTTCAATCTCAACCGTCAATTACTTCCCAAATTTTCACACGCAACCAAATCAACGGTGATCTATTAAGATAACTTTTAACTCTAATTTTCCTTTTTTTATTAGATTCTTTCTCTCTCTATCTCTTGCTTACTTAACTTTCTTTACCTTTTTTATTTTTTCTTCACTTTCTCTCTCTTCGACATTTTCTCTCTCCTCTTCTTTGTCGTCGAAAACTCCCTCCTTTTTCGATCTCGATTTTCAGTCCTCTAAATTCTCAACTTTTCAACTTAATACATAAATTATATTTCAAATTTCAACTGAAATCTGGAAATTGAGCTTGGTTTTGGTACTTTATCAGTTGAATTTGTTGTGTAATTTGAAGTCTTGGAGTTAGGGATTGGGCGAAATTAGCTCAATTTGTTGCTGGTTTTTGGTTGAATTTGATGGAATTGATCAATTTTGATGTTATTTTGTGGAGAGGAAAGGTTTTTATGGTAGCTCGGTGAATTCCAGGATTTGTTAGTTTGAGGAATTTGCATGGTGTTTGTGAGATTCTGTAGTTTTTTTTCAGTTACTGGAGTTAGGGTTTCGGTGAATTAGCTTAGTTAATTGTTCAATTTATCGGGTTTTATCGGTGTTGAAGTTTTAGCTTAATTTAGCTAATTCTAGGGTTTTGCTGAATTTGGAGAATTTTCAAGTGAATTGATGGTTTTTCGAGGATTCGGTTACTTGAAGTTGATGAATTAGGGTTTTTGAAGTGGTTGAAGAAGAGTTAAAATGTTTTATTCGCAGTTTATATTGGCCAAGAAAGGGCCTTTGGGGACTATATGGATTGCAGCTCATCTGGAACGAAAGCTTCGGAAGAATCAAGTTGCTGATACTGATATTGGCGTCTCTGTTGGTCAGTTCAATATATTATTTTATCAGTTTGTTTCTAATTTAAAAGTTTGATTGTTTATGTTCGTTATATTTGGTAGTTATATGAATTTTATGGTATATTATATGCTAGTAATTGATATTTTATGTTAGTAATTGATAGTATTAATTGTTACCCCCAAAGGAAACATCTTGGCAATGAATTTGATCTATTGAAGTTTGATTAATTTTTTTCCATCTTTACAAAGCTAAATTAGGTTTGAGAATCTGCTGCTTCAATTTGGTCTGATTTTTTTAATAGCGGTTGAATTTATGTAGGATGTTCCATACAAAATAACAGGCTGATAGATTGTGTGTTGTTATTTTCCTAATTTGGTGGGATTTGAAACTGGGGCAGTAATAGTTTGGATGGAGGAGGGTTGGCACGTAAACATAATTTTATGGGAATTATAGACAAAGAAAAAAGCTTCTACTGTTCTAATAAAGGTCTTACCTTGTTTTGTTCTGACATTGATGGTATTCGATTTTAATTAGAGTGAAGAAAAAACCTTTATTGTTCCGTGTAACAATTTTTCAATTTTGAGCCCTATGAAATATGACTATTTATTAGAACTCGCAGATGATCTTATAAGAAGTTTTTTCTTTCTTTTGGTTGAAGCTGTGAAGGATGAGATAAGGTTTTTGGGCTCTCTAAGTGGAGAATTAAGAAGGATATGATTAGGAAGTCTTGTTATTAGAAGAATAATTTGGGGATGGAAATTACCAATCAAGTAAGGAAAGCTTTTTTGAAAATAGGACGTCATGTCTCAACCTTACAATGATAAGAAGGGAATTCAATCCAGTCATGATTGCAATTGGAATGACACTTTGAGGACCGTTATTATAGTCAATGTAGATTGTTTACAGTTGTCACGAGCTGCGCTGCCTGGTTTTGTGGCCACTGTAAGTTCAAAAACCGTTATTAAGTCACCCTGCCATGCCAGGTTGCAGCAGCTGATTCTTGTTTCTTTGATGATAAATATTGCTATATATAATATATTTCAGATGGCTAAAACACCCCTATAACTGTTATGATTTGTACGCCTAAACTTCCTATATCATAGGATGCATAGAGTATTTCAACGCTTTTTAGGCATATTTTTCTTTTTTGTTTTGTTTTGTTCCCCCACCCCTCTTTTTCTGCCGCTTAGATTGTAATAAGTGTCAAGTGTAGTAAAATCCTAAAAAGTGAACCTAAGGTGTGAATCTGGCTGATAATAATTATTTCAGATCTTTAATTGCTACGATCTTTAAGTGAACCTAATTTTTTTGTGATGTTTTGCTTATTTTACCCCCTTTCTCTGGTGTTACAGATTCAATACTGTTCCCAGAAGTACCGATTGCTCTCCGGTTGTCTAGCCATTTGCTGCTTGGTGTTGTTAGGATATATTCAAAGAAAGTCAACTATCTCTTTGACGATTGCAGTGACGCCTTGCTTAAAGTCAAGCAAGCATTTCGCTCTACAGCAGTTGATTTACCTCCTGAACAGTCTAAAGCACCATACCATTCTATTACTTTGCCAGAGACCTTTGATCTTGATGATTTTGAGTTGCCTGACAATGATATATTTCAGGGGTTGGTTTCTATTGTTAATTTGTATTCCATCATTGAATCATCTTCTTGTAGTAGGTTGATACTCTGTCTTTGTTCTTTTGGGGGGATTTTTTGGGGGGAGAGGGGAGTGCGCAAGAAATTAATTTTATAGTGTAATTAGTTGATACTTTGGCCAGCATTTAACAATTAGTCATACTTTACAGCAACTTTGTTGATCATCATGTTAGTACAAGAGAACAAATTACTCTCCAGGACAATATGGAGGGTGTGACTTTTACAACATCACAATTTGGTCCTGATGGTCAGTACCCTTCTCTTGATTTTGAAACTAAATTTCCTTCAGAATATTGTTCTTTTGCACGGTTTTTTTTATTTAATTTTTTTTTAAAAATATTTATTAGCATGTCTTATTTGTCATAATTCATTCAGTTTATCTGTGTTACAGAGCGCTTTGGTGATGGTGATGCATCTCAGATTGGTTTAGACCTTGATGAGGTAATTACATGCTCACCCCTTTATTTGCTTACATTACTAATTTGACTCTGATTTGAAGCTGACTATTAGTTTTTTTTTTTTCAATTAGATACGTTGCTAAACATGAATTTATTGGTTTGAATATAACATATTCATGGCCTTTCAAATATGGCATTGTTTAGTACACTTGGGTTATTGTTGGTTTAGCTGTAGCACTTGTTCTATACTTGCAACCTAAGTTTCACCGTGTTCTTTCTTATTCTCATTAAGAGAGAAGGGCTGAGAAAGGGATATTAGTAAGAGATGACAATTAGCAGAAGAGTGGTTGGTGGGGAGGAGCTACATTTGGCACATGCTAAATTATTTTACAAGTCATATATGGGACTATTATACTATTTGTGTGTATCTATGAGTCCTGAGAATAGGGGAGTAGAGGAAGGGAGTGTAGTAATTGTAAATCAGGATCAATTATTACAAGGAAGAGCATTTTGGAAGGCAGTTGTTGACTTGTTGTTTTCGATTAGGTTGACACTGACAAAGCTATTGAATCTTCTGAAGATGGGAGTTATACTCATTTAGTAAATGCTGACCTGATTAAATATTTAAGTTCTTTGGAATCCTTGCTGTACCTTTAATTTACGAGCACTTGAAATGCAATTGTTCCTGGGTGGAGGGAGAGTGATGCACTTAAGGTACTTGTTCACGGGTAAATTATAGTCAGGAACTGGGAATGAAAAACAGGAATATGCCAGATTCACGAGTCAGGAGTTATGGCTTGTATAGAACAGGTTGGTGGTATTGGTGATTATTTACTTAGTGATGGAAATTAGTTTCAAAAGCATACATTGGATCTTTATATTGTAACGCTAGAGCTTTTAGGATGTATAGGACTTATGGCTTATGGGAATTTCCGTATTAGCTATCATATGCTTGCCTCGATAAAGCCTTTTTGGTCTTTTGTGTACTCTAACTGAGTACTGCTCCACATGCAGGAATTATTTATGGACAAGGGAGATGCTGCAGGAACAAGTGGAATTTTGGTTGAGACAGAGTAAGAGATTCAGTGTGCATTTATGCTATCATCCACTTGCATTAAGATTATGTTGAAAAATAATTTAATAGTCAATTTAATTTTCCTATACTAATGGTAAATGCTGATGATTTTGAAAGCATTTGGAGCTTGGGGTGTGGATAAGTTTATTGTATTAACTTGTGCTTAAGTTGATAATATTGTTTTAGGAGATTATGGAAGTCATATAAGTACACCCAAATTTGTTTCTTCTCTTCTCTTTTCCTTCATTCTATGTTTAAATGATGTTTTCTACCATAGACTCAATGTCATATGCGTCCCAATACAGTGCCACCAAGGGAGTGGGGTGGGTGAGAGTATTAGTATTAATTGTTATTGATATGTTTGTATGCTATTTTTAGTTGCTAGTTTGTTATTGGCAAGAGAGACTTGATTCATGGAAGTCTTCCCCTTTCTGTATGTTGTGTCCCTCTTTGCAGACTGATCTTTTTGCTAATTTACATTCTATATGTTGCTTAGAAATTGTGAGAGTTTCTGACAAAGGCTTTTTATTTTTTAAAATATTTTTTTTCTTAAAATATGGTGGTTTGACCTTTTCTTTAGTTTGCCTAATTTTTATTGTGTCTTTGATTCCAGTGCTGGTCCTCAGGAATCCACAAAAGAATCTTCACCTTTCAAAGATGATGATGAGCATAATGAGGGGATTTCCAATCCTCCATTGGCTTCAAACACTAATAATTTTATTATCCAGGTTAGGTTTCTGCTTCACTCATTCTGTTAGTCTTCTTTAACTCTTTTTTGGTGATTGGAGACCTTTGTAATTGTTTGTCTGGTAAGACAGGATTCCTTTATTGTGTGCTCACATTTTTGCTCATGCAATTATCTGCTGATTTCAATTTATTAAGACGTTTTTAGTCATTCATCTGTAAGTTCAAAAAAAAGTGAATTCCTTTAGATTGCTTATATTGTTAAATATCCAGGCACCTTCAACTCCAGGATTAACAGAAGAGCCAAACTTACCTAGTGCTAAAGAGGAAGTACAGGTCAGTGATGATCATATGGATGAGGATCAGAATCCGTGTGAAGTGGCCGCAAAAGAAACTGTTTCAAGTCCTGTGGAGCCCTCTGATGTTGGTAACACTGAGCTCCATTCTAATGGGGATGTTCTTTCTATGAATGAGCTGGATGATGAAAAAGCAAAAACACTTGGAACTGAAACCATGGAATTCATATCCTCTGGCTTATCTCAACCTGCTACATTAAATAAGCACATAGAGGCAACCAATGGTCAGGATGATGTGGAGAATCAAAGAATCAAAGCTGCTGATGTGGAATCCAGAGGATGCTGTGATGTTGATGAAATAGGTACAATTGCGACTGCTGTGCCAGTGCCCGAAGATGGCTTGGATGTTCAAGGTTGTGAATCCTATGCTGGCTGCAGCAAAACTGATCTTAATGGGATTGACAGTCATCATCCACTACATGATTGTGAAGCTGAAAATAATAAATCATCTGTTGATCCTGCTGTTTTTGGTACTGTGGACGCTGTTACTAGTGGTTCTGAACACCAAAATTTTCTAAACCTGAAAAATGCTGTGGCATCTGAATCCAACATTGATGAAAAGTCATCAGGCTTTGTTACTCCAGTGCTTCAGGCGTGTAGTACCAAAGTGCTTAATGCTTGTGACTCCAAGCTCCCTGGTCAAGAAGATGGGCTGAACTCAGCTGTGATCTCTGAAAGGGAAGACGCAACTGATGTTGCTGGGATTTCTACAACTGACAGAGGTTTGTTAGTCTTGGGTTTTAGTAATTTGTTAGGGACCGTTTATTATAAGTTGATAGCTGATTCATTGGCTCTTCAAAGTTCTTGCCTAACATATTCCATGCAACAGATGTAGAGGAACCAACTTCAAAGGCAGACCAGATAGCTCATGAAGTTACTTGTGCCACTAACAGTAACGTAGGAGAGCAGTCAGACAACCTGATCACAGAAGAAAATCGTATTGAAAAAGAGAATAACTTACATATTTCTGATTTCCCACCTACTGAAGTGTTGCTTTCGATGCCGAATTTGCCTGCTGGTGTATCTGGCAACATTTTTGTTGAATGTACTCCTGGTAATGAATTGTTTGCAAAGGATGATGATGTTATTGATGAAAACGTCTTATCTGGGAGGAAAAGAAGTTTTGCTGAGAGTACTTTGACAATACAGAGCCTTAATTCAGTTGAGTCTTTTGGTGGAGCTCAGTCAAAAGGAACTGTGGAATCAGTTCCTGATGACAATGACCTTTTATCTTCAATATTAGGTATTGAACTTTTGTCCTTGGAAATCTATTGATGACTAGCACTTACCTTGTGGACTATTTTTGTGATTGTAATACTTGCCATTAACTTCTTCACTCGAGATTTTTACTGGCTGATCTGAGTGTTCATTTTTTTTTGTTGTGAAATTTTTCTCACAGTAGGTAGAAGGTCTACAACATTCAAAATGAAGCCTACTCCACCCATTCCTGGTACAGTTCAGGCAAAGCGCCAGCGGACTGCAGCCCGCTCTCTTACTCACAAGCGGAAAGTGCTTGTGGATGATTCTACTGTACTGCACGGCGAGTAAGTTTCGGTTTTCTGGCATGTTTTTGTGCTTGCTTGATATTGGTTTTTTTCTTTGAGATTCATCTATACCCAGATAAATGTTAGACTGTAGAAGTGTTTATTGGGATAAAATTTCTTCAAACCTAAAGTAGATAAATATTTAGGAGTTCCATAATGTGATTTCTGGCTTTTGTCATATGCCGTCTTTCTGTAGTGTTATCTGCTGTTAGTTGGCTTTAATTTGTGGGATTGTACTGTAATTTGTATCAACTCATTCCTAGGATTTCTTTGGAGCATAATAGTGTGCATATTTTTACTTTGGGAATGTGTTTTATGGGTTTACTTTGACACTAGGCTTTACTATGTTTGTTGGTCTTCTATGTATAGTTAAGGCTGTCATCTGTCTTCCATTTCTTGTTAGGGTAATGCCTTTTATATTTCACGTTTAAAGTTCTGAACACTCATTGCTATTTGCTCAGCACAATAAGGCAGCAACTAACAGATACTGAAGATATACGCCGTGTGAGGAAGAAGGCTCCGTGTACGAAACTTGAAGTTTGGATGCTTCAGAAACAGTTTTTAGAGGACGAGGTTTTCACTGAACCTGTATTTACAGGTAAATAATAAGATAACAATATTTTGTTGCTCTATAATGAAAGTATGGGTTGGATTGTTGAACTTATTGCTATCATTTGTGTGATCTAAGAATTATTATGCAGAATTGCATCAGTAGATAGTTTTGTGCTCTGTTGAACTTATTTTTGCTTTGTTGAGCCTTGAACCTTTTCGCGATTATGTTGGGAAATTGGGAAGTGTGAATTTTTCCCACAAAGAGGAAGTAACTTACTCTACCCTTGGAATTTGGAACTGTTGCAGGGAAACAATACATCATGTGACCAAACTGTGAAAATTTAACTTGTCACATAGCTTAAATATTACCTGTCAGAAACATGTCATTGTAGGGGAGTAAGGGGATATCTGCAATTTGCACTGCCACCTAAGGTCTAATATTATGATTAAGTTGTGTTGGTCTCTCTTGCCTTTTCCTCTTCTATTTTTTCTGTGTTGATGCTGTTAGCTGGCATGGGGAAATTGTTTAACATGGTACTGTAGGTGTGTGACAGTATTTGTACCCTTCTTTAATGCTTATAGATTCTGATTATTATATGGTTCTTATCTCTTTGTATGCGATTCCTCTTGCAATGCTTGTAGGCTTATAGTTAATATAGTTTACGTCTATGTTAGTGAATGATTGACAATTTGGGACTACTTTTTTCTGTGAACACGTGGTATCTGCCTGTTTCTTTCTTGTAATAGATCAAGATCAATTTTGTTTTTGAAGTTTGGTAGTTTCTAGCCCACGCTTCAATTTATACTGCACCCAATTCTGGTAGAAACTATCTGTTGGTTTATGGGCTAAGTCTCCATGAAGAGATTGCTTAATATGTCTGGTTGTTTGTTTTGCTTCAGGAATGTTCCCTGTATTGAGATCATTGGATGATGAGGCAATTGATCTGAATGGAATCACAATTTATCGTGATGAAGGAATCAAAGGAGCAAATGAGGCAGACATCAGTAGTAAGTCAGCGCGTGGTGAGGAAACTGAAGATTTGGGAACTGTTGTACCCTCTAATGCTGACATCTCAAGGTCAAAACTCGATGAGGAAACCGAGTCTATGGGGACTCTTGTTCCATCTATTGCTGCAGGTGAGGGTAGCGGGATTCTGTTGGAGACTCCACGTGAACAAGAATCGGCATCCGTTGTAGATGGTAGTACTATGCTTAAGGAGCTAGAGATTGTAGATAGTGAGGTCACAAAACAGATGTCTCCGCATGATGTTTCTGTAGAAAAGGACGATATGAAGGTTGATGATTTGAGATCTCCTGTTGGTGGTGAAGCAATTCATTCTGTTACTTTAGGAGCTGAGCCAGTATCTGCTCCTGATATTAATTGTAAATCAACAGATGATACTATAGATTTTTCATCATCGCTAAATAAATCCAGTGATGTCATTATTCCTATGCATATTGATGCATCAGGCGAAGTACGCGATCAGAGGTCTGTTGCAGACTGTACAATTGGAGATGCTTCTACAGCAGAGGGAGTTTCTGGATCAGGTTTACGAGATTTAGGGGTAGATGTTGGTGTCTCTGGGAATGTTGATTTAGACGAGAGCTCAGTCGGTGAACATTTGATGGAAAAAAGGGAAGGTGTTGATTCTAGTATAGAGATGAGGGATTTCCAGGATACTTGCTCTTTGACTGTTCAAAATTCCATTGTTTCCGAGTCTTTAGCCCATGAAGACACGGCTTGCCTGACTTTGGACCAAGCTGTTGACAATTGTCATCCAGATGAACTTGGGACTATAAACAAGAATGATACTTCTGGTTCAGGTCTAAAAGTTGATGGTAGTTGCCTATCTTCTAATATTATTTGTGAGGATGTGAAAGTGGATTTATCACATTCAGTGGAAGCTGATTTAAGTTCTCGAGTCACAACATCAAATGAGAGGGAGGGCCTACAATATTGGGAAGCTGACCCAAATATAGTCACCGACTCTACTTCCATTCCTTCTGAGTATATTGACACCGGAAACAATGCTGTAAGTGTTTTTTAACTCAACTTTTATACTTAATTTGGAGAAGTTGAATGCAGGTTTTTTGTTTATTTTAGTGGACATAGGAATTGGATTGGGGGTTCATCATCTGATGGTATCTATTTATCACTTTATTTTGTACTCTAAATGATCTGTTTTCAGGGTACTTTTCCCTTTCTTGCTGCTGTTTGTTATGCTGTCCTAATGAATGTGCAGGGACATTCAACTTAAGTCATGATTGAATGCATTTTTAATATGTCATTTGTGATTATTCATGAATTCAAAGTCAGTGTTTTGCTTCAATTCTTGTTTGGTTTTTAAGAAAATTTGTGGTGATTAAGAATCAAACAATAAAATTAGTATGATGGGATGTGTTTTCATATAAAAAATCTATCAAAATAGGGTAGTTTATATATATCTTCTTTTGTTTGTTTTTTAATTTCTGCTTTGAAATTGTGTTGCTAGTCTACTGTCTAGTGTCTACATCAGAAGATTAAAAAGCCATGGCAAGGGAAATAATTGGAATTTAGTTGCGTAGTTTGTGCATGTGTCGACAGCTAGTTGAGCTTAATAGCAACAAGGTCTATTTAGGTAGCACTTGATGCATGGTCGGTTTGTTAAAAACTATGTATGATATAAAAAAAACCCTTAAATGCACTTTGGATTTTATTGCAATTACTTGGCCAATTGTATAGCATTGTTTTTAAATAGATGTATTATTTAAAGGCAAATTGGCCTTAACACCCTGAACTTTGTCTAGTAACTAGAACACTACCAACTATTAATTGGGGTGCAACGCGTGCCATCAACTACCCTTTAATTACTAGAATTGTCTCGGTGTGAGTGCCCAAAAATACCCAGTAGTGGCATGGATTGCACTCAAATAAATATTGGTGGTGTACTAACTACTAGTCAAATTTCGGGGCGTTGGTTGCACCTAAGATATAATTCAGGGTGTCGAACCAATTTTGCCTAATTTAATATGCAGCAAATATGTTTAACGGACAACATGTTTGTATCTTGCTTTTGTATATATAAAAGATTAGTGAATTTGGATTACCTATTACCTATGCATAAAATCATTATCTATTTGAAACAGGGTACTTACTACCTAGATGTTATATGCCCATGTGAAGTTCCTTTTTATATTTTACTTTTTTTTTCTTTTAAGGAGTTACTGAGATTATTTTTATGTTTGCCTTTGTGATGCAGGAGTTTGGGATGGATGCCATTGAGCATGATACAGGTTGGATGTTCTTTTCTTGTATTTTAGTTAGTTTATCTTAACCATAATTGTAAATGGCTGTTTTTATGTTTACATTTATTGTGATATGTATACAAGCAGATGTGATATCTTACATTTTGGATTTAAGGTTGGTGTGCAGCTGAGCTTCATAAAGCCTGCCTTTGGTGGTTGTTAATGTTTAATTATAGTTGGCCCTAACTAGCTTCTTTTCTTATTTTTTTTTTCTTATTTATTATTTTTTTAATGTTAAACTCCATACCACAACCCGAAATCACTTTGGGATTATGTCTTCGTTGTTATTGTTGTTCAAATCTATATTCCAACCATTGTTGGCGCTAAACAGAGTTTATAGCTAAATATAATGATCTAATTTGCTCTTGGCCAAGCAGACTTCTTGAATGTTGATGATGACGATGTTGCTGAAGACTATGAAAGTGATATGCCTAATCCAGAAGAGAAACGCATTCTAGACAACAGTGGCTGGTCTTCTCGTACCAGGTGTGTGTTAATTTTTTAATTTTATTTTATAAATATAAAATGTGACATGGGGTGGGTGAGTGGGTGTTTTTGCTGTGATGCTCAACTTATTGAATTTAGCAAAACATATAAGCTACTTGGTCTAAAGACGACAGCAATTTTAGCTTGATTCAGGTCTTAACTCAAAAGCTGAGTTGGGCGGAAATTAAATGGATATTGACATTGACTATGCTACCACCTGAACTCTAAAAGTCTTTTTTTTATTACCCTGGTATGTTTAACTCTGTTGTGTTATGTTTTGTTTTGTCAGAGCTGTTGCCAACTATCTTCAAGGCTTGTTTGAAAAGGAATCTTTTCAAGCCAAGAAGGCTATCTCATTGGACAGCCTGTTGGTTGGGAAAACTCGTAAAGAAGCATCAAGAATGTTTTTTGAGACACTGGTACGTCGACTATCTTATAATAAGACTGAAGGGAGATAAAACTCTGTTAGTAAGAAACGATCAAACTATTTGAATTGATTTTATGCGATGAAAATGAATGCTTTTGGCAATGTTTTACAGGTCCTCAAAACTAAGGATTACGTACAAGCAGAGCAGGAGACTGCTTTCTGCGACATTAAAATAAATCCTAGAGGAAAGCTCCTGAAATCAGAATTCTGATCCCAAACACACAGGAAGGTAGATTGGTGAATAACCGTGTAGTTCTAGTTAGTTGACGTAGCTTAGATTTTGGGGCCATGGATCTCCCATAATTTATTCTTTGTCTAAGTTATGCTTTTTTACTTTAATATTTTTGGGTGATTAGTAGGTTAACAAGGAGGCTGAGGGCTGGGAAATTGTAAGGTTTTTAGCACATGTATCATGGGTAGGCATTGTAGAATGTCTTGTAATGTTAATCCTGCAATAATATTTGTATATATGATATATATGTAAAATCGATAATCATGCAATTTGAGATACTTAATTGATAAACTAGTAGTTGTCCAGATTTCCGTAAATGACTGCGTTTCACGACTGCTTATTTACGCCATCTTCTGAGGACATAAGAACTCTCTTCAGGGTTGATACTGCACTAGTGTTTATATCCTTATGACAGCAATTATAATGTAGATGATTTTACAAAACCATGGAAGTTTTATACCGAAGCAACTTTCATAGGCTCTTTAATATTTTTGGGTATAGCTTGAAATATAAAGCTGTCAATTCGGGTAGTCAAGTTGGGTTTGGGTCGGGTCAAATTAGGTCTCGGGTTAAATCAGGATCAAGTTATGTCAGGTCAATCTAGCTTTAGATAAGATTCAGGTTCAGGTCAATTTCAGTTCAAGTTATAACGTGTCGTTCACCATTTCGGATATAGGTCGGGTTCAATTCGAGTTAAAATCAGATCGAGTTTAATTTCAGGTTCAGGTTGTGTTGAGTCGGGTTTGGATGGGTTAACAAGATGGTACATTCGGGTTCGGGTTAGTGTTGAGTCGGGTTTTTGTTCAAGCTCAATTTTAATAAATATCGATGTGGGCAAGTTGAACTATAAAATTACGCCTTCCATAAATTAAACCTATATACGAGTAATAGAGAACAAAAGGTATATAAGTTGAACAAAAGATTTTATTAAATCTTTTTTTGGAAAGGAAAGATTTTATTAAATCGGATTAAGGGTTCACAGAATTATGCCAGTATATAAGCTGAATAAAAGGTATAATAAAATTTTACTAAACCTTCCATGACTCGGGTTGATGTTTTAATTGGGTCGGGTAATAATTCAGGTTCGGATTGTTTTCGGGTCGGATTAATGTCGACGGTTACTATCAGGACGGGTGCAGGTTCAAGTTTAGGTTATAAAGTATTGGATCAAATCGGTCTTCGGTTAAGATCAGGTCCGATTCAGGTCGGGTTACAGGTAACTAATTTAACCCCATTGTTCGAGTACAGACTGGGTTCAGATCATTGTCGGTTAAGGTCGAGTTCTCGGGTCAGGTCAGTTGTTGACAGTTCTAATAATCCACACTTTTTGAGGAAATATTGAGGTTTCGAGGCCTAATGGTAAAAAGTGTTGAGACCCTAAGGAATATATCTCGGTGTCATATAATGCCGTTTGAAACCAAATATGATCATTATATGCTATCATAAACGTACGTGGTACACTTAAGTTTATGAAATCACTATAAGTTATGAACAGGTAAATTAACCGTTTAAGGCCATTTTAGATGGTTCCACCAACCCAATTCGACTCTCGGAGGATATTAGGGACCATAGTAAATATCTCAGTAATTTTTATTTCCGGGCGAAAAAGGTAAAAAAAATTACAAAATTAAAGGCCATAATCCACGCTTTTTGAGATATTTTTGAGGTTTCGGGGCCCCGTGGCGAAAAGCATTGAGACCCTAAAGGATACATCTCGGGGTCACATAATGTCGTTTGAAACCACATATGTTCATTATATGTTGTCATAAACGTCCGTAGTAAGCTTGAGTTTACGAAATCATTGAAAGTTGTGGACGGGTAAAATGTCCGTTTAAGGTCATATTGGATGGTTCCGCCAACCCAATTGTACTCCCGGAGGGTATTAGGGACCACAGTAAACATCTCGACAATATTTATTTTTGGACGAAGAAATGTCAAAAAATTTCAAAAGGGAAGGCAATAATCCACGTTTTTTGAGGAAATTTAAAGGTTTTGGGGCCCGGTGGAAAAAAGCTTTGAGACCCTAAGGGATACATCTAGGGGTCGTATAATGCCGTTTGAAACCACATATGATAATTATATGTTGTCATAAATGTCCGCGACAGGGCTTGAGTTTACGAAATCACTACAAGTTGTGAACGGTTAAAATGACTGTTTAAGGGCATATTGGATGGTTCCATCGACTCAATTGGACTCCCGGAGGGCATTAGGGACCATGGTTAAAATCTCGACAATTTTTATTTCCAGACGAAAAAAGGTCAAAAAATTACAAAATTGAAGGCTATATAATCCACGCTTTTTGAGAAAATTTTGAGGTATCGGGGCCCCGTGGCGAAAAGGCTTAAGACCCTAAGGAGTACATCTCGGGGTCGTATAATGCCGCTTGAAACCATATATGATCATTATTTGTTCTCATAAACGTCTGTGGTAAGCTTGAATTTACGAAATCAGTTCAAGTAGTGAACGGGTAAAATGATGATTAAAGGTCTAATTGGATGGTTCCATCGACCCAATTGGACTCCTGTAGGGTATTAAGAACCATGGTAAACATCTCGGCAATTTTTATTTCCCGACGAAAAAAGGTCAAAAAATTACAAAACTGAAGGCTATAATCCCCGCTTTTTGAGGAAATTTTAACGTTTCGGGGCCCACTGGCGAAAAGCCTCGAGACCCTAAGGGGTACATCTCGAGGTTGTATAATGCCGCTTGAAACCATATATGATCATCATATGTTGTCATAAACGTCTGTGGTAGACTTGAGTTTACGAAATCACTACAAGTTGTGAATGGATAAAATGACCGTTTAGAGCATATTAGGTGGTTCCACCGACTCAATTGGACTTCCGGAGGGTATTAGGGAACATGGTTAACATCTCGGCAATTTTTATTTCCGGGCAAAAAAAGGTCAAAAAATTACAAAACTGAAGGCTATAATCCACTATTTTTGAGGAAATTTTAACGTTTCGGGGCCCAGTGGCGAAAAGCCTCGAGACCCTAAGGGGTACATCTTGGGGTCGTATAATGCCGCTTGAAACCATATATGATCATTATATGTTGTCATAAACGTTTGTGGTAGGGTTGAGTTTACGAAATCACTACAAGTTGTGAACGGGTAAAATGACCGTTTAAGAGCATATTAGGTGGTTCCACCGACCCAATTGGACTCCCGGAGGGTATTAGGGAACATGGTAAACATCTCGACAATTTTTATTTCCGGGCGAAAAAAGGTCAAAAAATTACAAAATTGAAGGCTATAATCCACGATTTTTGAGGAAATTTTGAGGTATCGGGGCCCGTGGTGAAAAGCCTTGAGACCCTAAAGTATACATCTCGGGGTCGTATATTGCCTCTTGAAACCCTATATTATCATTATATGTTGTCTTAAATGTCCACGGTAGGGCTTGAGTTTACGAAATCCTTGCAAGTTGTGAACGGGTAAAATGACCGTTTAAGATCATATTGGATGATTCCACCGATCCAATTGGACTCTCGGAGAATATTAGTGACCATGGTAAACATCTCGGCAATTTTTAATTTCGGACGAAAAAAGGTCAAAAAATAACAAAACTGAAGGCTATAATCCACGCTTTTTGAGGAAATTTTAAGGTTTCGGGGCCCAGTGGCGAAAAGCCTTTATACACTTAGGGATACATCTCGGGGTCGTATAATGCCGTTTGAAACCACATATGTATATTATATGTTGTCATAAATGTCCGCGGTAGGGCTTGAGTTTACGAAATCACTACAAGTTGTGAACAGATAAAATGAATGTTTAAGGGCATATTGAACGTTTTCAACGACCCAATTGGACTCCTGGAGGGTATTAGGGACCGTGGTTAAAATCTCGACATTTTTTATTTCCGGACAAATAAGGGTTAATAAATTACAACATTCAAGGATATAATTCACGCTTTTTGTGAAAATTTTGAGGTTTGGGGCCCGGTGGTGAAAATACTTGAGACCCTAAGGGGTACATTTCAGGGTTGTATAATGCCGCTTGAAACTATATATGATCATTATATGTTGTCTTAACGTCCGTGGTAGGCTTGAGTTTACGAAATCACTACAAGTTGTGAACAGGTAAAATGACCTTTTAAGGTCATATTGGATGGTTCCACCGACCCAATTGGACTCCCAGAGGGTATTAGGGACCATGGTAAACATCTCGGCAATTGTTATTTTCGGACAAAAAAAGGTGAAAAATTATAAAATTGAAGGCTATAATCCACGTTTTATGAGGAAATTTTAAGGTTTCGAGGCCCGGTGGCAAAAAGCCTTTAAACCCTAAGGGATACATCTCGTCGTCATATAATGCCGTTTGAAACCACATATGATCATTATATGTTGTCATAAATGTCAGCGGTAGGGCTTGAGTTTATGAAATCACTACACGTTGTGAACGGATAAAATGACCGTTCAAGGGAATATTGGATGGTTCAACCGACACAATTGGTATCTCTGAGGGTATTAGGGAATATGGTAAACATCTCGGCAATTTTTATTTTCGGGCGAAAAAAGGTCAAAAAATTACAAAACTGAAGGCTATAATCCACGGTTTTTGAGGAAATTTTAACGTTTCGGGCCCAGTGGCGAAAAGCCTCGAGACCCTAAGGGGTTCATCTCGGGGTCCTATAATGCCGCTTGAAACCATATATGATCATTATATGTTGTCATAAACGTCTTTGGTAGGCTTGAGTTTACGAAATCACTACAAGTTGTGAACGGGTAAAATGACCGTTTAAGAGCATAATAGGTGGTTCCACCGACCCAATTGGACTCCCGGAGGGGATTAGGGAACATGGTAAACATCTCGGAAATTTTTATTTTCGGGTAAAAAAAGTTCAAAAAATTACAAAACTGAAGGCTATAATCCACGCTTTTTGAGGAAATTTTAAGGTTTCGGGGCCTGATGGCGAAAAGCCTTGAGACCCTAAGGGATACATCTCGGGGTCTTAAAATGCCTCTTGAAACCACATATGATCATTATATGTTGTCATAAATGTCCACGGTAGGGCTTGAGTTTACGAAAATACTGCAAGTTGTGAACGGGTAAAATGACTGTTAAAGGGCATATTGGATGATTCCACCGACCCAATTGGACTCCCGGAGGGTATTAGGGAACATGGTTAAAATCTCGGCAATTTTTATTTTCGAGCGAAAAAAGGTCAAAAAATTACAAAATTGAAGGCTATAATCCACGCTTTTTGAGAAAAAATTGAAGTTTCGGGTCCCGGTGACGAAAAGCCTAGAGACCCTAAGGGTTACATCTCGGGGTCATATAATGCCTTTTGAAACCATATATGATCGTTATATGTTGTCATAAACGTCCATGGTAGGCTTGAGTTTACGAAATCACTGCAAGTTGTGAACGGGTAAAATGACCGTTTAAGAGCATATTAGGAGGTTCCACCGACCCAATTGGACTCCCGAAGGGTATTAAGGACCATGGTAAACATCTCGGCAATTTTTATTTCCGGGCGAAAAAAGATCCAAAAATTACAAAATTGAAGGCTATAATCCACGATTTTTGAGGAAATTTTGAGGTATCGGGGCCCGGTATCGATAAGACTTGAGACCCTAAGGATTAAATCTCGGGGTTATATAATGTCGTTTGAAACCATATATGATCATTATATATTGTCATAAACGTCCGTGGTAGGCTTGAGTTTACGAAATCACTACTAGTTGTGAACGAGTAAAATGACCGTTTAAGGGCATATTGGATGCTTCCATCGACCCAATTGGACTCCCGGAGGGAATGTACTAGGGACCATGGTAAACATCTTGACAATTTGTTTTTCAGACGAAAAAAGATCAAAAAATTACATAATTGAAGGCTATAATCCACAATTTTTGAGTAAATTTTTAGGTATCGGGGCCCGATGTCAATAAGCCTTGAGACCCTAAGGGTTAAATCTCGGGGTTATATAATGTTGTTTGAAACCATATATGATCATTATATGTTGTCATAAACATCCGTGGTAGGCTTGAGTTTACAAAATCACTACTAGTTGTGAACGGGTAAAATGACCGTTTAAGGGCATATTGGATGCTTCCATCGACCCAATTGGACTCCCGGAGGGAATATATTAGGGACCATGGTAAACATCTCGGAAATTTTTTTTTCGGACAAAAAAAGTTCAAAAAATTACAAAATTGAAGGCTATAATCCATGATTTTTGAGGAAATTTTGAGGTATCGAGGCCCGATGTCAATAAGCCTTGAGACCCTAAGGGTTACATCTCGGGGTTATATAGTGTCGTTTGAAACCATATATGATCATTATATGTTGTCATAAACGTCCGTGGTAAGCTTGAGTTTACGAAATCACTACTAGTTGTGAACGGGTAAAATGACCGTTTAAGGGAATATTGGACGGTTCCACCAACCCAATTGGACGGTTCCACCAACCCAATTGGACTCCCAGAGGGTATAAGGGACCATGGTAAACATCTCGGCAATTTTTTTTTCGGACGAAAAAAGGTCTAAAAATTACAAAAATGAAGGCTATAATCAACACTTTTTGAGGAAATTTTAAGGTTTCGGGGCCCGGTGACGAAAAGCCTAGAGACCCTAAGGGATACATCTTGGGGTCTTATAATGCTGTTTGAAACCACATATGATCATTACATGTTGTCATAAATGTCCGCGGTAGGGCTTGAGTTTACGAAATCACTACAAGTTGTGAACGGATAAAATGACCGTTTAAGGGCATATTGGACAGTTCAACCTACCCAATTGGACTCCTGGAGGGTATTAGGGATCATGGTTAAAATCTTGACAATTTTTATTGCCGGACGAAAAATGGTCAAAAAAATTGAAGGCTATTTTTGAGAAAATTTTGAGGTTTCGGGGCCCGGTGACGAAAAGCCTAGAGACCCTAAGGGTTACATCTCGGGGTCATATAATGCAGTTTGAAACCATATATGATCGTTATATGTTGTCATAAACGTCCGTGGTAGGCTTGAGTTTACGAAATCACTACAAGTTGTAAACGGGTAAAATGACCGTTTAAGAGCATATTAGGAGGTTCCACCGACCCAATTGGACTCCCGGAGGGTAGGGACCATGGTAAACATCTCGGAAATTTTTATTTCCTGGCGAAAAAAGGTCCAAAAATTACAAAATTGAAGGCTCTAATCCACGATTATTGAGGAAATTTTGAGGTTTCGGGGCCCAGTGGCGAAAAGCCTTGAGACCCTAAGGGATACATCTCGGGGTTGTATAATGCCTCTTGAAACCACATATGATCATTATATGAGTAATAGAGAATAAAAGGTATACAAGCTGAATCGGATTGTGGGTTTACAGATTTGTACCACTATATATAAGTTGAACAAAAGACAAATAAATTTTATTAAACCTTCCATGACCCAGGTACAGGTTCTAATTGGGTCGGGTACTAGTTTGGGTTTAAATTGTTGTTGGGTCGATTAAATCAGTTGACGGTTATTCTCTGGTCGGGTGCAGGTTTTGGTTCAGGTCAAAAAGTATTGGATCAAATCGGTTGTCGATTAACATCAGGTCAGGTTCAGGTCGGGTTATAGGTCACTAGTTTCACCCAATTGTACGAGTACAGGTTGGGTTCAGATCATTGCCGATTCAGATCGGGTTCTCGAGTCGGGTCAGTTTTTGATAGCTCTTGAAATTTGCATTTTTGGTAGGACAATTTACTTGAACTTTAGAAGTCATGGGAGTGTTGGACAATGAATTGAGCATCTTCATCATATACTATTCATCATATATTATCCGATTCAAAACTACTTTCAGAAGGAAATTTGGAGAAAAACATGTTGGATCATAGAAGTTTTATTTATATACTACGTACATACTCCGTATTTTTTATTGGACAAGGAAACAAACATAACACTCAAAAACTAAAGGGCCAACAAACTGACGCTGGCTAGCACACACAGCCAGCAAATGGGCAGGATCTAGCCAGGGACCTTACGAATACAACATGTAGAAAAGTCCTGCAGAGCCAATCGAATAACCCGTAGAATCCAGTGTACAAAAGGATCATATAAGTTGGTAATAGTAAGAAATCCAATATAGTAGTAACATGGTAATAATCTTGGTTACTTTATGAGGAGGAAGTCATACAAGCATAACCAAATTTGCTGAATGTACTTCTTGGTAGCCTTCACAAGTATCACAACACTGGTTAAAGAAGGTAAGTTGGTAAACTTGTAAATTGTAATACTCTGTTTTCAATGAGATCGAGGTCCCAATAAAAATCACTCTTCTTTACCATTTTTCCCCTTGTTGCCCTTCAAAAACCGCATCCACCAATATGCGGAGGATTTTGGATGCCGAGAAAGTCCATTCTTGTAGTCTACATAAACTAAACCAAACCGCTTGGTGTAACCTTGTTGCCATTCAAAGTTGTCCAACAAAGACCATGCAAAGTATCCTTTCACATTCACGCCATCCCTGTCGATCAATTGTTAGTAGATGTACATGCAACATTTTACATAGAAAAACATAATGAATGACCAAGATTTTACCCTAGAAGAAGACGGCATTAAGTTATGTACTTAATACAAGTTTTTCACGCATCACTTGGGGATAGTCTCCAAAATATATTGGATCCAAATACAATATAAATTATGTCTCATCAACAAAGGGCAAGGCTCATTCTCAACTGATTTAATATAAGTTTCAATAAATACTCTATCTAAAAAAACAATTTAGTTTAGTACAGATCAGTATTAAACAGCAAAAAGATAAAAAAATATATTCAATATAAGGCACTCTAGACCTCTAGTTGAGCAAAAACCAATCCAGTTAAATAAAATCAAGTGCAAAGAACACACTATACAACCTATCAACCAGTATTCTATGAGTTAGTAGGCATTTATAATACACCTATTTAAGAATCTCAATATGCCAATCATCAGTCAACAGTTCACCACAAACCTCAATATGCCAATTGACGAATGAGAATAAGCAAATGTCATGTAAATTCCATCCATGACACAGGTGATTAAGGAACTAACCCCCACCAGAACATATAATGCCTAAATTTAAGATGCTTACTTGATTGCCTCTGCAACACCGGCAACATAGCCCTTGAAGTAAGTGACTCTCAACCTGTCATCTAGCACCTCATGGAGCTCAGCCAAGTCATCGTTTTCGTCATCCATACCTGCCAACATATAAATAGCTTCACAAGTTGATCTCTTCAGCAACCTATGTTCTTCAATTCTTTTTATTTCTTCCTAAGTTTGGGGTAGTGATGGGGAGAAGGTTGGTTTAGCCAAATTATTGAATGACTGAATAAAATCTTTCAAAGGAATAACGAACTATACCATTCTCAGTAACATATATTGTAGGATTGTTGTATTTCTTTGCTACGTAAGTAAGAAGTTTCTTAAATCCCCAAGGAACTACATATAGCCAGGATGATGCAGCCTGCCAGTCAAGTGAATATAGAAAATCAGTAATGATACAAGTCATAGAAAAAAAAAAAAAAAAATGTCTGAAGGAGCTGAACAATACCTTCTCACCGATTGATTCACCCTCTTCCCATTCAGCTGGTTATGAAAGAAGAAGACAAGTAAGAACAGATAACAAATAAATAAAAAGGGCCTTAAGGATGATTCAGCATTACCAATTCTCTCCATCTCTTGTGCTGCATAATATTCATGCCCTTCAGGATCAGCAGTTGAGTGTGCTATGTACCTAGTAGTGTAGTGATTTATACCAAGGAAGTCTATGGAGTCCTGAAGCAAGTCTCTGTCTTCCTGAGAGAATTTAGGAAGCCTCTCTCCAAGTTTTTCACGCATTACTTGGGGATAGTCTCCAAAATAAATTGGATCCAAATACCTACAGCAAACAGTATATAAATGGTCAGTTCCTCCAACAAGAAGAATATTAGTTCAGCTCCGCTCCAAGACTAGATACAGGTCCATCATTCAATTAAACATTTGACTCTAAGCTTGATAACCAAATATAACTGCATGAAACAGGAGGTAAGATACCATCCTAGCTGGAAATCAAGGCGTCGTGCAGCAGCAATTTTGTCTTCAACACTCTCTGATGCTGCTTCAGCCCATTCACAATCTACCACTAATCCAATCTGTCCACCTTGCTTTTCCTGGATGGGGGGGGGGGGGGGGGGGGGGAAGCAGGACAAAAGAATTGCGTGTCAGTAAAGGCCTGGGTAATGCTTTAAAAAAAGCCTCACCAAGAGAATGTATTATTAATTGTTTGTCAATAAAAAAAATCAGTCATGCTCATGGCCTCCTTCGAATCTCAATGATTAAGGTTTCCAGCTTATCTCAGTCATCAGGGCAATAACACATCATTGAGATAAGTTGGAAGCATAAGTAATCATTTCTGTTTCTTATGAAAATCGACAGCAACTAATCAGCTATAGCTTCAAGCAATGCACTTCACACAGATATTCATAGTGTTGAGTCAATTTAGGAAAATCGATACCTGGTACTTGTCTTTATAGACTGAAGCAGCAGAACCATGGGCCAGGATTTGATGATGTGCTACCAAATATGAATCTTCGCATTTTCCAGGTGCAAATATCCCAATACCATAGGCATTAATTGAAGTTTGAAGAGGCTCATTAAACGTAATCCAGTGCTTAACTCTATCCCCAAAATTTGCAAAGCAAGCTTCTGCATACATTGTAAAATATTTTCTGGTATTTGCCAGTCGTTGAAACCATATTAGAGAGCTCTATCGTGAGAACACCAATTTATCTTGGCAGAAACTAAACAAGATATCAGAACATAATGTAATAAATGTTGATATTCTTCAAGTAATATGCATTCAGTTTCGAAGCATGGAGTTATGTTTCAGAGGCTCATTCTCTTCTACCCCTAATATTAAAGTTCAAGAGAAGTACTCACACAATGTCCCTATTCATCCATCCTCCCATGGACTCTTGGAGATGTAAAGGAAGGTCCCAATGGTACAAAGTAACATAAGGTTGTATGCCTGCAAATTGGTACATAACATCGTTTTCATTGCTCCATGATGTTAAACTATTTTAAGTAAAGTCAGGAATTATACCTTTCTCGAGAAGAGCATTGATAAGATTGTTGTAGTAATTGATCCCTTCATCATTAACCTTGGTCCCGAGACCATCTGAAAGCATAGCAAAGCACCATTTCATGTGAGAACAATTGACACACTAAAACTCCCCTCCGTGCAGTATTGATTGTCATGTCACAACTACACAAGGCACAATATGACCAAAATTCCTTCATAATAGTTAGTTAAATAACTTAAATTTGCAAATTACCCAGTTTACACAATGTTTAGTAAGTTCAAATAAAAAAAAGCCAATCAGTCATTCACAAACTACAGCTATTCTAAGAAATGCAACAACTTTTTTTCATACATATTTTAACACAATCATACATGACTACTATATCTAGACAGACAAAGTAGTAGCATAAAAATGGAAGATACTAATAAAATGTAAATATACCAAGTATATACTACTGTACTAATAAAATTTGTACCAGGGAATATGCGGGACCATGATATTGAGAATCGGTACGCCTCAAACCCCAATGTAGATATGAGTTGTACATCTTCCTGTTGCCATAAGAATCAAACAATCAGGCCTATATAATATTTATAACTTATATTACTCGGACTCTTCATTTTGAACCAAAAACACGAAAGTAATTCATATAGTAATCAACTCTTATACTTGGACACATACCCATGTCTGAGACTAATCCGAGTAGCTTAGTATACATACATACAGAAGTTTTTCATAAAAATGTAGTAACATTAAGAATCAACCAACCTTGTAACGATGGTATTGATCAACTGCTACATCACCATTACTTCCATCAACAATTTTTCCTAATCCAACAACAAAATACCAAATAAATCAAATCAATATATCTTATCTTAAACATGAAAAGTTCCCATCAAACTCATAACAATATTTATTATTATTATTACCTTCAATATGAGTAAAAGCATCCCAAATACTAGGACCTTTGTTACCCTCATTCCACCCTCCTTCAACCTATCATCCAACAACAAAACAATCAAAATTTAACTTAAATTAATATGATCAAATCAACAAATTTTACAAATAAAAATTGAATTTTTTTGGTGGGTATTTTTCCCTTTTTCAGAAATTCTAATCAAATGAATTCAAACAAATAAAATTGAACCAATAGATAATCTTTTTAAAAAGGGAAAAAGAAACCTGATAAGCAGAAGTTGCAACGCCAAAGACAAAATCGGGAGGAAAATCAGTTCTAGTAACTTCTTTTTGAATCAAAGTAGACCCATTATTATTATTTTTGATAACACTGGGTTTCTTGGTCATTTTAATTTCAGGGTTTTTGAGTTGAGATTTCAGAGAAAAATGGCGAGATTTCTCAGAAGAGTAGTGAGAAAGGAGAGAGAAAGTATATGGGAAAGTGCTAATTTTGGAGCAGCAGCAGTAGTTTACTCCTATATACTTCATGTTTGCACCTACTATTTTTGCGGGGAATCTGGAAAACTTGCTAAAATTGAAAATGTCAATCGGCCAATTTTTTTTTTTTTTTTCTTTTTTTTTTATTCGTCCGTTCTTTAATTGCATCACTTTGTAAATTACATACCTTAGGGATTGTTCTCATTTTCTGAATTGAATTGAACTGAACCGGGCTAAACTAAATTGAACTGAATTGAATTGTTTTTGAGAGAAGGAAATTAGAAGCTGAACTGAACTGAAATTAAGCTGAGAGAACAGGCCATTAGAGATAATGAAAGTTTTTTTACAAATAACTAAAAGAAAAATTATAGAAATTGTTATATACATCCTGTGTACCGTACATCCAACTAAACCAAGGTTAGTTTTTGCTCTTTATTTGATGATTAAATGAATAACAATCATCAAAATGAAAATAAAATACTCACGGATACATAGTACATGTGGGTATATATAACAATATCTCGAAAAACTATGCATTTAAAAAAAGTTATCGGATTTGGAAAAGTGATAAAACTATATAACGGAGGTTAATGTTATACATAGAAATAAAGTTACCTATAAAGAGCTAAAAAAAGAAAAATGAAAAAAAAAAAACAAATGAAAATATAACATTAATTACACTTATTTGTGTGTGATTTTGTAATACAATTTGAAATTAATATCAAATTAAAAAAAGATATTAAATGCATATTTTTAACCTTACATATAACATTTTATTCGAAAGTTATACAATGATGAAATATATTGACTTATGATTTGATGTTTTGGTCAAATTGAATCAAATTGAAATTTGATCATACATTTACATTAATGTATAATAATTAAATTGTTATATTCGTGATCATATACGTATTTGATGTTTGAAAGATTGTAATATTTTATTTTTCTATCAACGTGTAATTAAGGATATTTGGTCAGTGACAAGAAAACTAAAATATGTATAGATTATCAAATACTTCCTCCGTTTTCTTTTAGATGTAACACACACTTTTTCACGGTATTTAAGAAATGTGGGGTTCACATGATATAATACACTTTAAAATGGGATGAGTGGTTGTTAGGAGTGTAATTTAGTGGGCCATGTGCTTTAAATAAGGAAAATAATATAGTTTTTCCCTAAAGTAACTTTCCTTTTATAGTGTGTTGCAAGTATTGTGAAATTTCCTTTTTAGGGAATTGTTGCAAGTAAAAGAAAACGGAGGAAGTAGTTTCTAATCTCTTCAATGATGGAAATTTCAGTTATCAATACATATCATATGATGAACATGTGACATGATCATGGGATTTGGATTTAGTTGGGCAAAGGAAAGAACATGGATGGGGCCTTTTATGACCACTTGAAATATTCAGTTTTATACATTTCATAAAGTTCGATAAAATAAATGTGTAATTACTACTCCCTCTGTTCCAAAAAGAACGATCCATTTGGGTTAATTACACGGGTATTAAGGAAGTTAAGTAAAAAGAAGTAAAAATATATTGGAAAGATAAATTTACATGGGGTTTATAAAAAAATAGAGAGAGAAAGTAATAAAATAACATGGAAAATCAAATTTTTATATGTGGAAGCTAATTTTGCACAAATATTGTAGCAAATTGGTGGGTGTTTTAATGTTAATGGGTCATTCTTTTTGGGACAAAGTTTTGACCAAATAGGTCGTTCTTTTTGGAACGGAGGGAGTAATTAGTCCATATTTACGTGTTACTTAAGAAGGTGGTTTGATTGTCCTAATTTAAAGTACTCTTTTCTCATCAACAATAAATTAACATTAATATGGACAAAGTTAACTTGTAGTATTCCTCTACCTCACATCATAATTCTAAGGTGCTTTTCATGGTTTTAAAAACACTCGTTTGATTGCCAATATCTACTCAATATTATTACAATAAATGCTACTTTCATTGTCTTTGAATGATTGTGTTTAAAATAACTCGCTAAATTATGAGGTATAGACGTATAGTTGTATAGATACCTTCACCAATTTCTCTTTTCAACTCCAACTTATCCTATATGATGTGCAACCCCCCATTAGCTCTTTTTTTCATCAATAATTAATGTATTTTCTATTTATTTTAGTGAAAGAATGATCAAAGCTTGTAAACTTTGATGGTAACATGTCAAATTAAACAAATAATTTGAAAAAGGACATGAGACCGTATCACGTGGTCCGTTACAATCGCCGAGAATATACGTTATCTTGGTAACGAAATTTCATGAACTTGGGGATGGACTACTCAGTTTCGTAAACTAGATCTAAGCAACCAACATTACTCATTGAGCCATTGCATTTCTTTTGCTAATACAGGGCAATGGTGCTATTACTGCCTATTAGCAAGTCTCAAAGGCCTGAGATTTACAGTTCCGAAATTTGTCAGTACTTCTACTGCAGGAGTCTCCTAGAAATGTAGAGATTTACCTTGCAGCATGTTAGATTACCGATCACAAAGGGAAGAGGTGGGGAGGGGGAAACAAGGCGAGACAGGTACTACAGCAAAATAGAGCAAGCTGACTTTTCAACAGTGGAAGAATACGGTTTAAGGTTCCAGAATGGTTTCCTTCAACTCACTTCCTTTCCTCATTTCATAAGCAAACAACCAATATAAATACCTCCCTTTAACCTGATATACGTGGGGAGGTTGTTTCCAAAAGCGTACTCAATTCTGAAGGTAAAGGTTGAAGTTTGGGAGATCCGTCTGATCCACTCAAAGGCTTGTGTTCTGGCTCAGGGGCAATCATGATTACAGGCTAATGTTTTCAGAACTTTCATCTGATTATATATGTACTCTAACCAAGAGTTCAAGACCCACATATCACAAGCAGTCTTCCAGTAATATTTTCTGAACATATTCCACGCTAGTGGAAATCAAAAGGATTTTATAACTGACGAACACAGCTACACCACCACTGACCCGACAAGGGTGCAAGTGGTTCCCAAATCATTTCTGGGCAAACAAAAAACTTTTCTAGTGTACATACAGAATATCCCAAACAAAAGCAACTCAAGCAACAGATCTAAGTAGCAACAAAAGATAAAAAGAAAACCAATAGAGTTCACTCCCTACAGTCCCTAGTGTAGCTTGAAACAATGTCTCCCACCTCAATTTTTCCCTTGCCTTCCTTAATTAACACTATGCATAGTGAATCCTAAACGTCTAGAGCTATTTGTGAGATTTCTGTAATATTAATCCATAGGGGTTTTACAAGCTAGCACAGAATAAAAACTATACACATCAAGCACAATCTTATACCCTGTCCTTCAGTGCATATTTCGATAAACGTTTTATAAGAGGTGAATCAAGCCACACAATCCGCCCTCAAAAGCAAATGAATGTTACAGAGCAAGATGGGAGAAAAGTGGTTAAGCCCATCTCAGATGCTGGGCAAGGGAGTTTGGCATTGCTCAGTCTCCAGTTCGCTGGATCGTTGGCCACCCCCTCCCATATATATTCCTTCAAAACAAACATTGGAGCAATAAAACCTAGAGTGTCTGTGCGGAAGGCAGCCATGATACTAGCAAGGCAATAACCTGTTTGACCAAATAATAAAAGGCTTCGTACTTCAAAGCAAAAGAAAGGGGATGATTAGTTGATTACAGAGTTTAAATTAAATACCTCTACTACTACTGTCCAATTTTCAAACAAAGGCTGGCGAAAAACCCTCAAAGACATATCCACCCATGCACCCTTAGCCAAAAGAGAAAAATTAAAAGCCACAACCTTAGCTTCCATTGATAAGGAAA
The DNA here is from genome assembly GCF_948465745.1 of Chenopodium album. Classification (NCBI taxonomy): domain Eukaryota; kingdom Viridiplantae; phylum Streptophyta; class Magnoliopsida; order Caryophyllales; family Amaranthaceae; genus Chenopodium; species Chenopodium album. The sequence goes on from NC_137855.1 coordinate 2,832,777, forward strand.
TCATACATAGAGTTAGAGACGTGATTATTTTGCTCACTAGAAAAAAAAAAAAAAAAAAAAAAAAAAAAAAAAAAGAAGAGAGCAAAGTTTCTGTTGATGTTTTCATATCAACAGTTTCGCGCATAATTATATAAGCACCAACTTCCTAACAGTTCTAGCTATCACAAACGAAATGGCACAGCCAGCCAAATGAAAGAAGATGTACTAATTGATTAACAGTTCTGGAATTGATGCCATTTAGATTAATGCCTAAGAGCTCCAAAATTTGATAACCAAATGGGAATGAAAAGAATAAAACAAAAAGAAATATTACCACACGAAAAGGAACAAAAACAGCTTCAGCCACTTCATGTTACAACACTGATCATGGTCTAATAACAATCTATGGTTTGATATGATCATCTTCAGATCCAACTGCCTCTTGCTCCAACTCTTTAACTGCACTTACAAGACCTCTCGTAAATACCAGGTGTCTAATTTGAATGTTCCACAAAAGTTGTATTTGGATACAATAATCCAACTGTAGTGGGAGACCAAAAAGTTCCTAGATTCATGGAGATATAGAACAGCATATAAGTTATCATTTCCAATCTAAAGCCTTCAAAGTGATTGGATTAACTTATTTTACTCATCTACATTAGGCTCAACGGCTCAACCCCAGAGTCCTTCATCTCACTCAATAGCTTCATAGCCCTGTCAAACTTTCGAAGGTTGCAATATTCTCAAATGAACGAATGGAAAGTAGCAGGGCAGAGCTTGGAATGTTTTCTTTTGGCAATTGATAAGACTTTGCATAAAGCATTTTCTGAACAACTAATGCAGCCCCAACATAGAATGACCTCCTGCAAAGCGCCTCAATCGTAAGATAATAACTGTCTACATTTGGGACGCAGCCCAAATTCCTCATATGCAGCCTTTCCCTTACCCAATTTCGAAAATGCCAGCATCAATTGATTTAGCATTTCAGGATTAAATACACCAATCTCTTTCCTATTTCCTTCACCAAATCCCACAAAGCATAAACATCTTTCCTCTTGGGTTCAGAGTCATTGCAAATACCACGGACCAGTTCACTTAACAATCAACAAAATATTACCTTTAAATTCATTCTCAACTGCTATTTGTCGCTCCCATTTTACCAGGTAACGCTCCCTTTTTGACTTGAATGGACCACTATGCCCTTTATGCAATTTGGGTTATAAAAAGGACCTTGTTCCCCATTTGGACACAATACATGAAACGGTCCCCTTACTTCACGACATTGTTGTCCCGAGCTTCCCAAAATCGGTCCCCACGACCACCTAAATTTTCTATTTTCAAAAATCGTTAAATTTGCCGACGGGTCTTGGGTCATGGACGGCGAGTGGAACATACGTACGCCGGAGAATGCGTCGGATCATTCTGTAAGTTTTTTTTTTTTTTTATTTTCGGTAATTAGGACATCCGCCTAAAATTTCCGGATGTCCTAGGTACATCCGCCTAAAATTTCCGGATGTACCAAGGAACATCCGGAAATTTCAAGCGGATGTACCTAGGGACATCCGGAAATTTTAGGCGGATGTCCCTATAATTAAGTTTTTTTATTAAGTTTTTTTTTTTTATGTATTTTTTTTTCGTGGTCTTGTGATTATTGTTGTGATTTAGTATTTGATAATTAATGTAATTTTGTTGTATTAATATGATTATTAGTAATATGTTTATTTTTTGTTTCATTATTATTATTATTATTATTATTAGTAATATGTTGATATTATTGTTGTTGTTGTAGTTGATATTATTATTGTTGTTGTTGCTGTTATTTTTATTGTTGTTGTTGTTGTTGATATTGTTATTATTAATTAGTAGAAATATAATTTTAATATTAATATTAATATTGTTATTATTAATTAGTAGAAATATAATTTTAATATTAATATTAATATTATTAATATTATTATTATTATTATTATTATTGTTATTGTTATTATTATTATTATTTATTTATTAATTAACGTTATGGTCTTATAAATTGTTTTGTAGTTGTTGTTATAATTTTTTATTATCATTAATATTGTTATTGTTTTGTATTTGTTGTTATTATTATTAGTATTGTTATTAGTATTGTTATTATTATTATTATTATTATTATTATTATTATTATTATTATTATTATTGTTTTTATTATTTTTATTATTTTAATTATTATTATTATTATTATTATTATTATTATTATTTTGACATAAAACATGTTTTGTTTAATTTGTATAGGATATGGAATCTGAGGAAGGCGGTGACGGTGTGAATTATAGTGGGAATTTTGTCACCTATACGTTTTTTCCTACATTTGACGATGCTGTTACATGGGCTGATGGTGTTTCCATAAAATTGGGATTTATATTGGTGAAATCGTCTTATAACAAAACCAGATATGGTCGGCCGTATCGGTATTTGCGATGTGATCGGTCACGAAGGAGCAAGCCGAGAGATTTGGAGAACGCGATACGGAAGGACACCAAAACCAAAGCTAATGGTTGTCCATTCTACATCAAGATATATTATGATGTCAGCACCGAAAGTTGGAAGATCATTGCGAAAAATGATCACACTGGGACACATAACCACCCAATGATTGTGTACCCAGAGGGTCACCGTAAAGTGAGCGGATTGAGTCCGGGTGCAAAACAGGTTGTGCGGGACATGACAAAGTCCAAGGTTGCTCCCCGTAACATCATGTCCACTATTGCCGAGCAATTTCCTGATGATCATCCAAACATCCGACACATTTACAATTGCCGAAATGACTTCAGGATGGAGATGTCCGAAGGAAGAGGAGTTGTTCAGCAATTTCTTCATCTGGCGAGAGAGAGTAAATACATTTACTGGTTCACGAATGATGATCACAACGTTTTGCAACATGCATTTATGGTGCACCCGATCATGGTCAACATACTCCGCACATACCCACATGTCATAGGTATGGATTCTACTTACAAGACCAATCGATATAACATGCCTTTCTTTGAGATAGTAGGCGTGACACCGACAAACCAGAATTTTCTAGTTGGATATGTTTTCATGCGCGACGAGTGCACGGCTAGCTATCGGTGGGTGTTGCAAAGATTAAGGGAGTTGATTGGGTTTGATAAAGAGCCATCTGTATTTATTTATTTCAGACCGTGATCTTGGGCTATGTGCGGCTTTAAGAGAAGTCTTTCCAGGGACGTCACATTTACTCTGTCTATGGCACATCAACAGAGATGTGGAGGCTAAGGTGACGAAGATGTTTGGAAACAAGACGGTTGGTGTCAGTTTTAGAGCTGGGAGATGGTTCAAAATCGTGAATGCAACGAGGTCGCTGGTCATCCTGATTTGTACGAACGGATTTACGGGCTTGGGCGACTTTGGATGAACGTGGAGCGTATTCGATGGGATGGTGGGGCTGTCGGGGAGCGGAATTGGATGGTTACAATTCAAGATTTATTTCCTATTGCTACGTGGTTCAACGCAAGGGTGATTTGTCTCGGAGTAGGCCTAGTACCACCTTGCTACTACCCATGCATCACAGTCTTACCGCTTAGGGCACGCAACGGGGTTCGGTCACCGACTCGAGAGTTTGTGATTGCTACAGTTGGTGGATCACATTTTATCCGTCTTGACCTTGTACCTGATTCACCACTCCCGCCGATCGCCGGTTGGTGGATGGAACACCACGAGGATAGTGTCAATGGATGGGATCAAGCATATCAATTGAGAAGGGACATGTGGGATGCATTAGTTAGGTAGTTTGTAATGTACATTCACTAACTTTGAACATTTGTAAGAAAAATTAGATTTATGAAATTAATTTTATATGTATTTGCTTTTAATCTAACATGATATGCAACAAAACAGTGTACCTAAAACAACACTCTGAGATACCCCAGGGACAAACCTGTTCCACATCACAGCTGTCATCTCAGTCGGGAAGTCTACCCGATACATCTTCAAGTTAGTCGGCCTCTTGGCCTTCTCTGGCCTGATGATCTCGCGGGGAATGCCTTGCACGAAACCAAGCTGGCGGACCACTCTATCAGGCATGTACGGCTCAATGATGTTACGGTACTGGATGCAGCCAATGAATAAAGTAGGGGGCACTAGTAATGCAGGATCAGCTCCGTACGGTAGCCAGTTCACCTCACGGTCAGTAAGCGCATCAATCCTAGTACGAAAAGCTAACAGGCGCTCCAGGTTCTTGCTAGGACATCCCGCTCCTACATCCCAAGCAGACGCACGAGGCATTTGAAGGTCCCGGGTCAAGGTACCCTGCTGTGGCCGAAAGCACGGAAAGTACTCGTAAATCCACGCTTGCAGAAGCGTGAGACAACCAGCAATCGAATCAGCACCTTTCCGTGATGCCGTGCCCAGTTGCCGATACAAGTAGGCCAGTGCAGCTGTTCCCCAAGCATACTCGTTAATAGGGACATCCGTGTGACATAGCTCGTGGAGGAAGGAAGGATGCGTACGGTTACCACTCTTGTCTACAAACAGTGTACCTCCAAGCACTAACCACAAGTATGCATCAAGCTGCTCACTAAAATCCCGGTCGACCGCCAATGTCGACTCAAAAATCTTATCAGTCAACACCCCACTACCCTGCCAAATGGTCTTTGTGCCGCAAACCTCAGACAGATCATCTGGAGTCATATCCATGGTGACCGAGCACTCGTCCCGTAACACGTCCGTGCTAGGAGTAGTGGACACCATATTGCCTGCAACCCGTAACCCAAGTATGTTGTACACGTCGTGCAGCAAGATCGTAATCTCCCCAAATGGCATGTGAAAGGTGTTCGTATCTGGCTGCCACCTCTCAACAAAAGCAGAAATCAACGGCCAATCAAGTCTCTTAGACATCAGGCCGGGCAAGTGAGACAACCAACTAGCATCAATCTCCGCAAGGGCCTCCACAGATTGACGGCCTCGCCAAGTACACAAGTCAGAACATAACTTTGTCCTACTTAAACAGCGTAAAACACTACGCTCCTGCTCCATCCAGATATACCGTGCCACGTGACCGCCAAAACTAGGGATAACTGACCCATCCTCAGGCCCACCCGGCATCGGTTCCTGCACTAACCATGCCTCTGCAGAGCTGGAAGTAGGCTGACTCGACCCACTACCAACAAATCTCCCAAACTGACCCCCTATATACCATATGGAAATCCTGAGGGTCCTGTTCTTCATCCCGGTCACCAGCATGACTAGCCGAACATTCGTCTTCCTCGTCAGATATGGGTGCTCCACTTGCAGAGTACAAGGGCCGACTACTACCAGACTGTTGGTCTCTCGACCAACCACTAGTAGACCCGTATTGCTGCTGCTCGGGCTGAACCGGTGAAGATCGAGATGTCTGTCTCCTAACAGACGCATTCAGACGTCGTGATATTGCATGTCGAGCACCAGAACACTCGATCTACATAAAATTAAAAAATAATCCGATTTTAGTAATAACAATAACCATAATAACAATAACAATAATAATAACAACAACAAAAACAACAACAAATACAAATTAACAACAACAAATATAACCTTAACAACAACAATAACTAACAACAACAACAAATACAAATTAACAACAATAACCATAATAACAATAATAATAACACTAATATCAACAACTATAATACTAATCATAATTAAAAATATTAATAATAGTACTACTAATAACACTAATAATAATATTATTATAACAACAACAACAACAAAAAAAAAAAAAAAAATTAAACAACAACAATAACCATAAAAACCCTAATATCAAATTAGTTTAATAATAATACTAATCGTATTTTTAAAAATAATAACACTAATAATAATAATAATAATAATAATAACAATAATAATAATAATAATAATAATAATAATAATAATAATAATAATAATAATAATAATAATAATAATATCAACAATAATAATAACAACAATAATAATAATACTAACCATAACTAGGGCTGTGCAAAAATAGGTCCAGACCGTATTTTGGACCTGAACCGGACTGGACCTGGATCAGCCCGGACCGGACCTGCTAATTCCGGGCCGGTCTTCGGTCCAAGGAAAAAGTGGATTTTGGGTTTCAGGTCCGGTCCGGTCTAAACCCGGAATAATCAGGTCTGGACCTGAAACCCGGATTTTATTAAAAAAAGCAATTTAATTATAAATTTTTTGGGAATTTTCTCACTTACTGACTTACCCATTATTACCCTAACCCTAACATTTGCAAACTCAAACTTTTCTCTACTCTCACGCAGTCACACACTCACACCCTCACACTGTCACACATACTCCATTTTTTCCGGCGACTTTGAGCATCTCCGATTCACCGTGTGCCGCCTCTTCTACATCGGATTTCTGAAAGTCGAGTTAAAGGTATGTATTGAATTGCTAAACTTTTAAATCTGCTTGTTCGACATCTATTGTGTAATTGTGTTCAATTACTTTCTGCATTGCAATTTTACAAGTTAAATATACAAAGTATCTATTAAATGGCCCATTAATGGCGAATTCAGAGAAGAAATTCATGGACTTTTAATTATTAAGGCTCGAATTGTATTGTTGTTGTTTGCTGCTGCTAATACTTCAATTGGTTAAGTAAATAATACAAAGCATCATACAATTATCATCTTTGCATTAAAATATAGTAGATCTGAAGATATGATTATATAATAAGCTTTGTTATTTCTACAAAATGCATAAAGATATTCACCAGAGTACTAGACTATAGCACTAACCACCAAGATTAGCAGTAACGTTGCTCTTGTAATTTATAAATTGATGGACTTTTGTAATTTTTAAGTAGTACTTAAATAGTTAAATGTATTCTAAACGTGTAGTAAGACTTGTTGACTTGTAGTACTTATAGACCTTTGACTTGTAGTTTGTAACTTAAGATATATGCCTTCTTAATTAACAGGTTGTTATTTAATTATTTTTTCAAGGGTAAAAACATCAAAATTGCTCAAACAGGTCTAACAGGTCTTAAAACCGGACCGGACCTGAATATTCAGGTCCGGACAGGTCTGGACCTGATTTTTTCAGGTCCGGTCCTCGGTCCTCAAAAATTCCATATTCAGGTCTTCAGGTCCAAGGGGTCCCGGTCCGGTCCGGTCCGGTTCTGGACCTGTGCACAACCCTAACCATAACACTTCAAAATAACAACAAAAATAACAAAATCCAAAAAAAAAAAAAAAAAACAAATTAACAACAACAACAATAACCTTAACATTAATAATAAAAACCTAATATCAACAAAATAATAAAAATTATCATATTTTTTAAAATATAATAAGCACAATAATAATAATAATACCAACAATAATCACCATAACACTTCAAAATAACAAAAAAAAGACAAAATCCGAAAAAAAAAATAAAATTAACAATTTTATTAACGGGCCAAAAAAAAAAAAAAAAAATTGGAACTGCCGCCCAAAATTTCCGGAAGTTCCAGGCGGATCCTCCATGGAACTTCCGGAAATTTTGGGCGGAAGTTCCTGGGATCCGAAAAAAAAAAAAAAAAAATACCTCGTCTCCACCATCGCCGCCTACGCCCCTGCCACCAGCGCCGCCGAAGGTCCTCCCTCCGAATTTCAGCCTAATCCGCCTCGAATCACCCATTTTCTTTTGTGTTTATGATGATTGTTGTTTTTTTAAAAAATGAAGAACAATTTTGGAATTTTTTTTTTAAAAAAAAAAAATTGTTTTAGAGAGTTAGAGAGTAAGAGAGATTGAGAGTAAGAGAGTTAGAGAGTTTGAGAGTAAGAGAGTTAGAGAGAGAAGTAAAGAAGTGAGAAATGTTGGTCGGGAAGGAAAAAACCGTATTTATATATTAGAGGTAAAACTGGAATTTCAAGAAAAAAAGGGAGCGTTACCCGGTAAAATGGGAGCGACAAATAACAACACCCAATTCATTTCAACTCGAAACCCATTAGTAAATCAAATGATCCCGAGGAATTAGCGGTGTTTCGAGCACTCTCACCACAAACTCCTCATTCAACTTCAAATCCATAGTATCAAGGGCTCAAGGCTAGACTCGAAAGACCCATCTACAGTATTTAGAAACAAAGACTACACATTTTCCAATTATTCAACATGAACCCCATTAATTTCCTCACTAACCCCTTCTAATTCCTGAACATTTAACCCAATACCACTCATCTGGGCATCATTATTTTCATTAATTTCATCAAAATTAGGGTTCAATCTAAGTTCTTGAGAAGAATTAACATCATGGGTATCATAAAAAACCCCACCATTTTCAAATTCATTCCTCAGAAGAAGTAGAATCAATATTCTAAGTTTCAATTTCACTTATAGAAGAAGAATGAGAGAGAAACCTCTGATTCTGATATGAAAACTTGCCAAAATTCTCGATAACCGTAAAATGTGAAGAAATCAAGGGTTTATGGATTACCTGAGATGGTGGGTTTTGAACAGAAGAAATCAATTTTCGCCCAAAACTTCTGGTGAACGAAGATCTTGATACTATGGATCTCCACATCTCTTCTCTCTATCCTCTCTCCTCTTTCTCTCGATTTCTGTGAGCTAAAGCTAAGCAGACCGTCGGAGTAGGGTTTTTGGGGGTAGTCCTGTGTTGGCTGTGTAAGCCTGTAAGGGCAATAAGGCCTCTAATCCAAATTCTATTTCTTTGACATGTTACCCTCCCTATATGTAAATATGATTGTCGCGTTACTTCTACGGTTTTATCTCTAAATATCTAATTCAACATCATTGTATATTAAGTACGATAACGAGGTGATTTTGAACCTATTCAACCTTAGGGTATTTTATTGAAATTTGCTTTATGTATGAGTTTTATTTGAGTTTTTGATCATTAGCTTATCATAATTCATGAAATAGTCGATAAAATTGTTCATGTGAGCCTATGCTAGATTAAATAAAGTGAGTTATAATTATGATCACATTTGATAATCACCAATTGTGTATACACACAAAGTCATTAAAATCAAATTTTCATGTTCAAACCATGTAAATTAAGGTTAGGTTATAGAGAATCTTGATAAAGTATTTAGACCAAATATTGAAAAACAAATGGTAGCCAAGATGGATCCAATTTTGGATCAAATTATTGCATCTTGGGGGAGGAAATCTTGTGTACTTATAAGTTGGGACCCCATGAGGCCATGAGACATTTGTATATGTCTTACAGGATAAAATACTAGATCTTGTGAAATCATATTGAATATTTAGTTATTTAGTGTCAAATGTCTCATTTTAGAATAACAATTGGATAAGAGGGGAAGGAAAAGATGGATAGAATTTGAGATATGTGGGAGAGTGTGGAATCCACAACTGATATAATAACGCATGAAAATAAATAAAACTAGTTGGTCGGAACCACAACAAATTATGTTTACTCCGTAATTTTGAGTGTAATTGTAAACATCACGTTCCTATGTGTTATGCATCTAACAAAATGCCACATGACTACGTTTAACCAGAGGAGAAACGAGGATAAGGGCATAGATGGAAATGATACGAAAGCTAGCTAGTAATAGCGGGCGGTGTTTAGCAATTCACAGGAAAAAACAAAGATTAAATCATACAAGTATCGCCACGAAAGCACGACGACACTCTGGTATCCTTCCTCCATATCCCTTTCTCTCTCTTCCCTTCCATCTTCCTCTGGTGAGCGATCTACTCTCAATCTATCTTTCTCTCTCTTCCCCCAATCTTCTCATCTTCTTCATACTCTGTTAATTTGAGATTAACCCTTTTTTCTAATTTGTATTTTTAGTATTTGAACTTGGAAATTCAGCAGAATTGCTTCCCAATCAATGACGATCGATCATGCCGAACTCACCACTGACCAGGTTTGATTTATTTCTCAAATACCCTTTTTCAATTTCTATTGTGTCATTGATTCGTTGACCTTGGTTCGTCTTTATCTTGATTTTGGTACTAATTGGTTTGATTGGATATTGGTTTGATCTTAATTTTCAGTTTATGGATTATAATTTATATGGGTTATCTTCAATTAATTGAAGAATCAATTTTTAAGAGGGGAATTTCAATTTTTGTTGGTTTACTTGATCTGAATCGAATTTGGTTGTTAGTGATAATGTTGCTGAAATTTCAGGGAATTATTAGATAATGGTGTCAATTTCTTGCTTTGGTAAATTTAGGAAGTTACCCATGATTTAGCAATTTGTCATTGTTTTGATGGGGCTATTTTTGTCTCAGTCAATCCACATTACGGATTCCGCCAAAAATGCAATAGATGAACGCCTGAATTTGTACTCTAGCAATTGCTTTGATCAGTTGGCAACTCTATCATTGTTTGTACAATGGTTCTTAATAGATTAGATTTTTGGTGTGTGTGTGTGTGTGGTGGTGGTGGGGGGGGGGGGGGTGTGGAGAGTGGTTCGAGAGCATTCGATTGGACTAGTAAACACTTAAAAGCTGTCTTTGTGTCTAGCTGTGTCTTGTAGTTGAAAGATGAAACATGCCCAACTATTTTAGCAATGCTGACTACCATATGAGTGTTGTGGCATAAATTATGTTGTTGATGAAAAATTTTCAACCTTTTGATGCTGGAGCTATTATTGATGCTTGTAAAGGATGCCATTGTGTTTTTCATTTTGTATTAATGATGTCCTTAAAGATTTGATGGTTAGATTTAACCACATTGAGTCAAGCCATTTGATTGCATACTATCTATTGCAAAAAAAGTAAGCCTTGGTCTTTTAAAAAATATAATAAGATATATCAAGCGATCAATCAAAGCCTTAATCCCATAAGTGGGGTCGGCTACATAAACCAAAAGTGATTATTCCGTATAGTCATCTACAAAAATCTTCCTCTCCATCCCTTATGATCAAATGCCTCATGCTCATGCAAATCCATATACTTCATATCCTTCCTAAATCCTTCCAACCAAGTCATTTTCGGTCTCCCTCTCCCTCGTTTGACCCCTCCATGGTCCCACTCTTCATACCAATGCACCCTCAGGTCTCCGTCTTACATGCCCAAACCAACGCAGGCGATTTTTCATTAGGTTCATGTAAAAGTTTCCTTGGTTTGATCTTGTGTTAAGCTGTACATGGATGTTCTTTAAAGACGAACATGAGAACTTTAAGCTGCTTCCTTTGGTTTCCTGACACCATGTATATTTGTGGTTGATTTGTAGTTCATTATATTTGACCTATTATGTTGTTATGAAGTGTGAGCTAATTATGTTTTTGTTTATTTTTCCTTGTCTTTTTCAAAGGTTCTCAAAAGGGACATTCCATGGGAGACATACATGACAACGAAGTTGATTACTGGGACAGCCCTCCAACTTCTAAGGCGTTATGATAAAAAACCAGAGAACCAGAGAGCTTCTTTGCTGGATGATGTAATGTTTTACTTTAGAATTTGTTGGCTTTTTAAGAATTTTAGCTACGCACTATTATTGTTTTGTGACTTTCTGCTTATTGGATCCGCTGATGTGAAATCTCTTTTTATTTTGGTGTGATCTGTCATGACCTACCCCTGTTTTTCTATTGAATAGTTGTGTTTCAGCAGAGAAGGGACATACCCAGTAAATTACCATCAAAATTAATCTTTCTGATATTGAAACCAGTATTATGGCTTTTTTGACAAGAACATGGTTTTGCATTGTGATGTCTTCAGCTAATGGTTGTATATAAATCTAATTTCTGGCTGTACTTGTAACAGGATGGTCCATCCTATGTTCGAGTTTTTGTGAGCATTCTGCGTGATATTCACAAAGAAGAGACAGTGGAATATGTACTTTCTTTAATTGATGAAATGCTTGCTGGTAAATGCTGAGACTTCAAGCAATCTGGATTGTATAACTTACTATAGACTAATTTTCTGTTTTTTCCCCTTCTGCAGCAAACCCAAAAAGAGCTCGGCTGTTTCATGATAAATCACTTGCAAGTGAGGATATCTATGAACCATTTTTAAGGCAAGTGTGTGAAAATTTTTGTTGGTCCATTTCTAACCTCACCCAGTGTAAACAAATAGGAGTTTGATCCTCGTCAATTGTCACTTAACGTAGAATTGCATCCTCATTGAGCTAGTATTCTTTATTTGAGATGGTTGTTTTGAGAAAATTGAATCTCAGTTTTCTGATAATGATACAGCATCATCTAGTTATGGTTGACTTTCCAGTTCGACCAGCTTATGTAAATGTGTAATGGTTTGTTTGAGTCCTGGTGAGGAAATAGTATGACTAGGGACTTAAGAAAAATCATATTGAACCAGGAGTGCATTTTTGAATGTGAGTGATTTTCATGTTGTGGCAATGTGATGATGAATGTGACCTGTGTGCTTGAAGTGGCTGTATTCTAGTGATGAATAGGCTGTGGGACATGACAAAAGACAATTGAAAGTGTTTGGAGCATGTTGGGCGGAATTGGCCTACTCTTGGGGTGCCAGCGGGGAGGGAGGGGGGGGGGGTTATTGGAATGTAGACTGACAGAGAATCATGAACACTACTATTAAGAGTGTTTTTTTTAGTTTTGTTTTGTATTTTAAAGCTTGTAAATTGCAGCAACTTCTTTTCGTAATCACTTCTTGTTATTCAGCTCTTAGCTGAATATATGGAATCATCATAAATTCGTGGATTTTTCTGCTGTGTTGCTACCACTAAGATTCAAGGGCTGCTAGTACGAGTGAATTGTTTTATCTAGTGATCAATTTGTAGAGTTGATGGGATTTTTGAGGTGAAAGTGCCATTTAAAAGGTTACAATTAAATTTCTCGTATACAAATTGAGCTCACCTTTTAGCTTGTTAACATTTGCGACTGTCTTGACTACCTTGGAGCTAGGAAACCCCATATTCCTTTTTGTTGGCTTTTAAAGTTACGAGAAGAGTAAAAAGTGTAGCATTTGAAAACAGACTCTGAACTGGTTAGGTTGTCTTAAAGCTGAGTTTGCTTACATTTGAACCTTTACCATACCTTGCTTGTGATAGATTCATACTAGATGTTATTGATTTTGAATGAAAGAGTAGCAATTAAAATGAAGCTAGTTTCTATCACCATACTGTTATTTGAATGCTTCCAGTAGGTTGAGAGTGAACCAGGGGCTAAATGTCTAATCACTATTAAAGAGGCGATTAGCCTTACCTTTGTAATTGCAGTGAGACTATTGCCGCCTCTGCATATTCTATTATTGGTTTATACTTTGCAATTTTTCATTCCAAAGTCTGCTTGCCTTTTCTTTGTCAGATTTTTGCTTTAACATTCTTGTATTCATTTTTTTCTAGATTGCTATGGAAAGGAAAATGGTTCATACAAGAGAAGAGTTGCAAGATACTTGCATTGATTGTAAGGTACTGAAATATAATCTGTTTGCTAATAAATGGCTTTTGGCTACATGACTTTCTTGATGTACCTGTAAGTAATTTTGCCTCATCATTCTAGTGCTAGACCCAAAACTCAGTACAGTGGAGCTATGAATGGTGAGGCCTCGGATTCCAAAAGCAAATTGACCACCATAGATGATGTTCTAAAAGGATTGGTGGAGTGGCTCTGCACACAGGTTCGATCATAGGGTTTTTTTTTTTGTTTTTAAATAAAATTAAATATCTTCTTGCATATCTGTTTGCTTTAATCTTAATGCATCTGAACAAATTCGTTGATGTGGTCTCAAATACTCTCAATATATCTGTAGCCTGTTTGTCATTTTTTTGGGTTATTTTTTTTTTTTTTAAACAATGCGTTGTGCTTACTTTAGTCAGCTTAGTCCTATATAGTATTTAAAATCTAGTGAGATCAATGCTTTAGATTTGTCTTAGTGAATAATAACTTTGCTTATCGATATTCTGCAGCTAAGGAATCCTTCTCATCCTGTTCGTGGTATCCCTACTGCCGTGAACTGCCTTGCTACGTTATTGAAAGAACCTTTGGTCAGATCGTCATTTGTTCAAGCAGATGGAGTAAAGCTACTTATTCCATTTATTAATCCGGTAGCCAATCCATCTACACCCATAACATCTTCACAGTCCACTCAACAATCTATGCAGGTAATGCTTTCATTATTTCTGTAAGAACTAAGTATCCTTCCTGTCAGTGCATCAAATCTCCTCCATTCATTTTTGCTGATGGCAACTTATGAGTGCACATTTGTATTTTTCTTCACATTCTTACGTGGATGGTTTTTTCCTTTTACATCAACAGCTCCTTTATGAAACCTGTCTCTGTATCTGGCTATTGTCATTCTACGAACCTGCAATTGAGTACTTGGCTACTTCCAGATGCCTGCCCCGGATGACAGAGGTTGTCAAGAGTTCTACAAAGGAGAAGGTAATATTTAGCGCTTTTAAGTTTTTTTTTTTTTTATTTTTTTTTTATTGGAGTATTTACCAAGGACATGCTATCCTATTGGCTTAATTGGTTAATCTCGTGTTTTGTAAAGTCATGCAAATAGCGAACATGTCTTATATCTCTGCTTTTGTAACGTATTGGTTTATATTTGTATGCAGTATACTATTAAATATCAATTAAATGAGATGTATGTTTGTAATTCTGGCAGGTTGTTAGGGTTATTGTCATGACTTTCAAGAATCTGCTTCCAAAAGGGACATTTGGCCCTCAGATGGTGGACCTTGGGTTGCCTCAGATTGTCCAAAACTTGAAAGCTCAAGCTTGGGGTGATGAGGTGAATATTTTAGCAGATTGTTACAATGGCTGACAAGAAATACTTTTAAGTGTGCAACATCTTTTGCATCTATCTCTACGGAATTTACTGTGATACTTGCCTTTTTCCTTAGGAACATTAAAGTTATGCGAATTTTCTTTTAGATTCTAGACTTTCCTTTTCGCAAATATTCATTTTTTGCTGTTCTTTATCCTTAATATAATTTCAGGACCTTGTAGAGGCTTTAAATCAACTAGATGAAGGACTGAAGGACAATGTCAAGTTATTGAGTTCATTTGATAAGTATAAACAGGAAGTACTTCTTGGCCATCTTGACTGGTCACCAGTTCACAAAGACGCTTTCTTCTGGCGGGAGAATATCAAGAACTTTGAGGAAAATGATTTCCAGGTGAATTTCTCTTTTCCTGCTGCAAGCCTGATCAATATTGCACACTATATCTATGTTGGAAGTCTCTTTTTAACTTTGTTCAGTAATGTACGACTAATACTCAACTTAGCTATTGACGTGTTGGTTGTTACATTGTTCATGGATGCAGATCTTAAGAGTCCTCATCACTATTTTGGACACCTCCAATGACCCAAGATCCCTTGCTGTGGCTTGCTTTGATCTCTCACAGTTTATTCAACATCACCCATCCGGGAGATTTATTGTCAATGATCTCAAGGCTAAGGAGCGGGTGATGAAGTTAATGAATCACGAAAACGCTGAGGTTACCAAGAATGCTTTACTCTGCATCCAAAGGCTCTTCTTGGGAGCCAAGTATGCAAGCTTTCTGCAAGTTTAAAATGTATTTATTGGAGAAATGATGCAGATATCAGCGTGCCTAGGCGGATTCACTATTTTATTAGATATTTATGATATGTTTAAATGATTGATTGTTGTTCAATATCCCCTAATAAACAGTATGCATGTCAGCTCGTTGAGGCTCGCAATGTGGCATAGTCGAACAAATGAGGTCCCCTATAGATGGGTGTTTTTTTTTCCCTCTGCGGCAAGGTTTTGCGCATGTAATTTTACCATTTTGTAGGCTGGATGTATTGTTTCATAATCTCATGCACAGCCTAAACAAAAATAAAGCTTAGTTCTTTTGTTCTTTGCACATTATGTATTTTTCAGCAATTGAGTGTCCTACTTGGTACAAACTCTTTATTTTGCAGTATAAGACTGGCATTTATAATCTTTCCTTTTGTTTTAGGATTAACTTAAAAAGGTGATACTTAAGATGGCAGAAAGAAGAGACTTTCTTTTGTTTATACCCTTAATATACTTCATACGAAAGATGGATCGGATCGGATCTGATTAAACTTAAAGCAGGAATTTAAGCTACACGTCAATGATGTAGTCATGTATAATAGATCACATCTTTGGATTCAAGGAAATTTGAGCTGTATTATATGTGTGTAACTTGCAACATACAAAGTATGATTGAGCGATACACTAACATAGTTGCATTTTAGCGTATAATTCCCATTAAATTAAATCCTCTAATTAACTTCATAGTTCGTAACGTTAAGGCTGTATTTTCATATATTGTAGCAAGATAGTATATATGAATAACAGTTATTTGCCCTTGCTTGAAATTAGAGATGAGGAACAGAGATAAATAAAAACTCATAAAATCATGTCATATCCTCATAAACTCATAAAATCACTTATGGACTGTCTTTATGGCATTGTTTCATATTGTGGCTGATCACTGCCATAAAGATTGTCCATAACTGATTCTACAGTGTATCTGTATGCAACTTTAAGCTAAAAGAGGGGACTGAACAGTAGCATGCCGTGTCAAAGACTAGCAACAAGGACTTAGCTCGGTGAACTTCAAAGAAGTGAGCAGCAGCCTTTTAACTAGACAAACATCAACTACTTTGCTGTATAAAAAAAATCTCATCAAGATGTTGATATGACTGCGAAGGGATGCATATCATATACGAAGTATCGAGAATATTTAAGCTAGCCAAACGTACAAAATTATCAGCTTCCTCGAGTATGTACATCTCAACTCCAACCTATTCCAATATTCCATAGCACTTCAAATCCGTTCCAGTCGCTATAGTCTAAATATTCATAACAAATTAATTACATTAACTGGAACAAGAAACGGGGACTGGCATCTTACAAAAACTGTAGATTTTTAGCATCTCTTTCATAAAAAGTTGGTCATAATGGTTTCATTCAGCTTCAAGTTCTGCAGCAAACTTCTCGAGTCGTTGTCCCTCATCGTCGTAGTCCCGGAGCAAAGAATGATTAACCGAACCATCATCTTCAACAGCATGTATCTGCCTCCCACCAAACCTTCACAGAAACGGAAAGAATTATGAGAAATGAATGATGCCAGGAAACAAGTTCTGAAAGAACGTGTAGAGGAAAATTTGCTTACAAAAGCAGCAGAATCAATTTAAGTTATTTATAAAGGATACAAGTTAAAGGCTCAGTGCAGACAGTGACTATTCTCAATGGACCATCTGGCAATATAGAGGCTCAGTGAAGACAGCTACCAATCAGGAAGACGGCTAATGCAAGCATTGCCTAAATAGTTATCTTAATTCTTCAAAGTCCAGGTTGTCTTATGAGGCAAAACATCCAAAACATTTTCCTAGAATAATCTGCTCTTACTGTTGATCATATTACCATATGATGATTATAGAGATCATACTTTTTGGGTTAAAAACACACAATTGAGGATTGTGTCCGCGTGAAAGATTTTTGGGGGTACCATTTAACTACGATTAGCAAGACACGAGATCTGCTTCAAAAGCACTTAAATATTGTATATGTTATTTCATCCAAAAACAAGAAAGGTTTGTACTTACCATCTTCCATCCATCAACTCTATACACTTTTTAGCATCATTTCTGTCCTTGTACCTGACTAACACAACTCCATGTGGATTGTTCTCACAGACCTGACCAATCAAAGGAAATCAGAAATCAAAACAAACCAAAATTGAAGCGTGAAAGGATAATGTGGAGATGGCCGCCATTATCATGTGCTTGTGCACAAAACCCATAATATGAGCATGAGTTCTACAGACAACATGCATGATGTGGGAAATTAAATAGAGATAAATTTACTACTAATAGACAAAATCACTACATTCATTCGATAAAGCACCAAAAAGACAGCACCATACATTCTTGCTGCCGGACATCATTATTCACAAGGAACATATATATAAAATAGGAAAGCGATAAAATGATTAACAAACTGCAAGAACCAGGGAAATCAAGAACCATACTATATACAGAGTTATTGGTAGAACCATACTATCACTCATGGGCAAAAAATAAAAATGCCACTCTCTCTCTACTAACTTTCTCACTCATCTTTTCCATTTTTTCTTACGGGCATTTAATCTAAGAACTCTTCCCACACTCATGGGCTAAACAAAAAAAAAAACCACACCAACATCTCTCCTATATTTTCTCTCACAAACACTCATGGGCCCATAGGTACTGTAGCAATTTATTTTTGCCATTCCTATGGGCATTTGATAATCTCCTCATGGGCATTTTTTTTTTGCTTATGAGTGGGATAACATTTTTAGCATTTTTGCCATTCAATTCTCCTCATAATTCCTCATTATCATGTGTTTATAGTCAGAACTAAAATGGTTATGTAAAATAACTCCTAACCCCCACCCCTCAAGGTAAAGCTATAAGATCCATTTGTTTATGCATGCAAGTCCCATATATTCCAATGATAAGAATCTCAAGCTAAACCCATAAAACAAGTAAAATGAGATTCATAAGATGACTACGTTGAGAGCAACATTCAAACTTTTCATAAAGCAAACAAGCACGTCTTTACAGTTCTGTATTGAGTTAATAAGGCAATGTACCTTGACAGATTCCACTGGACCAAGCTTTCCACATTCCTCACGGACATCTACCTCCAATTCATCACGTAAACTTAATTCTTCCTGTACAAGTAGCAGCAATATCATCAACAAATTAAAGTTCTGAGCATGAATGATTTAACAGAGTCTGCCCAAAAAAAAAGAATCCACTCGTGCAAACATTCACTTCTCTCTCCCTTCCTCCGAAGGGATCTTATCTTTGGTTATGTCAGGAGAGGAGCATTAAGGATAATGCTTGCGACAATCATTTTGGCCCACAAAGGCTTGACTATAAATCCAGTAGACCAGTACTGTTATTCACCCCAACTACTTTAAAGCGTGTAGTTTCAGAAATATGAATTATAGAGTAGCTTAGACTTACTCTCATTTCCGCAGTTGTAAACATGTTGCTCAAGACAACTGTAGCCGGGATCATAAGCTTTGAATCATCACGACCCCCTAATCAATGCAGAGAATAAAGATGGTAAGTTGAAGTGAGAAGGTAGCCATGAAATATGCAATGACATGTCCAAAATGAAACATCCACATTGCCCACATGGTAGGTTTTAAGAGGGAAAAAAAACTGATCGTGCTTTAGAATACAACTTCAACCTTTTTTTAATTTCAGGGCCTCATCACACCAATAATATTCCAAGGTTAATGCATAAGTATAGCACCAAAACAAGGCCAAAAAGAAAGGTCCAGACGAGTATACACATGAAAGGCACAGCTTTTAAACACACAAGAAACCTAAAGGCAACATTAACAATAAGGAATCGTTTGTTGTATTTCCTCATCAAATTTAAATGATAGTACAGAGAGTCACAAATGGAACAGAAAGAGCAGTAGCGTTCACCAAAAGGAGCAGCAATGAGAAAAACATAATGACAAAGAACATCAAGTACAAGAAGCACTCCATGAGCCCATCAAATTCAGCAGATTTAAGGCAAGGCACTAGTTACTGAATTCAGGCCAATACATCTACAGTATAATAACGAGTTACTGAATTCAGGCCAATACATCTACAGTATAATAACGAGTTACTGAATTCAGGCCAATACATCTACAGTATAATAACAAGGAGAGAGAGAGAGAGAGCAATGGTGTAATACCAGAAAACAACCCAATACTGAAAAGAGGTGCCAAAACAAGAGCAAAATATTGCCTATATATCAGCAATTAAACATCTACTACTCTATTAGTCAGCTTTTTAGCAGCCATTAAGTTCAAGATACTTCATGCCATATTGATAGTAAAGCTCAATAAAGGATGAGAAAGGACAAGAATAATACCCCAACCAAGCATCTTCTCTTCAACCTTCTTTAATTTCTGTTTCTTCTTTTTATCTGTTTGTTTGGGAATAAACTTCTCCCCTGAAAATATAATATAAAACGCATCAAAAAAATGTGGACCTCAAGCAATCATAGTTTGCAACTCAAGACCAGGCATTGCCACAAGGGCATTGCATATTAAGGAAGGGGGGCAGGGGTGTGACCCCAAAAGAAACTTTACATCTGAAAACTGAGTACTAATTCCCACATATACCTTTCTGCTCAAACTTCGCTGGGGTTACAGACATTGGTATCTTCCCTTCAGGCCGGAAAGGTGTCCCATCTAATATTTGTGTTGCCAAAGCTACTGATGGCTCCTAATAAATATTTAGCAAAAAGTGAACATGATTGGAATCATGAATTAGTAAAAAAAGTTTTACTGCGCATTAATTTTCTAACAAATGTAAAAAAAATACCTTTAGATATGTAACAAGTGCATCCCCTTTCTTTTTTCCAGTCTCCTTGTCAAAATACAATTTCACACGGGGCTTTTTACTCTCAGGATCCTGGAAATAATTGGTGTCAATGAGATTCCAAATTAAAAGCTAACACGGCAATGTTACAACGGTGTACAAATATTAAAATATCATAACAGAATCAAAATATCTAAGTTGTCAACATCTAATATTCCAAGTAGGAGGCTACATTCGTGAAGCAGGATGAGTCTGCTTTCAGCTTCTATCACTATTCAATTGACCATCGTTTAAGCACATGATATCGAACGTAAAAAGCAACAGCTAACAGCCAGCTATGGCCAATTTTTAACTGTCTCAAAAGCAGAGAAGCATCCAAACATCTCGATATGTAATGCAAGAAGCCAGTTACAGTGTGAAGAATTAATAGAAATAACCTGGGATCAATCTCTAAATACAAGAGAAGCTTGCTAGTCGTACAAAGAAATATTATATTAGGCTTTGTACCCCTTCAACCACTGGATTATAATTTCCTGAGCATTTATTCAAGCAAATACTCAAGCGATACAGGTGAACTTTGCTTTGCCTAGGCAGTACGACAAACACAAGAGTTTGGAGTCTTTAAAGGATCAAAAAGGAGGAAGATGGCTAAGATTAAAGTTAGATCAGCAGCATCCAGTGCTTGCATACATACTAAGGCTGGAAAGGAAGCCCTTCAATGATACTGTCCCTGGTGTCAGGAGATGGCACACCCAAAACTGCAGCCACTTAATAACTCAACAGATTTCTTCTAAATCTTAAAAAAAAGAGGAGGAATAGATACTTATGGAGAGGCTGAAGTGCCTAAGAATTTTGTACACTGCTCTATACAGCTTCATCAATTTTGTAATCTAGTCATATACGTAGTATAGAGTTTCACCTACAACATCAACACTAACCCAATTCCTGTAAAGAGGCTCCAGTGTGGGTCAAGTAGGTTGGATGCGTGACATGCTACCCAAATGATATAGAGGCTATTCACATTAGACATTTGATCCCAAAAGTGACTATATCATGAGTTAAAAAAGTAAACAAGACACATTAATCAAGTCCATAGCATTGTACCAATTACCAGAGCCCAGATGGAGAAAGAAGAAAATACTTTTGCAAAGAAATTGTTGGAAAAGCTTAGAGGGA
The DNA here is from genome assembly GCF_948465745.1 of Chenopodium album. Classification (NCBI taxonomy): domain Eukaryota; kingdom Viridiplantae; phylum Streptophyta; class Magnoliopsida; order Caryophyllales; family Amaranthaceae; genus Chenopodium; species Chenopodium album. The sequence goes on from NC_137855.1 coordinate 2,854,179, forward strand.
AAAGACAACATAGAAATAACACAGTTTACCCAAAAAAAAAAAATGCCCATAAGACCCTATACATAAGAGAACCGCAGTACCCTGATTTCCTAGCCTACATACACTAAAAGTCTAAAACAAGTTAAACTTTCTTATTAACAATTTAAACAATGATGATTTCAAAATTAGAAAATAAAATATACACACACAATAATAAAACATACAGACGCGCAAAGGGGCATGCGCGCACACACAATCTTCAGATTCAAGCCAACTATAATAAGCAAAGGAATTGTACATGTGCCATATGTCATAAAAGTAGATTTAATTTATGCATAGAACTATAGAAGTCGTATTTTTACCTCCTTTATAATGCCACACTTGGAGAAAACCTCTACTATCTGCACAAAATTATCAGATATGTCAAACAAAACTTATCCAGAAGTTAATACAAGCACACATTATTTATCACTCTATGTAAGCTTTAAGATTTTTTATAAAAAAAAATTATCAAATCAGGAGGTAAGGACTTACTTCCTCAATAGTGACATCATCCGGCAATCCAGTCACATAAACATGTGTGTTCTGCTTCAACTCAAACCAGCTGTCTGGTGGTTTATTTGCTTCCTGTTAAAGAACTTTGTAAGTAAATATGAACAAATTAACCATACACTGATTCAACTTCCACAATTAATTCAAGTAACAAAATTAAAGGCATCAAAGAGGTACAGTACAGAAGAAACACTAAGCAAGTATTGGTAGCATGATTGCCCTTTATCTGCACAAAAGGTTAGCTATTATAACATCTTCAATCCCTACCCCCCACCACGACCTCACGCACAAACACACAATTACCCTTTAATATAACATGGGTGCTATAAAAACTTCAAGTGATGCTAGATACTAACATATAAAAATTAGTAGCTAGCTATTTATGTGAAAGAATAGTAGCAACAGCTAAAAGCATATGCGTTAACCTTTTTCTCAGTCTTTGAATCTGGCTCTTTTCTCTTAGCAGGTTTTGTCTCCTTTTCTTCTATGGCCCCAACAACGGTATTATCTTCTATATTTTTAAGTGTATCATCCACAGTTAGTATCGGGAAAACCTCCTCTTGTTCAACAAATGTCATCTCCTCCAATCTATATCCCTCTTCTTCATTTCCTTGATTCTCCTGTGGTACCCACGCTCTAAGACTGCAATCCCACTTATAAGTAGTTCCGTCATCATCAGTAAATTCTTCCTCCCCATCAGGTGGAGTTGAGGGTCTCTCTTGATCAAGTCCGCCTAAATCAACAGAAGCTGATCCATTATTCAGCATCTCAGCTTTAGCTTGAGCCTCTGCCTCTTTTACTTCCTGTTGCCATTTCTCGAACTCATCATCTCTGGTGGCAGGTACTGCAAGGAAATCACTATGTATAAGACCCGTTTTTCCTGGATAACAATGAGAATGAAAATACTGACCTGCTGAAAAATCAGTTGCATGAGAATGGACTCCAGTCATCAACTCAGGAATCGATGAAAGTGGCTGCCAGTCAGATCTTCCTTGAGCCCATACAAAGGTGCTCTCTGTCAGGTATCCGTTTAGAAAATGCTCTGCTCAGGCGAAGTAAACAAGCTAAGTAGTTGGTTCAACATGATACAGATCACGTAACCGTGCTATTGGTAACTGGTATAACTGTAATTGAAAGAGACACAAGAGGAACTAATAAATTCCAAAAGGCAAATGCTGACCAACACAGATGACCAAAAAAAATCACAACCAAAAGAAGAATAAAAGAAAATGATAGATTTGAGGACAGGATATGCCTCTAAGTGACACTAACGGATGATCAAAGGAAAATCTGTGATTAAATATATAAGAGGTGAATTTAAACCAGATTTCACTGTGGAAAACCAATGACAACTCCCCCTCCCCCTATCTACCCAAAAAACAGTAAACCTCTGAATTACCCACCTAATGCAAATACAATGCTACTCTATGTGCAGGTAATTGATACCAAAATAACCAAGTTTAAAATTTTCAAAAGAAAACAAGTATATGATTGATTAGTTATGATGGCATGGTTATTTACCTGAACATACCTATAATTCATATAAGAAAATCCAGAGTTTGAGAACAAAAATTGGGTGGTGGTAAGCAGATTAAGCATGAGGAATATTCCTTTCTCATTTTCTTAAGTTCAAGTAATTTACTTACTCATTACTCTCAACTACTGTAGTTTATAACTTACAAGTTTTTTGGTTAGTATCCTGAACTTTCTTAACTCTCTTTTATGAACAAAGAGATGAAAAGTGAGATTAAGTTAAATGGTTATAAGCCATCCAAGCGTGAATATAGATACTACTCCCTTCTTTTTCTTGCTTAGACTTTCTCGATTCCCAATTCATTTCCTCAATCTCCAAAATTCCATTATTCTTAGCTAAAATTTCCATTTAGAAGAAATGCCCTAAATTGAGTTCATCTATATTTGCTGGTAGCAATACATGAATAGTTCAAACTTCAAAGACTATAGAACTACTAGCTTATCACTTACATAAACAGGCAATATTTCATCTTATAACCACAGCAATTTTGGAAACACGCAACATAAACGAGGAGTGTAACCCACATGTCATTTGATGTCACGCTAAGCAAATCTCTATAAGCGACAATCTCATTTTATTTACAGTAACGAAGTAACAAGTACCCTGAGCTACAAGCTCCAGAAGAACAAAACCATAAACTAATTACTCATTCACAAATAATTACACAGTTGATAAGGTAAAACTCACGCTGCAATTCTGACAATGTGTATGGACCAATCTGCTGCTGGTTTGGATCAATTAAATACCATCCCACTAGAGCATTTTCTGGTAAATGCTGAGTTGTTGTACCCTCAGTCCCTGATAACAAACAAAGACAATATAAAAACCCCATACATGTGAAAATAGAGTAAGACCTTCCTCGACGAAACCCAAATGTTTCAAACAAAAGTATGTCCCGATTACATTAAAATCCGCAGCAACCGTAAACCCTAGAAACAAAGCCCTATTACTCTTAAGCATTTTCACACTCATCATTCTACTCCCTCCATCTAGAAATAATTGTCACATCACCCCAACCCCTCATAATGAACGACATAACATGACATGATTTCACTATACCACTATTCCCAAACTATTGATAATCGCAAGGTTTTCCGAACATCCTAAAATAGTACACATAACTATAACTCCAGCATTACATGCTGATTTTGACCTAAATAATTCTTTTTTAGGGTTCTATATAATCGAAAAACAAAACCCAATTCCCAAATTCATAAAGAACGCAATCTCATTAACATAAAAGCAATAAATTTATTAAAAATTAAATATGAACTCAAGGGGCAGTCAAAATATATTAAATTATCACACACCATAGCATAAATAGAATCAAGAATCAATTTTTATCATTATTTTTGACATATTAAAGGGCATAAATCAAAAAATCAAATTAAAATCATAAATTAATGGAAGTAAGATAGCGAAACTGAGAGGAAAGAGAAAGCACTTACCAATGAGAAATTGTTGGGGGTGCTGTAAGCTCGAATCATCAACCGACGACATTGTTATTCAGCTCGAAGAAGACAAACGCGAGATGGTTGAAGATGGGTATTTCTCGATTAATTTGCAGTGCGATTTCTTTGATTGATGAACAATTTGCAGTGTTCTTTGTGTTTATGGTTTTTCTGGAAACCTCGACATGTACTGTGTTTTGTGGAGATTGGAGAACAATACAATTGAGCCCCTATTTTTCAGTTAATTGCTAGAAAAAAAATACGTAATACAATTAGTTTAGATTTGGCATTAGATTGACCATGTTTGGGCCATGGAAATTGGCTCTATACCGGCCCAGGCCCTAGGCACAACATAACTCTTCCTATGGATCGATCATGTCGTATCGTGTTTGGACTATTTATATCTCTTTTGGAAGGTGTTTGTTCATGCCGTGTCACGGTGTCGTGCCTAAAACACGTGTGAGCCTATGAGGTAATGCTCACGTGGTCACGCCATATTATGTAGTGCGCTTTGGTGTTGTGACAATGCCCTAATACAGCCGTATATATTGGCACTTCTACCTCGAATCAAGGAAAAACTTAAGTAACGACTAAGTAGGAAAATACACATATGAGAAACCAAGTAGGAAAATACATCATCTAAAAAACACGACTTATTAGAGGAAATGAAAGGAACATAGTTAGCTCTAATGTTAGAATGTCGAAATACAATTGAAACGGTACATAGGTGATTCCTAACACTAAGACCTTGCTTGGCAAAATATAAATATGGAGGTAGTTTTTTTTTTTTTTTTATTATTTTTTTTTAGGCAAATATGGAGGTAGTTATTAACAGTGGAGATACTAGTGGTTTTTTTTTTTTTTTTTTTTTTTTTTTTTTTACAAAAGTAGTAAGTGTTAGTTGTGCAAATAATTATTAGATGTTACGTTTTTATTATTGATCTATATATTTTTTTGAAGGTATATTAATAATGTATACTTATACTTTATTGGCTCACAAAGCACATTTCTATCATCATATTACCTTAACTCCTTAAGAAGTAATTAAAGCAAGTATGTGAGGTTCTAAAAATGTTGAGACCTCCTATTTTAACATTCTTAATGTACATGGAATAATTTGACTTAAATTTATTTTGGAAGATAATCCTTAAAATTATTGATAAAATACCCACTCATTGCTTTTCAAAAAAAAAAAAAGATACCCACTCATTAGAGCCAGGCACATACATACTAGGCTATGAAGATCCACGTGTCTTGTGTTTTAATGGGTCATGGCCGAATGGGTCAAGATCAACGTGTTTTTTGTGCTAGATTAGACTCATGTTGACCTGATCTGTGCCCAACTTTACTCCTCATTTTATTGAGAGAGTTTCCTCCCAAAAACACAACGTAGAGTTACAAAGTATTTTTGTAACTACAAATCCCAAATCTGAAACTATCAATTCATACTCTTAAGTAAGTTTTTTTTTTTTTTTTTTTTTCTAATTTTTGATAAAACCATAAGGTTTATTATATTTGCAATTTTTTTTTTTTTTTTTTTTTTTTGATAGTGACTAACCCCATATGGTTCATTATAAAATCATAAAACCATTTTAGATCCCAAAACTCCAATCATTACCAACAACAAACACAAAACTAATAACGTGATTACATCAAATTAAATTAAGACAAAAACAAAGATCCAAATCCACACTTTGTAATTCTAGCCGTTGCACCACTTTGCTAGTTTTGCTGTCCTCCAACACTCTGCCCCCACCAACGGTCACATTTTACACCCTTTCTCCCTAATTTTCAAATATGACCGTTACCCTCCCCCCCCCCCCCCCCCCCCCCCCCCTATATTTCTTCCCCTCATTTCCCACCTTTCTCCTCACAAATTCACAATTCTCTCTTATTGCTTCAAGACATCTTGAACAACATCATCAAATTCCCTTCATTTTCTTCCTAAATTCTCTCCAAAAATCTTCAACAAAATCTCAAAATCCCCCAAAAAAATACACAAAAAATGGGTGGTCTTAAAATAGTTTCCCCATCAAACTCAGAACCCCACTTCAAAACCAAAAAACTCTTCCTCTTCAGCAATTACATCCTCTTAGCAGCAGCCTCAAGTTGCATATTCCTCACACTCTCTCTTCGTCTAATCCCTTCGCTTTGCGGGTTCTTCTTCATATGCCTCCATCTCCTCACCATCCTCGGCGCCTTAGCCGGGTGCCATGCCGCAAGCACGGGTGGCACCCGGTGGTACGGTGCCCACATGGCTGCCACCGTTCTCACCGCAATCTTTCAAGGATCGATTGCGGTGTTGATCTTTACTAGGAGTGATGATTTCTTGATCAGCCTAAAATCCTATGTTGAAGAACATAGTGGTGTGATGATCCTGAAATTGGCTGGTGGACTTTGTGTTGTGATGTTCTGCTTGGAGTGGATTGTTCTTACTGTCGCCTTCTTCTTGAAGTACTATGCTGTCGTCGAAGGGTCTGGTGGTGATTATAATGGAGGAATTCGAAAGACGGCGAAAGTTGGATCTTCTGAGGAAGAGATGGGGTACTTGCCTTACCCTTCTGCTGGTGCTCTTAATGTCTAAGGGTTTTGACAGCAAATTAAGAGGAATATGTTGGGAATTTTTTTATTCTTTGAATCTTTTTTTATGCTATTAATTTTGTAAGTTTATGCTTGATCTTACTATTATAGTATCTTGTAATAGAGATTGTAATGTTTGCTATATAATATGAGCAATATATTAGTTTGCTTGCTATATATATGATCAATAGTTATCTCAATTTGATATCAAATTCAATTTCAATTTCAATTAGTTTAATTGATTTGCTCTCTGTGTACAATGTTTATATCCTACAAGTAATTTATGTTCAACTCTATTTTCGCCTGTCGAATTCAGATTTTTGGGTATACACTCTATCATCACCTTGGCTTTCAGAAGCTCAGAATCTGACCTGTTATCTGAATGCTATGCTAACTCGAGTTGGTTTCAGAATCTGACCTGTTATCTGAATGCTACCACAAGTTGGTTTCAGAATCTCAGCATTGTTCATGATTATTAAGCAACTGATTTGCTCTGTCTGTATACAACGAAATTAATGCCTTGAAAAAAAATGGGCTGAATTCTTTGGCTGTAAATTTGATCATCTTGGCTTCGAGTATCTATTCGTTTTCTAAGATGGAACGAAGTGAGGCTGGTATCTGATTTTCATCATTTAACAGTACAGGATGGATGAAGCTTAAATAAGCTTTCAACTAGAAACTATTGTAGGCAATCAGCATCTGCTAATCTGATTAATGCTTCAGTTGTCTAACCAGTATAGTACTTTTGAATACAAAAAGAACAAAGCACATTGAAGTTGATTGCCGCATAATTCATGAGAAATACGGAGTACAAAATTTTGACTCGGCACAATGTGAGTTGGAAAGAAGCTGCTTATGATTTTGCAGTATAATGAACTGGAATAAGGCTGAAAATAAGGGCATGTATTTTCATTCTTTGCGATTCGTACTACTTCAAGAGTGACTGCTTGCCTTTGGATTCAAAACTTTTTGAACGTGGTGTTCAAAATACAACTCTTGGTCTCATTGGATTGAGTTTTGTTTTTCATCATGGTCAGAGTGATGGTAATGGTTTCAGCTCATTCAGTAGCTAAGTATGTATTTACCAGCATCTTCCCTAGTTCCTTCATCTTGTGAGGCTGGTCGACGTAAGAAAAAACAGCATAATTGTACCTCGTTTGAGACTTAACTTCTCTAGTGTAAGAAAAAGAAACAATTGCAGATTGAATTTTACATGTCATTAACTTAAGCTCGGCAAGATCCAACATAGATTACAAATTCAATTCACTCATACAGCAGATCTCAGGTTGTAGGGTACAAAATTAAGCATACTAAAACTACAGGTTTCCCTATTCTTAAAATGCTTATGCATTTCACTAGACAAACAAAAGTATCTACAATGACTATTACTTCTTTCAACCAACATCATCATCTTGAAAGACAAAGGATTACATCACTTAAACTGAGCTATAAAGAGAAACTGGGAAGGTAAGATGCATGTAGTCTTCTTTTCATTTTACTGCCGTACCTTTTAAACAGTCAATTCTTTACCAAAGATCCAGCTGAACGGGGCAAGGGATGTTTGTTTAGCACGAGCTTGAGCTCTCTCCTCGAGTTTCCTGATCCTTGGAGCTAAACCACACAAGAAATCTTGCGCTTTACGTCCCTCACCTGAAAGTCCTGTCAACTTTTCTACATTCCATCTCTGGACTAGAAATTCCAGGATGTCAGCATAGTCCCTTGCAGTGTAGACTCCAATGCGTTGAGCAACGGATGCATAGTTATCGAAAAGGTTGTCATCCACACCATCATACATTAAGTGGGCGGGCATTGACACCTTCTTCCTCATCATATCAGCTAGAGACAAGACTGTGCCATCTGGGTCGAGCTCAAAGAGCTTCTCGACTATTTTAGTGTAGGCAGTTTCATGGCGCTTCTCATCTGCAGCAATAATTCCACACACCTGTGCCAATTTCAAATCACCATGATCCTTGGCTAGCCTAGCAGTGTTACCATGAGAGATGAAGGTAGCTCTTTCTTGGAAGGAAGTGTAGATGAACCCAAGATAAGGGTTGTTCTCAGTTTGTGGATCCTGCAAACGACACAAGACATTAAAAGATGAAACCTAACCAGTAGACCACACAAAAGGTAAAAAGAATTTCAAAAAACTTCCTTGGAAGAGAGAGGGATGTGCTGTTGAGGGGCTCATAAGAACTCACAGATGAGGCAAAGCTTTCAAATCATACAACTACTCAGTAGTCAGTACTCACTACATAATAAAATTTCCCCCCTTCTACCTTTAGGCTTTCATTCTTTTTGGGGATTTGGAAATGGAGCTGTTATGCATAATTCGAGGCCATTCAGATCAAGTCACAAAGTGCAAGATTTCTAACTGTGCTTTCAAGCCTATGGTGATTAAGTCGCATGTATAAGCCTTGAAGAGTCATTATTATGTGTAAACAGAAGTGAAGGCATGTGTGATTTGATTATTTTGTTTACAGCAAACGAAAAGGAGGGGGAGGGGGATTTTAAAGAAACACTAATTGTGGATAAGAATCTCACCATTCCTGATCCAATCAGGTATTGGATTGTCTTCTCAATTTGCTTCATGTCAACTCGTCCAGAGAGGTAAAGATACTTGTTCAACAAATCACCGTGCCTGTTCTCTTCAGCAGTCCATGCTCTGGTCCAGATAGCCCAAGGAGACAGACTCGCACCAGTCTCATCCCGAACTCCATCCAATGTGTTAAGCATAGTTTGGTACGTTGGGAGGGCTTCTTCTGTTATCATGTCCCCAACCAAAACAACAAAGTAGTCATCAGGAAGTTCTTTAGTTCTTTCCCTCAGCTCCTTGACTTGCTCATCAAATCCTTCTGATGCAGGGTCTGGTAAGTAATCTTGTGGCTGCCAACACTTCTCTACAGGCTTTAGAAGCACCAGAATATTTTCCTCGGCCCAATTTTCTAAAGATTTGAACATCTCAATCTTTTGTGGAGACAATGAGTGAGTCCTCTGCACATGTACTTCTCTTGGAGGCATGAATGGCTTCTTACCATTTGGAATTTCCCTATATCAAGACGACAATTGCATCAGGCAACTGAAGGGGTAAGAGAATTTGCGGAGCAATATATAAAACTCGAATGGAGCAAAGGAATCGACACAAATAACAGCAATGAACTATATATGCATGACAAAATCCATTGTCATTTTGTTCAATTAATATAATATAATCCCAAACAAACCAGCAATAGCATAGTATGAATTCAAACCAGTAAAGTATTGCCAGTGACAAATAAGACAGCATCTAGAAGTTATCACCAGGAGTCCGTTACAATGGACGTATTATGAAGGCACAAGCTAACTCTAGCAAAGAAGTTAAATAGCGTGTCACATTCATTTTGTTTGGAATCTCAAATGAGGACACGATAACAACCTCCAAGGCTCCAAGTGAGCCAAAGGGGATTAAATAAAGTCATAAAGATCAAAAGTATACATACTCTACCAAAGCTATGTCACCTAGACTTGGCTCTAAGTATTGAACACAAGGTACGTGTCCAAGAGTCAAACCCGGCCATTTTGATAATTTTGTATGGTTTCGCCCAAATAATGTGGCAAGGGTTCTAAACAAGGCAGATTGTCACTATCCTAGTATCCGACATCGGTTCTTGAGGTAAATTAAAGAGTCCAAAATATAGAAAATCATATCGTCATAGCAAGTAAGCAAGACACTAATGCACGAAATCCCATCGTCAACATTCGAAAACAGCTAATTCCCTACACATCAACAAACTTCATAACAAAAAAAATCCCAAATTTTGAAACTGGGTCAAAATCAGAAAACAATCGTGTCACAAGGTATACAAGGTAGATTTTGATGTCATTTTCCATTTATAATTACTTAATTGCTAAGCACTCTTAAGTAAACAACATGGTCAACAACCAAGACCATTAACACCAATATTAATAATTAGGACTACATATCAAAATTAATTAGTCACAAAATGCAGCAATTTGAGTCGGCAAATGACATACATAAAGTTCAATGAAAATGACAACTGAACACGACAAATTCCCAAATAACAAATAAGAAAATCATTATTTTATTTTAATATAAGCTCACAATCAAGATTTTAATGAGCCATATTAGGATGACATCAAGCAAAATCCAATTACAATAATGAGCTATTAATAGAAAAAAGACCTGTATTTAATCCATTGACACAATATCTCCACAAAAATGGCGTATTTCAAACTAACATACAGATTTTATTTTAATTTTTTTTTATTATTTTTGTTGAAAATAACTAAGAAACAGAATTAAGGAAAATAAATAAAAATTAGGATGAAATTCAAAAAATTAATAAAAAAATACACCTAGAAATTAACGAAATGAATCTTCTTCACCTAACATTCATAGCAACACTCTCCAGGTTACTTACAATACCCACATGCAAAAACACTAATACCCGAATAATGAAATTTCAAAAAAAAAAAAAAAAAAAAAAAAAAAAAAAAAACCAAAAAACAAAAAACAAAAAAAAATTGAAAAATTCAAACTATCAAACTGAACAACGATCATACAATCTCAATCAAAAATCAAAACACGAAAGTTAAAACTCGATACGATTAACATTAAAAACCGATCAAATAGGTGATTTTATTAACAGGAATACTGATTTAATGCTTATTTCAGTCCCAAATTCATAAAAAAACACCCAATTGAAAGAACAGTATAAAGTGACAGAAATTAAAACCCAGGATCACAAATTCAAAACCCAGAAAAATAAATTCAATAACAGTAATACCCACATGAAAAAACATCAATAAATCAATGAAAATAAGAAAAATAAAATGAAAGAAGAAGAGAAAAGGGAGCTAACTTGGAGGTGATTCCAATGGTGGAAGCCATGGAAACGCGATGAGAAGATCTGGGGAGACGAGATCGAGAGATGGAAAAGGAAGAGGGTGATTTTGATGATTGAAATGTCAATGGGTGTTGAAATTTCAATGCCATTTTTTCTGGGTTATTTAGAATTTGTTCTGTATGTTTGAGTAGTGTTAGATTTTTTGGGTGTGAAAGTGAAAAGGTTTGCTTGCTTTAATTTTCCAGAAAGAGAAGTGAGAAGAGGAGAGAGAAAGAAGAAGGACGATCTCAACGAGGAAGGAAGAAATAGAGCAGAGTATCAAAATGGTTGGGATTTGGAGGAAAGAGAGGCAAATTAGTGCGGTTTATAAAAAAAGGGAAAGGGTTTGCGCCTTGAATTGGAAATAGTACTAGTACTAATTTGCCACTTATTTGTTTAGGGGCACAATTTGTCACGTTGTAAATTGTTTTTTTATTTTAATAAAGAGCCACGAGGGTAGATGATGTGAGTCGATCACAGAATCTCTTAAAATTGAGAGGAATGCTAATATACACTTGGATGGGTGAACCTTGTAAAATTAACCTCAATTGAAATGACTCGACCTTAAACTAAACCAAAGTGGGAAAATACATACGGGGTAACAAACCAAAGTACTATAAAGTAAGATTGGAAATAAATCGACCTAAATTGAATGTCTAATCAGAGTGAAATTACTACTTTCGAAATTAGATAACTCACGATTTATTTCTTAAATTAATTGAACGACGAATTTACAACCTTTATGTATTAAGGGGAAGGTATGATAAATGTGACATGTGTATTAGTATGAGGTCTACAATTGTTGGTGTATGGCTGTGAGCTTGTGTGTATGAAGACTGAAGAGCACTGTTGTAACTTTTTAGGGTACACCTAAATGGGCATCCGTTCATGGACTTCAAACTTTGAACTACTTGGGGGTTTTTTGGACAATTTGAGTTAATATGAGCATTAAAGGCTCTTTTGATCCTTAATTAGATTAAAGACTTAAATGGTACGGAGTACTACATAATCACATTAAGAATTCAATTCACACTTTTGATCAATCTCAATATTTGTCAATACATGCTCCAAGCATATTACTTCGTATTATATTAAGTCAAGCTGATTGAGGTTGTATGGTTGGGTTCAATTCAATATAAATGAGTTGAAATCTATCAACTTCAAATCCTTCAATTCGATTTATTGTGCATTGGAGTGCATGACTGCATGCAGCGGCGGTCCGGCGGATCTTGGCTAGGGCGGGTAAGGGTCCAGCCCCCCTTAAGCAAATTTGAGTTGTTGATTGTAAGTAATATGATGTCTAATAATAACAAATAAAATGTTGTGGCATAGTAGTTAAGTGTTGTTATTTTTGTGCAAAAGGTTGAGGGAACAAACCTTAGCCCCCTTAACTTTTTGGCCCAAGATCCGCTAGTGACTGCTGCATAGGTGTTGTGTGCATGACAAAGGATCACATCATGCATCAGTGTGTACATGTTACATGTCAAGTACGCCTGTGATGAAATCTAAATGTGCTAGTGTATAAAACATACTTATATTGTATATGCGCCAAAATGTATCCTCCTAAAAATACATCCAGATGCATATTAGACTATGGCTTAAAACCCAAATCCAAAGCACATCATAGTTTATGTCGCCCAAAAATTCCTTTGTTAACATTACTAATGGATGCATAAAGAAATCAAATTCTTTCAAGGGTGAGAATTTGAAGCATTTGTGGGCCATAGTAAAATTAATTTCTACGCTAATTGACTAGTTTACAAATATCAATATTGACTTTTTAAAATACTTATAAAATAATGACATTGCTTTCGGTTTTGGTACATTAAATTTGCATGCATACATTGCCACACAAAAATCTTTTAGGGGGAAAAAAATACGTTTGCATGTATTCACAAAAATCATGAAAATGTACAAAAACCGCCATAGAGTTCAGGTGAATAAGTGATTACTATAACCTAGCTGGCACTCATAATCTGAAAATTAAAGGTTACACTTGTTTATTACTCACTCCGTCTTTAAAATATTGTCCTATATTTTTTATTTTTTTTGAAAGAAAAATATTTTCCTATATTAATACATATGGAATAATAAAAATCACATTTTTATATAACTTTATTTTAGTTTGTTTATAAAAGATTGTCCTATTCATATTTCGCCCTATTTGCAATTACGCCAAAAGAAACCAGGCAACTGCCGACAAAATATCTTAGATTTCGCCAAGTATTGTACTCGTACAATTTAGCTAAAAAAAACTTAGGACAAAACCACCCACAGTTTTCACTTTTCAGTGTACCAAAAAAGGTATGCATAAGAGTTATAACCAATATTATAGGAGTCCACTGTTTAAGGAATTTTAAGAAGAAGAACATTTCAAATTAATTTATGATTTCCTACAAAAATGATGTAAAACCATCCACAGATTTAAGTCCATCTACTAGTACCCACAGTTACTATTTGGCTGAAAACGTTGTACATAATTTTTTAACAACAATCCACCAAAGTAGGATGGAAATTTTATATCGTACTTTAGTAAATTTAGGTTGACCAAACTTTTGATTTTGATGAGCTCACAGCCTCACATTGTCACACAAACATGCAGTATAGTTTTCTGCTTTCCACAACTTGATTTATTTAACAAGTGGATGTCAACAACTTGAAGTTATTAGTCTTCAATGGAAATTATAAGATCGAATCTCGTCTATATATTTATTGTCTTAAAAGATAAACAAGTGATAGAGCTTATATAATGTGAGCCAAATTCAGTAAAAAGCGTACAGTAAAACTGATTTAATATTTTCGCATATCATACTTCATACCGTTGTTTTGTATGACATTCTAAGGCCCTGTTCTTTTGAGCTTCTGGGCAGAACAGAGTAGAGCAAAGCAGATTTCAGCAGAGCAGAGCAGATTGAAGCAGGGCAGAGCAGAGCAGGGCAGGACAGGGCAGAGCAGATTGAAGCAGCTATTTTTAAGTACTATTTTTAAGCAGAGCAGAGCATAGCAGGGCAGAGCAGATTTCAGCAGAGCAGAGCAGATTTCAGCAGAGCAAAGCAGCTCTAAAGAACGGGGCCTAAGAAAGGTACGTTCTATTAATCTGTTATGAGGTAATTTATAAGTCAATTCACGAGTAAATGTTGATAAAGAATATTGTCATAAAACCACATAAATCATTAAATCCTCATCAATAATTTAACTTTTAGTAATGAAAAGAGAACACTTAGGACCTGTTCTCATTGACTGAACTCGGCCGAACTGAACTGAACTGAGCTGAACTGAACTGGACTGAGCTGAACTGAACTGAATATTTTATAAGAGAAGGAAATTAGGAGTTGAACTGAACTGAATTTCAACGTAAGAGAACAGGGCCTTAAACCCTAAACTCTCACAAAGAGAGAAACCCTAGTCTCCTATAAAAAGAGTACGACTCAGTCATTTTTCAACACTGGATTTATGTTTTGTTCATTAATCAACCATTACGTTAATAGCCTACATAACCAAACAATGGAAACATTAATGGCGAAGATGATGACATATTTTAACTAAAAAACATATGCAATTATATCAGCTCAAAAGATCTTATCTTACATCAACTTTTTTTTAGCAAAAAGCCGAAGTACCCAAACAATAAAAGTTTTAATTTGTGTTTGTCCATATTTCAAGCCTTATTACCTGTTACGTGGAAACCATGCATCCATCTTATTTCAGGCAATTACATAAATAGACATTTGGAAAAATGCTCTAATCTTGGGTTTGTGACTTGTAATATGATGATTTGAGAAAGTTGTACCATTAGTGGCAATTTTAGTAAAATTCTCTTTAATGACAAAATTGACAACAAATTCCTAAACCAAAGGAAAAGAGTTTGAAATCTTTGATGTGCAGATTTTAAATTAAATTTGTGTAACAATCTAGGTTGCCCTCATGATAATCACATGATTAATTTTAGTATCTACTATACGTTTCTTGTATCCAATAAATTTCTTTATAAATAATTCATGCAAACTATATGATTCTTAAGAGTTAATCCCTCTGTTTTTGTTTGTACGTGAAATATTTAGAGAATAAAGGATGATAAACTTTTATCATGTGTGAAATCAATATAAATAATTACATGAGAAAACATACTTGTATAAAAGTGATTTATATGATTATATCAATGTATAGAAAAATACATATCTAAAGCAATAGAAAACAAAAATATACGTATTTAAAAATGGAGGGAATATATCCAATATTCGGCTTCCTATGAACCCTTGTCTTAATATAGTCACTTAATCTTATACTACATATACGAACTTACTTCCTTAATGTAGGATTCTTAAAATGGTCCTTGCAAAGTTGCAATGCTTCCTGTCAAAAATATATGGAAAACTAGAGTACAAGTGTACTTGTACAATTCTTTCCTAGGCAGTTCTGTTTTTCAATTATAACAAGGGTATTATAACTAGCGTTACATCATGTCATCAGTCTTTATATGACAAACAAAGCTCCCAATATTAGAATGCATAATCGTGTGAACTCCCAAATTGGGTAACTTCGTACGAAGATTTACGTTGATGGCATGCAAGTAAGATATCAAAATCAAGGTAGAAAAACCTTGCATCATAAAGTATACTGTACATGTTTGTTTTCAACTACTTTCACATATTTTGCTTAACCAGTAAGAAGTTGTAATGTTGAAAAGGTGTACAAGGATCTTAAGTTCTGTAAAAAAAATCCATCCATCTTTATCAGAAGCAACAAAATGAACCATGCTAATCTACAATTCTACATCGATATAGGAAATCTAGATACAAGCCCCAGAATATATCAGGAGCAAAAATTGGACCAGAAACGCAAAAGAAAACCCTCCAGGCAAAGAGATTACACGTTCTCTGAACGTACCTGCTGCTGAGCCTGCTGTGGATGTTGGCTAGATGAAGTGGGTTTTATGGACTCAGGGGATGAGTCACAGGAGTTGCCAACATTACCAGCTGGTGGCAAACACCTTTTCGAAAAAAATGTGGCAATGCTTCTTGTTCTTCCTCCACTCTTCTCTGCAAGTTTAGTCAAAAAGCCACTATTCAGTAAAATGGAACAGCTTTGAAACAAACCATTAGGAATTCAGAAAGTTTAAATTCCATTTATTGCTTTATCTTAACTTTCAGTTTTAATGCAAACCGGTTACAGTAGTACATTCCTCAACTCCTTCATATTAGCACTGTACAAGGGCCAAGTTAATAGGTAGGTAGTAATTAACATTGTGGAATGCCCAACAGCATACCCTTGGTTCATTTTAATTATCATCATGGTAATACTGCTATTCGATCAGAGTTAGGGTGTGGCAGTAGCATATAATAGAAAAAGGGTTTGACCAGAACCAATGGACATGTGGAAGTGGAGACGC
The DNA here is from genome assembly GCF_948465745.1 of Chenopodium album. NCBI lineage: Eukaryota > Viridiplantae > Streptophyta > Magnoliopsida > Caryophyllales > Amaranthaceae > Chenopodium > Chenopodium album. Next base: position 2,870,547 of record NC_137855.1, read on the forward strand.
TGAGGTGGGTTATGAATTGGATGGGTGGGAAACAAGTAATGGCAGGAAGAAGCTAGCCCTTCTCCAAAATGACGAGTCTGTCAAAGATGTTATATGTGCAATAATTACTCTAGAAGCATCTGGCTTATAGTCTCCAAAACTCACAACAATAGCCAATTTTCCCAAATTACTGGAGAAAGGAGATGTATAGGAAAGCTTAAATGTGAATGTGCGCTACGGAATTGAGGGAGCTTGAAGCCCTTTGAATATACTCCAACTTTTTGCTCTATTTTATTTTTTAATTATCTTTAAAGACAAAATAAGCATATGTACCTGGTGTGCTTGACATTCCCAGCTTTACCAAGATCTCCTTTTTGACCTGCATTACCATACCATAGTTAATAAACATTCTCACTTCAACTGCCAAGAGAAAAAGATTGAGTTGCAGAAATAAAATCTTACATTGGCATTATTCAAAATATCTTAAGTGGTTGTGAAAATTACAGTAATGTTCACTCTTTTTTTTTTTTTTTTTGAAGGAAAGTGATAGTTACATGTTTTAGTTGCACTTTTAATACAGAATAGCTCAGTCAACTGATGCTTTAATGTTTCTGGTCTAAAAGTCTTGTTTTACAGCCACAAAATCACAAATATTACACAGGTGAATTTGGCCTCACAGTGACAACCTTATGAGACCACAACCATCAAAAAAAGGCACTCTGACATGGTATACTACAAAACTTCCAAAACACATTCATATTATGCAACCAACCTTGAGAGTATGATAGGCTATTATATATTACCTATCTATAATATATGGGCATCTCCCTTTTGCGTTAAAATATGATAGGCTATTAGGACAAAAAAATTAATTTATTGCATAATTACACCAACCTTCCAACGATTATCTACAAACTCAGATATTTCACGGACTTTATTTCTCAGGCGAGTCTTGGGGATATCAGGAAAACTTTGCAGCAAGGATTCCAGCACTCTGTTGATACCCTGAGGACAGGATTGAATAATTGATACCTGCAAACACAATAAACCACACAATGTACTAAATCTTCAGCTCAAGGAAACATTGATATCTTTCAAACAAACTGAAAATGCCAGCACAGCCTCTTACAATTTTAGGAAGGTCAGAGTCTGGTATTGGTGTAACTACCACTGTTGCTGCTGTGCTTCCCTTGCTGTTTGAGGTGCAAGCATCTTGATTGTCTTCACCCAAATTGTTGTCAGATGGTACCTCAATAGACATCCCACCAGGAAAAACACGCATACTAAGAGCTTGCAAACACATTTGCTCAACTTTGAAACTGCCAGTAAGATCTTCAGCTGATAACAAGTGTGCTTTATCATGCATCATGTTTACAATGATAAGAGGCTGGTTCTTTCTAAGAGCATGTTCAGTCAAATTATGTAGATATTTCTGTTGTCGCATCCAAGATGAATACTCTTCACTTAGAGTTTCCGGCTTGCAGCCAAGTGGACTAATGGTCACACCTGCCTCAACATTACTTTGCCTTCTATCGGTGTCAACTCCCTGCATTGGAGACACTCTCAGCAAAAATCTACCAAAATCCATAGAGCCATACAATAGCAGATCAAATGCATAAATAAAATGTCGCGCTAGCAACAAATATGCCAGCCCACCCCTTTAAAGTTCTTAGAAGCTCTGAGATAAAGATAATCTAAATAAATAGCATAGGAAGGTGGCTCAAAAATATGCTCTGAAAACCCTCTCTATCCCACCAGAAAAGGTAAGCCTTCAGTAATATGTGTAGTCTACCTGTTTTACACGTCATCAAGGTTCAAGTGAGCTAAATTTCCAGACATGAGAATGATGTTGCCAATTTGAGTTCAATGGAACTTTTGGCTCATTCTCTACACTCCCCTCACACTGACTAAAGCTATTGAGAGATTAGGAAGGATTGAGGACTCTAACCCTACAAAGAAAATTTCAGGGCATGCAATCGCCCATTGCATACAGATCAAAGTTCTAATGTTACCAGTGGATATCCAAATGATCAAATCATCTAATCTAATGATGTCAATGATCATCATCAAAAATTTTATGTGTTGAAAGCAGAAGTTTCTAAATACAAGTAGCATCTCTTTACCACAAGTCCACAAGCCTATAAAATGAATCATAGAGACTCCTTTCTGCCCTTCTTCCTCCTCAATCTGAACCATTTTCACAGTTTTTCAAACAGTAGAAGGCAAAAATTTTATAAATTAAAGCTACTTAAAATCCATTAAGAACTTTCTCATCTTGCTTCCAAAAGGAAAAGGAAAAAAAAGAAGAGGCACATCCAGGCAAAAAAAAAAAAAAATTATCAAATCAATTTTCAGAGTTTTTTTATTTTTGTTTTTTGGGGGGGGGTTGCTCTCTCAGGATAAGATTAGAAAAATGTGCTGATGAATATGTACCTCATTTTCTGAGAGATAGCCATCTGGTACAAAAAAGTCATCCTCACTCTCCTCATCATCATCAACTTTCAAAGATCCTTCATCCAAGATTTCTTCCTCTTCCTTCTCAGAGTCTGATAGGCTTTCACCTGGATCCTCCTGCCATGGAAAATTTAATACATCACATTAGTATGGACAGTACGGTGCTATAGATAGACAAATTTAAAATTTAAAAACAAAAAAATAGGTAACTACCTCCTCCCATTCTTCATCACTATCAATTTCATATTCCAAATCAGGATCCCTTTTTAATGGATGGCGTGGTCCAATAACACAACTGCAAGTGTCAATAAAAATCATATTATTCTCCAGAATTTAAGTAAATAATAGTAAGATGTTTCACTTGCATATGATCGTATTAGGAAAAAGTGATAATAAACTCAAGCAAAAATAATTCATCATGAGGGGGGGCAATAAACACATAAAACACTCCTTGGGAGTCCCCTGCATAGAGAGAGAGAGAGAGAGCATGTAGTCATTGCTCAACAAAATTATTAAAATTTATATGTAAGCATTGCTCACAAACTTATTAAAATTTATCAAATTAGACATTGATAATAGCAAACAGTGATTTGATTTTTACAAAAATAAATTAGCTTAGAATCTTATGTGATAACATTAGCTCAACAACCAGCAAAAAAAGGGCTTCCTACTGTTTGTTTTCCTCCATCCTTCCCCTCTCCCCTCTCTCTCAACAAGGCATCTCATATTCTCATGTTTTTAGTCATTTAAGTAAATGTATTAGTCAGGCAATGTCAACATGCAATACTGCAATATACATCGAAAGTCAAGCATGTAACACCAATTATTTAGCAAGCAATTTGAACACGAAAGTTCGTGAGATATGTACCACTATCTACCACTTACCTTTTCTTTGGCCAAATACCATAAAATGCAGGCCTACAGCTCTTATCAAACTGCAGGAGTTGTTTTCTTCGCATGTACTTGCTGGAACTAGGTGAAGCACTTGTGTTAGCTTGGCATGATTTATCATCGGTACTTGTTTGTCCCCATTCATCTGCAATGCTATCTATTATCCACAAGTCGTCATCACGAGCTGGTCCCTTGTTAGAGGTGAGTTTTAGCTCTTTGATTAGCTCGCCCTTAGGTTTATGACGTAAGCCCCAGTTCTGCTTGGGGTTTGACCGGATAGAATGCCCTAGGGAGCGCCAAGAACTCATATGAGACCTGTGAAGGATAAAAGCTTTTTAAGTAATCAACATGTACCAAAACCAATCACATATATACCTACCACAAAAAAAGAGAAACAAAAATTAAGGGGGATCAATAACATGAACAAATGTGACTAAAGTCATATAGAACATACTTGCGAATCTCATCCACGTCAATCTCTTCCTGCTGTTGCAAAGATGAATCCATCAGAAGAGAAACTGATTCAAGAACACTTTCATTTGGTGGATGGTTGAGAGTAGCAGCTTTTGGTGGTTGATCAGTCTGGGATGTCTGAGTCGTCTTACTTTTTTTAAGGAAACGTTCCATAATTGAAGCTTGCTTTTGGATGGCAAGTTGCTTTTTTATTTCAGCTTCTTCTTTCTCTTTTCGACGCTGTTCCCTATCAGCTTCCTCTTGCTTCCTTTTATGCTGTTTCCTCATTTCAGATTCCTCTTTTTCACGACGCTTTTCATCTCTTTCAGCCTCTTGTTGCAAGCGCTTCTTCTCCTTCTCCTGCAAGAAGGTAAATAATGCTAAATAAAATCATGTGTAGAGACCCACTCAATGAATAAGCTCAGATATCAAGCTATAGGAAAAACTAAACTAAAGTTAAGTTTAGGCACCAATGAAGTCCATACACAAGATATAACAAGCATCGTTGTAAATACAAATCATGAGTAATCTTCTCAACTTCCATATTTACATGTTGTATTGTTATTTGAATATTGTTATAATCTCATGAATACAAGGTTGACTTGATGCCCATGGAAAAGGCAAGCATTTTCTCTTTAAGTGGAAAGCACACATAATCTGTGGACCCACAAACCACAACATAAATTTCCTCAATAAAGGGCTATTGATACCACATTAACACCTCTTCCTAACATACAACATAAATACTCATGCAACAGCCCGGAAATGTGATTCAGTAATTATATTGCAATATTTCTTTTCAAAAGGCAAACTCAGACTACTTAGCTACAAAACAACAAGCAAATCAAACTTTAATTGCCTAACTGTATTTTACATTAGGTAAAGGGGTTTGGACAAGAGAGGGAGTATCACATACACTCTGTAACTTTTCCTTCTGAAGCTCGCGATCCATCTTTTTCTTCTCCTTCTCTACTTCACGTTTACTTTTCTCAAACTCTTTGATAAGAGTTGAATCTTTCTTTTTTGATTCTTTTTTAGCCCTGAAACACATATAAAGGTTTACAAATGGAAATTTGTAGTCCAAACTCCAAACAATCAGTACTGGATCTACTTACAGTTCAGAATCATTTTTCTGATTCAAGCTTTCCACAAGCAAACGTATATCTGCTTCTGCTAAAACTTTACTGAGCTTTTCTGCTGCTTTTGTCATATCAGCTTTGCAGGTTGGGTCATCCTCAGATTTTTGCAGAAAAGTTATTAGATCTGATGTCAGGTATAAATAACGTTAGAAACAAAAGTAATTACTGATAAAGATACTCAAAAATGTTGAATACAGGGTTATGCAATCAGTTTAAGTGATCTTAAATGAGAAAGTTATAACTTGACATAGCTTTCAGCAAGTTAATAATATATCCAATTTAAAGTAGCATTAGAACCTAATACTACCTCCGTTAACATTTACTTGCAACTTTGGAATATTTTATGTCTCTCAAATAATACCCCCAAAGTTGCAAGTAAATGTTAACGGAGGTAGTATTTCTTTCATTAATTTCAAAAACATTATTTTGATTTTGTTGGGCCAGAAGATTAGTTAAATCTTATTAGCATACCCAAGGATCCATAAATAACATGATAGTAGTAGTAGTAGTAGAAAATGATCCATAAATAACAATTATAATATCCTTAAGACAGTTAGACAGCAAAAGATTCTTACCTGAGACGGCAGTGATCCTCTCATTAATCTTTTTACGACAAGTGCGACGGATTTTTAATGCTCCACGGAGAGAACTTGGCAATAGCTTCATATCCCTAGTCTGCATCAGAAAGTTACAAACAAGTTACTTCAACAGCAACAAAACCAATGCCCTATTCCCAAGAGAATAGGATTGGCTGCATAAACAAGAACTCATCGATCATCATTTATGGTCATTCACTAAGATCATCTTCCTCCATTCAAGATTTCAAGGAACGTAATTGAAGAGTAGTCTCCAATTGGTCATTACAATATACTATAAGCAGAAAGTATAACATTAGCACTTTCCCAAAATAACAAGCCAGACAAATGCTATTAGTCTATTACCACGCAATCCACGATAAATCTCTAGATTGAATAATAAACTTTACTGGATAAGTGTAACAAAGCAGCAATATGCACCAGGACAATGTACATGATCCCAGATATATAAACGCGTATAAATTATCTGCAAAATCCCAAATTTGAGAAAAAATCGCAAAGCAGTGACCTAATTCTATCATTTCCAATTTAACTCTACATAAACAAGAAATACAGATATCATATAAATGAAGCATGCTGAACTTAAAGATCATAATAATCCAAGATCACGGTATAGATAACCATTTCTTGTCAAATTATAAAGTGTAATGAAATCAAGAAACCATCACCTACCAAAATTATAGCAAACCACAATCAAACTATCGATACGAATCAATAAAGTATTTAATTACCTAAATGAACATTTAAGAACAATTCAAGAAACCATCACCTCCCAAATTCAAAGCAAGCACAATCAAAATATCGATACGAATCAATAGAGTATTTCATTACATAAATGAACAATTAAGAACAATTCAATAAACCATCACCTCCCAAATTCATAGCAAGCACAATCAAAATATCAAAACGAATCAATAAAGTATTTCATTACATAAATGAACATATAAGAACAATTCAAGAAACCATCACCTCCCAACACCAAAGGCAAGATCCAGTCTCATCCTCTAAAACATCCGCATCGGCATTCGGAACTCCATAGGCAACTCTCTGTCCAGCAAACAACACACTGCTCTTCACATTCGCAATCGTAATCTCATTTTCTCTCTCCTTAACTTTCTCATAAATCTCTCCCACCAACTTCGAGTACGAGCACCTCTTCTCCTCCAACAACACCGCAATCATCGCATTCACATTATTACTCGACGAAAGACTACTAAAATGAACCGCTAAACCTAAATCGATGCTCAAAACCTCGTCAAAGTACCTGAACAAGCTCTCAAGTTCCTCATTCAACGATTTCAACCTCGATTCTCTCTCCTCCGGACTCAACACTAGAACCTTCTGCTTCTCCCTCTTCCGCTTCAATGGCGGCTGCTTCGGAGTCGGCTTCGGAGCATCATCGATTTCCATCGGATCCGCCATTAAACCTCAGAAACCCTAAATTCCCCAAATCGAAAATCAAAAACTACAAAATCTAGGGTTTAACAAAGCTGACAAAATTTGAACAAAAATGGCGGAAATCCAAGTGAAAAATACAAAGATTTAGCAGAAAAACAGTAAAATGACAAGAATTTGAGAGATAATTTTAGCAAAATTAAGAACAAAAAAAGAGGAGAGAGAATTGAAATGAAATGAAAAAAACCCTTGAAATGGCGATTGAACTCCTTTAACTTTCTCTCTCTAGTTTTTTTTTCTCTGTGTTTTTCTTCTCTCTAGAAAAAAACTTTTTGGGGTTTTTGAGAATTTGAGATTAATAAATGTCTCCACTAACTTCCCGCCATTTTAAATTTTTCGCAAAGACATTTGGCGCAATTCTGAAATTTCGCTCGAGATTTTATTTTTCCTTCCAATTTTTTTCCCACCCTTCCATTTTCAATCTCCTTTAAAATATTCCATTCTCCTTTTTTTTTTTTTTTTTTTTGAGGAATAAAATTTTAGTACACTCACCATTATTTTGGTTAATTATGAGCATAAAATCCTAAATTATCTGAATTCTGTATCTTACTCCGTATTATGTTATTTTATGTGATTAATGACAAATATACGAGTTTCCTTAAAAAGAGTACTCATATTAGATAATATAGATTTTATTGATCTAACCTTGTGGAAAAAAAGTACATTTTAAACCGATGAAAATTGATATACATAATGGAAAAGTATTATGTAGAACGGACTCACGTGAGTCCAATCATACAAAAAAAAATTTAAGTATCAGAAATTAGATAATAAGTGTCAGGATTAGATAATATTGGTCAGGTATTAGATAATATTGGTCAGGTATTAGATAATGTTAATCAGATATTAAATAATAAGTATCAGAAATTAGATAAAATTGGTCAGGTATTAGATAATATTGGTCAGGCATTACATAATTTTCGTCAGGCAAAGTTTTCAAAAAAAAATTATTCGTCAGGCAAGAGAGGATTGTCTCTTCCCATGTGACTCTCCCTCCCAACCTCACTCTCTCTCCTCCAAACCCCCAAAAAAACCCCAAAAATGTCGTCATCTTCCTCAAAACTCTTCCCAATATTCTCTCTCCTCTCTACATTACACTCCATGTAGAATCCCAAAACCAGGCCACCACGCTGGTTCCAGCAACTCCAACATTCTCTCTGGTAAGATTGAGAGTGGTGTTCGTCTCCTCCTCTTCATCGGCGGCGGCGGTGGCAACGTTCGTCGAGGTTTGCGTTCAACAGACCCCCATTGAAGAAGAAGAAGGAAGCTTCTACATTGAGGTAAAGATCCGAATGAGGAGGAGAGAGAAAACGTGAAAAAATGGTGATGAATGAAGGATTATAAAAATGGCGGAGAGAGAAAATGGAGGTGGAGTTGTTTGAAAGTTATAAACTGGACTCACATGAGTCCGTTCTACGCAAAACCTTCTCATACATAATAGATTTATCTCCACTATAAAAAAAAAAATTAAAAAAAAGTGTCAGTTTTATTACTTTGAAATATATATATATATATGAGTATGTTTTCCATTTTTTAATACACATTTCAAAATAGCATTGTGACAGTATATTTTTTATTTTATTTTATTTTTTTTGAAGGGGGCCATTGTGAGAGTATATGAAAGGGAGGCACAAAAATGTCTTTTTTGCCACCATTAGTCCAATTACATTAAACTAATAGTCATTGACCAATTCATTACATAAGTTATGCCATGATATACATGTTTATAAATACAATGGTAGTGTAACCAACTAACTACGACATTGTGTACGTGTAAGTGCAGTAAATGTACAAAGCAAGTCAAATGCATGTATGTTTCGGTATGAAGATTATCGACTGTGTATATGTGTCATCGATCATATGATTATGACATTGATTTTTGACATAGAGTGTAACATAGCATATAGTATAATACTTGTATTCATGGTGTATGAAGTTCATCATTTTAAGCTTAAAACTCAATAAATTAAGGTCAATTATTATTTAAAACTCAATAAATTAAGGTCAATTATTATAAACATAACTTTGTAAAGTTATTGAAGCCAATTTCAATGAGTACGCTAGTTATTATGTGATTGATGAAGGTCGTTGGTTGAAAGTATAAAGTGGAACTTTCATATGAAGGAGCTTATATCGTGCATATGCAATTTGTTGGGAAGAAGGGAAGGGTTGTTTGGTTGAGAAATGAAAAGCATAGCTCCTTATGCAAGACAATCTCATCAAATTCAACATATTTAAAGATTTGCGAACTTGAAAATTTGAACCTCCATTCGGTTAAAATCAAACTCAACTCGGCCACAACCTTGGTTAGCCTTTCACTCATGGCCACAAATTCATCTCCGTACATTTGCAGCATAATTAATACACTACAAAGTATTGTATTTAAAGGCTATATATATATATATATATATATATATAATGATCAATCTTTTAACTTACAAAAAACACTCCATATAATTAAAATGTTGCAAAAACAATAATACTTCGTACCTCAAACTCTATTAATATTCGAGTCAATATGAAATCTCAATCGAGCTCACTTAAGTCAAGTGTTGAAGTTTTGCACGGCTTGATGATATGCAACACCATGGCCCTTTGACAAGCAACACCAAAACTAAGACTTTTGTGAACTTGAGCATGGAGCCATGGATTATTGTGATTTTGACAATATAAAGTTATGAACTCTAAAAATTGACTTTTGACATGTGTGACTGTGTGAGAGTTAAATAATGTTTTTACACGTGAAATTATGAATCTCAAATTAATTAATGGGAAACTAAACTAAAACGCTATGAATTCACTCTCTATTAGACAATAATAGTCTTTTTTTAAAACAATTTGACAACTATAGTATTGGCTTAAATAAATTAAACAAAACAAAAAAAATATATATATATATATGCGTAAATCATAGTGTACATGTTTAGAATGAGTTGTAGTAATCAATCTTAACTCTTAAGTAGCTCACTACTTCACTAGTTGTATCTCCTTATTAGCGTGCCTAGTCATACCTAACCAATCTTTATAAAATCAAGGGATTTTCAAATACTACTTCATATTTTTAGTTTTATTCACGATTTTTCTGTTAAACTTGATTTTGAAACATACCAATGTTAAAATAGACTTCTTAATTCACAGTAAAAATTTAAATTACAGAGTATTTTTTTGTAAGAAAATTACAGAGTATTTAATACATCATTCAATTAATGTACACTATTATCATCATTTTTTTTTTTCCCGAATTATTCACACCCTTACTTTTTTTTGGAAACTAGATGAAACCCGTGCAATGCACGGTTTGTTTAAATTATTTTTTAAAAACTTATGTGTTAAAATTAGTTATATATTTAGATAAAATTCCTAATATCTAAAGATAAAAATTTAGATTTAATTAATTTAAATTTAAAAATCTCATTCGTTAATTTTGTTTACGTGGCAGTTGAATTATTTAATTATAAAAGTAATAATCTCTTATTTAATTGACTACTACTATGATTTATAATCCTACGTGGCGCAATAAGAAAATTAGATTCTACATGGCTCTCTAAAAACTCGGGAAAAAACTCCCCTTTATATATCTATAGTAATATATAAAGTGAAAGGGGGTTTTGGGTGATAAATTTCACTTTCCCAAAATACCCCTTTAATCTTTTATAATTTTCAAAAGAAAACTACCATAATTTGAAAAATATAACTACCATTTTTTTTTTTAAAAAAAAAAAAAACTACCATCCTTTAATTTATTTTATTTTAATTTTTTTTTCTTTTTTTTTTGAGGAAATTATAATTTGCATGAACATTATAATGAATCTTACCTTTTAATAACCTCTAGATTTCATTGATTTATAAACCCACTAATATATTTTTTTTATTAGAATAAGGTAGATAATATTTTAGAAAAAAAAAAAGAGAGAATCGAGCCATGCATATTAATTTCTTATGTTGCACACGCAATTTGCGTGTGTCTCACAGCTTGTATAAATTAAATTAAATTAGATTTATACCCTTACTTTACCATAAAATCCCCCAAAAAAAAAAAATTGTGGGAAAATTTTCAAGTTTCCAACGCTATATTTTGAAACCATAAAATCGCGCGGTTTTTCCAATTTGTGCGTACGTGGAAAAGAGGGAAAAAAGATGTGCGGCGGGATTTTGTTGGAGCCAAATTCGGTGATTCTTCTTTCGAATAAAAAATTTCAGATCAAAATAAACAATTCTTCCACCACCAAACACGGCGGTCATCGGCGAAATTCACGCATCAATGGCGGCGATTCGTTCGAATTAAGCTTTGAATCTGCAATGTCGGCCAAATAATCATTCATTCATTCATCCAATTTCTAGGTATTTGCTTTCTCTCTCCTAATTGCATCCGTACAATTTTTGCTGAAGTTAGGGTTTCGATTTTTTGATTGTGTATTGTCGGATGATCTTGTTTTAGGATAATCACTGTTTTATTGTCAAATCATTGTTTAATTTAGTTGATTTCGCTAGAATTTTGGCATGATTTTGGTTGAAATCAATCATTTCAGTGCGATGTCGACGAATTAAGCGTTGTTGTCTGGCAATGTTTCGTCTAGCGAGGATCAAATCGTAATTGATGATTGCTTCATCTGGCTTCAATTGAATGTATGTGTGATTTCTGTCAATCTTATTTTTTCTGTTGCTATGATTATTTCGTGGAATTTGGAGATCGAGTTCAATTAGGGTTTCAATTTGGATGATAATTGTGGTTGTGGCTTTAATTCTGCTGGATTTTGGCAATTATATCATACAATGGTGGAATGTATTATCACAAATGATGTTTTGTATTTGTCGTTCTTTGATGTCATACTGAAATACCAAGGGCAGTGTTTAGTTAATCAAGTGTTAATTAAATTAAATTTTTTCCTGTCATTCAGTGATCATTTCATGTTATGTAACTACGTATTATCACTGATGTTTTTAAATTGATATGATCACTATTAGTTTTGTTTGTAAGTCATTGGCACTTGGAATTCATGAGCAATGGAATACATTTTTTTTTTTTTGGTTTTTAAGTAATGAAGAAATTAGGATGTTGTTTACTCTGGAAGGACAGATTTAATTGCGCATCACCATTACAATTTTAACATAAACTATTTGATTTTCCTGGAGTAAGTGGTGTTATATATGATTGCTTTCCCATCTAATCAAGGCAACATTGTTCAAAGACTACATGAGATAAATTCTTGTTTCATGTAGCGCTTGCCTCATCATTGACTCATTGAGATTAAAGTTCTGATATTGTTGTTTCTGATGTTTACTTTGAAGCTAAATTTGAAGTAGTCATGCCATTTTTTTTTGTCTCCTTATTCTGTATGGATTAGGTTTCATAAAATTAAAGTTAATTTTGGGTTAGATGGTTGATGAAGCTATTAAAACATCTTTAACATTAGTTTTTAATAAAGTTAACACACATTGCCTTTGAGAAACCCATCCTATTTTCCAAACTTGTCAGCTTTACCTATTGTCTTATTTTTAGTTTGGTTCATGTCTGGTCCGTCCTTTAAGGCTGTGGTGGTTTGTCATCCTTTTGGTATGGCAAATAAGGAGCCTGTGTTTTTGACCTCATATTTTTAGTAATGGAGTTGTGATAGGAGATACCTCTATGAGTGATGAAGAAATCAACATGGAGTATGTGCGAAGGATTAGGAGAGTAGAGGTGGAGATTGCACTGAGGAAGATGAAACCTAAGAAGGCGGTTGGCCCTGATGGGGTACCGATAGAGGTGTGGAGGTGTTTGGGTAAGATTGGTATTGATTGGTTAACAAACCTTTTCAACAAGATATGGACGGCTACAAGGATCCCACAAGATTGGAGGAAGAGCACCTTGGTCCCGATTTATAAAAACAAAGGAGACGCTCAAGATTGTTCTAACTATCGAGGAATTAAGCTTATGAGCCATACTATGAAGTTGTGGGAAAGGGTGATTGAACAAAGGTTGAGGGCATGCACAAGCATTTCAGATAACCAATTTGGTTTTATGCCTGGGAGATCTACTATGGAGGCATTCCATTTGATAAGACAAATGATGGAGTTTTATAGGGTAAAGAAGAAAGATCTTCATATGGTCTTTATTGATTTAGAGAAGGCATATGACAAGGTGCCAAGAGAGATACTTTGGTGGGCAATGTTGAAGAAAGGTATCCCACGAAGGTAAGTAGACCTAGTTAAGGATATGTATCGGGATGTGTCAACAAATGTGAGGACATGCGGAGGGTTGACAAAAGATTTCCCTATTACAATCGGATTGCATCAAGGGTCTGCATTAAGCCCTTTTCTTTTTGCAACGGTTCTAGATGAATTAACTAGACCAATTCAAGATGAGGTTCCATGGTGTATGTTGTTCGCGGATGATATCGTTTTGGTGGATGTGACTAAGGATGGGGTTAATGTCAAGTTGGAGCAATGGAGGCAAAGGTTGGAATCTAGAGGGTTTAAGCTAAGTCGGAGTAAGACTGAATATTTGGTATGTCGTTTTGACACTCAGAGGGGGACAAGCAATGAAGTGGTGAGTTTGGATGGAAAGGATTTGACCATGAGTGAATGTTTTAAGTATCTTGGGTCGATCATCCAGAAGAATGGTGACATTGATCAAGACGTGGCCCACAGGATTAAGTCAGGGTGGCTTAAATGGAGAGCGGCCACGGGAGTGTTATGCGACCGCAGCATTCCCTTACAGTTGAAGGGAAAATTCTACAGGACTGCCATAAGACCAGTGTTGCTCTATGGTACAGAATGTTGGGCTTCTAAGAAAGAGCATATTAAAAAGATGGGGGTTACGGAAATGCGCATGTTAAGGTGGATGTGTGGAAACACTTTAAGAGATAGAATCAGAAATGAGGTTATTCGCAAGAAAGTAGGTGTGGCAGGCATTGTAGATAAATTGAGGGAAAACCGTCTGCGTTGGTTTGGACATGTAAGACGGAGACCCGAGGGTGCACCGGTGCGAAGAGTGGAAGAGTGGGATCATGGAGGGATTAAACGAGGAAGAGGGAGATCAAAAATGACTTGGTTGGAAGGAGTGAGGAAGGATATGAAGTGCATGGATTTACGTGAGGATGAAGTTTTGGATCGTAAGGGATGGAGGAGAAAGATTTATGTTGATGACTACACGGAATAATCAAATTTGGTTCATGTTAGCCGACCCCACTTTTGGGATTAAGGCTTTGATTGATTGATTGATTGATTGATTGGTCTGAACCTTAGAGGCTTAGAGCAAAATCTGTAACATTCTTCTGCTTCTGTAAGTTGGTTTGTGGAATAATTAATACATTATATTCTTCAGAAACACTATGTAAGGGCGAGTAAATATAAATTTTGGTTATTGAGCGTAAAAAATGAGGTTGCATCTTAATCTTGGGTAAAAATGGTGCTCATATATTCAATCATTAAAAATATGCTCTGGTTGTAGGACACATTTGTAGCATTTATTATTCTTATGAGAAGGACGTTGTCGTATTGAAAAGTTGGTTAATTTGGCTTGGGGATGTTACATGGTTGCATCTTTCCCACATCATCTTACAACAGCCTTATAATGAAAATGCATAGCACTCTTCAGGAGAAGCTCAGGGAAGAATAGCTGGTTATTAGTTTCTTACTTTGTTTGAGTCAGTACATCACTTTTGAATGTCAGTCAACATTTTTCATTTCCCTATTATTGAAATTTCCCATATTTGGCTCATCCAATGAATTATATAGATCAATGCAGGCATGTAGCTGTGATGAAATTATATTGTTTACAAAATCACATAAAGACACAAAAATTTAATGAGTTGTTGTCACAAGTCTTACTTTGACCATATTGTCAAATAAGAAACAAACTTTACTATCGAAATATTATTGGATTTCAAATGATTAACTTATATATATAACAATACTGAAGGACTTTACGGTTAAGGCAGGTTAGGCTGTAGTAGTTGCACCTTCTAGTGTAGAACCTATGAAGTTATAATGACTGAGCATTGTTTTTATCTTTATGTGTCCCATCACAGCTGCGGCTTTAACAATAATTTCCCCAATAATACTTTATCTAATGAAATCAATTGTCAAAGGTGTTTCTATGTAGCAAGCAATTGAAATCATAGAGGTGTTGTTGCTACTGCTGAAGCATAAACCTATGGTGTTTCAAGCTCAAGAGGACCTGAGAGTGTATAACATGTATCATGGTGTGTCTTAGGCTATTGATGATTAGCAAAAGACTCATCGAACTTTTGTATTAGCCTAGAATGCTTATTGAATTTTCGAGACTGAAAATGCTAAACTTGAATGTCCTGGATATATTTGGTCCAATTAAGGCTTTTCAAGTTATGGTTCTGCAGGATGCTTCTATGTATGAAGTTTCCTAGTGCTGAAATTTTTGTCACAGTGAAACTATACTAGCATATGGCCTTGCTTATTTTTATATAATGGTTACAATGGAGGTGAAGGGCAGGGCAAAAGGAAGGAATGGAATTGTAAAGCAAGAATTGGTAGGAAGTAGCATTTTTGTCTTATTGTTCAATTATAGCTATTCTTCTTCCTTTGTCTGTCAACTCCTTACAAATAACTGAAAATAAATTAAATGATCCAGCATTTTTAGTTCTTTTTCTTTCCACGCTAAATCCTCTCAACCAACAAGCTTTCAAAGACTAGGGATTTTGTAAATGTCATCATTCTTCTTTTATTTCTAGGTTTAGTCATTGTAACTGTCTTTTTATTTCTTCTTATGTATTCAGAATACCATTTCCCCCCTTAAGTATTGAAGAGTCTGACTAAATGATTTAGAAGATATAAAGACAGGATTGATGAGCCATTTAGGGAATCTCTTCCCATTTACCAAAGGCATTATAGCTAGACCTGAACCAAGTGCTTGTTGCATGGCCTGATACTGTATACTTGATTGTTTAGTGAGCAGCATGAGCAAAATATCAGTTTTTGCTTATCTAAGATCGACATCCTCTGGACTTGCAACTTTAAGTAGAATATGTATACTTTAAGCTGGTGTCTGGCTTATCTCTGCAAATTATGTACTTGCTACTTTTGATGTAGTCGTAACCGAATCAAATGCCTGTTATCTAGTCTTGTATTTGTGGCTGTTTAGTAAGTAGCATATAGAGAAAGTGTTTGCTTATCTAAGATTGACGCATCTAAGAACGACAACATGGACACCTAATGAGCAAACTGTGGGCATATGGCCAATGGAATGAGATTCTAGATGAAGAAAGAGGAGAGGAAAAAGGGGCTACAAGGACATTATTCTTCATATGTTTGCAACTTTGTTGCCTCAAGTTTTACTTGCGGCTGTGCTTGATTAAATTAATTCTCTATGGTGCATGTATTTTAGAAATATGAGGAGCAGTTTGCAGCTAGAGGTTGTAATATTAGTTGAGCTATATTCCTGAGGGAGTTTGATATTTCCACTGCTCACATCATTTACTTTTGTTCTGGATGAGTACATTTGTGCTTTTCCTTTCTGGCAAAGATTGTGTTTCAAATTTGTTCTAATAATAAGTGGTATCCTATTTGGAAGTTATGTATTAAGCTTAACATGGTCGGTTATCTGCTTTTCTTAGTTTTCTGCTATGTTGCTTGATTTCCTTAATTTACCTTAAGCACCCATGCTGTGTCCCCAACACATTGACATGAGTATGGATTCTTTGACACTTCATTTGGATAAAAAACTTAAACCTTTTCATTAAAACACTGATATTGACACTCGTTCACGTCTGATTTAATATCCCTGAGTAAACATAACATAGCTGTTCTGAGATATTTGATGATTAGACAGTAGGTTCTTGTTTTTGTTCAGAGGTTTTACCTTCAAAAGATAAAGCCTATAGATCCTGTACTTGGGATTTGCCTAGACATCCTTGGTTTGTTGAAGAGATGGCAAATCTGTAATAAACTTCGCCTAGTTAGTGACTCTATCTGATGTACATTAGTTTGAATGGATTTACCTTACTGGAATTGCCATTAACATTCCCAAGTTTCAAAAATCTTCTTGCACCTCCTGCTTGGAATGTAAGAGCTTATTAACTGTGCTGTTACAGATTGAAATTTGGAGTGAAAGAAGAACAATTAGAGATTCCTGCTGTAAATTGTTTAGATATTTTTTATATTTAACTTGTAAGAATATTATGTCTAAATTATCAAGGCCCTTTTCTTGCAGAATTCGATTTGTGAAAGCATCGTGCATCTGTTGAATAAGCAACCCATCATTTTCCAATGTCCCGTTCTGCACTTAACCTGTTTATTTTTTCACAAGGTAAAGCTATCAAATCTTCCTCACTTTATTTTAGATTGGTTGTACTGGTGTGACATTTATTCTTCAAAAAAGTCAGGCCTGATATTTCGCCTGGCTCATCAACTTACTGTAGCATCTGTCCAAGCATCACAACCCAATTGATCTGACTGTTTCTGATAGGGGAAGCGTCGTTTACAGTGCAATGAATTTGATCTTTGTGAAACTTAATCTGCATCACGGAGTACTATCCATAGACGTTCTGACTATTACCGAAATCTAACACACCATTATTTCCACCCCCAGTCCTCATTGGGTGGCTGTGGTGGTGAAGGCGAAACAGAGGAGAGAGAAAGTAGAGGGCGTGACGGCGGTGATTACTGATTAGGGGGGGGGGGGGGGGAAATGGTGATGGTATATTGGTATAGTCATGGTGTTGGAGAAGGTAAGGTGAGGGTATATGAGGAGAGGGGAAGGAGTAGAAGATAGCTAGCTGGTAGGGTACATTTAAACTTATGATGAATTAAGCTTATTTCTACAGCATATTGAAAAAAAAAACACACACACGTGTTAATTGCTGTTTATTGCATTATCTCTAGTTTAAGAGAAAGTTATTGGTTTATTGTCACTTGTATCCCATTTACATGACGGTGAATAGGATAATTTTATTAAGGAGCAATAATGATTTGAGAACCAGGATAATGACTGACATTTTGAAAAGTTAATATTGTTTACAAATTTTCTTTTGGTAGATGCTTTTTACAAAATCTTATCCCACTCAATTTCTTTCTTTCGTATCCTCTCCCAAGTCATGAAAAATTCTCTCTTTCTTAAACTCCTAATAATATAATTGACTATAGAGAAAAATGTTTGATGAATGAATTTTCAATTGACTAGTTTTTCACTAAAAAATAATTACTAGCTAGATTAACTAGTTTATGTCACTTTTGGGTAGTATCACTACAAGAAAACAGTTGAATACCGATGGCTAAAATCAAAAAATAATAATAATAATAATAATAATAATAATAATAATAATCAAATAATAATAATAATAGTATATTTTTGTTAAATATTTTAATATGTATATTTGTATATACACATATGTATAATAATAAATAATCAAAAATCACTAATCCTTAGTTAAAAATCATTAATTAATAAGTTCAGTCCAGCTCAGCTCAGTTCAGTCCAGCTTAGCTCAGTTCAGTCAATGAGAACAGACCCTAAGCATTCCCGTAAAAATCATGATAAGGGTATCAATATGCATGCATGAGTTATTGGTTTTGTCAATATTTTTAAAAAACAATATTAAAAAATCATGTAAACTTAGTTGGATAATTTTTTGTAACCGATGTCACCCAAAGATAATAGTGACTAAAAATAATGTAAACGAACTTACAATACTCAATTTTAATTTGTCATTACCAAATTTGAACTTTTTTTTTTTTTTTTGACAAGCACCAATTTTGAACTGAATCACCTATAAAGCTATAACTTTTCACCTAAACACACCCCAAACCAATCCAGCCCATTTTCCACATTTGTTTAGGTCTTATGAGTATTTGATAACATACTCATGCATATCACTACCTAGTAGGCTAGGATTAGTTGATTATCATTTCCTGACTGCATGGCTATGTAACTATGTTGCATCTGTTAGCCTGTATCAATAGCCGTATATTTTACAGGAATGTTATTCCCCCCCCCCCCCCCCACACTCCCACGCTCACCCCCACCCCCTCCCCTGCCCCGCCAAAAAAAGGAAAAAAAAGGGGCAAAATTAAAAGAAGCTTATTGTGTTTCTTGTAAAAGATTATCTATTTTAATTTCTCAAAATAACAATTAGTATTAGGTACTACTGGAGTATTATACTCATGGTACCTAGGATGCACGGACTCGGGTACGGGTGTCGGACTCGGGTATGGGTCTAAGTGTCAGACTCGGAAAATTCTAAAATTAAGGATCCGGGGACACGCTTTTAAAGAGTCCAAATTTTGGATTTGGACTCGGGGACACGAAAATGCAAAAAAAAAAAAAATACTATAATAATAAAAAAATAGTTAATTGTTCAATGATTTTTTAATTTTATTTTAAATTTTTTGTTTAGTTCTGTACCTGACAGGAAAAAAAACAAAGTAAGAAAGAAAAGTCAAAGTACATTTATTGTTCAGATTAAAATAAAGATAAAAGAAAAGGGAAAAAAGAAAAGGTAAACTTGGTAAAGAGGAGTTAGAGGACACGTTATTATCCCCACCTACTCCCACCTCCACAATAAAAAAAAAAAGAAAACAGAAATTGCAACTTGAAAATGTCGAAGAACTAGAACAACCCAGCCTCCCGTCACCGGCTAAGAAAACCGGCAACTTCTTGGTGCTGCCTGTTCGTCTTTCCCTTCCGATCAAAAGCCCTAAGATTTCGACTCTTGTTTTGGTGAATCCGACCTTCTATTTTAGATCTAGGGTTTATGACTGACGAGCCCACTTTTTCTCCCAAGCGTCCGACCCGGATTCCGTGTCCGCACCCGGGTCGCGTCGCGTCGACACCGGTACGGTGGGGTGGTTGGCCGAGTCCGAGCTTCGCAGCATGGTACTCCAGCATATTAAGTGAAATAACATACATTTAAAATAAAATAACAAAAATCTGTGAGAGTATATAAATGAAAATAAACCTAAAATAATTAAATGTTCAAGTTCATTTCTCACTCCACACCTTTTCTCTCTCTAATTTCCCAATTCACCATTTTAGCATCATCAAATCCTTCATTCTTCTCAACAAAAACCACAAAAATTCTTTTGATTACTATTTTAACCACTCAAACAAGCACAAAATTGCTCAATTGAAGTTGAAAATCAATTTCACTACATAAAAAATGATTGATATTCATGAATAATACGAAGTATAAAGATACGACAATCGCGAAGAACAAGAATGAGCAAAACAAAGTAAGTAGATTTAATTTGTTTTTGTTTTTACTTAAAGTAATTAAAAATGTACTGCTAATTTAAACTAAATACGTTAATTTGATTTGATTCAATTGAATCTTTGTTATTTTTGAATTTGCTAAAACGTTGTGTTATTTTATGAAAACTTTATGTTATTTTACTAATTATAATACAATGTAATTCTGATAAAACATTATGTTATTTTACGCAAACCTTGTGTTATTTTGCTAAAATAACCTTATGTTATTTTGCTAAAACATTGTGTTACTTTGCGTAAACCATGTGTTATTTTGATAAATTCTAGTGTTATTTTGTGTAAACCTTAGTCCGTGTTATCTTATTATAAACTTTTGTTGTCTCACACAAAGCTTGAATTATTTTGTTGAAATCATTTGTTATTTTGCTAAAAGATTATTGTGTTATCTTACTTGAACTTTGTGTTATTTTGTTTCAACCTTTTGTTATTATTTTTTTTCACATGCATGTTATTTTTACACAACAATATGTTAATATCCCTTTCCGTAAAAAGAGCTCAGCTAATTATCAGTTAATTAATTTCTGCATCAAATTTCGTTTGTAAATTCTTGATTCTTTTTCTCTTCTTTAAATAAAATCATCTTCATTCAATTTGTTGTTCAAATTTAATCAGATTCCCACAAATATAGAACACTCAATTTGATTTTTAGGGTTTTAATATTTTTGATTTTGGTAATTTGAACAATTAGCTCTTCAATCAACAAAATTAGTTAATAATAGACTGATTGAAGAAGATAGATCTTGAATGTTGCAGAAATTTTAAAAATATTGAAAGAAATTTTGAAAAATAAAGGAAGAAAGAGCAGGAAAACGAGGAAGGAATTTTTTTTTTTTTTTTTTTTTTTTTTTTTTTTTTTTTTTATAATTAGACCAGTGGAGTACTATAGAAATTGCGCAAAACAAGCTTAGCTTTTATATGCAACCTCATTAAATTTTCCAAAGTTTTGAACCAATGGGTCTGCCCCCACACAGTAATGAAAGTAGAGTGGGCCCCTTATTATTTTGATCCTAGAAATATTTCTAATTATTTTGGTAGGCAAATAGTAGGAAATAAAGTTATTATGCTTAAAACATATAATGAAGAGATAGTTGCTACTGATGCAACATGAGATGCGATGATAGATGATGGGAACCTGCGTTGAGGACTCAGTATATAAGTACTCACTGGCATAACTTCTTCTCTGCAAGTTCTTAGCAACCCAACACTTCTTGGCCTTTCTCTTATAATATAGCGTAATTTTTAGAAACAGAGATATTTAAATCCATTACCTATCATGCCTAGAGCAGCACCAAGAGATCCTCTAATAGTTGGCCGAGTTATCGGGGATGTTTTGGATCCCTTCAATCGGACTGTAACTCTGAGGGTAAGCTATAGCAATAGAGATGTTAATAATGGATGTGAATTCAGGCCCTCTCAGGTTGTTAATCAACCAAGAGTTGAGATTGGAGGTGATGACCTTAGGACTTTCTACACCTTGGTAAGTCATCGCTTAGCTGACCTAATAATGAAAAAACAAACAATAAAAATCCAATGTAAATAAAAGTACTATTACTTCGTCTTCCTTCTTTTAGCCCTTTTCTTCATCATTTCTAAACAACTGTCATGTTTTTAAATACATGCTTTTTTAACTAATGATCTGAATCTTCTCATTCGTGTGTAGTAAGATTTTATAGTGGTTTCTTTGCTAAATGCGTTAATTTCTATAGGTTATGGTGGACCCTGATGCTCCTAGCCCAAGTAATCCGAACCTGAGGGAGTACTTGCACTGGTGAGTACACTCTTTTTGTGTTTAACCCCCTTTTTTTCACATTAGCATTTTAAAATTTACTGTTCTTTTCTCACCCTCTTCTCCTAGTACGAGTACTTTTGTTGATTTTGAAACGTAAAATACTGCAATTTTCTTTATTAATTACTTGTCTGGTGGGGAAAATAGTTCCTATCTCAATATCTTATATTAGGATTTATTTTTTATGAAGTATTTTTTTTTTAAAAAAAAAACTATCCCTATTGTACATATGGTACATTACTTGTTAAATTTACCATCCGTTTTTTACGAAATTAAAAAATGCCATCTTCAAATTGCAATACCAAGGTCCTTGTGTCACCATCCTATTAGTCAAAATTAATTCTACCTCTGTTATATGTCAAATCGTTGCAAATAATATGTAACGGAGGTAGTAAAATAAAAAAAACCTACCAAGCCCAACAGCCACCTGCTCCCCTGCTCGTGAACCCTACCAAGCCCCCACCTCTGCTCGTGAACCCTACCACACTTGTCGGACCACTAATACACAATTGCATGAATCAATCGAAGGTTAGAGAGAGAAGAAGCTAATACAGTGCCGAGCGTAATTTCACTGATGAGAAGATTGATTTTTCTTGGTTTCACCAAGCTTAGCTTCAATGGCGAAACACGCGGGATTGAAGATTGATTTTTCTTGGTTTCACCAAAGATTGAGATTTTTTTTGGTTTCACCAAGCTTAGCTTCAATGGCGAAACACGCGGGATTGGTAGGGTTTTGCGAGCAGGGATGGAGGCTTGGTGGGGTTTGTCAACAGGTAGGGGTAGGGAGAACAGGGTGGCTACAGAGGACTGGGTGTTAGGGGGATTTTTTGCATTTATTTTAAAAAAAAAGTTTATTATTTTTCACCAATAGAGTGGTTACACGTGAGCCCTCAATTGAAAAACAGGAGAAATAGAGGAGGGAGTGGTTATACTTACTGGTTTGCGTTTTTAGGGTAGTATTTTTTTTAATGTCGTAAAAAACGAGTAGTAAATTCAACAAGAGGTGTATTTGGGGTGGTTTATTTAAAAGGGAAATTCCCAACGGTGACCTCCAACTTTTGCTACGCACCAATGGTGACCTCCCCTTTTTTTTTATTATACAAAATGACCTTAGTTAAAAATTTCATTAAGTATTAACTATGGTTAGATTTATATTTTTTTTAAAAAAAGAAAAATTAAAAAATTAACCCCAACCACCAGAAATCAGCCACCCTCACCCGCCAGCCGCCATTACCCTTTCCAGCGACGCCACCCTAGGTTTCTCTGACCACCACCGATGCTACTCAAGCTCTCTCCGACCTCCGGTGATGCTGTGCCCCAGTTCTACTCAAGCTCTCCCCGACCTCCGGTGATCCGGTGATTGTTAAATTCCCGCCCACGACCCTCACTCTCTCTCCTCCTTCTCACCGACACCACCTCTAAATTGCCCGAACTCCAGAACACCGACCATCCCAAGACCATCAATTTACCCGATTCGACCACCGATCGATCTCTATCTCATCTTCTCTGCCTTCTCCTTCACCGATCGATCTCTATCTCATCTCTATCTCTTTGATCCCCGCCCAAACACGAAACCTCAAACCCTGAACCCACCACCCCTCCTCGACCAAAACCAACCCCATGGCGAGAATCGAAGGTCATAGGAGAGAAAGTTTTGAGGTTAGGGTTCAGATCTAGGCGGTGGAAAGGGTGGAGGTGATGGTTTAGCGGTTTGGTGGGAGGTCGGCGGTTTAGATGAGGGGTTCGGTGGCTCCAGTTAGGGTGGAGGTGATGCTGGGCCTGCTGGCCTGGCTATGTGGTGGGGATGAGGGTGGAGGTGGTGGCTAGGTTGGTGGTTTTACTTTTTATAGTTTTTTTTTTTTTTTTTTTTTTCAAAGTTAACCATAGTTAGTTTTTTTTAACTAAATAATACTTATTAATGTCATAAGTGAGATAAATTTCATAATAAAGGTCATTTTGTATAATAAAAAAATAGAGAGGTCACCATTGGTGCGTAGCAAAAGTTGGGGGTTACCATTGAGAATTTCCCTATTTAAAAATATTTCATTTATATTACTCCCTCCATATCGTAATAATTGCTGAATCGTAACATTTTCTTTTTACGTCCAACTTTCTTATTTGGTAAAGATCCACTATAATTTTATTAATTATCTATCCTACTAAGCCCACTTTTCACAAATATATTATTATTTCTATCCCTTGCTAACCTTACTCATATTACTTTTTATTATTTCTCCCTTATACTAACTATACTTTAAATTATAAAAAAATTATCCATTTGTAATATTTTATTGAAGCTTATAAGTATATCCTATATTTTTCTTAAACTATGTGCACTCCCTTACAATAATATTATTGCGAAATGGAGTGAGTATTAATTATGGAGTTTGAGAGTTTTAGCTCGCAAATATAAATGAAAAAGAAGAAACCATGCATGATTTAGTTGTTTGGTGATGAATTAATAATCGATTATTCTTAGGACATAGGAAGATTAGGAACCTTGAGATTATTTGCTTGGCTCTTGCATACTAGCCTACTAGGAATAATATTTAATAAAGGCATTCATTTTACCACATAAAACAAGTGAAAATTTAAAATGTAAGGTATATTGAATACTGTAGGCTTTAGATCACAAGATGACGTCATCAAGTACATATCATGTACGTAACCCACCTCTTTTCCTGGCACTTGTTTTTCGCTTTTCCTGCAAATGATTCTGAAAATCAATTAAATTAATGACTTTTAATTTTTATTTTTATTTTTATTTTGTTTTTTTTTTTTTTTTTTTTTTTTTTGCAGTCTTAATTTTTCAAAAATTTAGCCGTATCTTTTTTTACCCCTTATTATAATATTCTGCTTTATTTCGCTGCACATACTCTCTAGTCTCTACTCCATAATCCATATTGTTTATTGCCTAACTAGATTTTTTTTTTTTTTTTTTTTTTGGAAAAAGGTTGGTGACTGATATTCCTGGGTCCACAGGTGCATCCTTTGGTGAGTTTCCCTTATCATTAATCAAAATCCAAGCATCGGATGTTCCTATTTGAATATTTGTTTGATGTAGTTTTTGAGCACTATAGTTAGGAATTTTTGTTTAGTATTAGGGCCCCTACATGGTACATACTGCATGAAATTGTGTGTTTGTGGTGATGTCTTTATTGCTCAATGACTCACCGGAGAGCACTGTTGTTTTTACTGGCTTAGACTCTTCTATTTTTAGTAGTTACCTTAAGTACTTTTTTTCTGTGCAAAAAAAAAAGTAACTTCTGTTTTTTTGAGAACAAATTTACCTTACACTTGATACCATGAGGAAATGTGACTTCTTTTTATTTTTTAATAATAATAAAATGGTCAAGTTTGACTGTTAGTACTTTACATGTCTTCAACACTTTTAGTATCCGAATTTGAGTAATATAGCTGTAGATCCCTCAAAATACATCCATGTATTATGTGATATCCGTGTGCTGATCATGTCGAGAGAGGATGGTGGAGGGAAAAAAAACAGGAAAAGGTAGTTAATTTAGGTGGGTGAGGGAGCTAACTAGGGAAGAAGTTGAGGCCTTGAAGGTTTATTCCTTGTAAGAAAAAGACCACAAATGAAAAAGGGTAATTTCTTATTTCGTTGGACCAAAACATCTGAAATTTATGAAGAATCCTTTGCTGCTTTATTCTTAAATTTCCCATTCTCCTTTTCACCTTTTGTGTACTCAAATGCTTACCACGAATAGCATTTGCTTTTGTTTGCTCCGCCTTAAGGTTTGTTTTCGACTGCCTTAGTAGTCTTAAGGGAGTTGCTATTTGATCATTAGGTTCTTTTTAAGCTTAGCTTGAATTGTAGTGTATATTGGTGAAAGATAGATCTGTGAAGAAAGAGTGAAGATTGCAAAGCTATGTGTGGCCTAATAATTTGTACTCTGTCTTGTAAGGAACTCAACTTGGTTTGTGTAAGAAATTCTTCTTGGTACTATTATCATGTCAAAGAAAATTCTGCTTTCCAAAGTGACAAAATTTATGATTAGATTTTTGAATCTAGAACATTTATTTAAGATAAAGTTGGTCTTCGTACTATCATGATCATCCCTCATTTCATAGCAATAGTACGGTTTTAAGAATAATATTTGTAGACGAGAAATTCAGCATTGATTCATATTGTAAAAGTTACTTTAGAACAATTCAAATTTTTAGTCTTTACCAATTCTTTGCACTTGTAGCCATATTTTCATTATAATTTCCTAATTATGTACATATATGTACAAATAATTTAGCTTAACAGATAACATTCTTTACTTTGTAGATATAAAGGGTAAAATTTATGTTGGTCTTAAAGTTTTCACACAGTTGTTTCTACTCTCTGAATATGATATTGTCTTTTGTTTAGGCCAAGAGATAATTTGCTATGAGAACCCAAGGCCAGCAGTGGGAATACATCGATTCGTCTTTGTGTTGTTTCGACAACTTGGAAGGCAAACTGTGTATCCTCCTGGGTGGCGCCAAAACTTCAACACTAGAGACTTTGCTGAAGTCTACAACCTCGGCTTGCCCGTCGCCTCTGTCTATTTCAATTGCCAGAGGGAGGGAGGCTCTGGTGGAAGGAGGTTGTAAATTATCTACACTCCCTCTATAGTGAAGAGATCACTGGACATGATCTAATGCACTTCTTAACGTTCTGCCTAATAGTCTTGATAATAATGAGGAGAATTTGTCAGCAATTGCAGCACTTTTCTTATTATAAGTACCGTATACAAACAATCTTCTTTTAAGACATTTTTGTTAGAGTTAAAAACTAATACTAATAACTCATAATTTAACCCTTAATCATCATACGGCGGTAAGTTGAATATTAAAATTAGTTACTACTCGCATCTCCGTATTTATCTAAAAGAAATGTCTTTTTAAGTTGAGTATTTACACAAGTTTTTATAAGGTATTTAATTTAAAAAGTGATTTGTTATGGAATAGTTAATGTGTACTAGTATTTTCTTTTTCCTTTTTTCCCTTTCTTTTTTACTTCTAGAAGTATGCTCCTCTCCCCTGTTATTGTTTTTTGTTTTTTTTGGAAATGTATTGTACAATTTCAGGGGTGCCTAAATAATGTAATTATTTCTTTGATCTTTTCACAGTTGTGAATGAATTACTTGCTTTCTTGTCAAAAGTGTGCTACATATTTTTGGGAGTTAGATCAAGGTGTAGCCTATTTACATTTCACAATTAGATTGAACCCACCTTATTTGTTGGACCCAAAAGCCCATTACATTGGGACAGTGTAGCAATCTTTTACAGAATTTTGCACCCATACAATATTATTTAGTTCAATTTATCAAGAAACATCAATATATAATCTATATACGAAGTATACTTTACTAATAAAGTAAAACACTCTAATATCATCATGAAATACATAATAATTAATACATGGATACAACCACACTAAACTTAACATTCTAGCAAACTCTAATAGTCATGGAAACCTTAGAAACTAAACTTATCATACACCATTACATCACATGCTCGGTAGGACATCTCTTCATACCAAACTTACATGTAAATACGTACGATTTTACATTAATACAACGATCTAAGAAGATAAGAACTTGTGGAAAAGAGATTCAAATTTGGCCATCTCCTTGTGTGGAAGAGCAACCAAAACATTCACCCCAGCATTGGATTCATTAATATCAGGAAACAACAATATGATATCCTTTCTATGATAAACCAAAGGGCAACAATACTTTGGTTTTCCCCAAGGATACTCCACTTGATTAAACCCTAGTCTCCACCATGAAGACATCAAGAACTCCCCATTAGGAAACCCTTTGTACAATTCACCCCAATCTATGGCTGATCGCGCATACTCATCATTCATCCTTGTTGCTCCTTCTGTCACCAAATCCACTAGCTCCGAGAGTGGAGCTTCCTCTAATTTCTTGCAATTAGCCATTGCATACGCGGTTAATACTGCATTACCGGCAAATGAGGTTGGTAAAGGAGGGTTTAGCTTTGCCCTAATATCAACCGCAAATAGCATGGTTGATGACCTTTCTGATAAGTTGTTTTCATCATTTTCACTATTAGATAAGGCCTTGCATCTCCATACTAGAGCTGAAATCACGTTGAATCCCGTTACTTTGCCCTTTCCGTTGGTGGGCCCTGCCTTCGCCTTAGCCTTAAGGTCAAAAATGTCATTTTCCGAAAGACTAAATATCTTAAAGTCTAAGTCTTGAGGGGTGGTATCGAAGATGGTAGGGTTTTGCTCACCTTCACCCTCTTGGCCAATTGGGATCTTAAGCTTAAGGAGTTCGGGATGTGGGAATGTGACACGTGGCGGATCACGAGCCGCGAGCAACTCACGTTCATTGCATGGCTCAATTGGTAAAGGCTTGTCATCTGCTAAGGCTGCTAGATTTTGTAACAAGTATTTAATGCTTGTTCCATCAAATATTGCATGGTTTGTTTGGAGGCCCATTGCAAACCCACCACATTTAAACGCCGTCATCTACAGAAAAATAGTTACATCATACATTCACATCAAAGAATTGACAAATTTAGTAACACTCTAGACAATTAATTAAAAGAAGGGAGAAATATTGTGTATAACTAACTACTAGCTTGAAACAGTTTAAATGTCATTTTCATATCATTAACGAGGTTCAAATGTCACTTAAAACACAAATTAGAAGAATAATGTGACTTAACTTCTCCCTAAAATCTACTATGGAGTACTTTCGTTTCACAATCGATAAACTATATTAATGATTGACTTTTTTTTTCCATTTTAAAAGTGTATTCAAAGTTAGTAAATTATATAAATAATGTAAAAAGTCAAAGTGTTGCATCTATTGTGAAACGGATGTATGTTGACGGCATTGAGACCAAGCTATAATTATGAATTTTCATTTAACGCTAATAATTTCGAATCACAGATGAAAATATCTCAAATCTATGTAAAATACTTTGTACTAGTTATGTGTTGACAACTTTTGAGATTGAACTTTAATCTACCCGTCAAAAAAAAAAACTTTAATCTCACTAATTTTACACAAATTAAAGTTTATTGAATTAAAATAGCAATATATATAAGGTGTTGAAAATATATATGCTATAACGAACCAAAAAAGGAAAAAAAGTGTGGTTGAGCCTCATACTAATAATGTCTTATACCAACATTTAATCTCTTTTTATCTTGACAACATAGAGTTGGTGTAAAGCATATGTTCGTACTTTCATGTGAATTTCGTACAAAAGAAGATGGTGATCATGGAAAGAGAATGATGATATATAGAGGATATTAAAGTCACATGGTTTTTATGAAATTCATCAAAGCAATATAATGGAACCAACAATAACAATAACAAATGAAATCTACCTCAATAGGAAGACTATTCATCCAAATATATTTAATGTGATAGATTTAATTTTTTGCAATACTTATAAGTCATAACTCTCACAGTTCCTAAATAATTCAAGTACTAATTTTGTTATTCAATTCACATTGACTTAAAAATAAAGTCACTTATTTTTAGACCAATTAAATGTTTCGTATAAAATGGTAGTGAAAATTTATACTCCGTAGTGATTATACATACACATAGTAAAGCCGCTTGATTTAGTAAAAAGATTTGCATCTCACAATTACGAGATTGTAAAATTAAAATCCACTAGGGACTCTATAAGTCTATAGGATGCGGTGGAGATTTTCTTACCCCCACTCTTAAGCAGCCTTGCTAGGTTTTGTCTTAGTAATACCTTCTCCTTACCTTAATAACCGCAATACCTTATGATATAAAAGTAATGTAGGTATTACTTTTGGTAGTACGAGTATATGAATATTATTTGCAACGATTTGACATAAAATGTGACTGAAAATTTTCTAATTGCTGCATAATGTATAACAGAGATAGTATATTTATTGAGTGCTGTCCCTTTTATAATGTAAATGGTCTTAAAACATAGTCTCTGTGCTACTGGTACATAATAAAACGATTGGACTTTTGCGTAAGGCAGGTGTAAACACTATACACTGCTAGTGACAGGTTAAAAGCAACGAGCTTTAAATCCTTCAACTGTCTAGCTTTGTATCATTAAAGGAAATTAAATTTTCTCCCTTCATAAATATGTTTATGTACAAAATTAAATGTTAAGTCAAAAAAAATAAATGGTATGAAAGCTAAGGTATAACTTGTTCTATAAAATGATCAAAATTTGTAACAATGACCTATACTGTATTTGCCTATTTGGTGTTTAAAAGTTACTTCGTACATCAAAATAAAGTATGCGAATAGTGTTTAAGTACAAAAATAATATTGTAACTTTGGAGTTCGAGAAGCTAGATGCCAAGTTCTAAAGATGATAGAGGTCATGTTGTGACAAGTTAGGAATATCATTAAATAAGTTCAATTATAAGCTGGAAAAGTTAGGTTGCATTCATTAAATGTAACTCAGATTACATCAAACTAATTGAATAGCAACTCTTTCATGATCGATTTATACGAGATAATTTTATTTTTATTTTCAAAATATAGTGTTACAAAAGATACACTAGGCAAATGAGATTTATCTCTTTAAAATGAAGTGTATAAATTAATCTTTTTTTTTTTTTTTTTTTTTTTTGACGGGAAAGTGTATAAATTAATCAGGTTTATAGGAGTTGCAAATATTGTGAAATTTGACATAATAAAGTGTTAATTACCCAGAATAGCATCTTGAATCTCTTTGGCTAATTCAGAATATTATTTATCCATTTTAATTATGGGGTAATATCCATCTTAAAATTCTTGTCAATTTACTTATACCTACTGAAAATTTGACCACTATTTAGTATTTAACACAAAATACATACAAATACACATTATAAATACATGGTTAATTATATTCATGTCGAATAGAATACATTAAGTTTTCCTCTTAAAAATATACGTCTATACATTATGGTTACTATTTTTTACTAATATGTTTTAAGATGGTAAAAAGTTTTTCTCTAATAATAAACGTTTACATTTTTTTTCAGCAAAGAGAAAAAAATAAAATAAAATGCTGTACGTAGCCCTAAGGGCTACATATAAGCATTTAATTTACTCTTGAAAATTGTTTAAATTTAGAAAATCATGACAAAAACACACTAATTACACCGATTTACGCGTGTTTTTGTCATGAATTCCTAACTTTATACATTTTCCAAAAGTAAATTCAATGCTTATATATAGCCCTAAGGGCTATGTATAGCATTACCCATAAAATAAAAGGAACATTATTGTTAAATAGATTTAATATTTAATCTTGGTCAACGAGCACTGTGGGATTGGTGGAGACTAGATCTAGTATAAATCTACTAATTTATAAAAATAAGCTTAAATTCACATTTCATTCAACTTCTTAAATAATACTTAAATAAAAATTATCATCTGACATAACACGACAAGTATACAACAGTAAGTCATACGATATTTACAAAAGAAAGTACGTAACATAACATACCTGAACAATACAAAGGGGGTGACCATCCGCTCCCAAGGTAGCATCAAGTTCCTTAGTTAAAAGTTCCTCAAAAGCTGGATTAGGGTAAACCAAATCACCAAGTTCATCCAAAGTATACTCACAACTAGCTACCACAAACCCAATCCCTGCATTCTTGCAATCAACCTCAATTCGACCGGTCTCGGTGTTAACCTTAATCCTTCCTGGTAAGAAATAATATGGCACTAACAACTTTTGTAACACGTTCTTAAGCTTTTCAAACACAATTTTTGGAGGGAATTCAGGGTTTGGATTAAAGAAATGTATGGTTTGAACATCAAAGTTTAGGACTTGATCAATATTGGATAAAAGCATGGTTTTTTGTTCATTTTCTTGGGGTGAGAAAATTAAACATGAATCTTGGATTTTGACATTAAGGTGTTGAGGTAATTGTGAAGGAGCTTGGTATAGGGTTCCCATAATAGTAGCAAAGTATGGTTTTTTAGGTTTTTAGGTTTTTTTTTTGTGTTTTGATATGTTATTTTTCTACTTAAAGAGTGTGTATGTATGTGTTGAATTCTGTTGATATATATAGATGTAAAGTAGATAGGAAGGTCATGTTAATTCTTGAAACAAATTAATGTGCAAGCTGTTTTGTACTGGTCACAATTGGACTTTTCACTGTCAAAACTCTCTTACAAATTAAAGTACCTATAGTGAGCTTTTTTTTAAAAAAAAAATAAAATAAAAATAATAATAATAATAATTAATAATAATAATAATAATAACAAAATTAAAAAATTAAAGAATTAATATGATTTTTTTTTCCACTATTTTTATACTTGGTATATTAGCTTTGACCTTGTCGTAACATTACCTCTGCTTTTTATTAATTGTAATTAAAGAGTATTAATTATTTGTGAGACGTAAAATTATTTTGAATTGCAATTAACAAAAAAAAAAAAGACTAAAAGAGGTAGAATAGAATAATAATTTCAGAGTAATGTATAAACTAGCAAAAGAACATTGTCAACTAATAACTAAATTTGAGTGGTTTATTTATACTATTAAAACCATTAAAGATCAATATAAATTAAAGCGTTATTATATTAGACAAAAATGTCAAAATAGTAAAATACTATAAATAAGGGCTTGTTCTCTTCAACTTATTTTCAGTTCAATTCAAATCAGTTAAGCTCCAATAAGTTCAGTTCAGTTCATATCTTAGGGTCTGTTCTCTTACGTTGAAATTCAGTTCAGTTTAGTTCAGTTCAGGTCAGGTCAGTTCAGTTCAGGTCAGTTCAGTTCAGCTCAATTCAGTTCAGTTCAGTTCAGCTCCTAATTTCCTTCTCTTATAAAATATTCATTTCAAATTAGTTCAGTTCAGTTCAGTTCAGCTGAGTTTAGTTTAGTTCAGTTCAGTTCAGCTGAGTTCAGTCAATGAAAACAGGACCTTAATTTCTTTCTCTCGTAAAATATTCAAAGACGCGCATATTTATGAATCATGAACTTAACCAAACTTATTTGGAGTAATTGGTTAAGTTGGATGTTCACCTTGTAAATTTGAAATCACAAGGTTAGATCTTTCTAAATGTAACACTTGAAGGTGAGGATTCCTACCCCTCACCCCTCTCACTTTCAACTTTTAAGTGTCTAAATGACACGTAAATTAAAATAACCGTAGTTAAGATCTAATCGATGTCATTCTCTTTATCCTTAATACTAAATCATGATAGTGATTGTGATCCATAAACTTTATTATAACTCTTTAGTATAAGTAGTTACGTACAAGCTTAAGTAGGTGGGCAGTAGAGTGGAGACTTTAAGATGGACATAAATGTCTTCACTCCAATCACTTAGGTTTATTGTCTGGGAGGTTATAGCCATTGTTTCATCCTGAATTCCTGATGACCCGGATTTATGATAGATAATGTACGTTAGATGATGATTTTTTCCTAAAAGAAAATTGAAATTTCAGTCTTTAAGACTATATATACCAGTAACCAGTATAAACTATGATAAACAAATACCAAGAATTAATTACCAACTATAACCAGTATGATAAACAAACTATAACCAGTATAGACTATATATACCAGTAACCAGTTTTTTTTTTTTTAATGATAAACAAATACCAAGAATTAATTACACTTATCATTTACTATTACTATTATTTCATGTTCATCTGTCTCAAATTAAAACATAAAACAATAGAGTACTCAAAATTCTAAACCCAAAGTCATTACAATTAATTTGTCAAATTCTAATATTTAGAAGAAATCGTATTTTAATTAGGTTATTGGTGATACACTCCCTCCGTCTCTGTAAGATAGTTCTATATAGAGTACCTTTTTAGGGTGTTTGTTTGAGTTTGTCACACGCCTCTTTCGTTATGATTTTCCACTTGCTTCCTCTCTCTCTTATAAATCACATAACTTTACCAACCTATGTGAACTTTGGCCATCAAGTCTTAACAAAATTTATCGAGGTACAACCATACATATAAGAAAATCATTAAAGGATAAGAGGGAGTGTACTGTGTAACTGATAAGCTATTTTTTTCTAAATCCGAACACATCCATATACGTACGTACGTACCTTATAAACAATCAAGTTGTAACATTAAATTCATGAAATCGATGATTGGATCCTTATATGATGACATTTATCTAAAATTAAAAAAAATCAACGAACCATTCCTCAATCAAACCTTAGTAGTAGTACTAGATCCAACCTATTAAATTAAATTTAATGCTTTGGCTCAAAGCCCCTTTTGGACATACCATGTTGATCTTTTCTTATACAATTGATCTATTTCGGCATATAAAGAATTTAGCTGGCTTTCCATGCTTTAAGATGTTTGGTGAGTTTACTATGAAAACAACTATACAAAATAATAAATTTTATATTATTTATTATATATATATATATATATATATATATATATATATATATATATATATATATATATATATTTTGGCTAGAAGCCCCTATTAACTTTTTTTCCCAACCTAAATTCTTAGTCTCTACAATTGTTTACACTCTAAAAAGCATTTTTGAAAAGTTGGTATAACAGAATAATATACAACGAAATAGTATTTTTATTTGATATATATAGAACTCTAAAAACCCAACTTTTGTTGGGAATATAACTATATAAGTATATACATAACAAGTTTTAAAATGATTATACGTCGTTTATAAATGTACCTCCTTTTGTTGGTTCCATGCATTCAACCTATCTAGTCCGGGTATATGCTTATATGAGTATACTTTAATTTGTATAAATCATTAGTACAGAATAAAATTTTATTACATCAGTTTCGATAATTATTTCAAAATATCATTTTAGGTGGAAAATGATATTTAGATGTGGATTTTTAATTTAAAATAAAGTTCTGAAAAATTAAATAAACTTTAATTAGTAAAATGTATTCTATATCAATTTTTATGAAGTGAAAAGAACAATGTCTTAAAATGGAATAAGAGATATTGAAACAAATTGTAGGAATCGGTTTATATTTGGGGGGGGGGGGGGGGGGTTTGCAACTCTATCTACCTAACTATTGAATTGAAACTATAAATATGACTAAAATTGTTGTATATAATCCAAAAAAAAAAAAAAAAAAAAAAACCTCTTTGATGTAGAAATTTAATGGTTGAAAATGGTCTAAAAAGTTTTGATACAGAAAAAATAAAGATCACATGGGAATAAGCTTATCTTATGATCTTATCTCTAAAGCCAAAGAAGGGCAACCATCTTAGCAACAAGCCCATAGATTAGAATGAGAAAAGTGAGACAAATGGTTGGTGAAGACCAAACCATATTAAGATTTTTTCAAAAGAACCATTATTTCAACTAAAATGTGTAACATTAATACGTCATCCTTAATATCATCAATCGATTTTCGTTACAAATAAAGTCGTATACAAATTCAATATCATTATCGTCATTTATTACTGTCTAATAATTACAACGGGCCATCGATGTTAACCATACACTTGAAGTGCTATGACCATGGCATGGGTGTACAAATTTTCTTAATAAAGTTTGTTGTGAAAGTGCCTGACAATTCCATGTAAATTTATCATGCATATAGCAATAACATTCCATACTTTGGCAGAGCTCTTAAGCTGAGAGTTTGCAGCATCACAATCTTTAATGGGCTGACTAGTATTTAATATATGGGCCAATTTACAGGGCTGTTGCAGATCCAATTTTGGGCCATGGACAGTTGGCATGGGCCCATGTGATCCACAGTGATGCTGATTGGGTTGGTTGGTGGACCTTGTGTCAGATGTTAGAGCATTAAATTGAAACTGACTACAATGGGCTGGATCAGGTTCACTTCATTGATGGTGGTTTACTCTCAATTCTTGGAGGAGCACTGGTGCCGGGGTGGTGCACTGGTGCGGTGGTGCCGGTGAAGTAGGATCGACAAAAACAGTTTTTTCGTATCACTGTCAGTTTTCTATTTTTTTGGTTATAAATATTTCAAATGTAATTTTGCAAATAGTGCAATATTTAACTGCGATGCTAGGTTTTGGGTTTTTTTTATAGGCCCTCCGGATAGGGTGTACAAACAAGAAACAGCCCAATTACATAGGACCTTGAAATTAAGTAACCTAAAAAGTGAAAAATAGAAGGTGAGGGATAGCTTAAGTGGTTAAAGTCCCCTCCTGCTTCAAATTGATCCAGGAATCGATTTTTATCATCTGTCTGAGCTCTCTAAACACCAAAAAAAAGCAAAAAAAAAAAAAAAAAAAAAAAAAAAAAAAAAAAAAAAAGAGTTTGGTTAAAACAAATAAATGAATAGCTTTGGCATTTAAAGTAAAGGTTCAATATGTTTAAGACGAATCTTTTTTTTTTTTTTTTTTAAGAAATGTTTAAAGCGAATCTGGTTAGCTGTAATGTGTTTTTTTTTTTTTTTTTTTTCCCCCCACTAAAATCACAATTAAGAGATTGATAAATCCTTTATGGCATCCACCAATCAAATTGAAACATGAAAACATCACACATTAGAGTACAAGGATCTTCTTTTTTGCTAGGGGTTAAGTTTGTGCCAAGTGTATGATTACTATTTAAGGTTTTTGAATGAGACATAACTATTCATTTACGGAATTAGATTGGTGAAACTGACAGAAAGCATAAGAATACAGAAAATCCAAGTTGGTAGGTAAACCTAGAAAGAAAGAAAGCAGCATTCATATGACAAGAACAAAACAGCATTTTCACTTCTTTCACATGAAATTGACCATTGTGACATTGTCCATCCCCATTGAGATAGCAAGGAAGCATACAAACAGCAAACTACAAGAGACAACTAGAATATTATGATCATGACCAATTAGTCGATTACTAGGGAGGTACGAAGTGATCATGTGTATAAGACACATTATACTAGAGGACGCAAAAGTATTCACACCCAAGTATGACTGATCTTTGTATGAACGCGATATGAACCTCTAAGAGGAAAATTTTCATAACATTCGATTGCAGAAGGCCCATGGGGCTTGAGATGCATCGATAACAAGATTTACTGAGGACATGCCTCAAGTGTTTATGCGGCCGAATACCCTGGATAAAACTTGGATTGATTGCAAAGTTGACACAAATACACACAAGGCTACAAGAGGGAGGGAAATCATCTCAACAACTCACCATACACTTTGGAGAATTGACAAAAAAAGATTGAGTAACCATCTGATATTCTGATGGCTGTCAAATTTGTGCAGTTCTGATGTCTGAATCAAATTTTGTCATACAGTCAGCCATATTTAGTACATAGTACAAGAAAACTGACAGATTGTTCTCAAGTGAAAATGAAAGATTGTTTGTAATTGCATAAAATTGTAGCAAAAATCCAAATAAAATAGATTTCCATAAACATACCACTATTGATGATTGATGAATTTCTCTAAAAAAGGTAACCATGAACTGAAATTAGTTCTTGCAATACATTGGTATGATGTCAGAATTACAGCTTCATGAGAAGCAATACTTCCTACGTCTAACCAAACTATGATGACTACTCGGATAAAAGGATCATCTACAATAAAAACCGAACACGAAACAACAGAAACCAAGCTCAGCTGATTTGTATTGATGTACTAAATTATTGTTCAATGCTTATTCTACAAAAGAAACCTACCATAAAAACTAACCAAAACCCAAGTTTATTCTCATCACTAACAAAAAACAACCAAATCCTCAGAGAAAGTTAAACTGTCAAATGACAAACACACTAGCAATCACTGATTATTATAGTCATCTTCCTCAATTCATCCAACTGTAAAAAAAATCAACTGTTAATACTGCAAAACACTTAACCAATAATACCAGATTATACCATTAATAGTCGACTAATTTGCCACCAACTTCTCCTTCTCCTTCTCCTCCCCATCATCCAAACCCGAACCCACGGCCGCGGCCACGGGTGTCACACTCTGCGAACCAGTCAACCGTGCCAACACAACAAAAGACATCCCACCAAGCACATTATTCAAACACCTCAGAACAACAACAGATGACTTAAAAACAACCGGCGAAGTCGCTTTCGCCAACAAAAACTCAACCCCATTCAAAGTCTGGTATCTAAAGTTGCTACTCAACCCCATATGAAGCGCCCAAGTAACGGCATTCAACAGCGTGGGAGGGGCCTTATTCGGGGTTTCGAAACCCGGGTCCATTTTCTTCTTGATTGCGATCAATCCATTAGACATTGCAGTCCCAACCAAACCAGCAACAAAACCAACAGCAGCGAAGATTGCACCCTTGTACACGAAGGTGCCACAACGGGCCATGAGCCCGAATGATCCGGGCTCAAACATGTGACTATTCGGGCAACCTGCGAAAATCGAGGGTAACGAAGATGAAGCAGAAGCAGCAGTAGGAGCTAGAAGATA
Source organism: Chenopodium album (assembly GCF_948465745.1). Taxonomy (NCBI): domain Eukaryota; kingdom Viridiplantae; phylum Streptophyta; class Magnoliopsida; order Caryophyllales; family Amaranthaceae; genus Chenopodium; species Chenopodium album. The sequence goes on from NC_137855.1 coordinate 2,908,878, forward strand.
CATTAGGGTAAAATTCAAAATCGATCCAACAACCAATGTTGAGAAAACGAAATCGAGTTCATTGAGACCGAAATTAGGGCGAGATGCCATATCCCCAATTACGCAAGATGTAACACCAACAAGTTCTTCCATTAATACTTTGAATGGAAATTGAGGATCGGCTAAAACCCTAGATTTCCACCCTTTGATGAAAATCCCAATTAACCCTAGATTCTCCCAAAACGACGAGTTTTCGTTTCCATCGTTCGACTCAGAGAATGAATCTCCGCCATCGCCAGAGTTCCAATTTCCTCCTCTTCCGCCGCCATTACCGATGGATCCCGCGCCGCCGTCGCCGCCATTGGAGGCGAAGCAGAGGTGAGGGAGATTATCAGAGGATGAGGATAATCGGAGATTGGTGGTTTGATTGAGAGGGTAAGAGAAGGAATTGGGAGAAGAAATGCGATATGAGGAGAAAGGAGAGAATTGACGAGGGGAAGAAGAAAGAGGGGAATAACGGAGTTGTGATGTTAAGGAAGAAGACGCCATTGATGGAGCTTCGAGATCTATCAATGGCGGAGGCGGCGGTTGTGGTGGTTGGTGGTGAGTTTTTGAGAGTGCGAAGAATATGAAGGGGGAAAATGGCGATTTTTTTTAGGTGGAAAAGTTGGGTGAATGAAGACTGATTTTTTGACAAGAGGGAATATTAAATTGAAAAGGTAAATGATTTTTTTATTTGAAAATAAAAGGTAAATCAGAGAATATTACGTCAAAAAATAAAAAAAAAATCGGGTATTTTGTATTTTTTTAATTTTAAGAAAAGAGGAATAATATTTTTTTAAGTAACTTTTTATATTGTAAAATATGGAATTTGGGTGACTAATGAAGTGTATTATTGTAACACTGCAATGTGGTAGTTTGTAATGAAAAATCTCACTAGTGACCAAAATAACTTGGAGTTAGGTGAAGAATTGACTAAGCAATCTAAGTTTATTAGGTAGTAGATACGGAGTAGAATATAATTTTAAAAAGTGATATACATGGTGGTATGAAGTAATAAAACTAAGTTTACGGTGTAATAAGTACTCCATATTACTCCGTTTTAGATACAAAGTGCATACATAAGACAAATTACTAACATGAAAATGTTTAATAATTTATGAAAGAATCTCTACGATGTACTATGTATATAGTGCTTCGTATTTCGGTAAAATATTACTCCGTACTAAAATGAAATAAAATTTATCAATCGATCTTAAATGACATTAACAGCTTTAAGTTATACGAAGTATGTATCAAATTTCTAAATAATAAAGAAAATTTTCCAAAAAATTGCACAATTGTACCAACATTATTTCCCCAAAACTGAAGTGTTATGTATCAAAAAGTTAAATTGAGATGTCCATTGTCTGAGATAAGCTGTTTACTAATCTACTTTGGGAAATAGATTAAGGCTAAGGGCATGCTTGGATTGGGGGTAAAACATTAAGGGGGTAATAAAAGTCAAACTTGAAAAATTAAAAGTAATTAGAGGAGGTGTTGTAGGAGACATGGTGCTTACAAATGAAATAAACTAGTTGTGCCATGAGGAAAAAAGAGAGATGGAGGAATTATTACTCTCATAATGAGGGTAATAGTTACCCACCCTCCCCCTAGTGTAACTATTACCCCCAAAATGAGGGTATTGATTCCTCTTTCTTCACCTCACACCATACCATCACTACATAATCTTCTTACAATCACACCATCACTATCTCCTTCTTCCCTATTTTCACATTCATCTTGGTTAGTTTGACTTTTATTGCCCCCTTAATGTATTACCCCCAATCCAAGCATGCCCTAACAAAGATCTAAGAGCTATGTATTTAGAGATAATAAATCAAGTTGCATGTTCCGACTGGCCACTGAATACAATGATACAAACTCCAGAGAAGGCAATCAAATCTTCTAGTTCAGGATCGCGTTCATTTCGGACATCCATTTTCGGGTTTAGGTCTAGTAACTTGTAGCTACATTACCGATTAGCCTTATAGTCTCTCCATACTGGGAAATACAATCTCAACCAATTTTTTTTTAGAGTCGACTGTCAAGTATTAGTTTCCGTCTAAAAAATGTTAAAGAGTATGGGGGTGGGGAGCCTATAGATCCAAGGGGCGGATTTGGGGGAGCTGTATTATACATTTATATCGTAACATTCTAATGCTCATGAACAATACTTACAAGAGTTCAAAAGTATCAAGCCTTAGCCGAGAATATGTTCTATACAGAAATTATATACAGCACCGACTAATAAAGTGATCATTTGTCATGCACTGCTCCAGATTCACTCCCCTAACAACAAAGTAACAGATCATCTCTCAGGAAAAGAACATTAAAAGGCAGACGGGGGAGGGGGGAGGGGTAGGAAAACCATCATACACACTATAGATCAACGGGAGAAGGAAACATCTGGTCTGGTGTAGCAGAGACGAGGCCCATAGTTTCATGATCGGTATATGTCAAATGTTGTGCTCCATCAACCACACTAAAATGCTGATTATATATACTGATAAAATGTAGATTAGAATATTCAATTACCACCATTCTCGATTGCGATGTTATCCTTATTAGTTCTTGCATTATATCTTCTCTTAGATTGAATCAATTGGACATACTCATTTATCACAAGATGAAACTTGGTAGCAGCCTTGTTAGACAAGGCAGCAGAAACACCACCTTTTTTCAAAGCCTGGCTGATGTGCCTCTTAGCATCCAGCGCATGTCTCTGGCAGAGAGTCGGAGTGGTAGCGCTTAGTATAGCCTTATTACAAAGAAGGGAACCAATTCGCCCGCCGTCTCTGTTCACAGCAAAAGTTAACACATTATTAGCAAGATAAAAAATTAGGATAAGTACCAATTTTTACAGTAAAACTTTGCACCTTACATATTTACTTGGCCAGAAAATAAAAGGCAATAACTTCCATATGAAGCTGTAACAAAACTAAGCAGGAGGCAGCTGAGAGCTGACTGTTGCCCACAGAAAGAAAACGGCAGAGTAGTTAAAACCCCAAACAAATATCAGATAGAACACCTGGTGGCTGACATTGTGCATTTGCAATATGCTTCAGATGCAGAAGCATGAAGAAACAAGTAAAGAATGACTCCAAAAGACCAAAACCCTACAATATCTAAAAAAATTCATGTTTGGAAAGTACATCAAGAGACATTTGGCAAAACGTATTAAAACAAAGTCACATTAGTCAACTGCACAAGCAAATCAACGCCAAAGAATTTTCTTTTTTACTGGCATAGTTGGTGAATAGAATAAACACCTAATACAAATTCAAATTACAAGTGTGAAGATGTCAAAAGTGGCCTTTAAAGCATGTCTTCCATAATACCTAGAAGGTTAAGAACTCTTTCTACTACCAATGAAAAAAAAAAAAAAAACACACATAATTAGAGTTGTGTTTGAACTTTGAATCCTAAACTAGTCAATGGAAATCAGCAGCAAACACCATCTAGTTGATGAGTTGAATTGAAAATTTTACTTCTACCTACATAACTGGTAGCTAGACATGATTTCCTGGAAAACATGGCTGATTTATCAAGGAAGAGGAATGGTAAAAACTAAAAAGGGGTCCTTCATTTTTATATAGGAGAGCATCAAAAGTTTACACTTCTTTTCTTTGCATAGACAAACTGACAAACTCTCTTATTTGTTTCTTTAACCAAAAGGCAAGGAAGTTGCTTTAGTACAAAGAAACAGCACGAGGAGATTTACTTATGTACCACAGCTGAAGTGGCTATATGCAAAGACTTGATTGTTTCTATTTAGCAACACTTTTGAGCTAATGGGGGAGCATAAAGTGATTTGATATTCTCTCAGCTCCTATCATGAATAGAAGATGGACAATTGATGAGCAAGACTGGCAGAGGTTGGTGATGCATTGATGCCCATAGGGTAAATATAAAATAGTGATGCAACTTAGATATAATAGATTAATAGACATGATTGGTAGGCTGACCAGTTACTACTTGTCAGTCTTGTTCCCACTTTACACCCATCTTGGTGGTGAATTGCCAATGTCAAGAAGAAAGGTGAGATGACAATTTGCTGGCATCGATATATCGATATTGGCACCAGTGTTATGGCCACCAGCTTTGGTGAGAGGTAATAGCTGTGCGAGGCCCGGGAGGGGTAGCAAGCAAAAATCTCTATGCTTTGAGGCATCAATTACAAGAAGCTTAAAAGCATAGAATTTACACCTCAATGGTAGGGTCAAAGTGTCAAACGCTAAGGAAATACTTACACCTCAAAGGAAGATTAACCAAAAATCATTTTGTTAAAAATGTGACAGAAAAATTGTGCGTAGGTGGAAATGTGGAATACACTTCCTCTGTTCTGTTTAATAGCAACACGGCAGGGGGGTGGGGAAGGATGCACAATTTTTAAGGTTATGAAAGAGATAGAGATAGAGAGAGAGAGAGAGGGGGGGGGGGGAATGGACCCATGTGATGAGGAGAGAGAGAGAGAGAAACACGGGCCAGAAATAGTAATTTTGAAACTTCCCAGAAAGGAACACGTTGCAATGAAAAAAGAAAGGAGGAAGTAATTCTAGGCTGTTTGTCAGCAACAAATGCATCATAGATGCACATTACTCCCACTTTTGAGTAAAAACATCCTTCAAACTTCACTTCAAAACTACCCTCCCAAAATCATCTAATATTGACTTCCAATTCACAGAAGGTGGTAAATGTCTTTTCTTTAATAGGAGCACAGCTTAATAAATATTCTTCTTTAAGCCCTGTATTTCCTTTCAACTTTGGCTCAATACTCTAAATGCATCATTATTAAGCTTTGAACCTCACGGGATCCCTCACATTGATCTTAAGATTCTCAGTGCATCACCCACTCCTATGCACATTCTAATGAAGAGCCCAATACCCTAAACTCATGGATGACTCTAATTTCCAAAAAATCTAGAAGCTATTGATTAGCATACTTAACTATATGGCCAATAGACCCATGATTTTATCATTTCCCAATAATTAGTTAAACACGACATATACATAAGCAGCTTGTGGAATACGGAGTAGAAAGGAACTAGGTGAAAGAGAAAGGGTACAGAATAAAGTAACTTTTCATGATAAGATTTTCTTATAATTTTAAGGGAAGCTCATACAGAACGAAAAGGTGTGGTAAGAAAGCCTCCTATAATAAAATGTCACTTTCTTTCCTCCCAAAGTGGCTAAGAATTTGTTAGGATAGAAAGATAGAAAGAAAATCCAAAAAAGAAAGGGAGGGAAAATGAATCCCATCCTCTACCTCTACCTCTACCTCTACCTCTCCCTTCACTCTCCCTTCCCTTCCCTTCCCCAAACATCTTATTTGAACCAAGGAAGTTGTTCCCGTCCCTTTCCTTTCCCTCCCTTGCTCATCACCTCCTCTTAACCAAGCAAAGCATAAATGTAAGTATAAGGAAAGCTAATGACAATATTCCCCAAAATCGTCATTTCTCCAAAACCTCTATTATAATAACTGACCAGAATTAAGAATCCTTCAAATTCCTACAAATAACACACTTGCACCCCTTTTGGTTTTATTATGCCCTCATATATCATTCATCATTTACTACATAATTGAGTATATTTACTATCTCAACCTCTCCTGTTCGGTCTTCACATACCTTGACGCACTTGTCAAAAAGTAACTAGCACTACAACGCAACTACATGTGTAATCAACCCAAGAAAAACAAGTAATCAACTACAAACAGCCAGAAAAATGTACAAGTAATTCCTGTATCCAATATTCACAATTGTCAGTATGTAAAATGGTGTAGTATTAGCTTCAAGGTATAGTTTCACTACATTAATTTTCTTGATGATTCTTATTAATGATATTAATTATTTTGCATAGACAAACCTGAAAGTCAAATGTGTGGATTATCAAAAAACGGAGGCAGTATAAACTAACTAATTTAACAATTAGCCAATTATAAGCATCAATCAAAACCAAAAACGAAAACGAAAAAGAAATTAACAAGAAAGAAAGAGGAAGACCTCAATTGTGGATATTTGCATTTTTTGTAAAGCACCTGCTTGCTATCGCTCATTATATGCAAGATACAGAATCGCGTTAACGCCATAGCTTTCCCTCCACACCCACTGTAAGAGCACCAACTGAAACTTCTGCCATACTCCTCCCCTAATTTATCACCACTACCACCATTTTCACTATTACCATTAACATTGACAACATTGCCGTTCATCGCATTACTAGTACCGACGCCATTTTCTCTCTTCTCGGCTTCATCATCTTCTTCCTTGCAAGGGCCTTTCCCATATATCCAGTAATACTCCCGGTGTTTCTGCTTCACATCCTCCATTAACGACCAGTAATGATCCCTGTAACAATCAGCGAGTCGCCTCAATCGACGAACTCGCCGTTTTAGTACTTCCTGCCGAGTTAAGTACCTCGATTTCGCAAGGATCGCGTCCTCGTCGGTAGGATCCATTTCCAGAGTTTCTTCCTGCAATTACGGATTATAAACAACAGCCTGCAACACATTTTCAATCAAATTTCACTCAATTATCAAAATTAATCCCCAAAAATCACAAAAAAAATGTTCTCGCGTAAAAATATCAGCATAAATTACACATATCAAAATTATAGCAACAAAATCACCAAAAGTACAGTCAGAATCTTTCATAACTCCAGTAATTATAACCAATTGTTCAATAATCCACCTTACAAGAACCCTAAATTGACTATACTGACAATTAATTTTACGAAAAAACCCTAGATTATGAAATTGATATTCAATGATCTAAAAAAGAGAATATAACAAAAATTAACAACAAAATCTTACCTCAGAAGATGCTTCAATGGAGAAGAGAAAGCTCTGAAGCTGCTTCAACGGAGAAGACAGAGCACGCGCTTAAATGGAGGAGAGAGAAAGAGGAAGAGGGTTTAACGGAGTGGTTTTGGAGTGAGAGACAGTAAGATGACAATTTAATTTAATTTAATTTAATTTTATTTTATTTTATTTTATTTTTTTAGTTGAGGAATATATATTGTTCGGAAAATGGTAAAGATGACAGTGGTTTTTACTTTTTACATTCGGAGATTTCAATACTCCTTATGAAAAAAATCTCGACCTAACCATTTATAAATTAATCTGCCTATTGAAACTAAGCCTAAACATCAATCCTCATCTCTCGAATCTCGAATCAATATTACTAAACTCATACAATTAAACCTGGCCAAATCTAATTGCATAGCATTTAAACAATCAATAGGAAATCAATTAAGCATTAACAATCAATAATCATAAAATTACCCCTTCATATTATTTATTAGATCCCCATAAACCCTAGAAAGAGAACTACTCAGACATGATTAAAGCTAAATAAAACATAGTAAATAAACAAGACATAAGAAATTGAATGAATAAAAATACTGAGATTAATAAAAGAGAAATCGTACCAAGACGGCGGAATTACAATGGAGTTTAGGAACAAGAGAAAATAAAGTCTAGAGAGAGAAATTCTAAGTAGAGAGAGAAGAAAATAAAACTAGAGTATAGAGAAGTGAAAAGAAGATGTCTAAACTTGCCTAATAAAATTACATTAATACTAAGCAAGAATTATACGCTAAACAAAACTGATCGGAATTAAATCCTCCTAAAATTACACGCGCCCGGTCGGGCAAAGGGCCGCCCGACCGGGCCCGCCTTTTCTTCTCCTAAAGTCTTCTCGCGCCCGGCCGGGCGCGTGCTCCGGGCGCGGGCTTTGTTTCTTCGCTGCTCGCCCCGCCCGGCCGGGCGCGCCTTCGGGCGGTGCTCTGGTGGTCCGGGCGAGGCTTCTTGGGCCTCGAGGCTCTTCCTTGGGCTCTCCAACTTGGCCCAAACGCCTCGTATCTCCAAAACTGAGCCCTTAGTCACCGATTTGCTACCTCCAATCGGTCTTGGGCTATCAAAAGTGGTCGCGATCTTCCAACGCTTGTAGATGCTCCTCGAAAATCCGGGAAAATGCTCCAAGTACGCAAATTCCTAAAAAACTCAAGCAAAACTACAAAAACACTGGAAAACACAAATTAGTAATAAAAGTGGCTCGAAGGAGCCAAAAACACCACTAATTACGACCAAGGGACGGGGGTAAATCTATATATAAAATGAACACATCAAACTCCCCCAAGCCAAACCTTTGCTTGTCCCTAAGCAAAGAGCTCCTCAATGAACATATAAAACATGCCTCACCCCAATATAAAAACCAAGCACAAACAATTCAAGGCAAATCAAGTGAACATGCTTCAACATCAACCAATCCTATTCATCTAATCACCCTTCCTCCCCAACAATTGTCAAATAGAGCAAACCACAAGAGCATATAGAATTCAAGACTAGTGCTCACACACTCAACTCTCATTTATGTGGCGAGTAAAAAAAATGCACTCCATCGCTCTCCATCCCAACCCCTTTAATGTGAACAATGCCCTCCAAAACTCACAACACTCGTGTGTTTAAAAAGACATACACTCAACCTAATAGTCGACTCGGAATATGTCAAGTCATAACTTGCATTGATAAGCAACACTTTCACATTTACACAACTCTATACACAAGGTCGGAAGGTCTTTAAAGCTTGTAATGTAAGGCTAGGGTGAAGGGTAGGATAAATTTGGGAATATGTGAGAGAAAAGCTATGCTAAAAGGAAGCCATATCCTAAATAAACCCATGATGAAAAATAATGATCATACACTTCTCCAACATAACCAACTCCAACAATAATCCACCAATATACTCCAATTATAAAAATCAAACCCAATACTTACAAAATTCACTCCCAAAAATATGATAATAAAGAACTAGAGTGAATAAACAAACTTTGAACTCAAACTCAAATATTTACATTGAAACTCAACTTTTTTTTTTCTTTCTTTTCTTTTGATCAACCTTCACTTAGATAATTTGAACATCAAACATTCTTTTTTTTCTTTTGCTCTTTTTTTCCATTTTTTTTTCTTTTTTTTTTTTCTAGAAGTTCACTTTTTTTTTTTTTCCTCACTTTTTTTTTTGAACTTCTTCTTTTTTTTCTCATATCAAAAAATCATACTTTATTTTCCAAGAATATATACACTCTTAAACTCGTCAAAACAAAAATATGATCAAGAACAAATTACTTCTCAAAACCCACCCAAATTGTGCAAATAATGTGCACACTACAAACTCCCTCACCTCACTCACTAATAGCTCCCCCAAGCCAAGCTTGAGACTAGTAACCAATGGGGCAAACATGATTTGTAATGTGGCTAAAAACAATAAAAGGGCACAAGCAACAATATGGGTAGCAAGAAGGGAACAAATGTATCTAAATAAATCTGAAGGCTACCTAAAAGAACAAATGCCTTCGTCCTCCACATGTGCATAATAATGAGTCATGAAACACTACTCATAGTTGCAAACCAATACTCAAATTCATTGACATACCAGGAACTAATCACACATTCCTAACCAAATCAACTAGTCAAGCACTATATTCACAAGTAGTTGGGCAAAATTGACGCATGTTTAGGAATCCAAGTAATTAAACTTCAAATCATGATCAACAAATCCACAATGCTCAAAATCAAATACCAAGAATCAAAACAATTTTTCTCAAGTATGGGGCACAGGGAAGCATGATTTACAATTCATTGGAACGTATTTTTTTATTTTTTTTATTTTTCAATTTTTTGTATTTTTCATATAAGGAAAGCAATAAAACTAATCTAGAAAGCAATAAATCTAAACTAACAAAACACATCAAAAATAAATAAAAATAAAGAAAAAGGAAGAAGAAATATATACCAAATCCAAAAATCTCCCCCAAGCCAAAATCAGACAATGTTGTCATTGTCCCGAGGCTAGCCCAGCTGGCTAGTCATCCTCATCCTGGTCCATCCGTGTTGACCCACCTGCTCCACCGCTAGACCCTGTACCATCTGCACCAAAAGAGCTACCACCAAAATAGTTAGCATGGTAACTCCCCCCGCGGGTCCCCCAAAAGGCAAGTCCTGACCGTACCCATGGAACGAAGAATAGTCTGTGTAAATACCACGGGCAGTGGGATCCCTATCGTATCCCTGAGGTGGTGGCTGGAACCAGTCCGGGTAAATAGCATCGTCGGGAATGTTGTCCCGACGAGCATAATCATCATACATGGGGTAGAGCCCCCTACCCTGGTTCTTCTCTAGGTAGCCTAGCCTATGGTCGACGAACCCAAGTATCCGTCTCATGTCGGTCTGGTTATGCTCTATACGACCTATGGCCTGACCTATACTCTGCAAATCCCAAACCGGGTCAGAGTCACCATGGGGGACGGAGTATGACTGTCGGGGTGGTGAAGGTGGCTGTGGGATAGGCTCAACTACTGGCGGAGGCTGTGGATGGGCCTGTGGTGGTACCTCGCCCCTAGCATGGGCAACTAACAGGGCATAAGTGTAAGACTCTTGCCCTGGGGGAAAAGCGGTCAGGTCGGGGTTGGGCAAAGGAAAAATAGGTAAGGGTTGCTCGGTCCCTGTCCTAATGCACCAATGGGTGACCTGGTTCCCGTCTACCCTCAACCACCCCAGCTCCTCAAGGTACCTAGAGGTAATGTAGGTGTCAGCTCCCATGTTAGTCATTCAGTGGGGTCCGCTCTCTACAAAACCGGCTTTCTTGATGGCTATCCTAGTGATAATGCCACCAAGGCGGATGGGGGTAGTGGAAGTGTTGCTAGCCGTGGCGTGCCTACCTAGGTGGTGGATAATATATTTGGCTATGTTCAACTTCCCGAACCCAAACATGTAATGGCCAATTACAGCTAATTCATTGGTCTGACAGTTATGGGGTTCGTTCCTACCTATGATACAGACACCGACAAATCTTTGCCACATTTTGGGGACAGGGTGATGGATCGGCCTAGCACTAGCATGTTGTGCATTTATAGTAGAAATACCAGTCAAAGCAAAATAAACATCTTCCATTTTAAATTCGGCATTCCACTAACGATCCAAATCATGTTTTAACTCAAATAATTTACAAAATTCCACAAAAGAAAGAGTGATATTTCTATTATTAAGCCTAAAAATTAATTTCGGACCACTTTTATGATTTTGTATAACTAAAGAAGACAAGAATTCACATGTTAATTCACGGTATGTCGAATAATGCATATCAAAAAATTTACGCATACCAATATCATTCAAAAATCTCCTAACAAAACCATAAATACCTAAGGCTTCTAAAGTGGGACGGTGTAACCACCGTGAGGGAATTACCTCTCGTCCGTAGAGCACCTCGAGCTTCTCCCGTTGCTCCGGCGTCGCGATCTTGATCGTTGGCCATTGCGGGAGTTGTAATGCTAGGTCGTACTGTTGAGAAGAGCCACTTGAGCTACCTCCGAGCAAGTTTCGGGCTCTTTTTGCCGCCATTTGAGTAGTGGTAAAAAAATAAAATTTGTGGAAAATGTAAAATTTTGGTATAGAAGTGTAGAGGATGAAGAGAGGAGTGTAAATATGTAAAAAGTTTTGGATTTGGGTAAGAAATGGAGGAGAAATCTTAGAGAGAAGGTAGAGGATTTTAAGTTTTTAGAGAGAGAAAGTATGGAGGAATTAAGAAAATGAAGAAAGAAAGAAGAAGAAAGGAGGAAGAAGGAGAAAAAGAAAAGACGGGAAAGGGGGGGTCTAGTGCCGCGCCCGGTCGGGCGGGCGTTCGCCCGATCGGGCGATCTAACTCGTCCATGGATTCTCTCCTCGCGCCCGGTCGGGCGCCCTCATCGCCCGATCGGGCGATCATACTCTTCTCAAGTTTCACTTCTCGCGCCCGATCGGGCGACACACCGCCCGGTCGGGCGATTTCTCTTCAAATTCTAAGTTAGCTCTCGCGCCCGGTCGGGCGTTCTTTCGCCCGGTCGGGCCAATCAAATGTCCGTACACGTCAAGTCTCGCGCCCGGTCGGGCGTTCCTTCGCCCGGTCGGGCCAAATTAAGCAAATTCCAACCCCAACTCTCGCGCCCGGTCGGGCGAAGTTTCGCCCGGCCGGGCCCGAGAGCAAAGAGAGACGTGAGTTTTTCTTCAAAATTTGGCTAACTCTTTTCCTCTAATCTGTACCAAAAACTCATAAAACTCGTTAAATTCCCTCATCTCTCCTCTCATAAGAAAAAGAAGAAAAATAAAAATAAAAGCAAGTAAAATACGGGTTGCCTCCCGCAAAGCGCTGGTTTATCTAGGTCCTGCACGACTTTCTTACCATAGCGTTTTCAAGGTGAACTGGAACTAGTTAGGTGTAGTAATTCAACTGCACCAATTGTAGCCCCTTCATGATATATCTTGAGTCTCTGACCATTTACCTTGAACTCGTTACCATGCTCATCAAATAACTCTACAAAACCGAACTTATTGGCCCTTTTTACAGTGAAAGGACCCGACCACCTTGACTTCAACTTTCCTGGAAAAAGTTTAAGTCTGGAGTGGAACAACAACACCTTGTCACCCTATTTGAATTCTCTCGGAAGGATCATCTTGTCGTGCCATCTCTTAGTCTTCTCCTTGTAAACTCGCGCACTATCATAGGCCATCAACCTAAACTCATCAAGCTGGTTAAGTTGTAGAAGCCTCTTTTCTCCCGCTAGCTTAGCATCCAAATTGAACTCCTTAATAGCCCAATATGCCTTGTACTCTAACTCCACCGGAAGGTGACATGCTTTACCATACACAAGTCTATAAGGAGTGGTACCTATTGGGGTCTTAAATGCGGTTCTATAGGCCCAAAGGGTGTCATCCAACTTATCACTCCAATCTTTCCTAGATTTTGCTACCACCTTCTCTAAGATGACCTTGATCTCACGATTAGACACTTCGACTTGGCCACTAGTTTGGGGATGGTAGGCTAACCCTGTCCTATGGTAAACACCATACTTCTTTAGGAGGGTATCTAACTTCCGCTCATGAAAGTGGGATCCTCCATCACTAATTATGGCTCTAGGTACTCCAAATCTAGGAAAAATGGTTTTCTTGAAGAGCCTATGGACCACCTTGGCATCATTGGTAGGAGTGGCAATGGCTTCCACCCACTTGGAAACATAATCTACGGCGACTAGAATATAACGGTTCCCCCTAGAAGAAGGGAACGGTCCCATGTAATCAACACCCCAAACATCAAAAATTTCAACTTCCAAAATCCCAGTTTGAGGCATCTCATGCCGCCGCGAGATGTTGCCAGTCCTTTAGCAAGAGTCACAAGCCTGCACAAAAATGTTAGCATCCTTGAACATGGTGGGCCAGTAGAATCCCGACTCATTTATCTTGGCCACTGTTTTAGAGGGACCATGATGTCCTCCATAAGGTGAAGTGTGACAGCTAGTAAGAATACCATGTACCTCCCATTCGGGAACACACATGCGAAATAATCCATCTGCACACTCACGAAACAAAAAAGGATCATCCCAAAAATAATGTTTAACATCAGAAAGGAATTTCTTTTTTTGTTGGTAGGACAAGTCAAGAGGTAGAGTACCACCCACTAAATAATTAGCAAAATCAGCATACCAGGAGTGTTGCTCTACAACTGCATACAGGTTGTCATCAGGGAATGAATCATCTATAGGAAGAAAATCCTTACCCTCGTCATACCTGATTCGTGACAAGTGATCTGCCACTACGTTCTCTGCACCTTTTTTGTCTCTTATTTCAATGTTGAAATCTTGGAGCAAGAGAACCCACCGGAGTAGCCTAGGCTTTGATTCAGCTTTGGCTATCAAGTACTTTAGAGCTGCATGGTCAGTAAAAACAATAACTTTAGAACCAACTAGATATGATCTAAATTTTTCTAAAGCATAAATAACAGCAAGAAACTCCTTCTCCGTGGTGGCATAATTAACTTGAGCCTCATCCAAAGTTTTACTTGCATAGTAAATAGCATGTAAAACTTTGTCCTTCCTTTGTCCAAGCACGGCTCCTAAAGCGAAGTCACTCGCATCACACATGATTTCGAATGGAAGATTCCAATCGGGTGCACATATGATGGGTGCCGATATCAAAGCCTGCTTAATCCTGTTGAAAGCCTCAAGACACTCGTCAGTAAAAACAAAAGGGGCATCCTTAAGCAAAAGCTGAGTTAGTGGTTTAGCAATTTTAGAAAAATCTTTGATAAAACAGCGATAAAACCCCGCATGACCTAAGAAACTCCTAACTCCCTTAACATTAACTGGGGGAGGTAATTGCTCAATCACTGAAATCTTAGCTTTGTCTACCTGTATGCCCTTATTAGATACAATGTGACCAAGGACTACTCCCTCTGTCACCATAAAGTGACACTTCTCCCAATTTAAGACTGTAACACCCTAGAAATTCCTTTCCTTTAAAAATACCTATTTTACCCATTCAAAATGAGTCAACTTAAAAGTCAACCAAACGAAAGTAAAGTTAAAACCAAAGTCAAACGAAGTCAAATAAGATCAACCTACAACTTGGAACCATTGTAGGCCCTTATCAAAACCAATTAAAATACGAAAACCTTTGCGTTAATCTCATAAGCATAACATAATATAATATTTGAAAGCAATAAATCACATCTCAACTAATAGAAACTAGCATAATTCGCTCTTCACTCATGCCCCGTCATGAATATGCTTCAACACCTGAAAAGATTATCTCTACTTGTCCCCACTACTCTCCATTAAAAATGGGTCATCATAGGGCCAAGATAAAGACATGGCCAAACACACAAACACACACAATCAGCAAAGCTGAGTACATAAGCGTAAATAAACACACTAACATGCTTTTACCTATGAACACACACTTACCTCAATGCACCTGTTTACAAGCACACACAACAATCAACAAGACACTTTAACTAGACACTAAATAATTCATTTAGCGTTGATTACGCATCGAACGGGTTTCCAACTATACCTCCCCCAAATAAATTGAGGTTAACTGACACGGGAGCTAATCGTGCCAGCGAGAAACCTGTGCCACACATAGGTGGCGGAATTCCAGCGCATAATAATAATAAAAAGGAATGTACAGCGTCCTGTACTCTGTTAGAAGTTATGATCAAATATAAAGTCACATAACTCCCCCCATATGTTCATACTCAAGGTATATACGTTCCAAGAGTTTTGGTGCGTAATCTCTTTCACTTTACGTTATTTACATATTATTAGACTTGGTGATGACTCTCAAAGCATAACAATTCAATCAACAATAACTATTCAATCAACCAAACATACCAATTTAATTCTTGAATAATTAGTGACCACATATTATTTAATGTTGAACCCTTTTTAATTCTACCTCAGTGTCAAAGACACCTTAAACGCATAAAGCGCCAAAAATCCTATCCCTCGGTGTTAAAAACACCTTAAGTGCACAAAGGCACCAACATACAATTTATTCCTCGTGTACATAGACACTTATATAGCTCCTTCCTCATGCTTAAAGCATCAATAAAAATTATATGAACCATAATAAAATTCCTTTTCAATATTCCAAGCCAAATTAAACATGTAGTTTAATTAAACATGCACTCCAACATGCCATAAATAAAAATGTAGTCCATATACTCATGCCAAATTATAATTTCCAATCCATAAACCATCACAAATAATTCATGCTTCACAATTCAATCACCAACACCAATAATTCACAATTCAATTCATAAACCTTAGCATGATACTACTTGTAATTGATTGAAATTAAACCTAGCATGATTCTACATCATCAAAATATGCTAAGTACGCGAACGTACCTCGACTAAGTCCATAAAGTAGCCGAAAATACTACAACAATTTCCGAATCAAGTCTCCTACATAAAGGGACAATAATACTAAATTAATTACCCTTGTATACACAATTTCCAACAACTTAAACTCACTTTAAACCATTTAAAATAATCTGAAAATTATTTTAAAAAACCCCTAATTAAACTCCTTTTTAATAGGTAATCACACCCTTTTATTAAAATCACAGTCATACTACTTTAAATAAAATTCCAGCATTTTAAACTAATCAAGAACCCCTTTAAAACTTCATCAAAATACATCTTTATACTTAAATTATCCATAGAAAAATTAAATTATCTCTTACCCTTTAAAATCAAGGATAAAATTAAAAAAAAAACTTCGTTAAAAACCAAAAACTGCCCGAAAATCATACTTAGAGGCTGAATTTGGCCACGAGAGGGTGGTGCTCACTACCAAAGGTAGTGAGTCTTTCTTAAAACGTTGTTTCAACATGGAAAACACTACTTTTTTATCAAAATCGGATGAGTTTAGAACCTGGTCGGGATTAAAACGGGATTAATATTAACGAACGAGAATCTAAAAATTAAAACACGAATTTATGTGTTCAAAATAATCTAGAATTAAGTTAAACTAATTAGTAGTTATAATCACTAAAATTTCAAAACATCATTACTATAAAAGTCCTAAATCAATTGTTCATAAAAACCCTAAAAATCAAGTCTTTAATAATTTTAAAACCCTAACTTATAATTTTATGAAATCTGAAAATAAAACAGTTTATTATTTAAAATTTACAATCTTTAATCATCAAAACATAATTATGATATTAATCAAACATACTTTGAATAATTAAAACCAAAACCCATAAATAAAATCATTAAAATAGCTAGAATGAAAAGAGGAGAGAAAAGGGAAGAAAATAAGACTAACCTTTTTGCGTGGGAAATTTTTGGGGATAAATGGAGTATTTATAGTGTAGAGTAGGTTATGGTAGGTTTAGGCTTCATAAAAATAATGGATTTTAAATGATGAAATAGGTGGCCCAAAAGTAAAAATAGGATGATTGGGTTCATAAGAAAGATGGGCTACATTTAAATTAAATACTTATTGACCCAAATATAAATACTTGCTTTATCTATAATTCAATATTTAAAATGGTTTGACCCAAAATATATTTTATAATTAAATAAATAATTTATAAAATACATTAAAAATACGGGGTATTACAAAGACCAAGTTGCATTTTTCACATCTTTTCAAGATTTTAGCTAAATTAATTAGACATGAATCAAATGAAGAACCATAGACACTAAAATCATCCATAAAGACTTCCATAATAGACTCTATGAAATCAGAAAATATGCTCATCATGCAACGTTGAAAAGTAGCAGGTGCATTACATAAACCAAAAGGCATTCTACGATATGCAAAAGTGCCATAAGGGCATGTAAATGTAGTCTTTTCCTGATCTTCAGGGTGGATCGGAATTTGGAAAAATCCCAAATACCCATCCAAATAGCAAAAGAACTTATGATTAGCTAACCTCTCAAGCATTTGATCAATAAAGGGAAGAGGGAAATGGTCCTTTTTAGTGGCGACATTTAATCTACGATAATCAATGCACATACGCCACCCTGTAACAATTCTAGTGGGAATTAATTCATTTTTATCATTTTTTATAACAGTCATCCCACCCTTCTTAGGAACCACCTGAACAGGACTTACCCATTTAGAGTCAGAAATAGGATAGATAATACCTGCATCAAGTAATTTCATAACCTCTTTCTTGACTACCTCTTGCATGTTAGGGTTCAACCTCCTCTGGGGTTGAATGCAGGGCTTGTAGTTGTCCTCTAAGTGTATCATGTGCATACAAAAATCAGGGCTTATACCCTTGAGATCATCAATATTGTACCCTATTGCCCTTTTGTGGGTTCTGTGAACCTCTAGAAGTTGGGAACACTACTAGAAAACAGGGAAATAGCGACGGATTACTTCCGACGGACCAAATATTCCGTCGGAAAAATTGAATTTTCCGACGGATTTTAATTCCGTCGGATATTTCCGACGAAATCTACAAATCCGTCGGAAATTTCCGACAGAATAAAAATCCGTCGAAATATATGTTCTTTCCGACGGATATTTCCGTAGGAAATTACTTTTTCCGACGGATTTTTAGTCCGTCGAAAATTTCCGACGGAATTTTCCGTCGGAATAATTTTTTTTTTTTTAAAGAAAACATAAACCCCTAGAAACCCTAACCCATGTTCTATTTCCGCCTCTTCTCTCCCTTTGTCTCCTTATCTTTCCTCTTCTCTCTCCTCTCTCCTCTCCTTCTCTTTCGTTCTCACTCCTCTCTCTGAATCTCACTCCCCTCTCTGAATCTCCTTCTTTCGATCTCGTTCTCCTTCTTTCGATCTCGTTATCCTGCTCCTTCTCTCTCGTTCTTCTTCTCTATCTCTCCTCTACTCTACTTTCCCCTTAAATCTCCCACCATAGCCAACACTAACCACCAACATCAACAACGAACAACACTAGCAACACCGACATCAACACCACCATCACCGGAATCAACATCAACAACAATATTCATCTTTTTCGCCATTATCCTCTCTATTCATGCCTAAAACAAAGGTTTTCAGGTCAAATTCGACCATGAAAACTCTAGATCTAGAGTTTTCATGGTCGAATTTGGCCTCTTAAACCCGATTTCGAGGTCATGTGTGGTCGAATTAAGGTATGTATTTTTTTTTCAATTTTCTTTCTATTATTTTTTTTTTTATTTTTGTTGGTGATTCTGGTATTCGACGGCCACGGTGGTGGTGGTTTGCTTAGGTTGGGGGGTTCGGCCGACGGTGGTGGTGGTCGAATTGTTGTGGTAAGTGTAGTAGATCTACAATTTTTTTTATCATTTGTTTTCAATTTTTTTTGTTCTGAATTTTATCTTGTTTTTCTTCTGTTTTCATTTTTTTTCGGGTTTCTGGTTGATTATCTTGTTAGGATTTTAATTTTTTTTCTTTTTTTTTTTTAATTTTTGGGTTGCGATTTTGTTTATGCGGTGGCAGTGGTGGTTTTAGGTGGATGTTGGGGGTGGATTGTTAGGTGGGGTGGTAGATCTGGGCTCGTTAGTGTGGGTTAGGGTAAGTTGGATAGGGGTTCTGGTGGTTGTGGGTGGAGGAATGGGTTAGGGGGCTTGGTGATACGGGTGGTGTGGGGTTAGTTAGGGGTTGCTGTAGGTGCGGTGGTCTGGGGGTTAGGGTTATTTTGGTGGTTAGAGGTGGGTGATATGCCGTGCCGGTGGTGGCGCGGCCTTTTTTTTTAAATTCGTAAAAACATTTTCCGACGGATTTTCCGGGTGCTGAAAAACCACTTTCAACAGAAAATTCCGTCGGAAACTCCGTCGGAAAAGTGTTTCCGACGAAATTTCCGTCGGAAGAAGGCAATTTTCCTACGAAAGGTTTTCCGACAACCGTTTCCGACGAATTTCCGTCGGAAACGGGTTTTCCGACGGATTTTGGGGTGGTTCCGACGGAATTTTTCCGTCGGAATTGAGCCTTTTTCTAGTAGTGGAAGTTTGTGGGTCATCAAGTGCAGTACTAATGATCACAGGGTGCATTTCCTGCTCATCAAGAAAAACATATTTTAAATGAGAAGGGAGAGGTTTTAGTTCAGGTTTCTTTACCTCTGCAGGTTTTGATTCCTGAACTAATTTTACTACCTTCTTATTCTCGTTAGCATCAAGTTCTCCTATGGCAAGAGCTTTTTCAATGACATCCACCTCTTTACTCCAGATGCTCGCATCACCTGTAGACAAATTTCCACAAAGTATTTCTTCCAAGGGATCCCTTGCAAGTATCTGTGTCAAGCTATCATCACAAATATCATCCATTATATCAATGACATCAATTAAACAACAATTTTCCTCTAACATAGGACCTTTCAAAACTTTCCCTAGATTAAAAGTAATATTATCATCACCAACAGAAAGGGTTAGTTTACCATTTTTGACATCAATAATGGCTCCTGCATTATGGAGAAAAGGCCTACCTAATATAATGGGAATTTGTGTATCCTCAGCCATGTCTAAAACAACAAAATCAACAGGGATGAAAAATTTACCAACTCTAACAGGGACGTCCTCTAAAATACCTAGGGGATATTTAACAGAACGATCTGTCATTTGCAAAGTAATATTAGTAATTTTTAATTCACCCATATTTAATTTAGAACAAATAGACGATGTCATGACACTAACAGAAGCACCCAAATCACATAATGCTTTATCTATGAAGACATTACCAATATGACAAGGGATAGAGAAACTACCAGGATCCTTTAATTTAGGAGGAGATTTATTTTGTAATAATGCACTACATTCCTCAGTAAAAGCTACAGTTTCTACTTCATTAAAGGCCCTCTTCCTAGTCAATATATCTTTCATAAATTTAGCATATGCAGGAACCTGTGTAATAAGTTATGTGAAAGGGACCGTTACCTGCAAATTCTTAACAACCTCCAGAAACTTACCAAACTGCTTGTCCAACTTAGTCTTTAGTTGGCGATTTGGGAATGGTAATTTGATAACTGGTGGTGCTTCCCTACTCTTCCCCTGGAGTGCATCCTTCCCTGAGATTGTACCCTGCAATGAATCATCAGAAATATTAGTATTACCCTGGAGCCCTACAGGGGCATTTGGTACAACGGAATCAGGATTAGCAATATTAATTAAATCAGGTTCATCCTCTTTGGGCATTGGGGGCCCATCGTAGTGTGAACCACTCCTTAGAGTAATTGCATTTACATGTTCCATAGGTTGAATTCCCTGCGCTGGTAGGGCTCCCTGCTGGCGAGTTTGAAGGGTAGAGGACAATTGGGCAATTTGGGTGTCCATGACTTTATTATGGGCTATAATAGAGTCAATTAGTTGGTCTCTACTCTCCATATGTTTTTGCATACTGGTCAGCATTGCTCTAATTTCTGACAAAGCAAGGTCAGAAGATG
Organism: Chenopodium album; assembly: GCF_948465745.1. Classification (NCBI taxonomy): domain Eukaryota; kingdom Viridiplantae; phylum Streptophyta; class Magnoliopsida; order Caryophyllales; family Amaranthaceae; genus Chenopodium; species Chenopodium album. The sequence goes on from NC_137855.1 coordinate 2,929,611, forward strand.
TAGTAGGGGCTTGTGATGGGGGTTTCCGGTTAGCATGAGGGTGGTAATATTTTTGCTGTGGAGGGGGTGCTTGATAAGTCTATTTTATATATATATATTTTTCCCGTCCCACGGTCATATTTGTGTTAATTTGAGCTCTGCGGAGCTATTTTTATTACTAATATATGTTTTCTAGTGTTTTTTGTAGAGTTGGTATTATTTTGTAGAAATTTGCATATTTATGTCAATTCCCGAGCTTATTGAGCCACTACAAAGATATTGGAGCCGGATCATATTTTATGACCATATATTTAAAGCCCAAGACCGAGTTAAAGGGATTTGGTTCGGTGAATAAAGGCTCGGTTTTAGTGAAGGAGTCCACAATATACAACAAAACAAGTGTCACGGACCAAGAAGGAAAGAAAGAAGAAATGGCCCAAAGCTTAAAAAAGCCACGCTCGTAGCTCCCGTAGCTCCAGCTGACCGGGCCCACTCGAGTGGTTGCTGCTATGCGGCTGCTATAAGCCGGTTGGGCCTAGTTGCAAGAAGCCCAATAAATGTTGATTGCTTGTTCCACGCTTTTGGGAGTTTTATTGTGGGTGGGATTTGCCATCCTTACTTTCCTTATAAAAGGATCTAGTAGTTACGTAGGTAAGAGGGAGATTAGGTAGTTTTAGTTTTCTTTTAGTTTAGTTTTGTTTATTAATTAGTTTTAGTTTTAGTTATTAATTTAGTTTTCTTTTCTCTTTCTCTCTCTAACTTTTCTCTCTCTCCCTTAATTAAACTCTTAGTATTATTTTCTCTCTTATTTATGTCTCTACAACTCTTGGTTTAATCTCAGTTATTTATTTTATTTTCTTCTATCATGTCTTGTTTAATTTCTTTGTTTAGTTTATATTTAATTATGCACGAGTAGTTTATTTCTAGGGTTCTTGGGGATCCATAAATAATATGAAGGGATGATTTATTATTATTGATTGTTAATGTTGTTAATTAATTTCCTATTGATTGATTTAATGCTCTGCAACTAGATTAGCGCTGGTTTAATTGTATAAGTTTAGCAATATTAATTCGAGATTCGAGAGATGAGAATTAATATTTAGGCTTAGTTTCAATAGGCGGACTAATTTATAAATGGTTAGGTCGAGATTCGAGAGATGAGATTTAATACCGGTAAATTAACTCTGTGATTGTAATACGTAGCGAAAGCCCTTTATGATCTGATTAATTGATACATTGATGATTGATTATTATGTTTTACCCTGAAGTATTATTTATTGGTGAACCTATGCCCTAGGTCTTTTATTCATTGTTTTCCTCCTACTTTTATTTCTCCCTACTTTTATTCTTCGTAGTATAATTCCTTTAAATAACAACAATTTGGTTACTTAATAATTTAGATTATAATTAATTAATTAGGAATAAAAAGACTTGTTTCCCTGTGGATTCGACCCTACTTCCCTATCTATTTTAGTTAGTGGTTTTAGGAATTACTTTTGATTAGGTAATACGACTTTAGCCTGTCAGTGCTTGTTGTGGTTGTTGTGGAGGTGGAGGGTTTTGAACATTAGTGCTACGGTAAGATAAGTAGGGATGGTTCCGGTAGCCAGGATTGTAGGTGTTGGAGTATGGGTTATTTTGCTTGTAGGTTTGGAAAGCATTAACTTGCTCCATTGAACTCCTGCAATCTTGCTCAAAATGTCCTACACTTCCACAATTTTCACAAAAAACATCATTAGCATTGTTAGAAACAGCAGAAACATTAGCAACAGAATTAGGGATAGTAGTACTAAGGTTATCTAATTTTTGGCAAATAGAAGTAAGCTGAGCTTGCATAAGGGTTACTGAATCAACATGACGCTTGCCCTTATTTGCATAGCCTCTAGTATTCCCATATTGGGAATTATGTATCGCCATATCTTCAATAACCAGACCTGCATCATCAACATTAAGATTCATAAATCTACCGCTAGCTGCGGAGTCTAAAATTGTCCTTGATGCATTCTCTAATCCATTGTAAAAAGCTTGAATTAACTGCCACTTTGCCAAGTTATGGTGGGGACATTCCCTCTGCAGATCCTTGAATCTCTCCCAAGCCTCATATAATGCTTCATCTGGCTCCTGGGCAAAATTCTGAATGGCACTTCTTAATAAAGCTGTTTTCTCTGCAGGGTAATATTTATTATAGAAATTCAAAGCAAGAGTCTCCAAGTTAGTAATACCAAGTGCAGTTCTATTCAAACCATTAAACCACAATTTAGCTTTTCCACATAAAGAAAAGGGAAAAAGAATCTCCCTGATTTGGTCCTGCGTTACCCCATTCTGCCTAATAGTGTTGCAGTATTGACAGAAATCTGCAATATGAAGATTAGGACCTTCACCCTTAGCTCCACCGAACTGCTTTCTTTCTATCATATAAACTGGGGCTTGATCTCGAACTGGACTCCCTCGAGATCAGGTGTAGGAGAAAGATGTGGAAAATCCGTCAGGGACGGCTGCGAATAATCGCTAAGCTTGCGAGGTGGAGGTGGAGGTGGTGTAGCCATCTCTAATTCTGAATCAGAAGAGTCCTCCGAATCACTAGAATTAGGTAGTGGATTTCTAGGAATATTGTTACTCCCAGAACCTGTCAGGATCTGCCTATAAAAATTCTTCTGTCTATGGAAAAAGCGCTCGATCTCAGGATCGAATGGAATGTAACCTGATCTGGAACACCTGGGCATAAACAAAGAACTAAAAAGACAGATATTAGAACTACCTCAAAGAACTAATGTCCTTTGAGGCAAAAGAAAAATAATCTAGACTACAAAAACAATTAGAAATAAAAATAAAAAAACGGCGCCAAAATTTTGACAGGCTAAAGTCGTATCACCTAATCAAAAGTAATTACCTAAGTCCACTAGCTTATGCAGATAGGGAAGTAGGGTCGAATCCACAGGGAAACAAGTCTTTCTACTCCTAATTAATTATTATAATCTAAATTATTAAGGTAACCAATATGTTTGTGATTATAAACTATACTACGAAGATTATGAGTAAAGAGAGTAAATAGGGAAGAATTCAATAATAATAAAGCCTAGGGCATAGGTTCACTAATAAACAATATTCCAGGGTGTAGGGAATATTTCAAGCATTATGACCCCAAACTTGAACCCCACTGTGATCATACACTAAAGTATGGTGCGTTCCAAAGGGAAAGAAAAGAGAGCAAAAGAGTCGCCAACAAGTTTTAGGAACTTGTAAACCCAAAAGACAATCCAAAAGGACCATCAACTCCATAAGGTCTTGAACCAAACAGGGTTCGGTGATGAGGGTACGAATCCAATCTACAAAAGAAAGGACCCGCCCTATAAAATAGGCCTCTACTTTGTTCTGCTCGTATTCATGCGCGCTTTTCGAATAACATACAAACATTATATTGAACCTAACCTGTTTATCTATGTTGGTTGAATATTAATGCACAAATAAAACTATTATTGGCGATCACTTGAGTTAAAATCACATTAGCCTAAACCAAATTATTAAATATCTTATTAAGCGTGATTTCAAGTACAAATTCCCTTTAAACATGCATAAAAGGTGTGATCAAGCAATAACAATAAAATAAAACAAGCAACATAATAAATCAATAAAACAATAATAATAACAATAACATGATAATGCATAATAAAGCTTGAAAATAATAGCAAGATCCTAGGCATGATACTAACAAGATTAATAACAAATCCTAGCATGTCACTAAACAATAAAGATCGAAGCTTCAAACCTAACATGGTACTAACATGATAACATAATATTAGAAATAATAAGAGGCAACCTAAACATGATACTAGAAAGCATTAAAAACATCCTAACATGATACTAGGAATTAAACATTAATAAACATGCTTTCTACATTGAAAGAGAGTAATAAGATTACATACTTTGAAGCCTCGTACCTCTTTCTAATAACAAAATACACAAGTTAGTAAAACTTCAATGAAAATAATAAAAATTAATTAAATAATTAAATCAAAATCAAATTAAATAAAGTTTTGACTAGATTTGGACCAAACCCTCAGAAATTATCAACCTTTCACGTCTAGGGCGAAGGCAACTTCGAACTTGGTTAGGTGTTTCAAGATCTTGTGAATGCGGAATTATGTTTGTAAAAGCTAGTTTAGAAAGAGAGACAGAAAAAGAAAGAATTAAGTAATTCTTAATGAGAGTTGAAAGAGAGAATTGATGATGAGAGTTGATTGAAAACGGGGATCCGAGGACCCTATTTATAAGAAAATAGTCAGAATTTGAAGAGGAATAAAACTCCACGCTGTCGCCAACAAACCGACCTTGTCGCCAGAAATTTATCCTGTCGCGAGGCGACAAGCCTGTCGTTTGGCGACAGAGACAATTTTTGCGGATTTTGTTTTTATCATATCTTTTGATCTAGAAGTCCAAATAAGTCATATAATATGTCGTTGGAAAGCTCTTGAATTCTACTTTCTAATTCAATTGGAATCAGATTAAAATATTTTGTAGATAAAAATATATGGCCGAAATAGTGAAAGGGTGTCAGTTTTGGATAGAGTTTCGTATATCTTTAATATCTTTTTCGTTATAGCTCGGAATTAGTATTATAATATATCATTGGAAAGATAATTTCAAGATCTATCCAACCATATAAAATTTGGATAAAATATATGAGGCACGAAAATAATATCTGACTATCTTTGAACATCTTTAGATCCGAATAGAATTAGGAAAGTTTTAAAAAAGGAAAGTTTATATTCAAATCAAATTCCATGATCTTATCTTTTCAAAAAAGGATAATTAAGATATTTTAGAAACTTATAGAAGATTCTAATCAATCCAATTAGTTTAGGAATAGGATTAAACCTTTGGACCCTCCTCATGATCATTGGGTCGTAGGTAAAATCCGGTTTGGGCCCAGTTTAGTATTTTGGCCATAACTTCCTCATTATTCATCGAAATTGTGCTTATAATATATCGTTGGAAAGGTCTTTTCAAGCCCCATCCAACTACACTATTATTGGACCCTTATCATGGACCAAAATAAACTGAATTGGACGTTTTCATAAAATAGAGTGGGTTTTCGAAAACAGAAAGAAGGATTTTAATAAAAACTAACCGCAACACTTGACTTTTAACACTTTCACCTCATTCGATTATGGTTCGACGTGAAAAGCATCCATCACTGGGTTTGGTTTTGGGGAGACACAAATGGGTGTCTAGACAGGGTAAAACATAATAATCAATCATCAATGCATTAATAAATCAGATCATAAAGGGCTTTCGCTATGTATTACAATCACAGAGTTAATTTACCGGTATTAAATCTCATCTCTCGAATCTCGACCTAACCATTTATAAATTAATCTGCCTATTGAAACTAAGCCTAAACATCAATCCTCATCTCTCGAATCTCGAATCAATATTGCTAAACTCATACAATTAAACCTGGCCAAATCTAATTGCATAGCATTTAAACAATCAATAGGAAATCAATTAAGCATTAACAATCAATAATCATAAAATTACCCCTTCATATTATTTATTAGATCCCCATAAACCCTAGAAAGAGAACTACTCAGACATGATTAAAGCTAAATAAAACATAGTAAATAAACAAGACATAAGAAATTGAATGAATAAAAATACTGAGATTAATAAAAGAGAAATCGTACCAAGACGGCGGAATTACAATGGAGTTTAGGAACAAGAGAAAATAAAGTCTAGAGAGAGAAATTCTAAGTAGAGAGAGAAGAAAATAAAACTAGAGTATAGAGAAGTGAAAAGAAGGTGTCTAAACTTGCCTAATAAAATTACATTAATACTAAGCAAGAATTATACGCTAAACAAAACTGATCGGAATTAAATCCTCCTAAAATTACACGCGCCCGGTCGGGCAAAGGGCTGCCCGACCGGGCCCGCCTTTTCTTCTCCTAAAGTCTTCTCGCGCCCGGCCGGGCGCGTGCTCCGGGCGCGGGCTTTGTTTCTTCGCTGCTCGCCCCGCCCGGCCGGGCGCGCCTTCGGGCGGTGCTCTGGTGGTCCGGGCGAGGCTTCTTGGGCCTCGAGGCTCTTCCTTGGGCTCTCCAACTTGGCCCAAACGCCTCGTATCTCCAAAACTGAGCCCTTAGTCACCGATTTGCTACCTCCAATCGGTCTTGGGCTATCAAAAGTGGTCGCGGTCTTCCAACGCTTGTAGATGCTCCTCGAAAATCCGGGAAAATGCTCCAAGTACGCAAATTCCTACAAAACTCAAGCAAAACTACAAAAACACTGAAAAACACAAATTAGTAATAAAAGTGGCTCGAAGGAGCCAAAAACACCACTAATTACGACCAAGGGACGGGGGTAAATCTATATATAAAATGAACACATCAATGAGGAAAAAAAAAGAGGAGGTGTTGGTTTAAAGCATATGATTGTATGAGTCACTGGTAAAGGAGGACGAAAGGGATGTAGTAATTGGTTTAAGGGCAAGAGATATAAAAAGGTTCATAATGAATTAGTGATGTGCGGGGGAGGAAAAGATGAAGTTTTAATTTGGTGGTGGGGAGGATATATATGGAGATTTTGGTAGAGGGAGAGGAGAAAAAACGTGTCATTGTCGAGGGGACAAAGATCAGTAGTAGATGGGAGGATGTCTAGGTGGGTGGTGGAGGAAACGGTGGTGTGGCAATGGTTTGAGGTATTCATACATAGGTAACTTGCTACAATAGGTTTTTTCCCGGTTGAGATCATTAAAAGTAAGGGGTAAGGCCTTAGATTACGTGAAAACAATTAAAAAAACATACATTAGGAATAGGTTGTAATCAAATAAGAAGGATCAATGTACATATAGTTGAAACTAGATGTCCATATAGTTTCTACTAAATGTGCAATTTTTTTTTATATTTAATAATAACAAAAAAAAAACACACACACTTAGAACAAATATATAAATATTAAATCTTCACATCTTTCTAATTCTAAGCACCCTCTCATTCGAGGCTAAATCATTTACGAGTTGCTTAAAATTCAAATTATTAAACATGAAATCAGTTTTTTCCTAAATTTAAATCAAATATCATTTACGTCATTAAAGTCAACATAATTCGACTACAATCACAGGCGATTTAAATAAATCCGAACGACAAACTACATATAGTTCGATTCAGAAGATCATGGCCTCATGGGCGATATAGAATGAATCCGAATGATGAATTTGGTAGACCCATACCCATCAATCATCAAAGATAAATGAAACTACAACTATAACCACTCACATAAACCATGTAATCCCCACCACACCCCCGCCCTTTTTTCCAAAATAACATAACGGCCACAAAATCACTTAAACCAGATCATCCTTCATCACACTCAAGATGTTGAGTACTTGCAGCACTAGCAGAGCAGCCATTTCCGTCACTTCAAATTCTCTCTCAAAAACCCTAATTTCTTCCAATTTCATCACCAATCCCAGAAATTTATCCTCATTTTCCCCCCAATCTCTCCATTTTGTCACTCTCAAATGCTACAGTAGCAAGAATTTTGATAGTACTAGTCGAAAAATGGCGGCGAATTTCTCTCCTCGTGCTTCTGCTCAGCCATTGAAGAATCCTGGTGAACTTATTGATTCCGTTGAAACCTTCATCTTCGACTGTGATGGTTTGATGCTAATCTCAATCGCTCCTTCTTTGCTTATGTTTTTTGTTGTTGATTTTGTTGGAAAATTGCTTATTGTGTTGAAGATGCTGATGATTTTTTAAGTTGATTGATTTGGAGTTAATATTGTAGACTTTACCGACTAAACTAGCTGACATTATGATTTTTACTACGAGAATGATAGAATGATTGATAGTTCTTTCATAGTGGTGAATGTAAATGTTTATAGTTTAAAATGTCACATAAATGTTTGTTAAATTGGATAATTTGTTCAAAATGAGGGTATTAACTTCATTTTAGTGATATGAAAATAATATTTGATGGGCAAAAGTGATAGTTTATGATGTAATTCCTGCTAAAAGCTACTGTTTGATGTGTATATTGGATTGCCCAGAGAACCAGGCATTTACACTGTTTGCATTAATCTCGGTATCAGAACCATTTTGTTCATGCTTTCTCGGTTCTTTCATTTTTACTGTTGTGATTTTGGTGGTGGTGTGTGGGAGGTTGGGGGAAATGTTGAGACCAACTCATTATGTGTGCACGTGTGAGTTGTTCGGGAAGGTTTGGCACCTCACTGTAGGCTATTCGCAATGTGAGGGCACATTGGTGAAGAGAAGAGATACTAACTATATAAGAGGTTTGGGGTGCTTTTCCTATTTCCTACCATTGCCAATTGATTTTACGATGGGACTCAATTGGGCATTGGGCGTATAAGTGATTATGCTCTTCTTATCCTACCTGCCCATTTTAAAAATGTTGGTAAGTCGACATAAAATGATCTTCTAGTGAAAGATGTTAATACACCTCTATGTTTGTAGGTGTTATATGGAAAGGGGATAAACTGATTGATGGAGTCCCGGAAACACTCGACTTGCTAAGGGAAAAGGTTTGCATACCCCAATTATTAAGCGTGACTACTTAATACTTCTATTTAGGTGCATTGAAATAGAGAGGTATATGGTAAGTTCGAGTAAGACCAGATCTTTCTTCATTTTGTTAGCATACTTAATGGCTTCCTCTATTCCACAGGGCAAAAGACTGATATTTGTTACCAATAACTCAACCAAGTCTAGAAAGCAATATGGAAAGAAGTTTGAGACACTTGGGCTTAGTGTCACTGAGGTTAGTTCTGGATATGTTGTATACTTGTATTGAACTCTTTGTGAACTTGTTTACTAAACTCATAACACACTTCGTTCAGGAGGAAATTTTCGCGTCATCTTTTGCTGCTGCGGCTTACCTTAAATCAATTGATTTCCCGAAAGATATAAAGGTATGCTGTTGAGGTGAATTCCTGATTTTTACAAGGAAGGCTTTTTGTTTTGAGCATGAATCATCCAAATGATATGACCTGAATGCGTGTGCCATTCCCATTTGCCAAGGGCTAAAAATCTTGAAGTAATGTTAGTTAGCTTTCTCTTCAATTTTGTAGTATATAAATTTTAATTTATTTCTAAAAACTAGAGAACAACTTGTATATGTTTATATGTAGTATCACAAAGTACAAGTTAGCTCTTATTAAGTTTGCTGAGATGGTACTTTTAACCATCACTGTCTGTGGTCTGTTGTTCCCAATCTGTATGTACCAGGTTCTGGCTCACAACTTTGCATTTCACTAATCAATCAAAGCCTTAATCCCATAAGTGGGGTTGTCTCAATTCACTGATAACTTCCTTTTTTTATTATCAATTTCTTGAAGTTAATATCTTGGCCGTTTATTAATGATTATTACGTCTCACAGGTCTATGTAATTGGTGAGGAAGGCATCTTGAAGGAGCTTGAGCTTGCCGGATTCCAATACCTTGGTGGTCCGGTATAAATTTCTTCTGTGTAGTATGAACTTTTGGACATTGCATTGCATGGCATTCTCAACAGCCTATGATGTGTTATGTCTTATGTGTAATAGGTTAGGGTTTCCCCCTTATCATACTTGGATCTGATCTGCTATGTTTTGGACATTCATAATTCATTAGACAGAATGGGCTATACATTGAACTAGTGTAAATCTCTGAAGTCAACATGCCCATTTTGTTAATTAGTACTAGTATACAACAAATGCAACAAAGCCACAGAGTTTCATATTTTGGCAATTCAAGGCTTTGAGTAAGATAACCTTTGTAGCTTGTCAAAGTTTAACCTGTACTAGGTCAGCATTAAAGATTGAACTTGCTCTATTATCTAGTATGAGGCAAAGGCAACATTTTTTTTTGAGGGGAAGGCAAAGGCAACATAGTCATAGAAGTTGAGGTCTTTTATATACTGTCTTATTTAATACGAAGTATATTCTTTCTAACTTGTTATCCTGCACTACGTTAGCATCAAAATCAAACTTGTCCTTTACCTTATTTTGGGAAAAAGGCGACCTAGCTTTGCAAGAAAAAGACAAACTATGTCTGTGTAACCTTAATGTATCCAGTGGCTTCAAAAAAATCTTATTTAAGCAGAGACCAGTGTTGGGGAATTTTGTGTTAATCACACTCGCCATGTGCTTAATAAGTCTTGTTTGTTCATCATTATCCCCACGAATGTAAATATGACTGTTGTATCTGTACTTTCTTGTGCAGGAAGATGGAAGTAAGAAAATAGAATTGAAGCCTGGTTACTTGATGGAGCATGATGAAAGTGTAATATCTCCTTGACTTTAATAAGAACCATTACATGACCATAATTAGTATTCAGAAATGCTGGCTGATTTGGTTTATATTTTGAAGTCTTGCTTATTCATGAATTCCTTCAAGCAATGTAGGTTGGTGCAGTTGTGGTTGGATTTGATCGATTCTTTAATTACTACAAAGTCCAGTAAGTTGCTTTTGTTTAATATTTCTACTTTGTAGAGTTTTCCTTGTTTTTGTCTATACTATTCTGGGCCAATCCCCAAATTAAGAAAGTAAAACATATTGGTTCTTAGGTAGAAAGTAGAAACTTCTGAGAGGTGGTCTTTCTTCCTGACTGCTTGAAGATTCTGATGGGATTTGAACATGCAGTGATTCACAATGCTTTAATGCTACTTGCTACCAAGTTCTACTGTTTATTCTTACATTGTCTTTTTTCTTTTTTTTTTTTTTCCTTCTTTTCTTCAGATATGGAACACTATGTATCCGTGAAAATCCTGGGTGTCTCTTCATTGCTACAAACCGTGATGCTGTTACTCATCTTACAGATGCCCAGGAATGGGCAGGTTTACCTTTCTCCAATCACTTTAATGGGTTATTTATGAATTTATGTTATAAATTTCACCCCAATACAAATGTGTCCAACATGTCTCATGTACCCTTCTCAGTTAACGATAGTTACTGATGACGAGCTTCTTGTTTCTTTTCTTATGTTCAGGCGGTGGTTCAATGGTTGGTGCTCTTTGTGGATCAACTCAGCGAGAGCCCATTGTTGTAGGGAAGCCCTCTACTTTTATGATGGACTATGTAGCAAAAGAGTATGGTGGCCTGAATATTCTTTCTTTTTATTTACCCGGCATTTGTTCATTCAATTTACATTTTCATCTAAACAACTTACATCCACCCATGTAAAATTGTTAGGTGGGCACCTGTATTTCTAAATGTCTAATCCCTGATGTCAAAGCTTCTGAAGTAGGCATATCACAATTTAGATTTTTAAATCTCTAAGTTTAACTTCTTTGGCCATATCAAATTATAGGTTTGGTATTTCCAAGTCCCAAATATGCATGGTTGGGGACAGATTGGACACTGACATACTGTTCGGCCAAAATGGTGGCTGCAAAACGCTCCTTGTTTTATCAGGTAATAGCCATGTCTTTTAATGTTTCATGAATTTGTTAATAGTTCGATGCATAACTATGCCTTCCTGGTGGTTTTGGATAATAGGCGTGACTAGTTTGGAAACACTTCAAAGCCCCAACAACTCTATTCAGCCAGATTTCTACGCTAACAAGATATCGGACTTTCTTTCAATTAAAGCTGCCAGTGTATGATCATGTAAGCCTCTGAAGCTGTTTTCTTCCTGGTACCATGTGTAACATTAATTTCTTTTGTGAACTTCTTGAAATTCTCTCTCTTTAGCAGCATCATTGTGAAGTTTGCTTATTGAAGTGATGCAGGTTAGGAGCAATAAGTGAACAACAAGACGATCTGATGTATGGAATACAAGATTTTATTTATTTGAAATATTGAATCATATGGTTTCCCGCCTTCTGGCTTCCAGCTGATTTTTCGAGCACAAGAGGTTTCCAATTTCTTGGAAAGCTGCTCAAAGTCTAGCAGTGTAGTTTACCAGTCAATCACTCAATTGTCACAAAATTTTCAGTTTCACTTGTATGTTACAACTGTATATGTTGTATAAAACATCTCCATTGTTTACAACTCAATGACATTGGTGGAATTTGAGAAGTATGCAGTAAACAACTTCTAAGTCCATGCTGATATATACAAATCTTGTCTGCCAGAGAGGCTGTTTTTGTTGGACACTCAAAATCAATTGAAGAATAGGAACTGCCTGCTGCTGCTAGTCATTCTTTTCATTTGAAGCTCACTTATTTGATGTTATAGGCCACATTAGTATCATGGACTAGAACGATATGCAACCTATATCGTGGGATCGATGGTGGGTTTATTGTGTTGAACTCGAATAAGGGAAGTAGTAGTGTAGTACCCTGGGAGAAGATGAATGGTCCATAACACCCCCCCCCCCCCCCCCAAAAAAAAAAAAAAGTTCTAATTGTGTAACATATGGTAAGATTGGTAACTCCCTACTCCCTATGTCTTTTGCAGAAAAGGTTATTGGGACTCGTATTACATACTACATCCGTTTCATAATATCTGCAACGATTTGACATAAAGTGTAAGTAAAATATGTCTAATCGTTGTAATTAATATGAAACGGAGGTAGTACTTACATCCATGCCGGTTGGAGTAAGAAGGTATTGGTTATAGCTATCTCATTTACCAAGTATAACATACATTAGCTATTTAGCTCTAATCTATAATACTGTAGATCATTACGGTAAGAGTTGGTGTTGTTAAAAAACAAAAACAAACAAACCTTTCGGAGTATTATTCCGGATAGGTGGATAAGATACTGCTTAGGGTTGAGGATAAGGAGGTGGCGGAATCTAGTTTAGTACTTGACTCCTTGTACAATTTATTGGATATTTCAAATCATGAACAATATACTATGCATTGGATATTGGATAATTTCAAATCAAGACGGATTCCATATTCCAATGATTTTTACACATCATGTATGATATATATAGGAATTTACTTTTAGGGATTTGAAATTATGGTTAAATTTATGCAATTTAAAGACACCTACATTAGAACGATTTTTTTTTTCTTGCTCGAACTTTCAATTGATATTCTCAACTTGATTACTTAATTTTCAATGATTAATGATTTTTTTTTTAGAAAAAAATTTCAATGAATTTTTAGCTGTCCATGAAAATTTATTACCTATATCTATTTATTCTTAAAATACTTGATTATATCCAAATTTCTCCAAATCATGATTTCCTATTTCCCTCACACTAACTTTACATAAACTTTTTACATGGGTGCAATCGCGTCGGTGTCACTTAATATGTACATATCATAAACGCTAAGTGTAATGTTCACGATTATACATGGTGTAGACTCTAGAGATTCTTATCACGTAATTGATAAATATGTCTAAATTAAAACCGATGTAAATACTCTTAAGTGTACGATATAATTTTCCTAACTCGTACGAGTACAAACTACAAAGGAACAAAAGAAGAAGAGAATCAGCAGACAAGATAAACCAAATCACTGTTAAAAATAAACAAAATCACAAATTATTTCACTTCCTTTTTTTTTTTTTTTTTTTTTTTTTTTTTTTTTGCCTCCATAAAAAGGCATCTCTCTCTTGTTCAGACAAGAGCAAGTAGTTTTTACATTCAATTTCCCGCATATTCATTTTCTTCCACCTTTCCTCTTCCCTCATTTCTCACCAAGCAACCATTTTCTCTCTCCTCAATCTCCGAGATCTCAAATTCCCCCAATTTCTTCACAAATTCATCCAATTTCATACCCTAATTTCATAATCACATTCAGAAATTTGATTTTCTCACCTCTCTTTGCTCGATTCTCTCATCCCTAAATTCTAGGGTTTCATTTTGTTAATTTAATTTTTAAGAACTCGGATTAATTTAGATTATCTTGTATCTATTAATTTAGAGGAAATTTGGTTTAGGAAAATTCGTTGTCGTTAATTTGGAGAAATTTTGGTGAATTTTTCTGGAAAATTGAAAATGGATTCGGAGGATGACATGCATGATGCCAACGATGTTGAATCGCTTGAAGATTTTTACAGTGGTGACACCGCTATCGATTCCGATGATGCTGCTGATGGCGATTATGAATTCATTGATAACGATTCGGAAGATGAGTATGATGATTTCACTTCTCATCGTAATCAGGTTAGCTCCTTTAATTTTTGTCTAAATTATTGCATTCTGAATTTTTTTTATTTTTTTTTATTGTGGTGTTATTTGATGTAATATTTAAGTTTATGTCTGGTTTTGATGATGTTGAGTGTTATGTCCGCGTGTTTTAATTGCTGTTTTTGTTTATGTTCCTTTCGTCTCGAAAAGAATTGCATTTTTGGATATAAGGTGAAATTAATCAAGGAAATGCTTTAATTGTAGAGAATAATATCATCTTTGTGGCATTTTAGTGGTATAAAGTTTGAATTTTGGTTTGCTTTGATGTAGAGTAAAATTAGATGGTTTGGGCTGGATCAGGATCATATGATCAATTCTGTTAGGTCATTGATATACGGGATTGATAGCGGTTAATTGTCGTATTTCTTTTTAGGTGTAAGGCTACAATTGAATGGGAGTTGTTGGCAGCACAACCTTCAATTTCAAATTATTTAGTTTCAAGTGTTGTTTAGTAGTTGATACCTACTGTTGGTGGTGATGATTGATTCGGCTACGCTGATGCATCCATGTCTGTCTTGTTTTTAAGAGTTGATTGACATTATGGTCCTCGAGTCCTTGGTCTTTGTTATGCACCAATGTTACCTAATTCTCCGTCATGAACCACAACTTAAAATGTGCGGGTTGGGACTTGCTGCATGGTGCATTATACTATATGTTTCCATATTTTTTGGTCATTTTGCTTGAAGCTTTTTGTATGACCATATTGAATTTAGGGCATGAGAGTTGATGTGAGCAGGTACAAAACTCAGTATTTGAGCGTGTAGCAAAGTCAATCAAGGGCATATTCTCTTTCGTTCACCCATAATGTCTGAAGATGAGGCATTGCTAGTATGCTTTTAAATTAATTCTAGGTTGCTTCTTTATGCTAGTGAGTATGTATCGCTATTTAAGTTTTTACCTATTTTTTATTTTTTTCAACTCACCACCTCATTTACAAGCTTATGGCCAAAGTTTATTTCCACCCAACACAGTTCATAGAAAACAAGGTGGATTATCCGACTAAAAATGAGTTGTTTAACCTTTTAATTTTATGTGATTTACCTTTGGGTCTTGTAGCCCATAGGTATGTGTTGTTTGAGCTTGTAGTTATCATAGAATGGACATCTCAAGTGACTATTATAATTGCACGTCTCCAGTGTGTGTGTGTGTTTTTTCTTTTTTGTTGTTGTTGTTGTTGTTGTTGTTGTTATCTTACTAGATTGCTTATTACCCTATAGATGTGAATTTAAAATATATTCGTATCAAGTAACGTAAATCCTCTTTAGATAATATATACCTCCAATAATTGACTAGTTCATTTTCTTCAGTCTTCATCCTTTTTTTTTTCTTTCTTCCTTTTGTTTTTTTTTTTAAAAAACTCTGTTCGTTCTTTATAGATCTTCCTGTTAAATGTAAGCTTGGTCATATTTAGAAAATTGACCATAATTGGTTACTAATTATTTTGAAAAATATCATCATGTGAAAGTTAAATCTGGTACGATGTGAATGCTTTAATCATCAAATTTTCATAATATTTTATACTCCGTAGTAAGTAATTGAAGGATATATATGGTTTAAGGTGTAATTTGGAGATCGTGTAAATGTAAATAGGAAGATTTATTAGGAACAAAGAGAGTAGATACGATAGGTTAATATTTTTATTATAATTTTTTTTTTTTTTTTCAATTTGCAAAGGTTTCATTAGTGACTGTTTGAATATGTATTTTTGAATCGACATTTCCAAAAGTTGAGTGAAAGTTTGGACAAGTGTGCTCATATTAATTACATGCTTGCAACATTTTGTGGTGGTCTACCTATTTTATGTTTGCAATTCTTTTGCCGGGTTTCTAATTGTATTACCAATTTTATGTAGCAAAACTATACCATTTTAAGTGAAGCTGATATTCGTCAATGGCAAGAGAATGATATTTTGAAGATATCAACAGTGCTATCAATATCAAAGGTTGAAGCTGGCATTCTTCTACGCCACTATAATTGGTAATTGTTGCTATGGCTCTTAAGCTATTAAGGAAGCAATCAACTTCTGATTTAATCATTGTGCTGTTTTCTATGTCATTCTTTCGTGTGCTCCAGGCTTACAGCACTTGATCCTGTCATTTCTAGCAATCTTAGTTATTTACTATCCTTACCTGTTAGCTTGCATATCTGGTTTTATCTTGATTATGGTATTATCGCATTAGACTTGACTGTTTGAGTGGACCTGTTGAGTGATGCATGCCTGCATGTCCTGATGATTTATTTTTTTTTTTTATTTTTTTATATGTGATCTTGCAGGAGTGTCAGTAAAGTACATGATGAATGGTTTGCTGATGAAGAGAAGGTCCGCAACACAGTTGGTTTACTGGAAAGGCCTGTTATTGAATTTCCTAATGCAAGAGAAGTATGTAACCTGCAAAAGATCTTATTTTACTGTACTTAAATGTTTGAGATACTGTCTACTTATGTAGAACATGAAATGTTGTTTATACGTAGTATGTGAATTATGGGATTGAAGACATGTCTGCTTTCACTATTTTTCTTAAGTAAGTTTCTCATATTTATGTGCTTAATGGAACAGATGACTTGCGGGATATGTTTTGAGGACTTTCCAAGTGCTATGATGAGTGCAGTTGCTTGTGGCCATCCATTTTGTAACTCATGTTGGGCTGGTTTGTTCTGAAATTTTATCCTGATGATTGCATATTGCATTCTTTGTTCCAAAGAAATATTTTTATTGTCTATCTCTCTAGGATTTCAAGACCCCCCCTCCTCCCTCCTGATAAATGGAACAAAAAAATGATAATATGATTGTAACTTTGAAAGTGAGTTATCAGCATTGTAATTTTTTATTGGTCACCTGTAGTATTTTGTCTGTGTTGATGTTTTGTTGTTTCTGGGAATATATTGCCAATAATGGATATGAACACAAAGTTTTGTTTTGAAAAGATTAGCTATACTATATAACTGATCTTTATTAGCTAAGTTGCTTATATGACCTGGGTAAGTTGATTAGACAGTTCCATTGCTTCTTCTAGCATCCAAGCAGTCACACTTATTCCATCCTTTTTAGTAGTGTTAAACAAAAAAGACATCTTTAGGAAAATTTCTAGACTAATTTTTCTCTGTGTTTTGGGTCAGGTTACTTGGGTACTTCCATTAATGATGGCCCTGGATGCCTTACTTTGCGATGCCCTGATCCATCATGTGCTGCTGCTGTCGGTCAAGACATGATAAATACACTGGCTCGTGAAGAGGACAGGGAGAAGTATGCACGTTACTTTCTTCGATCTTACATTGAAGACAATAGGAAGGTATATTTGGATTAATTTTGTTCAGTTAAATGGTAAAAACAAGTGACACTTTCTAGCTTTGGTGGTTCTTGTTTCAATGAATTTGGCTGAGAAGCCTTGTAAACGTTAGCTTGTAGCTGACATAGTGTTTCATACTTACATTTGATATTGCCTTCTTTTATATGAAAAGGCTAAATTCTGTTATGAGATTGATTTTTCTTTTCCGGGTAGCTATCACATCTGTTTTGACTGTTCAAAGGAATTTAATTGAAATCAATTCTTCCATTTAGCTGGAGAGGCTGTTGTATCTATGTTAAACCTTGCTATTTGAGGTTCCAAAACTGTCTTACAGTTCTAACTTTATTACTGATGCACTTGACATTTTTTCTGTGCTTTTTTTAATGGTTTTCAGCTCACATGATACCTCCTTGGTGCTCTATTTTTCATTTATCACTTTTGTGAAGTATTTTGTTTCTGGGATATTGGTTTAATGATAATTTGGAATCCTGTAGGCCAAATGGTGCCCTGCTCCTGGCTGTGACTATGCAGTAGATTTCGTTGTTGGCAGTGGGAACTATGATGTGACTTGTCGTTGCTCACATGGATTTTGTTGGAGTGTAAGCTATCCTTTGCCTTCTCTTGTCTGTTGTTACTTTGTCTCGGAATTATCAGTTTTTATGTGGATAAAGCTGGTTTTGGAAGATTACTTTGCAAACTTGTTTCTTTCATCATGGAGATCTTTTGAAGTCAGAACACCTATATCTGACATCGCTCCAATTTGCTATTGGGGTTGGGGGGAAGTGTTTGAATTTGAATAAAGTATTTCTGATGTGCAGTGTACCGAAGAAGCTCATCGACCTGTTGGTTGTGGCACAGTGTGCAAGTGGATCATGAAAAATAGTGCAGAGTCTGAAAATATGAACTGGTATGGCATCACAAGATTTCTACAGTCTTTTTTTTTTTTTTGGTTTCTATCATCCCATCAATATACAGTTTGATTTTGTTTAATGATGGATGCATGTAATCTCTGAACACTTGCTGTCATCAGTAGAGGTGTTAATGCTTATTTTAATTTTACGTTCATTGAGATTGAATCTTGTAAAGGTGTATTACCTATGGGTCATGTTTTGTGAAGTTTTGAGGTTAATGTATGCTGCCACCTTGAGTCACAAGTCAACCTGCATCACAAATTTTTTTAATTATTATTGACTAGTTTTTCAGTTATGATTAAGTGGTAACTCAACAACGGTGACCTGTTTGGTTTGTACACCTATTTGGCTAATTCTCCCTGAATTCTGATTAGATTAACAGGAAGTTACAATATTGGATTGGGATATCTGTTTTTGGTTAGTTAATTTTTTTTTTAATTTTGGTGATGCCCATTATCATATTTGTGTTTTTTGTGCTTTTCTTTGTTCCCATGCTTCTTGGGTCAGTTCCTGTTTTGGGGTTTCTTGGCAAGCGGCATCTTTTAGTCTTTTTCTCTTGTTTATGCGTGCAACTGGATTAATTAAATTTCAGTTGACATGTGCTTAGACTGATTATTGCAGCAATTTTACTTGTATTATAATTGCTTGCTTACTTTAATGTATCATTGTTGGAGTTGCTCTATTTCATTAAAAAAAATGTTGTCATTATTGCTGAAACGGTGTTTTAATATTTATAGGATATTGGCTAATTCCAAGCCATGCCCAAAGTGCAAGCGACCAATTGAGAAAAACCAAGGATGTATGCATATCACGTGTACACCTCCCTGTAAATTTGAATTTTGCTGGTAAGCTTATGGTTATTTATTTGCATGGCCTCTACTGAATTATGCTCTTTGTTTCTTCCTACTGCTCTTGCACTTTTGTTCTATCTTAAAGTTGTTGACCGAGTTGCAATTTCAATTTTCTTACACTCTGCCGGGGTCATGGTAGAAAAGAAAAGGAGAAAAAAGTGGGGATCTAGAAGGCAAGTCATCTAACTAGGATTTTAATTATTTGCCTCGCAGGCTTTGTCTTGGTGCTTGGTCTGATCACGGTGAGAGGACAGGTGGGTTCTATGCATGTAATCGCTATGAAACTGCGAAGCAGGAAGGAGTGGTATGAACACCTGGTTTTCAACTATCTGTGATGCACATGTTCCTTTAGCTCCTATTTGTGTGGCATGCATTTGTATTGATGAGATACCCTCTTCCTGTTTTGTCACAGTACGATGAGTCTGAGAAACGTAGAGAGATGGCCAAGAATTCATTAGAGAGATATACTCATTATTATGAACGTTGGGCAAGCAACCAATCGGTATGTAGTTGCCTTTTGAAATTATATTTTTCTTTTTTTCTGTTTCCGTGGTTATCTTTTTACACAAATTTGGCTGGGATTAGTGTTTTCTGCTGAAACCTGTTTCATTCTAGATTAGTCAACTAGATGTGGATGATAAAATGGCTACGAAAGTGGGGAGTTATGGCCATTGCGCCTATTGTTCTTTCAGTGATCTCCCTTCCCCCTTCCTTCCTTCCTTCCCTCCTTTTCCTTTTTCCTTCTCCGTCTGTCATCTTTTTCTAATTCCATTCAATTCTTTATACTTCCAACACTTTTTATTTGCAGTAGTTTGTCTTGTGCACTATACACATACTCCACTCATTTGCGGTAGTTTTAATCGTGATCTTAGTGTGTGTTGCTGAAGTGATGGAAACATTGCACATAACCTTATTGAGATATAATGGGACATTATCCGTGTCTAAATATATTGCTCATGTAGGCAAATGGTTGTGGCCTTTCCCTTGTGATATAATGTCTTTTGGCATTGAATTATCAAGAGAAACTACAAGTTTCATCAAAATGAGTGGCCTTTACTTGTGAGATTTAAGCGTCCATGGTACAACCGATTGTATCATGCACGTGGCACAACCAAGGCTATTTTTTTGCTCATTTGGGCACAACATGTGAGCTCCAAATGAGCAAAGAAATAGTCTTGGTTGTACCATACTCAAGGTTCAACCGGTTGTACATTAGAAATTGCTTTTGTGAAAGTGACATACACCTTGCCTACTCTTGGAAGTTAATTTCAAGCGTGCTAACCTTCTTCTCAGCTTTAGGAAATTTCTAAATAATGGATGCCTGCATATCTTTATGAAGTAATTCAAAGAGATCACTAGATCAGCCTTTTGTATTCTCTTGGTAATTCAATCTCTTTTCCCCATAATGCACCATTATCATATTGATAATTGAGATATACATTTCCTATGGCCACCACGTAATTAGAAGTAAGAGGATTTTTGTTCCTTGGAGTGTTTGGATTTAATGAGCAGCAAGCCAGCAATGGTGGATTCTGGATTATGGTGTAGATAGGGACTCATCAAGGTCTTATACTTGTAGATTGTTTCTCCGTTGCTTAGACTCAACCAGTTCAGTTTTTAACTTTGTCTGGCAACAAACTCTATTTGAGTTGTGAGGGTTCCTCTAAAAGTGAGAGCTTTTATATTGACCATAGCATTGAGTAGGATTACTGCTAATGACAATTTCCAGTATCACAGGTTGGGTTTGGTTATCCGTCACATAATTGTATGGTTTGCTGGGCTGTTGCCTGTTGGTGATTCTTCTTATTCATGTTAGTCACATGTATTTTTTACATTTTGACGTGGCAAGATACCTCTGGAGGAGGTAATTGTGGGTTTTTCCTTGAGAGTCCATGGATTGGCTATTCGGCTGTATGTTAAATATAGGGGTTGTGGACTTGTGGCACAACATTTAATGGAAATCATGTGGTGTGTGTTGTTTTAGCAGAACTTAAGAGATTTTCAATAGCCTCAGTTTCCATTTATATTTGTTTTTAACACATCCTTTTTTTTTTTTTTTTTGTAAGGTCCTAACCAATTATTATTAAATCACATGTAACCCAACTATAGAACTCATCTCCTAAATTAGACAACAAAGGTAGAAGCCCTTTTGAAAGAAAGTGAACATACAAGTGATAATGAGTAGGGGATGACCCCTTTTTAGGGGTTTTTTAAGTGTTGATAGTTTCTATTGAAGGTGAACAATTGAGCATGGGCCTAGTCCTGCCTTTATTACTTGGTCCACCTCTTCTCCTTTCGTGGGATTTGGTAAATTTTCCATACATTCTCAGTGGCTTATCAGGGTTTATTCTCTTGACATGAATGAACGGAGCAATCTTCTGTTTTACTTTTTACCTCCAGTAAAGGTCATTCTCTACCTGTCATTAATTATTACATTCTGAGCTTTATCTTTACTTGAAATTTGAAACTTAGTATAGATCATCATATCAAAATTATGGGACTAATTATGGTCTTGTTGGTTGGTCAATTGTCTCTAGCTGTTGAGTTTTTGGTCTCTAAGATACATTTGGTTTGCTTGTGCAGTCTAGGCAGAAAGCACTTCAAGACCTTCAGCTGATGCAAAGTGTGCACGTAAGTGTCCTCTCTTTTGATGCATGCGTACAGGCCTTTTCATTTGGTTATGAATTGTGATAGAAGGAAAATAATAGCACTGGTAAAGCTGGGCTAGGCTTTCAATGGCAATGCCTTGAAGGGATAGTTATTTGATACACTTCTAAACATTAATGTCTTGTATGTTAAAAGTGTCCTCTAGTTATTTATTGAAAGGGGTTGACTGGAGATATAAATATCCCATGTAGAGCTGAAATTCCTAGTCTCATTGATAATAACCTCATTTTCCAATAACCGAATGTGTAGTGTCTGGGATCCTTGTATATTTACTCATATTTACTTATTTTATATATATATATACCTCGTTTCCATTGCTACTAGCTAATTATGTGGATAATTGTGTAGTCTGTTATTGCTCCAATGCAATTCTCACTCTTTTTGAAACATAAATACGCATTGTTTTATTGAAGCAAATTACTACTCCCTCCGTTCCACAATGATGTTCTTGTTTTGACTTTTTGACTTTTTTAAGAAAGAGAGAATCTTCTAAATTTCTCTTAATCTATAAGAATAAATATAGTCATGTGGGATCTAGTTTGATTCGTCTTAGTGAGTAGATTATTAATATCTAACTTTTATAATTTTTGCTAGTGTGAGATTAAAGATATTTACGGTCAAAGTTGGGTCAAAATTTGCATCGATTTACGAAACAGGAACATCATTATGAAACGGAGGGAGTATCTGTTCACTTATTCCTTTTCTTAAATAACTAATAAACATCAGGGAAAGACTCCTTGCTGTGTGATTTGATATGACGTCCGAATGATGTCTCTTTAAAGGCATTGGTAACATTTGTTACAAGGATTTATTCCTTTACTAACACTTCATAAATGTTTTTGAGTAGTATTGCCATGAAATATTGATGTTTGTTTGCATGCTGCAGCTAGAGAAGCTGAGTGACATACAATGTCAGCCAGAGTCACAGCTGAAGTTTATCATTGAAGCATGGTCACAGGTAGGTAGTAGATTATGTCTTTTGTTACCTCTCCCAATTTTGGAGTCTCTTTCTAATGAGTTTAGTTGTGCTCACAGATTGTTGAATGTAGACGTGTCCTAAAATGGACGTATGCATATGGCTATTACTTGCCTGAGCACGAACATGCAAAGCGACGATTTTTTGAGTATATGCAGGGTATGCCATCTGGATCTGAGGTTGTACATTCATTATAAGTCTTATGGTTGCTGATAAGCTTTATCTTTGTCTTGCAGGAGAAGCAGAGGCTGGTTTGGAGCGACTTCATCAGTGTGCTGAGAAGGAGCTGCAAGTGTACCTTAATGCAGAAGGTCCATCAAAGGAATTCAATGAGTTCCGCACAAAGCTAGCTGGTCTTACAAGGTATTGCAATTAATAGATTGAGGTTTGAGGATATCTTGTGGCTTTATTACATGAAATTATTTGATCTTATCGCTGATGTTTAAGCAACTCAAACATATAAGCCTCCCTTGCAGCCTGTTATCCTATTATAATAATTAATCAATTAATCAGTCAAAGCCTTAATCCCATAAGTGGGGTCGGCTACATGAACCAAAAGTGATTGATATACTTTTTTTTTTTTTTTTTTTTTTTTTTTTGACTTGTTCCATCTATGCTTTTTGGGCAAGGAATAAAGATTCACAAACTGCAACTCAATATAATGTTTCATTGTTCCCTGATGAGTGTACATTAAATTGGTGACAGCGTAACGAGAAATTATTTTGAAAACCTCGTGCGTGCCCTAGAAAATGGTTTAGCAGATGTGGATTCGCATGGTGCTTGCAGCCGAACCACAAGTTCAAAAAGCCTAGGAGGAAGCAGGAGCAAAAGTGGAAGGGGCAGAGGCACCTCTTCAAAATCTGGTAGTTCCAGTAGGAATATTGATGATTCAAGCCACTGGTCATGTGAACATTGTACATTTGCTAATGTTAGATCCGCTACCATTTGTCAGATGTGTCATAATAGAAGGTGAACAGCCTCCTATACTTGGATTCACCTGAAGGCGAAGACAAAATGTCGAGGCCAAAAACTCATCGATGGTGGCCAAGGCATCAGATGTCAATAATTGATGCCTAATGATCTCATTGCAATTCACTTGTTGCCGACCTCCTATGCATATGAGGTGGTAACCCGAGTTCAACCAACAGAAATAACAGACGGTGATAATGGTTTGGGGAGGTACAATGTTTGTATCGTGTCATAATTTCAGCTGTATATAGTTCCCATCTGCTGTGTCTGCGTTTGGATCCTGACCAGAGTTTAATGGAAAAACTTGTATTATCTAGTTGCCATTAATTTGTTTAATGGCCTGAGCCTTTCAGCCAGATTGTAGTAGTGAAAAAAAGAAAAAGAAAAATAGTTGTACAATAGTGAAAAAATTGTACTTGTAACAAGCTGGTTTGACAATCCTCATTGAGTCTTTGTCAATAAAGTTTTTCATTCTATCATCAATTATGTTATTGTGCCTTAATGATGTAGATTAGTCACTCAACATTCTACATTTATATAATGTGTACAAAATATCATGCTTTAATACTTGGTATATAATTATTTTTAATTATTGTGTTAGTCTTTTTTTACCGGAGTACATTCCTTTTTTATTTTGGGTATACTGATTAGAAAAAACTCATTGTTGTATTTTGATACATCAAACATTACTCTTGAGTCTTGAGGTTGTTTCAAAATGATCAAACAAGAACCAAGTTAATTTTATAATTGACTCGGAGCTACACAAAGTGAATCTTTACACAAAATTTTACATTTGCGTCACCATGAATCTTGGTACAAATTCTATTCGATATATAACTATTTTCAACCAAATACAGAAATGTGAGGCACACCAAGAACATGTGCAAGTACAAACGGCTATACTCATACACACCCTGCTTTTCTGTTATACAAAGTACTATTCATTTCCAACTCCAAGAATCCACTGTGCTAAATGTGTCAAAAATGGTTCTGCTTGTGAACAGCTACTCAAGATTGGCCCAAGGCTATGGAGTTCAGCATTAAATTCTCTTTCGAATTTCCTGCAATCATTTATATGATGAGTGAGTTGGACTTGGGAGAACAGACATGAGAAGCTTTGGGACATGTTACTAATTGACTTACTGTATTGAATCTGTAACTGATGCATTTTCTATGAACCTTAGCGATTTGGATGAAGTCCTACACTTCGATTCTTTCGGTTGTGGCTCAGCAATTTCAATGGAGGAAGATATCAACCATTGAGTAGCAGCAGCATACTGAAGACAAATAAGTTTTAATTTCTCCATCTTCTGCATTTTTCCAAGCCAGTTGTAACAATCAGAATATGTCATCAATATATAGAAGTTGCATCTAATATATACTTCGAGCAAATGCATTTATGGATGTTTTATCAACTGAAAGGATCATATCCAAGAACTTTAATAGAAGATTGTACTTAACCTTGAGAAGTTCTGGCAGTAGCAGCATACATTCTCTGAGACACTTCTCAAGAAATAAGTCATGATACAGGATAACCTATTTATCAAAATCAGCAAACCAAGTGAGAATTGAGAAAATGTAATAAAACAAGCTTGCTCTCTCAACTATTTTCCTCTCCCCATCTTCCTTGAGAAACATTGCTGCAGAAAAGTTTTTTTTTAAATTTTATTTTAATTTTAAAAAAAGTTTATAATATCCTCAATAGATCACATTTTCCATTTCAAAAACTGACAATTTAGCGACCACTTGAGAAAGTTGGTGTGCATTTTATTTTTATTTTTTTTTTTTTTGGGGGGGGGGGGGGGGGGGGTTGACAGGGGGAAGAGGGGTTTTTTTATAAGAATTTTGGGCATTCAGCCTTTACCTGTTCAAGTATTGATCATTTTAAGCTTTCATAATCTACCTTTTCATTCAAAAATACTCATCTACCTTGCTCATGGTTAACTTGTATGAAGGTTGGTTATAATTTTTTATTTTAAGGAAAAATTTATGGCCACATTGTGGATGCTTGAATGATTCCTACCTTTTTGAACTTGGCATTCTCCGTATTAAAACTACCTACTCCCTGTTTTGTTTTTTTTTTCTATGTGAGACAAATTTATCTCAAGCTTAATCAATTAATTGCCAAAATGAGATTGTGATGCTAGCAACCATTGATGAGCATTAACGAGAAAATTATAATAAATCATACCTCGTCTATGCTCTTTGCTGACTGCAGCCTATTATTCATCACATGCCAATTGGGTTCAAGGACCTGATTAATATTATCAAGAAGAATTAAGCTATGCAAAAGTCTATCTAAAAGCTAAAAATCATAAACAATTTTTGGATGAAACAAAAGAGCATATAGCAAAAGGAGTAACAAAGATGATGAACAGTATGCTCAAGATGTGATGCAGGATATTCCACAAAGCAACAAAAAAAATATGACAATGTAATACTCCATAGAAATCAAGCACATTTTGTCAAAAAAAAAAAAAAGAAATCAAGCACATGAAACTCCAGTGTTTTACCTCAAAAGTTAGGTAATGTAAAAGGCTATTGATAAACTTCAGCATGCTTCTACAAAGAAGAGAAGAACGAGATATAGCAGTTCCTTTTAAATTAGCAGAACGAACTCCCTGCAACATGAATCCCAATCTTTACTAAAAAAGTATGAACAAACAGAAAACAGCATCATCTACATGTCAAGCATGAAAACATAGAAAAGACTTCAACAGCATACTTGATGCACTTGCCAGGCTCCACAAAGCTGGCGGCTGACGTGTTTACAGTGAAACAGAAATCGAAAAATTAATTGATACTTGGTCAAGGCTTTTCTTGATCTAACAAGAGACATTGGCCACTGTACCTGAGCACAAAAGGTGAGGCAAAACATCAGAAAAATACCATGCCATATCTAGTTCCATACACATCAAATGGAAGTCTAGAGTCTTGAAAATGTGAGTCGGAGGTATAAATAACAGGAGCTATAAGTATTTCAAAGTAAAAGACAGTGATCATTGGATAATTTAGACAAACCTTCAGAATATATAATTAATACATTTTCAGGATTGTATGTACCATACATAACTAGTTGATCCCATAAATATGTTTACAATACAAAGAAAAGAAAGAAAAAATTGTACAAAAAGCACATCATGTTCCACAAAAGATTAAAATAAAAAAAAAAAAAAAAAAAAAAACAGCAGTCTGACTGTCTAATACATGGGGCTTTTTTACTATTTTTAATATAAAGATCGGTAAAGTTGAATGATAAAAATAACTGTCAAAAACTATTCTTTATTTCTTGGGATTATACCTATTTTGTTTTATTATTCAGACTTTATTTGCATAGACAATCAGACATATTAGAGATTATTTTGTAACTACATACTTTGTAATTCGCATATAGATGAAACATAGAGAAATAAAAGAAGAATATCAAAAGATGTAGAGGGGACAGATAGAGCAGAGTAGCTGACAGGCAATTGGAAAGAGAGGAGATCCAACACTGGTGTGGGGTACATGTCTCAAAGACATAGGCTGTAATTTCACATCATTTTTCTAAAAAGCTATAAGTCATGAACTTGCACAACAAAGTTGTGGCACTCAACGAGGGTTAAAGAAAAGAATTAAAATAAGATCACTAAAAGAAGTTTGATATTGGCCATTGGAGAGATGGTAAAAAGTTCTTGGCACCTAAGGAGGCTTCCCTTCAGATTTCTTAAAAACCTCATATCTTCAGAATAGATTTCTGAGGTGTAACCTTGAATAACAGTTTTATGCAAGTTCATTACATAAAAATGCATCCTAAATTACATTAGGTGTCTCATACTTTCATTAGGAGACAAGCAGTATTAAATCAATCTTCTCAATAAACTTTCCACTACTTGTAACCAATTAGGTTGTTTGGGGCTTTGGCAGATAGAGAACTCGCTTTTGAGTTCCCTTAGTTTGATGAGGAAATGTCAGGTGGTGCAGTTTCATGTATAGAGAATTTAGGGGACAATCATATGGTTTATCGTAGGCTGTATGTAGTGATAAGTTGACAACCTAATACATTTATTAGGGAGCTATAGACTTCTATTTTTACCATCTTTGTTGCTGGGTGTCAGGTGGTGTACTTCATAGTAAAGATTAAGAAGGGTTACAGGAGCAATAAAATTGTTTGTAGGATAACAGTTGGGACATGAGGAATAGTGATACCTCTCTCTCCATATATTCTCCATGAAATTGTCACATTGTGAAGTAATTCTGAGCTTTGTTGGTAACAAAGCCTAGTCATACCCAACAAACTTCTCATGGAGTCGAAGACAAAAAAATTACATATAATAGTGGCACAAAGCTTTTTAGACCTTTCAACATCAAGCAGAGTAGTAACATGAGTAGATAACACAAGAGGTCTATGGTACTTTGAGTTCACCCTCTTAATACATCAGATCAAACATGTGGAAAAACATGCATCTCAAACTTATCTAGTTCAGACACAATATTACCCAAGGGAGTATTTGAACAAGAAGACTGATCAAGAATTACAATCTATATTTACTAGTACCTTGTAACTCAAGGAAAATGTCTCCAGGCCAGTGATGCTTGCTGTTTCCTCAAGATCATTATCAGATATTGTTTTACTAATTTCAAGATCTTTCAGCATGCTTAATCTTTTCAGCAAAGTAGATCTTTCCTGAAAGGTGTCAATACCAACAAGAAAGTCAGGTTACCAAATAGCACTCCTGAAGGAAGTCAGTTCATGCAAGGGGTAAAAAGGGTTATAGTAGCTTACAACACAACACGTCAAATCTTCATGACATGGATCTGCTGCAGCTGCTGTGGATCGCAAAGCAAGGTCCAAGAGATACTATAAGATGACAAGGTAGTTCCAAAATCATACGTTAGTCCCTCAAAATACAAGAATCTGTGAGCAAAGAATATCAATGGAAGAGAAAAAGAAAAGTACACAACCAGGCAGAACAAATGCAGAAAGAACTGATGAAGAATATCAAGTCAAGAGACCTGCAGTTTCTCTACTGAGATCTCCTCTATCTTTTTGGTCAGTTCATCTCTAGCTATGTCCATGAAGTGGACAAGAAAATCCCCCTGCAATGATTAAGCAATTTCATCAGAACATAATCTTAAAAATCTGGAAAAAATAGTTAACCAACGCGTACAGAAAAGACCAAATCAAACTAAGCTGAAAGCAACATATGGTTTCATAATTTTATCCTTGGATTAAATCAACTTTTCACCTAATTGGCGGCTCAAAATTACGAAACTGTAGAATAATTGATGTTCAATTAAAGGTCTAACAACGAGTCTCCTTAAAAGTTAAATCACCAGGAAAAGGCAGCAGAAATCTTAAGAGAGAAGAACACCCTGCCCCCTCTCTCCAAAACAATGACATGGATTTCTCAAAAAAAAAAAACAATGACATGGAAATTAACGGGTTCTTGTTATTGATGTTCTAAAACATTTAATACATGCAAACATATGGATTGCTCCTACATAATGTAGCGTTTAACGTCTACAAAATAGCTACTCCTGAAACAATATATAATTGTGTCTTAGTGGAGAAGTGAAATTTTGGTTGATCCTCAATATGAGATGTCTTAGACACTTGGACACAGCCCTGAGTTAGACATAGTACATCATGCATTGCTATCAACTTACAACTATCTATACAGAAAAGAGATATAGCACAGTGCAGTGAGACTGTATAAGAAATTAAGAAGGCAGAGTAAGCAAACAATTAGGAAACCAATTTGCACAAATTTCATATCAACTATTGAAATGCATAAAAAAACGTAAACATACCTGGTCCAGAAGAAGATAATGCTTAATAGATAGCAGCTTTCCCATCAGATCATACTGCATGCAGAAAGATAGGAAAAAAAAAAACTAAGGAACTAGAAATTCTCAGATAACACATGCAAAGGTTATACACCTTCCATCCTTCCCACACACAAACAAGCATGAAAGAGAACGGGGCAGGTGGGCTAAATGGTCTAAGTGACAGAAATGCACCTTCTCGCGGATTAGATTTAACAGCTCGCCACTGGAAAAATCATATGCAGTTTTTATACATTCAAGATAGTGATGGTTTGAACCAAAATTCTGCAATTTAGAATTCTCTGACACTCGTACCTACAAAATCGTGTTTGTCAAAGGCAGTCTACTGATATATTATAAACTTCTTGCACCCAGCAAACAAAAAATGGAAAAATAATAATATCCAGGCATATAGATATGATAACAAAGCAAAACCTGAACATTATGGCCACATTCCCTCATGACATTCAGATATTTCCCTGTTGTCAGAATTGTCCCAGCAACATCAGCAAGGAAGCTAGGAATGCTGGTCTTGAGGCTATACCGTTGTCGCCAATACTTTGCATCATAATCCAATGTGAGACTTTCCTGAAATAAAGAATGAAAGATATGAGTATTCCAAAAAAGAAATTTCATTGCTCGCACTCTCTATGATGAGCATACCTTTTGCAGAGATCTGTTTTCTGCGATGAAGAACTCGCCATATGGATCATCAATTACCCCTTCATAAACCCACCTACAATAGATTTTCGATGAGAGACATACACCATGAGAAGGGGAGAAGTAGATAATACCAACTACCAAATTCCAAATAAACAAAAAAAATGCCACTGTAACACACTGACACACATGAGTCCTGATGTTTTCTCAATCCTACAAAATAGGGGAGATACAGAGCATGATGACTTTACTAAATACTTAAGGCTTACCTTTCTAGCATCTCGAGATATGCAGAACTAGCACAATCTGACATTTTTTCTAGCAGTGATCTTACAACATGATCACCAGCCATAGCTTTAGCCTGCAATTGGACAGTAACAATATGAACCAAGAAGATAATGGTTTCCATCTAACTGGTTAAAAGGAAGTGAAAGATCAGAATTAATCACAGGAGAAAAATCTAACAGTTCTTCATGATCCCTCTTGAATTTGGTGCTGAGCTTAAACCCTCACCTGGCTTTGCAATAGGTTAAGAACATCTACACCAGCATAATCATTTGACAAAGCTTTCTGGATTACAGAAGATAAAGCTTTCATCGATCCCATCATTGGCTACAAGTAGATATAGGAGGGTCATTTGGAGAACATTTTTTTAAACTTCCTTCACCGAAAATCCATTATAAGCAAAGCTGCAAAGCTGCAAAGCTAAAATTATAGAAGGCTCAGACCTGACAGTAAAACCACAATCCTTGCAGAGAAAGTCTTCCTAAACGAAATTGGTGTTCAAGCTGAGCCACCATAGCCTGATAATCCTGATCAACAGTTTATTGGAAGCTAAATGTCAGCCATTTAAAAAAGTTAAACATGGACAAGGAAAGACTTTCAGCTTCTGACGAATAGTTATAATATACACCAAAAGAGTCTGCAAATAAGAGCCACATTATCCTCATAAAGTCAAGATGTTGGGGTAGCTTCTAACACCCCAACGATGTGATTGTGTGAAGGTCATCAGAATACAAAGATTTTGGTATAGGTATAATCTAATGAAGGAAACTAACGGAAGGAAATGTGGGAAAAAGAGAGGTGAAACAAACATGTGATAAGAGAATGAGGTCTCTTAAAACCCTTTCCCTTTCTTGGGTACCTAGAATCAAAAGCTCTCTCACAAAACATGCAGACAGAAGAAACTGCACTAACACATTTAAAATTCCTTTTTTGGGGGAGGCATAAGTGACAGCAGAATATTTGAAATGAATAGCAGAAGGCCATATAACATACCAGAAGAAGTGCTCTAACTGCAGCTGCAAAGGCATGATTAACCAGTCCCTTCTTGAACTGTGATCTTGACTCAACAAACTGATCGATCAATAAATAACTCTCACATAATGGAAATATGCGTTTTGCTAATTCCTGCAGCATTAACAGCGAGCTGTTTTAGTGCTCAACATTCAAGCAATTCTTGAAGTAGCCAAGCAATGATCAGGAATTACACACTATGATCAGTGTTCTACAAATCATCTAAACTTAACAATAATAATACATTATTCCATATAAGGATAAAAAAGATTTGCAGGGAGTAACAACTTCTCACCTGAAGAGCTAAATCCATCGATGCATCAACCTGGAAGGTAAGTTTATCCTCCTTCCCGTGGGCTCTTCTAATCGAAGTGTAACGTCCTTCGATTCCAACCAAAGCAGAAAGGAGATCATCGATAACAATGAGCTCCTACACCAGATCAGATAAATTATGTAATCAACAAATTTCTAATAATATTCACCCTTATTAATTTGAAATTATGTACCAAAGTTTGCATTACCTCAAAATCTACCGACTATATCAGATTAACATCAAAATAGTCCTAATCTTTTCATAATCACACAAATCCTAAATTTAACCAAAGAACTCTAGAATGTTACATACTGTATTTTTTGTGATAGACTAGGCAAATAATTGATAACTACGGTCTTTAACATTGCATTGATCAATAATAACATCGTTTATCGACAATAAATCGATGTAAGCAACGAGACGACAGCGAAAACTATAACACCTGAACAGAAGCATGGTAACATCCAATGGCTTTTTCCACTCCAGGACTGCTTAAAAATCATACATAAAACTAAAAACTATTAATTATTCAAACAAAAACTAAATCAAATGCTATAAATTTCTCAGAAAATAAATTCCAAAACTAGAGGAATCACCGAAAACTTAAAATTTAAAAGAACCAAAAAAATAAAAAAAATATTGAGTAGTACCTGAAGGAATCCATGGAGAAACCCTTGGTTAATGATTCCTTAATTTCCTAGGTTATACAAAACAAAATTGAAGAAATTAAAATCAAAATTGAAGAAATTAAAACCAAAATTAAAGAAATTGAGCAAAATTAGAGAAATTAGGGCAAACCTGATGAAATCGACCAGTAAGAAAAGGTCTATCAGAATTCCAACGAGGAGTATTTGGTGCAGTTGTTGAAGAATTCGACTCCATTTTCAACAAAAATTCAAAGATTTTCGTTGAATTTCTTCTCAGATCTCTGTGTAGGAGAGAGAAAGTAGAGTGAGAGTGAGTGAAGATACGAAGAAGAGTGGGGTTTTGTTCTGTATTTTTCTTATTTTTGTATTCAATCTCATTAACCCGCCATTTTTTTTTCCCTCATGTTCAATTTTGAAGCATTAGGCTAGGATGAAATACCGAATGTAGAAATTCTTGTTGGGAGGTCTTGGTTCGGTCCTTACTATATACGTAAACTCTTGTTGTGAGATTCAGCCATCATAAGCTAAGGCCCTGTTCTTTTGAGCTTCTAGGCAGAGCAGAGCAGATTTCAGCAGAGCATAGCAAAGCAGAGCAGATTTCAGCAGAGCAGCGCAGATTGAAGCAGAGCAGAGCCGAGCAGATTTCATTATTATTATTGTTGTTGTTGTTGTTGTTGTTATTTATTACTATTTATTATTATTATTATTATTATTATTATTATTATTATTATTATTATTATTATTATTATTATTATTATTATTAGTACTACTACTAGTACTACTAGTACTACTACTACTACTAATATTATCTCATTATTATTAATCATTAAATTTTATTATTAAATATTATTTATTATTATTATATTAATTATAATTATCATTATTATTAAATATTATTTAATTATTATTATTATTATTATTATTATTAAAAATTAACAATTAGTATTATCTTTGAATATTAGTTATTATCTTAATATTAATTTTTATTATAAAAATAAATTATTATTATGATTAAAATTAATATTATTAGTTATAAGTATTATTATTACTATTATCATCATTATTATAATTACTATTATTATTATTAAATATTAATTATTATTATTATTAATATTATAATTATTAAATATTAATTATTATTAAATATTAATTATTATTAAATATTAATTATTATTATTATTAAATATTAATTATTTATTATTATTGTTAAATTTTAATTATTATTATTATAAATTATTAATTATTTATTATTATTATTATTATAATAATTCAATATTAAGTATTAATTTTAAGCAGAGCAGGGCATAGCAGAGCAGAGCAGATTGAAACAGAGCAGAGCAAAGCAGAGCAGATTTCAGCAAAGCAGAGCAGAGCAGCTCTAAAGAACGGGGCCTAAGTGTGCGACGTGGGACTGATCCAAGTATAGTCAAAGTTAAGTTCCGATGAATCGGGTGTGTATCCTATAGAAAAATGCTAGGAGAAAATACAAGTAGGTACGTCTAGTATACAATTTATGCATCAAGGGATAAATGGGTAGTATAATTTGTGGTAAAGTAGCTAATACCATTTTAGGTTGATTAATGGGGATAGCCTCGTGTGATATAGGAAAATAAATAAATACTGGTACGAGTGAATGTACAAGTACTTAATTTTATTAAAATAAAAAATAAAAAATTTTGATCGAGAAGGTTTAATGTTAATGACCTAGTCTTGAAGTAGAGTATTGTGATTAATGTCCGAAATGATTTATGTAATGATGTGGGTCTATATGAGTATATTTTTCCAACCCACCAAAATTTATGAGTATATTTTTCCAACCCACCAAAATTTTGTAATATCACATTTTCATCGTTTATAGAGAATGAGGGATAGCTCAATTGGTTATAACTTTCCTCCCGGTTTCAGGAGAGTATTTGATACATTTACAAAATCTAATACATTTGCATGTGTGTTAAATTTGATTGTATCAATTGCAAGTATTTAAAAACTAAGAGAGAAGTTTATAAGTAGTCTAAAAAGTTGTAATCGGGTATCGTTATTAGTATGGATTCAGTGAATTGAAAATTTGGGTATTCATTCATTTGGCATGCTATTGGCTGTCGTTGTCATTGTTGTATTGTCACTTTGTCGTACTCGTTTAACTCGTTCTGCAACTTGTATGAATGTAAAAACCTTTGTCTCAACCCTTCAAACTTGCCTAACCCTTTTCTCTTCTTATTTTTCTGTTAATTTTTTTTAATTAAAATGGAGTAAAGAAAAAATATTGTTTTCCATTATAAACCCTAATTTATAATCCTTTCGTGTTTTAACAAGTGTTACACTTACTAAATACGGCCTACACTAAAAAAAAAAAAAAAAAAAAATACGGAGTACATTTTAGTATTACACAAAGTCTTATATGTGGCTGGCCACACCGTGTGGCAAGGGTTGCTTCGTTAGTGTAATAGGGGTTACTTGATCAGTGTTAAAGGGATTATTTCATTAGTTTTATAGGATTACTTGGTTAGTGTTATAGGGGTTACTCAGTCAGTATTACATGGATTACTTACATGGATTACTTGGGCAATTTCACATGGATTACTTTGTTATTTTATAAGTGGTCACATAGTGTGGCTGGTCACACATAAGACGAACTGTTAGGGCTTGTTCACATTTACTAAGCTGAACTGATTAGAGTTGAGTTGAACTCAATTGAACTAATTGGAGCGAACTAAACTGAATTGAACTAAACTAAGATGAAATTAATATTATATGAGAGAAGGAAATTAGGAGCTGAACTAAACTAATTGGAGCTGAACTGAATTAAACTAAACTGAACTGATTGGAGCTGAATTGAACTGATTGAAGCTAAACTGAACTGAACTAAGCTGAGCTGAACTGAACTGAACTAAACTGAGCTGAACTAAACTGAGTTGAACTGAACTAAGCTGAAATTAATATTATATGAGAGAAGGAAATTAAGAGCTGAACTGAACTGATTGGAGTTGAAATGAACCGAACTGAACTAAATTGAACTGATTGGAGCTGAACTGAACTGATTGAAATTGAACTGAACTACATTGAATTGAACTGAAATTAAGCTAAAGTGAACAGACCCTTATATTACCCTTAATTTTTTTTTATTTTTTTTTATTTTTTTTATTTTTTTTTTTTGAGGAATTATATTACCCTTGATTAAAACCGTAAACCCTTGACTTAAAAAAAAACCATAAACCCTTGATCAAACACAAACCCTTGTCCAGTTGTTTTCTCTCAAATTTCTTGCCCCTCCAGCTCCAAGCGCCATGGGAACACCAGAAACATCTCGAGAACCATGCCCCGACCGAATCCTCGACGACTTAGGCGGCGCGTTCGCCATGGGAGCAGTGGGAGGTTCAGTGTTCCATTACATAAAGGGAGCCTACAATTCCCCAAAAGGTGAGCGTTTTCTTGGTGGGGTCAACACGGTTCGAATGAGCGCACCTCGAACCGGTGGTGGGTTCGCCGTTTGGGGTGGTCTATTCTCGACATTCGACTGTGGTATGGTGTATGTTCGTCAGAAGGAAGATCCTTGGAATTCAATCTTCGCCGGAGCTGCCACTGGTGGGTTCCTTCAGATGCGTCAGGGTCTTCGATCATCTGCTCGTTCTGCCGCTTTTGGTGGGGTTCTTCTTGCTTTGATTGAAGGTGCTGGGATTATGATTAATCGGGTTTTGTCGCCGCCGCCTCAGGGTATGTATGATGGGCCGGACATGACAATGGGTGGTGCTGGTGGGGCTCCGCAGATGGGGGGTTATGGGTATGCTCAAACGGGTGCGGGTGGTGGGTCTGAGCAGGGGAGTCAAAGTGGTGGGTTTTTTGGAGGGTGGTTTGGTGGTGAAGGGAAGAAGGAGGGGAGTGGTTCGAGTAGTGGCAGCGGCAGCGGCGGGGGCGAATCGGTTTTGGAGAGCTTTGATACGCCTACTCCTATGCCTAATTTTGATTACAAATGATTGTTTGTTTGTTTTCAAGGTAAGGAGAAAGAAGAGTATAATCTATAATTGCTAGTATGTGTAACTTATGAATTTGTTATTTGGTTATGACTTAAGAATTTATGTAGATTGTCAACAATTTTGGTAGTATTAGGTGAATTTTTTACAGTGTGTGATTGATAAGAATGTGTAACAAGTCTTAATATTTTACTTCCAATGCCAATATGTTGTGATCATGTATGCACTGCTATATGTTCAGAAGTAATCTGCTTATTTCTGGTATACTTGACTAGTTTAGCCTTGGAGGGACATGCTAATGGTCTGATGGAAACGCTTGTTGCATTAGGCGTAGACATTTTCTACTCACACTTTATGTCAAATCGTTGCAAATAAAAATGAAACAGAGGTATTGTAGTAGTTTAGACATCGCTAGGAACAAGGATCAGGTTCAGTTAAGGAAAAATAACTGATAAATGAACGTCCGTTGCCCCTCTGAATGGATCATCCTCATCCTGTGGACTCTCTGAAGTTCCATAAATCACGCGTATTTATGATTTCATATTTTGCTATTTGTTGTTAATTGATGCTCATGATTTCTTTGGCAACTATGTTTTGTGAACATTTAGCTGGTTTTGATGTAGCTGTTAGTCTGTTACTGCATTTTTTTTTTCTGGCACTCTTATATTCATACGCGTGCATGTTTGCTTGGCAGGCCACAGCATGGTACACGAGTATTTGACATAATAGAAGATTTCTGCACCGGAGAACTGGAACAGTGACTGAGCTTGTGCGACTGATTCTACGCATTACAGGGAAAACTAATTGGGTTTGATAACTAGATTAAATTGTATGGTGTTCAATTATACGCTTATATTTACAGTAGGTTCAATCATGAATTTTTAATCACTTATTCTACATATTGACATGTTAATTCCTTTTTGATTTTATTTTCAATAAATAAAGTTAATAGTGTTTGTAAGTTGATCGCAAATAAGGGTAGCTCAGTTGGTAGCCGTAGATCTTACACCGGTATTTGTGGTCATGACTCGTGAAATTCGAATTCACATCACTTACCCCGGGATCTTACATATTTCTTACCATCGGTTTTGTGGTTGTCACTTATCCTCCACCCCGTGGGGGAGAGGGGAAGAGGCCGAGGTCTCTTCCCTCATTTTATGCACGTAAGACCGGCATACATATTCTTGTGTTCTTGTAATTGTATGACCGTACTTTTTAGAGCATGTAATAAAAGATATTAACTGATGCTTATCCTCGAGCTAAATTTTGTGTTAGTTGAATGTCATAATGACTAATGAGTAACATTTTTTTTTCAGTTCATTGATAGAAACTTTAGTCCTTTTGGTGGAGTGAACGAGCTTTGCTGCTTTGGTATACAAGCTAGCATCGTTTAATTCAAGTTCTCAGTACCTCTCAATTGTCGGGTGTGTTTACCAATCTTTTTTTTTTTTTTTTTTTTTTTTATAAAATATGTCTCCAATTAGGATTGATGATCTCATTTGCTAGTTTTAGAATCAAATAGGTCAATACTCTATAGGAACACTTTAGCCAAGTCGCATGCCCACGTACCAAACAGACTCTAGTTAGTACTCCGTACAATGTGTATAATTGACGCAAAATAACTGCAATGTATGTTTACAGGGGTACATACATAGGCGGTAGGATAACACACAGAGCTGGATGGATATGACAGCTTAAGAATACTAGGACCTATTCCTACTTCTTGCATCTTCTAACTGATTCACAATATCTCTCATAGTTGGCCTTTTTCTCGGTTCCCTTTCAGTGCATCTCAAGGCTATGGTAAATACATCGTAAATTTGCTCCTTGACCTTTGAATCCTGAAACTCCTCTAGAAGGGTGGAATCGATTACCTTGTCAATCTGTGCAGAATTGTGCCACATTGACCTCACCCATCCAACTAAATCCATTTCCTCAGGAAGAGATGCATCTGCTGCTTTCTTTCTGGTTAAGATTTCAAGCAAAACCACTCCATAGCTGTACACATCCGACTCCTTGCTCTGTGTTGTTGCATATGCATTTTCTGTATCATTCAATAAGTTAAATTAAGTTCTCTAAGCTTGGATTTTCATCAATATCATCATAAAAGATTAGGGGGGAAAAAAAAAAAAAATTCATCAAAAACTCAAAAGTATTACCTGGTGCAATGTAGCCTATTGTCCCAGGAAGTGCCAATGATTGTGTTGAAATGGAAGATTGATCTAAAAGCTTAGCGATGCCAAAGTCAGAGATGTGAGGCTCCATTTCAAAGTCGAGGAGTATGTTCTCAGGCTTGATGTCACGGTGTAGAATAGGAGGATCACAGTCGAAGTGGAGGTATGCTAATCCATGGGCTGTTCCAAGAGCTATATTGTGGCGCACATCCCACTTTATAACTGACAGAGGGCTTGTCCTATGAAGAGCATCACCAAGGCTACCATTTTCCATGAAATCATACAGTATTAGACCATAATTCTCTGTCAACCAAACTTTCTTCAATTTTACTAAATTCCTATGCTTGATATGTGCTAGTGTCTCGATTTCCCTCACCAAGCTCATTCTTGCACCTCTTTCTCCTCCAAATTCAATCTTCTTGACAGCAACAACTTCATCTGAGCCGAGCACAGCCTTGTAAACAGTTCCATGGGCTCCTCTCCCTATTATATACTGTTCACCAAGATTTTCTGTAGATTCCAGTATTTTACTGATTGTGTAAGGAGAATTTTCCTTGCTTGAAGCTTTAGCATCTTTTTGCAGTTGTTTTTTCCGCTTGACAAGTGCATAGCATATTGAGAGTGCAGCAAGTATTGTTAAGAGTGATGATCCAAGAGCTATCATTGCAATCTTAACATTGTGAAGTCTTTCCTTGTCATTGTTCTGTTTAGCATTACACATTCTGATATTCTCGCTTCCAATACAAGTGGAGCCACCAGAGTGACTGCAGTCGACACAAAGATCAGGATTTCCAAGAAAGGCTGTTGGCAACTTCTTTAACAAAGATGGGGGAATCGGACCAGAAAAGAGATTATATGAGATGTTCACAGTGTCTAAACTACGCATAGAACCAAGAACATCCAAGGACCCTGTTAAATGATTGTGAGATACATCTATCCACTGTAGACTGGCCAAGCTCTGCAGATCAGGGGGCAAGTGACCTGTGAAATGATTGTCACTAAGATTTAAGGAAGTGAGGATCAAGTTCTTCGTTGCAGTGACTGGGGAAGGAATTGATCCTTTCAATAAATTTCCACCAAGATGAAGTTCTTGGAGCATTTGAAGTTCAAACAAAAATGGTGGAACTCCTCCTGTCAGACGATTCTCCCCCAAATCTAAGGATGATAAGGCTGTCATGCTTCTAAGGCTTGCTGGGATTGATCCGTTTAAAGAATTGAAAGACAGATCTAACTTAAGCAATTTACGCCAATTGCTAAGTTCAAGTGGCAAAGGGCCTTTCAAATTATTATGAGATATAAAAACAGCTTGAATGTCAGTCAAATTTCCGAGCTCTGGAGGCAGAGAGCCAGAAAGACCGTTTCTGGTGAAATTGATCCAGGTGAGATTGTGACAGCTACCTAGGCTTGAAGGAACTTTTCCATGAATCTTATTTTCACTCAAGTCGATAAAAAGTAGGCTATGATTTTGTTTAAACTCTGGAATCATTCCTGTGAGGTTATTATGTTCAAACCTCAACCTTGTCAAACTAGTGCAGCTTCCTACGTAAGGAGGTATGCTTCCACTCAGCATATTGTAGCCCATCAGCAGAAGTTGCAGCTTGTTATTGAAGCAAAGGTTGGGCGGAATTTCCCCAGTAAACTTATTGTTTGTGACATCAATTATCACCAAACTGCTGCTATTAATCCCCAAGCCACGAGGTATGATTCCAGAGAACTGATTGTCAAATAAAGTAAGATTTTTGAGGTTTTTGAGCTCAGTTATTTCAACAGGCAACTCCCCTGATAAGTTGTTACTATAAATTAGAACAAGCTCAAGACTCTGAATCTTCCAAATATCTAGTGGAAACTCACCTGTTAGACGATTATTATATAACTGAAGGTGTCTTAAATTAGCTAACATCCCAAGTTCACTCGGTATTTCACCCTCTAATCTGTTATCATTTAACTGCAACTCAGACAAAAGCTTACAATTTCCAAGCTCTGGCGGTA
Source organism: Chenopodium album (assembly GCF_948465745.1). Lineage (NCBI taxonomy): Eukaryota > Viridiplantae > Streptophyta > Magnoliopsida > Caryophyllales > Amaranthaceae > Chenopodium > Chenopodium album. The sequence continues at coordinate 2,970,189 of NC_137855.1, forward strand.
TCTTCCCTGACAGCAAATTTTCAGATAGGTAAAGGATTGACAGTTCAGTGAGTAGGCCAATAGAAGATGGAATTGTACCTACTAGTTTGTTAGTCATGGCAGAGAATTCTGATATCCTACTACAGTTGGCAAGGCCTTGTGGAATAACCCCATCAAATTGGTTTACTGACAAGGCTAATTTCGTTAAATTCCTACAGCTACCAGAAGCTAAAGAAGGAATGGTGCCTTTCAGGTTGTTTGTGCTTACATCTAAATCAACCAAATTTTCAAGATTAAGCAGACTCGATGGCAACACACCAGTCAGAAGGTTGTTATTCAGATAAACTTCTTGGAGTGCTGAACAGTTTCCAATAGAAGGCGGTATAGTACCAGTCAATTGGTTATTGTTAACCCAAAAACTCAACAATTCTGTTGCATTTCCTACATTTGAAGGGATAGACCCACTAAGGCGGTTATTATTGAGGAGAACATATTGAAGAATTGGGATCTGAAACAAGGACTCAGGAATCTGTCCCACTAATGAATTCTCATAAAAGCTGAGGGCCTGCAGATTCTGCAAGTTCCCCAAATTTTCTGGGATTTCACCAGTGAGATTGTTTACTGATAGGTCAATCTGCTGAAGAAGGCTACAGTTGGTGATCTCAACAGGTATAAAACCAGAAATCGCGTTAAAACTAAGATCAAGTGTATCTAAATGACTTAATCTGCCGATTTCTGACCCTAAAGGACCCGAAATGCCATAATTGGTTAAGTTAAGAGTAACTACATTCTGGTTTTCATCACATACAACACCTAACCAAGAACAAGGGGTAAGTTGGGAGGAATTCCAGCTACTTTTAACAGATTTCGGAACCTCCCATTTGCTTAAAAGCGATACTAAAGCTTGCCCATCAGAGCTCAAAGCAGATAAAGTACTGAATAATACAGTGATAATACATAAGAATAACAAGATGATGAAGCTCCTATTTTTTGCCATGAAAACTCAAAATTTAAGAATCTTCAAGAGAAAGTATGAGAATCTAACCTGAAATTAGATTAAAGGCTCTGACATTCTGTGTCTGCTGTCTGCCTGTTACTGGGAACTTTGTTGCTTAATGAGTGCTTATATTCTAAAATTCAACACAGTTTCACAATTCAAAAGAAGACTTTTTGCAAATTCAATGTTTTTTTTATTCCTTTTTTTTTTTTTTTTTTTTTTTTTTTTTTTTTTTTTTTTTTTTTTTTATGGTCAATGAGTTTCATGTGTGCTTTTAGTCGTTTATACAATATTCAAAACATTTAGTTTAGTTAGTGGATGAGCTGGGATGAGATTAAGACATCTAATCTTCCCTGTTCAAAGTAGTACTGCTTATTAGTTATTACTATAACAAGTTGCATGTGGGTCTCACTCAAATCAAACCATGAGTTTTTTTTTTTTTTTTTTTAAAAAAAAATTCAAATCAATTCGTTAGTTAAAAGTTATACGACATCTCCAAAAAAGTAAAAAAATCAATGTATACATATCAAATTGAATCAACTTTTGAATGACTACGGTCATTTGAAGCGTGTTGGTGATGTTGATCAGTTGTCACGTCAACAAAAGAAAAAAAAAAAAAAGAAAAAAATTATGTGGACTTGGGTAATTTGGTTCAAACCTCTCTTGTTCAGTTACTCTTCTCGTCTTATGATCTGCAAGCTACAGTAGTTAATTTTGTTGACATACTGTAATGTTCTGTAAAATTTTGCATACTGGTATTTTGGACTTATCTAATCTGGTTTATTATCATGAGCAGGTGTATGGATTATGGGACGTCATGCATGCCTTAAGCTGATTATAATTGATTTTGCTGTGCATTCAACGAGCTCTGATTGGAAGTGTTGTGAAAGATTGTTATGTATATTGGAGGTATTGTTTTGGCTTAAATAGGTTTTCTTTGAAGCGTCTTATTTCTAGTGGACTAGTGGTATGCCTGATTATTAAATGTGCTACTTAAGGCCTGTTCTCTTCAGATTATTTTCAGTTCATTCCTCTTATTAAATATTCAGTTCAGTCAATCAGAACAGGCCTTTAGTCAAGTATATACAACTCTTTCCTTTGTATATACTTGACTAAAATCAAGAACACAGTTTGGATGGGTCTCTTGTCACCATATCAATATAATGTTTGTCAAGTAATATATATTTGACACGTACGTTATAGACACTACGTATTTATGTACAATTCAGAGATGCTAGAAAATTACAGGGTTGGAAAGATGTGAATAATGTGATAGCTTAGCAAAGAACTGCTACGATTCTTTCTTCACTCTTACAACAGGATTTGCATCTTCTAACTGCTTCACAACATCTCTCATTGTTGGCCTTTTTCTTGGCTCCGTTTCAGTGCATCTTAGTGCTATGAAGAATACATCATAAACTTGCTCCATGACCTTTGAATCCATAAACTCTTCTAGAAGGGTGGCATCGATCACCTTATCAATCTGTTCAGAGCTGTGCCACACCGATCTTGTCCGTCCAACTAAATCCATTCCCTCTGGGAAAGTTGCATCCACGGCTTTCTTTCTGGTTAACATTTCAAGCAAAACCACTCCATAGCTGTATACATCCGACTCCTTACTCCATGTTGTTGCATAGGCATTCTCTGTACCATAAATATTGTGTGACAAAAGTAAATACATAAACTACGGAGCAATAGGGGGGGGGGGGGGGGTGGTGGTTTCTTGACAAAAACAAGTACGGAGTATTAGAAATGATCAGCAGAAATTATTACCTGGAGCAATGTAGCCAATTGTCCCAGGAACTGCATAAGATTGTGTTGAAATGGAGGTTTGATGCAGAAGCTTAGCTATGCCAAAGTCAGAGATGTGTGGCTCCATATCTGAGTCGAGGAGTATGTTCTCAGGCTTTATGTCACGGTGTAGAATAGGAGGATCACAGTCAAAGTGGAGGTAAGCTAATCCATGGGCTGTTCCAAGAGCTATCTTGTACCGAACATCCCACCTTATAATTGACTGTGGACTTTTCCTGTGAAGAACATCACCAAGGCTACCATTTTCCATGAATTCGTACAAAATTAGGCCATAATTCTTTGTCACCCAAAAATTCTTCAGTTTCACTAAATTCCTATGCTTGATTTGCCCCAATGTCTCAATTTCTCTCATCATGCTCATACTCGTTCTCCTTTCTCCACCAAGTTCAAGCTTCTTGACAGCATAAACTTCGTCAGAGCCTAACACTGCCTTGTAGACAATTCCATGGCCTCCTCTCCCTATAATATACGAGTCATCAAGATTTCCTGTGCATTCCATTATTTTTCCGAATGAATGAGAGGAATTTCCCTTGCCTGAAGCTTCAACATCTTTTTTCTGTTGTTTCCGCCACTTGACAAGTACATAAAACAGAGAAAGTGCAGCAAGAATTGTGAAGATTGATGAACCAAGAACTATCATTGCTATCTGAACATTGTGGAGTCTTTTCTTGTGATTATCCTGCATTGCATTACATATTTTGATATTCCCGCTTGCTTCACAGTTAGAACCACTGGAGTGACTGCAGTCGATGCAAAGCTCAGGATTCCCAAGAAAGGATGATGGTGACTTGCTGAACAGCTTCAACAAAGTTGAGGGAATTGGACCAGAGAAGAGATTATAAGATATGTTCACAGTAGCTAAACTAGGCATATCAGCAAGAGCTTCCAATGACCCTGTAAAATGATTGTGAGATAAATCTATCTGCTGTAAATTGGCCAATCTCTGAAGGTCAGTGGGTAAGTGAGCTGTTAGACGGTTGCTGCTAAGACTCAAGAAAGACAGGATCAAATTCTCTGATGCAGATATTGTAGAAGGAATTGATCCTTCCAGTAGATTTCCACCAAGATGAAGTTCTTGGAGCATCTGAAGTTCAGACAAAAAAGGAGGAACTCCACCAGTGAGACGATTCTCACTCAGATCTAAGTAAGACAAGGCTGTCAAACTTCGAAGACTTGATGGGATTGATCCATTCAAAGAATTGAAAGACAAGTCCAGCTTAAGTAACTTACCCCAGTTGCCTAGTTCTGGTGGCAAAGGGCCCTCCAAAGTATTCCGAGATATATAAACAGAACGAATTTCAGTCAAGTTTGCGAGCTCTGAAGGTAGAGAGCCAGAAAGGTTGTTCATGGTGAAATTGATCCAGGTGAGACTGTGACAGTTAGCAAGGCTTAAAGGCACTTTTCCATGAATCTTATTTCCACTCAAGTCGATGAAAGAAAGGCTATGATCTTCTTTAAACTCTGGAAGCATCCCTGTGAGGTTGTTTCGTTCAAATCTTAACCTTGTCAAACTAGAGCAACTTCCAACATCAGGAGGTATGCTTCCACTGAGCATATTGTTGCCCATGTCTAGCACCTGCAATCGTTTATTGAAACAAAGATGGGGCGGTATCTCCCCAGTAAACTTATTATTTGTGACATCAATCATGACCAAGCTGGAATTCATCCCCAAGCCCGGAGGTATGATCCCTGAGAACTGATTGTCAAATATCGAAAGATTCTTGAGGTTCTTGAGCTCGGTAATCTCAGCAGGCAGCTCCCCCTGTAAGCTGTTATTGTATATAAGAACTAACTCAAGACTCCGTATCCTCCATATACCAAGTGGAAACTCACCCATCAGGTGATTATTATGCAACTGAAGGCGGCTTAAACTAGTTAACATCCCAAGTTCACTTGGAATTTCACCCTCAAGTTTATTATCATTTAGAAGTAACTCTGTCAAAGACTTGCAACTACCAAGCTCTGAGGGTATCTTCCCTGACAGCGCGTTTTCAGCTAGATAAAGTATTGACAGTTCAGTGAGCAGCCCTAGTGAAGATGGGATTGTTCCAGTAAGCTTGTTTGTCATGGCGGCGAAGGTTGTCAAGCTACTACAGTTGCTCAGGCCATGTGGAATGACCCCAGTAAACTGATTTACTGACAAGATTAAAGTCTGCAGATTCTTGCAGCTACCAGAACCCAAAGAAGGAATGCTACCTTTCAGGTTGTTTGAGCTTACATCTAAAACAACCAGATTTTCGAGATTAATCAAACTCGATGGCAACTTACCACTCAGGAGGTTATCAGTAAGGTAAACCTCTTGCAGTTCTGAACAATGTCCAATTGAAGGCGGTATAGTACCAGTCAATTGATTATCATTAACCCAAAAATTCAAAAGTTCAGTTGCATTTCCTATATTTGAAGGAATAGACCCACTAAGCCGGTTACTACTGAGGAAAACATATTGAAGATTTGGGATCTGAAACAAAGACTCAGGAATCTGACCCACTAATGAATTCTGATATAAGTTGAGGGCCTGCAGATTCTGCAAGTTCCCAAAATTTTCTGGGATTTCGCCGGTGAGATTGTTTACTGACAGGTCCAACAGCTGAAGAAGGCTGCAGTTGGAGATTTCAACGGGGATAGAACTAGAAATTGTGTTGAAACTAAGATCAAGTGTCTGTAACTGATCTAATTGACCAATTTCAGGTCCTAAACGACCCGAAATGCCATAATTGGACAGGTTGAGAGTAATAACATTCTGCTTTTTATCACATTCAACACCTACCCAAGAACAAGGTGTAGGTTGGGAAGTATTCCAGCTATGCTTAACAGATTTCGGAACTGCCCATTCGTTTAAAAGCGATACCAAAGCCTGCCCATCAGAGCTCAAAGCAGATACAATACTGAACAGAACAGTAATAACACAGAAGAATAACAATATGATCAAGTTCCTATTGTTTTCCATGACAGCTCAAAAATTTAAAAGTTGCAAGAAATGAAAAGAAGCAACTTTTACCTGTAATTTGGAGAATTTCTTGAAGTATAGGATTCAGAACTCAGTTGTTCTGATTGAAGAAAGGAAAAACATTCTGTATCTGCTATTCTGCTGTATTCTTGGATTTTCTGAGAACTTTTTCTGTAAAAATAGTGCTTATATTCCTGAAAATTCAACGCAGTTTCAGAATTCAACAAAGACCTTTCTAAAATTCTGTTTTTTAACAGTTAATAATGAGTTTAATGTGTTATTTAGCTGTTGTATGATTTAATTTAGTAGAGTAGGTACAAGATTAGGACAATTGAATCAATTAATCATAGTTTTAATACTAAAAATACACATAATAAAGTAATATATCCTGCTATATCATGTTACAGGTGAGAATGTGAGGTTATACGGCGGGTCCTACTCTAATGATACCTTGGGGGCTTCTCATATAAGTAGTTGAGCTGGTGGGCGTGTGGACCCAGATCAGTTGGAGAATGCTTAAGATTTGGACTTGGGGGAATCTGACCCAGGTCAATATTTTCTCCCTTAACGTCCTTAAGATCTTATTAGAGCTGTGGACGGGGCGGGTCGTGCTAACCCAAGTGACGGGCCAGCAGGGTTGTGATGTGCTTGTACGGGCCAAGTAAATTTTGTGCTGCGCCAATCTTTTGACAAGGCCTATGCACGACCTGACTCACATGTCATGCTATTTTGGCGGAGTGTCGCCTCCCCTTTAAATAGATTTTAGATTATTGGTTATATAAGACAGTTTGATGTGCAAATTGGCCCTTCATGCCATGTCGGGCTTGTGATGGGCTGATTTAGTCTCGAACCAAGTTGGTCCACATACCCACGTGGCACATACATCTGTTTTTTTTTAGACAGGATCTCTACTTATCATTCAAAACTCAAATTTCATCTAAGTTTTAAAAGGAAATGATAGTAAGTTTACTTTCATCATTAGTCTATGCACAGGGTATCTTTGATTATACCACTTCATGTTCTTGGCTTAAATATGTTGTTTTGTAAGATTTATGTACAACTTTCTGTCTTTTGTCATCTAGTGTATTATGAGGTTTACATAGAAATTACACATTAACCTTGGTATGATTGACCCTAATCTACATTTGAAAGCCTTTAATTGGAAGCTTATTGAAAGTTTTCATGTATTTTGGAGAGTTGGGTGTTCAATCATAACTTTTAACATGTTATCTTTTGTTCAATATATGGTCAGTGGGATCACAGCTTGGTGCAGGGGCTGGAAGTTTAAGTGAAAATTGGGAAATTTATTCTACTGTCACACCTAAAGTGGATAGGAATGAGCCTAAGGACCCATGGCAGGCCGCGTGCCAATGTGCCATGACTGAGCCAAATTGAACCCAACATTTAACCATAAGCCTAAGCCTGGGATGGCTGACAACTACAACAGTACGACACAATTGTTGTTTACGTGCCTGCTTGCTGCCTAGCCCCAGAAGTTACAGAATACAGATTCTATATTTCTACAAGTATAAATTAGTTCTGAATGGATATGTCTTCACACAAGGATCCATAGCATGATTAAGGAAACTAGTATTTTAACTTCCCTACACGGTTACACCTTTGTTTCAGACTGTCAGAATATCAGGGAAGTTTCAATTCCTGCTTGCTGTTATTTCTGTTTGCTAAAATCTCTGACTGCTGCACATCACCTTCAACCCAATTTTTATACGTACACAATGGGAATAATGAAAAGTTTGAACGTTGCAATTAAAAAAGAACAGCGGAAGATTAGATTATTTATATCGACTGAAAGTAAAATATTGCTGAAAACAGAAAGTATACAGAAATGAGAGCCCATTCTTTGTATCATAATGTTAGTTATTTCAAAATTACAAAGCATGGTGTAGTCAAAGTAGTGAGAATAAAAAAAAAAAAAAAAAAAAAAAAAAAAAAAAAAAAAAAAAAAAAAAAAAAAAAAAAAAAAACCTTTCCGAGGATCTAATTTACCCAAAGTTCCCAAAATCATAGCAAAAGTGAGCTAACAACTCAAAACCCTTTGCTATTACTGAACTCCAGGCTAGATCCCTGTGCAATTTCCTTATAATATAAATCTGAAATAAAGAAAAAAAAAATCTAACTTGATCCTCCTAATTAGTTAATTCTGTTAAATGAGAGTAAATATAACAAAATGGGAGGAATAAGAAATAAATACTAGTAAAAAATATTCAAACCTTCTTAATTCTTTCCTTCCATCTTATTACTCTTCACCTTTCTTACTCAAGGAAATTATGTGTCATTCCACACAGTGAATGTAGGGACTGCACCTCCATGACCACCAACAGCAGCCATGGTATTAGGCCTCGGAACGAGTGCTGGAATCGCGGTTGGGACCCAGTTGTTACAAGCTGTCCCTTGATCATAAGTCCCAACAGCTCCTCTTACACCAGTAGTAGCATTGTTAGTAGCATTATTTCCTTGGTGTGAGTAATAGTAGTAATTCTCATACCCATTTTGCTCATTTCCATTCCCATTATTCCCTTCATGAGCTATAACTGTTGACATCCCAAATGGCAATCCATAGCCACCACCACTTTCATTCCCATTTCCGTAAACACCGGGATTTGATCCAGCTGAGGCATGCTCCAAATTAGAGGAAGGATTCTCCAACCCCATCAAATTATGCATCTGGAAGAAATTATGAGTCCCATTATTCAACTGAAGCTGCTGATTAAGATGATCTTGGTAGTCATGAGTTGTGTCCTGTACTTCTTGCTTACACCACATCCTATGTTGCTGCTGTTGCTGTTGGGATGCAGCAGCATAAGGGTAGTGCATTGCCAATGGTTGAGCTTGAGCTGTAGGGAACGCGATCCCGGGCCACGAATGGAAGTTAGGAGTCCCATTACCATAAGCAGCGTTAGTAAGCTGAGAAGTTTCATGATCATCTACAGCAGCAATTGCCCTGATGATCTGTTTATCTGGTGCAGCTGTTAAATCCTCAACGTCTTTCAACCTCTTTGCAGCTCCTCCAATGGGAAGTGTTGTGCTGTCTAGTATGGCTTTCACATCGTACCTGTTGATCTCAAAGTTTGTTACTGCATTTAGTCCCCTGAATTTTATTGCTGCTATGTCATATGCTTCTGCTGCTTCCTCCTGTGTGCCTGTAACAGCAGACAGATCTTAGTATAATGTTGCAAAATATGTTACAGTACTCTAGCGACTTTTTTTATGAGACAATTACCGTCAAAGTAGTAACAACATTTAGAGTCGGAAAAGTATTGTATATATGCATGCAGAGAATATACAAAAAGGCTAGTTAATTTGATGCAGGGTATTTTTTTAGTATATACAGGACAATTCTGTAATGATGAGCACTATTATGGTTTGGTAATACATTAATGAATTTTTCCTAGTTTTACATTTGTTTTTTTAAAACGGTAAACTATAAGGAGGACCCCCACCTTATCACACGAATGGGGGAATATGAGGAATCGAACCCTCATCACTCGGGGGTAAATAATGTTCCAAATTAAGCCCGTTTCATTACCATCTAATGATCTATACTAATGCACAACACCACGAGGTACAACAATGTCCTTTTAAACTTTATCGGATGTATGCAGTTTTATCCCTTACGCGAAACCAGCTTTAACAATATAAAGATAATTGTTACTTACTGAAAGTGCCCAAGTAGAGGTCTTTGTTACCAGCAACCCTGCCTATCCTAGCCTGCCAACGACCATGCTGATGATGCCTAACCAAAATAAACAATAACAATTAGTCAAGACATGCATAAACTTAGTATAAATAATACATTAATGTTTTAATTAACATTTAATAACATTGTACTTGTTAGGGTTTTACTATTAGAATTTTGCATAATTAAATAATTATGTGCATGTTTGGTGGTAAAAGTAGGCACATTAGGCTACAAAATTCCTGCAACAGTTGCAGGCAGAGTTCACATGGGCACATGAGACTGTATCCTTTTAACTTGGTCTTTTATTCCAGTCAAATTAGATTTTCATATTATTCTAAACTATATTATAAATTTTGTATTATAAAGTACTTAAAAGAATACATGTGAACTAAGTGAATAAATTATGTCCTATCCACACGTATTGTAGTAAGAGTAGAATACAATCAAAATCATTATATTATAAAGTTTTTTTAAAATAAATAATGAGACTTGAAGATTTGGTCATTCAATTAAATAATTTATTATTTATTTTGTGGAATATATTAATTAAGATTTGGATATAGGGGTAGTATGACATTCTCATATGCATACATCCAACTTAAGATTGCATTTTGCAGAATGTGGTCAAAATTCGAAAATTATAATTCAATCTATTTATATATAACTTAAAGATGAAGAAGCTTCTGATTTGATTTGCTTTGATTATTTTTATTATATTTAATTAGAATGAACTAAAAAAAAATACATGCATTCAATAAAATTCCTTACTAATTCCGGAATATTAACACTTTTAAGTGCCATTTCTAATTAATTGCAATTCCAAACATGGATTAATAATAATACAATGCAAAATTAATTAAGGAATCAATTTAATTGACATAATATAATTTAATTAGTGAACAATTAAAGTGTTTTGGTGTCATTAGCTTTTGTATCTTATCATAAAAACAATAATTTGGTGTCTATTTATTAGCCTTTACCTTGTACACTACTCCTGCTTAAAACAAGTAGTCAGACCTGTTTATGTCATGAACTTCCAAAAGAGATTATAATTACTAATTAATAAGGTGACTTTCTGAAATCTCTACTGTTATTTATGTTAGGGTTATTATATACTAATTACAAAGGATTTTGAACTATTGAACACCTTAAATTAAATTATTTAATGTAGATTAGTTTTCTCTAATGATGGTAACCTAACTTCCTGCATTATGACTTTATTTAAATTCTACGCTTATAAGATCGTATCAGAATTTATTTAAACTAATTAGTATGATATGAAAACCTTTAAGTCCTTAATTGAATTTGTTCGAGCTTATTAAAACTTATTGATTACTTTAGAAGCTTATACTTTTAGGTTTAATTACAAAATAACAACGCCACATTAGAAATTAAAAAAATCAGTAAACTAGAATTTCATATTTAGGAAAATTTTGAAAATAATGTCAAAATTTAAATACCTTGTTACTCCTCGATAAATCGATGCACCACGAGAGAATCCACTACTTTTCCTGTATTAAAAGAAATAACTCAAATGAGTAATGCATAATGACCATTAACCATGCAAATTTAACCTAATTTGATCTTCGGATCCCCTCTAACAAAATTTGATTAAAATGTACTAAGTATAAATCAAACACATTACCTTCGTAGAGATGCAACATATTCTTGGCGTGTCATATGCTTCATATCCTCAATTTCCTTCTCATAATCAGTAATCTGAATTATTCAAGAAAAAATACATATTAAAAAAAATAGACTAATATTTAAAAAATATAATAATGTTATTAATACAAAAGATGGACATGCAATGCAAAAATTCCTGAGTCATGCTTCCACTAACAATGAGTTTATAGTGCAAAATTATCACCATTAGCACCGGAGCATGTTCCCTAATCAAATAATTAATTGTTTAAGATAATAGAGACATAAAATCCTTAATTATGGTGCACTTAATTAGTGAAAATGCTTGCACTTTGAGTAAAGCTCTTGCATAAATATTGTCTTATGAAAGATTATTAATTAAGAAAAAAAACCGAGATATGATAATGTGGAATTTTAACTTTATTACAAAACATCATAATAAAGCAAATAATAACACCACCCTTTTCACTTTCATTTACATACTTCATTTAATATATGCTTCATAACTACTTGATTGTGTTTTTAGATTACTCATGCAAAACTATTAATCACGTTAAAATATTATAATTGATAATACCAAAGTTTATAGCATATAAATTTTGGCCTCAAACGACACCATATTTGAATGAAGTATTATTATGTAGGTTAATTGCATACACAATAATAATCATGCATTTAAGTTTATAAGACACTAAAGTTGAAATAATCAAGGAGTATCATTAAGCTTAAATGCATACATGAGTACGTCGAAGTTTATAAATTTGATATTCAAGTACATAGAATTGTAAAATCTCTCAACCCGATTTATCCAAACTGTTCCATACTCAATCTAAATTTAAAATGTATCCGTCTAAACCCTATTATTCCTAAATAAGCATGTCAAAGTTATAAACTACGCGATTAGCATAAGATGAAATAATTGAATTTAATCAAGAATCATAATAATAATAATAATAATAATAATAATAATAATAATAATAATAATAATGTAAAATGAAAAAACTTACAGGAAAGTTGGTGGTAGTAGTGGTACCCCAGTATTTTAATGCAGCCAAATCATAAGCTCTAGCCGCTTTTTCTTCTTTGTCATAACCCCCTAAAAATTATATATACACAATATGAGAGAATAAAATCAGAAAAAATTAATTTATATACCATAGCATATAAATTATGCATAAGATAAGATCCATTAGATTCTATTCTTATTAAAAATAAAAATTTTGTAAGAGTATCTAAGTACTATAATTAACAATTAAAAGGGCTCAAAAAGGAACTTTTTGTTCTCCACTATATATTACTTACCCAAATAAACTGCAACATTCCGCAAGATTGCCCACCATCAAACACACGATTGTTGTACACCCAAAAAGGAAACATATAATTAGTTTCTTTAATTATACACAAATTCTGATTAATCAGAACAAAAAAAAAAAAAAAAATCAATTTTATGAAGAGATCAGAAAATAATGATTAATTAATCTTTAAAATTATTACCTTGCCTTCCTTTACGAGTTTGCCCTTCTCTTCTACAACTATTATCCCAAAGATGAGCTTCATATCTTCCTGTCCATCTATGTCTGAAAAACCATATATTATAAATTATAATAAGATACAAGTATATCAATATTTGAAATTTATAAAATTGATTGGACTATTATAATTTTATTTAATAAAATAAGAAAACAAAGGCCTTGGGAGAAGAAAAAAATAACTCAATTACCAATTAATCAAGAAATTAAGTACAAAAACAAATGGTTAAAGATCGATTATCGAGTACATTGGATACCCAAGGTGCAAAGTTTAAGAAATTATTTAAAACCAAATAATAATTAAATACAAGTATATTATTATATGAAGAAAGATAATAGATATTATTTTGTTTTATTTTTCGATAAACTTAAAAGAAAAAAAGAATGTACATACGTACATAATTACATACCTTGTTACACCACGGTAAATGGAAGTACGTTGTCCAAAAGTATCAATAGATTTTCTAGGAACGGATTCAACAAGTGCACCACTTTGAACTTCGACATTAGTAGTAGTTGTACTACTAGTCGTATTATTGCATACACCCGTCGTACCATCACTTTGTTGTTGTTGTTGTTGTTGTTTACTACTACTAATATCGGACAAACTACTTTCCATTACCTCTCCACCACCACCTCCGCCTGTCGCGAGTAGTGGCAAGGCGGAGTGTGACCCACCGGTACCCATCGAAAGGGACAATGTTTGCGCATTCGTTAACCCGGCCCCACCACCACCACCACCGCCGCCACCACTTCTGTCGACTAAATTTGATTGAGAAGGGTGGTTTGATCTCAACCATGTCTTGATCATGGAAACATTGAGTCCATTATTATTGTTGTTGTTACTAGTAGTGTCTTTAGGGTTTGCCATGTTGTTATTATTATTATTATTTTCTTGTGTTGTGTTAAACATGTAGTGATCTCCATTACTTTGTTGTTGTTGATGATGATCTCTAAAAGAATGGCTGCTTCCTAGAAAGTTCTCTAGTTTTGGCTCTTCTTCAACTTCTTGGTTTCCCATTAACATACTTATCTCTGAGTTTCCCTTCAAATTCCAATCTGCAAAAACATCACAAACTTCCCATTTTTAAATTTCTCCCATTTTTCAAAAGTAGAAAATAAATAAATTATTTATTACAAACAAAAAAAATAAAAACAAAATAATACTAGATGAGGTTGTAGAAATCATAAAACACCATTTAATCCTTTTTTTTTGGATTAGGGTTTTGCAAAATGAGAATAATAAACATTATAAACCATCTAAAGTGGTAATAAAAATCATTTTCTAATTAATCTAGGGCATGAATTTGTAGGTTTGATGCATATGACCAAAAAAAAAATTAAAAAAAATACTAGATTTAGAAATAAAAATTAAAATTACCTTGGGATTGATTATTTGTTGATCTATGGAAGGCCTCAAGGATGCCAAAGGGAGGAGGAAGATGATTGAGAGAAGGATGACCGGGCGGTGAGTCGGTACCGAGATCAAAACACTCTCCGGTGGTGCTTGTGAAGGGATTATGATGATCTTGATTAGGAGTTTGAGAAGGAATTTCTTGAGGAGATAAAGAAAAACCTAACCAATTCATTGAAGCCATTATAATTATCTTAGACAACAAAAGAAAATAAACTTGATAATCTAAGTTAGGGTTAGTTTAATTTCTTTGTTAAGAGAGTGTTTAAAAAGGGATTAGATTTAAACTAGCTTAGTTTCATGCATGAAATGAAGAAGAAACGTTAAGGGTTAATAATAGAGAAGAAGAAGAAGAAGAAGAACAAACCATTTTGAAGGAAAATATAAAAAGGGTGAAGATAGAGGAAAGGAGAAGAAGAGGAATGGTCAAAATTATGAAGAGAAAATTGTTTGTTTCAAAGCAATTCTAGCATTTATATAATCTCCTTCTCTTTCTCTCTCCTCAATTTGTAAGTTTAATTAAACAAGTTTGTAGCACCCGTACAAGTCAAGTGTAATTGAAAATTGTACAACTAGTTGTAGCCTGAAATTCGCCCTATTGTGGTACCATATAGCTTACTATATGTCACTATATACATATTGGTGTTTATTGGCTACTGCCTACTAGTAGTGATGAATAATTTTGAAAGAAAAAGGAGGAATGAGGAGATGGAAGGGTGGTGAATCCCTCCATCTCCCCCCCATGTGATGGGGGTTCGATTCCTCATAGCCCCCTTTCCTGAGATAGGAAGGGGGCCCCTCCCCGTAGTTTACCGTGCAAAAAAAAAAAAAAAAAAAAAAAAAAAAAAAAATTTGAAAGAAAAAGATTGCTAAAAATAGGGGAAATGGTTTATAAACATTATACTTAATTAATCGAGTTGTATGGGAATATAATACTCTTGATTAAGTGTAACTAATATTTGATCTTCCTTTTGTCCCAAATTAAAATTATGCAGGTTAGCATGTTGAATAGACATATGAAAATTGTACTTCATATAAATTTGGTTTTTACAATTAAATTATTGATATTAAGTTGACGGTTATGAAACATAAACTAAAACACAACAAAATATTACTCGTATAGCAAGATAAATAATACGGAGTACTGTGTATACTCGTATCTCATATAAGTATTTTTTTATATAATTATTTAATTAAACAACCAAAAATGTATAGTCACACCCTCTCACAATGTTTTTTGTTAATTTAAAATTTAAATACTGGTATTTAATCATTTAATTAACAACCAGAAATGTATAATCCCATATCACACCCTTTCACAATTTTTTTTGTTGCTGTAAAATTTAAAATACATGATTAGATTTGAACTAGTATTAATTGTTTACAAAATTAATCAATACTACGAGTACCAAGTATGTACATAATTATTACTCGTATGATGAAAATATTTACGGAGTACTATTCGTAATTATCTTAATTAGTCATTTGAAAATATAAATTCAATGGATTTGAAAATAAAAGGAGAGAGAAAAAAAAAAGGTGGAGGAGAGAGATTGGGGAAGGGGATGCAAATTTTTATACAAAGTACTATGTCTATTGAGGGAAGTGCAATAAAGACTTTCTGTCTATCAGAAAATTAAGGTACGTGAATTAAAAAATGAGGTAAAAGGAAAGGTACTCTACCAACAATTAAATTACGAGTACTAATTAATTTGTTATTTGGCTAGGTATGCTAATAGCATGATATCAAAAAAAAAAAAAAAAATATTCCTTTTGCTTAAATGATACTCCCTCCGTCACTTATTGATAGTCCCTTATGACCAATTTTGTTAATCAAACTAGGGTGATCATGTATTACAGACACATACATGTTCGTATCTAAGTGTCCGACTTTATAAAGGGTTCATATCCATGTCACAAGTTAGAGTGTCGAAGATTTGATATAGGTTATCTACATGAAATGAAAAACACGAGTAACATTAACTCTAATCTAAAAGTAGATAGATAGATAGACCATAGGATAGACATACAAATAGATAGAACAAAAGTAACACTACTCTGCTGGAATGCTGGTAATATTGAAGATATGTACGTAATGATATTTTAAGCTTTAATTCTAATCACCTTTTGGGTCAGCCCAAAAATAGAGACAAGTTAAGCTTATCGCATGCCGAATTTATGCTAAGTAGAGAACGTTGCAATATATCTTTGGGTAATAAACTTAATTTAATTGGTGAGCCTAACACATGGGTTTGCTAGCTCAAGCTATACAACCATGTTGTATTATCGTAAACCTTAATATATAATGTCGCAAGTAGCAACATGCAACATTTCATAGATTTTTAACACATACCATAGCTTATTATGAGGTCAGATTGCACCAAAATGATATAGTATAAACGATTAGGCATGGTTATTGGACGGATTATTCATGGATCAATCTGGATAACGAGTTCGGTTGGATATAAGTTGGACCATTTGATAAGATTATTTTGTTCATAAATTGAAATTTGAGTTGGAATTATGTCTGAATTCTACAGACTTTTTTATGTAGGGTCTGTTCTAATTGACTTGACTGAATATTTTATGAGAGAAGAAAATTAAGAACTGAACTGAAAATGATCTGAAGATAACAGGCATGTAGTCGATTTTTCTAGACAATCTAGATAGAAGTATTATTTACTATTTTAGCCACGCATAAATGTATTGAATTTACTAATCGCCAAATATTCAACATTATCATGGTGACAATTCCCTCCATGCACCTTCTAGGAAGGCATGAACATGCACTTACACTTCTAGATTTGGCAATAGTATCAGATCAAGCTTTGATTGTTGTTGCTATCATACAGAGTGACAACAACTCATGCTAAAAATCCAAAGCAAAACGGACGAAATTAAGATAATGATTGATGGTTGATTCTTTCTAATATTATATTTTGTGTTTTTTGAGAAGAGCATATATAAATATGTGCATATAATTTGGTGTAATTGGCTCAAATTCTGTCAACTATGGTCAGTTCTTCAATTCCCGGGGCTGGGTTCAAGCTTTCAAAATATAATCAGCCTGCTGGTTTGGTTGCTCAATAGACTTGTGAGACTTCAGTTTAATACTATTTCGATCTACTCACCAAATTTTATAAGAGATTTAAAAATAAAAGTGATGATATATTGACATATGCATCTTTTAATTTCTTAAGACTGGCCTGTAATTAATACATATTTCGAGGTATTAAGACCCTATTCTTTTGAATTTCTATGGTCTGCTCTGATCAACTTTGCTGTGCTAAAATAAGCTCTATTATGTTGAAGTCAGCTCTGCTTAGAAACTAAAAAAACAGGGCCTAATTCATGAATTTGCAACTAAGGGTCTGTTCTCTTCAGCTCAGGGGCGGAGCCAGAAAATTTTTATTAGGGGGGCCAAACTTAGTGTATGTACTAATTTTTGTAATGTTAAAAAGGGTGAGACCAATTCAAGTACTACGTATTATATAAAAAGAAAATTTTTAAAAAACTAAGTAATGAAAATATTTGCAAAGGGATTCTAATGTTCTAGAGTAGAGTAGCGATATAATCTATTTAATACGAGATAGTAAAAGAAGTAAAACATTAGTATAAAATTGCAAAGTAAAATTTTAAAAAAATATGAAAAAATGCAAGGGATGGGGTTCGAACTTGGGATCTTGGAATTGACTAAAACTCACTTATCTACCAACTGAGCTATGGTATAGCTAACACAAAATGCTGCAAAAACTTATAGATAATTTAGACCAAGGGGGAGGCCATGGCCCACCCTAGCCCCCCCTTGGTTCCGCCACTGCTTCAGCTTAAGTTCGGTTCGGTTCAGTTCAGCTCAGTTCAGTTAATCAGAACCTTATTTTTACTTATTTTATGAAAAAATAAGTTCATATAAGTAAAAATCATGTGAATAGAACGCACCCTAAATCACACATCAATAAAAAAATGGTCTGGAAGACAATTCTAATATTTTTTTTTTTCAGAAACTATTAGATGAGCGTCGTAACCATTATTTTGAGAAGGGTAATATAACAGTGTAAGTGTAACCATTATTTCAAGACCACGGAGTTAGTATGAGATGGATTAATAACTTGTTATTGGGTAGGGCCTTAGGAGCATGCATGCAAAATGCAAAAGAGAACCAAAACCATCCCACACCTATTAAATTGAAAAAAATCGTTGGAAAACATCAAGTTCAATTCTTAGCTAGCTACTTTAATTTCATCAGTTTGTCAGTATACTTATACCATCAACATACATGATCTCTGAAATCTGCATGCATTCATTCATTCATTCATATATATATATATATATAATCATAATATATAAACTATACTATAGTACTATAAATAAATATTATTAATACTTTTTATAACAACCTCCTGAAAGGCAGAAAAAAAATCATAATAACAGCCTTCAAAAACCCATAACTTTATCACATTCTTTCCCATATCTTACTTGCCTATTATTATTTGTATACATGCTAAATGCCAGTAATATAATGCTGCTGCTATATTTCTCAACTTTATTATATATATATTTATTATGTGATTCAATTAATTCTAATCATCAACCAACCTGGTGATATCTGCAGTGCTCCCCCGGTTGAACCGGGAGTCTCTGTGATGGGTGCACGTACATCTATAATGCATGCATGACTGACACTTTTTCACTATGCAAACTACTGCACCTGATCAAATCAAGTACGACTCAAGTTATGTATGTGTTTATGTACTGCCATACACACACATAACTTACCGTAGATACTATGCTCATTATTGTACGTAACTCGCTTTGTTCGGAAGTAATAGGCATATATGTATATGTATTATTACGAAAATGATGTACATAATCCTAAGAGATACATGTATAATGAGTCAGTTAAAAATAAGTATAATCTAGCTAGGTTAAATTAATGAACCATTAATACGGTAACCTTAATTATATATTATATTGTCCAAAATTGATTTCTTATTAAAAATTGCTTAAGTTATGTACTTCGTATGTTGTTTCACTTGTATGTATTTATACTGATACTGGACGAAAATTTAATTAATCAATCAATTATAATTGTAACGTATATGTATTGAGTTGTGAAAATTGAGACTACATACATACATTAACAAACAATAATTTTTGAATGAAATGAGCATATTTTTCAATTATCAAACATTCAAATATACTCATTCGTTATAAATTATAAAAATAATATAATGTCTTTTTATAGCATAGCATAAATGAATAATGATTATAATAGTGCTTTTAAATAAACTTTAGATAATAATGTATGCACATTATTTCAAAGTTTAATCAATTAAACTAGTTGACAAAACATTCATATATAGGACCGTACCATAAGTATCAAATCATTACAGAGTATTCTCTTTAACCATTTTTATTTAATCCTATTGTTTTTTAATTTCTTGCGCCGAATAAAAAAATTAAAAGTTAAATTAGACAATAGCATAAAAGAATCAGCAGTAACAACTCTAAGGGCCTGTTCTCATTGACTGAACTGAACTGAGCTGAGCTGAACTGAACTGAACTGATCGAAGTGAACTGAATATTTTAAAGAGAAGGAAATTAGGAGTTGAGCTGAGCTGAACTGAGCTGAGCTGAACTGAACTGAATTTCAACGTAAGAGAACAGGGCCTAACTGGAAAGAAAGGAAACTACATACTACGACTTCCATGTAGAGTCTAAACTAGGGGGGATTGCGCCCCTAAATTGAGACATTAAACCTTGTATTACGGTTTATAGTAACTACTAACTAGCCTTCATACTCTATCTACAATTCAATTTCATTAATTTTATAAAGTATAGCTGCATAAAAGATTTGGTTTATTTTGTACATTATGCATGCATCTTAATAGTTAATAATTGGCTTATTGCCATCTACGTACCCCCCTTTTAATAAAGAACCAAAATTATACGGACAAATGCAATACCATGACACAATGATATCTACATACATGTGTTTAATAAGGTACATGATATCTACGTACATGTGTTTATTTTGATCAATGAT
This sequence comes from Chenopodium album, assembly GCF_948465745.1. Taxonomy (NCBI): domain Eukaryota; kingdom Viridiplantae; phylum Streptophyta; class Magnoliopsida; order Caryophyllales; family Amaranthaceae; genus Chenopodium; species Chenopodium album. Next base: position 2,990,257 of record NC_137855.1, read on the forward strand.
TTTTGTACTACACTACATTATTATAAAATTTGTAGTAAAAATTATGGTTGACATATACCATTTTTATTATATAATGGCTTGACCAAAATTTAATCAATGAAAACAAGGAAAAAAACATAGCATTAACTAGTTGATTATGAAACACTATTTGATCATAAATAGAGTTATGACACAAAAATCAGCAAATCTTACAAAGGGTTAAGTTTTCGCAGCAAAGAGGAAGTATATACAAAGTATATGTTAGCCACATAACACAATTTGATCCCTTAGATAGTGTCATAGTTTGTAACATAATAGTTGTAGAGACAATTATTAATTTAACATTTTTCTCTGTAGCATGCAACATTTGTTACTAAACCTACTAAACTATTATGACTATAACATATTAACATAATAAACGAAATTGTGAGACAATCTCCTACAAGACTAGAACTAATTATTTTAATGCGTGCTATCTTATTATTCAATCGGCCTTGTGAATTTGTGATCATTAATTAATTGGTTACTCGTCCTCGTACCTTTGTACCAACATCTGATCTCGATCTCTCTTAAAAAGATCAAATCTTCCTCATCCTCTAATAGTCTAATATGCATAATATAAATTACTGTAATTTTTAAAATTAAGTTTAATTAATTTTAGGTAGATAATAATTAAGCTTAAAACAATAGTTAAAGTAAGGTGTAAACCTCGATGGGAGCAAGCATAAGACCAAACCCGCACTCTTCTCCTTCAAATTCACTGAGTTTGACCGTCAATAAAGGAAACACACACGGTAATTTTCACATGGGACGACGGATTTCTCTTTATAATTTATTTTCCATTTTTAACTTTACTAATTGTAGTAACTATTACTTCTACTACTATACAACTACATTCATAGAATCACACTACACATTACAAACACGTACTACACACAATGGGAAGGTGAAGTTGCGTTTACACTCCAATTGTAGGAAAGTACGAGTATCTTTTTACTATCTTATCTATAATTGTCTCGATATGATTGCAGTAATTGTGGAAAAACAATTTTACTCTATCCTCTTAATCTAGGAGTAAAAGATTATTTATCCGGTGTAAAAATAATAGGTCATGTTATCCTATAGTTTGCCCTATTAAAAAAATAAAAAAAAATAAAAAAAAAACGTTTTCATAATTTATTATTTTTCAAAAATTACTTTGAATTACTCACATATGACATTATTTAGTACAGTAGCGAATAAAGTAAATTATTATTATTCAACAACAAATAATGATATGTGATAATTCGTTAAAGACAAATAATATCTTGTGTGTAGTATATCTCAATAAATAAGTGGGGAGTATTAGGGTTTTAGATAAAGTACGTATTTACCTTGTAAATTTACTAAACAAAGAGTTCACTGCATTGATAATATTAGTTCGTAATTTAATTAAATTAAGGAAAATATGTCTTTTTAATTATATAACTCTGTATAATATAAAAAGATTTAATGGAGTTCACTTTAGCGTAAAATTTTCTCTTCGAATATAATATTATTTCGTAAAATTAAATCAATAAAATTCAATAACTTCATGGTTCAAATATAAACTCTACTCCGTACATAATAAAAGTCCGTCATACATTTTATCAATTCCCCTTGTAAAATAAGTTTCTTTCAATCAAAATTAAGTGAAGATAATACTCGTATTAAGGGTTTTAATTGCCTTATAGATGAGAGTAAAAAACATTTTTGGTGTGAATTCATTTATAAACAATACAGTAATAAATTTGAGGATTTTTAAACTAAGTCATTGAAATTAAGAAGTAATGTGAAATTAAATAACAATACATTGTAATCCTATTATCAATTAATTATGAATCTTATGTAATCACATTATATACACTGTATATTCTCACCAAAAAAAAAACAAAAAAAAAACAAAAAAATTGTATATTGCCTTAAGAGTTGTGTATAAACATTATTAAATGTATTTTCTAATTTTATACTCCGTATTTCATGTAAATTGGAAATTAATGACAATATTACATGCGAATGCGAGCAATGTTATCATCGTCTGTTTCTTTCTTCTTATATGATGTTCTTACATATAGTTTTCATTTTCATTATTATGGACACTATACTTCTTGTATAGTTTTTAAAAAATGTTAGACGTATTTAAAATGAAACACGGTAAATACAAAAGAAAGACAAAATCTCGGTAATCTCATCGTAATCATACCCCCAAAAACTTAAGCCTATTGGGGGGAACAAAGAAGGTTGCCATTATAGACAAAAAAGAGAGTTGCACCAACTTTTGACCATTCTTCTCACCTACTTGTATTTATTTTATTTTTTTTTTGAATTTTTTCACCTTTCATTTTTTTTTTCACCGTCCTATTACCATTATATTACCATGTACAGGTAAATAGATAACATTAACTACTACGTAGTTGGCATTCTGTGCAATAATTAAGGGTTTGTTTTTATTGACTGAAGTGAACTGAATTAAACCGAATATTTTATATTAGAAGGAAATTAAGAACTGAAATGAACCGAACTAAACTGAAAATAATCTGAAGAGATCAGGCCCTAAGCTGTAAAAAAAATAGTATACGAGTGAATAATACTCCATTTTTTTTAAAAGGAAAACAAGTCACCTGAGATGTATATGATGCATCGTGTATTCATGTACAAGTATATAGTATAATGTCTTCATACAGAGAAGCTTAACAATTTTTTGAATTTATTCTCTTGTCCCTTCTCTGTGTGTCCTTGTATATAAGGTGTTACATTAATCCTTATTGTGAGTTTGTGACTTCGATCAAAAGATGGCAATAATAAACGAAGTAAAAGTCAATGTATATTGTGTGATTTACTCAATATATATATGTTGTAATTAAATATCTCTAGTTAATTTAAAATATCATTATATTACAATTTCAAGTACAAATCATATACCCTATATAGCATTGTCGTGGAAAGTTACCTGCATCTTTCAGTTATAGAAATATACAATAAGCTGAGGAAGGATCTCAAGCATAAATTATGCGTTCAATAACTTTAAACGACTAAACAACCGATGAGCTCACTAACATTATACTCCATTTATTGACACGTACTACTACTTAACTTTTTAAAAATTTATCCAATCTTGTTTAAATCCAAGTTCGAGTGCATGCGTGCCTTATTTGTAGTTGTGTATTATTGAGGATATATTTTAGGAAGATATATTTGTTTCTATCTTTTATATTGTTTCCTTATTTCTAATAACCTAATTAAGGTCACACTAGGAATAAGAGTTGTATATATATGTTTCACCCCGATTAATAAAGGTTAAGCCGTGAGTTTCCGTAATTCTACATGGTATCGGAGCAAGGTTAATTTTTTTTTTCCTCTGTTTTTTTTTCCTCTGTGTGTTCGACAATGTCAGGGGATGTAGAAACCCCTCCATTCTTGCCTCCTACCAAAATTGAATCTAATTCACCGTTTTACCTTGGACCGCAAGATCGGCCCGGGGATTACATTACATCACAACGACTCAAGCTTGATAATTTTCATGAGTGGGCACATGCTGTACGAATTTCTCTGTCTTCCCGGAGGAAATTCGGCTTTCTTGATGGAAGCATCACCTCCTTCTCACCGCCGTGTACGAAGGACGATTGGGTTACAATTCATTGTATGCTTGTTTCTTGGCTTATGAACACCATTGATCCCGAGGTAAAATCCATGCTTTCTCAATATGATAATGCCAAGAAATTGTGGGATGATTTACATGAGCGTTTTTGTTTAGTTAATGGTCCGAGAATACAACAAATTAAATCGGATATTAATCGTTGTGAACAATTAAAAAATATGTCAGTGGCCGTGTATTATAGCAAATTGGCAGTGTTGTGGGATGAACTTGATAAATTAGAACCTTTAATTGCTTGCAATTGTGGAAAGTGCACATGTAATGTAGGCCGTCAACATGCTGATCGGCGTGATGGAGATCGCTTCCAGCAGTTTCTGCTCGGTTTATATTCCGAGTACTATGCGTCTGTTAGGTCCAATTTGTTAGCTCAAGACCCCCTGCCCTCCTTGCTTAGGGCGTTTCAACAGGTGGCTCAAGAAGAGAAGGTGCGGGGTATCTCTCGACAGAAGGAGGAGACCCCTGCTCTCGGGTTTGCTGTTCGTACGGGTGCTGGAAGAGGCCGTGGTGGTGTTTCTGACCGCCAGTTGCCTGTGTGTGAAAAGTGTAAAAAGGTGGGACATGAAACCTCGAAGTGTTGGTCCGATAAAACTTGCAATTTCTGTAAAAAGCGTTGGCATGAGGAAACTCGATGCTATGACAAGTATGGGTGGCCGGAAGGTGGTGCTAGCAGCCAGGGGGGGCAGCCACCTGCTGGCCGTGGTCGCGGGGGTCCGGTGAAGGCCAACGCGGTTGTTGGTAGTAATTCAAGCTCGGATGATTCGGGTACTTTTGCCTCGGGTCGTTTATTCTCAAGTGAACAGTGGAAAGCGATTATGGGATTGATGGGTAATGCAACAATTTCCGATAATCGGTTGAGTGGTAAGTTTGATGAAACCTCTTGGATTATTGACACGGGGGCTACTCATCATGTGACCGGAGAAAAACATTGGCTCTTTGATACAAAGAGTTTTGAATGTCCTGTTGGTTTGCCTAATGGGGACACGGTGTTGGCATCTCTTATTGGTTCTGTGTGTTTATCGGACAAGATTACTCTCACCGGAGTACTCTATGTTCCTAATTTGAGTTGTAACTTAGTTTCTGTTTCGCAACTCAATGATGATCTTAATTGTACTGTCCAATTTAACTCTTATATTTGTGCTATACAGGACCAAACGAAGGAGCTGATTGGAACGGGAACTAGGAGGGACGGATTGTATTACTTTAGCAAAACGGATTTGGTGCATCATGTGAGCGTTGCAAATTCAGAGTTGGAGTTGTGGCATCGTCGTATGGGTCATCCTTCCGAGAAAGTAGTTAAGTTGCTTCCCACAGTTAGTAATAAAGCTTGTTTAGATAAAGGATGTGAAGTATGTATGCGTGCTAAGCATCCTAGAAATAGTTTTCCTTTGAGTGATAATAAAGCATCTAGAATTTTTGAGAAAATTCATTGTGATTTGTGGGGCCCGTATAGACATGTTTCCTCATGCGGAGCTCGTTATTTTTTGACAATAGTTGATGATTATTCTAGAGCTGTCTGGATTTATTTATTGAATGATAAAACAGAGGTTCTCCGTATGTTTTTGATGTTTGTTGCCATGGTAGATAGACAGTTCTCTCAAACCATAAAAATTGTGCAAAGTGATAATGGTACGGAGTTTAATTGTTTGCGTGATTTCTTTGATACTACGGGTATTATTTTTCAAACTTCTTGTGTGGGAACTCCGCAACAAAACGGGAGGGTTGAGAGAAAACATAAACATATTTTGTCTGTTGGAAGAGCTTTGAGATTTCAAGCCAAATTACCCATTTATTTTTGGGGTGAGTGCGTTCTTGCTGCAGCTCACCTTATTAACCGTACTCCCACTCCGTTGCTACAAAATAAAACTCCATTCGAAATTCTATTTGATAAACCCCCTATGTTTGATGCCATTCGTACTTTTGGGTGTTTATGCTTTGCACATAATCAGAAAACTAATGGAGATAAGTTTGCTAGTAGAAGTCGAAAGTGTGTTTTTGTGGGCTATCCTTTTGGGAAGAAAGGGTGGCGTTTGTATGACCTTGAATCTAAGGTTTTTTTTGTGTCTCGGGATGTTAAGTTTGTTGAAAATGTGTTCCCGTTTGCTACTCCCGAGGATGTAAATATTGTGCCTCATATGTTTGATTCGGGTCACGAAGTTCATGATGATTTTGTTGAATTTGAGGATACTCAAATTGATGAGGGGTGTCGTGGCCAGGTGTGTGATAATGTGGGTGGCTCGGGGTCAGACCCGCAGGTGAATCCCGCGGGCGCGGGTTCGGCAGCCACACCTCCTGCCAGCCCGCAGGTCCAGCCCGCGGGAGCGGGGTCTGCGCCTGTACAGCAGCACGGTGTTGCTGCCACTCCACAGCACGTGGAGCAGCCCGTGTTGCTGGACGAGGCTGCTGCCACTCCACAGCACGTGGAGCAGCCACGTGATGACAGCAGTAGTACAGGGGCAGCAGCTCCCTTGGGACGCGGGTTCCGAGAAAAGTTTCCGAATGTTCGACATCGAGATTTTGTGACTCACTCCGTTTTTGCTAACAATCCGGCTCTCTCCACTCCGTCCAACACTTCTTCAGGTACTCCGTATCCTTTAGCACATTATATAAATTGTGACAAGTTTTCTGTGAATTATTGTAAGTTCTTGGCAGCTATTGTTGGAGGTCATGATCCGAAATCTTTTAAAGAGGCCATGAAACATGAAGGTTGGAGGAAATATATGCAAGAGGAGATAAGAGCTTTGGAAGATAATGGTACATGGACCTTAGTGCATCTTCCCCCCGGTAAACGTGCACTAGGGAGTCAATGGGTGTTTAAGACAAAATATTTGTCTAATGGTGATATTGAGCGTCTCAAATCTCGGCTAGTTGTTTTTGGCAATCATCAGCAGGAAGGCATAGATTATGGTGAAACATTTGCTCCAGTTGCAAAGATGACAACGGTTCGGGCTTTTCTTGCAATTGCAGCATCGAAGAATTGGGAACTTCATCAAATGGATGTGCATAATGCTTTCTTGCATGGTGATCTTGATGAGGAGGTATACATGAAATTACCTCCCGGGTTTGAAAGTGCGGATCCTACTTTAGTGTGTCGCCTGGATAAGTCCTTGTATGGGTTGAAGCAAGCACCGAGGTGTTGGTTTGCAAAGTTGACTGCGGCTTTGAAAGGGTATGGTTTCATTCAATCTTACTCTGATTATTCCCTTTTTACGTATACAAAAGGCAAAGTTCAGATTAATGTCTTAGTATATGTTGATGATCTTATAATTTCTGGTAATCATTCCGCTGCATTAGTTGGTTTCAAGGCTTATCTGAGTGATTGTTTTAAAATGAAGGATCTAGGTCCTTTGAAATATTTTTTGGGCATAGAAGTTGCTCGTAGTGCTTCAGGTTTATTTTTGTGTCAACGAAAATATACGTTGGATATCATTTCTGAAGCAGGTTTGTTAGGGGCAAAGCCGAGTGGTTTTCCCATGGAGCAAAACCACAAGCTCGGTCGTGCCACAGGTGCGTTTCTTGAGGATCCGGAGGCATATCGTAGGTTGGTTGGTCGTTTGATTTATCTAGGGGTCACTAGACCAGATCTAGCATACTCCGTTCATATTTTGTCTCAGTTCATGAAAGAGCCACGCATTGAGCATTGGGAAGCAACTCTTAGAGTTGTTCGTTATTTGAAAGGCACCCCGGGTCAGGGTATTTTGTTGAGTGCTACTAGTGATCTTACTTTGGAAGGTTGGTGTGATGCAGATTGGGCGGCGTGTCCTCTTACCCGTCGATCTATTACAGGTTGGTTGATATTTTTAGGCCATTCTCCTATCTCTTGGAAGACTAAAAAGCAACCAACAGTGGCGACTTCGTCTTGTGATGCCGAGTACAGGTCAATGTATGCAGCTACTTGTGAGCTCAAGTGGCTAAAGGGTTTGTTGCTAAGTTTGGGTGTCCATCATCCTAAGGCAATCAAGTTATTTTGTGACAGTCAATCTGCTTTGCACATTGCAAAGAATCCGGTCTTCCATGAAAGGACCAAACATATTGAAGTTGATTGTCATTTTGTGCGAGATGCAATTATAGACGGCTTAATTTCTCCATCGTATGTTCCTACGACTACTCAATTGGCCGACATATTCACGAAGGCTCTTGGGAAGTCTCAGTTTGATGGTGTTTTGTCCAAGTTGGGCACTTTTGATCCTAGTGCTCCAACTTGAGGGGGGGTATTGAGGATATATTTTAGGAAGATATATTTGTTTCTATCTTTTATATTGTTTCCTTATTTCTAGTAACCTAATTAAGGTCACACTAGGAATAAGAGTTGTATATATATGTTTCACCCCGATTAATAAAGGTTAAGCCGTGAGTTTCCGTAATTCTACATGTATTGTAATTTGTAAGACATTTAGCGATGAAAAAAAAAAAAAAAAAAAAAACATTTAAATTTCCATTGCAATCAAATTTACAAACATGTGATACCATGCCCATATGGCTATTGCTCGATTAATTAAAGTGTCGCTTCACACCGACGCATTTGTGTGTCCAATTTAAGGAGGCTAACTGTGGAAGGTGCACATTGATCATTGTATTCGTCTTATTTTTAGAAATTGCTTATTTATTTAACATCAAGTTAATCAAGAGTAGGTGGCTATTGTCTTATTATTGCACGATATTGCAGAGATAACATTTTAATTTGCTTCTTCATTATTGCTTCAAATGATCATACATCCCTACAATTTAACCTACTCATAATTTGATCTTACAACAATAATGTATATCACTTATCTAAAAGACATGGAGTATTCTTTTAACATAAATAACTAACATATCCTCAATTATTCTCTTAGGCCCTATTCTTCAGAGCTGCTCTGCTCTGCTCTGTCCTGCTCTGCTCTGCACTGCTGAAATCTGCTCTGCTCCACAGTGCATGGAAGCTTAGCTCTTATCTGTTCTGAAATCTGCTCTGCTATATATGCCCAGAACTCCAGAAGCTCAAAAGATCAAGGCCTGAGTAATGTCCAGTTCTTTTGAGCCGCTGTAGGTTTGCTTTGATAGATTTACTAAAATTTGTTCTGCTTTGCTGACATCTGCTCTGTTCAGAAGCTCAAAGAGCAGGTTGTCCTAAGTGTTTGGTAAGTAGCAGCTAGCGACTTGAGCTCGAAAAGGAGGACATTCTCTCTTGGAGGAGTTAAGAGAGACCCATATTGTGAATGATCAATCATATGATATTGAGGTGATACAAAGAAGTAGGATAAGGGCTGTCATATCAAACGGCTCACATAGGCCAGTTATTAGTTAATCATCATTTGTGGATGCATGCACACTTGGGTTGTGGGGCTATTTTTCTGATTTCATGCATTGTGCCATGTGATTTCAGCATGCCTCTTCCTCTTTCATCTTCCCCCCTATTTTCTTCAATTATAATTCTTTTTATTCGATTATATAAGAATATGCATCATCAACATAACTATTATTATTATTGCCTTGCAGAGTTATAGGTCCACCTCCATTTACGAACTTGTTACATACATTATTATTACGCGGGTGTATGTATGTGTGCTTTGTAGACATGGAATGGAAGTTGCAAATCATTGATATTGCAATCCAATCAAGCAAGCTCAACTAAAAATGGTTGCATTTGAAATTCATCGTTTGACTTTGAGATCATAAGTTTGAATCTTACTATCAACCTGTAATTAGGAGTGAAGGATTCTCTTACCTGGCCTTCTTCATCCCTTTACTCTCAAGTATTGACCTATACAACTAAGAGGTGTCGGTTAGTAGATTCTTTATAATTTAAAATGTTAAATGTGTAAGGCTTAGATAGCAAAAGAAAGTTCAATATTCATTGCTTAATTTATGGAATGAACTATGTATTAATTTAAATTCATATTCAATGTAAATTGGATTAAAGTCATCAAACTATACATTTTATCACCAAATCATATTAGATTTAGTATTTTTAATTCTTTATTATATGGAAAAGGGGTAGGGAGTCGAAATTCTTGGTTGTTTATTTCATAAATAATTCAATTTTGTTTTGTGCAAATTTAGGGACTCTTATAATGAAGATAAATTACTACTCCATAGTTTGTACGTATAATGTTACCAATTTCTGAGGTGCATGCATTTTAAGAAGAATATATATACCTTATTCAGCATATTAAAAAAAAATAGTGTGTCCCTAATTTTAAAGCAATTAACATAAATTTTTGGAATTCCTTTTGCAATTGCATGACATAAACGTGGATTGGCTAATACAAAGCTTAGCATTTTTATTAATTTATTTATTTTTGCTATTTTTCAAATGGAAAGATCTTCAGAAACAACCTGGCTGTCAGTTTGACTTAATTATATTGACTATAATTGCTTCAGAATGCAAATTAAGGCATTGTATTATATACTACAATTTTAATTTTCCATTATTAATGCCTCTATCACCTGAATTCTCAATCTTCTCCAATATTTTGCTTAACTCAATTATTCTATATATGTTAAAAATCTTTATAAACATTATTACCTTAAAATTTAATATAATAGGAGTAAAATTATAATGGGAGTTCTTTCATTAGTGTTATTGAGGTTACTCGGTCAGTGTTACAGCTAAGAGTTACTCCATCAGTGTTATAGGGGGTTAAATTACTTGATTATTGTTACACGGGTTACTTTGTTTTTTGCAACCGGCCATATAATGTGGCCAGCCAGTCAGCCACACACAAGACAGACTGTTATACGACCAAGAAGTATTGTAAAAAAAAAAATTGAAAAAAAAATGAAAAGAGAAAAAAAAAAAAAAAAAGTGAGGGAGAGAGGAAGGGAGGCAGTGGGAAGTGGGAATTTGCATGGGAGAAATCAGCGGAGCACCCGTGCCTTCTTGGGAACAAAATTAGCGAATATTGTCAATCCCCCCTTTTCTTTAACACTATTATCCATGCTTAATTACTTTTTTAATTATTTAATTACATGCATAATTACACTCAGAAGAAAAAGAATAACTCTATAAATACAAACACAATCTCCATAACTCAAGTGCTACTGCTTCCCCAATGAAAAGTTACACTTTTTTATATAATAAGGTGCCTTTTTTGCATGGTCCATGCAATGCCTATTTGGCAACCTAACCCATATCTATCTCTTCTATTTGCATTCTTCATTTACGGTAATACCTCCAGTCCAAATTATTCGCAACTTTGAAATATTTTATATCTCACAAATAATACTCCAAAGTTGCGAGTAATTTGGACCGGAGTAATATTTCGTATGTTAATATGTTATTAATATCAAACATCGATACATACTATACAATACTTGATTTTCTCATAAATCTTAAAATTAATACTCGTACTATTTTTTAAAAATATACGAAGTATATACTTAATGTCATACATAACTCTTATGGTTATCTATCATTGATGCAAATTATTAAAACCTAGCTATTTTGTACGAATTCTTATTTTGTCATTTGGGAGGTCAGCTCTTATCAGCCTGAACCAAATGCACCCTTGCTTCTGCCCATGTACGATTTAGAAATGAACTTGTATGTGAGTTTGGGCTAGTTATCAACTTATCACCCATTGTAAAAATAGTGATGAATAATTAACAGTACATGCAATAGGTAATATTTGGGGGCGAGTGGATACTCCATACTCCATCGATTGTCAATTATTGATTTTAAGATAGAGTTTTATATATATGTAATTATACACTCCTCCGGTTTGATCTTATATGTGATCATACTCTCTTCCGGTTTGTGCTTGCCCAAGCACTAAAGTTTACATATACGTAACAAATTAAAGTGACTCCAAATACAGTTTAATCATAATATCCATTAATAGTACGTACTTTACTCCTTTCAATTCATTCCTTAATATTCTTCGTTTTAGAAACGAGGTTAAGTTATATATGGTTCCGAACACGTACTCATGTACTTTATATTACATCAACTATCTGGCTATCTTACATAACTCCAATCACCCGTAACTCTAAACGCAGTCATCAATCAATGCAAAAATAAAAGGCCATTACATATTACGAAGTATTATTATTTGTTTAAATAAACACATAAAAATATCTGCTAAAATGTTAAATGCATGATAAAATTGAGCTGGCCAAATTATGGTCAAACCTCAAACAATTACATGAATATCTTCTGCACAAAAAAGAACAATCTCTGTCACGACATCCTATCGAAAAGGTAGGCGGATAAAGAACTTGTAGATCATCTTACAAAGTAAAAGTAATACCCTATTTATAAGCAAAATACTAGGGTTATTAATTGCAATTATATTTTTAATATTTGAAGAGCATAAATTAAAATTAACATCATATTGTACACTTAATTAATTTAATTAATCAAATCAATTAATAATTAATAACAAAGCAAGGTTAGTCATGAGTCTTATGACTGCTAATTCATAGGGGGTAGGTCTTGTGGCTCTATGAAAGATAAAAGAGACAAATTAAAGCTAAGCTAATTAGTGTGGGATTAGAGCTTCATTAATATTTTTTTATTTTTCTTGATTAAATCAATAACATGCACTTTGCCTCATGCTTGTCTAGGGCTGTCTTCTTATATTTATAGTTTTATAATTCTTCTAATTTTTATTTGCTTAACATTTTGCCCTAGAAATGCTCATAATCCAACGGGAAACAGTAATTGGGATTCAAACCTCCTAATTACTAGGGTTTTTCCCCAAGAATTACTCCTATAATTTGATAAATTAATCATACTGTGTTTGCTAAGATCCCATATTGATGAAAACGATCAACTATAGATATATAGTATATCATAAGTCTAGTGGTTGCTTCACCTATTGTCAATTCGTTAAAATTAATATAAAGTTTCACGTACTAGGTCTGTATATACGATTGTACGTGGTTAGTAGTGCTGTCAAATTTCAAACCGAAACTGTTTAACTGCCCGAAACCGACCGACCCAAATGAGAACCGAACCGATTAAAAACCGATTTTTTTGAAACCGAAAACCGACCCGAACCGTATTTTAGTAAACCCGAAACCGAATCGACCCGAATAATGTTAAACCGTATAAGAACCGAACCCGTTAACAAACCGAACCAAATATAAACCGAACTGAAAGAAAACCGAACCGAAAAAGAACCGAACCGTATCTAACCCGAAACCGGTTCCAACCCGAAACCGTTTAAACTGGCAAAAAAACCGCTTACACCGAACTGTTAGCAAACCGCTACCCGTTTGCACCGAACCATTTAAAAACCGAACTGTTTGTAAACCGAACTGGTTATAAACCGAACCGTTTATGAACCAAACCACTTCTAAATCGAACCGTTTACAAACTTTTTTATATAATTAAATGGATATATATATTTTTTTTTACGGGAATATAATTAAATGGATTAAATATTAGAAATCTTAGAATATTTTTTTTTTAAATAGCAAGGCAAATCATTCATTAAGGATAATCAGTGTTCACAAATAAGAGCAAAACAAGCAGGCTCAGGCCCTGCCTCAAACTATTAGCAACACTACTGCCTCTAGTCATGTATATAAATGATTAAATAAGAAGCATATAATAACCTAATTGTAAACACAGTAATACATTAATACACTAACTCTTATAATCTACTTCGTAATAAACTAGTAAGATCAGTATGACTAAACTTGAAACAGAACATAATATGTATTTATAAAATCAATGAGAATTTGTTTATAATATGATGCCTAAATAGTAAATATGAAATGATTCGCGACTTTATATAAAATTTGTTTATATAAAACTTGTGAACATAATATGTATCCAAACAACTCGATAAACAATTTTTTTTTTGAAACCGAAAACCGACCCGAACCGTAATTTAGTAAACTTGAAATGGAACCGATATGAATAACGTTAGAGTAGTTAAACCATCAAAGAACCGAACCAGTAATAAACTGAACCAAAAAAGAACCAAACCAGTTAAAAACTGAACCGAAAAAGAACCGAACCAGTTATAAACTGAACCAAAAAAGAACCGAACTGTTTCTAACCCGAAACCGTTTCCAACCCGAAACTGTTTGAACCGGGATAAAAACCGTTTACACCGCACCGTTAACAAACCGCAACCTGTCTGCACCGAACCGTTTACTACCCGGACTGTTTACAACCCGAACCGAATTAAAACCGCTTAAGAATAAACCGAAACCGAATCGAACCGATAACTATTTAAACCGAACCAAAACCGACCCGTGAGACAATTAAACCGATTTCAAACCGACCCGATTGAATACCGAACCGATTTCAAACCGAACCGAAACCGAACTGTCAAACTGTTTTGACAGTGCTAGTGGTTAGTCTTTACTCAATATATGCACGTCCAGTATTTAAGGTTAATCTAAATTATAAGAGATCGATTTTAAATTATTGTGATGATTGTAAATAATAGTGCACGCATAAATTTTTTAACAGTTTTCATACGATCATCCTAAACATATGCAATGCTTTGTCTTTTACAATTACGACCGGCTAGTATTTGTATATTAGATGTTGTTTTCAAAACAATTATATGTTTCAAATGTTTGAAATTTGGATAAATATTATCATCCATTGTTAAATAAAACTTGAATCTTGATCTTGCAATCCATACTTCCATAGATCAATTGTACCAGTATCGATCTAAATCTTATTGATCTTGAATCTTAACATTATTAGTTTATTACTATAAGATATTTAAACATGTAAATCTTATTGTTGAATATCTCGGGGCCTAAGTTGATCTCCCTTGGCATATGAGCTCTCAATGCAATTTGCATTCATACATTGATCAATGCAATTTAACCACAAAAAAAACTTAATTATTGAAGTTTTAATTGGGTATTATAAATTATAATTAAGCTTAGACACATTCAATTGCGTGTGATTTAAGATGAAGAAAGTCACGTGTGCTAGATCCGTTCCATAATGCAGCTTGCCACTAATTAAATCTACAAGTTTTGTCATTCATATAATCCAAATTGGAATGAAGTGTTCGAGAGATTTAATACAAATTTATAATGTTAATTTCAATTCGTGAGATAATTATTGAACATGAGAAAGTAATTCTTCTTGGAAATATTGTGAATCTGATTTGGTCTAGGTTGTGTAATTTTTTGTTAATTTGTATCAAATTTTTGCATCTCTCAAATGTTGACTAGATTGATATCCTGTTAGAGAAATTATACAAGGGTGAGTATGGTGTCGAGACCAGATGTTATCTCCGTTGGAAAAAAATAAATAAATAAAAAAAGATGTCACACATTAGAAACTGAGGCCATGAGCTGAAACCTCGGCCTTTATAATTCAAGTGAGTTATTACTAATGAATAATGATTGTTGTGTTTATGTCATCACGATAAAACTAATAATTGTAAGTTGGTCTTGTTTTTGGTTCAGAGTTTAAATCGACTAAAAGGAGATTTAAAAATGAAACTTTATAACGCTAGTAATTCTAAATTCTCATCATCCCCCAACCTCACGCGTTAGCTAGGGAGAGGGAAGTGAATTAACTATCCTCGGCTTAACTTTCAGTATTTGATTTCTTTACTCTAATTTCTAACTTTACGAAGATGGATCATCCTATTCCCTACCCTTAACTATTAAAAATGAAAACAACTTCCTAGACTCCTAGCAAAGTTACACACTAATCACTATATGTCACGTCCATAAGTGCTAAATAATGGTCAAAACTCGAGATTAAGGAAGTCAAGAAACTGTTAATCCAGGTTTTCAGCTTTTGCTTGTTTGCTTGATAAAAGACAAACCAATTATTCAAACATCGATGTTCATTCGTAATCAGAAATCCATATTTACTTCTCTTTCAAACTTCGAGCTGTGCATAATAGTGCATTAATTTGATAATCCTCATGATTAATTAGCTAAATGACAAGATTATTGATTAATCAACGACTTGAAATTGTAGGATTGTTGTTCTACCTTGTACCTATTAGTACTTGCATTATTTATCGTTTGTATCTCGAGTCTCGGCACCAAAAGTTTTGCGTTGGGATTATTTACACCATGCAAGAAGTTTTACAAATAATGGATTATCATTATTGTACTCGTTTTATTCAAAAGTAATACTTCGTAGTTACATATAATTTGGAGTACTATTTTAAAATTTGCGATAAAAAGGTTTTTCATTCACGTGAAAAATATTTGTGTAACACCGTCTTACCGTTATAAAATCACTTTTGTAAGTCACTACAAGCATGTGACCATATTCGAGTTTCCCTCTCTCGTCGGCCCAACCCACCTCGTAGGTGGTCTTAAATAAAAATGATACAGACTTAGAGATTCTACGAGTATATGATAAATACTGCCACAACCCAATTGTTGTAGTTGGTAATTTGTGGATTTATAGCCCAAATATCAATAACATAGCCAAATTATACTATTTCCCTTTAATTTATCCAATTTCTTTTCTTTTTGAATGGCTTTAATTTATTCAATTAATCCCTTTAATTTAATATGAAGTATATGAATTATATATGAATTAAGAGCAAGACTTAGATGAGAACTACTCAATTTGTTGTTAAATACTTCGTACATAATTAATCATTACTCCTTAAATGTAACAAGTCATCATATTAACATGATAAGTATTATTAAGAACGTCTTATACAAGATTTTTCTCCAAGGATCAATTTAATTCACTTCCTATTTGAATAAATTAAACTAGCCACCTAACATGGTTGAGTGTATATGTATATATGACTATGCCTCCTAGTAAATGTTACACAGTTACAAGAGTTTACATTTTTTTCATACAGATCATAATACAGCAGCATCCATGACTTTGGCTGCTCTCGAAGATTTTTTATGCTTGAGGCTGCTTACACCCAACCATTTCTGAATAAGCTCAAACACTTTATCGTTCTGCAACAGCGCTCGGTGGTTATCAGCAACTCCAACTCTTTCTACAGCATCAAATCCATCAGCCTGTTCATTGAGTTGTGAAGTTAGTAAGCTATATGTTATACCACAAAACCATCCACAATACTACTTACACTTGCTTTATAAGCATGTGAGCTTTTAAAGCATAATACTGATCCTATCAAAGGGCGGAGCAACAATGTATACAGGTATAAGTAAATCCACTTGGTTGTTGGCATTATTCCATATCCTACATGGGTTCGGCATATATACAAGATTGTTTCGAAAAAAAAATCAGTTTGAACCTGTGAGTGAGATTCCAAAACCTGCCACTTTCTTCTGTCCATAAAGATTATAACTTTCTAAATTTAACCATCCCACTAGGAGGAGTCTTGAAATTATAGATCACTAATATTGCCGGTCTAATATTGAAAAAAAATGGTGATTCTTTTGATAAATGATGTTCGTTTGTTCTCTTCCCAACTCCAAAATAGTACTAAATCAGAATTCCGAAGGGGTATCCAAGGTTATCAACTGATGATAAGCCGGAAGTAAACACAATTCAGAAACTACAAAGAAGTGCTTAGGATGAAGTTGAAAGGAGAAATTGCACCTGTGCTGATTCAGCTGGAACAGTTTCATCACCGTCCACAAAAGAATATTCAGGCTGAAAAAAGACCAATAGACAAAATAATTATTACAACAATATATACAAATTATGCAACTCGGATTCTTCAAACCAAACCAAATGACCCATAATCCCTTGTATAGTTACACAAACACAGAGCATGAGACTTAAAATCTTCAAACATGTTACATAACAGTAGTGGAAGCCTGGAAAGTAAGGGAAGGTGTAAAGATGCAAAAGGGGAATTGATTAATGTAAGGAGGAGATCAGTAATCATTATCCCTATGAGATTAGCAACATTGACATACACATAAGACAATGGAAGTATATTATGGAAAAATAAGCCTACTAACCGATGAATGACAAATCTCCGACAAGTCGTCAACAGGAGAAGTTTCTGAACCATAGCTGCATATATATAATAGGTTAATTTCAGAAGAGAAGAAAAATCTAAATATGTGAGATGCATTGCATGCAGCCTAAAAACAAGCAGCAAAGAATTTCAAGTTTTAAATGGTTAGAAGAAATTGTGTGAAGTTACTGCGCCACCCCACCCCCCCCCCCCCACCCCCCCCCCCCCCTCTCTCTCTCTCTTTTACTTCCATGAGTTGAGCTACAATCATACTACTTATAATGAAGACTATGATACCAAAAACTGGCAGCCAGGTTATTGACATATAGGCTATTGCTGTCGCTGATCTGCTCTTAATAATGACGGTGTTACTTAAATGAGATAATTCTAGCATGACTTATGAAGGAATGCAGGCAATTAGACATAATAGTTCAAACATACACTATAACGATCTCAAGGTTTTTAGCTTAAGGCAGATCACATTCATGACAAATTCTTCTGTTTTTTCTTCTTTTTTCGAATATTTTTTCAAATATTTTCCACCAACCACATGACTAACATCAGATCCTCCTACCATGTTACAATCTCAGTTATAACAAATTTTATAAGTATCCAAGTTTTTCTGGATTAACTCGTCACTTACCAAACATCAAAAGGGGTGTCAAATGAAGTTCCATAAATGTTATAAAAGCTAACTCCTCCTGGCAATTTTGCTTTGTTGAGGAGTTCACGAGTGCCAGCAGCCCATTTGAGAATAGCATGGTTGAAGGGAAGAGAAACCATTTTACCGTTGTAGTTAAGCTGCATAGAAGATTACTGAATTAGGTATAAACTTATCCATCTAATATGGTCAAATTTGGAGACAACAGTTTGTCAAACCTACTAATGATAATGCACAACTACTTCAAGTATATAAAGAGTGAATGTAAAGCAAACAACAACAAATTTCGGGTCATAACTAAACTGCACCTAGGAGTAGATCAGTAGAATGAGTAGAAAATGACCCCCTCTAAGCCTATACGGGATATACCCTTTAGTCATAACATTTTACAATTTATGCCAAACCTACATAAAACAGCATTATTAATCCTCCAGTAAATCTGTAATGTATCCGAGCTACAATTACTATATATGCAGCAACAACAATTTGGTTTCAGATTTTCAGCAAAACCTCTATGTAGCTTCAACTTGAGCCTGCATAAGTTCAAAGTACACACCTCATTATCCCTCAAAGCTTCTTCAAAGAGATTAATACTTTCCAGTGGGTCATATGATATAAGCTTCACAGTTGGGGATTCATCTTCATCCGAAGAAACTTTACGCCAAACACAAATTTTAGGGACCTCTTTCCAGTTAAATAGTGGATTTGGCAACATCTCATAGACTGACGGGCACTCAACTACCTAAAGGCAGATTAAATTTGTCATACAACTGTAGATAATCAGATTTGTCTGGATAACTTTGAATTATAGGGTTACCAGTTGGTGCATGGTCCATCTTTTCACGAAAAAATAACTCT
The DNA here is from genome assembly GCF_948465745.1 of Chenopodium album. Classification (NCBI taxonomy): domain Eukaryota; kingdom Viridiplantae; phylum Streptophyta; class Magnoliopsida; order Caryophyllales; family Amaranthaceae; genus Chenopodium; species Chenopodium album. The sequence continues at coordinate 3,009,257 of NC_137855.1, forward strand.
CAAAACCTTCAATGAATTGCACCCCAGTTAAGAGTGCATCATTGATATATCCTGGTGCACCTGTTAAAAATGCACCAATATAATTATGGTTACTAGCCTTACCACTTATCAGGTCACTTACAAATTCTAGTAAGAAGAAACATGAGAGCGTGTTTAAAAAGAAGCTAATGATACTACCTTGGAAAGGGCAAGCTATGCAAATCCACTTGTTTACATACTTGGAGAACGTCTGCAAGATAGAGAAAGCATTATCTTTTGAAAACATACCTCAGATATATGATATCTAGAATTAAGAAAATCAAATGGGAAAATGGTGATCGTTCAACTTGTCACCAAGAGAATATGTGCGCACATCAGGATATAGAGCCATAAAACACTTGACCAATACTCCACCCATAGAATGTGAAATTAAGTTGATTTGTCTTCCTCCAGAAGCTTTATATGCAGTCTCCAGCTTTGCTTTAAGACCATCCATCAACTTGTCAATCCTGCAGGAAATATGTAGCTGAAAATCTTCAAAATAACCACGCAAAAATTGATAGGAACTCAAGTAGAGTACACTCAACTAATGGTAATCGTAGTCCTTCAATTGAAACCTGAACTTACCTATTGCTTTGTCGGAAATCATAACCATAGCCAAACAATGTGGTGCCCTTCTTATATCCGCAATCAACAAGCAAATTAATCATCTCATGGAAATGGTACACATCTGTCAGGTTGATACATTTGACAAACTGAAGCAGTAAAGAAGACAACTTTGTCAGATAATTGAAGAGTTACCCTTATACAGCGGAGGTATTTCTTTTTCTATTATTCCTTTAAAATGATCGAAAGGGAAAGGGGCTTAACATAAAAGCGAGGCTAAAGTAGTTTTGATTTACAGCAAGTAATTGTTTAGCCAATTACGGCAAGAGCACAGGTTCATTGCAACTAACAACAGATCATCTTGTATCATCAGTGCACCTTATTCATATACTAAGAACATGTTTGGCATGAAAATTTCTAATTGATTCCACGAACCCGATAACCCTGCCAGAACCAGTAGTAACACATCAAATATTTACCTTGGGCCTCATTCTCCCTCCCTCTCTCATTTAGTTCACTACCATCCCATTACAATTTTTTTTTTTTTTTCACAATAAAGTAATGATTATCATTACCCTTTTCCCTCTCTCATTCGATTTCATTCCATTCCGATTCCTCCAACCATACATTCATTAGAGATAAACTACCAATCTACCATAGTTCACATTTTTACTTTTTTTTTTTTTTTTTTTTTTTTTTTTAAAGAAAGAAAGATACTTCACATTTCATAAATCATGGAAATAATTTGTAAATCAACCAATCAATTACCATAATTTTAAAAAAAAATTAAACTATACAAATTGGATCCATATCAATCTTAACAACATACTAGAGTTGACAATCACAATCAGCAAACAGATAAAAATTGGTCAAAAGTCATGCATAATAAAATCAATAAATGAGGTAAAAGTGTCAATAAAAGCCAAAAATTTTAAAAACTTTTAAGAAGCTTACCAGTGAAGGATCCAATATGTCAATTGCATATAACCCATAATCATCATCAGGCACTACAATCTCAGAATTTTTGTCCAATTCCTCAGTATACCCTGATCAAACATTGCCAAATTAAATCTTTTTAACCAACAAAAACACTAGCCTCCAAAAATGATTCCCACAAATTACAAGAAGTAAAAATAAATCATCAACTTATTCCCAAACCCCATATCTCACAAAACCCAAAAAAAACACGAAAACTCGTGTTATCGTGTACAACGGGTGTATTGTATACAACATAATCCGTCACCCCAAATCACATAAAAGTCGAATATTATAATATTAATCCAAGAAATCAATCAAAAGATAGAAAGAGAGAAAAACCAGTATTGGGATTATAGATAGACCAAAGTTTGCGCTTAAACTCCAAATCAGCCAAGAAAATCCGAACCCAAACCCGAGTTTGGAAATTGAAAAAACTGTTCTTGGACTTTGAGTTTAAAATGGACCCACCCATGCCGGAAACTAGCACAACCGGGTCTCTATCTGCCGAGCCATCCGAGTCAGTGACTCGGCTACCAAAAAAACATGGGCAAATATGGCTCGGCATTTTTGATGGAAAAATGGTTGGAAGACTGAAGAAGGTGGTAGTACAGTCTAGTCTAGTTTAGTAATGGTGGTTTGTTATTGGTTATTTTTGCCATTTTTTCTCATCGTTGCTTTGTGTATTAATAAAGCGGTAAACTAATTCAATGCACAGTTTTTTTTGTTGTTTTGTTCTTGGTACCCTTACATTTGTCAAATTTGTAAAATTAACCCAGTCTCACAAATACTTTAGTAGTGGCGGTGGCAATCGGGTTGTTAAAAAGTTAAAATAAGTTTTGAATGTAAAGTTATGACTTATGAGAATTAAGTTAATTATCTATAGTTGATTAAAGTGTTAAGTTGGTATTTTGAGATTGAATATTGTCTACATTACCTATTATTATTGCAATTTTCTCCATAGAAAAAAAAAATAAAAAATAATAATAATATGTCATACTCGGATTTGGGGAAATTTTTTATTATTCAAATTTGTTTTTACACCCTTTATTTTTGTGTGATGGTATTATGGTTATATTTGAATTATTTTGGTTAAAAAGTTATATGTTTGAATAGTTATTTTAAAAAAAAAGTTACTAATGTTAATGATTAGCCCTTAAGAAGATAGGTAATGAAATAGAGAAGGTCATTAATGTTAGGTGCTTGGTAACTTGGTTCTTAATCATGCAAGGGACTAAAGAAGAATAAATTGAAGTAGATGAGCCATAAGGGTGAACTATTACGTTACATTATGTACTCCGTATTTATGTGCCACGTGCTCCTCGAGTCCACTTTCCTTTCTCCATGTTTAATTGTTTATCTTCCTTTCTTCATCAATTTCACTTTTTTTTTTCTCTTCAACATTTTCACTTGCTACCCTAGCAAATTTTTGGTACATAAGAGTGTAAGAGGAATGTCTTACATTGATCCATTACGGCATTACATATTTTCCGATCACCACAACTTAGCACACGGTGGATAAGTGTAAACGAGTATTTAGAAACATAAGAGTATGGCCAGCAGGTGACCAATAATTTGGTCATGAGGAGAGAGAATAATATATTAGCATTATAATATTGAAAATAAACAAAAAATGGGGTTTTTAGGTGATGACCAAGGCTTCCCCATGACCAAAACTAAATTGTTGGGCAAAGCATGAGAGAGTGCCACGTGGTATTTATTAGGGTGAGATTGAAGAGAGAGAATGTATAGTGGGGTATGATAAAAGTAGGAGAGAGAAAGTTCATGACCAAACTTTCTTGAGAACCATTGGGGTATTAAAATATGGGTGGTCATGAATTTTGGTCATTGGTAAAGTATAATAGAGAATAATAATAAATAATTTCATGACCAAAAGTTTTTGGTCATCCATTGACCTTGCTCTAAATATATTTTTCATAAGGAGAACTTATGATTGATAAAAGCACGATAACTAATTGTGGATAAAGATTAGACGAAAACAAGCAGATCAACAAAAGATAAGCTCTTAAGTTTTCCAAAGATTATAGTTGAAATACCCTAAAGTCCAAAAAATTAGATGGATGGTTAGAAAAGTTTTTATGTTGTTTTATTTTTGAAGGAATGGTTAGAAAAGATTAAAAATAATTTAATAAAATTTGATAATGATTGGTGTCACTATTCACTTATCCAGTCGTTTACACAACAATGTTCTGGAAATTTTGCCAATTGATAAAATAAGAGTAATAATAAAAAATATAATCAGAAAATCCAGGTATACATTGTGTGACAGGCATCTTAGATTAGGATAGCCGAGAATTTTTCATAGAAAGACAATTTCTTTAACTTAATTTGTCCAAGCCACGTAAAGATGAAGCACATCCTTGCACGTAACTACGTACGAGAATGACAAGAGCCTTGAAAACAATCGTACAATTACAACAAAGCTTGTATACTTGGGCTCGGGTTTGGTTGTTGTATGACTTGTATCAATGGCTTTGGCTAACCTTAAACGGCTGAAAGAATATCCAAAGTTTGAGCTAAACTCTACAAGTCTTGACAGCACAAATGAAACTAAGAGTGCCTACAATGGGGTCTAGATCTCCTAACACGAATTAAACAGCGCAAATGAAGCTACAAATACGATTTCTATGAGATCAAACTCTTTTTATATACTGTATAAATCATCACACAGTAGGTATGGAAAACTTTGTAAAGAGAAGTGCTAGATTGATGGCAAAACACAACAAGAAACTTAACAGCATCCTACAAGAAATCCATTGTATTTTCGCAAAATCGCAACAATCCATGTAACAAAAAACACCTACTAATACTCTTTTCTCTGGAATACAGTAATCCATTAACACAAATTTCTAAAACTCGCGATGCAAAAAATAAAAACTTTCCGAGTCTCAACTGCAGGTATCACACTCCATTGTCATGTAATCTACAGATCTTGCACGCTCAAACCTGCCGAGGAAAGGAAATTTTAGTCCACAAAGCAATAGATAATCAAAGAATTCAGACTTGTTGGGGACAAGCCAATGATGCATGTATGTGAAAAATACCTGGGGGAAGGGATTGCTTCAACTTGTCGGCCTTCTCAGAGTCAAACACACACAGTGTGTAGAGGTACTTGGAGCAGCGAACCTTGAACTTCACAACATCCTTGCTTCTCTTGATCTTTACAGAACGTGCATCCTTCCTTCTGGCAGTGAGAAGGAAGTCCTTGATCTCATGGATCTGCTTCGGCTGTCAAATCAAGATCAAACATAAACATCACTTACAGTTGTATAAACCCTCAAACTGAATTGACATTAAAACATGCTTATTACAGTTAGAAGCCAAGGCAGACTTAGAAATTACGAATACTTGTAACAACATTTCACAAATGCACAGCCAAAGGACAATCATTATTGCATGGTGAGTTTACACAACAAGAAACAAGCTGAATAAGTAAATTTAATTGTACTGACGGAAAACAAGTGATAAATATATCCTCGATTGAAGAAATAGAGAGAGTGACCAAAAGTACTCTTCCCTGAAAAGAATCCAAACGTGGAGTTTGATTTTGCGTCAGCTCATACATAACGCCCATTAATCTGTAGCGCTAGTAATCAGTATTTTGACGCAATAAATGGATTGTGTTACACCCCATTTATAAAAAAATTCTCAGCATCAAAATATGAATTAACAAAAGTAATCAAATCTCTAATCTTTGTAAAACTAGTTTAACTTACTATTAGTCTGAAAGCAAGCCAAGTGTAACTCCCCAACTGGGGCAATGAGTTCTAATGTATCCCTGGATGAGAAAAGGAAAGAGTACACAGCCTCTTCCCTAACCAATTCAAACACAGAGTTCAATTTTGCATCGGCTCATACATAACGCCCATTAACAAGGTTAAACGCTAGTAATCAGTATTTCGACGCATTGACATACATCAAACTCAATCAACAGCACCCAAATTTTACCCTATACACTACAAAAATAAAAATCAAATTTTTCCGTAGTAACATAACACGTAAACCAATCACAAACAAGTGAAGGAATGATTAATTGACAAATGTATCCCTGAATGAGAAAAGGAAAGAGTATACAACCTCTCCCTAACAAATTCAAACATGGAGCTCAATTTCGCATCGGCTCATACATAACGCCCATTATAAAGTTAAACGCTCTTTGCTTTTTTTTGCTTTCAAGGGAATATACCCTTCTGAAAGAACGTAGTAAGTAATCAGTATTTCGACGCATTACATTTCATCAAAGTATCAAACTAAGAGCACCATAAATTTAATCAATATACTAAAAAATATCTCATTTCTAATCCTAACATTAAATACCAACACTCTAAATTAAGTTTTGAATCGGTTCAACAATCTTATCCAAAACCAATACTACTCATCAATAACCTCATTGCATCAGTACAAGCTAACCACCCTTTTCCCAATAAGATTCATTACTATCAAAACCCAAAACAACAACCTTTTAATTTAAGAATAAAACTACTCGATCTGACACGGTAATTTGCACAAATTTTATGATCATGCTAAATTAATATCATTGAATGCTGAGAAAATGCTCAACCATATTCACCCAAAAAAGCCCAGAACAAATTTGCAAAATTATTCACAAACACAAAGTTTATTTCAATAATAAGTAGCAAGAATCAGCTTAATTGTTGTGAATTTGCCATGAAATACAGCATCAATAACATTATCAAGCTCTAATTTTTAATAAATCATTCCACAAATGTACAATTAAACATGTAAAAGCCCAAATTTCGCTTATAATTAACACCCATTATCAATCAAAATGCTATAAACAAACAATCAGATAAATTATAATGAAAACAAAAACAGTTCATCATTTGTAACAGATCTAAAAGAACAACATAGTAGAAAAAAATGAGAAATTATACCATTTTTGCTCAGCTCGAAAAACCCAGGTATCCGCTAGAACTGATGAAGAATTCTCTCTCCTCTGTTTTTCCGGCGGATGAGAAGTATATGTAGGGTTTGTGAGTTGTGACTGTGAAAAACCCTAGTTTTTAATTTGGTTGTTTCCAATTTTGTCCCTATTATTTGTTTTGATGTCCTGGTTTTTTTTAATGGGTTTTTTTATTTGGACCAAATTGGTCAGTTTTTGTTTCTGTCCAATTGTATAGTTGAGCTAAACGTTTTTGTATTGGGCCTTTGGTTGATTTTCTAACATTCTATTGCAAATGGCAATATGGCATGCACCAATTCCAATATCCAATATGATCCTATCAAAGGGCTGGAACCTTTCACGAGTCCTCTCGTCTTGGTAGAGGTGTTCAAAAAAACTCTACCCGATCTAAACACTCCTAGAGTCCTAGTCCTGGTTAGGCACTTTGGGAGTGAGAAGAAGGGTAAGGGAATCTCTTCCTCAAAGTGCCTCTAGTAAGGTTTGATCCCACAACTTCAAGGTTGGGAGATGCAAATTTTACCATTATATTGCTTAGGTACATGGGCAATACACTATCCAACAATAGTATGTGTTCCATAACCAAACTGTATTGGTGTAGATAGTTGAGAATTTACATTGTGAATTTAAAGTCAACAGTTCAATCTATTGGTGCCATGTAGCAATGGGTTTGGTTGACTGACTTTGTGGGAACTGGGAAGTGCATATTCAATATGGTCAGTAGGTTTTAACTCAAGCGTATTATGTACCATACTTAATAATCAATATGATTATATCAAATCGTGTAATTAATATATGTTTGATAATATGTAATATAACCATTAGTATTAAATAAATGATAGTGTATAGATTAAAGACTCATTTTAATTCACAAATTTAGTTAAACTTTACCTTTTGATTTCAATTCAAAATGTTTGATTGAATATTGCCACTCATCATATAAACATCAAAATTAACACACAAAGTCTAGTTTGATCCATTTCAAATGATTTGATTTTAAAAATAATCCAACTAATTAAAAGGAAAGGGTAGTTGGCTTGTTTCGTGCTTGCATTGAAACTAAGGTTGGGTTCGTAATGTACTGTAAGCTGTAACCCCCCCCCCCCAAATTACTCTCCAAGTATAATTATTATAAAACAAGATTTACAAAGTAACTTAAAGATATTATCGCCACGTGATTATGTAAGGCTTTTCAAAACAGAGACTAACAACGAAAGAAATACATACTTAACCTTTTTTGTATTAATAATATGAATAATAATATCCTATATAACAACTAGTATAGTACTTCAACAAAATACCACAATAGTGAAAACCCTAATCTAGGTGATTACTTTTCGGAGGTCCCCAATGTAGCAACTAGCATCAACGCTTGAAAATACCTAACTACTTATCAATGAATGATAAGTAGGGCAAAGCCAAAACAAAAGAGAAGTATAAGCTAGCAAAAACGCTAAGTACTCCCTCCGTCCCAAAAAGAATGACCCATTTGCATTAAAACACCTACCAATTTGCTACAATATTTGTGCAAAATTAGCTTCCCCATATAAAAATTTGATTTTCCATGTTATTTTATTACTTTCTCTCTCTATTTTTTTACAAACCCCATGTAAATTTATCTTTCCAATATACTTTTACTTCCTTTACTTAACTTCCTTAATACCCGTGTAATCAACCCAAATGGGTCGTTCTTTTTGGGACGGAGGGAGTACATATCAATGCTAGATATGTAAAATCAATTTAGTTACTTAAACCTGCTTTCGTAAGATTTAACATATATAAATAATATTTATTCAAAACATTCTATAAAATAGAAATTTCACATTTAGAAACGTTTAGAAACTTTCCAAAAATTATCAACATTTCAAAGCCAACGGCTTTCCAAAAATAGATTCCAATAAAAATGAAAGATCAATGTTTTCGTAAACCATTTTCCCAACCTAAGTGTGCACACCTCCAAGCCAGTGACTCCTTACGTAGTGCTATACTTGGGGAAAGAAGTAGATCATAAATAGTTCATAGCCTTATCATTCATTTGAACCCCAAACCTCATTGAATGGAAACCACACGTATTACCATCTTAGCTAGAATTAATTCATGATATATCAATCCAAATTTATTTATAAATACTTACATGTATTAGAGTGTAAAATAAAACCAAAATAAAACAAAATTAATTATTGTTGTCATTGTATTCTATACCCAACGTTAAAAAAAATAAATACTTTGTAAGTCATTTAAAGCGACTAATATAAAAATAAAATTATTCAAATTAAAGTACCACCCGGGGCAAAGCCCGGGTCACACACTAGTTTAAGATTAAACAATTGTTTTTATTGGATCATGCTTATAGAATTTATTTTATAAACATTTGTAAATCCTTATTCAACATTCAAACATAGTTCATCATTCAAACACAAAACACATCTATATAATATCACATATTTAGGGTCTGTTCTCTTACGTTGAAATTCAGTTCAGTTCAGTTCAGCTCCTAATTTCCTTCTCTTATAAATTATTCAGTTCTGTTCAGTTTAGTTCAGTTAAGCTGAGTTCAGCCAATGAGAACAGGCCCTTAAAGATCTAGCGGCAAGTACGTACCTAGATCTTTACAACTATTCCACCTAGATTTAGAACCACGAACTACCTTCTAAATAAACATTATATGGAGTATTTTAAATAAAATCAAATATAAAAACCTTATAAAAATCATAAATTGAAAATACATATTAGTTTTATAACCGCAAAACAATCTTAAGCAGCAAAGCTCACATGAAAGTTCACGTTGAAAAGAAGGAGTCAGATCTTGCAGAGGACATATGTCATAGTATATAACTTCGAATGAGGTGATTCTTGAGCGAAACCTCTAGAAATTTTTGAGAGGAACAACTTTGTCTCAAACAGCAAAATGCTAAAAATGATCAAAAGTGGTTAAAAAAATGGCTTGGAACATATACGGGGCAAACTTGTACGAAAACGAAAGGTATAAGAAAAAGGGAAGAAGAAAAGGGAATGGAGCTTTGAGAGCAAGAGACTTTTGGCTTAAAATGACTAAACTTTGGGTTCTACTAATAGAGTTTGAGAACACTATTGACATCATGTATGATGTCAACAACTTGGGGGTCAAGAATTCAAACTTGTAGAGGAAGTTTATGACTTTGGTCATGCTTTATGAGTAAGAAATTGACTTAGGTCATTTGACTTGGAGTAAAGAAATACTCAAAGTAGAAAAATATGATTTTCGAGTATTACATTTCCGGAACTCATACGTATAAATAAAAAATGTTTTATAGATGTAATTATTATTTCCGTAAGATTATATGATGACAAGTTAAATAATACTATTGTATTATCTAAAAACGTATTTAAATATTATATAAAATACTTTGGAAAGAAATCAGACATAATTAAATTAATAAATATGATTAGTATATATTAAATGGATTTAAAAATACGAGGTACTATATCTACTACCCTTTAAGAGATTGAACAATTTTTAAATTGTGACTTTTTTACTTTCTTTTGGGTATTCTAATTAAGTAATTATGTTTGTCGAGCCGTCTAGGACAATATAACCTGGCAAAGTTTATAATCATGTGGAGGTTTGCTTGATTCCTCACAATGAAGTAAGAAAAATGGGTGAGAGAATTAAGTATAGATTGGGAGTTGTAAGTTATTTTCATTAGTCTATAATAAGTCATTGTTATAAGTTAAAACTCTTGGAATTATATGAGTTGGGAGTTGGGACCCAAGCACCCAGCAAAACCGCAAAATTGCAAAGTATGGCGAGTGAATGTGATAGTACATGAAGTAATGACAAAAAAGCTTGAATTCCACAAAGCTTTTGTTGGTCCAATTATCACAAAGTGTCATTCTTCAAAATTCAAATTGTTTGCTATTGTCAAAAAAAAAAAAATAACAAAAAAAAATTTTAAAAAAAAATTCAATTGTTATTCCCATTCCTTCATCACGAAGCAAATTGCTACAAACCACACTGCTAATATTTTAGCATCCGTCCCTTTATTTCTCGTACAATTTAATCATTCTTTGAATAAAAATTGAATTTTAATTTCTTGATGGATATATTAAATTATGTATAGTACGGAGTACTACTTGTATAAAATTCTTTGGTGAGAATTTATTCAATATTTTGTTTGTTCATATTACGCAGATAAAGTTATTAATGACAAATAATGTAAACCAAATTTAATCACTTTATGCGTTTTACTATTGTAAATTAACTATACCACATTCTAGAATTTAATTAATCAAATTAACTTCATATAATTGATTCCTCCTTTATGCTACGTATAGATTACAATTTTAGTTAGTCATGTTTTAAAATAACATCGTATGACCTTTTTCATATTTAATTACAACCGTGTAATAGAGGTGATCAATATCGGTCTGACTTATTAGCTCAAATCGAAAATAAGGCAATTTGGGACTTTGGGCAAGCCTTAAAGTACTTTTTTTTAAGGTAAAAATCCGATTTCGGCATGAAAAGCCTCCTACTCTTTTGCGGGTTGCACACGAGATATTATGTTAATGCTTGACTTAGCGAAATTTTGATTTTGTAGAAGTATGACTAATTTAACTTCCTTATGCAACTTTTTAGAATGTATGTCATGCTCCGCCAACATAATTTCTAATTTCGGATCGGACTAGGCCCAACTTCGGGCCGATTTTTATGTCCATGGCCCGCTAGAGATCGGATTTGCATTATGTGTGTGACGATCTGGAAAATTGCTTGCATTAAATCTTTGCGGATTGTTAATAATGCAAGGGATACGTAGCAGTTTGGATTTCATTCAATTAGCCAAATCAACCTTTCAGGATCCGCACGCATCATATGTGATATTAAGAGATAAAATCAATGATGTATACATGTTGGAAATTAAACCAAAACAAGAACTATAAAAGCAAGTTCATTATTATTCCCTAATTAATAATCCTATTAATAAAGTGTACTTGCGAAGACTACACTATGACCGAGTTGACTAAGCTACCCTTTGTCACACCACACTCTCTACCCTTTTAAATTGTGTACTACTTATACAATTTCATTCCAATACTAGTAGTACCAAAAGAAGAATCAAAAGAGTCGGATTTTTAAAATCTGTTGCATCATTCAATTTAATGTTGATGATTTCCAAGTGCAGAAGTTGAAGAATTCCCGGAATTTGAGTTTGTGTAAAAGGGTACTGTACTATTTTGCTCAATCTTTGCATTATTTATATAACCCTTGATTTTTTTTCAACCTACTAGTAAAAAAAAAAACCCATTAATTATTTTCTTAGTTTTTTGTGTTACATTCATGCATTTTGTAATTAAATTGGTATTTTATCTTCTGGGTAATTGCGAAATTTTTGATTTTTCCATATAACACATAGATTATGAATATTTATTGGTAGTTTGATCATAGAGGGGTCAAAAAATAAGATAAAAATTGTTCATATCCCTGTTTTTCGACATTCTGAAATAAATCTGTGATTTTGGTTAAAAAATTTGTGGAAAGATTGATTTTTTAATTTTCAGGGTAAAGGGAAGAAGAACAAGGAGGAGGGCAGACAATGGGAGCAGTGAGTATGGAGATTTGTGGGACCCAAGATGACTCGTCTGCCGCTCTTTCATTTGCAAGAAGGTAGTTTACATCTCTTCAATTGATTCTGTTGTTGTTGTTTTTGTTGTGAATTCAATTCATTCTGTTGTTATTGTTGTTGTTGTTGTTGCTGTGAATTCAATTCAATTTCTTTATGTTTGCTGATTTCAGCATATATACATTTATATAGCTGTGTGTGATGATTTTTGATTGATGCTGTTTTTTATTGGGGGTATTTTCTATAACATTTTCATTGACATTGGTGATGTTAGCCCTATTGAACAGGGTTGTGCAAATTTGTGTTTTGGGTCGGGTCGGGTTGGGTTGGTTTTGGATATTGATTATTTTTTCTACTTCGGTAAAAATTGTTGTTCTAGACTTAGGTTAATGAGGATTTTAGGGTCAGGTTTTTGTGTCGGGTCAGTTTTGATATGCTTAGGTTGCTTGTGTGCTAATTTTTTTTTTTGTAATTTTTTTTAATGTTATTTTATATTTTTTGGCTTTCTTAGTAATTGTGATTTTGAACATCAACTGTTTATAATTATAGCTACCAGCTTGATGCTTTGGAGAAAGCCATGAAGCAGAATACTATTGTGTACTTTGAGACTGGTTCGGGGAAGACATTGATTGCGGTCATGCTTCTTCGTAGTTATGCATATTTCCTTCGCCGGCCTACACAGTCAAATATTGCAGTCTTCTTAGTACCTACTGTTGTTTTGGTTAAACAAGTATGGTTTATAATTTATTTATTTTTTTTAAAAAAAATATGTATCTACACAAGTACAATGACTTAAACTGATTGGAAGAAACTAGCTTTAGTGGTCTGTATAAGTATGTCTCAAGTTGATCATTGTTATGTTTCCATGGTTCTCTTTCCTGTCACTATTGATTAGCAAGCCGAAGTTATTGAGCTGCATACAGACTTAAAAGTAGGCAAGTATTGGGGAGACATGGGTGTTGATTTTTGGGATGCTGCTATTTGGCAGAAACAGCTGGATGAATATGAGGTGAGTCACTTGTACCTTTTTCAGTTAACGATCAAATAAGCTTTACTTCATCATTTGTAGGAAAGGGGATGAGAAAATACATTAATTTGATAAAACGTGGCATTGCTTAAGAGGAGGGAAAGCGGTGTTATATATTTGGCTACTTTGGAGTTGTACTTTAGCTTCACCTGATATCATACTGGGATGAATTATTAGATTCTCTTTTGTGTTGTAGGTCCTTGTGATGACACCAAAGATCCTGCTTGATTGTTTGAGTCATACTTACATCAAACTGGACAAGATAAAAGTTCTAATATTTGATGAATGCCATAATGCCAGGGGAAATCATCCCTATGCTCGCATCATGAAGGTGATTATGCATGTCCATCTATTAATTATTACAGAAGTTGCTGTGTTGCTTTAACTCTTACATGTGCTTCTGGATGTTTCTTTCTCCTTTATCACTTGCTGTACCTTATGTTTTTCGTTCTGTAATGGACTAATGGGGGACCTATGTAGACCTCTAAATTTATCGATTAATGAGCTATTAGCTCTTTATCTGTAATTGAAATGTTTATAAACCAATTGTGTGCATAGAGAAAAGAAGGACGAATTAGCTTTAGAATATTATTTCGAGTGGCGCATAATTTAGCAATTTGTTACCGTGCTCTTTTATTTTCTCAATGATATTGCACATTCTCACCTTTTATAATGGATTTCAGTTAATGTTGGATCTAAGGTTATTTTTTTTCCTTCCCGTAGTAATGGATCACATGTTCTTTGGGGGTGCATATCTTATTCTTCACGGGAAATTCACTTTTGTTTTGTATGAGGCATGCAATATAGATGAAATTATGGAACCTCTTATACTGCAGGACTTTTATCATCAACAAATGCATACTAATGACGTCCCCAGAATTTTTGGCATGACTGCTTCTCCAATCAAAGCGAAAGCTAAAGGTGAACTGTAGAATCAGTTTGTATATATGAATAGTTTAGGACAAGTTGTACTTTTTTACTGTTATATTGAGCATGCTTGTTCTGGAGACTTTAATTTGATTAGTTCCTGCTTGTAGGTGCGTCTGATTCAAATGGTTACTGGAAAGATATTAGTGCCCTGGAAAACCTCATGCATTCTAAGGTTACTGCTCAGTCATAATTATTTACCTTGTTGTTTAGCTTTGGAGGCAGCAGCTTTTTGTCCATTTCTATCTTATCATATTTGATGAGCTATCTCTAAAATGAAGGTCCATACCAGTAATAGCGAGGCAGAATTGGCTGAGTATGTTCCTATCCCAAATGCTAAGGCTCAGTTTTACAATGAGGATGGTCCCAATGCATTGCAAGCAAGTCTGATCAATGGCTTGAACTCGCTGAGAGAAAAGGTGTCATTTTATTTATTTATTGTTATTTTTTTATCTTCTAGTCATCAGATGAGTTCTAAATTTGGTTTATTATTAAGAATATGTACTATTTGGTGTATACCTGATTTTAATGCATGACTAATATACTTTATTGTTTACTTCTTTGTAGTTTCTTTTTTTTTTTTTAGTCATTAAATAATACTTATCCTATATTCACCTTCAGCACATATCTGCTGTTAAAAAGTTGGGTGCTGAAGAATCGACAGAACTATCTATATGTAACAAATTAAAGAAGCTGACCAATACTTTCCGGTTCTGTTTGGATGAGCTTGGTCTTTGGGCAGCAATAAAGGTATATCATAACTTCGTATTCTATTGTATTTTGGAGATGCTGGTAACTGTTAAGTGTTAAGGCATCTGAATATATCCTTTGATATTAGGCTGGAGAAATTATGTCTTGCAATGAAACCGATATTTTCAGCTGGGGTGAATTGGATGTTCGCGGTGAGACGACTATAAAAGCATTTAATTCTGATGTACATAATATTTTAGCACCCCACAACCCATCTGGAGGTATTAATATTATTTTTTTTTTATTCAAACAAGCACCAATTTTTTTTTTTTTTTTTTTTTTTCCTTTTGCTTTTTTTAACATGCTGCTTCACTATATACGGAGTATATTTTGTTTTTGGTCAATATCATAAATGCATTTATTCATCGGCTATTCCTTTACGTTTAGGCTGCAATTGGTCAATCTCTGATATAAAGGCAAATTTGGATTCCAGAATTATATCTTCAAAATTATTGTGTCTAGTGGAATCTCTCCTTCGGTATAGGTGAGACTTTGCGATTTTCTAATATAATTAAAGTAGTCATTTGGAAGACAACATTTTAGTTTTTGGAATTATCTCTACCATTATGATGTAAATACATCCCCTCCCTCCCCTCTTTTTTTTGGGTGCCAAGAGTGGAAACTATTGTGATATACTTCATATTTTGGTACCTGAATGAAATGGCTAAAATGGTTCAGGGGCTTTTATGGAATAGGATTACACTTTGGGAACTGGCCCACCGTCCCACCTGATTTTATATCTAGAAACTGATTTCCATCAACATTCTTTTTTCCAAAACTACTGAGTTCTGACAGAAATATCATCAAGGCAGAGAACCTGAAGTATTTATGTGCAATAGGAACTATTGTTAAGCACATGAAAGAGTAAAATTTGAGATTTCAACAAACTTTACCCTTTTTTGGTAACCTTGTACACAAATTCTATGGTTGTTCCCCCTCAATTTACTTGACAAAATTTAATGTTGTTGCTGTTTTTTTTCCCATGGATAATTCAGAGCTCTTTTTGAAAATAATCTACTTACTTTCTCTAATATCTTCTGCTGAAAGCATATAACTGTTATTTTTATTTTTTATTTTATTTTTTTATTTTATTTTATTTTTATTTTTTAATTGGTTTTCATTAATTAGTTGCCGAGTATTTTAATTTCTCACTGAGCCAAATGCATTTAAATTCTCGCCGGAATTTTATTTTATTTGTTATGAAACATGCAAATAATTGATTGCTTGTTCAATGACAAGTCTATTCCTTATGGAGAGAGTAAACCTGTTCTGTTTACTTGGTTCTTTATTAGTTAGTCTCTGATTTATATGGCTGATCATACTTTTTACTCAGTTGTTAGCTAACTTTTATGAATTTGGTTTTTGTATGATAGGAGTTTGAGAGATTTGAGGTGTATAATTTTTGTTGAAAGGGTAGTTACTGCAATGGTTTTTGAGGCTATATTGGATCGACTACTTTCTCAAACAAGTGGCTGGAAGGCAAGATACATTGCTGGAAATCAGTCTGCACTGAAGTCCCAAAGCAGGAAGGAGCAGAACAATCTTGTTGATGAATTTCGCCGCGGGGCTGTGGGTTTCTTTCTCTTTTATATCACTGTTATTTTTTTACTTACATCCTCTGTACTTTGTTCTACATATACGATATTGATTTTGAGTTTATTTGGTTTTTGCTAATATTCAGGTGAACATTCTTGTTGCTACCTCCATCCTAGAAGAGGGTTTAGATGTCCAAAGTTGCAACTTGGTTGTCCGTTTTGATCCGTCAGCCAACATTTGCAGTTTCATTCAGTCTAGAGGTCGCGCTAGGATGCAAAATTCTGATTTCTTGCTGATGGTGAAAAGGTAATTTTTCAATCTTTGCGATAGTATATAACATGTTTTTACTCCCTAACGAGAGACCATAAAAACTAACCTCCTCTCCCTCTCATTCCCATCACAAAAAAGATAAAAGAACTTTTTTTTTTAAAAAGAATGAAGGGACTGGGGAAATAAGACAGAAACCTTTGTGGGTAAAGGGAATTTGAATTACCATTGCAGTTGTGCAGCATTACTGATTTACTGGGCATTAATAAGTGGATACTAATTTACAGACCTGCTGTTTCTATTCAATTCTAAGTCTCTGATATAGATTGATTTAGCATTTACTGAATAGGATGGTTTTTATTACTGTACACTGAGATTTATGCAAGCGAGATTCATTGTAAATTTAATCTTATGATGTAAAACAGCGGTGATCAAGATGAGCTATTGCGCATGAAAAACTATCTTAAATCTGGTGATGTGATGCGCAAGGAAAGTTTGAGCCATGCTTCGCTTCCTTGTCAGCCTGTAGAATTCGATGAATTTGATGGGATCTCCTATTGTGTACCGAGCACAGGAGCAGTTGTTACACTGAGCTCTAGTGTGAGCTTGATATACTTTTACTGCTCACGTCTCCCTTCCGATGGGTTTGTTCCGTGAAACTTTGCAATCTGTTTATCCTCTGATTTAATTGACTTTTCCTTATGTGTTTGGTTTCACACATGTTGAACCATTAGCATTTTGCTTACTCAGATACTTTAAACCTGCTCCTCGCTGCACCATTGATGAGGCTTTGGAGACCTGTACACTACAATTTCCGAATAGTTGTCCTGTGCAGTCAGTTACTGTGAAAGGCAATCGCAAAATTCTGAAGAAACTTGCTTGCCTGGAAGCATGCAAGTTGCTGCATGAGAAGGGTGCTTTGACAGATTCACTTGTTCCTGATATTGTTGTAGAAGAGGGTCTTATGAAAGACACTGGTATGTATTGCTGTACTTAGTAGTTTGCACCCGTGGTTTTTTGCATGTGAGTGAGAGTTTGGCTGGCGGGTCTCCTTTTATTTTTTGCCCATTGGTGGGCTTGGCAAGTTGGCATCATGATTTTATGTGTGCTTTTGTGATATAGAGCGTGAACCCTATGACGAGGACCATGCAAGATACATTCCACCAGAAATTGTCGGTGATGGACCATGTTATTCAGACACATATCACAGCTACTCAATGGAATTGAAGCAGGACTTTTACTCTGACATTCCTGTGCATGACATAATTGTGGTTTTTAAATCTAAGCTTGCTTCCGATGTTGGAAACATGCAATTTGACATGGAGGTTGACTGGGGCAAAATGTCAGTGGACATAAAATATGCAGGAATGATCAATCTCAGTGATGAACAGGTAAAAGTTTTATTCTTCTAACTGTTGTTGAAATGTAAAAAGCACATCCGTCTGTTTACTTAAGCTAAGTCTCCATTACTTATGTGGTCAGGTAACTCTTTGTAGACAATATCAGGCTACTTTATTGAGAGTTCTGAGAGATCGTAGTTTTGATAAGCTAGTGGAATCATTGAAGGGGTTTTATAAATGGGAGAAAAATGTTAATGTGCCTGTTTCACATTATGACTATATTCTTCTCCCCCGTCAATGGCTTCATCGAAATTCACTTGTTGATTTGGAATGTATAAGCTCTGCATCCTTTTTACGCGATGTTGTTCAAGGTTCCTCCTCTAACTGCAATAAACGCAAGTCTGCTCATCAAGATGATGTCTACACCAAGAATGGGTTTTTACATCGTAGTGTGCTGGAAAATTGTTTGGTCTGCACACCTCATAATGGTTACATCTATTCTATCTCT
Source organism: Chenopodium album (assembly GCF_948465745.1). Taxonomy (NCBI): domain Eukaryota; kingdom Viridiplantae; phylum Streptophyta; class Magnoliopsida; order Caryophyllales; family Amaranthaceae; genus Chenopodium; species Chenopodium album. The sequence continues at coordinate 3,027,714 of NC_137855.1, forward strand.
GGAATTTTAGATGGCATGAATGGGAACTCTCATTTGAGTTTGAGTGATGGTACATTAAAAACTTACAAGAGTTACTACAAAATGAGGTATGTATCTTATTTTTGTTTTAAAACTTCTTATAGTTGGTTTCTTTGGGATGCATATAAGATGGTTAACATGTTTAATGATATTGATACAGACATGGGATTGACCTGAAATATGAAAATCAAGCCCTGCTTTGTGGGAGGCAGGTTTTCCGACTGAAAAATTACCTTCTAAGGTGCAAGCAGAGAAGGGAGAAGGGTGTGTTATCTATCTGCATTCTGCACTTCTTTTTCGAATTTTGATATTATGCTCAAATCCCAAATTCAAAGATTAGACAAATTACAGTTTAGTTTACTGACGAATCATAATTTTGAGAATCCCTTTTGTTCAGTTAGTGGCTTTCATGAAGTTCTTCCATATATTGTCCCTGAAAACTTGATGACTTCATGGAAGCCATTCAATTTCTTAAATTGCTGCTTTCTGCTGATATAGTGTCTTCTATTGCAGAGCCAAGCGGTGCTTCTGTTGAACTGCCTCCTGAACTATGTCTCATCATCATGTCGCCCATATCAGTTGCTACGATTTATACTTTTTCATTTCTTCCTTCTATTATGCATCAAATTGAAGCTTTACTACTGAGTGCCAACTTGAGATGCATTATCTTGGATCACTGCATGCAAAATGGTTTTATTCCAGCCACCAAGGTTCTTTCACATCTCTTATTCAACAGATTATATTTCCACTCAGCAACAAAATATTTATTGTGTCATCTTTCTATTTACTGTTTTATTGGTCCTGATTGCCCTTGATTTGTCAAAATTTGCTTTAACAGGTTCTAGAAGCAATTACAACTAAATGTTGTGAAGAGAGATTCCATCTGGAATCCCTTGAGACCCTTGGGGATTCATTTTTGAAGTATGCTGTCTGCCAACAGCTGTTTAAAACTCAACAAAATAATCATGAGGGACTTCTTAGTATAAAAAAAGACAGAATTATATCTAATGCTGCACTGTGCAAGCTAGGGTGCCAACGCAAGATTCCGGTAACAATTGTTTCATTACCTAAATCAGGATTGTATAATATTCCCATATTTGCTACTTTGACAATGATGGTTGATGATGAATAAGTTCCTTTCTGAATGTTGGGGGTTTAATTTTTATGAGTTGATTCGTGCAGGGTTTCATACGTTATGATTCCTTTGATCCTAAGAATTGGATCATACCTGGTGATCCTGGAGACTGTAGATTAAAGAAAGAGTTAATTTGTAACACCTATAAGGTCTACAATGGTGGAATAAGGAAAATCAAAAGCAAAAGAGTTGCTGATGTCGTAGAAGCACTAATTGGTGCATTTTTGAGCTCTGGTGGACAAGTAGCTGCTTTGATGTTTATGAACTGGCTTGGTATAGAGGTGGAACTTTCCTGTATAACATACCAGAGGAACATCCCTATAAATCCCCGTTTGCTAGTAAACATTACACATGTAGAGTCCATTTTGAATTACTCATTCAAGGACCCCTCACTGGTAGTTGAAGCACTTACCCATGGTTCATATATGTTACCTGAAATTCCTCGATGCTATCAAGTAAGTTTACACACGTGCTTTCTAAGCATTACTCTTCTCTCTTTGTTTTTTGGAAAATTTTGGATCATACTATCTGGTGATGACTAATGTGGATGTTCCTTACTATGATCTTCTAAGCATCTTATACTTATTAATTTTTAATTATTATTCAGTTTTGAAAAGGACATGTTTATCTGAAAACGTTCTCTTTTGCAGCGTTTGGAGTTTCTGGGAGATGCGGTGTTGGACCATCTGATCACAATTCACCTTTACTCTAAATATCCTGATATGTCTCCTGGCCTGTTGACTGATCTGAGATCGGCCTCAGTTAATAACGAATGTTATGCTCTATCTGCCATCCGTGCTGGACTTCACAAGCATATACTTCATGCTTCGCAAATCCTATACAAACAGATGGCTGTTGCTGTTGCAAGTTTTCAGCATTTATCTTTAGAGTCAACATTCGGATGGGAGTCTGAGACAAATTATCCCAAGGTGGGTTGCAAGAAATGCCAAGTTTATGTCTTGCCTGTGGTCCTTAAACTTCTATATCTTTTACATGCTTCTGTTTTTCCTTATGTCTATGTTTGAAAAGACGAAATGAAAATGAAGAAATGGTCAGTCATGTTGTGTTCATATGGTCTTAGCAATCGAGAGGACACAATTCTGTGGCTTATAATTTTCTTTTGGGTATTACTTAGGTTTTTTTTTTTTTTTTTTTTTTTTTTTTTTTTTTTTTTTTTTTTCTGTTACAATTGCTTTTATGAAGGATTCCTTCTTATCTTTTTTTGAATTACTCATCAGTGATTTCTGGTTGAATAATACAGGTTCTAGCAGATATAATAGAATCTTTAGCTGGGGCTATCTTTGTCGATTCTGGATTCAACAAAGAGGCTGTATTCAAGAGTATATCACCTCTTTTGGAGCCCCTCATCACTCCAGAAACTCTGAAGCTGAATCCTGTGCGAGAATTAAACCATATATGTCAAACACATCATTATGCTATGAGAAGGTATAGAACTTGTGAAAACGGCGTGGCTTCCATAACACTTGAGGTTGAAGCAAATGGGGTTGTGCACAAACATACGTGCACCGCTTCTGATAAGAAGATGGCAAAAAAAATTGCCTGTAAAGCTATTCTCAAGTCCCTGAAAGAAAGCATTATAGACTTATAAGCTTCTACAGTTGCTTAGAATTAATGGGTTTTTGTTTTTCTTTTCTGATGTATAGTGATCCAACCTAGGGAAGAGTACATGAATGTACATAATTTTGTTCCCATATGTATGTAGTGAGGCTGCATGAAAATCTAGCAGCCACCTACAACTCAAATATATTACCATAATGAAATGAAGTTGATTTATGTTTTGATTTTTTTTTTTTTTTTTTTGGCCAAACAAAAGTTATATACAGTACTATGAAGTTTATTTTAGTTGCTCACTAAGTCACTAACACATTTTCATTTGACTACCACAGAGTACTATCTATGATTTATACTTGTACAGTCGTACATAAAAATATGGAGACATGTAGCTATGTCAGATCTTGGCAATATCGTATTAATTTTTAATTAGGAAGATAATCCTATACTTTTTTTAAAAAAACGTGGTACTTTTGTGCTTGTGAATTGTGATAGGCAAATCAAGTAGAACAATTACAAAATTAAATAGTACCCGTACTAGGTTTTTAGAAAAAAATTACAGTAATTTGTACAATCTCAATCCCAATTCTTAGTGCTATTCACTTATACCGAAAAGTTAATTTAATTTGTGGTTTATTATATATATTATAATTGACTAATTGTACATTGTTAAATTGTGAAACTCTACCCAAAAAAAAAAAAAACAAAAAAAAAAGTTGGAGTAATGATTTACCTTTGTAGCAAGGTTTTTACAAGTATTTTTTTCATTCAAAAAAAAAAAAATAAAAAAAAAATTGAGGTTTTTATTTTTTGACAATTGGTAAAAATGTTTAGCTCAAAACGTTGTCGTTTAAAGCATAATAGGCTAATAGCACAACAAAAAGCTTATCCATGATTTATCCCTCTTCTTCTTCCTCCTCTCTTTCTTCCTGGCTGAAGTGGTGAGAGCCATGGATGGAACCCTGCAAATTTTCTGCACAAATTTCAAAGTACCCACCTCCATTAAAATGCCCCTTTTTTCTATCCACCTTCCTTCTCCCTTTCTCTCTCCTCATTTTCTCTCTCTTCCCCAAAACCCCACCTTCTCTTTTTCATCATACCTTTCTATGCCATCTCGCTTCCCTCCTTCTTTTGGTAAGTTTTTCTATTTTTTTTTTTGCTCTTTGAATTGAATTGTCTATGTTTATGTATTGTATTATCTTTGATTGAGTTTTTAAATTGAATTGCTTTGGTGGGTTTGTATTGATTTCTTTAGTTGATGCTTCCTTTTCACATAAGCTTTGTCTATTTACTGTTGTTGTAGTAATTTTTACGGCTCGTTTAGTAGGCGGTAATAAATATGGGTACTGATAAGAAATGTATAATTCAGACTGATTTTTTTTATTGTTCATTGTTTGAATTATGTTGGGGTTTTGCTTAATTCTCTGAATTTGCTGCCTTTTATTTTGTTTGATGTTATAATGTTATCTAAATGTGTTTATTTTGTGTGTGTGTATGTTTGAATTTGGGTGCAGTTCAATTTGCAACCCCAGATAGTCAATTGAGCATTGAGGTTGGCACTGAAACCAGTGAGTGGGCAATGCAAGGTATGTCACATATATCTGATGTTATGATCAATTTCTTATAAGCTAAATTATAGAATCATTAGTTTAACTGTTAAGCTTGTGATTGTTGTTAGTCTTGTGACCCATTGGTAGATTTCGAAGGCACGTTGAACAAGAAGACTAAAACAAAAGAACATAAACTCCAATGAACATACCATCATATAGTTTATAGCTCTTTTGTTCATTGGATTTAGTTTTCATGTTCTTTGATTTAAGGTTTGATGTTCAACGGATGCACAGTGAGACTCGTACATATGCCTCCACCATCATATTTGCAACGTTAATACCTTACTTAATCATACATATTTTCAATTGATTTTAGCTCATAGAGCTTTAAGAATTTTTATATGATTTTCGTTTTCTTAGGTTTGGATCCTTTTTCTTGTTCATAATGGTGACTTTTGAATGGGCTTTCTGTACTAGAATTTGTGGGGAAAGGTTGGAGAAGAAATTGTGATACAATGCTTGGAACGTTGAGTCATTGATCATGGGCATTGTTATAATTATAATTAAGATACTCTCTTAATGTATAAGTTGGAATTTTCTTGTGTTAACTCTAGGTAGGTATTGCACATCATTGGTTTAGATTCCAAGTAAACCAGATAAATTATGGTATTATGTAAAGCTTCGTGTGAATATAATTCATAGAGGAAAAGAGGGAAGGAAATGGAAAGAGAAGTAGAGGTAAAAGAGTTAAGGAAATGGTATCACGCCTCAATAACATCAATGGTTTGTTGTCTTAATTTACTTTTGCGTGCAGATTTCTATACGTTAAGAAAAGAGGTAGAAAATACAAGTAAACGTGTGGAAGAGATTGTAGTCTCTGCTGGATTGCAACACTTGGAGAAAGAGCTTGCTGGCTTGGAGTCCAAATCAGCTGATAGCACTTTGTGGGATGACCGTTCTAAGGCCCAAGAAACTCTTTCGGCTCTCACTGATGTCAAAGATAAACTTAAACTTCTCAAAGATTTCCAAACACAGGTCTCGACTCCCTCTCTCCCTGATCCATTCAGTACTAAAGCGAAGCTAATCTTATGAAACTAAAAGACAAATAGACAATTTATCCAAGGGAATCTTACATGTATTAGTCTGCAAAACAAACCAATTAATGCTGGCCCTTCTGTCTGAAGAGATGATTTCACCTGGAAAAAAATTACATATATGTTGAATCACGCTGCGTGGCTCATTGATACTACAGATACAAAATGTCAACCATGTTATGTTATTTACGTATTGCTGATTTTATCTGATGTATTAGTTTCATTTATTTCCTGCAGGTTGAAGAGGCAGAAACGATAGTTAATCTTACTGAAGAGATGGATTCTACTGATACTGCACTTCTTCAAGAAGCCGCTGGCATTATTAAGGAGTTGAACAAAGCACTTGATCGTTTTGAGTTGACAGAGCTTCTTTCTGGTCCTTACGACAAAGAGGGTGCTGTTATTACTATCTCAGCTGGTGCTGGTGGGACTGATGCTCAGGTATGCTAATCCTTTTAAATGTGTAACACATTTTTTTCCTCTCTGTATATTGGGTTTTACACTTTTTTTTTTCTTCTTTTTCTTCCCTATTTTGTCTGTTCCAACCCCCCCCCCCCCCCCCCCCCCCCCCCCCCCCCCCCCCCGTGGAATAGTGTATGGAAGTTCAGTAACATACTTACGATTAAAGATGACTGATTGATGAATTGCTTTATAGTATGTTAAATTGGCTCGTGAATTATGTAATTCATCTTTTTCCTTCTACTTATTTCTGCACATGAACTATGTCCTTGAATGCAGAGATCGTGAATCAAATCCAGTCAACTTATTACACTTGAACTTTCTCCTCTGTCAAACAAAAATAATCAGTCAATTATAATATTAACTTATTAAGCTAGACCAGGTTTTCGTATTCCAGTCTTTTGTAAATTCTTTGATGTATTTCAGTGCAGGATTGGGCTGATATGCTTCTCAGGATGTATATGAGATGGGCGGAGAAACAGAAGTATAAGGCTAGAGTGGTTGATAAATCATTGGGAGAAGAAGCAGGGATTAAATCTGCAACACTTGAGGTTGACGGTCGTTATGCTTATGGTTATCTTTCTGGAGAAAAGGGCACACATCGTATTGTGCGGCAGTCACCTTTTAATTCCAAGGGTCTTCGGCAGGTTATATTTCCTATTCACATCTCTGTTCTTCATTCAAGGAGACTGCAAGTACACTAATTACATAATCATATTCTCTCCATCCCATATTGTTTGTGCCTTTGATAGTTAATGGTCTTTGTGACCATAGCATCAAACATTGAACTTTCCTTCTCGACTCTATATGTTAGCAATGACTATTTTGTTCAAAACTTTAGTACAAATTTTGTCAAGAGTTTTATACATCCTAAATTTATACCATATTTGATTTGATGGCTCAAATGTGAAAGTTCACAAATTTCGACTGCAAAAGTCCATAAAGAGCAAAATATACCCAAAAAGGGAGTATTTGTTGTTAAACGTACGTATTGGAGTGTTGTCTGAGTAAACATTAATATTTTATGCAGACAATTTTTCAATTTTTCATGCACTGAACTTAACATTGTATTAGTGAACTTCTATGTTGCATGCAGACTAGCTTTTCTGGTGTTGAAGTCATGCCTCTTCTTCCAGAAGAGTCACTAAATGTTGATATTCCTGAAGAAGATTTGGAAATAAGTTTCACTAGGGCTGGTGGAAAAGGAGGTCAAAATGTAAATAAGGTTGAAACAGCTGTTAGAATCACTCACATTCCCACTGGTGTGGCGGTCCGGTGCTCAGGTTAAATTCTTCCTTTCAAACTATTATGTCGAAAAAGATGACCCTCTTGCTATTTGTAGTCATTTCTATTACTTGCAAAGATAAATATGCCTGATCTGTAGCAATCAAAATAAATCCAACTTAAACATCCTTGAAAATGATAGGTAAAGAAAATAGTCTTAATCAAGCTAAATTGGACTCGACTGGTAGGTGACTCAAAAAAACAAAATTAACCCAACAATTGTAGCAACAAGCCTATAACTGCTGAATATCTATGTATGAGGTATCTGTATCCTTTTATTTGCTTGAAAAATCCATTAATTTTAAATACTAATACTATTGGAGCAATGTTCAGAGGAGAGATCCCAAATACAAAACAAAGTAAAGGCTCTGAATCGATTGAAAGCCAAACTTTTAGTCATTGCTGAGGAGCAAAGGGCGTCTGAGATCAAGCAGATCAGGGGAGATGCTGTGAAGGCAGAGTGGGGCCAGCAAATACGGAATTATGTATTCCACCCTTACAAGCTTGTGAAAGATGTGCGTACAAGTTACGAGACTTCTGATATCACCTCAGTAATGGATGGTGATTTAGATCCATTCATTAAGTCTTACTTGAAATATAAGTACACTCAGATGCTTTCAACAAGTAGTTAGAGATGATTTTGTGTACTTGCTGATTTGTGGTAGCAAGGATGTCACATAATGAATTTTGTATAACAAGAACTTGTAGTTGGATGCAGAACTTAATGATTATGATTATATATATACTGTAATAATTCATTGTCAAACACAATTGACAAGTGATAACAGTCCAGCAGAAAATGCAGCAACCAAGAGTTTACAAGCTGAACTCCTGCGCAAATCAATTACCCCATAGGGTGCACTACTTTGATCATTGTGGTATAACAATTGTATCAAAAATCAACTACAAGCGAGCTAATGCATGAATGCGGCGTTAAATCTAAAAGCCAAGATCATAAAACATGTTCCCTTAAGCAACAAAGAAATCCTGAAGATTCCAGCTGCCAATAACAGAGTATACCAGACTATCAATAACAACCGATACAAAGTATTTTAGAAGAGGACGCTAGGGTTGTAGCTTTACCTAGTCTAGTCCCTTCGTAGCCTAGCTGTGTTTTTTGTTTCATATTTTCTGCTTTTTGCTTGAACTCTGTTTGTTTTAGCTCTGCTTTCTTGGTAATCAACCTCAGTAGAATAAAAAAATAAGTTGAAGCAAACCTGAGACTGCGTAATCTATCAGGTAGAAATATTGCAATCTGAAAACACAATGATAGTTCTTACTTCTGATACGGATACAATAGCAGCAAATCAAGACTTTAAAATCTAACACAAGCACAGGCTTATTAAAACATTCTATGTGCGTGCTAACCTTAGCGGAGATTAATAAAATCCCCTCTTCCGTTCAAAAAAAAAAAAAAAAGTATAGATGACAGTAATTTAGGGGAAACAGAGACAGTAAAATATATACTTGGCTGAAGAATTGTGAGTACAAAAGTCGAGCTCCAAATCTAATTGAACAGAAAGCATTCGAGAAATATGACAACTGAAAAATAAGCTTCAGGCTTGCCACAATAAATATACTATTAACATTAGTCTTTATACTTGCCACATTGGTACCAACAGCTTCTCAGTTCTCAGAAACTGGTTAGGGACTTCAACAAAAAAGGATTTGTTCCATGTACAAAACCATATACATAACAAAATGATTACATATTAACAACAAAAACAGGAAGATTACAGATGTGGATGCCATAAGCATTCTCCCAAAGGGTTAGATGTAAAAGCCAGATCTCAAATATCATCAAAGCTAGCTTTTACTCATGTTCCGCCATTTATCTTTCAAGTCTACATTTGATCTTTCCTTAAATATGTCACCATATATATCCCTGATCCTTACCCAACTCCTACCATATTTCTTTACTGCTTCCCTCAATTTATCCTCTTCTTCTGGGGTCCATTTCTTCCTTTCTCTCATTGCATAAATTTTTTTCTCCGCATACGGATCCAAAGCAGACACCCTACTCCTCTTTGGACTAGGAGGTAAGCGTAACCCACCTCTGCCTACATTATCTTCAGAATCATCCCATTCATATGTATGACTAGTGCCATTGGGCTCCATTAAACTACACTTACGTTTAGGCCGTTCCTTTGGAGTATGAGTCTCACTGCCTCGGGCATTTCCTGTAAGCTTATCTTTCTTCTCTACATTTTCGGTATTATTCTCAGTGGTTTCTCTAGGTGCATGGATTACTGGTTGTGTCTGCTTTGGTAACACAGCATCATTGTTCATGTCATGATTTTCTACAGCAGGTGCATGACCAGTATCATGGTTACCTGCAGCACTTGTACAAGGCAAGGTTTTTTTAGCTATTTCAAGAGCTTTAGGAAGAGGATCTGTCACAGACACATGCAGCTCCCTGGAACTGGTTTTAAGAGCTTCTTGCACTCTCCTCACTTCAGGTGTTACATGTATAACAGGTGGTTGCGTCTGCTTTTTTATAGCATTCCCATCATTCATGTTGTCTGTTGCCTTTGTAGATGACGAGTTATAAACTCGAACATCAACACGAGAATCACTCACAGCAGCATGTGTCTGCAAGGAGTTGGATTGAAGTTCTTGTAATTCGCCTGTTTTGTGGTTCAGGACATCATTGTCCTTGCATGACATATTACGATCTGCTTGAGAAGCTCCAGCACGAAAATCACTCACAGAAGCATGCTGCTGCAAGGAGTTGGATTGAAGTGCTTCTTGTACTTCGCCTGTTTTGTGGTTCAGGACAACATTGTCCTCACATGACAGAGTATGAGCTGCTCGAGAAGCGTCAGCATGAGAATCACTCACAGTAGCATGCAGCTGCAAAGAATTGGATTGAAGTGCTTCTTGTACTTTTTCCAATTCACAGATCGGGACATCCTTAACCACGTTGATAGAAGATTCAGCTTCTTCATTAGCTTCAGAAATCTTTGCACCTCTGGGACGTCTAGTCTTCACTGCAACATGTTTTCGCCGAACTAAAGTCTGACCTTTAGGCAGTCCACCTAAAACAAATACAGAGTACAAATTATTTAATACTGAAACCTATATCAGAGTCAAAGAGAAAAATTTACAAGATTTCAGAAATCAAAGTTGGAAAAGAAAAATGTATTACTATCTCCGTCCCCAAATTAAAGTTTCATTTCACTCAAAATCCTATCCCTACAAAATCCCATTTCACCTTTACCTATTTAATTATTCAATTTATTTTTAATCAACCAAACCCCATCATCTTCCATTTTTATTCAAATTTAATTAACCAAACCCCACTATCTTACTTTTTTTTATTCACTTTTTAATCAACCAAACCTGGTTATCTTTTTTTTATATTTACCTTTAATCAAACAAATCCCTCTACCTTCTTATTTTATTCACCTTCCTAAAAATTTGTGCAAAAGCCAAATGAAACTTTCTTTTAATTTTGGGACAGAGAGAGTACAAGATTGCAGAAACATGTGCATTGGATGAAAAACCATCTTAGTTCACCTTTTGTTCAAAACTACGTAAACAAAAGGTCCTTAGCAGAACTCAAGATCAATAATCAACAAGCACATGAGCTTAAAACAGAATTACAGAGCACCTGCCTGCTTCAAAGTCATAATGCGGCTAAATCCCCCCCCCCCCTCCCCCCCACCCAAAAAAAAAAAAAAAAAGAGGGGCGAAAAACTAGTGAAGATATGCACTAACAATGCATCTAAGGAGCTCTGCAAGACACCAGATTCGTCTTTCTGAAAATATGATCATATGATACCAATTTTCAATTACAGAGTATAATTAAGCAAGGAAACCATTCCTCCCAAGGAAAAAAAAGAAAATATATATATATATATATATATATATATATATATATATATATAAACCAATTCAAGGAAGAAGAAAACTAGCACCTACAGCTCAAACAGATACAAAACCAGTAAAATTACCAATTGATTAGCATAGAGCTGGCAAATCACGATAATGTGTAGTGTTCACATTTACTCCTTGTTGGCTTAAAGGCTATTAAATGTATCAACTTTACATGATTACATCTAACGGCGGAAAACTCCCTCATAGTACAATACCATTATTCAGATTATGCCCCATTCAGGCCAAATGTGCTTCATGCCTCTCTCTCTGTAATCAATATAGTATGCTGGTGGCCTGATTGTATTCACAAATCAAGAGTAAATACCGACACTTCTATTGGCAGTCAGAGGTACCATAGAATCAAACGTAGAAACATATCACTGATCCCTTTCATCCAATTAACAACATCATCAAAGCCTTAGTCCCAAAATGATTTGGGGTCGCCTTACATGAATTGTCATAAGGTACCACTCCCTTTCACCCCCATTATAAAAAAAAAAAAAAAAAAAAAAAAGGTGCAATAACCATTCAAGGATATTTCAAAACAATACTAGGACTCCACTTTTCTGCCTATTTCAATTGAAGAATACCTATTACCAGAACTTTGAATTATATAGGACAACACCGTTCGTATATAGTACAAAGTCAACTATGGACATTAAACCGATGAAGAGTCACTAGAAAAAAACGCCCTCCGAATTTGTTATCACAAGGGTAAAGGTTGAATACATTCGAGTATTCAACTCCAATTTCTGTAGGCACATTAAATTGACTCTAACGGAATATGGAGTGCTAAAACAGAATTCAACTATGAGTCAATGATTCCTAAAGGCATTTGGCAAACCTTCAAGCTGCCTCATTTCTCAACAGAAGTATCGCAAACTTCATTCGATCAAATACCGGATCTTTATATGGCATTTTTCTTTTAATTTGATGATCTATGCAATGCCATTGCTGATTAAAATAGTAGAGCACAATAACTCTTCATCAAACAAGCTACTCTATAATTATAAATTGACATACATAATTAAACACCAAAAACCAATAACACAACCAGAAAAACCAACAATTAGCCAAAATCAAACAAATTCTACCTTGACTAGCAGCCAATTCGCGACACGGATTATCCAAACCCACGACATCACCACCGCCATCCTCGCAAAAACCGAGCTTCTCCACCTCATACCCAAACTTGGACGCCACCAATTCAAGAAATGTCGGTCCCATACACTTCCAAGCTTCCTTCAAATACCCTCTAACAGCCTTCAAAGCCTCATTCCTAGTATTCCTCATCAAAATCTTCTCACAAACTCCAGCATCCCAAACCGCAGCTTCGATATCCGCCAACCACTGATTCGATTCCTCCGACGATAAACCCTCCATTTTACAAACCCTATTCCTCCAAATTCTCTCCACTGCTTCAAAATACTTCCCATTTTCCTCCACAGTTTCCTCCAAAAATCTCACCGTACAATCCACTGCAACCGCGCAATACGCCTTTTTCATCAAATCCGACGCCGTTTTACCCGCTCTGTGATTCAATTCCTCGATGAATTCAAGCAATTCTAGAAGCTTCTCGGACACTGAACCATTTGAAGACTCTGATTCGATTTTTCGCAGAAGTATCGTCTTCTTCAAGCGACAATCTTTGTTGGAGAAAGGAAGACTTGAGAGTACGCCATTGATGATCATCTCGTCAATTGGTTTTCGCAAGAGGAATTCTAGTATCCATTTTGCCACTTTTTCGTCCATTATTTCACTGAAATATGACCCTAATTTTCAAATTGGGGGGAAATTAGGAAATTTCGTGTGAAGATTGAAGTTTTATTAGGGTTTCGAAGATGGGTTTGAGTGTTTAGGGCTTGAATTATTTTCATAAGCTTGAATTTTCGTCTTCTAGGGTTTGGAGATTTGGGACGACGGGAAAATTCTGAAATACGGAATATGAAATTTGGAAGTTTCAGTAAATTTGGTGTATAAATTTCTCGAGGTATTTGTAAAATCTCTTATGGTAAAATTCCACCATAAAAAAAAGTGACCTTTTAAAATTGCTTTTAATGATGTAAGTAATAAAAATTGCTATAGAGTTTTTAGTTTAATTTTGATTTTTTTTTTACACAAAATTTTGATTTTTTTATTTTTGAGGGATAATTTAATTAGAGTAAGAAATTTGGTTTTAAAGTTTTTACTTAATGTCATCCATTGATTCATTAGTAAATATACATATAAAAAATTGTTAGGAGTAAATAATTGATACACTAGGTAGAAATGTATTATTTGTAAGATACTCCGTCATATTATCCAAGACAATTAGACAACGATTTATTAATTGGTGAACTAATATGTACAAGTGATACAATTGTATGATACATTGATTACTTTGCTTGGTCTAGTGGTAAGGATTATACCTTTCTGAAGTTGAGGGTTTAATTCCCACTAGAGACACTAAGGTTGTCTGAACAATATTATTTGAAAAAATAAAAAAGACGCCGTAGCAAACCCACATGTATCATCTCCAACCCTCCAAATGAATAAAATGGTTGTGCACCAGTCCCATAACCTCAGACTGCCCTAAAAAATACCGAATTAGGCAGCCACCCAAAATTGCACAGCAAGTTTATATGAAGTCTCTTTAGGTAAGCATCCATCCCAACAATGCAGATACACTAGTTGGCCGTCTTGAGATTCAATTATATCATACTTGCAGACACGATACAGAGTTTCATAAACCTAACATAAGTGCATGGCCAATTGGCCAACTTATCAAGGCCATGTACCATGTGTATCAACGAAGTGCTAATGCAGACATTCAAGTCTACTTTACAAATTACATGGAGATACTGGTTAAGTACATCAGTACATGAAACCAAAGTGTTCCAACATATGTTTTGACACTGAATCAACATAAACAAGTCCAAAACCTGATTCCTCTCTTTCTTGCAGCCCCAGCAAAAGACGGTGCTGTCCTGCAGATTCAATCAAAAAACTCATTCCTTCTTTGACTTGCCAAACAGCAATCCCAATGAATATATATTCTCCTTTTTTTCAGTCGCTTCTACTCGTCTTGCACCAATCTTGCAATGACAAAATTGCCAGATCAGCAATTAGGAAATAGCAGCATGAAATGGGGAGAGGGGAAAGGAAGAAAATAAAAAGTCCTGGGTCCTCGGCCTCCAAAAAGAGACGCTAAGTCAAGTCATTGTGAGTAGAAAAGAAACTAAATCAATTGCTATGAATCATCTCTATTACAACATCTACAAGTGCATGACATGCACACCTGCTAATATCCCACATGCAAACAGAAAACATAAGATATTATAGTTTCAAGCGTTGAAATGATCCACTTTTTGACATGCAAGGCCTGCAGCTGTAATTCTAACAAGTCAAAATATGCGAATGCCTAAAAGAGTGACAATTGGAACCTTTGAATATTGGACCAAGCTGAAAATCCACTCATTGTTTTGAGGTAGGGAGACTAAACATTAGGTATGTTGCACTTTAATTTTAAAAATATTAAACAAATCATAGTGTTAGAGTGGGGGAGTCATAAAGTTTAATCATAGCAGTTACGCAAAATATAAACCTCATCCAGCAACTGAGCCATCATCTCATCTAAAGTGTCATGGCAGATGATAGGCGACCACACAAAGAAAAGACAATGTGAGAAACCAATGACATAAAATGAAAAAAGCAATACCTTATCCATGAGCCAAAAGCCAATTGTTGGCATGTACTGCACCAAATACATTACTCCAAGCACGGGCTGAAAAAGTAAAGGAAAACTTAGCATGCAAGGCAAACAGATGAACAAAGGTTTAATTAATTGAAGTGAGGAAGAAACATGAGTGACATCAATAAAAAGCATGTTATCTATTGTGTAAAAGCAAAATTATGTCTTCTTGCAAAGAAAAGATACATATGTACTATACAGGTCGAAGGTGCTCAGTGTAGATCCAAAATAGATGATAAGAGTATAGTAAGGTCTGGATGCATGTGTATTCTAAGAATCTTAGTTTCTTACTATTAGTTTCCAGTCTTCCACCTCAAACCAGACACATGATTGCCTTCCAAGGCGCCAGCTGCATGTATATTGCACTCAAAAACTGCAAGTGAAACCATTTCGCCCCATTGGAACACATTTTATCTTCTATGACTCAATGAGTCTCCTCTTTCAAGAGACATTTAGATCCATCTATCACGTGTCAAACGAATAACCCTTCAACCTAAATCCACTGTTCTATAGGGACCCCCTAGAGAGGAGGAGGTGGGTCATGCGACACTGAATGGTATTGAGTCAGGCAAAAGGCCACCTTTATCTACCTGATTAGGGGATTTCAACATTTGATAAGTATCCAAGGACAATAAAGTATCCAGTACAACAATTCTTTGTAAAGATAAACACAGCTACACAAATGATTACTATTCACATCTTGTATAACTGACAACCCAAGCTCAATGAAAACAGAAAAAATAACTTACTTGATATGATATCCAAACTTCCTTCAGACCATGACTAGCAGCAATTATTGTGAGTTTAGCACACCTTTCAGCAGAGAGACGCTTCTGCGACCACTTAGAAGTTAGAACCAGGAAATTCAAAGCTAGGTGATAACACATGAACACATAATCGTGAAAGTCTTTGAAATAGGATCAAGGTGACTTCAAATGATTTAATGATAGCTAACTGTATCAATTTTTTTATTTAAAAAATGCTTGGGGAAAAAAAGAAAGGTTAGTCAACAAAGCATTAATCAGTGTGCAAATTCACCAATCTGTAAACAAGAACAGAGACCAATAAAGTGATTAACTAATTTGTCTGGCTGCCTTGTGGGGGTGGCACACTGGCACAGCCATTGTTTCGCTGTAGGCCTTGTAGCAGTAAGAGAAAATACAAATTATAAATTGATTCTCACATCAAGCATATTAGGTATGATCAATAGTTCCATCCATCTTGTGGTGATTTAGGCTATGTTTAGTTCACGTAATTTTTGCCTCTATCTAATCCGAACTCATTTTCTTCCTGATCTATCGGATTGTCTAATTTGACCAACATTTGACCTTATATGTACGCTAATATATAAGGGAAAAATATATAAATGGGGTCTTATTAGATTTAAATTAATGTTTATTTTTTTAATACGCAAGTTTCATACCTTTTTTCATTACGGAATTAAATATATTAGCGACAGAAAACAGTAACAAAGAGAATCATCAAAATAAAGAACAAACTATAATATGATGATATAATGCACCATAGAGTGAACAATAGCACTGACCTCAGTAGAAACAGTTGTTGATGTCTCTATTGGACCAGGGCAAACAACAGTTACCTTGATTCCTTTCTGAAATAGCTGCATATGCATAACCAGACAAATATAAGTTCTTCAGAAATTGAGATAATGCAATAGTCTATAATCAGAACATCTCAATAGTATGTACCATTTGGGGGAAAAACAGGAAAAAGGACAAAAGTTCTGGGGGTTGAATATATAAACTGTGGATTTTAAATTGAGGAAGAGTGACGTGCCTCTGAGCGCAAGCAATGGAAGTACCCATTCAATGCAAATTTAGAAGCACAATACATGGCTTGACCTGGTGCAGGTGTCTTCCCAGCAGCACTACTCATCTAGCAGATGTAAATTAATCAGATTAGTACACTAACACCTCTCCCCTAGAGAGATTTGAAAGTAACGTACCACCCTTAAATTATAATAAAAGTTTTAAGGTACATACCACCACAAAATGACCCTTCCCCCTCTTCAGCATGTAGGGAGCAAGTAACCTGGTCAAAGATATTGTCCCAAAAACATTTACATCGAATGTAGCCTATACTTATAAACATAAAAATCAGTTCTGTTAGTTCTGTAAAACAAAGATATCCAAATGACAGTGAACTATTTGAAGCAATGTGTTTTTAACTGGGAAGCTTGTGATTGTTCGTGATATTTTTGACCAAAAATACCTTAAGGCTTTCTTCTGTAACATCTATAGCTGCAGCTTTCTGCAAAGATTTAACCAAACCATAGTTATAGATAAAATGAAATATATAAGGGCATATATAAATTCTGTATTACAAAGTAGCATACGGTAAATACTGTATTCTAAGGGGTGATGGGGTAGTCTGATAGTTACAGAATAAAATCTACCCTTCAGCATTATCTTCTAATTATCATATTGAGAAAAGGTAGGTTCACACAATACACTTTTTCAAGCTATACAGAACACTATGTGGTGTTTTCTAGATAGAGCTTTAATTGAATATAAAAGTTACTATTTTTACAAATTGAGAATTTAGCTAAGTCATTATCAATCATCCATACTAGTTTCGAAAATGATATTGACTTAGCATATATATACTCATTTATCTGAGATACCTCAATTTCAAAAGCATATACAAGACAATTTCAAGTATCAACGCCAACAATTACATACAGGACGTTCATAGGCAGCATTGTGAATCATATAATCAACACCAATACCGGGGAAGAAGGCTTCTGCTTTTTCTACAGCCTCCTCAAGGGATTCCTCTCCAGATGCCAAATCAAGAGGTAAAATCTTGACCTCGTTTGGGGCATGCTTACCTAAAACAGAATTAAAAGAGCTGATAGAACATATATAATAAGTTCATATATATTGATACCACAAAATAAATGTAAGAAATATACCGCTAAGTTGGCTTTTGACGCGCTCCAATTCAGCTTCATTTCGTGCAGACAATATAAGTTTCGCCCCTAAGCTTGCAAACTGTTTAGCAAGAACCTCCCCTTCAAAATCACATTGGAGATGGATATTAGGGCCTTTACATTTTCCTATCCTCCTCTTTCTCATGGAGAATGGTAAAATATTTATTTCAGATTAGGGCAGCAATTGTTGGAGATACGACCAAAATGTGCCGTGATCTAAGGAGAGTACTTTGAAGTTACAAAACCCATTTAAAGAGAATAAAGTAATACAAAGCGAGTCGTTCTATAACAAGCAACCTAGTGTTATACTACAACTCAAGCAATGAACTCACGAACTAAAATCCCAAACCAGATGGTATCCTCCTCCCGTGCCAGTAAACTTTATAACATAACAATGAACAATCATTCCAATAACAACTAATGGAATTATGGGTAAACTTTATAACATAACAATGAACAATCAATCCATAACAACTAATGGAATAAGCTAACAGTTGATACTCATATGATATTTTAACCCAAATAGTTGCTCATACTAGTCATACATAGAAAGATTTTTGGCATTGTTGCAGATTATTTCGAGTGAGATAAAATCATTCTAGAGTTTGTGATCAATCAATTCCACTCCAATCTGGAACCACAATAAACAAACTAATACAATATCAACAATTCAAGAGTTCAAACTTGTTATTCAATTCATTCACATCAATTTAACATACTTCAAATAAATTAATACTCCAAATTTTGATGAATATCAATCAAATAAATCAAAATTGATCACATACCAATTCCGCGGCTAGCTCCAGTAATCCAAACAACCTAAACAATGGAATCCAATCAAAATTACACTAATCTTAAAAATTCACAATACAAATTCACAATCCAATTGATAACAAACAATTACCTTATCTTCGATTTCCTGGCGTTTAAGTTTCTTCGAATGTAAGGTGAAATCAGCTGCAAAAAGTGAATTTGAACGAAATTACGCAGGAAATTAAGAAGTTCATAGCATAATTTGGGACTGATGAAGAAGAATTACCATCAATAACAGCGAATTTGATGATATATAGGATCACCAGAATAGGAAAGAGGATATAGAGAGACAGTATTTTTGCGCTCTAACGAACTCGAAAACACGAGTACAGTACAGAAAATATGGGCTATATATAAATCACTATTCTTATTACGAGTACAGTACTGTTAACATTTTTTTTAGTTGTAATAAATGAATTTATTATATGTCATAAATAATTCTCTTTGTTGCGACTAAAAGAAAACGGAGAAAGTTTTGAATTATATTGCATTGAACCATATCCATACTGTAATTTGTAAGTTAATATTGGATCAAATTGGAGTCTATAGTTAGAAAACTTGTTTTATAAATTTTTATGTCCATCATTTTCCCCAATTATCAAACTTATAATATGAATTTTTGACTTACGAAAAATCCTATTGGTATTCAAAGTACAGTATTATGCTATTATGTACTCTGTTTTTTTTTTTTTACTTTTTTGAATGGTTCAGGTATTATGTTCTCTGTTCGTTTCATTTTATTTGGCTCAGTTGTCATTTTGTACGGTTTTCAATTGATATATTTAAGTACTGATTTTTCACTTACGCATTATTTGAAAGTACTAAAATCTGATATTTTAAAAGAAAGAAAACTTAATAAGATCTCACACATATACGCTTATCTTGTATGGAGTAATTATCAAAATTCTTCATAATCGTAGTTAAAGTTCTCTCATCTCAAGTACAGTACAGTAGATGAAGAGAGATGAAGAAATGAAATTAGAGTTATGTTAGGGGTAAATTGGAGCCCCTGCTAACTTTTGGTGATAATAATTGACCTTAATTAGGTTCAAATAATTGACCTTTTCACCCAATTGACTCAACATCCTGAAGATTATCCTGAAAGTCACCAGTAAACTTAACCTGCGATCACTTCATAAATTACAAAGTAGAGCTAAAATGTTGCTTTGAAGCTCATTTATGTTGTAATTGCAACAAATTTCAAGGGAAGGAGACAAAAAATAGTACCACGGAGGCAACTATGCTAACCTACAGTCAGAAAAGTGTTGTAATATTAGACAATCGCAAGCATTGACAAAATTCTCAAGTATAATGAAGGGGCTCGGCTGAGATATTCTGAGCTTCAAGAGTTGGCCTCATTATTTTCTACAGCAATTGTAACACCAACTTCAGCTGGTCGTATGATCCTGTCGTTAAGCGTGTAGCCCGCCTGCATATGCCAAAAATAAGTTACTTCACAGATAATCAAGGCAAGCTGATACAGATAGGAGATAAATGTATTACTTCCTAAGAACCAAGGAATTACATCACATCAACTAACGTTCTTAAATTATTTCTAGATCACAGCACTGGACATTACCTTGAGGACAACAGCAACAGTACCAGGAGGCTTAGAATTGTCAGGAACTTGAAATACAGCATTATGCCTGTTAGGATCAAATTGCTCATCGATAGATTCATATTTCTCAACACCAGCTTTTCTGAAAACCTGAAAATAATGCTCTCTTAGCAAGAATATAATATGTACAAGTGAAGTGGACACCAAAATTAATTGAATTCATACAATCATGTGATCAAGATCAGATTTACCAAAACTATATGTGGCAAAAGGAGAAACATGATATCAGTACATTCAACAAATAACTAAGCATTATAAAAATTACGAGTACACAGGTAAAATTTAAACTAAGATGATAGGGGGGTGAGGGGAGGTGGAAATCATAGAATAAAATTCAAATAACTAGGTGGTGACTACAATAAATTAAGTGTATGTTGGAAATATTACCTCTGCAAGCTGCTTTTCTGTCATTTCTACACCTTCCAGCAGGGTTTTCAAAAGTGGCATTGCTCCAACATTATCCTGAGAGACATCGATTTTATTGACACTCTCTCTGGTAACAGAAGCTGCTCTGCCAAGGTTGTCTGCAACATCTAGTAGATTCTTTGCAAAACTCTGCAGTATGAACACACAATGAGTCACAAAGTGTTTCAGAAGTGCTACTAGAGGAAATGAAGTATCCGAATCATAGACACAAACCTGCACTGCAAATTTCTTTGAGTTTTCTGCATCGCGTCGTGTTCTTTCCATCAAATTCTCTAATTCGGCATAACTACGAAGAAATTTGTCTTTAAATTCAGCAAACTCTTTTTGTTTGTTCTCCAGGGTTTTCTCCTTCTCCAGCACAAGTTTTACCAGATCTTCTTTGGAAAGGTCATCCATGTCTTCCTCGGAATCTGAATCAGAAAAGGCAGTTCTTTTAGTGCCTCGACTCCGTCTTTTGACAGACTGAGACGTAGGTGGTGATTCTGAAGTAGAACCTTTGTCCTGACTTTGTGCAGAAGTCTCACTGTCTGCATTAAATCCCTCACCTGATTGCTTTGCACCATCAGCACCACCATTATCTCCTTTCTCAGCAGGTATCCCCTGCTCTTGTTCAGGAGATGCAGTGGTTGACATTCCACGAGGTGGGAAAGCAACAATACTACATAGTCCATTATGCAAAGGAGATGCCTAGCCAAAACATACCAAATAGCTTTATTTCGTAATTAAAATTTATATAGAGAGCCAAAGAAAAGATTACCATGCATTTCAAAAAAAAAAACAAAAAGGTATATGTGCAAATTCACCTTCAATTTGCGTTTAGAGAGGTCCATATCAGACATAAAGGTTTAAACCTCTCAATTCTCACTTTTAAAACTAGCTACAATGGTGTCAGAAATAGGAGAAGCAGACTTCACATGTACAAATCACTGAATCAGATAGCAGTAGCACTACGATCATACATGGCACCTAAAAT
This sequence comes from Chenopodium album, assembly GCF_948465745.1. NCBI lineage: Eukaryota > Viridiplantae > Streptophyta > Magnoliopsida > Caryophyllales > Amaranthaceae > Chenopodium > Chenopodium album. Next base: position 3,049,218 of record NC_137855.1, read on the forward strand.
CCAATTCTCATGGCAGCACCATATGAGCATAATCTACAAGTATACAACTCTACAGGCCACCACAGATTTTAATGATGATTGAGAAAAACCATTTTTAAGAGATTTCAAAAACTTAAAAGCTCTCATGTTGAATTCAGTAGTAAAGAATGTATTGTTACTTTAGTAATATACAAAATTTTGAAACAAGAAAGACTGGAACACAGTTAGTAGTCACGTCTCCACAATGAATTCCCCAAAAATGCAATCTACAGTTATATTATAGATGTATGAATGGTGATGAAAGGCATTAAAATTCTTAACAAGGTAAGACATCTTAAGAGAAACAACAATTTCCACTTTAGGAGGCATTGTCAGATGCTCAATACTTCAACTGATGGCAAAAAACAAGGGAGTAGAAAATACTTTGGCAAATAACTGAAGACAAATTTAAGCAGCTAATCTAAAATCACTCTCATTTTGAACATGTAATCACTCATGTTTGAGTTTTCAATCCTACAAAGTCTAGCCAAAATCCAGCTATCAACCCTGTAAGAAATCCAAAACACAAGTACCCATCTTCTGGAATACACTTAATACCGTAAAAGACGTAGGGGCAAGGAAGAGAACAAAGGTCATTCTAATCCTTACATGATTATGCTCATCAAAAGGCGCACAAACTTACATTGAAGAACAAGAAGTAAAGCAGAGGGTAAGCTAAGAATGTAGTGTGTTACTAGCAAATCTATAACATTAAAACCAAATTTGGCTGAAAAAGAATCACTGCAGCAACCCAACTAGATTATTCACTACCTTCTGGGGAATATTTTCCCTAAATAGCAAAGAAATAAACTATTAGTCTAGGCACCAATTAGCAGGAAAATTTTCAATTTCCCTAGTAAACATTATATCCTTATGACCTTAATGTTTAACTATGTTTTCCCCTCCCAAGTAATAGCCTACGCTTAAAACGCCCAAATCCATGATACTAGTAGCCAAGTTTGATCAAAGAATTATCAACTCAGCAACTCCACTAGATTATTCACTACTAGGTAGCAACAAAAGTCAGAATGTCAACAAAAAAGAAAAATAATTTGTCAATAAAATAAAGGATCGGATCCCAAAATCCCGGTCACAAAAGAATATATGATCATGAAAAAAAGGGGGAAATAGGGTAATGGTAATGGGTAGCATATTTTTTGCAAGAGAAGTCCCATATCATTGTTTATGGTGATGCAACTCTGTCCCCAACAAGTTTCTCTTGATAATTTTCCACTACCACTCAATACCCCTTCTAAAGAGTAATGGGTGGTGATGAAATATAAGTATTCTTATAAAACATGAGGGTACCATGGACAATGACACTAAACTTCCCTTGCTAAATGCACAAACACCCATCAGATTACGGCCTACAATACAAGCCACAAATTAATATCCATCATTATTTGGCAACCTACTAGCCCCGACACTTAACAAGAGCAAGATAAAGAGATGAAAGTTAAATTCTAATCACTTACCCTTATATTTTAACTTTGCCTAGTGCATTAAGTCCCTTTTAATTGAAGGGATTTGGCTAGAAAAGGAAAGAAGGGAAAAGATTTAAATATATTCTGATGTTTGGTTTGCTAAATGACACGAGAATTTACAGGAAAGGAAAGGAAGTGGGAGGAAAGCCTCTTTATAATTTTTTAGCTTTCCTTTCCTCCCATTGGAGGAATTCGACTGTAAATAGAAAATTAAAAATTGTAAATCAATTTTCCTTTCTCTTCCCTTCGTTTCCTTTCATTAACCCAAACATTGGAAGATAATATTTCTTTTCTTTCCCTTCCTTTTTTCCCCTCCCTTCTTTTCTCTTCTTTTCCTTTACTAATATTGAACCTAACAAAGCCTAACTATTACTCCCTCCGTCCCACTTTAATAGGCCACATTTAGGCCGCATATCTTCTAGTTAAATTATGAAAATTCTCATATAGAGCGCGGTTCTCTTACTTTATTTATAGACTTGATCCATAATATTAGAGTAAGTAGCTTGTTATCAAAAACATTTAAGACACATAGAAAGAATATCACCAACATGACCTCTACCCAAATATAGCCTAATAAAGAGGGATGGATGAAGTATTAGCTAACGATTTGCTATTTAGAGATTTCCTAATCAATCAGCATATCCTAAACAATACGAAGTACATTACTTAATCTAATCAATTGAAATTTTGCTCCAAATTGATAAATAACAACTAAAGCCTTAAACTTCCCAATCAAAAACCAACTATATGGAGCAACAAGCATAAAATTTCCAGGCGAAAAAGGCAAAATAAGAGTTAGAACATCAAAAATTTTACTCCAAATCCCTTAAATCACTGATCGCAGAATAAGATATCAGTTCTAAAATTTCAAATTGGCATTTTAAGACAATATTCTTGCCCCAGAAATTCATAATTAAAAAAATATGCATACAAATAACAATTAACTAAGTTGAAATTCAAAGAATCTAAGGTAATTCCTTAAACCCTAGCAAAACCCTGCTGAACAAATTGAAACCTGATTATAGCTAGAACAATTAACAAAAAAAATCATCAAAAATGGCGGTAAACTACCTTGCTGGAAACGTTGGTAAGAGAGTGAAATCGATTACATAGAACAGAAAAAGGGGAATTGAGTTGATGAAGAGGAGGAGGAGAGAGAAAGTAGGCCCGACATTGGGAAAGCGTAGTTCTCGAAGCTCTTCCAAAAACCCTAGTTAGCGACATTTTCAGTGGTTTGTGATGGAGAAATCTAGAGAGAGAAAGAAATGGCGGTTGATGAATTGAGGAAGAAGGAAGAAATTGTCTCAAGGTTGAAGAAGGTTCTTGGAGAAGTAGCTAAAAGAGGTTCGAAACGGCGTCGGATTGAGGTGAAGTTGGTTAATGCTCGTCGTTTTGGGAGTTGGTTGAGAATAATTTGATTTGGATACGTGGGAGTTGTGATTTGTGAGGGTTTTTGGAAGGGTTTAGAAGGTTTGAGAACAAGTCACAACTCCCACTTGTAATCATAACAATTAATATAATCTAATGTGGAGAGCTATAGGGGTGTATGGGTGGCCTGAGCATGAAAATAAAAATCTCACTAGGTTTTTGATGTCTTGTTTGAAGTTCGAGAGTTCAATACCACGTATCATGTTTGGAGACTTTAATGAGATTATTTTTATGGCTGGAAAAAATGGCAGGGTACCTGAGGGAAGACTTATGAATGTTTTTTAAGGGGTTATTGATGATTGTGGCCTTGTGGATTGAGAGATTTTGGGATTTCGGCCACGTGACATAGAGGGAATTCATCGTAGACTTTCATAAGAGAGCGTCTTGATATATCTTTAGCCGTTTAAGATTGGTTTTCTATGTGTCCAATGGTTCAAAGTTGGTCACTTTTCTATTTATAGATCAGGCCATGCCGTGATTATGCTCAAAGCTAGCAACTACTATGAACAAGGGGAAAGGGGGAAGATGTTTCGATTTGAAACCTTGTGGTTGTCTAGTAAGGAATGTGAAGAGGTATTGGCTTAAAAGAACTACTTAAAGATCAAAGATAGTCTGTTTTGTGAGCAATTACTCGCTTTTCTTCTTCTTATTATTATTATTATTGTTGTTGTTGTTGTTGTTGTTGTTGTTATTATATTATTATTACTCTTATTTTGTAAATATTCACCCAAATATGTGAAATTTTGTTTAGTATCACCCACTCACAGTTTCCGATCAATTTAGCCATTTGTGGGCTCACATTAAGGGCCTGTTCTGATTGACTGAACCGAGCTGAACTGAACTTATTGGAACTGCACTGAACTGAATTGAATATTTCATGAGAGAAGAAAAATTTAGAATTGAATTGAACTAAAAATAATCTAATGAGAACATACCATATCATTTCTCCCTAAAACGGATAATTGTTCACGAAACTGTCTTACCACCTCACCTAACCATATATTGTGTGAATTTATCAAAAAAAATTATAATTAACTTGGATAAGATGATTTGTCCTTAATTGCACTATTTGTTACATATCATAGGATAACTTAACAACTTATATTAAATTTTGTTACAAATATTAAATATGGTTTTCCTAATACAAATCTTTATTCAAAATACTACACTTTGAAGATAATAATCAATACATTAAGCAAAAATAATTAAACGTTAATTATAAATTAGCAACTCGGGGCATGGTCCGAGCCACACACTGGTAGGGTAGTGAAAATAAGCATAAGAGGAAAGTGAATGATATACGGAGTACTTTACTCGTAGAAAGTAAAAGACAAAGGCAAAGAGTCGAACACCCGAACCTAGAAGAAGGTCTCTCTCTACAGCCACAAAACCCTCCGCAAACCCACCATCTTCGCACCTCCATTTCTCTCTTTCTCTCTCATCCCTCAACAATGGCGGCTGCTCGCAGTGCAATTTTGAAGTACATGAGACTTCCAGTTAGACCTCTCGCTCAAAACCCTTCCATTTCATCTTCCTTCAACTCACTCTTCTCTCGCCGCCATTTTTCCGATGAGGTACGAGGTTCTTTCCTCGACAAGTCCGAGGTTGCTGATCGTGTCATTACCGTCGTCAAGAACTTCCAGAAAGTTGACCCTTCCAAGGTTTTTTCATTTTTATTATCTATATGCTGAATTCCAATTGAGTTTTCGATCTTGACTATTTCGATTAATTAGTGAAAATGTTGTTGTTTCAGATTGTTTATGTTTGTAAATTAGGTCATATTGATTCGATTTATATGGGTTTTGTATCTTATTGTGTTGATTTTTGATTAGTTGGTTTTTGAAGAAATCAATTAGGGTTTTCCAATTTATTTGATTTTGTTGTTGATTTTGAATAAGTTTAATTTAGAGATCCTGCCTAAATGTGTCCATTGTAAAGAGTTGACGAAATGATTTTTATCATATGCATCGAAATGGGGTTTTAAATTGCTTAAAAATATGAATCAGGGTCAATTTTGATAACTGGGTATTATATTGAAAGTGTTGTTTGTGTATTTTGATGATTGTTGGTTCACATTCATGTCGAACTAGTAGGGTAGAAGAAGAAAGAATTGTTCTTTAAGCTGCTGGTATTGTAAGTGAAATAGGAGGGTAGGTGCATTAGTTAAATTATCGCTGTGTGATCTAGGGGAAGTACTTTCCAGGGCAATAGACGAATGTGTAGGTTCTGAATTTCTTTCCACTAGCTTGGGACAGGCTGTGTATGTTTGCTTACATGAGTTAATGATATAGAGAGCTTCCCCCCAACTGCACCACACCATCACTGTCCTTGGGTGCCAGGGGTGGGCGTATAAGACTAGGGAATTATACAATTTTTATCTTATATTAGTGAGCTGTCCATATCATCAAGCGTATGATATTATGATGCCCTGAATGTACACTTCTCATAGGACCAACATAATTAGTTTTGGGTTCTTTCCCTATATATGCTGTAGTTTGGAGCTGCAATTTTCACTTTTTTATTGCTGATCTTGAGAATGATATTGGTATCACTGTCTTTCATCTCTATTAGGATGTCATATTGTTAAATTGGCATATTCTTTTACACTTGACCATCCCTTAGAGACTGGAGTATCTGTTTATGAATGATAGATTTATGTTTTTTGTACGTGGGTTGTTGTCATTAGGAGTGAAGTATAATTCTATAATTAACAATAACATTACTTCTGTCCCACATGAGTACATGTTTACCACCTGCCCTATTTCACTTTTAACCAAGGATAGAGCGTGTGGTTAATATGTAGGAGTTTTCTTTTATTGTTTATGCATAGTAGGACTAGGGTTAATCTGAAAGGCTCTTATTTGGGTGATTATTTTGAGATGAATGATAATTTTATTTTATTTTATATATTATTATAAGATGTATCCATTTGCTTGTTTAGCAGCATGCTATGGGTGACTGTTATGTGTGTGTGTTTTTTTTTGTTTTTTTTGTTTTTGGAATATTTGGTATTTGGCTGCAAGTGGTCTTATATTTCTTGGTCTTTTCCTATTTATTATGCGTGCCTTAAGCTTATTTTATTTCATACAAAAAGGAACTATGAGAAATCATATAGATAGACTTGGTCACACAGAATGCAATGGAGTCTGTTAGTCATGTCCCAATGTGGAATAGTGCATATTATCAGCATTCAGCAAATTAGACATAGTAGTTATTCTATAAGGAAAAGACTATGAAGTAAGATGGAATGATTATAGAAATAGTGTTTTTGAGAATCGCTTAGGTACTCTTATTGGTATATGAAGTATATTGTAAAAATAAATCTATGCATCTTGACAAGTCCTCTTGAGTAACTGCAGCTATAGCTTTATTAATGGTTTTTCCCATCCACCATGAATCCTTCAATAAATTTAGAATCCGCCCTTTGCCAGTTACTCACATCATCCCTATCCTTTCAGTCAATTCACCGCTTTCAGCGCATTTAATAATCCCACTCCTTGCAAATTCCTTTCCGAAGAGGTGAATCACTACTTTTGGCCACGGGTTAAGGAACACCAACCTTCTTTCTCATGACTTTACTTTGTAACACCTTCACCCATAGCGCATTAGGAAGAGTAAATATTCCCCAACTGAGCTTCATAAGAAATGCTTCATTATTCTTACTAATCCTCCCTATGCCTAAACCCCCATTAACCTTTGGGTGGCATTCGTAGACCTTGTGAGGTTCAATCTCTTCATAAGTCAATGTTGGCAGCTTAACCTTTTGCAATGTATACGTGGGTAGGGCCGAATCACCCTTACTCAGTCAATCGGCCTGCCAAGGAAAGCTGGTTGATACTTGTCTAGGTTAGATTTAAGAGAGAACCCAAACTCCCTACTAATGGCTTGCTTATTCCTCTCCTTTAATTACTATATGTGAGTGGTTCCTACCACTTCTCTTCATGAGTAGCTCCTTATCTTCTACAGCAAACCAATTTCCCACCTAACCTCCATCCTATCGCCTACTCTCCCTTTCCCCAATAGCTATCTTTGATTTTTTCAACAAACATCCAGATATATTGCTTAACATTGTGATTCTTTCTCCTTGCTCTGGTAATCCACTGGATTGGAGCATTTACAAGGTATGTTGGTTTCTTCATCTGAAAATCTTTATTCCAATAATCCGTTCAACTGAAGCTAGAGGAAATGCACGATGCTCTGCTGGTATTATCTTTTTTTCACTGAGTTTCATCACTGCCCATGTGCATCAAGTGAATGTATGTGTGTTGTGAGTTATGGCTGCTAATACTGCTGAGTGCCTGGCCTATTAATTGCAAGGAAAAATTACAACTATTAGAAGTAAAATGCTAGTGTGCGCGCACTTGTTTTAAAGAGAAACAGATGTGGTTCTTTATCTGTTTCTTTGCTTGTCAGACATGCGAAATTCCCATGTCTACCCAGTGTGTTGTCCAAAATTCAACCTAATCATACTTTAGAAACTGCACCTATTGACTGCCTTAGCACAAAAAAAAAAAGTCAGTCAGTCTTTAGGTAATACTTTAATCAAGAACAAGAATTTGTGCACGTTTTGGAGTATCAAAGAAATGAGATTGAAACTGCTTAAGATATTTTCTGGATTCAGGTCCTCAATCACCTGCTTCTGCTCTTTATATCTGCATTTGTAAATTGGCTATAATTGGAATTTGTCTTACAATGCCATTTTCTTACATTCAATTTGGTTTCAATGCCTAAGGTTTTTATGCCCTTGAGTCCTTGACTCCCTTCCAATGTCATGACTTTGAAAGGATTTGTGTTGCATTGTTGCTTATAATTTTTCGCTTATGCTTGTTTATGTCCTCAGGTTACTCCCAATGCACACTTCCAAAATGATCTTGGGCTTGATAGTTTGGATTCTGTTGAAATTGTGATGGCTCTTGAAGAAGAATTTCGCTTTGAGATTCCAGACAACGAAGCAGACAAGATCAACTCCATCAATATGGCAGTTGACTTCATTGCATCTCACCCTCAGGCAAAATAGATGGAGAGTTTTGGGGGTCCTTTTTCTTTGCTCTCTGGTTTGATATGGATATTGCTTTAGAAAATATTTAGGGCTGTTCTTTCACTTTTAAACAATTTAATGTGCTTGTCATACCCTCTTAAACTTGAGGTGGTCTTTTTCCCCTTATCCAAATGCATTATTGTTGCATTTTACGTTTGTGATTCTTGTATTTGGAGACCATTTTTGCAAGGCCGGTGTTACAATGGTATCATTCCGCCAAGAGTTTAGAATAATTGTTGTACATCTTGAACAAGGTAATAATCGACTTTTTGTTCATGCTTTTTTATGTTATTCTTGATTTAACTTGTGTTTAAGCAGTGTTGCTGGCTTGCTGCTAATAGTTTATTGTCTGGTGGTCCATTGTCACTTTGTTAGCCACCAACTTTGAAATTTCTTTGATTCCCTATCAGCTTGCCGTGTTGCTTCCTTTTCCCGTTATATACTTCAGAGGTCTTATGGGAAGACTTTGAAGTATGGGAAGACTTTGAAGTAGACTATTCTAAAAAGAAGTCGCCCCCAAGTCTTCTCCTCTTAGTCTATGAGAAATGTGTGTTTGCATTTGATGGAAAATTACAGGACTACTTTAATATTTGTGATCCTTGTGAATCATGCTTGTTATACTATTTATTAACTCTTAAAATGAGTTTTAAGATTTCATTTATCAAGTAACGGGGTAATTTCACAACTAAAGCAAGTTCGAATAAAGATCTTTTAACTCTCCTCTTGTATCCTAGAAATTCAATGCCTTTGAAAGCAAATATTGATATGATTGTTGCCTAGAGAAATCATTCACGTTGAATTTCATTAACGCTCTTATTTTGAGAGTGAGGGATAGCTCAAGTGGTTAAAGCTCCTCTCCCAGTTCCAAGAGATCTTGGGATTGATTCTCATCACCCGTCCTTGACCCTTGTGGCTCTCTAAACACTAAAAAAAAAAAAAAAAAATTAATGCTGTATAAAGTGTTTTAAAAACGAAATGAAAATCGACAACATATATAACATAAAATCAAATGGAATATGACAACAACGTTATAGCCTTATTGTACTGTTTTATAGTAGTAACAAAGTTCTCAAATCATACACTCTTTCACAAATATTTGTTTCAACTTGAGAAAATGTGAGGAAAATTACTATTACCTTAGTTTCTTTTAATTTCTTTGTTGCAAGAAACAGAGGTAGTAATAAAATTTGTCAGTGAAATTTCCACTTTGAATTAGTATGTGAATACAACTTGAAGGAAACTCAAGAACCCCACACGATGTGGAGACTCAAATTCATTGGTTGCTGCAATGTTTCCATCAGTTCTCATTGGTTATATTCCTAAATAGTTTAGGACCCTACTAAAAAAAGAAGGTCAAATGGTAAGACTGTAAATACAAGCCAAATTTGAGCCAATTCCATAATTTGTTTCCTATAACTAGCTATTCTTGCTGCACACCAGCAGCAGCAGCAACACTAGCAGTATGTCAATGGCTTGGTTTGGTGTAGCGCCTTCGAAATTTGAGCTTCCTTCACTATTACTTTCTCTACTGCTTGTAGTACAAATTTTATGTTTTCTCCATCCAGTGCTCTCAGAAGTCATATTCGAAGAGCGATTTGAAGGTACTCTCTTTTTACATTTCACTTGAACTTATATTGATCATGCAGACATGCACAATGCATGAGCTCGGTAGTCCATGCACAGGGGCTTTACTTTTGTTATTTTGCTGTTGTGTTCGATATATTCGAGTCAAAATTTAACTTTCGGAATGTGCAGATGGTTGGAAGGGCAGGTGGGTGGTATCAGACTGGAAACGAAGCGAGGGAAAAGCAGGCACATTCAAACATACAGCAGGAAGATGGGCTGCTGATCCTGATGACAAAGGTAGGTATCCTCATGCCAATCGAAACTACAATACAATACATGAAACATCATCTATTCATTTATACCAAGTTTTTTTTTTTTTTTTTTTGTTTGGCAGGTATCCAGACTTCAATTGATGCAAAGCATTCTGCTATATCAGCAAAGATACCAGAATTCACCAACAAGAACAGAACATTGGTCCTTCAGTATTCCATTAAATTCGAACAGGACATCGAATGTGGTGGTGGTTATATAAAGCTTCTATCTGGATTTGTCAATCAGAAGAAATTTGGTGGAGATACTCCTTACAGGTTTGCCCTCTCACATCAATCATCCGGTTATTAGAGGTGGAAAAAGGTCATTAGAGTCGGGTCATATTATGTTCTGATCAAATTCTTATTCAAGTTTAAGCTAAAAAAATCATGTAGCATACATTACATAACCTACATATGAAAGCTTTATGATTATATTTGAAGTTTGAATAATAAGTTGGAAATTTTCTTTTCTTGGCAGTTTGATGTTTGGACCAGACATATGTGGTTCAGATACAAAAAAGCTTCATCTTATCTTATCCTACCAAGGCCAAAACTATCCTGTAAAGAAGGACCTGCAATGCGAAACAGACAAGTTAACACATTTCTATACATTCATACTAAGGCCAGATGCTACTTACAGCCTCCTCGTTGACAATCGAGAGAGAGACTCAGGAAGTCTTTACACGGATTGGGATATCCTACCTCCGCGAAAGATCAAGGATGTTAAAGCTAAAAAGGTCAGAAATTTAACAGGATTACATTGTATGAATATTGCCTAACACTGAATATTAAGTATAATATGACTCATAACACTTAATTCTTCATTTTCTAAGATAACTGTTTTGCTTTAACTTTTTTAGCCTGCTGATTGGGAAGAGAAAGAATATATTGATGATCCTAATCATGTCAAACCTGAGGTACAATGATTTCATTTCTCTTTAAACTGTAGTATTTTCTGTATTATGTAACTGTTAATATTGTAAGCTAATCACTTGTATAATTACATGATTATGTATGACTGAATTGCAGGGTTATGATTCAATACCACCCGAAATTCCTGACCCTAATGCCAAACAGGTGACTTGACTGTTTAACACCTTTTTTTGTTTATATGGGAGTGTCTAAAAAAAGCATATGTAGGGCAATTACAGCACATTTGGGACCAATTAACATGTTGAAAAAGTCAATATTGTCTCTTATATTTAGTTAACATCAAGCGTAGTATGTAGAGGTGGCAAATGGATCATTTGGATAGAGTTCTGTCCGAGTCATATAATGATATATTGGCAATCAGACAAATCAGTCTAGAGTAACATCTAATGTCTTGAATTTTGCTATTGTACTCTTGGTAATCGTCAAACAAAGTTTGGTTATAACTGAAATCGAAAACTGAACAACAAATCTTGTCTCGTTTGTGTTTCGTGTTTGGACAGCCCCCTAATTGGGATGAGGATGAGGATGGCTTATGGAAACCTCCCAGAATACCAAACCCGGAATACAGGGGGCCATGGAAGAAAAGGGTAAACTAACTAATCATATCATTTAGACTGCATATTAGCTATGATATAGTGTTTCATTCTTACTCGATCAGCTCTGAAAGTTCGGTCTTTTTACCAGAAAATCAAGAACCCCAACTACAAAGGAAAGTGGAAGACTCCATGGATAGACAATCCAGGTATACATAATCAAACCGTAGTTCCAATAAGCTCGTATTTCGAAACACAGCCACAAGATAGAGAAATCTAATGAGACATCTTGTTCTTTTCAGAGTTTGAAGATGATCCTGATCTTTATGTACTGAAGCCTATCAAGTATGTGGGTATAGAAGTCTGGCAGGTAGGAAACTAACCCATTAACTGTCTTACTGATCAGTAAAAATCGAGCAAAATTTCAATTAAAATTAGTTCGTTTAACAATAAGTTGAAGAGAACGGGGCTTAAATGACGTGCATTCTGAATGCAGGTAAAAGCAGGATCAGTGTTTGACAACATTTTAATATGTGATGATCCGGAATATGCAAAACAAGTAGTTGATGAAGTTTTTGCCAATAGAGAGGTACTTGCTTAAGATGAATGCACATACAATTTAAAAATTATCTGAATTGACAGCACCTAAATGTTGTTTATCCTGTTCATTACCATGCTAGATTGAAAAGGAGGCACTTGAAGAAGCAGAGAAAGTGAGAAAAGCACAAGAGGAGGAGGTGCGAAACCATCCATTCTCTATTGTTTTTATGTCCAGCATTATCGGCTTTGAAATTATGCTAAACAATAATTTTATGATTTTCTGTGTTCTCTCTGCAGGAATCTCGAAGAGCAAGAGAAGAAGGTGAAAGAAGGAGAAGAGAAAGGGGTTATGATCGACATCCACGACACAAGGATCGCCACAGAGAGCGTTACAGACGGGTATGAATGCATAATTTTAAAGTTTGTTCAGTTTCAGAACTCTCAGCTGATCATATTCGGTTTAATAGCTGACAATGTTTATTCTTGTTGCAGCATCATCGCCGTGACTATCTTGATGATGATTATCATGTAAGCAATTATTAACAGTGGCTGTTTATGCATACCTTCTTTGATAATCAGTAAACAACATTACAACTTAGTAGAATTTTTGGCATACCAAACAAAGAAGTAAAATGTGGAATTATGGTTTTGCAGGATGAATTGTAAGGGCTGTACAAGAGTATTTTGCATCACACAGTGGCTTTCTGAGCGCATTTTTGTTCTCCATCATCTGTTCGTCGTCATATTTCCTGTCAAAGGCAGATATATTATTTTTAGTTCACCTAAGAATTTATGGGTTGAGATAGTCATTCTTCTGAGAAATAGATACCTGAAGCTATTCAAAAATGAAAGATTTATATTTTGAACTGCATATATATATATATATATATATATATATATATATATATACTAGGGTTGTAACTCATGCGCAAAGAATAAAGACTTGAATGAGCAAACAAAATTCATTGACTAAACAATTATGAAGTACCAAGTCAAATTTGGTCCAAGTTACAAAGGCCAAGTGCTAAAATGGAACCTAAAATTACAATCAAAACATAATCACCATATAGAATTTGAGCCATATTGATGTCCTTCCTAAGGCAAGTAATCAAATTTTGATGTGACTCGGAATTTAGACACTTCCAATGACATAAATATGTCTATATCGAGTTATCGACTATATGCTTTCCAACAAAACTTGAGGGTCTTTGACAAAAGCCTCCTGATTTCTTCAAGGAACTTGGTTAATGATTAATTGCACCACATAAGCCCATTACAGCTGCAGAAGAAAATACCAAATAGTTATTACTTATAAAAAATAAATAAAATGATATCATGAGTTAAAATTTGGGCTCATAGGGTTCTAGTAAACCTCGAAACTGAAGACACATCAGTATCACTAAAGTTGAGTTAAGGTAATTGGTCCGAAATCATTGCATATTTTCATAACTAAGGCCCTATTCAATTCTACCGAGTCTTACTAAACTGAGTTTTTTTATTATACCAAAGTGTAGTGTTGTTTCTATCCATCACCAAACTAATTTTTGCACACTAAGGGCCTGTTCTCTTCAACTTATTTTCAGTTCAGTTTAGTACAACTCCAATAAGTTCAGTACAGTTCTGTTCTTATCTTAATTTCCCACTCTCATAAAATATTCAGTTGAGTTCAGTATAGCTCCAATAAGTTCAGTTCAGTTCTTAATTTTCCACTCTCATAAAATATTCAGTTCAGTTCAGCTCCAAGAAGTTCAATTCAGCTCAGTTCAGTCAATCAGAATAGGCCCTAAAACTGACTTTGCTAGATTGATTGTAAAAGATTGGAAATTCAGAAAATAGGGCCTACGTATGACATTCTTATTTACAAAATTCTGCATAGTAGCATATGATAATATCCAACAAGGTAAATATACTTTCAAAGGTGCCTAAACAGCTAATTTAATGCCTTAGGCAGACTACTAGAACATGTAGATCAAGGTAGGGTGACAACTATATTGTGCATGATAACAAAGAAGGTAAATATACCAGCTTTCCCTAATATACATGCCCCAATGCGCATGAACTAACAATCAAGTGAGACTTTTGATTGACTAAAAATGCAGGTAATGTATATAGTTCATGAACAGTACAAGTATGTAAAGGACTAAACATATACACTACTAAACCAATCCCAAAAGAATGTTAGCCCTACATCACAGCTGTTAAGCTGATATGTGATTAAAAAGATTAGGAAAAAGATTTAAGAAACCTCAAGTAATCAGTAGCTTCCAATAATAGACTATCTTCTTCGTACAGCTGCATTTGGAGCCCTTCCTGGTTGTTGCCCCCCTCCTGCTTGGCCAGTGGCCTCCTCTGGCACGTTCAAAGCTTGTGTCACACCATTCATAATCATCAGCCCTAGAGGGATCAAATACATCCACTGCAACAAAAGATTTCAAGAATATTTGGTCAAAAAGTATTAACCAGGAAGGAAGGCTAGTCTTTTTCAAATAATCACTTACATATTTTGCCCAAAAGGATTTCTCGGGCTGATTCATTGCTTCAGCCTCTGCAGTCTCCTCCGGAGTCTCTTCAACAAAAACAGGAGTTCTGTTGAACAAAGGTCAGCATTGAGCATATGCAAGGGCAGAGCAGTAAGTATTGAGCAAAAGATATAAAGAAATTTACAGAGGTTTGTTAACATGATCTAGGATCAATTATTTGGATCAAAGAAATTCCTGACATGAAAACTCACTAACAGTTTTTTTCTGGTTGCTAATTCATACTTCTTACTCTCTTTGCCAATAAAATGCAAAGTAACCATGCCATGAACACAAAGAAAGAATTTATGATAAGAAACAATTGACGGGAAATGAGATGTGCCATTTCCCTAGGCATTGTATGACTTATTAATAAGCAACAAATTCCTTATACCTTACCCTAGCATTGTATCACTTATTAATAAGCAACAAAACACTGTATACCTTTTCTGCATTTTTATATGTGTGTGTGGGTTAACAGGACTTCCAACTGCTTGACTTTAAACCAGGAATAGGAGCTAGTACAAGAGAGCAATAAATAGGCATACCTTGGAGCCAGTTCGCTGTATTTCAACACTGAATGTGAGTTGAAAGACCATTTGGAAGGCTGAAAAATCATTAACATCTAGAATTCAGTTGCTTGTCAAAAAAAAAAAAAAAAAAATAGAGAGAGAAGAATATATATAGCTGTGCCTGAGCGGATACAAGCAAGCAGGTTTGGGAAATACTCTACACAACTTTGGTTTCGTTCTTCAAAGACAAAGTCAAAAAGCAACTTGTAGATCACAAAGCAGCCAACAAAAAAGAAAAAAAAAACACATTTTTCTCCTCGTCTAAATATATTCAATGAGTCTAGTTAAGCAAAAATAAGTTAAACTACACAGAAATAAGCTGAGAAGAACAAGGCCTTATTCAGTGAGCATTTTGGGAATCTCTTAATAAGGCATGTAACACGACTAATAACACCAGCTTGCTACAGTTGCAAAATTGAAACAATGCTCCTCTTAGAATATAAAATGCAATAAACTGACTGTACATAAAAAGAGGTCATTGACGTTCATGTGAATGTATGAGTACATTATACCACATGCAGGGAAAAGGGGGAGAGGTAGAGTAGATAATGGGTATTTATTAGTTAACTTTTATTCAAGTTACAGCTCAAAGTTTGAGGAATCCGTACAATATCTGTTCTTAACATGGAATCTTACCCCCCAAAAAAAAAAAAAATAAATAAATAAAAAAAAATAACAAAAAAACCTAACAGCAGGAACAATTTACTAAAAAAAAAAAAAAGGGGCATATACAGAAAAATTATAAATTAACAAAAAGGATAGGGAAAAAAAAAAAAGGAATTATCTTACAAATTTTAGCTGTCGAGGATATGGGCATGCCCCAAAAGAACCATAGTTGACAGCCAATATGTTCACTCCTTCCTACAGACCAAATATAAAAGAAAGAGGATTTAACTATTTATAAGCATAGGCCATGAATAAACTACAATACTACATAAAACAGAAGCATCTGGATCTTTTAATTGAGTGAAACTGGGACTAGAATTACATACAATACAGAAAGTAGAAAGATTAATCAGCAACAAACTTTGGTAACAACGCTCACATCACATGACAAGGTCAACAAGAAAATCAGATAAATATATGTAGATTCATACCATGTGTATGACAAAGTGTTCATCCAAAGCCTCTCTAGCAAGACATCTCTGCATCAAAAGAGCTATAGATTAGCATAGAAAGAAAAACAATTGCATAATAGCAAAAGCACCTGGTAGTCAACAGCATGAACTTTACTAACATGCTCTGATTTGGACTGGAAGAATCAATCAAACCTTATCATAATAATATAATATACATTGTAGCAGGGATCCTTGATACTTTCACAATAAGCAACAATAAAGTACAACACGGCTTGCAGTACATAAGCAGGGACAACAAAGACTAAGAATACCAAAACATAATAGCAAAGGCAACAAGACAGTAATACACAAGAATTAATTAGATCTGTTAAGGGACGGCCTTACTTACAACTTACAAGGTGGAAAATTCCTAACATTCCAAATAGATAAACTAACAGTCATAATCATACAGAAATATAGCCTCAAGACTCAAAATATATGTAAGACTAACATAAGGAAGAATAATATTGGTAGTCTAGTATTATTAGGTTAGAGTCTTTAGCTTTAGTATAAATAGATAGAGGAGAGAAAGTAGAAGGGAGGCAGAAATTTGGTGAGAACCTTTTGGAGAGTTATGGCATAAAGCCATTATTGGAGAGTTGTGAGCTAAACTCACTATAGAAGATTGATAGCCTTAAGCTAATAAATTATCGTTTGTAATCCTTCCACCATTATCAATCAATTTAAAAGCTCTCTTCTTTATAAATTTGCTAGTTAAATCCGAAATCAGTGTTGTTACACTGACTTTGCTGGGTGACCGAACTCAGTTCTTTACACACAATCACATGAAATTAATGACCTAACCTAAAGAAACAGAGTTGCAAACAAAAGTAATTGGAGTTATTGACCACTCTCTTAACAAGACACATAAGGGATATAACAAGGAAGTAGCTTAATGCAGCTTACCGCCTTTACAGCTGAAACAGTATAATTCCTTCCTGGAGGACTCAAGACGTTGGATGGAAGTCTTATTTTATAGAAATCATCTGTTTGCAACAGCTCCTATATACATAGATAAATTTATACCATAAGATAAGCTATTGAGAACAAGTATATAATGAGCACAAGCTATACATCAATTTTCACCTTGAATTTCTCCTGTTCTGAGCTTGTCAAGGTATTCCTCGAAAACCGCAATTTGGTTAGAGTCTGTCACCATCAAATTATAGAGTCAAACAACCGTATTGCTAAGAAGCTTCAAGAACTAGAATTTCTTTATACATTTTGCAATAAGATTTAGCCCTTGTGTTAATTGCATTGGTATCTGAGCTTATTTTCTGAGAAGAATAAAAATTTTCAGTTACAAATCCAGTTTTTCACCATTACAGACCTCAAAGTCAACATTCTTCCAAAACTAGAATAACAACACTGCTTCTTTAGTTAATTAAAACCTTAAATTCCAGATTTGCTCAAAAGGATCATTTTATAGATTTAAATTCAATCTAAATTCTCCATACAATCCTCAAAACCCTAGAAATCATGATCAAATTCATCTTCCTCTAACCCATCAAACCCCACAAAACCCCGTAATTCGGATTCAATTTCCTCCACCCAAAAAAAAACCCAGATTGCATAAATAAATCAATTCAAAAATACCCAGAAAAATTAAATTAATGGGTTTTAAACTAAAATCATGAACTAACCTGACCACCATGAGACCATGATTTAAGACGAGCAGAGAAAGTTCCAGCATGGGAGAATTGGGAATCTCCAAAAGCATGTTCAACATTGAATTGAAGCTTAGAATCAACATCAGAATCCGACGATCTCCGCCTTGTTGTGGTGGGTGTAGCAGCGGTTGTAGGAGGAGAAGGAGTGGAGGATCGTGGGATGTCAGATGATTGTTGCTTTGAAAGTCCTTCGAATTCATCGTCGTCGAGAAGAAGTTCGTCAGATTGGAAGGAGAGAGATTGAGAAAAGAGGAGAGAGAATGAGAGGGTGAGAAGGAGGAGCAATGATAGTGAAGTCTTCATTGTTGCTGGTGATGGTGGGAGAGCAGGGGAGGTGAGAAGTGAGAGAGTTTCTTGTTGTGTATAAAAGGGCTGGTTTGTTGTTGCCGGAGAGAGAGGGTGAGGAGACTGAGGATGCTGATTAGACGTGGGATGGCGGCCCGAGGGGTACGGGCCGGAAAGACAATGATGTAAACGGAGATTGTAAATCGATACCACGGCTACCACACCGATGTTAGCTTTAAGCCTTTAACCAAAGTTACCAAACTCATTGATCATTTGTATTTGTGTAGTTAGAAACTCGAATTATAGCCTGTAAAAAGTTATGTCGTGTTTATATTTGGTCTCGTAATCTCTTGTTGATTTCATGTTGTTCACAAAACTTATTTAAAAACCATGTAAAATGTAAGAAAATCAAATAATTTGCACTTTATCTAAACTGTTCGTGTTCAGGTTGGTTTCGTGTCGTGTTGTGTTATGTCGATTTCGTGTTTACTCTCATACTCTCAATAACATCGTGTTCGTGTTGTGTTGGTTTTGATCGGACCATGTCATCTCTACTTGAGATAGCCTTGAATGTGTTAGTCATCTACAAACAACCATCACGGGTCTCGTTAAATAACTTCCTCTTACTGTTTATAGACATAAACTTAAGTAGTACACATCATTACAACTCAGCTTTGTTATACTTCTCATTTGTTCATAATGTATATACATTACGGAGTGTTATTTATTGTCATGATCATTAGAGATACTAGTAAAAATAATCTCATCTTAATAAAAAAATAATAATAATAATAAGTAAAAATCAATATCATCAAACAACAAATATTACATAGAATTTATTCAACTTATTTCAATTCAGTAAAATTTATTTTAGTTACAAGACCATAGGAGATTTGCTACTCGATATTAGTTTATACGAAGTAATCCTATCTGTCTTCTATACGGGGTAAAAAAAAAAAATTAATACGGAGTAAAAATTAAATACCCGTAACTTGTCAAAAAAAGAGTGTTGAGTTTTGTCAAACTTCTCCCCACATCAAAAGTGCGGAATCTTCCCCCTCTTCTCCCCCGAAACACAAACCCCCTCAAAACCAGAAACCCTAATTTGAAGAACTCACTCTTTTTTCTGGAAGAGAGAGAAAATGGATGCGATTCGGAAGCAATTAGATGTGTTAATGGGTGCTAATCGTAACGGAGATGTTACTGAAGTTAATCGCAAGTATTTCGATCGAGATGTTTGCCGTCTCTTTTTGTCTGGTCTTTGTCCTCACGAACTTTTCCAGTTAACGGTACTAATTCAAGCAAACCCTAATTTCATCGATTCTTTATTTGTTCAATTGCTCTGGAATTGTAGCGTGTTAATGCATTAGCTATTATAGTATATTTTTGGGCTGAATTGTTTGAATTTTGTAACTTAACTTAATTTATTTGTATGTTGTTTTTTTCGTGTTTTAAATGATGAAATATTGGTTATTGTGTGATTGCATGTTAGTTTAAAAAGTGTAATTGTGATTTTCTTTTCATAAAATTTAGTGTGATTGAATTGGTAGTGACTGAATAGATGAGATGAAAGTCTTTTGAGTATGGGTGTTGTGGAGAATTTTGGTGACATTGTTTTCGGGGAAACGTCGATAGCATGGAGGGAAGGAGTGCCTGAGCTCGAGTTGTGTTGAGTGTTGTAATTCTGAGAACAAAGAATTTGTTTCTTGGTGTAATTTTGGGTATGAGCTATTAGCCGTAAACAAACGAAGTTTTTTGGTCAGTTTTGATCTGTCTTTTGGACCATACATCATACATGGATGTATATCGAATTATAGATGATGCAATGACTTGATCATACAACTTTCATTTTAAGTGTCAGTGGAGCCATTTAGCCACCCTCTGCCCCCAAAGGAGGAATACAAATAGGATAATCTGAAAAAGGGAGAGTTTAACACCCATTTTTTGTTGACGCAAGGGCGTAGGATCATCCCCCGATCCATGTACTCAAAATCTCATATTGAGGTCTAGGTCAATTTTTATGATGTCTTCTTCGGAGATGGTTAGGGCATACAATGTCAGCCAAAGTCATAGCCCTCTTAGGTTTCTTTATTTTCTTAGTTGTACCGATTTTCCATATGGGATTTGGTAAGGGAGCATAATTCACTACCTAGTTTCGTTAAATTAGGGCAAAATGTGACACTATCCATCTTCAGATTGCAATTCGCGTGGAATATGGTAATTAGTTAGCACTGGTTGCATGTTTACTAGTGTCTAACTAAGTTAATTATTTTATTTTTCCCTTTACTATGATTTGACTATACATTTTTTTTAACTAAGCTTTGTTTTTTCAGAAAATGGATATGGGGCCATGTCCAAAGGTGCATTCATTGCAATTACGGAAAGAGTATCCTTTTGCTTGTTATTCTTTCATGCTTCATTTGTTTGGATATTGGCTAGAAATGTATTACCAAAAGAATTAGTTCTAGGGCATTTTGTTATTACCCCTGTTTCTATGATCTGGAAGATGAATATAGTGCCTTTCTAGATGAGATTTCTTTTTGTGATTGGACCGTTGTACTAATTGAGAGTATTGCACTAAAAATTTTTAAGATGTTTTCCTCAGGTCCTAAGGGGGTGTTTGGTTCAAGCATATTAGGTATAAGGTATGGGTTTGGAATGACCAAAACCCATACCTTGTGTTTGTTTCTTGAAATTTCATTTTTCAAACCCATACCTCAAACCCCCAAGGTATGGGTTTTTGAAACCCAAGGGGGGAGGTGGGTATGGCTCATACCTATACCTTTAGGTTTAAAATTAAAAGGAAAACTATCATTCCTAGATAAAAACCAAACACATGAAATCAAGTATCAAGTTCCAACCCCATACCATCCAGGTTTCATTCCTCATTCCAAACCCATACCATTGTTTGAACCAAACACCCCCTAAATGTGTTAATAATGGTTAGGTGGCAAGACATTAGTACTCTGAATCTCTGATGATGTTCTTTATCTAATTTGTTTCTTTTTTTCTTTTAATTAACAAAAGTTTCAAGACTTCCAACATTGGATCATTGTTTCCCTTTTCAAGCTTACCTTTTTACGTAAAAGAAAATTTTGAAGACTTTCTACATTGAATTGTTGTTTACTTATTTAAGCATACATTTTATGGCTATATCAATGTTTGTAATCTGCTGTCCTGGTGCTTTATGGAACTTTGCTTTTCTGCTGACTCTTTGCATGCATTGTGACAATGTGGCCTGTCAAATGGAACTAGTTTTGGCAATTATACAAGGCAGTAATAAAAAGCGTACTTGGAATACTTCTTGGCACCATCTGTTTAGTTCTTAATTTATATCAGATATGAAGAAGCAAAGGCCAAGGGCGTTGACAACTACGACAGGGATTTAGAGGATGTTATAGACAGGCTCATTGTAGAATGTGACAGAAAAATTACTAGAGCTCTCAAGCGTCTTGCAGATGAGGATGCTAAAGCTGCTATTGCAATATCTGTTTCTGAAGTTACCCAGGTAACGATGAAGCCTTTATTTTAAGATTAACCTTTTTCCCATTGGTATGCTTACAATTGTAAAATTTATGTTGGTCACTTGTTGTAGACAGAAGAGATCATGGAGTTGTCCAAGCTGATCAAAGAGAAGTTGAAAGAAGCTGACCAGTCAGGTTAGTTGTTATTTTGTTCAGGAAGCATGGTTACTCTTTTTGATGTTGAACTTTCTAGGTCATCTTAGATAGACTTTTTCTGTAATATACTCGTTTTAGTTGATATTTTATATGTATGCTTGCATTTTAGACTTAAGCTAGAGACAGGGTGCGAGATTATGGCTGATTTTAGGTTTTAAAGTTAGACACAGTATATATTTAGTTCATCTATGGTGTATGAATTTCATAGGCGTGGCCTATTGCAACTTATTTCAAGTATTTAACTGATGCCTATCCTGGATTATTGCATTTTCAGATCTTGAAGGCAAAACAGATCTTAAAATTCGAGCTTTGGAGGAAGTTGAAGAATTAAGGACAACAAGAGCTGATAAACAGGTTTGTTGTCTCGTCGTCTACTGTATCTTACTATCCCAATTCCCAACCAAAGATCTGTTTTTTTTATTACTGTATCTTTTATTTTCCTTGCAGTCTATGCTTCTTTTGGATGCTTTCAACAAAGACAGAGCTTCTCTACCCCAGCCACTTCCCAATCCTCCTCCGTTGGCTCCTTTACCTATGCTTGCTCCTGATGCTCGTACTCAAGAATTGATAAACGAGAAACTGAAGAAAGCAGAGGATCTAGGTTAGAATTTTAATGACATTTGTTCGTGGCTGCTTATGGCATTTTATTGTTATGCGGCTGTTTTCTTGTGACAAGCTGTGTTGGTGTGGTCTCCCTTGGACCTTGGTACTCTTAAGTTCTGAAATCTGTGTATATTATGCAGGTGAGCAAGGGATGGTTGATGAAGCACAGAAAGCATTAGAGGAAGCTGAAGCGTTAAAAAGGGTACTTTAATTTTCTTTTCAATCAGCTTTACTTTTGAATGTCATACTTCTATTCTTGTCAACTTTGGTTCTCTTCTGAACCTGTGCCATGTTACTCCAGCTTGCACCAAGGCCGGACCCCTCTGCAGATCCAGCAAAGTATACTGCCGCTGATGTTCGCATTGTGAGTCCTTTTCTTTAGTACTTATCTTTTTTTTTTTAAAAAAAAAATCTATGTAATTTTTATTTTGCTCTATCTATCCTTTTTGATTTGCTTGCCTGGGTGAGCTATTATAGAGACTTTAGAACTTGTGTTTTTTTGGAGTGCTTGAAAATTATTTAACTTCACTTAAAATAAACAGAAAATAATAGGAGATGCTGAGAATCTGTTGTGTACACCACCCGGGTGTACCGTACACCCGGGCTATTTGTTCATTATTTTTTTGCTCATTTAAGAAATGAGCAAATAAAATTTGCTCATTAAAATGAGCAAATAAAATTTGCTCATTAAAATGAGCAAAAATTAATGAGCAAATAACCCGGGTGTACCGTACACCCGGGTGTATATAACAAATTCTAGAGATGCTTTAAGTCGTCCAAGTTTCTGCCACCTCAATTATATTGTCAATGTTTGGTGTGGGATTCGTATATGTTGACTGATAGAGCGGTGTCAGATTGCAGGTCCTTGTTTTCTTTCTCATCCCAAGTTATTAGAAATAAATCAAATACTACTTCATGTTAAACAACTTGCTCACTATAATCCATTTTTGTAATCATTATGATGTATGGTATATGATTTCCTCTTCTTTGGTACTGTGTCTATACCAATTTCAATTTTTACTGTTATAATGTTTGTATTACTTTTTTTTCTTTCTTTTTCTATCTCCATTATTATTTATATATAAAAAAAATTTTGTATTAACCATGCAATGTCCTGATCCTTTGTTTTGTGCTTTGGCAGACTGATCAGAAGCTACGTGTCTGTGATATTTGTGGAGCATTCTTGAGTGTTTATGATAGGTAATGGTTGCATTTCTCTGTTATCAACTATGTGATAATTCTTTGCTGGCTATTTTATGAGGGTAACAAAACATTAGTATTTTGGGGTTTCAAGTACTTCAGCTTTTGACCGGTAATTATACCTCCTTGTCACCAGCAGGCTTTTGGCCCCAGTTTTACGAGGATAACTTTTCCAGCTAAAGAATGTGCGTCTTTTATTTTATGCTTGTAGATCATGCTGTTATTAGCTAGATACTTGTTGGAGTGCTTTGAAGTGTTTAAATTATGCTACAGTCTACTCAATGCTATTAAATGGATGAGTTTGATATTTGCGTGTGGTTTTCAGTGATCGTCGTTTAGCAGATCATTTTGGGGGAAAGCTTCATTTAGGCTACATGCAAATTCGTGAGAAATTAGCTGAGCTTCAGGTACGCTTATGATTGCTTTATATTAAATTGTTATTTAAAATCAAATAATGTGTTACTATGTGGCTTAATAGAGAGTCAACCTTGGCAGTGTACTTATTTAATATTGGTATGAGTGGGGTGTTCATTAGAATTGGCAAGATGAAGACTGCAGTGTCCTATATTTATCTATTGTATTAAATTTATGTCATCTACTTGGTTTTCTGTAGTTGTTGCTCATAAGTGATTTTCTTTAATCATGGTTTAGTAGGTGGAGGTAAACTAAGTAATTTCAAACAATTGGAATTTGATTATATTTCTGGCGTTGCTCTTTTTTAATTGTGACAATGAGGAAATTCTCAAGACTATGTGAATATGTGATCCAGGTGCTGGTTTGTAATCACATTGTTCTTCTGTAAAAGGTCGATTTTGCCATCTGTGAGTTCTTCTTTTACTTAGAAGAGTGGTTATTGTAATTTATTATTCTGACTTGGTATATATGCTCACCTTTGAGTTCGAACCAGACTTGAAATAGAGAATGGTAACGAATCCATTGAATTTTGAAGAAAAGGTAGAAAAGAAAATAATTTGAACCTCAAGTTATGGCTGGGGATATGAGTTAATAAATGTTATTTTAACCTGTATGCCAACATAGGTCTGAGATGTATATGGTCTATGATTGCTTTGGTTCAACTTCTATCAGACATTTAACACTTTTATTGCTAGACTTTGGACATGGCATTATAATTCTAATGCTGAGGTTAAATAGTTGTTAAGGAGAATGATTTTTGGTTTTCAAATCTTCCCTGAATCTCAGGTACTGTCTTGCTTTACTTAACATTTGGCATCAGCCTATTATGCTACTTATTCAATTATTATTTTTAATTTTAATTTTAATTCCAAAAGCTAGATTGTAAGTGACTTTATACTGAACCTGACAAGCTGTTAATATTGGGGGGGGGGGGTTCTAATTACCTGGTACTGCACTCACTGTAGGGTCCCCTTTACTCCCTGACATTTCCTGGCATGGCTACATGTTAGTCTATGTGCTTGAGCTATTGTGCACAGTGTTTGAAAGCTATGTTGGATTGTTGTGCATAACTATTTTCCTTGATAAACCATATTTTGTTCATTTTCCCCCATGTGTGTGTTCATGGCTTATGCTAATTGAATCATTCATTATGAGTTTGTAGTATACAAAATTTTTTCTGTATTAAATTGTGTTGATATCTTGGTACTTGTTGCATAAATGAGATCTGCTTGTGATTGGCCTGCTAAATGCGGTGTTGAATAAATTTTGTATTGGATTACTAATGTTTTCAGGAAGAAAAAAACAAGAAGCGCAAGGTTCATGAAGAAGATAGAAGGTAGATGTCTTCTAGCTTCCCTTCCATCATTTTCTCTTTTATTTGTCGTTGCTGCCTAACTTTCTTACATGTCCAGTAGCATTTTTGTTCCTGGTATCTCTTCTTTTGCTGTATATCCTCAAAGATTCTCCTGATCTGAAATTATCCTGTAGGTCCAGAGAGCGCAGCCGTGAAGTAGAACGTGCTCCCAGTAAGGACAGGGAAAGAGGTGATAGTCAGCAAAGGGATTATGACCGGAGAAGCAGGGACCGTGATAGGCACAGTGACAGGGATCGTGGTTATGACCGTGAACGTGAAAGAGATAGGGAGCGTTCCCGCAGTCATGATTCAAGAAGTCGCCGAAGGTCTCGTTCACGGTCCAGAGAACGTTCCAGAGATTACGGCCGTGACTATGACCGTAGCAGGTATTTGAAGTCTTATTTGATTAATTTATTTGCACTTGGGTGACTTAGACATCTGGTTAGAGTCATGAAGTTCAGTGCTTTTAGCTATTAGCAGTGTTCATTTAGGTTTGCACTTTAATCTCCATTTTCATTGTTTTGGAGATGAGAATATACAGCTAGTTTAGTTATTTTTGTGTCAATGCTTTTAAGAGCTGCTTGTTATTAAAGGAGCATCATGAGTAGTGAGTTTCTATGAAGGGAATATTTTTTTTTGAGACACTATGAAGGGAATATTATGAGTACATAATCTACATATTGTGATTTCCAAAATCTGCTGTTCTTTTGTTTGCCACTTTTGCTGATTGTGGGTCTCACCAGAGGCCGTTTTTTTTATTGGTTTATCATACATACTTATAAGCTGGTTTGTTTTTGGCTTGCAGGCGTCATGACCGAGATCGATACTAGAGCTTCATGTACTGCATTCTCAGCATGAACAACTTTACTCTTGATGCGTAAAATTATGTTGTTATTCGTTCCATCTTTCTTTGAGACAAAGTACTCGGGAGTATTTAGGTTCTGGACTTTGCGTTTCTTCATCAGTTAGGTTGGTTTGTCGAACGAATGAGATGCTTATTTTGCTAGTTGAAGAAAGAGAGCGGTTAATTTTCCCGTGTAATAGCTTAGGATGTATGAAAAAGGAAATCTTGATTATGGTGAGATGGATGCTCTGCTTAACCTCTCCTTTGTGCCTTATTTTTCATTTATATATCTTTGGTCTTTGATATTTGATTGACATGATTGTGAATAATGATATGCAAATGTTCAAGTTTTCCATTTGACACAATCATTCGCTTTATAAAAATTAGTGCCAAATGATTGTGATAGCAGGGGCTCTGCCTTGTGGTTGTAGACTTCCTAAATAATGGCACATAATAAATCTAGGTCTTTCTAAGAATGTGCATCACTTTTTGTAAATTTTTGTAAGTTGATGCTAGATAAACCTTGATTATATCTCAATGTTGGCAAAATTATCAAATTGTTCTATCAATTGTGCAGCCAGCCAGCCTACCTACAATTTCATTAGACAGACGTTTGTTCGTGAATCACCTTCGTGGATTGCATAATGGATTGTAGTCATGCAATATGCAAACAAGTTCTTGACAAATTTGATGGCTTTCGTTTTTGTTCCAGTTACTACTTGTTTTATAAGGAATAGGGCAAGGTTGATCTCTTTAATCATCCGTAAAATCATGTTTTAAGCCTACCAAACTACCATTGATCAGCCCCAAAGCTATGCAGCCTTCTTTCAAAACAGCTATATTTTGGAAAACGAGGCTAGCGATACATCTCGTATGCTAAAAATTGTAAAGTACGGGATTAAGACAAGTCATAAAGCCTAAGTGTTGGGATGTTGGATGGACAGATGGTACAAGGGGCCGTTTGGCGTGTGCACAAGACGTGCACCCAAGGACAAGGCATACTTGGTTCGGGCACAATGTACGATTCCTAAGGCCCTTAAGACATGACGATTAAAGATAAATGAGATGGTTCTGGGCACTATTTATGACTCCCAAGGCACTTTGGGAACCCATGAAAGTACTTCTATACATAATCTCGTCAGGTGAAAAAATGATTTACGGGAACCAAATATGAAGGCTACATGATACACGAAATCGGAGCGATTTAGGAGGTGTGTACGATTATTCCCGGAATTTCAAGGAACACTACGGGATGATTCCCGAGATCATATAATATTGTGTATTTGTGTTGACTCATATATGACCATTATTAGGCTACGTAAAGGCCCCGTGAGAGCTTACGACCAATACAAGAGGCGTGTACGAAAATTGGAAAAATGACCGTTTAAAGGCAAATTCGATGGTTCCACCCACCCAATTGGACTCTTAGAGGGTATTAGGGACCATGGTAAACATATCGGCAATTTTTATTTCTAGGTGAAAAAAGGTCAAAAAATTACAAAATTGAAGGCTATAATCCACGCTTTTTTGAGGAAATTTAGAGGTTTCGGAGCCCGGTGGCAAAAAGGCTTGAGATCCTAAGGGATACATCTCGGGGTCATATAATACCGTTTGAAACCATATATGATCATTATATGTTGTCATAAATGTCCATGGTAGGCTTGAGTTTACAAAATCGATGCAAGTTGCGAACGGGTAAATTGACTATTTAAGGGCATAATGGATGGTTCCACCGACCCAATTGGAGTCCTAGAAGGTTATTAGGGACCATGGTAAACATCTCGACAATTTTTATTTTAGGGCGAAAAAAATTCAAAAAAATCACAAAATTGAAAGAAGAAAAAATTTGGAGGTTTCGAGGGCCGACGGTGAAAAGTCTTGTGATCTTAAGGGATACATCTCGAGGTCGTATAATGTCGTTTGAAACCATATATGATCATTATATGTTAACATAAACGTCCGTGGTAGGCTTGAGTTTTCGAAATCAGTGCAAAATGCGAACGGGTAAATTGACTGTTAAAGGGCATAGTAGATGGTTCCACGTACCTAATTGGACTCCTGGAGTGTATTACGGACCATCGTAAACATCTCGGCAATTTTAATTTCCGGGCGAAAAAAAGTCAAAAAATTACAAAATTGAAGG
Organism: Chenopodium album; assembly: GCF_948465745.1. NCBI lineage: Eukaryota > Viridiplantae > Streptophyta > Magnoliopsida > Caryophyllales > Amaranthaceae > Chenopodium > Chenopodium album. The sequence goes on from NC_137855.1 coordinate 3,077,468, forward strand.
CTATAATCCACGCTTTTTTGAGGAAATTTGGAGGTTTCGGGGCTCGGTGGTGAAAAGTCTTGAGACCTTAAGGAATACATTACGGGGTCATATAATGCCGATTGAAACCATACATGATCATTATATGCTGTCATAAACGTCCGTGGTAGGCTTGAGTTTACGAAATCACTACAAGTTTTGAACGGGTAAATTGACTGTTTAATGGCATATTGGATGGTTACACCAACCCAATTGGACTCCTGGAAGGTATTAAGGACCATGGTAAACATCTCGGCAATTTTTATTTCAGGGCGAAAAAAGGTCAAAAAAATTATTAAATTGAAGGCTATAATCAACGCTATTTAAGGAAATTTGGAGGTTTCGGGGCCCAGTGGCGAAAAGTCTTGAGACCCTAAGGGATACATCTCGGGGTCATATAATGCCGTTTGGAACCACATATGATCATTATATATTGTCATAAACGTTTGTGGTAAGCTTGAGTTTAAAAAATCATTGCAAGTTGCGAACGGGTAAATTGACTGCTTAAGGGCATTTTTGATGGTTTCATCGACCAAATTAGACTCGTGGAGGGTATTAAAGACAATAGTAAACATCTCGGCAATTTTTTTTTGGGCGAAAAAAGATCAAAAAATTACAAAATTGAAGGCTATTATCTACGCTTTTTGAGGAAATTTAGAGGTTTCGGGACATGGTGGTGAAAAGCCTTTTCACCCTAAATAATACATTTCGGGGTCATATAATGTCGTTTTAAACCATGTATGATCATTATGTATTGTCATAAACGCCGTGGTAGGCTTTAGTTTTCAAAATCACTACAAGTTGCGAACGAGTAAATTGTCTTTTTAAGGGCATATTGGATGATTTCACTGAACTTATTGAACTCGTTGAGGGCATTAGGGACCATGGTAAACATCTCGGCAATTTTTAATTTCAGGGCGAAAAAAGGTCAATAATTATAAAATTGAAGGCTATAATCCACGCTTTTTGAAAAATTTTGGAGGTTTCGAGGCCCGGTGGCGAAAAGTTTTGAGACCCTAAGGGATAAATCTCGGGGTCATATAATGCTGTTTGAAATCGTAAATGATCATTATATGTTGTCATAAATGTCCGTGGTAGGCTTGAGTTTACGAAATCGGTGCAAGTTGCGAACGGGTAAATTGACTGTTAAAGGGGATATTAGATGGTTCCACCGACCCAATTTGACTATTAGAGGGTATTAGGGACCATAGTAAAAATCTCGGCAAATTTTTATTTAAGGGCGAAAAAAGGTCAAAAAATTACAAAACTGAAGGCTATTATCCACGCTTTTTGAGGAAATTTGGAGGTTTTGGGGCCCGGTGGCGAAAATTCCTGTGACCCTAATGGATACATCTCGGGGTCATATAATGCCGTTTGAAACCATATATAATCATTATGTGTTGCCATAATCGTCCATGGCAAGCTTGAGTTTACGAAATCACTGCCAGTTGCGAACGGGTAAATTGACTTTTTAAGGGCATATTGGATGGTTTCACCAATCCAATTGGACTCATGGAGGGTATAAGGGACCATGACAAACATTTCGGCAGTTTTTATTTCCGGGCAAAAAAAGGTCAAAAAATTACAAAATTGAAGGCTATAATCCACGCTTTTTTGAGGAAATTTGGATGTTTCGGAGCTCGGTGGCGAAAAGTCTTAAGACCCTAAGGGATACATCTCGAGGTCATATAATGCCGTTTGAAACCATATATGATCATTATATACTGTCATAAACGTACGTGGTAGGCTTGAGTTTACGAAATTGGTGCAAGTTGCAAACGGGTAAATTGAATGTTTAACGGCATATTGGATGGTTCTACAGACCCAATTGGACTCTTGGAGGGTATTAGGGATCATGGTCAAAATCTCGGCAATTTTTATTTTCAGGCGAAAAAAAATCAAAAAATTACAAAATTGAAGGCTATAATCTACGCTTTTTGAGGAAATCAAAAGGTTTCAGGGGCCGGTGGCGAAAAGTCTTGAGACCCTAAGGGGTAAATCAGGGGATCATATAATGTCGTTTGAAACCATATATGATCGTTATATGTTGTCATAAACGTCTGTGATAGGCTTGAGTTTACAAAATCAGTTCAAATTACGAACGGGTAAATTGTTTATTTAAGGACATAGTGGAGGGTTCCACTGACCCAATTGACTCCTGAAAGGTATTATAGACCATGGTAAACATCCCGTCAATTTTTATTTTAGGAAGAAAAAAAGACAAAAAATTAAAAAATTGAAGTCTTATAATCCACGCTTTTTGAGGAAATTTGAAGGTTTCATGATCCAGTGGCGAAAAGTCTTAAAACCCTAGGGGATACATATTAAGGTCATATAATGACGTTTGAAACCTTATATGATCATTATTTGTTTTCATAAACGTCCGTGGTAGGCTTGAGTTTACGAAATTGGTGCAAAATGCGAACGGGTAAATTGCCTATTTAAGGGCATAGTAGATGGTTCCACCGACCCAATTGTACTCCTGAAGAATACATTTCGGGGTCATACAATGTCGTTTTAAACAATGTATGATCATTATGTATTGTCATAAACGCTGTGGTAGGCTTTAGTTTACAAAATCACTACAAGTTGCGAACAAGTAAATTGACTTTTTAAGGGCATATTGGATGATTTCACTGACCTAATTGAACTCGTTGAGGGCATTATGGACCATGGTAAACATCTCGACAATTTTTAATTTTAGGGCGAAAAAAAGTCAAAAATTATAAAATTGAAGGCTATAATCCACGCTTTTTAAAAAATTTTGGAGGTTTCGAGGCCCGGTGGCGAAAAGTTTTGAGACCCTAAGGGATAAATCTCGGGGTCATATAATGCTATTTGAAATCGTAAATGATCATTATATGTTGTCATAAATGTCCGTGGTAGACTTGAGTTTACGAAATCGGTGCAAGTTGTGAACCGGTAAATTGACTTTTTAAGGGCATATTGGATGGTTTCACCGACCCAATTAGACTCATGGAGGGTATTAGGGACCATGACAAACATTTCGGCAATTTTTATTTTCGGGCGAAAAAAGGTCAAAAAATTGCAAAATTGAAGGCTATAATCCACGCTTTTTTGAGGAAATTTGGATGTTTCGGAGCTCGGTGGCGAAAAGTGTTGAGACCCTAAGGGATACATCTCGGGGTCATATAATGCCGTTTGAAACCTTATATGATCATTATATGTTGTCATAAACGTACGTGGTAGGCTTGAGTTTACGAAATTGGTGCAAGTTGCAAACGGGTAAATTGAATGTTTAACGGCATATTGGATGGTTCTACAGACCCAATTGGACTCATGGAGGGTATTAGGGATCATGGTCAAAATCTCGGCAATTTTTTTTTTCAGGTGAAAAAAAGTCAAAAAATTACAAAATTGAAGGCTATAATCCACGCTTTTTGAGGAAATTAAGATGTTTCAGGGGCCGGTGGCGAAAAGTCTTGAGACCCTAAGGGGTAAATCTGGGGTCATATAATGTCGTTTGAAACCATATATGATTGTTATATGTTGTCATAAACGTCTGTGATAGGCTTGAGTTTACAAAATCAGTTCAAATTACGAACAGGTAAATTGTTTATTTAAGGACATAGTGGATGGTTCCACTGACCCAATTGGCTCCTGAAAGGTATTATAGATCATGGTAAACATATCAGCAATTTTTATTTAAGGAAGAGAAAAAGTCAAAAAATTAAAAAATTGAAGCCTAAAATCCACGCTTTTTGAGGAAATTTGAAGGTTTCGGGGGCCCGGTGGCGAAAAGTCTTGAGACCCTAGGGGATACATATTAAGGTCATGTAATGACGTTTGAAACCATATATTATCATTATTTGTTTGCATAAACGTCCGTGGTAGGCTTGAGTTTACGAAATCGGTGCAAAATGCGAACGGGTAAATTGCCTATTTAAGGGCATAGTAGATGGTTCCACCGACCCAATTGTACTCCTGGAGAGTATTAGGGACCATGGTAAACATATCAGCAATTTTTATTTCAGGGCGGAAAAATGTCAAAAAATTATAAAATTAAAGGCTATAATCAACGCTTTTTTGAGGAAATTTGGATGTTTCGGAGCTGGGTGGCGAAAAGTTTTGAGACCCTAAGGGATACATCTCGGGGTCATATAATTCCGTTTGAAACCATATATGATCATTATATGCTGTCATAAACTTCCGTGGTAGACTTGAGTTTACAAAATCATTGCAAGTTGTGAACGGATAAATTGACTGTTTAAGGGCATATTGGATGGTTCCACCGCCCCAATTGGACTTCTGGAAGGTATCAGGGACCATGGTAATATCTCGGCAATGTTTATTTCAGTGCAAAAAAAAGGTCAAAAAATTACAAAATTGAAGGCTTAATCCTTGGTTTTTGAGGAAATTTGGAGGTTTCGGGAGCTAGTGGCGAAAAGTGTTATGTCCCTAAGAGATACATCTTTGAGTCTTATAATGTCGTTTGAAACCATATATGATTATTATATGTTGTCATAAACGTCCGTGGTAGGCTTGCGTTTACGAAATCACTACAAGTTGTGAACGGGTAAATTTACTTTTTTAGAGCATATCGGATGGTTCCACCAACCTGATTGGACTCGTAGAGGATATTAAGGACCATGGTAATCATTTCGGCAATTTTTATTTCAAGGCGAAAAAGGTCAAAAAATTACAAAATAGAAGGCTATAATCCACGCTTTTTTTGGAAATTTGGAGGTTTCAGGGCCTGCTGGCGAAAAGTTTTGAAACCCTAAGACATACATCTCGCGGCCATATTATGCCGTTTTAAATCATATATGATCATTATATGTTGTCAGAAACGTTCGTGATAGGCTTTAGTTTACGAAATCACTGCAAGTTGCGAACGAGTAAATTAACTTTGTAAGTGCATATTGGATGGTTTCATCGACCCAATTGGACTCATTGAGGGTATTAAGGAACATGGTAAACATCTCGGCAATTTTTTTTTCGGGCTAGAAAAAGTCAAAAAGTCAAAAAATTATAAAATTGAAGATTATAATCCACGATTTTCGAAAAAATTATGAGGTGTGGGGGGAAGTTTGGCCGGCGTTTTTAAGGGGAGGAATGGTGTTTTCTAGGGTTTTTGCGTGGGTGGTTGAAGTTTTTCCGGGGAGGGGAGGTGCGCCGAGGGCTAACGATTTCCGTCGATGTTGTGGCTGGGCAGTAGGGTGGCTGGAAAAGTAGAGAAAAGGGATGTGTGGTGGTAGTGATTCCTTTTGTTTTTTGAAAACCAAAGGACATACTACTTGGAAAGGGTTTCATTCTATACTCCTACATTCACTTTGTTCATTCCATTCCGATTTCCCCGCGCGAACCAAACGGCCCGTGTTACACAATAAAGTATGATATTGTATATTTGTATCTTATTGATTGTATAAATCATACCATAATTATTGCACTACAACATAGCAGAAATCAATAATTAAAATGTGGAATATTTATCAAAATTTCTCCAATTTCAACAAATTATTACAAAGAACAAATTACATAACTAACAATCTAATTCTTCCAAATCAAATCTACCCACAAAAAAAAAAACTTGAATTTAATTTCAATTGATCAAAACCCCAATTGAAGATTACATTTGTCTACCAGCAGCATCAGCAACAATGGGCAAATAAGGAGTTCTACCCAAAATCGAAGAAACAACCCCATAAACAAAACAAGAAACAATAAACACAAACAAAAAATTATGACTCATTACCATAATCTTAAACCCTAACCCTTTTCCAGGAGTAAAAATCCGCTGCAAAAGCAAAGGAAGAACAAGAAGAACATCAAGAACAAGGGCTTGCATTGCATTGAATCGAACATAGCTTGAGATACTAGGGTTTCTGACAACCCCAAGATAGAGCGCAAAGAAGGAGACGAAACTAGCATATGGGATTGATTTGTAGAGCGAGAAAAAGGGTAAAAGGGGTTGGAAGAGATGAGAGAGAGGTGGGTATTGAGCGAAGAGGAAGCGGCCGTAATGGAGGCCATTGATGAAGGGAAGAAAGTAGGAAATGGAGGAGATTAAGCGGTCTGTTGCTGGGGTTGTTGACATTGTTATGCTTGATTTTTGGGGTTTTAGGGTTCTGGGTTTTTGGGTGGTAATTGGGAAATTGATTTTGGTGAATGGGGAAGATTTGAGAGGGTGGAAGAGGAGAGAGAGTGGCCGGAATTTGGTGGGTTTGCGGTGGTGGGTGGTGGTGGCTGCGGCGGTGGGGAGGAGAGAGAGGCGTAAGAGTGGGATTGAGGCCATTTTTTTTGGGGAAGATTTTTGTGTGTGGGAGAGAAAGAGAGTGTATTTGATGAGCTATATTGGAAATTTTAGCCTTCAAAAATAAAGTTTTATTTATTTATTTATTTATTTTTTTTTTTTTTTTTTAATACAGAGTAATTGAGAAGTGAAACTCGAACGGATGGTCTAACTAAAAGACAACCTCGATCATTCATTAATCATTACATATTCTATATCGAGAGGTCATATAGTCAAGCTTGTCACACATGCTAATACAAGACTATGTTTAATTTGCCTAGACTCGTATAAATCACAATTACATGCAATGTCACGAGAATTCTTCAAAAGGTGTTGTTCTAATGTACTTCATATTGTGAAGAATGAAAGTCTGAGAAATTTTGATTGCATCCATGATTTGATTATGAGAAAATGCAAGTTTATAAACCTTGATAAACCAATTCCTGTTTAATTGTTTATCAAATGAAAACTTTGTTAATGATGAAAAGATGAGCGTACATGAAAATACAAGTTTATTATAACCATGATAAACAAAGATTAGCGTATATGAAAAACACCGGGAATACTTTTGCATTTACAAAGGTCAATGATTACTTGTATTTCACAAGCTTGTATCGTAAATTGCATCTCTTCCTAGATTGTAAGCTTAACAATGTGTGAGCATTACAAAAAAACCGTGATTTGGCTTAGATTGAGAAATAATTTACACAAAGAAAATGATGAAAACTATAAATCAATATCTAATAATCGCTGGCTTTTCTTCGAAGCTCATTTAGCTCTGACTCGATTTCCATATCTCTAAAGGGTGATTTGGCAACCGCTGTTCTCCCTGGAGGTAGTTCTCCTTTCTGTTCAAGGTCATTCAAAAAAATAGACAAGGGCAAAGTCAGCAACCTCCTCAACAATTAATACAGAAAATAATAAACTGGAACACTGAATGAACTACTTGACAGTTACCCATACAATTCTTGAACAACTTCAGTATGACATGGATCACATGGAACCACAAAGCCATATTATAATTATAGGCTAATTTTGTTGCTAACCAGCAAATAATAATTACTTATAGTCCCAAAATTATAGGGAACTTCCAAAAGCTTGTACCCTTAATCTTAACAAAGAATTTAAAAGTTTGTGGAAATGTAAATTTTCAGTTAGTGAAGGACAGTTAAGAAAGTTTAACTCGATTCCTTTAAAAAGTGACCTACTGTTTAGGAACCGGAGGGGCATGATTAGAAATTCGCTGCATGCTTATTCTTGACAATGATCCTCTCTTTACTTATCATTAATTATGATCTTTGATAGGATGATAAGATTTAACTAGCACCAACATGAATATGTGATAATAAAACAGGAGATCCATGCATTAGTATACCTTTGAGCTCCCAGATAATTCATTCTTCAAGCTAGCTAAGTCCTCATCAACAGATGTGCCTTCCAGTAACGCAAACTGACAATAAACAAAGAGAAGCGCTCAGTATAATAATTAATAAACTACAGCTAGTGTAAGAAATTTCAATTTAGTCGATCTCTAACTCTCACAAACCATTTCCTAAGATTGTTATGAGGTAAAAGAGTACTGCATGAGTTCATAACATGTGTGTGGAGGTGCATGTGTGAATCACCTTGATTTTTCTATTTACATCAACAATCATTCATAATGTTATATACTCTGGAAGAGAGAGAGGGGGGGGGGGGGGGTGGAGGGCCTACCTTTCCTTCAAGATCATCAGTGGTTAACTGATTGAGTGCATCGGCTTCAGATTCCATAGCCATTACTGTATTAAAAGGAGGCCATAAGTCACAAGGCACAAAATAAACATTCTAACTGCATGATAATTAACCATTGTTAAAAAAAAAAAGAAAAATTAATGTTCTATAAATTATCACAAACACTAATTCAGAAGGACAAGGTTTCCTCACTAAGTATCCAAAAAAAACTATAGATAAACTGAATTTCCCTATATCTCCCCAAGAGAATATTTGGGAAAGCGCCAGCTGGTTCAAAGAAGCTACCAAAGAAACCTAATCCCAAAGCAAATTACGAGGCGTAGTAACATCACTAACCTATGATGATTCACAATAATAAGGATTGCTTGTGGATATACATCAGATATTATTGCAGGCAAGATGATTATGTACTCAAATCTCTTCAGCATACTTCATTTTAGAACCTCTCTAATCTCTATATACAGTCAACTTATCAGTATCATATTAACTTAAACTTGAATATGGTGTCTCAGATTTGACTCCATACATCTTATGAGACGGGCACAGGAACTTCGGCCAAGGAATAAGAGCTGTCTTCAATTAAGGAAACTAATGATACATAATAAGGACCCCCAAATAGCCCTGTAATCTACACAATATATACAATTCACAATAGACCCATATAACATCATGAAGGAAATGAAATAAAGCTTGCCTTTTTCTTCCATTTTCTCAAAAGCAGCAAGAGCACCGCTTGTATTCACTTTTCCAACCATCTCACTTACTTTAGTAGCAGTCCTGGAAAACCAAAGATAGAATACAGAACTTACTATAATATACACCAGGATTAAAAAAAAAAAAAAAAAAAAGGTTAAACCTTTGCAAACTGAATATGTTCTTTGAGCAAATAGATGCAGAACGGCAAAAGAAAAACCTTTCAATGATACTCATGACAAAGAGGGTAATCGGGTATAGATGCAAAACCTTGCAGATTGAGCACGTGCTTTGAGCGTGTCTTTCTTTGACTTTGCTTCTTGTATTTTGCTTTCCAAGAGCTGCCAGGGAAGGAAGAGGCAATTCAATAAAAATTCTTATATTACCTTTCCAGTTGCAGTAGACTTGATCACTTAGATAACCAATCAATGAAGCAATCAAATTATTAACCAACTAGAGCATTTATGCAATAGCAACAAGCCAGAAGCCTTTTAAGGACTTAAAATTACAACCGGTATTGTGGTACTATGACAACAAGCAGAATGGAAAAGGAGCATCATTGATGGAAAAAGGTTCCACCAATACCATCACGGTATATTAGTATACCCTCCCAAGGTGATGGTTCCCCAACCAATAGAGAGATTAAATAGGCTAGAAGGACTCCTCATCCTGCCAGGCCTGTTCCCAAAGAACAGAAATAATCCACCTTCACACAGTTATATTATTGCTCAAGTATCAATTCATCGCCTTCAGGAGCTCCACGTAATAGGTGATGTCAGAAGTAGTAAAAAAGATATCTTAACCAAAGTCTTTCACGTATCAATGAGAATTATCTGAGCATGCAGGTTTTACAATCGACATTATATATTCAATCTATCCTTGCACAACCAAATTAAACTATGGCCAAGAGCAAACCCATATCAGCGCTATCAAGTCATCAAAAAGTGGGAAATCAATTATATATTATAACACAGAAGAAACTGACAAGAAGCATGTTACATGAGCCATAGCAGCACACCTTAGTATTTGAGACAAGAGATTCAACAACATTCTTTTGCTGATCAAGCTGAGCCCTCAAAGCACTAGCATTATCCTGCAAATGGTAAGAGTGTATATAGATAAGTGAGAAAGGAATTATTATTATTCTTGAAGCTTCAATTCATTTAGGCAAGATAATAAAAACAACAAGAATAATCGAACTTGGTACATCCTGAGGACAGCAGGACAGATCAAATTGAATCAAAGGGATCATTCATACGTCTACAAATAATAAGACTACCATTTTCCATTTTAAAAGAGTAATATGTCACTGGATAAGGTCAAAATAATAAAATACCTCCACACATGTGTATATATTCTTTGCAGCTGTATAAATTAGCTTTATTTTCCACATCTATAACTCTTTCTTTTAATTCCTTTTTCTAAAAAAAAAGAGCCTAAATTCTTTAATTCCAATATACTTGTAAGAGAATACCAAAAGCTTGCAAACAACATTATTTCAAAGCTTGGAAACCAAAAGAAAGCTAGAATCTGGAGGGATAATCACTAGGTCACAATGGCACAATCTATATAGCACCGTTTCATATTGCACAATCTTGCTTATCAAAGCCAGGGAAACTACAAATAAAAATTTCTCACTGGCAGATGAACCTGCCAATATTCATGCCTAGATTTCAGAAGAACAGTCAGACACAAGTATAGCAGATGACCCTGCCAATATTCATGCTTAGACTTCAGGAATCAGGAGAACAACCAGTCACAAATAAGTATATGAGAAATGACTCATGGGTAGGGAGCTATGGCTGAAAAGGGCAACTTTGAGCAACATGACCAGAGTTATGCCGGAAAATCATAATTCTTAAACTTTTAAAAGTAAGAACACTATTAATGTAATCCTACCTTGTAAAATAAAAAAAATGTTAATAGAGCTTATTCTTTGCTAATAAGGCAAAATATTTTTAGATTTCCTCCACACTCCACCATTAAGTGTTCTGTACTTCATAGTGGGAAGACAAACTTTAGAAGACCTACATTACCTAAAAGACATGGCATAGCTGATGATTATGTTAATTCCAGCCCTGACAACAACAACAACAACAACAACAACAACAAAAAAAAAAAAAAAAAAAAAAAAAAAAAAAAAAAAAAAAAATGCATAGGTATGACTTAATCTATACTGATTAAAAATTACTCCTGTACATAATGAGGGGCCCTAAGCTGACTAAATACACTTGATAAGCATAAACAACTAATCAAGGAATACTTTGTCTTAAAAAGTGCACAACAAGATTGTATAATTGAGATTTGGTACTAAAATGCACGTTGGAAGAAATGAGGGTTAACATTAGATCTTCAATTTGGAAGTGAGGGTCAGAATACTTCCCCACCAAAAGTAAACACAAACTGGTGTTTAAAAAGTGATATTCAAAAAGGCTTATAGCCAGATGGGTTCTTTCAACAACATCAACAAGATAGAGGAAGTAATGGTATCATATCAGATTTAAATACACTTTCAGCTGGCAAGAAAATGCAGAATGGCAATCACAACAGCTAGCCCAGCTTTAGTCATTGATCACCACTGAAGAAAATCTTCAAATGCCAGTGATGCCACTTCCCTGTCTCCTTTGAGACTAATAATTCAATTCTTTGAGGGCTGTTGGTGGGGGTACGGGGAGTAGGGAGAGAGTATATTTCAACATGATTGGAGAAATCAATACACCACCTCCAATACACAAACATCAGCATACAAGGTGTAGAAAACAAAAGGGGAAAGCCAAATCAAATAGAAAGATGGTCTGCACTCTGCAAGATAAAGGAAACTTACAGCATAAGATTTCCTCCTCTTCAAAGCTTCACGAGCAAGGTCTTCATCCCCTTTGCTCAGTGCAAGTTGTGCTTTTTTATACCTTATAGCCCATGAAAGACAAATCAGGTTAGAAAAAAAACAGGGGGGAGGGGGGTGGGAGCAAGCAGCAACTAACAATGCATTCAAATTCAGCCCCATAGACAGCTTACCAATCTTCTGAAGCTTGCTGCGCGGCTTTACACTTGTTTTCCAGTTGCTTTTGAGATGCCAATACCTTCATATAAAGGGAAAGGTATAAAACACTTAACCAAATGGGAAAATAAAGCAAGGTGAGAAGTAAAAAATGTAACATCCACTTATACTAGCAACTTAAGAAGAGAGCGCTGTACCTGTGCTGTTGACTGGCGCATTTTCGTCAAATCTTCATTCATCTCAAGAACAGTTTGTTCCAGAATTTTCTCGGGATCCTCAAAACTGCTTAGAATTGAGTTTGCATATGACTAAGTCCAATAAAGATGACAACCCATTAGGAAAAATGTCATTATTCAACAAGATAAAGTGATACAAAAGCCAGGAAAATCGACTTGTGCAAAAAAGTAACTTCAAACTCAAACCTTAACAACTCTGGCAAACCGATCAAAGAGGTTCATTTGTGAACCAAGAGAACCTCCACCGTGGCCGTTACACCTGGACTTATTGGAATGTAGTAATTGAACTCCACTCAATCTCAATGCTCCAACTGCAAGCAATGTAATATGCATCAAATCAGGAGCTAACATTAACAAAATTAAACATTTACTCCATCAGAAACCACAAATTCAGCTTAATTCATCGATTTCACCACGAAAACATATTCAAGGAATACAATTGATGCAATAAGTTAAATCAAAATACTATATTAGTATCCTTTTCACTCAAGTACAATCAAACCCCAAACACAAATTACCAATTCTAAAAGCATACCATATCATAAACACCCAAAACCAACCATACATGAAAAATTGACAACACCCCCATTATACCTAGAAGCTAAATTCTGCATAAAACTCAAATTAACCAGGAAATTGAAGGTGGGTAATCATTATTTTTGCCAAAATTTGCATATAAATCAAATTAAACAACAATTGAAGAGAAAATTGGAGGTGGGTAAGTTACCATTGTTGCCAAAAAAGGAGGACCTCAAAGAAACTCTAACAACAGAAAGCCTGTGAGATGCAGCGCTTGTTGTAGATGGCGCGGAGGCAGCTAGGCGTAAACCTGTGATTGGAGGAGCTTTTGTAGCCATTTTCAAAGCTTCCCCAAAAAAAATTAAAATAAAAAAAACCCAGAAATTATTATTAAAAATGAAGGAGGAAATAGGGTGTTGAAGCTTTTGGGAAGAGTGAATAATTTGATCGAGTAAAATTGGTTCCACACTCCCAAAAGCTGTTTAAACAGTTTTGTGTATGTGTTTTATTTCTGGTATTGTGTCTCTTGTGGTGAGAGATTGAAGAGATGATGGGATTTTTCACATTTTTGATTTCTTGTAATCCTTTGGACATTGGGTGGGTGTGGGTCAAACTTCCCAAAGGATGGCTTATGGATCCTATAAAATGATGGGCCAAACGCAAACCCGATGAATTAAACTACTCTACCCGTTTTTAAATATCGGTAATACTTACGAGTACTTTATTTTGTCATTTTTATACAATTACTTTATCACTTCTATAAATGGAAAAATCCATCTATTTCTTATGTTCCTGATCTTCGTAACAGTTTGACTTTTGAATGCACTATGTTGACCGTAAAGGATTTTTTTTTTGTTAAAAACTACTTAAAGACTAATATTAAAAATAACTATCTTTTGAAATGTTTTAAGGGATCTGGAACATTAGTAAGTTAATCATGCTTTTAAGTCACTTTATTCAGTGTTGGAATTGAAGATGCTTAGGTAATCTTCAAATTTTGGATAAACACTCCATATGAATTTGGTTAAACAAAGAGTATGCCTTGTTGTCAGCTAAACTCTTTTTGAAACTAAGTTTGAGCTACTCAATTGGCCTTGACATTTCGGATTTTTGAGCTCCAGAATCAAGCTCTTTTGTCTAAAATACTCTGTAATTATATCTTGAATCCAATTCATTAATACAGTAGAGATTAAGCAGAATGATCACTATCCTACCAATCAGGGGGTGGCCGATGGTGTTTGCGATTTTACTAGTCCAGGGCGAGCAAGCACAACTTCACTGCAAATGTCAATGAAAAGAATAGAAATTTAACAAGGAACTGCTACTAGTAGAGCCCTCAAATTTCCTTTACTTCATAAAAATATACAATTACAGCTCTTGTTCATACAAGTTTCTCAGCAGACAGTGGTTACAACTTAGTACTAGCCATTGTCGATGATGTCTCATTTCCCACTTCCTGAGTCAGTTGCAAGGACGATCTTACAGCATATATACACGCGCACACTAGAGTGTTTGTTCAGCTACTTCGAACAGTTTGAATGGCTGCTACCAATGCATCATATTTGGCCCCTGTCACTTCTTCCACAATCTTGCCTTCCTTTAAAATCTTGAAAGTAGGAACTACTCGAATGCCCAATTCCTTAGCCAAGGACTGCCCATGTTTACAAAAATCACGTCATCATTCTAATTCTCTTTGAGACGTTGACAGATAATAGAAGCTAGCTTAGACTAAACATAGTTATATGGTATGTACCTTATTTTCCTGGTTACAATCAAGCTTCAGAAAAATGCAATCTAGATATTCCTCTGCTAACTTTTCGTACTTTGGAGCCATTGCTTTACACGGTCCACACCTTCACAGTTTGTAAAACTCGAGTTAGAACTAATGGTATCATTAGAGTACTGACACTGAAGGACAACGATCACAATATACGAGCTATATGCAGCACAAATCAATCTCTGTATTCAAGCACAATGCCCACTTGAAGGTCACAAGTTCACAACAATTTGAAGACTCATGTCAGTGTGGAATTTGGAAGATGGATGAATTAACCTGTAGCAAGTAATTTCTATAAAAACCAACTAGGATACGATCTGAAGATTAGATCGCAACAATTTCATAACAATAGCAGGAAGTGTAAGACTGGATGTAGCCAACTCATGTACCATCGTAGTATCATGCCATGTAAAACTTGTTCAGAAATTTCACAGCAAATGATGCAATTGCATACATTCTTACTGAATGTATCAGCAAATTTTTTTCTCAGCAGAACTGTTAGTTTTAAACTCATAGATTACATGACACGTGCTGTGATTCTAATTGGGAAATACCACATAATCATACTATATTCACAAGTTAAGGGATGTAACATAGGATACATAGCCAAATGATCCAAGAGTTGGTCTAGCTTCGACAATCCAAAGAAATTCGGAATAGTATATAACATAGAATCAAAGAAGCAGCCAGCCTAGGCCAATAATCACAGTAACATGCTTCTTAAGCAGGATAGTGCTCTCAAGTACACCGCGAAAGAGGGGGGGCAATAATACTGATAGGTAGCAATCAAGCTACTTCATATTACAAGAAACTCCACCAAAGTTTGCATTAGTAGGATCACCAATTTTAGCTACTCATTTAATTGATTTCAGGCTTTTTAGCTATAGTCTCTTGAATAAGATTGCTTTGAACAATCCCAAATTTCAAAACAACATTTCACATTACCATCCTCGAACTCGGGTGTGAAAGGTAAGTGGCACAACTAAAAAGATAGAAAACTAATTGAATTGCTTATAAAAGGAGAAAAGACTCCTGTATAAAAAGGGGCTCTCCAAAACCTCAATCCTCAAATGTACAATTGTACACACTCAGTCTTGTGATATATACGTAGTAAGATCTTTATCCGTTAAGGATATATCATTAGCACGGGTACATTCTAGTGAAATCAAGTCGATAACACAAACAAACCCAAACTAACAACTAACATAATAAGCAATCAAAAGCAAAATTAAATAGCATAAATAGAAAATTCCAACTAAAAAATTAAGAAAAATAAATAAATAATGAGTAATTGTTAAAGAATTTTACCATTGAGTGTACATATCAAGAACAACAGTTTTATCAGCAGCAGCATTAACAATAGGCCAAAAAGTGTCCTTATTTACTTGGGTAACCTTCCCAATTATGGCTTCCACTTCTTGGGTACCAACTGCTTCTAAACTTGCTCTTACTTGACCTCTCATACTATCTTTCCTTTTCACGAAAACCCCTTTACTCTTATAATAACTCCCAATTAATTCGACCCGTCTCGGCAACCGGTTTCCGGGTGCCGAGCAACGGGTAGGATCCGATGAGGCGATCGGATTAGTTGCGGATGTCCATGATTGATGAGATAGGGATAGATTGAGAGCCATTGAATTGAATTTTTTTGTTGTTTTTTGGGGAAGTTTTGGTTTTGAAAGAATGGGAAGTGAGTGAAGAAATATGGAGAATGAAATGGTGTGTGGTTTGTAGGAAAGAATGAGAAAAGGGATTGTTGTACTTGTATATGCCTTTGTAGTTTGTGGTAGTAAAGCAATGTGTGTCAAATATCTAGCTTCTTCATTGGAAGGACAATCATTATAGCCAAGTGCATGGTCCGATGGACACGTGTACTATCTTATTAAAACATTTTATATACACTCGGATATACATAATATTCAGTATTATATTCACTTTGTGTGTATAAGCCATTTAGTATATGTCAACGTGTCATGTGATGGTATATGCGAATATATAAACATGTTTGATGAATGACTTAAAACACGTATTATGGCAAAAAATCATGTATACAACATGTGATAATGTGGATTATACGGTCCAATTTTAACCAGATTTCAATTAATTGGATTTTCAACCTAATTTTGATAAATCTTATTTTGATTAGATTTTACTTTTATGCCAATCTGACAAAAAGAGTTTATTTTTTGTATACCAATGGTAATTTAACTCCTAAAAAAATCACAATGAAAAACAAAATGACAAGTACAATATCAAATATGACTCATTATAACATCAATTTTCAAATTTCTCATTTTCTTCTATATTAGAGAACAAAATTCATCACCTTCAGCCTAAAGGCATATCCTTTGAAAAGTTCCTATTTTGACAAATTGAAGGCTAGATTTCCTCATAATTTGGATATCGAGTTTTATCCACAAAATACTGTGGAAGAGACTAATTATTTGATCAAATGTTGACAAAAAAAAATAAATAAAAAAAATAAAATAAAAATGTAAAAGATTTTATTATCTACGTGGCTGATGGATAGCAAATTATTTGCAACCATAAATTTCAGATCTCTGTAGTCATTGTCCAGGAAAAAGATCCAAAATTGTCCATAAACAGCCCATTTAGAAACTGGGCCTTGTATTAATTGGGCCTGGATTAAATCTGGCCTTTTTCATTTGGGCTGGATATAATGAAAGAATATGGATGGCTATTTTAAATGCAAATGCCATTCTACAATTCTAGTAAACCTTAGGCCCTGTTTGGTGGTAGCGTTTGAGGTACCAGGTAGCGTATTGACTGGTCAAAACACTACTAGAAAAAATTTGAGAGTGTTTGGCAAGGTAGCAATTTTAGTAGCGGTTAACGATAGAGGTAGCGTTTAGGTAGCTTTTCTCAAACGTTAAAAATAGTAGCGTTTAGAAGTAGCGGTAGTGTTTGGCAAATTTTTATTAATTTTAAAACAATATTTATATGAATTTTGATATATTTTGATATTACAACCGCTACTTTTGCCAAACACTCATACTATCAACCGTTACTTTGACAGCTAACCTCTACCCACTACTAATTGACCGCTACTCGCTACCTTAACAGCTACCCGCTACTAGACCGCTAAAAGCTACCCGCTACTGCTACTTTTGCCAAACAGGACCTTAATTAGCGTTACTAGATTATTTTTTAATACTAGTAGATTAGGTTCTGTTCACATTTACTGAACTGAACTGATTGGAGCTGAACTGAACTGAACCGATTAGAGCTGAACTGAACTGAATTGAGTTGAAATGAATATTTTATGAGAGAGGGAAATTAGGAGCTAAACTGAACTGAACTGAACTGATTAGAGCTTAATTGAACTGAAATTAAGTAAATGTGAACAGACCCTTAGCTTTACTTGATTATGGTTTTGAATTATTGCTCCCATTAAAATAAAGAAATGTGTTTCTTTAATTACCAAATCTTACTTATAAAAATAATGTGATTCCACTAATTCACTATTAGGAGATACGATTCATACGAAGAGGTTTTACTTGAGCAGCTACTTATCTTTAGAGTGTTTTTATCTATAGTTTTAATTATTAGATGTCAACTTGCAAAGAAGTCCTTCTTCATGCTGTTTTTATGAAGCTAGAATTATTCAATGTTGACTTTCATTAGATTTGAAAATTAATTTATTCATAAGGTAATTATTATATCAAGTATTTTGCTTTTAATCTTAATTACATACAAGGGATTTCAATATTTAGCTAATGAATTAATAATTTAACATGCAAAAACAACTTTTCTTAAAAACCTTTTTAAAAACTTGTAAAATCAGTTTTTTTGGAACATGAATGCTCCATTTTCTAATTAGACACAAAATAAAGTGATAGGTAGTTTATATATTCCCGTTGTCAGCAATTAATAATCACATATACTATATATCCATGAATATGTGTTCAAAATTATTATTGTAAAACGATTATCATATCCAACGACCAAACACAAACTACTTATTAATGAATGATACCTTCATGAGCTTTTTCACACTTTAAGTAGTGGAGAAATAATCAAATAATCATACAAATCCGTACCTTTGCAATTGCAACACAATATTGCTGATGTTGACATATTGTACAGTTGACATGATTAGTTAAATACCATAATCTAACATTAGACGTGTATGATTGTGATTTTACACATTTTTATAATACCTCAAACATTCTATAAATACATGTCAATGTTCATCCATATCATTCATCACATACAACTGCATTTCTCTTAATTCAAATTCTCTTGCAACAAACCTTTCTTGCGAAGCGTAATCAGCATTCTTTGAGAACGAAAATGGCACAAAGAAGTTGTGGTTGTGGCGATAACTGCAGCTGTGGCGACGAATGCAACTGCAACAGGTAAATATAACATACCTTAACTTCTTGAATAGATTATTAATTAACTAGAATGAAAAAATATAGGATGGTCCGAGATTTGAATCTTTAAGCTCTCGCTCATAACTTATCACATACCTAATTAATTAAAGTAATTTATTACATGGGGATGGAACCCAACTAACCCTAGTGGAAGGCCACCCTCTATTCCTTAGTAAATGAGACAATAGAGACATGTTTAATTTGACAACTATTAGGTTGGAAGTTTCCAGGAAATGTATTAATGCCGAATCGAAAAAAAATTGAATGATGCATACTTCAAATAGATGTAACTTGTGCAAGCGATTTTGATATGTTTTAAAATGGTTTCATAAACCATATATAGTAGTAATTTAAATTGTTGAGCCTCCCTCTATTCTTTAGGAAAGGAGACATGTTTAATTTGATAACTATACATTAGGATGAAATTTTTCACAAAATATAATAATCTCAAATCGAAAAATAATTGAATGGTGTATACTTCAAATAAATGTAACTTGTTTCAAATAAATGTAACTTGTGCGAGCGGTCTTGATATGTTTTATAATGGTATTAAGAAATTATATACTTCGTATAATAGTAAAATAAATTGTTGCGGCACGGTGTTCAAATTTATAAAATACTATTGATATATAAAGTCTCTCTAATCATCTAACTCTATTTTGTGCGACTTTATAGTCTTCAACTGTACTAGTAAAACAGTAAGGATAAGTTCGTTTACATTTTATTTGGATCTCCCTAGACAACCTTAATTAGTTAATTACGTCTCCAACATTTTTTTAATTTAATTTTATAAATTTCAGGATGTATTCAAGGACTGAGTGTGGCTGTGGAGATGACTGCAGCTGTGACCCATGCAATTGCGACTAAACTCTGAAATCAAGCAGTTATCATCGCTCTATTGTACAAGTATAACTGAATATGTGTGACAAGCTTTAATTTCCTTAAGTTTGGGTGTATTGTGAACTGAATAAATAGGCCATGTATTGCATCTTCAAATTTGGCATTTGTCTATATCTGTGATGCTTCATAGATGGTCTAATGTACTCCTATTGTGTGTTTTCTTGTAATATTGTTTCCTATATTGAAAGAAAAAAGGTTACCTAAAAGTTTACCAAATTTCTTCAATATCTTCTCTATCTAATACAATCTCCGTAAAATAATTAAGAAGTGACTTGACAAAAAAGAAAAAAAAGACAAGTGTTTTGTACTTAAAAGTAAATACAAATTAAATTATCATCGTAAATTATCAGATTAAATATGTGAAGTAGGCTTGGGCTGGGTGGCTAACAAAAGTGACCCTAGCTCAAATGATTAATCTGTAACCGAATTAAGATTAGACAACATTATATTGAAGCAAATTAAAATTGACCTAACTTGAATTAATTTGTCTTAAATGAGTTTATGGCTAAGCATTTCAGCAAGCGAAACTAAACATGTTTAAAGATATTAATGGTGAAACATGTTTTTTTGAAACTATATAAATACACATAGGACAAACAATACACTAGTAGAAAAAAGCAATTGGCCACCGGTTCAAAACCCCCCTATGCCACCGGTTTTGAACCGGTGGTCATTTGGGGGGTGACAATAATCTGATGCAAAAGCCACCGGTTCAAAACCGGTGGCAATTACAATTGGCGGTTTTTTTTTTTTTGGGCAATAACAGGTACATAATTTATTTTTTTTATTTTTTATTTTTCTTTTCTGCTGCAATTATAATACTAATACTATAATATAAAAACAATCAATGTAAGGCAAACAACATCACATGAGCGCAAAAGAATTGTTATGGTAAATTATTATTGTACAATACTAAAAAAAAATTAAAAAATTACATTGAATTATAATCAAACAATGAAATTCAACTTTAAATTATTGTACAATAAAATTTAATAAATAAAAAAAATACATCTAAAACAATTTTTCAAAATCAAAGTCTTGAATCTTGTTGCATGTCTTGAATCTTGATGCATCAATTAAGACATGAAAATACATCTAAAAATTCACGAACTCTAAATAATAAAAAAAAAAATTTGTGAACCCAGAAATCAAACAAAAATAAATAAGCTGCCAAAAAATATAGAAAAAAAAAAACCATAAACCAGAAATCAAACAAAATTCCAGAAAAAAAAAAAACAAAAAAACCCAGAAAAAGAAAACCCAGAAATTGTAATCGATCAAACCCAGCAAACCCAGAAATTATTAAAACTCAAAAAAAAAAAAAAAAAAAAGCGAAAAAAACCCACAAATTATTAAAATTCAAAAAAAAAAAAATCCCAGATATCATGCATGTACCCATAAACCTTCGAATATCAATCACACCCAGCCAAAAATTAAACCCAGAAATTTCAAACAATATTGAACCAATCAATTTCGAAATTAAACCCAGAAATTTCAAAACTCAATTAAACGCAAACAACTAAACAAAATCAATTAACCCCAGAAAATTCCAAAATCAATTAAACCCATCTACATGCACTAACCTCGAATAATTAAACCCAACTACATGCACTAACCTCGAATTTTACTTGAAAATAACCTCGAATTTTACAAGTTGTGGTTGATTTCGGACTTGGTGGCGGCGGTGGTTAGTGGCGTTGGTGGTGGTGGGCAGAAGACAGAGGGAGGTCGAAGATGGGAAAGACGAGGGATAGAGGGGAGAGAAGAGGGAGAGATCAAGAGGGGAGAGAAGTCGGCGGCGGCGGCGGTGGTGGTGAGACAAGAGAGCAGGAAAGAGAAGAAGAGGGACGACGACGGTGGTGGTTGAGACAAGAGAGCAGGAAAGAGAAGAAGAGGAGATGAGATAAGATCTGGAGAGAGAAGAGAGGAGAGGAGAGAGAGAATGAGGGAGGCTGATGAGTGATTTGGGAGTAGGGTTTGGGTTTTTATATGGGGCTTTTTTTTTTTTAATTTAATTGGATATTGCCACCGGTTCAAAACCGGTGGCCTTATAATTATTGCCACGGGTTTGGTTTGAACCGGTGGCAATACCGGTTTGGCTCATCCCGCCCATTAATTAAGCCACCGGTTTTCAAAAACCGGTGGCCAATTAGCGGTGCATTTTTCAATTTTTCTACTAGTGATAAGACAATCATATTGCAGTTAAGAAACAATAACATGTCAATGTTGAACGCATCAGCTAGACAAAGTTGGCTCAGTCAAATTTGGTCGACTAGACGACTTCACGACTATGTATGTGACTAGCCACCTACAAATGATGAATTAATTATGATAAAAAAAAAAAAAAAAAACAAACAAACAAATCAAAATTGAATGTGTTAAGGCGTGTTCACATTTACTAAATTGAGCTGAATGAACTGAACTGATTGGAGCTGAACTGAACTGATTGAGCTGAAATGAATATTTTATGAGCAGTGGCGGAGCCAGGATTTACAACCCAGGGGGACGGAGAACAAATTAAATATCTCATAATTTGACAAAATATATACGGAATTTGTATATACTTCGTATATGTATAAAATATTTACTGCGTATTACTTAACATCCCAAAGATCCAAAATGCTTAGACATACGATCCAAGAAAGATGAAAAATATTTGCATAAACTTTGGGGTTTCATTCTTTTAAACATAAATTGTCAGAGATTGAGTTATTTTCCAATTACTTGGACTTATTTAAATTAGGTGAATTATCGCATTTTATAATTAAATTCATAAACTAAAAAATAAAAATCAATTACAACCAAATTGTATGTTTAAAATTACGGAGTTTCAAATAATGTGTGAATATGAAAATTAAACATTACGAAAAAAAATTACCAACCCTAAAAAAATAACAATATTTAAGTAAATATTTCAACAAAATATAAACTCAATTAATCATGTAGTGAAAAACTTGTTATTGATGAGTTATAAAATTGATTATTATTTAATACTCGTATTATACTCTCATTTAGTTATTAAACAAATAAATTAAAGGTAAAATTACCATGGGCATCATCAAATTGAGAATTATTAGTCTATGCATGATACATGATCATTTGTAGATCCAAACACATACAGAGTATACATTAGACATTAGGCAGTAGTTAGTTAGTCACTTGTTTGTACATAATCACATAAAATACCAAGTAATATATATGATATTTTAACCCAATAAAATAAAATAAATAAAAATCTAAAAGATCCAAATATTAGGCAAAATAAATACTGTACAACATTTCTATTTTTTCTATCTCATCTTTGGTTTCCATTTCACAGTAGGCGCCATATTTCCTCTTCTCCTTCCAAAGGATTCCATGTTCTTTCATTAATTTCACCTCTATGTCTCCTCTTTCTCCTTATATGAATTTCTCTTTAATTTTAACCATTTAAAAAAAAAATTGATTTTTTTTTATGAAGTGGGGGGACAGCTGTCCCCCCTTGTACCCCTCTCCCTCCGCCACTATTTATGAGAGAGGGAAATTAGTACTGAACTAAGTTGAATTGAACTGAATAGATTGGAGCTGAACTGAACTGAAGTGAAATTAAGTTAAAGTGAACAGGTCTGATAATATTAAGAGAATTAGAAGAATTTAGAATTGTATTTCTTGATCAAAACATTCGACCAACATAGATATTTATACAAGTCTTGCCCCTTGGGCTCCAAGCAAGAGATCATATCAAATCCTATCAAGCTTAGGAAACTAACAAACCTTTCCTAAGATAAACTAGAAATATATCTTGCATAATAAAATAATATATCCTAAAGATATGATGATATCTTTCCTAACACTCCCCCCCCCCCCCCCCCTCAAGTTGGAGCACTAGGATCGAATGTGCCCAACTTGCGAAGAAGGTAGTCAAATTGAGGACGACCCAAGGCTTTTGTAAATATGTCAGCCAATTGTTCATTGGTGCGAACATGAGTAGTAGCAATAAGTCCTTCTTGCACGGCATCTCTAACAAAGTGGCAATCCACTTCAATATGCTTGGTGCGTTCGTGGAACACGGGATTTTGAGCAATGTGTATTGCTGCTTGACTGTCACAATAAATAGGGACTGCTCGAGAATGTTGGATCCCCAAGCTTAGAAGTAAGCCTATCAACCATTTAATTTCACAAGTAATGCCATACATAGAACGGTACTCAGCCTCGGCGGAAGAAGTTGCAACCGTGGCCTGCTTCTTTGTTTTCCACGCAATCGGTGACTTGCCTAGGAACACCAACCACCCCGACAGAGAGCGGCGAGTGAGAGGGCACGCTGCCCAGTCGGAGTCGCACCAACCTTGTAATAAGAGCTCACTATCCGAGCTAAGCAAAATACCTTGACTTGGAGTACACTTAAGATATCGAACCACCCTTAAAGCGGCATCCCAATGCTCTCGTTGAGGTGCCTTCATGAATTGAGATAATACATGGACCGAATAAGTCAAGTCGGGTCGAGTGACACCCAAATAAACCAAGCGCCCAACAAGGCGTCGATAGGCACCCGGATCCGTTAGTAGAGGCCCTGTAGCATGCGCCAATCGATGATTTTGCTCCATTGGCGTGTGAGCAGGCTTGGCCCCAAGAAGACCCGTCTCTGATATGATGTCAAGGGCATACTTGTGTTGACATAAAAATAGCCCTTTACAACTCCTAGCCACTTCAATGCCAAGAAAATATTTTAGTACACCCAAATCCTTCATGTGAAAACAAGTGCTCAAATAATGCTTGAACAATTTTATAGCATTCGAATTATTGCCGGACACAATTAAATCATCAACATAAACAAGAACGTTGAGTTGAATAGACCCCTTGGTATATGTAAAAAGAGAGTAATCCGGATACGATTGTACAAAACCATAATTTTTTAAAGCAGTAGTGAGCTTGACAAACCAACACCGCGGAGCTTGTTTGAGACCATATAGAGACTTGCGAAGGCGACAAACAAGACCCGGTTCATCTGTAGTAAAGCCTGGTGGGAGTTTCATATAAACTTCCTCAGTCAAATCACCATGAAGGAAAGCATTATGCACATCCATTTGATGTAGTTCCCAATTTTTCGAAGTAGCTATAGCAAGGAAAGCACGAACTGTTGTCATCTTGACCACGGGAGCAAATGTTTCATCATAATCAATACCTTCGGTTTGATGATTACCGAAGACAACCAATCGAGCTTTTAAACGCTCAATGCTACCATCAGATTTGTACTTAATTTTGTACAACCATTAACTACCAAGAGCCTTCTTCCCGGGAGGCAATTTTTCCAAAGTCCACGTGCCATTGCTTTCAAGAGCACTCATTTCTTCCCTCATTGCTTGCTTCCAATCTTCATCACACATTGCCTCTTTGAAGGAACGAGGCTCTTTACCTGATGTTATAGCTGCAACAAAATTTCGATGTTTCGCAGAAAACTTATCACAACTAACATAATGTGCTATAGGATACGACATACCTGAGGGAGGTGGAGCAACTGGAGCAGGTGAAGAAGATGGACTATTTCGGGTAACCTGAGCATGAGTCACAAATCCTTTGAGTCTAGTCGACACAAATTTTTTGTCGATGACCACGCCCCATGTCATCGGGGGTCGTGGCTGCTGCTGTCGGGTCCTCTTGGACCGTAGCTTCGGGGGTCGGAACAGTAGCCACAGCCGGCTGTGGTGGCACCGTAACCACAGGCGGCTGTTGCTGCCTTTGTTCGTTGAGGGTGGCTTGGTCTTCATCGAGTATGTATGTAGCATCCAAGTCCCCTCCCAAGTCAACACTAGCATCCATGTTAGGTGTTGAAACATCAATATTTGTACCTTCGGCATCCAAGTATGGATGCACATCCTCAAAAAAACGAACATCCCTTGAGACAAAGAACTCCTTTTTATCCAAGTCATATAAATACCATCCCTTTTTACCAAAAGGGTACCCAACAAATACACAATTTCGACTACGACTCGCAAATTTGTCACTTTTTGCCCTTTGATTATGAGCAAAACACAAGGACCCAAAAACACGCAACTCACTAAACAATGGTGGGGTGCCAAATAAAATTTCATATGGAGTTTTATTGTTTAGAAGGACAGATGGTGTTCTATTAATTAGATGAGCCGCCGCAAGGGCACATTCTCCCCAAAAATAAATTGGTAACCCCCCCTGAAATCTAAGGGCACGAGCAACATTGAGAATGTGTTGGTGTTTTCTCTCTACTCTCCCGTTTTGTTGAGGGGTTCCCACACAAGATGTTTGAAAAATAATGCCTTGAGCCAAAAAATAATTTTTCAAGCAAAAGAATTCAGTGCCATTATCACTACGGACTATTTTTATTTTCTGAGAAAATTATCTATCAATCATGGCTATAAAGGACATAAACATCTTAAACACCTCCGTTTTATCATTCAATAAATATATCCATACGGCACGAGAATAATCATCAACCAAAGTCAAAAAATAATGTGCACCACAAGAAGAGGGTTCGTTATACGGTCCCCATAAATCACAATGAAAAATTTCAAAAATACGAGAAGCTTTATTTTCACTTAAAGGAAATTTGTCCTTAGTGTGTTTGGATCTATGACACACTTCACAATCTTTATTTAAATGACCCTTAGAGTTGCTAAGAAAAGGAAGGAGTTTTACAACTTTCTCGGAAGGGTGTCCCAATCTTCTATGCCAAAGCTTCAAATTGGACGAGTCTTTGATAGAAACGGCCGCTATGGATGCCTCCTCCCGAAAATAGTATAGTCCAT
This sequence comes from Chenopodium album, assembly GCF_948465745.1. NCBI lineage: Eukaryota > Viridiplantae > Streptophyta > Magnoliopsida > Caryophyllales > Amaranthaceae > Chenopodium > Chenopodium album. The sequence continues at coordinate 3,103,748 of NC_137855.1, forward strand.
CCCTTAGATCACCCGTGCCAATCACCTCCCTCGTGCGTTGGTCCTGTATAGTACATGTGAGAAATTTTAATTTTGTTACTACCTTAGCTCCGATACCATGATAATATTAAGAGAATTAGAAGAATTTAGAATTGTATTTCTTGATCAAAACATTCGACCAACATAGATATTTATACAAGTCTTGCCCCTTGGGCTCCAAGCAAGAGATCATATCAAATCCTATCAAGCTAAGGAAACTAACAAACCTTTCCTAAGATAAACTAGAAATATATCTTGCATAATCAAATAATATATCCTAAAGATATGATGATATCTTTCCTAACAAGGTCCCCAGTAACCCAAACCCAACATAAGAGGTGAAGATTTGGATCCATAGGAAACTAAATGAAGAAGCTAAGCATGATATGATGATGCTTGAACACGTGAAAAGAAAAGGGTGAGATAACTTCCAGAAAAGAAAATCATGTGTTGAGCGTCATGTTATGTAGTCGTATAAATAAATGTCATGCGGATTATCTCTTTATTCCTATGTCAGAACGAAATCACAGAGCCTGTCTGTCTGTCTTCGCTTCAACACCCACACCCACACATAACCATATATATATTTTTTTATTATTTATTTTATTTTATTTTTTAACTGTATTATAGAGAGAAAAAGTTGACTTGTTGAGAGAAAAGTAAGTAATCTAACGAACCTACCGTCTAGAAGCTACTCTTTTGACAAATCAAGCAATTATATAGGAGTAGGAGTAGCTCCTTTTTACAATCACGAGCTTAAAGTGGATACCAAATGACTTGAGACTTTGGAATAGTAGTGCTCTCTTCCCTCTTTCATTTATATTCTCCTTTATCATATTCATATGTGCCGTCTAATTGAGGAATAGGTTGACAAAAAAACATGTTGAAATTTCTAGCCTTCTAGGATTGACATATTAAAAGGACGTTTTTTTTCTCATAACCAAATCTTACAAAAATAATATTACGTGTATAAAGAATAACTGCACATCAACGTTTTGTCTCTATTTATTTGTCCCATTATTTGACTAATCAAGGTTAATCTAAATGAACTTATCTGTCCGACCGGGCTCGTCTTTGGCACAGGCAAGGTTTCCCGTGGGAAAGTCCTATTCTTTTGCTCGACCGAGACTCCTTTGGTTGACCACCTGTCGGACCAACTTGCATGACTACAAGATCATTGATCTACTCTACCTCAAATCACCATTTCCTCGAAACCCCTTTTCAGGGGAAAGAAACTACAATATTCCTTTGTCAATCCAATGACACACCAACCACGCCCCCATCAATATCAAACCTCATTAGCAATCCAGAAGAACAGGATCCACGCGATTTAATTCCCGTCGCCCCCTCTACTTTACCTTCACTAACAAGAGGGACTAAAAAAACAATTCATATTACGCTTTACGTTCCTATTTATTTGTCCCATTTGACTTTTTAAATTATATTCATAAACACTACGAGTACAATACATATGAATTACGGGAGTACAAAGTACTAGATTTACTATAGCCGTATGCCCCTATAGGCAAAACAAAAGAATGTTCGATTAAATTGAGAAATGTTACTAGAACAAGTAGAGGAAGCGAAATCGGAATCTCATTGATAGTCAAATGTCTCCTATATTTAAGATTAAGATTTTAGCCAAAAATATAAAATAGCTCAATTTTTTTTGCATCAAACCAGATCTCTAATTTTCCTTTTCCTTTTCCATTTAATTTCCCCTGATTTCTTCTTCTTTCTCTCTCCTCTCTGTCTTCCTTCTCTCTCCTCCCTCAAACTTAAGGAACCTGGTCAATCAATGGAGCACCAGCTTCTTCTCCTTTTCTCCACTTAAATAACCCTTTTTCAAATTTAATCCAATTTTAAAATTAACCCAAAAAAATTACAAACTAAAAAATCAAAAAAAAAAAAAAAAAAAGAAAAAAGATTGAAATTTGAATCTGGGTTTTTGTGGGTTGTTTCAGAAATTTTCTGGGTTGCAATGGATCTAAGAGTTGTATTGTTGTTGGGTATAATTTGTATCTGGCAATGTAATGAGATTTCAATGGTTTCAGGCAATGCTTTTTTTAAGGTAGAACATAAATTTAAAGGTGGGAATAGAACATTGAAGGAGCTTAGAGCACATGATGTTCGCCGCCATGGTAGAATGCTTGATACTGTTGATTTCCCTCTTGGTGGTAATGGGCAGCCTTCTGATGCTGGGTTTGTTCTTTATTTTTAATTTCTCTCTCCTTTTATCATGATTTTAATTACTACGTATCTTATGTTCTTTTTTAAATTGGTTTTGAATTTGTAGGTGTATTATTATATTGTTTTTTAATGTGTTGCTTAATTTGATGCAATAGTTGCTTTAAATTTGATTATTGTTGGTTAAATCAAGGACTTGATTGATGGTGTTTTGAAATTGGAATGGAACTTGTCAGACTGTCTAATACAAGAATTGGCTGGTTGAATAGGTGTTAGTGGAAAATTGCTTAGGTATGATTAATTTTGTTTCAAAAATGGAATGGAACTCGTACGACCGCCTATACAAGAATTGGTAAAGTAGGTGTTTGTGGTAATCGGTAAAGGTTTGATGGATTGTGTTTCGAAAATTGAATGGAACCTGTCAGACCATCTAATACAAGAATTGGTAAAGTAGGTGTTAGTGGTAAATTGGTAAAGGTTTGATTGATTGAATTTAGAAAATAGATTGGAACCCGTCAGACCGTCTAATACAAGAATTGATAAAGTAGGTGTTAGTTGTAATTTGATTAAGGTTTGAATATTGACTGTGTATCGAAAATGGATGGAACCTTTCAGACCGTCTTGTACAAGAATTTGTATTAACTTTAAGGGTAATGTATATGGCATTCTAAAGTTGGGAAATTAATTGACCTTTGGTTGGAATTTTGGGGAGAGGTGGGATTGAAGTATTTCTATCTTTCTGTAAAGAAAATTATAAAGAGCAAAATGATGGCAAAATCAACTTTACCTTATTTCAACTAATAATTAAAGTGAAGAGGTATGGAGATGTGAGGATAAAGTTGTTTTCCCTATTTTTTCTTAGCTTTATGAGGTCTTGGTGGCTAAGATTTTGGCAAATAGCTCAACTCTTTAGGTTATTATAGATGATGCACGATACAAAGTACTCTGAATTTCCTAAGGTGGGACAAATGTCCCATTCTGGGTGATATTCTGATGTGTACATAATAATTCCTTGCTAGCTATTAATTCAAGAAAAAACGTAGAGAAGATGGATTCAATTGTACTTTTGTGTATTAACCAAGCTCTAGTTGATCCTTGAACTGTTTAAAAGGTTACCAGTGATATGTTGTTTTAATAGTAGGAAACTTATGACATCATATTTTCAAGCGTATGGAGATTCGTGGGTCTATAGAATTCTTAACATAACAAGAAAAATTATTGTTTTCAAAAATATCTTTATGTTTGTAGGCTGTACTTTACGAAAATTAAGATTGGGAAGCCCCCTAAGGAGTATCATGTACAGATTGATACAGGAAGTGATGTTTTGTGGATAAACTGTGAGGGATGCGATAAGTGCCCCAAGAAGAGTGGGCTTGGAGTATGTTATGCGTAATCTCTTGAACCATTTTTGACCTTATTAATCTGTATATGTCAGCTTCGGAAACTTATGTTATTGTATTCATGCAGATAAAGCTGAATCTCTATGATCCAAAGGGTTCATCTACGGCCAACTTAGTAAACTGTGATGATTCTCAGTGTACCATGATATACCAGGGTACTCTATCTGGTTGCCAACCAGATATGCTTTGTCAATATGAAGTAACTTATGGTGATGGGAGCACAACTTCTGGATACTTTGTTGAAGATAATTTTCATTATGATAGCGTCTCTGGGAATTTGCAAACAACAAGTGGAAATGGTTCTATTGTTTTTGGGTAATAACTTGTTTAGAACTGTGTTTCTTATATTTCATGTTAATGGATGAAAAAAGTTAAATATTGTATACTTTATAACAACTTATGCTCCTCTTTCTATCAATTTACACATGATGCTCTTCTGAGGACATTGTATTGTTTCTATCAGCTGTGGTGCTAAACAATCCGGTCAGCTCATTACAGCTGATGAAGCACTTGATGGGATAATGGGTTTTGGACAAGCAAACTCGTCTGTGCTGTCACAGCTTGCAGCTTCTGGAAAGGTACAGAAGATGTTTTCTCACTGCCTGGACAATAAAAAGGGTGGTGGAATATTTTCCATTGGGCATGTTGTCGAGCCTAAGATGAATCATACTCCATTGATTCCAAACCAGTATGTCATGCTATCTATTGTTGTCAAATCTTATTTTCATACTTGCTTTTAAATCACTAGCATTATACATGTACATATCTGTGTTATTATTGACTTTTGAAGTGTCCATACTCATGTTGGGTGTTGAGTATTTGACAAGGATACTTGAGATGTAATGGACAGTCTGGGGAACATAGGTTATAAGTGGTGGTTTCATTGGCTTTGTTGTGTCAATGCTTATTTTATTTGCGTGGTGATGTGATTGAAGTGTTACTTGCTTAAGAAATTTTTTTGCCTCCTTTCCATCTCTCTTTTCTGTTGTGTTAGGGGTCTTTTTTAGTCTGCTTTTCATAAGCTAAATTTAAATTACTTGGTCTTATGAGAGGATGATCCCTGAGGTATTAATGTTGCATGACAATGAGAGCTAAAGATTAAGGAAAATATCAGTTATTGAGAAAGATATTGGGGACTTGAGGTAGTTGAGTTTATCATTTGCAGATTAAATTCTTGCATTAACGGTTCTTGATTGAAATATTATGTTCTTGTTAAAAATTAACGATTCTTACGGAGAAAATTTTCTACAAGTACTCTTTATAAAAAAGCCTTTGCTGGTAATCAAGGAGATTACATAATCTTACTTACAGGCACTATTAGTTAAATCATTTCCAAACTCTTCTCATTTCTATCGTCCTGTGGTATTTTAGGAGAGGCAATAATATTCCATTACTCTATTATTATTATAGGGTAACAATTTCTTTCGATTACTCTAAGATACTATCACTAGTATATGTGAGTATTAATTCTGGATAGAGGAAGTTTATTTGCATGTTAATTTAGGGTTTTAATCAAGTTAAATATGTATGCTGTAGCTAGAAGGACTACGTGAACATGAATGCCTACACTTCTGTGGTGAAATAATATCATGTTTGCATGTTTAATTAGGTTTTTATTGAGACCTGTTATGTATGTTGTAATCAGACTGCTACTACCCTCTTAGGGCACATTACAATGTTGTCATGAAAAGTATAGAGGTGGATGGCGAGGTTGTAAAACTCGATACCGATACCTCTGGGAGCGATAGGGGAGCAATTATTGACAGTGGTACTACTTTGGCGTATCTCCCAGATGATGTTTATGACAAGATTGTTAACACAGTAGGTGCTCTGTCTTGATGTCCATTATATAGGAAGGTGGATTTTGCTATTGTGGAGGCTGGATATGTAAGACTTTTTTTTTTTTTTTTTTTTTTCTTTTGTTTTCCCACAGATTCTTGCCAAGCAGCCCCAGCTACAATTACATACTGTAGAGGATCAATTCAAATGCTTTCAATATTCTGGAAAGTAAGTCTCATTTGGCTTGCAATTTATGATAGCGTTTCTCTGAAACAGAGACTCTACTTGTTTCTTTATGTGCTCTTTTATATTCGTTTTTTTATCTTTCAGAGTAAAAAGTCTAGGTTGGAAGAACATAATTAAAATTTGATTTTCCATCTTGTTATTTTGAATCCGGCAGATACCCAGGTCACAAGGGTGTGTTCGGATGAAATTTGGTGAATAAACTACAAGGAGTCAAAGATAGATGATAGTGCAAGCTTGAATAAGATAAAATTAGGTCTAAACTAGTTAATATCTAAACAATGTACCTAATTTAAGTATGAGATAGTCATATGGGATTTTCTTTTTCCAAGTTCAAAATAAATTATACTTTTAGGCAGATTGAAGTGCTACAGCCAAAGCCAAAGATTCCTTAAGATCAATATTTCTGATTACTGATTTCCCTCTGTTCATTAATGCAAAACATCCACATTTTTTGAGGTCTTGACCATTAAATTTGTTGAGGAAGTAGTGGTCAAACTCTGATTTTGAAAACCATGGACTAATAGTTCTCCACATGTTTATGATTTGTTAATTACATTGTTTACATAACTAATTGTTTCTAATTGCTTCATAGTTTTTTTAGCTTTACTTACTTCTGAGTAACTAATTGTTTCACCTGCGTTCCAGAATTGACGATGGATTCCCCAATGTTATCTTCCGTTTTGCAAATTCTCTCACCTTGACAGTACATCCCCATGAATATTTCTTTCCACTCACTGAAGGCGTAAGTATATGTACCTTGGATGTTTTCTTATCTCGGAATAAAGTTTCTAAGGGGCTTGTTGTAGAATGCAAGTAATATATCATTATTTTGTATGGTGTGTACTACTCATCATGCAAAGCTTGTGCTAAACCTTTAAAATGTAAAATACTTAGGTTTATATCTGACACCTCATTGCAAATCAGTTGTGTTATTAAATGTGTTAATTTTTGTTTTTCAGGAAAATAAGTGGTGTGTAGGTTGGATGAACAGTGGATTACAGTCTAGAGACGGGAAAGATGTTACTATCTTGGGAGGTATAATAATACTTGTATATCATAGCAATTTCTAAAATCAGTGTTTAATTATCATATGCATGTTCTTCCCCTGTAGATAAGGTTGTTTTCTTACAGCTTCTTTACTTTTTCTAATTATGGTTTGTTGCTATGCTACAGATATTGTACTCTCCGGCAAAGTAGTGTTTTATGACCTTGTGAATCAAACTATTGGATGGACCGAATACAATTGTGAGTTTCATAACCCCCACTTCAACTCACAAATGATTTTTAGTTTGAAAAAAGAAATACAGATTATCATTTTGTGCAAAGAATCTGTATGAGACCGGTCTCACTCCAGACCAGCAGTTGTATAATTTTGGCATTCCAATTAATTTCAAAGCCACTCGTATTATTGCATATGAAATTTTCGAGGCTGTTTGATAAATACTGCTAAAAACAATACAATGTCACCTTTATAAATGTATCTCTGCCTGAACTGTTTTCTTGCTGAATTACAGGCTCGTCGAGCATCAAAGTAAAAGATTCAGAGTCAAGAGCTGTGTATACTGTAGGCGCCCATGATCTTTCTTCAGCTAACTCTTTAATTTCTGGGAGGAGTTTATTGTTTTTGTTTGTGCTAATTAACCTTTTTTTCACAATTGATCATTAAAAAATCCATTAATTTTTTACTAGGAATTTTTTTTATATGGCAAAGGAGCTATTATCAATTGAATTTTCGTTCGATTTCATTAATTTTACATGTATAATGTGATTTACCATGCCTTCTATTTTCCATCACTCTCCTAATGCCTTCTGTTTTCCATGCTTTCATGGCGGCGAAGAATACCTATGAGCTAAGTGGACAAAGAGGAAGCTCCAGCTACCTTCACACTTTTTGGCCTTGGGCTTACTTTTCTGTATTAGCACTTGCAGCAATTTCTTAATCTTTATTTTACATATCAAATCGATTTAGAAATATAGAAAATACATACTAAATAAGTACGAAGTATATACTATTTAATTATTTATAGTAATATACTATCTTCTTTTACTCGAAAAAAGACGTACAAAGTATGAAAGTATAAACGATTCGAGCATGTAAATTTTACAAAGTGTTCCTCAAGTACTGTACAACAAAGTAAATAAGTGCTAAGAATAATGCAATCTGGTACAAATCCCTTTGGTAGGAGTCATCCCTTTGAAAGAACTGTAAACATGAAAAACAAACATTGTCAAGTTTCAATTAAGAACTAAAAAGAGCCCTAGAAAATCATGCTTCAATCTTCTACCATTAGTTACATACTTGCATTATATTGTATCGCGTTAATTTCTACCTTCTATGACCAATTTATGACCGATAATGTCTAGTTGTTGATAGCAAGTAAAATGCAGATAGTGAGTAATCGAGTGTAACAACTAAGGTCTTGTAATCTTCAACTTATATACTTTGTAGATAAATTTTAGTAAGGATCAATAAATTCAAATCGACAAGTCAAAAGTAGTTACCTTGGTAGGATCACCAGAAGGGTCAGGGTATATCTCAATGTTTTCCTTAGGGGTAGAAATCTTGCTACCAAGTTTCTTAACAGAATCAACCACATCCTTCCCAGCTTCTTTCGTTGCAAAAAGGCGGCGTGATGCCCAGAAGTATGCTTGAGCTATAGGTGATGATGAAGATAGATCCCAGGATTCCTCGTGCTCGATTACTTGGCCACTAATCTGGTTTAAGGTGAACTTAGAAGTCACCTTAATGATCAAATCTCCACCTATGCTAGCTAAGATTGACTTAGGCTTCCCTTTGAGAGTCCATTTGATGTTTAGCACACTTGTTGACAGCATCATCATTTCTTGCACTGTCTATATATTATGATCAACCAACAATATTACATAATTTTTACAAAAACCTTAAGATTAATATGAAAAAGAAAATTAAACTAGGTTGTAGTAGAATTATTTTAATTTACCACTTTAGGATTGTCTAGTGCATCAGTTATCCAAAGTGGTCTTTTGTACTTCTCTCGTCCAGTAAAGCTTCTAACTGGATCCTGCATATTGCACAATAGGTTATCACTCACACATTTTCGACAGGAGGCAGGGATCCGGGGCAGGGGAGGTGTTCATAGAGAGTCACAAACGAAAGAAAATAATGAGTCTCTAATCTTTGTAGTAGGTCTACTCATAAGCGCTTTACAAACTTAACCAGTAGACATCTTATATAAATGACAGTCGATATTTTGAATGATCACATTGAATCTAGCATACAATATATACTTCGTATAATACAATACAATAAATATAATACGAGTAAGAAAAATAAAAATATAGTTACCTTGTATTTAACAGAAACAGCAAAAGTGCCAAGTGCACGATTACCTTCCCTAAGCTCTAAGATATCACGTACAAGTTGTCTAGCAGTTGATTCAACCAATGGACTACTTTTGCACTCAAACTCATTGCATAGTTCCCCAAATTCCATCCCATCCACTATTTCATCTGCTTCTGATTTTCCAACCCTTGAATTAGAGCTCGCCTTTGTCTTGCTTTGATCATTTGTTACTGCCATAATATACCATGATCAATTATATAATCTAATAATACGAGTACACTTTAATGTAACGCTTTTAAAATATCATAATGAATTTTACCATTGAAGCTAGCTAGCAGTGGTATATTGTACGTGGTAACAACTTAGTGACTTACCATGTGGTAGGGAAATTGTTCGGCGATTGGTATAGATATGGTGAGTGGAGAGAAATTTTTTCCGACATTGGTAGTGGCCGGGGATGGTAGGAAAAGGTGTACTGGAGGCCGTGACTTTGGATGTGGTTGTATTGATGGTGGTGGTGGTTGCAAGGGTGCTCATCTCTACTATCCATTCTCAAAAAATGTTGATCAAGTTTGTTTTTTGTTTGCTTAACTTTATTTTTTTTAGGGTATGTGATTTTTGTGATTAATTATTTTTGGCTCTCTTTTTAGGATAAGGTGGGGTGAGTTGGGTTGGTTTGGATTCTAAGTGGTGGAAAGGCTTTGGCTATCTGCCAGGTCATAACTAATTTTTTGTGGCATAACAAGTTCCAACTTGCTCATATGAAGTCCATGATATATTATATGGTATTTGGAGGGTGAGAGGTCAATATCAATTTGTGGTGGGGTTAAGTTTCAACTTCTTAATAAGCATTAATAGAGGATTAATGATGATAATTAATCACGGTAAAGTCGGTAATAATTCTACTCATATATATGTGAGAACATACTAACAAGAAGTGTGAGTCGTCTTTTATCCTGTATCTTCTAATGCTTATATATAGGAAAAAAATTATCATTTCTAATCTTGTATGATTGAAGATCCATGATATACTCTATTAATTCTAAACACTCTCCTAAGTAAACTTTAGGAGTAATACTCATGTACGTATTATCAATTTATTATACTCCATGTTTCTTAAAGGTAGAGTTGATCAAGTATAAACTCATCACTAATTTCTTGTTGTTTTTTGATAGTGATCTAATTGAAGAATAATTTTTAGGCCATTTGATTTGGGCCGCACAATCAGTACTTTAAGGCATAATTTCTCAACCTCAAAAGTGGGCCAAACCATAGGATTCAAAGTCTGGAAAGAGTCCATGACATGTTTGGGCCAAAGTTGTAATAAAAAGTTTATTGTTCTATGGTTTTGCCACTCTGTCTAGCTCTAGAACCATCATGATATTATTCCCAGTTTTGTGAATTATACATACTACTGTGGGGTACATGGTACATCTCGAATTCGACACAAATTTACATTATTTCGGTCACATATCTATGACATTTGATTGATACCCCCTCCGTCTCTTTATTAATGTCTATTTTCTATCAATTATTACTCACATTATATAGAAAAAGTGGACATTAATAAAGAGAAGGAGGGAGTATATCCTAATAAATTGATCAAATTTAGATTTAAATATGAACAAATCTCTATTGACACAATTGTAGATTATATGATATCATCTACACTAAATAGTAAGATAACAAACAAAATTGTAGATGACACGATATCCAACACAAATGACACAACTCGATAGCTCACAATTTCACAACAAAGGTCATACATATGAGTGCATGACATCCATTTATATAACCCAAGTTTCATATTTAGCCCATTTTGAGGTCATGATTCATGAACACATTCTATATATAAAAAAAATTTATGAATCATACGAACAAATTGCAACAAGATAGGGTAGATGCTCCCCTAAAAAAGAAAGGTGACCAATGACAAAACAAATAACTTTATACAAATAATTACGTGGTCCTTAATTCCTTATTGAATTATTTGGAGTGCCAACTTGGGACGACCCCCTTTAATTTTAATTACTTAAAAGGTAATTTGTAAGGGGGGTCCTTAATCCTTTGCTAAAGGGGTGGGGACATATCTTATTTGTGGACAAAGTACAACAAACTACATTATTATTGAAATTTGGCATTTTGTAAGATTGACTCTATAAAGTTTATCGTAGTCTAGTACAGATAATTAAAATTGGATCTATACTAATCATACATAATTCAAAATGTATGCAAATTATATATAATCTATGTAAAAGTAATACAAGTATAATGTTATGTTTATTTGACATTTTTATTTTTTTTTCCCGATAAATTAAATAGCGTTTTACCTATAATTATATAATTATATAAAGAGAAAAGACAATCATAAACCCTAAGCAATTAAAATTTCAATTGTAAAAACAATGGGATATGAAAGTCAATAGATTTTGAAAAACGAACGAATAGCTTAATTCAAAGATAGTTGATGGATAAGCTTTTTTTTATATTTTTTGGTACACAAGATTTTTAAATTAATTATTTCACTAAACAATGACCAATTTCTGACTCATATGAGCCAAATATAAGCATGCAATAGCAATAATTTAGAATGGGATAGGCTCGATGCTCCCTCAAAAGGTAGGTGATTGAAAAAACACAAAACTTTATAATTAAAGTACAACAAACAACATTATTATAAATTTGGTTTGTACCATAAGCACGACATAAAAGATGCAACCTTTTTGTGCTAATCTACATGACTACATGCATGCATGATGCATCCATGTTAATTCCCATCTTAGCTAAACTACGCATGCACGCATTTTTAGAAAATATTGTTATAATTTTAGTATTTTCTCCGTTTTAAAATAAAAGTCTCATTGCTCACATGTATATTTTTTCTTTAGGATTAACCATTGTAGAGTACCGATTTACGGATTAAAATTAAAGTTAAAAAAATGATGTACTTCCTATATCCAATGTAGTTTAGTTTATTATCTTTAAGAATTAGGAAAGTAAGAGAAATTATAGGGGTTTTGCTGATAAAAATTTAAGAGAAGTGAAACTTTTATTTGGGAATGAGGTGAGTATATTCTTTGCTTCTGCAAGCTTTCCAAAATTATTGAAACGTTAATTATAGAATCATCAAATTTGTTGGGTGGTTGATTCTCTACACTCTGAAGTTCACCTACTATCCTACTAGATATCCTAGTTTTAGATACGAACCTACTGGGTATAATTACTGCACAAAGTGACCATGACCCTTTTATATGACTGATTAGTAGGCGAATATGATTTAAAACCACCTTGTATGACCCCATATTACATCCACCACTGCCAATTTTGTTTTCAACATCGGGCATCAAAATCTTAAAATATGATGCGAAAACGTGGATTACAACCTTCATTTTGGAAATTTTCGACTTATCCGGACTCGAAAAATTAAACAGTCGAGATGTCTTTCATAGACCCCACGAGACTCCAAGAGGCCACCTAAGTAGTTGAAGTTGTCCACGCACTATGCCACTAAAATGTCAATGTAGCTAGTTACAAACATGCCTCTTGTCATTGACTCAAAGTGATCTCGAACCTTTATCTCTAGTAGGCATATATGGTTTCAAACAACCTTTTATAACCCTGGTATGCATCCTCCACGAATCCACGATCACTAGATTAATTGGCATCAAGTCCCAAAATCTCTAAAAAATGGTCCGGAATTAAGGATATAATGTGAATACAGAATACCGGTTGAGTAACTAGCTACCTAATGTGTACAAATCTGATGTTTCGGCCTATGTCACGGAATGGAAGAAGGTAAGTCAAGTGAGACAAACACATTCAAAACAAGGTCGCCTTAAATATCACGTACTAAAATGTTCCAATAACAAGGAGAAGTAAGAGAGAAAGACAAACCTAAAAACTCATTGAAAATGTTGTGGTTCTTGTTTCAAGAGAGATTGCCCCATTTTGCAAGAAAAAGAAAATTCATTCTTATACGTACGGGTCAACAAAGTAGTAACCAACCAAATCAAGGTCAAGATGTACTAACTATTTAGCACAAGTTCCTACAGATTTTCAAACAAAATATGTGGCCTTAATCTTTGAAATTAATACTTTTAAGAGGTGTGTCTCACATTTGACATATACGAAACAGTTACAAATATTTATGCATCCTAGGTGCACCTTGGAGTACCTCTTGGATTTGTGGACGTGTTTTATAGGTTTGACTCCGACCTATTTTAACTTAACAGGATTTATCGAGACGTACTTATGAAAGTATTACGCAATAGTCTATATTAACCTTTTAGATGCAAATTGGATGTGGAGTTGTGAATAGTTTATACATTAATTAACCTTCGATATTAACTTATTATCCATAAACATATCTAATATGAGTACAAACTTAATTTACTTAAAGTGCGTGGAAAAAGGTTAGGCGAACAAGATGAAGCCTAGCTATATTAATATACCTTAGAGTTTAAATGAATATATTGTCATTTGATTCTTTATAGCATATAAAAATGGTTCTTCTTATTTTCTTAATATGGAGTACTTAAAATAAAATCATAAAATGGTCAATTAATAAAATTTCCAAGTAAAAAATAGGTGGAGAAATGAGAAATGAAGTAATCCTACAAATTTCAAGAAATATATGATTGAGTATTGACCATCCATGCAAAGGACAACGGGTGGTCCTGGAATCAGAAATATTTTAGGTTCTACTGAGTACTGAGTGATAAATAGTGGAAGAAAAAAGAGAGAAACCAGAAACCCAAGGAAAGAAAAATAAATAAATAAAATAAAGAGGAATCTTCTCTAATTCTATATACTAGTATATATTTGCTCCTCAATCATTTTATTAAGATGATTGGTCCACAAATTTTCTTATACTCTTCATCTAATTTAATCACTACGAATATATGAGTACTATGTTTTGCATTATGTATTCTCAAAAGAGAAATTATTCAATTCTTATGATTTTGTTACAAATTCAATTATTAAAATTATTTTGCACTCCAATTTTCACCTTGATGCCCAGTGTGAGGTTATACATAAAAAATTTAATGTTTCACTTCTACAATATACTAGCTTCCCGTTCGATCCCCCGTAACAACAATTGGGAGGGGACTGGAACCTAACCACTCATAACTGATCCCCGAATTCGGATTAGTCCAAAGGGTGAGCTGGGTAGATCACCAAAAAAAAAAAAAAAACAATATACTAGCTTCCTTATACTAAGGATAGAGCTAATTAATATATCTTTTACAAATTTGTAAAGGATCTTGCTAACGAGTGTCCGGGGGCGTTAGATAAGGAATAATTATATTGGTTGAAATAGTATTAAGTTAGGAATACATGACAAAATCACGCGTCTTTCGGTATAATTAATGTTAGTTTTACTATAATATTTCCACTTTTAATTCTCTTATCTCACGCTCCGGAGGCGCTCATTAGCTTTTGCCATTTATAAATAGTTAATTATTCTTTACGGAGTATACATTATTTAAATTCAAAGGGAGTAATAATTAGAAAAGAAAATCGGAATTTGGACCGTTGGATTGAACAAAATCATATGACTATTTAACAAATAATGTATGCAAAGACAAATCAAGGGTCAAGAAATGCGTGCTTTGCATGCACTTTACCTCATTTTTTTCAATTTTTATTTTAAATGCACTTTATCTCATTCTACAGCTTTCCATCAGACTATTCCTCCCTATAAAATGGACAGTGTGTTTTAGAGCCGGTTCTGATTAACTGAACTGAGTTGAATTGAACTGAATATTTTATAAAAGAAGTAAATTAAGAATTAAAGTGAACTGAAAATAATTTAAAGAGAACGGACCCTTAGTCTTTTTTTTTTTTCTCCTATTTTCTTAATTTTTGTTTAATCAACAAAAAACTTAATTCTTGCCAACTTTAATCCAAAAAACCTTCATACGGTCACACCCTTTCGCATTTTGTCACTATCTTATGCAACCCATTTAAAATCCAAGTATTTAGCTTCTCCTTTAAACTCCTCGTTTTCGTCGAACTTCTCTTTCTCTCTCTAACATTGTTTCTCCTTAGAAATTAAAGCCATGAAAATAATTGTACTATTTTGCATGGTTATTCTAATTACCATACTTTCTAATTATGGTAATTTTATCATTACTACTCAAGCTGCTCCTCCTAATTCTCTCATTACTCAACTCCCTGGATTTTCTGCCACTTTCCCTTCTAAGCATTACTCAGGGTATGTATATATATATGTCTCTTTTCTTCGATTTCATATTTTTCTCGTCCTTATATTTGTTGTACATCTGTGCTAGAGATATGAGATATAATCAATATCGGCATATATTGTTCATCATTATGTTATTAACATCATAATTGTATGATTTAATGTAATTTTAATGACATTATACAATGTTACAATACGAAAATTTAGTGTTTTTATTCGTAACTACCGTAATTTTTTCAGTAACTACCTACTCACTTTTAGTTATTAATTAATGGCTAAAAATAATAAGTAATAATACATGTTCTTGGGGGGGACAAGTGTGCATCAAACACTCGTTACACTCCAAATTCAATTTATAATAATAATTTAGTAGTCGAGGTTAAGTCACCAACTAATTGCATATTTTGTTTTAATTTAAATTTCGAATAAAGAAAATTACTATCAATCAAATACGAGTATAATTTAAAACGAGTTTTAATCTAAGATAATGTATATAATTGCATCTAAAACAACTTACTACGTAATAATTTATACTCCAAATCGACAACTTTCATTGATCCTAGCACAATTGTGTTTCCTTGTATACATATTAAGGTACATCACATTAGACGGAAGTCCAAATAATAAAACATCACCACCACCAAAGAATCTATTCTATTATTTCGTGGAATCTGAAAGAAATCCAGACAAGGATGCTGTTGTATTATGGTTAAATGGTGGTCCCGGTTGTTCGAGCTTTGACGGGTTTGTTTATGAACACGGTAATTTTTTCATTACCTATTACTCCCTTCGTTCCTTTAATATTATTATTATTACGATTGTGTACATAATAATTTTATTATGTATGATTTTGTATATATAGATTTTGCAGGGAATAGTAATGTCATTTTCTGTTCTGAATTTTTGTTTTTGCAGGACCATTCAATTTTCAGGCTGGTAAAACCAAGAACAGCCTTCCTTTGTTGCATCCCAATCCATATAGTTGGTCCAAGGTACTGGGTACTAAATATTAACTATACTATACTAAGATTTTTATTGATTCTAGGCACGTTCAGTATTATAAATGTTGTAGAATTAAATACTCGTATATAAAATTTT
This sequence comes from Chenopodium album, assembly GCF_948465745.1. Lineage (NCBI taxonomy): Eukaryota > Viridiplantae > Streptophyta > Magnoliopsida > Caryophyllales > Amaranthaceae > Chenopodium > Chenopodium album. The sequence goes on from NC_137855.1 coordinate 3,120,003, forward strand.
ATCTTCGTATTTATTTTTGTAAAAGGTAGGAAAAGGATCATTTAACTTCGACGACCCTCCTAACTAGAGATCTAAACATCTAATGCATTAGAAATAATGGACAATACTTAGATATTTTGAAATTAATTGACAATATATTTTACGGTTTATTTACTAAATGTCATAATTTTTTTTTATTTTTTATAGGTAGCAAGCATTATTTATTTGGATTCTCCTACGGGAGTTGGATTGTCATATTCCGAAAATCAAACCAAGTACCAAACTGGTGACGTAAAAACAGCCCGTGATACTCATACTTTTCTGTTAAAGGTAAAACGTGATTAAAATAAACTTTGCAACTTTTATAAGTACAAAGTACATAATCGGCTGTACTGCGTGCTGTTTGGAAATAGTTGTCACGTTAATCTTATCTTATGTATACGTTTATTTCAGTGGTTTGAGCAATATCCGGAATTCAGTAAAAATCCTTTTTACGTAGCTGGGGAATCATACGGTGGAATTTATGTTCCAACCCTTGCATCTGAAATAGTAGAAGGTAAATGATGAATAAATGAATAATCTATCATAGTAATTATTTCTTTGTTGATTAGTCGTACTAATTATCATTGTTCATCATTAAGAAGTTTCTCATTGTCAATAAAATCTTTAATCAAATCACTATTTTATCAATATTTACCGCATATGATTTAGTTTTTTTTCTTTAATTATTGCAGGGCTTAAAGCTAAAGTTAATCCCACTATCAATTTCAAGGTAATAAAGTTGTCATTTCATCATTATGTGACTAACACCACTTCAATTCCAAGTGGTTGATATTAATCTCAATCATAATTATCACCTAGAAGTGGCCTAATTAATATAATGTATAATACATTCGTTTTCTAGATTCAGTTGTCACGATATTAATTCAATTTACACAATCAACGTAACTATTTTAATTTTTGCACTACACCACTTCCAAGTGGGTGTATTGATCTCAACAACAAATTCATAATCTGGCCGAGAAGTGCCCTATTATATTTTGCACTACTTCGTTACAATATTAGTTCAATTTACATTATCAACGTGACTATTAATCAGGATTGATTCCGCTTCTAAATGCAGGGATATGTGGTAGGAAACGGTGTAACGGCAGAACAAAAATATGATGGGAATGCTTTGTTGCCATTTGCACATGGGATGGCATTGATATCAGACGATCTTTACAGAGTAAGCCTAATGTACCTAATATATACAACCCACACGACCACACTATCATGTACATGCTAGAAAAATTAGGTATTAAACTTTAATTGCATGTCATTTTAATGTGAATAGTTTTGATATATGATTAAATTTGTTAAGACTTTTAAAGTTGACATGTTATATGAGTAGTTTTGACAATTTGTACTCTCTTATATTGAACTTGAGTGACTAATTGAAAATGATAGTCAAATTTGGTAGACCATAATCATTGATAAGCCAAAAGATTTAATAATATTAAACATGCAAGTATCACTTTTGAATTCGGCATGAAAAGTGTTACAAGATACATGTTATTTGGTTCAGGTTGGTTTAAGTCGTGTCAAGTTATAAATGAATCGATTTAGTTTTTTCTAATTTTACTAAGGTTTTTTTGCTGATTAATTTATTAAATTATATAATCATTAGTCATTATAAAGTTTGTATTGGATCAATTCAGATAAGCTCAACTTTATCTGTAAAATCATGTAATTTTGTAAATAATGTGGTTAGTGTTTTTAGTATTCCAAACACAACCTATATATGCTAGTCAAACTCGGATATGTATCCAAGACTCCAAGTGTCAAACTCGGCTATATTGTGATAAAAATTTCATGACCTAAATATGGAAGGTCGAGGGTGTCCTATCCATATTCGGGTGTCAATAATGCAAATGTATGATGGATCTATAAAGGGTAGAAAAAGGTTAAAAAGAGATACACAAATCTAAAAAAGAGAGCATGAAAGAATGGTTGATTGTGCTAAATTGACCCACAAGAGCAGAAATGCTACAAACCCCCAAAAAATTCTTATAGAATTGCTGACAACTTTCACTTTCGCACTGACCTCAAAAAACTGAATTAGTTTAAGCTTTATTTTGATGACATTGGCCTCAATTGCAGAGAGGTTTAGGCCCACTACCAAGTTGTTAGATAAAAGTCCAAAATTAGTTGATAAGCATGAAATCTTGAAATTGACTTCTCTTTTAGTCGGTACAAAATTAAGATTTTTACAATTTATCAAGAAAAAGAAATATAAAGAAAATAGTACTAATATGATGTCAAATGCATTTACTTCATATTGTACAATTTAACAAACTACTAAACTGCCTACTGATGATATTGCCTCATCATGCATAGGAATTTGTGTTTTGCCATCTATGTGGGGTATCTTGGGATATTCTTAGCTCGGCGTTTTAATTAGGGCTTGTTCAGATTGATTGAACTGGGCTGAATTGAACTGAACTTATTGGAGCTGAACTGAACTTAATATTTTAAGAGAGAGGGAAATTAAGATAAGAATTGAACTGAACTTATTAAAGCTGAATTGAACTGAATTGAAAATAATCTGAAAAGAACAGACCCTTAGTGTAGACGAATGCTACCCTATCAAATTAGTTTAAGGGCTTACAAAATAAAGGAGAGTTAAACACTTTAGAGGTATTCACATTCCTTGTAACGTGTCTACAAGGAATGTGAATAAGCTTGATTAAGATTAGTTAAGGTAGGATATGTTTTGTTGTTCCACTAGTAATTAGACCATGACTTAAGTAGGCCCAAACATAATAAATTAAGAGGAAAGAAAACTGTAAAATGGTAACTAACTCAACTACTTTTGCCCCTTTGAGTAGCATTGAATCACTATGGTAACATCCCATGAGATTACGGAGTATGAATGATGCAAAAATCAAAACGTTTTAGTAATTAATTCGTTATGCAAGTATAATGGTTTATGTTATGCATTATTTCAGGAGTTCACGAACAGTTGTGGATTGGACATAGAAAGTGATGGCGTTCTTGAGTGCCAAGGTTACAGAGACAAGTTATATAAGGTATAATTATGTAATTAAAGTGTTTTATTTATACTTAATGAATCAATTTGCGAATTAAATCATAACAATTGAAATAATGTTTAACTTGCAGGCTATACAAGGTTTAAACATCTATGATATTCTTGAGCCATGCTACCATGACCCGGGAAATGAGCGCACACAAAATTTAAGCTTGCCTAACAGCTTTAAACAACTAGGTGTGACAGACAAGCCACATCCTGTAAGGAAAAGGATGTTCGGTCGTGCTTGGCCTTATCAAATGCTTGTCAAAGATGGCCTTGTTCCTTCATGGCCCGAGCTTAACTCCTTACAAACTGATCGTCGAGTTTCTGTTCCTTGCACTGTAAGACCCTATTCTCTTGTCTCGAATCTCATGTTGAACACTCGTGAATTGACTACGAGTACATACTCCGTATTAACCAAGTCAAAAATTTAATGAGCTACTCTTTCACAGTACAACTTATAATAATGTGATGAAAAAAAATTACTATGTAGAGTGACGAAGTTGCTGCTGCTTGGCTAAACAATGAATCAGTTAGGAAGGCGATCCATGCAAAATCGGTATGATTGTTGCAAAGTTTATTTCCAATTTATTAGACTACAACCTTTTCTTATTTGCTAACTTTAATGATGAAATTTTATGGTTGTATATAGGTAAATGAGATAGGTTCTTGGTCATTATGTATGTCATTAGTGTTTAATCATGATGCTGGAAGCATGATTAAGTACCACCGAAACCTCACTACCCAAGGTTACAGAGCACTAATATATAGGTAAATGAGATGGGCTCTTCTAGATTTGATTATGATTCGGATTATCGAAGGCTATAGATTGATTAATAACTTTGTTTTACTTTTTACAGTGGAGATCATGATTTGTGTGTTCCTTACACTGGCACACAAGCGTGGACTAGTTCACTAGGGTATCAAATTTTGGATGAATGGAGACCTTGGACGTCTAATAATCAAGTAGCAGGGTAATTTTCATGTTTTTCATTATTATCAATCACTTGGTAGTTGAATTAATGTAATTTCCTCCAGTAATTTGGGCTTCTTTAGAATTTATGCTCATCAGTTTTGTGTATGATTGTATATTGTTTACAGGTATGTACAAGCATACGAGCATAATCTCACCTTTATCACCATCAAGGTTAGTCGCGACCTATATCTAAATTTACATATCCAAATTTCGATTTTGTGACAAATTGTATCTCTCTTGTCCAAATTGTGCATGGTGCAGGGAGCAGGACACACGGTTCCTGAGTACAAACCAAGGGAGGCATTAGATTTTTTTAGCCGTTGGTTGGAAGGAAAGTCTATTTGATGGAAACCATAAAAAACTATAGAATTTAAATTTGGTAAAAAAAAAAAAAAAAAAGAAAAGAAACAAAGGTTTTAGGATTTGTGTTTAATGATATAGCTGCAGAAGTGCAAAACTCTACTTTGTATAAATATACAAAGATGTATCCTGCAGGTTGTGCCAAAGAATGTTGGTACAGTTCAAATTTCTTATTTGATTGAAAATTATGTGTTGCTCTGATCTATTACAATGGCGAAACTAGAAAAATAAATGTTTAGAGATCAATTTATAGATCAATATTATGAGAAATTGTATGTCAATTAGATAATACACTTGTAACATAATACTAGTCTAGAAGAACACACAACATGTAGTCGTTTATGCTTGCTGCAATATGAAACAATCATCACACCAAACCAGGTTATACAGTATATCAAAAGAGGCAAATTATAATCAACAAATTACAATATTTTTTTTTTTTTTAATGATTTTACAAAATTTAAGGCTAACCGACTACAGCTATAGAGGATTACTTCCCAGGACCCTAATATAACTGGGCAAGTCTATCCTGTTCAAATTCCAACTTCTGTAGATAGATAGAGTAACTGAGTAACTATGAAAAATTACAGGTCGGCGATAAATGAGCAAAGAGCAAGAGAAGAAAATTAAAAAGTTTTAAGGCCAAGCTGACCCTCCTGCTCTTACATCGTGTTCAGGGCCTTCGTCTCGAAGTTTTCTTATCCTACTTTCCCAGGTGTGAACCTCGGCAGGTTCAACAGGGTATTCACCCGGGTAACACCTTCTAAGGCTGAATAGTCATCCAAAAGCATGTCATCCTCTGTAGCAACCTTATCATCGACCTTGCTAGTTTGCTGATCAATGGTGGTTGGGCCATTGACATGCTCTTTAGCAGCCCCAGCTTGAGCTGGTTCTGCTGAAATTGGATGTTCTTTCTCTTTGGAAGCAAAAGCAGAAGATATGTTGTCTGTGTTTGAGTCAAGGAAAAGACAAACCACAGCACAATCATCTGTCTTAGAAGTCGGGTATCTCATTTTCCATCCTCGGACGGCTGTTTCAACCAGAGCTCTAGCAGCAGTGGATCGTGATGGGGCTCCTGCTACAATGTCAACCACTTCTTTGTTCGAGAGGACATCCCAAATCTGTCAGGAGTTGCAATATGGTGTATAATTAATAAAAGGTTAGAGACAAAGGAATAAAAAAGAAAAGTGGTTGGTATTGAACACAAGTCATACCCCATCTGTAGCCAAAACAATGAATTCATCCTTCTCAGTGAGGCGCCTATATGATACGTCTGGCACCGCTATAAGGCCAAAATCCTTTAGGCAGAAGTCTCCAAACGCTCGTGCCATGGCAAGGCCCGGTGAATCATTGTTTGGAAGCCAAACCCGGGCAACATCGGGTTCATCTTGAAGTGCAAAAACACGACCTCTGCACTTCTTAATTCTCTCTGCTTCCGCTGTAATGCAGAAAACCAAATAAATGATGAGCTAAATTTCAAAGTACTGTAAGCCTATACTATAGTGAAAAACTTCCACGACAAAACACAAAAAAAAAACTAGGAAACAATCATATTTGGCCATCTGCAATATACAAAACACATGCATATCCTATCTTAAATGGGAGCTACATCACACAGGCTCCTCCCCCCTCTCCCTCTTTGTTATTGGCAAATTGTAAGGTAGTGGCAACTAAATTATCACCCGATGTCTACACAAAAATGCATAAAGAAGGCTCCTTTGCAGTCCCTATACTGCTTAAAGCTGTAAAAGTAATATACCAGATACCAGCTACTCTCAAGATCCATATATCAATGATTTGCAATAAACTAATTACATACATGGTCCTAATTGGTCTGATGATTTGAGGTACTACAGCTCCTAGACTTCTATCCAGTTCTCTTGGCACTTTTTTTTTTTAACTATTCCTAAACAGGTGCATTGTTAATAGAACATCAAATGCACACGAGCAGCTTGCTCCACAAGACATCTTCATCGAAACCATCACTGAAAAAACACTATTATTGTCTTTTAAATGGGAAGCAAATCATCAGCATCAGGGTAATACAGCCATGTAGAGAACTGCTATCAGCTCAGAAAACACTAAGGTATTTGCCATAACATTCCAAAAAATTATCTGTGTTCTATAACAGCTTAAGACTACGTACTGGGTTCCACAATTTTATTCTAAAACACTCCAAGTGTCGCATTACAAACTTTAACTGACAAGTGTCAGTGACTCCACGGGTGAATTTTGTTGATCAAATATAATTTGTAGCTAATAAATATTTATATAAAAATGTGACTGATATAAAAAACATTAACTGAAAGAATGATTTCAAGGGTAGATAATATTAAAAATAGGCATCATCAAAGAGAAAGCAGAAAAATATATCAGCAAGAATTACTATTCTCGTTTCTGGACCACAAAAAATCACTGCACTATCTCAACAACTGCCTAACCAAATCCATCATAGGTAAAAGTCATGTTCACTATGTTGAAGATATTCTTAAATATTTACACTCCGTATGATTTATTAGAACGAAAGCAACTCATCCTCATGTGCATTGACACTACAGTCAGCCCATTTTAATAATTCACAGCATTCCCAAGCTGAAACCCATAGTATTATATCAATAAAAAGAGGGGGAGAGAGATAAAACAAAAGCATACATCCTAGACCTTTACACTATTTAGAAAGCGATAGCATCCATCCAAGATAACAAAGTTACGCAAAAAAGAAACTGTGCCCCGTAGCATTAAGCTATTCAGAAAACAATACCAAAATCAAGGTACAAATTAACATTTCTAACGAAAAATTGGATTAAAACCACATCAAAAAGCATCTATCTTGTAAGACAATTCACCACCCCATCAGGAAAGAACCTCAACAACAGAAATTACCACTAATGCCAACTTATCAAAGTTATCACATATCTCCTGGACTTAATAGTAAAAGGAAGCAGAAGCAAAGTTCAAATTGATCCATATCAAACAAAATACCAGCAACAGAATAATCTCTTATAATTATAGAACATCGTAAACAATGCAAGCGTTTGATTGATAAAGCATGCGTTTTGTAACTTTTATTGCTAAGACATACAGAAACAAACAGCTTCCATGCTACTGTTTCTTAAATCAATATTATAGGCATAGAATACAGGCAGGTATTGATTTTTTAAAAATGAGCGAAGAAGGAGAAACAAACCTGGCAGATTTGGTTTGAGATCCACAGTCAACTGCACAGCAACTAGATTATGGTCAATATCTCTGGTCCCTAGCACTGCCCTCGAGTCACCAACATTTCCGATAACAAGGTCTTGCCCCTAATCATAGTCAATTGCTCACTTAAGCAAGTTATTTATATAAAGAATCCTATAAGTATCAAATCAATTTTTTTGTCCACAAACCTGCTTTATAAATGTCACTGCTGTAGTTCCACTACAAAAGCAATCAACACTTGTGTGTACTCTCAATTCCCGGTCCATGATTCTGAAAGCTTTTAGAAATGATTCTTTCAGGATCTGGTAAATTTCTGGGTCTTTCTCTGTTTCTTCAAGATCAACAGAGACCCTGGAATCTTCATCAGCAGATATAAATGAAGTATCTTCTGAATTCATGCTGCTAGAGTTAAGGCTGATCTCTCTGAGAACTTCTTCACTTTTTGCATTCACTTCCCACTGAGCATGTAACTTCTGAGGAAGGGAATCCCTTACCTTCCTAGCAACCATATGGCCATATGGTCCATGGCCATCAAAAACCCCACAAAAAATAGTATCATTTCTCGAGCCAAAGTTCTGCAAAAAAGGATAATATCAAGTAATTAGCAAAGATAGCTCGTTAACTTTACAGGAACGTCATCAATTCTCAAACACATACAGAAGAGCTCTAGGTCCCGAGGGAAAGAGACAATATCTCAAAGAAATCTCCTTTCACATTATGACATAGAAGAAGATGAAATTGAAATACACTAGGAAAGACTGTGTGCAAAGGAGACAGAGACATATGACTATATGATTATAGAAAAATAGAATGTTGGTTCAGACATCTAGTCAGATGCAAATCAATTCAGGATGTCACATCGCAGTCAAACTACCAATCATACAAGTCAATTCTACTTAGTATGCAATTAGTCGCCAAATATATCATTCCCTAAAATGAAATATCATGTACTCCTTACTAGAGTTTTAGTGGAAAACGGATATAGCAGATTATCTATATCAAAAATGCATGTTGGATAAGGATGAATATGGATATTTCTCATCTATTATTGAGGAAAAACTGGATAAGAATGAAACTAGCTGAGAAAACAAAATTGGATAAGGAATTATAGGATAATACAAAAAATACCAAATGAATACAAAAAGGAACACATACTAAACTATAGATAATGATAAAATCATTACTCAAACGCAATATAAAGCTTAAATGGAGAAGGTGATGTTTCAACCAAAATGATGATAAATTTATTTAAAAAAACCCATTTGAACAAGAACAAGGCTTAATAAATTAGTTTTAAAACATTGGAGAGGGCCATAGCAAAGAGCTAATTATGCCAGGTGATGAAAGTTAATGAGCAAATTATAAGAAGCCAAACACAAATGGTCATTCCAGATGTCTACAGCTCGGATTTCGAAACAACCAATCATACATTCTTATCCCACTTCTAATTTCATTACTACGTATATAATCTACTTGTCCATAAAGGCATAAATTCACTTTCACCCATCAAAATAAAAAATTACAGGAAATCAGAAACACTTAATCAATAGTAATCACAATCAACGTCTAACATCAAATTGTAGCAAAACAAAAGATGCATAAACATACTATTAAAAATTGGATTAAAACCCTCACCTCCCAAACAATCATAGCATCCTGGTTGGTCCCCTTCTTCCCCTGCTGAGTAAACAAAGAGGCAACCTCGGTCGAACCATTAAAGAACAACCGGCCCGGGATCTTGTACAGGTACTCATCCTTCCTATGATCAAAGGAATTACCCCGAGACCCGAATCGTTTCTTGGCATTCTTCTTCCTCCTAACCCCTAAACCCGTGGATGGAGAACCGGGGAGAGGGCTCCTGCTTTCCGCAGATAAGCAGGACCCCATTCTCAGGGCCCTGACTATATTTAGTAAGCACTCCAGACCAGCTACACAATCACACCCTCTATATTCAATTGAGGGATCCGTCACTGCTAATGTTACAAAATGACCCTCTATTTTTACTTTCTAATCAAATTCCAAACTATGAATTTATGAATTCAAATCAAATTCAACCCCAACAAACCAAACTATACAATCAAATCAACCACTATAACTTTAGCATATGCTTTGATTCTTCAAATGCACAATTTACACCCAATGAATTACGAATTTATACTCCCAAATTCCTGAAAATAATAATAATAACAATTATAACATTAACAATAATCAGAGAATCATAAACTTCCACCAAAAGAGAAGAATAAAAAAAATTTAAAAAAATCCCTCTTTATTTCTCTTCCTTTATTCGCACAACACAAAAAATTGCATAAAGTAAGAGATCTAAAAAATCACTAAAAATCAATTTCACTTTTTTTTTCTTCAATTGAATTGTTCAGAGTGAAGCACCTACTTTTTGAGAAGCGCTACCATTCCACCAAATTCTTCACAAAAAAGCGACGAATTTTTCTTCAGCAATTCTTCGAATCAAATTCGAAACCCTAACTTCCGATAATCTCTCTCAACAATTAACCCCACTTAAATTAATGATCATGAAACCTCCCAATGAAGCAATTAATTCATTAAACCTCTCTAAACACGGATCAATTAATGTTCAAGAGAGAGAGATTAACAAAATTAATTGAAATTTCAGCACAAAATTCTCAGAGCTCAGAACTTCCAGCGAAATCAAGAAGAGTTCATGGAGCACAAATAAAGAGAAAGCAAAAATGGGTAATTCGAAGAAAATAATAAAAATGGTGAAAAAATTGTTGAAATTTCAATGAAAAATGGAGATTAGAGGAGAGAGAAAATCGCAACTACCCAAAAAACAGTGATCAGCAGAGAAGGCAAAATTAGAATATATGGAGAAAGAGAGAGAAGGAAGGAGGAGGAAGAAGAAAGGAGGTTTCTCTCTCTAGAAAATATATTTTTGCTATTTCTCTATTTTCACCACCATGGAAAATGTATTTATATAACATACTAAGAAAATATATTTATTTATCCAAAAATTATTGAAAATATATATTTTTTGGGTAATAAGAGTGTATGTGGATGGATAATGATGAGTTAAATCAAATTAATAAAAATTGATGAATAGTTTTGTGATTTTTTTTTTGTACTATGAAAAAAATTAAGGTTTATAAAGGTTTTTCTTTTTTCATTTAATTGAGGGGCAACGGGCGGAATCTGAAAAACTGGAAAAAAAAAACGTGTATTTTAAATTGTAAGGTTTGTATTGTGTGAATGAGTTGAAAATTTGTTATAACATAATAATTTCTTACCGAGTATGAAAAGTGGTTTCAACACGATTTATTTCAAGTTTTAAGGTTTGTAACATTCTACTTTGAACTGTGGCGTGTAAATCTGGTTGTTTATATCTAAATATGAAGCATTTTGCATTTTTTTCCTCAAAGAAACATGTTACTCTTGTTTTTTCCAACGGCCTTTATACATATGAATCATGTAAATGATGTAAGATAGTCTACTAAAACATGTGAAGATTCAACGGCAGTATTTGTTACAATTCTGATTAATTAAGATATGTAAATTATATCAAGGGGATTATTGTTAAGCAATGGCAATTTGGTACAATAAGGGTAACATATAATTCCATTTATTAATGTATCAGGAATTTCTAGCAATTAGGTAAGCAAGTTTGATAATTTTTTAATGGCTACTTGATAATTTTAACTACTATTGTATAAATATAATCGACACTCTATTTATTTTCCCTTTAGTTACATATTCCTCTACATGTGAACCAAGGAAAATGAGAAGATGAATGGAGAAAATGAAACTATTAGAAGGTCCACATGATAAATTGTTATAAATTTGACTAGTGTAACCTGAATTTAGTAATACCATCAACAAGCTAAGATGTACTAATGTAATTGACATATTGAATAATTTATCATTGCATATATATATGTTTTACTATACAAGTATACAACAATTAGCTAAGCCGCAAGTTGTGTCTTTTTAATATCTACATATCTTGCTAAGATATTTAATTCCTTTGAGGGTTGGTGGAGTATAGTAGTGGTATAGTTCTCCACCTCATATTCCCGAAAATACATTGATAGTTTGCAAATATTAACAACATGTATATATGAATAACTATAATTCATAACTTCATTTTTGGATACCAATTTAATCAAGTAGTGCTTGACTTAATTTACCTGGTATAAAATACTTATTACCTATATCTCTAGATGTCTATTGTTCGAATTTTATCAAATGAAAGTATTTTTTTCTTTACTTTCTTACTCGTAAAATGTGGACCAAAAAATCGTGACAATTAGGTCTGATTATTGTGCAAACAAAGACAATCAATAAATTGACTTTCTTATAATAGGTTGTATGAAACAATTCAACAATATAAAAAGAGAGCATGAATAATACAAGTATAAGTTTATTTGATTCAATGTAATGCTAGATCTTTCAAATTATTAGTTTTTATTAATAAATTAATTTTAGCATAAAAAAATTATAAGTAGTCGAAATGTTATCATCGGAAAGTAAGATAACTTTTTCTTTTATTTTAACATATAATTATTGAGTTGTGGAGTAATTAGTAATAATATAATCAAAATTGGATGAGATGTCATCTACACGTCATAAATGTCTTCATGTGATATTTTTTGTTATACAAAATTGGACCACGAACTTTTATATTTGAACCATAATAGATACGTCTACTAGTCTAGTAGTCTACTAAAATTATTGAGTAGTATGCATTTTTTTTCATCACTTTTATGGTAGATGAAACAATGACAATGTAGTTTATAAAGTGTACTTTTTCTAGTTTCTCCAATCCCCACCGACCAATCGCCCAAAAACATAATTAAAAAAATAAAAATAAAAAAAATAATTGTCATTGTATACATGCAAAAATCTAAATTACCATCCATATAATTTTTAAGCTTATTAGAATTTCTTCTTTACCTTTTTTTTTCCCTATAATACGTACTCCGTATAAAATAATAGTTTTTAAGCTCGACAAAATTTACCGAAATTAATTTGTTTAGGGGAGTATTTATTATATAATTAAAAGGTGACGTTAAAACTATCTAGAATAAGTATAGTCTTCATTCCTAATATGTACCTACTACCATTGAATTGATGCATGCATGCATATTTGGGTTAGATTCTACTTGGTGTAATGGCTATTCAGTGGGGATGAAATTAAAAAAAAGCATCGTTGAACATATTATTGGTTAAATAAATTGTGTAAAATTAAAGGAGCTGATGAAATGAATATATTTTCTTAAATGAAAGAGACTATGTACGTGATTTCAGAAATTAATGGGCGCATGTTTAGTCAATGCACTATGTGTGGTTTAGTCCTATTCACTCCTTCAGTATTAACATCAATGGTATCAATTTGTTTGGTTTGCAGTTGTAAATTAAAATTGAAAGAGCCATATATATAGGTCAACTATGTATATGTTTGTATTGGTGGTTGTAAGAAAATTACAACTAACCATGCATGTTGGTATTTAAATTTATTATTTCATTCCAAAGATTTTACACAGGAGTAAGGAGGATATAAGTAATTAAGGGTGCGTTATATTCTTTTTTATTTAGTTGTGAATTGAATTATTTGATGGTCATATTAACCCGACCTATACAACACTAATCAAAACTTATACTTCTCTAATATTTTGTATTAATGGATCGAAAATAATTAAGGTGAACATAATGTACAGGACCTATATGCTACGTACATGTACTCGTAAACAACTAAGCTTTATGTATATTATGATTTCTACCACATACTTCGTATATTGTTAAAGCAATTTAAAGTTATTGTTATGAAAATATGTGACAAATCTGACAATGCATGCATGCCCTTTAAGTGGGTTAAGTCATTGATCAAAACATCCATATGTATGTTAGAACCTTCATTTGCTTATTTGGTGCTCTTGCACATTAGCAAATTAACAAATTATTAACCTTGATTATTTCGTACAATTGGTTGTATGATTAAATTAAAGTATGTTGACACACTTTTTATTATGTACTCCCTCAATCCCTAAATTACATTCATGTTTGTAAAATTACACGGGAATTAAGGAGGAAAGAATAAGACAAATAGCAATAATGAAATATTTCAACGGAAAATGCAAAACATTAAATGATGTCTTTGAGTAAAACAAAGATAGATTAATGATTAATGATGCCATGTCATCAATCCTTTGTAAAAAAAAAAAAGACTAATAACATGCTTCTAATTGAAAATTAAGGACCAATCATATTCATTAGGTTAGTTTATGGGAAGTACAAACTTGAGAAAAACGATGGAGAGAGAAAATAATAGTGAGATTAGGATAGTAAGAGGGAGAAAGCATTAAATATACAACAGAAAAAGAGAGTTGATTCGGGATATTTGAAAAAAAAAAAAAAAAACCTTACTAAAAATGAAAAGGAGGAATGTAATTTTGGAATACCCAAAATAGAAACCAGGAATGTAATTTAGGGACGGAGGGAGTAGTAGTATGTACGGAGTAGTAAAGTATGTCCATTTTAAAACATACGAGTATAGTTTATCATGGGATTTATTATTTCAAGCACTTGGTTTACTAGAGATTCTACTTAGCATGATGGAATGATGGATGGTTGGACTTGACCCAAGACCACTTGGGTCAATTAGGAGGTTGAAAAATTAATTCGGATCCCAACAATATCTGAAGCTATTAATTATGCGCAGACTTTGTTTATAATTTTGAATTTATTTACGGGTCAATATATGTCATATGGTGATTGAATAATACAAGAAAATATATAGGGATTCAATTGTGTATATTAATTGCTAATTAAGCTTCAAAAATAGGGCAAAATGTGCAGATGCCACGTGGGAATACATCTGGATCTTTCCTTTCTAATGAATAAATATACATGTTTATTCATTGTGGGGTTACATAAACATGTGGATGAGTTGTGGAGTAATAATAAAACTCCGTAATAAATACAACTCCAACATATTAAGAAGCTTAAGCATGAAAGATTACTTACAAGCCTTAAAACCTTTCAAAAATAAAAAAATAAAAAATTTATACGCCTTAAAAACATTGACATTAACGGTGTGATTTTGTAATGGATATTAAAATATTGTCATTTTATTGTACTCGTATGTATTTAATTTAATAGTTATATACTTATATGTAACATTTAATGTTGTATTACTTGTATTGTTGTATGTATATATATAATATACCATAGTCACTATAAAAATGAAGTGATAGTGCAAGCTGCAAGATTCACTATCATTAGTGTTTGAAATTGTCAATCGTTATGACATCTATAGATAACTATATAGATAGATATTTCTCCGATTGATTAATATGTATTGGCTGCTCGGTTGATGATGTAGTGATTGATTATCGACCTTAAAAACGTGAAGTCTTGTTGCGTATCTCAAGTCACCAATTCACCAAGTAGGCAAGTATGTTCAAAGCTTTCTTACTTTAACCATATGAATTTGAATAGAAAATGTAAAGACATTTTAAAATGGATGTTACCATATGAACATAAAATGTAAAGATATTATAAAACGGATGTATATATTATATGGAGTATTATTCATTAGCCGAATAGTTACAATTGCAGATATCCTAGTGTGTCAAATCAACAATGAATTTAACTAACACGGTTTGTTTAAGGTAGGTTAAGCAACATAAGAGTAGAACTTAAAGATGCTGTTCATACTTGAACATGAATTAACTACTTAAACATGCATTAACAAATAAAAAAGAGTACGTATTAAATATACTACTCGACATTGACTCGCATTTCGCTTTTTTAAGCTATATTATAAACAAAGGTAACAAGATTAATAATAGTCAAAATTCCATATTTATTTAATTATATAATTAGTATCATTTTCACGAATCACGAGTCTTTCGATCTCAAAGTGATCTTTGAAAATTTTATCATAATGTGTAACATTAATATACTTGGCCTCTTGTACTTTTATTTCTAGTTTTTCAACCTTAGACTTTATGGCTAGGAGAGAGATTATAAATAATTACAGTATTTTATTAACCATTAAATATTCTTACCACATGAAAATCGTGTTAACTTTTATATTCCTTCATTATAATAATTACAAATTCACCAATATCACCATCATCATTTTTATTCAATTTAAAAGGTTAATTAGGTACAAACAATAATCATAACGTCCTCTGTTTACAAATTCGATGCATGCATATAGTTAATTTATATCAATTTTATAGCTAACACAAAATATTTACATGTCATACGTACATCAAAATGTAATTATCAATCACCTATTTACATTATAGTACGTTGGTCATTTAGACTTTTAGAGTTTCAAAGGTTATCATTCTAAAGGAGTGTTATACTGTACATGTCAACATCTAAGCTACTCTACTTCATTCTTTCATAGGAAGTGTAAAAATTAAGTTGTTGTAATAATTTTGAAACAAATGAAGTATAAGAAATTGAGAAATTACGCAAAGGCTTTTATGTACAATTTAGAGCAATTTTTTTACCAACTAGCAAAGCTTGACTTAGGGCCTGTTCTAATTTATTGAACTGAACTGAACTGATTGGAGCTGATGAGCATAACTGAACTGATTGGAGCTGATGAGCAAAACTGAACTGAACATTTTATGAGAGGAGGATATTAAGAATTAAAGTGAACTGAACTAAATTAAAACTGAAGAGAACAGACCCTCACTTGGTAAGAGTTTTACCTTTATTACGTGGTATAAGTTTATTAATAATTAAATCTAACACAACCTAACTTTACCATATACTAATTACAAAATTATATATATAAAAAATAAAAATGATACTATTTTTGATAATTTGAACAAACAAATTAAAACCGTGGACCTAAGTCTAGTATGAATAGGGTGAGAATATTAAAGCAAACGAATAAGGTGATGACAATCAAATCAAATCCCAAATTCCTTATAAGGTGGTTCGAATTTTGCAAGTGGGAGAAGTTCGATATGGACGGTTTTGTCCTCAATTAAGTAACGTGAATCTCGTTGATGAAATAGATATTGTGGACAAATAGTTGCCAGAATTATGTTAACTGTATTTATTTAAGCTAAGACATTTGATTTTGATACTTTGCTAAGTGACTAAATGAGAGATTTAGACATCATAATGAGCATTACTGTAGTTTTCACACCTCAAAGGCTCAAACATGCATGGTTGTTCTGACACTCTGATCTCATTTAACTTTAATACTGTACTATAAGGTGTCAACTAGTTAGTTATAATTTATGTTCATCAACTAATTAATTATCTTACAGTTAGGCAATTTAGCTTATTATAAATGAAAAAACATTGATACTTGATAATATATGAGTTAGGGCACTTTACGCTTATGATTTGTCTAACATGAATAATCTTAACTTATTATATCTCGTTAGAATTTATAGAATATTTTTAGAGCACTTTACGCTTATTAAGTTCATATTATTTGAAATAGATGAAAATAAGGTAAATAAATTAAATACATTTTTATAAAGTAGGTGCACGTACAACTTTAAAAGGTGCTTACATGTAATCGGCTTAATCACACATTTACATTCGATATTTCCACCATGCATGGAAACTAAACATTACATGTATGATTTTCATCCTCATATATTTGAGAAAATAAAGTATGAAGTGACCTTTCACCCCCTTAATTTTCCTTTATTTTTTAAAATGAAAGAAAGCAGATCGATTGTGTTCAATTTATGGAACAAGAGAAGTTCACAACTGTACCACTTCACATCTGTCTCAAACAAGTTTCTCCGTACTAAATAATTGAATATCTGATATTTTTATAAGATTTTTTTGTTTTTGTTTTTGTTTTTTTATTTTATTTTATTTTTATTTTTAAATTTGGGAATCATGGCGGTGAGAAAAAGGTCCAAAATGGTTGATTTGATCTAGTAATTAATACTTATGAAGTATCAACTTGGAATTTAAAAGTAAGAATCAAGGTTGGATTAGCTACGGGTTGGAGGCCCTCCTTTCACGTACCGGTCACCACTATAAAGGGTTGGGGTGAGAATTAGAAGGGTGTAATTCTCATTCTTAATTAACAAGAAGAGAGATCTTTAGTAAGGGACTTTTCCTTACCAAAAATATATCTATATAAAAAGAAAAAAAAACTTGGAAGTCAAAAGTAGTTGTGAGACTATTGAGTAAAAATCTATTACATTTTAATGTTTGAAAAATTAAATAGATGGAGTAGTAAAAAGGCTTTTAGGTGGTCCTATTAAGAGAATACAAATTGCTACTAGGTGATCTAAAAGGGAGGAGTGTTTAGTCCACATATAAGTCTAAATGAGGTTCAATTCTAAAAAAAATTGGTTATATATACAAAGTAGCAGTAATAAGTTTGTTAGCTATCTTATAACAGGTTATAATTTTTTTACAATAATGTGCAACAACTCACAAATGAAGTACAATGAGGTTTCAAGACTTTCAACAATAATTGTATTTTGATTTTTCAATTGCTTATATTGAGGGGAGAATTTTGTGGTATTTATCCATGATATATAACACATACAAATTTTATTAGGTGACTAGGTGAGGTGTAGTGAATTAACGGTCCAATTTCTACTCTTTAATTTCGTTAGGAAAGTTGAAAAGGAATAAAGGGTGTGAAATGAATGCAAAATCTCTCTCAAATAATCCCAATTGTCAAAAATTCATAGCTTGTCATCGTAGCGTGGTTCACGCATAATTATGTGACGTTATTATATAATATACAGTTAGTTGATTACAAAGTTTTAATTTTACTGTAAAGTTAGTTGAAACTATAACCTAAGGTATGTATGGTCCTTTTCTTAATACGTTTCTTACTATAAATAGTTACAAAATTTGGAATATTATTTGTATTTATAATCATTTTTGATGTGGAAATGTTGTAAATGACACATTTAAAACTTACTACTGAGTACTACTACTCACTTAAATTAAGTTAAATAAATGACGAAGTAATTTGGATTATGACGGTCTTTATTTCTTGAAGTTGAAGTGATTAGATTGATGAACTAACCAATGACATAAGGTAATCAGTAAAGGTTATTATTAATTTTACAACTTAATTACAAGGAATGTTATGCTGTTGACAACTAATTAATTTGATCAATATGTCTACCACGCTTTTTTTCTACATTTTTATAATAAAATTCATGCTCAAATAATTCATGCCCATACAAAGTCGTCATTAATATAACATATGTACAATTATTTACGGAGTACATTTTTTTAAAAAAAGCATTTTACATTATATAATACACATTATTTCTCAGTTTTTTGTTTTTTAAAGCAAGGATGATAAATAATCAAAGATAATGCAATGGGAGTTTATATGCAATTAAGATATTTGGTTTAATAAAATATGGTTAGTACTTATTAGTGTAGATAATAATAGGAAAAAAGGTTGGGAAGAGTGAGTTGTAAAATTCAAATTTAAGCCGCCATTGACCTTTGATCAACAAGATCAAATAATAACTATAATCAAGAATACATACGATTCTGTCATAATAGTATCAAAATAAAATACAATTAAAAATTACATGAGAAAATGTTTAGGAGCAAAACATGTGTAATATTGTAAAAACGTATTAAAGTCGGCATGGCACGGCCGTGCTAATATGCAAGCTAGGTTGGCTGTGTTTTAAATAAATTAAGAGCATGGTGAAAATGCATGGAGAATAATTAACTCGGTAGATAAGGCGCATGGCCAGCTACGTCGAGGCGCAGCATGTATGATATGCATGGGCTGTTGTGCCAATATATCTTACATTTTTGGCTTCATCAATACAACTACTCGTATAATTGAATTTGGGTGATTTATTCATTAAGTTGATACATCCAAACGCCTAGATCAGAGCAGCTGTTCACTATTCAGTGAAACTGTCTTATGCATGTCAGATCATTTTGTTTACCGACCTACAAATTGCTCAATTTTATTTGTTGCTAAATTTGAGATATGCGAAGTAATTTTCTAGTGAGCTCTTAACGATGGTGTAAGCCATAAAAATTCAAACCTACAATATACAAATAAAGAGGTAGAAAAATATGCAGAAATAATATTTTAATTGATTATTTATTAGTTACAACTTTTGTTAATCTTGATTCCTCTCTTTCCAAGGGGGTAGGGTTTTGATATGTGATTATAGTATGGGGTCTTGTCGGTTTAATCCATACTATTTACCTATAATATTTGGTAGTAGCTAGGGAGGATATGAGGTCTTTTACAAAATGAAGATTAGATCGAGCTGAAAATAAAGGAAGAATCTCTTTAACTTGATTGCTTCTTCTCACCCTAATCTTTTTAGCTATGCAATAAACTAATAAATTAATAAGTTAAGAAAGCTTAATGCTAGAAACATAAATAAAGAAGTAGCCTAACCTTTAGTCAATTAGGTAAAGAACATGTAATAATAATACATACAAAATGGTTGTGCAATTATCAGAAAGGCCTTTTTGCGTATCATGTTACCTAAGTTGTCTTTATCCATATTCTTCTCTCAAACATTCTAACATTTCTAGATCACCCAAAACTTTCAACTTTTCAACTAAAAAATTGTTGCCCAAAATTTGTAAAAACTATTATTAAAGTTTTCATTAGATCAAATCTCATCCATTTATTATTGTGAATGTCGGCGCTATTGTCATGTTCTTTGCCTACTTAAACTTGGAAATTGCTGACTTGCTGAGTTGCTGTACTCTTTTTTCTTCTAATCAAAATCTGTAAATGTTATACAAAGTTTTTTATTTTTTTTTTAGAAAATAATTTATTACTGAAAACTGATATGGAGTATTGATTACTCCGTATTATCAATTGTAATAAAGTACTCCTCTTTCAATAATGTAATTCTTCCCTTACATGTATTTTTTTAACACACATCTTTGATTAATAATATCTAACTTATCAAACTAATAAATATTATGAAAATTCACATTATTCCAAATTTTATAAGGTCGCAAATACTAGTATTTTAAAGATATTAATGATTTAAATGATGCATCCATGAATAACAAAGTAAACATGGAACAAATGGAGTGATACAAAAATTCGAGAAAATCTAGATTAGGTTTTGTCTCCCGCATGTGTCCCTACCAACATACCATGTAACACATACAAAGTATGCTATGACTATGAGTCATATATATCCTACTTAGAGCTGGGCATGGGCCGGGTCAGCACGCGGGCGGCCCGGGCACGGCACGAGGATGGCCCGGCACGGCACGGCCCGACGGCAGGCCCGGCCCGGCACGATGGCACGCCCCTCGTGCCTCGTGCGGGCTGCGGTGAAAAAAAACCCAAAAGTGGCCCGGCACGGCACGAGCCCGGCCAATAGCCCGTGGCACGGCCCGCAGGCACGGCCCTCAGGCACGGCCCGCGGGCTAACGGCTAACTGGCGCTGCTCTTGTTTTTTCCCTCCAACGGCCATAAACGGCTATAAACGGCTATAAACGGCTCTATTTTCACCTATAAATACCACCCTCAACTTCCAATTCTTTCCACAACTCAATACTCATCTTCTCATCTCATTCTCTTACTCTCTTACTCTCTTATTCTCATATATTATAATTTATAAATTATAATCTCTTAATATTTCTTAATCTCTTATTCTATTATAAATTTTACATTTTTAATATTATTAGTCTACTACCAAAAAAAAAAAAAAAAATTGTTATATTTACATTCGGGAAATTATAATTTCGGGAAATTATAAATTCGAGAAATTATAAATTTGGGAAAGCATTGAAGCGTCATTGTAAGATCTAACTCAACTTTATTTTAATTTGTTATTGTTATTGTTATTGTTATTATTGTTATTATTATTATTATTATTATTATTATTATTATTATTATTATTATTATTATTATTATTATTATTATTATTATTGTTGTTGTATACTTGGAACTACTTAATTACATAAAAACTACTTTCTATTTTAATTGTGGGTTATTTGGATTGTTGAAATCTGTCTAAGGCGGGATTTGGGCTCTGGACAACGTCGATCCTAACCATAACCTACCTGGGATCTCATTGATTTAGATAATCTACTATTATTATAATTATTTTTGAAAATTTATTAACTTACTAATTAAGTAATAATTAAGAAAAAAAACTTACTTATACTTGTTAATTGTTATAATTTGTTATAATTTGTTACTTTGTTAGTGTTATAAACTTATAATTGTTAATTTGTTATAATTGTTAATATTGTTGTTAATTATTATTTATTAGTTAATAATCTTAATTAATCATGGCATCAAACCCGAACCAATCCTCCTCTAAAAAAGCCAAATCTAAACGACCATTGGAAGGCTCTTCTATGCCCCCCCCTACAATGCAAATCCCTACTATGCAAATCCCTACAATGGCCAATCCCACCCACCCCGGGTTTTCTACCGGTTTTCCCACCGGATTAGATCAACAAGGGACATTCCAACCATGGCAAAGCACCCAATCTCCACCTTATTATGCCTCCGCACATGATATGCCTTTTGAATTTAACTATCAAACAACTCAAGCAAGCAACACACAACCTGCCGGCTCTAGTGACCCATCCGTCCAAAATACTATTCCCCCATCTGATAACCCATTCATTGAATGGTACACCGAAGAAGAAATGACCCTTTTGAAAAACCGAAAGAGTAAATGTTGGCAATATTTCTTGTTAAGTAGAGATGGTGAAAAAGCCAAGTGTAAAACTTGTGGTAATATTTATTCGGCTCCAGCCAAAGGCGGTACGGGGCACCTAAACCGACACAGTGAAAAATGTGGTGCCCCTAGTACTGACCCAACTCAACCAAAAATTTCTCAATTCCATCCTTATGGCTTCACTTACAATTATGAGAGGGATAGGGATGAACTTGGGAGAATGATAGTCCAAGCCGAACAACCTTTTCTTTTTGCTGAAAGTGATCCGTTTAACAATTACATTAAACGAGCACTACAACCCCAACACAAAAAAATCTCCCGAAAAACCGTTAAAACAGCTGCCATGAAAACTTACTTAGAATACAAAATGAAATTAATTGAAGAACTTAAAACTCTTACTTCAAGAGTTTCTATAACTTCTGATGCATGGGATGGTGGTTATGGTTTACATTATTTGTGTGTTACTTGTCATTGGGTTGATAGTGAATGGTTATTGCAAAAACGTATTATTTATTTCAAATTGCTTGAATACCCCCATACGGCCTTTAATATTTCTAATTGTATTATGAGTGCTCTTGATGAATATTGTCTTAGGGACAAAATCATGTCCATGACGTTTGATAATGCAACATCCATGACAGCTAGTGCTAATCTAATTAAACCAAACTTGCATAATGTCATAATGGATGGAGATGCATTACATATTAGATGCATTTGTCATGTTTTAAACTTGTGTGTTAAGGATGGACAAGAAGCAATTGGTCCATACTATTCCAAAATTCGAAATGCTGTTTTGTCTATTATGTCTTCTAGCAGTAGGTATCAGGAATGGAGGCGATATCTTAAGCAAAATAAGATAAAGCCTATTAGAATTAAAACGGATTGTCCAACTAGGTGGAACTCCACCTATGACATGTTGAGTCAGGCACTTTCGTATAGAGTTCCATTTTCATTGTTTTACAATAATAAGTATCCACAATTCATGATAGCAGACTCCGATTGGGATAATTGTGAAAAATATATGCAATTTTTACAATTATTATATAGTATGACTCACTGTTTTTCTTCTGTTTATGTTCCTTGCATTCATTCTTTCCTTCAAAATGCATGTTTATTTGCTCAACTTCTTTATGAACATCGATCACAACAAGATTACAATGATTATGTTCCACAAATGGAGGCTAAATGGCGTAAATATTACACTAAGCTTCCTATGGTTTATATGTTTGCTTCTATTTTAGATCCTAGATCAAAGTATGATGGCACATTTATGCTAATTGATATTTACTATGAATGCATGCAACTCGGTGATGGTGTCGAACAATATAAAAATCATGTGAAAGATAAATTTTTTGAGTTATATAGAGTTTATGAATCTAAATATGGAACCGTCACTCATTTTGCCCCTTCTCAAACATCCAAAAGCGTAAGTAAAACGGGCAAAAGTTTGGCGGCCCAAGCTGCTAACATGTTATCTAAGTTTTCAGGTAGTGGATCATCATCAAGGCGAACACAAAGCGATGTTTCGGAGTTGCAAATGTACTTAAACTACGACTTCATGAAAGGCTTGGACGAAGATTCGAGGTTGGGGATGGACATCCTAGATTGGTGGAAATCCCAAAGCACAAAGCATCCAATTTTGGCGGCAATGGCACGTGATATTTTCAGCATCCAAGCCTCCTCCGTTGCCTCGGAACGAGCTTTTAGTGCTTCGGGAAGGGTTCTAGACGATAGAAGAACAAGTTTGAAGCCCGAAACACTAGAAATGTGTGTTTGCTTGAAGGATTGGATGGATGCCCAAGAACGCATCCAAGATCGTACTTTTACGGCCAACGACAACATCGATGGTTCCGATCGTTCTGGTTCAACTAGCTCCTCCGCATTAGCTAGTGAACATGAAGCCGAAGATGAAGACGAAGAAGATAATGAAGACCTTGATTGAAGATTACCAACAACTCGAGAATTAATATTAATTAGCGAAAATTCTAGTATTTCCTATGTACTCTATTAATTAGTGAAAATGTTAGTATTTCCTATGTTGGCTATGTACTCTATTAACATTAGCCGTATAATAAAATAACAAAATAAGTTATTCATCAATTATTGTTAGTTGTACGGCTTGTACCCTTGTACTTCATATTATCTTTTACTTAATAAATTTTTATGAATGAATTTTTTCAACTTTTAATTTTATGGAATATGTTATATTGTTATTTAATTTTTGTCTAATACTTATATAGTTATATGAATAATATGATATATAGTAAATTATGAATGAACAATAAATATTAATATAATTTAAACAATATTTAATATAACTTAACTCCGTAAAAAATTTAATAATTATTAAATTCAAATATTAAATTGTATAATTATTCAATTCAATTTTTTCTTTCATAAAAAAAATTCAAGTTTTTTTAAAGTTTTTTTTTAATTTTTTTTTTTAAAAAAAAAAAAGAAAAAAGGGTAAGCCGTGGCCCGTGGGCCGGCACGGCCCGCCTCCACCGTGGGCCGGCACGGTGGCCGGCACGACGGGCGGCCCGGCACGGCACGACCGGCACGGTGGGCCGTGCCGTGCCGTGGACAGGGAAACCTTGAAGGCCGGCACGGCACGGCACGGCCCGCCTCCACCGTGGGCCGGCACGGCCCGGCACGACACTGTTCATGGCCCGCCTAGGCACGGCCCACGGCAGGCCCGGCACGGCCCATGCCCACCACTAATATTCCTACTCATGCAAGACTTTTTTTTTCAGTTTATTTGGCTTATCATTTTTATGCAGATAATTTGTTGTTTTATTATTCAATTTAGTATGATTCATGTTCTACTCAAAGTTTTAATTTATAGAAACGAATCTTTTTGCATGTTCTTAACCATTCTTAATCTCCCTTAATAATCATTAATTTCTAGTGTATAACCACTTTTTGAACATCAATTATCATATACGAAGTATACTTTAAATAATGTTAAGGTAATGCATAAAATTAAGATCTATAACGTTAATCATCTTTACTTAATCATTATAATCATACATGTATAAATAACAATGAATACTTAATTTGTTAATTTCTTGGTTGATTAATATAGATCTTTAGACATTAGCGTGGAGTTACTCGATCAAGACAAAGGCACATTTTCTTGTAATGCTAGCGTGGTGTTTCATAAATCTCTTTGTAAAGTCCGAAATAGAAGTACGTGATTGTTACTCCAACAAAATTTACATCTACTCTATCTTTATGTGTAATACGGAGTATAATACCTCTTTGCTCTTTGGATTGCTTACGTGATATGAATAAGAGGAAAGTATAATTATGTGAGATCTTATTCATTACTTTCTCTGCTTTCCTTACTTGACAAGTTGACTCACAATTTTCTATTTGATCGTCATTGGTGATCTATGTACAAGGAAAAGTATAACTACGTAAGATCTTATCTGGAAATACATTGTACTATCGCAATGACGCGATATCTATATTATTCAACTTATTGAGAATAACAGTTATACATTGACAAATATTATACATAAAACATGTCTAGTAAAAAAACCAAGGGAAGAACTCCTTCGTGTATAGAATGTACTTCCTCCGTTGTTTTTTTTTTTTTTTTTTTTTTTTTTAAATAATTACAACACTTTGTTAAAATGAAAATGTTACAATAGTTAAAACATACTATAAAAAGAAGGTTTTTATGGTGAAAATTATACTATTACTTTTATTTAAAGCTTATAGCCCACTTGATTATACTCCTAACATCTAAACCCCAATTAAAGTGTATTGTATCATATGTGGTCACTTTTCTTAAATACCGTAATAAAATGTACTTCATATGTTGTAACCGGTATAAAAAATCGGATGAAGTATATTTTCATATTCACGTTTCTTGGTACGGAGTACTATGCAGCAAATGGCAAATTCTTGGGAAACAAAATCACTCATTCACTCATCCCAAAATGTCCAAATTACTTCAAGGATCCAATATTCTTTGCCCTAGAAATCATCTACTTGTAAGAACTAAGAACCATACTACCGAGAAAGTCATAGTGGCCTAAAAGTGCCAGTGGTACCACTAGTCCACTAAAGGTACCAAAATATCAGAAATGTGCCTAAAAGCTTAAGCCTAGATCCAAATGATACGCGGTTTAGATTTTAGAAGCTCCAGATCAAGGCCCAAATTTGACGAAACCCGTAGTACTTGCACTGGTTACTTAAACATAATCAAGTTTAAGATGGCTTTAGTTAGTTTTATGCCCCTCATTAATATTGGATCAAGCATGATTGCATAAAAAATACTTCACAAAATTACAGAATGTTCCATCATTATCTGTAACAGATACAACGGCGAATCCACAGATAATGACGATACAAAACTTTGCATCCCTGAACCCTTGTTCTTTGTGTGCGTAGTGTGGGGGGGGGGGGGGGGGGGGGGGGGGATAGTAAATACTTTGCTCTTTTATACTACGTAAAAATATGTGGAATCTAAACTCTCCAAAAATTCTAGTTCTCATCAGGGGTTATTGGTTTGTGAAGAGGATTCACGGATTCACCCACAAACTCTGATCTCAACTGCATCAGCAGCCTCCCCAAATAGTTAAGGCCTTCTCCATCACGTCCACCCCCCCAAAAGAGATTGTGCGGTGAACCTTCAACAAGAATAGACCCAACAGTAGACAGAAGCATGGAGTTCAAATGCGGGTAGATTGAGAACTTACATTTCAGTGCACTGTACATGATATCAATTTTTGCGGCGTCCCAGTCGGACCTTACCTGGACAGCATAATTAAAGACCATATAGAGGAGATTAGAATGCGAATACAACAGAGATCAAGCAAAATCATGTGTTCTACAGCATAAAACATTTGCACATCTATCAGGTGTATTCACAGACAACAATTCTTTAAAAATAATATTTTTAGAATGTAATATGAAGATAATTACACATGGATGCGACAAAAATTGAAGGATAAGTAGATAGCTACGGGCCTACAGAGTATGAATTTCACTATCCAGGCATACATACAAACTGAATACAGCACATTGTAAAGAATTTGGGAATTTATGCTGACAGGTGACAGCTCAAGATACCGTGCAAGGCTGAATCCTAAAAATTCAGCTTCTACTGGCTGTGGTCCCCTAAGAAGGACTTGGAATATGATCTTCAATTCAGACAATCAAAATGGACAGGATGAGATTAGACATTCCCTTTCACAATAAAGACACGGGAGAAAATAATACTCTGTAATAAGCATCACAATTATAAAGCAAGAAAAGCAGTTTTGATGATTCCATTGAGCTCTAAATACATGAAACATACCAGGTCTGGTCTTCGTCTCTGCATTTTCCTTCCTATCCTGGCTGCTTCTTCAGGACTTTTTGCAGACTTAATAGCCTCAAAACACTCTTGTGCCAGAGGATCTTGTACACCATAAAACTTGTGTGCCTGCAGAGAAAATACATATAAAGCATCCATATTCCATACAATGTATCTACAGCTAAGAAACGGTATGGAAAAAAAAAAATCCCAAAAACAACTAAGATTTTTTGTTTTTTTTGTAAAAATATCTACTATTCAACTGACTACAGTTATCAAAAAATATTTTTAATTAGGGTTCACCAACAATACCCTGGTCTTTAGACCCTTGTTTTCAAGCTTCTATCATTTGAAGTCTTTCTTTTTTTTTTTTTTTTTCCCCCCCTGGTTTTAGCTGTACTTTTCGAAGATAACAGAATTCTAGGAAAAAAATAGGTGAAAATGGAAAAACATTTCTGAAAAAGGCCTACAACTTTTGAAGGTTGTTCAGAGAAAACATAATTGGTTAACGTAATGTAGTTACTGATAAATGTTCTTTAGTAATACAGAATGAGGTGAGGGAGAGGATTTTTCTAAATATTCATTACATAGAGCAAATGTGTTTCCCCAAAAAGATACAAAATGCATACCTGGTAATAATGCTCGACACTTGACCAGGTTGTATAATGGCCACCCTCGTCTGGCATCTGGATAGGGTGAGGTGAGAAATTGGAGAAGGAACCATAAGGATCCCAAGTCTTGTAGAAGGATATGATACTTGATTCATATGGGTTAATTGATGGATCAATTTTCGATAATTCAGCGAAAGAAGGAATGATCGGTGTCAAGTCAGGAATGGGCTGAAGAAATCCACTGACAAGCATGTCAGGTCCAACCTGAGATGAAAGAAAAAAATTCTGCATCAGGAAACAAGTAATGAGACATTACCCTACAAATAATGCCTGTCTAATGTGTCTATCCAGTTATACTAACCATTCCTCAATAATTAGTTGCACCTTTAATCTAACTTATGCATAGGATATTACAATATAAGAGCATCAAAGTCAGATCACAGGGACAATATCTAAGGATCAACTACTGGAGTAGTGGTGTGTGCAATATGATTGAGGACTTGCGGCAACACTTTATGCTTCCTCATCTTTATTAAAAGGTAGTATACAACAACAACAACAACAACAAAGCCTTAGTCCAAATGATTTGGGGATTAGTAAAAGGTAGTATATGATCTTAAAATATTTTCTGCAGAAAATCAAAGAAAATGATATCCAGTCTCAACACAAGTCTAAGACATTCCTTACAGGGAGTGGAACTAATGTTTCGCAATCAGGATCTTACTAATTGTAGCTATGTCTGAAGAAAACTCAATCGGAAATGACAGCAAATTTCCTGAGTCTATTTCCCCAAAACACGAGTTTTTCTTTCTTCCAGTTCCATTCACCACAATATTGTTGAAACAGGAATTTCATCAACACCTATCCTCTAAATCTCTGAGTGTTAGGAAAAAGCACTTTCACCCGCTCAACTAAACTAACATTTGAAAGTGAAACAAATCAAAAATAGCTAAAGCTAAATAATGATTGACAAGATAATCAAAGGCAGAGGTCAAATCAACAACAGAATCACTACAGCAAAGGATCATAACCAGAAGACAAAAGTATCACAGTACAACCAACCTGTTCATAACTGACATCATGTAAATTCAGAGCTTGAGTCATCTCAACCATGCCAAGTTCTCCAACAGGAGATGGCGCCCCCTTTCCACCAATAATTTTAGGAGCAATAAAGGCATAGACCTAAAATGATGAAATAACAAGCTTAGAGAATAACAAAATATATGCACAATGAATCCTTGCAGCAAAAATATATATAAATCTTTATGAGGATCATGGAGGGAGTCATTGGGGACAATGATAATAGTAGATTTCAAAATCAGGTATTGCACCACCTCTTATACACCTTCTCAATTAATAAGCTAGTTGACAGCAACAAGGTAGATTTTTAATTAAACATCAGGCCATATGCAAATTCAATATTAGTTCCATAAGGATTGACCTATTTAAGTAAAGCATTCTAAAGTTTGTATTTAAAAGAGCCATCCTAATCTAAATCGGGTTTAGTCTGTATATCAATGGTATAAAATTACTCCCCTTTCTCAAAGTTGATCCAGACTATTATATAAATAATGATTGTCTACACCCCAAAACTTTAAACAAATTTCATGAAATAGAAAATTAGACCTCACTAAGGTATATCACTTGTCAAGAGAGCAAAAACAATAAAATCACCTATTCCTGAAACCCTTAAAAAAAGAGAGCGAAAACAATAAAAGTGCCTAACTTTATTAAAATGGATACCAATGTAATATTTTCAACAGCTCAAGGTAGCCCACTGAAAGTTAGCTAAATTATATTGATGTGAAACAATAGGCAGCCCCCTTTCAAATCAAACTATCATATTTGATGTCAACAGGGGCAATGCAGAAAAAACATACAAGTCAAACCTTGATAAGAATCATCAGTGTACACTACCAAATGTCTAACACCACTTCATAGATTATAAATGGGAAGTAAGAAAAAGATGAGGGAAAAGATCACATGCATACTTTATTTATAACACCAGAAGAAATAGCTGATGCAGCCAATGTTCCACCACACTCCCAGAGAACCGAAAGATATCCACACTCGTAAAAGTATTCCATAACATCTCTAGGATTTAGAATCTCAAACTCAATCACTTCAACGCCTTTGGAAGCAAGGTATTTTTGAAAGCTCCTTCTAGCACCTTTCTGTGTTGCCACAATGGTATGCACTTCAGAAGTATCCCAAAGGTGTGCTATCTCAGGAAGATCAAGAGACTGTGACACAACAATCCGTACAGGCGAATGCCCACCTTGTTGCCTTGCAGTAAGTCGGGGATCTTCATTCCACATTTTTAAAACAAAGGTGAAAAAGAATAATTAGAGAAATATACGATAATTCCTAGAATGATGTATTGCACTAACAGCCCAGATCCATACTATCATTCCGTACAGTATTTCCTCCAACAATAATGGCATCACTTCGACCCCTCAGTTCAAGGACTCGGCACCTTGATAAATTGCTGCTTATCCATACTGAATGTCCCTTGTTAGTTGCTATCTTCCCTGACAAGAGACAACACTAAATACTGTAAAAAATTATATTGCCAAGCAACAGCACCATTCAGATTTTTGCCACATTTGATAGTTTTGGTAACTAACAATGTCAAGTAAGATTTCTATATAAAAAAAAATAATAATAAACCTGTGATGTATACCATCAAGGGTCATAGCATATTTGAGAACAGAGTATGGGACTTGAGAAGCAGCCCTGACGACCAAAGGAGCATTCACGAGAAGGCAAGATTTCAAAGCTTCCTGCAAGAACCAGGCTTCAGTTAGAGGCTAGACACCTTGTTACTTGAACAATTACAGACAATATCAGATAATGTCAGATGGGTCATGAATGTACAATCCTAATGAAATAGTAAGAGACTTGCCTAGGATATCATCTATACTGTAAATTTACAACTTTGTGCCATACGAACCATCAAAGATTTCATATACCTTTAAAGCCCTTGTCTTTATCAGACAACAAATCAACTGCGCAACAATAATGAGTCAATATCCATTCCAACTTAACTCAGCAAACTTCTAACTCAATAAATTCATCTTCTCGTCGTATGAGGTTTTGTCTCAGCTTACATAAAAGTTCTTCCATCTCATCCAACACTTGTCTAGTTACTCCAGTCTAGCCTATCTATTCTACTTCCATTAAGATCCTCGACATGAACTGGCTCGGTAACTAAATGTCTACTAACAAAGGGAAAAAATATAACACAACCACCATAAGTTACACAACAAATGCGGAACCATCAGCTTTCCTAAAGTCACTTTGACTGTCCCTAATAAAAGTGATGGACAATGATCAAACTCAGTACTTTTCTTTCTGTTTTGAGCTTCAAACCTACAAATCTACTACTAGTACAATGAAAAAAACCTAGCTAGTTAAGATTATCATTTTTTTTTTAAGATGCAACCAAACAGATACACCAAGTACTAACATATTATGGCAATCAAATAAAAATTACAAACATAAAATAAAAAAGTTAAGCCAAGATTAATAATCATAGAATTAAAATTTTAACAAGAAGAATTTAAAAATGAGCAAAATTTAATCAAAAAACCTCGGCAACATCGCTTTGCAAATCCTCACCAAGCACATCAACATGAATTCCTTCACTTCGAAGCGCTTGAATCGCTCCTCCTCTCAAATGCTTCAACGGATGTCTCATTCCAATCACCACTCTCTTCACCCCTGCCTACTCACCACAATTCACACAAACAACAATGCACAATCAAATTCCACAATTCCACAAATCAAAACCCTAAATTCCGCAAAATAAAATCAACCAAATCAAAAACAATTAAAGCATGAAAAAATCAGCAAAACCTGAACAAGAGCAGAAACAGCAGTACGTTCACCATGACAATCACCACACTCCATATTAAGATACGCCGTAGCACCTCGACACCACTCGCCGGCAGCTTCAACAGCCTGAACTTCCGCCGCAGTAGTTCCCTGAGCATACAAATAACCTTCTCCGACGATTCTTCCGGCTTCGATTACGCAACCGAAATTCGGGTGAGGCGATGAAAATCCGGCGGATTTGTCGGCCAATTCGACGGCGCGTTTAATGTAGTATGCGTCGACTGAGTGTGAGCGGCCTGAACGGAGGTTGTTAGGGTTAGGATTAGGGTAAGAGATTGACATTGTTGGAAGAATGCAAGCTCTTGCCATGAAAGCCGCCATTTTTGGGTTTTTTGGAGCTCTGAAAACAGGTGAGTGTTGTAAAGGAGGATAATGGTGTTTTTCTCTCTCCTAATGAATGAAGAAAACTGGAATGGTGTGGAAGTGTCCGCTTTTTGGAAGCGTCAACGGTTTTTCCCACGCTGTTTATTTGGCCATTCCACGTGTTTTTCTTTCCCAATTTCTTATACACACTCGGGTAGTCGAGTCGGGTTAATCGCTTCAGTCTCATATACTCGTAGTTGCAATGAAAATTAATTTTTTATTTTAACTATTTAGGACCTGCTCCATGTACTGAACAGAATTGAATTGAGCTGAAATGGATTATGAGAGAAGGAAATTAGGAGTTTAACTGAATTGAACTAAACTGAACTGGACTGAACTGAACTGAAATTAAGCTAAAGTGAACATGCCCTTAAAATAGAGCTTTAGATTCGAATTAGCTTAAAGAGTAAACGGACGAACACTTATAAAAGGGTGGAGGGAGAGGTGGTTCCTAGGACAACTAAACAATCATATTTTTTTTCTTTTAGGCAGTTTACATTTCACTTCATATTTATCATGCTTATTATGGTCCACTAAGGGTCTGTTCACATTTACTTAATTTCAGTTCAGTTCAGCTCCAATCAGTTCAGTTCAGCTCCTAATTTCCTTCTCTCATAAAATATTCATTTCAGCTCAATTTAATTCAATTCAGTTCAGCTCCAATCAGTTCAGTTCAGCTCCAATCAGTTCAGTTCAGTTCAGCTCCAATCAGTTCAGTTCAGTTCAGCTCAGTTCAGTAAATGTGAACATGCCCTAATTCCCTTATCTCACATTGTCACTTGTTTCTTTTTAATGTTTTAATTAATATAAATAATTCTGTAATAAATGTTTTAACTTGGCTGACACATTTTTCAACATTAAATTTTGACCAATAATATCTTTAATTATCAATAAATATAAAGGGGAAAATGAATTTTGAAAACTATAATTGAAAGTATTCTAATAGGTCAATTTTATGTATTAATCACCAACATTAGTTTAAGTAATGTATGTAAATAATGCAAAAGCCAAATTGTGTAATTCACTTTGAAACAGAGGGAGTTTATTCACTAACTTTACGTTACATTAACAACTCATTTTATGATCCCCACCTATTATTTTCATCAATCACATGTTAAGAGAATTGTCAAATATTTTGAAATGAATGAAATGAACGGTAAATATGAACACAATCTGATATATTTGGAAAGATATCAATTCAATATCAACACATTAATTTTAAGATTTTTGGATATTTGATGGATCTTTTCATACATTGGATAACAATTAATTTTTGATATCAATTCGATATCAAACATTAATTTTAAGATTTTTGGATAATTAATGGATCTTTTCAAACATTGGATAACAATTACTTTTTTTTTTTTAAAAAAAAAAACAACGTAACTCCTTAGTTTCTCCGCCCCTGTATATTGCGGGTTTATGTTCCCCAATGCATATATTTCAACTTTAAGTATATTAATTTACTTAAAAAGAAAAATTATACTAGTAAAAAAAAAAATTATATTATGAAAATATTGAGACGAATCTAATAATACACCACTTATATTGGTTCATTGATACTTTTTGAACAAGTTGTCATTTGTACTTAACGGCATCTCCAAGATATTAACTGCGGGTTATCTATGTAAATTCAAAATAATAAAATCCAATACACACGTGCTATCAGAATAATACTATCAGAATAATACGACAATGATCCTCACGTGTACATAATAGTTCACGTCATTATCCCTTTTCTCCGACATTTATTCTAGGTATTCGAGTATACACTTCTCATTACACGTAAATAACTACGTGCATTTTCTTAACGAGAAACTTTTTACATGCATTGTTATCCTATAACCATAATAGTAATATCCCGTGAATGATGTAGACGGAATATGATCCTACCTTTTAAATATTACACTACTACACTTCAAAATCGTAACCATTAAGCTAGTTGTCATCCACATGACGCATAATTGTGAACACTTGTCAATTGTAACTTGTGAGGATTGTGAATTGGACATACAAAAATCATGTCTTTATAAAAAATTTGTGTATAAATAGATCAACAAAAGAGTGACAAAATTGGACAAATGCCCTTTCATTTTCATTTCATGTCTTCTCTCTCTTGTGCACCCCGCACCCGCCTAGTAACGTTTTTAATCTTCCCTTTTCAACGTCAACCAAAATTCCAGTCTACATTGTTTCTTCTTGCTGTTTACAATCAACGCAAAATTCAGATTGATTTCAACTCAAAAAGGTGAGTTCTTGAATAATGGGGTTGAATTTCCGTTGAATTTATATATACTCCTTATGAATTTTTGCATGTTTAGAATATTTATTGCACTCATTTTACACTTTTTTATTAGAATTTTGATGAAAAGTTATTGTCTTTCATGCAGATTTCATTGAAATTACTCATTAGGGTTGATTTTTAGGGTTAAATTAGTGGAATTCTGTCGTTTGTGTGTTGTGGGTAGAAGAAATTCTAGAAAATGAGTTGTGATTCGAACAGAGAATCACCCAGGAACGATAATTGTTCTGGGGTTTCACAACATCAGTCAATTTCTGATGTTGTTATGTCTGAGGGACAATCGTGTTTCGATATCGATTATAAGGCAGTAGTAAAGGAGTTGAAGGACAGGGAGGAGGTTTTGTTGAAGGAGAAAGAGGAAATTGTGGTTAGTTTGAGGGAGAGGAATGACATTTTGGAGGCTGATCTTGGGGATTGGAAGATAAAGTATTGTGTGATGGAGGAGGAATGTTGTCGATGGAAGCGCGATTATTATGAAAAGGATGATTTGTTGAGGGAATCAAGAAGGGAGGTTAAATGGGCAAAGGAGAAAGAACGGGATTTAGATCGAAAATTGTTGGAGTTGGGTGTTGAAGTGGATGAATTGAAGTTAAAAATTAAGGAAAACGAAGAAATGAATGAGGTTTTGGAGAGGAAAAAGGCTGAATTTCATGCTCAATTGCTAGAGAAATTGAAAGTAGAGAAAATGGAGGAGTTGTGTGAGGACTATAAGGATAAGAATAATCAACTTAAAAACCAAGTTAAGGCGCGGTGGGATGAATTTGAGGGCATGCGAGGGTCAAATCCGTATTTGGAGGAGTGTAAGGCTGAGTATGTCCGCGTTAAAGAGCTAAAGAAAAGTGATGAAGAGAAGGATGAGAAGATTAGGAAGCTCGTAGACGAAGTTGATAGATTGCAAGGGGAGAAAATAGAAATTAAGAAAGACAAAGATGACCTAGTGGATAAATTACAAAGAGAGAAAATAAAAATTGAGAAAGAAAGAGACAAAGACATTGAAAAACTGAAATATGAGAAAGAGGGTTTAAGTCTAAAGAACATGATGTTAGAAGCTAATTTGGTGAAGGTGAATGAGCTGGTTTCGAAGCTTGAAGGTGATATGTTCACTTTTATGTGCAAAGATTTGGAGAGAGATGCAAATTTTGCAAATGCCCCGGTTGGAAAAGTTTTTTCTGGAATCATTAAGGCTCTTGATGCAGGAGTGGCTAAAGATGGAATCCATCAGGAAGCAGGTATATGCTCGTTCGATGATGCTATTTGTATTCGATCAATATCGTGTTGCTATATATTACTTTCTTTTACGTATGTGACCCATATTTTGCAGTAAAATTTGGTTTTATGTCTTGTGAGGCTAGGCTGTTTCTTTTTTCTTTCAGCAAATATTTGGCAGAGAATGGATGCTTTTTATTTTGTTTTATTTTGGCAGTTTTGAGACAAATTAGTAGCACAAGTTCTTTGTAATGTACGATACATAGTGTGATTCGGTTCATTGATATCATGAAATGGTTATTTATTTGGTGAATAGGATTGATATTTAGTCAAAAAGAGAAACAAACTTTTATATTGATGAAGGCAAAAAAATCATTGCATCTCTTTTTTTTTTGCAAAGTGCAAGGTTTTAAGAGATCAATGTTAAGCTGTTGAGGGGCTGAGAGCATAGGTAAAGGTAATGTCATCCAAGAAAATAGAATCACTTTCTGGTCTCGAAGTATACCATTTGAGTTATTTTTAGTCTATAATCTTTTATCCCTTAATTTGGCTAGGCTCTTGACTTTACATTCATTCCGTACTTGCTGTTTCATCAAGTTCTCTTCACGTGTCTAGTTATTTAGGTTTTGAAACTAAAGGTGCAATTAAGTGTTTTGTATACAGAAACAACCACCCCCCCCCCCCTGGGAAATGAATTAATACAATGAATGATGTGGCATGTATTAGGGTTTTGGTCCTTTTGCTTAATGGCTGGTGATTATCGATGAACCCTGGTAGTGTAAATTGGGAAACCATGCATCTAAGGGGCTTATTCATTCGCTTGAATACACTGTATGTTAACCTGCTAACATGTTCTGTCCTTTGAGCAATTAAGAATATTTGGCTCGCATCTCATGTTGTATATTGCTAGTGCATACATCATTGCATGCAATTACTTGGTACATGCTTGAGGACGATCTTACCATATTGAATTTGGTGGATGCAAATGCATGCTAGGTTGGCGTTACTACTCCAGTGATTGCAAATGCATGCTAGGCTTAAAATGATGACGTGGTCATGTGTCGTTGTTTGCACGTGCTTTTGTAGATTCAATAACGCTTCATCTTGAGTGTGAAGGACTTTACATGACTCTTTCCTTGTTTAATACCTCACATCTGCTTGTTTAATCTGACTAGAATCTCGCTGCTTAGTAATTTGCTATAGGAGTTCTCAGAGTTCTTTATTAGTTTATTACTTGTGATTAGCATTGTCAAGTTCATAACAAAATTATTTTTACATGACCCTTGCAATATTAGGGTTGTTAGATCCGCCCAAAAGATACTGAAAATCCATGCAAGATTAAAATGCATGTCCCATTTTTCTTCTACTTTGATATTCATTCATTTTTATTTTGCTAATCAAATTTGCTTTCTCTTGTACATGCTGTCAATCTCATTATATACGTCACTTTTTTGTTTTATATTTTCACGTATTGAACTCATGGAAATTAAGTGAGAGATACCATAAAATGCTTTGATCATGAAACAACCTAGGTATGACAAGGCCTAAAGAAACCTGAAGTGTTGAAATATTCTAGTTTATTGATTACTTAGTTTAAAGAAGCTAGCATAGATCATTCATTATGAAAATTTGTACATTGTACTGCTGTTATGGTCACAGGCGATTTGAAGAGGGAGTATCCTGGTCCTGCTATGAGTGTGAAAAGTCGCATCTGGAGTCACAATGACACAGTATGTCAGTATTCCCTTATATATGTTAGAATTGTGCTTTTGATATAGTTGAGCAAACAAGTGAATGTTTTAGCCTGCTAGAATCTATAATTTACTTAACTTACTGATCTGTTTTGTTAATCCTTTTTATTTATGAAGAGCCATGATTCGATATCTTTAACTTTTGAAGAGTTATGTGATCTTACTATACGTGGTTATAGAAATGTGTTTCTTTACTTTCCCTTTAATAGTTTCTCTTTTATTCCAGATGCAGCTTTTGTTGCATGCATTAATGAACCTAAATGCAGTTTGAAGCCTGGAAAGCAATCTTTGGCAGCTACGGAGAGACTCAAAAGGAAATTGGATTTTGAAACTGAAACTTTAAGAGATGGCGTGGATGCTGGCAGCAAGAGGCCTACGTCTGCTGACCCTATCATCATCGACAGTGATGATGAAAACGCTGTCAAAGACAAAGGACGATGTCTTGGGAGTTTGTTAGAGCAGCGCAGGCACCTAAATAAGATAAAGAAACTGAATGTGCTGTGTGAACAAGTCAAGCAGGGAACAACACATGCTGTTTTGTCAGCTTCTAGAAGTGATCATGCACTTAACACTTCTCAGAAGCAAAAATCAGCATCACTAAAAAAATACATAGAAAAGCACGGGAGAGTAGATAGGGTGCCATTGTCGAATGGCAATGACAGTGAGCCATTGAGCCCTCGGGCTAAAGAGTTACAGACATCTTTTCAGCAAAGGCTTCATAACAATAAACTGAAATATGATATTTACTCAAAAACAATAAAAAATCTGGAATATGATATAGTCTGTGCTTTTGAACAGGACGATAGACTTTGTGCCGAGGCAGTGTGTGCATTGTATCGGTTACAAAAGTCTGTCTTATCTGGGGTGAATGGTTTGATTTGCTTAGGAAGCAAAGGATTGGAGGAATGTGACATTGGCAGGTAATTATAACTATATATTGGATTTTAATTAATTGTAGGTTTTCTGATGTGAATTATTCGATTAGTCATTTTTTTACGTTTCTCTTGTCTTCATGCAATTGCATCACTTTTACTAATGCTTCCCATGCTATAACATTAGAATACTACTTTTCACCATCAAATAAACAAATATAAACTTAAAACACTTGTTATTTTGCCTAAAACGCGTATCTTGCTTCCAGTGTGTCTGCTCTGGCGAAATTTCTTATAGATGGGGATCCAAATGGCAAAATGAAGAAGTCATTGGATCAACTACGGCAGGAAGATCTTGCAGAATGCAGACGATTTGCTGTGAAGTATAGTGAACAATTGTCTGACATGTTTAGAAAAAATGAGGATCCTCAGTTTTCTCCTGTGTCAAATTCTATGATCTGCAGTACAAGTTTCATTGATAGAATCCTCAGTTTTCTCCTGGGTTTAGGCTGATAGAATGAATTTGCTCAACTACTTTGTTAGTTCTGGAAACAGTTTCGCTCAATGCAGCTCTCTTCTGTATGTACATAATATATGTGATTAGAGCTAGTAAATGGGATGTAGTTAGGTTGTCTCAGTTGACCCCTTTCCCTTCACCATTGGCGGCATAGGGCAATGTTGTATACCTTTCACCCCATTCTGGTTTTGATTGTAAACTGCATTTTGCTCTGTATTATCGACTTTTCTGGATCTTTGAACTGAAATTTCCTTACTTATCGGTGATTTGGTCACTCATGCATGATCATTTTCTACCTTCAATGCTTTGGATTTATAGTCGCGCTAATATGGTATTAGTGTATCAGTGTATGCAATGTTTTAAATGTGAATTTTCAGCTTGTATCTACTTAAAGGTATTTCACAGCTCCACTTATCTCAATATGGAGCAGTATGGATCACATAGATCGGAGTTTCAGTTCAATTCGAAATTAAAACCTATAAAAATTACGAGTAAAATATAAGTATAATAATTTATTTCATTTGTAATCACAATGGTTTTGGATTGTATTAACAGATTTGCATTTAGTTATTTAGTTAATGCATGTATTAAAATTTCCAATCTTTTTGAGAGACATTGATTGTTATCCTGACAATACTAATTCAAGGCTCTACAAAGTTGGTGATTATGTGATTACAATCGAACAATTCGTAATATTGGTCCTTGCGAAATAAATCATACATATTACATAATTCGCACAAAGGAAAATTTTACAGAATTCAATAATATCACAATCTCTTGTTTTGCAAAATATCAATTGATGGAAAATTTTGTAAAGCTTGGATTGAATTTTATTTGTAAAATGAGTAGATGATAATTAACCTTCTGAACTTGCACAATATCATTTTTATTTTAAAATACTCTATTTGTAAGTGACAAGAATTGAAGATGGTTTATGCCAATAAGGTAGTGCTCAATGACGATTATAAATGAAGTTTACATAGATTTCTACAACAAAGAATAAAATTTTTGTAATTTTCTGACCTTTTTTGCCCAAAAATAAAAATTAACGAGATTTTTACCATGGTCCCTAATACCCTCCGGGAGTCCAATTGGGTCGAGGGAACAATTAAATATGCTCTTAAACGGTCAATTTAGCCGTTCACAACTTGTAGTGATTTCATAAACTCAATCCTACCACGGACGTTTATGACAACATATATTGATCATATATGGTTTCAAACGGCATTATATGACCCCGAGATGTATCCCTTAGGGTCTCAATGAATTTCTCCACCGGGCCCCTAAACCTCAAAATTTCCTCAAAAAACGTGGATATAGCCTTCAATTTTGTAATTTTGTAACCTTTTTTGCCCAAAATTATAAATTGACGAGATGTTTATCATGGTCCCTAATATCCTCCGGGAATCCAATTGGGTCGGTGGAACCACCCAATACGCCCTTAAACGGTCATTTTACCCGTTCACAACTTGCATCGATTTTGTAAACTCAATCCTACCACGGAGGTTTATGACAACATTTAATGATCATATTTTGGTTGCAAACAGCATTATATGACCCTAAGATGTATCCCTTAAGGTCTCAAGGCTTTTCGAAACCAGGCCCCTAAACCTCTAAATTTCCTCAATAAGCGTGGATTATAGCCTTTAATTTTGTAAATTTTAGACCTTTTTTCGCCCGCAAATAAAAATTACCAAGATGTTTACCATGCTTCCGTATACCCTCCTAGAGTCCAATTGGATTAGTGGAACCATCCAATATGCCCTTAAACGGTCATTTTACCCGTTCACAACTTGAAGCGATTTCGTAAACTCAATATTACCACGGACGTTTATGACAACAAATAATGATTAAATATGGTTTCAAACGGCATTATATGGCCCCGTGATGTATCCATTAGGGTCTTAAGGCTTTTCGCCACCGGGACTACGAGACCTCAAAATTTCCTCAAAAATCGTGGATATAGCCTTCAATTTTGTAATTTTTAGACGCTTTTTCGCCCGAAAATAAAAATTGTTGAGATGTTAACCATGATCCCTAATACCCTTCAAGAGTCCAATTGGGTTAGTGGAACCACCCAATATGCCCTTAAATGGTCATTTTACCCGTTCACAACTTGCATCGATTTTGTAAACTCAATCCTACCACGGACGTTTATGACAACATTTAATGA
The DNA here is from genome assembly GCF_948465745.1 of Chenopodium album. Taxonomy (NCBI): domain Eukaryota; kingdom Viridiplantae; phylum Streptophyta; class Magnoliopsida; order Caryophyllales; family Amaranthaceae; genus Chenopodium; species Chenopodium album. Next base: position 3,161,237 of record NC_137855.1, read on the forward strand.
TCATATTTTGGTTGCAAACGGCATTATATGACCCTAAGATGTATCCCTTAAGGTCTCAAGGCTTTTCGCAACCAGGCCCCTAAACCTCTAAATTTCCTCAATTAGCGTGGATTCCTTTAATTTTGTAACTTTTTGACTTTTTTTCGACCGGAAATAAAAATTGCCGAGATGTTTACCAAGGTTCCTAATACCTTCCGGGAGTCCAATTGGGTCAGTGGAACCATCCAATATACTCTTAAACAGTCATTTTACCCGTTCACAACTTGCAGTGATATCGTAAACTCAATACTAACACGGACGTTTATGACAACATATAATGATTAAATATGGTTCCAAACGGCATTATATGGCCCCGAGATGTATCCATTAGGGTATTAAGGCTTTTCGCCACTGGAACCCCAAGACCTCAAAATATCCTCAAAAAGCGTGGATTATATATAGCCTTCAATTTTGTAATTTTAGACGCTTTTTCATTCGGAAATAAAAATTACCGAGATGTTTATCATGGTCCCTAATATCCTCCAAGAGTCCTATTGGGTCGGTGTAACCACCCAACATGCCCTTAAATGGTTAAGTTACCTGTTCACAACTTAAGTGAATTCTTAAACTTAAGCCTACAACGGACGTTTATGACAACATATAATGATCATATATATGGTTTCAAACGGCATTATACGACCTCGAGATGTATCCCTTAGGGTCTCAAGGTTTTTTCCACCGGGCCCTAAAACCTCAAAATTTACACAAAAAGCGTGGATTATAGCCTTCAATTTTGTAATTTTTTAACTTTTTTTCGTCTGGAAATAAAAATTGCCGAGATGTTAACCACGGTACCTAATACCATCCGGGAGTCAAATTGGGTCGGTGGAACATCCAATACGCCCTTAAGTGGACATTTTACCCGTTCACAATTTGTAGTGATTTCGTAAACTCAAGCCTACCACGTACATTTATGACAACATATAATGATCATATATGGTTTCAAATGACATTATATGACCCCGAGATATATCCCCTAGGGTCTCAACACTTTTTGTCATCGGACCACGAAAAACCTCTAAATTTCCACAAAAAGCGTGGATTGTAGTCTTTAATTTTGTAATTTTTTTATCTCATTTCGCCCGGAAATAAAAATTGCCGAAATTTTTGCCATAAACCTTAATACCCTCCGGGGGTCTAATTGGGTCGGTGGAACCATCCAATATGCCCTTCAATGGTCATATAACCTTTTCACAACTTGTAGTGATTTCGTAAACTCAAGCCTACAATGGACGTTTATGACAACATATAATGATTATTTATGGTTTCAAACGGCATTATATGACCCAGAGATGTATCCCTTAGGGTCTCAAGGCTTTTCGCGACCGGGCCCTGAAACCTTAAAATTTGCACAAAAAACGTGGATTATAACCTTCAATTTTGTAATTTTCTAACCTTTTTTTGCCCGTAAATAAAAATTGCCGAGATGTTTACTATGGTATCTAATATCCTTCGGGAGTCAAATTGGGTCGGTGGAACCATCCAATACACCCTGAAACGGTCTTTTTACCCGTTTACAACTTGTAGTGAATTCGTAAACTCAAGCCTACCACGTACCGTTATGAAAACATATAATGATCATATATGGTTTAAAATGGCATTATATGATCCCGAGATATATCCCCTAGGGTCTCAACACTTTTCGCCATCGGGCCATAAAACCTCTAAATTTCCACAAAAAGCGTGGATTGTTGTCTTCAATTTTGTAATTCTTTGACCTTTTTTCGCCCGGAAATAAAAATTGCCAAGATTTTTACCATAGACCCTAATACCCTCCGGGAGTTCAATTGGGTCGGTGGAACAATCCAATATGCCCTTAAACGGTCATATAACCCTTTCACAACTGTATTGATATTCGTAAACTCAAGCCTACAACGGACGTTTATGACAACTTATAATGATCATATATGGTTTCAAACGGCATTATATGACCCCTGAGATGTATCCCTTAGGATCTCTAGGTTTTTCGCTACCCGGGCCCTGAAACCTCAAAATTTCCTAAAAAAGCATGGATTATAGCCTTCAATTATGTAACTTTTAGACGCTTTTTTCGCCCGAAAATAAAAATTGTTGAGATGTTTACCATGATCCCTAATACCCTCCAGGAGTCCAATTAGGTCGGTGGAACCACCCAATATGCTCTTAAACGGTCATTCTACCCGTTCACAACTTGTAGTGATTTCGTAAACTCCAGCCTATCACGTACGTTTATGACAATATATGATGATCATATATGGTTTCAAATGACTTTATATGACACCGAGATATATTTTTTAAGGTCTCAACTCTTTTCGCCACCGGGCCTCAAAACCTCATAAATTCCTAAAAAAAAACATGGATTTTAACCTTCTATATTGTAATTTTTAACCTTTTTTCGCCCGGAATTAAAAATTGCCGAGATGTTTACCATGGTTCCTAATACCCTCTAATAGTCCACTTGGGTCGGTGGAACCACCCAATATGCCCTTAAACACTCATTCTACCCGTTCGCAACTTGCACCAATTTTGTAAACCTAAGCCTACCACGGGCGTTTATGACAACGTATAATGATCATATATGGTTTTAAACGGAATTATATGACCCCGAGATGTATCCATTAGGGTCTTAAGGCTTTTCACCACCGGGCCTCGAAACCTCTAAATTTCCTCAATAAGCGTGGATTATAGCCTGTAATTTTATAATTTTTTTACTTTTTTTCGCCCACAAATAAAAATTACCAAGATGTTTACCATGGTCCCTAATACCCTCCGAGAGTCCAATTGGGTCAGTGGAACCACCCAATATGCCCTTAAACGGTCATTTTACCCGTTCACAACTTTTAGTGATTTCGTAAACTCAATACTACTACGGATGTTTATGATAACATATAATGATTACATATGGTTTCAAACGGCATTTTATGACCCCAAGATGTATCTAATAGGGTCTTAAGGTTTTTCGCTACCGGGCCTCGAGACCTCAAAATTTCCTCAAAAAGTGTGGATTATAGCCTTCAAATTTGTAATTTTTTGACGTTTTTTCGCCCGAAGATAAAAATTGCTGAGATGTTTACCATGGTCCCTAATACCCTCCGGGAGTCCAATTGGGTCGGTGGAACCACCAAATATGCCTTAAATGGTCATTTTACCTGTTCACAACTTGTAGTGATTTCGTAAACTCAAGCCTACCACGGACGTTTATGACAACATATAATAATCATGTATGGTTTCAAACGACATTATGACCCCGAGATGTATCCCTTAGGGTCTTAAGGTTTTTCGCCACCGGGCCCCGAAACCTCAAAATTTCATCAAAAAACGTGGATTTGAGCCTTCAATTTTGTAATTTTTTGACCTTTTTTCGCCCGAAAATAAAAATTGTCGAGATGTATACTATGGTCCCTAATACCATCCGGGAGTCCAATTGGGTAGGTGGAACCATCCAATATGTCCTTAAACGGTCATTTTACCCGTTCACAATTTGAAGTAATTTCGTAAACTCAAGCCTACCATGGACGTTTATGACAACATATAATGATCATATATGGTTTCAAACAACATTATTTGACACTGTGATATATCCCCTAGGGTCTCAACACTTTTCGCCATCGGGCCCCAAAACCTCAAAATTTCCTCAAAAAGCGTGGATTAGTTCAATTTTGTAATTTTTTTTGACATGTTTAGCCAGAAAATAAAAATTTCCGAGATATTTACCATGGTCCCTAATACCCTCTGGGAGTCCAATTGGGTCGGTAGAACCATCCAATATGTCCTGAAACGATCATTTTACCCGTTCGCAACTTGCACCGATTTTGTAAACTCAAGCCTACCACGTACGTTTATGACAATATATAATGATCATATATGGTTTCAAACGGCATTATATGACCCCCGAGATGTATCCCTTAGGGTCTCAAGGCTTTCGCCACCGAGCCCCGAAACCTCAAAATTTCATCAAAAAACGTGGATTATAGCCTTCAATTTTGTAATTTTTTGACCTTTTATCGCCCGAAAATAATAATTGCCGAGATGGTTGCCATGGTCGCTAATACCATCCGAGAGTCCAATTGGGTCGGTGAAACCATCCAATATGCCATTAAACGGTCATTTTACCGGTCACAACTTGTAGTGATTTTGTAAACTTAAGCCTACTACGTACGTTTATGACAACGTATAATGACCCCGAGATATGTTCCCTAGGATCTCAACACTTATTTCCACCGGGCCCCGAAATCTCAAAATTTCCTCAAAAAGTGTGGATTATAGCTTGAGCTATCAAAACCTGACCCGACCCGAGAACCCGACCAAAACCGACAGTGCTCTTAACCTATTCTGTACTCAAACAATGGGGTGATTCTATTGACCTGTAACCTAACCCGATCTTAGCCGAAAGTCGATTTGATCCAATACTTGATGACCTGAACTCGAACCTGCACCCGACCAAATAGTAACTGTCAACCGATTAAATCCGACCCGAAAACAATCCGAACCCGAACTAATACCCGAACCAATTAAAACCTGAATTCGAGTCATGGAAGATTTAATAAAATTTTATATAGCCTTTATCTAGCTTATATAGTGGTATAATTTTGTAAACCCTCAATCCGATTTAATAAAATCTTTTGTTCAGCTTATATTCCTTTTGTTCTCTATTACTCTTATATAAATAGGCTTAATAAAATCTTGATGATGCTTGATCAAATTATGGAAGGCGTAATTATATAGTTCAACTTGGCCATATCGATATTTATTAGAATTGAGCTTGAACCAAAACTCGATTCAACACTAACCTGAACCCGAATGTACCATCTTGTTAACCCATCCAAACCCGACTCAACACAACCCGAACTTGAAATTGAACCCAGTCTGATTTTAACTCGAATTGAACCCGACCTAAATCTGAAAAGGTGAACTACCCGTTATTACTTGAACTGAAATTGACCCGACCTGAACCTGATCTGAAGCTAGATTGACCCGACATAACCTGATCCTGATTTAACTCGAGACCTAATTTGACCCGACCCAAACCCGACTTAAATACCCCAATTGACAGCTCTAATTACAACCAGTAAAAGTATCCATTTTGCGAGTTACAACCATAACTTTTTATTTTTGCAAACTACAACCAAAAAAGTCACCAAACATTTTAAACTACATCAAAATCCGATTTTTGACCACTTTTACTGAAAAGTAACGTCATTAATCATTTATTAATATAATAGATAACCCAAAGCCAATATTGGTTTGGAATCAATTATTGATATAATGACATCATATTCCCTCAAAAATATAATGACATCATATTAAAATGGCCAGAAATTGAATTTTAGTTGTAGTTTAATACTTTAAAATTTGCTGTGATTTTTTTGTTGTAATTTCCAAAAATAAAAATTAACAATTCTAACCCGCAAAATAGGTAATTTTACCGGTTGTAATTAAGGAAATTTTCCTAAGTTAAAATATGTTTGTATCTTCTGGCGTTTTGTTCAAGTACCTTTAAATCAGTAAAACTAGAACTAGTCATTAACACTTGACCATAGGATATATGGCTAATATCTGAAGAAACATTGTAAATGGTTTGCATTGCAGACATAATCACATAAAATGCCCATTGCTATCATAAAAAACACCTATAAGAATAGTAATAAATGGCTCATTACCCCTAACAAGCACTTCAAGTAATGCAGATGATGCAAAACCTGCTTAATTTTTTAGACGGTGATTGAAAACAATTGGATTGAACATGATGTGCTCTTATTCCTAACAAGCACTTCGGGTAATGCAAATTATGCAAAACCTGATACTCCATGTCTTAGAGGAATATCGAAACTGATTGGATTGAACATGATATTACCAGCTCCAAACAGGCAATTCTTGAGACAACAATTGATCCAAGACATAAACAAAAATGTAAAATAACTTCGTAATTTGCTGCAATGACAGCTTTAAAAACCATTTCAAGATACAAAACCGATCAATGGGGTATAACAAACTCATGGTAGATAGGAAACGAAAGATTATTGCAAATACCCAAATCGTGTCATCAGAAATTCAAAAACACAACATCAAATATTTTCATGGTCCTAGCAAGGGCGCACAAAGCGTTAAAGGACAAAGAGAACTTGAAGGACAGGTAGGGGAACTCCTACAATAATACTGATGAGTTCATTCTTCCTCCTCTGCCTCTTCCAGCCATTTCACAAAGGGCTCAAGTGACTTCACAAAAGTTTGCCTGGAAAATCACCAAATGCAAAGAAGAATGTCAAATACCAACAAGTGATCTGAATCAGCAGCAATTAATTCAGAAATCAGATGTGAGAGACATCAAAGAGCACTTCAAAGAATTTATGATCTGGATTTGAAAACTTTACCTTCCCTTGGGATTTGTTCCTTTACGGAACCAGTGCAAGATGGTGTCTTCTGCAAGCACATCCTGGTCATACAAAGATCTGACTATTTCTGGGAACAATTTCATCAATTTAGCATCCTCATAGCATTGGATCTGGACTTTGTATATGAGTTCCAATTCAAGCTTTCCACTGGTACAGTAGGAATTTAAGAGCTTTGCCCAGGTTTTGACCTATCAGATTAGAAATATAACTGCATCAGATGAGAAAGCTTAAAGTCTCATTGGTACGCCAATACAATAGTGTGTTATTAAAGCTAAAATCATAAAAATGATAGCAAAAGCGGCGAACTAATTGCAGGCACATAGAGTAGCTTCAAGAGGCACATCATGCTATTTTGGGGCCATAATTATCTATCACATAAAGCATTTAATCTCATGCAGACTTGTAAATACAGATAAGTACATCATTATTTAGAAGGGGGGAGAGACCAGAACCTCAGTGTTATGATCAAGTTGTTAAGTGGGCTAATTAACAAAAATGAGATTACAACTAAAATTCACAAGCTCAAACACTGATACTACGCCAACAATATTCAACAAGAATAACAACAATCCTCTACTTAAAATATAGGAATCAAAATTTTGCAATTTTGGCCCAACAAAAGTGACCATGTCTAAATATCATTTTATGTGCTAAGCAAAAGTGACAACCTAAAATAATAAGGCTTAAGCATTGAGCGTGAATCCAAAGCATACCTGGCGCAGTGCAGTATTAGCATTCTGCTGTTGATTTTTCCCAGACCACTGCACAGCATCCATTATAACATCCCATAAGAGGCGCACAATCTCGATATCAGGGAGCTTAGACTCTTTCACGTGATGTTTCACAGTTTCAATCACTTCTTCTACATCAGCTTCCTCTGCTATCTGAGTCGTTAATGCAGACTTCATTTCTGCCAGCTTCAGCTCAAATAATTTTTTCTCATTGTACTGGACCAATGGAACAAGGCCTTCCTTTCTGAAAAAGGAGAATTAGCTATCAAGTTGACAGCAAGGAAAGGTAGGAGAACACAATTTGATATATATATCAAGTGCCTGACTAACTTGAAGTAAAAAAATTGTAGTACTAAACTGTAACACCCATGGAAAACCAGTATACTACAAAGCTTGAAAACACAAGACAAAGTTGACTAATACTATACTGAAACATAGACTTCTAAAATAACATTCAATGCAGGGAAAATAAAAACATAAAAACAGAGGAGAGAACTCACGTGAAGTGTTCAGAAAAGGCCTCAGGAGATCTCTTAGAAGATGGGAAAAAGTCCAGAAGTTTATCTTCAACTTTACCACGCTTCAGGAGGGCAATCAAGTCATCTAGTGTGTTATCCACAAGAAACTCCTTAAAAAATTCTGTCAAAAATGTAAGAACTAGCCCCTTTGCCACGAGATTGTCCTTGAGGAGGGGTTGGAACACTGTTTCTGGTGGCAAACCTGACAGCTTCTGGGAGAAAGTAAGAGCAGTGAATATTGCCAATTTTTTCCTTTCATTGTCTTCAAAAAGCTCCAAAGACTGTAAGAATCTTCGCATGACATTTTCAAGGTACTTGATAAGGAACGGCCTTCGGCGCAAAATCTTCTGTATAAAGAATACAGATGGCAAAATATCTTCACGTGTGGGCTCACAATGAATTACAGAGTAAGTGTGGCGCTCCCCCTCATCAGGTTTGGTTGTTCCAGGCTGTGTGCGGCCCCCAGTAAAGATAACCTGCATATAAGAATTGTTACATTCTGCGCAGTGTGAAATTTTTTAAAAAGTGCCAGACTTAAAATTGCATACAGAATGTCCCGGAGTGGCAATCTAAGAATTCAGTTAATATCAAGAAATAGTCAAATGACATGTGTAAGACAGAGATAATACAAGAGTTTCATTCTCAACTTCTAACACTTCATAAACATCTCAGAAAACAAAGCAACAGATAAACCCCTAAACCAACCAAAAGAGTGCATACATCTTGCCCCTTCCCCTGCAGCTTAACAAAAAATCGTGCACATCTAATAAAACATAAGAAAACAATGCTACCTACATCATGTAATGTTTAACTAACGTTTTTTGGGCCATTCCAAACTTTTGCACAATTTATAGATTTATGATACGAAGTACTAAATTTACATTTATAAAATTGTAATCATATGGACCAGTTCCTTAATATCCTTTTTTATTTTATTTTTAACAAACATATTGGAGAAAAAGGGGCACCAGATGTAATTTGAAATGAAACATGGGCGACTAGAGCATGCACCAAGTCCTAAAGGGTCATGTTGATAAACAAATGGAACTTCTAGAAGATCCTTGATGCTGTTAGTGTTACATTACATGGCAGAATTGCAAAAGGGTGAATGAATATACTGAGTTTCCATCTCACCCCTATTCCTTTCACCCTAGAAGTAGATTCCACAGCAATAAATCTGTTTATTCATTTCACAAAAGAGTTGTGACTGATGGCAGACAAACACTGAATGGATGAAGTCTATTTTCAGTTTCAAAACACATCAGCTATTGCTCTACTCATATTTAGAAGCTACCACTTGGAAGAGAAAGCAAGCATGACTAACACAAGAAACATTTCTCAACACAGTAACAGCCTTAAAGGCACTTCCATAGGTAGGGCTAAGTAAAAACATGCCATTGATACCTATGTAAAGCACACAAACCAAAATAGCAGAATATAGCATAAATATGCTTGCACTAAACTCCATCACCATCTAGTATGTATAAGATGCTTGCCTCAAAGAAAGTATCCCCGTATCTTGAAAAGTCGAGTTCTGAAGATTCAATGCTCTTTGCGATAAGTTCCTGCAGATAGTATATATGGTGTTAGATCACTGTGCATTTACATAGCAATGTCTATTCAGAATTTAAACGCAGCTGGTGATAAAAAATGGGCATATAATTACCAGATCACCAGCATTATCCAAATATATCTGGACCACTGCATCTGAAAATGCTGCAGGGTCCAGAGGAGCTGCGATATTCCGTTTGCGGGTCTTGATCCGCGTACCACTAAAGATGATAAACAAATCAGTGGATGAGTATTTACACACAAAACAATCAATAGAAACTTCAAAAATAATCTCTGTTAACAATTTTATAAACAAGACACCTATACTAAAATAAAGAAGCTCATAAAGACCAATATCCAGCATAAGTACAGTGATTAAACATGAAAAATTACTTTCATAATAATACTCATTTATTTATCTGGTCAGTCAAAGGTTCAATTACTTAATCAATCACATCGCGAAAGCTCACATAATCATAAATTAATACACCTAACCTAACCCTTCCTCCAAATCAAAAACAAAACAAACCCTAATCAATTACATACATTATGATTCAGTAGATAGTGACACCTCAAATGAAAAACCCCAACTGTCAACAACAAACTAATAATTAAAATTTAAAATTAAAGATAATGAAACTCACCCTAGAGTGGGTCTCTCCTTCGAGCTGCAACAAAAACAAAAGGAAAAACATTATTAATCAGCCAAAAATAAAATCAATCAATCAATAAAGAAGACAATTAAATCCCTTAAACCAATCTTTCTTTATATTTAATCAGGCAAAATCAATCAATTTAACAGATAATTCAAGAAAACAACATAGAAAACCCTAAATTCACAATTCAAAAGAAACCCTAGCTGAAGAAATGGGGAAAATCAATCAATTCCCACAAAAACTAAACAATCAAACAATTAAATAAAAACCCAATCAAATTACCAGACCATACTCGATCGTGCGGTGATTAATAAACAAATAAATAAGCAAAACTGCGTAAAATTATCTTATCATAATAAAAGAAGAAAATAGATCTAGAAAAAGGAAAACCCCAATTAAAATGAAGAAAAAATCAGAGAAAAAAGGGGGGAAATTAAAAAGAGGGAAGATGAAATTACCTCATAAACAAGGCGTCGACGGATCGAAATAAGTGAGCGAGTTTCTGAGTATTTTCGAAGCTGTGAAGAAGAGAGAGAAAGATGAAAGAGGAGGCGGAGAGAAAGAGAGAGAAAGAAATGGAAGAAATGGAAAAACTAAGGATACCCAAACTTATATCAGTATAAAATATTTTTTTTGTTCTCTCGATAATTGCACCTCAGATTAGATATTTTTGGGAGAAAAGCTTACGGTAAGGGTTGTTGCCCTTGATCGGGTAAAACTCACTGATCGACAAGTGATTTTGTTTCTTGACTTTTCACGAGTAATGAAGAACGAGTATGTTATTTTTGTATCTTCCGTGAGATTATTTTTAGTTGTAGCTTAATTTCTACGGTCCTTAACCTATGTTGTAAACATATCTTGGTCCGTATTTGAATAAACGCGTCATTTTGACAGGTATTGATCATTGATTTATGTAACTTTTTATTTATTACACTAATAAAAAGTGATATTATGAAAATATACGTGACTAATTCAACCATAACAACATTTGATTTTTGTATTAGTAAAAAATCAAATTAAAGTTAGATATTACTCAAATAATGAAATAATTGTTATGGAATAACAGGGATAATATATTAAAGAGGTAGGTCCTAGGCCTAATATAGAATGCAAATGATCATTAGAACAAAAAAGAATAGACTAATGTAAAGGAGTATTAAAAAAAATAAAGAATAACACAAACTTTTATATATAGCTGACCACACCGTGTAGCTCGTTATATAAGGGTTACTTTGTTAATGGTATATGAGCTACTTAGTATTATAAAGTATTTCGCCAGTGTTATAGGGATTAGCCGGTTAGTGTTAGAGGTTACTCACTAGATATTACAGGGGTTAATTATAGGGGTTACTTTATTCAGCAACATGGTGTAACTAGCCGCGTGGTCAACCATGATCGCCTCCAATGAGCTGTAAATATCAATGCCATCCCACCCTTGAATCTTCACTATAGTAGTAGGGTGATAAAAGTATGGAGTTATGGACAAGTGTAGGGAGTAATTAATTAATTAAGCATGCAAGATATTAGAAATATCTGGGCTTTTCTCTCCACCCCGCCTTGGCCGACCTGTGACTATGTTATCCCCACACTATAATCCAGGTTACCAAACGCAGCTGGAATCATCTCAAGAGATTATCATGCTACACGTGTATTTACACGCCTTCGGTTTTTTTTTTTTTAATTTTATTTTTCTTCTTCTTTTAATATTCATAAATGGAATGTTTCAAAAAAAAAAAAAAAATTCATAAATGGAAAAACTATCGTAATTACTTTATGATAATATTCTCTATATTAATACAATACTAGTACTACTTATAAAAGTTACAAGTTAAATCTTACTTTAAATTAGTGGGCATGGTGCTATACCAAATACAGAAAACTCAACCTCTTGCTACCCATGTTTAAAAGTGGCTTACAACATCTTACGTACTCTATCAGTCTATCTTATATCTAATCTCTCCTACTTTAAAGTATGGTCTATGGAATAGTGTTCTACATACAATGAATGAATGAAAAGTAAATATACTACCTCCGTGTCTTATTATTTGCAACGATTTAACATAAAGTAGAGAGGAAAAATGTTTAACTATTGCAAATGATATGAAACGGAGGTAGTAAATAAATAAATAAAAGTTATTACTCGTACTACATACAGAGTAAGTGTATGTATTTTGTGATTTCAATTACTTTTCATATGATATTATACTCCATATGATTTACGTATATTAGAAAATACTCCTACATCTCCTAATGTTTGCCTCATAACTCAACTTATACGAAATGTTTTGTTAAGAATTGTATTGAGTTGATAAATATTTTTGTCGTTTATGTATAGTTAGAAAATAAAGTAGATAGACTAAAGACACCATGTTAGCTAAAAAAGAAAAACTACTAGGACAAACTTAAACAAACCACAATAAAAATTGAAGCAACCTAATAGCTAAAAAACATCAAACATGCTAAAGATGCCGAGTTTACTATCTATTTCAGAAGGTATATTGGTCAAACAAAAAAAGTCAAATTGTTAGTTACAATGGAATTCAGGAAATATCTTTACCAATCATTTCCAAAACTATCCTTACAAATCATAGTTCACACTTCCTTTATGTCAAAAAAATGAAATTGAACATGTATATCAGTATATCTGTATATGGATTTCCTAAGGCAAATTGTGAACCACAGTACAATCCACCAAGTTGAACAATTCAAAAAGAACTTAGGTATCAAAGTACAAGAAAGAAACATGTCAATTCACAGAAAGTGAAGCTCATGAAAACACATACATAGTGATAGAGACAAGACTAATAAAAAAAAACTTCAAGAAAACTACTTAGCTTCAACTAAGTGGGCAAGTCTTAAAGGCACCACTTGCTTAGAGAAAGTTCATGTGTCCTTTTACAACCCCCAACTAACAGTTACCAGATTAGCGAGACAAGCAGCCCAGAATACGGAGATGACAGCACCAGGATATTGCATCATTCAGGATTTCAGCAGAATCACAATACCCGATTCGCAGTAAGTGCTAAGCAAAACACAGCATGAAGAATTTCTACTAGTCATCTAGATTATTGATTCCGTACCTTCGTATCACCTCTGCTGAGTTGTATGACTGGCATACTGGTAGCAAGTAAAATTTATAACATATTGGCTAAGGAAAGATTAATTATAACAGTTGCAAATGAAATATTGTTTCTCTAGCAGAAGGTACTTGCAAACCTTAGGAATTGGGAGCTTTGAGCAGTTGAGAACTATGATGAGTCCATTAAAATCTTCAATGAGCATAAAATTTTAGTACATTTGCTAAGTTCTAAGAACAGTAAACATTGACAAGATCCTCACTTCCTCGTGTATTTCAACAACTTCAAGCATCTCGCAGGGTAATATACATTTCAGATTGCTCTATGGATTTTTTAGCTTCAGAAAGTATTTACTTCTCCCTGTACCCTCCCAAACACAGTTCAAACTTTGTGAGAATTTATTTTGAGGAAGTGGAAGATGTGTATGATGGGGGGAGATTTGGTGGTTTTGAAATCTGGGAAGATTTGAAGACTTTTGCCATCCGTAGCGATGTTGCAGTTGAGGTTGGTTTCCTCTAAATATTATTGAAAAAATTAGGTTTGTTACTATCCTTGCTTACTTTGCGTTTGTTTCTTGTGTAGGAAAAAGCTGCTTCACCTCAGCCCTCTGAAGAAGAACTTAATCCCTTTTCTATCTTTCCATCCCCGGAAGAAAATCTCAAGGTACAACTTAATAAAGTGCTGTTTTGTATCACTATGTAATACTTCCTCCGTTCTTTTTTACTTGCGTACTTTTCCTATTTAGGAAGTTGCAAAATACTTGCATCCCTCTTTAATTTCTCTCTCTTCCTTAATTCTTGTGCTACACCCCTTGAACTTAAAAGAGAATAGAGGAAGTAGCAATAAGATGAACTATGTTCTAGACTTCTAGTGTATGCGTAAGTTATGATAAACTATATTTGCTGTTAGTTTTCACTTTTCACATGTATAAATTATAATCATCTAAGAGATTATGGCTTACAAATCTTGTTTTTACTATTGCTTAAATAGCGCTCATGGCCTCATGCAGAAGAATATATACGTGGGTATCACTGTAGTGTTTAGATGTTTAAATTTTTAATATTGTTTTATTAGGACAGAAATTGCGCAAAGTCTGTACGGGGGTTACTTGCTTTTGTACTGGATAAGGTAGGTCAATGTGTGGGAAGTGCTTGTGTTCATGACCATCGAGTTTGCAGGACAAATCAAAATTCTCACCATTTAAAGCACAACAGCTGAATCTTGAGATCATATTCATCAACCATCATTCTGGTAGCAAAATACATTTCAATTCTCATTAGATGTAGATCTAAAGCATCCAGAGAACTGCACAACATTGTCTAGAGTTGGTGATAACTCTGACAAGTATTCATGAAAGCTGTGACCACTAACATTCTTGTGCTCCATTTTACAACACTTTGTCAATTTACTACAAAGCATATGTGATTCCTCCATGCGACATATGCACACTTTCATTTTAAGCAATCAACAGCTTAGAGCAATTGTATTAACTAACTTGTCATATCCAAAACAGCAAAAGCCCAACTCATGAATAATGACAGAAGAGCACTCACAAAGAATTCTTGCAAGATTCCCTTCTTATGTTTCTTCTTAGTCTCCTATGCTGGTAATTCTATCAAGGAGAATGAAGATAATTCCATAGCCCAACTCATGAATAATGATATAAAGAGCACTCATAAAGATTTCTTGCAAGATTGCCTTCTAATGTTTCTTCTTAGTCATAAGCTGGTGAATCGGACAAGGAAAATGAAGGAAATGTTTGCAATTGATTCTCCCACTTGAGGGTCCAACCCATATACAACGACAAGTTGACAATATCTAATATAAACCCTCCTATAGAGGTCCAGATTTACACAATCGTACCACTAACTGATACGAAGTATCAGAAAAGCTATTTCAAATGGCTACCAAACATCATTTCACTGAAGATTTGTTGTGGAACTCCTAATGTTGAAAGGGTTCTTAGTCTTATACTCTTATTGTCTAACACTATAACAAGCCATTTCATCCAGGCCAAAGACCAAATTACTAAGCACGGCCTTAAGACTTACTATGATTTAAGTAAGAGAGGATTGATGCGATGAGCTGATTACCTAATGATTAACCCTCTAACATCCTGATCATCATCTAGCCCCGATGTAGAAAAATAACTAAGCTCGTTATAATTTCTCATTATTTGTGGAGGTTTTATAAAAAGAATTGGAATCGTGTCCCTTAGCCCCAATGTGGCAAAAAAGACCAACTCATACAGCTTGAAAGCAGCTAAATTGAGAAGCATGTGATGAAATTGAGTAGAGGAAATGTAATGGACATAATAGGGAGCAAAGTTCATGGCAGTAATGAAAATAAAAAAACAGCACAATCAAATAAGTGAGCTAAACAAGAGCAGAAAAATCATCACAATAACACAAACTGTGCTATTTCTATGTTTCATTGAGACATTTTATCAAACACTTGGCATGCATTACCAAGTTTTGGATGAAGTTTTGGATCGTAAGGGATGGAGGAGAAAGATTTATGTTGATGACTACACGGAATAATCAAATTTGGTTCATGTTAGCCGACCCCACTTTTGGGATTAAGGCTTTGATTGATTGATTGATTGATTGATTGATTGGCATGCATTACCAAAAAAAACACACCAAATTTTCCTGCAACAATCAAGCACAACCTTACTAACATTCCCAGATTCATTATTAAAATTCAACTAAAAACAAACAAAACCCACTAAATAAAAATGCAAAATTGATTGAAAAATGGGATGATTGTTCTTATAATTTATCTTCCCTAATGATATTATCATCAGAGGGTGAAGAACCATCTACCAAAACATGATCAACAGAAGAGATCCCTTGTTGCTGCTGCTGCTGTTGTTGTGGCTCATTCATAAGCTTTTCCATGTCCCGCATCCTGGTTCTGGAAACACCAGTAAGAAGAACTGCAATGGAGGAGAGAGAAAGTGAAAATCAGTGGAAATACTAGGTAGAATGAAGAAGAAATGAGGAAGAAAAAGGAGGAGAGAGAAAGAGTACTGGCAGCAGTTCCGATTGTCCATATCCAGAGGATCTTAATTCCAGTAGGCTTGTCTTTCCACATTTTCTTTGTTGCTTTCTTTTCTTCGAGAGTTCTGGGTTAATTTTAGCAATGGTGTAGGTTTCAGTTGTCTCCGCTTACTCAGCGTCTCAGCTACATCACCACGTTTAGGTCGAGTTGGTTTCGGGTCGGGTTGTTTTGAAAAGGTCGATTTTAATTAGGATCATAATAGTAGTAATTTCTATAATTTCTCCATCCTGAATAATTAACACACTTCACTCGTAATCTATAAATGAGTTTGAATTATCAATAATTAGGGTCTCTGCGTATTTGTGCTTTCTTTGTACTATGAAGTAGCTCGCAATCGTTGAGTATTAGTCCATTGGATTAGGGATCAATTTGAAAGGTACATCTAAGTATCTAACCACATAATTTAAGGCCTATTCACATTTATTGAACTGAGCTTAGCTGAACTGAACTGATTGAAGCTGAACTGAACTATATATTTTATGAGAGAGAGAAATTAGGAACTGAACTGATTGGAGCTAAACTGAACTGAACTAAACTAATTTGAGCTGAACTGAACTGAAATTAAGTAAATGTGAACGGCCCTATAATTATATACTTATATGTCTAACTCCTTTAATTAAACAGCACGCTAGTTGAGAATTCAGGATCAATTGAAATTAAGAACATCTAACTCTCCTAATGTGACAATCATTGGTGTACTCCTTATTAATTCTCCCCAATATTTTCAACAACTCCTTAATTGAAAGAGGTAGATGGTTGAATTTATTTGTATAATAATAATGGAGTTGAACAAATACAAACAATGAAAAATACCCTCGAGTTTCACGAGTTATGAAGGTCTTGCATCCAAGGAGCCATGAGCAGCACGCACCAAGTGTAAATAAACTTTTTTATTTAATTTATTATTTTTTGTCATCACCAAATGTAAATAAACTTTTTTATTTAATTTATTATCATTTTTTTAATGTCATCACCAAATGTAAATACAAGGTTATTGTATTTTTTTAAGGGCCTGTTCATATTTACTAAATTGAGCTGAACTGAACTGAACTGAATTGATTGGAGCTAAACTGAACTGAATTGAACTGATTGGAACTAAACTGAACTGAATTGAACTGAATTGAGCTGAAATGAATATTTTATGTGAGAGGGAAATTAAGAGCTGAACTGAACTGAAATTAAGTAAATGTGAAC
The DNA here is from genome assembly GCF_948465745.1 of Chenopodium album. Classification (NCBI taxonomy): domain Eukaryota; kingdom Viridiplantae; phylum Streptophyta; class Magnoliopsida; order Caryophyllales; family Amaranthaceae; genus Chenopodium; species Chenopodium album. Next base: position 3,178,437 of record NC_137855.1, read on the forward strand.
AGGCCCTTTCGTACGTAGAATTTTTTTTACGTTTGTTGTTATTTTTACTCTTGCACGGCCAGGTGCTAATATAAGATTGCCAACTAAACGAAAATGATAGATAGTCAATTTACAATTTAAAAATAAGGACATAACTCACATAAGTGAATGTAAGGCCCTGTTCTTTTGATCTTCTGGGCAGAGCAGAGTAGAGCAAAGCAAATTTCAGCAGAGCAGATTATAGCAGAGCAGGGCAGAGCAGAGCAGGACAGGGCAGAGCAAAGCAGATTGAAGCATCTATTTTTAAGTACTATTTTTAAGCAGAGCAGAGCAGATTGAAGCAGAGCAGAGCAGATTTCAGCAGAGCAAAGCAGCTCTAAAGAACGGGGCCTAAATTAGATATCTATCAGCATGTAACTTTAATTATATTGTATTCGGATATTTATACTGTATTCTACGTACAAGAGTTAAATTGTATTTTACAGGATACAATATTATAACGAAACTTGAATAAGAATTATAAAAAATCGTTTGGCATCCACCATTTTCAGGTGCATATTCATTTTATTTATTTATTTTATACAATTTGATTCAATTTTAATGCTTCATTAGTTACAGCAAATATATAGTCAACAACTTTTATATGACATCGATTTCTATTTTCTTATTTAAAAAATTACTGATTAGTGAAACTTGGAGATCTAGAAAATCACGTGTAGGATCACAAGATCAAGTCATTGTTATTCTTTTACTCCATAAATGAGGTAGAGAATAAATTATGCAATATCATTACCATTTTCAAATCAAAACACATTTGATCTACTCAATCAGTTGATTGTGTTTGGATTAAATCTCATCAGAAAAAAAAGCAAAGAAAATCTTTTAGGATTATAGATGAGCATCATTGTACTGATTTTGTTATTATTTAAGGTGATATGATTTTTTGATGTGTTATCATTTGATATTGTTCATATTCAAGGTAGAAAATAAGGCACAACCCTTCAATAATTAAAAATTAATAATAATAAATTAAAGACATTTAACGCAATATTATTTGTCTTCAAAAAAAAAAAAAAAAGCAATATTATTGACATAATTATTATTGGATTGTACGATATACACCAGTTAACTTATTCAAATTGAGTGAGCATGACTATTTTGTCTATACTCAATAGTCAACCTAAACCATCCCACGAAAAAATATTCCGTATATAGTCCCACTCAGTCCAAAAAAGAGAGACAGTTTCCTTCAGCAATACCAAATAAGACGGTAGAAAAAGTTAATATTTTAAGGGTGGTGACTAGACGGTGTCCATAAGTTTTGATATCTTGTATTATAAGTACAAAGAATGTCACTTATGATGATCTTAGATAAACTTTTAACAAAAATAATCCATCTTCTCATTGAAGTTGGAATTGAAATGAATCAGCCGTCAAGGGTTAGAGATTTGGTATGATCAATTCTGATATAGTATTATAGATTTATAGAATCAAATAAAAAACATGTAATTATTCCATATAAAGAACATAATCCTTATAATACATACTTAGTAATAATATGAATTATATTACACTTTGTATGTCTTTATCTTTGTTAATATTCGAAGAATAATACGAAGTAAATATTAAAGAGTGTACTAATCCTTTTTTTTTATTTTTTTGAAACAATGGAGTGTACTCATCTCTTTTTGCATCCGTTTTATTTTTTATTTTTTATTTTACATTTTTTCGACCTCGTTTGTACAAAAATATGTTTACTTTGAAAAATGTTATCATTGATGCACCATTAAAAGATTAAAATTTTGAGTCAAATTTGATTTATACATACATAGAGTTGACAACAAATAAAGTTTCAACTAAAAAAACCCGTTTGAACTCCATATTTATGGCTTCAAGCTAACAAACTTTGTCCAATCTCAATAAAAACGAGCTAAAGTAAATTATACCGAAGCAAAAATAAAAACCTCATAACGTAATCTTGGTTGAAATTGTATTATCTTTTCAAAATCACCTTTTTCAGGATGAGACAAATCCCCCGTTTATCCAATTAACAACGAATTAACCCGATTTATCAGATAGGATCATTGGTCAGATTATATCTAACTAAACAAGGTAATTCATAATTATGAGTCACGCCAAATTATTATACCCGTATAAGCCAGATTTTGAATCGAGTCGTTTCGGGTTAGGCGTTCCCTACAGGGATAAATAGAATAGAACAAGATGCCAAAGAAGAAATAATACCAATAAAGGACAATTGAGAAGAAATAAAAGTATAATCATCGTCGTCCCAAAGTTTAGAATAGTATAAACAACATAATAATAATAGTGGAAATGGCATCGCATCTCAAATGTATCGCCACCACTGCCTATAAATTCAATCAACCTTCTTCCTTCTCTCTCCTCTATAAACCTTCTCTCTTTCTCTCTCATCACAACCCCAAATCTCTGTCTTCTCTTTCTCTCTCCTCTTCTTCGTCTTCATCTTTTGCTCGATCTTTCGCCACCTCAACCATGGGTGACGTTCTTGCTGATTCCACCATGGATGCTGTTCAAAGACGACTCATGTTTGAGGATGAGTGAGTTCTTTTAATTTTTTACTCTATAATCCATTTTTAAGCTTGCCCATTTTGTTTAAATTGATTTTTTGCTTCTTTATTTTGATATATATATATTCAGGGTTGTTCTGGGTTTTGCTTATTATTTATAATTTGATTGATTTCAATTGATTAGAATTTTTGTTGTTTGGATGATTGTTTTGGATTGATGGGTTTAAATTAATGGATAATGCTGATCTGGGTCATGTTTTATTTGCTTCAATTCTGCTGATTTTACTCATCATACTGTGATATTTGTTTATGGTAGTTTAATTAATATATTTAAAATAATATTAATGCTAGTGGTTGGTTGGTAGTCTGCTTTAGAAGTACAATAATTGCTAAATCCTGCTTATTTTTCTGGAAAACATGTTAATTGTATGTTTGTTATGTCTCAGATTCTTTGCCAAAATTTGGATCATATTTGACTTGTGTTCATGCTGTTAGAAATCGAATACGCCTGAGTAGTTCACTAAATCAATATGTTTTAAAGGATAATTTGATGATCTTTAATCTGTATCCAACTCTACAAATGCTCTATGATTTTTGCTTGTTGTCAAGGTTGCACAGCGCGTTGTTGAGTTGAGTTGTTGGCGACGAATTGATTACAGTACATCACAAAATTCTAAGTCAGGACACTTGATGATTGATTTAACATAATTTTGCTAAATATATACTATGTATTTGTATTAGATTCTAGGCTTTCGGCACATTTCACTTTTTTTGCCGTCAAATCTTAATGAATAAACTGCCTATATTTAACAAATGCTTTATGAGATTTATGGTTGTTTCTTATGGTTGTTTATTTATATTATATTAGAAATTTGGGATTGTATTGAGTATCCCAGCATTACATTTTAGAGTACTTCAAAGACTCAATCACAACATAAACCCTCTTTATTAATACCTTTCTTATCTATTTTGCAGATGTATTTTGGTGGATGAGAGTGACAATGTTATTGGTCATGATAGCAAGTACAATTGTGAGTTTTTCTACCTCTCGTATTTTGACTAGCTTCATAGATACTACTGTTTGCTAAGGGTTCTTCCATTCTTGTTTTCTTCCTTTACTTCTTTAGTTCAAACAAACTTTAGAACGATCCCGACTTCTATGTTACTTCCAAATTAACAACTAACATGGTCATTGGCATGTGGGTTGCCCTAGATGTCACATTTGATATGTTGACTTGTTTGGGCATTTCAACCACTAAAATACACTGTCTACCTAGGTGAAATCCTCATGTGCTCGCATGTTGTGGTGCTATACACTGAAGTATAGTTGATGATGTTCAATTTGGTGGGCCATGTGGCATGTGCATTATCATGGGCCAGCTTTAATTGGCCATCTTCTGTTAGAGGATAGCGATTTTTGTACAGACTAGAGTATCTTCCTCAACAAATTAATTCGCATTTCGCATGTAGCTGAAATTAACATGTTTTCTGCTGAATTGTCTGTTTTGAAATGTTGTTTCCTCTGTGGTATACACTCTTCACACTTAAGCCCTGAACTTGATAGTATATACTGTCAGTGTTTGTTTGTTTTGAATCAATAGCTTTCCGAGTCTGATACTAATAACATGAAAGTTATGATGTGCATTGGATCCTGTTTTCCTGCTAAATTGAATGGGTAGTGGTATCTCTAGCATATAGCAAATCATGACAACCGCTTGATGACTGATGCCTTTAGACTGACTTGTTAATGGTGAATCTAATGTAGTTTTTTCCGCTTTCAGTCTTCTGCTTTAATCTATCATTGATTCATAGGTATGCTGGTAGAAAGCTGTTATAAGCCTTTTTAAGGATATATTTCTTTTTAAATGAGCATAAAGTTTAATTTTGGTTCGATGTAAGGTTGAGTAATTAGGGCTATCTTTTATCCTAGGTCGAGTAGTATCTTTAGCTTTATCCTTCTTTAGCTTTTTCCACTTTTTCTATTTTGTCTTGGAACCTTTTATATAATCTGGAAATTTTGTCAATTACTACCTAGCAAAGTAGGGGGTTTTTGAGAAGTTGGTAATTACTACCTTTAATGAGGGGTCATGATTACTATTGCTACCTTTACTAGCTTTTCCGCGAGTTTGATTGATTGTGACGTCATAATGTGTGTTTATTATTTAATCCGCTATGTATTAATAACGAGGGGATTGTATGATCTTGACCTAGTAAAGTAAAATTTGCTCTTTATCTTCTTAATCATGGTCTTTCATTATCATCAACACCATGAACACTTCTCTCTCATTTTCCTGGTTCATCTTTCTGATTAGGGCTCTGTAAAATTCAATTCTTTTACCCAACATTTTATTCATTTTTGTCAAATCCTACATAGATTTGCAACAAATTTGGGGAAAATTGGAGCTTTGTTGTCAAAAAAATAAAAATAAAAATTGAGGTTGAACGTAGATATATTGTCGGTGGTTTTAATTAGGGATTTTATGATTTAATTTGCCTTTTCTTATTTATTAATATTGAAGTATTTTAGATATGATCGCTTTATGATATCATCTCCGGATTTTTTTGCCTGAAAAGCATACAAGGTAGTAATAGTAATCATAAACTGCTTTAAAAGGTACTCCTAGTAATTAACAATATTTATTTTAAAAGGCAGTAATTGACAAACCCCTTACTTTGGTAGGTAGTAAGTGACAAATTTTCCTGTCAACCATTATGTAACCTTTAGGAGCAAACAATAAAAGTTTAATTGGGCTCTATTATCTTTAGCAATATATTTTTCCCAAAGAGATTGAAAGAGATAATAAATAGTTAGATGCACACAAATAAGTCAAGTCACTATAATAGAATTGAAGTGTCTTTCTTTGGTCTATGGTTAGCTCTCATAAAAATTTACTTGCTTAGTCTAACCTTTGTATTTGAGAATAGTAGTGGTTTTTCTTATTCTTTGAATTTGCTCACATTTTACAGGTCACTTGATGGAGACTATAAATGCAGGGAAGGCACTTCACAGAGCTTTCAGTGTATTTCTGTTCAATTCAAAGTACGAATTACTGCTTCAGGTATGTCGCCTGCTTCACCATTTTTAAATTGACAAATGTCTGTTGAATGTTGAAGTTTATAGTTGAGTGATTAGAAATACTTTGGCTGAGATTTAGAAGCATTGACCTAGAAAGAAACAAAAAAGGCCTGTTCATATAGTAAATTATAAACTCGTAGAACAATCAATTTCCTTTCTGTCATCTTCAATGTAGCCTTCTTAGTGATGAATCCCCCCAGATATTCTTGTAAGCACAGTTCTGTGCAGTCGAATTTTATTAGCTTGACCTAACTGAATCTTTTCTATTAATATAGTCCTTGGTCAATAGTGGTTGCTTTATCTTCATTTACTTTTCAATGGGAGCAAAGGAAGTCAATTCTCTTGTTCTTTCTTCCCTTTTTTTCTTTAATTTATTTTCTTTTTCAGTACTATGATTACTTATACAACTAGACTATTGGAAAAACTGAGAAGAATGTGTCATCAAATCTAGCTCTTTATTTCTTCCTTATCTTTGTGACAAATCCAACCCTTCTACCTTCTATACAACTGGACGTACATAGTTTACCTTCTTGAACTGGAAGCCTCCAGTTTATGCTTGTTGCGTTTGTGCTGGTTGCCTTTTCTTTTCACCAAACTCGGGCCATGAGCCCACAACACAAACTTATTAATAGCTACGAGTTTGTTATTGGGCCCTTGAAAACGTTTTTTTTGAAAATCAGATAAGTCTCTTGTATGCGTGATCAGTTATCTAATGGCCCTTGCACCAAGGAATTAAAATTGAAGTTCCTGAGGATCTGATTTTTTAACAGGCTCTTGTGTTCACATATGCGTTGTCACTCTCGTTTTCAGTAAAATGTCTTTATTTGCTTCTTATTAAAGTCCCTTGTTTTTCTAATCCATCCTGTATAGGCAGTCAAAACTTAAAGTGACAGATTAAATGTATGGCTTGTTTGTATGAATCAAATGTGTACCACACTTATGTAGAGAGATATATGAAACAAATGTGCATTACATATGTAGGCTTTGCTCATAGGTACTCCGACTTTATTCCAATATCACATTATGTAGAGAGATTTATGTCATCTTAGCATTCTAGGCTTGCTAAGTACTTAAGTAGGATTTCTGAATTATGTAGAACATATTCTTGAGCAATTATCTTGAAAGATATGCTTCATGACTTATTCCCGTTCTTTGTACAGCAACGTTCTGCCACAAAGGTGACTTTCCCTCTAGTGTGGACCAACACATGCTGTAGTCATCCCCTGTATCGTGAGTCGGAGCTGATCAAAGAGGATGTTCTTGGTACTCAAACTTTTCCCCAAGATATACAATTTATTATGTCTAAACATATGGCATCACAACTGAATCAATTTGTGTTGTTAGGTGTGAGGAATGCTGCTCAGAGGAAGCTTTTGGACGAGCTCGGTATTCCAGCTGAAGATGTGCCAGTTGATCAATTTACTCCGCTTGGACGTATGTTGTACAAGGCCCCATCAGATGGAAAATGGGGAGAGCACGAACGTAAGCTCTTCAACTACCTCACCCCTTTTATGTCCCCTTTATTAGCTTTTACATTCGCGACTTCAAGAGTTATATTCTTTATAGCTTCTAGCTCATTATCTGTTCTCATGATGTTCTGTGTTGGGGTCTTAAGGGTAGTTTTTTGTTTTTGTTTTTGTTTTTTTTTTTTTTTGGTTATTTGGCTCCTCATTTAAGGTATGAGATTCTTATTAATTAGCACATCTTAGTATATCCCTAGTGCAGTTTTCTGCATCCGAATCACATAATTTTTGCATGATCAAGGAGCTGAAAATGACATTGGACTATTGGAGTGCTAGAGAAGCTGAAAAATAATTGCTAACAGCAAATATCACTGAAGTAAGGGAGTTCTGCAAAAGTGAAAAACTATTAAAATGCAGTCAATATTTCAACATACGAATTTTGAATACAATTCTCTCATGAACAACACTATTTCTGCTTCTTTAGGACTCTAGCTATTGGCCCAGATTTATACAGGCTATTTCTGGCTCCAACTGATCGACTTTTTAGGCAGTGGCCAGGACTTCCCTGCTCTGCAATTCGTTCTAGTGGACCTCCTGCTTGTCATTAAGAAATTATAAAAATTATACTCCATACTTGTGCAAGAGCGTTCCCTATAACCCTCCCCCTCTTCCCTTTTTTTGTTCATTCTGAAGTACATTGTCATACTGACTTTTCGTTGCACCATGTTGCAGTTGATTACTTGCTATTCATAGTAAGAGATGTCTCAGTGAAACCTAATCCTGATGAAGTTGCTGATGCCAAGTATGTCAGTCGAGAAGATCTCAAGGAGATTTGCCGGAAAGCTGATGCAGGTGAGGAAGGTGTGACTCTTTCCCCCTGGTTCAGGCTGGTCGTCGACAACTTCTTGTACAAATGGTGGGATCATGTTGAGAAAGGCACTCTCAATGAAGCCGTTGATATGGAAACTATTCACAAGCTTATAGAATGATTTCTAGCTAGCTAAGATAATATTAGCTGTTGCATTGGCTAGTTTGTCCCATAGTTGAATTGTCCTGTTTACAGCAGGAATAGCTTGTTTATTGTTTGAGCTTGTAATTTTTCTTAAATTTTGCCTGAATTTTCTGATATTGTAATTGGGGAGTTGTTGTATACTCGGTTTTGAGATTTTTAGGTGTTATAATGTGTGTTAATAAGGCAGTAGATATGGTTTGGCATTCAACTGGCTGCTTTTATGGGATTCAATCGGTTCATCTACGCTAATTCTTCCTCCAACTTTCTTTCTGAAACTGTAACGCTAAGAATCAGTTTTTATTTTGTTGGGATGAATTCCTATACAAGTCTGTATTCCGAAATTTTACAGTGATAAAACTTTTGGAGATACTCCCGCAGATGATGAGTATAACAGATTAACAGGAATGCATTTGCATTCCAAACTGTTAGTTTGTTACATACTTACATGGATGAACTTATAATGATCAAGTTGACATATGTTTAAGTCCAAATTTATAACTGAGGTTGGCCATAAATTCCCAAATGTACCTCTAGATAAGCTCTCTTGACTTAAATTTCTAAACTCTCTCAATCAAGTTGGGTCATTATGCTTAAGTCGTATCGTGATTCTAACTAGGCAAATAAAGCTCTGAAACAAAAGGAATAGTGACTGATATTAATGTCACTCACAGATTTAATAACAAAATGTGTTGCTTGAATAAGCGATTTTTTATAAAGATTATAATTGTGATATGCTTAATTAGTTACTCGATACAACATTATGAGGATTATACGAGCGATTTCCGTAAATAATGTTAAAACGTAAATTACTTCCTTAAATGCGTCAGTTTAAAAACTATTTCCCACGATACTGTCCATGTAGGATTAGTAGAAGGTTTGGGTATCCGAAGCTAATAAGCGCTAATAATAATAGCGGTTTTGTAATAATAAACCGCTATTGTCAATAGTGGCTCATTTAATAAAACCGCTAATACTATTAGCGTTTTTTATTAAATGACAAAATGTACGGAAGCCCAATTGCTCAATTGAATGGAATAAAATTGATAAAGTATTTCAAAGTATTAATCTTCTAAAGCAAGATTCCCCATTTTATTTCACTGAGACAGCGAAACCGCCCCAATGGTACTCCATATTGACGTCGGATTAATCACCTTCGACTGTTGCCGTCGTCAACATAACCTTCATGTACGGGAATTTCATTCACTATTCTGAATGTCTGATTATAAGGTTTGGCCTAATTTCGATTTAATTTAAATCTTACCCCTGAATGGAGTTTCTACTTAATATAGAACCGCTAATACCATTAGCGGTTCTATATATAGAATTGCTAATGGTATTAGCGGTTCTATATTAAGTAGAACCGCCATCGTCATTAGCGGTTTATATTGGAAGGAAACCGAACTTCGAATCCGAGCCGACGTGGACGGTATTGCGGGAAATAGTTTTAAACTCGACATATATACGGAATTAATTTACATCATAGCATTATTTACGGAAATCGCTCGGATTTTTTGTAAGATAATAGGTGACTTAGGACCTGTTCTCTTCAGCTTAATTTTACTTCAGTTCCTAATTTCCTTCTCTCATAAATAGTTTAGCTCAGTTCAGTAAAGATCTCAATACTGTACAAATTATTCAAGAACTCATTATAACACAGAAGAAATATGGAAAAAGAGTAATGGTTGGATAATGAAACTTTAGAATATGCATAAGATGATAAAGTAGTGGTGATAAAGTACTCCGTATTCTTTTTTGAGTTTTGACAAAGAGGAAAGGTATATTTCTTTCACTTTGGAGATTTTGCAGCTTATTTGATACCAACTGTGTTTTTCTTGTTTTCCTTTTTGTTGTCATTTTTAGAAGTAATCTATAGTTTGAGCTGTATTTTTCTTTTTAAAAAAATTATTGTAATATTTTTATTGTCATAACATTAAGATAAATATGAAATCCATATTGTTTTATAAAAAAAAAAAAAAAGGTGATATGTGATAATGTTAATGTTCTATACGGAGTATTCATCATCAAACGAAACCTGTTTACGGGTCTTTAAAGTAAAATTAACCGAAAATAACCTAATCGACCCATTTGACATGTCCATTCCAAGTGGGTAGGACCGTAAGAGTATCTATCACTGTGTCATTTGTTAATTATTAAAGGCTAATACCCATTTTTTTTTTTTTTTATATTGTTTTTTATTTGTCCTAGGAAATGGATTTAATTATTTCATTAAAATCATAAAGAGCAAGAAAAAGAGTATCTCTGTCATAGATTGATTGAAGAGCCCTCAAAGATCACAACTTTAAACTCTTTCTCTCTCTTCTCTCATTCTTCCTCTTCTTCTCATTTTTTGGGCTTTCACTTGGGAGGTAATTAATTCTCTAATTAAGCTCCATTATTGTTATTTATTTCCCTTTTTTCCCCTTTAATTGATTTCTGTTTTTATTATGTTCGATCACAATATTATGCACTACCATAGAATTCTTCAGTTTCATTATCATAATTCTCTAGTTGATAATTATGTGATGTTTTTGGGTTTTTTTTTCCTGTCAATATTTTGTTCAGTGATTGGATGGTTGAGTGACTAATTGAATCGAAAGTTGGTATTATTGGGTTTTTTTTGGCTGTTTTTAGAGGATTTAATGTTGTTGTTTTTATGCAAATAGCTGTAAATCCCTGAGTATTTTGTCTGATTTTCCCCCCCCCCTATTGCTTTAGTATTTGTGCTGTTAGTAGTGATTTTCATGTTCCCCAAGTTTCATATGTGGGAGTAGTCCAAAAATGTGGGATGATTTTGTTTTTTCTATCCAAATTAGCAATAGAAAGTTGGTATAAGATAGCCAAAAAAAACAAAAAATCCTTAGATTGCTAATTGTAGGTGTAATTTTGCTGGATTAGGGGATTCATTGTGAGGTAGATTAGTGTCTATAATTCTATATATTGGTGATTAGCACTAATTATAGATTTATAGGTATGATTGAAAGAAAAAAACTGTGTTTCAATAATAATCAATTTTTCTTACAATAAAAAAAAAATAAAAAATTCAAGTTTGATAAGTAAAAATAAGTTTTAATCGGCAAAGATTAGTTGTGATCTGTAAAAACTATTCCTTCCATCTCTAGATGTTGCTCCGCGTAGATGGTGATTGTCTCACAGAAGATAAAGTCAATGTATGAACAACACTTAGAGATAGAGGGAGTAATAAAGATTCAGTTTAACCAATGAATTAAAGTTTTTATTATTCTAATCACTTCAGTAAAAATCAGGTGAAGAGATGAAATCCTCGTAATATTGATTATGTTTTGTTACTCCGTAATTAAAATGCTCTCATGAGTTTGTACTATGTTTGATCCAATATCACTTTGTAGTGTTGTCCTTTCTGCTGTACTGCCTATACCTGTGTAATTAAGGAATTGAAGAAATGTTCTGTACAGCTCTGATTAATGTTGAGATACTATAGCAAAAGATTTACCTATTACCCTTCTGAGGTACATTTCTTTCGTTGAATGTGTTGCTAGATGAGGCGGTAAAAGTTCTGTTAAGTGTTTAGGTAGAAAAATGTAGGCTGCAGAAGGGGACATATAGGTCTAGCCACGAACCTTACTGACTTAGGCTTCGTCGTTGGCCTTTTTTGTTTCTCCTTCCCACCTCTTCCCTCCTCTCTTTGCACCATTTCTTCTATCTGAAGGGAGGATGAGTCGTTGATTCGTGGATGAGAGAAGGTTCCTCCACCAAAATCTCGAAAATTCAAGTCATGCTTCAAACATGTCCTGTTCACAAATTTTAACATGACTAGGATTTGCCTACTGCAGTTGGATTGAGGTTCAACTAGAATCAGTCTCTTTAGAACTTCATATGAAAGATACAGTTCTGCCTTACATGCCTAAGGCGAGAGAGCCTCTATTAAGGCATTGGGTCAGCTTTGATTTTGATGACACTAGTATGTGGTTTTTTTTTTCTTCCATCTAGGTCTAAAGTTTCACACTTTAACCTACTCAACAATTTTTTTTTTCAATATTTTGTCACTTTGTAATTGGGTAACTTACTTATTATACTTGTAAATCCTTTGCATATTTTATCCTACAGGAGCTTAAATAACATGGCTTCGGTGGCAACAGCTGAAGTTTGTGATGCTAATTCACATCTAATTCAAAGTGGTGAATTGCGAGCCCTGCAGCCAATCTTTCAGATATATGGCCGACGACAAGTGTTCAGCGGACCAGTAGTCACTGTCAAGGTTTTCGAGGACAATGTGTTAATCCGTGATTTTCTTGAGGAGAAAGGCAATGGTAGAGTTCTTGTTGTTGATGGTGGTGGGAGCTTACGATGTGCAATACTAGGAGGCAACCCTGTACAGCAAGCACAGAACAATGGGTGGTCAGGAATAGTCGTGAATGGGTGTATCAGGGATGTTGATGAAATCAATAGCTGTGATATAGGGGTCAGAGCTTTGGCTTCTCACCCTATGAAGGCCAACAAGAAAGGCTTAGGGGATAAGCATGTTCCAGTCACGATTGCTGGGACAAGAATCTGTGATGGTGAATGGCTTTATGCTGACGCTGATGGAATTCTGATTTCGCGAAGTGAACCTTCTGTCTGATCTTGTGGTATGCCAATTCATTAATAACTGTGTCATTGATATATGTTGATTGTGAGTGTAATTCAGTTTTTTTTTTCTTCATTCGGATCTATAAACAGCCCATTATGTACCAATTTTCAAAGTTTGCAATAATGAAGTGTATTCTGAAACCTGGTATGTCTTATGGCACTCCTTCTTTAGCATGTATGCATGATCTTTCAACTTTGTTTAGCTGGTTCGCTAAACACAACTAAGCATCTCGGAGCATAAATGTCAGGTTCAATTTGGTTTAAGATGAATATGAGAAAAGAAGGTAAATAGAAGGGAGGCGTAAAGAGGAAAACTTGTGCATACATTGGGAAAATGTGGCATTTCTTGAAAAAAAAAAACACTTTTCCATTCAACCAAGTTCTTTCACATAACACCTACGAAATATATGTTTAAAGCATGTATATAGGACTAATAGAAGGGCGGCGTTTTTTTTTTTTTTTTTTTTTTTTCACCGTGGTACGTTTTTGTGTATTATTATGCATGTAAAATGTACCATTAAAGTATAAGTTGTCTTAGTAGTACTTTTTGTGTACTATTATATATGCAATGATACTTTTTGTCATCTTTTGTTGTTGATTATTTTCTCCTAAAGTACTTACCACCTATCACCTATTATGCTGCAGTGGTACATTTTACCATCCTATATGTTTCTAAAACATATAGGCGCGCTATGCGCCAATACTTAACCTATTTGTTCAATGTTAATTAGCGATCACTAGAAACGCATTTCCCCTGGTCAATCTTATGAATTCCATATTCTAAGCCAATTCAGCATGAGCCCTTAAAACTTATGTTGGCTAAAAAAATTGAGATTACACCATTAATACCATGAAGCTAGTATATCCAGCTCTCCGCCATACCCAACTTGTCCACGCCTCCATGGCAATGGACAAGCTGGTTTTAAGGCCGCAAAACAGACTTTCTTTCAGGGCACCAGGTGTACAGTGAATTTGCAATAATAAGCAACTAAGCAAGGAAACCATTGGAAAACATATACTTGTATATTATATTTCCAAAATATTCTTGCAAATAACATTACAACTGGCTTAAGTTATCCACTTCAAAATTTAACATGCTTCCCCACAAGGTAAAATCAGGAAAACATGGCTTCAGGTCAGATCCAACAAAGAGCAATTACCCGTATGAGAAACTCAAGTGCAATATGAAGTAACGAGAATATCAGACTGACTCAAAAGTCTAAGTTAGCCCATGATTTGCATGAAATCCCTTGCATCCGGTCTGGTGCCGCAGCTTCATTCTACGGCCCTTGACCAGAAGTTAACAGTTGGAAATCTCATAGCATAATATTTGTACTTGTCTACTTCAGGAGTTATAAGTTGAAACTCCATGATGTTCAGGAAACACATGGGCATTACCCATGCGATGGTCTATTGATGTTAGCTGTACTATCAACAAATTTAGTACAGCTCATTCCTCTTCTTCGGACTCCTCTTCTGATGCATTTTTTAGCCACTGCACCAATATGGAAAAATCAACTTCAGAGAAAAATGCAGAAATGGACCTTGGACATAAAGATGAAACAATTAAATTAAATGTACGACTTATTGTAAGTAAACAGGATAACAAACTATTACTTCAATAAATGATTCAGCTTGCTTCAAGAAAACTCTGTCTACTTCATCTGCTCCTTGTTTTTCGGATTCCCAAGCTAGTATTGCTTCTTCTTGGATAATTTCAAGCGAATATAGAAAATGCAAAATCTGCAATTAAACACAAGTAAAGATGTGGATCAGTAAAATCTGGCATGATAGTTAAGGAGGAGACCATCACCAAGCAAACAAAACTAAAAGCATATAGCAGCGTGTATTATTTAGCAGAATTGCCAGCTCAGAATTTGATATACCTGAGAAAATAAAGGAGAAAGTTCCTTTGCGGACTCTGAACAAATTTCTTCAAACTTTAGTATCACTTCAATCTGCAAAAAATTCACAATACACGATGAATTGATATTCCACCAAAATAAAATACCCATACCACTTCAGAAGTTCTCACGTACAATGTAAATCGGTTTGTTCTGTAATGCAAAAGTCAAATATAATAATAGATACCAACAACAGCTAACAACTAGAATTACTAATCAATCACGATAACAAGCTTGAATGCAACCCGTCCCACAAACAATGACCACCTAGTTTCAGACAAATCAATCACATTGGTGTACATGTTACAATTCTCTAGAAGGGCCTTTTTAGTGGGATGGGGGCAGTACGATGCAGCTATGTTCCAACAAATTCGGTTACATACAGACGTGATCATTTTCATAGCATTACAATTATGCAAGCATACCGAAATGAATTGCATCAAATGATGACTAAACAAAAATTGATGACTGTACCTCCCTAATGCAAAATAGAAGATGCATTTTTGGGGAAAAAAGTTTACAAAATGAAAATAGGTGATAATATGACAAGTGCCAGATATAATGATACTCACCTCCTCATCTATGGATGCTAGATAGTACTTCAAAAGCTTCTTCCAAGTTGCGATTACTTTGGCCACGTTTTTGTAGAGTTCGTCTGAAAAATAAACATCCATTAGCTGTAGATGACCAGACGTAGTTATCAGGAAAATTTAGTAATCATATGTTATGGTGGGCAGTAAATTGATCTGGATTATTGGTCCTGCTTGCACATCATTCATGTTGAAGATTGGAGGACAGTTCAGTAAGCAAATCAGTGGAACACTTGAAAAGGAAACCAGAGGATTTTCTCAAATTGTGGGGGATGCGATTTAGGTATACCCTTCCTTCTCCCTAAGCATCCTTTTATATATATATATACATTTTTAAATAATACACTAACTTGTTTCGGCTTAAGAGTCATAATGTTTAGTTAGAACAAGACTTTCATATTGACAAAGGCAACTCATGCTTGATACTTGTGTGACTAAATAAACAATCCAACTTCACAGTGACATGGTCAAACACCGAAAACATTTCAACCTTGTTTAACAATTTGATTTGGAAGAAATCTACAGAAAGATTAAATATAGCTTTATCCCCTTTTAGTAAAGCAAAATGACCAAAGAAGTTAAACCTCAACAACTAAATATTTTTCACACATACACAAGGGATGGGCAGATTAAAGTAAAATGTCAGAAGAGTAGCAGAATAGCCTGATATTTCTTAAGTTGTTATTTTTTATTAGCAAACAGAAGTTCAATAGCCCAAATGTATCAGAAAACAAAGCAAGTCAACTAAATAAAAATGTTATAACAATATAATCATCAATCAAACATGACAGGGTGTAAAACTCACTGTTGGAACTATGTGGTGTTTCCACCGCCAACTTCATCACTGAATAGAATAGCGCTCCGGCACAGTCTGTAGCAGCCATATTGTATGACAAGCTGCAAATTGAAAGTATATCTATGTCAAAAATAGTCCAAGCACCTTATCCAAAGTCAATAAGGTGTTGAAAGCGGACAACCAAATAGTTTAGACCTAAGCAGGAGTATATACATTTAGTTACTAAGTTTCTTACTAGACATTTCTCAGGAGATAAGGACAAAGTTCTTAGTTTTGATAAAAAATATGGAGGAAGACTTTACCGCAGCGAGTTTACTTCCAATATAACATTATCATCCTTGATATTTTCTTGCACAGCTCTTTGGAAAGTTGCCTCAACCTTCAAAAAAATGGTGAAAAGATCAACTTAAATGGGATTAGAATAAAATGACCACTGTCATTAGATCTTATTATATACAAAGTACCTCTTTTTCAAACTCATCTACGTTATCCTCGGTAAGATTTTCAGGATCAACACTTGGTGCCACCAACTCTTCAGAGTGCTGAGGGTTGTCTATATGAGGCAGATCCAAGCCTTCTTCTGCAGCTTGCAAGATCTCAGCAAACCTGTCTTCAGATATGGGTGCAACTGAATGTCGCCATTCTTCTTCACGTCCTTCGCAAACTGACCAGATGTAGCCAGCTCCATTGTCACCAACCTTGAACATCAAAGAAGGGATGTCAATGTGGCTTCTATATTTGGTTAATATCTAAATTAAAACTGACCCTAACATAACACGCATAAACCTACACTCGCAGCACATAAAATCTAAAGCAACCCCCTCTAACATAGACACGCATAAACCTACACTCACAGAACACATAGGTGTTGTTTGGTTTACATACAAAATTATGGGAATTGAAAGTTCCTAGGAATTGCAAAATAAATAAGTTGTTTGGTTAATAAAATTTGGTGAAATGGGGGAAGTAGAACTTCCTAGGAATTTCCAATTCCCACAAAATGTAGGAATTTACTTACCTAGTCCCCCCTAAGTAAGTTGAAATTCCCATGGGAATTTACTTCCCTCACTACCAACCAAACAACTTTAAGAACTTCCCATGAATTTGATTATGGAATTCATTTCCCATATATTAGAAGTTCATGGGAATTTTCACTACCTATGTTAACCAAACGACCCCATAATAACCATAAGTTAACCAAGATGGACAAAGCTATGCTCGAAAAAACAAATTCTCAGGCCAGCAGCAACCAGGATATATAAATAAGAAATTGAATTCAGGAGTTTACATCCTCTCCATATATCTGAGCCACAATCTCAGTACAGTATCAGACATCACGTACCCAGGAATACAGGTGTACTGTATAACCATATTTAATATGAGGGATGTTATCATATCTACGAAATTGAATAATTAATATACCTCAGAAGCTTCAGCTGCTTTGGATACCAACTCCCCATCTGACAATCCTGTTAAAGCATTAATTGCTGCATAAGGGGAAAAAAAAAGTTAGAATACCACATGCACATGAACATGAATATCACAAGGAAACCAGCTATAAGTTTGTGTGCAACTCTGAATATATGACAAAGGTCTTGAAGGGTTTACTTGAAATTCAAAAAACATCAATTGGGAAGCATTTTCAGTTAATAGAGCACAAATGAAAATGCTTCACCAGATTTGCAACCTGGTTGAAGACTGTCACCTCTGTTAAAGGCAAGAATGATGTACGAAGGCAGAGGTTAGATCGTTCAGTAAAGTTATGAGGGCAGATGGATGCTCTAATGGGGTGCCTTGTGAAGGTCATACTTAGGGATGCAAGAGAACAAAAGGTGGACTTGAGAAATGAGAGAATTATACAAATGGGACTCAGCCCATGTAGCTCACTAATGACATGACCATCCAGTAGATAAATGTGGATCTCAAATTCCTGTATATTTCCCAGAGAGGAAGGGGATAGTGGGCTACAGTCCCCCATCATAGCATCATCTGCACTCTTGATTGCCAGATGCTGTCCCTCCCCTTTCTGCCCTCGCACTTGTGCATGCATAGTGTAAGTGTCCAAGGCTAAAAGAGTCTATGTTAATTGGAGTCGGGTATTAATGCCAGACATGACTATTTATGGAAAATTAATCATATATTCCAAATGAAGATCATGACCTGAACGGGTATGTGAGGTGAATTGAGGGTACAAATAACATGGAAAAGAATTGAGACAATGGTACATACACGAAATTTCTGCCATTCCACTGCTGCTGTCTGCATATTCTAACTCTTCATCACTATCTTGAAAAGTTGGTTGTTCATACAATGAAACCTTTGAGTAAGCAGGAACTACAGTATCTTCCCCAATAACAACCTAAAATGATAATGTAATAGAAATAAAAAAATATATATATGATGATGGCTATGAATCAAAAATGAATTGAAAAAACACACACATAAAAAGTAGTCTACGATGTTGTGCTTCACACTAAATACGAAAGATAAAGCTGTTCATCAATTATTTTTAAGGAAATTAAAAGTAAAACACATACAAAGACCTTAACAGCAAAGAGGAGTAGCCCTCGATCACATTACTCAAATCAATCAATCAATCAAAGCCTTTATTAGTGGGGTCAATCACATCACCCAAAAGAAAAAAAAGAAAAAAGTACATCAATCAAGCAACACAGTATCACCTTATAGACCAGATGACAATTAAAAAACAAAAGTAAAAAACTGTAGCACAATACCAAAGAAAGGCTAAAAGACCAAAGCAAGTCAAAGAGTATCTTGCTTAAGAAAAATAACCCACATGATAGCTACACGAGAAAAAATGGGTACCATGGGAACTCAGCAAGCACGAATCAAAAACAAGAACTATTCATATATACTCTATGATCTGGATGAATCAAGGAAACAAAGCAGCCCCCAACAAATCAGTGAGAACCAGTCCCCCAAATAAAAGGATCCCTTTGAAAATCAGGATTTAAGGTTGGGCACCTTTTGCGTCATTAACTCATTAATTACCTGATAGGAATATCAAAAGTGAGAAAATTAGGCTTCAAAAATTTCAACATAAATTGCTTATTCCATTTTCCGCCACCGAGACATATAATCAAGAAACACACAAGGTACTTATAGAACCATAACCCCATTGGTAGGTCCATACTATTTGGCAAGGTTTCACAAGTTACAAGCATCTCCAACTCTATTAATAATCCACTCTCCAAGCCAAAAATCATGTCTCATTAAAAGCTCTAAAGCTATGGGGATTTTGTAGGGACAAGTACTTCGGATTTTGATCAAACAAGATGAAGCAAGTACGACCCTGCCTACACCCCATTAACAAAAAAATCCAAAAAAAATTAATCTCCCTTCCAGCCTTCAGTTTTATGCAGATTCTCAAGTCTCAACAAGAGGACCTAGAGGATAACCTATCTAGAGTGGCAACATACTACATCACATTAGCCTTTATAAAACAAATACATTCCTAAACGTTGGGAAAGCAACTATATCAACAACCAAGTAATACCCCCCCCCCCCACCTCATACAAGAACCGTGAATAAAAATCTTATTATTTCTAAAAATCTACCAATCCATGACCATGTCTTGGAAGCTCCAAGCCACCCTTTATATCATACTTCTAAAAATCAGACTTGAAAAAGTTACCTAATCTCCTGACATCATTCACAAATTTTCTACAAAGGATGCACATAAAGCATGAGACCAAAAGTGTACCAGTTTATCACTACTCCATATCATCATGTTAACAAGGGAAAATGTCAAGCACAAAAAACAAAAATATTGGAATTATCAGTGTCAAAGAGCAAATTCCAACTATCATAGCCTTCTATACAGAGTGTTTTACAAATTTGTTGGTTGACGAAACATGATGAATATCTAGGCCAACATACTACAGTCCCCCATGCAACCTTTGCCCAATAAAATATTATTTAAAAAAAATTAGCACAAGAATCAGTCTCTATGCACAACCTAGGCTTTGTTCACCTAATTCTTATTACTTCTTGTTAAAATCAGACCAAATCAGAATTTCAGACCAGATTCCAACTATCTACTACCTCCGTTTCTTTTTAGTTGACACGTATTCCTTTTTAGGAAGTTTTTTTTTAGTTGACACGTTTTCTTTTAAGGTAACTTTTTTTTACCTTGCATTTACAAGCTACCCCACTTGCTTTTTCATTCTCTCTCACTCTCTCTCCTCTCCTTAATATATGTGCCTAAATCAAACGCGTCAACTAAACAGAAACGGAGGAAGTATAATTTTGTGTTTGTAAAGATTATGAAAATTAAATATTTAAAAAATACGCGTTGAGACGGATCTCACGAGATCCCACATGATAATGTTTTCTCTTAACATTGATGTACATTAAGGTCAAAATTAGTCAAATCAGACAATCAAATCAGAAAGATTTAGACCAGAGTTTAAAAATTTCAAACCAAAACATCTTATTTCAGGCAAAGAGAACAAAGCCTTAGTAGCAAATGAAATCCAGTAATGCTCATAATTAGTGAACATCACTACCACTTCTCCCGCCATCAGAATTATTAATTAAGAATACAAGTTTCTCATCAGATTCTTGTATCTTGTGTTATAAGAACAATCCCCTTCTCACAGTTACTAGTGTAACTATAGACTTTAAAACTTCATTAAGTCAATAGGCACAGATATCTTATATGGTGAAGTTGCATACAAATATACAACAACAATACCTCCCCCCCCCCCCCCCCCCTCCCCTCTCTCTCGCTCTCTCTCTCTCTCTCTCTCTCTCTCTCACACACACACACACACAGCAAGACTTGTTTGAATACAATATATCAAGAATTTAATATCACTCTTTGTAACCAAAATGTTCATAACCTAAACTCTACTTAAAAGCAATCTAAAAATAATCTCATGTCCTAATATAAACACCACTTATTTCTAATGATTCTGATCTGATATCTGAATCTTATAAATATACTCCCTCAGTTCCTCAAAGATATTCCCCTTTCCATTATAGTCTCAACACATGGGTCCACTCAGTCTCTTAAATAATACTCATGACTCTAAACAATTATCTCGTTCCTACCTAAAAGTCAAAAAGCTTAGATATAACATGTTTCGTACCTTAAATGATAAGATGACACCAGGTTCCAGAACAGCTCTAGCCTTCATCACCACCCCATCACAGACAACTGCATGTTTTAGTTTACAGCCATCTTCAACCATGACATTATTCCAGATATACGAGCCTTCTATTGACACATTTGAGCCAATCTTGCACCCTTCCCCAATGATTGAATTTGAAATTTTACTGTTGCTGCCAATAGTGGTTCCCTTACCAATAAGGGTAAAGGGACCAATTTGGGCATTACTCGATAAACCTATATCTGGAAAAGCATACAAATAATTCCAGGATGTGAAATAACAATAATGAAGCAAATGAAAAATTTAACAGCATCTTAATCTGGTGGCACAATCAAAGAACAAATGATGAGTAAAGCATATACAAACAAGGAAGAGGAGAGAGATAAAGGTCTATATTAAGTAAATGAATCACAAAAGCACCTGTCAAGCCATAATGAGACATAAACCTAAGATGTACTACACAGGAGCTACTTGCAGGAAGGAGGGAAAAAAGTCATTAAAAGCAAAGTGAAGTTAAAATTTCCAACCGAATCCCCAATGTATGCTTGACAGGATTTCAATCAGTGAATCAATCAAAAGGTTATACTTGATCAAATATAAGAGAATATATATGACACCATCACACAGTAATTGGAAGCTAAACTTGTTCTAATCTTTTTCTAGTGGAAGGCAATCAGGCATATCATCTACAAAATATTGTATGACAAACCAAAAGTAGGAATATGTGATCAAGCATGCATTGACATAAAAAAAATATAAAAAAAAAATGATAAAACTAAACAAAAAAACAAATATCAAGATAAAATCCCGAATTTGAACAAGATAAAAGAGAAGGTAAATCAGTGCATCCACCACAGTTATAGCAATCTAGATGAAACTCAAAGGTAAAACAAAACTCCACAAAACTCCTGCCTACAGCAGGGTGTGTTTTTCATGCATACATAACCCTGAACTAGCAAGCAACAAATTTTCCATTAGACCTTAGATATGATCAAATAAAAGTATAAAACCACTCTTTTAAAATAAAGATCACTGGACAAAAATGATCAAATAAAACCACTCTTTTAAAATAAAGATCACTGGACAACTTAGTACAGGTATACTTTCTAGAGGTGATCAGTTGATATTTCTTACCTGATGCACTGTACATTCCTTGTCTTCCAAGTTTCATCACAGAACTTCCAAAAGATTGGATGTCTGGTACCAGGGGATAAGTCCATCTTTGCATTATATCTTTGCTAATGGTGTCATAGCTTCTAAAATTCTCAACTCTAGCCGCATAATTTGAATGAATTTCATGAGTATAAATTTTGTAATCGGTAATCTGAAAATAAGAAATGATCACAAAACTGTGCAGAATTAGATAGGACATTTTTATCTTAGACCATTGCGATAATTTGTCACAATAAATCAGCCTACAAGTTAAACCACAACAAAAATTAAATGCAAGGAGGAAATAAAGATGCCACAAAACCAATCTTTTTTTTCTTTTTTTTTTTTTTTTTTTTTTTTTCAGAAGAGCTACTATTCCTATTCTTTGACCGATAAATTGAAAACATATTTAAGTTCAAAGGGCGTGGAAAACTTCAATCATGAATGACAAAAGTTGTTCAACAGATGATAGTTTCAAATTTCTCAACTTTTGGCTTGTTGACTGTATGATGCCAACTGTGTCTATGAAACAAATGCCAAAAACAATGCTATGTAGGGTTTCCAATTACAATTAATTCCTGACTATGAACTAATTGCCTTGTGTGCAATGGTGCACTCAAATGATTACCTTGAACTGTAATTTCAGAAACATATAACCACTTTAAGTGCTATTCTAGACGTAAGTAAAAACCTTAAGATTCACCTCACAATGATAATACCCTTACATGTTCTTCAAATCACAAAACTGTTGAGCAGGGCATACCTGAATTTCTATTTAAAAGTGAAAAAAGTTTATCCTTGTCAGGCTTGCCTAATAGGTGATGGTGGCTACACTTTGATACCTCAAAGGATACTTTACACAAGCAATGATCTGAATGTTCATCTTTGCCTTATTCGCATCATGACTAAAATAAGCAATCACTTTTTCTACTGTCTTGTACTACGTAAAAACTTAAGTAATGTGCCTTATGTGTGGGTTTATTCATTTATTGTTAGAGAAATTTTTTCTTGAATATACTCATAATAACGAAAAAATTTCTTATTATATAATTCACATCAGTTTGTCTAACTTAATTCAATATTCAAAAAACTAAAAATCAAAATGCTCTTAAACCATGGATTAAGTGACTAACCCAAGCCAAGAATTCACAGACAGAGTCAACCATTATAACCTATCTACATGACTGACAAGTCACATCACAAAGCAAGACCATAACATCTTATCCTCGTTCAACGTATACTATAAAGTACAAGAGTCGTACAACAAAGAGAAAGAACCAGTTTAACATGGAAGAGAAAACAACAAGAAAAAAAATCCAAGAAACAAGCTCTAATACTGCTACAATTCAAACAGCTGAAAGTGAGATTCATAGAAAGATTCATATACCTCATCTACGAGTAGTCCCTTCAGAAAATCACGACGAAGATGCTGATAATCAAAGTTATCTGTGAAAAGACTGAGGACTTCTGGAGCACATATGTCAATGTAGCAGTCCTGCAAAATTGTGTCATTACTTAGAACAAGGTTTCTTAGAAATGGATAATTTTGTTACCTATGCTTTTGGTGACTGGATCTCTCCACCAACATAAACAAAATTTAGAAGAAGCAACAGCTACAAAAAGAAACAGGTTATCTAAGTTGTGAACAGATACTGTGTAGCTAAGGTGGTTCGACAGTAGATAAATTTTTCATGCTGAATATAAACTTCTAAGAGTAAAAAATATAATTAAGGATACGCCATAATAAATGAGCCATTTCCTAATTCTACATTAGAAATGTTCAAAAATCATGGTTAGACCTTGATAGAATGATCCGGGTAAGGTGAGAAATACACTACCATCATGTCAAAAATCTTATAGATGATCATAAATTCTTCATGTGAACAGATTCCTATTTGATGATCGTTGGTTAGA
The DNA here is from genome assembly GCF_948465745.1 of Chenopodium album. NCBI lineage: Eukaryota > Viridiplantae > Streptophyta > Magnoliopsida > Caryophyllales > Amaranthaceae > Chenopodium > Chenopodium album. The sequence goes on from NC_137855.1 coordinate 3,202,612, forward strand.
TATATCACACCGAGTTAATGCACATGGGAATACACCAAAGCAACCCATTCACAATGCCTCATCAGCCCATATTATTTGCCAGGCAGTAAACCTTATAATTTTTTGAGTGGAGTAACAAACCATCCAACATGGTTCACAGAAATGGAAATCAAAATGCAGAGACAAGATTTCCTTTTGTGGGCAATTATTAAAGGGTTATACAAAAGAAATATCAAGAGGGTGTGAACCAAGAACTACAAGTGTAAGAAGATACTATATTAAGACATGATGCCCCAGTTGAGCACTAACTGATCCACAAGCGGGGTCAAAAATATCATAAAGATTAAAAATCATTCTAAAGTTTAATGAGCAAACCTGCATGTCATTATGCAATGAAACTGAGGAGTTATCATTCAACAATGATTTTTCAAGAGTTATAGGGTTTGCTCTATCCTCATAAAACAACAGCTGATTTGTATCTGGATTAATTGCCATGAACAGCTCGTCTGTACCAAGTCTTGATTGGTGGGTGATTGCTGAAGGCTTCGACTTTTTTATGATCATAGTCATTACAGCATTGTTATCTTTCTTTCTCCTGTCTTTGTGTTCTTGAAGTGCCTCTGTGAGTGACATGTTGCTAATTGTGTCCCCGGTAACAAGAACAAAATCTCCATGTATCTAAGAAGAAGCATGTACCATGGATTCGTTACAATTTATGCAATAGATAGAAAGACAAACCATATAACATTACATACACATTATACCAACAAATCAGTGTAACTAGTTAAGAACAGATTCCCACCTAACCTGCAACTTAGTCAAATTATGCAAAGCCAAAAGCTCAGAGGTCAAGGGATAAGGCACACACACAAAGGAGAAATGACAAACTACCAACTTCCTACTCGTTCAGATGAAGAAACAAAGTGTAATTGAGCAAGCACTTTGGCTTGGCAGCAGCTGTTAGAGAACCAAAGAAGTTGAGTTGGAGAAAGTAGAAGGCAGAAGGAACCATATATTACAAGTAGAAAACACATCGCCTTAATGACATGAGATGAAGATAATTGGCAGGAAAAAAAAAAGTATGATCAGGATACAAATATAGCCAAGAATCAAACATCAGCAGCAATGACTAGAAAAGAGAAATAGCAGACAACACAGACAACTTTCCCAGAGGATTGTAACAGATTGTCAACACTTGAAAACAGTTGTGAGTTTATGGAGAAGAAACAACATAGAGAAGCAGCATAAAGAATAAAGATCTAAACTTACCACATTTCGTTCATATATCACTCGCATGGCATCTCCAGCACTGACCGAATTGTGTGACTCAATAGTTGTCACTGCCATGTTCGGATGCTTCAACCATTGAGAGTTTGCCAAGTGATGGATCACTTGCTTTGAATGAGCACAACAAAACACAAAAACTTCTTCCACCCCAGCTGACTCGAGCCATGCCAAGGAATAATCTATCATCGGAATGCCAACCAGGGGTAGGAGTACCTTTAATAAAAGCAAATAGTTCACCACAAAATCATAAATATACTCTTTCATTTACCACATTGAACACATAATCACATACAATACTGCAGAAGTGTGCAGATGGCTCAAATTTGTCACTTGGGAAACCTAAGATAATGTGTACATGTACATCAAGGTTTTAAGGTTCAACTTAAATTCACAGCGATTCCAACAAACCCATAATCCCTACAACACAAAAATACATAATTTTACTGATTCTGGTTACACCCACAATCAAATTCCAAACACAATATCAATCCAAGTAAGCAATTCATAGACATGGGGTAAAATGTGATTGCCAGCTATTGGTAAAGTCTTAAGTGGTGATACCCAAGACTGATCAAATCCCGTCTACCACATGAAAGTTTAATTTCAACTCAATTACTTCTACAGTAAAGCAAATTTATACCTAATGAACAATTCTAAGCGAAAAAATACAGCTCCAAAATCACAAAATAAAATCAAAACAGTAAAAATACAACAACAAAAAAATTAATCAATAAAAACCCCACAAATATTTTTTCTTCTTCATTCAATTTTAATGGGTATTTGCTAAAATCAATGAAAAATGCAATTAATTCACAAAAACATCAAACACAACATAAATTTCGAAAAGGGGGAAATTACCTTGGGGCGTTCGAGGGTAATAGGGCGGAATTTGGTGGCAAAGCTATCAGCCAAAAGAATGGCTTGTAAAGGAACATGAGTGAGGTCCTCTGCATCTTCTGCAGCTTTACTCGGTCTTCTCTGCACCATAGTTTATCTTTCCTCAAAAAATCTTCAAAAACCCTTTTTTCTCACAGCTTCTTCTTCTTCTTGTTGTTGTTGTTGTAGAGAAACGCTGTGAATCGATCTTTTTAAGGTAACTTTGGCTGAATGAATGCAAGGTTCTTTTTAGGCTTTGTGGGGACTTTTGGGTTTGTTCTTGTGCTATTCCAAAAACGCTAATCCTCGGGTTTTCTTGGCTTATTTTTATTGAACTAAAAGGGGAATGATTTTGGCACGCCTATTATGAGAGCATTATTTTCTATGCTCTTCTCGCAGAGATATGTGCTAAATCATTTTCCAATCAGAGTAAGTTTATTGGTGAGCTTTGAATGGAGTCTTAACTCAAGACTCACACACAAGACTATATAATTTTTGCAATAAAAAGTGATGCAAGACTAGAGAGTCTTGAGATGAGTTTTAGAGACTCTACAAATTTACAAAAAGCAATCTAATTTTTTTTGTTGGCCAATAAAGAGTTGTCAACTCATTAGCTCAAAAAAGTTGTTGATTTTTATAGATATATAAATAGTGAATCTGGAGTAAGTCTTGGGATAATGTGTTCAAAGTGGAGAAAGTCTGATTTGAGTCTTATAATTAAAAAATAATTTAACCTTAGTGGAAAGCTGACGTGGTAGAGTATGAATTAAGAGTCTCGGTCTGGGGATAAACTTACCCTCAAGCAAATAGCAATGCCTATTTTTAAGTATCACATATTACAAAATTATTTTAAAAAATTGTTGGCTAGCTACAAAAATGAATTGACATCTAAATTTAGCCAAGTAATTGTCCCGAGTACATTACGTGGTTAGAATTTAGGATTAGACCAATTTAATGTGAGCACTTCTTATCCAACATTAAGTCAATAAAAATTTCAGTACCTATGGTACACTTTTTTTTTCAACAAACCTATGGTACACTTGGTACTAACAAACAACTGCTTTCTATTGCAGAAAATACGAGTTTATAAACATGTTACTCGTACAACATAAAGAAAAAATTAATTTCTTTATTTATTTAATTTCATCTTTCAATCAATATTTTTTTTTAAATAAAGTAATACGGTAATAAATGTATCAGATTTTGAGAAGAGATGATATAAAAATCCTTGGGATTTTTGGTTTGATATTTACCGGTCAAACACTTTGAGCATGAGGTCGGAAGAATACGTATGGAATCACAAATTCACGATGTCTTTAGTGGGGATTGAACCGCGCTGATCAATGAGTACTGAGTAGGAGGATTGTCCACTTGACATCAGTCGGAGCTCAGGGTCTATCAACTGTTGTCAGTTGCCACCCTTCAATTTCCGACTTTCTTGTTTCAGAAATTACAGAAATTGCAGCAACATCTTCACTCTGCTTCATTGGAGAACAAAAGACGATGAAGATGATTAAAGCTCTGCGTTTTAATGGAGGTACATCTCATTTCCCACCTTTTTCCCTAATTTCATCCCTCTTTCCTTTTCAATTTCGAATTTTTTCCAGTAAAAGGATTCTTGCAATTGATGACCGTCTTCTGTTTCTCGATTCTGTTAGAGATCACTGCAAATTAGGGTTTACTGATCTTAAGTTTCCCCTTTCCCTCTTCAATCAACTGATCTCTTTGCGTCCTCTTCCTTCTGTTATCGTTTTCAATCAATTATTCACTGCCATTTCCAAATTGAAACGCCTTCATCCTCATTCCACCATTATCTCCCTTTCCAGGCAGCTTGAATTACTGGGTATTAAATCCGATAGGCATTCGTTTGGTATTCTTGCTAATTGTTACTGTCATTTAGGTCGTGTCGATTTTGGTTTCGCTCTCATGGCTAAATCCCTTAAACTTGGTTATCCCCCTAATTATTGTACCTTTAACACCTTAATCAATGGTTATATTCTTAATAATAAGCTACCTCAAGCTACTCAATTGTTGAGTAAGATTGTCAACTTAGGTTTCCAGCCGGATTTAGTTACGTATGGTGCTATTTTCAAAGGCCTTTGTAGGATTGGCGACAATGCCAGTGCTCTCACTTTGCTTACCAAGATGCAATCTAGTGGTTATTGTAAGCCTGGTCTTTTCATATACAACACTATTATTGATAGTTTTTGTAAGGACAGGCTATTACAGCAAGCTATGAACTTGTTTTCCGCTATGAAAGCTGAGGGCATTCAACCTGATGTTGTCACTTATAACTCCCTGATTCGAGGCTCCTACAATTCTGAATGCAGGGAAGAGGCTAAGGCTGTGTTGACTGAGATGCTAAAGAACAACATAGCACCAGATGTTATAACCTATAACATGCTTGTTGACATGTTTTGTAAAGATGGTAATGTTGTGGAAGCGGAAGCGATTTTAAGACACATGACTGACAAAGGTGTAGCTCCTGACATCATTACTTACAGTGCTTTACTTGATGGTTATTGTTTGCGTGGTCAAATGAAAGATGCAGAAAAGCTACTTGACCTCATGGAACAAAACAATTGTGAGCCTGATCTAGTAAGTTTTAGTACTATGATCAATGGATATGTCAAATTCAAAAACATTGACAAGGCTCTTACTATATTACAAAATATGTTTCAGAAAGGTATAACACCAAATGTTGTTACCTATAACACTCTTATTGATGGCTTTTGTAAAGCCAATAGACTTACACTTGCACGCGAGTTGTTTATAGATATGCAGGCTCAGGGAATTACTCCTGATGTTTTCTCATATAATTCATTGCTTGATTGCCTGTGCAAAAGTTCACAACTTGATGAGGCAGGGGCTTTACTTGAAGAAATGGAGGATAAAGGGATTAAGCCTGATATTGTCACTTACAATATCCTTATAGACAGCTTGTGTGAGGCCGGGCAGCTTGAAGATGCAGCAAAAATTTTCTCTAATCTTGTGATAAAGGGTTTGCAGCCTAGTTTTAGAACATACAATATATTGGTAAAAGGTTTCTGTAAGAAAGGGCTCATGAATGAAGCTACTCAGTTATTGTCGAAAATGGAGAAAGATGGTTGTTTTCCCAATGGTACTGCCTATAATACAATTATCAGAGGATATATTCTCAGTAATGACTTCACAAAGGCATTATACTATTGTGATCTAATGGTAAGCAAGGGGTTTGAAGCTGACGCAGACACTTTCGCATTATTTGTTGATCTGTTGTCCTCTGATAACTTGAGTGATTCGTCCAAGGGATTGCTTCAGAAGTTTATCAAATGAATAGGTAGTGCAAGTTTTCTATGATTTGAGTTTTTGGATCTTGGATATCAAACTAATTGCTGGGTGAATTGAGTTCTTTTAAACTTTGAATCGAGTTCTTAGAAGAGAGCTAACAGTCTGTTTACAATGATCTGTCATCCACGTCTCTTTATGTGTTTGCTTTGACAAAGGTTGGGTTGCATAGCTGTATGCAGCTTAATAGTATTGTAAATGTACAGAAACTTTAGCTTTAGTGTTGCCACTGATACAATTGATTATCGTGGTAGTATACAGAATAGTAAAGACAGTGTTGTATCTTTGAGGGTGTTTCCAACACCGTGTTTCAGAGATTGATACTCTGGTATGATCCTTGGTTTATAACAGAACATTGCTACCATGCTGATTATTTGTTACTCGTATGAATTATGACATTTTGAAGAGTTTGAATATCTTAAGCTACCGAGAGGCTTAAGAGCACTAGGAACGGAAGAACTTAATAACAAAGAACACCAGTAAAAAAAATAATCCTGGTAATTTAACTTGAAACCAACCAATGCTTTTATACTTTTTTTTTTTTTTTTTTTCCTTATCTATAGATGTTCAATCAGATTAGGTGTCAGTGTTGTTTAGGATTCTCTTGCTGTTAATTAGTGAGCTTCCCATTGTCTATGAGGTTATTCTGATGATAATTGATCATAGACTACTGCAATTGTGGAATGATACTTGTAATTTTTTTCTTTGTACAAAAATAAATTCAACCAAAATCTCAATGATTAAGGTTGGCTGTGATAAAATACAATTAGTTAATAAAACACACAAGTAAAAAAGATACCCCATATTCAGGTCTTGTGCAGGAGTTGCAATCGTTCATTTCTGTCTCTGAAAGCTGCTTTTACAACATAGGGTATAATGAAGGGAACAAAGGATACTACAGTCTACAGAGTAACACAGAAAAGGGCACCAGAAAATTTGTAAAAGTAGTTAAAATAGCAGATACTCAGATTTTATTAAGAAACCACATCTTCCATAGTTCCATATAATGATGATCCATTATGAAGTGAGGAGGAATAGTACTAATAGATCCTCACCTTTGTATCACAGTTGAGGGATTTAATTAACCTTGTAAGGTGAATCTCCGGTTAACTACACCAAACAAGCTCGGTAAACAATGATGATATGAGTTATGACTCAACTTTGAAATAAAATCCAATCCGACCTCGCTAAACCCGATGCGGGTATTCAAATTGACACCTCACTCTGTAATTAAAGTTGGCAATGTTTAACACAACACAACAATATCATTGAAAGCGACACGACACGACACAAACACGAAATTATTGAGATAAAAAATACAAAGTCGATATACAGCATGAAACCAATCCGAAGACAACCCGTTTAAATAAAGTAGTCAAAATTAATGGTGGAATTAACCATGAGTTACATACTAGACTTGGAAAGTTGGAAATGTGGGAAAGAACACATAATTCCTAACGTCCATCCTCCATGTGTAAAAAAAGACACACGTCAATGATTCACTGTTTCTCTCCTCTTACCACCGCTCTTCTCCACCCCCATCTTCCTCAATTATCTTTTCCCCTCTTTCTCTCTCCTCTGCACCAAAAATGGCAATGGAAGAAGAAGAAAAAGGAGGATTAGAAAGAATAATAGAAGCAACAAATTGGTTTCCAAAACTAATTGAAACCCAAGTTGACTTAATCGCCACTACCCTCTACTCCATCCTCACCACCTTCCATTACCCTTCATTTTCTCTCTCTTCAGCCACCTTCTTCAAACACCCTCTTGCTTACAATCCCGACCCCTTGGGTTCGACTCGTGCTCAAACTCAAACTCAAAATCAAAATCAAACACATACTCAATCTCAGTATTTGTTTCAGAAACTGGGGTATGGGCTGCTTGGTGCGCTGTACGCAGCAATGGTGTTGACTTTGTTAATGGCGGTTGCGGTGGTTATTGGGGTTGTGATGGTTAATTTTTTGGTGGAGCAACCAGTGGTTGTTAGAGAGAAGTTGTATTTTGATTACACTGATGTTAATCCTTCAGCGGTGTTTTTGTTTGGTGGTTATGGAATGAGTAAATATGGTCATGGTGGCGGTTACGGCGTTCCGGTTGGTCATACGTTTCATGTTTCGGTTGTGTTTTCAGTTCCGGATTCTGATTATAACCGTGATATCGGTAATTTTCAGGTACATTTTGTTGATGACTTGTTTATTGGAAATAATGTACTTCGTATTAGCTAGTTTAGTTGGTAAAGTCGAACTAAGTTATACGGGTGCCAATGACTTATGGTTGAAATTGATGATTGTTGTACCATTTACTGTTATATAGAGTCGGTTTAGTTGGTAAAATGTTAGGGTGTATATGTGGATTCTAATTTCTAACATAGTACAAGTAACATCTAAGCTAAGTTGGTAAATTCATTCTTATGGATGGTAAGATAGTACCCAAAAGTCTAACTCCGTAGTAGAATTGAATCTTGCCTATATCATTATCGATTTGAATTTTGATAAAGCAATGCAAAATTAAATGGTAAAGATTAGCTAGAAATGTAAAATTAAAATGACAAAATTAGTTTATATTGGTTATTTGTAGCACTTAATTGATTGTTTGGTTTGGTTAGAGATTACACCTCTTAGTTAAATTGTTGAAACAAGAAGAATATGCCTAGATTCGAGATAATGGATACATTGTGCTAGTTAGTGATGGGAGTATAGCATCATAGTTTGATCCTCGGCCATTGAATATGCCTAACTTAATTTGTGGGTTTAATTCGATTCTAATCTAGCAATCAATTGGGTGCATAATCCATTGTCTAATAGTCGTTATTGCTCTGCTCAATCACTTCTTTGTCAACAGATAATGGCAGAAGTTGTGGCAACTAATGGGAAACTTATAGCGCAGTCAAGCCAACCATCAATGCTACAATTCCATAGCTATCCTATTAGACTAATGCGCACCTTCATATTGGGTGTCCCTATATTGCTTGGAATCTCACACGAGACTCAGACGATCAAGGTGCATATGCTCCGGTACAAGGAGGACAGTCATTTGAGAACGGAAGCTGTCAAGATTACGCTCATACCTCGAGCTGGGACTCCATACCTACCTCAATTGTATGAAGCTGAGATCGTAATGCACTCCAAGTTGCCTAGAGTGAAAGAGTTTGTTCACAATTGGAAATGGACTTTCTATGTGTGGACTTCAATGTTTGTCTATGCCGTGTTGCTTATGCTGCTCCTTTGGTTCTTCAGAAACATATTGGCTTTACCGGTATTAAGGGGGATTGATCGTATTGAAAGAAGAGAACCAGAGGTTCTTGAAGAGAGACCAAAAGCGAGAGGAAGGGAAGGAAGGGAGTTCTCGGAAACACTTAGAAAATGGCAGCAATATAGAAGGAAGAGGAAGTCCGCTCTTTTGAGTAGGAGTGCTTTTACGGACAATGTTGGTTCAACATCTGCCACGAGTTATACTGTGAACAAAGACGATTTTGAGCCTACCATCGAAGAAGATGTTGGCGACTCAGAATCGGTGTGCATAGAAGGTTAGAAAGATGCATGTCTTGCTAATGATTTAGCTTCCTTGTGGCGAGTTTTTGTATTATATTTGTTAGACAATGTAAGGTGTACTCACTAGAGTTGATGATATGTTTGGGGGTATGGTGCCAATGGGGGAATAGAGTTAGGTTATAGTACAAAAAGTCATGTCAAAACTCATTAATTTGGGTCGAACTTTTCCAATTAAGACGGGCTTTTTTGAACAAAAATGTTGCTTTGGGTTAAAAACATGTTTATTGAGTTGTCCAAACCCGAACCTTTTTAGATGGGTCGGGTCAAGACTATCAGTGACCATTAACCTCATGAGTAAAGCTATTGTGTTTCTTTGAAAGAATATACTGTAAGTTATATATATAGTTATGATAATTGTTCAAAATATAGTTATGATGAGTTGATAGTCTGGTACCTGTAACACTAGGACACAAGTAAATAACATTAGGCAACCTAATAAAAAGGAGGGTACAACCGTACAAGTACAAGGCGTACAACAAGAGTACGGAGTTAGTTAGTAATCCACGGACCATGGGTAGAGCTGGGCATGGGCCGGGTCAGCACGCGGGCGGCCCGGGCACGGCACGAGGATGGCCCGGCACGGCACGGCCCGACGGCAGGCCCGGCCCGGCACGATGGCACGCCCCTCGTGCCTCGTGCGGGCTGCGGTGAAAAAAAACCCAAAAGTGGCCCGGCACGGCACGAGCCCGGCCAATAGCCCGTGGCACGGCCCGCAGGCACGGCCCGCAGGCACGGCCCGCAGGCACGGCCCGCGGGCTAACGGCTATAAACTGTTATTTAATTGTTATTTAATTTTTGTCTAATACTTATATAGTTATATGAATAATATGATATATAGTAAATTATGAATGAACAATAAATATTAATATAATTTAAACAATATTTAATATAACTTAACTCCATAAAAAATTTAATAATTATTAAATTCAAATATTAAATTGTATAATTATTCAATTCAATTTTTTCTTTCATAAAAAAAATTCAAGTTTTTTTAAAGTTTTTTTTAATTTTTTTTTTTAAAAAAAAAAAAGAAAAAAGGGTAAGCCGTGGCCCGTGGGCCGGCACGGTGGCCGGCACGGCCCGCCTCCACCGTGGGCCGGCACGACGGGCGGCCCGGCACGGCACGACCGGCACGGTGGGCCGTGCCGTGCCGTGGACAGGGAAACCTTGAAGGCCGGCACGGCACGGCACGGCCCGCCTCCACCGTGGGCCGGCACGGCCCGGCACGACACTGTTCATGGCCCGCCTAGGCACGGCCCACGGCAGGCCCGGCACGGCCCATGCCCACCACTAACCATGGGTAACAAATATCCGATGCAAAAGGTAATCTACACCTTTTGTAGTTTAATTTTGTCCTTTAAATGCAATTGGCAAATGCTTTGGAAGTACTTTTTTTGGTAAGTCTAATATGCTTTGGAACTATCTTTTAGTAAGTCGGACATATATCGTAAATCATATGAAAATTTACTTTGATAATAGTAATTATCGACTCTAAAAAAAATGTTTTGTAACTACAGAGTATGTCTTTTGGTAACTCGGACATACATCATAATTCATATGAAAATTTGCCTTAATCATAGTAATTAACGATGTATACTACTCCGTATGTGTTTAACCATCACCTAACACTCGATTTTTATTTTTTATTTATTTTTTTTGAAACATAACACTTTTATTATTATGAATTATGATGATTATTATGTTCTTGTACTTTATAATGTACGGTTTAGCACGATAATTAATTAATTAATTAATTTATTAATAATTATTTTAATCAAAGCCGTTATCTTATTCGCTAAAAATTAGAGCTTGTGATAAACATTAGTAACAACTCATATCATTATTTAGCTAAAATTAGAAACTAATATCTCCAATGTAAGGTAATCCTTTTATCTTAGATTTAAATACAACTATTTTTTTGGTGCAAATTATATTTTCATTTAACAAACTAATATTTAAACAAACGTTAGGAAAATAAAATTACAATAGCATGACGTTGCACGTTTTATTTTTTTAAAAAAGAAGTAGGATATTGCACGTGTGATTAGCATAGCTTCACACAAATGATAAATCGTGACAAATTTTCCGATAAAAAGCCGCCATCAAATATAAAAATTAAAAATAAAAAAGCATTTTAGCTTAATTTCCGATTAACTTAAAACTGAAAAATAAAAAATTAAAAAAAAAAATAAATTCTAAAACCCTTCAAATTTTCCTTATATATACAAGATTGAAACTCGGAAAATCAATATCGATGCTCGAAAAACTTAATTAATTGGTCAATTACTTTTTTTTTTTTTTTAATTTTCTTCATTTTCAAAAATTAGGTTACAAAAAAAAACAAATTACTGTTGCTTTATTTTCTGTAATAGTTGGATGATAATTTTAATTTCTGAAAATCACTGTTGATGAACTCAAATCTCCAAACTTTCACCAAATTCGAGGAAGAATTTTGGAGGAAAATTGCAGATTTCGAGCTTCAGTGAGGTATAATTCAGTAAGATTTATAGGGTTTTTCGAATAATTTCAGTTTATATTTTGTAAATTAAAGTATGAATGAAATTTAGGGTTCTGGAGAATAATATTGATGGAAAATGGCTATAATTTTCTGAATATTCATCTCCAAAAAGTAATTAATTGACTCTATAATAAGCATAATTAATTTATTATTTTTTTTTTTTTTTTTGGTAATCTGGTAACAGGACATGACAATCTTTGAGCAAGGGAATTGAAATGGATTGGTTTAAATGCAGGGAATTTGAATATATTGATACTGGAAACGTAATATGTTATTAATGGAAAATAGTGAGGAAGAATTAGAGGAATGGAGGGATATAATGACGAGTTCTAAGGGTATATTCTCGGGTTTTGGACCTGAGAAATGTGGATGCAAATCACTTGATGAGTTTTTTAATGGTGGGGAGGGTAGTTTTGGGTGTGATGATGGTCTTGAGACATCAGTCGAAAACTCTTTGAGATTCGACAATGGATCGAATTCTTTGATTAAGACTGGTGTGAGCATAGCTGAGAGGAGGGCGAATAAGCGTGGTTTTAATGCTTCCAAGCTTTTATCCCCTCAGGTTAGGACTAGTAGCTTGTTGCCTTATTCGAGTGATTCTTGCTCGCCTTATGCCACAGTGTCAACCAGTATTAGTCCGAGTACATTGCTCGAATCTCCGATGTTGCTGCCAAATTCTCAGGTGTTTTCTCTTGGCTATTTTCCTTCAAGTATATGGATGATGTTGTCATTGCTGAATTGTTGGTTGATTGATTGATAATGTGATGTTTGTTAAGATTTACTCGTAGTTTGCAGCGTCAGGAAGACTTTTATTCAAAATGATGATTCATGTACTTGCATATATGGAAGTGCTGAGATATAATGGTGCGACAGAACTGCATGTTGAGTTGAATGTGATGTTTGTTAAGATTTTGTTTGTAGTGAGAGGAAGACTTTTATTCAGAATGATTATGTACTTGCATATATGGATGTGCTGAGATATACTAGCGCGACAGAACAATATTGTCTGATGTATACTACCAGCATATAGTTTTGATATTCTTGCATATTGATGCAACAAAACTACATTGTCTGATTCCAGGGAATGATATAAGGGAAGTGTTACTTATGAGTTTTGACCCTATCGTTTGATGTGATGCTGACTAAGTACTTTGAGGTGGCTTAAAGGTATAGTTTAAGATAGCAAATTATTTGTTTGACTTAGAATTGCAAAGGGTGTATCATATTAGAACTTGATGTGCATAGAAGTAACAACTGTTAAAAGAGATTCTTAATGTGAAAAAAGAATCGAAAAGAGTGAGATTTATTATTCTAATTATTGAGCTGAATATGACTTTACGCTTCTTTTGTTTCAAGTATAATCAACAATACCAATATGCTCAAGCAATGACGCCAGTTCCTTTTCTCTTTGATCCTGTAGTTATCACCAACAACAGGAAGTTTTGCTTCACGCCCTCTTGATGGAGACGGTCAAATGTTGATTTCAGCATCATCTGCGGATGTAGACAAGGGTAGTGATGGTAGCTCTTCTGCCTTGTTTAAGCCTCATACTGAAAGTACTTCTTTGTCAGATTTTCATGATGTTAATAATCAGGTATTCTTGCAATGTTTATTGTGGCTCAATCAGCACCATGGTTTCTAGTCTTTTTCTTGCTTTGTTAATGTTACTCTGCTGTATGAGTTCCCTTATTAGCTTAACAGTTGTCTACTTCCACTTATCTTCTTTCTTTTTTCTCGAAAGAGGGATAGAGAGGGACCGAGGGGTATAGGGTGGCAGAGTAGAAACATCTAAATTTTAATTCATTTATCACTACGCTGCAGTAAACAGTATGGAAATATAGCACTAAGTGCCAGCTAAACATGATTTCAAATGCATATATTCTATGAAGCATCGCATTTTGTATGATTATGTAATTCATTAAAGTTTAACCCTAGGTGAGAAGTATCATTAACTTCTCAGTATATATTCACCAAAATGCTCTCTTGAAGGGTTTTATAGAAACCTGACAGAATTATACTTGATGTGGTACTTGCTACTAAGTTAACTTTTTTGGTGATGAGATTTTACTTTCTTATGGAGTAAATGATCAAATTATGTAATTATACTTGGGATAGGTTTAATTGATTCATTTAGTAAGGATCAAATTGGATATATATTCTCTTTTATCGGAGAGGTAAAGCTGCTTAGATCAGCTCGCATTGCCCTGCCACTAGGAGGAGCTTTTTTTTATGTAATGGTAAATGATACTGGTTTTGATCTTTTGGTACTAGTGGTAAGTTGGTAACTTAACTTTATGTTTATCGAGAGTTATGAACCTGACTGATTTGTTCCTAAATGCTACACCTGTTTCACCTGCTTGACTCAGGGTTTGGTAGCTAATAATACTGTCAATCTCTAAACTCTAAACAGTCCCCGCTGGACTTTGCATTTTCTGGGCGGTTGTGTAAAGAAGTTGGAATGATCAATTATGTATTCGTGATGCTGGGCCTGCTGGCTCACCCCCTGTAAAAAAAAAAAATTCGAATGACCTGACTGTCTATTTTTTCAGTCATGTGACTCAAACATTGTATCCTGTTTTGCAGATGCTGCACGAAAATGGGTCTTCCATGGGAGGTGATTCTGGAATCCAAGATTCTTTGGATGGGAACCAGAATGGAATATATTGTCACACTGGAACTGCAAGAACAGCAGAAGATGGTTACAATTGGAGAAAATATGGACAGAAACAGGTCAAGGGTAGTGAATATCCTCGGAGCTACTATAAGTGTACCTATCCAAACTGTCAAGTGAAAAAGAAGGTTGAACGCTCTCATGATGGCCAGATTACAGAGATCATCTATAAGAATGCACATAATCATCCAAAGCCTCAACCTTCTCGGAAGTCAACATTGGGCTCATTACCATTCAATGAGACATCAGATGTAGGTGATGGCAGTGGTTTGTGTACGAAAGTTAACAATGGCTCAGTCTGGAGAAGTATACAATCTGGATATAAAGATGTTACCGGGTCAGACTGGAGGATTGATGGCTTGGAGACATCACCAACATCTGCTTTGACTGAAGTTTCTGATCCGCATTCAACCACTCAAGGGAAAACGATGGGTGTGCCGGGATCAGCAGGAACTCCAGAATTTTCATCAACGCTGGGTAGTCATGAGGATGATGAAGAAGATGCTACAACACATGGACGTTTTTTGATTGAGCACGAAGGTGAAATTGGATCCGACTTGAAAAGAAGGTAAAATATTGGTCGTTTTGGCTTTTTGCTCTTTAACTCCATATAATATCACATACTCTTAGTAACTTCTGCTTTGCATCTTGTCAGGAAGAAAGATGGCTATTTTGCCGAGACAACTATAGGTTCTAGGGCAATCCGTGAACCAAGAGTTGTTCTCAATTTAGAGACTGAAGTAGATATTCTTGAAGATGGGTATCGCTGGCGCAAGTATGGGCAAAAGGTTGTCAAGGGAAATCCAAATCCAAGGTACCTCTAGACCCTTTTTTCCTCCCTCTCTCTACTCTCATCTCCTGCTGCCACCGGTTTATTTTCTATGGAGTTTGTTGAGGCAAATAGATGCAATGTACTTAGAACTGAATATTTCATGCACTGAAAATATTGTGTTGGTGAGTAGGAGCTACTACAAATGTACAACTCCTGGATGCACTGTCAGGAAACATGTGGAGAGGTCCTCTCAGAGTCTGAGGTTTATCTTAGTGACGTACGAAGGGAAGCACAACCACAACGTGCCAGCTGCTAGAAACAGTGGTCATGCAAATTCAGGCAGTGGAAGTTTGACTGCAGCTGCAACTAGTACCCAGCCATCCCTAGCATTACCAAGAAATTCTCATCTCCCTAAGCCTGAACCTCACGCTCAAGATCTTCCCCTTCATTTTGATACGAATATTGGTTGCAGTAATGACATCTTCAGATCAAAATATATTTGCAATCTAGGTGCTGGAACCCCTCCATTTTACCCAATCAAATTCCCTGCCTTACCAAATACCACTCCATATGGTCCTTTGGGTTTGAGTACTAACCATCCAGCATATGCCAATAATATGGTACCTGCCATCCCTGAACTTTCCTTCCCACCTCCATTAGGGTTTCCCTGCTCGATTTCCAGTTGTTGCAATTTTGATAGATCCCATTCCGCAGTTCCATCCTTATACGCAGGACAGCAACTTGATGAGAGTGATGTCAAATTCTTAAGGCCTAAGCAGGAACAGAAGGATGACTCATTTGAAACAGACATGAATAGCTTTGACCATACAAATGTTTCATCTTCGACATACAACCATGTCTTGGGAAATTTCGGGTCTTGACTATTTTCCTAGGCTTCTGCAACTTGGTCAGCAAATAAGGTCTGTTAGTGTTTTTTTTTTTTTTTTTTTTTTTTTTTTTAATGGCTTTTAGTATTCCTGTTTTTTGTTACCTGATGTGTTCTAAAAACTTTTCTCACCCATTTTCACTTTTATTTGCAGGAGTAAAAATGCTGGATTGATCATTTTCTTCTCATCTGTCTGGATGGCTGAACATTGGAAAAATTTCGGAGCTGCCATGTTGATGATAAAACAGATTTTGGATCTGAATATTCCTATTTCCCGCCTTCAGTTTTAGATACTCAATTGGAAAGTTCAGAGCTGCAATCTTGATGGGAAAACAGATTTTGGAGCTGAAAATACTCAATTGGAAATTTTTCGGAGCTACCATCTTGATGGGAAGACGGATTTTGGAGCTGAACATTCCTATTTCCCGCCTATAGTTTTAGATACTCAATTGGAAAATTTTCGGAGCTACCATCTTGATGGGAAGACGATTTTGGAGTTGAACATTTTTATACTTCCCACCTTAAGTTTTATTAGGTACTCAACTGATATTTTTTGGAGCTGCCATCTTGATAGGAAGACGGATTTTGGAGCTGAACATTCCTATTTCCCGCCTTCAGTTTTAGATACTCAATTGAAAACTTTCGGAGTTGCCATCTTAATGGGAAGGCGGATTTTGGTCCCACCTTCCGTTTTAGATACTCAATTGGAAATTTTCGGAGCTGCCATCTTGATGGGAAGACGGATTGTGAAGCTGAACATTCCTATTTCCCCCACCTTCAGTTTTAGATACTCAACTGGAAATTTTCGGAGCTGCCATCTTGATGAGAAGACAGATTTTGGAATGAAGGAGCTGATAAAGCAGCAATCTTCACGTTCAATTTTGATTGAGACATATAAATGTGATTCCTACATCCTATCTCCCACTGCATTTCTTTTAAATTTTTATTCTGTTCTCACCTTCTTGTTGCCTTTCTATGTGTCCTTTCCATCTATAGTTACCAAGCAACAGAACACTCTTCAGAGATAATACCAGAGCCTTGAAATGGGTGCTTCAGTCAGCCATACATGTGGGGCTTCTATTTCTAGTCGAAGCTTTGGTTAGTTAACGCCTCGATCCCTGCCATTCAAAAGCTATATAACGTGATATATGGAGTATTATCTACTGTATTGCTGTATTGTTAGATACACGCCTCGATCCCTGCCATTTAAAAGCTATATGACGTGATCTATGGAGTATTATCTGCTGTATTGCTGTATTGTTAGATACTATACCAATAATCGCAAATCCTTGTTATGTAAGAACTCTGAATTGGGATTGAGTATTGCTTCTTCTCCGGTTATAGTCATGTAAATAAGTCTTTTATACAGTTGGGAATAAACAAGTAATGTTGGTGAAGCTATGTATAAGATCATACATTATATTTTCTTTTTAAGCTTTTTCCTCTGCCATCCTTTTCTCAAACATGAGCAAAATCACATTTTTCTCAACATACCTTTTGTAGACCTGACAAAACCAACTTGACACAAAAATAATGTCGAATTGTGATTTAAAACAATGAGCAAAACAATTTACTTTCAACAAATGCCTGTTATTAACATCCTCCACATAGGCAAGTAAGGCAACATGCCCAAGTAGCTCAAAAATACATGTTATAACTGAATCCAAACAATAATCCAATGATGATGAAGTTGAAACGTGAAGATTCTTGGTTTTAGTTTCATCAAAGGGGGGTTTTGGGTGTGTATCATCATGATGAATTCGCATCGATTTCATAGATGGGGCTTTGATTTTACTCAGAGGGCATTCCATCTTCGTATGAGAGCCTTCTTTGACACCAGTATGATCAATGACACTGGCTTTTGCATCGCCGCCATTGACGGTTGAGGCGTCGATTTCTTTAGTGACGGTCTTGTTTGCCTTGGCTGTTTCTATCATGGTGTAATTGGTTATTGGTGTTGGTTTATTTTGAGAGGATTTGTGGGTGAATTTATATAGTAAGGGAGCAACTGAGTATGTGGTAGCCTGGTAGGCGGCTCCAAACCAAAGGAATTGTCAAAATTATCTTTTTGGTAGTCTTCACTCTTCAGCGAGATTATCGAGTCAAATGTGTCAACCTTGAACTACGCGCTCAAGGACTATTAATTAATTATTATTTTTTATTGGTAAGGAGGACCCTGGCTAGATTGACAATCTTTAATTGTGTACAGTATAATATACTCTTAAGTTGTATGGTGTTGTAGTATTATAATTTCAATTTATGATGATTCAAGTGTTTGAACACGCAACATCGGTCCTCAAGTAAGTGAAGTTTGAATTTTTAAGGTAAAAATGATTCCTTTACAAGTTGGGGGGATTACAGATTCTAATTACTTGGAGTGAAAATCAAATCCCTCTCACAAAGGTGGAAGGAGGGCCTCCAACCACTAAGCCGACCTTATTTCTCATCCTCAATTTTCAACACTTAACATAATATACAAAATGTAAACTCTTTACCTCAACTTTTCAACACTTAATCATAACACCAAACTCTTAGACCCTGCTCGACAATAGTGTTTTAGGTAGCGATAACGTTTGGACTTTGGACCAAGTCAAAACACTAGTAGGAAATCCTCAATTTGTGTTAACTTTACCTTTTTTTTTTTAACCCATCCTTTTCCATTATAACACCGAATGTAATTTGAACGAGTGCTTGCCATCAGTATCGACCGCATATGCAACATAATTCAATTAGCTCACATATGCATGTTGCAAACGAAAGCAATCATGAAGATTCTTGAACATAGTTTCATCAATTTCACAACGATTTCAATCTGAGGCCTAGATTTTACATGGAGGGCATTCCTTCTTCGCACGAGTGCCACATCGACATCAGTACGATTAGTGACACCGGTTTTTCCTTCACCTCCATTGATGGCTGTGACTTTGATTTCTTTCTTTGGCTTGGCTTGGCTTTTCCTGTCACAAGGTGTAATCACAACACTTTGATTATTCTTAAGCTTACTTTGATTATGATATGTTCGGTTAGTGTGGCCCCAAATTTTATTAGCACAACTTATTATGTCTCAAGATTTCTGAAAAAATCAGCTTCCCTTGTGAGAAAGCTCCATAGTCTAGGTCCAAGGATCAAGCATTGGTACCACCCTCTCTTTCTCTCTTCTCTAAAAAGTTTTCTGGAAAAATCTATTCTGTATCACTTTGAGAAAGTGATAGAGAAGATTTTAAATTTGGTGAATGACTATGAATGTTCTAGATATATGTGGCAATTTAAAGAGCATGTGTGTAGAAGTTTTCACACGCTTCTTTCATCTCCATATCTCATCTATAAATACTAATGTTCGACATTCATTTGGTGCATAAATCCATATATAGCATCCTCCAATAATCAACCTTTCAAAGATTATTGTATTTCTCCTCTTTTTCAGGTTAAATATTGTATTCCTTTTACTATTTTTCTTACCTTATTACTCTTATATCTCAATCTCTAATTAATTTTCGCGATGCACTCACCAACGTAACACATTTAAAAAAAAAAATGCCATTATATTCAAATGTATCAACCTTATATTACGTGCTTCAAATCCTGAATTTTCTTTTTATTATTAATTATGATAAGTCATTGTGCACAGACATAGAATAACCAAATATCAAGATCAACTCCAAATGCATTTATTGATGAGTGTTTAAACTTCAAATGATATTCTTAAAAATAAAAAATAAAAAAAATAATAAAAAAAAAACATATTGGTAAAAGTTTGTTACAATATAATTCTTTTATCCTACTGGTTAGTCCAACTTATTTAGATGGTTGTGAAGTACAAGTCTACAACAATGTAACGGAGAATTCGGAGAATTTGAAGATTTCATTTGATGAAATTGATCCTAACGCGGTTAAATTATGGAAGAAAACCATACTTACTAGTGATGACTTGCAAGATGATAATACATTCGATAATCCTACGAAGGTGGTGCTATCTCAAATGCGAAGTAAGAAAAGACATTGTTCTTGAGGTCGAACTAGACTCATTCACGGCATTTGAGCTAATCAATAACGCACAAATTTCAAAACTCGAAACTAACCAAATTAATCCAATAAAGTTCCATAGCTAATAAAGAGAACAAATTTGTCCTTGTTGGTATGTTGGAGATATTATGCATGTATTGATCACTCAATACCTTTAGATTTTCTTTTAAGCCCAAGTTTCTAGCTTTATCATAAAAAAAAAGTTTGTTAGTTTTTTCTTTTAATTCCAAATTTCTAGCTTTATCATAAAAAATAAAATTGTTACAATGACCTTTCCAAAAAAAAAAAAATTGTTACAATATGACCTTGGTTTGTTTAGTTTGCATAGAATAAACAAAATGTAATCAATAAAGAAAAAAAAAATAAAAGAATTCTTATACCATGTGTTTCGGGTGAAAATAATGGGACCTTGCCGAAGGTCCAATGAAGTGGTGATGACTGGGCTCGGTCCAAGTGATGTTGGGCCGAGGATTTCCTGCACAGCAAACACACGTAAACTAGCCTCGGGGGTGTTGCCGAGGAAGGCCCCTCCGATGCTAAAGTCAGTACAATGTGTAGAGAGAAAGCTATGCAAGAGAATTAATTGCTTGAGGCTTTGTATGTATCTGTAAACTTATGTGTACAAATATAATATTGATGGCTTTTATACCTTGGCATATATGGGAGAAGCGGGCCTTGGCCCAATTGACTTGCCTTGTGGACTGATCTTGACTTTAGCACAATTGGAGAGTTGAACCTTGACCTTGGGCTTGTAATTGGATCATTTAATGACTAGGCTCAATTGGACTAAATTGGACCCAAACACCATGTAACCAGTCACTGCCGCTTATCCTTCCTTCGCCTTTTCTCTCTTCGGTTGCTGCCCTCCCCAGCGTTGCCACTGCTATTTGTCTTGTCTTCTCCAATCTTTGTTTGTTAATTGCTTGGTTGTTTGTTGTTGTTTTTTTTTTTTTTGGAATTATTTATGGGGTGATAGGGGATTTTATAGAGAAATTTATGGGTTTTGGATAGTTTTGCGGTAGGTCCGGTGAGTGGGTTTTTCCGGGTAGGAGTAGGCGATTTGGGGCGTGGTTGGGTTTTTTGGTGTGTAGGTCTAGGATGATTTTGGGTGGGCGATAGGTTTCACGGTAATTTTGGTGGCGATTAGAAGTGATGTTGGCGGGTGGGTAAGGTCGTGGTGGCTAACCGGTGGCTAGGTAGTAGTGTTAGATGGTGGGTGGTATTTTTAAGGTTGGTCAAATCAAAGGTAGTTGTAAGGATGGTCAAGGTAGTAAGGTGAAGAGGATTTTTGGGGTAAGAGTGATTCCTGGGGATGTGGGGAATCAAAGCGGAGAAAATGGGTTAATATGAAGGGTAAGGAAAAAATTGAATTTGTTTAACAAACATCGGATTTAAGGTAGTTGATTATCAATTCCTGTAATGAATATCTCCAAACAAAATACAATATGGTCGATTATAACCTGTTTAACAAGTTAACATGTGTCGCATTGTAATTGGTTAATTATTTTTTTTAACAATTTTCTTAAAAAAAAAATTAATCTATTTTTTTTTATAAAAATAAAAAAAACAAAACAAAATACCACAACAGCCTCCCTAGCCTATCAAAAAAACTCAACCACCCCCTCAACAACAACCACCACCACCACCACTTCCCCCACTCACCCTCACCAACAACGAAATCCCTAGCCAACAACCCCTAGTCTCAGAAATCCCAAGAGTAACCCACTTTAAGCCAAAAATAACGAACCCTGCGGTCACAAAAATTTCCTCATCAACACTTCCACCATCGCTTATAATCCCAACCCTAGTCCCCAGTCCCCACCATTGCTGTAAACCTCTAAGGGGATGTGTGGTGATGTAGCCTAGGAAGGTGGAGGGGGCTTGATGGCGCTGCGGGGAAGAAGTTTACGGGTTGACATGGAAATAGGAAATGGGTTGAGTTTTATTTAAAAATAAAAAAAATTAAAGCCATTTTTTATTGATTATTTATTCTATTTATAGAGGATGTACAAGTTAATAATAAAGATATTATATCATGTAACCAGTCATAGTTAAATAGTACTCCGTATAATTGTATATCAAAGGTCATTTTTTTTTGTAAAAGATCGTAATGTTCTTAACAACAATTTTTACTATTTATGCGTTTTTTTTTTCAAGAAAATTGCTTTCTAGGCTATAGGCACATAAAAGCGAAAAACCAAAGTGGCTAAGGCTAACGGAGCCCTAAAGACTATCCTATTAAGATCTTGTTCTTTTGAACTCTTGAATAATCAACAACTATTGTACTATTCATTCAATTAAAATTATCAGAAAAGGAAGGTCAATCCACTATTTAAATAGTGGGACTTCCATATAATTTTAGATTGAAGCTTCTTGTCTTTGCATCTTGTTCCCCCGACCACAAATTCTTAAATGAACCTGGTTCACACTTATAAAAAAGGTCACTATAATAAAAATAAAGTCACTATGTTGAAATAAAAGTCTTTTTGGTAATATATAAGCTATAAGAGGTTAATTTTTATAATTAAATATTTTATATATACTGGTCAATATGAAAAATAAAGGTCACTATGTTAAAATTAGGGTCATGACATTGTATTCAAGTTCACAATAATATTAAACGTCATACAAGTTTTAATATATGTTAATATGTTAAAAATAAGGTCACTATGTTAAAAGTAAGGGTCACTATGTTCAATATAATGTCAGTTGCGTGTGTATAAATCTTGGTCCACAACAATATTATTGTGAACTAGTCCACGCAAGTATTTCTGTCCCCCGACATCTACTATGGTCAAAATTGCTAATCTTTGTTTTGTAAGAAACCTCTTAATCGGGATTGCCAATTTTATCACCTCTTGTTACATTCACATTCTTTTACACCTATTCGGCCTGATTTAAGTCCTTTAACATACATAGTACGGAGTAGAAATTACTTAGACCTAACAAAACTGACTCGACCTATTTCAACATAGATATTGACCAATCGAACTAGCATAAAATTAAACACCCATCACCCAAATTACACCCCAAAACAGGACACCACTCTGATGGACTCCTGTTTTGCCACATGGCCCACATGCTTACCAATCAAGCAAATACTCAAAATGAGATTATATAAACAATAAAGGTTATTCTCAACTAAAACAATTTTAACAAATTCTTGTCATTAAAATTCCCCAATAACTCACAAGATAAGTTAAAAGCAAAAGCTAATATTCTCCCCTTTCAGCTTCCACTCCACATGCTTGAATCCTTGATGACACTTGTAGACTGTATTACAGTGATCAATATATTATCATAATTGATTGATTACATTATATTACATAGTTTTTCATCATTATATTATCAATATATGATCAATCAAACTACCGGTAATTGCTATGATTATACATGCTTATTTACAAAAAAAAAAAATCATCAAATTATGTATCCTTTCCAATTAATCATAACAATAATCCAAGTATACTTGAACTTGATCAAAACTTCGAGTATCATAATATCATAACAATATGAACAATTTTTCCAAGCATAAGAAACTTAATAATTCCAAATACCATTAAAAAAAAAGTAGGATTAAAACAGAAAAAAGATTGATTCTTTAATAATCAAACATTAATTCATCATAATCCCTCTTCTTCAAGACTCCACCCACCATTCCCAACATATATATCTCACAGAACCCCACATCCCAAAACATCAACAACAAACACAAATCGATCGAAAAAAACCAAAAGAAAAAAACATCATAAAATCCCAGATCTCAAAACCCAGAAAAATACCAGATTTCTCTTTCTCTTTTCTTCAACCCTAAAAATAAAAATTAAAAATTACTACTTCTTCAAACTCCCACGAATCCCAGGAGGTGGACCAGTTGATGAAGTCGAAGCATGAAGATTGTTGATCTTATTTTCATCAAAAGGGATTTTAGGGTGTTTAGCATCATGATGAATTTGCATCGATTTGACATCTGGGGCAGTCACTTTGCAAAGAGGGCATTCCATTTTAGCATGACCACCTTTAACGGCGCCAGTACGATCGGCGACGCCGGCTTTACCGCCGCCGCGATTGGTGGTTGCGGCGTCGAGTTTGGCGGCGAGTTCTTTGGCGGTGTGCTTCCTTGGCTTGGCTTTCCCTGTCATGGTTGGAATTGATTTTCTCTCTCCTAGGGTTTGTGGGGTTTGATGGATGGGAATTGCGGGAGGTGGGAGAAAACCCTAATTTATAAAGGGAGATTCACAACAATTTGGGGGTTTCGTTTATTATTTGAGAATTGCAACTTGGGGTAGGAATAGGATAGGGGTATTTTCGGAATTTTGTTTAATGTTATCTCTTTGGTGTTCTTCCCATAAGAATTTCTTATGTTTTGGGTCCAAACAAATCTTGGACTTTAACCAAAAAAAAAAAAAAAAAAAAAAAAAAAAAAAAATTAAATCTTGGATTCAATACTATGGGTTTTGGATTGCACAAAATTTATTGGGATCTTGCTAACGAGCGCCCCACAACGTTAAATAAGAAATAATTATATTGGTTGAAATAGTATTAAGTTAGGAATGCATGACAAAATCACGCGTTGTTCGATCTAATTAATGTTAGTTTTAATCTCATATTTCCACTTTTAGTTATCTTATCTAACGCCCCGGGGCAGCTTTTGCCAATTTATTTTTAAATTACCCCGGTCGTATAATATAGACTCGTTTGGAGCCCGTCATTAATGGGTTTGGACACAAACATCTCTAGCGGTGAACTTGGGTCTAGCCTAAAGCTAAACAAGTGTAACATAAGGTGAGATCAGATTAATTAAGTGCAGTCGGGTCCAATAAATTTAATTAAAAACATTCAGGTGAAAAAAAATGTACAATTACCATAAAGAATGCTAAAGATATTATACGAGTAATAAATTTGTCCATATCTCAACAAATTAAAATTAATTAAAATATATTGAAACAGAGGGAGTATGTATCAGTGTATCGCTGCCAACAGCACCAAGACTTTAACTATGAAGTGTTAAACACAAGAAATATTGAAGATAACAGCTTAGCCTTTTGTATTCTATTCACCACAAATATATACTCCATACAATTGAATACCTAACTTGCCTAAAAATCCTAAACACAAGAAATATTTGAGAAAACGGCTTAGCTCTAATAAAACAGACCAAGCAATCAAGCATGCATGGAATAATATGTTTAGTCATTGTAGGCCTGTGTTAGTCCATTCATACACCCCCATTCAAGCCCAGCTTACAAGGGGCCCAGCTCAATAGCATATGGCCTTTCCAATGAATTCTATCGTTGGTTTTTACACCATTGAACCAACATATCCTTGCACAAAAAGGGTGACTATCAATCTATCATTATTTTGAGGATGACAATTAACCTTTTTACTAGTATTCCTAGTAATCTAGTTTGTACTCCTATTATGCAAGTACAAAGTGTAATACCCTCATGATTGCTTTAAAAGGATTTTAATTACTACGTATAAACACTTTGATTAATTGTATGAAAATTGAGTTGAAGTATATAATTTGTCAATATAGTTACTATTTCCCTTTTGTTGAATACATGTATACACAAATTGAAGGGCATATGAATAAGCCAACATTTATATATTTGTCTCTTGAAAGATTCAAAGAGTCAGGAAATACTCACAATTTCTACTTTTCTCCACAATAAACCATGCATCATTCATTCATTCAACACAAAACATAGATGTTGAACTTAGATTTTGTTACAAATTTAAAATTCAAAAACCCTCATTATCGTAAAAATGAATGTTAAAATCATTTCCTCCGAAACCAAACAGCCTACAAAAATATGTTCACGTGTGTAGTATATATAATTGTATATTACAAATTTACAATAAAATCTTGATCTCTTTTGAATTATTACATAAATAGTGTATTTCACATAATCACATCTATATTATAAATTTCACGATGTATATATGTAATGTACTATAATTCTGTATGATATATATGATAGATTTTCGACTAACACTAAATACTTCTATATTATGACATCCACCCCCAAATCATATGCCTATTTTCCAATAGCTCTTCCCTCAAAGGGAGGAATTTGGAAGAAATCAGCACCCACAGGAATACAGATATGATCCTGTAAAATTTTGGGTGCATCTCTCCTTTGGAAGAAAGGACAGTTGATTCCAAAAGCAAAAGTTGTTCCTAAAGTAGTCAAGTCAAATGCAACAAAGAACAAATACTGATACTCTTTCCCAAAAATGACAACATAAAATCCATGCACAATGATCCGAATCTCTGCATAACACCAAAGTAACATAGTCTAGTAACAAGAAACTCTCTTGACATTCATTGGTAAAACTTAAATTCTGATTTTACTTTGATTATGCCGATAATCCAGTCATAAATAACTTTGATTATGAAAGGTGATACTAATGACCCAATTCTTCAAATCAAATGTAAAGGTGCAATAATCGTAGGGCTTAGGCCTACGCCAAGCCAACTTAATCCAATAGATAGAAGCATCCTGCACCGTAGGGCAGCTACCCACGAGCTACCCTTGTACGACGATCTGCAATTTTATACACAGTAAATCATATTTATGCAGTATAATCTAAATTTATAAAACAGAAGTAATTTTCATCAATGGAACAATGAAAGTATACATGAATATAAAATAACAGACAATGGAAGACAATAGATGGGAAAATTTTATTTTTCTTTCCTTGATAAATCGATATACATCAATTTTCTTTTTAAAAATGTAAAATGGCATTCTTTCTCTCTTTCCCTAGAATCGTATGAGGATTGGTTTCCAAAATAATTAACGGAAAAGATGAAAAAAAAAAAATTAATATTTCCACGCTTGTTCCAAATTAACTAAAGAACAATGTAGGCCAAAGGACGGCTAAAAAACAAAACTTTCCCAATTAGAGTATAAAAGAATAAGAGAACAGGCAGCAGGCTGAAAGTTTTGGCAAGCTAAAGTTTTGCCAGAAACCTGCACTCTGGCTTAGCTAACGTTGATCCGGGTTGTCGGCATGTTGTCTTCTCGGTCCAGCAAACGCCTCTTATTAGAGCCATAGCCATGATATTGGTAGATGAGACTGTAAAGGGACTGTCTAATGCGCAAAACATCATATTTCTCCATGAACCTCATGTCATTTGTCCTGGCTTTGGCGCCTGCAAAGCGTTGGTATTCCTCAAACACTGAGGGCAAACACCAGTTCTGCAATTTCCTAAGACAGCCAACGAGGCAACCAGTGCGATGCTGTAGATGCCAAGGCAAAAAATCATGAGCAACACAGTTGATAAAGTTGACATGTTGAAAAATAAAAAATATAAGAACTAGAACTTTGGAGCTCAATGAAGTTTGCTTGAAGTTAAGCCATTACCTTTCCACGTTTGCAATGAATCAGAATTGGATAATTTCTTACATCTGCAGACAAAAAGAAACTCAAAGTTAGATGACTTATGAATTTAGAAGTCACAAAGTGGACTAAGAATTATTTAATGCTTCGTGATAGTTCACGTAGAACTACCTATCAAAATCCTAAGAGCCTCATAGATGACATCCTCAGGGATAGTCTCCTGCCAGAAGCCACAGCAACAGCATAAGATAACAATAAACTTACTTTCCGCGTTAGCCCATCAACATAGCTAATACATAAGAACAAATTCTGAGTGGAGATCTACAACATGGTTGCTAATTGTTTCAGGTTTTTACCATAAACTCCATTATCGAAGGATACTGCCAGCCAGTATGCATAAAACAATCTGATATAAACTATTCCAATTTAATGTAACACTCTTATCACAGAAAGCTTAGCAAACATCAATTCACATGTTATGAACAATGAATATTTAGATTTATTCCAATTTAATGTAGCAATATTATCACAGAGAGCTTAGCAAAAATCAATTCACAGGTTATAACAATAAATATTTAGATTAACATTTGCACCCACCCTCACACATGCTTGAGTTTTTACTTCTTTTAACAGAAAGAAGTGTATTGTGCTCAATGCAATCAGCTAAGAGTTTTGGCTCGAAAAAGGGTTCAAACACTCGCCTTTCCAACTCTATCCATACGATTTTATTGGGCCCATTAGATTCGTCAATGCACAAATGACTCAAGCCTAGTCATGTTGAGCAAGAGATAAAGCAACTTTTAAGCCCACTCATGTGATCCTCCAAAAGAAAAAAAAAGAAAAAAGCCAATCGCTTAATTCCCACCACATGTGAAAAGCTCGATTTCACGGTACAAAAGTCTTCACCATATAAAGGATCCCATACCTATCAACAATTAAGCCTCAAACATATCCACTTTCCATATGTAACTTTCAAATATTTCCCTCCATGGACTTTGTGCTACGAAGAAAGGTAAGGAGGACGGAATTTATTGTAAAACCGAACAAACACGTAAAAGATAGAACAAGCAACTTTTCTCCCAGGAAGGGAGAAAAGATGAAGTACGACAACAAAGATTGATACACTTTATAGCTAGATAATCACATCTCCTTTAGTTAAAAACCATCCATCTAAATTGATAGCGATTTATAAAATTAACAAGCTCCCTCCATCACCATTCTTTTACCTATCAATCAATGGTTCCCAAAATGTCAATCAAAACCAAAATTGCACGAATCTTTGAAGTCTACCGCGCATAAACACAAACTAAATCGAAATCCTAGCACTCCACGTCTCTAAACATCATTATCATAAACAAAGTTCTAATGTTACTTGTAACAGACCCTGGCTAACTTCTACAAACAACTTACAAATCCTGTTTTCTATCCAATAATCCAAGAAAGACGAATAATTAAAATTCAGCAATTCAATAATCAATTTCTATCAAACCCTAATAAAGGAGCAAATTTTTATCTCTCAAGAATTAAAATATTGTTAATTGTATTATTTTTCTTTACAAAAACCAATTCATTAGCATTAAAACAACCAAAAGGAATAAAAATTCCAATAAACACCCAAAAATTTTCAGAAAAAAAATAAATATCATACGAAATATATAAATTCAATAAAATTAAACACAGAAAAATTATACCTTAGTCCCCTCAATTCCAAATTGATACAATCGAATATTATGCGATTCAAGAAACTTCAAATGTTCTTCTGGGTATGGCTCGGTGCACAAATATCTACAACATTGAAATTTAAACACAAAAATTAATAATAACAAAATCAAATAAAATCCCATTAATAATAACTACTAATTAACCCCAAATTACAATGATTAATCACCAAAAAATCAATAATTAATCACCAAAAAATCGAAAACTTACATGATAGACTTGAGACTTAGGGTTTCGAGGAAGCCGAAATTTGAAGGTTCTGGAAACCCAGATCTGTAAAGCCCGTCTTCTACCATTGAAAAATTGGCAGGAGGAATTAGAACATCATCATCATCTTCTATTCTCTCTCCTCCATTTTTGCCGCCATCTTCAACCTTCTTTTTCTTCTCCTTTTTCTGCTGCTTTTCCCACAATATTACGCTCATTCTTCAAGAAATTTATTTAATTATTAAGTTTTATTGATTAGAAAATTACCCAGAAAGAATTTGCAGAAGAAAAAAAGAAAAGGGAAATTATCAAGAGCAGCAACTACAAGAACAACCCAGAAAAATAATCGAATTGTTCTCGAAAATTAATTCCCACATTATTTATATTAGAGGGGAATTAATGAAAAAATTATATAAGAAAAACCCAAAAATAATCCGAATTGGGGTTGAAGAAGGAGAAGAGAAGAGAGAGAAAGTTGAATGAAAGTAGGATTCTAGAGAGAGAAAAAAAGAGAGAGAAAGTTGTTGTCCGTTGGGATTCTTGTGAGGGAGACGCTTGCTAAAATACCAACACTTATACACAAATTAAATTACTGTAAATATAATTATAAATAAATAAAAAAGTTATTTTTATTTTTTTCTTTTTTTCAATTTTCAACATATTTTTGGGTTGTTTTACCTAGTCAACAGATTTATAGAAAGTTTTTTTTTTTTTTTTCTTTTCTTTTCTTCAGTAAATAATAAGGGCAATTTTATTTTATTATTTTGAAAGAAATAAGGGCAATTTTATATTCTTAAGAAGGTTTTTTTTTTGGGGGATGATTTGGCAAAAACCAGCTAGTAAAAAGATTTTATTTTGTGTTTGGTGAATTGGATAGGATAACAACAAAAATTACCGAGTTTTGGGTTGGATAAAATTCTGTCATGGCTAAATATTATAGGTTGATAAATTTTGGGATTTTGATATAATATAGTCATATAATTAATTCACATAAAACATGAGCAAATTTAAGTATTTAACCTAGTCTGAGTGAATAATTCAAATTAGGCTTTGATCACATTATTTTAATAGTATATTTGAATTCTATATGATATTATTAAAATAAAAAATTAATAGGAAAATATAAGGTCCTAAACTGACCATCACAGTCCAACCGACTCAATTTAGCGTATAAATCCCTTGAAAATAGGGTTGGGAAAGGGATTAAAGAGTCTAACACTAAACTATATACTAATGGGTATATACAGTGTGCATGATAGCTAGTTAAGATTTGACAATACTTCGTATCTTTTAATATTTATCCGTTGTGCTCATCCTTGTTACCTTTAATTCGATTTAAAAAATATCTAATTTGATAATTTTATCACAAGTTTGTGAATAATTAAATTTAATCATGTACATCCATTGCAGTAAACAAAAAGGGAACATTTACCCTATTAACATTTTTTTTAGCATAATTTTTTAGAATTTTTAATAAATCGGTTAATGCTGTTTATGTTTCACATGTGCTTAATTGCCTTTGTGAAGGTTGGAATTGACTATACTCACTATAGAGTATAGATTCTCCAAGCTATACATTAAAATGTTGGATGTGCGTAGTATTAGTAATTCAATTATCAAATCCATTGTCTAAAAAAGTATACATTAAAAAAAAAAATATATATATATGAAATGTTCTGTTTAGGTACACCAAATTGCATTATTAATTCTTATCAAAAGGGGGAAAAAGTTGCATGATTAAGCACAAGAAAATAATTACAAATTTATAATAATTCATTTGACAAATTGTACGGCAACACCCACATATATTGATAGATAAATAAAATAGAAAATGAGTCATGATGAACAACCTACTCACTTAAAACATACTCGTACTATATAAACAAAAAACAACTCCTTCAAAAAATAATTACTTGCCTTTTCCTTAATTCTTTTTACATTTGAAATGGAGATATATGAAAGTATATTATGATTGATACACAATCGTACTCATATGCATGTTTTATTGTGACTTCTTAGCAAAATTAAATAATTGATATAATAGTACTGTATTTGGTTACTCCTAATACAAAAGTCTTTATAAGCAATTAATAAAGGTCTGTTCTCATACGGTTATTTTCAGTTCAATTCAGCTCTAATAAGTTTAGTTAGGTCAGTTCAGTTCAGCTCTAATAAGTTCAGTTCAGTTCAATCAATGAGAACATGCCCTGAATCTTCATTTATACATTGTTTAATTGTAGAGACTTTTTTTTTTTTTTTGGTTTTTGCGAAAGACTTGGCGTTTATTTACTTCGTACTACTCCATATTAATTATATATACTTCAAAATTAAAAAAAGCTACAACGATATAATCCAATGGAACTAGCTTTTCTTATTGAACACAAAGCATGCATGCATTAAATTAAATTTCAAAAATATGTTCCACAACTCATAATGCATCAACATGCATTGGAAACGTTGGCTCAAAGTTAGGAGAGTACATTGGCAAAAGCATTACGAATTAGGCACTCAAAATGTAAACCATATATAAATGTATTTAGTATGTAGTCCTGTCAAAAAAAAAAAAAAAAAAAAAGTATGTAGTAATTCGTATATATATATTGATTGATGGCAAAATCTCACGTTCTCACAAAAGTAAGAGAACCTTAATAGCTATAAATATGTTACGTTTAACTACACGTTCTTACAAAAATAGGAGAACTAGGATTAGCTATATAAAGCCATTATTTAAAATATGAAGAGACAGAGCAATAATTATGATATTTACATGTCGAGGTGTGGGGATGAGACATATGAGTATACACTTATAAGATAAATTAAGACGCTGAGTAATTTTCATCCTACACCTAGTGGATGAAATTTACGCAATCTCATAACTGATCATCTTATTGAAGATGCATAGTAATTTGTTTTTACTTTACCTTTGTTTGAATTTGTCAAAAATCAACAAATATAAAAAGTCCAAATCCAATATATCCATATCCTTGATAATTAAGAAAGAAGAAAAATACAAGTAATGTTCAAGTCTTCTTCTTGGACACTTCCATGACTTAATATTCAAGTTAGGATTATTTACAAGAGTTGAAGACCTGTGAAATATTGGACAATTGACCAACGTACCAATTAAGATGGATATATTAGTACTACTCACATCGTATTGTCGTACCTTAATTCTAGATCTGCCTTTGTTTTTTTTATAACATTCTTCACTTAAATCAAGAAAATGACTACGTTTTTTTTTTCTTTGTTTTTAATTATAATTTCATTTTATTTCCATTTCGTGGTATATGGGCTAACAAAATACACTAGCCGCCGTGTTAAAGAGATGTTTGACTTCAACATAAAACCTCATTAGTCAATGTCATCTCACAATAATACAATATATTATGAGTACGTACATGTATATAGACTATATGTCTATATACTTATTGGATCGTGATACAAGTACTATGTGGTTTTTATAGGTTATTATTGTATTTTGTTATTGTATAAGTTATTGTATATATTTTTAAAAACCGCATAACACTTGGTTTTTATTTTGTTTACGTAAATTAAAGTACGTAGACTATATGTTCCAAAATCGGTTTTTATAGGGTTTTGAACCAGACCGAACAGAAGAAAGAGAAAAATGAATTTCTCGATCCGAGAATCGGACCGATTAATTCGGTCCGATTTGAGGTCGGTCCGATTAGGTTTGATCCATTTTTTCCGTCCAGAACAATTTTTGAACACTCCTAGCTTATATCATCCCACTTTGGATGGGTGACGTTTGTTGTTATAATTGAAAAATCAAGTAATAAAATTATGAAAAGAAACTTTATATTGTCTGGAGGGCACCGGATGCTGATCACTTGCTGTGTTAGACCTTGATTTCTTTAATTTTGATAGCATATTTTTTACCATTTAATTAGTTGAAAAATAAGGATCAAACTTCAAAATGAGCTTAGTGTTTCGAATGTTAAAAATTATTATAGCACAAGGTGGCAACTATTTTTATATATGTATTTTTTTTTTTTTAATACCATGACTACTCATGTGCATTCAAATATTCATAATTAAGGTTTAAGTCAATTATTATTTAATAGTCATAAGAGTACACAGATACTTAAAACGGTGAAACCTTTGTAAAACATTAAAAATAAAATTCGTCCTATGTTTTGAAGTAAAAGTATAATGATTTCATACGCATTTTTTGTTAATTGAAGTGATGAAGATAGTATGGTCAGTAGACAGTAGACGACTACCATACTCGCTCGTATTATACAATAAAATATATACAAATTAAACAAGATGAATACTATACGAATTTTAAATTGTAGGCGGCCGTATGATACATATATAATATTGAATATTCATGCCATATAATATATGTACCTCATGCATGACACATTTTCAGTTCAAATTTACAACCATTATTTTCATCAAAACAATATTGCCTAATTTACCTGAATTGGAAGCATTCGGTTGAGTTGAAACTTTGAACAGCCTCCATTTAGCAATTCTTTTACTTGTATGATATTTTAATTGTGATAATTTCTTCTAGAAATGATAAGAATTTTGGAAACTAACAATATTGTTTAAGGTGGAAGAAAGAGTCCACAATATTTGACTCTTTATATAGGCAAACAAATATGAAATGTGTACCTCTATTTGACTCCTTAACGACCCACCATTAGTTAGAAAAGCCACTGAATTTTGATTCTTGAATCTTTTTTACCTTTTTCTATTGGTCCACAAATTTTATTTTATTTAATTTTATTTTTCCTCATTGCCAAAAGTTACAATATCAATTAACGGCTATTAATTCTTATAAATGAACTTTTGTGATTTTATTATCATTATATTTCACTCAAGAATATAATCTATTATTCAAAATGTAATTATATGATGACGACACTAAAGTTGATCTATCAAAACTAAACACTTACTTTAATATAATGGAAAATATAATTACAAGTAAATAAAGACATTTCACATCGTTACGTAGTACGTACAATGTATATATATACAGAGTATATGATGGCAAGGTGATCACAATTTTAATGTTATTCGTTCGTTCTCAAATTTTTCTTGAAGTAGGATTCGGTATATATCAGCTGATTATATATGAAGTAATAAAACTGGTAATAATTTGTATTAGAGATCGAATTTCCAGGTATTAATAATTAATCTTTCTTGTCCAGAAAATGAGTCCTAAAATAGGATACAAATTACGAAGTACAATTTTAAATGAAGAAGGGAGTATAATTGATATACTACGTACTACAAAGTAATTTTGATTGCATGCCGCCATTTTGAGTATTCTCCCTTAATCAAACATAATTACAATATATCTAAATCAATATATTGATGTGGTCACACTTGATACATTAAAGGGCTCGACTAGGAACGTCATTCTTCTTTGATGGAATCTGTATGTGTAACACAATAGTGTTTAAATATTTAATAAATAATAATAATGCAATGTTTTAGGTACATCAAAAGATTATTGGACCACCGTATAAGTGTATAAATTATTATAGATTATCAATCTGATGGAATTGTACGTGAACATTATTGCTAGCCAGTAGCCACCCCTGGCCTAGATAAATAATTATAGGCAAGTTTATTAGCAAACTACATATCGAAGTCCAGCTAAAGGTTAGGGATTTTCTTATTTCCATCCTCTACTCTCAAATGTTACCGTGTATAACTAGGGTTAGCTAAGTTGAGAGAAATCAATTTCAAAATGCTTAACATTTATACGGAGTACGTCTATTAAAATACCATGCATGTTTTAAAACAGTTCTATCATATATTTTTTTTTAAAAAGAACGTTAATAAATTTAAATTAGCTAACATTAAAATATTATTAAAAAAATTTCCTCAAAAAAAATATTATTAAATATAATTAGTGTGTCGGAGACTCGAAGTTATGTCCAAGAAGTGTTGAGCTAGTTTCGACATCTAAAGACTTAAGAGTCATGTAAAAATATATTGTTATTCTTCTTCATTCTTTAATCATTATGGGGACATCTGAAAAGTGAAATCACTACTCTTGAATCTTAATTATTTTCCACTAAACTCAGTTGATTTTATACGAATAGTACTGCAAAGTATCAATAAACTTTTTTGTTGGATGAATTTCCAAATATAAATATATAATTCATTAATTCATACATCTTCATTTTTTCTTTTTTTAAATCTACATCTAAATTTTCATAAATTTAACCTAAAAAGTATTCACAAAGCAATGGCCCTGAGCGTTAGATAACCAATAAGAAGTTTTAGATAATGCATTATCTAAATTTATCCATTATTATTGTTCCATCCTTGTCCCCCCTTCTTTAGATAAGAAAAAAAAAAGGGCAATTTAAAGTGTTAAATCCTTTAACTCTTTTTAAGTTTTTGCAATTGTCAACTTTTTTTTGTTGATTATTTTTTAGTTTTACTACGTACATATCTACGTCGTCATTAAAGTTTATGTACTGTTCACATTTACTGAAGTGAACTAATTGAATTTTAACTAAACTGAACTGAATTGAACTAATTGGAGTTGAACTGAACTGAAATGAATATTTTATGAGAGAAGAAAATTAGGAGCTGAATTGAACTGAACTAAAATTAAGCTGAAGTGAACAAGCCCTAAGTATTTGTTCTTTCAAAGTCTTACATAGAATTAAGGTTTCTAATTTTTTTTTTTTTTTACTAATCTGAACTTATTGATTTGGATTGTATTTAATTTGAACTTAGCTTGGGGTAGTAGGTCCTATTAACCCTTAAAATAATTTTTAAAACTTTATCTTTTCTCTTGATTATCATCTTTATATAAAGTTATGAGAATAAGGTGAACAAAAAAGGACGACCTACATAAAGATAAGATAAGTACATACAATTTAAATGTTTTTTTTTTCGCTTGATAAGATTAGCTAATTAACTTATCAGACTTGATTTAGACCTTTTGCATATTTACACATGATTGATCTTGATCGTCCTTGGCTACTAATTAACTTTGACTACTAGATAATACCAAATACGTACATCTAGGCAAAGCAAGGGTGTTATTGGATCCTCTAATATATATAGATGTCATTTGTTTGGTAAAGACTAAAGAGTGTACATTTAATTCATTCTAATCCAAGATTACTCGTTATTTAATTCATACGAGAATCTAAAAATAATCACATGGAAAAGACCTCTAGAATGCATGAATGGATGCGTCATGCACTCATGCTTCATGCATGATAAATCATGTTGTAATAACAAGATTGGTACGTTATATACTAAAGTTTGGAAATCTACATGGAATATTGTATTGTCTAACTGTCTAACACCTTTAATTAGTTACGTTAGTATGTTATCATCGCAATGCAATTTTTATATGCCAACTATCCATAGAACATACGCAATAGTGGTTTCATCGATCACCTACGTGTGTGTTGCAGGCATTATTTGTACTTTGATGATAAGTGATACTAATAGGTGTAATAAGATATATGAATAACATTTTATACCATTTACTTTTTGATATGACGCGATTTGTATTCAAAACAAGTTGTGTGAGTCGTGGAACAAGTTGAATTGTCTCATATTAGAGAAGAGAATGGACCAGAAGCTAGATAATCATCATAAGTCTAGTTTACTACTCGTATTATTGTTATTAGTTGATTTTAGAATAAAATCATGTTAGACTTGTATATGGTTAGACTCTCTCGTATTAATTAATAATCTATGACAAAGTTCGTTCAAACTGAATACCATTAAAAGAGTCCATTTGGTACGACAGATGAATAGCAAATAAAAGAATATGACAATTTGAAAGGATCCAATTTTTGTTACGTAATATGACAAGAAGGAAAACTGTATGCTCCATGACTCTATGAGTGTGAGTTCTTTTTTAAATTTGGAACTATTATATTACACTTAATTATACCCATGAATTTAACCTAAACTATTCTCATCTCTCAATTTGATCTTTAAACTAGTGGATGTCAAATCTTTTAAATAGTTTTTTGTGTTTTTTTTGGGGTGTAAAGTGGGAGGTGGCTGTCTATTGTTTGTTGTACTAGCATTGTAAATTTGATTTTTTAGGTAATTAGATTGACAATATATCCTACACTTAAAAGCACCATGTATCTAGCTAGTTTCTAATTTGGAATGTTGATGATGCGACCTTTTTAAACCTTGAGTGCACAATATATAAAATAGAAGATTTTGAGATCATAGGAAACAAAAAAAGATACAGAGTACTTCATATTATACTAATCATATTGTTCGGAGAATGAGGGATAGCTCAAGTGGTTAAAGCTTCCCTATCCCTTCCAGAGAATCCTGAGATCAACTCTTACCCCCGCCTTTGTAACTCTTTAAACGACAAAAAATGATATTGCTGTAAAGTCTAAACGACAATTCTTCTTAATTAAATTGTCTTGTAGAGGTTTTTATTTACAAAACATGATCATGACTTTGATGCTACGTCATGGGTCATGGATTTCTATTTTGATTCTTTCACTGATAGAAAGTTTATCTCAACTTACCATGATTAGTTATAATAATACATCTCTACTCGGTATTATTTAACTTTGACACATGTAATTTAATAGCATGAGTATTAATTATTTAAAAACAAAATTAAAATCCTAATGTTGTACTCCGTACCACTTAGTAAATACACATATTATTTGAACTAAAAAAATCATATTGTGAAAAGTAATTGGTCAAAATGTCAATTGAATCTTCTAAGCCAATGTGTCGAGTTCACTTCAAAAGTTGAAAACGTGTGAAGAATATTCATCAGATCCATCTACCATTTTAAAATAAATTAATATTTAATTTGAATAGATAAGATAATGTTTTTATTAGGATTTTTTAGTATGGTCAAGTCAGCCATTCTTTTGGAATCCTTAGGTTATTTTTTTTTTTAATAAAATTGTAAAGGTTGTTTCCAAGCAATTTAGAAGATATGGGAAGTGGGGGAAAACAAGGATATATACTTTCATTTTGGTCAAATAAAAACGTTGAATCCTTTGGCTATTGCTTGTCAAAAAGTTGGTCATCTTTTTTGAAGAATAAAAAAGTTGGTCATAATAAAGCTTGAAATATTTTTTTATTGGGATCTTTTAAATTTCTAATATGTTTTATATCGAGTAGTATTTTCGAGAAACTAATATTATTGTTTCAAATTGATAAAGGAAGATAAAGTTAAATACTATACAAGTTAAATAGGTTATTTCTCTTTTCGTCATATGATTTTGGGATAGTTACTTGAACTTGTAAAGTGCACTCTCTCTCAATGATAAATGCAGTCTATACCTATATTTAACATAATCGCTCAAATCACATCAATTTTCATTTGAGAATTTTTTATTTTAATATATTTTTTTCCGGCTAATTACACGTCGATAATAGTATCGAGATTCATGAAATTCTTACGAGTACTTCTTTATATCTCTAGACTTTGTGTTTAGTTGGAGTTTGAAGTTTATAAATGTGCAAGGATTTGGCTTTGGGGATGCAGTTTTACGTTGGGCCTAAACTATTTTAATTAGTTCATTTGATCTTGGGCCTTTACCACTCAACCCAGCCCAATCTAAACTTGCACCGGCCCATCCATAAAAAGTGGATAATCCAAATAAATGGTATGTCAAATAGTCCGAAACCTCATAAAAAAACAAGAGTATTTGTAAAGATGAGAGTGGATAAGATTGGATCCACCAATCATCCAATCAGAAATCAAGATGCTATGTTCACAACCATGAATTCCAACTTTGAAGGATAACCTCTTCTTTCTTTATTTCTCTTTCCAAATCTTTAACTTAGTAAGTATACTATACTCTAGTGTCACTCTTCTTCATTCTAAAACTCTTGCTCAATTTTTTTTGCTTTTGGTTACAACTAGATATTTTATTAGGGGGGCTAGTAAAAATGGCTGCAACCACATCTCCAATGGCTAGCCAATTAAAGAGTGGGTTCACCACTAGGGCTCTTGTTGCTCCTAAGGGTATTTCTGGCCCTGCTTTGCGAGCTTTCCCTTCTTCTAGGAGGAACGTTTCTTTTACCGTCAAGGCTGTTCAGTCTGAAAAGGTATTCTTATGTTCATATTAGATTACATGTTGTATTGTTTTCATGTTATGTGACACAATGTTGAGTTTTAAGTAGTTTTACGTTATTTTATAAACTGAACTAGATAGCGTTTGTGAATATAATACTTGTGATTGTGAATACAATGAATACGTGTAGTCACAAATTCACAATCCCTTGAAATTTTGTAGTAGTTATATTGATTATCGAATGAAAGATTGATGATCAATATTAGATAAATGATGGCACTATATTATTGTTACGTTAAGGTATTACTCCGTACAAGGCTTTAAAAATGCAATGATTGTAAAAAATTAGCTTTCTTAGGTATGGAATAATTAATCATGTAACTTAATATTAATTGATAATCATGTCAATTAGTGGAGATTTAGAATAATATCATACGGAGTAACAAATTTCTACTAAAATTGATATTGACAGTAATTTGGTACTTTGAGCTGACCAGAAATTCGGTGATCTAGATCTTGGATGATGTATATTTGCTGACATGTCTGGTGGTTTTGGTGATACCAGATTACCAGAACCTAGAATTGTTCTATTTTTTCTGGAGTGGCTGTTGTTTTGTCTCCCTTTTATCCAAAGTTTCTAATTTAGTCTAATTTTTTTTAATTATTCAGTCACATTATGTTAAAAATTTTAAATAGTAGCTTGTTTTTGATTGGCCGGCAGTCGTAATATTTATTTATAGTTAATCCATTTTGTGGCAAATTAACGATCTTGTCTATCTTAAACATCCTTTATGTAGAGTGGTAGATCATAAATTAAAATGTTTTGAGAACGAGGGATAGCTCAAGTGGTTAGAGCTTTTCTCCCAATTTCAAAAGATTTTGGGATTGAGTCTTATCACCCGTCCTTGTGGCTCGCTAAGGGAAAAAAAATGTTAAAGTTTCATTGAAAATTTTATTAAAAGGCAAATGATTAAAGAAACATAGAGATTAATAAATTAAAAATAAAAATTGTATTAATAGAGGTTGGATTCTTAAATAGGCAAATGATTAAAGAAGCATAAAATCTGAAGTTCTTGAAGGGTTTAATAACACTCACTAACTCAAATGATCAAAGTGAGCAATTGATCACTCATAGTTTGAGCTCATTATTACTACATACGGAGTAGTAATTTTTTTGTCAACAATATATTTTTCGAATATGAAACTTGCAACATGTTTAGAGAACGGTTTGCTAAAGAATTTTGTCTGCATCATTGTCATTTATATCCCCGATAAACCGATAAGTTATGAACAAAATTAACTTTGTTTTTCATTTCTTTGACAGCCAACATACCAAGTAATCCAGCCTCTAAATGGAGACCCATTCATTGGTGGGCTTGAAACCCCAGTGACATCCAGCCCATTGGTTGCCTGGTACCTATCCAACCTTCCAGCATACAGGACTGCAGTCAACCCACTTCTACGTGGTGTTGAGGTGGGCTTAGCCCATGGTTTTCTTTTGGTTGGCCCATTTGTCAAGGCTGGC
Organism: Chenopodium album; assembly: GCF_948465745.1. Lineage (NCBI taxonomy): Eukaryota > Viridiplantae > Streptophyta > Magnoliopsida > Caryophyllales > Amaranthaceae > Chenopodium > Chenopodium album. Next base: position 3,243,331 of record NC_137855.1, read on the forward strand.
CCATTAAGAAACACTGAGTATGCTGGTGCTGCAGGTTCCTTAGCTGCTGCAGGACTTGTAGTAATCCTAAGCATTTGCTTGACTATGTATGGTATTGCTTCCTTCAAGGAGGGAGAGCCCTCTATCGCCCCGGCTTTGACATTGACCGGGCGAAAGAAGCAGCCCGACCAGCTTCAGACCGCTGATGGGTGGGCTAAGTTCACCGGAGGGTTCTTCTTTGGTGGTGTTTCCGGTGTTACATGGGCTTACTTCCTCATGTATGTTCTCAACCTTCCTTACTACTTCAAGTAAGTGGGGTGTTGAGATCATTGTTAGTAAGGTTTTGGTTGTAAGGGGCTAAACTTCTATTATTGTGAAGATGGAAAAAGATATTGTATATTCAAGGAAATACTCTGCTTTCTGTTTGCTCCTTAATTTGCTTTGTTGTTGTATTTGCTTTAATTTGTATAGTTACAAGACTTACAACTAGTAGAAATCAGAATGTGCTAATTGGAATCTACATGAATAATTAATTTCAAATTTACGCATAAATTTCCAACATCCATCAATAATAGGTCACATGTTTATGGTAGTTCGTCCCAAACTAATTGAATTGAACACATTTTAAAATTCGATAGGTGAAAAATATATATCATCCCAAATCTCCCTAATGATTTTCGCACAGGTAATTCTAAAGAAAGCTATTTTGGATCAATAATGTAAGACTGTACACGTACGTCTCATGAATCATTCAAGTTGCTTCCATCTTTCAAAAGTATAGAGGAAAAGGAGTGGGATAATGATAATTGAGTAATCTAGAAATAATAATCACATTCACATAAAATTCATTTTCTTTTCCTTCCTACGTATCACAACTTGTTCTTTACAACAAATGAGTACATTCTAGATCAAACCAATCATAACCAACCACAATACAATTATGTAATATGATTATGGAGGTGGTGGTGGTGCATTATAAAAACTGCCATGATTTGTACATAATCACACAAAACCTAGCACAATACAAACCACATCATATCATATAATATATGCCCACAAAATAGAACCAACTTTGATTGCAAGACATATATATAATACAAAGTATTATATTTATATTATACTATAATATATGATCAAAAGCAAAGATTTATATTAAATCTTCAAGACTAAGCTAATGAAGAGGAGGCATTGAAACTACTAACAAAGGTTGGACTGTCTTTTTCAGGAGCAGTTGCAAGCTTATTAAACTGCTTCAAGCTAACAGCAGACGATGTAGGGTGATCGTGAGACGACGAAGTTGACAGCAGCTCGGATGTGATGAGGTTATCCCACCCTATCAGTGGGTCTGTTTTAGCTAGGTTATCCCACCCAATGTGTGTAACGTGCTTCACATCGGTTGGACACCCGATTTCCATGTTCATCCCCAACTCTGCCATCTCATCTTCATAAACTGGAAGAGAGAAAAATGGAGGAAAGGTTTAAGAAAATACTAACGACCAAAAAAAAGTGCAAGTGACCACAAGTCTGTATACTACAGATCAAGATTGTATTGCACCTTGTTATTTTGTAAGACATCGCCAATAATAAAGTATGAAGTCACCCTGATCTTACAATAAGTTATTAAGCATATAAGACAGTCTTATACGCAAATTTTTTTTAGAAGGATCAGAAGGAGTATTACTTAGAGGTGCTTGGCAAGATGCAAAAAACTTTAAACTGGTTGGAATGCAGATGAAATAATTAAGGCTTTTTAATTTTATCTAGGTAGAATGCATTTTTTTTTCTTTTTCCCTATTTGCAAACAATATTTTCAAATACATATTCTCTGTACTGCATATATCTTGTAATATCAACTTATAACTTGCAATTAAAAGTGTCACGTAGAACAATGTCTAGCTCAAAGTCAGCCAGCACTATTACACTGAGTTCTATGGCGAGCAAGAAGATGATCATCAAACCAAATACTAACATAGTTAATAACTTGTTATGTAATACGTATTATACAAGTAACATGGTAGCGATCTAAATTTTATAAACTCATCTTAATCTATAAGCTTTTGAACTTTCAAATAATTTTTGAACAGGTTTTCACAAATAGTTATAATATTGGTTCATTATAGTACACATGCATGCATAGAGAGGAAAATTTAAAATCACGCCGTAAGAGTTGATTATATTATTTATATAAGACCTGTTAGACTAAGATTTCATTATCACATAGATGCATATACACAAGATTGAGTTTTTGTTATATTGCTCTGTAAGTTAGGAGTTTTCTTTGTTTCAGCCTTAGACCATACACTAATTAATACACATTACTTTCAAGGCAACTTTGATGAACCGTAGTTTGGAAAGGCTTATCATAGAAAATTAAACCAACTTAAGGAAAAACGAGAAGCCACGTGACTTACTGAATAGTTGAGACAAACTTTTGAAACCTTTCACTAGCCTGTTAACTCCAGTGGACAAGTTAGTTCTTGGAAGTGCCAAAAACCTCGAAGAATTCTTCATGCTCTCACCAGATAAGCTTTCATCGTCGTCCTCTTCTTCCTGGATTCCTAGAAGTAATTATAAACAAGAAATTTTAATTTTAACACCGACATTTATTTAAGTCCACAACTCCATACATATAAGTTAAGAGCATAGAAATATTATCATACTTAATGAAGGGGAATGTAAGTCTGCTTTTGATCTTCTAGGCCTTGGTTCAGCAACAGCAACACTGGCTTGCGAAGCACAACCCATGGAGAAAGGAAGAACGACGAATTTCTCCATTCGATCTCTCACTTTACCCTGGACACCCATAGCAAAGTCAACAAAGAAAGATGAAAGACACAAAGAGATTAAGAGATAGATGCAAAGATGTATATATTTAGAGGATATTAAAGTTATAGAAGAGGGTTTGCGGTTGTTATAGTAGCTGCTGTTAGCTTTGCTGTCAAGAAGGTATAATTTTACATGAGAAAAAAGTCAGTACCCATGTTGGTTTGGTGGGAAATATCAATCAATCAATCAATCAATCAAAGCCTTAATCCCAAAAGTGGGGTCGGCTAACATGAACCAAATTTGATTATTCCGTGTAGTCATCAACATAAATCTTTCTCCTCCATCCCTTACGATCCAAAACTTCATCCTCACGTAAATCCATGCACTTCATATCCTTCCTCACTCCTTCCAACCAAGTCATCTTTGGTCTCCCTCTTCCTCGTTTAATCCCTCCATGGTCCCACTCTTCCACTCTTCCACTTTTTGGTGGGAAATAAAAAGGAGAAAAAAAGTTCAAAATTGAAAGGATGTTGTTACTTGTTAGTATAAGATTAAGCTATAAGAAGTAAAATTGACAATACCACGGTACGTCGAAAACAAATCAATGTCAAATTAGAGCAAAAAGACAGGTCTTAGCAGCAAAAAATGTATCTAAATCCTAGTATCTAACAATTGATGTCTAAGTTCTGTGGTGGGCTCCTCTGTCTTTGTTCCACTAACCTCTCTTGTGAGAAAAGCCACCAAAACCCCATTACTATTTGGTTTCTCAGCATTACTACTCTCTTTGCTTGATTAGTACTCAATCTCCAAGAGTGGAACATAAGCGATATTACGTATTTTTAATCCACAGCTAAAACTGATGGTGATGCTGATTTTGAGCATTTCTTTATCCCAAAGTACCTAATGATGAGGAAATTAGAATAATAGCACTAGTCAAAAAATGATACATTTCTTACTCCTAGAAGACCAATGTTCAAGGCAACAACTAGAGGTTGAAACAAGCCATATTTAAATCAGGTTTTGGTTTCGGTCAAATCGGATGTAGTGGAAGTTCAAATTTGGTGAGATATATTCATTAATGTAAATTCAAAAGGAAAGTAATAAAATACGGAGGGAGTACTGATGTTTGGCTTGGGTTGGGTTTTTCTGGTTCCGGTCAAAACAAGTTTATATGCTATAAATTCTTTTAGTACAATGCATGTCAGTTTTGCAAACTCTTGTAAGTTGTAACTGCTGAAAACAAAAAATCTTGTTTTAAGAAGTAAGCAAGTTTCGATCAAATAGGTTTTCAATAAGTAACCTTACAGCTGTTCTATGATAAAATAATGAAAAAGGTGTAGACACTTGATCGACTAAAATCATGTCGAAAATCCACCTTAATATGTGAACCAGCTGCAGAAGAAATAAGATAAGTAGCCAAGAACCAATGATTATCATGATAATGCAGAACACTATCATCATAATGAGAATATAGGTACATCATTAATTTAAAGTAACAGAAGAGCCTATAAGATTAAAGCGAAGGAATGAAAGAACATAGAAGCTAGAAAAAGATGCATTATCTTAAGCACCTAATATCAGTAAGTTCCAATTTGATGACTTGATCTTTAAGGCTCTTCTTAATTTAAACATGAATTTCATTAAACGATGACGTACCTACAGAGAATTCAGGGGACAGTGTTGATGAAAGATATACATAAAAGAAGTATAGTAAAAGCCTGGTCAGTTAACTTTTAGGGAAAGCACTTAAAAAACACAGTTTCAAAGAATAAAAAAGGACACTTCAAAAAAAAAAAAAAAAAAAAAAAAGCCTCAATCCTTACAATTCGAAAGGGGGGAAAAATATCTGGTTTTAAGTTATTCAAACAGGACTGCATAGCTGATTGTATACATAAACTAGAACAAAAATAAAATTGGAAGATCATTTCCGAAAAGATGCACAAACATAAGGAAGAAACTTGATGGATGATTTTTATTCAAGGAAGTGTAGGTTGAGAAATGTTGATTTGATCATGAAAACTTGTCAGATTAACAAGAATACAAGATACAGTGAAACATAAAGCTATAAAGGATTTATGAACATTATACCTGCCCAAGCCCAAACATTGCCAAGTATCTGAAAGACATGAATCGATGAAACAAGGCGATTTACAACCATTCATAGCTGCTTTTTGGTCTGAACTTCGAACAATAAAAATAGAACACCCATTAACCCTGTTCTAATATTTGAGCTTGAATGATACTCTGTACCCCATATTTTGAACGTAATGTGAATGCCAGGACAATAACAGCCAATATGGTCACTCAGTTTAGAGTTCACCGATACATGCTATCAAGGTGTCATGCATGACAAATTACTTCCAGCTCACCAGTAATCTCCACAAGAACAGTGTCCATCCTTGAAATGGTGAAATCTACGAATATCTCTGACAATGATTTCCCTGCCTAAAAGCTGAGAGGTATACTTCAGAAAATTATGGCAATCTGTACAGACTCGAAGATTTTTCATGACCCGTATTGGTGTTACACTAGTCGTGCTAATGATACCATATACAACGGCAAGCTTCTCACTATGACAACGGAGAAACATTTCCTGCTGTTCCTCTTCTACATCTTGTGTAACCTGCTCTAAATTAGTAAAATAGCCTATCTCCTTTAGCCTACCAATTAGGTTGTCCAAATAAGAATATATATCAGCTTCTTGTGGATGAGACCTGTCACTCATCACAAAAGTATGAACTTGGTTGTTCAATTGTATCCAAGATTGACCTGGGTGCTTTCTAACGCCTTTCTTCTGCATTGAACTCCTAACTCTAGCAGATTCTTCCCATCTGTTACTGGTAGCACACATGTTGGATAGCAAAACATAAGGTTCTGCATCCAATGGTTCGAGTTCAAGCAACTTTTCTGAAACCCATTTTCCCATATCATAACTTTTGTGAAGTCGACAAGAGGATAAGAAGGCCCTCCATACCGAGCTAAGATGTGATAGATTGTTCTCATAAATGAAGCTCTTTATCTCATCCAGGTAGCCAGCACGGCCAAAGAGATCAACCATGCAAGTAAAGTGTTCAACCCCAGGCTTAATTTTGTAAACATCTTTCATTAAAGAGAAAAAGTTGCGGCCTTCATCAACAAGCCCTGCATGGCTGCACGCAGTTAAAACAGCCACAAAGGTAATCTCATTTGGTTGAATGTCATCTTCCATCATCATTTCAAAAAGTCTAACGGCTTCTCTACCAAGCCCATGGAAGGCATATCCGTTTATAATAGCTGTCCACAAAATAGTGTTCCTTGTGACAGTTTGATCAAACACAGTCTGTGCATTCCCTAAACTTCCACATTTGGAATACATATCAACCAACGAAGAGCACAGAACCAAATCGAATTTGTGTCCCATCTTATGTGTGAGGCCATGAATCTGCTCACCAAATTCCAAAAACCCATAATCAGCACATACAGAGACAATAGTAGTCAGAGTATATTTATCAACTCCAATTCCTTCACGAACCATATGGCAGAACATTTCCAAAGCTTTTCCAAACCTTCCATTCTGAGCATATCCCGAAAGCATGGAGCTCCAAGAAACATTATCCATCTTTAAATTTTCACCATTTATCTTAGATACATGTTTATTAGAAAAACCTTGAGACATTTGCTTGAATACAACAGACGCCTTATCAATCACCCCACACTTGGAATACATATCAATTAGTGAAGTTCTTATGTACTCATTATCATAGAATCTAAGTCTGATCAATCGAGCATGTAGCTGTGCCCCAAGCCCCAACATCGATAATGAAGAAACCAAAGCCAACGCTATAGCATACGTAAATTCATCAAAACAAGCTTGTTCTTTAACCATCTCATACAGGAGTTCCAACGCCGTTCCTTCCAACCCATTTTTCATCATTCCTGATATAACAGTATTCCAGGTTGCAACATCTTTTGTAGACAATCTTCTAAACATATCAAGAGAACTCTCTACATTACCACTTTCCATGTTAGCTTTAATCATTATATTACACGAAACGGTATCTACACAATCTGTACACTCAAACAACTTATTAGCATAATCAAGCTCTTCAGATTTCACATAAAAATCAATAATAGAGTTCTTCAACACAGCATCCAAGTCAATCCCATGTTTCAGTATCCACCCATGAATTGCCTTACCATTATAAACAAACCCTATAGAAGAACAACACTTGAAAACACTTGACAGTGTAAATCCATTTGGACAAACACCCTCCACTAGCATTCGAGAAAAATAATCCAACCCAACTTGAAACAGCCCGATTCGAGCAAAACCCGAAACTAAAACCGTCCAAGTACGAACATTTCTCTCAGACATTTCATCGAACAGGTTCTGGGCAGAACCCAAATCTTTAAATTTCGCATACAAACTCAAAACATAGTTCCCAACATTCAAATCAAGAATGGAACCACTCTTGGTTACCCTCCCATGAAGGGTATGAAGTGTTCGTTCATCTTTCAAATCATCAATAAACCCCAATAATTGTGGTTGTTTTCCATGCTGTTTAGAAGAGTGGGAAGCATGGAATCGTTGAATTTGTTTCTGGGTAATCTCAATCTGGGTTAAATTAGAAGAAATTAGGGCTTTCAAGGGGTTGAAGCAATTGCTCATCAAAGCGACGGAATAACAGAAGAATTTGGAGCGTAAAAGAGTACATTGCATTGTACAAGAATGCAGTTCAAACTTCAAACAATAGTTTAAGAGTATAAACTTTAAGTTAAGCAATAATTAAGCTTACTAATTGCATTTGTGGATGGAAAAGAGTTTCTCCCGCCTTAAATTGATTTTCTATACGGGTCCATACTTCATAAGACCTCTCCTGAATTACTAGAGGGAGGCTCATTAATTTTTGGAATCGAAACGGACTTTAGTACTCCGTAAAAATATCGAACATTCTTGTCAAAAAAAAAAAAAAAAAAATCGAACATTATTAGTCGTATGGATGGTATGAATTACACCCAAGATGTTTATATGTCTAACGTATTGTTGTATATGGGTTAGGTTAATTGTAAATCTTTCACAAAAAGCTCGACCTTTATATGAAGACTAATGACGTGTAAGAGTAAGGCCAATGGGTAACTTCTCACATGGAGCTAATATGAAGTACCTTTTATCTACTACATGCATAGTCTTTTTAATCCATGAAGGTAGATAAAAAGACAAAGTAGTTTAAAAGTGTTAAGACTCCAATCAAATACAAGCAAATCGAAGTTGGATTTCCATTAATTACTTTTTCATCGAAATGCATATCACTTATGTACGTATCATGTTTTTTTAAGCCTCGAGCAAATAAAATACTATTATTACTCATCAAGGAAGAAAATACAAACACCAACGCAGCTAAAGATTACAACTTAACACAACTTCACCATACAATAGAAACTATATTCTTCTTGTCTACTATTATTACTAGCTAGCATCATAGCATCAGTATCACCTCTATTAATCCTTCTATGAAAGACTAATAAATCGAGAGACGCTTCATTTGCAATCAGCAAGTTGTACACAATTTTCATGAACTCAATTACTCCATGATCTAGATGAAAACACAAGGCAGGCATATGTAGTTAGACAACATCAGTCGAAGGACGGGTGCTCTCTTCTACTACCGGAACAGACTTAACTTTACAGCTTCTTTCATTCCTACACCCTTCGGCGAATTTCATGCTTACTTTATGAAGTCCTTGTGCCTGCTCCTCTGCATCCCACTCCCTCAGGTAGTAGTCTTCTTCTGTAACACCTGGTTTCGGACCAGCCAACATACCGCCCCATTGAGGGAAGTATATTGAAGATAAGCTTAGGGTAGTAACAATGATTATTATACCCATGTATGTTATTCCATCTTCTAATTTGAATTGTGAACCTCTGAAGAATATTACTTGACATATAACTGCACCTACGTTTCCACCTGCTCCTGATATGCCCGAAACCAAGCCCAATGATCTGAACAGAACAATAATCGTACACACAAAGATTATTTAAAATCCAGTGTTTTGCAACTAATAGTTAACGGAGGTAGTATTAAGTAAATGATATGATTGAAAATATTTATTGTTAATTACTTCGTACCTTCTAGAGACAAAGGGAACGACCCCGAATGTTAGTCCTTCGGAAGCTTGAACAAGAAAACAAAAGATCAACATGACCGCAATGGTAGCGCCTAAAGTGTCAAGGCGTCCCATAACAATACACATTACACCACTAAGTGTCTGGACAGTCCACCACCCCCACAATCTACCCCTCATTCCGTACTTTTTCGCCATGAAGTCGGAGAACAATCCACCACATGACCTAGAGAAAATATTAACCATCCCAAAAAGTGCACCAACAATGCCTGCAAGGTTAAGGTTTTGATTGAATCGGTCATAGAAATAGGAAACAATTATGTTTGTTACGGCTAACTCAACTCCGAAACAAAATCCATATCCTATAGCAGTGATCCAACCCCTATAGTTGGTGACCGCGTGATAAACAATCTTTTTCGCGTTGTCCTTGTGCATTTCACCGGACTTCTGGAGCTTAAGAAAGTTTCCATCCGGAAGGTCTTGGCCTAATAGCATGACTGCAAATGCTGAAAACATTTGCAGAAAAGCGGGCAAGAAAAATGAAACCCTCCAGGCTGTAAAAGGCGTGTCAGCCTTAGTATTATTTAAAATAAAGCTATATAGAAGTGGCATCAGAAGGTTAGCCACCCCTCCGCCGAGGTTCCCCCACCCACCCGACTGGCCGTTAGCTATGCCAACAACCTTAGGAGAAAACATACAACTCATCCAATACTGTGTAGAAACAAAAGTGGCTAAAGAAAATCCGGTAAAAAACCGCATCACAAAAAAAGCGGCGGGTGAACTAGCCATTGAAGAGAGAAAAACAGCAGGGACAGTAAGAAAACAGACGGTAGCAGAGGCGAGGCGAGGGCCGGCTAAGTCACAAGCAGCACCTAAGGCAAGACGGGCGAAAATCGCCCCGGCTACGGAACCAACACCGGCATTGCCAATGTCAGTGGCTGTAAGGTTGAGATTATCACGGATGATTGGTAGCAGGGGCGGAGCTGCGAAAGTGCATACAAAACAAGTGAAATATTGAAACCAACTCAAATGAAATGCTCTCATATGAGGTTTTTCTATAGAAAATAATGGAAATATCATTGCTTTATTTTCTGTATCAACTGGATAACTATATTTCTTTGATGTTTCATTAACGTTATCATTATTATTCTCTCCAACATTATTATTGATTACCATATTGATATAATGATATACTACAATAAGATAAATCAATATATCAATTAATATAACACTTTTATGTTTTTCTTACTACAAACTTTATAGTATTTTGGGACATAGGGAGTAAGTTTTTTGGCGAACAAAGTTTGTATGTATTTGGTGAATAAGGTAAGGTAGAAGGCTAGAAGCTAAGGGATTTGAGCTGAAGTTGCAAAAATGTGGTTCATCTAACCTAGTTTATAGAGTAGTTTGTCAGATTAAAGATGCTTAATTAAGTTGAAAAGGAAAATGTACGGAAACTACGGAATTAGTATTATAAGAGCAAGTGGTACGGTTACGATTATCTATTTATCGTACCGTACCATTATTTATTTTTCTTCTTCTTGTTCTTCTAATTACTTATCATTTTTATTTGTGACGTATGGGGTGATACTAAAGATCACAATCTGTTACAATGGATGCATGTCACAGTTTATGATTGGACTGGTCATTTGTGATAACTCTATCGGTAATTCGGTATCAATGGACCATATATTGTTTACAACATTTTCATAAGTTTGTTGCCCTATAAACAACAAAAAACAAAGGAAAATGTTTGATGTTATTAGCATGAAAATTTAAAGTAGTCGTTTAAAATATGACTACTAACTTAACATGTTTAATGATAATGTAGATTATAATTAACCTAGAGTATGTAAAAACGCACAAAACTTCAACTTGGTTGAAGGTATAAGGATATCTCATGGCTCATGCTTTAACGCTTTGATATGACTACTCCTCTATTTTATGAACTTTGATAAAATTATGGTTGTTGACTTTTTTCTAATATTTACATTATGTTTCTAATATTATGGATCATATAAAAGCATTGTATGGAGTAGTTAAGTAGTTGTGATCAATTAGTTGTATATAATTTGTATTATTATGTAATCATCATCTCATCTCACCTCATACATATTTTGTCTCCTTTTTCAATGTTCCATTATCTATAATCTTCAGAGAAGACTTACCTAATACCTATCAGTGGATCTCCATCTTTTCTTTTTATTTTTTTCAAATGTTCGATTTATTGTGAATTTTACCATGCTTTGCTTATAGAAATGTAGAATGTAAAACCTAACGGTGTGTTTGGATAAAGAAAGGGGAAGGAAAAGAAAGGGAGGGAGGAGAAGAGGAGGGGAGGGAAAGGGATGGGAGAGAATGGTAAGTTTTCCTTCCAAATCTCTCCATTATTGGAGGGATAGATCAATTTCCTACAATTTAATCCCTCCATTTCTCTCCCCTCCAATTCTCTTCCTTCCTCATTTGTTATCCAAATGAAAGATACCTCAGCTCTCCATTTCCCTTCTCTTCCTTTCCTTCCATTTCTTTCAATCCAAACACATCGTAAATTTATATAATAAAGACAAGTAAAGACGTTAATTTAGTTTTTCAAAAGGCTTGCCTTGGTAATCTCCTTGCTTTTATTAACAACTTAGCTCTTATTACATGCATTTTGATATCAAATAAACTAATCAAATATTGAACTAGAATTTTTATACATGCATCTAGATGGATATAAAGGTAGATTCATCAATCTAATAGTATTTGATGGTTTATTTTGCTCATTATAAGATTTTAGAATTGAATGAGCATAAAATATTAAATGAGCAGAAATAATAGTCAAAAATACATACACTAGAATCAATCAATATTATATACTAAAAGACACACCAGCAATGACACGTGTCATTTCCTGGTGTGTCCCTTATCTTTTTATTTTATTTTTATTTTATTTATTTTTTTTTTGAAAAAAAAGTTATATAAGGAAAAAAATCTTTCGACATATAAGTAATAATTACATATGAAATATACAACAGTAGAAGATTTGATTTAGCTTTCCAAAAAAAGTATTGATAACTAATAAATTAAGCAAATAAACTAAAAATATTATATACTAAAAGACACACCAGCAATGACACGTGTCATTTCCTGGTGTGTCCCTTATCTTTTTATTTTATTTTTATTTTATTTATTTTTTTTTTGAAAAAAAAGTTATATAAGGAAAAAAATCTTTCGACATATAAGTAATAATTACATATGAAATATACAACAGTAGAAGATTTGATTTAGCTTTCCAAAAAAAGTATTGATAACTAATAAATTAAGCAAATAAACTAAAAATAATATTCTTAACATACAAGTAATTTGTGACATGTGAATGTGGACAATTTATTTGAATGTGGACAATTTATTTAAGGAATGAAAGACATATTATAAACTATATACGTTTATTACAAAAAAAATTATATATTAATTTCTTAATTTTTTAACCATGTAATAGAAGATACGGGCTTAAATAATAAAATGTGAATATTTAATCAACAAATAATATTTTTTATCATTTTTTGATTTTGTCATGTTTTTAAAATCAATTATTGAAAAGTACCGTGCATGGCACGGGAACTAACCTAGTATTTATAAATTTTCGACATTGAACCATGCATTAGACAACAAGTTTAAAAATATTAATTAAATTATTATATACGGAGTATATATATTAGAAATAAATAATTTCTTGTATTAATCAATACTTTACTTCTACAAATATCCTTATGATGATGTTTCTGTTTGACTATAGAAAAAGCAAGCAATTAGATACGGTGTACTTAGTACGGATTAATTCGTTGTGATCAACGGGCAACCAACACGTTGTTTACTTGTATTATCGTCATTATAATGACATCTTAGCTCACACAAGTTTTGTCTCGATTGTAAAATCCTAATTTTGTGGAGTTAACCTGGCTAACAGAATTACACACTACCACACATTATATTATATATGATTCAACACCATTTTATTTTATGAATAAACAGATGCCAACCCTACACGTGTCAACGTGTTTGTATATATATGTGACGATTTAAAAAAAAAATTAACGTAATAATCAATTAATCAATACAGAAGCAAACAAACAAGAACAAAGCGAGTAGTATAAAACTACTTTGTATGGAGTAGTAATACATGAAAATGAAAAAAATTTCTCTCATTCAATCATTCATGATGAATACATGAGTAGTCCCTAAATTTAAGCTATGATATGCATATCACAATGGCATGCAATTGACGTAATTTAGGGAAGAAAATAATTAATTCATTCAATCGTTAATCATTTATCATCACGTATATGATATGATAATTCATTAGATGACAAAAAAATGTGCTGGATGATAAGATGATGTTCATTAAACAAATAAAAGTACGGAGTAGTACATAAATCGACCGTACATTAACCGAATAATGGTACGGTGGTAGTTGTAAATTAAACAAATTAATCCCACTAGAAGTCTATATGTGGCGTAATAATTGAAGCAACAATTCAAACGAATAAAAATAAAATAAGAAAATTATCGTTATTAGTCGTTTAACGTGAAGTGTTTATGAAGCGCTGGCCACCAAATGCGTTTCCGGCTTTCCGCATATCATAATTATCTTGTTTTTCTATAATTATTTAAACCGCACTTTATATTATAATATGGTATGACTCGTATGAACAAGTATCTTACTAGTATACATAAGTCGAAATTAATTCTAAATGAAAAAAATCAATTTGGCTCTTGACCCTTCAAAAAATAAAGAATCGAGAAAATAAAGGATATCTGATTTATAAAGTGTACTAATTAGTACTTCGTATAAAAACCTAATGGAGTTTGAGATACTCCATACAAATACGGGACATATATATATATTACATTATTACTTACCAATATAATAAGTATGTACCAATTTAACCTCTATTTTTTAAAACTTACTTTTTAATCCAGTTTATTATAATTATTAGTATTTTTTATTATCATTATTACATCAGTTCAAATGGTTATGTTCATTCCATTTTAGCTCAATAAAGTAGATAATTACGTGTACATAATATACGAGTGTACAGAGTATATAAATATGTAGGTATAGTAGCTTCGAATATCATCTTTGTCCACTAAACACCTCTCATAAGTATGTTTATTCATCAAAAAAAATAAAAGTAAGTTTGTTTTACACCTCAAGCTGATTGAAATTGTGTAAGCTAAGATAACATAATTATCTCATTTGATTTATTTCATAGAAAATCATTATACTAGTGCTGTGACAATTTGTAAAAGTTTTCATCCGTTGACTAAAAATTACAAAACCACAAATATCTCCCACTAAATTGCAACAACTCTATACCGTACTACGGAATATAAAGTAAACGTGTACAGTTTGCATGGCTTTTTTTACCGGCAAGTTCGTCTAAAAGACTACTTTGTAATTTGTATCAACAATTTGGCAAACTTACTCAATTATACTCGGAATATTCTTCTATCAAGTTGCTTAAATATGATTAGATATGCGTATATAATGGTGATGATAAGGTATCATGCTTCGATTATTACGCCTGTTTAATAAGTTAATTAGCTTAGATTAACTTATAAGTATGGTCATTGACTTCTACGAATGTTTAATTTACTCAATGTTTCATTTTTTTCAAGCTTTGTTGTGATCAAACTCGTTTGTAACAGCTCCGTATTTAGTGGAGTATATTAAGCTACGTTACACATGCTAATATTCTTTTTAGTAGCTAGCAAATTGTTCTTTGAGCATGCTCGAGCTTGAACAAGTTTTTAAATTTTTGTTCGAGTTTGGTTCGTTAAGTAAAAGATTTGGTGAACATGTTAACGCGGGCCTGGGCCACACCCGCAAATCAAGAGAGAGAGTTCACTTCACAAGTCCAAGGAGGTTCCATCCCAAAACCATATGGCAATAGGAGGAATAGCCCCTTAGCCTTATAAAGTGATTAACTCTCTCATCTTAAACCAATGTGAGACACTTACATGTGGTGATACACTTCAACAGAACAAGTTTTGAACCCAACTTGTTCATGTTCTGTTCACAAGCATATCGACTTATTATTTGCACTCTTATCTTATTACTCCATACAACATAAAACAATGATATACAAAATTAAAAAGTTTAAAATTAAAGGATTACCACTTACTCATACTCTTTGTGCATGATAAGTTTTGAATGAGGTTAAGCCATAAATCGCACCATATGGAACCATTTTTGGCTACGCGATTTGGTGAGGCTAGCCTAATTAATTAAGATGGTGGTTTATGGCGGATGGATTACTTCCGGCGGGCTTAATTAATAGAGATCAAAAACAATAAGGAGTCCTTAATGAATTAAAAAGTCAATGGCAAGAAGGCTAGGGTAAGTCAACGAAAGCACATTGCTGACTCATAAGTGATGTGGAAGGTCGCCTGATCTGAAGTCAGCAGGTACCTTAGTTTAAGGAATTTCAGTTATCCTAATTAAAAGATCCAGCTACTAGACTGATCGCCGCAGCGTATATTTGGGAGGTTATTGAAGGAATTGTGTCTTCGATAAGTGCAATTACTAGATATATCAAGGATCACTGTTATGGAGATAATAAGTTCATTCTATTGGGGCGTCATCCTCTGTTGCTAGACTATGAGAGATGATCTTTGGGCTAGTCAAAAAGCCCAAAGCCCTTTAGAATGGATCCTATATTGGTCACACACAAGGGTATTGGGTTAAGCAAGTTAGAGGCCCATTAATGGGCCTCATGAGCATCTATTAGTCATAAGCATGAGTGGGCTAAGTATAGTTTGAGTGGGATTAGGAAGTGGGCTTGGATTTGGACTTGGGCTATTATTTAGAGATATGATCTATAAATAATAGCCTTGCCTAGGGTTGAAAGTGAAGTGACAATTGACAATACAGTGAATTGTGAATCAAGCAACCACCATCCAAAAGCCCTCATCCTCCCTCTCTCACACGCACGCCTCTCCTCCCCTCTCACCCACGGCCGGCCACCTCTAGTGGTCACGTGGTGTTGCGCGGTGGTTCTTGCCTAGTTGATCGTTCGTCCATCTCCGTAGAAGGTCGATAGAAGTGTTCTTTCGCGACTAACTAGCATTAGTGGAGGTCTTAATCTGTGCCCGTGGACCAAGTAGAGGAATCGCATTTGAGGTTCTTTATCTCCCTATTGTTCTTGCTCGATCATCGTGGAATCACGCTTCAAAGGTATAATTCTTACTTCTTTATGTGTTATGCGTGAGATCCTTGGTTTGGTGCTATATGAATATGATTCATGTTAATTCCGCATTTAGTACCTATAATCTCCTACAGTGGTATCAGTTAGCCTCTTGCATTTACATATATTGAGTAATAATTCTTTGATAATCCACAATTTTAATTCAATTAGAAGGGAGAATTATTTAATTATGAGTCAATTGTTATTTTAAATGTGATTTAACAATATAGAATCATTAAACGTGTTTAATTTGCTCCATATTAGCCATCTATTGATCCGAATTTTGCCCCAAAATAATCGAAAAATTCGAACCCCTAAAACCCTAATTTCGAAAATTTCGAATTTTAAACCCTAATTTGTGAATTTTGTGTTTAATTTTTGATTTATTTCGATGATAATATGTTTAAGGAATTTAATCTATTTGATTACATGTTAAAATTATGAATTTTTCATGATCAAATTATTTAGTTTAAATGTTAAATTAAATTGGGGATTAATTTCATCAAGAACCCTAATTTCAAAATTGAATGTGATTTAATTTTGGGATTAATAGGACCACATAAAGTTTAATTGATTTTTACAAAATTTGTTTTGTTTTAATTAATTAAAAAAAAAAATCATCAAAAAAAAAAAAGAAAAAAAAAAAATAGAAAGAACAGCAGCAGCACCGCGGCTGGGTGGCGCTGCCACGGTGGTGCCGCTGCTGGTGGTCCGGGAGGGAGGGGGCTATTACTAAAAACATTATTTCAGTTCCAGTTTTAGATACTGAAGGTTTTTCATTTGAAATAAGAGACAAACGTTGTTTTATTTCGAAAGAAAACATGTTATATGCTAATGCTAAGTTAATTAATGGTTTGTATGTTTTAGAATATACAACTCATGTCTACAACATAGATCATAAAAAGCAGAAAACAGATGGTTCAAACCCAACTTACCTATGGCATTGTAGGCTTGGACATATTAACCAAAAGCGCGTCCAGAAATTACACAAGGATGGACTCCTTTCTTCTTTTGATTATGAATCATTTGAAAACTGTGAGTCATGCTTGCTTGGGAAAATGACTAAGTCACCCTTTACGGGTATAGGTGAAAAAGCTAGCGACCTTTTGGGACTCATACATACAGATGTGTGTGGACCAATGAGTTCAAAAGCCAGGGGTGGATATAATTACTTCATTACGTTCACTGATGATTTAAGTAGATATGGTTACATTTACTTAATGAAGCTCAAGTCGGAAGCCTTTGAAAAGTTCAAAGAATTCCAGAATGAAGTACAAAACCAGCTTGGGAAGACAATTAAGGCACTACGATCTGATCGTGGTGGCGAATATTTAACCCAAGAATTTGATGAACATCTGATTAATTGTGGAATAATTTCACAATTAACCCCTCCAGGGACACCTCAATTAAATGGAGTGTCAGAAAGGAGAAATAGGACTCTACTTGATATGGTTAGGTCCATGATGAGCTTTACTGATCTTCACATATTATTCTGGGGATATGCATTAGGAGCAGCTGCAAGAATACTAAACAGAAGCCCATCCAAAGCTGCAGAAAAGACTCCATATGAGATGTGGAATGGAAGAGCTCCAAAGTTGTCTTTTCTCAAGATTTGGGGATGTGAAGCCTATGTAAAACGTTTACAAGGCGATAAACTACACCCTAAATCAGACAAGTGTTTCTTTGTGGGCTACCCCAAAGAAACAAAAGGGTATTACTTCTACAATCGCGAAGATGACAAAGTGTTTGTTGCTCGCGATGGTGTCTTTCTAGAAAAGGAATTTCTATCTAGAAAGCCAAGTGGGAGTAAAGTGGTTCTCGAAGAAATTCGAGACGAGCAACAAATGGATGTGGATAACACCACATTAGAGGCGAGGGCACATGAAACGATTAATCATGCGTCGGAGCAAGCTAATTCCACCAGCGAGACTCCTATCGTCCCACTTGAATCTAATTCATGCGAAAATCTTCAAGGAGTTGGAGAGAAAATTTCTACTGTTGCTCCTACCCCACGTAGGTCTGCAGAATCAGAAACAAACAGTTTGTCGAAGTTCTGTTAACTGAGGATTATGAAATCTTCTTACTGGAGAATGAGGAACCCACAACCTACAAGCAAGCTTTGGTGAGCCCCAACTCAGATAAATGGCTTGAGGCCATGAAATCCGAAATGGAGTCAATGTCTGAAAATAAAGTGTGGACCCTAGTTGACTTGCCTAATGGGGTAAAACCCATTGGTTGCAAATGGGTCTACAAGATTAAAACAGACAAGGATGGAAATGCCTACATCCATAAATCAAGACTAGTTGCAAAAGGGTTCAGACAGATTCATGGTATTGACTATGATGAAACTTTTTCCCCAGTAGCAATGCTTAAGTCCATTCGGATTCTTCTAGCGATTGCCGCATTTTTCGATTACGAAATTTGGCAGATGGATGTCAAAACCGCCTTCTTGAATGGGTTCTTGAAGGAGGAAGTGTATATGACACAACCTGAGGGTTTTGAAGATCCGGAAAATCCTAGAAAGGTATGCAAGCTTGAGAAATCCATTTATGGATTGAAGCAGACATCCAGGAGTTGGAATCTTCGTTTTGATGAAGCAATCAAAAGGTTTGATTTTGTCAAAAGTGAAGAGGAACCTTGTGTATACAAGAAGTTTAGTGGGAGCAGCGTAGTTTTCTTAGTCTTGTATGTGGATGACATACTTCTCATGGGAAATGTGATGTGTTCATTTTATATATATATTTACCCCCGTCCCTTGGTCGTAATTAGTAGTGTTTTTGGCTCCTACGAGCCACTTTTATTACTAATTTGTGTTTTCTAGTGCTTTGGTAGTTTTGCTTGAGTTTTGTAGGAATTTGCGTACTTGGAGCAATTTCCCGGGTTTTTCGAGGAGCATCTACAAGTATTGGAAGACCGCGACCGCTTTCGATAGCCCAAGGCCGATTGGAGGGATCAAATCGGTGATTAAGGGCTCGGTTATGAAGATTTGTGGACTTGGGCCAAGTTCGGAGGCCCAAGAGTTGGAGATTTCGAAGCCCATGAGCATCGCCCAAGTCCACTCTCTCCGCCCGGAGGCGCGCCCGGTCGGGCGGGCCAAATCAACATGCGCCCGGTGCACGCGCCCGGCCGGGCGCGAGAAAGCTTTTGGGGAGAAAAAGGCGGGCCCGGTCGGGCGAGCCCTTGCCCGACCGGGCGCGTGTCGTTCCTCAGAGACGATTAGCTTTCCGTTTTGTTTTGTTTTAGCGTTAACTCTTGCTTAGTATTAATGTAATTCTATTAGGCAAGATTAGGATCTCTTATCATGATTATTACTCTAGTTTAGTTTTTTTTCTCTCCCTTCTCTCTACTTAACTTTCTCTCTCTAGATTTTATTTTCTTTCCTTGTTCCTCACACTCTTGTAATTCCGCCGTCTTGGTACGATTTCTCCTTTAATTAATCTCAGTATTTTACTCTTTCCGATTTCTGTTATGTCTTGTTTAATTATTATGCTTTGTTTAGTTTTGATTATGTCCGAGTAGTTTAATTCTAGGGTTTATGGGGATCCATAATTAATATGAAGGGGTAATTTATTATTGTTGATTATTGATATTGCATGATAATTTCTTATTGAATTGTTTTAATTCTTTGCAATTAGATTATGAATCGAGCAGATGTAATTTGATTGTGAATGTTTAGCAATATTGAATTGATGAATCGAGCAGATGTTAATTTGATATCAAAGGCTATTTTCAATAGGAACTTAGATCTAGTAAATTGCGAGAGCCTGTTAGATCTATGTTGGTTAATAAATTGCGAGAGCCTGTTAATCATGTTATTGTGCAATGTTAATTATTGATTGTCATGTTTTATCCCAGAGTATTAATTATTGGTGAACCTGCGACCCTGGGCCTTCTTATATCTGATTTTCTCCTTGAACTTGATCTCCGTAGTTTAATTCCTTTTTACAATAAAAATATTGGTTACCTTGATAATTTAGATTATAATAATTAGTTAGGAATAGAAAGACTTGTTTCCCTGTGGATTCGACCCTACTTCCCTATCTATATTTAGTTAGTGGTTTTAGGAATTACTTTTGATTAGGGGATACGACTTTACCCTGTCAAAATTTGGCGCCGTTGCCGGGGAAACGGTTTTATTTTTATTTCTAATTGTTTTTATAGTTTAGATTATTCTCTCTTTTGCCTCAAGGGACATTAGTTCTTTGAGGTAGTACTAATATCTGTTTTTTTTTTTTAGTTCTTTGTTTATGCCCAGGTGTTCCAGATCAGGTTACATTCCATTCGATCCTGAGATCGAACGCTCGTTTCATAGACAAAAGAATCTTTACAGGCAGATCTTAGCAGAGTCCGGGAGTAGTGATATTCCTGGAAATCCATTACCTTCCTCTAGTGATTCGGAGCATTCTTCTGATTCAGAACTAGAGATGGGTACACCACCACCTCCACCACCTCGTAAGCTTAGCGATTATTCGCAACCATCGCTGACAGATTTTCCGCATCTTTCTCCTACGCCCGATCTCGAGGGAGTCCAGTTCGAGATCAAGCCCCAATTCATTACGATGATAGAAAGGAAGCAATTCAGTGGAGCAAAGGGTGAAGATCCTAATCTTCACATTGCAGATTTCTGTCAATACTGCAATACTATTAGGCAGAATGGGGTAACGCAGGATCAAATCAGGGAGATTCTTTTTCCCTTTTCTTTATGTGGAAAAGCTAAATTATGGTTTAATGGTTTGAATAGAGCTGCACTTGGTATTACTAACTGGGAGACTCTTGCGTTGAATTTTTATAATAAATATTACCCTGTAGAGAAAACAGTTTTATTGAGAAGCGCCATCCAGAATTTTGCCCAAGAGGCAGATGAAGCATTATATGAAGCTTGGGAAAGATTCAAGGATCTGCAGAGGGAGTGTCTGACAGGGTAAAGTCGTATCCCCTAATCAAAAATAATTACCTAATTCACTAACTAAAGTAGATAGGGAAGTAGGGTCGATCTCCACAGGGAAACAAGTCTTTTTACTCCTAATTAAATATTATAATCTAAATTATTTAAGTAACCAATATTAAAAGTTGAATATGAAACTAAACTAAAAAGAGTAAGAAAAGGGAGAAAATAATATATAAAAGGATCTAGGGCATAGGTTCACCAATAAATAATATTCCGGGGTAAAATAGGGTAATCAATTATTGACATTGCATAAATAACATGATTAACAGGCTCTCGCAATTTATTAACCAACATAGACCTAACAGGCTCTCGCAATTTACTAGATCTAAGTTCTTATTGAAAATAGCCTTTAATATCAAATTAACATCTGCTCGATTCATCAATTTAATATTGCTATACTTTTACAAGCCGCAATTGTAAAACATTAAAACAATCCAATAAGAAATCATCATGCAATACCAACAATCAATAATAGTCAATCATCAATGCATCAATTAACCAGATTGTAAAGGGCTCTCGCTACTTATTACAATCACACAATTAATTTATCGGTATTAAATCTCATCTCTCGAATCTTGACTTAACCATTTATAAATTAACTTGCCTATTGAAACTAGACCTAAACATTAATTCTCATCTCTCGATTCTTGAATCAATATTGTCAAACTCATGCATAAAAGATAGGCCTAATCTAGTCACAGAGCATTAAATCAATCAATAGGAAATTAATCTAGCATTGATAATTAACAACAATAAATTTACCCCTTCATATTATTTATTAGATCCCCATAAACCCTAGAAATTAAACTACTCACACATAATTAGATATAAACTAAACAAAGCAATAAAATAAATCATGATCAAAGGAATAAAATAAATAACTAAGATTAAGGGAAAAGAAATCGTCACCAAAATAAATCTGGAATTAATCAAAGGAATAAGAACAAAGGTTTAGGGAGAGAGTTTAGAGAGAGAAAACTAAGTAGAGAGAGAAAGTCTAAAAGAGAGGAGATAAGGGAATAGGAGAAGAAGAGAGAAGAAGATCTCCCCAAAAGAAGAGACGATCTAAAAACGTATTACGGAGGAGTATTTATACTCCGTACAAAAATCCTAAACTAAAACAAATTAATACGACTCTAATTGTCTCCTAAATAAACACGCGCCCGATCGGGCGCGCCTTTTTTCACCTCTAATAACAATCTCGCGCCCGGCCGGGCGCGTCACCGGGCGCTCCTCCCGCCCGGCCGGGCGCGCCTCCGGGCGCCAGCCTCTTTGGCCGGGCGGATCATTTGGGCCAATATTTGGACTTCGATTGGGCTCCAATTCTTCGGGCCAATCTGGGTTTCCTCTTTGGGTCTTGAATACTCGGTCCAAACGCCCCGGTATCACCTCTACCGAGCCCTTAGTCACCGGTTCGATGGCTCCAACCGGCCCTGGGCTATAAAATCTGGTCGTGCTTCTCCAGTGCTCGTGATTGCTCCAAAATATCTCGGGAAAATACTCCAAAAGCATAAATCCCTGCAAAAGTCAACCAAATCTACGAAAACACTAGAAAACACCAATTAGTAATAAAAGTGGCTCTAAAGAGCCAAAAACACTACTAACTATGACCAAGGGACGGGGGTAAAATACTATATAAAATGGATACATCAAACTCCCCCAAGCCAAACCTTTGCTTGTCCCTAAGCAAAGATCTCATCAATGAATCAATAAATATGCTTCACCCCAATAAGTAAAAATCAAGCACAAACGATCCAGGGTAAATCAAATAAACATGCTTCAAAGTCAACCAATCAAATCCATCCAATTACCTTTCTTCCCTAACAATTGTCAAACAGAGCAAACCACAAGAGCATATAGAATTCAAGACTAGTGCTCACACACTCGACTCTCATTTATGTGGCGAGTAAAAGATGTACTCGATCGCTCTCCAACCACCCCTTTAATGTGAACAATGCCCTCCCAACTCACACTCTCGTGTGTATAAAAACAATGAACGCTCAATCCTACTAGTCGACTCGAAATATGCCAAATCATAACTTGCATTGATAAGCAACACTTTCACATTCATACAGTTCTATGCACAAAGGTCGGAAGGTCTTTAAAGCTTGTAATGTAAGGCTAAGGTAAAGGGTAGGATAAATTTGGAAATACGTGAGAGAAAAGCTATGCTTAAGGGAGCAATATCCTAATAAAACTCATGATCAAAAATAAGTAATGATCAACATCTCCTACATAACCAACTCTAACATCAACCAAATATACTCCAATCATAATAAATAAACCCAACTCTTACAATTTCACTCATAAGATATAATAATGGAGTAATAGAGTGAATAAACAAACTTTATTTTCCAAACTTGAAATTTTTCCATTAAGGTATCAAAATTATTCTTTACAAACCTCCAACTAGAACATTTGAACATTTTTTTTCTTTTGAAGTTCGCTTATTTTTTCACATTTTTTTTCTTTGAACTTCTCTTTTTTTTTCATAATATCATGCTTTATTTTTTCAAGAAAATATAACTCTCAAACTCATCAAAAATAAACATGAACAATCAACAAAACTACTTCTCAAAATCCCACCCAAATTGTGCAAATAAATAACACACTACAAACTCCCTCACCTCACTCACTAATAGCTCCCCCAAGCCAAGCTTGGGACTAGTAACCAATGGGGCAAAATAGGCTTGTAATATGGCTAATAAACAACAAAAAGTCAAGGCAACAACATGGGTAGCAAGAAGGGAACAAATGTATCTACAATGTCTGGAGGCTACCTAAAAGAACAAATACCTTCGTCCTCCACAATGTGCATAATAATGAATCATATAAACATTACTAGTAGTAGCAAACCAATACTCAAATTCATTGACATACCAGGAACTATGGAACTATCACACAATCCTTGCCAAATCAACTAGTCAAGCACTATATTCACAAGTAGTTGGACAAAATTGACGCATGTAAAGGTTTCAAGACAATCAAACATCAAATCATGATCAACTAATCCACAATGCCTATCATCAATTACTAAGGATCAAAACAACTTTTCTCAAGTAAGGGGCATAGGGAAGCATGATTTACAATTCATTGGAACAAAACTAACCTAAGAAAGTAATAAAATCTATACTAAGAAAAATAAAAATAAAAATAAAAAGAGAAAAGAGAGAGTGAAAGATGTACCATACGAACACGAGAACCTCCCCCCAAGCTAAATCAGACAATGTCCTCATTGTCTTAAAGGGAAGCTAGTAGTCAAGGTGACTACTCTTCATCATCACCACATCAATGTCACCAAAGCCTCGAGGATTGCAATGCATCTCTTTGGAACAAAATTGGGCAAGAATGAAACAAAGTGTTAGTGGGAAAAAGTTCAAATTTGAGTCAGGTGCACTATTCTGATCATAACTTTTGATGTATAAATGATAATACAGTGATTCTAATTGCATTGGAAACTAGACTTGAAGAGCTTTCCAACGACAGGTCACACGCAAAAATCGGATAAGAAACGCAAAAGTTATGGCCTGTCGAAGTTGACGTAGTTTGCTGACGCGTACGCGCGCCCGATCGGGCGAGCTCTGCCCGATCGGGCCCGTGCTACTGATTTGACGGGGCAGCTTGCTGCTGCTAATTGCCCTGGGATTCCTTTAGCCCTTCGATCTTTTCTCAACTTTTCTAGTATCTGTGCACAAAATCACACTCCCACAAATATAAGATATACTCTCCTCTACCTCTCTAAAACAAAACAAAAAGAAAACACACAAACAAATAAATAAATAAATAAAACTAAATAAAAATCAACAAAATACGGGTTGTCTCCCGCAAAGCGCTAGTTTATCAAGGTCCCGCTCGACCATACTCCTTCTCTCAATCGGAAGAATTCAATGCCTTGAGTAACTTATCAAACGCTCCTGCAAACATTTCATTAAGCACTATATAGGGCTTAATAGCAAGCACATTTATCCCTACAAAGAAAAAGTTAGGAGTACATAAAGAGAACTCAAGGTAGAAAGAAAAATCAAAAGAGGGAGATGAAAATATACCACAACCTTCTACTTCCTCCGCTAAAAATTTAGAATTAATAGAACGAACATGGAGGTAGTCATTGTCTTTATCATCCGATAATGACTTTAAAATTTTACCCTCACAAATAACCTCATCATCAACAAAGGAATTATCAACCACCGTTTCTACAACTAATGATTTTTCAATCACCGATTCGTCAACCAATGATTTTTCAACCACAAATTCTATAACCGATGGTTCTTCATCCTCAATAACATTCATATTATTATAGTGTCCATAGACTTTTTCATCAAGAGCTTTCCAATAACTTTCATTAGCAACTAATCGTTTCCGAATATGATCATATGTATATGGAAAGACTCTAAAATCATCCGGAGCACGCACAAAAAACTCACTATAAGGGCATTCAGGATTTTCATGACAAAGACGTTGACAACTACAGTAGTTAGGTGCTGCATAAAAATTATATAATTCTTGTAGTGACATAAGCATGGATATTTTCAACTCATAAAAAAAAAAAAAATTAAAATTAAAATAATAATAATAATAATAAATTAAAAATAATCTAGACTCTAATAATAACTAGAAATAAAAATAAAACCGTTTCCCCGGCAACGGCGCCAAATTTTGACAGGGTAAAGTCGTATCCCCTAATCAAAAATAATTACCTAATTCACTAACTAAAGTAGATAGGGAAGTAGGGTCGATCTCCACAGGGAAACAAGTCTTTTTACTCCTAATTAAATATTATAATCTAAATTATTTAAGTAACCAATATTAAAAGTTGAATATGAAACTAAACTAAAAAGAGTAAGAAAAGGGAGAAAATAATATATAAAAGGATCTAGGGCATAGGTTCACCAATAAATAATATTCCGGGGTAAAATAGGGTAATCAATTATTGACATTGCATAAATAACATGATTAACAGGCTCTCGCAATTTATTAACCAACATAGACCTAACAGGCTCTCGCAATTTACTAGATCTAAGTTCTTATTGAAAATAGCCTTTAATATCAAATTAACATCTGCTCGATTCATCAATTTAATATTGCTATACTTTTACAAGCCGCAATTGTAAAACATTAAAACAATCCAATAAGAAATCATCATGCAATACCAACAATCAATAATAGTCAATCATCAATGCATCAATTAACCAGATTGTAAAGGGCTCTCGCTACTTATTACAATCACACAATTAATTTATCGGTATTAAATCTCATCTCTCGAATCTTGACTTAACCATTTATAAATTAACTTGCCTATTGAAACTAGACCTAAACATTAATTCTCATCTCTCGATTCTTGAATCAATATTGTCAAACTCATGCATAAAAGATAGGCCTAATCTAGTCACAGAGCATTAAATCAATCAATAGGAAATTAATCTAGCATTGATAATTAACAACAATAAATTTACCCCTTCATATTATTTATTAGATCCCCATAAACCCTAGAAATTAAACTACTCACACATAATTAGATATAAACTAAACAAAGCAATAAAATAAATCATGATCAAAGGAATAAAATAAATAACTAAGATTAAGGGAAAAGAAATCGTCACCAAAATAAATCTGGAATTAATCAAAGGAATAAGAACAAAGGTTTAGGGAGAGAGTTTAGAGAGAGAAAACTAAGTAGAGAGAGAAAGTCTAAAAGAGAGGAGATAAGGGAATAGGAGAAGAAGAGAGAAGAAGATCTCCCCAAAAGAAGAGACGATCTAAAAACGTATTACGGAGGAGTATTTATACTCCGTACAAAAATCCTAAACTAAAACAAATTAATACGACTCTAATTGTCTCCTAAATAAACACGCGCCCGATCGGGCGAGGCACCGCCCGATCGGGCGCGCCTTTTTTCACCTCTAATAACAATCTCGCGCCCGGCCGGGCGCGTCACCGGGCGCTCCTCCCGCCCGGCCGGGCGCGCCTCCGGGCGCCAGCCTCTTTGGCCGGGCGGATCATTTGGGCCAATATTTGGACTTCGATTGGGCTCCAATTCTTCGGGCCAATCTGGGTTTCCTCTTTGGGTCTTGAATACTCGGTCCAAACGCCCCGGTATCACCTCTACCGAGCCCTTAGTCACCGGTTCGATGGCTCCAACCGTCCCTGGGCTATAAAATCTGGTCGTGCTTCTCCAGTGCTCGTGATTGCTCCAAAATATCTCGGGAAAATACTCCAAAAGCATAAATCCCTGCAAAAGTCAACCAAATCTACGAAAACACTAGAAAACACCAATTAGTAATAAAAGTGGCTCTAAAGAGCCAAAAACACTACTAACTATGACCAAGGGACGGGGGTAAAATACTATATAAAATGGATACATCAAACTCCCCCAAGCCAAACCTTTGCTTGTCCCTAAGCAAAGATCTCATCAATGAATCAATAAATATGCTTCACCCCAATAAGTAAAAATCAAGCACAAACGATCCAGGGTAAATCAAATAAACATGCTTCAAAGTCAACCAATCAAATCCATCCAATTACCTTTCTTCCCTAACAATTGTCAAACAGAGCAAACCACAAGAGCATATAGAATTCAAGACTAGTGCTCACACACTCGACTCTCATTTATGTGGCGAGTAAAAGATGTACTCGATCGCTCTCCAACCACCCCTTTAATGTGAACAATGCCCTCCCAACTCACACTCTCGTGTGTATAAAAACAATGAACGCTCAATCCTACTAGTCGACTCGAAATATGCCAAATCATAACTTGCATTGATAAGCAACACTTTCACATTCATACAGTTCTATGCACAAAGGTCGGAAGGTCTTTAAAGCTTGTAATGTAAGGCTAAGGTAAAGGGTAGGATAAATTTGGAAATACGTGAGAGAAAAGCTATGCTTAAGGGAGCAATATCCTAATAAAACTCATGATCAAAAATAAGTAATGATCAACATCTCCTACATAACCAACTCTAACATCAACCAAATATACTCCAATCATAATAAATAAACCCAACTCTTACAATTTCACTCATAAGATATAATAATGGAGTAATAGAGTGAATAAACAAACTTTATTTTCCAAACTTGAAAATTTTCCATTAAGGTATCAAAATTATTCTTTACAAACCTCCAACTAGAACATTTGAACATTTTTTTTCTTTTGAAGTTCGCTTATTTTTTCACATTTTTTTTCTTTGAACTTCTCTTTTTTTTTCATAATATCATGCTTTATTTTTTCAAGAAAATATAACTCTCAAACTCATCAAAAATAAACATGAACAATCAACAAAACTACTTCTCAAAATCCCACCCAAATTGTGCAAATAAATAACACACTACAAACTCCCTCACCTCACTCACTAATAGCTCCCCCAAGCCAAGCTTGGGACTAGTAACCAATGGGGCAAAATAGGCTTGTAATATGGCTAATAAACAACAAAAAGTCAAGGCAACAACATGGGTAGCAAGAAGGGAACAAATGTATCTACAATGTCTGGAGGCTACCTAAAAGAACAAATACCTTCGTCCTCCACAATGTGCATAATAATGAATCATATAAACATTACTAGTAGTAGCAAACCAATACTCAAATTCATTGACATACCAGGAACTATGGAACTATCACACAATCCTTGCCAAATCAACTAGTCTTTTCCCGGCAAATTAAAATAATAATAATAATAATAAATTAAAAATAATCTAGACTCTAATAATAACTAGAAATAAAAATAAAACCGTTTCCCCGGCAACGGCGCCAAATTTTGACAGGGTAAAGTCGTATCCTCTAATCAAAAATAATTACCTAATTCACTAACTAAAGTAGATAGGGAAGTAGGGTCGATCTCCACAGGGAAACAAGTCTTTTTACTCCTAATTAAATATTATAATCTAAATTATTTAAGTAACCAATATTAAAAGTTGAATATGAAACTAAACTAAAAAGAGTAAGAAAAGGGAGAAAATAATATATAAAAGGATCTAGGGCATAGGTTCACCAATAAATAATATTCCGGGGTAAAATAGGGTAATCAATTATTGACATTGCATAAATAACATGATTAACAGGCTCTCGCAATTTATTAACCAACATAGACCTAACAGGCTCTCGCAATTTACTAGATCTAAGTTCTTATTGAAAATAGCCTTTAATATCAAATTAACATCTGCTCGATTCATCAATTTAATATTGCTATACTTTTACAAGCCGCAATTGTAAAACATTAAAACAATCCAATAAGAAATCATCATGCAATACCAACAATCAATAATAGTCAATCATCAATGCATCAATTAACCAGATTGTAAAGGGCTCTCGCTACTTATTACAATCACACAATTAATTTATCGGTATTAAATCTCATCTCTCGAATCTTGACTTAACCATTTATAAATTAACTTGCCTATTGAAACTAGACCTAAACATTAATTCTCATCTCTCGATTCTTGAATCAATATTGTCAAACTCATGCATAAAAGATAGGCCTAATCTAGTCACAGAGCATTAAATCAATCAATAGGAAATTAATCTAGCATTGATAATTAACAACAATAAATTTACCCCTTCACATTATTTATTAGATCCCCATAAACCCTAGAAATTAAACTACTCACACATAATTAGATATAAACTAAACAAAGCAATAAAATAAATCATGATCAAAGGAATAAAATAAATAACTAAGATTAAGGGAAAAGAAATCGTCACCAAAATAAATCTGGAATTAATCAAAGGAATAAGAACAAAGGTTTAGGGAGAGAGTTTAGAGAGAGAAAACTAAGTAGAGAGAGAAAGTCTAAAAGAGAGGAGATAAGGGAATAGGAGAAGAAGAGAGAAGAAGATCTCCCCAAAAGAAGAGACGATCTAAAAACGTATTACGGAGGAGTATTTATACTCCGTACAAAAATCCTAAACTAAAACAAATTAATACGACTCTAATTGTCTCCTAAATAAACACGCGCCCGATCGGGCGCGCCTTTTTTCACCTCTAATAACAATCTCGCGCCCGGCCGGGCGCGTCACCGGGCGCTCCTCCCGCCCGGCCGGGCGCGCCTCCGGGCGCCAGCCTCTTTGGCCGGGCGGATCATTTGGGCCAATATTTGGACTTCGATTGGGCTCCAATTCTTCGGGCCAATCTGGGTTTCCTCTTTGGGTCTTGAATACTCGGTCCAAACGCCCCGGTATCACCTCTACCGAGCCCTTAGTCACCGGTTCGATGGCTCCAACCGTCCCTGGGCTATAAAATCTGGTCGTGCTTCTCCAGTGCTCGTGATTGCTCCAAAATATCTCGGGAAAATACTCCAAAAGCATAAATCCCTGCAAAAGTCAACCAAATCTACGAAAACACTAGAAAACACCAATTAGTAATAAAAGTGGCTCTAAAGAGCCAAAAACACTACTAACTATGACCAAGGGACGGGGGTAAAATACTATATAAAATGGATACATCAAACTCCCCCAAGCCAAACCTTTGCTTGTCCCTAAGCAAAGATCTCATCAATGAATCAATAAATATGCTTCACCCCAATAAGTAAAAATCAAGCACAAACGATCCAGGGTAAATCAAATAAACATGCTTCAAAGTCAACCAATCAAATCCATCCAATTACCTTTCTTCCCTAACAATTGTCAAACAGAGCAAACCACAAGAGCATATAGAATTCAAGACTAGTGCTCACACACTCGACTCTCATTTATGTGGCGAGTAAAAGATGTACTCGATCGCTCTCCAACCACCCCTTTAATGTGAACAATGCCCTCCCAACTCACACTCTCGTGTGTATAAAAACAATGAACGCTCAATCCTACTAGTCGACTCGAAATATGCCAAATCATAACTTGCATTGATAAGCAACACTTTCACATTCATACAGTTCTATGCACAAAGGTCGGAAGGTCTTTAAAGCTTGTAATGTAAGGCTAAGGTAAAGGGTAGGATAAATTTGGAAATACGTGAGAGAAAAGCTATGCTTAAGGGAGCAATATCCTAATAAAACTCATGATCAAAAATAAGTAATGATCAACATCTCCTACATAACCAACTCTAACATCAACCAAATATACTCCAATCATAATAAATAAACCCAACTCTTACAATTTCACTCATAAGATATAATAATGGAGTAATAGAGTGAATAAACAAACTTTATTTTCCAAACTTGAAATTTTTCCATTAAGGTATCAAAATTATTCTTTACAAACCTCCAACTAGAACATTTGAACATTTTTTTTCTTTTGAAGTTCGCTTATTTTTTCACATTTTTTTTCTTTGAACTTCTCTTTTTTTTTCATAATATCATGCTTTATTTTTTCAAGAAAATATAACTCTCAAACTCATCAAAAATAAACATGAACAATCAACAAAACTACTTCTCAAAATCCCACCCAAATTGTGCAAATAAATAACACACTACAAACTCCCTCACCTCACTCACTAATAGCTCCCCCAAGCCAAGCTTGGGACTAGTAACCAATGGGGCAAAATAGGCTTGTAATATGGCTAATAAACAACAAAAAGTCAAGGCAACAACATGGGTAGCAAGAAGGGAACAAATGTATCTACAATGTCTGGAGGCTACCTAAAAGAACAAATACCTTCGTCCTCCACAATGTGCATAATAATGAATCATATAAACATTACTAGTAGTAGCAAACCAATACTCAAATTCATTGACATACCAGGAACTATGGAACTATCACACAATCCTTGCCAAATCAACTAGTCTTTTCCCGGCAAATTAAAATAATAATAATAATAATAAATTAAAAATAATCTAGACTCTAATAATAACTAGAAATAAAAATAAAACCGTTTCCCCGGCAACGGCGCCAAATTTTGACAGGGTAAAGTCGTATCCTCTAATCAAAAATAATTACCTAATTCACTAACTAAAGTAGATAGGGAAGTAGGGTCGATCTCCACAGGGAAACAAGTCTTTTTACTCCTAATTAAATATTATAATCTAAATTATTTAAGTAACCAATATTAAAAGTTGAATATGAAACTAAACTAAAAAGAGTAAGAAAAGGGAGAAAATAATATATAAAAGGATCTAGGGCATAGGTTCACCAATAAATAATATTCCGGGGTAAAATAGGGTAATCAATTATTGACATTGCATAAATAACATGATTAACAGGCTCTCGCAATTTATTAACCAACATAGACCTAACAGGCTCTCGCAATTTACTAGATCTAAGTTCTTATTGAAAATAGCCTTTAATATCAAATTAACATCTGCTCGATTCATCAATTTAATATTGCTATACTTTTACAAGCCGCAATTGTAAAACATTAAAACAATCCAATAAGAAATCATCATGCAATACCAACAATCAATAATAGTCAATCATCAATGCATCAATTAACCAGATTGTAAAGGGCTCTCGCTACTTATTACAATCACACAATTAATTTATCGGTATTAAATCTCATCTCTCGAATCTTGACTTAACCATTTATAAATTAACTTGCCTATTGAAACTAGACCTAAACATTAATTCTCATCTCTCGATTCTTGAATCAATATTGTCAAACTCATGCATAAAAGATAGGCCTAATCTAGTCACAGAGCATTAAATCAATCAATAGGAAATTAATCTAGCATTGATAATTAACAACAATAAATTTACCCCTTCACATTATTTATTAGATCCCCATAAACCCTAGAAATTAAACTACTCACACATAATTAGATATAAACTAAACAAAGCAATAAAATAAATCATGATCAAAGGAATAAAATAAATAACTAAGATTAAGGGAAAAGAAATCGTCACCAAAATAAATCTGGAATTAATCAAAGGAATAAGAACAAAGGTTTAGGGAGAGAGTTTAGAGAGAGAAAACTAAGTAGAGAGAGAAAGTCTAAAAGAGAGGAGATAAGGGAATAGGAGAAGAAGAGAGAAGAAGATCTCCCCAAAAGAAGAGACGATCTAAAAACGTATTACGGAGGAGTATTTATACTCCGTACAAAAATCCTAAACTAAAACAAATTAATACGACTCTAATTGTCTCCTAAATAAACACGCGCCCGATCGGGCGCGCCTTTTTTCACCTCTAATAACAATCTCGCGCCCGGCCGGGCGCGTCACCGGGCGCTCCTCCCGCCCGGCCGGGCGCGCCTCCGGGCGCCAGCCTCTTTGGCCGGGCGGATCATTTGGGCCAATATTTGGACTTCGATTGGGCTCCAATTCTTCGGGCCAATCTGGGTTTCCTCTTTGGGTCTTGAATACTCGGTCCAAACGCCCCGGTATCACCTCTACCGAGCCCTTAGTCACCGGTTCGATGGCTCCAACCGGCCCTGGGCTATAAAATCTGGTCGTGCTTCTCCAGTGCTCGTGATTGCTCCAAAATATCTCGGGAAAATACTCCAAAAGCATAAATCCCTGCAAAAGTCAACCAAATCTACGAAAACACTAGAAAACACCAATTAGTAATAAAAGTGGCTCTAAAGAGCCAAAAACACTACTAACTATGACCAAGGGACGGGGGTAAAATACTATATAAAATGGATACATCAAACTCCCCCAAGCCAAACCTTTGCTTGTCCCTAAGCAAAGATCTCATCAATGAATCAATAAATATGCTTCACCCCAATAAGTAAAAATCAAGCACAAACGATCCAGGGTAAATCAAATAAACATGCTTCAAAGTCAACCAATCAAATCCATCCAATTACCTTTCTTCCCTAACAATTGTCAAACAGAGCAAACCACAAGAGCATATAGAATTCAAGACTAGTGCTCACACACTCGACTCTCATTTATGTGGCGAGTAAAAGATGTACTCGATCGCTCTCCAACCACCCCTTTAATGTGAACAATGCCCTCCCAACTCACACTCTCGTGTGTATAAAAACAATGAACGCTCAATCCTACTAGTCGACTCGAAATATGCCAAATCATAACTTGCATTGATAAGCAACACTTTCACATTCATACAGTTCTATGCACAAAGGTCGGAAGGTCTTTAAAGCTTGTAATGTAAGGCTAAGGTAAAGGGTAGGATAAATTTGGAAATACGTGAGAGAAAAGCTATGCTTAAGGGAGCAATATCCTAATAAAACTCATGATCAAAAATAAGTAATGATCAACATCTCCTACATAACCAACTCTAACATCAACCAAATATACTCCAATCATAATAAATAAACCCAACTCTTACAATTTCACTCATAAGATATAATAATGGAGTAATAGAGTGAATAAACAAACTTTATTTTCCAAACTTGAAATTTTTCCATTAAGGTATCAAAATTATTCTTTACAAACCTCCAACTAGAACATTTGAACATTTTTTTTCTTTTGAAGTTCGCTTATTTTTTCACATTTTTTTTCTTTGAACTTCTCTTTTTTTTTCATAATATCATGCTTTATTTTTTCAAGAAAATATAACTCTCAAACTCATCAAAAATAAACATGAACAATCAACAAAACTACTTCTCAAAATCCCACCCAAATTGTGCAAATAAATAACACACTACAAACTCCCTCACCTCACTCACTAATAGCTCCCCCAAGCCAAGCTTGGGACTAGTAACCAATGGGGCAAAATAGGCTTGTAATATGGCTAATAAACAACAAAAAGTCAAGGCAACAACATGGGTAGCAAGAAGGGAACAAATGTATCTACAATGTCTGGAGGCTACCTAAAAGAACAAATACCTTCGTCCTCCACAATGTGCATAATAATGAATCATATAAACATTACTAGTAGTAGCAAACCAATACTCAAATTCATTGACATACCAGGAACTATGGAACTATCACACAATCCTTGCCAAATCAACTAGTCTTTTCCCGGCAAATTAAAATAATAATAATAATAATAAATTAAAAATAATCTAGACTCTAATAATAACTAGAAATAAAAATAAAACCGTTTCCCCGGCAACGGCGCCAAATTTTGACAGGGTAAAGTCGTATCCCCTAATCAAAAATAATTACCTAATTCACTAACTAAAGTAGATAGGGAAGTAGGGTCGATCTCCACAGGGAAACAAGTCTTTTTACTCCTAATTAAATATTATAATCTAAATTATTTAAGTAACCAATATTAAAAGTTGAATATGAAACTAAACTAAAAAGAGTAAGAAAAGGGAGAAAATAATATATAAAAGGATCTAGGGCATAGGTTCACCAATAAATAATATTCCGGGGTAAAATAGGGTAATCAATTATTGACATTGCATAAATAACATGATTAACAGGCTCTCGCAATTTATTAACCAACATAGACCTAACAGGCTCTCGCAATTTACTAGATCTAAGTTCTTATTGAAAATAGCCTTTAATATCAAATTAACATCTGCTCGATTCATCAATTTAATATTGCTATACTTTTACAAGCCGCAATTGTAAAACATTAAAACAATCCAATAAGAAATCATCATGCAATACCAACAATCAATAATAGTCAATCATCAATGCATCAATTAACCAGATTGTAAAGGGCTCTCGCTACTTATTACAATCACACAATTAATTTATCGGTATTAAATCTCATCTCTCGAATCTTGACTTAACCATTTATAAATTAACTTGCCTATTGAAACTAGACCTAAACATTAATTCTCATCTCTCGATTCTTGAATCAATATTGTCAAACTCATGCATAAAAGATAGGCCTAATCTAGTCACAGAGCATTAAATCAATCAATAGGAAATTAATCTAGCATTGATAATTAACAACAATAAATTTACCCCTTCACATTATTTATTAGATCCCCATAAACCCTAGAAATTAAACTACTCACACATAATTAGATATAAACTAAACAAAGCAATAAAATAAATCATGATCAAAGGAATAAAATAAATAACTAAGATTAAGGGAAAAGAAATCGTCACCAAAATAAATCTGGAATTAATCAAAGGAATAAGAACAAAGGTTTAGGGAGAGAGTTTAGAGAGAGAAAACTAAGTAGAGAGAGAAAGTCTAAAAGAGAGGAGATAAGGGAATAGGAGAAGAAGAGAGAAGAAGATCTCCCCAAAAGAAGAGACGATCTAAAAACGTATTACGGAGGAGTATTTATACTCCGTACAAAAATCCTAAACTAAAACAAATTAATACGACTCTAATTGTCTCCTAAATAAACACGCGCCCGATCGGGCGCGCCTTTTTTCACCTCTAATAACAATCTCGCGCCCGGCCGGGCGCGTCACCGGGCGCTCCTCCCGCCCGGCCGGGCGCGCCTCCGGGCGCCAGCCTCTTTGGCCGGGCGGATCATTTGGGCCAATATTTGGACTTCGATTGGGCTCCAATTCTTCGGGCCAATCTGGGTTTCCTCTTTGGGTCTTGAATACTCGGTCCAAACGCCCCGGTATCACCTCTACCGAGCCCTTAGTCACCGGTTCGATGGCTCCAACCGGCCCTGGGCTATAAAATCTGGTCGTGCTTCTCCAGTGCTCGTGATTGCTCCAAAATATCTCGGGAAAATACTCCAAAAGCATAAATCCCTGCAAAAGTCAACCAAATCTACGAAAACACTAGAAAACACCAATTAGTAATAAAAGTGGCTCTAAAGAGCCAAAAACACTACTAACTATGACCAAGGGACGGGGGTAAAATACTATATAAAATGGATACATCAAACTCCCCCAAGCCAAACCTTTGCTTGTCCCTAAGCAAAGATCTCATCAATGAATCAATAAATATGCTTCACCCCAATAAGTAAAAATCAAGCACAAACGATCCAGGGTAAATCAAATAAACATGCTTCAAAGTCAACCAATCAAATCCATCCAATTACCTTTCTTCCCTAACAATTGTCAAACAGAGCAAACCACAAGAGCATATAGAATTCAAGACTAGTGCTCACACACTCGACTCTCATTTATGTGGCGAGTAAAAGATGTACTCGATCGCTCTCCAACCACCCCTTTAATGTGAACAATGCCCTCCCAACTCACACTCTCGTGTGTATAAAAACAATGAACGCTCAATCCTACTAGTCGACTCGAAATATGCCAAATCATAACTTGCATTGATAAGCAACACTTTCACATTCATACAGTTCTATGCACAAAGGTCGGAAGGTCTTTAAAGCTTGTAATGTAAGGCTAAGGTAAAGGGTAGGATAAATTTGGAAATACGTGAGAGAAAAGCTATGCTTAAGGGAGCAATATCCTAATAAAACTCATGATCAAAAATAAGTAATGATCAACATCTCCTACATAACCAACTCTAACATCAACCAAATATACTCCAATCATAATAAATAAACCCAACTCTTACAATTTCACTCATAAGATATAATAATGGAGTAATAGAGTGAATAAACAAACTTTATTTTCCAAACTTGAAATTTTTCCATTAAGGTATCAAAATTATTCTTTACAAACCTCCAACTAGAACATTTGAACATTTTTTTTCTTTTGAAGTTCGCTTATTTTTTCACATTTTTTTTCTTTGAACTTCTCTTTTTTTTTCATAATATCATGCTTTATTTTTTCAAGAAAATATAACTCTCAAACTCATCAAAAATAAACATGAACAATCAACAAAACTACTTCTCAAAATCCCACCCAAATTGTGCAAATAAATAACACACTACAAACTCCCTCACCTCACTCACTAATAGCTCCCCCAAGCCAAGCTTGGGACTAGTAACCAATGGGGCAAAATAGGCTTGTAATATGGCTAATAAACAACAAAAAGTCAAGGCAACAACATGGGTAGCAAGAAGGGAACAAATGTATCTACAATGTCTGGAGGCTACCTAAAAGAACAAATACCTTCGTCCTCCACAATGTGCATAAT
Source organism: Chenopodium album (assembly GCF_948465745.1). Lineage (NCBI taxonomy): Eukaryota > Viridiplantae > Streptophyta > Magnoliopsida > Caryophyllales > Amaranthaceae > Chenopodium > Chenopodium album. The sequence continues at coordinate 3,281,103 of NC_137855.1, forward strand.
AATGAATCATATAAACATTACTAGTAGTAGCAAACCAATACTCAAATTCATTGACATACCAGGAACTATGGAACTATCACACAATCCTTGCCAAATCAACTAGTCTTTTCCCGGCAAATTAAAATAATAATAATAATAATAAATTAAAAATAATCTAGACTCTAATAATAACTAGAAATAAAAATAAAACCGTTTCCCCGGCAACGGCGCCAAATTTTGACAGGGTAAAGTCGTATCCCCTAATCAAAAATAATTACCTAATTCACTAACTAAAGTAGATAGGGAAGTAGGGTCGATCTCCACAGGGAAACAAGTCTTTTTACTCCTAATTAAATATTATAATCTAAATTATTTAAGTAACCAATATTAAAAGTTGAATATGAAACTAAACTAAAAAGAGTAAGAAAAGGGAGAAAATAATATATAAAAGGATCTAGGGCATAGGTTCACCAATAAATAATATTCCGGGGTAAAATAGGGTAATCAATTATTGACATTGCATAAATAACATGATTAACAGGCTCTCGCAATTTATTAACCAACATAGACCTAACAGGCTCTCGCAATTTACTAGATCTAAGTTCTTATTGAAAATAGCCTTTAATATCAAATTAACATCTGCTCGATTCATCAATTTAATATTGCTATACTTTTACAAGCCGCAATTGTAAAACATTAAAACAATCCAATAAGAAATCATCATGCAATACCAACAATCAATAATAGTCAATCATCAATGCATCAATTAACCAGATTGTAAAGGGCTCTCGCTACTTATTACAATCACACAATTAATTTATCGGTATTAAATCTCATCTCTCGAATCTTGACTTAACCATTTATAAATTAACTTGCCTATTGAAACTAGACCTAAACATTAATTCTCATCTCTCGATTCTTGAATCAATATTGTCAAACTCATGCATAAAAGATAGGCCTAATCTAGTCACAGAGCATTAAATCAATCAATAGGAAATTAATCTAGCATTGATAATTAACAACAATAAATTTACCCCTTCACATTATTTATTAGATCCCCATAAACCCTAGAAATTAAACTACTCACACATAATTAGATATAAACTAAACAAAGCAATAAAATAAATCATGATCAAAGGAATAAAATAAATAACTAAGATTAAGGGAAAAGAAATCGTCACCAAAATAAATCTGGAATTAATCAAAGGAATAAGAACAAAGGTTTAGGGAGAGAGTTTAGAGAGAGAAAACTAAGTAGAGAGAGAAAGTCTAAAAGAGAGGAGATAAGGGAATAGGAGAAGAAGAGAGAAGAAGATCTCCCCAAAAGAAGAGACGATCTAAAAACGTATTACGGAGGAGTATTTATACTCCGTACAAAAATCCTAAACTAAAACAAATTAATACGACTCTAATTGTCTCCTAAATAAACACGCGCCCGATCGGGCGCGCCTTTTTTCACCTCTAATAACAATCTCGCGCCCGGCCGGGCGCGTCACCGGGCGCTCCTCCCGCCCGGCCGGGCGCGCCTCCGGGCGCCAGCCTCTTTGGCCGGGCGGATCATTTGGGCCAATATTTGGACTTCGATTGGGCTCCAATTCTTCGGGCCAATCTGGGTTTCCTCTTTGGGTCTTGAATACTCGGTCCAAACGCCCCGGTATCACCTCTACCGAGCCCTTAGTCACCGGTTCGATGGCTCCAACCGGCCCTGGGCTATAAAATCTGGTCGTGCTTCTCCAGTGCTCGTGATTGCTCCAAAATATCTCGGGAAAATACTCCAAAAGCATAAATCCCTGCAAAAGTCAACCAAATCTACGAAAACACTAGAAAACACCAATTAGTAATAAAAGTGGCTCTAAAGAGCCAAAAACACTACTAACTATGACCAAGGGACGGGGGTAAAATACTATATAAAATGGATACATCAAACTCCCCCAAGCCAAACCTTTGCTTGTCCCTAAGCAAAGATCTCATCAATGAATCAATAAATATGCTTCACCCCAATAAGTAAAAATCAAGCACAAACGATCCAGGGTAAATCAAATAAACATGCTTCAAAGTCAACCAATCAAATCCATCCAATTACCTTTCTTCCCTAACAATTGTCAAACAGAGCAAACCACAAGAGCATATAGAATTCAAGACTAGTGCTCACACACTCGACTCTCATTTATGTGGCGAGTAAAAGATGTACTCGATCGCTCTCCAACCACCCCTTTAATGTGAACAATGCCCTCCCAACTCACACTCTCGTGTGTATAAAAACAATGAACGCTCAATCCTACTAGTCGACTCGAAATATGCCAAATCATAACTTGCATTGATAAGCAACACTTTCACATTCATACAGTTCTATGCACAAAGGTCGGAAGGTCTTTAAAGCTTGTAATGTAAGGCTAAGGTAAAGGGTAGGATAAATTTGGAAATACGTGAGAGAAAAGCTATGCTTAAGGGAGCAATATCCTAATAAAACTCATGATCAAAAATAAGTAATGATCAACATCTCCTACATAACCAACTCTAACATCAACCAAATATACTCCAATCATAATAAATAAACCCAACTCTTACAATTTCACTCATAAGATATAATAATGGAGTAATAGAGTGAATAAACAAACTTTATTTTCCAAACTTGAAATTTTTCCATTAAGGTATCAAAATTATTCTTTACAAACCTCCAACTAGAACATTTGAACATTTTTTTTCTTTTGAAGTTCGCTTATTTTTTCACATTTTTTTTCTTTGAACTTCTCTTTTTTTTTCATAATATCATGCTTTATTTTTTCAAGAAAATATAACTCTCAAACTCATCAAAAATAAACATGAACAATCAACAAAACTACTTCTCAAAATCCCACCCAAATTGTGCAAATAAATAACACACTACAAACTCCCTCACCTCACTCACTAATAGCTCCCCCAAGCCAAGCTTGGGACTAGTAACCAATGGGGCAAAATAGGCTTGTAATATGGCTAATAAACAACAAAAAGTCAAGGCAACAACATGGGTAGCAAGAAGGGAACAAATGTATCTACAATGTCTGGAGGCTACCTAAAAGAACAAATACCTTCGTCCTCCACAATGTGCATAATAATGAATCATATAAACATTACTAGTAGTAGCAAACCAATACTCAAATTCATTGACATACCAGGAACTATGGAACTATCACACAATCCTTGCCAAATCAACTAGTCTTTTCCCGGCAAATTAAAATAATAATAATAATAATAAATTAAAAATAATCTAGACTCTAATAATAACTAGAAATAAAAATAAAACCGTTTCCCCGGCAACGGCGCCAAATTTTGACAGGGTAAAGTCGTATCCCCTAATCAAAAATAATTACCTAATTCACTAACTAAAGTAGATAGGGAAGTAGGGTCGATCTCCACAGGGAAACAAGTCTTTTTACTCCTAATTAAATATTATAATCTAAATTATTTAAGTAACCAATATTAAAAGTTGAATATGAAACTAAACTAAAAAGAGTAAGAAAAGGGAGAAAATAATATATAAAAGGATCTAGGGCATAGGTTCACCAATAAATAATATTCCGGGGTAAAATAGGGTAATCAATTATTGACATTGCATAAATAACATGATTAACAGGCTCTCGCAATTTATTAACCAACATAGACCTAACAGGCTCTCGCAATTTACTAGATCTAAGTTCTTATTGAAAATAGCCTTTAATATCAAATTAACATCTGCTCGATTCATCAATTTAATATTGCTATACTTTTACAAGCCGCAATTGTAAAACATTAAAACAATCCAATAAGAAATCATCATGCAATACCAACAATCAATAATAGTCAATCATCAATGCATCAATTAACCAGATTGTAAAGGGCTCTCGCTACTTATTACAATCACACAATTAATTTATCGGTATTAAATCTCATCTCTCGAATCTTGACTTAACCATTTATAAATTAACTTGCCTATTGAAACTAGACCTAAACATTAATTCTCATCTCTCGATTCTTGAATCAATATTGTCAAACTCATGCATAAAAGATAGGCCTAATCTAGTCACAGAGCATTAAATCAATCAATAGGAAATTAATCTAGCATTGATAATTAACAACAATAAATTTACCCCTTCACATTATTTATTAGATCCCCATAAACCCTAGAAATTAAACTACTCACACATAATTAGATATAAACTAAACAAAGCAATAAAATAAATCATGATCAAAGGAATAAAATAAATAACTAAGATTAAGGGAAAAGAAATCGTCACCAAAATAAATCTGGAATTAATCAAAGGAATAAGAACAAAGGTTTAGGGAGAGAGTTTAGAGAGAGAAAACTAAGTAGAGAGAGAAAGTCTAAAAGAGAGGAGATAAGGGAATAGGAGAAGAAGAGAGAAGAAGATCTCCCCAAAAGAAGAGACGATCTAAAAACGTATTACGGAGGAGTATTTATACTCCGTACAAAAATCCTAAACTAAAACAAATTAATACGACTCTAATTGTCTCCTAAATAAACACGAGCCCGATCGGGCGCGCCTTTTTTCACCTCTAATAACAATCTCGCGCCCGGCCGGGCGCGTCACCGGGCGCTCCTCCCGCCCGGCCGGGCGCGCCTCCGGGCGCCAGCCTCTTTGGCCGGGCGGATCATTTGGGCCAATATTTGGACTTCGATTGGGCTCCAATTCTTCGGGCCAATCTGGGTTTCCTCTTTGGGTCTTGAATACTCGGTCCAAACGCCCCGGTATCACCTCTACCGAGCCCTTAGTCACCGGTTCGATGGCTCCAACCGGCCCTGGGCTATAAAATCTGGTCGTGCTTCTCCAGTGCTCGTGATTGCTCCAAAATATCTCGGGAAAATACTCCAAAAGCATAAATCCCTGCAAAAGTCAACCAAATCTACGAAAACACTAGAAAACACCAATTAGTAATAAAAGTGGCTCTAAAGAGCCAAAAACACTACTAACTATGACCAAGGGACGGGGGTAAAATACTATATAAAATGGATACATCAGTGTCCCCACCACAATTTGGCGAAGTGGCAGTTGATTCAAGCTTTTTACAATGGTTTAGGAAATGCATCTAGGACAATTTTAGATTCCGCAGCTAGCGGTAGATTTATGAATTTAAATGTTGATGATGCAGGTCAGGTTATCGAAGATATGGCAATCCATAATTCCCAATATGGGAATGCTAGAGGCTTTGCTAACAAGGGCAAGCATCATGTTGATTCAGTCACTTTATTGCAAGCCCAGCTTACTTCTATTTGTCAGAAACTAGATAATCTTACTACTAACAATCCTAATTCTGTTGCTAATGTTTCTGCTGTTTCTAATAATGCTAATGATGCTTTCTGTGAAAATTGTGGAAGTGTAGGTCATTTTGAACAAGATTGCAGGAGTTCAATGGAGCAAGTTAATGCTTTTCAAACTTACAAGCAAAATAACCCATACTCCAATTCCTACAATCCTGGCTACCGGAACCATCCCTACCTATCTTACCGTAGCACCAATGTTCAAAATCCTCCACCTCCACAACAACCACAACAAGCACCCCCTCCACAGCAGAAATATTACCATCCTCATGCCAATCAGAAACCCCCATCACAACCCCCTACTACATCTTCTGACCCTGCTTTATCAGAAATTAGGGCAATGCTGACTAATATGCAAAAGCATATGGAGAGTAGAGACCAACAGATTGACTCTATTATAGCCCATAATAAAGTCATGGACACCCAAATTGCCCAATTGTCTTCTACCCTTCAATCTCGTCAGCAGGGAGCTTTACCAGCGCAGGGAATGCAACCAACGGATCATGCAAATGCAATCACCCTAAGGAGTGGTTCACACTATGATGGGCCCCAAATGCCCAAAGAGGATGAACCTGAATTATCTGACATTGCTAATCCTGATTCCTTTGTACCAATTTCCCCTACAGGGCTGCAGGGTAAAATTCCTGATGCTAATATTTTTGATGATTCATTGCAGGGTACAACCCCAGGGAAGGATGCACCCCAGGAGAAGAGTAGGGAAGCACCACCAGTTATCAAGCTACCTTTTCCCAACCGTCACTTGAAGACTAAGTTGGATAAACAGTTTGGTAAGTTTTTGGAGGTTGTTAAAAATTTGCAGGTAACAGTTCCTTTCACAGAACTTATTACTCAGGTTCCTGCATATGCTAAATTTATGAAAGACATTCTGACTAGGAAGAGGGCCTTTAATGAGGTAGAAACCGTAGCATTCACTGAGGAATGTAGTGCACTTTTACAGAATAAATCCCCTCCTAAATTAAAGGATCCCGATAGTTTTTCTATCCCCTGTCATATTGGTAATGTCTTCATTGATAAAGCATTATGTGATCTAGGTGCTTCTGTTAGTGTAATGCCATCGTCTATTTGTGCTAAATTAAATATGGGTGATTTAAAAGTTACTAATATAACATTGCAAATGGCAGACCGTTCTGTTAAATACCCCTTAGGTATTTTAGAGGATGTACCTGTTAGAGTTGGTAAATTTTTTATCCCCGTTGATTTTGTTGTTCTAGACATGGCTGAGGACACGCAAATTCCCATTATACTAGGTAGACCTTTTCTCCATACTGCAGGAGCCATTATTGACGTCAAAAATGGTAAACTAACCCTTTCTGTAGGCGACGATAATATCACGTTTAATTTAGGGAAAGTTTTAAAAGGTCCAATGCTTGAAGAAAATTGTTATTTGATTGATGTGCTTGATATAATGGATGATATTTGTGAGGAAAGCTTACCACAGGTTCTTGCAAGGGACCCCTTGGAGGAAATTCTTTGTGGAAATTTGTCTGCAGGTGACATGAGCGTATGGAGCAAGGAGGTGGACGATATAGAAAGAGCTCTTGCCACCGAGGAATCTGATCTTAATGATTGTGTGAAGGTAGTAAATTTGGTTCAGGAATCAAAACCTGCAGAGGTGAAGAAACCTGAACTAAAACCTCTCCCTTCCCATTTAAAATATGTTTTCCTTGATGAGCAGGAATTGTACCCTGTGATCATTAGTACTGCACTGGATGACCCACAAATTTCTCAACTTTTAGAGGTTCTCCGAACCCACAAAAGGGCAATAGGGTACAGTATTGATGATCTCAAGGGTATAAGCCCTGATTTTTGTATGCACAGGATACACTTAGAGGACAATTACAAGCCCTGCGTTCAACCCCAGAGGAGGTTGAATCCTAATATGCAAGAGGTAGTCAAGAAAGAGGTTATGAAGTTACTTGATGCAGGTATCATCTATCCTATTTCTGACTCTAAATGGGTAAGTCCTGTACAGGTGGTTCCTAAGAAGGGTGGGATGACTGTCGTTAAAAATGATAAAAATGAAATAATTCCCACTAGAACTGTTACAGGGTGGCGTATGTGCATTGACTATCGTAGACTAAATGTCTCCACTAAAAAGGACCACTTCCCTCTCCCCTTTATTGATCAAATGCTTGAGAGGTTAGCAAACCATAAGTTCTTTTGCTATTTGGATGGGTATTCGGGATTTTTCCAAATCCCGATCCACCCTGACGACCAGGAAAAGACTACATTTACATGCCCTTATGGCACTTTTGCATATCGTAGAATGCCTTTTGGTTTGTGTAATGCGCCTGCTACCTTTCAACGTTGCATGATGAGCATTTTTTCTGATTTCATAGAGTCTATCATGGAATTCTTTATGGATGATTTTAGTGTTTATGGTTCCTCATTTGATGCATGTTTAATTAACCTAGCTAAAATCCTGAAAAGATGTGAAGAATGCAATTTGGTTCTAAATTGGGAAAAATGTCACTTTATGGTGACAGAGGGAGTAGTCTTGGGTCATATTGTATCTGATAAGGGCATACAGGTGGACAAAGCTAAAATTTCAGTGATTGAGCAATTACCTCCCCCAGTTAATGTTAAGGGAGTTAGGAGTTTCTTGGGTCATGCGGGGTTTTATCGCCGTTTTATCAAGGATTTTTCTAAAATTGCTAAACCACTAACTCAGCTTTTGCTTAAGGATGCCCCTTTTGTTTTTACTGACGAGTGTCTTGAGGCTTTTGACAGGATTAAGCAGGCTTTGATATCAGCACCCATCATATGTGCTCCCGATTGGAACCTTCCATTCGAAATTATGTGTGATGCAAGTGACTATGCTCTAGGAGCCGTGCTTGGACAAAGGAAGGATAAAGTTTTGCACGCTATCTATTATGCAAGCAAAACTTTAGATGAGGCCCAAGTCAATTATGCCACCACGGAAAAGGAGTTTCTTGCTGTTATATATGCTTTAGAAAAGTTTAGATCATATCTTGTTGGTTCTAAAGTCATTGTTTTTACTGACCATGCAGTGTTGAAATATCTAATAGCTAAGGCTGAATCCAAGCCAAGGCTACTCCGGTGGGTTCTTTTGCTCCAAGATTTCAATATTGAGATAAGAGACAAAAAGGGAGCAGAGAACGTAGTGGCAGATCACTTGTCACGTATCAGGTATGATGAGGGTAAGGATTCTCTTCCTATAGATGATTCGTTCCCCGATGACAACCTGTATGCAGTAGTAGAGAATCACCCTTGGTATGCAGATTTTGCTAATTATTTGGTGGGTGGTACTCTACCTCCTGACTTGTCCTACCAACAGAAAAAGAAATTCCTTTCTGATGTTAAACATTATTTTTGGGATGATCCTTTTTTGTTTCGTGAGTGTGCAGATGGATTATTCCGCAGGTGTGTTCCCGAATGGGAAGTTCACGGCGTCCTTACTAGTTGCCACACTTCACCCTATGGTGGACATCACGGCCCCTCTAGAACGGTGGCCAAGATTAACGAGTCAGGCTTCTTTTGGCCTACCATGTTTAAAGATGCTAACACTTTTGTGCAAGCTTGTGACTCTTGCCAGAGGACTGGCAACATTTCGCGGAGGCATGAGATGCCCCAAACTGGGATACTTGAAGTTGAAATATTTGACGTTTGGGGTATCGATTATATGGGGCCGTTCCCATCTTCCAATAGGAATTGTTACATACTTGTGGCCGTCGATTATGTGTCCAAATGGGTTGAAGCCATAGAATCACCAACAAATGACTCCAAGGTAGTCATCAAGCTATTCAAGAGAATCATATTTCCCAGGTTTGGTGTCCCACGAGCTATTATTAGTGATGGAGGTTCCCACTTCCACGAGAGACAGTTGGACAACTTACTTAAGAAGTATGGTGTATATCATAGAACCGGGCTTGGTTACCATCCCCAAACTAGCGGTCAAGTTGAGGTCTCTAATAGAGAAATCAAGGCGATTTTAGAGAAGGTAGTAGCCAAGTCTAGGAAGGACTGGAGTATGAAGTTAGATGACGCACTTTGGGCATACCGAACGGCATTCAAGACACCAATTGGTACTTCACCTTATAGGCTAGTTTATGGTAAGGCATGTCATCTTCCCGTAGAATTGGAGTACAAAGCTTTTTGGGCAATCAAGGAGCTTAACATGGATTCTAAGGCCGCGGGCAAGAAGAGACTTCTCCAACTCAATGAGTTGGATGAGTTTAGATTGTCGGCCTATGACAATGCACGCATCTACAAGGAGAAGACCAAGAAGTGGCATGACAAGAGGATCCTACCAAAAGAGTTTACACCGGGTGATAAGGTCCTTCTCTTTAACTCTAGATTGAAGATTTTTCCAGGAAAGTTGAAATCTAGGTGGTCCGGTCCCTTCACTGTCACAAAAGTGAACAAATTCGGTTCGGTGGAGTTGGTGAATAACAAAGGTGAAGAGTTCAAGGTCAATGGTCAAAGACTCAAAGTGTATCATGATGGTGCTACCATTAGGGATGTGGAGGAGACTCTCCTAACTCCACTTCCTAAATGAGCTCAATGGAGGTAAAAAGGTCGTGCGGGACCTAGATAAACCAGCGCTTTGCGGGAGGCAACCCGTATTTTACTTGCTTTATTTTTTGTTTTTCTTTCTTTCTCTTATGAGAGGAGAGAGGAGGGAATTTAATGAGCTTTATGAGTTTTTGGTACAGTTTACAGGAAAGAGTTAGTCAAAATTTGGCAAAAAAAAAAAAAAAAAAAAAAAAAAAGTTCGTCAAAACTTGCTCTCGGGCCCGGCCGGGCGGAGTTTCGCCCGACCGGGCGCGAGAGTTGACGTATACGGACTAAAAATTGGCCCGACCGGGCGCGAGAAGAAGATCGAAAATCTTGAGAAATTGGCCCGACCGGGCAGTGAGACGCCCGGCCGGGCGCGAGGCGAAAGGAACCCAGGTCCCTCTGATCGCCCGATCGGGCGAAATGGCGCCCGACCGGGCGCGAGAGAGGGAGCTCATGACGAATGTGATCGCCCGATCGGGCGGAACGGCGCCCGACCGGGCGCGAGAACTGAACTGAGTGCCAATCAAGATCGCCCGACCGGGCGCCCTCAAGCCCGGCCGGGCGCGCCTTCCCCATCTTTTTTTTTTTCCCGTCTTCTTCCTCTTTTCTCATTTTATTTCTCTTCCTTCGGCTTTATCTCTCTAAAAACTCTAAATTTCCTCTGACTTCTCTCTAAGATTTCTCCTCCTTCTCTTACCCAAATCCAAATCTTTTTACATTTTCTTACTCCTCTCTTCATCCTCTACATTCCTACATAAAAAAATTCTACATTTCCACAAATTAAATTTTCGACTACTACCTAATGGCGGCTAAAAGGGCTCGAAATTTGCTCGGGGGTAGCTCCAGCTCGTCCCAACAGTACGATCCAGCTCTTCAACTCGCTCAGTGGCCGACGATCAAGATCGCGACGGCGGAGCAACGGGAGAAATTGGAGGTGCTCTACGGAAGAGAGGTAATTCCCTCACGGTGGTTACACCGTCCCACTTTAGAAGCTTTAGGTTTATATGGTTTTGTTAGGAGATTTTTAAACGATATTGGTATGCGTAAATTTGTAGATATGCATTATGCGACATACCGTGAATTAACTTGTGAATTTTTGTCCTCTCTTGTTATTCAAAACCATAAAAGTGGTCCTAAATTAATATTTAGGCTTAACAATAAAAATATCACTCTTTCTTTTGTGGAATTTTGTAAATTATTTGAACTGGAACCTGATTTGAACAGACAATGGAATGCTGAATTTAAAATGGAAGATGTTTATTTAGCTTTGACTGGCATTTCAAATGTTTCTGCTCAACATGCTAGTGCTAGGCCCATTCACCACCCCATCCCCAAATTGTGGCAAAGATTTGCCGGTGTATATTTCCTAGGTAGAAATGAACCCCATAACTGTCAGACCAATGAACTTGCTGTGATTGGCCATTACATTATTGGGTATGAAAAACTGAACATCGCCCGGTACATTATTCACCACCTAGGTAGGCATGCTACGGCCAGCAACCACCACACTACCCCTATCCGTCTTGGTGGCCTTATCACTAGAATAGCCATCAAGAAGGCCGGTTTTGTAGAGAGTGGACCTCATAAGATGACCAACATGGGACCCGACACCTACATGACCTCTAGGTACCTTGAGGAGCTTGGGTGGTTGCGGGTAGACGAGAACCAGGTCACCCATTGGTGCATTAGGACAGGGACTGAACAACCCTTGCCCATTTTTCCTTTGCCCAACCCAGACTTGACCGCCTTTCCACCAGGGCAAGAGTCCTACACTTACGCCCTGTTAGTTGCCCATGCTAGGGGTGAGGATCCACAGCAGGCCCAGGCTCAACCACAGCTCGTAGTTCAACCCATTCCACAACCACCATCACCACCCCGACAGTCCCATTCCGTCCCTCACGATGACTCTGACCCAGTTTGGGACTTGCAGAGTATTGGCCAAGCCATAGGTCGCATAGAGCAGACCCAGACCGAGTTCAGACAGATGATTGGTTCTGTCGACCAGAGGCTAGGCTACCTAGAGAGGAACCAGGGTAGGGGACTCTACCCCATTTATGATGATTATGCTCGTCGGGGCAACATTCCCGACGATGCTGTTTACCCAGACTGGTTCCAGCCCCCACCTCAGGGATATGATAGGGATCCCACTGCCCATGGTATTTACACAGACTATTCCTCGTTCCATGGGTACGGCCAGGACATTCCTTTTGGGGGACCGCCAGGGGGGACTTTTCAAGCTAATTATTTTGGTGGTAGCTCTTTTGGTGCAGATGGTGCAGGTTCTAGTGGTGGAGCAGGTGGGTCCTCTCATATGGACCAGGATGAGGATGAGTAGCCAGCTGGGCTACTTTCGAGCCAATGAGGACATTGTCCGATCTTGGCCTGGGGGAGGATTTTTGGATTTGGTATATACTTTTCTCTTTCCTTCTCTTTATTTTTGTTTTTTTTTCTTTAAATCGGTGTGTTTTGTTAGTTTAGATTTATTGCTTTTTAGATTAGTTTATTGCTTTCCTTATATGAAAAATACAAAAAAATTGAAAAATCAAAAAAATAAAAAAAAAATACGAACCAATGAACTGTAAATCATGCTTCCCTGTGCCCCATACTTGAGAAAAATTGTTTTGATTCTTGGTACTTGATTGTGAGCATTGTGGATTTGTTGATCATGATTTGAAGTTTAATTGCTTGGATTCCTAAACATGCGTCAATTTTGTCTAACTACTTGTGAATATAGTGCTTGACTAGTTGATTTGGTTAGGAATGTGTGTTAGTTCCTGGTATGTCAATGAATTTGAGTATTGATTCGCAACGATGAGTAGTGTTTCATAACTCACTATTATGCACATGTGGAGGACGAAGGCATTTGTTCTTTTAGGTAGCCTTCAGATTTATTAGATACATTTGTTCCCTTCTTGCTACACCTGTTGTTGCCTTGACTCTTTATTGTTTTTAGCCTCATTACAAGCCATGTTTGCCCCGTTGGTTACTAGTCCCAAGCTTGGCTTGGGGGAGCTATTAGTGAGTGAGGTGAGGGAGTTTGTAGTGTGCACATTATTTGCACAATTTGGGTGAGAAGTATTCTGTGCTTGATCGTATTTTTGTTTTGATGAGTTTAAAAGTGTATATATTTGAGAAAAATAAAAGTGTGATGAAAAAGAAAAAAAGAAGTTCAAGAAAAAAAAAAGTGAGAAAATAAAAAAAAAGAAAGTGAACTTCTAGAAAAAAAAATGAAAAAAAGAGCAAAAAGAAAAAAAGTGTTTCATGTTCAAATTATCTAAGTGAAGGTTTATCAAAAGAAAAGAAAGAAAAAAATTGAGTTTCATTGTAAATAATTGAGCTTGAGTTTAGAGTTTGTTTATTCACTCTAGTTTATATTATTATATTTTTTATGAGTGAAATTTTGTAAGTATTGGGTTGGTTTATATTGTTTGGAGTATATTTGGTGGTTTGTGTTGGAGTTAGTTTTGTTGGAGATGATTATGATCATTATTTTTGGTCATGTGTTTATTAGGATATGGCTCCCTTTTTGCATAGCTTTTCTCTCACATATTCCCAAATTTATCCTACCCTTTTCCCTAACCTTACATTACAAGCTTTAAAAGACCTTTTGACCTTGTGCATAGGGTTGTGTAAATATGAAAGTGTTGTTTATCAATGCAAGTTATGACTTGACATATTCCGAGTCGACTATTAGGTTGAGTGTATGTCTTTTTAAACACACGAGTGTTGTGAGTTTGGGAGGGCATTGTTCACATTAAAGGGGTTGGGATGGAGAGCGATCGAGTACATCTTTTACTCGCCACATAAATGAGAGTTGAGTGTGTGAGCACTAGTCTTGAATTTTATATGCTCTTGTGGTTTGCTCTATTTGACAATTGTTGGGGATGAAGGGTGATTAGATGGATAAGATTGGTTGATTTTGAAGCATGTTCACTTGATTTACCTTGAATCGTTTGTGCTTGATGTTTATATTGGGGTGAGGCATGTTTTATTTGTTCATTGAGGAGCTCTTTGCTTAGGGACAAGCAAAGGTTTGGCTTGGGGGAGTTTGATGTGTTCATTTTATATATATATTTACCCCCCTCCCTTGGTCGTAATTAGTAGTGTTTTTGGCTCCTACGAGCCACTTTTATTACTAATTTGTGTTTTCCAGTGCTTTGGTAGTTTTGCTTGAGTTTTGTAGGAATTTGCGTACTTGGAGCAATTTCCCGGGTTTTTCGAGGAGCATCTACAAGTATTGGAAGACCGCGACCGCTTTCGATAGCCCAAGGCCGATTGGAGGGATCAAATCGGTGATTAAGGGCTCGGTTATGAAGATTTGTGGACTTGGGCCAAGTTCGGAGGCCCAAGAGTTGGAGATTTCGAAGCCCATGAGCATCGCCCAAGTCCACTCTCTCCGCCCGGAGGCGCGCCCGGTCGGGCGGGCCAAATCAACATGCGCCCGGTGCACGCGCCCGGCCGGGCGCGAGAAAGCTTTTGGGGAGAAAAAGGCGGGCCCGGTCGGGCGAGCCCTTGCCCGACCGGGCGCGTGTCGTTCCTCAGAGACGATTAGCTTTCCGTTTTGTTTTGTTTTAGCGTTAACTCTTGCTTAGTATTAATGTAATTCTATTAGGCAAGATTAGGATCTCTTATCATGATTATTACTCTAGTTTAGTTTTTTTTCTCTCCCTTCTCTCTACTTAACTTTCTCTCTCTAGATTTTATTTTCTTTCCTTGTTCCTCACACTCTTGTAATTCCGCCGTCTTGGTACGATTTCTCCTTTAATTAATCTCAGTATTTTACTCTTTCCGATTTCTGTTATGTCTTGTTTAATTATTATGCTTTGTTTAGTTTTGATTATGTCCGAGTAGTTTAATTCTAGGGTTTATGGGGATCCATAATTAATATGAAGGGGTAATTTATTATTGTTGATTATTGATATTGCATGATAATTTCTTATTGAATTGTTTTAATTCTTTGCAATTAGATTATGAATCGAGCAGATGTAATTTGATTGTGAATGTTTAGCAATATTGAATTGATGAATCGAGCAGATGTTAATTTGATATCAAAGGCTATTTTCAATAGGAACTTAGATCTAGTAAATTGCGAGAGCCTGTTAGATCTATGTTGGTTAATAAATTGCGAGAGCCTGTTAATCATGTTATTGTGCAATGTTAATTATTGATTGTCATGTTTTATCCCAGAGTATTAATTATTGGTGAACCTGCGACCCTGGGCCTTCTTATATCTGATTTTCTCCTTGAACTTGATCTCCGTAGTTTAATTCCTTTTTACAATAACAATATTGGTTACCTTGATAATTTAGATTATAATAATTAGTTAGGAATAGAAAGACTTGTTTCCCTGTGGATTCGACCCTACTTCCCTATCTATATTTAGTTAGTGGTTTTAGGAATTACTTTTGATTAGGGGATACGACTTTACCCTGTCAAAATGACATACCAATGCTTGAATCAGTCAAGGAATGGTTGAAGAGTTGTTTTTCCATGAAAGACTTAGGTGAAGCTGAGTACATTTTGGGAATCAAAATCCATAAAGACAGGTCTCGAAGGATGATTGGACTAAGTCAAGAGACTTATATTGATAAGGTTCTTGACAGGTTCGAGATGACAAACTCCAAGAGAGGTTTTCTCCCCATGTCCCATGGCATTACGCTCAGTAAATCTCAATGCCCGGTTATGCCAGATGAGATGAGACGTATGGCTATCATTCCTTATGCTTCTGCAATAGGATCGATAATGTATGCCATGATTTGTACAAGGCCGGATGTTGCATATGCTCTAAGCATGTGCAGCAGGTTTCAGGCAAATCCAGGTGAAGCACACTGGACAGCTGCCAAGAACATCCTTAAGTACTTGAGAAGGACGAAAGGAATGTTTCTAGTGTATGGTGGCGAAGATGAGTTGGTTGTCAAAGGTTATACGGATGCGAGTTTCCAAACAGACAGGGATGACTTCAGATCTCAATCTGGATACATTTTCTGTCTAAATGGAGGAGCAGTGAGCTGGAAGAGTTCGAAGCAAAGCACTGTCGCAGACTCTACGACAGAATCAGAGTATTTGGCTGCTGTTGAAGCAGCTAAGGAAGCTGTTTGGATAAAGAAGTTCCTGACTGAGCTGGATATTGTACCAAGTTCTCAAAAGGGTATCGAGATATATTGTGACAATAATGGAGCTATTGCTCAATCCAAGGAAGCTAGGTCACACTTCAAATCCAAACATGTAGAGAGGAAGTTTCACCTCATTCGAGAGATCGTTGACAGAGGAAATGTCAAGATGAGCAAAATTCACACGGATGAGAACATCGCTGATCCGCTTACTAAACCCCTTCCAATGCCTAAGCATGAGAAGCATACTAGTGCAACTGGATTGAAGCAAATGGTGTAATTAGAAGTTGTTATTGGTTTTGAGAAAATAAATTACATATGTAATACATTCATTTGCAGAATTGTGTTTAATCAGAAATTATCTTTTCTCTTATTTAATTGTGGTTTCAATATTAAATAAAATGTCCAAAATAATTATGGATTGATGGGCTCATCAGGTTATCTATTTTAGAGACCTGGTGTATGAAACCTCACAGGTGAACAAAATCCACATATTATTTAAGTTCCTAGTTCGAAATCATTAAAGTGGACATAAATGATTTCAATGAATGGACTAGCATGTAAGATTGATTGGATAGCTCGGTTTCATGGGCTATAGGAGCATAGTGATAATGCTCGGTCAATCACATGGATATGCATGAATGATGCAGGATCGAACTATAGACCAACTTTGAAGTTCAAGTATAGAACTTCCGGATATATTAGTGGATTCCTTTGACATGAGTGGAACATTGGTTTCATTCAATGGATGATATAACTGTGGTACATTCAAACGTCTTCCCGTAACTGGAGATTATAAAGGGTGTTTCCTGGTTATTTCAGAAGTTGAGTGGGAGCTTTGGTTGCCACAAGATTGGATAGAGTCTTCCTATTAAATTAGGAATGTGTCATGTTTTGGCCTCTTGAAGAGGGAGAATTCAGAAAAATGCATGGCCGTGCTCAAATGTGTTATATAGTAACCATTTGTTTTGTAATTCTATCTCAGATTTCAAGAAATGATTTGAGGATTAATATTGATTACATATTATCAAATCGACACAAAATGACTTAAGGAATTTAAATATTGCGCACTTGTCTCAGACAAGTGGGAGATTGAAGGAATTGTGTCTTCGATAAGTGCAATTACTAAATATATCAAGGATCACTGTTATGGAGATAATAAGTTCATTCTATTGGGGCGTCATCCTCTGTTGCTAGACTATGAGAGATGATCTTTGGGCTAGTCAAAAAGCCCAAAGCCCTTTAGAATGGATCCTATATTGGTCACACACAAGGGTATTGGGTTAAGCAAGTTAGAGGCCCATTAATGGGCCTCATGAGCATCTATTAGTCATAAGCATGAGTGGGCTAAGTATAGTTTGAGTGGGATTAGGAAGTGGGCTTGGATTTGGACTTGGGCTATTATTTAGAGATATGATCTATAAATAATAGCCTTGCCTAGGGTTGAAAGTGAAGTGACAATTGACAATACAGTGAATTGTGAATCAAGCAACCACCATCCAAAAGCCCTCATCCTCCCTCTCTCACACGCACGCCTCTCCTCCCCTCTCACCCACGGCCGGCCACCTCTAGTGGTCACGTGGTGTTGCGCGGTGGTTCTTGCCTAGTTGATCGTTCGTCCATCTCCGTAGAAGGTCGATAGAAGTGTTCTTTCGCGACTAACTAGCATTAGTGGAGGTCTTAATCTGTGCCCGTGGACCAAGTAGAGGAATCGCATTTGAGGTTCTTTATCTCCCTATTGTTCTTGCTCGATCATCGTGGAATCACGCTTCAAAGGTATAATTCTTACTTCTTTATGTGTTATGCGTGAGATCCTTGGTTTGGTGCTATATGAATATGATTCATGTTAATTCCGCATTTAGTACCTATAATCTCCTACAGTTATTGGATTTGTACAAAACCAGCATTCATGTCATCTACCTTAGATATTTAGTCTATTAAATCTGATTGCACGCAATGCTTGTTTCATGTTTTAAAAATTAAAATACATCATCCTCCGTTATATTAAGTTATTAACACACTTTGCTTGGTAGCTGATTGATGTAACTAGTTGTATTAAGATGTTTGACTAGCTCGTTGTAACTAACTATTTATGTAAAAGTGTTTAGAACATAATTTGTTAATTGTTAGTTATTTTAGTGTAATTCATAGTCAAATAGCTAATTGTTTAATAAGCTAATTTCAAAAAGCTTTTATATTGAGCCTTTTGAGCCCAATTAGCTCTTTTTAATAAGTTACTTACCAAACGCCTATCCAAATTAGCTTTTTAAATTGGTCAAACATCTAAATATCTAATAGGACTCAATAAGCTAAAGTGAGCTCTCTACAAAGCTTTTTATAAAACAAGACCTTCAACTTTTTTTTATTATATACGACGTATAGTATATATTAACTTTTTGGTATTTTTTAATTATTATTTGATTAGATTGTATTGACATGTGTGCCAAATTATACCTTAGTGTGTCGGTGGAGGATTGTGTACGGAGTAGTTAATAGTTATGTACTTATGTGTACACTTCGTTAACAATGTTATGGAGTATATCTTAGATAGTTTTAGTTGATCATCACAATATAGTTCATCTTTTCTTCGTGTAGTAATTTATTTCCTTATGTTTAAGTACTTTTTTTAACTAGGTAGAAGTTCAACCCTAGCAGCTAGCGTGGATTGAAATATACTTTTGTTCCCTAAAATTCTACAAACGCATGTAACTATTCTATTTTCTACTTGTATTACAGTATGTAAGAATATATAAGGCCAAGTTCAAAGTTTGTGATAGTATAAATAATATAGACTTAATAATACCATATAATTAGATAACCATTGATTATTGAATTGATTAAAAAAAAAGCTAAGAAATTCTTAATTTTCATAAAGGGTGCATTTTACTATTGAGCATTAATTGAGGTAAGAAATCACTAGAAATAATATTGTTGGTGGTTTTGTTAATATAGCTCTTTAATTCTCTCTGTTTTATTATAGATTACAACCCCCATATAATCGATAATAATGTAGTTTTATTGTTGAGGATCGGAAAGAGTGGAGTATTGCTTATGTTGTTGTTGTTGTTGTTGTTTATGCGTAATTTTGCATGAGAAGTATTATTCTTTGTGAAAGACAAATAGATGTATGAACAGAGACTTAAAGATAAGTACTATTAACAAAATTTATTTATTTTCCATGAAAGACTATCTCATTCTTTTGACAAGTCAAAAAAGAATGTATAACAACAAGCAGATCCAACATTGTAAGAAGGAAAATGCCGGGAATCATACATGAGCTGGTCGCTCTCATCCCGAATTCATTCGACATATTTCATTGCTACCTCATTTAGGCCTTGTTTATGTTCATGCTCATTTGGATCTAACTCAATTCTTTGAAGCCGCGCACGCAGTAGTCTTCTTAGTAAAATGTGGTTTAGGACCAAAATTAATTCCTACAATTATACAACATCAGCCGGTCGTGTGATTTCTACTGGAATGGACTGTACTTTAGAGCTTCTCTCATTCCTACTACCTTCGGCGAATTTCATGCTTACTTTATGAAGGCCTTGTTGCTGCTCTTCGGAGTCCCATTCCCTCATGTAGTAGTCCTCCTCTGTAACACCCGGTTTTGGACCAGCCAACATACCGCCCCATTGAGGGAAGTATATGGTTGTTAAGCTAAGGGTAGTAACAATTATTATTATACCCATGTATGTTATTCCATCTTCTAGTTTGAATTGTGAACCTCTGAAGAATATTATTTGACATATAACTGCACCCGCGTTTCCACCTGCCCCTGATATCCCCTGTACCACGCCCATTGACCTGAAAATAAATATACAGTGTCAAAGTGAGATATGTGAATAATGCAAAAAGTCAATAAAAATAAAACAATTAAAAAAACGGAGGAAGTTAAGTACCTTCTAGAGACAAAGGGAACAACTCCGAAACAAAGGCCCTCGGCTGCTTGGACTAGAAAAGAGAAGATCATCATGACTGCAATGGAAGTACTCAACGAGTCGAGTCGTCCCATAACAATACACATTACACCACTAAGTGTCTGAACAGTCCACCACCCCCATAACCTCCCCCTCATTCCAAACTTTTTCGCCATGAAATCGGAGAACGATCCACCAGAAGACCTAGAGAAAATATTAACCATCCCAAAAAGTGCACCAACAATGCCTGCTAGGCTAAGGTTAAGATTAAACCTATCATAGTAGTAGTAAACAACAATGTTGTTCACGGCTAATTCGACTCCGAAACTAAAACCATAACCTATAGCAGTAATCCAACCCCTGTAATTTGTAACTGCATGATATACAATCTTCTTAGCATTGTCCTTGTGCATTTCACCGGATTTTTGGAGTTGAAGAAAGTTTCCATCCGGAAGGTCTTGGCCTAATAGCATGACTGCAAATGCTGCAAACATTTGCATAAAAGCGGGCACGAAAAATGCAACCCTCCAAGCTATAAATGGTGTACTAGCCATTGTTTTATTAAGAATAAGATTGTAGAGAAGTGGCATGAGGAGGTTAGCCACCCCTCCGCCGAGGTTTCCCCACCCGCCCGACTGGCCGTTAGCTAGGCCAACGACCTTAGGAGAAAACATACAACTCATCCAATATTGTGTAGAAACAAAAGTGGCTAAAGAAAATCCGGTGAAAAACCGCATCATGAAAAAAGTAGCTGGTGTGGTAGCCATAGAAGATAAAAAAAACAGCAGGTACTGTTAGAAAACAGACGGTTGCTGAGGCGAGGCGAGGGCCGGTTAAGTCACAGGCTGCACCTAAGGCAAGACGGGCAAAAATCGCCCCGGAAACAGAACCAACACCGGCATTGCCAATGTCGCTCGCGGTAAGGTTAAGGTTATCTCGGATAATAGGAAGAAGGGGTGGTGCAGCAAAAGTGCAAATAAAACAAGTGAAATATTGAAACCAACATAAATGAAATGCTCTCATATGAGGCTTTTCTATTGAAAATAATGGAAATGTCATGGCCTTATTTTCTGTATCCACTGGAAAACTATATTTTTTTGATATTTCAAGTACACCAATGTTATTCTCATTTTGAGTTACCATGATGAATTACGATACAATCAGTAATATCACCTTAATAACAACAACAATCGAAACCTTAATCTCAAAGATGGGATACGTTATACGTACACCTTTATAATACAATGTACGAGTAATTGAATTGGCTAGTTTTTTTCGCGGTAGAAGGATAGGAGGTAAGTGAGTTTAGGATGAAAAATAAGGTTGATTCAACCAAGCTATATATAGTACTTTGCTAGTTCATGAATTAAGATGATATTTTAGGTTGAAGATGAGTACGAAAACTACGGAATTTGTAAATAGTAATATATGTGCAAGTGGTTATAAGTTTAGTTATCTTAATTAGTTCATTAAAGACAGCTTATCAATATATCATGTGGAGGTACATTTGTATGTGATATGATATGTGTAGTTGCATATCACAATGTATTTTTAATCACAATATAATGCATGATATATATTTGGGTTGGTAGAGGAGAGAATTATTTAATCAATAATTTAACCATTCTACAAATATAACGAAGCTTCATCAAATTAGAGGACAAATGTTGTAATTAATGTTATACTTGATAAAATGACAAAAGGGTGTTGAGTCAAAGAATGAATAAAATAGAACTATGAAACTGATGAAAGTGTTAGTGAAGCATGTAACTAATTAAAGCAACAACTTGCTTAAATAAAATTAAAAAACAATTAAGATAGTAAAGATGAAGTGCAGTTAAAATAATGAAAAACTCACGTGAAAACGTTTATGAAGCCGAAACGCTGGCTTGAAATCCGTTTCCCTTCATCATAAATTCGTATTTGTACTTTTTTCTCTATGGCTAGGAGAAGCACCTTATTTTATGAGCAAAGAGCCATATATAATTTAGGAAATTTTTGACAATTACCACCTTCTATTATGTCTATTTTAGCAATTACCACCTTCTAATTTTTTTTTTCGAAAATTACCCCCTTTTCTTTTCAAAAACATCAAAAGTTACCACCTTCTTGTCTCCCAACTATTACATGATGTCATTCTAAGTCCACTCTTTCCCTTCCCTCCCATTTCTCATTCCTAACTCGATTCTCATCTTCCCTTTCACTTTTTTTCCCCAAAAAAATCAGAAACACTTCAATTGCGGTCTAGGGGAGATGAGAATTGAAGTGTTATTGATGAATCCAACAACGAACCTTAAAAGTTCAATATGCAAATCTGATATTTTCAAGACCACATACAACTTATAATTTCTACACATTACACTATTACAGTATTTCCAAGTAATCCACAATCATTTAAGTTGGTACAGAATGATGATGAGGAAACGTGTCATCAATGTTAGCAAGATTATTCTTTCTTATCGATCGAGAAGCTTTCATATCGTAGAATATAAGTACACAACAATGCAACTTGCTAAGGTTTTAGGCCAGGTTATCATGCTTTGATTCCTCCGTATTATTAAGTTTGTTATTTGATAAATTTTTGGTCTTTGACTTCTACAAATATATTCCCAGTTTTTCCTATTTGATAAATCATGGAAGCTTTGCGATGTATTTAGTTGTTGAATATATTCCCAGTTTTTCTTATTTGATAAATGTTGTCATTTTATTCACACCAACGATATGTTATGTCCAATTTTTTATATTTCGTATTCTATGGAGTTGACGGCCTAGCTTGCTTTGTGTAAAGAACAAAATACAAAAACCATCTAAAGTAAATATAATTGTTGAAACGCATTGTAGCCCACTTATTGTGAATGTCTCATATTAGAAAAAGAGAAAATATGGTTTCACATTATAAGGTAAAGGAGTTACTCTTATTATTGTCAATTGATTTTAATATGGAATCTCTCAAACCTTGTTTGAAAACCAAAAACCAAACTCAATAAATTTGGTATAAAGAATTAAATAAATACCAAAGCATTTTTTTTTTTTTACGGTAAGGAGAAGGCCCCTGACCAAACCTCAACCTTCATCACGGTTTTTGTAGTCTGGTATTTGGTACTCCAGATTTATGCATTGCTTCTTGGAAAAAGCTTAGTCCTTAAAATATACTTTTTTCGTATATATTATTACTTGACTTAATATCCGACTTAGCAACAACAATTAACAATCTCTTTGTAGTATTATTTTAAATAAATAAATAAATAAATTCAACAATTTAGGTCAATAGTTGTACAAAAGGCATCACGATGATGTTGCCATTTGACTAAAAAAAGCAGTTAGTTAGGTGTACGTAGTACGGAGTTAGTTGTGATCAAGTGTCACGACTACCAACACGGCTACACGTTGTACTTTGTATTATACGGACTTACGGATTAGTCATTGAAATGACATCTTAGCACATGATTTGTCTTTATTCTTAATTCCGTTTTTCGTGGAGATAATCTAGCTTACCACATGCATGATTAATGGCATCAAACCATTTTACAATTATAATTTTAAGCTCTTTTGGAGAAAAGTCCGGGTTTAAAATAATATAAAGAATACATACAAAAGTTAAAATTATAGTGAAATTAAACTCATTCAATAGATATATAAAACACATTAATACAAGTATATTAACTAATACGGAGTACGAAGTATAAGATATTAAGCTAAGATCGATAGCTTGATTTCGATATATGTAATTGATTGTATACATATATTGACTGAATGATATGATAGCCTTGCTTTTTCTTTGTGTAAAAAAAAAATTGATTTTTCCTTCAATTCAATCGCTTTGATCTTTTGCTTTTGTACAACATCAAAAAATTTTGAACAACCCAAATATTTGGTCTTTTATTTTATTTATTATTTAGCGCATTGATTAAATTTTACAAATTCCCTTTTGTATTCTTATTCGATTATTTTGTACAAGTATTAGTTCTCGAACAACCTAAACTCCAACAACTAGATAACAATTGGTGCTATATTATGGTTGGTTCTCGATTTCTAAATTACCATTAACATTAGCATGTGGTAGGCTAGAATGCTAGATAGCTAGATCAACTCCACAAATTTCAGAATATTTCAAATGAAATAAAACATGTGAGAAATGTCATAAAACCGAGTAAACTAATCAAAAAATAAAAATAACATGAAGAAAAGTCAATGAGCATAAGTTTAATTATCAAAGTTTATAAGGCGAAGGAATCGAAGCATGATACCTTATCACTTTCGCATTACAAAAAATGATATCTTATCACCTTCAAACCAACTTGATAACAGCATATTCCAAGTATAATTTTTTGAGTCGGCAAAATTATTAATACGAAATACTCCGTATTTAATTAATGAGCTACCCGTTAAAAAAACCCATGCAAATATCACACGTCACCGTATACTCCGTAGTCGGAATAAAGTAGTTGCAACTTGCAAAATATGGGGATATTTTGTGGCATACAAAACCAAGCTCAAATATTGGAAAATTTATGATTCCTAAATTGGAATTGAAATTGAAATGCTATTTGAGTCTTTATACTTCAGCTTACTAAAAAATTTTATACATACGTAAATGTAAGGTACATCCAAGTATATAAAATATTTTGTGACTAATATGGTAAATGTTGTAATATTTATAGAACGGAAAAGGTATATCCTATTAAGTCGAGTTATATTGGCTCATATACTACGTAGATGAGTTTTATTCAACTGTTCAAGTAACATACTTCTTCCTAGGTATCATAATCATATACTTCGTATATATGAAAACAAGACTATACGTATAACATTAGCCAGAAACGCGTTTCATGAATTTAGGGGCAGGCAGGACTTCATAAACCTTTATTTAACGTTAAATGATTAGTAACGTGAGGTATTGACTTTAAACTGTACTTATCTAAGTTATCTTCACTAATTTTTTTTTATTTTTCTTTTTTGGCGCAAAGCAAGGTTGTTATAGTTTGACTTACGTACTGCTTCAGTTATTAGGCCACATGCATGCAGACTTGTAGTGGGATATATTTTACTCAATCTAGTATTTTACGGCTCATACCGTACCTTTGTCGATTTATGTAGTAATTAAACTTCTTCATTTGTTTAATGAACATCGTCTTATCATCCACCACATTCTCTTGTCATCTCATGAATCATCATCTATTCATATGCACATTACGTTTCTCGATATGTGCAAAATTTCGACTTTTTACATTTATCTATTTTAAGATCTCGGCTTTTATACCTATATATCAATGTACAATATATGTTCTGAAAAAATAATAAGAATTGATGATTGGATCGATGAATTTCTATTATTTCCTCCAAAATTACATCACTTGCCATTGTGAAATGCATATCACAGCTACAAATAAGGAATTCCTTCACATGTTTGCATTGTCATGCATGGCTCATTAAAATTTCAAGTCCGTACATTGTTCGGTACTAGTGGTAGTATTACTACAATACTACTCAATTGCCGTGTTAACTTTAATTTACTTTTGTTTGGTGAAGTCAAGTTTCATCCTAAAATCAATATCGATAATTGGAGAACAACGGAAAAACTTACCAATGTTATAAACTTATATTTAGTCATCTCTCTTTATTTCATCAATGTGGGACAATTAGTCCAACTCAATTGAGATTTATATTCCTAACAAGCTAAGAAATTGGTGTCACATTTACTTGAACTTTGTTTGGGTGCTTAATTTTTTATTTACTTCTTTTTTGAGAATGTTTTTCCTCTGCCTATTCCAATTTTTGCTGAGATTCCTATATTTTAGCCAAGTGATAATATTTGTCTTAGCTCAAATTTTCAGTTATAAAGATTAATTTACACCAATATGAATTGAGTCTATGAAGTATATTAGTGTATAAATGTATATTTGTTATTCAATAGGCACAAATTCTCAATAAGTTAACAAAAAATCATGTATTACAAACACAAATTAAAGCCAGTCAAGAATTGCTGGAGTTTATTAGACATTGGCTGTTCGTGTACCCCGTCGAGTGCTACCATCTCCTTCTGATACATAATGTTTTGCTGTAGAACTTCTCTCGTTCCTGCTGCCTTCGGCGAATTTCATACTTATTTTGTGTAGGCCTTTAGCCTGCTCTTCTGCATCCCACTCCCTCATGTAGTAGTCTTCTTCTGTAACACCCGGTTTTGGACCGACCAACATACCGCCCCATTGTGGGAAATATATGGAAGCTAAGCTTAGGGTAGTAACAATGATTATAATACCCATGTATGTTATTCCATCTTCAACTTTGAATTGTGACCCTCTGAAGAAAATTGCTTGACATATCACTGCACCCGCGTTTCCTCCTGCTCCTGATATACCCAAAACTAACCCCAATGATCTGAACACAAAAGCATACGTACAACAATAAGTAAAAATTGTAAAAAGTTGATACGAGTACTTTGAATATGTGTACTCAATCAATCAATCAATCAAAGCCTTAATCCCAAAAGTGGGGTCGGCTAACATGAACCAAATTTGATTATTCCGTGTAGTCATCAACATAAATCTTTCTCCTCCATCCCTTACGATCCAAAACTTCATCCTCACGTAAATCCATGCACTTCATATCCTTCCTCACTCCTTCCAACCAAGTCATCTTTGGTCTCCCTCTTCCTCGTTTAATCCCTCCATGGTCCCACTCTTCCACTCTTCGCACCGGTGCACCCTCGGGTCTCCGTCTTACATGTCCAAACCAACGCAGACGATTTTCCCTTAATTTATCTACAATGCCCGCCACACCTACTTTCTTGCGAATAACCTCATTTCTGATTCTATCTCTTAAAGTGTTTCCACACATCCACCTTAACATGCGCATTTCCGTAACCTCCATCTTTTTAATATGCTCTTTCTTAGAAGCCCAACATTCTGTACCATAGAGCAACACTGGTCTTATGGCAGTCCTGTAGAATTTTCCCTTCAACTTTAAGGGAATGCTGCGGTCGCATAACACTCCCGTGGCCGCTCTCCATTTAAGCCACCCTGACTTAATCCTGTGGGTCACGTCTTGATCAATGTCACCATTCTTCTGGATGATCGACCCTAGGTACTTAAAACATTCACTCATGGTCAAATCCTTTCCATCCAAACTCACCACTTCATTGCTTGTCCCCCTCTGAGTGCCAAAACGACATACCAAATATTCAGTCTTACTCCGACTTAGCTTAAACCCTCTAGATTCCAACCTTTGCCTCCATTGCTCCAACTTGACATTAACCCCATCCTTAGTCTCATCCACCAAAACGATATCATCTGCGAACAGCATACACCATGGAACCTCATCTTGAATTGGTCTAGTTAATTCATCTAGAACCGTTGCAAAAAGAAAAGGGCTTAATGCAGACCCTTGATGCAATCCGATTGTAATAGGGAAATCTTTTGTCAACCCTCCGCATGTCCTCACATTTGTTGACACATCCCGATACATATCCTTAACTAGGTCTACATACCTTCGTGGGATACCTTTCTTCAACATTGCCCACCAAAGTATCTCTCTTGGCACCTTGTCATATGCCTTCTCTAAATCAATAAAGACCATATGAAGATCTTTCTTCTTTACCCTATAAAACTCCATCATTTGTCTTATCAAATGGATTGCCTCCATAGTAGATCTCCCAGGCATAAAACCAAATTGGTTATCTGAAATGCTTGTGCATGCCCTCAACCTTTGTTCAATCACCCTTTCCCACAACTTCATAGTATGGCTCATAAGCTTAATTCCTCGATAGTTAGAACAATCTTGAGCGTCTCCTTTGTTTTTATAAACCGGGACCAAGGTGCTCTTCCTCCAATCTTGTGGGATCCTTGTAGCCGTCCATATCTTGTTGAAAAGGTTTGTTAACCAATCAATACCAATCTTACCCAAACACCTCCACACCTCTATCGGTACCCCATCAGGGCCAACCGCCTTCTTAGGTTTCATCTTCCTCAGTGCAATCTCCACCTCTACTCTCCTAATCCTTCGCACATACTCCATGTTGATTTCTTCATCACTCATAGAGGTATCTCCTATCACAACTCCATTACTTCCATTAAATAATTCATCGAAGTACCCCTTCCACCTGTCCTTGATGCCCTCCTCTTGCACTAGGACCATTTGGTTCTTATCTTTGACACACTTCACCATGCCAATATCCTTCCTTGCCTCTTGTCTTCTCTTTGCCATCACTTTGAATATGTGTACTAAGACATATAAAACAGAGAAAAAAAACAGAGAAATTGAAGTACAAGTATGATTGATTACCTTCTTGAAACAAAAGGAACAACTCCGAATGTGAGTCCTTCAGAAGCTTGAACAAGAAAACAAAAGAGCAACATGACTGCAATGGTACCGCTTAATTTGTCAAGACGTCCCATAATAATGCACATTACACCACTTAGTGTCTGAACACCCCACCACCCCCACAATCTCCCCCTCATTCCATACTTTTTCGCCATGAAGTCGGAGAACAAACCACCACATGACCTAGAGAAGATATTAACCAGGCCAAAGAGTGCACCAACAATTCCTGCAAGGTTAAGGTCTAGATTGAATCTGTCATAAAAGTAGAAAACAATGACATTTGTGACGGCTAGCTCAACTCCGAAACAGAATCCATATCCTATAGCAGTGATATAGCTTCTATAATTGGTGACTGCATGATATATGACCTTCTTAGCATTGTCCTTGTGCATTTCACCAGATTTCTGAAGGCGAAGAAAATTTCCATCAGGAAGGTCTTGGCCTAAAAACATGACAGCAAAAGTCGAAAACATCTGAAAAAAAGCCGGTATGAAGAAGGCAATCCTCCAGGCAGTGAATGCAGTTTCAGGCCCTGTACACTTTAGGATTAAACTGTAAAGAAGTGGCATGACAAGGTTAGCTACTCCTCCGCCGAGGTTTCCCCAACCACCAGACTGACCATTAGCTATACCAACTACTCTAGGAGAAAACATACAGCTCATCCAATACTGTGTAGACACAAAAGTGGCTAGAGAAAAGCCGGTAAAAAACCGCATCAGGAAGTAACTAGTAGGTGTGCTAGCCATTGCAGAGAGGAAAACAGCAGGTACAGTTAGTAAACAGGTGACTGCAGAGGCGAGGCGAGGACCTGTCATGTCACAGGCAAAACCTAAGGCAAGACGGGCAAAAATCGCCCCCGAAACAGATGCAATTCCTGCATTACCAATGTCACTGGCTGTAAGATTAAGGTTATCACGGATAATTGGTAACAGAGGCGGAGCTGCAAATGTTGACAGAAAACAAGTGAAATATTGAAACCAACTCAAATGAAATGCTACCATATGAGGCTTTGCAATTGAAAATAATGGAAAATTTATGGCCTTATTTTCTGTATCTACTGTAAGAACAAATTTTTTTGTTTCAGACTCAAAATTCTCTCCAACATTTTTGGAAGCCATGTTGTACTTTTCGTACTTTTTTTGTTCTGAAATTAGATTATAATGTGTTAGATGTTAATTTGTGTTGAACTTTATATTGTGGTTGGTACACTTTCGAGTTGAAACGGTCATTAGTAGTACTATATATGTGTTCATATTTCTTTATTTTATTGGTTTTGATCATCCTACGACTTGTTCGTGCGTCTTGTTTTGTCGTTTGCTAGCGAGCTCAGCGGAGTCACTGTCTTTTACCATGACTCATGAACTCAAGGTTTCTGTATGATGTTGATTTGCTCTTAGGAATATACTCCGTACAACTTGTTCTGCGTCTTGTTTTGTCGTCTGCTAATGATTTTTATGTACTGATTGTACTATCATAAAACATCATTTCTAATTACCTACCATACGAGTCGTTAAACCAAAGGTACAAGAGTACGTCAATGGTAAGTCTATGACTTCATTGACAGTTCATTGCTATAAACATGGCTCTTTCTTGACAGGAAGTTGAACGAAAATTCTTAGTTTCGCCGAATCACGTCGGTATATGCAGCATATCCTGTTGTATAGTTCTCTTTATATCCTATAAGAAATTATTCTTCTATTCAATGATCTTTCAACAAAGTTAAAAAATTTATGTTCATTGACTTCTACAAATGTCCAAATTATATTTTAATTGGACTATAGTATAGAAAAAAAAATGTAATGTAGTTGTAATCACGAACCTAATCTCCCGCTTGATATGCCTCATTATACTCAACACAAAAAAATTAATTTGAAATTTCCAATTACAATATATTCAATCATATTTCGACATTTTTGGAACATATATGTATGCGGATTTGTCGTATTAGTGTAGAAAATGGAGTTAATTTGACAAATTCAGGCATCATATTGTCAATGTCATACAAGTACAATAAAGATCCAACTTCATAATCATATTGTACTAATAATGAGGAAATCTAGATGTTAATATAATTGGTTATTTGGTCTTACATGGTAGTCTTCAAAAACTATACTCACACGCATGTATAATATCACTGCTTAAACTAGAGCTACCTTATGTCATGCTTCAATTCTTAAGTACATACCTAGTGATCATATATGCATGATGAAGATGATTAACAATGTTTTTGTATATGAAATTATAAGAAAAATCGTTTATAAAAATTTTAATTTTCATTCCAATATTAAAAAATTTAAGCATTAGAATATTATTATACTGGTCAATTACGCGTAAATTCATTCTTATTATCACTAGAGAAAACTGAGTTAATGGACCCTAGTCCATTTTCTTAAATTTAGTAAAGGGAAGGAATAAAATGTTGGTATACGTAACTTTATTATTTCATCCCGTCAAATGAGAAAACAAATGAAATATGAACTCAGGTTTTTCGATGCTTTATTTAGCCAGCTTTGCAGATTTCATCCATTAAAAAGTGAATTGAAAATTGAAACCATGAAGTAGAAATTTTTGCCCAAGTCCCTTCTCCCACGGCCTGAATTTTTGCCGATAACTTCAGCTACTCGCAATAGGCCAATGGCTACTGGCAAATCTTTCACAAGTGTATATATAGTTGCTGGGAATAATGGGTCAGGGTCCAAGATAACTTCTCGAGCTTCGCTAGAGCCTTGTTGGAAGGATCAGACATAATTCAACTATTTCAAGAAAAAGCATAAACTAAACATCATGCAACTCTAAAGGAAAGTAAATAATTCGAAATTTATGCCTAGAGGAAACTGGGAAATTTTCCCTTCCTTTACATGATCGAAAATTTTACACCCCAAAACAGACGTTAAAGGAAATCTAACATACTATACTACTATATATTTCTGTTTTTCTTTTTTAAAAAAGGATATACTGTAAAGGAGCTTCTGAATAGAGAGAAGGAAAGAAAAGAATTTTTTGAATACAAAAGTGACACGATAACATTACATGAATGTGGTTAGCCAACAAATTCATAAATTTGTACTATAGTGGAGGATAGAAGTATGATGATAAGGAGAATCCTAAAAAGAGGAAGCCACCGACGGTGGCGACTGTGCGTTGCGAGATCCTGGACGCTAACATGCTTCCTCCCACCACAGCTACTGAAGTGCAGACCAAATGGCCCAGTATGGCCCCCACACATACGCCCAACGCGTTTTTGTGTGTGGCCAGCTGTGGGATCAAGATAGTATTTTCATTAGAGTTATCAAAGCTGCACGTCAAGACTCAGGATAAAATTTTGTACAAAAGCAATCCATACATATAAAGCAAAATCCATTATAAATTTATAATGCATGCTCCAGCTTTACTACTTCTGGTGAAAATAAGATAGATTGGCCAATTAAGCAAAAAAAAAAAAAAAAAAAAAAAAAAGAACCACAGGAATCTGTCCACATTTACATATTTCCCTTGTGCTTAAAATCAAGGGATTGATAGCTCCTAAAGAAAACAGCAGGCAACAGTTATTATTAGAAACGAAACAATGACGTGCAAAATTAGCAAGGATTTGAGAAACAATGCACCACATGAATTCATCACAAGACAAAAAGAATTTATTAGTAGCATGATAATGTTCCTGTTCACTGAGATTATAATTGCTGCTTAAAGCAATGCAAGTCATATTGCCATGAAATCAAAAGGCAGAGAAAAGACTTGTAGAAGTGCTTGTGGTTTATAAATTCAAAGGAAGTTGAGCTTACAGCAATGGTAGCAATCTGACTACGATCCCCCCATTCAGCCAAGAAGGTGAGAATAAATGACTGCACAATATGTAGAGCAACAATATTAGATGGATTCGCATTGCAGTAAGACTCTTCTAAGAGGTTCAATGACAATTATAAAATGACATCACATGACCCTTTCCTTATTGACATAAAGAGGGTTGCATATATTGTTTTCCAGATACTAGAAGAATTAATTAAATAAACAAATCAATTTCAACTTTCAAGCATACCTCCAAGAATATAGGAGTTAAAAATCTTGATAAGAAACGGCGCATGGATGTTTTGCCTTGTCCTCCCTCGAGCTTCTCTTCAACCTGGATAAACCCAAAAAAACAGAATAAAACCAGATATTAAGTGAAAGAATTGAAATAAAAACTGAGGCATCACAAATCTGTAAGCAGAAATTACATAGCTACTCAAGCACGAGGGTTTCATATATTACAAGGGCACCACAGAGGGGATATAATGTTCCAGGCATGCAACCATATATTGTCCCAAAGATAAAATAAAATGAAAATCAATTAGAAATTGCACAAGTACCATACAAGCACTTTGTTGATTACAGGGAATATATGTTTAATAGCATGCCACATGGTGATCCCAGAAAAAAAGAAATAAAGGCAACCAACAAGAAAGAAGTGAAGAAGATAAAGTAGAAGGAAGAACAATGACATACCTCTTCCATTTCCTTCTTCTGTGATGCTTTAGGATCAGACTTCCAAGCAATGTAAAGCAGACGCAAACCAAAAAATAGATAAAGAACTGCATGGAAAAATGATATAAATTTATAAAAATAAATATAAAATAACCCAGTAGAGGCCCTACTTTCTACCAGAATTCCACCACACTCCCCTGAATTCTTTACAATCATACATCCGTACTGGTCCTCATCCAGGCCAACACACGTAATAAATTGATAGGAAAAATGATCAAGCAACATGAAATAACAGTCACTAACTTGGGATTTTCCATTGTTTTGAGTGTGTGTGGGTGGGTGCAGGGGAATTGATAATTCTTAGCTAATACTTTATTGTATTGGTTGATTGGACCAGCTCACAGTACTACTTTAGGGTATTGGATAAACTGGAAAAGTGCATAGCTCTAGACAAACTGCAAATCAACTCCTACAAGTGCACTAATGCGCCATGGAACATTTGTGTTACTTAACTATGCATAATAAAACAAGCTAATGAGATACTAACACCACGATAATAAGATATTTGAACATTTCTGGGTTCAGAGATAAATAAATACACATTTATCCCCACACACAATAAAATTAAATTAAATAAAATACACATGAACTAGTAGTATAACAATCTAGAAAAGGCTAACCCTATCCAGCACAAAACAAAGAACACAACATTGACAATACCTGTAGCCGCACTGTTTGTATGCTTCCTTGATATCAAATTTGGAACTATCCTACCAAGGCCAGTGGAGAGAACCTATAGACAAAATCGCATCAATGAGCCTCAGTGCCTCACCAAAGCACCACACACTATCTTCAATAATTGCAAGTGCATATAGTTGCAGAAAATCACATGGAAGAACAAGCAGATAAAGAGAAAGTTCTTGCTAAAAAAATAAAAAATTAAAAATTAAAAAAAAACTTACTGTCATCACAACTAAGGCACTGAGAGCTCCAGATAATACAATGGACTTTGGATGACGCATTGCCATTAAAGCTGCTATGATAAATGTCTCATCTCCGATCTATCACAAAAGCATAATCTATTAAGCCCTACACAATTACATATGCATGAATCTAGCAGGGAGTGGACAATGAAAGATAAGATGGAGAGAGCTAAAAGTGAATAGTAACAAAAGCTGGTGCTAATACGTGATGATTTGATGTACAACCATCTGAATCTTATTACAGCAGGGGCCAGAGAACAAACCTCGCTCACAAGTATCATACATAAACTTGCAAAGAAGGCATCAAAAACTCCTAAACCAGAGTCCAAATTTATGCCCAAATGTAAGGATTCAGCATCTTTTCCCAGGTGCTCCAGCACAATCTGCAACAATAACCCATATTTGTAACCTTTGGATGTATTTATAATAGAGGAATAAAAACATGCCTACACAAACATTAAAGACTCACCCACCAACACACACATACTAATGGTAAAGCAAACATTGTGTATTATCGTATGCATAATAGAGCAAGACGGCCACATAGATATTCATCGATAATATAGGATTATATGGAGAACAGAAATGGAAAAATAACTAATGTACCATAAAGGAAATAAGACAAAAAAAAATACCAAGAATTGATTAAACAATATATACAAGCCTGATACAACAAATCAGAATGGGAAGTCTAAATTCCACACACACACACACACACACACACACAAAACATGAAGTACACATGCATTAGTAACAAAGATATATCTGTATTTGCATTACATGCTGCTGCATGAAGTGGTGGCAGCCTTCTAATTTTTCACCATCCCTGGAAGGGATCAAACATAGATATCACTTGTAGCCTCGGGCCAATTGCCACTAGAAAAAACAGCAAGATTCAATACTGCGTGAGTTCAAAACTTCACAAATGTATAGTGGATATCACCATTGGAGTCTTTTGGAAGAACTTCGCAACAAACTCTCAGCTCGGGCAGCTCCGATGCGCTTGTACACTGCCATTCTTCACATACTAACTTCCTCATGATTGTCTTCCAAAACGACTCTAATGGTAATATTCACTAAATATTCTTGTATTCTTTGAACTCAGCAACATAAAAACAACTGCAGTTTTTTTTACAATGACAAGTGAACCGGATCCAAACAGACAAATAGACTATGCATATGTCCCAGCCACAGATAATAAAAAATCAAAAGGCAACACACCCCTTCATGAAGCAACAAGCAGCAATTATTATGACTTCATAGCTTCAGTATCAAAAGATTTTAGCAACAGTTGACAACTAATAGTTAGAATGTTAGATAGCTCTTCATATATTTGCAATAAAAGCATTAACTTTGATATGTCTTATGTCAGTAAAACCCTTCACTAAAATAATAAATAAATAAATCTTTATGATGCAAGATTTCAAAACATTGTAGCTTTAAGGTAGACCACTACCATTGAAGTTTGAATGAAAGAGCTTTAATCATCGAACTTTCATATCATTGTCGCCTATTGACCATAATATCACATAATATCTTACATTCTTACCCTGTAAAAGAACAAAAGTAATGCCCCACCAGTCCACCACAAATTGCTACTAAAATTTGAACTCTAAAGCAATAAAGTAATTGCATTATTTGACAATGACTAATAAAAGATGTTAAAATTGACAAAGTTTTGTACAAGTATAATTTTTCCCTATCGTAAATAATGGAAGGATCAAAATGAAAGATGCTCCTTATGAAAGAACATGCATTCATAATTTACATGTAACATTTTCAAAACTGAAACAAATTGGTCTAATGAATTTACATGTAGATGATATTGGCAATTTATATGCCTATATAGGTATTTGCAATGGGCAAGCAGCAATGCAGAAATTCTTTCAGGACTTCTATGCACTCTATCCCTTCCCTATGCTAAAAGCCAATATGCAAGAACCTTGTGTCCATATTGTCTGTAACCACCGCCACAGTCTACAAACAATAGACTAATCTTCTTCTAAGTCGCTGATTGAGCTTTTATTGCACTACATAGGCTAAAGGCAAATGCACATTTGCAAACTTGTAGTGTGCCTGTCACTTGCATTGGCAAGGTTCATAGACAAGTGAATAAAGCGTCCCTTCCTAAACAACTATTGGTAAACAAACCGTCCCTTCCAAAAAAACTATCACTGAACAAGCCGTCCCTTCCCAAATAACTATCGCTGCATCTCAGAGACTCGGATAACTCATTTTATCACTTTACAAAGTAAATATTTGGGCCATGCAATCAAAAAATTCAGCAGCAATACTTGAAAAGCAGTGTTAAACAGCTCATCATTATTAGAGTATTAATGCATTTACAGAAAAATAGAACCCAATTCTAAAGGATTAAATTAATAAATCAATGCATCAAATTTCCATGTCTTCATCATAACCCAATCCCATCAAGATGAACGAAATAAACAAAATTTATCACAATTTCTAGTAGCAAATCACACTACATTCGATCAAATCTAGTCAAATCAATGCATTCCTCAAACCTTACTACGCCGTCCCAAATCCTTTACTGATCCACCAACCCTCTCATTCTGATCATCATCACCACTTTCCTGTAAAATTCATACAACTTCATAAGATCTCAAAATTCCCAGAAATATCAAAATATTGAAATTGTTCACAGATCAAGAAACTAATTACCTGAGCTGATATAGCAGAAGCAAGCAGCAACCCAATGACAAAAATCGACAGAACAGCAAATCGATAAGTCAAAAACCTATTTCTAGGGTTTAATCGACAACCCATTTTCCCCAAATCTACAAAAAGAAAAGGGAAATTGGGGGAAATTGAAAATGATTAGAAATCAGATCTTCAAGGATCTTCGTTGAAAATGTGAAATTAAAAGGAATATCCCTAGAATCGTAACATGAAAGGGGGAAAGAATGAGAGAATTAGGGTTTGATCTTGCTTAAAATGAGTGTAAAGGGGGAAAAAAACAAGATCGAATTTTAAAGAAAATGAGATTTGGGTGGAATTAAAAAACCACTTTCTCACTCTAATTTCTGGATTGAATTAAAAAAATGAGGAGAGAGATTAAACTATGGCCGACAATTGAGTTAACTCATCGGCTTAACTGAGTTGAATACTCCGTATCACAAGATTTGCAACTTCACCAACCCACCAAGTTGCACTACACTACTGAGTACTGTATTTTAGAAGCATCATCACTTGACTCGGTTTGTCACTGTTAAACTATTTCGATTATCAACCTGTGTGGACCTATACGCGCACAAATAACGTCGTATTTAACATAGTGACCTTAAGTTTAATATGGTGACATTTATATATCAATTGACTGTTGGTGTAGTGGCGATTGGGACTACACTCCTGTTCACATTTACTTAATTTCAGTTCAGTTCAGCTCTAATCAGTTCAGTTCAGTTCCAATCAGTTCAGTTCAGCTCTTAATTTCCCTCTCACATAAAATATTCATTTCAGCTCAATTCAGTTCAGTTCAGTTCCAATCAGTTCAATTCAGTTCAGTTCAGTTCAGTAAATGTGAATAGTCGCATTCGATCTCTCACAACAACATTTAGAAGGGGAGTAGAACCTAGCCACTCAAAATTGATCACTGAATCCGGATTAGCCTAAAGGGTGAAGAGGGTGGAACACCAAAAAATATAGTGACATTTATATAAAATCCCGTGACCTTTAATATTTAGTATTATTGTGAAGCTGAAGTACATATATGTCAACCGATACTATGCTAAACATATTGAGTTATTGACCTTAATTTTAACATAGTGATCTTTATTATTAACGTGTTAGGTCGAAATATTGGATACTAATAACTACAAAAGGGTTCGCAATGAAACGTATCTTTAGCCTGTTGGACCCTAATCATACCTTGTATGAAATACAAAGCCAAAACTTCTATAATTTGTTTATAAAGCTTTATAATAATGGTCATAGAAAGCCAAGTAAATTCTACAGTATAGGTTAAAAGCTTACTCTCCCTCTTTAAGTCTCCAACTTCATCATCAGTCAAAAAATAGAAAGGGATGGAAAGGCTTTTAGAATAGGCTACCCATACT
The DNA here is from genome assembly GCF_948465745.1 of Chenopodium album. NCBI lineage: Eukaryota > Viridiplantae > Streptophyta > Magnoliopsida > Caryophyllales > Amaranthaceae > Chenopodium > Chenopodium album. The sequence goes on from NC_137855.1 coordinate 3,318,789, forward strand.
CATCAATTAGCTACGGAGTAGCTCGTTATTAGTGTTGATTTTGTCATTACCAATTTGATTAATTCATGCAAATATGATTAGAACAGAAGTTTATGGTAGTTAATTTAATTGTTTGTCCACTTGTCAATTTGTCATAGTGAATTAGGGATTAAAGGGATATCCATTTTAGAAAATAATATTCTTTCTTTTTTTCGCAATTTGCACGTAGATTGTATTGAACTCATATGTCTTATGCCACAAAACATGGTGTTGTGTAGATAATTTTAAAACACAATGGTTTAGGCGCGGCTAAGAATATGTGTCGTCATGTCGCATCATGCGATGCCTAATTCCTTTTTCACTTGTTTTCATGGTCGATGTGTGCCATCGTACCTCTTTGTGCTTTTAATGTCTAGTGTTGTGTTTTATGTCTTCCTTGTGTCCTATTTTGTTGTGTTGTGTCATAGGTCAACTCGACCTAGTGTCATCTTTAGTGTGGATGGTTGATTGGGTATGTGAATCGTAATGAATTAGTATAAACTATTTCGAAGTTTTTTATAGCCTTGAAGTGTACAATATTAATTGCGTAAATATGGATATTATTACCTATAGTTTTACTGTTTTAGTAGTGTAATATAATGAGTTACAGAAGTGGAAATGCTTTGCTTTTTAGTCCATTTTAGTGTTTTTTTTTAAAAAAAAAAAATTATGTTCTTGTAGTGCAATCTAGCAAATATGTATGGAGTATAGCTAGGGTAATTAATTATACTTTCAATTTCAAACTATAATTGTTATGCTTAATTGTCGTAAATTCACAAGCCAATCAAAACGTGATTGAAATTGGTTAAAAACGAATCTTCTTTTTCTCTATATATATTCCTCTTTAGTTCCTCTTATTTAACTTTGCGCTAATCAACAAATTACTACTACTGGTAATTTAAATTTAGTTTTTATTTGAATTATACTCTTATAATCCCATATTTATGAAACCACACGTAGCTGCTTATAATGATTCTTTAGTTTCGTGACTTTGTAAGCTGTGCAAATTCTTTGATTGGCTTGTGAATTGAAATATGGTTCATGTCCTTCATGGTTGTTCATTTTGAAAAGAGTTCAAAAAAGAGCATTGGTATGCATGGAATATATTTGATTCCGATTATATGTATCATATGATTGTCACGAGTTATCACATGATATCACATTGTTACTCGATTAAGGTAGCAGCACGACGATGATGTTGGTGGATATTAATTAATTAGGTTGTTGGAATGAAACAACTTTATACGGTCTGGTCGGCCGGTAGTTGAATGATCAAAAATGGTTTTGAAAACAAATATGGTCATATGAGCAATAATGTCAAATTTGTTGATTTCCTTTTTTCCCCTTTCTTTTGGAAATATATTGGACTCATTAATTTTATATATTTCCATTTCAAGATCACCTACACTCTCACTAGATTAGTGATTGTTATGCAATGTGTAAAGTGTTTTTATAATGTAACTTTCTCATTTTGAAAGGTATAAACACATGAAAACTTTTGTACTACTTCTTTTATTTTTCTTTATTGCTAAATACAAGTACTAACTAACATTTGTTTGTGAATGATCTAAATACTTTTATTTTATTTTCTTTTGAAGAATTCTACGGAGTACATTATTTTGGAATAGAACCAATATTATCAAGCCAACAAAGCTATTAAATGCAGTCAAAATAATGAGCAATTACATTTTTATGTTAAAAAGTTCATTACCTTATGTTAAAATGTCACTCTGAAAATGTGATAAAATACAGTCAATGATTTTACTAGCCAAGTAAAATTATAAAATTCTCAGTTCTAGAACTTTTAGTAACCTATTACATTTAGACACGTGATCTTATTACAAAATTAAATAAAATAATAAAATACAGATTATAGAATATCATGAAAACAGGAGACACCTGTACAAGGTAAAATTAAATTTTTTTTTTTTTTTTAAAAAAAAAAAAAAAAAAAAAAGAGAGTAGATTTTGCGAATGAGGTCCGATATCCGCGGTACCTGGTCCAAATAGTCCCTTATATTCTCTATTTTAATTTTCCCTTTAATAATAAAATGAGTAGAGTATTTTGCAAACGCCATTACAAGTGTCCACGTGTCCAAATTAAGCATGATTAAGTGTAAACGTCAACCTTAAAAAGTAATAAAAGTACTGTATTATACGCAAAGTGTCGTTAATCAAATTAAGTCACCTCTACGTTTGTTTTAAAGAGGATCTTTTGTCTCCCCAACACAAGCTTTTAATCGTATATAATGCTAATATATTTCCAGCATTAAGCTTTGTTTCTCTTCACATATGCCACTTTTTAGCTTAATTATTTATGTCCAAAATCACTATAATATAGCTTAATTCTAGTCTTCTTATTTTTACTTCACATTTTTAGTCAAAGTATTCCAACTATTTTGAAACGGTGGTGAAAGTATTTAATAAGTGAAATACTGATAAAGAGTACATGGTCTTAGTTGAGGAAAAAAGAGCCTATCTATGTCTAAATCATTTATATGAAATATCAAAGAAAATGCATTGTGACTATATGAGTGGAAGTGGTGCAACTTTTATAGTAGAATGAAAGTGACGATTATCATAACTTGCCATCAAATACAATGCTTGTTTTACCTCTCTTGACATTGGTGATTGAAAAGGACATAGTCAAAGAAACATAAATCTATCTTACTCTCAAATTCTCAATCATTTATCAAGTGATTGTATGAAAACTAATTGGTATTAGTATAACTTGCACTTCAAACTTGTGCTTGGTTGAGTTGATTTTTGACTATCTATATATGGTTTAATTCTTTATGAAAAAAGAAAATACTCTAAATTTAGTGGATGTAATGCAATAAGACAATTTCTTTATTGAGTATGTTTTTTGGGAGGTAGGATTCGCTATGATTTTTTTTTGACACATTATACCCATTGCATAAGTGCTATGTAGTCGAGTAACTTCTAACTTTAGACTCAATTTACTAATTGTATACTTCATTAAACATTAGAAATGTCATAATGGCAAGACAGTAAGTTATGGACATAAATCCGTAATCAATGTGATGTTGTGCAACCTTTTAGATTCTTCATTTAGCAATAAACAGAAAAAAGATTTCTTATTCTTTATGCCCTCCTCATTTTGAGCTTAATTTAATATCAAAAAGTACAAATAAATCTCAAAAAAAATATTGTAACTGTATTAGACAATACATCTTACCTGGAAGGCTGGAACGTAGTTTCACAATTAAAGATGAAACAAAGGGTGCACTCAATTGATACAAATACGAGCAATACAATGTAACTTATCGGTAACTACTTTTACACATTAAGCCCATGATGAGTCAAAAATCAACATGACAACCCAATCTATATCACCATTTCACCACAAGTCCACAACGTAAATCAAAATCTTCGACATAATTCTTAATTTTCTACATATAAATGACACAACATTACGAAACATAACCAACCTTAAATAATTATTCGACCATTAAAGATTCATTTACTCACCATATTAACCAACGAGTGACTTTATCATAAATTCTCACTAAAATACTTCCTTTTTTAGGAAGTGTATTCACTATTCGTCTATTCTACAAACCTTTGTGTTACACGAGTTAAAAAAAAAACACAAGTGCACAATGATTAAAAAGGGGATGTCGACCGTCAACCAAACGCGTCCTTACAAAAACAGTACACTCTACCCTCTACCATTACACAGCGCGTAAACCCCACTCATACTCTCACGCGCGTCAAATAACCGTTTTTTACGCAGGTAAAAAACACCAAAAATTTAATTTCTTCCCAAAAAAAAAAAAAATAACAACAATAATAATTAAAAAAAAAAAAGAAAATAGAAAATAGAGTTGTATAGGAAAAAAAATGGTTGGTTTTTATTCTCCCTCTTCTTTTTTCCCTACACTCTGTATTTTGTGGAGGAGAGAGAACTAGATTTTTCCCCACTTTCCTTTTTTCCCAAACAACTTTCTCTCTCTTCTTTTTCTTCTCTTTGTTTTTTAAAAAAATTTATTTTATATTTTTTGGGGTTTTAATTACTAAATTATTTGACATTTAATAAAATAATGAGATTTTGTATTGGAGAAGAAAGAAGAAGAAGTAAATAGCAGTAGTGTTGTTGATGATTATTTGATGATTATTTGATGATGATGAAGAATTGAATGGAGTTAGTGTTGAAACGATGGCGTTTCGAGAAGTTAGTGTTGTTGTTGATGATGATGATGATGATGGAGCTGTAATCCCCATTTCTAGACCTTCTGCTGTTGCTGTTAATTCTGGATCATCCTCTCTTTTAGATGAAGGTTTTTTTATTTTCTTGGAGTTTGTCAAATGCTGTATTATATTATTGGTGATTGTTTTTTTGTAATTGTGCTTATTTAATTATCTGGGGTTTTTAAATATATATATATATATATATATTTTTTTTTTTAATATTTGGGTTTGATCGGATTATTTTAGTGTGAAACCCCTTTTTATTTTCATGGGTTCTAATGTTTTTTTTTTTTAAAAATGTGAAATTGAGAATTTTGGTTACTTGTTATAATTCTTACATAATTCAATTATTGGGTTAATCGGCATTTTGGTTTTTTAATTTATAATATTGATTTTTATTAGTATATGATAAGTAGTTTGGGGAATTGGGTTTGATCGGTAGTGAAATTGGGTAAATGGGTTTGATAATGTATGTTTTCCAAAATTGAATAATTGGGAAAAATGATTGGGAAAATGGGCATTTTTATTTTTTTTGCTTTATTTAATTTTTTGGGGTTGCGGAGAATTGAAGCCACTTGATATGCTTTATGGAATATGAGTCACTAAAATTGTAGTACTTTTGATAAATGTGGATGACATTTTTGATAACATAACATTTCTTGGTTTGTAAATGTATATGGGTTTGTCCTTTTTGATCATAACTATCTATCTTGAAGAAGGCCTTAGTTGGATGTTTATAATCAACAATTTCTATGGATATTAGTGTTTGGCGCTAATTACTCCGTATAATCCTCTAAACGTACTAGAATTAACCTTTAAAACTTGATGTTTTTGTGTTGGATGCTTCGGATGTGTCTGGTTTTTCATGATTAGCTTGAGTGTTACGGATTTTGACAGTGTATGTCTTCTCATGATGGTTTAAAGGTGGAATGTTTGTTTAGGATTCCATGTGAAATATGTACGTTGAATGTTGCTTTCGTTGTCCCCCATTCGCAGTTTGTGATTTAGGTTTTGTATATAGCTTGAATTTGCAAAAGTTTTTACTAAAGCAACTTGTTTCTTGTTGTCAAATTGCAAAAGACTTGTTTTGTATTTCTTTATGAATAATTATTAATATTTCAGATTCAATGTGGCCTGTAAATATGAGATCTTCTGAAGCATTGGATACTGGAATTTATCCTCCTGGACCTTATCCTGAGCGTGAAGGGGAACCAGATTGTTCCTTTTATCTCAGAACAGGACTTTGTAGATTTGGTTCGACATGCCGCTTCAATCATCCTTCTAATAGAAAGCTAGTAAGTTCTGGCACGCACTGTGTAGAAACATAACATGCTACTTGCAAATCTTTGACTGTACTTGTCTCTTACTTTCTGCTGTCTTCAGATTCTTGTTGCTCCGTTTTGTTTACGTTGATATCATAGGCATGCTAGCATGTAGGTTAATGAAAAAAGGTTATTAACAAGATCACAAGAATAACTTTATGAAGATTTCTGTGTAGATATTGCTGGGACAAAATCATGATGCCTAAAGTCAGGGGTTAGATTTGGTTTCCTTAATTAGAGACTTAAGGGTTTGTTTCATCATCATCGTGTCAATGTTGTTGGGCATACAAATGCTTTGGGATGTAAACTCTTTCGTAAGAAGTTGTATTTTTCAGCAATGTTTAAAATTTCTGAATCATTTCCTCCACCTCATACTCTTACAAGCCAATTTTTTCTCTTCTGCCACATTTTTTTTTGTTTCTATTTGATATGATTTGACATTGCTATCTGGATTGCCAAATCTCCACTTCAACTTCGTCCCGAAAGTAAGTGTCTTACCTCTCAATGGAATATCATTATGAGGAAAATGAGCAGAATAAGTTTTCATTACAAGAGCTGTTCAAATTGGTGCTTAAATAGGGTTGTGTACAGTAATTGCTTTACATTTCAAAGTTGGAAGTGTGTAGTACTTTTGTTTTGATATTTCCTTTTTTTCATAAATGTCTTACTCTTGCAAGTATGTGTGTTTGATGAATTTGATAGATTTTATTGTACAACAGGCTCTCGCCACTGCAAGAATGAAGGGGGAGTTTCCAGAAAGGACCGGTCAACCTGAATGCCAGGCATGAATATATCTTCCATTTGTTCTATGCTATTTATTCATTTATAATTTAGATTAGGTATTGATGCTCTGGAACTCCCTTGAGGATTTTTATTTGTACTGATTGACCTCTCATTAGATTCTGGCGAGTGGTGGTTTGTGTAGAGTTTATGATTGTTACATCTTACATGTAATAGAAATGTGAAATTCCAAACATAGCTCGAAATGCCAATGCTTATTCAATCAATGTGTCCGCAATGCTGTTAGGCATATCTACCTCTTGGTGATCATTTGGAAACCGTGTCAACTCAGGGCTCTACACTGCTCGCTACATTTTTTGTTTGGCTATCCATTAAATGTTCTGGAGTGGAACTTTACTTCAACCTGGATTGCATGAGTGTTTCAGCTAGCTACCTCAATAAGTGACATTGTAGCTTCCAACTGAGATTTATTTAGGATAGACTTTAGTTCTAAGCTGCTACTGAATAGCACTTGGTAGTGAAATAAATTTTGAATGGCTGATGAAGAATCTTGATTAAGGAGCTCATATGCGCAGGACTGATGACATATAGCCAACTTTTATAATATCCTTTAACTTAGAATCCTCAGTTGCCCAAAAAAGGTGTATGGTGAATCAAAAGGAAAAAAAAAATTAAGATTTAATGTGTGAAATATATGAATACTTTGATGTCTCCAGATGTGAGATATAGGCTGGACACTAGGAGGTCCCAAGAAACTGACATGAATATTTGTTTGGCATGATCTTTGTTCATTGGAATGGATTGGATGAGTTCAATATAAGATTGTTAGATTGGACAGATTTGGGTTACTGAACATGTCACCGATAGGTGTATACATATTGTTGACGTGTTTCCTTGTTATTTCTTTGGCATGTAATACTCAAAACAAGTTGCCTGACACAACATTATGTGCCATTTTGTTCACCTGAAAAACTTAGATAGATGCAAATTTTGAGCCACAGAGATATATGCTGTGGCTTGCTTTCAGATCTTGTCTCGATTAGGGATGTGTAAGAAAGGGGATGATTTCTGTAAGTTGTCCTTAATGCTGTCTTTGTAATAATTGAATCACAGGAATATTTAAGCGTTAAATTTCCCTTTTCTTGAAAAGTCAAGCATTATACATGATATCTTGATGGCAGCAAAGAAGATAATGAACTGAGAAAGTGCTAGTATGATCGTGGATTATCATGGTGGAATTTTTTGAAGTCTGAGCTGAAGTGAAAACTGCCGTTGAATAACTTTTGTGCCTCCTCTCTCTTTCTTGTTCACAGATAGAACTCTCAATAAGACCTTGGGTATTTTGTGTGTAGTCTTTTCGAATGTTATTTTTTTTTCTTCTTATATAATTTTTATGTGCTGCTTCAACTTCTCAGTACTACTTGAAGACTGGAACATGCAAGTTTGGAGCAACGTGCAAATTTAATCATCCTAAAGACAAAGCTGGGATTGCTGGAAGAGTACCTGTAAATGTCTTAGGATACCCGCTTCGCCCGGTAAAATTTATTGCTTGGACTCATGGTCTTGATTTCATTTTATTTCCATTTTAAGAAAACTGATTTATAAGATCCGAAACATAATAAATTAGTTTCTTATTATTTTCTTTTTGTTTAACAGAATGAACCTGAGTGTGCATACTATTTAAGAACCGGACAATGTAAATTTGGGAGTACATGCAAGTTCCACCACCCTCAGCCATCTGCTTCTTTCCGCGGTTCTTCTGTGTATCCACCTGTTCAGTCTCCGACAACTCCTGGTCAGCAGTCATATCCAGGAGGATTAACAAATTGGTCTTTGTCTAGAGCCTCAATTATTCCTAGTCCACGTTGGCAAGGTCCTTCAAGTTACACACCTTTGATCCTTCCACAAGGAGTGGTTTCAGTTCCAGGATGGAATGCCTATATGGTAATCTTTGCTACTAGCCTTTTTAACTATTTGTTGATTAAGAAGTAGTTATAACAGTAAGATCCAAACTTTTCTAAATAGCTGGCATTTTAATGGAAAAAGGTTGTCAAAAAGAATAAGGCTTTGTTCTATTTGACTTTTGTTGTTTTAAGATTCCAAACTTTTCTTATTTGAACTTGTTTTGTCTGAGTTCATTTGAAATTTGATTTTATGTTGTCTGATTAAGTCAAATAAGTCAAACTGAGGTGGGCTTAATCAGTGATGGACCAGCATGTTGTTGGGTTCTGATTAGAAGCATCCTTTGCCATTCTTCATAATTATTCATGTTATTTAGAATTTGCTGCATAGTTAAGTTTCTTGAGAATTTATGTCTACAAGTGTCAGCTGCCAATGTCATTTTTAATTTTGATGAAAAGCATGGAACTTTATATTATTTGTATTACACGTCTTCTTTGTTACTTAGGGTCAGATGGGTTCAGTTTCGTCTCCTGAAGGACAGCAGCAGACATCAGGAAACAGTCCTGGCTATGGGACTGCACGTCAGAGTGATTCTGCAGTTGCTGCTTCTCAGGGGGCATATTCTTCATATCGCTCTGGATCTATCCCTTTGGGTTACTATGCGCTTCAGAGAGACAATGTTTTCCCTGAGAGGCCTGGACAACCTGAATGTCAATACTACATGAAGACTGGTGATTGTAAGTTTGGCGCAGTTTGTCGGTTTCATCATCCCAGAGAAAGATTAGTTCCAGCTCCCGACTGCCTCTTAAGTGCTTTGGGCTTGCCATTGCGTCCGGTAGGTTGCACTTCTCCTTTAAAGTTTCTTTTGAAATAATCTTTGTAATATATTTTTCTCCATTGGCATTTGACAAAACTTGTCAAGTTTATTTTACTGGCCCTGTGGGATTATCTACATCTAACAAATGCCTTCTTTCTGAATGCTCCTGCATTGCTAATCGTATTTCATGTCTATTGTTTTCACAGGGAGAACCTTTGTGCATATTTTACTCTCGTTATGGTATATGCAAATTCGGTCCAAACTGCAAGTTTGATCATCCAATGGGAATTTTTGCATACAATGTCTCTCCTACATCTACTGATGCCTCTGCTATGCGGCGTTATCTGGGATCATCATCAGCAGCAGGCTTAACATTGACATCAGAAGGGCTGGTTGAATCAGGCACAGGGAAGAACCGGAGGCTCTCTTTGTCAGAAACGAGGGACTTGCAGTCCGGTGATGATGATGTCGAAACTGATAGATAAAGCTTAAGCTTCCTCCTAAATAGAAGCTTGATGGGTTGACTCCCCTTTTTGCAATCTTTTGCGGCATTAAGAGGAGCTTACCTGTAAATTCATTTTCCGATTGCTGAAGATGTACAGCTTTCCCTTCATGTTTAAGTTGATTATATACTTACAGATTCTCTGGAAAAAAAAAAAAAAAAGGATGTATTACAGCCGAGAGTTTTGGCCGCCCCTCCCCTACTCCTTCATGTGCTGTAAATCTGAAATTATTGTCACATTTGGTGAAATCATTGTGAACAATTGATCACCTTCTCTGTTATGAAAAACCTTTGAAATTATCCTTGCAGAATTTCCGAGTTTTTATTTTATTATTATCGTAATACAGATATTTCTAATAGATCTAAGAATAAAAAGAGAGATTACATTACTTATAATAAGTTTCAGGGGAAATATTAGCTTGACAATGAAATCAAATCTTTGGAAAATTTCCATATTTAACAACAAATTAGAAGTTCAATAATAATACAAAACACAGCAACTTTTTAATCCTAGCTAAAGAATTGTAAGATTAAACTACCTAATCTTAATAGGTTTTTGCCCATCAATAGAGCAAGGGCGAATAGTTGTGGAGAAGGAATTAAATCTTAGTTTTAAGCTAGAACTATGTCCATACTTGTAAATGTTCTCTAACTTGCGGTATTTTTCGCCCACCAAATAATACCTATAAATATTGCCCTCTAAATCAGCAAAAATCAAATGCTTCTCCAAGATAGTAAAGCTGTCTGTCCATCTTGAATCTTCAATGCACAAATCATCCTCAATGTGTATGCTTGACAACCTACGCCAAGAACTCGATTTCTTTTCCTTAGATGACGATGTAGTCTTGTGCTCAAGCACCCATATTGTGATCAAGTTATCGAAACACTTTACCAAACAAATGGAATCAAACCAAGAGTTGCCTTCCTTCCGCTCCCATCCAAACACACGAAAGCAACCAATATCTAAGTAACCTTCATGATTTTCGGGCAATGCTATATCCCTTGTAGTCCTATTTTCGACATCATAATGAAATACATGAGGACTACAACCTTCGGCTAGGATGTACAAACCATCTTCACAACAAACTTGATAATCAAAGTTTAAATCTCCGCCTTTTGTTTTAATGTTTTCGCTTATGAGAATCCACTCGCCTTCCTCTAACATGTACACATCATATCCGCTACTCCATTCTTCCAAATCATGTTCATTAAACAACAATAGAGTACAATCCAAAGGAAATTTTGTACTTTTCTTACCAAAAACATTACCACATACTAATGCAACTTTTAATACCCCATTGTCTTGAAGTCTCTTAGCCAAGTCCTCACTAGGCAACTTCAAAGGCACCCAAGTCCTCGTCGAGGGGTTGCACAAGAATAATTCGGTTGGCTTACTAGAATCAATTGTTCTACATAGAATTAAACCATTGTTTGATGCTAAGATACGACCTTTGTCCACTAAAAACATGATGGAATCCTTAGGAACACCTGTGTAGGAACGATTTTCAGGTAAGAAGCAAATGTGTAATTTTTGAACTCTATATCTTAAACTTGAATCTTCTTGAATGATCAAAGACTCCTCCGCTTTCATGCACGAGTTGTGGCTTTGTTTCTTTGCAAAATGTGTTTCGGAAAGGTACTCTAGTGTTGACTTTGCCATGGTTGACAATCTGTATAAGGGTTTGGCAGATAACCATGACATGGTCTCGTATATTTCTCCATTAAAAGACATGTTTATTTGTGACTATGTATGACGTATATTTTCTTTTTTGAGCAAGAAAACCAAAATATTGTATAGCTTATAGGATACAATATATTTCTTATGACTACAATCTAATGGTTTACCTTGGAAGACAAGGTTTTGACTAGTGTATTTTTTTTTTGGACAAATCGATTTACTAAACCTCCTTTTTTGTAGTTCCCTAGGATGATTAATTGTGAAGCATATTGCATACATGGAGCATTTATAAATGTAAGAACAATAGTTAGTTTAGGATTATAGTTGCAAATTTTAAACCTCTTAGAATTAGGAGAAGGGTTTAGGAAATACCTCCTTTTTTTTTTTTTGAGGAAAAGGAAAGTTTTCCTAAAATAAAGGCATTAGGTTAAAAATACATCAAATTAACATATATATTTTGAGATAAACAAAAAAGTTTGATCTAATGATCTATATTACGAGTGTAGTATATTACACCACTTATTTTTATACACAAACTTTAAAAAAAATCGGGTGTACAATAATTATTGTACATCCATTATAAAGATAGACTAAATTGATCAAAAGTTACCCCTGAAATAAATAAAAGTTACCCTAATATGCATAAAAGTAATCCAATACAAATAAAAATTGTTAGTAAAGAATCACATTTTAAATGACTAAAAATCAATTATTAGTGATTGAATGTAATTAAATTACCATTATAAAACTTTTATTATTGTCTATTTATATAAAAATTGTATTATGTTTAAAGTTACCCAAAAAAAGGCAAAAAGTTACCCTAAAATTAGATAAAAGTTTGTACAGTAAAATTAGTGTAAACCGGGTGTATACAAAAGTTTTTGATTTTTATAATTGTCAAGTTTTGTTATCCGTTTTCTTTCTTTCTTGTTTTAACTTCGTATATTATTTAATTATCCGTTTTCTTTCTTTCCTTTTTTTTTAACTTTCTTTCATGTTGAGGGCTTGAGGCGAGCTGCCATAGTGCCATGCTAGCTAAGTGCAGTTGTTTGTTCGTCTGCTAAATTTAGGAGATTGTGTGCGGAGTAGAGTAGTAGACCATAAGTGTACATTGGGATGGGACTAGATGAAAGTAGGGGTTTATTGGGCTTAGGCCTCTACCAGACTATGAGTCTATTCCATTTGGTCTTGAATCGGATACCCGTACTAATTTTATATACACGCGGTTTACAATAATACTCTCATACACTACACTATAATGTGTTTTTATCCAATTTGTAATATTACTAGTAATATACAAGTTTTTCCAACTAATTGACATATATATCAAACAACATTTACTACTCCCTCCGTCCCTAAATTACATTCCTCTTTCTCTCTATTATGTGAGGAATAAATGCTAGAAAGAGGAATGTAATTTAGGGACGGAGGGAGTACATCTTATTAAAAAATTCAAAACGTGTTAACTAATAAAGAACGGAGGAAGTTATTTTTTTATTTTGTAAAAATTGAATATTGGTGACAAGTGACAAAGTGTTGATTAATTCAGATACTACTATAATAACACTCTTGTAAGGTCTTTCAAATGGAAAGGACATCTTACTATAATTTCAATTGGATTGGCAATATTTGCAAAAACAAATAAACTCCAAATTAACTTATTATAAGTATGATAGATGCCTTAATCAAGATGTGATTTGATAAGATTTGATATATGCTCCTCAAATCAGAGTTTTAATTTCTTGTAAATCCATGATCAATAATGCTAAAGTAGGGTCCAATTGTCAAACTAGTACAAAAAGAGAAAATAGGAGGTAGATAAAAAAAAAATAATCATTAAACACCTCTCTCATTTTGACACGTGTCATAATTAATAGGTAATGCAAGAATATGGTGCTCCAAATAATGATATTGATAATCATAATAAATCCACACAGTTGTAATGTAGGACATGATTACCCCACAACTTTATTGCAAATTCCACACATCTCCCTCATGTTTTTATTTAATTTTAATTTTCATTATTTAAATTTATAATTTATAAATTATTTATTTATGGAGTATTTGAAAATAATTTTCTCTACAAAATTCACTCAGTCACAGAGTACTTCTCATTCCACTGTACACACTCTCAAGTCTCAACCTCTTGAGATCATCACCATTAAAACCCCCAACTCCCCCAAATTATAAAACCCTAATTTGTCAAACAATTTATTAGATTCATGTGAATTCACTGCCCAACTTCCACCAATTCAATTCATAAACCTTTAAAACCCAATTAAATCTATCTTTCCTTAAACTTTCTCTCTCCAACCCCTTCAAAAACCCTCATTTTTAGATCTGATCAGCAACAAAAATGGCAACTTTTACTACTTTGATTGTTTTCTCTTTAACACTGCTGTTCTTCAATTCCGACAAATTCAAGCTTACCCATGTAAGTTTTCTTGCAAACCCACTTGTAACTTGAGTTTAATTTTTCAGGGTATTTCTCCAATTTTGATTCCCACTTGTAATTTGAGTTTAATTTTTCTGGGGTTTTCTCAAAATTTGATTTTTCTTCTTGCTTTTTTTTAGGCAAATGAATTGTGTACCTCTTCAAATTCTGGGAATATGACAAATGCAATTGAAGAACAGGGGATGAAATTATACCCATTGATTGATAAAGATAGAGTGGAGAAGATGATGGTGATGAATGAAACAAGAAGAAAACTCGGAAGTTTCCAGATTTGTGCACCTTGCACTTGTTGTGGAGCTAAAGGTTATTGCTTACCTTCACCTTGTTGCTATGCTATCAATTGCAACATACCAAATAGGCCCTTTGGATTCTGTTCTTTCACTCCTAAGGTTTGTAATTGCTTTGGTTGCCATATTTAAAACCCCTAAGGGGTTTAACCCGACTCGAATCGGAATTAGTCGGAGTCTAGTAGGCACTGGATTAGTGGTTTATAAAATTAAAAGCCAAAAAAAAATTTACTCCTTAATTTTGGAGGGTCTAAATATGAATCCTGTTAGAAAGTGTGAATGGGAAGAATTTCTGTGTTCTAGCTTTGTCTTTTTTTTATTTTTTTTTACCAATTAATGTTTATTATGCTCATTGTTATTATACTGGGACAGCTATTTCCAGGTAAGGTTTTGCTACTTCTTATGATTTTTGTCAGTCTGTCTGATCAATTTCTTGGGAATTGGGGAAAAAAAAAAGAAAAATTTGACCCTTAAAAAGTTTGATTTTTTAGGGAAAAAAAAAAAAAATTGAAGTAGCAAAAGTTTGCTTGGAAAAAGCAATGACCCAAAGATTTTAGCCCTAGATTAGTTTTATATTAGTAGTAATTGATTAAGGTGCATAGTGGAGATTGTGATTAATGTAATTGTGGATTATACAAGTTTATGATATTTGTTTATGTATTGTTTCTTATTACTTTGATGTTAGAATCTTTGTAGTGGACTAAAAAGAGATTGATTGTAATTATATAGTCCCATTAGTTGACCTTTATTCTCTTGCTTCTTCCCTTTGTTCAATTCTGTTTCTTCTTTTTGTACATTGTTGTCTTTTATAACAAGGTTTTGTCCCATTAGATTATGAAGAAAGTGAGATTATAGCTTAAAGAACAATCTTTAGCTTGTTAAGAAAGTACTTTAGCTTGTCGCGCTCTAAAGAAAGATGTAAATCGTCTCCTAGCCAGGGACGAAACATTATTAGCATCAAATAACACGTAATTTTATCATAAACTCCTTGCTTTAGGTTATATGTATAATGAAACCCTTTAATCAAATTATTTAATGCTTCAATCACAATAAAAACAAAAAATCAACCACAAGATTGAGGGGTCAACTTTATATTTTTTAATTGGAGGGGGACAAGTATTGATATGGTATTAAAGATGTTTTGTTTTATTTGTACTATTGTAAATTATCCAATTGCTTGGAAAAAGTATTGCTTGGAGATGTTCAGTGCTTTGCCTGGTAAACTATTATGCCGTAGTACGAGTATAAGGTAATAAGCGGAGGACAAACATTCATTTCAGATTTTTCAGCAAAATATGTTCATGCTAGATCTATATGAGTAGGTCATTAATGTCAAATCTAAGTGTAAAATTTTATCGCATGTCGCGGTATTCTTTTCTTCCAATGTACAGTAAGAAAAATGAAAAAAGGTTCTAATGTTCTATATATGGACTTTGGGACGTGCTATAAACTTGTTAGTTGTTACCGGTTGCTCCTTTTGTACTTGTACATAGAAAGTGTCTGATTCCAAAACATGAAGCTTACCTTGATCAGTTAAGAACTTGCCTCTTGGCGACCTATGGGATCAAGTTCTATTAGGGACGCTTTGAGAGTGGAATTTCCTTACCTTCTCTTTATGCCCCACTCTCACGATGCTCGATGAAGTGTTTGTCGAATTATTGTGGTATATGTCTATGATGGTGACTAGAGTCATTGTGGTTGCATGAAGTATTGGTGTAGGTGATGGCATTTATGGTTGGATGGGTGGTTCGAGGGAGGGGGGTTTAGGCTTCAAATGACCATACTAAACTAATGTTTCTTTTAATTACATACATTGACTTAGTTTCGGGCTTTGTGCTTTAAATGATTATATTTATAATGAACTCATATTTCAACAAGAGTTTTAATTAATGCAGACTTATTTATAACTTTTATGTTTTCATGCATGAAAAAATATGTAGGAAAGAAGATGGTATGATACTTGGAGCATAGTATTAGTGTATATCGGTTATTTTCTTGAATTGAAATTAACTGAACTTATTAGACTCTAAATAAATAAAAATAAGATGAACAAATTAGGCCTTTAAGTCATCATCACTTTTCCATAAGAAGTACTACAATTTTATTTCATGAACATGGTTAGACAACCAATAATCCTTGTTGATGAATCTATATCTGTTTTTGGTCCAATTTTTATCTATTTGGGCCATGGGATGGCCCATGACAAAGCTCTTATTCAATTTTTCATTGTCACAACTCACAAGGATTGTGACATTCAACTCACTATTTAAGTGCTCTAAATTATCCATTTTATTACTTAATAAAATCTCCACTTTGCTCTAAACAATGGCAAAAATTAAACATCGTGGTCTAAAAAAATCGATTTTGAATTTATGGAATGAAGTCAACCAATTAAGGCAAGACTACTGACAATCCCTTCAAAACCATTTACCTTTTAATTGCTTTCAATTAAAGACATAAAAGGTTTTAGCTCTAGACATCAACAGTGACGACATTTTGAGAGCATCACCATTTAATATTCTATGACCTTTGTGTCACGTTGACTCTAATTTATTATTAGAGGACAATTTCAAAAATATTATGCTGATAGTTGAAGTTCAAGATCGGTTTATATACTTTATTAGTGCATTAAGTGATATAGACAGTGTATGATCTCCAGATTCTCAACCCTCTAGCTAAGATTGAACTACTCAACAATTCCAAATGTTTAGGTATTATTTTCATTGAATTCTAGCATAATATTTCAAAAATTTTGTCACGATTGTTTTTTTCTTTATTTTTTTTAAAGCAAAAGGAAATTTCTTCATACTATTGAAGAGTGCAATTGTTGTACTAAGCTAAAGTGGGGACTAAAAAAAAGGATGGTCGCCAAACTCCAAAATAATAATCGGTGGAGTGGGTAGTGAGTTAAATGAGTTTGTTGAAAAATTAAAGTATTCGAAATATCCAACGTTCTCCTTTTCTTTCTTATGCTATTTCGTTAGCTCTTCATTAATATACGGGCATGTTCTCATACGATTATTTTCAATTCAGTTCAGTTCAGTTCAGCTCTAATAAGTTCAGTTTACTTCAGCTCCTAGTTTCCTTCTCTTATATAATATTCATTTCATTTCAGTTCAGCTCTAATAAGTTCAGTTCAGTCAATGAAAACACGTCCGTACTCCATACTTCTCTAACGAATGTACACATAACATATGAATACATTATCCTTCATTTTCTAAAAATGTTTGAGTATTATTCATTACCACATAAATTATTTAAATTAGTTTTTATATGATGTTTGATCCATTCGAAAAAATTTGTTCATAAGATATGCTTTGCAAGTGGCAAGAAGGCTTGAGTTTGATGGAATTGAAGTGGATAGCGATGCACTAAATGTTGTTCATTTTGTGATGATGGTGCACTGTAGAATGACTCCTATTCACTTAGTTTAGGATGATATTAGAAATGATAGCATGTTGTTTGATGTCTGTACTTTTTCTCGGTTCATATTAAAAGATCATGTAATACGGTGACTCATCTAGTGACAAAGTGAGAACCGGTGAGAACTCTGAGTTTGTTCATTTAGGTCTGTTTCCCGAAGCATTATTTGAATAAAATTTAATTATCATACTCCAAATATCATCATATCATAAGGAGTGTAGTACAAGTTGTTGTTTAATGACTTTTTTCTGGCAATTGGGGCTCTTCATTAATGTAGTCTATACGACCATAAAGTCCATAATGCACATAAAGTTAACCTGATGAAAGTCAATATTGCTCAGTTTAATTTACTTTAGTTTGACCATTCAGTGATCTGTTGTGGTTGGATAGTCATCAATATAAACCATCAAAATTCCAGATGTGCTTTTATTGGCTGACCAACTCAACTCTCTAGCTCTTATACTTCTCCATTCCTAACTTTTTGCAGTAAATCACTAACTGTTCAACAGTTTTCAAGTACACAGTATATATGTTTTTTTTTTTTTTTTTTTAATTTCCTTTCTATATTCATACTCTGTACGGAGTACTAGAGAAAAATAAAAAAAAAAAACGAAAAACGAAAACAAGAGAGAACTAATTATCTTCTTGATAAATGAAGGGTCATCACTGCAAATAAATCAACAACTTATCTTATAGGGATCTCACAATTAATGATATAACTATGAAATCCATCTAACTAAGCATTTTTGTTTATCAAGGACAAGGAGGTAAACAAGAGTCCTCAAAAAAAAAAAAAAAAAAAAAAAAAAAAAAAGGCAAGCTATTTATGATTAAAAAAAAAAACCATAACTAAAGGTAATACACGAATATTTAAAAAAAAAAAAAAAGGGATTGTTTTATCGCGATTGGAAGTTGAACTAATGTGTGTCAAAATATAAAACTTTGTGCTGGTTTAAAATACTCCGTACCAACTTGGATGTAATTAAAAATTTTATTGAACCGAAACCCCAAAAAGACAAAAATAGTAGATGCCACTAAATCAACACAACATGACCTGAATACACAACTTTTCTTTGGCATGATAGAATCATATCATGTATAGACTAAAGTTGTATACTTAATAGTACTTTATAATTCGTATTTATATACAAGGCAGGCCAAGTATGGCACATAACTCAAACCCAGACAAGCTTACAAATCAATAAATGTATTTTTGACTATTGTTACACATTGTATACAACTCTTCTGTACAAAAATGTTCTTTCATATTTCGGTATTTAGCAGATTTCATTTCTGTAAATTCTATCTATAAACAACTAGTATGTCCTCAAGTCTGTGTATATATAAAAGCCTTTCGGTGTTTGTGTACCTGTTACCGAGAGATTGGTTTCAATGGTTGTGGATAGGGATTTGTCCAGCATTCATCGGTTAGGACAGCTTTATCCCATCGCCTTCTGAAGACCTTGTATTCGTTGTAAGACTGTCTCCTCACCTGAGAAGTATGGAAGATTTCATTAAGCATCTAAAACTGCACTACATGCAATTTTTGCTGCGAGAAAACAAACCAACCACACTACATTTATCGTGCTATCAAGACTTTATGAATAGTTGTGTTATACTCTTTATTTCAAGGTGTTACAGATGCTCAGACAACCAGAAAGACATCATACTGTTTTAAACCTACATACTATTCTAGTCCCTCAATGCATAGAAAACTACAGCTACACTATACTAGTCATGCTGCATGTTATCGCGATACTGCTATATATTAGCAGAGATTGATCAATCATATAAGTTTCATAAATTGGTACGAAGATAGATAACAAAGCATTCATCCAGAAGACTTACTTCAACCCGTTTGTCAAGAACGTGGAGTTGAGGCTGCATAAGGAAAAGAGCAAAATGGTTAGATACACAAAGTGACCCTTCCCTACAAGATAAGAAAACTAGTTCTGCAGCTCCACATAGTTTGCATGAAAAATACAAATCAACTAGACAATTACTTCACAACCCGAGGGATGAAGTCATGAAGAATAGATTATTGTGGATACACTATTGCTTACCTTTTTCCCTAGAGGCTCCCCTAGTGTAGGCAGACCATAATGTATCACATACTCAGCATCTACAACCCCAATTTTTTTGGTTCGATCTCCCTGGGAATAGCAAATCGAAAAACCTATAATTATAATGAGGAAAATGCACAAAATAAAGTGTGACAAACAATGATCGGCAAAAACTTGCCTGTGCACAATATCCCAGCTGCATGTCCAAACCCCAAGCATGGATCAAGTCATTCTGCAAAACACATTGAATTAAAACATGAACAATGCCAAAGCATGTTTTGTGAAGAAAAATTCAAAATCACTACACCACACAACAGGCAAGTTTTAGTTCATTAACTAATTAATTATACTGCCTCTTTAAAAGACTTTTCTTCAATAGCACATTGATAAGATTGGAAATACAAACACTTCAACAGAACTTTGTGAAGAGATTTCAAAAGCAATAGTATATCATGTATAATTAGGAGATCCCCTAAATTCCTTGGTAAAAAAAACAAAAAAAAACAAAGAGATCCCCTAAATTCTAAAGATATTAGCTGCAGATCATAGGAAAGACAAACCTGAATCATGTACCATACACAACGCCATGCTGCTCGAGAGAACACTGGAGCCATGACTTCTATCCACCTGCAACGCATCAAGAGTCTTAAAATTCGATAATTTACCCCCCTGAATATATTTTAAAGGGTGACAAAATAATTATTCTAGCAAGCTCGTCTCTCTTGTCCTTTTAAGGTTGAGAAATAATTACCCTGTACAAGGAGGACCAGAACTGTCTTCATCGCATTCATTATGCTTGTATGTTCTCCTACAAAGCATATAATAGCTTCGAGTTATCTCACAACAAACATTATACAAAAATAAAACCTGCTCAGCTATATTGTTTATATGTCAGCTCAAAAAATAGCAGATCCATATTTGATTAAGCAGAATGAACTAATGTAGAAGCAAATAAGCAACCCAAGCTATGACTGCACATCAAGATGCCAAAATGATTACCTGTGAACTTTTCCTCTCCTTCCTCGAGATGTAATCTGGTGATGCACCTCTGATCTGTTACCATCGAGTGCTGGCTGGGAGATTTCAAGACCCTCCTCTTTAACAATAGACACATACCTACATTAAAATATAAAGGCGTTCAAAGCCACCCAATAAGGATAAAATGGTGTCAATTAAGATAGCTGGTCCGGTCCTCAGATTCAAACATTCCCTGAGACCGAGCTTAGCAAATTGATTCAAAGTGAAGTATTGCAAAATTTTGAATTACTACATAAAATTCTAACAAGTAGATATGTGGCGTGACAAGGAAAATTTTAATGCATGCACTTAATCTTAAATGCACATCAAGCTTGTGTTTCTATGACAAAATTGACAACCTACAAGATGATCGATCATAAGGCTGTTATCAACCTCTTCAAATTAGCAGCTTATGTCTCACGTCTCACCCAAATTCGAAAACCAAGATTTTTGATTAAGTGGTAGGAAATGACTTTAATCATCTTGCAGAAGAATAAAACTACTTACTACTGTATTTGACATTTTTGATGTAATAACTTTGGCTCATAGTCTAACAAATAAGCATAATATTATAATTCACTCAATCACAAAATCTTAATAATCATCTAAATGAGATTTCATCATAAAAAATTAGTACATGCTTTACGTGTGCAGGAATGCAGGATGGTACACACCTTAAAGGATCAAAATAGTCTACTCCAATATCTTCATCCCAGAGAAAAACATATTCATAGGCAGCAACTACATCTGGGTGCATGAATCGCTTTGCAAACCACCTATATCACCATAAAAGACCTGAGCCAAGTCAGGATATAAGCAATTAATCTGATATTTAAGACAATGAACATTATCCATGCCAAAAAGAAGATAAAGGGTAGCCATCACATATTCACATAAAAACAAGCATGATACGACGAGGGTGATACCATTTAGTTTGATTGATTGCAGATATGTGTATGACCCGATCATTCCACGTAAAATTCTTCCATTGATCAAGATTACCATCGTAATGGAAAAGCATCACAGAAAAACCCCTCGAGAGAAACTGAAATACCACATGAAAAGAATTAGTATGTTATGTGTGGCACCTGTGCTAGAGCAATAAGCCAGCAAGAGCACTGTTGCAGATGATAATTACCTTGCTAACCATTGCATTCACAAGTTGTTTTTGCTTAATCCCAACAGCAACTGCCAGCAAACTCAGTGATGAGTTACTTTTCTGTTCAAGCAAACTTACAATTGATCAAATATTCCACGAAAAGTGTGATCATACTGAAAAACACATCATTATTGGAATGATAAAAGTTTTCAGCTAAATAAGTAAAACTCTAAATTGCTAGCTGTTAGCTGACAGTTGCCTAAATTGGCTGAATGAGACTTCAACCCTTGTTACGTGGTTGATAGTTAGCTAAATAGCCTCACTAACTACACATACATATGAAAAAAAAGGAAAAGAAACATTATTTACCTCTGGAAGGCCCCATAGTGGTCGCATTTCCAAGTTAGAATTCTTTGCGACAATACCTTGAGGCAATGACTCGCTTCCACGAGGTCTGCACTGATTCTAAAACATGAAGATAAAAATTTAATAAGATAAAAGGCACACAATCTATTATTATCTGCATAGGAAGGAAAACAGACCTCACCTCACATCTATTGCCTAGCAATAGGTCCATACTTCCAGCTAACCCCATTTTTGGAGTATCCTGCACAGGAAGACAAGGTTATTTAGGTGTTGCTAGTCTTGCTACACATTGTTGGTTGCAAAAATTAAAAGAAAGCCGAAAGTTATCTCTAGGAAGTTCAACTTATAAAAACATGTAGTATTGGGTGGACAGAGCATACCTGTCTGTAAACTGGTAGAATAAAAACACTCCCTACCAAGTAAATTAGGACAACTGCAGCAGCTGCTTGAAAAACACTGCAAATACATGACCTTCGGCTTTTTGTATCAGAAAACATTGCAATCTGCATACATCATAACATCATCAATCTCATGTAATGGAAGAAAGCTAGTATGTTGGAAGAATGTACTATTCCACCCTTAGCATACAAAGATTACAAACACACCAAGATACAACAGCATTCTTTATCATTTCACAATGAATCCTATTCTACCCGCGATGAGTACACAATCCAAACAGACCAAACTTTGAAATATCAAATCAGGCTCTAGAAGAAAGAATATAGCTTATTTTCCCCACTTTAACGATAACTAAGGTTTAGGATTTACATGTATTGCTAAAGAAGTGTCAAAGACTTTTTCAGCAATGATGTCCACATACAACTGAGGTTAGCTACTTCACAACATCTCATTGGGATGGATAATTCACACTAAGGAAGTTCTTCTCCTAAGACATATGGAGTACTACATAAGGCCGGTAATGGCAAATTATAAGATGCACCTAAGATTAAGCGCTCCTAGATGATGTAGCAACAATGCAAAAGGGAGAAAAGGGGTCAATCATCTAGGAGGAGAAACTACAGAAGATGAGAGTACAACTATATCGGTCCTAACTCCTAAGACCTGTGGCACTAATCACTCCGAAACAAGCATAAGCATCATACTAATCACAGGATTCACAGCTCACAAATAATCATGAGCTGTAGGTCCTCATATGCATCAAGGCTCTCACTACATTCGGATTTTCGCAGAAACTACAGCTGAACATCACAGAAAAACAATAGTTGTCTACTTGATTGATTACAACTAAACTGAAATTTCTAGCATGATCAGTTGAACTTTGACTTAGTCTCATAAGCAAAACTCATTCTTGCAGCATCATAAACTAATAAACCCTATCTAATACTCAATGAACATCCTTCATCAAGCAAAATTCGAGGCAATTAGTCATCAAAACAGAATTCTGCAGCTTGATTAAACAAAATTTTCACTTTTCAGACAATTTTAACAAAGTAATAGACATTATTTTGACATTTTCAAAGTAGAAATGAATCAAAAATAAGTATTCATTATCAATCAACTACAAATTATAAATTGTAAAACAAAACACCTGGTAATAATATAATCATCAATTACATAACAAGCAATATAAACATGTTAATAAACAATTAAAATATCATCCCTTACATATTTGAATATCTGATTTATTAATTTTTCAAAAAAGAATCCAATAATAAAATAATGTAGAAAAGTACTTACGTTTTTGGCAGCCATTTTTGTCTTTTTAACGAATTTCAAACTGTCAACATCATTTTCAATAATATTACTACAAACGTTCAAATTCTATCTCCTCTCTTCCAATAGGAAAAATGACCCTGAAATTCAAGCATCATTTCATCAATACTTATCTCATTAACATACAAAAATAAAAGAAAAATCCCACCTTTATTAAAAAAATTATCAAAATTCAGAAAAAGATTATAACTTTATACTCACCTGTTTAAATATCAAGGAAAAATTGAAATTGGAAGAGGGATTCCGTTTAATTTCTTTCTGGGGTATATAAATATCAAATTTTCAATAAAAAAGATTGAACGTCTCAAAGATTATTGAGAAAATTCTACAAAATTAAAAAAGATTTAGAGAGAGAAAGACAGGGAGGAGAGAGAAAATGTGAAGCGAATAGCACGGGGCACACGATCTTTACCATTAATGCCAAAATTAGTTTGTAATTTTAACTAAATTAAAAAGACAAGATTAAGGGGGAAAAATCAATTTCAATTTTTTAGAGCTCCCTAGCTTACGTGGAAGGTAGTATTGTAAGAAATGTAATCGTGTTGATACTTCAAAACATTTGAACAAGTTACAGGATTCTTAGGAGTAACTATAAATTAAATGATATAAACCATATAGTTATAGATGTGTTGTGGAGTTGTTGGTTTGTTTGAAAGGTTGGTTGGATAATTTTGGTGAAGAATTGTAGATTACTCGTACACAATAGTGAGTAGTAAACTTGTATACTAGAAGTTAGAACTCGTAAAATCATAATTAAAAGTCTAAAACAATTACCAATTGGTTGTTGGTGTAGTGGTAATTGAGCTGCACTTGATAGGGGAGCGCGTGTTCAGGGCATGTTCACATTTACTGAATTGAGCTGAACTGAACTGATTGGAGCTGAACTGATTGGAACTAAACTGAATTGAGCTGAAATGAATATTTTATGAGAGAGGAAAATTAGGAGCTGAACTGAACTGAATTGAACTGAACTGATTGAAGCTGAACTGAACTGAACTGAAATGATTGGAGCTGATGAATTGAAATTAAGTAAATATGAACAGGCCCTCAGTCCTCCGCAATAATAATTGGGAGAGAACTGAAACATAACCACCTAGAACTGAACCTCAAATTAAATTAACATATCGGATAAGAAAACACACAGACAAAAAGGAAAAAAAATGTATGAAAATAGATAAATAGGAAATTCTTACATTTCTAGAAAAAGTTATCCAATTTTCTACAACAAACTTGGTTATGGGAGGTCTTTTCTTATGATCAATCAACGGAAAAATGGAGCTTTTTGTGAAAAAAAGGGTCCACCACCACAATGTTTTGGGTACATTGCAAAAGGTTGTCCACTAATCACGTACACTTGTAATTATTGTCCTAAGCCGTGGGGTTAAGGGAATTGTGACTATATGCCTCAATCCAACTCATCCAATACGAGATTTTCTACACAATGGATGCATCACGTTACTTATCATTTTAGAATAGGTATAGATTTGAAAAATCAGTTTAAAATTGCGGCTTTAATTTGAACTTTTTGATGGGTAGATCTTGCTTTTTGCACAAGTGGTGTAACACACTAACACATTAGTTATGCATGATTATGTGAATAATGTCATATAATGTGAATAATGTCATAATATATAGTTTTGCTTTGACGGGAAATAAGTTTAATATAATAATTTGATCAACTTTGTATTGTAAGCATTATGAACTTATGCACAACACTAATAAGTTGCTTAATGTTATTTTTCAATACACATGATTTTTGGGACAATATTATAATATTTTGACGGGAATAAGGGCATGTTCACATTTACTTAATTTCAGTTTAGCTCCAATCAGTTCATATCAGTTCAGCTCCTAATTTCCTTTTCTCATTAAATATTCATTTCAGCTCTGCTTAGTTCAGTGTAGCTTCAATCAGTTCAGTACAGTTCAGCTGTCAGTTCAATTCAGATCATGTGAACAGACCCTAAGGGCATGTTCACATTTACTGAATTAAGCTGAACTGAACTGATTGGAGCTGAACTGAACTGAACTGATTGGAGCTGAACTGAACTGAATTGAAATTAAGTAAATATGAACAGGCCCTAAGTGTAATATTTCTATTATAGTTTAATCTATTTTATAGTAGTTTATACGATATGAAGTACCTTTTTTCTTATTTTATGGCCTCTTTAATTTAGGATTTTAGGGAGCGATAATCATCAGTTTGCCAACCCATTTTGTATCTAAGGTATTGAGTTGGGTTCAAAAAAATCCTATCCAAATATAGAAGAATAAAATCAGCCCGATTTCTAAGGACATAAATCATACAATAGCATAAGATCAGACAATTCAGGCTCATTGAAATCAAAATTATTGAATCCATCGATAATAGAGCATGATCCCTTCTTTGGACAAAAGTATTGCTAAGATCCTTATAAACCTCCTATCGATCTCCTTGTAAAAGTTTAAAAATCTCATGATATTTGTTTTTTTTTTTTTAGAAAAAAAGTAGTATAAAATTGAAATGTAAATTTGAGTAACTTGTAAGAATTCATTCTTTTTGGTTGGTTGCTACTTGCTAGTCAAGTCTAATTGTGCGGGGAAGCAAATAAAAAGTATAAGCAACATGATATTAAACCCGGGTCATAAGTATAAGCATTGATTTTTCTAGCTTGAACTCTGCCTATAATTTTTCCTCAAAATAAAATACTCGTAGTAAATTGTACTCTGTTATTCATTATTTGTACGGAGTATCAACTATTCACAAGTTTAAAAATACATATTATTTTTTAGGCAATCAAAGACGAAGAGAGAATTTAAGTTTCATTAATCACATTGTAATTGTAACAACGTATAATTTATTTTCGTTTTTATTAACATAAAGTTTTCTTTTTGATTGATAGAAAACTTTATGTTATATGCAATCCCTAGCTAGCAAAAAATAGTAGGGTTTTTACTTAATCTCTATACTCTAACATACAACCCTAGAAACAATTGTCAATGTTATTAGTGTCCTAGACAATTAGAAGGTTGCATAAACCCTATAACTTTTCCATATGCATTTTCACCTTCACATTGAGGAATCTCATTATGATACGTGAGTTTAATATCTTGCAACGTTATTCCTACACAAGGCTTCTTGGAGCTACATTCAAAAATCAAGGCCGTTTCAGAAGCTGATGTACCGCGAATTCCCTGGTATACAACATTATTAATTTGTATGCCCGATCCCTGCCATAGAATATTAAAAAAGCGATCAATATATGTATGCCCTTGTAGGTCGAAATGAATTGAATTGAAAGAGGATCGGAGGGTACCTGGCCAGTAGGGCAACTATTATGAGGACAATAATTTTGATCAATGATAATTGGATTTTGGACATTATTCATATGGGCCCCCAAGAAAAATATGTCCTTAACTCTTCCCTTGACTGGAGTTGAAAAAGTCTTAATTCTCAGCCCATTAGATGTACCTGTGAATGTTACTGACTTCACCATGACATTTTGGACCATTACACCTTCTTCTGATTTATCACGTCCAAGACTCCCTATACTGTTGGTCCAAATACCATAATAACAAAATCCGTACCATAATTAGTTACAGATTTTATTATTATTATTATAGCTTACTTTCACATTTAAAAAAAAAAATTAACTTGACATAGTTAAGGATTTTAATTGAAATTCAAATGATCTTGGAGGTATATATATATATTCAAGAGACACAAAGATTAAAAACGTGTTAATAATACGTAGAGATCATACCTAATACCGTGGCCTGGTCCACAATGTATGCGTTCAATCCATAAGTTTTGATTATTTGGACCAATTGAAATGCAATCATCACCCGTCTTAATAGTTGAATCCAATATTGTAACTCCGCTTGAAAAAGCTATGTGAATGCCATCAGTGTTAGGACTATCAGCATGTGCTGTAATTGTCATCCTTGTTATCTTTATATTTTGGCATGCATTAATCGTAACATGAAACATTTGGCTGTCAATTGATGTCAAACCATCAACGACTATGTTCTTCGAGTTATCGAACCCCAACGTCTACTCCAACAAAGGGAAAACAGAAAACAAGAAGAGGTGTATTAGAAAATACAAAATCAAAGATCTTAACGTATGTACACAAGACATAACAAGATAATAAAGTTTTTCTATGAGACAATCATCGAAAATTAAAGTAAAGTATCAAAATTACTAAAAATTAAAGTTGTAAATTACATTAGATTATTAATTAATCTTCATAGGTTGTATAGCTTATTATAATATTGATTGATATGATACAATTCCTTTGCTAGTTAGTTCCATTTACCATTATTATTATCGATTGAGTAGATTCAATCTTTACCAATAACATAAAAACAATCTACTCCAACAGGAATGACATAGAACACTACTATATATATGTACAAATAATTCATATGATATGAAATGATACTGATATAATTTATTGCCTAAAGTTTGATATTCTTGACTATATAATCTATTTTAGTAGTACTATGATGATTGTTTACTTAATATAGTTCATTTTGCAGCATAGACTGGGCTTACTTGTAAGTTAGCTAGGACCGTCGTTAGCTAGTGACATGTAATGTAAATTCGAGCAGACAAAATTATTTAATAAAAACATGTACACCATTTATAATTTACCCGGCCTCAAACGAATACATTATAAGTAGGTGCTCAAAGAGTATAATTCAAGTTAAGCAAAAATAACGAGGTTACCTTAGCCCCATTGGGACAATGTTGACTAGATGCCTTACAATTCCACAAGTACTTACCCTTAGCATCTAGGACACCACCCTTAATATGAAGGCCATTTATTCCATGAAACATAATCCAATGATGAGTAGTAGCTATCTCTCTATAATCATTAGGAGCAACTAGGGTTCCATCAATTTGGAACACAATTTTTGAACTCTTACAATTTCCTTCAAATTGCAATGGTTTCAACAAATATTCTCCATTTGGTACGTATAAAATGGATGGATTCGTCGAAGAACAAGCAGCATCCCATGCTTTAAGAAATGCTTGTGTTGCATCCGTCTTTCCATCATTTCTTGCACCAAAATTTCTTACATTTATAAATCTTTGTATCGATGAGGATGATGACAACAACGACGACAACAATGATGGTGTTAGGGAATTATCGAAGGTTGGTCTCATTCGAAAGGCCAAAGAAGGGTTAAGGAGGAAAAAAGGGAGTATTAGAAGGAGAAAGAGGTTGTTACTAGGAGAAGTCATGGTGATGAGCTTAATTCTAAGGGTTTTTGTGGGTTGGAGTGAAAATGAAGAGTCAATGAAATGTTGTTTGATTGGGAGTTCAATGGTTTTTAATTTATACTAAGGCTATGATAATTTATTTATGGAGATTAAAATAGAGTAGAAGAAAGAGTGGTGTATCAAAAATATTTTATTCCTAGTAAATCTCAATTAAGAGATATAAAATATATTAGATCAATTTGGATTGGGTAATATCTTATTTTCTCTTAATTTTTGTCCATTTTAAACTCTTCCTAATATGGGTTTGATTTTAGTTTTTGATGGAAAATGTGAATTTGTTAATTATATTTGATCCAAATATGTTGTTTTCTTGAATTTTAAAATCTTGTATATTTTTTTTGATTACAAATTGGTAATCATGGTCTAAAATTGTTAAAATTAATTCCCCATTTAGATTCCAATTTCTATAGTTTCAACTAAAATTCGCAGCCTCAAATTAATTTTATTAATTAAACATCATTAAGTACAATAAAAAAGTACAATAACAATAGTCCGTACGTACTTCCAAATTTACTTCCTCTTTACTAATTAAGTCATGAACTAGTGGCGGTAGCAATAAGTGAAATATTAAAAATTACATTAGATTTCAGTAATGAATGTAATTTCTTTCTTCATTTGTAACGATTTTTTTCTACATTTAAAAAATTCTTATTTTCTCAATTCTCATCAACCAATTAGCAGGCTCTTAGCTAGTACATCGGACCAATATGCAATAATCACACTATATATCAACACAACTATTGATCCCCTAAGGAGAAAAAAAATATATTGTATGCACACATCTATCATACATATCGATTTTATTTTTATTCTTAATTTCTTATATATAGGCAGCTTATGTACGACCTTTTATAATGGTTACATCTAAATAATATATGCTCCCTAATATCTTATTATAATGACACTATTGATAGTCGATATGCCGTTCACTTCTGATAGAACGAATTGGTTCTAAAAAAAAAAAAAAGATCAATACGAGTAATCAATTCGGGGCCTATTCACATTTTCTTAATTTCAGTTCAGTTCAGCTTTTAATTTCCCTCTCACATAAAATATTCATTTCAGCTCAATTCAGTTCAGCTCTTAATTTCCCTCTCACATAAAATATTCATTTCAGCTCAATTCAGTTCAGTTCAGTTCCAATCAGTTCAGTTCAGTTCAACTCCAATCAGTTCAGTTCAGCTCAGTTCAACTCCAATCAGTTCAGTTCAGCTCAGTAAATATGAACAGGCCCTCACATCCACATTAGCTATTAACAACCAAATAATGATTATATTAACATTATGATACAAGATTGGCTGAGCTACCAATGATGGAATGACATTAAAATTAATACTCGTATCCATTAGTCATTACAATTTTTGTACAACAATACAAAAAAAATAAAATACAATAAGACGTAGGGAGTACTTATTTATATACATGCGACGGAAATACGTGCAGAACAAAATTTGAACTTTGAAGTAGCTAGCCTGATGCATGATGACAAGCTCTATGGTTAATCGATTTAAAGGACGTACTTTGTGTAAAGTGCATGCTCAATCTCAGCTCATTACAAGTTAAAAATTTTACATTAATTATAATGTGATTATACATAGATAGAGAAAAAAATCTCCCCATATTAATCATGGAGTATAATATCACCTTTTTGGTACAAATTGAAAGTACTTTATAAAGAATGTAATGTCTGAAGAATCGCATAATACGCTATCAAAATTGGAAGTGATGCCATCATGCCAAAGATCACCCTGCCATATGCCAAAAGAGATAAGCTAAGACACAATATTAAAATTTCATAAACGATACCAAAATGTTAATAACTACGGTGTACATAATAACTCTTATGATATTACGCCCTCCGTTCTTGATCAATCCCTATGTACTTTTTTAAGCAATAGAGTAATTATTAGTTTATTACTCCGTATTAATTTTGACAAATTTCTTAATAACATATGATTTGATCAAACAAACTTACGCAGTACTAAGCACATCCGCATGTAGTCCATATTCTTTGGCATATATGAATGAGGTAATAGATTGTGGCAATGCCGCCTGAAAAAAGAAAAACAAAATAGTTATAACACTACCTAAGTTTTAATTAGTATCTAGTAACTTGATATAAACATGATATAGTGGTACGGAGTACATAGGATCTCTTGGAGCCGGGAGTCTGGGAGGGAGCTCTAACCACTTGAGCTATCCCTCGCTCTCAACAATTAAACTAGCTAGTTTTATAACAATATGATTTAAATAAAAATTGAAGAGAATAATAAGGGCCGGGTGTACACTAATATATGTTACCTGGATAATAGCTATACGAAGAACATCACCATGCAAACCAACAACAAGGGCAGCAATAGCCATGGCAGCCGGCCCAGCTACAAACTTCAGTATCATTCCAAATATGGTCAGCTTTGGTCCACACGCGATTAGCTTCTCTTGCAAAGCCATGAACATGCCTACATATCCCCAGTATAACTAAACATTAAGTTTATTATACATCTAGGTGTACCTATATTCTGATAATTTGGTGTATTGCACGTATAAATAACTATTTGTCTGATAGAGTAACACGTGTTTTTTATGTAGGCTTACCCATACTAAACATAGAAGTCCCAGTCCCAGCTTTTGACATAATGAGTATAGATCCATCAACAATGCTTGGTATTTTAAAATTGAACCTACATATACATCAATAACGTTGACATGTTTATATCCAAATTATAACAAATTAAATCAAATAATAAAATCATAGCACATAATTAATTATAATTACCTGCAAGCGAAAAGCGCCCAAACAATGCCTACAATGCAAGAATAAGAGTTGGGATTAGCAAGCAATTTCTTCCCAACTACCTTCATCAAAGACCATAAAGATGGTCTATTACCATCCCCTAAACCATCAATAATGATTTTTCCCTCCAAATCGTTCCGAGAACTCTCAAGAGAATGGACTTGAGGAGGATTCCTCACCACACTAGTACTACAATTCATAGTACTAGGAAAATCTGACCTAGATTGACGAAACTCAAGAACAAATAAAAGCACCGTAAGCCAAACAATAGCTTGAATAACCGAGAATTGAACAACTAAATCGATACCTAATTGACCGTACATAGCCCCTAGTAAGGGCACCCCAACCACAAGTGAGCTAGTTAGTGTACACAAAGAAAAATTAGTAATGGACCAACAATAACTTCCTTTACTACTACACCTAGCCCAAAGGGCTAACACCACGACAATGATGACTTTAGATATACCATCCGCGGCTAGGAACTTGTAGTTCCATTTAAAGGGATTACTATGTGCAGTGAAATCTAAGTTGAATAGAGGAAGGGTGAAGTAACAAACGAGCCGGTTTATGGCATCGACTTGATCGGGTTTAAATAGGTGCCACCATTTGACCGAACCATAACCTAATATTAGGGCTACATAGAGTGGAACCGTGGCTACTATGACCTTGTATATATCATCTAAGCTAATCATAATGATTTCTCTAAGTGATAATATATGATTAATATGAACGAATAATTGAACCCTTGTTAGGGCTTTATATTGTGTGAATTGTGAGAGTGTTTATTTGAGTAGAGAGCACTGTTTATGACAAAATCAGTGATCATCTTGCTAGCTATTTATATGCATATTCCATATTTAGCATCTCTATACTTTAGTCTAAAATATTTTTATTATTTTTTGGGAAATAAGTGTGAGGCTATTAAGTTATAATTTTATAAGAATATAAGGTACATGTTGTAGAAAGAACGTTTTTTACGGAATTATACTGAGAATTTAATTAAATACAAAGGCTTAACCATGGCATATTAATTTTCCATATTAACAAAAGAAATTTTTTATTATAATGAAAATTTAAAATAACAAAATAAAAATTGAACTGAAATGAAGCTCAAATTTAATAGGTTTTTTATTTTTATTTTTTTATTGTTATTATTTTTTTTATTGAATATCTTTCCTTTTTTAAAAGGTCAATTACTATTAAAATAGTTTGATATGTATTTCGTTAGAAAACAAGGGAAAAGGGGGATTATAACAAACTACTCATGAGTATATAATAGTGAAGTGAACAGGCCCGTAGTGTTTGTATTATGCACGCAAAGTTTCAAAAAAATTACATTCAATACATGCATGATCTTTAATATTTTTATCATGTATTATTCATTATATTTATATTTCAAAAAATAATTGAACTTATTGATACGGAGTATAATTAACGGGAAATTTGTACTCAAAACATTTTAAGAAAAAAACAATGTACATATGGAAAGAATACATATGAATGTATATACACGCAAATCTTTAATTTCGGGCGATTGTCTTTCCTAGTTTTCAATATTTCACAATATGTCAATTTTTTGTCTTTCCTAGCTTTCAATATTTCACAATATGTCAATTTTTTTAAGTTAAATATTTCCAAATCTAGTTAACATTCACCGATTATTGAATTTTTGTTATTGTGTAAATGGTTGACATTCATCATCATTTGAAACAAAGAGAGTACTCCGTATTATAATTTATAGGTCTATGAAAATTCTAGAATTATCTTTTATATATGAATTTTTGTAAATGGTATATGTAAATTATTCTTGATTGGCTGATCAGAAATAAGGGAATGGAATATTATTGGAATAATGTTTATAATAAATTATTTTAGTGAACATTATTGTTTTAAGACATGAGTTTGAAGAATTTTATTTTAATAAATTTACGTTTTGGGTAATGGTGATGGCATAAATTTTTTGACAATGCGAGTGTGTGTGATACTATACCTGACAATGTGGAGCATCATTATGCATGTAATAAGAATTTATACTCTGAATTATATATAGATGCTTAATCACTTCAAGTTTTACGCAACTTACACAAGTAGTGCCAACTAAAAATATTGTCCTGTAATAATGTGTGTTGTGACTCTTGTGAGCATGATAAAGTAGCGATTATGCACTTGGATAAATTGCGTGTAACTACATGAGTATTCCACATTGATAAAAGAATATTTTTTTTTTTTGAGGGACATTGATAAAAGAATATGTCAAATTGAGGAATAGTGTTAGATCGCTAACGCCACAAATCATCACATTTGACTGTCCCTTGTTTATAGAACAAGAGAGATCGAAATTGGTTAATTACTTTATAAAATTAAGTGACTATACGTTATAGTAAACAATTGTTGTTATTACTTAATTGTGTTGGTCCGTGTCATGTCAAGCAATTCTTCGCAAATTGCTGCCATATCATGCATAGCCGGCTCATATCGTGCACAAGCTCAAGTGTGTCCATCCCTTTTAGTACATGGACGATCCTATCTCGTGAGCAAGCGAGTTGGGTGAGGGATCGATCCCAGGGCAAGACCCTAGATAGATGCTCTTCCTCCTTACCATAGAAATTAAGGGAATGTATAATTTCTTCGGAAATTATGAGGTAGATAATATTATGAGTTGTGATAAGAAAACACGAATTTTCGAGTGGAGATAAGACATGTCGAAGAAAGCTGAGAAATCTAATCTTCTTTCTAACACTACTAAATATATATATATACCATTTTCTTGTGTTTCCATTTTCACAGTTTTTATTTGATGCTCTTTTTTTTCTGTCATCTAAGTTTCTCACCATTAAAATAGCATATTAATATCCCAACTTTAAGTCTTTGGATACATTGCTTATGCAACCAGCATATTTCTTCCTTGACAACTTGTTGGTACTAATTTACCATCTTTAGTCAAAGCACATATACAAGTACAATAATTATTCTTAAAGGTATATAGTTATTGAACTTATTGTATTTTCTTACATTATTTTTTTTGAAAGAAATATTCATTAAATTAAGATGTTTTATTATTTACCTGATTTTCACTTATCTAAACTTATTTTATTTCATCTAAACTTAATTATTTGAGCTTATTAGACTTTATAATTTGAACTTTAGTAACATTGTTTGAACTTTTTTTCTTAAAATGAACTTAATTTTATTTAATTGAACTTATTAGATCTGAAATAAGGTGAACTAATTTAAACATATATATACTTTTATCTACTAGATATATAGGCCCTAACCCTTGTTCACTTCATCTTAATAAAACTTTGTTGTAACTAATCACTGATTGTTGCTGCTCGATGAATTGAAATTATTGATATGATTTAAACATCAATTTTTAACTATTTTAATCGACGACTGTTATTGTTGTTCTATGAAATAAATACCGATTTAAACTTTTTTTTTATACAATAATTAAAGCTGATTTTATGTAACTTTCATATTATTTTGATTATTCTATTCTATCCACATCAATAGCATACATGAAAAAAATGGTAAAATACTAAAACATAAGCATGGAGGTGACTTCCTTTCATTACCTAAATTTGGAAGTAATGAAAAGTTGTATGCACTTATATATAGTCCAATCCTAATCCTAATTCCTAAGTATAATTACAGGTGGTAGTTATGTGCATGAAGCCATGAAATGTAAAACCTTTATGTAACTTCAATTCAATAAATACAATATCAATTTCTGTCATCTAAAGCCAAAAATATAAACCTGTCCAAAAGTGTGTAGAAAAATAAGTTGATTAAGACAGAGTAATAAAATAGGCATAATTCCCTTGCCAATATTCTTATCTGAATATATTCTCTCTAGCATCAAAATTCAAGTTGTATGTATTATGAAACCTTTATTTTTTATTTTTTTTTATTGAATGTCTACAAATTACCAGAATAAAGAAGACAAAGATGGTAGAGAAACTCCCAATCTTAGTCACATCATTTTATTTATATTTTGTATTATTGTTGAGAGAGACTAAAGAGTGCGTGTCATAAAGGACAAATAAAGTAAATACGATTTGATCATAGGTTTAATTGTTTAAAGTACTACGAGTAAGAAATTAACCAAATGTCCATGAACAATTATGCTGATGTTATGCGGCATCACACATGTTCGTTAATGGAGTGAACTAGTATCTTTGTCCCTAATCAATAGTTTACTCGTACAATTTGAATTAAACTTGTACAGTTGTAATCATAAAAAGCTATTACGTACATTGTTACCCTTATATGATTTTAAAAAAAAAAAAAAAAAATTATTATGCTTGTTCCATTACCTAACAAAAATTAATAAAAAGGTACCCTCTTAAAATTTGTCCAAATTCTATTTCTAAAATTTTTAAACATTCTTTTTCTATTCTACCTTCATTGCTCTCTTCACTTTTTCAAACTTGCAGGCAAGAAGAACCAATTCTACATTGAATGGTTCCAAAATTGACATGTGTAGAGTAAGTAGTACCTGAGATTGGGACTTTTTATATGCAAAAAGACATAATATTAACCATAAAAAATTTGCCTACATAATATTTTCCAAGATTTTATTAATTTGTCAAAAATAAAACTAGGCTGTTATTTATTATGCCTTTTAAGGAACACCTAAAAGTTGTTATTGTAGATTGTGGAGCTGTATATCCAAATTGGGAGATCTTGTTTTGTAACTTTCAGAACTTAGCTAGGATAAGACATTAAGGCTTTTTCATGAGGCCTTTTCTCCACCATGCTCTTGTAGTCTTGTCTAGTTGTCTTTCTTTCTTTCTCACTTTTTAGCAATTGAAGCTTATCTTATAATTTGTTGGATCACTTGGGTGGAATTACATCATGCAAATATAGCATATTGATAAATCAATGGTTGATAGTCTTCATACTTTATATTCGTATTTATGAAATTCCATTATCTGTATATGTCTATTTTAAAATTAACCGTAAAATTTCATATTTTTTAGATACACTCAGGTATATAATAGAAATAATCGGCATAGGTAATAACTATACTATATGAATGGTATAAGTCCCATCATGACTATTGTTTTCGTAAAGGCCAACTTCAAGTAGGCAAAATGTTACCAAGCTAAGCATGGTCTAGTGGTAAGGATGACACCATCAAAGGTTGGGGGTTCAATCTCCACTAGAGGCACTTTGAGGATTGGGGATCCCTTACCCTTCCCCCCTCACTCTCAAAGTGTCTGATCTGTAAATATCGAACCAAAAACACCGTGAGGGTTGAGATTTGGTCGGAGTTATTCTCCTTAAGTAGGTCAAATGTTAATTTTGCATGAGCCCAATTCAAGCTAGAAAGCGAGCATGGCGGATCCAATTAGACATTAAGGCTTTTTTACTCTATATCTCACTTCATATATTAATGGCCAAAGCAGTGAATTGAAAAACATGAGTTAATACAAAAACACAATTTGCAAGGAAAATCATACAAAAATGCTTAAATTGCAATCTCTAAAGGTTCAAATGCTCAACATCATGGGAGAATTCCCAAGTTTTTATTCGATTAAAGTATATAAACAAATAATTAATCCAAATCTCACCAAGCCTAACGGCAAAACATTTAGCTACAAGAAAGCATGTTCCCGCACTGCTAATCATTCTTTACAACATAAGACTCCCAATGTATAGAGTTGAGATATAGAGTGAAAAATGTAACCATACTAGGAACCATTCTAGATGAACATGATGTAGACGTAAGCTTGCAACTACTAAAATGATTCAGAATCAAAAGACAGTCCCAAAATTTACTGGTTTGTAGAGACAGTTGATGGTGGTCGTGGTCTATTAGTCACGGCATGCATGATCTCCCCATACCCAACAACGCCAACTAAAACATCATCTTCACCCTCAGTTACCCAAACATGGGTTGCCCGGTGAGAAAGCATCTGAGCCATAACAGCAGCCAACGAGCTTGTAGCTCTGCATGTCAAAGGAGCACTTCTTCCTCTATACATACTTCTAGCCCCAGAATTAGGACTAACAGAGTTTCCGAAAAATCCAATGCTTCTACTGCTAAATCTCCTAAGCCTCATTGAACCACTCCCATTGGTTCCGTTACTGTCTCCTTTGACAGTTGAGTTAACTCCAATATCAGGAACCGACCTTGGCGACATATTATCCTCAACACCCATAACAAACTGCCCAGCTGAGAGATTAGCCAAAGCATATGCTGCAGCTAGGTAATCACATTTCCATAGCTTACATGCTGATATTTCTCCTATGATTTTATGCTGACCATCAGGAGTAGACTCCACAACTGCAACAGCACTAGGATCGTGAGGCAGCTTCTTGGTGGCTTCAACAGCAGGGAGGGAGGCCTCTATGGAGGAATAATGAGAGCTGATTGCTCCAAGTGAAGAGATGGAAGAGAGAGGAATGGGAGCCAGTGCTCCCAGGCAACCAATGAGAAAACGAACAACATCTTCTCTAGAGAGACAACAATACTTTGTTTTGCTGATAGTGGCGGTAGATGAGGAAGGGCGATTGAGATTCGCGATGCTACTAGCATTGCTCCCTGCCTCTATGTTTTTTAGCCATTTTCCATTGTAAAGAATTGAAAACTTCTTGCTCACACCTTTCCATACGACACTCTTTGGCACAAGAAGACGCTTCACACCTTGTTTCATCATTTCTAGTGCATCTATCAATCTTGGCAAAATAAACAATGAAAAACGTACATTAGTAAACATTAATAATTGGGGCTTTGTTAACAATCCTTAGTTTAAAAAGGCCTGTTTTATGTTGGGTTATTTTAGCAGAGTGGGCTCTGTTCAGTGATTGAATAGAAATAATGCAGCAGGTAGCTGACAGGAATTGCCAAACATAACTTCAGATGAAAAAAATTAAAAAAAAAAACCCTTTTAACATTGCATGAACTTCAATTTATAAGAATATAAGATATGTGTGAACAATATCACGTACCCCCACTTGATTAAGCAATCTAAACAAGATAAATGAGTAATTAAAAAAAAAAAAAACTAAATATATCTCGATTGTTCGGTGCAGCAGAAGAAGCTTATGTAAAAACCAAGTAACCAACCATGTCTACTAGAGACATAGAAGCAGCCTTAAACAGCTCCAAGAAATTCCACCATATCAAACTATAATCTCATACATTGAAACAGGTTCTTTCTTTTTTTCTCATCTCAATTTTTTGAGGGACACAAAAAGTTGGAAAACAGTCTGTAGATGCTCTTCTGGTTTTTTCAAAAACAAAAAGAGCATCCCCCACCCCACCCCCCCCCCCCCCCTATGAATTTTTTGACGTGTAGAATGAGTATTAACCCAAGAAACTCATTGTGGTGGAAAAACAGACCCAATTGTTGAGTGTTGACCCTATTAATGGATATTCTATTTCTTCCTATCTACAAATGAGGATGAGGGAGGTGGCTAACTGTACTACAAGTTTCTTGTAAAACATAAATAAGTGCATCAATAGATCATACAGCTGCTTCTCTCGGCAAATTCACTTGTGAGTGCAGGTAAAGGCTTCTCTGAGCAATTTCACACAACTATTTTGTGCATTTTTTTATTCCACGTACATTTAAACTATTCTAGGCTTCTAGCATGTATGCAACAGCTTCTAACAATTCTGCCTATTGAAATTCATCCAGGTCTCCAAAAAAGATAGGTCTAAAGTATCATCCTAAGTGGGCAAGCAATCAGCTGAGCTATCAGTCGTGTTTGAATGGAGAGTAGAAGCAACTGTCTACACTTATAAACCAACTTATCCATACTACATTAAATGCTTCTGAGAGTGACATGTAACAGACTGTGGACTTAACACAAATAATCTCCTGATGTTTCATTACCTAAACATGACTGCCAACCACCCTAATCTTCGAAGTTTAATTCAAGGCTTCTAGCAAAGATGCAATGGGTTTCTACTGCTCAACAGCTCAAGTCTCAAGGTAACCTCTAGAAACTCAACTAAGCCATAAGATTATCCCATAGAAAGATCAAACCAAAAAAAAGTTTCTACTGTGACTCGTCTTTCAAAGTGATCATTGATTCCATGAGCTAAAACTTACCATATACAATGGTTCAAATGGCTTATTGTGACGTGCTGGATACTACCAGAGGGCAATATGAAGAAATTTAATCCCTGTTACTATGTTTACAATAGCCAATAGACAAAATTCGACAGTCGACACAAGAAGTGCATCAAAGATATGCTTACTTAAACAGGATCATAAAGAACATGAACAATCATAAACAAAATGGGAAGGTCTGTCTTGCGTAAAAAGTACTGGACTGAGCAATTATGTATGAACTATCTGAAGTTGTATATATACTTATATCTCCAAAATTTAAAATGCATCATATGTTATTTGCAAGCCAAAATACCATGCCAATAGTTACAGTAGAATTGGTTAGAGATACAACATGAGTTCAACTACGGAGTCATAGGTAGAGTAAATTTGACTACAAAAATCGGACAGTTATGCACCAACCAGCTATGAAAAAGGTTAACATAAACATCACCAACTGATTTACATCCCCCCCCCCCTCTCCCTCCCCGGGATCCAAGCAACATGCTCTGCCTATGCTGCACCATGATTCCATGACGAATAAAATCAGCCCTTTAATTATATTTTGGGATTACAGTAAACCAGAAGGATACAGACCGTGTCCTGTAGCTAATCTGACATTTATATTCCCAATGCACTCAGATTTTCCAGATGCATCATTTGTGCTAAAATGATCTACATGGCAAAGGGATCTACTTTATATGCAATCCAAGACAATTTAATGGGGCTT
This sequence comes from Chenopodium album, assembly GCF_948465745.1. NCBI lineage: Eukaryota > Viridiplantae > Streptophyta > Magnoliopsida > Caryophyllales > Amaranthaceae > Chenopodium > Chenopodium album. The sequence goes on from NC_137855.1 coordinate 3,359,284, forward strand.
TAAAAGCAATAGAAGATCAAAAGTAGTTCTATCAAAAAGAACTTTAAAAGCAGTATCCTTCACTCTCTCAATGTTCAGCCAGAAATTCCAGAAACAATTGATAAAGCCATTTGCATGGAATATAATCCATCATCCAGTTACATTTCTAGCACTTCAAATCAAAACAAGAATTGATGGAACTTTTGGATGCAGCACTCATTCGACCTTCCCCAATCTTTGTCCCCAAAATTCCAAAAGCTATAATATCAAACTAGGACTGAAAACAATACTTACATACTTGATACATTAATGACACAAATCACATAAACAAAAATAACAAAACAATCCAGGACAAATAAAACCAGGATCAGATCTAAGGAGAGTAAGAGCATGACACCTTCATAATATAGATTGTCAACTCAAAAGTCTCAAACTTATACTACAGTAAGGGCCTGTTCATATTTACTAAACTGAGCTGAACTGAATTGAACTGAACTGATTGGAGCTGAGCTGAACTGAACTGAATTGAGCTGAAATGAATATTTTATGTGAGAGGGAAATTAAGAGCTGAACTGAACTGAACTGATTGGAACTGAACTGAACTGATTGGAGCTGAACTGAACTGAACTGAAATTAAGTAAATATGAACAGGCCCTAAGTGTAGAGCAAACCAAGCCCTGACTTAACATCAAGCAACGAGAATTGCAAGATGACCTTTAAATTGAATCAAATCAAATCCGACAAATCATTGCAACATTAATCATATATGGCAAACTTATTAGTGGATGTCAAATTGTCAACTACATAGTACTTGAGTTCTTTAAAACCGTTGGGTGGTATCCTGGATCAAATCATATATACAACACCACCTTAAGTGACTAGTATACACTACTCATTGTTTGGTCTTTACAAAACAAAAAAAAATGAAACCTAACAAATGATTGGAACAAGAAGCATAAAAAGCAAACTTATAAGTGGAATGCCAACTAGTTCAGTTCGGGATACAATATCTAGAATCAAATCACGTCTACATCATTGCCTAAGCCAACGTGGCTCGAAATCAAAACATCTCACAATGAAGGTGCATCAAAACAATCAATCACAACAAAAACTTGAAAAATTAAATCAACTAAAATCAAAATTCAAACCTTGTAGCAGGATCCACTTCCTTAAGCAGGGAATTATTAGGAACAACAACCTCAGAAACTGGGGTTTTCATAGCTTTCTCCTGATCCTGCAAACACCAATCTTTTGCCAAAAAAGCCACAATATCCAAAGGATTAAGAATACCCACAAATCTTTGCAACCTCATTTCACTATTTTCAGTCACACCCTTTTGAGGTTTTCTTCTCCAAACCGGAATTCCTCCCTCCGTTGATTCTCCAATCGCTTTTATCGCCGCCTCCACCGTCTCCGTCTCCATAAACTCCACCAACTCCGGCTTCGCCACCGTCAGATCACCCACCACATGATAAACCAATACAGAAGCCATCTTTTTGCCCCAATTTTTCACTGAAAATTGATTTTTGATGAACTGGGTATGATTTTTGTAAGGTTCTGAGAAAAACCCAGATTGTAGAATTGCGAAAATTTGGAGGGATTTTGAGTGAGGGTTTTGATTTCTTCCAATTGGGAGAATTGTAGATTAATCTATAAATTAATTATTATAAGAGGGAATGGAGGAAGATGAGAAGAAGATGAAGGGCAGTAATAGGGAGAGAGAGAGTTTTGGCCATGGAAGATTGATCACAGAAGGCCATTAACAGACATGGCGAATCTGGAGATTTTGAATTTTTCTCTGACCTAAATTATTTTATTTTACGAGATTATTTCTAGCAATGTCCGAAGAACTGTGTTAATTTGTAGAAGAAGATAAATTTGGGGTTAAAAAATAAGTGGGTCGAAAAACAACAAAATTTAGTGATAGACTTTTCAAGAAGTGGGGTTAGATTTGTTGTTATTTGTTGATGGAGTTTATTGCTCATTTTGATTCATTTTGTAGTGTCATGAATGATTGGTGAGTACAAGATTAGAACAGTTTGATTTAAAATATTAAAAAAAAGAGTTTGTGTATACATATTTACTGGTATTTGTTTTAAATGATACAGATTCATGAAGTGTTTAGATTGGTTATATATGTATATAACTATATAAGCATACTTTGAGTTTAATATATTCCTTTTGTTTTATTTATTAAGACGATTTACGAAATAATGTTTTGTTTAAAGTCGTTTGATTAAGATGTTCCGCAATTATAATTATAATTGTATTAATTGAAGATGTTTATGTTTCCACTCTATTCCTTCAATGACAATTGATATTCTTTATTAACCCTCCCTTATCCTCGTTAGATGGGAGAACATGGTTTATTCAAACAATTTTTTCTTTTCTACCCAAAACGGCCAAATGTATATAGAAGTAAAAAAAAAATTATAATTGTCAAATTGTGCATTCTTGTTTATTTATCAGCATGTAAGGGAAAGCCTTGTGCGTAAATGGGTTTTGTTAGCACAAAGCAACACAAGTGGACGTATGTATTTCAATGGACCCTCCTACGTATGTATTTCAGTGGACCCTCCTACCTATTAGTAATAGAGTGCGGGTAATCGAGGCTTGTGACGGCCAAGCTAGTCAAGGGGACACAAGCAAACCCAAATCATGAGCTATAAAAGGGAATTGAGGAAGATGAGAAGAATATGAAGTGCAATAATAGGGAGACTGAAATTTTTGGCATTGGAAAATTGATCACAGAAGCCCACCAACAAACATGACAAATCTAGTGATTTTGATTTTCTCTTACCTAGATTTTGTAATTTGAGATTATCTGATTTATTTTCTAGTAATGTCCAAAGAAATAGGGTGTTAATTTGTAGAAGATAAAATTAGGGATTTAGAAAAGAGAGTCAAAAAAAACAACAAAATTTAGTGGACTTTTCAAGATGTGGGGCTTAGATTTGTTATTTGTTGATGGAGTTTATTGCTCAATTTGATTCAATTTGTAGTGTCATAAACTCATGACTAGGGATGGCAATTTAATTCGAGTTCGATCCGAGTCCGATCCGATCCGAGGAAAAAAGTCCGATCCAAGTCCGAAATAAGGAAATCCGAGTTCGAATCCGATAAAAAAACTCCGAATCCGAATAGGATTCGGATCGGACTCGGACCTTACATAGCATCCGACCAAGTCCGACCCGAGTCCGACCCGCGAGTTTTACACGGAGTATAAATTTATTTTACCCTACTTTTGTTACTCCTCCGCCACTTTTCCTCAACCAGTCAACCTCAAGGCCTCAATTTTTCCTCTCCTCTCTCCTGACTCCTCTCCTTCCTCTCTCCTAACCCCCTTTCTCTCTCCTCAATTTTCTCAGAACTACTCCATTTGTTTGAGAGTTTTTTATCAACTACTCCAATTATCAATCAATAATGGAAATCTAAACCAAAATAATAAGAACTCATGAACAGTCCCTCACCATCTATTATGAAGTAATTTTTGTTTTTGTATGGTTGTTTGATTTCACACCACTTGTTTCACTTGAAGATCTGAAGGCCGAAGCCAAGAAAAACCTTGGAAGTTCTCTTTTTCCCTAAGTAATTTGGGTAGAACTGAAAGTTCTTGGAGTACGAGTATTTATTTTTGTGTAGATCTGAAAATTATTTAATTTTTTTATAATTGTTCAAGTGATAATCATTATTATTTTTATGTGTAAAAATTAAATTCTAAACTTCTGCAACCCCTCCATTTGTATTTTTTTCTAATTCTGATCTAAGAAACGGAAGAAATTTGTAATTCTGATTCAAGATACGGAAGAAAACAATGTTTGGAAAACGGACATGGATTCGGAGTCGGAGGAGGTTGAGTCCATCGGATTCGGATTCGGATTTTATATAAGCGGAGTCGGATCCGGAGTCGGAGTCGAACTTTAGGTCCGTCTAGTAAACGGATCGGATTCGGACCCTGCACAGTCCGACCCGAGTCCGATCCATTGCCATCCCTACTCATGACTCATGAGTACAAGATTAGAACAGTTTGACTAAAATAATTTAAAAAGAGTTTGTGTATATAATGTTGTACTCGACTGCTCGTATTGCTTCAAAAGATATACTCATGAAGCACGGAGATTGAGTTCTTGGGTATATATATATATATATATATATATATATATATATATATATATATATATATATATATATATATATATATATATATATATGGATTACGGAGTACTTTGTATTTGATGTATCCCTCCACTCTAAGACTAAGAGTCAAGGCTGAAGACGACATTGAAGAGCAGTATGGAGGTAATTTTACGAAAACGCCATTTCAATAAGAGTAGGCTGATTGTAGCACTTAGGCTGAAGGCTAAGAGTGGTATGTACAAAGTTAACAGACCATGTATACTGCTATTGGCCTATTGCTTATAGGCTATTCTCACAACATGTTTAAAGGAGCAGTCAAGTCCATCTATAATTGTCTTGATGCTTCAATTTAAAGAGGATGACAAAAAATGAATCAGTCACATAAAAATTTCTTTCAAGCAGATAATAGTTGAATAACCATGCAACTTCCGGCACATATACTAAACTGGTACTTCATCTGCCGCTCCCTTGAAGACTTCAGATTCAAAGATTTAGATATCTATCTCAAGATGAATTCGGGGAATTCATTGTATTAATGATGGAGTAAACCATCCAGCACAAGTCAATAAGTCGCCTATCAAGGAAGAACTTAGGAGTACACCGGACCCCCTTTGAACAACCATTTTTAGCCGTTAAATGGTTAGTAGTCATGCAAGCAGCCAATCGCATTTAATTTCCAGATTAACTCCTCTAGCCTCAGCTACAAGTCCAGCCTTACACAGAATTTTCTGAACTTATTCTGTGTATAAAACTAAGCTACATGTTTAAGTGTGACAATTTGCTAGGAAAAGTAGCATCAGATCATCAAGTTGAGCATCACTCAATGCTGTTAATGAGGCTGTTGTATTTTTGAATACTTGTATTAGGAAATATTATGTGATCGATCATTTCCCTAAGGAGTTTGATAGATATCTTTAGGCTGATGGTCTTTGCAAAAACCTGTGTAACAGGATATTATAATTGACAAGATCAGGAACATCACCACTAGTTTTCATCTTACAAAAAAGAGAAAGTGCGATTCTGACTTCCTTGACCTTGCAAAATCCATTAATAAGTGTGATGTAAGTGATTGCATCTGGCGTTATCCTTTTACTAGACATCTCTTTAAACAGACGCATGGCATCATCCATCCTTCTTTGCTTACAATATCCATTGATCAAGGAGTTGTAGGTTACAACATCAGGTGTACAACCCATATCAAGCATAGTGTCAAAAGTCTGCATTGCTTTAGCGATCAAGCCTTCCTTACAATATCCATCGATCAAAGAGTTGTAGGTTACAACATCAGGTGTACAGCCCATATCAAGCATAGTGTCAAAAGTCTGCATTGCTTTATCGATCAAACCTTCCTTATAATACCCATCGATCAAGGAGCTGTAGGTCACAACATTAGGTGTACAACCCATATCAAGCATAGTTTCAAAAGTCTGCATTGCTTTATCGATCAAACCTTTCTTACAATATCCATCGATCAAGGAGCTGTAGATCACAACATCAGGTGTACAACCCATATTAAGCATACTGTCAAAAGTCTGAATTGCTTTATCGATCAAACCTTTCTTACAATATCCATCGATCAAGGAGCTGTAGGTTACAACATTAGGTGTACAACCCATATCAAGCATAGTGTCAAAAGTCCGCCTTGCTTTATCAATCAAACCATTCTTACAATATCCATCAATCAACGAGTTGTAAGTTACAGTATCTGGAACATGACAAGAATCGATCATCATATCAAAAACACGCTCCACTTCTTTCATCCTCCCTTCTTTACTAAGCCTACCGATTAAAATATTATACAAGGATATATCAGGTGAGATTCCGGCATCAATCATTTCTCGCAATAACCTCCATAACTCATCCCATTGCCCCAACTTACCATGTCCCCATATTAACAGGTTGTAAGTGGTGACAGTAGGCAAGACACCATCACTGATCATTTCAGAGAATAGTTTCGAAGCCTGAGGCAATAGATTGACCTTACAAAATCCATACATAACCATATGATACATCCCAATATCGGGTTTACAACCCATTAGTCTTCTCATCCTAAGCAACTTTCGCCCGGTTTTAGACTAACACTTTATTAAAGCTCCATAAGCACTAAAATCCGGCTGTAAACCCAGATCAATACCTTTGTAAAATAGCTTAACAGCATCAACACTACTGTTGATTGAACATAATCCATGAATTAAATTGGTGAATGTTCGAATGTCAGGCTCATAACCTAGCTTGATGATTTTACCCAGAAGAGAAAAACCCAAATCGACTTGATTTAAGCGGCAATAACACTCAATATTCATGTTCAGAGCACACAAATCAGGCAAAATTTGATCATGCAACAAATACAACTTCTTAAAGAGGGGAATTGCAGCAGAATAATGTCCAACTCTAAGAATTGATTTCAAAATTGAAGTAAATGTGGCAATTGGAGGTAAAGGGCGATCATCAATCAACTTATCAAATATGTTTATGGAGTATTCAAAACTAGTTACACTACTTTCAGAGTTACTAATAATCGAATCAGAATGAAACCCATTTGCAGAAATTTTATACAAGAAATGGGTTTTATTAGCAGAATTAAAATGATCAAAATTTCGAAAGTGAAATTGAAAGGTAGAAATTTCTAGGTAAGAGAGAAAGGAAGAAAATTTACCCTTTTTGAGTGACTTTAAACCTTGAATCAAATTGGTTTTGCCCATCTGCAACAGCAAAGAGGTGGATGGATTTGGTGCTCTTCAATGGTGGCGAATTCAAGTAGGAAGTACTACTAACTATTCACTGTGTTTTAGGAGTATTTGTTTTGTTGGAATTTGAGGGTGAAAATGGAAATTTCAATTTCGACTTCCTAAAGTCTCCTATTTCTTTTTTCCAAAGTCTCCTGGTAGTATTTGGGTAAGCAACTTGATGTCGTTTACGGGAGGTCTCGGGTTCGAACCTCAACGTATGCAAAAACTCTTACTGGGAGACTTACCCACCATAAATCAAGTGTGCTACCTGAGTCGAATCCGGATGAGGTTGGAGCTAAGCTTCGGTAAACCGAGTGGACATCCTAAAAAAAAAGTATTTGGTTAAGAACAAGCCTTGTTTAAAGACCTTGATAAACTAATTATATGCAAACTAAAGGGTAAATTTTTACTACTATAGTAATATTGTGGATTTGTGGGTCAAATTGCCAACATAATAGTGATTTTACCTGTGAGTAATGCTACATTGAGCAATATTACCCTAATACAAATTTATCACTTGATTTATATAACGGATTACGGTGTACTAGTTTGTCACTAAATTGTATTGCAAGTTTATCAAGATGATAAGCTTGAATTTTCTTATTTGTTTTGTGTTTAAATTTTAGGTTAAATTGTAATTTGGCTTAAATTAGATACCCTGTGTAATCAAAAAAATTCCAGTTGTAATTTATATGCTTCCAATGGTTCAATCAAATTGTAGCCCCGTGATATTTTTCACCATTGTCCTTAGTTTTCTTAAGACCTTGCACATCTCTATGACAAAACAAAATTTAAGCAATTTACTAACTCAGTTAAAAACTACATTGATCTTCAACAAATATGATACATATAGTTATCATTGTACATTTTGTAATCAACCTATATTTAACCCATATGAAATCAATTTGATGATACATATAACTAGGGCTGTCAAAAGCTGACACGACACGACAACTCGACACGAACCCGACACGAAATAAGCAGGCTTGGGTCAAGAATTCTCGAGCCGTTTAAATAATTGGGTCGACACGAGCACGACACGTAATTAAATGGGTTAGGTTTGGGTTGAAATTTTTAACCCGAAACCGACACGCATAACCCGATTATGTAAATGGGTTGAACGACAACCCGTTAACACGAACCCGACACGCTCAACCCGATTATTAAGTAGAAAAAGAAATTTGTATTTTTTATTCTAAACTATTTTTTTGAAACATTATTCTAAACTTGTACTGTACTGGTTGTAGAAAACATTGGTGCTATATAATTTTGGGGATTGTTTGGCGGTTTAATTTTGCGGACAAATAATTTTTTTTTAACTTTTTTACATTTCACTTTTCCACTTTAGAGGATTCTAGATAGTACTCGGTTAATCTTTATTTAAGACTTAATCATATATGTAATCCATAAACTTAAGTACCGATGCATGTTTTAGAAGTTCTCATTTTGAAGGTTGGGACTTGGGACAACTCTTATGTATTGGTTGGGTTGCTAAAACCATTATCTTTATGTTCTTGTAGTATCTTTTGCCAAAATAAGTAGCTTTAATTTCTTGTAGTATCGTTAATGATGTATGTCTTTTTAATTATTATGTTGAATATTAATTAGTTTATTATATATTATGTGGGTTAAAAGGTTACCAGGTAACCCGTTTAATAAATGGGTTAGGTTTGGGTCAAGGGTTTTCAACCCGTTTAATAAATGGGTTAGGTTTGGGTCAAGTGTTTTTCAACCCGTTTAATATTGACACGAACACGAATATGACACGACACGACACGTTTGACAGCCCTACATATAACTATTGAGGTGACCTAGGCAGAATATTAAAATTCTGAAATAAGTAACTCTGTATGTTTCCTATAACTACCCCAACTAATTGGTTCATGAACAATGCACTTTCATGCTAATTGTCAGCCACACTTAAGGAGTGTATTACCCTCCCTGACCAACTACTTAAAAATATACTTCATATGAATTATAAAATCTATAAAGTGTTCATAATAACTCGATCTTAAAATACACTAAAATATTCCATAAACTAGACTAAACACAAAACAATTTCCAATTGATCCTTCATTCTTATTTACTCATTACAAATTTTAATTAAGATGGTTTCTACCTCTCTACAGGAAAACTAAAGTACTTCACATAGATCGTTGTTAGAAAACTACAACTCATTTTGTGTTATAGGGCACTCTTCAATAAATTTTGTTAACAATTGTATTATTTCGGATTTAAAATAAAATTAAGTTTGCTCTAAATTAGAAACAATATCCGTACAATGCAATCATCTATAACACTATAATACTAGGACTTAGAAAATGCTTAGTTGATTATGAAAACTACGCAATCATAAGTTCATAACATAACATAGGGTATAAATAGAATCGCGATTTCATAATGTGACTATGTGTCGTATATAGAGAGTAAATAGAATCGTGATTTCATAATGTGACTATGTGTCGTATATGTATGTGAAGATTGCTAACCCGTAATCGTATCCATGCCGAGCATGCGTGAACATCACGCAGAGGGTAAAGAAAGCAAAAGATGCTCTTTACACACAACTTTTATTTTCACATCCGATGAGGGGCACACAACTCACACACTGACACACCTCACTCAACTCAGAGTCTCTGAAACCATTTTACAGAGAACATAGCAAAGACAAAAGGGACCCTCCCAATTGCCAAAGCTGCCGAAAGAAAGAATATTTCACTATTCATTAAATATTACCTTTACCCTTTATTAATCACTACTAATAAATGCCCAGAATTTCTCATAATTCTCCCCTCATTAATTAATTTACACTTTCCTTTTCTTGGAAACTGAGCTTAATTTTCCGTTACACATTTGATTATACTCTCTAATTTAGTAATTATGTTGTTGAAAATGGCCAATTTCAATAAAGTAGACAACAAAGAAGAATGTTTGTTCCTCTTCCTCGTCACATGAGCTTCATTTTCTTCACTTCCTCTGCTTCAGCTTCAACCTCAGTTCAGCTACTTCTTCAGGTCTTCTCTTTCTCTCTTCTCATTTCCTTTTTCTGGTAAAAAACCCAATTCATTTTTACCAAAATTTTTAAATGGGTTTCAATTTTTAGTCTCAAAGACCTTATCTTTACCTTTGTTTGAAGATTATAATAAATGGGTTGTTAGTTTTTTTTTTTTTGTTTTCTTGGGTTTTTTGTTTAATTTTTTTGGGACCCATTAAGCTTCCAAGTTTGTTCATTTTAATGGAAGCTAAAAAGGGTTTAAAATTTTGCAGATTTTTCCAATTTAGTAGGATTTTATTGCCATTTTTGTTGTATATGTTGTTGATATTGGAAAACCCTAGTGTAGTTTCAGCTGTTGATGTTCACCCACAAGATAAAGCTACACTTAGTGAGTTCAAATCAAAGATTATTGACCCGGGCCCGGGTTTGGGTTCATGGGTCGGGTCCAATTGCTCCAATTGGACCGGCATTACCTGTGAAAACCTGACCGGCCGGGTCATTTCAATGGACTTAAGCTCTATGAACTTGTCTGGGAGTATTAGTCATAGTATATGCAACCTATTTTCTCTTCAAACCCTTGTTTTGTCTCATAATAATTTTACTTCTGTGATTCCACCTTGTTTGGGAAGTGTGTTGAGTTTAAGGGTAGTTGATTTTAGTCATAATGGTCTTAGAGGGTTGGTTCCTGATTCATTGAGGAGGTTGAAGCATTTGAGGGAGCTTACATTGAATGGTAATAGGTATTTGGGAGGGAAATTGCCAATGTGGGTTGGTAATTTTTCGAGGTTTCTTGAAAGACTTGATTTGGGGTCAAATTCGTTTGGAGGGGTGATACCGGAAAGTCTGTTCCGGTTGGAGTCTCTCAAGTACTTGGACCTTTCGGAGAATGGTTTGTCAGGGAAGCTTGATGGGTTTCATCAATCTTTGGAGGTCCTCAATCTAGCTTCTAATCGTATTTCGGGTACATTGCCTTGTTTTAATGCTTGTGTGCAATCACTTAGCATACTGAACTTGGCAAACAATTCGTTGGTTGGAAGGATTCCTTCTTGTATGTCTTCACTTCGAGCTTTGAGGCAGCTCAATCTGTCCAACAATGGGTTGCAGTATGGGATTTCACCAATGCTGGTGTTCTCGGATAAGCTTCTTGCTTTGGACTTGAGTTACAATCAGTTGTCAGGTCCTCTTCCTAGCAAAATTGCTGAGACAACAGACAAGTCGGGGCTTCTTGTTCTTGACCTGTCACACAACCAATTTTCTGGTAACATTCCTCTGAAAATCACAGAATTGAAAAGTTTACAGGCATTGTTTCTCTCCCACAATTCACTTACTGGGGCTATTCCTGGGAGCATTGGGAATTTGACGTATCTCCAAGTCATCGACCTCTCATACAACTCTCTGACAGGTTCCATTCCTTTGAACATTGTCGGGTGTTTTCAGCTTCTTGCATTGATACTCAGCAACAACGGTCTTTCTGGTGAAATTCAACCAGAGCTTGATGCACTGAATAGTTTAAAGATACTAGATATTAGCAGCAACAAGATCTCTGGTCAAATACCCCAAACCTTAGCTGGATGCAGGTCACTGGAAGTCGTGGATTTCAGCTCTAATAGTCTTTCTGGACCTCTAAATGATGCAATGAACAAATGGTCAGATCTCAAGTTTCTGTCACTTGCTCAAAACAAGTTTGAAGGTACTCTTCCTAACTGGCTCTTCACATTCCCGTTCATCAGAACAATTGATCTTTCAGGGAACAGATTTTCTGGCTTTATTCCTGATGGTACCTTCAACATCAGCAAGAGTTTTAACAATGCAGCTTTGAGTGGTAATACTGAGGGTAATTTGGTATCAGTTAAAAGTAAGACCATCCAAATTTCTGTTATGGTAATGGATCGAAATGAGCTTAGTTTTGCTTATGGTCTATTATCACCTGTGGGAATTGACCTGTCAGATAATCAGCTGAATGGGGAGATACCTGAGAGTCTATTCACTTTACATGGTTTGGATTATCTTAATTTGTCCTACAATCTTCTGGTGGGTCAGATTCCTGTGGAGTTAGAGAAGATGTGGAATTTAAGGGCTATTGATCTGTCTCACAATTATCTTTCCGGCCCTCTTTTGGCCAATATTTCAAGCCTTCAAGAGCTGATAACGCTGAATTTTTCCTACAATTCTCTCTCCGGATTTGTTTCGAGGAAGCAGGGTTACTGGAGATTTCCTGAAGCATTTACTGGTAATCCAGCTTTATGCATTGAGGTATCTGCTGGAAAGTGCCAACCTCCACGAATTCCTGCACTTCCTGGAGACAAGTTCAGGGATGATATGGAGGAAGGGCCAATTTCAGTGTGGATTTTTTGTGTAACTGCTGCTGTAACCTTCTATGCGACCCTGATTGCTCTCTTTTGTTGGCCCCGATCAAGAAACTATATTCTTAGGTCAAAAATTTAGGTGCATTGTACAGAGAACAAAACTTTTGTATATCTGTTTGGTTTCATATGACTTTGATTTGTCCTCCAAGGAGGAAAGCAAGTCATGTTTTTATTAATACAATTATAGCTTTAAGCTAACTTTAACTTAGCTTGAATTACCATGTTTGAAAGCCTCTTGTGTATAGTGGATGATGAGACAAATGGACAATGGTATTCCCTCCATCTCTCTAGTTAATGTGCACCAATGCAGTATATGCCACATTAAGAATCAAAAATTTTGTTACCGGACTACTAGTAAAGCGTATATTGAAGGTAATATTGGAAATTAACTTATCAAATACAGAAAGGAAACTTAGTTCAGGACAACTCAAAACAGAAACATGGCATATCGAGGGACAAAAGGAGTATAACTTGTATCTCATAACTGATAGGAAAAACTGTAATTGACACTCTTTGAGCTTTTGCAAAATTGCATACATTCTGAAAATTACTGAATTATTACGAGGCTTAATTGCTGAGATTCATGACATCAGGTTCAAGCATGCCCTGGGGGCTAAGGTACTCAAGGAAGCTAAATCAGTTCCTAGACTAACACAAACCTAATGCCTCCCTACAATGCCACCCCTAAATAACCCAAAAATCAACATTCAAATTGACAAAAGAATGAGATTTTGTGACCAGTTATATATGCCGATCACAGGAACAGGCACAGATGATTTGATTGCAAGCGTGGCTACCCAAATGAACAAGAAACTACATTGTTCTTGACTTTGATTTCAATCCTTCATGATGATTACCAAAGCTGTGTAAAGGTAGCATCTTTAAAAATAGGAACGAGACTTCAAGCAATCTTCAGTCCATTCTCATTTAAGAATTCTGGTTACCTTGCACTGTTCTATCTGCAGAGCACCCCATCTTATACAGACCAATCGCACAATGGCATATCCTCTAACAGACAACACCCTTTTTTTCTGCTTTGACATCCCTAGTAACAAACTTGTGTTTTCCAAAAAGCATTTGCTAATATTTGATTGGTCCTTCCAAACTTCCTGATGCAAACTGGAAAAGCAGCAACAAAATTAATGTATTATTTAAGCAATGTACAACCTAGTTGACACATGAACTTGCCATTGCAAATACTTTGCTTTGTAGTAGTTATCAGTCTCACTCATCTCAACTGCAGTAGATGAGTAAGACAGTAAAATACTATGAATTTCAAACTACAGCCATGGTAAATACCTGCTGAACAATGGGGCTAGTTGAGGAAGTAAATTCATGTGTCAGTCCTTCCCAAACAATTTTCCCCTCGTATAAGAAAATAAGCCTGGACCAATAAAGATTATCAGAGATACGATGAACTGAAACTCTAATCACACACATCATATTTGATTGAAAAAGACATTTACCTATCAACTGCTCTTTGGATAGTACTATGTTGGTGAGTTACAACTATATATGATGCAGCCTTCCCAGCCAATCCAACAGCATCTTCACCTTTAATATGAACAGAACGGATCAGGTCTTCAACAACAGTTGATGCAATTGGATCAAGTCCAGCTGTTGGTTCATCATACAAAAGCACCTGCCCAAAAAAAGAAACAAAACAACCACTTAGCCAAAAAAATGTTAATTTCTATTCACACTAATACAACGGACTTTAAAGTGGCGAAAGCAATATATAATACTAGAATTGACATTGCATGCTTGGCAAGTTGGCAAACAAAGCTGGTCAACATAAACAAACTACTTCTGTTTATCATACATAATGTGAAATCCAATCACATAGAAGCATTATTGCTAAAATCTAAGTTGTGTATACATCTAAAAGACGAGCTCATGATCCTAAAATTTAGCACATAAAGGCAGATACAGAGCTTATTATTACCATGTACTAGGCTTGAAGAAGGTAAAAAAAAAATGAGTAAAAAGAAGCATGTAAAGCTCCTATATCCATAGATGCATATACATTATTAATATGAAGTATATAAGACACAGATATGACATCATGTACTAAGAATGCTTAAAATGAAGTGTTTAAGGGATGGGAGCCACTGGATCAGCACAACCCAAGGCTTGACATTTGATAGTGTTGAGCTGTTGACAAATGAGCACGTACAACGGTACAAGTAGAAGTAAATAGAACATGGATAAAGCAGCACATACAAATAGGGAGAAGAGCATGTGAGTTTTAAAACAAATTCAAGAAATTTATAAGGAAACTTAACCAACAGTTGTAGGTAACAGCTGGGTAACATTTCAACTTCTAAGCCATGTACCAGCAGAGCAGACTATACTAAACAAGCAACAACAATATCAGAACCTGAATCCCAATGATTGGGTTGGGCCGATGGCTACATAAACCAAGACTTTATTACTTGTAGTCGTCAACAAAGATCCTCTCCCTCCAGGCCTCCACGCCAACTCTATCAAGTGCTATAAGCTCATGTAAGTCTAATTTCTTCATATCGTTCCTAAATCATATTTTTTATCTCCCACGGCTTCTTTCAAGATTCCCATGATCCCAAATTTCTATTTTTCTTACCGGCACTATTTTGGTCCATCTTACATGCCCAAACCAACAAAATCAATTCTCCCTTATCTTATTCTCGATGTCCTACATTCCAACTTTGTGTTCTCGCGACTCCATCTCAACATACACATCTTTTCTTCTCCCTTTTTCCTAAGACTATACTAAACCCTTCCTGAAATTTTGAGCTTGAGATAGAAGAGAAACCACATGTAGATGGGTGGGTTGTATCAAAGAGACTAAACAGAGAAGAAAAGAGGTCGGGTTCATTAGCCTGTAAGGGGGGGGGGGGGGGGGGCTGAATACAATCTAAGTGGGCAATATAAAAATTTTCAGCAATATACGAAAAATAATAGAACCAGTTCTGGCAAACAGTCCTGCAAGTCTGCAACAAACCACAAAAGGACTAATAGAACTATAGCGAATCTATGGCCCCATTGCAACAGTATTCTCAGTATTTGGCAGTTCTATCTTGGATTACATTCATAGGATCTTTCAGCCGTAAGAATACGGAAAAATACCAAGAACTATTAATGAACCAATAAGTGACAGATAGGCATTACTGACAATGTTATATAATTCATTATAGCAGCATGCTATTAAATGGCATGCTTCCAATCATATTGGGACCTGTTAAAGTTTTACTCATAGGGTATTAATGTATTATACATACCTCAGGTTCTACAGTTTCTTTTGTGACGTCACATATGATAGAACGAGCTAAGGCAACTCGTTTTTTCATCCCTCCTGATAGCTCAGAAGGTAACCGATCCTCAACATCCTGCAGATAAGCAATATTTTTCGGTATATCTCAGAATCACCACATTGCATGCAATGACCCAACTAGCAATTAGTGACATGAACAAGCTTGTCATGGCCATAAAGACTTTTGAAAAAAAAGATTGCTATTTGTATTGTTAATACATACCTTCAGTCCTACTGCGGCTAAAGTTTCAGTTACCAGCTCAGAAATTTTATCATCCGGCATGCTAGAATTTTCATATCTAATTCACCGTGGATAAATGTAAAAAGAGGTTAAGCAATTGTATCAAACCCATAAGAAATTCTCAAAAGACATAGCTGATGAAGAATAATTAGGAGGAGAGGAGCCTCTTACAAAAGGAAACCAACATTTTCGCGCACACTTAGGGAGTCAAATAATGCAGCGCTTTGAAAGACCTGTCAATCAAGCAGTACAAAAATGAGCATCCATATGCATTATACAGCTGCTCCAATCAATAATAATTAGTCATTACTAATAATGTACAATTACCAAGCCAATACGAAGGCCAGATATTGAGACCTCCTCATCACTGATCAATCCTTCTCTCTTTTTCCCTCGAATATAGACCTCACCCTGTTTCTCACAGTATGTCAGTACTCAGGCATATATTTGAGTTAAATCTATAAGGCTAGAGAGCAAGTACAAAAGGATCCTAGTAAGATTGTTTACCTTGTCTGGAGCAAGAAGTCCAGCAATAATTTTTAATATGGTGGATTTTCCAGTACCAGAAGGTCCAATTATTCCAACTGCTTCCCCGTGTCTGATCTACAAGCAGTTGTAATGATCAAGAAACATTTTTAGGAATGCAAATAAAAAGTACACTCTTCCCCCACAAGAAAGGAATATGAAGAAAATGAATTTGCACCTTGAAGCTTACACCTCTTAAAATATGTTTCTCCCCAAATGACTTGTACACGTCTCTACACTCGATAAGTACATCCGAATCATCCTCAGGTTCATCAATTGAGTTAATAATCTTCATATCAGAAGAATCCTAATACCAAGAAAAGTGCATACAACCAAGTTTACAACCCAGCAATAAATTACAAAGAACACAAAAAGAATCAAAAAATTCTTTACTGGAAACAGAAGTAAATAATTACTTAAATGCAAAAATAGCTAAACCAAAGTTATCAAAGCAACTAACAAGCAAAAACAAGAAAAGTACTGTATAAAAAAAAAACAAAGATTGAGAGGGAACTCTTAACTAAAGAACAGAAATAAAGGGATGCGCAATGTAATTGCAAATTTAGATTATTAGCCTATCCAATGAAGTAACCAAGACCTCGGATCAAATTCCGTCTACATCATTGCCTTTGCAGCTATCATGTAAATGCAAATTGCAAATAGGAGTGAGAGACAAATGTAAAAAGACAAAGACATCAAATCACAGCCATAATTACATATATATAATCATTAATCCAAAACCCAATTGACAAAATGATTGCTAGCAAACTACAAATCAATGGCTTGCATAAAAATAAAAGCACTTACACTCAATTTAAAAGGGGAAAAACCCTCGTTCACATTTCTTGAAGGTGTCATACAAGAACAAGTGATTTTCCTCTGCTTAAAAACCCAGGAATTCGATATACTGGAAACAATAGTACCAGAAAATATAGTAGAACGAGAATACACATTATACGAAGGTAAAGGAAACATATATGAGCTCGATGTAGACAGCATTTTTGATCAAATCCAATAAATAATTGGGTGTATTAAAGATAAGGGTTTTAAAGCAATTTTAAGGGAAATTCAATACAATTGAAGCAGATTTCGATTGAAAGGCGGGAAATTTATGTTTTGGGTAGCTGAATTGGAATTGGGTAGGGATATAACAGGGTCGAATACAGAATAATTAGCAAATCAATAGAACCCTAAAAAGAGGAAAGAGGATTCAGGGTGTTGATGAAAACCCAGAAAAATTTGGGGAGAAATTGGGAATTTTGTGATGATAATTGGGGTCAAAATTAGCAGTCAAAATGTAAGATTATGCAATTGATTTTTGAGAGAGATGAAAGTGGAGGAGTTAGGAGTGATTTGGGGTCCCAGGAAACGGGAAAATGGGGAGGAGCCAGGAAGTACACCCACAGTATCTTTAAACAAACAAAAATATACAAGTATTTTTTTGTATTTTTTAAATTTATTTATTTATTTATTTTTACTTATTTATTTTTTTTTGTAATAAATTATAAGGAAAATAATACATGTACATGTACACTTGTACTCCGTAAGTCGTAATCCGTAAGTCGTAATGTACATGTACACTTGTACTCCGTAAGTCGTAATTTAGAGCTGTCAATTCGAGTATGGTTATGGTTTTGTAGTTCATGATTCTAGGTAAAGTTTTGATTATGGTTTATAGTATCGGGTGAAAACACAAACCATCAATTTCTACTACTAAATCAGATCCACCATGGTATTGGTATAGAGTTTGTATCGAGTATTGATTGTGTTGTCTGCTGTAAGTATGTGTGATAGGGCTGCAAAATCGGGTCAAGTATGAGTTTGTTCGAGCTAAGCTAAGAATTATCAGTATTCGATTAATCTGAAGCACGTGTTCATCGTTTAAATTTTTAGTTTTTTGTCGGGAAGAAAAAATATTAAATACAACCAAATGACACTTACAAACAAGTCATAAGAAATCAAAAATTTTAATACAAGTACATATTACCTTAGAGCTAACTGCATCGTAGATTTGATTAAAAACCGCCTAAATAAAAATTTTCATCTGAAGCATACTCACGGAGATTACGAAGCTTAGATATTCAATCATCGTCAGATGAATAAACAAAGATATAAACACACCAGAATAACCCCTATCAAGGATGTGATCTTTTTATTGAAAGCAATTTAAAGTTCAATGGACTTACCACCGGTAAAAACACTAGTGAAAGCCCCTACACGATTCATAATTGAGACCAAAAAGAAAAAATTAAGAAGAGGGGATAGAAAAAGTTTATTGGTACACAAATGTTTACATTTCAAGTTTGAGTACATGCTTTAGTTAGCTATGAATCGAGTTGGTTAAATAAACAAGCCTTGATTCCGTTTAAAGTTTTTTTTTTTTTCAATTTCTACTCATATATTTAGGATTTTTTTAAAGCTTTCTATATAAAAAAAAAAAAAAAAATAACAATGGCAAAAGTAATAGAGATTTTTCGAGCTTGAATGAATTTTGGATGAGTTATAGTTGAACATGAACAAACTTATGAATGAACTCAAACAACTTGGGTGCAAAGCAAGCCTTTAGTCATTTCGACTACTATTTTCGTTGGCGTTGGCGGATCTGACTTTTTTTAAATTTTTATTTTATGATCTACGTGTCGAAAAATGTTTGATATTATATGAACTTATTTTATATTATCTAACTTATTTTTTTTTTTATTATTTGAGGATACATGAAATTATTTTTAAAAAAAATAAGAATAAGTAAAATAATAAGATGAAATAAACAGGTCCTTTTTTTTTTTTATAACCTTCCCCGACAAAATATGGTCACAGAGGCAGAGGTGTCATAAATTGACCCGATTGATTCGATCCGATTCAACCCTAAAAAAAAAAAAAAACTCTTAATTTGAATTCTGACTTGTATGAACACAATAATTAGCATAACTCAACTTTGTAATAGACCCGATCTAATTCAACCTCACCTAATCCGTCCCATGTTCCTGAACCGACACATCGAACTCTCCTACTCTTATCCGGCGTAAGTCATGAACGACAACATAATCCATGAGGATTTTGGATATCATTGAAAATCATAATGAATCAATAATCTTCATAAAACAGCCTGGCCCGGATTTGGTGCATTAGTTAGAAGGGTGCACGAGCATCATGAAGGCAATTCATAATCGTTATGTAAAATCCTTTGCTGCTACAAGTTTAGGGGTTGGAGACAACACACAATCAGTAACCTATTATTCCATACTCACTTGCATGATTTTGCTTATTTATTTATTTATTTTTCCCTTTTCCCTCTGCAAAAATCATCAACTCATACAAAAATCAACTATGTAACAAGAAGCATGAAAAACGACTATGTTAATCAAGCTAAATGACACACATTATTGATTATCCCAATTGCTAGCTAGTAAACGTCATGGTCTCATGGAAGCCATTTTTCATGACCCCTTTTTGTTAAGGATTTGGAAATGAAGGCAAGGTAGTGAAGGCGTGAAGTCATATGGAATACTTGCACATTATTAATAATATACCCCGAAAAACCCAAGGTTATAACGTTATCTACTTATCTGAGTAATTTGTTTGGTTTTGTTGTGTTTTATCTGTCTTCTATAAGAAACATTGTTGTATTAGATTTTCATTTGATGACGATTAACTTAAATGTACAAATGGACTTATATTTATAATTTTTTATCGAGAATGTGTTCGACTTTGAAGGGATTTCACATTTCACATTAATCTCAATGATTGATTCAAACCTTTTTAATCAACTCAAAATTTACGAGTATTTTTTTAGTTCAAAAACCAATTTTTATTAGTTGTAAATAATTTATAGAAAAATAAGTAGATGTAAGAGAAAGACCCTACTCTATGGTTGGATAAGTTTAAAGTTTCATACTTAATTTTTTTTTAATAAAGGCTACCAAACTTTGTTTTACAACTTATCTTCACCATGCTACAAGCCTATAAGGTACTTTGGCATTTCGTTTACTCAATATGCTCATTTGTGCGGATGAATTATTTGCTCATTGCAGAAATGAGAAAAATCAGTTTTTTGTTCATTTTGTGCAAAGAAGCAAAAATAATTAGTTGTGATGATCGATCGTACGCATATTGCAGGATACAACCAATTATGTCACAAAAATTATTACCCCGTAGTATAGATTTGTTGATTTCAAGTTTATAAAAACAGTAATTAAGGGCTTGTTCTCGTTTATTGAACTAAGCTGAACTGAACTGAATTGAATTGAATTGAACTGAGCTGGACTGAACTGGACTGAACTGAACTGAGTTGAATTGAGCTGAACTAAACGGATGAATTGAACTGAAATTAAGCTGAAAAGAACAAGCCCTAATTTAAATATTTCAACAAAAATATAAAAATTAGAAAAATAAAACTCATCTTAATTTTTAAAAACAATAAAATCACTCTGTAACTTTGAAATGTAGTACCCCTACTCATAGCAAAAATTAAGGAGCTCTTTCCCAAAATAATGTTGGGAAAAACTCCAATTCCTAAAATACAGCTTCTTTTTCTTTTATTCCCATATTACCGTCCACGTAAGCAAGTTAGAAAAAGCCGATTTTTTTTACCGGTTCAGGGAGAAACCGCTACTTGAAGTGGCGGTTTTCAAAACTAAATACCGCTACTTCAAGTAGCGGTTTCTAGAGTGAAAAGTAGCGGTTTTCTGCTGTAATTTTTTTTAAAAAAATTATATATTAAAAGCTAGCAACATAATTCTTTCAACAAACAAATACTCAAAAAAGAAAAACAGAAATCAAATGATTATAATTCTCCAAGATTAATAGTTATACTTAGAAGAAAACAAAACTGAGCCCATTATGATTGCTAATACTCCGAATCAAACAAAACTTAAAAAAAGATATAAAAAAAAAAAAGAAATTAAAACTTAGTATGGTTAGATCTGGAATACACAATTACAAAAATTGAATAAATTAACAATTGAATTGAAAAAATAGAAATGAAATTAGGCCTAAATTAACAATTGAATTGAAAAAATAAAATGAAATTAGACATAAACTACACTAACCCTCCATTGCCCCTAATTTAAACATCAACAATCTAGAGCTTGAAGTGCGGCTCCGAGGACGGAATCAAGTAGGTGGAACAATTTTTCTCCATGTTTGAGCAGTGTGAGAAGTCGGAGAACAAATTATGGCAGAATCAAGCGGTTTTTTTTTTGTTTCTGTTTTTACTGGAAGCCAAAAATAAGAAGATGAGAGAGAATGAAGTTTAATGTGTTTTTTTTAATTACTCAAAGACCTAAAACCGCCACTTCAAGTGGCGGTTTACTAAGATAAAAACCGCTACTTCAAGTAGCGGTTTATCTTTGTAAACCGCCACTTCAAGTAGCGGTTTTCACATAAAACCGTAAAAAATAAAAAAATGCTTGAACCGGTGATGTGGACGGTATTGTGGGAATTTATTAAAAAGTAACCGTATTTGTGGAATTGAATTTTTTGGCAGCATTATTTAGGGAAAGGGCTCAAAATTAAGTACTCGTAACAAAAATTAATATTCAACTCATAGAAAAAATAAGGCGAAGAAATTAATATTCAGACTCATAGCAAAAATAAGGCGAAGAAAACGTGCTCCAATTGTGTGCCACTTCCTTACACTGTCATTTACACGCAAGAATTTGTGACTATCCCTCCATTATACGGAGTATAAAGATTTGAATAGTCGATACTTGATACTCCCGTATCCTTTTCCACAACTCCTATAAATTTTCCATCATAATCTTGTTTCTTTCCTCAGCTTCTTTGATTGAATCTCATACACTTAAAATCACGAACACAAGTTTTTTTTTTATTTAATTAATTTCACAAAATAATGGCACTTCTTTTCAAACCCACAATTTCTTTCCCTCTTAATTTCTCTTTAGACCCACCAAAATCAAACCCCAGAAGTTCAATTACCATGAAAGATAGTATTAATTGTTCCAATTTTAGCACCATTGTTGATTCTTCTGCTGCAATTGAGAAGAAAAAGTTGCCCATTTTGCTGTTTGATGTTATGGATACACTTGTTCGTGACCCCTTTTACCATGATGTTCCTGCTTTTTTTGGGTAATCTTCAATTCCTTTGATTTTCCCTCTTTTTTTATTTCCATTTTTATGTGGATGTGCTTATGTTTCTGGGTTAATGAAGAAAGGTTTGAAATTTAAGCTGCTTTGTTCTTGCCCCATTATTATGTCAATTATGATTTAATGTACTTGCACCAAATTAATCTGAAGTTGGATTAGGTTTGATCTAGGGTGTTTATGTTATATGGATTATTTGAATTGTATGTTCTTTTGAGAGCATGATTGATCTAGCCGAGTACGGCCGGCCGGGCGGGGGAGGGTGGGATTTGTCCTTCTGTATGCATTCTTTCCCTCTCTGCCTTAGGTGGGACTTGGGAGGCTAGGCATTGCAGGTAGTGTGTGGTATGGTATGGTAATTTGCCGAATAAGGCGGGAACTTGTGAATGTTACGGAGTTTAGATTTTATGTGTGCATTTTACATGTATATCCAATTGAATTGGAAGAAAATCTTGATAGAAAAGTGGATTTTAGAAGTATGTTTCAGTCATCATTCTCAATGTACATTGAAGAGAAAACTTCTTTATTTATTTGAGTATTGATGTAAAAGACTCTTAAACACTTAAAATTTTTGACTTCATAGTCAAATTCAAGCTAAACCTATATAGCAAGACACTTTTCCCCTCTCATGCTATGTGTGTTGGTGTTAGTCGTTTATTAAGACAATAATAATACACTGGATAGTTTGGAGCAATGATGTTGGTTCTGTTGATACATTAAAACTGTTGGGTTTGTCATATCTGGGTTTTCCTAATATGAGTAATATCCTAAGTATTTTTTGGTCTCTTGACCTCAAGAACTATAAATTGCTAGAGTTGAAGCTCTTGAAAGAGATGTCATGAATCTTTGTATTGTTGTTATATTATAAATTTAAGCTATATGTTATTCTTAGTAATGTTGTTGCTGTCTATTGTGGATATTGTCCTCAGTATGTCCATGAAGGAATTGATGGAGTGCAAGCATCCAACTGCCTGGAGTGAGTTTGAAATGGGATTGATTAATGAGGTATAATGGTGAATGCCAGAAGTGAGATTCATCTGTAGTATAAAATTATTTTGATACTTGAGCAGTCTGATGGCCGTCTTTGTGTTCTTACTTGTACTGGTTGTTGCTGGATATGTTGTGGTCTTCCAGTTGTTTTTCCTTTCACCTGTTTTATATATAGACTTTTCAGTAACTCTTTCTTAACTTCCCACATGACTGCCTTTGACATTCTCAAATATGCTTCTTAGTAAGTAGCAGATGTGAGAGTTTAAGAAAACTTATTTGCTCTTCAAGTTTAATAAATTTCATTTTTTTCAATAGATTTTGATTGTATTCTAGAAGCCGACATCATATATGGGACTATCTCTTGTATTTGAGTGGGATGCCTGCTCTTAGGGT
Organism: Chenopodium album; assembly: GCF_948465745.1. Taxonomy (NCBI): domain Eukaryota; kingdom Viridiplantae; phylum Streptophyta; class Magnoliopsida; order Caryophyllales; family Amaranthaceae; genus Chenopodium; species Chenopodium album. Next base: position 3,383,033 of record NC_137855.1, read on the forward strand.
CTCAGGGATGCCTTTCCCGAGCATCTTGCTTGCTTTTAAGGGTTACAATTTTTGGTGCACCTGGGATACAAGTTCTGATTTTAGAGTGGAACAGAAAATTGATTATTGTATAGTAAGTCACATAAAACGGCTACCTTTTTGATATTTTTGTCTAGAAAATAATTTAAAAAGGAATAGGTTTTTGCAAAGTTTTACTTTGGTTAGCTGGGTAATGCATAAGCTGAAGTGAATGTTCTATGGCACCCTTTGATTTATTTTGATGGGAGTTGTTATTGAAACAGTCACAATTTGGAAAAAAAAAAACCCAATAGCATGTCTGTTTCATGTTTTGTCTAAATTCAAGAGGCAAATATTGTTGGGAAAATTTTGGATAGTATACATGGGAACTTTGACAGGATATGTTTCAACAGTATATTAAAACATTTGAAGGTATATATTTACTTATTTAGACCTCTAGATAGGAATTAAGATGTTCTGCTGAAATTCTATGTTTTTAATGCTGCCTATAATTACATTGCTCCTGCCTGACTTATAAGTTTGCTCTCTGCAGGATGAATTAGCTAAAAAGTTTTTCAAAGATGGAAGGCACCTTGATGTGGAAGGTGAGTTGGTGTACTTAGAATTCTTGTTGATCATCGTAAATCTGAGTTTCAGTTTTGAACTGCTGGGCAAATTTATTTTCTTATTTCTTTTATTAATTTTTTCACAAATGGTTTAAAGGTTGGTCCCTCTACAATGTGTCATTCATGGATTTTTGAACTATTATTATATAATAAAAAGAAAATATTGAGTTCCAAATTTGTTGGTATATGTCATCGCTGCTACCATTTCTTTTCCAGTAGTCTACAGAAGTTTATTATTTTAGGTGTATGGTTGAAACTTGACTGATGTTCGAGGTGAGGGAACTCAGGTGTATTGGATGGTTTGGACCTGAATTGAGTCACATACTCACATGCAAGCAATTAACTAGAGGATTGTATAGACCAAATACTACTGAATAGATTGTTTGGAAAAATTGATTTACTCAACTTATTTTTATTTTTTTAATTATTAGTTTAATTATGGGCTTATATAAATGCATAGTGATGATGGTATTAGTTTTATAGTTTCATAGAGAGTACCCTTGTCTCCTGCCTTCGATATACATATTTTTACTTATTGATCCTTGACTCCTTGAGTGGCCTGTGTTATTGTTATATATTGAGATATAATATAAATATGAAAATCTGCGAGCAATTTGGTAAATAAGGGAGCACTTTGTAGTATTTACTGTGTAACTATTCTCCAATTTCCAGCTCTCTTTCTCCCATAATTGATCTTTGTATTATACTTAGATACCTGTAGATATCTTGAACTTGTGCTACTAGTTATTTGATAAACTGAAGCTTTACAATTTTCTTTGTAGGCCTCAAAGCATGCATGAAAAGAGGATATTCCTACCTAGATGGTGTTGAAGATCTTCTTCAAGTTTTAAAGAGAAACAACTATGAAATGCACGCTTTTACAAATTATCCAATCTGGTATTTGAGTTTTCCTTCATTTCCTTATAAGATAGAGTATGTTTTTGCTGGGTTCTATTTTATGTGACTTACTTTGTACTTTTGTAAATTGTTTGCAGGTATCAACTAATCGAGGATAAGTTAAAGCTATCAACTTATTTATCTTGGACATTCTGCTCCTGTACAATAGGTATATTACATTTTTAATTTTTTACTACCAGTTTATGGATTTCCAGCTGCAGTTGTGCCCGTTGTTTTCAACATTGCGTAGTAGAATGTCGGTAAAAAATGTTCAACTATCCTATGTATGACTGCTTGCTTTCTTTCTTTGTGGTGATGAATTCTTCCTTCCATTGGAGTGATTGGACCATCTAACAAATCGTGAACAATCAACTGTTGTCATTGTACATTGCTGAACATCTTTACAAAACTGTAAATGATCACCCCTTTTCAATTTGACCTTAGATTTTAATAATGGTATAAACCATCATATTTAGCTATGCCTAGTATTAGAATTTCTTTGGCTGTGAACCTACTCTGGGATTAAGCTCATTTGTCAGTTCCTTTTATTTAATGCCATTGAACCTTGATTTTTGTTTTTTTTTGAGTTTTGCTCAAAATTTTATAAAACTGTGTTCATTCCCCATGTTGATTCTCTCTTCTTGATATCACTGACATGTCAAATCAGAATTGGTGATTTTATGAGGGACGGTATTTGGTTTCCGTTGTAGCTTCAGCCAATCGTGCTTTAAAATGTCATTTGTTAATTAATTTATTCTCTCCACTGACCTGTCAGACTAGAATAGAACTTGTTTTTTCTATGTTGAATTATTGTGGACTTCCACTTTTTTATGCCACACCTTTCTTTTTTTTTTTTTAATAAATTTTTGGACTGAAAAACCTGATAACATGTGTTTTGTAATATTATATCAAAAAAGAATTAGCTAATGTACTATTTGATGTTGTATGTTTAAACTATTGTTTGCTCAATTGTGATCGTTGTTTTATTTTTCAATTCTCATTATGAAGGATTGTTTTGAAACCAGTATTTCTGATTAATGCTCTACAGGTAAATTAAAGCCAGACCCTAGTTTTTATAGTGAAGCCTTCAGATACCTTGACGTTGAGCCAGGAAGCTGTATATTTGTTGATGATCGGTAAGTGCTTCCAGCAATTGTGAATATTAAACTCTCACTGTAGATTTGTAGTTCAATGCTTGTCTTGGTTTTAGGGAATTTTTTATAACTTGTACCCCCAAATTGATTGTGTACTGCCTGCATTCAATTTTTTTTCCTGAAACGGACCTTTTCTACAGCTCTCATTTTTATTTCTGAGCTTTATGAATCATGCAATTCATTTAGGACTTTCCCATCGCCTCTTTTTTTTTTTCTTTTATTCTAATATGTTCTTTTGCTATTTCATGTTATCCATCATCCGTGAATTTAAGCAAACTGCTCATTTGATGACTGAAACTTAAAAATCTGCAAAACCACAGTGCTTTTTAGTAGGTTTGTTTGCTGTTCTATGCTGCAAATATATCTGAAAGCTATACACAAACTTGATACTTGGGTATAGGACTTCAAAAAAATATGTAAGATCTTTCAATAGTTTGACCTGTATATGCTGGATACAGGATACTTCCATGAGTGTTTACATATCTGAAAAATCATCGCCATGAATATGTTTTAAGCCTTGTTTATTCTGATTTTATATTTGAATATCTACATATGTCACTGTTGTGATGAGATTTTTGGTTGCAGGATAAAAAATGTGGAGGGAGCAGTGAGTGTTGGGATGGTTGGCCTGCAATTTAAAGGTGCAGATGTGTTACGTAAAGATCTGTCTCTCCTTGGCTTAAATGTTTCTGCAGATGAACTCAGCCACAATTGGATGAGCTCATGAAAGACATTACATTTTGGGTTTAGTTTTTTTTTTTTTTTATATTCTTTCAATTGCAGAACTCCTTAGTCACTAATTTTGTTACTCTGCATTGAATTCCTGGTGTTCTCTATTTTTTTTTTTTTTTTTTTTCCCATTTGGGTGTGGGGTGACTCATGTAGCATCATGTATATATGAAATTATCTTCTCTTTTGTGTTATGATCTCGCTTGAAACTTATATGACTTTTGACTTGATCGGTATCATGATGCACCATGACATGATCGTCAAACTACATGACATGGTCATTTAAATTCTATACAATTTTTACTCTTAGCTTTCCATTTCTGTATGACCATAGTTGTTGTCTCGGTGAAGCTAAAATGATAAGATGTAATCACGTAACCAGTTTGATGCTCCCAATTTTTCTTACTTTGCAGATTCGTGGTTATATACAACTGTAATATTGAAGTTCTACTTTAATGTCTGCAACCTTCTATTTGGCTATGTGCCTCATGAGCCAAGGAATATGACTTGTACAATCTTCTTTCAATATACAATCTCAGATATACTAGGCCTGCCATCTTTTCTTCTCTCTGTAATTTACCGCTTATTGTTTTAGAAAATTGTATGCAAATAATAACAGGTGCTTATGCTGTTACATTCTGCATGTAATTATACTTAGTCTTACTCTTCAAAGTACTGAGCAGTGAGCACAATTTTTTTCCATCTTTGAGGATGAAGGAAACTTGGCAATGAGGTAAGTCAGGTAACCTTTGGTACTTTCCTCAGTTGTATATTCTCTCTCAGATTTATGTGATGTTTTTCATGGTACAAAAGCAGGAGTTTAAGTGATTTATTTATTTATTTTTTTTTTTAAATTCTTGATTTTCTATAAAATTTTTTTGCTCCTATTCTCTCTTGTTGGATCGATTTTGATCATTATTTTGTAAAATTGTGATTGGCATCATTTCATCATTAAGAGAAATTACGTATGCTGCTACAAATTCATTTTACTGATTGATTCAGATATTAATCAGTAAATGTTCTTGCACACCTGTTGTTTGATTAATAATACCCTTGATTTTCTGCTCCAAAATTCGTTCTTCATTTCTTCACATTTATTTGTAAGAAAGTTTCCGTCAATGAGTGCATTCAAATTAACCCCAGATCTTGCAAGATTTGAGCTTTTTCTCTGGTTAATTGGAAATTGGAATCCAATTTGGCTTTCCCAACTAGATTTGAAACTCAAATTTTACTATATCTGATCTGTTTTTACTTAATTCTACTGAAGGTGGGAAATTGGTAATTTCTTTAAACTAGACTTCTTACTATTAATACTAAATTACTAATGCTTTCTTTCTTGTAAATCTATAATGAGCATATATTTGCTGGGTTTTATCTTTTTTCAATTGAAGCTACTCTTTTTTTGGGTTGAGATAGAAATTACTTTCATGGAAAATGGAATTTAGAGGTTTGGCTTAGCAGCGTTTCTAGGGTATATTGAAACCGTCTTTTAATTGGTTTACAATCTTCACATTCATTAGGGATAAAGTTAGGTACATCTGAACCTTCCGAAACCTCTCGACAAAATCACCCTATTTGTTGTTGTTGTTATTGTTGTTTACTGACTGTATGAGTATCGATTTTATGTTGTTGGTTATAAGTCCATAGACTATGCAACGGTCCCATTTTTTAGTTAAGTGTTACCGAGTATTGTACCTAGTCAACTGTTCAATTGTGTTACAGTGTACACTGCATCTTAAGACTAAGTCAATTATAACTGCTGTAATGAGTCAAACTACCAACTTATCTAAAAGAAGGCTTCAATATAAATTCTAAGTACGAATTTTAGTTTCTGCTGATTATACCGACAATCCAAAAGAATATAACTTTGATCACCTTAGTCTTGTACTCTTTATTTATAGTTTCTTCAGAAGCCCATGAAGTTCAAGGTAGTTGTATTAATTTGACTGACATCTTTATTTAGATTTCAATTCATCATAGTATCTTTACAAAATTTGTTGAGTATGTCTATAGAATTAGATTTGCGAGAATATACCCATGCTAATGCATGAGATAGTGTTGATAGCAAAGGGGAAATTATCATGTCATGTTAACTTAGTTTCCGTTGGTATAAATGTGAATAAATATGATGTATGAGAACCTTTTTTTAAGGAAAATTCTACATAATATATAGCTTTTTAAAATGACTTGTTAATTACTTTGTATAATATAGGATAGGATGCCTAAATTTTTTATAAAATCTTAATGAGCATCATTCTGTTGGCTGTGAACTTGTACGAAAATTTGCATTGCAATTCACTTCTAGACATGCTAGTTTGTTATCATATACGGAGTATTCCGTATTATGTAACTAGTTACTAGTGTATAATAACTTTTTCATCATTATTTTGTTTACGATTTGCTTAGAATCTTGCCTAGTATAGGATATGAGGTTTCTATTTCAAATGATCTCCCATTTCTTGGCAAAAAAACACTTGGGTGGGTGGTGATTGCAATCTGTTATTTTAAATCTAATTTCAATGAATACCTTTTTTATTGTTCCTGTTCCAAGTTTCAAAAGGAACAGGTTGTGCTGAGGCTATTGGCAGTAATTCCATGTTATATATGGATGTGATCTTAAATAGGACTTTCAGCTTAGGTTACCTGTCATTTTGGAACATGATGTTTGATGATATATTTTTACTTTGCCTTGGGTTTGTTAGGCAGTTAATTTACTTAATTATTCTTTTTTCTCTATTTGGTAGGCAAGGGCTGCAATTAGCTAGGCTGTTATTTGTTTTAGGCAATTGATATATAATATATATTTTTAATTGGATTGCAACAATTGAAGTCACTCACAATAGTAGCTGTGTTTTGCAGGTCTTTAAGATGTTAAAAAGCTGTTATTCGTGCAGTTCTTATGATCCATACATGCTTAAAATCCCAACTGTTAATGAATTAACATCAGAGGAAAAAGAGAGAAACTTCATCCGCAATGGGGCTGTTCTTTTGGAGATGCAGATTGCATGCTTTAAAGGCAAGGGTAAAGAGCCAATTAAGATATATTCAGATGAAGAAATTTATCGTGCAACAAATGGTTATCATCCAGCTCAGATCATTGGTCGCGATATTGCCACTGTATATAGAGGAAACCTTGAAGATCGAGCTGTTGCTATAAAGACCCGTCATGGCCTTTCTGGCTCAGATGAACTGATTGAGTTCTTCTTAAATCAGGTCACTATCAAGCAGCATATCAGCCACAAAAATGTGGTTCGCCTCTATGGTTGTTGCTTAGAGACTCACGTTCCCATGCTCGTCCATGAGTTAATGCATGGTAACTTGTTTGATCATTTGCATAGGTCAATTGAGTGCTGGATCTCCTGGAAAAATCGCTTGAGAATTGCCACTGAAATTGCATATGCAATTTCTTATATGCATTCTGCAGAATCAAAGCCTATTGTTCACAGAAATGTCAAGTCAGCAAGCATTTTCTTGGATGAGTCTCTCTCTGCTAAACTTTCTAACTTCGGACTGTCCATTTCTATTGACCCTGAAGAATTGAAACCAAAATGGCCGCTCGAGGGAAGTGAAGGATACATTGATCCAGAGTATGCAGAGACCTTAGTGGTCTCTGAGAAATGTGATGTTTATAGTTTTGGGGTTGTTATGGTGGAACTGATAACCGGGAAAATCCTGCAAATATGTGGATACAAGGTGGTGATATAGTTAGATACTTTTTTTCATATATGACACAAAATTGCGTGTTAGACATTGTTGATCAGAGATTATTGCTAGAAGGAAGTGTAAAATCTACTATAGCACAGTTTACTGAGCTTACGATGAGGTGTGTCCAAAGTCAAGGAGAAAGAAGGCCAACTATGGAGGAAGTTGTATTACAGCTTCAAAAAATGCAGAAGCCTTTGGACTCGTGCTCAAGGAGTTGAGGAGGTTGCAATTGCAAGATGACAAAGAATCTGGAGTGATGTAAAACGGAAGATGCATGATACACAAAGCCTTTGAGCAATTGAGCTTTGGCTAGGGATGGATGAATTTCCAAGGTCTAGCACTATTGCGTTGCATTTTAAGTGAAGTTATCATTTCTGTCATTTAAATGAAGTTAAAGAAATGCTAAAGTGACCTTGATTTTTCTCTAGTTTCTTCGCAATCAGCATCCCACTCATACTTAATGTATCATGTAAAGTTGTAAACTGTGAAGTACTCTATATGTCAATGTAAGTACTTAAGTATATGGGTTTGGATCTAGTTTGAATGAGACCTAAAGGAGGAGTTGTTAAAGGATATGAAATGCTAAATTATTCAGACAACAAGGCAAGTTTTAAAAAATCTTTGATTGTCCAATAAAAAGCTACTACCACTGTTTAGTTGGTATTTTATTAGTTAAAGTTTGAATTATTATATAATTTGATTAGTATCCTATTATTTCAACATTCACGTTCTTCCACATGGTTAGCTGTGCTTTGTGCTTCATTTTTGGTAAGTTGTATGAAGTTGACTTTTCCACTGTTTTCAAATTTCAAGGTTTTTTTTTTTCTTTTTTTTTTTCCATTTTTTAATAGGTTGAAGTCCCCTATCTTGAGCATTATGGGCTAAAGGATTTCATACTTGCAGGAGAAGGATAATTTTGAATCAGATGGTTCTGACCAAACAGCTTCTTGGTAGGTAAAGACTAAAGATTGAAATATTTTGGGAACAATGAACTACCTCTTGCTCCAGTTCATCTTAATAGCTCTATATTTTTGTGTACACCCATTGCTTACAGTGGCATCTTCACCACTGATGGTGGCGTATCCACTTATTGCAAAGCCTGGTTGTCAGGATATTTGTGGGAATGTAAGCATTCCGTACCCATTTGGAATAGGTGATGATTGTTACCACAGCCTACCCTATGAGGTTACTTGCAATACCTCTTTGTTGCACCCAAAACTTTTCCTGAATGAATTTAACCTTGAGATTGAACAGATAAGTATTCATACTTTGGTTCAGAACACTATTACTGTAAAGACTCCGCTTCAGAGGACCTGCAGCATCCTAGATACAAATATAAGCAGCATCGACCTTAAAGGAACTCCTTATTTGTTTACAGCGGGGTACAATTCTCTTTTTGTTGGGGGTTGTGGGAGTAGCACCCTCTTGTTAGATAGAAGCAACAAGATCATTGGAGGTTGTGCAACAGTTTGTGATAAGAGTCCTATGATAACGAATGACTGCATTGGTCGTGGGTGCTGCAGCTTTAATCTTCCTTCTTCACTTGACTTTTACAGCGTGAGCATCTTCAACTTTGGTAATGGTACTAATGACTGCACAAACACCATGTTAATGAATAGAACCTCATCAATTATCAGCGGGGCTGTTGATCCAAGTCTCTCAAAGTTTGCAGTAGTCCCGACAGTACTGGAATGGACACCCGGAAACATAACAATGCCTGCTGATGACCCAAACAAGAACTGTCAAGGCCCTCCAGATAAGTATGATTGCTACTGCAATTATGGAACTTTTGGGAATCCTTATCTTCCGTATGGATGCCAAGGTAAGCATTATAGATCCTTAATTTCTGATACACTATATCATTTCAGAAAAAAAAAAATTAAATTGCTGCCCAATTACAATTTCTGATTCAGTTCACTTTTTCCCAACTTAATTAGTCCCAAAAGAATGCAAGGAATGCAAGCTAGGGTGCACCAAACAAGGGAACCATTATCTATGTGTTCGATACAATTCTGATAAATCTCATACCCGGTTGATCCTTTTGGTTCTTCTTGGTGGTAAGTGTTCCATACTTATGTTCTGCTGTTATTAATTAAGGAATAGCATTTACACTACCTTGAACAGAACAAAGATTTCAACAGAGAAATTAGTATTTCTATATACATTATCATGTTTATCTGGAGTTGAATGGCGCTGAGTCTAATTATTTAAGCTCATTATAAAATTTTAGCATAATTGATACATGATAACTCTAATATGTTAAGCATATACAAGTGTACGACTGTGTAATGAGCCTTAAAAGTGTTTCATGCAGGTTCAATAGTTGGCCTAATGCTGTGTACTGGAAACATAAGCTGCATATACCTTTGTGTTAAGAAAAGGAGGCATTTGAAAATGAAAGAGAAATTCTTCCACCAAAATGGTGGTTTTGTGTTGAAACAACAGCTTTCTTTGAACCAAGGCAGCAATGATTCAACAAGAATATTTACTACTCAAGAGTTGAGGGAAGCCACTAACAATTATAGCAAGAATAACATTCTTGGACGTGGTGGTTTTGGTACCGTGTATAAGGGGATTTTACCAAATAACCAAGTAGTTGCTATAAAAAAATCCGTGGTAAGTGACCAGAGTCAAGTCGAGCAATTTATCAACGAGGTGGTAATCCTAACCCAGATCAACCACCGAAATGTGGTAAAACTCTTGGGATGTTGCTTGGAGACTGAAGTGCCCTTGTTGGTTTATGAATTTGTCTCTAATGGAACTCTCTTTGATCACATACACAATGATGGCGCCCGTTGGCTCTCTTGGGAACACTGTCTGAGAATTTCAACTGAGGCTGCTAATGCAATTGCTTATCTGCATTCTGCAGCTTCAATGCCCATCATCCATAGAGATATCAAGTCCTCCAACATTCTTTTGGATGATAAATTCACTGCAAAAATAGCGGATTTTGGAGTCTCCAGGTTAGTTCCCATTGATCAAACTCAAGTTACCACCCTGGTTCAAGGAACATTTGGGTATCTTGATCCAGAGTACTTTCTGACAAGTCATCTGTCTGAGAAGAGTGATGTCTACAGCTTTGGAGTGGTTCTGGTTGAACTTTTAACTAAGAGAAAACCAATTTCATGGGAGACTGGACTTGAAGATAGAAACTTAGCGATGCAATTCATTAGTTCAGTCAAGAGCAATCAATTTTGTGATATTCTTGAGCCTCAACTCATGAAGGAAGCATCTCAGGAGCAGCTTTTTAGCATTGCAGATCTTGTAGAGAAATGTCTTAGTGTAAAAGGAGAAGATCGGCCATCCATGAAGGATGTTGCAAAGGAGTTGGAAGGACTGATGAAGAAGATAATAATACAACCTTGTTCTAATCAGCACAATAATGGGGACCTTGGCTTGTCAATGGAACATAGACACTTCATTATTCTGCCTTCCCAAGAGCAGAATGTATCCCGTCAGATAAATTTTGAGGAGGATTTAATTGTTGAGATGAGTTCCCCTCGTTAGCTGATCAAGAAATTCTTTTACCCTCCCAAGAGCAGAATGTAACCAACCCGTCAGATAAATTTTGAGGAGGATTTGATTATTGAGTATTTGAGTTGAGCTCTGCTCGTTGGCTGATCAAGAAATTCTTTTATCCATACTGTAAACAATAATTTCAGGACTGATAAAGTCCACTCTTCATAAGTGCAACAACGCTTCAAACTTACTGAAGCAAACAATGAAATTGCCTGGGAGATGAATTGATCCAATTCCATCTACAATAGGTGGCGGTCAATCAGATTAAGGCATGTTTTTAAGATTCTTTTGTTTAATTTTAATGGCTTTGAGTTTTAGATGTTTTTTTTAAGTTGTATATTACGTGCAAGACCAATTGCTGCTTGTAGTTGTTTGCTTCATGTATCGTGAATTCGTGATATCATCTTTTATATAATTATATATTCCACCTTAAAGAAATGACACTGGCATGGCCAGCAGGCTGCAATAGAAACCTAAGGATACATTGATTCGGAGTATATAGTAATCTCAGTAGTGACAACTCTCAGAGTAATGTGGAATTTCTGACAGAGATCCTGCAGATATATGGAACTGCTGGCCTAGTGACCTCAGTAGTCACAATTCACTTGTTCATTGTTTTGTTCAGTCTGAATATGCATTGTTAACTATTTAATCACATGGTGGTTGGGGATCTAGTGTGAAAGAGAGTGAATACTGAAGGGAGTGTCGAAAGATTAAAGATTTGCATAGTGGAAGGTCAAAGTTCTATTTCGTTGTTTTTTTTCCAAAGTCTCAATATACGATGCGACATATCACGTATGCATGAGTTGTGACCATTTTTTTCGGACAGAGGTAATACTTTGTTAAAGGTATCTTCTTAACTTAATTTCTTTGCTTGTTCAAAAATAAGCCGCCCCAGTTGTTTGCGATTGTTATTTTTTTGGTTCTATATACTTTTTGGTTAGTGGGTTATTTTGATCAATTCACTTCTCCTTCATTCCAATTTTATTAGATGTCTATTATCGTCTTAACCCCATTACTCCACAATTTATCTACCTTTCCCCTCCCTCAATTTTATATTGTATCTAGTTTATTTTATTTTATTTTATTTTATTTATTTATTTATTATTATTTTCCTTGGTATTCTAATATAAAGTACTCCGTGATTGAGTAGTATTTAAAAAAAAAGGAAAATTATAATACCCTGTAGATAATAGATACTGACATTGACCTTTTTCTGAAGTGGATTTTGTGTATCTTGTCAATATTATATAAATTGGCCAGAAGCAGCATTCACTTTGGGTTAAGTTGTCTTTTGTTGACTTTTCTCTTGTTTTTCCAAGTATACCCCTATTATTAGATTAGGTGGATCTGAATCCACTGACCATCTCATCTATTTGGTATTATGATTATTGCTGTGTAGTTCTTTTTTCATTTGTAAATACTTCATATATATGCTGTCCATTATACAAAAAACCTTTGGTACCATGTTTCAGCTCATCATTATAGCTCTATTTATGTTGGTGCACCCATTCTTGACGGCGGCATCTTCATTGCCGCTGATGACAGCTGATCCTCCCATTACAAAACCTGGTTGTCAGGACATCTGTGGGAATGTGAGCATTCCGTATCCGTTTGGTATAGGGGAAAATTGCTACCACAGCTTACCTTATGCTGTTACTTGCAATACCTCTCTGCCGTCTCCAAAGCCTTTTCTGAGTAAATTCAACTATGAGGTGGTAGAGATTAGTCTAGAAGATATGTATACACACACCATAGTAGTGAACACGCCGCTGCAGAGGACCTGCAGCGTCCAAGATGTTAATATAACTAGCATCGACCTTAAGGGAACTCCTTACTGGTTCTTTGGGGATTCCAATGCTTTTATCGTGGGGGGTTGTGGGAGTAGTGCTCTCTTATTGGATAGAAGTAATAAAGCCTTAGGTGGGTGTACGACAGCTTGTGATAAGGGTCATATAATAACGAATAATTGTACTGGCCGTGGGTGTTGCAGCATTGATGTACCTTCTTCACTTGACTTTTATCGTTTAAATGTTTTTAACTTTGGTAAAGGTGAATATAATTGCACGAACATCATGCTGATTAATAAGACTGCAATTGTAAACAAGGTGGTTGATCCAAGTCTCTCAGAGTTTGCAGTTATCCCGACTGTACTGCAATGGGCCTCTGGAAACATAGCAGTGCCCTCTGATGACCGAAACAGGTACTGCTATCCTGCTGAAGGTCCTCTAGAGAATTTTAATTGCTACTGCAAATATGGCTATTATGGGAATCCTTATCTTCCTTATGGATGCCAAGGTAACCATAAATGATCCTAACTTTTTAATATTAATCATTATAGTTTTATTGTTTATATATGCTGTTCAATCAAAATTTCTTGATCATAATCAGTCTTCTTCAATTCTAGTCCCAAGAGAATGCAAGGGATGCAAACGAGGGTGCTCCAAAGATGGAAATCTTTATCATTGTATTGGCATTGACCGTGATCCAAATACACAACGAATCATTTGGTTTATCATTGGCGGTAAGTACTCCAAACTTGAGTATTACTATGTGTGAGGGACTGCTATGAATTGAACAAGGCTCACAACTGAAACAATATTGGCTTATGGTATATACATTATGCATGATATAAGAAAGCGCAGTATAACATGATCTGTCATGCTTTCTGAAATCAGAAATGATGTTGACTTATAACATTAATATTATTGATACATGAAGACACCTGTAAGTCTGTAACCTGTTTGTTGAGCATATACAAGTACACAACTGAGTAATGGGCCAAAAAATTATTTACGCAGGTTCAATAATTGGCTTAATGCTGTGTACTGGCAACATGAGCTGCATATACCTTTGTATTAAGAGAAGGAAGCATATGAAATTGAAGGAGAAGTTCTTCCATCAAAATGGCGGTTTTTTGTTGAAACAGCGACTTTCTTTGAACCAAGGTAACAATGATTCAACAAAAATATTTACTACTCAAGAGCTAAGGGAAGCTACCAACAATTACAGCAAAAATAACATTCTAGGACGTGGTGGATTTGGTACTGTGTATAAGGGCAATTTACCAAATAACCAAGTAGTTGCAATAAAAAAATCTGTGGTAAGTGATCAGAGTCAAGTCGAGCAGTTTATCAATGAGGTGGTAATCCTAACCCAGATTAACCACCGAAATGTGGTAAAACTCTTAGGATGTTGCTTGGAAACTGAAGTGCCCTTGTTGGTTTATGAATATGTCTCTAATGGAACTCTCTTTGATCACATACACAATGATGGCCCCCGTTGGCTCTCTTGGGAACACTGTCTGAGAATTTCAACTGAGGTTGCTAATGCAATTGCTTATCTGCACTCTGCTGCTTCAATGCCTATCATCCATAGAGATATCAAGTCTTCCAACATTCTGTTGGATGATAATTTTACAGCAAAAATAGCGGATTTTGGAGTCTCTAGGTTAGTTCCCATTGATCAGGATCAAGTTACCACCCTGGTTCAAGGAACTTTTGGATATCTTGATCCGGAGTACTTTCTGACAAGTCATCTGTCTGAGAAGAGTGATGTCTACAGCTTTGGAGTAGTTCTTGTTGAATTGTTAACGAAGAGAAAGCCAATTTCATGGGAGACTGGACTGGAAGATAGGAACTTAGCGATGCAATTCATTAGTTCAATCAAGAGCAATCAGCTTTTTGATATCCTTGAGCCTCAACTCATGAAGGAAGCATCTCAGGAGGAGCTTATTACCATTGGAAATCTTGTAGATCAATGCCTTAGTGTTAAAGGAGAAGATCGGCCATCTATGAAGGACATTGCAAAAGAGTTAGAAGGATTGATGAAGAAATCAAAGCACCCTGGGTCTAATCAATGCAATAATGGAAACAATGGCTTGCTAAGTGTACATAAGCACTCTTGTGTTCAGCCCTCCCAAGACCAGAATACATCTCGCCAGATTAATTTTGAGAAGGAGTTAATTATGGAGATGAGCTCTCCTCGCTAGCTTTTTAAGGAAATTGCTTTGTCCACCTACAAAGAATTGTTTCAAGAAATGAGATTTTCCATAAGAATCCTACCAGTGGACACAATGGTTTGATCTGTTCAAGGAAATTAAGCAACTAAATAGTTGAATTTTTTTTGTTATCTTGTTTAATCGATCTGAATTCAGAATTAGTGAATGTAATACATTTGTTGAATAAGATCATCTTGATTATGTATTAAATCCAGGGCTACAGGATATGGTTTGTGACAGGATGCAGGGGATTGTCAAATGTCAGAAATTCACCTGATCACAGACATCAAAGTCCTGTTTTCTAAGTAAAATACTTGTAATTTGTGAAGGTCAGATCAAGGCAAGTTTCCTGAATTCTGTTTAGGTAATGAATTTTGAGCTCTAGATCTTGAATTGTCTTCAGTATATTTTGATTAAGAATTAATTCTTGCTTGTGTTCATTCCCCTTACTAAACTGATTAACTCTGTCATATTCTGTGAAACAAATGTTTACTTTCTTGCTCTTAACAGCAAAGGTATGATATCAATGTCTTAGCATGATAAATATCGTATGCTTTGAGTCTCAGCATATTTATTTTGAATGAGCTCTTTATGATTATTGATCTCTTTTAGGGCTTTTATTAATTACTCCCTCCGTTTTAACTTGTTCTTCCCATTTTGGAACTGTCTGTTTCCGTCATGCCTTCAGATAGAACACAGACATGTGCAGTACTGCAGTAGGCTGCCAACGGAAAGCCAAGGTACGTTGATACAATATAAATACCTCAGTGGTCAGAGAAATGTGGAAATTCTAACAGAACAAAATCCTGCAGATATGTGGAACTGCTGAAATCAGTGGTCACATTTTAATTGTTTTGTTTGGTCAATTATGTACGATTAATCACATGTGTGAGGATCTATTGTGAAAGAGAGAGAATGAAAATGGGACTGTCAAAGATTAGCAATGTGAATGGTCAAAGTTTCTATTCTTTTCGTCTAATAATAATATTTTTTTTTACACAACCAAACATATTCTACTACCTTCGATAAATATTATGTGCAACTTTGGAATATTTTATATCTTACAAATAATACCCCAAAGTTGCACATAACAGAGGTAGTACATAACTTTTATTTAAGGGTAGAGGGAATATTTTGTTTGGTCTAAAGGTGTATTGTTGATTTTGAACTTCTTTGGTTCCTTTAAATTTAACATCTCTAACTTTTAGCAACTGGTACAAAAGCATTGAAGTATATACTATCCTATAGAATTGAATTTTGTTAAGAAATATATATTGATTTAAGTAGTGTGTCATTCACTGGTAAGGTGGCTTATGTTGACTTTCCCACTCAATCAATCAATCAATCAATCAAAGCCTTAATCCCAAAAGTGGGGTCGGCTAACATGAACCAAATATGATTATTCCGTGTAGTCATCAACATAAATCTTTCTCCTCCATCCCTTACGATCCAAAACTTCATCCTCACGTAAATCCATGCACTTCATATCCTTCCTCACTCCTTCCAACCAAGTCATCTTTGGTCTCCCTCTTCCTCGTTTAATCCCTCCATGGTCCCACTCTTCCACTCTTCGCACCGGTGCACCCTCGGGTCTCCGTCTTACATGTCCAAACCAACGCAGACGATTTTCCCTTAATTTATCTACAATGCCCGCCACACCTACTTTCTTGCGAATAACCTCATTTCTGATTCTATCTCTTAAAGTGTTTCCACACATCCACCTTAACATGCGCATTTCCGTAACCTCCATCTTTTTAATATGCTCTTTCTTAGAAGCCCAACATTCTGTACCATAGAGCAACACTGGTCTTATGGCAGTCCTGTAGAATTTTCCCTTCAACTTTAAGGGAATGCTGCGGTCGCATAACACTCCCGTGGCCGCTCTCCATTTAAGCCACCCTGACTTAATCCTGTGGGTCACGTCTTGATCAATGTCACCATTCTTCTGGATGATCGACCCTAGGTACTTAAAACATTCACTCATGGTCAAATCCTTTCCATCCAAACTCACCACTTCATTGCTTGTCCCCCTCTGAGTGCCAAAACGACATACCAAATATTCAGTCTTACTCCGACTTAGCTTAAACCCTCTAGATTCCAACCTTTGCCTCCATTGCTCCAACTTGACATTAACCCCATCCTTAGTCTCATCCACCAAAACGATATCATCTGCGAACAGCATACACCATGGAACCTCATCTTGAATTGGTCTAGTTAATTCATCTAGAACCGTTGCAAAAAGAAAAGGGCTTAATGCAGACCCTTGATGCAATCCGATTGTAATAGGGAAATCTTTTGTCAACCCTCCGCATGTCCTCACATTTGTTGACACATCCCGATACATATCCTTAACTAGGTCTACATACCTTCGTGGGATACCTTTCTTCAACATTGCCCACCAAAGTATCTCTCTTGGCACCTTGTCATATGCCTTCTCTAAATCAATAAAGACCATATGAAGATCTTTCTTCTTTACCCTATAAAACTCCATCATTTGTCTTATCAAATGGATTGCCTCCATAGTAGATCTCCCAGGCATAAAACCAAATTGGTTATCTGAAATGCTTGTGCATGCCCTCAACCTTTGTTCAATCACCCTTTCCCACAACTTCATAGTATGGCTCATAAGCTTAATTCCTCGATAGTTAGAACAATCTTGAGCGTCTCCTTTGTTTTTATAAACCGGGACCAAGGTGCTCTTCCTCCAATCTTGTGGGATCCTTGTAGCCGTCCATATCTTGTTGAAAAGGTTTGTTAACCAATCAATACCAATCTTACCCAAACACCTCCACACCTCTATCGGTACCCCATCAGGGCCAACCGCCTTCTTAGGTTTCATCTTCCTCAGTGCAATCTCCACCTCTACTCTCCTAATCCTTCGCACATACTCCATGTTGATTTCTTCATCACTCATAGAGGTATCTCCTATCCCAACTCCATTACTTCCATTAAATAATTCATCGAAGTACCCCTTCCACCTGTCCTTGATGCCCTCCTCTTGCACTAGGACCATTTGGTTCTTATCTTTGACACACTTCACCATGCCAATATCCTTCCTTGCCTCTTGTCTTCTCTTTGCCATCTTATAAATGATCCTTTCTCCCTCCTTGGAATCAAGCTTTTCATAAACCTCCTGATATGCCTTTTCTTTTGCTTGGCGAACAGCTGCCTTTGCCTTACTCTTAGCCTCCTTATACGCTGCAAAGGTTTCATCACTCCTACATTTTCCTAAGGCTTGATAGCATTCCCTTTTTTGCTTAATTACTGCTTTCACCTCTTCATTCCACCACGAAGTATCTCTCTGTACCGAAGTTCTTCCCCTTACTTCCCCTAAGACCTCTTTGGCCACTCTTAGGAAACAGTTCTTCATTCGTAACCAAGTCATGTCCGGATCCACCTCTCCATCCCAATCCGCTTCTTCAATTACCTTTTCTGTAAAAACCTTAGCTTTTGCATCCCTTAGGGTCCACCATCTTATCCTTGGTTCTTCTTGTCTAACTTTTTTCTTCGCCTTCTCTTTCAGACGAATAGTCATTACCAATAGCCGGTGTTGGGTGACCACACTCTCCCCTGGGATAACCTTACAGTTTATGCAACTTTGTCTATCTATGCTCCTTGTGAGCAGGAAGTCTATTTGAGTTGACTTTCCCACTGAAAATTAAGTATTCCACCAGCTTTTAAATTTGGTGGCTCTGACCATCATGGGTTCTTTGGGTGCTATGACTGCTATCTATATGATCATTGCTGTGAAGTTTTTTATATAACTAATGCATCGTTCATATTTTATATGCTGTCCATTCCATGCTCAAAAAATCTTAGGAATCATGTGTTACTACTTGTTTCAGCTCATCATTGTAGCTCTGTGTATGTGGGTGCACCCATTGTTGACGGCGGCATTACTGATAACAGCTGATCCTCCCATAGCAAAGCCT
Organism: Chenopodium album; assembly: GCF_948465745.1. Lineage (NCBI taxonomy): Eukaryota > Viridiplantae > Streptophyta > Magnoliopsida > Caryophyllales > Amaranthaceae > Chenopodium > Chenopodium album. The sequence continues at coordinate 3,401,592 of NC_137855.1, forward strand.
GGCTGTCAGGATATCTGTGGGAATGTGAGCATTCCATACCCTTTTGGAATAGGGGTTGATTGCTACTACAGCCTTCCATACTCGGTTACTTGCAATACCTCTTTGTTGCACCCAAAACTTTTTCTGAATAAATTTAACCTTGAGGTTGAACAGATAGGTATTCATACTTCGGTTCAGAACACTATTACAGTAAAAACTCCTCTGCAGAGGACCTGCAGCATCCTAGATAAAAATATAAGCAGCATCGACCTTAGGGGAACTCCTTATTTGTTTGCGGCAGGGTACAATTCTCTTTTTGCTGGGGGATGTGGGAGTAGCACCCTCTTATTAGATAGAAGCAATAAGATCATAGGAGGGTGTGCAACAGTTTGTGATAACAGTCCTATGATAACGAATGACTGCATTGGCCGTGGGTGTTGCAGCTTTACTCTTCCTTCTTCACTTGACTTTTACAGCGTGAACATTTTCAACTTTGGTAATGGTACTAAGGACTGCACAAACACCATGTTGATGAACAGAACCTCATCAATTATCAGCGAGGCTGTAGATCCAAGTCTCTCTAAGTTTGCAGTAGTCCCGACAGTACTGGAATGGACACCCGGAAACATAACAATGCCTGCTGATGACCAAAACAAGAATTGTCAAGGCCCTCCAGATAAGTATGATTGCTACTGCAATTATGGAACTTTTGGGAATCCTTATCTTCCGTATGGATGCCAAGGTAAGCATAAAAGATTCTTACTTTCTGATATACTATATCATTTCAGAAAAATTTAAATTGCTTCCGAATTACAATTTCTGATTCAGTTCACTTTTCCTAATTTAACCAGTTCCTAAAGAATGCAAGGAATGTAAGTTAGGGTGCATCAAGCGAGGGAAACATTATCTCTGTGTCCGATACAATGAAGATAAAGCTTATACAAGGCTCGTCCTTCTGGTTCTTCTTGGTGGTAAGTGTTTCATATTTATGTTCTTCTGTTATTATGTTTCAGAAAAAAAAAAAAAAAAAATGCTCTACTGTAATTAATCAAGGATTAGCATTTAGACTACCATGAAAGACAAAATAAGGATTGCAACAGATAATTTAGTAGTGCTACATGCATTATTATCATGTTTTTTTTTCTCTGTTTGAAACTTATGTTAAGCAAATATGAATGTAAGACTGTGATGAGCCTTTTAAGTGCTTCATGCAGGTTCAATCATTGGCTTAATGTTATGTACTGGAAACATAAGCTGCATATATCTTTGTATTAAGAAACGGAAGCATATGAAAATGAAAGAGAAATTCTTCCACCAAAATGGTGGTTTTTTGTTGAAACAACAGCTTTCTTTGAACCAAGGCAGCAATGATTCAACAAAAATATTTACTACTCAAGAGTTGAGGGAAGCTACCAACAATTACAGCAAGCATAACATTCTTGGACGTGGTGGTTTTGGTACTGTGTATAAGGGGATTTTACCAAACGCACAAGCAGTTGCAGTTAAAAAATCCATGCTAAGTGATCAGAGTCAAGTCGAGCAGTTCATCAATGAGGTGGTAATCCTAACCCGATTAACCACCGAAATGTGGTAAAACTCTTGGGATGTTGCTTGGAGACTGAAGTGCCCTTGTTGGTTTATGAATTTGTCTCTAATGGAACTCTCTTTGATCACATACAAAATAATGGTGCACGTTGGCTTTCATGGGAAAACTGTCTGAGAATTTCAACTGAGGCGGCAAATGCAATTTCTTATCTGCACTCAGCAGCTTCAATGCCCATCATCCATAGAGACATCAAGTCTTCCAACATACTCTTAAATGATACTTTTACTGCAAAAATATCGGATTTTGGAGTCTCCCGGTTAGTTCCCATTGATCAAACGCAAGTTACCACCCTGGTTCAAGGTACATTTGGGTATCTTGATCCAGAGTACTTTCTGACAAGTCATTTGTCTGAGAAGAGTGATGTCTACAGCTTTGGAGTTGTTCTGGTTGAACTATTAACGAAGAAAAAACCAATTTCATGGGAGACCGGGCTGGAAGACAGAAACTTGGCAATGCATTTCATTAGTGCAATCAAGAACAATCAGTATTTTGATATCCTTGAGCCTCAACTCATGAAGGAAGCATCTCCGGAGGACCTTACTACTATCGGAAATCTTGTAGCCCAATGCCTTAGTGTGAAAGGTGAGGATCGGCCATCCATGAAGGAAGTTGCCAGTGTGTTAGAAGGATTAAATAAGCAGACACAGGATCATAAGTGTATTCAAGGCAACAGTGAGATCCCTGGCTTTTTAAGTGAACATCGGCTTTTTAAGCCCTCCACAGAGCAAGGTTCTTCCTGTCAGTTGACTTTTGAGAAGGATATGATAATTGAGATATGCTCTCCTCGCTAGCTTGTAAAATACATAGTATATCTTCAAAACAGTATGCAGGGCCGGGGTGCATCAACTGTCAGAAATTTTATAGATTTCAGACAGTGAGTGTAGTAAATGAGTGTTTTTATTATTATCGTGTTAAAATGAAAATAGTACAAGCGTGAAGTATTATTACAACATATATATTTACAAGTTAATAACAAACTTACTAAAACTAAGGAAACAATAAAACTAACTCAACAACTTGATCTAAACTATAAACTCCAACAAACTTACGGTTAAATAGGGGCATTTTTTCATTACAATGAGTTGTGATTATGCAAATTTTTCATAACACATTATTTTTAAGATTCAGAGTTCATGAATATGTTATGAGCCAATCAAATTATATTTTTAGGCTTGAAATCACACCTAACATCAAACTCCTCTTGCAATCTTAACTACATAGATCTCATGCAAATGTGATTTTGACATTTTACCAGGAATTTGGCAAGAGCCGTGTATAGCTTTCAATCTGGCCAAACTCCCAAATTCCTTTCATTTGTACAGATGTACTGCTAGCTAACTCCTGTATGTAATTAATTTCTGTCAATAACACAGATTATACATCAGTTTTGAGTTTATCATTCAAAATGGTAAAGAGCTTGTCACTTTCATGAACTTGGAAAAGTGATTAGCAAAATCCGTGTTTCAAACTTATTTTTCTTCTTGATTTTGTGGCAGTCGTTGTTCTGCAGGCCTCCTAGCAGTGACATGTTATTGTTAAACTGATCTTTCGAGTCCCACTTTTATATAAGGGTGCTCTGAGCACCCAACTTTCATCCCTTCAAGCGAGTTTAGTTAGAAACTTCCTGTCTGTCTAGGCACTCAAAACACTATGGCATTCTCTATTAGTCGCTTTGGATCACAATTGATCCTTGGAAGATGGTTCATGGTCTTCGGGTCTATCCTGATCATGACCGTGTCAGGTACAGGCTATATGTTTGGCCTCTATTCAAATGACATAAAATCCTCAATGGGTTATGACCAAGACACACTAAATCTTCTTAGCTTCTTCAAGGATTTGGGGTCTAATGTGGGGGTGTTATCAGGCCTCATCAACGAGATCACCCCACCTTGGGTGGTCCTGTTTATTGGAGCCCTGATGAACTTTGGCTACTTCATGATTTGGCTTGCTGTCACCGGCCATCTCAAGCGAGTTCCTGTATGGCAAATGTGTCTATACATTTGCATAGGAGCCGACTCACAAGCCTTTGCCAACACGGGTGCTCTGGTAACTTGTGTCAAGAACTTCCCTGAAAGCCGAGGAATTGTGCTAGGACTTTTGAAGGGCTATGTAGGTTTAAGTAGTGCAATCCTTACACAACTTTACCATGCCTTTTATGGTAATAACTCTAAAGACCTTATTTTGTTCATCTCTTGGCTTCCTGCAGTTGTTTCCATAATTTTTCTTCGAACTATAAGAGTTATGAAGGCGGATCAAGATCGACAACAAAATGAGGTTAAGGTCTTCTATAATCTGCTCTATATATCACTCTCACTTGCAGGGTTTCTAATGGTCTTGATTATAGTGCAAAATAGTCTCTTGTTCACTAGGGCCGGATACTATGCAAGCGCCTTGGTTGTTATTTTTCTTGTCTTTCTACCCCTTGTAATTTTTGCAAGAGAAGAGTACTCCTACCTTGCAAGCCAAAGCAAAAGAATTGATTCAACTCTTGAAGTTGTTGCTGAACAAAGAGAAGAACAACCGCGAATAGAGCCCTCAAATGATGACCCAAAGGACAACCAAGGTACTTGCCTAACCAACATATTCAAGCCACCAAATAGAGGAGAAGACTACACCATACTCCAAGCCCTCTTTAGTATTGACATGTTCATCCTTTTTGTGGCTTCCATTTGTGGTCTAGGTGGGACCCTAACCATGATTGATAATTTGGGCCAAATAGGGAGTTCTTTAGGCTATCCAACTCGAAGCATAAACACATTTGTCTCGCTAGTGAGCATATGGAACTACCTAGGTCGAGTTACTTCTGGATTTTCATCTGAAATATTTCTGAAAAAATACAAGTTTCCAAGACCCATGATGATGAGTCTAGTCCTACTTGTCTCTTGTGTGGGTCACCTCCTTATCGCTTTTGCGGTCCCTAACTCACTCTATATAGCATCGGTGATCATTGGGTTTTGCTTTGGGGCTCAGTGGCCATTGGTTTATGCTATCATATCGGAGATTTTTGGGCTCAAGTACTACGCCACACTCTACAACTTTGGGTCCGTGGCTAGCCCAATTGGGTCGTATATTTTCAATGTGGTGGTCACAGGCAAACTTTATGATAGAGAGGCTTTGAAACAATTGAATGACAAGGGGTTGGAAAGAAAATTAGGGGAAGATTTGGACTGTATTGGTGCAAACTGTTTCAAGGTCTCTTTTTTTATTATTAGTGGTACCACATTGTTTGGATGTTTGGTTTCACTTATATTGGTTCTTAGGACTTGGAAATTTTATAAAGGTGAAATTTACCAAAAGTTTAGAGTAGACACGCCTATTGTTGTAAGAAATAATTGAGTTTTGCCTCCTAATAAAGAGAAAAAGAGAGTAGTCTAACCGATTCTTAGATTGAAACTATTTTAAAATTGAAACTTTTTTTATTCCGAAATAATCAACACAATATCATCAATTAGTTTTGAATGTCAACGCCCAAGACATATAACATCCGCCCTTTAATATCTTATCCGTTTTGACATTTATACTATTTTGGGCTTACTTTAATTATTTGTAAGCTTAGAGTAATACTGTAAAAAATAAAGGGTTAATTTCGGCACCACCGGAACAGTGGAACACAAAGGAGTGAGTCACTCTCACACACTTCATATCGCCACCACCGCAACAGCTGCAACCTCTCTGAAATTCCGGCCAAATCCAAACTTTCTCGAGATTGATCGAATTTAGAGTCACTCGCTCTTTGGTACATGCTTCTTTTACTTTGTTTCACTGCTTATCTTTCCCTCCTCTCTCTTCTTGCAGCGTCGCAACTTTGAATTTTTTTATTTTCTTTCTAATTTTGTGAATTTAAACTGAAAGATTGATGATTTAATTAAGAACTGAAAGATTGAATAATTAATTGACAATTAAGGATTTGGGTATTTGATTAATGTATTGCATTTGGGCATTTCTTACAAACCAATAATTTATGATCTTGGGAATGATTGAATTTGATTCATTTGTATTGGGTTTTCCAGCAGTCTAGGTGTATTGATACTCCGTATATTTTAATTACAAATTGAAGTTTAATGTTAAGATTTGGCTTCGTTTAACTATTTGAATTGCTGTAAGTTTCTGGTTGTGTATTGATTGATACTAACATCTCTTTCATTGAAGGCAATCTCTTGAAAAGGGTTTAACATCTATTTTTTCCTTCAATTTTAGAAAAACCTGTTTTAGATTTGGTGGGTTAAGTAAGATTTGATTGTTTGGTTTGTTATCAGTCTAATCATTGATGGGTTTTAAGATTAATTTGCTTTTCTAGGTACATCATATTTAGGAGTAGAATAGTGCCCAAAATAAAGAATATGATTGGTAAATTACAATAGATACTAGTAGTACATTGCATGTCAACAGCATCATATATACATCGAAATTGATACACTGCTCATATATGAAGAATCAATGCATCTTCTTCCTGAGAAGAGAATGTGCTTGAGGTGAACGGGGCTGTGTCCATCACACTTACATCAGTAACCGCTTGGTTCCATTCAGGGAACGTCTGCTGCATTGAACAAGTTTCATTTCGCGATTGCAGCCCCTCGAGTATTGTAGCAACTTCTTTCATAGTAGGCCTTTTCTTTCCGTTCAAGTTCAAACATTCTTTAGCCAGGTTAGCCATAGCCTCTAGCTCCTCCTGCTTAGCCTCCTTTGAGACGCGAGGATCAAGGATATCAGACAAACGAGAATTCCCTGCCAAAAGAAGAAACTCCGTGGCCAGACTTCTCCATTCTTTAGATTTGTCAGGAGATATTGGCTTCTTGCTTGTCATAAGCTCAACAAGGACTACTCCAAAGCTATAAACATCACTTTTTTCAGTGAATTGGTTGGATTGGAAGTACTCTGGATCCAGATATCCAAATGTCCCTTGAACTTGAGTAGTCAAGTGAGTCTGATCGATCAGTATAGTCCTTGAAGTGCCAAAATCGGAAACCTTTGCTCTGTATTTGTCATCCAAAAGTATATTTGAAGACTTGATATCTCTGTGGTAGATAGGAGCAGACGACGATGAATGAAGGTATGCAATTGCACCTGCTGATTCTGCAGCAATTTGCAAGCGCATTTTCCATGAAACATGAAACTCTTCACTTGGGCTATGGATATGATGAGACAGAGTTCCATTTGGGATGAACTCGTAAACAAGAAGAGGTACTTCGGTTTCCAAACAACACCCTAGAAGTTTAACCACATTTCTGTGGTTAATTTGAGAGAGGATAACTACCTCGTTTATGAAAGGCTCTAATTGACTTTCATCAACTTTTTTGGATTTCTTAACTGCTATAACCCTTCCATCCGTCAGCATACCTTTGTAAACGGTACCTTGGCCACCCTGCCCAAGTATTCTGTTCTCGTTGAAATTATCTGTGGCTACCTCTAACTCGCTGACAGTAAAAACTTTGGTTTTCTCCACAACACAATCATTGTAGCACATTTGTCTTTGTAAAAGCAATCCACCATTTTGTTTGAAGTTCTTAGCTCTTAGTTTTATCTTCTTCCTTCTCTTCAAAATCTGCCACAACCAATAGCAACCTAGAGACGCCAATAATAATCCTATGCCAATACTCAATCCTGCAAACAAAACATTCTGCATATTACCATCTATTTTCTTATCATAAATTCATGTATGAGCAATGATATGCCTTTCTATTTGTTTAATTTTGTCATATGTATCTAGTACTAGTATTAAATTTGAGGTTCAACAATTTCCTTAAGCCTTAAATATTCAAAGTATGTAAGTGCTTATGATAATGAACTAAATGAGATAATGCCATGTGAACAATGAAGTTCAAATGTTACCTAACACAACTCCCAGAAGGTGTGCCCTGCTCTTTTTAGGAATATAACACCCAACATCCATATAATCATCAGAAATGACCAAACAATCACCTTTGCAGCTTGCACAACGTGGCGACTCTGCCAAAAAAAAAAGTATGGTTTTATCAATAAAACCTTCTTGTGGTGGTGGTTGGGGGGGGGGGGGGGGGGGAGTTGGTTAGTCAAACATACCTTGGCATCCATTAGGAAGATAAGGATTACCACCTTGTCGTGGCGGGCAGGTACATGTGTAAACACCATTAGCTTGATGCATGTCACAATTGCCAGAATTGGACTCATTTAAGAATTGATTAGGTAAATAAAAATATTTCCAATCAAGATTAACCGGTACATGACTTCCATTGCTGACTAGAGACAAAAGCGATTGCTGAGGGTTAGACAATTCAAGATTATTCAAGAAATCGCGGCTTGCTACTAAGACATAGCTGCAAGTCCCATTAGTTCGGGTGATGCTCACACCGTAAACACTCAGAGGATAGGGGAGAACAGATAAGCAAATCGATTCCTGGGATGTTGTATTGTCCCTAATTTGACTATTACAAAATGATCCACAACGAGCTACTATATTTTCCCCACCATTGATAAAAGAAGTCCCTACACAATTAACAGGAGCAAAATCATTGTAAATGGAGGAGAAACTATACGGGCTTCCACCCAAATTAGCACTAGTCCACGTTGTATCTTGTGCAGTAGAGTTAACAACGGTTGGAGCATTGATTATCACTTGTGATGAACTTAAGGAAATTTTAAGCACCTGAAGACTAAACTTGGTGAGCATTGGATTTGAAGTGTTACATGTAATTTCATACCATTCATTGTAAAAGCACCTTGAACCAATACCAAATGGATATGGAATAGTAACATTTCCGCACTTATCTGGACAACCAGGTTTTGCCATTGGTGGAGCTGCTTCGACTATTTCTCTTGATAGCCATAGGACGAGTGCCAGTGTTGCAAGCATCATATCCATGGTTGTCACCTTACTACTACCCAATTCACCTATAGCAAATTCTGTGTTTGTGATTTTTTGGTATTAGCAATGAAGCAGGCCTAACTCAAGGGCTAGACATTGAACCAAATAATCTACAAAATTTACAAGATGATAATAGTCAACTATTAAAGGTAATAATTCAGCTTCCTTGGCCCACTTCCTGTCAAAATACACTTAGACACCATTTAGGAAGTAATCAAGGTAGCTGCATAATATTGACTAGAACACTTGATATAGGGGACCAAACTGTTTATACACTTGCTGATAGAATATTCGTCAACCTGGATCACCTCTTAATAGTTAATAAAACTGCCATTGAATGATCAGCAAACATTAAGTCATGAAGTACTTCCAAACCAAACAGATTTATTCAATGCTCTAAAGACATCATATTTTACATCGTATGAAAGAAATTAATTCAACGCTCTAAAGCAATGTTTAATACGGAGTATAAATTTAATAAATTGGTATTAATTAGAAATATATGATAAAATCACGTGTTGATTAATGTATAAGGCGGAGAGAAATATTGATGGAGATCTTCCCGCAACAACCTTTTGGAGCTTGAAGCTCCTACTATACTGACTAACTGAGTCCTACTCCATATCAAGATCTATGGCCCTGTTTGGTAGTAAGCTTATTGGGGGGTATATTAGCTTATTTGACTAACTTTAGCTGATTGACTAGTCAAACAAGCTAATACAAGTGTTTAGTAGTAAGCTTATTGAAAGAGCTTATTCCACTAAATAAGCTCTTTTTGAAAAAGCTCATTTTAGGAGCCTTTTCAATTAGCTTATTCATTAATTATTGTGAAATGACACTTATAACCTCATTTAGTTTAAAATCCTATCTAAACTACCTACCCTACAATTAGCTTATTGGTCATTTTACATACTCAATCACCTTTAAGCTATCAGCTATTTACCAAACACTTTTATAAAATCAGTTAATACAATAAGTTAGTCAAATCAGTTAATAAAATCAGCTAGTCAAAATCAGCTAATTTAATCAGCTTTCAGTTTTCTCCCAAACAGGGTCATGTTTTGGAAGGATTTTCATGGTGCATGGGTGGCAGGGAGATGTAGGAATTTTCTTTTATTGTGCTTTTTGAGTCACAAATGATGTTTTCAAGGCAACACATTAGTAATGCTTTCATTTTTATTTATTTTTTTCTAAATATTTTTTTTTTTTGGGTATCTTTTAACCGTTTCTAGCAAGTTAACACTAAAAAGTTACCTCCGGTAACCGTGTTGGGATCCTCTAGAGTTGAAAATTTGTAGAGTTGTGGAGTTATGAGAGTGGGAGTATTTTAATTTTTTTTTATTTTATTTTACTTTAATTTTTACTTTTTAAATTTATGCATTATAGATATTAGGCATTGATTTTCTTTTAAGGGTCTTGATTTGCTGAAATCTATAGAGTTCAACTCTAAAGGATCCTTACACCCGATAACCATTACAATACCTTATTTGCTTCGCTCTAAATTTCAGTACCTTAGTTGCAAGTAATGCCAAACTACAGTACCTTCTATTATTATTTCTTCCATCCATCAATGTTTTATTTTCACTTTTCCTCTTCAAACAAATTTATTTACGTAGTATTTATTTTTATTTTAAAAAAATACAAATTCTTTTGTAAGATTTTGTTACAAAAGAGTGAAGGACTTCCTTGAAAAAAAAGGGGTTAATTAATTTATTTTTATACTCCGTATTTAGTGTTCCACCCGTTTTACCTTTGTGTAAATTCGGATTCGGAGATCAGTTTTGGTGATTAGGTTTCTAACCCCTTCTAATTATTTGCGGGATAAAAAGGGGTTAATTAGTAATTTAGCGTCCTACCGTACTTCATTGAGTGATTTGAGTCACTCACTCACTCTCAATTGTAGTGACTTCATTTCGTCACCACCGCAAACTCTCTGAAATTCCGGCCAAATTCAAACTTTTTCGAGGTTGATCGAATTCAAAGTCACTCGCTTTTTGGTACATGGTTCTTTTACTTTCTTTCCTTGCTTAAATCCCCCTCCTCTCTCTTCTTGCAGCATCGCAACTTTGAATTATTTTTTTTAAAATTTTCTTTCTAATTTTGTGAATTTTAAATTGAAAGATTGATGAATAAATGATGAATTAATTGACAATGGATTTGGGTATTTGATTAATGTATTGCATTTGGGCATTTCTTACTAACCAATAATTTATGATCTTATATAGTGATGGGAAATTGGGAATGATTAAATTTGATTATTTTGTATTGGGTTTTCCAGCAGTCCTGGTATATTGATTTCAATTACAAATTGAAGTTGAATGTCTGCATTTTCAATGATAAGATTTGGCTTCGTTTAATTGAGTAATCGTATTTGAATTGCTGTAAGTTTCTGGTTGTGTATTTGAATTGCTGTAAGTTTCTGGTTGCTATAATATAATCATCTCTTTCATTTAAGACAATCTCTTGATAAGGGTTTAACATCTATTTTTTCCTTCAATTTTAGGAAAACCTGTTTTAGATTTGGTGGGTTAAGTAAGACTTGATTGTTTGGCTGTTGGGGGTTTGGTTTGTTATCAGTCTAATCACTGATGGGTTTTAAGATTGATTTGCTTTTATAGGTACATCATATTTAGGAGTAGAATGGTGCCCAAATTAAAGAATGTGATTGGTAAATTACGATAGCTACTGGCAAATCCTATGCTGTTCATACTGTAGAGCGGTAATTATATGATCATGCAAGATGAGGTCGATCAAGTTCTGATCATCTGATCCATGAGGTCATTCATGCTTATGATGATTGTACTGCAAAAAAATTGAATTGGTCTAATTGTGCTCATCATGCTTGTAGTGAAATTCGTGCTGGCCTTTTGAGTGGTGATTGTCACTTCAAATGAGAGCTAATTGCGTGGCTATATGAAGTTCTGAGGTCATGAACTATATTGTGTATAGAGTAAGAGAAGAGAGATGAAATCAGATTCGGCCAATCCTTTCTGCTCAGAATCAGCTGCCAAGGATGCAATGGAAGCTGTTTGGGATACATGTTTCATTGATACACGACCCTTCGATAGAGCTCCTTGAGATATGCTAGCTATTTCATAAGTGGGTGATGTTGTAACACTTGCAGCGGGTTACAGAAATTTGTTTACAAGACTTTATCTATAATTATTGAAATACTATTTGATTGTTGCACAGTTTTTTACTTTTTAGTGGATAGGAAGTTCATTACAAAATGGTATATTGTATTGGGGTTGCCCGGATCGGTATGGACATGTATCAAACAACTCTAAATTGGTTAAGCATGATTCTAAACTTTCATCTCTCTTAAAAATTAAAATATAAATGAGAAAAATCTGCAGCTGATGCTTCTTGCAGTCTAGCCTCTTTTCTTACCAAATGGTTATGGCAGATGTGAAGGATAACAAAAGGAACCTGGAGCCAGTCATGATTTGTCTATCCCCAGTTTTCAAGTTGGAAATCAGGTGAAGTTATCCAATTTCGTGCTTGATGTGTGAACATTATGTGTAGAGTTTTTGATGCTTCCTAAGTACATAGCTATTCTTGGCTCTCTGATTTATTTGTATATTGTTTGCGAATATTGCAACATCCTGAAAAATTAACATCCTGAATTGTGTGATATTTCATGGTCTTGTCTGAAATATTTAGTATTACACACTAATACACAGATACACTTACAGAACCTTTGACTTTTCTTGGCTACTATTTTTTGTGAATATGTTTAAGATAATTGAATTATGCACAGTTTGTTAATTTTGGCTGGTAAAATTAGTTGAGCTATTACTAAAATCTACCGTTTAGCTGAATTGAAAAGATTTGTATCATACGATGTTAGGATGTCTTTCTGGAAGATTGTATATCAGTTTGGTTTGGAAGTTTTTCATGACTGTTATGCTTTCTGATAATTCAATGGCGGCTGTATTTAATATTAAGAAGGTGATCCAGGTGGATAAATTTTCCATCTCTCATATAAAAAGCAGTTTGGTCTCCTATATCAAATGTCTTAGTCAATATTATGCAGCTAGCTAACTAAACATCCTAATAGGTTTCTGAGTGTAATTTTGTCAGGAAGTGGGCCAGGGAAGCTGAATTATTAGCTCTAGTAATTTACTATTAGCATCTTGTAAATTTTGTTGATATCTTGGTTCAATGTTTTGCTTTTGAGTTCTACAGGCTTGCTGCATTGCTAATCCAAAAAATCACAAACACAGAATTTGCTATAGGTGTATTGGGTGGTAAGCTGGCAACCATGGATATGATGCTTGCAACACTAGCAGTTGTCCTATGGCTATCAACAGATTTAGTAGCTGCAGCTCCACCAATGGCAAAACCTGGTTGTCCAGATAAGTGCGGAAATGTTACTATTCCATATCCATTTGGTATTGGTTCAAGGTGCTCTTACAATGAATGGTATGAAATTACATGCAACACTTCAAATCCAATTCTTACCAAATTCAATTTTCAGGTGCTAAAAATTTCCTTAATGTTGTCAGAAGTGACAATTAATGCTCCCATGACTGTTAACTGTACTGCACAAGATACAACATGGACGAGTGCTAACTTGGGTGGAAGCCCATATAGTTTCTCCTCCATTTACAATGATTTTGCTCCTGTAAATTGTGCAGGGACTTGTTTTGTCAATGGTGGGGACAAAGTAGTGGCTCTTTGTGGATCAGTTTGTAATAGTCAAATCAGGGACAATTCGACATCCCAGAAATCGATTTGCTTATCTCGTCTTCCCTATCCTCTGAGTGTTTACAGTGTTAACATCACTCAAACTAACGGGACTTGCAGCTATGTCTTATTAGCAAATAGTGATTTCTTGAATAATCTTGAATTGCCTGACCCTCAGCAATCACTTTTTTCCCTTGTCAGCAATGGAAATCATATACCGGTTAATCTTGATTGGGTGTATTATTATTTACCTGATCAATCATCAAATGACTCCAGTTCTGGCAATTGTTATTTGGATCCAGATGATGGTGATTATACATGTAACTGCCCACAAGGTCATGGTGGAAATCCTTATCTTCCTAACGGATGCCAAAGTAAGTTTGAATAACCAACCTCCACCATCCCCCCCCCCCCCCCCCCCCCCCCCCCCCACTTTTTTTTATTATTATTATTATTATTATTATTATTATTATTATTATTATTATTATATATATAATATATATATATATATATATATATATATATATATATATATATATATATATATATATATATATATATATATATATATAGGAACCTTACTGTCAGTATATTTCTTCTGTGCAGAGTCTCCACGATGTGCAAGCTGCAATGGTGACTGTTACATCACTTCTGATGATTATATGGATGTTTGGTGTTATATTCCTAAAAAGAGCAGGGCACACCTTCTGGGAGTTGTGCTAGGTAACATTTGGACTTCATTGTTCACTTGGCTTTATCTCATTTAGTTCAGTTTTCATAAGCAATTACTTAAGATAGTAATAACGCTATTTCAAATGACAAGGTACAAAGGTTAAGGCTTAAGGAAATAGCTGAATCTTAAAATTAATGCTAGATAGAAAGGAATAGGATCACTGCTCAAAATTGAGTTTGTGATAAGAAAATTGATGCTAATAAGCAGAACGTTTTGTTTGCAGGATTGAGTATTGGCATAGGATCATTATTGGTGTCTCTTGGTTGCTATTGGTTGTGGCAGATTTTGAAAAAAAGGAAGAAGATAAAACTAAGAGCTAAGAACTTTAAACAAAATGGTGGTTTGCTTTTACAAAGACAAATGTGCTATAATGATTGTGTTGTGGAGAAAACAAAAGTTTTTACTGTCAGCGAATTAGAGGTAGCCACAGATAATTTCAATGAGAACAGAATACTTGGGCAGGGTGGCCAAGGTACAGTTTACAAAGGTATGCTGACAGATGGAAGGGTTATAGCAGTTAAGAAATCCAAAAAAGTTGATGAAAGCCAATTAGAGCCTTTCATAAACGAGGTAGTTATCCTCTCTCAAATTAACCACAGAAATGTGGTTAAACTTCTAGGGTGCTGTTTGGAAACTGAAGTACCTCTTCTTGTTTACGAGTTCATCCCAAATGGAACACTCTCTCAGCATATCCATAATCCAAGTGAAGAGTTTCATGTTCCTTGGAAAATGCGCTTGCAAATTGCTGCAGAATCAGCAGGTGCAATCGCATACCTTCATTCATCATCGTCTACTCCTATCTACCACAGAGATATCAAGTCTTCAAATATACTTTTGGATGACAAATACAGAGCAAAGGTTTCCGATTTTGGCACTTCAAGGACTATATTGATCGATCAGACTCACTTGACTACTCAAGTTCAAGGGACATTTGGATCCAGAGTACTTCCAATCCAACCAATTCACTGAAAAAAGTGATGTTTATAGCTTTGGAGTAGTCCTTGTTGAGCTATTAACAAGCAAGAAGCCAATATCTCCTGACAAATCTAAAGAATGGAGAAGTCTGGCCACGGAGTTTCTTCTTTTGGCAGGGAATTCTTGTTTGTCTAATATCCTTGATCCTCAGGTCTCAAAGGAGGCTAAGCAGGAGGAGCTAGAGGTTGTGGCTAACCTGGCTAAAGAATGCTTGAACTTGAACGGAAAGCAAAGGCCTACTATGAAAGAAGTTGCTATAGTACTCGAGGGGCTGCAATCGCGAAATGAAACTTCTTCAATACAGCAGACATTCCCTGAATGGAACCAAGCGGTTTCTGATATAAGTTTGATGGACACAGCCCCCTTCAGCTCAAGCACATTCTCTTCACAGGAAGAAGATGCACTGATTCTTCATATATGAGCAGTGTACCACGTACGCCAGTCTTTCGATTTTTATGGAAATTCAGGTTGAAGTTATAGGTTTAGTTATTATGTTTAACCAAGTCGTTTCTATGAGGCAATGTAATTCTTATATAGTTACTCATTTATGATTGAACTCCATTGCAATACTTGGTTTAGCCTTGTAAAGTGCAAAGCATGAACCATACCATATTGTCAGTTTCGTGAATAAGTGGAAAAAATGGGGTTAAATCAATAATCCTACTTTAATTAACAAACCAATATTAAAATTTAGCAAAATTAATTTCAGTTCAGTAAAAATAATTTCAGTTCAACTAAAATAAGGTGAAGTGAACAGGCCCTAAGGGCCTGTTTTGATTGATGACTGAGCTGAGATGAGCTGAACTGAATATTTTATGACAGAAGGAAATTAAGAACTAACTGAATTAATAGAGTTGAACTGAAAATAATCTGAAGAGAACAACCCCTTAGTCCACTTATACAAAATCAACCTTTATGTCGTAAGTTCAGGTAAGGGCTATTCAAGTTCAACTTAAACTAAATTAAGTTTTATTAAGTTCAGTTAATACGAGACATGTTTTAATAAATCAGGTGAATAAAACACACCATAAGTGTTTATAATTTAACTACACTCCTATTCTATCGACATTACCATAATGGTTGGAAATAAACTCCTAAAATAAATTTACTCCACTTCTGTACATTCGAAATATGGTAGGATCAAAAGTTACAAACCTACACAATCGGTCTTCTTTTGGGACTTGATTTTTCTATTTTATAGTTCCATTCGTTCTAGCTTGATCCAATGTTAGATACAGGCATACAGCTGGTTAAAAGTAGTGTCATGTAGTGTTTGTGTTTGGTTCCGTGTTGATTCCGCGCTGTTCATAAAATATATGAAAAACTACATAGTACTATACGCACAGTATAATAAAATGTAAGATAATTGTATAAGTTAACCACTTTATCTAAACGGCTCGTATCGAGGTTGATTTCATGTCGGATCGTGTTAACTTCATGCTTTCTTTCACTAACTTTTTGTTCGTATCATGTCGTGCCGGTCTCAATTGTGTTGTCTTGTCGTGTCGTGTCATGTCAAAGATTTCCAACTCTAATTTCAGACCAATGAACTGTCCTATAGTGGGACCAGGATAAGAAAATGCTACGAGCCTACGAGTACTCATCTTACTTACTATAGTTCTTAGCACTGTACTAGGGTTTAAGAAATACCTCTCACTTTCCACAAACTCTCTACTTCCCCTGTTCCCCATTTCCCAAATCTTCCTCCCGTCCACCACAACCACCACAACCATGCCTCTCTACCGCCTGCTCCTCCGCTCCCTCCGCCGCACTTCTCTCTCCACCACCCCACCACCCTCCTCTCTCCCTCACCCTTCATTCTCTCTCCTCCACCCTCGCACCCTCGCCTTCTCCTCCGCCGAAGAAGCCGCCGCCGAACGCCGCCGCCGCAAACGCCGCCTCCGCATCGAACCCCCTCTCCACGCCCTCCGCCGCGACCCCAACTCCCCTCGCCCTCCCCCTGACCCCAACGCCCGCCCTCTCCCCGACACCACCTCTGCTCTCACCGGCCCCCGCCTCAACCTCCATAATCGCGTCCAATCCCTCATTCGTGCTGGTGACCTTGATAACGCTGCTCTTCTTGCTCGGCAAGCTGTGTTCTCCCGCACTCGTCCTACTGTCTTCACTTGTAACGCCATTATTGCTGCTATGTATAGAGCTCAGAGGTACGATGATGCAGTCTCTCTCTTCCAATTCTTTTTCAAGCAGTCTAATATTGTACCCAACATTGTTTCTTACAATTTTTTGATTGTTAGTCATTGTGAATGTAAAAGGGTTGATGTGGGTCTTGAGATTTATAGCTTAATTTTAGCTGAGGCACCTTTTAGTCCTTCTTCTGTTACTTTTAGGCATTTGACTAAAGGGTTAATTGATGTTGGGAGGATTAGGGAAGCTGTTGATCTTCTTAGGGAGATGCTTAATAAGGGGCTAGGGGCCGATTCGCTTGTTTATAATAATTTGATTAAAGGGTTTTTGGATTTGGATGATTTTGATAAGGCCAATGAGTTTTTTGATGAGCTTAAGGAGAGGTGTCTCGTGTATGATGGTGTTGTCAATGCTACGTTTATGGAGTGGTTCTTTAATAAGGGAAGAGAGAAGGAGGCTATGGAATCGTATCGATCATTGCTTGATCTTCAGTTTAAGATGACCCCTGCCACTTGTAATGTGCTTCTTGAGGTGTTGCTTAAGTATGAGAAGAAGAAAGAGGCGTGGGAGTTGTTTGAATCGATGTTGGATAGGCATACTCCACCGAATTTTCAGGCAGTGAATTCGGATAGTTTTAATATAATGGTGAATGAGTGTTTTAAGGAGGGAAAATTTGAAGAGGCTGTTAGCACTTTTAAGAAGGTAGGGACCAAGATGGGGTCAAGGCAGTTTGCTATGGATGTAGCTGGTTATAACAACATTATTGTTAGGTTTGCTGAACATGGGATGATTCAGAAGGCGGAGGAGTTCTTTACGGAGCTAAAGTCAAAATCTTTGAGCCCGGATGTTACTGGTTATAGAACACTGATTGATGCTTATCTTAAGGATCAAAGGATTGATGATGCCATGCGAATGTTTGAGATGATGGTTGATGCTAATTTAAGAGTGATTACAGCCTATGCCAATAGGTGGTTTACTGAATTGATTCAGAATAACAAAGCACTAGAATGTTCACAAGTCTTGACAAAAATGGGGGAAAGGGATCCAAAACCCGATTCATCCACGTATGAAATTGTCATCAAAGGGCTGTGTGGTGGTGGTGTATTTGATGTGTGTTTGAATATGGTTGGTCAGATCATGAAGTATGGTGTTGGTGTCACTCCTTCACTTCGGGAGTTTCTGTTACAAGAGTTTGAAAAGGAGGGACGGAGAGATGAGATTGAAAGGCTCCTGGATGAGAGGAGGCAGGGAAATTTTCAGCAATCTTACTCCCAGCCTTCAGGTTTTGCTAGACCAGCAGGACCAGGACAACATCAACAACATGCTGGTCCTCCCAGGTTTAGGCCACCAACTGGATTTTCTGGGTCTGCTGGACCTACAGGGTATTCAGGACATACTGAACCAACCGGACCTCTGCATCAAAGAGGATATCCTGAACATACCGGACCTCAGCAGCAAAGAGGTTATCCTGAACCTACCGGACCTCCACAGCAAAGAGGACACTCTGAGCAAGGCTACCCTATTAATGGTAGTAGATGATTGTTGGTTTAGCTAAAGAACTTGAAATTTTGTCAAGAACTTGGGGATAGAGTAACATCAGTAATTTGGATAACTTTGAATTCAATGTCTAATCTTGGCCTTCACTTATCACTGAGATTTGTTTTGATGATTAAAGTCAATGAATAGTTTTTTACGAGAAACTACCAAGAAGATATGTTACAATTAAATGGTACAATTGATACAAGGATATGTTACAGGTGCTATACACTGTCTTCAATGCTCTCTCTCTCTCTCTCTCTCTCTCTCTCTCTGATTTTTTCCTTTTGCTTTTAATTTTCCCCTAATTATACATTGCCTATGAGACTGAAAATGCTGGCCGCAAGTTGTACCTTCATTTATATTATGTTCCTGAATGATTGTGACTTGATTGACTCATCTTAATTATGAGCTGAAGCAATATGCAGAAAACACTTAAAGATTCTAAGAGGCATGTTAGATTTATAGTAAATATTGATAATAACACACTTTTTGGGAAATAAAAAAACCTTAAATGAGCCCATATTTATATTGTTGTATGATACATGTATACATTATGATATACAAGTATGTCACTCTAATGCAAAATTAAAAAAAAAGAGGAAATAATTGATAGACTGACTGTCAAAGTGGCAAGATAAAAAAAGCAGTATGCCAGTCTAAAACTATAGGATATAATTGTTCAACTCATTCATTTAAAAATAAAAGAAAAGAAAAAAAAAAGATGAAAAGAACATTTAGAGTTCGCAGATTCAAACGAAGGGGGAACTTTAGAGGCACAATGGTTGGCTGAGTATTCTTTGATTATGTGAGAAAAAAGGGTTGGTAACTGGAATTGGGTGGAGATATTGGGAGGAATCTGATTCTGGGAGGTTGAGGATGCAAAGAAGACGAAGCTGGCAACCATTTCATCTCAGCCCAAGTTCTTGGCGGTATGATATCTCACCTTACCAGGAGTGTATACACTCACCTTTGGCCTTGATGTTACCATGTTGCCGCTGAGCAGCAGCTCTGTAAGTCTCTCTTCTTTTTTCATTATTGATGTTTAAAGCATCAAATGTTCAATCATGAGTTTAGGGTGTTGAACTACTTAATCAATCTGCGTGTAAGTTTGCTAAAAATTATTATCAAGGTTAAAATTTAAATTTTGGCTGAACTGCTGAAGTTCTGGCATTGCTACCAAGTATATTTTGTAAGTTAAACCTTTGAAACCACCATTGCTTGAATTGACTGTTTTGTTATTCATTTATGTCACAATGAGTCAGTGTATAATAATATGTTATGCTTTAATTGATTGGCTAAGTTTTAGAGGGAGCTTATTTCATGATATGGATTTTCCCTTGTGGCTTATGAAGAGCAGGTATTACAAGTTAAGGTAAAACCAACACAAAGGCTCTGTTTGGTTTAGCTTATTTGGTATGAATTGATATTTTTTAACTTATTGTGTCTGGGAAAAAAACTTTCCCCCCCCCCCCCCCCCCTCTGAAATTGTCCTATTTGTGTGTGATTTTATCTAAATGCATTTTTCCTCAACCTATTTTGGGTGTTACAGATCTTGTAGAACTCGGACAGGAAGAGACAGTCTTCCTTGAAAAAAGTTTTATTAGCGATAGATATATCTTTCTCTACTTTTCTTGAGTAAATCAGCAATATTGGTTGGAAACTGAACAGATGGCCCTATGAACCTGGCATGCCTTCTTTGGAAAGTGCTTTTTAATATTCAGCTGGGTTGTCCTTATTGCTTAAAACAAGGTGGCAAATGGAGATCTTAATGTCCTAGTTTTACTTATCCAGGAAATATAGTTAAGTCATGCATTAAATTTCTACTTTGTTTATGTGCCATTTAAATATGCAGCTGGTCTGATTTAATTTTCTGCTTCCATTAATATTTTAAGTTCTGCTGAAGTGTCTTTCTTGTGCATTATCTGTTCAAATTGGACTATTTGGTAAACATAAGACATTGTCAGCGCTTTTAATTAAAGGATAATATATAGTTCATCTGTATTGTCATAATTAATAAACCTTGGGGATGAATTGTGTCTTTCTTCTAATTATTTTCTTGACCATTGCTATTGCTATGAGGTGCTCATTTGAATTATCCTTCTTTATACTCTGTTTTTATCCTCATTTCTTCTTCTTTTGAACCCTTGGCTTATAGAATTGTTGTTCATTTACAGATCTATCATCATTTCTTGTGATAGAAAGATAAGACTTACTCTCAGAAGACTAGGACACTAGGAGTCTTTCAAATTAGAGACTAAGCATAATTATCTATCCAAGCATTGTTTCTGAAAGGATGAACATGATTTGTATACATAGCTATCTGAATCTGTAGCAGTCTTCAATTTTGCATTTCCTTACACACCACGGAACATACATGCAATCACACACACACACACTTGAAAAGAAGAAAGCTTCTCCTAGTCTGCTGTCAAACTGTGCAATTCCCTTGTGTTTATTTCCTTTTGTATACATTTACCTTGTACCAATAAAGGGATAGCTAGTATAGCTGTCATTTTGGGTGTTAAGGTCGGTCAATGTATTTTGGGTCATATTGGTGGGTTAGGTAATTGTATATCATATATTATATTATTATGCATGGGATATAAAAATTGACCAGTTGAACCTTATTGTACCTAAAAGTTAATTCTAGTGTAAAGTAGTGTAAAATAGATGCGCGTTTGAATATTTGACATATTAGGATTTTATCTTTCCATACTTTGACTATGACTTGACTGAGTCATATGTTTTTTTTCCACACTTGGCAGATTGCTTTAGGTGATCACAACCATCAAAAATTGACATAAATGACTGGCAAACTGTAACATTTGAGCCATTGATCTTTATAATATGACCAAGTTTCCACCTGCCCTCTCATTCTATTCTATGTTTTCATAATCCTGCATTCCTGCCAATCTGCCATTAATATCAAAATCTTTTCAAAATCTCAAGTGCTTTAGTCCAAACACCAATATAGCACGCTTAAAGATAAATATTTTTGGTACTACTGCTGAAATCTGAGATATCATAGTATGTTTTTCTTACTAAGATTATGGTATCTCCTGCTCATTTTTTCTCTATTGGGAATCACCACCATCGCCGTATCTATAACACCAGCCAACATGCTTACAGCTGCTAACACCACCAAACCCGGTTGCCCACAAAAGTGTGGCAACCTAACCATTCCATACCCATTTGGCATCGGTTCTGATTGCTCTATCAGTTATTACTTCACTGTCTTCTGTAACAACTCGTACAACCCTCCCAAAGCTTTCACAATGCTTGACCTTGGTTCTAATCGAGATGCAGACATTATGGAGATAACTGAGACCCACCTTATGCTTCGAAATTCCCGACTAGCTTCTAAGTGCTATGATTCCCTAGGGAAAGTGACCTCCGAAAATTCATTAGTCTTTGATATAGTTGGTTCTCCCTTTATTTTCTCAAACAACACCAACAAGTTAAACGTTGTTGGCTGTGATGATTATGCATTGATCTCAGGTTATACCGGATTCCTTGCGAAGGGGAGCCAACACGAGTATAACAGCGTTGGTTGCCTTGCCTTGTGCTCTAATCCAAATGAGCTGGTTCCGGGGTCTTGTTCAGGCTTGGGTTGTTGTCAGACTTCAATACCGACTGGCTTGCAGTCTTTCATGATTACCCTTTCGAGCTTGAGAAATCACACCGGTCCTAATATCTCGAGTTTTCAGCCTTGTGCTTATGCATTTCTTTCTGGAAGTGGTAGCTTCATCTATGGTGGAGCTTCAGATTTTGTTCCAAATAGTCTCATAAATAGAGTAAAAGAGCAAGTGCCTATAGTGCTTGATTGGCTTGTTGGGGATTTCAACTTTAGTTCTAATTTTAAGCCTACGTGTGATGACGCTAAGAAAAACTCTACTACATATGCTTGTCAGTTGAATACTCACTGTGTTGATGTTGACGGTGGAGGATATCACTGCGCATGCAATTCAGGTTATGAGGGCAATCCTTACCTTAAACCAGGTTGTTCAGGTCAGTTTTCACCAGTCAAGTGCTCTGTTTCTCTGTTTAATTTTCCTCTGGTATATCATCTCCAAAATCATATTATTTTACTCTTGTTTTTTAGATATCAACGAGTGCGCTGTTGGTTTGAATAGCCCATGTAGCATGGTATGTGTTAATACACCAGGGAGTTACAAATGCTTGTGCCCAAGTGGATATTTTGGCGATGGAAAGATTACAAATGGGACTGCGTGCATAAAGATTGTTGATAGTAACTCATCATCCCTCAAGAAAATCATTCTTGGTAATGTCTGATCCCTAGATATTTGGTGAATAACTTAAATCTTCCATACATCTAGGTATATCGGGTTTGGGCTCCATTTTAAAACCAATCGACAATTGGTGGAGTAGCCTACCAGAATGACATGTTGGATTTGTATGCAAGCCTCATAATTGGAGAGTTAACCCATTTGTATTTTGGCATATATATTTTGGATATTGAAGCAACGGAGCTGTTGAATTTTCACATGTGGGCTTTGCTTATAATCCTTGGAACAATAACAATAATTTTACCAATCTTTTTGCAACTAATCTTTTTTTTTGTTTGGTTATTCATTTTATGAATTTGATTGCAGGGCTAGGCATATCCTTGGGATCAATACTTTTGCTCTTTGGTAGTTGGGGGTTATATGCCCTTGTCAAAACTAGGAGGTTAACAAAGCAAAAGGCCAGACACTTTGAGCGAAATGGCGGGTTGTTGTTACAACAGCAAATGTCGTACGATGAAAGTGTAGTAGCCAGAATGAAAATATTCACTATTGATGAATTAGATAAAGCCACTGACTACTTCAATGAAGATAGAATACTAGGAAAAGGAGGACAAGGTACCGTTTATAAAGGAATGTTAAGTGAAGGAAGAATTGTTGCCATTAAGAAGTCTAAAATTCTTGCTGAAAGTCCGTTGGTAGAGTTTATCAACGAAGTGGTAATCTTATCACAAATTAATCATCGAAATATAGTTAAGCTATTGGGATGTTGTTTGGAGACTGAAGTCCCATTACTAGTTAATGAGTTTATTCCAAATGGAACTCTCTTCCATCATATTCATCATCCGAGTCAAGAGTTTCCAATAACTTGGAGAATGCGTTTGCAAATTGCTTCTGATTCCGCTGGAGCACTTGCTTACTTGCACTCATCATCTTCTATTCCTATTCTTCATCGAGACATCAAATCCTCCAATATTCTTTTGGATGACAAGTATAGAGCAAAGTTATCAGATTTTGGCACTTCGAGATCTATTGCCCTTGATCAAACCCATGTAACTACTCGTGTTGTGGGAACGTTTGGCTATCTAGATCCAGAGTACTTTCAATCAAGCCAATACACCGAAAAGAGTGATGTTTACAGCTTTGGAGTGGTACTCATTGAGCTTCTAACAGGACAAAAAGCTATACGTAGTATCCTCGAAGAAGATAGAAGTTTGACATCGTGGTTCCTCTCACACATGGAAGATTCTCTCTTACTTGATATCATTGATACACAGCTCATACAAGAGGGCTCAAAGGAGGAATTTCAAAGTGTTGCTGATCTTTCAAAGCGGTGTTTAAACTTTGAAGGAAGGTACAGACCAACAATGAAAGAAGTTCTGCTTGAGATAGAAGCAGTTTTGTCACTTCATTTGCCACAACAAGAAACTCAGTACATGGCCAGTACGCCAAGTGGTAAGGGAGCAGCTATACATACACAAGATGGTCTTTCGTATTTAGATAATAATTCCTTGAATTCTGCTGAACTATCTTTATTGTTCAATCCTAGGTGATGGTTCATGTTTTGCTTTTCTTGAATCCGTTTTTAAATAATTGGTATAAGATTAAGCATTCTATTTTCAGATAATAAGGAGACATTAATTTTATTAATCCATTGGTTATTGTTTCTTATTTCAAATTTACAATTGCATAAGCTTTTTTTGTCCTTGTATCCATATGAGCTTAGTAAACGACACATTGTGTGGATTTAGATATATTCTTACGTAACAAGGAAGTGTTCTCACATAAGGAAGGTGTTCTAACAAGAGTCCTTTCTTGATATATGATATTTTACTCTGCAAAATTAAGAAAGAGGAGATAATTGATATACGTACTGACAGTAAAAGAGGGAAGACAAAAAAGTGTTATGCCACTCTTTAACTGTCGAAATAAAATTTTCAGCTCATTTCATTGGGAAAAAAAAAAAAAAAAAAAACATTCAGAGTTTGCAGGTTCAAAGGAAGGGTGAATAATTTAGGGGCACAATGGTGGGGCAAATGCCTTGTGTACTCTTTGATTATGAGAGAAAAAGGATTGATAAGTGGCATTAGGAGGAATCTGATTCTGGGAGATTGAGGATGCAAAGAAGACGAAGTTGGCAACCATTGCATCTCAGTCGTAGTTCTTGTCATTGGCGGCATGATCTGATATGTCACGTTACCAGGTATGTTTACACTCACCTTTGGCCTTGATGTTACCATGTTGCCACTGAGCCGCAGCTCTGAAAGTCTCTCTTTATCTTTTCATTATTGATGTTCAAATGTTCTATCATGATTTTAGGGTGTTGAATTTCTTTATCTATTTGCATGTAACTTTGCTAAAATTTCTATAAAGGATAAAATTAACTTTATTTGAAGGGTGAAAGGGTCCTAAGATTGCTATTTGTACCAGGTATATTTTGTACCTCATACCTGTGAAACCACCATTGCTGGAATTGACTGTTTTGGTTCTTCAGTCCTGTCTCAAATGAGTGATTTTATTTGTGTTGTCATAAATTGATTTGGTGAAGTTTAAGAAGGAGCTTACTTCATGATATGGATTTTCCCTTGTGGCTTATGAAGAACAGTTGTTTCGACTTTCCTCCGTTTATTATTAGTTGTAACAAAATGATACTCATTATTGAGACAAAAAATTCATTAATTACAACTAATGTAAAATGGAGGTGGTAATTTTTTTTTCCCTACGAATAAATACCTAGGATGCATGGACACTTCATCCAATTGCCGTGTTCGTGTTGGACACCGTGTCAGACATTGACACTCGTGGGGCACACAATGAAATGACAAATATATGGTTAAAATTCTTTTTTTTTTTTTAAAAAAAATTTATTCAATGAATTTTAACATTTCGTAGCCGTGTCCTTATTTTGAGATAGACGGTTTTCTGTATCCTGTAATGATGGGCCAATAATGATAGGGCCAATTGCCCAAATCATTACGTTACAGTCATAATAATACCCGCCCACTAATAAAGGTCCGCAATACATTTACGACTAACCCATTTTCCCTCTCATTGAAGCGTTGTTTGACTTGTTTCTTATTCTTCTCAACTGCTCCATTGAAATACCACTACTCATCAAAAGCTTAATTATTCTTCAATTAGCAGAAATCGATTTTTCATTTATAACAATTTTCTTACAATTATTTCTTTCTATTATATCGTACTTTTGTCGAGAAAGTCGATTGGATTGAACTGAAATCAACCCAGAATTCGACTGCTTATTCAAATCACTTCAGAACTCTTCATCAAATTGCAGCTTCGTTTGAACTGAGTTCAGCATTGTCGTGCTACAATGGATCACTTTAATTTGCCTGATCTTACTCAGGTATTTTTTTTTTCCTCCTTTTTTTTTATACAAATTTTGTAAACTTTTATTTTTATGAAATTCTGTTTTGTCTTATAATCTCACAATAAATAGAATTGTTTGGTTAATTATTCAATATCAAGTAATTAATTTTCTGTTATCAAGAATAACAATTCTAGGATAACAACCATAGTTTTTTGACACGAATTGCTTAAGCTCCATTCTCTTTCCCTTTAAAAATATAATTATCAAAAATTATAAATTTATACGATTTAAGTTGAATATGAAAAATTAATACTCGTAGTGAAAATAATACGAAGTATAACTTATCAAATTCGATTCATGTTTGCTGACACATTGTTACGGTATTAAGGCTTTGATTAATTGATTGATATTGAAAATAATACTATAACTTATACTTCATAGTTCATATTACATACTTCCTAAGTTCTAACTATAACATCTATCATCAACTAGCCCGTCTTAGTTGGTAGTTTAGTCCCATTGGGATGTGACTTTTGCTCCTTTTATTCCATTATTTTAACCTTTTGGGTGATAATATATTAATATTCTTACTCGTAAACTCATACTTCATAATAGCACATTGACGTATAATATATGCAATTTGTATGTGGAGTAATCTTTTGTATTATAATTATATTCTAAGATTCTAGTTTAATTTTTTGTATTTGATTTGAAGCATAAACAACTGTTATTTCTCTTCCACTTGAAGGCATTGACCTCGGCAATTGGGATTGCATTGACCACAATTAACTTTCTTAATGGAAGTGTGTATAGTGAGTTAGTGACTTTAGTCAATTGCTCAATTAGTCATATTGATTCGAATTAATAGCATAGTATAAGAATTTGTTTACACTTACCACTTGATTATTAAAAATCAACTATCTATTAATGGACTGCAATTATTTGCACTTAAGAGTTAAGACGGACACCTCATCAAGAGATATATGCATGTGCAAAGTTTACAAAACAACTTTTTGTAGTCAAACACTAGTCATTTTAAAAATAATTTTCTATCCAAATATTATATTAAATTATGCTTATTTATCATCTTAATTGCAATTTACAACAAATACCAGGAAAGAAGGCAAGCTCTAGTCAACAGAATAAAGACACCTACTATTAATAGAATTATCATATAATCCAATTATTCTAACCTTATATGATTAACAACTTGTATTTCTTTTCTGTAACATATATCAATAAGTATAAACTGTGTTAATTTGGCTTCTCGTCATCCGACTCATCACTTACTACTTTGTGAAGTTTGATGTCCACTTAAAATATTCTTAATTATTTTATGTACACATGGATTTGAATATAAAACACGCATTGTGTGCATTATTTAGTATGTTAATGAATGTAACAACAATGATATTCAAGTTCTGTATAGTTGTGATTATCAATTCTAGACGAATCTGTTTTGCTGGGTTTCTGCCTTCTGGGGTATGCAGAACAAGACTTTGGCTCAGTTTAACTTAGTTTTAATTCTTCCTGCAGCTGTTAACTGTGCAGTACTCTACCAACAATTTCATATAATTAAAGTTATGTGCACACTTTTTGCTAAGTTGGTGCAAAAATCAGAAGAATGTTAAAAGAGGGATGGAGTTGTTTGGGTTGTCGCACAGTATTGCTAAATGTTATTGTTGCTCTACTATGGCCAATACTAGCTTCATTGGCCAGTCTACAAATCGCCGGGGTAGCATCAGCAACTGCTGATGCTACCTCACAGATAGCCCTTCCAAATTGTCCTGAAAAATGTGGCAACATCTCGGTCCCTTACCCATTTGGTGTAGGAGATAAATGTCACTATGGAACCCCATCTGATGATGGTAGATACTTCAACCTCAGTTGTAACACTAGTGCCAATCCTCCAATTCTTGCTTTGGGAAATAAGGTAGAGATAAAGGAAATTACTTTGAAGGGTGAACTCTTGGTGCATTACCCTATTTCATATCGTTGTTATGATAAGTCTAATACTTCTGCTCCTTCTGCTGAATATCGAGCCTGGATACGTACAAAAAGGTTTCCTCTTTCGACAACCAAAAATGTTATTGGTGCCATTGGGTGTGATACTTTTGTGATGCTGAATGGTACAATGAACAACAAGAGAGTGTTCCGTTCAGGGTGTATGACTGTGTGTGCTGCACCTGAAGATGTTGATACTAGATCATGCACTGGCATAGGCTGTTGCTTGGTTTCAATTCCGAATGGAGTGAACAATGTTGATTTAACATTTAGTAGTCCGAGTGCCCAGCAGTTGGTGCAAGATCTCAACCCGTGCAGTGTTGCATTTGTGTTGGCTAAAGATCATGCTACAAATGATGCACTGCCTTACCCTATCAGACAGATTCTAACCAAAAATAATACTTATTACCCGAATCTGAAGTTTCCAGTTTTCTTTGATTGGTCTCTTGGGAACACAACTTGTGAAGCTGCTCGAGCAGCTGGGATATACATGTGCAAGGGAAATAGCAAATGTTATGAGAAGCAATACCAGGATGGATACCGCTGCAAATGCAACCCAGGTTTTCAGGGTAACCCTTACCTTCATGATTGCCAAGGTACTTTTCACTCCTCTTCTTGTTCTGTTTCTTCTTCTCGAGTTTTTTTTCTTACATTATACTCCTCCCTTACAAACATATAGAGGCTCAGCCCCATTAACAACTCTAAACCCGTAAAGGGTTGACTTATTGAGGGTTCACCCTGCCCTCAACATGAACGGTCACCCATGGTAAAACCTGCCTGTTTAGGAAATAAAATGTAAGCCGGACCAAACAGTCAGAGCCTTAAAGGGGCAATCCTTAAAACAAAGAATAGTACTATTAGTGTAGTATAGTAGCATCATTATTGTGTAGTTTACAATTGAACAATATCATGATCAAAATCATGTGCAAATATTCAGATGTTGATGAATGTGCGGATAAAAACAATAATCCATGTAAGAAACCGGCACTCTGCATCAACACTCGTGGAAGTTATAATTGTAAATGCCCCGGAGGCTACAGTGGCAATGGCACGCTGATTGATCCTTGTATTCCTGATCTCAACACTAATCATCATGGTCGATACAAGTTGTTAGTAGGTAAGCATAAGTCCATATATTATTTCTTAAACCCCTTGAAATGTTGGTTAATGTTTATATATGTCATCCTGCAGGATTGAGTGTGACACTGAGTTCGATACTTCTGCTTCTCGGTGGATGGTGGGTAAATTCCTTAATCAAGAAAAGGAAGATTGTCAAACAAAGAGCTAAATACTCCGAGAGAAATGTTGGATTGTTGCTGCACCAACAAATGTCTTCTGGTGACGTAGTTGTTGAGAGAACCAAACTTTTCACAATTGAGGAGTTGGAGAAAGCCACTGACCACTTCAACGAAAATAGAATACTGGGACGAGGAGGCCATGGTACTGTCTATAAAGGAATGCTTGGTGAAGGAAGAATTGTTGCTGTAAAAAAAGCGAAACTAGTGAAAGACAGCAATCTTGAGGTATTTATTAATGAAGTGGTTATCTTATCACTAATTAATCACAGGAATATTGTGAAATTATTGGGATGTTGTTTGGAGACGGAAATTCCATTACTAGTTTACGAGTTTGTACCCAACGGATCTCTTTTCCACCATATTCATTATCCGAATGCAGAGTTCCAAATCACTTGGAAAATGCGCTTACAGATTGCTTCTGATTCAGCTGGAGCACTCGCGTATTTGCATTCATCATCATCTATTCCTATATTTCACAGAGACATCAAGTCTTCCAACATACTTTTGGATGACAAGTATAGGGCTAAATTATCAGATTTCGGAACCTCAAAATCAGTGGCGACTGATCAAACCCATGTAACCACTGAAGTAATGGGAACATTTGGTTATTTAGATCCAGGGTACTTTCAATCTAGTCAGTTTACTGAAAAGAGTGACGTTTACAGTTTTGGTGTGGTACTTGTTGAGCTTTTAACAGGACAGAAAGCAATACGCGCAATATCAGAAGAGGATCGAAGTTTGACAACATGGTTTCTTACCCATATGGAAGACTCTAATTTGCTTGATATTATAGATTCTCAAATTCTACAACAGAGTTTGAAGGGAGAGTTTCTTACAATTGCTAATCTCGCAAAACGATGTTTAAACTTGGATGGAAAGAAAAGACCAGCCATGAAAGAAGTTTTGCAAGAGATAGAAGCAGTATTGTCCATTCATCTGTCTACTGGAACAACATCCAAAGGTTTATACTACAATGATTTTACAAGTTTTAGCACTTCTTATATGGAAAACAGCTCTTCTAGCTCTGCTGAACCTTCTCTATTATTCAGTCGATGACATTAGGTAATATGTGTCCACAAGGATGCTCCATATATAATTTCATGTAAATTTTATTTTTGAAGAGCTTATATTATGATTCTCTTCAATTTTTATGCTACTGTTAGTGCTGTACATCTATAATAGTATGAGTTATATTGTAACTAGCAGAAAAGCTATATCAAAGATGAGCATTGATTATATAAATCAAATGTTATTGGATGAATATGTACCAATATGTAATATTTATATATTTACCAATTATTTACTTTCTCTTCAATTTTCATACTTTGTAATATTTACCAATATGTAATAGTATCGAATTCCCACGTTCCAGCGTGCATTATGCCAACAGGTCCCATCCCCAACTCTAGCTGAGAAGTTGAGTCACCCTTCATAAATATATGGTCGAATTTATTAATAAAATCGACATTAATACGAATCTAACAAGATCCCACTTGATATATTGTATTATCGTACACATAAGGTCAAAGTTTGATTAAATCAAACAACCAAATCAACAAAAATAAGGTGAACTACACTTAGTATAGTAATTCAATAAGACAATAATTCATCATAGACACAAAAAAGGAATTGTACTTGTCCATAGGATCATAAAACATTACGGAGTATTGATTAAACAAATCATGCCCAATTTCTCATAAACATAAGTTACTTTTGTTTTAGGTACTTAGCTAGCTTAGGCCAAGCACGTGGTACGTGTATATTAATACAAGGTAAAACCACAAATACCAGTAGCACTATAGCTCTATAGCAGTTTTATATTGTGAACGAACTTGTAATCCACGTAACGTACGAACCTTATTTAGAGCTGTTAATTCGAGAATTCAAGTCGGGTTTGGGTTGGGTCAAATTAGGTCTCGGGTTAAATCAGGATCAGGTTATGTCGAGTCAATCTAGCCTCAGATCACGTTTAGGTTCAGGTCGGGTGAATTTCAGCTCAAGTTATAACGGGTCGTTCACCTTTTCGGATATAAGTCGGGTTCAATTCGAGTTAAAATTATATCGAGTTCAATTTCAGGTTCGGGTTACGTTGAGACGGGTTTGGATGGATTAACAAGATGGTACATTCGGGTTTGGGTGAGTGTTGAGCCGGCTTTTGGTTCAAGTTCAATTCTAATTAATCTCGATGTGGCCAAGTTGAACTATATAATTACGCCTTCCATAATTTGATCAAACATCATCAAGATATAAACCTATATACGAGTAATAAATAACAAAGGGTATATAAGTTGAACAAAAGATTTTATTAAATCGGATTGAGGGTTTATAGAAATATACCAGTACATAAGCTGAATAAAAGGTATAAATTTTTTTTATTAAACCTTCCATGACTCGGGTACAGGTTTTAATTGGTCGGGTCGTAGTTCGGGTTCAGATTGTTTTCAGGTCGGATTAAAACGGTTAACGGTTACTTTCAGGTCTGGTGCAGGTTCGGGTTCAAGTCATTAAGTATTGGATCAAATCAATTTTTGGTTAAGATCAGGTCAGGTTCAGGTCGGGTTACATGTCATTAGTTTCACCCCATTGTTCGAGTATAGGCAGAGTTCAGATAATTATCAATTAAGGTCGGGTTCTCGGGTCGTGTTAAGTTTGACAGCTCAAGCTATATTCCACACTTTTTGAGGAAATTTTGAGGTTTCGAGCTCGGTGGCAAAAAGTGCTGAGACCATAGGAGATATTCTTGGAGTCATATAATGACGTTTGAAACCCTATATATATGATCATTATATATTGTCATAAACGTACGTGGTAGGCTTGAGTTTGCAAAGTAACTGCAAGTTATGAACAGGCAAAATGACCGTTTAAGAGCATAATTAGATGGTTCCACCGACCCAATTGGACTCCCGAAAAGATATAGGAACCATGGTAAACATCAAGTCAATTTTTATTTCTGGGCAAAAAAAGGTAAAAAAAATTACAAAATTAAAAGCTATAATCCACGCTTTTTGAGGAAATTTTGAGTTTTTAAAGCCCGGTATCGAAAAGCCTTGAGAACCAAGGGGATACATCTCGTGGTCATATAATGTCGTTTGAAACCATATATGATCATTATATGTTGTCATAAACGTTCGTGGTAGGATTAAGTTTACGAAATCAGTGCAAGTTGCGAATGGGTTAAATGACCATTTAAGGGCATATAGGATGGTTTCACCGACCCAATTGGACACCCGGAGGGTATTAGAGACCATGTATGGTAAACATCATGACAATTTTTATTTCTTAGCGAAAATGGTCAAAAGCTTGCAAAATTAAAGGCTATAATCCACGCTTTTCGAAGTTTCGAGGCCTGGTGGCGAAAAGTGTTAAGACCCTAGGAGATATATCTCAGGGTAATATAATGCCGTTTGAAACCATATATGATCATTATATGTTGTCATAAACGTACGTAGTAGGCTTGAGTTTACGAAATCACTGCAAGTTGTGAACGGGTAAAATGACCGTTTAAGGGCATATTGAATGGTTCCACCGACCCAATTGGACTTCGGAAGGATATTACGGAACATGGTAAACATTTCGGCAATTTTTTTCCGGACGACAAAAGTCAAAAAATTGCAAAATTAAAGGCTATAATCCACGCTTTTTGAGGAAATTTTGACGTATCGAGGACCGCTGATGAAATGCTTTGTGACCCTAGGGATACATTTCGGGGTCATATAATGCCGTTTGAAACCATATATAATCATTGTATATTGTCATAAACGTACGTGGTAGGTTTGAGTTTACGAAATCACTACAAGTTGTGAACAGGTGAAATGACCGTTTAAGGGCATATTGGATGGTTTCACTGACCCAATTGGATTCCCGGAGGGTATTAGGAACCGTGTTAAACATATTGGCAATTTTTTTTTCCCGGGCGAAAAAAGGTCAAGAAATTACTTAATGAAGGCTATAATCCACGCTTTTTGAGAAAATTTTGAGGTTTCATGTTCCGGTGATGAAAAGCCTTGAGACCCTAGGGGATACATCTCGAGATTGTATAATGTCTTTTGAAACCTTATATGATCATTCTATGTTGCCAGAAACGTCCAGAGTAGGCTTAAGCTTACGAAATCAGTGCAAGTTGGGAATGGGTAAAATGATTGTTTTAGGGCATATTTGACGGTTCTAACGGCTCAATTGGATTTCCGGAAGGCATTAGGGACCATGGTAACATTTCGGCAATTTTTATTTTCGGGCGAAAAAAGGTCAAAAAATTACAAAATAGAAGGCTATAATCAGCTCACCATCAACAATATCATCAGTTTATTGTAGTAGTTATCAACATGGCCGGGTTGAATAGTGCAAAAATAAAAAAAAATGTGAATAGAGGTGAAAAAATTAAGTCAACCATGGTATGTGAATAGTGCAAAAATCAAAGGGATGCATTAAAAAAAAAAAAAAAAAAAAAAGTACTATGTTTCTATATTAAAATAGTTCATAGCTTAGTATATTGACTAATACGAATTATTGTAAGTTGAATTATACGAATTATTGATAATAATTGTTGTGTGCTTTATTGTTTGTCAATTTTAGGACTGAGTGTAACCATAGGATCAATACTATTGTTTTTCATGGGCTGCTGGTTATATAAATTGATGAAAAGAAGACAAGCTATCAAACAAAGAGCTCTGTATTTTAAGAAAAATGGCGGATTGCTGTTGCAACAACAACAAATGTCTTTGGGTGAAGGAGTTGTAGAAAGAACAAAGATCTTCACTATTGCTGAGCTACGAAAAGCCACTGATAACTTTAGTGAGGACAGAATCCTTGGACAAGGAGGCCATGGGACTGTCTATAAGGGAATGTTGGGCGAAGGAAAGCTTGTTGCCGTGAAAAAATCAAAGAGATTGGAGGAAAGCGAAATAAGGGAATTCATCAATGAAGTGTCTATACTATCACAAATTAATCACAAGAATATTGTCAAGTTGTTAGGATGTTGTTTGGAAACGGAAGTCCCATTACTAGTTTTCGAGTTTATTCCTAACGGAACCCTTTTTCATCACATTCATTATCCCAGTGAAGAGTTTCCAATTCATTCCTAACTTTTGTATACATCCGGTGTACAGTAATTTACTGTACATCGGGGGTCACTTTTTATCAAATTTAGGGTCACTTTTACAATTTTTTGGGTAACTTTTATCAATAAAGTATAAATACTTTGTAACATTTATTTATATTAGGGTAGCATTTATCCATATTAGGGTAACTTTTGCTTATTTTAGGGGTAACTTTATAACGGATGTACAATATTTATTGTACATCCGATTTATTTAAAAGTTTGTGTTCATGATTTCATCAAGTGTTTTATCATCGGCTTTAATGATTCACTTAAGCTTTTGATTGACTTGGTCTTTTAATATAATATCAGCGTCAAGATGTCGTAAGGGGACGTTGGGATGAAGTAATAATCATCTAGAAATTTGAAATCATGTGTACTCTAGCTAGCCACAATTGCATTTCAACAGTATTAGACTATTCTATGCTTAACAACCCCCCCTCCCCCAACCAAATCATAAGTCAAAACTAAGAATCTAGGACCGCTGAAATTTATGTTGAGTTGGTAAACATGCATCTTTCATGGCTTCTCCTCTTACTCTCCTCAATGGGAGCCAACACAGTGTTGGTCGGGACCAACGCTATGGTAATACCCAAAAACATGATCACAACAGCAAACACCACAAAACCCGGTTGCCAACGGAAATGTGGCAACTTAACCATCCCATACCCCTTTGGCATCGGTTATAATTGCTCCTTTCCAGGTTCACACGGTTTCAATCTCACATGCAACACCTCCTACAACCCTCCTAGAGCCTTCATCACTTCTGTACCCGCCTTTGGCGACATCTTGGATATAACTGAGACCCAAACAACGGTCAGGAATACTATCATAGCAACACTTTGCTATGATTCACTGGGGAATGAAATAAGCTCTAAGAAAGGGTTATTAAATTTCATAGATATACGGAGTTCTCCCTTTACTATCTCAACGACTGAAAACAAGCTCACCGTCATTGGCTGTAATAATTACGGGGTGTTTGCTAGTTCTGGAGACGATCTTGGGGATCGTCTAAGGATTGGTTGCATTGCCCTGTGCAGTAATAAAACTGAGCCTGTTCCGGGTTCTTGTCTAGGAGGATGCTGCCAGGCTTCCATCCCATTTGGCTCGCAAAATTTTATTATAAATGTTCATGGTACTAGTGTTGGAGGTGACCCAGGACGTTGTAGCTATTCTTTCTATGGTAAATTAGGCAGGTTTACCTTTGATGGTGCTTTTGACTTGGCAAGGACTAATTTTGATGTTGTTCGAAATAGAATCCTTGAGCAAGTTTCTATAGTTTTCGATTGGAACGTACAACTCAATACTTCCTGCAAAAAGATGAAGATGAGCAATTCATCAAGCAGTGCTCCGTATCTTTGTCAGTCAAATACTAGATGTATTGACACTAAGGAGGGAGGATATCGCTGCAGCTGCCTCCCTGGATACGAGGGAAACCCTTATCTTAATCCCGGTTGCACAGGTTAGTCATACTTGATGCTGTCTTCCTTTCTTGTTTGTTGGATTTTCGATTAATTTGATTCTTAATAAGCTAGTTAAGGTGCTTGAATTGAGTTTAATCCCATCTAGCTTTTTTGTAGACATTAATGAGTGTATTGCTGGTCCAAATAATCCGTGTACCGCGTCTTGTACTAACACTCCGGGGAGTTACATATGTTCTTGTCCTCGTGGTTATACTGGCGATGGATTAAAGTCTGGTATTGGATGCGTAAGTACTATTGATAAGAGCTCATCAAACCTCAAGAAATTAACTCTTGGTAATCTCTGAATCTAGTTAATTATGAGTAGTATTCAATTAGTAATTTCAATCTATGTAAGACAACACTGTGACTTTGAACTGTTTGGATTTATATATGAGTAGTATTCAATTAGTAATTTCAATCTATGTTTATTGTGAGCTACAGGACCAAGCATATCCTTGGGAATAATAGTTTTGATCGTGGTTGCTTGGTGGGTTTCAACTATAGTAAAAAGAAGAAGAATTATTAAGCAAAAGGCTAAAAATTTTGAGCGAAATGGCGGGTTTCTATTACAAGAACAAATCGCTACCGATGAAAGTGTTGTGGCAGCAATAAAAATCTTCACCATCGATGAGTTAGAAAGAGCCACTGACCATTTCAATGAAGATAGAATACTCGGAAAAGGCGGTCAAGGTACGGTTTATAAGGGAATGCTGAGTGAAGGAAGAATTATTGCCATAAAAATGTGCAAAGTTATTGTTGATCAAACTCAGTGTGGAGATTTTGTCAATGAAGTCATCATATTATCAAATATTAATCATAGGAATATAGTCAAGTTATTAGGATGTTGTTTGGAACATGACGCCCCATTACAAGTGTTTGAGTTTATTCCAAATGGAACTCTTGATCATCATATTCATAGTCCAAACTCTGAATTTCAAATCACTTGGAGAATGCGATTGCAAATTGCTTCCGATTTAGCCGGAGCACTTGCTTATTTGCATTCATCATCTTCTATTCCTATCTTCCATAGAGACATAAAATCTTCCAACATACTATTGGATGACAAATACAGGGCAAAGTTATCAGATTTTGGGACTTCAAAATCAGTTGCTATTGATCAAACCCATGCAACTACCCGTGTTATGGGAACATTTGGTTATTTGGATCCAGAATACTATCAACTAGGCCAGTATACTGAAAAGAGCGATGTTTACAGTTTTGGGGTGGTTCTTGTTGAGCTTTTAACAGGACAAAAGGCAATACGAAGTATATCAGAAGAAGAAAAAAGCTTGACATCATGGTTTCTGTCCCACATGGAAAACTCTCGTTTGCTCGATATTATAGATTCTCAAGTCATGCAAGGGGATTTGAAGGAAGAATTCCTCATTATTGCTGAAATCGCAAATCGTTGTTTGAACCTAGACAGAAACAGAAGACCCACCATGAAAGAAGTTCTACTAGAGATTGAGGCAGTGTGGTCACTTCATTTGTCACACGCAAACGAGCAAATCGAGCCAAAATCAAGGCAAATGTTCAGTGAAACAACAAGTGATGGTGTTTTTTCTAATCCTAGCACTTATTACTTGGAAAATAGCTCTTCAAGCTCTGCTGAAGTATCTTTACTATTCAACTCCAGGTGATTCAGTTTGATTCTGATGAATTAATCTTATGTTTTCCCCTTTCACTCAGCATTATGCTCCTGTAAAGTCATATTGTTATAACTTATACTCCGTAATATGCTACTCCATTTATCATAATTTGAATATGTTTTGTAAAAGTACAATCTCCTAAAATACAATCTCTTTCTCAAGCTTTGTGTAAGTCTGGTTATTTTGAGCTATCATGAATTAACATCTCATAAATTCATTATTAGCCGTTTAGTTACTATAAAATATTTTGAGCTGTCAATATAAAACGTTACTTCATACATTACAAATAAAATATATGAAGTATATTATACCGGTTGTTGTCAAAAACTTGTGAAAAGGTAACACTTTTTTTTTTTTTTTTTTTGCTTGCACACTGTTTGTCATTAAAACTTATGGGATGTATAGGATGTTCAATTAGGGGCCTAGTCACACTTATTGAAGTGAACTGATTGGAGCTGAACTGAATAGAGTTGAAATGAATATTTTATGAGAGAAGGAAATTAGGAACGAACCTGAATTGAACTGCTTAGAACTAAACTGAACTGAAATTAAGCTAAAGTGAACAGATCCTAAATGGTATTGCTAGTATATAAATATTCATTAACTTTCATTTTGTTGGTTTTCTTTTCTCATTAGCGTGTATAGAAGGTTAATTGCGATGCCAATATGGACTCGTTGAAAATATGGCTGGAATAATTCTCATTGTGACGATATAAATTTATAATACTATACTACAAGTTGCCATTTAGTTCTCTGTTTAAGCAATTCTTGTGATTTCAATGTACATACAAGTCATGTGTTCACACCCAAAAACTATATACCGGTTGTATGTTTAAGTCCTTACAGGACAGGAATATACTCCAAACAAGAGTTACAATTTTATTATAAGAAAGATTTATGCTTTACTTTTCGAAATGTTTGGTTGACTCTAAGGGTTACTCTTACACGTCATTGCTTTCCGTCATGTTCGGTTGACTCTAACCCTTAGCCGACATTTAGAATGAGAAAAAGAGAGGTCATATAAATATCCAAAGTCAACATTTCATTCCACTAGTACATGCAATGTGTTTCAGTTCTTCTATTCCACAAAATTATTGAAATGAAGATGGTAATGAAATTCCATGAAATAAAATTGTTTAAAAACAAAATAAAAAATAAAATTACCTCAACTAACACCGCGTGAGCTATATCATGGTCTTATTTGATGAAGTCGCGGTATACTCAAGCCCTGTTGCCTAGTACTTCATTCTTTGTTGGCGCTTGTTGATGTTGAAAATCTTCATGTGCTACACCAACTCCTGTCAATTGTTGTACAAATTTTACTTCAAATTTCTCTCCACAATAAAATCATGTATTTACTACACCTAGACTAAAAATAACTTAGAATTGTAAACATGCATCTTCTATGGCTTCTCCTCATGCTCGCAATGGGTGCAACCACCTTGGTTGTCACCAACGCTTCAATAACACCAAAAAATATGATTACAGCTGCAAACACCACTAAACCCGGCTGCCAGCAGAAATGCGGCAACCTGACCATCCCATACCCCTTCGGTATTGGTAGTAATTGTTTCCTTCAAGGCTGGTTTGGTATCATATGCAACACCTCTTACAACCCTCCTAAAGCGATCCCTGTGATACCATTTGGTTCTAGAAGGTATACAGACATATTGGATATAACCGAGACCCAGATTACTATCCGGAATACTGAGGTAACTTCACGTTGCTTTGATCCACAGGGAAATGTGAGCTCTGAGGTTTCAGGGAACTTAGATATGTGGGGTTCTCCCTTTACTGTATCAACAGAAAACAGGCTCACAGTCATTGGCTGTGACGAGTATGCATTGATTGATGGTTCTGGAGAGAATTTACTCTATGAAAAGGGTGGTTGCATTGCTTTGTGCAATTCAGAAGGAGTGACCAAAGGTTCTTGTTTGGGGTCAGGTTGCTGTCAGACGTCTGTGTTAACTGGCTGGCAAGGGTTCAATATTAAGCTCTTTAGCTTGGAAAACCGCCGTTCATTTACTAATCAGTCAACTTGTAGCTATGCTTTCTTTGCTCGAAATAGAAGCTTTGTATTTGGTGGAGCTTCAGACATGACAA
Organism: Chenopodium album; assembly: GCF_948465745.1. Classification (NCBI taxonomy): domain Eukaryota; kingdom Viridiplantae; phylum Streptophyta; class Magnoliopsida; order Caryophyllales; family Amaranthaceae; genus Chenopodium; species Chenopodium album. The sequence goes on from NC_137855.1 coordinate 3,441,283, forward strand.
ATACTAGTGTTGTTCAAAATAGAATCCTGCAGCAAGCCCCTATTGTGCTCGATTGGAATGTAGAACTTAATACTTCCTGCAAAGAAGCGAAAAAAAACAATTCGACTGCTACACCATATCTTTGTCAGTCCAATACTCAGTGTATTGATACTGATCTGGGAGGATATCGCTGCAGCTGCTTCCCTGGCTACGAGGGAAATCCTTATCTTCAATCCGGTTGCAAAGGTAAATATAGTTTACATCAGTTTCAGGCTTGGTGTTTGTGTCCTAATCATTATGGGTCATAATTTAGAGGTCAATAATTCAATTTCATTCTAAGTAAAGCTCTTCATTTTTGTCTTGACTTCCACACAGACATCAATGAGTGTTCTGCTGGATCAAATAATCCATGCACAGCGGCTTGTGTTAACGCCCCAGGAAGTTACAGATGCTCTTGTCCTAGAGGATATTCTGGTGACGGATTAAAATCTGGGATTGGCTGCATAAAGAATGTAAATAAAGGCTCATCATCCCTCAAGAAAATCACCCTAGGTAATCTCTTAATCTGTTTAATGGAAATTGGAATGCTAGATATCAATGTTTAGCTAGTCGTATCTTGAAAGATAAGTTCAGAACGTTATCAGCAATTTTGGTATAGGCATTGAAAATTTTCTGTTTTGTAGCAAAGGCAAAAATGTAATAAATTTTAATCTGTGTTTTTGTGAACTACAGGATTAGGCATATCCTTGGGAACAATAATTTTGCTCCTTGTTGGTTGGTGGTTTTCTTCTGTTATCAAAAGGAGAAGGATCATCAAGCAAAAGGCTGTATACTTCAAGCGGAATGGCGGGTTGCTGTTAGAACAGCAGATGGCTACTGATGAAAGTGTAGTAGCAAGACTGAAAATTTTTACTTCTGATGAATTAGAAAGAGCAACTGACCAGTTTAATGAAGACAGGATAATTGGACAAGGAGGTCAAGGAACAGTTTACAAAGGAATGTTGAGTGAAGGAAAAATTGTTGCTATAAAGAAGGCTAAAGTGGTTGATGAAAGTCAGTTAGGAGGTTTTATCAATGAAGTGGTTATATCATCACAAGTTAACCACAGGAATATAGTGAAGTTACTAGGATGTTGTTTGGAAACTGAAGTCCCGGTATTAGTTTACGAGTTTATTCCAAATGGAACTCTCTATCACCATATCCATAACACAAGTGAAGAGTTTCCTATCACTTGGAGAATGCGCTTGCAGATTGCTTCTGATTCTGCCGGAGCACTTGCTTACTTGCATTCATCATCTTCTATTCCTATCCTTCATAGAGACATCAAATCCTCCAACATACTCTTGGATGATAAATACAGGGGAAAGTTGTCAGATTTTGGGACTTCAATGTCGATTGCTATTGATCAAACCCATGTAACCACTCGTGTCATGGGAACCTTTGGTTATTTAGATCCAGAGTACTTTCAATCAAGTCAATTCACTGAAAAGAGTGACGTTTACAGCTTTGGAGTAGTCCTCGTCGAGCTTTTAACAGGACAAAAAGCAATACGTGCTACGTTAAAAGAAGACAGAAGTTTGACATCTTGGTTCCTTTCCCATATGAATGATACTCGTCTGCTCGATATCATTGATTCACAAGTCCTACAAGAGGGTTCAGAGCAAGAGTTGCACATTATTGCTAATCTGGCAAGGCAGTGTTTGAACTTGGATGGAAAGAAAAGACCAACCATGAAAGAAGTTCTAATAGAGATAGAGGGAGTAATGTCACTTCATATCCCCGAAAGAAATCGAAAGAACGGCCTAGAATCCGAGCACACTGGAACAACTAAACATACATATGATGGAACTTTATGTTCTAGCTCGTTTTACACAGAGAATAGCTCTTTAAATTCTGCTGAAATGTCTCTGTTATTCAATCCTCGATAATTTACATCTCAAGTAGATGATGGAATAGTCTTTCAGTTAGTCTAGAATTCAAGGGGAAAAACTATAGACTGGGAAAATCTGGAAAAACAGTTGATAAGATTGTATTATGTATAAATTGAAGAACATTACTCCGTATCATTTATAAGCCTATTTCCTTTCCCATTTTCCTTTTTTTTTCGTTTTTCTTTTGAAGGGCCTAACTTTTGTACAAACTTGAAACTCCCAATGAAAATTAAGCTGGTCGCATCCACCACAACACTACATCTATAGTCCTATACCAATTCAACAATGTCAACTGATTGAATGGAAACTTCTTAAACATGGACATATACTCTACCAAAACACTGGCCAAGAAAATTTGTTCCATGCAATGGATTGAATGTCAAATTTGATCTTAATAATCCGGATCTATATCCATTTCTTTTAGCCTAGGATCCACCATCAAAATTGGATCAAAGTCATTATGCTAATACTTACGAGTAGATATTTTAGAGCTATTTTGTGACCCAATCTCTTTTTGCTGCTTTGCTAGCTCTAAGAAAATTCCATGATCGAAATTGGACCAAATTTCCTTTAAAAGTCAATCACGTAAAATCCAATGCGAAGCAATTATTTGGAATAAAGTAAATATTACTGTATCATTGTCCCAACAAGTAGACCAGTATTAACTGGCAAAGTCACATCTTTTTTCCCTGCTTCACAATTGGTACTGTTGATAATGCATGCAATAATTATTGAGAATTTGGACTCATATGTTTTCTTTGGAATACAGTCATCATTAGTACTGTTAATAATGCATGCAATAATATAATTAAAAATATATTATATGCAAGTCCGCGTGTTCACACCCAAAAAACATATCTATATGACTATATTGGTTGTAGGCTCAACTTCTTATGGGGCAGGTAGGTATTTTATTTTACACACTTTTGTCTGTTTGCATACTAGAAATTCAAGAAAATAAAAAATAATAGTGGAAATGTGAGGAAGGATGAGAGGAAAGTGAAAATAAGAGGTAAGGAGGAGGGAGGAAAATGTGGTTTCCCTTGTTATATAATCCATCCGTCCCACAATACATGAGACGTTGGACTTTTTTCACTATTCATGCATTAGGTTTGACCATAATATTTTACTAACATAATAAAAATATATTTTATCACAAAATATGTTGTTAGATAGGTTTTAATATAAAGTTTCATAATATAATTATTAAAATAATTTTTATTAATATTTAATTATATAAAAATAAATTCAAACTAGTGCATTGACATGTGTGCAATGTTTGACTGTGTCATGTATTATTAAAATAACTCAAACCTTAGAGAAGACTGTTTTACGTATATTAAATCCATTTAACATTTGCTAAAATGGGTTGTTTGATTGTTTACATGAGCCAATATGACACTTACAATACAAACATGTAAATAATAGTTTGTTCAAGTATACTTCCTCTGTTTTTTTTTATAGTTGCAACACTTCTCTTTTCACGCTTGTCGATGTATATTTTCAATCGTTAATGTCTTTAGTTACCAATATGTAAAAATTATAAACCTTAGATATTAAAATTGTATAAATCTAGAGGAATCTAACAAGATTCCACATGACTATATTTTTACTTAAGTATAAATCGTTAAAGCTAATCAAAGTGAGACACATGAACAATGTAAAAGTTAAACTATTGCAACTATAAAAAAAACGGAGAAAGTATCAATCAACATAATACATCACATCATATCAAATAGTAACAATGAATAGTCAATATTTATGTTTGTAATGTGTTCATTTCCAATAGTTTTATTGTCAAATCACATCACTATTTTACCCATATTACATCACTTATATAGCATAATTATACTTTTATGACATCGTTATCATCAAGTCATGCCATATTATGACATCACATAATTAAAAAATTATTTTCATAATATGACATCATTATAGTCAAGTCACATCAATTTTATATATATACTTTCATTACATTATTATAGATTTACAGTCTAGTCCGGTGGGAACCAAGGGGGGCAAGGGTGGGCCATGGCTTCCCCCTTGGTTTAAATTATCTATTAATTGTTGCAGCATTTTGTGTTAGTTATACCATAGCTCAGTTAGTAGATAAGTGAGTTGTAGTCAATTCCAATATCCCAAGTTCAAACACCATCCCTTGCATTTTTTCATCTTTTTTTTTTTTTTACTTTGCAATTTATACTAATGTTTTACTTCTTGTACTATCTCGTATTAAATAGATTATATCGCTACTCTAGAACATTAGAATCCCTTTTGCAAAAAATTTCAGTACTTAGTTTTTTTTTTTTTTTTTTTTAAATTTTCATTTTACTCCATAGATAATACTTGAATTGGTCTCACTCTTTTTGACATTACAAAAATTAGTACATATACTAAGTTTGGCCCCCCTAATAAAAATTTTCTGGCTCCGCCCTTGGTCGAGTCACATTGTTTCATTTGTACTTCCATGACATCATTATAAATGTATGACATCATTATAGTCAAGTCACATCACTTCATATATAATTTCATAACATCATTATATTTATATAACATCATTATAAATATATGACATTATTATACTCAGGTCACATCACATTATTACACTTAAATGACATCACTGTATTTCATAAATTTCAAAATAGAGTCAAAACTCATTCTTGATACTTTATAGACATATTTATTGGTGTCTTATGGTTTCAAACCTCCTTATATGACCCTAGGAGTCATCCAACACATTCAGTTCATTTTTTGAAAAAATGTCAAAAACTAACCCGAAATCGTGTATTATATTTTGACCAATTTTTCACTTATTTTGACCCGGAAATAAAAATTGTCGAGATGCTTACCATGGACCCTAATGCATCCCGGGAGTTTATTTGAAGGGGTGCAACCATGTAATATGCCTTTAAACGGTCAATTTAGCCATTCGCAACTTGCGCCGATTTTGTGAACTCAAGCCTACCACAGACATTTATGACAACATATAGTGGTCATATAAGGTTCCAAACGACATTATATGACCGTGAGATGTATCCCCTAGAATCTCAACACTTTTCACCACCGGGCCCCGTAACCTTCAAAATTCCTCAAAAAGCATGGATAAGCCTTCGATTTTAGAATTTTTTGACCGTTTGTTGCCCGGAAATTAAAATTGCCGAGATATTTACCATGGTCCCTAATACTCACTGGAAGCCCATTTGGGTGAATAAAAACAATCCAATATGCCTTTAAAGAGTCAACTTACCCGATTACAACTTGCACTGATTTCATAAAATCAATCTTCACCACGGACATTTATGACAACATATAACGGTCAGATATGGTTCCAAACGTCATTATATGACCCCGGATTGTATCCTCTAACATCTCAAGACTTTCCCGTACCGAGTCTCGAAAACTCCAAAATTCCTCAAAAAACGTGGGTAATAGCCTTAAATTTTGACAAGTTTTTACTTTTTTTTGGGCCGTAAATAAAAGTTGCCAAGATGATTACCATGGACCCTAGTATCCTTCGGGAGTCCATTTGGGTGGGTGGAACCATCCAATTTGCTTTTAAGCATCCAATTTAACCATTTTCGTACATGCCTCTTATATTGGCTATAAGCTTTCACGGGGCCTTTACATAGCCAAATAATGGTCATATATGGGACGAAACAAAATTATATGAACCCATAAACCCCTGATGCATCCCGTAGTGTTCCGTGAATTTCCGACATGGGGTCCAGACACCTCCTAAATTGATCAGATCTCGTGTATTATAACCTTCATATTTGACTTTTGTATATCATTTTTTCACTTGGCAATGCAAAATTATGCATCCAAGTACCAAGGTCGTCCTAACTATTATGGAGGCCTTGTGCAATTGAGATACATTTGCCCCCCCCCCCTTAAAGAAACGTATAATATATTGCATTCTTTTTAATAAGTGCTCTGCTAATTTGTTGCAAAGGTTTATAAAAAAAAATGTAATTTTTGTAATATCATTAAAAAGATCGAAACATGTTGAAAAGCAAAAAAAAAAAAAAAAAAAAAAAAAAAAGTATATTCTGGTGAAACCATTAGTAGGGATAAAAGTATAAAAATATTGTTACAATCTTCCAAAATACTTCGCATAGGAATGGAATTTTTTTTTAAAAAAAAAATGAAAAGTAAAGCACATACGGAATATTTGCAAATAGAAAGAATAACTGAACCTTTAAATTATAAAATTAAAATAAAGAAAAGATAAAAAAAAATAAAAACTAAAAAAAAAATACATAGTAGAACTCGAACCTCGTACCTACAGGAATTAATATCACCATATTTATCACTAAGCCACAACAATTACGCTAAACATTTATTACAACAATTTTGTATATATTGTAAGACAGCCCCAAGCGATTTTGGGCACCTGTGCGGTTGCGCAGGCCGCACACCCTAAGCGCCGAGCCTAAGTACCATTGAATGCATACATAGTAGCATTGAAATATTCAACGATACTATTTGATCACCCAATGATACTATTGATTATTCAATGGTTCTACTCTAAAATCAAAATATGCATTACGTGCAATTACACTCTTACCCATCATCATGCAATTATTCTAGCATAACGGGACTCCTTTTAATCAAGCTCTACCCACCAATATTTGTTGTAATAGGACATAGAAGTAGTAAATAAAATGGCAGTGGATTGAATTAAGATCATATCAAAACCTAATATCCGATTTTTTAGCCTAGGATCCACAATTGAAATTGGATCAAGAATTCAAGACCATTATGTTAAATACTCACGAGTAGATATTTTGGAGCTACTTTGGGACCCAATCTCTTTTTACTGCATTACTAGTTCTAATGTTTCTCTATTAGACTATTCTACGCTTAGACTACCTGGCCCCCACACTGAAGTCTTCGTCAACGAGGTTTTGCAAGAAATGCCATTATTTATTTTGAAATGGAGATTATAAAATGAAAATTGATGAAATACAAATTGAATAAAAAAAATTACCTCAACCGACACTGTCCCGCTTGAGCTATATCACGGTCTTATTTTGTTAAGTCTGTGGTGTATCAAAGCCTTGTTGCCTAGTTGGAGCTTGTCATTGTTGAAAACCTTCACCAACTCCTTCAAGATCTTTCTTTGCTTAATTTCCTACCATTTGTTTATTAAGAAGAGGAAAAAAAAAAAAAAAAAAAAAAAAAAAACCTACCATTTGTTGTGCATATTTTAATTTACTTGTATTTATCTCAAGGCTTAGACTAAAATAACTTGAGCAGTAAACATGCATCTTCCATGGCTTCTCCTCTTGCTCTCAATGAGTGCAACCACCTTGGTAGTCACCAACGCTTTGATAACACCAAAAACCATGATCACAACCGCAAACACTACCAAACCCGGTTGCCAGCAGAAATGTGGTAACCTGACCATCCCATACCCCTTCGGTATTGGTAGTAATTGTTTCCTTCAAGGCTGGTTTGGTATCATATGCAACACCTCTTACAACCCTCCTAAAGCAATCCCTGTGATACAATTTGGTTCTAGAAGGTATACAGACATATTGGATATAACCGAGACCCAAATAATTTTCCGAAATACAGAGGTAACTTCGCGTTGCTATAATCCCCAGGGGAATGTAAGCTCTGAGTCTGGAGGGAGCTTGGATATGTGGGGTTCACCCTTTACTGTATCAACTGCAAACAAGCTTACGGTCATTGGCTGCGACGAGTATGCATTAATTGATGGTTCTACAGAGAATTTACGCTATGAAAAGGGTGGTTGCATTGCTTTGTGCAATTCAGAAGGGGTGACCAAAGGTTCTTGTTTGGGGTCAGGTTGCTGTCAGACGCCTGTGTTAACTGGCTGGCAAGGGTTCAATATTAAGCTCTTTAGCTTGGAAAACCGCCGTTCATTTACTAATAAGTCGACTTGTAGCTATGCTTTCTTTGCCCGAAATGGAAGCTTTGTATTTGGTGGAGCTTCAGACATGACAAATAAGGGTGTTGTTCAAAATAGAATCCTGGAGCAAGCCCCTATTGTGCTCGATTGGAATGCAAAACTTAATACTTCCTGCAAAGAGGCGAAAAAAAACAATTGGACTGCTACACCATATCTTTGTCAGTCCAATACTGAGTGTATTGACACTGATATGGGAGGATATCGCTGCAGCTGCCTCCCTGGCTTTGAGGGAAATCCTTATCTTCAATCCAGTTGCAAAGGTACAGTCTACAGCATTTTCAGATTTGGTGTTTGTGTCCTAATTATTTTGAGTCTTAATACTCCCTCCGTCCCTTTTAATAGTCCGGGCAAATTTTAGTCCCAAAATGTTCATCCCATTTGCTTTTATCAACCACCATTAATATTAATTTTTTACCAAAATTCCCTCCAATTTGCAACAATACTTGTGCAAAAATAAATTTCCCATGTAAATTTTGTTTTCCCATGTACTTTTATTACTTTCTCTCTCTACTTTTTTGCATACCCAATGTCAATTTACTTTGTTAATGTACTTTAACTATTTTTATTTGTGTTTATTAATTCCCGTGAAAAATACTCATAAGGGACTATCAAAAAGGGACGGAGGGAGTATAAGGGAAAATTTTCAATTTGATTCTAAATAAAGCATTCCATTTTTGTTGAACTTTCGCACAGACATAAATGAGTGTGCTGCTGGTCCAAATAATCCATGTACCACGGCCTGTGTTAACACCCCAGGGAGTTACAGATGCTTTTGTCCCAGAGGATATTCTGGCGACGGATTAAAATCTGGGATCGGCTGCATAAAGAATTTAGGCAAAAGCTCATCCTCCCTCAAGAAAATCACTCTAGGTAATTTATCTGTTAATCTGTTTATGGTTAAATGATGACTGCAGAACATGTCAAGCGATTATGCAATAGGCATTGAATTTTTTTTGTTTTTTGATGCAAATTAATACATAAATAAATAGATAAAATGTGTTTTGTAGCGGAGGTAATGATGTAATAATTTTAATCTGTATTTGTGTGAACTACAGGATTAGGAATATCCTTGGGAACAGTAATTTTGCTCCTTGTTGGTTGGTGGTTTTCTTCTGTTATCAAAAGGAGAAGGATCGTCAAGCAAAAGGCTGTATACTTCGAGCGGAACGGCGGGTTGCTGTTAAAGCAGCAGATGGCTACTGATGAAAGTGTAGTAGCAAGACTAAAGATTTTTACTTCTGACGAATTAGAAAGAGCAACAGACTATTTTAATGAAGACAGGATAGTTGGACAAGGAGGTCAAGGAACAGTTTACAAAGGAATGTTGGGTGAAGGAAAAATTGTTGCTATAAAGAAGGCTAAAGTGGTTGATGAAAGTCAGCTAGGAGGTTTTATCAATGAAGTGGTTATATCATCACAAGTAAACCACAGGAATATAGTGAAGTTACTAGGATGTTGTTTGGAAACTGAAGTTCCGATATTAGTTTATGAGTTTATTCCAAATGGAACTCTCCATCATCATATCCATAACCCAAGTGAAGAGTTTCCTATCACTTGGAGAATGCGATTGCAGATTGCTTCTGATTCTGCAGGAGCACTTGCTTACTTGCATTCATCGTCTTCTATTCCTATCCTTCATAGAGACATCAAATCCTCCAACATACTCTTGGATGATAAATACAGGGGGAAGCTGTCAGATTTTGGGACTTCAAAGTCGATTGCTATTGATCAAACCCATGTAACCACTCGTGTCATGGGAACCTTTGGTTATTTTGATCCAGAGTACTTTCAATCAAGTCAATTCACTGAAAAGAGTGACGTTTACAGCTTTGGAGTAGTCCTCGTCGAGCTTTTAACAGGACAAAAAGCAATACGTGCCACGACAGAAGAAGACAGAAGCTTGACATCTTGGTTCCTTTCCCATATGAATGATACTCGTTTGCTCGATATTATCGATTCTCAAGTCTTACAAGAGGGTTCAGAGCAAGAGTTGCATATTATTGCTAATCTCGCAAGGCAGTGTTTACACTTGGATGGAAAGAAAAGACCAACCATGAAAGAAGTTCTAATAGAGATCGAGGGAGCAATGTCACTTCGTATCCCCGAAAGAAATCGAGATAACGGCCCAGAAACCGAGCACACTGGAACAGCTAAACATACTTATGATGGGATTATAAGTTCTAGCTCGTTTTACACAGAGAATAGCTCTTTAGATTCTGCTGAAATGTCACTGTTATTCAATCCCCGATAATTTACATCTCTAGTAGATGGTGGAATAGTCTTTCAGTTAGTCAAGAAATCAAGGGAAAAAACTTTAGACTGGGAAAATCTGGAAAACAGTTGAAAACATTATAACTGAAATGATCTACGTAATTAACTATTGTTTATCTTCAATTCTAGCTTAGGAATTCTAGTCTCATACTAAATGAAATGAACTCTTAATTAAAGTGTTGTCTAATTATTTACCATCTTTACCCCATGTGAAATGACCATAACATCTCTGTGAACGAGTCTGTGTAGTGTGAACTGTGTTGGGTTAAGCCTACCTTATTAGCAGAGTAGCAGCAACTCCAGCAAGTACTCCGTGTGAAAATAAAACGAGTTAGCATACCTAGACAATCGCTGCTATCTAGCTATCCCCCCTCTCAAGCCAGTATAGGTTCAGGATCAAAAATCTGAGTACTAAAGTTTATTTTTCTTATAAAACTGTTGATACTCATTGATATATATCTAGTATAAGGCTAGAATGAAAGTCTTAATTTAAGAAACCAAGTTATTTTAAGTGTTATTTTACTAAAATTAAATAACTCAAACCTTAGAGAAGACTGTTTTACGTATATTCTCTATCCAAAAACAAATTTAATACTCGTATTTGCTAAAATGGATTTTTACTTTTGAAAATCATTTTTGCTAAAGTAAACCCACTTATTCTGAACTGACTTATTTTAATTAGAAAGATCATGGAGTAGCATATACATATAATAAATGAAGTGCATAGTCAAACCTGTGAAAAGTATGTAAAACATCTCTGCCAGCTTGCTTGGTTAGTCTTGTGGATGGTAACCTTTCATTCTCGCCTACATCATTGTCCTGCAAAAGAGTAAAAACACATATATAAATGCACAGTCAATCCTGTGAAAAGTATATAGTGCTTCAATTATCTAAAGCATACTTATCTTTATTTAAATAAATAAAATTAAAATAAAAAAACCAAGTGGTGCACTGAAGCTCAGTCGTCTCTCAAAACAGATCACATTATTATAACAATATGGCAAATAAGAACTTCAGGCTGTTTCTTTTATTTCCCTTTCTATATGTATTACATGCATTATGAAATTTTCTGTGACCAAGAGCAATTATAATTTGTATGCAACTCAAGCTCTAAGATAGAAGTATTCTTCGGTTGTCAAGTTGCTCTAAAAGAGAATTTTTCTTATTTCAAGTCGCGCACGATGTTACCAGACACAAATAGTATATGCTAAATCAGGACAATTTCTGCACAATGGACGTTTTCTGGCTGAGGTCATTGGTTTTATCAATGCAAGTAATAGATTTGTCAATGGAGAACTTGGTAATTGAACTTTGAGGATTGTAAAAATGAGTCTTTCAGTTCCATGGTTTCTCCTCTTCCTCTTGCTGGTCTCAATGAAAGCCATAGCATTAGCCACTCTTGCCAGCAACAACACAGCCATAATACCTAAAAACATGCTCACAGCAAGAAACACCGCCAAACAAGGCTGTCAGAGGGAGTGTGGCAATCTAACCATCCCATATCCCTTTGGCATTGGTTCAGAATGTGCACTTGATGCCTGGTTCATAATCAAATGCGACTACACCTACAACCCACCGAAATCCTTCCTTGAGACACCCATTGATTTAAAAGATAGGGAAATCGTGGAAATAACAGAGACCGAAGTAGTGATTCGGAATAAAATAGCATCCAAGTGCTACAGATCCCAGGTGAATGAGATCCCAGAGAGGTTTGGGGACTTAAATATAGTGGGTTCTCCCTTTACTATATCACACACAGCAAACAAGCTCACAGTCATTGGCTGTAATGATTATGCAATGATTGGTGTTTATAGAGGGAATCAGTCTCATGAGACTCCCTTTTATTATGGTGCTGGTTGCATGGCAATGTGCGCTGAGCCAGATAAAACAAATGAGGTGATCCCAGGGTCTTGCTCAGGTTTAGGTTGCTGCCAGACATCTGTCCCAGTTGGCTTGCAAAAGTTCAAAATTGATCTTTACAGGTTCTTTGAGAATCCCCATAATAAAACAATTAGTGAACTTCAACCATGTACATACGCTTTCTTTGCTAGAGAGGGTAGCTTCAGCTTTGGTGGAGCTTCAGATTTGACACCAAATGGCACTGTATTCAAGAGAACCATGCAGGGAGTCCCTGTAGTGCTTAATTGGGCTTTTGAACGTAGTGCTTCCTGCAAAGAGGCGAAAAAGAACACTACTGCGTATGTTTGTCAGTCAAACAGTGAGTGTGTTGAATCAGATGGGGGAAAGTATCACTGCAGTTGTCGTTCTGGATACGAGGGCAATCCTTACCTGGAACCAGGTTGCACAGGTTGGTGGTACTCCATACTTTATCAGACTTGCCCTATTTTCCCTGCTCTTTATTTTATGATGGAATTTTAACAACCAAATTGCTTTTTTTCCTCCAGATATTAATGAGTGTGCTGCTGGTTCAAATAGCCCATGTAGCATGGATTGTATAAATACTCAAGGGAGTTACAAATGTTCTTGCCCAAATGGATATTCTGGTGACGGATTCAAGTCTAAAGCTGGCTGTGTAAAGATTTCAGACAACAGCTTCAATGATGTCATTATTGGTAATTTCTGAATTCATCTGACTTTTTAATAATAAGTCCTTCCTATATGCTGACACTACCAAAGTGAAATTTTACTGAAATGTGGCATTAAAAAGACATTGAACGATGCTCTAGGACTGCATAACTAGATTATACATTCAAGCCTTGCAAAAGATTACAACAAGGCAACAAACCATGATTCTAATACATTATAGTTATAATCAGTGTGGATATAGATATCAAAATTGATCTGACAAAACAAAGCCACCCTATGTGGCTAAGTGGCTTCTTACCTCAAGCAATTAAAGTCTACTTGGGAACACTCATAATGCTTGGTCTTTCAACCAAAGTAACAAAAAAAATTTAAGTGAGAAATAGAAATTAATCGCTTCAATAAGAAAATATCTGGAACAGATTTTCTAATCTGACTTCATTCTTCAATCATGTCGCTACAACAACAATGTCAGGCTATATTCTCTATAACTTAAGGTGTTTTCATTTAAATATTTATAGTTCTGGTCTAGTATGAACCTGGTGTGAAATTTTCTGATCTAGACTAATTTTCATGTTTGGTCTAAGTTAGGTTCTTCATGATTGTTTCTACTTTGGTCTGATTTTTCAAGTCAGATCTGAATTATTTCATTTAATTTGATCTAGTTTGGTTTTAACAAAGATAAAAATCACAAGCAATAAGAGTAAGGTGAAGAGAACAAAGTCCTAGTCACAACACTAGCATGGGTGGCCCAATCAATGAGAGAAATGAAATGTTGAGCTTAAACATATATAAATGCGTGTTTTTGTAGCTTCCTGGTGTATCCAAATTCTGATTACCTAGAAGTTATTTTTTATGTTTTCACTGGTAAAGCAACAAATTGAATTGTTTCTCTGTTATGTACTCAATGAGAAAATCAGTTGCAGTCTTGTAGAAAGATAGCATACTACTTAAGATAAATCTTATGGGTTTAAATTTAACTAATACTCCCCTGAATAAAAAAAAATTTCTTGTATCTTGTCTATAATTTATTAGAAACATGAAAATAAAGGGATATTAGACTTTTGGTTTTTTTTTTTTTTTTTTTGTCTTTTTGATACTAATATACTTAATAAACACTTATGCTTTCAAAAAAAAAAAAAAAAACACTTATTAGAGAATGGAAGGAGTAACTTAGCTGTGTATACCTACTAGTAAGAATTTATTTTTCTTTTGATACGATAAGATGCAAATGAATTAGCTCAAGAAATCGTAGTTATTGATCATAAATGCATTTTTTTTTTTGCAACCTATACCACAGGACTTGGCACATCCCTGGGAACAATAATGCTGCTCCTAGCTGGGTGGTTTTTGTATGCAATTATGAAACAAAGAAAACAAATTCTTCAAAAAAGAAAAAATTTAGAGTGTAACAGTGGCATGTTGTTACAGCAACAAATTTCTTGTAGTGAAAGTGTTATAGCAGGGATGAAAATCTTCACTGCTGATGAGTTATACAGAGCTACTGATGGCTTTAACAAGGACAGGATACATGGAAAAGGTGGCCATGGCACTGTGTATAAAGGAATGTTGAGTGAAGGAAAACTTGTTGCCATAAAGAGGACAAACATAGTGAATGAAATAGAATTACAACAGTTCATCAATGAAATGGTAATCTTATCACAGATTAACCACAGGAATATAGTTCAGTTATTAGGATGTTGTTTGGAGACAGAAGTTCCACTATTAGTTTATGAGTTTATTCAAAATGGAAATCTCTTCCATCATATTCATAACCCAAATGAGGACTTTCCAATCACATGGAAAATGCGCCTGCAAATTGCTTCTGATTCAGCCGGAGCACTAGCTTATTTGCATTCATCATCTTCTAATCCTATTTTTCACAGAGACATCAAATCGTCCAACATATTGTTGGATGACAAATACAGGGCAAAAATATCAGATTTTGGGACTTCAATATTAGTTGCTATTGATCAAACCCATGCAACTACTCGTCTAATGGGAACCTTTGGTTATTTGGATCCGGGATACTTCCACTTAGGCCAATATACAGAAAAAAGTGATGTTTATAGTTTTGGAGTGGTTCTTATCGAGCTTTTAACTGCACAAAAGCCTCTACGCACAACTAATGAAGAAGACAGAAGTTTAATTTCATGGTTCCATTCCCACATGAAAAATTCTCAATTGCTGGACATTATAGATCCTCAAATCCTAGAAGAGGGTTCAAAGGAAGAGTTCCTTGCTATTGCCAATCTCGCAATGAGGTGTTTAAACTTGGAAGGGAAGAAAAGACCCCCCATGAAAGAAGTTCAACAAGAAATAGAAGATGTCAAATCACATCATTTGCCCCAAACAATTACTCCAAAATGGCCAAAGTCCCAAGAAGCGTGGACTGAAATAGTAAAATGTGGTCCTTCCCCAGAAAATAGTTCTTCCAGTCCTAGTGAATTGTCTCGGTCATTCAGTCCCAGATGACACTGATATCTTCGACATTTGCTACTTACACTTTCGATTCAAGTTGAAGGATAGTTTTATCAATTATCATTTCTTCTTTAAAGTACATGTACAGATCATATATGTCTTGCATTTATATTGTTCCTCAAATTGTTACGAAATTTGTCAAATAAACTTAACAAGTAATATAATCAATTGGGTGAATCAGAAAAGTGCAAATCTTGTTGGGTATATATATAAGATTCATTTATATGTAAACTCTAACATTTAACAATCTATAAATAGTGCAAGGAAAATAAGAAACAATTAAGAAAAAAATTGAATTAATAACATACTAGCATCAATGTAGTAGCATATTCACATACCTCTTTCAGGCATTTCATCAAACAGTTGGCGTGCAGAAGGTTGTGTTAATTTTTTTGGCAATTTGATCAAACCTGGAAATCAAGCAACCTTTTGTAATTAGATACGCAATTATAAATAAACTAATCAAAGAAGTTTTTCTTCACATACCAATAACTGGAGAGTAACAGTTGGTGATTGTGTATTCATAACGGTAAAAATATTTACGGAGCACTTTCGACGAATTTGAGGGATGTTTAATTGATAATGATCAAGATTTCAATAAGAAATTACACAATTTTCACATTCTCCTCTTAGTCCTCTATGATTCTTGATTTTCGAGTGGAGGTAGAATAATGAGTCTGGAGTAAAATACTACTCGTAGTACAAGGAGTGTCAAAAATCAATTTTTGTCGAATAGCTTATACCTCAAGTGGTTAGAGATCCCTCTGGTTTCAAGAGATTTTGGGATTGATTCTTATCATCCGTCGACTTGAAAAATACCATTATGTAAAGTAGTAAATTTTGACATTACTACCTCAAGTTTATTTATTTACTACTTCCGGTCCAAATTACTCGCAACTTTGGGGTATTATTTGTTTTTTCCAAAATGTTTAAAAGTACCACCACTTTTCTACGTAATGCCATCATGGGTCCTGCATTTTCATTTTCCCTCTTTTTCCCCTCGATTTCCCCTATCTTCTACCCTCTTTCTACGTATTGATCTTGCAAATTTGATTTTTCAATTACTCGTATATTATTATAGAATTAAACCTTCAACGAATTGAATTGATTTGTGTAATTAGGGTTTGGGTAATCAATTTGGGGGTTTTGCTCATCCAAAATATTACACTTTGTTTGGATAGGAAGAAATGGAAGGAAAAAAAGAGAAGAGAAATGGAGGGGGACAAAATCTCTTGTTTGGGTAAAAGATTGGGGGAAGGAGAGTGAGGGATCCATTTTCCTTCTCTCTTTAATAACCATAATCTCTCCAAAATTGGAGAGATTTAGAGGGAAAATGAAGCTCACCTTCCCCTCCCTTTCTTTTCCCTTCCCTTCCTCCATTTTCCCTCCCCTTCTTTTCCTTCCTTCTTTGCTATCCAAACAAAGCGTTAAGGTTTATGGATTGATTAATTGGATGAATAGTTGGACAATTAAAACATGTAATTGGAGCGAAAACACAACTAAAACATGTAATTGGAACAAAAATACAATTAAAACATGCAACTAGGGTGAAAAAACTAACACACTCCCATAATGACGTCACTCAGGAAAATGGTGGTACTTTTTAGCATTTTGGAAAAAACTAGGTGGTACGATTAAATAAAAAAAAATAATAAAAATAAATAAGAAAAATAAATAAATAAATAAAACTTGAGGCGGTAATGTCAAAATTCACTACTTTACATGCATGGTGGTATTTTTCAAATTTTTCTTAAAATTGTCGAATTATTTTAACATAATAATTTAGCATTATTCAAAAATTTATTAAAAAAACCGTACTAGACCACCTAGACATCTGAATTGACAAATCTAAATAAAACTCGTAAAGTCGTAATACTTGTTTTTGTATAATTGAACTAAGTTATAAAATTTTTATTTTGATAAAATCAAATCTTTTTAATTCCATTAACTTAAAATTATAGAAAAAGTTAGTCTAACTCCAAAAAAAACATTCAAATTTCAAATTATAGGCGGGTGATAGCTGATAAGGATAAAGACCATACCCGCTATAAGTGATAGGCCGGGGTGGATTTTAGGTTGTACTCGTCCCACTTTATACCAGCTCGCCCCCACTTTGTACTCACCCCATATCACATCTATTTATTCTTTAAAAAATGTACTAACTTCATTTTTTTAGTAGATGCATCACTTTCTATAAATGGAAGTTTAATTTAGATGCATTACTTTTCATTTTAGTTAGTAAATTCTGTCTATCTCTCTCATATTACATGAGCTCTCTTTATTTTTTATATATACCTCTCTATACTCTAAAAATTGCCTAAGAATCTGCCATCACAAAAATAATGCATTTAATAAAAAAAAACTGAGAAAATATATACTTTTATGCTACGTAGTATTCTATTTTAAAAAACTATGTAAAAAGTAAATAAAATACATTGCAATTTACTTATATTTTTTAAAAAAATTTAAAAATATTATATTAACAATGTTTTTTGTTATTATTATTATTATCATTCTAAATATTCTAATCTATAATATGTAGTGATGTTGTATTTTGGAGGCGGGGATTAAACGAGTCTTGGGTGGGGTCGTGGGGATTAGGTGGGGGTGTGGGATGGGGATGATTTTGAAATTGTACCTGTCGTGGCAGGGGATGATTTTGAATTTTGAAACCGCCGCGATGGGTGGGGATTAAGATGGAGATGCGATGGGGATGAGAATGTTAGGCGGGAATGAGGATGAGAATGAGAATCCTAAGCCTGATCACACTGAGCCGAACCGTTTTTTGACAGAATTTGCTGAGCCTTTTGCCTGGTTTTTTAATTTTTTTTGGGGGGGCTTAGCTCGGCTAGTTTGGGTACATAATTTTCAGTCCGAAGCTTGATCCGGCCCGAAAAATGGTCTGATTTATTTGGCCACGGCCCGCCCTGCCCCGCCTAATGAATACGTCTACGGTCTAGTGGTCTACCTAATAGCAAATTAGCAAGGGAGCAATTGCGGCCTTGCGGGAATGTATGTTTGACGTTTTGCCGGGAGAAAAAGAAAAAAGAAAAAAATCAACAGTGATATTGGCGGTTCAATAGGAAAGGGTCAAAGTGTCAAACCACCCACAAAATTCAGATTCGGTTTTTATCTACTGAACGATTTCCGACAATACAAACCAGAGCTTAGGGTTTCCGACTTCCACAGAATTTCTTCCCCAATTCAACATCCTCACTCCTAATTATTTCTGAGCAGAATTCCACGATGAGTATAACTCAATTTGCAATGGTACTCTTTCTCTCCCCTTTTCTTTCTCTCTATCATCAGTTTTGTGAATTTTTCTGTTGTTTTTGATTCATTCTAATTTGAATTTGAATTTGATTGTATTGTTGATAAATTTGCGAATTTAGGTATAACAATTTCACAATTAGCAATGATTAATGGTAATTTCCTGAAATTAGTGACCTTTTCTTTCTTTGATTGTTGATTAATCCTTGTTTAGTAGACCTCTTTTAATAAATCAATTGGCAAATAATTCCCAAGTTTCCTAGGCTAGAGAATATGAAAGTAAAGATCTTTACCAATTATAGAATAAGGGAATTTGGTGGCCTTTTTAGTTTGCAATTGCTTTTTTTTTTTTTTTTTGGCTCCCCTTTGTGTGCTCAATTGTAAGTCAGCCATTTAGTTGTTGATTGCAGCTCTATTGTTGTACCCACAATCCATTCATGCATTTTTATTAATGATGTCGGTCTGTGCCGCACTTAGATTTTAATTGGATTTTTGTTGGTTTGAAGCTTTGAACAGTAGAATTTGAAGTAGATATTCTTTTGATCTTTTTTGACCAAGGTTCTAGTTTTTGGACCATATGTTTAAGTTCTAAATTTATGGCTCTGAAGTGAAGTATATGTAAATTGCATTCGCGGTGACTAACATCTTAAGTAAATAAACTAGCGAATTCTTTAGTAATTTCTATATTCCTTTCGATGATGCTTGCATTTGCTTATGCTTCTTTTGCATCAATTTAATTGTGTCGTACTTACAGGTTGAGGAGCTTGGTTCCCTCATAAAAGATAACTATCCAAGCAGACATCTTGTGCTTGCAGTTGAAGAGGCCTTGGTTAATTACCTTCAGGATGATCCGAGGTTTATATTATAAACTTCTTTGTATTGTTTAGATGATTGAACACAATAAATGGAAGTTCGTGCTACTGGGATCCAGCAACACTTTTTTCTTTTACATTCCGATTACCGATACTTATGTCACCGTTATGCCCTGCTGACCACTTTTCTCAACTTGATTCATGCACCCCCATAGGAGTATAGGTCATGATAATACTTTGTATTATAGGCACTGCTGACTGCCATTATTATATAACCTATAAATCTTTGCATTTAATATTTTGAACTTACTTTACACAATAGCCTTCTGTCTTTTTCCCTTATTTTGGCATGGAATTGCAGGCTTTGCAGCCATACCTTCAAGTGTATTATCACTTTGAAATAGTCTGTTTTTTAATGAGACCAATCATTTTTACACTTGGTAAAAGGTGCTTGCATACTTTTTAGCTTGCATACTTTTTAAGTTACTAAATGATGAAGCAAGCAGATTTAATGATTTCATTAATGTCCGTGTAGGGATTATTATTTTGTTTGGCATTGGGGGGAAAAGGGATGTGGTTGTGATGTGTATAGCATGTATGGTAGTAGAGTTGTAGTTAGTATATTATCATGATCGGTAATCGGAATGTTATTTTTTACAGTCCAGGTGGGATTCTTGAGCTGGAACCCATGAGTTCATACAACCGCCTTATCATACACCGTCTTGCTGACATTTTTGGGTATGATATGAATCTTAAGATTTATTAATAATGTACGACTGTACGAGTACTGTTTATTTGGTCTGGTTATTTTTCTTTTCTGATGTATTGTTTGGTTTTCTAGATTTGTTCACGAATCTGTAGGTGAGGGAAATGATCGTCACTTGGTTCTGCAACAGTGCTTGGAGACATCAATGTATGTGATGTTCTACGTTATTTCAAATACTCATTGGTTTTTTTGGTTTTTTTTTTCGGATTTCAATTATAAGCTTTTCTTTGGTATTACTTTCTCTTGTTGATGTGTGGGCTTTACTGGTTAGGAATTACGAATAATGAGTTGGGATGCTTATCTATTTTAGAGCCTGCATACTCTACACTTGCATTGTAGATCTAAGTCTTAAATTGAAATGGTTTGTTGTTACATGTCTGCCATGTTCTGTTGTACTTAATTGTGAAGTTTAGTTGCAATGGTTCTTCTATGATGTATACTGATTTAGCTGAAAGAATCTTTGAATTCGCAGACCTTCTATACTTGTTAGTGATGTTCTCTGGCAATATGGTGCATGTGACTCTCCTTCAATGCCTTACCAACTATTGAGAAGAGATGATGAGTGCACTGGTAAATTTTTCCCTTCCACTTTTCTAGAGGTTCATTAATTGATTATTGATAATTATTTTATAACATTACTTTGATCCATAGCAGCATTTACCTATTTGTCTAAGGTCGAAGTCCATCCCTCTCATAACAGTCATAACTCATAAGTCATATCAGCAGTTCTATCTGGTGGTAATTTCACTTCAGATGGTCTTCAGTTATCTTTTATTTGAATTTCTGTGACATGATTTAGCTTATAACCTACGTTCCTAACAGTTGAATATGATTCATATTATTTCTGCTGGTAATTGCAGGTCATTTAGTCTTAATGAGTTGAGATCCTGTTTCACTAAAGCATAGTAATAATGATGAAATTGTGTGGCTGTTTCTTAATAATATATCTTTGAAAATGGAGAAAGGTAAGATGGTTGAACTGTGGTATTATTAAGACTTAGCCTGTAAGCCTTTGCTTGGTTTTTGAGAGAGATAAAGTTTGACTGACTTTACCTGATCTGGTTGTGAATTGATGAGTTGAGGGTTGAAATTTCACTTTCCTTTTTGCATGATTGTGTCATAATTAATGAAGTGATGAGTCGGTGATACAATCTCATCTTCTGCAGTAGAATTGAATAAGATTCTTTGTTTATTTCTTGTCGGGAGTAATTATATATGGACTGGTTTTTTGCTTGTTGATATGAGGTTTGTAAGTAATTTTGTCTTGTTTGTTTAGTTGGAGCCATAGGCCCATAAGCTTTAAGTGTAGCAGCATGTTTCCTTGACTTTGCATATACAATCAAATGTGATTGTTTAGTTAGAGTTGTTTTTTTACTCTCTTGTTGCCCTCTGTGTTTAGTGCACTTTATTTTCTGGCATTTGTCTTTTAAATTGATTTATTTTATTTTATTTTATTTTATATGTATCTGTTCGCTTTTTTAGTATCTGGTTTCATGTAACATATCTAGGACTCTGGAACTTCTATCAGATTTTGTATTAAATTCCTTTCCTGTTCATTTTAGTATTGAAGATGAATTTACCCTCTGCCCCAAATTTTGTTGAGAGAGAAGCAGCTTATCTAGCTGCACGTGAACGCATATTTGGTATGGACGAAGTTCAGGCAAAAGAAGCTGCAAGACAAAGGCCAAGAAATGTTCCTGTTGTTGCCCGCCGCATGATTGCCCATGCGCTTGGCCAAAGAATTAATCATTGCAATCAGGACCAAGGTTATGATGGTAGACATTCTAATGGGCAAGCTATGGTGGATGACCTTGAAAGAAGTATCAAATATGACTTAGATTTGCGCCACGAATCCTCCCCTGACTCCAGTGTTAGCACTGACAACATTGTTGAATGCATTAGTGCAGAAGGTAATAATGCAGGTGACTGTTTCCCTGCTGCTCATGGAATCTTATTACCGGAGGCATCAGATAGGAACTCTTCTGGCAGTGGTCATAGACCTAGTGGAAGAAATGGGTTGGTCATCTCTGAAATGAGTATGAAAGAGGAAAACATGGGAGCTGCAAAAAGAATGTTTGCTCATGCCCTGGGTATACCGGCTTCAAAAGATGGCATTTCTCGGGGAAAGTGAAAGTTATAGTTGGTATGGATAAAGAGTTGACGGATATTTGAACATACTATCAAGAGTATCTCTTGTGCCATTCTCAGCTTCTGTATGAATCAGGAAACTGGAAGAGCCCACAGTTGAAGCCATTAATCAGAGTTGGATGCTTGAGGTATTAAGATCTGGGGATTTTTTTCTATCCTTCCTGATGCATAGCAAAAGAATTGGCCATGGATATAGTAATGCCTATTTGTTGACAGTTCAACCTTTCTTGTTCGCCTCAGGATTGATTTGTTTAGGTCAATGTGCTTTGTTTATATCAATTGCCAGAGCTGCAAGATTGAAATGGACCTATAGCTACTCATTCCGAAGGCAGCAATGTTTGTTATCCCACCCAGTCTTCTAAACGTATGCTCAACCATTATGATGGTTAACAGTTGGCATGAAGTGCAGGCTTTACTGGATCTCTGAGATGTTGCTAAACGTATCAAGAATTTAGGACTATTGTTATATTTATGGATGTTTTAGTTAACACTTAAGTCTTCTAATCAGAATGATTGTTTGTGACATAATTTATTATGTACTTTATATCTTAAAGTAATACATGAAATCGTTGTTATTTATCCTTTATCTTATCTTTTTAATAGTCAAGCTGTCACAACTTTGTAAGCTTAGATACCTACTGAGTGTTAATGTTTATTATGAGTTTATGACTTGGTGCTCGTCAACCAGAGAGAATATTAATTTTCTACTTTGTTTTGTATGCAGCACAAGTTGGACATTTGCAGATCTTATTGCATGGATACAAATTCTGTTCACTGAATGTATACACATGTATTCTGGTCAAATCGATCTGGGTATGATTTATATACGGAGTAGTTTCAAGGCTGTTTGCTAACTGATAACAAATCACTGTTACATGTAGGTCTGCCACTGATAATAAGAAGTGTGACTTTGCTACTTTTTTTTCTTCGCTGTGATAAATTTCCCCTAATATTTCCTATAAAAAAAAAATACAAATTAGTAATTTGGTTCCATTAGGAGAAGATTGACAGTTGACCACTTGACTTGTATCATTCATTCAGTATTCCTTCTTTTTGAATAAATGATACTCGTATCAGATTATTCAGTAGCTGAGCGCTGAGCAGTCAAGTTGTGTATTCATCTACGGAGTAGTATTTTTGATGACAATTGTCTCTCATTCTTCAGTGTGGGAACGTCAAATATGTGTAAAAAGAAACTAGCTGGTTGATTTTAGTTCAAACCTTAATGGCTGTTTTCATATGTAATCATTTTAAGCTAATCTTTTTCTTCAGACAATATTTATGGTAGTTAACTGTTGCTCAATAATACATACCTTAATAAAATTTTGGTCTGTTTTTGGAGATTTTTAGCCATGAATCAATTATTAGATTAGAATAGCGTGACTTGCATGAAAAGAGCAGTGTTAATTTAGAGACTACATGAAAAGAGGAGCAGCCTAATTGTGAATTCATCTTGCTTGGGTGATTCTCTTTGCTTGGGATTGTGTGTCAAAAATAAGTTTGGTTCTAAAACATGGTTGATAATCATGTTTAAAGTTATGAAATATTTGTATCAAATGTGAAGTATTTGTCATGCTAAATAATGTCAAAAGTTTCATTGTATCCAGATCCCTTACATCGGATGGGGCAAACTCTAACAAAAGGCAAAATCGAGAACAAGAGAGCCAAAGTTGGATTCAAAGGAGGAGTATTTCACTATAAATGGTGCGGTATTTTGTTGGGAAAGCTTTGAGCCAAGGCCACTGTGAGGGAGCTAGGCAACTGAAGATCTTCTCGAGCAAGGATATTGAAATGGCTACAAACAACTATAACCCTGATTAAATATCTGGCACCAATGGACGTGATGGTAATAACTATATCCCTTATACAGCAACCATCAATGATTGTATTGTAGCAATAAAAATGGACAATTAATTTTAGGATGGAGGGAGTAGTAAATTAATTTAAAATTAATTTATTGGGAATTTAAATTTCAACATCTTCAACATGACTGTCAATAGAATTCTTCAGTATAAGAATATTCAGTGTTGCTAGTCCTACCATGATTTTAATGTTTATTTGAATGTCATAACATTTTACAACTATTTGAAATTTTGAATGGTCTCCAACTCAATTTGGACAGATTTTCTCCCACTTTCTTCTCAACTTTTCTATTGATTTTGCCCTATAAATAAGCGTTTTTCCAGTGCTGTAAACTACAGCTTTTCTTCATAAAGAGTAAAATTGATCATCTTACATTGCTGATCTGAGCTTATGTGAGTTCCAAACTCTCCTTATTCTAAGGCAGTGATTCTTCACGTGACAGCATTACATTAATTTTTGGCCTACATTCCATCTGTTTATTGCCCTTTACAGCGTTCTTTTTTCCCAACAATGAGATATCTCAATAAATTCTGAGCTCATAAGTTCGTTGGTCTAGATGAAAGTCAAAGCTCTCAGAGGTATGTTTCATCAATACATATTGAGTACTCCTTAGTTAATTAATTATTTTTCTAAAGCTTTAATCTTTAAGTGATCACTAGTTCATTCGGATTTAGCTGTCACGATAGTAGTTTAAAATATTACGAGTATATATCAACGTGACAACTAATTACGGAAGGGACAAAGTAACCCTGATCTAGAAAATCATAATTGTCTTTCTATTGATTTACTCAAGCACATGAAGCTATCCCCAAACAAATTCTAACTAAGAGAAACAAGAATAAGATCAAGAACTAATAAAATTGTTCCATGCTTTATCCTTGGGAGGACTTTTTTTCATTGTTAATGGTGGAAAATTCCAACTGTATCTCATTAGTTTTTATATGCGTACCACCTGTTTGTTATAATGTCCAAAATGATAGATTAGTTAAAGGGCTTCATATGTCATGATTGTCATCAGTTATAGCGTGTAATTCTTAAGCCTTTCAAAGGTAACTCAATTAATCATCTGTGTTTTGTGGGTTTACAGTTCACAGGTAAGCAATATGATTTCATAAGCTGAGCAAAAAAAATCGGGCCAAAATAAGGAAGGGTTAATTAATTATGGTATAGATGGGTCAATCTCAAACAAAGTACAATAACAACAAATGGCCAAATTTAGAATCCAAGGAGGAATATTTTATTAAAAATGGAGGAATTTTGCTGGAGAAACAAATTGCTCTGAGCCAAGGCCAACATAAGGGAGCTGGGCAGCTGAAGATTTTTTCTAGCCGGGAAATCGAAAAGGCGACAGATAGCTATAACCCTGATTTTATTGTTAACAGGAATTCTTATAGCACCGTATATAAAGCAACACTTTTAGATCGTATTGTAGCTGTCACCACCCCGCCAGATCTACTTACAAGTCACCAAACTCCCAAGTTGATTGATCTTTTTTTGACTGAAGCCTCAACATCAATGGTAATGAACCATGACAATATGGTTAAACTCTATGGTTGTTGCCTCGAGACATATATACCAGTACTAGTGTATGAGTACTTATCAAATGAAGACCTCTTTCAATGTTTGCATTATGTTGAACATAGCAAGTGTATAAAGTGGGCAGATCGTTTGAGGGTCGCAACTGATACCGCTTATGCACTATCATTTATGCATAATGCCTTGTTAAAGCCAGTGGTGCATAGGGATGTCAAGTCATCAAGTATACTACTTGATTCTTCATTCAGCGGCAAATTAGATAACTTTTGCTATTCAGTGCCTATTACTCCAGGGGAGACTCCCCGAAAATGGCCTGTTGAAGGAACTCCAGGATATATTGATCCTGAATACATAGAAACTCAAGAAGTGACGGATAAATGTGATGTGTACAGCTTTGGGGTTTTTATGTTGGAGCTATTGACCAGAAGGCAGCCTCTTCCGATGGCCAAACGTGCGTGGTACAGACTTGGTGGATGTGTTTGTTTCAAATGTGGAGCAGAATTGCATGATGGAGATGATCGACAAGGAGATCTTGCAGCAAGCAAGCAGGGATGAGATTCAACAGGTTGCAGGGCTTGCATTGGCATGTGTGGCAAAGAAAGGAGCTGAGAGACCGACAATGATTGACGTTGTTTCTGAGCTTTGGAGCATACAAGGACGAGACATGAGGTGCAACAGAAATTGTGTATGACATGCCTGATTCAAGATTAGTACTCCGTAATAAAGATGCAGAAGAGCAAGGCGTACAGCAGAAGACAACAGGTGATTTAATAGTAGTTTATAACACAGTCAAAATTGAGGAATT
The DNA here is from genome assembly GCF_948465745.1 of Chenopodium album. Taxonomy (NCBI): domain Eukaryota; kingdom Viridiplantae; phylum Streptophyta; class Magnoliopsida; order Caryophyllales; family Amaranthaceae; genus Chenopodium; species Chenopodium album. The sequence goes on from NC_137855.1 coordinate 3,467,627, forward strand.
CCAAGTCCATCAGCCTGATTTACATCCCATGTAAATCAGCTGGTTTTTTCGTCTTTTACACATTTATGTATGTGGTAAATGTGTCAATTCATGCTGAAGTTATATAAACGGTAACTTGATGGGTTTTTGTTGACTAACGGGGGAAATTCTTGACTAACGGCTTCATGAGTCAAGACGTTAGTTGTCCGTGAGTTTACTTTACCTTCTCAAATTGTAAACCCTGTAAACTGTAATCAACTTCAAAGCGAGCGAAATCATCTTCTCCAACCAATTGAAGATTAATTCCAGTTAGTGTAAGGCCAAATGTGATTTTTTTTTTTTTTTACTTTCGTCCGTTTTGAATCATTGTTCGTTCCCAGTCAAATTAACAAGGAAGATTGTGATACCAATTCCCCTAAACTAGTCCGCTCTTTGTCAAATCAATTGGGAAGATTTTGATGCCGAGCGATTCCCGTAAATTTAGTTCGGGGAATTACCAGGTTTCTGCGATCTGATTTGGCGACCTCGAATCACGGTAAGCTTGTTCATGATTTTGATTTTAAAATTGAATTGTGGGTATATTTTTTTTCTTGATTTGAATTGGAATAGTTATCCCATTTGCAAATAATTCATCGGCTAATATAGGTTCTTGATTAGAGCTTTTTCGAATTACACAAAAGTCGAAATCGTAATCGAGAACATATGATTTTAAGGGTTCAATTGGAACAATTTCTGAGTTTTTAAGGTCATGAGAGAATGAAATTCTGGGACTCATTCCTCTATTTGAAGGACCATCTGTTTATAATTCAACCGCCAGTTTTAATTTTTTTTTGGTGATGAAGAAAAACAGGGGATGATGTAAAGAATGAGGTTTTTATGGCTAGGTGTTCGAATCCCTGTTAAAGTTTCATGTGACCCGTTAAATTTACAGTTACTAACGGCCAATTTCTCACTGTTGCGAAAATCCGTACAATACAATATAATACTCCTAAAAAGGACAGTATATGGCCCACATCAGCTACTGATTGACGAAATTTTGTCAATCAGGCTGAGTCCGCCTCTTATTTAAGGGTGTTGGTTAACACATCACTGTTATGTAGGTCTGCCACTGATAATAACAATTGTGACTTTGCTACTTTCTTCTTCACTGTGTTAAATTTCTTCTTCACTGATAATAACAATAATTTGATTACATTAGGAGAAGGTTGACTGTTGACCACTCATAATAACAATATGTAGGTTGACTGTTGACCTCTTGATTTGGTTACCATATTTTTTTTAATAAGCTGAGTCAAGCTGTCTATTCATCTAGCATTTCTGATTACGTGCAGTTGTCTCTCTTTCTTCGGTGTAGGAATGTCAAAGATGTGTAAAAAGAAACTAATTGCTTGACTTTGGTTCAAATTGTAAGCCAATCTTTCTCTTCAGACAATATTTATGGTAGGGTTTCAAAAAAAAAAAAAAAAAAAGAAAAAAAACCAATATTTATGGTAGTTAACTGTCCCTCAATTCCTCAAATAATACATATGCCTTAACAAAATTGTGGTCTGTCTTTGGAGATATTCAGCCATGTAACCATTAGTAGATTAGACCAGTGTGACTTGCGTGAAAAGAGCAGTGTTAAATTAGACCCTTCATGAAAAGAGCAGCAGCCAAATTGTCAGTTCATCTTGCTGGGTTTCTCCTGCTTGTATGATCCTCTTTTCTTGGGATTTTGTGTGTCAAAGGTAATCATTATAATAGAAACATAGTTGGTAATCATGTTTTAAGTTACGAAACAATAGTATTCTGTATAAAACGTGAGGTATTTGTCTGTCGTGCTAAACAATGTCAAACATTGTATCCAGGTCCCTTACATCAGATGGGGCAAACTCTAACAAAAGGCAAGATCAAGAACAAGAGAAAGCCAAAGTTTGATTCAAAGGAGGAGTATTTCATTAAAAATGGCGGTATTCTGTTGGAAAAACAAGTTGCTTTGAGCCGAGGCCACCGTAAGGGACCTGGGCAACTGAAGATTTTCTCAAGCAAGGATATTGAAAAGGCTACAAACAACTATAACCTTGACCATTTATCTGGCACTGATGGTCATTATATCCTTCATAGAGCAACCATTGATGATCGTGCTGTAGCAATCAAAGCCCCGTCTGAGCCAGAACCAAAGCCCGAACTGAGAGATCTTTCTTTGACTGCAGCTTCAATAGTGATGGTGATGAATCATGACAATATGATAAAACTGTATGGTTGTTGCCTTGAGACTTTTATACCAATACTAGTTTATGAAATTCCACCTTGTGCAAACCTCTTTTATTATTTACATAGTAACATAGTATCTAACAAACGTGCTATAACATGGATTCATCGTCTGCGGGTTGCAACTGGTACAGCCTATGCCTTATCTTATATGCACACTGCCTTGCCAAAGCCAGTGGTGCACAGAAATGTTAAATCAGTGAGTGTATTTTTTGATGATTCATTTTGTGCCATACTAGCAAACTTTGGCTACTCAGTGTCCATTACTCCAGGGGAGAATACCAAGGGATGGCCTGTCAAAGGAACACCGGGATATCTTGATCCCGAATATGTAGAAACTCGGGAGGTGACAGATAAATGTGATGTATATAGTTTTGGAGTTTTATTGTTGGAGCTGCTAACCAGAAGGGCGCCCTGTGTTATGGCCGAAAATGGGATAGACTTGGTCAGTGTGTTTGTTTCTATGGTGGAAAAAAAACTTATGATGGAGATCATAGACAGTGAGGTCTTGCTACAAGCGAGTAGAGATGATATTCAAAGGGTTGCCCAACTTGCTTTGAAATGTGTGGCAAAGGAAGGTCTACAAAGACCGACAATGGTTGAAATAGTTAGAGAGCTTTGGCTGATGCAAGATCATAGCATTGAGTAAACAAAAGGATGGCACGCTAAAGTCTCCTTTGACTAATTGATGATGAATGTTTGTTTTATTTTAATATAATGTATACTACCGTACACACTTTTTTTGTTTTTGTCTTTTTCTTTTTGAAAAGTAACACGCTAGTTTATTTGGATAATGATTCTCTCTATCTCTTTTCTCATCATATTAATATTTTTTAAGTCATGTAATAGCTTTAACAATTTCTATCTCCTAATTTGAATCTCTTGTGATTCTTACATAGTTGTATCATTGTATGTAATAAACAAACTTCTTCTTCTTTTTTTTTTTTTTTTTTTTTAAACAATAATGCATTATAATACAAGTACAAACTCTATCGCCTCATTTAAAGATGGGCATCATGCTGTGCCGTGCCAAATTTTGGCATACCCCAACCCACGGCAAGTCGGCGAGTGCTGTGCTGTCAGCCAGCCCGTAAATTTTTAATATATATATATATATATATATATTTTTTAGAACAACTTAAGTTTATATAAATAATGTTATTGATTTATGTTTATGTTTATGTTAATATATATTTTTTTAATTTAATTAAGTTTATATAAATAATTTATGTGTAAGTTTATATAAACTTTTTTTTTGAAAAAGTTGATATAAATAAACTTATTTAATTAACTTAAATAAGTTTATATAATTGGGCATGGGCAGTGCACGACTGTGTCGTGCCGGCGGGCCGACGACCGTGCCACCCGAATTTCAATTTTTTGTTCACGGGCCACGGCCCACAAGTGAACCGCCGGGCCGGGCTGGAATCGTGCCGGACTTGTGTCCTCATTAATCAATTATGGTAGGTGACTCATTGAATAGTAAACTAGTTTACAGGGCATCCAAATTTCAACATCTTTAACATGACATGACAGTCAATAGAATTTTTTAAAGCACCCCCCTTATGTCATTGGTATTCTTTGCTTGTATCCCAGAATATCTCGATAATTTTTGAGTCAAATCATAAATTCGTTGCTAACAAAGTGTTTGTTAAAATGCCCTACAGAAATAGATGAAAGTCAGAGCCCTCAAAGGTAAGTTTCGTCAATAACATACTGAATTACGGACCTACTGGGTATTTCTTAGTTACTTATTTTGCTAAAGCTTTAATCTTAAAGCTATGGCATTTAGATTTAGTTGTCGCGATAATAGTTTAAAATTTTGTTGAGTATACATCAACGTGACAATTAATTACGGAAGGGACGGAGTAACCCTGACCCAGAGCAATTGTCTTTCTATTGATTTGCACAAGTACAGGAAGCTCTATCTCCAAACAAATTCCAACAAAGAGAAACAAGAATAAGCAAGATCAAGAACAAATAAAATTGCTCAATGTTTTGTTCATTGGAAGATTTTTTTTTTATTGGTAAAGGTGGATAATTCCAACAGTATCTCATTAGTTTTTATACGCCTACCACCTGTTTGTTAAAATGTCCAAGAGAAGAGATTAGTCAAAGTGGTTCATTTGTCATCTGTAATGGTGTGTAATTCTTTAACCTTAAAAAGGTAACTCAATTAATCATCTGTGTTTTGTGGGTTTACAGTTCACAGGCAATATGATTTCATGAGCTGAGCAAAAAATCGGGCCGAAATAAGGAAGCATTCATCAAGGTATAGATGGGTCAAACTCAAACAAAGTACAAGAACAAGAGAAAGCCAAAGTTTAAATCCAAGGAGGAATATTTTGTAAAAAATGGAGGGATTTTGCTTGAGAAACAAATTGCCCTGAGCCAAGGCCAACATAAGGGAGCTGGGCAGCTGAAGATTTTCTCTAGCCGGGAAATCGAAAAGGCTACAGATAGCTATAACCCTGATCTTATTGTTGGCAGCAGTTCTTATAGCACTGTATATAAGGCAACACTTGAAGATCGTATTGTAGCTGTCAAAGCCCCGCCACATTTAGATATAAGTGAGCCAAATCCCGAAATGATTGATCTTTATTTAACTGAAGCCTCAACATCTATGGTAATGGACCATGACAATATGGTAAAACTCTATGGTTGTTGCCTCGAGACATATATACCAGTACTAGTGTATGAGTACTTACCAAATGGTGGCCTCTTTCAATCTTTACATGGTGATGTTGCACCTAGCAAGCGTATAAAGTGGGCTGATTGTTTGAGGGTTGCTAGTGACACGGCCTATGCCCTATCCTATCTGCATAATGCCCTATTAAAGCCGGTGGTGCATAGGGATGTCAAGTCATTAAGTATACTGCTTGATTCTTCATTCCGTGGCAAATTAGCAAACTTTGGCTATTCAGTGTCCATTACTCCAGGGGAGACTCCCCAAAAATGGCCTGTTGAAGGAACTCCAGGATATATTGATCCTGAATACATAGAAACTCAAGAGGTAACAGATAAGTGTGATGTATACAGCTTTGGCGTTTTCATGTTAGAGCTATTAACCAGAAAGCAGCCTCTTCTGATGGCCAAAGGTGGCACAGACTTGGTGGATGTGTTCGTTTCAAATGTGGAGAAGAACTGCATGATGGAGATGATCGATAATGAGGTCTTGCAGCAAGCTAGCAGGGATGAGATTCAACAGGTTGCAGAGCTTGCATTGACATGTGTGGCAAAGAAAGGAGCTGAGAGACCGACAATGATTGACGTTGTTGGTAAGCTTTGGAGCATACAAGGATGAGACATGAAATGGAACAGAAATTGTGTTGGTTCAACTGTTCAAGCCCAGAAATAAAGATGCAGACGAGCAAGGCACACAGCAGAGGACATTTCTGGTAAATTTTGACATTTCTAGAATCCTGTTCTTACATTTGTTTCTACTATCTAGTATTTGGTGCAAAAAATATGTAGTTTGCTATGGAAGAATGGTAGTTTTGGTCCTTTATTTGGATTAGAATAAATACTCTTTACAATCTTTTAACTTTTTAGTCTGCTAGTAATACTCTCTACTTTCAGGTTTAAGGTAAACTTGATTGTTTTTCTAGACTTATGTTTTTTAGTAGTATCTGAAGATAACTAATAACCAAAAAAAAAAAAAAAAAAAAGGACTGTTTACGTAGTTGATCTTTTTCAAATACCGAAAATGGGGCTGGTATGTTTCTTAATGCCTATATATGCTTCCCATTCACCTTTTATGTGCTCTTTGGTCACATCTTCAATCATTTTCGGTTTATAGAATGAAAAACTAGTTCTAATTTCTCGCTTTAAAAAATCAATTTTTTTGGTCCTCCCGATTGAACACATCAAGCACAATTAGTTATCAAGAATTATTAGAAATAGTAAGCATCACGGTTCACAGCGGTCATAGGTATTCATGTCCACAGTGACCACATGCATTGGGCATTTGCTAAGGGATGTATGTGTTTTTCTTCTTGACTAGGAAATATTCAAGATTCAGGCTTTGTAAAGAATGATGCAGAAAGGTATAAAAATTCAGGTACTCAGCAGAAGGCAACAGCTTACCAATCCAATGGAGCAAACATGCAGAGCATTTACTTTGTGTAGTTAAATGTTAGAGTTGTGTTTAGAAATGAACTTGTGTCTAGTAATCTAGTACGTCGTATACATATGTGATATGTCTGTACAATTTCTGCCAGATTTTATTTGGAAAATGAGATTATATACCTTGTGAAACCTTGTTTTACTGTCATCAACTGGTAATACTGCTCTTGCTGTCTTTCTCCCTTTCCTGCATTTTTTAGTTTATCTAGCTAAGGTTTGTGGCCTTCCTGGTTTCACAAGGGGTGGCCTCCTGGAGCGGCCCAACTTACCAACCCTGATAGCTATGAATGTCACAGTTCTCTGTGACCTCGAGTTTCGATGTCTCTGAGATTAATAAACCCATGAGTAAAATTATTGCAATTTTTGTATCATCTAAAATGACATTATTATGGCCCATGGCTGCACATCACTCTGAAGTCTGAACTAGTGGCTTTGATAAAATGTATTGAATGTGAGAATTTCATGTAATCATTTAGTGTCTGAAGTAACATTTTAGAAATAAAACATCTAAATACAAATTTGTTTATATGATTTTAAATAAAACGAGCTGCAGGCCTGCAGCAATCAAAAATTATGAAAGGACCAGATGGAATAGTAGGCCGTCCTGCATCCTGCCTAAAACCTGTTAGATAATAAAATGCCAAAGAGAGTAGATAAAGTCAACGGTAGATCTCACTATTATTACTGATTATTTTATCCCAAAAAGGAGTTTTCTGTCATCCATTCCTCGATTATTTTTTGAGTTTTTCATTTCAAAAAGTATAGATGTGTTCAAACTTCAAAGGTAGATCACTATTTCGTCTGTAGTCAATAATCGGGTTGAGTTATAATCATAAATTTTTTATTCAAGAGTCAAATTTCTATCATCTGTGTTTTGTATTGTTAACTTACAATATGCTGATCATATTTTATGCTTCACAGGCAATTTGATTTCATGAGGTGATTGAAATTTTGGGCTAAAACAAGGAATTATTCATCAAGATATAGATGGGTCAAACTCAAACAAAGTACAAGAACAAGAGACGGTCGAAGTTTGAATCACGGGAGGAAAATTTTATCAAAAATGGTGGAATTCTGCTTGAAAAACAGATTGCACTTAGCCAAGGCCAACATAAAGGAGCTGGGCAGCTGAAGATTTTCTCTAGCCGGGAAATCGAAAAGGTTACGGACAACTTTGACCCTGATTCCATTCTTGGCTTTAGTGCTCATAGCACCATCTATAAAGCAACCCTTGAAGGCCGTCTTGTTGCCATTGAAACCGCGCTTGAGCTAGAACCAAAGCCTGAACTGGTTGATCTCTCTTTGACTGCTGCGTCAACAGCAATGGTGATGAATCATGACAATATGGTGAAACTATATGGATGTTGCCTTGAGACAGCTGTACCAATGATAGTGTATGAATTCGTATCATATGGAAGCCTTTTTGAGTGTTTACATGGTGATATTGCGTGTAGCAAGCGTATTAAGTGGGCTGATTGTTTGAGGATCGCAATTGATACAGCCTATGCACTATCCTATATGCATAATGCCTTGTCAAAGCCAGTGGTGCATAGGGATGTTAATTCAAAAAGTATACTACTTGATAATTCATTCCATGGAACATTATCAAACTTTTGCTATTCAGTGTCCATTACACCAGGGAAACCTCCCCAAAGATGGCCAGTTAAAGGCACTCCAGGATACATTGATCCCGAACACATTGAAACTCAAGAGGTGACAGACAAGTGTGATGTGTATAGCTTTGGGGTTGTTATGCTGGAACTATTAACCAGAAGGCAGCCCCTTTTGATGGCCAGAGATGGAACAGACTTGGTTGACCTTTTTGTTTCAGCTGTGGGGAAGAATTGCATGATGGAAATGATCAACAATGAGGTCGTGCAGCAAGCAAGTAGGGATGAGATTCAACAGGTTGCAGAGCTTGCCTTGGCATGTGTGGCAAAGAAAGGAGCTGAGAGACCGACAATGATTGATGTTGCTGGTGAGCTTTGGAGCATACAAGGGCGAGACATGAAGTGGTACAGAAATTGTGTATGACATGTCAGGTTCGACTGTTCAAGCTTAGAAACTTATGCAGACGAGCAAGGCGTACAGCAGAAGACAGCAGGTAGTTGATTAGTTAGAAATAGTTTGTAATGTATCTAATATAGTTGCAGTACTGTAGTTTCTCCGGAATAACAGTAGCTTTGGTCCTTTGGTTTAGGATAAGTACTCTTTAATCTTTACAATCTTTCAATTTTTTAGTCTCCTAGTACAACTGTCTTTACTTTCAGGATCTAGGTATATATACTCGCTCTTAATATATATAGTGTCTGGGGGAAAAAACAGGCTCCAAATTCGATCTGTTGTTTTTCTTTCTTAGAATACCGAAAGGTTCTGGACCTTATGGTATATTTCTTAATGCCTTTGCTTCCAATTTCCCTTGTATGTGCTCTTTGGCCATATCTTCAATCATTTTACAGTATAAAGCAAGAGAAATGAGTCAATAATTCATTAATTCCCATCTACCAATTGAAAACATAAAAAACAGATGGGAATTGAATTGATTTGTTTCTGTAGGCTGGCCAAATTTGTGTAATCTGTAGAACACAGCAAATCTATCTCCAATCACCAGACCTTATGATCGTTCCGTGCAAATCAAAACAGACTAAACCAACCGAACATTAGCTCTTGACTTGGTATTGAGATAGTGAGGTTGCTACTTGGCTCTATACAGCTTTTCTGGTGTCATTAATCTAACTGATAGAGCTACTAGCAATGTCAGTTGAACTATTGCTGGTGCTATTATGCAACTATCAGAGTTCTGAATGTTAGGAACTGGCAATACTCTCTATTTCATTGCCTCTCCTTGATTCTTTCCTCTCACCGACTTTTAAGTCTTAACTCATGTGCTGCCCCAAAAAACATTCAGCTATATGATAGGAGTTGCTATATGATAGGAGTACTTAGGTAAAGATATATATTATCAAATGTGCACATTAAACTAATGTTTTTCCTCAGCCCAAATGTTCTCATGAAACTTGTTTTTACAAGATTAGTCAACCTGCCACTTTCAATCTATATTATAATGTAGATATTGGTAGGTCATTAGTGTAGTGATGTCCTACCAAGCTTAAAATCCTAGATCCGCCACAATTTTAAAAAGTAAAGTTGTTGGTTAAAAATAATTGTAGTGATTCTCCATAAATTATACACCCGTCTTATTTAGAAGGTTGTGTATTAAATTATTAGACTACAAGTTTGACCGGTTTTCCTAGGCCTCAATATTTCGATTGACTATTTGTATTATCATCTCCACCAACTATTACTACCCGATATTAGATGAATGATATTAGTGGTTATTAATCATTACTCTGTATCAGCTAATGAGTTGAGTGAGGATCTCACATATTCTCAAATTAATTTCTTTGGCTTTCTTAAAAACAATTTTACTCATTAATCATTTTATTATTAGTGCTTTAATTAATTAATCGACTCGCCGAGAGATGTCCGGTGTCTTAATTATCACTTCAATCTGAGGCTAAGGTTTCGAATCGTCATTCCTCACTACAGTGGAGCATTTTTTGGGACGTTTCGAAACGGGGAGGGGAAACTTTTCCGAGCTTCATACAATTAAATCCGTACAATTGTACTGGTATGGCACTTATTTTCTTGCTTGATCATATTAATATTCACATTTTCATATTTTCATATTTTGTACTCAAATGGTTGGATTTTAAGGGGTAATTTTTTTTTTTTTTTTTGTTTTTTTTTTTTTTTTTGCAGTTTACTAATTTTCTGTCCTAAGATAATAAGATTTAACCTTTTACTTATTTTTATCATAGAACATTTACTCATGATTAATTTGGTGAAAACAAGTGTCATTTTGATTTTATAAGGAGTAGAAATTTGTGCTGAACTCAATTAAGTAAAAACAAATTACTAATATCACAAGGAGTAACAAATAATTTGGTCGTATTAATAGTTATGGGTGATGAATCCTCAACTTCATGGTTGGAAGGTGCGTGGGAGCTTTACAGCTGAGCTCCCACTTGGTTCTCGTACCATTGTTTGGGTGTTACAAATATATCTCATTGTAATTATATGGAGTACTCTGTAATAGAATGCTATTAAGAGAGCACGAGATCTCCTAGATGACTTTTGGAAATAATATCCATTAAATTATGCTAACACATCTTTTTACTTCTTAGGCAATAACTTGTGCTAGTCAAAGCAAAATAATTTGCCCGAAAACAGTCTCTAATATATGGATAAAGTTCAAGTGAAAATCAATGAGAAGATTGGGAACAAGAGAAGATTAAATTTAGATTCAAAGGAACTGTATTTCACTCAGAATGGAGGAATTTTGTTGGAAAAGCAAATTGCTCTTAGCCAAGGTCGTAATGTAGGTTCGGGGCAGCTGAAAATATTATCACACAAGGAGATTGAGAAGGCTACAAACAACCTTGACCCTAATCTTCTTGTTGGTAGTAGTGCTCAAAGAAACGTCTACAAAGCAACCGTTGAAGATCGTGTTGTAGTTGTTGGAGTTCCGTTGCAGCTAGAGAGAAATCCTAAATTGGTTGATCGCAACTTGAATGAAGCATCAATAGCTATGGTTATGAATCATGAAAATATGGTTAAACTCTATGGCTGTTGCCTCAATACTTCTATACCAATACTAGTGTATGAAATGTTGCCAAATGGGATCCTTTCTCAACATTTACATGGTGATACAGCATCCATCAAGTGTTTAAAGTGGGGTGACCGTTTGAGAGTTGCAACTGATACAGCATATGCACTATCTTATATGCATAATGCCTTACGAAAGCCAGTGGTGCATAGGGGAGTCAGCTCAGCAAGTGTACTTCTTGATTCTTCATTCAAGGCTAAGTTAGGAAACTTTGGTTATGCAGTGTCCATTAATCCAGGGGATACATCTGAAAGATGGTCTGTTGAAGGAAGTCCAGGATTTATTGATCCTGAGTACATTGAGACCCAGGTGGTCACAGATAAGTGTGATGTGTACAGTTTTGGTGTTTTACTGTTGGAGTTGCTAACCAGAAGTAATCCCATTAGGATGCTTAGAGGCGGGAGAGACTTGGTTGATGTTTTTGTTTCAGCTTTCCAAAATAATTGCGTTATGAACATGATTGACAGGGAGCTACTGAGTCAAGCAAGTAGGGATGAGATTAAACAGGCTGTGCAGATTGCAGTGAAATGTGTGGCAAAGAAAGGGGCTGAGAGACCAACCATGATTGAAGTTGTTGTGCAACTTCGGCAGATAAGAGGTAGATTGGTTGTCATTCAGTTCACTGACAGACAATTTCCATGTATGCAGTATGTATTAGTTACAGAGTGTAGATCATAGAGTAAATGTGGTAAAAAAATTCTGTAGATACTTGTGGTGGGCGTGGAAATAATCGTGTCCAAGGCAATCGTGAACATGCACATGGTGCTGGAAACCTTGATCAGCAACAAGGGGGTGAATCTAGCCAAGCACAAACACAATCTAACTAACAATCTTTGTGCAGGAACTAGAAACATCATCAAATTGCATTCAGACTCAGGTACTTTCTCTTCTAAATCTCCCTAATCGACCTGGTTCACGTGACAACAGCTAATGGCACCAATCTCCCTATATCTAATGTTGGCAATGTGCCCTTGGACTCTAAATCACATTCTTAAAGTTGAATAATGTTTTACATATGTTCCCAAATTGAAGTCATTGGATGTTGGTTCAGAATCTCAGATATTGTAACTTATAGCAATAAATTACTGAATAATTTTCTGTTTGTGTCAGGGACAGTCATATGGAGGGGCTTCTTCAATAAACAGTAGGGAACTTTAACCTTATCATGGTTGTCAACTTTGTTTGTCTCCTCAAGCGTCCTCAGTACCTCAACATCGGGTCCTGTTTGGCATCATCGCCTTGGTCATTTGGTGAATTGTGTATTAGACTTTCTTAAGAAAAATATAATGTATTTTCCAAACACGGCAAAAGATGGAATACGTTGTACAGTTGAAACAGAGATACATTGTCTTTTTGCTTTTATGCAATCATGCTGAACATGATACAGATGGGTCAAACTCAAAGCAAAGAACCAAGTATTAGAGAGAAAATTATGGAGTAAGTTTCAGAAAACTTTAGTGAGAAAGATTTGAAAAACAGAGGTTCTTTAATTTGCTTCCTAGTCAAACACCGATTAAAGCTCATCTGTGGATATTTGGGTTTAGTACTTTCATTTTCATCAGTGTGGTTGTCATTTTCTGTTCTTGATAGTGACATGTAGATAATGTTTTATACCTCATAAAATATACTGGTACTTCAGTTGACATTTTTTTAAAACTTTTTATTTTTATTTTTTTCTCAACAATTATAAAAAGTACTCCTATATAATATTCAGACAAACAATTTGGTCTGACAGAGAGATAGTTGACCATGGAGAATTTACCTCATAACTTATTGGGAAGAATATACTGAATATATATATATTTAAGAATATTTTGGAGGTTACATCTTTGGATCATTATTTACTTAATTGTAGGAGTTGATTGAGTAGTGAGGTTATTATCTAAAACTTTAGATTCTATCCTATCTTATATTATCTTGTAAGTATTATATATATTCTCTCAATCAATGAAACAAGGCAAGCTTTGAGCCATTTTCCCAAATCTACGGCCCTGTTCTTTTGAGTTGTTTTGCTCTACCCTGCTCTACTCTGTTGAAATTTGCTCTGCAGTGTCAACTAACTCCTGCTCTGCTTTGCCCAGAGCTCTAAAGAACAAGGCCTACGTCTATCTTCATGTGCAATCGTGACGGTATCTTCTTCTTTGGCAATATTCTCTTGCAATATATTGCCCTACACTAACCAAATTTAAACCCAAAAGTACATTGCAGATGGGTCAAACTCTAACGAATAAGAGGAAGACCAAAGTCGAAAGATTCCAAGAGCTTGAATCCAGAGAAGAGTATTTCATCAGCAATGGAGGTATTTTGCTGGAAAAATATATTGCTCTGAGTCAAGGTCGAGACATTGGAGTAGGGCAGCTGAAAATTTTCTCAATAGAGGATATCACTAAGGCTACATGCAACTATGACCCAGACGCCGTTATTGGTAGAAGTAACCTGAGAAATGTCTACAAAGCAACTATTGATGGTAATATTGTAACAGTCAGAGTCCCACCCCAAGTGGAATCAAAGGCCTATCTGATAGATCACCACCTAACTGAAGCCTCAATGGCGATGGTAATGAATCATGTCAATATTGAAAAAATCATTGGTTGTTGCCTTGAGACTTTAGTACCAATACTCGTGAATGAATTCACACCAAATAGAAGCCTCTTCCAACATTTACATGATGATCATGCTTCTAGCAAGCATATACAGTGGGTTGATCGTTTGAAGATTGCAAATGACATAGCCTATGCTTTATCATACATGCATAATGCCCTATCAAAGCCAGTGGTACACAGGTACCTTGACTCACATATTGTACTTCTTGATCATTCTTTCCATGCCAGATTATCAAACTTTGGATACTCAGTGTCTATCACTCCAGGAGAAACACCCCAAAAATGGCCTATTGCAGGAGCTCCAGGATATATCGATCCAGAGTATATAGTAACTCAAGAGGTGACAGCTAAGTGTGATGTGTATAGCTTTGGGGTATTAATGTTGGAGCTATTAACCCGAGGGCAGCCTAATATAATGGCTAGATATGGGAATAGCTTGGTTAATGATTTCAAGTCAGCTATGGAGAATAATTGCATGATGGAGATGATTGATAGTGAGGTCTTGGAGCAAGCTACCAGGAATGAGATTTGCCAGGTTGCACAGCTTGCCTTGACATGCTTGGCAGATAAAGGAATTGAGAGGCCTACTATGATTGAAATCTGTGTGCAGCTTCGGCAGATATGATGTTAAGGATAAATATTAAGTGAATTGCAGAAGGTGTGGAAAATCCAGGTGTGCAGCAAATGCAGCTGCTAAGAATTAAGCAGAGTATACTGAAGTTATTGACAGGATATTGATTTTTTAAAATACAGCTAAAGGCGAAGTCTATAAGTTCTCCAATCTGGAAAGAGAAGTCTAGTAAATTGGCAGATGTTTGGGCTGTGTTGCCTGTGTAAGCCTGCAAAAGAATTGCATAAAACTTTGTAATGAAGTAAATTATGGAGTATTTAAAAAGCTACAGATATTAAGAAGCCTTAGAGGGGAGTGTGCTTGTGTGTGTGTTTTTTTGATGATATTTGTATTCTGTTTTTTTTTTTTTTTTTTCTCTAATTTATAAACTTCATAATTTTGTACAGTATAATGGAAGTGACTTGTGCTTTGTATATACTTCGTCTAATGGCAGTGACTTGTGCTTTGTATATACTTCGTCTAATGGCAGTGACTTGTGCTTTGTTTTCCACTTTTCAGTTTCTCATCCTAGCCATGGATTGAGTATAACCATAAAATATATTGCACATTTTCTGACAAAATACCAAGTTATCTTATATTAAATTAATGCTTACAGTTCTATCTTAAGTTTCAAATAATTAGTCCTTCAAATTTAAACCACTTATATTTTTAAAATAATTGATCTCTCTCATCACAAATCAAACGACACACTTGACAGTTGACAATGCGGAACATTATCCGGCATATTATCATGACAAGCGCTAAAATTCAGAAAAATACAAAGATTAGATTGGTGGAACTACAAGAAACATAAGCGTGATGGTTTATGCATTACAATATCACGGTTCATAACAAACTAAGTGACGTTATTAGCATATTTTTTGAACAAGGCTTCTGGAAAATAAGAGGCGATGGATCCAACTGAAGGTAAAGATTGATATTCTTCTGTGTAAGATGCAGATGGAGGCATTAAACTATCACTTGCACTCACTTCGATTTCTATGGATTTATGCTCATTGGTCTGAGGCAGATCGTTTCTATATGTAGCAGGCACATCTTCCAGTTGACTGATGACCTCCAACTGCAACGCAACTTCTCTCATTGTCGGCCTTTGTTTCCCATCCATATTCAAACACTGCTTAGCAAGATTGGCAGTGGCTAGGATGCTTTCTTTTATACCCTCTTTCACAACTTGAGGTGCCAATATATCACACAAGTCTAAACTTTCCATAGCTGATAGAAACCACAACACCAGACTTTGACCCTCAGGAGTGTCAGCAGGACGAACTGCCTTTTGCCCTGTCAAAAGCTCCACAAGAACTACTCCAAAGCTGTAAACGTCACTCTTTTCAGTAAATTGATGTGATTGAAAGTATTCAGGATCAAGATAACCAAATGTGCCTAGAACACAAGTGGTTAAATGAGTTTTATCTATAGCAATAGATCTTGATGTTCCAAAATCTGATAACTTTGCTCTATATTTTGAATCAAGAAGTATATTAGAAGTTTTGATATCTCTGTGGAAAATGGGCTTTGAGGATGCGGAGTGCAAGTAAGAAAGAGCTCCTGCTACATCTATAGCAATATGCAAGCGCATATCCCATGCAACTGGGAAATCTTCACTCGGATCATGGATATACTTGGAGAGAGTCCCATTCGGGACAAACTCATAGACAAGCAGAGGAACTTCTGTTTCCAAACAACATCCTAATAGCTTGACTATATTTCTATGGTTGATTTGGGATAGAATAACCACCTCGTTAATGAACGGACCCAACTGACCTTGCCCTTCTACTTTGGATTTCTTTATCGCGACAATGTTTCCATCAGTTAACATACCTTTATAAACTGTACCTTGACCTCCCTGACCCAGCACTCTGTCTTCATTGAAATCATCAGTAGCCCTTTTCAGCTCATCAGCAGTGAAGATTCTTGTTTTTTCTATCAAACCATCCTCAGATGACATTTGTTGTTGCAATAACAAACCACCATTTTGCTTAAAGTATGTAGCCCTTTGAATTCTCTCCTTTCTTCTTCTAGCTATGATGAATAGCCAAAACCCACTAAGAAAGAAAAGTATAGATCCCAAACCCAAGCCAAGTCCTGAATGCAGATAACAGTTATATTTTGCAAGGATGAGGCGTACTTAACACCAGATAGTGGTTTTCCCTAATATTTATTCTGGATTGGTTGGTTGGAGGGGAAAAAGAATACTGAATTTAAACCTTCAAATGCAAAAATTTCTTAACAAAATAAAATAAGGAGTAATCATATTCCATTTTTAAATAATTTCTGAGCACCATAATTAAGCAGCTAATTCTAGGCTTAGTGGCTGAATACTAACATGAACAGCAGCCTCAGCTTTATAGTATTCAATAATAGATCCAAGTAAAATTACAACAAGAAATAAACAAATTATAATTACCTAGACCGATGAACAATTTCAAACCAGTAGATCGACAACCAGTTCCATCTTTTCTGCCATCACCATAATATCCAGTTGGGCAGTGACATTCATAGCTTCCTGGAGTATTGACACAAGTACCAGAACATGGAGTATTTGGCCCTGCACACTCATCAATGTCTGAGAAAAGTGTTAAAAAATGGTTAATATAGGGGTGTCTCAATATAAATCAATTTACAGTCCAAAAAATAAATTCCATGTAATATGAAGGAATTATAAACAATATACTAACCTTTACAACCTGTGCTAAGATAAGGATTACCCTGATACCCTTGAAGACATTCACAGTGATACCCTACTACTCTCAGAACCTTATCAAGGTCAATGCAAGTTGTATTCTGTTGGCAAGCATAAGTTGCTGAATCCTTTTGAGCATCCTTGCACAATTTATTGGGAATAAACCAGTCAAGCACTATAGGCACAGAGTTAAGACTTGCAGCATCTGGGGACCCCCGAATGTTGAAGCTTGATTTTTTGAGTATGAAGGCATAACTGCAATTCCCTGATGAAAACCTTGTCACATAATCAACTTTTTTAAGGGTAATATTCCAGAACTGTAATCCCTTTGGAATGGGAGCTTCACAGCAGCCAGTGCCGGAGCAAAGTTGATCAAGTAAATCTGCTTTTCGATTGCACAAAGCAACACAGCTAAAGACTTCCCTGCCAGCAATGGTTTGCGCCTCAACAAATCCATAGTGATGGCAACCAGTGACCACAAACTTATTGGAAGTGGATGACACAGCATAGGGTTTGGCTGTAAGATTAAGATTATTCAAGGTGACAATTTCACCTGAGCCTGCTAATGCAGAGTTACAAGCAGTAGCAACAGGACGAGCTGTAGTTATCAACTGGGTCTCAGATATATCAAGAACTTGTCTATTGAAAAGTCTAGGCACAGAGGAATTCTTTTTGATGTCACAAACTATAACATAGTTATCTCCCAAAGCGCAGCCTCTGCCAATGCCAAAAGGGTAGGGAATTGTCAATTTTCCACACTTACGTGGGCATCCAGGCAGTGTAGTATTGGAAGCAGTGAGCATGGTGGTTCGATGTGACTGCATGAATGAAGCCAATGCTAGGCATGGAAAACCAAGCAAAAGCCATGTAAAAGAGAAGAATATTGCTAAGGAAATTTTTCTCAAAAGAAACATATCTCTCTCCTCTATTGAGATCATCTAACTAATACTTCCCTGCTCAAACAATATATAAGAATCATAGCCTGTTATAATAGCCACTTTAATGCAATTCACCCACATTATTCCAAAGTCTAAGAACATTATTTTATTTTATTATTAGCACAAAATTAAAGGAACTTTGGGTGGGAAAAATACAATGACTATAAGAGTACTAGTATAATAACTAAAGGGGAGATTATGATAACCTTAAAAATTTAAGGGTCACAAGAGCAATAACTTTAAATTCTTTAATCCTGCAGTCTTTTTCTAGCCAATCTGCACAAGGTTCATATATCTTTAGCATAACTGCTCTTTTTTGTAATCTGAAAAGTAAATGAGCAATTTAAGTATGATTATTGGCCTAATCTGTTGACTCTTATGCATAATTAATAGATTAATAGCCACTAACCAATAGTGTTTTTGTGGTCCAAAACATCTTTAATATCTATAAAATAGGTGTTTATCTTTCATCCTAATGGCATACTATATTTATATCTGCATATAGCTTCTATATATCAATCCTTCACTCTCTCCTAAGATTCACCATATTTACAAGATTTGAGTTACCTAATTAGACTTTAGACTACAGGGGAGCATTAAATAAAAGAGTGCCATCATTTACCGGGCATTAAAACGTGTTTATTAAAGAATAAAAACGAGTTCTTCATCATCACATCTAAACATCAGTTACATAAAGTCTGTTAGAAATCTTTATTAATTTCTCTATGTATGGCCTATGTCTGCGTACATACATTTCCATACTTTTCATGAATCATGACTGTCTTACTTGAGAACCTACAGAGCCTCTTTTCACCTTAAGAAAAAATAGTTTTTGGAACTATACATTCAAAAGGTACAAATAAGGGCTGCCTAATTTTCATGTATCCCTGGCGTTTTTCAAGGCCGTTCTAACTCGATTACCTGACAGTGTAAAGGCTGTTAGACCATACTACTACTACTACTCACTCTGACCCTATCAGCTTTCCCAAGATTCTATTTTTGTATGTCCCTTTAAGATTGTCCCATTTCGTAATATAAATACACGTCCCCATCACTAATACCACTCACATATATACTCATAAAAGTAAAAAGACAAAGATACCCTCATCCACTTGAAATATTTTGGTTCAATTTATAATAAAAACACATTTGCCTATGGGTTAGGGTCATAGGGATGGAGGAAGTGCAACATCAACAAAATTCAGTGCCTAGAGTGCCTCACCAAGTCACCATGTACTAGGCAGCAAGGTTTGAACAACAAAATTCATTCAAAATTAATGGATTAGATCCAACTACAAGCATAGCACACAAGCGAGAAGACTTCATTAGAGTAACTGAAATATACCCAATCCTATAATTATTCTGTTTACGCTAGCTTAGCAATACTGTGACTAACAGAGATGAGCTGATCCAGTCACATGACTAAGTGTAACTGTATCATAATCAGCAATTCAGCATGATGACCAGGAGAATTGTAGTACTCTTAAGAGCAAGAAATTAAGGAATCCTTAATTCAGACTTACAGTATCACAGGCAGATAGAAAACATACATATTATTTTACACTGATAAGGCGATAACAGTGCATTAGGTTCTGGTCCCTCAGCCCCTCTACGCCAGCATTCAAATGAGCTTCAGGGTGTTATCTTAAATGAGACTAAATAGGCATCTTTGGTTCAAATACAGGTTAGTCTATACTTTTTATAAGATATAGCTCAAACCACTAGAATAATTAAATAAAATCCACTATTCAGGTCTGCAGGCTATGTTGCTAGTTAGTTGTACCTGCTTATTTAAACTAATGCTTGAGGCCAGATAGTTGCAGTATCAGAATGGTGCTTTATAAAGTAATTAACTTTAAATTAAAGCTTATAAAAAAAGAATACTGTTGTATTTCTCACAATGAAGGTTGATTAACACTATTAATCACTCATCAGACCTAACTGTCAAATTATTTAATTCAAATGAAGGTAAATCTCCTACCAATAGTACTGTCAGTTTGCTGAAAGATGTATTTTGAATCAGAGTATGGATCCTTTAGTAACTCTATTTCATCGACTCTCCCGATCAGGGCCACAGGATAAAAACCCCTAGCAAAGTTGAAGCACGGTTTGATCTTCAATTAACGTAGTTTGGGAGAAAAAAATGTAGCTTCCTAAATTATGAGTACAGAATCTATTTTAACAAGTAGAAGAGCTTTTTATTTCCCCAAATAAAATCTTGTGCAAATCTAAGTACAAAAGTCAAAAGTTAAAGTTACAGCTAACAACTACTGCCTATAATATTAAATATACCTATCAAAATCTAGCAACAAAAGTAAGGTGATGTACACAAACACTGAAAGATCTATCAAATGAAATTAGTGGAACTAAGCCTCGACCAATAAGCCCACTTAGTAGAAAGATCTGTCTTCTGTTTTCATTAACTAATGAAGCATAAAGGTTCTCCTATATTCCCTCCTAATTACAATACCATTGATTAAAAAACACATCAGTATCTAAATAGCTAGTTAAGCCCATTAATATATATAAAAGGTGAAGCAGAACAAATACCATCACTTGATTAACTATAGTTTAGGCAAAACTATTCTAATAACAGCACTATGAGTACATCAGAATTTAGTATAAACCTTGTTGGAGGTTCTTTTCCATCAAGCACGATGTGCAGAAGGTCCTTTGATGAATCAACTTCAATTCAATTGATAAGTTTCTGAAGTAGGTCCTTTGATGAATCACATAAGTTACCAGAAGGCAAAAGGCTAACAAACAACGAGAAAGTCTCAGCATCAGCTTCAAATCCATTGCTAACCATAATGTCGCGATAGTATAGTGCATTTGACAAGTCAATATTGAGAATATATCCTCGGATGATCATATTATAGGTACAATCATCAGGGGGGCAACCATCTTCATCCATTTTGCTTAATAATTGAGCAGCTTCATTCATGAGCCCTTTCTTGCAGAAGCCTATAATCATTGTAGTGTATATTTTACAATTCGGTTGCAGGCCCTTTGACACAAGATCAAAGAAGAAGCGTGCTGCATCTTTCAATTGCCCAGCCTCACACAAGCTGTCAATTAGGATATTGTAAGTGAAAATATTAGGCTTAACACCCTTATATTCCATATCTTCAAGTAATGCTACTGCCTCATCCAGCCGTTTACTTTTACATAGGCCGTCAAGCAATGCCCTGGGTTTTCACAGCGGAGAACAGGTGCATAGCTTGTTGTAATAGCATGTCCTTACAAAGACTATCAATGATGGTGTTGTATATGACAAGGTTGGGCTTACAATGAGTAGCAGAATGCATTTTGGTAAGCAAAGTAAGAGCACTGGTATTATCGCCGATACGAATATAAACCGAAATCAACGCGGCCTAACTGACAGTTACAATTTGCGAGAATAACCAGTGAAAAGCTGACTGAAAACGATGACAGAAGGAAGAGGACGCAAAGAAGTCAATTGATTGAAGAGGGAAAGGGGTAATTTAAGATCGGAAAACCCTAATTTGAATTGTTCTTTAACTGAATTGAGAATCAAATGACGGTGATCTAATTGAAAAAAAATTTGGGAATAAAATCGGAAATTATAAAATTGAAAGAGAGTGTAGGAGGGAAATTTACCATGAAAAAGGTTTGTAGCCATTGATTTAACGACATGGACATTCCAGATAAACTTCAGCCCAAATTTAGAGCATACAAGTGTAATATAATCGCATTAGATGCAGGTAAACAAATGAAGAAGATAAAAAGAATGGTGTAAACTGTAATGTTTTACACCGAGCTCAACCAGCAATTGATCAAGTTCTCAGCCTATTAAAGGTTAAGTTTAGTTCGTAAGCTACTGGGGGGTTGATGTATGAGTTTGGAATGAGAAATGAAATACGTAATAACATAAAAAATTATACTCCAATAATCCTATTATAATATTATACTTCGTATCATCTAATTTTGAAAAATTACAGTCTCTTTTTCTTTTTACGAAATCTCACTTTATTATGTACTGGTTAAGAAAGAGCGGTTTTCAAACAGATTACCTCTACTTGATGTAGCGGGCTTCAATTTCGAGTACCACTACTTGAAATAGCGGTTTATGTTATACTTCATTTTTTTGGTTCTCTTCATAACAGAGTAATTAAGAAGGCTGATTTTTCTGTTAACTAAAAAGATTGGAAGAAATATCCTTTGCTAGATTATTCCAACACAACTAAAAAAAAAAATTCAGGACTCCGAACTTGTAAATATTGGAAAAGAGGGAATGAAACGGAATATCATAATTTTTACAAGAAAATACAGGAGTGGTCATTAGACATTAGTCATACTGCTCACAAATAGTATTAATAAGAATAGGGTATACACACAGTAACAGGAACAAGATCCGTGCAAATTGCTAGCTACCTTATTAACTTGGCAGCGTTTACAAGCGTGACGTTGTAATCAATTTTTGATCTAGGGGTGTTGAAGGAGAAGGAGGAGAGGCAGACCTAATTTAAGATAATGAGTAATGTTCTTCTGGGTAGGATGCAATAGACAGTATCTTGAACTCACGTTGATTTCTGTAAAATTGAAGCTCATTTCTGGCAAATTGTTTTGATGCGAAACATGCACGTTTTCTGACCTAACAAATACAAGTTCAAGACAATAAGAGCATAGAAAATTCTGGTTGCCAAAACTAGAGTTCAGAAAAATCATGCCCCGTCATGAGTTTCGTGTTGAATTCTAGATCCTGTGGACCAATTTGAAGAAAAAGACCAATTTCCTTCCCTATAAGAAGTGTCTGGAGGCAAAACACTATCACTTAGACTATAATTAATCTCTGTTAATGTCTCTGCAGTGACCTCTGGCTGATTTTTCTGAGCTGAAACAGGAGCATGACGAAGTTGACTGATCACCTCCAACTCTAAAGAAGCTTCTCTCATTGTTGGTCTTTGCTTACCATCGATGTTCAGACATCTTTTAGCAAGGTTAGAAACAGCAAATATAGCTTCTTCTCTGCCCTCCTTAGCGACTTGAGCATCCAAAATATCATACAAATTGGAATTTTCCATAGCTGACAGAAAATATGACACAAGACTTCTTCCATTATGAGATTCGGTGGGAATAACAGCTCTCTTTCCTGTCAAGAGCTCTACAAGAACAACTCCAAAACCATAAACATCACTCTTATCTGTAAATTGATTTGACCGGAAATATTCAGGATCCAGATAACCAAAAGTACCTTGAATACGAGTGGTTAAATGAGTTTGATCAACACCAACAGATCTTGATGTCCCAAAATCTGATAATTTTGCTCTATATTTCGCATCAAGAAGTATGTTGGAAGTTTTTACATCTCTATGAAAGACAGGCTTTGAGGACGCTGAGTGTAGATAAGTGAGTGCTCCTGCGACATCTATAGCAATTTGTAAACGCATTTCCCATGTAATCGGGAAATCCTCACAAGGACCATGTATATATTTTGAGAGAACCCCATTTGGAATGAATTCATAAACTAGCAGTGGGACTTCTGTTTCCAAACAACATCCCAACAGGTTGACAATATTTCTGTGATTGATTTCTGATAAAATAACCAGTTCATTGATGAATTGACTCAACCCATTGTTGTTTCCAATATTAGATTTCTTTATGGCAACTACATTTCCATCACTCAACATACCTTTATAAACTTTACCTTGACCTCCCTGACCCAGCACTCTGTTCTCATTGAAGCCATCAGTAGCTTTCTCTAGTTCATCAGCAGTGAAAATTCTTGTTTTTTCTATCATACCATCCTTGGACCACATCTTCTGCTGTAATAACAAACCACCATTTTGTTTAAAGAATTTGGCTCTTTTTATCCTCTTTCTTCTTCTTCTAGCTATAATGAAAATCCAAAACCCACTGAGCAAGAGAAGTATAGATCCCAAACCCAAGCCAAGTCCTGCAAAGTGCAAATAACATAGATATTATGCTCAAGATGAGGTCATCAGCGGATAGCAGAGAATTATCCACCCTAACAGTTATGTGTTTGGTTGGTAGAACTAGAAGAGAAGACAGATATTCAGATGTGATTAGAGAAATGTTCTTAGCTGTAAGAGGTTTCCATATTCATTCCAAAATCTTAATCAGAACTGTAATTAGACTTTTTCATTTAAGGCCATGGCTGATTACAAGATAAGAGAAACCTCAGTTTATTGAATTTTATAACTATAATTCCTACTGCAAGAAATAAATAAAAGAACAATTACCAAGAACTAAGATCAACCTCAAGCTGTTAGAATGACAGCCAGTACCATCCTTCCTGCCATCGCCATAAAAACCACTTGGGCAGTAACACTCATAGTTTCCTTGAGTGTTGACACAAATGCTTGAACAAGGATTATTCACCCCTGCACACTCGTCAATTTCTGGGAAAAAGATTTACAAATAGTTATTTATAGGGGTGACTCTAACAACCTTAATTTTAAAGCTGTTGATATATTTAGCATGCCACTAAAAGGGGCGACAAATAAGATACTTACCTATACAACCCGAACTAAGATAAGGATTTCCCTGATACCCATGTAGACATTTGCAGCGATAGCCTATGACATTTAGAGCACGGCCAAGATCAATGCAATTTGTATTCTGTTGGCATGCATAAGTAGTTGAGTTCTTCTGAGCATCCTTGCACCGTTCATTGGGAATAAACCAGTCAAGCACTACAGGCACACTTTTCAGATATCCAGAGTCCTGGCCCTGCAGCCCCTGAAAGTAAAAGGTCGACTTTTCAAGTATGTAAGCATAGCTGCAATTCCCTGATGAAACACTTGTGTTGTAATATATATTCTCTAGGCTAATATTCCAGAACTTTAAGCCCTTTGGAATGGGAGCTTCACAGCAGCCAATGCCCGAGCACATCTTGTTATGTAAGTCCTCTTCTCTAGTACACAAGGCAACACAGCTAGCAACTTCTCGGCCAGTAGTTGTTTGTGCCTCAATCAATCCATAATGACGGCAACCAGTGACCACAAAGATGTTGGAGGCAGATGACACAGAAAAGGGTTGCCCTGTCAGATCAACATGAGACCAGGTAACACAGCCATCTTCACCTGATCCTTCTTCAGCAAAATTGCATGAAGAAGCAACACAGCCATCTGTAACTGTAATCTGGGTCTCAGATATATCAAGAATCTGTCTACCAGAAATTCTAGGTACAGAGAAATTCTTTTCGGTGTCACATACTACAACATACTTATACCCCAAGGAGCAGCTCCTCCCAATGCCAAAAGGGTAGGGGATTGTCACGTTCCCACACTTACGCGGGCATCCAGGCAGTGTAGTATTGGCAGCAGTGAGCATGGTGGTTGCTTGTGTTTGGAATAATGAGGCACACACAAGACATGGAAAACCAAGCAAATGCCATATCGTAAAGAAGAATATTCCTAAGAAATTCAATATTCTCAGAAGAAACATTTCTCTCACCAATTTCATGATCTACTAATACTTCCCAAATAAGGAAGAAAATATTATATTAAAAAAAAAAAAAAAGAAACTGATGCTACCATACAAAACACTTCATACAATATGCAGTGAGCGGAAAATGCAACACATTGACGGCAGCAGTGGGTGTCGACTGTGCGTGATCTATCTATAATGACTCCCGCCAAAGGTGACATAGGCAGCAATGTTACGCAATCTATCTAAAGAGACTCCCACCCAAGGTGGATAGGAGAGTCAAACACTCAAATCCATAAAGCAATACCATGGTGATAACAAATAGAGAAGAAACATAGGCTTAGTAAATAGACAATGACAGTTTGCTACTTTTGATAGATAAAAAAAAGGATAGGCTGTTTAATAAGCCACTGTCATATAATCTATAATAATCTAAAGTCAAAGAATTTTACGAGTACATTATTTAGCTTAGTGTAAAATGGAGTGGAGAATGCCCAAATGATTATGAAATTACCAAGTATATAGGTAAAGGTGTAGATGATGAGAATCTTACCAAGTAAAGGTCTTCAAATTTGCATTCTTTATCCAATGCACATGGTCCATTTACAAATTGAACTACTTCTCTCTTTGAGTTTGCTTTCTAAAAACTGAAAAGTAAAGGAAACAAAGCTGATCAATATCATTTTCAGAAGACACTATTGCCTTATCCACTCACCAAGAATTTAGTGGTCTAAAATAAACCATCAGTTAAAAACAAGATTTTCATAGAAAATTCAAAGAAAAAAACAAATTCTGATAGAAACTAATCATATTCCTCAAATAATTATTTTCAGGGCACATTTAAGAATAAGTTTTGCAAAATTCAAGCTCAATAGACAAAATAGGACAATCTTTACAGCTTTACTGAATAGTGAAATTTCTAGATGTTGTTATCAGAGTTCGGTACGTAGTCTACATACCATATGACATCAATGATACCTTTTGTAGTGTCCAATTTGAGAAGCTGTTCATCACTTCAAGATATGCATGGACAATTGGAGGCAAAGGATCATTGCTTAGACCCTTTGTAATCTGTATAAATATATGCTTAATAACCCACCAAGTGAACAAGATACATATAGTTGATCGATCAACTCCAACACAATTGTAGGCTTGCAGCTTCTCTCCTTATTAGCCACAGCCCTTGCTTCCTGCCACACCCAAAAACACCCAAGTAGTTTTGTAGATTCGGCAAGGACATATGTTTCCTGCTCTCACCAGCGAGTTCAGCATGTAAAGTATCATTCAAGTAGACTTTTCTACATGATTGTCACAAAGAAGAATGGCCATCTTCCTTCCCAATAGCACTATAAGAACTAATTCATATACTGAAGTCATGAGTATGACTCTGTTTGCTAGAATGTAAACAAGGCCTAGACAGCCGATTGCCATTCAGTATGTATAATCATAGCATGTTGATCAATAGGAATGAAACTTCATATCCCATAATCAAACAATTGTCCTCTACATTAAGCATTGACACCATTACAGTCTTTGAAAATTTAATGCCCCTAAAAACAACAGGATTGCAGATGCCAACTGCAGGTACAATTTTACGACCTTACTCCTGCAGTCCTTCAATTCAACTGGTGAATTTCTGAAGCAAGCCCTTTGATGAGTCACTTAAATTACCAGAAGACAAAAGCCTGACAAACAACGAAATAGTATCAGCATCGGCTTTAAATCTTTTGCTAACCATAACGTCACAATAGTATAGTGCATTTGACAGGTCATTATTGAGAATATATCCTCGGATGATCATATTATAGGTACAACCATCAGGGGGGCAACCATCTTCATCCATTTTGCTTACTAATTGAGAAGCTTCACGCATGAGCCCTTTCCTGCAGAAGCCTTTTATCATTGTAGTGTATATTTTACAATTCGGTTGCAGGCCCTTTGATACAAGATCAGAGAAGATTTTTGCTGCATCTTCATGTTGTCCGGCCTCACACAATCTGTTCATTAGGATATTGTAAGTGAGAGTAGTAGGTTTAATACCTTTATCCTCCATATCTTCAAGTAATGCCACTGCCTCACCCAGCCGAGCCCTTTTGCACAGGCCATCAAGCAATGAGTTATACGTGATAACATTAGGAGTAACCCCGTGAGCTTGCATATCTGTGAATAACTGATGTGCAAGTGTAAGTTTATTGGCTTTACACAAGCCATCAATAAGAATGGAATAGGTAACAACATTCCATGTTATCCCTTTTTGAAACATATATTCGAACAGAGTAAGAGCCTTATCAATGTTTTTGAATTTGACATATCCATTGATCATAGTATTAAAACTTACTAGATCAAGCTCACAACCATTTTGGGCCATGATATGAAGTAGCTTTTTTGCATCTCTCATCTGACCACGCAAACAATAACCATCAAGTAAAGCATTGTAAGTAATGATGTCAGGAGCTACACCCTTGTCTGTCATGTGTCTTATAATCGCTTCCGCTTCCACAACATTACCATCTTTACAAGACATATCAACCAGTATGGTGTAAGTCTTAACATCTGGTGCAATGTTGCTATTTAACATCTCGGTCAACACGCACTTAGCCTCTTCCCCACATCCAGAATTGTAAAGGCCTCGAATCAAGGTATTATATGTGACAACATCGGGTTGAACACCCTCGGTTTTCATAGCGGCTGACAGGTCCATAGCGGGTTGTGATAACCTATCCTTACAGAGACTATCAATAATAATGTTGTATATGACAGGGTCAGACTTACAATAACCAGCAGATTGCAGTTGCATTTTGTTAAGCAAATTGAGAGCAGCTGCATTGTCACCAATCCTACAAAGGCCTTTAACCATAGAACCACAAGTAAAAATGTCGGGTTGGAAACCAAGCTTAACAACCTTATCCAACAAAAGAGCAGCTTGAGGGAGCATTTCGTTAAGGATAAAACCATTGATTAAGGTGTTAAAGGTATAATGATTAGGGTGGTAACCAAATTTAAGGGATTTAGCCATGATAGAAAACCCGAAATCGACACGACCTAAATGACAGTAGCAATTAGTAAGAATACCAAACGAATGCAAATCGTATCGAATACCCAGTAATTCAAGGTGCCTGGAAAGGAAAGGAAGATAATGGTGGAATGAGGATGAAGGCGTTTGAATTTGGAAATGGCAGTGAATAATTGATTGAAGACGATAACAGGAGGAAGAGGACGCAAAGAGGTCAATTGATTGAAGAGGGAAAGGGGTAATTTGAGATCGCAAAACCCTAATTTGCAATGTTCTCTTACAGAATTAAGAATCAAATGACGATGATCAAAGTTAGAAGAGTAAAAACGAGAAAGAAATTGGAAAGGAAGAAGAGAAAAGAATGAGAAATGGGGAAGAACTGGAGAGAAAGGAAGAAAGGTACCAGTGAAAGAACGCGACATTGTTGAAATTGCAAAGAGGATGAAAAAGCAGCGATTCCCTATAACCCTGTTGATGTTCTTGAGTTTCAGTAACCTGCAATTATAGGAGGAGGAAGGAGGTATAATGGTGAAGAAAAGGAGTGATGTTATGAAATATTTATGGATATCCATTATCCTCCTTTGTATCATTCCGGAACAATTTAGATATGGTTTATATTCTTATCCAATCAAGCCCTAAATATTTTATATATATATATATACCTTATCATATGGAATGAAATACATAGATTTATTCTCTCCTCAATTCTTCTCTTATTCTCTTTATTTCACAACACGTTATCAGCACCAAACTCTAGCCAACTGAGCAGATTAACATATTGTTGATATAGTTCAATTTGCACCATAACTCTAGATTGATTTCAATAGCAATTTTACAACATTTAAAACGACAATCCAAGGTACGCCTAAACTTTGTTATATTATTATCAAACTATTAGGTGAATAATTTTACATACTTTAACAGATCGACATGTATATATTTGTTGGATGTATTCTAATTAACAATTTTGATGAAGACTTATTTTGATATGGAGTAAAAATCTCGCTTTTTCAATTGTCCTTTAATGATGATTGTTTTTATTAATTTGGTTATATATGCTTTCATACTTTATGCCTTTATATAGGATAGGAATATTACATAGATATTTTTGCTTCTTGGATTGATAGATTATAGGAATATCATGTAATACACCCCATGAGAAATCAACCACGGTCAAATTATTTGATTAACATGCGTCTCATCTATCATAATGGATTTTCGGGAGCAAGATGCGTCTCGTTACGTTTAATATATCTGCCATCAAGTTGAATAATTGTAGGATGATTGATTTTATTTTATTTTAATTTTCAAGTCTCCGATTATCTAAAACTATTTAGATTAATATGGAGTTAACAATGTTTATTATTGCTTTGTCGCCTAAGAAATATGCTATTAGTTAATAAGCCATATTGATGCTGGGTTAGGCAAATATCAGACTACTTTTGGTCTAAGAATTTTGCTCTTCTTTTAGTTAATTAGCCATGTTGATATGGTTATGTAATCATACGTTACTGTTAGGAATTTAGAATATATTTACCATATATTATTCTATAATTATCATACCTATTGTATATATCTTTAGTCAATGTATACTTACCATAATCACAAACTTTTAAATAAATCGGATGTACAATAAATATTGTACATCCGTTATAAAGTTATCCCTAAAATAAGCAAAAGTTACCCTAATATGGATAAATGTTACCCTAACATAAATAAATGTTACAAAGTATTTATACTTTATTGATAAAAGTTACCCAAAAAATTGTAAAAGTGACCCTAAATTTGATAAAAAGTGACCCCCGATGTACAGTAAATTACTGTACACCGGATGTATACAAAAGTTATTGTACCATAATACTAGTTGTTAGTTAGCCTTTTAGGATAATCAATATTTATCCCATATATTCAGGGACTTCATTAGTATATTTTGTGCCAAACTCCTAGCTTGTATTTTACATTGGTTTATCATTACATCTAATCATTTAAGTGTTGTCGAATGTGAATTATTTATTGACCAAATTTTGATATAATTCGACCTTTTCAAGGTATTATATATGCCGATTATTTGATACGAATCATAAGTATTTGCGACTGATTTGTGATATTTTTATTCTATTGTGATTAAAAATCTTTGCACTATTTTTGTAGCATATATTTTTTATATGTGGTGTTATAATTAAATTAATTGACCACGTGGATGTTTTAATCTGTTGATAGGAAATAATGTTGTATAATCAGTAGTTGATTAATGAATTATAATTGTGATGATAAATTGATGAGTAATAATGACTACTAGTCGTCTACTATATGATTTTTAACATAGTGGGTAAAGATATATAATGTACTGCTAGTAAAGTAGTAATTTGCAATATCTATAATATATTGCATGCATACTCTAGACGATAAGAGATGAATTATTCAACTCTATCCTAATCCTATTGCTAGCCATTCTTTTGTATTATTAGCTTTAATCCAGTATATCTAGTCAGACTTGCCATCGCTTATATTAGAAATAAGTTTCCGTTGATTATTGAAAGTAGTATCATTCCCCAACTCTTTCATGGTATCACATCATTGTATTATACATCTTTCCATTATTCTCGTATGAGAATTTTTTTAGATTTTGTTCATGTACATATATTATAATTACAATTAAATTGAACTGAGTATCATGATAATATTATTATTGTAGTTGATTGATATAGTATTATAAAATATATTGTCATGATTTTGATGTGTGATTGAATTCGATAGTATTTGATGTTATATGTTTACGTAAAAGTGAATTCTTGGAATGATGAATTTATTTTAACATAATTCTTGTATATATGGACGTGAAGTTATCTAAATTTATGAAGGCAATGCATGGTCAAAGACCCTCAAGAATAATACAATAACATGTATATGACTTAAAAAATTACTAATAGTTTCTAAAATATACTGACTAGATTATCCATCATGTTAAGATATAAATAAAGTTTTTAAGGAGTTGATGTAGCTTTCCTTTGGTTGAATATTTTTAATAGCAAACTCTATGTGAGATCAAATTGATGAATGATAGCTAACTAGACTCACTAGCTCATTCCCAGAAGTGAATGAGAAATTGCATGATTGACAGAAAACTAATAAGCATGTTTGCATGATGTTCATTTAATTAATTATATTATTCATGAAAAAAAAAAATTCATAAGAACATCTATTGGAACAAGAAACAGTGTTATGAGTTCAAGAAATTAATCATGATATTATAAGCAACTTACTTACAAAATTTATTATGCCCATATTTATAAGAGATTAATATAATTGGGCAAGAGTTACGAGTTGACTTTATAATTATGCTTGATACATGCATTGATAAAAGAATTTATGCCTTAAAATTTGGATGAGATTTAATGTTGGATTCATTTTATTCCCCATATATGCAAGGATTAGGGGGAGATTGTATTCATTCCATTATTTTATGTAATCCTTGCACATAAATAATAAAATATATTGATGGTCAGTTTGATATATACATTAACTTAAAAATCAACGATTTATTAAATAGAAGTGGCCACATGTTAATTAAATATTTTGAAATGATACCATCCTGAAGATGGATATAAATAAATGTCATTGATCATATACTAATTGTTATTGCTCCAATTAAAATTGATGTCCCAGATGGACAACACAAATTGTTGATGAACCTATAGCGTGCCTGAAGTGTGATAGATCAATAGAATCTAAAGATATATAATTAAGAATCTTCGAAAAGGAAAGGAGCCACTATTGACAATGACGAATTTGATGAAGTGATAAACTACATTACATTTCTAGAAGAAAGAACTTTTAGTAAAATTCTTATGTTCCATGATCATATAAAAGACTCTAGAAGAGTATAAAATATCCAACAATACAAATATGTATCAAGTTTATAGTTTAAACTCCAGTAGAGTATGAGTAATTATTGGATAAAATATTAATTGATTGTCTTGCCAATTGTATCTAGAAGAAACACATGTTGGTGTTATAATATCACATCATATTCATGGTCATGCATAAATTAAGTTTAATAAAGTGATCACTAGTGTTGGAAAACTGACCAGAACTCAAAGTTAGAAAAATGATTGGATGTGATAATTAATTAGGCCATCCGGGTTTAATAATTACCCGTTATGGAAACCTGAAGTTTCATTTGATAATGTGCTGACGCTCTCTTAATGTTAGATATATGAAATGAATTGAATAGCAAGACATAACCTTGAGATTGAGCTATATATGAATTATGATCATAATAACTTGTATTGAGGAAAATTTTAAGAGTTAATAGATTTTGATTTTTTATTTAAAGAGTAATGGGTGACCAGAAGTTCACCAAATAACTTATGCATTATTGTCAACTATCAGGTGACCAGAAGCTTACCAAATGCACTATTTAAGTCTTTAAAGATCCAGAAGATCACCACCTAGTAGAATTACAAGCAAGTGATTTATGCTTGTATAACAATTCTTTTGATTGGGGCTATTATATGTCAGCACATAAGAATTAAGTAAAGAAGCAAATTCAACTGCACAACATATGTCTCCCCATTGATGCTGAATTATTGATCTCCTGAAGAGAACAAATTATGAAAAATTTAATAATAAATACATATGCGTTATGCAATGTATAATGATTTAAAATTGCTCTCTAGAAGAGATAAAAGCTTGTTTAATATGATTCTTCTGAGAGATAAATTTTGTTGATTATGATCCTCCCATGAAATGAATTGTATTACAAATGTGTATACTAAGTTGGTGAAGAATTGTGATGCCCCTATATATGAGATATTTTACCAACTTAGGGGGAGAATTAGAGTAAGTTGGCAAAAAAAAAAAAAAATTAAACTACTGATCCCTATATAAATAATGGTAATTTGAAATGTTTTCTAACCAACTTTCGTCCATATGCTATCAAGATATGTTGCACATTTATGATTTGATTTGTATTCAGTTATGACTCATGTTGCATAGCGTTGAAGATACATTTTGGTCATATTAATTATGTGTATACATTGAGATAAAATCTTGCCAATTGTACTTGAATCACTACACCTGAAGTGTATGTTGTATATGACACTACTAAAATTCGGCTAAATTGCGACCGTTTTTCTACGACCATCAAGAAAACGGTCGCAAAATATGAAATCTGCGACCGTTTTTTAAACGGTCGCAAAATTACGACCGTTTTAAAGGCGGTCGCAAAATTACGATCGTTTTAAAGGCGGTCGCAATTTTGCGACTGTTTTGCGACCGTTTTTGGATTTTTAAACAGTCGCAAAGGTGTATGAACAATTAAAAATAACTTTAAAATAAAATAACTCTTTTGCGACCGTTTATCTGACAGTCGCAATTTTGCGACCGCTAAGAGCGGTCGCAAGAATTTTTTTTTTTTTTAATTAAAAAAAAGCCGGGTATAAAAGAAATGCCTCATGTTCCCAAACCCTAATCTTCTTTAAACGGCGCCGCTCATCTCTCCTCTTTCCTCTACATCCCCTTCTCTTTCCTCTTTCCCCTCCATCTCCCCTTTCTTCCTATCCTTTCTCACACGCTTCTCCATCTCTTATTCTTTCCTTTTCCTTTTTTTCTCCTTGTTCTCTTTCCGTTATTGCAACAGCATTTCCTCCATTTTCGTTCTCTTTTTCTTCTTCATTCAATTTCTTTTTCTTTGATTTTTTGTCAACAAACTATTTTGGGTGTTCGGATTTTGTTGAACAAACGAAGAATTATTGTGTTTATGGTCAAATTCGCACATAAAAATTTCAGATCTGGAGTTTTTATGCTCGAATTTGACCATATAAACTCAAAGAGGAAGAAATATTGGGAAATGTATGTGGTTTATTGCATTTTTTATTGAATTTCCTTGCTCGAAATTTTTTGGGTTAATTTATGTGGGTTTGATTTTCTTGTTTTTTTTTTTTAGTTTCCTTGTTCAAATTCTTTTTCTGGTATAATTTGTTTTGCTTGATGTTTGTGGGTTTGAATTTCTGGTTTTTTTTCTTGATTTTCTGGGTTTTTTTTTCACTTGGTTTTTTTTGGATTTTCATTCTGTGGGTTTGAATTTCCTTGTTCGATTTTTTTTGCTTGTTCGAATTTTTAATTTTGTTAATTTTAGTGGGTAATTTGATTTTTGGTTTGATATTGTTAGATTTCTAGTTCGTTTTCGTTTGATTTAGTTCGTTATTGTAGTTTTTATTGATTTTGTTTGATTGCTGCTGGGATTTTTTTTTTCAGTTTTATTTTTCTACTGGGTGACATATATGGGGGTGGCTAGGTGAGATTTACGGGGTGGGCTTGTGTTTTCGAGGTGGTTGGGTGGTGTATCGGGGGTGGCTGGTGGTGTTTTAGGGTGGGCATTGGTGGTGGGGCTAGCTGTGAAGTCAGGGAGGTAGGTGCTTTTTTTTTGTTTTTTTAAACTTTTAGCGACGGCTTTAGACGGTCGCTAATATTCAGTTTTGCGACCGCATCTTTTACCGGTCGCAATTATTAATATTTGCGACCGTTCCCCTTACGGTCGTTGAAAATATTAAAAACGGTCGCAAAAAATCTGCGACCGTCAAACGGTCGCAATTTTGTTTTTTTGCGACCACTAAAATAACGACCATCACGTTACGACCGTTTACGGTCGCAATTCGTCTTAGCGACCGTTTTTGCTATTTTTTACGACCGTCAGAGACGGTCGCAATTTGGCCTATTTTTAGTAGTGTGATCGGTTCCAAAATAAAGATATGTTTAATAGATATGATATTTGGCAAGATAGTGCAGTTAACACTAATAGTGTAATAGTATATAAATATCATAGTGAATGAAATACCCTAAAAGTGGTATAGATATCTGAATTAGTATAATAGATGGCCTATGATGTAAGAAAAATTATGATGGTACCAATGAAAAATATATTTAGATATCATTGTCAAAATAGCATGCAAATAAAAGTTGTATCTTAAGGAATTATATGATGATACCGGTATATGATGGAACCGATAAACTATGCATATGCATGATATAATGGACTAGTGACTAAGACATCTGAAATATATGTCCATTTTTATGTCGACATAATGATAATAATTAAAGTTTATCATGGACCAGAAGTCTAATGAAATATGGATTTTAAAATCCACACTGTACAGTGTCTTGCATTATTTTCGAGTCCTATTTATGTTCATATGCATGTGTTAGTAATAGGTTACTGGATTATTCATTGCATATGTTCGAAGTTGTTAGATGCATTACTTATTGCATTATTTGTTTAATATGTTATCATATATTCTATATCTCATATTGCATGCATTACTTTCTATACAATAATTGTGGTGTATGTCAATGTTCATTCAAAGTATAGTAAGACATATTTATTTGATGAAAAATGAGAAAGAGAGATTTATATTCCAATGGGCTTATAATTGTGATGAAATTATTGATGACGCCGATTTAATTGCATGTTATGAATCATGTAAGAAGAAGAGTTCCCGAAGAACTTATAAACGACGCATTTATATATCCAGCCCTACGAAATTTATATTTTGAATATTGTAATTATTATTAAACTTTTAGTCTATGTGACTGAATCATTGACATCTCAACCTGAAGTTTGAGCATAAAAGTGTTATTAGTAATGAGAATTACTATTTGTATATGAAAGAGAACTATCGTGTCAATTATAAATATTCTAAATAATCAACAAGATACTTTATGAGTGAGACTGTTTTATCATGGTCCAGAAGAACCATGGTCAATGTATATAATTACATGTGTTATATTATACAAAATTGAAAAAATCAACATTAATAATATCATGTGTTGCCGTATTATTATTAAGGAATGTTTAATCAAATAATAATGATCATCAATTTCTATTATAAGTATAATGGTTAAGGCAACTTTAAACAGAGATTTCGAATGAAATTTGGACAAACACATGTATTATTGTTATAGGTTTGGTGATATGAAGACTCACTTGTTCGCGTAAAGATTTAAAGATTTGGGAGGATCGAAAATCAAGGAATGATACCATTCTGCATCATGTGAGAAGACTCTCAACTACATTGGATTCATTGCATTAGAAGACCTCAAGTTATGTATTCATCAGAGGAGAAATTACGCGCTGCACTCTTTTTCCCTTAACCATGGTTTTTGTCCCATATTGGGTTTTCCTGGTAAGGTTTTTAACGAGGCAGCATTTCGAGCGTATTACGAAGAATGTTGTACTCTTTTTCCTTCATTAGGTTTTTATCCCACAGGGTTTTTCCTAGGAAGGTTTTAATGAGGCACAGTCTTCGATAATGGACATCCAAGGGGGAGTGTTATGAAATATTTATGGATATCCATTATCCTCCTTTGTATCATTCCGGAACAATCTAGATAGGGTTTATATTCTTATCCAATCAAGCCCTAAATATATTGTATGTATGTATATATATATATATATATATATATATATATATATATATATATATATATATATATATATATATATATATATATATATATATATATATACACCTTATCACATGGAATGAAATACATAGATTTATTCTCTCCTCAATTCTTCTCTTATTCTCTTTATTTCACAACAAGTGAGTACTTTTTTAGGAGTATTATTTTGGTGGTATTCATGGTTTGATTAGACTCAAGTATGGACTCAAAATCTTTATCCGCGTTATCAAAATAAAATTATGTCAAATTTTATTTTACTGAGAGTAAGGGTTTGTTTATATTTACAGAACTGAGCTGAGCTGAACTGAACTGAATTGAACCAGACTGACTGGAGTTGAACAGAATTGAAATGAATATTTTATGAGAGGGAAATTAGGAGCTGAACTGAAATGAACAGATTAAAGATGAACTGAACTGAAATAAAGTAAATGTGAATAGGCCCTAAGATAAGAACATTATCAAATGAACCAACACTTTGTTGATATTACAAAGTACGGGAGTAGTACTTACTAGCACTTCATATGTAACAATATGATATTAAGAATTTTTTTTATTTTTTTTCTAGTATTCCACCCAATTCTTTTGAGTTAAACTAAATTTTGGAATCACTTCTAAATGATCAGGTTTCAATTCCCTCTCAATTGTTGTTACAAGGAATTGAACACGAGTCCTCTTTGCACCAACCAATGGGTTGATATTGAGAATATTGACCTACAAGTAATAATTAAAACTGGGGGCATGTATACAATGTATCACTTGTTCAAATTCCTCACTCACATTTGTTTTTTCAATAATTTGTACTCATTGCCCTAGTGAGACATTACCAAAAAAATAAAGTATTCATAATTTCATATGCTGTAGTAATAGTACAACCTATTACAAAGTATTGAAGACTGACGTATTTCAAATTTCAATACATCAAAAAAAATTTTTGAACAACAATACAGTCAAAGTTGAAATATATGCACCATTGCTCATTTGGTTTTTATCCACGTACTGAAAAAATATGTACAAACTGCAACAAGAAAATAACAAAATAATAAAGGCACAATGCTCTTGAAACAACACTGATATTTTCACTCGTATATTTCAAAAATGATCAAATGACTCGCAAAAATGTTTTTTCTTGATGGAAACTTGGAAAGCGCTCTACTACAGCAACCAGAATCTCAGTTTCACACCACATGGTATATCCATATATGCCTCCGAATTTAATTCTGCATCCCCAACCAACAATGAACTTCAACTGTACGAATTTACATGAGACTGAATACCTGCCCACACATACGGCTCCCCAAGATCAAGGACATCATAAAACATATATTGTTCTCAATAACAGCACGAAGGAGTTCATCGGGGAAAACCAGAAGCTTATGAAGTCGACATTTACAGTTGCGCAGTTGCTTCAAGCTACTGGAGACAAGCTCAACTAGCGCCAACTGGCAAGTTAGATATCACGTTTGGACTTCTGATGCCATAGATGGATACTTGTTTGTTAAAACACGAAGCATAGACTGGGTATCAACCAGTTTCTCCCTTAACATTGTGTTATATTCATATAGATCTTTAAGGTTCTTTTGGATATCAGACACATCAACATTAGAACTTCCATTAAACTCTGCCACAAACAAATGGTAATTGAGTTAAAACCACTGTGCAATTTATCAAATTCATATATTCCTTCATTCTTAATCACCAACATGGGTGGAT
The DNA here is from genome assembly GCF_948465745.1 of Chenopodium album. Classification (NCBI taxonomy): domain Eukaryota; kingdom Viridiplantae; phylum Streptophyta; class Magnoliopsida; order Caryophyllales; family Amaranthaceae; genus Chenopodium; species Chenopodium album. The sequence continues at coordinate 3,506,101 of NC_137855.1, forward strand.
AGAAAAACTAGAAAAATATTGAAATAGCAAGTAAAATAAGAAGCAAAGCAATAATCAGCATTAACTTACCAGGTAAAGTTGGTGGAGGAGGAATATTAACATCTTTCAAGCTTTTTGTAGGTTCTGACAAATGTTTTCCAACCTGGTTAAACATCATGAACTCCACTAATTATGCAGCCAAAATAATGTGAAAAATTGTAAAAGTGCTGAATCTAAACATCAAAAGATGGATGCAACACTTGTTAACAGTTCTTTTACCAACCACACACATGCAAAACCTCACGATTTGAATCTAGATCAGCTCATATGCAGGACAGAAACACAACTAAATGCTTATTTTGAAAATTAAGTTATCAAGGCAGCTAAATGGACTGTCTTGTGAGGAGAAAGGAACTAATAATTCCACAAATTACTAGGTGACCAAAACAAAGAATTGGTGCAAGACAGTTGAGAATCTCGTCCTAAGTCGCAAACAATCCATTGATCTATTGGTCTAAAGACCTAGGAGTCTTACCACATTTTGAAAGGAGAATTGTAAAGTGAACATTTTTCTTTTCAAGCAAAATCCAAAAATGCAGAGCTTTGAACAAACTAATTTAGTGTAGAGACCTGCAGCGTATTTAGACCAAATACGAAGTCCATAAGAGACTTACCATTCCCTTGCGCGAACTATCTTTCTTGTCAAAACTAATGGCACGCAGACTAATTTCTTGACGACTCCTTTTGTGTATAGATTCGCCTTTTCTAAGCGAGGCACCCCCAGCACAATCACAACATCCGTTGCCACTAAAGTTATAATTATCTTCAAGTAATGAGCTAGGACCCCATGTATACATTACATACTTCCTCAACTGGATCCAAGGTTAAAAAGAGTGACTAATCAGAACTCGATTCAAAAGGAAGAAGGCAAACCACTAAATTAGTAGTTTACTAATATGCATGGAATAATAGAACACTACCTTATCCCAATGATCCTGAGCTTTACGTCGACTTCTGATATTCCTGAAAACCTGATCTTCATTACGTAGTCTTTTGATTCTGTATTCACACTAAAAGTCATGGAAAAAAGTTCATCGGCAAGCAAAAAGGTGGATTAGAGACTTGTTTTAGTCATATAACTGACCATAACAAAAATTGAACAGATAAGTTTTTTTTTTTTTAAAAAAAAAAAAAGTAACTCAAAAGAGTAGCGTGTGCAGGTAGAAGTAAAATTAAAAATATTCCCTTTACTAGGGACAGGAGCATAACTAGTTTTCTCCCAAAGGAACCTAAAACAAGAAACCAGTGAAGAACCAATTGCCAAATCAGAGGTTCCAGCTGACTTTCCATGTGATACAAAATACAGAAGTATCCAATTTTAGAGGGAAAGAGTTAACTCGATCATAAACCAAAATCTGCTGGAAGTAGAACAACCTTTGCACTATAATATTATAAATAACAATGAAGCTACCCATGTAATATAGGATAGTACAATGACAAAAGTACAGATGACATGCAGATTGAAGGCCAATTTACAGGCATCACAATAAACAAAATAATCCATGTACATAAATTATATGAGAACAAGCAACAGCCTCAAAAATTGTGTTGTGATTTTCAATGCAGTGTCATTTTGGTGATACACTGGCAAGTAACAGATAACATTAAAATAAAATCATTACTTACTTGCACCAAAAGGTAGAAGAAAATCCCAATACTTATGCAGTAAAGACCACCAAGGTCTGCAAGGAAGCTCACTGCAGTACCAAATGAAACAAGATATGAGATTGTGGGGAAGAGGGGGATAATTGGATTAAGCTATTAAAACAAAATTAAAGATCTTAATGAGTCAAAAATCTGAATCACTGTCATAAAAAAATGATTGCACCATCCAAGTCTTAACTCCAGTCCAAATAACAGCCGTTGACCACAGCAACATCACTAACATGCAACAGATGCCAAATTCAGCTTCGAAACAAGACCTTTAATACCATACATACAGTCATTAATATTGCTGACGTAAAAAAAGAAACCCAGAGCTTCTTCCCCTGATTTGGTTGAGAGTTGTATTTATGTCATTTGAGAGGCACATCTAATTGGCCACATTAATATCACATGGCTTCATGTTACCAGCCAAGCAAAAAGTTCAGGGGATACATTTTAAGAAAGGAGAATGCTACAATAGAAGCTAGTTTTTTTTTTTTTTTTTTTTTTTTGGCTTGGGGTGGGCGGGGGGGACATTTGTAGAGAACTCAAGATACTGTATTTTAATTAACAGCTCACATAATTTCATTATTGAAAAGAAACCAGATTTTATGGGGGACTCTCATCGCTGAATCCTCATACTTCCTTAATTTTTCATAACAAAGAACTAGTCACCATACTAACTGATCACCTAGTTTGAAAGTCTTTACCAATTAAGGATCTTATGGAACAAAACTTCTGATATTGCAGAGGTGAGGCTGCATACGTTTTGACCTCCCTTACCCCTCCATGGATTAGACACTAGTGAGAGGTATGTGTTGTTGGTTGATAATCAAATTTTAAAATTCCTCTACTGCTAAATCACCTAACTGTTACGCAAACAAGTTAAAGACCTATTAGTTTTAAAATTTGGTATTAGAGAATGCATGGAATTTAAGGAACATAAGGAGCAATAATCAAACAAAAGCTCAGTCATCAAATTCATCACCAGTTGTCCACTATACATGAGAGACAACAGATCCGTAAATCAAACCCATCATTGCAGATAGCAAAGCATGTCGTTACACTTCATGCTCAATATGGCTATTGGCTAAAAACTAATGAGCATTTGTGAACAAAGCAACATGTTCTGGATATAGTAATAATAGAGATTCATATACAAGAGAGGCAATTAACATTATAACCAAAAGTGCTTACCTGGTCCCAATATATTCTGATTATCAATCTCAACTATGTAGTCAGAGAGAAAATTGATGTGCAATGTGGTGTTCATCAATCCATTATTTGGATTCTGAAGGGACGCCTGAAGAGCATTTGCATCTCTTATAAAGGAACCCGGAACAAACTCATGGAACAGAGGTTGGACAAGCTTTAGATTATGTAAATTCTGATACACTCTGGGAAATAAATTGAACTTTAATATATTTGTACCCATGCCTCGGAATGCTAAAGGCATATCATTCAAATCAGTTCCATTTCTCACCATACCACTGACTAAACTCATATGTTTCTTCTGGGCAGGGTTTCTTGCTGTAAGATTGAATTCAAATGCAACTGCACTGGCAGGTTGACCAGGCAAATCAATAAATTGCCATGAGATGTATACATTGTCCCGTCCAAGAGGGCAATTGTTGCACCTCAAACTTATTGTTGGTCCACGGGAAGTGTTAAGGCAAGAATAGTTGGCAAAGGTTGACAGAGGTGCTACACGATAGTCAATGGATCCTGGATTGCCCAAAAAAATAGTACCAAGACTGCGCAATTGAGAGCAGCTCATACTAGAAATGGTTGTAATATTAAACTCCATATCATTCATAAAAGCAACTAAATCAGGACCATTTGTTGCCCTCAGATTGTGGACCTCCACGCTTCTTTTGGATATGATCTGATACAGAAGCCTGAGGAAGAGTGAGGAAAGCATGTCAAGAAAGCTTCCTTGCAGCAGCATACCCATATATAACAAGAAATGGACAGAAAATTTGTATACAATCAAATTTTGATAGGACATATGCATCAGAAAAACAACAAATTTTGTGCACAATCTATACTCACGCCGAAAACAGACCAATGAAAAGTATCCAGCTGGCAATGGAGAATGCTCCCCCAAGTTCAGTTTTTCGCTTCTTAACTACCTTCTGATCCTCCTGCACACAGATATGTGATATTCAGTTCAACAAGAGTTCTAATGCGTCAATGCGTCATACATAAGATGTTAATAATCGAAAATGATGACAAAGAACAGGGGGAATGATAATAAAGCAGTTATGGACATCTTGGCTCCATAACTGCAGGAGTTGAGAAATCTGGTCAACAAAGACACAATTCTGTGAGACAATAATACATATAATTGATAAAAGCAAAAATAATATCCTTCTACGAGAATAACAAGATAATGTTTTAAATGTCATAGGTCGGATGATACATGGTAACACAAGCTAGATTCAGTCTGTTCTCATGGTTAGTTAGTGTATAATTGGCTGAATAAATTGCTACATGAATAATTATATAGCGTTTTAGGGAGAAAAATGTAGTGTGTGTTGGTTATAGGACCTCCAAACTTCAGTACACAGCATTCCAATTCTCTTGACACCTAATGATCCTTTTTTTTTTTCCTGTCTGTTCTGCAACTTTATTCTTATCCTATTCTGCTTCTACAACAGGCCAGAATGTACAAAGATCTATAAGCTCCCACAACTACAATTTCTGATTGTGTGACTAATTTATTTTATTCAGCTTAATGTATCATAGGTTTGGTAGATAATTAATAGATGGCAAAGAGAGACACCATAATTTCGAGGAAGTTAACTAAGCTCCACTAATCTAAATTGTCAGAACCTCACGATCTTCTAAAATCTGATAAACAATCCGCTCCTTCTAATTTAGATCTAAAAATGGCTTTCTATAAGAGACATAGGGTTCTCATAAGTTTCTAGCCCGCGCAACAACAGAGTGCAGTGCCATTCTGTTGCAGCATATAAGAAAGAAAACTGAAACAAATTTCATCAATAGCTAATTTCATGACCCTCTTCCAGGAAAGATGCTCCCAAGGCAATAAGGGCTTCTAAATGCTAAACCATAAGTGTACTACAAACCATGGCCTGCTTGATTTATCATTAAGCATGTTATGCCGAAAGAATCAATATAATGAACAAGAACTTAGTGTTTAACCATCAGACATGATATCCATAAATAGCGTTCTACCAAATATGTAAATTATGCCATTGGAGGTAACAAAATCTCAAACACAGTGAGCAACACAATAACATCCTCAGCTACAATTTCAAGTATCAAACAAGATGAAGGTCATTATCACCTAGCAGCACATTGCTTATCAAAAACTTTATGCCTAAACTATCAAACAATTGAGTCACATCATATGAACACCACACACATATGCTAGGGCGCCCCCACATAAACACACAGATATTAGCAGTAATACTACTAGACAACAACACATACATATAAACACATCAAAACCATGACTAAACACAGTTAAATTCCATTCAAGCTAACTAAACTATCACTTATTTAATATTCATCCCAATAAACCATCAAACACAATCATTTGAAACTTAAAAGCAACAAAAACAAACCAATAAAAAAAAAAAAAAGTAAAAAACCCCAATTTACCAGCCAATGCCTTGTAGCAAAGCAAACATCAAGACGACTGATCCACCATCTAAGCTGGAACCAAATACTTCTTCCATCCCCCAATTTGCGAAACCTTAAAAACACACAGAACAACAACCAAGAAACCAACAAAACTGCAGTGGCTTCTAAGAACACAGCTTGAGATTGAGTAAACTTCTTAATTTGATCAAATGAAAAGATTGTTTCTGGGAATGAAATTGAGTAATCAACCCCAGAATTTACAATAAATTTTGAAGGATTTATAGTAAATAATCCGCAACTTTTTGTGGTAGCATTGAAGAGATACCCAGGTGAACAAGCACAAAGGGTTTTGTTATATAACACTGAATTAGCAGGACATGGGGCTTTGAAACCTGACATCTCAAATTGAATCAAGAAAAACCCAGGAAATTAAATTCAACAGAAATGGAATTTGGGGGAAATTGGGAATCTTAGATATTATCTAAAATCCCAATTTTCCCAGATTTTTTCTAGATCAGAGAAGCTGAAAATTGATCTGGGTAAGCATAATATTGACCTTTAAACAAGGGTTTTTTTTATAATTGGTTGTTGAATAAACTTCTGAACTGGGTTTAGCTGCTAAAGGGTAGAATATTAGCTAATCAATCTGAATTAATGTTTGAAAATGTGGATAAAAATAAAATGATAAAATCGAATTTCTTGGAATGGGAAAGCGTACAGAAATTATTGGCGTGAGAAATGAATGATTGAGGAAGAAGAGAGAGAAGTAGTGGTCAAATTGTTGAAGAAGAAGAAGTATGGCAGAGAAGCAAAGAATGTTGTTGCTACAGAATAGAGACAGTAGGAGAGAGAAATAAAGGTTTTGAATCTATGTCGTGTTTTCTAGAGTTGCTCAGAAAACATATACTCCGTAATTAGTACAGGATTTATTAGTCTAATTACAATTACTGATTTTTTACAGTGTGTATTAATGTATTGAAACTTTACAAAGGAAAATGTCACGGAGTAATTGAGTTAAGGTTGCCTTAAGAGTTAAGAGTACGGATGTGGATGAAATCATACATCATACGGAGTACATTATACTGCATACATTGTACGAGATACGAGTATTTACTATTTAGTACGAGTGTCTTTTGGGTTAGATTCTATTCGGCTTATTTTCAGTTCACTTCAATTCCTAATTTTCTCCTCTCATAAAATATTCTATTCAGTTCAGTAAATCTGAACAAGCCCTCAAATAAATCATTATCGTTATTGAGTGCATTGGTAGTTTGGTACGAGATTTAGGTGACAATTACTACTCTTAGGGCCTGTTCTCTTACGTTGAAACTCAGTACAGTTCAGTTCAGTTTAATTCAGTTCAGTTTAGCTGAGTTCAGTTCAGTTCAGTTTAGTTCAGTTCAGCTTCTAATTTCCTTCTCTTATAAAATATTCGTTTCAGTTCAGTTCAGTTCAGCTTCTAATTTCCTTCTCTTATAAAATATTCATTTCAATTCAGTTCAGTTCAATTCAGTTCAGCTCAATTCAGTTCAGTTCAGCTGAGTTCGGTCAATGAGAACAGGCCCTTACTTACCTATGGAAAATAGTTATCACCTTCCTTTTTTTTTTTTTTTTTTTTGAAACAGAGTTATCACCTATTTGTTGCTCATTTCATTTACAAAATTCAAGTACTCCGTATATAATTATGTAGCTACTTGTTTGAATCGTCTTAAAGTGTTGTTTCTGAATATTGACTTTATACACGTAACTTGTACTATGTATTATACTTATTGATAATTAAAAAAAATTGACAACGTTCTGCATTAAGTCATTAACATACGTGTGCCTTGTCAAACCAAAGGCATTTATTTTGAAATAGAAGGAGTATCTTGCATCAATTGAAAGTTGTATATTTCTATTCGTTTTTAACTTTTTATCTACTGTGAAATAGTGCAATTATAAAGAAATAGTGCAATGACGCAATGAGTATAAAATCACAATACAACCATCTATCTCAATTACGTACTCTATATTAAAGAAATGTAGGATTAATGAGAGGTATCTAGTAGAGGTAATCAGAACTTGGGTCGGGGCTAAGCCTTAACATAAAATATCATACCCAAAATTGACAAAAAAAAAAAAAAGTGTCGCCCAAGACGAACTATCGGTCTTTTTTCAGTCTAGGTTCGGGTTTTAGCTAAAATTGTGATCTAAGGCTACCCAAACCCGCATTTTACTCAAGCCATATTGAATCAAGCTAGCAGGCTCGACCATTGGTATTCACCTATAGTATCCGAGCAATCAGTACCTCATTCTTCAACTTACATTAAGGGCTTGTTCATATTTACTTAATTTCAGTTCAGTTCAGCTCCAATCAGTTCAGTTCAGGCGTTCAGCTCCAATCAGTTCAGTTCAGTTCCTAATTTCTTCTCTCATAAAATATTCATTTCAGCTTAGCTCAGTTCAGTTCAGCTCCAATATGTTTAGTTTAGTTCAGTTCAGCTCCAATCAGTTCAGTAAATGTGAACAGACCCTAAGTTTCACTAAAATCATTTAAATTACCAAAATTCTTCTAACCAAATCTACCTCCAATAGGAAATATTTCTACAATTATCATGTGGTATCATTTATAATAAATGATATTTGGAAATAAAATCAATGAAGAAATAATTGCTATATAGATAACTCATGCATAACACGAATGTAGAGTTACATATTAAGCCTTGTTCTTTTCAACTTATTTTTGTTAACCCGAAATTATTTTTTACTTAACTGGAATAATTTTTTAAAGGTGAAGTGAAAAGAGCTACTAATGTTTATTGCAATGAAATTATTATTATTAGTAAATATTGTTTTTTATGACGTGAAAGAATAATGTCTAATATTAATTTTATAGGAAAACGAGTAAGGAAATTGGATTATTAGTAACAACAACCTCAACCAACAAGTACAAGTTCGATTAGTCCGTCTTGTGTGGATGGTCACACCGTGTTATCACTTATAAAATAACAAAGTAACCTATAATATACAAACGAAATAAACCCCTATAATGGCTAGCTACACCGTGTGACAGCTACATATAAGAATTTGTGAAGTTTAGCCACACACGAAGTATAAGAATTTGTAAAGTTCTTTTTTTATCAAAATCATCTAATCCCTTAAAGACAAAATTAGGAAGGAAAAAAGACAAGAATAAAAAATAATTACAAGTTCACAAACTTTTAAATAAATCGGATGTACAATAAATATTGTACATCCGTTATAAAGTTACCCCTAAAATAAGCAAAAGTCACCCTAATGTGGATAAATGTTACCCTAACATAAATAAATGTTACGAAGTATTTATACTATATTGATAAAAGTTACTCAAAATATTGTAAAAGTGACCCTAAATTTGATAAAAAGTGACCCCCGATGTACAATAAATTACTGTACACCGGATGTATACAAAAGTTATTCTTACAAGTTTGATTCTATCAAACTCATTTAGTCATATACTCATATGATTAAAAGAGGTTCAATATTAATCAAACTTTAATGGTGTAAAAATAATCCTTCAACTAGTTTTCACCATTAACCCCATCAATAATAATAACACAAACTTTTAAATAAAACGGATGTTCAGTAAATTACTGAACATCCGTTATAAAGTGACAATAAAATGTACAAAAGTTACACTAAAACGCACAAAAGTTACCGTGACATATATAAGAGTTATATATGCTTTATTGATAAATTTGACAAAAGTGACACTAAATTTGACAAAAGTGACACTAAATCTGACAAAAGTGTACCCGATGTACAGTAAATTACTGAAAACCGGGTGTAAACAAAAGCACAAACTTTTAAATAAAACGGATGTTCAGTAAATTACTGAACATCCGTTATAAAGTGACAATAAAATGTGCAAAAGTTACACTAAAACGCACAAAAGTTACCGTGACATATATAAGAGTTATATATGCTTTATTGATAAATTTGACAAAAGTGACACTAAATTTCACAAAAGTGACACTAAATCTGACAAAAGTGTACCCGATATACAGTAAATTACTGAAAACCGGATGTATACAAAAGTTTTCCTCCTAATAATAAAGTCGTCTCATTAGTCATTAGTTCATTACCCTCCTCCTCTGTTTTAGACTCTTCCTTCCTTAACCCCCAAACCCCTTCTTCTCACCCACCTTCGCCTCTCTCTCTTTCTTTCTCTCTCTCCTCCTCACTTCCATTAAATCATTAACTTCAATTCTTCAAATTTCACACCAAATTTCTCAAACAAATTCAAATTCCACAAAAAATTTCCCCAGAAAAACCTAATTTCAAAATCCCCAGAAAAAACCCCCAAAAAATCAAAAACCCAAAATCAATCAAATAATAATGGAACCCTTATCAATTCAACCGACCCAATCATCAATTCTACTATTTCTACCAATTTTTCTTACAATTTATTTAACTGGGTATTTCATAATCTTCAAAAATTGGCCCCCAAAATTCCGCCCAGAAGGTGCTAGCTGCTTCATCTCTCTCTTTCATGGCACCCCAGCTGCAATCCTCGCTATTTTCTCTCTCCTCAACAACTCCTCTCACCAATCTTTCTTTTCCCAAAATACCCTTCTCCATAACATGATCCTTGACTACAGTATTTCTTATTTCATCATGGATTTGACCCATTACCTAATTTTTTACCCCTCTGATTTGTTATTTATTGGGCATCATTTAGCTACTTTGTTCGTGTTCATAACTTGCCGTTATCTTGTTTCTCATGGTGGATTCTGCATTTTGGTGCTGCTAATTTTGGCTGAAATCACGAGTTTATTGCAAAATCTGTGGACCTTGGCAAATGCAAAAAGGGTAGAATCGGAACTTGCTGAAAAAATTTACTCTATTTTGTCACTCCCTTTTTATGTAATTTATACTATTGCTAGGGTTATTTTAGGGCCATTATTTGTGTATAAAATGGGGTATTCTTATTTTAAAGGAGATGGGAGTGGAATTATTCCAACTTGGGTTATGATTTCTTGGATTTGTGTTATTGTAACAGCAATTTCAGTCAGTATTTTGTGGATATGGAATTTATGGGTGGAGTTGTTTAGACAATGGAGGAAGAAGAAAGTTCAATAAGGGTATAATTGTAATTTTACTTTTTTTTTTTTTTTTTTTTTTTTTGGTGCAAATATTATATGTATGTTACTTTGGATTTTATATATAAATATAATTTGGAAAAAAAAAAAAATTCAGGTGCTTTCAATTTGTTTTGGCTTTATTTGTATGGTTTTCAATTTGTTAATTGGTGTTTTGTGTTGTAAGTTGTGATTAATTTATTGTCTTTGTCACTTTTTGACTAAATCAACTTATAATTGAAGTACATTAATTTATCAAGTTTATGATGTTATCAAGTTATAGTGATGTAGCAAATGATTAAATATCTATAGCGTGCCCGACTTTTGAAAATCTCGAGCTGAGTCGAAGTCATACCAACAAAAGGATAAAATTTCCTTAAAATCATACCAAGTTACTCACTCCCATCATATTATTATATAATCACTTGGATTAGTTGCTTGCATATGTTTAGGTTAAATGTATCTAATTTTCGTCTTTAAGCTATAATAATTTTAAAAGTTGTGAAGTAGTAAAGTTGACTATGTTAAAATTGTTATCCCATGTCTAATTGAGATATCACCCCTGTATTTGTTACTAAATAGATAAAAAATTAATAAAATCTCTAAATTTGATTGATATCACTATAATCTACCTTTTCATTTAAAAGAGGGAATACTATGTTATAACTTACAACGTTGGTTGCAATCCAAGACATTGGCCTATGTTGTTGATCCTAAATTCCAATTGCCTTCTTAACCATGAATTTTCTAAGCAAGTTGTAAACATTGCTATTAGCACAAACAAAATCGGACCACGCAATTAAAATAATTAATGCTATACATAAGCTTGTTGCATTAAAAAAAAAAAAAAAAAAAAAATCATTGGCATATTCTTTTTCGAGAACATAGTCTCGATTTTTCTAGTACCATTTAATTTTCAATATTTTTTTTTTCACGGAATTTTATTTTCATTATTGAACCCACTATATTAAATTTCTCTTTATTGAAATATAGTACTTTACTAGGTAGGAAAATAAACTTGCCTTTATTCTATACACCTTTTAGGTGATTTGCCGAAAAAGTTGGTATGATGTTTCATTATTTTTGTGAGGCGAGAGTTATGACTTTACTAAAGTGGTTAGGAAAAGATCTAAAAGCTCAAAAAGGTTATTCTTGTTACTATTTCCAACATTTATTACTCACATAATAAGGAGAAATGAAACTCTAATAAAAGGACGAATGGAGCGTTATGGTAGATTCTCATTTACTCGTACGGGCCTATTCTGATACGTTGAAATTCAGTTCAGTTCAGCTCCTAATTTCCTTATCTTATAAAATATTCATTTCATTTCAGTTCAGTTCAGTTCAGCTGAGTTCAATCAATGAAAACAAACTCTTAGTTTCTAATTGTTTGATTTATTTGAAAATTTTATAAATTTCTATGAAAATGAATTCATTTTACATTGATTGTAATAAGAAAAAAGTATTTATGTGATATATTATCTGACTCAATCATCTCAATTTGTAGATTTACAAAGTCAATATTTTATGATTTTTTAATAATGCGTATTTGAAAATATAAATGCTTACATGTTGCAATGCAAACTATGCAAAGATTAAAAACATAATTATCATTTGAAAATAGAGTGTAATAAAAGTAGAAACAAAGTTGCGTCTATTTGTTGTATCTTATTTTAAGAAATTTTTTTTTGGGTAAAATAAGCTATGAAAATTTAAACAAAATAAGTTCAGATAAAATAAATTTATTTTAGGTAAAGATATAATAAAAATTGTATTTAAAACGAACCAAACATAAATTAGTACAACGGTTTTAGGGTATAGGGATTAGGGAATAGGGATGCTTACAATGCAGTCAAGGTCTCAAGGATATGGGAAACTTCCTTGACCAAAATCAAGGCTGCGGAATTTGGTCTTAATTGCATTGGCAATTTGGCAAATCACTAAGCAACAAGATTATCATTAGTAATATTTTTCTTTTTTTTTTTTGGGTTTTTTTAGGACAAATTATCATTAGTAAGATTTGTTGTAGTTTATTAACATACTTAGGGCTTGTTCTCTTACGTTGAAATTCAGTTCAGTTCAGCTGAGTTCAATTCAGTTCAGTTCAGCTCATTTCAGTTCAATTCAGTTCAGTTCAGCTCCTAATTTCCTTCTCTTATAAAATATTCATTTCAGTTCAGTTCAGCTGAGTTCAGTTCAGTTGAGTTCAGTTAAGTTCAGTTCAGTTCAGCTGAGTTCAGTCAATGAGAACAGGCCCTTAGAAGCAACAATTTCCGTCTGTCCTATCTTGTTTTTTTGGAGAAAGAAAATTATTGATTCTTCCATTACTTTGTAAGTTAAGTGCATATCTTATCTTTAAGAGCATCTCCAATGGTTCAATTGTAAGGACTTGCTTGCAATTTAAATAAATTTCCTAGCTACATGCTTACCATTGGAGAATAAAAAATTGAGCAACATGCTAGCAATTGTAGCCCAATCAAGCTACATGCTTGATTGAAAAAGAGACAAATAATCTCCATTCATATTGGAACATGTGTATAATTATCTATTATTTTTTTAAAACTTTATTTTTTTGCAAACTACAATATGTTGTGGCTTACCATTGAAACAAGTTGTTGCTTAAAAAGTGTTGTAGCTTAGAAATTTATGTGGAAAAGCAGGCTACAAAGCGTTGTAGCTTGCCATTGGAGATGCTCTAATAGATTGACTTTTTAAGTTTCAATGGAATAGCTTATTGGACCACCTTAGTCATCGGTTTCGGTCCTACAAAATTGGAAACTAGAATCACACTAGTTGCAACTGATTCTTAACTTCACTCGAATTTGTACCATCAATTTCAACACCGCCAATTTCTAATTGGTTTTTTGGTTTAATTCTTACCTTACTCAACCCTAACTTTTGACACACAATCTTACTAATCTTCAAACACCATTATGATTTTTCTCCATTATAATGCCAAGCACGAGGTCGAAGATCAAACCAAAGATGAATAATATTTTGTTTAAGAGGAAATGTGAAAAACAATAGGAAGGAGTGAAATCAAAATCAATAATGTGTTATTAAAAAATGCGACATGAACCCATTGGTGAATTAACTTGTAGACACAAATAATGTGACATTGATTAGTTAATTGTAATCTCATGTCATAAACCATGTCAGGAAAATAGAAAAAAAATTGTTGAAAAAACAATTTGATATGAATACATTGGTTGTATTAACATGTACTAGTAATCAAGTGACATGAATCAACTAATTGAAACCCTGACATCATACCAAAAGTGGAAGGAATGAGAAAGAATGCAACGTGTCACAAATTTAGTGGTTAAACAAATGTGGCATTTTGAATCTGAAATCACCGGATTCAGAATGCTCACAATAGTTTCCAAAAAGATCACATAAGTTTCCAAATATCATAGCACAAGTGGAAAAAATGAGAAAGATTGTTACATTGCATAAATTAAGTGGTTATCTCTCAAAAAAAAAAAAAAAAAAGTGGTTAAATAAACGTGGCAGTATGAAATTACTGGATCAAAAAAAAAAAATAGTAGTTTCAAAATCAAATTTTGAATATATAATGGCCATTACTCCGTGTTAAATTGCTCATATTTGTTCTTCTTCTACTCATACATACAGAATAACTCTAAAAACCGTGTAAATCAAAACAGATAAATGTATTTTTCTTTTATACACTAGTAGACTATTTTCAAGAATAACCCATCTTTTATTTTATCAAAACAAACTTTTGTAAAACAATAGTACTTCGTAGAGTTGTCAATTCAGGTATTCAAGTCGGATTTGGGTCGGGTCAAATTAGGTCTCGAGTTAAATCAGGATCAGGTTATGTCGGGTCAATCTAGCTTCAGATCAGTTTCAGGTTGGGTCAATTTCAGTTCAAGTTATAACGGGCCGTTCACCTTTTCGGATATAGGTCGGGTTCAATTCGAGTTAAAATCAGAACGGGTTCAATTTCAGATTCGGATTGTGTTGAGTCGGGTTTGGATGGGTTAACAAGATGGTAAAATCGGATTCGGGTTAGTGTTGAATCGATTCAATTCTAATAAATATCGATGTGACAAGTTGAAATATATAATTACGCCTTCCATAATATGATCAAGAATCATCAAGATTTTATTAAACCTATATACGAGTAATAGAGAGCAAAAGGTATATAAGTTTAACAAAAGATTTTATTAAATTGAATTGAGAGTTTACAGAATTATACCTGTATATAAGCTGAATAAAAGGTATGTAAAATTTTATTAAACCTTCCATGACTCGGGTATTTATTCGGGTTCGGATTGTTTTTGGGTCGGATTAAATCGGATGACGGTTACTATCAGGTCGGGTGCATGTTCGGGTTCAGGTAAAAAAATATTGGATCAAATCGGTTTTCGGTTTAGATCAGTTCAGGTCGGGTTACAGGTCACTAGTTTCACCCTATTGTTCAAGTACATAGTGGATTCAGATCATTGTCGGTTAAGGTCGGGTTCTCGAGTCGGTTCAGTTTTTGACATCACTAATTTCGAGTCGGTTAAGGAAATTTTGAGGTTTCGGGGCCAAATAGCAAAACGTGTTGAGACCCTAAGGGATATATTTCAAGGTTATATAATGTCGTTTGAAACCATATATGATCATTATATATATGTTGTCATCAAGGTACGTGGTAGGCTTGAGTTTACGAAATAAATGCAAGCTGTGAACGGGTAAAATGACCGTTTAAGGGCATATTGGATGGTTCCACCGACCTAATTGGACACCCGGAGGGTACTAGGGACGATGGTAAACATCTCGGCAATTTTTATTTCCGGGCGAAAGAAGGTAAAAAAAATTACAAAATTGAAGGCTATAATCCACGCTTTTTTGTGGAAATTTTGAGGGTTTGGGCCCGGTGGCGAAAAGCCTTGAGACCCTAAGGCGATATATCTCGGGGTCATATAATGCCGATTGAAACCATATATGATTATTAAATTCATTATATGTTGTCATAAACGTCCGTGGTAGGCTTGAGTTTACGAAATCGGTGCAAGTTGTGAACGGGTAAAACGACTGTTTAAGGGCATATTAGATGGTTCCACCGACCCAATTGGACTCCCAGAGGGTATTCGGGACCATGGTAAATATCTCGGCAAAATTTATTTCCGAATGAAAAAGAGGTCAAAAAATTACCAAATTAAAGGCTTAAATCCACACTTTTAATTTTGAGGAATTTTTGAGGTTTTGGAGCCCGGTGGCGAAAAGCCTTGAGACTCTAAGGGTTACATCTTGAGGATAATGCCGTTTGAAACCATATATGATCATTATATGTTGTCATAAACGTCCGTGGTAAGCTTGAGTTTACGAAATCAGTGCAAGTTGCGAACGAGAGAAATGACCGTTTAAAGGCATATTAGATGGTTCCACTGATCCAATTGGACTCCCGGAGGATATTCCATACCATGGTAAACATCTCGACAAATTTATTTTCGGGCGAAAAAAGGTCAAAAAATTACCAAATTGAAGGCTATAATCCACAATTTTTGGGGAATTTTTTAGGTTTTGGGGCTCAGTGGCAAAAAGCCTTGAGACCCTAAGGGATACATCTCACGGTCATATAATGCCGTTTGAAACCATATATAATCATTATATGTAGTCATAAACGTCCGTGGTAGGCTTTAGTTTACGAAATCAATACATGTTGTGAACGGGTAAAATGACCATATAAGGGCATATTGGATGGTTCCGCCGACCCAATTGGACTCCCGGAGGGTATTAGGGACCATGGTAAACATCTCGGCAAATTTTATTTTTGGGCGAAAGAAGGACAAAAAATTACCAAATTAAAGGCTACAATCCACACTTTTTGAGGAAATTTTGAGGTTTTGGGGCTCGGTGGCGAAAAATCTTGAGATTCTAACATATACATCTCAGGGTCATATGATATTGTTTGAACCCACATATGATCAATATATGTTGTCATAAACGTCCGTGGTAGGCTTGAGTTTACGAAATCATTGCAAGTTGCGAACGGGAAAAATGACTGTTTAAGGGCATATTAGATGGTTCCACCGATCCAATTGGACTCCCGAAGGGTAATAGGGACCATGGTAAACATCTCAGTAAATTATATTTCCAGGCGAAAAAGGTCAAAAAATTACCAAATTGAAGGCTATAATCCACACTTTTTGAGGAATTTCTGAGGTTTTAAGGCCTGGTGGCGAAAAGCCTTGAGATTCTAACGGATACGTCTCGGGGTCATATAATGTCGTTTGCAACCATATCTGATCATTATTTGTTGTCATAAACGTCTGTGGTAGGCTTGAGTTTACGAAATTAGTACAAGTTGCGAACGGGTAAAATGACTGTTTAAGGGCATATTAGACGGTTCCACCGATCCAATTGGACTCCCAGAGGGTATTAGGGAACGTGGTAAATATCTCGACAAATTTTATTTTCAGGCGAAAAATGGTCAAAAAATTACAAAATTGAAGGCTATAATCCACACTTTTTGAGGAATTTTTAAGGTTCAGGGGGCCCGGTGGAGAAAAGCCTTGAGACCCAAAGGGATAAATCTCGGGGTCATATAATACCGTTTGAAACCATATATGATCATTATATGTTGTCATAAACGTCCGTGGTAGGCTTTAGTTTACGAAATCACTACAAGTTATGAACGGGTAAAATGACCGTTTAAGGGCATATTGGATGGTTCCACTGACCCAATTGGACTCTCGGAGGGTATTAGGGACCATGGTAAACATCTCGGCAAATGTTATTTCCGGGCGAAAGAAGGTCAAAAAAATTACCAAACTAAAGGCTACAATCCACACTTTTTGAGGAAATTTTGAGGTTTTGGGGCTCGGTGCCGAAAAGCCTTGAGATTCTAACATATACATCTCAGGGTCATATGATATTGTTTGAAACCACATATGATCAATATATGTTGTCATAAACGTCCGTAGTAGGCTAAAGTTTACGAAATCAGTGCAAGTTGCGAACGGGTAAAATGACTGTTTAAGGGCATGTTAGATGGTTCTATCAATCCAATTGGACTCCCGGAGGGTATTCGGGACCATGGGAAACATCTCGGCAAATTTTATATCTGGGCGAAAAAAGGTCAAAAAATAAACAAATTGAAGGCTATAATCCATACTTTTTGAGGAATTTTTGAGGTTTTGGGGGCGGTGGCAAAAAGCCTTGAGACCCTAAGTGATACATCTTGGGGTCATATAATACCGTTTCAAACCATATATGATCATTATATGTAGTCATTAACGTCCGTGGTAGGCTTTAATTTATGAAATCACTACAAGTTGTGAACGGGTAAAATGACCGTTTAAGGGCATATTGGATGGTTCCACCGACCCAATTGGATTCCCGGGGGGTATTAGGGTCCATGGTAAACATCTCTGAAGATTTTATTTCCGGGCAAAAAAAGGTCAAAAAATTACAAAATTGAAGGCTATAATCCACGCTTTTTGTGGAAATTTTGAGGGTTTGAGCCCGGTGGCGAAAAGCCTTGAGACCCTAAGGGATACGTCTCGTGGTCATATAATGCCGTTTGAAACCATATATGATGATTATATGTTGTCATAAACGTCCGTTTTAGGCTTTAGTTTACGAAATCAATACAAGTTGTGAACGGGTAAAATGACCGTTTAAAGGCAAATAGGATGATTTCACCGACCTAATTGGACTTCCGGAGAGTATTAGGGACCATGATAAACATCTCGGCAAATTTTATTTCGGGGCGAAAAAAAGTAAAAAAATTACAAAATTCAAGGATATAATCCATGCTTTTTGTGGAAATTTTGAGGGTTTGGGCTCGGTGGCGTAAAGCCTTGAGATCCTAAGGAATACATCCCAGGGTCATATAATTCTGTTTGAAACCATATATGAGCATTATATGTAGTCATAAACGTCCGTGGTAGGCTTGAGTTTACAAAATCAATGCAAGTTGCGAACGGGTAAAATGACTTTTTAAGGGCATATTGGATGGTTCCACAGACCAAATTGGACTCCCGGAGGGTATTAGGGACCATGGTAAATATCTCGGCAAATTTTATTTCCGGGCGAAAAAAGGTAAAAAAAACTACCAAACTGAAGGTTGTAATCCACATTTTATGAGGAAATTTTGAGGTTTGGGGGTTGGTGGCGAAAAGCCTTGTGGTTCTAACGGATACATCTCGGGGTCATATAATGTCGTTTGAAACTACATATGATCATTATATGTTGTCATAAACGTCCGTGCTAGGCTTGAGTTTACGAAATTAGTGCAAGTTTCGAACGGGTAAAGTGACTGTTTAAGGGCATATTAGATGGTTCCACCGATCCAATTGGACTTCTGGAGGATATTAAGGACCATGGTAAACATCTCGGTAATTTTTATTTCCGGACGAAAAAGGTCTAAAAGTTTCAATATTGAAGGCTATAAACATATCCACGTTTTTTAAGGAAATTTTGAGGTTTTGGGGCCTGGTGGCGAAAAGTGGCAAAATTGAAGGTTATAATCCACCCCATTGTTCGAGTACAGGATCAGTTCATTGTCGGTTAAAGCTGGGTTCTCGGGTTCAATTCGAGCCAAATTCCGATCAGATTCAATTTCAGGTTCGAGTTGTATGTGAGTCAGGTTTGAGTGGGTTAATAGATTGTACATACGAGCTCGCGTTAGTGTTAAGTTGGGTTTTGGTTCTAGTCCAATTTCAATAAATATCGATGTGCTCAAGTTGAACCTATATAATTACGCCTTCCATAATTTGATCAGCATTATCAAGATTTTATTAAACCTATATATGAGTAATAGAGAACAAAAGGTATACAAGCTGAATCGGATTGTGGGTTTACAGATTTGTACCAGTATATAACTTGAACAAAAGGCATATAAATTTTGTTAAACCTTCCATGACTCAGGTATAGGTTCTAATTGGGTCGGGTACTAGTTCGGGTACAGGTTCTAATTGGGTTGGATTAAATCGGTTGATGGTTACTCTCAGGTCGTGTGCAGGTTCAGGTTCAGGTCAAAAAGTATTGGATCAAATCGGTTGTCGATAAACATCATGTCAGGTTCAGGTTGAGTTACAGGTCACTAGTTTCACCCCAATTTCCGGATAAAGGTTGGGTTCAGATCATTGCCGTTCAGGTCGGATTCTCTGATCAGGTTAGTTTTTAACAGCTCTAGTACTCCATATTATGAAGGGTTGATTTAACATTGAAAATTTAATACTACATATGAAGTTGTACGTAATAATAGAAACAAAACTATTCCAAATCAAACAAATTAAAATGAAAATAAAAGGTTTATAGGTGGATTGTTACTCCGTATTAGATAACATCACATCAATGATGTGACCAAAATTAAAACAGTTCAATTAGCAGATAAGATTAGGCTATACATTTTGCCACTATTTTCACATGATAATTCTAGATACACTCGTGCACATTTTACAATCATCTTTTCGGAAAGAAAGACAAATTAATTAAAGGCATAAATAATCAATTGAAAACTCATGCGAAAGCACAATCGGTTGGTACATAAGTAGTTAAAAGTAGTTGAAGTACTGGTGACTAACACACATTAACTTCAACAATAGAATCAATTTTAAGGTTGTGGAAAAGACTCAACCATACTAGCCGCATATGAACAAACTATTGTCTTTTCCTTCTTGTTATTCACCTCAACTAGCGCGTCTCATCTTGTTGTTTTCTTTACGCACAACACTAACTTTAAATCATATACTACGCACGAAGTAGACTTTATCAGTGTCCATCGATCCAAGAAGCATCAATCTCTTCCAACTTTTAAGAGAAGCCTCAAGTAAAAAATTAGAGAGATTTGACACTAAAAAAATACCTCCAGTTAGATAATGGAATGGAAGATAAATCACAATACGCATCATGTATAATTGATACAAAAGAATTACATGTTGCTGTTATCTATCTCAGACTTTACTGTCTTTCTGTGCCTACCTATCATGATCCTTATAATAAATTACATGTATATACAAGTTCAAAACTGCTGAGATTGCTCCCATGGTATAATAAAGAATTAAGGGAAAAAAATGTTAAACAAAATTTTGTATCCTTCTAGTAGGTTTCAATAGTCAGCTCTCCGGCTGCTGGCAAGGTCAGCAACAAAATTATCACCTTTATTGATATCTTTTTCTAAGTTCTCCAAATAAACACTATATTTAGAATCATAGGCACAGGCCATGCGCAAATATTTGGCAGATTCCTCTTTACGACCTTCATTGAGTAAGAAACTGAAATCGGAAAAGATAAATATAAGCAACTTGTTTTTGTACTTTTCTACATTCGCGAGACTACTGTAATCAAAACCCTACTCCGTACCTGGCAAAACACATTATTCCCTCATAATAACGCTCCTTTACAATAGCCTCTTCTGGCACTTCAATGTCCTTCATTCTTTCAAAGTGAGCAAAAGACTCAGCTACTTTCCCCTGATCAGAATAGCATAATAACAGCAGGTTAGCATACTACCAAAAGATTAGTACATACACTAGAAAAAATGTCAGGAAACGTAGGTTAGCATCTTGCTACAAGGACATTTATAAAGAGATTCAGTGCCACTGGAAAATTGCAAATTTAGCCCAAATCTAGTTAGAAAGGTCTCTCTGATAGTCTGATAGAGTGAGATGCCAATTTCATTCACTACCTAATGTCATCAAACAGCTCTTTGCTCTTCGTTAGGTTGATTAAATAAGATCAGATATATGAACTTTCCACTTGGCTTGTGCCTCATTTCATTGTCACTAGTAGACTGAACATCATGTCATTGACTTATGCATAATATGCAGAATTCATTCTTGTATGTGATGCAGCTATTAAGCACCTATACACTGATGCACAATATGGAGGTGTACCTGCCGATAATAAGCAGCGCCAGCTGACATAGATGCTTGAATGAGAAAATCGATCGACTCAGCATCAGTTGGTTTCGCAAGAGAGATCTATGACAAGAAGAAAAGTAAGGAAAAGAAAATGTCTTTGCCCTACAGCATTAACCGCAGCAATGGGTAGCTGTAATGTTTCCAGGATCGCAACTTAAAAAAGAACATTAAATTTACACAAGCCTTCCTCTTCAAGAATTGGATTAATAAACATAAATTGGATCACACCCACGTTGTAAACATTCATCCAAAGACATGCAAAATCGAACCTTTGAAATAGCAGATTCTAAATACTCAGCAGCATTTTCGTAGTCTTTCAGCTGAAGCATAGTCTGTCCCATTACAGTCAAAGCTGAATAACACTCAGGATCCTTGTCAAGTGCCAGTCTATTGTAAGAGGTAGTTCAGTTAAGCAATCAGAGAGATGCAATGAGGCCAATCAAAGATAATTACTAATAAAAATAATATTACCTCAGCAACGGAAGTGCTCTATTGACTCTTCCCGCACACAAGTAGGAAACTGAAAGCTGTTTGAAATTGCAATATTAAAATAGAAAAAAAAAATTATTTCACATGATTTTCTACAAGTTCAAGGTACAGTTAATCATTATCTTCAAGAAGTGACTAATCTGACTATCATGTAACAATTTTCTTTAACAAAATCGGGTGTACAATAATTATTATACATCCGTTGTAAAGTTGCCCCTAAATGATCAAAATTTACCCCAATATGTATAAAAGTTACCTCAATAAGTATAAAGTGGCTCAGTACAAATAAAAGTTATATACACTTAATTGGTAAAGATGTAAAGTAATACTTTTTTAATGACTGAAAATCAAATCTTAGCAAATGAAACTTGAAAGTAATTATATAGTTATATTACCCTTATAAACCTTATCTCATTGCCTATATATTTTAAAATTGTATCAGGTTTAAAGTTACCCAAAAAATGCAAAAAGTTACCCTTAATTGGCTAAAAGTTACCCTAATATTGTTCAATGTATACTTATTTAATTGTAAACAGGTGTACACAAAAATTTTTGCCTTTTCATATATATATATATATATATATATATATATATATATATATATATATATATATATATATAAATATTATATAGGGACCATTCTAAAGGGTTTATGATGAAATGCACTCACATTAACCAGTTGTTCAGAGGATAAGTTGAAAGCAGAGACATGTCCATGTTTTTTTGGAGCATCCAGAAGTGCAGACCCGCTTACATTCTTTTCATGATCAACATCCACATTTTCACCCTTGCTGGGTAAGGGTATACCCAACCTTTGGCGAATAGTAGGGTTTTGCAGACAAAGGTTCTGTATCATTTAGTGCACAATAAATGAGCTATGTATCAGAGAATATTTTGTAACCTACACAATAAAATAAGTTTGCAAGGCTGGTTCATACAGAAGGGGGGCACCTCATCATGGCAACGATTGAAGCTAAGTGATCAGTCTATGCCTCTGCCACTGATACCCACCCCAAAACAAAAAAACAAAAAAAAAAAAAAAAAAAGAATACAGAAGCTATAAATAAATCATGGTACTATAGGTCTATAAGCTTCGTTTTCATTCTACGGGTATTTGGAGATGGATGTGTGATGGGGAAGAGGAGGTTGGTGGTGATAGTGTTTAATGCATTCAGTTCAGACTATAATTACAATAAGGCTGGCTTATCAGGAGGGGGAGCTCAAGAATTTAGGAAGTAAACCATGTTAAAATAGCTGTAAATAGGAAAGTTAGGACAAGACAGAAGCCAATTGCAGACAAATGATCTCACACCCTGAAGCATATGGTTTTAAACAGAAGATAACAAATAATTCCAAGACCAGAAATACCAAGAGCCCAGTAAACAGTTCCTATTATGACACCTGGGGGTGGAATTAGTTCAAGAAGGCACATGCTGTCATGCTCCACAATGGAAACAATGAAATAGCCCTCTGGCATCCTCTTAAAAGCACTCAAGCCAACCTTGTGCATTTAAGGAACTGATGGACAATTAGGATCAATTCTTGTATGACATGATTTAAAACAAATCAGCTACTATATACAATATAGCCCATTTCCAACTTGGTGTTACACAGCCTACAAGCTCAAAAGTGAGGCCAGCAAGAAGGATTACAAGATAGCATGAGATATAAGCGTGACTTAAGAATGCAAAATCTGCCAAAAGTGTAAGATTAAAGATCTTAATATCCCTATTGGGTTCTTTCCATTACTTTCAAGAATTATTATTTTTCCCTTTATTTAACGTAGAGACTAGGAAGTAGGTGCACAGGCGATTAAATAAAATATCACAAACCAAAGCTACAAGTTCCCACATTTTTCTTCTCTAAAAGAAAACAAAGGACATACTGACCTGAATAAGGCTTAGAGAACTGTTGGTCAGCCAATAGACAAGACTTCCCTGACAAAACAATTGACACAGTATGAACAGAAATATTAAAAAAGGATGTAAACATTACAGAAGTTTGATATCCTATGATGAGAAAATAGAGATAGAATACTAAGGCATCAACGTTCACAACTAAAAAGAATCACATATTCCATTCTCAACAACACATTAATAGTATAATACTCCATCACAATTCTCATGCGATAAAATTACATTCAGAATACAAAAAAGTTATTCAAAATGCGCAGAAGGTTCCAAAATTCATTCAGCCAATCGAAAATAATTTTAGCCAGCTCAAATGGCACACTTCTCAAATTTTTTAAAACAGACAATACAAACAAATTATTAACTTTTTCTAGTTATTTCTTGGCCTTTTGTCATATACTCGTATATGAAGCACTCAATATAAAGACCATATCTTATAAAATGGGATCCGGGAGGAAATAGAGAGTCAAAACAGGGATCAGCAGAATATTGCATAAGAAAACTAACCTGGGGCATATGAAATCCAACAAATAGCATCGGTAATGTTAGAAATTCCAAATACCTCTTGTACAACTGCAGCCAGAGAAAGAAAAGGGGAACAAAAAAACAAAGGGATGTAAAATACTTATGAGAACCCATAAATGTATATATGTAAAGTTAACAAGTACCATATCCAGGCAGGTTTTTGCATCCATAAAAACAATATATACAGTATAAAAGAAACCCCAACATCTCCAAGAAAGCACTATACAATATTATACAGTTCTATAGAAGAAAATAGAACACATCGAAATCGATAAAAATATGTTCACTCACTTTGGCTAACAACTGAAGCATTCCTTTTTCTTCTGAAGCAAAAGAGGACCTAAAATTTATCTGACAAATAAAAAAATAAAAAAAGGGCTCAGAAGTCATAATGCATAACTGATTTCAGTCCATAAAATTGATTTAACTAATTTCAGTAGCTAAAGTGGAAAAAATAAAAATAAAATAAAATAGAGACAGGAAATTTCCAATAACCAAAATGTAAATAGATTGGTGGTAATAGGCTAATAGCTGAAACCACCTTACATATTTCAGATTCCTGAGTGACAGTATTGTAGATTTTAGGCAATGTAGTCAGAAAGTTCACAATATGGTCAATATCCCATAATTTCAGAGAGAAGATCACTGTTGCAGATTTTGAAAGATGAATGCAACAACAATGTCCTTAATTTTACTTCAAAAGATGCACCTTCAGCTCTACAATGCATATGTCTAAAGCCATACATAAGCAGTACATAAGACATACAAACTTTTTCTGAATTTAGCTCAAACAGAGATATGGTTGGTCCACACTCACAGGACTCATCTAATCAATAGGCAGCAGCAATGACTATCACTAACCAGCAGATGCATAGTGCTATTACAACAGTTTTATTAAACCTAATACCTTAAAATTTAAATGGACATGAATCTAAGATAGGAGTTTTAGAAATTAATACAGACCTTTGAATCAAATGACTATGCACGTCCAAACTTGACATAGAATCCAAAACAAACTGAAACCATCACAGTACAATCAGCATACCAAGAATTCAAAAACTTGTGCCTATCTAAACAGATATTTAAGTTTCATTTCCCAGACTTTCTTTTCCATGGATCCCATCCCACAGAAGAAAGCAAGAAAACATGATATTTCTGGAATGGCAGCCAATAATTAGCTACGTACGACAATATACATCAAAAAATTTAATTCTATACTTTCAGCAAAGAAGTCTTCCCATGGTAACAATATACATCAAATAAAACAGAGCACAAAAGCAAGCCTCTCAAAAAGTCTAATACCCAAGTTTCCCAAAACAGCAGTGAGATAGAGGCCAAACAAGCCTGAAGTTATCAAACAAGGAACAGAGAGTATTGTTGGGAGGGGGGGAGTAAATAACCATCTTCTGCTTAGTCAAATACTCAAATGCAAGAGACCAATAAGTCACTGACCAACTTTAGAGCCCAGGCTCAAATTGCAAGGGGCAGGGCAGCAAATTGCACCGGATTAAGATTCATATATTAGATCCTTCCCTAATAAAATTCGCTCAGCTCAGCACATGACAAGAAAAACAATTGAGGCTACTGTATTATGTCACCCATAATCCACCTAGAGATGGCTGGACCAAACATTAAACACCCTAAAGTTTTACTCCAGAATTACCAATCAGGACGCAAATACAAAAATAATAATTGCGCTTGGATAATTTACAAAAAGCCAGTTATCTAATAAGTTGGTAATGGGGACACAACCATACAGATTTTCAGATGTAAATTCTAATAAGGATGTTAATAACATTAATATGATCATTAAAAGTCACAGTTATCTTTTTTAACTAGTGAAAAACTGAGAATGAAGGGAGGGAAATATCCGTTACCTGGATATTACAAAAATGCAAACCAGCTATAAGTAGAGGTAAGATGGGCCCACAAGGACCATTTGATACTTCAGTCAAATTCTGAAACCATAAGATTCCTTCCTGCAGAAAATTACATTTCAACCTTATTGAGTAGCAAATTAAAAAGAAAAATATCACAACTTATAGGATAAATACTAAATGTCAATTGCAGTAAGAACAAAAGAAGCTTGATGGAGTGGAAGTGTGGAACCATCGATACAAGAGTTAAACTTTGAGCTATATGCCACCACTACACTTGGGCATTTAATACCACATCCCCCCTCAAGCAGGAAAAAAAAGACTTTGGAACACAAGCAAATGAGTATTAAGAGGGCAAAGCATCACATAAAGATGTATCACAACTCAAAGTTGACAGTGACTTACAGTATCAAATCCTGGATACTGATCCAGTGACATTCTCCGGATACTAGCCATCCATAAGATGAAGCATGGGATCTGCAAACCAACGCAAAGCAGGCAAAAATGTCAAAAACATTCACTTTCCTAAAAACACTATAGCACAACCACTTTCAGCTGACCTGGACTGTAAACGATGCCAGAAACCACAAATACGAAGGACACCCTAGCGCCTGTCTTTCCCTCCGAAAATTAAAGAACTGATCCACATAACTTCTTCCTGAGAAAATTGGCGGGATTGGAGGAGGCACTTCAAAAATTCACATGGCAACAATGAAAAAACCAATATGAAGTGTTTGGCATGGTGATCAAAGAAAAAGTATTAAATTACAGACAAAAAGGCACCAAATTTTCTACAGACCTATTTTGTCCGATCAGAAGGTATGTAATGATTGTGTGCCTTAAGCAAGCTAGTTAGAATTTCTAAATAAATGATTAAAAGAAAATTCCCAAAAGGGCACTATGGTCAACACTAATATTCTCAATTGTAAAAAAATCATTCAGCAGTCAGCTCTGATATAAAAGGCTCAGGATTATAAGCAAGCTTGTTCAACAATTATTGATTACTAAATATACAACTAGCAAGTAAAATCCCCAATCAAGACGTGGCCCACAGGATTAAGTCGGGGTGGCTTAAATGGAGAGCGGTCACGGGAGTGTTATGTGACTGAAGCATTCCCTTACAGTTGAAGGGAAAATTCTACAGGATTGTGATTAGTGTTGCTCTATGGTACAAAATGTTGGGCTTCTAAGAAGAAGCACATTAAAAAGATGGAGGTTACGGAAATGCACATGTTAAGGTGGATGTGTGGGAGCACTCTAAGAGATAGAAGAGAAAATAGGCAGATAAACTAAGAGAAAATCGCTTGCGTTGGTTTGAGCATGTAAGACGGAGACCAAAGGGTGCACCGGTTCGAAGAGTGGGACCATGGAGGGCTTAAACAAGGGAGAGGGAGATTGAAAATAACTTGGTTGGAAGGAGTTAGGAAGGATATGAGGTATCTGGATTTGCATGAGGATGAAGCATTGGACCATAAGAGATGGAGGAGGAAGATTTATGTCGATGACTACACGGAAAAATCAAATTTGGTCCATATTAACCGGCCCCACTTATGAGATTGAGGCTTTGATTGATTGAACTTATAGAGTCACCTAAAAAGCTTCAGTTGACATGTAATTGCTCTTAGCAAGCCAATCTACAGGCTATTAGTTAGGCCAATGCCAATATTGAAAACAAAGCCATATGAACCAAACACAAGGCACACATTGGTCAAGTACCCCCGTCTATCCAAAGTTAAATGGACTCAATAACTATTCCAGGGAGTTTGAAGTTGATAGTCCACCTTGTCTATCAAAATAATACGGAGTATACATAAGAATAGAAAGTTCCCACTGCCTCACGTGATCCTTGTCTCGATAAATCCTTAGAACTTATTTTACTAAAGGAGCCATTTAATATGTAAACTCTACAATTGTTTCCAAGTTTAAAAGAGTAACCAGAAAACTCTGTTTTAACCTATAATCAAGTTGCCTTTGACAACAGAAAGAGCTAAACTGCAGAAGTGCATATATATAATGAGTTGATGACGGAGGTAATAATAACATACATTTCGGGAGCATCTCAGCAATCTGCTTCATCTTGTGAAGCTGCAACACTATCCATGGAAATAATGTAATCCTCATAGCCACAGTTGATGATGCAATTACTACCCACCTACCCAAAAAATCCAAAATTACAAATAAATATGATAGATAGTCGAAATTCAGTACTCCCTCCGTCCCTAAATTACATTCTTGTTTGGAAATTTACACGGGAATTAAGGAGGGAAGAATAAGACAAATAACAATAATTAGATAATGCAATGGGAAGTACAAAGATAGATTAGTTATTACTCATGACATGTCATCAATCCTTTGCAAAAAAAAAGGACCAATCACATGCTCCTAATTGAAAATTTTTAACCAATCATATTCATTGTAATTTGGCACAAAGATTATGAGTGAGATTAGGTAAGGATGAGTGAGAAAGCATTAAATGTAAAACAGAAAAAGAGAGTTGATTTACTAAAAAAACTTACCAAAAATAGAAAGGAGGAATGTAATTTTGGAATACCAAAAATAGAAAGGAGGAATGTAATTTAGGGACGGAGGGAGTAGCATATATATGAGCCATAAACCCAAATGTTCATTAGGCATCAATACGAACTACAACAAACACAATTACCATTATTACGATTTGTCTGAAAATTAACATAAACTCCATTGGAATTTGTAATTTCAAGTTTTCAGCACATTAGAGAACATCACCTTAATACCTTATACTCATCCCAACATGAAAATTTCATCCACTAACACAAATAAAAATATACAAAGTGATAAAAGTACATCAATTTATATGAATAATATGCATAATTTATCACAGAAATTACCCAATACTATAAAGTTCCATCAAATTGAAATCAATAAACATAATTACAATCATAATTCTACAAATTGAATAAACATTAACCAATGCTAATCAACAAAATTGATATTTTAACATTAAAACAAAAATTCTTATAAATTTAATCGAATTACCAAGGAAGACCAGTGAGGTCATGAAAACCATCAAGAGCAGAGACAAAATAACGAATCGGAAGAGCAGAATCATCTAGAAGGCGATTAACAACATCAGAAATCTGAGAACCGTCGATAAACCCTAATCTACGAAGCTCCGATTCAGTGACCGAGTTGAGATGGTGAGTGAAGTCGGAGTCAGAAGGTTGAGAGGAGAAGTAACGAAACGACGTCGTGGAGGGGGAGAAGAAGGAGGGAGTGTGATCGGAGGTGGTCGGCAATGGCGGAGAAGAGGAGAGAGAAAGTAGGAATGGGCGGAGGAGAGAGAAATGAGTGCGGCGGAGATGGCCGGAGATGAGCCTCGAGGTCGCCATTAATGGCGGTGGAAATTAGTCAATTTTTGACTGGGGAGCAGAAAGGGGTTGTGTCATTTTACCATTTCTGGAAAAATAGAGGTTGATGTACAAATTTGATTTTTTGGCTTTAGCGTGGCTTAGTTATGGCCTATAAGCTTCGACCCGAGTATACCTAAAGTTAAGTGTGAATGTATATTGTGCTCGCTCGAGTATACTAGATTTTATTTATACACTTCCTCCTTTTTCTTCTACTTGTAACACTTCTCTAAAATGAAAATGTCACAATACTTGCAACACACTATAAAAAGAAAGTTACTTTAGGAAAAAACTATACTATTTCTGTTATTTAAAGCACATGCCCCACTAAATTACACTCCTAACAACCACTCATTCCATTTTAAAGTGTATTATATCATGTGAACCCCACATTTCTTAAATACCGTAAAAAAGTGTGTGTTGCATCTAAAGAAAACGGAGGAAGTATGGATTAGTGGATTACATATATTTGCAGGAACCTTTGGAGAGATAATTCATTTATCTGACATTACCAATTTATCATTCCCTCGCACTTTGAATGACTAGATTGCTATTCATGGTTATATGTTAAGTTATTAACCAAAGTTGTCCACTTATTTACTCATATGCCACTTGATTCACATTACTTTTGAAAATATAGTACTCCGTGTATTATTCGAAAATATCGTACTAACGTACTGTGATCTATGACCCTTTGTGGTAATTAGGTGTTAGCTGATTAATATAGCGGATTGTATTAACTGACTTGATTGGCTGGTTAAATTAGTTTTTTTGACTAGCTAGTTGTAAATAATTGATTATTGTAAATGTGTTTGGTAAATAGATGTTTATTGTTAATTGTTTTAGTGTACTTCGTATTTAATACCCAAAAAACTAATTATTTAATAAGCTAATTGTAAAGAGCTCCTATAAAGAATTTTTTTTGGTTCCAAAGCTTAATAAGATACTTCCTCCGTCCCTCAAATCCTCATTCTAGCATTTATTACTTTTTTTTTTTTTTTTTTTTTGAAAGATTCTAGCATTTATTACTTACATGATGAAGAGAAAGATGTTTTTAATTTAGGGACGGAGGAAATATTTACCAAATATCCAAATTAGCTTTTTAAAATAGTCAAACCTTTAATAATGCTCAATAACCAAAAGATTTCCAAAATTCTTATTACCAAACAGGGCCTATAATTCATAAGCCTCAACACAGCAGTTAAAATGAAGACAACACAATTCACTTTAATCTAGGGTTTTTACATTCATCCTTGCTCCAATTTCTCAGGTAAACGCTAATTCTTTATCAAATTTTTAATGTTCTGCAATTTTTCCATTTCCCCATTTCATATTATCTGTATACAACTAGATTATATTTTTATTATTTTAATATCAAAGTATAACTGCTCTATATCATATTGCTAATGCTTGTACATTTTATCGTATTTTGCATTAGATCATGGAGAAGAGGATTCAAAATTCAGATAGAATATCTAATTTACCAGAACCCATTAAAACGCATATACTTTCGTATCTGTCAACTAGGGATGCAGCTAGAACTAGCATTTTATCGAGCAGTTGGCGTGCATTATGGATTCAATTACCCATTTTTGATTTTGGAAGGTTTAACCTTAATAGCTTATTGGATGTGGATGATTTGCCTAGTGATGATGATGATTCTGCTAGAATGAAAAGGGAGTCAATTGTTAAGGAAAGGGAGGAATTTTATGCTTTTCTTGATAGAACCCTTGGGTCCATATCCAAGTTGGAAGTGCTCAAACTTTATATACCTCAGTATGAGTTGGAGTTGAAGTCGCGGTTGGATCATTGGCTTGATTGTGTTGTTGGTTGTCGCGTTAGAACACTAAGCTTGGAAATTGGTGGTAGGAATGGTCCTAGGTATAGTTTGCCTAAGAGTGTGCTTAGTGTGAACTCCATCACTAAGATGAACTTGAAAGGGTGTGAGTTGATTTCGGCTTCTTTGGCAAATACCCAATTGCCTTATGTGACAAAGCTTAGCCTTGTGAATGTTTATTTAGATGAGGGTTTTATGGGGAGTCTTGCTGTTAGCTTTCCTAATCTTGAGGATTTAACCGTGAAAAATTCCAAGGGGTTTGCAAGGCTTGAAGTGTTTGGTCTCACTAAACTTGTGAAGCTTGATGTTGGGCACGGTTCTGATGAGCTTGAGGTGATTGTGATTGATGCACCAAGTCTTTTGGAGTTCATTTATGTGTATGAAGACGCGTGGGATGAATTTTTCCAGTCATCCGAGATTGAGTTTTCTGATTGCAAGAATTTGAAATTTCTGAAACTAGTTGGTTCTAGCATGTATGATTCTGAATTGAATACGCTTCTTGAATATGCTACTGTCCTTGAAAAATTGTTTCTATATGAGTGCCACAATATAGAAGACGTTTCCTTTTCAAGTCAACATCTAACCTGTTTGGAATTTGAGCGTTGTAGGAGTTTGTTAACCGTTCAAATTGATACTCCCAACTTGAAAATCTTTCACTACGCAGATGATGAGCTTATAACCTTTCGAGGAAAGTGTTCTTTCAAGTTGAAGAAGGCTACCGTTTACCTAAAGGCTGACATTAAGAACGATAAGTGGTATGCTAGACTCGTTAAGTTTCTCTCCAAGCTAGGCAATAGTGAACAATTGTCAATCTGTGTTGGTTTGGAAGAGGTAATATAAGGAATGGTTCTTCCTTTCCTTCACTCATTTTGTATTTCTTTTTAGTCTTTTCATCACATTGCTTTTATGTCAATTGGATTGGAAAACTAATGATTTGTATTTGATGGTGTTGTGTTTGTCAATGAAGGATCTTATAGTTCCAGAAAAAGTGAGGATGAAGTCTCGCCCTCCCCTCCATGGCATCAAGCATTTGATAGTATCACTTCGTGCATCATTTATAAAACGTACTCCTGTCACCTTTGTCGAGGCTCTTTTGTGGCTTGCACCTCGACTAGAGTCTATATCTATATATAATGACTTCATTCCAATTTACAAAGTGCTTAAGGTACTTCATTCTCTCTTGTAGATCATATGATATGTAGTTGCAGTTTCCATTTGATTCCTAGTAAATGTGCCTTTTGTAACACTTAATTCATAAATAGATGCTATTGAGAAAATTTTGGGATTATATATAACTCACTGTCGAAGAAGTAAGCATGTAGACAATGCTAAATAAGGCAACTAGAACAGAATCATGTATAGTAATCATGCATACAGTTACATAATCTCTGCTCAACTTTACTAACATAATTTCTGCTCAACTCTCATAATTGCATAATAATCATGCATGTTCTGTTAAAGATATATTAGTGCATAATTATATATCTTGTGACTTCTGTTAGTGCTTAGTGTGAGATGAATTTTTTTTGGCATTTGACACCTACAATTGCTTGCTAATGCTTCAAAAGGGATTGCCATTGTTTATGAACTTTGTTGCTTGCCATTTTCAACAAGGGTATTATGAAAGATAACAAACTTTTCCTTAATATGCTTCAAAAGAGAACTGGGTAGTGCATGATTCAAAACTGTAAAGTTGTTTGGTCTTCTGCTTTTCAGTTCACGTACGAGAAACCACCGAAAGGCGTGAAAAAATGCGGTTGTTGGAAGACACCTGCCATCATTTGTTGGCGGCACGCCCTTGAAAAAGTATTGCTTGAGAACCAAGAGGGGGATGAAGATGATACAAGATTAGCCAATTTCTTCACTAAGGGAAGGATTGATGAGAAGATGGTGTCTTTTGTCAAGAGTGTGAAGCCTAAAAAGAAAAAAACTATGAAGTGATGTTTCCCCTTTCATTTTGTTTCTAGTCACTGGTTTTTTGCTAGAATTAGGTAGATGGAAAACTTTCAAGGCATTTGAACATATTAAACTGGAATTAAGGTAGTTGCAAGCCGCAACTCTTACAAATATGTAGACTTCGCGACTAGCAGAGTCACCCTTTGTTATATGTCCATCTGAAATGAACATGCGGTGTTTAATTTTGTAAGGACTGCGGAGTTTTTTTTGTAACCATGGGGCTTTGAAAACGAATGTTCATATTTTTTAAGTGCTATATATTCATACAGTATATAGATGTTGCAACTAGCTTAGTTGGCCAAGTGTATAGCTAAGAATTTTGGAGTAGATTGACTTGTAAGAGATGCCAATTTATTAGTTTTTTTTTCCTACCTTTAAAAGTCATTTACATTAGGTACATCAAACATATGTACACTTAATTGGGCATGCTATGAGTTTGTATTATGTGTTGGGCTTGTGTCAAGGAAATTACACTTATTAAATCATTTACAAAAATTCAAACTTTTTTTGGGATTTAAATATATAATACTAGGTTAGTTCCCGTGCCATGCACGATACTTTTCAATAATTGATTTTAAAAACATGACAAAATAAAAAAAAAATGATAAAATATTATTTGTTGGTTTAATATTCACGTTTTACTATTTAAGCCCGTAGCTTCTATTACATGGTTAAAAAATCAAGAAATTAATATATAAATTTTTTTTGTAATAAATGCATATAATTTATAATATGTTTTTCATTCCTTAAAAAAAATTGTCCACATCCACATGTCACAAATTACTTGTATGTTAAGAATATTATTTTTAATTTTTTTGCTTAACTTATTAGTTGTCAATATCATTTACAAAAATTCAAACTTCTTTTGGGATTTAAATATATAATATGGTCTTTTTGTAAATCTATACTAATTTATTACAACATACTGTAGATGTCTATATAGTACTCGGTACAAGTTTAAGTGTCACGTTATACTCGGGTTTTGGATGTAAAAAAATTAAAAAAAAAACTTTGTACTCCGTACTACAAATCATGAATTTTAACTTCAAATAAGAGTACATTAAAGTATTAACTTCATAT
Organism: Chenopodium album; assembly: GCF_948465745.1. NCBI lineage: Eukaryota > Viridiplantae > Streptophyta > Magnoliopsida > Caryophyllales > Amaranthaceae > Chenopodium > Chenopodium album. Next base: position 3,540,438 of record NC_137855.1, read on the forward strand.
GAGTAAACTAAGAGTTGTTAATTTGGATTAATTACGGAGTAAAAGTTTTTGCTACTCCACAGACCACACAGAACTACTGTAGTTACTCCACCCACAGTATAGGAATATTAACCATTTCCTATTCCACATTATTAATTTAAATACTCATAAACTCATTATTCAATACTCAATTGGAGATAAAATGCTTTAATCCTCTCTAAATCACTGCTTAACAAGCTTAAATAAACCAAACGTTTCCCACTTCTTTTACTGCACAACAATAATGTCCTGCAACCTGCTTATGCATTGATACTCCCAATCATTTTAATTTTTTGGGTTATCCAAAAGCCTTCATTTACATTTACATTAGCATGTAACACTCCAACTTCCACCAAATCACTCGTAAATTCGTAACATTACACTATAAATACTCATACTTCATAGTTCATACAACAGAAACAACCAACAATTTCCTACTTGTAACTACATTTCTTGCTTTTACCAACTGAAGAAAAAAAAAATGGTAATCCAAAACAAGCCAAAATCTAGTAGTAGAGCAACAAAAACAAACATTAACGATGAAAGCAAGTCACTTGTACCTATTCACACACCACTTAATGCTGAAGATGTTGATATCACCCCACCACCACCCCTGATTTCATCATACAATGACCGTATTCGGCCTCTACTCGATGCAATCGACAAGCTAAGGAACTTAAAAGTCATGAAGGAGGGCATTCAGTTACCAACTATCGTCGTAGTTGGTGATCAGTCCTCTGGCAAATCAAGTGTGCTAGAGTCCTTAGCTGGGATTAGCCTCCCTAGGGGGCAAGGGATATGCACCCGGGTTCCGCTTATTATGCGCCTGCAGCATCATTCTAGTCCTGACCCTGAACTCTTCCTTGAGTATATGGGTAAAAATGTGAGGACTGATGAAGCAAATGTGTCTGATGCAATCAACTTTGCTACTCAAGAAATTGCGGGTAATGCTAAGGGGATATCTAATGCTCCTATAACATTAGTTGTGAAGAAACATGGTGTGCCTGATTTAACTATGGTTGATCTGCCCGGTATCACCCGGGTTCCTGTCCATGGGCAGCCTGAGAATATATATGAGCAGATAAGAGATATTATTATGGAGTATATTACTCCAGAGGAGAGTATTGTTCTGAATGTGCTGTCTGCAACAGTTGATTTTTCGACGTGTGAGTCAATTATGATGTCTCAGAGTGTTGATAAAACTGGGCAGAGGACACTTGCTGTTGTGACTAAGGCAGATAAGGCTCCTGAAGGCTTATTGGAGAAGGTTATGAACGATGATGTTAGCATTGGTCTAGGGTATGTGTGTGTTAGGAACAGGATTGGGGAGGAAACATATGAGGAAGCGCGGTTGGAGGAGGCAAGGCTGTTTGGGTCTCACCCTTTGCTGTCTAGAATCGATGACTCGATTGTGGGGGTTCCTGTATTGGCCCAAAGGTTGGTTCATATACAGGCTAGTATAATCTCTAAGTGTTTGCCTAACATTGTTAAGCAGATAAATGCAAAGTTGAATACTAATGTTGCTGAATTGAATAGTATGCCTCAGAATTTATCATCTGTGGCAGAGGCAATGGCGGTGTTTATGCAGATAATGGGATCTGCTAAGGAGTCTCTCAGAAAGATTCTGATTAGGGGTGAATATGATGAGTATCCTGATGATTCAGGTATGCATTGTACTGCTCGTTTGGCAGAGATGCTGAACAGGTTTTCTGAGCAGCTTCAGTCCATGAGAACAGAAGAAGAAAACACTGAATTTCTGATGGAAGAGGTTCGGGTTTTGGAGGAGGCTAAGGGTATTGGGCTGCCAAATTTCCTTCCTCGTGGTGGGTTTCTTACCATCCTGCAGAGAAAGGTTAAGGGAATTTCCGGAAGTCCAGTAGATTTTGTTAACAAAGTGTGGCAGTACATTGAAAATGTGGTGGTGCAAGTACTGATGCATCACTGTGACAATTACCCTCCGCTTCAGTCCTCAACTAGGAGGGCAGCAAATAGCCTGATCAGTAAGATGAAAGATCAATCTGTTAAGCGCGTTGTGGAAATTGTTGAGATGGAAAAGCTTTCGGATTACACTTGTAATCCTGAGTACATGACCACTTGGACGAAACTTATGACAAGCCAAGATGAATTCATGAGGGTTCTTGAGGATGAGTCTGAGAAACCAGTTGTGAAAATGAAAGGGTTTGGTGAGGTTAAAATTGAGCATTTGAGGATGCACAAGCATGTGGCACAGCAAGCTTTGGACATGAAGATAAGGATGACAGCTTACTGGAAGATTGTTCTAAGAAGGCTGGTTGATTCAATGGCCTTGCATCTGCTGTTCAGTATTCAGAATTTGGTGAATAAAGAACTGGAGTACGAGATAGTGAATGAGCTGATGGGGCCGTATGGGGGAGGCATCGAAAGGATGCTGGAGGAGTCTCCATCTGTAGCAACAAAGAGAGAGAGACTGAATAAGAGTATTAAACTGCTGAAGGAGTCTAAGGATGTTGTCTCAAAGATTATGGACAGAATTGCTCTTACTGAATGAGGGTTCATCAGCACCATGTGAAAGTTTGTTCTTCCTGTTAGTTTCAAGAATAAGATTACGCGCTATTGCTGCATCTCTAGCAGATTAGCAAGTCAGCAGCTTAGTAATGTTTGTTTATGCTTCTACTAAGTTGTCTTATTTTACTTTCAGTTTGTGTGTTTTGTTTTAGGTATTATGATTTGGCTTCCCGGCCTAAACCAAGCGATAGTATGCTCACCTGCGAGTTTGTTTATGCTGTTAAAGTTATCTTGTTGCAATTGTTAGCTTTAAATCTATAATATTTGGGTTCTTATTAAAAAATGCATGCATCTTTCTCCTAAGGAATGTAATATAAAGGAACAAGCAAAAGAATGGTTCTATTTCACTGTTGAATTCATTTTGTTGAATTCATCAGTTAAAATTCATGACTTGCATAATTTGGAATATAAGTAACAGCCAGGAAATTTGATAAGTAGTTTCTCAACTCTCCCGATTCATCATGGTTCTATTTCACTGTCATTGAACTGTTAGCTTTTCGCAGTTTCTTAATCCCGGTTAGACATCTAAGTCCTAGCAGAAGACAAAGGAATTAGCAGGCTACCATAAGAATTCCTATTAAATATTGTGTGCAGGAATTTAAGTACAGAACAGAGCTTCAATAGGCTTATTAGTTATTAGTGCAGAATGCCTTTTGTTAAAGAACATTTGATTAAAATTATGATGGGAAGATTAAAGGTGGTTGCTTCTAGTTATTGGAGTTTTGTGTGGTGCATTTCTATAACTCAATAAATGTCCTTTTTCTTACTCGTTTTAAAAATCAAATCTACGAGAACTAATGATTTGGGTATCTTTAAGTTACTGCAGTTTCTAAACCTGCAACGCGTCTGTTGATTAGCAAGTGCCTAACTGCCTACCAGGCTACCATAAGAATTTATGAGGAACCTTTGAGCTATAGAACATTTTTTTTGACCAAAAAATGATTTAGCACAGGGTATGAGGCTGCTAGCCATTATAAATCTGTGAGATCTCCTGCATGAAGTTGTAGCTCTAGCTTCTGGGAAGAAATTAAACTGTGAAGAATTATAACAGAAGCAACGTGACTGATTTGGCAACGAAAGACATTCTTCTTGATTATAGTTGTAGGCAGGTGATGTTTTCAGTAGCATCAAACACATGATCATTCACCATATTTGCAGAATTAAAGATTGTAGAAGTATCCACCAAGAAAAAGTTGGCATATAGTGAATGCGTTAAAAAGTAGTTTAGGTTTGGTAAATTTACAGTAGGGAGATGTTTGTGAATTTTCAGGTTATTTGCAAATTTCATGTTAACAGTTATAAAGAATTTCCAGATTATTTGCAAATTTCATGTAAACAGTTTTAAAAAAACAGACGGAAAGAGAGAAGCTTCATCATTTCTCAGATCTCTAGCCGGCGAATTATATTAAATGAAAAAACAGTAGATATCAGCACTACCTTAGGAGACAAAAGAAAAAAAATCTGAAAAGCTAAAAATACAAGTATATTACAATGACTTAATACATTCTGTTCACAATTAGCTACATGTTGCACCACAGTTCTTGGACAAGGTATTCAATTCAGGATAAGGTCATCCTAACAAAATACATGCTCAGAAATATAAATTTCATATGAAAATAATTTCATGAAACCTTCCTTAGCTATAGTTTTTAAGTATCTTACATCATAATGTATGTGTCATAGCTCGTTGGACCACAGTGGAGGAAGCACCAGTGTCAACACCAGGAAAGAATGAGCTTGTACTTAAAGAACCAACATGCTTATCACTCAATTCCATCATCACTTCCTTGCCAACCATAGAATTTGGTTCCATGGAATAAGACACATGGGATGACCTGATCTCATCTAGCACAATCACGATTTCTTTCATAGTAGGCCTTTCTTTTCCATTCATATTTAGGCACTGTCTTGCAAGGTTAGCAACAGCAACAAACTCCTCCCCCTTTCCCTCTTCTAAAATCCGAGAATCCAAAATATCAAAAAGAAGAGAATTTTCCATGTGGTACAGAAATTCAACAGCTAAACTAATCCATCCCCCATCATTGGTTGGGCAAATTGGTTTTTTGCCAGTTATTAGCTCAACAAGGACTACCCCGAAACTGTAAACATCACTTTTCGCAGTGAACACATTTGACTGGAAGTACTCTGGATCCAAATAACCATACGTTCCAATAACACATGTAGTCACATGAGTCTGTTCAATGTCAATGGCTCTTGAGGCCCCAAAATCTGAAACTTTTGCTCTAAATTTGGCATCCAAAAGTATATTTGCGGACTTGATATCTCTGTGATAAATAGGAGCAGATGAAGACGAATGCAGGTATGCTATAGCATCAGCTGATTCTGCTGCCATTTGTAGACGCATTTTCCAAGTAACATGAAAATCTCCACTTGCATCATGAATATGCTCATAAAGTGTCCCATTTTGAATAAACTCATACACGAGCAGAGGAACTTCTGTCTCTAAACAACAACCCAGTAATCTGACCACATTCCGATGATTAATTTCAGATAGAATTACTACTTCGTTGATGAATTGTTCTAACTGATTCTCATCTACTTTTCTAGACTTCTTAATGGCCACAATTCTCCCATCCTTTAACATACCCTTATAAACCGTGCCTTGGCCTCCTTGACCAAGGATTCTGTTTTTGTTGAAGTTGTCCGTGGCCTTCTCCAACTCTGTGACAAGAAAAACTTTCGTACTCTTGGCACCCTCACTAGAACATAATTGTTGTTGCAACAGCAAGCCACCGTTTCTCTTGAAGTACTCAGATTTATTTCGAATCTCTCTCCTTTTCTTTACTACTCTATAGATCCCATAGCTACCAAAGAGCAACACCATCAATCCCATGCCTAAGCTAAATCCTGAAACAAGCATCACAAAAACATATAAAAACATTATGTTAAGTTTTTGGATTCATATAGTCTGGATACAAGACTTTAGCACGATAATGTCTCCAAGCAAGCATACATCCTCTAATGAGGCTATACAATATTGTATCTATCCCAAGATAATTGAAAGATGATTATTACTTGTCAATCAAAGATAAGACCTATGATGGTCTGGTTTCTGTGATCAACAATCTGAAATCCAATTATTTATAATAATGAAACTTGAATTCACAAATTAGCAACACCTAGGATGATGTAGGTTGAGGGTATTTAGAATGCAGGTGTGTACATCAAGAACTCAATATCATGGTGATTTGAAAGACGTCGATCTGGACTGCTAGACATCTGAATAAGGTTAGCAACATTATAGGGATGCTAGTCAAGTAGTGATCATAGCAGCATGCTAGGACCATTATATTAAGCTGTAGACAATGATTTCATTATTGGAAAGGAGATAGAGAAAATGATACCAGCTCATTTAGTTTTACAGTAAAAACAACCCATCACCAATCACTTCAAATTCAACCTCTTCAATGGGCTGCATGGCTATTTAGACAGACTCTAATCTCTTTAAGATGCTACAGTTAAGGCTTTCCATTATGGTAAGGAATGAAAAGCCAACCCCATCTAGCAAATACACCTCAACCAATGGATATGTCACATTACATTGATCTGAACGCAAAGTCATAAACTGGATAACTAATCTTATAGAAAAGAAAATTGGCAAATTACAGCTAAGTAAAACGCTTAAATAGCTGAACAAATATCAATGAAGTTCTTAGTTTCTTACCAAGTACTGATCCCCACTCTAACAATGGATTTTTCCTGCAGTAATAGCGATATCCCGTAGTATCACAACCATGCCTGCACTTCCTACATTCCTTCACAACTAGAAAAAAAACAAAGAAAAAAAAAACCAAGGGACTTGATTAGTTAACCTCAAAATTATTAAGTAAAAAACAGTGTCCATGAAGTACGTTAAAAATGATTTGTTAGATAGGTTGTTTACTTTGACATCCATATGGAAGATAAGGGTTTCCTTCATAGTATTCCTGGCAGGAACAACCTTGGTCAAAACTGTCACTTTCACAATAAAAGTTGTGATGATAAACTACTGAATTGGCCTGTATATATGAAGCTGGAGCAGCCCATCTCAGCGTTGTTGGGACTGTGGTTTTGGAGAGCTCGTTTACTGAGAGCCTGTCCATTAATCCTATTCTCATATCAGCGCAAGTAGAAGAATCTGCTGCAATATCAAGATCCAACTCATAAAACTCAAAGGAGCTTTCAGTGTTGTTTAACAAGGCTTGACAGCCTTCAACCCCATATAAATCTTTCTCAATAGTAGTATGTTTTCCACAAACGGTAGCACAACCACTCAAGATGTTTCCACTCCTATCTCTTAAGACGATACTGCCACTGCAACCTTCCATGACAAGAACATTCGACGAACTTGAGAAAGCAAATGGACTGCCTCTAAAATCAATACTAGCATTAGACCTGCATGTATTATGGACAGCAGTTCTTACAAGCAGATTTCGATTCACATACTGATACGACGGATCCAAGCCCTCCCATTGTATATCCATCACTTCTAAATTGAACTTATGCAGGAATGGTTTAGGGGTACGAAATGAAGTGTTACAAATAATTTCATAAAACTTGTTGTAATAACATTTAGGACTGATTCCAAAAGGATATGGAATCAGGACATCACCGCAGTATTCTTGGCAACCAGGCTTGGCAAAGGATGGAGGGGAGTATGATGCTGTTAGCTGCTGTACTAAGCATGCCAGCAGGAGAAACAGAAAAAGGGACATCAGCATTATTGTGTAATGTTTATGTTGTTCCTACTTCTGTTATAACTGCATTGTATTATTATAAGCTAATTCAACTTTTTAAGCAGTGCAACTATGACTTTTTTAAGCAGTGCAACTATGACTTTTCCAAGTCTCCTTTTGTTTTTCCCTTTTGCAATTCTTGAGACAAAAAAAATCAGTGTATTATAATCTTAGCCACAAACTAATGTGACTGGGAGTAAAGTCAACTTCTTAGGGTGTGTCCGTGTGTGTACGTGTGTGTTGAAGCAAGATTGTTACGAAGTATTTGTTACAGTCTTCAACTGCCAATTCTAATCCTTTCCCCCCCCCCCCCCCCCCCCCTAAAATGTATGCATACAATTATAATTTAAGGAATACCTTCTTTATATTTTTTTAAGTTAAGCATTTCTATACCAGTGCAAAAACTTAACGAATCATATCATTAATTATCCACAAGTAAATATTATGACAATAGTAATAATAATAGTAACAATAAGAATAACAATAAGAATAATAATAGTAATAATAGTAATAATAGTAATAATAATAACAATAACAATAACAATAACAATAACAATAACAATAATAACAATAATAATAATAATAATAAAAAACTATTTATTAAGACGACTCCAAGGCCAATAAGTACCACAAGACTATCTTTCTTTTTACATTTATAAATCATTAACATTAGATGAAGGATTAAATGAATATTTGACCGATAATAGTATTATGAGAATTAAGTTAACATAGGACATAAGAGTGGAATAAAATATATACAGTATCTATGTTAACATTATATGAACGATGATCTATATATAGAGACAATATAGAAAGTTGATTCCACTTTGAATATATAATACTTCCAATTTCATCACCCTTTGTTTCTCTAATGCGAGGATATGAATATTTCATCTTCCTTTTCCAACTTTGATTCCACACTTTTTGATCAAAGGAAAGGTACTCAAAATCTTTGTTTCTGTAATATGAATATATGATATTTCATCTTCCTTTCCCACTTTAATTTCACACCCTCCCTGTTGAATTGGAATTCCGCCAAAGTTTTCAACAACTTCAACTACCACCATAACTCCATCCCTAATTCCCTACCAAACAGGCAAATACAACTTCAACACTTCAATCACTTACTAATTTAATTTCAAGGAAAAATTATTTTTCAAGATTAATGTTATGCTTATGTACAGTGTAGGGGTGAAAGTTCGATTTGCAGTGTGGTTTATAGCCTAAACCAAAAGTAAACCAGAATATTTCGGTTTGAGATTTTTCAAACTGAACCACACCAAAACACAAACCAAACCGCACAACAATTTTTTGGGCCTCATTTAGTTCATTTTATTTCAACTTTAGATGAGATAAAAAAATTAAAAAAATAAAAATTCAGACATCGTTTTATGGGCGGATTTTCATTTTTAAAATAAAAAATTACATATTAATTGAATATACATTAATACATTATTACGTATCTCACAAGACCTCACATTAAAGTTTAGTCAAATCAAACAATTATTAGATAAAAGTTCAGTCAAATCAAACAATTAAATTTTGTTTTTTATTTTTTATTTTTTATTTTTTTATATTAAAAAAAAAACAAATCCGATAAAAAAATGATAAACAGTCTTGACTTTAGCATTAACATGGCCGATAGGGGTGATAATGAGTCCAGCCTGTTTGAGCTCGGTTAAAGTTCAATCAAAGCTCTATTCAAACTCGATTTGTGGTGGCTTGACTCGAGTTGAGTCTGAGTTCGCCTCATGAGCTAAACGAGTCAAGCTGAATCTTGAAAGTTTACTTTGAACTCCTCACAAAGTTAAATTTTTGATAATGAAAAATAATTACTACTATAATAAAAAAAAAAGTCAAGCTTGTTTGTGAACAATTTAACTTTCCGATCAATGTTTGATCAAAGTTTGGCTGGAGTTCAAAAAAAATTAAATGAACACAAGCAAGCTGACCATAGTTCGGGCTTAGCTTGTTCGATCACCCCTATACCCGACATATATACATACAAATCCATATCCGCTAACTATTACCATATCGACCACACTAACCAGACGATCAAGAAACATGATTTTATACACTCTCAAGGAAAGGATGTCATTATCATTCTGCACTGCACGGTTGGAGAGATAAAAGCTCACATAGAGATACTAAGGAACAAAATACAGTGTTTTATCATTTCATATATATGCGACCAATGAAGAAAAGTTGCTGAGAGCTAATTGCAACAGAAGGACAGAACCCCCTCATGGTATGAAATTTCAACCGAATATACATGTGAAAGTTCAAATAGCAAAACCGGACAAAAAAAAGGCAATTTCTCAACAATGTAAGATAGAACCACAGAACATCAAATGATCAACAGTTACCTTAAACTGTCAGTTACCAGCCATAAGTGGTAAGGCTTCGATAGACAAGGAAGTGCAAGGGCTGTTGTCCGAAAAGGATGTGTCTCTACTGAAAGGGGAACTATACTCCATGACCTCACAATCACACTTCAAATATTCTGGTTTCGTTGGCTTGGACACATAGGGTGACCTAATTCCATCAAGCAACAATGCGACTTCTTTCATTGAAGGCCGTTGTTTTCCATTCATATTCAGGCATTGCTTTGCTAGGTTAGCAACAGCAGTTAGCTCCTCTTCCTTAGCTTCTTCAGAGACGGAAGGGTCAAACATATCTGACACACGAGAATTTTCCATTAGAAAGAGGAACTCAGTAGCCAAACTAATATACCCACCCGATTTGTTGGGGTAAATTGGTTTCTTTCCTGTTATGAGCTCAACAAGGACTACTCCAAAGCTATACACGTCACTTTTCTCAGTAAATTGATTTGATTGGAAGTACTCTGGGTCCAAATAACCATATGTGCCTTGAACACAAGTGGTCACATGAGTTTCCTCAATAGTAATGGCCCTTGAAGCTCCAAAGTCAGAAACCTTTGCCCTGTATTTTTCATCCAAAAGTATATTGGAGGATTTTACGTCCCTATGATATATTGGAGCAGATGAAGATGAATGTAGGTATGACAGAGCACTAGCTGATTCTGAAGCAATTTGTAAGCGCATACTCCATGTAACATAAAAATCATCAATCGGATCATGAATATGCTGGTAAAGAGTTCCATTTGGAATGTACTCATAGACCAGCAATGGGACTTCTGTCTCTAAACAACAACCCAATAATTTGACCACACTCCGGTGATTGACTTGAGAAAGAATAACCATTTCATTAATAAATTGTTCTAACTGACTCTTGTCTACCTTCTTAGATTTCTTAATGGCAACAGTTCTTCCGTCCACTAACATTCCTTTGTAGACTGTACCTTGCCCTCCTTGGCCAAGAATTCTATCTTCACTAAAATTGTTTGTCGCTTTCTGTAACTCACAAAACCCAAATATTCTAGTTTTATCAACAATACCATTTCTTGAGGAGATTTGCTGCTGCAATAGTAAACCACCATTTCTCTTAAAGAATTTAGCTTTAAGCCTAACCTCTTTTATCCTCTTTACCAATCTGTAAAGCCAATAGCAAACGAGGAGTAACATCACTAATCCTGTGCTGACGCTGAATCCTGAGACAACATCGAAATAGGCAAAAACAAAGTAAGACCTTGAGTTTCTACAAGATTGGAATAAAACTTTCTCAGTAAGATTAGAAAATTTTAAAGATTCTACCATATAAGGAAAATAAGCAATCATTTTCAAACATCCCGATGTAAATTTGATACAATGAGGGCTTTGTTTGGCTCACTAGATCTGATTCGATGTGGAAGTTACTAGTTATCCAAGTGACAAATAGTAATAGACATGTAACCAATTACCCAACTCGAAGCCCGGAATCTACCCAAAATCAATTCACGTAATTTGACTTGGCCCCAACCAGTATGACAACAATTATACACCCATTCATATCATAATAGACCCAATGGAAGTAGGTCACATGACCCAAAGCGCATCATGACCCAAAGCGCATCTAAATACAACCCTAATAATCATGCACTCGAAGATGACCATGCCTCAATCGACTCAACCTCAAAATCATAGATCTTCAAACTAATGATCAAAGTAAATGTAAATTGTAGTGGACTTATTTTATCCGAACTTAATTTTTTTAGAATTTATTTTATCCAAAATTATTCTTTTGATTGAACTTATATTTTCTAAATTAAGAGAAAATAAAGTATACTCCTTTTGTTCCAAAATACAGTTCTCATTTTCCTTTTAGGCGTCCCAAAATGTTGTTCTAATTTTGTATTTTTTACTTTATTTTAAGACACTATAAAAGTACCTAAATACACTCAGTTTTTAAAGTTTTTATTCACTCAGCTGACTAAGATACCCTCATATTTTCTCTAATTATTTATGCTCCTACCCATGTGCATGTAATTTATTCCATATCTAATTTCTTTTTTTTTTGAAAGAATTCCATATCTAATTTCTAGTACTTTATATTTGTGATCCATTCACATTTCTTATACTTTGCTCTTTTTTATTTTTATTTATTTATATTATGTATTCTACGCACTTTCTCCTCCCATTTACGTCCCATTGTTTTTGTCAAATAAGAACTATATTTGGGAAGGAGGGATTAATAAGATGAAACAAACAGACCCTAAGTTCATACTAACACCTCTATTTTGTACAACAAAGGAAAATAAGAGATACTAATCCTTGTCTTTATAAAGTTTTTCCCATTTGGTATCTACATGATTTTCAATGCAATATTGTAATTAAAATATTTCAAGCTATACATTATAAAACTTGTATATTTAGAAACTAAAAATCAAGATGAATATAACAAGATCCCAAAAGAATATGTTTTGAAGTATAGAAAAACCATTAAATTATTAAATTCCATAACCATATGAATCTCACCAAATGGAACAAACAAAAGAATAAGAAGGGAGTAGTATGGATTTTTATAAAATTATTATAAATCTCCTTCAATAATAAGTAACAACTTCAACTCTCTCACCTACTAATGGCAAGATCCATAGGTACTTTTAGTGTGTTGTACTACTTCCGTACTTTTAAACTCTACTCAAGTTTGTGTAAGAAAAAAAGGTGAATAAAGTAAGAGAAAGGGTAAAGTGTATTTATTGTGGTATTAAAGGGGTAAGATGGTAACATGAGTATGTCAAAAATTGAATAAAGTAAAAGTGAATAAACAAATACAAGAACCTGAATGGAAAAGTGACTTATGAGTAGACAAAAAAAAGGAAGTGAATACTTATTACTCCCTTTGTCCCTATTTGTTTGCTTCGTAGACAAGATTTGCTTTATTTAGGATTGAATCAAAAGATTGCAAGTGGAACTGTGGAAGAGGGTGTATTTGTTCTTTTCACTTTTATGAGTATATGCAAGTGGGTTCAGTGGTGGGGCCCGTGGGGGTATGTTACTAATCTCACTACATTAGGAAAGGGACATTCAAAAATAGATTATATGGCAAACAAATAGGGATAGACGGAATACCTAAAGAATTTAAGTTTATCCTAAATTAATATTGCCTTAGTTTCACATTATTTGCAGCTTTTTCCAAATATAGATGCTGTACATTATTTGCAATTAATGTTTTGTTTTCCTTTTAGGTGATCATTTCTTTCTATCAATCTCCTTATCATATGCATCCATGGCCATATTATAAAAAAATTAATATTGTATAACTATACATTAGGACAAATTTAATTAAATCTCACATGATCATATTCTTGTACTAGTATAACTATTGGTAAATATTTAAAGTTTGGCCATAAAAATAGAAACAAAAAATTATATTATGAGGCGGGAGTAAACTCATTCACACATCCATGGAGGAAAATGACAGTCTAGGGATTAGGGCTATGAACACTGAACACATTTTACTAAAAAGAGATAATTTTCAAAAGAACTCAAAACTATATCTGTTATATAATTATTTATAAAAAGAAAACTATGAGAAATTTGGGCCAATGTTATCAAATTCTGAAGCACTTACCAAGTATAGAAGCCAGGTTAAACAATTGAAGCTTCTTACAAACATATTGTGGAGTCGTTCCAGCCGTATCGACAGTACAACCATGTTTGCACTTTTGGCATTCTCTCACCACTAAGACAAAAAAGAATTAAATTATCAGTTTGTCCTCAACAAGGATAAATGTCTGTGGAGAATAGAATAATGCAATGCTGCCACTTACATTGACATCCAAGATAAGGGTTCCCTACATAGCCTTTGAATGGATCTGATGAGCAAGAACAAGTATGAAAACCAAAGCCGAAAGTAATACAATCGAAATTATCAGACATCAAATCCTCTGCTGCTGTAAATGGACCACTCCATTCTAGTACAGTAGCCAAACTTGAGAAACTCCCTGAGAATTCAGTCACTCTTCTTATGTCAAGTAAACCCGCAGCCACATTGCAAGTCTGGGGATTTGATAGTGCTTCATGATTCTTGTCTATTTCATAATAATCAAGGCCATCTTCTCCCCTACCGTAGAAACTGTCGTCTGTTGAAGATGACAGCCTAGCTTGGCAGCATCCAACCCCATTACAGCTAGTCATGTTCTTCTTAGAAATATTGTTTGTACATACTGAAGCACATCCAGTCACGACTTCACTGCTACTATTCTTTAAAACAAGGCTGGCACCACAACCCTTAGACACAAAAACATTTAACTGAGTTGATAAAAGAAATGGAGTGCCACGAAGGTCAACACGCTGGACAACCGGTGAGTCAGTAACACCACCATTATCACTTCTGCAGATATTATGAAAAACGTTTTTCACTACTAGTGTTTGCCTGTTTGACATCATATTACTATTATCCATAACTGGTGATAAAGCGAAGTACCCTCCATCCCAATTTATGTCCATAACCTCAAAAAGGAGATCGCGAACGGGCAAGAATGGTTTCGGGGGATGAAAGGAGGTATTGCAAATGATCTCATAGGATTCATTATAAAAACATTTAGAACCAATCCCAAATGGATATGGAATCTTGACATCACCGCACTGATCTTGGCAACCAGGCTTTGCAATAGGTGGACCGTCCTGTAAAGTTGAGGACGAAACAGTTAGCTGCAGTGATGATTGCAGCTTAAGAAGCAGCAAAACCAGTAATATCATCATTGATTGCATAAAGTTGGTTCTAATGTTTAGATGTTACAAGTAGTATTGCTTAGTCCTAGATACGTGATGATATTTTTATATACACTACTACTATTATTTTTCCAATAATTATAAATGTTTTTTTTTTCACATTTCAAAGACTTTGGGCTATTGCCTATTGCGACTTTTCCAAGTTGTATCTATAATCTTTCAGCTTCCCTATTCATTTTCACATTATCAGTCAAACTTTGCAATTTCAAACGACAAACATTGGTCCCTTTTTTAAAAAAAAAACAATCCTACATTAATTTGGATGTTTCCGAACCAACCAAATAACACATTTGTGGGAGTGTGACACTTTTGACATATATTTTGTCACATCATCTTTCTCTCATCTCACAATTCAAACTCCTACGAATTACGGCTGTCTTGTGTCGTCTAGTCCCAAATAATCAAGTGGTTACAAAATGAGGGTATTGATTCCTCTTTCTTCAAATAACTAATTTGTAATCACTTGATTACAAAATGAGGGCATTGATTCCTCTTTCTTCAAATAAGTAATTCTAGTCCCAAATAATCAAGTGGTTACAAATAATAAGTAATTTCTGTTTGTCACCTCAAGTGAATTTCTGTTTGCATTTCACTTCAAGAGGTGACAAACAGAAATTACTTATTATTATTGTAATTAACCATCATCTTTCTTAGAAAAATTATACAAGTAAATTGTAAACCTAAGTCAGATAATTGCAAAAAAAATTACCGTGATTCAAAACACCAAAAAAAATTTAGATGAATAGAAATTATGAAACCCCTGATTTAGATAATGCAGAATACTCAGTGACTGAGTTAATTATTGAAAAATTTAGGGTTCAAACATAGTAATTCTAAATCATAATTAACAAGTTTTATCGACAATTAATTAACAAGCTTTATCGACAATTCAATATAGCCGAAAGACGACTGACCTGAGTTTATCTAGCTGCGCCATCACTTTATTAGTTCCGCAAAAATGGTGATCGAAGCTTTCTTCGTTTCAGTGTTCAGTTTTTTTTTTTTTTTTTTTTTTTTTTTTTTTCGGGACATTTTAGAATTACGAAGGTTTTATACCTTTTTTTTTTTTTTGTTTTTGTTTTTGACAAAGAAGGTTTTATGGTCATATAAAGGCCCAATTTATCCTAAAATAGCAAGGGCCCAATCCAATTCGTTCATAACTAGATTATTACGATCCAGCCCGGTAACGAGGACCAAGCCAGCAACAAAGATTTACAAGAGAGACACAATTAAATGTGGACAGTACACTAGAGGTGAGTAGGTGACAATTGAAGTGTGCGGGGCGAATTTGGTGAAGTCAGATCGGATTGAGTTTAGTCAATTTTAAATTTGAGTCATGCTAAATTATTGTGGGTGTGTTGTATTTCTTTAACTCAATACACATCCTTTTTCTTAGTTCTTAAAATTTACGAGAACTAAAGATTTGTAAATTTGTGTATCTTTTAGAAACTGTAGTTTTTAAACTTGCAACATGTCTGCTGGTATGCAGTGCCTACCAGGCTACCATTAGAATTTATGAGGAACCTTTGAACTATAGAACACATTTTAGTTCTCCTGCATAAAGTTCTAGCACCTTTGTCAAAATAAATAAATAAATAAATAAATAAATAAAGTTCTAGCACTAGCTTCCGGGAGGACATTAACCTTAACAGAAGCAATATGACTGAATTGGAAGCAAAAGACATTCTTCTTGATCATATTTATAGGGCAGATGATGTTTTCAGTAGCATCAAACACATGATCATTCAACCCAATTGCAGAAGTAAAAGATTGTACAAGTATACACCACAAAAACTTGGCATTTAGTGAATTTGAAAAAAAAAAAAAAAAGGTTTAGATTATGTGCAAAATCATATTCAGATTATGTGCAAAATCATATTCAGATCTCTAGCCCGTGAAATTATATTACAGGAAAATACAGTAGATATCAGCATTGCCTTGGGAAATAAAAACAAAGAAAAAACTAAACCTGACAAGCTAAAAATATCTTCGTATTACAACGACCTTCCTCAATACATTCTGTTCACAATCAGCTACATGTTGACACCACAATGTTTTTAACAGAATTACAGTGCACAAGTATGAAAAATAGATTACTAGTTAAGGTCTTCCTAGCAAAATACATGCTCAGAAATATAAATTCCATTTTGCTATGATTATAAATTTCATGAAACCTTCCTTGGCTATAATTTTCAAGAAATTAAACTCACATCATAATGTATGTGCCATAGCTCGTTGGACCACAGTGGAGGAAGCACCCGTGCCAACACCGGGATAGAATGAGCTGGTACTTGAAGAAGCACCATGCTTATTATCACTCATTTCCATCATCACTTCCTTACCTACCATAGAATTTGGTTCTGTTGAATGAGGCACATGGGATGATCTGATCCCATCTAGCACAATTGCGATTTCTTTCATAGTAGGCCTTTCTTTTCCATTCATTTTTAAGCATTCTCTTGCAAGCTTAGCAACAGCAACAAACTCTTCCTTCTTTCCCTCATCTAAAATCCGAGGATCCAAAATATCAAAGAGACGAGAATTTTCCATGTGGAACAGAAATTCAACAGCCAAACTAATCCATCCCCCGTCATTGGTGGGGCAGATTGGTTTTTTTGCCAGTTATAAGCTCAACAAGGACTACCCCGAAACTGTAAACATCACTTTTCTCAGTGAATACATTTGACTGGAAGTACTCTGGATCTAAATAACCATACGTCCCAATAACACATGTAGTCACATGTGTCTGTTCAATGTCAATGGCTCTTGAGGCCCCGAAATCTGAAACTTTGGCTCTAAATTTAGCATCCAAAAGTATGTTTGCGGACTTAATGTCTCTGTGATAAATAGGGGCAGATGAAGATGAATGCAGGTATGCTATAGCATCAGCTGATTCTGCTGCCATTTGCAGACGCATTTTCCAAGTAACATGAAAATCCCCACTTGCATCATGAATATGCTCATAAAGTGTCCCATTTTGAATAAACTCATACACGAGCAAAGGAACTTCTGTCTCTAAACAGCAACCTAGTAATCTGACCACATTCCGATGATTAAGATCAGATAGAATAACAACTTCATTGATAAATTGTTCTAACTGATTCTCATCTACTTTTCTAGACTTCTTAATGGCCACGATTCTCCCATCCTTTAACATACCCTTATAAACCGTGCCTTGGCCTCCTTGACCAAGGATTCTGTTTTTGTTGAAGTTGTCAGTGGCCTTCTCCAACTCTGTGACAAGAAAAACTTTCGTACTCTGGGCACCCTCACTAGAATATGATTGTTGCAACAGCAAGCCACCGTTTCTCTTGAAGTAGTTAGATTTATTTCGAATCTCTCTCCTTTTCTTTACTAATCTATAGAGCCCGTAGCTACCAAAGAGCAGCACCATCAATCCCATGCCTAAACTGAATCCTGAAATAAGCATCACAAATACATATAGAAAATTATGTCGAGTTTTTTTTTGGATTTGTAGCAACCAAGGAACAACACCATCAATCACACAAATACATATACTTCGTAGAAAATAAGTCCGCTACAAAAAATTGAGCACATGCAAGCATTTATCCTGTGAGTCTTAACAATATCATATCTATTCCAAGATAAATGAGAAATGATCATTACTTGCTAATCAAATATAACACCTACGGTGGGTATAGTTTCTGTTAAATACGGGTTTGGGCCGCACCCGTCACGGGAGAGTGCAAGTCCACCACTTTACAAGACCAAGGAGGTTCCACCTCAAGACCATATGGCAATGAGGGGAGTAGCCCCTTAGCCTTATATTGTGGTGGTAACTCTTGAATTCTTTCAATGTGGGATTTCATAACCACTACACTCCCCCTTTAGTGTTTAGTGTGGGACAAGAAGAATGCTCACATGTGGGTTGTTCATGGGCTCAACAGTTTCTATAATTAACAATCTGAAATCCAATTTTTAGAGTACATCTAGGACGATGTAGGCTGAAGAATTTTAGAATGCAGATGTTTAGAGTGCATTTGGAACTCAATATTATGGTCATTGCAAAGACGCTAAGGTTAGCAACACTAAGGAAATGCTAGTCATGGCATGCTAGGTCCATTAGCTGTATACATTGTAATTTCAATATTAGCAGGAAGAATATAGAAAATGATACCATATCACAGATCATTTAGTTTTAGACAGTCAAGACAAGGAAAATTGACTCTTAATAATCCCAACTATTGCTTATGTGTACAAAATAATACCATATAAGGTATTTGCTCTCAGCAATGGATTTGTCAATTATACAGTGAAGAATAATCTCTTTAAGAATGCTACAATTAAGGCTTTTCATTACGATTAGGAATAAAAAGGCTACTCCATGTTCCCATTTACGGAGTAGCAAATACACGTCAAACTAATGGAAATATGTCACATTACATTGATCTAAATCATAAAACTGACACAAAGCCATAAACTGATCAATAACGTTTAAACAACTGAACAAATTTTAATGAAGTTGTTACCCAGTATCGATTGCCACTTGAACCATGGATTTTTCTTGCAGTAATAGTGATATGGAACAAATCTTATTCCGCTAATATCACAACCATACCTGCACTTGCTACATTTCTCCACAACTAGAAAAAGAAAAAGGGACTTAATTAGTTAAACTAAATATTATTAAGTGAAAAAAGAGCGTCCAACTTACAGGAAGGAAAAAATGATTTATGAGATAGGTTGTTTACATTGACATCCTTCTAGAAGATAGGGGCTTCCTTCATAGGGAAAACTGCAGTAACAAACTCCTTCCTCTTGACACTTAAAATTGGGATGATCAACCGCGGAATTGTTCTGTATATATGAAGCTGGACCTTGCCAAATTAGTATTGTTGGGACTGAGGTTTTGGAGAGCTCGTTTACTGAGAAGCCGCTACCCCTTCTCATGTCCATTAATCCCATTCTCATATTGCCACAAGTATAAGAATCTGCTCCAACATCAAGATCCATCTCATAAAACTCAAAGGAAGAGTAGTGAAGCTCGGCTTGACAGGCTCCAACCCCATATAAATCAACAGTATTATGTATTCCACAAATGGCAGCACAACCAGCCAAGATGTTTCCACTCCTATTTCGTAAGAGAACACTGCCACTACAACCTTTCATGACAAGAGCATTCTCACCAGAGAAAGAAAATGGACTTCCACCAAAATCAATGCTGGAATTAGACCTGCATGTATTTGTATTGTGGACATCAGTCCTTACAAGTAGTACTTGGGACTGTTGGGAGTCTTGCCCCAGTGTTATATTCATCACTTCTAGATTGAACTTCTTTAGGAAAGGTTTGTGGGTACGACTACAAATGATTTCATAAGACTTACTGTAGTAACATTTATTACCGATTCCAAAAGGATACGGAATTGAGACATTACCGCATTTTTCTGGGCAATTAGGTTTGGCAATGGATGCTGCTGCTAACTGCAGTGATAACAGCAGCAGGAGAAACAGGACAAGGGACATCAGCATTTTGCAATGTGTATTTTCCTACTTTTGGTGTCTTGTTTAATTTTTCCTCCATGGTTCCTGCTGTATTTATTACTCGTATAAGCTAATCAACAGTATGAGTACAACCATGACTTTTCCAAGTCATCGCGAGTTCCTTTCATCTTGTGCAAAAAATCAAGACTCCAAAAGTCAAAACATCTCCTTTTGTTTTCCCCATTTAGAGCTGATGAGAGAAATTAAGAAAACAATGAAAAATCAAAACATCGGTGTGTGTTATAATCTTAGCCACAAGCTAATGAAAGCAATGTCAACTGTATTGACAACTACTTAAGCATTACAAGTTTACAACTATGACTTTTCCTGACTTTCGTTATCTTCTGCAGAAAAACCAAGAATCGATCAATATCTAGTCAAGCAACAAGGGAACATGAATTAATATTATGAATTTTATATTAACGCGTAGCTGAATTTTCTTTCCACAAAGATGACCAATTACTTACTCCGTATTCCATTTATGACCGATCCCAAAAGGATATGGAATTGAGACATTACGGCATTTTTCTGGGCAATTAGGTTTGGCCATGGATGCTGCTGCTAACTGCAGTGAGTGCAGATGCAGGATAAACAGGAAAAGGGACATCACCATTTCGTAATGTGTATGTGCATCAGACTATCAGTATATGTTCCTACTTTTGTTGTCTTGTTTTTTTTCCCTCTCCTTCCTGGTAATTGCTGTATTTATTGTAAGGTAATTCAGTATGTGTTATAATCTTAGCCACAATCCCCCTCAAAAAAAAAAAAAAAAAAAAAAATATATATATATATATACTTCCTCCGTTTCTTATTTCTTGCAACATTTGCCATTTCGAAGTGGTTCACATTTCTTGCAACAAATTTATTTTTTTCCTTATTTGGAAACTTTTTCCTGTCAAAATGACCAATATACCCTTACTTTAAAATTTTTAACACATAATACTACACATAATTACAACCCATTATAACCCTAATCTAAATTAATTATCTATGAAATTCCACCCAAATAATCAGCCCCATTATCTTTCTCTCTCCTCCTCCATTTCTCATTTCATCTTTTTCATTTCTCATCTTTCATAATCGAATCAATGGTTCATCAGATTTGGTGGTTTCGCAGGGATGGAGGAAGTTCGTCAGATTTGGTGGTTTCACAAACTAAAGGAAATTAATTCCCAGCACTATTCAAAATTAAAATAACACAATGAAAACTTAGAAGCAACTTCCTACTCCTAAGAATCAACGGCTCATCGTTCATCTCTTCTCATCTCTATTCCTAGTGGATTTGGTGGTATGTCGGGATCGGTGGTTTTTTGCTTTTTGGTGGCTTGTGGGTGGTTTTTGATAGGTGGGTTCGGTGGTTTCGTTGGGGGATTTGATGGTTTTGGTGGTGTCGTTGGTTTCGTTGGGTGGATTTGTGGTGGTGTTGGTGATTTCGGTGGTGGTGGTCATGTCGGTGGTTTCGCAGGGATGGGGTTTTAGTGGTTTCGTGGGTTTGGTGGCGTGGATCTGGGTGGTTTTGGTGGTTTCGGGTGTACTAGATCTAGTGGTTTAGTTGGTGGTGTCGGTGGTTTCGCAGGGGTGGAGGGGTGTTATTGACGGTTTTGTGGGTTTGGTGTTACAGGTCTTGGTGGTGGACTGGTGGTTCTGGGTGATGGTTGTGGGTGGTGTGCGTTAGTCGTGGTGGTGCTGGACTTTGGTTGTTTAATTGCTTTTTTAGTTGGATTAATTATTCTCCCATCTCTCCTCCTTAATTACATTATTTATATGCCCTTATTTTTCATTAAATATGCTTAAAAAGTTTTGACTAGGGAAACGTGCTACCCCTTTGTTACAAGAAATAAGAAACGGAGGGAGTAATTCTTAGCCACAAGCTAATGAAAGTAATGTCAAGTATTTGACAACTTGTTAAGCATTACAACTTTGACTTTTCCTAGACTTTCATCATCTTCTACGAAAAACCAAGGGCACAATATTTTAAATTTTATCTTTAACGAATGGAATAAGCAATATCTTTAAATGGGGCCTGTGTAAAATATCAATTACAAAATAATAATAATATACATAAGAGTTGATTTCCCTCAATATAGTTGGATCAAAAATTATTTCCCATCATACATTGGTTTAAAAATAAATTCCCAAGGTACCGTCGGTGCCTGGTTCAGCTTAGAATTGCTAATGTCGCTAGCGATTTTATAAAATGACATTAGCGGTTTTTTTTATTTTTTTAAAAAAAATACAAAGAGACGTGCTCTTTGTTCTTAGTATTATGAAAAGGACACATACACCCAAGTAAAGCGGGTTTGTCAGTTGGTGTTTGTTTTTTTCTCAAAAGGAATATAAACTTGTTATTTCAAAATGAGGTCTCTTTTTGCACATATATAGTATTCAATGCATTTAAAGAGGGAAAGAAACCAATTACTAATAAAAGGTGGTCTCTTTTTAAAACCGCACGAGTAGCGGTTCTAAAACAAAAACCGCTGATTAGCGGTTTATGGTGAATCAAAATAAAACCCACACCAATCCTACATGGACGGTATTTGAGGAATTTATTTTCGTAACAACGTATAAAGGGAATTTGTTTTCATTTTTACATTATTGTGGGAAATCACTCTACATAATAAGTCGTCACATTACGCTCCAAATACAAAATAAAAAACAATATGCAGTATTTCAACAGAATTACTTGCGTGGACCTGGTCCACGATAATATTATTATGGACCCGAAATTTATTTACACGCAACTAAAATTATATTGAACATAATGACCCTTATTTTTAACATACTAACCTTATTTTTCACATAGTAACCTTTATTAAAACTAGTATAACATTTAATAATATTGTGAACTTCAAATACGACGCTATTACCCTAATTTTAACATAGTGGCCTCTATTATTCATATTGAACAGTATATAAAATATTTCATTAAAAAAACTAACCACTTAGGCCTATATATTATCATTTCAACATAGTGACCTTTTTTATAATTGTAATGATCCTTTTTTTATATAAATAAAACAATCACAAATTTTCTAATATTAGTGGTCTATAATAAATTAGTGTGAACCAGGTCCATTTAAAAATTTGTAGTATTTTAATTACAAATTACTAATACGTAGTAGTATAAGTAATAATAAGTCATCAGGACTCATCACAATACACTCATCACTAATATTATAAATTATTAGCATGTTTTAAGACAAAATCATCAACAAGACAACAACACTTTCAGCATCAGCAGTTGAAGATTGCAAATTTACCATATATCCCAATAATTCTGCAAATTAACTATTCTTTTTTCGACAACCTGTTTTAGAGGAGGCCCCTATTTATCTTCTAGATAAACAAAAATGGTAAATCCCATGACATATTGGTAAATACTCCCTCCGTCCCCAAAAGAATGACCTATTTAGTCTAATTTTAGTCCCAAAAGAATGACTCATTAGCATTAAAATACCCACCAATTGCACAATATTTGTGCAAAATTATCTCTCTCTATTTTTTTTATAAACCCCATGTAAATTTATCTTTCCAATGTACTTTTGCTTTTTATATTTAACTTTATTAATATCCGCAAAATTAACCTAAATAGGCCATTCTTTCGGGGATGGAGGGAGTAAATGCATATGGAATTGTGTAAGTTGTACTCCCTCCGTTTTTTTTTTTATATGCATCACTTGGGAATGCACATAGTTTTAGGAGATAAATATAATATTGTGAGTGGGTGAATAAATTATTATAATAAAAGTATGATGAGGACCATGAAAGAGAAAGTATGTGAGAGATAATAGATATTATATTATTTAAGTGGGGACATAGAAGAGAGAGAAATGATAAAATAATTTGAGTGGGGTTTAAAGTAAGAGAGAGAAATAATAAAATATAATATAACTTTATCAAATATAGAAGTGATCCATATAAAAAAAACACACATAAAAGGAAAGTGATGCATATAAAAAAACGGAGGGAGTATTAAAAAAATTAAATCTGACAATAAAAAGGAAAAAGTTAAAAAAAATAAAATAAAGACCCACTGACTTAACAGTGTGAACTTTTTGAAGGCGTGTCGGTATAAGTGTGAAGCCATGGAAGAGGAAGAAGATGACGTCATTCCCCGCGACCTTCACCTTTCCTATCCGAAATCCATCACAGCCACCACCATCAAAGAGCCTCGTGTTCCACCGTCAACAATTCCGCCACAAACTAATTCCATGACGCTGCTTCGCCTATAGCCCAGCCGGCCGAACAAAAAGAAACCTCATAACCATATTTTGAAACGGATTAATCTATTATATTTTTATGAGAATCCCAATAAGTGCCAATGTAATACCCCGTATTTTTAACGTATTTTATATTTTATTTATTTATTTATAAAATATATTTTGGGTCAAACTATTTTAATTATTGGATTATTAATAAAGCAAGTATTTATATTTAGGCCAATAAGTATTTAATCAAAATGTAGTCCATCTTCATTATAAACCCAACCATCCTATTTTTATATTTGGGCCAACTCTTTTATCATCTAAGTTTATTATTTTTATGAAGCCCAAACCTACACTAATTACCCTACACTATATATATCTACTAGATCCCCAAAATTTCCCACACAAAAAGGTTAGTCTTATTTTCTTCCTTTTTCTCTCCTCTTTTCATTCTAGCTATTTTGATAATTTTATTTATGGGTTTTGGTTTTAATTATTCAAAGTATGTTTGATTAGTATCATAATTATGTTTTGATGATTAAAGATTGTAAATTTTAATAATAAAGTGTTTTATTTTCAGATTTCATAAAATTATAAGTTCGGGTTTTAAAATTATTAAAGACTTGATTTTTAGGGTTTTCATGAACAATTGATTTAGGGCTTTTATAGTAATGATGTTTTGAAATTTTGGTGATTATAACTACTACTTAGTTTAACTTAATTCTAGATTATTTTGAACACATAAATTCGTGTTTTAATTTATAGATTCCCGTTCGTTAATATTAATCTCTTTTTAATCCCGATCAGGTTCTAAACTCATCCGATTTTGACAAAAAAGTAGTGTTTTCCATATGGAAACAACGTTTTAAAAAAGACTCACTACCTTTGGTAGTGAGCACCACCCTCTCGTGGCCAAATTCAGCCTCTAAGTATGATTTTCGGGCAGTTTTTGATTTTTAACGAAGTTTTTTTTAAAATTTTATCCTTGAGTTTAAAGGGTAAGAGATAATTTAATTTTTCTATGGATAATTTAAGTATGAAGATGTATTTTGATGAGGTTTTGAAGTGGTTTTTGATTAGTTTAAAATGCTGGAATTTTATTTAAAGTAGTATAATTGTGATTTTAATAAAAGGGTGTGATAACCTATTAAAAAGGAGTTTAATAGGGGTTTTTAAATAATTTTCAGATTATTCTAAATAGTTTAAAGTGAGTTTAAGTTGCTAGAAATTGTGTATACAAGAATAATTAATTTAGTATTATTGTCCCTTATTGTAGGAGACTTGATTCGGGAATTGTTGTAGTATTTTCGGCCACTTTATGGGCTTAATTGAGGTACGTTCGCGTACTTAGCATATTTGATGATGTAGAATCATGCTAGGCTTAATTTCTATCAATTACAAGTAGTTTCATGCTAAGGTTCATGTATTGAATTGTGAATTATTGGTGTTGGTGAGTGAATTGTGAAGCATGAATTATTTGTGATGATCTATGGATTGGAAAATTATATTTTGGCATGATTATATGGACTACATATTTATTTATGGCATGATAGAGAGCATGTTTAGTCAAACTAATTGTTTGGTTATGTTTGGATTATTGAAAAGGAATTTTATTATGGTTCATATAATTTTTATTGATGCTTTAAGCATGAGGAAGGAGCTATGCAAGTGCCTATGTACACAAGGAATAAATTGTATGTCGGTGCCTTTGTGCACTTAAGGTGTTTTTAACACCGAGAGATAGGATTGTTGGCGCTTTGTGCGCTTAAGGTGTCTTTGACACTGAGGTAGATTTAAAAAGGGTTCAACATTAAATTTATTTGTGGTCACTAATCATTCAAGAATTAAATTGGTATGTTTGTCTGTTTGAATTATTATTGATGATTGAATTGTTATGCTTTGTGAGTCATCACCAAGTCTAATAATATGTAAACAACGTAAAGTGAAAGAGATTACGCACCAAAACTCTTGGAACGTATATACCTTGAGTATGAACATATGGGGGAATTATGGGGTTTTATATTTAACCATAACTTCTAATGGAGTACAGGACGCTGTATATTCCCTTTTATTATTATTATTATTATTATTATTATGCGCTGAATTCCGCCACCAATGTGTGGCATAGGTGATGCTGGCACGGTTAGCTCCCGTGTCAGTGGTCCTCAATTTATTGAGGCAGGTTTGGTTGGAAACCCGTTCGATGCGTAATCAACGCTAAATAAATTATTTAGTGTCCAGTTAAAGAGTCTTGTTGTTTGTTGTGTGTGCTTGTAAACAGGTGCAATGAGGTAAGTATGTGTGATGCTAGGAGTTGCATGTTAGTGTGTTTAAATACGCTTATGTACTCAGCTTTGCTGATTGTGTGTGTTGTTTGTGTCTGGCTATGTCTTTATCTTGGCTCTACGATGATCCATTTTAATGGAGAGTAGTGGGGGCAAGTGGAGATAATCTTTTCAGGTGTTGAAACATATTCATGACGGGGCATGAGTGAAGAGCGAATCATGCTAGTTTCTATTAGTTGAGATGTGGTTTATTTCGTTCAAATATTATATTATGTTATGCTTATGAGACTAACGCAAAGGTTTTCATAATTTAATTGGTTTTGATAAGGGCCTTCAATGGTTCCAAGTTGTAGGTTGATTTTATTTGACTTCGTTTGACTTTGGTTTTAATCTTTACTTTCGTTTGGTTGACTTTTAAGTGACTCGTTTTGAATGGTTTTGAGTTAAGTCTTCCGCTGTGTGTCTTTGATAATTGCCTTAGCCGTTTTCACGGTGGCGGTAATGTCTTAGATATTCCTAAATCGTATTTTAAAAAAAGAGTAAAGTGTATTTTAAAGGAAAGGAATTTCTAGGGTGTTACAGCCAACAATATTTACAGGCAAAAAAAGTGTATTTCAGAAATTAAACATCTACAATTAATTATATTTTATTTTAGTATTATAAACTGTCACTTAACTAACATCAACCGATAAGGTCATATTATAAATTTCTTTCATAAAAATATTATATGGTTTTAAAAAAAAAAACTTTTTTGAGATAACATCAACCGATAAAGCACATTTTTACATAAAAATAATAAAAATTATCTTTTTTGATAGACAATAGTGATTTGATTAAATTATTATAGTATATGCTTTAACTAAAAAAGATAATTTTTTTGAGATTTATATATATATATATATATATATATATATATATATATATATATATATATATATATATATATATATATATATATATATATATATATTAAAAAAAAAGTGTCAAAAAAATGTACGAAAAATAACGTGCATCACACGGACTTTCGTCTAGATTTAAGAGGTTTTAAAAAATTCTTTTGTTGGCCAGGTTCCAGTCCGATAGATTTCAGAACAGTCTAATAATGCACCCCCATTCCCTTACTTCCAAGTCTACTATACAAATAATACTCCCTCAGTCTCCTTTTGATAGTCCCTTATGAGCATTTTTCACGGGAATTAATAAATATAAATATGAATAGTAAAAGTACATTGAAAAGGTAAATTGACATTGGGTATGCAAAAAAAGTAGAGAAAGAAAGTAATAAAAGTACATGGGAAAACAAAATTTACTTGGGAAAGTTAAATTTGCACAAATATTGTTGCAAATTGGAGAAAATTTTGGTAAAAAATTAATATTAATAGTTGTTGAAAAAGTAAATGAGGTGAACATTTTGGGACTAAAATTTGTCCATAAGGGACTATCAAAAGGGGGCGGAGGGAGTACAATTTAAAAGCTTCCTAAATCCAAGAGTAACTTTTAGTATTAATACAATAACAGATGCCCAACCTATATACATACAAATTCACGTCTGTTACTAACACCTATCAGACCTTTAAGAATAAGATTTCGAGTAAGTATTACCCACTATCAACAGGGGCGAAGCCAGGAATAAAAATCTAAGGGGGCCAAGATTTGATAAAGTTAACAAAATTTTTTTTTTTAAAAAAAAATGCTTAAGTGGGGAGTCGACCTCTCTTACCATATAAACTCCAACTACCAACTGAGCTATCATTGGCAACATAGTATATAAGCTAAATATTTACTACTTATTAGAATTTTATGAGGGCCAGCCTACAAAATATACATACTACCTATTGAGCCACGGGGGGCCGGGCCTCCACCAGCCTCCCCCCCGGCTCCGCCCTTGACTATCAAGTATGGGTAATACTACCCAATACCACTATTATTTTTTATTTTTTTTTCTTTTCCCTTTCCTCTTCATCTTCTTCCTCCCTTAAACCCTTTCCCCACCTCCATGGATAACTCTCATTGTTGGCCAAACCTCCACCCACCACATACATTCACCTCCTATAGCAAGAAACCCTCCCCACTAGCTACTACCATGGTCGAAATCTTAAAACACGCAACTATTTCCGTTAAAAATCACCGGAAACAACCCAAAAAAACATAACCCAACAACGAGAGACACAAACTTATGACTCTAGCCATTAAAATTGGTGATATCTATGCTGGAAATCGTTGAGTTTGGTCGAAATTGACGACGGTACTTGTTTGTCGGTGCTCAGTTATTATTAATTTCTATACTCTTATTATTGGCTTGTGTACTGTTATTCTTGATTTGTATACTGTTATTTTTAATTTGTATACTGTTATTAAGAGGAGAGAGACTTCAGTTTTTCAATATGGGTAAATAATACATGAAATTACATTTTTGCCCTTGGTATGGGCCCAACGAGCCCATACCTGGCAGTGGTCTATCACTACTCTAAGATTTCATACTCTCTCAAAGGATGCCAAAATGCATACTGCATGGTTTCTGAGAAGTACAAAAAGAATATGACGGATTATGTTCCTCTCATTACAAATATCTTTCCATGGATACAAATAAAGAAAGTACTCCGTGTATTTGTTTTATTTGTTTCTGAGGAGTATTTGTTTTATTTTTAGTTCTTAAATTCCCGTGTAATTTTACAAATAGGAATGTAAAAAAGGGGACGGAGAGAGTAATTAAATAAGCTCACTAGTATAACTCAGAAGTCTAGATAAACAACAAAACAAATTTTATTTTATTATTTTTTTTTTTTTTTTTTTTTTTTTTGAGGAAACAAAACAAAGTACAATCTCATTGTGTTATGATTCATTTTATTTAGGTGAACCAAATGAAAAAGAGTTGCGTCCCAAACTCCGACTGTCCGACAGCTTATTGCAAAAGAACAGAGGAACCTCCTCAGAATATACAAGCCAAAGTTCAAATAGCAAAAAATTTACAAAAGAGGCAATTGTAAGATAGAACCACTAGACATTAAATGATCAATACATTCAACAGTTACCTCAACTGCCAATTAGTCAATCACCATTTATGAGTGGTAGGGCTTCAATAGAGAAGGAAGTGCGAGGGCTGTTGTCCGAAAAGAATGTGCCTCTACTAAAAGGGGAATTATACTCCATGAACATACAGTCACTCTTCAAACATTCTGGTGTTTTAGGCTTGGACCCATGGGGTGACCTAATTCCATCAAGAAACACTACAACTTCTTTCATTGTAGGCCGTTGTTTTCCATTCATATTCAGGCATTGCTTTGCTAGGTTGGCAACAGCAGTTAGCTCCTCTTTGGTAGCTTCTTCAGAAACGGAAGTGTCTAACATATCAGACAGACAAGAATTTTCCATGTGAAAGACAAACTCAGTGGCCAAGCTTATATACCCACCCGATTTGTTGGGGTAAATCGGTTTCTTTCCTGTTATGAGCTCAACAAGGACTACTCCAAAGCTATACACGTCACTTTTCTCAGTAAATTGATTCGATTGGAAGTACTCTGGGTCCAAATAGCCATATGTGCCTTGAACACAAGTGGTCACATGAGTTTCCTCAATGGTAATGGCCCTTGAAGCTCCAAAGTCAGAAACCTTTGCCCTGTATTTTTCATCCAAAAGTATATTGGAGGACTTGGAGCAGATGAAGATGAATGAAGGTATGACAGAGCACTGGCAGATTCCAAAGCAATTTGTAAACGCATTCTCCAAGTAACATGAAAATCTTCACTAGGATCATGAATATGCTGGTAAAGAGTCCCATTCGGAATAAACTCATAGACAAGCAACGGGACTTCTGTCTCTAAACAACAACCCAACAACTTGACCACACTCCGGTGATTGACTTGAGAAAGAATAACCATTTCATTAATAAATTGTTCCAACTGACTCTTGTTTACCTTCTTAGATTTCTTAATGGCCACAATTCTTCCGTCCACTAACATTCCTTTGTAGACTGTACCTTGCCCTCCTTGGCCAAGAATTCTATCTTCACTAAACTTGTTTGTCGCTTTCTCTAACTCACAAAACTCAAATATTCTAGTTTTATCAACAATACCATTTCTTGAGGAGATTTGCTGCTGCAATAGTAAACCACCATTTCTCTTAAAGAATTTAGCTTTAAGCCTAACGTCTTTTATCCTCTTCACCAATCTATAAAGCCAATAACAAACTAGGAGTAACATCACTAATCCTGTACTGACGCTAAATCCTGAGACAAAATCGAAACAGGCAAAAACAAAGTAAGACCTTAGTTTCTGCAAGATTGGAATAAAACTTTCTCAGTAAGACTAGAAAAGTTTAAAGATTGTACCATAGAAGGGAAATAAGCAATCATTTTAAACATCCCGACATAAATTTCATACATCGAGTGCTTTGGATTGCTAGGATCATTACAAATTATATTTAATGGGTTAAATTGGGTCTAATTTGGGTCGTTTGGGTTGGCAAGTTCTCTTTTAGCAAAACGGGTTTGGAATCCGATCGGGTCGGGTTGCTGGGTCGGTAAAGGTCTACATGCATCCGCGTATTTCTCTCTCTATCTTACACTCACAAACAATTTTTTTCTATTATTCCATGCACCCTCCAAAGTTACAAATAATATTAAACGGAGGCACCTAGGTAGTAATTCACACTCCTCATATTAGCAAATGCTTCTCATATCCTAGCCTGCAGTTATGAGAGTCATTAATGACTCTAGTAAAGATAAGTTGGAACTACATTTAGGGCCTTTTCCGATTTAATGAAAACAACTGAGCTGAATTGATCGGGGCTCAACTGAATTGAATAAAGCTGAAATGAATTGTTTATGACTTATGAGAGAAGGCCAAGGGAATTAAGAACTGAATTGATTGGAGCTAAGTTGAAATGAAATTAAGCTAAATAGAAGAGGCCCTAACACCAATTTTTACACACATGTTACCAAATAGAATTCTATTAGTACCAAACAAAATACATAAAAAATTCTCATAATATAGGCGTAGTTCCCATCTTAATTTGTACAGTCGGATACCTTACGTGATCTATGCCTTTTTTTATTGTGTATTAACATAATTATTTAAAAAAAAAAAAAAACTATAAAACTACATATTGGGACGATTTTAATTATGTCTCACATGACCATATTCTTGTAAAACTATAAATTTTCAAAGTTTGGCCATAAAAATAGAAACAAAAATTATATTATGAATCGAAGGGAGTAAAGTCATTCACATATCCATGGAGGAAAATGACAGGCTAGGAAGGAACTAGGGCTATGAACACTGAACACATTGTGTTCAAAGGAGATAATTTTCAGAGGAACTTAAACGACTACCTTCGTTAATTATTATTATTATCAGCAACTTTAGAATTTTTTATATCTCACAAATAACACCCCAAAGTTGCAGATTACAATTAACGGAGGAAGTATATCAGTTATAAATTTTATTATTTCTAAAAAGAAAACTATGATCAATTTGGGCCAATTTTATCAAGTTGTGCAGCACTTACCAAGAATAGAAGCCAGGTTAAATAAATGATGCTTCTTACAAACATATTGTTTTCCAAACTCATCTGTAGTACAACCATGTTTGCACTTCTGACATTCGCTCACCACTAAGACAAAAAACAAAACCAAAAAAAAATTATCAGTTTGTCCTCAACAAGGATAAATGTCTGTGGAGAATAGAATAATGCAATGCTGCCACTTACATTGACATCCAAGATAAGGGTTCCCTACATAGCCTTTGAATGGATCTGATGAGCAAGAACAAGTATGAAAACCAAAGCCGAAAGTAATACAATCGAAATTATCAGACATCAAATCCTCTGCTGCTGTAAATGGACCACTCCATTCTAGTACAGTAGCCAAACTTGAGAAACTCCCTGAGAATTCAGTCACTCTTCTTATGTCAAGTAAACCCGCAGCCACATTGCAAGTCTGGGGATTTGATAGTGCTTCATGATTCATGTCTATTTCATAATAATCAAGGCCATCTCCCCTACCGTAGAAAATGTCGTCTGCTGAAGATGACAGCCTAGATTGGCAGCATCCAACCCCATTACAGCTAGTCATGTTCTTCTTAGAAATATTGTTTGTACATACTGAAGCACATCCAGACATGACTTCACCGTTACTATTCTTTAAAACAAGGCCGGCACCACAACCCTTAGACACAAAAACATTTAACCACGTTGAAAAAAGAAATGGAGTGCCTCGAAGGTCAACATGCTGGACAACTGGTGAGTCAGTAACACCACCAATATCACTTCTGCAGATATTATGAAAAACATTTTTCACTACTAGTGTTTGCCTCGACATCTCATCTTCCTCATATTCTGGTGATATAACGGAGTACCTTCCATCCCAATTTATGTTTATAACCTCAAAACGGAGATCGTGAACAGGCAAGAATGGTTTTTGGGGATGAAAGGAAGTATTGCAAATGATCTCATAGGATTCATTATAAAAACATTTAGAACCAATCCCAAATGGATATGGAATCTTGACCTCACCGCACTGATGTTGGCAACCAAGCTTTGCAATTGGTGGACCGTCCTGCGAAGAAGCGGACGATACAGTTAGCTGCAGTGATGATTGCAGCTTAAGAAGCAGCAGAACCAGGAATATCATCATTGTTATTGCATAAAAATTGTTTCTATTGTTTTTGATATGATAAAGTAGTATTGCTTAGTCCTAGATACGTGATGAAATTTTTTATATGCACTAATTTTATTAATTTTCCAATAATTATAAATGTTTTATCAACAATTCAAAGACTTCGAATTATTGCAACTTTTCCAAGTCGTCCCATAATCTTTCAGCTTCCCTGTCCATTTTCACAATAACTGTCAAACTTTGAAGTTTCAAACAAGAAACATTGATCTTCTGGTCCCTTTTAAAATAAGAAAATTATGGTTTAATTTGGATATTATCGAACAAACCAAATATCAAATTATTGACACAAATTTTGCCACGACGGTGTTACACTGTTACTTGATAATTGACATTCCTTTAGAAATTAAGTGCATCACGATTCTTAATTGAAATTTTTTAGTACTACGTATATGAAATCCCTAATTCAGATAATGCATAATTCTCTGAAATTGAGTTGATTAATTAAAAAATTAGGGTTCAAAACTAGTATTACTAAATCACAGTAACTAACAAGTTTTATCAACAATTAAATAAAAAAAAGGGATAAAATTAAAAAATATAATCAATATAGCCGAAAGATGACTAACCTGAATTTATCTAGCTGCGCCATCACTTCAGTTCAGCAAAAATGGTGAATTGTAGCTTTCTTCCTTTCAGTGCGATTTCTTTTTTTTTTTTTTTTTTTTTAATTACAGCATTTTTTTCCGGGACATTTTTCTATGATTTTAGAATTACTAAGGTTTTATTCAAAAATAGCAAGGGCCCAATCCATTTCATAGCTAGCTAATGGTCCAGCCCGCTATGGGAAATTGACAGTCCGATTACTTTTCTATCATACTTCTGCCGTTTTTCTTACTTACTTGTTTTGACTTTTACACTATTCCACTCAACTTTTGATCGTCTATTATGAATTATGTGTAAGAAAAAATATATTTATGTGGGATCTTGTTATAATCTTCTAAATAAGTACTATCACAGTATACTTATAACTTTTGCGAAATTTACTTAAATTTACTTATAGAGATTTAAAATTATTAATGGTTAAAGTTGTGCATCAACAAGCGCGATAAAATAACACAGGTCAAGTAATTAGGTGCTAACGACTAACGAGGGCCAAGCCAGTAACAAAGAATAGGATATTTCTTTAAAATAAGAACTGGAGAACAATTGAATTTGGGCACTGTAGAGTTATCAATCTGGGTGTGTGGGTTGTGTTCGGTGAAGTAATGTTGAATTTTTTTTTAAGTCAAGTCATGTAACTCATGTTAAATTATTGTGTTCTTTCAAGTATAATTCAAAATCTGAATTTCTTTTTTTTTATTTTTTCTTTTCAGATTGGGTCTTTTTGACATCTTTAAACGTGACATTGCCACATTTACAATTTCCTCGTGAAGACGATCACTTATTTATCATGGAGGACAACCGAAATAAACTCAAAGACATTGATTTGAGAAAAAACCAGTGCAGTGTTTATTCATTTTTAAAATCAAATCTACGAGAACTAATTATTTGTGTAACTTTTAATTACTGCAGTTTCTTCCTCTCAAATAAAAAAATAAAAAAAAAAAAAATTAAAAAAAAATTACTGCAGTATCTAAATATAAAAAGTTACTGCAGTTTCTAAATCTGCAAGGCTGCATAGTGCCTAACTGCCTGCCAGGCTACCATTAGAATTTATGGGGAACCTTTTAGCTGTAGAGCACAATTTTTTGAATACTGTAAGTTATATGTGATCAAAAAATGATTTAGCACATGGTACAAGGCTGCTACCCATTATGAATCTGTGAGGTCTCCTGCATGAAGCTCTAGCTTCTGGGAAGGAATGAAACTATTAAGAATTTGAAAGTGACTGATTTGAAAGTTAAAGACATTCTTCTTGATTATATTTATAGGCAGGTGATGTTTCAGTAGCATCAAACACATGATCATTCAGCACATTTGCAGAAGTATCCACCAAGAAATAGTTGGCATTTAGACATTTAGTGAATGTGTAAAAATAGTTAAGGTTAGGTAAATTTACAGTAGGGAGATGCTTGTGAATTTCCAGATTATTTGCAAATTCCATGTAAACAGTTACTATAACTTAACAGACAGTAAGAGAGAAGCTTCATCAATTTTCAGATCTCCAGACCGTGAAATTATATTACAGGAAAATAAGGTAGATATCAGCATTACCTAAAGAAATCAAAAATAAAAATAAAAAAATAAAAATCCGATAAGCTACAAATACATTTCCTTAAATCCTTAAAACAGTGCACAAGAATAAATATTAGATTACTAGTTAAGGTATTCATGATAAGGACATCCTAACAAAATAGTGAAATACATGCTCAGAAATATTAATTCCATTTTGCTATGATTATAATTTCATGAAACCTTCCTTAGCTATAATTTTCAAGAAACTTACATCATACTGTATGTGCCATAGCTCGTTGGACAACAGTAGAAGAAGCACCCATGCCAACACCGGGATAGAATGAGCTTGTACTTGAAGAAGCGCCATGCTTATTATCACTCATTTCCATCATCACTTCCTTACCAACCATAGAATTTGGTTCTGTTGAATAAGGCACATGGGATGATCTGATCTCATCTAGCACAATTGCGATTTCCTTCATAATAGGCCTTTCTTTTCCATTCATTTTTAAGCATTCTCTTGCAAGCTTAGCAACAGCAACAAACTCTTCCTTCTTTCCCTCATCTAAAATCCGAGGATCCAAAATATCAAAGAGACGAGAATTTTCCATGTGGAACAGAAATTCAACAGCCAAACTAATCCATCCCCCGTCATTGGTGGGGCAAATTGGTTTTTTGCCAGTTATAAGCTCAACAAGGACTACCCCAAAACTGTAAACATCACTTTTCTCAGTGAATACATTTGACTGGAAGTATTCTGGATCCAAATAACCATACGTCCCAATAACACATGTAGTCACATGAGTCTGTTCAATGTCGATGGCTCTTGAGGCCCCAAAATCTGAAACTTTTGCTCTAAATTTAGCATCCAAAAGTATGTTTGCGGACTTGATATCTCTGTGATAGATAGGGGCAGATGAAGACGAATGCAGGTATGCTATAGCATCAGCTGATTCTGCTGCCATTTGTAGACGCATTTTCCAAGTAACATGAAAATCTCCACTTGCATCATGAATATGCTCATAAAGTGTCCCATTTTGAATAAACTCATACACGAGTAGAGGAACCTCTGTCTCTAAACAACAACCCAGTAATCTGACCACATTCCGATGATTAATTTCAGATAGAATTACTACTTCGTTGATGAATTGTTCTAACTGATTCTCATCTACTTTTCTAGACATCTTAATGGCCACGATTCTCCCATCCTTTAACATACCCTTATAAACCGTGCCTTGGCCTCCTTGACCAAGGATTCTGTTTTTGTTGAAGTTGTCAGTGGCCTTCTCCAACTCTGTGACAAGAAAAACTTTTGTACTCTGGGCACCCTCACTAGAATATGATTGTTGCAACAGCAAGCCACCGTTTCTCTTGAAGTAGTTAGATTTATTTCGAATCTCTCTCCTTTTCTTTACTACTCTATAGAGCCCGTAGCTACCAAAGAGCAGCACCATCAATCCCATGCCTAAACTGAATCCTGAAATAAGCATCACAAATAATATAGAAAATTATGTCGATTTTTTTTTTTTTGGATACATAGCAACCTTAGAGCAACACCATCAATCACACAAATACATATACTTCATAGAAAATAATGTCGGCCCTGGAAATAAGATCCAACGGGTATGCCATTCATGCTTCTTTACAGTACGAGAACAAAAACTTGGGCACAGGCAAGCATTTATCCTAGTATATATGAATCTTAACAACATTGTATTATTTGTATCTATTCCAAGAGACCAAGATAAATGACAAATGATCATTAATTGCTTATCAAATATAAGACCTATGGTGGTATAGACGTATAGTTTCTATGATTAACAATCTGAAATCCAATTTTTTTAGAGTACATCTAGGATGTAGGCTGAGGAAATTTATTAGAATGCAGATGTTTGGAGTACATCTGGAACTCAATATTATGGTCATTGCAAAGAAGCAACACTAAAAAAATGCTAGTCATAGCATGCTAATTAAGACCATTTAGCTGTAGACATTGTGATTTTATTATTAGCAGGAAGAATATAGAAAATGATACCAGATCGCTCGCAGATCATTTAGTTTTAGACAGTCAAGACAAGGAAAATTGGCTCTTGACAATTGTCCCAACTATTGCTTATGTGTGCTGTGTGCAAAATAATACGATATAAGGTATGTGCTCTCAGCAATGGATTTATCACTTAGACAGCTAAGACTTTAATCTCATTAAGATGCTACAATTAAGGCTTTCCATTACGATTAGAAATAAAGAGGCTAACCCATGTCCCCATTTACGGAGTAGCTAATACAAACCAATGGATATGTCACATTACATTGATCTAAATCATAAAACTGTCACAAAGCCATAAACTGAATAACGTTTAAACAACTTAACAAATTTCAATGAAGTTGTTACCCAGTATTGATTGCCACTTGAACCATGGATTTTTCTTGCAGTAATAGTGATTTGCCCCAAAGTCCATTCCCCTAATATCACAACCATACCTGCACTTCCTACATTTCTCCACAACTAGAAATAGAAAAAGGGACTTAATTAGTTAAAGTAAATATTATTAAGTGAAAAAAGAGCGTCCAACTTACAGGAAGGAAAAATGATTTGTGAGTTACATTGACATCCTTCTAGAAGATAGGGGCTTCCTTCATAGGGAAAACTGCAGTAACAATTTCCTTCCTTATCACACTTAAAGTTGGGATGATCAATTGCGGCATTATCCTGTATATATGAAGCTGGACCATCCCAATTTAGTACTGTTGGGACTGTAGTTTTGGAGAGCTCGTTTACTGAGAAGCTACCCCTGTCCATTACTCCTATTCTCACATCCCTGCAAGTATAATCTGCTCCAACATCAAGATCCAACTCATAAAAATTGAAGTATGTGTATAATAACGAGGCTTGACAGACTCCAACCCCATATAAATCAACAGTATTATGTATTCCACAAACGGCAGCACAACCAGCCAAGATTTCTCCACTCCTATCTCGTAAAAGAACACTGCCACTACAACCTTTCATGACAAGAGAATTATAATAAGAGAAAGAAAATGGACTTCCACCAAAATCAATGCTGGAATTAGACCTGCATGTATTAGTATTATGGACATCAGTCCTTACAAGTAGTCCTTGGCCTGACCCTTCGAAGCCTTGCCCCAGTGTTATATTCATCACTTCTAGATTGAACTTCTTTAGGAATGGTTTGTGGGTACGACTACAAATGATTTCATAAGACTTACTGTAGTAACATTTATTACCGATTCCAAAAGGATATGGAATTGAGACATTGCCGCATTTTTCTGGGCAATGAGGTTTGGCGATGGATGCTGCTGCTAATTGCAGTGAGTGCAGCTGCAGGAGAAACAGAAAAAGGGACATCAGCATTTTGTAATTTTCCCTCTCCTTCCTGGTTATTGCTGTATTTATTATAAGGTAATTCAGTATGTGTTATAATCTTAGCCACAAGCTAATGAAAGTAATGTAAAGTATTGACAGCTTGTTAAGCATTACAACTTTGACTTTTCCTAGACAGAAAAACCAAGGGCACAATATTATAAATTTAATCTTAACAAATGGAATAAGCAATATCTTAAAATGGGACCCTGTGTAAAATATCAATTACAAAAACATAATAATAAGTCGTCAAAGCTCCAAATACAAAATAAAAAGCAACATGTAGTATTTCAATTACAAAATACTAATATTATAAGTAATAATAGTCATCAGGACTCATCACATTACACTCATCACTAATATTATAAATAATTAGCATGTTTTAAGACAAAATCATCAACAAGACAACAGCACTTTCAACATCAGCAGTTGAAGATTGCAAATTTGCCATATATCCCAATAATTCTGCAAATTAATTATTCTTTTTTCGACAACCTGTTTTAGAGGAGGCCCCAATAGGCCATAACCATATTTTGAAACGGGTTAGGGCCTGTTCTCATTGACTGAACTCAGCTGAACTGAACTGAAATGAATATTTTATAAGAGAAGGAAATTAGGAGCTGAGCTGAACTGAATTGAATTTCATTTCAACGTATGAGAACAGACCCTTAATCTATTATATTTTTATGAGAATCCCAAGTGCCAACAATATTTACAGACAAAAAAGCGTAACATCAACGATTTATTATATTTTATTTTAGTATTATAAGATTCGGTAACGTCAATTGTCACTTAACTTACATCAACCGACAAGGTCATATTATAAATTACTTTCATTAAAATAAAAAAAAAAAATCTTTTTTGAGATAACATCAACCGATAAAGCCACATTTTTACATAACAATAATAAAAATTATCTTTTTTGATAGACAATAGTAATTTGATTAAATTATTATAGTATATGGTTTAACTAAAAAACATAATTTTTTTGAGATTTATATATAAAAAAAACCACGGGTCAGAAAAAATGTACGAAAAAACCGTGCATTGCACGGACTTTCATTTAGATTTCAGAGGTTTTAATAAATTCTTTTGTTGGCCAGGTTCCCATCCGATAGATTTTAGGACAGTCTAATAATGCACTCCCATTCCCCTACTTCCAAGTTTACTATACAAATAATACAATTTAAAAACTTCCTAATTCCAAGAGTTACAATTAGCATTAATACAATAACAGATGCCTAACCTATATACATACAAATTCATTTCTGTTACTAACACCTATCAGACCTTTAAGAATAAGATTTCATACTTTCTCAAAGGAAGGATGCCAAAATGCATACTGCATGGTTTCTGAGAAGTACAAAAAGAATATGACGGATTATGTTCCTCTCATAACAAATATCTTTCCATTGATACAAATAAAGAAAGTAATTAAATAAGCTCACTAGTAACTCAAAAGTCTAGATAAACAACAAAACATAATTTCTTTGTTTTTTTTTTTTTTTTTTTTTTTTTTTTGAGGAAACAAAACAAAGTACAATCTCATTGTGTTATGATTCATTTTATTTAGGCGAAACAAATAAAAAAAAAAAAAGATGCGTCCCAAACTCCGACAGCTTATTGAAAAAGAACAGAGGAACCTCCTCATGTTATGGAATTCCAACACAATATACAAGCCAAAGTTCAAATAGCAAAAAATTTACAAAAAAGGCAATTGTAAGATAGAACCACTAGACATTAAAAGATCAACACATTCAACAGTTACCTCTACTGTCAATTAGTCAATCACCATTTATGAGTGGTAGGGCTTCAATAGAGAAGGAAGTGCGAGGGCTGCTGTCAGAAAAGAATGTGCCTCTACTAAAAGGGGTATTATACTCCATGAACATACAGTCACTCTTCAAACATTCTGGTGTTTTAGGCTTGGACACATGGGGTGACCTAATTCCATCAAGCAACACTGCAACTTCTTTCATTGTTGGCCGTTGTTTTCCATTCATATTCAGGCATTGCTTTGCCAGGTTGGCAACAGCAGTTAGCTCCTCTTCGAAAGCTTCTTCAGAAACGGAAGTGTCTAACATATCAGACAGACAAGAATTTTCCATGTGAAAGAGAAACTCAGTGGCCAAGCTTATATACCCACCCGATTTGTTGGGGTAAATCGGTTTCTTCCCTGTTATGAGCTCAACAAGGACTACTCCAAAGCTATACACGTCACTTTTCTCAGTAAATTGATTCGATTGGAAATACTCTGGGTCCAAATAACCATATGTGCCTTGAACACAAGTGGTCACATGAGTTTCCTCAATGGTAATGGCCCTTGAAGCTCCAAAGTCAGAAACCTTTGCCCTGTATCTTTCATCCAAAAGTATATTGGAGGACTTGACATCCCTATGATATATTGGAGCAGATGATGATGAATGAAGGTATGATAGAGCACTGGCGGATTCCAAAGCAATTTGTAAACGCATTCTCCAAGTAACATGAAAATCTTCACTAGGATCATGAATATGCTGGTAAAGAGTCCCATTCGGAATGAACTCATAAACAAGCAACGGGACTTCTGTTTCTAAACAACATCCCAGTAATTTAACCACACTCCGGTGATTGACTTGAGAAAGAATAACCATTTCATTGATAAATTGTTCCAACTGACTCTTGTCTACCTTCTTAGATTTTTTAATGGCCACAATTCTTCCGTCCTCTAACATCCCTTTGTAGACTGTACCTTGCCCTCCTTGGCCAAGAATTCTATCTTCACTAAAATTGTTTGTCGCTTTCTCTAACTCACAAAACCCAAATATTCTAGTTTTATCAACAATACCATTTCTTGAGGAGATTTGCTGCTGCAATAGTAAACCACCATTTCTTTTAAAGAATTTAGCTTTAAGCCTAACCTCTCTTATCCTCTTCACCAATCTATAAAGCCAATAGCAAAGTAGGAGTAACATCACTAATCCTGTGCTGACGCTGAATCCTAAGACAACATCGAAATAGGCAAAAGCAAAGTAAGATGTCGAGTTTCAGCTAGAATGACATAAATTTTCTGGGTAAGACTAGAAAATTTTAAAGATTCCAACATAGAAGAAAAATAAGCAATCAATTTAAGCATTCGTAAGAAAAATAAGCAATCATTTTAAGCATTCATAAGTGACATGGTTTCCGGAGAACTCTTTTGGATTGGTTTATAACACAATTCCACAACAATATTTCTTGGTAGCATTAATAAGTAAAAATGTATAAATAAATATTTTTAGGGATATCAATGCACACACAGTATTTTTAAAAGTTGAAAACAAAGAACAATTAACATTAATGAGGGCAGATAAGTAAATAAACAGGTATAATTATCCAACAGTATTTATGTTGATGACTACACGGAATAATCATATTTGGTTCATGTTAGCCGACCCCACTTTTGGGATTAAGGCTTTGATTGATTGATTGATTGATTGATCTCAAACATTTTAAAAGTAGGTAAAAAGAAATCCAAAAGCAATTTGGGCCAATTTTTTCAAGTTCTGAAGCACTTACCAAGAATAGAAGCCAGGTTAAACAAAGGATGCTTCTTACAAACTAATAATCGTGTTGTAATATCGGTAATACAACCATGTTTGCAAATCTGACATTCTCTCACCACTAAGACAAAAAAGAACTAAATTATTAGACTGTCTTCAAAAGAAGGAGAAATGTGTGGAGAATATAAGAGTTCAACGTTGCCACTTACATTGACATCCAAGATAAGGGTTCCCTACATAGCCGTGTTCATCATCACACGGACAAGTGAGAAAGCCATTTGCGGAAATATCACATGTCGAACCCTCTGCTGTAAATGGACGACTCCATTCCAGTACAGTTGTCAAATTTGAGAAATTCCCTGAGAACTCAGGCACTTCATCTTTGTAAAGTAAACCCGCAGCCATATTGCAAGTCTGGGGATTTATTAGTGCTTCATGATTCATATCTATTTCATAATAATCAAGGCCTTGAATTTCATCATAACCGGTGTAACTGTTGTCTAGTGTAGATGACAGCCTAGATTGGCAGCATCCAACCCCAATACAGCTAGTCATGTTCTTCTTAGAAATATTGTTTCTACATACTGAAGCACATCCAGTCACGACTTCACTGCTACTATTCTTTAAAACAAGGCTGGCACCACAACCCTTAGCCACAAAAACATTAAACTGTATCGAAAAAAGAAATGGAGTGCCGCGAAGGTCAACACGCTGGACAACTAGTGAGTCAGTAACACCACCATTATCACTACTGCAGATATTATGAAAAACGTTTTTCACTAGTAGTGTTTGCACATTATCAGATGGTGACATACGGGAGGGATTTCCATCCCGATTTATTATCATAACCTCAAATTGGAGATCATGAACAGGCAAGAATGGTTTCGGGGGATGAAAGGAAGTATTGCAAATGATCTCATAGGATTCATTATAAAAACATTTAGAACCAATCCCAAATGGATATGAAATCTTGACCGCACCGCACTGATCTTGGCAGCCAGGCTTTGCAATAGGTGCACGGTCCTGCGAAGAAGAGGGTGATGCAGTTAG
Organism: Chenopodium album; assembly: GCF_948465745.1. Taxonomy (NCBI): domain Eukaryota; kingdom Viridiplantae; phylum Streptophyta; class Magnoliopsida; order Caryophyllales; family Amaranthaceae; genus Chenopodium; species Chenopodium album. The sequence continues at coordinate 3,583,605 of NC_137855.1, forward strand.
CTGCAGTGATGATTGCAGCATAAGAAGCAGCAGAACCAGGAATATCATTATTGATTGCATATAATTGTTTCTATTGTTTTGATATGACTAGTATTGCTTAGTCCTAGATATGTGATGATATTTTTTATATGGACTAACTTAATTATTTTTCCAATAATTATAAATGTCTTTTTCAACATTCCAAAGACTTTGGGTTATTGCAACTTTTTTAAGTCGTCTCTTTAATCATTCAGCTTCCCTTTCCACTTTACATTTTCAGTCAAATTTGAAGGTTCAAACAAGAAACATTGGTCACTTGGTCCCTCTTAAAATAGGATATTATGCTTTAACTAAAATTTGGATCTTATCGAACAAACCAAATAACAAATTATTGACACAAATATTGCCACTAGGGTGTGTCGGTGTTACATTGTTACTTGATAATTGGCATCCCTTTAGATATTAAGTGCATCATTTTCCATAATTGACTTGTTTTTAGTCCCTACTACATTTTTTTTGGTTGGAAATCTTCTACTGTTTTCTACTTCCCCTGTTTCTAAATAAAGCTTTTGATTATTATTTTACACTATTAATATACTATACTTGACCATTTGATTAAGCATTAAAAATTACATAGTAAAACGTGATATTCTGAAAAGATTAATTAAACAACAATTAAAATAATGACATTTATCTAAATATATTAAAGCAAATACTACATAATATATAATCAATGTAAAAAGCTAAAGTGATGCATCTAATTATAGCAAATGAGTAACTCCGTAATATATTTCTCTCATCTCATAATCACAATTCACAATTGCATTTCACTTGAACAGGTGAAAACAGAAATGTAAATAATAAACCAATTTGCCATAAATCAAATCAATAAAAAAAGTTTAGATGAATAGAAATTATGAATTCCTAATCCAGATAATGCAGTATTCTCTGAAATTGAGTTGATTATTGAAAAATTAGGGTTCAAAACTAAATCATAACTAACAAGTTTTATCAACAATTAAATAAATTAAAAAAAAAAAAGAATAATATTTCAAAAAATCAATATAGCCGAAAGACGAATAACCTGAATTTATTTACTCGTAGCTGCGCCATCACTTCAGTTCAGCAAAAATGGTGAATTGCAACTTTCTTCGTTTCAGTGTCGATTTTTTTTTTTTTTTTTTTAATTACAGCTTTTTTTTTCCGGGACATTTTAGAATTTTAAAGGTTTTATTCAAAAATAGTAAGGGCCCAATCCATTTAATTAAATGTTCAAACAAGATACGGTCCAACCCACTTAGGGGAATTGATGGTCCGATTATTTTTCTGTCGTATTTTTTTAATTTTTTCAGGTGCTAACAACTTAAAGAGGGCCGAGCCAGTAACAAAGAACAGGAGATTTCTGGGTGTGTAGGTTGGGTTTATTAAAGTTATGTCGGTTCTATTTTAGATTTAACTCATGTTAAATTATTGTGTTCATATACTCGTACATTTATATTTTAATTTGATTTTTTTTAATTGCATTTTTTTGACACCTTTAATGTGGCATAGTCACACTTACAATGTCCTTGTGAAGACGATCACTTAATTAGCATGGGAGACAATTAAAATAAACTCAAAGGCATTGATTTAAGAAAAACAAGTGCAGTTAGTTGAATTTAAGAAAATTATGAATGAAGCTTTCTTCGTAATTTTGTGTATAAAAGTTTATTTTCTATTTTATAGTATTCAGAGTCAGGTAAGATAATATAATATCACCTAAAGTCTAAAGCTTTAATTAATGTTTTTGGTAAAATGAAGAAAGCTTATATATTACTTAAAACCCTACATACTCCTACACACTATTATTTTTGTTTATCGCCGCATTATTTTTAACATAATTATCTTGTTTAGGAGTGCGGAAGTATAATGCACCAAAAAAATTGCAACTTCAAAATGATGACTATCTTGTAAGGAGGATAAAAAATGGTTTGAGATTAACAATATAAGAAGTATGTATTTTTGGAGCAGAGAATTACAAAAGACAAAATCATAATAAGACAATTTTTAAGGGACAAATTACAAGGAGTATGTATTTTTGCGACCTTCACAAAATGCCAAAGGTTTCAATTGATAACCAATAACATTAATTGAGACAATGGTTTGATCATAGATTCATAGCATATAACAGGGCTAGATACATTAACATGACTAATTTGATTCTAGTAACTTTACTAGGCAATTCATTGACATTACTACTATGATCAACTAAAAAGGTTTAAGTGTTTAACCTTGCATGAATCACTTCAACTTCCATCCATTCAGTTTCACTGCTTTAACTTTTTAAGTCACTTTTATTCACTTTAAATACCCAACTAATACTTCAAATTTTTTCTGGCTATAATCCTCCATACACTAACTACAAACGTATTTCAATCCTTGCGACATTTTTCCAAAAAATGGTACAACAAAGTAAGTCGAAATCAGCTAAAAAGCCCACCAAAACAAACCTCAATGATAAAGACATGAACAAATCCCTTGTACCTACTGATACTACTCATGCTGATGAGCATGATATCCCAGCCCCACCACCACTCATCTCCTCATACAATGATCAAATACGCCCTCTCCTCGATGCAGTTGACAAGCTGCGAACTCTCAAAGTCATGAAGGAAGGCATCCAACTACCTACAATCGTCGTTGTAGGTGACCAATCATCAGGAAAATCTAGTGTCTTAGAGTCCTTAGCAGGTATCAGCCTACCTAGAGGTCAAGGTATCTGCACTCGAGTCCCACTCATCATGCGCCTTCAGCACCAGCCTGATCCCACCCCACAACTCTCCCTTGAGTACATGGGTAAAGTCTTGCAGACAGATGAAGCTCATGTTTCTAAAGCAATAAACTCGGCTACTCAAGAAATTGCAGGAAAAGCCAAAGGAATATGTAATACTCCAATAACACTTATAGTCAAGAAAAAAGGAGTTCCCGACTTGACCATGGTTGATCTCCCTGGGATCACCCGAGTGCCAGTCCGAGGCCAACCAGAAAACATATATGAACAAATCAGGGATATTATAATGGAGTATATTACCCCTGAAGAGAGTATCATTTTGAATGTTCTGTCAGCAACAGTGGATTTTTCGACTTGTGAGTCAATTATGATGTCACAGAATGTTGATAAAACTGGGCAGAGGACTCTTGCTGTTGTTACAAAATCTGATAAAGCTCCAGAAGGTTTGTTAGAGAAGGTAACCAATGATGATGTCATAATTGGGTTAGGTTATGTGTGAGTTAGGAACAGGATTGGGCAAGAAACATATGAGGAAGCGCGATTAGAAGAGGCAAGACTGTTTGAGTCCCACCCTTTGCTGTCAAAGATTGATAAATCGATTGTGGGGATCCCGGAGCTGGCTCGGAGGTTGGTTCACATTCAGGCCAGCATTATTTCCAAATGCTTGCCCAACATTGTGCAGCAGATTAATGCTAAGTTGAATGCTAATGTTGCTGAACTGAACAACTTACCTCAGAACCTATCGTCTGTGGCCGAGGCTATGACAGGATTCATGCAGATTATGGGATCAGTGAAGGAATCTTTAAGGAAGATCCTTATTAGAGGAGAGTACGATGAATACCCTGATGATATGAATATGCATTGCAAAGCTCGTTTAGCTGAGATGTTACGCGGGTTTTCAGAGCTTATGCATTCAAAAAAGAAAGATGAAACTAAATTAGGTAATTTTCTAATGGTTGAAATTCAAGTTCTTGAGGAAGCTAAGGGAATTGGACTACCCAATTTCCTTCCTCACTCAGCTTTTATCACTTTATTGCAGAGGGAAGTGAAGGAAATATCACAAACTCCAGCTGAATTCATGACTAAATTTTGGGGATATGTAGAAAGTGCAGTGCTCTCCATTATAATGCAGCATTCTGACAGTTACCCATCTCTTCAGAGCTCCTGCAGAAGAGCTGCAGTTAATCTGATTTCTAGGAAGAAAGATCAGTCAATTATTCGTGTCAAGGAGATTGTGCAGATGGAGACATATGCTGACTATACTTGTGATTCACAATACCTATCAGTCTGGAATCGGCTTATGTCACATCAGGATAAGTTTATGAATATTGTGGAAGGCAAATCTGTACAGGTGAATACAGGTGAAAAGGTAACCAGCATGGAATTCGAGGGACTTGGTAAGGTTGATTTGATGCATTTACAAAAGTATAAGCACCTAGCTGAGCAAGCATTTGACATGAAGATGCGAATGATGTCATACTGGAAGATTGTTTTGAAGAGGTTGGTGGATTCCATAGCTCTTCATTTGCTGTTTAGTATTCAGAATTTAGTGAACAATGAATTGGAGGGTGAGGTTGTGAATGAAGTGATGGGACCTTATGGAGGAGGTGTTGAGAGGATGCTGGAAGAGTCTCCAGCTGTGGCGGGAAAGAGAGAGAGGCTCAATAAGAGCATAAAACTTCTGAAGGAGTCGAAAGATGTAGTTTCGAAGATCATGGACAGAATTGCTGCGACAGAATGATTTTAAGTTGTATTTTATGAAGATTTGATCAGGATTGCTCCTGCCATAGGCTTATTGACTTATTGTCAGCAACTTAGCAGAACATTTGGGCATCAGTAGCTTATGTTAGTTTCAGAAAAAAATTTCTATTTAGTTTCACATTTATTTTACTATTGTCTGTCATCAAGGTTTCAATTATGTAAAAGGTTACTTTATAAATATTACTTCGCATGATGCATCCATGAATGAATAGTAGTATGATTGCTAGTATATGTTTAGTTGCATATAATCATTGGTTCCAGCAGTGTGCGGATCAACAATCCGGTGAAGATATAAGGAATATGAAAATTTCACTCTACAGGAAAAAAAAAACTATGGTGTTTATGAACTAAAAATGTTTTGTATAAGAAATTCAAATTATCATGATGATTACAGTTAAGCTTCCTTCCACCAAAAGGAATAAAGCCACTTATTCACTTCTGAAGCAGCACAATAATAATACAATTAGAAAAGTGCTCGAGAAGGCAGCTCCCAGTACAAGAAGGTAAACACAGAATCTAACAAAGTTCAGTTCAAGAAACACACAAATGTAATAAGCTACAATTTTGTATAATTACTACAGCAAAAGTCTTCAGAAAGTACCATACAATTGTCAGATGTTGACCATAAGTGGTTGGACTTCCATGGAATTAGAGGGGCCGTCATCTGAAGAGAGCATTTCTACACTGAAAGGACCGCTATGTGTGCTAACCATTTCTGTAACCACATGCTTGCTTTCTGGTGGAATTGGTCCTTTGATATGAAGGGGGTGGTGTGACCTGATACCATCTAGTAAAACTGAAATTTCTTTCATAGTAGGCCGTTGCTTCCCTTTCATTTCTAGGCACTGTCTTGCAAGGTTAGCAACAGCCACAAACTCCTCTTCCTTACCCTCATCTACAACTCGAGCATCCAGAATTTCAGAGAGACTAGAACTTTCCATATGAGAAAGAAATTCAACAGCCAAGCTAATCCATCCTCCCTCTTTGGTTGGGCAAATCGGTTTCTTGCCAGTGATAAGCTCAACCAGGACTACACCAAAGCTGTATACATCGCTTTTCTCAGTGAACTGATTTGATTGAAAGTACTCTGGGTCCAAATAACCATATGTGCCTAAAACACAGGTAGTCACATGAGTTTGCTCAATGGTAATAGCTCTTGAAGTCCCAAAATCTGAAACCTTTGCTCTGAATTTTTCATCCAAAAGTATATTGGATGATTTGATGTCTCTGTGATAAATAGGAGCAGATGAAGATGAATGCAGGTATGCTAGAGCACCTGCTGATTCTGCTGCAATTTGTAAGCGCATTTTCCAAGAGACATGAAAATCTTCAGTACCATTATGTATATGCTGATATAGCGTTCCATTATGGATGAACTCATAGACAAGCAAAGGGACCTCAGTCTCCAAACAGCAGCCTATCAATCTGACCACATTTCGGTGATTGATTTGAGAAAGGATAACCACTTCATTAATAAACTGTTCCAATTGGCTCTCATCTACCTTTTTAGATTTCTTTATGGCCACAATTCTTCCATCCAGTAACATACCTTTGTAGACTGTACCTTGGCCTCCTTGGCCAAGTATTCTGTTTTCATTGAACCCGTCAGTGGCTTTCTCCAGCTCAGTCGCAGCAAAAATTTTAGTGTTCTCAACAACACCATCTTCGGAAGACAATTGTTGTTGCAGTAACAAACCACCATTTATCTTGAAGTATTTAGCTTTCTGTTTCATCTCTGTTCTCTTCTTAATGAACTTATAAAGCCAGTAGCAACCTAAGACCAAAAGCACCAATCCCACGCCTATGCTGAATGCTGAAAACATTATTATGTACACAACATCATTAAATACAGGATTTATACATAAAAATCTAGGGAAGATCTAAGGAAAACAAGCACAATAAACTCAATTCACTCCATCCCAATAAAAACACCCAATTTGTAAGATTGAAGATATTCATGGCTAAAATGGTAATAAACAGGAAATTACTTGTAGAATATTAGTCTGTTTTTAACGAGGAAAACTTAGAAAAATTGTAGAAATCTATAAATAACATGGAAAAAAATTACAATTATAGAGATGTGGAAATCCTGTGGTTATATTTGCTGGGTTTAGTTTCCAGAATCATCCCTTCAGAAATGATGGAAAATTTGTGAATACCAACTTATTATACATTTTCACTTGCATTTCAATATCTTCCTTGTTTCACTGTCAGACTTGCAAAGAAATGGAATACACTCCTCAACAGACATCTTCTTTCTGCCAACAATTTATCAAAACAAATTATCATCACCATTCACCAACAATGATGACAGGCCGACAGCCACTAATGCCAACATAAAAGTCTTTTTTTTCCTTCCTATTATTCAAAGATACGAACTAGGCAGATAACAAAATGTAGGGGGTGTATCAAATCTCAAATGATCAACTAGCACAACAACGACAAGCAGAGAATTTATTTTTGAAATAATTGATGAGGTCAGTGGAAAAGGCAAATTATTCAGCTTGGAACAAATTTGTGATGAAAAATTAGCAATACAATGCTGAAGCAAATATTATGAGCAGATTGAGCACATTGGACCATTGCTGGAAGCTTTTGATGTACTTACCAAGAATCAACGATAGCTTCAACGTTTGATTTTTTTCACAGAAAAAATAGGCATGATAAGGACCTGGGAGATTTGTATAGCCCAAAGTACAACGACTTCTGCACTTATGACATTCTTTTACAACTGATATGGAAAAAAAATGAAGATTAAATTAGTTTACCTTGTATAATACTAAAAACTACAAAGTACAATGATAAAAACAATTAGAACGTAAGATATTTCGGTTTACCTTGGCAACCTAAGGGGCGATAGGCATTTCCTTCATAAGGAAAATTACAATGACACAGTACACCATTAAACTCTTCAAAATAACAAGTGACATTGTCTTTTGTCCCCACCCACTGTTCTTGTTGAAATATGTGTTTAAATTCCCATTCTAAAACTGCAGGAAATTCTTTCAAATTTAATAGTTTTCCGGACAACTGCTTCACCGAGCTACTCTCGATCAAGGCTGCTGACACATTGCAGGTGCTGAAATTAGATAGTCCCGTCTGATCAAGAGTTATCTGATAAAAATCTAAGCCCTTCCCCTTATCAACGAAGTTACCTGATGACAAGAGTGCGGCTTGGCAACATCCAACTCCATAACAATTACTGTTGTTCATGCTTGCACCTTCGTTGGCACAAAGTGCAGCACAACCAGTCAAATTTTCTCCGTTCCTATTCTGCAGAACAACACTTCTGCCACAACCCTCCACCATAAATACATTCAACCACCTAGAAAAACGGTATGGACTCCCGCTGAAGTCAATGCTTTTGACTACTGAAGTACCGATTGCATGTACCTCAGCTGTGTTAGTTCCACAAAAGCTTCTAAGTGGGAGATTAACTTTTAGTCTTTGTCTGTCTGCTACCAGGCCATCCCATCTTTTGTCTACACGAGAGTACATTCCAGGCCAATTAATTTCCAGCACCTCGAGATTGAACTGACGCAAGAACAGTTTTGGAGAATGAACAGATCCATTACAAATGATATCGTACCCTTTGTCACGGTAGCAATTAGGCCCAATTCCAAAAGGGTATGGAATTCGGACATTACCACAGTGATCTGGACAATTAGGCATTGAAATACTAGGCATATTACCGCCTGCAGCTAGCCATAGGAATGATGCTAGCAGAAGCAGGAACAACAACATGCATACCATTCTATTTTATTTTTAGAGGAGCTTTTCTTAGTCTAATGTAATGTAGTACAATAAAACTGAACTAAAGCAAACTCGTACTACAATCATTAAGAAAGTATACGGGATATTTAACTGGCTGGCTTATGCATGCATCTCTAAACTGTCTTACTTTCAAGACCATTCATTCTTCTAGGACTTTTCCATGTCTTATCTTCAGAATATCAAAGTTCCCATCATAGTACCATCTTCTAGGTAATCCACAAAATATAAAACAAACTCAAGTCCTATCAAAGATAGAAAGACGTTGAAAATTACATATGATGTGTTTTATAGCTAAATTCAAAGGAAAATTATATTTTGAATGAAACATTAGTTATACACCTACTACTATTCTTATAGCACTACAGTACAGTTAACACGCAAGCTCCCTCCTCGTTCTGATCTTCTATAAAAAAATTCTTAAGACAACAATATTAACATTATGAGAAGAAACTGAGAAATTCTGGACAACACAAGAAAATTCATGCAAAAGCACAGATGAACCAACAGCAAATGATTCTTTGTCAACAATAAATAAATAAATAAACAGCAAATGATTTGTGATAAATTACGTCATGTTCGAGTGTAGGTATTCACAAAGGAGTGACGGCAAAATACTCCATCTAGTGTTCAGTCCAAACCAATTTAAGAGCATTATTAAGATAATATTCAAACATTATCGCTGTCAGGAGACAAGAGCTTAGGAACAGGATGACAGCAAGGTCGGATCAGACATGAAAAGTCTCTCTAGTACCTACCTCTTAACATACACACACGACACTGATGCTTCAGAAGACCTCCATTAAGACGAGTGTTGGTGGTAGCTATCTAAAAAAGTTGACAGAAAATTGTACCCAACACTAATTTTGTCATTGCTAGTATGATTGTCTTAAGCATGGCTGGTTACATAAAATCATTGGTCCCAGCAATGTGCAGCAGTGCAGATCAAGAAGGCGGTGAACTGGTGAAGAGATAAGATACATGGAAATTGCATTCAACAGGAGATAATAAGCTAAATTCACTTCCTGTATATGGTGTTCATGAAATAAAAACGGTTAGTATAACAAAACCACGACTACAATTAAGCTTCCTTAAAACAGAAGGGGTAAAAGCCAATTATTTGCTTCTGAAGCAGCACAATTATTAAAAAAATTAGACAAGTGGTCGAGAAGCTAGCTCCCAATACAAGAAGGTAAACACATTATCTAACAAACTTCCAGTTTAGTACACAACTTTGTATTTTTGTATAATTAATTACTACAGCAGAAGTCTTCAGAAAGTACCATACAATTGTCAGATGTTGACCATAAGTGGTTGGACTTCCATGGAATTAGAGGGGCCGTCATCTGAAGAGAGCATTTCTACACTGAAAGGACCGCTATGTGGGCTAACCATTTCTGTAACCACATGCTTGCTTTCTGGTGGAATTGGTTCCTTGAAATTAGGGGGGTGGTGTGACCTGATACCATCTAGTAAAACTGAAATTTCTTTCATAGTAGGCCGTTGCTTCCCTTTCATTTCTAGGCACTGTCTTGCAAGGTTAGCAACAGCCACAAACTCCTCTTCCTTACCCTCATCTACAACTCGAGCATCCAGAATTTCAGAGAGACTAGAACTTTCCATATGAGAAAGAAATTCAACAGCCAAGCTAATCCATCCTCCCTCTTTGGTTGGGCAAATCGGTTTCTTGCCAGTGATAAGCTCAACCAGGACTACACCAAAGCTGTATACATCGCTTTTCTCAGTGAACTGATTTGATTGAAAGTACTCTGGGTCCAAATAACCATATGTGCCTAAAACACAGGTAGTCACATGAGTTTGCTCAATGGTAATAGCTCTTGAAGTCCCAAAATCTGAAACCTTTGCTCTGAATTTTTCATCCAAAAGTATATTGGATGATTTGATGTCTCTGTGATAAATAGGAGCAGATGAAGATGAATGCAGGTATGCTAGAGCACCTGCTGATTCTGCTGCAATTTGTAAGCGCATTTTCCAAGAGAGGTGAAAATCTTCAGTAGCATTATGTAAATGCTGATATAGTGTTCCATTATGGATGAATTCATAGACAAGCAAAGGGACCTCAGTCTCCAAACAGCAGCCTATCAATTTGACCACATTTCGGTGATTGATTTGAGAAAGGATAACCACTTCGTTAATAAATTGTTCCAATTGGCTCTCATCTACCTTTTTAGATTTCTTTACAGCCACAATTCTTCCATCCAGTAACATACCTTTGTAGACCGTACCTTGGCCTCCTTGGCCAAGTATTCTGCTTTCACTGAAACCGTCAGTGGCCTTCTCCAGCTCAGTTGCAGCAAAAATTTTAGTGTTCTCAACAACACCATCACTGGAAGACAATTGCTGTTGCAATAGCAAACCACCATTAATCTTGAAGTATTTAGCCTTTAGTTTCATCTCTTTTCTCTTCTTTACAAATTTATAGAGCCAGTAACAGCCTAGGACCAAAAGCACTAATCCCAAGCCTATGCTGAACGCTGAAAACAATATTATGTACATAACATCAATCATAATGGGGATTACACAATTCTGTATTTAAGTAGATCAGAGGTAAACAAGCACAATAACTAAGCACCCAATTTGTAAGATTAAAGATATTGAGAATGTAGTGTAAGAAGCCCGGGACATATACTCATAACTAAGATGGTAACAATAATCAAAAAAGAATTGAAAGTGCAACAACCTTGTCAGAGTTCCTAGTGTTTTTTTTTCTGAAATTTGTGTTTAATGAGGAAAGATTAGTAAATTGTAGAAACCTATGGATTCTTGCTGAAAAGGTTTAAATTACCAAGTATAAAAAACTAAAATTAAAGAAATAAGAGGAAGCCTCTATTTTATTGGTATGTTTAATTTTCAATTATTTTCCCTTAAGAAATGATAAAAATAAAAAATAAAAAGTTGTTGAATGTTATTGAAAATTAAGAACACAAGTTTAGCTATACATTTTCAATTAATTTCCCTGCATCAAGCCAAACATGAAAATTAAGTAAATTACTAACATTTTAACAACTTCCCACAGTAAAAATAAATGAGTAGTACCACCGTTACACTTTCTAGTTTCTACAGGTTTCCTTCAAGGCTACAGGTTTCAGATTTTTTCTAATATTCAAAACTGAACATGGCTGATCAGCAATACACAAGGAGGTGCATTAAAACTCAAATTAACAACTAGCACAACTATGACAAACTGAGAAATTCAGAGAATTGACAAGATCAAACTAGTTTTTAATGGAATAATTAGCTTTGGAACAAGTTTGTGCTTACAAATTATCAATACCATGGAAGCAAACAATAATTACAATATGAGCAGATTGAGCCATTCCAGGCAGCTTTTGATGTACTTACCAAGAATGGAAGCCAGCTCTAACTTATGATTTTTTTGACAGTAATATTTAGTGTAGTAACCTTTGTCATCAGTGGCCAAAGCACAACGATCCCTGCATTTGTGACATTCTGTTACAACTGAGCAAAACAAGATTGAATGAGTTTTCTGGAAATAATGATACAGGCAAATAACATATTACGTTGAAGATAAAAACAATTACAGTATAAGTTTCTGTTTACCTTGACATCCATCGGGCAGATAGGGATTTCCCTCATAGGGAAAACCGCACGTACAACTTACAGCATTATTATTGTCATAATTACAACTGAAATTGTCACGATTCAGATACAACTCATTTTGAGGTATTACGATGAATTTAGGAGCCCATTCTAAAACCGCAGGGAATGCTTTCAGATTTGATAGTTTCCCAGACAACTTCTTCACCGAGTAACTTTCAATCAAGGCAGCTGACACATTGCAGGTGCTGAAATTAGAAATTCCTGTGTAATCAAGAGCTATCTGATAAAAATCTAAGCCCTCCTCCCTGTCAAGGAAGTCACCTGTTGGAGATGACAAGAGAGAGGCTTGGCAACATCCAACTCCATAACAATTGCTTGTGATTATGCTTGCACCTTCATTGGAACAAACTGAAGCACAGCCAGTCATAATTTCTCCGCCCCTTTTTTGCATAACAACACTTCCACCACAACCCTCCACCATGAAAACATTGAACCACCTAGAATAACGATATGGACTCCCATTCAAGTCGATGCTTTTGACTACTGTAGTCACGATTGCATCTGCTGTGTTATTTCCACAAAAGTTTCTAGGAAGGAGATTTACTTTTAGTCTTTGATCGTCTGCTTCCTGATCACTCTCTCGCTTATCTAGACGGGAGTACCTTCCAGGCCAATTTATGTCCAGCACCTCAAGATTGAAATGGCGCAAAAACGGTTTTGGAGAATGAAAAGAATCATTATTATTACAAATGATCTCGTACCATTTGTCATGGTAGCAATTGGGCCCAATTCCAAAAGGGTATGGAATCTTGACATTACCACAGTGATCTAGACATTCGGGCATTGAAATATTACTGCCTGCAGCTAGACATAGTAATGATTCTAGCTGAAGCAGAAGCAACAATAGGTACAACATTATTTTTTTAAGGAGCATTTCTTAGTCTATCTAATAAGCAGTGCAATTAAACTGATCTTAAGCTATCTCATACTCTGTAATCAAGTGGGCTGGATATTTTAATTGCTGGCTATGCATCTCTAAACTGTCAAACTATCAAGAGCATGCTTCTATGACTTTAAAAGTCCCTTTTTTTTTTTTTTTTTTATAAATATATATATTTATATCAAAGTCCCTATCCTAGGCTTGTCTTCTAGACAATCTACATATTCTAAAATAAACTTAATTCATATTAAAGACCGTATGACATGTCAACTACAAATAAATAATACATGGAGTTATGTAAATTTAGCATATTGTCCACTTTTTTCTTTTTTTTTTTCTTTTTTTTTGGGGGGGGGGGGGGGGGGGGGGGGGGGGGGGAAGTAACAAGATGTAATCAATTTGCACTGCTATTCAAAGTTACCCCAGCACAAAAGACTTACCTTCTTAGAAGATTCTCATATATTATACTATATATTAACTTTCACTAATTTGCATTTCCATAATTAATTAACATTTACCGAGTTTTTTAGCCCACAAAATTCAACATTGATTAAGAAATGTTGGCCACAATCACAAAGAAAAAAACGTTATGAAAAGGGGCCACAGATCATTTAGCAGGCAGCTTCTCATGTCCCTCGTCAAATTTAGAAGGTGGGCATTACAGTCGAAACTTCAGATGATATTGAAAGATGATGTATTGCATTAAATAAGAAAGGAAAAAAAAGGGTCAAAATTAAGCTGCTGAAGGTGTCCAAAGTCATAATTTTTAAATTACAATGACTGATTTATAATCACCAAAAATATTTTGACCCTATGTTTTGTAATTTCCTCTATTTTGAAAAAAAAAAAAATCCAATTTCGCAAATTATCCCTATACCACTTACCCTGTGACCTTAAAATGCAGAAATCGTTATAACGACCATGCGATATGGGATAATGACTTCACTACAACCAGCTATTAAAACACACTTGGCGGTTAACTATCTGTATTCACTCAAGCTGAATGAGAGCAACAATCCATTCTCCATTTTTGCTCAGTAACACAGCAACACAGACATAAGACTAAGTTCCAAGTATAAAATAAATTCACGAGATTGATGAACACTAGCTGTATCTCAATCATTGATAGGAGTAACCTGCTTTTCTAATTTCTATTCATCAGATCAAAGACTCGGACTTGGACTTGGACTTTGACTTTTCTAAGATTCCTATGTCTTCATCAATCTGGTAACATTAATCAAGTACAGAAGTTAACTATTGCAGCAAATAAGTTGAATTATTGTCCCTAATTATTAATGTCATGTCGCTAATTATTGTTTCTAATTCTAAACACAAGTCTTAAGTCCGACCTGCCGGAATCGAACCAGCGACCTAAGGATTAATCTGCTGATCAACTACAGTCCTCCGCTCTACCAACTGAGCTAAGGTCGGGATCTTTTGCTACCCTCAAATACTTCAATTTTTTTTTTTTTTTTTTTTTTTTTCCACATCCCTTTCCTTCTCTACCAACCCTTGAACCCTTATTCAAATGCAACCAAGCAAAATAAACCCTCAAATACTTCTAAAATTCACATAAACTGGATATCAATTTTCAATAAATAATTGGACTAACTTACAAATTTTCAACAAGCAAACCAATTGACAACCCTAAAATGCAGATTAATCCAGTACATATTCAATAAAACCCAAAGAACTTAAATTAAAATTTGCATAAATTACCAAAATCATAATCTAATATGGCAGCTAAGTATATCAATTTTTTCAACTTGAAAAGACTACACCACATTCACAAAGTAATTAAAAAACAAATATGGTAAAATGTAAATCAATAGTTAAAATTAGGGTTCGAATTTAAGATAGTAATTCAAAATTTACACAAATTCCACAAATTAAACAAAAGTATCGATCCAAAAAAGAGAAAGAGGAAAAAAATTAGGGATTTACCGTATATTGAAGACTTCAAACTGATGAAGGCCGCAAAAAACTTCGTTTTCTTTCAAAAGTCACGCCATTAATAAATTAAAATAGAAGAAAAAAAAAAAAATGGCTTCGCCCAGGTTCGAACTGGGGACCTTCAGTGTGTTAGACTGACGTGATAACCAACTACACCACGAAACCTTTGTTGTTTACTAAGTCGTTAAATATAATGATATCCTAAAATAAAAACATAGATCTACTACATCAGTAAAAATTGTTTTTTCAAAATGGCTTCGCCCAGGCTCGAACTGGGGACCTTCAGTGTGTTAGACTGACGTGATAACCAACTACACCACGAAACCTTTGATGTTTATTCGAATTATTGAATAAGTTTGATACAAAAATATTACAATGTCATTAACTTGTGTGTAATCACTGTAATCTATACATTTCATAAATATTAATACATTATGTCTCTGTACACGAAAATAAATCAAAGAAGAATGAACTTATTTGATGATATATGCATACTCATTTTATACTAGTGATGCATCACTTTCTCGGTTTCTTAATACATGCATCATTTTGACTAGACACGTTTGTCAATGCACTTCTCTAACTGTTACATTACTCTGTCCGTACCATTACATCCACCACCTTGAGTCAAGTACACACTTTTGACATGTTTTCCCATGCTTCTTAGTAATACGCACCAATTCGAGAAGGAAATGGAACTAAGATGTGAACACAGTGATCTAAACAAGTAAACATCATGGCTTTGCTATAAAGAACGGATTTTCAAACAAGGGTATGAAGCCAACAAGACTGTTGCACAGAATACTATTTGGATTAGCTAAATCCAAAGCAGATACAAGATAACATTTTTTGTGTTACTGTGAAAGATCCTCCAAACCTCATCCCACTGACGAATGATTGTACATTTGTAATCAAAAATCTGGTAATAAGCTCTTCCAAGCAGTGTTGCTTCTGATCTAATGCATGAACACAGCTTCCTTGCTTCAACTTATTTTGTCATAATAACTCGAAAATTAAGGAAAAGTATTATGATTTTATTGTCTCAATAAGTTCAACTCTTGCAATATTGACTGCTTTAGAAAGCTTCACATCTGCAACACAGCCTTTGCTATTACTGGAAATGACTTTTTAACATGTAAATATGCAAACAAAATGGATTGTGTTGATCTTTGAAAATAATAAAACATTGATGCAAAAAGTCGTAATTTTTTACATCAGAATTGATGTAATTGTGATTATAAAGGGGCATGCTGCATATCTAATCGTTGATCAACCAAAAAATTAACCAAATCTTATAAATGAAGATAAAGCATAGCTTTATTCAACCAAAGAATGTAGAGTTACATGGGATGCTACAAGAAAGAATCTGAATAGTAGAATTATTACCTGACATTACAACACACACTACGAAGAAATGAATCATATTTCGCAACTTAGACTATGGAGTATAACTTAACTATAACATACAAACTCCAAGACTTAAATTCTTGGAAGGAAAAGGGGTCACTAACAGAGTTTGTGATATACAATTTTCAGTATGTTTCAGTATTAATTAGTGGTGTACAAAATTGGTCTACCCATAGATCTACGTCGATCACATTTCAATATCATCAAGATCAGGGAGAGGGAAGCGAAGAATTGCTGCAATGCCAGTCAGCTGTGCTAATTCTGCATCCACAGGGCGTTATAAATAGTGAAATTAGATAGCTAGGCAGATAAATAGAAAGACATAGAAAGCGAAAAATAAGGACCCTTCTTTGTTGACTTTAAACATTCAAACTTTCTTTTCTTTTTGGAATTTTTTTTTCATTATATCTCCGTGAACATCTAAAAGATCCATTTGTCAGCTATTTTAAGTTTTTAACCATTCATGATTCAAGAAGCAAGCACCAAATCATTTAGCATTCCATAAATCAATGCAGTTGACTCAATAACAGTATGGGATGAAAATATGAAATCTATACATCCTACATTGTTTTCAAATTTTCATGTGTAGGATATCTTCCATAGTCCCAAAATTACACCAAAGATGTATTAATTCCGTATGTTTAGATGTCACTTTCCTATGCAATCAGCACACTATTCATATCCAACTAACAATCGCAGCTGGCCTAATGGAGTCAAACTGACAATATGAATCCTATAATTTGCAAAAAAGATGTTGCTTCAAAATGTTTATAGCACTGGACAGAAGTACTTACGCTCCCCTGAGACATGCATGGACGAGAATATATGAACACTTCCTCCAGAATCTTTGACTGAATTGACCAGGTTGACATATTTTTTCCGTGTTGCAATGTCAGCATTCCTGATGACCATTTCAAAATAATAAGAAAAACTGTACGTCTGTACAGCTACAGAGTAACATGTAAAATGAATAATCACATGAACATTGGCCCAAAAAAGTGAACATACTACAATCTTAAATAAAAATTGTTAGGATGAAAAGATATGGATTACATGAAACATAGAGCCTCCATTGCACATACAGCTAACGGAAGAGTTGAATCTTAACATACAAGACAGTGTTTTAGAAGAAGCAAGGAGAGCCCATGAGGTACAAGCTTTAACCATTTGTTATTGAGATCTATTGCTAGAATACTATTGATTTCTAAGATCACTTTAAATTGGGTTTTGAAACTAAACATCTCGTCAGGAGAATCAATGGGAACAAACAGACAAGATCCAATGTACATCAGTTTTATGTCTGATATGAGAAATTCTGGAGGGGCAATTGTTTGGGGGCATATATATATATGAAGATATTCATTAACAGAATTTTCCATTATTTGTTACAAGTATGAGATGCATAGAAATGTCCCTTAATAATGAAGCAGGAGATTTATGTGTTCTTAAGATATCCACCAAAAAAAATATAAAAGATAACTACAGCAAAGCCAAGAAATGCAACAGGATCCTCAAATAAATTTAATACTAGACAAATCTCAAGAAAGGCACCTGAACTGTTCGTCTGTGATAAGCAGTGTTTGTATAGCCATTCGTTCATGGGCAACTTCTACATGCTTAGGACCATAGCATGCACGATCTGGATCCTACAGTTCATACAAAAAAAATCCCTTCAACACGATTCATATACAGAACAAAAACATAGCAATAAGCAGACTATAAAAATGTCAAAGCCTTAATCCCAATAGGAGGTCAATTGATAAGAAATACAAAGCGAAGAACATTAGATCAAGCAAAGGGCCCTATCTCTATATAATAAATAGTTACAAATGTTGCCTACTTTAAAAGACAAGGTCCTGATATACAAATGCAAGAAATTTAAACTACTACGCCAACAGCTAGATGATGCAATCAGATTACATTTCGACCCCATTCCCTCTTACATACAAATTCAGCTGCAATAGTAAGAATTTCATCAATACATGAGGTCAACATTTCTATCAAATGGTCCATTAAACTTTAAACACTTACCCCCTTCCCCTTCTTCTCTCAACTCTTCCTACCCCAAGAGATCACAATTTATTTAGTTGCAACCAAACAATCGAACTTATATATGAATGCATCTTTTCAATCAAAAAAAAAAAAAAGGCCCTCCCACTGTGAGAGCATAGTTTTATGTGCTTTACTTACAAAGAGCGACAAATAATCAATAATTAAAATGCCTTAATTTCCAGGTAGGAGGATATGGTAAACTACACTTCCAGGAAAGATTGTATCACGAACAATACATAATAGCCCATAAGTGTTTCAGGAAAGATTGTATCAAGAAGAGCAGCAAATGCTTAAAGAACAGTCCACATTAAAACGCATAAATGTTTCAAAATGTCATGCCATGCGGCATCTAAATGTCTAAGACGAACCATTGATGACGTCACACATTAACTGCACATGCATCTCAGTAACAAGCATATTGTTAGCAATTCAAACATACATCTCAAGATTAGAAACTGACATTTGATAGCATGCTGAAAAAGTCCTCAAGAGCATGGACCTAAATCAAACAAAATAGACAACAGTCAGTAGAAACTTCAAGGATCCCCGAGAAAAAATGACAAGCAAGACAAAATGATAAACATATATGTGAGTAACCTCTTGGGCTGCTTTTGTATCTTTTATCATATTCATCACGTTTGGCGCATCAAGAACCTCCCTCAAGCTATGCCTGATTTTATGAGAAAGCAGCATATATATCAAATATAATTCCAACCAATTCATGAAGAAAATACAAAAAAAACTTCTTAAAGAAACAAGAGTAAAGACTAAAGAGCCCCAGACACAAAAACACCAAACAGGGACTAAGAGAGCTAACGAAATTTTAACACAAGTTGTGCAGGTACAAACTCAAAAATCCTCAAGATGCTTAATAAGCAGAAGTGGCTATAATATTTTGAGATTATAAACTATCAACTGCTTAAACATAAAGCAGAAATTCTGCAAGCAGAAATATATAATCAGATAAAAGGTTCAGAACCTTCAAGATGAACAACCATTTAAATGTCTCCAACCTTTCCTATGAGAAGATACATCAATTTCAATTGACAGTAGAGCTAGAGGTATGCTAAGAAGAAAAAAACTTCTGAACCAACATTGCTTCCTCAACAAACAAAAATAATCAATTAAATTAAACAACTAAATGCCATACTTGTATCCCGAAGTTGTATGCACAAGAACTATGCGTGACTTGTTCTCTATAATTGATCTCAGCTGTTTCCTTTCAGCTTCTAGCAACAGATGACGATAAAATTGGTCCTGAAGAAAAAGACAAGAACCTTCTAATCAATTTAAATAAAGAATGCCTGTGGCTGCCAACTATATATAATTATTTATGGCAACGAGCCAACGACATGAGAAAAGTAAATACAAAGTCACAAGTAATATAAGAAAACTACAGCAAGACTCCTCATAATAAGCAATGTATGATCACCATATTTTAGCAGTACCAAACATCAAATAAAATAAATCTAACCTTAGTGAATCCAGGACTTGCAATGACAGCACATCGGACAACCTTAAAATCAACATATTTGAGGAAAGCCTATACCACAAGCAAAAAAAAAGTCACTACAGTCACAAGCTGAAAAATATATGATAATGTCTAAGCAGGTTTACATTCAACTAACCTGTAGTACATTCTCAAAGAACTTATTTAAGGCCTGTTAGGAGAAAGACAAGGGAAATCAAGTTAGTTATCACCTTTACAACTAAGTACCTGTACCTCATCAACTGCAACAATGCATCACAGCTTGTCTTAACAATAGCATTTGAAACACATACAGATTCATATCCAGCAATAGCAGGTCCATGTTTTTGAGGAATGGAGACTTCTATACGAGATCGGGTAAGGGTTACACTGTCAACACAAGTGAAAAAAATATCAGTTAGATAGAATTTCTCATGATAGAAAAGAACATGTCAATATTCATGGCTTCATGAGTGTTAATTGGGGTTAAAGTACAGCTAGAATAATGCTAGATATATGCAGCAAAAAGTGAATTCTGCATAAGTGAATTCTTCCCTGGCAGCTAAAGCCCCAAATAATTCATTCATGGAGTAATTGCTTTATGAACCACTTGGTGATCAAAAACTAAATCAATTAAAAAAAAAAAAAACCAAAATCTAAAAGCGACATGTGTATCATATACAGTGGAAAGCATCCACAAAAACATAGCAAAATTAGCAATAGCTTAAAAAAAAATTAAAAATAAATAGTCTTATCTCTTAGATCAAACATATTTGTGGTTTTATTGGGTTGACAGAGACACAGCAAAGAAATACAATTCAGCCAATGATTAAGTGAAAACTTTGTAACACAACTAATTAACTATACCTTTTACCAATCAAAAGTAAATGTGCCAGTCCCTCTTGCATTATTATCACAGCCAAATCAGCACTTGCAGAAGGATCTGAATAAAGAACATACATAAAACTAGATCACAATATGTCAAGAAGTCAGATTTAAATTGTTCTGTGACTAGAAAAGGTTCAGATAAGGAAAGGGAAAAAGAGCAGCTATATCAGTCATGGATCCTTCCTTCTCTTGTTCTTTTTGTTCAAAACTACATTTCAAGCTATAAATCCTTCCTTACCTGATAGCTTTCGATTAAAGGCTATAGTTTATACGAATGCAAATTACATAGTTTAAAGAGGAAAGACTGCTAAGAACTGGCCGCTTCTGTGGCTAACTATACAATGACGGTAATCAGAATTCAGAATAACGAACGAACAAAATATGCTGATAGTATAATTAAGTAACCATTGATATCTCAAATCATCAAAAGTGGAGAAAACTAGGCATAGACAGCTTAAAGTATGCTAGCACAACATAGCATGCAACCTGGTAAAATAGCACCGATGTCTGAAGTGCCAAGAAGAAAATAGAATTTGTTATTAACAATGGACCAAACAAAAGATCCAAAATAATGCACAAAACATTATTTACCTGCTGCTTGATGAAGCATATCCAATGCCAATGAGTCCCAGATATCCTATAAACAGGGAAAACCAGATAAGAGGCATATTAAGATTTCAAAATCATTCTGCCAAAGCAAATATAGATCAACAGACCACTTAACAAGTGATGCACTACAATACCCACCACCCAAAGCAGGATATATGAAACCATTAAATAAATTTAAGTGGCAGTGTTCGCCAGACACAACTTCTTAAAAACACTTTACTGTCCACCAAAAGTTTAATTTATGTTGAGGAGCGACAGTTTGCGCAACTTCAAAGATCACAAGTCCATAGAAATAATCACTAAACTTCATTAATTAGTTTCTAACACTCCATCGTGTGTAAGAACTCCTCCTAATTATTTCCATGACAACTATTGAAACACTGATAAACCCTTTTAAATGGCAGGTATGCCCCCCTCCTTCCCCCAAAACAAAAAAAAAGGAGGATTCTGCTTAAGCTGTTTCAAGAACAAGGAGTAAACATTTCTGAGCTGATTAAAATCATAGCATACCTTCCTCAGCACGAAAGGCCGATGCAGCTCAAGTTCCAGGGTATGAAAAGCACCTATCTTCAATAAAAAGCAAAAGAAATCAGCAAACTGTATATATAAAAGTAAAACATTAAAGTGAGTGTTAGACATTATTGATTAGTCCTCTTGTAGGTACCTTCACATGATCATTCTCCAGAGTGTTTTTTCCACGTATACGTAAGACAGAACCTTCTTTTTCATATTCCACAGCCTGCACATATCAAAAGAAATCAGGCCAGCATGTAAGTCAAAGAATCACTTCTTAAATTAAAATGCTCAAAAGCGCCATTGGCTCAACCTTTTTTTTTTTTTTTTTTTTTGTGTATGACAGGCAATTCTCACTAGATCATCTTAATTTAAATAGACCCGTTTACAAAACACATAAGTTTTTCTTAAGAATAGGCAAAGACTTTAGGGTTATGAACATAAAATTTCAAGAAATTGAACACAAGGATTCCGGGCAAAATCATCATAGAAGAAGCAATACCCCTCCCCCCCCCCCCCCTCCCCACCCACCACCACCACCACCACCACACACACACAAACAAACAAAAGCTTCAAAGCAAGTACAATGTCAAATGTCAACAGATGAAAAAATTATCACCTCCACTACGATTTCTAGCCTAAGTTTTACACGCTCTGCATCCCTCCCTCCAGAAGCAGCCTCTCTCAAAACTTTCCTGCAAAAGCAAACAGCAGCACCACTATGAGAAATCATGCTTTCATAATCATTACACTACTTCCCTATTAATGCTCTATTTCAGTAGTTTCTTTGAACAGACTTAATCAATCAAGTTTGCAGGGACAACCGTAAAGGCCCTTGCAAAGTACTGTAGGATATGAGCAAATCAAGAGCAAGGCTAATAAATTATCGGGAATTAGGGAAAAAGCCACACACTCCAAAAGTTTGACTCGGGATTTCATTTTGGGAATTTGGGGTGTTTCATAAAGTTCGATTTACTTTTACTTAGTTCCACTTTAAGCAAACTCCTAGGACTACCTCACCGTCTTATCCATACTATTTAATCCTTTCAACTCACTCTCTCTTACTTTATTCCCCTTTTACTTACACCTACTCACATTTTACTCCATCTCTCTTACTTACCTTTTTCTAACGCCCACTCACTTTTTTCAAAGTTTCATATAAACAAGAGTCTACGATAAGTGAGTCAAACTTTGAGGAACCAAGGGGAGTACTAGTCAAAATTAGATCAAACCACCACCTAGATGCTCTTTTACTTTCTCTTTTTTAGGGCTAGGAAAATCAATGCTTTCACTCCATATATCTAGCTTGACAAATACATACTTTTTTAGCGAGAGTTAAAGCCACGTTGTTATCAAACTCTGCTTCAAGTGTTTGATTCAGCAATAGTTTATACCCCCTCTATCCCAAAACAATAGGCGATATTGTTTAAGAAATCGAGTTTAGATATCATAACTTCCTTCAGTAAATACGCATCTTCTATACCATATCAAAAACAGGATTTCCTTAGAACTCTTATTTAAGGGTAACATTAAACAACAAAGGAGAGTACAAAGTTAATTTTCTAAACCTAAAAAATGGTATTTCTTTTGGGAAAATAAGTATCACTCCTAAATCTGATACATATTAAGGCATAGTATGTAGGCAATGTAGCTTTAGTTTCTGGGTCGAAAATCGGCATTGATTATAATAATGTTCAGCACAAGTATACAAGAATTCTAATATGCCAACAAAGATTTATGATTAAATCCGTTAACATAAATTTGATATTCCCAAATTATGAAATATCAATTTTGATACATACACACCACATTCAAGCAACCCCAAAAAGCTGATAAAATTATTTTCTAAAAAAAGAACAACACTTTAAGCCAATTGAGTTGGGTAAGATGATAAAGTTACCTAACAGTGACGGCTAAAACAGAATCACCTTCAGCAATCAAATTGTAAACAATCCACATATCATCAGCTTCTTCTGGAATCATCTGTTCGCCAACAAATTCGACATTGCATGAATCAAATTTCACCAAATTTAACAGCAAACTAAAGTTGAACTGATCAATCACAAATTCATCAACAACAGCAATCAAAATCCTCAAAAATAATCACCTTGACACTGCCAGGGCCGCCGCGAACGAAATCCCTACGCACGATCTTCATATCGATAATTTAATTTAATTAATTTGATTTGATTTGAATTTCTCTCTACTCCTTTCGATTAATTAGGGTTTATGGAGGAGGAGAAAACAGAGAGATTTGGAATTGCAGAAACAGAGTTGAGAGTTAGAGGATGAAAGTCCGAGTTCTCCCTTAGTTTGGAAGTCCGG
Source organism: Chenopodium album (assembly GCF_948465745.1). Lineage (NCBI taxonomy): Eukaryota > Viridiplantae > Streptophyta > Magnoliopsida > Caryophyllales > Amaranthaceae > Chenopodium > Chenopodium album. The sequence goes on from NC_137855.1 coordinate 3,607,623, forward strand.
ATCCTCTAATTTTCTCTATCTCCTTCCCAAAAAAGTTGGGATACTTTAGAAGTTTAGGTAGCTTAGGTTTGGTATTATTCTATACTTCCCGTAGAATGACAAAGAGGATTTGACCTTTGGCGAGGAAGTACTAATGCAGTTGTTTATAACAAATGCAAATACACTAAATACATAACAAATACTACCTTTTTTTTTTGTTCTTTTTTACTTAATTTGTTTTGACTTTTACATTATTTTTACCACCCTCTTTTGACCGTGTTTTGTGAATAATATGTAAGGAAAAACATATTCATGTTGGATCATTTTGAATTCGTCTCAATAAATACTATCATAATATATAACTTTTATACTTTTTAATTATGTAGGATTAAAGTTATTGATCGTTGAAGTTTTGCATTGACAAGCGTGCTAAAAGAAAAAGGTTAAGTAAAAAATAACAGGAAGTACTAAAATATTTAAAGTCACATGGAAAGGAGAGAAAAAAAGAAAGAAAAGATATGTGGGACCACTCTTATTGTACCACTGAAAGTTTATATAATATATACCATTAGTTATTTAGTGATACTATATATTAATATATGTACATAAAGCACATATAGACTAGGGATGTCAGTGGGGCGGGTCAAGTAGGAGACAGTGGGGCGGGGATGGGTCTCGGTTTGGCGGGTGGTGGGGCGGGGATGGGGATAAAAACCATACCCGCCATGGGTGATGGGGCGGGGGTGGATTTTAAGTTGTACCCGCCCCATCCCCGCCCCACCCCACCCGCCCCACTTCATACCCGCCCCATCCCCACCTCATACCCATATCTATATATCTTTTAAAGCAAAATTACATACTTTTATACTATTTATAAGATAATTACTTGAAATACTAGTACAATATTAATCTACTTTGTATGACACTTATATTATAACACAAAAATGTGTGTAGAATGTTTTATTTTATAATTCGTATTAATTATGTAAGATTTTTTATTTGAGATACGGAGATTAGGTGGATCTTGGGTGGGGATTAGGCGGGTCTTTGGTGGGGATAAGGTGGGGATGGATATCCAAGTGGGGGGTGGGGCGGGGATGGTTTTGGAGTTGTACCCGGTGGGGCGGGGATGGGGATGAAAATTGGACCCGCCGCGGGGATGGGGATGGGGATGAAAATATTAGGTGGGGATGGGGATGGGAAGGCCAACATCCGCCCCGCCCCGCCCAATTGACATCCCTAATATAGACATATAGTACCACTAAATACATATAGAGTACCACTGAAATGCTCAATAGTACCATTTGATCATCCAATGATACTATTAATCACTCAAGGGTACTACTCTAAAATCAAAATATACATTACGTGCAATTACACTCTTACCCCTCGTTATGCAATTGTTCTTGCATAACGGGATTTCCTTTAAACAAGCTCTGAATTGTTGAGATTAGATTCTTAATTGCCCACGGATGAAGAAAAAATACAAAGAATACAAAAATTTATTTCAATTACACAAAATTTTTTTTAAAAAAAGAGTTGAGAAAGAAAAGATGTATTCTTGATTTAAAAGCAGTTAACCAAATCAATCAAAAATCTTTTGAAATCAACCAAGACTACAGAAATACTTGATTGGCGAAATCTTATTTGCCCGATGGTTTGAATTGAGTTTTGACAATTCACTAATATTTGAATGTCCTTCAAGCTTTTCTAAGTTCGTCAACCGTCCTTCTACATTAGTTCATTAATTCCTTTAGAACTCGGTTCTTTCTTATGTCGCGTATTGAATTCTTGGGCAACAAGCGACATCACATCCCTTGATTTGAGAAGTGAATAAAGGATATATAATCATATAAATCAATCAAGTCAACATTTCCTAATTAATGAAAATGCTAATCAACATTGTTAACATTACCAAAACAATAGAGATTATTTAGGGATTGTTTGACATCGTTTTTTGTTTTCAGTTTTCTAATTATTTAAATTGAAAAAACAACGAGCAGAGAGAATATCTCCTAAAATAGTATCAAGCTCAGATAGTAAAATGTTCGAAGTATTTAAAGGTGTAGCAATGTATGTAGAAACTATTTAGTGCCTGGTAAAATGGATTTGAGTTTTTTTTTTTTTTTTTTTTTTTTTTTGTTATGGGACGAAGAAAATTATCATTAATGATACGACATCTACAATTATACTACGTAATAAAGATTTGTAAATTATAGATTAAGGGAAAATAACATAATATAAATCATAATTATTGTGCATATCTGACATACCTCACACTCCACCGCTTCAAACTTGACACGATCAATGATTTTCGATGTTTTTGCATCTTTTCAAATAAAGAGCTTCGCAATCTGTGCTGATGTTTTGATTGTAGAGTTTATGCATATTTTCAAGCAGTGATTTGAGTTTAGATTAAAGGCAACTTGTCCGTGGTTTTGTCACATATTTTTAGCTTAGTACTCCACTAATCCACGCACTATATATTGGGTTAGCGGGTTAGGCACTCTGGGTGTAGGGGTAAGGTATGTAAGAAATATCCACTTCAAAATGTCTCTCCATATCTGTACGAGGTACCGAAATCAATTGAATTGAACTAAATTGATTAAGGCTGAATTGAATAGAGCTAAAATGAACTGTTTATAAGAGAAGAAAGTTAGAAATTGAACTTAACTGAACTAAACTGAATTGAATTACGCCGAATAAAACAGGCTCTACGTCATGACTCATGAATAATTGAAGATACCGCTGAAGAAAATAGATTTACGTGAACGAAGCCCACAGCTGCAGCGGTGTAGGAGTTAAAAGCAGGCCACATTAAACTTGGATTACGCAATACTATCACTCGCTATTCCCCCATTTCGCCCATGTCCTGCTAATCTGCATGTTGCATGCACCTTGTTTTTTCTCTCTCTCTCCAACTCCACGTGTCCCTTCCCCATCTCCTACACGTGTCCCTTATTTACATCTCATCATCACCCTCTTTTTTGTCTCCTACCCTCGCCTCCAAAATTAAATACTCTCAAACAATTTCATCATCTTCATTTTCATCTCATCATCCAAAAACCCTAGCTAAAACCTTGCAAATTTCTCTGCAAATTACAAGCTTAAGTTTATCATCCACTGTTTTAATCATGTGATCAAGCTTACTCAGTCAATTTCAGGTACTTTTTTTAGCTGCAATTATCATTTTAATATTGTATGCTTAATTTGCCGATAATTTCAATTTATATAATTGTTATGTTTGTTCTTATAGATGTTCTTAATTAGGAAAATAAATAATTTATTCTGATGCATTTTGTTTGAATTTCTGCCGATTTATTGCGCAATTTTTATCATACTCATGTAGCTTAGGTAGTGAAATATGATATTGTGATAATTTTTTCTAATGCTTTTTTATTAACTGCACTTAATTTTAAAAGTATTGTATGATTCTATGTTTTAAGGAATTTTAGTACATTAAGAAGTTATTTGGTATTGTTGCGTATCCTTGTGTTGGTATATTCTCAAGTATATGGAATAAGAAAGTAAAACGAGTGCAGATGCGAGTGATTAGCAAAATTCAATTGAATACGAGTCGAATTCACAGGTGTACCAGATTGTTTTAGAATATTTGACCAAGACTTAGTACAAATTCTATGAGTATTGAGTGACACATAAGGATAATGCTAGTACATTTTGTTTTACAGAGTTAAGTTGTTTGATTAGTATAACATTGATAGTATTAGTCAGATCAATTCGTCAGTTTGATTTGATCGAAACTGTATTCAAAACTGTAATAGAACATACAAAGTATTACTCGTTATTGCAACGAGTAAATTAGCACACATAGTCAAGATACTAAGTGACCTGGCCTCACCCCTCTTTGCCAAAAACTCACTATAGTAGATTTTATTGATATGCCATTCTCTGCTGGTCAGGGTCTTACGAGATGGAGGAAATCGAAGAAATAGATCCTGGTGATGAAGAGGAGTATTGGAAGGTGCAAGATTTCAGAAATTACTCAAAATCCTATGAAAGCAATAGCAAGTTAAGCCGGATATGGAGAGGAGGGGTAAGTCTGGGGAAGAAAATGGTGGTAACGGGTGTTGTGGTCTCATCTGCCTCCTTTGTTCTTCCTCCTCTTGTAGTTTTATCTGCTATAGGGGTTGCCTTTTCTGTTCCTGCTGGCTTTGTGATTGTCTCGTATGCATGTGGTGAGAAGCTTTTGAACACTTTGCTGCCTATGCCTTTGGCACTTCCTTATGAAGGACATGGGCCGATGTACAGTGATGAGTCAGGAGAGTACATCGTTCACAGAGATGATGTTGACAAAGGGTATGAAGGGGATGAGGACATTCAATTGGAAGAAGAACTTAGAAAGGGGATGGAAATGAGGATTGAATTGGCTGAGGAAAATAATAAAGAGATTGAAGATCATGAACAATCTGCTGACGAGGATGAACTAGATAAAATGTCATCAAAAGTGAGTGAGATTGTTGAAGAATGGGGGTATGAGGAAGATCTTGGGGAGTGCAATGATGATGAGGAGCAGCCCTTAAATTCAAAAATGATTCCCGAGATACTAAAAGGGATCGAAGAGGCAGAAAATGAGATTTCTTTAATAAAGAAAGAAGAGGGTGACATGCCAAAAGATTCATTGAAGGGAGTTGTAGTGGAGGCTCAAGTAGATTCGGAGAATGAGAACAATGTTGAAGAAGTAACAGAAGACATGGCCTTTGTAGGTCAGGAGGATGAGAGTAGTGTTGATCAAATTAGGGGGTATGAGTCTCTTGGGGAGTATATAGAGGATGAGGAGCAACCTGCAGATTCAAAAATAATAGCTGAGTTACTAGAAGGGATCCATGAGGAGGAAAATGAGATTTCTTTTATGGAGAAGGAAGAATATGAATTCCCAAGGGCAGTTTTAGAAGCTCAAATAGGCGGGAAGGGTGAGAATGATGCTGATCATGTAATGGAAGACGTGGCCTTTGCATCACCAAGAAACATAGAAGAGTATAAGGGAAATTCGACTGGCATTGAAAAGGACGAGTTAGATAGGGAGATGTCAGGATTGATTAAAGAAATGACTGATGTAAGTACAGAGGAAACACATGAAGAAAATGAGGAAGTTGAAAGAGCTCTCATTAAGAATAAGTCTCCAGAAAAGGGAAACATGAACCTCACTATCCTTTCCAAGGAGGTCAAAGAAGCAGAGAATGAGATTTATTTATTGGAGAAGGAGAGTGATATGCCAAGAAATTCGTTATTGGCAGTTGTAATAGAGGCTCAAGTATCTGAGGAGAATGACAACAATGTTGAACAAGTAACGCTAGACATCAGGGAGAGTGAGAACAATCTTGAACAAGTCAGGGGTTATGAGGAAGATGTTAGGGAGAAAATGGAGGATGAGGTAGAGAATGAGATACTAGCAGGGATCAAATGGGCCGAGAATGAAATTTCTTTAATGGAGAAGGACAAGGGTGGGATGCCAACTAATTCATTAAGAGCAGTTGTACTAGAGGCTCAGGTTAGTGGGGAGAATGAGAACAATATTGAACAAGTAACTGAAGACGTGGCCTTTATCATACCAACAATTTTAGAAGAGGGCGAACTAAGAAGGGAGACAACGGGGTTAATTGAAAAGATGAGGGATGAGGGTAAAAATGACTCGAAAAGAAAAGACAGTCCAGAAAAGGAAGAACTAGAAGAAAATTGTACTGCCACTGAGGTTCATCAAGGGATCAGTTCGGATAATCTAGGAACTTCTGTTCTTTCCAATAACGACACAGAAACGACTGGGGAAAGTGGGTCTTATTTGTCAGACAATAGAACTGAGGAGCCTGATCAATTTGCAGATTCATTTGACATAATGCCTGAAGGTAATTAGTTAGTTTCATAATAGTTTATTCAAGTGTCAAATTTGTTAATTATGTATGGTTTTTCAGTTGTGTGAATTCTGGAATTGAATTTGTTTTACGACTGTGCAGGGGATGATACATCTTTGAATAAAGAGGTTGAAGTGACCATAGATTATCGTGAGGTTGTGATTGAATCACTCCCTGTGTCTGAAACTGCAGAAACTGCACTGGATCAAGGAATTGCTTCTTCTGATAAGGTTACAAGATTTTGCTGGTTTACTCAGTATTTAGATTTTATGAATTTGGCTTTACATTTGCATGATGAGCAATGTTTATGTCTGTCAATAAAGATTATCTCATGAGCATATTTTGAAATTTCATTCTCTGCTGGACTGTATGTAAATTGCTTTGTTTGACAGTGCTGGTTGTGCACCTTGTGTTCAATTTACGCTTTCTGAATCAATTGCATGTGTGATCATTCTTCTACATTGGAACTTTGGAAGAGCCCAGTATGTCATTCATTCTGTGATGTTAGACTATTAACTGCATGTAAAAATTTCATATTGCCCTGCAAAATTGAAAGATGCATAACTTGGGATTATTTATCTACAAAATGGTGCCATATTTATACTTAATTTCTTTTTCAAGGCAGCCTACACATCACTATTGTCAAATTTTTGTAAGTACATACGTATAGACATATAGGTGAATCTGTGAGTAAGCATCCAGTATTATTTCTGTTTAGAAATTGTAGTCTCTTTCATCCTTGACCCATGTAGATGGATTATGGCCCATTGTAGCTTGTGTATAACAAATTAAACTGTATGAACTACATAAGAGTAGAGACCTTGCTGCATAGAGTCCTGAATTGCTTGTAGACTAGGACCTTGTCGGAGCCTGCATTGCCATTGATCATGGCAAGCCACTATAATTCTTGGACTTTTTGCAGATTAAGCTGGACGAGGAGAAGATATGGGAGCAAATCAATGCGATGCGAACCATTGTGGGGTACAAGAATGCTCCTCACTTTTCATGTGCAGAGGAGCTAAAGGCCCTTTATGTGTTTACAGGGGTTGAGCCACCAGCCACATGCAAGGGCCCTGCCGATCTTGCAGATATCAACGAAAATCTCCACTTTTTAATGTCTATAGTTGGCGTCAAGTAGATTGTTTTACTTGATTAGATAGTTGAACATTTTCCCTTTTGGATTTGTATATTTGTTCTCGACGAATTTGGAATATTCTTGTGCTTCTAGTTATAGTGTAGTTGGTTTGTTGTGAGATACCAAATTGTAGCAGGTTGCTTGCTTAGTGTTTTTATTGAAAGAGTGGACGAAAATTCATCACATCACATTGTTAAGGTGTAAGTGCATGTGTATTGTCAAGCCAAAAATGCATTATAAAGCACTTTAATGGGAAAGTAGATTAGAATGTTATTGTTATCTGCTGATATTTTGGCTTTCGGTTGCTTAAACTTCCCAAAGCCAACTGACTTAAGAATTAAGCTGTCACTTGTGTGTTCATTTTGTAAATGAAGAAAGATTTTACATGAATGCTCATTGAGTGTCACATGAAATTCAGGATACTTTAATGATGGAACCACTTGGGCTTTGTTCGATGAGGTAATTTGATGTCTTCATTTAATAATGTTACCACACAGTACTAAGTGGGGGTAATAACAAGTTTAACTTCTAATATTGTCTTATTCAATATGTTAATATCTAAGTTTAATGGTTTCAAAAAAAAAAAAAAAAAAAAAAAAAAAAAAAATCCAAGTTTAACTTCTAATGTCGGTAGTTTTGATCATTTTAGGGCATGTTCATATTTACTGAGCTGAACTGAACCGAACTGAACTGATTGAAGCTGAACTGAACTGATTGGAACTAAACTGAACTGAATTGAGCTGAAATGAATATTTTATGTGAGAGGGAAATTAAGAACTGAACTAAACTGATTGGAGCTGAACTGAACTGAACTGAAATTAAGTAAATGTGAACAGGCCCTTAGTTGGTGGTATTTAACACCCCTTTATCTAAATACTTCATATATTTTATGAGTATTGACTACATAATGGTAAAATATGTTACAATTAATATGTTGGAAACAAAGAAATTTAAATATGTTAAATGTCTAATCGCCCTTTAATTTAATTTTTCATTAAACCTTTCATTCAATATAAATGTTATGCAAAATACATTAACTAGAACATTTGATGTGTTTATGTATGTACTTTAGAAATTCTATATTCCATAAAAAGCACAATAAAACAATCTAACAACATGTCACACATTAACACTCATAAATTTTACAAACATCACTAAAATATATATAAATGAATATTAAAGTTCACAAAAATGTGTCCCTAAGATTAATAGCTAAACAATAAAAACAATCAACATAATTACTTGGAAGATACTCTATAATGTAATGTATATAGCTCGATCTTAATAAAATCTAATATATATATAAAGGGGAGTTTTTTCCCGAGTTTTTAGAGAGCCACGTAGGATTTTTATTTTTTAAAAATTATTAGAGCGCCACATAGGATTAATATTTTTAAAACGCTACAATAGGATTATGCCACCTAAGATAAGTTAACGTACCAAGTAGGATTATAAATTATAGCTATATCCAATAAATAATTCAAGTGCCACATAAGTATAATTGACCAATGAGATTTTAATACTCGTAGTTACATTAATTAAATACGAAATATTATCTTTTGAGATTAGAAATTTTATCAAATATTTAAAACAAATACGGAGAAAATGATATATTACGTACAACTAATAAAATAACTAATGTAATCACATAAATATGAAAAATATTTTTAAAAAAAAAAAAAAAAATAGATCGACCCGTGCATCGCACGGGCTTCATCTAGTCCAAAATTAATGTGGAGTACAGGGCTGCTCTTATTGACTAAACTCACCTGAGCTGAACTAAACTTATTAGAGCTGAATTGAACTGAACTGAATATTTTATAAGAAAAGGAAATTAGGAGCTGAAGTAAACAGAAAATAAACGTATAAAAACAGGCCCTACGTTGGATAAATCCAATTGGCCCAAAAAAATCCAATAACAATAAAATAATTAAAATGTCGGTGAGATAATAATAAGAAGAAAAAAAAAAATTATCCTTAGCGACTGACGAAAGAGAAAACATGAGTCAGTTGATGATCATAAAGAATGGAATGAAGGAGCGCGTCAATCACGGCACACCTTCATTTTCAATTTCAATTTCCAGATCTCCTCTTCTCCTTCTCTTTCCTCTTTCTCTCTCTTCCCTCCTACCTTCCACGCCATAGGAGAGAGAAAACCTTAAATTTTATTTTTTTCCTTTTTTGAAAAAATAAAAAAATAAGAAAAGTGTGTAACGATAAAAGGAGGTTATATGAATGACAATAACTCCGCCATCTTTGCTCTCCCTCACAATCGACTCTGCTCTTCTTCATCTCTCTTCTTTTTCTGATCTCTCTCATATTCCTGATCACATTCTCTTCGATCTTTTTCGGGTGAGTCTTCTTTCTCTTTCTCATTTATTAATTGATTAGTTTTTTGGATTAGGTTCTTTTTGGTTTGTGTTTGTGTTTATTAGGTTTGATTTTTGATTTGTTTTGTTATCTTTTTGAATTTGTTTGATTTTGATTTTGTGGGAAAGTTTGCTGGAATTGGATTTATGCTTTACTAGTTTATTTTGATTGTTTGATGTTTTGGTTTAATGTGGTTGATGAAGACATAAATTAATTGATTTCTAAGCTGTTAGGGTTAATGTAGCTAGTACTATTTAGTTATTTGATAATTTTTTATTATTGCTTTTTTCAAAGTAATTGTGTTTTATTTTTAGCTCTTGAATTTGGTTGATGAGGATATAAATTAATTGATTTCTAGCCTATTGGGGTTTATTTAAGGGTTAGTGTGGTGGTGCTGGTGGTGTGGGTGGTGTGTCACATTATGTTTATGATGAAATGGTGATATACTGATGTGTTTGTCTTGGTGATTTGGATGGTTCCGGGGTGGCGGTGTGTGTTTTGTTGGGTTTACTCAGATAGATATACCTTAAAGGTATCTTCTTCCGATTTCCGATTTTCGATTTTCGATTATAGGTTGTTGTAGAATGTAGGGTGTTAGGCTTGTAGTTTTGGAGATAGGTTAGAACCTAGAAGTGGTGGTTTTTTTTGTAAGTGACTATGGGGCTATCTGATTGTATTGGTACTGTGAAATGGTTCTCCTTGATCGAGCTGTATAATTGATCATCGTATTTGCTTGGCTTGTAAATCTTCTATGGTTTAGACGTTTGAATAGCTGTAATTTTTACAAAATTTTGTGTTTGGCAGCGAACATTGAACGCTGGGAAATTGAATGAGAGGATTCTTAATTTGTTCATAGCTTCTGGTGACGACAAACTTCTTTCCTTTATCAAGGAGCTCAACATCAGGACAATATATACTCCAGTTATTCCCACCCGTAAGTCCTGGTCTTGGCCTCTTGTTGATTCATTGTATCATAGGTTGAATGTGTTTTATTCTGATGGATACCATTTTTTGCTTTCAGCGTGTGGCGGATACATCTTATAATCTTTGATATCCATAGTTAATTGTTGGTGGACTATAATTGTGTTTTTGTAATACTCCATACTTTGTTCAAACACCCAAAAATGGCAACCCAGTTCAGCATTAAGGATGATGATGTAGATATTGTGATTGGTGCTCTACAGTCTGATCTCACGTCTTTTATGAATGCATGGAAACCCATATTCTCTCGGTTTCACTTGATTATAGTCAAAGACCCTGAGTTGAAGGAAGATCTGAAGATTCCAGATGGATTTGATGTCAAGATATATACGAAAGCAGACATGGACAAGACTGCTGGAGCGTCACTGACTTCCCAGCTTTTCTCTGGCTATTCATGTCGCTACTTTGGCTATCTTGTCTCCAATAAGAAATATGTTATCTCGATTGATGATGATTGCATCCCAGCCAAGGATGATAAAGGATTGCAAGTGGATGCTGTTGCCCAGCATCTTTTTAACCTTGCAGTCCCTGCCACCCCTCTCTTCTTCAATACACTTTATGACCCATATTGCAAGGGAGCTGACTTTGTTCGTGGATACCCATTTAGTATGCGAGAAGGGGTGCCTTGTGCTCTCTCGTGTGGGCTCTGGCTCAATTTAGCAGACTTGGATGCTCCAACACAAGCTCTCAAACCTGAGCAGAGGAACACTAGATATGTGGATGCTGTTCTTACTGTTCCTGCAAAGGCGTTGATGCCGCTTAGTGGAATCAACATAGGGTTCAACCGAGAGTTGCTGGGTCCTGCTTTGTTCCCCGGTTTGAAGCTGACAAAGGAAGGAAAGTTAAGATGGGAAACCATGGAAGATGTATTCTCTGGTATGTGTGTTAAGGTTGTGTGTGACCACTTGAAGTTTGGGGTGAAAACTGGTCTGCCTTATGTCTGGAGAGAGGAAAGGGGTGATGCAGTTCAGAGCTTAAAGAAAGATTGGGAGGGTATGAAGCTGATGGAGGATGCAGTTCCTTTCTTCGAGTCTATCAAATTGCCTGCTGAAGCAGTTAAAGCTGAGGATTGTTTATTGGAGGTAGCAAAACTGGTCAAGGAAAGGTTTGCCGCTGAAAAGAATTCTGTATTTATTCAAGCCGCTGATGCCATGACTGAGTGGGTTAAGCTATGGAAGAAGGTTGTACCAGCCTCCAATTAGATATTTGGAAGGGCAGACGTAGAATTCACTGTTAATTAAGTCATATACAGTAGAAAATGGGAACCTAAATTGGCGATGTTTTACTTGCTAAGGTGGCTGTGCTTGTTCTCATACAGCCTTGTTATCAGAATCGTGTTGATCAGATATTTCAGTACTATGTTAATGGTTGATTAGGGATATTGCCCGTTGTAGGAATATAACTTCTGTGACTTATTTACATGATTACTTTTATCATCTGTCAATTTTCTTTTAAAAACTTACAAAATTTTCTTCTTGTTGCCCAACCCAATTTCTGTTCTGGGTGTGAGATCTGCTTTCTACATCTGTATTTTTAAACTTAGACTGATCCTGTGTCTTAGAGAGGAAAGTTAGAATTTTGCTGCATGGGTGATTATTGCTATTTACAGTACTTTTTTAGTTCTTGATGTGCACTACTAATTATACCGCGGCAGTTGTGTGGTATTATTACTCTCAAATGCTCAAGATCTAGGATTGAACTATGTTTAAATTAGTGCTCCATTTTGAGAATCAACATCAAAATTAGCCTCTTTAAATTGATGTTGAACATTCACTTCTTTGATTAACAGCAAAATTGTCTAGTTTGTTGCCTCAAGCTCTAGGGGCAAGTTTCCTTAGCTGCTTCTTCCTCACCCATGCGGATGCATTTTTTGAATCTGATTGAGCAAATATATTAGCAATGAATTTGGCTTAGATTCGTACTCAATATTACTTGCAAAATACATGCTATGACCTAAAAGACATTGACCTCGCATGTTTTTACCTACCTATAAGATAATCCGTATGAGACAATTTTCTTATACACGCAAGGAAAATTGGACCTTTACGAAGAATAACCCCCTTTTTTTTAGACAAGCATGAAAAATTAATAATTACTTTATCCGTTTCTTTATAATTGCAACACACTATAATTGGAAAGTATTTTATGTCAAAAGTTGTACTATTATCCTTATTATAATCTCATGGGCCACTAAATCATACTCTTAGCTATCTCTCCTCCATTTTAATTGTTTTAAATCACAACACTTTTTTTTTTTAATATCGTTAAAAAAGGGTGTGTTGCAAGTATTAGAAAACGGAGGAATGACATTTTTGTAAAGGAGTAAAATCCTTTTAATAGACAAAGGTAATTATTTAAAAAAGCACTAGTCTATAACACCTTAAAACACAGATTTATGTCCGAGTTAATTTTTGTCTCACAAATTTGACTGCGTGACACATACTTGATAAAACAGATCAATCGCTACTAGTCTACTACCTTAGTTATTTAGCATTTTCTTAACCCTAGTAATAATGAATCAAATATAAACGCATTCTTTCTACTTACATATATATGCTTATAGAAAGGAAACTAAATTATTAAATGACATTAAAATATTTGTAGCTCCAGTTGCAAGGTCAAAATATCTATTTATCTTTGTACGTGGATACTGCACCATTTAACGTTTTTGCTAGTATTATTAGATTTCTAATGTGCGAGCATATGTACACTTCTAAGAATCGGTAAGTCCAGTCATTAAATCCATATTCCTTTTTCATAATCAATCCACTGAATACCTTGTGGACAAGCCAATGCCTCGGCTCAATCTACATGACGTGATACACATTATACTCAATGTAAATCAACTTTTTGATTATGTATCGTATAACCCGTTAAATTATCTAGTTTTATTCACTTTTTACATCAATCAGATGCTTTCCACCAAATGATTTTAAGTGTACAAAAAATGTTTCACAATTGAATCTATATATGACTTTAATCATTTTAATTAGAAGGAAAAAGTATTATCAATTTGGATAGTAAAAATAATTGAATGGAGAAGTTTATTTAGCCAAATAAAAAAGAAGAATTGATGTGTACCTAAATATTATATTGTCACCTAAAAAAACATTTTCTTTTCACAAATTTCTCAGCCAAGGCTTTCCCGTCAAATCCTCCCAACTATAGGACTCCTAAACAATTTCTATGCCTACCAATTGTCATGCATGGTTATATTATATGCTTCTTCCCCTCTTATGTCTATAAAATACCATTCACGTTAACAAGAAGTTGTCTTCCACATTTATCAACAAATTAAAATTTAAGCAAGTCCCAATTCAAAATAAAATTTAAAAAATAACACAAATATATGGCTAGCCAATCTTTCTCTTTTGTTGCTAGAGGCACATCTAATCTTAAAGTTTTTCAGACAATTACTCGAAGATATATTCACTCTGTAAGTCATATGTAGATTAGCATGGTAATTTAATTTGTTTCCTCCATTTACTCTAAAATAATGAAATATTTCGTAACATGCGTGTAACTTTTCCAATTTGATAAGTTATAAATTAAATGTGATTTCACAATTTAGCACATGCAACCATTCTTTTGACTGATATATATGTACGTACTTGGCTTTGATCATTTGAAGGGATCAGGCTCGACCACTCAAGATGCAGCAAGCGCAGCTAAACGAGGTCTCAATGAGGCTATGAGGACCGGCGAAAACCTGAAAAATCAGGCCGCCTCCACCACAGAAAATGTATGTATTACCAAGTAATAAATAGGATCATGCATGCACAATGTTAGTGATGGATGTTACATACATGAAATCTAAGAATTTTTTTTTTTTTTTTGTGCTAGAATAATTAATTTGACAAGGTACATTGTGATGTAAACTTAGATTGCTGACAGTACAAAGGAATCAGCACACGGCGTGGCAAATAAAGCAAAGGAAGCAGCGGAAGGAGCTTGGGAATCAGCTAAGGAAACAGCCCAAAAGTCTAAAGAAAATGTGTTTAGCAAGACTGATGAAGCCAAGGAAACCGTCAAAGAGACCGCCAAACGTAGCATGAACACCAAGAACAACTCTTAAAGGACTAATAATTTAGGGGATCGGATGACAATATATATAGTTTATGTCATAATATTGAATTGATGTTGAACCCCTCTATTCTAGCTAGGTTTTTATGAAATCATATATAACTTGAATAATTTGTTTTGTTTCCTTAGGTTATCTTCTATGGCTAGCTAACTAGCTAGCTAGTAATACATAGTATGAGGTGAAAACTCTTATTAGTTATTAGGATAGTCTTAAAATCTTAACCTGATGTTTAAGACTTAAGTGTCGCTAGAAATTTAATGTATGATTGATATTTGACACAATATATAAACTATATTGAGGTAGAAATGTATGAATGAAATAATCAACATTATCTTCTATATACATCCATACAATATACAGGTAAGTGCACCTAATTAATGGTGGCTTTTTGCTCATTTGATATATTATGAGTAGAAAATGTCAAAATACTCATGAGTGCATTTTGCACCCGAATGTATATAAATCTTTATATATATGAAACAGTAGTGAAACTTCTATACTTTATTGTTTATTTCCTTTTTTTTAATTATTATTATTATATTAGCATTATTTGAACTTTAATTTTATATGATGGTTAATATGGATCCTTCAATTTTAGTTTTAATTTATCATTTGAGATACAATTTCACAAAATGATACCCGTAACAAATTTAAACAATCACAAACTTTTAAATAAAACGGATGTTCAGTAAATTACTGAACATCCGTTATAAAGTGACAATAAAATGTGCAAAAGTTACACTAGAACGCACAAAAGTTACCCTGACATATATAAGATTTATTTATGCTTTATTGATAAATTTGACAAAAGTGACATTAAATTTGACAAAAGTGACACTAAATCTGCTAAAAGTGTACCCGATATACAGTAAATTACTGAAAACCGGGTGTATACAAAAGTTATTCAATTATTGTATTGTGTCTATACATATATTTTCAAGTTAAAAAAGTATTAATTAATACAATGGCGTGATCTAATTCGAAATGACCCATTTGAGTTCAAAGTTTCAAACACAAAATCAGAAGAGATCAAAGCTAACCTATGACTCGAATATTACCACCTAATCCAAAATGTTCAACTCCTTTTGCATGCCCCCGGTTTACAGTAATTTTATTGTACATCGAACATTTTTACGAAAAAGTGACCCTTTTTCTTTATAAAAGTGACCCTTTTTCTTTACAAAAGTGACCCTTTTTATTATAAAAGTGATTCATATTTTCACAAAAGTTACCCCTTTTTTACAAAAATGACCCTTTTTTTCCACAAAAGTGACCCTTTTTCTTCACAAAAGTGACCCTTTTTCTTCACAAAAGTGACCCTTTTTTTCACAAAAACAGAGTATTAAAATAAAAAAAATAAACACAAAATACAAAGGTTACCCCAATGGCTCTACTTTCATCCCGTATCTTTATCTCTCCTCAAAACTAAACATTTCCACCATTAACAAACCTTCAAATTCTCTCTCCTCCATCAAAACCTCAACCCCCTTCTCCCTCTCCGTTACCAACTGCAAGCCCTCATATTTTTCCCTTCATAGTTGTCGTCATCGTCACCTCTGCCGCCATAGTCATCACCACCTCCGCCGCTGCCATGTTTGCCACCATCAAAGTAGATGAGGCGAAATGATAAAAACCCACAATAAGGTATATATGCAATTGGGGTCGAGGTATTCGGAGTTGTTGTAATTCCGGACTTCAAACTCGACAAATCGGGGGATGGGGGGAGGTCAGAAGCGCAGGAATCAGGGGATTGGGATGGTTAGCAAGGTCGAAATCGGAGGGGGACGCCGGATTCTTAGGAGAAGCTAAGGGAGTGGCGACAGGAGTGGTGGTTTGGCAGTTGTTGGTTGTCCCAACTTCCGCCATTCACTAATTTACTGAACACCGGCTTTTTTTAAAAATTTGTGCAAAATGTTTATGACTTATTAATTGTCAGATTAACAAGCACACCAATATGAGCCACCAAAGAGCTACTGAATCAGCAATCATGTTAAAAATCGGATTATATATTCCAATTAATTTGATCTAAACCTAATATGATTGTACCATGAACTCAGGTCGGAAATTTAAAAAATCGAATTCGCACTATACAAACTCCCGTCGGATTCATTTGTAAAATGAGCAATTAGGGAATTAGCTTAAATTAATTAATAAAGATAGTGTTACTATACTACCGACATTTTAATAATTTGGACATTCTTTTTGTCAAAATAAAAATAAAAAATAAAATAAAATGGATAAAATAATTTGTACATGTTAGTTAACCCCCTTCTTATTAACAAATACCTATATATATGACCAATCGTTAACAGTTAACAATCAAATATTTCAATCAAAAACAAACGTACCCTAAACTCACATTTTTACTACAAACAACATTAATCGATCTTTCCTAGAGATTGATTAGATAGCAAATTCATCATCTCTTTCTTTTTTTTTTCGACAAGAAATTCATCATTTCATTTTTATTATTTTGACAGAAATTCATCATTTCTTAGTTAGTTATTGTTTGTTAAAGTCTACTACCATGAAGAAACAAACAAGCGTAAGTAGTTCACTGCAACTTCATCATACTTCTTCTTCTTCCTCTTCTTCTTCTTCCTCTTCTTCTTCTTCTTCTAAGAATGAAGATGATAATGAAGTACTTATTGATCATCCTGAGCTTCGTCATCTCCCAATCAAGAAACGGCGTAAACGCTATCTCCAACACCAACAACAACAACTACAACAACAAGGTGTGCAAGAAGATGAAAAGAAAGAAAATCAAGAAGAAGCCGATGAGCGCGAACCCGAAATTGGGGAATGGGGAACCGTAAGAAGGCGTAGTAGCCTGACTCGAACCGTGCAAGAACCAGCTCCGGATCCTCCAATTGAGAGAAATGTGCAGCAACGCCAACGTGGTAGAAAACCCAAAAATCTAGTAGCTAAGAGATATATATACGACTAACGCGTTAAGTCAATTCATTCGTAAAATCGTAAGTTTGTATATTGTTTGTAGTGTTATACATTTCAAGATTCTCATGGATTTGAGGAGTATGAATCGATTGTAATTTTTGTTAAATGTTGTTTTAATTTGGTTTAGTTTCAATCGATCTCGATCTTGCTAGTATGTACGTGATGTACAAGTTTATTGTATTGTCCGTTGTTGCATTGTTGTTTTAATGCGAGTTAGTACTTAGTAGTGTGTAATTTTGTAAGTAAGTAGTATGTAATAGTGTGTCATTTCATTTGGAAATAATCGACTTATATTGTTGTTATTATATAATCAATTAGAATTTCATTTCGATCTTTCTTTAATTTTCAGTTCAAATGGATATATATCGATAATGTACATGTTTGAAATGATCTTGGTACATTCATGTATGTGTTTGTATTATTATTGAGCTAATAAAACTTTTTCTGTTATAAGTTGTACTGCATTTAACTTTTATGACTTTGATTAGCAGTAGTGATTAGTGTTTCGGATCCATACCCACTAGGCCACTATCCGTATCCGGCCTAAACCCGGGCTGAAACCACTGTCCAAACAGCCCCCCAAACCGCCCATACAGAAGATGACCCGATAACGGTTGGGGTGGACCGTAGGTGTAGGTCAGAGATGATAGGGACTAGGGAGAGCTCAAGGGATGTATGGGATTGAATCTCAGAGATGCTACATACTCTGTAGAATACCATACATTTCTGTTGTCCTTCGCTTTATTTATTTATTTTTATCAAGAGTTTATGAATCAAGTAATTTTACATATAATAGCTTGATTTAACCCAAAATGAATTACCACTTTAAACCCAAACTTGAAATCATGAAGGCAAGGTTTCAACTATTTCAATAGTTTCTATCCTAGCTTAATAATTAGGACAGGCCACCTATATTATTTGAGACTTTATAAAATATTTTCTAAGTCTTTCTATTCTATCCATCTAAATTTGATTCTCTGCATGTACAAGAATAGTAAGAAAAAAAAAATTCCATTATTATATCCAATCATGTGTATCTTATTGTAATCATGGTTCTCCATAAACTTTTAAAAAAATCGGGTGTACAATAATTATTGTACATCCATTTTAAATATCTCTTAAAATGATCAAAAGTTACCCCTAAAATGAATAAAAGTTACCCTAATATGTATAAAAGTAACCCAATACAAATAAAAATAATCTACGTTATATTGGTAAAGAATCACATTTTAAATGACTAAAATTCTATTATTAGTAATTGAAAGTAATTTTATCACCCTTATAAAACTTTTCTTGTTCGATTTATAAAAAAAATCATATTATATTCAAAGTTACCCAAAAAAAGGCAAAAAGTTACCCTAAATTGGCTTAAAGTTAACCCTTTACTGCTCGATGTACACTAATATTAGTGTAAACCGGATGTATACAAAAGTTTTTGTTTTCAATAATACATTCTCTTGTAATATCGTGTTTCATGTAGAGGCCACTTTTCTTTGAGGCAGTTTGAGAAGACTCAAAGGAGTAGTCTATATATAAAAAATTGTTTGGCTTTCATAGGAGCCATGATAATTATATACAAAGGAAAAGGTTCTAGAGATCGATTTTGAACATAGATGGGGCAACAAAGGCCAAAGGAAGCTCTAGCTTTGTCATCCAGGCCAGCCAGGGTGGTGCAATGACATGAGATCATTTGGGTATTTTTGTCTCAGCAATTCACCCATCTCTACGAATAATAGTTGTAAGTTGCACTACTTCTAAAATTAGTATTAGAGTTACGAATTGGTAACAAGTTAATATAATGATCCAACACTATAATTTAGCAGCATGTGCTCTAACTCTTGAGTGTATTTGAAGTTTTCCACAATAAGTGATGAGCTTAATTTGTTCACTTGACCAATAATCTATTGTCACTTACGGGGTATTAGTAATTAGTGATCGAGGATTTGAGGTGATTTGAAAAGGAAGACGGTTTACATTTTACAGGAAAGGAATTATGTGTTCCACTAATTTACGCAAAACCATGAACTTGGATTACTCTCTTAACAACATTAACTAAGGTTGTGATTTTGCCAGCTTTATTCCACCTTATACATTTAAAACTTATGGTTAATTTTTTTTTTATTTTTCCTACTCAATATGATTTGATATTATTTCTTATTAAAAAGATGATTTGGAAGCATAAAAAAGTCAAAGGGTGGATTACAATAAGAAAATCTTGATCATATAGTAGGATAATATTCCGTATTTAGAAACAAAATAACCATATGATTATTACTTGAATTAGTTAATATACTTTGTATATTCAAAGAAATGGACCCACTTACAGTTACGATATTGGCGCTGTTTCAATCTCTCTCTCTCTCCTCTATTTATATCGCCTTATCGCAAAAATTGATCCCAAAATTCATCGTAACCCTAGTTCCATCTTCAGTACAGGTAATGTGATTGTGAATTTCTTTCTTTTCGATTCTATTTTCTTGCTTAAATTGTTGTTTTATTGTAATATTTCTGGTGAATTACTCAATTTTGTGTTTAATTTGTATATTGATTGATTCATGATGTTGTCTCTTGTTAGGGTTTCTTACTTTCGTGTTCCAATTTAGAAATGTAATCGACAATTTGTTTGGAATTTTGCATTTATTGTAGATGAATTGATGAGTGTCAACGGAATTTTTCGAATTTCCCATGTTTTGTTTTGAAATTATGATATAATTGTAGGGTTGAATAGAAATTGGTTGACCATTTGTTGATGAATTTACTAATTTCTGATTTTGTTTTAAAATTTTGGTAGTTTTGATATTAGCTTCCATTTCGTTGTGATTCTTTTGAATTACCTATAGATCACCATTCACCTCTGTTACTGATGTCAATTCTGGTCTATAATTGATTTGATTGAAATGATTAGCTTGCGATTTGATGATTGTATTGCGGTTACCTACTGGAGTTTAATCACTCAACTGACAAACCTAGAATCACCTTTTTAAAAATGCCCTTTTGCAGGCTAAGGTCAGGAGTATCTTTGGTTGCAAAGATGGCATTTACCATGAAACAGATGGCTCTCATTACTTCCTTTTTTGGTGCCTTCTCCTTCATATGCGGTGTTATTGCTGAAAACAAGAAGGTATGTCGGTTTTTTATGGAGTATTACTCATCACTGACATTGCAGTTATCTGATTTTATTTTGTTTTGAATCACGTGCTGTTAATCCTCTGGGTTTTGTGGATTAACTTTACAATTGAGTGCTTTTTATTTTTAGCACGAGTCTATAATTTTTTGCTTTTTGTGCAGCCTGCAGCAGGAACACCAATTCCTGGGAAGGGTGTGGTTATCTGCAAGTATCCCTCTGATCCAACAGTTGTTCTCGGTTATATTTCGTTTGCTGCACTGATAGTATCTACTGTTATTGGGCACATCTCGATATTTTACCCATATAATAAGAGGGCTATTCCATCTGGTGCCCTCTTCCGTAGCAAAACCATGTTCGTCTTTTTCAACATTGCTTGGTATGTTTTCCTCTCTTGATGTGTTTCATCAATCATCATTACCTCTAGTTTTATTTTTGCGCTTATAAGGATCATGGTGTTTGGATTTTTGGTAATTTCACTGTGCAGAATATAGTTTATTTCTTATTTGATGTCAATTAGAGGTGGTTATTGGACAGGGTAGCCCAATGATAATAGGGTCAGGGCCAAGCTTATAAGGCTTTTAATGGATAGGGCTATTAATGGACTGGGCCCTTATTAGGTAGGGTCCATATAGGGCCAACATGTTTTTCCAATTTAGTTGATAAAGAAAATACATACTGTAAAAATAATTATATAGATTAATTTGTATTCATATGTATTTAATAATGGCTTTGTCCAATATTTATTTTAATTGATATTTTGTAGGCCCGCCCATTATCGACCCATGACCCGCATTGGCATGACCGTATATTGACCCTATAAAATGTGACCCTCTTTGACCCTGACCCGCAACTGACCCGCACCGACCCTGACCCTGACCCGACCCGCCCAATAACCAGGTCTATGTCAATATATAATGCCTTCTCCTGCATGGAATTAAATTTTATGAATTGTTGATTGGCGTTTTAGCTCAGAAGCAAGCATGTTTCTGTTGAATGTAATTTTAGTTTATTATTGAATCTCTCTGCTGACTTATTAAGCAGGATGGTTAGAAAGCCATTTTAGTGTCTTATTTAAAAGAATAGATTATCTTCATCAAGGAGAAAATTAGTAGTCCATTTTCATGGGCCTTTAAAACTAGAGGTCTTTCTACTTTTCCAGAAGACACAACAGCTACATCAATTGGTTTCACACATGTAATCTGCCACAATCAAACTAATCTGACATGGACAAATTCAGAAGTTGAGAGCCTTCCATGAGAGCCTCAAACAAGACGTTTTTTTTTTCTCTACTGGTAACTTCCATGAGAGCCTTTGCCTCTGTTTGCAGAGGTGAGGAGAGCAAAATCAGTTGCCTTGCCTTACCCTATACCTTTTTTGCAGTTTCATCTCACTAATTTGCCTATACAAGCTCTTGGCAAGTGTTGTTTTGCATTTTCTTTGACTACTTGCTAATATTAAATAATTATTGATCTGTCAAGTGCCTGAATTGAGGATGAAGCTATTTTATCATGTTTTGGCCAGTGGCGGATCCAGAAAAAATATTTAACGGGTCAAAATACATTTGCTGAAATTTAATGGGGTCATTTAATACTAATACAAGTTATTTTTATAGGGAAAAAATTAATTTTACATAGGATTTTTTTTTTAATAATCAAGTGGGGTCATGGGACCCCACTCAAACAGTGTGCATCTGCCACTGGTTTTGGCCTCACAAGTCTGTCTTCTGGCTCATTACTTCAATTTTTGTCCTAATTAAATTATTCTCAAGTACTCCCTTGGAGATATGTGAAGGTCTGAATCTAATATCTCTATTGCTAAGTATACAGTCATTCCTCACAGTCTATGTGCACTGCGCTATTTTGAGGTTTTTTTAATCTCAACACCCCCCCCCCCCCCCCCCCCCCCCCCGGTTTGAGCTAACTTATACTTTATCTGTCTGGAATTTGCTGTGTATAGTTTTTGTTATTAGTCAGTAAGAACCCATCTAGGATTCTTGAACAAGAGGTTCACACCCTCTTTTTAACTATAGTTGGTATACAATTGCTGATGATTTCACATTTACACATTGTTTGGTCAGTATATTTGAGGAGGGAAAGGGAGGAGAGGAAAAATGGCGGAAGAGATAGGAAGGTGTAGGGAGGGAAAGAGTAAGCTACCCCTAGTTCTACTCCCTTTACTTTCCCGTAGTCTTATCTTAATATGGAAAAATATATCCTTCACTTTCTTTCATATCTTTTCATCCTAACATAGTTTTAGCTTTACATAATAGTGCTTGGTGGAATTCAGTTGTGTACTCGTGTGTAGAATATACAAATATTGTTTATATTTCAACCTGCTGATAGTGAGTACTATTTTCATTGCCGTTTTAGAAATTTTGATTAGGCTAACAATTTTAACAGTGATTATGTGTTTTTAATGCCTACAATAGTGTCATGTGAACGGCAAATGTTGATTCATGGCAGTTTTAGAGATAGCATGGATTGGTTTTAAATTTTTTATTTTTTTATTTTTTTTATTTTGCCTTTTAAATAGGGTAACTGCTGGGTTAGCTGCCGCATTGCTCCTGTGGCCAACAATAACTGAGCAATTCCATTTAAGCCGTACTGTACATCACAACCCTGACTATGCCTGTCCTACTGCTAAGACCGGGGTCCTTGGTGGTGGTGCCTTTGTGTCCCTTGACTCATGCCTCTTTTGGTTGATATGCCTCATGCTGGCTAACAATGCTCGAAGTGATTACTTTGAGGAGGTTGAAGATTCTCAAAAGGGGGGGAGCGCCCAAGTTATTAATCTTGACATCAACCCTATTGGTCCAGAGGCCTTGAAGCATACCAACGTCGCATAGTTGCGTATTTTATGTGAATGGCACTCTTTGGTTACAATCCTTTTAGAAGAACTTGATTTGGAAAAATCAAGAAATAAATATATTGTTGCTAGATTGTGAACACATCATTGGTTTTTCTTGTATATAGGTTTACGCGAGTTTGTATTGCTCTTTCACAAGAAGAGAAAATTCTATTGGTGTGAAAAAGTTCCTTGTCTATTAATGATAATGCATATCTGGACAAATTTGGTCAAAACAGAATCCTTTATGCTTCTATAACAAAAAGTTTTTATGTTATACCATTTAAGATATGACCAAAATCTATATCTGTTGGATTCAGCTAACAACTAATAAGATCGACCCTTAAAAATAAAAGAATGAAAAATATTTGTTTTTATTTGTCATTACTTTATTGCAACGGAATCAAATTTGATACAGGAGTAATTCCAAGATACTTGCAATGAATTCAGAACTTTATATTGCAGACATTGCAGTCGACCTCCTTGTCTAAATTGCCTATATTTTCCCTAAATTGAAGTACTAATCTCTTTAATAATCATGGTTGAAAATATAGAACAGTTGAAGCTCATTGAGAAAGAGCCTAACAGGCAAATATGTTTTGCGAAGCGACGAAATGGACTTATGAAGAAAGCCTTAGAATTACATATGGTGTGTGATGTTGATTCTGTTGTTATAGCCTTCTCACCTGCTGGTCGCCTCAGCTTCTTTTGTGGTGGCAACAGAAGGTATTCTTTTGCCTGCTTACGAATAATTTCCTTCTTTTTTAATTTTGATAGGAAAATTCTTGTTTTAATACCAAGTATGTAGTATATAAAGTCTCTCTAATAGATTCCCCATATGTTGTTTTTTAATGGTCTCTAAGAATCTAAGATGCACTACATCTAACCGTTTTCATTTTAATATGCGTATGCAGCATCAATAGATACGACAAAAGTACTTAGATAATTTGAGGTTATTTTGAGAATTATTGATACAATTTGAGGTTTTTATTTTTTGATTCGCACTGAAATTTATTGATTAAGCATTTAAGCATAATGACGGATTCAATATTGACATGAATTTTTTTTTTTGGTCAAAATTAGCAAAGTTTGACTTTAGATAAAGAAAATTAGTGTTTTAATACTGTTTAAAATATATACGAAGGATTTCAAACGAATATATACTCACTGTTTAATTTAACCTCCTTATGTATTCAGGGTTGAGGATATCATAAGGCACTTTGCTGCATTGCCAGAAGATATTCGAGGCTTGTAAGGGTTCCTTATCATATTTTTTTTGGTACAAATTCAAAAAAAAGATGTTTATTACTTGGTCTAATTTTATGTGTTGCAAAAATTAACTATGTCTTATTTTGATACTTGCAGCCAGATACCAGATCCAGAGGTAATGCCTTCTTTTGTGTTAGACTTTGACATTAATTCTACAATAGCAGTGGTTTTTTATTTTTTCAAAGGAAAGGAACAGTGAGTTTAGCAGTTGCTATAGAGACATAGTTGCTGTACAATATGTACAAGCATTATAATTTATTTATTTACGTGTTTTTTTTTTTTTTTTTTTTTGAAAACATGTACAAGCATTACCTTATACATGAAGTATACTGATCTTCTAAAAATAATTTACGTATTATAATCCTATATATAAATTTCTTTTCTTTTTAATTTTTTGGTGTGTGTGTTGCAGTTGTGGGTTTTACTTGAAACACTTGACAAGCTAAAAGAACAAACAAAGGAGCACATCCAAACGGACAGGTATAAGCTACATTAATATTCTTTATCTTCATCAATATATTACTCAAATAGTTACAAGAAACAAGTTCACAAAATAATCTAAGATACATAAGAAACTCCATGCTTTACCTACATTAATCTTTTTTTGTGTTTTTTTTTTTTTTTTTTTTTTTTTTTTTTTTTTTTTTTTTTTTTTTTCTGGTGTGTGTGTATATCTCTTCTTCTGTGTTTTATAACCCGATACATGTGGTTTAAATTTTGTGCACTTATGACCTTTTAGGCCCCGTTCGCTTCACTTTATTCTTGCTGAATTGAAATTGTTTTTACTGAACTGAAAAGGAATAGAGAGCAGGGTAAAAATACAAAATTGCCTATGTGATTGTATACATAAAGTGTTCAAAAGTAAGGGCATATTAAGTATTTGCAGTGTGAACATAGCTATTTCTTTTCCTAATATGTATTTGGTGCAATATTTGTGAATTTCCTTAAAAGGTAAGTGGTGCAATATTAAAAATAAAAAAAAAAATAGAGGAAGTAGCATTTTTTTCATTATTATTAACATTATGTTCGTCATTATTTACGTTTTATGGCATAAAAAGAGCCACAAATTACATTGATATAGACGGAATTTCATTTCAATTTTGTTAGCTGGTATTTTCCATGTATTGAAAAGTAAATGTCACAAATGAGTAATTAGAGGAAATGATGTTTAAATGGAAGTATATCAAGGGCAATGATATATTGCCATTAATAATACTAATGCTTATTTGCTTATCCTATCCTATGAAGATGCGTGCATATGAGTGACACATATTGTATTATTTGTATACACCCCCTTTCGAACATTATTGTGAAACGAATATACTCTACAATAATTTTATGTGTGATTCTAAAATTATCAATATTAATTATGGTCATTTAACCTATGATATAGTAATTTCAATAATTGACCAAATCATCAATTATAAATAATAATAATGTCATGCATGCATTTTGCACTAGGATAACCAGGTATGTATTTGCAGCATGATAAGCAAATGTTAAAATATTTTTCCAGTCATTTTGACAAAATAATTTTTTCTTTATTTTCTTCATCTCTGATCTAAGGCTAATGAATTTGTGTTTTTTGTGTTTTTTATTGGCTTTCTGCTGCTGCATCTGAAAAATCCAGTACCATTTCGGTAAGACTTAACGCACAGTACAGTGACATTTTTATCTTTCTATAGATTGTTACTTCGTATGGAGTATTATATACAAGTATTAATGATACACTTACATGCTAATTTGTAGGCTATCCAGATAGAACTTTCTCAGGTTGAAAAAGAGATTCAGGGTGCTTTAATTGAGACGAGGTTACTCTTTCAACTGTTTAATTTGAGCTATATATTTCAATTTAATGTTAATTCTCATTTCATTTATACTAAATACTATAGATGTATAATAATCATGTTCGGCATAAGCAAGCTAAAATGAGGACTAAATTTTAGTTTTTGGCTTATAGGAGATACGAACCCTTGCATGTAGTGATAATGACCATTGAAGAAGCAAACCTTTCTGAAGAACTCCTTGAGGAGACACTTGCCCGTGTCCAAGAAAGAAAGGTATCATTAATATATTTTCTTTCTTTTTTAGCTGTATACATGTGATTTATTACTAACAATCTTGGTGATCAAACCTTTGTTGTGGTCAAGCAGCAAGAGCTAACAGCGAAGGATAATGAAGATGCATCTCAAGAAATGCCTGATGCCATGGTATAAATTGTTTACTAAATCCGATTTCATCACCCAAACTATAATTTCTTAAGGCTTACATGGATTTATTTTGACTTATGTTGTACTCTATCCTGTATATTTGCATACATTTATAAGAATGGAGCAGAAACTTCTTTACCAATACCTGTGGACATAGTTCAGCAAGCCGAGCCTGAGCACCAAGTGATTGAGAACTCTAATGAGAACCAACACCAATCACCAATTGCAGAAGGGTGTGTTTTTCCCTGCTTTGCCATAGTGTGATTTATGAATTATTGTATCTTCTTCTTGCTTAAATTAGTGTATTTCATATCTTGGTTGAAAGTAGGATTTGTTGATGATATTCTTGCTTAACAAATTAACTCTATTGCTTATATGATCTAACTAGATTCATAACGTTCATGAATGGCAGCATTCAAGATACATTGATGAGGCAGAGCAGTCCATCAAAAAATCTACCGCCAGAAGTGGCTAGTCCTAATCTACTGCCAGAAGTGGCTAGTCCTAATCTACGGCCAGAAGTGGCTAGTCCTAATCTACTGCCAGAAGTGGCTAGTCCTAATCTACTGCCAGAAGTGGCTAGTCCTAATCCTCAGCATGCTGGAACATCGTTTACCAGCCTTTTAAATGCCGCAGATGTTGCTGAAGAAACCGCATCTCCTATTGGGGTACTTAAAACTTTATTTTTTTAACATATAAATCCATGTAATAATGTACATACACATAGTTCTTACACATTAACTCATAAGCATATTTTAATAGGGAGTGGTCTCCTCCCAACCGCCAGATCAGAACCACAACTCCTCACCCTTGCAACAAAATCAGTTCAATTTATTCCAAGATGGTCTTCTTAACACTTATTCCTATCTGTAAGACGTTTTCTTGACCTTGCACTATATATATATATTTATATAATTATTTTTTTTTGACAAAAATATATATTTATATGATTAAGATATGCGCTTAACTA
The DNA here is from genome assembly GCF_948465745.1 of Chenopodium album. Taxonomy (NCBI): domain Eukaryota; kingdom Viridiplantae; phylum Streptophyta; class Magnoliopsida; order Caryophyllales; family Amaranthaceae; genus Chenopodium; species Chenopodium album. The sequence goes on from NC_137855.1 coordinate 3,635,414, forward strand.
CATATATATGGCTATACCCATGTTGGCCATGTACTACTTTATGCACCCCTTCAATTTGTGCAAAATAACTATTGGTAGATTGGACGTTACAAATTTGAAATGCTATAATGCTATATAGAAAGACCCTGAATTAATTTCTTTTTAAAATCATGGTTTCATCAGTGAATTTGAGATGATTTTGTTTTGTTTATGCATGCCTATTGTTGCAGGAATGGTAATACAACAGTAGTCAATCAATCTTCAGAATGTAATGAGATCAGCACAGTTGGAACTGCAAATAACTACCCATTTTCAAGCTTGATTTCCCCAAATTTACAGCTACAGCCTTCCCCTGCAAGCTTCCAAGTGCCTGATTACCGAATGCAGCTTCCTATGCCGGCCCCTCATTACCATCAAATATCTGTAAATACTTTCTGACTTTAATACTCTGATCTAATTATGTTTTGAAATTTAAACATCTTGCTTGATTGTCTTACAAATCAATATGATAATGGGTATACAGCAGCAAAGGCCACTAGGAAACAGCAGCAACATGTCACTTTTCAGTACTCCGCAGTGGTCTAATCAAAATAATATGCAGCATAATCCAACTCTCTTTCTGCGAAATCCACAGTGGTCTAATCAGATTATTCTGCAGCAAAATCCAACCCCCGTTGGACAAAATGCACTGTACTTAATACGATCCACAATTACTACTCCATATAGGGTTAATTATGATTGTAAAAATATATGATCTGATTTTATGTTACTTTGTCACGCTATTTGACAGTCAACGAACGAGCTATCAGGGCTTGTTTAGTTCATTTGATAGGATGGATAGCATGTATCCAGACTCAAGATTACTGGCCTTCATCCCTAGACCACAACATCTGCAAATGAATCGCCAGGTATATATCATGATCCATGATCTTTAACTAATCTGTTTGACATTAGTATTTATATATATAGCATGATAAGTGGACTGTTAATGCTGGTTCTAATAAATTTAAAATTGCCTTTTGTTTTTCCGTGATCAGTTGATGGGAGGTTTAAACAATGGCCCAAATCTTTCTCTGGACTTACAAGGGCCATTTGCCAACAATTCTCCGGTTAGTTCTACATGCTTAAAGATAATAAATGTTTGTGCAGTTCTTGCTTAAAACAATTGACTATGGGACTGAAAATCAAATTTCAGCAAGCATTTCTGGAGGCGGAAAGATCAACTTCTTCTGCTTATAAGGTTAGTTTATAATTGGTCCTAAATGAACTGTCAAGTGTTCATACCCATATAAGAGTGTATAAGTAGGACTCGCTTTAGTTGGTAACATGTTATTTACGATTATCTGCAGAGGAAAGCACCTTGGGAAGATGATTTTGATATGAGACGGGCAAGTTACCAGAATGGGAATACAGCACCAAACAATACTGATTCTCCAGCTTCTATTCTTATTCCTGATCCTAGGTTTGCCACTTATACTCGTAGCTTACACAAACAAAACTGAAACTTGCTGAAAAAAATTATATGAATTTAAACATTATGTATGTATTTTCTTGTCTTCAGGCCAATAGGAAATGCACTCTATGGTCCTGAATATGCACATATGGGCTTGGCCATTGACCCCCATATCCGGAATCTTCAAGAAGTAATACGATATGGTAAACTCCTCAACTTTTATTAATGTACAGTTCATCTGCTTACTCCATCTCATAATTATTGGCCATAATAATCATCGGTTATATTTTGCAAATACATTACTTAATATTATTTACATCAATCTCCACTTTCTTGATGTTATTTCTTTGTAGAATTTTTAGATAAAGGCATCATTTAAGAGTATTATATAAAGTTTTAAATTGAAGTTACTAATTAATAAAATTGGTTTGTTACTTAGTGACAATCGTGTGTTCATGTCTATTACTGGTGACAATCCTCTTCTACAAACATATAGTATATAAGATTGTTTGATTTGACATTGACAGATAATGCCAGAAGACAGCAAGGAAATCAGCAAGGAAATGTATGATGATTGATGCTCAACTCAATATCACCAGCTTGCCCTTGAGAGTGTCAATTTGTTCATTTCAAGACAATTTGATCATCTTTTTACCTTTTAAGTTATTTCTTTTGTGTTTTGTGTTAAGAATATGACCCACATTTATGTGAGTTTTCCCTTTATTAAATAGAGGGAATTACTCATGAGTCATGAAGTCATTTTAAGTGTAATGGATTATCCCCTCCTACCTATATTACTATTTAGTTTATGGATGAAACTTCACATAACTTATCTAGTATTTTTCAAATCCTCTTTCGATTAGCAAACTTGTGATTTGAAAATTTACACAATTAGCCAGAGTTTGCTCATTTTATGTTTCTTTTAAATACTAATTAATTGTCACATGTGAGAGAGGCTAGTAATGTTAAAATGGGAATTTTTTATTCACCATATTGATCAATTGCATCCTCTTTGCTTTTTCAAAACAAGAGATAACTAACAGTATGTTTGGATAACGAAAGGGGAAGGAAAAGAAGGGTAGGGAGGAGAAGAGGTGGGGAGCTGGGGAGGGAAGAATGGCGAGTTTTCTTTCCAAATCTCTTCATTGTTGGAGGGTTCAATTTCCTACAATTTAATCCCACTATTTCTCTCCCCTCCAATTCTCTTCCTTCCTCATTTATTATCCTTATGAAAGATACCCCATCTTTCCATTTCCCTCTCCTTCCCTTCCTTTCCCTTCATTTCCTTCAATCTAAACACACCGAAAATTTTTGTGCCTTTTCGAAAGCCTTACAAAAGTTTTAGCTCTTAATTAGTTAACCTTGAACAAAAAGCTCAATGTGATCTTTAAAACTAGTAGCTAGTTACCTGATTATCCTTCATTAATTATTACTCATTAAGCTAACAACTTGAGCCATGAGGCATCACTTTTAGACTAAACAACTCTTTATCAATAACACTTTTCACTCACTAGGACTGTAACTAATTTATATGAGGCCACTCCAAGTTCCTCAAACCTCGCAATATTCCCTTCGTTTCCTTTTATATGCTTCAATTTTAATCTCTTTAAGTTTAGTCCATGTTATAAATAATTTAATAAAAATAAAAAATAATAAAAAAAATTAAAAAACTATCATAAGATTCATAACATCTCTCACACATTTACTACCTATGCATTACGATCTTGTTTATTTTCTCCTCATAGACAATTAAAATGAAACGGAAAGAATATATGTAAAGTCTACACAGCCCTTAAATAGAGAGGAAAAAAAAAAACACACGTGCGATATTGAATTATTGATCAATATTCCGTACCACCATGACTCGACGTATACCTCTTCTTCCATAGCCCATAATACGAGGAAAATGTGAAAACAAAAATATCAAAAAATTAAAGTAAAAATTACCACAAATAAAACATAAATATAAAAAATCTGGTTTTTTTAAAAACAGCTCTTTAATCCAAACTGGGTTTTAGAGCTCCATGGCTACCCACGTATCAGCTCTGCATCCCCTTTCTCTCTCTTCTCATCCCCTTAATCTTCAACTCAAACTTCTTCCTCTCAATTCTCTCAATTTCTCTACCCAATTTCCTTCTTACTCTTCTAGATCAATTTCTGGTATTTCTCTCTCCTTTTTTTTTTTTTTTTTTTTTTTCTTTTTTACTAAAATTGCCATTTTTTTAGTTCAATGTACCTTAATTTTCATTGTTTTGTCTTAAAAAATGTATCTTTTTGGTGGGTTTTTCATATTCTTGCTCAAAATTGTTGTAGGTGGGTGTAAATGGAGCTCTATTACTTGTTCTTCCTCAAATGGGTCGAGACCCGACCCAATTGATGATAGAGTGAAGAGCATTGAGGAGCTTGTTGAGGAGAAAAGGCGCGCAGAATTGGCTGCTCGGATTGCTTCTGGGGAATTCACTGTTAAGCAATCTAGGTTAATTATTCTTAATACCCACTAATTTTTACTGTTTAATTCTTCTTATGTTCTTGTAATTGGTTTTCTATTTAATTGTTCATACATTTTGGACATGCAGGGCTTTATTTTAGTTAATTTTTCAATGTTAATATAATTGTTTAATTGGTGGGCATTTGGTTATATTTGGTTGATATATGCCCTTGGATATAAAATTAGTATTGTGGTTGTGGGTAAAAACAAGCAGAACATTAGTATAATGAAGGTAGTTGTATTTGTATTTGATGCAAACTATGAAAAGTATGAATCACAAAAGTATAAAAAGAAAAATAATGATGGGTAAAGTGGTGATGGTATAATCATGTATGGTATGTTTTTATCCAATGTTTGTGTTGTTCGAGGTGATCACTATATTGTTGGGGTTCATTGCTTCATTGTGTAGTGGAATAGGAATTTCTTCTAGCTAGGCAATGCATTCACTTGTATTTAGTTATGGTCTTGCTGATAAACTTGTTATGTATGTTAACCTCTGGTGATAATTCTTATGTTCTGAACTTCTGAACCTCTAGATTTGCTTCCGTTGAACAAGAAATACAATCCTTCGATTTGTAATAGTACGTAATACTCAATGCCAACTTCATATATGTGAAACAATCATGTAATTTATTTCATCTTAATTTAACACCTTTGATAACTGCATCGAATGGGAGTATGGACGTATGGTACCATTCATCTTTCAGTCGACTTCCTGGTGCCAGTGTTGTTGCAAGTAAATCATTCTAGGATGTGATGTTAACCTCATGACTTGCTTTGCTTTGTGTTTATCCATTGGCTTCAGCTTCCCTATAAGATTGAAGAACAATCTGTCAAAGTTGGGAATTCTTACACCTATTCTGGATTTGGTATTCAAACCTTTTGAAGAATATGAAAAGTTTTCTCAGATTCCTGAGGCAAAAGGTGATATAGCAGCTATTCGTAGTGAGGCCTTTTTCTTGCCATTGTATGAGCTCTACATCACTTATGGCGGAATATTTAGGCTGAAGTTTGGGCCAAAGGTTGGTTTTCATTCCCTTGCAATTTGAATTCCTTGTTAGATTACATGAATGACATGTATGTAATGTATTAGTGTACATTACATGTATGCTTTATCAACTTGCTGTCATTGCAGGCATTTCTTATCGTTTCTGATCCTTCAATTGTTAAGCATATCTTAAAGGACAACTCTAAGGCTTACTCTAAGGTATGAAATTTGAAATTTGTTGTATATCCTGCTTTCAATTATCATTACTGTAGGTGAGATTCTTTGAAGAGAATTATTTAGATATACTTCATTGAGCTCATTCGCATTTCCTTGATCAGGGTATCTTGGCGGAAATTCTAGATTTTGTGATGGGAAAGGGACTTATCCCTGCTGATGGTGAGATATGGCGTGTCCGAAGACGGGCTATAGTTCCTTCATTACATCAGAAGGTAGAATTACTGCAAATAATTTTCAGAACTTTAATTTATCTCTTTCCACATTGATTTAATGGTGATATTCTCTCCGGTGATAACACATTTTTCTTGAATTGATATGATGGCTTATCAGGCTTGACAATCCTATTCCTTTTCAGTTTGTGACAGCTATGATAAACCTCTTTAGCCAAGCTACAGATAGACTTTGCAAGAAGCTAGACACCGCCGCATCAACTGGGGAAGCAGTGGAAATGGAATCACTTTTTTCGCGTTTAACACTGGATATTATTGGAAAAGCAGTTTTTAATTATGATTTTGATTCCTTGACTAATGATACCGGGATTGTTGAGGTAGGTTGAGCTCCATCTCAATCTACTTAGCCATGATCTTTTCACTTTATGTTATATAGCCTCATATTATTCTCTAGACCAGGCTGTTTATGTTGTTTTGAGAGAGGCAGAGAACAGAAGTACTGCACCAATCCCTGTCTGGGAAATTCCTATATGGAAGGACGTGTCCCCTAGACTAAAGAAGGTGAATGCAGCACTCAAGTTGATAAACAGTACACTAGATGATCTGATAGCAATCTGCAAGGTGAATGCTGGATGCCTTTTGTAGCTCTAATTTATGTTGCTCGGTAATGGTTGCTAATCAATTTTTAATATATGCAGAGGTTGGTAGATGAAGAGGAGCTGCAATTCCACGAGGAATATATGAATGAACAAGATCCTAGTATTCTTCATTTTCTTTTGGCATCAGGAGATGATGTATGAAAATATTTGCCTACTGTGGAATTTTTTTTCTCCAGACCAATAAATTGAAGGCAACCTTAACCTCAACGCAGGTTTCCAGCAAGCAACTTCGTGATGACTTGATGACTCTCCTAATTGCTGGTCATGAAACATCAGCAGCAGTACTAACGTGGACTTTTTATCTCCTGTCTCAGGTTTACAGTTATCACATACGTATTACTATGTGTAGTTCATTTGGTTTGTTTCTTCTGGTACTCACCCCACCCCCTGTTGCAAACATGCTTCTGTTTATAATTTTCTGCCAGTGGTCCCAATCTATTAGGTAAAACATGTTTTGGAGATAGTGAACTATGTAATATCTGCAGAAACTCTGTAACTGAATGTCCTTGCCACTAGCTATTGAGTACACTTTTTTGGTGCTTGATGTGTATGATCTGCAAGATATCTTGAATATGATGGTACCTCATTTGCTCCCTGCAGGACCCAGGAGTAATGTCAAAGCTTCAAAACGAGGTATCCTGAATCGTGCTTTAGGGAGGTTTAGAAATGTTTGGTCATTAGAGGGAGGGAGGGGAAGAGAGAAAGAGAGAGAGATCATTCTGTTGAAGTGTTGCAACTACTTATTGTCATTTGAACTTGCACCTTGCTTAGGTGGATACAGTTTTGGGAGATAGATTTCCATCAATTGAAGACTTGAAAAACCTGAAATACACAAGTCGTGTGATAAGCGAAGTAAGAGTACCCTCTTTGCTTTTTACTTGTGCTTGAACTCTTTGACCTTACATTTTCTTGTAAATTTCCTTTTGCAGTCTTTGAGGCTTTACCCGCAACCACCTGTCTTAATTCGTCGTTCTATGAAAGAGGACATGCTTGGACCATACCCAATCAGAAAGTTAGTTTTAACGTTATACTTTGTTTCAATGCTCTGCTTTCCTTTTCTTTTTTTCAATTCACAATATTAGCAACATACTACATGGAAAGTTTTTAACTGCAAAATTACATGCTCACCTGTATATAATTATCCACTCTAAAACTAATTGAACCCAATCCCTTCCTAATAACAACCCCCTAACACCACATGGTGCTAATGAGAGGTTGACGGTGGTATGGTATAATCGATGATGGTGGCATAGTGATGGAGGAGGGTTTTCATGGAAGTTGGTGATGGTAATAGCAGCTTGGCAGGAATATTGGAGGCGTGGGGTGGTGAGATGTTTTGGTCATATGCCCCTCTCAGGCTCTCACCTTCTCTCCTAATTTTCTTTGATTGTGTGCTACGCATTTGGTTCTATTATGAAATGGATAAAGTATTATCAGTGAAATCCATTGTAAACGTATTCTATCGTGCTTGGTTTCCTTTATGTTGCATCAAACTGTCTCTCCAGTGATGCATTGTTCAACTAAAAGGGAAAGGGAGGTTTTCAGCACTAATGACATTACCTTCTTTTTTTTTCCTCCTAGATGTTTTTATAAACTAATAAGAGGTAAATGATGAATGTTAATGTTGAAGATAAAAGGTAATTGATACAAAAAAATTCATCAGTTAAAATAAAACAAATTTCTCCTGAATCACTGAGGAGAGTTCTCGCTTGACTTTAGTCCTACTTGGAAGTAGAAGAAAATGCATTCTTGTCAGCTTGCTGAAGTATCAAATAAACTGTTTTCTGATCTAAGCATATGCACCACATTTCCATTTGTTCATCTTTTGTACTTCGACATGTTAAGGTAATTTGTATGTAATATCTTTAATGCATAGAATCCTTTTGGAATTTTGTCCACATTTATTTCTTCAAGTTTGTAAGCTACCTTCCCTGGCGATTCTATTCAGCAAATTATATGAATTTTCTTGGCAGAGATGAGGATATTTTCATATCTGTATGGAACTTGCATCGTAGCCCAAGTCTTTGGGAGGATGCAGATAAATTCAATCCTGAAAGGTGGCCACTGGATGGACCAGCACCAAATGAGACTAACCAAAATTTCAGGTATCTGCTCTGTAACTTTGCTGACCTCGAGTATGTAGCTATGCAATTGAAGCTTGTGCTCATTCAAGCTGGTGATTCACCATTTTCATTTAGCTAATCCTTTTTATTTTTCGTTCTAAGATACTTGCCATTTGGTGGAGGTCCACGAAAGTGTATAGGGGACATGTTTGCTTCTTACGAGGTATCAAACATCTACTTACAAATTCCAAGACAGCCTTAATCCGATTCATCTCGATTTCTCTCAGCTTGCATGAACTTTGACATGTAATTTACTTTTTGTTGCACAGAACATAGTAGCATTAGCTATGCTTGTTCGACGATTTGACTTTGAGCTGGCACCTGATGCTCCTCCTGTAAGACTTGCTATATTTTTTCACTTTAGATACATGGGACTTCAGTACCGAGTAAAAACTTTTAAATTACATGAGACTTGTGTGCAAAATGCATTAATTGGACCCTCATGTGAACACAAGGGTTGCTATTAAACAGTTAAACCCATAGGCAAAAAACGATGAAGAAGAAGATTCACTTTGATGTGAAAATAAATGGATACTTGATTCTAATAATTTATCTATTAATAATTTAATATGTTGGCAGGTGAAGATGACCACAGGCGCAACCATCCACACAACAAATGGTCTTATGATGAGGGTGAGGCAAAGAACAAGATATCCCGCTACACCCACAATTCCTGTTGTGGAGACTGCTTCTCCTGCAGGTATTACGGAAGCTGCTATTTGAAAATATCAAATTGGAAAATGATGTTCTGCTCGTTCGGGATAGAACTAGAACAATTATCCATAAAAAGGGAAAGGGGAGCTTCACTTTAAACTGCATCAGCTTCAATAAAGAATCAGACAAGTAAGCCACACCTCCCGATACTTGTTACCATTTACATTCATATTCTACTTTAGTTACTAGTAGATTTACGGTGCGAACAGCACTCTCCTCCTTATATAAAACACATTATTGGCACTGTTGGCCAATTATGTTGTAAATTATGGCCTTTTTTTCCATACTGTGAAGATATGAGAATTTACATTAGAAAATTTCAGGAAATTTAAGTATGTATATTTTGTCTGTGCAAATGTACACATGATTCTATATATATAAAATCGGAAACTTTTTTCTTGTAATTCCAGTGTGTAAATGGTCAACTGTCACGTTGTATGTTTGGGCAATTTTGCTTCAACTGTAGTACTAATTTGTGGTGGTATGGCGCCAATTAGGCATTATGGAGTATATGTCATCAAATTTTAAAATTTCATATCATACATATTAAAACTCACACGAATAATCAGATCATAATAAAATTTTGATATTACTGGAGCAATAATTACATATTAAAACACAATCATCATACAGCAGCATAAGCAACAGGCTTTTACAAAAATACAATGATCTGATTGCTGCAAAAACAACATATTAACAAAACTGCTTCTTGAGTTGAAAAAGATTACAGTGACCTGGTGAGGTGGGTGGTTAGTCAAGTCAATAAGGTGTTATCATGCCTAGATATAGATGGCTCAAAAGACGATCTGGCATAAATGGACATGCAGCCTAATGTTGGCCCAAAAAACACCCTCTTATCGATAAATGTGATTTATGTCGCTTTTGAAGTTCTGCATGATCCGGCTCAGGGAGATCACGGGGAAAATGCTTGTGAAAGGCATTCACCGCACCAGCGACCCCATCTTCATTTTCCATTGCCTTTGCCAGCTCCACAGCACGTTGTTTAACCTACAATTCATATAGAAACATTACAACTATCAATTTCACAATTGCAATAAGCCAGCAACCCATATTGCGATAAGTATTTGAAACTTCAAAATTTTAAAACATGTCAGGCTGTCAGCAATTTTGTTACATATTTTTCACAACTAAGGAAAGTTCAGCAAGTTAGGCGCATTAAAAGATGGCTGCAGATGGCAAGTTCAAAATGTACTGCACAATGGCCTTAACATGAGAAAGATTGGCTCTTGTCATTCATGCAAATAACCAGTGCCCAAGCATTGTACTAACATGTAATCTACACCAATAGACCTCACGTTGGTACAATAAAAATGTACCTACGGGCCACTTGATATTGTCATTAATGACAAACAATTTATGATTTAAAAACCATCGCCTTTACTTAGGAATAACCTTTGTTTTGATTTCATATGTACTTCAAAATCATTCAAACATGAAAGAAAAAAATCTTTTTGGTCCACCATCGGCATAGTAAACAGCCTTTGCTTTCATTTCTTACTAACATCAAATTAAAGACCAAAAAAAAAAAACATTTTGATCCACAATCGGAACCCCCCCCCCCCCCCCCCCCCTCTCTCTTGTATCCTCTGACAAAACAGACAGCAGATAAAATCTTGATCCACTAAAGAGGTTAGTCATTTACCATGGGATCCTGCATGAAGCGTATTGCAGAAACCAATTTCTCAAGCGAGAACTCCTCGATTGGGATAGGTGGTGGCCCTACACCCTTCGCATGCACTTGTTCTCCCCAAAAGGGTTGGTCACCAAAGAATGGCACGATTGCTGTTGGACACTGAAGAGATTCATTTTTGTGTTAGACACTGAAAAAAGGTTTTTTAAATAAATAAAAAGGGCTAATTAACATGAGAGCAGTTACCGCAGCTTTAAGACCAGCAGCAGTTGTCCCAGCACCCCCATGATGCACCTCCATTTGCGATTTAAAAAAAAAAAAAAAAAAAAAAAAAAAAAAAAAAAAAAAAAGAAGAAGTCTAAGTTAGACAGGAACATAATCTGCAGAATACTAAAAATGACAGCTCATGATTGTAGCGAAGATAGTTAAAAGGGTAAAACTCTAATTCATTAAAAGGCCAAACTGAGCCCATGTGGTGATACTGGAATCTAGATACGAAGTATAACTATATATATATATATATATATATATATATATATATATATATATATATATATATATATATCACGTATTTGAAAAATCCATAACTAGAATAATCTTACCACAGCAGCACATTGCAAAAATAGCCAATCATGAGGAACGTTGTCCAACAGGTATACAAAATCCTTCGGTTCTGCCACTGGAAAGCAGGTATTAGTCAGAGAACAATCAAAAGGCAGCCAAAATATCAATACTTCATTAGTATTTCTCTATAGTCTGATTTTTCCCCTCTAGTGTTTAAAATTTAAGCATATTAAAAATTATATGTACATCACCCCAAAAAAAAAAAAACACAAACAAAACAAAACACTCCATAAACTGCTTCATTTAAAATGGTCAAGACATAAATAATTGTGAGAATGGACACTTGATCTAACCATATAAAGGGAATACTGGAACAAAAAAATTCCAATACTGCCCACATATGTACAGTTCATAAGATGAACCTCATTATCTGGGAGAAACATTTCCTCAACCCTAAAGATTAAACATTCTTCTTTCACTATACAGATTTGTTAAGGGGTAGTCTAAGGTCTGAACAGTACACCATGACATCTCATAAGATTGGAATAGAAAGGAGGAATAACAATATTTAGAAGAAAAAAAGTCAAGACTGAAATAACATGAGCAGCTTACAATTGCCAAGACCACCCCAGCCTTTGTTGATGATTCCTCTTTGCCCAGTGAGTTCCAGAGCTCGTACAATAATATTAGTCATCTTCTCAGGTTCTTGGACAGGCTATCGTAGTTTAGACAACGTACATATCAGTCCACGTTATTCCAAATAGTCAAGATTAATTAAGAGACAGTTCAAATGAGCTTAAACTACGCATTCAGAATTTCACAGGTACAAAATCTGAACTATCATCTCAAACAGAACATTGTCACACCAAATGGTGGATTTGCATGAGAATGAGGTATTTTATCGTAAAGGATGGAGGACGAAGATTTTTGTGAATGACTATATAGAATAATCACTTTTGGTTCATATAGCCGACCCCACTTGTGGGATTAAGGCTTTGATTGATTGAGACCCCAATGCCTCTGAGTATCTGAAAACAATTTTTTGTGACCTCTACAACAAAGAAGCTAATTTAGCATTGACCCATATTTAAAAGGAGATTTAACCCGTAAATACAAATCATATTCTGCAATTCAACCTACAGACATTTAAAACACTTTATTACTAACTACCGGAACATTGTGGTTCAAGCGTTCAACAGAATCCATATAAAAATTAAATAGAAACATCCAGCACCTTCCCCTGTATTGATGCAAAAGAGGATACTTACTAGGCTTCCAAATCCAATATATATTGGCTTTTGACCCTTTTCAAGCCATTCAACAAGATCTTCTGGAGGTTTGTAATTTGAAGCCAGGTCAAGGAAACAGAAACCAACTACGTCAATTTTGGGTCCCCAATCTGCAAGATGATAAAGCACAAACATTACAAACAATAAAGGTGTAAGAAAATTGCCCTAATAAAACATTACCCATTACACATTAGACAGAACTCTCACGAATGAGTGTTCAATAGGACCCCATTGATAAATATGAAGATACATGCCGGTAGAAAATTCAGACATAAATTTGTGGAAAAAAAAAACGCAAGTCAGAATTCAAGTGCATACATCATTCTCCTGTAGGTCCAGATTTTGCCAATAATTGATAAATACTTAAATAGGTAACAGTAACAGTAAAAACAGTCATCAGTTAATGTAAGGGAGACGCCCGTAATAAAAGAATACATTCAGTTTTCAAGTAGAAGAAGAATGGAAAAGGCCACAAATGAAATTAGGTAACAGTGCATATAGTTGTCAGCTAATGGAAGGAAATGCACATAATAAATGGAAAAAACCAGTTTTCAAATAGGAAAAAAAAAATGGGGACGAGGCAACATACTTATTTCTCCAGGGAACCAAGAGCAACTGACCGAGAAATTAGTTTCCTGATTTATGGCTTTATAAGACATAGTAAAGGAGAAGACGAGAGACAAACCCATAACACCGAACTTGGTGAAGGAACTCTCCCACTGGATTAGTTAATACAATAAAAGGATAGCATATCAAAAAGAAAGCACATGTAATATACTCCCTCTCCCTTAATTTTTTTTTTTTTTTTTCACTTGATGGGTAGTCCCAAAAATTCCTTCACATCCATAAGAGTACAAGTTAGAAAACCACTACAAAAATATTTCTGACTCTTCTCTCTGTCAATCTGTCATATCAACCTTGTCTTTCTCAATTCACTTCCAAATCTTGTACTCTGTATTTTGCTTTCAAATTTTCTTTGTTCTACTTATTACTAATCTTATAATTACTACTCTCAGCATATTAAAAGTAAATAACTAAATAAAACAAAAGGCAACAGCAAATGTATCCTGTAATTGAGAGTCTTGAGACGCAAGGTAATACAGGTCAAGTGCTTTCACTGGCCTAGGTGAGGCGATTTCAAAGAGGCACAGAAGGATTTCGATTACCTCAGTTCCCCTTCAAGCCTTTTTAAACATTGACTACTCTATTTGCCAAACCTAAATGTGAAAACAAATTATGGATGGATAGAGTATTGATTAACATATCTTTGTAACAGACCATAAAACCAATTTTTAAAATGTAGCAATCAAACCAAAACAAAAAATCATTTTTTAAGGGCACAACCATGGATCCAGAATAAAAATTTTGGAGTACTGGGAACATAAATCACTTACCTTTAGGTTTGGGAACAAGGTGAGGGCTCCAAATATATCCATAGGGGGTATCAGGAGGAGCACTATATGAAGGTTTTAAGTATGTTACAGGTCTCAATTTCAGCTTTTTCTTCCTGAATTCATTTATCATGTCCCGTATTCCAAGCCAAATCAATGCATCAACAACTTGGTAAGAGAGCTGCAAGCATATGCTGACATTTAGATGAATGGACAACCATATACACAGAGTATTTCTATTAACAACTGGCATTACAGAGAGTTGAGGAAAGCGTAACTTACTCTATAAGCAACTGATTGCTTAACCCGTGACAGGGGATGCGGAAACTCACTAGTGGGCCTGCAACAAATGAGCCACCAAGCACCCTTAACTTGACATTTTTGAGTTTTGGTACAGAAGTCCCATTCATGCATCCAAAATCAGGACACAAGAGCAATATCACATCTATCATGGTAAAGGTACTTTATCCAATTTTAAAGATTAAAGTCTATAACAACAATTGTACTCTAAATTCCTATGAAAGTAGAGATCTACCATAATATATCAGGTTACAGATAAAGCAAACAAAACTTATGAGCTGTCTGTATAATCTTTCGGTTATTGAGATAGTGGATACAAAATTTAAAAAAATTAAAACGAGCCACTTCAGGGCAATGGGCAACATAAAAGCCAGATACATTAACTTATAAATATAGTGGAGAATGTGACAAGATTTTAGCTGCTGCATGTTAAATAAAAACCAGCATAACATTACATCAAAAGGTTACTTACGTCCAAGGCATTGTAAAGAATATGTGAATTGGTACTTTCAGTGCCTCGGCAACATGTGTATGTCCTGAAACAAAACTTAAGAATGAGGGCCAATCTTAAGCAAAGCAAAAGATGTTGGAAACAGTATTATCTGTAAATAACTTCAAATTGTAACAGTTAAAAAAATTATTAAAAAAAAATAAAATAACAATACACTGATCTACACATACAATTAGAAGTACTGCTGCTTTGTATTTCTCTGCTCCTTACCCTCAATATACAAAATAAAACCTGAACTTAACTGAATTATGTTTTCAGTTGATTATAAGGCTTTTACTAGGTCTAAGGTAAATCATATAGTAAAATAGTGAGCAAAACTATTGCTTACCTTAACTTAATATACAGTAAAATCAAAAGCCTCTACATAAGATAACCTTCTAAACTAAAAATAATACATGAAACTGGCACCTCATTGCTGTAGCAATAAAAGAAACAGAGCATCCTTACTAAATTACTTGACATGCATGCACTCTGACTCCTCTCTAAGTGAAGCAACATTTAACATCAAAAAAAAAATTGTTCCTTGTCTTCCCCTATAAAAACATGAACCCACCAGATTGCATGGGCACTATCTCGCTTCAAATTTGTCAACTTTAAAGATTCTGTCACAACTCCAAGGCAGATCCAGAAAAATTTGGATTGTACTCAAAATAGGATATAACACCATTATAGATAGCAAGTATCTAACTACCTGCCACAACTAGACATGAGAAATTTGGTGGTGACTAAGAGGCAAGCTGAAGACCTTTTGGAGGTGTATTCAACCATGGGTAGTCTTCATAAAAGTCAATGTAAATTTGACACGGTTTCAAAAAGTTGGCCCCAGCTTTCACCTTCAGCTTTGACTTCAAATGTTCAACATTATTTTATACTAAGACCGTATCATAACCAAAGATTGGGGTGGCAATTACTATTCTAACCCAAGTCACTCCAATCACTAGCAATCACTGCCCATAATTGGAGAGTCGAGCTATGAGCTATTCCATTAAAGATATCCTTTATCAACAAGTATTAATCAGAAACAGATTTCTAGCAAAGTAACCTGGCGAGGGATAAGGATAAATACCTCATCGATCACTCAAGACCCTGCCTATCGCTAATTCTATACAAGAAAGATTATATTTCTTCTCGTTAAGCCTAAATAACCACAAACAGAGAGTGAAAAATGAGAGCAGGTACATGCTATTGTTTAACAAATTAAAGATACAGCTCTTCCCAGAAAACGGTCCAACCATTCAAGTATTAGCCAAATCAGCCAACAGTTTTAAAGGAGAAAAAAGAATTATTTTCTAACCATATGCTGGAGGATTCGCAATTATTGCATCAACAGTAAATGGAACATGAGATATAGGATCAGGTTCCTTGCAAGCAGGTAACAAAGAGAATATAATATCTCTCATCTGATTCCTCTGAATAGGTATCTCTGAAGGTTCTGAAGGCAAGAAACCCTTGTTTTTCACCATGTCTGTATAAATGCTACAAATTTATTGTTAATAAAAATGCAATTAAAGAAAGAAAGTAAGCAAGAAAAGGAAAAGTGGCTAGCATCCCAACAGTTTTGCACTACAGTCCAAGCAGTCAAAGACACGCATTGAAGGATAATGAGTCAATTCCAAGATAACCTACATTAAGTTAGTTACTATCTCCATTTCATATTATGTGCAGCAATTGGGTATTTTTTGTGCAATATAAAAAATTCAATTGTTGCACGTAATGTGAAACAGAGGTAGTACTAAACAATGTATGGGTAATATAACAATCTAAATACATATTTTAAGGCAGATACAAGATTAAAACAACCCATCTCCTCCCCAACTCCCCATATTAATGAATAAAATAAGGAATCAAGCAGGCAAACTGCAATTCAGTGCCTATAACAGTATAGCAAGGCTCCCATCTAAAGCAGGGGCATGGAGGTCAGACAAATGTAACCTCCTGTAACAATGTCACAAAATTCACCTTTTCTAAAATTAGGTACAGGTAAGCAATTTGCAGTTTAGTTTTATTATATTAGGCCAAATTTACCACATTCACATAATAATTCCATATTTCTGTTCATAATTACTGGTGGAAACTGGGGAATATATGCAGCCTTTATTGTGAAGGGAATTGACTGAGTTGCTAGCTCAAGTTACAACAAACAATAAGTACAGCCCATGTCAATGAGTCCATCAGAAAATATAGTATTTTGCAATCTGAAGCTGAAATAATTTACTAACACTGAATCTTTTCACCAATTTTTCTTGACAAGCACCAACATCAAAAAGTATCAAATCAAACAACTTCACAATAAATATTTTTTTACAAAAATACTATCCACTTATTGACGAAGCAACAAAATGTGTACCATGTTTAACAAATCCAGGTTCAGATTTTTTCAAAACCGCAAAGTACAATAAGTTATCATTGTCAATTTGTCAGCGCAAAATGGCAGTGGTATAAGAAATACAATCCCTATAAGTTTATAAACAATTCTGTTCAAAACTTCAGTGTAAACAAGTACAACTTTCAGACATACAGATTAGAAGTGATAAATGAAAGCATGATTATTCAAAACTTCTGCTAACTTTAACATCTAACTACACGAGAACCCATTAACGAAGTCTCAGAGCAATCTTTCAGGAAACTTACATCCAGCAAGAACTTTAGGGTCTCCTCCTAAAGGATAGAACTCCAAGCCAGAAGCCAAGACGAACTCTTTGAAGTTCCGGTGAGTTGCTAATCTGACCCTGTGGCCATATTCCTGAATAAAAACACAAAATGAACAGGCAGTATTAGACAGCCAAATAGAATCTAGCAGTAAATTAATAATATCAAGTAAAAATTACATGGGAGCCTTAGAACGGAATGCACATTCACAAACAAAACGAGGAGTGGATGCCAAAATAGAGAAAAATAGCAAGAAAGGAAAAGGCAAAATAGAAAACGTCACCCTGTCAAAAAAAAAAAAGAAAGAAAAGAAAACGTCGCTAATGAAAAGTCAATGGTCCAGTGGCTATAAGCCTGAAGAAGCTGGTAAGTTAACTTATAGTGTTAAAACAAAATCCTCCATAAAATGCTTAAGAGACCAGATTTTTTTCATCAAAATCATATTGTGCGATAAAATTGGATCATTATACATATCCTGGACATTGTTTTTAACCCTAAGTGTGCATCATGGACAAATAGAAAGCAGCATGCAAATGTACATGAAAGAAATAAAAAAGTTCCAACAGATTTCAAAAACTTCTAAGAAATACGTATAAAGGCCTGGCATATAGGTTCTTAAGATACTGATAATCAGGCTCTAAAAATAAACAAAAAATCATTCCAAAGTCAGCATAAAAATAAAACAAAGGACTTAGTGACTTTCAAAGTCAGGGAAGAAAAAAAATATGGAAGTCTTCATAACCTTGCTTACACAAATATGCTTGGGGCAAGTGCATCTTAAACCTCTCTATGTAAAACTGCACAGGCACCAAGAAGAAGTCCAGCTGCATAATATACCGACCAGAACCAAGGTATAAATGTGGCTTTAAATTTCCAAGAGAAGTTATAGGAATTTTTTTAAAAAAAAAAAATTAAAAAAAAAAAAAAAAAAGCAACTCTAATATTTTTAAAGTAAGGTGATGAAGCAGTATGCTAAAAAGACACCAACATGGTGTTACCGACTTACCGTACTACCCACCCATGTACATAGTCACAAAAACCAAGCCCTCAATCTATCACATATACAACACAGTTTGTTTAAAAAGCATAAAAATCAAAATAGCCTTATAACTCATTCCTGTGTAGGCCAGACACTCCTTATTTCAAAACAAATAAAAACGATAATAATATTTGCCTGCAAATGAACGCATATAAATAAAATGTAAATCATACCTGCAAACGCTTCCCAATGGCAACGAAGGGTTGCACATCTCCTCTAGTTCCAACAATTAGCATCACAATTTGCTTAGGTGGCAAATCATAAATTTCCGGTGATTCAAGTTGATCCTCTTCTGCACTTGCACTAGAAGCCACACCAGTTCCCAAATCAAGGTTTGATGTTTTAATATCTCCAGGAACTTCAAATTGTACAGTTCCGTCGTTTTTAACAGTTGCAAGCCGGTTCAGCCACTTGAGCTGAAAATTAAAAGCATGCTCAATTGAAAGCCAAAAATATCTAATTTGGGGACAATGGGACTAACGAGATTTAAGTGAAAATTAATACAAGCAAATTATAGTTCTGACATTGAGAATACATTTTCATTGGTGTGTTCATGACTCTCTGCTCATACTTCTCATATAAAGATTTAAAAGAAAAACATGAGGATAGAGGGCTAATGAACCTATGACAGCACGTAGATCTTATAAAGTAGATAGATTATGACCTTATGAGTAGTAAAAAATTTGAGAATAAGATTGCTTTATAAGAAGCTAAAAAGTAAACACCAACACTTTCAAGTGTCAAGAAACAAGCACCTTAGGATTTCAAGAGAAAGCAATGAGATATGAAACAGGGAAAATGCACATAAAATATAACACATAGCCACCAATAATAGGCAAAAAAAGACAATGTAAAATGATATACACATGGAGGAAAAAGGAAAAAAAAAAACAAAAAAAAAAAAAAACTGACCTTTTTCTTTAGGGGTACTGTTTCATCGAAAAGTTTTGCTGCTAATTTACTGAGTGGATTATGTCGTTTGGACTCTCCAGCTTTCACAAGATGATTAGAAGTTGAAGATTCCCGAAAACTATTGTTTCCATTTGAGCAACTCCCACTAGTGACCCCTTCAAAAAAAAATATACACATAGTACATACTTAGAAATATAATTTAAACCAACATGGAAATTTTGAAACTCTTACAAAAATGGCCTTGAAGCCTTAATACAAAACTAGGTGAATTCATGATAAGTCTGCATCCACAATGGCTGTGCTCAAACTCCATATAACTATAACCATATTATACATTGATCCTGGACCTTTTAGAAACATTTACACCCTTCTTATAAGTAATCAGGCAATAGACAATGTAGTGAATCTGTGAGTGTGCCCCTATACTTTTATTTTTACACCCTAGGCTAGATCCCATTAATCACAGAGGTAACTAACAGCACATGATAAGAGCATGAGTATGCCGTGAAATGTTATCTGAAGCACACGATTACATGGTCCAAACAATGTGTATGTGAGTACACAATGCATGATCTGATTGTGTAACATTCTCCCAAAGTTAAATTATTTAGAGGAAAATGCAAAACTACTCCTCTATTTTACTCCCTTTTCCTTTTCCTTTTCCTAATCCTTCCCCTCGCGGCCTCACCTCCCATCCACCATTGTTATTTAAGCACATTGACCAAAAACATTAAATTAAGTGCCTAAATAAACCATATATAATACTAAATTCTAAGTAACAGATATGCAACACAATTTTAAGATTTATATTTATGGCCAATTAGTCCACTTTAGAATTGGTCTTGATCTTCTTCTACCTTTTCAATCACATGATCAAGAATTCTGCAGTTTTTTAGCTAAGACAACTATATCTCCTAAACTCTAAAAAATGATCATCAAAGTATATCAAACAACCAACCCAAATTACAACCATAATTCCAACAATGAGTTGCAGATTTTTAATGCACCAAATTTTCTTTACCATCACAAACATAATAACCATAACAAATTCAAACAACAATTACACAAATCATAAACAAAATCAGAAACACACCAGAACCAGAACCGGAACCCGAACCAGAAGAACTTCCCCTGCTAACCTCTTCAGAAGAAGCAACTCTACCGCCATTACTAACATCTTCATGATCATCAACACCTCCGCCATTTCCATCAATAACAACGTCAGAAAATCTATGATTCAAGTGAGAATCATCGAATACGTCAACAGAATTATCACCAGAACTCATCGAAATGGTTCGATGATGGTTCTCAGAATTATTCGCCATTGAAATTGTGAAACCCTAGAAATGAAAAATGCGGGAAAGAGTGAGAAGAAAAAATGGAGGAAGATGAAGAATGACGGTTTTAAATGTGAGTTAGACAGAAAGTTGAAGCATTAGAGAGGTTTGTTGAACCAACAAAAGGAGAGAGAAAGTAGGAAAAGAGAGGTTTGGTTTGGTTGTCCGTTTGGGTGTCTGTAAAAGGACACGTTCAGAGGAATATAATCAATTTTTTTTGAATTTTTACTTCTTCCCTTTTTATACGATGAGTACGGGGTTTCCCTGTTGATACTAGACGTGTTCAAAAATCGGTTTTGATTGGTCCGAACGCGTTATACTCTACAGTGTTTTTAAGTGTTATACTCTAATCGACACGATGACACATAGATTTATGTACTTGAATTGACTTAGGGTGTTATTTAGTGTTATACTTTAATCGACACATAGATTTATACTTTATTCGACACATAGGTTTATGCACAAAATTAATAAATACGTAGTACGTAGTATTACTTTTTGCATAACTAACCTAGTTTTTAGGTCTTGAAATACAAATTTACAGTCTCCATCAAGTTTTTTTTTTTTTTTCCATTGTCAAACAATTGCTCCATTTTTGTTGTGTCATGAAAAATTGAAAATATGAGTAACATGTATGCGTCGTGAAAATCAAATTAAAAATAAAAATTAACAAGCTCATTTAATAATTAAATTGTGTCATGATATTCTACTTCTACCTATGCATGTTACTCGTATTATGACATAATTTTATACTTAAATTTGCGCTATTTTTAAAATTAATTTTATGTATAAGTATAAATTATTGATTTGAATAATACGGAGTATTATAGAAATAGAACCATCAAAAATGACCTACAAACCTTTTTTTTTTTTTTTTTTTTTTTTCCCCTTTTTTATGACAAGCTACAATCTCTACATTACAAGTTTACAACTTTTATAATTTGAACTTTGTAGGCTAAGGAATATCTGAATGGTTGTAAAGATGATCGATCAGCATTATCCCGCGTTCTTTTAGCGATCTGCGAGCTCATGAGGCCATGATGCAGTGCTCCATTGGTTTGAACTAAAGGAGAAACAAAAAGCAACATTTGAGGGGAAGAATGATGTAGAATTTGGAAATTAAAGTGACCTAAAAAGGAGTTGGCTTGTCACTTACAATAAAGAAGGAATAATAATTATCAACTCCAAATACCATTTTAAATTAGTTAGGCAACTATTTTTTTATTATTATTATTTTTTTTTTTTTTTTTGTAAGGAGTAAGAAGAAGGGCCTTGCTGAGGCGGCACCTCTCAAAGGTTAGCCAGCCTAGCTCAGCAGGTCATCGCTTGAGAGTAGAGGGGGGGAGGTAAGGGAATCCCTCTACTCCCAAGCAATTTGTAGTTGGTGGGGTTCGAACTCGTGACCTCAAAGTCACAAGGTGAGTTCCCCACTAACTCCACCAAACTTTGCTTCAAGCTAGGCTTCTATTGAAGGGTGCTCAAGAGTATATACTCCGTATCAATTATGAATTTACGACGGACTATATATAAGTAGTATATATATATATATATATATATATATATATATATATATAAAGAGAGAGAGAATAAAGGTATATCTTGGTATTTTGTTGAATATCTAAGGGTAATTCTATGGCAAATCTTAAATGTTGTAAAGCAATTGTTGATTTATCTACTACGTAATAATCTAAGCAATTGAGCATAATTTGATAAATCACAAATGTAATTGGTACATGAGTACATCAAAATTGTAGAATAATATAAAGTACATACTGAGTAGCAAAAGAAAACTCAAATTTACAATTACGTACGTATATAATAATAAATAAATTTTGGAATTGTTTTCTTTTATTCTTTTCGCCTTATCAGAAGTAAAGTTTTGAAATACGGATATTTAAATATTTAAATATGAATGTTAATTATTTGATTGACAAAAACATACTTCGTACAAGTTAAATATTGAAAAAGTTGCTTACTTAATCAACTAGTCACTCCAATTTTAAGTGAATGAAACTTATTTTCCATTTCTATGAAATTAATTTACAAAAAGTACATTATATGAAAAGGTCAACCAAATGACCCCATAGTTTAAAAAGTTGTACTGTAAGTCTGTAATTAATAAGTTTTCGGAAGTTCAAAAAGGGTCAAGTGGCTTGCAAAATGTTGTGTTTTTGGCCTTCAATTAATTATTGAGATGTTGATGGTTTAGTATATTTAGTATGTGAGCTATAAAACTATACCCCTATACAATAATCAATATGATAATATAGTAGGCTTCTATAATTTCATAGAATAATTCAACTTATGAACACAGTACTAATCTTAATCAGAAATAGAATATATATTATAATTAAAAATTACTCCCTTCGTCTCCAAATAATAGTCCCTTATGGCCTATTTTTAGTCCCAAATTGATAGTCCCATTTGCTTTTTTCAAGTACCATTAATATTAATTTTTTATCAAAATTTCCTCCAATTACAACAATATTTGTGCAAATTTAATTTTCCCATGTAAATTTTGTTTTTCAATGTACTTTTATTACTTTCTCTCTCTCCTATTTTACATACCCAATGTAAATTTATATTTTCAATGTAATTTTACTACTTTTATTTAAGTTTCTTAATTCCCGTGATTTTTGCCCATAAGGGACTATCATTTGGGGACGGAGGGAGTATAGTAATTATAAAGTATAGTACGTGACCATGTCTTCTCATACTATTCTTCAATATCATAACAAAATCTCATTTAACTAATATAACAAAATACATTTGACTAATCTAACACTCAAGTTAGGTCCATTTTAACTTATAATATACGAGTAGCTTACAAATATATCTGTCAAAAAAAAATAAAACTAAAAAAAAGAATAAAAAATAGTATACAAATATAGTAACTAGTCAAACTTGAAAACTATGTCACACTTATGAAGTATAAGTAATTTATACAGTAAGACACTACACTAATATTTACAAGTGGCTCTATCTTCAGCACTAAACAGAAATGTCAAAAGTTAATATAGGTCACTAGGTAGTGGTACTAGCCAACAATAAACCAATGCAACTTTGAACAGTGGCCAACAATAAGCCACATTATTAATACTCCTTAATTCATATTATAAGATCTTATACGTGATAGAACTTTTCCGGAATGATATCGGTATTGATTAATTATTATATTTGACCTAGTTCGACCTTACTCACTAGTTTGATCGAGCACAATTGTTTACACATAATGCTTATACATGAAATTATTATTTAAACTATTCTATTAATAAGCACACTTGATTTTATAAAATTACTATTTTAATTTTAATTGAACATCAATTTATAAGATAACATATGAGTTCTTCTACCTTAGCAAAATGATGTAATGATCAAAGTTAAAAGAAGCTCTAAATGATGCAGATCAAGTATTAATAATTTAAGATTCTTGATTAATTTCTTTTGGGATTTATTTTATCGTATTAATATGATTTATTCAGGATAAAGATTTGGAAAAATTATTTTTTTATTATTAGAGTGTTAGGATTTAATTTTATCTTTTAGATTTGTTTATCCTATCAAGCATGGGATTGTATGCCTATAATATATTTGTTTTTGTTGATGAGAAGAGAGAGATTGATTGAGTTTATGAAAATATGAAAATTGCGAGTTAGTTCGAGGGAATCAAATTATTTCA
Source organism: Chenopodium album (assembly GCF_948465745.1). Lineage (NCBI taxonomy): Eukaryota > Viridiplantae > Streptophyta > Magnoliopsida > Caryophyllales > Amaranthaceae > Chenopodium > Chenopodium album. Next base: position 3,659,547 of record NC_137855.1, read on the forward strand.
AAACGTTGCTTTTCTTTCAAAAAGATCCAAATTTACGTTGCTTTTCTTCTCTTTTAAGTCGAAAAGATCAAATCTTTATCGAATTAGGTTTACCCTAATTGCTAGTATCCCATATTGTGGTTTAATGCACATCACTAAAAATGCAAAAGGTTGATACTTGATAAGTGTGTAAGTTAATTTGATTAGAGGTAGTATAATATTAAAACTTATCCAAACATAACGGAACCACTAACGGAAAACTTAACCAAACAGAAGTACCAAAACCTATAATTTTACACTTTGATGGGTACCAAAATAAATAAAAAATTTTAAACGGGTGCGAAAATCCAATGAGGGTCATTTTCGAGGTACCAAAATTCAAATTTTCCTAATTCAAATGCAAACAAATTTAGTTTGTCGAAATAAACACACTTGCATGTGTTGCACATCTAAAATGTTGGTTTATTTGAAAGATTATCCACTAATATTATCATAATTATATTTTTCAAAATTTCTTCAAACAAAGTATCTAAAACAAGTCAAGGAGAACAAGATTACATATAAAAGAGAGAATTGGAAACAAAAAGGTCCAAACTAGAGTTTAATACAACTACACGTCTACACAAGTCATTCCATATCGTGCCAACATTTCTCATGTTCCATAAGTTGTGGTATTGAATTCATGTCATTTTTTCATACATGGAGTCTATACATAACCTAACCCAAGAAATTCTTGGTCTCTACCTACTTGAGCCTAACTTAAACTCTACATAGGGTGAAAAAAAAATAAAAAATAAAAAGGCTTGCTAAAAACAAAATAGGTGGAAACTCAAGTAGGTAGAGACCAAGAATTTCTGAACTTAACACACATGTTGTGCCATGCTAATGAGCCATTTTGAAAATAAAGTGCACAACTCCTATTTGACTAGCGTATGCATCTCTTAAGTCGAGCCATACTTTTTTTTTGGGCATTCCACCCGTTTCATCATTTGGGCTAATTAGGATTGGGGATCAGTTCTAAGTAAATAATGAGTTTCCAGTCTCCTCCCAATTGTTACGAGTAATGTGGGATAAAATACGAGTCTTCTCTACTAAATGCAATCTCAATCATCACTGCACCGATAACCAATTGATAGTCGAGCCATACTTGTGTCTAAATAGAACATTTATCATATCGGCCGTCCCATGTCCAGCTCTTGTCAAAACGCACAAGCCCATAGACATTTTGAGTAGTATTTCAACATTTTCACAGTCAACAATCAACATCCAGGCAAATGTTTGCAAATCTATCTTCTTTAAACACTGTTTCACACTTCCACACGCAAAGGAAGAAAGAAAAAGAGAGGAGAGAGAAACAAAATATAAGCACAGATTTCCCAGAAGAGAGAGAAACCTTGAAAAGAAACAAGTGAAACATGAGAGAGAAACATACACAATTGGGTCCCACTTTTTCGAAATGACGTATCCTTCAATATACTGGATACTACTCTTCTGTATTTTCGTACAGTACAGTATTTCCTTTTCAATTTTAGTTATAATAAATATATTAAATTAAATAAACTGACAAAAAATTAAATGGAATGTGCCATAATAAGAAAAGGAGTGGTGCAGTAGACAAACCCAAGAACTCCTTCATTACCATTTTAGAGAGAGAAACTACAACAGGAGGAGAGAGAAACTTTAAGACGGTGCTGGATTTTCTCTTCTTCTTCCCCAATTTTATTCCCCATTTTTGGTTTTTTATTTTTTTACAATTATTTAATTTTATTTTCTCTCTCCTCTTTATCTTTGTAGATTCTGCTTCTGTAAGTACTTTATTCAATTATTTTCCGATTTTTTAATTTAATTTAATTTTAATTATATCATGTTTGTTTTAATTTGTTTTGTTGTTGTTCTGTGTTGTATTATGATTGTTAATGTTGTGTTAATTTGGTGTTTGTTTGGGTTTGATTCTGTAGCTCATTTGTGTAGTTTTGAGAAATTTGGAATTGGGTTAGTTAGAAAGATGAATTTGAATTACAATTGGGAGGAAAAAAGTGGGTTTGAGTTTAATTTGGGAATTTATTGAACTGGGAGTTGGAATTTAATGATGGGGAATTAGAGGAAAGTATGAGTAAATTTGAGGTTTTTCAAGCATCAACATTATGTTTTATCATTTGCTGTGATTCTTGTGAAAGGGCATTATGAGGGTTTCAAGGATTTAGATAAAGTTGTGTCATTAACTATTATAGAAGTGTAGTTCTTGCTTCAAATTGATGATTTAATGAGGAAGAGGCGGAATTGTAGCGCGCCTCTTCTTCATCTGGCATGGCCTTTGAAGTAAATGACTTTGATGCTTGTGGGAATTTTTTGGCCCAAGGGTGTGGTATATGCCCTAAAGTAAAAGTTTGAAGATTTCGAAAGCTTCTTAGCTTTTAGCATTCTGTTTGATATACTCATTTTAGCTAGCATATGAAATTTTGGTTGTGTGTGACTGTGTGAGTTTCACGAGCTTGTGGTGAAGATAGCATTGTAAGGAAGATGCTGAAATGTGTGAATGCCGGAAAACATTTCTCATTTTGGCATGACCTTTTGGACGGAATGGCATTTGATGTTTGGGGAATGGTTTGGCCTAAGGATGAAGTGAATGCCTTTAGTTGAATAAGTTGGAAAGGTTCTTAGCTGTTAGTTCTCTTGATTAAGCTAGCTTATGAAGTTTTGGCGGTGGAGAACTTAAAATAGAGCTTGTGGGAGCTATTTATGATCGCCTCATTTGTTGTTTTCTCTACACAAGAAGTAATTGCCAACTAATTTATCTGTGCGAATAGGCTTTATCGATATTTGCTAATTTATTATGGCAGTGAAATGTTCGTTTATGTTTGATGTTTGTGACCTGCTGTGACATTTCTCATGTGCCCATCCACCCGACTTGTGAGGCTCCCTTTTTTTGCAAATAATTCTATGCACTGGTAAATAAATGAGCCATCTTGAGACTCTGGCACTGCAGTCTTGGTCTTTTCTCTTTTGGATACATATTAGGGCTATGCAATGCACATGGCATCAGTATGGTATGGAAAAGCTGAAAGAAAGGAGATTAAATATTTTGATGTAAAACTTGTTTGCATGGAATTTATATTTCAACATAGGAATCTTTTCTGCTGCAGTGTATCACCACTTCAATTTCTTTGTTTAACCATTTGAGACACTTTATATAGGTGTATACATGATTTATCAACCTATAATTGGCAGTAATGAGAGCTTTACATGAGTTATATCACTTATATGCTTTCCATACCTTGCGCATCATCCTCTTGCTGTTCTATTGTGATGATATAATTATTGGTTGTTTACCTCTGTGTTGACCAACAAATAATTAGGGATTCAGGAGTATACGGTTGTGCTAAGATTATACAAAACGTGCTTTTTGATCAATTAAGATATTGCTATCTGCTGTGTAGTGTATTTTTGCTTTTATATTTTAGTGATTTTGTTATTGAGATCCCAGCTTTGGAATTTGGCGAATCTTCTGATATCCTTGTGTTGACTTCTGAACTGTGCAGAATATTTATGGTACGATCATATAATGATGTGATTCCAAGTGGTACAGAAGAGCTCGGATTTGTTTACAATTTCTGTTTTACAGAACATCAGTTTTTGTGGTAGAATCTTGTGTGGAAAGCTTAGATGTCTATTGCAAAAGTAATTTTCACATATAAGCGGAAGCGCTTATCTTCATGCTCTGGTGTTGGGCATGCGGATGTCTCTGCTGATTTTTCTTTGGATGTTCAAGAGGACAAACATCAGGATGCCCCCAACGAGAAGATCAAGAGTCCAGAAAAAGTTTTAAAGGTGAGAACAACTGTTTTAACATGTTGGCTGATTTACGAGGCATTTAGATTAGTATTGTGTAATAATGAACTGGAAATTGGGAAAAGAAATTTTTATTTCAATTGTAAAACACGAATAGATTAGTGTCTTGCACACTTTCCTTACTTTTCCTTCTAATTGTTGGTATAAATGTTCATGCCAAACATTGTCCCATGTGTTTTCACTATTATGTATCTTGGTGAAATCCTTTAAGCTAAAGTACTAAACATATAGGTCCTTGGGCTATTCCTTGCTGAATAATCTCTTGGCTTAATGTTAGCTCTCAGAAAGTCAGAAGTTGGCCCATTGCTTCCATTTTTGCATCAGCAACTGCACCATATGATCTCTCATAAGATCGTCTAGGCTTCATACCTTTGTTGCTATTTATATCACTGGTGTCAGTGTGTCACTGTCTTGCTAACATCCTTAATGGTGTTTTGAAGAGGCTTATTAATGAAGGCATAATAAATTTGCCCTCTAACTGAAATATATTGCTTCATGTTGGAAAATGGTATCTTTTTGCCTAAAAGTCCAATTTTTCATGCAGAATTGCAAGAGTGTTAATTGCCATGACGTGGACTGCACTATGGACCGTCGAAGCTGTCTTGAACCCTCTAATAAACAGCACACAGATTTCCAGCTTCAGGTTGTTTATAAATTTCCTTTTGCTGGTAATTTATGTTCTATTAGAAATCATGATTTTCCGTTGCCTTTGTCGTCATTGTTTGTGTGTATGTGTGTGCTTGCCAGGGTAAGAAAAAGGGAAATACTTTTTTTTTTTTCTCTTTTCCTAGTTGCCTGACTATATGTGTATACAGCATGTCTGTCATGGGGAAGAAATGCCTGCTGCTTGTTTGTCTCCTGCACTCAACAATTCAAATAGACTTGGAGAGGAGTATGATGTTCAAAGATCTGATACAACCGACACTACAAAAACGGTACTTGCCTCCCATGAGTTGCCTGGTGACAAGACCTTCAAAACATCAGGCGAACATATTTCTGCTGAAGTGTCTCTAGGAGAAACCTCGAATTCCATTAAGAAATATTCTTGTTCACTTCACTCCAGCTATCTGGATGTTGAGCAATGCATGCAGGATGGTTCGGTTTCTCAATCAGTGGAGAAGGAATCTAATACACTTTCTAAACAGAGTGATTTGTGTAAAACCGAAGTTGCAAAAGGAAAATCTAGTGTACCCTTTCGTACTTTCAGTAGAAGGCTGAAAAGGAAAGCAGATGAGTGTGTTGCAGATATTTGTACCAAGTTCCCGTTTAGAGAACGAGACACAGTCATCAAAGAGTGTGACTCAGGGCCTGTTCCCTCTTGTACATGTGAAGTGGCATCAAAGGATAACAGTCTAGTTGAGAGATCTTTGGATATGAAAATCAAAAGCAATGATGTTGAAAATATGAATATGCCTTGTCAAAGCTGTGATAAAGTAAGTTCCTCTGTAAATTCTTTCTACATCTTGAAATACAGCCTGTAGGAAATCTGGATGATAGTAATCAATCTTATCATTGTGGTCATGGTTTTTGTTCTGGTATCTTTATGTTTTAGTTCAGTAGGTCATAGCTGTTTGTGGTCTATATAGAGAGGACTTGGTCATCTTTCTGAGAGGGATTGGCTAATTTTGTTTGTTTTATTTCTACTATCTGAAGCCCTGAACTGATTAGGGGCATATTTTCCAATTTGTGTCTCATTTTGTAACCCGCCTCTTATCGTTTTGGGCACATCACCAACATAAAATCAATTATGAGTAAATAACTAAATATTATTTGTGGATGTAGATGAAATGGCACAATTATCAATAACGGGACACATATATACTTTTAGTACTCCATTTCCAGGCATAAAAAGGTTATAAGGGTTTGGTGTTGGCCAGAATCACAAGTGGGTTGCCTTGTTTTTCTATACCTTTGTTCCTGTTTTTTTGCAAGTCAGACTATTTGTTGATCGTTGCTGGTTCGTGTGCTCTCTGAACCTAGCCAGTTGAATTGGTAAATAGTGTATAGCCTGGTGTTGTGTCAGGTACTCAGGTTTGCTGTCACGTCAAAATATAAACTATTTGATAGTTTCGTTACACCAACCATTTTGCTCTAAACGGACTGGAAAACCTGACACTAAAAACCAATTTGTTATATTTGAATATACAATACGTAACCAATTTTTCGTGTCTGGATTATGTTGTGTCATGATGTTTGCCAACTCATGACTTCTTGGTGTATAAAATTTTCAAGATTGCCGATTCTCTTAAACTAACTGCTGATTTTATGCTGCTTAGTGCTATATTGTCATGCCTGTTTAGGTTTTTGTCAATTCGGCTGACAAAGTTGTCACTCATGCTAGCTCCCTAATTCCACTAAATTACTTCTGGATTACTCCTATCTGGGAAGATTTAAGATCTACTTCCTCCGTTGCTATATACTTGATTAACATTCCTAAAATGGGAAATGTCATATTACTTGACCTTTACTATATTTGGCAAGCTTTTAGCAGACAAATTCTCTAAATTACCCATATAAAGTGCATGTGGAATTGTGGGACAACAATCGGTGGTAATAAGGTAAACCATGTGCACCAACTACAAATTCTCTCTCATCTCCAAAAAATGTTGCGCCAAAGGCTATGGGTCAGGTAAATAGAAACGGAGGACGTATATATTAGATATTTTAGAACCTAGACTATTTGTTTCTTGTGGGCCAGCCGTTTCATCTGACAACCTGAGGGGCTGAGGGTGTTTGTGAGAGAGGGTTGGAGCAATGATATGCTGGTAACATTGCTTTTAGCTGAATGTCTTTCTCTTAGGTTGATCGCCAGCTTATCCTGATATATTATACTTTCCTGAATTACATTTGAATCTTTCTGTTCATATCATGATGGTTTTAGATAGTGGCTAATGCTTTTCTACTAATTGTGTAACAGATCAGTAGCAATGAAATAAAAGATTCTTCATGTTCTTGTGGACAATCTTGTGCAGATAATCTGATGTATGTAAAATGTTTGTTATTCTTCATTTGTTCACTTCCTATTTAGAGCTGTTTTTGCATGCTTAATTAGCTGTAATATTCAATGGCAGCATGAGGCAAACTGAGAAAACAAGTAATTCCCAGGAAGACTTGGTTGTGGACACCTCACCTGATAAACAAGCTGCAGTTAAGACATCTGGATCGATTGCATCTGCATTTCATTATTTTGATGTGATAGGAAGTACTAGCCTTCAGAAGGATGATGTTAGGTGCTCATCATATGATGAAACTGAGGCCCCCTCCTGTAATTTAGCCTGCAAAACAGATGAGCTGCCTGTATCCCAACGTCGAGCTTCCAGTGGTGACTCTCAACTCACAAGTGATTCCTCCGACTTGAAAAATAGTGCTGCCAAGAGAGTGGAACATATGTGTGGTCGCTCAAATTCATTGGACCTCTCTCGTCCTCCTGGTACCTCAACCTCTTTTTTACTATTTTGTAGTACTGTGGATATAGGTCTAAATTCTAAGAATCCTGTCTGTTGATACTTTGGCTTACTGTAATACTTACTGGAAATTTGGCAGGTCTGTAAGCTTTTTCTGCATGTTGTGTTCTGAAAAATGGTAAGTTTAGATTAGGTTTGAATTTGAAGTTCCATGCTAAATTTGAATCTGTGTCCAGGTGCTTGTGTAATTGATTGCAACGTGGTTCCAGAATCTTATGTTCAAGAGGAGGCTTCAGATATAATTCAGGATTCCTCCACGGTCAGAAATAGTGAAAAAGTTGCGCAGGATGGGCATATGAAGAGCAAGGGTTTTGAATTGTTTGGAGATGACAGTGGTCAAGTGGATGATTCAGCTAAAGGTGTTCATACCTCAATCAGGACGAAAATTAAACCCAAAACCACTTGTCTGCAGGTTAGGAAAGGAAGAGTATTTCTAAAAAATATAAATTTATAAGCACTTCTCTTATTTGTTCATTTGTTGTTTTCTCTCCACACTTGTGTGCTCATCTGCTATTATGTTTCTAATAAGATAATAATGCCTGTCATTCTGCATTGCTTGCAGCTATTTGCAGAAGATATGAAAACTAGTCATATCACTCCGTCAAGGACTCTTTTTGAGAATGGTCACAGCAAAGCTCAGCAAAATGTTGCTTGTGTTTTAGATAGTCAAAGACAAGCTTCGACTGTACTAGGATCATCCCTGCCCACGGGGCCAATACATGAAGGTCAAACTTCCAAGGATGCCCCCACAAAACACCTATTCCAGAATTGTAATTTCAGAACCTGTGATTACAAGCAGAATCCAGTTCAGTCATTTCCTGACCAGGCATCTGTAAGACACAAATTATTACTTGATAGTATTAATACTAAAGCTACTTCTCTGAGGGGAAATAGGAACATCTCATTGGACAAGTTTGAGCCCTGTCCAGATATGTGGTCAGATGAGGAGTTGGATTCTCTTTGGATTGGTTTGAGGCGGCATGGAAGGGGTAATTGGCATGCTATGCTACTAGATCCAAGGTTGCGCTTTGCTCCATGGAGAACAGCAGCAGACCTAGAGGGTCAGTGGGGACGAGAACAGTACAAGTTGTTCAGTGGGCAACATATACCTTCAAGTAGAAACCTGAAGCCACAAGATGCTTACAACTTACACTGCCATGGTCCTGTTGGCTGTCATGGGACTGGTGTTAGGAGAGAGAATGTTGCAGCTGAGACTCAGCTTTCTCTAGGAGATATGTATGCTAAAAATGATGCTTTCTTTTCAAGAAACAGCCCTCTGAGTTATGGGATTGCTCAAGCCCATAAGCATGTAACTATGGCTAGTAGTGTTGGTAGTTACTTGTTCAACAATGTCCAGGCTAGTGTTATGATTAGAGGTGTATCATCTGATGTTCCAGCTATGGCCTTAGGTATGAACAATTGTTTACCTCATTGGCTTAAAGATCCGATCAGCACTCCCTCAAGGCCATTGGATCCACCTCTACCCCCAATTTCAACTCTTCCTCCAATGGGAGGACATCGGCTTGTCCATGCATTTCCAGAAACTGCGGGTACAACCTGTAAAGGGAAGAATCCAGTCAATATTAATCCTGCTTCTCTACACCCTTTGAGTCGTCAGTATGGCAACCCCTTGACTAATAAACCAGATTTGGCTAATAACCTCATCGTAATTGATAGCGATGCTTCATCAGTGGAAACAATATCAGATGATGCTAATATTAAGAGTAATTAGCGAGGAGATCATTGTAAAACCTCTGGCGGGATTTTGTACAAATGTGTTTTTAATGTACAGCCATGTATTCATAGAACAGTTTTTTGGGAACTGTTTGACCTTTCAGTTCCTGAGTTTTGCTCCCTGTGATTCTTTGTTGTGCGTGCTTGCTTTGTTGACCTGATATGCTTGCAGCTCAGACATGCAAAGTGTTGATTGATCTTCATGGCATTGCTGTGAGTTTTTATAATGCAAGCCGTCACTTCCATTTTCTTATGTAATGCTTCGCCATTGTAAAAGGTTATGTTGTGTGGCTTTGTATCAGGGGTAGCAATGAGTTTTATCCAAAAAAGAAACTGGGCAGGTAAAATGTGTTCATATGATAAATACATCAGAGTCAAGAGGAAACTTGCAAGTAAATAGAAAAAAGTTCATGCTAATTTTTTATGCACATAAGGGACTTGTAACATACTTCTATGATGATGCTGATGAACGACTTCACCTAAATGTTAATTGGAGTTGATGCATGCCCTATACTTTCTTATCTTCCCCTTATTCTTACCATATGTATTACTTCGAACAATATTGTATTGGATGCTCCCTAAAATCGCAAAAGGCTTAAATTTTAATGAATTTGATGTACGTATGAGATAATTTATTTCTCGTAAACTTAGTGATTCTACAATTTTATTTTACATATGCTCTCAATCTTTATCACTAAGCAGTAGGACCCCGGTCCGCCCAAAGCCGAAAATAACATGCCAAGCTGACCCTGATACATCCACAAATACTGAAATACTCGTAAAAAATACAGTATTTGGAAAATCTGCTTATAACCTTGTTTGGGCTAGTTTGTTATCCTAACAACAGACGAGCAGAACCAAGGTAAAGAACCCTCGCAACCTTTTCCTAAAAATCATCCTTGTAAAAAATTCAGCAAAAATTGAGATTTTATTTTGATTGTTTTTCATCTTACTTTAGCAAACAATCAAACTAATCCAAACCCAGAAAACTACCCTAAATTTTATTATTTTCGTTGATTATTTGGCTTGTTTTTCAGGAATTCATCGATAAAAAGAGAGAAAATTTGATGGGTTCAAGAGGAGTAATGAATATGGGCGCATTAGCATCAAGGGCAAATCGAATGAGGACGAAGCTACAATCAACATTAGAAGCAAGTGTTCTTGAAATTGAAGATGTTTCCCATCAACATGCTGGTCATGCTGCAATGAGAGAAGCTGATTACAGTGGTGGTGAAACTCACTTCAATTTGAAGATTGTTTCCCCTAAATTTGAGGGTCAAAATCTTGTTAAACGACATCGTATGGTGTATGATCTTTTAGCTGATGAACTTCAGTCTGGTCTTCATGCAATCTCTATCAATGCTAAAACCCCACAAGAAGTTGCCAGCAAATGATCAATTTTGAAGCTAATGGTAGTATGCTTGTCCTTTTTTTCTCTTTCATTGATATTGGGTTGTGTTTTGTTTTTGTGTTGAACGGGTGTATTGTATACAACATGTTTAGTCGCCTCAAATCATATACGAAGTAAATTTAGCTGGTACTTGTATATGATTTTGGGGTAAAGAGTTAGTACAATATACCTCTCTTGTACACAAGACCTAATTATGGGAAGTATGATTTTTAAATTATGCAAATTTCTGAAGAATAAAAGTTATGTTTTGAGTTTGTTGGGATTCTTTAATTCTTTTGTTGAATTGAGGAGTCAGTAAATTGCATTTAATTTTTCTTAGTCTTGGACATTAATTTGTATGAATTATGCCTTTAATTTTGTTGGTGGCCTGGAAATGAATTTGGAATTGATATGATAGCTCTATATGATCTATTCAAAGTAGGTGTTTTATGTTAAGCAGTTCTGTTCTGCTCTCTGTCGTTTTTCGTGATATGTAAGCTGGTGATTTGAAAGCTTTAAACTTCTGTTGAATGGATCATGTGATTGAGCTATTGCATTGGGTCATTTGAAGTGTTGAGCCAGAGTGTGATAACTGATAAAAAAACATGCAATTCTTTGCTTTACCTGTCATACTTTTTGAAGTGTTATCGTTGTAAAGGAAGGTTTTTGTAGCTATAGAAGTCATTTAAATTTCCATATCGTTATGTATGTTCTCCGTTGATTTTCTTTAGCTATCAGTTGTTGATTTACTGATATAAAAGTCGATTAGGACTTAAGGAGTGCCAATTGTAAGTCTTGCAACTCCTGGAATGTTCAAAACAATGGTGAATTGATGTGAGTATGTGACTGTACTGATGACAATATATTGATTGGAAACATTGATGATACTCATGGCCAACCAATGATTTTGTTCAGACTCCTGGCCCTCAGGACAGCAATTGTATGTTTCTTAGTAAAAGGAATGTTACGTAACAACAATAATTTCTTGCCCTTTGAATTTTTCGTCTTATTGCCAAATCTAACTTGCCATTACAATATCAGCAATGGTGAGACATGCCAACAATTTTGTGATCTGCAATTACCTAGCCTTTTAAGTTAAAGTTTATGTTCTCTGATTTTGGAGAACTGGGGAGCCTTTTTTTATCAATTTGATGCTTGCTATTCTTGCTGTTGGACATTGTGGAATGTGGGTATGCCGGTATGGACATTTTATCCATTATCAGCGTTTGTTGGTTGAGCAAAAGATAGATACTTTCTAGTCTTTCAACCACCTCTTCCTATTCAATTTCTTTTTCCATTCTATGTATCATTGTTTTCAGTCCATGGCTAAGAAATTATACCGTGTTTAAATAGCATTCAGTTTACATGTCATCCACTCATCCATATTACTCAATTGGGTCTTATTGGATCATTTTTTTCATGTTTACTACCATATAAAGTTGCGTTTCAGTAGCAGAATGTAGGACAATCAGGTCCCGGCTTTCTTGTGATTCTAGTGTTTGTACTTCTATGAATACAGATTTATGGTGTGTTTGGATTGAAGGAAATGGAGGGAAAAGGAAGGGAAGGGAAATGGAGAGATGGGGTATCTTTCATTTGGATAACAAATAAGGAAGGAAGAGAATTGGAGAGGAGAGAAATGGAGGGATTAAATTGTAGGAAATTGATCCCTCCAACAATGGAGAAATTTGGAAGGAAAACTCACCGTTCTTCCCTCCGCTCCTTTTCCCTCCCTTCCTCTTCTCCTCCTCCCCTTCTTTTCCTTCCTCCTTTATCAAAACACACAGTTAACTTGAGAAAAAGTCTCATTTTTTCACTTGGAAAAAAGTCTTATTTAGGGAGATTTTCTCAAAAATACATGCCTTAGCCTACTGTCAAGGTGTCAATTGTGTCTATCCCATGGTAAGTGGGACTCTGGATTTTTACTCAAGTGATGGATTTCTATTATGCATAGCCTTCCGCTGTCACATATAAGGCCATTTCACTTTTTCATTCTGTCTGAATTAGGCTTTTATAAATCTTATCATGAGCTACTAATTATAAGTAATCATTCTTGCTGTTTCTGTCACATGGGGCTTCAGTGCACTGGTTCTAGCTGTTTTTTTGCTTCCAACTGTTTCCTGATTGTATCTTGATAGTCCAGTTTGATTTTTACCCTTGATAATGCCCGCGAACTGCAGTGTCCTGATTTTAAACATTTTGCTTGATTCAATTTAGCATAAGCTTTACATAGTTAGGCATTGTGTCTTCGAAAAGTGTATCCTATATCATGTACTCTAATACTCCATGCTCTTATGTTATTGTCTTATTGATCAATCACCTCTGTGTTGGAGAGTTCTGTATAGATGTTTTTGCGTAGTTGGAATCACTTGTTTATTTTTTTTTGTTTGACAGTTGGAAGCAAGGCTAATTGGATTCAGACTCTAGTCCGACAGTGGGGCAATGCAAGAGAGTATCATTGATCTTTGTATGGTTCAAGTGACCTATCAAAATTTAAAAGCACGACTTTTGTTTGATTTGCTGAATGATTTGTGGTATAACCAAGACTTTAACTCATCTTAATCAATCTGAGGATTGTTGTTTGATTTGACTATACCCTTAGCTTATGTAGCACCTTTGTCGAGTTTGCCTGGCATTCTTGTCACATTATATTTGAAATGTACCCAGTGAAGGTGCATTACATAGTGATCATAGCTATTCAAATTCTGTATCTGAGATCCTAACGACGCTGATGGGAGAGGTGAGTCCCATACTCTTGTTGCCCATCCCGTGGCTATTGTGGCTTCTTCGGCTTTCATAAAGTTCAATTCCCCCTCCCCTATACCCATGGTACGTTTGGGTTGCAGCGGCCTTTGAAACGACAGTAAGAGTCAATTCCGTCCATAATATTTTGGCTTTGGCTTTCACAAAGGTCACTCATGGTTGAAATTTTGTGTAGATTGATCTTTGGAATCTTACTGTGTTTTACAACTTTGGGTATAATTCATTTATGTCCCACATAACAATGATGTCGACTCCAGAACTTATCAACAACCAATAAAAAATGTGGTTTGTTTTTGACCATTTTTAAATTGACATTTCACTGGTTGTATATGCAATCTATCATTGAACATCTAGATGGACTTATTCTTATCTGAAATACATTCCTGGACTTATATTTTAAATAGAAATTATTATCATTATCATAGACTATAACCATCAATTCTGGTCTTATAGCCTTATAGGCAGATAGATGTAGATTCCTAGTACTTTGTACTCGTATAGTCGTATGACATTTTCTTAAAGTACACCCGATTGTACTTTATACACGGTACTATCAAGGTATTTTTTTGCACATACTCGTATTTTATGAGCCAAAAAATGACCATAGTTGTACGTATAGTGAAGATCCTCGTAACCCCTCTAATCTACCTCAATAATATGCTCAGTACCACATTTAATACTTGTAACAAAAATCCGAAAAATTGTATTTGTAAGTATTCTTTGTTATACAAGTATTATGTTTTGAAATGAGAACATGAATATTGCTTAATATATTATTTTAAAAAAATAAAGAGGCTGCATATTTGAGACGTGAAGTTTTTTTACAAGATTGGGAACTTGACTTCATGTATATTGCATGCACATGTAATTTTTATTACAAACAAAAACAAATTCGGCATGAGCAACTTCATTATTTATATAACTCATACGTTGCATCAATTTATTAGCTTAAACTAAACTAAATGATGTAATTTACAAAATCTTATACTACGTATGAGTTATATTACGTTCAAACTTAGCAAAGAAGCAAAGCTTCCTTTCCAAAGAAAAGAAAGGTGGAAGGTGAAAATGTGGAATATTAAAGTACTATAAATGGAGTATGAGTTAGGTTAAGTAACGTTTTCTAAAATAAAACAGGATCCACTCTTAAAAGCTTTTATGCTTAATGTATAATATTATGAGTTATATTAATTGTATACTATTACACGTACTCTATATTTGTATTTTGTAAGTGAATCTGAATTTTGAAAGAAAAATGAAATTCGTCCTCAAAAAAAAAAAAAAAAAAAAAAAAAAAAAAAAAACAAACAACCTCATGTTACATACTTATATTAGTCCACAGTATAATGCAAGATTTAGTTACATTAATTTTGTCTTGCAAACTATATGTGGAGTGTATTTTATTAATACTATCAACTTATAATATGTACTATTAAATGTATACATATTACGTGTACAATAGTACATAGCAATTTTTAAATTGAGAACTCAATCTAATGTGAAATTATATTTCATATTAAATCAATAATGAAAGATTAGCTAACACATGTAGAGTACTTGTATGATTTTTGTAGGTAGGGGGATCCACACTACTACTTCCACCCATCGATTGTTGGAAGACTAAACACCAACAAAAGCCCATCTTACACCGACATTGTCCCCTTCACCCTTACTTTAATCAACTCCACACGCCCTACTCCCTATGATTATATTTTACCGTTTGCGTTTGAATCATGTACAAGTATATTTCTATACTACCTCCGTTTTTTAATACTTAACTTTATTTTTCATTTTTGGTCGTTTATAAATATTTGCTCTATTTTCTTATTATAAAAGTTTTTACAATATTTAATTTATTGTTATCAACTAGTGAAGCCCTATAAAATTATACTCCATATTTCATTACCTTCAGCTTCTCTCTCCTCCAATTTATCTTATACTAAGGGCATGTTCTCTTACGTTGAAATTCAGCTCAGTTCAGTTCAGTTAGCTCCCAATTTCCTTCTCTTATAAAATATTCATTTCATTTCAGTTCAGTTCAGTTCAGCTGAGTTCAGTTCAGTTCGGTTCAGTTCAGCTGAGTTCAGTCAATGAGAACAGGCCATAACCCCACAACCATTATATTTTATTACTTTTTTCAAATTCTCTTAAAACTCCTCGCATGAAGAAATGGAGCAAATATTTTAAAACAAAAGGAGTACATTGCTCTATATCAGTATATTATCGGAAGCTTAGTTATGCATTTAATGCTTATTTGGTTAGATTTTGGAAGTATTCCTTATGAAGTTACAATGTATGTATATGAAATTTTGCCACACTTTATTTGGTTGGATGTAGACATGTAGTAATTTCTTTTTCACATAGGATGTTTAATTCACCTTAACCTTAAAGGGGCAAGGTAAATTTCACTTCCTATGTTATATTATCAACTTATTTAGATTAGGAAATGAAATTTGTGGACGAATGTAATCCCTAATAGCATTGTTGAACTTGCTTTGGCTGTTTTTTTCTCTCTGAGTAGCCTCTTGTGGGTTTGTTTCAATAAAAAAAAAAAAAGGAAATGAAATTTGTAATCTAAACAACCACTTAAATTTCACATTATTTGAAAGAGAGGTAAATGTATAAAAAAATAATCGCCATTAAAATGTTTCTAATACGATAACACATGTAACTTCTAAATTTTCTGCGTAATCTCCAGTTCTCCTAAGCTTATTTTTTCCAATTAAAATGGGCTAAATTTATTTTTATTGTTCTTTTACGAATGATTTAAGTCGTAATTCATTTGATTCTATATCTTTATATCTACTAAAAAAAAGTCCAATCCAATTTTTTCTACATTTAGATTCTAAATTCGAAAATTTGAAAATAAAGTAATCTATGGGTTCGAAGTTTGATGAACAAATTATAGATTTGAAATTAACATGACTCGTCAACAATAATCCCTCGACCCTCCCCACCAAAACGGCGCCGTCTGGACCCAAAAATCAGAAAATGCCTTCTTTGCTTATCTCACTCCTCCCTAATACTGGATTACTGGTAATAAAATTTCCATAATTTAAGAAAAAAAGTAAAAATGAATAAAAAATAATAATTTTTAAAAAAAAACAATTGAAGAAAAATTAGATGCCTTCAAAACTCAAAAAGTCCCTAAAATCAAAAAATAAGGGTTTAAATTTCCAATCTCCTTCTCTCTCTCTCTTACCCTTTCCTTTCTCTCTCTAAAAGTCTCAACCATCTTCTTCTTCAATCTCTGCAAATTTCTTCATTTCTCTCTCTAACTTCATCTAAACCGTACTGGGTATTTCGTTCCTCACTTTCTCTCTCTAAAAACAGCAAAGATCCGTGTTAGATTGAGGAGAGAGAAAGATAATGGGGCAACAAAATCTGATCTACAGTTTTGTAGCAAGAGGTACGGTGATTCTAGCAGAGTACACGGAGTTTACTGGTAATTTCACAAGCATCGCATCTCAATGTCTCCAGAAACTTCCAGCTACCAACAACAAGTTTACCTACAACTGCGATGGTCATACCTTCAACTTCCTCGTCTCCGATGGCTTCAGTATGTTTCCCTAATTCTCTTTTCTCTCTCCCCCTTTTTTCTGGGTGTTTTGTTCGTTTTTATGTATGTTTGGTGTGATTGTTTGAATTGGTTTTGATCTGTTGAGTTTTGGGGTTCTTAGTGTTGGATTTGAGCTGGATTTTTCTTTTGCTGAGTTTTTAAAGAGGAAATCTGGGGTAATTCTATGGAGTTTTTTTTGTGGGTTTTGGATTTTGAGTGAAGGGTGTGTGTTGGATTCTTCGATTTGGGAATATTTGATGTAAATCTGATGTATCTAGGGTTTTCTGGGTGTTTGTAGTTCTTTTTACCTTGAAGTCGCAATTGATCTATCGGATTTCAGATTTAGTTGTTGTCGAAAACTGAAGATTTTGCTGTTTGATCTAGTCATGGCCGATGATGTTTCATTCATATTGTGGGTTAGAGCTGCGGTACTTTTGATGAGGGCCTTCTTATGAGGGGATTCCAGATGGGATTTTCTATGTCCAAGTAATTTGGGTATGGTTTGCTTGAGAAATTGGTAATCTAGATTTGATGCCAATATTTGCTAAAATTGGGAGTTGAAGGTGTTTTTGATGTGAATTTTCATCTTACCCACTTAGTTATGTTGTTTTTGGAGTTTAGGCTTTAGTGGTGCTTGAACTTGAGATACCAAAATTGGTCCTATTTTGAGGGAGGGAAAGGTTGCTAGTTTGGGATCATTTCGTAAGTGAATTTTGAATATAATGTTGTTCATAGCTAGAAAAAATGCTTTGGCTTGGTACGATTACGCAGAAATAACTTGCTCATTGATATCAGCAATTTGTGCATGTGTTCTGAATGAGCTTGAGATGGCATTGTTTGCTTTAGATTTTTTCGAGGATTAGAGGGAAGCTGGTATAAGAAGAAATGGATTGGTTGTTAATCTTGTTGTCTTCAGGTTGTGGTGTGTGAGCTGCTGTATATTTTTAGTGCATACTAGTATTTTTGGGAAGTAAGCTGAAGTGTGGCAACTTGCCTCTATTATTTCTCAAGGATTTGCTAGGCCCAGTGGCCACTAGATGGTACTATTATCTCAAAGGATTTGAAATATTTAGCTCTTGGGTTTCCTTATTACCTTTTTAGACTGTAGGAGTTTTGGTGAATCTATTTTTAGCCAAAGCAATTGCTGTTAGTACTGCTTGCTTTCTTCAGTTAAATGAATTGTTGAGTATTGACTGAAACTTGTCTACACTATCGTTTGGCAATCTGGTTCTTCCTGGATGAGACTTGGGGTTGGGCGATTAAATTTATTTTTCAAAATAGTCTGATAGACTTTTGGGAAGATCTTAGGCTTCTTTAAGTTTTGCAAAATTTCTTTTGCTATATTCAGTTAGTTTTGAGCTCTTGCTAATGCATTAGGTTGGACTTATGAGTGATGTATTGTAATGTATCTTTGAAGTACGTGTACGATAAATTCCCATCATTGCATGTGCTGGTCAAGAAGGTAAGTAGTTTTCAGGAACCGTCTTGCTTGAATGAGTTTTAAAGATGGTGGAGCCTGTCCTAGAGCCTTTGAAGGGTCATTCTTTCTGTATGTAGATATGAATTATTAAGCTAATTAAGCCAATAACATGCAAGTTGAGAACTTGAGCCTACTATCTTTATGAAGGGGCTTCTTATGCGTTTTACTCCTTAGACCCTCACTTCAGAATTGTGATATAAAACCATTGCATGTTTCAAATCTAGCTTCAGTTTTGTGTGTGTTTTTTAATGGGGCATGGAATATCATATTGCTGCTTCTTATCTAGTCTGCCCACATTATTGTACCTGTTACTCTGTTAGGGCCTGAAATTCACCCATATTTTGGATGTTGCAGCTTTTTGTGTAGTTGCAGTTGAATCTGTTGGAAGGCAGATTCCAATGGCATTCTTGGAGCGAGTGAAGGATGATTTTAACAAAAGATATGGGGGTGGAAAAGCTGCTACTGCACAAGCAAAAAGCTTGAACAAAGATTTTGGGTAGATTTCTTGTTCAGGATATTTTCATCTATCTCCTGAATATTAGGTACACTGTACACATGCTAACATCTGTGTGTTCATTAGGCCTAAACTGAAGGAGCACATGCAATACTGTGTTGATCACCCAGAGGAGATGAACAAGCTTGCGAAGGTGCAGGCTCAGATATCAGAAGTCAAGGGAGTGATGATGGAAAATATTGAGAAGGTATAACCGTATAAGACTTTATATGATTATTAACATGTTAATGGCTGGTGGCAGTAATGGTTTGGGACAGGAACAAATGGTTTGAGTTTGATTTTCTTCATCGTTGTGCTGTTGCTTCTATACCTTGTCTAGAATAATGGCATGGAGATGATGTAGTAAAACTGGTCTGTAAATCTTATTGTACTGTCACATGGTATACTGTATGACATATTACATTGGACACGATTGTTGCTCCCAGTTGAACAATTTTGATGCTGTGGAATAATTGGGCACGTTATATATACTAGTATTTTTAATTTTTAACTTGTGTTTGCTTGGAACTTGAACGTTAATCATTGCTTTCCTTTTTGAACAGGTTCTAGATCGTGGTGAGAAGATTGAGCTTCTTGTTGATAAGACAGAAAATCTCCGTTCACAGGTTGGTGATAGTTTTAACCCTTTCAATCTAATGTCCTAAAACTACATTTGTTGATGCAACAGTGCTACTACCCTTTTGCTAATGGGGTGTGAAGGGCTACTACCCTTTTGCTAAAATGGGGTGTGAAGTATACTGTAAATTGTTGATTGATGTCTGAGTACATTCTTTAAATTATCCTCGTGTAATTTTGTTTCATTGATGATTGTATTCCTTCGTGTATTTTATGTAGGCACAAGATTTCAGGCAACAAGGAACACAGATGAGGAGGAAGATGTGGCTTCAGAACATGAAGATCAAGCTTATCGTGCTGGGTATCATCATTGCACTGATCCTTATCATAGTGTTGTCAGTTTGTCATGGCTTCAATTGTGCGAAGAACTAGTTCACTAGTTCCCTTTATTACGGGGGGAGGGGTTTTTGGGGTGTTTTGGTTGGAAGCTTGGGTGAAATATATTTGCTATAGTCGGTCTCGAATACATCCGTTCCTAATGTTGATTTCCATCTTTATAATAGTCCAGACTTTTTAACTGTTCTTGGTAGAATCTCGCATTTATTTGCTGGCGCTTTGGAATGTGAATGCTTGTATTCAGTTCCAAACTGTGGTGTGTATAGGTCTTAAGTATAAAACGGGAATTTCGTATCGTGGTAAATGTATGCCTTTTTTTGTATTAAAAGCTGCGGGTGAAGCGCTGGTCTTATTCATCTGTTGATTACGATTACGATTTTGGTTTAAAAATTCATATGGATGGACTTCAAAATTTCTCTACATGATCACGGAATATCAATATTTGTTCACAGATTCAACAACTTCACAACTGTCTTTTAAAGACTTTATAGGACACTTTTTTTCTTCTTTTTAGTTCATTTATTTTTATTTAATGCTGTGATGGTTGAAATTCTAAATACGGAGTATTGCTTTTTCATCTGTTGTATAAACTGGTGATTGCTGTTTCCATTTGCTTTGCTCTGCTTTCATATTCAGCAGAAATAGTCGCATAATTTTGTGTTTTCATTTGAACTCTCTGAGAAGTTACCAAGTAGTATTATATTGTGTTTAATTTTAATCTTTCTGAGAAGTTGCTAAGTAATTGCATCATACTTTAAATTAGTCTAATGTAGAGTCGATGCATATTCCTCCACTTTTGCCATTTTCTGTCAAAAAAGAACTATTCCATGCATCACATAGGCTAATAATCCGTATCAGTTACTAAATTATCAATCAACCATATTTACGATTAATGTGTTACAAATAAGTCTTTTTTATTTTGTTTGTTGTCTACATAATTAAACCAAGATAACGCATTCTACCCATGAAAGATACTTTGTTACATTGTCTAGCTTAAGGCCGTTACCTGTTTGGAAGGATATTACACATGCGGAATAATGTGCTAACTTTGAAACCCTAGGGGGAGGGGGTGCAATGAAGAGATCAAAAGACATCAAAGAGATCATTAGACGTATTTGAATATTAGAGAGGTTAAGAAAATACTCCGTAGCTTTTATTTATCCATTACTTCTAAGTAGTACCATAGCACGTCATGATTAAACCATATGTACAAAAGGAAAGATGAAAGCAAATAAAACAAGACAAACCAGCAAAATAACTAAAGCAAGTCCCTTCATTCCCATAAACTTGAAAATTTGTTATTATCACATATCAGCCCCCAATCTTGTCAACCCAAGTATTAATGGTACATCCATTCTTCATCATAAGATCATCAGGAGTTTTAGCACCTGGAACCTCAGCTTTACCATACACGAAACGAACAACTCCATATTCAAGACCAAGGCGGTTGCAGTAGTCGAGTTTTACGTGACATAAAGGAAAATCGCGCTTCACTCTGTAGTAAACTTCATGATCATCCCCTGCTTGAACTTTCAAACTCACTAGATTTTTTGCTGATTCAAGCTTGACTTTGGTGGCTGAGTCTTGATTGATGTGTTGGATGGGTGGAGTTCCCATTTTTTTTGGCTATTTGGCTGAGTTCTTGTGAGTAAGCTGAAGAGAATGAGTTGGTCCATTATATAGGGCTAGCTTGATTAAATGCTACTACCAAAGTATACAGAAAACTATAAGCTTTTATTACTACAGTTTTCCTATGCATTATGATTAATGAGTAGTTAACACAGTTTTAAAATTCTTAACGCTTCATCTTAGTATCTTACACAGTCCAAATTCGTTTTATTTATGGGAACTTTACGAAATTCTTGCTGATTACTTTAAAACCCTTCAGTTACATGCTCTTTCAGAGTAGAACGAATTCAGCTATTTGGAATTAACAAAGTTTAATGAGACCATTGGTTATCCTAGCTATCCATTTCCAACTTAATGCCATTTTAATGTATCTATCGTTTGTTCATATGTGTGGCAAAACTTCAAAAATCCTTAGGAGCTACGATCAAGAGCTGTCAATTCGGGTATTCAAGTCGGGTTTGGGTCGGGTCAGGTCAAATTAGATCTCGGGTTAAATCACAATCAGTTTATCATGTCGGGTCAATCTAACTTCAGATCATGTTCAGGTCGGATCAATTTCAGTTCAAGCTATAACGGATCGTTCACCTTTTTGGATATAGGTCGGGTTCAATTCGAGTTAAAATCAGATCGGGTTCAATTTTAGGTTCGGGTTGTGTTGATTTGGGTTTGGATGGGTGCAAGATGGTACATTTGGGTTCGGGTTAGTGTTGAGTCGGGTTTTGGTTCAAGTTCAATTCTAATAAATATCGATGTAGCCAAGTTGAACTATATAATTACGCCTTCCATAATTTGATTAACTATCATCAAGATTTTATTAAACCTATATACAAGTAATAGAGAACAAAAGGTATATAAGCTGAACAACATATTTTATTAAATCAGATTGAGGGTTTACATAATTATACCATTATATAAGATGAATAAAAGGTATATAAAATTTATTAAACCTTCCATGACTCGGGTTCATGTTTTAATTAGGTCGGGTACTAGTTCGGGTTGGATTAAATCGGTTGACGGTCACAATCAGGTCGGGTGCAGGTTCGGGTTCAGGTTATAAAATATTAGATCAAATCGGTTTTCGGTTAAGATCAGGTCAGGTTCAAGTCGGGATACAAGTGACTAATTTCACCACATTGTTCGAGTACAAACAGGGTTTAGATCATTGTCATTTAAGGCCGGGTTCTCGGGTCAGGTTAGTTTTTGACAGCTCTAATAATCAACACTTTTTGAGGAAATTTTTAGGTTTGGGAGCCCAGTGGCAAAAAGTGTTGAGACCCTAGGGGATATATCTCGGGGTCATATAATGCCGTTCGAAACCATATATGATCATTATATATTGTCATAAACGGGTAAAATAACCGTTAAAGGGCATATTAGATGGTTCCACCTACCCAATTAAACTCCCGCATGGTATAAGGGAACACGATAAACATCTCGTCAATTTTTATTTTCGGGCGAAAAAAGGTCAAAAAATTACAAAATCAAAGGCTATAATCCACGCTTTTTGAGGAAATTTTGAGGTTTTGGGGCTCGGTGGCGAAAAGCCTAGAGAACCTAAGAGATAAATCTCAGGGTTATATAATGCCGTTTGAAACCATATATGATCATTATATGTTGTCATAAATGTCCGTGGTAGGCTTGAGTTTACTAATTCAGTGCAAGTTGCGAACGGGTAAAATTACCGTTTCAGGATATATTGAATGGTTCCACCTACTCAATTGGACTCCTGGAGGGTACAACAGAACATAGTAAACATCTCGGCAATTTTTATTTTCGGACGAAAAAAGGCAAAAAAATTAAAAAATTGAAGGCTATAATCCACGCTTTTTGAGGAAATTTTGAGGTTTTGGGGCTCGGTGACGAAAACCCTAGAGACCCTAAGGGATAGATCTCGGGGTCATATAACGCTGTTTGAAACCATATATGATCATTACATGTTGTCACAAACGTCCGTGGTAGGCTTGAGTTTACGAAATCAGTGCAAGTTGCGAATGGGTAAAATGACCGTTTCAGGACATTTTGGATGGTTCCACCTACTCAATTGGACTCTCGGAGGATATAAGGGACCATGGTAAACATCTCGAAAATTTTATTTTCGGGTGAAAAAAGGTTAAAAAATTACAAAATTAAAGGCTATAATCCACGCTTTTTGAGGAAATTTTGAGGTTTTAGGGCCCGGTGGCGAAAAGCCTAGAGACCCTAAGAGATACATCTCGGGGTCATATAATGTCGTTTGAGACCATATGTAATCATTATATGTTGTCATAAACGTCCGTGGTATGCTTGAGTTTACGAAATCAGTGCAAGATGCGAACGGGTAAAATGACCGTTTCAGGACATATTGGATGGTTCCACCTACTCAATTAGACTCCTGGAGGGTATAACGGATCATAGTAAAAATCTCCGCAGTTTTTATTTTCGGGCGATAAAAGTTAAAAAATTACAAAATTGAAGGCTATAATCAACGCTTTTTAAGGAAATTTTGAGGTTTTGGGGCCCGGTAGCGAAAAGCCTAGAGACCCTATGGGATACATCTCGGGGTCATATAATGATGTTTGAAACCATATATGATCATAATATGTTGTCATAAACGTCCTGGTAGGCTTGAATTTACGAAATCGGTGCAAGTTGCGAACGGGTAAAATGACCTTTTCAGGACATATTGGATGGTTCCACCTACTCAATTGGATTCCCGGTGGGTAAAAATGGACCATAGTAAACATCTTGGCAATTTTTTATTTTCGGGAGAAAAAAGTCAAAAAATTACAAAATTGAAGGCTATAATCAACGCTTTTTGAGGAAATTTTGAGGTTTTTGGGCCTGGTGGCGAAAAGCCTAGAGACCCTATAGGATACATCTCTGGGTCATATAATGCCGTTTGAAACCATAAATGATCATTAAATGTTATCATAAACGTCCCTCGTAGGCTTGAGTTTACAAAATCAATGCAAATTGCGGACGGGTAAAATGACCGTTTCAAGAGATATTGGATGGTTCCCCTCACTCAATTAAACTCGCGGAGGGTATTAGGGACCATGGTAAACATCTTGGCAATTTTAATTTTCGAGCGAAAAAAAGTCAAAAAATTACAAAATTGAAGGCTATAATCCACGCTTTTTGAGGAAATTTTGAGGTTTTGGGGCCCAGTGGCGAAAAGCCTAGATGCCCTATGGGATACAGCTTGGGGTCATATAATGCCGTTTGAAACCATATATGATCATTATATGTTGTCATAAACGTCCGTGGTAGGCTTGAGTTTACGAAATCGGTGTAAGTTGCGAACGGGTAAAATGACCGTTTCAGGAAATATTGGATGGTTGTACCTACTCAATTGGACTCCCGGAGGGTATAAGGGACCATGGTAAATATCTAGTCAATTTTTATTTCTGGGTGAAAAAAGGTCAAAAAATTACAAAATTGAAGGCTTTAATCCACGCTTTTTGAGGAAATTTTGAGGTTTTAGGGCCCGATAGCGAAAAGCCTAGAGACCCTAAGGGATACATCTCGGGGTCATATAATGCCGTTTGAAACCATATATGATCATTTTATGTTGTCATAAACGTCCTTGGTAGGTTTGAGTTTACGAAATCGGTGCAATTTACGAACGGGTAAAATGACCGTTTCAGGACATATTGGATGGTTCCACCAACTCAATTGGACTCCCGGAGGGTATAAGGGATCATTGTAAACATCTCAGCAATTTTTTTTTTTCGGGCGAAAAATGGTCAAAAAATTGAAGGCTATAATCCACGCTTTTTGATAAAATTTTGAAGTTTTAGAGCCCGGTGGCGAAAAGCCTAGAAACCCTAAGGGATACATCTCGAGGTCATATAATGCCGTTTGAAACCATATATGATCATAATATGTTGTCATAAACATCCTTGGTAAGCTTGAGTTTACGAAATCGATGCAAGTTGCGAACGGGTAAAATGACCATTTCAGGACATATTGGATGGTTCCATCAACTCAATTGTACTTCTAGTGGGTAAAAGGGGCCATAGTAAACATCTCGGTAATTTTTATTTTCGGGCGAAAAAAGGTCAAAAATTACTAAATTGAATGCTATAATCCAAGCTTTTTGAGGTTTTGGAACCCGGTGGCGAAAAGTCTAGAGACCCTAAGGGATACATCTCACGGTCATATAATGCCGTTTGAAACCATATATGATCATTAAATGTTTTTATAAACATCCGTGGTAGGCTTGAGTTTACGAAATTGGTGCAAGTTGTGAACGGGTAAAATTACCGTTTCAGGACATATTGGATAGTTCCACCTACTCAATTGGACTCCCGGAGGATATAAGGAACCATGGTAAACATCTCGTCAATTTTTATTTCTGGGCGAAAAAAGGTCAAAAAATTATAAAATCGAAGGCTATAATCCACGCTTTTTGAGGAAAATTTGAGGTTTTGGGGCCCGGTGCTGAAAGCCTAGAGACTGTATGGGATACATCTCGGGATCATATAACGCTCTTGGTAACCATATATGATCATTACATGTTGTCATAAACGTCCGTGGTAGGCTTAAGTTTATGAAACCTGTGCTAGTTGCGAACGGGTAAAATGACCGTTTCAGGACATATTGGATGGTTCCACCTACTCAATTGGACTCTCGGAGGGTATAAGAGGCCATGGTAAACATCTTTGCAATTTTATTTTCGGACAAAAAAAGGTCAAAAAATTACAAAATTGAAGGCAATAATTCACGCTTTTTGAGCAAATTTTGAGGTTTCGGGGCCCGGTGGCGAACGACCTTGAGATCCTAATGGATACATCTCGGGGTCATGTAATGCAGTTTGAAACCATATTTGATCGTTATATGCTGTTAGAAACGTACGTGATCTGATAGGCTTGAGTTTACAAAATCACTACAAGTTGTGAATGGGTAAAATGAACGTTAAATGGCATATTGGATAGTTCTACCGATCCAATTGGAATCCCGGAGTATATTAGGGACCATGGCAATCACATCTCAGTAATTTTAATTTCCGGGCGAAAAAAGTTTAAAAAATTACAAAATTAAAGGCTATAATTCACGTTTTTTGAGGTAATTCTGAGGTTTAGGGGCCCGGTAGCGAAAAGCCTTGAGACCCAAAGGGATATATCTTGGGGTCATATAATTCCATTTGAAACCTTATATGATCATAATATGTTGTCATAAATGTTCGTGGTAGGCTTGAATTTACAAAATCGGTGCATGTTGCGAACGGGTAAAATGAACGTTTAAGGGCATATTGGATGGTTCCACTGACCCAATTGGACTTTCGGACGGTATTAGGGACCTTGGTAAATATCTCGGAAATTTTTTTATTTCCGAGCGAAAAAAGTTAAAAAAATTACAAAATTGAAGGTTATAATCCATGCTTTTAAAAAGAAATTTTGAGGTTTTGGAGCCTGGTGTCGAAAAGTGGCAAAATTGATATTTATAATCCACCCCATTGTTCGAGTACATGATGGGTTCAGATCATTGTTAGTTAAGGTCAGGTCCTCGGGTTCAATTTTAGCCAAATGAAGATCTGATTCAATTTCGGGTTCGAGTTACTGTTGAGTTGGGTTTTGGTTCAATTTCAATTGCAATAGATACCGATGTGCTCAAGTTGAACCTATATATATAATTAGGCCTTCCATAATTTGATCAGCATTATCAAGATTTTATTAAACTTATATATGAGTAATAGAGAACAAAAGGTATACAAACTGAATCGGATTATGAGTTTATAGATTTGTACCAGTATATAAGTTGAACAAAAGACATATAAATTTTATTAAACCTTCCATGACTCGGGTACATGTTCTAATTGGGTCGGGTATTAGTTCGGGTTCAGATTGTTATTGGGTCGGATTAAATCGGTTGACAATTACTCTCAGGTCGGGTGCAGGTCAAAAAGTATTGGATCAAATCGGTTGCTGATTAACATCAAATCAGGTTCAGGTCGGGTTTCAGACTTTCAGGTCACTAGTTTCACCCCATTGCCGAGTACAGGTTGGGCTCATATCTGTGCCGGTACAGGTGGGTTCTCGTATCGTGTCAGTTTTTGACAGCTCTACTACGATCCTTTTGTTATCGTGTATGAGATCACGTCTTTATGCAAGAGACATCGAGATCATATCACACTAGCTTATTGTTGGACACTACTCTCGATTAAAAAAAAAAACGTATTTT
Source organism: Chenopodium album (assembly GCF_948465745.1). Taxonomy (NCBI): domain Eukaryota; kingdom Viridiplantae; phylum Streptophyta; class Magnoliopsida; order Caryophyllales; family Amaranthaceae; genus Chenopodium; species Chenopodium album. The sequence goes on from NC_137855.1 coordinate 3,687,021, forward strand.
GACATGTTAAACATTGACAATAGTAAAGAATCAAACCTATTTTCCATTAAGATATTGTGTGACCATCTCATGCGAGGGTTTGTGATCTTTCTTCAAACAGAGAATCCTAATTGGAATACAGGCTCATCTTACAAATACCTGCTTGTACAGGCGTACAACAACAATAATAGGCCGCCATTTGGAATTGTCAGACGTGATGAATGTCAGTGTAATTTTAACAAAATTACAATGGAAATATACATGCAAGAAGCATCATTACATGAGATTCACTACTACTTGAAGTAGAGCTCAAGAAGCTTCTTCAATGTCTCAAGTACACTTGAGAAGGGATCAAATGCTACAGAAGACTTTAATTCGAGATCAGGGAACTGATTGGTTAGAGCCTGTTGCATTCCAGATTGAGACATCATTGAAGCAAGTTGACTGTTCGACATAACTTGGCAATCTTGGGGAGTATCCTTGATTTTGTTTGGGTCGTATCCAAAGTCTGCTAGGTAATTCTTGTACTTCTCGATGAACTCAGGTCCAGGATTAGGTGTTCTTGAGTAGATCTGTAAAATACATAGCATATTCATCACAGATTCAACTCATACTAAATTACTAATGCATTGGGTATTGAGTTTACTTGAGTTGAAAACTCAGCATCTTCACATGAAAAAAAGAAGTGGCAACTACTTAAACAAAAGAGCAGAAGTGTAAGCCTTGATTTTATAATTCAAACAACTCACATAACAAGTTCTCCAAATTTATGAGTTTCACAAAGCAAAAGTGAATATTACTGTAATAAAATCTACCAATGATGATAATAACAAAAAGAAAGCAGGCCAAATCAGCTAGACCATTCAGATCAGTTTGGTTCTTCATAATCAATATCTTTCAGATGATGGAGCTTAGACTATATTCCATTTTATTTTCAGAGACTCGGTTTGTAAATTTAGACATCAAAAAAGGGCATTTGCTACATTCTGCCTCCATACATCATTGAATAGATGAAAACACAGCAATAATAGAAGTTCAAAAAATAATGTGCAATAATAGAAGTTCAAAGATATAATGTGAAATAATAAGATTGCCAATTACCTGGACAAAACTTTTGTCTTTGGCCCCTGAGACAATAGCATAATTGTCATAATCAGTTGCAATCACATCATATGGCTCCTTCGGAATAAATGGCAGCGTAGGAAAACGCAGGTAGCACTTCTCTTTGATCATCTCTTGCCTTTCCAAAGCAGTTTCCTTCAGCTCCTTATCCTCCTCTGAGAGACACTGAACCTTTCCCCTTATACCGGTGATGTACCCGTCAGGACCCCCGTGTACACAGAAAGTATCAACTTGAATTGCGGGTGCCTTCATATCAAATGTATATATTCCCTGGAATCAAGAAACATCATATCACAACAGATATTAAAGAGCATTAAGATTTCTTACTGCTTCATATCAACATTCAAGAGCCACAAAGATATAGAACAACTTTGAGTAACTAGTAGCACCTCATGAAAGGCGGATTAAGCTTCTCACAGTCTACTTAATAAAACCATGAACCATCATTTTAATTTCACCTGGGTGCAATGACAGTCTTCCTGGCCTTGTCCAGCAAATCCGCGTTTAAGAGAGGCCACCTCGAACCATCTGCCAGAGTATCTAACAGGATCAAAGTTTTTAGCTGTCATACCTCTCATCATCATCATCATCACGTCCTTCCCATCTGCATTACTAGAGTTCTCATCAAGAGGGAATGGAACCGTACTGCTTGAGACATCAGCAAGCAAGCCTATGCTATTTTGATGCGGAAGGTCTGCCCCATACACCTGTTAGCCCCAATATACAAGTAGTTTTTACCAAAAGCCAAATTCTGAACAAACAATGCCAATACTGATCATTTTACTCAAACTTCCCAAGCTCATTCAAGAGTTCATGTTCATCCCATCTTATCGTATGATAAATGCATAGTCCGAAGCTACATTGTACTCATTTAAGTTCAATTGCGCAAATTAAACCAAATAGAATCAAGTTACTAACCAAATTGGCTTGGGAGAAAAATATGCAAGAGGCTACCAACCCAGAGAATATATGTTTAGGAATGCCATTATCTGAAGCCGGGCGCTCAATGGAGCATCTTACAGCTAAATTCTTAGTCTTCCCCCTAAAAGCAAAGGAAAGTAATTCATGATTTCAGTATCTCTGTCATGAAGACTGTCCCTCCAAATATACAACTATGTCTCGTCTCAAAAATCCCACTAGTGATCAACTACAAGAAATCGAACTCGCTGCCATTTGACTATAATTCAGAAATAACATAATCAATCAAAAGCATACAACCAATAAAACATTAAATGGGACATTTGAAGAATGAAATTTGAGCTTCAATCAACAAACATAACAGAAATTCCTAATGTACCAAGATACAATTCAAATACCCTAATGTTTATGAAAAATATTGAAATGCCCATTAACAATTAAAGAACAAAGCAAGCACATTAACAAAAATGGCAGCAATATAGAGATGGGTATGATTCAAATTGAGCTAAATTGCAATCAATAAATGATTATACTATACCCAGATAAAAAAATCGGGAGAAAATAATTAAGAACATAAAGCATGAAAAATTATATGAAAAAATAAATAAAAAGAAAAACATTTAGTGGGTAATTTGAGTAAATTACCTTGAGCGGGAATGAAGAACTGGAGGGGGTAAAGACGTTCGAATCACTTGCATTGTTTTATTCTATATAATTTTGAGCATACCCAGAAAATGCAAAAAATAAATAAATAAAATGTATGTAGTCGTGTAAATCTTGTTCTTGAAAAATCTGAGAATAATTAATACTCGAATTATTTCTCACCTTGAATAAATGGAGTGGGCAAAATGCCAAATTATACTCTTTCAAAGCTCTAGGCTCTATCACTCTCACTGAGACAAAAACGAAAAGAAATCTTCTATCTAGCGACTTCAGCACCTTCTACGCATCGTTTCTATCTAAAACGCATCGTTTTTTTTGGTATTTTTTTTTTCTCAAGAAATTGTTGTTCTTTTACATTGTACAAATTCAAATTTTAGATGAAAGGGTTAATATAAGCTGCAAAGATTGTTAGAGATAAGAGCTGACCATTCTTGTATAAAAACAAAAACTCGTAAGAGCTAACAATTTCGGATTAAAATGGCTAATAAGATCAAATAAGATTATGAGTAAACTATACTTCTCATGTTCTCCATCGGCTTTTTCTATCTACTCACTTTTTAGAAAAGTGTTTACTCTGTATTTATTATGCAATCACAAATTATACTCCGTAATAATTTAAATTAAAGACTAAAGTAGACAAAGCCTCCAAAGTAATTTCCTCTCTTAAAGCCTACTAAAAAGGGCCAACATTACTCTCATATGGCTCAAAACAACTATAGAGTACATGATTTAGTCAAGGTGCATTTTGCACCAAATTTGTGGACAAGGCTTAATTCACCAGCAGCAGAAACAAAAATAAATTCCAATCTCTAGGGCTCTGAGACTGTCACTCAGGGAGTATAGTGGTCTTCTTCTCCCTGAGTGACAGTCTACCTTTGTCAGTATTGTCATCTCACCTATCGCACCGGCTGCCATCAACTTGATAATCAAATACATAGAGAACTCATGGATCAAATTCATTTCAATACACAGATGACACTGAAATGATCTTAGGCTTTTAAAATTTCAGTGAGTTCCAGATATGAGACGGTAACTCTCAATTCATAGAGTGAAGCACCTGATTCCAAACAAAATGGTGCTCATTCCATTAATGAATTCGGCACATCAACCCATTATGAATTTCATGTCACCTAAAGGATCACTAAAATTAAATAATAACAAGGAATACACAGATTACACACTAAAAAAACGTTCAAGTTGTATGCATTGGCCTTATTTGGTGAAGATAACTTGAAATATCTTTTGATGAGCTTCCATAGAAAGGAGTTACTGTTGAGAGGGTTTCTTCTTGAAATTTCTTCAGTCATGTGCAACAGTATTCTTGGAATCAAGTTCTTCACTGAGATCTAGTCTAGATATAAATTAGAGAAAGCACAATCACAATTTCTGAAAGTCTGAAACATGCAGCGAACATGACTTCCTGGCTCGGGAAAGCTAATACTGACAATAAAAAAAAAAAAAAATTAAAGTCAGTTAAGCTAAAAGAAAATTTTTCAGGAAATTGTACAAAGCAAAAGAGTGTAGCAGCTAATTTGCTCTTGCATTTCATAAAATATTAAATATCTTATAAACATATTTGAGTAGAAAAAACAGAATAGTTTTAGACCGATACTCAAGAAAGACCTTATTAGATTTTATAAAGTTTCAGCTTCAAACATAAACCACATCAATTGTTAGTTTGTTACTGATATAAACTTCTTTTTTGCAGACATATTGCACTATGTTTTTATGCATGATAAGAAATAAGACATCCAGCAACCAAACATAAAAATTGTCTGATTCAAAGTCATCCTTTCAGAATTGTACAAACATAAAAATTGTTACGATATGTTCTCTGTCTCTATTCCAATAAATTGTCAATTTTCTTTGCAGGAACCGCTCCTGTAAGGCTTTAGATGCATTACTGACTTAAGTCAGGATATGCTTGACAAAGTTCTGTATACGCCTTAATATAATGAAATGCTAGCAAATGATGCAGATGATTATTTAAAATTTACGTTTTCACCATACCAAATCACGAATGTAATTATAATTACAAGTTTACAAAGTTGCATCTGAAGAATGAAGAAAATGAACATGTATGTGGCTACTAAATATTGTAAAATACAGTTTTGCCACAGAACAATGGAAGAAACTGGGCTCGTTTTGCACTTACAATTAACTCTGGAAACAACCAGCATTTCAACAATATCTTTTCATCTGTATAAAGCTATTCATATTAGAGTACCTGATTTGCAGTTGCACATCACCAGGAATCAAAGTGCTTTCCTCATTTGCAATTTGCATGACATAAGAATTAGGCCCTGAAATCCAACAACTTTTATGGTTTGCGCGATACAAGAAGCTGGTTTATTACCTGGAAATCAATGTTATGTTCAGCAAATTGGTTTTTGTGCAACAGAATGAACAAATAAGTTACTCAGAGAGACCGCAACGATGTTGAATGAAAATTTTCACTAAACAGGTCAGGTTCTAGACTTCTAGAAACATCAAGCTATTTTCCAAAATCAAGCCTTATAACTACATAATAATAAAATAATCAAACCAATAGATAAGTTTAAGCACCTAAAGAAAAGGTAACAAAATAAGATACCCTGCAGCTGTATCATCCACTCAGCTTTAAAAATGGACAAGCATACCAAATACTCGTAAGCTCGTAGCAGTTGTGAATCTTATCATGCAAGAAACATAAACTGAATATTGGAACCTGGGAATCCAAAATCTAGACAAATGGGACAGTATGTATGTTCACTACTCCTAAAGTTTACTATAGGACTTGAAGATTGAAACATCCTAATATCTCTGGTTGTTGACATAGCCTAAAAAATGTTGCCTGCCACCCATTGCTTTACCAGAAAACTCCATTGATTCTTAATGAAACTGTAGTTTAGGAATGTAACAAGAATTCCAATCAAATATCTTGCAGAAACTGCATGTTAAATGAAAATCTCATGTACCTCGATCAATTAATTCATAATTTATCAGTGCTTTCCAGAATCAAGACTGCCTCAAATGATAACTGCCTACTTTCAAAATTCAAATGGATGTTTTTCTTGTTTATCATGTCTGAAGTAGGAGATAAATGTAATAAGGCTAACATCATAACATGAATAACAAAACAGTAGATACTATGTAAAAAAAAAAAATAAATAAATAAATAAATAAAAACCAATTGAAAAAAAAAAAAAAAAAAAAAAAGCCTTAAACTCAAGAACACAAGCAACAATTTTTTTAGGTAAGATGATACATTCCAGAGGTCAAAGATAGATAAAAGAAATCCCAGCATCAAAACTTTAATAATTGATGTACTATACTACATAAAACTATAAAAGTGAGTGTATACTTATGTAACTGAAAGATGAATATGACACCTAAGAAAATGGATATTTAAGGAACTAAAATTTACTATCTTTGCAAACATGCAGTAAACAACTCCATGGGCGAGTCATTTTAAGTAATCAGAAGACAAGAGACTAACAAATAATGAGAAAGTTGTATCTTACTTTATAAACAACTCCGTATGAAGTAACAAGAGATAGAAATAGTAAAAGTAGGAATAATTTTTCACAACATGTCGCAGCAAATTCTCACTTGACATCATTCTATTATGCTTTAATGAATAATAAAAACATAAATAAGATACCTTGACCAAGTGTAGTGGATTGCCACATCCATATCACGAAAGACTTCAATTGCTTTGTTTAGCCGTAAAACGTGAGTAAATGACCGAAGCAAGTCCTTCAGCATATTTCAAAAACTTTAGCAACAGGTCTTAAGAGGAGTTATCACCAGAAGGCAAAAGGCTAACAAACAACGAAAAAGTGTCAGCATCAGCTTCAAATCCTTTGCTCACCATAATGTCGCGATAGTAAAATGCATTTGACAAGTCATTATTGTGAATATATCCCCGAATGATTGTATTATAGGTACAACCATCAGGAAAGCAACCATCTTCTTCCATCTTGCTTAATAATTGAGCAGCTTCATTCATAAGCCCTTCCTTGCAGAAGCCTTTAATCATTATAGTGTATGTTCTACAATTAGGTTGCAGACCCTTGGATACAAGATCAGAGAAGAATTTCGCTGCATCTTTTGATTGTCCAGCCTCACAAAAGCTGTCCATAAGGATGCAGTAAGTGAAAATATCAGGTTTAATACCTTTATCCTCCATATCTTCAAGTAATGCCACTGCCTCATCAAGCTGTTCACTTTTACATAGGCCATCAAGCAATGAACTATATGTGACAACATCAGGTGTAACTCCATGAGCTTTCATATCATTGAACAACTGGTATGCAAGTGTAAGTCTATTGGCTTTACACAAGCCATCAATAAGAGTGCTATAGGTTACAACATTCGGTGTTATCCCTTTTTGAAACATATTTTCTAACACAGTAAGAGCCTTGTCAATGTTTTTGAGTTTGACATATCCATTGATCAAAGTATTAAAACTTACTAGATCAGGCTCACAATTGTTTTGTTCCATGAGGTCAAGTAGCTTTTCTGCATCTCTCATCTGACCACGCAGACAATAACCATCAAGTAAAGCATTGTATGTAAAGATGTTAGGAGCTACACCTTTGTCAGTCATTTGTCTTAAAATTGCTTCCGCTTCCACAACATTACCATCTTTACAAAACATGTCAACCAGCATGCTGTAGGTGTTAACATTAGGTGTTATGTTGCTCTTTAACATCTCAGTCAACACAGCCTTAGCCTCTTCCCTGCATCCATTATTGTAGAAGCCTCAAATCAAAAAGGTATAAGTGACAACATCGGGTTGAATGCCCTCGGCTTTCATAGCGGAAAACAAGTCCATAGCTTGTTGTATTAGCCTGTCCTTACAAAGACTATCAATAATAATAGTACTATATATGACAAGACCAGGCTTACAATGAGAAGCAGACTGCATTTTGTTAAGCAAAGTGAGAGCACGGGCATTGTCGCCGATCCTACAAAGGCCTTTGAAAATAGCACCATATGTAGCTACATCGGGGGTTGGAAGCCAAGCTTAACAATCTTATCCAACAATTGAGCAGCTTGAGGGAGCTTACCATTAATGATATAACCATTGATTAAGGTGTTAAAAGGTATAATAATTAGGGGGGTAACCAAGTTTAAGGGATTTAGCCATTAGAGAAAAACCGAAATCAACGCGGCCTAAATGACAGTAGCAATTAGCAAGAATACCAAAGGAATGCCTATCATATCGAATACCAAGTAATTCAAGCTGACTGGAAAGAGAAATAATGGTGGAATGAGGATGAAGGCGTTTCAACTTGGAAATGGCAGTGAATAACTGATTGAAAACGATGACAGAAGGAAGAGGACGCAAAGAAGTCAATTGATTGAAGAGGGAAAGGGGTAAATTGAGATCAGAAAACCCTAATTTGCATTGTTCTTTAACTGAATTGAGAATCAAATGACGGTGATCAGTAGCATAATCAGTTTGATAGGACGAGAAAGATCGGGAGTTAAATTGAAAAGGGGAATAGCAGAAAGAAAAAAGACGAAGAAGGGTACAAGTAGAATTACCTTGACCGCCATGAAAGAAGGTCGAAGCAGCAGCAGCTCTAGATGTCATCTTCATTTGGAGCTTTTTTTTTTTTTTTTTTTTCTGTTTTTTGGTATGAACATGTTTCCTATTATCTTACGTTGAAATTCAGTTCGCTTCAGTTCAGCTCAGCTCAGCTCAGTTCAGTTTAGCTCCCAATTTCCTAATCTTATAAAATATTCAGTTCAGCTGAGTTCAGTTCAGTTCAACTTAGTTTAGTCAATGAGAACAGGCCCTTAGTCAGTTAGTCTTGAAAAGGTTTATCCGGAAGTTTAAGTACTACTCCGTAGTATAAAGGATCAGAAATTGTCCTTGGCCCGATCATTGAGAAATGATGTAGGCGTTGTAGCAATGGTTTAAAACCTGATCCATGACCCGGAGATTTATCCCTTATAGTCTCAAAGCTTTTCGCCACAGAGCCCCCAAACCTCGAAATTTCCTAAAAAAACGTGGATTACAGTCTTTAATTTTGTAATTTCTTAACCGCTTTTCATCCGGAAATAAAAATTGTCGATATGTTTACCATGATCCATAATATCCTCCGGGAGTCCAATTGGGTCGGTGGAACCATTCAATATGCCCTTAAACAGTCATTTTACCAGATCACAACTTGAAGTGATTTCGTAAACTCAAGCCTACCACGGACGTTTATGACAACATATAATGATCATACTACCTCCGGTTCATTTTAGTCGCAACAAAGGACAACTTTACACAAACCAAGGCAAAAGATTGAAAGCTTGATTATGGAAAAATAAGGGTATATGCTTAACTATTAATCCAACAAAAAAAAAACAATATTAATTAAATTAAAACATTAACCCACCACCACTACTGACACCACCAAGTATCACCCAAACCACCCACCACCACCACCCAAACCGACCCACCACCAGACCGAACCCAGCAACCACGAACCCACCACAAGACCGAACCCAGCACCCCACAAACCCAGCCCACAACGCCGATCTGCCAACGAATCAACGAAACCAACCCTCGAAACCAACGAAATCTACCCACAAAACCATACCCACGAATCAAACCCAGCGGTTTGAACCCACGAACCAAACCTGCCGATCTGAAACCACGAACCAAATCCGCCGATCTGCAACCCACGAAACCAAACCCACAACGCCGATCTGCAACCCCCACCGCTCCTAACACCAAGAAGCTACCATGAAAATGGGGTTGGGGGAGGAGAGAGAATGTTAAATGGGATGAGAGTTTAATTAATTAAGATTGAGGTTTAATCTAATAAAATCATATTTGTAAATTAATAAGGGTGTTTAAGAAAAAAAGTAAGGGCATATATGTCATTTTACAGGCCAAAAGTTACCAAATAAGGAAAAAAAAATTTGTTGCAAGTAATTTGAACCACCCCAAAGTGGAAATTGTTGCAAGTAAAATGAACCGGAGGTAGTATATAGTTTCAAACAGCATTATATGACCTCAAGATGTATCCGGGTCTCACGGCTTGTCTCCACCGGGCATCAAAACCTCAAAATTTCCTTAAAAAGCGTGGATTATAGCCTTCAATTTTGAAACTTTTTAACCTTTTTTCGCCCAAAAAAAGAATTGTCAAGATGTTTAACATGGTCCCTAATACCTTCCACAAGTCTAATTGGGTCGATGAAACCATTCAATATGCCCTTAAACGGTCATTTACCCGTTCGCAACTTGCACAGATTTTGTAAACTCAAGCCTACCACGAACGTTTATGACGACATATAATGATCATAAATGGTTTCAAATGACATTATATAACCCCTGAGATGTATCCCTTAGGGTCTCAAGGCTTTTCGTCACCGGGCCCCTAAACCTCGAAATTTCCTAAAAAAACGTAGATTATAGCCTTTAATTTTGTAATTTTTTAACAGTTTTTCGTCCGAAAAAAAAATTGCTGAGATGTTTACTATAGTCCCTAATGTCTTCCGGAAGTCCAATTGGGTCGTTGGAGCCGTTCGATATGCCCTTAAACGGTCATTTTATCAAATCACAACTTGTAGCGATTTCGTAAACTTAAACCTACCACGGACGTTTATGACAACATATAATGATCTTATGTGGTTTCAAACGGCATTATATAACCCCCGAGATGTATCCCATAGGCCATAGGGTCTCAAGGCTTTTCGCCACCAGACCCCTAAACCTCGAAATTTCCTAAAAAAACGTGGATTATAGCCTACAATTTTGTAATTTTTTAACCGTTTTTCGTCTGGAAATAAAAATTGCCGAAAAGTTTATCATGGTCCCTAATACCCTCCGGGAGTCCAATTGGGTCGGTGGGACCATTCAATATGCTGTTAAACGATCATTTTACCCGTTCACAACTTGCAGTTATTTCGTAAACTCAAGCCTACCACGAACGTTTATGACAACATATAATGATCATACATTGTTTCAAACGACATAATATGACCCCGAGATGTATTCGTTAGAATCTCAAGGTTTTTCGCCACCGAGCCCTAAAACCTCGAAATTTCCTTAAAAAGTGTGGATTATAGCCTTCAATTTGATAATTTTTTGACTTTTTTCGCCCGAAAATAAAATTTGTCAAGATGTTTACCATGGTCCCTAATACCCTCCGGGGGTTCAGTTGGGTCGGTGGAACCATCCAATATGCCCTTAAACGGTCATTTTACCCGTTCACAACTTGTAGTGATTTCGTAAACTCACTAGGCGAAAAAAGCATTTGCCCACCGGTTCAAAACCCCCTTTTGCCACCGGTTTTGAACCGGTGGTTTTTTGGGGGGTGGCAATAATATTTTAAAAAAGCCACCGGTTCAAAACCGGTGGCAAAAACAAGTATTGCCACCGGTTTTTGATGTGAACCGGTGGCAATAATGCCCTAAAAAAACAAAAAAAAAATTTTTTTTTTTTTTTTTTTTGCATTTTTTCACTTAAAATGTAGCTGACAGGTATATAAATACATAATATACATAAACTACATATATATTGATCAATAATTAGTAATCGTACACTTTTTAAGAGTGAAAAAATCTAAATTCATAACTACAAATAAATTACTCATACAACAATTCCAATTTAAAAGAACTAAATTAATCAAATTACACCAAACAAATGGTTAATACATCGGTATTCTTCAAAGGATGGCAAAACTTAATCTGTAGAGCATCAATAGCAGCAATATTTCCTATTTTCCTGACAAACAAAAGATGTCATGCAATTAGTATGGATTAGGCTAATTGGCCTAATTTTTAAAACTAATCTTCTAAAAAAAAAAACAAAAAAACCACCATAACCCACCACCTAGGAACACACGACCCCCTACCACCACCAACCATCACCCCACACCACCCCAACACCACCAGCTCCAACCCCAGCCCAAACCCTCGGCCAGAACCCACAACCCCTCTAAGCTACCACCACCAACCGTCACCCAACACCACCAGCTCCAACCACAGACCCACCCAAACCGCATCCATGCCACCAAGACCCATCACCGAAACCCACCACGACCCATCACCTAAACCCACCACGACCCGTAACCGAACCCACAACCAAACCAAAACCCTACCCAACGCCACACCCACCACGAAAGCAACCACAACAGCAACTAAAACCCTACCCACCGCCAAAACCACCACGCCAGTAAACAAAAAACAAACGGATCGGAAATTTTTTTTAAAAAAAAAACCAAAAAACATACCTTTATAACCGAAATTGGTTTGAATTTGGTTTGATAAGGTCAAATTCGACAATGAAAAGTCTAGATCTAGATATTTCATGGTCGAATTTAACCTTAAAAACCATTAATTTTTTAACACCACCGCCGGCGACGAGATAGCTTTGAGATGAGAAAGGAGGAAAGAGAAGTGAGACGAGAGAGGGGTGAGACAACCGCGCGGCGACGAAGCTTCGAGATGAGACGAACAAGAGAGAGAAAGGGTGAGAAAGGGTGGACGAACAGGAGAGAGAAAGGGTGAGACGAACATACAGGAGAGAGAGAGAGAGCAGGAGGAGAGGTGAGGGAAGAGAGAGGCTGAGAGAGGATTTAGTTAGGGTTAGGGGTTTATAAAGGGGAGGGACCGGTTTTTTTTTTTAACAAAGCCACCGGTTTTGAACCGGTGGAATTGATATTTTGACCACCGGTTCGGTTTAAACCGGTGGCAATACCCTTCCCACAAAATCCTGCCCATTTTCCCCTATTTTTTTGCCACCGGTTTTTAAAAACCGGTGGCCATTTGGCGGTGCCAAATTCAATTTTTCTACTAGTGACTAAAGCCTACCACGGATATTTATGACAACATATAATCATTATATATAGTTTCAAACGACATTATATGACCCGGAGATGTATCCCTTAGGGTCTCGAGACTTTTCGCCACCGGGTCCCAAAACCTCAAAAATTCCTCAAAAAGTGTGGATTATAACCTTCAATTTGGTAATTTTTTTAACCTGTTTTCGCCCTAAAACAAAATTTGTTGAGAAGTTTACCATGGTCTCTAATATCCTCCGGGAGTCCAATTGGGTCGGTGGAACCATTCAATATGCCCTTAAACGGACATTTTTCTTGTTCGCAACTTGCACAGATTTTGTAAACTCAAGCCTACCACGGACGTTTATGACAACGTATAATAATTATATATGGTTTCAAACAGAATTATATATCCCCCGAGATGTATCTCTTAGGGTCTCAAGGCTTTATGCCACCGGGCCCCTAAACCTCGAAATTTCCTAAAAAACGTGGATTATAGCCAACAATTTTGTAATTTTTTAACTGTTTTTTGCCCAGAAATAAAAATTGCCAAGATGTTTACCGTGGTCCCTAATACCCTCCGGGAATCCAATTGGGTTGGTGGAACCATCCAATATGCCCTTAAACGGTCATTTTACCCGTTCACAACTTGCACTTATTTCGTAAACTCGAGCCTACCACGTACACAACATATATATAATGATCATATATGGTTTCAAACGGCATTATATGACATCAAAATGTATCCCTTAGAGTCTCAACGCTTGTCTCCATCGCGCATCAAAACCTCAAAATTTCCTTCAAAAGCGTGGATTTTAGCTTTCGATTTTGAAACTTTTTGACCTTTTTTCGCCCAGAAATAAAAATTGTCGAGATGTTTACCATGGTTCTAATACCCTCCGCAAGTCCAATTGGGTCGGTGAAACCATTCAATATGCCCTTAAACGGTCATTTTACCCGTTCGCAACTTGCACAGATATATATTGTAAACTCAAGTCTACCACGGACGTTTATGATAACCTATAGTGATCATATATGGTTTCAAACGACATTATATAACCCCCGAAATGTATCACCTAGGGTTTCAAGGCTTTTTGCCACCAAGCCCCTAAACCTCGAAATTTCCTAAAAAAACGTGGATTATAGCCTACAATTTTGTAATTTTTTAACTGTTTTTCGTCCGTAAATATAAATTGCCGAGAAGTTTACCATAGTCCCTAATACTCTTTGGGAGTCCAATTGGGTCGGTGGAACCATTCAATACACCCTTAAACGGTCAGTTTACCCGTTCACAACTTGCAGTGATTTCGTAAACTCAAGCCCTACCACGGACGTTTATGACAACATATAATGGTCATATGTGGTTTCAAAAGACATTATATAACCCAGAGATGTATCTGTTAGAATCTCAAGGCTTTTCGCCACCAAGCTCTAAAACCTCAAAATTTACTCAAAAAGTGTGGATTATAGCCTTCAATTTGGTAGTTTTTTGACTTTTTTTTCGTCTGGAAATAAAATTTATCGAGATGTTTACTATGGTCCCTAATACTCTCCGGAAGTCTAATTGGGTCGGTGGAAGTATTGAATATTTTTTTTTTAAAAAAAAAATAATAAACAAGAGCATGGGTTAGTAGCTAATTTACTGAATGAAAAGTTGAAAACGCCTACATGCATTGATGGATGCATGCATGCATATGTATTACTCCGTATTTAAGTTAGAGGGTTTCCCAAGATTTGAAATATTACTACTTTACTAGGGACTCTTAACTCATTAATTGGGTAGTTGATTGTTGTTTTAGGCTTAGCTTTAAGGATTCCCTATGAAAATTTGACCAACTCATCTATCGATCAATCAACTTCCAACGAGTCTCTAATTATTCATTATACGCTCTTTAATCACTCCGTAATTAATATTATAGATTTATAGCTAACGTTCCAATGCAATTTTTTATTTTATTTTTTTTTTTTTTTTTTTTTTGTTGACGGAAATCGAATGCCATTTATATATATATGTAGTCGTATTCTATTTATATATATACTCGTATTCTAGAACACGATAATCTCTCCTAAATTCAAAATGATTTCCATCCCCACAAAATATCTTAGAAAATTGGGTGATTATGATATCATCATTGATGGAATCTCTCTCAAGGCCAAAGTAGTGGATTCCATAAAGCTTTTGGATGAGTTGATTCCCGGCTATTTTGATGGTCAAGATATCTTAGGACTAGACCTTAAATTATTTACAAAAGATATTTACGACAGTACCAAAAAAATACAAATGCTAGTGATAAGCTCAGATTCTCGTTGCTTAATTATCCTCGACAATATTTTGCAGTGTTTTGGGATTCCTGAATCACTGAAGAAGTTTCTAGTCGATCCCAACATTTGTTTTGTGCGATCATCTATAACGATGCCCCTTCCTCTCGAGAGACAGCATGGTGTAGCATGTTGTGAGTTGGCTTGCCGGGTGCTTAAGAAATCAGGGATAAAGGAATCCGATTTACGGGTTATTGCTAGTGAAGTTGGGATTCCGTATAAGGATAATCACTTCGCATTGAATCGAGTCACTGTTAGAGTGAATGTTGGGTCGTATGGCCCAACAACGTACACGACAATGATACGAGTAGATTCTACATTCGACAAGGACTTTCCAACAGAAGAACAAGTGAAGATGGTTTGCTATGATGCCTTTAAATGTTATCAAATTGCGTTTAAGCTCCTGTCCTCGCTCAACTAGTTTCATTTATTTTAGTCTTTTTGGAGTTTAATTATGTTTCTTGAGTCTTTTAGGAGTTTAATTAACTATGTTTCTCTTAACTGTATCCTACCTCTATTGTACCTCTTTCGTGATTTGTCTAGTTGAAGACGGGTTTAGAATCAATGAATTTGTGTGTTAATTTTCCTTAAGAATTTTATTTAATATTAAGTGTTCACCTTGAATAATTGTGTTTATTTTGATGAAAATTAGATATGTTAACTTTATTTCCTTTCATGTTTTGTACATTATTTAAGAATTTTTTTAACCAAAACAAATGTAATGTGATAATAAGTACACTAATATAATTCAAGTCAAACAAGTAAAGTATCATACTCCATGGCTTGCATTAGTGGTGGCCTGAAAACCTAGTCATGAAATTATTGTGTAATATAATGTTGCAATTTCCAAATCCCCCAACTTTTGAATTTTTCTTCCCTTTTTATTGTGATTTGTTCTGATGTTCACTGTACCCTCTCCATTAAAATTAAATAAATAAATAATAAAAAGGATTTGGTGTATTTGTATATGTCATGAAAGCTATACTTTTGATAAAAGCTATACTTCCTTCACTATCTCTGTGTATTTGTATATGTTATGAATACAGAGAGAGTGTATTTGTGCCCTTTCACACAACTATATATGGAGTATTATAGAAAGATTTTAAATGGGAAGAACTTTTTGAACCTTCTTAGTTAATTGGCAAATTAGAAAAAACAACATAAAACTAGGATTGAAAAGACTATTAATGGAAGGATAATGAGATATCTATATCTCTAAAATAAGATTTAAGTTAATGATGTTTTTGTACACTATGAATAGAGAGGTCAGAAAGTGTTCATTACGATGCTATAAATGAAGTGAAAAATTATTACTTGGACTATTAGATAATGATGAGTAATCATGTGATGGGAGAATTTAACCTAATCACTATCTTAATAAATTTGTTAACTAGGAGTAGTGACTCCGGTCTTACAAGTTACGCAAAAGGAATCAGATCAGATAAGTTAAGCTAGCAAAGATAAGTTCAATTCAGCAAAATCAATTTATAATAAGATAAGAATATTTATGTTAAATTTTACATAAAATAACCGAGGAGTTCATTAATTGAATTAATTTATACTTTGTATTAAAACATGTTGCCAACAATGGATAATCGTTTATGGGAAGAGTACCCCGTAAAAAGTAAAGTTAATTGCTTTAATTATTTCTATGCCTTGTATTAGAATCTACTCCTAAAACCTAACTAGCTAGGTTTAGGAAATTATCAATCTATATAAAGACCTACACATGTATACGTCCCTAAGTACTTACGTAGTGCCACTAAACGGGCAGCTTAGATGAAGAGGTCACGCAAACCTCAAATTCCTGTTGAGTTTCTCCTACAAATGGGTACATGTGATGTTACCATCCATGGTGTTAAGCTCACCGCGCATGTAGCCAATTGCGCGGCAGCTGTTGACAAGCACATCGCCAATCTACGATGCCACCTCGAGTGCACAACTAAGGTGGTTGGCCTAGACGTGAAAAAACTCAAGCCAGCTACGGGTGGTTACACCACACATGCACTTATCCTATGTGTGTTTCGCCGTTGTCTTATCATTCACTTAGATTATGTGGGAAATCATGGTAATGCACCCGAATCCTTAGACAATTTTCTTAATGATCCCAAGATTTGCTTTGTTGGAATCACAAAATTGCCCGAGATCTTCTACCTTGTCAAGTTTAGTAACCCTGATGTTGGTGTACAAGTGGGTGACTTGGCTGCTAGGGTTCTTAGAAACCCGGCTCTAACCGAGTCTAGCTTGTCCGATTTAGCCATCCAAGTCGGGGTGCCATACGAAGGTCCACCGTCTCCAACTAGTGAGATCGAAGTTGATTCGAGGAATCCAAAGGTGCTCACTGATGAACATGTTATGGCTGCAGCCAGTGATGGTTATGCTTACTACCAAATTGGTTACAAACTCTTGACCTCCCTCTGAATGTATATGTAATATGTTTAGTACTTGCATTATGTTTTTTTAGTTTTTATTTTTTTTATTTTTATGTCTCTAAATTTGTCTTAAAAGTTCATTCTCACCTTGTAATGTCACAATGCATTCATACTGCTACTAGTAGTATGTGATCATATATGCTACAATGAATAAATAAATAAATCTAAAACTTTTGTAAACACTAGGTATATATAGATGGGTTATTATTTATTAATTGTTCATTACCTTAAAAATGCGCTTTGAGTCTATTATAATATTACTCCGTACGATCGATCGAACCAATGCAAAGTCATTCATCTAAGAAAACTTAGTAATGCACTACGTACTAGGTTGTGGTTAAATGATGGCTTCTAGAAGCATGCACTAGCTTATGTTTAGTTATATTGTTTATTGCTTTATCCCATAAAATAAATAATAAATAAAAGACAAATTGCTTACACCAAAAGCAACACTTAATAATAATAATAAGATCCATTATTACTAATACTACATAAAAGGATTGCATCAAAAAAAAAAAAAAAAAAAAAATACTACGTAAAAGGGAGTTATTAAGTACGAGTACTAATTTAACATGACTTTGATAGAGTAGGCTAGCCATAACAAGAATAGAAATACTAAAAATATTAGTTTATCCAACAACATGTATCGTGTGACTTACTGACTTAAACGAGCTTTAGTTGATCATAATTATTCACAAATTTACAAGTAGTGATGTAAGCAATAGTGATGTAATTCCCAAGCCTCCAAGCTAGATTCAAGAATATACTTCCAGAGTTGCATTGATAAGTTCTTTCAAATAAAAATGTATGTTATGTCATACATATATTGACATTGAATCTCTAAATAAATGTAATGTAATGTACTAATGAATGTACTTTTGTAGTTTTGTATATCTTCTCTGTTGCAGGATAGTGGGCATAATTGAAATTTAGTACTCCCTCCGTCCCTAAATTACATTCCTCCTTTCTATTTTTGATATTCCAAAATTACATTCCTCCTTTCTATTTTTGGTAAGTTTTTTTTAGTAAATCAACTCTCTTTTTCTGTTTTATATTTAATGCTTTCTCACTCATCCTTACCTAATCTCACTCATAATCCTTGTGCCAAATTACAATGAATATGATTGGTTAAAAAATTTCAATTAGGAGCATGTGATTGGTCCTTTTTTTTTGCAAAGGATTGATGACATGTCATGGTAATAACTACTCTATATTTGTACTTCCCATTGCATTATCTAATTATTGTTATTTGTCTTATTCTTTCCTCCTTAATTCCCGTGTAAATTTCCAAAGAGGAATGTAATTTAGGGACGGAGGGAGTAGTGTATTTGATCTAGCTTTTATCTTTCTAGATAAATAAATCCCAAATATTTTGAATTGGATTTGAATTTCCTATTTAAAGTTTAGGTATTCGAAATCAAAAGGTTTTGTGTGAGACCGGGCTCAATAACAAAAATCCAATAAAAAGGCGCGGGCTAACTAAATCCGATCGCGAGGCCCGCAACACCAAAAACATGATAGTGGACTCACGAGAGTCCGTCTCACCCAAAACTTCACCATTCGCAATATTGAACTTTTTTATGTAAAAAATATACGAAGTATTGAGAGCTATTGATCGACACTAAGGGTCTGTTCACTTCAGATTATTTTTAGTTCAATTTAGTTCAGTTCAGTTCTTGATTTCCTCCTTTCATAAAATATTCAGTTCAGTTCAGTTCATTCAATCAGAATATGACCTAAAGTCATAATAGTAACATATTTTGTCATCCAACAAGAAGTGTACGTATACTCCCTCCGTCCCTAAATTAAAACACTCTTTCTCTTTATTATATTAGTAATAAATGCTAGAAAGAGGCTTTGTATTAAAGGACGGGGGAAATAGTGTTTTAGGGAGATACGTAGTTGGCAAGATTGATGTGGTGGCTTAGGCGGCCCACAATATTTTGGTCCGCATAGGTTTTAGTGGGTATGGTTGGTTATGGAGTGGCTTAGCAAGTTCCTCTTAATTGTTGAAAAACGCTAGTTTTGTTCAAGCAGTACTCTATATTGCAACATCCGTACAATAAGATAATGATGGCACATGATTTCAACGAAGAAAAAGATTCTCGGTCATCACAATCATTAAAAAATAAAAAGAAAAGAAAACTCTACTCAAACGGATTTTATACAAGTATGTGTGTGTTTTAGATGTTATATTCTACCTATCCTCACTTAATGAACCATTACATGAATTGAGGTACATACAAATGCTTCCATGTTGGACTATGATGAAAGATAAGCAATACCATCTATTTCGGCTAGCTAGTTGTGGACTTTGTAGTTGTCTTTTTCAATTCTGTTTATAATGTAGGGAAAGTATTCATTATGATGCTATCATCAAACGACTTTTATCATTCAAACAAATAAACAATTATACTACACTTTTAATCCTTTATTGGTTTATCATTCACTACATACATTCAATAATATTCTTAAAATATACAAGTACAAATTAAATTAATTCATTACACTTAAACCCCTTATGTCCCTACCTAATATGCTTTAATATGAAAGTGAAATTAGGAAACACCTACCTAGTATGCTCTCATAAGAAACATCTACCTAATAACTCACCAATTACAAACCAAGGATCTTCCACCCAATTTGTAAATGTAACAAATTAACATTATTATAGGTACTACTTGTATAAAGCAAAGCTAATTATTGTTGGACTATAAATGGAACAAAGACCATAAAAACTTAGGCACGAACCCAAGTATAATTAAGGTAAACACAATACTATGTACCACTAAATAAAGCAAAGCTAATTAAACATTCTTTTTGCATTGAAATTGGTATTAGACTATTAAAAAATCGATTTTTACTGGGGTTTATTGACTATTGTAGATCCGCCCTTGCCTGAATAAGCATTATTATTTTGTCCCCAAAAAAGGAAAAAAAAAAAAACACTTATAGACATTTGAATTGAAGGGACAATTGGCATTCCGATATGAAAATCGGAAAATGTAAAATTTAAAAAGACATAAGATTTATTAGCTAGAACATTGATGGCGCTCGTTCACATCTATATCTATACTTAGTATTTAAAAACACAAACCACAAATTTTTCATATGACACATGGCATCACAAGTCACTCAATACCCCATATGACACATGTCACCTCTCTTAATATTTATGTTTAACTCTTTATGCATTCTACAACTTGCAAATTCAATTAAGAAAATGAAGTGTTTCATTTCCACCATAATAAAATAAAGTTCAATTAATTAGTACACATTACATAAACATATGAATAAAAATATAAATTGTCTTTTCATCTCTTAGACTTAATTATAATTTAAACTAATATATCTTTTCATATCTCACAATCTTCATGTATATATATCTAAATAAATTCCTTCATCTTCTCTCACAGTTTTACCCTCAGTCTTTTTTTTCTTTAAAGTTTTAGAAATAAAACAATTACTTCATATAAAAGCATACCTACATATAAAAATAATTAACCCAAGTAACAACCCGTGCATTGAACGGGCCAAAAAGCTAGTTATCATTAGAAACTGTTACTACTAAGGAGTAAGGAGTACATATCACAAAACTCCACAACACTCGTTACATAGAAACATAGAGAACTGAATTTTTAGTAGATAACAACACCAAATAGTAAATTGCAAACCATCTTAACATCATTATTTCTTACTTAATTACTCATTCACTCCATAAACAACTTGTAACCAATCTTGTAAGAAGCAAAAGCATCAATACTAGCATACTCATTCACCCTAGCTTGCCAATCACTCCTACAAACATGAATGGGCTTAGCCATATAAAGCCCAGCGATGTCGCGAGCAAGAACTTTAAGACCGGGCTTTCGGTACCACCTTATGGGCCAAAGGCCCAAAGCATGGGCCTGAATATCCCTGCTCCTATCACAGATCAGCCCATACTCATCCCTCAACTTAGCCACGTCATCAGCCACTTCAACCCCAACAAAAGTGAAATTGGGCCAGCCCATAAAGTCCTTAAGAGACTTAGGCAAATAATCCAAGTAAAATAGTTGAATTATGAGACATTTTGTGTCAATGCAAAGTTGAAGAGTAGCTGATTTGTTGCTCATGTTTGACACTTGATGAGGCCTCCACTCTATGTCTAGCCCTTGTTACCACCGTTGATCTGCCTTCGGCAACGTACCGTGGCAAGATATCTGCCACCCATTCATCGATGTCTTCTGCTTTGTTTGTCAAAGTTGTGACTATGTTTGCACCACCAAAAGTTACTATGTATTTGTTGGTGTTCATCTTTTAGTGTAACTGAGGATTATAACAATGGTTAGTAGTACATGTTAGACGTTAAGATGATAGAACTTCTATCTTTATAGCAGTAGGAATAATGTGGTTAGTAGTTGACAGTTAATTATAAATTTATTAGGATTAGATTAGCACAAAGCATAGGATTAAAGTGTTATGGGAAGATAAAAGGGGATGCAAAGAGCCCAAATACATAGGGATGAACAAAATTACAATGAATGTTAAGTTGAAAGAGAGTTGAAAGTAAAAGTAATTAATGTACTCCCTTCGTCCCAAAAAGAACGTCCCATTTAAGTTGATTATGCGGGTATTAAGGAAGTTAAGTAAAAAGAAATAAAAGTATATTGGAAAAATAAATTTACATGGAGTTTGTAAAAAAAATAGAGATAGAAAGTAATAAAATAACATGGAAAATCAAATTTTAATATGGGGAAGCTAATTTTGCACAAATATTGTTGCAAAGTGGTGGGTGTTTTAATGCAAATGGGTCATTCTTTTTGGGACGAAGTCTTGGCCAAATGAGTCGTTCTTTTTGGGACGGAGGGAGTAATATATATCCTCTATATATTGCTAGTAAATAAAATTAAATTAAAGTTTCAAGAGTAAAAGAATGGATAAGTTCGATCAGTAGATGACTAGAGGATATCTTTTTTAGCAACTCGAACTATGTTGAACATTCAAGATTAGACTTGTATGTTTAGTCGTGTTAAAGCTAGAATTTTTAACATGATTTGAGGCCTTACTTTAATCACAAAGTTCTATCAAAATATATAGAGAATAATAGATGTACTATATTATATTTCAAAAAAAAAAAATTAGATGTGCTATATTACGGAGTAATACTGAAATGTGATCAATTGAATTGATGATGCCCTTCCAAAATTTCTTCTAAACTCAACCATCATATTGCGATGAACTGGTTTTAGCAAGAGCAACCTAAGGTTTAATAAAGATATATGATGTGATTTGCTTGAGATTGGGGGTACTAGCAAACTAAATACGTTCCAGATATTCTTTAGCTAGCTAATAGTTGTTTACACTCCCTGTCAAAAAAAATAAAATAAAATAAAAAAAAAAGTATTGTAGTTGTTACACTCAATTAAATCATTAGGGTATGTTCTCTTCAGCTTATTTTCAGTTCAGTTCAGTTCCCAATTTTCTCCTCTCATAAAATATTTAATTCAGTTCATTTCAGTAAATCAGAACTCACCACATCAGCACCAATATTCTTGGAAGCTTCCTCGACAGGATTAAAGATTTCGTGGGAGTGTGCTTCGAAAGAGAGAGTTTTATATTGTCATTGCCTCAACTGTGTATAATATAGAAGACCAGGAATGTTCCAATTTGGGACAAACTATGTCAAAAATTCTAGAACAGGTTGCCAGTTGCATGAAAGCTGATGTGAAATTGTGTGATTTTGCTGTGCTACCTCAGAAAATCAGAAGTACAGGCAATGGCTTGAGAGTTAACTTGATTGTTAAAAGTTTGAATTGTGTATATAATACGAGTACGTGGGATTGGGGAAGACCTTCCTAGAAGGGACGTCCCTCTCTTCTGATATGT
The DNA here is from genome assembly GCF_948465745.1 of Chenopodium album. Taxonomy (NCBI): domain Eukaryota; kingdom Viridiplantae; phylum Streptophyta; class Magnoliopsida; order Caryophyllales; family Amaranthaceae; genus Chenopodium; species Chenopodium album. Next base: position 3,710,095 of record NC_137855.1, read on the forward strand.
TGTAAGAAAGAAGTATCTCTGAAAGCGTACTGTCGACTATGAAATAGGATGGTATCACCTTGTCGAGACATGCCTGGGTTTCTAACTGCAGCATAAAATGGAATGCCTCCTACCCGTCTTTTTATGTTTAAATTGAAACCTCCCTAGTCAAACTCATCCAAGATTAAAATTTTATTACTTAACACAATTCTTATATGGTAGGTATCATCTCATTTGATTGAAGACTATCGCATAAAGAAGAAGGTAATATGAGGCACGCATGATATCATTTCGTTGTGATTGACTTATTATCTCTAATAGATTTGTTGTGGAACTAAAGTCCCTTAATCGCTAACTACGGCCTATATGTATAGCAAATTAACAACACATCACATGAGCCATAAAAATTAAAATCAAAGATCATATAAAATCACCTAATTTTGTTTGTATATTTGATAAAGAAACTACGAAGTACGAAGTAACAAAATAATTGGTTCAAGTAGTGACAAAACTTAAGGGTAAATTAGAAGGTGACATTTCCAAATTCAGCCACACATCACTACTATCATATTCAATAAGCCACGTGTGATACTCACTGTGACATAAGATTTTCTATAAAATTCTTTCAAAATAAAATAAGATGACAATATTAGTAACAATTTATGTCACCTTCTTGTCACTTTAGAAAATTGCAGATTAATGTCATACGTGGCTCCACGTGTTTCAATTGGACATGCACGTACTCTAGAACATTACTTTTGGACGGTAGGATGAAATTCCTAACAACGATTTGGGCTGGGCCCTGGCCCAACTTGTGTAAGTGGATTTAACTCAAGTTTTGACAACTCAATTTTTGATTGTTGCTTAATAAACTTTCTTATTTGTCTGTCTAAAAATTTGGTGTATTCATTATTCAATATGCGCCTATATATGTATGTACTTTCATTTTCATTTCAATCTTCTTGTTTCTTCTTTTTCTTTTGTCATCCATTATAATTCGTGTTTTTGTATAGATGCATTGTATTACATGATTTTTTTTCCCCCTTTTATTATGATATGTCAATCTTTCATATAATCTTTATAAGCAATATTGCTGAATTTTAACTTGTATCATGGCGTAGTTTCTACTATGACACATTGATGTTCACTTAGACGATTAAGGATTGTGATCATTGTTCTATTGAATTTTTTTAATTTTAAACCAATTTAGCTTGTATTATGACATAGGAAACAATTGCATTCCATTTAAAAAAAGGTTACATTTCTTACCTAAATCTTTCAAACGGATATTCGTCTCATAATATATAATATTTGTAAAACTTTAATCAATAATTCTCATTAATATACTTACTATTTACATTATAAGCATAGCTATGTTAAGATTTTTTTAAAAATTGTTATTCTCTAACTTCTAAAAGCTACTCCAAATTATATTTGAGACAAAGGTTAATTAAGAGTGGAGGTTATCCGACGACCTTTTCGGCCAACCTTTGAAGACTTGGAGATTCGTGTGTGGAGACAATTGACTATTTGCTTATATATTTTGCCTCCTTTTTGTCTTGCTTGTTTGCCACTTGGGTTATGGATAGATTTAGTTGATCCAAGATCTTCCACATGATATCAAAATATATAATACAATATGTTATATGTTGCTTGCTAATTAGTCATCAAATCATCCTTAATTATCTAATCAACTTTGTCATTAGAATAGTATATTGTACAACAAGTACGTGTATTCAACATAAACGACTACAAACTTATTTATATTTGTTGAAATTGATATAAGATGAACTAGAGCGATTTGTGTTAAACATATTGGAAAAAGGAAATTATCTCTTTATAAGTACACAATTCAAATATTCAATGATGTATATTATATGGAGTACATGGTATAAGAATGATGAATCAAGAATTCAAGAATGAGAAGGATGATAAAAGAGCCAATGGGATTAAAGATAGGAGGGAATAAAAAAATAAAAAATAAAAAATAAAAAAATAAATAAAAAATAAAAAATAAAAAAAAAGAAAGAAAGAAAGAAAAAGTGGAAGTGGTAGTAGCAAAAGAGTTAACAAAATCTTCATGGAAAAAAAAAAAAGAAGATAAAATTTAAGGGTAAGATCGAATAGAAGTATTTAAATGTGGGTTATTAATTAATGAAATCAACAAAAATGAATAAAATAATAAATAGTGACTAGAAATAAAAATATGGAGAGAAAGAGAAAATAGAAAAGAAAAGCACATGGTTGCATGTGCGCATATGGGTCTATCTGCACATGCTTTAAACAGTGAGAGTGAGATTTTTAAAGTTCCCTCCTCTTCAGTCCAACTGCACTGTCCAACTCCACCATAACATCTTATTTTCCGTTCCGTTTTCATTTCCTTTTCATCTACTTGTAGCCTGTACCAAGTTATTATTTTTAGAGGTGTCAATTTAGAAGATAAGATCGGGTCTGATGAAGTTAGATCAGGCCGGGTCAAATTTTAAAGTTGAGTTATGCTAAATTATTATGTTTACGCGAGTCCAAATTTGAATCGGTTATATTTCTTATATAAAGAGTATAGGTAGTATTTATGATTTACATCTTACATTCTTACAAGGTTAAATTTGCAATAGAAGTTGCAACACTAATAATAGAATTATTAGTGATATAATTAGGCTAATAGTAGTAGTTAAAATAGGTGAGTTGGCGACGACAGTTGGCAGTTGGGCCTAAGGTTGTCCAAAAACGTCGACTGACAAAATGGGCCATAATTGTAAGATACACACGTGTTGGCCCTTAACATAAGTGGCTGGAGTGAGTGACTACTGCTTAGTGAAGTTAACCTTTGTTGAATCTTATATTGTCCGTTTTTCCCGTATAAAACTCATCCTGTATTTCTGCAATAAAATCTATATATAGAAAACAATAATATAATATTGAACGTACAAATAAAATAATGCTAATCACTGCTCTTTGAGATGATTTATAAAATATGTGTCATAATCAAAAATTTGGTGGTACATGTACAATACATGCATCAATGCATGCAATTGTATTGTTGTATATAATATAGTTTTGTTTTTGAGCTGGGACAACATGAAGGTTTGGTGGGATAACAACATGGCATTTACACCCCTACTCGTGGGGGTTGGATTGCGAAGTTACATATACTCATTTCTAAATTCCCTATGTTGCAAGGACCAAGGAGTCTATACCACGGAAATTGATTTTGGTACATTCTTTATTGATTTTGGCACAATCCCTATGTGAGAAGAGCAGAGCATAGAAAAATGTGCTCTCACATAGGGGTGTGCCCAAATCAATTAAGGGTGTGCCAAAATCATTTCCCCTATACCACCAACACATGTATGCATACACGCTCGCTTTTTTCTCATTAGAAAGGTATCTAAATGTAATTATTATGGAAACATACATATTTTGTACTATTTTAGACACGGTACAATAGTAAAAAGGTAAAAATGGAGTTAATATAAGCTAAATAATTTGCTACATACAAAACATTAATAAAGATATGTCGGTTATTATACTAATTAATTGTCATAAACTACTTGATATTGTTAAAAAAAAAAAAGAAAAAAGAAAAAAATTATTTATACTTCATAAACTTGGTGAATAATAATTTTGTAATGACCAATATACATTACATAAAGTGACCTATGATTAGAGCATATTAGCACAATATACATGCAAAGAACACGTTAGCTAATTAAATATTACGAAGTATTAAAATAGAGTAAAACATATGATCTATGCTTTAATTGTGGACTAATAAATCATATATGTCATGTCACCTAGCATCAAAATCATTATGATGCCACAACACACTACTTGATTAAGTTCTACAAGTGTCGTACGTAAATATCATCTTTTTTATCCCATTGATTTTTATTTTTTAACATTATCCCATTGAATTTGAAACTAACTAGTGTCAATCAAACATACGGGCATGATCTAACTAACACGAACTACGGAACTATATTACGAAGTATAATATTGTAAAAATTTCTTACATGAAGTTTAAGAAAGATATAATCTAAACTCAATATACACAAACTTTTAAATAAAACAGATGTTCAGTATCCGTTATAAAGTGACAATAAAATACGCAAAAGTTACACTAAAACGCACAGAAGTTACTCGACATATATAAGAGTTATTTATGCTTCATTGATAAATTTGACAAAAGTGACATTAAATTGGACAAAAGTGCACCCGATGTACAGTAAATTACTGAAAACCGGGTGTATACAAAAGTTTTCCACTCAATATATATGCATGATTGAATAATCTCAAAACTTTTACTCCTATATAGAGAATACACCAAATGTAGAATAACTCAATATACACATAATAATATGGAAAATTTGATTCTAATAATCTAACATTTACACAATCTTATTTTTTTAATCCGACCTTTCAACTATTATACTACCTTTCGATATCTGTACGTAATACTACCTTTGCTAAGGTATTAAATAAGTTGAGAGTGAGGGATAGTTTAAGTGGTTAGATCTTCCCTCCCGGTTCCAAGAGATCTTGGGATCGATTCTCATCACCCGTTCTTGTGGCTCTCTAAACACCAAAAAATAAAAGGTACTCCTATTAAATAAGTTACGTAAGTCATTAAATAGGTAGTTAAATTTACGACATCGAAAATAGAAAGAAAATCTTTATAGGGCTGAGGAAAAGAAAATAAGTGGTATCCAAAGTTGCCACCTTAAGTAGAAGCAAAAAAGGGGGAAAAATGGAAAGGTGGAAGAAGCAAAAACAAGAGCACCATGTGACCAACTCCTCAAATGCGGCCACTACCTTTGAAAAATCACATGCAAATGCAAAGGAAAGGAAATGTGCGTGGCTGCCCTCCCTTATAGCGGTCAGTGCCCCTTAATACTTGTAGGCCCATTTTTGCACATGACATGGGGGCTATTTTTTTTAGTTTCCATTGCGACCTTAGGACCCAATTACTATTTTGGCTTCATATAATTATGGATTGTTAACCTCTAATTTTCTTTTCCGTTTCATTTTAGTTTACACATTTTTGTTAAATATAAGTATTTATCAGCACATAAATTTCACTCCGTTTCTTTTATGATAATTACAACATTTTAACTGACACACATACACATGTACAACTTTATCATTAATATCTCCGGTTATATACAAGAACAAACAAATCTTAAATAAATATTTGAAATTTGGATCATATATGGTGAAATAATGAAGCCAACAAAACTCCAAATGATTGTGATTTTCGTAAATATAAATAAAAAAATAAGTTAAAGTATCTTATGTGAATTGTAAATAGTGCACAAAATTTAAACATGTTAGTTAATATAAAAAACAGAAGTACTTACTTATCTTTTTTTTTTTTTTTTTTTTGAATAGAAGTACTTACTTATCTAATTGTATTAATTTGACCCCACTTTCTTTGCCCTTTTATTTCGCGATTTGTAACTTTGAAATATCCCGCTACCTTTGCTCTTCTAAGGGTAAGGCTCTATTATATTGCTCTATTTTATTTGCATGTTTTTGGGTCCGAGCCTGATTTAAAGCCGAAAATAGCGATGTGGATGAGTTGTGACTAGAGTCACTGAATTTTCATCTTTTTGCTTTATTTATCATGCTTCTCTTTGTTCCCCTTGCAGTAGTAACTATGTACTCTTGTGTCTCATCCGTCTCAAAATAGTAGTCATACAATCATACTTATTCGCTTCATATATAACACCAACTCGAATATATGGAAAGAATTGTTTCAATTAATCTTCCTGGAAATCTAAAGAGATGAAAGAAATTCATTAGGATAATGATAATCAATCTCAACTCTCAAAGTATTAGCCTATTAGGTTAACTAACTCACTTTCACAATAGTATTGCATTTGTTTTATGTAATTGTTGATTAAAATTTATAACCCATGTTTCAGGTTAGACAAACTTCTAATAATTTATGATAAGACATTCAATTGATTGTTTAATAAGTAACAAATTGACAAATTAAAGAGAAATAGAATAGAATGGCTTGTTTATTATTTATCAATAGGTTAAATAATATCTTAATATATAATAAACCTAAATATATTATTCTTCTAATAATATCAATACGGAAAATATATCACACACATAATTTTCGATATTATCTCTAATACCCTCCCGCAATCGTAACGGCAGTAACACGAACGTTGCGATTGGAAATTCTTCAAATTGCTGAAGCCGAGATGCAATACAAATCTATTAAAATTTACAAGAACATTAATTTCAAAGCTAGCTCTAAAGACTACATGTATCAGATCTGTTACATTGTAAGTTATATTGTCGGTAAAACATACTCGTCTAATCTAAACAAACATCCATACATTTTTATGTCTACGTTCAATGCCTTTATTTCCTTCCCACAAAAGAAGAAACCAATAATAACATACAATTGGCATCTTCTCACACACACTAGCTAATTCTCTAGCTATAAAACCTATACAAGGTGGAGATAATGCATACAAATCCAATGGAACTTTAGAAGAATACAACCCATCATAGTAAACAAGTCATATCAAAATCCATTGTAGTTGAAGTATATGGATAGAAATGAAAATAGACCCCCAATGAGAGGAAATATCGTAGAGAATTATTACAGTGTTCTTTTTGCATATGCAGTGTAGCAATAAAATGCAAAATCATAAAAATATATACTCTTGTTATTACTACCATATGAATACATGTGGATTATCTTTGAAGCACATGGGTTGCTATCATAACTTGCATGTGATGTTGTGACTACTAGTCACAACCTAGTGGCTCTACTAGTGTAAGTGTATCTCATTTGCTAAAATTGTTGCACTCATATCTCTTTTACTTATTTCTACTATACGCCCATGAATTTTAACTGAAAGATGCTAAAGTGTGTATTTTTAAGGTCATTTCTTTTCTTTTTCATCTACCAAAAGCCTAAGCAAAGTAGCCGCACTTGGTCTACTTGTAATCTTGTATATGTATGTGATCATATACTATATATGTTTTGCATACAAAAAGACTAGTAGATTGATGATTCAGCTTAGTGGCTCGACATTATTGGTATAGCTAATGTAGATGAATGTATGATCGCGATATCTCTAATTACTCAAAATGACATCCCATATATGAAATGTGATGACTTAGACTACGTAAATTTCATAATTAAGAAGTACAAATAACGTTAAACTGTAATTATATACACATCAAATTAGAAAATTTAAATCAGATCACATTAGATTAGAAAAAAGTTAAATCAGATCAAAACAGGTGAACCAGATAAAGCCTTAGTATGGGTTGTTGCACTCATATTGGCTAGGCTCATCACTATCACGAGTGTCACTCCTTCATGTAATGTCTCTTTTTTTAAAAGCACAACAAGTAGTAGCATGGGGGGAGGAAATTCTTTGCAGTAAAACCTTACACAAGCCTTTTTTGCAGTAAATTTTAGGACATGAAATGTTGGTAAAAAGGAAAAAGCAATATAATATAATGGGACCCAAACCAATGGATGAATTAAAACAAGATGAGTAAGGTAAGTTAAGAAGAAGACGGTGATCGGCGTGGAGGAGGGGGCCTATATAAAGGCAGTTCAAAGTAAGAGTAGGAACTTTTTTAGCAAATTGACAGTAACTTATATTTGGGTCACTTCTCTGGAAAAGGACAAACCATTTGCCTTGTTTGCCCCACATGCTTCCTATTTTTCATTCTCCTTGTTTGCATCATCACCCCTTTTTTTTCCCTTCAATTATATCACCTTAATTAGATCGATTAGAGATTAATCACTATTTTGTACTCCCTCCGACCCTGAATGATAGTCACTTTTGCCATTTTTAGTGACCCCGGAGTATCTTATTATAGCTTTGTTTTTGTGTTGTGACCCAGCCATCATAATTTGTCTATCTACATAATGCGTTTATTTGCACATGAATTGAGTCAAATAAGATGGGAACATGTCTAATTGACCAAGAAGAGTATTTTCAATTTTACTATTTCAAAAGATTATTGCATTAACAATACATTGAAAATGTTAAAAAATTTCCCAATTTCATAAATGAAGTTGCTCACGGATCGCTATCCCTTCGAGCTTATTTTTTTATGTATGTAACGAGAATGAAGTAAAGACAAAAACACGAACGAGCATAATCTGATTGCATTGGAGTTCAAGCTAAGCGGCTAATTTGGCTGTACCAGATTATATGTATAGTAGGACATTTTGTTCAATCTAAAGTCAATCGACACCAATCGAAACAACTCATGAGCACTTCTTTCTTGTCGCAACAACCCAAAATACTAATCGATCAATTCACAAATAGAATTGAAGTTGGATCAACACGATTAAAACATTCAAACCATAGTTCTCTACAAGATACTCCGTATTAAAAATGCAAGATAAGTGATACGAGTGATTCAACAATTTTTACAAAACTTTACCAATAAAACTTAGATCCCTCCCGTCGTACACTTGTATGGTAACAACCTTGATATGTGTAAGCACCACAAGAAGATTAACTAGCAAATGAATAATAGAATGGAACATAAAGAGAAAGGAGAAAAACACACCAAACATCATGATGGTATAAACAAAAACATTAATTTATTGGAATAGAACAACATAAACCAATAATGGTGCAATCATACAAAACAAGTAGATTAATCAACAACCCCAAATGTTTAAACACCCAATGATACACAAATTTTATTTAAACTTTGGAGGGGTATTTGACCTTTTACAAATAAAAGAGGACCAAAAACCCAAGAACATGGTTGGATGGAGTCCCAATTAATCAATAATATGCCCCTATAAAAAGGGAACTCAACCGCCCTCCAGCACTTCAGTACAAAGATCCATTATTAGGTGCCATGTTCCCATTTAATGACTACTACTACTACTATTCTAATTTATTTTCCTTGTGAATGTCTGTCCAATAAATCATTTTTTCCAAATATTAATCCCCTAAAAAATAAAGGCATTAATAATGAAATTTTCACATGGGTTTGAGCTAAAAGAAGAAAAATTAAAATTTAAAAAAAAAAAAAAAATTAAAGCCAGTTGTATACAATAAAATACATTCAATTAAATATTAAAAAAAAAAAAACCAAAAAAAAAACAATAAAACCAAAAAAAATTAATTAATTAAAAAGAGGGTTTGCTAAGCCGTGACTCGAGTCAACTACTAGATGAATCAATTTCCATTGAACCGGAAGATGAACCGGCATTCGAACCGGCTAGAATTTCCGCAAGAGCAGCCATAGTTCTAACTTGCATTTGTAAAGCAGCAATATAATCCGTAGCTTCTTCTAGAAGATTCGGGAAAGATAGTTTCCGGCAACCGGGAACTAACCGGCCAAGAACCTTTACTCGCTTCTCAAGAGGCGGTAATTTCTGTTGTTGTTCATTATTCTCCCCCAACAACAACCGGCTACTCCCGGTAACCGGTAACTTTGAACGAACTTTAGCCTTTTTATGGCTCTTTAGCTGGAGTTTACGCCGATTCGTCAAAATGGCTCGGCTCCAACGAGTGCGACCTTTGGCGGCTATGGCTAGGGCTTTATCGGCGGCTTCACGGACTGCTCGGCTGCCGGAAACCGGCGCCGGAGTCGGAGTAGGATTACGGCGGCGAACGTGTCGGAGAGCTTCGACGAGTTTTGATGAGTAAGTACGTTGTTCTGCTTCTGATCTCCATCGTATTTGATTTTGATTGTTGTTTTGGTTTGATTGATTTTGATTGACGGTGTCTATTCTTCGACGCTTTTTCCTCTTTGATTCTCGTGATGTATCTTCTGTGTGTTGTTGTTCGTAATTCGAAATTATCGACGCCATTAACAACAATAACCTGATTAATCAACGTTTTCTGGAATTGATTTTTTTTTTTGAAGAAGAGAGAAATTGTGGATGAAATGAAATTCTGCGAAAAATCAAAAGTATGAAGAGATTAGATTCAGTTAAGCACCGAATAATAATCTTAATCTAGGTAATTTCGCAGAAAAATATGTAAATTGATCAGCAATATTGCATAGAAAATGAAGAAATTCTGAGGAAAAATGTCAGAAAATTGGATTGAAAAATCTGAGAATAGGATGAAATCAAGGAGAATGAAGAAAATGATGATAATAGATTAGAGAGAGTGAAGAAGGAGAAGAAGAAGAGGAGAGTATAAAGAAGAGAAGGAAGTAATGAGGAAATAATAATGTTGGTAAAAGAAAGGAGGGGAGTTTTAAATAGTCCGTAGAAGAGGAGAGAGACACCCACGCGGCGTTTGTAAGTTCACATTTAATGTCTCCTTTGTTTTGTTTCCCCCGTTTTTGTGCGCCGAGGTTACCCATTTTTTATTTTTCATTTTTGGATCGATAAGGATCAAGGATTCAAGGTATACGTATATATAAATAAAAACTACTTCTTGTATCTTTTGGGCGAATGAGTCATAAGGACAATACGGAGTATAAATGAAGGTGTGAGAAGATGGTGAACTATAAAGTAGAGAGATTATGAGAATCATGTTAAGTTAATTGAAAACAGGGGTTATGGATAAACCAAAATTAAATGTCATATTGGTAAAATTAATTGAAATCGATAACGTTGTTCTAAATGTAATTATTTACCCGCTTTGTAGCATTAAGGTAATTGTATCTCTTTCTAGATTTTGGTCATTTAATCAGGTAAATCTTAATTATACTTTTATTCAATTAGGTTTAGCTAAATTGAGTTGTATCTTGTGGTGGAGGAGAATAATACACAATAGATTTATTAGAATGTGATTTTCTTCTAGACTTCTAATTCAAGTAAAACAAAGTTAATTTGTACCATGTACATTATTCTAACAAAATAACTACTCCATAAAACCAAACACAAAAAAACTTATGAGTCTAGAATCTAGATAGGATGATATTATAGGATAATTGTGCATCTTATTCATATAGGCCATACTAGTCTCGCTAAATTAGTTATTGGAAATTAACAAGAGCGTGCATAGACGCGTTATGCAACACAATACTAAATACTAATTTTCAGATTCGAAATCTCGATCATTAGCAGTCATGTATGAAAAATTGACAATTAGCTAGGCAACCATAAACGCACTAATTACATTCTAATCGATAGATTGATTATCACATGATGATGATGTATAAAATGCTGAGATGACACTTATTAGATAGACATAATGTCTAAAACAAATCAAGTCTTAACCTTCCATTAACTTTAAATTAGCCAATGAATATGGAGCCTACCAATCCTCTATTAAGTCATTCATGATGAAATGCTTAATCCAATCACATTTGGACTTTACTTAAAAAGATAGGAAAAAACGAGTGGAAGTGCAATTAGGTCAACCTAAGCCATCTCTTGGTGTAAGGTTACTATCTAATCTTATTATATAATTAGGATTAATGCATAGTTTTTATCGTTTTATGAGTTTTTTATGACCATTATTATGTGTGCTAACCTAGAACATCCATATCTTAGTCTTGCTTGACATCATATCAACCAGTAGTTGATTCTACAGTATTTTGATTTTGTTTGAGCTTTTCGGCATCCTTAAATTAGGATTATTGTGCCAAATTTTATACTCCAGTCAAAATTAGCTCATCTTCTCAACCTTGTATTTTTCAGTGCACATTGAATTTGATACACGAATTAATACATTTATCTAAAAAAATATGTAATCTAAATAATACGGAATAATTTCTTACTCCCTCCGTCCCTAAAAGAACGACCCATTTGGCATAATTTTAGTCCCAAAAAGAATGACCCATTTGCATTAAAACACTAACCAATTTGCAACAATATTTGTGCAAAATTAGCTTTTCCATATAAAATTTTGATTTTCCATGTAATTTTATTACTTTCTCTCTCTATTTTTTTACAAAACCCATGTAAAATTATCTTTCCAACATACTTTTATTTCTTTTTATTTAACTTTCTTAATACCCGCGTAATCAACCCAAATGGGTCGTTCTTTTGGGGACGGAGGGAGTAACTTATTGAAAAATTTCTTAACACAATTTGACATTAATCTATTTTCAGTGGAATCCCCCCAACTTTAATTCCAGTTTTGACTTTTTAAGTTGCTATAAATTAAAATATACTTCGTATGAATTAAATAGGAAAAATAACAAACAAAAATGGATTGGATTTAAAAAAAATTAATTGAATGGTCAAATTTTAATATCAATATCAATATTGTTACTCCTACTCATGCACATTGCTTGAGAATAATCTCTAGCAAGTTAGGGACCATATATACTACGCGTAGATGCCGAACTTAATCCCAAATCCTCATCACAATCTCAGAAATTTAACCAAGGAAAATACATAAAATTGGGAAATTAGGGGCCATGAAAAAGAAGAGAAAGGAAATAAATTACAAATTTAACACTAATTAATTCCACTTTTTTTCTCAACAATATATTTCTATCAATCCTCTTACATGCATGCGTCTCTATTCTTGTTTAATTTGTGGCTATAATAAATTAATAGTATGCTACGTAATACACCTATTATCATTTTCAAGTAGGAATTTTTTTTTTTTTTTTTTGGTGAAGCCAAGTAGGAAATATTAATATTAGCGTATTTTAAAGGAAGGAATTTGTTTATTTCCTTATCGTTTCGTTGTACGTCATTTTTTTTTTTGTTTGAAAGAACGTTGTACGTCACTTGTTTGCTCTTGATTATTAGTAACTAAACACAAGAAGAAAAATGGAGGAAAATTTTCAAATTTAAATTCGTGCTAAATTGCACTTTTTGTAGTATGCACAAATGTTAGTTGATACTCCGTAAAAAAATTACTCCATATAATTGATGAATGGATATTATTACATACATAGTGTGATAAAGTATGATTTAAAATGATTTCTAACAAGCTATAGTTTTTATTTATTTATTTTGGACATCCTATTTATTTTGTTTAATGTAAACTCCTTTAATTTATATAAGGAGTACCTTAACATTTTATCTTACCATTCAAGTAAATGATCAACATATATGTACTGTATATATGTATAGACGGTATAGTACCAGTATGTAACTATGGCAATGCATTTTTTATGAAAGTGCAGCATTAAGCCTTGTTGAAGGATAATGGAATTTTTTAAAGCTTTAGTGGCCTGGAATCAAGATGGTTTAATTTATTGTTTAACAATTGATAACCAGTAAATCATATTGTCACAAACGAAAGTACAAGTATTTGATAATATACACTAAATACACATAACTAACTTTATATTATACGTACATTATGCGATTATGTGTAATGTGTATTATTATCCGCCAATAAATTTGATTTCGAAAATAAAAAAAAAAATTCCTACATGGTATGTGACTATGTGTAATGTGTATCATGATTTAAGAATGAAAAGTGAAAAAGAAAAGGACAGTTATTAATTAAAATGGACAAATAAAAAGACATGTCTTTGGATACAAACAAGCAAGGGCAATAGATCAAAGTGTATATGTCTTCCACTAATTGGGTTAAGGAAGTAGCCAATGTAAGGTAGGGTTTAATCAACCTTTTGGTTTTATTCTCGGCAATCATTAGTGGCTTGATGCTGTTAAACTATTAGCATCAATTTAAACAAAAGTAATTAACAACGAACATACTCCTTTAATTCCTTCCTTCCTTCCCAATTCCCATGGGGTGGTTTTTATACCATTTTCTCCCTACGTTTTGTTCGATCTCATCATCTCATGAAAAACACTTTCTCTTTAACTGAATAATAGTCGTGTTAATAGTACAACTTGAATGAATTCAAACATAATAATGAATTTTTATCTGATCCGGGAAGCAAATGAAAAAAAAATGAATATCTGTTTTATGAATCTTTATATAACTATAAGTGATGGGGTATTGGGGTATGGTCGTGTGGATAGAGATGATCCACATTTCATTCTATTCTTTTTCACATTCTGCCCATTCATTTTCTGCAAGAAAAAAATAAAAACACCTTTATTTTTGGACCTATTTTGACATATTTGGTGCACCACTCTGTAAACAATTTCAACATATGCATAGTAACATTATTATTATTATTATTATTATTATTACTACTCTATGAAAACAAAATCTTTAAAGTAAAAAAAAAAAAAAGGGAAAAAGAGAAATAAAAAAAGAAAATGAAATGCATCTGAACCTGGGAAGAAAAAAGGCATTCAAAAAACATGCAAGCACATGCATTGCAGGAAGGCCCAGTAGCCTAGCACTATACATTGTGGTTGTTGGTGGTAAACAAATTTTGATAAAATAAAATTCCAAATTAAATAAATAAAAATAGAGAAAAAAAGATCAAAAAAGAAAAAGAAAGAAAGGAATGAAAGGGGAAGAAAAAGCAGCAGGCTTTGATTATAGGCACCCCACAAAATTCTCTTCTAAAAGTTTTATGGATCAGCTACAGTTCACCAGTTTAACCACTTGTTTTTCCAAAATTCAGTTGGTTCATGTGATTTTAATTTGTTAGTTGTATTTAGTGCCTGCCTTTTGTTTTCTTTTAGCACAATATATAATTGTGTCATTATTCCGTTCTGAATTAAATTAGGTCACGTTTAATTTTGGTGATTTAATGGTTAAAAGTAATAAGCTTTGCTCGTTATTGAAAGAAAAAAATGAAAGTAAAACATGTTTAAAAAAACGTAATTACCGAAATGGTCATACATACTAGCTAGTAATATGAATTAAAGAATTAATATCGGTGTATTAATAGATCATCTTTTGTCGATTTAGGGATAACTGTTATTGTAGATGGTGTATGGCGATCAATTCATGACTAACTTCTCAATTCATTCTTTGATAAAAGAAAAATTCATAATATTTCCTAAAATGTTAATATATTTGTCCACATGGTCATCATTGAAACAAATGTCTCCTGTGAGTAATTTTGTAATTATTGAAGTGCACAAGAACCAGCTAGCTTAGCTTAACCTTCCTTGATTGTATTTTAGTATATGAGACATAATGGGAAATATGCTCGACAATCTATGTCTTTTTCATTGTATTTGTAATCACCTTTTCTTTTATAAAGAATTTATCTGTAATCACTTTCATGTCCACAATTATAGTTATATGGAGTAATTTTTCTGATTTTTGCAAAAAGGAACCCTTACGTTATTTGCACCTAAATTGAATAACTTAATACAATATTACGGTAAATACTTTGTAAGTTCGTATTTTATACTTCATAGTATATCAGGCTGTTTATTTGCAACTTACGTGGTCATGAAGTATGTTCATGTTACGTGCACCATGTTTGTAAAACACAAAGTGTAAACATCTAGAGGTAAATGTGCTTATATGCGTGATGTAACAAAATGCACGTTTCGATAGAAGCAGTGAAGCACCATGTGTATGATTCAGTTGTCTTTCTTTTTTCTTCTTGTTCAATAGGTTCATGTATACAAAGTTTAGATGGAGCCTCTTATTTATAAATTGCAATGCAAGACTAGAAAATACAAATACTAGTATGAAATATGGTATAGCTGGTCTAAAAATTGAATAATATATACGAAGAATATACAAAGGGGCATAATAAGACTTGGAGTTTAAAAATGATAATATGCATATGCAAATAGCCAATCCCAAAAATAAAAACCACATTTGTCAAAAAAAAAAATAAAATAAAAAAAAAATAAAAAAAAATAAAAACCACATGCAAAGGGCAAAGAGGGAGGTGCCCACATTCTACATTCCAGCTAATAAGGTAAGGTAACCCTGATTTTATATTTATTTGTATTTATTCATATATATTAATATTTATTTTAATATTAATACTATAAAAAAAAAGAAAATATTTATTTTAATATTATATTATAAAAAAAAAAGAAAAAAAAGAAAAAAAATGGAAATGGATGGGAAAGAGTGGAGGGATCATGTGATGTAAATCTTGATTTTGGGATTTGAGAAGAGACATACCACTCAGGGTTGCTCCCTTGGTTGAGACCAACCCACCTTATTGCCATCAAACTAATACACACTTCACTCTCTCACTCCCTCCTTAATTTTTTTAAATTATTAGGGATTTTTTTTTTGGACATTATATTATATAATTATATTTGTCCTATGGACTTTAATTAATTTTAATTTGGATCACCATCAATTTAGGAGTAGTACTAATAATTACCATACTAAACTTAATCAACGTGTGCTCAAGTTAATGTAAAGTTGTCCACCACTCTTTGAGTCTTTTCAACCCATTCCTTAGTTTACTTCAAATCAAGTTAAATTATTAATTTGAATGTATATGTATGTACTACTAAAAGATATGGTAATTAACATATAGTCAAGAATCATGTGGGTCTTTCATGGCAATATTATATTCACATGCTAATGAATTTGTGATTACTACACTTTTTTCACAATAATTCATGATTAGTGTGAAAGAGAGGGTAGAAGAAAAGTGGTTATTAAAACTAGTTTAAATTATAAGGAGATGAAACTTGAAAAGATTTCATGTGATTTATAATTTAAATAATAATAATAATAAAATGGATATAGTTTCATATTTTAATATATGATCATTGTGCTAAATGCAAAATCGCGTTGGAAGAGAATCTGACCACATACAATTCATCAAGGTCTTAGCTTAAAATCATCTTTCTCTATTTATTTAGTGTAGAATAGCTAGTTAGAACTCACATGTGAGTTGTTTATCTAACAAATATAAGCAATGACGGAAAAATAAGTTAAACTAGCTAAGCTTGATCACTTATGTTATGAATACATCAATCTACTTTGAGAAACATTTATACTTGGTGATTGGTATGTAATTTTTTCAATAAAATGTAATTTAGATGTTTGGATAACAATTCTAATATACATGTATATGCTATCTCAATATGCATGTCTAGTTCACTAAGATTCTAAGAATAAGTTTGAAGAGATTGAAGTTAACTATACGCTCGAAGATAAGTTATCTTAAGTGTTTGTAAAAATTTGGTCTATTAATTAGTTTGGAGATAATCCAGCTGAGTTTGTAAGTATGCTTAATGGATGATGAAACACCAATATAAGTATGATTGCGATCGGTTGAGGTAGTATTGCTCAAATTATGCATGTTTCTTGCAACCGTATAGTTCCTTGTGATATAAATGCTTAATTTGTGAATGTTGTTCATGTTAGAGACATTGGATGTTGTTTACACAAGCTATGGAAGGTTGCATAAGTTGTGTGAGAATATTAGTGCAAGTCATATTCTTGGTATGTTATTGCCTATAGTCTATACTAAGATTCGTTGTCGCTATATATGGAGTAATTTAATGCATCACTTATTTTAAGGAAAAGTCGAAAAATCATATATAATTTGACAAGTTTTACTCTTAATTTTTACTAATAAAGACTGTTTCCGTTAATAAAATAATCTCTACATTTTATAATTTGAAGAATCCTTAACCTTATCTAACAATAACTATTCCACTAGAACTATAGCGAACATTTACTCATACTACAGATCTATAACAACTAGTCAGCTAAAACTATTACTAACAATCACAGAGTGCCACACATCCAAGTTTTTGCCAAACACGTCTAAAATTTATATTTTAGAATATTTGAAATAAGCAAAAGAGTGTACTTTCACGTACGGCATGCCTTACAAACTTACTAATGTATACTCATTCAGAATTATTGTCAAATTAATAGTCTTACACTCTCTCATAGTATCATCTCATTCTCAAACATTATATTATGTGCTATATATGAAAAGTACAAAAATGGTTAATAGAAGTAAATGACATGTTGCCTAAGCAAGCAACAAGTTGTATGTCAAGGAAACAAAAATTACTTCTTACCCATCTCTATCTGCCTCAGATACAGGGACCATATCCAAGATTTTCCTGCAGGTGTGAATGGATCACATACATGCATGCTACATAATTAACATATTACTATTATCTCATTAATTATATGATTAAGATAATTTGATTTGATGACATGAAAATGACAGCTTTAATTTCTTTACTTTCTCCTTTCCAAATCCTTATCTTCTCCTTTGACTACTTAATTGGTTATTAGTATAATATTAAGGGTCTAAATCTACTGTGTTACTGTAAAAAAACAGTATAAAACTCCTCAAAAACTGGCTTAATTAATTTAAATAAAGTTGGCAACTATAATACAAAAATCATTTAATCAGATCAGTTTCTTATCCTTTTAACAACTTGCAAAAATCCTCTGTTCATGTGTTAAACTTACAGCAGATATATAAACTATTTGGGAAAAGTTGTTGACATTTTATTTAGTTATTATATTAGCACTACTAGATAACCTTATTCTAAAACTTCTAGAATTGTGATTGTGCAACTTGCAAGAAATTGATACATTTAGTGAAATTTTATTTATTGGACATCTTCTAAAATTTGTTTCATATGTCACGGATATCCAAGTTTATATATTTTCCTGAAATTGGTGGGAGGCAAGCTATAGTTGCATCGTTTAGTGTAAAATCATGTTAAAATCTGGGTTGGAATGTACTTGACAATGAACTATGTTGACTTCAATGGTGATAATCAATTAACTGTGTCAGCAAATGAGAGAATAAACCCTAACTACAAGTAATCAGTAAGACCGTAACTCGTAAGTTGTTGTAGTGTAGACAAACTACTTGCTCGGTTTAAATCATAGCAAGCTCCGATCCACAGTGGGAGTGACACGTGTATGCAAAGTTTAACCTTTTTAAAGTTGTTGATGATTAACTAATGTCAATAGCAAGCTACCAAATGTTGTGGCTAATCATTGGGGGTCTTTGTTGATTGAATTATTGAAATGCCAAAGCTATAATACCTTGTATTTCATCTTTGGACTTGGCTTTAAGAATTTTCTAAAACAATATTTTCTCCATTCTAAGAGGTGCACATAGCCACATACCATTTGATACTTTGAGTAGATCCATCCTCTTGCAACAATTCATGTGGTATACACATAAAAATTAATATGTGACCTAATACACCGTACCTCATACTCAATAAAAAGATACAAATATGTATATGAACGCGAATTAATCATATAACCTATATTTTCAAATATTATACCGACTAAGATAGCACATACAACTACAAATCTATCATCTATCTAATAAGAACAATAATTGCAAGCTTATATCGAATTAACTAACGAACTTATTCATTGATGAAAATGACCATTCAAACAACACAAAATGTGTCGTTGAAATACTTACAAAACAATCTTAGTTCAATAGGGAAAACCAGATGATTACGGCACTTTGACTGCGGAGGACAAAAATGATGGAATTAAGTTGGATAAATATATGGATAATGTATTTGGTATGGTAGCTGAGCAAAGGCTTTATGCTGTCAATCATATAAATAATTAAGCAATTAATACAATACAATGCATTTATGCATTTATACAATCACAACTAAGCCAATCATTTGATTAAAGGTTTTCCTAATAAGATTTGTTTTCAGTTAATTATGTATTACATTGCTTGGTACGAAGGGGACTAACCTGGACCTCAGTGTATTTTATTTAATTTAATTAAAAGAGAAAAATGGAAGTATAGTTTATTAATGCATAATAACTAATAAGTCCATATTGTTGGCGACGCTTTCATGATTAAATGATATAGTGATAGGCATGTGCATAAGAGGGCGTGGCTTTGTTATAAATCAATCCTTTGCTTAATGCACAAACAAGAACGGAATTTCCTAGGTCTTAAAACAATTATAATTATCTTCACCAAAAACAATTATAATTATGCATACCTAAGTAGTTGAGTTAGTCTTCTAAATAAAAACAAAAAAACAAAAAAATTGTTGAGTTGGTTATAATAAGAGGTGATATAACAAAAAAAAAGTACTAATATCGTCTGTATCACTAGCCAGTCTCATATGGAATACACAAAAAAAAAAATGTGAGTTAAAATTAACGTGTACTCACTATCATCTATACCTTCATGATTAAGTTAAATGGACACAAATACTCATATATCTTAATTTTTTTGGGGTTAAAATGTAATTTATAGTATATTTGCATGAAATACTGTATTCCTAACAATAAAAAATAAAAATAAGAAAAAACTATGTAATGTATGAGCAAAACAGATACTCGTAATAGTATGAGATGTAGGGGTCTTCAACTGAAAAAATACCTGAAAATAAGGGCAGAGCATATGGGTTAGGCACATTGAATCGACAGGAGTTTGAGAGCAAGAAAAAGACAAAACACACGCTTAGCAGAATATTATTACTCCAATAATTGTACGGCTAAAGATCCCTAATATGTGCTACAAGTCAATTATTTTCTCAACAAATTTAAGGGTTGACAAGCCAAACAATAGATCATAATCACGATTTTGCTGCCTTGTTCACAAGAGACAATAGTGCCTTAATGATTCCTGCAAGACCAGTTTCATTTTTTTTTTTAAAAAAACACGCCTGCACACACAATCTACAAAGGCCAAGTCTAATACAAAGGGTGTTTAAGATTAATGTACTCAGCCTTGCTCATCACCAAATTACTTAATGGATTGAGTTACAACAGATATATATAGGACCACTGAAGAAAACTCAAGAAACAAAATCTGCTGGCATATACATTCATGTTACACTGAATCTGGAATAATATAATTTATCAGTTCCAGAAAATGACTATACCAGTTTAATGATCTTCATATACTTTTTTAATGGAAAATTATAGCATATGTACAAATGGAAATATGTATCAGTATCTAGCTGGTAACTGTAGGCTGTCTCTGTTTCCTTTTGGTTTCACAAGATATTGTAGAGTTATTTCTGCCGGAGATGATTCAGGATTTTCCTCTTGAAAGTTTACTTCAAACGCTAATGATTGGTACAAACAAACTTCATCTTCCTTGCAATAATAGACCTAAAAAGAGAAACAATTTCATCAAATGACAAGGAAAGGCAATGGCTAGTACACAAATTATACAGCTTCTGTTTATATAAAAGCTGAACTCGGCTAATTATATTGCATGAGAACAGAAGTCAAAAGTTAAAGGAACCATGCCTTGCAATTAATTCTTCCCAAGGATGGTGAAGGGGTGAATCTTTTAAAATGAAGGACAGCAGATCCTTCTGGGCTGAGATTCCCTTCCAAGGGTTCAACAATAACTGCATTATCTGGCTGTATATCTACATTGAATTTACTCCTAGCTTCCTGTATATTGTTAACTCACAAATAGTGTCAGACACTACTCAGACATGAAAATTATACGAAGTATATAAAAATATGTGCAGGGTAATGGCAATATTATATGTGTGCCCACACACACGTTCGTGCGTTTGTTTTTGTGGGAGAGAAAGATACCTTTGAGAAATGGTAACCTTCTGGTACTGATATCTTAAGGTACAAATTGCCCTCAGTTGATGGACCACCATTCATCGTGACAATCTGTGTATCAGGTGATAAACGCTTCCTCAGACGTTTCATGGTTTTGGCCCTAGGAACAGGAGGCTGAACACCCTTCAACTCTAATGTAAGAAGTTGTGGTTCTCTTTGGTTTAAGTCCATGTATCGGATTACACTGCTGTTTGTATCAGCTACCAAGAGTTTTCCTGAGAATACAGCAACATAACTAAATGAAATGAAGAATTTACTAAACTAAGCAGCAGACAGCAGAAATTTTGCCTTATCAAAGGTTGGAACTCGGTTTAGCGATTGTTTCTATCTATCATATAGTTGTGAAATTGGCACTGTATGCTTCATTACCAGTGAGTAGGGTACGATGAATAAACCTCAATACGGCCCTGTAAGCTACCCTCACCTAAAAAGTTCATATATCCACATGTACACATATTAAGGCTCTGCTAAATTTCACTTATTTTACCTAAACATAACTGTTATTTGAAATTGGAAAAGGACTTATGTTGTCTGAAATTATCTGATTTGTGTATAAAATTGTTGTTGGGGGGGGGGGGGGGGGGGGGGAGGGGGGAGGGGAATAAAATTCTGGTTTGTGGCTTTGTGCATGAAATTGTTGGGGAAAAAATATAGTTATTTTTCTCATATATATTTATTTGCCAAAACCTATATAATCTCAACTTATCTTGATTGAAATAAGTTACATCAAGTAAAGTAGAACGGGCCTAATCATTGATAGGCAGATGGCCAAAATAAACTATTTTGAGCTGTATGCAAAGGTAATTGAAACTGGGAAGCATAAAGCAATATAATATCTTAATAGTTTCAAACAAGGTACAATTGACATGGCAATATATCTACTCGAGTAAAGGTATATGTGAAAAACAAGAGCCTCACCATTGCTGACTTCAACAAGTCCTGATGGCTCTGAAAGCTGCAAAACACCCAAAAAAAAAAAAACAGCTTAATACCCACCTAAGTACATAATAAAAAAATTTCCTCCTATTATTTCATCAAATTCAGTTTATACCAAGGCATTTAATGGAAAGTTTTTCAAGTGCAAAATGATTGTTCAGGAGAAAACATAATAGTAAATTATTGCTGGTTTCTTGCAAGAAAAGTTAAACAGAAAAGGACAATGGAAATGGAGGGGAGAGGATTTATAAGCATGAAAAAGGAAGGGGTAGGGATGAACATGAAGCTTCCCAGAATTTATAGAATTAATCAGGATACTAAGGATGCCCGTAGGAGAGATTGATTGCAATGTATAGCAGTGCAAACTCCATTAACTAAACTCTAGTGTCTTCCTTGATTAAAAGTCACAATTTTCAATTGGTTCTTATTAACTTCCAATACTTTGTCCTATAAAGAAAATTAAAGCAACAGATGAGATTATGTGTTTTGATTTGGTAATTTGAATCAATACACAGAAAGACCTTTGTTTGGAGAATCATGAACAGTAGATGACCAGATAAAGGCTCAAGTATATTGGAAGAAACAAAAAATATCAAACTAGGGAAATGTTTTTATTGCCATATTCAGACTCCAGTAGGTTTTCAAACAAGAACAAAGATTGGTTTTCAATAATCAAACAACTAAGCAATTTAGTACCAAAAACAGATATCTTACCTGAGCCTCTAAAGATTTACCATCCTTGAAACCAGCTTTTCCAGTCCCAGCTAAGGTAGTGACTCGTTTACTCGATGGATTTAGCATCTTGATCTGAATATGAGATGGCAAACTTTTAGTTCTGTAACTCTATTAAATAGCTATATTATTATAAGTTAAAATGAAGTCTCCTGTTGTCAGGAGACTTGATTGGAAATGGAAATATAAGAAACCTCACTTAAAATTAAAAAGCCTGAACTTCATTCAGAAGCAACTGCTACCATTTTTCAGAAAACTAATTGCAGGCTAAAGAACAATGCTTGAGATATTGTAATAAATTCTATAGAACAGTGTTCTTTGGTGGCATTGAGGTGCATGCAGTTGAATTTCTTGGAACTATAAGATGACCACATTTACTTATATCCAAAAGACCTCTGCATGAGGTATAAGAAGCAAAAGGGCAATGTATGAAACCTGGAAGCTGTCGACAGAGTTCTTATGTTTTCCTCACAGAAATCACAAGACAGTCATATACTCGGTATAAGCCAGCTATGAATTATGGAATGCCATTGAGCCGATAGCAGATTTGAAAATGGGGCTCACGTACCAGTTGGTAGCCAGGCGCTTTTCTAAGTAGCATGATGACAGTCCTTTTTCACTTGTGTACAGAAGTTGAGGACCTGGATCCCAAGCTTCAACCATTTCCAATATGCTTGATGCTTCTCCACCCTACCCCTAACTCCCCTCCCCCCCAAAAAAAAAAAAAAAAAGAAAGGGGCCGGTCTGGAACTATTCCTTTTGTCCCCATATAGTTTTAGGAGAAAATTAATTTAGATGTCATTTCATTGAATGAGAAAGAGTGATGGGTCAACTAAATTTGGAACAGATGAATTTGGGACAGAGGGAGTAGTCAAGAGACTCGGGACTAAAATGACGACAAAAACACTCCTGCAAACAACAGGCATGCAGCTGAAATGGCAAGGCAATATAAAAAATTTGACAACTGTTCCTCTGAGAGGTATCCTGATTCTTGAATCGTAGTATATTTCCTCTCAATATTTAGGTAAATACATGATCAGAATAAAAGAAGAAAAGCACGTGCACTAACATGCTGCATCTGTTACACATAACTTCTCAGAGACTTGTCGATAAAGCTAATAATTATACAAGTGATTTGTGGTGATATGGGAAGGTGTTTACTGCCATTATGTCAGCAAAGGATGAATGTTTCTTTGCCAACAAAATTATCCCTACAGAAGGCACACCGTACATGCCATATCTTTGTCTGCTGTAGTCAAAAGTATAGATCTTTCTATTTCAGGTACTAGCAACGTCTGGCTCAGCAGTTAAAACCATACTATCAATACGAGAACAATATTATGAATGCATACAGATGTCTAGATCCTATATTCAGCAAAGGAATGCAAACTAATCTGAAGAAAGAAAAAAAAAAAAAAAACTTCGTTCCAGTCAGGCAGTCAGTCTTAGTTACCTTGTGGTTATAAGAATCTGCGATATAAACTAGGCCATCTTGTCCAAAACAGACACCTAATGGATGTTGAAGAAGTACTTCAGCACCTATTCCATCATGGTCACCAAACTGAAATAGTAGCAGCACAAGTAGAAGCTTAGAAGTATAGCATTTTTAAATCTTATATACTATACAAGGTTGTATATTTACATGTATCATGCATAAAGTGATAAAACATACCAGACATCAAGAATGAAAAAGATTATACTAAGTAGTACTTATAGAGGAAAGACGCTTACCTTGAACAAATTATCAGAGAAAATAGGATCACCACCAACCAGCAGTCTTGATCCTCCTGTCTTGAGATCAAGAGCTCTAATAGAGCTACTCTCACTATCCGCAATGTACACCTCTTTCATATCTAAATTTATATAAAGAATACTAACATAGTGAGCTTTTTATAGTTATTGTGACAATTATACATTCAATCATATAAACAGCATATACATTATGTCGTAATACCTGGAGATAAAGACATTCCAGAAGGCTGTGCAAATGATGTGGACAACGAGCTACATGGAAAGAAAAAATACAAGGAAAAGCCTTCAGAAACATCATAACAGGAATACAGATCAAGGCAAATATCTAGATCTAAATATATAAGGTACGCAAGTAAGAAAAATGCTCTGGCCATTGCACTTTTAAAATCAAAAGAAAAACTGAGAATTGGGAGACTAGTAAAGAAGATATGCAACTATCAAGGGTGAAAAGATGGAGAGGAGATTATATTAGTCCATGTAAATCACTTTGCCTTCTATTGACTAGCAGTGATGTAAAAGAGGCAAATTCTACTTAAATACACATGGAGTGCTGCTACAGAAAAGAAAGCTTCATGAAGAACAGTATATCAGCCAACACCCATAAGCGCACCCCCCCCCCCTTCTGCTGCGCCTAAGAGATGCATTATATGGGCAGTTAAAAAATGGCTGAAGTTTGCTTCAAGTGCGCCTCGAGCGCTTTTTGTGCGCCTAACCCAAAACGCCTCGGCCAGACCAAATTAAGCACTCACCCCTGCCTCAGCGCCGAGGCGCGCTTTTTCAAACACGGCGGGGGGGGGGGGGGTAGGGGTGGGGAAGAAGCAGCTGAAAGAGGGTAAAAAGAGAAAGATAACAACTCAGCTAACAACCAAAATGCTCAAGTGAAACAGATATAACAAAATAATTTAATTCTGTTAATTGATCTAGGCTCATAACTGAGAGGGTAAAAAGAGAAACATAAGCTAAAGAACTCAGCTAACAACCAAAATGCTCAAGTGAAACAGTTATAACAAAATATTTTAATTCTGTTAATTGATCTAGGCTCATAACTGAAATGTAACTAATTAAGCCATAATATTTAACTCCCCTATAAGTCCCTAACAATATGAGTATAGTAAAACTGAGGGTACAGTGAAATCACATTAAAAAAAGACAAACAGCATTATTAGCTCAACTATAACTAAACTACGTCACAAGAGGATACCTTGAACCATTCAAGTTTCTTTCATAACCATCACCACTAAAAGCCATGGTGATCTCGTCTGATAAATTGTGTTCCCAAATCTGATGTTGGCCAGCCATTGCTATAAAAACCTTCTCTCTGACAGGGTCAAAACAGACATCCCATGGAGAATTGAGGAGCTGAAATCACATCACAACTTGTAAGCAGCATAAAAGCAGATTACATATTTGTGTAGAAGATATATTTTTTTTAGTTCTCTAATCATACCTGAGAGGTTCCCCTTCCTCCACCTCTGTAATCAGAGCCTTTTGTACCATTGCCAGCAAGTGTGCGGACCATCTCATTGACAAAATCGATCTCCCTGAAATATCGAAATTAACATGAGAAACTCACAAGACAGCTACTCTTTACTTTTCAATCAACAATGTGATTAATCAAAAATTCCTCATTTTCCCTTGCACACTGCCAATCCAATACATCATATTAGTCACAAATTCCTCTTGTCATCCTACCACAGAAGTTTGATCCTCTAAATATGTCAATTTCTAAGTTTGGATAATAAAGACCAGAATGCTCAAACAATACCCCTGGTAGTATACACCCATATAGGATATAGCATAACAGAATATGATGCCCCCATACACCCAAGAAGAATACACAGGAGAGGAGCAAAAATGAGCAAAAAATAAGGGGAAGTTAAAAGAATATAAATTATAGAAATAATTTACATAAATAAGAACTTTCTATGACTGATTAAAGCCTTCTATATTTTTTACATAGCTTTCCAAATTATCCAGCAAGTTTTATCCAAACTGTAATCTAACATTTTGAGCTCTTGGATGAATGAAAATTTGGGATCCCATTCATCCAACTTTGCCTACAAAATTTTGAAGCTTCTGTAGCACCTGGCTCTAAAAAGCTACGCCAGGGATAAATTAGGTGAGGATGAAAGATGGGAATCAAGACGTAAAGACAGAGAATCAACAAATTAAATTTTCAAGGTTACTATAGTTAAAGATGAAAGTTATAATGGAGTTAAAATTTTGAAAGTTAAAGATGAAAGTTATGATGGAGTCTAGGTAGAAAGCCAAGATATTCTTGCAACCAATACCTTGGTTAATTGGATGCTTACTTGCTTAGTCTAGTACTGGGAAATTCTTTTGCTAAAAAATATCCCACAAATAATTCTTCAGAAGCAAAAAAAATGACTGAAGGGAACAGGTACAGAGCAACATAACCATAAGAAAAAACACATACAATACATGAGAGAAATAAAGTAGCCACTGCATTAAGTCATGTTTGCAGCACATTCTACAAGTTAGACAAGCAGATCCAAGTATAAGCACTGTTGGATGTAAGGTTGAAAGTCAAATGCCAAATGATCTTTTCCACCACTAGAGGTCTAGATTATGTGAAAAGGTAATCATATAAACCCGGTGCAAGTTTAGTTGCACAAGTATTACTCAACCTTCATAAACAGCAAGCAGTTCTTATAGTACTCAATTTATGATAGTACAAGGACAAGATGAATTTTATATGGCCAGAGGCAAAGGGAAGAAGCCAAAGATAATCATAGTTAGGATGCATCAACAAACCTCAAAGCATGATTTTCAGTATCTGCAACATATAGCACATTTCTTTTCGGATTGTATGCAAGGCCCTAAAAACACACAGCCAAACATAAATATTGGAAAACCAGCATAAACTAAAACTACAGTTTAGACAAGCAATACATGCAATGTGAAGAGAAGTAACAGAGTAAATATACCAAGTTTGTGCAAATATGCACTCCCAATTTTACCTGAGGTCTGTTAAAAGCTGAATCATCAAAATTACCATCACGTAAACCCTCCTCTCCTGAGCTCCCTATTTGTGTAATATAATTCCCATCCAAATCAGTAACAACCTGTAGATTGACAGAAATATACGAAGTTCATTAGAAAAGCATACAAAATACCAAAATATCTGAAGGTTAAGGTTATTTAATATTGATCAAATGATATGTATCTAACAAATTTAAGAGCTGGCTAGCTAAACCCACATGCACTCGCGCACAGAGACACAAAAAGAGAGAAGAAAAAATTAGATGAGGAAAAATACACAAACTACTGATATCATCTCAAATGGCACCCCAAATACACAATTTCTACACCATTTGGTGACAAGTACCAAACACAGATAATCATATTTGATGCACACAGTTTTCTACTCATTTACAAGTCATTGTGTAGACTGAAGAGCTGATAAATATCTTAGTTGCTAGTAAATATAATGAAGGATAGATTAAATCTTAAAGCATTGTAATGTGCACACAACCAGCCACTCTATACTCAAAACACCTGCTCTCTCTCTCTCTCTCTCTCTCTCTCTCTCTCTCTCTCTCTCTCTCTCTCTCTCTCTCCCTTTGTTTTGGTTACATACTGCACTTGAATGTGTGGGGGGGGGGGGGGGGTGTTGGAGAGGGAAAGGGAGAAAAGAGGGAAGAAGAACCAACAATACGGTTGTGGTTGCTGTCTGAAATAAACAGCCTATTATTCAGCACATCCACTGCCAGCTTTCCTGGAAACTTCAATGGAGAGGTCAGCAATCGAGGATCGTTATCTCTTTCCAGCCGCAGAGGAAGGGGTGAGTTATCTAAAATCTTCCTTTCACCATAGAAAAGAAGCGCTGCCTCAACAATATCATCAAGGTCCTGAAGCCAAAAATAACTAAGGTTTATGATGAAATAATTCCTGCATCATATTAACGTATGTGTAAATCACAAAGAGCCCATGTAATACAAAGGTTTAACCACAACAACTCCATAATCAAATTAAAGATCAAAATAATTTTCTCATGACAAAATTACAGAAACTTTTCATTGTGGCTGGAAAAACTAGTTTCTTCACCAAAAAGATATTAATGTGAAGTTGTGAACTGCCCGTCATCAGCTGAGTGTCATCCTTATAATGGAGAGTTTATTGTTCCAAACCCATAAACCATAGTAAAACAACCTTGTACATGCTTTGGACTATATAATCAAAACATCAACCTTTAAGAGTGTTTGCAAGAAAAAAGAAGTTATGGTACCTTTCGGCGACCCTCTCCTGCTATTTGCCCAATAAGCCTACCATTGGGTCCAACAACAGCAAAAGTCGGCCAAGAATTAACCCCTAATTCACGCCATAAATTCATGTCGCCATCATTTACTACCTGCACTCACATAAAACAAACAACAAGTCTACAGTTGGAACATATTAGCAGAAATTCAGCACAGGGGCATAACAATGGATAAGAACTGCAGCAGCATCAACCTTACAGCTAGATACAGTGAATCAATAAATCCACCCATTACCAAGCATGAAATTTCACATGAGTAGTGATTTTTCATTTTACCCCTTGGAAATAAACAGGAGAACAAGATAAATTAAATAAAGACTTGCCAGAGTAAAATTAAGGTAATATGCATGGCAACAAACTACGGTTAAAATTTTAAGTCTAGACATGATCCATGGGCAAAATTGTTCCAGCCTAAGGCCAAACCCAGTAGTCAAACCCAATATGGACCGTACAAGCCACCAGGTTTGCCAGTTCAAGTAGAGTGTGTGCACAATGCCAGCTATAACCCTGCAGTAAATAGCATCCAGGGCTAGCAGCTGGCTAAACCTGACCTAAATATCAACTTTGGTTTACGGATCCATAGACCAAGCTGACCAACCCAAGGGTAAATTGGCTTTTGGCTCGGGCACACCTAAACTGGACAAACTATCATGTCTAGTTCGAATAAGATTACTAGATGAGTCTTTCATGAAAATGTGTCTTTCATGATTCATATCTCAAGGTCGCCACTGATTAGCACATTAAACTATCCATCTGAATGAAAGTCCATTGACTACACAGCCTAGGCTAAATGGCACTATTACCAAAGGCTCAATCTAACAATGAACTAGCAGCCTGTTATGCCTCACCAAGTAGGTGGCCCAGAATCCCTTTTCTTACTCTTCTTTAATCAATGGCATAATATCAAAGGGAGGAGTAGAAATAATAACTACTTGAAGCATTCTAAGTTAAAAGGCAATATCCACATACAGGATGAGTAATTCCATATCTCAGAACTGCATTGCGAATCGCTTCCAAATCCTTCTCATTGTCAAATTTAGCTGAATGTACTCCAATAACAGTAAACTGCATAAGAGGAAAAAAAAATCCAATATATCAACAAAAAATATATATTAGTAAGCTGCTTGACTACAAAATTTTATAGCAAAGGACACTTAAACTATTGCCGGTGCCTGGAATCTGGTAGTTAGGGACCAGCGCAATTAAGGTCGCAAGAGACTGAAAAGGGAGACATAGGTAGTGTTTATATTCACCTGAATTCACTTATATTATCTAATCTTATAAGTCCTAAACTTATAAGCCCTTATATTATATTATATTATATTATATTATGAGCTTATTAGTCCTTTTTTTTTTTTTTATTTTTTATTTTTTATTTTTTTATAATCTGACCTTATCAGATATGAAATAAGCGAAAATAAGGAA
The DNA here is from genome assembly GCF_948465745.1 of Chenopodium album. Taxonomy (NCBI): domain Eukaryota; kingdom Viridiplantae; phylum Streptophyta; class Magnoliopsida; order Caryophyllales; family Amaranthaceae; genus Chenopodium; species Chenopodium album. Next base: position 3,740,503 of record NC_137855.1, read on the forward strand.
AGGAGAACAGAGCCTTAATCTTAGAAATTTCTTTCATTGAGGGCATCCTGTGCTCTCAGCATTTCACGTCTTCCTTTCAAGAGAGCTTCTTTTCCTTATCTCAAAAGGAAATAGTGGGTCACCAAAGTTAAACCTATACTATAATTAATACAATTGCAACTGAATGACAGGCTCAACTAGCAACCATGAAAGAAAGCAGTTATTGAAGAATAAGCTCTGCAAGCGTGGAAACTCATTCAAGAGAACTTGTAAATTCATGCAATAAGCAGTAAGTGTAGGATAATATAATTACCGGCATCTCTTTGTACTTCTTCTCCAAATACTCAAGATCGGGCAGAACATGCATACAATTTATGCAGCAATAGGTCCAAAAATCCAAGACTACCACTTTTCCTTTGAGATCCTGCAGAAGTGGTTTTGAAGGCCACAGAGAAACATGAACATTACATAGGATAGTACACAATTTCATGTCCATAATCAAACCTAAGCCAACATCATATACATCATTGCATAGGAGGATCAAATCTAAGCCAAAATCATATACATCATCGAATAGGAGGATCAAATCTAAGCCAACATCATATACATCATATGCATGGCCTCCTACAAAATCATGCGTATATATTTAGGCATCTTCCAACCCAAACCTTGACACACCTGAGCCAAATGAGCTAATACACCCAATTGAAACCCCATCCGACAAATAGGAATTCCAACATCCTCCACACTCCAACAAGTAATAACAAGCCAATTACACTTTGGTACAAATAAACCAGACATAATCAACTATAGTAAAATGGAAGGACTATAAAAAAGTAAATCACAGATTAAGGCCCTGTTCTCTTCACCTTAAAAAATAATATTCAATAAAAATAAATAAATAAATAAATAAATCAGTTTAGTGAAAATAATTTCAGTTTAGTAAAAAAAAAAAGGATCAATTTAGTAAAATTAAGATCAATTCAGTAAAAATAATTTCAATTTAGTAAATATAATTTTCTATCAGTAGTAACTTTAAAGAACAAGAATAATAGAAATCAGTAAAAATAATGTCAATTCATTAAAATTAATTTCAGTTTAGTATAAATAAATTAAGTTCAACAAAAATTATTTCAGTTCATTTAAATGATTTAAGTTCAGTAAAAATAATTTCAATTCAACAAAAATAAGGTTAAGAGAACAGGGTTCTAACCCAAATTAATGTCCCCCTGCTGTAATGAATTCTAGTTTATAAATGCAAATGAAGGGGGATATAATAATCTTTCCACTTATTACCATTAAAATTAGAAATGAACACTTTTTAAAGAGCAAATTATAGTAAAAAACCAAGGCCTCTTTACAGATAATCGATCCTATTTACGTGTGTCATTCAATCAGGATTTAAACTATATGCATGTCCCATTTAAATTTCATGTTTAATTGATTTGTATTTTTTTTTTTTTTTTACTTATTTAAATTTTTTAATTACTTCTTGATCCCCCCCCCCCCCCCAATCTCTTTTCCCTCCTTTTTTCTTCACTACAATTTATGTTTTGGAAGGAAATAGTGAGTAACACTAAGCCCAGGAATAAAGGTTCAAGGAAGTGAGGTTAGAAAAATTAGCATACAAACGATATAGCACTCAATAAGTAGTTCATGCTTGTTATACTGCATGTTTATGTGGAATCAGCTAGTTTTTCAAATTGAGAATAAGAAAAACGGCTCACTCTGCGGAATTGAAGGGGTGCGGAATTTAGCCAATCAAGTCTAGAAGGAAATTCAGGTACAACAAGAGCATTTCCCCTGCAAGAAATGAATTCCAATAGCAATTTAGCACAAAGAAAGTCAAAGATCAATGATAGGTGCTAATCCGTCGATAAAGTAATCTGACATGTATAATTTTAGAACATTGAAACAGAAGATAGTCCCACCTTTTTTCAAGGTCAGATATGTAATTCACAAGCTGTTGCACCCTGGAAGATCGTGACTCGCCTACAGTTTAGACCATATCATTGTCAGACGCAGCTAAAGATAGATCCCAGAACCGACTGTCTCTCAGAAACAATCTATTTCATCTTGCATAATCTATTACACCATTAGTGACCTAAAATCTTATTTACATAATCCAACTGTCTAAGAGTCCAGCTTGGGGGGATCAAATATCAGATATTAGCAGCTCAGTAGAGACTTAACTGTTTGCCAATATTAACACAGAGCCCTCAGCTCATACTATCCCAATTAACAAGTCCATAAATGGGATGTCCTATTCCAAGAAGTTTAAAATGAAAAATCCTTGGACAGTCCCTCTGTCCCCAAACAAACGTCACAATTCCCCATGAGATAAGTTCAAACAATATAGAGTGAGAGATAGCAGGAAAAAGTCTGAACTATATAATCTTCAAGTAACTGTCCAAGTTGAAAAACATTCATATGATTACAGGTCAAATGACCAACAGTAACAGATTTTAGTAGAGACATGTAACGGAACAAAAAGTTAGGCAGTCATTGTGAAGAAGAGAGGAGTATTTAAGAAAGAAGTGGGAAGCATATGTTAAATGATGAGCTTCAAAAAATATAGTAGTAATAGTTTAAGTCTTTAAAAAATTACTGGGAATATTTTAAACTATTAGTGAGATTGGATTAAGATATTAAGAGTAGCAATTGCTTAGTAACCACATTTCAGTTATGACTTGTGATCAGTGGGTCATGCTCATGCTCCCCACTTTTCTATTGTTTAATGACTTTAATCGCTAAGTTTCAAATTCAATGTGCCACTTAAGGGCCTATTTAATGTTGCAAATGTCTTTCTTTGCTTAATTAATTAGGCAAAAGAGAACTTGTGTTCAGAGATAATTACAATGCAAATGCCTGAAGGGTGGCCATCATTAATAAATTAAATAAATTAAATGAGATTTATCACCTTCATTGGGTCCAAGAGTAGGGTTGTTTACCCCAAATGCTAGATTCCAAAGAGCTTTTGGTGATGCATATTGCATTGCCTGCAAGATCACAACAGCTTCCATATACATACAGATTAGAATAAAGTAACGATGACAGCAGATAGTGTTTTCCGAACATGTACAAAATCACTTGGATAATCACATTCACAGCAAGATTAAACAAATACATTAAGCTCGAGAGTCGAGAAACCCATTTTCAGCACTTCCAAGTCAAGATACTTATACCTTCCTGTTTGAGAAGGCAAAGATGAAGCAAGATACAGCAATGCCTAAACTTCCATATTTGAGAATATTTCTCCTGGAAGCCTGCAACCTGTCCACAAATCAGTTGCGCATCTAAATAGACATTAGGTCAATTTCATTGTAATATTTTAACTAAATAATGTCGCCACATTAACTTCTCCCTCCAATAGAAAATATTGATATGTTACAACAGTTATCCCATTAATATTATACAACAATTATCCCATTGATTTTCGTTCCCACATCTCTTAGGGAAAACAAAATACAAGGGCCCAAATGATAGGGGAATGGCATATGAGGTGCCACAAAACATAATATCAACAAAGAGATTGTCTAATCATACACTTCCACTGTTCTTTTTTAATCACAGCATTGGAGTTTTCACGCTTCCCAAACCACATTTTATACCATTAATATCTATAATTATACTTTAGTAAAGATGATAAAAAGTTAATATTGTAAAAGTATATATTGAGACGAATTAAACAAGACCTCGCTAACTATGTTTTTTCTAGCGCATAATTCACAAACCACGGTCAAAGGAGTGTGTGAATAATGCAAATTTTCCAAGCGATTAAAAAATAAAGGATAAAGTATATCCTTTGGGAAAGCACATGGTAAAAAATAAAAAACTAGAAGCCAGAAGTTACAAATTGTTGTACTTGTACCCCATCTAGAGCAAAGATCTCATGTGAAGCTTATCATGAAAAGGCAGGGTGTGTACAAGAAATGTTGGTCAAAGAAGTATAAAATGTCAAGTCCCAAACATTGGATTGCAAACATAAGTATCTTTTGGATAAAAACCAACTTTGAAAGAGAAACATATATAAATATCATTTTACATGAAATTAGTTTTCAAATGTGTGCCTTACTGAAGTCGAGTTCTCATTAAATTTTGTAGCTGACAAGGATCCTATTTCTTGAATAATAAATCAGCTATTACTCGGGGACAATTTAGAAATTTATACAGTTTATCAGCATTTAATTTTAAGTAGACAAAATTCAAGCCGCCGAAAGAAGAGAAAAGAAGAATCTACATATTATGCCCTAACCAGAGGCACAATTCTCTATGGAGCGTTGCATGAGACAAATGTAAACTACTCAAGAGTCCTAACTGGCTACCCTCAATCGTAAAATCCACTTTCCCTTCCTATAATATTGTATAAAAATAGCATAAATAGGGAATGAATCAATAATATCTGAGAATAGGACCTCTCTTACCCTCCAGATGGGAAGGAATTCCTCACTTCTCCCTCAAGTTGAGATGCCTGCAACCTCTCATCTGCAATGTCATGTTGTCGTGTGCTCATCAGAATTCTATGAGAAAGATATTATTCAAGTATTCAATCAAAAGAATCAATATCGGAAAAGTTTACAAAAAACATGTAGTCACTTCTAGACAATAGATTCACTACTAAACTCCATCTAATGTTGAAACATGAACATTTCCATGAATTACCAATGGCAACAAGTCTAAAAAACACCTTCACACGGTCAATAAAAAAATTCATTGATAAACGTCAGTTGAGACCACTAAATGGCTGACAAATGAAAGTCTAACTTCAAAGTTTACACTATACAGTGCACTACATCGCTCTTGAAACTACATACTGCGGAGGCTAGATCCACCACTGATAATATCATCGAGAGTTATGTTCCCTATATCCTTCCTGATAAGCGATGGAGCTTCAGTTGCAAGAGTCTCTTCAGATAATGTAGTTGTCACAACTATACACCTGCAATTGTGGAGGTTTCCAATCAAAACAAGAGGAATCTTAAGACATGAGACTAAGAGCATAAATTGAGATTGAAGTGAGTACTGCAGTCAACTTTACAACGAAGAATATCATCACTATTATATCCAAGGTTAAATCACCAATAACAAACCTTGATCATCATAAAACCAAAAAATTATATACTAACCTCATTTTGGCAGCATTAGCTGCTTGTAATCCTGCAAGTGCATCTTCAATTACAATGCACTGTGAACAGACATGGAATGCCACATAAAGGTCAGGTTATGCTATGACATGAATGAACAATCAAAAATAGGGACAAGACTAACATTTCCCAGCTTCACTACATCCCCTTTGTTTATGATTCACTCTGCCCTCCAAGAAAAAAAAAAAAGGTGGTCTAAATGACAAAAGCAAGAGACCACCAACCACAAAGACAAAAGGAGCAGAAAAAACAACAGAAAAGGACAATAAATTATAAGTCCCTTTTGTTATCTTTTGTATGAACAATGAAATCAACTTGACTATATGTTTCATACAGATGACATTAATTTAAGCTTAGATTAGAAACACTTATTAGTATAGCACATAGAAAAAAAATAAATAAATATATTCCAGTTCCCTCCTTGAACAATTAAGGTGCATTTTTTTAAGAAACAAAGATGATATGAAATTAGAAGAAGTAAGTACCTCGCTTTGTGGCACATTAAGTATGTTGGATGCAGATAAAAAGATATCAGGAGCAGGCTTTAGATTCTCAAATGCATCTGCTGACACAATAGCATCAAACCTGGTATAGAACAAATTCACTCAACATCAATTTTGATTATTTCAGACTTTGCTATGATCATATTCAATTTCCACCCCACCCCCTTCCAAAATAAAGGGCATAGAGTTTAAGCATATATTAGGAGCAAAGTTAGCAAACAATCAGTTTCATATACTTCCTCCGTTTTCTTTTAAATGCAACACACCCTTTAGCGCAATAATTAAGAAAGGTGGGGTGTACATGATATAATAAACTTTAAAATAGGATGAGTGGTTGTTAGGAGTGTAATTTAGTGAGCCATGTGCTTTAAATAAGGGATATAGTATAGTTTTTTCCTAAAGTAACTTTCCTTTTATAGTGTGTTGCAAGTATTGTGACATTTCCTTTTTAGGAAAGTGTTGCAAGTAAAAGAAAACGGAGGAAGTATACTTTATCTTTTCAGATAAGAACATATCTCATAAAATGGAAGATCTTTGTTAGGGTAAAGCCTCGCAGTGTTTAGTTTGTTTCTATCCTCTTTTTTTTTTGGGTACATTCAAAACATTTGAATGGATTACTTTTAACTGCCTAGTGAACAAATTACAGAAAACAAAACACCATTCATAAGGATTGAATATAAAATTCTTTTGGATGTTGTTTCAGCATTAGCAACATATTAAAAACAAAGCATCGATATTTTTATCAAATGCAGCAATAACTTCAGAAATTCTTTCATCTTACAATTCAAGGGGCAACCCTGCAGCAGCTAGATTTGCATCCACTTTGATACGATCAGCACTGGATGCAACAGCAACTTTGAGGCCCTTTGCTTTGCACTGTCCAACAGATATTAGCATTCTGTTGCAATTATTTAGAATTTCTTTTTTTTTTTTCAATTTAAAATGAGAGATACATACCTGAGTAATAAGTTTGAGAGCACCTGGAAAGCCAATACCAGAATTTGGCTTTGCGTACTATCAAAGACAAGATGAGTTAAGATCAAGTGGCAACTTTGAGATGATTGAAAACAGCATCAAATTGCCTATTTTAAAGATGCGGATAAGTAAATTAGAAGTTTAATCACCTTTTCAAGATAAATTTCAAAGAATCTTTTTTTGGCAGCATTAGTATCAAATCCTTTAACACCTTTCAGTTGTGCAACACCTCCCAAGAAGTTTGCTTCCCCTGAAGAGTACATTCAGGTCAGATAAAAATAGAAATGGGAAAATAGAGCACTTTAAAGAAGAAAGGTAATTTAATTACAAAAGGCATGCCACACCTTCAATTACATAGAGAATCAGAAAGAATGTTCCGCAGACCAAAACCAAAAGTCGGAGACTTGAGAAAATTGTCTTTTCTCTCGTTAAGTTCTCCATTGGATACTAAACAAAAAGATCTCATATTCCTTTCCCCCCACCCCCTCCTCTTCTAGCCTTCTCAAAGAAAAGTCAATTAACCAAAAAAACACCAAAATTGTTATTAGAATTTTGTCACAGCTATAGAGTTATGAGGACACTCGAGGGTGTCACACAGTCACACATACACGAGGAATATGATTAATATAATGATGAGTTTCAATCTTATCGAACCCTCTCATTAATTGAGTCATGTTCCAATAAAATATGTTGATAGATGATGATTGAGGGTATTATACAATTTATATCATTGAATCTCATTGGAAACCTGGTCTCAGAAAATCGAACATTTAGGAACTACAAGAAACTTTTAGGAAAACCAAACAGAAATTACAGATGTCACCACAAGTTTCCTTTAGCATAACTGCATAAGCAACAGCTTACTAATGCAAAACTCTGTAAGGGCACAGAAATAAACATGTGATAGAATTGAACTTATAAAATATACAAAGTTTTCAATAAAGTCATGTTCAAGCTCTACAAAAGATAAGATTTCATTTAAAATTGGTACTTTCTAAACTAAGATCAATTCAAACGATTGTAACCCTAACCCTAGAATACGCTCGTATATATACTGATGTTCAATCAATGAGAAAGGCACGGCAAATATTCTCACATTCTTATAGTATTCAATCCTAAATCATTACTACGGAAAAATGATTAGACACATTGAAACAGTAAATGTTAATATAAATCAAGCATGATTGTTTATATAGTAAATCAAAATCACAAATCATTTAACAAATTAATGGTCAAAGTAAAATCAAAGTCGAACTAATTATCCAATCGATTAAACTCAAACAACAACAAAATTTCAGAAAAATACACAAAAAAAATTCAACAAATCTCATCAATTCTAATCACATTATCAAATTCAATCAAAAACAATACCAGATTCTTAATCAATCAACTTAAAAGCTCAAAAACCAATCAAATTAAGTCAAAAACATTACCAGTTCCCATAAAAGGGACAAAATCATCAACAGTAACATCAACGCCCATTTCAGCGAAAACATCAACAGCAGCTCTTCTAGAAGGTTCTTCACTATTACAAAGAACACCATCCATATCAAACAACACCGCCGAAACTTTTCCCCAAGTTTTCTCTCTCTCCTCTTCTAGAACCTTCGATTCTCCTGCTTCCGCCTTCATAGCAAACGGCGTCGTCGAGGTCATCTTCCTGGAGAAGAAATCGAAGCTTCGAGAATTCAATCGGACGGTTGAGATTGATCGGAGGAGAGAGAATTTAGGGTGAGATGATGAGATGGAGGTTGAAGGAAGAGAGAAAGATGGTGAAGTGAGTTGCAGCGCCATTTTCTCTCTCCTCTTTTAGTCAGATAGTGGTTGTACTGTGTTGAGTGGCGGGGAGTTGGGTTTTATTTTTTTATTATTTATTAATTGAAAATAGTTTTTTATTTAATGACGAAATTACCCCTTGACTTTTTTATGGGGGAGTTTTCGAATGAATTGTAAATTGGGATGAGAAAGAAATAAATTTGTTTTTGAAGGGTATTGTGGAGATTTCAGTTGATTTTATTTTCGGTGACGCAGAAATATTTCCTCATCCAAAACTTAAATTTGCCCCACGATTTATCGGACCTTATCGGCGTCCATTTTTTTTTTCTAGTATCTTTTTTTAAGGATAATATGAATTATGAAATACTCCGCATTTTTTAAAGAAGACCATGGTCTATCACAATTGACATTACTTTAGCTAGGTTAAGTCAACTACTCATGTCAATGCGTATGAGTGGAACCTAAATTACCGTTAGAATTACAATTGTTAAATTACAGTACTATTGACACTATGTCTACGTGCATTTATTATTCAACATCTACCCATTAATATAATTCTCCACATTCTCTTTGTTATTGCACATTATATTATGAACGATTTGATTAGCAAAAATCAAGCATTGACTCATTGTGCATAACAAAGATTGATAAAAACTAGTTTAATCAACAAAATAAACTTTGATTGGCTATAAAAAAAAAATTAAATAAATTTAATCTTTAAGGTTTGATTTATGATTATTGTGGACTATTGCATACAATCTAAATATATTCTACCAAAATATACATACATCACATATACGCCGAATATTGCCTATATAAAGTTTTATTTCATAGAGAATATGGCAATTCAAATGAAAGTTCAATTCACTATCCATCTATAGTTGTATCAAATCATCTCCATGGCAAATGAAAATCACTATCTTCCAAAATAAAAGGAAATTGTAAAAGATCAAATCAATTAGATATCATATTGATACTCTACCACTAAATTTCCCAATGTAAAAAAAATCAATTTATATCCTGAGAATTACCTTATATAATAGCACCATAAAAAAAATTTAATTTTTTTTTTTAAAAAAAAAAAAAAAAAAAAAAAGCCATATGACTCCATATATTATTAAACCACTCATACAATGATATAACATTTGAACAAGGAGCAAAATTCTGTGAGGGGAAAAATGTCTGTATTCCTAAGCATATGGTTACTTGCTTTGGGTGCCCTAGCTACAATACATGCTCAAAATGATGCACTTTCCTTCAACATTGATCAATCCTCAGAAGCAACATCACAATTCTCGAATAGAGAAAGAACTCGATTTCCAAGTAAGTATATTATTTAATTACAATTCTTGTACGTCTACCCTAGTGGTGTAATTTAGACTGTTAATATAACAATTTACGGACAAGAAAATTGAATATTAATCATATGCACTTGCGAGTATAATAATAGACAAATTCGTCATATGAGCACCTAATATAAATGATACTATTTGCCAAAGTTATATTCAAATAGCTACGGAGTATTAGGTTTATTACACTTGCAAAAGAGGTTTCTTGTCCGAATAAAAATGCATAGTGTACACTATCATTTTGGCTATTGTATAGATTCATGTACTGTATAAATCCAAACCACTGAAAATAGTAATTTCTACATATTTACTTTTCTACCCTTTTGCCTCTTATATATGGTAGTTCTAAATAAGGTAACTATGGCTAATTTTGACTTTTTATTTTCACTTATTTATTTCAGGTGTAATAAGTTCAGACAAGTTCAATTAAGTTCAGATCAGTGAAAATTAGGTGGATAGAACACACCCTTAGTTAATAAGGATCTTGCTTAATTGGTTAATGTGTATTAATATTTAAAGAAGTTGCCCAATATTATTTTTAAAGCTAGGTAAAATATCAGAAAGCTTGATTTGGTGATTTTCTTCATGAAATCAAATCAGATTTGGTTGGCTAATAATATCCGTAGATATAAGTTTGCTAAATAACCAATTAAGACCATTGTATTAGACCATTACAATACATGCACAAGTTACGTTCATGGACATTTCAGATCGAGCTTTGTATATATGATTTTGCTACATCAAAATGATTTCACAAAATCTGGGTGTTAAGTTTAAGATTAGACGGACTAATTATATTAACAATTTGATTTGACGAACCGATTTCCTGTCAATCTTCGATCAAATTAATTAGAAGAAAAGAAATGGTGTATATACGTAGTAATGACTAGTAATCAAATATGTAAATTAGAAATTAGAATTATATGAAAAAATATTATATTTACCAAATCCGTAGGGAGAACAAGATAGGTTATTCACAAGTTTTGTACACCATCATGAAAATTTTGCTAATAATCTCTCTAAATAATGCAATTTCTTTGGCTCATCGTCCTATACCTTACAACACTACTTCATTTGATTTACATGCCACACACTGTGTTTGCAGAAGCCTCAATATCTCATGTAATCGTCGTCGATCAATCAGGCCATGGACACTTTAGAAAAGTACAACATGCTATCGACTCTGTTCCTATAGACAATCACAAGTGGATAGAAATTCAAGTTCGAGCTGGTGTTTACAGGTAAACACTCGCGATTTTGCTACTTTTAGTACGTGTTGTCATTATTGTCGTGTATGTTATTATCATTGTTGTTACGAGTGTAATAATTTCATTCTTTGCTATCCAAACAAATTATAGCGTTAGGGTAAGAATAATGCACTTGTTTTGCGTTTATCTAAACTGAAAATTTCTTGTGTAGTGAAAAGGTGGAAATCCCTATTGACAAACCTTACATAAGCCTAGTTGGGGATGACAGACACAACACTGTGATACAATGGTCCGATGGAGGGGGCAGCGCTACACCGGAATATGCAACGTTTTCAGTGTCCGCGGACAACTTTGTTGCAAGGCGTATTACTTTCAAGGTATGATCAATCTAGTTCAATACATTAATTTTGTTTACCCGCTTTATAATTCATGGGATCGTGTCGGAAGGGTGGCCTAAATGGCTTCATACCTCACTAGTAACAGCCCTAACAGGGGTCTATGACTTATGAGAGGGTGATTTTGGCTCATAATTGCTAGTACATGTCAATGGTAAAAATAAATCAATGAATTGAAATCTGAACGCATTGCATATTTTTCATGGTATGTCCATTCTAATTAGCTTGAATGTGATGATCCTTGCATTGCTTTCTCAGAACATATATTATCCTCCTATCATTACCCAAGCTCCAGCAATTTCAGTATACGGAGATAAAGTTGCATTCTATGATTGTGGATTTATAGGTGTGCAAGACACATTGACCGATCTATTGGGACGTCACTTGTTCAAAGGGTGTTATATTGAAGGTTATATCGATTTCATTTGGGGATATGGTCAATCCGTGTATCATGTATGTCCACTACATTCTCTTTTTAAATATTTCCATATCAATTTAAGTTAACAATATGACAACTAATCCGAACAAATAGTTGAATAACGGGTTATCTTTTAAACTTGTGTAGGGCTGCACTATTAATGTGACTAGTGGACCATATAATGATAGAATATATGGGGCTGGTTACATAACAGCACAAGGCAGAGAAAACATTGAAGATAGCAATGGATTTGTGTTCAAATATTGTACGGTGGTAGGCACTGCCTTTGCATATCTTGGAAGACCATACCGAAGGTATTCTAGGGTTGTTTTTTACAAAAACTACCTCTCTGATATCATTGTTCCATCAGGTTGGAATCCTGGCTTCGTCGCTGGCCATGGGTAAGATTTCCTCCACCCCCTTGTTTTCAATATTTTATTTCTCGTGACACAAAAATATACATGTATACAACAAAAGTATTGTTACTGTACACAAATACGCAATGTGCCAATCATAATACACTATTAAAGAACACTTTAAATATAGCATGACTTTGTAGAAAGCAAATATTTATGTTATCATTATCACAAATATAGTTAATACTCTCTTTGTCCCATAATACGTGACACAGTCAAACGTTGCACACATGTCAATGCACTAGTTTGACTTTTTTTTATATAATTAAATATTAATGAAAATTATTTTTAAAATTATCTTTTGAAATGTAATGTTAGTTAAATACATTATATTTTTTAATACCAATATGGCAATACGAGAAGGACAAATCGCGCTAACTATTATGACAACTCTTTTGGTGATTTTGTTTGGAGCTGCAGAGGTTCAGTAGCACACGCGGAAGTAGATTGCGTAGGACCTGGTTCAGACACATCTCAGCGAGTAAAGTGGGGGAGAAACCTTAAATCTAGCGAACTGAACCTTCTATTGAACACAAACACATTTATCAACCAGGACAATTGGGTTGAGAACCAACCTCTTCCTACTAGAAGAATGGCTCCTATGTTGTTGACGTTAAGGACACCTACCACCATGAAGAAAATTCGACGACAACGACGAAGAATTCCACTTTCGCGTTCATTTCCTTTCGCCCATCCTCGGAAGGGCTAATTTAGCAGCTCCATTTTTATTACCTAGACAATCAAACTTCCCAATACAATTGTGCAAAATTACATCTCCGTAATTTTTTTAAAGGACTATGGATTGTTATGCGTAAATTGTTTCAATTAAGAGAAATTAAAGATATTATAGAGGCATTTGTTGAAAGAGTTATCCCTTAAATTGGAGCATGATTTGGCTCGAATTTGAACTAGCAAGAGTCTAGTAAGTTATAGATTGCTATGTAATAATCGCATTTACAAAAAATTAAGTTTAAAAAAAATCACTACATGGACTATTACTTCAAATGAGTTCAAGAAAGTATCCCTATAAGGCTAAAACACACACCACAAGTTAACGAGTGATGTATTCATTACCTATATTTTTTTGAGTATTAATAAAACACCAAACTCAAATTGATGTATTTATTAAAAAAACCACTTGAGTAACATGCTAGATAAAATTTAATTTTAAAACAAAAAATATACAAGTAATAAAAGTGAATAAAAAGAAAATTCAAAGTTTTCAGGAGATATGATACTCAAGAACATCATTTTAGGGTATGTTCACTTTAGCTTAATTTCAGTTCAGTTCAGCTCCAATCAATTCAGTTTAGCTCCTAATTTTTTATCTCTCATAAAATATTCATTTCATCTCTATTCAGTTCAGTTCAGCTCCAATCAATTCAGTTCAGCTCCAATCAATTCAGTTTAGTCCAATTCAGTTTAGCTCAGTTTAGTAAAAGTGAACAAACCCTTAATATGATATTGATCGATCAAAAACATGTTGCAAAAGCAACATTAAAAACTTACAAGTGCACCTTCCGTTGTCGATCAAATGTACATGCATAATCCCCTAATCGATTTTTTTCACCAATGTGATAATTGGGGCACCATAAAAGATTTTTTTTACCATGGTACAATGATAAGTAGATTATATATTCACCCTAAACTAAAGAATGACTAGTCCTTAAAAAAATGCAACATATTCCATTCATTTTTTTGCAAATTAATTATTTGATCACAATGTTGATTTACTTCCCTTAAAAAAGGAATATTAACATATAATAAAGCTCAAATTAAAAATAGGAAATTTTGACTTTTACCACCTTCAAATAACCACTTAATTGAATTTACCACCTCAAAAAAAAAAAAAAAAAAGATTTACTTTACTACCAACAAAAATTCCAAAACTTTGATTTTACCACCAACTAACGGATTCCGTCCATGAATCCGTTAGTAGGGCCCACCTTTTTGATGTTTCTTCTTCATCTTCCCCGATTTCCATATCAACCCAGCCAACAACGAAATTAACTCACCGTGGTTGGTCGGAATTTCGTGTGGGGGCAAGGGAGGGGTCGGAATTGGGTGTAGACTACGGAGGTGGTAAATTCAATAAAGTCGTTATTTGAAGGTGGTAAAAATCAAAATTCCCTTAAAAATAATTGTATAATTAATTTTGTATTAAAATGGCAAATTAGAAGATATGAACATATGATGGCTACATAAGCATATATATATACTCGTAAAGTCGTAATTATTAAATACTTCTTCAATAAACCTCAGCATTTTTTCTCATGTAATAAAAATAAAAATTATAAATAATGGAATTTAATGTTTTACTATGCAAGCTATAGATATTATTGTAATAAAAAAGTGAAAAATGCAATACATAGCCCTTAGGGCTACATATGAAGAGCTAAAAATGGGAAGAAAAAAAAAATATAACGTTAATTAACCTGATTTGCGCATGATTTTGTCATGTATTATTAAATTAGTAGGGTACCAAATTAGAAAAGATTTTAATTAAATGTTTATTTGTAGCCCTAATAATTTATAAAATGAATTGATCACCACTGTATAAAATTTAATTAAATATTAAATACTTCCATATTATACATGGATCTCAAACTTCTCATATAAATACAGTTAATTTCTTATTAATATAAATAGAACATACCATAACTGGCCTGTAAATAAAATTATAATATTCCAATTTCCAAATTTTAAAGATTATTAAATTTATATAATTGATTTTGGAATCAATTACATTTCCAAATTTTAAAGATTATTAAATTTATATAATTGATTTTGGAATCAATAAATACAATATTATGGGCAATCAGTTGTCAACCTTTATTTACTAGATCAAGTATGACATCAATGCATATATGTTACGTACTGTAGTATGTATAATAATTAATAAACATAAAGCTAAGTTTCATCCTAATTATTCTACTAGATACAAGTAACCTATAATGATTTGAAATTTTTTATATCTCATTAATTTGATTTGTAGAAAGAACTAATTTGAGGTAGCAAACTAGCAATGTCATAAGTCATGACATAAGTGAATTATTTTTACTTCATTTTGAAGTACTTCATTAGATTTGAACGTAGTACAGGGTCATTTTTTGTAAGTAACCATGAAGCTACTAAGTTATTTTTTCGTTGCTTTAATTTGTTTTCTGACAATCCAAAGAAAATTATTACGAGTAAAAACTACTACAGTAGTAGTTATTTCATTATTATTTGCTTATCATTTTCATGTAATAGATATTTAAATGAGAGTTTTGGTACTCGAAAGATGAGTAATTAAGAAGAAGTGGTTACACAATTCATGTAATTGTTGCGTACTTAACCATTTGATACTGTGTTTTTGAAAAAAAAAAAAAAAAAAAAAAAAAAAAATTTGATACTGAGGGTTCATCAACATCACCAATTTGACTATATCAAACATAACAAAATCAGTAACAATGCAAGTATGCAACATATATATAGAAATGGAGTATTTCGTAAGACATAAATAGAAGAGTATAAAGATAATATAATAGAGGCCAATTTTGGTTGGATAAAAAGGGTATGTCACGATTTATTTACTAAAAATTCAACTTTATGAATAATTATAGAGTTTGGTTAGTGATATGTTTCCAATTCTAATTATTTGGCATAACCTTTACCATCCTTTAAATACTTTGTACGAGCATAATATTATTGTAAACGTTAGTTAACACCGTTTGCTTATTGCTTGTCTAATTGAAATTAGTTCACCCCTCTTCCTTCAACTATGAAACTTGTATTGCTATTAATCGCATTATGTTTCAGTTTTCAAAATGTTTGTTTCTTGTTGTGTGGAGCTACAGATTGCCAAAATGCATCTATAATAGCTTATACTATCACCGTTTCACAATCAGGTGGTGCGAATTTCACCACCATTACAGATGCCCTTAATTTCATTCCGTCTGGCAATAATCAATGGATTAAAATATTGGTTAACCCCGGAACTTATAAGTACGTCTTTAAATATGCATGTATGCCTCAATTTTTTATTTTTTTTTTCATTTTTTGAATATTTAACATGGGTATATATAGATAGATTAATAATGATGTTATTTTTCCTTTAAAAAAATAATGATGTTATTTCTAAGCGTATAGGGAGCAGATTGCAATACAGCAAGATAAAGGAGGTTGCATAATTCTTGAAGGAAGTGATCGTATTACAACAATTATAACCTTTGACAATCATTTTTCAACATTAAATAGCACTACTTTTGCTGTGGACATTGACAATTTTGTAGCTAGGAATAT
This sequence comes from Chenopodium album, assembly GCF_948465745.1. Classification (NCBI taxonomy): domain Eukaryota; kingdom Viridiplantae; phylum Streptophyta; class Magnoliopsida; order Caryophyllales; family Amaranthaceae; genus Chenopodium; species Chenopodium album. The sequence goes on from NC_137855.1 coordinate 3,756,950, forward strand.
CACCTTTAAGGTAACTCCTCTAGTCCTCTTTTTAATTTTTTTTACACTTACTATGATGTATAATTGTTTCGGAGTATTATTTCCTAGTGTTAATAATGTTTTATGGGTATGGTAATTCAGTCTCTCAATGGTCACATTTCCCATTTTTTTGAGGTCTTATATTATTTATTCATTCCGTATATTTAGTTCTTACAGGCTTGGTGAGTCCTCAACAATCAAGTCTCCTATATATATCTTGTATTTTGTGGACGAATACTTGATTTATTTACTCCATGATTTTTATGGCCTATTAATTTGTATTAAGGGTAAAATGACATTCTCAAATCTAACATCATGAGTTCATTCTAGGGTTGAGACATTTGATCTATATGCTCCCAATGTGTGTTTTATATTAGGGTCATCAAATGAGAAGGATGAGAAAGGTTTTATGTGCATAAACTTTCTACGGAATGAGAAGGGTTTTGTGTGCATAAATTTTCTACATCAACCATTTAATAAATATTTACTCGTATATATTTACATAGTAGATATTTATGTGGACACCATTATATTAATTAATTACTATACACGTACACTATATATAAAAAGAAATACTACGTATAGTATATTGTTACAGATTCTATTGTTTGTTTTGTTACTTCTTGCTAATAAAATTGCTTTTTTATTTATTCACTATATTTTTGTTATATGCTTATTTAATTTCATTGTTTTAATTGTAGAGTTATGCATTGATAGATTAAATAATAATTCTCTAATGTACCTTTTGTTCTTATAGAACTCTTATGGTATTGAAGCACTAGATGATACAAAGCGATCTCAAGCAGTTGCCCTCAGATCTTATGGCGACAAGCATGCATTTTATTCTTGTGGTTTCGTGGGATATCAAGATACACTCTGGGATTATCAAGGTCGTCATTATTTCAAATCATGTTACATTGAAGGTGCCGTTGATTTTATTTTTGGAAACGGGCAATCTGTGTACAAGGTAAATCATAAATATACAAAGTATTCTTATTCTATTTTTGACATGAATTTTCATCTGTATAGAAAACTTATTACATGCTATTATGCATTATGTTGTTTTATTACTCACGATGTAATTTTCATAATAATAATTTTTAGAATTATTATTAATACACAATTACAAATTTTGTAGGAAAAGTTATGGTTGGCAAATGTGTCGATTAGAATGTTGCATTTAAAAAATACATATTGGGATAAATTGTATTAAGCAATTGTATTGTGTGTGTGTGTACTTAACCAAACAATTATGATAAGGTTAGTGTGGCGATCACCTTATGACTATAAGGTCGCAAAATTGAGCATCATTATCTGCATATGCTTCGAAGTAACCCTTTACGAATGTTGCAGCATTGTAGCATAAATGTCACGTGAGGAGGATACATTACTGCACAAAGTCGACCGTCAGCCAATGATAACGGTGGTTTTGTATTTAGAAAATGTCATGTTTCTGGAACATGGCATGCAGACTTAGGACGAGCATATGATGCTTTTGCAAGAGTTATTTTCATTAACTCATAATTCAGTAAAGCTGTTAATCCTGAGGGATGGTTCATTTGGCATCAAAATGGGCATGAGTAAGTTTTTTTAATCACCTTTTTTCAATAGATGTCTTGATTAAAAGCACTTGTACATATGCTTCAATTCGAGTACAGCAACCTAATATGGGGTAAATTAAATCGAGTCATACTAAATCGGCTCTATGTTATTATTATTTTAGTTTTTGGAGTTGAACTAACTACAGAGTACTCATTGACTTAATCATAACCAAAAACTAATATTATGTTGTGGTAAATGCAAATCTGATGTGACATTTGCAGAATTTAATTGCACGGGTCCTGGTTCTAATACTTCAAAACGTGTTCCATGGATAAAGAAGTTGGACCATTCTACAATTAAGCAATATGACACACGTGCCTTTATCAACCAAGATGGATGGATTTCTAAACAACCTTTATAATCACTTTTATGATAAAGGATAGGCATAGATTAAAATTATGATTTGTTAAGTAAGTATCATTCCACTTTTCAATTTATAAATTAAGCAATTGAAAAATAATGATTGTCTAATTAAAATTATGGTCTATTTTGTTGCCTCTTTTACCGGTGCTGCCCTTTGGCCTATGCTAGAATTTTTTTCCTACGAAGTAGTGTTTTATACTTCCAACCTCCACATATACTTTTAAATGCATCACTCCTTGCTTTATTTTTTCTTTTTTTATATAGTACTTGAAATTTTATACTCCCTCCGTGTTTTTTAATTATTCCATATTACACTTTATAATTAACGTATATGTATGACATGTACATTGGCAATTGTAAAATCCCGGTGATGCGATTAAAAAAAATGGAGAAATAAAAATATACCAACGAAAACATTATTTAAACATGTGAAGAGATGTTCAACAAAGAAAGATAGAGCCAAATAATAAGGATATTCTCCGCGAGTTGGAGAGGTTGAAGGGACTATGTGGTCAAGCTAGAAAACTCAATGGTAAGAGGAGTGCCGAGAAGTCTGTCCTCACTCAATGTACTCACTCTAAAAAGGGGAAGGCCATTGAACCCCATGTTAGTCCTATGTGCGAACCATCATCTCATAGTGAGGATCAAAGCGGTGTTACTAGCTGCCTACCCATCTCAAATCAGGCTAGTAAAATGGAAGTAGAAAGCACTATTCCAATCCACAACTCTTATGCCCCTTTGGAAGATAAGGAAGAATCATCTTCCCACTCTACAACGAATCAAGAAGCAAGACACTCAAATGAAAAGGATCGACACTCAACTGAAAAGGATTGTGAGAACTTTCACTACTTCTCCAACAGAATGAAAAGAAACCAATCCCTTAAACCATCCACCTTGTCTTACTCGCAACTCAAACAAGGGAAGACTTTGAATTTCTTGAACAAATCTGTTGATTCATGGATGACTGTACAAATGAAGGACAAGACTACTCATGAGAGGCATCTTGAAAATCACAAGCTTAGTGACTCACAAGGTCCTTATGCTTTGTGGATGCCATCTAAATTGATGCGCCCGGGTGAGAGGAGCAACGACCAAAAACAACAAAAGGAAAAGGTCATGTCTCCCCCTGGCCTAAGAGTGGTCAACTATGATTTTAGGCCTGGTAAGTCCAGCCCTAACCGGAACACGGACTTGAGTACAAAGGATGGGAGTGATGAGCCAGCGGAAGGTTTTACCCCCACTAACCTTGTGGAAGTGGAATCCGTAGGCTCAAATGAAGATGACCCCATGGCTCTTGAATCCGATGTAGTACAAGTCATCCCCACACTCACACACTCTACTTTTGTTTTCTCCGCCACAAAAAGGAAGTATGGAAGGCCTCATAAGTCAAGAATGAAGAATAGGAAAGGTAAATTCTTTTTCAGGTACTGGCATTGCAGGTCAAAGAAGCGCAAAGGAGTAAGCCTTGGGCATCCGAAGACTATGATCTGTGATGAATCTCTGGAACCCTCACACTTGCATTGTTTAACATGTTTTGAAGATTGTACCCCCATCCCTCGTTTATATCCTTGTATTAGTTCTGTTAAGAGAGTTAAACGATCTCCTAATCCTTATCTGTACGCCTTTGGTAGTCCTGAGTCTGTTAGGAGCTAGTCTCCTTTTTCTCCGCTGTCAAAAAAAAAAAAAAAAAAAAAAAAAAAAAAGAAAGTACTTGTAATGTATTCAACTAAAACGACCAATTTAAAAAAGTGATTCACTTTTTTCCAAAAAAAAAAAAAAAATGGAAAGAATATTCCTTTAGACATAAATAGAAGAGTATTAAATTTTGTAATACATGAGCTGGTTGGATAAATAGTACGAAGTATCATGATTTATGAAATACAGTACAAAATATAGAGTTGACCTTTGATATATTTCCAATTCTAGCTATCTTCATTCTTTATATACTTCACATAATGCACTGTAAAAATTTGTTAATACTTTTCTCTTGCATTTCTTACTAGATTAACTAAGGGCCTGTTCACATTTACTTAATTTCAGTTCAGTTCAGTTCAGTTCAGTTCCAATCAGTTCAGTTCAGCTCCAATCAGTTCAGTTCAGTTCAGTTTAGTTCAGCTCTTAATTTCCCTCTCACATAAAATATTCATTTCAACTCAATTCAGTTCAGTTCAGTTCCAATCAGTTCAGTTCAGCTCCAATCAGTTCAGTTCAGTTCAGCTCAGTTCAGTAAATATGAACATACCCTAATTCATCCCTCTTCCTTCAAGTATGAAACTTGTATTCCTTTTAGTTGTGTTGTATTTTAGTTTTCAAAATGTTTGTTTCTTGTTGTCTGGAGCTACAGACTGTCAAAATGCATCTACGGTAGCTTATACTATCACCGTTTCACAATCAGGTGCGCAAATTTCACCACCATTACAGATGCCCTTAACTCCATTCCGTCTGGCAATAATCAATGGATTAAAATATTAATTAATCCCGGAATTTACAAGTAAGTCTTGAAATATGTCTCTCTATTTTCTTTCCCCCCCCCCTTTTTACGTATACAACTCTGCACTTATCATGTGTACAGATCACTAAGTAATGTTATTTGTAATCATGTAGGGAGCATATTGCGATTCTACCAGATAAAGGAGGATGCATAATTCTTGAAGGAAGCAATCGTATTACAACAATTATAACATTTGACAATCATTCTTCAACATTAGATAGCATTACTTTTGCTTTGTTTATTGACAACTTTGTAGCTAGGAGTGTCACTTTTAAGGTAACTATATTTTTATTTCATTTTAAATTATTTATAATAATTACTATGATGTATAATTTTTTCGGACTTTCAGAGTAGTATTATTCTTGTTACAAAAACTGATTAATATTTCATGAGTATGGAAGTCTCTCAACAATCATGATTTGACTTACTTGATAAGAGATTTGGTTTAAATCCTAGAGGTACTTAGGGTTCAAATTTTATCAACTCGGATTACTTGATTGGAGGTTCATGGGGGTCCCTTATTTTAGCCTTCCTACTTCCAAAGTTCCAAGTATTACAAAAATTGGATCATAAATCGTGATAGATGAGTCTCATCAAGGTCCCGTTCTCTTCACTAGCCCCCCATATGCACACATTGTGTGGGGGTAATTTTAATTTAAAAATGTATTAATTTAGCATTTATTAAATTTTATTACGTATATGTATATTGAGGAAATTAAAAAAACATGTTAAAGATAAAAGATTAGATGAAAAAAGTAAATCAAAGGGACACTAAGGCCCTGTTCAATTCACTTTTAAATAATAATATTCAAATAATGTCAATTCAGTAAAAATAAGTTCACTTTAGTAAAAATAATTTCAGTTCAGTAAAAATCTGTAAACTTAAAGAAGAAATGTAAATATAACATCAGTAAAAATAGTTGCAGTTTAGCAAATATAATTTCAATTCAGTATAAATTATTTAAGTTCATCAAAAATAAGGTGAGCTGAACGGGGCCTAAACATGTTAAACATGCATTACTTGCCTTTACATTTTTTTTTTTTTAATCCAAAGTCAATGAATTAAATATCAATAGTTAAATTCCTCAAATTATGTCAAGGTCTATTAATCATTGACTTATTTTTAATGCTTATACAGCTATACCACTTCAAGTGTTGAAAAATGGAGAGTTAATTAGTAGCTAGGATATTAGTTTTCACAAGTATAGGTCCACCTTTTTCTTTACTTCTCTAAAACCTAATTACGATATCAATTATTGTCAAAAAATAAATAAATTACGATATCAATTACCCTAACCTCTTCGCACTTTTTTTTTGACCGAAAAAAAAAGTGTGAAAAGGTTAGGGTAATTGATGTCGTAATTTATTTTGAATGAAATGAAAGGGAGATAATTTTAATTGATTCATTTCCATGATTACACTATATAATTTCGAATTCTATTTATTTGTAATTTTGCAATTCTTATTGAATATGATCAAATTTTGTGGGTTCACCTTTTTTATTTTACTAGGTGAAGCCCTTGCAATGCACGGTTTATTTGATTTTTTTAAAAATCTCATTCGCCAATTTTGCTTACGTGGCATTTGAATTACTTAATTCTAAAAGAAATTAATAATCTCTTATTTAATTGGCTACTACTAAGATTTATAATCCTACATGGCGCGCCGAGAAAATTAGATACTACGTGGCTCTCTAAAAACTCGGGAAAAAAACTCCATATATATACGTAGTATATTAGATTAGATTTGTTGTTTTAAATATCTTATGCATGCAATTACTCAATCTCGTATTCTTGTTGTTCTAATTGGAGTTTTATACATCAATTGATTAACTAATAATTCTTAAGTGTACCTTTTGTTTCAAACAGAATTCTTTTAGTATTGGAGCACCAGAAGATACGGAGCGAGTTCCCGCTGTTTCCCTCGGATCTTTTGGCGACAAGCATGCGTTTTATTCATGTGGTTTCGTGGGCTATCAAGATACATTGTGGGATGGAAAGGGCCGTCACTATTTCAAGTCATGTTATATTGAAGGGGCTGCTGATTTTATATTTGGAAACGGTCAATCTGTATACGAGGTGAATCATAAATACTACGTATATGTAGTACTCTTTCTTTGTGTGTGTGTGTGTATTTTTTTTTTATATGACAATTAATTTGGCTTTGCACAAATTATATACAAATTCTAACTTGCTTATTCTTCAACTTATGTACTCCGTATTAAAATCAAATGCTATAATGTAATTTTATTTAGATTAACTAAGTAGCTAGTTTCACTTGTATATTTCCGTATAATTATGTTTTTGAAAACGAATTGCGTTGTACAATTATTAATATTACACAATTAGCGATATTAACAGTCAAGTAATGCCTATGCAAATTTGCCAGCCAAATTTTTGCATTAAAAAAAAATACTCCGAAGTATGTTTACTTAACCAAATATGTATGGCAAGATAGTGAGGAAACTATTAACCACCTTAATATGACGACTTTAATGTCATAAGTTCGAGCCTTACCATTTGTCCATTTGTATATGCTCGAGAGTAACACTTTACCAATGTTGCAGCAATGTGCCATAAATGTCACAGGAGCAGGATGGATTACTGCACAAAGTCGACGGTCAACCGATGATACTAGTGGTTACGTATTTAGAAATTGTGATGTTTCAGGAACAGGGCATGCCGACTTAGGACGAGCATATAATGCTTCCGCAAGGGTTATTTTTATTGACTCAAAATTCAGTGAAGTTGTTAATCCCGAGGGATTTGAGTAAAGCAACCCAAACCTAGGTTAAATTAGGCTGTTAATCTGTCATACATGATTGATTCTATATACTAAGTATGTTATTACTTTGTCTTTTTGAGTTTAAACATTTAAGGAGTGCTAAAGTCGAGATTATGACTTGAAAATTGATATAGTATTGTATTAAATGCAGAAATGATGTGATATTTGCTGAAGTTAATTGTACGGGTTCAGGCGCTGATATTTCAAAACGTGTTTCATGGGAAAAGAAGTTGGATTATTCTTCAATTAAGCAATACGATACACAAACTTTTATCAACCAAGATGGGTGGATTGCTAAACAACCTTTATGATCAATGATCAATAATTATAAATGTTACGATAAAAGATAAGGCATAGTCATATAGATTTGAAAATTATGATTCGTTAATTAAACAATAGTCCACATGTTTTTGTGTAATGTTCAAACTACAATTGCTATAATAACAAGGATATTCCAAAAATTTTATGTTTTGGCCTTTGTGTTCACGAACCGGGTCGGGCTAACATGTGCAAGCTCGTTACAAGTTTGACATAGAACTAATAGAACTCCCCCAAAAAAATCGAATAATAATGTATGTAAATGTAACTAAAATAACGGTAATATATATTGATCAATATTAATAAGGTAACGATGAAAATCCTAAATAGTATATTAGGCTATTACCATATACTTGTATACGAAGTATATGATAGGTACAATAATATTCTCTTACAAAATATATTCTAAATTTACGAAGAGAATATTCTATGTACATTCTTTATTAGTAATTACAAGTTAATAATGGAAAATTAGAACACATGATCATCATATAACCAGATTCATGCATCTTCATATACCTAAAGATCTTCTCATGTAAATACATAAATAGATGTATTCAACAATTTACTATACCAAAGATTGTAATCAAAACTTCAACTAATTAAAATAATTTGATTAAGCATGGGAAACTTTTAATAAGTAGATTAATATGCATGCGTTTTCTCTTATAAATAGAGTTTTAATTCTTATGAATTAGAGCATAATAATACACAAAATAGAGTAAAATAATAAACCTTTAAAAATTATATTCATCATGCCTACAATGATTAATGCAACGTACAAAGGTGGTGAGAGTAAAAGGTTTGCATTTCCACACTACGATTATGTGTATCATTTGCAATTTTGCATGATAAGTTAAGTCAAAGTAAACAGCAAGAAATGGATTCGAGTGGATGTGCATGACATAGAAACTGGTTGTGTTAAACGCGGGCCTGGGCCACACCCGCAAACTAAGAGAGAGAGTCCACTTCACAAGATCAAAGGAGGTTCCATCCCAAAACCATATGGCAATAGGAAGAGTAGCCCCTTAGCCTTATAAAGTGTTTAACTCTCTCTTCTTAAATCAATGTGGGACACTTACATGTAGTGATATAATTCAACAGGTAGTGATTATAAAATGCGTTTGGTAAAAGGAGTAGGACAAAATAATAGGTCTCAATGTTTTGTGAAGACTTTGTTCAAGATAGGGGACTTAAGGATAATTCCAAGGTTGTATACATTGAAGATGGTACTATCAACATTAAAACCAAATAATTATGCTATTACTATTTTATTGAAATAATTAATATTAACAAAAGATTGTGGTGGAATTATAATTTCTACTATCGCCGTGTAATTTGTTTTCACTCTATTGTTAAAGTTATATGCTTGTGTATCTTCTTATATATATAATCATCATTCGTTTTCCTATAGATTGTTCCTTGAAGAATTGTCATCTATTTTCAATTTAATTATATGGGAATGCAACTACTGTATTTTGTTATCGTCATATATTGTAATTTGTACCGAGCTAGGTTTGGCATGGTTAAAAAAATTTGTATCTCACACTTAAGGGCCTTTTAGGGTAGGGAATTTGTAACTCTTCTATACTATGTTCAAGGGGTTTTACTCGCAAACTCGGGTAAGGATGATTAATATGGGTCTACCCTATGAGATAGGGAGAGAGGTCTAGCTAACTTATGCAAACTCAAACGGCGTAGCTTATGAGATTTACTAAGAGAATTGTTAGTACAATAATTTAAATCAATTCATTTATCTCATAACCACCTCAAATTAATTTTCATAGATATTATAAACTACATGATCACACTTACGACCAACCTTGAAATCTTATTGATAATAAAAACATTCTTATACAAAATAATTCATCATGGAATCAAATATTTCTCAAATGCAACACTTATTAGAAAACGGAAAGAGTAGCGGTCCTAGCGGAAAGTACTGTGAAAATAAAACACAAGCGAGCTCAAATATTGGACAAGTTAGTTAAATTGGGCGGACACCACTTTTACTCAATTTGGGCCGCTTTTAAACTAAGTTTGTCTACACATACAAAATTCTTTGTTTTGAAAAAAAAAAAAAATCTTCGTTTTGAGCAATAATCAGAGAAACTACAGAAGAACGTTTTCTGTTGATTGTGTTGTTGAATCTACCTCCTCCATTGAAGCAGCTTTTGAGGTAAGATGTTTTATTATTTTTTGTAATTTTCGAATACCAATTTCACAATCTAAGATTAATCGTCAATTTAATTCAATTTAGGGTTCTTCTAAGGTGGATTGATTATTGAACTATTGCTTATAATTTTATTACTGAAACATTATAATGATGCTTTACAATTTTGCTAATTAAATACTTAAGCGAGATAAATTCAATTAGAAGAACTCTTCATTATTTATTCTGATTGTTACTTATTTTTACCACATTGATTTTCGCTAATTGGAACATATTATTTTCTGATTATTTTTTATAAAGGGGTTAAATATGTTTGATTGATAAATTGATTGTTTCTTATAATTTTTGTTATGCCCTAAAGCTAATTGTTGATGGGATATCTAGATATTAAATTTCAAGAAAGAACATGAAGAGAAAATGACATTTCTTTTGAAAATTTGATGATTGTTCATGAGAACAAGAAAATTTCCGTTTATTTTAGTAATATGTTGTCAACTGCATTACCTTAGGAGGCTGTATGTAGGTTTAATTCTCACTGCAATTGACAATTAGCTGGATTTGATCGATACTCGTGTTCGAGCTTCAAGGGGATTCATATATTCTTTCTTATTCTTGTTTGTCCAGTTAAGAGGCATGGTGTATCGTGGTTTGTTTGATTCCTTTGTACTAAACTAGTACTTGTAACAGCAATGCTTGGTGAAAACTGGTGCGTTTATTCTGAAGAGAGGTTTGTGCTGCAGGGCATTATAATTGGTTCTGGGTTGATCGTATATTCATAGCATAAGATGTAATGCAGCCATTACATAATGCTGTAAGAACACCTTGACCCCAAGAACTAACAATATTATTAAGGGTTTAAAGGGGTTAACTGTCAGTCTGTTAGCATGTGTGTAAACTAAAACTAGAAATACAATAACTCTAATGATAGCGAATAGTCAAAAACTAATGGTGTCTTACTCTTAGCGGTATTAAAGAAAATTTTGTCACTTTGAATGTTTAATCACTAGCAGTTAACTTTTTTCATTATAAATACTAATTGGACCTCTTTTTGACTAGGATCAAGAAGTAAATGAGGCATCACACCATGTAAAAGCAGTTAGGATTGTAGAAACTTGATGTCTCATGATTAGTTAGTAGTGGTGTCCTGTCTCAGTTTTCAATTGTTATGGTGCCTTAGTAGGATTGAAGAAATTTTTAATCGCTTCGTATAATTAGTCATTAGCAGTGAAGGACTAAGAAGGTAAATGAAGCATCTCACCACGTAAATGAGGCATAGGATTAATCTTGCTGTCTCAGAATTTGTCACTACACTCACTAGTGGTGTATTGGTGTCTAGTCTCTGCTTTCAATTCTAATTGGAGTTTAGTGATAAGGACTGGGGTGTTAATGATGCATCACATCACATAATTTTTTTTTATAATATGTTAAAGCGGATATGAGTGATTATGCTTGCTACAGAGTATACCTGCTCCGGGGAAGATATTGTGATTAGTGATATCTGAAATGATATGATCATATGAAGCTTTTGAAATTCTTTAATTATATATAACGTGTTTATACAATGGTTTGTTTTTTGAACTTATTATATTAATTTACTTCATAAATTCACATATTGAATTGCAAAAAATAGAGTGGTATTTTACACTTTTGCAGCATTCTTCCTTTTAAATCACTTGCATCTTGAAAGACACTATAGTTTCTGATATTTTCTGATGAAATCCTTTTAGGGCAGTGGAGGGAAGTTAAGTTGGGGACATACCTGCAGTTTGCCAATTCACTAAAGTGGCTGATCTTGCTTCGGGACAAGAGCTTGGTGATTGGATATGGAATTTGAACGAGAATCAGGAACATCCCTGTCTCAGGAGGGTTTGTCAGATGAATGTCATTCAAGTTCTAGCAAACTAAGTGCCATTGACACAGTGCGAAAGTTGCTGTTTCATCGGATGCTAGTGGGTGTGAATGATGGACGTTTTTTCATGGGTAACTTTCACTGCATGGATAAGCAAGGCAACATAATTCTGCAAGATGCGGTAGAGTTTCGAAGTGTTAGACGATCATCTCCATCACCTATGGAACAACGTGGTCTTGGTCTTATTCTCATCCCTTCATCATGTCGGATTTCTTGTCACATTGACTCCTCAGTTGAAGAACAATTGTCATTGCTCTCGTTGAAGGATATATAGGTACAGTAGAATGTGGCTCTCTCCTTGTCAATTTATTTTCGCAATGCAGAGTATTTACAAGGAAACTTAATTTGCGAGGCTTCCCTTTGTATTGCATTGTTAATGTGTGCGCTTCATTATTCACACTATTGTAAAGTTTTGGGTAAGAATGTAAGATGAGTGTTACTATTACTCCGTATCTTATTTTATGAACCCTCTAATATTCTTATAGGAGGCCTTTCTTGATAAACGAACCAGTATAATCGTTGAGATTGCGGAGGCTGGAAATTTCACATCTTTGTTTGACCAGGAATATACTGTGATGATGTGCTAGAGTGTTTTGGCTGAGTATGAGATTGCTACCATTCCTCCATCAATTATAGGCTTTGTAAGAGTTAGGAAATTGCTACATCTGATCTATCCACTGATCAGGTTATGGTGACAAGGAAACTAAACCAAATAATAGTGATATGGAACCATATTTATGAGGGATAATAGCTTGGGAAGAGGTAGGGGGGGAACACAGCTACTATCGGTTCAACCCGGTGAGTAATGATCCACCATCCTAAAGACCTAAACACTTGATATGTTTTCGAGTTGAGTCAATCAACCCTGTTTTGAGGTGTTTGTATGCAATTCAATGTATGAGTAATTTGACATGAAGTATGCAGTATGAGTACATACAATACTGTATTATTTTTACAAGTACAAATTTTGGATTTTTAGGTTTGTTAGTGTGTGACTTGCTTTGACCATTAATATTTTTAACTATCGTTCCATAAAGATAATAAGAATTTGATAAATTGAAAGTATTTATAGGGACGAATTTAACAAACAACTGTAATACTTACAAATCACAAATTATGAAAGGGTGTTATGTATTGAATACATAACCTTTTTTGTAATCAAAAGTGAAAACTAAATCATCAATTCACAAGAGAGCATTGTAGACAAGATTTAAAGTTATTTTATTCCATTCTCAAGCTTTTAAAAATGTTTTCCCCAAATATCATGCAATTATCTTTTTTGTATCATCCTCATGAAGTCAATAGTGTTTTTTTTTTAAAATTATTTATTTATTTATTTATTTATTTTTTACAAAAAAGGTTATTCTAGCTAAGACATGAGTCATATGACCAAATTAACTTCATCACATGTTCAAAATTGCCGTAGAATCATGGTAAGTAGTCAATATACAATCACTATGTCAATAAAGCGTCTAACACTAATTAAGAATTATTAATATCACCTTTAGTACTCCAATTTGTGAAGCTGAAGAAACCACGAAGCTGGTGGCTGATGGCTAAGACAGTAGTAAAATTGCATGGAACTATTCAAAGCTTCAAACTAAGACTGCATAAAGCTACTTAGCTTGGTGGCTGCACGTTTTAATTTCATCCTCCTCTTAATAGTTATCATACATTCATCCAACCACTCCATACATACGCTTACCGACCTAGCTATATAAACTGCATCTCTTCCTCCATTTCTCTTCATCCTTACTTCCTACATCTTAAACACGAAAATCAAGTATACGAAAGCTCCTTAACAAGAAACTACATCATAGTAAGCCTGAGTGAATCTTTTTTGTTTCTGTGAGTGAATATGTCAACGAGTTTGGTTCTTTGCATGCTCTTCTTTGTTTCCATGGCATGTATGTATACTACTTCTGCCTCGTCGTTGTCCCTAAAGGTGGGATTTTATCAACGGACTTGTCCCTCAGCAGAGGCAATTGTGAGGAATGTAGTTAACAATGCGATTGCAAGAAATCCTAACTTAGGAGCTGGGCTTATCAGGATGCATTTCCATGATTGTTTTGTTAGGGTACGTATAATTATCTACATGAAAGTATATCATATTTTTGGATTGCCTGAACATGATTATTAAGTTTTGTGTTTATTAAGTTTTGACCCTAAAAGCTAAAAGTCCAATGTACTATGTATGTCTAGCTTGCTTATCTGGACCATGTAAACACCCTAAACTATTTCCTCATATGATACTTTTCAGGGCTGTGATGCTTCGATCTTACTTGATTCAACACCGGGGAACCCAGCCGAAAAAGACAATGTAGCAAACAACCCAAGTATGCAGGGGTATGATGTAATTGATGAGGCAAAGAACCAACTTGAAGCTAGATGCCCACAAACGGTCTCTTGTGCAGATATCATAGCCTTTGCAGCACGTGACACCGCCTTCAAGCTAGGAGGGATTAACTATGATGTACAATCAGGTCGACGTGATGGGAGAGTCTCACTTAAAAATGACCCGAACCAAAACCTACCTGCACCTTTTTTCAACTTACAACAAATTGAAAAAAGCTTTGAACGAAAAGGGCTTTCCGTAGAGGAAATGGTCACACTTTCCGGGGCACACTCTATTGGAGTCTCACATTGTTCTTCTTTTACTAAAAGACTTTACACCTTCAATGCTACAAACCCACAAGACCCTTCAATGGATCCTAGATTTGCTAGTATGTTGAAATCCAAGTGTCCTAAAAATCCTCCTAACAATGTTGATCATACCGTCTTTCAAGACTTTATCACACCTAATAGATTGGACAACAAGTATTATCAAAATCTACAAAACAAAAGGGGATTATTCACCTCTGATCAAACTCTTATGACTAACCCTAGGATTGTGAGTGTGGTGAAGAACTTCGGTTGGCAAGGCAATGTTTGGGCTAATAAGTTTGGTAAAGCTATGATTCATATGGGTTCAATTGAAGTTCTAAGTGGCCTTGAGGGTGAAATTAGAAAGAATTGTAGGGTTATTAATTGATAGAACTTGATAGAGGGATTATCTTGATTCTTTTGGATTGGAGTAAGATTGTTAGTTATAGGAATTAATTTTCTTTTATTTCTTTTGATTGATTTTGATTTGCAAGTGTATTTAAGTTTGTTATTTCATTTGTAAAGTATTACAAATTACATTAATAAATCATGGTTGCCTTGAATTTTTTTGTCAAATTATATGTAACAAGTTAGCTGTTTTGGGTGTTTTTGTCCCTTGGGAGAGTTACAACTCGAAGACTGGTCCTGCTGACTCTGTACCTGCAAAAACAACGGAGACACCGGTTGGGTGGTGCTCCGCCTCCAACGCTCAAGTTAGTAACTTGAAGGAGAATAAAAAGTGCGGAAATTTAGGTGGGGATCTGCTTGGATTCCAAGCTCAGGTGTTCTCTGATGAGAGAGAAAGTAGGATGTAATAAATGATAGTAAATTTCTTAATGTCCCCCATTTTGGGGGAATATCTCGCTATTTATAGAGTCATTGGGAAAAGTGCCCCTCCGACTGATGGGCTGCGCCGCCAAATAGCGGATTTTTGGGGAATTGGGCCCTTGAAGGCCGCAATTCTAAGAGAGTATCTGGAGAGGCCACGTGTCAGCTGGAGATTGGTCAAGGATGACCTGCCAGCCCCTGACACGTGGCACCTCCTCATTGGTCCACTTGCCAAGGGTAAAAATACCCCAAACATTTGCCCCTCACAGGTGGCACGTGGCCTGGCGCCTGTGACACGTGTCAGCCCATGAAGGGTGAACAGTGAAAGCGACTATTTTTTGACAGTGGGGACGGGGATTCGTGCCGTTTCACCCCCTATAAATAGGGATTTACCCCCCCTCTCTCCTCTTCACTTTTCACCATCTTGACTTTCTAGAGAGAGAAAGAGAGTTTTCTAGAGAGAGGTGCTCTGATTCCGGTTGCGTTTAAGCAAGTTCAAGATTTCCGTGTGCTCTTTCGAAGTCACCCGGTCACCGGTTGCTTTGCCGTTTTCAGATTTTTTTCAGAACTAAAAGGTAACCATCCGTTTCCTTCTTTAAGTTTTCTTCTTTTTCCTTTTTCTTTAGCCTGTATACACTCATTTCCGGCTGTATACATTAACTTTTCAAAAAATAAAATGAACTCTCCATTTGCACACACGGCACTGCCTAGGACGCTCAGCCGGTCACCAGGGACGGCTGAGTCTAGAACGGGGGTGCCTTGTCTGGAGTTTCTGGAGTGCTTTGCTCATCTTCGGCTTCTTCCCTCTCTGTGTCTGTGCAGGACACAATGGCTAGAACTAAGCAAACGGCTACAAAGCCCAGCAGGCGGCGCACTAGGGAAGTGCCCGCAAGTGAAGTAGTGAGGGAGGAGGACTATGAGGCGGCTGAGCAAAGCAACTCAGCTGAGGACACCCCGTCTACCTCCAGCAACAGCGACTCGAGGGGAGACGGTGAGGAGACCGCCTCCTCTCCAGACCAACCAAATAACTCAGCTGAAGAGGCTGCTGAAGAGCAAGAAGGATCCGGCTCTGAGGGAGAGGACCTTGCTGAGGCTTATCGCCAAACAGCAAAGAAAGAAGTAAACCCGGATCCAACCAAGACCCGGATGAAGCTTGGAGACAGGGCTCTTCTTGCAAGCGGCTTTGAGGCTTTCAAACAACAACATCCCTTTGGGGATGACTGGGACATTATCGTCCCTCCGGCTGATGCTGTTCTAGCCCGGGGGGATGACATTGAGAATGCAGACAACTACTTTGTCTGCTATGAGGCGGTGATAGAAGCCGGCCTCCGCTTTCCCCTTCACAGAGGCATCCGGAAGATCCTGAAGGGGTATGACCTGGGAGTGTGGCAATTAACGCCTAACTCTTGGGTCAATATCTTGAGCTACATCGCCGCCTGCGAGCTCCAGGACATTGAGCCTAGCTTCACCGCCTTCGCCCACATGCACTACCTCAAAAGTGCCCCAGGCGGATATAGAGCGTGGTACACTATTTCCACGCTCCCGGAATATCTGATGACTTTGGACAAGGTGTCCAAGTGGGGAGGCTGGAAAGACAAGTGGTACTTGGTCTCCTCCCCTCAAATAAGAATAAATAAGATCCTCCGGCGCTACAACAAAGAGCCGGCTTTGGTGGGCCAAAAGTGTATACGCCCAGCTCTCACTGCTAAAGCCCGGGAGCAAATAATAGAGCCGGAGTTCTTCAAGACAACAACTGAGCCCTTGGGGGATGGGACTCACATAGTTGTTCCAAGGAACTGGATCCCCCACCCGGATTTCTTTGCGGATGAGAGATTCTTGTCCGCCTGCGGGTTGAGCCCTATGTTTCCAAAGGGTAGATACACTCACCCACCCGGCGGTCTTCCGCCTGCAATTTAAATTTCATTGCTTTGAACTTATTCTTGTTCTAACACTTTCATGTTTTTCTGCAGAGGAAGCAAAGAGAATGGTTGACCCGGCTAAGACTCCGGCCAAGTCTGCGGCTCAGCTCCGCAAGGAAAATGTCTTGGCCAAGAAGGCCACCATTGAGGCCAAAGAGGCCAAAAAAGGAGGGTAAGATAATCTCCAAACTTCTCCTGAATTTTTTCAAGTTGTTTTGATTCCGGATGACTTATGGTTTCCTTGCGTTTTTGGCAGGCTTCAACTGGCATCCTCCCCCGCTCTGTAACAAAGGTCTTAAAGAGACCTGGGGATGAGAACCTACAGAAGCCGGCTGCCAAAGCCGGGAAGAAGGCTACCTCAACGGCCTCTGGCACTAACGCCAAAGGTCACCCAACAACCGGGGGAAAAGGCCCCGAAGCCATGGCAACTCTGAGTGAAAACTCAGAGAAGTCAAAGAGAAAGCCGGATGCTACTGAAGCATCGAAGGATGGCGAGCCATCCAGGGCTGCAGGTGGTGCTGCAGCCGCAGGGGAGGAGTTGGCGAGGGTCGACTCCAAAGGTAAGATAGAGATTCCTTGGCCGCTTGATTTTATGCGCGTCAAGACTATGACTGACCCTTCCGGGGGGTTCCGTGAGTAGCCGGCAAAGAATGAATGCCAAATACGCTGCTAATCTCTCACCAAGTCCTTCTTATGCTGCAGATGCTACTTCTGGGCCCCCGGACCTGGCGGGGTTTGGCAAACGGATGGTGAGGACTCTCACCCAAACGGAGAAGAAGTCCATACCCAACCGCCATGAGGTCGACTTCGACCAGATTCTGGGGCAGCTGGCGGAGGTAAGTGAAACTTGCCCCTTATCTTTTTCATTTTAATTCATTTCATTTTTCTTCATTTTTACTAAGTATGTAATTTCCCGGATGACCTTGCTCAGGTTATGGTCCGGGTGGATGGGCTCCGGGTGCCATTCCGGAAGAAGCAGGAAGAGGTAACTGATGCCAAGAGAAGGGCTCAAGCCAATCTCAACTCTGCTGAATATGCCTATATTAACTTTGATGTTGCGATTAAAGCCCTCGAGTTGAAACAGGAGGAGCTGGTCAAGACCTTGACGGCTGCTAACGATGAGGCTAACAGCCGGATCAGCGACCTGGAGCTTCAACTGAAAAATGCCGGCTCAAACCTCAAAGCTTTGGAGGGGGCTGACAAAGAGAATGCTGATCTAAGGAAGGACAAGTCCCGGCTGACTGCTGAGCTTGCCACTCTGAAAAGTCAGCATGCTGAGGAGCTCAAGGCTGAGCAGGAGCGGCTCATTAAAGAGAATGAGCGGGATAATGAGGTCCGCCTCTGGATGGCCTGGGGGCTTCTCTACCCTGAGGTGGACTTTGATGTCTACAAACTGAGGTATGACTACGCCACTGCGGCGTATGATGCCAAGGTTCTTGGGGATCCTGCTCCGCCTCGCTTCAAGGACTGGGCCTTGGAAAATGGTGCTGAGGTTTCGGACAGAGAGGAGCCGGACTTAAATGAGATAATGAAGGAACTGGGCACCAAGGACAGCCAGCCTGAAGAGGCTGTGGTTCCGGATGATGTTCCTTCTACAACTCCAGCCCAACCGGAACAGCCCCAAGCGTAGCTCCCTTCCTTCTCTGCGGCAGGATGCCAACCACTTTTCTCTTTTCTCAGCGGCTGTGTGCCAACCTTTGTTTTTCCGGCCTGTGCGCCGAGTATTTGTGTAACTTTTTTTTTTTTTGTGTTTCTCTGTATACCGGATGTAGATCCGGCTGACAATCATTCCTGGCCTTGAGCCAGTTTAATTTATTGAAGTATACCGACTCAGTTGGTTTTCTTATACTTGCACAATTTTTCAATTTTTTCAGTTTTTTCACTTTTGCATATATACTCAATATATACTTGTGATTTTGCCTATCTTATGAAAACCATGCGGCAGGTACAATTCCGGCTGTCCTTGCCCCTGGACGGCTGTGTGGTTGGTTTAATCTGAAAAAGGATTGATTGTCTTGGAAACTTCTCATACTTTAAAGCGTATGGGATGTTTGTAAGACAATCAATCACAATAGTGATTGCCCCAAACCAAGTACACAGCCGGTCAAATGACAGGCATACAACCTCTGCCCCAGTCGGTATCAAACCGCCTGGGTGTTCTTTAATAGCCATTACGCAAAAAGGTTTTGCCCTATAAGTGCGCAACTTGAAGAAAATTTTCCTAAGTAAAAACTTATGATGATACTCCGGCTGATACTTGCAGGCAGCCGGAGTTTTCACAACCAAAAGTTACTTAGGAGAAATAACATGGTCAGACAGCTATGAGTTGGCTGGCTTAGCCACTCAATCTTTGCCGCCTGCATGGGTATATAGAACGAGCAAGATGGCTGTTCCCTGCGACGATTGCACCCGGAGGGGTGTCGCCGGACGCCTATATCCATAACGGGATAGACGAATTTGTAAAAAAGACAACCATCTAGCCTTTGGCTTCTGGTCTAGTTGGAGACCGGTTGCATAGCCACTAAACGGTTTTGTGTTTAGCTTAAGGATCCGGCCATTGGCCTCTTGTCACTATGGACTTTTGATTTTATATACTAAGTATCAAACTTAGTTTTTTTTATCTGGCCACTGGCCTCAAGTTATTCGCATATTAAATTTGCTACTAACTTCACAACATTTGTATGGGTAACCCAGATGGAGATAAAAAGACAATAAATGCAACAAAAGCATTTCTCATTAATACTTCTTGTTACAAAAAATTTTACAGTACTCAGAAGTAGTACTTTTTTAAGTTATCTACATTCCAAGTTCTAGGCAGGCGTCTACCGTCTGGGGTTTCCAGGCGATATGTGCCAGCCCTAACTTCTTCATAGATCCGGTAGGGGCCTTCCCAATTAGGAGTTAGCTTTCCAAGCTCATTGGCCCTACCGGTTGCCTCCATTTTCCGTAACACAAAATCGTCCACTTTCAAAGGACGTTTGTGCACTCTTTTGTTGTAGGCTCTCGTCATTCTCAGACGGTATATCTCATGTCGCAGGGCAGCATTGCCCCTGCGTTCCGGGAGGGAGTCCAATGCCAGCCGCATGGCCTCTCAATTTGCCTCTTCATCATAGAGCATCACTCTGAGCGTAGGCTCATAGTGTTCAATGGGTAAGACGGCTTCAGCCCCGTATACCATGAGAAATGGGGTTTCTCCGGTTGACCCCTTGGTAGTTGTCCGGATGGCCTAAAGGACATGAATTAACTCTTCAGCCCATAAACCACCGGCTCTTTCAATTTTCTTTTTTATACCGTCTGAGATGAGTTTGTTGAATGCCTCAACCTGACCATTTGCTTGAGGACGGCCGACTGAGGCAAAGTAACTTGAGATACCCTGATCTCCTAACCAAGTCTTGAGCTGAGGCGTCTCAAACTGAGGGCCGTTATCAAATACCATAGACATAGGTACCCCAAACCGGGTGATAATATTCTTCCAAATGAAAGAGATGACATCCTTTGTCTTGATATTCTTAACTGCCTCCGCCTCCACCCATTTGGTGAAATAGTCCACAGCCACCAAGATATAGCGCTTTCCGCCTGGAGCAGGCGTATAAGGACCCAAAATGTCCATGCCCCATTTAGCAAACGGGACTGGGCTGTGGATTGCCGTCAGATCAGTAGCCGGGCGATGTATTAGCTTGCCAAACCTCTGGCATTTATCACATTTATTCACAAATTCTTAGGCGTCTGCCTCAAGGGTAGGCCAAAAGTAATGCCGCCTGGCTCTGACGGCTATGGACTTGCCGCCTATATGGGAGGCGCAAAATCCCGCATGCAGCTCTTCGAGTACCTCCTTCCCCTTTTCTGGGGTAACACATTTTAACAAGGGCTTGAGGAAACCAGCCTTGAAGAGTTCTCCGTTTCTCAACTCGAAGTTTGCTGCTCTCTTTTTCATGACGGCTGCCTCCTGAGGTGAATCAGGGAGCGTGCCGTCTGCGAGATACGCCCGGATGTCATCCATCCAAGTAGAACTTCGATCCAGAATTCCAATGGGCTCTTCATAAATACTTCTTTTTTTCAAGAACTTCCCAAAAGACAGACCGAGGCGTATCATGGCAGGCGGATGATGCCAATTTTTGACAGTGCATCCGCCGGGTGGTTATCTGACCGGGGCACTTGATTCAATCTGAATTCCTCAAGTGTCCCAGCCTCATCTTTGACAGCCTGAAGATATTTGATCATAGCCGGATGGGTCGCTTCATAAGTGCCCTCATACTGGCTAACAACCAACTGAGAATCAGAATGGGCGTCAATCTTTGTTGCTCCTGCTGCCTTACACATGCGAATTCCGGCTAGCAGGGCTTCATACTCCGCCTCGTTATTTGAGGCCTGAAACTTGAAACGTAGTGCATACTCATATCTATCTCCTTCTGGAGATTCACAAACAATGCCTGCACCACAACCGTTTTTTGTAGAGCTCCCATCCACATACACCCTCCAAACCTGATCAACATTATCCGGAAGAACCGGACAAGTCATTTCAACAATGAAGTCGGCAAACGCCTGACCTTTCACTGCTTTCCTTGGTTCGTAGGAGATTTCAAGACTTTGCATTTCAATAGCCCATTTCAACATTCTGCCGGATGACTCCAGAGTGGACATTGGCCGCTTGAGGGGCTGATCAGTGTAAATTACCACCGGATGTGCCAGAAAGTATGGCTTCAACTTTTTGAAGGCCATATATAGAGCAAGACCAAAATTTTCCACTATGGGGTATCGGAGTTCAGCATTTTTTAACACATGGCTAATGAAGTATACCGGGAGCTGAGTACCGTCTCGTTCAGCAAGGAGAACGGCACTGAGAGCATGGTCTGAGACGGCTAAGTACATGTACAACTTCTCTCTAGGCAAAGGACTAACAAGCCTTGGCAAAGAGTGTAAGTGTTCTTTCAATTTTTGGAATGCCGCCTCAGCATCACCCCCCATTCAAATCTAGTCTTCTTCCTGATTGCTTGGAAGAAGTAAAGGCATTTGTCACCTGACCGGCTGAGGAATCTCCCCAAGGCGGCCAGGCAACCGGTGAGTCTCTGAACTTCCTTAACAGTGCGGGGTGACTTCATGTCAATTACCGCCTGTATCTTCTCAGGGTTAGCCTCTATCCCCCTTTGATCAATCAGGAATCCGAGAAACTTCCCAGACTCAACACCAAAGACGCATTTCTTAGGATTTAACATAACCCTATGCCGCCTGAGTGTGGTGAAAGTTTCTCGGAGATCAGCAAGGTGATCCGCCTGCTGCTTGGATTTGACTATCATGTCATCAATGTATGCCTCTACGTTCCTCCCAATTTGACTAATGAAGACTGTATTAATCATCCGTTGGAACGTAGCCGGTGCATTCTTCAAGCCAAACGGCATCACAGTATAACAGAATAACCCCTGATCAGTGACGAAGGCCGTCTTTTCTTGATCTTTTTTCCACAGAGGTATCTGATGGAAGCCGGAATAGACATCCATAAAACTCATCAAGGCATGACCGGCTGTTGAATCGACCAGGCTGTCAATTTTTGGAAGTGGATAACTATCCTTTGGGCATGCCTTGTTGAGATCTGTGTAATCTACACACATCCGCCAGGTACCATTCGGCTTCTTTACAAGCACAACGTTTGCCACCCAGTCGGGGAAATTACAAGGCCGAATGAACCTGGCATCCAACAGCTTTTTTACTTCGACAGCTGCCGCCTGACTTCTTTCCTCACCGTGGTTCCTCTTCTTTTGCCGGATGGGCTTCATTTTTGGATCCACGGCGAGTTTGTGGACAGCGAGATCCGGGCTGATGCCTGACATCTCTTCCACTTCAAAGGCAAACACATCTTTGAATTCTTTCAGTAGAAGGTGCAAGCCTGCACCCAGAACAGCATTAGCAACCGTCCCAACCTTAACAGTTCGCTCTGGACGGCTATCGTCCAGAACAAGGTCAATGCTATCACCAGCCGGTTGGGGACGGAGCTCCTCTGACCGTTCACCGGTCAGTGATTGCTATTTCTTTTCTTTCTTCACCACCACCAGCTCTGCATCTTTTCTCTTTTTACCGGCTGCTGGTGGGGGTGAGGGAGCATCCTTGACATTGTCAAGGTCTATTGGTTCCTTCCCTTGGCCGTCTGAGGCCACGTTATCCTTGACGGCTGAGAGGTAGCACTCCCGGGCCGTCTTCTGATCCCCGTTCAGGGAACCAACAGAACCATCATCCCTCTCATACTTGATGAGCATGAGGGACGGGATGATTACCGCCTTGGCTTCGTTGAGGGTTGGCCTCCCAAGAATGATGTTGTAGGCGGTCAACTCCTCAACGACCAAGAATCTGACGACAATATGTCGTCCCTTGCCCTTCTCACCCAACCGGATGGGTAAATCAATTCTTCCGGCTGGATAGACCATCCCACCCCCAAAACCAACCAAGGGGTGGGTGACCGGATGCATGCTGCTGGAGTTGTATTTCAGCTTCTGCAAGCACCGGAGGCTGATGATGTCTGACGAGCTGCCGGTGTCAATAAGGATGCGCCCAACTAACTGGTTGGCGACCTTGCATTCAATAACAACCGGGTCGTCATGCGGGCGACGGACGCTGCCCCTGTCCTTTTCAGTGATGAGGACATCCGGAAAAGTGGAGCTGGCAGACGCCTGCTCCTCATCATCCGTATTCATCTTTCGAAGATGGCTTTTGGTGCCCCGGATGGTAGGGCCACCACAAGAGAAACCGCCTGCTATGGTGTAGACCGGATCCCTGTCGGTTTCCGAACTACTAGTAGGCTGGGGGGTAGCCTTGGAGGACTGACCCTTGTTCTTCTTCTTTGCCCCGGCTGGGGACTTAGAAATATAGGACTTTAGAAGCCCTTTGTCAGCCAGACGGTCCAACGTCCGCTGTAGACTGAAGCAGTCGTTGGTGTCATGGCCAACCTCCTCATGGAACTGGCAAAATTTATTTTTGTTCCGTGACTGGACGGAACTCTTCAGTGGATTTGGCTTCTCAATGGACAGCCGGTCCTTCACCTCCATGAGGATGGAGTTGCAGTCTTTGTTAAACTCATACCGGGGAACGTATGGTTTAAACTCTTTTTTCTTCTTCTGGGACGGCGGCTCAGAATCACTGACCGCCAGACTTCTTTTCTTTTCTTGCTCTCTTCTTTTTTCTTTGCCGGCTGAGCAGACCGGCTCTCTTTTTGCTTGTCAGACTTCTTGGAGTCCAACTGGCTACCAGGCGTGCAGAGGTCGGTTGCTTGTATATAGCTTTCCGCCTCCCTCAGGGCTGCCTGTAGCGTAAATGCCCCTTTTCTGACAAGGTCGAACTTAAAAGTCGACCCGTCTCTCAGACCCTTGAAGAAGTCTGTAAATGCTACCTCGTCAGACAGCCCCTGGATTTGAATTCTGACCAGGTTGAACCGTCTGACATATGAGCGTAGCCCTTCTTTCTCTCCTTGCTTAATGGTGCTCAAGTCTAAACTTGTTTTCTTAGCATGGATGTTCATTGAGAAGTTGGTGGCAAACAAGAAGGCTAACTTCTTGAAGCAGTCAATAGATCCGGCTGGCAAGTTGCCAAACCATTGCTGGGCAATGCCCTTCAATGTAGCCGAAAAGCAGCGGCACCAGGTGGCATCGTCCCAACCTTGTAAACACATTAGGTTGGTATACGCCATCAGGTGGTCTTCTGGGTTGGTGGTGCCATCATAAGCACCAACCAAAATGTTCTTAACCTTGGCCGGCTGAGCCGCCTCGGTTATATTGGCTGCAAAGGCAGACGGCTGTTCGCCTAGCCTCATCAGCCGGAGCTGCCAGTCTAGTGGTTGGACATTGGTATATGCCGCCTGACCTCCGAATGGGGGTGGCTGCATAAACTGCAGGCCATATTGCCCATACTGCGCCTGGGGTGCGTATGGCATAGACCCTATCATCAGCTGAGGTTCGGTGTTGACGGATTTACCGCCTGTCCGACTCTCATGCAAGGACATAGAATTCCTTGCAGAAGCTTGCTTGAAGCTGTCTGGAAAGCTTGAGGTAGAAGCTGACTCAGACTGTTGCTGCCTCCTTCGATTGATGACTTCTCTAGCATCAAAGGTAGACGCCTTTTTCCGGCTGGGGTCGCCGGGGCATCAGAATCTTGGACCAGTCAAGTTTTGCGGCTGCCTTCTCCTTTGGATGAGGAGTTGGCTGCCTGTCCTTGACCGGCTTCTTCTTCTTCCCATCATTGGGAGTCTTTTTAGCCGGCGGACTCTTGGTAGAGCCTGCCTTGTTGATCATCTCCTTGATTTCACCCTTGAAGGAGTTCATGAATTTCATGAGCTCATTCCGGGTGACTGGAGTTTCTCCTCTGGTCTTCCGGGTTGCCTCGTCTGACCTCCCAGTGGGGCGGCTGCTTGGACCCGCCTGGTCTATATTTCGCTCCAGTTGATCTCTGGAGCGAATGGACTTAGAGATGAGGGAGCCATCCTTGGTTATGTAGGTCTCCACATCATTGTCTTCTTCTTCTTCTTCCTCCTCCTCAGTGAATACCTCTGGCTGAGGCTGAGGCGGAGGCTGAGGGATTTCAAACCCTTCCGGTTGAATAACCGGTTGCAAGTCCTCTTGGTTACCCGTCTGAGTAACTGGACGTAGAGAGGTAGAATTGAGAATTGGTACAGAATTTTGAACCATCTTGAGGTACTCTCCCCACAGACGGCGCCAAATGTTTTGGGTGTTTTTGTCCCTTGGGAGAGTTACAACTCGAAGACTGGTCCTGCTGACTCTGTACCTGCAAAAACAACGGAGACACCGGTTGGGTGGTGCTCCGCCTCCAACGCTCAAGTTAGTAACTTGAAGGAGAATAAAAAGTGCGGAAATTTAGGTGGGGATCTGCTTGGATTCCAAGCTCAGGTGTTCTCTGATGAGAGAGAAAGTAGGATGTAATAAATGATAGTAAATTTTTGAATGTCCCCCATTTTGGGGGAATATCTCCCTATTTATAGGGTCATTGGGAAAAGTGCCCCTCCCTAGGTCATTCTGACCTAGGACTGATGGGCTGTGCCGCCAAATAACGGATTTTTGGGGAATTGGGCCCTTGAAGGCCGCTATTCTAAGAGAGTATCTGGAGAGGCCACGTGTCAGCTGGAGATTGGTCAAGGATGACCTGCCAGCCCCTGACACGTGGCACCTCCTCATTGGTCCACTTGCCAAGGGTAAAAATACCCCAAACATTAGCAACTACGGAGTATATTTTTAAATTTATCCAAAATAAAATAACGATCATTATTGCCAAAAATTGAAGTGCATGTAGTAAGGGCTCGTTCTATTCAATTTAATTTCAGTTTAGTTCAACTCCAATATGTTCAATTCAGTTCAGTTCCTAATTAATTTTCTTTTCTCATAAGCAATTCATTTCACCTCTATTCAGTTCAGTTCAGTCTAGTTCAATAAATCAGAACAGGCTCTAAATTAATTTGTAAGATATAAACAAGGCTTGTCTTTTGATATGAACCTTATAGGCTAACAACCGTATCTTATTCGTATGCATATCAATCTTCAAGATGTAGTTGTATCTTCGAATTAGATGCTTGTTATCAATCTTGCATTTATTAGATGATACTCCGCATGGCCAAGAATGATATCAATCTTGCAGATACTTTGATTAATTGATTGTATTACCATACTCGTGTTTTGTTTAATGTTCAAACTTGTTATACTCCATTAATCCGTATATAACCATTAGAGTTGCGTTCCGTAAATAGTTTTTTAAAAATTGCCATTTGTCTCAGAGCAGTTGCAACTTGCAAGTATTGCAACTAAACAAGTTGGCACTTGGGTGGCCCCCAAATATCGTCGAATTGTCATACCTATCTACCACCAGTCCTCCAAACTTCAAATATTCTCCTCCTTTTCATGCTCTTCTAGATAAGAAACACTCCCAATTTAATCTTCCCACTTAAGGGTGGGCACGGGCCGTGCCGGCACGCGGGCGGCACGGGCCCGGCACGACTCCGGCACGGCCCGGCACGGGCACGGCCACCGGCACGGCACGGCACGGTGGCACGCCTGTGGGCCGTGGGCCGTGCCGTGAACAAAAGTGCCAGCTCTGGCACGGGCACGGCCCGTGGCACGGCGGGCGGCACGGTGCCCGGCACGACGGCCGGCACGGTGGCACGACCCGCCGGCACGGCACGTGGCACGGCCAGGCACGGCCCGGCACGGCATGGCACGGCACGGCCCGTGCCAATACTAGCCGTTGGAAATATGGCCGTTTATGGCCGTTTTCCAACAGCTATAAACGGCCATATTTTCCTCCAATTTCCCACCCAAATCCCCTATAAATACCTCATATTTTCCTCCAAAATTTTCACAATTCATCAACTCATCTCTTCTCTCTTATTCTCTAATTTTCTTACTCCCAAATTCTCAATTCTCAAATTCCTACAAATCATACAATCTTCCTCTCTTTTGTGAAAAAGAAAAAAAAAATTCCTACTCTCTTATAAATTTTACATTTTTAATATTATTAGTCTACTACCAAAAAAAAAAAAAAAAAATTGTTATATTTACATTCGGGAAATTAAAATTTCGGGAAATTATAAATTCGAGAAATTATAAATTTGGGAAAGCATTGAAGCGTCATTGTAAGATCTAACTCAACTTTTTTTAATTTGTTATTGTTATTGTTATTGTTATTATTATTGTTATTATTATTATTATTATTATTATTATTATTATTATTATTAGTTTATTATTATTATTATTATTATTATTATTATTATTATTATTATTATTATTATTATTATTATTATTATTATTATTATTATTATTATTATTATTATTGTATACTTGGAACTACTTAATTATATAAAAACTACTTTCTATTTTAATTGTGGGTTATTTGGATTGTTGAAATCTGTCTAAGGCGGGATTTGGGCTCTGGACAACGTCGCTCCTAACCTCTCCTACCTGGGATCTCATTGATTTAGATAATCTACTATTATTATAATTATTTTTGAAAATTTATTTTATATAAAAACTACTTACTTATTAATTCTCATTGATCTCATTGTTGTTAATTGTTACTTTGTTATTGTTAGTTGTGTTATTATCATTAATTAATCATGGCATCAAACCCGAACGTTTCCTCCTCCTCTAGAAAAGCCAAGTCAACACGTAGGGAACCACCAAACCCAAACACTTCAATGTCTATGCCCCCCCCCCCTAACATGCCCTTTCCCTCTTCTAACATGCCCTTTCCAAACACTTCCACCCCTTTCTTTCATCCCCAAAACATGGGAGGGCAAGAACAAATGGATGATATGGCTCCTTGGACCCAATTTCAACAAACCCAATATCAACAATATGAATTTCCTTTTCCTCCTCCTCCTCCTCCACCTTCCCAAGGTAGCCAAACACAAGCTTCCGGGTCGAGTGAACCATCCACTCACATGCCCAACACCCAAAATCCTAACATATTAGAGTGGTGTACCGAAGAGGATTTTGCTCAAACCAAAAGAAAGAGTGAAGTTTGGGCACATTATCAATTAAGTAAAGATGGAAAAAAATGCAAGTGTCGGACTTGTGGTAAAATTTTCTCGGCCGATACCAAGGGAGGGACGGGACACCTTAGTAGACATACAAAAAAATGTGGTGGACCATCTAGTGATCCAACCCAACCTAAAATTTCTCAATTCCATCCACAAGGTTTCATTTACAATTACGAGAGAGATAGGGATGAACTTGGGAGAATGATTGTACATGCAGAACAACCTTTTCTTTTCGCCGAAAATGATGCCTTCAACAACTATATTAACCGAGCACTACAACCAAAACACAAAAAAATCTCCCGAAAAACCGTCCGATCTGCTGCCATGAAGACTTATCTAGAGTACAAATTGAGATTAGTAAATGAATTAGCTAATCTTCCTAGTAGAGTTTCTTTAACCGCCGATGCATGGGATAGTGGGTACGGACTTCACTATTTATGTGTTACTTGTCATTGGTTAGATAATGAGTGGATGTTACAAAAACGCATTATTCATTTCAAAATGCTTGAATACCCTCATACCGGTCTTAACATTTCACATCATTTAATGGAAAGCCATTGATGCATATAGTCTTAGGGATAAAATCATGTCTATGACTTTCGATAATGCAACTTCTATGACATATAGTGCGAATTTGGTCAAATCTCAATTGAACGATGTTATATTAGATGGAGATGCACTTCATGTTAGATGCATTTGTCATGTTCTTAACTTGTGTGTGAAGGATGGAACACAAGCAATTGGTCCATTTTATCACAAAATACGGAGTGCTATTTGCACTATTAATAGCTCTAACATGAGATATCAAGAATGGAAAGGTTTTTGCAGGCAACAACGGATTAAAACCATAAAAATAGCACCGGATTGTCCAACTAGGTGGAACTCCACCTATGAAATGTTGAGTCGGGCAATCGAGTACAAGGTTCATTTAACACTTTTTTATAATATGAAATATCCACAAAATGCTTTACTTGAAGATGATTGGGCTAATTGTGAAAAATATATGCAGTTTTTACAATTACTATATGGTATGACACATTGTTTTTCTTCTGTATATAATCCTTGTGCTCATTCTTTTCTTAGCAATGCATGTTTACTTGCACAACTTTTTGCGGAACACCGATCACAACATGTTTATCGTGGATATCTTCCATCCATGGAGGATAAATGGCGTAAATATTACACCGATATTCCTATGATTTATATTTTTGCTTCCATTTTAGATCCTAGACAAAAATATGATGGCACCTTTTTATTAATTGATATTTATTATAGTAACATGCATTTTGAAGATGATGTTGAAACTTTTAAGAATAAGGTGACAGATGAGTTTTTTAATTTATATAATGTTTATGAAAGTAAATATGGAACCGTGTCTCGATTTGCCCCTTCTCAAACATCCAAAAATGTAAGTAAACGGACCAAAGGTTTATTTGCACAAGCTGCTAACTTGATGTCTAAGTATTCAGGTACAGAATCATCATCATCTAGGAGAACTCAAAGCGATGTTTCGGAGTTGCAAATGTACTTAAGTTACGACTTCATGAAAGGCATGGACGATGAAGAGAAGTTTGGCCTCGACATCCTCGATTGGTGGAAATCACAAGCCGTGAAACATCCAATTTTGTCGTCAATGGCTCGTGATATTTTTGCTATCCAAGTCTCCTCCGTTGCTTCCGAAAGAGCTTTTAGTGCGTCGGGAAGAGTTCTAGACGATAGAAGAACAAGACTAAAACCCGAAACACTTGAAATGTGTGTTTGCTTCAAGGATTGGTTGGATGCCGAAACTCGTTCTCAAGATCGTACTTATGCACAAAACGACGACGATGAAGGAACGTCGACTTCTTTTAGTTCTCAATCCACTCAATTGGCGGATGAACTTGAACCTCTAGGAGACGAAGACGAAGATGAAGACGAAGGCGAAGACGAAGACGACCAATAATAATTACATGATTACATATTTACATTATACACTATTGTATTCTTTTTGTATTATCGAACTTCGTATTCCGTATAATAAATGAAGTTATTCAATATTCATACACTATTGTACGATTTTTAATTATCATTACTTATTTTGTAATTTTGTATTATTGAATTATCGTATATTCGTACCGGCTAGTCGGCTACCGTCATATAATAAAATAAGTTATTCTTCATTTTTTTGTGTTTTCGGATTATCGCACTAGTATTTTTTTTTATTATATGCATTTTTGTTTTTAATTCGTTTTTTTTTAACATTTATTTTTTTTTTTTTAAAAAAAAAATAAAAATAAAAAAAAATAAAAAATTAAAAACGGCACGGTTTGGCCCGCGGCCCGGCACGGCACGGCCCGCTAGGCACGTGGGCCGTGCCGTGCCGTGGGCTGGGGTGTGCCAATTCCAGGCACGGCACGACACGGGCACCACCCCGGCACGGCCAGGCACGGCCCGCGGCGGCACGGGCACGGCCCGTGCCCATGTTTATTCCCACTTTCCAAATTTCTCTTCAAAATACCACAAATTCTTCTCAGAAAAAAACAGCGCAGAAATACTTGAACACTTAACCACTATATCATCCACAAAAACCCAGAAAAAACTCCCATTTTATCACTCAAACTCAATCAAAATACCCAATTTTTGTACTAATTTTAGTGGGATTTGAAGTAAATTGAAGTTGGAATTCTGGGGTCTGCATGGTTAAGCAACTTAGGGGAGAGGATTTCTTGTTGGGGTACTTGAAGAAGAAAGAGAGAGGAAAGCTTTTTCTACTTCAACTATGGCGGGTGGTGGGGTTATTGTTGCTCAGTTGCTGCCATTTTCTTCAACGCCTCAACATCATTACCATTTTCTCTCTCCTCCTCGTTGGAATTCTTCTTCATTTTCGCGCTTGCCGTCGTCTTCTCGAATACACAATCGCTTCTCTTCTCGTCGATGGTTGAATGCTGCTTCCTACCCTCTTCTCCCTCCTCTGAGGTAAGCTGGAATTTACTTTAATAATTGGAATTCTCCTTCACTTTTTGTTTTTTTTGGATAATATTTGTTTGAATTTGGTGGGGTTTTATTGAAATGAAGTGGGATTATTGAATTTATGGCTATTACAATTTATTTTATGTATTGTGATAATTGGGTGGGTGGAATTCTGAAATATGAACTGAATTATGATGATTAAGTTTTGGTATATGTGTGAATTACCATAGTATGATGGACATATGGTTGATTGGGAAAAAAAGGGGTAAAGGTAATGTTGAGATTGTATTCTTGATAAATTATGATGGGATTTCAAGTGAAGAAAGGAAGTTAAGGTAATGTGGATTAAGTGGCAATTTTCTATGTGCAACCAGTTGTACTTTGAGCATGGTACAACCTACTATGTTGCGCCCATTGTGCTTGTAACTTGTGACTTTGTGAGTACATGGGCAAAAAAAAGCCTTGATTAAGATGTGTATATGATTTTAGGAGAAGTAATATTATGCCTTATTGAAATGTTGAGAATGTATACTTATCAATTGTGGTGTTTATGTTTATGAGAGATACAAGTTTATGCGATTTCAAAAATAGAAACAATGCTATCAAGACTATGTTTTTTGGTTGGGATGATATTGAGCATCTCATTAGGGGCATGTAGTAGCTGATGAGAACGGTAGTAAGCAGCTATGTACCTAAAATCGGTTCCTGAGTCTTGAAGCAATTTGTTAAAGTAATTGGGAAGGTTTTAATTCAAAGTGTGTTACAATTGTTTGTTTAGTGCAGTTAGGGAAGTTGGTAGATAGCTTTAAAAGTTGCAATTTATTCAAACAATCCTAGGTAATTGGCAATTTCATTGATTTGGTTTAAGGTGAGGAAGGTTGTGGTCCTTTAAGTAGGGACAAATAAGCTCATTAATAGATTGTGCATAGTGTGAAATTCCATTTGGAAGTGTGAGTGCTCTAGTAGGAGCTACCAAGCATGTGGAAAGATTGGTGAGACTTCTCATCAATTTGAGTGTCTGAAAGTTCTCTACTAGAAGCCATAGAGAATTTCTTGCATATCACAATGTACTTTTCACTAGGGTAATTGTATTACTTGTGGCTGATAATATAAGTTGAAGTGGATTTATTCTTCCACCATAATTTTACTGTTAATTTTTTTTTCTTTTTTTTTTCTTTTTCTGCCGTCACTTTGTTGTTTGAATGGTCTTGCTGCCTTATATATAATGCACAATTTCCAACAAGAAGTTGCAGATTCGGAATCCTCTTAATCAGCCAATCCTCCCCCCTCTTTTAATTTATCCAAAAATAGTTATGAGGGAATCGCTTAAGTTACGTTTTCCTATTTACAGGGTTGATGATTTTTGTGCAAGATGTTCAATGATAGATACTGATGTACTTCTGGATAACGTTGTTTCTGATGAAGATACTGAGGATGACTTGTCATCTTCTGCTTCTAATTATTCTGACATTCTTGAGGCTGAGTCTTTAAATATATTGAGTGATAGAAGTTACGTTGATAACGTTTTGACTGCATTGCCAGTAAGTATTTTTGCAAGGCAGTAGTTATTAACATAATTAGTCTCTACTGTGCTCATGCTTTTTATTTATGTCGAGTATCTGATGAATGTGCTCAGGTTTTATCTGAGGAAGAACAGAATGTCCTTGCTGCTACTCCTGCTCATCCTGCTGGCTTGTATGGTAAAAGATACATTCCTATTTAAGAATATAATTGGTATCTCACATGTATTAACTCTTGGTTTATCTGTTTATGCAATTTGCACACGAGTGCTATGTCAATAAAGTGTTCTGATGATGATATACTGTGATTATTAAATTTTATAATAGTATAAATCTTTTGACCTCTTGTATCTCCTGTTTAACTTGCTAAAGTATGAAATTTTTTATTAACATGGCCTATAATGTGCTTTCACAAACAACTTTCGGTTGCATGCAGAAGAAATATCAATTGTTTACTCCAACGATAGCACATTTTTTACTGTATACATATTAAATAGCGCTCATGTATAGAGCAACCTTAGTTATGGGGTCTTACTATGTGACTGTCTTACTATAGGATTATACGATGGCAGAAAAGGGCACTGAATTTGAACATAACCTGGTGCAGTTCTTATTATGATGGTTGCTAACCTCTGTTATTTGCTTGTTTCAGCTTTATATGCCAATTGTTTAGTAGGGAATTTTGTGGAACAACTATGGAATTTTGCTTGGCCTGCTGCTATTGCACTGATCCATCCAAGCCTTCTTCCTGTTGCAGTCGTGAGCTTTTTCACTAAGGTGACTTTGTCCTTAGAATTGAAACTATTTGAATTCTTGAACATGCTATTTTATGATAGATGTGGTTCTGACTTTTAAGTGAATTTCATTGTGAACAGCTTGCAGTTATTCTTGGAGGCCCATTAGTTGGAAAACTCATGGATCATTTCCCTAGAGTACAGGCATATAATTGTCTAAGTATTGTCCAGGTATTATTCTTTTCTTTCTGTATTTAATATGCCATTCTGCATCTCTTTTCATCTTTCTAAGATTCACTGTGTATACTAGGTAACTACCCAGCTGATGTCAGTGGCAATGATAATTCATGCTCATAAAGTTTGGTCTGCTTCTGTGTCATCCATTCTAGTTCGCCCTTGGTT
The DNA here is from genome assembly GCF_948465745.1 of Chenopodium album. NCBI lineage: Eukaryota > Viridiplantae > Streptophyta > Magnoliopsida > Caryophyllales > Amaranthaceae > Chenopodium > Chenopodium album. The sequence goes on from NC_137855.1 coordinate 3,791,127, forward strand.
TGTTATTCTTGTTATAGCAGGTGCAATTGAGCGACTATGTGGGTTAGCTTTGGGTGTTGCCATGGAACGTGACTGGCTTGTACTGGTAATGCTTATTGTGTTCCATCGGATACTGTTATTTTCTTTTTCCCTAGGATTTCAATTCTCTGAAGTAGGCATTTTGTCTTCTGCAGCTAGCTGGGACCAATAGACCTATTGCACTTGCGCAGGCCAATGCTGTTATCAACCGAATTGATCTTCTCTGTGAGGTAATAAATTATTTTATCTGGGTGATCACCCTGAATTTTATCTGGATTTGTACTTATTTACATTTTGTTCTGCTATCATTCACTCACAAGTACATATTACCAATCTGAAACATCTTAGCGGATTTTACAGTGTTATGTATACTTGCAGATTGCAGGTGCTTCTCTATTCGGAATTCTTCTGTCTAAAAATGACCTTGTGACCTGTTTGAAACTCGCTGCTGGTTTTATGATCTGGGGTTTGCCACTTACAGTAAGTAATCCGTTCCTCTGCAATCTTTATAATGCTCAGCCGTTCCATACCATCTATTAACCTCTGTTCTCTCTTTGTGCATGTATTTGTGTTTAGGTTGCTCTTACTTGGTTGACCAACATGGTTTCAACTGGTGTTCTTGACCGTGCTAAATGTCCGCAGACCTGTTCTGAGTGTAATACTCGATTAACCCGGGAAGATAATGAGAATATAGGTGAACTTTATTGATCTCTCAAAGCGTATTTGGTTAACATTTTAAGGGTTTTTTCCCCCCAATAATAACATTAGCTTTGTGTTTATCTGTGTTTTACAGTGAGTTCAGGTATTAATGCTATCAAACATGGGTGGTCAGAGTATATACAGCAGCCTGTTCTTCCTGCAAGCGTAGCCTATGTGTTTTTGTATTTCAACATTGTTCTCACACCTGGTGGTTTGATGACTGCATTTTTGACTCAGCGTGGTATGCTTTGGCTTTTTAAATAAAGTTTCTATGCATTTATATTACCCATGCAAACATGATGGCACTTTCTCTATGTAGCATTGATGTGGAGTCTAATGAATATCTATATTGACACGCTATTGAGTATTGACTAAATCTTTCAGAATTATTTTTTGTACACTTTTTAAGTAAGAGAAACATTTCAAAAAGAACTAAAGACACGGTCATTAAGACACAATTTCTATATCTGGACGGTGCAGTGGTGAACACATAAAATAGCTTAACTTTGATTTATAGTTGGAACACTTTTGATCTCTCTCTAATTCTCTGCCTTTAACATCAAAGATTAATATACTCTGATTAAGCTAATAAATAAGAACTGGGTTTTGTGTCTGAACTGGAACTAGTACCATTTTTTGCAAGTTGCATAGTTATAGCTATAGCTTTAAAAATGATGACCTGGTTAGTTGCATTTAGTCTTTGGGGGTAGAACTGTTTTATTTGTGATTAGCTGCTTCCGTTGCATTATTGCCCATGTGTGCACAAGTATTCATATCTTTGTATTAAGAGTATATGTCTAAAGTATTCATATCTTTGTATTAAGAGTATATGTCTAATGTATAACTTTGGAGTTTTTGACAGGTCTTAATTCCTCCATAATTGGTGCTTTTAGTGGATTATGTGCTATTATGGGTGTTGCAGCGACATTTGTATCTGCAAAACTCATTGAAGAGCTTGGTATCTTAAAGGTTGCTGCTTCTGTAAAGTTTCTCTCATTTATTTAATGCCATTGAGATCTGTTCTCACAAAAAAGTTGTTGCAGGCTGGGGCTGTTGGGTTAATTTTCCAGGCATCACTTCTTGCTCTAGCAGTTGCTGTTTACTGGAGTGGATCTCTTTCTCAGCAGACACCCATCTTATTCTTCTTGTTCCTAATCGTAAGTATATCTTACAACTCAATCTACCTTGGTTTGATTGATGAAATTCTTGTCTCGTCAATGAATTTGGCAAAATTGTTAGTTAAAGGCTATTTTATTTTTAATTGTGGTAGTCTTCTGCATAAATTGTTTTTTTTTTTTTTTTTTAAAGATGTTTCTTTCGGATGGTGATGATGGAGGTTTCATTTAGTGTAGCGGATTGTTTGATACAAACCTGTAATTAGTTTTCATTTTTTCTCTCTCTGATCTCCCATTTTGCTTTGATATGCAGGTTGTATCAAGGTTAGGACACATGTCATATGATGTAATTGGCCAGCAGATTCTTCAAACTGGAATCCCATCATCAAAAGCTAATCTTATTGGGACGACAGAGGTCTCCGTTGCCAGTTTGGCTGAGTTTGTGATGTTAGGCATTGCAATAATCGCAAACGATGTTTCTCATTTTGGATTTCTAGCTATGCTTTCACTCCTGTCTGTTATTGCGGCAGCATATATTTTCTGCCTATGGTTGATGAATCCTTCAGAAGAACAAAGGAGGCTTTTTGCCTTTTGAACGCCACTTTTGATGACGTGAGTACTCTACCTTATCAAAAGAAAACTTTTTGAACGAAATTTTATTTCCAGTGGAAAGTAAAACACTACCCCAAGTTTTGAACTTCATTTTCCTTTGTTTGGCTCCTTGATAGAAAGGCTAGAGTGGTAAGGAAGAGGGAGGGATGAAGAACTAAGGTGAAGGACAAACAAAAATGTGGCAATCCTTTCTTACAAGAGGGGAATTATTTTCACTAATTACCGACCAAACAATTGAAAATGAGAACACTGGTAGTCCAGAAAAATGATTTTCCTCCCAACCAAACACAGCCTTGGTCAAGGGATGCTCTTCAATCTTGTTTGTACATACTTATAATTATGTTTTGAAAGTTGGCCACAAATCTGAGTTTTCTTGAAGGAGCTTTGCTGTAGAATATTATTGCATAGAACACTGCGCTTATTATCTCTCTCTGTCTGATTGTGTAGTAACTTTTCTTAGCGCTCGTTGTTCTTGCATAATTTCTGGTCCAGGTGTTGCTGAGCACTGGCCAAGCCTTTCAACAATCACAAATTTGATTCTTTGGGGACAATTTGCATCCTTACAGGCGTTACTTCTCTATTCCGAGCATTCCCCTTGTACATCAATGAAAAGGTGACAAGTTTGACCCAATTCTATTCTTTGCTCTCATCTTAGTGGAAGGTTATGATGCTGTTCACTAGTGATGAGCCTAACCCTGTACAGACTACAGAAATCTCATTAAGCGTAATATTAATGTAAGCAGTTGCTGTGAATTATCAATTTGTCATCAAAGAAGTTTAATTTAGGTACTTCTGATTGTGAATATGTGCTCTATAAAAAAATCAAATAAAAAAAGGTAGTCGAATTGTTTTGTAAATAAGGTTTATTCTGATTCGTTGGCAGAACTTTCTGATACCAGTTGTAATTATATTCTCACATCCTAGCTTTAGCAAGTACTTAATCTCGCTAATGAATGAAAATAACAATGTGTTTTTGTTCCGAATGATAGTATATTAATAAGTATCTGAAGATCAGGTAACATAATTGCAAAGAAACAGAAGACGAGGGATGTGGTTGAAATTTTGTAATCGGTTTTCGGGGCTTCATTATGATTACTGTGAGTCTGTGAGTGTGGGCTCTCTGATTTTGCTTTGATATCAGGTGTTATTCAAGGAAAGATGTGATGTTTCAAGGAGCCCTTGAAGTTGCTGTAATTAACTCTACTGTATCTGTATGTATATGCTGAAGGAATCTTAATGGTCTTTGCATGGTACATGTACAATTTAGCTCTGAATTATATTACATGCAGTAGCAGCACTGGCACCTGTGTTATCTTGTTTGTGGTTGTGATGAATTTGGACTTTGAGTTCTCATCAGTTTTATTTTTGGCTTTAGGGTTCGGTGTAACGAGGTCGAACTGTGTATTCTCTAAGCATCCACAGGGTTTCCATTTTAGTGTGCATATAGCTTCTATTAATAGAAAGATTATCTTTTTGTACTGGTCGGAGACATGATTGCTTGTTTTCTTAGATCCTTATAATTATGAAAGTTACGTATTAGTATATAAAGGGATAAAGGTTGATAAAACTAGTTCGAAATTAAATTTGTAGGGAAATACAGTAGTATCTACTATCTACCACCTTAAATCGAGTATGAGAGCACCCACATAAACTAAAATTTCGAACCCTATACTTGCAACCAAAAGGAAAAGTACAAGTATTAGCAAATTTTATTTTTAGGCTAGGTTCTTTTTACCTTATTTAAAGTATTAATAAAATTATAAGTATATTGACAAACATGCATAAAAGTATGGTGAAAGTACAAGTAATAGTAAGGTGAAACATATATTGAATGCAAATGTCAATTATCAAACATAATAAGGTGAAGGAAATCACGCGTTATACTACATGCCTGTTCTATTCAGCTTATTTTCAGTTCAGTTCATTTCATTTCTTATCTTAATTTTCTTCTCTCATAAAATATTCAGTTCAGTTCAGTTTCAATCAGTTATTTCAGTTCAATTCAGTCAATCAGAACAGGCCCTACACCTTGTGCTTGTCACTCGTTGGTATAGTGAAAGTACAAATACCTTGTAAGAGCACAGATTCAATGTATAATTTCACACTAATGAGAATATATTTTGCAAGTAAAAAAAAAAAGTTGAGGAAGGCGAGAAGATAGCATAGAAAAAGAGTAGAAGCGAGAGTGTGGTGTGGGTTTTGTCGTATAGGTGCTCGCATAAAAGGTGGGTGGGAGTTGGAGTTGGGGTTGGGGTTGGGGTTGAGGTTGAGGTTGGGAGGTCAACACTCAACACCACGTACCCGTTACGTTATCTGCTGTGCTGCTTGAAATTCGAGTCTTGGTCCTTCTCGTCAACCTAGGCACTCTCACTTGTTCGCTTTCACTCAATTTTCTTTCTCATTTACAATTACACATATAGATACTCTCTTCAATTCTGCTCTTGTTTTACGCATGACCTGTTTTTGCTTTGGTTCTAGAGTTTTTTTATTTTTATTTTTTAGGCCTTTATTGGTAAATTAGCTACTATAACTAATTTATACGAGTATAATTGATTTGATTAGCTGATTATGTAAAAGTATTTGATAAATATGGTCAATACTCGTTATAGTATAAGTAATCACTAAAAAGCTAAATGTTTATCAATCTATTTTTAAATAGCTTATTTTTTTGAGATTTTCTTATAAAGAGTATTTCAGTAAGTTATTTACATGATCAAATTTCTAAAAAGTTTCACTAAGAAAAAAATACCAAATAAAATTCTTAGTCTTTTATTCATTTTACTTAGGCCAATGAGATAGAATAATGAAGTAAAATGAATTGAACTAAACTGAAATTATGTATTGATTGAATTGAAATGATAATAAGCCAAAAAGAACACAGTAGTCTTACACGTAATTCATTAATCACCATTGTATGCTCCATGTATTACTCCGTTTTTTTTTTCCTAATGTATTTAATCACGGAGTACAATATTACTTAAGTTAAACAACAATTCTTGTTATCTCTTTGATATGATTTCCATATGAAATCTTTTTTAGTGGCATTGCTGAAGACACAATGACAACAACAGAAAATCTTGCGTGGACCTGGTTCACAATAATATTATTGTGGACCTAAGGTTTATTCACACGTAACTGGCATTATATTCAATATAGTGATCCTTATTTTTAACATAGTAACCTTATTTTTAACATAGTAGCCTTTTTTAAAAATTTGAGTGACCTTTAATGTTATTATGAATTTTGAATACGACATTATGTTGAATAGTGACCTAATTTTAACATAATGATCGTTATTATTCATATTGACTATTATATTAAAAATTTCATTAAAAAATTAACTTTTTATAGCTTTTATAATGTCACACTAATTTTTATTTCAACATAATAACCTTTATTTTATTATAGTGACCTATTTTTTTTATTAATAAAACAATCATATTATCTCTAATGTTAATGGTCCACAATAAATTAGTGTGAACCAGGTTCATTTAAGAATTTGTATGACAGCAATTGTATTTTCTTACAAGAAAGAATAAAAATCTCAAGGTAATATTCTACTACTACTCGTACATCTCTTTTTATTTTATTTAATCTACAGTATTTATATTTATGATTGAAAAGATGGATGTCATTCTTTCATCTCAATCCTCAAAAAAATGAGTATTTTTATAAGTTAATGTTGAAATTGGTGCTGAAGGTTTCAAGTTTCGATGGAAGAAAGTTTAAAGTTTTGAGGAGAGAGAAAAATAAAAGTAGTTGAGTGAAATACCGAGTGTAAGTAAGAAAGACTAGCAGTAGGAAATGAGTCAAATAAGTTTCACGTGAATCAATGCAATTGCCGCCATTTCACCCTCACTGAATACACTCCCGTGTTTATCGCGTTCCTACTTTCTACGCCTTACAACAAAAGTATCAAATCGAATTATGCACAACAAAGGATATTATTTGTGAGATATAAAATATTACTTTGTTATACATAATAAGAAACGGAGGTAGTATCATTAAATTGTTGATTTGGAGCCTGTTCACTTCAGCTTAATTTCAATTTAGTTTAGTTTCAATCAGTTCAGTTCAGTTTAGCTCATAATTTCTTTCTCTTATAAAATATTCGTTTCAGCTCAGCTCAGTTCACTTCAGTTCAATTTAGCTCCAATCAGTTCAGTAAATATGAACATGTCCTTACTTGAAAAAGTTATTTTCTCAAGAGGTATGAAATTCGAATCTTATTAAGTGAGAGTGTTAAAAGTTTGGATTTACACTCCTTCCTCTATTCTCAGATGTTTAACCTATAAATACTTGGCTAAAAGATTATTAGGGTTGAAATTTGGTTATAGTCCTACTCATCACTAAATAAAGCCCAAAGTATTCTACTTTACAAAGTACTCGTATATGGCAATAAAGGGATTATCTCAAAATGTGAAAATTTTCAATTGCTTCAAATTGTTGCTAAGTTAGTAAAGGCGTGTATATTTTGTAATGTAACGTTGAATTAGTCTCGATCATATTTTAAATTATTATTATATTTGTTAATACTCCGTACATAATAAAACACAAATGGATTAATTGTTATGATCAAAGTTATATACTGACACACTATTACAGCTTCACAAGCGTTACTTAAATTGTCAGAACAGAAGTAAAAACGGAGCGAGTATAAATGTGACAGAAAAATGTATGATGTTGTAAGAAAGCATGGTAGCTTTAACAAGAGTAGTACCTTCATATGGTTTTTTGGGGACAGACAAAGTGATAGTGAGAGTGACAGAAGGAGTGAAAGAAAAACCATAAATTCATTCCACATATTCATCATCTCCCAAAACTTGAAGAAAGAGGTGAGATTCTTTCCCTTGACATATCCCACAAACAAACACTTTCCCCAAGGAACCTTGAGAAGGGACATAATTTCTAGATAACACACCCCACTACTCTTTCTTTTACCTTGAAAATTGGGGGCCATTTTGCTAAGCAAACAGCCAAACACCTTGAACCTCCCCTTTCCATCAATCCCTATACCTTCTCACTACTGGGAATATGTAAATATTATTCTGAAAAATAAAAACTCTTTGTAAAGAAAATATTTTTAATTAAAATACCTTTTAAAATTATTTATACTATCTTTATGAACAACCCTTTAAAGCAACAAATTAACAAACAACTCTATAATACCAAGTGATTTGTTTTTCCCGTCAAAAAAAAAAAATGATTTGTTTTTAATTTTTTACGGGAATTAAAAAAAGTACTCGTAATAAACATACTTAGTAATACGGAGCAATAACTTAAAACAATTAAAGTGCAACGATTTTATTAATTTTACTCATATTTTCAAGGAAAATAATTAATTAAAGCAAATTGAAATTAATGTGTTGTATTTTCCCTCAAAAAAAGATTAATGTATTGTATTAGTGCACATTACACAACTAACCATGTACAAGGGTGTTGAGATTAATATGAAAAATTAAAATAAAATAATACGGAGTTTTTTTTTTTTGAAAGCAAATAATACGGAGTATAGTGTAGATAATGAGGACAAACTTGGGATATTAACAATATTATATCTGTATTTAAAAAGTGAATGATTTTGATTGACACACGTGTCAATTCATAACTTTATCTTTTATTGTCTATTGGCAAAATTAATAAAAAATTGATATTATGAAAATATACATTGTGAGATTTGTGACCAATCTAACAAAACTAAATAATATTTGTATTTTAATTAAGTCAAAATTAATATGTAAATAGTATAAAAATCAAAGTCATGAACTTATTTAAATACAAAAGAAGTACTGTATTATGTGACGAAAGGATTACAATTTACTCGTACAAACATATAGACATTATATTGTTAATTTGTTTGTAACAAAGGGATTACAATTTATGGAGTTTAAACCAATGTATCAAGGGAAAAAAAAGGGTACGAGTACAAAAAACAAGGAAAAGCCAAGAAACCAAAAAAAATGCTTGACCTCAAAACTCAACACAACACAACTTCCCATTTCTTGATTTCATTTCCCCACAACCCAATGCAATTGCATCTCCCCCCATACACACCATCATTTTCAGCTAGACAACTAAGAAACCCCAAAATATTCATAAAAAAAAATTATAAAATTAAATTAAAAGTGTGAAACAATACAAATCTGTCTCTCACTCACTCACACTTTCTCTCTCCATCTGTCAAATGTCATGTCTTTCCATGATTTTACATCACTTCATATAAATTCTTCAAAACTTTAGTTATTTAACCCTCATGCATTTTAGTCCCTAAAATACTCATCTAGGCATTATATACATTTCTTCCGTTCTAATTTACTTGCTCCATTTTTATTTTAACATGCAGTGTGTTTAATTTATATTTTCAATTTCATTTACACTATGAAAAGTTGTCAATATTATTTTGTCTCTTGAGTTGATTAATGTAATTTTCAATTATGTTAAAACAAAATAGAAAAAATTGAATAAATAAAAGATATACAAAGTATTTAATTAATTCTATATATTAGAAGACATGATTTTTTATACTATCTTTTCACCTCCACTTTCAATAGTCCCACTATTAGCTTAAAGAGTTGGGTGTTGGTTGTCACAGTGACAATATATTGGAGTTGAAAGCACCCATCTTTTCATGTCTTAATTGTTTCATCAGACTATCACTCACTATACTAGTACTCGTACTAAAATTTCACTCATTATTTTTTTTCTATCATAATAAATATTTCTAATTTCTTGCAATTTCTACTCTAAAAATCTTACTTCTACAATTACTCAACATTTTAGAGAGAGAAATTAAGAGAGTTGGTTGTTTGCAAATAAAGATGGGTTCTTTGGGAAGTTATGAAGGAATTGAAGGTAAGAAAGCAATGTGGTTGTATCCAAAGGTGGTTGGTTCTAATCCTTCTGAAAGATGGGGGCACACTTCTTGCTTCTACCAGGGTCATGTTTATGTCTTCGGGGTAAGCTCTCGTTTTTGTTCCCGTGAATTGTCACATTACTAGTTCAAATTACACTCTCAACGTGATTATTATAAACTTCCGACTAGGGAACTTATATTAGTCTATGAAGATATATACTTTGTATTCTTGTTGATTTGATGTTTTCCTCAAATTTAATACTACATGCTTTTGTTGCATTATAGGTGATTTCTCACTTTGTGTTAGTTGTTTTAGTTGATTTCTGGGTTATGCTCTCATAACACATGTCTGATAATCTTTTGTACTAGTATACTAGTAGAATTTAATTTTTGATTTCTTTTTAAAATTCATGTAATTTTGCTAGGAGGTTACCAATATTTTTACCAAAATGGAGGTTACCAATAAGTATTTACTTTTTTTTTTAAAAAAAAAAAAACCTTTTAACCATCCTGCAGTCACATTGAAAATTTACACTTTTTTCATCTATTTTCAGGAAAAGATTTAGGTAGGATACATACGAAGTGTTAATTAGTGTTTCTAATGCACTTTAATATAAAATCTTTCCATATTTGAATATTCTCAACAATTTATGATTAAAATGGTGTATAATGTCTAACCAAATGTTTGGATTCTATGATTCTATCATATGCAGTACTTAATAGATAGTTAGTGTGTGTAATTTTCAAAATTTTGTGTTTGTTCATTTTCAGGGATGTTGTGGGGGTATGCATTACAGTGATGTATTAGTCCTAAATCTAGATACAGTGTGTTGGACAACTCTAGTGACCACCGGCAAGGGGCCGGGCCCGAGAGATAGCCACAGCGCCACGCTGTGGGGGAGCAAAATTATAGTCTTTGGGGGTACAAATGGTTCTAAGAAAGTCACTGACCTGCACATTTTGGACCTTGACTCCAAGGAGTGGATCCAACCCTTGTGTTCGGGGGCTTACCCTTCAGCACGAGAGAGCCATACCGCCACTCTAGTTGGAGACGATCAATTAGTCGTGTTTGGTGGGAGTGGAGAAGGTGTAGGGAACTACTTGAATGATTTGCATTTTTTGGACCTTAAGACCATGAGTTGGACTTCCCCTATGGTGAAGGGTGATGCCCCTCCACCTAGAGATAGCCACATAAGTGTTGCGGTTGGGAGGAAGGTCTTCGTGTATGGCGGTGATTGTGGGGACCGATACCATGGTGATGTGGATGTGTTTGATATCGATACCTTGATGTGGTCAAGGGTAAGTTTCCTTAATACTTGTTTTAACAAAAACAGGCTGAAATTAGTGAGAAATATGCTCCGAATATCTGATTAATTATGGTTGTTGTGACTTGTTTTGGCAGTTGGAAGTTCGAGGAGCTTCACCTGGAAGGAGGGCAGGGCATGCTGCTGTCAGAATTGGGACTAAGGTTTGTGATGCCTGGACTTGAATGATCTATTTTTCTTATTGCTCTAATGCTATTTTATGATGAGTTATGGAATTATGGTCATGGTTTGTCACTGCAATAAAACTAGTATGGTTGTCTGTTCAGTTTGTGTATGAGCTGTTTACTGATGTTAATGAAAAATATGCAATTCAGGTTTATGTTATAGGCGGAGTTGGAGACAAGAGATACTACAACGATGCTTGGGTCCTTGACACAATTTTATGTTCATGGTCTAAGCTTGAGATTTGTGGTCAGCCACCTCAAGGGCGATTTTCTCATACAGCAATTGTTACAGACTCTGACATTGCCATATACGGAGGGTTAGTCCCTACACCTCTATGGCTCAACCCTTTTTCATGCTTCTTTGCTCATTTTTTCATTAAAACAGTCTTTCTAAGCGCTCTCTCATTTCATTAGACTGGTCAGAAATAAGGTTGTAGGTGCCTTAAGTGTGGATAAAAACTTGTCAGTTTGGTCGATTTTAGGTTATATTGGGCTGTCTTGAGTTTCTGGTTAAACTACAATGTCAGATTGGTTAAGATTTTTGCCGGGTTTTGGCATAAGGCATGATCCATAGTCTTATGCACATTTGCTCCAATGTAACGTGTGTGCTCTCTAATAGGTGCGGAGAGGATGAACGTCCTTTAGGGGAACTCCTAATATTGCAACTTGGGAATGAGCATCCAAATGGTCGTTACAACATTTCAATGTGCAAGAGCTTTGGAAGTCAAAGGAACCAACGAAGGAGAAGTGGTCAGTCAGATACTCAGCGGCAGAAGACAATGCTTTTAGGAAGTTGCATAGAAACTGAAAAGACGGATGCAAATGAGCTAGACACTACACCCACAAAGAGAAGGAGAACTACTCATGCAAACACATTGGAGCGGGAAATAGAACAAGAAGAGCATTCTCTTTCCGTGTCACAAAACTCCTCTCCGTCACAATCTGATCAGGAGCAAACAACTGTCCAAAACCTAACTTCTTCCACACCAATACCTCAAAGTTTCCCATTCCACTCGATAAATCAACCAAACAAACCTCCAAGGCAAACACCACAAAATCTGCCCGATGTCTACATCCTAGGGGAGCATCGACCTAACCAAAGACATGCACATTCCTTGCCATTAACTCACGCAGTTAAAAGTGAAGTTGAATTTTTAACAGCAGAGGGGAGACACCTCAATCAAAGCATTTCTCAAAACTTGGTAATGAATTTGTGTTGCTTTGGAGCATTTACGATTGCTATATTTTGAATTCACTTTCTTATTATTGATGTCTAACCTTCTAATAAAAAATTCCGAGTAGATTGGAGCTGAAGTGCATGGGAAAGTGGATGGTTCATTCGATTCTGGTTACCTGATGACGGCAAATGTTAATGGGAGAATATTTAGAGGAGTCCTGTTTGCTCCTGTAAGCATCTTTGTCAGTTTGTCACCTTAATTATACATTTTCTTTTATATGCATAAGCGCTAAATTATGTGTCTATCTACAAATGCAATGTTCAGGGACCAAATACCTTGTGTAAAGGAGCAAATCGGAGCCAAAATAGCTTTGGTCAAATTCCAGGTGCTCAGCAATGTACAAATTCGAATAGAGGATCCCCTTTTGGAAAGAGTCCAATCTTTAAACCTCTAAAAAACCCTGGTGCAGGATTTAGCCATGAGATTGGTCATGGGAACATGGATCGCCCCTCGCCCATCTTTCAAGCTCTACCAAGAAAGGATCAAGTGTTAAGGGAGAGAAGTGATCTCCAAGGTGTGGTTCTATCACTAGGAGGACCCGGAAGTAGTCATGTATAAATCTGTGTTGATGATAGTGTGCCATTTTGCTATGGTATTTGGTATTTTGGTGTGTTGCCTATAATTGTGTTGAGAAGTTTAGGATAAATTCATGTGTTACCTTTTCGTGTTTGCAATCTTGGCATTTTGGCAACGCCAACACTACCTCTACCAGTCGATCAACTGGTCATCTTCAGTGGCATATATACCCCCATAAGAAAGTGTACAAAATACCTTTTCTAGTCGTAGGAATTAACCCAAACTTGAATTTTACATGAACATTGGTAGCCAACTTTTGGTCTTAGCCAAAATTAACCAAACTCTCTTGTACAAAGTACCTTTTCCAGGAAAATTGATTTTAGCACATCCTTTATTGATTTTGACACACCCCTATCTGAGAAGAGCATAGAAAATTGTGTTCTCACATAGAGGTGTGTGAAAATCATTCCCCTTTTTCTAGTCGTAGATTAAGTTGATTCCGTTTAAGTCATGTTCGGGTTGTATAGAGTATATACTGAAAAAGCTCTCGAACAAGACGCGCAATGGTTGGTCTCCTAAAAAGGAGGGTCGGACTCAATGGTCAAGGTCTGTAATCCAGGTCATGGTCTGACAGTTACGTGAGTCACGTAACACCTAGAGACCTAGTCATAGTCAGTCATCAACTTTGGTTTCACCTCAAGGGTTCACGCACTATTGAGTCACAGTGACCACACTATACATCAAATTCTACATCCCATCATTCAAAACGTATCACGTCTACTCACTCACTCACTCACAAACCAACACTCTTTCTTTTTCTCTTTTCTGCTTTCACCACGTCATTCACTGCATTTTTTATGTCATCCTTGGACAACTATCATTGTACTCAGTAGTCAGTACGAAAGTACTCCTTTTATATGAAAACTAATTCCAAAATTCAAGTTTTAGTTTGAGAAAAAATTAAGGAATCTATTAATTTATCAAATCAAATTTTGAGAAAAATATAATACTACGGTAACTTACATAATTCAATCAAAAATTCAAATTGTGCATTGCATAGTATAGCTGAAATTACATACTTTTTTTTTTTTTTGAAACCCTCAAATTACATACCTGTCATATTTTTTTTTTCAAAGGGTAAGAAAAAAAAAACCATTAGGAAACCCTCAAATTACATACCTGTCATATATGTAGTACGGGTGTTTAACAAAATTCGATGTATTTTTCAAAAAATTTCAAGATAATAACTTGTTATACCCTCGCAATTCGTTCTCCATGTTATATCCATCCACATACAATAAACAAATACAAAGTAAAACATAACCTTTTATTCTACTCCATTACCCTTTTTGTTTACACCATGAACTCACTGTTAAGAACTTTTTGAATAAAATGGAGCAAACAATAAGGGACGGATGGAATATGAATATAGTACATTGGCGGCTTTGGCGCAGAAACATTTTAGCATTCTTACATTATGAATTTATGAACAATATTGTCTTAAAACTTGTACCAAAATTTGGACTCTTAGGTTATACTCTTACTAGAGAAAATCCATAAACCTAAGGCTGTGATGTGGCCCGATTCTAATAGAGTAATGGGCCAACCCAACAAATAAAAACAACTGCAACAAATAAATACGGAGTAAATACAGGTCAAACGACGTCGTATCATCCTTTCTCTTTCTCGAGGTCACCTGAAATTCAAAAGTTCTCCACACTCCAGAACCATCGAAACCTGAACCAAAATCCCACTCTTCCCATCTCACCGGACCACCAATCGCCACCACCGCACCAACCACGAGTTATCGGAAATCAGGGTTTCGGCATACCCCAACTCTCAGGTTTCAGAGCTAATTCCGGCGAGTCTACGGCGGCGATACGCCTCATCCACTTCCACCATGGTGCGCCATATTTTAATTTTCGATTTAAGCTTTTTTACTGTAGATTTTAAACCTAAACTGTAGAATTTTGGTTGATTAATTTTCATTTTTATGATTCATGTTGACCTTATTATTTATTGAATTCTGTGTTATACTGTATAATATTGTTGCAGCTGGGTTGTAAAAATGTAAAATGCTATAATGTAAAACGTTATAAACTAGTAATTAGCTTATTTGTCATTCTTCATTATCCAATTGAAATGAGTGATGATGTATTTGAGGAAGATGGATTTTATACATAAAACTTAGTGGATGATGTCTCATTTAACTATGGAATGAATTTCACATTGAAGGAAATAGTGTACTTTGCGTTTTTTGGGCTTGTATGCTAGTTTTGGTTGTTGATTATGGTGTTTCTTGACACTACTTAACATATTGGATTCGCTACAAGTTTTTGATGATGATAGTTCTGGATTGGTTTCAGAATTTTCAAGGTTTTTTAAATGATTTGCAAGACTGGGAACATTCTCTTAAAGACAAGGATAAGAGGTCGGAAAGCCAGAATTCTCGAAAGGGTAAATCGGTAATTTTGCGTCTTCATTGTTCTTAGTTTCTTACTCTACATATTCTGCAGTATTCTTTGGGAAAGTTGGGTGTGCTACAATGGTTTGTGCAAGTGAATTGGAAATATGAAGTTTAAACTTTAAATTGGCAAACTGGGTTTTGTTGTTCTTTTGTTTACGATAGTTTGTGTTTAATTTGAGCCTTTTGTTTTCATCGGAACCATTAATGTCATCAAGTTGCTTAGATTTTTTTAAGTTGTAATTGCTTAGACTTTATGCATAATTTTTTTTTGTTTGGTTTGGGATGGGGGCGGTTGGAGGCGGGTGGCAATTGGGGGAAGGAGCTGGTATCTAGGGCTTTTTGGTGGTAGGGAGAGTGAGGTAGATAAGGATTATAGGATCACGAAGTTTCTGCCTTTTTGGTTCCTCTTATTTCCAGCAATATCCATAATTGTTTAAACTGTTAATAAGTATGATGAGATACTAATTTGTTGCAGTGGTCGCTTTACTGTTTTTATTCATCAGAAACTTGAAGTGATTAGTGAGAACAAACGACCTGATGGTAAAAGTAATGCTGCTTCTTTGAGCAGTAGTACAAGTCAGCATCGACCACCTATGAGCTACGATCCAGTGAGCCATATGTCAAGTAGTTTGATGACTGATGATAATACTGTGGACGCTGCCTCTGAGAAAGATCTGGTAGAATATAATACAACCCCCTTCCACTTTTTGTCCATTTCATTGCTCTGCGAATTTCCCGTGTGGCCCTGGGCTATTGATTGTGGTTAATGGAGCATTATATGCACTTTTGCAGGGTAATGAATATTTTAAGCAAAAGAAGTTCAATGAAGCTATAGACTGCTATTCTAGAAGCATGGCTTTGTCACCAACAGCTGTGGCTTATGCAAATAGGGCAATGGCCTATCTCAAAATTAAGAGGTAAGTTGCTGTTTCAATCATCAATTATGCAATCATTTGTTTGTATTGTCATAGAAACTGGGATTCTTCTGCTTGCACCTTATGATTTAATATGTAGTTTAGCTGGTCATGCATATTGAATTAACAACACACTAGGATTATGATTTAAAATTGTAACTTTTACTGGTCTTTTCAGATTTCAAGAGGCTGAGGATGACTGCACAGAGGCTCTAAACTTGGATGATCGCTACATAAAAGCATATTCACGTCGAGCTACAGCCAGAAAGGAACTCCGGAAACTCAGAGACTCCTTAGAAGGTATGTTGCAGTGATAGAGATTGTGCCCATTCACTACTAAGTTTTGGGGCAACTACTCAATTAAAACTGCTTGCAGATGTTGAATTTGCGTTGAGATTAGAGCCACAAAATGAAGATCTCAAGAAACAACGTAGTGAAGTTAAATCTCTGTTGGAGAAGGTAATTTATAGCTTTCTGCTACTTATGATATTATTGTCTCTTATGAATTCTGAAGGAAGTCATGATTGGTTTTACTTATTTATCTTAGATTTTCTTTGTCCACCAACATTTGGGTTGAGGTGAAGTAGCGGATCGGCTTCATAAGAGCCACTTATTCTCGTTAATTTCCTAAGTCTAGGCTCTGATTTCTGGATTTCCTGTCGCTGCCTATCTTTCAATGGAAGTTCTTTGTTGACAAGTGAACTTGGCTGAATGGGTGTTGAATTGTGATCAGTTGCTTTTTTCCAGAATTTGCTGATGAAAAATTCGAGGTGTTGAATGCATCATGCATGGACGCCATTTAATACTGTTGCTTAAGTAATGTGGTTTTGAGGGGACTGAGGAAGAGAAAATCATTTTATGTGACGCTAGGTATTACTCCATTTTCCACATCTAAGAGCTGTGCTGGGACTACAGACAACTAAAACAGGCACTTGTTAAGATTTATCAGATTATATTAGGTTGTTGAGGCTGATCATATCTCCATGTACTAGTCAAAGTTTCCAGGTTGCTTTGTCTATGTCTCAGATTGGTAACTGCACTTGGGCCTGGAATCTATAATTATAATTCATCTGAACTCATACTAGTTATAGTTGCGAGGTTGGTGTGTGTGCTTACTAATATGGTGGGTACACAACTACACACTCTTGGGTGTGGAGTCTAGATTATTTGATGATGTACTGCTTTTATCCTGCAATTATTGGTGTACATGATTTGTTTGATTGAAATCAAGTGTCATTGAAGCTGTAAGTTAATTTTTTTGTAGGCAATTTTTGCAAAAGCTGCTGGAACGGCCACTAGAGCTGCACCTAGTGTGAAAGAAGTTAAGAACAAGGTGGATGCAAACGGGCATGAAAAGCCTGTTTTCTCTGCTTCTGAAAGGAGCAAGAAATCCGGAGTAGATGTTCTTCCTGATAATATACAGGTATGGAAATATGGAATATCAGTGTGTTTCAAAAGTTGGAATGTTTTTTGTTTGTTTGAACCATTAATTCTTGTACATTAGTGTTAGTATATGCAGCTCATGGTATAAATACTTGTCAACTTTCTTTATATCGGATGAGAGTAGTTTTCTAGAAACTATATGCTCACGTGTATCATTTTCTGATAATTTAAAGTTAATGTTGCTGGATGATCAACAGTTATCTGCGAACAAATCTTCTGATTCTGGAAATACAGTAATCAAAAGCAAGTCATATGAAGAAAGAAACGAGAAAAAAGTAAGTGGCTTGCATGAAGTTACACCATAAGATCCTTTCATAGAGTTGAATGAGTCTTGCAGTTCACATTTAATAGATTGAAATTATCTTGTGCGCTAAGACTGTGAAGATGAAGTTGCTTCATGATTTTGCATGGAGTATTTTTTTACAATATCTACAACTTTTTACTTATCTGGGTCATTCCATGGTGTTTTCAACTTAGTGTTTTCCTTTTTGATCAGAAGAATGATACAATTGGGAAAAAAGAACTTGGGCTAGCAGTGCAAGAGCTTGCTTTTCGGGCTGCATCTCGAGCCAGGGAAGAAGCTGCTAAAAAAATCAGCACCCCAAATTCTGCTTATCAGTTTGAGGTTACCTGGAGAGGATTTTGTGGTGATCGATCTCTACAGGCTCAATTATTGAAGGTTTGATATTGGCTAATTTTTCCTAATGCTTCAGAATCTGTTTTTGAGATGTAAAAACTTGAATTATATTGGCGGACCGTGGCTTCAAGCTGTGCATAAAAACAGACTATTGCCAGCAGAAATTTATGTTTATGTGACCTCTGTTTCTTGCTGTAGATGTTATTTTTTTGGTTGCTTTTTCGTGCTGCTGATGTTGCTTGTATTTTCTTTACGCCTAGGTCACTCAACCAGATACGCTGCCGCAGATTTTTAAAAACGCTTTGACTGCTCCCTTACTCATTGATATTGTCAAGTGTATTGCAACCTTCTTTAAGTAAGTGTAGGCATTGTGTCTGTTCTAATTACTATAGACCGGGTACTATTATCTCGGTCTGGCTCTTATATCCTTATGATGTATCTTTGTGGTAGTGAGGAGACTGAACTTGCTGTCAAGTATCTGGAGAATTTGACCAAGATCCCACGATTTGACATGATCATCATGTGCCTTTCTCCAGCAGACAAGGCTGGTATGTGCAACTATCAGTTGCAGACAAGCTAGTTATAATAATTTAGTTTAGTTCACTATTATGATTGCTTAAACTTTGGTGTTAACTTGATTACACAGACACTGATTAAAATGTACCTAGTATTATTGAGCTGTTGACTAACTCTACCTATACAGAACTTTGCAGGACATGGGATGAGGAATTTCTTGGCAATGCTACTCCTGTTGAATTTGTGGATATACTTAGCAAACTCCATCCAAGGTATTGCCCTCGACAATGATCCACAATTGCATCTCTGAAGCTTTTGATCCATCAGGTTTCCCCTCTGCTAACGACACTGATTGTATGTTGAGGTTGATGCAATATTTATGAAACTCTCGCTATATATTCTTGTACACACTGTATATGTACTAGAGCTGATTTATGGAGGGGTCTTCTTTTTGAATTATCTCCACGACTCCAGTCTAGTCTCATCTGTTATTTTACTTTCTTGTTTTCGTCCCTGGCCTTACACATACTTCCTCTGTTCTTTTTTACTTGACCTGTTTCTTTTATCACGCTTGCCAATGCAAAACTTTAACGATCAATAACTTTAATTCTCCATAAGTAAAAAATTATAAAAGTTATATATTATGATAGTACTTATTGAGACGAATTCAAAAAGATCTCACATGAATTTTTTTTCCTTACATATTATTCACAAAAGACGGTCAAAGGAGGGGTGGTGAATAGTGTAAAAGTCAAAGCGGGTCAAGTAAAAAAGAACGGAGGAAGTAATTCTTTGGGGAAAAAAGTATGCCTCCCTCCGTGCCATAATTTAGTTTTCCAGTAACTTAATTCGGCTGCCCCTACATACTTATTTTAGTACTCCGTAAGTCGTTTTCTCTCCGTAAATGATATGCATAGATGAAGTATTGATGAAGGGTGCAATCATTGATATGTTGTGGGGAAACATACGTTGCTTAAACTTGTACCTATTTGAATAATAGCAGTAACTATGCATTATTAAAATTGTGAAAAGTTGAACTCCCCTTGCCTTTTAAACGACAAGAAAATGTCCTTCACGGCAACATTCAAGGCCCCCCATCTTTGAAATGTTGCTGGAGTATTTTTGGTTATCGATAAAAGTGGTTGTTTGTGTGAGCTGTGAAACTTTTTTGTGGAGCATTTTTTGAAGTGCTCTATTTCTTGTGGTTTATCAAGAAATTGCTTGCATTTCAAGATAATGTAGCCAAGCAATTATACAAGTTACTGTAGAATCGTTATTATTATCCATTTATCTTTCCATTATTGTATAGATTGATTCTTGTGCGAGCATGCTCGAGTTGAAATTATTTATTACGGAATACTTCATAGTTCTTTATAAGTGCTAGTTCTACTCGGCTTCAAGAAGTTATACTCCATTTCTTTAATTGAAATGTGATGATGATGGTGTAATGAATTATCATACAGTCGTAATACTCATAGTTTATTATGCTTCTTTTTTCGGACAATTATTTATATTTAAATGAAACTTAGATTTAGAAATTTCAGAATTGCAATCTAAAATCTATTGAAAATGATGTCTCCATTTTTCAATTTAAGTCATATTTGTGTATTCTATTGATTTGTAAAAGAATAATAAACAATTCATCTTGAGATGCAAGAGATTTTGTTATAAATCTTCAGCAAATCTAGCCAAAAGAATTTGCTCAACAAGATCTAACAATATAATACTCCGTACATTTATAAGTCAATGAGTTGGAAATCTTAACATGGCGATGGGACCCACAATTAAAGGATAAATTAAATAATTTAGAATATGATGCAAGTTTATACAGGCTGAAAATAACATGGAAAACGTAGATGCATGCAAATGTTCACGTCAAGATTGATCACCTTAGCAAACATGAACCAGGTATTCTTTTGTCTACATGCATGTATACGTAAATGAGAAGAGAATAATTTTTGTAGCATTATCGACTAAGACATTAGGCAGTTACAAGCTAAGTTTATTAATTGGAATAGTTCATAGGTACTTCATATACTCCCTTTGTTTTTTTTATATGCATCAGTTTGACCGGTATATTTATCGAGACGCTGCTTTGACTATAAATATCTTTAATGGTGTATTAGTAAAAAATGTAACAAAATTTTATATTATGAAACTAGACATTAAGATAAATCTATTGATATATATAATATAATAACATTTATTCATTTTTTAGAGGTGAAAAAATTAAGTCAACCATGGTATGTGAATAGTGTATTTGTCAAAGTGATGCATATTAAAAAAACGGAGAGAGTATTACTTATAAGTGGGGTACTTGACTATGATTTATTTTTGTGATAGTAAATATATTAGATGGTTAAAAGTAACTACAGTACATGTACAACTTTGCTAAAGCTACAATACGAAGCCTACCATGCATTAATGACTTAATGTGATTGTAGTTGGTTAACATGGTCCCTAAATTGAACATGAGAGGAATTCAGTTAAGTGTAATTTGACATATAAAATGTCTTTTCTCGTTTATATTCTTACCAAGTTAGCCCACCCCGGTGAAGTGAGAAAGCTTGGGGGTACGTGATTTTTGAGGTTTTGAAATTTTTTGTTTTTGAGTGAAATGTCAAGATTAGTAAGAATAAATTATTGATTTTTCTTACTCCCATTAAGTGCTCCCTTTGTTGTTTTACACATTCATTGTTAATACTATTCGATTATTATTTATTACTCGTACTACTTACTTTACCAAACGAACCACTAGAAAGACATGATTCGAAACTCATCACGTGAGACCTAATGGTCTTTGAGGTAGGGATCCCTTCATCTCTTTTCATACTATAAATTTATGACTTGTCAGACTATATTCAATTCACATGATCTAATCTGATTTTCATATTTGACCAAACTTTAACCTAATTTATACACTAATCCATAAGATGAAAATCACCAAATGAGATAAGATTAGATTCATATTAACACATACACCTACTCTTCAAATATGTACTTTTCATAATTTTCAAAATCTATTCAACGATCAATAAACACTAATAAAAAAATCTAATCAGATTTGATTATTTCTAATTTCTTTTTTCCCTATCCATTAAGAAACAAATAAAAAAGGTTGGGACCAAAAATTTCCTAAAAATAAAGAAGAGGGACTTTACCCAATATTTTTTTCCCCTTTCCCAAAATGCTCAAGAAGAGTGAATTACTGAAATGCAAACAAAGTGATGAGAATCACGTGACATTTCTCCTTTTAATTTTTTGCCTCGAACCACGCGCTCATTTCTTCATCTCTCTTCTCAATTCTCATGTGTGTCAGCCTTTTGATTCTTCATTCTACATTTAGCTCTTGCTTTATTTTCAAAATTTTTCAATTCAATTCAATTTTCTCCCTAAAAGATTAATTTTTTAAAGGAGAAAAAACCCCTTTTAGCAGGGGTCTTCATCTCCTTTCACTCCCTCAGATCTGTTGCTGGGTAAGTTTCTTCTCTCTCTCTTTTTAAAATTTAATCTAATTTTAATTTTATTATGTTTTTCTGTTAAACTTTCTTCTTCTAAATTGCATTTTGTGTTTAATTATACCAGACAAAAAAAAAAAAAAGGGTTTGATTTGTTCTAGAAAAATAACAACGAAACAATTTCTGGGTATGTAATTTTTTCTCTGTTCTCGGTGCTCTTTTACAGACATTTTGGCGATTTCTGGGTATTTTTTCTCCTGGGTTTTTGCTCTTTTTTCTGTTTCATTAGAAAATTTTAAACGGATTTTGAGCTTCACAGTTACAGAAATCAGTACTTGAAACAATTTGTCACACTAATTTTATTATTTTTTTTTTCTGCTCAAAATTTTGGTTGTTGTACATTGTTATACTAATTTTGATTTATATCAGTAAGAAATGAGTAAATTTTTGATAATGTGATTGAATTTGGGAAAATGCAGGAAATGGGGTTTATATCTCGGAAATTATTTCCAGCATGTGGAAGCATGTGTGTATGTTGTCCTGCTCTAAGGTCCAGGTCCAGGCAACCTGTTAAGCGCTACAAAAAGTTGATTGCTGATATTTTCCCCAAGTCTCCTGTGAGTTTGCAAATTTACATTACATTTTAGAAAATTCCCACATTATGATTTTTTTTTTGGGTGCAATGTATCTGTGTAGTAGCAACTGTTTTTGGAGATGGTTAGTTGTTATTTGGGGTTTGAATTGTAATCATCAAAAAGTGACTGGTTATGTTGGTTTTATGTAAATATAGAAATTTGATATGAATAATTGTTTTTATTGTTGATTTATGACTACTATAACTGTTTGAGATGATATATTTTGAATGTAAAGAGTTTCTGATAGTTCGGTAGTGTGAGAGAACAAGGTCTTTTGCTTGTCAAGTGTCAACTGTTTGCTCATTGATTTTCTTATAATGTTGTTTATATCATCTGAACATGTGTTATTGAGAATACCTTACAGCTGCCGAGTATAAATGATAACCAGTGAAGAACGAAAGGTTCGATGATTTTTTGAGATAATGTTTATAGGATCTGTATGGAACTGGAAAATGCAAAAGCTTGCATTATTGAGATTCTATGTTTGTGCTTGTTTCAGTAATAATGGTGTACTTCACTATACCTGCTTCTGGAACAGCATGCTTCACTGATACTTAACTGATGGTGTTAATTCATTTGTATCATCTTTGGAGAACTCTAGTAGCTATCCTCTTTCCTTGTTTTTTCATCAGCATAAAGCGTAATATTTCAGTTCTTTCTCCATGTGCAGGATGGCCAGCCAAACGAACGGAAGCTTGTAAAGTTGTGTGAGTATGCTGCTAAGAATCCTATTCGTATCCCTAAGGTAATGATCTTAGAGTATGAGTTGTTTAGTTATTTGACTTTGACACTTTAATCTACCTTTTCATTGCTTGATAGATTTTCTGTTTGGGCCTGCAAAATCACTGTAGATTACAAAACAACTTGAAGAGAAATTCTTCAGAGAATTGCGATATGGACACCTGAAAACTGTTGGCATTGTTATGGAAGCTTATAACAAGTTGCTCTGCATGTGTGGGAAACAAATGTAAGTTTGCCTGCCAATCAACATGTATATCAATTTTATTATTGCTGGTATTGACGGGATCATTTGCTTAATGCTGCTTTTAGGTCCTGAGATAGGACAATCCATTCTTTAATTTTACTTGGAGCTGAATCGGGTAAAAGGGTGTGAAATCAGTACTTTCGTTCTTAAAATTTTCTCCTTAGTCCTTTATGAAAAGTGTCACCTAAACTATTTGTCATAACATTGTCTAGATGAGAACTGAGCTAATAATTTTAAGAATTTTGTCCTCTATATGACTGTATTATCATTGTTGAGATACTGACACAAATTACCAGATTTTATGAATTCTTAACTGACCGAAGTCCTCTCCTATTCCCTTGATTTTATGATTTCATGATCCTCCTGTGTCATTGTCCATTGTTTAGTGACTTTCTTTGTAAGACTTTCCTTCCTTTGTTCCTAGTTATTCTGATAGTCTTATCTCTTATCATATACTTCTGCTTTAACTTGTTTACTTTTGTATTCATTGTCTGAATAATTAGATATGTTGTCAGCAATGTGATGTGCCTTCGTTGTTTTGCTCTGAATAGCCTTGGGTGTTAGTAAAGCTGACAATGGTTTGGTGAGTACTAGGTGTAACTGCAATTGTTTTCTCTTTTAGGGCATACTTTGCAGCAAGTCTGTTGCTTCTTAGTGATGAGGTTTTGGATCGCTCAAAGGAAGTTGATGTACAGGTAGCTGGATGCCAAACTTTAACTCGATTTATCTACAGTCAGGTAAAGTACAAGACCTGTTTCTCATTGCTTCACGGGATTTCATATTGCATATTAGTAGAGTAAAATTTGTATTTTAGAGGAGCTTTGTTCACTGTTTTTTGTGAAGAGTTGTTTTAAGTAGTGAAGAGCATGCTTTTGGGCTTCAGCTTATGTCCACCTTTTCCTTTTCTTTCTTTCTTTTTTTTTTTTTTTCCTCCTCTCTAGCTGACTTCACAATTTATTAATTTATTTTTTCCCACCTTGTTTTTATTTTTAAAACCTTCCACTTGGTTTTTTGTGGATGTAAATGCGACGATTCACAGAATATCCTATAATTCACAGATGAAACCCATCAAATATTCACTTGAAGGCCAAGTTCATTTTGTTCACAGTTTCACATTGTTTCTGAAGCTGAAAGGAATATAAAATTTAAGTATTTTTTTAGTTTTACTTCAGGATAAATCTTCAAGATTTTTAAGCCTTGGTTTGTAATAAACTTATAGATGGCTTTTGGAACTGACCTTGTAAGATGGGAATCAATGGATCATTATGATTTTTTCTTTGTAAATTACACTTCTAGTTGTTATCTGTAGTTGGTTTCCAGTTTTTGAACTATTACTGCAATTATTTTTTCCTGTTATGTGGTTTCTTACTAGAATTTGATATATGCCCAGACTGATGGCACTTATGCCCGCAATATCGCAACTTTTGTTAGCAAAGTGTGCATTTTAGCTCGGGAGTCTGGGGTTGAGCATCAAAAACATTCTTTGAGAGCCTCGTGCCTACAGTGCCTTTCAGCTATGGTAACTTCTCAACTTTGATCTTCACCGTATTAAATTTTGAATAATTCAGCATTACTTCTGATTTTTTTTGTTGTTTCTCATCATTGTCTTGTAACTTAACTTGCAGATATGGTACATGGCTGAGTTTTCCAACATTTTTCACAATATAGATGAGGTGAGTAAACTCTCTAACTATCTAAAATTCCATAGTATTTTAATATCTATGTGAGGAAATATTTGGTTGGTGTATGGCTTTGGAGGGGATTCAAGTTTTTCAACCAATAGTCAGTTTACTGGAAGATTTTGGACGTGTAAATTTTAATGTTGACTTGGGTGTGTTTACTAAGAACTTGAGGAGTCTTTACCTCCCTACTTGTTGGGTTGTTTGGTTATAACTGTTGGCAGTTACATCATATGCATACATTGCCTTGCTATGTTACCTTGTCTTTAGTTGTAATTTGTTTGCTTTAACCTATTTGAAGGACTTATATTTGCTGCACCATGACTTTAAGTAGTTTATCATCACAAACATCTATTTTGAGGTTATTTGGTAATGTTAAAAAAAAAGTACCAAAAAGGTATTGGGTGTAAGAAAAAGTGTCAAAGCAGTAATATAAAAGATTTATGGTCGAGTATTAGGAGGATCTTACGGATTTGGAGAACGAATTTGGAGAGATGAATAAAAGGTTAGAGAAGAAGAAAGAAGTGAGGGTGGAGACCACTTAGAAAGGGAAATTTGTTCTTTTGTTTAGTTTTTGCTATGTGATCATTACATCGGATACACTCTCTTGTTTGTTCTATTTGATTTGTTCTTTTGTTTGTATAATAGATACCAAAGTATATGGCGTACGATGTATAGAAAGCATCACTACAAGATATTGTACAAGTTACTAACTATGCTTATTGTTATTAATTCAACTAGGCTGTTATAGATAATGAATCAATGTTTAACTTGAGCCCTTAAGGGCTATATTTTTGTGTCTTGTCCTTTTTCTTTGTAATGTAAAGTATATTTATAACGTGTAGAAAGTTGATGAATGGAGTTAAACCTAATTATTCTTGGAAAGTGACAGCAGCATGATGAGTAATGGCTATATAGAATTTGCGAGTAGCCTTTGCTTGAGCTTTGTCTTGTTCGAGTAATACACTTTATGCTGTTTAATTGGAATTATTTGGTCCTCCTCTTTCCCAAATGTAGTTCTAACTACAGTTTATGTTTCCAAAACTTTTGGTTATTTTTTTAAAAATTTGAGCTAGGTGTTGATTTTGCTATTGTAATAGTTAATTGATTGTTTTATTGACTATTCTAGCTCACATGTGTTACGTCTTGTTTTTCTACTGTTGAAGTAAAGAAAAGGTTATTTATATAGTTTTGTACTGTTTCCAACCACAGATTGTGCAAGTCATATTGGACAACTATGAAGGAAATGTACACAATGAGGAAAGGGAAGAACCACGTCATCAGTGGGTGGATGAGGTTGTTAGATGTGCCGGAGGAGGTTGTGCTGTTGCTGGAGTTGCAAGTCCTTGCTGTACTGCTGTTAGGCCTCCTCCAGACAGGAAAAACATTGCCTCTTTGACAAAGTAATGCAGCGTACTTTTTGTGAATGTGAATATATTTTTATGTAATCAAACATATTGCCTCCTGGACTCGAATTGGATATTTTTTTTATCCCCCAAGTACCTTTTTTTTCCAGAGAGGAGATAGAGAATCCAAGAGTGTGGGCTCAAATTGGTCTCCAACGATTGACTGATCTTGCAAAAGAGAGCTCCACGATGCGTCAGGTTCTAGAGCCAATGTTTATATATTTTGATGCGGGGCGTCATTGGTCTACTCAGCAGGGTTTAGCTGTCACAATTCTTTGTGATATGTGCTATTTCATGGAAGTTCCAGGTACACTTGCTTCACAAATCACTTAGCTGATGTTTGTTCAGTTGAGAGTTCTAGTAACATTCTTACACCTATCCTTTCAAAAAATAAAAGATATACTTTCTCCGTTCTATTAATATTGCAACAAGGAGGAAATTACGCATCCCAAAGCACATTTTATATACTAAATATCTATAATTGTGTAAGAGTAAAAATTATAAAAAGTTGATATTGTGAAAGTATTTTATGAGACGAATCCAATAAGATCCCACATAACTATATTTTGCTTAACGTATAAATCTATATTATATGGTCAAACAAGAGTGATGAATAGTGCAAAAAGTCCATTGTTGCAATATTAATAGAATGGAGGAAGTATAAAAATAAAGTTACAAAAGTTCACATCTTAGTTCTGGTTTGGTAACTCTTCTTTTACCTCAAGTACCTCAGATCCTTGTCAGTTGTCACTCTAACATGAGTATGGACACTCCAACACTTCATTTTGGGCTAAAATTATAGAAAATTCTGACAATTTAGCCTAAGACACTTGGACAGGTACCCTTGCCTGACACTAGTATAGTAGTATCCAAGTTCATGTAACTTAGGTTTAGTTCATTTTCTTTGATTCAATGCTAGTGAGATATATGAATAATTATGGACTGCTGTAATATGGGGATTTTGAAAGAAGCCAAAGGGGGGCCAAAGATGACTTAGATTTTGGGAGTTAAGATTGATATGAAGAATATAGCACTAGAAAGAAGTGGACAGTTAAAGTGGATCTTGGTAGATGTAGGAGACAGTCTTGGTTTATGCAGCCGACCCCATCCTTTTTGATGAAGTCTGTGGATGTTTTGTTGGTTGTTGTAAAAATTATGCTTGTTCTTAATGGCTTGCTCAAGTTTACGGTGTTTCATTTGTTATTTGCTAGTATTATAATATTATTGGTTCTTGTTCTGCAATTTCAGTCCATCTGTAATTGAGCAGGCACACTTGCTACTTGTTATGTGCGTTTGTTCTGCACTGCTAAAATTTCTTTGTACCTTTGTTCTGTTTTTTTTTGGTCTATCAGAAAATCAGCAAGTAATTTTAAATGGCATAATACGTCATATGGACCACAAAAATGTTGCACATGATCCACTAGTTAAGTCTTGCGTGGTCCAAGCTGCTGCGAATGTGGCACGGCAGATTAGGTCTGTTGCAACACTTTCTGATATTGGCTTTGTTGGTGACTTGTTGAGACACTTGAGGAAGAGTCTGCAATCAATTGCTGGTCCTGTTAGAGAGGAAGAGATCAACTTGAATATCCACCTACAAAATTCAATTGAATCTTGCCTCCTTGAAATTGCAAAGGGGGTAAGTTTAATATTATAGGCATATAGTTCTTGCTCTTTTTCATTCAGACTTTTCATCAACCTTTTTCAACTAATTTCCCTATTGGACATATCCCTCCCTGCAGATTAAAGATGCAGATTCATTATTTTATCTTATGGTGATAGCATTGGAGAAGTTGCCTCCTGTTGGAGTTGTTGCCCGGGCAACCATGGGCTCAGTATTAATTCTTGCTCATGTGTCAGTGGCAGTCCATTCCCATTTGCAGCTGGTAAAACTTATCGTTGAAAAATAATAAAGAAATATATTGTTTACATGCTGAACTTCCCTTCATTATTTGTCTCGCTTTTTCACAATGAGTAACATTTTATGCTATATGGCACTTATCCAGTTGTGATTCTGAATAATATTTGCAGGCCTTCCCAGAAGCACTTCTGATACAAATTTTGAAAGCTATGCTGCACACAGATACAGAAGCACGTGTAGTTGCTCATCAGATCTTTTCTGTTCTCTTATTTCCAAGCTCTTGGAGATCTTATGAAACTAGGAGATGGCAGTCCAACAGGAGATCCGCATTAGCATCAGTCACAGATTTACTTGATAAGCTTCGGAAAGAAAAGGATTTTACTG
Source organism: Chenopodium album (assembly GCF_948465745.1). Taxonomy (NCBI): domain Eukaryota; kingdom Viridiplantae; phylum Streptophyta; class Magnoliopsida; order Caryophyllales; family Amaranthaceae; genus Chenopodium; species Chenopodium album. The sequence continues at coordinate 3,820,049 of NC_137855.1, forward strand.
GAGAAAAGACTGTAGATAGTGGCTTAGATGAGGGTAAGGGTAGAGAAGTCCTGGAGGATGAGTTTAAACAGGGATGGAGACGGAGCTCCCCTAACTTCTATAAATTAAGCTCTATCATTGACCGGACAGCCGGAACAAACAGCACTCCTGAGGTATTAGTGTGGTGTAATTATTAATGACATTGTTCACTCTGCTTGTGTGAGAGTTTAATCTTGCATTGTTGAAGTCAAATTTCAACTACTGCAAAAATCTTTATTGAGGTTTTTTCTAATAACTCTGAATTATCGCAGGAAACTTGTATAATGAAGCTGAGTGAAGATCAGATTTTGCAACTGCTTTCTGGCTTTTGGATACAGGCCAATCTTTCAGATAATCTACCATCAAACTTTGAAGCAATAGCTCATTCTTATTGCTTGATGCTGATATCCTCACACATTAAGGTGAAACTAACCCAAGAACCCTTCTTGTTAGCTCAACTTTGGTTCCTAAATTTTGTTTCACTTTCCCTGTATTGCTGCTGTCAGAGACTATGACATCATTCTCCTTTGCATGAAGTGGGTCCATATTACAGTTGATTGATGAGTAACTTTGCCACAACATGTCACATGGTTCATGAAAGCTTAGTGACCATTTATTTTGCATGGATCATTTCAGAAGTCTAGAATTTTTTTTCCTCATTCTTTTGACTCACTCAGAACTAATCAATTTCTCGTATGCAGAACTCAAATCACAGCGTTGTTGTGCGTTTTTTCCAGCTGCCCTTGTCCCTAAGAAATGTGTCATTGCGTGGTGACAGCGGTATGGATATAACTCATAGTATATTATATATTTTCATTTTTGAAAGTCAGTATGGTTAACAAAACTCTTTTGGAGTTGTAGGGATGTTACCGTTTGCTTCCCGGAGATCAATGTTTATAACATCAACTGCTATGCTAATGTTTGCTGCCAGAATGTATCAGATGCTTGAGTTGAATGATCTGCTAAAGTCCCAAGTTCCATCTGATGTGAGTGTTAGATATGAGCACTGTATATTATTATCCTTCTTTATTCTTTTTGTGTAGTTTTAGATAAGTCCCATGTCCTGATTGGAGATGGCTGTTCTGGGGAAGTTATCTTGGGGAGGGGAGTGGGGAGGGGAGGGGGAGGGGGAGGGGGAGGGGGGATGGAAGTAAGGGGGGTTGTAATGGCAGCTAATCATAGCAATATTTCCGTTCATAATGTTTGGTGACCTTGTTTGTTGGAAAATGACTACTTTATTATGCTTTTTGGGGAAGGGTATCATTCTTGCGCTACTGCTATAATCTGTTTGCTATCATGCAGGTTGATCCCTTTTTGGGCATCAATGAGGACCTTCTGGTGTATGTCAAACCTCAAGTCGACATTGGACAATATGGTTCAGCGATTGATAACCAAGCAGCCATTTCATTCCTCTCTGAATTACGAGAAAAGAATCTTGATCATGAGAAGATTACGCTGGACATCATAGTGCGATATCTTTGCTGTATAATAAAGGTATGTTTGGGTGCTGATATTGTAAATGTTAGGTCATCATGTTATAACTTATTATTAACAGATTTGAGCTAAAAATTTCTGTTTATTTTCTTTTAGATAGAGGAAGAAGAGCTACTTAATCAACTATCTACCATGTTCACACCTGACGAGGCTTTCATCTTCGCCCCAAAAGAACTAAGAGAATTGGATCACACTCAGATCATTCGTCACCTGAATGATTCCCCTTCTCTGGATGGTGTACGTTGCATTGTGTACTGTCAGCTTAATTGCTTTTGCATCTTGACTAGTAGTCAAAATTTGAAGTGACAAAAAGTTATCATGTTGCAGGAATTATCTATAAGTTCAGTTGTTGAAGATGATGTGACAAGTTCTATGTCTATTTTGAATGTTTCTGGTCAAAGAGTGCCACATTCCCGTTCAGATTCTCATATTATGAGCATTGGACAACTGTTAGAATCGGTGAGTCTCTCCCTCCTTCAATTTCTCTTCTTTGAATGTCAAAGAATCCATTATATCACTGCATTGCAACCTGGATAGCCTGTGAATGACCTCCTCATAGTCTCCTAAATTACTTGTATTGTCATTTTACTGTGTTTTCTGTGCGCATCTTCAGGCTCTTGAAGTGGCTGGACAAGTTGTTGGGACATCTGTATCGGCCTCACCTCTATCGTACAGTACAATGGCTGGTCAATGTGAAGCTCTTGAGGCGGGCACTAGGAAGAAGCTCTCCAATTGGTTGGCCCATGATAATTCTTCTTCTGGCGATGTTTTTTCTCTTCCGTCTGATGGACCAACAGTAGTTAACCCGGTGAGCTGTGTTAAGATTATATAGTGTTATAGTGCTTTATAGTTTTATAGTAAGGTTTGCTTCATGTGGAACTTTTAGAAGCTTGCATACTTGCCCAAAAATCTCCTCTTTATTGTTTATGATTTTCACCACATTAATCGTATTCTTCTCAAGAGTAATAATATTGTTTATTTCAATTAATATAAACCCTGAACCTGCAATAATTTAGTTGATGGAGATAAAAGGTGCTACTGTCTTTAATAGGCATCTGATAATTGTCCACTTTATGATGTTTTGGGCGAGGGTTAGATTGTGAAGGGCTAATAAGAATTACAATAATCATTTAAAGAAATTATAACAAAAGGTGCTTTATTAGTTTGGAACAAGAAGTTTATCAATCTTAATCCCAGTTGCTGTTTTTGTTGCCATAGGTTTCGCCTCGTACAAATGGTGCACATGGAGAAATGGGATCTCATGAGCAGTTAAGTTCTTTGAGATTGCCTCCTGCCAGCCCCTTCGACAACTTCCTCCATGCAGTTTCAGGTCCAAGACCGATGTTAGCTGGACTATCCCCCTGAAGGAGTTGGAAACTAAAATCGTAGTCACTGAAGTGTAGTGAGCTAGGTGTTAGTGTGTACCGAGTAGTTTTCTGGCTGATCTCTGTTAACTAAGTAGGTGTAGGAGGTAACTACTTGCACAGCTATGTAGCTTAAGAATATGAGGATGCAGGTTCCCTACCTTTGTTATCTAATCTAATTGACGTCGTAGTGCTTTCTGTTTGTTCTTAGCTGACAGTTAAGTCTTCTAGCAGTTGTGTGATTGCTCTAGTAAAGTTAATGGCTGTATGTTGAAAGTGGTTTATATTTTGAGCAGTATGATTTTCTCGATGAAAGGGTAACTTGCATTAACTCGTCTTTTGCTTCTGTCGCCTTAAACTTTTGTACCAAACTTCTAGGGAGTAGAATTTGGGATGAAAGGTGTATTAGATTAGAAGAATTACGACTTTAAGTATTAACACTAGGTATTTCTTATTTGGTGAAGAAGGGGGGGTGCAGATCCGGCAGACCCCCAAAGCAAAATCAAAACAAAAACTCAATGAAATTAAAGAAAGAAAATAAACAAAAGCGAAACAAAGAAAAAACAAAGGCAAAAGAAAACTATTAGTCATTTAGTTGTAGTTCCCTCAAAAAAAAAAAAAAAAAAAAAAAAAAAACCTAGTTTTAAGCTGCAAGAGCTGGGACCTTCTTGGCAATTAGCACCATCACTAAAATCTTGATGTTAAGTTCAAAGTATTAATCAATATTCAACTTTTCTACATTATTCCATAATACACCATATTTTTTTTAATTTATGCAAGCTTTTGTACATAATTATAAGCCTAATTCAAAAATTTCATTAAGATTGACAGCTTTATGGTTCAAGGATTAGGTAAATTGAGATTAAACATTAAAGAGGAGGTTGTCAATTGTCATTTTGTTCAAAAAAAAAAAAAAAAAAAAAGGAAGGTTGTAAAGAAAAGAATACCAGGGTTTTCAGAGGAGAAAAAAAAAAAAAAAAACCAGTTACTAGTGTCAACTAACTAGTGAGAGCTCCAAGCAGTTGATATGAAGAAGATGACACATCTAGCTTCTTCTTCCTTTGTTCATGGTAATTCATCCTTCCTTTCTTTCCTCCATTTTTATTCCAGACATTATTTCTCCTCCATTCCTATTATTCATCACCGTTTTCAATTTCTCTATTCTGTTAAAGAACAATGCAAATTAGGGTTTTCTGATCTTAAATTACCCCTTTCCCTCGTCAATCAATTGACTTCTTTGCGTCCTTTTCCTTCTGTCATCGTTTTCAATCAGCTTTTCACTGCCATTTCTAAATTGAAACACCTTCATCCTCATTCCACCATTATTTCTCTCTTTACGCAGCTTGAATTACTTGGTATTAAATACGATAGGCATTCATTGGGTATTCTCGCCAATTGTTATTGTCATTTAGGCCGCCTTGATTTCGGGTTTTCTATCATGGCTAAATCCCTTAAACTTGGTTTTCCCCCAAATGATTATACCTTTAACACCTTAATCAATGGTTATATTATTAATGATAAGCTCCCTCAAGCTGCTCAATTGTTGAATAAGATTGTCAAGCTTGGTTTCCAACCCACTATTGTTACATATGGTGCTATTTTCAAAGGCCTTTGTAGTATCGGCGATAATACAGCTGCTCTGAATTTGTTTAAGAAAATGCAGTCTGCTGGTCATTGTAAGCCTGGTCTTGTCATATATAGCACTATTATTGATAGTCTCTGTAAGGACAGGTTATTACGACAAGCTATGCACCTGTTCTCCGCTATGAAAACCGATGGCATTCAACCTGATGTTGTCACCTATACTTCGTTGTTTCGAGGCCTCTACAATTCTGGATGCAGGGAAGAGGCTAAGGCTGTGTTGACTGAGATGTTAGAGAGCAACATAGCAGCTACTGTTGAGACCTACAACACGATGGTTGACATGTTTTGTAAAGATGGTAATGTTGAGGAAGCACAAGCCACAATGCAGCGCATGACTCACAAAGGTGTGGCTCCAAACATCATTACATACAATGCTTTACTTGATGGTTATTGTTTGCGTGGTCAGATGGAAGATGCACAAAAGCTACTTGGCCTCATGGAACACAACGATTGTGAGCCTAATCTTAGAAGTTACAATACTATGATTAATGGATATGTCAAGCTCAAAAACATTGACAAGGCTTTTACTGTATTAGAAGAATTGTTTCAGAAAGGAATAACACCAGGTGTTGTAACCTATAACACCCTTATTGATGGCTTGGGTAAGGCCAATAGACTTACACTTGCACGCCAGTTGTTCACAGATATGCAAGCTCACGGAGTTACTCCTGATGTTGTCTCGTATAGTTCATTGCTTGATGGCTTATGTAAAAGTAAACGACTTGATGAGGCAGTGGCATTACTTGAAGATATGGAGGATAAAGGTATCAAGCCTACAACTGTCACTTACAATATCCTAATGGACAGCTTGTGTGAGGCTGGGCAACTTGAAGATGCAGCAAAATTCTTCTCTAATCTTGTGTTAAGGGGTCTGCAACCGGACTGTAAAACATACACAATAATGATGAAAGGCTTCTGCAAGAAAGGGCTCATGAGTGAAGCTGCTCAATTATTAAGAAAAATGGACGAAGATGGTTGCCCCCCTGATGATTGTACTTATAATATAATCATCCGGGGATACATTTTCAATAATGACTTGTCAAATGCACTATACTACTGCGACATTATGGTTAGGAACGGATTTAAAGCTGATGCTGACACTTTCTCATTGTTTGTTAGCCTTTTGTCTTCTGGCAACTTAAGTAACTCATCAAAGGACTTGCTTAAGAAATTTATCAATTGAATTGAAGTTGAGCTGACTGTAAGTGGCGAAGATAGTAGACTTTGGATGTTGGATAATCAAGAATTCCACTTTGTGCTATTAGTGAAGATTCTATATAAGGTGTATCAGAGATAACTATATGTATGGTTTTTTTCTATTCTCTATTTCCCCTACTCTATTTTATGACCTTCGTGTATTGCAAGAAGCATAATCTTGTTAAAATAAAGGCTATCAAGAATTGGTCGAGACAGATTTTGAAAGGGTTAGATTGTCTTCACTGTCATAATCCTTCAATCATTATTGAGAATTCAAGTGTGATGATATCTTTGTGAAAAAAACCCTTGGAAGGTTAAATCTGAGATCTTGAACTTGGGAGAATTTGAGAATGCTTCAACATGCAAAAGCAGCTTTTGTTGCTGGTGGTACCCCTGGTTCATGGCACCAGAGCTTTTTGAAGAAGAATATGGGTAAATCATCCTTGTCTTGGCTGTTTGGTAGTTCTTTTCTTGATGAGTGTTTCAAATAAATGACCTCGTGTTATATTTTATTTTATGGATGTCAATTTAATATCTCCATGTGCCTCTTCTCCATAGAATGTGACAGATCCCTTTTTCAAAGTGCCCCAAACTATTGTCAAAGTGTGTATTTATTTTTCGAAACCGGGGCCACTAGGCTAGTAAACTTCTTCATTGGCATAGTTTTGAGTTGAGTCAGGACTTCTTGATGACTGTCATATACCTCATGTTTTGTTTTTCAGTAATTGACATTATTAATACAGAGTAGGATATAGTACTCTAGTGCGTAAATGGCATAGTCTATTGGAACTTAGCTTTGCTCTCCCCCTCCCCCAGGCCCCAGATAACTAGTACATTATATTCTATTTGGTAATTTGTTATTTTGTATGTGGATGTTATCCTTCTGATTGGTACATTTTATGATTTCTGAATTCTTTTGACATTCTTGTGCAATATGAGGCTGTTCTTCTAAAGTTCTAAGTGCCGCTACCAAAGGTGAATCATCCATACATAATTGATGATGAGATTGCTGACAATGTAGATTTAGCATCAATATCAGAGGCTTATTTGCAAATAGCTATAGATGTCGCAGGACCACTCACTCACTTACACTCAGTATTCTGAAGGCCTGTATTTTGTAGAGACATACAAACTCTCAACATACTCCTTGATGAGAAATATAAAGCAAAATTATCAGATTTTGCGACATCAATGTTGGTGCTGATCTAACTCATTTAACCTCTCGTATTCAAGGTACTTTCGATTATCTAGTTCCTGAATATTTCTCGTCAAAGAAATTTACTGAAAAGAGCGATGATTATGGTTTTAGAGTTGTTCTTGTAGAGCTTTGGACAGGATAAAGGGCTGTTAATCCCACTGAATCTCAGAATGGAAAATGTCTCGTGTCATATTTTCTGTGAACTTATGAAAATTCCAATTTGTATGATATTTTGGATGGTCAAGTTGCAAAGGAGGGCAGGGAAGAAGCTATATTTGTTGTTGCTAATCTTGCTAAAGGGTATCTGAACATTAATGAAAAGCAAAGGCCAACAATAATGAGAGCTTTAGAGTTGGAAGTGATCAGTTCACTTCGCCATGTGCTTGTTTCGGCTCAGAAAAATCTGCTAGAGGTCACTGCAGAGACATTAATAGAGATTATTCATAGTCTAACTGTCTAAGTGGTAGTCTTTTGCCTCCAGACACATCTTATCTGGAAGAAAATCAGTCTTTTTTCTTCAATTTGGTCCACGGGCTCTAGAATTCAACTTGAAACTTATGATGGGGCATGATTTTTTTGAACTCTGGTAATGGCAACCAGAATTTTCTATGATCTTATCGTCTGCTGCTATATATATCAGGTCAGAAAACGTGCGGTGTTTCAAATCAAAACAACCCACCAGAGATCAATGAGCTTCAATGTTACAAAAGAATTGATTAGGTCTGCTTCCTCACCCTTTCCACAAACACCACTAGATCAAAATATGGTCAATACATCACAGTTTGCTGTAAACACTGCTGAGTGAACGAGGTAGCTATTTTTTTTGCATTTTCTGTTTTTGGGTTAAGAATTGATTAGGTCTGTTACTATGGGTACATCTGATTTGTATTATACTACTAGTATTTGTGAGCCTATGACTAATGATCAATTGATCACTTCTGTACTAATGATTCGAAGTAAATCGAAATTGATTTGAAATCAAAGCTAAACCCAATAGACACTTCTACCCTCGATAAATATCATATTATGATCTCTATTAAAATATAAGTTACGAAATATTAAATCCTAAACACGTATTAGTGTTAGCTTAGACGAAATTAGTATTTTATTACATATTGTGATCAAATATTTTATTAGAGCACTCAGCTTTTGTACATTATGACCAGCGCCTAATTTCAATCACTAAATTTATCATGAAGATTAGCAAGTTTACGGTATTGGATTTGATAGATTGCAATAAAGAAGGCTTTGTACCAATAAATTTGTTCAGAAAACCGCAATTATCTGTCAACAAACAAGTGAGAGCTTGAAGCGGTTGACATGAAGAAGATGACACATTCAGCTTCTCCTTCCTTTTTTTCATGGCGTTCATGTCAACAAACAAAGTAATCCATAAAACATTGACCGAATAATCCCTATAATACTATTCGAGTAATCCCAACAATATTAACCAAGTAACCCCATTACACTGACCGGGTATTGACGAAGTAACCCTTATAATGCTGATTAAGTAACCCCTATAATATACTCCATTCGTCTCATAATACTTGATACATTTCTCATTTTTGTCCGTCTCACAATACTTGACACGTAACTAAATTGGAATGAGATCACTAACAAAAAATATTTACCCACATTTTCTCTTTCTTCACCTATGCCACTTCCACGGTTCCACCCCACTTGCTTTTTTTTTCCTTACAATTTAAGAATTATAAAAGTAAATATTTTATATAATAAACAAATATTTTAATGGACTTTTAATTTTCTAAAACTATGTGCCCGTCCCAACATTCCAAAGAGAGTACTTCAATATCCTCCATGGTTGACTACGGAGTAGTTTTATTTTTATTTTTATTTTTTGTTTTATTTTCTTTTGGGGCCTCCCTTTTGCATGTACCAAAAAAATAAAAATCAAAACCCTCGTTCTAAACTTCAGATTGTGAGAATAGCACCTTCAACTGCATTCAGAAGATGAAAATGATGATGAAGATTAGAGCTCTAAGTTCTAATGGCGGTACTTTTCTCTTTCCTCCTTCTACCTTTATTTCTTCTCATATACGATATTTTTCCAGTAAAAGTATTGTTGCATTTGATGACCGTGTTTTATTTCTCAATTCAATTAGAGATCATTGTAAATTAGGGTTTTCCGATCTTAAACTTCCACTCTCTCTCTTCCATCAATTGACCTCTTTGAGTCCTCTTCCTTCTGTTATCGTTTTCAATCAACTCTTCACTGCCATTTCCAAATTGAAATGGCTTCATCCTCAATCCACCATTATTACTCTTTCCAGGCACCTTGAATTACTGGGTATTCGACCTGATACGCATTCCATTGGTATTCTTGCCCATTCTTACTGTCATTTGGGATGTATCGATTTCGGGTTTTCTCTTCTTGGTAAATGGCTTAAGCTTGGGTATCCCCTCGATTGTGTTATCTTTACTACCTTAATTAATGGCTATGTCCGCTGTCATAAGCTTCCTCAAGCTACTCGGTTATTGAATAAGATTGTCAACTTAGGTTTCCAACCTGATATTTTTATATATGGTGCTATTTTCAAAGGCCTTTGTAGAATCGGTGACAATGCCAGTGCTCTCACTTTGCTTACCAAAATGCAGTCTACTGATTATCGTAAGCCTGACCTTGTCATATATAACACTATTATTGATAGTCTCTGTAAGGACAGCTTATTACAACAAGCTATCGACCTGTTCTCTGCTATGAAAACCGAGGGCATTCAACCTGATGTTGTCACTTATACCTCCTTGTTTCGAGGCTTCTACAATTCTGGATGCAGGAAAGAGGCTAAGGGTTTGTTAACTGAGATGTTGAAGATTAACATAGCTCCTGATGTTAAGACCTACAGCGTGCTGATTGACATGTTTTGTAAAGATGGTAATGTTGTGGAAGCAGAAGCGATTTTAAGAGAAATGACTGATAAAGGTGTAGCTCCTGACATTATCACTTACAGTGCTTTACTTGATGGTTATTGTTTGCGTGGTCAGATGAAAGATGCAGAAAAGCTACTTGATATCATGGTCCAGAATGGTTGTGAGCCTGATCTAGTAAGTTTTAGTACTATGATCAATGGATATGTCAAACTGAAAAACATTGACAAGGCTCTTACTGTATTAGAAAATATGTTTCAGAAAGGTATAACACCAGATGTTGTAACCTATAGCACTCTTATTGATGGCTTGTGTAAAGCCAATAGACTTACACTTGCACGGGAGTTTTTCACAGATATGCAAGCTCGCGGAGTTGCTCCTAATGTTTTCACATATAATTCATTACTAGATGGCCTTTGTAAAAGTGCACGGTTGGGTGAGGCAGTGGCTTTACTTAAAGATATGGAGGATAAAGGTATTAAGCCTGATACTGTCTCTTACTGTATCTTAATAGACAGCTTGTGTGAGGCAGGACAACTTGAAGATGCTGCAATATTCTTCACTGATCTTGTATCCAAGGGTCTGCAACCCAATCGTAAGACATACACCCTAATGATTAAAGGCTTCTGCAAGGCAGAACTCATGGGTATAGCTGCTCAATTGTTAAGCTGCATGGAGGAAAATGGTGCCCCCCTCTAATGGTTGTACTTATAATATGATCATTCGAGGATACATTCTCAATAATGACTTGTCGAATTCATTGTACTATCGCGACATTATGGTTAGCAAAGGATTTGAAGCCGATGCTGACACTTTCTCGTTGTTTGTTAGCCAGTTGCCTTCTGGTAACTTGTGTGACTCATCATTGGACCTACTTCAAAAACTTATTCATTGACTTGAGATTAACTATCTTTTTTTATATATCTTCTTTCTTTCTATGATCTCTAATATGCAATTAGTGGCAACTGAGAAATTGTTTTGTCTTTCAATTAAAGTCCAATGCTCTTATATTTGTTGATTTTGTTTTGTTACATTATACATAACAAATTGTTGGTTATCACAGAATATTTGAATATCTTCTTTTTAATTGTATTTCCTGGCTTCCTGCTGATTTATCTGTATTGTGAATTTGTGACTAACAAAAGAAGTGGATTGCAACATGGATAAAAAGGAGGGAATGCAAGCAACTGGGATAATCGACAGTCCATTTTATGTCTCAACGTGTTCTTGAACTGCATAGACTATGTCAAATACAATGTTCCAGATCATACTATAAGATAATACTCGTAGATAGCATGTACTATGTAAATTGATGACAGAAACAGAGCATATTCTGAGTAAAGTCGAGAGAACTGCACTGCAGTAGCTGAGCATCATAGCAGTGTGCCAGTGTTAATCGTTGAATTCTTCACTCTTTGGGACTCGTATGAGTAGATACATACTATTGTTTTGAATTATTTGGTCCCCCTTCCAACCACCCCTTTATCCTTCATCGCAGTGGCGTAGGTGGTGGAACATTGGTGGATTATTGTCAATCATAATCCAACTCCAATCATTATGTGTTTATGTCTGTAAATGATAAATATAATGGTGAGATGATAGTTGCTCGACTAATTTACGGTGTTAGTATGCTTGATGAATAAATCTCTCAGTTGGAGAAATTCATACTTGAAATTGAAACTAATGTTTGGAATTTTGAATTATGGTCATGTAAGACTTGTTCTAGTTGAACAAGATTTATGTATCAAGTACTGTATTAAGTTGGTTAACTTATCATTGTAAATATGTAAGATTGCCAAAATGTGATGAACATGTTCCACGGGTATGCTTGTAATACTAAATTAACTAAGGAAGAAATAACTAACAATAATCATATTTCAGAATCTGGCCAAAGCCAACCAAATAAATCATAAGATGAATCTTTTTTCTTTTTCTTCTTTTTTTTGTTTTACAATCCATAAGATGAATCAATGTGACTTTTTAATATAAACATACTCGGTAATCTAAAGCATATTAGACTCTATTATGTTGCCAAGTCTATAACCCAGACAAGCTGCTCTAACTCATCGATTAGAATAACCCATCAACTCCCATACCAACTAATCTAAGGACAAGGTATATTTGTGTTAAGATTTTTTAAGGATTAAAATTGATCCATAAACCTTGAATCTGTTTTGCATAAAAGATTTTTATTTTAATTGTGAATAAATAGCCTAAAAGTAGTTAATTTATTAACAAAAAAAAAAAAAAAAAGAAAGTCAACAGCAATTACGTCCTCAATAATAAAACGACACTCTAACCCAAAACCATGTGTTGGGTCAAGTCCTCGTCATTGTACAAACCAAGTTCGACAATCTTAAGGGTCTGCTCTCTTCAGCTTAGCGTCAGTTCAGTTCAGTTCCTAATTTCCTTCTCTCATTATCAGTTCAATTAGTAAATCGGAATAGGCTCTAAATCAAACTTCTTTTTTGAGGGAACTAAATCAAACTTTTTTTTGTTACTCATCAATTTTTTTTTACACAATTATAATCATCAAAATTGAAAATTCAATGGTTTGATGAATCTAGCAAGTCCACGTCCACCTTAGCCATTATTTATTTTTACAGGCCCATAAAAATTCAACCCAATTTTCTTTCCTAATCTCATTTCACCATTTTCCCCTAAAAACCTTAGCTAACATTTCTTCTCTCTTTCTCTCTCCTTCACTCTCAGCTCAAGAAGATATCTCCAGAAAAAAGCTTCACGCCAAAAATGGCTCACTCGTTTATGGCGTTACAACCTTCTTCAACGACAACTCCAAGACTCAACACTTCCATCTTCGACCTCCACTCTTCTTCTCGCTCCTTCGACTCTCATTTTCTCTCTCTTCCTTTCAAGCCTCTTTCCTCCAGGTAATTTTGTGTTAATTACTCAAGATTTGTTTGATTTCTTTTTGTTTTTGTCGGTAATTTATAATTCATCGATTTTAATTTTTGGATAGGGTTTTGAAATCGAGTAATTCTACCGAGAAATTTCGTCGAAGTTCTTGTGTTAAGGCGTTGTATTCTGATGGATTTGGAACTCCTCGAAGAAATGAACGTTCTGGAATTTGGTCCATTAGGTAGGGTTTATCTTAATTTAGTTCAATTTTATCGATTTGATTGATTATTATTGTTGTCGTTTTGTGTAATTTTGTTTTGGTTAATTGTAATGGAGGTTTGGAGTATATGAAATTTGAATTGAATTTTGTAGAGACGATTTGTTGGTTCCGTCTTCGCCGTATACTCCTGCTTATGCTGGTCAAGGACCGCCTCCTATGGTACAAGAGAGGTTTCAGAGTGTGATTACTCAGTTATTTCAATATGTAAGGGTTTTTGTTTTTGTTTTTGAGTTTTGATTGATTTTGTTTGTTTATTAGCTATTGTTGATTGAAATTAGAAGTTTATTTGTTCGGTATAGAGAATTATTCGGTGTGGTGGCGCGGTTGATGATGATATGGCTAATGTAATTGTTGCTCAACTTCTATACCTCGATGCCGTCGATCCTACCAAGGTTGGTTTGCTTCTTTTGAAGCTTTGAATACAGTTTACAATGAACCATGGATGTTTTGCTGATTTTAATTTAAGCTGGTGGTCTAATAAGAAATGTCCTGCTTTGCTTACTTCCGTATACTTATTGCTGCGTTTGTACTTCAGTGATTGTACCACGATGTTTTCCTTACTTGAACGATTATTACACGAGAACTGGATTACATGAAATCATAATAATTTTGTTAGGTGTCATTAAGCCTTCTTTCTGATCAGGCGCTATATCCATAGTATATTTCGAAAATCCTTTTCTTTTGAAAGTGTTGTGAGTTAGCTTTTTGTCTGTGCTACTAACTTAAGATAGCTTCTGAAAATACTCTGTCAAGCTTCTGAAAACTTTTGCAGTTTTGCTAGCTTACTATAACTTATTTTCATTTTACCCCGATTTTCTATAAAATATTACTACCCCTATTGGCCCAATATTCTATTTATGTGGATATGTCAGTTTATGTCACTCTAAGCATTTCAGCTACTTCAAAAGCTTGTTCAATAGTATTTTCTGCTAGCAGCTTTTCCAGCATTCACCTGTTGTTTCTATCTTATAATTTCTAGTTTGTAAATGCAGATTAGGGCAGATTTTGCTATTATATGCCTTTTAAACTCTATTCTACTGATAACATATCGATAACTGTAAATTTTTGCTAGCATGCTATGTACACTTTCTTGCTCTCTTGTAAAGTGCCTACTCCATATGTTGTGCTGCAAAGAAGAATAAAGTCTATTGCAAAGCTTATCTGTGATTGAGAGTATTATTGATCTTCTTTGTGCACCTGCTCCTCTTCTTAGGATTTGTGAAATCAAATGCCTATTTAAACTTCCACTAGAATATATGTAATGTGCTAATCCATTTCCTTGTAATCATATCAAATGTATAGCACCTTCCTTGAGTGATATTGACATCTATCCATTAATGATATTTGATTCTCTATATTTTGTTGCCGTATCTCTCTATTTGTTTTTGATTTATTTGTGGTGACATGCACAGGATATTGTCATGTACGTCAATTCCCCTGGAGGATCAGTTACAGCTGGTAAAATTTGCTATTTTATTTGAGTTCACTTTATGGGCAAGTGAAGGCATCTCATCTCTTTTCTTAGCAAGTTAACTGGTCCTAATCATTGTTATGTTAGGTATGGCCATATTTGACACGATGAGGCACATCAGGCCTGATGTCTCCACTGTATGTGTTGGACTTGCAGCAAGGTGACTTATTTTATTCCGACTATCTATGCTTTCAATCTGGTCTCTGGTTCTTTGTAACAATTTTAGCAACTACAGATCTGGCCTTGCTGATGCTCATTTATGCTTCATTTGCCATGCTCATGCTCATATCTGTTTTTGCCTTTTAGCAGCATTTATGCTCATGCACATAAGCTTCATTTTCCATGTTAGTTCATGTGTTGACTCTCCTTTTGGGGAGGCAACTCTTACCAGTAACACCTTCAGCTTTTCGCATTTTTCTTCACAAGACCCCCCCCCCCCAAATTTTAGTGAGGGAAAGACAGTGGTTTGGTTATCCTTTCTCGGTATTCGTTCTTGAGTCAGAGACTTACAGTAAGGGCTAGTGAGAAAGAAGACTAGTGGGCTTCTTGGGAAAACTCTCCCCCATGGGGTTGGGGGGTCGCGTCTCTCCCACTCTCCCGGTTGTTGTCCCAACCTTATGTCTTGGGTATTTTTGTAAGTTTCCATATATTAATCAGTTTAGGTCTTTGGAGGAGACCTATCACCATTTTCCTTTTATTTTTAAAACTCGTAAGCAGGGTAAATGTAAGGTTGCAATGTAATTGAAACCTTTTAGTCCGAAGTGTATAGTTTATCGATCTCTTCTTGAAGCATTTTGCTATTCCTGTCAAGTTGGCTCCTATGTTGTCTTCTGTTGCTGTTTTATGCTCCCTTAGTCTTTATGAGTGATATATTTTGAGCCTCATAGGGTGTTTTGCTTCTAAAGTGTCTTCCTAACTTAACTGGATCCTAGGTTTTTGAGTGGCAAATGGTTTGTGTGTGGGGTTGTTATTTTTGTAAGTATTCTTTGTCATGGTTGTTTGGTAGTTCGTTTCTTTGAGAGTTTCAAATAAATGACCACTCTTCTCCATGGAATGTGACACATCCCATCTGTAAACGCCACAAACTATTGTCCAAATATTTATCTAACTTTAAAATAATCGGCCTACCGAGCTACTCTGTAAACTTCATTAGAAAAATTTAGAGTTGTGTTGGGACATTTGAACATTTGTCATTTACCTCATATCTTGTTGCATATTTATTGATTGATTATAAATAATAGGATTTAATAAAACTTTGATGCTTAAATGGCAAAGCCAGTTGGAGCTTAGCTTTGCTCCCTCCAGATAACTTGTGCTTCACACTTTATTTGGTATGTTTTTATTTTATATGTGGATGTATCCATTTAATAGGTACTTTTATGAGTTCTGAATTCTATTGGTCTTCTTGTGTAGTATGGGAGCATTCCTTCTAAGTGCCGGCACCAAAGGTGAATCTTCCATACATGATTGATGATTAGATTATTGACGATGTAGATTTTGCATCTCTATCAGTGGCTTATAGTTGTTCTATTTTGTGACTTATTAATCATAGGAAAAAGGTATAGCTTGCCAAATTCAAGGATTATGATCCATCAACCTCTTGGTGGTGCCCAAGGTGGTCAAACTGACATAGATATCCAGGTAATGCTCTCACCTTCTAATATTACACCCTTGTACATTGTTGGCTGCAGCTCTTGGAAAATTATCCCAGTTTTCCTGTTGTTCTAGTCTATACGTGCACACACATGTGACTATGTGAAAGCATATATTCATTTCAATAAGCTTACCTTAGTCCCGACTTTCATTTACTTGACCTGTATCAAATATTCAAATTTAATGCGGAATTGGAAACATATTACTGCCCCAATTTGTAAGAATGTGAACTCAGTCATTGATCATATTCTCCTGGCCAGGCAAATGAAATGCTGCATCATAAGGCAAATCTCAATGGGTATCTTGCCTACCACACTGGTCAAAGCTTGGCAAAGATCAACCAGGACACTGACCGTGATTTCTTTATGAGTGCCAAAGAAGCCAAAGAATATGGGCTCATTGACGGTGTCATTATGAATCCTTTAAAAGCACTTCAGCCAATAGCTGCTGCAACTGCTGATCAGGCATCGTGATAACAGCAGAGATCAATTGTCGTTGTGTTAGTCTTAGTGGATTTGCACTGGAGTCCATTGTTACTGCCGACACACTCTCGTCTTATGAACTCGGAAAACATGACAAGGAATTTAGCGAGTACTAGATGATATTTTGGTTGATGGAAGAGAGTTCGGTCTCGAGACTTGAAAGATTAATCTTTTGTGCACCTATGATGTGTATGACGATATGAATTGAATTATAGGTCATTCTTGTAATTTGGTCAAAATCATACCTCGTTTGTAATCCTGTTGCAATCAAAAAATTGAAGATTTATTAGGAATTTCTTGCTTCAATTTTCTTGCATTGTTTGAACTAGCATTTAACGATTGATGTTTTAGGTTACTTGTGATTATTGTGGAGTAGAATCGTTCCAAGCAAATTAATACTAAATGACATCAAGAGTATAACAATTGCAGTTGAACACATTTTTAGTACGATTGAAAGTTCTGGCTCAATTTCACACTTGCCTGATTTGATTGAACTTTAAAGTAAACTTTTTGACATACAATATGGGTATAAACTTCACTAACAAAATCTAGAGGTATAAAGGAGGGACGATGAAAGGAGAGGAAGAGAGATAATGTGCTATGACTGAATTAGAGAGAGTAAATGTAGTTAAGTACTTAATTACTTAAGTAGCTGACTATCAATTATTAAATACTTTTTTTATTAAAGGATTTTGCTAACGAGATGACCTCTAAAATAATACTTACATTGGAATGTATTTGGAAATGCATGCTAAAATTATGGGTCGATCGTTGTAATTATTTTTTACTTCAAATAATTATTCTACTTTTAATTATCTTATCCAACGTGCCCTCCGAATATTCATTAGTTTTTGCCTTTTTAAATTAAAAATTTACCATATTGAAGATGTTAAGACTTTGTGGCCATTAAGATTTTATTAGGCTAAACAAAAAAACAACCATTATTGGGCCAAGGCCCATCCTAATATGACTGAGGTCTTCGTTTCTTTACTACTCAATTCAGCATTTGAGCAGCCGTTAGGTAAAGCACAGAGAAAATACAGAACAACGTTTTTCTCCATTGCAGCAGCTTCCAATTCTCCATTAAAGAGGCTTTCTAGGTATGATACTGCTTTTCTTTTTATTCATTGATTATCAATTTTACAATCCAGTGTTAATTGTTTTTTTTTAAAATTTAATTTAGGGTTCTGTTAGGGGGAATTAGTTATTGAACTATTGCTTATAATTTAATTATTTTTGAAATTCATTTTGCGAGAAGAATTTGATGCAAATTTGGTTGTTATTGTGTTGCCGAACCCTTTCATAATTGTGAGGACAAAACTACGATTATTTTTTTTTTTTTTATTTTCGATTTACTGACAGTATATATCAACACAAAATAATTATATGCGGGTATAGTTGAATACTTTAGAGTATACATGGGATTGTTGAGGTGATGAACAAGGGTATTGAGATGAAAAACGAGATTTTTACTGAAGAGAATATTAGGTTAAGTTTTTTTTTTTGCTTTTTTTTTTTTTTTGGTGTTGAAGGTGCAGAATTAATTCATTGGAATTGAATAATATGATGACAGTATCTAATTGATTGTGTACTGATGTTGGTGAATAAAGGGACCGAGATATGTCAATAATGATTTTTTTATTAGCTGAATCGATTTGCCGCTGAAACAAATTATGTTATGATAAATGCACCCCTCGAGTTATACAGATGTTCATGTCCATGGATTTGGGACTCTAAATTTCGTTCAATGTACTTTGTTAGTGTGAATTTGTTACCTTGTCTCTTAAATAATTGGTATTTAGTGAGTAAATGTTTCTGTTGTTGAATAGAATCAGTCGTGTACTAGTAGTGTAAGTTGAAGCTAGTGACCACAATCAAGAAATTGTATTGGTTGCATTGTTTGAGTTGTCTATAGTGGGAAATTATGTTACGTGTACTTTAGAAAATTTCTTTTTGTACTCCAAACTTAGCAACAATAAGCACAAAATAGTCTACTATGTTGAGCAAGAATCTGTTTATAGGTATGTGAAAAATGTTATGGCGAAGGAGAAGAAAGTATATGCTAAGAGAAGCATTGTGGTTTGAGATACGATGAGAAAAGTGTTATTTTAGAATTGAGTATTACTTGGTTGAAGGTGCTGTGGACTTGTAGAGTTGTAGTGGCTTATGCATTCCCTTGCCTCTACACGTGTTGTTTATTTTTTTCACATGATTGTTTATTGTTAATGGACATGTGGCCATATTCTACCTTAATTTTTAACATTGTTGGTGTATAAGTAATATTTTGCTATCTTTCATTCACTGACTGTTTTACTTGAGAAGATTAGTCTACTTTGTTTTTAACTTGCTCATTACCTTGTTAGATATACTTGATGGTTGTTCTTAAGAAATACCCATCTTCCATCAATGGAGGTGGTGAAATGGAAGACGATGAAGAGTTCGACACAATGGTCAGTGATTCAGAATCTGATCTGGAATCTGAATCAGATGGTGAAGAAGCAGATGACATAAAGCTAACAGAACCTTCAAAAACTGCTATCAATAATAAGGAGGGTCTTCTTGAGAAGCTTAGTGAGATAAGCTGGCCTAAGGATGCCGATTGGATACACAGTCTATCAGTAGTTATTGATCAAGACCAAGAAGTTGATGTGAATGATGACCTTGCACGCGAGGCTGCATTTTATACACAAGCTTTACAAGGAACCAGAGAAGCCTTTGCAAAGCTTGAATCTAAAGGGCTCCCATATCTAAGGCCGTTTGATTATTATGCTGAAATGGTGAAGACAGATGCTCATATGGGAAAAGTGAAAGGGAAACTCTTGTTGGAAAAGAAGCTAAGGGAAGAACAAGAAGAGAGAAGGAAAGCTAGAGAAGCTAAGAAATTCTCCAAACAGGTACAGGCTGAAAAACAGAAAGACCGAGCCAAGGAGAAAAAAGAGAGCATAGAATCTGTTAAGAAATGGAGGAAACAGAGGGAAAAGAGTGGGTATGCAAATGATAAGGATGAGATGAAATTGTCTTTTGAGGAGGGTGGAGGTGGAGCCAAAGGGAAACGCAAAGGGCCTCCTGGTGTGTCTCCTGGAGATAGGTCTGGTGGGAAGGCAGGAAAGTTTGGCAAGGGTCAAAAGGGCATGGACAAGAAGAGGAAGAGTCGTGATTTTAAAGATTCTAAATTTGGGTTTGGGGGCAGGAAAGGCGGGAAGAAGCAGAACACTGCTGAAACAACCAACGACTTCAAAGGGTTTAATAATAAAGAGTCTCGTTTTGGTAACAAGAAAAGAAAGCAATTCTAGATTTTATTTTTCTTAAGCCTTCTCGTATGTGTTGATCTACAGTTTTGTAGCCTGTTTGATTTTGTAATGTCTTGAAGCAGTTAGCAATTTATAATATTTTTGAGACTATTGTTATATGGTGATCAATGTAGAATTATTTGCCTCGTATAATTTGTTATGCAGCTAATTGGTAGTTTCACAGAACTAGAAAATACTATATGCACTACAGCTTAGTGGATCATACAGGAGCATTGGATAAATCAGTTTTTTTTTTTTTTTTTTTTTTTTAATAATAAAACTAATATTTACAATGAATACAAGTTTTGTGGAAATGAAGTTCAGGGAAGAGAGAAAATGAGAAATTAGTGCAATTTTTATTAACTTGAAAACTAGATACTTTGTTTCATCTGGATGTTTGGATGAATTTGAAGGAGCAAGCTACTTATAATGTTACAAAGTTCGCTGCTGTGAGAGTATTATAAAACAATGGCATCGATCTTCTGGAAATAACGATAAACTGAACACAGATGTGGCACAGTGGGGATGTAGGTTTGGAAATGGTAGTCCAAGGACCAAGATGTTGTTAGTGGCATTCTGATGGTTGCAGAAAACCCAAGTGCGGGTTACTGCTCTCCTATGACAGCCGAAACCCAAGAGCTATGTAGTATATACTACTACGTATATACATTGGCCTGTTACATGCTTTTGAGGCAGGGCTTAGATGAGTTGAAGCTAAAACAGATTGCCTCCCTCTAGTTATTGACTATTTGACTTAGATATCCTTAGCTCAGCTAGCTCTTAGGGTCTAAAATTTTGTTCTCTAGAAAAATGCTCATGCCAATTAATATAACACATCAAGACAAATGGTATGTATGGGAAGAGTTGATTCCAAGTCTTGAGTACCACTTCTCAAGGCTTTAACCAAACTAGTGTTTTTTTTTTATTTATTTTTAAGAATAACCAAACTAATCTAGTTGATCATCCATAACACATCGTAGATACCAACGCACTAACGTAATGAGTACCCGGAATCAAAAATTGTCGAGATGCTTACCATGGACCCTAATACACCACGGGAATCTATCTAGGTGGGTGCAACCATCCAATTTAACTTAAAATGGTCAATTTACCCATCCGCAACTTGCACTGATTTCGTGAACTCAAGACTACTACGGACAGTTTTGACAACATATAATGGTCATATATAGTTCCAAACGGTATTATATGCACCTGTGATGTATCCCCTAGTATCTCAAAACTTTTCGCCACCGGGCCCGTAACCTCTGTAATTTCTCAAACAACATAAATAATAGCCTTCAATTTTGGGATTTTTTGACCTTTTTTCCGCCCAGAAAATAAAATTGCCCAGATGTTTACCATGGTCCCTAATACCCTTTGCGAGTCCAATTGGGTGGGTGGAACCATCCAATATGCCTTAAAACGGTCAATTTACCAGTTCGCAACTTGCGTCGAATTCATGAACTCAAGCCTATCACGGACATTTATGACAACGTATTATGGTCATATATAGTTTCAAAAGGCATAATATGACCCTGAGATGTATCCCCTAGGGTCACAAGACTTATCGCCACCTGCTCCGTAACCTCCAAAATTTCTCAAAAACCGTGGATAATATATAGCCTTCAATTTTGGAATTTTTTGATCTTTTTACGCTTGAAAATAAAAATTGCTCAGATGTTTATCATGGTCCCTAATACCCTCAAGGAGTCCAATTGGGTAGGTGGAACCATCCAATTCGCCTTAAAACGATCAATTAAAGGCTATAATCCACGTTTTTTGAGAAATTTTGGAGGTTTCAGTGTCCGGTAACGAAAAGTCTTGAGACCCTAGGGGATACATCTCAGGGTCATATAATGCCGTTTCGAACACTATATGACCATTATACGTTGTCATAAATGTCCGTGGTAGGCTTGAATTCTTTAAATTGATGCAAGTTGCGAATTGGTATATTGACTGTTTTAAGGCAAATTAGATGGTTCCACCCACCCAATTAGATGGTTCCACCCACCCAATTAGACTCCCGGAGGGTATAAGGGACCATGGTAAACACCTGGCCAATTTTTGTTTTCGGGCGAAAAAGGTAAAAGAAATTCCAGAATTGAAAGCTATTATCCACGTTTTTTGAGGAATTTTGGAGGTTTCAAGGCCCGGTGGCAAAAAGTTTTGAGACCCTAGGGGATACATCTCATGGTCATATAATACCGCTTCGAACCATATATGACCATTATATGTTGTCATAAATATCCGTGTTAGGCTTGAGTTCACGAAATTAGTGCAAGTTGCGAACTAGTAAACTGACCGTTTTAAGGCAAATTGGATGGTTCCACACACCTAATTGGACTCCCGGAGGATATAAGTGACCATGGTAAACATTTGGGCAATTTTTATTTCCAGGCGAAAAAAAGTTAAAAAATTCCAAAATTAAATGCTATTATCTACGCTTTTTAAAGAATTCTAGAAGTTACGAGGCCCGGGGGCCAAAATTCTTAAGACCATAGGGGATACATCTCAAGGTCATATAATGCCGTTTAGAACCATATATGACCATTATACGTTGTCATAAATATCTGTGGTAGGCTTGAATTCATGAAATTGATACAAGTTGCAGATTGGTAAATTGACCGTTTTAAGACAAATTAGATGGTTCCACCCACCCAATTGGACTCCCGGAGGGTATCAGGGACCATGGTAAACATTTGAGCGATTTTATTTTCGGGGGAAAAAAGGTCAAAAATTCCAAAATTGAAGGCTATTATCCACGCTTTTTGAGAAATTTTGGAGGTTTCAGGGCCCGGTGGCGAATAGTTTTGAAACCCTAGGGGATACATCTCAGGGTCATATCATGCCGTTTGGAACCATATATGACCATTATACATAGTCACAAATGTCCGTGGTAGGCTTGAGTTCACGAAATCGATACAAGTTGCAAATTGGTACGTAAATTGACCGTTTTAAGGAAAATTGGATGGTTCTACCCACCCATTTGGACTCCCGAAGGGTATTAGGGACCATGGTAATACATTTGGGGAATTTTTATTTTCGGGCGAAAAAAGGTCAAAAATTCCAAAATTGAAGGCTATTATCCACGCTTTTTGAGAAATTTTGGAGGTTTCGAAACCCGTTGGCGAATAGTCTTGACACCCTAGGGGATACATCTCAGGATCGTATAATGTCGTTTGGAACCATATATGACCATTATACGTTGTCATAAATGTCTGTGGCAGGCTTGAGTTCATGAAATCGATACAAGTTGCAAATTTGTATATTGACCGTTTCAAGGCAAATTGGATGGTTCTAATTACCCAATTGGACTCCTAGAGCGTATTAGGGACCTTGGTAAACATTTGGACAATTTTTATTTTCGGGCGAAAAAAGGTCAAAAATTCCAAAATTGAAGACTATTATCTATGCTTTTTGAGAAATTTTGGAGGTTTCAGCGCCCGGTGGCGAAAAGTATTGAGACTCTAGGGGATACATCTCAAGGTCATATAATGTCGTGTAGAACCTTATATGACCGTTATACATTGTTATAAATGTCTGTGGTAGGCTTGAGTTCACGAAATCAATACAAGTTGCAAATTGGTAAGTAAATTGACCGTTTTAAGGCAAATTGGATGGCTCTACCCACCCATTTGGACTCCCGGAGGGTATTAGGGACCATGGTAAGCATTTGGGGAATTTTTATTTTCGGGCGAAAAAAGGTCAAAAATTCCAAAATTGAAGACTATTATGTATGCTTTTTGAGAAATTTTGGAGGTTTCAGGGCCCCGTAGCGAAAAGTATTGAGACTCTAGAGGATACATCTCAGGGTCATATAATGCCGTGTAGAACCTTATATGACCATTATACATTGTCATAAATGTCTGTGGTAGGCTTGAGTTCACGAAATCGATACAAGTTACAAATTGGTACGTAAATTGACCGTTTTAAGGCAAATGGGATGGTTCTACCCACCCATTTGGACTCCCGGAGGGTATTAGGGACCATGGTAAGCATTTGGGGAATTTTTATTTTCGGGCGAAAAAATGTCAAAAATTCTAAAATTGAAGGCTATTATCCACGCTTTTTGAGAAATATTGGAGGTTTCAAGGCCCGGTGGCGAAAAGTCTTGAGACCCTAGGGGATATATCTTAGGGTCATATAATGTCGTTTGGAACCATATATGACCATTATACGTTGTCATAAATGTCTGTGGAAGGCCTGAGTTCATGAAATCGATACTAGTTGCAAATTGGTAAATTGACCGTTTTAAGGCAAATTGAATGGTTCTACCCACCCAATTGGACTCTCGGAGGGTATTAGGGACCATGATAACTTTGGGCAATTATTATTTTCGCGCGAAAAAGGTCAAAAAAAACTCCAAAATTGAAGGCTATTATCCACGCTTTTTGAGGAATTTTAGAGGCTACGAAGCCCCGGTGATGAAAAGTCATGAGACCGTAGGGGATACATATTAGGGTTATATAATGCTGTTTGGAACCATATATGACAATTATACGTTGCCATAAATGTCTGTGGTAGGTTTGAGTTCATGAAATCGATACAAGTTGCAAATTGGTAAATTGACCGTTTTAAGGCAAATTAGATGGTTCCACCCACCAAATTGGACTCTCGGAGGGTATTAGGGACCATGGTAAACATCTGGACAATTTAAATTTCCGGGCCAAAAAAAGTCAAAAAATTCCAAAATTGAAGGCTATTATCCACGCTTTTTGAGGAATTTTAGAGGTTACGGAGCCCGGTGACGAAAAGTCATGAGACCGTAGGGGATACATCTTAGGGTCATATAATTCCGTTTGGAACCATATATGACCATTATACGTTGTCATAAATGTCTGTGGTAGGTTTGAGTTCATGAAATCGATACAAGTTGCAAATTGATAAATTGACCGTTTTAAGGCAAATTAGATGGTTCCACCCACCTAATTGGACTCCCAGAGGGTATTAGGGACCATGGTAAACCTTTGGGAAATTTTAATTTTCGGGCGAAATAAAGTCAAAAATTCCAAAATTAAAGGCTATTATCCACGTTTTTTGAGGAATTTTGGAGGTTACGGTGCTTGGTGGCGAAAAGTCTTGAGACCTTAGGGTATACATCTGTAACACCCCCGATTTACTAACTAATAATAAACAATAAATAAAGGAAAAACAAACAACCTTTAAACAAAATTGCGGAAGCATACACCTAAATCGGAGGTATTACCGCCACACTCGACAACCTGTCAAGTGTTAAGGCTTACAAAACCCAATAATTATAACCCAACAAATCTAGGTGAGCTATTTATACAACTTTACAAACTCGATATAAAAACACTAATCGAAACACTTGAGCTCCTTTAGCTACGATCATCACTTGATCAACCTGTTACAATCTTGACTGCTCACCATTAAGGACAAATTCCAAAATAGATCGTTGCAGGGCCACCGTAAGAAAAAGACATGGCCGCAAACACAAGTAGCATAGCAAAACATCACACACGTCAGCAAAAAGCTGAGTAATCACCATATATCAGAATATAGATCGAGTATAATAAAATAATTGACATTACTAGCTCAATTTAACAATTAATATTATGTAGTTCAAAACCACATTACACGTTGATACCTTAAGGATAAGATAACTTTGTACTCTAAAAAGTAACCATTGTCAAACCCAACCTCAAATAAAAATACAATTCTTTACTCAAATCTCTATCCCATAAGTGTGCCATGCTCTTTGTTTTATACCTAGCCTTGGACATGAGTAATTCGAATAACAACCAACAAGTATAAAAACTTGAATACTCTCAATAACTAGAAAAACACCTTAAACCAGACCACATACGGGTCAATTCCCACTGTAGGGGACCATAGAAAAATAAATAATAAAGATTGTACCTCATTCTTAACTCGTGATTAACTCGTGACTCTCGGAGAGTATTAAGGACCATGGCAAACATCTGGGCAATTTTTATTTTCGGGCGAAAAACGGTCAAAAAATTCCAAAACTAAAGGCTATTATCCACGCTTTTTGAGGAATTTTGGAGGTTACGAGGCCCGATGGCGAAAAGTCTTGAAACCCTAGGGGATACATCTTAAGGTTATATAATGCTGTTTGGAACTATATATGACCATTACACGTTGTCAAAAATATCTGTGGTAGGCTTGAGTTCATGAAATCGATACAAGTTGCGAATTGGTAAATTGACCGTTTAAGGCAAATTGGATGGTTCCATCCACCCAATTGGACTCCCGAAGGGTATTAAGGATCTTGGTTAAAATCTGGGCAATTTTTATTTTCGGGCAAAAAAAGGTTAAAAAATTTCCAAAATTGAAGGCTATTATCTACGCTTTTTGAGGAATTTTGGAGGTTACAGGGCCCGGTGGCGAAAAGTTTTGAGACCCTAGGGGATACATCTTAGGGTCATATGATGCCGTTTGGAACCATATATGACCATTATACGTTGTCATATATGTCCTTGGTAGGCTTGAGTTCACGAAATCGATTCAAGTTGCGAATTGGTAAATTGACCGTTTTATGGCAAATTGGATGGTTCGACCCACCCAATTGGACTCCCGGAGGGTATTAGGAACTATGGTAAATATCTGGGCAATTTTTATTTCTGGGCGAAAAACGGTCAAAAAATTCCAAAACTGAAGGCTATTATCAACGCTTTTTCAGGAATTTTGGATGTTATGGGGCCCGGTGGCGAAAAGTTTTGAGACCAATTCACACAAAAATCCCACCGGGGGCAAGGCGGAAAATATGACGGTGTCATAGCTTCGAGGCTGGGAATGTTGACCCGGCCATATGCTTGGAACGATGTAGATGCAACGTCGAATCTATGAAGTCGATATTGTTTGTCTTGCCTTCTACTAAACGTCCCACCTTTGACGTTGTACTTTATGTTAGTTTAGAGTGTTTTCAACTATATTTTCTTGTAATAACTTTTTGTTGTTGCAGGACTCGTAGTTTGGGGATTCACTCGACAGCAGTGGTATAACGCGTACATTGAATATCAGTAGTTTCCAACTTATGTTTTTATCATGGGACAAAAGTCACAATATTTTGAGGTAAATATGATTAAAACCGCTAAGTGCACTTTTCTACTCTAATATCTAACGATTTTGCCCCTTGATAAATGAAATATATTGAGAGTCAGGGATAGCTCAAGTGGTTAGAGCTCCCCTCCCGGTTTCAAATGATCCTGAGATTGATTCTCGTCACTCGCCCTTATAGCTCTCTAATCACACACGCACCAAAAAAAAAAAAAAAAATGTTTATCCTTGATTACCAATTTACCCTCCCTTTTTTGAAAGTGGGCTATTTGTAATCAGACTGCAAGCATTAAACAGAAATATGGACCATAAAAAGCCCAGCCAAACTACCGAAGTCTTTGTCTCAAATCGCAAACCATAATTTCTGTTCTTCATTCCCAAATCTTCGCCTCATTCTCTCTCTCTCTCTCTCCCCTTGTATTCACCATTTCCGCCTTTTCTTCCTGGTAAGCTTTCTCTCTCTTCTTAGCTTTCGATCCACATCTTGGATATATTTCGTTCAATTATTTTTGATCTTTGTTCTTTTTTCTTCTTGTTTAATTTCGATTCTGGGTTTTCATTGTTTGTTATTTGTTTTAAATTCGATTGAATGTTATGGATTCTGGGTCAAATTAGAAACTTACGATTATTTTGATAAATCTATTGCATCTGAGTTTGTTATTGTAGTGTTGATTTTGTTTTTTTTTTATTATTGTCAACTTGTTATTTACTCTATTTAATATTGTGCTTTGGAGAAAAGAAAATAGCTTTTGAATTTTATTTGATTTGTCATTCGAATTTAGAACCATTTAAGAATTAAGAGGTTTTCATTGTGAATTTTGGCGAAGGTTATTTCTCAGATTGGATTTTTTAATGGTGTGAAGAAGGATATATGAGAGAGTTAGGGTTTGATGGTATGTGTGGATAGAAAGCTTAACAAGCTGGACGTCTTCGCCACCGAATTAAAGCCCTCTTTTGCCTCGAGTTTGCTTGCCTCTTTTAGACGTTTATCGGATTTATTTTACATTTTGGTGACAGTGTTAGTTGTAGATATTAAGGAGTAGGAGGAAAGGGGTGTGTGTGTGTGTGTGTGTGTGTGTGTGTGTGTGTGTGTAAATGTTGGAGCTTGTGGGTTTTGCAAGTGCCAGAAGTTTTAAACTGCCCAACTTAGGATGTGATGACTATTCTAGTATCTACTGACTTGTTATGACTGTGTACCATCTGATATATGGGTATAGTACATTCAATGTAAGGGAAGTCTTTCATGGAAAACCTTTTGAGCTTGGGTTCCTCATAACAAACTTGGTCAAAAAACCCAATTCATAACAAACTTGGTCTAAAAAACCAATTCTCGACGAATAGAGAGAAAGTTCACAAATCACCTTTGCCAGGGCAAGTGTTTGGATCTATTATGACATAGATGTGCAGCGCTCAACCGACCTAGTGCTTATACAGTCTATAGCTGTTCTAGTGTGGTTAATGTAGAATTCAACTAGAGATTGCTCATCACTTCATGTCGATCATGCTTGTTAGGAGTATGAGACTTGAAATACGTAGTAGATATTGAATAATTTATATTTTTGTGGTTTTTTTTTTTTTTTGGGGGGGGGGGGGGTGTGTGTGTGTGTGTGTGTGTGGAGGGTATGTGCATTTTTTGCACTTACCATAAATTTTTTTCAATCATTGCTTTATAAGCACATCCAAGGAAGAGCAACATATTCTGATAGCAGTGATATGAAGCGGGCCAGGGGTGGTAGAAAGGGGGTTTTGGTGCTTTATACTTGGTTGGACAGGTTTTTGTAGGGAGTATTTGTCCGGCAAATACTTTTGGGATTAGCATGGAACTAATTAACTTTATGTAACTATGAATTATGATGCTTAAGCTAAGAAATGATGTAGTGTGTAGTTACATTTTACATTTCTGAAGCATGTTGTAATCAATCCTTGATATCTCCCAGGAAGCTTGGCTGAATTTTCCTGTTAGTCTTGTACTTAAACTGCAGTTTTGCTTTCCACCAATATCTGTAGGACTGTTGGTCAAGTCTCTGTCTCTCTTTTCCCCCCCGGTGGAAATGAATTATATTGCTGAATTGGTATCTTGATGCTGTAATTGTTCATGATTTCTGATCGTGAAATTTTTGTGACCAACTTGAGCTTGTGGATTAAAGCTTGGGTGGCTGTGTATATAAGATGAGTGGGCTTGGTAGTTCATGCCTACTTGTAAAAAAACTATGTGTACACTTTTCCATTCAAGTTTTCTAACTTTCTTTAAACTGATTTTTCTTGTTTATAAATTTCCTCAGGTAATATAGATATGCTATCCAGACTCGTAAAATAATGGAATTTTTAGTAATAGAATTATGTATATGTGCAAGGGTTTTATTCAAATGAAAGGTTTGAATGTGTATGATTTTGCTCTGTTATTGCAAATATGTTTTATAGAAGTTTGTTGATTGCATAAATGCATAATTATGTTGACTACATTTTGGAAATTATGTGGGCCACCGTGGTTGCATTATCTGGACTAGGAAATTGTTTTGTAACTTGGTTTGTAAATATTATTTGCTTACTAGTATAGAATGGCCATGATCAATATTTATCATCAAACAAGGGGATAAAGGTGTGCATAAGTGATTATTTCTTATGTTTGTTTCTCAACCAGCTTAACAACGGTATTGGTCTCTTTTTGTTCACTATTTAACTTGAAATGGTACTCTTGTTTTCTCCCTTCTCCTCTTGTAGTATCAGTATATGCCACTTAAAGATTGTTATTACATTCAGGTGATAAATATGGCTGGCTCAAAGGTTGCTCATGCTGCCTTGAAAGGTCCCAGTGTTGTGAAAGAGATATTTATTGGTCTTGGACTTGGTTTGGTTGCTGGTACCATGTGGAAGATGCACCACTGGAATGAGCAGAGAAAAGTGAGATCCTTCTATGACATGCTGGAGAAGGGCCAGATCAGTGTGGTTGTAGAAGAGTAGATCATATTTGATGAAACTATGTTTTGATTTACGTTGGTGTCTTTGAACAGCTCGTTGGTCGTTTCTGCTGCTCATTGCAGAGGAAAGCAGTACATAAACCCATGATTAATAATTTTTTTTATACTGAAAGTTAAGGATGTGGATTTTGTGTTATATCATGTTTTCTCCACTCTGACTGCGGTGTAAACCTTGAAAGTTGTCAAAACCATTTTGTGGTGAATGTTTATGAGAACATGATAGCAATTTTTTTGTTTTGATCTTTTGAAGGAAATAATGTCTTAGGGTGGCCGGCTGGCTGCTCATTAGTTGGCACACTTATGCTTGATGTGAAGACGCAGTTGTCCTATATCTTTCTTTTCTAAGCGTGATCAATCATGTCTCAGCTTTGGTCTTCTTAGACCTTTAGTAGTTTAGTAAGCTATGAAGGGTTAAAATCTGATGTGATTAACTTGGCGATTATCATTTGAATCGTTAACTCGGTTGGAAACATTTTTTATCGGGAGCTATTTTGTACCTGTAGTAAGAAGATGATGGTAATGCTTGATCTGTTAATAATTTCTGTTTATCCCAGAATAGAAAAGTTGACCGTTTTCAACTAACCAATATAGTACCTTCTTCGCTCCTAGGGCTTCGCTGCTTCGGCCTACATGACTTTGCTAACTCAAAAAACCTGCTCTATCTTTTTTTTTTTTTTTGGTGTTTAGAGAGCCACAAGGGCGGGGGGTGAAAATCGATCCCGGGATCTTCTGAAATCGGGAGGGAGCTCTAACCACTTGAGCTATCCCTCACTCTCAAAAAACCCTGCTCTATGAGAATGTTGCTTAGCATAACTTTGGGGAATTATGACTTCCTATTAAAAAATTGATATTGAAGTATTCTAGAGGCGAAATTTCAAAAAATACAAGTGATTTAGGTTGAGTGTGCCTATTAAAAGTATATAGTACAACCTTATTATAAAAGTTTTAGTACAACCTTATTTAGGTTTAGTATATAGTACAACCTTATAAAAGTTTAAACGGGCTAGTGTACAATTAATGCAAGTGAACTTAAATTTTAGCATAAAATAAAAAAATTCGGTGGTAAAGCATTTTATTGGATTTATTACAAAATATTCATTTTTTTTTTCAATAATTTCGTTCATCACTAAACTTAGTTCATCACCAAACAATGTGACAAGTTGTACATAGTAAATTAGTAATATGACTATGGTCGTATTTGGTAAATGACTTTTTGTTTAGCTTTTGGCTTTTATATATGGTCAAACAGTAAAAAAAAAAAAGTGTTTAATAATTGATTTTTCAGCCCGTGAAAAAGCTGGCTTTTAAGCCAAAATGAAGAAACTGCTAATAAAAACAAAAAAAAAAAAAAAAAAAACTGCTAGTTGTTCCTTTTTTTTTTTTTTTTTTTTTTTGACCCATCTAATAGTTGTTCCTAAAAAAAAAGTTACCCAATTAATTACAAGTTTGCCCATTATTAATTACATTTTAATACTCATAAACCGGCCTTTTTAAAAAGCTTGTTAAAGCAGTACCGCAACACACACAAAATACAGAGGAATTTACTATTCTCTTGATTCATTGAAGAGTCTTGTACTCTCCATCCTCCATTGAAGCCGCTTGTAAACTTGTTCTCCTCCATTGAAGCAGCTTCTCAGGTAAATCTTTTTGTAATTTTTTTTGTCAATTTATCGAATATCAATTTCACAATCTAGGGTTTATCGTTAATTTAGTTCAATTTAGGGTTCTTTTAAGGTGGATTGATTATCGAACTCTTGCTTATACTTCTATCATTCAAAGGTTAGAACTTTGGTATTCGTGTTCTTAATCTAGAAGAAATGCAGTCAACTTTGGTCGCTAATGTGTTGCAGAACCCTAAAATTTTGTTTGGGCGGACCTGTTTGTATGATGAATTCCTGATTTTTAGCATTACGAATTATAGTTTCTCTGAAGTTTAGGTTTTTCTTCCTTCACGCACTCTAATATTGTGGATAGGAAAGAGAAATTACTATCTATTTGGTATTTATACTACTATTGGTTCTAAATATTAAGATTATGGAATATCATAACCAGCGATTATGTTAGGATTGAATCACATATCCCTAAATTTATGTGAAATCTGATAATTGAATCAAATTTGATTGATAATGTATTGCACAACCCTTTAATGTTAGGATTGAACTGTGAAATTAGACCTCTTCTCCCTGGCTCAGGGACGGGCCTGGAGAAGCCTATTGTGGAGACATCACTCACATCAGTCACAGACTCACAGTTGCCAGCTGGCTTGGGCAATTGTAATTTTCTAGATTCTTTGGGGTGTGTCGTGCTGTATTCTGTATATCTTAGGGCTAGATTTAAGGAGGAAGGGGAAAATTAGGAGCTTATGGATTCTGAATATGCAAGAAGCACTAAACCATCCAACTTAGGATATAACAATCTACTGACTTGTGTATGAGTGTGCAGATTTTATAGCTGTTCTAGTATGGT
This sequence comes from Chenopodium album, assembly GCF_948465745.1. NCBI lineage: Eukaryota > Viridiplantae > Streptophyta > Magnoliopsida > Caryophyllales > Amaranthaceae > Chenopodium > Chenopodium album. The sequence goes on from NC_137855.1 coordinate 3,852,370, forward strand.
TAATGTAGAATTGAACTGAGGATTGCTTGTGTAATCCTTGTTGATTTTGCTTACCAAAGCTGCTGAGTACTTGAGCAGTTGAGCGTAGTAAAGGATAAGCCACAGCTTCCTTTACCATTAGTACCTTGAGTGGGGTGGGGGGGAGGGGGGATCTGGGGTATTTCTGTTTGTGGTCTGCCTTTAGAAAATCTGTTGAGTGCTTAAGCTCAGGAAAGGACAACAGATTCCGAAGATGATTTGGCTTCTGTTTACTTGGCTGGACAATCTTTTTTACAGAATTGCTTTCTGCCAAATAATTTTGGGATTAGCATGGGTTTTGTAATCTGTTAAACAATTGTGGATTTGTCCCAGAAGCTCTACTGCATCTTCTAAGTATGGAATCTTACATGTTTCTGATTGTAGAAATTATGTGAACAACTTGACCCTGTGGTTCAAAGCTTTGGTTGTTGTGTCTTGTTTATATACAAGTATGATATTGGGGAATTACTAGTGATTAAAAAAATTATGAGTAGCTGTCTTACTTTCTTCCATATAAGCTTTCATGGTTAATGAACAATGATGTATCTCAATTCACAATGCTCATTGGGTGGTGTTGCAGGTTTGGAGACTCATGGCCGAGGGAGAGGAAGACTTGCCCAGAGATGCGAAAATTGTGAAGTCATTGTTAAAATCTATGGGTGTTGAGGAGCATGAGCCCCGTGTTGTGCACCAGTTTCTGGAGTTGTGGTACAGGTATGCTGTCGATGTCTTAACAGATGCACAAGTTTACTCTGAACATGCCGGCAAAGCCTCAATTGACTGTGATGATGTTAAGCTTGCTATCCAATCAAAAGTGAATTTCAGCTTCTCACAACCCCCACCTCGCGAGGTACTTTTAGCTTTCTCTTTACCCCCATCCAAGTGTTTACGTTTGCATATGATAGAAATCTCTATTGCTATGATCTCATTGTCTAAACTTGGGAAAGGATGCCACTTTTCTTGAAAAGGTTGACGTGGCCATTTGGGATCCTAATTGTATACTTCGTATTTAGCAAGAATTGGATGTGCGGGGGAGAATTACTAGTAAAAATTGGAACAAGATATATTTGATTTGTTATGAGTGCAGGACTGAATGTTTTTATTGAAGGGGTTTTCTTTCACACTCTCTTTTTTTTTCCCCCTTTTTCAGTGTTTAGAAGTGATGATCGATTCCTCTCTCGACCTTTTTTTTTTTTCTTTTTTTTTTTTGTAGCATTATTCCTGATTTTAAAATTATAACTGTTGAATCAGGTATTACTCGAGCTTGCTAGAAACAGGAACAAAACTCCCCTACCAAAGAATATTGGAGGCTCTGGAGTTCCACTTCCTCCTGAAGAGGATACGCTGATTTGCCCAAATTATCAGCTAGTGATACCAAGGAAGCAGAACCCTCAGGCTTTAGAAGAAACAGAAGATGAAGAGACTGCTACTCCTAGCGCATCTCAAGAGCCAAAAGCCGATGTGATGCAGACCACTCCACAGAGAGTTTCCTTTCCTCTGGGAGCTAAGCGTCCAAAATGATCTCTGACCAATACTCATCAGACACAACATTCATCATTTCATTGTATGCTCTTTTCCCTTTTGAAGAGCACCATGTCAGGTGAGATCTCCAATTTTTTTTATGTAAATGGGATTCAGGAGTTTCAAGTTTCTAGTCTGAAACTTCATCAAGGTGCCATGTGGGAGCTTATAAATCAGTCGTCTGCTTGTTTAACTTGAACGAAAACTGCCTGTATGCTACTAACACCATAAACTGTAGCGAATGTCAGATAAATTGTATGCATCTGAAGATTACGACCTGTTATCTTGTTGTATCTTAATACTGTAGTAATAATACTGTCTTATTTATTAAAAACAAGATGTGATAATTGCTTTAGATTCAATGTAAATCGTATACCACTCTAGCTTGAAACCAAACCTCATGTTCTGTAGAGTTCCTTTGGCGGTGTTCATCTTTGAAAAAACTTATTAACTACCGCCGTATCAATAATTGACAATATCATCTTGTACATTTATTTTTAGGAAATGCTTGGAGATATGAATTTGCTTACATTTGCTCACAACTACCAGGTTAGACTTGAGCACACCAGTCACATCGTTACATTATATTATTCTCAGAATTGGAGATTTTGAAACGTTCAAGTTTTCCTGTTGGCAGTATTATTGTTAATTTAAATTTTGGCCAATTGATAAGCAGAATCGTTAAATTATACACCACTCATAGATTGGTGGTGACAGATGATATGCAGTAGCTTGTATCATGACTAAACCTACAACATGTGTATGAAAATAAGTTTTAAGTTAAGGCTTTGGTAAGTTCACCTTATTTCCATATAACTCCAAAAAGGTAAAATTACAAGTTTAGATGAAGGTTTAATGAATTCAAATGAGTTGAGGAAAATTTGTTCCAAAAAAAAATTTAAATAAGGTGATATAAGGGCCTGTTCTACTGACTTGAACTTTAGCTTAAGAGAACAGGCCCTAAGGGTTACTCAAATTCAATTTACAATTAAATAATAATTTTAACGAGTCAATTTTCAAATTAGTGAAATAAGATGAATAAAATAATTTCAAGTCAATGTCTAGAGTATCTCACGTTGTAATTTGGAATGTTTGTTACTCCGTATATGCTATGGTTTGAAACAATGTAAACTTATCAGTCTCACAACCTCGAAAGACATTACCAACTAAATTAGTTGATATATAGATCAATCAATCTCAATTATACCTCTTGACACACCAAAGGAACACAATAAACAAAGCATAAGAACCATATATGTTGCTAGTGGAATATAAATATATAATCACAAAATAGATGATCTCATGGTGTCTCTCTATATTAGCAACTTGCATCTCATCATCTCTTTTCTGTCTAAAATTGAAAAGACTCCAGATCTTATTATGAGTATATGCTTTTTTAATTTATTTTTTGGGTTTAATTTCTTATTGTCTTACCTAAAAAGAACCACAAAAATTGTTTCCTGTTATGGATATCATTATCAATAATTGTCAAAAATTATGTAAAGAGGTTCTCTAATCTCAGTTGACAGCATCTATTTGTGTTTTATTAAAATTTCCCATCTTTTCCCTTGCTGAGATAGTGGCTGTCAAACTGAACAATTTTCCACCTCGTAAATTCATACTCGAATATTTGCAAATATCTTCATTGGATTTTTGCACATTTCTTTAATTGAGTAGTTTATACTAATAATAATACGTGTACATGCATGCTAAATTGCTTAATCAATCAATTCTTGGGGTCTTTGGTACTCCGTGTCGTAAGATGGTTTCATATCCATATCAGACCTAATAACAGTAAATTGCTTAATCGTTTTAATTTGTCTGATAAACATAAAAGTTATATGTAGCACGTAATAAGTTTTGGTGATCTATCAAAAGTTAGCCAACATACAAGGTAGCCCCGGGGGGATGAGAATCGAACCCCCGATCCATCACTTGGAGCCTTGGGGGGGGGGGGGGGAGATGATAATTGCCGTTGCTAGTTGATCTCTATAGATATGAACAAAATTATGAAATTCTTCATCTCATCTTTTATAGTTTTTGAAAGCAACTTCAACTCGACCTACCCTAAACAAAAGGGGCCGTTGTTTAGCATTTTTTTGGGCGAGTTGCCTGAGTGCAATGTGCTGATGTGCATGAAAAAACTTAAGTATATAAACTGAAAAGGACCTTGCAAAGTTACCCTTGTAGCTGTTTGTCGTACTGCACAAGCGAAACGCACATATCAGACTATCAGAGGTAAGTGGTTTGCCATCTTGAGCTAGTCAAACCAATTGAATTGGTGTGCCTTCAACCTTGTTATAAGGACCTCAAGAAAGTGCCACTTTTTAAGGACCACTTTCTTAAAGACAAGGCCGTGTGAGTTCTATTTCTTGCAAGGTACTCAAGTTTGGCTCTTCCCGGTTCATTTGATATCGAGTTTGAGCCAAAGTTTAAAATTTTAAACTCTTAGTTAATGAACCAAAATGAGAGCAGAATTCGATTGGGAAAAGATTGTGAAATGGACACAAAACGAAAGGCTTTTTTGTTTTTTTAATAAAAGATTGTGCAGTAGAATTATATTTTAAGTGAATTTATTTTCAAATTATGTGCAATAACACAGATCTCACAAGATTTTTATGAGGACATCAAAATAAAAGTAATAGACTTGTTATCTTGAAATTGCACTATTGTGTTGATGATGACGGATTGATTGATTAGGATCCATGTTAAACGCCAAAAAAATTTCCCTTTGATAAAATACAAACAATATAAAAATAAACGGTATCAATTTATTTAACATAATACTCCAAAATACATATATCTTTTTTGAAAATAAGTTGATGTAAACAAATACTTCCTCCGTTTTATTTTACTTGCAACATACCTTTTAGGCACGCAGTTTTAGGAGATGATTAGCGAGGGTAAATGAGCGATTTTATCAATATAATTTTTACACAAAGATTAGAATAGGGTTAAGTATCATTTGTAAAAATTATAATGAATAATTTATCCGTTTACATTACATAAACTCGACCTCAAAACACGTGCCACAAGGCTGTGTTGCAAGTAAAAAGAAACGGAGGACGTAAGTATATATATAGAATGTCATTACTCGTATTTAATTAAGAAGGAAATTAAAGCATTATTATCTCTAGCATGCGCACATTCTATTAAAATTTAAATGTTTTACGGTTAACTACTCTGTTGTTTATAAAAATTTGATAATGCGACATCAAAGATGCTACACAAGGAAATTTTGAAGTTGGAACTCAAACAACAAGATTGAAATCAAACATCCTACCAAAAAGAAACAAGGAGAAATTTAATCACTAAACCCAATTTGATAAATCACACACAATAATACATTATACATATACATATATAAGTATAACATTGATGTGACATGATTAAATTAATTAGAGCTGCTTATTCTAGTGAAAAATACAACTAGTTGCAGCAATGACTAACAGTAATCTGTATAGTCCACACAATTTATAATTTCAAATATCTATTTGAATAGGACTTGGAAATTATTTTCTAAATAATTCCTATAAAATCCAGGAATTATATCACTGACGAAAATTCACCTTAATTAGCTTCCATTGCATGTTGTGGCTTCTTTACTCTGCTTGTCACATCATTCATCCCAATTATTGAGAATTAGATTCAACATCCAACTAGACCAACTAACTTTGCACCTCTTCCCAAGAATAACAACTGGAATAATCACCCAATCATATAACCTTGATCAAGATCAAAAGGGAATCAACCCCAATTAAAATCAACCTTGATAGATGTGCCAAGGGAATTTGGACATGATTATTATTTTTAAACTTTGGAAACACAACAAGAACTATAACCCGACCCCTCTTACCCTCTTGATGATGTTGTAGCCAGATGTACGCAACCTTACCGTACCTTAAAATGATAAAGAAAAAAACACGGGGTTTTAAGAAAATCAAATTTGGCTTCATTTTGCAAGTTGGATGATTAATGAAACTTAGTGAAACCAAATATGATGATCAATGACATAAAACACTAGGGTTGGACCACATTTTATGTATAGGACATGTTACATGACATACTCCCTTCCATGAAAATGAGATGATCCGATCCATAGATAGAGATCAACAAATGGGTCAGGTTGGGTTGGGTCGGGTTGGGATGAATGGATGGTACGTGATAAAAAAGATACAAGGAAGATTAATTAGATAGAACAACAAAAATGGCAAGATCAAGACTAAGAAGCTAAGTGTACGTATGTGTTACACTTTTTTTAGCTTAGCTTATTGATGAGCACTAGAGGCTAGTTCACCTACAATATTCCCATGGTTCAAAGGGTTAAATGGTTGGATCTCCAAACATTTGCAGCTTTGCATCCTTATTGGAGAGAAATTATGTGTGTGATTTTGCTCCCACTCCAATGAATACACCGGGGAAGACCGATCATCGGCCTTCCTCGCGATCACGACCGAGTTGATCACCTCGTCCGTTGGGTGAAAAACTGATAGCACCTCGAACCCACAAAGGTCTTCGGGTTCGACAACCGGGTACAAGAAGGCTCGAGCCCCGTGGGCGCTTCGAACCATTAGGGTTGACCCGGGTGCCATGTGTTTGGCTAAGTGATGGATGACCTTAACCTTCTCCTCCTTGTTCATACCAACAAGGGCAGCTAAGAATACAACATCATACTCTTCAAGTTCCTCTTTTCCCAAACTCATAACATCTTTAGTGTGAAATTTCATCCGACCCGACAAGTCCGGGTCGGGTTCCACCAATCGGGCCGCCATCTCGTTAGCGGACGCATCGATATCATAGTTATCGAACCGGGTGTCGGGGAGGTGGTTAAGGGCGAGTACGATCGAGGTGAGGGGAAGCGGGCCGGACCCTACGAACGCAACCCGTTTCGGTACATGGGTAGAGTTTTGTGTCAAGATGTTGTACTCTAGCAGGCTAAGCTTAACGTAGTTGTTATAATAAGGGAATATATCGAGGTGTTGTAACGGGACATTGTACGAGGCTAATATAGTAGAGAAATGTTTTTCAAGAAGTCCCTCAGCCTCACCACAAAGTCTAATTAAATTAGACCTCATTTCTTGGATTTGATGGCATAATTTTGTGACATCAATAGGATTAGGAGGCATGCATGTTAATACAAGTTGTGTGAACAACATGTTGACATCTTCTGAAGGTTTCAGACTTTCAAGGCTTGAGATTTTCTCATACAATTCATTAATTTGGTTCACCAATGGTTCTTCTTGGCACACCATAATGTCGACACTATGAGGTTATTTCTTTGATTGAGGAAGAAAGTTTGAAATTACAAGAAAACTATTTTTTGAATTTTTTTTTGGGAGTGTTTGGACTTGGAGATTTTGGACTATGAGAAGAGGCTTATTTATTGGCAATTGTAGGGTCCACATGAATAGTTTTAATATTTTAGATGCTTGGTAGTGGTCCCTACTACATCTTGTGTTTTGTTTACTTATCTTGCTTTACTTTGTTTTGTTTTAGTACTAGCCTTCTAATATAACCCTTTTATTTGTGGTACAACAAACCCTAGCTAGTACAATTATTGACTTTATCAATTGACTATAGAGAATGTCATCATATATGGGTAATTTACTGTTACAAGGCATCGAGTTGCGTGCATCGGGATCTATAGTGTTTTTCAATTAAAAAAAATTTAATCACAATACGTACATAAAGTATAATATATATGCAACTGATAAATTTTTAAATATCATATCAACTAGGTTAGTTTTCTACATTTTAAGGTTCCTACGAATGTGACGCACATGCTTACGTTGATATGAATAATAATCAATATTATTTTTTATATCAAAGAAATCATACATAATAATCACTTTTTCTCTTTGGTACAACCTTTTTTTTCCGATCACTTTTTAATTGTACATTTTATCTTAAATATTTTGTACAAGTATACTGTAGCATTGTTATAATGCATGATGGCTCTCATAATCAACTAATCTATTCCTCATGAATTTTTAAGTTTATAGCTATATAATCTATTCCTCATGAATCTACATATAACTCATGAATTTATCAGTTAATTGGCTTCATTCATTGATCTAATCTAGCTGATTAATTATAATTTAATTAGAAAAATTGTTTTTGACTTATTTGAAATATATAAACCTATACAGTAATAAAATTTTCTGTAAATATTTTGTTGAAACATTAATATAATTCATTTTTATTATTCCTTAAAGTCCGTAACTCTTTTTTTTTTTTTTGAGGGAAAAGATAGCAATCATGTGCTAGATATATAATTCAAGAACAATATTGCTAATTCATCTAAAGCTGCAAATTAAATAATGGTTATAATTGATTTGTTGCTCCAACATAATGTTAAAAGGCTTGCTCAAAATAAAGAAAATGATGGTGCAAAAAGTTTATAGCTTAATTAATTTCTATATGAATGAAATTTATAAAATTTCACATTATAGCAAATCCAATAAGATCCTACTTCATATTGTTTATTCTTAATTTACCAAATTAAAGACGGCCAAAGTTTCAATTTGTAAATTTAGTAAGTAGGAAGAACTTCATGAAACAGATCGGATTAGAGGGTGTAGCTCGTTACTCTGATGATACATGAACAGTATTGCAAATCCATCTAAAGCTTCAAGTGATGGTTGTAATTGTTCCAACATATTGAACAGATTGCACAAAATAAAGAAAATGGTTGTGCATGATTGATGATTCTCCAACCCTTCAAAGGGACGGAATAAAAGGAGCTTTGAAAGAATGAGCACATACTCCATTTAGTGTGGTTCTGCATAGTTTATGCATGATTTATCACAAATTAATAAACAAAGAAATTCATATACCATGTAATTAATCAATGCATGCTACAATATATAGCTCCCCACTACTCTGAATTCTGATACACTATTTACTCTTACCTCAATTATTGCAGATACAACATGTATCTTTAAATTCTACCTTCATCATGACTAGCTAGTGATGATGTTCTAATCTCTCAAATCAAAATTAATGTTACATTTTTTTTATATATATAGATTGAATTGATGTAAATTAGTTTACCCTAAATTAACTAAATACAAGAATCATCAAGCTAAGGTCAATTTAGTGATTATTGGAGATTTTGAGGTCCTTTTTCCGTGTTTTCAGCCCATGAGAGAGGTTCAATTCTCACTCCGTGCAAGTGGACTTATTCTCCCGGCCTACTTGTAAGAGACTTCTCTTTACCAGGCCAACTAAAAAAGATGTGTAGAATAGTGTAATTCTCCTTGAGGAGGCTTTCTCATTAATTTAATATTTATAGGATTTACAATCTAATTTACACAAGATATATATCACAGAAAATTCACAAGATAATATTAACCTATTATCTAACAAGATGTATTAACTAAAAACGTGTCAACTAAAGTATAATTTATGACTCGTGCCTTATTCTCAATCTCTGATAGATCTCTCCATCATTGCTTGCATTTAGGGGGCGAGCTGAGGTTAATTTGTATATTTGAAGATTAAAATCATCCTCATCAAAATAATTACTTAAAAATCAGCTTAATACAATCAACTAGCATATAATGTCATCTAAAACCTAATTGCCAATTTAGGCATAATCAATACATAAGTTGTTGAAGGTGGAAATTTATTATGACTGCATGGTAGCTAGCTAGGAATATTTATCACAAATCTGTACAGCTTTGATAGTTGCAATGTATTATAACATCGAGGCATTATGGTCCTAATTTGCACCACGCAATTTTTTTTACTTTTTTTTTTTAGTTAAATTGGAAACAAACTTCACCATTTTACCTTGAAACCCTATATCATGTACTACCCCTATTATAATACAGTACTTAGTATTATTAGTATTTATTTTATGTCATAAAGTTTATGACTTCTTGTGGAAGTACAGAAGATGCATGCTATAATTTCGCAAACTTTATAACATGGGTGTCGACATTATATGTTCATCATTCAATTTGATCTCCTTTGGCAGTAACTTGGGTACAATTGTACAAAGAACAAGATCGAATTAATAGTGGTTCAATAATCATGCAAGACGTACCATTATGTTTCACTTTCTTTTTTTTTTTTTTTTTGGGTTGCATTCTCTCATGATCTTGATCACCAATGTCGGTGTTATTAGTCATACATGAGTTGGATACATGATGCATTGGGTTATAGTAATATACAATCGATCCTTTTTTTATATTAATTGTCGCATATATTATATTCATAGATGTCTGGATAAAATTGTCACTAGCTACTTATTGTAATCAATAATATGATGAGCTTATTGAGCTAGTTATATATTATGGTTTATATATACTTATATTTGTGAAATAGCCTTTATATAATTAACTATATATATGGGTAGTTGTATGCTCACTTCATTGAGAATTTTTGTGATCAGATCATGTTTATAATTTATAATTAGGAGAGGTTGGGATAATAGGACAACACACTTACTTACGGCACAAATAAAGGAGCGTAGAGTTTTTTTTTCAAATTAACTTCTCTATACTCAAGAAGTAACAAGTTAAAAATTGAGTGAGTTAGGATTTAGAAATATATTAAATTTTTACTTAATGTACAAAATGTTTTAATTTTAGTAATTCACCATAATCACCAGAGTCTTCATCCCCAGTATCAGTAGCTAGTACAACAAGTATTATCTTATAAATTTATAATAATTTGCATGTAAGAATTATTTTGTTATCAAGTTGTGCATACGATTAGAAAAATCAATGATCCAACATATCTCACCGTCCGTCAAGTACGTATATGTAATCAACTAACCATTAATCTTCTATTGTAATCTGTTATTGTGACGTGATTTATATATAATTTTACAATAGTCTAGGTCGGTTATCAAGTACTACGTGCAAGTATATTTTAATAAATACATTTGTGAATGGAATCAACATTTACCACTGCATATTAGTACAAATCTCTTTTGATATATACTTTGAAGGATTACAGTGAGGATTTATTTGTTTCATCTCATCTTAACATATATATTGCCTTATTTCACACATTTCTTTTCACAAGTTATAAACTAATTAAGGAAATAAAGTTCTATAGACAAGATAATTTAAAACATAGCAAGGAATAGACATTTCAAATCAGATAATTTAAGACATCATACATTAACCCAAACAAAAATTTACCTAAGCAACCATAAGGTTACTTGTTTCAAGATTTTAATAAATAGATTCAACTTTTGAATACACTCGGACACATAATAGAAATTTAATTACTTTAATAATAATGCAAACTTCTAGCTTAGGGTTAGTTTGAAGATGTTCCAAACTCGGCTTTTTTTTTAATACTCCACTCTACATTAATTTGGGTGATACAGGACCTAAACTACAACAACAATTAATTATTAAAATTATATACTCCACGTTAAATAGGGTAACAAATTGGCCAAGTTAGGTTTAGGTTTCGTATACGTACGGAAGAGTTGCATGGTTCATCTCATATTAATGTTTGCGTGTGGCTAGCGGAAGCCTCACCAATCATTATTAGAGAGATCATTGATCAATTTTCTGATTATAGTATTATAGATGCTTTTTGTTATTTCGCATTCACACCTTGCATTGTGATTTTTTCAACTTGTCTTACTTAATATCATGTATTTCGTAATTTTTAATTCATACTTTATGCAAGAGTCATGCATATAAATTTCTGTTGTCTTCGAAGACCAAAGTCGAGATCAAGACTAGTATATGTAATTATGTATCACATACTTTCTTATATTCATTAAGTTAATAAGTTAGGTTGTACGAGTAATATTGAAAAAGACGACTTTAATTACACAATTCCACATGTATCTTTTCTGTGTACATATATCTTACACTTAAATTCAACATATATTTCACATAGTACATTATCTATTGTAAAAGATAGTAAATTTGTGCCACATAAACTTGTAGCATAAACTTCACGCAATGTAATTATGTTGATGTATCATGTATGAGAACGCTACTATAATGTTAGCTACATTTTTTTTTAGATTAAACCTTTAACTACTTCCTAACTAATTAAGACGGCCAACTATAATTAAACTACTCATAGTATAGATCTATTTTTAAAAAGGTATGTGCCCATTGCATACATCCCGTTAGCTTGTTGTTTGCGTGTGCAAGGCACACAACATAGTTAAAGGAGTGTGTCGTGCACATGTAGCTCTAAAAAACATTATTAAAAGGAAGTTGAAATTGCATACTTCTTTGTTGTGCATCATATGAGTATTATATTGACTTCAACAATCAAACAACTACTACTACAAATAATTATTGAGAATTTGAGAGGCAAAAATGACAAGTTATATGCAATTTTTATTAGATAGTCCGTTGTTTATAATTTAAAAAAACACACACACACCCTTCTAAAGAAAAAAAAAATGAAATTTTGACTTGAAGATTAATATTATACATTAAATTTGACATTTCTAATGCTCGACGTACATATATTAGTAATAATATAAATTACACCTCTTTTTTCTTCTACTCATACGTAAGTTAGGGTAAATATAATTGAAAATGAATAACTTTCTACTCAACCAAAACCAGGCCAATAATATACACAAAAACATCATTTAAGGAAATCTTAATACTTGTATAAATAAGGATCCTATAAATAATTTAGGAGTCGGGTGGTCTCTCTATCTACTTCCTCTATGCATGTCGGACAATTATTAGTTCCAACTTAAGTGTAAGGTAAATCTTAAGTCTTTTAAAGATTTGTTTCATTTGACAGACTCCAAACATATTATTAATGTTAATATCTTTAATTTTATGTACATTGAAACGAATCCAATAAAATTTCACATAAATGACTACATTACAATTTATAATTTAATTAGAATATAGGTTTAGAGGTTTTTTTTTTCTTTTGCTTTGGATCCAAAACATGTACAACGGGATATTTGTTTAGAAACGGATAGAATAATTTCATACGGAGTAATATAACACTAAAGATAGCATTTTCTTGATTTTACAGTAGCATCCACGACAAGCAGGACAATTCATCAATTTACTTTTAGACGTTCACGAAATCACAATAAACCAACATAATAGTTTTTTAAACAGGTAAAAAAATTTAAAATACGTATTCCCTCCGTCCCTAAGTTACATTCCTACTTTTCTCTATTATGTGAGGAATAAATGCTAGAAATAGGAATGTAATTTAGGGACGGAGGGAGTAACTTTTTTGGTAGACTTGCAGGACTAGAAATAGTCATATTCTGATATTCTAATTAAACTTATCATTTGAACACACACAATTAATTAATGAATATGTACTTAATCTAAAAAAACCAATCTAATCAATGAAAGAGATTGCTAGCTTTCATTTTCTCACGTCACATTAGTTAACGATTAACGAAGTTATATAAATTCTTATATTTATATGATCTACAATCTTGAAACATATGTGTATATAATTATGTTAATACTATGATTAGTTAACTTGTGGGTCCAATTAATTACATAAGATAGTGTGTGGGTCTCCCGTGTTCTAATACTCTTTTCTTAGGCACCTCACAATTTGTAATTTTGGACCTTTTATTAAATCCATCCATTAAATTTATCTTTTTATTTTAATTATGTAAATAAATATATACAGTTTTTTTTTCTCCTCAAAAATATGGCTTTTGCCTTTTACATGAAGTGGAAGGCCAAGTTGGTTTATTAGGGTTAATAGAGGTGGAGAATTTGATCGAGATTGAAGAGGGCTTTCAAAAAAAAAGGTTTAAACAGTGACGTTATCATGTTATCCATCACTAATTGTCTTATAATGTCATCTATTGAATCATAATATTTTACTCATACAAGTTCAATATATAAGGTTTTTTATAAAGCTAAATGCTAACCGTAAAATAAACACTTGTACGAAAGTTTAAATGTTAATTACAATAAGATTTTATTCACTTATTTTACGTGTCAAAAAAAAAATATTCACTTATTTTAACAAAAATAATTCAAAAAATATTGATTTGGTTTGAATAAGTTTATGTAGAGGTTAAAAGAGGGTTCTCCAATAAAGTTAATTTAAAGATGAAATAAATTCAAATATGTGAAAATTAGTGAAAATTAAATACGTAGTACAAGTATATCAATTTTCTATCATTATATTAGAGAAGAAGTCTAAAATATGTGTTAACTACTCCCTCCGATTTTAATCTTTATGTTGCTCCTATTTTTAAATAAGTAGTAGTTATAAGAAGTCAACTTCTTTCCTCTTAATACTTGTAAATATATACGACGGGCATGCTTGGATTGGGGGTAATACATTAAGGGGGTAATAAAAGTCAAACTAAGCAAAATGAATGTGAAAATAGGGAAGAAGGAGATAGTGATGGTGTGATTGTAAGAAGATTATGTAGTGATGGTATGGTGTGAGGTGAAGAAAGAGGAATCAATACCCTCATTTTGGAGGTAATAGTTACACTAGGGGGAGGGTGGGTAACTATTACCCTCATTATGAGAGTAATAATTCCTCCATCTCTCTCTTTTCCTCATGGCACAACTAGTTTATTTCATTTGTAAGCACCATGTCTCCTACAACACCTCTAATTATGTTTGTTTTTTCAAGTTTGACTTTTATTACCCCCCTAATGTTTTACCCCCAATCCAAGCATGCCCTACGTGTGATCTTTTTATCCGTCTTTTTTTCTATATATATGTAGTTTATTTTAACGTATCCAGGCCAAATTAAAAATATTTTATAACAATTTTTAAATATATATTAATACTAAGAAGGTCTGCTTTGAAAAACTATGCAAAAAGTGAGACAATAACCTATAACGATTGATATATTTTAGATGGATAGATCATAAATGGAGTGATACATTAGGGTTTTATTTTATTATTATGTAGATATATGATCATGAATTCATGACAATACAAATTTTCAAGCTTAATATCATCCCTTAACACGATCAACCAGGCAAATGAAATCACGCTATATGCCTATAGACTATAGTCTATATAAATTGAACATCAGATTACAAATTTATTAATCTTTAGTTTATCAAATTAATTTTTGGTTTTAAATCTTCAAATTAATTAATTGACGCTTGTAATATAAGAGAGTGCATGAATATCTAGGTCGCAAGTGCTAGTAATCCACTTGATACCTTTTCAACTTTGAAGACGAAGATAGTGAGAATTATTTCCTTTTTATTACAAATGAATATGTTTAATAATAGTGAATATATTCTATATTGATATTTGATATAATAATGATAATGAAGTTTGACTATGGCTTTATGTTCGTCCATCCATTTTGCTTCGTTCTTTTTTATCCCTTTTTCTTTTTCTTTGTTACGTCCACTCTTGTATCTCGAATTTTGTCTTTTCGATTATTTTGAAATCGTACTTTGACTTACCAAATCAATATAAAGCTCTATAAGAATTCATTTTAAAAAAAATAAAAATAAAAAAAACTGTTTATAATAGCTTAGTGGGTGTATTGTATAAACGTTACCTTCCATTTATATAGTTTTTAAGTGATTTGAGACGATGAAACATACTCAATCACACATTTATAAACTTTGTATAGATTTTTTTTTTCTCTAGTTGATGAAATCTTCTTAAACCTTACACGTATTAAAATTCTCGAATTGGGTTCACAAAGTCATAGACAAAACAAAAATAAGCCTTCAAGCTAAGAAGACTCAATGGACCCTCCAAATTTTAACTTATACATACAAATTCGCTGGTATTGAATTAATTAATGTTTTTTTTTTCCTCGTAAGAAGATCATAAGTAATGCAAAATCTACTAAAGTTCAACAAATTACCATGATGAGTTCAAACCAATTAAGCTAGTTGGGATCGTAATTGAGGGAAAGCTTGGAATTAGAGACGTGATCTAGCTCGATCATGAGGGTGACAATTATTCGCGAGGCTAGCAAATGGCTCTTGTAACAAACGTTGTTACATCATAGAAGGGCTTAAACCCGAGACTTATTCGTTCTTCAACTTAGGGCGTGTTCGGCAAAATATAGCTGTAGAGGTAGCTGTTAGCTGTGCTGGTGGCTGTTAGCTGTATATGAAGCTGTTAGCTGTCAACTAGCTGTTAGCTGTGAAAATAAATAATTTAGTATGAGTGTTTGGTAAACTAGCTGTGAACTGTAAAATTCTAAAAAAAATAAAAGAAAATTCAACAGCTACCTAGCTTTTCACAAAAGTTAATAATGTTAACTTTTCACAAAAGCTACTTCAACCACTAAACTCTACCCCCACCACTACATTCCCAAACACTCATAATTTTTTCTATGTAGTGGTTTGAATAAGTCAAACCACTAAAAGCTACCTAAAAGCTACCCAAAAGCTAGTGCCGAACACGCCCTTAAATTCTTCAATCCTTTTCCTACAAATCCAATCACAACTAATATGTGATAATAATCTTTCCGTGACTTGCTTTATCACGTCCCTTTTATTCTTAACAAAAACTTATGAAACATCTACAACCATAAATATATACTAGAAGTTGTTTTCAGAATCTGGAGAGTGTGTCTTCCACTCGTCTTAAGATCATGTTCATCTTATTCTTGATTCTAATATGAGTAGGTAGCGTTTATTCTAATAGCCATCTTTTTCTTCACATTAGAAAGGGACGAAAATAGAAAATATCCTCAATGTTAATTAATATTCGGATGAGAAGTACTTATTAGTTATCGTGTAGTGTTCATGTTGTAAACTTGGCCTAAACTTCTTTAAAGATTCTTGTATGCATCTGGGTGCATTTAAAACTAGGAGTACATATTGTTATTTTTTACTCGATCATATGATAATTTAATTTTTATTTAAATTATTCTAAAATGTTTAAATAGAAGCGGAAACTATTAAATGAGTAAATATTAATTTTGAGTGCATCTACAAATCTACAACAATCTACAAAGGAGATTCGATTTTAACAAATACATAAGTTTTAAATCAAATGAAAAATTATTTCACAAAAACTACAATCGTTAAGTAGACCTATTGACTACCCATATATGACTATATGCACTGCTCAGGTGCATGCAAGAATCTCTCCAACTTCAATCTCTTGATATAATTTTGGAGTCACATATGATGCATATTTTTCCTGTTCATCATGATCTCTGTGTAATTAATATATTATACTCTTGACAAGAGAATAATCTTTTAAGACTTTTTCTTATCTTTCTTTATTCAGCCACAAAAAGGAATTAAAGATATGACAACATTTACATTCGCCCGTATATAAGTATGAGTTGTCGTATGAGTAGTATGATTTTTAAAAAAGAAAAAAGAAAAAAGTTTAACTTGTGGAATATCCTTAATGGTTCACTCTCAAATATTTGTGTTTGGAATATACTAATACAAATTACAAACTTCACGAAAAGTTCCATTTCTAGTGTAGTAAAAAAAAAAAAAGATGCAAATATTAACAACCGAGCCTAAAACATAATAAATAGAAAAATCTAAGTCTGATGTAATGCTATTAAAGATTAAGGAGTGAGGGTAATCACCGGCCCTTATCATACCTCTGTTGGAAAAATACCTGTTGATTCCATGAATAATAATAGACAAATCAAGAACTTCCCTTGGAACAAATTCGATCGCCATACTCGAAACATAGACCTGTCCTCCTTCTGTTGTGCCGTGGTTTGGAACCCACTGACTTAGAAGCGAAATACGCCACCACCGGTACAGGTTTTCCGATGACGCACGCCCCCCAAGTTTTACACAACGACCTTTGCAATTCGTGTACCCGAACCAAAGGTTGGAATTGCTCAAGAACTGTTCAGATCTCAAAAGGTGGGTTTGTGTTTCTGTGTTTAGGTTTTCCTTTTTTACCTTTGAAAAAGAACGTACATGAAAAATAGTAGTAGTAGTATATTTATAAGGTCTCCAAAAGAAACCTAATAAATATAAACTTCCTCTCTTGCTGCAGCCGTACACGGTCGTGTAGGTGAGGGTACACGGCCGTGTAGTAAAAACTTGTCCGCAGAAGTACACGGTCGTGTAAGAAAGAACACACGGCCATGTAGACAGGTTAATATGCAAGAGTTATCACACGGTCGTGTAGCCAGGTTCATATGCAAGAGCTATCACACGATCGTGTACTATTAGACACACGACCATGTATCAATTGCTTATGGGAGTATACAACCAAATGAGAACAAATATCTCCGGTTGCATTACCAACTCCAACAACCTCCACCCCCACTTCCAATCCAAGAAGTTCGTTCCACCATAATATAGTCCATAGTTGCCTAGTTGGTTGCTTTTAAAATCCGTGAGAGGTCAATCAGGTCCAATGGGATCATTTAGGACCTGTACTGAACTGAGTTGAACTGAACTGATTGGAGCTGAATTGAACTGAATAGATTGAAGCTGAACTAAACTGAACTGAATAGAGCTGAAATGAATATTTTATGGGAGAAGGAAATTAGGAGCTGAACTGTACTGAACTGATTGGAGCTGAACTGAACTGAACTAATTGGAGCTGAACTGAACTGATTAGAGCTAAACTGAAGTTAACTGAACTGAACTGATTGGAGTTGAACTATAATATAATACGGGTATTAAATAAACAAGATAAGTTGCTTACGTTTATGTTTGGTTCAATCATGGACTAAACATAAAAATGATGCTGTGTGTTTTTGGAAGAAAATTGGCTGGTCATTAGTTGCCAGACTTGCCACTCATGCAACTATGACATGTACGGCTGGTATCATGCACGCCCTAGACAATTAGACATCAATTTGAAGGGGTTTTTTTTATACATAAAAAATCCATCAGTCCATCTAACCCTATTGTCAATTACCAAACCGAACAAATATTCAGTCAACTATTTGTCACAAATCTCACAATATATCTAATACTCGTATATGAGTCATATCGCTAATTCATATCACTGTTTTTTATTATAAGTAAAAATTGAAACTTGTTTTAATAAAAAGAACAAATTTAATACTTTCTTATCCATTTTAAATTGATTGACCAATTCTCACACAAAATTTAGTTAATACGGATTGGAGTAGTTTTTATTTTTTTATTTTTTTACATAATACATTTTCTGATAAATTATTATTACATGTTTTTTTTTGAAAGTTTTATTATAACTTTAACTCCCTTTTTTTTTTTTTTGAAAAATTACTCAATGTCTTCTCTCTCCCATTAATATAAACAGTACATTATATCCACGTATAGCCTAAATTTGAATATTTATATAACTATTGAGCAATACACCCCTAAGAACAGGAATTAAGCATTTTTTTGTTCCAAAAAAAATCTCTGTAGAAAGATGGAGTTACTATACAATTATACACCCCTTCAAAAAAAAAAAAAAAAAAAAAAAAAAAAAAAAAAAAAAAAAACTATACAATTATACATGATGGGGTGAAAGTGAAACATATCTGGCCTTCCAAATTTAGCAAGGGCAAAGTGCAACTGGACATATTGGTCACTTTCTGGTGCGACTACTCGACTATGCCCCATTGATTTAGACATTTGACTTAACTACCATTGTTTTGTTATCGACTTTTAGAATATAGAGTGAAAAAATTGAATGAACTGAGCCTAAACTAGATTTGATATACGAAGTATGAAGTACGTGTATATTATAAAGGTATGTTAAGGGATGTTTTCATATTTAGAGGCACTTAAAAAGATTAATTAATTATACTTTATATTGCGTATGAATAATACCAAAACTCCATAAAAGGTTCTAGTCAGACCGTTTATCCAAGAATTTTCAATAAATTGTCAACTCATATTTCGGAAACAAATATATTGTGCAATGAGTAACAGCAGACACTAAAATCTTTGAGAAATGACAATTATCACTATGTTTATAATTAAAAAAAAAAAAAATGATTGCTGTCTTCAAATTTCAATTATTAAAAGTTTTAGATTTTTTTTTTTTTTTTTTTTTTTTTTTTTTTTTTTTTTTTGAAAGAGAAAGCTTTAAATACATTTTGTTTATACATATATTTCACTTTTTTAGTTTTTTTATCTTTATTTTTCTGTTTCTGGATCTTAAAAAAGGTTAAATTCTGAATCTTTAACTCTATAGTATAGAAAAGGATCCAACTTCACCTTAAAAATTCCAATTGCAAATTTTCCATAACCTTCATATTATCACATTTCCAGGTCTTTGGCTATTGTTTTTAATGGCTGTTAGAGTAACAGAGTTGCACATCCAGTTGTTTCAGTAACTACTGATCACAGAGTAGTATAATACTTAATGAATTTACAATATTTTTTTCCAGCAAGTGATATCTTATATTTGGTATTAATATTCTATCTATCTACCATTGACACAAAATGCAAGCAAAAGAATCGTATTACAATGGCTTCAAGTTCCAGCTCTGCATCTCTGCTAAGATAATCTTGATCAGGTAAAAGCCAGACAGTTAAATTACGTGAATCCTACAATTCTTCAGATACATATTCTTGATATTCATAACCTTCTTGAGATTCATAAACGTCTTGAGATGCATAAACGTCTTGAGATTCATAAATTTCACTTACCTCGCTTTGACTGAACTGAAGCATGTAGTTGACACCATTCACCACATCGTAGACCATTAACCCTATTCTTCCACCAACCCAACTTCCCACTTGGCTTCCAACGAGGTAGCCAAACCTCCCAAACCTCTGTTCCCCAAGGAATCCTACAGAGTAGGTCCCAACCAAGGTCCCGCCTGCCCTGAGAAAGCCCTCTGTCATTGTACCTCCAAAGTAAATGGCTTCAAAGAAGTCCCACCCACTAGATATGATTGGTCCTGTGATCCTCCTAGCCTGTCGGGACGCCAATTTAGCAGCCTTTTTTCCTTCTTTGGCGGCTTGATTAGCCGCATCTTTGGCTTGCAATCCCTGTGACATTGCATCACTCAGTGTACTCTCAATTGCTCGGCTCCTGGCTAACTCAACATGAGCAGATTGAAAACTGTTGACGTAGAGTTTCACACCCTCCTTAACTGAGCATGCTAACGAACCTGATCCCAAATCAAAACAGTTCAGGAAAGTAAATTGCCCACTCTTGGATGCTGCTTCTTCCCCCACCAGCTTCCTGCTTTTTTCAGCTGCAAAGTGCAAGAGTGATTTATGATGTTCTTGACAGAAGGATATGCAAATAAGAAATGATGATCCATCTAAAACAATTAAATGACCAAATCGTACTACAAGGATATTAGCAATCTGCAGTAAAAACCGAAAAAATGCCAACTATAATGACGGATTTGCACTTCTTCAAAACATGCATCCCAGTCATCACAACTTCAATTTCAGAATTAAAACAGCCAAGCAACACACCTTATGAAAAATATGGTAGAAAGCAAATGCCTAGGGACTGTCCTCAGAGGATCATAGAGCAAACTAATCTTCACACTTCTTAGTAATACTCCAGATTCTTTTTTTTTTTTTTTTTTTTTGGGTGGGGAGGAACAGAAATGACACACATAAAAAGCAGTTTCAAATTTGTCAAAGCTCAGTGATACTAGAGCAATAGAGCCAAGGGACGTTGTGACGGTCATATTTATAAGGCCTCTCTTGAATTTCAAAGATAGCTACAATTTTCCATAAATTTCTGTTCAGTAACTTCTTAAGGTTTCGGTAACCTGCCAGTTATTCCTGATTTTGAGCAGCTAATAATTTAATCTGAGATTTAACTGAATCTACTCTTCAGTATTCACCGCCATACTCTTTTTTCAATAATCAAACAATGGAGTCAGAAAATGTGGTAAGTTGACGAATAATTGATCCCAGCAGAGATGCTTGAGAAGTTGAAAGAAATGCTACAACTGTAACCAGCCAAAAAACATGAATATAGTTTCTAACATTCAGCGCAAAGATACATTCTTGACAACCTTACAGGACCCGACCTCTCATACCTTGTTCCCAAAAGGTACCAAACTAGCAACAGAAACTTAATTTGCGAAAGATTCTTATTTATGTCCAAAATAATGAACCAAAGTCGCAAAAGCTAATTAGAAAGTTAGCTGCACTGCTTCTTGGTCGTTAACTCAATAAAGCTCTTGCCCTTGCTCCTTGTGTTGGTTCTTACTCTGCTGTTACTATATATTACGATCACATTATTTGGCTACATAAAACGGCTTTTCGTATAATCTTGACTAACAAGGAATAAAGCTGTCCAGATCAGAAACTTCCTAGACTGTCAATTCATAGAATAAATACTGGTTTGATTCGCATGGTAGTGGTATACCTTAACAAATTACTGTAGCAACTCACAGCTAGTTAGCAACGCATATATCCCCCTTCATTCTCCTTTCCCTGCCTATCTTGGAGCCAAGACCACAGAAATTCACGATCCTATATCCTCATATCCCTCTCTTCAGATCCCCCACATCCTTTCCTCTTTTATCCTACCTTCCATCTCTTCCTCTTTCTCAGTATCCCTCTCCCTCCTTTATTTATCACTCATGTAACATGCACATAAGTAAATATGCTAGACACACAACTGCCTCCAACAGTACTCTTATGAAGTTATGAGTATATGAGTGCTCTGCAATTTATGATCACGATTAAGTCCTTCACATTCATAAAAACCTCATCTATTAAAGTCCAAGAATAATGGTTTGATATAAAGCTCAATTTTGGTTGATTAAAAAGACCATTAAGAGTCATTAGATCTTGAAATTTGTTTTTGGAATTCATAAATATATTAATTTCGGTTCAAACTTTTCTATTTTATAAGCTTTGTATTTTAATGTTTTCATAAGATACTTCTACTTGCATCTAAATTTATCACGACTAAACGAGCTAGTATAATCAAACAATTTTTTTTTTTGGTGCTAGATTATAACCAAACAAGTGATTAAGAGCAAACCTAGCTATAGGAGTAAAGGACTAAACCCTATTTGATACATACACCGAGCTCAAATATACTAATTACTAAACTAAAACTAATCAATGCTCCAACAAGTTATCAAGCTCTGATTTAAACGCAATCTCGAGTTTAAAGCCACACAACTAAGTTCAATAAGCTTGAACAGAGCATAATAATACACAACTCGACTCGACTCGTCTCACTTACACCCCTAAATTTCATGTAACAACCCCCTTACAAATATTTGTATGATCTATTCCTATTTTCCATTTTATCATCACAAGAACCGTAAGAGCCCTTAATCAAATTCATTCCAAAGCCACTCAGATTCAAGCTATTCTAATAATATTATCATTATATAATATTTAACAATCATTAAACCTAATCTATTGAACCTTCCCTCCAATCAGATCAAATTAATTAAATAATACAATTATGAAATCGCCCGCAATAACCCAGTCAAGATTTAATCATATAATCAATAAAATAAAGCAAATTTTATACAAACAAAATTTATATAAACAAAACAAAAAAGGGAAAATTATAAGCAGAAATTATACCTGCAATGCTGAGAACGATGATTCCAGCAATGAAGAGAAGAAGCTGAATTCTCTTCTTATTCAAATCAAAATCCATGGATGAACCCTTTTATCTCAGAATTCCATCAAACAATTTAATAACTTTATTTGCTGTTTAATTAATTGCAGATTATATTCGGAAAAAGGGTAAAAATTAAATGAATTAACTTACTAATGAAGGAAGAATTTGCTCATCAAATAGAGAATAAACGCGGAAGGTTGTAAAGCGTAGCCTAATCAGTGGGAATGAATGCTTGACCACTGACCAAAGACTCGTCGTTTGTTATCCGTGGATGTTCAAGGTCGATACTAAACGACGCGTACAGGAGCAGTCTCCAAATTTCATTTAATTTATAATAATTAAAATTAAAAAAATAAATCCTTTATATTTTCTCGGAAGGTGAAAGTTATCAATTGTCCACTCAATCACTCATTCTCCTAATCTAATTGTAATTTAATGAGTTACATCACTTGCATCTGATTACATGTTATTTTAATATAAATTTCGCTTAATAATCAAATACGGAGTATTAAGTATTATAATAAGCCTTGATACACTCTCTATTCTCTATGTATTCATTTGTTTTTATTGGATTTGCTCGAGTATAATTGGAAGAGTAATATGAGTATTATTTAGGTACATCTCAAAATAAAAATATACTTTAGTTTATTGATGTAAGGTAGATAAAATATACAAGTTGGTAACAAATTAGGCTAAGGTAAATTGACATTCTGTGATAGTATTTTCAGAATATGATGAAGATACAATAAGATTAATTTGGTTGTTAACAAGGTATCAACTCAAGGGCTCAACAAGGTAAATATTTTAATCAATTTTTAATGACTTGCATCAGTTACATCCCAAAAATCCAGCTATTGGACGTGCAAATAATACTTATCTTAAATCCACCAACATATGCAGCAACTTATATTTGAGATACAAGGTAGCTAAAACGCGGCACATTTGGATGACTTTCCAAGCCATCACCAAGCTCTAGCCGCCTCTAGCAATTACAATATGTTCAATGTTGCTAGGGATCAGCTCAATTATGAGATCATCAGTCAATTTAGATTTTACCTCTACTTAAAATAAAATTTCAATGAATACTCAATATAGATACCAAACTTGAGATTTACTAAATTCTCATTTCTGATCAATAGTATTTTGCTTGCTGTACAATTCACTCCATATCATATTCAAAGGGGAAGACGGTCTATGAATTCATTGATGTCACAAAGAAAACTCATACATGCATCTAGTTAGTACCACAGAATAAAAACTTCACGACAATGAGGTTTTCCTCCATAGTTGATGAAATCTTATTTTCATACTGGATGACCTAACCTGACAAAATTATAGATGTAAAGGTGCAAGATGATACTTCTAGCCGTTCTAACTAATAACCCATCAGCATTTTAGCAGTCCTCAGCACTGCTTGAGCATTTTTAACAAGCTCGGCAAACCCTATTGGAGCACAACTCTGGGTATGAAGACTTGATCCAGTTGACTGTACTTCACCGAACCTGAATAAGTGATAATCAGCATCTATTCTAGTTATTAAGACAATAATCACTGCACCAGATTCAACAATAATTGCATGCATCACACTGGAATCGAGTTTGAATAAACACATTATACATATTCAACAATAGAAGAAAATCCAGTTATTGTATAATTCCCCTCATTCCAAATTGTAAGCATGGCTCAAAAGAGACAATGGCGTCTAGCACCAATAATTAATTTAAAATGATATACACTAGGAACAAGAGCAAAAGGCTGATTGTACCTCTGTAACCCAGTACGATAAGAGGATTGATCTCCAGATTAAGAACCTGTCTGTTAAATAGCAAAACTTCACCCATCAGCTTCTTTCAGCCAGCCTGCCACCAATATTATAGTTGAAGTAATTCTCAATCAAGAGAGTGATAACAGAACCTACAAGTCAGTGACATAATCCAGGGTCCAATAACAAGACGGTGGGGGATCCGGGGCCAATGTAATCTTCTTCTTCTCTGCCCCTCTGCCAACGGGTGAGTTTCTGTTCAAGAGGGAAACTCGGCAGCCAAAGTTTAGCAAGTAGCATCTAATATCATCAACTGCTAACAAATAGGGATATCAAAACACAAGCAATAACCCCCTTGCCTGATTAAGGCACGGAAGATTGGTAAAGGTGTCCATCAATATCAGGAGAAAATCCTTTCTCCATCATTTCCTCCTTGATTATATCATAGGTGATCCGGTTAGGGACCAAACCCTTCCCCAACATCTCATTAAGAAGCTTGTTTGCTTCTTGTAGCTTGCCTTTGCTACAAAGACCCTTTATCAAGAGATTATATGTCACAACATTTGCTCTCTTACCAGCTTTATCCATTCTCAATCTCATATTCATGGCATCCCTGAGATTTCCTTTAGCACAGTAGCCATCAATTAAGGTATTATATGTCACATGAGTTGGAGTCAAACCCATCTCTAACATTTGATCCAGTAGCTTAGCTGCGTTTCTTGTATTGCCTTTCTGGCAAAGAGCACCTATCCTTATGTTATATGTCACGGTATCAGCTTGGAGCCCAACACTTTTCATTTCTTTTAAGATATCATCAGCCGCTCCAAAATCCTCGTTTTTATAAAAGCCACCAATCAAGCAATTATAAGTTGAGATATTTGGGGAAATGTTCCGCTCCAACATTAAATTCAGCAATGCAACCGCTTCATCCATCATCCCAGCCTTGCAATAAGCATCAATCAAAGTATTGAAAGTCACAGCACTAGGAGTTACACCAATTCTATCAGCGTCTTTCAGCAGCTCCCTAGCTTCTTTGACCATCCCCTTCTTAGCATAGCCATTGATGAGGATATTATAAGTTATGATATTTGGCTTCAAAGCTTGAAGAGACATATCATTTCTTAATTCTAAAGCTTCATCAATTTTCCCATCACCACAAAACCCCCTAATTAATGTGTTGTATGTGACAACATTAGGTTTCAATCCTTGACATTTCATTTCTTTATAAACCTTCAAAGCAGAGGGCAAGTTTTGATCCTTACAGAATCCATCAATAAGAGTATTGTAGGTGATCTCATTCGGACTGATGTTCATTGACACCATTTCTTTCAAAAAGACATCTGCTTTATACATCTTTCCAACCCTTGCCATCTTGCAATACCCATCAATAAGAGTATTATAAGTGACAACCGACGGAGATAGACCCCATAATTTGATATCCTCCAAAAGATCATTTGCCCTTTGCAGCTGACCAACTTTACAAAACCCATTAATGACTGTGTTAAACGTCGTAATATCAAGCTTAACCCCCCTCCTAATCATCTCCTTGAACACATACTCCATAACTTTTGTCTCCCTTTCATCAACCAAAGCACTTAACAATGGGTTACACGATAAAACAGATAACCTAAACCCATAATCCCAAGCTCTTCTAACCGCCTCAACTGCCAAACCCACCTTCAGATTCTTCACACATGTCTGAACCAGCATATCAACAATCACCGAATTAATCCCATAAAAGTCAGCAAACTTCGTCGAAAGAATATGAAACACCTCCGAATTCGAGTACTCCCCTTTCTTCACAAACCCATTCAACAATTTCCTAATCTCCCCATACAATTTCTCCCTAGCTAACATATGAAAAACCTCTAAATACATCTTAGTGTCATGTGAAACACAGTATTCATGTTCCATCTCCAACCATTTGAAATACTGAAGAATCAATCGTGGGTCAGACTTAGAATCAATCAATTGTTGCAGAATTTCATTAGGATTTGATGTACTTAGGTAAGTCCTTTTCAACTCCCTCCAATGCTGCTTAGCTATGAGCTCAGAAATCGCAGAAATTGGGTTTAAATTTTCTGGGGTTTCATTAATTTGAGTAGAATTTGAAGTACTAAACAATCTTACATGAAAATGAAGAGATATGATGGAATAAAAGGGAATATTGTAGTGGCGATTAACTGCTTTTAGACATCGAAAAAATGGGGAAATTGCATACATTTCAGCATTCAGCGAATGGAATTCAAGTAGATAGAGAGATACAGAGGTTACCGGTGATCAGTGCGGTGGGCAGTGAGAATTGGGTCCCGGCTATTTCGTGTCTCTGTTGTGTGAATCGCCGGCGCAGGCAAATGGAAGGGGTTTGGGTAGCTAACTTGCAACTGTAACTTGTAAGCATGTAAAGTGAAGATGTTAGATTTGAAAATGCATTTTATTAGCATGATTACTTTCTATTAGGGGTGAGCAAAACTTCCGGGTACCCGGAATTAGAATCGGAACCGGTTACTACTCGATTAGGAATCGGCGGGTCCGAAACCGATATTGGACCCGGTGGTTCCAATTCTGGGTGATAAATTAAGGACCCGATTATAACCAATTTCAATTCCAATTCTGAACTTTTTGGAACCAGAACCGGTTGGCTACCCGGTTACCCAATCTATGCTAAATTAAATAAATTATAAATAATAAGAATATGTTGAATTTAACTAATTTGTAACATAAAAAAGTATTATTGATACCTAACATAAATACAAATAGCTTAATGCATGTATAAATATAAGTATTAAACGCTAAAAATGAACCTAACTAATATAAGAATTATAATTTGTATTATTTTGTAACAATTACTGTAACACCCCCAAATTACTCTCCAATAATAATGATATTAATATAATTAAGAGAGTAGTTTAGGAGCATTACCGCCACGTGATAACGTAAGGCTTTTAAAAACAGAGACTTGCAACGGAAGAAATACATCTTAGCTTTCATTAATTAATTGAAAATAGAAATAGTTTTTGAAACATAAATCTTCATGATACTCGTACTAATTCATAACAGTGAATCTAGACTAAGTGATTTTGCCCTTCGTCCCCGATGCAACATTTAGCTCACGTTGACTCGTCGCCATCACCTATCTACTCATCATAAATGATAAGTAGGGCCAAGCCAAAACAAAAGAGAAATACGCGTTAGCAAAATGCTAAGTACATATAAGTGCTAAATACGTAAATTAATTTAGTTGATTAACATTTTCTTTCGAAATATATAATTCTCATGAAAACATGGTTATTCAAACTTTCCATAGACAAGATTTCATATTTTGGAAAACATCCAAAATTTACAATTCTCTAAAGTATTTTCCAATAAAGGTTGGATAATCAACCATTTCATAAACAATTTTCCCAACCTAAGTGTGCACACCCCTCAAGCTAGTAACTCATTTACATAGTCTATACTCAAGGAAAGACTAGATCATACAAAGCTCATAGTCTTATCATTTATCTCCGCATAGTGGGAGTCAAGAAAATCCAATAAACATCTTTGATAAATCAATCTTCCAATTCCCATATATGGGATGATTAAAATGATAACATTTCCTTTTTAAACAATTTAGTAAACCAAGTAAGTTTACAACCAAGCTTATAAAGCATTTAAATATCAAACAATCGTTTTTATTAAAACAAGCTTACACGATTTATTTTATAAACATTCATAAATCATTGGTAAACATTCAAACATAGTTCATCATTCAAAACATAAAACACATTTATGAATAAAATCACATAGTTAAAGATCTAGCCACGAATACGTACCTTGATCTTTTCACACAAGTACGAAACTCCTAATTACGATCTTGAAATTCCCCCTACAATAACCAATAACTCTTATTCAATAACTCTTCAACAATAAACCCAAAGACATAGAGCACAAACTCTAATCTAGTTGTGCATGAACAACTTAAATATTAATTACGTCCTTTTTATAAAATTAATACTTTTATAAATAAATCTTTAGTAATAATCAATAATAACAATAATAATAATAATAGTAATAATAATAGTAATAGTAGTAGTAGTAGTAGTAGTAGTAGTAGTAGTAGTAGTAATAATAATAATAATAAGTAAGAAGTAGTAGTAGTAGTGCATAGTAGCATATAAGTAATAATAATAAGTAAAGAAAATAATAATTGTTTACAATCAATTAGCCCAAAATAGAAGTGTTTAGGAGAAGGCCCACTTACTTTTAATTAGTTTTGGTGGGTTTTGTATCAAATAAACTAGTTAGTGACCCGGGCAATGCCCCGGGCTTGTTTCTCTTCTTCATATTCAATTACATGACAAATAATTACATGCATTATATGATTATATCGTTTTTTTTTTTAAAAAAGATGTAATATCATTTTCAAATTGGATGCACAAATGAATCATCAAACCAATATTCAACCCCTGAGCATAAATAGTGAATAATAAAAAAAAATACACGCACTAACTTTTGAGTGAATTATATATAAAGAAAATCAACCAATGGAATCTCGTATTAATATATAGCAAATCCTACATATTACACAATCACCAAACCAAAATGCTACTTATAGCAAATCCTACATATTACACCATCATCAGGCCATAATTAATTTAGGGTGATTTATTAAATGTGTAAAAAATATGAGTTAAGTATGCAAAATATATCCATTGCATGCCATGTAAGGTAGAGTAAACATATACTCACCTAACACAATACTGACCCAGTAATAAAATGTTTCTCCAAGAGGTTTAGAATGTTTAGTGTATCATTTCCTTGGATAGTTAATTTATAGGGATAAATATATTGAATACATATTAGTTACATATATTACAAATTAAATGGGTCAAAGCAATTTAAAAATATTTTAATTATTCAATTATGACAAAACTAATTATTAATAATGGCTAGTCTATTGATTTGCAAGTAACATCTTCTCTTTCTTTTAAGTTGAAATCAATATTTCAA
Organism: Chenopodium album; assembly: GCF_948465745.1. NCBI lineage: Eukaryota > Viridiplantae > Streptophyta > Magnoliopsida > Caryophyllales > Amaranthaceae > Chenopodium > Chenopodium album. Next base: position 3,882,082 of record NC_137855.1, read on the forward strand.
TTGATCATTATTCTAAGGTGTAAACTAAATCAAGCATATTTAACCACAATAGCAAAAGTGACGTGGCAAAAATTTAAAGTGACGTGGCAAAATAACAAAAAAGAAAGAACAAATGGCAAAATGACACTCCTTGTCTTGGAGTTTTAATAATAATATAGATGAACTAATTAAAAGACCAAACTAATCATTATTTTTTTTTTGGTTTTGGTTTGTTTGTATAGGAACTACGAAGGAGGTGTTGTGGGTTGGTGGTGTGGCTGGCTGGGCAGCAGGGGCGGCGGTGGTACGCCGGCGAGGTGGTGGTGGTGCGGCTGGTGGCTCGCGGCCAGGTGGTGGTGGTGTGGTCGGTGGTGGCGCGGAGGAGAGAGAAAGAGGAAAAAAAATGGGTTTTGGGTATTTCAATTTGCTGAAAATTTGGGAGTATACTTTGCTAATGAATTTGTTCAAGATCCTTGCTCTATTTATAGGGAAAATTAGGGATTAAAATAAGATTAAAGGTTGTAACTTTAATTTGCAATTGGTTGTTTTGGAGGTGAAACTTTGAATTGCAATTGGTTAATTTGGAGGTGAAATCTAATGGTTGGGAGCAAGTTTGATAATGGTGATGGAGTAGATGAGTTACATGTGGAGGGTGAGGGTGAATGTAGTCAGAAATTATAGTTGGGAGAGGTGTTAGTTGGAAAAAGCTAACTTGATAAAGCTTTCATGGAGGAATGGAGAAGATGAACGTAGTTTGTGGTGATTGGGGATGAAATTTTATTTTCTTTTTCCTTTTTTTTTTGGCTAAAATTATGAGTTGGGTTGTAAATATCAATTGGGCTTAAGTAGTCATATGGGTTAGAATAAATGGCTTACTTGCCCAAACTATGTTCATGAAATAAGGCTCATATTTAAAATGATAATTTTATAATTAGAGTTTAGGAAATTATGTACAATTTCTTATTAAAAATCCACTTGAAAGTTGTAATATGTTTATAGGAAAAATTAATAATTTAATAATCTAAGCATCTTAAGAAAATATTTTATAAGCGTATAGGAAAATTATTCGTCCATTTTTATAAACGGGATTATAAGATCCGAAATAAGACATACTTATGCTTAATAATTATAATTAATAATAATTAAATTGGTTTAAAAATTAGGGGTATTACAGTCTACCCCCCTTAAAAGAAGTTTCGACCTCGAAACTCTTGATTAAAAATTTGTATAACGACTTAAATTAATTCAAATTGACTCATGCACAACCTAAAATGGGCTAATAAACAACTTAAAACTACATAAAGAGCAAAAAGCGCGAAACTCTATCGCATTCTACCCCCCTTAAAAGGAGTTACGCCCCCGTAACTCGACTACTAACCTCGGGAAATAACTCAGGGTACCTCTTCCTCATGTCGGCTTCTGCTTCCCAAGTAGCTTCTTCCATCTTATGATTTGACCATAATACCTTGACTATTTTAATATCTTTGTTTCTTGTGCTCCTCACCTTGCTATCTAAAATCTTTACAGGCCTTTCCTCGTAGGTCAAGTTTTCATCCATTTCAATGGTTTCGGGTTGTAAGACGTGTGAAATATCTGGTATGTACTTCCGGATTTGGCTTACGTGGAATACATTGTGGACTCTTTCTAACTCATTAGGCAATTCCAACTTGTAAGCTACCCTTCCTATCTTTTGGATGATTTTGCATGGGCCAATGTATTTAGGGCTTAATTTCCCTTTTTTCCCGAACCTCATTACGCCCTTCATTGGAGATATCTTTAACAAGACTTTCTCACCTACTTCATATTCCACATCTCTCCTTTTCAAGTCTGCATAACTCTTCTGGCGATCTTGTGCAGCCTTGATTTTCTCTCGGATCATTTTTACTTGTTTTACTGTTTCCTCGATCAATTCTGGCCCAAGCACAACAGTTTCACTTATATCATTCCAACATATGGGGCTCCTACATTTTCGCCCATACAATGCTTCAAATGGTGCCATCCCAATACTCGCATGATGACTGTTGTTATAAGAGAACTCTATTAAGTCCAAATGATCTTCCCAAGAGCCTTGGTACTCCATTACACATGATCTCAACATGTCCTCCAAGGTTTGTATCGTCCTCTCCGTCTGACCATCAGTTGCAGGGTAAAATGCGGTGCTCATCAACAAATTAGTCCCCATCGCCTTTTGCAAACCTTGCCAGAAGTTAGACAGAAACCTCGAATCCCTGTCTGAAATAATGTCCTTTGGCACCCCGTGGTACCGAACCACAAACTTCACATACGCTCTCCCCAATTGATCCATCGTCCATGTACTCTTCATTGGGATGAATGTTGCAGACTTAGTTAATCGATCTACTATAACCCAAATCGTATCGTTTCCTGATCTTGTCCTAGGTAACGCTCCCACAAAATCCATAGAGATCGAATCCCACTTCCAGCTAGGCACTTCTAAGGATTGGACCGTCCCTTGCGGTCTCTTATGCTCAATTTTGACCTTTTGACAAGTCAAACATCTAGCCACAAATTCAGCTACTTCTCTCTTCATATTCGGCCACCAAAATGTTTTCTTCATGCCCTTATACAACTTATCCCCTCCGGGATGCATTGAATAAGGAGAATTATGTGCCTCTTCCATTAACCTTTGCTTCAAATCACTTGGAATATGTGGTACACACCATCTTCCTTTAAATCTCATACTCCCATAGTTAGCTATTGAAAAATCCATTATTTGCCCTTCCTCGATCTTTTCTCTAATCCTTTTCAACTTCTCATCCCCTAGTTGGCTATCTCGAATCTCATCATAAATTGATGGCTTGACAGTTAAAGCACATAGCAATTTATCTACTTCTCCTAGCTCCATTACCTCCAAATTCATCTTTTGAAACTCCACACACAATTGATCCGGAAGAATCATTGCATTGACTCCATGACTTGACTTCCTACTCAAAGCATCGGCCACCACGTTAGCCTTTCCTTCATGATACTGGATACCTAAGTCATAATCCTTAATAAACTCCAACCATCGTCTTTGTCTCATGTTCAGCTCCTTTTGAGTGAATATGTACTTCAAACTCTTATGGTCGGTAAAAATCTTACATGTCACCCCATATAAATAGTGTCTCCAAATTTTCAAGGCAAACACAATTGCGGCTAACTCTAAGTCATGGGTGGGGTAATTCACTTCATGGGGCTTTAATTGTCTCGAGGCATAAGCAATTACTTTCCGATTTTGCATCAACACACAACCTAGCCCAAACTTTGATGCATCACTATATACTTCATATTGTTCACTTCCATCTGGTAGGGCTAACACGGGAGCCGTAGTCAACTTTTATTTTAATAACTGAAAGGCTTTCTCACATTCCGGAGTCCACTCATACTTACATTCCTTCTTCATCAAACTCGTCATAGGCCTTGCAATTCTTGAAAAATCTTTAACAAATCTTCTATAATAACCTGCTAACCCAAGAAAACTCCGAACATCCGACACACTCCTCGGGGTTGGCCATTCGCTTACCGCCTTTACCTTTGCTGGGTCAACTGATACCCCTTCCGTGGAAAAAACTCACATTTTGAGAGTTTAGCATACAATTGATGCTCTCTCAAGGTTGACAATACCGCCCTCAAATGATCCTCATGCTCATCTCGATCCTTCGAATACACCAAAATATCATCGATAAACACCACTACAAACTTGTCCAAGTATGGCCTAAAAATTCGGTGCATTAAATCCATGAAAACTGCGGGTGCATTGGTTAACCCAAACGGCATTACAGTGAATTCATAATGACCATAACGAGTTCTAAAAGCACTCTTTGGGATATCTGAGTCTGCTATCCTTAACTGATGATATCCTGACCTCAAATCAATCTTCGAAAATATCCCTGCTCCCTTCAACTGGTCGAACAAGTCATCGATCCTAGGCAGCGGATACTTATTCTTGACTGTCACGTTGTTCAATTCTCGATAATCTATACATAACCTCAAACTTCCATCCTTCTTCTTTACAAACAAAACAGGTGCACCCCATGGTGATGAGCTGGGCCGAATGTATCCCTTTTCCAACAATTCATCTAATTGAGTCTTCAACTCTTTCATCTCTACCGGGGCCATTCTATATGGAGCCTTTGAAATGGGTCCTGTCCCTGGTACTAAATCTATGGTAAATTCAACATCCCTCACAGGTGGCATTCCTGGAATTTCCTCAGGAAAAACATCAAGAAATTCATTTACTATTGGAATATTCTTTCCATCCCCTATATCCCCTTCTTCTATCTCCTGAAAACTACACATATACAGTGGATACCCTTTTGCCACACACTTCTTAAGTTGCAAGGCAGATATGATCTTCAACCCTGATTTTTTCCCTTCCCTTCGGTAAGTTACCCTAACTCTGTTTGGGCCAAACAACGTGACCTTTTGGGCCTCGCAATCGATTTGGGCCTTGTATTTACCCAACCAGTCCATCCCCAAAATGACATCGAGATCTTGTAAGTCAAGCTCAATTAAGTCTGACGGGAATTCCACCTTTGAAATGACAAGTGGTATACCCCGATGCATCTTAGTGCAACCCATTACTTCCCCTGATGGGATAGCAATATCTAAGGAAACAGACACCGGATTTTCTAACTTGAGTTTATCTACTAAAGTTCTAGAAATAAAAGAGTGAGATGCCCCCAAATCAAACAAGACTTTAGTAGATATAGAATAGATAAAGAAAGTGCCAATTACCACATCAGAAGTGTTTGTGGCCTCACGACTATTCATCACAAACACGCGACCTTTAGAAGCAGATCCACCAATGTTACTCGGTCCAGGCTTAGGAGTGAAACCGGGGTTTTGAGTTGGCTTAGGTTGGTTCCTCACATCAGGGGTCTTACCGGACTGCACATCAGAGGCTTTCTTGAAACATTCATACTCACGGTGACCCAGTTTTTGACAATAACGACAACTCACTGGATTCCCTTCACAATCTTTCCCGGGATGGTCTTTCCTACACCTTTTACAAAAATAGGACCTTTTGGGTTTGTCTCCAATCCCTTGATTCCCATTTCCTCTTTCAAAGTCACCCCTATTATACCTCCTTCCATTAAAACCCCCACTGAAATTCCCATTGGTCTTAGGCTTTTTCTCATTCCCATGGAAGCTCCCACTAACCTTCCTTTTCTCACCAGAATAGTTCCCCTCCAACTCTCTTCCCTTAATCCCATAAAGGTGGGCTGCTCTCCCATAAACTTCATCTAAGGTTTCAAAGGTTACTCCCCCCAATTTCCCTTGAAGGGTTAAAGTCAGACCCTGTTCAAATCTTTGGGCTTTAAGGGCTTCAGTTGGTACTACTTCGGGTGCAAACCTCATTAATTCAATGAATTTACTATAATACTCACTTATGGTCATATTCCCCATTCTAAGGTTAGTAAACTCCATACACTTTTGTTTCCTTAAATAGGAAGGATAAAATTTTGCTCTCAAGGCTTCCTTAAGTTCAATCCACCCAAATTCGGGTTTACTCATCAAGTCATTTTTCCTTTGACTCCACCATAAATCAGCTTCTTCTCTAAGGTAATAGACAGCATTGTTAACTCTTAATTCCTCGGGGCAATTGATAGCATCAAAAAGTTTGTCGAATTCTCTTACCCAGTTTTCTAGGCTAGCCGGGTCTACTTGGCCAAGGTAGGTGGGTGGTTTGGCTGCAGCAACTCTTTTGAAAACTTCCCCAAAACTATCTAGATCGTTGTGGGTTTTTCTTTGGTTTGAAACGACATTGGATATGTTTTCAGTTATTTTAGTTAGCCTTTTGATGACCGAGTTCACTTTGGATCTACTTCCTCTCTTGTTTCCTTGCCTTAGCGACATTGTCCTGAATAACGTGGTAATTAAGAACAATGAATTTACAACAAATTATTCATCTGTTCAACAAAGACTCAAAGTTGTGATAACTTTTGTTCACAAAATATCTTGAGTACTAAACGTTATTCAAGCCTAAAATTGTCATTAAAAAGCATCAATATATAGGTAACATCTCGAAATAAATTTATCACAAGTTTCATCATAATTTTCATACAATTATAAGACACAAATCGACAAATACTTGACCACATAATTCACATAAGAGTATAATTCACCTTTCAATCCATTTCCAATTTAGGAATAATTAACGTATAATTTATGAACTTTCGATATACCTTGGAATATAAAAATTCCCAAATAACCATCAATCTTGCTATATTTTGAAATTTTATTTGATCCTTTTACTCTAATATATGTATATATATATATATATATATATATATATATATAGTTTGGACTCATATGCACATAATTCACGTAAGGATTGAAATCATTTTCGAATACGTTTCAAACTTTTTAATTTCGAAAATATGATATAATTATAAGTTGAATAATTGATTCATAATGTGGATTAGTTGGACCAATGAGATCCCAGGTGGGAGAGGTTAGGGTCAACGTCGCCCAGAGCCCATATCCTGTCTAGACAGAGCTCATTGTCAATCCAACAATCCCCACTATTAATCTTTATTCAAATTAAAATAAAAAAATAGTTTTTACTCAAATACTTAGTATGTATTTACATAAAACAATGCGAAACTCTATCCTATATGCCCTTCTTAGGTCTACCCATCAATTTTATTTTCCCATTTTAATCTTTTTAAGACCCGAAAACTGATACCACTTTGTAACACCCCCAAATTACTCTCCAATAATAATGATACTAATATAATTAAGAGAGTAGTTTAGGAGCATTACCGCCACGTGATAACGTAAGGCTTTTAAAAACAGAGACTTGCAACGGAAGAAATACATCTTAGCTTTCATTAATTAATTGAAAATAGAAATAGTTTTTGAAACATAAATCTTCATGATACTCGTACTAATTCATAACAGTGAATCTAGACTAAGTGATTTTGCCCTTCGTCCCCGATGCAACATTTAGCTCACGTTGACTCGTCGCCATCACCTATCTACTCATCATAAATGATAAGTAGGGCCAAGCCAAAACAAAAGAGAAATACGCGTTAGCAAAATGCTAAGTACATATAAGTGCTAAATACGTAAATTAATTTAGTTGATTAACATTTTCTTTCGAAATATATAATTCTCATGAAAACATGGTTATTCAAACTTTCCATAGACAAGATTTCATATTTTGGAAAACATCCAAAATTTACAATTCTCTAAAGTATTTTCCAATAAAGGTTGGATAATCAACCATTTCATAAACAATTTTCCCAACCTAAGTGTGCACACCCCTCAAGCTAGTAACTCATTTACATAGTCTATACTCAAGGAAAGACTAGATCATACAAAGCTCATAGTCTTATCATTTATCTCCGCATAGTGGGAGTCAAGAAAATCCAATAAACATCTTTGATAAATCAATCTTCCAATTCCCATATATGGGATGATTAAAATGATAACATTTCCTTTTTAAACAATTTAGTAAACCAAGTAAGTTTACAACCAAGCTTATAAAGCATTTAAATATCAAACAATCGTTTTTATTAAAACAAGCTTACACGATTTATTTTATAAACATTCATAAATCATTGGTAAACATTCAAACATAGTTCATCATTCAAAACATAAAACACATTTATGAATAAAATCACATAGTTAAAGATCTAGCCACGAATACGTACCTTGATCTTTTCACACAAGTACGAAACTCCTAATTACGATCTTGAAATTCCCCCTACAATAACCAATAACTCTTATTCAATAACTCTTCAACAATAAACCCAAAGACATAGAGCACAAACTCTAATCTAATTGTGCATGAACAACTTAAATATTAATTACGTCCTTTTTATAAAATTAATACTTTTATAAATAAATCTTTAGTAATAATCAATAATAACAATAATAATAATAATAGTAATAATAATAGTAATAGTAGTAGTAGTAGTAGTAGTAGTAGTAGTAGTAGTAATAATAATAATAATAAGTAAGAAGTAGTAGTAGTAGTGCATAGTAGCATATAAGTAATAATAATAAGTAAAGAAAATAATAATTGTTTACAATCAATTAGCCCAAAATAGAAGTGTTTAGGAGAAGGCCCACTTACTTTTAATTAGTTTTGGTGGGTTTTGTATCAAATAAATGAACTAATTAAAAGACCAAACTAATCATTATTTTTTTTTGGTTTTGGTTTGTTTGTATAGGAACTACGAAGGAGGTGTTGTGGGTTGGTGGTGTGGCTGGCTGGGCAGCAAGGGCGGCGGTGGTACGCCGGTGAGGTGGTGGTGGTGCGGCTGGTGGCTCGCGGCCAGGTGGTGGTGGTGTGGTCGGTGGTGGCGCGGAGGAGAGAGAAAGAGGAAAAAAAATGGGTTTTGGGTATTTCAATTTGCTGAAAATTTGGGAGTATACTTTGCTAATGAATTTGTTCAAGATCCTTGCTCTATTTATAGGGAAAATTAGGGATTAAAATAAGATTAAAGGTTGTAACTTTAATTTGCAATTGGTTGTTTTGGAGGTGAAACTTTGAATTGCAATTGGTTAATTTGGAGGTGAAATCTAATGGTTGGGAGCAAGTTTGATAATGGTGATGGAGTAGATGAGTTACATGTGGAGGGTGAGGGTGAATGTAGTCAGAAATTATAGTTGGGAGAGGTGTTAGTTGGAAAAAGCTAACTTGATAAAGCTTTCATGGAGGAATGGAGAAGATGAACGTAGTTTGTGGTGATTGGGGATGAAATTTTATTTTCTTTTTCCTTTTTTTTTTGGCTAAAATTATGAGTTGGGTTGTAAATATCAATTGGGCTTAAGTAGTCATATGGGTTAGAATAAATGGCTTACTTGCCCAAACTATGTTCATGAAATAAGGCTCATATTTAAAATGATAATTTTATAATTAGAGTTTAGGAAATTATGTACAATTTCTTATTAAAAATCCACTTGAAAGTTGTAATATGTTTATAGGAAAAATTAATAATTTAATAATCTAAGCATCTTAAGAAAATATTTTATAAGCGTATAGGAAAATTATTCGTCCATTTTTATAAACGGGATTATAAGATCCGAAATAAGACATACTTATGCTTAATAATTATAATTAATAATAATTAAATTGGTTTAAAAATTAGGGGTATTACAATTACATACATAAGTGGGTACCCGGAATCGGAACCGGTACCCGGTGGTTCCAATTCCAATTCCTAAATTTTAGGACCCGGTTGAACCAATTCCAGTTCCGGTTCCGAATTTTAGGACTCGGTTCCAACCAATTCCAAGTCCGGGTCCTAAAATTTTGACCGTTGCTCACCCCTACTTTCTATCTCCGTTTCATAAGGACTACTCGTAAGTCGTAACATATGTAACTTCACAAAACTTAACACACTTGTCGTCACATTTTTTTCTACGAGAGAAATTTATGAGTATTTGAATTTGTTTTAGCTGTAAATTAAACTTAGATAATCCTTATAATGAGTGTTTACGTATAATCAATCTTTGCTCGTTATCTTGTTATATATTTGCCTCTTATGCAATAACCATAATGAAATAGATAATTATATTTTCCTTAATTGCACGATAATCAAAGAAGTTTGGAACCTCCGTTTAACTAAAAAATGATTAGATCGTATAGTCTCATTTTTTTAATTTATTTGAAACGTTATTATTATACTAAAGAAAACACTCAAAACATTTTAAGGAAATATACTCTTCTCATTTGAAGTATCTAGAAAGAGCGGAATGCTATTAACTTTCACATTGAGACATTTTACATCTTTAAGATTTACAATTGCACATGCATTCAATGGGTAGCTCCAAATAAGTCTTATAGATAACTTTTTTTTTTTTACCCCCCTTCATCTGTTTCTATATCATGAAAAACGTCTCTCAACACTTCTTCAAACTTAAAGTCAACAGTTCAATTTGAACAACTCAGTACGTAGCAACATAAATCACCATTAAAGATAACAATGCAACGCTCATAAAGCCATCTACATTCAACGTCATCACCTACACCAAACTATTTACAACAAAAGCTAATGCTCTTCTTAAAGAAGCCTAATGGCTCTCCAATGTGGCATTCATAACATTCAAATTGAAGGTGACACCTATTAGTCATCAACTTTAGTAAAAACATTTGAGTAGTCCCTTGGCATATTGAGCATATTATCGAATACACTCATCCTCTACTCACTCAATTTCAAAATTGGAGTATTTAGCATATCTATTAAGAGCCAAATCGCACAATAGATTGGATTGCTGGTGTATGCCACTTAATAGTGGTTTTACCCAAATTACTATTATTTCTTTTGATACATTAGAAATTCCCACATAAGAAAGTGATTTTTTTAATGACTAATTTTTGTTTTAGTTTCCTTTCGTTCTCCCATATTAAGCATGCCAGTTATATTTTAGCTCAAAATGTTGCAAGATGGGATGCTAGAGGTTGTAATGAATTTGTATCCCTCGACCATTTTTCCCCAAATTTGACAACTTTAACAGAAATTGACATACTTTAATGAATTCCGCATCTGATATTACAAAAAATAAAATAAAATTATATGCCTTTAAAAAAATTTAACATTTGTTAAATATTTTACCAATAGAAAGATGTTGGAGAGTAAGAGAAGTAAAGAAGTAAAAGTAGTGTAGTAGTATTACTCCGGTTATTTTTTTGCTTGTGTAGTTCACAATAGTGAACTTGCCTTTTATAGGCAAATTTTCTTATTAAAATATTTTGCATGATTGTACTTTGTTACAAATTATTGTACTAGTTTACATGCTCATGTGAACTTCACTTGTAATTTTTCTCAACACTCCCCCTTGAATGTTCACATGAAATGGGGTGTAAGTTGCCTTATTAAAAACCTTGCTAGGTAAAAACCCTATGGATAAAAACCATAGCTAGGGAAAAAGAGTACAACGATATTATTGTATTATATGCTTTGGTATACTGCCTCGTTAAAAACCTTGTCAGGAAAAAAAACCCAGTGGGATAAAAACCTGATCGAAGGGAAAAAGAGTGCAGTGCATATAATACTCCCCCTGATTTTAGCATAGTTCACGAAGATGTCGCATTCCGATTTTGTGAACTAATTGCTCAAATTTCTTCGAAGGAAGTGATTTGGTGAACAGGTCGGCAAGATTTTCACAAGACTGAATTTGCTGGATATTTATTTCCTCGTCCTTTTGCAGATCATGTGTGAAGAACAGTTTTGGAGCAATATGTTTCGTTTTATCTCCCTTAATATATCCTTCAGTTACTTGAGCGATACATGCTGTATTGTCTTCAAAGATGATGGTTGGGTCTTCTGTTATTGTGTTCATTCCACACTCCTTTTGGATATTACTGATCATCGACCTCAGCCACACACATTCCCGTCCTGCTTCATAGAGGGCTATCAACTCTGCATGATTTGATGATGTCGCGGTCAATGTCTGCTTTGTTGATTTCCATGATATTGCAGTGCCGCCATAAGTGAACACATATCCATTTTGTGACTTGGCATTTTGAGGATCTGATAAGTATCCAGCGTCTGCATACCCAATGAGAGCAGCATCTTGTTTTGGTTGGTAATATAAACCAAGATCTTGTGTCCCTCGTAGGTACCGGAGTAAGTGTCGAACTCCCTTCCAATGCCTATATGTTGGTGCATTGCTGTGCCTAGCTAACAAATTCACAGAGAAAGCTATGTCGGGTCTAGTATTGTTAGCTAAGTACATTAAGGCTCCAATTGCACTTAAGTATGGTACTTCTGGACCCAGAATCTCTTCATTTTCTTCTCGGGGTCTGAATGGATCATTTTTCATATTCAAAGAACGAACAACCATTGGGAAGTTGGTTGGAGTTGCTTTGTCTATGAAGAATCGTTTCAAAACTCTTTCTGTATAGTTTGATTGATGGACAAAAATACCATGACTCAAGTGCTCAATTTGCAGTCCAAGGCAAAATTTAGTTTTCCCAAGGTCTTTCATCTCAAATTCTTTCATCAAGTATTTTGCAGTTTTCTCGAGTTCATTTGGGGTTCCGATGATATTTAAATCATCAACATAAACTGCAATGATAGCGAATCCTGATTGTGATCGCTTTATGAAAACACAGGGACTAACTTGGTTGTTTTTGAATCCTTCTCTCATAAGATATTCACTCAGACGGTTGTACCACATCCTTCCAGATTGCTTCAATCCATAAAGTGACCTTTTTAATTTTATGGAAAGCAGTTGTCTAAGCTTGTGATTTTCTGGTAGTTTTAGTCCTTCGGGGACTTTCATGTAAATGTCCGTATCGAGTGATCCATACAAATACGCAGTCACTACATCCATTAATCGCATTTGTAGTCCTTTTGTGACTGTCAAACTTACCAGAAATCTTAATGTAGTTGCATCAACCACTGGAGAATATGTTTCTTCATAATCAATCCCTGGAATTTGAGAAAATCCTTGGGCTACAAGTCTTGCCTTGTATCGAACTATTTCATTTTTCTCATTACGTTTTCTCACAAATACCCATTTGTATCCAACGGGTTTTACACCTGCTGGTGTAAGGGTTATTTTTCCAAAAACTTCTCGTTTTTCAAGTGACTTTAACTCAGCCAGCATTGCCTCCTTCCACTTTGGCCAATCACTCCTACGTCGACATTCTTCTACAGTTCTAGGTTCAACATCATTTTCATCAGACACTATGTCGATTGCGATGGAATTTGCAAATATTTCATTAACGATAACATCCTTTCTATTCCACTGAGTCTTTGTAGAGACGTAATTCATTGAAATTTCATTGTTATCGATGTTTTGAACATCTTGTTCATTCCCCGTAGGGTTGTCTTCTTGTTCGTCCCCTTTTGGATTATCATCATTTTCTTTACTTTCATCCACATTTGGTCTTTCTTGACCTTCTGACGGGGGAACATCATTAGTCTCATTTCCTATTCCATCCAATCTTTTCAATTTTCTTGGCTTAGAATCTTTTGAACCAAGTGGTCTTCCACGCTTTCTGCGTGCCTGAGATTCATTTTCTATGGCCTTATTACCAGTTGGGATTTCAATACGTGCAGGGGCATTTTCTGCTGGTATATGTGATTTTGTCACCTTCTTTGTGTCTACAAATGCATCAGGCAATTGATTTGCAACACTTTGTAAATGAACAATTTTCTTGACTTCTTGTTCACACATATTTGTTCGTGGATCTAACATCAACAGTTGTGTTGCATTCCAAATAAGTTCAATTTCTTTCTTACGTGGGTCCACTTTCTCTCCCCCTAAGACTGGGAATACTGTTTCATTAAAGTGACAATCCGCAAATCTAGCCGTAAATAAGTCACCAGTCAGTGGTTCAAGATATTTAATTATAGAAGGGGATTCAAACCCGACATAAATTCCCAGTCTTCTTTGTGGACCCATTTTCGTTCGTTGGGGTGGAGCAATGGGAACATATACAGCACAACCAAAGATTTTTAGATGTGAGATACTTGGTTCTCGACCACAAACAAGCTGTAGTGGTGAGAATTTATGATAAGCTGTAGGTCTCAATCTAATTAGCGCTGCTGCATGTATTATAGCATGTCCCCAAGCAGATGGTGGCAATCTTGACCTCATTAATAATGGTCTTGCAATCATTTGTAATCTCTTAATTAGTGATTCAGCCAGACCATTTTGTGTATGAACATGAGCTACTGGGTGTTCGACATCAATTCCAATTGACATACAATAATCATTAAATGTTTGGGATGTAAATTCCCCAGCATTGTCAAGTCTTATTCTCTTTATTGTATGATCTGGGAATTGTGCTCTTAATTTGATGATTTGGGCAAGTAATTTTGCAAAGGCAACATTTCTACTTGAAAGTAGACTAACATGTGACCATCGTGTAGAAGCATCAATTAAAACCATGAAATATCGAAATGGTCCACATGCTGGATTAATTGGCCCACATATATCTCCCTGAATTCTTTCCAAGAATTTTGGAGATTCAGTAGCAATTTTGCTCATGGATGGCCTTATTATTAATTTGCCAAGTGAACATGCAGAGCATGTTAATTCATCTGATCGGGGAATTTTGACATTTCTTATTGAATGTCCAACTGAATGTGCTATTATTCTTTGCATCATCCCAGTTGCTGGATGTCCCAAACGATCATGCCATAAGATAATCAAATGTTTGTCATCTAACTTCTGGTTAGATACCATATTGATTTCCACGGGTCGTATGTTTATACGATATAACCCCGAAGAGTATGCTGGCAATTTCTCATATATATGTTTATTGCCATGTTTTTCTGCCGTGAGACATATATACTCTTTTTGATCTGTCATCATTGTTTCTAGATGATAGCCATTTTGGCGTACGTCTTTAAAGCTTATGAGATTTCTTCGAGATTTACTCGAATATAAAGCATTATTGATTATTAATTTTGTTCCATTTGGAAGCATTATACAAGCCTTTCCAGATCCTTCAATTAATTTAGCTGACCCGGAAATAGTGTTCACATTTGCTTGAAACAACTTTAGTTGTGAAAAATAATTTCTATCCTTTAAAATAGTGTGCGTTGTTCCACTGTCCAAAAGACATTGATATTCGGAACTAACTTCAGGTAGATCCATATCTTCATAAAATAAATTTGAGATTAGTTTAGAATAATATTATACAATCTTTTATTGATGATAGTGACTAAAAGTACATGACTAGAAATTTAAAATACAGAACATAAAGAAAATACATTAAAACATAGCATATGTTACATTAGTAGATGAGAAACCTAAGCATTGTTGTTTTCTCCAAGAATGAAATCATTTCCAATTTCAGCATTATCCATGAAATAATCGGATACATCAAGGCTGGGACAAGGAGCATTTTCCTCATGAACATAATTTGCTTCTGCATTTTTCTCTTTGCCCTTTACAGAAGCCTGGTAAAGATCTACCAAATGTTTGGCTGTACGACAAGTACGTCCCCAATGTCCTGTCATGCCACATCTGTAACATGTGTCTTTTCCTTTCGAAGGAGTTTGTTTGTGGCTTCCAGATGACTGCCCCTTCTGTTTTTCAAAATTTTTGAAATTACTGTTTCTTAGAAAATTGTTTCTACCACGACCACGGCCGCGTCCGCGATAATTTCCACGGCCTCTTCCACGGCCATTGTAATTTCCACGTCCACCTCTTCTTGTAGCATTTGACTCGGGTGGATAGGAATTTGTTGCATTTGCCTCATGATGAGTGGCCAAAGACCCAGTTGGTCTCAGGTTATGATTTTTCAACAAAAGTTCACTATTTTGTTCCGCAACAAGCAATACACTCATTAATTCATTGAACCTTTTAAAACCTCTTTCACGGTACTGTTCTTGCAACAGTATATTGCTTGCATGAAAGGTAGTGAGTGTTTTTTCAATCATCTGTTCATCCGAAACTGGATGATCACAGTATCTCAATATAGACACTATCTCATGTATGGTTGAATTATAATCAATTACAGATTTGAAATCCTGGAACCGTAAATTTGTCCAATCAAATAATGCCTTAGGAAGGAGCACCCTTTTGTGGTGTCCAAATCTTTCATTAAGGCAATCCCATAATTCTTTGGGATCTTCAACCATCATGTACTCAGTTTTAAGGCCTTCATGTAAATGATGCCTTAACAACACTAAGGCTTTTGCCTTATCTTGTTCAGTAACAGGTTTTGCAACAGTCATTGCAGAAGTGGTAGTATCAGTTGTTTGACCAGAGGGACTTTTATTTTCTTTAACAGTGTGCTCCAAGCCTTGAGCTTTCAAATTCATCATTGCATCCACTTTCCATTCCAGAAATTTCTTTCCAGATAAATCTAAGATGCTGAACTGTCTTTTCATAAGGTCTCCCATTTTAGCTACAACAAATTACGTTATAATTAGTTTATAATAACAAATTATACGTACAACTCACATGTTTAGTTCTTCCATATTTATAGTTAAGTTAATAAGACACGTGATAATTAAATTTAATATAATAATAAACCAGAAATAATATAATCTTTTCTCCCCCTTGGTTTATTATTGTGAGTAATTATATGATTAGACAAAAATTAATCATGTTAGTTGCAAAAAAAAACAAAACGACAACAATAATAGTAGTAACAACAATTATAATGATAACGGTAATATTATACAATGATGATTAATAACAACAAACATAATAAAACAAAAACAAGCTTTTAATATACTAAAACGACAAAATAAGTGAGTTTTACTTATACATAATGACAAAAACTAATATTGCTACTAATAGAACTACAAGCGCCGTAATTAGAAGGAAATATTGTTTTATCTTCCTTAAATCTTCTTCAAAGGTGAAGTTGTGGGTGTTTTGGGTGTTCTGGTTGCCGTCGTCGGGGAACATATCGGAGAAGAAGGGGGTGATAAAATTTTTAGGTGATTTTTTTTTTTTTTTTTTTTTTTTTTTTTTTTTTTTTTTGGATAAAAAGTGGGAAGGGATAAGGGATTTGTGGTGAAATTGGGGGAAAAATCCGCCTTTTATAGAGGTAGGTTTATCCGTTACTGTTTTGTACAACTGTAAATATATCATATAATAGTCTAATGTACTGGCATAAAATTATGGTCCATATATATATATTTATAACTGTAAAAGGTTATCACACTGGGAATGCAAGCCATAGTGGTCCGAGAGCCCTAATATCTATAAAAGATCATGGGTTCGAAAACGGAAAGAAACACAAAAAGTATATAAAAGTGAAAAAAAAATAAGTATAAAAGGCTGCATCTTTTTGTTAATCTAGTTAATAATATGCATGCAAAGTTACTACTTAGCAATTATAATAACTAAGATCAAAAATTTACGTAAAATGAGTATGTAATATCAACATGAATCAAACAAAGAAACATCAACATGAATAAAACAAAAGATGATAGTAATGAATTCACAAGTAAGAGAACTTTCACTGTTGTTTTTGAGGTATATATAATACATTAAATGTTTGAGTTTCTGGTATAGAGGATCCCAAATATGGGCAACTATAGAGCATACTCCTCGAAACATTTAGAAGTAGATAGTATTATTTGTTATAATTTTTAGAAGTAGGTATAAATATACCTGACTGGAAACTGGTGCTGATAACGTGTTAAATATTTTACCAATAGAAAGATGTTGGAGAGTAAGAGAAGTAAAGAAGTAAAAGTAGTGTAGTAGTATTACTCCGGTTATTTTTTTGCTTGTGTAGTTCACAATAGTGAACTTGCCTTTTATAGGCAAATTTTCTTATTAAAATATTTTGCATGATTGTACTTTGTTACAAATTATTGTACTAGTTTACATGCTCATGTGAACTTCACTTGTAATTTTTCTCAACAACATTCAAATTACATTCCATTTTAACAATATCTTGTCACACAAGACACTAGGGCATTTCCTTTTTAGAAATCAAACACTAAACCACTACAAAAGGGTTTATGGAGGGCTTTTGGACACTAAACAATTTACAGTCCTCATTTTTCTTCTTCTTCTCCTTCTACAATGTTCTTCTACTCATAATCCATTATCAAACACATCTCTCACTAACCATTTTATAATTTGTATAGCTTCAATTCATCTTCAACTTCAACAAAAACCCTAATTCCAAATTCATCTCACAATTGATTTTTCCACCCCCAAATGTTGAAGGTTCTATCCTACTCTTCTCGATTCCAGAATGTTCTGGCATCTCATTCCCGGTCACCCACCATAGCTCGGACCTGTGCTGAGTCAACTACGCCATTGCTCCGAGTTCTCAACTCGCTTCGCAGTTCCAATTACCCTAAACCGTTTGTATTCCGTGCTCATTTCTGCTCCGATTCTTCATCCTCTGATGGGTCTGACTCGGTTGGTGATGCCGGAGTTGCTGCTAAAGCTGCTGCTGCTGAAGCCGAGGATGCCGATTCCGTTTCGCCGAATGCGATTCTCCCCAGTGTGTTTCGCCCCGACGAGTGCTTCACGGTTTTCTCTCTTTACTCTCCTCATTTTCTAATAATTGAATTATGGTAATTGAATCAATGTGAATGATTTTAGAATGAGGTTAGTTGATCATTGAACAATTGATAATTGTGTAAGTTTGTATATGTGAACTGAATTGGTGTAAAGATGGTTTGGTGTATGAGAATTTGATAGATTTTAAGCTGATGTATGTTTAATAGTGCAAAATTTTGGTTGAGTACATGAAGAAAGCACAGTTACATATACTATGTTACAATGTCCGGAACAAGCTGTTATATACTTATATTGGCTTGAAAATGGTTTGTGATCGGCTTTTCTGATTTAGCCGTTCAAGGTCTTAAATGAGGAATTAAATGAGGAAGAGAATTAGGAGTGATTGAATTGTCCAACAAATAAATGGTCTTTTAGTAGAGTTCTTACATATTAACAATTGCACGCCGTAGCAAATTTTTGTCTGTCTCAAGTTCTCAACCATGATGTTTTTTTTTTTCCACCCTATCGTAAATAGTCGGTTCTTGATAGTCGATATAGATGATATAAAGCTCATACGATTGGTTTAAGGTTGATATGACTGAGTCACAAATCATGATGTAATTGCAACTGTAAATACTATCTAAAATTGCAGTCTAAAACTCTTAACAGTGTGAATGTTTACCAGTTCCATATTAGCCGTGGAAAGCTCAAATTTCTCACTAAATGCGCTTGATAAGTGTACTTCTTATTTTTTTATTTTCCTGATCTGATGCTTTATTTGTATGCCAGGCCTTATTTATTGTAATTCATCATTGCCTCCTACATGTTTGTGCTGTCACCTGAGAAAATTTAAAAGTGTTTTTAGGGCATAGGTTTTTCACACTAAGCTTACAAGTTACCTTTTGACCTATGTATTATTGGAACTAACTGCTCCTTGAAGAACATATCTTGCTAACCTTAAAGCATATGATCTGCTATTTTTGTGCGTAGTTTTGTTTTGTATATGGGTGACTCCCTTGAGGTCTCTCTACTGCATTTCCTTACTATAATAATGTTAGCTGATATAGCCATGTGATTTGATATTGGAATGTTTGTCTATTGCCACCCCCCCCCCCCCCCCCCCCCCCCTCCCCAACATTTATATGCTCTCTTAACTGTTTCTGCCATTTGTTTGTAAATTGAATGGTGATACATATCTGGCAGGTTTTAGCATTACCGCTTCCTCATCGTCCACTATTTCCGGGGTTCTACATGCCAGTCAATGTAAAGGTATAGTGAGCATTTTGGTTGTGATTATTATCTTGCTCTCTTTCATAAATAATGTCTCCAAAACTATGATCATGCAGCCCACCAACTTTTCGATATTTTTTGACCCATAAACGCACTGGTTTTTACTGTTTCGCTGATGAGCTGAGTATTTCACTTTTTTTTGCCTCTTATTTCTTCCACTTGGCTTGAATTTTGTCTTCCGAAAGATATTGTTGTACGTTCAACAAACGGTCTTGCCTACAGTACTTGTGTTGATTATTCTATAAAGCAAGCCATTGGTCGTGGTCTGGCATTTTGACATAAACTTGGAAATGCAAAAGTCATATATGTGGAATGTGGAAATTTATAGATTCTTGGTTTGTAGTCCTTTGTTTGCAGTTTTGCACTGATGATTTGTGAAGTCAAGTTTGGTTGTCATAAGTCATGAATGACCATCAATCACTCAAGTGGCTACCTAGATCAAGGGAACAAGTAGCCTTGCAAATTTGAATTCTTTTTTTATTTTTTTATTTTTTATTGTTGTTAATTATATTTTTATATTGATTACTTCTACTTATCACTCAAAGATGATATATCGACCTTAGCATTTAGCTCCATTGTAGTCTAAGTGGAGGTTTCTATGGCCTATATTTTATTCCAGGATCCCAAATTGTTAGCAGCTCTGGCAGAAAGCCAAAGAAGGCAAGCTCCCTATGCTGGTGCCTTTCTTGTCAAAGATGAGCCAGATTCTGATGAGAAGAACATTTATGATCTTAAAGGACAAGAACTTCTAAATAGGCTGCATGAAGTCGGGACATTGGCTCAGGTACCCTAATTTTGACCCCCTTTTTTTATTTCTTCGTAATATGATCAATATATAATAGAATACTGATCTTTGGCTAATATTTATAATTCTGTTGTGTTTTTCCACAAAGATATCAAGCATCCAGGGAGAACAAGTTATTCTTATTGGTCATCGCAGACTTCGAATAACAGAGATGGTAAGCTTGATGAAAATAGAAGTGGTGCATAATTTATGTGCTTCTTAATTGTCTTCTACTTGGTCTAATGTTGACCTGCAATGAACCTATGAGGCTGCTGTTTGCATGCTTCTCTAAGTTCTCTTAAATGTTGTTTGGTTCTCAGTATGGATTGCACTCTTTTTGTTATTAATTCCCCATACCAGTGCTGATTCTAGTTAAGGGAAGGCCGTATGATTGATGCTAATGTGTTTGTACCAGGTGAATGAATATCCTCTAACTGTCAAAGTTGATCATCTTAAGGCAAGACTTTTTTTTTTTTTTTTTTTTTTTTTTTTTTTTTTTTAATGTGTACTTAAATTTCTTTACTATTAAGTGTACATTTTGCTTTCTTAGATTGATGTCTAGCTGTTAGACCGTTTATCTTGTTGCAGGATTTACCTTATGACAAAGACGATGATGTCATTAAAGCAACATCATTTGAGGTCATATCTACTGTAAGGGATGTCTTGCAAAGAAGTTCACTCTGGAGGGATCATGTTCAAACATACACAAAGGTATTGCTTAACATAGAGCACTAAAAACATGTATATACTTACATTCTCTTTGTGGAAGTATGGAAAGCTTGTTCAACAAAACTATATTTGTTAAGATTAGGCTATAGTGATGTCAGTGAGATTTTATGTGATCTATGTGCTGCTTTTCTTTATTGCCTTAAAGTTGGGGTTCCCTGTTGATTTGTGAAATTTGCAAATGATAACATTTGTGCCATTTTATATGACAATATTTGTAGCTTGCCATTTGTCAATAGGTCTGGCTGCACTGCTGCAGCCTAAGAATTGGCTTCAAGGAGCCACAGAATTTAAATTTTTATACTATGTTTGATTGATATTGTTGTTTCAAAAGGCATGGCTTTCTGAGTTATTTGTAAAAATTGAGCTTAAAATATTTTTAGTGTCATATTTAGAAAATTTCCATCTGTTGTATTCTGGTATATATGTGTCTGAAGATTTTCTGTATACCTTGTATCTGTCATGGCTAAGGAACTAACATTGTCAGATCACTCAGATGTAGGGTTAGATCTGTACTAGCGTTGATAGAGGTGTGATAAAGGATTAAAATTTTCTTTGACCTTTGGAAGAGTCAAATACTGCACAGACCCATAATGCAACCTTCAAAATTAGTTAGAATATTCAACATTTATATGTTTTGATGCTACAAGGTGTTTGTTACAGAGCATCTTATTAGCCGGTTAATTCTTCATGTATAATTTATGATTTCGGTTGGATAATGTATGGATACTTCAGAACCATTTTACTAGATCTAAATTTCTGGCTCATGAACATGCATTTTGTGTGTTTACTGATCACTTTGCTTACCCTTGACCATGCATCAGAAGGATACAGAACTTGGTCCTTGGGGCCTCTCTGGAGGTGGCCTGTTGCTCACATCTTTTGGGTGTTCTGATGTTTTAGGCCTTTGCCTTTCCAGCATACTTATAACTTTCATTACTGTTCACCAACCTTAGAACTTACGTTACTGTGCAGAGACATGTCTTGAAATTGGGAAACTAATGAAGCTCTGTATGCTTCTTTTTTTAAACACATTCATATATTTGGATAGCTACCTTATCTAATTCTTTTTATTCTCATGTGCGATGCCTTTTGAATTCAGTATAAACTTTATGATGTATTCTGGACCCTTGTTTGTGGATGTAACTCTGGTTATACTCACCTGGATTTACTTATATCTACTCCCCCAAATTTCCATGATTTAATTGTTGTCCATTATCTTTTAGACACATATTTTGCAGTGACTCCTGTCTTCAAGTTTTTCTTCTTGAAGATTTTTTTTAGCAGTAATCATAAGCCTTAAACTCCGCTTTTTCTATCATATCCTGATGATGCTTACGCTGCCTATTTTCTCTTTGCAGCATATTGGTGATTTCACCTATCCTAGGCTAGCAGATTTTGGAGCAGCTATATCTGGCGCAAACAAGTTTCAATTACAGAAAGTACTCGAAGAGCTAGATGTAAGTGCTGTGTTGGAATTAAAAATGATGTAAAATTCTAGGTGCATCACAGATCATGTCTTACAAGTTACAAAGGACATATTTACTAATTTTTTATTTTCCACTTAATTGAATTTTCATTTTCTGACCTGATAATCCAGGTGCTCAAGCGCTTACAACTAACCTTGGAATTGATGAAGAAAGAAGTGGAAATTAGTAAGATTCAGGTATTTTTCTCAAATTCTTTTGGTAGTTCCTTTATTTTATTTTATTTTATTTTTGGGTTCTTTTGTGCGGTATAGTTATCTCTTTTGATCTTATGAAGGAAACCATAGCGAAAGCTATCGAAGAGAAAATCAGCGGTGAGCAACGGCGCTACCTTCTGAATGAGCAACTCAAGGCCATAAAAAAGGTTTCTTATCTTTAATCCCATGTGGTAGAAGTATTTTTTCAAATAATTATCATATTTGCCCATACGGTGTGGTGCAATGGTGCTACATTTTTTGTAGCCATCATGATGGCTGTGGTGCTTGGTACATCTGAAGTGTTGTTAATTTATCCTTATGCTATATGCTGAAATTAGTGAAATATCTTGTTGCTAAAAGATATACTGTGAACTAAATTGCTTAACTTTTGCTCCTCCCTCTCTTTCTATACAGGAGTTGGGACTTGAAACAGATGACAAAACAGCACTCTCTGGTGAGTACTACTAGTGAGTTGTTTCCCATTAATTGCATAGCATCATATGTATTGTAAATTAGTTGGATGCGTATTTGAGTCTAGAATTGCATTTGATCCGCTAGAAATTTCATTGACATAGTCAATGGCTGAATTTTTGTCTGAGCGGGCTTCATGTGGTGCATATCTCTACCAGTGTTGATACTGCTATTTATTAAGAATATATGAATTTACTGATTGCAAAAGTATTTTTCCGTGCATGAACTTTTATATTCTGATATTATGTTTCCTTGACCATATTTTCTTTCCTCCAGCAAAGTTCAGGGAAAGGATTGAATCAAGTAAAGATAATATTCCACAACACGTTATGCAAGTTATAGAAGAAGAACTTACAAAGCTCCAACTGCTGGAGGCCAGCTCAAGTGAATTCAATGTTACTCGCAATTATCTTGATTGGTTGACGGCATTGCCTTGGGGAAATTACAGGTTGGTCTCAAATAGTCAAAATACAGAGTAATCAGAGTTCTTTCAAAATTATCTCTGCTATAAACTCTGTAAATTAAGCATCCATTTCATATAAAATCTTTCTTATTTTTTTTCCTTGGTTTCAGTTCTAATATATGAAGGCATGTTACTGTTTTTGTTTTCAAATTAAATTCTTGACCTTAACTTAGAGCCAAAGGAAAGGGAGTCCTATAGCTGTTAAATAGAATATTTTTTTGACATCAAGCTTGTAGATATTTTATTTTAAGATTCTAAGTGCAGGCAATTGTTCTTAGTCAAGTTGAAGTCGTAGAAAATCTGTAAGATAAAGATCAGTCATTTTGCTCTTAACTTTGATTCGTGTCTTTTAAAAACCATACATAACAATGCTTAAGGTGCTATTGTGATCCTTTATGCGAGAATTGATTTGGTGATATAACTTCCATTGCTAAATTTTGTCAAGTGATTAACATGTGTTGTTATAAGGTATCTTGTTTGTTACCTTGATTCCTTGGATGTGAAATGACAAATAAAGGTATGTTATGTAAAATTATTGACTTAGTTAAGGATTTATGTTGAGACGTGGAAAAATGTGTTATGACTTTTGCTTTTGGAGAGTAATAGGGGATTTTTCTATTATGATTGGACTTCATGATTCTTTCTTCTTTTCATTAAAAATAGTTGATTTCATGGGTGTAAGTTATTTGTGGGTGATATGATATCGTATTGGTAGTAAGACTAGAGTGGGACTCAATGCTAATTTGGATTAAGGCAAAAGCTACAATCTCAAGGGTTTAGGCTAAGCACGGTGTCGTCAATTCTAATTAAGAAGGAACTAAAGAAGGCTAGTAACATTAGATAGTAACTATAAATATCTGTCCATAAGTGAGTGTTTTAAGTACCTTGGATTGCTTTTACAAAGAATCGGAACTATTGACTAAGATTTGTTTTATTGAATAACTCCTATGGAGTGATTAAACTAAGATATTGTGCGATTCTAGTGTACCTCTAAGGTTAAATTTGATTTCATGGGACAACTATATATCAGTGTTATTATAGTGCAGAATGTTAGGCAATTGGGAATGGTCGTAGGAAGAGCGGGTATAGCAATGCAAATTGGATAATTGATCAAAATTACGAATTCAAATTTGGTTGGGACGGGTTGCTAATATTCGGAACCGAAATTGGAACAAGTCTAATCGGTTCCAAATTTGTTCTGGTACATGGCAATATACATATTTGTTTTAAATAATACAAATTCTAATATCTCATTTGGTCTATATCCTTTAAGCTTCTACCTTCTTCGTGTTTAAATAAGTTGAACTTTTTGACTTTTTGCACTATCCATCTAATTCAGTATTTCAGTTTGTGATATATACATAAGAATAAATATAGTGCTGTGTGTACTTGTTGGATTTGTCTTAATGAATAGTTTATTAATATTCAATTGTTATAAATTTTGCTTATTGATATTATCATTGCATTGGTATACGTGTACAAGAGACATGTTTCACTTATTTAAACACAGAGGGAGTAATATTTAAGTTTTTATGTGCATTAAGCTATTGTATTTTTTACGCTCTATTAATGCTATTTTGATTTTACTAACTAGATTGAACATTGTTTTTAAAGTACATATATATTTATATTTTCATGTAACTGATACCCAATCGCTTTCAGTTCCAAAAAATTGGGAATCGGTTTCAACCAGTTCTTAATCGGTTGCAACCCGAAATGAAAGGAACCACCGTATCCAATTTTGGCTTCAAACCCGCCTGTTCCTATCCGGTTTCGATTTTGGGTACTTGAAATTTTCACTCACCCTTAGCAGAAATGCAAATTAATTCGAATGTGTGGGAACACCTTAAGGGATATAATTCCAATGGTAGATTTGGACAAAACTTGAAGCTATAAATATTGTGGATGAGAAATTGGAGAATCGATTATGTTGGTTTGGGGTTGGGCATGTGAGACAGTGTGTGTAGTGCACCTATTAGTGGATATCATTATTATGAGAACTTAAAAAGAAGTCTAGGGAAACCAAAGATGACTAGGATAGAGGGAATTAAGAAGGAAATGAGGAAATGGCTATGTAGGAGCACAGGGCACCCGCAAAGTGAATGAGGGAACATGAATTTTTTTTTTTTTTTTTTACAATTCACTGAAGATGCAATCTTTGATTAAAACAACTGACTCCATTCTATTTAGATTAAGGCTTTGAACATTGTTGTTGGTGGTGGTTATAAGCCACCTTGTTTTTACAACTTGTAAATATCTCTTCCTTCTGCTTGTTTTGCAATTTATGACTGTCATTTTGCGTTGCATAAGGAATTAAGAAACCAAAGAATTTTTTATGGGTCTCTCCAAGTAGTTACACTAAAATACACTGTTCCTTCCATGCATTGCTACTCTAAAACACATTCTTGATCCTTTACGGTTCCTTTATCATTAGGAAAAGTCATTGTGAACAATCACTTATGATTGAGGGCCAAGTGACTTGCAATTGAAAGTTTTAAGACATTCTCATTTAATTAAGCGTTGGAGGGTAAATAGAGCGGACACTTTTTAAAAAGAGTGCTTGTGATGGATTTACGTTGTTATATTATTTTAATGGTGTGAGGGCTATCTATATATAATATTTCCTTCGTCCCATAATATAGTTCCTGTTGTCCTATTTTGGAGACCCTAAATGTTGTTCATGTTTCTATTTTTTGGATGGTATGTAAAGACCATTATACCCTTACTTTTTTTTTTAACTTTAGTCATTGTACTTCCTAAAAAACCCTTGAATTTTGCACATTCCTTGCACTTTTTTCCATTTTCTCTCTCTAACTTTTGTCTACAATTGTACTTTTCACTTTAATTAATGTACTTCATCCACTTATTCCTCATATTTCTTAAATAATGTGAAAAAACACAAACAGGAACTATATATTGGGGCGGAGGGAGTAATAATTTGTTCTTTTACCTTTTGTGTTTGTGCAGTGATGAAAATTTTGATGTTAGTCAAGCACAGAAGATACTAGATGAAGATCACTATGGCTTGTCTGATGTCAAGGAGAGGATATTGGAATTTATTGCTGTTGGAAAGTTGCGGGGAACAGCTCAAGGTTTTCACTTTTCAAAGATATATTTGCTTTATTTTGTTGTTTCTTGTAACTCTAGCATAGGCTCTAATTTAGAAAATTATTCATCGTTGTAGCTTAATAGACCCTTTTGTGCCAAATAGGACGAGTTGCCTAGTAGTTGTATATGTGCAGACCTTTCCAAACCTTTTTGTGCCTCTCTAATAGTTTTGATTTGTAGTTGCGTATATGTGGACCTTTCCTGAATGAAGTTAATACTTCCTCCGTTTCTTATTAAATATTTGCAACAGCGAAATTTCTTGTGTCAGGGAAAATTGTTTGCAACAGAGTATACATATTGAATAAAGATTTTTTTGTATCAGGGAAAATTGTTTGCCTATCTGGCCCACCTGGAGTGGGGAAAACTAGCATTGGTCGTTCCATAGCACGTGCCTTGAATCGCAAGTTTTATCGTTTTTCAGTTGGAGGACTATCCGACGTTGCGGAGATTAAGGTACAGTTTGGATAGTGTGTTATGAACTTCTTAATTTTTAATCTCCACACCCCCCCCCCCCCCGCCCCCAACCCCATAATAAAGAGGAATGGATAAAACAACTGTGATGCATTACTATGTGATTGTGCGCAGGGTCATCGTCGGACTTATATTGGGGCTATGCCTGGAAAGATGGTGCAGTGCTTAAAAAGTGTAGGAACAGCTAATCCTCTTGTGTTAATCGATGAAATTGACAAGGTATACTTTCTTCATATGAATCATATCACTATATGTACTCTACACTCCATATTTTCCATGCTACATATGGAAAACATGTGCCTATAAGACCAAAATTCTAATTGAGTCTCAATTTCATGATGTTTTCTTTGCTCTATTCCTTCTCTAGGGAAGGGTTGATTTTAGGGTTTTTGTTTTTTTCTAGTGATTATTATTGAGTGTGACAAAGGGAATTTCACTGAAGGATGTATACTGGTGCTCTTCTAAATAATGAGTTCTACCACCTGTTCATGTGGAATGTGAATTTAATCGTACTTAAATTTCATGAGAAGCTCAATTGCTCATCCTTCAATGCAGTTGGGTAGAGGAAATGCTGGTGATCCAGCTAGTGCTATGTTGGAGCTTCTTGATCCTGAACAGAATGCAAATTTTCTGGATCACTACCTTGATGTTCCAATTGATTTGTCAAAGGTTAGTTCTTTCAGCTTTCAAATTTTAAAGATGTCACCAATGAACATTATTTGACCCCCAGGGTTGACATGTGGTTATTGTTATTGTTATTGTTTTTGTTATTGTTTTTGTTATTGTTTTGTTATTGTTATTGTTATTGTTTTGTTATTGTTATTGTTTTGTTATTATTGTTATTGTTATTCAATTCTGTGTGACTTCTTAGCAACATTCTTTGTTAATAAGTTTTTCGGTGACAAATGTTTGGCTCTTTTTAGTGGTACTGGGATAGATTGTATTTCAAAAGTTGATTTTTGAACATTATAACCTATACATGGTTATAAGGACTTGATTTAGTTATTTTATGTGGTTAGGGTGTTTTTCTTGCTTCATTTTGACCCTATATCATGTTATGCTTCCCAGATTTTTGTGATCAATTTTTGGAATTGTTACTACTGAGTTTGGTATTGTTGGCCTCCTTGCCTAATGAGCCTTGGTCCTCTAGCTGTTATAATTATCTTACGATCCATATTTTGGAGCAAGCCACAACAATAATGGTAGGATTGGTAGCTACATTGCCCAAATTTATGTGAAAAACGTTAATGTCCAGGGTATAATAAGGGGGTCAGATGCTCACACAAACCTGTTGTCCGTATTATTGAACTGAAGAAGCCTTTAACAGTAGACATTTGACTATATTCAGAATGCTGATATTTTATGTTACTTTAAATTAAAAAGAAAAGGGCAGATGTTATAATAAGCTTAGCCCCTTCTTTAAAATAATAATAATAATAATAGTTATTCCATTATGGAGTATATTTTAAAGTCAGAAAGTAGTGATATTTTCAGCTCCATGAAATAGACATCATCTTCTGTTACAAGCTTATGGAGAATATAGTTTTTTTGGCCTTGTTTGACTATTAGTAGATAACTGAGTAATTGTTTTAGTTGGTTTGACTAGTTTATAAAATTAGTTTTATTTTTGTGTGAAGTGATTTTACCCAGTAAAATGACATGTTTTACTGAATTTTCTTTAATACTACTTCTTTTGCTTTTTACT
Source organism: Chenopodium album (assembly GCF_948465745.1). Classification (NCBI taxonomy): domain Eukaryota; kingdom Viridiplantae; phylum Streptophyta; class Magnoliopsida; order Caryophyllales; family Amaranthaceae; genus Chenopodium; species Chenopodium album. The sequence continues at coordinate 3,910,658 of NC_137855.1, forward strand.
AAAATCTAATACTTGTATCATATAAGGGCTTGTGTATATTTTACCAAGTCATGTCTTTAGTACTCCCTCGCTTTTGTTTTGTTCTTCCTATATTCCTCTTTTGAAAATTTCAAAAAGAATTATTTATTTATACTTCCTTTTTTTTTTTTTTTTTTTTTTTTTTATAATTGCACCATTTGTGATATCACGCTTGCCCATGCGTTACTTTGACGATTAATATCTTTAATCACTTTAATAAAAATTATTAAAAGTTGATATTGAAAAGTAGATATCAATACAAATCTAATTAGATCCCATATTGCACAATTATTTATGTTTTCCACTATCCCACTGTATAAAAAATGCAGCTTCAGCTTTTATCTCTCAATATTTTAACTTTTTAAGTTGATTTCCCCCCCTCCTCTCTGAAATGGGTAATGTTGCTCTTCTTTAATGATTTCATTAGTTCAAAAGTAAATGGAGGGAGCAAGGAAGTACTACTTATTAATTTAAATTTCAATTCCAAGGGAATAACTGTGATAATGTTTTATGTACCCATTCAAAGTATAACTTATCCACTAGCTCTCAGCTCCTGCTTTAGTTGGGATGGTTTATACCCTCATATTGGATGATTACTTACTCTTGACTCTTTAACTGGGATGGTTTTTACCCCCATATTGAATGATTAATTATCTAGGCATATTCTTCAGTCTAATATATTTTCCCTGTTTCGTCTACCTTTATGAATTTTTATTTTCAGGTTTTGTTTGTCTGCACAGCTAATGTGATCGAAAATATTCCTGCCCCTCTTTTGGACCGAATGGAAGTAATTTCGATTGCAGGTTATATTACTGATGAGAAATTGCGCATTGCACGTGACTATTTGGAAAAGACCACCCGTGAAGCATGTGGCATCAAGCCTGAACAGGTAGTGAACTATGTTAGTGAACTAATAAATATCGTAGTTTGCTCAGTCTTCTTCTGATTCTTGTGCTAATGTGCTATTCTGTCTGCAAATAGAAAATACTCCTGTCTGGAAAAATAATGGTCACTTGTACTATTTTCTAATTAGTGTTTTAAGTTGTCACTTAAACTAGAGTAGTAATCGTTTATGAATGGACTTTTCATGATGTGCTATATATATTGACTGATGGACAAAATTTGGAAATGACTCGACTATTAAAAGTATTTGTGAAATCTAGACATATCCTTAAAAATTGAGATTCATGTTATGCCTAATTCGTTATTTATGCCTCATCTGTCTTAACAGTTCATTGAAAATTGACTCCATTATTACAGGTTGAGCTCACTGATCTAGCCCTTCTTTCTCTGATTGAGAATTACTGTAGGGAAGCTGGGGTCCGCAACCTTCAGAAACAAATTGAAAAAATATACCGCAAGGTAACACATTAGTTGAATTTCTTGATATTATCAGAAATAAACATCACCATATATTTTATGCTTACTTGGAAGTCACTTCACATTTCAGATTGCTTTACAACTTGTGAGGCTAGGAGCTTCAAACGAGTCCTCATCACTTGCTTCTGATGCTTCTAAAGCTGATTGTATTGCTGACTCAAGTGAAACTACAGTTCAGGAAGAAAACCAAAGTAAAGCTGAAACAGAAGCGAGAAGCCATGAGGATAAGTCTGATGAGACCAGCTCAGATAATGTAGATTTTGAACAGGAGCACCCCCAAAAATGTAGTGATTTACTTGGTGGCTCAAAGGTATACTGTGATCTTTGAGTTCTGATTGGATCTATAGCAAATGGAATGATTGGTGGACTTCTCTACAAATTCCTCCTCCACTAACAAACATAAAATCAATTCTCTTGTGGAACTTCACCTTTCCTGTCATCTTATATGCCCTTTCCTTCTTAAGCTTCTTTAAAGAAGTATATTATTTTGTTTTCATTCTTCAATTTTTGAAGGCAGACATCAACTGCTAAATAGAAGGAATGCATTGAAAAGCTTTGATAGAAAAAAAACAAGCATTAAAGTACAGGCTCTAATATGAGAAGTTTAATCCTCAATTCAAAGAATTTTTTTGATCAATTCCTCTGTTTATAACACCCACACTGAAATCACCTCCACACCCCAAACTTGGGTGTTTTTTTCCTTATATATTAGTTCTGGTGCTTGTAATTAATGTACTATTTGACATGGGGCGTGTCATCGTCTTGATTCATGTATTCTCTGATGTTATGCATGTTTCCATCAAGAACTTGGTTGGGTTTATGTTTACTTTAGCTTTCATTAAATTTAAGGTGTCAAGTGGTTGCTTGATTTTGTATCAACAATTGACTTTATGTTTGCCCTAATCTTTTGAATGGTTGTCTGCTGTATGGAATGCTTTGGGACTTGCTTAGGTGGACCTATTTGTAAAATCTCTGAACCCTTAGACTTTGTTGCCAAACGAGAAGAAGCGGAGAAGAATTAAGTTATAAAAATATTTGTAAAATCTTTCATTGATTTGTGTTCTTTTTCTCTGGTAGGATACAACTGAAATTGATAAAGCCGGGGAACCGGAGGAGATAGAGAAAGTGGTGGTCGATCAAGCAAACCTATCTGATTTTGTTGGGAAACCTGTATTTCATGCAGAGCGAATCTATGATCAGACCCCTGTTGGAGTGGTGATGGGTCTAGCCTGGACTGCAATGGGAGGATCAACTCTCTACATAGAGACAACCCATGTTGAGCAAGGAGAAGGAAAAGGGGCTCTTAATCTGACTGGACAACTTGGGGATGTCATGAAGGAAAGTGCGCAAATTGCCCTCACAGTTGCCCGGGCAATACTGCTGGAGAAGGAGTTAAATAGAAACTTCTTTGCTGATTCCAAGGTTCATCTCCATGTTCCCGCTGGCGCCACACCCAAGGATGGACCCAGTGCTGGGTGCACTATGATTACTTCACTGCTCTCTCTCGCGATGAAGAAACCTGTTAAAAAGGACTTGGCAATGACTGGGGAGGTAACACTTACTGGGAAGATTCTTCCAATTGGCGGGGTAAGTTGAAGCAATAGGATTTTTTTTTCTTGTGGAAATGTTTTGGTTTTTTTCTGAACCAGGAGCAGAGCACTTTCGCTTTTCTTGTTTCTTTGATGACCTGCCAAAGGCTGTACAAGATAAATTTAACAGGAACAGCTTGGATAGGTGTACAAGTCTAAAGTTAATGCACGGATAAATTAAGTCTAAAGCTTTAGACTTAATTTGTCTAGACTTGTACACATTATTTGATCCTGTACACCAGTCAGTTACTTCTTTGAATCGGTCTACAAGTCTAAAGTTAATGCACGGATAAATTTAACATAAACAAGATGAAGAAAAGCTTTTAAAGTCTAAAGTTTGTATAGGTGTACAAGTTGAAATACTTTCAGATGAATTTTCAAATATGGTTTAAAATTCACTAGTAAAAATAAGTCTATGTAAGGTAAATAAAATCAGATAAGCTCAAAGTAAGGTTAGTTAGGCATTAGGTTTGATTTTTTTAGTGTGCTTAAGTCTTAGGTTTTGATTTTTTTTTTTCATTAGGTGGGTAAATAATAAATAAATAAAAATAATAAAAAAAAGTGGAAATCACACAGTTATATTAAATTTTGAATTTGGTGTTGTGAATTAAATTTTTGATAAAATGATGATTGCATAATATGTACTCCTTCCGTTCCTAAAAGTTCGACTTGAGTATTGGGCTTTGTCAGATACATCTGATCTTATCTTGATGTTTACTGTTTTTTCCTTTCACTTTCTGTGGATCATATTTCCCCTTAAAATTGTCATGCATAATTGAACATGGCTATGGCGAGGACTTGGGGGGACGGAGGAAGAGACGCTTGGACCTGTAATTGGCATTTAGGATGTTTACTTCATACTTATTTGCAGTCTAATTGTTTGCTTTGCTGTTGCAGTTGTCTTAGCTTTTCTTTTGTAAAATTCACATGTTTATCATCAATCCGAAGTCCCTGAATATGTTGATTATGTAAAATCAGGTAAAGGAGAAGACCATAGCAGCTAAGAGAAGTGGCGTGAAGACCATAATCTTTCCTGCTGCCAACAGAAGAGACTTTGATGAGCTTTCCTTGAATGTGAAAGAAGGCCTAGACGTCCACTTCGTTGAGGATTACCGCGAAATATATGATTTGGCATTTAGTGAGGATTAAGAAGTTTTCAGTCAACCTCAAGCTACCTTGATCTGATTGTTGAGGATGATTTATAATTCCACTTTCAAAAGTTTTCAGTTGCAGCCGAAGGGGGAAAGGAAGATGGAAAGGGGGATGACAAATTTCTTGTCACTCGATCTAGGGATTTTCAACTTTTTGTTCTAGTAACAATTTTCGTTAGCATTTCGATACTACTACAGCTCAAGGGATAGTCTGTAGTCATCATTCTTTTATAACAGTATACTGTAGAATCTGTAGAATATAATTTTTTTGTCAGAAGTACAAGGGAAGAGTTCGAATGAACAACAGGTTTCCATCCAAATAATATGATTAGCTTGACATTCTATATTCAACTCTGTAAAGTGCTTGGGGTTACCTTCATGGTGAATGGATTTTGTTGTGTCTTCAGTTCCCTTTTGTTTGATAAAGGGTTGATTATGTACAACCCTTGTAACACAATTAACCTCTGAACTAAGTTTTGCATACTTGTGTTATGAAAAACAATCATATTTTTGTTTTCAAAACAGTAAAATGCACAGGTACTTGAAAATTTAATTCTAGTCATCAGCTCAGCGCTCACCAATATTCGTCCAACCCAAAGAACGACAAAACAGATCAGTGTAGGTAGCTTGGACCAGAAATGCAGGTCACAAAATAATATGGACATGAGTTGGAAGTATTCAGCAAATTAACAAAGCACGGGAAAGTGATAGAGCTGTCAATTTGGGTATTCAAGTCGGGTTTGGATCGGGTCAAATTAGGTCTCGGGTCAAATCAGGATCAGGCTAAGTCGGGTCAATCTAGCTTCAAATCAGGTTAAGGTTCAGGTCGGGTCAATATCAATTCAAGTTATAACAGGTCGTTCACCTTTTCGGATATAGGTCGGGTTCAATTCGAGTTAAAATCAGATCGGGTTCAATTTCAGGTTCGGGTTGTGTTGAGTCGGGTTTGGATGGGTTAACGAGATGGTACATACGGGTTTGGGTTAGTGTTGAGTCGGGTTCTGGTTCAAGTTCAATTCTAATAAATATCGATGTGGCCAAGTTCAACAATATAAATATGCCTTCCATTATTTGATCAAGCATCATCAAGATTTTATTAAACCTATATATGAGTAATAGACGACAAAAGTTATATAAGTTGAACAAAAGATTTTTTTAAATCGAATTGAGGGCTTACAAAATTATGCAAGTATATAAGCTGAATAAAAGGTATATAACATTTTATGACTCGGGTTCATGTTTAAATTGGGTCGAGTACTAGTTCAGGTTCGGATTGTTTTCGAGTCGAATTAAATCGGTTGACGGTTACTATCAGGTTGGGGGCAAGTACGTGTTCAGGTCATAAAGTATTGGATCAAATGGGTTTTCGGTTAAGATCAAGTAAGGTTACAGGTCACTAGTTTCACCCCATTGTTCGAGTACAGGCTAGGTTCAGATCTTTGTCCGTTACGGTTGGGTTATCGGGACGGGTTAGTTTTTGACAACTCTAGCTATAATCCACACTTTTTGAGGAAATTTTGAGGTTTCGGGGCCTGGTGGCAAAAAGTGTTGAGACCCTATGGGATATATCTCGGTGTCATATAATGCCGTTTGAAACCGTATATGATCATTATATGTTGTCATAAACGTACGTGGTAGGCTTGAGTTTACGAAATCAATGCAAATTGTGAACGGGTAAAATGACCGTTTAAGGGCATATTGGATGGTTCCACCGACCCAATTGGACACCCGGAGGGTATTAAAGACCATGGTAAACATCTCGACAATTTTTATTTCCGGACGAAAAAAGGCCAAAAAATTACAAAATTGAAGGCTACAATCCAAAATTTTTGAGGAAATTTTGAGGTTTAGTGGGTCCGGTAGCGAAAAGCTTTGAGACTCTAAGGGATACATCTCGGGGTCATATAATACCGTTTAAACCATATACAATATGATCATTATATGTTGTCATAAACGTCTGTGGTAGGCTTGAGTTTAGGAAATCGATGCAAGTTGCGAACGGGTAAAATGACCGTTTCAGGACATATTGGATGCTTCCACCGACCCAATTGGACTCCCGGAAGGTATTAGGGGCCATGGTAAAAATCCGGGCAATTTTTATTTCCACTGTTTTGAGGAATTTTGAGGTTTCAGGGCCCGGTGGCGAAAAACTTTGAAACCCTACGGGATACATCTCGGGGTCATATAATGCCGTTTGAAACCATATATGATCATTAAATGTTGTCATAAACGTTCGTGGTAGGCTTGAGTTTACAAAATCAATGTAAGTTGCGAACGCGTAAAATGACCGCTTAAGGGCATATTGGTTGGTTCTGACGACCCAATTGGACTCTTGGAGGGTATTAGGTACCTTGGTAAAATCATAGACAATTTTTATTTCCGGGCGAAAAATGGTCAAAAAAATACAAAATTGAAGGCTATAATCCACACTTTTTGAGGAATTTTGAGGTTTCGGGCCCAGTGGCGAAAAGCCTTGAAACCTTAAGGGATGCATCTCGGGGTCATATAATGTCGTTTGAAACCATATATAATCATTAAATATTGTCATAAATGCCCGTGGTAGGCTTGAGTTTACAAAATCAATGTAAGTTGCGAACGCATAAAATGACCGCTTAAATGCATATTGGTTGGTTCCACCGATCTAATTGGATTCTTGGAGGGTATTAGGGACAATGGTAATCATCTCAGCAATTTTTATTTTCGGGCGAAAAAAAAGTCAAAAAGTTATAAAATTGAAGGCTATAATTCACGTTTTTGAGGAAATCTTGAGGTTTAGGGCCCGGTGGCGAAAAGTGTTGAGACCATAGGTGATATATCTCAGTGTTAACTAATGTCGTTTGAAACTATATATGATTTTTATATATTGTCATAAACGTCCGTGGTAGGCTTGAAGTTACGAAATCATTACTAGTTGTGAACGGGTAAAATGACCGTTTAAGGGCCTATTTGAAGGTTCAACCGACCCAATCGGACTCTTGGAGGGTATTAGGGACCATGGTTAACATTTCGGCAATTTTTATTTCCATGCGGAAAAATGTCAAAAAAATACAAAATTGAAGGCTATATAATCCACGTTTTTTAGGAACTTTGAGGTTTCGGGACCTGGTGGCGAAGCCTTGAAACCCTATGGGATACATCTCGGGGTCATATAATGCCGTTTGAAATCATATATGATCTATCTATGTTGTCATAAACTTCCGTGGTAGGCTTGAGTTTACGAAATCATTATAAGTTGTGAACAGGTAAAATGACTGTTTAAGAGCATATTAGACGGTTCCACCGACCCAATTTGACTCCCAGAGGATATTAGGGACCTTGGTAACATTATTGGCAATGTTTATTTCCAGGCGAAAAAAGGTAAAAAAAAAATACAAAAATGAAGGCTATAATTCATGCTTTTTGAGGAATTTTGAGGTTTCGGGGCCCTGTGGCGAAAAGCCTTGAAACCTTAAGGGATGGGCCCCGAAACCTTAAAACCTTAAGGGATACATCTCGGGGTCATATAATGCCGTTTGAAACCATATATGATCATTAAATGTTGTCATAAACGTCCGTGGTAGGCTTGAGTTTACAAAATCAATGTAAGTTGCGAACACGTAAAATGACCGCTTAAGGGCATATTGGTTCTGCCGACTCAATTGGACTCTTGGAGGGTATTAGGGACGATGGTAATCTTCCCAGCAATTTTTATTTCCAGGCGAAAAAGGTAAAAAATTACAAAATTGAAGGTTATAATCCACGGTCTTTAAGGAAATTTTGATGTTTCAGGGCCCGGTGGCTAAAAGTGTTGAGACCCCAGGGGATATATCTCGGTGTCATATATTGCCGTTTGAAACCATGTATGATCATTATATGTTGTCATAAACGTCCGTGGTAGACTTGAGTTTACGAAATCACTACAAGTTGTGAACGGGTAAAATGACCGTTTCAGGGCCTATTGGATGGTTCCACCGACCCAATCGGACTCTTGGAGGGTATTAGGGACCATGGTTAACATTTCGGCAATTTTTATTTCCAGGCGAAAAAAGGTAATAAAAAAAAACACAAAATTGAAGGCTATATCCATGTTTTTTGAGGAATTTTGAGGTTTCGGGGTCCGGTGGCGAAAAGCCTTGAAACCCTACGTGATACATCTCGGGGTCATATAATGCCGTTTGAAACCATATATGATCAATATATGTTGTCATAAACTTCCGTGGTAGGTTTGACTTTACAAAATCATTACAAGTTGTGAACAGGTAAAATGACTGTTTAAGGGTATATTAGACGGTTCCACTGATTCAATTTGACTCCCGAAGGATATTAAAGACCTTGGTAACATTATCAACAATTTTTATTTCTGGGCGAAAAAAGATCAAAAAAATACAAAATTGAAGGCTATAATCCACGCTTTTTGAGGAATTTTGAGGTTTTGGGGTTTGGTGGCGAAAAGTCTTGATACCCTAAGGGATACATCTCGGGGTCATATAATGCCGTTTGAAACCATATATGAGCATTAAATGTTTTCATAAGCGTCCGTGATAGGCTTGAGTTTACGAAATCACTACAAGTTGTGAACGGGTAAAATGACCTTGTAAGGGCATATTCACCGACCCAATTTGACTCCCGGAGGATATTAGGGACCTTCATAACATTATCGGTAATTTTTATTTTAAGGCGAAAAAAGGTCAAAAAAATACAAAATTGAAGGCTATAATCCACGCTTTTTGAGGAATTTTGAGGTTTCGGGGCCCTGTGGTGAAAAGCCTTGAAACCTTATGGGATACATCTCGGGGTCATATAATGCCGTTTGAAACCATATATGATAATTAAATGTTGTCATAAACGTCCGTGGTAGGCTTGAGTTTACGAAATTATTTCAAGTTGTGAACGGGTAAAATAACAGTTTAAGGGCTTATTGGATGGTTCCACCGACCCAATTGGACTCTTGGAGGGTATAAGGGACCATGGTTAACATCTCAGCAATTTTTATTTACGGGCAGAAAAAGGTCAAAAAATTACAAAATTAAAGGCTATAATTTATGCTTTTGAGGAAATTTTGAGGTTTTGGGGTATGGTGGTGAAAAGCCTGGAAACCCTAAGGGATACATCTCGGGGTCATATAATGCCGTTTGAAACCATATATGATCATTATATGTTGTCATAAACATCCGTGGTAGGCTTGAGTTTACGGAATCGCTACAAGTTGTGAACGAGTAAAATGACCGTTTAAGGGTATATTAGATGGTTCCACCGACCCAATAGTACTTCCGGAGGGTATTAGAGATCATGGTAAACATCTTGGCAATTTTTAGTTCCGTCGAAAGAAGGTAAAAAAATTACAAAATTGAAGGCTATAATCCATGCTTTTTGAAGAAATTTTGAGGTTTCGGGGCCTGGTGGCGAAAAGCCTTGAGACCCTAAGGGATATATCTCGGGGTCATATAATTCCATTTGAAACCACATATAGTCATTATATGTTGTCGTAAATGTCCGTGGTAGACTTGATTTTACGAAATCACTTCAATTTGTGAACGGGTAAAATGACCATTTAAGGGCATATTGGATGGTTCCACTGACCTAATTGGAGTGTTGGAGGATATTAGGGACCATGGTAAACATCTCGGAAATTTTTATTTCCGGCGAAAAAACAGGTTAAAAAGATTACATAATTGAAGGCTATAATCCACGTTTTTTAAGTAAATTTGATCAGCTTTATCAAGATTTTATTATACCTATATATGAGTAATAGAGAACAAAAGGTATACAAGATGAATCGGATTGTGGGTTTACAAATTTGTACCAGTATATAAGTTGAACAAAAGGCATATAAATTTTATTAAACCTTCCATGACTCGGGTACAGGTTCTAATTGGGTCGAGTACTAGTTTGGGTACAGATTGTTGTTTGATCGGAGTAAATCGGTTGACGGTTACTCTCAGGTCGGGAGCAGGTTCAGGTTTAGGTCAAAAAGTATTGGATCAAATCGTTTGTCGTTTAACATATGGTGAGGTTCAGGTCGGGTTACAGGTCACTAGTTTCACCCCATTATCCGGATACAGGTTGTGTTCAGATCATTGCCGGTTCAAGTCGAGTTCTCGTGTCGGGTCAGTTTTTGACTGCTCTAGTAAGTGAGTATTAAGTCAGATATGGGGTTGTAATATCATCTCAGAAATTATAAATTTCAATCAAAGAACATCTTGACGATTGTCTTTGCATATCTAAAACAGAAATTCCCGGTTACAAAATTAGCCATGCACCATTAATGAAGGAAAATGAACATCAATCAAGATACACACTCGTAGAGTTGGGAAATTAATCCATTATGTACAACAAAATACATTTATGCCACAACACCAGAAAGCTGATGAATTCTGTACTGTCCTTTCCGACAGCAGCTTTGATCTGTATCAATTAGTTGCGTCTGCAACCACATGTGCTCAATCTATATATCTGATTCTCAACTGAAGAGGATCTAATTTGAAACTGCTTATCTCATCTCCTACACAACAGAAGAGAAACCTACAACCTAAAATCCCAACAATCCCAAAACATAAGGAACATAAAATGGACTGTTGGTATGGATTACAAACTGAAGGCAGAAACACAGAGAAGAAAGTCATGGTGGTCATCCCAGTTACTTGCATTCCCTCTTTCTTTGTGTTGCAAATCCACCAGTTTTGGTAATCATAATGTGAAATTGTGAATAGTTAAGACAAACAAAACATACACACATTCAAATATAACTCTAATATTCATATTCCTATCAAAATAAATAATATAACTCTAATATCTAACAGTTTAAAGGTCATTGGACATAAAGTGCTTGTCACAATAATTTTTCACTATAACTCTATAGGCCACAAATTTCATATTTGAGGTCATAGCTACATACAGGTACAGGAATTATATAGAAGAGTTCCTAGCTTCATTAGTACAATACTTCAAAAAGTGATAGAAATATAAATAAGAAACCTAAAGAACAGCTAGCTTTAAGTTAATTTGTAAGTTTTTGAAGTAGGTCCTTTCATGAGTCACTTAAGTTACCGGAAGGCAAAAGGCTAACAAACAACGAAAAAGTTTCAGCATCAGCTTCAAATCCTTTGCTCACCATAATGTCGCGATAGTAAAATGCATTTGACATGTCATTATTGTGAATATATCCCCGGATGATTGTATTATAAGTACAACCATTGGGAAAGCTACCATCTTCCTCCATCTTGCTTAGTAATTGAGCAGCTTCACCCATGAGCCCTTCCTTGCATAAGCCTTTAATCATTATAGTGTATGTTCTACAATTAGGTTGCAGACCGTTGGATACAAGATCAGAGAAGAATTTCGCTGCATCTTTTGATTACACAAGCTGTCCATAAGGATGTTGTAAGTGACAGTATCGGGCTTAATACCTTTATCTTCCATATCTTCAAGTAATGCCACTGCCTCATCAAGCTGTTTACTTTTACATAGGCCATCAAGCAATGAACTGTACGTGACAACATCAGGAGTAATTCCGTGAACTTGCATATCCGTGAACAACTGGCGTGCAAGTGTAAGTCTATTGGCTTTACACAAGCCATCAATAAGAGTGCAATAGGTTACAGCGGTCGGTGTTATCCCTTTCTGAAACATATTTTCTAATACAGTAAGAGCCTTGTCAATGTTTTTGCGTTTGACATATCCATTGATCATAGTACTAAAACTTACTAGATCAGGCTCACAACCTTTTTGGGCCATGATATCAAGTATCTTGTTTGCATCTCTCATCTGACCACGCAAACAATAACCATCAAGTAAGGCATTGTAAGTAATGATGTCAGGAGCTACACCTTTGTGAGTCATGAGCTGCATTGTGGCTTGTGCTTCCTCAACATTACCATCTTTACAAAACATGTCAACAAGCATGCGGTAGGTTGCAACATTAGGTGATATGTTGGTCTTTAACATCTCAGTCAACAAATCCTTAGCCTCTTCCCTGCATCCAGAATTGTAGTGGCCTCGAATCAAAGTATTATAGGTGACTACATCGGGTTGAATGCCCTCAGTTTTCAAAGCGGAGAAAAGGTCCATAGCTTGATGTAATAGCCTGTCCTTACAAAGACTATCAATAATAGTGTTGTATATGACAAGGTCAGGCTTACAATGACCAGTAGAACGCATTTTCTTAAACAAAGTGAGAGCACTATCATTGTCGCCGATTCTACAGAGGCCTTTAAAAATAGCACCATAGGTAACATTATTGGGTTGGAAGCCAAGTTTAACAATCTTATTCAACAATTGAGCAGCTTGAGGGAGCTTACCATTAATGATATAACCATTGATTAAGGTGTTAAAAGGTATAATAATTAGGGGGGTAACCAAGTTTAAGGGATTTAGCCATTAGAGAAAAACCGAAATCAACGCGGCCTAAATGACAGTAGCAATTGGCAAGAATACTCAACGAATGCAAATCAGGTGGAATACCCAGTAATTCAATGTTCCTGGAAAGAGAAATAATGGTGGAGTGAGGACGAAGGTGTTTCAATTTGGAAATGGCAGTGAAAAGCTGAGTGAAAACGATGAGAGAAGGAAGAGGACGTAAAGAAGTCAATTGATGGAAGAGAGAGAGTGGAAATTTAAGATCGGAAAACCCTAATTTGCAGTGATGTTTAACAGAATTGATAATCAAATGACGGTTTTCAGTAGCAGAAAAAGTTTGATAAGAGGAAAAACATCGGGAATGAAATTGAAAAGATGAATAGCAGAAAGAAAGAAGAGGAAGAAGGGCATAATTACCTTTACCGCCATGATGAAAGAACTCAAAGAAGGAAGAAGCAGCAGGTGTACATGTTATCTTCATTCCGAGTTTATTTTCTGTGTGTTTGGTACGAAAATCAAAATCTGAGAGAGTAAAGACTAAACAAGGATCATAGTTTCGTATCATGGTTCCTCTCTTCTTGGCAAGGTGTTCTGCTGTTCGCCTGTTCTAGGCTTAATGGCTCCGGGTTTTTTTTTTTTTTTTTTGAAAAATAAAATACGGGGAAAATTAGGAACGTCTTCTCACAAGACCGTAACCTAATTTGTCAAAAAGTAAAAAATAAGAGAATATGCTGTCCATAAACGGGTCAATATCTTGATGTGTCGGAGTAGAGTAACCCAGAGAAGCAACATAATCTGCTGCTCGATTTCCTTCGCGGTAATGTGGTGGGAGTCAAAAGCCACAAATGACTCGAGAATCTTGGTGACGTCGGCCAAGAGCAGCTGCAATTTCCAAGGGCAATTGAAATTTCCCTGCAAAATATTAATAACAGTTAGATTATCACCTTCAATAAAAATCCGGTTGGCAGTCTTGGTAGTTGGCACGTTTGAATTAGAGCTGTCAATTCGGGTATTCAAGTCGGGTTTGGGTCTGGTCAAATTAGGTCTCGGGTTAAATCAGGATCAGATTATGTCAGGTCAATCTAGCTTTAGATCAGATTCAGGTTCAGGTTGGGTCAATTTCAGTTCAAGTTATAACGGGTCGTTCACCTTTTCGGATATAGGTCGGGTTCAATTCGAGTTAAAATTAGATCGGGTTCAATTTCAGGTTTGAGTTGTGTTGAGTCGGGTTTGGATGGGTTAACAAGATGGTAAATTCGGGTTCGGGTTAGTGTTGAGTCGGGTTTTGGTTCAAGTTCAATTCTAATAAATATCGATGTGGCAAGTTGAACTATATAATTACGCCTTTCATAATATGATCAAGCATCATCAAGATTTTATTAAACCTATATACGAGTAATAGAGAACAAAAGATATATAAGCAGAACAAAAGATTTTATTAAATTGGATGGAGGGTTTACAGAATTATACCAGTGTATAAGCTGAATAAAAGGTATATAAGATTTTATTGAACCTTCCATGACTCGGGTCATGTTTTAATTGGGTTGGGTATTTCGGGTTCGAATTATTTTCGGGTCAGATTAAATCGGTTGACGGTTATTATCAGGTCAGGTGCAGGTTGAGGTTCAGGTCATAAAATATTGGATCAAGTCGGTTTTCGGTTAAGATTAGGTCAGGTTCAGGTCGGGTTACATGTCACTAGTTTCACCCTATTGTTCGAGTACACAGTGGGTTCATATCATTGTCGGTTAAGGTTGGGTTCTCGAGTCGGGTCATTTTTTTAACAGCTCTAATAATCCACACTTTTTGAGTAAATTTGAGGTTTCAGGGCCTAGTGGCAAAAAGTGTTGAGACCCTATGAGATATATCGGGTCATATAATGCTGTTTGAAACCATATATGATCATTATATATATGTTGTCATAAACATACGTGGTAGACTTGAGTTTACGAAATAACTGCAAGTTGTGAACGGGTAAAATGACCGTTTAAGAGCAAATTGGATGGTTCCACCGACCCAATTGGACACCCAGAGGGTATTAGGGACAATGGCAAACATCTCGGAAATTTTTATATCCGAGCGGAAAAAAGTCAAAAATTACAAAATTGAAAACTATAATCCACGCTTTTTGAGGAAATTTTGAGGTTTTGGGGCCCGGTAGCGAAAAGCCTTGAGACCCTAAAGGATACATCTCGGGATCATATAATGTCGTTTGTAACCATATATGATCATTATATGTTGTCATAAACGTCTGTGGTAGGCTTGAGTTTACGAAATCGGTACAAGTTGCGAACGGGTGAAATGTTTGTTTAAGGGCATATTAGATGGTTCCACCGACCCAATTGGGCTCTTGGAGGGTACTAGGGACCATGGTAATCATCTCAGCAATTTTTATTTACGGGCGAAAAAAAGGTCAAAAAATTACCAAATTAAAGGCTATAATCCACACTTTTTGAGGAATTTTTGAGGTTTGGGGCCCGGTGGCGGTGGCGAAAAACTTGAGACCCTAAGGGATAAATCTCGGGGTCATATAATGCCGTTTGAAACCATATATGATCATTATATGTTATCATAAACGTCCGTGGTAGGCTTTAGTTTACGAAATCACTACAAGTTGTGAACGAGTAAAGTGACCATTTAAGGGCATATTGGATGGTTCCACCGACCCAATTGGACTCCCGAAGGTTATTAGGGACCATGGTAAACATCTCGGCAAATTTTATTTCCGGGCGAAAAAAAGGTCAAAAAAATTACCAAATTGAAGGCTATAATCCACACTTTTTGAGGAAATTTTGAGGTTTTGGGGCCCGGTGGCGAAAAGCCTTGAGATTCTAACGGATACATCTCTGGATCATATAATTTCGTTTAAAATCATATATGATCGTTACATGTAGTCATAAACGTCCGTGGTAGGCTTGAGTTTACGAAATCACTGCAAATTGTTAACGGGTAAAATGACTGTTTAAGGGCATATTTGATGGTTCCACCGACCCAATTTGACTCCCGGAGGATATTAGGGACCATGGTAAACATCTCGGCAATTTTTATTTCTGGACGAAAAAAGGTCAAAAAATTACAAAATTGAAGGTTATAATCCACGCTTTTTGAGGAATTTTGAAGTTTCGGGGCCTGGTGGCGAAAATCCTTGAGACCCTAAAGGATACATTTTAGGGTCATATAATTCAATTTGAAACCATATATGATCATTGTATGTTGTCATAAACGTCCGTGGTAGGCTTAAGTTTACGAAATCACTTCATGTTGTGAACGGGTAAAATGATCGTCTAAGGGCATATTGGATGGTTCCACCGACGCAATTGGACTCTTAGAGGGTATTAGGGACCATGGTTAACATCTCGGCAATTTTTATTTACAGGCGAAAAAAGGTCAAAAAATTACAAAATTGAAGGTTATAATCCACGTTTTTTGAGGAAATTTTGAGGTTTTTGGGCACGGTGGCGATAAGCCTTGAAACCCTAAAAACATCTCGGGGTCATATAATGCTGTTTGAAACCATATATAATCATTATATGTTGTCATAAACGTCCGTGGTAGGCTTGAGTTTACGAAATTAGTGCAAGTTGCGAACGCGTAAAATGACCGTTTAAGGGCATATTGGTTGGTTACACTGACCCAATTTGACTCCCGGATGATATTAGTGACCATGGTAAACATCTTGCTAATTTTTATTTTCGGGCGAAAAATGGTTAAAAAAATTACAAAATTGAAGGCTATAATCCACGTTTTTTGAGGAATCGGTGGTAGGTTTGAGTCTACGAAATCACTACAAGTTGTGAACAGGTAAAATGACTGTTTAAGGGCATAGTGGATGGTTCCACCGACATAATTGCACTCCTGGAGGGTATTAGGGACCATGGTAAACATCTTGGCATTTTTTAGTTTCGGGCGAAAAAAGGTTAAAAAATTAAAAAATTGAAGGCTATAATCTACGTTTTTTAAGGAAATTTTTAGGTTTCGGGGCCCGATGGCGAAAAGCCTTGAGACCCTAAGGGATACATCTCGGGGTCATATAATTCCGTTTGAAACCACATATGATCATTATATGTTGTCATAAACGTTCGTGGTACGTTGGAGTTTACGAAATCACTTCAAGTTGTGAACGGGTAAAATGACCGTTTAAGGGCATATTGGATGATTGCACCGACCCAATTAGATACCCATAGGGTATTAGGGACCATGGTATACATCTCGCCAATTTGTATTTCCGGGCAAAAAACAATTAAAAAATTAGGAAATTGTACACCATAATCCACGTTTTTTTAGGAAAATCTCGAGGTTTAGGGGCCTGGTGGTTTCACTCTTTTTTTTCTCTCTCCTTTAAAACCCGACCACAGATAGCCCAGCCGCCATAACCACCGTCACTTCCACCAACCGGAACTTCCATTGCTCGCCGGCGCTTTCTGTTTACCGCCGCGCCTACCGTCGTTGGCGTGCTGCGTCTCTACCGCCTATTCTCTTTGTTGCTCGCCTAGGTTCATCATCTGCTTCTTCAAAATTCCAAAGGTAAACTTCTTTTGCAACTGCTAATTTCCAATTCATAATCAGATTATCTTCATACTAGTTTCTGTCAATTCAACGAGATATTAGGATTTCAACAGTTAGTTTAAAGAGGAAATCAAATTGTTATTTCAATTAGTTTATACAGTTATACACTCCAATTACTTCGGTTAGGTGTTGGTAATTGGTATATGTGTAATCAATAATCCTTTTGATAGTTTTTAGGTTTAATTCATTGAAAATTGATGGTGTAGAGCTGTAATGGCTGCACAAGTTGAAGACAGAGTGAAGTCTTTCCTGTGTCAATTGCAAGCAGAATCTGGAATTCTTGACCGGATCATTTATAAGAACAAGAATCAGCATCGGCGATGCTCGTATTTTCAGTACCTTTTGAAGGTTGATCTTCTAAATGTGTTGCTGTGATTACAAATGTATTTTGTAATTTACACATACTGCTAAATTTTTTATTTTACTGATTTTTTACTTTTCTGTTATTAACTTATTATTATTGTTGTCCGACTGCTGGACTTTCGCGGTCTAAGGTATCGCATTCCACTGATTCGCTTTGTGTTGCTAGGTAAGGAGGGACCTAAAGCTTTTACATTCAGTTCAGTTGGAGGAGCTTTTAGATTCATGTTTCTATGTTATTACTGGAAGAAAAGCTAAACAAAAGGCAAATCTTCTTGAAAGGTAAGGGAACTGCGAATAATCTTGCCTATGAAATCCAATATTAAAGAATTGATGAATCTTATCTTGCATCTTTCCGAGTTTAATAATATATCTAATATTGGAAATATGCATAATCCTCTATAGAATGAATTGTTTTTTTCAACTTCAGAGGGTGGGGAAGTAGACAAAGATGCCTCATGGAGAGGGTCATGTCTTCATATAGAAATTAGGTTTGAGAGAGGTAAATTGTTAGGATAGGGAAATGCAACTCGCTCCTCTTCTTCCTTTGCTTAGGACTTTAGGAGGTTCTAGTGTATTATATTGCAAATAATGTGCTTTTATGAGTTTCTGATCCACGTTAAATATCAAATGTCTGGCTATTTGGATTTTCTTTCCTTGTGCTTTCAGAGTCTATGTCATTCCTGCAAAAATGCTATGATCATCTTAAGAGAAAAACTGAGTGTACATACATAGTCATTAAAAATTAATGTGTTTTAAGGCTGAGAAAGAAAATAGTTAGTATAGATAGCCTTTTGATGTATGACATCTACTTGTGCAATTCTTCTTTTGACAGTTTGAAAAGGAGGAAATGCGACGGTGTAAAATTTAATTTCATGGAACGTCTTCATGGGGCAGCACGATTGCTATCTGAGGTGCGTTATAATATGTTTCCTAGTGTTATCATGTCTTGTAAGATGCTTCAATGCTTCTTCACTCAAGCATAATCTCCCTTTTTATTTTTTTGTGTGTGTGTGGGTGGGTGGGGTGGGGGGTGGGGGTGTTGGGGGCGGGGGGTGTTCTTGAACTTCACTAAATCTTTAGATGTTAATATCTTGTTGCTAATTGCTAAAGAAGAAATTGCCCTATAGCTGACAGCTATTTAAGGATTACTTGCTGATGACCTGTTCTTATATTGTAGTAAATTTTGCTGCTGCAGATGGTCGAGCCTATACTGAAGGCAGCTACGTATCCTTTGTGTTTTACTTAGATGCAATATCAAATTATCCATTAGATCTTGTCAGCTCACATCTAGATTCCAGAGATTCACTCGTTTGTTCATTTTTCCTGTTTAGTAGGATCTTGTTGCTACTGTGTTTGTTCATTCACTCGTTTGTTCATTCACACAATTTATTACTGTGTTTTTTTTAATATCTTTTTTTGGAAACTTCCGTCGTTCCTTGACCTTCTTACAGTGATATATCTACTTTGCTCGCTCGTTCATTTTTCATGGGGTTCTCTGTAATGATTCTTGCTCTGCTGGCTCGCCTCAGAGTTTTGATTCAGCAGGTAAGACTGTTTATCTTTATTGTGCTTTTAATAATTTTTAATATTTCTGCTGAAGCTTGTCTCAATGTGTAGCTACTGGCCAACTAGCAACTAGTGATTTGCTTAAACATAAAAAAAAAAAGTTTGTTATAGTCGATTACTGGATTTTATAGTATTTGTAAAATTTCTAAGAGAGCAGAAGGCTGTGTGACTTGTAACCAGATGTCTTTCAACCTTTTGCTTCCTGATAAAAGACTTCAAATTTCATGTATATTTCTCAGTTTTCAATAATATAAGGAAAACATGGTTTTTGTGGACCTTTTGACCTTGGCAAAAGAAAATCTGGATTACTTAATATTTGAGCTTGTGAGGCAAAAGATTGAAATTATATTTCATTATATATGAAGTATACTGTTTTTGTTAATATATGTGGAATTTGCAGATATTTTGAAATTTTGACCATCTCACCAAGAAGCACTCAGATGCTAGTATGAACATTAAGTTTAAGAATCTACTTGAGAAACCTGCAACTACTTAGGGGTAAGGTTGAGTATATCTTAACCCCCTTCTATGCTAACTACACCAGCTGTGAGATTTACATGAGTTGTGTGTCATCGTCAATAATGAAATGCTATAAGCTCTTGTTCTACTCCCCCTTACAAAAAGTACTGTAGATGATATAGGTTCTGTTCACTGATTTATATAAATTACCTATTGTTTTAGTATTATTTTTTACCCTGCAAAATTACAAGTTCTTAGGTTTGGGATGCACTTGTATTGTCGTGTGAACATTAGGTGTGTGGAGTCTCTGAGAGGGAACAGATGACAATTTGTTTCCAGGCAAGTACTGCTTTTGCACAACTAGTTCAGCTCTGCTTTGCTAGCTAACTGGTGTTTGCTTTTGGGGACTTCCTAGTGTCTTGGCTATTGGCTGGTTGATCAAAATAGTCTAAATAATGAGTAATTTACTATGCTAAGTAGATGAGCTGTTGTGAGGGTAGAGGAAGAATAAATCTGTTGGCGGTTTGGATATTGGTTTTAGTTGTACTTACAACTTTAAATTTACTCTTGCAAAAGTAAAAAATCATAGTATTATTGATTTTTTTACTCAATGCAGATGCTACTGGATGTTGTTTCTGTGTTCAACGAAGTCTCTTCTCTTGCTCAGAATAAACAGTCCATAAAAATAACTCACAACGGAATGGAGGTAACAGTCATCACAGTTTTCTTTCTTCCATTTTCTATTATTGTTGGCTTGTTGCAAACCTTTTGCCTAAATTCAACTCAATGACAATTGAATCAGGTTTTCCGAGAGTATTATCCCACATTGGAGGAGGAAGTTATCGTCTTAGAATGTGTCTGGAAAACTGATAAATTTGTATTGGTAGAAAAATCTGGTAAAGGCAATATATTACATCAAGGTGGGAGCTCAGAAACAGTACAAACTCAGGAAACATCTATAAAGTATCAAAGTATTGATGCTTTTCTAGAAGGTAATATTCCACCCCGCCCTCGGCCTCTGCAATTTTCCATTTTCTGATATCCAATATGCTTGCACTCTGATACAGTTGCCACTCTTTGAGCCCTTAACGTGTTGGTGTCAACCCCATTCCCTCTCCCTTAACTGGATCTTCCACTCTTTAACGCCTTAACATGCTGGTGTCATTATTGTGTCCCTGTTTTTTGTTTGGGTCTGTGACTCTGTGCCCCTCATTAGCCCAAAAGCTGTTTATTTAGATTCAAGTACAAAGTTATTGTTTCACTTTCAACCTAAGATTTGGCAGCAATGATATTTTGATCCTCTTTTTCTTTCTGTTTGTTTAGATGATGGATTTGATTCCGAGAAGGCTGATGATAAGGTTAGTGAAGAGTTTCTCTTAAAGAGAAAAAGAGTTGAATCGCCCTCACCCATCTCCAATGATAACATTGATAATGCTGAGCAGATTCAATTGCCTTCAGTACTGGAACACGATTCAGAAAATGAGTTACAACCAACAGAAAGCACCCTGGTGAAAGGCAGTTCTCTTCCTGGCTCAGTAACTTCCCTAATTCCAAGCTCATCTAAGCCTGATTCTGCATTGAACAAGAGAGTGGCGTTCATATCTGTTAAGAAGAATGCTTCATCAGAATCAGATGCATTCGTATCTCAGGTAAATGACAATAAAAGTAAAAGGCATGATGATGAAGAAAACACTCTTTTTCGTCTGTTTACTGAGGAAGAAACAACAGGAAGTATTTTTTGAAAAACAGCCTTAGAATAGCTGAGTATTGACATTGTTTCACGATGACGTTTAAGGATTATTATGACCTGTTCTAATTTTGTAAAACCTTATAGAGTGATGACTGATGTTCCAGCTGCTGGTGTGCTTCCTGCCCGCGGGGAAAGAAAGAGTTTTAGGATTATTATGACCTGTTCTAATTTTGTAAAACCTTCTCAAGTCACATCATATTATGAGATCACATCATTAAAAATTTACTTTCATAATATGACATTATTATAGTCAAGTCACATCAATTCATATAGGCCCTGTTTGGCAATTGGCTGTTGGCTGTCGGCTGTTTTAGTTGGCTGGTTTGACTGGCTGTTTAGATTGGCTTTTGAGTTGGCTGTTTGACTAGAGTTGTAGTGTTTGGTAAATTGGTTGTTGGGTGCTAGCTGTTGTTAAACTATATTAACACTAATGAACTAATATAGTACTTTAATATTAACTAAAATAATAAATTATTGGTAATTATAATTGTAAATTAATTATTAATTATTTACAATAAGGTTACAATAATTTAATAATAATTAATTATAATTTAAATTAATTAATTATTGGTTAGAAATTACTAATAATTGTATATTACTCCATTTTAATACTAATTATTAAAAACTAATTATTCAATGATAATAATTAATTATTAATTATTAAATAGTAATTATTAAAAACTAATTATTAAATACTAATAATTTATGTTTCAAAAAAAAATATTAATTATTAATTATTAATTATTAATTACTTATTATTAATTACTAATTATTAATTATTAATTACTAATTACTAATTATTAATTACTAATTACTAATTACTAATTATTAATTACTAATTACTAATTACTATTATTAATTATTAATTATTAATTACTATTATTAATTATTAATTATTAATTATTAATTATTAATTATCAATTATCAATTATCAATTATCAATTATTAATTAATAATTATTATTAATCAAAAGTTAATTATGTCAACAAGCCAAAAGCCATAAGCCAAAAGCTGCTCCAACTAGCTTTTGGCTTTTGGCTTAAAAGCCAGCTTTTCAGCTAGTTAAAAAAGCCACTAACCAAACATGTTTTTTGGCTGTTTGACCAACTTGAAGAAGCCAAAAGCTAAAAGCCAGCTGAAAAGCTGGTTTCCAAACACCCCCATATACTTTCATAGTTTCATGACATCATTATAGTCAAGTCACATTGCTTCAATATACTTATTTGACATCATTATAAATATACGACATCATTATAGTCAAGTTACATCATTTCAATATACTTATATGACATCACTATAAATATATGACATCACTATACTCAAGTCACATATCACATTATTACACTTATATGACATCACTATATTTCATGAATTTCAAAATAGAATCAAAACTCATTATTGGTACTTTATGAACATCTTTATCTCTGTCTTATGGTTTCAAACCTCCTTATATGATCCCATGAGTCATCCAACACATTCAGTTCATTTTTCAAACATCCTTATATGACCCCAGGATTAAGACAAGTCACAATTTTCCACTTATTTTGACCCGGAAATAAAAGTTGTCGAGATGCTTACCATGGACCCTAATACACCACGGGAGTATATTTTTGTGGGTGCAACCATCCAATATGCCTTTAAACGTTCAATTTACCGGTTTGTAACTTGCATCGATTTCGTGAACTTAAGCCTACCGTGGACATTTATGACAACATATAATGGTCATATATGGTTCCAAACGGCATTATATGACCCTAAGATGTATCCTCTAGGGCCTCAAGACTTTTCTCCATCGGGCCTCGTAACCTTCGAAATTCCTCAAAAATCGTGGATAATAGCCAATTTTGGAATTTTTTGCCCTTTTTCGTCCGGAAATAAAAATGTCCCAGATGTTTACCATTGTCCCTAACATCCTCCGGGAGTCCAATTGGGTAGGTGGAACCCTCCAATTTGCCTTAGAACGGTCAATTTATCCGTTCACAACTTGCACTGATTTCGTGAGCTCGAGCCTACCACGGACATTTATGACATTATATAATGGTCATATATGGTTCCAAATGGCATTATATGACCCTAAGATGTATCCCCTAGGGTCTCAAGACTTTTCACCACCGGACCCCGTAACCTCAAAAATTCCTCAAAAAGCGTGGATAATAGCCTTCAATTTTGGAATTTTTCGACCTTTTTTCGCCCGGAAAAAAAAAATGCCAAGATGTTTACCATGGTTCGTAACATCCTTTGGGAGTCCAATTGGGTGGGTGGAACCATCCAACTTGCCTTAAAACGGTCAATTTACCCGTTTTCGTACACGCCTCTTGTATTGGCTATAAGCTTTCACGAGGCTTGTATGTAGCCGAATAATGGTCATATATGGGTTGAAACAATATTATACGACCCCGTTATGCATCCCGTAATGTTCCGTGAAATTCCAACACCAGGTCCTGACACCTCCTAAATCGCTCCGATTTCGTGTATTATAGCCTTCATATATTGCTTCCATATATCATTTTTTTCAACCGGCGAGATTATGCATCCAAGTACTTCCAAGGGTTCCCAAAGGGCTTTGGGAGTCATTAATAGTGCCCGGAACCATCTAATTTCATCCTTAATCATCATATCTTAAGGGCCTTATGAGTTGTAAATAGTGCCTGCGCGGAACCTGGTATGCCTTGTCCTTGGGTGCACATGTCTTGTGGACATGCCACACGGACCCTTGTACCATCCAACATCCCAACATTTAGGCTTTGTGACTTGTCTTAATCTCGTACTTAGCATTTTTTAGCATACGAGATGCATCGCTAACCTCGTAACAACTAAAACCTATCAATTGATCCTTTAATTTTAAATATAATACTAATAAATTACCTCCTACATATTTTTATTTTGAGGCCAAATGACCTCCTACATTAAAGTGCATAATTCTTATACAAGATTTATATAAACCGTGCTCTAAGCCAGTAACAAGACAAAAGTGAAAATTATAAATGATATTCCGTACAATATTCATTATATTAATCTATGATTTTATCATACATTCATAAATTAATACACATTACTACTCCTATAGTCCTTCCTTTCCAAATTTATATACTACATCCGTTACATATTATTTGCAACGATTAAACATTTTCCCTCTCTACGTTATGTCAAATCGTTGCAAATAATATGTAACGGATGTAGTAGTTAATATTCCTTATGGATGTTCAGGTGTTTGTTTCTTTTTTAGTTTTTATACAATTACCTATATACCCCTAACTTTTATCTTTTAGTTTTTATACAATTACCTATATACCCCTAACTTTTATCTACTTGTAAACTATGGGCATTTGCCACTTATAGAATCCCAGACAAGTTTAGGGAAATACAGTATGTCGCACTATTGAGCAGCCGCAATGTCGAAGGTGCCACCCAACTCCTTGGTCAGATCCAGAACTCTGATTGCTAACAAAACCGGTCGCATCACTGGTGATGTATATCTCGATTCAATTGTTGAAAGGTGCGTTTTAGGTTTTTCTGATCTCAAACTCCCACTTACTCTCTTCCATGATTTGATTTCTTTGCACCCTCTTCCTTGTATTGGTGTTTTCTGTCAACTATTCATTGCCATTTCCAAATTAAAGCACCTTGATCCTCACTCCACCATTGTTTCTCTCTCCAGACACCTTGACTTACTTGGCATTACTCCTAACAATTATTCCCTCACCATTCTTGCTAATTCTTACTGTCATCTGGGTCGTGTCGATTTCGGGTTTTCTCTTCTTGCTAAAATGATTAAGCTTGGGTGCACCCCTAATTGTGTTATCTTTAATACCTTAATCAATGGCTATATTCTTAATGATCAGCTCCCTCAAGCTACTTTTTTGTTGGATAAGATTGTCAAGTTGGGTTTTCAACCCAATGTTAGAACTTATGGTGCTATGGTCAAGGGATTTTGTAGGGTTGGTCATAATACAAGTGCTCTCAATTTGCTTAAGAGAATGCAATTAGAAGGTCATTGTAAGCCTAATCTTGTCATATATACTACTATAATTGATAGTCTTTGTAAAGACGGGCTTGTTGAAGAGGCACAGGACTTGTTCAGTGCTATGAAAAAAGAGGGTGTTAAGCCTGATGTTATCATTTATACCTCCTTGGTTCGAGCCCTTCATAATTCCGGCTCTCGGGATGAGGCTAAGTTTGTGTTGAATGAGATGTTAAGGAGCAACGTTGCTCGAGGTGTGAAGACTTTCACCATTCTGATTGACGCGTTTTGTAAAATTGGGAGTGTTGATGAAGCACATGCCATGTTACAAATCATGAGTAACAATGGCGTGGCTCCAAACATTACTACTTATAATGCTTTGCTCAATGGTTATTATTTGTGTGGTCGGATGGAAGATGCTGAGAAGCTGATTGAGATCATGGCCCAAAATGGTTGTGAGCCTGATCTTGTGAGTTTCAACACTATGATAAATGGATGTATCAAACTCAAGAACACTAGCAAGGCTCTCAACATATTCCATGGAATGGTTCACAAGGGGATAGCTCCGGATCTTGTTACCTATAACACTCTTATCGATGGCTTGTGTAGAGCCAATAGACTTACACTTGCACGACAGTTGCTCACAGATATGCGTGCTCATGGGGTTACTCCTAATACTCTCACGTATTCTTCATTGATTTATGGCTTGTGCAAAAGTGCACGGCGTGATGATGAGGCAGTGGCCTTACTTGCAGATATGGAGAATAATGGTGTAAATCCTGATATAATCACTTATAATATCCTAATCAGCTGCTTCTTAGAGGCTGGGAAACTTGAAGATGCAGCAGAGTTTTTCTCTGTTCTTCGGCAAAAGGGTCTGCAACCTGATTATAAAATGTACACTATAATGATTAAAGCCTACTGCAAGAAAGGGCTTTTGAGTGAAGCTGCTCAATTATTAAGCAAAATGGAAGAAGATGGATGTCCCCCTAATGATCATACCTACACTACAATCATCCGAGGATATATTAATTGTAATGACTTATCAAAGGCATCATACTATCGCGATATTATGGTTAGCAAAGGATTTGAAGTTGATGCTGACACTTTGTCGCTGTTTGTTAGCCTCTTGCCTTCTGATAATAAGTCCTCAAAAGACCAGCTGTAGAGGTTCCTGTATTGAAAGCTAGTTACAGAAATTCAAGCTCAAGGACTAACTTTAGACTTCTTCTGGTTTTAACAATTGATGTGATTCATGATATGTGAGTGGCAATTGATTCTGCTTGGCCAAAATATCTTATGTGTGTTTCCATCATTTATTTTACACATTATATACTCACTAATGATTTTAGGGCCTCTTCTAATTCTTAGTTCTAAGCAGTAAATGTAAAATTGTACAGCTTTGACCCTTTGAGGAATCAGATTATATATTGGTTTGTATTACAGTGTGTTAGGTTTAGAAGATGTAGTAGTTAATGAATACAAAGAGTGGTTTTTTGGGTTTACAATTTTAAAAGAAGCTCACTGGTTAAATTTATTTGTAAAACGAATAGAAATAATTGTCACTTGACTAAAAGTTTAACTTCGTATAATACTGAAAGTGATCTATATAGGTAAGACAAAAAAATTGAATACAAGCAAGTTCAAGAAAACCATTAAACAAACCCTCTTTATTTAGAAAGATGGATGAACAAGAAGGTAAGCAAAAGCAATTGGTGAATGCTGATAGAAATAATAAACCAAAATACAATACCGAGCAGTAATTTTTTCAGAGAACATTTACGAAAAACGGAACTACTTGCATTTTCAGTTATTACTGATGTTGCTCAAGAGTTTGCAACCAATGAGGTAATTAGCAACAGCATCATTAATGGTGCTCTTCACCATTTCCTCAGTTAACACTGTCGGATTCCTCGAATCAACTTGAACATCACTTCCAGAACCATTTGGTGGACCATCATACTGAACCCCAACTTCTCGAGCCAAATCAACTACAGGTGATTCAATGAGACCTGGTTTCTTGAGGACCCTTGCAGCCAAGTCACCTGTTTCGACTACTTTCACAAGGCCAAAATGTCTACAAAACAACGCTTTGGGTCCAACAAAGCAAATGTCACAATCCTGGAAGAATTTACTTATTGACCCATGAAGTTCATCCAAGTGAAAAATCAGGCAGTTGTTACTATTGCAAAGGGCTAGTAGATATCTCTTATCCCTAGTACCTTCTGTTTTCTTTTTGATATCCACACCTACAACTTTGAGATTACTACTTGCCAGATGAGAATGGAAGTCCGAAATTTTTTTCTCGACTAAACTTGCAGACGGGCCATATTCATATTCAGTAGAGTTCACAGTGAGTATTAAAATGACCTTGTCAAATACAATACGAGTATTAAAATGACCTTATCAAATACAATACGAGTACCTTTTAATAACTTAAAATAAAGAAACGGTCTAATTTAGTCTGATTTGATCTAAATTAACTACTCCGCGTTACCAACAACTCTTCTTTTTTTACTCAAGTTATAATTGCATTTTTGATTTATAAAATGTACAAATATTTATGAACTTGATCTATAGCAGGGAATTATTATAAGCAAAACTAGTTTAAATATTTCAAATGTTAAAATTTATAGAAGAGAGAAAAAGTGGGTGGGAAATCTGGTAATGGTTTTGTTAGTTTCACTCTAGTTGATTCAATCCAACAGTTGATCAGAGACCCTGCGAACACAACTATGGTGCGTCATCTTCTTCTTCCCCATTTCCCCATTTCTTCTTCTTCTTTTTTCTTTCTACATTTTCCCTCTTATAGCTATTATTGCTCTAATTCTGTTACAAATGCTATTTCTGATCGTCATTTACTTATCAATTCTGTTAGAGATCACTGTAATTTCGGGTTTTCTGATCTCAAATTTCCCATTTCCCTCTTCAATCAATTGATTTCTTTGCGCCCTCTTCCTTCTGTTATCATTTTAAATCAGTTATTCACTGCCATTTCCAAATTGAAACGCCTTCATCCTCATTCCACCATTATTTCTCTTTCCAGTCAGCTTCAATTACTTGGTACTAAATACAACAGGCATTCGTTGGGTATTCTTGCTAATTGCTACTGTCATTTAGGCCGCGTTGATTTCGGGTTTTCTATCATGGCTAAATCCCTTAAACTTGGTTATCCCCCTAATTATTATACATTCAACACCTTAATCAATGGTTATATCATTAATGATAACCTCCCTCAAGCTGCTCAATTGTTGAATAAGATTGTTAAGCTTGGCTTCCAACCCGATGTAGCTACATATGGTGCTATTTTTAAGGGCCTTTGTAGAATCGGCGACAATGATAGTGCTCTCACTTTGTTTAACAAAATGCATTCTCGAGGTCATTGTAAGCCTAACCGTGTCATATACAATACTATTATTGATAGTCTATGTAAGGACAGGTTATTACAACAAGCTATGAACCTTTTCTCCGCTATGAAAACCGATGGTATTCAACCTGATGTTGTCACCTATACTTCCTTGATTCGAGGCTTTTACAATGTTGGATGCAGGGAAGAAGCTAAGGGTGTGTTGACTGAGATGTTAAATACCAATGTAACACCTACTGTTGACACCTACAACACGTTGGTTGACATGTTTTGTAAAGATGGTAATGTTGAGGAAGCAGAAGCGATTTTAAGACTTATGAGTAACAAAGGTGCATCTCCTGACATCATTACTTACGGTGCTTTACTTGATGGTTATTGTTTGCGTGGTCAAATGGTAGATGCAGAAAAGCTACTTGACCTCATGGAACAAAACAATTGTGAGCCTGATCTTGTAAGTTACAATACTATGATTAAGGGAAATGTCAGGCTCAAAAACATTAACAAAGCTCTTACTATGTTACAAAATATGTTTCAGAAAGGAATAACACCTGATGTTGTAACCTATAACACTCTTATTGATGGCTTTTGTAAAGCCAATAGACTTACAGTTGCACGCCAGTTATTCACAGATATGCAAGCTCATGGAGTTACTCCTGATGTTGTCACGTATAGTTCATTACTTGATGGCCTATGTAAAAGTAAACGGCTTGATGAGGCAGTTGCATTACTTGAAGATATGGAAGATAAAGGTATTAAGCCTGATACTGTCACTTACAATATCCTAATAGACAGCTTGTGTGAGGCTGGGCAAGTTGGTGATGCAACAAAATTCTTCTCTGATCTTGTATCCAAGGGTCTGCAACCTAATTGTAGAACGTACACTATAATGATTAAAGGCTTCTGTAAGAAAGGGCTCATGAGTGAAGCTGCTCAATTATTAAGCAAAATGGATGAAAATGGTTGCCCCCCTGATGAATGTACCTATAATACAATCATCCGAGGATACATTCTTAATAATGACTTTTCTAATGCACTATACTACCTCGACATTATGGTTAGCAAAGGATTTGAAGCTGATGCTGACACTTTCTCGTTGTTTATTAGCCTCTTGTCTACTGGTAATAACACCTCTAAAGACTTGCTACAAAGCTTCTTGAATTGAGCTCAAGGATATACAATCATTACAATGTAGTGTTCCTAGCAGATTGCAGAACATGTAATTACAGTTACAAGTGGAGCAGTTTACAGTGAGAATCAGAGGAATCCATATAATGAGCTACTTGTTGTGTTACTTGTGTATATTGGAGGAAAGCTGCTCCTTCGACAGAGGCAATCTGCTGCATAATTTTCAAATGAATGCTAATTTTTTGTGACTTCTCTTTCATTTTATACTTTATTGATTGCTGCAACTGAGTTGAATAATATGGTGAATTCAGTCTTTTTTATCCATTGCTTTGATATTCATAAACAATAATCTTAAGTGAACCAATTCTCCTTAGCATCATTATGGGACACTTCCCCACCAGGCCATCGTACACACCTTTTTTAAATGGTCTGAATTCTGTAAGGCCATCACACACCTTTTGTAAATGGTCTGCATTACTATTCTATAGATTTTTCTGGTACCAACAAAGTAAGAAGGGTCAAAAAGAAGATGTTGGATTGAATGAAAATAGTCGAGAATTTCACGAGTAATATATACAATAATACAAGTATGATAAGAGTTCAAAAAAATATTATGTACTCAAAAAAAGTAAAAATTTCTTTGTAGTTACAAGTACATGTTTTTTTTTTTAATTTTTTTTTTAAATTTTTTTTTTTACAAGAAGATAGGCAAATACTTAGCTTTATTGTTTTGATTTAGTAAAGTTTAGACAGAGAGAATAGGCCAACAAAAAAAAATTGAAAAACTTTTTTGTTCAAAAAAGCTCATCTTTGTTTAACTTATCGGCTTAAATTATTCTACCATTGAAAATTTTTTCTTTTACTTCCTCATTATATTTTCCATATTAAACTACTACTCCGTAAATAAAATTAAGTATACATAAACTAATTTTAATCTTAAACTTTTTTGAAAATAGTAAAATATTAAATTACTCCACAATGAATTTTGTTGTTTTGTAAATTTAAATCCATAAAAAAAAAAAAAAAAAAAAAAAAAACAGATATAGAACAAGACTTTGAGGGGAGCTAATCATGTTGGGCTTGACCTGATTTTGGTCGAGCTTTGGGCAGAAATTTTCGGCCCAAAGCTAGGTTGGGCCTAACTCGAGAATATATTCTCGTAGGCTTTGGACATGCATTACTAAGCTTTTTGTTTTCGGCTCGGTTATAATAAAACACTATCCAATTTTACGGGTCGTAAGCAAGCAATTCTACCTCGAACCTTGGCTTGGCCCAACCTGAATCCAACTCAACTTGTCGTTTGATCACCTCTTTGAGGTACTTTGACATTTTTTTTTTGTTTTTTTTTGCTTTTTTTTTGGCGTTTGAAGAGCCACAAAGACGAGTGAATGAGAATCAATCTCAGGATGACTTGACATTGGGAGGGAACTCTAAACACTTAACCTATCCCTCAACTTTTTTTTTTTAACCAAACAATCTATTCCTAACCCTCAAAAAGGCCAAATTTATAAAACAACTTTAAAAAAATGCTTCAATTTAATTATAATGCATTAATGCTATATGCAGTTCATTAATTTAATATAGCTTCATAAATGGGGATTCCTCTCAAAAACCATCACAAGTAAAAAAAAAAAAAAAAAAAAAAAAAAAAAAAAAAACCCTTAGTCTTGTTTTACTCAGGTAACTTAACTGCTGCCTCTTTCCGGCAGACAGAGCTCTGGAGTTCTCCGGAAGCTTTCGATAATCTCTCTTTCAATTTCAGATTGTCAGAAATTCAGCTTATTTTAGGGTTTATCAATTGCTTTTCCTGGTGGTAAATTTCGTTCTCGAATAATAAAACGAGAGAAAGTAGAATCGCTGTGATTCTGAAGCTGCGAGGTAAGTGTCGAATAATTAAAAAAATTGTTCAAGTTTTCATTTTTATGGAATGAACTTGGATTGTTTGGGCTTTATAATTGGGAATTGCATGCTTTTAATTTTAATGTTTGCTCAATTTTGATGTCAATTTAGATTATTGAATTGGCCAATTTTTCTTGGCACTGTTAATTATACTGCGTAGGTTTCTTGTAGTTCATTGCATTGTGATTAAAATTGGATACTGTTTTTGTGGGCTTAGCTACTTAATTTGAAATCTTTTGTGATAGATTACATGTTTGCTGAGATATTTTTGTGTTTATCTGAATTTCGTAATGTGTTCGGGTGTCGGATTGTAGGGCACTAGTAATCTAGGGTGCACATTATAGAGAAATTACTGAAATTTGACTAGTAGATATTGTGGATGTTGGGGCAGTGATCAATTGTGTAAGCCTGAGCTCCTTTGTATGCTGAGCATAAGGTGTTTTGATGATTTAGTGAAATAAAGATGGATGTCGACAAACATGATGGATAATCGTGATGGATATATGAATGAATAAACTTTGTACTTAGTGATGATGGGGTTCAGTTGGATCTAAGCTACTGCTTGTTTAGGTGCTATGTGGATTGATGTGGAATGGTTTTTATGCTTAATGTGGATGGTCTTTGTTCGTTGTTGGTTCATGCCGTATAGAGGTATGTTTGGCTTTTGAATGGACAAGAAATGACTATGTCTAAGGACCTGTTCTGATTTACTGAAAACAACTAACTGAACTGATTGGGGCTGAACTGAAGAGAGCTGAAATAAATTGTTTATGAGAGGAGTAAGCTGAACTTAAATTAAGCTGAACAGAAGAGGCCCTAACTCTTGCTTTCAATGTTGATTAATTTGAACAGCTAT
Source organism: Chenopodium album (assembly GCF_948465745.1). Classification (NCBI taxonomy): domain Eukaryota; kingdom Viridiplantae; phylum Streptophyta; class Magnoliopsida; order Caryophyllales; family Amaranthaceae; genus Chenopodium; species Chenopodium album. The sequence goes on from NC_137855.1 coordinate 3,943,042, forward strand.
AAGATTCTTCTCTTGTAAAAAGATTCCTGTATGCAATAATCATCTAGGGTGCAATAGTATTAATATGATCGGAATGTCTAATATATAATAATTGGTGGTTGTTGAATGCTACTATGTTTTTGGCGACAATGATTTGTATTGTTGTGATAGGTTTGCAAGAGCTCCTTTTCTTTTATTTATTTATTTAGCTTTATATTGCAAACGTTTGGTTTGTTGTGGAAATGCTTATTCCATATAGGCCCTAAATGTCTAGGTCAGTAGTGATTCAGTAAACATGCATGAAAGAGATCATAGTTACCACTTACCAGTGTTACCAGGTATTGTCTTTTAACTCAAATAAAGACCCTTAGTTATGTGTACCTCTTTTTCTAGTGATGAATGACTTGCTGTGAATCTGTGATGGAATCTTTCTCCGTAATTATAAATTGAATTTTCAGTACCTCATTTGTTTTGCTTCTGTATATGTCTGTTATTGTGTGATAGACTGCAAGTTTGGCAAATTTTCCTTTTAATTGAAAGGTTGGGTAAATGAGGCTACCAATCTCCAAGATGATTTCTTTAGGATTTAACTTTCAAATTCAAACGAGTCTAATCACATAACCCTACTATTCCTCCCATCCCTTAATTAATATACAAACAAGGATTAACAAAAGGCTAGCTATTAGTTAACTACTCTTATCTTCATTCCACCAACGTTGCTATGCCAAGGCTCCTCTTTTTGCTGTTGTTTCCTTCTCCTGCAGCTGTTAATTGCTTTTGTCATCATGTGGCACCGCCTCAATTTCTTTTCTGATGTGGCTGCTAAGCCCTTTTGCTCACCTCCTTTCCCCTCCTCTAGTACTGCTTGATAATTGGTGGCTTAATTGGCCCACAAGCTTGGTCTGTTACATATTGATGTTGGGGAAATCTGGTTAGTCTCCTAAGAGGGAACTGCTTGGCAGGCTGTTGTTTTCAGATTTAAGTATTTTGCTAGATTTATATAATACAAGGATGAAAAACCTCCATAACAAGATACCTTTAGTGTTTATTTATCTACAATTGGGTAAATAATAATTTCGTGATCTGTATAATGATTAAATAAATGCTTTGGCACTCTTGGTTCTTGGTTCAAACCTCTCTTTACTTTGAGTAAGTGTTTACCCAATATATAGCTTCTCTGTAGTATTTATATTTCAATTAGCTGATTTCTATATATCTATGAACCTTTTTTTTAACACATTTCTTTTATATTATATTATGTCCTTCCATTTTCCCAAAATATCCGTATGGAGTATGATTTTTTTTTTTTCTCTTTTTTTTTTCTTTTTTTTTTTTTGATGGGAAATTGAGATTGTATCTAGTATATGCTCTCATGAGTTTTATGCTAGTTGAGGTTACATGGTGGAAAGACTTTACTTTTTTGTATATTCTTCAATTTGGGGATCTTAGTTTTATGTAGGCTTTTCTTTTCTTGTATATGAATCTTAGCTCTCCAACTGACTGGGAGTGTAGGTACAAATCTTTCAAGGCTAGATTATTCAGCTCACTTTACATTAAAGGATTCAGAGATGGCTCATCATATGTTGCGATCGAATGATTTGCGCGATTCATCTATAGATCCTCTGGGTAGGGATGTAAGTGCTTGCTTCTCAACTACTAGTCATTCTTATACATTGGAATCTAGATTCTGACGTGTTTTTGTATTATTGTAGGTAGTGCCCTTGCGGTCCAGAGCTTATGGTTTGGATGATATTTCAAGTTTTGCTGCACGGACTGAGCCTGCTCTAGGTGGGTTGACAGCAGGAATGGGTGCTAGAGGCTACGCATCTTCCCTTGAAGACCCCATTCTATTTAGCCAAAGGCGAGATGTTCCTTTAGGAATCAGTCCTGTGCCTCCTGGCAATCCAGATATCATTTATGAGAGACCTAACTCTCAGCGAAGGGTTGAAAGCCTCTCTTTGCATGAAACTGAATCAAACATTCTTTTTGTTGATGGGCTTCCAACTGACTGCACCAGAAGGGAAGTTGGTCGTATCCTCTCAATGCTGGCTGTTAAAATTTCATTGTTTGCATTGGTTTTTGTTATGGTTACTATCTTCTGGAGAATATTTATTGAATTATTGTACATTTGTACATTGGGTTATTGAGGCCTTGAGGGTCTTGCTTGATGAAGGGCTGGTGATGCCCTATGTGGCTATGCTGGACAGGAATTGATGGCAAGTATCAAAGGTGGATGTGGTACTTGGGATGTATTTGAATCTTATGCATGGTATAACTTGTTACTCTATAACATGAATTATTGTGTCACTGTACTCATTTGTGAGTATCTGAGCATATTGACCTGTGTGAAATGAAGGGTATGAGAAATATAGGGTATACTTTTATTTTCACTTGTACACATGAAGTCACAATTTTTTTTTTCCAGCTAGCAGAGGGTTTCACAGTCTCATACAGAAGGGGCAATATGACCTTTTGTATCAACCTTTTTGTTTATTTTTCACTCTTTTACTCTCCTGTGTCCTACTTATTTCTGGTTGGAAGGACAGTAACATCTCCATGTCTCTTTAGGAGCTACTGTTTGAAACTTTGAACAATTGATGATGGAAATAATTGAAAATTTTCATTCATATTGCTGCTAGAGTCTGTATATCTATGCTGAGTTAGCGTGTGTAAATTTCCTAAATGATGTCCTACAGAGACCTGTCAAATTGGTAATGTCTTAGTATTTCTTTATTATATTTGTTCTTTTAAGCTTTAATTATGTTTATTTCGACCACCTGCCTTTCCTTGACTTGAAATTGTAGATATTTTTCGTCCTTTTATAGGCTTTAAAGATATCAAAGTCATACACAAGGAAGCAAGACGGGTAAAGTTTTGTTCTTTTCAACAAAAATCTTTATATCTGAATTTGTTGGCCCTTATCACACTTTATATGAACTTGTTAGAAGTTACTGGTCCTTGTCTGAACTTATTTTGAATTGTGAATGAGACGTTGTAAGTTTGTAACCCTTATCATTTTATTCTAAATCAAATATAAAGCTGAAACGAACAAGGTATGGCCACAAAGACTCGTTGTTGATGACTGCAAGTGTTATCCTTTTCTTATTTTGATTGGGGCAGGGGAAAAATGAAAAAAAATGTTCATCTAGTGTAGATTAATATGAATATAATATTTACGAGTGCAAATGTTTCCTCATATATTTATGCGGTGTGTGAAGATCTTTGAATGCAAGATTAAAAAATAAAATAAATGTTTTGCATCCAGTGTTAACCACATCACTTAATATTCTTTCTTATGTGTATATACAACTAATACAAGTAGTGCTAAAAAAATAAAAAAATCTCACCTCTCTTTTCATCTTATTAGTTACGTTAATCTCTTGTTGTATTTCAGAGTGGCGACAAAGCAATGGTTCTGTGTTTCGTTGAATTTAATGATTCAAAATGTGCCCTTACAGCTATGGAAGCACTCAATGGTTTGTTTTGAATTTCATTTATCATCTCATTTTCTTGAATTTTCTTTTGTATTTGTCATGAGGTGTGCTACGAGTATCCCTCCCAAACCTGTCTATCTCTTTGATTGGGACATTTTGGACACTTGACTCTTGATATTGTACCCCACATGTTGCTTAGTTTTATAAAACATGCCTCTGACATGCTAGGAGCAAGGTACAATAAGGCGCTAGCCTCATCACCTCAAGCAGCCCTATGCTGAGAAAAAGGGCATTGAGGCACCCAAGGTAGATCTACGAGGTGATAGTATGCCTCATGCCTTGTATTGGAAAACCTTTAGTGCCTCAGAGCGCCTCACGTTTTGTAGATCTTAGATATGATGAATGGCTCATTTTGATGCTTACATGCAGCAAATCATGGATTATGCCATACTAGATTGTTAGAGTTTTCTCTTCTTGTGGGAAGATAACAAATAAAAGATATTTTTTGTAAAATGGAAGGGAAAGGGAAAAGTAGTAAAGGGTTGTAATTATCTGCTTGGATTTTTTCATCACTTTCCTTTGTTGCCCTTTTTCCTGGACTGTGTTGATAGGCAGTTCCCTGATGGTATCTCTATTTATGGTCGACAATTCTAGTTTGTGATGCAATTAGTGGACATTATGCTTAGTTGCATATCATTTAGAGTGTATAAATCTCTTGTATCATCTAGCTTTCATCCCATTCGCAATCATTCGGATTTCTGATAAGCGGTGCATGTGTGCAGGCTACAAATTTGATGATAAGAAACCTGAATCCTCCATCCTAAGGATTCATTTTGCACATTTTCCCTTCCGTTTACCTTCTCAAACATGATGGTCATCGATTGGAGACATGGCGATCCGAATGAACCCTGCTACTGCATCAAAATCTCGATGTTGAGTTCTGACAGTTGGTTCAAGCCTTCAAGGTCCTTCCTTTCCTTGAACTCTCTTCTCTCAATGTCCACTATATATTGCTTAGCTGTCTGAATCTTTTTTTGTCTCTTACTAATTGAGAAAATTCAATTCTATCAATATAGTAGCTTCTTGTAGCTTCATCATGTACTAGTGAAAATAGAAGATTGGTAGGCAGGCTGTAAGTTGCCACCTTTTTTAATGGGATTGTTGACCTCAATTAACATGAAGGCGACTATTATAATGTGTTTATGGGTTATCCAGGCTGCTATCAGGTGTGAGTAGTTTGGTTTATTGAGAATATATAAATAGGTTCAAACCATTTTTTTTTTTGTGTTTGTTGATACTTATTTTGAGATTGATGTTGCACCATCCTGGCCAATACTGCAACGATTATTTGCCTGACCAACAATCAACCTTTGTGATTATCTTGTCGGCGTCTAAAAAAGAAATATTATGGGGTTGAATTAAATTATTTTTCTTTAATGTTAATAATATAATCTTCTACTGTAATATATTTCGTTCATTCTTTATTTATCGCAACAACAATTGGATTTTACGCATTTCAACACATGACTAACCATTAATATATTTAATTATGTTTTAACAATTATGAAACTGTACTCTCTTTGTTCCTATATAAAGCACAATTTCTTCTAAGTGCACAACTTTTAAAGATGTTCCTTTTTTTTTAAAAAAAAAAAAAACCAATTAAAGTTGTTCCTTTTATCTCAAAAAGTTTTCATGTCTTGTTAACATTCACAATTTATAAGGAGTAAGAAATCTTCCAATTTATTTTCAATTCTAATTCACGAGACAAAGCATTGTCAATTAGGGTATTATTTGATTTGTCTTGATGAGTGGTATATTATAACTATTACTAATATGTAATTGTAAATATTAATATTCAAATATGTACAATGACGGCAAATATACTGTCAAAACATAGAGTTTTTAGAGATGTAGGGAGTAAGTTATAGTGAGGTATGGTTTTAAAAAAAAATAATAATAAATAAAAAAAATTTGTAGTGAGGTTTTTTTTTTTTTTTTTTTGACAGGATTGATTAAAGTTGTAAAAGAAAGGTTGGTTTATTATTAAAGATTTTTTTTGCTGATTAAAGTGATTTAAAATGTTTTTTGTACAATTTTGTTGAGTAACCTTTTTAGTATAGAATGAGAGGTGATGAAAGTCCTAATCGTTTATCACACTTTCATCATAAGAATGAAAATAGTGTTAAACAACTTTTTGACCTTTCATAGTTTTGATGAAAATTGGTGAGAAATAATCTTTGGTTCTCCAACTTCAAGAATAGAAAGTGTAAACAACTCAATCAATTGCTTTGACCTAAGTGGCTAAAGCTAAAGATCTCAAGAATAGAGTAATCGACATTGAAAAAATATTTCCAATTACAATTGAAAAAGTTATATCCATTACAAATGTGAACGCAAGATCATATGTCGATAGCCTACGACACAAAGTCAAAATCGACCTCCAAAAAAGTCAATGATGTTGTTGGTGCAAATAAGCATGATAATGGTTTTCACACCAGGCATGGAAAAGGGGAGACACCCTTGTTGCGTCTTAATCTTGTTGATCCAATTTTATAAGAAACGAATCCCTCTTTCCCGTTTGTATTGCACTTGCAACATTAGTCAACATCAATCGCGAGTAGTTTAACTATATTTCTTGTGCGTTCACACACATTTACTTTTATCGATCCAAAATATATTGAGATCTTGTTGCGTTCATCTGATTTTTATTGAATTATTGGAATTATTTTTGGTGACTGAATTGTTTGTTATTGACTAGAACTTTTGTTAAGTTATTGGAATTTTGTGACTAAGTCTTATTTTGTTGTATGAAACTTATGCTTGTAATTGAAAACTTTGTATATATTATGATGAAGAGAATCTAGTCAATACATTCTACAATATCATTATTGGATACATTTTGCGACGTCATAATAAATCGGACAAAATCCAGATAATTACTTATGATGTCCAGATACTAAACGCGTCAAAACTAATACTCTATTTGAGTATTGTGTTTCTACAAATATAATAACATTGACATTCTAGACAATACATCACATAATAATTGAGGGCAAGGAGAGATTGTACCTTAGTAGAAAACAAACAAAAAATAAAAAAAATCTCTATATTTTAGAAAGGTCAATTTTAAGAATTAAGAATAATTGCATAATTGTTTAAATCATTTGAAAGAATGGTACAAATTAAAAGTCATTTCGAAATTATACACCCATATCTTGATCAAGAGTAATTAAAAGTATGAACCAAAAGTATTCTATGCCTATTTGCTACGTTGTAGAGTACAAATTTTGGCCTATGCATTCCAAAAATCACTATCTTTGTAAAGGAGTGAAAATATGGAGCTATTTTTACAGCATAAAGGGTTTAAAGGACCTATAAACTGAATGGTTTTCTAATTATAGAAACCCAGTGCCTGCAAGACCATGATGCAACAAATTGTGGGCAATTGAATCTCTAGCTTTCATGGAGGTTAGTGACTGCAATGGAACCTCCGGGACCATTTCATCGTCGAATAATTCGAAAACCAGTTCAGGATCCAATTCCTCTCCTCTCATTTCACATATGTTATGCAACACACAGCAGGCACCAAGAACCACAGGTAATTCTTGAAGTTTAACCTCGGTTCGCTTCTGCAAGCAACTCCATCTTCCTTTCAACCTTGCAAAGGCATCCTTAGCAACGGTTTGAATTTCGCCAATCTTCTCATTGAAAGCATGTTGAGTCCAAGTTAGGTTCTGCTGATTATAGGGCACTAGGATCCAATCCATTAAAGGGTAACCAGCACCACCAACAATCCACACACCCTTCAAAAGCCCTTGATTACCCCTCTGATACAATGCTGATTTCTCCAGCACTTTATCATCAGGCATTGAACCAGGCCATCCTATGCACACGTCGTTGAAAACCCCTCTAGGATCAACCACACCCTGAACTGTAATCGAGTACGAAGTCTTCTGATTTCGCTCAGTGTGGCGCTTATTGAAATAAGCAGCCACACTAATCTTAGGTGCAATTATAGGTATATGAGTTGTATACATAGAACCAACCACATTAGGAATGCCAGAAATGGATTCAAATTCCTCCTTAATCTGTCTCAATGAATCCTCATCAGGCCATTGCAGGTACTTTGGCATCAAAACAGACCGAATCGCAGCACAAACATCAAGAACAATCTTATGACAAGTTGAAATCCCCAAACCAAATCGCTTAGACACTAGCCTAAGCGGCTCACCAGTTGCCAACCTATATATACACACAGCAACTCGTTGATCAACCGGAATAGCAGCCCTCAACATCGTATTCTCTTTCGCAACAGCAACCTTCAACTCATCACAAATCAACTCAAATGTTGCCTTTCCCATCCTAAACCATCTCTTAAACTCACTCTCAGGATAATCAGGACTAGTACACTTATCCCACCAATCTTTAGACCTATCTTTAACCCATAAACGTCGTTGATGACTCACTGATGAACCACTAGATTGCTTACTGCTAGCCTCAATACTACCGCCTTTCTCAATGATTTCACTAGCAGCAACAACCATTGCAGAATTAACAGCTCCCCTCGCTCGCTTTCGCCTTAATCTATCAGTTTCATCCAAACCCTCATAGCTACTCTGCAAATTCGAATTGTAATCCAACATTGCTTGTGTTTTTTTCTTATGAATCGCCTCGAAATCGAATTTCTCTTGATCAGCAAATTCTTCCCACTCCTCTTTCTCTTGCTTCTCTTGGTCTTCTAACAACAAATAAGATGTGATCATCATTTCCTTTGTTTCCTTCTTGTCACTAGGTTGTTGTTTTTCTTCAAAATTAACACTTTCATCTACCCCATTTCCATTCTTCTTCCTTCTTTTTCTTCCACCATTGCTATGATTATTACCCCCTTCATTCATATCTGCAATTATATAATTTACCTGGCAAAAATTTTAAAAATCAGAAATTCATTTCCCACAAAAATTCAATCAAACCCCACTAATATTTTTGCATTCAATTGAAGAAAAAACACATAACCAACACAGAAAACAAATCAAACAAAAAAAAAAAAAAAACCAATTAAAAAAGAGAAGTCTTACAGAGGAATTAGCATCTGAAGCTTTAGTCCCAAGTTATGAAGAATACTTCAAATAACAGCAAGAAATTGAATGAAATGAGCTGAATTAGGGAAAATATGAGCAAATTCAAACTGGGGTAGTTTCAAATTAAGTGAAAATTACAGTGAAATTGTAGAGAGAGAAAATAAATAAGAGAAGAAGATGTGCACTTTATATGTTGGACAAAAATGTGTGAGAGAAGTGTGAACGCGTAAGAGGATTGGAGTTGAAAGATTTGAAAATAAAAAAAAATATGGTCAGCAAAAGAGAAGGTGGGTAATTGTTTTTTTCAATTAGTTTAATTTCAAAGGAGAGAGAAAGAGAAGGTGGACACCTAGGAAAGTGTGAACAAACCATGTGGGACCCTACAGAATACAGAGGCTGATGATGTGAATGTGAATGTGATGTTGGTTTTGTGTTGAGTTGTGGACGGTGACTTCATTTATTTGATTATAATATTATCTATTGAGTACTTGAATTTGTTATTTCGTAAATAGTTTTATTTTTTAATTTATTATGTAGAGAGGGGTTAAAGATGGGTAATGGGGGAATTCTGGGTTGAAGAAATGACCATGGACTTTCTTGGGATTTGATAGTCAAAAAGTTTGGCTGTAACATGCTGTATGCTTCACTGCTAGTAAATGTTAAACAAATGCTCCGTAGATTTTACAACTGTAACTCCATGTTTTAAAACCTCACCCGACTAATCTGATCTAAGAGCAAGTTTAGCCCCAATTCTGAAGACTTGTATGTGACATCATTTTTGATGGGGCCCATTGAAAAGGATGTCATCAAATTCTTGTTAAGATTTACACAAATTTATCACTTTAACCCTAAGACTTAAATATTTGACATATTATATGTAGAAAAGTATAAAAAATAAAAAAAAAATAAAAAAAAAGAAGGGATAATAAAAATAAAAATAAAGTTTTTTCAAAAAAATAAAAATAAAAATAAAAATGAAGTGGGTGAAGTGGGTCTCAATCTCAAGTCTTAAGTTGAGTCTTGAAATTTCAAGACTCAATTTGAGACTTGCTTGAGATTTTTGAAGAAAAATGGGAAAAGTTTTAAGTATAAATCTTAAGATTCAAAATGATGATGTCAACCCAAGTCTTAACCAACTAAAAAAATATTCAGTTTAAATTTCGGCTTGTATAGACACGTTAAGTTCACATGACTCAAGTTTAAAATTAGATTCGCCCGACCTCATCAAATCCGACCCGCACATCTAAATAGACAACTCTATTCACAGAAAATTCTACTTTTGAGTATTTCAATTAAAATAAAAAGGTTAAGAGTACTTAAAGAGTAGTTTATAGTTTATAATACTACAAGGGTTAAAAAAATTTAGATAAGTTTATAAAAAAAAAAAAAAAACAAAAACAAAAACAAAATTTACACAAGTTATAGAAAAACTAAATCGGCCGCAAAGGCTTGGTTTGGTCAGCTGGTCTGCCCAACTTTTTTTTAATTTTTTTCCCTGAATAATTGGTTTATGGGCAGCCCAAAAAACTAACTTTAGTTGAAATTGGAGCCTGTCAAAAATTGAGTTTAGACACAGGTTTTGACCCGAAGGTTAGGCCCAGCCTGAATCCTTGGCTCAAGCTGGACCGTTTTCTTTGTAAGTATGGACTCATAAAAACTGTATTGGGGCCTTGAGAGACTAATGACTCTTAAGTCTTAACTAGTCCATTAACTCATTTACCTGGCCAACAAAAAATAAATTCTGCCAAGATGAGTGTATAAAAAAAAAAAAGTCTTATTGTGTCAAAAAAAAAACCAAAAAAAGAAATGTCTTGGGACTCTGAAGTTGTTTTTTGAAACCAAATGTCTTAACTTTTTTAATTGTGATCTTTCAACTTAATAGCTCAAATACTACTGCCAACAGTTTGCAGTTTATTTATTTGTTTTAATACTAATACGATTATAATCAACTGCAACTCTGCAAGCTAAATATTATCACACAAAACAGCAATAGGTCTTGTTTCATACTTTCATGGCATTACTTAAATATAGATAATAGATTCATATCATTCGTTTACAAATAAAGATCAAAAACTAATTAGATAGTTGGTAGCATTTAGTAAACAAAAACTTGTTATTCTACAACCAAAGATCTAGGGAGATAGGGAAAGGGAGCTCAAGAGCTTATAACCAATCTTATAGTAGCAACAAGCATCACTGATCGTGGTCTTCATCATCTCTTCAGTTAACACCCTTGGATTCCTAGAATCGACTTGAAGTTCACTGCCGGTTCCGGTTGGTGGACCATCATAACGAACCCTAGCCTCTCTTGCTATTTCAGCCAAATTTGATGTGGTGAGACCTGCTTTCTTCAGAACTCGTGCTGCCAATTCACCTACTCCGACTACTGAAACCTCGTGCGAGAGGCCTTTATTAGGCAAGTTTCGATATCCAACAAAGCAAATTTCCGGATCCTTTAGAAATTTGCACTCTGAATCAGGGGGTACTACAGTTAAGATTAATATCAAAAACCATACAATTGTCATGATCTGCATATAAGATCAGTAGATATGTCTTGCTCCCTGTTCTTTTGGCATCTACCCCAACAACTTTGCAAAAACTTCTATTTTTGACAAACGAACTGAGTGTAGAGGTATGGCTTTCTATAAGAGGTCGAGAGTCAGTGGTTTTCACCATGACAGTAGGAATACCATGAACATTGTTGATACGATAAGTTCCCATACTCAAAAGGTACTCAATAGGTATACCACTCATTTCTAATGTGACTCTAGATAGGTACTCTATTGAGCTCGGAATTAGCAAAAAAACAACACAAGTGCCTCGTTTTTCGTAATAAAAATGTATCGATACTGTAAAAATGAAACACTTACGTCATTTTTTTGCTAATTCCGAGCTCGATTCGGGCAAAATAACCCTTAAAACCTTAAATGAATATTTTTTGACATGTAAACCGATGAAAAAGTTGAATCGTGCTGCAATGTACAGTTTATTTGATTTTTTGGGTTGCAATTTGCAATTTTTTTTTAAACGGCTGCAATTTGCAAAATACGAACTATAAATGGCTGTAATTTGCAATTTTTTTTTTTTTTTTTGGATTGCAAAGGATTCATTTTTGCTTTTTTTTTTTTTTCTTTTTATCTTTTTGCCTTTTTTTTAGCTACTGTGTACCTGTTAATAGCCTTCAATGGCTAGGTTTTTTTTTTGGAAATAATTACTCGATTTTATGCAGTAATTTTGCAGAAATCATGGATGACTCTATACTCATGGAGGATTTTATAGCGGATGACTCTATATTTATTGAGGATTTTCTAGCGATGTGTAACAAGATTATATTTATTCACAAAGTTATTATCGTTTATGATTATTATTTTTTATATTGTTTGAATTTTAAGTTTTTGTTTTAAGGTGAATAATGATATTAATTTGTTTGTTCCAAAAATCGCCCAATCTATACTATATATTAAAAGGTGTTCCTAAGAAGGTCGATGTGCCACGTAGTCTCATTTTTTGTTGCGCCATGCCATCTTCACAATGTCTAATGATGTCACATCATCACTCAAACAATGCCACATCACCCAAGCAACCAACATTATTGAATATAAAAACGTAAGGATAAGGAGGATTGAACCCTCAACCTCTTACAACAAGAGTAACCATTTCACCATCTAAAATAAAATTATATAAGTGCAAACCACAAGATTTAATTAAAATAAAATATACTAAAAAAACTCAATTTTAGTTTGACAATGATAATTACAATTTTAAAAAGCCTTTTAAAAAATTTATTGATTGCACGTCAACAATAGTAGCAACCAGGGCAACGCCCGGGCTACTCACTAGTTTTACTTAATAAGAATTGAATTGAAATTATAAAAAGTTGACTAACTGAAAGATTGATTATGGATTACAAGTTTGGAGAAGGATTCCTTGCCTATATTCATTCCCGATACGCTTGAATTCTTCCCAGGGCGTACGGATTGTTACAAGCCTATTAGCGAGGCATATCTCCATAGAAAAGTGACTAAGTATTCTGAAAAGGTATTGGCTTACTTTAACAAAACTAATGTATGTATTGTATATTATTATTTCTCGAGTTTTCCCAACTTACTATCCCAATATTATACACAGCTTCCATCTCTAAAAGGATTAGCTTTAATTTAGGTGTAAAGTTGAAGAAAATGGTTCATCATGCTATTCTTTTGTAGATATATGTGCATCAGCAAATTTAGCATTTCTTTATAACTTGAAACAAATTATATAAAAAATAATTTATAATTAATAAATTACGTGTAAACTATATATATTACATTGCACATTTTTAATACATATATATACATCATTATATATAATATTTATATTATTTTCCTCATATATATAATTACCTGTAATTACAAGTTATGTTTTTGAAAAAAAGTTCAAGATTACATTACAAATATGTGACTGATTTTCTTGAGGAAGATTGTTCAGGTTTTCATCATGTAACAAAATTTTTAGTTGTTTATAAAGATGTATATGCCGTTAAAAAAATTGTATCAGAATTGTAATTGGTACATCAAAATGTATATATGTTTTATTTTATATATTTCAAACACGGTGGAATAAATTTTAAAGTGAGATAGTTACTGGTGATTATTAGGTCTTTTAAGTTTACTGTTGGCTTTTCTTGAATAGCAGATTTGATGTTGTGACTCATGAGTATAATAAATTTGTTTCATCTTCTCCTTAATCTCATACACTTTACTTTTCTTTCACCTTAATTTATTAATCTAATGTATGTTATATATGGAGCCAAAACATCACAAGCATTTTGAGGAACTATCAAATCATAATTTTCAATAGGAGGTATACAATGGGGTGAAGATTTTACAGCCTCCTATAAAACAAGGTCACGATATGTGTGCATTTGCAGTAGTTGCAAAACAACGTATATTTGAGTAATTTGACCATTATTGAGCTCTTATATTGAAAAGGATTTGAATGTATATTATAGCAAGCAAAAGTAGGTGGAAACCTATTGAGCTACTACTTAAGGCAAAAACCAGAGGTATACCATTATGGAATCATAGTAGTCATGTTATCCAATACACTCAGATTATTGTATGTGAAAACGAAGACGGAAACAATCACTTGAAGCAGTTGCTAAAATGGTTTCCAGTTATAGGAGTTGTGCCTGTATACACTACTTATAATGTTGATGGAGATGATGTGTATGTGTAACACCCTCAAATCTCCCTCTACGGAAATACTAGTATAATACGTATAATTATACCGTAGAGATAAACTTAGATATATTACCGCCACGTGATTACGCAAGGCTACTCAACTTACTAATAATACAATACTTTGCAGCGGAAACTTCAATACTCTTATTTATTAATAATAACTATAAATAGTATCCAATGTTATGAGTACTCAAAAATAGATACAAAGACCAAAATTCCTAATTTAGTGAAACCAATCCCGGGACTCCAATGCATCAATCATTGACTTCAGCTTGAAAATAAGCAACACTGCTTACCATTACGGTAAATAGGGCGAACCAGAACAAAATAAGAAGTACGGGTTAGCAAAATATGCTAAGTACAATAAGTGCAAGATAATTAAACTCAATTTATTTGCAAACATGCTTTAAAACCAATTTCCAATAATTAATTCAATAATTCCAAACTCATGATTCAAAACCAATTCTCAATATTCTTAAACAAATTCCAGTAATTCAACAAATATGATTTATAAAACCAATTCCAATAAATAATAGTTAATAAAACCACTTCCTTTAAAAACCAATTCCTTTATTAAGAACCAATTTTCTTTAATCTTATTCCTCACCCAAGTGTGCATACCCCCCCAAGCTAGTCTCCTTATATTACAAGGCTATTGTTGAGGAAAGACCCGGTCATACAAAGTCCAAGGCCTTATCAATAAACCAAATCCGCATAGTGGGATTTCCAACATGCTTATAAAACATTAATAATAATAATAATAATAATAATAATAATAATAATAATAATAATAATAATTCAATGGTTCAATAAATCCTTTTAATATCCAATAGTTCCAATATAATTCAAAATCCTTTTTAATAAATTCCACATGCTTACAAAATCACCCTTTTAATAAATAATTGAGAATAAAATCTCATATATATTAATAACTTTTCAAAATCAATAAATCTTCCTTGAAAAACCTTTTTATTTAATTCAACAAACCTTTTAAATTCAAATCCTTTATTTAAACATGATAAATAATTCAAACCATTCAAAACATGATTTAAAACTTAATCATTCAAAATACTTTTATTAAAATCAATACCTTCAAACATAATTTATATCATAAATCATAATTCAATTCAATTTAATTTAATCACCAATCAAATCATATGTAAAACATATTGTTCAAACCAACCACTTTCAATTAAGGTATCTAGTCATCTAAACGTACCTTGATCCTTGCTAAAAAAAAACACACAAAAAGAACCTCAAGATCCTTATCGAAAAGACCCTTAGTCATTAAAGGCACACTAAGGGTCTGTTCGATAAAAGAAAGATAGTGCGGTTCAAACTATTAACCACACTATCTTTCTTTTACAATTTTTTAATATTCCAACTACCCCACTTACCTCTTATTTCATTTAAGTCAATTAAATTGCCTAAAACGATGTGCTGCTCAAACTGTAACACTTAAAAAAACGAGGAGGGAGTATATTTTTTAAAAACTCACCAAATGTCATACAATTTTTACAAATTCACTAAATCATGAAGCTTTCACAAATTCACCAACTACCACCGAACTTTTTAAAAATTTACCGAGTGCCTTTAATGACTAAGGGTCTGTTCTGATTGACTGAAGTGAGCTGAACTGAATTTATTAGAGCTGGGCTGAACTAAACCGAATATTTTATAAAAGAAGGAAATTAAGAACTGAACTAAACTGAACTTATTAGAGCTAAACTGAAAATAAGTTGGAGAAAACAGGCCCTAACACTTGTTATTTAACACCGTTAGTCATTAGGATTAAATCATGACATATGTCATGATATTTTTGATTCATTTTAATCATCTATTTTAAATAATAAAAATAACCTGATAGCTCCCCTTCACCCAAAACCAGCAATTGCGCAACCATAACCCTTCCAAAATCCCTAAATTACCCGCCACCGCATAAAAAACCCCCCCAAAAACCTCTCCTCCACCAATCGGAACCCTAGCACTAGGTTTGCGATCCCTAGCACTAGGGTTCCGATCCGTAGCATTAGGGTTCTGACGGTGGGTGAAGGGCAGTTGGGGGTTTTTATGCGATGGGGAAGTAATCTAGATAAAGATTTCGAGGGTGTTATAGGGTTGCATGATTAATGGTTTTGGGAGAAGAGGCGCCGATAAGGGTGGTGCCAAGGTGGGTGAGGGGGTATGGGCGCGTAGTAGAGTGAGGGCCGAGGATTTGGGCTGGGCCGTTAGGAAGAGAGACATCGGACGTAGTTGGTGGCATGGATTGGGGCTGGGTTTTTTCATTTTTTTTTTTATATTCATTTTCAACCATTCACGCGATGACACGTGTCATCTAACTCTAATAAAAATTACCTCTTTAATAGGTTACCGGTCACTTAGGACCATTTTAAGCAAATACACCTAATTATTGGGATTATTTAAAACTAATCATTGAAATTATTTTAAGCGAATACGTGAAAGTTGAGATTATTTTTACCAACATTTCCAAATAAATTGAGCCAAATTCAACAAAAAAAAATATCAATACGAGTATTAAAATTATGAATGGTTACAATTTTATGTTTACGTATATTATTACACAAGTAGATATTACGAAATTCTTCGTATATATTAAAATTTACGCACATATACATTTATCCAACTAATTAATTAATTATCGGCACTTATAATCCCAAATATATTACAAATCCACCGACCGCGGTCCAAAGACCTTGCTAAAGTACTACCTGCCCCAATTAAAAAAAAATATACGGAAAATAATTTTATAATCCCACTGCTTGACAGTTGACAATCTTGACATTTCTTAGTTTCTTACTTTCGGAGTAATATCACATATCATCCACAACAACATTCATTTTCTTAAAACAATTATTATGAATATCTTTGTTTCATCTTCATGTGTAATCATAATCCTTGCATTACTAAGCAACCTTCCTACATGCCATGGCCGCGTTAGCGAAGAGTTCAAAACTTGCAGTCAGCCATTCAACTGTTGAAACATAACAAATTTAAGCTACCCTTTTTATGGTTTTGACAGACCATTATATTGTGGCCACCCTGGGTTTGAGCTCTTTGGCTGCAATCAAATTGCTATGCCAGTTACCATGACGATGATGTCTCAAACTTTCGCCGTCATGAACATCAACTATACAACTTCCACCATCACTATTGCTAGGGATGATTATAAAGCAAGGTCTGGGTGCCCTGACTACTTTCATGAACTCTATATTGACTACTCTATTTTCCAATATACTCCTGATACGGTCAACCTCACCTTGTTTTATGGTAATTGCTCTTCACTATGTAATTCTACAACGTTTAAAGAGTTTTCTTGTCCTATGAGTCCTACTAATGTACCGGTCTGTTGGCTGACTGAGAACGCGATGCTGAAAAGTAACATCTCAGTAGATTCGTGTCAACACCATACTTTTCTTCCAATTCACATCAAAGACAGTTTGGATATGGATGCTATAGGAGGTTACATACCTAATGCTGCTTGGAATGGTTTTGAGCTTACATGGATCGCTAATCGTGTTTCATGTGAAGCATGTCTCAGATCAGGAGGGCAGTGTGGGCATGAGCCGCGTTCAAATAATTTCACTTGCTTCTGTGCTGATGAATCCAAGTGCTCTTTCCCAGGTACTATATTGTAATCTGCTTCAACACACAACTACTAATTTGAATCCTTTGTCTAGATGTATATGTCACTAACAGAATTTTTAAAACAGGATCCAATCCAAACAAGGGCTTTCCAACCAAGTCCACAATTGCGCTACTAGGTGATGTACCTTACTATTCATTAAACTTGCTCCACATCTATAATTATTTTAACAGATCTAGATAGCAGACTTATACATAATGTATATGAGAAAGTCTTGGGTGAGACGATCTCATACTGTGAGCATCATTCAATTCACATGCTCATCTCACAGTGTGTTCGACCCTCTCATATAAGATTTTGCCTTAATAGTTTTGTTCCTACTTCAACATAATAAAGTTTTCTATGTCGATTGCCTTGCAGCTTCTTTCTCAGCTATTGGAATGGGAATATTAATATTTCTTGTCTTCTATTTGAGAAGAAGATGCTCATCAAACGATGAAGATCCTCGGTGGAAAAGGAAGCAAGATGTTGAGGCTTTCTTGAAAAATCATGGAGCTGTCGGTCTACAAAGATTCACATACTCTGATTTAAAGAAAATAACCAATTTATTCAAAGACAAACTAGGAGAAGGCGGCTATGGTGCTGTATACAAAGGAGAGATTCAGAATACCAAGCATCTTGTCGCAGTAAAGATATTGAAAAAATTAAAAGGAAATGCTGAGGATTTCTTTAACGAGGTTGCAAGTATTGGAAACACCAACCATGTTAACATTGTCACCCTCCTGGGATTCTGCTTTGAGGGTCAACATCGAGCTCTGGTCTATGACTTCATGCCTAATGGATCACTTGAGAAGTATTTGTATGGAAGAAACAGCCAACCCTCCCTATCATGGGAAGCATTATTACAAATAGCAATTGGAATTGCAAGAGGGCTAGAGTATTTGCATCGAGGTTGTAACATAAGAATCCTTCACTTTGACATTAAGCCACACAACATTCTCCTAGACGAAAATCTTTGCCCAAAGATCTCTGATTTTGGCCTAGCTAAGCTATGCCCCCAGAAGCAGAGCATTATATCGATATCTGAAGCTAGAGGGACTGTCGGATACATAGCTCCTGAGGTATTCCTGAGGAATGTTGGTGGTGTTTCCTACAAGTCAGATGTCTATAGCTATGGAATGTTGGTCTTAGAAATGGTTGGATGTAGAAGAAAAGTTGATATCGGAGGTGATGAGAACAGTGGCGAGCAGTATTTCCCTGAATGGATATATGAGAAACTTGAAGCAGGGGAATCATTTGTTGATCAAAGAATGTTGAGTTCTGATGAGAGGGAGATTCAGAAGAAAATGATTTTGGTAAGCTTATGGTGTGTGAAGACCAACCCATCAAGCCGACCAGGGATGAGTCAAGTGGTCGACATGCTAGAAGGAACGGTAGAATCACTGCAACTTCCTCGCATCTCCTCACTTGCTCCCACCTCCTCGCTCATTGGTTCCCCAAGTTCACAGCCACAGACCTTCTCACGCAGCTTCAGTTAACAAGGTCTTCCAAAACAAAACTAATACCTACACCAATTTTCTGTATATATGTAGTCTTTCAAAACAAAACTATATGGAGAAATATTGTAACATTCATTTTCTTGGACCATCTTTTGTTTGTGCTTAAGTTTAAAGGTTATGCAAAAATGAACAAAAGTTTCTGAAACTGAAATACAACCAAGGCCAGCACCAGCAAACGGAGCATAATAATGGAGTGGTAAATAATCAAAATCGTCCAAGAAGTCAGGATATTCATCTTCAAAATCAAGGTACCCTGAGCTATGGTAGCCGCAGCCCACAAGTGCTTGATCTGTTGACATCTTTTACCCAAATCTCCAGATATATTAATGCGAAAAAATCACATAAATCCAGGGATTCAAGAAGTGGACATCCATCAAGAATTGCTTTCAAGCCTTCATTTCATACAGTTTCCAATCAGCAATGGCTTGTGCTTCTTCAACGAGAAGAAACTAGCAACCAATGTGCTCCTTTTGGTTACTACCTAATTTCACCTTGTACAACTACCAAAAATGATACCAAGTATTCCATAAACATGACCATTAATCTAAATGAACAAAATCACAAGGTAAATTCATGGAAAGTTCTGCACATCTCAATGTCTCAGTCACTACCAAAAAAACATGTTAAATTAATTGTGTTGACTGCTTAATAGCATTCAACTAACCTCAAATAGAAGCAGCAATTTGACATACACCATAGATCATGTACCCAAAAAAAGGTAAAAAGATATTGAAAAGCATATTCCCATTCTAGGACCAAAGAAATGTACACCAAAAGTCCAGATTCACTATCAATGCCAAAATTCACTTTAACATGATGAAAGATTCATAGTTTTTTTTACCAATCTATATTATCTCTAATCAAATCTAGAAAAACATTATGGCAATTGGTCAAGAAATGTCCCACTTCAAAATTTGGTTAAGGGAACGATTCTAGCACTGGGAGATGCTTTAGATTCATTGATCTATTGAAAAAATGTTTATTAACAATTACAGAGTGCATAATATCAACAAAGGGGATCTAGAAAACCCGAAATCGATGCGACCCAAATGACAGTAAGAATTGAAGAAGTCAATTGATTGAAGAGGGAAAGGGGAAGTTTGGGAACAGAAAACCCTAATTTGCATTGTTGATTAGCAGAATCGACAAATAGAATTAGGGTTTTCCGATCTCAAACTACCCCTATTCCCTCTTTTTCCTTTAATCTAAGCAAAGTGTAATCCAAACGACGATGATAATGAGGAACAAAAATAGAACTAGGGAAAAGGGAGTGAAAGAAAGGGGAAGGGAGAGAAGACAAGAAGGAATACGAGCCGCCGCCATGAAAGAAGACGGCAAAAGCTCGAGGTCTAAGCCTCATCTTTAACATGAGGTCTATGTCAAATGCACTTATATATTAGCCTATTAGGTCTTTGTGTTTTTATTTTTAAAAGGATACACTCCCTCCGTCTTTTTTTAAGTGATACACTTTTGACCGGCACATAGTTTTAGGCAATTTAATTGACTTAAATAAAATAAGAGATAAGTGGGGTAGCGGAGTATTAAAAAATTGTTAAAGAAAGATAGTGGAGTTAATAGTTTATTGAAAAGTACTCCATCCGTTTTTAAATACTTGCTCCATTTCTCTTGGACACGAATGCCGATGCTCATCTTTGATCACTAATATCTTTAGTTATCAATAAGTATAAATTCTAAAAATTGAAAATTAATAATCTATTCATTGAGATGATTCCAACAAGTACCTAGAGGAATATATTTTTTCTTATATATAAATCACAAACATTAATCAAAGTAGGATAAATGAATAGTGCAAAAAATAGAAATGGAGCAAGTATTTAAAAACGGAGGGAGTAATGAATTTGAGAGGAAAGATATAATAAAAAATAGTAGTGGGTTTGGGTGGGAACCATGAGAGGAGAAAGATATAATATTTTAATGTATTTTTTTGCCAAAAAAGAAAGCATATCACTTAAAAAAACACGGCCGGAAATGAAAAGTGTATTACTTAAAAAAACACGGAGGGGGTATTAGGTCTTTGTTTGTTAAATTAGTACTACCTCCGTTTTTAATTAGTTGACACGTTTTGACTTTAGCACTATTCACACACTCCTCTTTAATGTAGCCATGTGGGGTCTTGTTAGATTCGTCACAGTATATATTTTCAAAATATCAACTTTTTATAATTGTTACTTATCGGTAACTAAAGATATTAACGTTTTGATTTGTACATTGACAAACGTGTCAACTAAAAAGAAACGAAGGAAGTATTTTATTTTATTTTTACTTTTTACCTTTGTGATAACCTTTTCAGCTTAAGTTAAGTTAAATTCAGTTCAGTTCCGTTTCTAATTTCCTCCCCTCATAAAATATTCAGTTCAATAAATCAAAATAGACCCTTACTTTCGAGTTTCGACCATAAAAAGAAAAATACTAAATAAATAAAAATTAAGTGCTGTACTTGATTTTCATAATGATGCTCAAATTTTAAGAATTTTGGTACTCATATAAATTGTCATTAATATAGAGTATAGTACATACAAAGCACAAACTACTTCCTATAATCAAGATAAATGTAGATTTGTGATGGATGGGAAATATGAATTCAGATTCAAACACATTGCAAATTATACAAAGTAATACGAAATCTGAAAGTATTTAATTTGATCATGAAATTTGTGCTGATACTCCAAATTTGAGATTTACCCATCTTAATAAAGATCATTGTGAATGTTGTATGACTTATAATTAATAATTTTCTTTTTCAAGTAAAAAGGAAAAAAAAAAACAGCTAGAACTAATATGAAGTATCTTGGTATACTTATTCCAATAAACATAGTACGAAGTATAATTCACCACAATGGTAGGGATTGTTTAAAAAACAAAATAAGATCAGTAAAGCGTTATTTCACAAACACTTAACCATCAATCATCAAAATTTCCTACTGAAAGCAAAAACCCAATCCAAATAATTCGGAACAAGGTTGAAATTAATGGCAATAATCCCAAGTGCCAAGTCTCGTCGACAACCAGGTACAATTTTGATTCAGACAGGTGAAAAGCAACCTTGAATTTTTCAGCATCAATTAGGAACACTGCTAATTAGAGAGGACCTAAACTTTCACCATGTCAGATCGTGGCCTCCAAAGTCCTACTCTGTATTTGTGGGCATACTTCAGTATCAGCTTCCTCTGACAAGAAAAATGAAAATTATATCAATCTTTTGTTTTGAAAATTCATGGTAAAATAAAATTACTCCTTTAATCTGGAAACTATTGTCAAGTATTTAGAAAATACTTCAGTTCTAACATTTTCAGATTTCCTGAAGCCATCAGATATGATTTGAAGGTGGAAACTCTGGAGAGACTGAGAGAGGATGGGAAGAACTAAAGGGCACAGGTATTACAGCAGGTTTTTTTTGCTGCATTAGTGTAATGTGATAATTGGTGCTGCAAAGAGAATAAAAGGTGTACTAGAATAATAAACCAAACTCATGCATAAAAAGATTATCCATCTAACAGTTTAGCTAGTTAGCATGATAGAAATATCATCAATCTTATAACTAATTGGACCATTAGAGCATCTTGACCCTGAATAGAACCATATTACCAAAATTTAGGCCTGTGAACACTGAACAGAACCATTCTTGCATCGATATCATTGCAATTTAATGCATTGGTTAACCCCAAAAGGCACCCCAAAAGAGAAACAGCCACTCCTAAGATACCCAATTCAGCACCTCCCAGCCCCACAATCAGCATTGAGAACTATTGTTCAGAAACTCAGATAGTGTTGACAAGGAAACAACAGCCAACAGTTTCAGTGTCTTCAGAGATACGGAGTATGAAATAACTTTGTAAAGACCAAAACAATTGGAACCATATGTAAAGGATAATTAAGATTTCAAAGAACAGAAGTGCTTCCCATTCAGAACTCCTTCCTGCTTCCCGCAATTTAATCTCAATATTCCATTTTCAAGTGTTGTTCAAAGCATAGCTAAAAGCCTACAATATAACAAAGCCTAGTGTAAATCCCGCTACAAGTACATAAACGGGTCATTAAAATGTCTAGATTTCTGATTTGTTGTAAGGTAACCAATCTTTGCATAGCTAAAACAATTTATCTGGTTAAATTTAATATGTACATCACAAACAATGCTTTTGGCTTTTTCTTCAACACCCACCCTTTTCTTATCTGTTTCTATATTCCACGGGAATCAAATTACCTAGAAGAGTGCTTTAGACATGTGTGTCTATTGTTCTGTCACAGCAAATAGTAAACTCGAATACCAACATTCAGCACATCAATGGATGTGTGGGTTTACTAAGACGTATGATCCAACTTTATACCCTTACAATAGTCTTAAATCAATTGAACTTAGTTCTTCACTATAAGCGCCACATATATGGAACTAAATTTATCTATATAAACAATGCTGCAATGGGAGCTCTAAATAGCTACAAGTTAGAGCTACATACGGAAACTAAGCCTCTAAGAGATCATCCTCATCTAATTAACTTGTGCTTGTGAAACATAGTCCAGAACAAACTCCGTAGTATAAACATTTTAAAATTGGTTCCAGTTTTAACAGAATCTTAAATAAATCTACCATCAAAACCATTATAGCACACAGCAGTACTGCAAATCTGAAATTATAAACACCATTGCTACCAATGATTGAAGTAATCAAAACAATGAACCAGCAAGGAAGCTGAGAAATAAATACATAACCAAAGCGCAAAATCGGTAAACAATGTAACAAATGTAATCAAAATTGCACAATCTCTCAGCAACAAAGGTATCAAGAGTATTACTTACATGTTTACATGGAATTTCGAGCTTCTTGAGCTTAAGAGTGCGAACGACAAGCAACTTTTGAAGGTCCCCAAACTCAGACTCAAGCTTCCCCACATGAGCCTCTACTCCTTTCCCTATCCCATTCAAAAACTCCGGTATTCCGACCTTCACTGCCATGTCAAACCACACATCAATCCCTCAATTAAAAGTTCAAACCAAACTAATAAAGGAAAATCTCTAATGGGTTCTGCACAAAATCCAATTGCATTTCCATAAATAATGAAGCAAAGTCCCCAAATTATAATCTGAAAGAGAAAATAAATCTCACAACAAAGACAAAGGAGAATAATTTCTCATTCTTCTCTGATCTTAGTAAATTAAATAACATAATCAGGGCAACTAAAGCAAACACAACTAAAATGAAAATTGTGCCCTTTTCAGACTTCAACACCAAAACATTACAGATCAATATTTCAACCCAAAAAAATTGAAGATCAACTATGTTAAAAATCAAGCTCAAAAACCCTAAACCCTAAACCCTTAAACCCCAAAACCCGTAGAAAACAATTTTTTAAAATTAAAATCTGGGTATTTCTCTAATTAATCCAAATTGTAAATTCATCAAAAGATTCAACTAAAAACCAACAAATTAAGAGAAGAAAAAATATAAAACAGAAATTAATTTTTTAAATTTCGTACCTACATATGGAGACGAAGAGGAGAAGAATCTTAGAGATGGAGGAACGAAAGCTGGAATTGTAGTAGGTGATTGAGAAGTGAAAGTTCTAGAGATTTGCCGACATATTGAAATCATTTCGCTTCTTCTTCTTCGCAACAAAAGCTGAAGCCCAGAATTTTAAGGTCACTGCAATTTTGAGTACTTAGAAATTGAACAAGTTTAATTGGGGTTTTGCCCTTTTCTCACATGTTCATGACGATGAGTGTGACAATTCTAACACGACGTCGATTCAGCTCTCTTTTTCTTTTTCTTTTTCTTTTTCTTTATATATACAAGTTAAGAGTAGACGCGTACTGTATAAGAAATTAGATGGAAAAAAGATAATAGACTCAAGAGTGGCTTCATTTTTTATGGGGAGTGAGAGGACAGTTGAAGATATAAATTTATGTGGAGAAAAGGGAGCGGTTATTATAGGGACATAGATAGGGTAGTTATGATAAGACTCTTTTTTTTAAAAAAAAAATAATAATTCTTAATTTTAATTGTAAGAAAAAAGTAAATTTACAACTTGAGGGGTAATTTGGGGATAATAAAATTTATCACCCAAAAGACCCTTTCACTTTATATATACAAGCTAAGACGTACACGCATGCGTGTACAATATATTTTTTTTTTTACTGTATACGCGTAGTGTGTGCCTCTTAGGGCCTGTTCTCATTGACTGAACTCAGCTGAACTGAACTGAACTGAACTGAAATGAATATTTTATAAGAGAAGGAAATTAGGAGCTGAACTGAACTGAACTGAATTGAACTGAACTCAGCTGAACTGAACTGAACTGAATTTCAACGTAAGAGAACAGGCCCTTAGCTTGTGTAGTATAAAGTGAGAATAAAAAGTTATTTATAAATACCGTTCCAGGAAGAACCATTTCTTGAAACATGACAATTGACTTTAATGGATTTTTGTTAGACGAAATAATAAATTTTTGGGGTTAATCAATTATTTTTGTGAAAGGTTAACGAGGTAAGTATAATTAAAGAGCAATTATGGTGTTACGGATTTTGAGGATTGGAGATTTGTTTAGAGGAAAAAAAACCATCAAATGCTTTTTTTTTTTTTTTTTGAAGGGGAAATGCTTAGTAGTTAGTGAGAAATGACATACAGTATATTTTTTTTATTATTAGGATAAACATGCATATTTAGCAGTTATTAACAAAGATATATTTTTTTTCCTTTGGTTTTCCGTCAATTTTGTTCATCCATTACAGTTAAGTGATTAACTGCATGTTACACGTAGAAGAGCAATTTTTTTTTTTTTTACAATAGCAGTTATGCAATTTTGAGGTAATTTTAAAGAATGAGAAGGGCATTTTGGGAAAAGCCAAATTTATCACCCAAAAAGTCCTTTCTCTTTATATATTACTATATATATATATATATATATATATATATATATATATATATATATATATATATATATATATATATATATATATATATATATATATATATATATATATATATATATATATATATATATATATATATATATATATATATATATATATATATATATATATATATATATATATATATATATATATATTTATATATATATATATATATATTTATATTTATATATATATATATATATATATATTTATATTTATATATATCCATATATACTTCTATATTTTTCTTCCCATTATGATACCTGTATAGACCTAAAAATGTCTCCCCGAAACTAAACCCGATGATGAAAAATCTTGTTCGATCAAAATCAGTTCACAAAATAGTCAACGAATCTGTCCTAATGTTTAGTCAAAGCATAATCCAATTCGTATTTTGGCCCGAACCTTTTTAATCTATTTCATATTATTTATTAATTGAGCCCGATCAATGAATAATAAACCTAAATAGCCCAAAATTATGAAACGACACTTAAAAATGCTGAGCGTAATTAGGTTAAAAATGAATTTGGAGGCAAATTAGAAAAATCCTCTGCACCGTGACATGGTGCCAAGTGCCGTACGACGGTGGAAATTGCCACGTCGCGGCATTCTTTGCCGTGTCACACGATACACGTGCTGTGACACGGGATTTCCCCGTGTTTTCTCCGCGTACCTTATTTCACGCGTTTAATCTATCTGAATCATGTTAGGGCAAATATATAGTGTCCCGCGTCACGGTAATATACACCGTGTCACGACAACTAGTTACCGTGTCGCGGCAAACATGCCGTGTCACGGTGCCCCAAATTAGGGTTTTTATCTTTTTAGGGTTTCGTGTGTTTTCTCTACTCATTTCCTCTATAAATACAACCCTCATTTATGCAGTTCGGGGCATCAAATAATCTCTATTCTCTCTTCTATGCTCTAGCCTAAACACTAGCTAACCTTATTATCTCACAATACTTCCCCTAAGCACTCCAAGGAGTCCATACTGACCCGAATTTCCATCCTTAAACCAAGGCGTAAAAGGTAGAACTGTTTGAAGGTTTGACCCCAAATCAACTCTATTTAATTTATTTTCAATTATTGTTTTATTGATTTCCTTGAAGTTACTAATGCGTTTATTATTTTATAGTTGCAAGCAAACAAAATCAAAGTAAGGAATCATGTTCCTTTTATTCTATTATTTTTCTAACGATTGTTATTATGCTTGTCATATATTAATTGTTGCATTATTGTTGGCTTCCAATATTAATGTTGATTTTATTATTTTTATGATCACCATATCGCATGTTTAAAGGAAATATGTAATTGAAAATCATGCCTAATAAAATAATTTGAACGACCGTTTTAGGTTCCTTTTTAATCTAGTTGTAAATTGAAGTGATCACGATTTTTTAGAATTATGTATTGCATTAATATTCAACCAATTTAGCCTAATGTTAGTTTGGAACAAATTGAATATTTTGTTTGTATGCCTTTGAGATCACATGAATACTTTTCACTATAAGAATCGAGTAGAGACCAATACGGGCGAATGTGACTCCATGACTCACTTCGTACCATCATCCCCGATCCTCCTTTAATTTCGTGGTTCCGAACCATATGGAGTTAGTAATCTCATGGATTATGAATGAGATGTAACCTTCACGGGTCAATCGTTGTTACCTTTCGTTGTCCCTTTATCGTGGTTGTCTTTTATGATCCGTGAACGATTTACAAGTTCCTTAAAAACTTGTTGGTGGCTCTCTACTTTATTTGTCCCTAATTGTATACGTCAATTCCCACTTCCTATGAGTGTCGAACATATTCACACATGCTTAACGTAGGCGCACTTCAAAGTTCAAACGACGCCTACACTGCCTTTATTCTTTTATGTTCTACTCGGTTAATATTGATTTGCATTTTACGAAATATTGAAAAATGTGAGTGTGTGTAAGATAAAGTAAGGGCGTATTCTGATCAGATTAATTTCAGTTCAGCTCTAATAAGTTCAGTTCAGTTTAGCTCTAATAAGTTCAGTTCAGTTCCGCTCTAATAAGTTTAGTTCAATTCAGTTCAGTTTAGATCTAATAATAAGTTTAATTCAGTTTAGCTCAGTTTAGTCAATGAGAACAGTAGGCCTTAAGAAAGAATAAGAAAGAAGATATAAAAAAAGGTGGGTTTCCATAAGGAAAATGAATTAAAGTAAGAGAGAAAAAATTAAAATATGTAATTATTATGGGATTTAAAGGGTAAGATGGTAAGAAGTGTATGCTAAAAATATATATATATAAAAAAAATAAAAAAATAATAATAAAAAAAAAAGATAAGTAAAGTAAGTAGAACAAAAAAAGGGGCTAAAAATGAAAAGTCAACCGAATTGTGTATTTATGGAGGAAGTCACAACTTTGTTTATCAAATAACAAATTCGTAAATAAACCAACAAATATGCTCACTTAGGCCCTGTTTACTTCACCTTAAAAAATACTCCCTCCATCCCTTAATACAAAGCCTCTTTCTAGCATTTATTACTCATATAATAAAGAGAAAGATGCTTTGTATTAAAGGAAGGAGGGAGTAATATTCAGTAAAAATAATTCCAGTTCAGTAAAAATAGGTTCAATTCAGCAAAAATAAATTCAGTCCAGTAAAAATAATTCCAATTTAGTAAAAATCAGTAAATTTAAAGAAGAAATGTAATAGAAATTCGGTAAAAATAATTTCAATGCAACAAAAATAATTTCAATTCAGTAAAATTATTTTCAGTTCAGTTAAATGATTTGATTTCAGCAATAATAATTTCAATGCAGTAAAAATAATTTATGTTCAGCAAAAATAAGGTGAAGTGAACGAGGCTTTATCACGATGTTTTCATAACAATTATATCAACACATGTGGGGCCATTTTAATAACAAACGATTGATTTATTTACAGCGTTGCCACTTAATTATTAAATTTTGTTTATCAAGGTAATAATAAACTTTATATTCCTTTTTAAAAAAAAAAAAAAACCATATACTTTCTTGTATTTATGAGCTTGTTTAAATAATACAATAATAGAATTAAATATTATAGAAGCATATATGGAAGGAAATCATGCTAATTTAAAATATAATCTTGATTTCCTATTAGGGATACAATTGTATATTATTGTTAATGTTACAAATAATAGTGATTTATTCATATTTAATCCTTCATGATTATCTACCATATATGCATGATTGCTTTGGATATATGTTTCAATTAATCTAACCACTATGTATTGGCTTGTTTTGATAATTAATTGTTAATACTACAAATAGTGCTAAAATCAATGCTAATGCATGTACCATTCCTAAAATTTGTTGGGGAAAATATCATTTTGAAAACCTCAAAGAAACTTTAATCAACCATTTCAAAAACAATGTTGAAAAGTGTATTAGTTCTAATATTGTTCTCGATGGTGATCGATCAATCATTTGTTATGGGTTGGGGTGCGTTTTCGGTTGATTATACGGTGGAAATTGAGAATGGAATAAGTTCTAATCTTAATGTTCATTGTACAAAATATGGTTCAAAAACCAAAGATCTTGGGGTTTCTCCAATTACTCCAAAAACTAAATATAGTTGGACTTTTAAGTCTTCTTATTTTGTATCTATACACTACGAATGTAACTTGAATTGGCCTTTTCATGGTGAGGTACAATTTATAGCATTTGTGGATAGCATCAAATTTGTCGATGGACGTTGTGGTGGTCGTCATTGTATCTGGAATGCTACTCGTGATGGAATTTACTTGTTCAATATTAAGGATAATGTTTATAAGTTCGTCGGACCATGGGTTTGAATTTAGTACAAAAACTATATAAACCATATGGTTTATATGTTTTATAAAATCTATAATAAAAGTTGTGGCATTTTAATGTCGTAATTCAAATCAAATATCATTTTTTTAGAGACATAATCAAAATAGTGCAAGGGTTCTGTTTTGTGTAAGAATTAGTGTTTAGCTTATATCTCATTCTTTTTAGATATGTTTTGCTTGCATCTCTTCTGCATCTTTTTAGAATTAGTAAGGATTCTCTAGAGTTGAACTCTATAGATTTCAACAAATCAAGACCCTTGAAAGAAGATCAATGCCTAATATCCATCATGCATAAATTTAAAAAGTAAAAATTAAAGTAAAATAAAAAATATTAAAATACTCTCACTCTCATAACTCTACAATAAAGGTGATCATTTGCGGGCTTGGGCGGGTAGCGGGCCGGGCTTATGCTTATTTTTTGTCCAACGGGCTTCATGTATCAAGCCCGAACCCTTTTATGCGGGCCTGATACTTTGTCCATACCCGCTTGCTAAACGGGCCGGGCTTGCCCGCGGGCTAACGGGCCTTAAATTTTTTTAAAAATTTTATAACACTAATTTATCTATTTATTATTACATGTGCTAAAAATATTTTGGTAGAGTTGTCTTAAATTTTTTTTATCCACAAATAATGATAATAGAAATTAAAAACACACAAAGTATGTCATAATATAAAATTAAAATAAATAATTGTAACCAATAAAAGCTTATAGTTCAATATAGTCTCTTTATATTTATTATTTTATTTTCTTAAATTCACAAAATATTATTTTTATTATTAAATATAACACTAACTAAATAAAATTATTAAATTATTATTATTATAAACAGGCCGGACGGGCTAGCCCACGACACATATTTTCTTGTCCATACCCGCCCATTTATATTAACGGGCCGGGCCTAGCCCGCCCAAAAATCCAATTTTTTAAAAAAAGGTTGTCCAAGCCCACCTTTTTTGCGGGCCGGGTTGGGCGGGCTTAGCGGGCCGTCCCGCCCATGAACAACTCTACTCTACAACTCTCCAAATCTTCAACTCTAGAGGATCCCAACTCGCATCGACTATATCGGTTCCTAAGTATTTTAAAAGTGAATTTTTTAATTATATTAGCTTAGTTTTTTGCTAAGGAAATGAGAATTGGGCCAACTATGGAAATCGGGTTAAGATTTATGTTTCAAATTATTGCAAAAATAAGAACTTTTTTTTTTTTTTTTTTTTTTTTTTTTTTTTTTTTTGAGGAGAACAACAATAAGACATTTTTATACTCACCACAAATCGTTGTATTATTTGTAACAGAGATGGTAAAAAACAAAAACTAATAAAAAATAAAAATAATAATAATTTGGGCCTATTGTGGTTATAGAGGTCTATTGAGATTAGAAATGGTTGCAAATTATTTGGGCTCAATTTCAAAGTTCCATTGCCATATCTTCGGATTATTTTTTATTATTATTATTTTTTTGTTTGTTTTGTGATCAATTGTTTTTAGTGAGATATGAGTTGAAGTCTACATAATGCAATCATGATTGGCTATGATTTCATGGTTTGATATGAGTTGGGGATTGAATTGGGATAACTAATTAAAAAATACATATATACCCACCCTTACTAAGGTCTTGTTTTTTTTAGCTTCTGGGTAGAGCAGAGTAAGAGTCAGCAGAGCAGATTGAAGCCGAGCAGAGCAGAGCAGATTTCATTATTATTACTTCCTCCGTTTTTTTAATATTGCACCACTTACCTTTTAAGGAAATATCACAAATATTGCACAATTTCTATTTTAGGAAAAGAAATATTTGTGTTCATACTACAAATACCAAATATACCCTTCATTTTTCACACTTGATTTTCTAGTTTATATATACCATCACATGGGCAATCTTGTATTTTTACCTTTCTTTCTCATCCTTTTTTCCACTACCAAAAATCTTGTGCTAAAATCCTATGGTGCAATAAAAAAAATCGAAGGAAGTATTATTATTATTATTATTATTATTATTATTATTATTATTATTATTATTATTATTATTATTATTATTATTATTATTATTAGTTTTGTATCCCGTGCGATGTCCGAGTTATTTATTGAATTTTAAGATGAAATTTTAATCTATGTATTAAGTTTAAAATATATCATTGATACAAAATTAGTTAGGAATTGATGTGCTTTATTGAAGATTTGCTATCTAGTAAGCATGTAATTTTTAAGTTTAGTCTAATTTATGTTATTTCTAGTTTTGTGTCCCGTGCAATGCTCGGGTTCGTTTATTGTATTTTAAGATAAAGTTTTAACCCTTATATCAATATTAAAATATATCATTGATGCAAAATTAGTTAGAAATTGATGTTTGTGACAATTGCTCATTTGCTATCTAGTAGGCATGTAATGACTAATAATAATGTTGGTGAAAATGTTCGATTTAATACAATAAAAAAAATTAGCAAAAAATAAATGAAATAAAATAAATGTTCAAAGCCTGTTGAATTGACCCGAACCCCAAAACTTTGGGCAAGGATTGAACCTTTCATGACTCGTAACTTGAAGTGACTCAATCCGAGATGACTCATGACCCGAACTTAACAGACAAGTCTAATACATAGTAATAAAAATCTATTAGATTGTGAAAGTATGTTATTTAATTTTAACCGATAAGTATATATTATAAATGTATGTTTTATGCTTTGAACTACTTCATTCGCTCCAAAAAATATTATGATATAAAAAATAAATTCATATGAAATTTTTTGAGAATTATAATCCAATATTTTTTTGAACAAAATTATAATTCAATTTTTATATCTGAAATGTTGGTATTTTATCGAAAATAAAACTCCAAATTGACAATTTTATCCTAAAATTTTATTCAAATAGAATTCTAAACTAAATTTTTAATCTTATGAAGTCATAATTTTATTGTACATCGAACATTTTTACAAAAAGTGACCCTTTTTTCTTACAAAAGTGACTCTTTTTATGTACAAAAGTGACTTTTTTTTTTCACAAAAATGACCCTTTTTTCACAAGAGTGACCCTTTTTCACACAAAAGTAATTAAGCTATATATGCAAAATAGAGTATAAAATCAACAAAAATAAACACAAAATTAACTAGTTATGAAAAAAAGTACAATCACTCAAACAAATCAAACTAATAAAGATCATATCCACATCACATAACAACAAAAAAAAATAAAATAATAAAAAAAGTTAATAAAGAATTCTAACATTGTCATTGATATAGTGAACTTTATCCGTTCATCTCGTAGGTCGTAACCCCAAATCAACCCAGAAAAGTAGTGAAGAAACAAAACCTAGTTATTGTAGTATTTATCATATCTCACAATTGATATAGAATTAAAGGGAAAAACAATTGAATTGATTTTGAGTTATATAGATTGATGTATATTGGGAATCAATTGGGATGAGAGAGAAAGTGGAAAGAATTATGAAATTTTCATTAAAATTTGAGAAAGAGAAGAT
Organism: Chenopodium album; assembly: GCF_948465745.1. Lineage (NCBI taxonomy): Eukaryota > Viridiplantae > Streptophyta > Magnoliopsida > Caryophyllales > Amaranthaceae > Chenopodium > Chenopodium album. Next base: position 3,976,147 of record NC_137855.1, read on the forward strand.
TTCAGAGTAGTGCAAAGGAGTGATTTTTTTTAGTAGAGGAAGATGGTCTGTCTATGTCGTCAAGTATCAGTTTTTCTGTTGGCTGCTATATACTTGAAGAGAAAGATGGAACTTGAAAGAGGAAGGAAAAATAAGTACAAGCAGTAAGTCTTCTCTGGCCAATTGGCCATTCAATAATTTACTGTAAACCGGACTTTTTGTAAAGTTTGTGTACATACATATATATATATATTTTCCGTATTTTTCCCCTTTGTTTGAAGCTTCAAGTTCTCATTTTAACTTGCTCCACTTGTTTGGAAAAAAAAATCTCAATTAACCTACTTAAAGATAATACTTTTTAAAAGTTTACATATCAGTAGCTAATCAAAAGATTAGTTGTCAATCAACAGATTAGTTAATTTACATAATTACCAAAGATAATAATTTATTTATTTTTTTTTTTTTTTTACAATGTTACCAAAGAGAATTTCTATTTTATTGACAATTACTCGTTTTAATATGTTTCTATTTACGAATTACTTCGTTTATTTTACTACTGTATAATCCTATTATTGTTACCACATGTACATACATATTATAAATGCAATGCAGTTAAATGTTGAAGTAGTCTTGTTTCATGTTTTTCAAATATCTATAATTAGAAATATTAATTGTCAATATCGTGATTTACAATAACAAAGTCAAGGTGTTGAAACATGAAAGGAGTATTTTAAAAGAGATCAAGTGACAAGGCATGAAGAGTTAAATAATGCATAATGTTTTATTGATACTATGATAGTTTTTCCTTACAAGTCGCGGGTGATAATTATTTTCCTTGTTTCATAAATTATGCAGACCTCATAATGATTAATTTCTTAATTTTTGTTGTTTAATAATGAATTAATGAGTAATATGTACTCCATACAAAAGAAGTGGCTTTATTTTAGTGCTTTTTTCCTTGTTCCATAAATTATTCTTAATTTTTAATTATGAACTTAACTATAAAATAGAAAAATATGTACTCTTCCTTCAAAAAAAAAAAGAAAAAGAAAAATATGTACTCCGTACAAAAGAAGTGGCCTCACTTCTTCAATTCACTTCTTTACGGACACTCTAACTTTCACACTTGTCTAGACATTTAAGACCATTATAGTTTTAACAAAACTAACATAATTTGTTTTTATAGTTGCAACGCTTTGACTTTAACATTTATAGTAATTGAATTATTCACAAGTACAAATTCTAAGAAGTTGATATTTTGAGATTCTATATTCAAACAAATCTAATGATTATTATTTCAATTTCTTAGCCATGATTTTCTTCACATACAAATCAATAAGGACAATTTATATGAGTAGTACGAAATTTTAACTATGAAGTCTATGATAATTACTGATGAGAAACTAGGAAGAACCATTAGAGAAATAGAGTAGATTATTACATTGACAACAATCACTCAGTACTCCTTCCTTAGGAGTAAACCTTTGCTTTTTAATAGTAGTACGTCAGTACGAGCATGTTCTGATTTACTGAACTAAGTTGAAATGAACTGAACTGAACTGAAATTAAGCTGAAGAGAACATGCCCGTACATCAGTATGATTAAGAGTTTGCTTTCTACCATTCTTACATTAACATTGCACTCAGTTAAAATTTATTACACCAAAAAATATACAAGTACTTACATGAACAAAGTATCCATATTACACATGTTTTTTTCATGAATATACAAAGTACATGATTTGGATGATAGATTGTTTATAATTAAGGAAAAAAAAAGTTTTTACAATTTTTCTTTTAAAAAAAGTAGGTGCTTTAGGTTTTAATGACACAATAAATACACCATCACAAATTGAGCCCAATTGGCACCACTTTTATTCTTTTCACAACTTTTATGCAATCAATGCTTTTTTTTTTTTTTTCTTTTTTGGCAAGTGCATATCACTTGTTTAATCCCCAGTTAATGATAAAGTCCATTATTACCAGCCAAAACCAAGTACTTATCTTTCCTTGTTAAGCCAGTACATGTATAATTTAATGCTTTACCAATCATATCTTGAACATAATTAGCAACTTCAAATCTGGTTCTCCCACCACTCCCACAAGTCCATTCCTTAGGTAATTTCTCAAGGAATTTCACGTGATAAGAAGGCCACGGGTTCATCATAAAAAAGAACGGATCAAATGCCTTGATCCCACTCGCGGTTGTCCCATAGAACATGCTAACGTCTACTTGTAGGGCAACAGGATTAATATCGTCACTTAACTCTGCAAATAAGGGACTAAATCTTAGCAAAAAAGGCTCCCTACACGTAGTCCCTTCGGGACATAAAAGAACGTTCCTCCCTTGGCTTAACACCTTGTACATGATCGCGGCATCTTTCTCCCTATCCCTTGTTAACTCAATTGTATCAATTGGACATAGAAATTTGGACAATTTGCTTATGCTATAGGTAAGCGTGAAGAGATTCATTCGACATATGTGTGAGACGTAGACTGCATCAAGTAATGTTTTGTGATTGCATACATAGATCATTCCTTTTGAATTTTCGGGTTTATTTGTATACTTAGGGTTGTCCTTTGAAGGAGTGTAAGGATAGCGTAGTCCAAGGAAGGCCGCGATGGGTGAGCACATTTCGTGAGGTAGCAAAACAGCTACAAGTATTCTTGTGATACTAAGGATAATCGCAAATGGTAGCCACATAAACATAGCTAGGGTATCTAATGGTGTGGGCATAAATGCTAGTCTACCATCATGAAATATCAATGGTTTAGGGTATTTTTCTTTTGGAAGATTATTCCAACTCTTCTTATCATCCTTGCTTACCAAATAAATATCCTGCACACATAAAAAATAAAAAAGATTAAAGCTTTAGACTGTTTACAATTAATTTTAGATTTTAATCTAATGTTTTAAAACTTGCATAATTAGCATAAACTTATGTAGTTATGTGGGGGGCTAATAATAAGGGCTTCATCAATGTATCGTAACCACTTATATATCAATTCAATCAACTACTAACTTAATTATCATTTATCAACCACATTAAGTAGCTAGTTCATGGCCTTTATTTATCAAGACAACTCATAAGCAATTCATTTTTAAACTACTACTACTTCATCTCATTCTAGTTTACCCATTTTGACTTTCACCACTACTCACATAAGTTATTTTGACTTCATTTTGTGATTTATTCTTAAAAAAGCATAGTTGAGTAGGATCTTGTTTGATTCGTTCCAACATTTATTTTCCAAACATCAAAGTAATATGATTTTTGGTTGTACATAATTGAAGATATATACGAAGTATTATTGTTTGAAATGGAGTGGCAACTGCGACTAGATATAATGTATTAACTAATATGAAACGAATAAATATATATTTAAGGCTAGAGATAGATACTTCTTACATGGAGTACTATTATTACTAATTTTAAACTTGCGACATAACCAATCACATTTATGCTTTAAAAAATTATTGATTTTGTATGCTTAAAACTATTTGGAAAGGTTAATGTTGAAATAAGCCTCTATTTATAATTTGCAAGTTTGCATGCATGCATATACATGAATTAGTCATATTAGTATCATCTTATTTTTGGAACAAGAGAACCTTATTACTTTCATTCACCCAATTTATTATAAGAGTTAAGTATTCATATGAATTATAATTACTTATTTTTAAGTGTTGAAAATTAGTTCCCAAATCTTAAACAATTTTACAAAATATTTGTTAAAAGCATTTACCTTTAAAATGTTGAAAGGGCGAGTTTTGTAAGATTTGGTGAAGCCACAAATCCCAACATATTGGCTTTCTTCGGACATCATATGTGAGAAGATTTTCTCTTGCTTATTTTTTCCAATCTCCGATTTATCCAAAAAACCAGTGTAATATCCACCAAAAACACCAATCTCTCGTCCAATAATGTCTTCAACACCCAAAAAATCCATTAAAAATCCTTCAACCATTACCTTGGGCAATTTTGTCACTCCCACCTTCCTACCAAACTTCATCACCACTTCAAGGCTTTCACAACCAACATTTTCTAAGAAGAATTTTGGCAAAACAATTCTTCCTATCTTAAAAGTCTCTTTCTTAATGCCGAAAAAGCAAATAAAAACCATGATTTCGAACCTCAAATGCTCTTCTAGGATGCACAAGAGTGGGTATATGAGGAGCAAGATTAGGGCTCTTATCGGCCCTCCGCCTTCAAAAGCCACCAACATGAAGTAAGGAAACATGGAAGATGATTTTAGTAGAATGTCTTCCATACTAAAAACTAAGGTGTTTTTTTGAAACATTTCATCATCTTCCTTTACATTGGTTAGGGAAGTGAACTTGTGATAGTTTTGTTGCATTTTGTACGTGGTTTACAATAATGTACTAGCTGCTCACTAAACTGTACTAGCTTGCTAGACGATGGTGTATGTCATAAGAAATCCTTAAATCCGTCCCATCTTTATATAGGTACATAATAAATAGAGATATAACGACTAGCGAAATTTGATTAAAAATATATGGTTTATATTTTAAACCTCTTTATTACAATACAAATTCTAGAAAATAATCTACTCCAAAAATATGTCGGTCCAAAAAGTTTAAGGAGGGGGCTTGGGCCCTTCTCATGACATTATAAATGTAGTCTGGTCCTAAGGTTTAATAAGTTCAGATAAGATAAGTGAAAATCATATAAATAGAAAACTTCTTAACATATAAGCATACACTTTAAATTTATAAAATTGAGTATTTGATTTTTCTTATATTTCAATAGCAAAAATAAGCATATATTTCAAAAATTGTACTTAAAATATAATTGCATGTAATATTTGAAATGTGTATACTTCGTATAATATGAATTCAATATTACGATAAGCATACATTTTTTTTGGGTGTTCTCTCTGGTTCGCCCTTTGGGTTAATCGAGATTCAAGGCTCAGTTTTGGATGGTTGGGTTCCAGTCTCCTCCTAATTGTTGTTGTGGGGGATCGAACATGCAGTCCTCCCCACCAAGTGCAGTCTCAATCACCACTGTACCAACATCCAATTGGTTGATGAGCATACATAATGCTCGCCTTAGAAATTCTCCCCTTGAAAGGGTTACCATTATCCTCATTCCAAATGTTAATTCCAATTTCTAAGTTTCTAATTAATCGGTATATATATTATATATTCGATCTATTATTCCTTGACACAGTCAACAGTAACAATTCTATAAATAACAAGTGTCTTTGTTTTTTTATTTTAAAATTTTTATTTTAAAATTAACTAAATTGAGACTATTTGTAAGAAGTCGATCTATCTTCAGTTTTCATGTGATTTAAGTAGTGTACTTCAAAATCAATCAAATAATTAAGCCAAGCTAAATCACAACTTTATAAGATTTTAAGTTTTTAACAAATAAAAATCACAAGCTTGAATGGACAAGTCACTCTCCTCTTTGGTTAAAAATAGCTACAATTAGGGGTGAGGGACCGATTTATATAATTAGAAAGATTTTCTCACCAAATTAAGTATAACTAATGATCTAACATAACTTTTTTTTGGGTGAGAAATTAATGTTGATTAATGGTTCATAAAGTTAGTTGTTTGGTGAGCTATTAGGTCTTTATATTGTAGGTAAATCCAAAATAATCCATAAAAGGAACATATGGTATGGTCGGTGTCATATATAATCTAGCAATGCATATAAACATAAAGGCTTCATTGTATTTACTTTTTTTTTACACTTAATTCAATTCAATAAGTTTTGATAAAGGTCGGGTTAATAAGCTAAGGGGTGTTAGAAGTTAGCGAAAATAATTAAGTCCAGATAGGTTTAGATAAGGGAAAACTAGATAATAAATTAAACAAAACGCAACATAAATATATGTCGTATGATCGGAAGGTATGTTATACATCTATTGATGCTATTAATTAATGTTTAATACGAAGCATATGTTTATTATTTGTATTTTTCCTCCTTATATGTCACCCATGAATTAGGGCTATATGTATATCATTTAATTTTCATATAATAGCATAATGTATAATTTTAATATTTTTATACAAAATCAAATTGCAAAGTATGTTTTCTACTATCTTATGTTATAAAATTTTCAATTTTATTTTTTATTTTCACGATTAAAACTCTAAGACAACGTTTATCACCTTCTTATTTGAAAATACTAATGAAATATCATAATGATCGATTAGCACGATACGAGAAGCTTAGCTTATTATAAGATATGATACACTCCTATCATAATGGAAATCTCTTCTATTATTAGACATTTAGATATGTAGATAGTTAGATTGTGACATAACAAGATTATGTGACCACCTCTGTCTTTTAGACTAGTTCCTCTTTTTATAAACTACGTAGATAGTTAGAACACTCCCTCTCTCCAATCCACTCATGACCTATCAACCCCCCTCTATCTCCTCCCTCCCACCCATTTTTACTGCAAAATACTCAATTAGTAGGGATTAATTATTGCAATAGAGAAGATAGATCATGTATATGTATTAATTGATATACTCAATCATATCATTCATTCATCCATATGTGTCACTCAATTAGGGAGTCAAGGGTGGTCCAAAAATAAATAAAAAAGCAGACAATGAGATCTAATTAATAGGTTACGTATATGACCATATACAGTACATGACGAGTAGTAGTTACTGGCTGGCCCAGGCCAGACAATACGTATTTAGAGTCATTATACGGAGTATATTATTCTGATATACTTCATATATACAATAATATACTGAAATAGTAGATTACTTAGGTTTGTTTGAAAATTAAATTATTTATAAAAATCAAAGTATTTATAAAAGGTACTCCGTATCATTTAAATTTTATTTGTACAAGTATAATTTCATACTAGAAAAAATTATTCATCATCCAAAATTTAATAATAACCTGAATTTTAGAATGTTTTATTCAATTATAAGAAACTCTTTATCGTTCAATTAAATTGATATTATGTTTCCAAAAAAAAAAAAAATGATCTTAAAAGTCAATGAGTATTTTGTGGCACCAAAAAAAAAAATTACAATAATTTTTATTATTCGAAAAATTATTTAAATAGCAACAACCTATAGATTTAAGCAATCAAAGAGAGATAGATGAGATATAATATTGTTATCATATACGGAGTATGAAGTACATTATTATTACTAGAGATAATGTATAAGCTAGCTTAGTACGTGATAAATTTTTTAAAATTTATGAGCATGAATTCATTTTAATATAACTTTTATTTGTTTTATATGTTGGGTGTCATTGGAGAAGTACTGTTCAAAAATTAATTTAATGAACACGTGGCGGTCATCGGTTCATCAAACACGAGTAGCGAGTATGATTAATTTCTTTATAATGAAAAATTGATGATCAGATCAATAAAACTATGATATGGCGCCACATTATATTACTTAAGCATTGTCATTGAGTTTAACCATTAGTATAAATAATGATTGAACATGATATATGTTATTTATTTCATAAATATATACTAGCTCATTTAAATCGGTCTTTTTATTAGCTAGGAAAAAATTGACCTTAATTAATATGCGAAACAAAATTGATTAAAGAGAGAAATGAACGAGTGACCAATGCAAGAAAATTTGGCGCATGGACCTACATGATATGTATAGACATGGACTTGTACTTGAATAAGTTACCCCATATGGCCATATATACAGGTTAGTGTATAAAGTATAAACCCTTTGTTGTAGGACATAAGATAAAGTGCTTGAAAGCTACGTGAATCGGCTATATTAAGAGGCTAGCTAATTATTTCATGCTTTTTTCAAGTATGAATAGTATTGTATTTTCATGGACCTAGTATAAATACAATACGACCCACTCTTGTACTGTATGTACAACTCACAAATTATCATACAATAAATACTTACAAGTATACCTACTAACTACTTTATACATACATTGAGTACTTTTGACAAATACAAGTATAAGTTTACTAAATGTTTGGACCAAAAAAAAAGTTTTTAAACCATCAGTTTTTGGTTTTGTGGTAAGGATTTTATCATAACTATGTGGTTGTGGTGTCAATCCACCCCCCACTGGAGGCAACTTGGAGTCGGGCGAGGATATTCCCTTATCCCCCACCCCACACTCACACACTTCTAATGAGTTTTGCCTGTTAACTTGGATCGAGATGACTTATGAGAGATTCCGGTCCTTCACGGCACCTTTTCCCTTACATTTGAATTTTCCGAACATAAATGATGTTCTCTCCATATGTCTTTTTTTTACTTGCTATAGCAATTTTATAAAATTACACAGGGTCTGTTCACTTCAGCTTAATTTCAGTTTAGTTTATTTCAGCTCCAATCAGTTCAGTTCAGCTCCTAATTAATTTCCTTCTCTCATAAAATATTTATTTCAGCTCAGTTCAGTTCAACTCCAATCAATTCAGTTCAGTTCAGCTCCAATCAGTTCAGTTCAGTTCAGTTCAGTAAATGTGAACATGCCCGTAATATATATAATTTTATTTTACTTGTAATTGACAATATAATTTTTGATTTTTCTCTTTACGTCTCTAATTTTAAAACAGACTTCATGTTTGAAGCAAAAAACGTGCTTGTTTGTTGGTAGGTTTAAGTGATCGACTCCCCTAGTGAATGTAGATACATAAATAAACAGAGGGGGTACATAATTTGTTCACAAGAAAATTTAATTACATAGAAATTAATTACAATTCATCAGTATTTCAATATATCGCAACATTCATATTCGTATCTAATTACAATAATTAACCAGTATTTTAATATATTGCAACATTCTTATTCGAATCTAATTACAATAATTAATCAGTATTCCAATATATTGCAACATTCAAATTAATATCTTCAATCACCAGAGTTACCAGCCAACATCATATACTTGTCTTTCCTAGTTAATACCGTACATGTGTATCCTAATGACTTTGCAATCTGAGCTTGCACATAATTAGCAACATCAATATTGGACCTACCACCACTTCCACAAGTATGAGATTTAGGTACATTTTCAAGTATGTTAACATAGTAATAAGGATATGGATTCAAGAGGAAAAATATTGGATCCAATGCTTTGATTCCACTCGCCGTTGTACCATAAAACATGCTAACTTTAACCTCTAAAGCCACCGGAACAATGTCATCAGTCATCTCCGCGAACAAGGGGCTAAACCTTAGCACGTAACGTTCCCTACACGTAGTCCCTTCCGGGCAAACCACAACACCGCCTTTGCTTAACATTTTTTGCATGACTTTCGCGTCTTTCTCCTTGTCCCTTGTAAGGATAACGGTCTTTATTGGGGCGAGTACTTGGCTGAATTTGCTAATGCTATAGGCAAGCGCGGTTAGATGGACTCCACAAGCATATGATATGTAGATAGGATCAAGCAACGTTTTATGGTTACACACGTAAATTTTGCCCTTGGAATTTCTATTTAATTGGTTGGTTGAGCTATTTAATAGTGTTTGTGAACAATTTTTTGACGTTAAACCACTTGTTCCAAGGAAGGCTAGTATTGGGAGGGAGAATTTGAAAGGTAGGAAAATTGGGATTATGATTCTTGTGATGCATAGGATCGCGCCGAAGGGTAGCCATATGAGCATGGCCAATGAAGCCATAGGGGTTGGAAAAAATGCTAACCTTCCATCGTGGAATATCAAGGGTTTAGGGTATTTGTCCCTTGGAAGATAATCCCATTTTTCCTTGTCAACTTTTCTCACCAAGTAGAAGCCCTAGCATATAACATTAGAAAGATAGTTTGAGTAGCTAATCAAACATTTAAGAGGAGAGAAGTAAATACTACTGGTACCTCCGTTTCATATCTTTAGCAAGTGTGAAATATTTTATATCTCACAAATAATACCCCAAATTTGCAAAAAATATGAAACGGATGTAGTATATTTTTTCATCACTTGTCAATATCTCAATTAGGTACTTTTACCGGTACTACTTCCTATAATTAGACTACATCATACAGAGTACGAGTACTGAGTACATAATTTATATAATTCTGTAGGTAGGTTTTTATAAATCTCATATTTCACGAATTATAAAATAGTATAGTTAGGAAATATAATTTCATTCCTCAGGTGATCTAAATAGAACTTTAATTAAGTTAGACCATCATCCAAATATAACTCTAGTTAATATGATTAGTAGTCTTTTGTAGTTTTGTACCATGGGTATTTCAATTAATTGAAAGTTGAGTGTAGTGTAACAGTGCATGCAGTGGAACTAAACATAATTATTGCCATGAAGTGGCCTGGAATTTCTAATTTCTAATAAAGAGGGTAATTCCTTTACGTATGCATAAAGTTTAATAATGATACCTTAAAAGCTTTTAATAATACTCGGTCGTCTAGGCAAAATATCCAACTCTGATCTAGCTAGTTTTCGATTTGAACAAAATTTGACCTTATTTGTACACTACTTGATGGATATCATTAGATTCGTATTTTATGTACTCTCCAAATTGATTTAATTTTTTTTTTCAATTTTTTGAAATGAACTAATTATGTAATGAAATTAAACGACAAATGAACGCTGATAAACTCTAATTTGACCTGACATGCATGTATTTATTTGATCATTTTTAAGATAAGAAATATTTACTAGCTTAATTAAGTTGAACTGAACATGGCGTAATATGACATTCATTGCTTCTCATCTGGCATTCTTATTTCTTTACATAAATTTTATCTAAAGATATTGAACTTATGAACCTAGCTTTAAATGAGTGAAGGACTAAAGATCAAGTACTGATGGTGGGGCAGAATGTTAAGCATATGCGTAACATACCTTGCAATTTGTAATGAGTTGTTCATCTTTAAATGTTTTCTCACATCCAGATATTACAATAACATTTTCCTCCTTGCAAACTAGATTTGTAATTTCCTTAGTTACACCCTTTTTTCTTTCCATCAAACCTAAATAATACCCTCTATATACCTTAATCTCCCTTCCAACAATTGTGCCAATTCCCAAATATTCTTTCAAGAATACCTCGACCATAACCCTAGGGAAATTAGTAACTCCCACCCTTTTTCGAAACCTTGTGAGTACCTCGAACCCTTGATATCCCACATCTTCCAAGAAGAATTTCGGCAAGACAGTTATTCCTATTGTTTTTAGGGTACTCGTTTTAACTCCAACAAAACACACGAAAACCATTATGTTTAGCTTCCATTCTTCGTCCACCAAGCAAATTAACGGGTACAAAACGAGCAATAAAAAAGCACGTAAAAGACCTCCGCCTTCAAATGCCACCAACATGAAGAAAGGGAACCATGAAGAAGATTTTAGCAAAGTTTCCTCCACATTAAAGACCAATGTATGGTTTAGTAGCTCCTCTAACCGCGAGGATAAACAAGTGTACACAAGAACTTTTGGTGACTCTATCTTATGAGAAAAATCAATAGTATTCCTAAGCTTCTTACATACATACAAGAAACATGACGCGGTTGCTACCATTTTGTTGTGGTACCTTACTAGAATCACATCTAACAATTTTTTTTGGTAACATATATAAGTTACATAACACGTAGTTTAGGCTTAGATTATACGCATGCATATATAAGGACTATGTAGAGATAGTATACGGCCGTTTTCAAACCTCAAATCTATATCAAATTAAACTTGCATTAGTGAAAACACCTAGCTAGTGTCTACAACTATAGACAAATGGACGCTTGATCTGTCTTAATATAACTTGTGATTAATTAAGACAGTGATTAAGGTCTATTGTTGGCGAATTCGTACCGTGTAGGCAAGCTCAGCTCCTTGATTTAGGCCACCACCTAAGCAAAGATTGCAACATTGCATTTATTAAGGTCTTTGTCCTCAATTATTATTAACTACAAGTTACATACACAAATAAACTCTCGTGTTTATGCACAAAAAGGTTTCTTCATGCATGATACTTATACTCTTTAAGTCTTAAATGTGACTATATAAGAAAACCAAATGCGCTTATTTAAGGATCTAACCAAATCAATTAAAATTAAGCTAACTAATTAATTGTGGGACATTTTGGGGACCTATATTGGGGCCAAAGACGGTTATTCTTAGTTTCCTACCCATCCTCTAATTAGTACGAGTACTTTGTATTTGTTGATACAAAGTACTACGTATAACATATCTGTGACATTTCGTTAGATGAGTGATAATAATAGTTGCAATAAGAATAAATCTCTATACTCCTTTTGTTTCTGATTAACTATATATTGCAATAATAGGGTGTGCATAAAAGTTTTAAAAAAAATTACTATGTACTCGTATAAAATAAGGAGTAGGCCAAAATGAATATTTAATGATATAAAGAATTTTTTTTTTATTGTTTTAGAGGGGATTATGATATAAAGTATAGTTAATAGGGTTACCTACGTACATAAATAATTAGCGCCGGGTGATCGAGAAAAATAATTTTTAAAAAAACAAATTTTTAAGAATAGTCAAGCTAGGTCTATTTTCATGGTAATGTTACCGGTTTATCTCTTTTACTCTACAATTCTACAAATTTCATTACCATTAATTATTGAATTATCACAACTAAAATCATTCCCGTTACCATTAATTAATTATAATTAACCGGCTATCAAACAGGTTGCGATTTGCGAATGGATTCGTTGGCCTTCAATTATCGTACAGTTCAACAGTCACTATTAGTCTATTATTTATCGGTAAGCCTCTTGAACCATACTTGTCAATGAATGTAACGTAGTAGCGTACTCCGTAATAATTTGTGAGACTAGTTGCTTACTAATAGTGAAGTTGGGGTGGTGTGTGAAATATATATTAGTCGAACGGTCCATTTTTTATGACTTAATTATAAGAAAACGAAATGATCGAGTTAAAAGTTTCAACTAATTAATCAAGCTAACGTGATCATGCATAGGAATATAGGATGGTTGATTTGAAACCGGTTCATTCAGTAAAGGAACCCATACATACCGGCCCGGTTACATTGGAATGAACCAAAACTCACCCCCTTGGCCTAGCCTTAGCTTCCATCTCTTGGGTTCCTATATATAAACTCGAAACTTGGAATGGCTCGAAATTTCGAGATACTAGTAGAGAAAGTGCAAATTTATCGAAAAAATAATATTGTGATTACTGTGATGAGTGTTAACCGTTTTAAAATTATACTTGTACATACATACATACATACATACATACTTGAATTATGAACGTCTCTTATACAACCAAACAGCCAATACATAATGTCTTTGAGCTCATTGATATAGTTAATGATACTTTCGCGGCATATACACCTCATCCTTAAGTAGTGATAATCATACATGCAATTAAATCAAACAAACAAATTAAACCATGCCAATGCAACAAGGTAGGATTTAAATCGATTTTTAATGTATAATGGAATATAATCCATATAATCTTCTAAGAGTTGTAACTTCAATTCATTTTTTTTAACGTATCAATGTGTTATACTTAGATATTATGAGTGTGATACTGCTGGTTTGATTTGCGTTGGCAGTTGCTTTCTGTTATGGTTGATATAAATATATGATGCTGATGTAAGATGTTAAGATGAGAATGAGAAGTTGTATTGTTATGGTTGGTAGTTACGTATGAAGTAGATGTTGTTATTGTTGATAAGTCAATGTTACGTTGTCTTAAATACAATGTGAGTTGTGAGCTAGTTACTGATCCGTACTCCATTATTTGAACAGTCAATATTCAAAATATGCTATAACAGTTAACATCCCCCTCCAAAAAAAGAAAAAAAGAAAAAAAGAAAAAAAATAATAATAACCGAAGTACATTATTGGAAATTCGAAAGTACAATTTTAACGCCAAAGATAAGGTACTTTTAATGAAATTGGACCATCAAGAGTTCAAGACTAAATCTCGAGATAAAATGCAAAAAATTACCTATATTTGGATAAAGTACGTACATCCGCCGCTACTATCTGAATTGTGCATCATCATACTTTTTTGTACAAAGGCTAAACGCCTAAACCACATCATACTTCGTATCAAAACACAAAGAATTCGGTATTGGTATCGTCTATATCGAATGGCTAGTACAAGTGTATGTAAGGACCTAACCAAAGTGTTCAGTTAGAACAAAGCAATATTGGAGGAATAATCGGAAGAGAAAAATAGAAAATTTAAGGCCGGGAAGAAAAAGAAATAAGCGAATAAATTATAAAAACAATGTGTAGTTTATAATTGGTCCAATTTAATCAGCACGTAACACATGATAAGGCATCTAATTTACTAATATTTTCATAGTATTGATATCATATGTAAGTAATACGGTGGGTGACATAATGTAGAGTAGTAGTCGATTGAAGGGCTCATAGGCTCATACTACGTATAAATAAAAACAGCGTATTCGAATGACATACAAATAATAACTACAAGTGTGAAGAATGCATATGGCCCGGCCCATTAACGATCGCTTTGACTTGCTCCAATAGTGGTGTGTCAAAAGCTATTCTGGACCAAAAAACCAGTCTGGTTTATTTTCGAATCGTGAAATTTAAAATTTAGGTCCGATCTGGTTTAAAATTCTTTAAATACCATTTTTGGACTGCATTGTTTAAATTGTTCAAAATTATGAATAAAAAACTCTATAATGTTTAATTTTTGCCTTCAATATTCTAGGAGTTTTTACAATACTTAATTTTTGCCTTCAATATTCTAGGAGTTTTTTTTACAATTGCATACCTTTTACAATGTGGATACTATTACAATATTACAAGTATTACATACTTCAACAGTTCAACTGTCTCACTAATATTAAGTTTTTTTTCAAGTTGCTTAGTTTGAAAGCCAAAGGCCAACCAAGGTTTGAGATGCATTAACAATGGGATTGCATTGCTTATGAGTAGTTGTGGATAAAGGAACCAAGAACTTAGATGTTACATGTTCAGTACTCCGTAGTACGGTGTACTTCAGCTGTTCATGTGGATTTTGGGATTCACGAGGATTTCGTGTTGTGACTGTTGTCATATTCAGCAATGGACCGTCAACTAGAAATATTCCTCCACATTTTTTACCCATTGTGGGTGAATTTCTACAGCAACAATTTTATGAGCTTTGTTTGTGTAATTGTGTAACGTAAAAGTGCGGAAATCCCAAATTCATAATCCATACAAACTACTACCTCTGTTTCTTTTTAGTTGACACGTTTTGACTTTAGCATTATTTATCCACCTCCCTTTGACCATATTTTATGCTTATTACGTAATGAAAAATATAGTCATGTGGGATCTTGTTAGATTCGTCACGTTACATACTTTCAAAATATCAACTTTTTATAATGTTTACTTATCGATAATTAAAGATATTAATTAATGATTGAATACGTGCATTGGCAAACGTGACTAAAGAAATGTGTCAACTAAAAAGAAACGGAGGTAGTATGAAACTATTGACTTCATTACTTGTTGAAAATACACACCAAAATTCGTTATAAATACATTAGAAATAAATCAAATATGCAATATGAGTATTTCACTATATGTATGCCTCTATAGTTTACGTATATTAATTATGTCCCCTTTAAAAATACCTTATGTATCGATTATAACTTTTTTAAAAAATCGGGTATACAATATATATTGTACATCTGTTATAAAGTTGACCTAAAATAATTTAGACTTATCCTGAATTAAATAAACAACAAACTAAAAAACCACAAGAAAACCTAATTAATAAAGCAATTACTCAACATCAACCAAGAGCCCTAGTCTTTCTCAGCACCACTTTGGCCTGGTCATGCCACATCACACCTCTGAGATCCTCCAATAATATTACATAAAAATCTTTAGGAACTGCCTCAAACACAACTAAGTTTTGTTTCAAATCAATCCCATAATTGACCAACCAATTAGTTGTTCAATCAGCTTAATTGGTAATACGTAATAGTAATCTCCCATTCCCTACTACTTCGTAGTAAGGAGATACTAGTTGGCCCTAGTAAGCTTTACATTGGCTGAACACAACTATCTGAAGATCTGAATATCCGATTCGCATCCTATCCCTTGGCATATTCGATTCGATACTAATTTCGAATCGGATATCCAATCCTAAATTTTAAAATTTTTGGATATCGGATATCTTTTCAGATATCAATTTTTGGATTTTTGAATATCTGAAATATTTTGGATGTCGAATTTGGATAACAGATATCTTATCCATATATCCATATTTTGGATATCGGATAATTTGATATTCGAACCAAATATCCAAAAATATGGGTATTAAGTTACATTTTCTTTAAAATTAAATCATAATTAAAAATTATAATAATATAATATTTTGAGTATCAAATTTCCAATATGATAATTTTCAGATCGAATATCCAATCCGTGCTCACCCGTACTTTACATACATCATACATGTATGATTGTACTTACAATCTCTCATGAATTAAGTTGAAACCAAGAACTTGGACAACAAATATTTTATAATTGGGCCCCAAATTGAAATAATTTGTTCCATATCATTTGAGTTGGCACACTCCAAAAATTCCTCCATTTTTCAACCCAAACCCGCCCATTATTTTTTTTCTTTTTTATCCAAAAATAATAAAATAATGCAACAATCCAACTCACTCTCCTCCCACTTCCCCCCATTCACAACCTCTCCTCTTCCCCCATTTCCCTCAATTTTCTCTCTCCTACCTTCTTTCTTCTGCAACTCCTCTTTCCGGCATTTCGTCGAACACCTTCCAATCAATTGCCCAGAATTCATCTCATCAACAAATTCAACAATGTCGCTTCGACCCAATTCCAGAACCGAGGTCAGGAAGAAGTCTTACAAACTTGGCGTCGATGCCGATGAAGCTCGCCGTCGTAGGGAGGACAATTTGGTTGAGATCAGGAAAAATAAGAGGGAAGATAATCTTTTGAAGAAGAGGAGAGAGGGTATGGTTCTTCAATCTCACCCTCAACCCCTCAATCACGATGCTTCTCAGAATATCGAGAAGAAGGTACAATTTTAATTAATCGTACATTTTTTTTTTGAAATTGTTGGTTTTTTTTTTTTGTGCCGATCCTTTGATTTCTGGGCTGTTTTTGTTTTGTTTTATGATTAATCTATGCTTTTGATTAGGTTTAGGTTTTTGGTCGTGTTGTTTGTTTTACCTGGGAAGTGTAGTTTTAGGGTTGATTTACTGTGTTGGAGTTTTGCCCAGAGTATCAATTGATGTTATACCTCAGATTTGATGGGTTTTAAGCGTGATTGGTTAATGAGGGGATAGAAATGAATTGAGAATTGCGTTTGATGAAAAGTTTTGGTTTTTTCCTTGCGACAGTATTTTGAATCCAGTGAATTATGTTACTTGGATTTTGGGATAAGGATCGAGTACAAGGCGTGATCGTCGATTTTACAGTAGCTTTGTCTGTTTTTGGTTTGGTTTTTAGTGTTTGAATGTGAGATCAAATCCTCTTAATTTTAGTGTTTTTGGGTTGGAATAAAAGTCCAAGAGATTTAAATCATTGCCAAGTTAGTTTGCTTGGGGAATGGTCACCCAGGTTTTACCTCTTACATCTGCCTGCTTGATGCGCCGTGTATTTTGTTAAATGCTATTCAATGAAGATAGTCAAATATATCTTAGTTGACATTTGACAAACCCTGAATTTTAGAAGCTTTGGGATTTAGGCGTATAAGTAGGTAGACTGTTGGCCTGTTTATGAAACTAGTTAAAATCACTACCAAGTTTAGTTACATAATAAGTCGCTGAATATCTTAGAGTTAGTATAGTCAAAAATATATGCTGCCTCAAGTTTGACTAAAACAGATGGAGCACCGATTTGCATTATCTTTCTAGAGCAGTGAGCATAGAGGAGTCTTCTGATTTTATTTGACTCAAACTCTAGAAGCTTCTGGATTTCTTAGGGTTGTGCTAAGATTGTTGCCTCATTGAGTTTTAACTGGCTTCCAGTTGGTTGTTTTCGCCCTTTACCATCTCCAGCCATCTGTTGTCAATTGGTGCCACCTCCTTTGTGTTTTTTCTGATTTGCCTTGTTGTTATGACTTTTAGAAATAAAATAGGTTATAATCTGTCTAGTTTGAACAATTTGAATCTAATTTGGAGGTGGGAACTCTGGGAAGGGTTGAGTGACATAATTTTAGCGTAGTTTATGGAATAAATAGTTGCTGCCACTTTGTGAAGTTTATTATCCCCTCAACATTATGAAGAATCATATGCTTATTAGGTAAACAAAGTTAATTTAGCTGGTAGAGAACTTAATATTTGAAGTGGGCCGTTAAATTGATTTATAGTTGTACTTACCTTTGAGAGAGATGAGCCTGAGCTAAAGCGTAATTTGTTGCAGATGATGCATGTGAAAAGAGGGATATGTAGAATAATATATGGATTGAGGGAATGATTAAATGCTTGCATTTGCGGTTGTCCATTTTTGTGGGAATATACTTGCTATCTTCATTAAAAAAAAAACCTGGGGAGAAATAGGTTCAGGTTAGGGCCAATAAGTAGATAAGGGCTACCAAGCCCTATTTACTAAAAATCATAACCAATAATAAGTTTAGGTAAGTATTAATCTCAGATCTGATCTTGGTAAACTGGTAATGGGTGTGGAACCACTGTTGCTGGCAACATGGATAGTTTGTTAATCATGTAACCGTATCCTCAAAATTGCGAAGTGGATATGTGGTTTAGCCTTATTTTGAAAGTGTGAATCATCTACCAAGGTCACAATGTGAGATATTCACATATGATTTTTTTTTTCCTCCTTTCTCGCCTTCATAGAAATTGTGGGGCGGGATGTTCATTTGTTTCTGTGATATTGGTATAGGGTAAATTCTCTGGTATCCCTTGATATGTTCATATGTGTGTTTAATATTTTGATAGCTATATAGATCAACTTAGGAAAGTAATGTCTCTTTTTCGATGAAAAAGCTTTGATGTCTTTTTACTATTTCGTCTTTTGTTCAGGAAGTCCTGTATGGAAATAATGAGAAAGCAGTTTTTTCTTGCTATCTACAATCTGATTTAAACCTTAAAGCTTGATGTTTCTAATTGTACATAAAGTTGTATACTTGTCTTTTGAGTTTATCCATTTTGACATGGCTATTGTAGTATGGCTTTTGTGGTTATTTTGTCGGAATTGAGTATATAATATGCAAACAATAATCATATTTTTGAACATCTAAAGATTTAAATTTTACATGGCCAAAGAAGTAGTTAGAGTATTATATCAGGAGGGCATATGACAAATTGATAATGCGACTTGTGAGCATATAGGCTAGTGGTGGCATATCACATTTCAACTGTTTCATCTCGTTTCTGTGTACCAGTTGGAAAGCATCCCTATAATGGTGCAAGGAGTGGCGTCTGCTGATCCTAATATTCAATTAGAGGCGACCACTCAATTCAGGAAGCTTTTGTCTATCGGTTAGTATGAACTTGCCCTCTGGTATACATCCTTCTTTCATGGAACATGCTTTTGATACTGTATTTTATTTCTGTACAGAACGCTGTCCTCCAATTGATGAAGTCATTAAAGCTGGTGTTGTCCCAAAATTTGTGGAATTTCTTGACAGGCATGATCTACCTCAACTTCAGGTTGGATTTCTTTTTAATTTTTTGTTCATTATTGATACCATTGTAGGTCTCTGGTTGATGATCTGTAATCTGTCTTATCTGCAGTTTGAGGCAGCTTGGGCTCTGACCAATGTGGCATCTGGGACTTCAGAGCACACAAGAGTTGTGATTGACCATGGTGCTGTCCCAAAGTTTGTTCAACTTTTAGCGTCTGCTAGTGATGATGTCAGGGAACAGGTAATTTTTTTTTCCCCTTTCTTCTTCTTGGTGTGCACTTTTTTGGATTAATTCTTGAAATTAATCTTGATTATAAACAAATTTTTTAATTCAGTTGTATGTCTCTTTTTGTGAATAATCACACCATCTTGCAGTCTGAATTATTGCCTTTATAGAGTTTATATAAGTTTTATTTTCTTTGATATATGATATTTCTTCTATTTAATTTTCTTGTAAGGATTTGATGAGATATATTTATCGGTTTCTTAGGAACTTTGTTTAGTTCTGTCTATCTTCTATCTGTCATGCTTGTGTTTATCTTTCTTGGTGATGGTGTAATGAGATGTAAGAGCTCTTGAACTCTATCATTGACATTTGACGTGCAGGCTGTATGGGCTTTGGGAAATGTTGCTGGTGATTCTCCGAGCTGTAGGGATCTCGTACTGAGTCATGGTGCACTAGTGCCATTGTTATCTCAGCTGAACGAAAACTCCAAACTGTCAATGCTAAGGAATGCTACTTGGACATTGTCCAACTTTTGTCGTGGAAAACCACCTGCACCCTTTGACCAGGTTTTTATTTTATCTGATGGTGTTATTTTGGCAGAAATAAAAGAGTGAGACCAGTATTGAATATGTTTTGCTTGGTTTTCTCAGGTCAAACCTGCGTTACCTGTTCTTAAACACCTCATTCATCTAAATGATGAAGAAGTTTTAACCGATGCCTGCTGGGCCCTTTCTTATTTGTCTGATGGCCCTAACGACAAAATTCAGGCTGTCATTGAAGCTGGAGTATGCCATCGGCTCATGCAGCTCCTTCTGTATGTTTTTATACTTATGTGCTGTTTCTTTTTTTTTTTTTTTTTGTACATATACATGCTTTCATTTGTTTTCTTTTCATTGTGTTTTAGTTTGGTGATTCATTTTTCGAAACATACTCTACCCTTGATGTTGTGACTAATTTGAATCTTTACTTCATGTAGTCATCCTTCACCGACAGTTCTTATTCCTGCTCTTCGAACAGTAGGGAATATTGTCACTGGAGATGATAACCAGACCCAGGTACTGATCTTGGTGTACTTAATACTTATAGCTGGTGATCTTTTAGTTTTGTCTTACGCCATGTACCTAGCTGTATCTTAAGAGTGTTTTATTTATTTATTTTGTTTTATTTTTTTTTTTTAGTTAAAATGTAGTATTTTTTTTAACGTAATTATTTTTCTTCTGGAGGTTGCTTTAGCTAATGGAACAAAGAAAGGCTATGACTCATTGAGATTACTTTTGGGAACATATTTTAGGGGTCTGATGTTGTGCAAGCATATATGTAAAACAAATTTCCTTAGGAAGAAGTTGGTAATATGAATTATAAGGTGAAAAATAAGGTGATCTTAGATGGTCAAGCAGTCAAGCTTTTTCGTAGCAACGACTTATTGTGAATGAATAATGTCTAGCTCTCTTTTTATATTTTTATGTCAATCTTTTATCCCTCTAAATTTTCTTTACCTGACTTGTAAATTAATATTGCAGTTTGTATTGGACAACCAAGTTCTTCCTTGCCTTTACCAACTTCTCACTCAAAATCACAAAAAGAGCATCAAGAAGGAAGCATGTTGGACAATATCGAACATAACTGCTGGAAATAAGGCTCAAATTCAGGTACTGATTTGATTTTGCTAATATTTGGCTTTCTTTTGTGAAGATTTTTTCTTTACCTAATACCTATATGATTAATGTGTAAAAACTGCCACCATTTCTTTCTCTAATGTGTTTGCAAATGTATTGGATGACTTGTGGCTGAACGAAATGCTTGATATGCTTCCATGCTGGATTTTTTGTTGCTTTTATTTTTCCATAATTACTGCTACGTTTCTCAATTCTTGCTTGTCTTTTTGATCCATGGTATATGCTGAGCTTAGAGCATTTTGTATCTTGAGTTCTATGAGTGTTTGTGTTTCTGTTGTGTTTTGATTGTATTTCTGCTAGCAGTATTGTTGCATTGTGATCTAGGATTAAGGAACCGTGTGCATTTATGCCATTGTGATAAAAATGTTGACATTTTGTTGTTCCTGTCATTCAGGCCGTTATTGAGGCTGGTCTTGTGCAACCTCTCGTGCAATTGCTCCAGAATGCAGAATTTGACATTAAAAAGGAGGCTGCATGGGCAATCTCAAATGCCACATCTGGGGGATCTCCTGATCAGATACGGTATGCCATACATTATCCGTGCTTTCTGGTATCTTTGTTGTGTTTTTATTGATAGAGGGTTCTGCACTGTTCTTTGTTAAATTAAGACTTCATGAATTATGATGAATGTTATGGAAGGGTGGGCTGGACTAAACTTTGCCTCTCCAGTAATGTGCCTGGACTACGGATTGTTCTCCCTGGTATTTTTTAATGCCCTATTTTCAACACCTTTGGTTATGATTAGATGGCACTTAGCTGAATAGTTGTATCCCTTTTTGCCTACTGTGCATGGATTGCTGGGGTTAACATCCTTACTGGTAGTGAGTTTTCTGCTTTCTTCTATTATTTAATTATGAGTTGAAAGTGTAAAACCGTAAATGCTATTTTTCCATTTTTAATAACCTTAGGGTTTTTTTCTTTTTTTTTTTTTTCCTTTTTGGAATACAAGTTGGGGAAGGTACAATGGGAAGTATAGAAAAGACGTTAAGGCATGTAAGACAATTTTGTTTCTTATGCTAACTATGTGAACAAGTAAGCAACAAGGAACATTTTTCTATTGTCATCTTCTGATCAGCTTTTAAAATTGATTCGTTATAGAATTTTACTTAATTTCTACTGGAACTTGGCTAATTTGGTATTGAGTTAATGGGTTATGGTTGCTTTGGTGGTCATAGCATGAGATTGGGGATTAGTCGAGAAGTATACAAAAGTTACAACTGTAGAGAGACAATGTGAGTTTTACTAGATGGTACTGAGCTATTGAGCTAACTCTGTTTGAGAGCTTCAATTTTCTAAGGATCAAACTACAATACTTATGTAAGCAACCATATTCTGGGAATTCAATAGCACAAGTAACCAAATTCAAGTTCAAGAAGAAAACTAATTCTTGGAACAGGGTGTCATCACACTCGCTCATCAGCTCAAAAAGCATAGGACTTTAGTGGTGTCATTGTTACATGCAGTCCCTATCTATCTGCTCCATTTCATAATCAATACTCTTGAACTTTCCATTCCATTATGGAATATTGGATTTTTTTGGTACCTCATTTATCTTCTTTGTCATCGAGCTTGGTTGAAGAGAATCCTTATTTATATGTTAAGTGGTTACTGAATGCTTAATTGAATCGAACTCCTTTAGTAATTATCAATCAATCACCCAACAGCCCCAAACTGTCAATCTTAAACACAAAAAACCTAGGAGATTACAAACACTAAACTTATTGGAGCACACATTATAAGGGAGGAAACCACTCACATTGAACACTGATAATATTGATATTTCTTTTTCCAGAATGTTTGTTCATACATCAGTATCAAGTGTTAGTTGAACAGTTAGAAATTCCTACTATTTCTCAGAGAAGTTTGATGGAAGACTTTGTCTAATGGTAGAGCTGCAGAGGTGTGGATTCTACTAGCAATAGTCCCTGGACCCTGGAACATTGCCATTACTTGGCAAGTTTTTTTTTTGACCAGCAAATACCGCTCTCTTGGAACTGGGTTTTGGCTCTGTAAGTCTGGATACAAATAAGTTGGGCGCTTGGGACATGTTATTTGGTGTATACTGTATGTTGTTGAGTGAATTATAATTGGAGAACTTGAAGATAAAAGAAGAAATAATGTCTTTCTTTTTTTTTTTTTTTTTTTGGGGTGTGAGAGAGAGAGAGAGAGATGGAGCATGGTAGCCTTGGTTAGTTTGCTACAGTAAATAGAGCTCTTCATGTGCAAACGTATGTTGTGGGACTGAATAGCATGTGCTGCTTGATTCTTAGATTTAATTAGATGCAATCCAAAACTCCCCATATATAATTGAATATCTAGCATGTGCTGTTTCATGGGCGGACCTACGTGCCCCAGCATCCTCATTGATTAGAATATTGGCTAGCTTTAAGCCTTCAAGTAATTTTTGAAGGGAAAATAAGAATTTTCTTCATGCATGCACTCATTAAATCATACTTCATTTTTTTTAGTTGACACGTCTGACTTTGAGCACTATTTACACTAGTTCCTTTGACTTCTTTCTGTGATGTATTCTTAAAAATATATAATAAAATTATAGCTATGCTACGTCTCGTGAAATTCATCTTGACATCTATTTTCCAAATATCAAAATTTTATAATATTAGCTTTAAAACAACTGAAGATATAAATGTTTGAAACTGTGCGTTAGCAAATGTGTCTAAAGGAAATGTGACAACTAAAACAAAATGAGTAAGTACAAAATATTCAAAGATTTAGAGTAAAAATTGTCAATTGATGCTTTTTGCATCTCTGTTTTATAACTTTGACATTTCCTTAAATCCAAACAAAATGTGAGATCTGCTTGACTGTCTTAGATCTTTGTAGTGGTAATGCTTATTTGATTTTCAAGTCATCTTTTGTGGTACAAAGTTTGAATATTCTCTGAATTTTGTTTTGTTTTCGCAGATTTTTGGTCACTCAAGGTTGTATCAAACCACTTTGTGATCTTCTTATATGCCCTGATCCTCGAATTGTCACGGTTTGCCTTGAGGGGCTAGAGAACATACTCAAGGTAGGAGAAGCTGACAAAGAAATGGGAATGAATGGCGGAGTTAATATCTATGCTCAAATGATTGATGAATGTGAAGGATTGGACAAGATTGAGAACTTGCAGACTCATGATAATAATGACATATACGAGAAGGCAGTGAAAGTCTTGGAAAAATACTGGGCTGAGGAAGAAGAGGAACAGAATGTTCAAGATGGTGCAGTTATGAACCAGCAGGGCTTCAACTTTGGTGCTACCCAACCCAATATTCCAGCTGGCGGTTTCAAGTTTGTTTAAAGTGGAGCTTTTGATGGTTGTAGTCTCCGTGTCTCTTAGGCCTCTTCCCTGCACCCGAACCCCCCGGACTGAATTTTGGAAGCTGTCTTTGCTATTTTAGTCCCCCTTAGAGCCAGTGTTTTGGTCTTGCTCTTAGGGCTCATTGTTTTATCATGAACTATGGGTCTATTTTGTTTTGTGTTTCTGCCTCTCACAGGAAAATTTATGTTATACTCGGAATTTGTATTTAGTTGCACAAGTGTAGTAAAAAGTTTCTTGCCATTGGCACCTTGAATTCGTTGAAAAATTTAAGTTTCAGGTTGGTCATCAAGCTAAGTAAGGAGAATGTTCTTGCTGTTTTGCTTATGCATAAGCATAACTACTGCTATATGGCTGTGTTGTTCCCTTAATTTTTACTTGTATAATTTTCTGGTATAGGTAAAGGTGTAAAGATTGAACTCCCATGTCTAGTTAATGTTTTTTTATTCCTTGTTCTAATATTGTGTTGCAAGAAAAAAAATATTTTGCACTCAAACATCATCACTGTTCACCGAAACTCAGTGAAGAATATATCGCAGCTAAACATGCAATGCATACCAGCAGTTGACTATGGATTTGTCAAATCTGAAATTGATTCAAAAGTCTAATCTATTGCATTAACCTTAATTAGTTCAATTGACCTTGTGTTTTACAGTTTTACTTAAAGTACCAATAGCATATGGGTGCTTTGTTGTGCCTTGAGTCCTATGACTTATGATGAAGAAGGCAATACCAATATACGTAGTACCATGCAAGTATATTAACATAATTGAGGTCATGTTTTGATTATTAACTCCTTTCGTTACAAGTACTTTACAAGTGGAGTACTTCACTACTTTCTTTCCACTTCGCACCACTTTTGGACAAAGTAACAAAGTCTATCCAAGATAGATGATATGAATCTGTAAAAAAGCCGCCATAGTATAAATCACGTTTAATTACTTGAAATTTGACCAACCATGTTAAAACTGCCCTTTGACATACTATGCCATATGGCTAGGAGGTCGTATCATGGTTTGGTGGTTCTATTGTTCTAACCAACTGTATGGATACGAGCTCGACATGGCCCAATGTCATCTAACCTAAAGGCAATGCATTACACATTTTCATGTTATGTTGTTGCTATTTCTAGACTTTAGTACTTCCTTTGTTTTTTTTTTTTCACGCTTGTCGTTTGTTGTACTTATACTTCCTTTGTTGTACTTCATTTTCATCTAACCTAAAGGCAATGCATTATACTCTTTGTTGTACTTCATTTTCATCTAACCTAAAGGCAATGTATTTCTCTTTTTACGCTTATCGATGTATGTTTTCAATCTTTAATATTACTAATTATCAATATGTAAAATTTATAAAAATTTGATATTAAAATTGTATAAACCGAGACGAATTTATAAACCGTCAAAATTAGTCAAAGTAAAACACATGAATAGTGTAAAAGTCAAACTGTTGCAACTATAAAAAATACGGAGGAATTACTTTACAAGTCTGGGCTTAGCAACCCATTACCCGATACCCTCTAATTCACCATTTGTTCTCCATCAATGGCCGCCATTGCTGAGCTCAACACAGAGGAGAGAGAAACACAGAAAACAACTCCATCAATGTCCGAAACCAATGAAGAAGAAGAAAAACAAGGAGTCCTACTATACTACAAGTACACCTCTTCTCCCATCGAAAACCTAACCCAACTCTTCACATTCTACGAGTCAAACTGTTCCTCACTCGGTCTACTCGGCCGAGTTCGACTCGCTCCTCAAGGCGTCAATGTCACAATCGGCGGTAAACTCTCTCTCCTCCATAACCACATCGCTGCTCTCCTCGACAGTTATGGCGGTTTCTTCGAAGGTACCGACTTCAAGCTTGCTTCCTGCGATGAACCCTTGAGTATGGAGGTTGCCAAAGAGTGCGGTTTCACTTCGCTTTCTATTCGAATTGTTAAGGAATTGGTTACTCTTTCGTCGAATCCTTTGATTAAGTCTCCTTCGATTTCGAATGCTGGGCGGCATCTTTCTGCGCTTGAATTTCACTCAGTTCTTCAGAATTCTGGTATGTAATTTCGTATTTCTTTTGATTGTTTGTGAATTGAAGGAGTTTTATGTTCTTTTGATCGTTAATTTGTAGAATTGCTCATATTTTTGGTTTTAAATGCGTATATTGATTGCATTTCTAGGTTAATTATGAGTTATCTGATGATTGGTGTATATAGAATAATGCTTTCTAAGTCCTCAATTTACGGAATTTGCTCGAAATTGCTCAAAATGCTATTATTATCAATGATAACTACTACTTACTATTGTTGAGAGCATATGTTTAAGTATCATACTACAAATTAATCCCCCAAAAAAAGTGGTGGCAATGTAGGATGGTAGGAATGTGGCTTATATAAGTGGGATGGAGTAGTCTTAATGTTGTAAATTGTTTTGTCATTTTTGTTGGAGGTATGTTGGCAATTGTTTGTACTTAATTGGCAATGTGAATTTTGTTGTGTTTGGAAGGAGAACTTTTAAAAGAGGAGTCGCCAATCGACTTTAAAAAGCTTGTATTACTGGATGCAAGGAACTTGTATGAGACGAGAATTGGGAAGTTTGAGTCTCCAGAGGTTGAGACTTTGGATCCTGTTACAAGGCAGTATAGTGATTTGCCTGCCTGGATAGACAGTAATGCTGATAAGCTGCGTGGCAATTGCGTCCTCATGTAAGTTTGAAGGCTTAATTTTTACTAAGTTCTTTCTGGGGGGAGGGGGGTTAGTTAGCAATGTAGAACAATGTTTCTATAAATAATGAAGGTGATGTAATCAAGTTGGAAAGTTCGGGTTCCCAAAGTATAGAAGACCATTTTGTCTCCTAACCATCCCCTTTACCTGCTTTATAATGTCCTCATTAGTCTGCCTCAACCCAATAATCTTAAATATTCCTTTGGGCTTTGTCAATTGAATCTTCTTCCACATAAACCATTTTCAAGATTGAGGTTTCTTCTTCTGAGTTCATTCCCCATATTTGTTAATTTTCCGTGTCTCCAAAAGATCACCATTTCTTGGTGTTGGATCTCAATGTATTAAATCAATATCCAACCGTAGATATTAACATCATTGCACTTTAGAAGAAGGCTATCATGGGCATCTCTCTGTTCTTTTTAGGATTAGGCTTAGTAGTGTTAATGCATCCAATCTGCCTACTGCATCCCAAGTTGGATTATTTTTGAGACATTAGGTAAGATTGGTGCTGAAGCTCGTGCTTTGTCAAATTTATCCTGTTAAAGGTATTACACTAAATAAACTGTCAACCCATGGGGAATGGGAAAACTGCCTTAGCTGTTATGCAAATATTTTAAATCATCACCTTTAGCTACAACTCCATCAATCTAAAGACTACTTCCACTTCAGTATCATTGGGAAATATAGTGAATATAAAGGCCCTTTTAACTGTCCCTCCAGGGCTTCACTTAATGGGTCATAGATTCATCGATCAAACAAATCAAACTTTTGAAGCTTGATCTTCAGTCCTCTCATTACACAGCTTCCCTGTAGAGCTTAATATTCACTATACTGTTTGTAGATCATCAAGTCTGAAGACTTTAGTATCGGTACTGTGCTTCATTCTAAATTCCACCAAAGATTTGATGCTCTGTAGAGCTTTTAAAAAAAATAGAAATTCTGGTTTAAATCCTGTGATGATGCCGATGCTCTTCAAAACTTCAAGTCACTGACAAATGATGGAGTTAACTAAACACAGTATCTCTTTAATTTGGTTATGCTACTTGCCTCCATGTCAAGAAAATTTGGGCTCATCTTTTTATCTATGAAGAGCTCTTACTTGAACTGAAGTCTAGTTTTTTAATAAGAAAGAGTGCTGCTGCTAGGTTCTTGCTGAAGTTATTTTTTTTATATTTTTATATTTTTTTTATTTTTTTTTGTGAAATAATGTTCCTATCTCTGTTTTGACCTTACCTCAGCTTGTTGATTTATGCTTCAGGTATTGTACAGGAGGAATAAGGTGTGAGATGGCATCTGCTTACATAAGATCGAAAGGTGCTGGCTTTGAGAATGTATTTCAGGTTGGCATATGTATCTATGTTTGTTTCATGAACTACTGTTTGTTGTCTTGTTATTGTTGCCTTCTTGTTAATTCGTTGTTCATACTTTGTGTCTAAGAGACTTTTCATGACCCAATGTAGTTTAACTGCAGTTGTATGGCAGAATACAGCGTTACCTAGAACAATTTCCTGATGGTGGATTTTTTAAAGGAAAAAACTTTGTCTATGACCCCCGGTAAGCCTTTTTTTGGTCTGAGCCTTCTTCAATATCTATTATGTTTAGCCTTTAGATTCACCAGTTCCACAATCTTAGAATGTACTTTTAAGCTGCTGAGTAAGTGAATATCTAGAATACATTATTTTTCTGCAACCTTGTTAAGTTTGTTTCTTGTCTGATTTTGTTAAAATGAAGTACACAAAAATTTGGCTAGGTGCTCGTCTTGCAATTGGGGGCAGTTGCTTTAATCGGTATATAAGATAGTATTCTACTGAAATTGGGATGTCTTGGACTGTTCTAATATGCATGCCTGTCTTACATAAGAGTTTCTCTGATTAATCATTGTTTAATCATAATGCTATTATACTATTTGGCTGATGCCGTTTATTCTTCTGGTAGGATTTCAGTTGGGAGTTCGAGTAAATATATCATGGGTAAATGCCTCCTTTGTGGGACCTCTTTTGATGATTACTCCTCACGCTGTCGTTGTGCATTTTGTCGGATGCTTGTATTGGTCTGCATTGATTGTCAGGTAAGGATAATGAATAATAAAAGTTTTACACAATAAATTCAAACATCCTTTTACATTGTTACCCATCTGATAGACTGATACCCATTTTAAGAATGAGCTTTGGTTGAAGGATGGCTTATTTGCTGGAGATTATTAAGTCACCATGGATTTTTATTGGGTAGGGTTTATAGTCTCCACACTACA
Organism: Chenopodium album; assembly: GCF_948465745.1. Classification (NCBI taxonomy): domain Eukaryota; kingdom Viridiplantae; phylum Streptophyta; class Magnoliopsida; order Caryophyllales; family Amaranthaceae; genus Chenopodium; species Chenopodium album. The sequence continues at coordinate 4,005,854 of NC_137855.1, forward strand.
CTTGATATAGAGAAGTCCTTGCGGGAAATATGTTATGCTTTGAGGCTAGAATGATTTTTAATTGCATATTGGGTGAGTTTCGAAATTTGAACAAGTGTCGATAATGCGGATGATTGGAGGAAATATGTTTTTCTTAGAGATTTAAAATGATATATATGAAGATTTGCTAGAAGTAAAATTCTAACTTCTCCTTTGTAGATCTTGATCCTTGAGAACCAATTAATGCCTGAAAAGAAGTCGAAGGGAAAGCATGTCACTTGTTTAGGGATGGTCTTGGGGACCTTGTCTTGAGGCATTATGGTCAAGTGGTCTATGATCTCTAGAGTCCCTAAGCTGTGGATGAGATGTATTCTTGTAGTGAATGCTGGGAAGAACTATATCATTTGAATTTTAGCTCACTGCCCTTGAATCCTTGATGCTCAAGAAACCTCCATTATCTCTCTTGTATACACCAGGCTTAATCACCTCAAATCATTAAAGCTACCTTTTTTGCGAAGTTACCCTTAATGTGATTTAAGGTTTATAGGTCTATTGTATACAACACTCCCGCTTTATACAAGTGTTTTCCTTGACTTTTTGAAATCGCTAAACTTGAGCTTTTGACTGGTAAATCTTGACGTTGATTGCGAATAATCATCATATTCACCTACTTTTGCAAACATCTATCATAGTTATCAGTTTCTAGATCTATGATGGTCTACAATTGTTTGATTATTGTACTCCATTGAAAGCTTCGGTTCTTGTTTCTACAGAAGGAGAATGCCCAATATGCTTGTGAATTGTGTCAGAAATATGGAAAAGTTGCCCAGTCTGTTCCACTAGTCAATGATAATAGTCCTGAAGTAATTCTGGCATGTGATGTTGAAACAGCTCCCACTGAGTGTCCAACCCCTCTTAGCGCAAGCCACTCTCAATTACCCTGCATTCCTGGTAAGGTTTCATCTTCAGACTTTTCTATTGACTTACACACCACAATTGTAGTAACTGAATCTTTCCATGATTACACAAAGAAATGGGTTCTGTCTAATATGAGGTCACTGAACACCTTTCTGTGTTGGTTCTCTCTGGATCAAAGTTGTTTCACCATGAATTGATCATTATTCTTTCCTTTAGAAAGTAAATGCTACAACTGCCGCTAAACTCTATTATGGTTTTCCATCTGATGAAGTATAGGGCCTTCGAAGAAACTCCGGATATTGTGTCTTCATGGATTTCGTCAGAATGCTTCTAGTTTCAAAGGAAGAACTGCCTCGTTGGCAAAAAAACTGAAAAGCTTGGCAGAGTTTGTTTTTGTGAATGCTCCCCATGAATTACCATTTATATACCAACCTCGTAAACCAGAGGAGTGCATATCAAGTCCTCCTCATCATGACTATTCCCCACCTACTAAAAATTGCAGCAAGAAATATGCATGGTTGGTAGCTCCTGATTTCCACAAGAAGGAAGCAACTCATTGGGAAAGGACTGAAAAGCCTTTTGATCCACTTCAGTATCAGCAGCAGACTGAGGGATTTACCGAGTCTTTACTGTATCTGAAATTTGTTGTTTCTAAGGATGGGCCCTTTGACGGCATTTTGGGTTTTTCACAGGGAGCTGCTATGGTGGCTCTTATGTGTGCTGAGAGAGGAAGACTAGACCTTGAATTAGGTTTCAGATTTGTAATATTATGTTCTGGATTTGCTGTTAATCTAACTGGACATGAAAAAGGATCCATTACTCTCCCTTCACTTCATGTTTTTGGAAGTGAGGATGGAGGTGATAGGCAAATATCATCTGGTTTTAGCCGAGAACTATCATCATATTTTGAAGATGGATGCAGAGTGATTATCGAGCACGATTCTGGTCATATAATTCCTACAAGACCTCCATATATTGATGAGGTCAAAGATTTTCTTAGGCGATTTATGTAACATTAATACTTTTTAACGCACTCAACCAATATGGCAATATGTATTTGTATGCAAACAACTTGTTACCCTTTTGCTTTCCAGACTGATTTTATCACCTTATGTCCTTATGTACTGTGGTTTACTTGCCCCTCGAATCCAAGTAGTTTCTGATAGTGTGAAGTTAAATTCTTTGAAATAGTTTAAACAGGGACACTTTCAAGCACATTGTAGAGAAAAATGAACAAAAATAAGTAGGAAATCTTGTCCGAAATTGATTTTCACGTAACCTCATCCTCTTATAATAAAAGAATATTTTCATCACTGCCTGAGGATGCAATATGCCAATATGTATAACGATTTAAGATTGTATGACAAATTTTTTTGACATTCCACAAAACACGAGAAAAAACTCTTTTGTCAAAAAAAAAAAAAAAACAATTTTTTTTAAATGTTAAACAATAAAACGAGTGTTAAATTTAACACCGATTTGATTAATTTGTCTCGATTAAGGAAGGGGTGCTTTCATGCTTTGTGATTTGTCCACTTCCAAAGATACACAACAGTATAACACATTACACACCACCTATGATCTCTCATCTGTTGGTTTAAGGCCATAATCCCTTATTCACCCATACCAAAAAAAAAAAAAAAAAGAGAATAAAAAACCTTAAACCCTAAATTAAAGGGTTTTAGACAATTTGTCTCTCTGAAGTGTTATTACGAGGTTTCTTCAACCAAAATTCAGCAATTCCCCATTTTCGGGATCACCATTTCCATAAATGATGCAGTCCTTAACCAGAAGATTGTTGCACAGAAATTTTTACAGTAAAGTATGGTTCTTGCGCTTCAAATCTTCTATGATTTCTGATTCTGCTTATTTTTGCTTCAGTGTTGAATATAAATTTGTTTTTGTTTTCAATTAATGTCAAATTAATGAATTTTCTAGTATTAATATTTGTTTTTTTGTTATAATTCTGAAGCTCCAATCTTTTCTGAGTTTATACGAACTACTAATAATGTCAATTTTTACTCAATATTGTTTTCTACTGCTGTTCAATCATTAGAATCATATCTAATTGTAATTACTTTTGTGATTGTTTCCATCATTACATTCTGTTATTTGAAGTGCAGGAATCAGTTTCTATTGTGTAACATAATGTCAATGTAAATGTAATCATCACTTTGTCTTTCTATCTGGATTATTAGAGTTCAGATTTACAATTGCAGCTAAGTAGTAGAAATCGCATTTTGACCTTGGGATTGGACTGATTTGTTGTGGAAACGATACGAACCTGTTGATCGAGAAATTACTTATGATTTACGAAGTACTCCGTAATAATTATAGAAATGGATCAATTGACAATTTTCTACATTTAGATTCTGAGTGTAAATCCAAATTTGATTGTTATACAAGCATACTTTTCATAGGAGAAGTTGGTTTTTATTTTAAAATCCAAATTTAATTAGTCAGTGATCCCTCTATCTCAAATATGCTGTTGACTGTTGAGTGTTGGGTATTTTGGTTTTCTAGGCAAATGGATGCCGGACATATTGTTCAACAAAGATCTTTGATGCGGGTCAGCCGACTGCAGCTTCTCATCCTGAGGTATTGCTGGATTGATCACTTGTTTTTGCTTTTGTTGACTGTCAATTTGTCGTGTTTGAGGGGGAAAAGGAATTGATAATTTACTTCATATTTTTGTAGTTGCTGAAAGAAGGGGAGATGACTCCTGGTATAACTTGTGATGAATATATCTCCAGACGAAAGAAATTGTTAGAGCTTCTCCCTGAGAAGAGTATTGCCATCATTGCAGCTGCCCCGGTGAAGATGATGACTGATGTTGTGCCTTACCCGTTTCGGCAAGATGCTGACTATCTGTATATCACTGGCTGTCAGCAACCCGGTGGCATAGCTGTTTTAGGTCATGATATCGGTTTGTGTATGTTCATGCCAGAGCCAACACTTCATGTATGTACAACAGACTTCCAACATGTAATCTAGTAATTTCTGCAATCCTAATCAAAAGAATGGGAGTTAAGGTTCTTATAGTGACAGCGTAATCATGATGCTGTTATGTATTTCTGATACGTTGAATTCGTTACTTCGTGAAAATATTTTCTGTTTGATCCTAGGATGTCACTTGGGAAGGGAATACTGCTGGCGTGAATGAGGCACTGGAGATATTCAAGGCTGATCAGGCAAAACCCATTAGCGAACTTCAACAGGTATTTTGTCAAACTTTTTCTGTGGCATTTACCTTAAATCTTGCTGTGCTGCTCATCTTCATTAGCAGAAAACTGGATCTAAATTTTCTCTCTACCCTCCAAATTTGATTTGTGGGTGTTGTATTAGGAGACATTAAAGGGGGACACTAGGATGGATTGCTGTTTGTTTGACATATTACTTATTGGATTACACTAGTGAGAAGGAGGTACTTACTTCAAAGGCAAAATACATGTAGCATAAAAGAAGTTTCTACATTGGTTCCTTATAGCTGTAATATTCATAATAAATCCTTCATCCACTGACCCACATACGCATGCAGATGCTATCAGGATTTTTAGGAAGATCTTCTGAAGTATTTCATAATGTGAAAACTGCTACAAGAGCTTACACAGACTCGGAGTTTTTTCAAAAGACAGTTGTTGAAGGCAAAGTGAAAGATCTTTCTAAATACACTCATGAGTTGCGTTGGCTCAAATCACCAGCTGAAGTTGAGTTGATGAGAAAGGCTGCTTCAATTGCTTGTCAGGTAATCTCTTTTTCATTTGCAAGTTTTCTGTACCTGTTTATAAAAGAAAAATCTTTCGTGGAAGTGGTGCTACTGCAGGGATGGCGATGCTGCTGTCTATGAGCCTGTGAAACTACGTGATTTCTGTTTGGCTTTGCTACCATGTCTTCTCTAGATTTATGGCTTGCTCTGCTTTATCCTCAAATTCTGGATTATCAGGATTGCTTGTATCTTCTGAGAAGTTGAAGAGTTCTAATTGAGGCCAAGATTTTGTAATTCATGTCATGTTGATGTCTGTCTTTCCCACTGTGTTTCTTCTCTTGCATTTTTTTGGCAATCAATCAAACTGTTGAGACAGTATTTCAAAAACCAGTATCTATCTCATAGTCATCTTTCACAATATGCTTCCGCCTTCTATAATTGATTAGTTTCAATTCATTTGGTAGTAAATGATGTGACTATCTTTGTTAATTGTCTGAAACCAATGCCATTTTTGTTTCATACATAGGCTCAGTTGCAGACCGTGTTTCATTCAAAGATATATCCACATGAAGGTATGTTGGCTGCAAAGGTGGAATATGAATGCAAAATGAGAGGTGCCCAAAGAATGGCGTAAGCTTTTCCTCCCTTTTGAACATGCTCAGGCATAAGACGGTGGTGACTCTCATATTGTCATGTTTTCACATAATATGTTCCGATTTCATCCCCCCTTCCCCCCTGAAGAAAAGGGAAAAAAACTGGAGAAATAAATTGCACATTCACCCCCCCTTTTTGTTATATATATATATATACATATATTTTTTTATTATGAACCTTATGCATCAGCAGTTCAGTTCTAATTTTTAGCCTAACCAATTTACCTTTATCAAGGAAGATGGCAATAGCGATAATCTCGGTTGACTTATTGGCCATTACCTTGCAATTTGTGCTATTAAATGTACATACTACATAGTATAAAAGATCTTGTTGGCTGATGTGCCGAATTCCTACATTCTAATATGCTGAATTTTGTCCCATAGCTATGCACAGAAGATTTTTGGAATTTTGGAGTGATTTCTGTTTTGTTTACCGTTACTAGATTCAACCCGGTTGTGGGTGGTGGTCCTAATGGCAGCGTGGTACATTATTCTCGAAATGATCGTAAAGTGAGTTCATCTTGTTACTTATCCTTTTAAATATTAAGCATATTTTGCATCCTATGAAGCAATATATATTTTTTGCAGGTTAATGATGGGGAACTTGTACTTATGGATATTGGATGTGAGTTTCATGGCTATGTTAGTGATATGACTCGCACATGGCCTCCCTACGGTAGATTTTCACCTGCTCATGTATGTTATCTGTTTCATCTTAATGTCTTTTTTTTTTTTTTTTGAAAGATGTTTCATCTTAATGTCTTGGGAGCTTTGTTTTGAAAGTTTTCTCCATCTCACGTAAAAATAAATATTTACCAGTATGTCTGTATGGATGCTTACCCCTATCATGTTGAGACCTAGGTGTTAGGCATAAATTTTTGCAAAGTAAGGAGGCTTTAAGACTAATTTAAAGCAGCATTGGAGTGATTGTCTCTACTTATGTTTGGGTCCTCCAAGACTTCTATTCTAAGATATTTTATGCAATATTTCTTTCTAAATCTTATTAGTTGTATCCTTCTTTTTTTGTTTCTTATCTGCCTTGTAAAATGATTCACCAAGATGCCATGGTAAACCATTAGTTTATCCTTTTAATTTTACTTTCGTAAGCCTCCAATGCTATTATATTCTGGAAAGTGGAAATATTATCTCAAGTTTATTGCTGTAATCTCTGATGACATTTTTCGCATAATTACAGATTGAGCTTTATGAGCTTATTTTGGAGACAAATAAAGAATGTATAAAGCTCTGCAAACCTGGCATAAGCATACGACAAATACATGAGCAATCGGTATGTGCTGTGTGGTGATTATTTTCTATTTGCCTGTTATTTCAGGCTTGAAATTTGTGTGTTTGCTAATCTTGGTACTCTTAGCTATGGTTGTCAGATATATGATATCTCACAAGCAGATACAATACCCAAATTATCTTTTTCTTTTTGGGGAGGGAGCATGAGTATATATGCTATTCATTCTGAAATATTTTATACTATAAACACTGTATTTTATTTGATAATTACCCTATATTCGGCAATTGATCAACTTCTTTGACCAAATGTAGCTCCATCTTTATTGTCAAGTCATAAGCTACTAGAACATCTGAAGAATATGTGCCAATGGTTTGATTACCCTGCTTTATCCCATGCTACCTTGTCATGTTGCTTTGAGACAAGTTAGACAGCTATAGTTATTTGACTAAAGTACATTCCCGGCCTCGAAGCTATGACACCGTCATATTTTCCGCCTTGCCCCTGGTGAGATTTTTGTGTGCATTCTTCCTAGCGTCTGGCAATGCACACAACCTCCCTCTGGTTCGGAAAAGGAAACAACATTGAATAACTATATTATAGCTATTCAACATTGAGTTGCCTACCTTCCCCTATAGAGCTTTATATTGTACCTCTTGTAAAATCTTAGTGAACACGGGCTCACAGTAACACAATAATGGGTCAAAACTTGTGAAAATGTGATAATAACACCTCGTTTTCTTTTGTGGAATCCAATGACTGGGTATTAATCTACATTTTGACACTTATTTTCCAGAAAATATTTTTTGTGGGCCTAAAAAAAGGAAAATACGGGAAAAATGGCTGTAATTGGAAAAATATAAAAATTTGCTGAAACAGTCCAGAAGATGGGGAAATAAGAGGGAGATGGGTTTTTAATAGTTTTTACATCCCATATTTCCCTAATTGTGCTTTTTTCGAGGTTTGAGACCGGGACCGAGAATATGGTGATTGACCCCAAAACAGGGTGATTGGGGGACAGTTAAGGTTGTTGGTGATTATTTACATGAGATAAGATATGATACTTACATTACAAACATGAATAGTTTGTTCAAATATATCAATCTACTCAACATAATACATCACACATCATATCAATCAACACACATGTGAATAGTGACAATGAATAATCACTTTACTATTGTCAAATCAACACACACATGTGAATAGTAACAATGAATAGTCACTATTGTAAAATCAATCATCATAACATATAATGTGTTTATTTCCATTACTATTATTAAATCACATCACTATTATGGTGACATCACATCACATCACTATTTTACCCATATTACATCATATATAGCATATAATGTGTTTATTACATCATTATTGTCAACTCATGTCATATTATGACATCACATCATTAAAAATTTATTTACATAATATGACATCATTATAGTCAAGTCATATCACTTCTTATATACTTTGATGACATCATTATAGTCAAGTCACATCATTTCAATACACTTATATGACATCATTATAGTCAAGTCACATCATTTCAATACACTTATATGACATCATTATAAATATATGACGTCACTATAATCAAGTCACATCACATCACATTATTATACTTATATGACTTCACTATATTTCATGAATTTCAAAATTCTTGGTACTTTATGGACATCTATATCGGTGTCTTATGGTTTCAAACCTCCTTATATGAACTCTTTAGTTCATTTTTTGAAAAAATGTCAAATTGATCCGAAATCGTGTATTATATTTTGGACGATTTTCCACTTATTTTGACCCGGAAATAGAAATTTCTAAGCTGTTTACCATGGTCCCTAATACTCTTCGGGAGTCCAATTGGGTGGGTAGAACCATCCAATATGCCTTAAAACGGTCAATTTACCCGTTCGAAACTTGCACCGATTTCGTGAACCGAACCCTACCACGGACATTTTTGACAACATATAACAGTCATATATGGTCCAAACGTCATTACATGACCCTCAGATGTATCCTCTAGGGTCTCAAGACTTTTCGCCACCGGGCCTTGTCACATCGAAAATTCCTCTTAAAGCGTGGATTATAACCTTTAATTTAGGAATTTTTTAACCTTTTTTCTTCCGGAATTAAAAATTGCCGAGATGTTTACCATGGACCCTAATACCCTCCGAGAGTCTAATTAGGTGGGTGGTACCATCTAATATGCCTTAAAATGGTCAATTTACCTATTCGAAACTTGCACTGATTTCGTGAACTGAAGCCTACCACGGATATTTTTGACAATATATAATGGTCATATATGGTTCCAAACGTCATTATATGACCCTAAGATGTATCCCCTACTGTCTCAAGGCTTTTCGCCATCGGGCCCAAAACATCTAAAATTCCTCAAAAAGCGTGGATTATAGCCTTTAATTTTGGAATTTTTTTGACCTTTTTTCGACTGAAAATAAAAATTGCGGAGATGTTTACCATGGTCCCTAATAACCTCCGAGAGTCCAATTGGGTGGGTGGAACCATCAAATATGCCTTAAAACGGTCAATTTACCCGTTCGAAACTTACACCGATTTCGTGAAACGATGCCTACCACGGACATTTTAGACAACTTATAATGGTCATATATGGTTTAAAATCTCATTATATGACCCTAAGTTGTATCCCTTATGGTCTCAAGACTTTTCGCCACCGGGCCCGTAACATCAAGAATTCCTCTAAAAGCGTGGATTTATAACCTTCAATTTTGGAAAATTGTGCCATTTTTTCGTTCGAAATTAAAAATCGCCAAGATGCTTACCATGGTCCCTAATACCATTCGAGAATCCAATTAGGTGGGTGGAATCATCTAATATGCCTTAAAACGGTCAATTTACTTGTTCGAAAATTGCACCGATTTCATTATCTGTAGCATACCACGGACATTTTTGACAACATATAATGGTCATATATGGTTCCTAACATCATTATATGACCCTAATATGTATCCCCTAGGGTCTCAAGTTTTTTCGCCACCGGGCCCAAAACATAAAAAATCCCTAAAAAGCATGGATTATAGCCTTCATTTTTGGAATTATTTTACCTTTTTTTGCTTGGAAATAAAAAATACCGAGATGTTTACCACGGTCCCTAATACCCTCCGAGAGGCCAATTGGGTGGGTGGAACCATCCAATATGCCTTAAAACGGTCAATTTACTCGGTTCGAGACTTACAACGATTTCGTGAACCGAAGCCTACCACGGACATTTTTTATAACATATAATGGTCATATATGGTTCCAAACGTCATTATATGACCCTAAGTTGTATCCCCTAAGACTTTTCGCCACCGGGCCCCGTAACATCAAGAATTTCTCTAAAAGCGTGGATTATAACCTTCAATTTTTGAACTTTTTTACCTTTTTTTGCCCGGGAATAAAATTTGCCAGGATGTTTACATTGGTTCCTAATACCCTCCGAGAGTCCAATTAGGTGGGTGGAACCATCCAATATGCCTTTGAACGGTCAATTTACCCGTTCGAAACTTGCACCAATTTCGGGAATTGAAGCCTACCACGGACATTTTTGACAACATATAATGGTCATATATGGTTCCAAACGTCATTATATGACCCTGAGATGTATCCCCTAGGGTCTCAAGACTTTTCGCCACCGGCCCCGTGACATCAAAAATTTCTACAAAAACGAGGATTATAGCCTTCAATTTTGGAATTTTTTGACCTTTTTTCGCCTGAAAATAAAAATTGCCGAGATATTTACCATGGTCCCTAATACCCTTCGAGAGTACAATTGGGTGGGTGGAACCATCCAATATGCATTAAAACGGTTAATTTACCCGTTCGAAACTTGCATCGATTTCGTGAAGCGAAGCCTACCACGGACATTTTTTACAACATATAATTCGCATATATGGTTCCAAACTTCATTATATGACCCTAAGATGTATCCCCTAGGGTCTCAAGATTTTTCACCATCGGGCTCTGTAACATCAAAAATTCCTCTAAAAGCGTGAATTATAACCTTCAATTTTGGAATTTTTTTTAACCTTTTTTCGTCCGGAAATAAAAAATGCCAAGATGTTTACCCTGACCCCTAATACCCTCCGAGAGTCGAATTAGGTGGGGGGAACCATCCAATATGCCTTATAACGACCAATTTACCTGTTCGAAACTTGATCCGATTTCGTGAATTGTTGCCTACCACGGACATTTTTTACAACATATAATGGTCATATATGGTTCCAAATGTCATTATATGACCCTAAGATGTATCCCCTAGAGTCTCAAGACTTTTCGCCACCGGGCCAGTGACATCAAAAATTCCTCTAAAAGCGTGGATTATAGCCTTCAATTTAGGAATTTTTTGACCTTTTTTCGCCCGGAAATAAAAATTGTCGAGAAGTTTACCATGGTCCCTCCCTAATCCCCTCCGGAAGTCCAACTTGGTGGGTGGAACCATCCAATTTGCCTTAAAACGGTCAATTTATCCATTTTCGTACACGCCTCTTGTATTGGCTACAAGCTTTCACGTGGCCTGTACGTAGCCGGATAATGATTATATATGGGTCGAAACAATATTATCTGACCGCGGGATGTATCCCGTAATGTTCCGTGAAATTCTGACACTGGGTCTCGACACCTCTTAAACCGCTCCGATTCCGTGTATTATAGCCTTCATATTTTCCATCTGTATATCATTTTTTCACCCGGCAAGATTATGCATCCAAGTACTTCCAAGGGTTCCCAAGGGGAACTTTGGGAGTCATCTTTAATCATTATGTCTTAAGGGCCTTGGGAGTTGCAAATAGTGCCCGGAACCCGGTATGCCTTGTCCTAGGGTGCAATCAGACATACCGGGTACCGGGTATGCCTTGTCCTTGGGAGTCGCAAATAGTGCACGGAACTCAGAACCCCTATTGTAGGACGGCAATCGGGCGGCGGGCGCGTGCGTCGCTTCTAGCCCGGATTCTGACTTAGTGGCGTTTATTTATAATCCAGCACAAGGTAGCTTCGCGTCACTGGCTTTTCAGCAAAGTGGATGACCAATTGTGTGAATCAACGGCCTCTTGTACTAGGTTGAATTACCATTGCGACATTGTCATCAGTAGGGGTAAAACTAACCTGTCTCACAATGGTCTAAACCCAGGTCACGTTCCCTATTGGTGGGTGAACAATCCAACACTTGATGAATTCTGCTTCACAATGATAGGAAGAGCCGACATCGAAGGATCAAAAAGCAACATCGCTATGAACGCTTGGCTACCAAAAGCTAGTTATCCCTGTGGTAACTTTTCAGACACCTCTATCATAATTCCATGTACATTCGCATCATCACATGGTTATTAATCTTAGTCTCTTATTGTGAAATAAGTGTCTCAGTTTCTATCTTGGAGTTTGTAAATTTTCTACCTTTTCTGTAATATTGATGCTCCACTTAAAGTTTGCCTTGTTAATGTTTCTAATAGGCTGCTTTTTCAAATCTACCACAATAAAGTGTGAGACGTATTTCTGAGGAAAAGGAGTATAATATACATATCTGCATTAGTACTTTCATGCTATCTGATTTTAAAAGTAGTATAATAATAAAATCGGGTATTTTTGTTATGCAAATGTAGAGGACATTCTGTACCGATATATTAACAAGCAATTACTCATCTCTTTGATCTCTTTCCAATATGATATTATTAAGGGTTCCATCTGTTGACTTGGTAATGACACTTTTTGATGTATGTTAACTAACTCTGTGCTCTGTATAATTGCAGGTTCAGAAACTCTACAAAGGACTGAAAGATATTGGAGTACTGAAAAATAGAGCGAGCAGTAGCCGAACATACCATCAGCTCAATCCAACTAATATAGGTTTTCTCTGGCTACTCTTATTAGACGTAGTGGACTGTGACTTATGACAAGTTAGATCTTGTACTGGCAAGTGTAAAAATATGTTCCACATATGAACCTTCTGACTTCTTACCACTTGCTTCTGATCTGTGTAGGACACTATCTAGGGATGGATGTACATGATTGTTCTACAATCAGCACTGATCGTCCTCTGCAGCCAGGGGCTGTAAGTTGTAGACTATTTTTTAACCTTGATTTTTCTATCTTTGATTTTCTTTCCCCTCTGCACATCGCTAACAAGAAAGCAGCCCTGTAATTTTGCCCAGGCTGTGTTTTATGGTACATTTTTTCCCTTGTTTGTGACATGAGATGGGGCTTGGTCTGTTGAATGGAATGCACTGGAGATGTCTTGTTTTGTTTGATAAAATTCCTGTATCTGCTTTTTTCTCCAGATTATAACGATTGAGCCAGGTGTATATATTCCATCTTCCTTCAGTGTTCCTGAGAGGTATTTCCCTCCATTCCTTAATATGTAATTACTTAACCAACTTTCTTATTCCATATTATTGGTCACATTAATATAGCTATGCAATCTTAGATGTTACTTTTAAAATAAAAAAAAAAACAAAAATTAAAAAAAAACCGATGAAGTATTACTAGTTAGTTAACTAATGTATGTGTCCATCTGTGTGCATGACCATGTGTCACTTGTAAAGGTATGGATGGAGTATTAGGTTGCATCTGTTTATGTCTTGATTTCATTACTTGTATGATTAAATGTTGTTAGCAGATGAGGCAGTCAATTTTTGTTGCTTGTTGCAATGCCGTTTAGAATTACTGTAATTTTTATTCATTGAGGTCTGAAGTAAGTAAAAGCTATGGAATGCAGAGGTCTGTTTGTAATTACCGTGACCTAGATTATTCTTAAGATTTAAGATGAGATCCATATCTATTGGTGATGTATTTATGCTCTGTTGTGGCCCTGGATCTACTGTAAATGTGGAGCTGCTGGCTATTTGGGCAGGGTAATTTCCTCAATTAAGCAGTGTATTTGGGCGAGAGGATTAACTATTAATTGGGAAGGATGGTAGAATGATATATTATATCATTCATTTGATAATTTTGAGGGAGGTGGGGAGGATTCAATTCCTTCTTTGATGGAGGACCCGCCTTATTAAACTGAGATCTTTGTGGTCTGACTTATAGAATCTTTTGTTAGTCTTTCACTGAACTTGTTTATATTCTATATTTGACCAGAAATTTCAATTTTATAGACACATAAGATGTTGATTTGAGAACAACTACTACGAGTTGAGTTGACTATGTCTTGTTAGGGTATATGTATATATTCCATCTCACCAGAAATCCTTAGACTGATTTCCAATTGTCATAAAGTTATTGAGAAAAAAATGGAATTGAGCGTTGTGACTTGTGACTAATTGGTTGTATTTGTGTAATATGCAGGTATCAAGGCGTTGGGATAAGGATTGAGGATGAAGTCCTTATAACTGACAGTGGTTACGAGGTATTGGCTAATGTCGGTTTGTTGTTGTAATTTGTCACCTACATAGAGTTTGGCCTATTATGTTGATGTTTTGTTGGATGTCATCAACTCTGACTTCTACTTAAGCATCTTTGGTATGTTTTGCTTTGTAATTTATAGCCTTTACTCTAAACAGCATTCTGCTAAAGCATCTTATGGTGTTGGAAACAGGTCCTTACTGGGTCAATGCCTAAAGAAATAAGTCACCTCGAATCCATGTTAAACGACTACTCCCCACAAACAGAAGCAGGTTGCATACGGACTGCAGCATCAAGTTAGAGTGGTAGAGGTCCCAATCAAAATACTCCTAACTCAGACAGAAGCAAATGTATTACAAGTATTCTTTGGATCTTTGTAGCTTGATATCTCATGTAAACATGTCAAAAATTCCGGTACTCTACGTGGCCTATTTGGCTGATCAGTTGTAATGGCTTATGGAGTTGTAGATGAAAGATAATGTGAAAAGGAAAATATACTTCTCAAATTTTGCTACTGAAATATAATATTTCGTGATTCTTTTGGAACTTGATTTGCGCCTAGGGAAACATTGCTCATATCTAATGGCTGTCCGTAAACACGACCTCCTTCAAACTATGCTACTGGGGTGTTGCATAAATAATTGAACAATGCTTACAGATTTACAATGCTCTAGTATTAGTTCAAGAAGTTAGTCAGGTAGCTTCTTCCTGTTCGACAGTTCGTTCTTTATGATGTATTCCATATATTAACAATTTCTTCGCAAATGCCATATTTATCTTTCCACTTAGATCTGATTGTATTAGCTTCAGTACAAGGTAGTTGTTTGAAAAAACATGCTTTGAGGCCGAGGTTTCAATTCATATCTACCTTTTGCGTGATCCCTAATAACACAATAAGTGAAACATAATTACCTTTGACGTAAAAACACACAATTTCTTTCTGATTCAGCTTATAAAGATTCGAAAAGGAGAAAACATTAGAAAATTCTTTTCACGAGAGTAATTCCTAATGCAATTTGTATTAAGCCTACTGCCTCTGCGAGCACAAGTGTTTTCACTGCCGAATAGTTTACTACTTCACCATAAGGGTTGGGAAGGTGGTGGTAGCATTGAAATGGCTACTCTCTACCAAAATAGCTCATAAATTAAATCCATCACCATTTAATTGCAAGGCTTCTGGAAGAAGGGTTTAGATAAAGGTCATAATGATGTTATAGTACACTTGTAGTCTCTTTAGTTTTGCTATTACTCCGTATTGGATTCTCTGTACTGCTAATAAATAAGAAGTGACATATACGAAGTATTTTCCTTTTTTTTTTTTCGTCTCCGTATTTGAAAAGTAAGGACTAATCTACGAAGATACATCAAAATCACATGTCAATTGGTAGTATCAATGTTTGAGTTGTTTTTTTTAGTCTTCAATGCTTTCTCAATATTGTTGCCTTCACCTACATTAGAGCTTACTATACTAGGCCCTTAGGTGGGCTAACAACTTCCACCTACATTGCATCACTAGTCAATACATTTGTAAATGTTTTTCCCCCTGAATTTCTTTCAAAAGAATTTTGCTACCTAATTATTTCTTCACATGTATATGTTGAATTAGTGTACAAATTATACACTATTTTTTTTTTTTTTTTTTTTTTTGGTTTTATTAAGAACATTAGAAGAACAAGGAAAACTACTAATTCGATTATACTTTACACCAATTTATCGTATACATAAGAAAGTAACGTCAAATTTTATTAGCTTGACCCAAAAAGTCAACTTGGCTAATATGTAATGGTACAGATGTACTTGTAGAATTTATTTAGAACAAGTAAAAAAAAAAAAAAAGGACAGTGTAAGAAGAACCAAGGTGCATAAACATTGCTATTCATTCATTTTATCAATTATTAATATCATCTGTCTATTTTATAAATAAAATATCAAAATTTACAATAAATAATCTCAACAGGCAACAGCCTCTATTTATGCCACGCGGAATAAGAAAATTTCTTTCAACCCTAGTGCAGTTGTGTTGTTAACCAAATTATTTGTTTTGATGCATCAAGTATTAAAATAATCAATAAAATGTTGTTAATCTAATAATTAGAGAATAGAAATGGCCTGATTAGAGGACTCACCTTTCTTAGGCTTAAGCTCAAATTTACAACAGAAAATAAACAACCTGCTCAAAGATTATTGGGTGGTCCGGAATCACCATGTTATTGTTATCGGTGATTCTAACTAATATGAACAATATGTATTTTATTACCAACCATTGTTGTAGTAAATGATAAAATTTCTTCATATGGTCTTTAAAGTATCTTCTCTATCTAGTTTAGCTAATTGATTAACTGTGACTTCCTCTTAATATATGATCGTAAAATAAATTGATCTATTCAGTACTTAACAAGTTGCATACAAGTCACATCCATCAATTTTTTTCTGTTCTTTTTAGTTTAACCAAATGATGCTTTTGTTGGATTTTCCTTTGAAATTTCCTTCTTATAGTTCTTGTAACCACTTCTCCAAAGATTATTTAATGAGCCTGTTAAAGAAATAAAGAGAACATGTTAGCCACTTAATAATAATCAAACTAACAAAATATCCAATAAACATGTGAATTGAAGGATGAATTTAAGAAGGGCCACATAACTTAAGACTTAAGGAAAAAGAATAGCCACATATGACTATATGAGAATATAAATGACCTTTTGATTACTTCACGTCAATGATCGTTAAGTGGCTAACAATTTGCCATTTAACCTTACCATTTAATAAAACGCAATCGTTTCAAGATCTATCCAATAGGCCAAAATAACTGTAGAATTTTTGGTAAGCTAGAGATATAGTGAACTAAATGAAGACAATGACATTAGATGAATTCATAGACTCATTTAATTACACAACTTTTCAAAGACCTAATTTATGTTTTTTTACCAAGTTAACTTGCAGTGAAAGAGACATTATATAGAGCTTTAAGTTCACAGCAAGTAATGCAATTAATTCATTTTTTCATGCCTGATTTTCTGCATTAAAAATGCAGGACATTCAAATACGAGATGTCCAAATGTATAGTCTTGTCACGACATTATATTAATAAGATGTTACCCACCAAAAAAATTTGAATTAGGAACAACTTTCTATTTCATTCCTTCAAAATATTAGATTTGTGTACTACGTCAAAAAATTAAAACGTGTACACCACCTTGCAAATGTCTATAGCTATTGCGCCAGCTCTAGAAAACTCCTCAATAAATAAGGTTGTGGTTGTAGGTACAAAATTTATGAAAAAAATCACATGACATTTGACATACTAATTTCTACATTAAGACATAGCTCGGACAAATCTAATTTTGCTCAAGTCTTTTTATACACCGGTCTAGTGGTTAATGCTACGCCGATAAGCAAACACACGACGAGCTTATCGTGCGTGCCTAAAGACTAAATCAACCATAACGCGAGCTACAGCCACCTCGAGTTGATCGGATTTTATTAGAATTATAGCAACTATACATGTCCTTACAACGAAGTAAATGAAAGCTCACGAGTTAGTTTAACAAACATCTACCGACATAATTCCAGCCAAAAAAAGGCATTAAAACAAAGACAAAAATCTTCCCAAAAAAAAAAAAAAAGGACAAATCCTACACACAGGAGAAGAGTGAGGTGAACCAAAAGATGAAGAAAACATTTAATGATCTCAGTAATTATCAATTCAATGGACCAACTACTTAAAAATTCCAAGTGGCATACCCTTGTAAATATAATCAAATTCAAAGGGTAAACTTGTACTAATCATTTGCCTATATATTAACAACCCCTTTCCTTTTCCTCACTTCACCATTTCATACTAAAACACCACAAAAAACTTCATCATTTTCTCAGAAAAAAACCTTCAAACACAAAAACAACCCCAAGAAGAAGAAAAGGAAGAAAACATCATGTCTATGATAACAGACGAGATTCGGGCCAAGGCGACGGAGTTATACCACGGTAACGACGTCTGCCTGGCCCAATCCAAGAGACTTCTTAGAGAAGTGGGCCTGCCCAATGGGCTTCTCCCTCTACAAGATGTTGAGGAATGTGGATACATTGAAGAAACAGGCTTTGTTTGGCTTAAACACAAGAAAGAGATCAAACATAAGTTTGAGAAGATTGGGAAGTTAGTTAGTTATGCTTCTGAAGTTACTGCTTATGTTGAGCCTTGTAAGATTAAGAAGCTTACTGGAGTTAAGGCTAAGGAGTTGTTTCTTTGGGTGACTATATCTGAGATCACAGTTGACAGCCCCGAAAGCGAGAAGATTGTGTTCAGGAACCCTACGGGGATCTCTAAGGTGTTTCCGACTGATGCTTTCGTTGTCGAGGAGAAGGAGGAGGCTACTAAGGTGTTGAGGAAGGATGCTGAAGATGAGAAGGAGGCGGCTAAAGTTGCTGATATTACTACTGCTGCGACTGCGACTGCTGCAGTCGCAGTCGCAGGCGGAAAGGTGGCAAATGGGGTGGATGTGAAAGTGGGTAGTGTTGTGAAGGAGGTGTAGGAAGGGAACTAGCTAGGAAAGTATAAGGATTTCAGTGTTGTTTTAACAATGTTATGTTTGTGTTTATGTTTAGAGAGTTGAGATTCTATGCTAAAACTTAAAAGATGTCTTTTGAAATAAGTATATTTATGGACTGATGTACTAAAAGGGCTATTGTTGCTCACTCTTTTCATTTGTCAAATCAATTCTATGTTATCTATTGGAATATAATCTATCACTTTAGACATCATCATGTATGATTTGTATGAACAATTAAACATCTGTTTTCGGGTTTTGGATTCTAGAAATCGCGCATTCTAATACCATGAGCTTGATCTCTAACCCGATGTTTAGATACCACGAGTTGAACCAAACGCTCTATAAAGAGTTCGATTTGGTTATTATGTAGTTAAAATGTTTTTGAGTTGCCTATCTCAAGATGCACACAACAGATGATGTAGAGGGTGTTATTACTTGAATGATTAAGACAATTGAATGAGATTAAATATACAAAAATAGAAATGTTTGGGATTAATTAAGATGGTCAAATGTGTAACAATGGAAAGTTAAATATAAGTTGGTATAAACTCAACTAATCAAGAAGAAATGTGAAGTGAGAACGGAAGTGCTGATGCAAATAGCACCACAAAAAACGGAGCACCACAAAAACGGAATAAGAATTTTTTTTCTTTGACAATTGTTATATAAATAGACAACATGGATTTTAGATTGATTGCTGCAATAAAAGCTATTTTGCTTTAAAACTGGTCGTTCTTTTATTATACTTTCTTCGTTCTCTTTTAATCGCAATGTGGGAGATGTACGATTTTAGAAGAGGATAGAAATTAAGAACTATTGGTTAAATAAAGTAAAATTGTAATTAATGAATAAAGTACGTAACCAAACAAGAATGTGCTTTGATTTGAAATGGATCAAAATGCAAAACATAAGTACAGCATAGTTGCATACATCCCACCCAATGTTGTAAACCTATAAACTTTGCTAGTCTAATAAAAATAATTAACACATCAAACAGATACGTGTCGCGGTGTGGCACACAGGCTCCATGACTCAGGCCACACGAGGACATTACCTAGTATACATATGTTATAAGTACAATAAAGATGGGCAAATGTGTTCCAAATTTGCTTCAGTAACATAATGTTCACAAGCTTTAAAAAAAATTTAAAATTTTAGCAATGGCGGTGGTTTGGTTTAAGCAAGTGTGCTACTGAGAAACAACGAAAGGCTTGATCTCATAGAGTTCAATCCTCGTTCTAATGGTTTCACTCTGGATAGAATTTTCGCCGAAACAAGATCATTCTAGAGTCCTTTTATTTAATTCCTTTAGCATTAAGTATCCAAAGAAATAAAAGACAATGATACAATATACAAAGTTCATATACTTATTTTGTCTCTAATAATAGCAATAGTATAGTATTTAGTAAGGTGTCTTAACTATCCAACAGAAATAGCATCACGTTATCCTCAACTGTTTTGGGGTAATTGATCATAAATATAGACAAGTAAAGTTATAAAAAAAGAAGTATGAGACAAAGATGGGCTATTATCTAAAGTTATTGCACCCATAAACTGCAACTAGCCAACTACCAAGGCGCACATGTATATGAATTTCACTCGCAAATTCTTCCTACCCTTCTTTCTTGTGACTCGATAACAAAATCAAGACTGTCCGACATAAAGGATCAAATGAACTACTTATAAGTAAAAGATCAAATGAACTACTTATACGATTGCATTACGAATGAACTACTTATAACTAAAAGATCAAATGAACTACTTATACGATTGCAGCGTGTTGAGCTTTACATTATACACATATCAACTTTGAGCACATATTTTACAAATATGTAAGAAGTAATATGTAAAATGTATAGGGGTAAAGTACCTTTTTAGTAATCAATACTTCACCCAAACGTCTTCTAGTTTGGCTGACCAACAAATAAATTCTGGTTATTCTTGCTCCTCTGAGAATTAGCTGCTAGGTAAGTCCTTCCGCCTTCCTATGAACTGCGGAGTTTAACTTATTATGCTTTTGTCAACCAAACAACTTTCAATATGCTTTTAGTCAAATGACCACAAAGCATCCACAAATTTTTGCAGGTCTTAACTAAAAGCCAGATGAATTAACCCCCTGCCTAAACCTAGATCTAATACAATTTCATACAGCAATTATGCCTAAAATCACATATACATGTAACACATCCTCCGGTAGGCCATCTGCATTGCAACATCCTTGGCGTATCCTCACAAAATATATCATCACGGAGTGCTATTACACAAGTAAACCTCTATAACAGATATTGCTAGATAAACATGGATGCCATCAAGTTAGTATAAATGAGATCTGCAACTAACTCAAATATGGATGCACATCATGCAAAGTGAATGGAGGTTGTCTACGTATTACAACCCAATATTAATTATAGGAAGGTTGTCCACACATGCACCTCGAAACACAAATCATTCAAGTTGACACTGGCAGCCTTATATGTAGAGCTAATCGAGTATGGTCCAGGCGAGCTAGCCTGAAAGGCAAGGCCTTTTAGGGGCTATGGCCCGTCATTGATAGCATTTTATTAACCATTTTGCCATTTTGGTCTAAGGCCTGCTTTGCCTGATGCAGTCCGTCCCAATTTCCACAAGTTCAGGCTGACTCTTTTTATAGCCGGAATTGTGACTAGTCTCCATGGTCAATTTCAAAAGTATGAAATCTAGATCAATCACATAATCAGTAATCTGTTCTTCAACTAGAATTTACAATGGAACAATGATTGCAGATTAATTATACGGGATTTCAATAAATGGAAAGTCAACAATGTACACAACAGCAGCACCTAGGGAGGGTGCCACCATTTACAGATGACTAAGTCTACAGAACAACCATTACAATTTTGGGTCATCTTTTCAGACCACTTGATAGAAATCATATTGAATAGGGAGCCATTGCTAATCAAGCTCCAGCAAATCGGCCAAAGTGTGATGTTAGCACACTATTCGAATAAATTTCTCATTCTCACCCTAAGACAAAAACATGGCCTTGAAAAGAAGATGATGACAATTAACATATAATACAGAGTTTATAATACAATGGTTACCTACACATGGATCAGTTCAGGACACTCACGCAGACCATTCTCTTCAGCCTGACAAATCCATGGCCTGCAAAAAGAGTTCAGTGAAATATTTACTTCCCAGAAAAAACAGTCAAATACGATTATGTGAAATGAACAGATAGAAAAGTACTGGAACTCCTTCCAATTTCCAAGTGAATGGAGCTAGGAATGATCCCATTTGTCTTCTCCGTGGAAGTAGAGTATACAATTAAGGAAATTAATGTGAAACATACAACTATCTCTTCCATGCAACAAAACAATCAAAATAAATGCAGGGATTTTTGCTGGGGAAAAGATTTTGCCAGCAACCTAATAGTTTTTACCTTAGAAGCCATAACCCATTTTCCCTTGATCCAATCTTGATGCAGCCTCAGTTCATCATCCTTAAACTCCAGTTCCTCGTCTGTGGTTTTAAAGAAAACTAGATATTTTGAGCTACCAAGGACTTTGGAAATGATGCCCACCCACCACCCATCATTATAAAGGGCATCAACCTCTTCAAACTCCTTGAATTTGTTGACTTTTCCTGTCTTTGGAGGACGTGGCCTAATGTGCAGGGCATCAACCTCTTCTCTTACAAACTCTTTATCATCTTCTGTTTTAAGATCCTTATATTCAACAAGGAACTTGTCCTCCCCAAGCACCTCAACAACAGATGCAGCAAACCAAGCACCTTCAAAGCCATCTTCGTCACTGCTCACTTCAACTAAGCTTCCTTTGCTGAAAGGTTTCTCTTCTTTCCCCATGTCTTCTGTTGGCAGCACTGCCTGCAGTCAAATTGCCAATTATTACATTAAAAGCATGACAAGTAGTAAGAAAAAAAATGAATAAATCTGTTTTGTGCAAACTGCATGCATTATGTCAGATAAATAGATAATCAGTTTGCTCTAGCAAATTGGCAAAGAAAAAGCAACAAGTAATCATCCATTGAACCTAATTAAAGCTTTTTGCTAGATTTGTCATCACCAATGAGTTAGCAAATTTACAATATCTAAATTCCTTATTCTGATATGCGATAACACATCACTACTTGAAGTGTCAATGTTTCCGATTATCCCAAGCAGAATAATATGGGAAGTATGGCTATATTCATTACATATAGAGACATCCTTTCACAAAAGACTAGCATATGATTTATGCTCATGAAACCAACGAACCAACACAACTCAAGGGAAATCTGCCTTAAATCTTGAGTCAAACTCATTAAGCCTTCCTCAATTGTTAGACTGAGCATCATTAACAACATAGGGCCACTAAGAGATCCAAATCTCAGATCTCTAAAGACATCATTAAAATTATTGACTTAGGACCACTTCCTAAGTTATGGTGTAGCCTTCGATACAGAAAGTCATTATTACAAAGGGGTTTCAATCCCTATACCGTGCTGACAGGAATGGTGTAAACCCTAGTCTAAAAAGCCACATCCAGGCCATCTTTGAGATTTGTGAACAGGGTTCTGGCCTTTGTAATGACTTGCTTCACATTTTATCATCAAGGTCAGAGAGAATTGAGTTTGGCATTATACATTAGCAATGAGTGCATGCATCAAAGTACATACACCTCCATTGGTCTTTAATTTTGAGTACACATATGTCGACATGTACTTTCCTAGCCATTACACATATTATACCATGCCTCAATTCATGAACAACCAGAGGCATGCACCTCTCTTTGCAGTGCTGCACATACATACTTATAGTACAGAACTACAGATATTTATATGAGACAGGATGCATACGTCTACAACTAGTGGCCCTATGTAACTTCAACCCTTTTATTTATCTTGCAAACCAATGTTGGAGACTCTCAATAACCCAACAAACATGATATTCTTACCTGACAATTAGATTATCATGTCAACTCCTTAATTATTATGATCCACATGTGTAGAGGAAAACTCTAAAAAGGGAAGGCAGAGAAACTCATATGAAAAGACATTTGCTCACAAAGGGGTTTGTTAGGCTTGAGCCTTGAGACAAGAGCTATAACCAAAACAAGAACACAAGTAAATCAAACACGTATGTGTATTTGTAATGTAAAATGAAATGCAAAAGTTTTTAGAATCAAGGCAATTTGGTAACCACGAGAAGCACCTCAATACCTAATCTTGATGGTTCTAACAAAATATTCTCCATAGGTCAAATATACAAAATCGAACCATTTTCAAATATTTGAGACCAGGTGTCACATACTGTGATGGTAACGGGGATGCATCCCGGGGTCATGTCATATAATGATTTTGGAACCATATATGTTCACTAGTTGGTCACATGATAGCCTATGCAGGCCTCAAGTTATTGAAAGGAGGCGTATACCAAATTGGCTAAATTGACAATGTAAAGGTCAGTAAATGATTCCAACCACCCAAATGGCCTCCTAGAGTCTCGTGGGGTCCATGACAAACACCCCATTCTCTTTAAAAGTCAAAGATAGTCCAAAACTGAAGGTAATAATTAATGTTTTCAAATCTATTTTAGAAAAAAATTCCAAAAATAAAGTGAATGAGGGGGTGGTTCCCTGGTGTCATATAAATTGGTTTGGAACCATAGCAGGCCTACTAATGAGTAACGAGTGCATTGTTTACATTGGTAGCTAAGAGATAGTTTCAATCTCCACATCCTGTTAAGGTGTTGAGAATCATTCAAAATAAATCAGACCATTTTTAATACACGAAATCATACTACTTAAGTGATTGTAGGGGATGCATTCCAAGGTCATATATCATATTTGGAACTATGTATGGCCACTAGTCGGTCACATAGAAGTTTGTGGTGCCCTTGAATTAATAAAAGGAGGCGTCTACAATGTCAGCGAAATTGACAACTTAAAAGTGAAGTGGATGATTCCAACCGCACAAATGGCATCCTAGAGTCTTGTAGAATCCATGGGAAGCAGCATGATCTCTTTTTTTTTCGGGCCCAAAAAAGTCAAAAATTGTCCAAAACTAAAGGCTATAATCCATGCTTTTGGACCATATTCGGGATAAAAAAAAAAAAAAAAAAAAAAAAAAAAAAAAAAAAAATTGAAGTAAATGTTGGGGATATCCCCCTTAAGGTCATATAAGTTGGTTTGAAACTATAACAGGCATACCAATAGATTTATAAAGCCTTATAAAATGAGTTTGATTAAATTATATGGCTATTTTGGAATATGTTGCATTGGTTATAAAAAGCTACAAGAGATGGTTTCAATTATAACATTTTAGGTCCTATTAAGGTGTCAAGAATCCATGTTGAAAAAGGGCCACATACTCTGCAGAAATTGGACCTTTTCTTTCATAAAGATTTGAGACACAGTGTCAAAAACTCAAGTATACAACCACTAATTGGCCAAATAAAAGCTCGTGGTTGCCTTAAGTAAATGAAGGGAGACGTCTACAAAACTAGCTAAACTCACAATTTTAAGGCCAAGTGGATAATTCCAACCACCTAAAAGGCCTCCTATGGTCCATGGGAAGTTATACAACCTCTTTTTTTTCCAAACTCCAAAAGGCAAAAAATGGTATCAAATTGAAGGTTATAATCCACGTTTTCAAATTAAATTTAAAATTTTTTTTCCCAAAATTGTAGTGAATGTGGGGGGAAGGGGGTTGTCCTAAGGTCACATAAGTTAGTTGTCCGAAATAGAGATGTTGCTATTGTGTTGCATTGAGATAGTTTCAATCATCAACTTGATATCCTAGGGTCTTATTAAGGTGTGTGGAATCTTTCATTGGGCTATCAAACCTACACTCACTCATTCATTACTTACCATCCTATTATGTTGTTCAAATATGCATAACAAGGGTTGTTTATATATGTATATGTATTTGTTTCCACAAGACCACAACCATATCTAATTCTATGTAAATTTAAAACCTCAAAACCTTGGCACGTCTAACTTTAAGATATTCACCCTAAATCCAACACTAATCTTAATAACACATTAACAATATAGCATAATGGCACTACTAGTGATTATACCTAGAGATGGTGCGTGTGCATGCATGTAGTGCTATTGTACTTGTGCACTCTTCACTTAGCAACACGACTATGATTTAGAGATTAGATCCATTAAGGTTCCAAATGGATATAATGGAAAGATTAGAAATCTATTAAGATCTCACATAAATGTAAAGAGTGTGTGAATTGTCACAAGTCAATGTCAACAAAAAGAACAAAGAAAGAATATTATTTTTAATTAGAACAATTCCCATTTCAAGCTAGTCAATGCATTGATTCAATTGTTAAAATCTTTAAATAAATATGTTAAAAGTATACTTCCTCTATTTTTTTATACTTGCAACACATCACTTTTCACGCTTGCCGATGCATTATTTCAATCATATATATCTTTGATTACTAATATGTCTGAATCAAGACGAATCCAATATGATCCCACATGAACATTTTTTTTGCTTAATAATAACTAGCCATGAAACATATGAATAGTGTAAAAGTCAAACTGTTGAAAGTATTAAAAAAAACGAAACATCATTTTTAGTTCATGTAGCCGAGCCCACTTATGGGATTAAGGCTTTGATTGATTGATTGAAAGTATCAATCAAGATGATTTTACCAAGATTATAGTCCCTCCATCCCCTTTTGATAGTCCCTTATAGGCAAATTTTAGTCCAAAAATTTTCACCCCATTTGCTTTTTCCAACAACCATTAATATTAATTTTTTACCAAAATGCCCTCCAATTTGCAACAATACTTGTGCCAATTTAAATTTCCTAAATTTTATTTTCCTATGTACTTTTATTACTATACCTCTCTACTTTTTTACATGTCCAATGTCAATTTACTTTTTCAAGGTATTTTTACTATTCTTATATGTGTTTATTAATTCCCGTGAAAAATGTTCATAAGGGTCTATCAAAAGGGGACGGAGGGAGTATGTGACAATATCTTTTCTCAACTATCAATCATAATCTAGTCAAAGTCAAAGTGTTATAGGTAATAAAACAAAGATATAATATTTTATGAAATGAATGGTCTAAAATAATACATGCAACCTAGTATTTGAAAAGGAAAAAAATTAGGATCTTTAACCCATAAAATAGCACAATGTACAATCCATTAATAGGAAACACTAAATCCAAAAAATAATTATTAAATAAAAAAAAATTTGCTCATACCTCTTCTTCCAATGGAGGAACCCAATTTCCATGAACCCACTCTCTATGGAGCCGCAAATCAGCATCTTTGAACTCACTTTGTTCTCTAGTAGGTCTAAAATAGACAGAGTATTGACCACCTTGAAGAACTTGAGTTATAACACCTTCCCACCACCCATCATTGTATGAAACATCAACTTCATCATTCAATTCATAAACCCTTTTGCTTTCTCTTGGTGGGGTTGGCCTAATTTGTACCAAATCGACCTTTTCTTTTAATGGGGTTGATTCATCTTCAGCCAACAATGTCTCATATTCCACCATTACTTTCTTGTCATTTTTTGCTGGTGCTTTTACCACTATTCCTGGGAACCACGCCCCTCTAAAACCATCTTCATCAATGCTGATTTCAACCTTTGTGCCCTTTTTAAATTGGAAATTAGACATGGTTATATGGATCTTGAGTTTTGGTTTTATATGAAGAAAACAGGGATAACCAAGGGAGTTGAAGGAAAAGTTGAATTTTTTTTTTTTTTCTAATTTTTTTTTTTTTTTTTAGTGGGGGGTGTTGATAATTTGTGATTGGTATGGAGTTGTGAGGTGAGGAAGACAAACAATGGGGTAATTGTGAGGGAAAAGAGAGGAGTTAAGGAGGTGAGGGACTATGGGAATAAGTTTAGGGTTTTAAAAGTTGCTTTTATAGGGAGGTGATTAAAAATCGTGTTGGATCGGGTTTTTGTATAAAATCTTATGTCCAAATCCGTAAAATAATAACGAGTTTATAGGGCCAACGTGGGATTTTTGGGCTTTTTTTGGGGCTGCTCGGGTTTTAAACTAAAATTGTTGTAAGGCTTGCCCAATTCTGCTTTTTATAGGTCACATCATTGATGATCAACTATTCAACTCTAGTTTATATTGGAAAAAAATTTATATTCAATGATTTGATTTGATCTGATCTGAATTGATTGTAGATACAATTAAACTTATAGTATTTTACTTACATAAAACCTAATTAATGATGGATCGAGATGTAAAGTGTAAACAGACTCATCAATATTGATTGATTACTTACTCGTAAAGATAAGATATTGAATGAGTTAGGATTTACAATGAGACGAGTACAATCTATTAATACCAGCGTTTTATATTATTTGCAAAAAAGGAGAATTTTATGACCTGCAAATAATCCATTTCATATTTAAATCAGGAAAAAAGAATTTAATAATGCAAGGGTCAAAATATTAGGGAGAAATACAATTTATCTTGTTAACTTCACCTTTTCTTCATTGATATATATTTCTCTACCTTGTCGGAATTTATTATTATTATTTATTTATTTTAATCAGAATGAGAGGGAATTTGACCCTGTAATAATTTCTCGTACAAACACCTTCGATGTTTTCCACTAGGACAAGACGTTAGTTTTACACTTATTTTGTAAATAATCAATGTCACCATGATATAAATTTGTTTTAATGTTATTGGTTCATGATATATGGGTTTCTACTTCCAATGGGCTATGGAGTATTTCTTAGTTTAGCATTGAAAGGGATTGTTGAGAGGGCATTTGAGATCTTCTTGGAGATTAAAATATATGAATTGGTTCCAAATGAGATTACTTTTAATGGTACTATGAGTGTATAGTAGATAATGATCATCACCATTTCACTCACATGGTGAGAGAGCACAATATAGAACCAAATGTAGAAAACTATGGATGCATGGTAGACCTCCTTGGACAGGCAGGTTCTCTCAAAAACAGAGCAACTCATATGCCAATGAAACCTGAAGTCACCACTTCAGGTGTACTGCTTGGATTGTCAAAAATACGGTCACAACATTATAGGATAGAGAGGATTGGAAAGCTCATTGAGCTGCATCCTGAGAATATAATGTTGTCCAATATTGCCTCAAAAGGTGATTGGAATGGTGTACTTGAGATCTGGCACAAAAAGGGATAGTATGGAACAGAAAATACTCCAAGGTGGAGCTTAATTGAAGGCAATGGCTGTGCTTGAATTTTTAGGCAATTATTTGGGCACATCTTGCGACTAGCAAGATAAAAAAAAGTGAGACTGAATTTGAAGACTAAATCAAGCTAATTTGCTTTAGCAAATACAAGTAGTTTAATAAAAGAGACCTCAATCAGGCATATGATGTCACACAAGAATAAAGAATGTAACTTTGTATACTTTTTCTGTATTTCTTTGTTTCAGGTCTAAAAAGTTTTCCTGGAAACAAAAATCTTCACTCAGTCGATGCCCTTACGACTGACTTGTTACTTGGACTTTATACTTCCACGCCCAAAATCTTCATAGCTCTCCATTCCGTCAATCATTCCAAGACTATTTGCTATCTCTCACAATAAAGATACAATCCATATACAAGTACAAGCTTCCTGCTTGTATTAACTGATGTACCAGCTGACATCTTAACTGCTTGACTTATGAAGTTATGATTTGGCAGCCAGAAAAGAAATTGCCAGAGATTCCACCATATACCAGAGAAGCTAACCAACAGAAAGGGAATATAATTGATGCCAGAAAGGAAAGTTGCTAAGAAAAGACAGTCGGTTAAACTGCAATAGAAATATGATCTTCACTATGTCCCGTCTTCTAGGTCATGTAAGGAAAAGTTTAGATCAGGAACATACCCAACTGCTTCCATATGCAGAATCATCATGCTCAAAACCTCATAAACCCTCTCAGTTTGAGGTCCTAACTTATCTCCAACCGCAAAGCTGTAGACATCACTATTCAACTCAATCCAACTGCAACCAGGCTCTTTCCTGCCTCCTAATCCTTTCATTAATTTCCTCATTTTCGCAAAATCTCTCCATTCCCCTTCTGATGCATACAAATTTGATAACATCAGGAAAGTCCTGGCCATGTCTGGCCTTGCCTCTATCATGAATTGGGCAGCCAACTTGCCCAAATTTGGAAGCTTATGTGCCTTACAAGATCCAAGGAGTGCCCCCCAAACTGAGTCGTTGGGATCAATTGGCATATTTTTTATCAGTCCATAAGCTGCTTCAACTTTCCCAGCACGCCCCAGTAAATCCACCACACATCCGTATATATCCTGATCTGGAACTATATTATACTCTGTCAGCATAGAGTTAAAACACCTAAGACCTTCAATTACAAGGCCAGCATGGCTGCAAGCACTAAGAACTGCCATGATCGCGACTCTGTCAGGCCGTATGCCCGATCTGACCATTTCATTGAACAATTTGACAGTTTCCTCTCCATAACCATGCACTCCGTAAGCAATCATCATAGAAGTCCAAGAGACCAAATCTTTTGAGGACTGAAATTCAAATATTTTCCTAGATTCACTAATGCTTCCACATTTTGCATACATGTCTATGAGGGAATTCGCTAGTGCCATGTTCCTATCAAGACCTCTACGAAGAATATTCGCATGAATTTGCTGCCCACAATTCAAAAGTGATAAATCAGCACAAGCTGCCACTACACTAGTGAATGTGAAGCAATTGGGAGTAAAACCTTGTGACTCCATTGAGGTGAATACAGAGAGACACTTGGTGGAATTTGATCTTTTGTAGCCAGCAATCAAAGTGTTCCAAGTGATTAAATCTTTTTGAGACATCTCACTGAAGCATTGATTAGCTTCAGATAGACATTGACACCAACAATACATGTCTATAATGGAATTCATGACAGGGAGACTAGAATTAAGTCCATATTTAACAAGTGTAGCATGTAATTGCGCACCGTGGGAACTTGCTCCAGTTAAAGCACAAGCTTTAACAGCAATTGAGAAACTAAAGGCACTTTGCTCAGCTCCCTCCTGTTAAAAACTAAAACAGCATTAGGAAGTAGCACAACCCATGTAGTGAAATAAATTGTGTGGCATTTTCAGAAGCAATTAATTCACAATACAACTCTTCCACGGAAAGTCTGCCACATTCAAATTACAGTTATGATTGCAGGATAGACTTAACTAAAAGGTTCACATGTTCAAAAGGTTCCAGTATCCTACTAACGATTATCATTCATGTTATGCTAGTGGGTAGATACACTTTCATTTCCTCAAAGAGACTCTTAGATACGAACAAAGCCATTGAGCTCTTGGCTAAGCCAAGTTTACTAATCAAGTAATCAATCCGAAACACAAGCACTGCATTATGGGAGCAGCAAATTGGAAACAACAAAGAAATCACCCCATAATATGAGCTTTTAGATACTTACAGATAACATCTGCTGAAAAGCTCTTAGTCCACCATATCCATCACCTCGATGAGTGTATCCTGCAATCAAAGTTGTCCATGAAACACCATTTTTCGGGTAGACATGGTGAAAAACCATGCAAGCTTCATCCATATTATTACAACTTGTAGCATAAACATCCATCAAAGAATTATCAACATAAATAGAACCCACTAAACCAAGCTTTATAGCAATTCCATGAACTAAAGTCCCACAAGTATAACACTTCATCCCTTTACAACACTTCAACACACTAGAGACAGTAAAGGCGTTCGGCTTAACCCCTTCCTTCAACATCTCATTAAACACAGTCCAAGCTAATGAGTCATAGTTACATGATGTATAACCAGCTATCATGGTTGTCCAAGCAACAACATCTCTTTCAGGCATTTCGTCGAACAGTTTGCGTGCATCCTTGATTAAACCCTTGTCAAAGTATGATTTGATGAGATTAGTAGCTAAAAAAGATGGGTTTTTGGGTGAGAATGATGGGTTGGGTTGGGTCCATTGAAGGGCTTTGAGTACCATTGATGGGATTGGACGAGTGTAAGGGGTTGATAGTTTGACAGTGTTCATCTTTTTTTGTGCAACATCAAAGTTTAAAACCCAGAAATCCAATACAATTAGTATGGATTCTTATTTTTAAAGTTTGATTTGCGAAGAATTTGCGCCAAAGTGTAGGCGTCTGAAATTTGGGGTTACCTACACAAACGTAGTTCAAGTGTGTACTTCATGTAAGAAAGATTTAGATTTTTTTTTTATTAGAAAAATGGTGAGCCAAAATATATTAATCATGAGACATAGTGTCCGAGAGTACATACGGAGCAATTGACATGGGACAATGATTAACCCAGATATAAGAAAGATTTAGATTAGTGCACTATTAAGCTATTGCGCGATTAGTGCACTATAAAACTATGGAGTAAATATTTGTTACGGGACATATGGGGATAGGAGGCTAGAGCATTTGGATAATTCTCTTTTGGTTATTGGAAATAAATGGCGGTAATGTCCATAATGGGAGAGAATACTTGTTAATTTTTTTTTTTTTTTTTTTTTTGGTGTTCCACCCGGTTCACCCTTTGGGCTAATCCGGATTCGAGGATCAGTTCTGGGTGGTTAGGTTCCATTCCTCTCCCAATTGTTGTTGCGGGGGATCGAACACGGGTCCTCCCTACCAAGTGTAGTCCCAATCACCACTACACCAACACTCAATTGGTAGAATACTTGTTAATTAGGCTGATTGACAAACTATATGAATCAGGGGGTATATAGGTCATTTTATTTGTTTAGTTAGGGGGATAATGTTGTAAGTCTCATGATCCCTTTCTTCCTCCCTTCTCCATTCTCCCATTACAACAACCCATCTTCTTCCTTCATGAAATCTCTATTGCAGACCACCGCCGCCACCACCTATGGTGGTTAAAAGAGGATTTCCCTAAAGGATTGATATGAGACCCTAATATACACTCTTTTTTCTACTAGGGTATCATTTTGTTATTGGGGGCATTCCACCATTGTTGTTGAAAAAGAAGACGAAAAGGAAGGCCGGTGGTGTTAGGGTTTCTCCTCTCTCATCCTTTCGGTGGTGGAACGGGGAAGCCTTCATAGTTAGTCGGCGGGAAGACAGAGTGTATCGTCGTGGTGCTCAAGTGGATCGGTGGTTGTCAGAGAGGTGGTTGATTGGCTTTAGATTTAAATTGTGGATGAATTGATTAAAGGAAATTTTGACTTTTGCTACCTCACAAACACCTCGATTTCAATTTTGCTACCTATCAAAACTTTTATTTTATTTTGCTACCTAACACTTGCCCTTTTTTTAAATTTTGCTACCACTGAATGGAATCCGTTAAGGAATCTGTTAAGTGGGTCCATAACGACACGTGTCGTGTTATTATTGGCCCAAAAAAAAAAAAAATTAAAAAAAATAAAAAAAGGAAAAACCTAAACTACCCAGCCACCACCCCCGCGCCACCACCCCCTTCCCCCCACCTCACCGCACCCCTCCCCGAAGCCACCAGCCGCGTCGCACCACCACCCCCTACCCACCGGAACCCTTCCCCTCCCTTTCCCGCAACCGCCTCGCCCCCAAAAACCACCAAACCCAAAAACGCACCACCACCCCCTACCCAAAAACGACCACAAATTTGGCCTTAAAAGGCCGAAATCGGCCGATCAAGGCCACTGAGCCCCAAAATCGGCCAATTTCGGCCATTTGTGGCCAAATTCGTGGCCATTTGGGGATCTAGGGTTTTGGGTTTGGTGGTTTTTGGGGGCGAGGCGGTTGCAGGAAAGGGAGGGGAAGGGTTCCGGTGGGTAGGGGGTGGTGGCGCGACGCGGCTGGTGGTTTCGGGGAGGGGTGCGGTGAGGTGGGGGGAAGGGGGTGGTGGCGCGGGGGTGGTGGCTGGGTAGTTTAGGTTTTTCCTTTTTTTTTATCTTTTTTTAAATTTTTAAAAAAAAATTTTAAATTTTTTTTTTATTTTTTTGGGCCAATATTAACGCGACACGTGTCGTTATAGACTCACTTAACGGATTCCGTTAAGTGGTTGCAAAACTTAAAAAAGGGCAAGTGTTAGGTAGCAAAATAAAATAAAAGTTTTGATAGGTAGCAAAAGTGAAATCGAGGTGTTTGTGAGGTAGCAAAAGTCAAATTTTCCTTGATTAAATGAATGGGGTAGTTGGGAAGGTCAAATATTTTGGTGGGAGTAATTAGTTTAGGGTAATATGTGCTAGTGGTAAATTAGGGCCTGTTCTCATTGACTGAACTCAGCTGAACTGAACAAAATATTTTATAAGAGAAGGAAATTAGGAGTTGAGCTGAACTGAATTTCAACGTAAGAGAACAGGGCCTTAGTTAAGCTATGCTCTATTTTTAGGCTTCAAGATAAGAAAAGGAACTCGTTTTATTATGTTAGAGAGAATAGGTAGGTGAGCCTAATTTAGTAAAGGTAGAATTAGAGATTTTGACAAGCTTTGTATCCTTTATCAATGAATTACGCTTGTCTTAGTTAAAATCAACCATTTATGTGGTCCTATGTAAAATGAATATGTAAAAATTTAATCACAAATTTTTGTATGCGGCTGGCCACATGGTGCGGCAGGGGTTACTTGTATGGTGTTACTATAGGTGTTACTTGTTTCTGGGGTTACTTGTATGGGTGTTACTGGTTTTGTCAGGGGTTACTTGTAGGTGTTACCTGTATTCCGGGGTTACTTGTATGGGTGTTACTGGTTTTGGTCAGAGGTTACTTGTAGGTATTACTTGTACTATGGGGCTACTTGTATTGGTGTTATTAGTTTTGGTCAGGGGTTACTTGTAGGGTGTTATTGGTTTGGTACGAGATTTTGGTCTGGGGCGGTTACTCAACCCATTCAAGTGTTCCATACAAGTAACCCCAGAATACAAGTAACATTCTACAAGTAATGATATGTCTAGTTTATGTAGTATTTTACCCCCGTCCCTTGGTCATTATTAGTAGTGTTTTTGGCTCTTTAGAGCCACTTTTATTACTAATATGTGTTTTCTAGTGTTTTCGTAGTTTTGGTTGAGTTTTGTAGGGAATTGCACCTTTGGAGTACTTTCCCGGGATTTTATGGAGCAACTACGAGCATTGGAGGAGCACGGCCATCTTTCGTAGCCCAAGATCGGTTAGAGTAATCAAACCGGTGAATAAGGGCTCGACTTGTGTGAAGACGAGGCATTTGGACCGAATGATTAAAGCCCCAAAGAGGATATTTGGTTTGGGCCAAGTTACGAGCCTAAACGAGGAGTCCAAGCGGCCCAAGGGGGTCCGCCCGATGGTCCGCCCGGTGGTCCGCCCGATGGCGCGCCCGATCGGGCAAAGAAGACTTATATCGCAGCAGCTCTTCGCCCGATCAAAAAGGCGCGCCCGGTCGGGCGGTGTGGCGCCCGGTCGGGCGGTGTGGCGCCCGGTCGGGCGCGTGTCTCTGATAGATCTTTTAAGCATCGTTTAGTTTGTTTTAGTTTAGGATTCTTGCTTATTATAAATATGTTTTTGTTAAGCAAGTTTAGGATTCTTTTTTACACTTCCTTATTCTTTCTTTACTTTTGTAATTCTTTCTCTTAGATTTTCTCTCTCTACTTAAGCTTATTTTCTCTCTCTACACTATATACTTTGTTGTTTACTCAACTCTTTATTCTGATTACTTTGGTAACGATTTCTTTTCTCTTAATCTCAGTTATTTATTTTATTCCTTCTATCATGTTTTATTTTATTGCTTTGATTAGTTTAGATTTAATTATGTGTGAGTAGTTCTCTTTCTAGGGTTTATGGGGATCCATAAATAATATGAAGGGGTAATTTATTGTTGTTAATTATCAATGCTATATTAATTTCCTATTGATTGATTTAATGCTCTGTGACTAGATTAGGCCTGATCTTTTATGCATGAGTTTAACAATATTGATTCGAGATTCGAGAGATGAGAATTGATGTTTAGGTCTAGTTTCAATAGGCAGGTTAATCTATAAATGGTTAAGTCGAGATTCGAGAGATGAGATTTAATACCGGTAGATTAATTCTGTGATTGTAATACGTAGCGAAAGCCCTTTATTATCTGGTTAATTGATGCATTAATGATTGGTTATTATGTTTTACCCTGGAATATTATTTATTGGTGAACTTATGCCCTAGGTCTTTAATTCATTGATTCCTCTTATTTAATTCTCCCTACTTATATTCTTCGTAGTATAATCTTTAAATCACAACAAATTGTTACTAATAATTTAGATTGCTATTAATTAATTAGGAATAGAAAGACTAGTTTTCCTGTGGATTCGACCCTACTTCCCTATCTACTTTAGTTAGAGGACTTAGGTAATTACTTTTGATTAGGTGATACGACTTTAGCCTGTCAAGTAACACCTACAAGTAACTCCAGAAACAAGTAACCCAGAATACAATTTTTTTTTTCAAGAGTTACTTGTACGATGTTACTAGTTTTGGTCAGGGGTTACTTGTAGGGTATTACTAATTTTGGTCGGGGTTACTTGTAGGGTGTTACTGGTTTGGTATAGGGCATACGTACAAGCAACTCTTGAACAAGTAACTCATACAAGTAACCTTGAATAAGTAACTCATACAAGTAACCCATGCATACAAGTAACACTTATATAAGCTAGTAACGTAACTCATATAAGTAACCCTTGAATAATTAATCATACAAATAACCCCTGAATAAGTAATCCATACAAGTAACCCCTTAAAAAAAAAACAAGTAACCCCTAAAAAATACAAGTAATCAGTAATAACTCTTGAAAAAAATAAAACAAGCAACCCCTTAATGATACAAGTAACCCCTGAATAAGTAATTCATACAAGTAACTCTTGAAAAAAAAAATATAAGTAACCCTTAAATAAATAATCATACAAGTAACTCATGAAAAAAAAAAAATATAAGTAACACCTGAAAAATACAAGTAACCTTGACAATACCAGTAACTCCCATTATTTTTGCTGACTTGGCAGCAGGCCACATGGTGTGGCCTGCTGCACCAAAAAGGCAGTGAAATTTAATTGTATACTAGTGGTGGACTTTTGCAATTGTGCTTCAAGGAATATACGTAGTAATTAAACTTACAATTTGCTTGACTCAATCTCTCAAGATTCAACCCAAGGAGTGAAGGGTTTATCTAGGGTTTGTTCAATTGTGACAATCACATTTCTACTTACACAAACAAGTACATGTCACAGAACCAAACTCAGCAAATCAAAATAAAATGGTATTACCTTCAATTTCAACAATGTCATTTTCTGTTTCTCCACTATTTCCACCATCTTCTTCTTTTTCTTCTTCAACCTTTCACCGAAATTACAACCTTCATCTTCTTCCTCCTCTTCATCATCAATGTCTGAAACCAATTTCTCAAAGCAACACCAATTTGACCCTGAAATCCCACTCCCTTCGCCCGCCATCTTCCTCTCTGTCTTCGCCCGAAAGCGAAGTCGTGGAAGCCATTGCAGAGATTGTAGCCGAAGCCGGGGTGACCCCACAAATTTCTTCGGAAGAAATCGCTTGTAAGGCTCCGCAGTATGCGAAGATGCTGAGGGATAGTGTTTCTGAGCTCGACGAGCTGTCGCTTTGGAACTCTTGGATGAAGGATGGGAAGAAGGTGGAAATGGCGGCGACACCCTTCAGTTTGAAGGAGAAGATTAAGTACATTGCAAAAGAGAAAGGTGATAATGGGAAAATCCCTTATTTAGAGAGTGTTGGGTTGAGTCTTGCTTCTGCTATTCATCTTGCTCGCCTTCTAAAATCTCAGTCTCTTTCTTCTCTCATTTATAAGGTTTGTTTGTCTTATTTATCAATTTGTTTTTCTGGGTTTTTGATGTTTTGTTTTAATAATTTTTATTTGCTGAATTATGTTGGAAATTCATGTCATGTATTTGCATTAGAATGAGGTTGACAATTGATTGGTTGATTGATGTAATAAAGAAGCAAAATTTTGATGTTAGGCTGTGCATTTGATTTTGGTTTTTGGGTATTCTTAAGAGTTATGAATAACCCTTTTTTGAAGGGTAAATGACAATGAGAATTTTGATTCTAGTATTGATGTAGGAAGAGGGAGATATTTTAGAAGCTGCTACTAATTGTAATTTTGTAAGTTTAATTATTGAAGTATGCTCATGTTCTAGGACTTTTGGCTTCATGTATTGGAAAATTGCGAAACGAAATGTCTTCCATCATGAGCTTGGTGGGTGTGGTGGTTTAAGTTCGCCTTGTTGGCCTAGTATTTTACAAATAAAAGTAATGCTATTCAGAATAAACATGATTTAGGGTTGTGGAATTGATTAATTGACATCTGATGTGCTGGTTGTAGTGTGAAGTGGCAGTAGTAATTCATTCATTTTTCGACACTTTATAATTGAAATTGTCTAATTGTTAAACTACTTTAGTTATTCCTTTTCAACTTGTAATCACCTTCCCTTGATAAAGGAGAGAAAAGTGACTTTCATTGATCTTTTTGTTGCAATGATTTCTTCATTTTCTTTCATGGTTATAAAAGGGAAGGAAACAATTCTTGGGGTCTTTTGCCGAAGTGTTGAGCACTTCCAATGTCTCCAATCACTGTGGCATCTTAACTTGCTGCTAGCTAACTGGGTTGCTGCAGTGTATGGTGTTAAAGGCACTTTCTGGATTGCTGCAGTGTATGGTGTTAAAGGCACTTTCTGGATTGCTGCTTATATGGTGTTTGTTATAGGTTTCGTATGTCAAGGAAATATGTTTTTCTGGCAGTGATGACAAAAGACAAATTGGTAAGCGCACCCGTCGTATGATGCTCTACCTTTCAATTTCAATAGATGAGGATCTGCAACAAACTTTATCATTCTTTGAAAAGGTGAGTTTAAGTATTGTGTGTGTGTGTATTCCTGGTAGTTAAATAGAAGCCTTAATCTCTTGTGACTTTGAAGCTGGTTTACATTTTGGTTACTTAATATTTGTTAGAACTTAGAAGTGGTGGATTTATTTCCGGGTTAAAGGGAGCCCTGAGGATTAAATTTGTTGGGTTATTGATTGTAATGAATGCCCACAATGGCCTCAAATTTTTAAATCAAGAATTGTGTTATTATGTTCAATATTCATTACATCAAAAATCAAAATAGCTTATATTGAAACTTAGGGTTTGTAGTTCAATTCTGTCTCCTTAAACTGTCTTTCAACCCATTGGTTTGCCAAAGCATCACTTCATGACACTAGTCCTTAACTACTACTGAAGCGATAACCACCCTTTCATTTTTTTACCTCTCAAATTTCCCTCCCAATTCCCCTTAATTAATGTATATAAGTTAATAAATGTGCTTTAAAAATAGAAGTTTACATATTGATTAATTGATATATAACTAATCAACCATAGAAAGTATTTTTTAATCATAAGTAAAACCTGATTTTTGATTAATTGTACTTAGTAAAGATCAAGTTTCAGTTTATATAAGAGTACTTCATACATTATTATATAATTGAGTATATGCTTGTGAATTATCTAGTTATACTAATACTTCATCCATTTGTCTTATATGCAACAAACTCAAGTGGGTGGACTCCTAGGCAATTATTTATTGTTGGAGGAAAATGGATAGGGAGAGAGAATGGTACCTATGATGAAGAGAGAGATAGGAACAAGAGACTTGCAAATTAAAGAAAACATTTGTTGCAATTAATTTGAAATTTTTATTTTTGGTATTGTTGCAATTAAAAAGAAACGGCGGAAGTATGCTTTTCTGTGTTGTATTTAAAGGTTGCTTCCCTTGTTGCTCCAACAGATTGAAGCAAGACGTGGTGGTTTGAATATGTTAGGATCCTACGACGCTTCTTTTAGGTATCTCATTGAGTCATTTCCTCGCATTCTTCTGCTATCAGTAGAAACGAATATGAAACCAATGATGAACTTCATGGAGAGTGTTGGAGTTCCAAGAGAATGCATGGGAGATGTTTTATTACTATTTCCCCCACTATTTTTTCGTAACATTGAAGAAGAAATTGGAGCTGGATCGTGGACATTTGAGATGGTAAAAATAAATGTATAACTTTTTCTATGGTTGATTTTTACCTTCATAGATATTGGTTCTTATAAAATTGCATGCTTCTTCTTCCAGAAACTTTGTATGGCTTGAATGCACTAGCATTGTGGCATCTTAAATAAAACTCAAGTTTATTCTGCCAATAATGAATTTACTTGTCAGGTGCATTCTAAGATCATTCTGCCAATAATGAAATTTACTTGTCTGGTGAAGTTTACTTAGTCTTGCCCCTGTGTTAGAATCCAACCTCTTAGTTATGTATTCTCCTTTATTTTCTTTGTATTTTCCCTTATGTATTGTTTCTTAAGTCTTTCTTTTTATTTTCTAGGCTCTAGGGAGAATTATTGTGTTACTGTCATTTCAACGTTCACTTGTATTTCTCTAGTAATACTATATAAAGCTCTTTAGGGAGCGAATGGTTATTGAATCTAAGCTCCCTACCCCGTTGCTATTGCTTTAAGACTTTTGTGTTGTTTAAGCCTTTATAGATATTGTGCTTGCCTTGTTTTAAAGCATCCCCACCAAACCAAGAGACCCAAGATACACTTTCATCTCGTCGGTTC
Source organism: Chenopodium album (assembly GCF_948465745.1). Classification (NCBI taxonomy): domain Eukaryota; kingdom Viridiplantae; phylum Streptophyta; class Magnoliopsida; order Caryophyllales; family Amaranthaceae; genus Chenopodium; species Chenopodium album. Next base: position 4,045,785 of record NC_137855.1, read on the forward strand.
CGCTTGTGCCCGCTTCGAAGTATCGGCCGTCACAAGCCCCGACTCCGCACTCGTTGTCATCGTGTGCCCTTTTAAGACACCTTTGGTCCGTGTTGCTGTGTGCTCACGAACCTCCCTTAAGTTAGGCTTGCGTCCTTGTCGTCAATAGACAAGCGCGCGCCGCACGATCCAGTGTCAAAACACTCGGACCGTGACAGTTGGTATCAGAGCCGAGCTTGCCGCAGATATGGCAGAAGAAGGAGAGATGCATGAATATACAATTGAGGAACGACTTGCTTGGCTTGAAGGCAAGTCCGAACATTGGGCGATGCTCGAAGAAAGGTTGCCCAAGCTCGAGGATATTGTGATAAAACAAGCCGAACAAATGGAGAGGCTTGCAGCAACAGTGGATGGGTTAACAGAGCAGCTTAACTTCGTGCAAAACGTTGCTGATGAAGCACAAGACAAATGTGCAACCCTAATGCGTGCCCAGAGAGGGCTCGGGGGAAGTGGAGGTGCCAAGATTAAACCTCCCAAACCTCGAACCTTTAATGGCACGAGAGATTCAAAGGAAGTCGATAACTTCATCTTCGATATGGAGCAATACTTCCGCGTCTGTCAGTTGGAGAGTGAGTTACAAGTCGATACCGCCACTATGTATTTGGTGGATGATGCAAAGCTTTGGTGGCGCACCAAGTACGCCGACATCCAAGCTAAGAGGACGTCGGTAGATACTTGGGAGGATCTAAAGAAAGAGCTTATGGCCCAATTTTATCCCGAGAATACCGAGTTTGTTGCTCGCACCAAGCTCGCCGCTTTACAACATAAGGGTTCTATTCGGGAGTATGTCAAAGAATTTTCAGCGTGCATGTTGGAGATCCACAACATGTCGGAGGAAGATCGTCTATTTAATTTTGTGCGCGGTCTGAAGGAATGGGCCCAAAGGGAAATTTGGCGCCAGAAGATTGATACCTTATCGGGAGCCATCGCCGCAGCTGAAAGGTTGATGGACTACTCATCAGAGAAAGGGCAAGGTTTGAAGAAAGGGAATAGTGGTCCGACACCGAACCCCCTCCTAGAAACTCGGGATATGGTTCACAAGTGAGCTCCAACAACTCAAACAATAGATATAACAGGAGTGGGGGAGAAGACTCTCGGAAGAGTGGAGCTTCTTCCTTCTCTAGTAAAGGAAGCACACCTAGTTCATCTTCGGCAGCCAGGCCATTGACGTGTATCCTTTGTCGGGGACCGCACAAGTGGTTTGAATGTCGACACAAGGGAGAAATTGACAACCTCCAAAAGAAACTTTCCTCGATGTCCTTAGAAGCGGCGGAGGTTGAAGAAGCTGATGAGATAGAACCCAGTGAAGGGGAACATTCAAGATTGGGTGCCATTCGTATGATGTGTGCTATGGAAAGAGAGGCCTCTGAAGGCCAACCCAAAAACTCTGAGTTGATGTATGTGAAGGTGTTGGTAAATGGCAAGGAAGCTCAAGCCATGGTGGATACAGGTGCTACCCACAACTTCATTTCAGAAAAGGAGGCAAAAAGACTGGGGTTGAAGCTGCTACCAGAAGGAGGTAGTATGAAAGCGGTAAATTCGGCTGCCAAACCAATCCACGGCGTTGCTAAGAGAGTGACAATGAAGCTAGGAGATTGGAGCGGACAGGTGGACTTTACCGTGGCGCCCATGGATGACTTCAGCTTGGTGCTCGGCATGGACTTCTTACACTCTAGTAAGGCAGTTCCGATGCCGCACCTTAGATCTATACTTGTGCCCGGGCAACAACCATGTCTCCTCAGAACCTGCAATCCGGGAAAAGGGCCGAAAGGGCCCCTCCTTTCAGCAATGCAATTAGAGAAGGGGTTGAAGAGGAACGAGCCCACGTTTCTCGCAACTCTGTCCGCTAAGGAAGATGAAGTAAGCGGAGACCTTCCTCCTGCCCTTGCTGAGCTTCTAACAGAATTCCAGGACCTCCTCCCGAAAGATCTACCAAAAGTTCTCCCACCTAGAAGGGCGGTGGACCATGAGATTGAGCTGGTTCCAGGGGCGAAACCCCCAGCGCGAAGCCCTTATCGCATGGCTCCCCCAGAATTGGCAGAACTCCGGAGACAATTGGAGGACTTGCTCGAGTCAGGCTTCATCCGCCCATCAAAGGCTCCTTACGGGGCCCCTGTGCTCTTTCAGAAGAAACAAGATGTGAGTCTTCGATTGTGCATCGACTACCGAGCATTGAATAAGGTTACGGTGCGCAATCACTACCCTATTCCTTTGGTGGCGGATCTGTTCGATCAGTTAGGGGATGCAGTGTATTTCACCAAGCTAGACTTGAAGTCTGGGTACCACCAAGTTCGCATTGCCGAAGGGGATGAACCAAAAACTGCTTGTGTGACAAGATACGGGGCGTACGAATGGCTAGTCATGCCCTTCGGATTGACGAATGCGCCCGCTACATTCTGTACTCTGATGAACCAAGTATTCCGAGAATACTTAGATAAGTTTGTGGTTGTGTACCTTGATGACATTGTTGTTTACAGCAAGACTTTTGAAGAGCACCTCGAGCACCTCAGATTGGTCTTCGAGAAGTTGAGAGAACATCACCTGTTTGTGAAGAGAGAAAAGTGTGCCTTTGCGCAAGAAGAAGTCGGGTTTCTTGGGCATTTTGTGGGGAAGGGTCGACTGAGGATGGACCCGAAGAAGATATGTGCTGTTCGCGATTGGCAAGATCCCAAGAACCCCTCCGAACTGCGATCCTTTCTGGGATTAGCGAACTACTATAGAAGATTTATCAAGGGATACTCAGAGATCGCAAGTCCGCTCACCGATTTATTGAGGAAAGAAAGTCGTTGGGAATGGTCAGGCCCACAGAAAGAAGCTTTTCAGAAGTTGAAAGAAGCAGTGGTGAAGGAGCCGGTCCTTGCCCTTCCAGACATCACCAAACCATTTGTGGTTGAGACGGATGCTTCAGATTTTGCTCTAGGAGGAGTGCTCCTCCGGGAAGGGCATCCCATAGCATTCGAAAGCAGGAAGTTAAATAACGCTGAGAGGAGGTATGCGGCACAGGAAAAGGAGCTACTCGCCATTGTGCACTGCCTAAGAGGATGGAGACACTATTTGTTGGGATCAAAGTTCACCGTCCGCACAGACAACACCGCGGCGAGTCACTTTCTCACCCAACCCAAGCTGACAGGAAAACAAGCCCGGTGGCAAGAGGCCTTAGCCGACTTCGACGTGGAGTTCACCTATAGGACGGGGTCCAGCAACAGAGTGGCGGATGCCCTGAGTAGGCGTGCCGACCTTGCTGCAATGTACAAGCTAGCGCCAATGAATGCAAGCAGCATTGCCACGTCCGTGAGAGATCAAGTGCGAGCCTACCTCCCAGATGATCCGATGACAAAGACCATAACGAAGTTGATTGAAGAAGGGAAGACTAGACGCTTCTGGTTGGACGACGGACTTATCTTCACTAAAGGGACAAAGCTTTTCATCCCTAAAGCAGGAGGATTGAGGAAAATGTTGCTGAAGGAATGCCATGACACGCTATGGGCGGGACACCCAGGCTGGGAGAGAACCCTCAGTCTACTCGCGATGGGGTACTACTGGCCAGGAATGAAGGAAGATGTGATGAGCTACACCAAAACTTGCCTTGTGTGCCAGCAAGACAAGGTTGACAGACAAAAACCCGGAGGTCTCCTAGAACCCCTCCCAGTTCCCACTCGACCTTGGGAGAGTGTGTCAATGGACTTCATTAGCGGCCTTCCGAAGGTGGACCAGTTCTCTTCTATCATGGTGGTGATAGACAGGTTCTCCAAATATGCAACGTTCGTGCCCATGCAGAAGGCTTGTGGTGCAGAAGAAACGGCGTCGCTCTTCTTTAAACATATTGTGAAGTACTGGGGATTGCCGAAGAGCATAGTGAGCGACCGGGATACCAGATTCACGAGCATATTTTGGTCTGAGCTATTCCAAATGATGGGGTCTGATCTCAACATGTCGTCAAGCCACCACCCTCAATCCGATGGACAGACGGAGAGATTCAATGGGCTTCTTGAAGAATACTTGCGTCACTTTGTGAGCGCTAATCAGAAAGATTGGGTGAGACTTTTGGACGTCGCACAACTTTGCTTCAACGCTCAAAGGAGCTCTTCCTCCAACAAAAGCCCCTTTGAGCTGATCATGGGTCAACAACCTCTCCTTCCGCACACAGTGGCTGATTGGGAAGGTGGAAGGAGCGCTCAAGCTCGGGAGTTTACAAGAGAGTGGAAACAGAACACCGACATTGCAAAAGCCTACCTAGAGCGAGCTTCGCGTCGGATGAAGAAATGGGCTGATCAAAACAGAAGGCCGGTGGATTTTGCAGTTGGGGATATGGTGATGGTGAAGGTCTTACCAGAACAGTTGAAATTTCTAAGAGGCAGAGATCGTCGTCTGATTCGGAAATACGAAGGCCCCATCCGTATAACTAAACGGATTGGGAAGAATGCTTATAAGGTGGAACCGCCTGCGTGGATGAGGATTCACCCCGTCTTCCACGTTAACCGTCTCAAACCTTATCATCCAGATCCCGAAGACAGCAACCGCAACGTTAGCTACCGCGCCAACATCAGGACAAGAACAAGAGCCACTCCAGAAGACTGAAGCTGCTCGGATCCCTAGAGTATGTTTTGTGAGTCGACGAGGACGTCGACAGCTTAGGTGGGGGAGGATGTTAGAATCCAACCTCTTAGTTATGTATTCTCCTTTATTTTCTTTGTATTTTCCCTTATGTATTGTTTCTTAAGTCTTTCTTTTTATTTTCTAGGCTCTAGGGAGAATTATTGTGTTACTGTCATTTCAACGTTCACTTGTATTTCTCTAGTAATACTATATAAAGCTCTTTAGGGAGCGAATGGTTATTGAATCTAAGCTCCCTACCCCGTTGCTATTGCTTTAAGACTTGTGTGTTGTTTAAGCCTTTATAGATATTGTGCTTGCCTTGTTTTAAAGCATCCCCACCAAACCAAGAGACCCAAGATACACTTTCATCTCGTCGGTTCCGCTTGTGCCCGCTTCGAAGTATCGGCCGTCACAAGCCCCGACTCCGCACTCGTTGTCATCGTGTGCCCTTTTAAGACACCTTTGGTCCGTGTTGCTGTGTGCTCACGAACCTCCCTTAAGTTAGGCTTGCGTCCTTGTCGTCAATAGACAAGCGCGCGCCGCACGATCCAGTGTCAAAACACTCGGACCGTGACACCCTGCTATACAACTTTCGTGTGTGCTATCATGCACTTTGCGTTCTCAGGGATGATTTTGCATTATGACTCTTGCTATTGCCTACTTTGTCTTACTGAGAATTAATACGTATTCTGTCTTCTAGGTTGGAGCACTGGACAAAAAATTAGGCAGGATGTTGGTGAAATATCCTTGGGTGCTGTCATCAAGCATCCAGAAAAATTATAATGATATTTTGGCTTTCTTTGAAACTGAGAAGGTAAGGTGTTACAAACCTGATGTATTCACATCAGTAGCTATCTTGATTGATATATTTTCCATGATCTATGTGATTGCATTGTAAATAATATGCAAGATACTGACTAAGTGACTATCCTCTGGTAAAACATTGTTGTGCAGAGTTATAGGGTATAGTGTATTTAGAAAAGAAGCCATGGCCTCAGTTTCTGTGTCAGTTCTTAGTTTCTGTTTCTGACAAATAATACTTGTAAAATCCAATATAATCATGCTCTTGGTGCAGCAAGTCCACTTGCTGTGAATGCGTGGCCCTTTGTATTGTAGTTTATGCATATTGTTGAAATTCAAAACTTGTAAACATGTCTCCAGACTTTCGTAGTGGTTTAGCCTGAAAATATTAATTGCGATTGATCATTTTCAATGTTGGATGCTCTTATTCTTTTTTTTTTTTTTTTTCCTTTTCTTTTTCCTGCATTTCAATTTATATTATCTGTTACTGCGTTTATGGATTGTTGTCTTTTGTTTGTTGATGGTTTAGTGTTGGGCTATTTGAATTAAACTTGTTTAAGAATCCAAGGTCATGTGCATCCCAACCCCCTTCCTTCACAGGGTTAAGGCCTCTGTAGATGTCCAACAGTACTTAACAGTATCAGCAGCATACTCATGTTTGCTTATATTTATGGATGAATCTGTTCATGGCAGGTACCAAAAGTGAGTATAGAGCGAGCAATTAGGGATTGGCCACTTCTGCTAGGCTGTTCAGCAAGCAAGCTGAAGCCAATGATAGAAGAGTTTGATGACCAAGGTGTGAGAACTACAAAACTGGGTAAGGTTATAGCTACAAGTCCTCAGCTTCTACTGCGGCAACCCGAGGAGTTTCGGAAGGTAACTTGGTGCTGCTTGTTCTTTTTTTTTTTTTTTTTTTTCAACTATCGGCTGTTCTGCACTTGCTTAAATATTTATTCTTTACTTCTGCACCTCTCGTCTTTGAATCAGCATTGATTAGAGCTACTAAACTTTTGTTCCTTGTCTTCTATTGCTTTTTTTATCAAAACTGCCCTCTTCTTCTTCATGCCAAATGAGTCATGTACCGCCTGTTTCAGGAGGCTGTTTCATCTGTTCATTATTGTCTAAGTGGAAAGTTTTCGGTTATATAGGTGGTTATTTTTCTGCAAGATATGGGTTTTGACAAGGAGAGCATTGGTACAATCCTAGCTCGGTGCCCTGAAATTTTTGCTACAAGAACTGTGGAAACTTTTCAGAAAAAGCTTGAATTCTTGACTAGCTTGGGCATATCAAAAAAAGATCTCCCTCGGGTAATAAAAAAATACCCTGAGTTTTTGATATCTGATGTGGATAGTACCATCAAGCCAAGGTGAAGCTCTTAACTAGCTTTGCATATTTACTTTTACCGAAGTGCTGTTAAAACATATTGCCACAGAATAGTGGGCGCACAAAGCATGCTATCACATACACCATACAATTGAATCATTACTGCAGAAAGTTAGTTTGGAAAGTTTTCCACTCATACTAGCATAACTGATTTTATGTATTCTCCGTGTATAACAGACTGAGGTACTTGATGAACTGTGGGTTAACTGAGAGACATATTGCTACAATGATTGTACGCTTCTCTCCTCTTCTTGGGTACAGCATTGAGGAAGTCTTGAGGCCAAAATTGCAGTTCCTGGTCTACACCATGGGCAAGTCAGTGAAGGAAATTGTGGATTATCCCAGGTATTTCAGCTACTCAATGGAAAAGAAAATAAAGCCAAGGTTTCTATTGCTAAGAAGCAGAAATATAAACTTTAGCCTAAAAGATATGTTAGCCAAGAATGATGATGAATTCACAACTGATTTCTTGGCCATTGAAAGAACTTTTGTGTCTGATAGGTAGAACGGTCTAATTTCATGGTCTGATATGTACATATCTTATGCCAGGTTTTTTGCATAGCATAGAATTATTAGACCTACTGTAGTATAGTCTGTATATAAATACTATCATGTTCTTGTGAATATGTAGTGTCAAAAATTTTGGATTATCATATATCGTATCTGCAAAACTTATGGTATCATACTTGAAATTTTTGTATGAAATTGGTTGCTATATAAGCCTACTTGTTCAAATATTTAGATCTTTATGTTGTAATTAAAGCTTTTGCATATGAATCACGCTAAGTTTGAGCAGAATTACATCATTCTATTAGCTGAAACACAGCATTAGCATAATGCCAATAGCTAAGATCATGAATTCGGGATTTCAGGGAAAAATCTATTTCTCAAGAATTTGTGAAGTTTTGAGACATTGCTGATTTTAACCTTTTCATTTATTTTTCCCCAAATCTGTTAAAGGTGTAACATGAAAATGTTTGACATTGAGCTGATTGAGCTGACCACTAACTATTATGGCCTTTAAGAGTTGAAAAACCATTATATGACTAACTAATGCCAACCTATTCATTTTCTGCATTTTTGTCAAGATATTTCATCAATATGTTATGAGCTACATGAATTTCAAGTAACAACACTGCTTTAAACCCGAAGGAGGCAAGAATAAAGAAATTAACACTATAAACTACTTCGTACAAATAGTATCTGAATTTACAGTATACTGATACATTGACAACGCATAATGGTCATATATGGTTCCAAACGGGATTATATGACCCTGAGATATATCCCCTAGGGTCTCAAGAATTTTCACCACCAGGCCCCATAACCTCTAAAACTCCTTAAAAGCGTGGATAATTGCCTTCAATTTTGGAACTTTTTGACCTTTTTTCGCTCGGAAATAAAAATTGCCCAGATGTTTACCATGGTTCCTAATACACTACAGGAGTCCAATTGGGTGGGTGGAACCATCCAATTTGCCTTCAAACGGTCAATTTACCAATTCGAAACTTGCACCGATTTTGTGAACTCAAACTTACCACGGACATTTATGACAACGAATAATGGTCATATATGGTTTGAAACGACATAGTATGACCCTAAGATGTATCTCCTAGAATCTCGAGACTTTTCGCCACCGGGCCCCGTCAAAATTCCTCAAAAAACGTGGATAATAGCCTTCAATTTTGGAATTTTTTGACCTTTTTTCGCCCGAAAATAAAAATTGCCCAGATGTTTACCATGGTCCCTAATACCCTCCAAGTATCCAAATGGGTGGGTGGAACCATTTAATTTGCCTTAAAAAAATCAATTTACCAATTCGTAACTTGCACCGATTTCGTGAACTCAAGCCTAACATGAACATTTATGCCAACTTATAATGGTCACATATAGTCCCAAACGACATAATATGACCCTGAGATGTATCCCCTAAGGTCTCAAGATTTATCACCACCGGGCCCCGTAACCTCCAAAATTCCTCAAAAAGCGTGGATAATAGCCTTTAATTTTGGAATTTTTTGACCTTTTTTCGCCCGAAAATAAAAATTGCCTGATGTTTACCATGGTCCCTAATACCCTCCGGCAATCCAATTGGGTGAAAGGAACCATCCAATTTGCTTTAAAACGGTCAATTTACCAGTTCGCAACATGCACTGATTTCATGAACGAACTCAAGCCTACCACGGACATTTATAAAAACGTATAATGGTCATGTATGGTTCCAAACGACATAGTATGACCCTAAGATGTATCTTCTAGAGTCTCAAGACTTTTCGCCACCAGACCCCGTGACCTCCAAAATTCCTCTAAAAACGTGGATAATAGCCTTCAATTTTGGAACTTTTTGACCTTTTTTCGCCCGGAAATAAAAATTGCCCAGATGTTCACCATGGTCCCGAATAACCTCCAAGAGTCTAATTGGGTGGAAGGAACCATTTAATTTTCCTTAAAACAATCAATTTACCAATTCGCTACTTGCACCGATTTCGTGAACTCGTGCCTACCACAGACTTTTTATGACAACTTATAATGGTCATGTATGGTTCCAAACGGCATTTTATGACCCTGAGATATATCCCCTAGGGTCTCAAGACTTATCGTCACCGGGCCTCGTAACCTTCAAAATTCCTCAAAAAGCGTGGATAATAGCCTTTAATTTTGTAATTTTTGACCTTTTTTCGCCCGGAAATAAAAATTGCTTAGATGTTTACCATGGTCCCTAATACCTTCCGAGAGTCTAACTAGGTGAAAGGAACCTTTCAATTTTCCTTAAAACGATCAATTTACCAATTCGCAACTTACACCGATTTCATGAACTCAAGCCTACCACGGACATTTATGACAACGTATAATGGTCATATATGGCTCCAAACGACATACTATGACCCTAAGATGTATCTCCAAGAGTCTCAAGATTTTTCGCCACCAGGCCCCGTGATCTACAAAATTCCTCAAAAAACCCGTGACAATAAATAGCCTTCAATTTTGGAATTTTTTGACCTTTTTTCGCCCAAAAATAAAGATTGCCCTGATGTTTACCATGGTCCCTAATAACCTCCAGGAGTCCAATTGGGTGGAAGGAACCATCCAATTTGCCTCAAAACGGTCAATTTACCAGTTCGCAACTTGCACCGATTTCATGAACGAACTCAAGCCTACCACGGACATTTATGACAACGTATAATGGTCATATATGGTTCCAAAGGACATTATATGACCCTGAGATGTATCCCTTAAGGTCTAAAGACTTTTCTCCACCGGGCCCCGTAACCTCCAAAATTCCCCAAAAAAACGTAGATAATAGCCTTCAATTTTGGAATTTTTTGACCTTTTTTCGCCTAGAAATAAAAATTTCCCAGATGTTTACCCCCTAATAACCTCCAAGAGTCCAATTGGGTGGGTGGAACCATTTAATTTGCCTTAAAACAATCAATTTACTAGTTAGCAACTTGCATCGATTTCGTGAACTCGTGCCTACCACGGACGTTTATGACAACGTTTAATGGTCATATATGGTTCCAAACGGCATTATATGACCATGAGATGTATCCCCAAGGGTCTCAAGACATTTCGCCACCGGGCCCCGTAACCTCCAAAATTCCTCAAAAAACGTGGATAATAGCCTTTAATTTTGGAATTTTTTTACCTTTTTTTGCCCGGAAATAAAAATTGTCCAGATATTTACCATGGTCCCTAATACCCTCTAGGATTCCAATTGGGTGGGTGGAACCATCCAATTTGCCTCAAAACGGTCAATTTACCCGTTCGCAACTTGCACTGATTTCGTGAACACAAGCCTACCACGGACATTTATGACAACATGTAATGGTCAGATAGGGTTCTAAACGACATTATATGACCCTAAGATGTAACCCCTAGGGTATCAAGACTTTTCGCCACCGAACCCCGAAACTTCCAAAATTCCTCAAAAAGCATGGATAATAGCCTTCAATTTAGGAATTTTTTTGACCTTAATTCGCCCGAAAATAAAAATTTCCCAGATGTTTACCATGGTCTTTAACCCTCCGGGAGTCCAATTGGGTGGGTGAAACCATCCAGTTTGCCTTAAATCGGCCAATTTACCAGTTGCAATTTGCACCGATTTCGTGAACTCAAGCCTATCACGGACATTTATAACATGTGATACTATCAAATTTACAAACAAGAGTAGCTTTTATACGAAAATCTTAGAAAACAAATTAAAAAAAAAAAAGGAACAAGAAATCAGAAATGTTTGTATAAATTTCGTCCTATTTTTCTCTGTAGATCACCCAAACTGGGCAGTAATCATCAGTCACAGTATATACACAAATATGTTTAGAGCTTCCTCAATACTCTAGCAAGTCGAGTAAACTTTTCCATAGCTAAATAATGACTCGAGGATGCTACTGATTAACAAATTTCTGTGAGGGACAAAAAAAAACAACCCCCATTTCTCTAGCTAAGAATTATGTAATACAAGTACATACTATACAATCTCATTTTTTTCAAAGGTATCTGCCTCCAAAAATTCTAGATGATATGAGACTTTGCAGCCCAACGAGAGCACTTTTTGCGGCCACTTTTGGTTAATCCACAAACACAAATCTCCAGAAGCTCGTAATCTTCATCCCAATACAGCAAGGATGCCATATGTGGATTCCGCAGCATCATTTTGGAAGTGAGGAACCCAGCAATTGTCCAGGTTTGGTAAAGCCGTGCTTGCTTCCCAACAAACTTTCCAAAACGGGTATCATAATATTCAGGCCATCGATCTGCAGGAAGCTGTTTTTCTGCCATTTCAACTGCCTTCTCTGCCAAATCTGTTCGGCCCATTTTGATACATGCCAATGTAAACTGAAATAAGATAGCAAAAGGTAAGAATGGTTCATTTGAAAAGCCATACATATGGTTCCACAATTAGAGACAGATGACAGATGTTAACATCCCAACCTTGTAATAAAGAAAGTTCCTAATAATATCTCACAGTAAGATATAACAAGTCTGGTGGGACGAAGAAATTCCCCATATCTAAGGTGCGGAAGATTGTGTACAAGATATTAAGTGATGCATTGAGGGAGGCATTCATGTATTAAAAAATTTAGTGAGCACTCTGAGTACGGACCAAGACTCTTTCAATGGATATGGAAATCCATCACACTCAAAGATTGATACTTTGAATATTTACCAACATCAAATTATACTGTCAATGAACTCTCAGGACAATACAAGGAAACACAGGTTGAACAAAACACTCATTGCAACAAATGTGAGTTTTCCTCTACATGGCAGCAATCTATCATAGCAACAGCCCACAATTGATCCAGTAACATACTAACATGAAAGTACCACAATGTTTAACAATTCAACTACAAACATGTGAACGTACGTGATTGCACTAAGACACAATGACTATAAAATACTACACGGCAACCACCTTCACGAGTCTATAGTCAAGTTGAGTAACAGAAATGATGTTACCAACACCAGCAACAAAATGTTTTGGGATCAAATAATATGAACAGATACAGGGTGAAAAATTTTAAGGACAGACACGAGTATTTTCCAGCTGTTTATATCCTTAAATAAATTGACCTTAATGAGTCAATGCAAATTGCAAGGACTGTAGTAACAGAAACCCTAATCTGCTGCAGGGAAAGTAGGTAATAAATACACTTTCTATCTACCATGTTCACATGGCCAAAAGGAGGCATTATCCATGGTTAAGTATTTTGCTTAAATAAAAAATCAAAGACGAGTTCAAGCTTACCTGCCATAGAAGCGTAGGCCAAGTTCCACCATTGTGATATGACCAAGGGCTGTGAGAACAAGGAATTCAATTCATGTCATCAGATAATCAAAGATTATGAGAAGCTCACAATCAGAGAGATAGTACAAAGAAACTCACGTATTCTTTGGGTCACTGCCTGTAATTATACGCCATTCCTCGTTCTCCACAGCAGGATAACATATCTTTAGAGGCATCTGCCCAACAAAGTCATCCCACTTGGCTTCAATCAGATTCAAAATTGCCTGATTCTGTTTTGGAGTACCCATGGAAGAAACAATACTCCAAAGATTACCGAGTGTAAAGAATCGAAAATCCATGTGAGCTGGCTGAAGGTTACCAAGCATGTATCCACCTTCACTTGGAATCCAATCCATCAACCAATGAGGGATTTGTTCAGGGTAAATGTTGAACTTGTTAATAGCATCCATAGAATATTCTTCTGTTTTATACCGGTATATTTCATTGATCTTTTTCATGTCTACCCAATAGTACTCTCGGATATGAAAAGAGAGAGCACTCAGTCTATTATTGACAGCCCTGACGAGATTCTTAGATCCTTCATTTTCAACTAACATCTCACGGGAACAGCGCAAGGCTGAGTAAAATAATGCCTATAGAGACAAAATCATGGATTATAAATTAGAAATGACTTCATTATATCCAAAACAAATAATGATGATGCAAATAAAAATTTAAAAAGAAACCTACTATTCATAGTTAAAAATGCAGATTGTTAAGAATGAGGCAACATTTAGGCTAGAAGAGAGTCAAGTAGTTGAATTCCTGCACCTCCAGAGTCCAGACCTCCAGCCAGTTCAAGGGTAGATGGCTTTCATAGTTGCAAAAGTACTTATGGTTGGGCCTTAGATTGTAGTTCTCCTTGGCTATGCAAGGGACACTTCTATCCCTTTGGCCTTCTACATTAACACTCCCTCCATCACTTAAATAATGTCAAATCTGCTTTAGCCTATGTTGGATGAGAATTAAATGTGACTATCAAGGTTCTATGTCAAAGAAATTCCAGAGACTACTAATTTATATATATAACGGCTAATTCTGCACAAAGGGGTCTTCCTCAAAGTTTAGCTTCAAAAAGCTTTTAAGAAATCTGAAGTGACCCAAGAATAAATTGAGGTAGCTTATCATAGCATATTCCAGAAGAATACCCAAATGTTGCTACAAACTATGAACATGTCAGCCAAATTTGGAATATGACAACAGAAAACTTCAATGCAACCAGAGAAATATGAACTTACTTGAATCTCAAGGGGATGCCCATGGATACCCATTCGTCGATCTATCATGCAAGATCCATCAGTGACCAGAAGGGTAGGAAACATATCAAACCCATCGCTTAAGCACAAATTTAAAATCAATCTGATTCCAGTCTGGACATCCACCCTCTCTTGCAGTGTGAAATCACCAGTGAGCTTTCCATAAGCCCTTAATAAGATGATCCACCATAATCCTAGTAACATTACAAAAAATAAATATAGTAAATCCAAAGACCACTATCTTCTCACAAGTTTAAAGCCTTACAAGACCTGATATGATCAAGTTTAACAGGAGAGTTGACGTGCTAGCTTAGGTAAGTAAAATAAGATTGACCATGTGTGTAACAATTCTCAGTCTAAAGACTTGCACTTTGTAAAATTGATATAAGTTCTTACCAGAATCAACTGGTGCAACACGGCCAATAGCAGATTCACCAAAATCAGGATCTAAAACCTCTTCAAATTTACCGCTACTATCATCAAGTGGTACAGTCCTAACTTTGAAGCTTGCAGGCATCAACCCTTGTCCTGGGCTGTAGCAGTCAACAGTTTTCTCCCAACTCTGAGCAAAGTCAGCAGGTATAACCATCAGAACAAGTATTGCATTTAATAACTGGTTTATTTCAAGGTAGAAAGGGAAAACAAAATAAACACTAGGTTATTAAGCCCTTTCATAATTGATCAACAATAATCTTACTGTGCATGAGGAAAGCATTAATATTATAAATTCACTTATTACTTTTTGGATATCACATTTTGCTGTTGGATTCAACAACATAATGAAATTTACCATCAAAATCCGATTGAAAGGACAAATCTTCAAAATCATGATTGTGAACAATAAAGTTAATATCTATCAGAAGCTGCCAACCCACCGTGAGAATAACCCTGACCCCCAAGCCCCTATATTCACAATCTTCCTCTGCTACCCCATTATTTCTAAGAGTACATATAAATTGTTTAGTTGTTCCTAAAAAACATGTTCAAAGTCTTCAAACAAACAATAATACAATATGATAAAAATGCAAGTAGAAACAAAATTTAAAGATACGGAGTAATGTATACAGCAATTTAAACATTATAAGATAACACAGAATCAGAATCACCTGAAGCTGCAAAGTATAGAGGAGGAAATTCTTGACAATCTCCCCTTCTCCCTTCATCAAGAAAGCAAGCGCAGAAGGGACAAAATCACGAAGAAACACCTGATCATAATTAAGCGGCGTCTTGTCATTTGGATCATTTGCAGCCACCGTTCCAACTGGGCTGTTGCAATAAGTGACAATGGAATTCCGGAGCAACCTCCAAGCCTCTTTCTCAATCTCCGACTCCTCTGTCTTTCGACTTTCAACCCTCAAATCCTCATCACTCTCACCCTCAACAGTTTTTTCAATAACATCCCCTTGTTCCCCCCTCAAAAGTTCTTCATCCTCAGTTGTTTTCTCAACTACAAATGGCTTCACATTCACCCCTCCCTTCAGATAAACACTCTCAAAATTCTTATCATTCACCCCGGGTTCAACCGATGTTGAATAATTCCTCACATCAGAAGAATCACATCCAACCAAAAACCTATTTCTACCTAATCCAACCCTAAAACAAATCCTAGATTGCCCAAAACTTGGCTGATTTGAGCATAAATTTTTCTGGGAATGACGAAATTCACTTCGAAACCCAAATAATTGATATGGGTAGCTATGAATTTTGCGATTATAATCAAAAACCTTAAATTTTGACAAATCCCCACTTGGCAAATGTGGGTAAATTTGGGGTTGTTGAGCAAAACTCCTTAGATTTCTACATTTTGATAGGATTCTACAACTAGGTTTCATCTTCCCAAATAAGAAACAATTATTTGAAAGCAAGATAATAACCAACTAAATTCAGATTTTATGATAATACAAGAAATGATTCATACATATAAATCATACAATAATATAATTTGAAGCAACTAAAATTATGCTAATTTAAGCAATTGAGAAACAAAAAATCAGATGAATAATTAGAACTTACAGGGAAGAATAATCTGCGAATTAAGGCAAATGGGTAAAAAAAAATGTCCGAAAATTTGGAGTGAGAAAATTAATTAAAGGCTGCGGATTTATAGAAGGCTCCTAATTTTAGGGAAGAAAAAAAAATAAAAATAAAAAAGAAAGCGTCGAATTTATTTAATGTTGGTTTTTTCGACGCCGTAATTTAATTTCCCACCATTTTTAATTGAAATTGACGGATTAAAAAATGATAATGTAGATATTATCCGTTAACGTGTCATGTAAGAATTGATTTTTGTGCGAGGTTTACGAGCCATTGTTATGAAGCCACGTTTATGTTATGCTATTCGTCTTTTCATTAGGCTACTTTAATTTGCAAGTTGCCATGATGAAAAATAAATACTACTGTAGTATCTTACTCCAATGGAGCAAAGTATTATTCGTAAGAGATTATGTCCAAATATTTATTCTCCTAATCCTAAATTATAAACTTCGAATTTTAATTTAGCATTTTTTATGAGGACAAATTGGTGAAATAATAAAAAGATACCTAGCAAATTAGTTAGAATGATTCAAGATTTCAAGGCATAACTAATCTTAGGCGTGATCAAAATTTCTATCAGGTCGAACCTTAACATCAAATCTCGTGTCCAAATCCGCAAAAAAATAACGGGCTTGTCGAGTCAAAGCAAGATTTTTAAGTCGGATTTAGGTTTACAACTAAAAATATGCTTCAATGGAAAGACTTAAATCAACTCAACCTTATTATCTAATCCATGGATCCACCCCGTGATAGCTAACCACATTGTAGCCTTGTTTTCTTCTCTACAAAAAATGGATTACTTCAAGTTCCCTATTTAGATTTCGTGCCATTAGGCAATATTGATAGACAATATGCATTTCCTCCATTACAAGACTAGTAAAATATCTTGATTGTATACATAATTTAATAGTATCCTCATTCGCATAGCTAAATCTATTATAGGTTATTGTGTCTCAACTCAACTCTGAATATAAAGAATTGAAGAAGCACACACATTAGTCTACCTATATAATCCCTAATTTGTGTCAAAATATATGATTTCTAAGTAAGCCACTCGCATTTGTTGGACTAGGCGTCCCCTTAGCAACTTAATTAAAGTTCAAGGCAACTTTTTCGGTCATTCCATAGGTTGAGCCTCTCACTTAACAAAATTGGCCCAACGATGAGCAATAGCCCTTGCACATACATCATCTTTGAAATTTGGCACCACCCGACATGAGCATTAACTAATTGGCTTGCCATTTTTAACCAATTTACAAAGTTTTTTCAATTGTTAATGAGCTTGTTGTTTGCTACCATGAGTTACATGACTCAACACGACATACAGGTTGGGTTGGGTTGTGTACCGGTGTATAAAAGAACAACTCGAACCCAATACGAGACGATTTTTCATTGGTTCATTCCCGACACGGCCGGGTTAAACCCGAGGCCCCTCCGGCTTAATTACTTTGTACTTTAATCTATAATAATCCGTAGTAGTCTCTTGAAACAACACAAAGTAGGAAAGAGAGTCCTAAGTAGATAACGAAGATGGCGTCCATCATCATCTCCAAATCACTTCCGCCACCTTCTCTCTCCTCAAGTTTTCTACCCGCCAACACAAACACTTCCAGTCCTAAAATGGGGTCCTTTGATTTCCCACATTTATCTCCTCAATTGAAGTCTTCTTTCAGGACTTTTTGCAAAGCTCAAAATGTAAGCTTTTTTGCGATCTCCTTATCTTCTTTTTCTTATTTTCTGATTGTGAATTTTTAGTTAATGGGTTGTATTTTTACTTACAATTATACTTAGCAATACTTATATTTGTTATTAAGTGCTTTAATTTCTGTTTATTTGTGGCCTTATGGGGTTTCTTGCACATTATGAACTGCATTTGGTGTCATTGGTGATAATTATGATTTGCTAAATGGGCATAAGAACAAGCAACCCATTACACTAACTAGTATAGGAATTACACATAAATCATCAATTGACCATCAAATTAGGTACAATTTGAAATTTTGATTAAAATGGACTTCCCATTTCCCAACATCATAGGATTATGCCCAAGAGGTTATAGGAACAATTATATGCATTCATTAACCTTTGTGCTTCATAACAGTACCAGAATCGGACACCCGTATCCGAGTTCAGCATTACAAATTCAGGAGAAGGGGAGAAATGTTGGACTACACAGATGCAGTTTAGTTACTGAGAGCACCTAATTTTTAAATAATTTGATCAAATGCCCTGCTTAAAATAGGGAGAAAGACCTTGAGATGGCAGTATATATTGGTTACTTGGCTTCTTTCTAGATTTTGGAGATTGTGTTGTGTATTCTATAGCTTTAATCATGTTGTAATCAAGATATACTTTGAATTTCAGGCAAATTCATCTGTCTACAGACATCGCCGTAAAGAATTGAATTTTGAATGTACTAATATAGATGTACTTTAGGATGCTTTGATCAGCTTTCTTGTATTGAACTTTTGAATCATACATTCATACATCTAGAGGTTCATTGCTTTAGCTTCTCCAATGATTCTCATTTCTTTCATTAGTAACACTTGCATTATTACTGCAATGGGCTTCTCACAGGACATTTTCTACCATATAATCAGACTCCAACTTTTGCCGTCTCAAGAAGGAATGCAATGGTGGGGCTTTTCTCTGGATGCATTGCTACACAAATTATAACCAATGACCGTGCACAAGCTCTACAATCTGTTGGTTTCAGGGAGTATATAGATTTTTTCGACGGTTATTCCCTAAACTACCCTAAGAATTGGATTCAAGTGAAAGGTGCTGGGGCAGATATTTTCTTCAGGGATCCTTTTGTTCTCGACGAAAATCTTTTTGTGGATATATCTTCACCCTCATCATCTAAGTACAAGAGTGTTGAGGATTTGGGTCCACCAGAAGAAGCTGGGAAGAACATGTTGAAACAATATCTAACAGAGTTCATGTCTACCAGACTTGGTGTTCGACGTGAATCAAATGTTCTCTCCACATCTTCTAGAGTTGCTGATGATGGGAGGCTCTATTATCAAATTGAAGTAAGGACCTTACTTATCTGAAATGTTATAGACTGTTATAGTTTCATAGTTTGTTCTGATCATGTGTCTGGCTCACTTTGGCCTTGACAACTAAACATTAGATGTTTATTAGAGCATAAAAAAATAAGAGTGCTGGAATTTTAGGTTCAGAGATTTAGGATTAGTAATAATATTGGCTTTCCTAGCATACTATATCCACTCAGATCCAGCAGAGACGGAAATATGATGTGTGAACTGAATTGGACTTTTGGCTCTAGGTCGTTGGCATTCTTGGCAGGTAGCTAAATAAGCTGAGCATGGCATTATGGTTCTGCCTTGCTTTTGATTGCTAGTGTGTTGAGCTTGTAATTGATACTTAATAATGTGATGGTGTCTCCATTCTTGAAACTCTAGCTCGCAGGACAATCCGTGTTCTTTCTAAATATAATGGCATGTCTCACTTTCAGTCTTTCAGAAATAGTAGTATTGTTGTCATATTGTAGCAACTGAGTTTTTATGAATTTTGATAACTCGCTTGCTTATTTTGTATTGTAATTCCTTCTGACATGCTTTCATGCCGTAAACAGGTGAACATTAAGTCATATGCCAACAACAATGAGTTGGCTGTGATGCCCCAGGAACGTGTGGTTAGGAAGGAATGGGATCGAAGGTACCTTTCAGTTCTCGGGGTGGAAAACAACAGGCTGTATGAGTTGCGGTTACAAGTACCCGAAGATGTATTCCGAGATGAGGAAAACGACCTTCGTCAAGTAATGGATTCCTTCAGAGTGAACAAGATTACTGCTTAATTTATTATGAGTGGAAGTCATTTTTTCTCTCAATTTTTACTCAAAATTCAGTTCAACAAAGCAAGTTTTGTGATTCCAACTCCATCCATTGTCCTCCATTTCCACTCTCAATGAGCTGTATCATTTTGAATTACATTATTACAATGTTAAGCAGCTCTTCTGTAATGATCATGAATGCTATTAGTTGTATTTGCTTGTCTATTTTAGCAGTCACTTCTACATTTTATAAAACAGTATTATGGGTAGAGAAAGCAAATCACGTAAAAGGATTTGATTAGCCTCCATTGCTATCGGAATTACAGTGGTAATAAAAGGATAAAAGAGCCCAGAACTTGAACTTTTGTGAATTTTTAATTCCTTTTGAAGTCTACACACATGATACAAGTATCTCATATAATAAATAAACAAATCAGCTACTCTAACATACACCAAAAGCTCTAAAGATGGCTCACACAAATTGACAAACTGATATCATGCAATTCCTAGCACCAAGGTGTAATGAATGATTGAGATACGAGGAAACACTCTGTTTTCTGCAAAGCTTCAAAACGGCAGATGTTCTTTGTACAGTTGTTTCCCAAGGTCTCAGGGCACATATCCAGAAGCTTTTAACTTTATGACCTCACTTGATACTCCCCTGCTCGAGTTAGAGCTTTGAAACCCTTGTATGGCCGATTTGCTACATTTGACACATCAAGTTTATCTATTTTCAGGCCGGAAAGAGCAATACCCATGATGCGAAACGCTGCAACAAAAGTTGGGAATACATGAAGCTTTTCAAAGCCTGCTTCAAGCATTAACGTTCCTGTCAAAGAAGGGGCTTTGTCCTTTGGTATTCCGCCAATAGACCAAGAGCAGACCTGGATTTGTGTACAATGTAAGTTCATGGATCAGTCAAATCTGACACCTCACCCCCCAGAAGAAGAAAAAGAAAAAACGAAACAATCATTCATTCAAAGCTAATTAAGGAATGGTAATCTTTGCACCGATTGCTGGAATCATATAAAAATGTTACCTTGTTAGCAAGGATGTCCACTGTTCCATGATTTGCTGTCAGATCTGAAGATACAACACAGGAGGGCAGTTGAAACTTCACTGTTATAGAATCGATTGTCTTTCCAGGATCATGCCGTACTCCAACCATAACACTAACACGGCATGCACCAGAATCTGAAGTGAATTGTGGTTTGACATATATCGGGGTACTCTTCAACTTTTTAACCCTGTAAATAGAAGAGAAGATAAAAATATAGTAAAAGCTCAAGGAATAAGGAAGCCAAAGCATGTAATAATTGGAAGTGTATGTGAGTGTATCTACTCACCTGTAACTCATAAGCTTAAATTGTCCATCAGGTGGCACGAAAGACAAGATTTGATGTGACTCCCATGGTCGAAACCGGACACAAGGATGGAACCTCACATCATTTAAGATGCTGGGATTTGCAAATGATAATGTTAAGTCAGGGACACCTGAAAGATGGCAAGTGACTTGAACTTCACCATAAACCTCACACTTTACTAAAACGCCATCCCTGAGCAACATCAGCAAAGAAGATGTAGTTAAGCAAAGTACTTTATAAATGTTAAGCTGTATCTAGCTGACATCTAATTAGCACAAAACAAATTACCAGAAACTAATGCTTTGGCATTGATAATAGACGAGATGTAAGAACTAAGAAGATCATCAAATAGAGAACATCTAAGCCTCAATACACTACAAGTAATAAATATTCCAGGACAAAGTGGAAGCAGAGTCAAATAACAATGCCAACCTATTTATGATTGCATCCATTTCTTCAACAAGGTCAACATACACTTCATTGCTTGAATGCTTAAGTTCTGTTGTCCTCCATGGCACACATGATGCTGTTGCACCTGGGAGCGTGCTGCTAACATTGGAACTATTACCAGTCACAACACTCAATACTTTGCTAATAATGTTTGGTGGGGCAATCATCTCTCTCAGGATGTTAGGCTCTGTTGTCAGAGGAAAGCCATTATCGATCATCTCATCAAGAAGCTGCAAGACAACTTGAGTCACTTTGAATTCTTGTTAGAAGCAAACCCCAAAGACAGCCTTGTACATATGAATAACACATATTACGGACTGAAGTAATAAATTGAAAAACAACCTTATATTCAAAGAGGTGGTTCATGACAACTAGCCACAATGGAGCAAGTATATACATATAGCAGAGGTGATTTACTATATGCCAGGACAAGACAAAATCACATATCAGCACTGTGCTACTATCAGAATTGTATCTTCAATCTTCATTTCATTTGAAACATAAACTCGAGGGTCTAACTTTCAACTATTGGGTGATAGGATCAGGAGAAGCATTAAGAAAACGTCAAATACTGTCTACTAAACTCAGAAATATCTAAAGCAAACATACACTAAATATCTCAGGATGTTAGGCTCTGTTGTCAGAGAAATGGTCTAATTTTACTTTAGAAAATCCTGTAATAAGAGCACTTAAGGAAGAGCAGGGGGTAACGAAAGAAATAGATTACAGATAACTTATAATTACCTCATACACAATAACAAAGTTGTCCTTGATTATGTCTTCATTCATTCCTCCAAGATAGTCTGAAAGTACATCAGCTGCTCTGCAAAGAAACTAAAGGTGGAACAGTTAAAGTTCATCTGCAATGTTATTCATATTATAAGATGTAAAAAAGTACTAAACCCAGGGTGCATGATTTAAATGTGAACAATTTGATGAGATCCAGCATTGCACAGAGGACTGCCTATAGTCTGCATAATTTGCCAAAATTTCCATGTCTGGCCACTAAAATTATTCCTTTATTTGGATAAAGCAAATTATCAACACACTAGAGGTAATTGATAACTTAGAATCCCTCTCATCCCCTTTCCCACCAAATCCTCACTACCAAATACACTATAAAGTAATTCATCCACCCACAAACAATGTACATACTTATTTGTGACCCACAATATTGTGAATCACCATTATTAGGACTTATTTAGCGGGATTGAGGGAGTGTGTAAATAGGTCTATATGCCTCTTTCTTGCTACTTTAGCGCATTCCTTATTAAATAAGTAGATAGCCATCTCCAACCAAGGGCATATATGCAGAATCACATAAGGGTTTAATGAGGCCACCCCTAAAACAAGCACAACATTAAGGTTGGCAGGTCTAGGATAATTATATTAACTCTGAAGTGCATATTCAGATATGCAAAGTAGTATCAATCAGACATGTAACCACAATAGCACATACGAGCAAAACATAAGATATACACCATCTGTCAAAGATTGTGCTAACACCACCAGCACACCAAGCTACCCTAAAACCGAGCACATCATTATGTTTGGAAGAAACTTGGACAATGATATAAACTATAAAGTGCAACAGTTCCTGTGCCTAGACGACAGAAGTGTTAACCAAACCTAAGTTGCAAGTTTAGCTTGCAGAAGCTTTAATTAGTAAGGAGTAACTGTTATCATATGCTAGAGCTAAAACTAGCAATGCAGTTTCTACTTCTCTTTTAACAATTGCAAAGGTTAAGCAAAACATTAATTGTGATTACCCTCCTACAAAAGGGTTAACGGGGCTTCGAGGAGATGAACATCCCTTCTTCATCATTTGATAGATTTCCTTTTTACAAAACCTTGACATTGAGTGTCAATTCCACTTCTACTAAAGGCAACCAGTTAACCAATTACTTACACACATTACCCCACCAAAGCTCAGGCCATTCTTTTGAAGTCAAACAAAGACAACAGAAATAATTCCAGCAATAAGCAAATAATCTAACCTCAATTGCCATTAAAGGCGGCATTTCAACTTGAGAACAAGCTAAAAATATGATCCCATCACGTACAATGTGGAAAATGTAATGTGTTGGTGAAGCAATCACTGATGGAAGCTATCACAAAATTCAAGTAATCAACATTATGATTATTTTGGGTTGTATTAATTTGACATGAATCATACAGAAATCATAGCAGATGAAACACAAATTAGGGTACCTTGGAAGAGGAATCACCTTGAGAATTGGCTTGATCCCAAAACCAATCACAAATAGACCGATCAACTCGGTGGCCGGTCAGCTGTTTTTCCAGCACAACCTCCCTAAATTCACAAGCACAAAAAAAATATTAACATGGGATTTTCATATGGGTATTAATGAAATCATTAATATTGAAAAAACCCAATTGAAATTAGTATGAAAGATTGAAATTTGTTGAAGGAATTGGGGAATCTGGAATTGTAAAGTTTAAGAATTTTACCCAGAATCTGATAAGATGAATATGCATTGTAGCATGTTTGTGTCTCTTTCTCAGATTTTCTCTCTCCTGGAGATTTTGATGAGGTTCAATGGTTGATTTAGATGTTAAAGCTTCGACCTTTTGCGTTGAGAAATTTAATATGAGTAGAATTTTAGATGTTGAACTTCGTTTGCGAAGATTTTGCTGTCACTGGTGAGAAAGTTGAAGGGACAAGGGACTGAGGGAGGAAGAATTACACTCCGTAAGAAAGGAGAAAAACTATATACTGTAGAAGGATATAAAAACAAAAATTAAAAAATTACAAGGTAAAATGGTAATGTATCAATGTGAAGTTTTTTTTTTTTTTGGGAAGGGTTAAGAAAAAAAAGGAGGACTACAAATGTAAAATTACATTGTCATAGATGGTCATAAATTCGTCAAAGTCTTAGGGTGTAACCAAAACTTGAAATCGAATCTCATCTATATCATTGTCTTTTGTAACTCTCTTACATAAGAACACGCAAATAATGATAAATTAGCTTATCTTTAAATACACAGGTTGATCAACTTATAGATTAATATATTGACTTGTCCTAATATTTGTAAGGTTAGAGCTTTGATGGGTTTTGATTTTCAATCGATTTGCAATTTACAACCCTATAAGTTACTCTTTAAGATATGGTATGGTGGATGCCTACATGTTGCAAGACCTCCAAGAAGACGATGATTGATGTTTATATTAAGCTTTGCTCTCCTCATGTGATATTTATTAAAACCATATGACTTTGTAAGGTATTTTTTAAGGTACTTTGCACTTTGTAAGGTACTTTGCACGTTGTAGTAGATTAGTAGGAATTTAGCCATTACAAAAGGATACACAAAAAACCATATGTACACCAAAAGTTATGCTATATTTTGAGATTATTGGCAGACTTGATACTTGAAAGTCACTTTCTTCATGCTTGGCGAGCTTCTAAATAATGGCTACGTAAAACAAAATTGCAGGAGGATATTAGGTCTATTAGACAAGCCGACACAGGCAACAAAGACGGGAACTAGTTCTGATATGAATGTGGCATAAGGTCATTGGGGTGTGGGGGGGGGGGGGGGGGGATTAGCCATCTTTCAGAGAATAGGAAAAAGGATTCAAGTATTCTTTACGCTCTAATTTAGTTGTTTATACAAAATCATTATGAATTCACGAAATTCGAGCTGCATCTTTACAGAAAATAGACACCAAAAATGAATTCAGTCAAGACTAAGTTGATCAGCAGCTGGCCCCGACAGATTCTTCCAAGTATTCAGCTTCGAATATCTTCTACAGTTTGACATGTATGCATAAATCACACGTACATCAATTTCCTGCTTCACACAACACTGAAGGCTGATTGTATAGTGGATGTAAACTGAGATGTTAGTGTCTGGGTGGCAAATTGTTGGAATTGCTTCTTGGCATCTGCACAGAAGACAGAAAATCTCTCAGTGCACCAATCGAATTTTATAATAAGGAAATCCAGACAGAGGGTTGAATCTTGAGGATAATACTAAAGAAATGATGGCATGGCCATGAAAAATTCAAACAACAAAGTTTAGAACTGGAATGTATGATCTTTTTGTATCAACCAGATTATTATCCATATCCAACTTCACAAGGTTGTTCTTGAGGACTCGCAATATAATCACACCATTAAAAAAACAGAACATAGTTCCACATGCTTTCCCAGAAATAGTCCATTATTTCCTAGATAAAAGCTAGTGCAGTTAGTTCAATCATGCAATGAAGACCAACAATCTATCGCCAAACCACTCAAACCCTTAAATACAATCATCTACATGGTTGCAATGTGAAGGAAGCTTGAAAGATAAGATCTGCATATTGTAAACCCAGGCAGTAATAGTGTGCCACCAAAACTTCTAATTACTTGCTAAATGATAGTAGCACATAAACCTATCAACACACCACGCCTTTCTATACAGGTCAAAGTAGAAACGATAAGTTGATCTCTGAGATAGCATTTCTAATTATCTCCCTACCTTAAAAGTGGGGTTTGGAGGGAGAGTGAAGGGGGAAGGGGAGGGGGTTTATTAGGGAGTGAGATAGAATGTATATCAATCTCAAATACTAATCTGTATTTTCTCTAGTTCAATTTATGCTTGTTGAAAAATTCCTCAATCCCCTACTTTGCTGAAAGCAGCAGAGACAGAGAAAAGAAACTGACACTAACACACTAGGTGCTGTGTACTTCCCCCGGGATCCAAATCCAGAGGATGTTTCCAAGGCTGGAGCGCTATAACCTAACAATACAACCTCCTCTACACATTGAGACAGAGATCCCCACCCCTAATCTGATAGTTCTTAAAATACTGAATAAATTATACAGGACTTGAATCACACAACTATCCTTCAATACCTGCAGTCATTATCTGTGCACATATCGGAGCAATACCTCAATGTGTGAAAAAAAGATGTACGGAAACCAAATTTGAAGGCTATAATACACGAAATCGGAGCAATTTAGGAGGTGTCGAGACCCGACGTGAAATTCTATGGGATGCATCCCGGGTCATATAATGTTGTTTCAACCCATATACGACCATTAGTTGGCTACATAAAGGCCCCGTGGAAGCTTGCTTATAGGCAATACAAGAGGCGTGTACGAAATCGGGTTAATTGGATGCTTAAAGGCAAATTGGATGGTTCCACCCACCCAATTGGACTCCCGGAGGGTATTAGGGTCTATAGGAAGCTTCTCGATAAATTTTGTTTCCAGGTAAAAAAAAAAAGTCATAAATTTGCAAAATTGAAGGCTACAATCCACGTTTTTTGGACAATTTCGGAGGTTTTGGGACTCGGTGTCGAAAAGTCTCAAGATAGTAGGGGATACATCCCGGGGTCATATAATGTTGTTTGGTACCATATATGATCATTATATGTTGTCATGAATGTCCGTAGTAGCATCTGAGTTTATGAAATCGATGCAAGTTGTAAATGGGTAAATTGACAGTTTAAAGGCATATTGAATGGTTTTACCGACCCAAATGGACTCCTATGGTGTATTAGGGTCCATGGTAAGCATCTCGGTAATTTTTGTTTTTGGGACTAAAAAAATGAAAAATTGTCCATTAAAGGCTATAATACACAATTTTGGGTCAATTTTTGACATTTTTTCAAAAAATGAACTGAATGCGTGGGGTGAGTCCTGGGGTCATATAAGGTGGTTATGGCCAATCTTAATCTTATTACTGCTTATGCTGGATATTCCTAGAGTACTTAGTGAAACTTGAGCCCCAGGCTCTGCTCCAAGAGCAAGGCATACCATGACCTAGCATATGAAGCATGTGTCTAAGCTTGTTAAGCAAAGCCAAATAAAGGCATCTTAATATATGACAACAAGGGGTGTGCAAAGGCGCTAAGGTCGTAAGGTATGAATAAAATGGTTCAAGGCACCAAGTAAGTCTCCGAGGGGAGGGCTAGGAAGCACCTCGATGCCTAACTTTACTCTCCGAAGGCAAAATTTGAAGTTAATAAAGTTAATAATACAGGGTGTCAAAAATTCAAGATGCATCATGGGGTCATATAATGTTGTTAAGAATCATATGCAACCACTAGTCGGTCACATAAAGGCCCATGATGACCTTGAGTTTATGAAGAAAGGTGTGTACGTAACCGGCTTTATTGATACTTTAAAGGCAAAGTTGATGATAACAACCACTCAAATGATCTCCAAGGGGTCTTGTGGGGTATGTGGAAGCACTTTTTCCTCTTCTTTTTTAGGCCAAGAAAAAGTCGAAAATGGTACAAAACCTAAGGTTATAATCCATGCTTCTAAGAAGAGTTTAGGAAGTATTTCCAAATTTGAAGTGGATGTAGGAAGTGTCCCTCGTCATAAGAGTTAATTAGAACCATAACATATCACTATGTGTTCCGAAAATGAGTTTTGTCACATTATATGGCTATTTCGGATTTATGATGTAGAGGTAGTCAAGGGTTACCAAATCCAAACTCACCTATTATCATTGTTGATGCATGCATAAGTATTGCCTCGACATTAACCTCAACTCTAGTCTAATCCACCAAAACATTATCATTTGTAAGCAACATACTAATGATTCTGAGTTTCTCATCTTGGATAGGTCTTGTTAGTTCATCCAATATTGTTGCAAAGAGGAAATGATTCAATTCCAACCCTTGTTGCAATCCAATCATACTACAGAAGTCTTTTGTCACCCCGCCACAAGTTTTTACTTGTGTTTTATAAACACAAGCATGTAAACAATGTCCCTCATCACCAACTAAACAACCCTTTCATCCCACAATACCCCAGGACCCCACAAGACCCCCTAGAGCTCCCACAGTGTCAAATACCCGTTCCCTTATTTTCCCAAGCTTATCCTAAATTTTGGATTTTCCACCTATTTTTCCCCTTTCCTACCCTAACTTATATACTTAGAACTTTCCTCAGATTAAGCAACCAAAAAAGGGACACCACACAAAACTATCTTTTAATTTAGTTCAGATAATCAACAATGATGCACACAGATTTTACTCACCTTTGCGGCATTTAGTAAAGCCAACAATGTTTGCAATGCTGAGAGACAAACACACTGCTACAACAAGGAGATAATCTGCTTGAAACCGTATCAGAGAAAATATTCCGAGAATGATCCAGGCAGCAGCCTACAAAGAAGGAAAAATCAACAAACCTGGACTTAGATAGTGCAGTCATCTTATCCACTGAACTAGCTAGAAGCTATCGCTTTGGGTCGAAGCAAGCAAAATACCAAAATCGGCATCCCAAATAATATAAGATAGACATGTTTGGAACCGTTGTATAATTCATTAAGTCCTTAACAAAGTTATTTTAGGAAGCAACTGTACCAATTCAGGAACATGATGTAATTTTAAGAGAGTACCTCGTAACTTTCAATTTGTATTTGTAATGGCTCAAAAAAATAGATAGATATTTATTTGCAAGAAGGGACTACAATATTTTTACAGAAAATAAAGTGAAATGAGGAACTTCACTCACTGTGAGATAAAGGCTCCACCAAAACAGCCACGAGTCCTTCTTGTTCATGCGAGCCAATGACTGTACAGCACAAAAAGATGAATTTATAAAGAGAAACTTAGAAAGGCACGCCATTCAGCTAAGCAAAAGATGGTCAAGCAATACTCAACATGCAATGACTATTAGAATAATTCTAGTGCAATAATGAGTACTTACCTCAGGATCAAGAGATTCAAATTTCCAGATACTTTCTCCCAAATCATTAATTTCATTCCACCACCTCAAACCAACCAAAATGCGACCACTTACATTCTTGACAACCCAAAAATCAAGAGCAGCGAGGAGGACAGTAACCACAAAGATAATCACGAAGTTATCGAAGAAAAGTGCAGAGAGAATGTAAAATGCCAAAGCTGCACCCTGCATAACAAAACACCCATGTTATTACAGTGTTGCCACATATACATAGTTTTTTTTAAAAAAAATCCTCCAGTACTAAGAGTCTATGACCAAGCGTGCCATCAACCATTGGCTCTTATAACAACATACCTTGAAAAATACATGAAAGAAGCATGTCTTTGGGTTTGAATAGTTTTCAGTAGGAGCCTGCAAATTAGGAGTAGAATCATATTAATCATAGAAATGATGGTATTCCAGGTTTTATGTTATATAACAAAGGAAACAATAAGCTTTGTCACTCAAAAGTCAAATCTGTCTACTTGTATCAAACCAGCAAACTCGGGCAGTCAATTGAAAAATTGCAAATTTCTAATCCAAAATGAAGTGTCATGTTTCCAAATCCATGACAAAACATCGAAAACCTAACACCGAATGAGAGACAGTTCTTTATAATACTTCCCTCAAGTAAGGCCCCTAAAACCATTGCAACAATGTTTGCAAGCAGACAATCCGATTTGCCTAACTTGCTCTAAATATCTAGGCAATTCAAGTCAATGATCACGGTCAATAACAGACAATACAACAAGATTACAGCATCAGAACAAATTAATTAGCAACAAATTCCTTCCCTAAAAAACAATAGTTTGCAGATCAACAAAATTTCTTAATACTTCCAACTACATTGACCAAACTTCTAACATTATCTTCTCAGAAAATGTTCATGCTACAATTACTACAAAATCATAATCGTAATACACAGATTTAGCGCAAAATTCAAGACGAACAACATAACTAACAACACTAAGATCAAGATCAGCAACAAATAAAGCTTAATAATCAAACCAAATTCAGTGTCAGATCTAAGTAATGAACAACCACAATCATAATCAAAATCAAAATCAATCAGCAATTGAATTCATCAAATTAACCCTAGAATTTCTAACAAACGCAAATCAAATTCAATCTTCAGATAAAGAGAGATTACTTGGACCGGATCCATGGAGAAAAGCTAGACAAATGAAAGATTTGGCGTTGAAAATTGCGAAATTGTAAGAAATGGCTTCGTATTTGAAATATCGAGGGAAGTAAAAGCGAGTTGTGTTGCTTCTTTCTCCTTCTTCCACCTCGTTCCTCCTTGTATTTTCTCTCTCTTGTTTTTGTTTGTTTGTGTTTGTTACAGAAAACAGACGTTTCAATGGTTTTTACCCGAGCCCGACCCGCTATGCGAGGAGGAAGATTAGTTTGGGCTTGTGATGTATGGGCTGAATTTCTGGGGTGACTCAAATTATTTCCAAAAGTCTATAACAGTTGAATCTCATACAAAGAAAATGAAGAAATTTTTTATTTTTTTGGACGTAGAAAATGAAGAAATTAAGCACCTTTTTATTTAATTTTTTACGTAGTACTAATTTCAAATATAATAAGTTCAGATATGCTTAAATTAGTTTTTTTTTTTTTTTTTTTTTTTTTTGACAGAATGTTTAAATTCGTAAAAAATATAGTTCAAGCAAAATAATACGATAAAGTTAGGTTCAAATATAAATAAGTCAAATATAACAAAGTTTGAATTGAAATGAATTTTATTCTTTCTTAATTATAATTGCGTTTTAAGCTCTATTATTATTTTTCCTACAATATGAAGTTCTTAATGTGGAAGTGGAGGAGAGTCCGCATTTCTGAAGTTTTGAAATATAGAGTTATGATATTTATGTTGTTGGATCCACTTAACATTCTTTTCTTAGGAATTAGTTCGTTACACTTTTCAATTACGTTTGTCTCAATTTAATTGTTACACTTCTTTTTTTGGGAACGATTCACTAACCTCATACATAGAGCTATTTCAATAGAGTAATGATTAAATTAAGACAGAGAGAGTACTTAATTTAATTGTTACTCCGTATACATTAGTGGTCCGAGCCAAAAAAAATAGAGACCGATGTAACAAGGGGAGGGAAATTAAAGGGTGTGGATGTTATAAACCGAAGTGTGGGGATGAGATAGGGTCATAGTCTTATCCTAACTATAAGTGACTGGCGAGAAAATGGGAGGGAGAAACCAATTGAAAGAAAGAACACCACAAACTACAAAGATGATATTGATGATTAATATTATTAAGGCCAAACTTAGCCCACTAAGAAGTAGCCCTTCATTATTCAGCCATTGCCAAACACCCATAAACTACTCAGAGAAACAATGGCTAGTAGATTGGTAGTGGTTCAACCAAACCAAGCAGCTTTCTTTCATTCTTCTCTCTCCTCTGACTTCAATGGCTGTAGACTCGCCCACTCTGTTCAGGTATTTTATTTAGCTCAAGGTTCATTAGTTAATTAGCCCTTTTATTAGAATTGCTGTTACAGCTTTGGCCATTGATAACTCTTTATGCGGAATTAACAGTCACATAAACTATTTTAAGTTTTGGTCATACGCATATGAATATATTATTATTTTAGTTATAAACGAGAATTTGAAATAATGTGACAACTAAAAATGAACGAAAAGAGTATTTAAAGACGTAAGTCCATTGATCGAGTATTTGAGTTATTAGTGGAAAAGATTTATTCATGCCCATTTACAATTGACATCATTCATATCAAAATGAAATGTTAGTGGTGTTGTTATGCCAATTTACAATGCTTGCAGTGCTTTTGCTGATATTTAGGTTGTTGGTTACTGTAATTCAATGTCTTATGAATTAAATTACAATTGTGAATAATAAATTCTATATACATGTAATCCTGAAGTAATATTCAAATTAAATGAGCCTAATTGGAATAGTGGAGTTTAACTACAATTGTGCTAAGCTTTTCGGCATCTTTTTTGTTACAAATTGACTTACTTGGTATATTGTTGCAGTTCAAGAGAAATGTGGTGCAGCCAAAAGGAGCATTACATGTTACAGCATCAAGTACCAAGAAAATCCTTATCATGGGAGGCACCCGTTTCATCGGTATTTTCTTGTCAAGACTCCTTGTTAAGGAGGGACATCAGGTATTCATGTTGAATCCGAATCATTCATCACACTATTTGTGCTCTATTCAATTTACGGGTTTATATTAGCACTATGGCGCAACACATTCTAAGGATCAGTTGAAATAAGTGGCATACTTGATATGTAAAATGTGACAACAAACGGACTTAGGATCTGTTCTGATTTACTGAGCTTAGCTGAAGTTATTAGAGCTGAGCTAAACTGAACTAGATTGAACTTATTAGAGCTGAACTGAACTGAACTGTTCTATTTTTATGTGTGATGGCCCTGTGCCCCTGATGGGCGTGCATATTCTGTACCGTCTTGATTGGCTAAATTACAGTAAGTTTGCTGTTATGCCTTATTCTAGGTGACACTTTTCACAAGAGGAAAAGCACCAATTGCCCAACAATTGCCTGGTGAATCAGAAGCTGATTTTGCTGATTTTTCATCCAAGGTATTCTGACAAATACAAATTACAAAATGAATATGATTTCATCAACTTTACAACAGTAGTTCTCTAGCTCTTTTCTTAACCATTATGGTTATTGTAATCAGTAATCACATTACCTGATTCACAGATCCAACACTTGAAAGGTGATAGACAGGATTTTGACTTTGTTAAAAGCAGCCTAGCTGCAGAAGGCTACGATGTTGTTTACGACATAAATGGTAACTTGTATATGTATGTCCTGATTACACACTTCACTGTTTGATGCATACTTGGATATTTACATATGTAGTGTCTTATTACAGGAAGAGAGGCAGTTGAGGTAGAACCGATATTGGATGCACTTCCAAAATTAGAGCAGTAAGCCTAGCCTTCTAAACTGTGTTTCTTCAGGAGTCAGGCAGATAGATTCATACAGTCAAGGATAAGTCTGTCTTTGACAATTTAATTTCAGAAAGTGACTTACAATCGATTCTTGTACTTACCAGATACATTTACTGCTCCTCGGCTGGTGTTTATCTCAAATCAGACCTCTTGCCACACTGTGAGGTAATCCAATGACTACAATTACAGAGTTGCATATGTGATGTGCAAATGCACAGTGTCTGACAGTGTGGTGCTAGAAGTTTAAACAGTTTGCAGCATTTTAATCTTATATATTTTGACATTACTGGTAACAATATATTTCAGGCAGATGCTGTTGATCCTAAGAGTAGGCACAAGGGAAAGCTTGACACAGAGAGCTTGCTTCAGACAAGGGGTGTAAACTGGACTGCTTTAAGGCCTGTGTACATATATGGTCCATTGAACTATAACCCAGTCGAAGAATGGTTCTTCCATCGCCTCAAGGCTGGCCGCCCAATTCCTATCCCTGGTTCAGGAATTCAAATTACCAGTCTTGGTCATGTTAAGGTTAGCAACAACTCCCTGTTATGTGCTTTTAAATCATTGTACCACCAGAAAGTAGTGCACTAGTATTGCTCACAATCAAACTATAGCCGCCTTTTTATGCTGTTTATCAGTGCTATCAGGTATAAGCAATCAGAAAATTGCACTTCATAGATAAAGAATATGCCTTGTTCACTTCAACTTATATTAGTCAGAGTTTTAAAAATCAAAATCAGGAAAGATCAATTTTGTTAGAAATAATCAGTTTTATCTGTAAAAATCAGTTGAAGATAACAAGGTCTATAGACTATCTAGCTGTATAGATTATGTGCTTGCATGAAGGCAAGATTTACAACTGAAAGAGTAACAAAAGGGGAATTGTACTAGGACTTGGCAGATGCATTCGTAAACGTTCTAGGAAATGAAGCAGCAAGTGGACAAGTCTTCAATATTACTGGAGAGAAGTATGTAACCTTTGATGGACTAGCAAGGGCATGTGCAAAGGTAATGTTGCTGAAGTTTGAATTTGTGGAAGTTAAAACAAACCCCTAACTGTTAATAATCTAATCAATTTTCTTGATTATTTCGTTCGATTTTCAGGCTGGTGGATTTCCAGAACCTGAGATTATCCACTATAACCCCAAGGAGTATGATTTTGGTAAAAAGAAGCCTTTCCCATTCCGTGACCAGGTATCACTTGATTATGCTTGATTTTAGTCATTTCTTCATCTTCATTTTCCATGTGTTAAGAGGAAACATTATCAGAATAAGATGTTAAATGTGTATTGCAAAAAAAAAAAAAAAAAAAAAAAAAAAACAATTGATAACTAGGAATAAAAAAGTTCCATTGCACTATAACACTAGGAAGTCTTGCCAATCTGTGCCATATATGATATGAATGGATGATACGAAGTATTAAGTTTGGGGATCATATCCAGAAAGGAACCTCTCTCATTCTGTTTACGACTTCCTGAATTTCTGAATGCAATGCTATGCCCACGGCTGCCTTAAGTATTGTAACAGCATAATAGTCCAACGAGTATCTAGGCCTTACTGTCAAGATTTTCCTAGAAGAATTGTGGCATAGATGCTTGAAGGGCCTTAAACTTGCACTTATAATAAGTATTGTAACAGCATAATAGTCCAACGAGTATCTAGGCCTTACTGTCAAGGTTTCCTAGAAGAATTATGGCATAGATGCTTGAAGGCCTTGAACTTGCACTTATAATCAGTTTTTTCTTGCAACACGCTGACTACTTAAATCATCATAGTTCTATCCCTGCTATTTTTTTTTCCAATTCCAAACATCTCATTTAGCTGATTCCTCTAAACTGATATAGTCCTAATTCGTAAATTTGTTTCTTAAATGCAGCATTTCTTTGCATCAATAGAAAAGGCAAAGAAGGAACTTGGTTGGACACCAAAGTTCGACTTAGTCGAAGGCCTCACAGACTCATACAACCTTGACTTTGGAAAGGGAACATTCAGGAAAGCAGCTGATTTTGAAACAGATGACATTATCTTGGGCAAGACCCTTGCTACTGTCTAAAACAGTTTTCTGCTATGATCAACAATATTTTGTTGTAACCTACAGAGTACATTTTTTCGCGCTCTTCAAAATTTGATTATAATCTGAGATTAGTGTGGCTGGGTAATGAATGATGCAAATATATTACATGTAATTATCATGTAATTAGTCATGTCTCAGACTTGTTTAATTAGCCCTCCAAAATCAAAATTGTGTTTTCTCTCAATCATGATGCACGGCTTTTGCACTGAAATCTGTGATGGGCTATCCACTGGGCTTGATAAAAAAAAAAAGTTGAAGCCCAAATTCATAAGGCTTTTGGAAGCTGGCTTGATCCATACAAATAATTTCATTAATAGTTGTTGGCCCAACTAGTCAACTAATAGCACACAAATTTGAGGAATGTTAGGGTCTGTTCTCATTAACTGAACTCAGCTGAACTGAACTAAACTGAACTCAGCTGAACTGAACTGAACTGAACTGAACTCAACTGAACTGAACTGAACTGAACTGAATATTTTATAAGAGAAGGAAATTAGGAGCTGAACTGAACTGAACTGAACTGAATTGAGCTGAACTGAACTGAACTGAACTGAACAGACCCTTAATCTACAGAAAATAATAATGCCATTGATTGAATCCATCCAATTTTAAAATTACTTCATCCATTCAATTTAATCACCTCATAATTTTAAGAAGGTTGTAATTTAATGTGTGGCTATTTTATACTGTTAAGAAGGTTATTATAAAATTAATATGTGGCTATTTTATGTTAAAACACGATTTAAAATCACACATGTTAGCTATTATCATTCACATACTTTACCGACTAAATCTAAAAACTATCATCCCGTCTTTATTATTTTTAAATAGCCAACATCCAATAATATAAAAACATTACCATAACACGAAACCTCGAATTTTATGCATGGTGGTAGTAACCTAAGTCAAATATTTAACAACTAAACGTCGGTGGCTTATTCATATTTTTGTACCAAAAAACTAAATAATTAAAAAAACATTATCTTAAAAAGTTTATTTGAATAATCATCTTATCCAAATTTTAGTCATACTTATACTAGAATTATCCTTAATTTCTTTACTTGTGGAGTATTATTCTAATCCAAAAATTAAATTTAATTATAATCCACCAACTAACAACTAACACCAACTACTAGAATTAGTCTAAGATCAGTTAAGGAAAGCGAAACGCCGTGACGTATGGCGAGGTTAACGTTGTTTATGGAGGTTTGAATTTGCCATGTGGGTTGAAGTTAGGCTTTCAAATGGTGACATTTGGCAGATTTGCAGAAGCCACATACTCAAATAAGTTGCCACGTATGTATATTTGGTGGGTCCCATAAAATTGTCGGCTGGGACCCGTTAATTTTAAATGACGGTAAAGTAATATGGATGTGACACGTACAGGTGTATGCTTACGCGGAGGCATGAGGTATGTTAGTTGTAGGGCCTAATCTAGCTTCAAAAATAAGGCATATGGAATTAAACTGTGAGTCTTTTGTTTTTGATAGGTAATTGACTAAATTAGTACCTTTTGTTTTTTAAAATCAATTAAGGACATGTTCAGATTGGACCTGGACTGAGGGTCTATTCACATTTACTTAATTTCAGTTCAGTTAGTTCAGTTCAGCTCCATTCAGTTCAGTTCAGCTCTTAATTTTCCTCTCTCATAAAATATTAA
Organism: Chenopodium album; assembly: GCF_948465745.1. Taxonomy (NCBI): domain Eukaryota; kingdom Viridiplantae; phylum Streptophyta; class Magnoliopsida; order Caryophyllales; family Amaranthaceae; genus Chenopodium; species Chenopodium album. Next base: position 4,082,691 of record NC_137855.1, read on the forward strand.
TTTCAGCTCAATTCAGTTCAGTTCAGTTCAGCTCCAATCAGTTCAGTTCAGCTCCAATCAGTTCAGTTCAATTCAGCTCCAATCAGTTCAGTTCAGCTCAGTTTAGTAAATGTGAACAGGCCCTGAACTAAACTAATTAGAGTTGAATTGAATTGAACTGAACTGAAATGAATTGTTATGAGAGAAGGAAATTAAAAACTGAATTGAACTGATTTGAGCTAAATTAAAATGAATTGAACTGAACTGCAATTAAGCTGAAAAGAACAGACCCTTAGGAAACTGAAGTGAATTGAACCAATACTAGTATAATAAAATTGATATTGAAATAATGTATTGTAAATTTGTAATTAATCCAATAATTTGAACTCGCCTTTTTTAAGTTATTTTTTTTAGTATTAAACTTATTTACCGTTTCTAGCACAAAAGACAACGATAAGAATGTGTGATCCAGATAAGAATAGGAAATAAAATTAATGTTTGAAATAATTAAGTACCAAATTTACTAACACACCAAAAAAATGATTCTTTCCTTTTCTCTCCTCCTTCATTAACAGTGTGTTTGGATAACATTAGAGGAAGGAAAAGAAGGGGAGGGAGGAGAAGAGGAGGGGAGGGAAAGGGAGGGGAGAGAAGAATGGTGAGTTTTCCTTCCAAATCTCTCCATTGTTGGAGGGATCATTTTCCTACAATTTAATCCCTCCATTTCTCTCCTCTCCAATTCCCTTACTTTCTCATTTGTTATCCAAATGAAAGATATCACATCTCTCCATTTCTCTCCCCTTCTTTTCCTTCCATTTCCTTCTATCCAAACACACCGTAAAAGACATATATGTCTTGTTATTCCTAGTCCTTATCCTTCCTTATTAGGGCCTATTATTGTGTATAGTGTATAGTTATCGGGCCTATCTCATGAGCCCTATTCTATTTGCTAGGTTGTATATATACGCTTGCTATACTCTAATGAAAACTACGAAAATTATTTCGTGACATGGTATCGGAGCCAATCAAACTCTAAATCCCTAAATTTCTAAATTCTATATTCTAAATCTCTACACTGCATTTCTGAATTTTTTTTTACAATCTGAATCGAATTTCAACCTCGATTATTTTGCTTCGAAATTCTGGAAACTAATTTCTGGTTCGATTTATATTTTCTGGTATTGGAAACTAATTTCTTTGGACCCTAATTTCTATTCTACTACTTCGGATTGTTGGTTCGAATTTCTCAGACATTCATTGATCGATAATGGTGTATGACACTCATCCTATGTCTTCTTCTATTACTCCCAAACTCAAGTCGAATCTCTATTGTACACATTGTAATCGTACGGGTCACGATTACAATGGTTGTTTTCTAGTTCATGGCTTACCCGAATGGTGGCTGACCAAATATGGTCATCAACGTCGCTCGGCTGCCGATTCTACTGCTCTATTTGGTGCTTCCTCTTAGCCTGTTGTTTCTATGCCGCAAGGTCTGCCTTGTGGAGCTGCTACTTTTCCTGCTTCTACAGCTCTACCTGCTGCTGGTTTGTATGCCACGGCTACTGCCCCTGTAATCAACCCTGCTGTCACGGCCAGCCACGGGCAGTCCGTGGCAACTTCTGCCAGCCACAGGCAGCCCGTGGCCCCTACTGCCACAACTACTTGGGCCAGCCACGGGCAGTCCGTGGCAACTTCTGCCAGCCACAGGCAGGCCGTGGCCCCTGCTGCCTCCTCTACATTACCACTACACTCTATTAACGCCACTACTCCCCTCTTGGGTGGTGTATTCGATCCTCCTACTAATTATGCTGATGATGGTTATTTATTGTCTTCGTGGATAATTGACACCGGTGCATCCCATCATGTTACCGGCAATGAGAAATTTCTACAAGATGCTCACTTCATCACTTCTTGTCTTGTTGGTCTTCCCGATGGTGCTAAGGCCATGACTACTAAGGAGGGTCGTGTTGTCTTGGCGGATGGCATTTCTCTTGAAAATGTTCTATTTGTTCCGCAATTAAATTGCAATTTGATTTCGGTGTCTAAGTTGATTGATGACTCTAATTGCTTTGTCCGATTCACTAATTCTCTTTGTGCTATACAGGATCAATCCTCGGGGAGCTTAATTGGAGGTGGTGAACGAATAGATGGACTATATTATTTCCGGCGTCTCCCGAAAGTGTGTGCAATCACGGGTCCAGCGATTTCTACATTTGAGTTGTGGCATCGTCGTTTGGGGCATCCGTCGGAGAAAATTGTCAAATTGCTTCCTGCTATTCGAGGTAGTATTGGTACTAAGTGTTTACATAAAGCATGTGAAATTTGTCCTCTAGCTAAACAAACCCGTGACAGTTTTCCTGATAGTGATAGTCGTGCTAGTCGTATTCTTGAAATGATACATTGTGATTTGTGGGGACTGTATAAGACGACTTCTACTTGTGGTGCTCATTATTTTTTGACTATTGTTGATGATTTCTCGAGAGGTGTTTGGGTTTATTTGTTGAATGATAAAACTGAAGTTTATTCTTCTTTTCTCTCATTTTTTGCTATGGTTAAAACTCAGTTTGATGTTACTGTTAAGTGTGTAAGGAGTGATAATGGAACCGAATTCAAACACATGCTTCCCTATTTTGATGAACATGGAATTCTATTTCAAACCTCTTGTGTTGGTACCCCTCAACAAAATGGTCGGGTAGAGCGTAAACACCAACATATATTAAATGTAGGAAGAGCATTGATGTTTCAAGGCAATTTGCCGATTGATTTGTGGGGAGAGTGTATTCTTGGGGCAGTTTATGTTATTAATCGCACTCCTTCTATCTTACTTGATAAGAAAACTCCATATGAAATGCTTTTTGGCAAACAACCTGATTTTGATACATTGCGTGTTTTTGGGTGTCTTTGCTTTGCTCATAACCAAAGGGCTAAGGGTGACAAATTTGCTCCTAGGAGTAGGAAATGTGTGTTTGTGGGTTACCCTCATGGAAAAAAGGTTTGGAAGGTGTATGATTTAGAAACCGGTGTTATTTTTGTTTCCCGTGATGTTAAATTTCATGAGAATGAATTTCCGTTTGTGGAAGATGGTGATTCGGTTCTTTCTACTGTGGGTGCCGAGAGTGGGACTAATGACTATGTTGGTGTTGATCACGATTTTCTTGATGATTTGGAATATGTATTAGAGGTTAGTGAGGGTTCTCTTGTGCCCGAAAACTCATCACAACCCCGTGCTACTGCTTCTACCCCCCACGGGTCACCTGAGGCTGCTGTTCATGACCACGGCAGTCCCGAGGTGTCCCCTGTCCCCACTGCTGCTTCCTCGGTCACTGGTACGGGCAGCCTTGATGTGGTTGTTCCGGAGCCCTCTTCTACTTCTCCTATTGCGTTGGACCGTGATCAACGTCCAAGGCAACCCCCGGGGTGGCACCGGGATTATGTCGCACACACTATATCTCTACCTAGTCCATCTATCTCGCAATGTTCATCACCTACTCCATGCTCCTCAGGTACTCCTTACCCCTTAGCGCATTTTGTGAATTGTGATAAATTTTTTGTGCCACACCGTGTTTTTATTGCAGCTGTTGATACGGTAGTTGAGCCTCGTAATTTCAAGGAGGCAATGCAAAATGAGGGGTGGAAGGCGGCTATGCAAACAGAAATTGATGCATTAGAAAAAAATGGTACATGGGTAATGGAAAAATTGCCTCCGAGTAAGAAAGCTCTTGGGTGTCGCTGGGTTTACAAGGTCAAACTTAATTCTGATGGCACACTCGAGAGATTGAAGGCTCGTCTTGTTATCTTTGGTAATCATCAGGTTGAGGGTATTGATTACAATGAGACTTTTGCTCCTGTGGCTAAAATGGTCACTGTTCGGGCTTTTCTTGCTGTTGCTGCTGCAAAGAATTGGGAATTGCATCAGATGGATGTCCACAATGCATTTCTTCATGGTGATCTTAATGAGGAAGTTTATATGAAGCTTCCCCCTGGGTTTTATGGTTCTCAATCTGGTTTGGTGTGTCGTCTTCTGAAGTCATTGTATGGTCTTCGACAAGCACCTCGTTGTTGGTATTCTAAATTGGCCGCCTCTCTGAAAAGGTACGGATTTGTGCAATCGTACTCTGACTATTCTCTTTTTACTCTGCAATCTGGTTCTATTCAACTTAGTGTTCTTGTCTATGTTGATGATTTGATAATTTCTGGTAATGATTCTTCTGCGATTTCAACATTCAAGTCATACTTGAGTGACTGTTTTCATATGAAAGATTTGGGTGTTTTGAAGTATTTTCTTGGTGTTGAGGTAGCTCGTAGTCCGGAAGGCATATTTTTATGCCAACGGAAATATACACTTGACATTATTGCAGAGTCTGGTTTGCTAGGTGCTCGTCCGGCAGGTACTCCTATTGAGCAGAATCATACTCTGGCGAAATCAGAGTCCTCTTTCTTTTCTGATCCAGAGCAGTATCGACGGCTTGTGGGTCGTCTGATTTATTTGTCTTTTACTAGACCGGATTTGGCATATGCGGTGCATATTTTATCTCAATTTATGCAACACCCGCGGCAGGACCATTGGGAAGCGGCTCTTCGTACAGTGCGATACTTGAAGGGATGTCCGGGTCAGGGTATTCTTTTGAGTTCAGATTGTGATTTACATATTACAGGTTGGTGTGATTCAGATTGGGCAGGTTGTCCCTTGTCGCGCCGTTCTATCTCTGGCTGGTTGGTGTTTCTTGGTGCTTCTCCTATTTCTTGGAAGACTAAGAAACAGGACACTGTGGCCAAGTCTTCTTCAGAGGTAGAATTCCGCTCAATGTCTAAAACTACTGATGAGTTGAAATGGTTGAAGGCCCTTCTTCTGAGTTTGGGTGTCTCGCATCCCCGTGCTATGAGTTTGTTTTGTGATAATCAATCTGCGTTGTATATTGCGAAGAATCCGGTTTTCCATGAGCGTACCAAGCACATTGAGGTGGATTGTTATTATCTTCGTGATGCGATTCAGGATGGTATCATTAGTCCGTCGTATGTGAAGACAACGGATCAATTAGCGGATATATTCACCAAGGCTTTGAGTAAAAGTCAATTCATGTATTTACTTGGCAAGTTGGGCATTTGTGATTTGCATGCTCCAACTTGAGGGGGGGTATTAGGGCCTATTATTGTGTATAGTGTATAGTTATCGGGCCTATCTCATGAGCCCTATTCTATTTGCTAGGTTGTATATATACGCTTGCTATACTCTAATGAAAACTACGGAAATTATTTCGTGACATTCCTCCCTAATTATAGGCATATAGGATATGTGGGATAACAAGGAGATTTTATCCCTATCCTCAACAATCCTCTAATCCCCATCATCCTAAACAAACATTACACTAAAGAGGAGAGGATTAGAGGTTAGCTAGGGTAAGAGATAATAGACTTTCCCTTAAGAATAGAGATAATAGAACTAGATGAGGAGGAGGATTATTAGGGGAGTTTGGTGGTGATCTAAGGGGGAAAAAGGATCAAAAGATGTGGATTATTAGGATTAAAAAAAAAAAAGGGTTAAAGTTAGTAAGGGCATATTAATAATTTTGTTACCTATTGTACTCTAATCCTTAACTTCTACTCACTCAACATAGGATAACACTTTTTACTAAACATAGCATAATAGTAGTCATGACTCTTGAGGTTGAGGAATCATTACTTTACTAAGGTACTACGTACATTACATTTGACCCCCATCAATTTTTCTTCAAAGATCAAATAGACGAAATACAAGTATTAAATAAGTAATTAAAAATACACAGCATTGAGGCAAATATAGAGGGACGAAAGGAGTAAAATATAGGGTATATGGCTGTCCTCCAAACTCCATTCTTAGTTAGACCTTATTTCACTTAGCTTGTACTTAGGATGGAGCATGGAAGCAAGTTGGCAAGGTAATAAAAAGAATAGAGATCCCTATAGTCAATTGGATTCAACCTTATTTAGCTCTTTAGTAATTGCTTAAAAGGTTTGTGTATAGCGATTGCTTATATGATATTGTAATGTCGAATTTCTTAACAAGGCTTAAGAAGGTATTGTAGGTGGATATATAATATAAGCACATTAAATCTGCAAATGTAGACGAGACTAATAACATGTTAAAAGATAAAAAAGGAACAAAGTTTAGGCTAAAAATTTGATACTTCCGCCGTCTCATATTGCTTGCAATTACATGTTTGTTCAAATATCGTGAATTGTGCGTAAATTTCCAAAACACCGTATCTATATTATCTTAATTTCTCTATTCATACTTAGCTTGCACGTTTGTTCAATATCTTATTACACGATCATGCATGTAAACATACAACTGTGTAAACAAACAAATTATGCGTCAAGCATAGCACGATTTGTGGCTTTGCTTTATGATTGTGTCTTTGGAAATTATGAGCATTAATTAAATAATAAATATGGATTGGAGCCATGCATAATTTCATACACATTTCATTTACGAGTAGTAATTAAGAGTTTAACAAGACACTTGTACGTTTAATTTTCATCAGTCTCTAGACTCTCTACAGAAATACAACATTACGGAGGATTATCTACAAGTAGCCATCCGAAATATAGTTAATGTATAAATTCTATGTCGAATTAATTGAATATATGGCAGATTTTCAATGGGTCTACCTCACAATTGGCCGCACCCTTAAAAATATTTGGACTAACTAGTTATTAAATCCTATCACGGCATAATAATTACGGAGTAGTTTTGATTGAGAATTATAGATTCAAATTCCAACCCCTCCAATAAATTCAGTTAAGATCTGTCAATTTGCCCCTACACATATCAACATATGCACATAGCCATATCATATACGCCATATATTATATCATAAGAGGAAATAAAACCTATCAATATTTCTTCTTAATTAAAATCAATAACGAATGGATAATAAGTATAATAATTCAACCTTATACGTTATATTAAACATCCTCCTCTTTATTCAATAAATGTGACATAATTAGTCTCAATCTACTCAACCTACTCAAGAGTTAACATAACATTATCTTATACGAAAATATCTTATAACATACAAATATACAAGTACAAAAGATTTCATCTATAAATTAAATTTTATATGTTTGAGACTGTTCACTTCAGCTTAATTTCAGTTCAGTTTAGTTCAGCTTCAATCAATTCAGTTCAGTTCAGCTCCTAATTTCCTTCTCTCATAAAATATTCACTTCAGCTCTATTCAGTTCAGTTTAGTTTAGCTCCAATCACTTCAATTCAGCTCATTTCAATAAATATGAACAGTCCCTTAGTTATCCTTCTTATTCTCGAACTCTCAATTACGGACTTGATACAATGATATTCAATCAATGGTTTAACTGTTTAATCGATGTACATATATATGGGTTATGGCTAGAGATGGCGACCCGTGGATGGCTTGCATGCGCAGCTAGCTAGCTTTCGCGATGTATCGTTAAATCCCGAGAATGTACGTTTGTTGGATATACTTTGTAAAAGATCCAAACTTTTTTCTTCTTTCTAAGAGGATAGCATGATAATCAAGCGCCAGCTAATCAAGCAAGATAACCATACAATTTTTAGATTCTAGCTTCTTCCTTTTACCAACCAATTAGCTTTAACTTGAACCATGTATATGCTACAAAATTCAAAGTTTTCACTAGACGAAATGAATACAGTTGCTCCATTACGTAGGGTGTTCCAACATTACCCGACATTTTTGGTCAAATATGATTTTAAGCTAGAATGTTCTAGTATTACATTTGGATTATTTGGAAATTATTAACTTAACTTTTACTTAATTATGACTCCTTACATGAAATTAGAGTTAAGCTCTTTCTTTTATATACGTAACTACTCCTATTTCGATTTTCAAATTTTTATTGTCCATTTTATATTATTAAAAAAAAATACAAATTATATAAACTTCGTATGTATTAGATATGTACTTAATATTAAGAATATAGTAATTAAAAACTTAAGCGAAAAAATATTGTGTAGAACGGACTCATGTGAGTCCGTTCTACTTACACGTTTTGTTTAAGATATACTTCATGATTTCATATCGCGTACATATACCCTATATGGATTTATAATGATCTTCATTACATGTAAATAAGGCCTAGCTAGCTTAGCTAGAACAGTGTAATACTCATCTTCTACACGAACATACATATTTAATACATAATACATATAATTATACCTAATTAACAACATAATTTTTGATTTCAAATTTAAATCAGATTTTAATTCTTGATTATACGTCGATTACACATGTGATGTGCGCGTAAAAAAAAAATAATATATTGTAATGACTTAAACTAACCTAGCCTAACCCTATCAAAACCAAATCGAACGATCAAGTTGAAAATCGGTATGACGAGAATATTTTTATAAACTTTATAAGTTTGGATAACTTTATTTTATTAAGTAAATAAGTAAAAGCTAGTAAAACCTAAAACGCCTATCCATTTTGCAAAAAAACAAACAAAACCTTAGCTTCATGAAAAGTCAAGTATCACTAGATGAATCTAAGAAATTACAAAACAATATTATAATCGTAAAATGACGGTTAATAATATTAAAATATATTTAAATGACGGTTTACTTTATCTTAATCAAATTTCATGCATCATTAAGACACCCACCCTTAACTCTATATATAGCCCCTTAACCCATTTCCCTCAACATCATCTCAATTACTTCAACTTAAGCTCTCTTGTATTTACCAAACAAAGCATATTTCACTCAAAAATCACACAAAACTCACACATTTTTTCAAGTTTTTCTCTCTATCGAACAAAATGGCACCACCAAACCTCGAAACCGCGATCTCAGATCCAACTATGGCACCACTAGGGAAGCATATGAGCCGGGCCTATGTAACCTTCTTGGCTGGTAACGGAGATTACGTCAAGGGAGTTATTGGGCTAGCTAAGGGCCTAAGAAAGGCTCGATCAGCTTACCCTTTGGTGGTAGCGGTGTTACCCGACGTGCCGGAGGACCACCGTAAAATGTTGGTTGCTCAAGGATGTATCGTTCGAGAGATTGAACCCGTTTACCCGCCCGAAAATCAAACCCAATTTGCTATGGCTTATTATGTCATCAATTACTCCAAGCTTCACATTTGGGAGGTAATAATAAATTAATAATATAAATATATAATTTTCATCTCATTAAATTTTTGTTACACCTAGCTATGTATACTTGTATTGTTATGATTTTAGCACGTCAGGTACATGTTTGGTAAAATTAATTGTTAGGTTGTCGATAATTTGAGCTGATCGAATTTATTGATTTGTGTTTTCAGTTTGTGGAGTACACAAAGATGATTTATTTAGATGGGGATATACAAGTGTACGATAATATAGACCATTTGTTCGACCTTCCAAACGGCTACTTTTATGCTGTAATGGACTGTTTTTGTGAGAAAACATGGAGTCATACTCCACAATACAAGATTGGGTACTGCCAACAAAGCCCAAATAAAGTCTGTTGGCCCGAAGAAGAGTTGGGCCCAAAGCCCGCTCTTTACTTCAACGCTGGCATGTTTGTGTATGAGCCCAGTATCTCTACTTATCATGATCTTCTTAAGACTCTCCAAATCACCCCTCCTACTCCTTTTGCTGAACAGGTAATTTTTCTATTGATTCTGATTAATTTGCACAAATTTGTTGATTAAGTGGTATGCTAGTTAATGGCTAATTAATCTTACATATTGTTGATCACCTTATCAAAAGATTGAGAAGTGGATGATGTGTAAATTAAAATGAAGGGAGTAACTAATTGGGTTGTTGTGGATTTGGATGGTGAGATACCGTATATTTTTCTTAGGTTGTTTCATCTTCAACTTATTTTGACTTATTTCAGATAATATATATTCAAGTTACATAAATTAAAAATAGTAAATTTTAGACACATACAAGTTTACAAAAAGGAATTGAAATAATTCTAAGTACATTAAAACAATTTAACACACCCTTAATCAAATTTAGATTTAACACACCCTTAATCAAATTTAGATTTATTTGTATGATTTACTTTCGAAAATCGATGAATTTGTTGATTGTATTTACTTATTATGGTAATTATTTTATGTGTAGGATTTCTTGAACATGTACTTCAAGGATGTATATAGGCCCATCCCACCAATTTACAACCTAGTGTTGGCCATGTTATGGCGCCATCCAGAGAACATCAACTTAGAAGAAGTCAAAGTTGTTCACTATTGTGCTAATGTAAGTGAAATCCCTATTATACCCTTAATTAGTTTTATTACATGGATTTTTAAGTGGGTCTTTTGTATTTACCCACCTAAAAATCCAACCCATTTCAATTTGTTTTATTATGTTATTAATCATCCTTAACTTTTGACATACAGGGTTCAAAACCTTGGAGGTATACAGGCAAAGAAGAGAACATGGATAGAGAAGACATAAAAATGCTGGTGAAAATGTGGTTTGACATATACAACGATGAATCGCTTGATTACAACTCGGAAGTTGAGGCTCGGAAGACATTGCAACCTTTCAGGGCGGCACTCACGGAGGCTGGTGTTCTTCATTATGTTACCGCCCCATCTGCTGCCTAGTGCTGATTATCTAGTGCATATATATTAGCACAATTTTTTTTTCTGTAATTTCTTTTCGGAATTAGAAGAATATGTACGTGAGAATTTGGTTTGTGTGTAATTTATGATTATGTTTGTTTAAAAAAAGAAAAATCCTCCCTTGAATTTCAAAGGGAAGGATCGATATGTATAGATTTTAGCTAAGACTATTGTAATTTTGTAAAGGTTTATATAATCCTTTTTTTTTTTTGAATAGTTTTTTTTTTTTTTTTTGAATAGATATAATCCTTTTAATGTTGTACATAGTATCCACATATTCAAAAGAAAAAAAAAATGACATTTTGAAGTTTTTAAATTTACATGGATTTTTTTTTATTTTGATCTTGTAAGCTTTTTTTTTTTTTTTTACTTTAATATTGTTGTAATTATTTTAGACACTAGATAGAATCTATTTTCATGATTTCTATAATTTTTTTTCAAAGTAACTTGAACAATTTAAACTATTATTGATATTGAAGGGAAAAGGCTAGGATCTAATTTCATTTTTTTATGACTTTAACTTAATTAAGCATGCGGTAGTACAATTTGTATAAACGTACAATACATAAGTTGAATTGAAAGAATGGTTACAATTAATGAAATTATTAAGCTTTTCAAAATAATAAAAATAATAGATCAAAAAAATAAAGAAGAAATTAAAATGGATATAAATTACAAAAAAAAAAAAAAAACAAAAAACAAAAAAAAATCAAATTGAGGCATTCAAGATCAAGGCCACGGAGCCCTAGCACATATGTTCCTTAGCTATGATCTTGTTGGCATATATCAATTATCCTTTAATCCGTCAAAGACAATTTATGGTCTACTTTTACCCTTAACAAGGGACAACTAGACAATAATGCTAAACAAGACTACATATGTTTTGATGAATGAAGCTAATTACACATGCATATTTTAAACCCCAAGGACCCCGCGATTGTGAAGATGGAATGAAGATGACATTTCCAAACATCTATCGATCTTTAACCAATATAAGCTAAATCATCTACGGGAAAATGAAAAATCTTTACTAGAACATCTAGAAATCAATTCTACATATAAATACGAATATAATTTATTCAAAATAAAGAATACAATAATAATCACATAGAGAATGATTGAGCCCTAGCTTTTTTTTTTATTTTGACGGCAAGCAAAGGCGAGCTTTATTACTTCAAGGACAAAGTGTCCATCAAAACATAAGGAGAAATCTCACAAGGATAATGATTTACTAAAACTTGTTTAACACCGAAAGGAACTACTCTAGCAAGGTGATGAGCAACAAAATTGTCATCCCTTTTAACATGAGACCAAAGTACAAAATCAAAGCAAGAAGCGATGGAGAGAGCATCCTCCAAGATTGAGTTGAGTTCCGTAAGGTGAATATCAGCCTTTGATAAACGGCTTGATGGAGAATGATTGATCCCTAGCTTGATGGTGAGCTTATTAAGCAAAATTAGTTGATTTGACCTGGCCTATTTTAGCTTATTGGCCAATTTAACAAGCTTAATCAAATCCGTGTGGTTTTTTCAAATAACATTAAGCAATCTGCTACTTATCAAGCACATTTAGTTTATACAATAAGCTATACATCAAAATCGTGCATTTATGCAATAAGCCCGCTAAATAATCATCTATTCAAATCACGTAATTAATCAGGTAGTCAAAATTCATTAACAAAGATTTAGCTTTTGGTATTCAGCTATTTACCAAATATCCATATATCCCACTGGCACCTACCATTCACCTGACCCCCACCTTTCGAGCTCTCCATACAATTTTTTTATGTATATATTTACTACAGAATACCTTGTAAATGACAAAAAAAAATAGTTACCAGGCCAGGTATCAAATCTAATATTCAAAAATATTCTTACATCATCACATTACTAAAATTCAATATTATCTCCAACGTCCTTAGTTTCGTAGTAAAAGTTGGAATAATGAGTTCTTTATTATGGAGTAGTATGACGCCAATTGCATGCAAATGTTTTTTAGATAAAAAATTCCATGATTAGATCCGCTTGTACAAAGTGAATCAATTAATGGTGATTAATATACCTAAATCATAAAAGTATCATTCTAAAATTCTAAATGATCAATTTGTAACTAACTCTATAAGGAGTTGATCTACGCGTCGGTCGAACAGTTTAAACACTTTTAAAATTGGACTAGTTAACTTTTAATCAATTTGTTTTTTTTACGTAATTTTTTATTTAATAATTTATTTTTTATGTAATTATTAAATTAAAGTTTTAAGGATTTTGATGACTTTTCATTCTTCTCTTGCTATTTTATGTTTTATTAGCTTCTTTTTTGTTTGCCATATTTATCGTTATTCTAGTTTTCAATGCTCGTATATTTGATTTGAACATCAATATATTGTCAAAACACATTACTCCATATATTAGATTAGATGATGAGATAAGCTTACAAGTTACAATGAATTTTAATAAATAACCTACTCCGTATTATATTTATTTGAAAAATAATAAACATAATTTTTAGGGCTACATATAATGATATAAGGATTTAAAATTGGGAAAAAAAACAAATGACAACAATGTTAATTCCACTGATTTAATACGAGTAGTAAATTTGTCATACCCTTCTTAAATTAATATTAAATTAAGCAAAATATTAAAGGCTTATTTGTAATCTTAATGATTATCTATAGCATTACTCTATTTTTTATTTTAATTTTAATTTTTTAAATATTATAAATAAGACTAACAAATAGAAATTGAATGAGTAATTTAAATTTCACTTCATTCAATTAATACCTAATTTGACCGGTATTTGTTAAGATCTTTAGCTTATTGTCGTAAAAAAATACAAATAATTGAATTAAATGACCCTTTGCTTGTTCCATAATTCACTTTTTGTGTTGAAAATAACAAATTACCTACTCCATTCTAAACATTAATTTTAAATATATGGAAAACTCTTGTCTTATATAACAAAGTCGGTTGATCAATAACGTTATCCAAAAAATATTCACACCTAAACGGAGTCTTAGTCATTATCCCAAAATTTGGGCCAACTAACATAACTAATTAAAACTGAAAGTTACTTTCATAAGATCATGTAACGTGGTGAGAAATTGGGCTTGGAGTTGGATGTGTGGGCCCATTTGATGACGGGCCCATACATGTGACCATTTCATCAACTGCCATAACTAACCATGAACATTATCTATATAGTAATCTTCTGCATGGAATGAGGAAACAACTAGTGTGGGTTGGAATTTAGGTGTCTAAATAAAAATTGACTATTTAAGTAAATTGATTAAATTGCATGAAACAAGAAATTTGGACCGTCAATGGAAGAAACCGTGGTCGGCTGATAAAGATATTTCCTAAATTAGAGGAAACAAATGTTTAATATATGCTTAGAATTTTAGGTTGGTTTGGAAAAAGAAGGCAAAACGACAACGTTTAAGGAAACTTCGTTTAGTTAGTTGTTAGTAGGAGAGTCGGAGGTAGTAGTATGTGTTCCACTTAACTATGTCACTTGGCACAATATTATAGATAAAGCAATTAAAGAAAAATTAATGTTAAAGTGAGGGATTAAAGAATCTTGGACGAATAAAAATTGATTCTTTTGACTAATAGAAAAAGGGCACTTTGAAAAGTAATCTTAATTAATTATATTAAGATATGATATGAAATTTGCATGTTTATTACAGATAATTGGAGCCAAATCAACAAACAATTAAAATATAAATAATGATATAGGTAACTGTTAGGGCTACAAATGAGTATTTTATTTAGAAATGCATGACAAAATCATGCGTATATACTACCTCCGTTTCGCATTATTTGCAACAAAGGAATATTTTATATCTCACAAATAATACCCCTTTGTTGCAGATAATGCGAAACGGAGGTAGTAGATATAATGAATAATTTAATTTTGGGATTTCATGTATTTTTTTCAAGTTTTAATTCATTCTACATGTCGCCCTATGTGTTGTGTATATCATTTTTCTTAAAATATATTGTGAATTTACACAAAATACCTCACTCATGAGTAGGGATGTCAATGGGGCGGGGCGGGGCGGATGTTGGCCTTCCCATTCCCATCCCCATCCCCACCTAATATTTTCATCCCCATCCCCGCGGCGGGTCCAATTTTCATCCCCATCCCCGCCCCACCGGGTACAACTCCAAAACCATCCCCGCCCCACCCCCACTTGGATATCCATGAAGGAGTTATGTCTTCGTCGTGTGCAATTACTAGATATATAATTGGATCAAATTATGGAGATAATTAAGTCCGGACATTTGGGTCGTCGTTTTGCCATAGCTAGAGGTACTAACGATCTTTGGACTAGTAAAATAGGCCAAAGCCCAATTGGACGGATCCTATAAGGTCACACAAAGGGGCTAGATCGAGCATTAGAGGACGAGGCCCATCATGGGCCTCATCACTCTAGGTGGCCGGCCATATGGGGCTTTGAGAGGCTATTGGGCTTCGTGCCCTAGTCTAATTATAATGAGATTATAAATAGACTAGGTGCCTAGGTTTGCAAGTAAGGAATTAACTGATCATTTAGATCAAACCCTAATTAGCAAACACGAAACCAACCCCCTCTCATACTCCCTCTCTCACGACTCTCTCCTCCTCCTAGGCGCGGTGGTGTCTCGTGGTGGTGGTGGTTCGTGCGGTGGCCGGTTGTCCAAAAAGGTGGTGATCGCGGTTTTCCTCAATCACTCGACC
The DNA here is from genome assembly GCF_948465745.1 of Chenopodium album. NCBI lineage: Eukaryota > Viridiplantae > Streptophyta > Magnoliopsida > Caryophyllales > Amaranthaceae > Chenopodium > Chenopodium album. The sequence continues at coordinate 4,097,996 of NC_137855.1, forward strand.
AATCTAGTATTGGTGGACGGCTCGTTCGAATCTCGTGGACTAAGTAGAGGAGCAACACTTGGGGCTCTATTCTCTCCCTGATTTGCCTGTCGAATAGCTTCGTGGAATTCACGCTTCAAAGGTATGATTATGTGTCTTGTGTGTTATGCATGCGATCCTTGGATTAGGTACTCTATTGAATATGATTCATATATATTATTTCCGTTGCGTAGTACCTATAAACTCCTACAGTGGTATCAGTTAGCCTCTTGCATTAACGCGCTAGATCATAATAATACGATTATTTGATGTCCACGTTAATTTTATAATCAATTAAGAGGGAGAAATTAATTTAATTATGGTTCAATTATTATATTTAATGTGATTAAACTTTTGGAATAGGTTAAATGCGATTTAATTATGCTCAAATAGCCATAAAGAGGACCGAATTTATGCCCTAATATGTTCGAATTTTTCGAACCCCTAACCCTAATTTCGAATTTTTCGAAAATCCTAGCCCTAAAATATGATTTTTGTGCTTGATTTTGGTTTGATTCGATTTGTTTTATGTTTCATAATTTTAATTGAATTGATTTATGCATAAAAATGTTTTATGTATGATCATAGATTTAATTTTAAAAGTTAGAATTAAATTGGGATTAATTTTATGATGAACTCTAATTTTTAAAATTAAATATGATTTAATTTTAAATCTTATGGACTAATTTAATTAGGATAAATGTTATTTTAATTAAATTGAAAAAAAAAAAAAAAAAAATTTAAGGTCGGCAACCGCGGCTGGGTGGCGCAGCCACGGCGGCTGCCGACCAGGTGGCGTCCAAGAGGGAGGGGAAGGGAGGGCGGGGGTCTAGGGTGGCTGTGTGCAGCAGCGTGCAACCGTTGCACGGCTGCTGCCGCGGCTGCCAGCTTGGGGTGCTGCTGCCTTGCGCGGCAGTGGCTGCTGCAAGGCAGCCAGCCACCGTGGCTAGCCTTGGCTGGCCACGCACGGTGGCCTACACCCCCAGCAGTAGCAGCTGCCACGCTGCTGCCCTTGCGGCAGTGGCTGCTGTCACGGCAGCCAGCCACCGTGGCTAGCTTCGGCTAGCCAACCACGGTGGCCAGCGTTGGTGGTTGCGGTTTTTCAAAAAAAAAATAATTCTGTTTTAAAATTTTATTTCAGGATAATTACGAATTATTTTGGGATAAAATTGGTTTTATTTTGGATAAGTTCAAATATTTTCAAAATATGATCTTTTAGTTTAAAAGATAAAGTTGGTTTTATTTTGATAAAATCTTTTATTTTAGGATAAAATCAAATATTCAAAAGTTGTTATATTTGATATTATCCATATTTAGTTTGTTATTTTGATAATTATCCTAAATTAAAGTGGTTAATTAAGGATAAGATTGATGAGGATATTCTGAGCATATTCCAAAAGGATAATAATTGATTTAAATAATGTGATTATCCCATAATTAGATTAGGATGTAATTGATTTTAAAATTATTTGATTGGCTAGTAATTAGGATAGAATCTCCTAAATTAGTTAGGATAATCATGGAAGATTAAATATGATTTATTTTTCTAGATTAAAATATGATTTGATTCTATCTCATGACTATATTAAATATATGATATTTTATGAACCGTCATGAATAATATATGATATTATCTAATTATGATTAAAATATAAGATATTTTAGGAAATGCGTTGACTTTATTATGAACATTCGATGTTGTAGTTTAGACAAGCATGTTGAGTGAATTATTATATGGCACTTTTCTAATATATGATATTATATTGCTATATATAGACTAGTATGGCCCATAGATTCTCAAATACGATCTGCGCATCGTGATGTATTTTTGTAATCTAAATACGGTCTGCGTACCGTTGAGTATTTTTATAACTTTTATTTAATGTAAATAGAATAGTCATTTAAATGGTGTTAGCCCAAAAGAAGCCCATGAAGTGAAGGCCCAAAGGAGCAAGGTGGATGAAGATCCATAATGATTCAAGTGGGAGCATTTTTCATTTCTAGTTTTCTTAGGACTAAGGGGCCATACTATGTCATATTTTATTGCATTAGTAGATTATGCATGTTTAGGTTTATTTATGTTGATTGATGATGCGCTAGAGTTCACTAAATAATCACAACATAATAAATCTAGATCCCAGTAATATTGATGCAGCTTTTCCAATTAAAAACCCGACGAAAACCTTGATCGTTTATGATGGGTTAGCCCTCAGCAGAGCATCATAATATATCTTGGGGAAGTGGGGGTAGGACCGCATATCTACACTTTTAATTGGTTATATTCAACAAGGTTACCTAAACCGTTTAGAACCTTGAAGCTAAGGGTAATAATTAAACATGTGATGGTTAATTATTCAACCAAGAGTTACAAGAGTTGTAATCAGTAAAGAGTTTACTCACCTTGAAAATGTAATGGTTGATTGCAGGGCCTCACTCTGGTCAATTATTGCACAAATAAAGGATCTTGGAATCACTTAAAATTCAATAGGGATCATTTAATTATTGAATAAAGTGTTTTAAAGTAACCAAAATGTTTTTTATGGTACTTTAATTTTAATTAAACATAATTTTTAAACTTTGCCTTATTTTGACATAGATGGGTAGCCGTAATAACAATGACAACAACATTTACAATTTACGACCATTCCTTGAGAAGGATAGGTTGACAGGGGAAAACTTTTCCAACTGGGAAAGAATGCTAAGGCTTGTTCTGAAATCTGAAGGTAAGGAGGATGTCATTGATACCCCATTACCAGGACCTCTGCCAGAAAATCCAACTGCGGCAGATATCAAGAAGCACAAGGAAGCTCATGATAGAGCTATGCCTATCACTTGCTTGATGATTGCTACCATGGAACCTAGTCTTCAAAAGCGTTTTGAAGACCAGGATGCCTACTCAATCATGGAAGAGCTCAAAGCTTTGTTTAAGAAACAAGCTAGAGTTGAAAGGTATGAGCTTCATCGTGAGATTCTGGATTGTAGGATGGAGAAGGGTGCCACAGTTCATGATCATGTTTTCAAAATGATCGGCCTAATTCAAAGTATGGAGAAACTGGGGTACCCAATAAGTGATGATTTGGCAACAGACATCATTCTCCACTCACTTCCAGAAAATTTCAACCAGTTTATCATGAACTTTAACATGACCGCGAATGCAAAGACTATGAATCAATTGCATGCAATGCTGGTTAGTGCTGAGAAACAAATCCCTAAGGAACCTAAGAAGGAAGTTCTTATGATTCAAAAGGGAAAGGGGTTCAAGAAGAAGGGGCAAAAGGCTAGTGCCAAGAGCAAAGGCAAGCAAGTTGCCAAGGCTCCTGAAAAGCCTAAGGCGAATCCAAAACCCAAAGCTGCAAGTGAGAGTGAATGCTTTTACTGCAAGAAGAAGGGGCATTGGAAACGCAATTGCCAGAAATACCTTGATTTCCTCAAGAAGAAGAATGGAGCATCAACCTCAGGTATTATGTTATAAACATTTTAACTTTCACTAAGGTATGTGATACCAAGTTGCAGAGCTTAACATTATGATGTTGCGCAGGAACTGCAAACAAGTGAAGCTAGCATGGAGATGGAGCTTGAAGGTGCACTAGAAGTATTTGAGTGGCCAGAGATAGCTTCATAGTTTTAATATCTGATTAGTTTATCATTAACATTTAGAACTATTTCCATTTTTTGATAACAATATTTCGGTTTTCTTGTTTTGAATACTGATTTGGTTTTACTTGGCTTGGACAAACGTTGATCCATGACCAAGGTAATAAATTGTTTTCATTTTGCTAGATATGAGTTAATTCTGATTTTATGACATCGATATAAGTAAATCACAAAAGTAAAATTAGATGATTCAACGTAAACTTACTTATAATAAAGTAAGGTTAGGTCACATAAACCATTTGCACATCCAAGGTTATGGATGGACTCTTACTCTTATATGATTATGAATCACTTGAGAATTAGAAGTCATGCTTGATAAAATGACCAAGTTACCTTTTAGTTGAAAGGGTAAAAGAGCTAAAATGACCTTTTGGAACACAAACATATGATGTGAGTGTACCATAAATTCAAAATTAGCAAGAGATTTAACTATTTCATTGCTTTTATTAACGATTTAAGTAAATATGTCGATAATTACTTAATGAAATAAAAGTTGGAATCATTGAAATGTTCAAAATTCCAAAATGAAATGTAAAATCAAGTTTGAGATAAACAATTTAGCACCACAATATGATTGTTGTAATAAATATTTAACTCAAAACAAATGATCATCTAAAGGAATTGTTGAATTTGTTCACAATCCAGGAACATTACAATTAAAATGTATGTATAAAGCAGGAATCAAACTTTGCTTGCCATGGTTCGATCCAAGATTTAATGATTTACAAATATCGTTTTGAGGATATGCATTAGAACAACAACAATTGCAAATATACTAAACAGAAACTTAACCAAAGCAGTAGAAAAGATGTCATAAATGTTATAGACTGGAAATGTTCCAAAGTAATCTTTTCTAAACAGGATTGAGGGAGTATGAAATTTATGTAAAATGTTTACAAAGATGACATAATAAACCCTAAATCAGAGGTATTATTCCTACAATCGCGTAAAAACAAAATGTTTGTTGCTCGCGATAGTGTCTTTATAGAAAGAAATGTCTTCCTACAAAGCCAAGTGGGAGTAAAGTTAGATCTCGATGAGATTCGAGACGAGCAACAAAGGGATGTAGATAACACTACATCAGAGACGAATGCGCATGAAATCAGCTAATTTGATAAAACATGTGTCGAAGCAAGCTAATTCAAGTAGCGAGACTTCTATCGTCCTACTAGAATGAAATACTTTAAAGAGTTGAAGAGAATAATTCTATTGTCGCTCACACCTATCGTAGGTTACTTAGGATTAAAACAAACAGTTTGTTGGAATTCTAGTAGTGGATTCTAAAATTTTCCTATTGGAATGGTTAGAATCCATACCTACAAGCAAGCTTTGGACAAGTGCCAACTCAAGAAGTGGCTTAAAGCCAAGAAATCCAAAATGGACTCCATGTCTGTAAAGATGTGCTAGTCCATGATAGTCTTACAAATAGGGTCAAACCTATTAGTCATGTAAGCCTATTCGGATTATTTCTAGTTATGGAAATCAAAATCACCTTCATGAAATGTTCTTGATGGATGGGATGTATATGATACAACTTAAGATTTTGAATTCCAGAAATTCTTAGAAAGTTTTGCAAACTTCAGAAATTCATTTATGGATTGAAGTAAGCATTAAGGAGTTGAAATATTTATTAGGAAATCAAACAGTTTGATTACCTTGGAAGAATGAAAAGGAATCTTGTAGAGACAAGAAGTTTAGTGGGAGCAATTGGTCTTCTTAGTCTAGTATGTAGTTGACATACAGTTCATATGAAATGATATATCAATGCTTGAATAAGTCAAGCAATGGTTAGAAAGATTGTTTCTATATGGGAGACTTAGGAGATGTTGAGTACATATTGGAATCAAAATCCACAAAGTGAATCTTGAAGGATGACTGGACCTAATCAAGAGACTTATGTTGATAAGACTCTTGACAAGTTCAAGATGCAAGACTCTAAGAGAGGATTTTTTCCATGCCTCATGGTTTTACACTCAGTGAAACTCTATGCCTTTAAAGGCTAGTAGAGTTGAGTTGTAAAGGTAGTATACCTAATGCTTTCGCAAAAGGGTCCATTACATGTGCCATGAAATGTACAAAGCAAGTTGTTACATATGACTTGTGCATGTGTAGCAAGTTTCAAGCAAATACAGAATAAGCATACGGAAAGTTACCAAGAACAAATCCTTGAGTACTTGAGAAGCACTAAAGGAATTTTTCTAGTTTATGGTGTTAAAGATAAACAAGTTGTCAAAAGTTTTACGAATGCAAGTTCTTTCCAAACAGGCAAGATGACTCTAGATTTTGATCTAGACGCACAATTTTGTCAATATGGAGAAGTACAATGAGCTTGAAAAGTTCAAAGCAGAGCATTATTGCAGGCTCAATGTCAGAATATGTGTATTAAGCTATAGTCGGATAGTTTTAGAGGAAGTTCGGATTAAAATGTCATATGACTAAAGGGTCACCTTTGCCCAAGAACAAAGGAGCCAGTGTCACATCACAAATCCAAACAAATGGATATGAGATATCGCCTCAGTTATGAGATCATTGACCAGCGGAAGGTCACGTTCTGCAAAGTTTTATCATGAGTGAGAAATCACCAAACCCCTTCCATAGACAAAGGTATGAAAGTCATATTAAAGTCTTGGATTGAAGCAAATTATGTAAATTTAAGTTGTGTATGTTTGTGAAAACATATTACATAAGAAAATACATCAATTTGCAGAATTATGTTTAAAATAGCAATTGTTATTTCTCTTATTTAATTATGGTTTGAAATTAAATAAAATGTCCAAAATAATTATGAATTGATGGGCTCACTAGGTTTATGACCTTTTGAATGAAACCCCACAGGTGAACAAATTTCATATATTATTTAAGTTCCTAGTTCGAAATCATTAAAATGGACATAAATGATTTCAATAAATGGACTAGCATGTAAGATTGATTGGATAGCGCAGTTTCATGGGCTATAGGGGCATAGTGATGCTCGGTTAATCACTTGGATATGCATGAATGATGCATGATCGAACTATTGACCTACTTTGAAGTTCAAGTATAGAACTTCCGTATATATTAGTGGATTCCTTTGACATGAGTGGAACATTGATCTCATTCAATGATTGTTTTAACTGTGGTACATTCAAACGTCTGGCCGTAACTGGAGATTATAAAGGATGTTTCCCGGTTACTTCATGAGTTGAGTGGGAGCTTTGGTTGCCACAAGATTGGATGGATAGAGTCTACCTATTAAATTAGGAAATGTGTCATGGCCGCTTGAAGAGGGAGAATTCAGAAAATACGTGGCCGCGTTCAAATGCATTACTCAGTAATCATTTGGTTTTGTAATTCTAACTCAGATTTCAAGAAACGATTTGTAGATTATTATGATCTCGACATGTGATGCAATCATATTATCAAATCGACATATACATTGACTTAAGAAATTTGAATATTGCACCCTTGTCTCAGACAAGTGGGAGATTGAAGGAGTTATGTCTTCGTCGTGTGCAATTACTAGATATATAATTGGATCAAATTATGGAGATAATTAAGTCCGGACATTTGGGTCGTCGTTTTGCCATAGCTAGAGGTACTAACGATCTTTGGACTAGTAAAATAGGCCAAAGCCCAATTGGACGGATCCTATAAGGTCACACAAAGGGGCTAGATCGAGCATTAGAGGACGAGGCCCATCATGGGCCTCATCACTCTAGGTGGCCGGCCATATGGGGCTTTGAGAGGCTATTGGGCTTCGTGCCCTAGTCTAATTATAATGAGATTATAAATAGACTAGGTGCCTAGGTTTGCAAGTAAGGAATTAACTGATCATTTAGATCAAACCCTAATTAGCAAACACGAAACCAACCCCCTCTCATACTCCCTCTCTCACGACTCTCTCCTCCTCCTAGGCGCGGTGGTGTCTCGTGGTGGTGGTGGTTCGTGCGGTGGCCGGTTGTCCAAAAAGGTGGTGATCGCGGTTTTCCTCAATCACTCGACCAATCTAGTATTGGTGGACGGCTCGTTCGAATCTCGTGGACTAAGTAGAGGAGCAACACTTGGGGCTCTATTCTCTCCCTGATTTGCCTGTCGAATAGCTTCGTGGAATTCACGCTTCAAAGGTATGATTATGTGTCTTGTGTGTTATGCATGCGATCCTTGGATTAGGTACTCTATTGAATATGATTCATATATATTATTTCCGCTGCGTAGTACCTATAAACTCCTACAATCCATCCCCACCTTATCCCCACCAAAGACCCGCCTAATCCCCACCCAAGATCCACCTAATCTCCGTATCTCAAATAAAAAATCTTACATAATTAATTCGAACTATAAAATAAAACATTCTACACACATTTTTGTGTTATAATATAAGTGTCATACAAAGTAGATTAATATTGTACTAGTATTTCAAGTAATTATGTTATAAATAATATAAAAGTATGTAATTTTGCTTTAAAAGATATATAGATGTAGGTATAAGGTGGGGCGGGGCGGGGATGAGGCGGGTACAACTTAAAATCCACCCCCGCCCCATCACCCATGGCGGGTATGGTTTTTATCCCCATCCCCGCCCCACCACCCGCCAAACCGAGACCCATCCCCGCCCCACTAGGGCGGGGATGGGGCGGGTCTCCTACTTGACCCGCCCCACTGACATCCCTACTCACGAGTTATGATAATTAATTAGTTTTAAAATGCAACTAATACACTTTAGATTTAATCAAATTTCATTTATTACCCCTAAAGTCTCAAATCTTTGATTGCGTGATTGCTCCTTTTTCCCTAACCCGCACACGCTTCATATTTTAATATTAAAAAATTTTGTCCCTCCCACAACTTATTGTAAGAAATTGCATTATCAAAATTGTTATTGGATTATTAAAAATAAAATATTGATGGTTCTACAACTAATTGAACTAAAAGACCACCCGTCTTTCTTTATTTCTCCTCCTAAGTCCTAAGATTAGTGGAAATTTGGGTTAGAGTTGTTAGAAAGCTTTAAGAGTATGGACTATGGAGTGCATTATATCAACAAAACTCAAGTGTGTGTGTATGGACTATGGTGCAATTTTAAGACCATAAATTCATAAAAGTACCTCAACAATCATCTAGACCACAAGGGTAATGTACTGATGTGAATACTTTTATGTTTCACTGTTTACTGTAACATGTCGAGAAACAAAAATGGATCACATGTGAATTTTACTTGATCAATTGAGTGCAACTAGGCGCATAGTTGCTATTGATTTAGAATGTATATAGGAGGGTTAATTGGTAAATTTACATAATTTTTTTGAGTTTTTGTCGTTTCAGTGGTACTTTTAATGTACCATTATACTTACAGTGGTATTTTTAATATATTATTATACATGTAATTTATACTAATAGAGTATAGGTTATTTTAATAGTATTATTATAGCCATTGTAGGTAACAGTGGTACAATATTTGTACCACTAGAAAGAAAAAAATTCGTCACTCTTTTGTCTTATAGCTGCTATTTACATGTCATGTAAATAGCAGCTATGCGCCAATACTTAACCCAATAACTGCATCATAAAATGTTATAACTTATGCATGTTACGTGGTTATGTACGTACATATGTGATTGACATGACATTATGACAAATTTTAATTGATCATAATTATAGACAAGACATAACCCAAATAGTTGTTTTTTCAAACAATATAATAGTCAATAATTGACATAAAAGCTAAATAGGATATGTAATATATATGGATAAGTAAAATTGAAGTGGAATGTGTTTGATTTGAATTTTTTTTAAAAGCATGTTACTACGTGAGTAATAGGATGACGAGTTTTAATTAATTATATAATTATGAATATCGATATAACGTAACGTAATAGATATTGTCAATTTGCATATAGGGAAACGTAGAATTTGATTTGATTTTTCTTAATAAAAACATGTAACTTACATACATAACGTGCATGAGTAATTCGATAAATTTAAATTGATCATAATCACAGATAACAATATAAGATAGTGGTTGTCTTCAATAATAAACATAATATTTATAGTCAATTCGCGTAGAGGGATAAGTAAAATTTTAGTGTATTAAATTTGTATGTTTGACTATTTGAGTGTAAATCTAAACAAAATAAAATACACATAAAATAGATAAGGACACGTGGAAAGTTAATGTAGGGTGAACTTACATTTCCACCCTTTGAAATTTCTATATAAACAAACCCTCATTTCAGTTCTTAACCATGCAAAAACATTAAACAAAATATTCAAACACATATATCTTCCCAAAGAACAACCAAAACAAACACAAATCCTTTTAAATACTTCAAATTAAATGGGTTCCAAAATCATGAACAACCTCGAAATTATGATGATGATGAACGCTGAAGATAACACCCAAATGAGAGCTTTTGTGACATTTTTAGCCGGTAACGGCGACTATGTCAAGGGAGTTGTAGGGCTTGCTAAGGGCTTAAGGAAAGCCAAGAGTCGTTACCCCTTGGTGGTGGCGGTTTTGCCCGACGTTCCGGAGGAGCACCGTAACATATTGGTGTCTCAAGGCTGCATAGTTCGTGAAATTGAGCCGGTTTATCCACCTGAAAACCAGACTCAGTTTGCTATGGCTTACTATGTCATCAACTACTCCAAGCTCAGAATTTGGGAGGTAAATTATGTTAATTTAATTGGCTTTTTTAAAATTATTATTTAAATTGCTATTTTTTTTTCCACAATTGCCCTTCTTGCTTAATATTATTTTTTCCATACGTACCTACATGTCTCTTTAGGTCAAGCATGCTGCATGCATATATGATTATAAAATTACTACTTTGTATCCTACGTGAGTAATTGGTAATCTTGGTATTATTAAGTTAAGCTTCAAAGAAAGTTTGAGATGGTTAAAAAAAATGCCCTTGAACAACATATATACAATTTTTACGATTATTGGGGTCAATTTAAATAAATTCCTCATTTGGAATTTTTCCTATCGAAATCTATCATTTATTCTAAATTAATAACTTTATTTTTTGAAATATGTCAAAGAACAAATTCATAAATTGACTTGTGACTCCTACATCTATGAAAGAGTAACAAAAAAAAAGCCATTTCATCATGATACATAAAAAGTTATATATTTATAGGCAGACAAAAAAGTATACGATTCTATTCTTTTCCTTTTACAAATAACATACGGAGTATAATCCTTTTGACTTTAAATAGTAAATTTTTTAAGAATATGATAATTTCGATGTTTTTGTCATCTTTTTATGAAAAAACATTATTCTAATGAACAAAAGACACGATATCATTTTAATTTGTTTTTTTCTTTTGAAAATGACAGTTTGTGGAGTTTAGCAAGATGATCTATTTGGATGGTGATATCCAAGTTTTTGATAACATTGACCATCTCTTTGACTTACCTGATGGCAATTTTTACGCTGTTATGGACTGCTTTTGTGAGAAAACTTGGAGCCACACTCCTCAATATAAGATTGGGTATTGCCAACAATGCCCAAACAAGGTCCAATGGGCTGAAGACAAGTTGGGCCCAAAGCCTGCTCTTTACTTCAATGCTGGCATGTTTGTTTTTGAGCCCAAAATGTCAATTTACCATGATCTCCTCGACAAACTCAAGGTCACCGAGCCCACTCCCTTTGCTGAACAGGTAAATTATTTATTCTCATTAGTCATTACATTTACAAGTATTCTTATAGGTTAAAATAAAACTACTCGTAGTATCGAACTTAGCATGTAAAATAAAATATAAATTAAATGTGCGTTTTATGTGTAGCGGTTTTTAGCTAGATTAATTGGTAAAGTCTTTAAAAAAATAGTATGTAGGCGAACTTATATAATGAATTCGTTCTTTTATGTTTACAATATTACATTTTGATTGATATGTGAAATCGTGAATTGTGATACATATGCAGGACTTTTTGAACATGTACTTCAAGGATGTCTATCAGCCCATCCCACCAATTTACAACCTTGTTTTAGCCATGTTATGGCGTCATCCTGAAAACATTGAACTTGAGGAAGCAAAAGTGGTTCACTATTGTGCTGCCGTAAGTATATAACATTTTTTTTTCTTTACTTTTCACATTTAATATTGTTACATCAACTAATTATGTGACTATTTAGTTCACACATTTATTATTATGTATGTTTCAATTATCTCACTAGAATACCTCAATTTTAGGGATCAAAACCTTGGAGGTATACTGGAGAGGAAGAGAACATGGACAGAGAAGACATTAAGATGCTCGTGAGCAAGTGGTGGGAGATTTACGATGATGAATCGCTTGATTACAAGCCAGAGGAAGCAAGGCTTCAATTGTTGAAGGCAACATTATCCGAGTTTAGTAATGCTTATTATATGTTGGCACCATCGGCAGCTTAAAGAGATTAATCACTCCTTTATGTACTAATATGAAACTAATGTATCATGTAATTTGTATTGGAGTTATGCTTTAAGTTTTTTCTTGTACAATCAAATGGTCTTATCTGAAATTTTATAACAGATAGACCTGATTAATATAGATTGAGTGTGTAATACTACAAAATTTGGTCAGGTATAGAATTTTATTTATGCCTTGTTCAATTATAATGAATTAATGGTGTAATTATGCTTACAGACTAATGTACTATTTGTCTGGCTTTCTTTTGATTTTCAATGAGCAATACATAATCTTAGAAACTAAAAACAATATTATTACTACCTCTGTTACAGGTTATGTGCAACGATTTGACATAGAGTAGAGAGGGAAAATGTCTACTCGTTGCACATAACCTGTAACAGATGTAGTATAAAACATACTAGTATATTTTTTTCAAGTTATTGAAGTATAAAATACAATGAAACTTGTTAAATTTTGAATTGAGATTGATCAATTTATATCTCAGTAATAGAAAATGAATATATAAAAGTGGCCGTGACTTAGGGCCTGTTCACATTTACTTAATTTCAGTTCAGTTCAGTTCAGCTCCAATCAGTTCAGTTCTGTTCAGCTCTTAATTTCCCTCTCACATTAAATATTCATTTCAGCTCAATTCAGTTCAGTTCAGTTCAGTTCCAATCAGTTCAGTTCAGTTCAGTTCAGCTTCAATCAGTTCAGTTCAGCTTAGTTTAGTAAATATGAACAGGCCCTTAGCTTAGTACATACTTTTTTTTTTTTTTTTTTTTTTTTTTGGAAAAACATACTTCTTTACTTGATCCAACTAATTTATATTTGTACAAGTTTATTTATGGGAAATGGGCCAACGAGTTCAATTCATAGCACTGTGACCGATCGTACTAACCGACATACTTTTAAGCCATCCGAGTTCTTTTAGGGCCCGAAAACAACACTTTAATATTTTTGAATTTTATTTTTGCCTAATTTTCGTATTAGGGTTTTTTTTAGACTATTTAAATGTTTTAGGCGTCACTAGAAGACAATTTTTTCAATTATAATAATAATTTTGAGAGTTTAACTCTTTTCTGATGGATTCCGGAGATTTAACTGATTTATTGATCGCTTGTAGATCTGTTTGTTCGTATTAGGAATCGTGCTTGCTTTTCCTCCATTAATCTGATTGCACCATGAAGTGATCAAAATTAAAGAAGAAATAGCATAAATTCCTTGATCATAAATTGTCCAAAAAGTAAAAAAGGACGTAGTACACGTATGAATTATGAAGAAAGCACTTCCTAATTCACATTTAGGAAGTCGAACATAAAGTATTATTGTAAAGGGTAGAGTAAGGGATTAAATCTTCCCTGACTCTCATTAAATCATTAATCCATATCATTATTTACACGACTCATCAGTCACCACACACTAGTATTGATCCACCTATGTGAGAGTATGAAGGTTTAATTTGGCAGCCACTCTCAATGGCGGTTTCTCTAAAGCACTTACGAGACCTCAGGTTGGCCACATCATCATGAGCCGGTCATGGCCTTATTTAAAAGTGTTATATAATGTGGTAAGCCGCACACAATATTTTTAGCTATATCATGTGTTGTGGACTTGTAGTCGATCTCGATCAACTTAATCCTTAAGAGTTCGAGATTCAATTCGTTCACTCTTAAAATCAAGAGTTTTTAGAACCTCAAGACTTATCCATTCCTAGAATTTGTAAGTTGCTGACTCACTCCATTAGGCGTTTGATACAATAATATCAATGTACATTAAGATGTTTCGTCTCTTCTTTCGTGTTGTTTTAATTAATCCTATATATCCACCAATATTAACATTATATTGCAAGAAGTATGCGTGCACCAAAAACAAAAATATTGTAAGCAAGATGCAATATAATTCGTTATTTACAGTTTGTTTTCGCATCATGAATATAATTGTATAATTGTATTGTAATATGTTGTAAAAAGTATATAATATGTATAAACTATGCACAATAATGTCTATAACTAAAGATTATGAACTATTCTATAAATTTATAGCAAGTTTAGTAACAGAAAATTTTATAGTAACAGAAATATTAAGACGTGGTTACTTTGTATGAGTTTCCTCCTATAAATTTGCTTTACTGTTTAAGGATGTTTCTAGAGTACTTCTTACCCTTAGCTTGTTTCAAGATTTTATTTAAGAAGAATATTCACGTAGAAGATAGAACAACCCCACAATTTGTGACTACGTGACATTATTAATTTAACACAAATTGTTTGTTAGACATCAATATATTATGCAACAAGTATCCAACTTTGAGGATTTTATGCACGTACTCCTTAAGACTAGGATGTGATGGGGTTTTAATTCGAATTTTTTCTAGGTTTTTTTTTTCACAAAAAAAATTAATTTAATAGACTAGGTCTTTTTTTTTTTTTAATTGTGATTTATTTTGAAAAAAAAAAAGACCTAGTCTTAAAAAAAAAAATGATTAATAGACTAGGTTTTTTTTTAAAAAAAATTTTTTTTGGTTATTATCATCATCTTGATAATTCCTCAATTTCAAAAAAAAAAAGAAAAAAAAATATCTTGATTGTTTCTCCATATATATATTAGATTGACCTCAATTAACCAGTCATTATCTCTGTTTTAAATTTTTGATACTTCCAACGTAATTCTATCAATTTTTAATCTATGCCTCCTTTCCAAATTAAGCATCTACTATATTTGGTGATTGTTGGTCTCTTGATGGCAATTAAGGGAGGTACAAGCCAAGCGTGTGCAGCTTGCAAGTACCAACGTCGAAAATGTGCCCCCAATTGTCCCTTAGCCCCTTATTTCCCCGCCGATAAACCTAAAATGTTCGAATGTGCCCATCGATTGTACGGAGTGTGTAACATCACCAAAATACTTAAAAAACTAGATACCAAAGAACAAAAGGACGAGGCTATGAAATCTATTATATATGAGTCTGAGATGCGTCGAAAGTATCCTGTTCATGGTTGTACTTTTGCTATGTGGCAATTAAATGAGCAATTGGGTCTACTTCAAGAGGAACTTTATTACGTGCAATCGTGGCTAGCTATTTTGAAAAACAAAGAACATAGTCACGGCCATATTACGGTTGATCCTACCCAACCATCCTATATCCAACCTTCTCAACTTCAACTAGATTCGGCCCCAAATACTAGTTATAACCCGCATCATCAGTCTAACGTTGATATGTACTTAGCCCCGAACAAATTTCTTGTAGGTGACAACGATGTTACGTTTGCTGAACCAAATGAGGACGTGAAGCCTTCGTTATTATTGCAACAACAACAATATGGTGCCAATAATAACTATTGTGTTAATAGTTTGAGTAACGAGATGAAACCATTTATGATTTCTCAAGGACTGCCTTTACAACAAGAAATTGATGAGGTTTCTCATTATGATGATTTGCCTTTCGATACTATTGCTGATGATCAACAATCTTACATCGAATCCAAGGGTGTTTGTGAATCAAGGTATTCGATCGTCTTTTGTATGTATGTATTATGTGTGCGCTTTGTATGAATTTGAATTTAAGGTCATGTTTTCTTAATCTTATTTAAAATACATATATGTTTTTTCCGCTTTATAATACTTGCAATTGAGCCAATTGACATTCAATATAAGAGGGTTTCTAATATGTAATTAATTAAACTATTAAACCTCTCTAATCTCTATGTTAATAAAGTGCGTGTTAAAAAGCTTGATTGCAAGTATTATGAAAGGGTAAATATTTTAATTTGTTCATGTAAAAATATAACAATCAAGAAAAGTTTCATATATAATAATTTCGCTCTTTTTGTAATAGTTTACAATTATTTATGTTTTCAATAGTATATTATTTATATATTCCACTATCCCAAAGTATATTAATGTATTGAATTCTTTTTTAGTTCATTTTTATTATGAAATGGGGAGCTTGCCCTTCTTTAATAATTTCATTGGTTCTCCTCTGATTCGAAGGGAGACATATTGTGATATTAGTAACAATAATTTTCATTTCAAATAATAGTAATACGGAGTATAAGTTTAGCATAAATGTGTAAAGTTCACCAAAAATAAGTAAAAACCACTACACTTTACATTATTTTATAATCCTCCTTAAATCCCGTGAAAAAGGTAATGTCTAGTGTGTCACTTGTAAAACAAGAGTTTTATTTTTAGATTTTTTATCTATTGAAAAAATAATACTTGAAATAAGTTATTTTATCTATTGAAGAAATTAATAATTTTGACTGATTAAACATATTTTGTTGAATTATACTCCTACTAAACTAAATTATATATTGCTTCAAAAAAAAAAAAAAAAAAAAAAAAAAAAAAACTAAATTATATATTTTACTTAAAGTTTTAATTTTTTAATATTTTTATTTTTTTTACAGAATATTATATTTTTACAACAGAAGTGATATAATAGCAGCATATTTTTCTAAAATCATGCTTTTCACAATTATGATAATTTGATAACAATTACTAGCTCCGTTTCTTTTTAGTTGACACGTATTTCTTTTTAGGAATTTTTTTTTTTAGTTGACACGTTTCCTTTTAGGGTAACTTTTTTACCTTGCATTTACAAGCTACCCCACTTGCTTTTTCATTCTCTCTCATCTCTTTAATATATGTATCTAAATAAAATGCGTCAACCAAATAGAAACGGAGGAAGTATATATATATTTATACCTTAGGTACAACAATAAAGTACAATCGGATTTCTCATAATAGAAGTGTTTTTTTTTTTTTTAATACTACGTATATAGATTATGCTTTGCCTTTTTACCATTACGAAAGTTTGAAAATTATCTATTTTATATATGGTTGGTTGGACCTTTTGCATGTTACAACCAATGTTACTTATTTGCCTATGTAAAATATAATGCTCTTACCTCGCGAGCATTTGATTTTAATTTTATTTTTATTTTTATTTTTATTTTTAATTTTTTACCATAAAAAATCATTTAATTTTTTTTTTTTCAAAAAAAAAAAAATATATTTTAATATATAACCATCGATAATTATCAAATTTTTATGTTGTGCAGTGCTGAATCAACAATGAAGGACAGCATACAATCAATGGAAAGATTTTCTCAAAATCATGAACTTAAAACTGCTGCTGCATGCTTCAGTCTTACCAGCGTTAATTGATGGATAACAGTACAGGATTAGCAAATTCTTTTTTTTTTTTTTACACCGAAATTTTTATTACACTTTACTATTTTCTTTTTTTCTTTTTTTTTTTTATAGAGAGAGGAAATTTTGATTTTGGCTATTCTTTATTTTTTTTTCTCTTCTAATTTTGGTTTAGGATTTTTTTTTTATTATTAAAGTTTATATACATTCTTATATGTTTTCCCACATTCAATAATATAGTACACTTGTACATACAATTCGTATTTGACATTTTAAGTGATCGACTTTTTGTAAAAGAACCTTTTAAGTGAAAAATTGTGAAAATTAAAAAGATCTTTTAAGTTGTATTATGTTTGTAGGGGTACTTGAGTGAGATTTCTTGGCGGTCAATGCTGGAGCTCCGACGTTGACTTTTACGTGTTTGTCACGTGAGTTAAAAAAAAAAAAAAATTCCCCCAAAATAAAGGAAAGGAGTAGTTCGAGGAAGTCCACGTCGGAGCTCCAGTGTTGACCACCAAGAAAACTCACCCAAGTACCCCTACAAACATTATACAAATTAAAAGGTCTATTTTCACAATTTTCCACTTAAAAGGTCTTTTTTCACAAATTTCTCTATAATTAAATAAATTATTAGGTGCAAATCTTTATTTTCAAGTGATGTAATGTTGCTTGATGGTATTCTAAATTATGGAAAGTTTAATTTTAATTATTTTCTTTTATTACAATCTAAATCCAAATGGATAGATTAATTATTGTATTCTCTTTTGAAAAAAATTAAATAAATGTTAAATAATTGCATATCATTAAGAGTTTATGATGGATCATATAATTGGTGTACAAAGTATATATCAATTAAGAGGGGAAATAATATACTCGTACGAATCAACATCGATTGATCGAACTTTACATGTAATATTGTATAAAATGATATTGGAGATCGATCAAGATATGTAAATTGTTTTTGATGTACAAGGATCTCAAATGAAACGGTGCTAGTATGATTCGATCCTAAATCATGTACAAACTCATGGCTATCATTTTTTGATACTTTAACAACAAATATAATCCATTTTGATTTTTTAAAATTTAAATACAAAACCAAATAAAATCAGAACGAACTAGCTAGATAATTTTAAGACAGCCTGGTATCTTTAAGATAACAATAATTAACCTTCGTTTTTCAACCAAATTTAGTAAGAGATTAATAATTTATGGGATGAAATTACCAGATTTTGAAATATTATTTGCAATTTGCTTGTATCGATCATTGAATCATGTAAATTGCACCTGATCATCTCAGCATTATTGTCACAAATAATACCATATAGTAAATATTCGATTATAAACATTTAAAGGTAAATCTCTAGTTACCTTAGATGGCAAATTCTTGGTATCTTTATATTCTCACACTAATAACCCCTCTATTATATAATGAGTACTCCCTTCGTTCTACTTTTAATAAAGCGCATCATTTCCCTTTAGCGCCTTTGTATACTTTCAAACAATAAACTCATCAAAGTATACAAAACACCAAACTCAAAAATGTTGAAAATCTTCAATCTCTTTGCTCCTTTTGCTACCACATTACTTCTACTATTTAACTCCAATGTGAATTCCAGAGTAAGCCCTGAAACCCAAGACAGAATTGACACCATTTGTAGGTCTAACGAAGATTATGGCTTTTGTAACAAGGTCTTCCATGCCGATGTCCCCAAACCGGACATGGACTACTTGGGTTTGACAGAGATCACAATCATGGAGGCTCGAAGGAACGCCTCGAACACATTGGACTTCATAAGGGCTCAAATCCCAGGGGCAAGGGATCAAGAGCTAGACTACTATAAGGTGTGTGAGGATGCATACTTGACTCTTAAGCAAAGTTTTGATCTTGCTTTTGAGGATTTTAATCAGGGTAATTATGAACAGATGATTGCTTATGAATGGGATACGCCTAGGACTCAGGCTAAGTGTGTAACTATTTTTACAAAACATTCCCATGCTATTGAAATTCTTAATGAGAGGAATAGGGAGATGAGGATTTTAATTACTATGGCTGTTATAACAGCTACCTATATTGTTACATGATTAGAGAAAATTTCTAGGTCGGAAAATCTATCGTGAAGAATAAAAGTCGTTAACAATTTAATTTATATGTCATGTGGTGCTCTTCTTATAAGTACCGTGTTTCAATTATTTAATACCATATGCATGCATCGAGTTTTCTTTTATTTTTATGTTATGACATTTTGATTTTTTGCATTATTCACAAACCTCATTTTAAAGTTTTAATTTTAACAATTTTCTGTTAGTTTATATATAAATACAAATGTTATCACATAAAATGATATTGATTTGATCTAAATAGTCTCTCAAATATCAACTTTTTAAGATTTTATTATAATTGTTAATGGTTAAGTTATGCATTGCAAACATAAAGGTAAAACTTAATCTGTATAATAGAGGAGTAATATGAAGTAGATAAGTAGTGAAGTAAAAAGGAAAAGTTAAAAACAGGACATTACTCTTCACAATTATTAGTTAACTTCTATAATTAAGGTCATAATTGTTGTTAATGCAATAAGTTGGAGACAAGTCCTCTATTATTGGATCAATTACATGCAATTTATAAACATTAAATGATATCTAGACTGTAGGACATATTTGACGATGTTGCATTGAAGAAATAATTTGTAGGATAATTAGTGTATAAGTTTCTCTTGTCTTAATTTTATAAGAACGTTTTATGATGGCCAAAAAAATAAACACTACGGAGTAGTAAATAAAATGAAAAGCCCTTATACTAACCGAGATACAGCTCGTTTATAGGTCATTTAGAATGATAGAATGATAACACAATCCTTCCAAAGTTCCAATATACCCAAGTACTGCAAAGACAAATTCATTATACTCTGATACCCCCATGTATCTGCAGTTAACATACCAGACAGCCTGATTCCAGAAAGAGGGATCCTCTTACAACTACTCATCAACAAGACAAACTCAAAACGCGCAGCAGACTGTAATCTCATGAAACATAATGAGAGAAAAGTTGAATAGGAGCAGATTTACAAAAATGGTAGTTTTGTCTTGAGTGATTAAGATCAATCATCGGCCTAGCAAAGCAACACGATCCTTCTGGACAGCTTGAGTAAGGTTGATGTCAAAGAGCTCACAGCGTATAGGCATCTCCATTTCATAAAAAGGATTCTTTAGCACATAATCTGTGTATAGCTCATAAACGTACTTCAAGAGAAGCTCCATATGTTGTGTTCCGGGTTCACATACCACAAAGAACTTTGTTCCTGCAAGAAACATCAAAACAACAGAATTTGGACGTAAATGGTTATTGTCTTGCCCTCTTTAATGGTAATAGATCATTTCCTTTTCAACGGAAATTTAACAAATTTACGAGGACAAGATTAGACGTCATCAACAAGGAACTTCAATAAATTCTTAGATCGCGCCAAGCAACATGTTTATATAAGGCATATATGACACTCGGAAACAGGACATTAGTTAATATTAATGCCTGCAATTTTTGGAAATATGTCAAATATCAGAAATCAATCATGAATTACAGTTCCGTTGCTTCAAATTGTACCTACCGATGCCCCCAACCACACCCTCACAGACCTAATTTGTCCACCATTACCACCCCAACCCCACTCACTATTGGCAAATAAGTAGCGTGTATATGGAAGGCTGGCAGCTATCCTGAAAACGGCTAAATAGCACAAAAAAGAATACTGATATAAACTTTCAATTTTTTTTTGAAAGCCATGTAACATAGCAAACTGTACCACGGAATAACTAAAGCTATAAGGGCACCCTATCAATCTATCATGAACTTGCACACTTCTCCAAGTTTCAGAAACTAAACACTATAATAGTTGATAACACACGAGTGAAATTCTGCTTAATTAGTTGCTACTCTCAATAACTACAAGTTCCATCATTCCCATGCTTTCAAGAACAACTCCATCCAATCTGAAGTCCTGGAAATGGCGAGTGCAGGAAAAAGTATAAGCCCTATATAGCAACCTATTAAATCTTTTGAAATTAGACCCCTGGTGTTAGTTTAATCAGAGATAATACAAAAACTGTGGTGCCATAAGATTAAGGTTAATCTAATAATCTTTATCATTGTACTTAGTTGGCCTCACGGTGATTTAAGGCAAATACATCCAGGTTCAATATGGTCAATGTCTCGCTCAACACTCCGTCACTCCCCCTCCCCCAAACAACCCTAAATCATTATGCCCTTTTCAAATTCATGAACCTACCCCATAGTCCATAGATAACAGAAACTAAACATCTACCAACCAATCTACATGAGCATTACATGATCCTAATATGCAGATGCATAATACGTGTCATGCTACAAAGCACACATTCACACTACGAAGCACACACTTACCCTCTCACTATATAAACATAGTTAAGTTTTAGTAGGGTAAAAATGATAAGAGTGAATATTGGTGAGATAGAAAGTAGTATATATTAGTATATGTTGTGTTCTGGGTTCACATAAAACAAAGAACTTTGTTCCCGCAAGAAACATCAAAACAATACATTTTGGACGTCAAAGGTAATAAATCATGCCCTCGTCAACGGTAACAAATTCAAAGGAACATGTTTGTACATCATCAACAACGATGTTCAATAGATTCTTGGATCACTAAGAAACAGGATGGTAATTAATATCTAATGCCAGCCATTTTTGGAATTATATCAGCAATCGATCGTAGATTACATTTCCATTGCTTTAAACAGTACCTACCGATGCTCTCAACCTCGCCCTCACAGACCTAACCTGTCCACCATTACCACCCCAACCCCACTCACTAAATTGGCAATTAAGTAGAGTGTATACAGAAGGCAGGCAGCTATCCCAAGAACAGCAATTCTGAAATCAAATACTCAGATAGCATGAAGAAATTCGATATAAATTTTTAAACGTTTCTCTGAAAGCCATGCAATGTTGCAAACTTTCCTACGTAATAACTACCACTACAAGCTTCAATGCCCCTATCATGAATCTGTGCACTTCTCCGAGCTTCAGAAAATTTAACACTACAGTAGTTTCTAAATCCCAGTTAAACACATGAGCAAAATCCTGCTTGACTAGTTGATAATCTCAGCAACTACAGGATTCTAGGACCATAATTGACAGTAAAACCACTATATTATTAGCTAGGGGGCGTTCCATGCTTTCAAGAACAGCTCCATCCAATCTAAATTCCCGGAAATGATGAGTGCAGGAAAAAGCATAAGCCCTATCTAACAACCTTTAACATTAGATCTCTTGTGATTAGACCTCTAATGCTAGTTTAACCAGAGAAAATACAAAATCGGGTGATGCCATAAGTTTAAGGTTAATCTGATATTGTTTAACGTTGGAGTTAATAGGTCTCATGATCAACTCTCCCTCAACATTCCCCCTCCACCTAAACACCCCTATATCAGTATATCACTATGCACTATTCATTTTTCCTGGATGATGGCACTCATTGCTATAGATTACAAAAGCCTAGAGATAACAGAAACTATCCATCTTCAATTAGAGGGAAAACCAATGCTCCTCTTAACTTCCGGACTTCCCTAACATCTAAACCACAGAAATAAACTCATCAAACAAACAAAAGCTTTGTACTCCACCACTAATGAATCACAAACGAATACTTTCACGTTCAATCTTATAGCAAGACAAATAATAGGTTTTCCCATACAACTGTAAATCAAATGCATTGCAAGATTTCCACTAAAAATCTAAAATTAATACCATTCCGCCCTACGAAAAAAAAAGCGAATTGATGCTAAACTGTCAATAAACAAGCCACAATAAATCACAATCACTTCATATACACATCTCCAATTTGTCCTCACACAACCCATGAAAGTTGAAACAAAAGATCAACACAATTGACAATACCAATTTTCATCAAAAACATGAAATTGAATATTCCATACAAAAGTAACAGGAGCAAAGATTTTACCAGTGAGAGATTGGAAGCAATGAAGATCAAAGGTATCTGCTTCAAGAAGTTCAACCCCAAAACAACCCGAAACAGGCGATAATTGCTGAGAAATTGCGTGCATTGAATGCCATAAACTCGCTAATCTCAATGTATCATTTGTATCCATTCTACCAGCTGATCCATAATCCTAAACAAAATTCCCACAACAGAAAAATCAATAAAGTTTCAATTTTTTTTAAGAAAAAACTACTTATGTGTATAATTACGAAGATAGATGGAAATTATGAACACCTTGTAGTAAATGAGACCACCAGATTTGTTGATTATGTATAGGCTATAAATGGCCGCCATTTATGAATTCCAATTGATCTGGAAAATTCAGAAGAAGAACCCTAATTGCCGAGATCTCAATTCAACCCCAATTTTTCTGGGGTTATGTTAGAATTTAAGAGATATTAATGGTTTCTTTTAATTTCAGTTGTGAATTGGAGATGTTTGAAATAAGGAGCAAAATAATGAAATTACAAAGAAATGAAAGTGGAGGTCAAGCTTTGAGTTGCTGTTAGAACTTGGAACTTTGATCTGTATACCCAGCACCGTGCGTTGTTAAGAGAGTGATATACTTCTTCCGTTTCATTTAGATGTCATACTCCGTACTTCATTACCGTTGTCAATGCATAATTTTATCGTCGCATAGATTTGTTTAATTAACTATACGTAACAATAGAAAATTTTGAAACGAGGTTTTGACATAACAATAATCTACGTCTCCAATGATGACACGACATTAGGTTATGTTGGATTCAATTCCTTATTGGCGTGTTTGGTGCGTGGGAATTAAAGGTGAAATAATTTTATCCTAATTGTAACAAAATCTCATGTTTGTTATTTGTTACAAAGTGTGCAGGAATACCAAAACAAAGTGTGTAGGAATGAGATGATAAGAGCTAAGAAAATAGGTATGAATAACAAATTGGCTACATTCCCATGTAATTATGTGAACATTGCCACTAATGAACCGAAAGGAGTAATGTTAGTAAGTCTATCTTTATAAACTCTTTGTAACTATTATTCCTTACACGTTCTATCCATTCCACATCATCCAAACAAGATATTGACATATTTTGGTATTTTCAACAACCAATTTGCAAATCCAAATACTCAAACTCGCATTTCAACATACCAAACACCAAATATAAATTACAAACTTACAATATCAACAAGCGTATCTCGTATATTTATCAGAAGGTTAATAAGCAACTAATTAGTCATTTAAGATAGGGTACTCCGTGATCATAATACATATGGTCGACCAAAACAATAATTACATAAACAATCTCTGAATCTATGTCCAAACCTAACACAATAACAATATCTATTGAGGGGCCTTAACAAAGCCACGCCTATAACTTGAACAATTCCTTCTCCATTTCACCCTTTTTCATTCCCTTTATATTTTGGCGCTCACATTATACTTTACTCGACCCACCCCAACTACTTTCCCTCTCTTCTTTTCCCCACCAACGCTCATTTCCACCGTTTTCCGACAACAATGGCAGACCCACAATCTCCTATGATCGAAATCAACGGCTTAGAATTCACTTACCCTGGAATCGACGGTCACCCTCCTCCTGGCTCAACCCCTTTAATCAAAGACTTCTCTTTATCCCTTTTTCCCGGTGATCGTTGTCTTCTCGTCGGTGCTAATGGCGCAGGTTTCATCTCTTTCTCTCTCCTCCATTGAATTTTCCTTCATTTCAATTTAATTTTGTGGGTTTTTTAAATTTTTATTTTTTTTAATAGGGAAGACAACAATTCTGAAGATATTAGGAGGGAAGCATATGGTTGAGCCTCATATGGTTCGGGTTCTTGGGCGATCCGCTTTTCATGATACTAATTTGACTTCTTCTGGTGATTTGTGTTATCTTGGTGGAGAGGTTTGATTTTACTTCCCTTTTAATTTGATTTTCTGGGTAATTGGTTATTGGGATGATTTGGTACTGCTTAATTTTTGTTGGGTATATTTGATTTTGGGTTTTAATTGTCGGTTTTGAATGCGAAATCAATGAATGCATTTCCAATCTTGTATGCTCATGATTGTTGTAACTTGTGAGTTGTGATCATAAAGTTGTGTCTAGTGGAATTATTGTGAATTTGGTTATAAAAGTTTTCAATTTGATTTTGTATGGACTAATATGAATTAGCATTACTCTTACATCATAATTCTTATAGCATTACCATATTCAATTAGTTGGTGTATTGATAGGATGTGGCATGATTGGATCAGGAGAGAAATTTGTTATTTGGGCATTGTATATGTAGCTGCCTTTAGTTTTATAGCTAAATTGTATGGTAGACTGCGCTAGTTCAGGCACTTAAGTCGCTCCAAAATTCCAAATTCACTTCAGTTATCAGTTATGATGGCAACTTAGATGCCTATACCCTTTTGAATTCATTTAGACATACTTGAAAGTCTTGAAATAGCTATATGCTGTTAATTTACGAGGTTATCATTGTCTGTGCAGTGGAAGCGAGATGTTGCTTTTGCTGGATTTGAGGTATCTATACAGATAGATGTTTCTGCTGAGAAAATGATATTTGGAGTTGGGGGTGTGGATCCTGCAAGAAGGGCTGAGCTAATAAAGGTATGTTGAGAAAAATATATTATGTTTGATATGTTAGTGATGCTGTATGTTTGTTAGTTAATACCGATGGGAGAGTGTTGAGGTTGCACATACAATAATTAGTATTAGATTCTTCAATCAATCAATCAATCAATCAAAGCCTTAATCCCAAAAGTGGGGTCGGCTAACATGAACCAAATTTGATTATTCCGTGTAGTCATCAACATAAATCTTTCTCCTCCATCCCTTACGATCCAAAACTTCATCCTCACGTAAATCCATGCACTTCATATCCTTCCTCACTCCTTCCAACCAAGTCATCTTTGGTCTCCCTCTTCCTCGTTTAATCCCTCCATGGTCCCACTCTTCCACTCTTCGCACCGGTGCCCCCTCGGGTCTCCGTCTTACATGTCCAAACCAACGCAGACGATTTTCCCTTAATTTATCTACAATGCCCGCCACACCTACTTTCTTGCGAATAACCTCATTTCTGATTCTATCTCTTAAAGTGTTTCCACACATCCACCTTAACATGCGCATTTCCGTAACCTCCATCTTTTTAATATGCTCTTTCTTAGAAGCCCAACATTCTGTACCATAGAGCAACACTGGTCTTATGGCAGTCCTGTAGAATTTTCCCTTCAACTTTAAGGGAATGCTGCGGTCGCATAGCACTCCCGTGGCCGCTCTCCATTTAAGCCACCCTGACTTAATCCTGTGGGTCACGTCTTGATCAATGTCACCATTCTTCTGGATGATCGACCCTAGGTACTTAAAACATTCACTCATGGTCAAATCCTTTCCATCCAAACTCACCACTTCATTGCTTGTCCCCCTCTGAGTGCCAAAACGACATACCAAATATTCAGTCTTACTCCGACTTAGCTTAAACCCTCTAGATTCCAACCTTTGCCTCCATTGCTCCAACTTGACATTAACCCCATCCTTAGTCTCATCCACCAAAACGATATCATCTGCGAACAGCATACACCATGGAACCTCATCTTGAATTGGTCTAGTTAATTCGTCTAGAACCGTTGCAAAAAGAAAAGGGCTTAATGCAGACCCTTGATGCAATCCGATTGTAATAGGGAAATCTTTTGTCAACCCTCCGCATGTCCTCACATTTGTTGACACATCCCGATACATATCCTTAACTAGGTCTACATACCTTCGTGGGATACCTTTCTTCAACATTGCCCACCAAAGTATCTCTCTTGGCACCTTGTCATATGCCTTCTCTAAATCAATAAAGACCATATGAAGATCTTTCTTCTTTACCCTATAAAACTCCATCATTTGTCTTATCAAATGGATTGCCTCCATAGTAGATCTCCCAGGCATAAAACCAAATTGGTTATCTGAAATGCTTGTGCATGCCCTCAACCTTTGTTCAATCACCCTTTCCCACAACTTCATAGTATGGCTCATAAGCTTAATTCCTCGATAGTTAGAACAATCTTGAGCGTCTCCTTTGTTTTTATAAACCGGGACCAAGGTGCTCTTCCTCCAATCTTGTGGGATCCTTGTAGCCGTCCATATCTTGTTGAAAAGGTTTGTTAACCAATCAATACCAATCTTACCCAAACACCTCCACACCTCTATCGGTACCCCATCAGGGCCAACCGCCTTCTTAGGTTTCATCTTCCTCAGTGCAATCTCCACCTCTACTCTCCTAATCCTTCGCACATACTCCATGTTGATTTCTTCATCACTCATAGAGGTATCTCCTATCACAACTCCATTACTTCCATTAAATAATTCATCGAAGTACCCCTTCCACCTGTCCTTGATGCCCTCCTCTTGCACTAGGACCATTTGGTTCTTATCTTTGACACACTTCACCATGCCAATATCCTTCCTTGCCTCTTGTCTTCTCTTTGCCATCTTATAAATGATCCTTTCTCCCTCCTTGGAATCAAGCTTTTCATAAACCTCCTGATATGCCTTTTCTTTTGCTTGGCGAACAGCTGCCTTTGCCTTACTCTTAGCCTCCTTATACGCTGCAAAGGTTTCATCACTCCTACATTTTCCTAAGGCTTGATAGCATTCCCTTTTTTGCTTAATTACTGCTTTCACCTCTTCATTCCACCACGAAGTATCTCTCTGTACCGAAGTTCTTCCCCTTACTTCCCCTAAGACCTCTTTGGCCACTCTTAGGAAACAGTTCTTCATTCGTAACCAGGTCATGTCCGGATCCACCTCTCCATCCCAATCCGCTTCTTCAATTACCTTTTCTGTAAAAACCTTAGCTTTTGCATCCCTTAGGGTCCACCATCTTATCCTTGGTTCTTCTTGTCTAACTTTTTTCTTCGCCTTCTCTTTCAGACGAATAGTCATTACCAATAGCCGGTGTTGGGTGACCACACTCTCCCCTGGGATAACCTTACAGTTTATGCAACTTTGTCTATCTATGCTCCTTGTGAGCAGGAAGTCTATTTGAGTTGCATTTGCTCCATTCCGAAAAGTTATCAAGTGTGAATCCCTCTTCTTAAACCAAGTATTAGCCAAAATTAAATCATATGATTGGGCAAAATCCATAATAGCTTCACCACCGGCGTCCCTCTGCCCATACCCAAAGCCTCCATGGACACTCTCATAGCCATCTCGGCTCGCCCCAACGTGCCCATTTAGATCCCCTCCAATATATAACTTCTCTGAGTGGTGGACACCCTGCACCACCTCGTCTAGGTCCTCCCAAAATTGTCGTTTCTCTTCTGCATCTAAACCCACTTGGGGAGCATAAGCACTGATAACATTCACAATCTCCTTGCCACATAGCAACTTCAGCCTTATCAACCTATCGTTCTTCCGATAGACCTCGATCACCTCTTTTGCCAACCTCTCATCGAGAACCACACCAACTCCGTTCCTAGCTCCACCATTCCTTGTTCTGTGGCTCGTTTCTTGCCCAACATACCATACCTTATACCCCAAAACCAAGCCTCGAGCTCCTTCTCCTGTCCATCTTGTCTCTTGGAGGCACATGATGTTCACGCGTCGTCTTTTCATTACTTCTACCAATTCTGCTGATTTTCCCGTAAGAGACCCCACATTCCAAGAACCAATCCGCAAACTAAATTCTTTTC
The DNA here is from genome assembly GCF_948465745.1 of Chenopodium album. Taxonomy (NCBI): domain Eukaryota; kingdom Viridiplantae; phylum Streptophyta; class Magnoliopsida; order Caryophyllales; family Amaranthaceae; genus Chenopodium; species Chenopodium album. Next base: position 4,126,885 of record NC_137855.1, read on the forward strand.
TCCCACGCTCCCTCCTGATCCCAACTCCAAGTCCTTGATTATTTGACACCACAATTGGGCAATATGGCGCGTCGCTTCTGGGCGACGACCTAGCAACCCTTACATACTTATCACTGCACCCGGGTCTGGGAAGTGCAGCGCGTCGCTCAGTAGGGAACGCCCCAATGGCACGCCCTTGCTCATTTGACACCACACTCGGGCAATGTGGCGCGTCGCTTCTGGGCGACGACCTAGCAACCCTTGCATACTTATCACTACACCCGGGTCTAGGAAGTGCAGCGCGTCGCTGAGTAGGGAACGCCCCCACGAAAATATCTGTTTGGCTCATGTCATGGGATGTGACGAAGTTTTATACTGGCTGTCACTGGCCTACCGTAACCCTCCTCCTTTATCCAGGCTTGGGACTGGCAGCGGGAAACCCACTGGCGGAGTTTATTAGATTCTTCAATGTCTTGAAAAAATCATCAACGAGAACATATAAAATCACCATAAAAGGGAGGTCATAAAAATTATGATCTTTGTTTGATGATGAACTTTACATCTTAAACTGTTTAGTTTGAAGGTCAGGATTCCCCTGGTTGTTAATTGCCCTGCACATCCTTATACTAGAACTAGAGCAACAGATCATCACCAACCTTGCAACTTGCATAGATGATTGAAAACTCTCTTTTTGGCTACTGTCACTTTAAACCCATTGCAATACATTCTTGAAACAATGAGCTAGATATAGATCTACGCAACAAACATCTTGCTTATTGGCAGTTATTGCCCTCTAGCAACCTCATTATCGTTCTGCAGCTTTTTTATTCCATTTCTTGGGATTCAAGGAAAAGAGGACGATTCAACTCTTGAGGACGTTAATTAATCTATGCATCTATAAAACTAGCTTGATTTACCATTTGATGATTGTCTGTAGCCCTTTGATCTTCTTTTTCTCGCCCTTGTGAAGTAAAATTCTTCTTGTTGCTTTGCAAATTTAAGAGACTTTTAACAAATGCTTGTTGTATGAATTTGCGAATTCTTCTTGTATGTGTAGCTTTTGATGCTCTTGATTTCATCATTGTATTACCTCTAAATTCAGGGTGATTTTCTTCGTTGTAATATTAAATAGTGAATAGTACATGTCCAATGATATGATTAGGGGAAAAAAAAAATCTTCCAATGTTCAGATCTGGGGTCTAGTAACCATATAATTTCGCCCTAGAGATATTAGCTTTGCTTTTGGGTTTGACAGAGGAGGTATACCATATTCTGTCCCTCTCTCTTAATGTGCTCAAAAGCCAAACTAATTTTGTTGGGTCAAGCTTAAGATCATCCTTTTCAATTTCATTGTCTAGTGCATATCAAATAAAGCATTGCTTTGATTGTCAACATAATTCCTTAAAACGCCAGCATGACTCCAATGCCAAACATCTACTTTTTCAGACACATTTACTTGGTGTCGGTTACACTTTACCAGATCGCTTCCTGTTCATTTTTTAATCATCTATTCTTTCAGTGTAGATCTGTGGATTTTCCATATCACAATTATGGTAAACTGAACAGGAGGCGATCTGATATTGGGATTGGGATATAATGTTAGGGTGAGAATGGGATTTAATGTTCAATTAGGATAAAATAAGAAGCCCGCATCAGAATTGGAATTTGGTGAAAGGAATTAAACTGACCTGAGGGTGGGTCTTTTAGAAAAGGTCTGCCTCCTAGCGACCAATACCTCCTCTCTTAGAGCAAGCATATAGGTGACCAATTCTTTTGTCCCTTCGGTGGATTAGTAAGTAGATAATAGAAATGAATAAAGAGAAGTGTGACCCAAAAGTAAATTTGGTGACTGCTTCTTGATTTAGATGGATATTCGCTTATGGGTGTTTAACTTTAAATTTAAATTAAAGCTTATCATTGTTTACAAACCAGTGAATTTAGAATTTTTAGGCATTTAGTGTAAGATGTGTGATCAGTTGGCGAGAAAAAATGTTTTTGGGCTGTATCCTTCTTTATCCTAGTTTACTGCTTCCCTTGACTTCAATTTACTATGCTAGAAGAGATGGTAATTAACTAATTATATGCCACACCTGCTTGGTCCAATATTCCAGTATTTTGATGATGTCCGTTTAATCTGCTCCCTTTGCCTTTTAAAAAAGGAAACTAAAACCATAATAAATTGGAATGGCTGTGACATGTTTGACTGTTTTCTTGTCATTAGGTCCTGGACATTGATCTGTCTTGGAGGATGCACAAAGTATCTGATGGTCAGAGAAGACGAGTTCAAATCTGTATGGGTCTTCTCAAGCCATTTAAGGTATATGTCGCAGGCTTGCAGTTGCTTGAGTTCAGATTTTTTCCAAGGGCGGTACCTGGATGTTATGCTTTAATGAGCTAAATCTTGTCCTGTTTATCCAGGTTCTTCTTCTTGATGAGATCACAGTTGACCTTGATGTGCTGGGAAGAGCTGACCTTCTTAAGTTTCTCATCAAGGAATGTGAAGAGAGAGGTGCTATAATCATCTATGCGACACATATATTTGATGGACTCGAGAACTGGCCAACACATATTGTGGGTTAAGTTAATCTCTGATATATTTTGTGATTAATCCATGTATTAATTGATTTCTTTAATCTAATGAGGCAATGTATTCTCTGCAGGTGTATGTGGCTCGCGGAAAGTTACAATTATCATTGCCCATGGAAAAAGTTAAGGAGATGTCAAATTTGTCATTAATGGTAAGTCTTCCAACAGCCCCCACCACCCCCTCCACCCTAAAGTTTAAGTATCATACTAGGCTCCTTGTAAGCTGTATGAAATGACCTTATTCTGGTCTGCTTGCAGAGGACAGTGGAGAGTTGGCTGAGGAAAGAACGAGATGAGGAGAGAAAAAGAAGGAAAGAACGAAAAGCAAATGGTCTCCCAGAATTTGAGAAGCGTATTGAAGGAACTCGTGTCGTTGGTGATCCAGCCCATGCTGCTGCTCGTGTAACGAACAATGGATGGGCTGCAGGAAGGCTGCATTCCACCCTTGCTGGTGAAGACCACTTCACCTTCAGCTCAAACAGAGTCCTAAGACAATAGTTTTTTACATTTATGAGTTATCAAACTTATCAGGTTTATTATTATTTCATCAAAAATTTACTGGCTATAGAAGCATTCGAATTTTGGACTGAATACGTTTAGCATTCAGGAGTTTTTATACTATAACTGTTATATACCAACTTGTACGCATAAACTTGCACATTTTGGGTGCAAATTTTAATTTTGTATAGGAAATCATTCTAATGAAAGAGTCCATTTTAATTCCTCTTTGGCTCTATGCTGTTTGTGTAAAATTTTAGCAGTTTTCACGTTTTGAACCATAGCCAAGGTCCGATAGTGGAATAGAAGACTGTTGTCTATAATTTATACGGCCTCTATTAATTTCTTTGCTTTCTAAATTTGTTGCAAGAACTTCTCTTTCCTTGGGTTGATTTCTACTAAAAGGGTAAACAAAACTTATCTCTCAATGTAAATAATTTAATTCACTCATAAGGTAGAGCATATATTACATCTAAGAGAAAATTCTCAATTACCATACTACAATAGTTTCACTTTAGCCCCAATACTACTATACTAGTACATCAAACTCAGGCGTAAAATCAAATCCAATATCGAGTTTGGTAACCTGTTGTTAATAATGGAGTACGAAATCAAGGCAATTTCTTACAACCTTAGGATCATCTGTTGCTACCGATTAATAGACAAGTTTTGTTAATAACTAATTTGTTGCATTTCATCACCATAACTCATAAGGCCATTATTACTTCGTGTCTAGTGTGTGAAATTTGCCTCTACAACAGATCTTTGGAAATTAAAAATTTTCAGGTAGGTTGAAAGTTAAATTTTCCTTTCTTTGGTTAGAAATTTAGAATGAGATTACTCTTTCAACAAGTTTTGATCTCGCAGCAGAACAACAGTTAAACCAGCCACTAGTAATAGAAATTTTCAACACAAAATAACCCTAGGTTTAGCTCAAGTTAGCAACCGGCTAAGCACCTTTAACAAAAAAGCAATCAGATTACTGGTTGATATACTAGTTAATAAGGTGAGATACTAAAGAATCATTCAAATGAGGCCCAAGTCCCTTGATAAGCACAATTGGAAGATAGATCTAACTGACTAAACTGCTAAACATTGAGTCCTACATAAGCACAGTTGGAAGATGGAACTGTGATTGTTCCAAAGAATATCACGGTCACAGTATATATCAACATGAAACAAACTCTTTCCTGAGATACATTTTAGTTATTCTGAATCTACAAAAGTATTGATATCATATAGCAATTTCTATGATCATAACAAAACCTTCATAAGCATAATCACATTAACACAACCACTCTTGTGATCTTTTTTAACATAGCAAACAAAAAACAAAGGCCAAAAGCTCGATATTATCTCCCACATAAACAGGTGCTTCAAAATCCACCGTATAATCATCCTAAGCTCAGCCAGGCGGATCCTTCATCTAGGCCTGTGACAAGAACAATAAGAAAAATTCAGTTAAGAAAAATGTAACAATAGTTTTTGAAGAAGGTATCTCTTGAAATATAAAAAACCACCTTGCTGGCAATGTTGTTGGACAGCCAGTCCAATCCTTCATAAAGACCTTCACCAGAAGTGGCGCATGTGCTCTGGATATACCTGTACAGACAAATTAAGAATTTAGAAACTCTTCACATTTATCACAGTAGGTTACTGCACAGCAAAACAAAAAAAACACTAACCAGTGACGCTGACGAAGGGAATGGAGACCAAGCTTATCAGTAATCTCCGCAGCAGTCATTGCATTTGGAAGATCTTGCTTGTTGGCAAAGACCAACAGGACGGCATCCCTCAACTCATCCTGCACAGGAACGGGAATGATATCATCTATCTTTCATTAAAAATAACGCAAAAAAAAAGCTCTATCTCGAATCCCACTACCATTGCTTACCTCATTCAACATCCTATGCAGCTCATCCCTTGCCTCAACCACACGATCACGATCATTGCTATCCACCACAAAGATGAGTCCTTGGGTGTTTTGGAAGTAATGTCTCCACAAAGGTCGAATCTGGATTTTACAAAGATTTAAAATTAAACAACATTTTGACCCAGTTGACAACTACTTGAAATAGGTAACACAATGAAGTTGAATTAAAGTAAAAACACATAAAGAAAATGTGTAATGTGAGCAGTATCATGAGTTCCACATTTACATAGGAAAAGCAAGGGAACTCAAAACGAAGCCCATATTTATCTAGCTTATGAAGACGTAGAGTGCCAATTGAAGGACATACAATCAGCACTGGACCATAAATAAGCATTACTGCATTGCAATAATTATAAAGAAAATGCAACAGATTATTGGGGCATTCATTGCATCCTTCCATTATAATCAGAAAGAAAACTCAAAATATGTAAGTGCAACCCATTTTCATCTAGCTTACGAAGACGTAGAGTGCCAATTCAAGGACATACAATCAGCACTGGACCATAAATAAGCATTCTTGCATTACAATTATTATAAAGAAAATAAAACAGATAATTGAGGCCTTCATGGCATCTTTCCAAATATGTAACCAGAAGAAAACTCAAAACACGTAAGTTAAAACCATAAATAGCTCATTATTATGTTACGTACAGACAAGCAAAAGTCAGGACAAGACCATCAAATAAGGAAGCATTACACGAAAAAATCACATCCAGTATTCCACAATATAGAAAGGTGGATGGGGTTCTAGATCTACAGGGATTAGTGAATGGTGTCAGCCACAGCATAAATAGCCTTCCCTTACAGCAATAAGGAAAAACTGAAAGACGAGGTGGCATCAATTGATGTTGCTTATGATTATGTTAGGTGCTGAAGGAAGAGCAAGCGATCAGCACAAGACAGTCAATAAGCATGCAAATCAATTATGATCACACCTTCATGGAACTTAAGTTGACAGATCGGCAACCACAATTTGTTATCTTAACTTAATTTTTCTTTCTTTTCAGCAAGGACCGGGTAATGATATAAGCCACGACATGGATATTCTTCGATGAAGAAAAAGATGAAAGACAAGGTGGCACAATCAGTACAGCTTATAATTTTGTTGAGTGCCGACGGAGAAAATAAAAAATCAGCATAAGACAGTCAATAAGAACTGAAGTGTAAGAGTATACTTCAAACTAAAAGGCACGCATATCCAACAAGCCACATATAATAGATGGAGAATTACAATACCTTGTCCTGACCTCCAACATCCCACACTGTAAAGCTAATGTTTTTGTATTCCACGGTCTCGACATTGAATCCTATTCAAAAAGAAAAAGAACACATTTATTAATCCTTGCTAGCTGCCTAATGCAGAAATTGAGTACAACATAACAAAGTAAACAGGTGGAAAGAAAAAGAAAATTAATTACTAGCAGAAATCTGCAGATCATCCATAACTTAGAATGATCATTTCAGAAGCATTTACAGATAACACACAACAAAATTGAAATTGCATAGAACACAACTCAATCAATGACAAGAAACCCATCGATAATCATCGAAGTACTAAGGTGTCATCAAGGTTCTCTATTTAACACCCATGACCCGATATTTAAAATCCTCACATGAAGATATTTTATCAATTCATTCCAGAAAGTAATACAAATGGATCTTCAAACATAATGAACACACTCCCTCAGATCCCAAAACATTTTTTGCAAATTCAAATCAGTAAATTAATGCAACAGTAATTGCCACTTAATCATATATCAGATATACTCTAAAGCAAAAACTACCAACAATTACTTACAAAACCAATCACCAATCAATTATTAACGTGACAATGGCTTGAATGACTATTATTTTGGATCAAACAATCGTATACAACCTTCAATTACAATGATACACCCAAACATCTATTCATTCTCATTGAATTTTAATAAAAACTTAACAAAATACTTGCATAACATAAACAAATATAAAATAAATTAAAGAATATTAGAATATATTCTTGAAAATCTTACCAATGGTAGGAATGGTGGTAACAATCTCACCGAGCTTGAGCTTATACAAAATGGTGGTCTTACCAGCCGCATCGAGACCCACCATCAATATTCTCATCTCTTTCTTCGCAAATAATCTACTGAACAGCTTCGTGAATGAAAGCCCCATTTTTCCTTCAAATCTACATCACAATCAACAAAAAAAATCACAAAAATCAATAATTCATCAATAATAACAAGTAAATCAAATTGAATTTCAAAATTAATCAACATTAAAACACAAATCACAGCAATTCGAATCAGAAAACCCTAAATCGATAGATCGATTTAGCTAACCTGATTCAAATCGGTAAATTACCAGATTTAAAAGTTTACCGTTGGATCTGATAATGATTGTAGAAATGAGGGAAGAAATTGAGGAGAGAGAAAGAGATGAATTTTAGAGAGAGAAAGAACCTACAAAGTAGAGAGAGAAAATTGAGCTAGGGCTTCAACAAGGGACGGCGGGCAGATCTTGAATAAGCTGCCCGTTTATCAAGTTTTTTTTTAAAAAAAATCAACGGTCCGTCAATTATTTCTGGATCAATGTTTGGGTATTTATAGATGGGCCTTGCATGGGCTGTGGGCCCAAAGACTGACGTTATAACGGTGTAAGAATTTACGAATTTGCCGTTTGATGATTTCTCTGTTTTTTTATTTGCAAAATGTGTCAATGTCCATGGCAATTTGTGTATGGCTAATCACATCATATAGTCGTTTATAAGAGAATAAAGTAACCTCTATAATACTAATCGAGTAATTTCTATAATATTGACCGAGTAACCCATATCTATCTATATCTATATTATATATTAAAAAGCGTTACTAAAAAAGTCAGGATCCCTTCACTGTGCCACATCATCCGATCAACGCCTTATTACGCCATGTCATCACCCACTCAACGCCACGTGGATCTCCTTTGCAACCTCTTATTCAAGAAGAAAGCATCTTACCACCAAGCTACGTGATATTTATGTTATTTTTTTATATGAAATATTTAATATGTAAAACAAAGTTAATCACAAGAAAATAAAGTAATGATCTGGGGCATCGTCTAGGCTCAAATACTAGTTAACTAACTATATACGGAGTACAATTTTAAAAAATCATATTTATTCTGTGTGGCGCGGTGCACCAATGATTACACATGGTTGGAATGGATTAGTCACGTGATTGGTTTTATTTATGCTTTTAGGCCGTAGATCGTACGCTAATAGTAGCGTGTTATGGGGTTGGGCTAATGAATTATGGGCCATACATGCTGATTCTGTCGGTCTGCTTCCTCGCATTACCTAAACTTTACCAATATTAGGGTGGAAAGTTTTTTGCGTTTGTTTCTTATTCAATTTTAAAGGCTCACTACTATAATAAATAAGATTCGATGATTCGATTCGAACCCATTACAATGTTAGTGTTTTGGGTCAAGCTTTTGACTTGTATAAGTATTTTGATAGGAATAAAGCCCTGTTTTTTTCACTTTAAAAAAATAATATTAAGTAAAAATAATTTTTGTTCAGTAAAAATAAGTTCAGTTTAGTAAAATTAAGTTCACTTCAGTAAAAATAAGTTCAGCTCAGTAAAATTTAATTTTTATAAAGAAGGATTATAATAGAAAATCAGTAAAAATAATTTCAGTTCAACAAAAATAATTTTAGTTCAGTAAAATTAATTAAAGTACAGTAAAAATAATTTAAATTCAGTAAAAAATAATATAAGTTCAGCAAATATAATTTTGTTTCAGTAAAAATAATTTCAGTTCAACAAAAATAAGGTGAAGAGAACGGGACCCAATTAGAGTAATTATCTGATTAGATTAGGATTGAGCCTCTCATTTGTGAGCCGCACACAAAAAATTAACGTACTCCGCATAAGGAAATATTCTGTTTTTCGACAAGTGCCAAATAATGATCTCGATATTTCATAAATTCACTTTATGTTCATGTGTGGCTTTAAGAAGAAAGAAAAATGAACCTTGGATAGTTTTTCAAGAAATTTGGACCATTCATTTAGGAAAATTGAAAAGTTGTGTTTCAATATCAAAATTGAGCAATATACTCCATATATCATCAATCGAAAAGTTTCTTTCAACCCAAGCAACGACCTATTCCACATTTCCACATATAAATCCATTGGAAGAATAAAACCCAACCACAACCTTCATATAGGCGGATATAGCTAACTTTAAATACTTCTATGTATTAAAAATTAACTTAACAAAGTTAAAATAACGAAAATTTGATGGGGTGTTTTTTTTTTTAATTGAGATGGAGACTTGAAATTTGACATGCCCTTCAAGACCCTTTTTGAGCAAGAAAACTAGCTTGCATGAAACATAACATCATACATTCATTGACAATCATCTCTCACAAATCTTCATCATATTATCAACTCCAAATGATCACCAAATTTGGCCTTTATAATCACCAATTGTTGCTGCTTCTCCACATCTTCCTTCTCTGCTTGATCATTTTTGTCGTCTTCATATATGATACTATTAATGTCCGTTTCGTCACTAACATTGAGAATTTCCTTGTTCTTTCCCCATAAGACTGCGTATAAGCCTAATACTATCAACACCGATCCTATAGCCCTGTTAATCAATTAAACCACACCACGAAAAATTGTTATCAACACGATGATCACGCAATAATGCAAGTACTAAACACGGGAATAACAAGTCTTAAGTAAGCCAGACTCACAACAATTTTATCTTAGTCTAATAAAATCATTGTACGTTTTAAAGCCCATACTAAATATGATACGTATGTAGTAGTTTGGTACTTACGTTCCAATATAGAGTTTCTCCATGCGCAAGGCCCAACTAAGCAAAGCCACAATCACCAACAACAAGGGACTGAACACAGAAACATACAAAGGACCTTTTACTTGTATCGTCCATGCCATTAGGCAAACCGCAACTCCAGAACCAATAACACCCTATAAAAACAACGTGTAATATTAACCATTAATAATCCGAATAATTTTAAAATAATACAGAATATAGATTTATCTGAGTATTGGGTAAAAAAATATATTCTTACCGCGTAAAGACCAGCAACCAATCTAATAGGGGAGCTTAAGGACCAATCAGAAAGTTGATGGTTCGTGCAAGCCGCTATAATGATACATTGGATGCTACCCATCAAACCCATTAAGGCCGAGCTTGTGTAAGGAGCCGAAAAATCCTCACTCATTTTCGCCTACAAAAATTGTACAAGTTTTCGTTAATAACAAATTATGGACTCATAATACGTGAAGGAGAGTATGTAACATGATATGTAAAGATTGTACGGACTTACTTGGATGACGAACCAAATAGCCATAGCAAGGTTGCTTGCAAGGAGAAGAATAAGTCCTAGCAACGCGCTTAGGTGACTACTTGAACCATCTTTGTTTGTGTTCGCGGAACCATTACCAGCAAAATGCCAGTGAAAATCGGGTTGGTGTATGTCGATGAGATGACCATGGTAAAATGAAAGTAGCATAGCTCCACCAATGCACACTATTGTACCTATTATTTTGGCTTGTCCTCCCATGGTCTTGATTCCAACTGCTTCTAACCTATTATTCACCAACACGTCATGTTAGGACAAAAATTGGATAAAATAGAATATTTCTTTTGTCTTTAAATAATTGTCTTGTTATCGATCTCAATTTTAGATCTGAAGTTATTAGAGATATAATTATAGCTTAAAATTGGTGTAACAACCACGTATGAGACTGATCGAGAAAAATGGCATACCCTAAAGGAATGGCAAGGAGGAAAGTCATTGCTGGGAGCATGTTATTCAATGCACAAGCAATAGTTGCAGTGGTTGCTTTCAATCCCACGAAATAAAATATCTGGTTTAAGGTTGCCCTGTATTTTACAAAATCAAATTAATTAGGCCATTATACATACTTAATATTTTTCTTAATGATGAATTGATTGATTCTATTTATAGAATTAATCATCCATATGCCAAAGTCCATAGTACTTACCCAAAAAGGGAACATAGGAATATTTGAAAGAGAATTTTCTTGGTGATCTTGGGCCTTTTTTCTCTACACAAAAAGAGAGAAAATTTCTATATTGATTAGTAACATATATAATTGTAAGAAACAAGTACAGAACGAGTAGTTAAAATGAATAGCTAGTTAATAGTCTAAATATAAATTAGATATTACTGTATAAGGTGTAACAAACTAATAATTATTGGTTCAAGCAGAGCTAAGCTGCTAATTTAGAGAATGAAATACTTTTATACCATTTTTGTTTATACAATATACATATACTTAAATACATTGATTATTATTATTATTATTATTATTATTATTATTATTATTATTATTATTATTACTACGGAGTATTATTATTATTATTATTACAATGGTAAGAAAAAAAATTAAATATTAGGAAACCCTCCTTACGAGGAGAATTATTTATTATATAATACTTATTATGTATATATGATGCATAAATTTCAATCTTAAAATAAGTAATACTAATACTCCATATCATCAAACATATAGCACTATACTTTTCAAAATTGAATTATGAAGAAGTGTGATTTGTTCAATTCTTGCAACAAGCCTATAGTGTAACAGAAACGAAAATATATATATTTGATGATATATATATTGTATAACTATTCATAATTTACGTAGTCAAGTACTGTATACTACTCCGTTCTATGTGTATAAATACATGCATTTTTACAAGTATAAATTTTAAAGTAAAAAAGTCTAAAGATTAAAATTAAAACATTAAACAATTACGAAGTAATAACAAGCTAGTAGGGTACCTTATAGTACCACTATAGTACAACCGTACTATGAAAATGGAGAAAGAAAACAAGAAATTAAAGTAAACATTCATTCATTCAAAGCCACGTAACGTAATAACGAATTGGACTATTGTTATATACTTATATTGTAAGTTTGTTGTAACTTAGGAAAGTGTAAAATAACGTGGGGAAGGAACGAAAATAAGACTCATGCATGCAAAAAAGAGATACATAAACTAACGTTCATTCATTCAAAGCAAAACCAAGCTAATTGGTGGATGTTTTGTATTATTTACATGCATTCACCAATTAACACCTTACCAAATAGTTGGGCTTATTTATTGGAACCTGATCACCAGTTTTATACAGTAATTAATAATACAGCTGTTCTCATTTATATAATCTTACTATTAATAATATGTGCAAATTATAATTGCTTTTAGTTTTTCTCTATTGTTGTTGGCATTACTTTTGAGTTACTAATTGTGTTTTGGACTACCCCTTTGCTTCAAGGTTAGCATGTCTAGCTAGCTTCAAGTTGCTTCAACAAGTACTGTTACTTGAATTGCCTCTTTGATCATTAGCTGGACAACTATTTTCAATTCTTTGTGTGATATTGTGTCCGTTATATATCTATTATCTTACGGAATGTCTTCGAAATCTGGAAACTAAGGGCATGAATGGTACTCGTATAGGATAGCTGGTATTCACAAATTAGTCTTGGCCATATAACGTGTTGTATAAAAGCTTCGCAATTAAGCTATTTACCGAACTTTTATATTAAATCAAATTAATAACTAAACTAACACACCATTAATGCTTTTAATTAATTATATATGGCGAGTTTATTCAAAATGACACTATTACTCGATCTATCAATAGGAAAATATTGTTTTACTATATATAGATCAAAATACTTCAGGAGAATCTCGTGAATTATAGATACAAATTTGATTCATTTGTAAATTGTAATTAACTGTAAACTAGTTTAATTTAATAGATTATAACAAAGGTACAAAAACCTTGATGTATCGCATGTATCACTTTATTAGGAGTTTAATCAAGTTATATGATACAATATTGCATATAAATGTGAGGACATTTTAAACCCATGCTAACAGGCTGTACGATGTTTTTATCGCGTGAAGGATGTTTTTATCGCGTGATAGCTAAGGAACGTTCATATGACATATGCACATATACGTACCTTAACAATGGTAATTGGTTGATATGAAACAACTTAAAAATGAGAAAATTATTTTAAAAGTTATTTATTTAAAATAAACATTATTGAATCAAAGTAAAGAAACAAATTAAGTATGTGGCAGCTCGAGATTGATAGGACATGATTGATCAACTAGGTTCGTTGCTTTGAATGCCTGCGATTATATATACGAAGTAGTAAAGTAAATTTATGCATTTGCCATTTTCTTAAATTATGTTCGATGTTAGTTTAATTCAATTAGAAGAAGATTAGATTGATACTAGTAGCAAATATTACTGTAGGTTTTTTTTTTTTTTTTTTTTTTTTTTGGTAGAGAAATATTTTTTCTTAGCATGCATGCTAGGTTATAATCAAGAATATAATAATGCATAGTTGTATTTGTATAAGCTCAATATATCAATAGCTTGACAAATTGACAACGTTAATATACATATCATGCATGAAGTTTTAGCAAAAAATATGAATTATTAATAACTATTAAATCTATAATGAGGTGTATGTTTATATACATATAGTTATCGTACATGTATACCTGCCTTAGCTTGTTTTTTTTTAAAAAAAAAAAATAATACGTGAAAAGTTGCTGAATAATTATATGTAATTTATTCACAATAGTGTTATATATTGTGCATTTGGTGTTCATTTCTTCGGAACTTGGTTTGTGTTAGTTTAGATATTTTGTGTGTTGGGAAGTTATTAGTTTTGTTGCGTGGTGAGTATTCTTATTGAAAAGCTAAGTTCAAACCAAGTGTTTTGTTAGATTTTCTTGTCCTCTTAATTTCAATGGAACTAGCTTAGCTAGAGGAAAATTTCAAATATAAATTAATATTCTCATTGTACGTATGTTCATTCTCAAGTATTTTCCGGTGCATTTTTTGAAAATAAATACCTCGTGTATCATAAACAATAATAATAAAAAAAAGACGTCAAAAATTATACCTTTCAAGGAAATAAGCAAAAGGGGCGATAGCAAGGGTGGCAAAAACTTGACGATAGACAACAAGAACTAGAGGTGCCATGCCGGATTCCAAAGCCACCTTGGAGGTTATATTCATCCCCGCATACGCTATTTGAACTATCACCATTGCTAAAAATGGTAACAACTCATTTCTCGACAACACCATATTTTCCCTCTCTTTAAAATTCTCCTCAGAGTTTATGTAAAATGAGAAGAGAAAGAAAGAAGAGAGAGAGAAATAGGTAATTGAGAAGGAGAAGAATGAAGAAAGTGTGTGTTGTTATAAGTAGTATAAAAAAGAATGAATGAAGAGTGTTTGTTATGTGTTAGTGTTTATATAGGAGGGTTTTAGGGGATGATTTGAGGCTTTTAAGTAACAACTACTCTAATAATATGATGATGAGAGCATAAAGCCAAGAAAAAGAAGAAAGCTTAACCGTAAAAGAGGGAGAGATTTTCTTACAACACCTGGAGTATTGCATGGGATATGAATATGATGATGATGATGGAAGGGATGAATGTGTATAGCATAACTATATTTGGAATTTTTGGTCCATGAAATTAAGTCTTTTTCTAGTTCCTTATTCATGTAATATTGTTATTCTTGTTGTATATCAACTATGAAATCTAATGCGTACTAGACTACGTCGAGTAGTGTATATTCCATCCTCAAAATTAAACCAACAGTCGCATTTATAAAGTACTGTTTGATAAAAATAATTTAAGTTCGGTAAAATTAAGTTAATTATAGCAAAAATAAGTGAAGTTCAACAAAAAATAAGCTGCTAAAGTCCATTAATATTAATCTGTACATTTAAACTTTAACTTCAAGAATATTTAATAAAAAAAAGTTTTAATCGAGAAAACTAATCTCAGTTCAACAAAACTGCAAATGTATTTAGTAAAACAAATTTAAGTTTGTTAAAAAAAAATATATATATATAAAAAAAGAAGCAAATTTCAAGTGGAGAGAATAAGGCTTCAGCTTGTTAATTTTTATGGTATTTTCTATAAATAACAATACTGTATATCCCTTTTAAATATGTATCTTTAACAATTTACTTTTTTTATACCAACACACTGGAATATGGAGTTAGATGATTAAATAGTTAGATATAAATCAAACAACTCTACTAGTTCAGAGACGGAGGAAGTATTACAAAATCTACAATATATACTACCTCCGGTCCAAATTACTCGCAACATAGGAATATTTTATCTCACAAATAATACCCCTTTGTTGCGAGTAAATTGGACCGGAGGTAGTATTTGTTACACTATATATAATTATCAGTTATTTTCAAATTGAATGCGTAGTATTTATCTGTTAATCAAGTTGATTGTACGATTGTGGCTTTTATATACTTCTTGAACCAATTTGATGAGCTAGTTTTAGTTGGCAATCTCACATCACTTTGTCGTGAAATGCCAAATTTATTCCTTGCTAGCTACTCCCTTTGTTTCATCATGTTGTTCTATATTTCTATTTTGACTAATTGAGTAGTAAATATAGTTTATATTGGGTATAATTAATCACAATCATTAGTCCACAATGTACAATAATCATTCTATATATACAATCTTGCCTAATTTTATTAGATTATACATGTAACTCTTATTTTCGAGTTATATTGCCTATCTCAAATCAAGCTCATCCCCAAGCCCTAAGCTAGTGTCACGATATATATTCATTCAACTCGATTAATTTCATACGCATGAAATCTGCTCGTGTTCTCTAGGCACAACCGCACAACTAAAAATTCAAATTATTTGCGACCCATCCTTGTTAGTCCTTTTATTTCTTTTGAGCCTTATTGGCGTTATTGTTGAAAATCTAGGCATAATTTGGAGCTTTTTCCTTTTTTCTGTTTTTTTCTTTTTGGAACTACAACATTTTTTTTGGCTTTTGTATGATGTAGTATCTTGCATTAATTTGCCAGTTTTTGGTCCCTAGTGATTCTGGTTGAAGGTTTAGTCTGAAATGGTCCAAATTTATGCCATAAGTTGTTGTTGTTCTAAAGGAAGGCTACACGCATATACCACTTGCCTTCTGTTTTAAATTAGAGATAAGCAGATAACTAATCAAATCCTCGATCTCCATAAATTTCAGTTTTTCGTGGAAGTTTTGAAAATATCCCTCCATTTATGCAATGGTTAATTATTTATCCTACACGTTTTATATTCAACACAAATCTAAATATGTAAAGAAGATTTACGATCATATTGTTATAGTTTTACCAATACAAATGACGAATTTAGCTTAGGGCCTGTTCATATTTACTTAATTTCAGTTCAGTTCAGTTTAGTTCAGCTCCAATCAGTTCAGTTCAGTTCAGTTCAGTTCCAATCAGTTCAGTTCAGTTCAGTTCAGCTCCAATCAGTTCAGTTCAGTTCAGTTCAGCTCAGTTCAGTAAATATGAACAGGCCCTTAGTAACTTATATTCTAGCAAATAGTCGGGATAAGTAGAGGGTAGATAGCGTGACGAGTCCTTTAAAATCTATATGTTGCGTAAATTGTATGTTGAGAATATTGAAATCTCATTTTTCATTCTTTGTTCCAAAAGAACATAATCCATTTGTAAAAATAAGATGGTTTAGTCAAAATAAAATCAAAGTAAAATCAATGACGATTTACTATGTACAAGCTAGGGCCTGTTCTGATGTTCTCTTCAGCTTAATTTCAGTTTAGTTCACTTTCTAATTTCCTTCTCCTATAAACAATTCAGTTCAGTTCATTTCAGTTCATTAAATCAGATTAGGCACTATGTGTTATGCCTATAAGCAATACGACATACATGAGCACAAATAAGAATTAAAAATTAGGGGGCTAGCTGATAGCTTAGATTAAGGTTTTGTGTGAACCAATCAAGAAAGCAAAAACCTAGTAACAACAGCTTAATTTTGTCTTCCACACGCAGCAACAGTAATGTATGTTGACAGATGACAGGTTATGTTGATCAAATCTAGGCTTAGCTGTGGCTAGTTGTTCTAGATCATCTCCATCATTCCTATTCTAATTAACGAATTAATTAATCCACAAGTTATACGTTTTTCCTTATCTTGCAATATTTAATACTGTAATTAATTAATATCAATTATTATTATTCAATGGCTTTGTAAAACACGTTACAGGCTACACCCTTGCAAAGTGAGGTTTTACGTGTTGGGTTTTTTTTTTTTTTTTTTTTTTTTTTTTTTTTTTTTTTTTTTTTTTTTGATGTTTTTCCACGTTGAAATTTGCTGGATGGATATCAGCATATCACCATCCCATTTATCCCTATCGAAATATGAACAACGGTTTAAGGCACTTTCCAGTTTCCATTACGTAGCATTTATATATACACAAGAGTACCCTATGTTATATATATACATATATATACATATATATACATATATATATATATATATATATATACATATATATATATATATATATATATATATCGATTTATAACTTATTTGATTATGTGAGAATGAAAAAACAAAAGTATGTAAATGTCAGGAAAAAACAAAAGTATGTATGTGCGGTACTATTTGTGTACACTAAAAATAACTTTTACATTTTTTATAAGTTATACATAAAAATTCGCATAACAAAATATATCGGTGGATCATCAGTAGAATCAATCTTAATTAGTGATAAATTAGTGTTTTTTGGTTAAAAAAAAAAGAAAAAAATATATATATTCGTATAAGTTTCTTATAAGAAAACCTAACGCCGTATAACTTTAGCTCACTAAAGATTGGGTAAAATTGAACAAAGTCTTAAACCTAATGCAAGTATATGTGTATTAACAAGTAACAACTAATCTCTAAGATTATAATTATAATTTTTTTTTTTCACATGCATTTTTTGATTTTTATGAATAGTAATAATTTCCAATTATTTCTTTGATTTTTATGAAAAGTGAAATATGAGCACTAATCTAAAATTCACTTTACCTAGCTAACTCATTAAATTCATCTATTAGTGATTTTGTGAGTCTAAAGTTTCAACCCACTTTTTTTTTTATAAGGGTATTTATATCATATTGTTCATATCTCATGTGATGTAGGTCTCTCCACTAATAACGAAGTATTTTTCTTTCAAAAAAAAAAAAAAAAAAAATTCTTTCACCAAAAAAAAGTATTTTTCTTTCAATCAAAATTGCATTTAATCTAGAAGAGCCTAAATTACTTTAATATATGCCGACACTTAATATTTGTGTTCGAACTTATAAAAGAACAATAATAATAATTATAGTAGTAGGTGGTGGAATTGTTAAGATTTTTCCAAGTCACATTTCCACTATTGTTATCTTCATATTGCTTTGGTGGATTGGTGGTACAGTAGCAAGTTAGCCACACTAACCCGTTCTTAGCCAAAGACAAGGTTGCATTACCACAATTTTGGAATACCTGAAACTTGTCCTGGTTGCATTATTGCATCAAAACTTTACTTGTATTAATGAAAGAGAATATGTATGGAGCAATATTTTCTATCACTTAAATTTGAAAAATATCTTAACACGAATAGATTTTCCCCTTATAATCTGTGGATTATATAGATTGTTCCGTCCATGCGTCCACCAAACAAAGCTTGCCTTGTCATGAGGATCAAACTCCACTAAAAGTATTTTGGGGTGTAGATTTCCTCCTATTCTCTCCCATCATCAAAGGGCCTAGCCCGATAGCTCGAGGCGAGTTGACCTATGAGAGGTTCCGGCCTGATATAGCCCTTCCCCTTAGTTTCTTACCTTAAACTAAATAAATATAGATTGTTCCTTTCAGGTGCCCCTCAAAGATCGATTATTACATATAATTTCCTTCTTAACTTGCCTTTTAAATTATAATTCAACTTGTATATTTATGATAAAGCATACATTACTTACTCATACATACACTATTGTACTTTTAATCTCAATCACAAACTAAACTATGCTTGTATAGTTGTATACTTGTATATAGTGACTAGTGAGGGAGGAAGTGTGTGCAGCTTTAATTCATAGTGTACTAGTGTGATTGTATGACGCATAAAATATTGCATGGTAGGAACATGTGATTCTCATGTAGTGATGTAGACATGTTGGCAGATGATTATTTTCATTGAAAAGTAAATTAAGCTTTATAAAGTAAATTGATAAAACCAGTTAAGGAATTGAACCCTTAAAATTACAAGTGGGCGACTTTCATAAAGTTATAAAATCAACTCACATACTCATATTATCGGAATAGTCTTTAACATAAATAATGGGCACGGGGCAAAACAAGGCCCGAGTAAGTCCACATATGTATGCATATGCACATTTACACATACACTATGTACTCATGTTGCTATATATGTAAATTTCTTAAGTGCTTAATTTCAAACCAAAGTAATGTATGTAATCAAGTTACATATACTATGCCTCAAAAAAAAAAAAAAAAGTTACATATACTAAATTTTACATCAAATCCATAATTTGTGGTAAATTATGAGACAAATCATCATTTATGTTGTGTAAAGTCACAACGATCATATATAAAGATATGACTTGAATACGTGGTATATTATTTCCTTGACAGGCTTATACAAAAAATTATAATGATTGCAAAGAATTAAATTTAAAACATGTTGAACCAAAAAAAAAAAAAAATTTGTCTTATAGCCAAATTACCGATCTTATTCAAGAAGATCAATTTTTAAAGAACTTTATACCGAACTAAGGGCCAGTTCACTTCAGCTTAATTTCAGTTCAGCTCCAATCAGCTCAGTTCAATTCAACTCCAATCAGTTTAGTTCATTTCAGTTCAATTCAACTCCTAATTTCCTTCTCTCATAA
Source organism: Chenopodium album (assembly GCF_948465745.1). Lineage (NCBI taxonomy): Eukaryota > Viridiplantae > Streptophyta > Magnoliopsida > Caryophyllales > Amaranthaceae > Chenopodium > Chenopodium album. The sequence continues at coordinate 4,146,661 of NC_137855.1, forward strand.
AATATTCATTTTAGCTATATTCAGTTCAGTTTAGCTCCAATCAGTTCAATTCAATCCGCTTAGTTCAGTAAATGCAAACATGCCTTAAATTGATTCCTTTTGCTTTTCAATATTCAACCCATTTTTTTAACACCCCTGCTTACCATATACTCGGTAACAAATAGAGCAAATCTTCCAAAAATAGAAACAACGTTACATCATCCTTGACACATAACGAATTCATATAACACATTACACATGTTAAAGGCTTATACCTTTTCGCGATTATGGTCCTATATTTCCACTTCTTTACCACAACCACATGGGTCCATGCCCACAAAGGCCATCACCAAAAACAACTCATCAAGGCTAAGTCGTACAAACTTTACACTATAATTGCACACACTTACAAAAAAATAATATTTCATGGACCACACCATTATTTAACATTTTTCTGATTTATAGTACTTGTTTTTTGGACATGTACAACTTTATTTAATGTATGATCTTCTTCTCTTCTTCTATATAATAGACGTTGACATGAATGGAATCTCAACATATTACTCCTTTTTATTTCTGATCAAACTCCAAATATTTCATTGTCACTTTTCCTAAAAAAAAAATCAAACATTGGATATTCTCTCTCAGTTAATTGCCTTGGTTGAATTTTCTACACTTCACCTTATCTCTTCCTACTGAGAAAAATGGGGCATCCTACGACGTCGTTTCTGCCGGTTCCGGCTATTTTTCCGGCGAAGAATCGATTATCTTCTCGCCGGATTACCGTTGATTCTCGGTGGAGCTCCGGTTCGTTTCGCCGGCGAATTTTGCGCGCCTCTTTTAGGTTAATCTTACTCTTTTTGTTGTAATTAATGTTGAATTTGTTGTGATTTAATTGTTTGTGAATTTAAACTTTTGAAGTTTGTTGTATGTACATTATAGAAATGTTTATTAATGTGGTTTGAGGTGGTTGTTTTATTGGATTTTTTTTTGGTGTATGTGGTTTTTGGATTATTAATGTGATTTGAGATTATTTTTATTGGAAAATTTTGGAGTATATAGATTTTGGATTGTTGTATATGCTTTGAGATAGTATTTTTTATTGGAAAATTTGGTTTTGGATTATTTACGTGCTTTGAGATTGTATTTTTGTTGGAAAATTTTGGAGTATTTGAAGTTTGGAGTATTAATGTAGTTTGAGATTGTAGTTTTATTGGAAAATTTTGGAGTATTTGAATTTTGGATTGTTTTTAGCTTTGAGATTGTGGATTTGAGGTAATGTTGGTATCGATGAAGCTTCTTTAGTCTTTTTGTAGTTGTAGTTGTGGAGTTTTGCTATCCAGTTTTGATTATTGAAGGCTAATTCGTGATGACCGGATATATTTAAAAAAAAATTGAAGATGAGAAAGCTTATTATGGATTGGATATTTAGTTTTAAGTGAGAAAATTACGATAGTTGTACGTATTTATAGAATAATCAAGAAGAGCTAATTAGTAAGAATTAAGTAAGACTGTGATTAGAAAAGGAGGAAAGGTTTTGGAACTTGAAAGGACTTGGAATTCTTCATTTAGATATGTGAGCAGAAAGAATGATGAAATGTATGTGTGCCAATTACACATTCAGTGACGGAGATTAATCTCACGAAGGGTTCCAAAAGCATGTCTCTTAACGGAGGTAATTGAAAATTGAAACTGCGATGTCTAGCGGAATGAATGAGTGAATAGTTATTTATTTATCTATTTATTTCCTTAATGATTAAATCCATGTTCTGAATTTAAGAAGCAAAAGGATTTCACATTCCTTTGGCATTGCCGAAGGACCAAGCTCATCTACTCCATCTCTTCTACAAAAAAATGTGATTAGAAAGTAGCAAAAACTTTGCCTTAAAGTTTTGATGAATGTAAAACTGACTAAAAGGGGAGGGAGGCACTTTGTTTGATTCCTTTGACAAATATTAAGAAACTAGGCGAGTGTTAAAAAAGGTGGTTTGAGTAGAGAGTGTAAAAAAGTGGGCTAGTGCAAGAAAAAAGAGGATAAAGTAAGAGAGAGTGAGTGGAAATGTGTAAATATTTATGATACTCGTATTGATCATGCATGCTGGAGTAAGTATCAGTATAGCACAGTTGCAATGACAAAAGAATTTAACTGTCTGTTTGAGTGCATTTGGGTTCAGATGATACATGTAGTATTGCTCCTGCTGTCTTTTATAAAAGGCTAAACAGGCAAAAAAAAAAAAAAAAAAAAAGGTTGTGGATATGAAAAATATCAAGAACCTCATACAGGACTCTACCCTGTCTCTTATGTCCTTGAATTCTTGCCCTAGTTTGTGGTTTCAAAAACTAATTTTGATGATACTCTGCAGGTGTACACTTTGTATTCCGGATATTTGGTTGGAAGATTCATCTTTAATGTCAAATAACAAAATGAATCAAAGAGGTGAGTTGTAATTGTAAGTTGATTTAGTTACTAGATTTCTTTTATATAACATCTGATTTATAGCATCCAAATTAGTATTCCATAATTTATACCATTCCATGATATTGATATTGATATGGCTAGCAACTTTACTTGTTGTTAGTGAGGTAAAGCCTTATTTATTAGTTTATTTTTTGTTTACATTCTTAATTACTGCTATAGAATTATAGGATATCTTCATAATTTGGGGAAGTAAACATGAGTAGAAGACTAAGAGTCCTTACTGGGAAAATAGGATTGTGCTAATCATGTTGTATACCACAGAAGTCAAATTCAAGCTGGCCTCTGCCACATGACACCAAAAAGTGGCACTGTATAGATCACGAATATAAGAATCTTTCAACATCTATATATATATATATATAAATTTTTAAAGTATTAATAATTTTGAATGTGTTTGATTAGGCAAAATCAAGAATTCAAGAGTAATACCAACAAAGGAAAAAAGAAATAAGTTTATACACTAGATACTCAAATCAGATTGATTCATTGATTACTTTTGCTTTTTTTTTTTTTTTTTTTTTTTTTTAATTATATATATGTATGTATGTATGTATGTATATATATATATATATATATATATATATATATATATATATATATATATATATATATATATATATATATATATATTATCTCCCTCCTATCTTTTTGTTCTATCCTATTTTACATTGTGGTCAAACTTAATGAATTGGCTGTATTTTTCAATTTTTTCTTTCACAATATCAACTAATAATAAATTTTACTAATAAGGTACATTTGTACAACAACAACAGCAACAACAACAACAAAGTGTTAGTCTCAAAATGATTTGGGTTGACTAACATGAATTGTTATAAGGAACATACGATAAAACAAAAGGTTTTAACGGAGAACCAAAATAAAATTCATGAAAGTTTTAAGAAGAGGTAAAAACGTGTGAGTAAAAAAACATAAAGTTTAAGAAAACTTTAGCAAAGGAAATTAATATAGTTTATAAAACCCAAATTGGGTGATAAAATAATAAAAGTAAATACGAAGATAAAAGAAGTGTCTCTGATGTTTTTACTTCCAAAGGTTCTTGTGATACAAAGACAAAGAATAATTGCTTGTAGATATCTTTGTAGAGTTGAGTTGTCTTTCCTCTGCAACATTCATTGTTTTAGTTTTGGAAATGCTAGTGTAGAGTGACAAAGCTCATGCTGGTAAAGTAAGCAATGAGGTGCAGACATAACTTATTGTAAGTTTTAGGTGATAACCTGCAGAACTAGGGAACTGATATGGTCTGTGAGAAATTAATGATCCATATTTGATACATGTCTGAATGCTGTCACCTTGCACCCAATTTTCTTTTTTTCATTTATTTTTACTGCTAGCTATTTAAAAATTATGAGTTTCAGACTTTCATGGTTGCCTAATATTTGGTAAGGAGACCTTATATTTTATTATGATCAATTTTTGTAGGGAAGCGGATTACATATGCTACAAGAAAAGATACCGAGGAATTAGTTTCTTGTTCAGATTTCATGGACGAAGAGGAAGGTACATGCTCGAGATTAGAACTTAAAGGTGGTCTGAAGGTAAGAATTATTGAATTTGCCCTGGGAATTTCATGTCAAAAGATGCAGACATCTGAATGAACGTCATTCTCTTTTCAAGATTAGAAGCTCATTTGAATATATGTCTAAATTTGTGTAATTTACTGACTTCTTTTACCCAATTTGGTAACTTATCGCCTTTTCTTTATAGTGAGACATGTTTTGATGGTGATTGAAATGACTTTTTGCGTACCTAATGGGTATTTGTAATTAAAGGAATGCTGGTAAAATATCCTTGGATTAGACCTAATTTGGTTGAGTGTTCATGGGGCTTAAGTTTCACATTTATTAGCAAGCCCTCTCGGCTATGAATGAAGCACTTCCCAAGAGGGGGTGGTGGTGGGACTGGTGGAGAGGATCTTCAGCGGGGGCTGGGGATAGGCCCGCCTTAAAAATGGAACCTGGTATCACATTGCATATAATTTTATGTTGTGTGAGGTCAAGGCTACACCTTGTGTTGGGTTAAGGGCTTAGTTGTTCCCAATTTCTATACTTGTTGTCCAGGGCTTTGCTTGGCATTATGCATTTTTTTTGGTTGATAAATTATGTTTTTAAGAGCAGTATAATGTGACTATAAGTCTATAATAATCTACGACTTAGACTTAGCGTAGCTAACTTGATTATGAGGAAGGTTATACTGGACATCTGGGTTCTCTGAAAGCTGTAAAAACTTGGGGATATTATGATGTATCTCTCGAATATGTTAGTTGCCTTAAAGAATCTTCTTAATATGTTTTGACCAGAAGAGAAGAGATACATTATAAGCACATGGTTCAAAAAGGTTAATATTGTCAACGTATATATTAGAAACTTTTTGAGTCATAGAATTGTTCTGTTTGTTTTCCTTGCTTGGATTTTTTTTAAAAAAAAAAATAAATTTATTGATAGATTTTTACAAGCAGGGAAAAAAACTAGACGCATTTGCAACTTCTAGTCCCCTGCATTTCTTCTGCATGTTTTTATGAGTTCAATATTCTTCTTTTTACGAAAACTTTATATGTAGGTTTTGTTTTATTTAGTTTGATAGTTTTTGTTATTCTAATTATGTGCAGGGTCACCTGGCTATGATTATTCACTCCTTATCAATATCATCCTTTGTCTTCCTTAGATGGAGTCATTTGAATTTGGCCAGCATGTTGCTGAAATCGCTCAAGTGCTTGCATGGCTTTTCAATGCAAGCTTTTGGGTCTACAAATCTACTGTTTGCTTCCCTGTCTAGTTCACAAAACAAGCCTACACCTCTCAACTTGGATGTCTCTTTACCTTCAATTGGGGATCTCCAGTGGAGCTTTGCACGAATGATATATCTATTCAACATGCAAGTAGAAAGAAATGTAGCAACGTAAGTGAAACCAGCCAACTAATTGAATCTTTTAAAATGTGTTTTTCTGCTATTTTCTGTTCACAAAAGCTTCTCTCTTGCTTTGAATTGAATCAAAATACCAATCATCCTTCATTGATATTTATAAAGGCCTGTTAATTATTTTTCCTCCTGTTCATTTTCATTGGCTTCTAACTTTTTTTGTTAACCGTTTTGTTCTGATCTTTATGCTTCTTGTATCATAGTACACGAGTGTCTTAACTAGGTTTGTATGAAAATGGTTGAATTGTGATCTTAGTTCTGGTCACGGTGATTTCTACTCAAGGAATTCTAAGGCATGTGTCTCAAGGAGAATAAAGACAATGTATTGAAAGTCTTAAGCCATTAACAGATGTGCATAATTTCAATGTGACCTTGATCTTCTTTTGGAACTCTTACATGACTCTTTTGTTCCGAACAGAGGAAGCAAATGGCTTACCAATTTCTGTTCTTTAGTTATATTGGTTGATTTTGTGTAAGTATCCTTTTGTATATATATTGCCATGGCTCAGACTGCTGGAGTGGACAAAATGCAGGTTTTTATTGGTACTAATTGTGGCGTGCTTCTCGTTCGTTGTCATTGGTGGTTTCCTCTTCTTTAGGTTCAGGTATGATGTGATATCCTTTTTACTTATGATACCTTTGATTAGGTTGTGAATGTAGGTGTGCTACACTGGCTGTCTGTCAGCTGTTTGAACTGTAAAGGACATATCTGCTGTTCTATTGAGTTGATTTTTTCCTTGTTTGATAATATAGGGGTCAAACACAGTCTTTGGAGGATTGCTTCTGGGAGGCCTGGTCTTGTCTTTGTTCCTCATCAACCCATTTAAGAGTGTGAAAATGATGCCCTTGTGAACTTTCTGGCTCTGTTTCTTCTGATATTCATGTGATCCTGCTTGTCTTATCTAGATCAATGAGCATTTGATAATTATTGCAATTGATGCATCTAATGTAATTTTTCATGAAAAACTGCAGTTGAGAACACGTTTTGAACGAGTTGTTGGCTTTATACTTGCTATTTGGGGCATATTATTCTACTCCCGCTTGTTGAGCACGATGACAGAGCAGCTCAGAGTAAGTTTAGAAAGCACAATTCCTGATAGTGATAATGTTATTCTATGCAATTGACTATTGAATCTAATACCTTTTTAAGTTTTTGACTATAAACACTATTGCATCATTCATCTACTGTGTCACCAGAATAACATGCAAAAGATCAGGGAGGGTGCACAAATGCAAGTTTTGGAGACTGATCATATTATCATTTGTGGAGTGAATAGTCATCTGAACTTCATACTTAAGCAGATAAATAAGTATCATGAGTTTTCCATCCGCCTAGGCACTGCTCATGATAGGTACAGAAATTTTTGGTTTACTTGTGTGAATCGTTGATGTACATTAATTCTTCCTGCTGGCAACATTTTGTTTAAAATTTTATTTTCAGGAGGCAGAGAATTCTCCTTCTTTCTGATCTTCCAAGGAAGCATATGGAAAGGATTGCTGAAAATATAGCTAAAGATCTTACCCATATTGATATTCTTACAAAAAGGTATAATTCTGAATATACTAGCCACAGTTTGTATCATAGAAGTGAACTCGTATTTCAATCTTATGAAACTCAGTCCTCAGGTTCACCTCCCCTCTTTTAAAAACCACCCATACTATCACAACCTTTTATCTCAGTGTGGATATATGGAAGGCTGTTTTCCCTTTTCTTTTATGGATCTTTTTTTTTTCTCTTTTTTTTTTTTTTTTTGGGGGGGGGGGGGGGGGGGGTGGGGGTGGGGGGGGTGGGGTGGGGTGGTTATTAATTCAGACTGGTCTTATGTGCAAGAGCTCTCCTGTTTACAATATATAAAAACCAGTTAACCACCCATACTTTGTCACAACCTTTCATCTTAGTGTGGATACTGTCTATGGCAGGCTGTTTTCCCTTTTCTTTTAAGGATTTTTATTTATTTATTTATTTTTATTTTTTTTTGTTTTTTGGGGTGGGGGTGGGTTATTAATTCAGACTTCAGAGAGATGCTAGGTGCGTGAACATGGGTAAAGTTTGGAAATTCACCTTGTAGTGTGTCAGTGATTCTATCCCTTCCATGGTATGAGATTATGTGTGGTATTCAGTAAGTCATGACAGAATTGATTATAGAGAGGGAGAGTGATATCAGCAATCTGGGAGTGATATTTAAAAGAATATTCATACTGCTAATTTTAATTTATCTTTTTCTTTTTTTTATTTATTATTTTTTTTAGGGTTGTATTAGAGATTTCATTGAATTAACTCAATTCTGCCTCTGGTTCTCTAAACTTTACTATTTTCAGTTTATTTCCTTTTTTTATTTTTATTTTTTTTTTATCTTCATCTACTTCAACCACCAGTGTAGGACTCTGGCTTTCTTAGTGCTGTCAAGCACTCAAGCCTAATTATTATTGTGGTGACTCTTATGTTTTGTTTAAAATCAAACATTCAAACACATGAATATTGCCTATATTTTTCAAACACCCTATCCAATCCTGGATGTATATGTTTGTGCTTGAACGCCTTGAAGTCACACCTAGTGTGCTTCCTTAGAGAAGTCGATTGATTTGTGCTATTTTAAGTGGAACCCATATCTTTTCTACTTGAAAGCTGACAAGAATGGTTTGAAGCCAAACATAACACCTTGACACATAAAAAAAAAAAAAAAAATGACTGTTCTTAACTGAACTTGCTGGCATAGTTTTGAACACAACATTTATATCTAGCTCTAGTTTGATGGATTCAACTGCAAGCAGTTTGTCTTTCTGAAAAGGAAAGAGCCAATAAGCAAGGAAAGGTAATGGTCTTGATGACTTACATTCAGTGGTCAAATAGGTATCCATGCCTTTCAGTTTTATTCCAAAGCTACAACTATGAGTTGGATATCCATATTGCTGGCCTTTTGCAGTTAAAAATTGATTCAATAAAGATGAAAATGAGACTGACTGACTTAAAAAAGTAAAGTAAGGAGCATCAAGCATTTGATCAGAATATTGTCCTATGTTTTCTTTCTAGGTTAAGAGCTCTCTCTTTCAGCTGTAGAAATACTTTTGCTTAAATTACACCCCAGCTAAAGCTAATTAATATAATTTCTTTCAGCTGGTCAATATCTGCACTATGGTTTAAAGAATACTTAATTGGGTGAATATCTTTGGGAATTTACCTTGGCTCTTGTATTGATACAGCTGCAGCCTCAACTTGACGAAATCTTTTGAAAGAGCTGCAGCAAATAAGGCCCGTGCTGTAATTATTTTGCCTACAAAAGGAGATAGGTAAGACACCTCTTTATTCATCATGTTATTTACTTTTTCAAGACTTGCAAGCATCATGCAAACTTTCCTAGTTTGCTAATTGTGCAAAATTTGAAACTAAAACTGTCCTTGAGGTGATGCGAGTGTGCTTGGGTTGTTCCTTCAAGTATTCGATACTTTACCAGTGGCCGGAAATTCCATTTGAGGTTTATAAAGTGGCTATAAGCTCTGTGCAGGACACATCTAAAATAATAGCTATAGTGTTAATATACTTCAGCAAGGTAACCTATTGTCTTACATTTGTGTTGATTTCCCTTGTAGTTGTAACTTTTAACATTTTACCACCCTACCATGGAACACTGAGGGAGGAGAACTCTTGAAGAGTCTTTTAGATACTTCAATTCTTTCCCTAAGCTCATATGGAAGTAAAAGGCATTAGAGATGCGAATGCCCTAACCACTAATAACATTTTCAAATTTCAAATTTTTACAATTTATATAACTTCCTGGACGATTGGTCATTGGTGAGACACCCTTGTTTTTCCAGTTAGGTTGTATATTGTGCCGAAAGAATAAATCACACTGAACAAGAGAAAGGAAAGTTAGAAGAATAAGATTAGATTAGATGAAGATGTGATATCAAAGGAAAAATGAAGTAGAAATCCATGGATTTCTCTTTATCTCGGTTAGGGATCTACCTTTATATTCCCTATACCATTAACAAAGAGATAGGTTAAGTATCCCAATAACAAATGAAAGGTAGCATTTATCTCGTGATATCATAACATTACTCGCCAAAAAGGAAATGTACTACATATGAGGATATTGTTGGGAAGGTTCAATTTTATTTTAGCAATGAAGTAATCCTAATTTCCTATCATGATGGTATGCAGCTTACGCTCAAATTTTGCATTCATAGGATTAGTCTCTACCTCCTTCTCATAAAATGCAGAAAAAAGGTGGAATGAATTACTGTAAGATAAAATAGATGAGGAAACCTGATCATAAAAGAAAATTCATATCATCTCTATTAACGGCCAAGCTACACGATCTTGGCTTCTGAGGTCCCCCCTTATATTAAGTGTTTATTTGTTCTAGATAGCATTTATAAACTTCTATAATGGAAGATCAATGTACTACATGGCTTTCACATGAATGTTTGTTCTTTTCTTTTACATTTTTAAAGAAACTTACAGACATCATGTGTTCATGTTTGACACTGGAGCTTTCTTTGATTTTTTTTTTAAATTAAAAACTTTGAACAAATTCATGCACTCACTTGCATTTAAGTTTTTAGATTTTATTCTATACACAAAAAAAAAGGAGCATTATTTAGTAAGGAAATTGTTGGTCAAAATTTGACTTATAAAGCTGGTGATACAATTTTTATTTTATTTTTTTTATTTAAATTAAAAACTTCTAACAAATTCATGCACTCACTTGTATTTAAGTTTTTAGATTTTATTCTACACACAAAAAAGGAGCATTGTTTAGTAAGGAAATTGTTGGTCAAAATTTGACTTATAAGTTATAAAGCTGGTGATACAAATATATTTTAGGATCATCAGTTTATAAACCATAATTGAAATACTATTATTGTTTAATCTTTACCTGGAATTTGATTGGTTTCTAAGATCCTGGTTTTTTGCCTTTGCTAGTTGGTCATCGGCATTTTGTTTAGTTTGTAAAGTTATTGGAATCTTTTGCTTGTTACAACTTTTTGTAAAATATAATCACATGGCTTATTATTTCTTGTAAAATGTCAACTACTGAACTCATCTTCTTCCTGTGTCAGCATGGTGAAACCTTACATGTGATTTGATATAAGTAGTTTTTACTTTTTATTTATTTGATATGAAAAAGTGAGCTTAATGCCTATGATCCAATGTATGGCCTGGATAACTTATCTGTTATATTTATATTTTACCAAACGTCTGTTGATAACTTGATACCATGATTCTCCGAATAACAGTATAGTCTCACAGCTTATGATTTAAGACTTCCTCAAGATTAAAATTAAAAATTGTGTTTGATAGTTTTCTCCATTAACCAGGTATGAAGTTGATACAGATGCATTTCTGTCTGTGCTGGCATTACAACCACTGGCAGAAATCTCAACTGTACCTACCATTGTCGAGGTCTATCTTATCAAACTAAGTCCAAGTCTTTAAATTTTGATTACTACATGTTTATGTGGAATTGTCTGAATTTAGAGCATGGTTTAAGCTTGTATTCATATTCAATCTTTCTAATGCAGGTTTCTAATCCCAGTACATGTGAGTTGCTGAAGTCAATATCAGGACTCAAAGTCGCACCAGTAGAAAATGTGTCTTCCAAATTGTTTGTTCAGTGCTCCCGACAGAAAGGGCTTCTTGAGATATATCGACACTTGCTGAATTACAAAAGTATTGTATATGTTTATTAAGTTGTGACACTTTTTGATGCTGTCTTGTGGATTAACAGTAATTATGATGTTGTCTTGTAGATTAACAGTGCATATTATTGTGTATTCTTCATTGGAAGTCGAGTGGCTTTAGTTGCTTTAAGTTAAAATTTTGTGTGTACAGTTATAAATAACTTATAATGCATCTTGCTTTCTGATTGGTGTTAGAGACTTTTTTAGCTAGTACCCTCTTTGTATTGACCTAGTGAGGTGATGTTTTTATAAACCCTTTCCATGTCATGTACATAGAGATGTTTCCTTGATCCCTTGTAAGTAGCTAACCAACAATGCTGTGCACTACTAGCTATTTACCCATTTTCCTTGCTTTGATTTGCCTAGCAAGGAGTGGTTGCTGCAACCAGATCTTACTCTTGTATCGTCCAAACCTAGATGCTACTGTCATTGATGGCTTAGCCTGGCTTAGCCATTGAGCTAGTTTCCGTCAGCTCAGATGTCTATCCAAATTTAAAAATTGAATTGTTGGCTGTTGCTTGTTTAGATCCTTAATATTTGTTAACTCTTCTTTAACTCTCATACTGTGATTGTATTAAATCAATACCCAGATGTTTATAGTGTTCTCTCACTTTAGTTACTAACCTTTTTTTTATTTGTCTCCCATTGCAGAAAATGTATTTAATCTTTGTGATTTCCCACACCTTGCTGGAATGAAGTATTGGCAAGTTAGACGTGGACTACAAGAGGTAAACATCTGTCAGATGAAACTTTAAGTTAAATGACTATTTGCTAGTTACTGGCCTACAGGTTTTGTGATTGATGATTATTGGCTAATTTTTTTATCTACTGTCTCTTCCAGGTGATTGTTTGTGGTCTTTACCGAAGTGGGGAATTAATCTTTCATCCAAATGATGAGGAGGTCTTGAATGAAACTGACAAAGTATGTTATTTGAAGACTTTTATGCTATTTATTAGATCCATGATATATTGACTTAACAGAAATCTAAAGTTTTCCTTTTATATCCAATGCTCTATGTGCTATCAAACATTTTTTGCTATTTGAGCTGCATAAAACTTTAAGGAAATGTATAAAATGGATGTTGAAAAAAGAAGAAGAAATGGCTATGAAATGAAAATCAGAATACTAATAAACACATGAGTATGAAACCCTACTTGTGGCCCTTGTATCTAGAGGAAGAGCCACTGTTCTCAGTTTTTATCATAAATCATTAAAGTTGAAATGGTCACTTTGCTTCTAGCTGTCGACTTTCATTGTTTGTGACATTCCTACTTGTATTATTTAGGTTTTATTCATTGCTCCTCTTTATGGGACAAGAAAGCCGCAAATTTCCTGCTCAAGTGTTATAGAGGCAGTAAATAAGGAGATTCACAACTTTGAGTACCTGGGAATTAAAGTTGACTCTGTCAAAGATGTGTCAACAATTGAGAAAGTGCGTCGTGAAAATACACAAAAGCGTCCTTTCAAACGACGATCTAAGGTATGCTGTAATATAAACATAATTATATATTTCATATAACAATATATTGGAAAAGGAACTAGAAGAAGACTCACTGCTGCGTTTTAATGCCTTTGTACAGGCATCAGACTACACTGTAGGGCCAAAAGAAAGCTTACTGTTGATAGGTTGGCGCCCAAATATTGCGGAAATGATTAAAGAATATGACAATTATCTTGGACCTGGAAGTTCACTGGTATGCTAAAGTTCTCAAATCAGATATTCACATTGAATACATCTGCTGTGATGGTACTCATAATGCGGGTAAAAAAAAACTCAAAAATGTTCCTGAAAGTGGCTGTATTTTCTTGTCCTTTACCAAAGTTATATAGGTGGAAACAAATATCTTTAATTCCAAGATAAATTCTGTCCTTTCTGTAGCACCTTTGCCCAAATATATTTTACTATTGTGTCTTGTCCCCTTAATGTCATTCTTTAACAAATGTGCAAGGTTGACAATTATCTAGAGACAGAGGGAGTTCATGTGTTTTGAATTGTGATTTTTAGACTTCTGTTTTGATCAGATTTTTTAATGTTATATAGATGCACCAAAAGACTCGGTTTTGTGGTTCAGTATTGTGTTTGTGTTGGCGTATGAAAGAGAAAAAAGTCATAACCATCAATGCAAGCAGTGATGGTGGCTTAAAAATGTAAATTTACTTAGTTAAAGTCTCAGAGTTTGCTTGAAGCTGTTCATCTGCTCACATATAAGCTGCATAGTAGATGACAGGTCCATAAACATGAATTTAGTTGATGGTGGAAACTAAGTATGTATTTTGTTCTGATGAGAACGAGCTTTGTACCTGATATTTTCTCAATTTATCTTCTCGAATTCAGGAAATATTGTCTGATGTACCATTAGAAGAGAGGAAAAGCAGACTTGTTGGTCTAGGGAAACTCGAACACATACAAGTATCCCATATGGTAAACCTTTGAGCCTCAATAGCATAGTCAACTAGCAGTAAATACTACCTGTGTTTGTTTTCTTACCAACTTGTACACTGTACTACTTTCTTTACAGGTTGGAAACCCTATGGATTATGATACCTTAAAGGAAGCAGTATTAAGAACCCAAACTTCTACAAAAAACGATGAAGAGATCCCATTCTCAATCGTTGTAATCTCCGATAAAGAGTTAATACTCGGAGGTGAGAATCGTATGTCACTAGTGATTGAGTAGGTCTGCTTTGTGTTTGTGTTTATCGTTTTTGTTTCAGATCCATCCAGGGCTGACAAGCACTCTGTATTTGCTCTTCTCTTGGCTGAAAATGTTTGCAGTAATCTTGGAGTAAAGGTGAGATAGCTTTATTTCTCTCAAGACCCTTTTCATCTTATCTTATCATAATGTGTTGTCTTGACATTAAAAAAAATCTTTCTTACTAGTCTTTCTCTGGTCTGATTTCGAGTCCTTCAACTTCGAAGGCTTCAATTTGCACTCACCCTTGTACTTGCTTGCCTAATGAAGTTAATATTCATGTTTGAAAAATTATCTATAATGCTTACAGGCGCAAAATCTTGTTGCTGAAATAGTTGACTCAAAACTTGGCAAACAAGTAAGTCTTCACGTAGCAGAACGTAGTTATCTAACATGAGTCTGTAGTTACAAACTTATCTGTTCAAGCATCTTCAGGTAACAAAAATAAAGCCATCACTGACTTATATTGCCGCTGAGGAACTCATGAGTCTCGTTACTGCTCACGGTTTGCTACTTGTTATCATTAAATGCTTTTGTGCTGTATTTGGTGTGTTTGATTCATTTACTAAAAGCCTTCAATATTAATTCAAGAGGAAATTGTTCTGTGCTCAGTTGCAGAGAATAGTGAACTCAATGGAGTATGGAAAGACATTTTGGATGCCGATGGTGATGAAATATATGTTAAGGTACACGCAGGCACGCAGCTAGTCCTGAGAATGCTATTCCTATGTTTCTGTTAATCCCTCCATTACTGCTTTACCGAATGTATTGTTGTGTTTAATACCCGGGCATTGAGTCTAGGGATGCATGTTACTTGAGGATTTTGTGTTAAATGCTGCTATCATGTTTAGGAATGCATGTTATAAGTGGATTTAAACTTCAGGAAAACAATCTAAGGGTTATGAAATTTTTGGTGAGAACTAGTCGTTGTAGAACCTTCACTTTGCGATGGCCACTGCCTTTGTTTTTAGCTCATTCTCCTAGACTTACCATAGTTATCTAGTACTCTGAATCCTTTAAAATAGTCCATATCCTAAGTCAAGTTGATTTATCTGACTCAGGCTCCAACTTTCATTCTTGTGAACTTTGCAGGATATTGCCTTGTACATGAAAGAGGGGGAAACTCCATCTTTCAATGAGCTGTCTGAAAGAGCATGTTTGAGGCGCGAAGTTGCCATTGGTTACGTGAAAAAAGATAAAACGGTATTTCAACATCTGAATTACAGTACTAGATAATCTTTGCTAAATGAATTCTTAATCATAAATCATTTTACTGCAGGTTATAAATCCAAACCCCAAAACACAACCTCTCAACCTCGATATGACTGACTCACTGATTGTAATCTCCGAGTTTGAAGGAGAACAACCTATAGTTGAGGATTCTCCCCTTATTATTTAACCACTGGCCCATTCATTTCTTTTATCTGCTGTACAGCCATGACTCATGAGCATCAGGTGCTACAAATCTAGCTGAAATTTTTGGAATTGCTAGATTGCCATGATCTTGTTTTAGTGCAAATCTCTTGGAGTAGTTGTTACACTAAGGTACATCATGTAAAGTCCCCATTACAAAGCTGGAAGACAAATTCTCCCACCCTGCCATCGCGGTTCTGATGATTGATAAATCCAAGCTCTTGGAGAATGTACAAGACACCGGCTAGAGATATTGTGAACAAGAGCTGCCTTCATTGTAATGTGATGGACATTATTTTCAAAATGTATTAATAATTGGCCATGGGTTTAAGCCAAAGGCCAAAATTGATCAGTGGATAGTTGATCCAAGAAAACTTTTGAATTACTGCTGTATAAATCAAGGATATCAACCATTAAGCACTAAGCATTGATTAGAACTCATTTAGTTTACAAAGTATACAAAATTAGCACTAAACAAACATGTTAAACGACTTAAACCGGTATCTGTAGGGGGCAATTACAGAGTACATCTTAAGATAATCCTGAAAATGATAGGGGAGGCTGGAGTGCTGGACCTTTAGATTACAGCAAATAGTCCCAAATTAATTCTTCCATTATAAACAGTCTTAATTCCTAAATTAGCCCACATGAACTTAAACACTGTTGCGTCATATTGTGCAAAGTCTGTTATTATTGCCATTAATGGTGTTAGAAATGTCGGTACACTATATTATTTCACTAATGAGTAATTCACTAATGAGTAATTATTATTATTATTATTATTGTTATTATTATTATTATTATTATTATTATTATTATTATTATTATTATTATTTATTAAGATGGTATTACTCGTATTTTAGAATTAATTTACCATTTTTTTATTTAACTTCCTCCGTTTTTTAATATTTGCAACAATAATTTAGACTATCAGGTTACATACTCTATAGTCTTATTATATTGCGATTTTTAAGTAAAAAAAATACAAAATGATGTATCTTTAAAATACAAAATAATGTATATGTTCTTAATATCAATTTTTAAATTAATTTTTTGAAATGTGTTATATTATATATTTTAAATTGTTTTAATAATTAAAGAACGGATGAAGTATATTATTGTTAAACAAGTCCTATAGTACAACAGGTACCTCTGTAATCCAGTTTATTACTACATCATCCTTCCTTGTTAAGTTCCTAGCTTTTCTCTCTATTTATTAACATAATTTAATCTTCCCTTTCCTCTGCAACATCCCCATTCCAAGTTTCAGTAAAATCATCCCAATTTCCAAAATCTGTATCCTAAAATTGCCGACGTTTTTGTAGGACCCACTCACAATCATAAAATTACTAGCTTTATCACCATTAACGACATAACAAGCTATGTCATTACCCATCATTTTATCACTCTTATAAAAGCCAGAGTATCTCTTCAACTTTTCCCTCTTTAAATTTAGGAAATCAAACAACCTTTTAAATTATAAAGGGTACTTGCTATTTTTAGTAAAGATGAAGTGTGTTTTACTGTCATTAATGGTAGCATTTATAGTAATGGGGTGTCATTTTGGTAATGCAATTGGTGGGTGTTTAAGACCTCCGGTGATCTTTAGCTTTGGGGATTCTAACTCCGACACGGGTGGACTCGTTGCCGGGCTCGGTTATTCAGTGAGCTCTCCTTATGGCCGCACCTATTTTGGTCGATCCACTGGCCGCCTCTCCGATGGCCGGCTCATCCTCGATTTTCTTTGTAAGTTGGCCTTTTTTCTGTTATTTACTCCATTCTTCCTTAAATAATCTACCTTCTCCCGAATTGTATGTTGTTTAAAAGTTCTTGTCATAACTTGAAAAGTTTGAAAGTAATCCACGAATTAATGTTTAGTTTTGTTTTGTATGATCCGATTTTTAAGTGTTAACAAACTTTTTCGGTGTGGGTACGTAAACCCAAAAATTTTATGTCCCCCTTCAGAATATAGTACTAGTATGTTTTATGTTATTGGTAAAGTATTGAAATTAATATTTTAAGGATGAGATTAACCATTTTTGACACATAGTCACATAATAATTTAAATTATCTTAGTGACTAATAGCTTCACGTTTGTACATATTGTACGTGGTTAGCCGGTTAGGTGCGCCTTAATTGCCTCACAAGCTAGTTCTTTGACTCGTACGTAGTTTACTATCTTTAATTTGTGAGTATTGTGACGTATATGGAGTACTTGTAGACTTGTCGAATAATTACGAGAATGTCACAACCCTATATTATATTTTCATTTGTATAATAAGTGATTATTTTTTAGGTTATACATGATGGACTAAAACCGTAGCCCAAATAACAATTACGAAGTAGCTATTTAGAACGAGAAACTCCTACGAGTAGTTTTTTTTTAAGACAAGTAACGAGAAACTCCTAGTTGATCCTGATATTAGAGCATAAAAAGTTCCATACAACAATAAAGAGTAATTGGTTACGAAGTACCAGCGTATATTCCAAACTACTCCGTACTCCAATGGTCCAATCTATGCCCAATCAAGGGGAGTAACAATTTTGGCATTCATTTTATCTAGGTAGATTTGGCATTTATGCAAGTTGCTCAAAATTTGAATGTTCAAAGAAGTTGCGCCCTTTCCCAGTAATTGATGTCCCTGGACCCCCAGTCCCCATCTGTCTTTTATAAAATCCGACCGTTACCTAAGATCTGAACTTGGACATCTCATGTTCTACTGCTTTAACCTGTTATTTGTGGTTTTGAACATGGTAGATCCAAAGTTATTAATTTTCTGGCCCTCAAATTGTACCAAAGATCTGAATAATGCAGGTAATATTATGTCATTATGTGTATCTCACTCTATAATAAATAAGGGTAGCTTGTATTTTGTCCATTTATAAGAGGTTTTGTAGCATTTAGAGACTTGTGGTCGTGGAAACAATTTAACAATGACCTGTTTTAGACCAATTTGAAAAAACCCGGAATAAGGTTTCTCGATCATGTTACTTGCAACGTAACTAAACACATTCGTTTCATTTCCCAAAATAACTCCCCGAGTCCCTGTGAGTCTGTGACCCCCTTTGAACTCTTTTATGCTCACAAAGAGTTAAATCCCCTGGAAAGTTTACAAACCAGTATATTTTGGAGACACAAAATTCTGAAATTAAGGACATAGCTTGGCAGATGCCATAATATCATAATTAGGAGTTTTGGATTAAGACAATATACTTTTTGGGTGCGAATGACTAAGGACAAGATGTGATGGCAGCTTCCCATGTTTTTAATCTGTTGTTACTCTGATATTTTTGCTGAAGGTGGATCTACTGCCATTCAGAAATAATCAATTGTTTGTCCCTTAGATTTGCTATACAATGTATGTCGGTTCATACGTTTTATGAATAAAAAAGAGGTGCCAAAACTTATTTGGCCTGTGAACATCAGTTTTAAAAAGTATCAGTATTAAGTTAATTCCTAACCATATGGCTGATTTATGCAGGCCAAAGTCTGAATACAAAATTTTTGAGGCCATACCTGGATCCAATGGGGTCGAGTTTCCAAAATGGGGCAAATTTTGCAGTGGTAGGGTCCAAAACACTCCCGGAGTTTAAGCCATTTGCCCTGAACGTTCAGATTATGCAATTTCTTCACTTCAGAAGCCGATCCCTTGAACTTGCTGCTTCAGGTAGTTAACTGCAGCTGTCTAAATCATTTAGCGTACTATTGACAACTCCGTATTATGCAATGAAACAATAAGTCACTTTCTGTTCTGTAAGCAATAACGCTTAAGTAACATAACGTGTTCATGTAACGACATAACAGGAGTGAAAAGATACGTGAACGAAGAAGGATTCCGTAATGCACTCTACATGATAGATATTGGACAAAATGACCTTGCTGACTTATTCTCCAAAAATCTTACATATGCAAAAGTTGTTAAGAGAATTCCTCTGGTTATCGAGGAAATCAGGAAAGCTGTGAAGGTGAATCTAATTTCCATCTAATCAAGGATGATTTAGTCTTCCTACATTCTTTCATTCTTTTCATTACTTTATTGTTTAAAGGTGGAAGAAAATTTTGGATTCAGAACACTGGGCCGCTAGGTTGTTTACCTCAAAAACTCTGGTTAGTTCAACACAAGGCAAGTGATCTTGATGCCTCCGGATGCATCTCAAGTTACAACTCCGCTGCAAAACTGTTTAATGCAGCACTCTTTCATTTGTGCCAACAAATGAAATCTGAGTTAGTAGGTGCTACGATTGTCCATGTTGACATATACTCCATCAAATACGACTTAATAAGCCAGGGCATGAAATACGGTAAGTTATACAAGAAGCCAGGGTAGTGGTGGATATATAATTTGATGCTGATGTGAATGTCACGTTGTAATTAACAAGTGATTAATGTGTGATTATACAGGATTCAAAAGTCCATTAATGGCTTGTTGCGGAGCTGGGGGGCCTCCATATAATTATAACATACAGATGACTTGTGGCAATTATGGTTCTCAGGCTTGTAGCAATGGATCTCAGTTCGTAAGTTGGGATGGAATTCATTATACAGAAGCAGCTAACGCGATCATAGCCAAAAGATTACTTTCTATGGAGTATTCAACTCCTAGGGTGCCATTCGATTTCTTTTGTCAGAAATGAGTAAAATTATCATGGAATTGGCACATGTTTTGCTGGGTAAGTTTATCAAAAAAGAATTTTTGAACTTTATACTATGATTTAAGAAGCAATATGAAATGTATCTTAATGAAAGACTCGTTTTAAAATTGGAATGAGCAAATAAAATCTCAGACTTCTACCTTCCAAATTCTAAATCTAATAACAGCTAGTCCAGAGGCGAAATGCATAACAAGTCTCCCCTCAAAAAATAAAGAAATAAACAATGAACAAACCAAAAACACAAACAATTTTTGTGCTAGCCATATATACAACTATCAGTCATCTCTGAACAAATTAACAATTTAACTAAGTAGCTAGCTAATTCGAACTGTCGGGCATGGATTGTTATTCATGTTCTAGCTGTAAATGTAATGACTCATGGCATCAGAAAAAGGTTCCAAACAATCTATCTGCTGCACCAGTTGTTTCTCCAGCATAACTGTTCCATTAAATTGTGTCAACTGGTACATTTTTGTGTACGTAGCCAAGTTTTCCTCGTTCACATCACTGAAACCTAATCTGTTTATCCACATATGTTTAGCGTGATCTGCTGCTGGAAGCACTAATTTCTTCACCTTCAACGAACATAACAGCTCCTCAATACGCGAGTATAAAGCTAGAAAGTACCCTTTTCCTTGACACTTCTTTCTTGTGGCCACAATCGGAAGCTCAGCTATTTCATCACCAAGTATTCTAAGAAGCCCAACTGAAACCACAGTTGATTTATTAGTTAAAAACACACAGTACATTCCTCCAAAATCCTGGCCAGAAATATTTCTGCCATGGACCATCAAAGTAATAAGATCACGTCCATTTGGTGTAGTTATAGGACTAAAACAATCTCGAATTAGATAAATTGCCTTAGACAGCAAAGGCTGAAGTTCAGGAGGGCAAGATTTCCCACTCAGTAAACGCCATTGTACTTCATCATCAGCACCCTCATGAGATTGTTTCTTCACAACTTTCCTATTAATTTTGCTTGTCTCGGAGGATGAAATCACTTGTGAGCCTCTGGCAACACATTCCCTCAGAGCAACAGAAATTCTGTCACACTCATGACAGCAGAACCACTTGTCCTTCGGAATTTCTTTCAGATCACAACGCCCATCCCCTCTCAAGCAACCAACATGATATTCCTTTTCACATTGGTCACAGATTATAACAGTTCTGTCATCAAATATGTTGACACTATAATCATGTTTCGAGCATAGAGCACAGTTACTGCTATAATCGATTTCACATTTCTTAACAGTTCGTCGTTGCAGTTTGATGACAGATGGCTTCTTAGGCTTACTCCTAGGATCAACATAATCAACTTCAGAATTATCAGCTCGTATCAGTCTGCTGTCATCATTGTTCTTCAAATTGGTTTGATCTAGTCCCTCAGCTAGGGAAATCGCCAAGTCATGGAGTGTAATCCCATTGGCATCATAAATATGTTGATATGGCTTTTTTCGAATAGCCATCCCTGCATGAGCTTCAAACTGAGAAGGGCTAATTACACTGCTGCAATGACTGCAGAAAATACCATTACCCTGCTTGTATCCCTCAAGCATTATCAGTCCTTTAACACGGTAAGACAAATAAGCGCCATCTGCTAGTCCAAAAGGCATGAATAGCACTTTGTGCAAACTGTCATTCCTCTTTCCACCACCTCCCTCCCTTTTGCTCTCTGATCCTGTAACGCGTGAGGTAGTATCTTGATTTGCTCTCTTCCTTACCCGTTCTGTAGGCAATGCCTCCCTTTTCCTCTTTGATCCTGTAATGCATGAGGTAGTATCTTGATTCACGCTCTTCCCTACACATTCTGTAGGCAATGCACCTCGTTCAATATCCCTTTGCTCATCAACATCATGTGTATCAGCTATGCTCAGATTAGTCGAAGATACACCACCATGAGTCCCATTCAGGAAAACTCGAGCTTCAGAGGGCGATGTATTACTCCTGCATTCCTCCGAATTCTTACTAATCTTAAATCTAATCTTTAATCTCCCTTTAAGGCTAGCATGTTCAGAAACTTCTCTAGTAATCTGAGAAGTACAAACTCCACCTTCTGTGCATGAATTTGCTGAACTTTCTGAAGTCAATTCACCAGAATTAACTTTAATATGACCACCACTTAAATCATTAGAATTACTTCTGTTATTATTTTCCATGCTATTTGATGCACTTTCATTATGTACACCAATTAAGTCTGAAACTCCTGAACATATGTCATCAATATGATCATTTGAAGGTTCTCTTGCAATTTTTTCTTCAGGTGACACACTTAATTTGCTCTTCAACTCTGTATTTCTAGTAGATTTTCGATTTTCGACATGTTCATAAGCTGGCAAGGCTATCACATAAAGTCTCTCTTCTCCCATATCAACTAATAATGTACCTGTTCGAGTACAGCAATTATAAGTGTTACAATTTACAAGTTACAACTGCTCAAAAAAAAGTTTATGAATAATGACAAAAATTAACAAACAATTTGATAACGACCCATTATAAACAAAGCCACAACACATGTAAGTATGTAACCCGTGTTACAAGTATAAATTTTGACAATACGACATAAACCCTAAAAATTAAACCTTGACACAAAACCCTAAAGTTTAGACCTTTAAATGAAAAATCGACTCTAAAGTACAAATCTTTCTAAACAAGTTAAGAAATTTCAACAAATTTCCCCACAATTCCACTTCAATAAAGTAATTCATAAATTCAACAATCAAGAATAACAACAACAATTGGGCTAAAAAAGATCAAAGAACACTACAAAATTATGAACAGTAAAGTAAAAAATAAAAAAAAGTAAAATTGATTGAAGTACGTATTAAATTGACTGTTACCTTATTCTTTGACGATTAAAAAAGAATTGGTTTTTTCTTGATAAAAAAAATCCCCTTTATTCAAACTCCATTGAATTTTGGTGGACCCTTTAAATTTCTCTCTCTTCTAATCTTCTTGTATGCTAAGTCGGTGATGAATTTATTTTATGGTAAATTTAATTTTTATTTTGGTCTTTTGGAAAAAGCGTTGACAGTTAATTATAATTATTGATACCAAATTAAATATCGACGTCATTAATTATATATAAAGGCCCATGAAAAAGAAAAGATATGGATGTATTATATCTTTGTTAATATTTCAGTGTGGTTGAATTTGATATGGACTAGGATAATAATAATTGAATGAAAGAGCTCTATACCTATTTGTTACGATTTATGTGTACCTTTGTTATACGCTATCTTCTAACGAACCCACCCCTGTCCACTTATTTTAATAATGTACTCGTGTTAATATAGAATTTGTTATATACATTCAGGTGTACAGTACATCCGTACGTTGCATTCGGGTGTATATAACAACTTCTCGTGTTAACGTATTAGATACAACTCTGTATTTTTTATATTAAAAAAATTGGTGAGATGTTAATTTGATTTCTTAGATTTTAAATAATTAAATATAAATAGATGCAATATTTGAAGAGTAGATAGAGTTTTTGGAATTGGATATGAATAGATGCAATGTATGAGACATATTTTAAAAAGGTTTATTCGAAGAGTAGATAGAGTGTTTAGAATTGGATGAGACTTTGATTTTGTTTCAATGATGTTGATGATATTTTGAGAAGTAATCTTTATTTTTATATTTTGCTTCCAACTACTCCTAGTTTATACGAGTATCTCTTTACAATATGAGGCTAGAGCGTAGGTTTCATTGTACTCTTCGATTTCATGGAGTTTCTAAATTCACCCGCGTAGTCATTTTTTATATGTATAAATAAACAGTGAAAAGTTATAAACAAAATATACGTATCAACTCTTAGTAAGTTCGTGATTTTTATGTAATATACAAGTATAATGTAGTTTATAACCCAAAGATAAACAAAAGTATGATCAATATATTACTCCATAATCTGTTTATGATCATTATTATATGAATTAACCCGACCTAAAATCAATAAAAATTACTGTATGTAAAGATTATGAAACCCTACCAAATATTGAATTGATACAAAAACACTTCACACCTTTGAACTTTCAATTACTAGCTAGAACATGATCTGACATTACTAATTCTTTCTCCACCTGCTTGATTAAGCCATGGGGTAGATACATTGTAACCAATGACCTCATGTCGAATCGTGCTTACATCATTACACCGAATGAAAACTCTCTATCAATTGTTTAGGGACGTTAAGAAAGTATTGCACTCCTAGCTTACAGAATTGCACCAACATCCAAATATTCTATTAATGAATTTTGATATAAGTATAGTAGTATACGCTAGAAGAAGGCAACCTTGAACATAGTGCTGCACTGCTGCTTGGATATAGTTTGAATTTTGTGTATGTGGGATCGGATGGCATTGATCACTTGAAAGTTTACTCGACTGTCTGGATTGTGTCATTGTGTGGTGACCTAAAGCTACTCAACCCTTTAAAGCTATATGTCATACACTAATTCTTATATGTGGCTGGTCAAACCGTGTGGCGGTGTGGCCAGTCATCATAGAAGTTACTTCGTTAGTGTAATAGAGGTTACTTGGCCAGTGTTATTAGTGTTATATTGTTACTCGGTCGTGTTACAGGGGTTACATAGTTAATATTACAGGGTTTACTTGGTCAATATTATAGGGGTTAATGGGTCATAAAGCATTTTCTATGCAGCGAATGCCAACTATCTTAGTTGTTAAAGAAAAAGGATTATACATCGTCGAGGTCTTAACTCCATTATTGGTCTAGATTCAGGTTGGACCCAAATAGGTGCATAAGCAAAATTGAGAATGGTCTAAAACGTAGTTGGTATTCCCTCCTTGTCACAAGTACACCGGGCTCGGCCCTGTCTGGCAACCTCGTGACCACTTGTTGCTTGTTGGGGCCTAATTCTTCTGTCCGTTACTTTAATGACTTTTGATTGCACTTTTGAAAGATTATAAGTGCAACCAAACGTGTTTTCTGCAAAGACCCTAGCTTATCAATGTATCACGGGTAATTCACTTGAAACTTGATAAGCTTAATAAGCGCGTTATATTCACAGTACTCTTTTTTGAGGAAGCCCCAATTAATCAATTTGATAAACAAAATTTGTTTATCAAATGGCAAAATGGTAAATAAAACAATATAAATGCTCAATCATCATGGCATTTTCGTAAATTTATCAAGCAGTTGACTCATATTGAATAAAAAGTTGTTAATTTATTTACAATTTTGCCATTTGATAAACAAATTTTATATATCATATCGATAAACTTAATTGTATTTTCTCCTCTTCCTACCATCAACAGAAATTGCCCAATTTCATCGTTTTTTGTGATAGATTTTTGGTTCATATGAGGTAATTTTATTGGAACAAAGAGAGTATGCAATTTAGTCCCTTATTGCTTTAAATTCAATCAATTGTATCATATTCATTATTGGGCATTTATCATCCACCTTTTTTTTTTTTTTTTGTACACAATATTATTATATTAGGGAGCCTCTCTCAGATTAATATTCCAAGTTAATCTCCTCTCACAACTTTATGCATTTGTTTCCGTGCCACTTTAATTTTTTATTTTTATTATTTACGGAGTAAAAAATAAAAATTAAACAATATATTGTGAGAGGAGATTTATTTCCATGTTTATCTTAGACATAAACTTGAATTTTCTTTTATTATACAGTGTACAAAGCTGACTAAAAAACGAAAGTTTCAAATTTCCATTATATTGGAGAAGAAAACATTATTTATACTACTGATCACTTTCTGTGTCACAATATTTGGCCAAAACTTTCAAGCTCCTAATTATTTCTTAACCCAATAATTACAAATTTTATTGACTGTCAATAGACATACTGTATATATGATTTCTGCAAATGGGTGTTACTATACTAAGTCGTCCAATATCAATGATATTTGTAGGTCTCACTCTCATGGTGAAGTTTTTCTATACTAACAAGCAGCCAGGATTTCTTAGGCTGCTTCAAGTTTCTACCATTCAAAGCAAATTTTCTCAGTATGGTAACTCGATCGACCGAGTGATGCGTGCATGATTGTGCTTGTTTGTTGCTTCTGCTTGTACGCTAAGACATTTCAGTGAATTTACTACTTGTTGATTGCTAATGTGATATGCATATGTGTATCCTACTAGCCTGCATGACTTTTCAATCAACATGTACAAAATAACACAATTGTACAAATATCTAATACATGTAATGAGTGTTGAGGGTCAAGTGGGCAGCAGATAAAGTTGTTAAGAGTCATAACCGAGCCTAGTTAGGCTTGGCTTGAACTCGTCAATGGTGAGCTCAATCTAGACTCGAGGCTCGATCAAGCTTGGCTCAAGTTAGGCTTGAAGCTCAAATAGTTGCTTTGGTGCTTGTGGCCCAAATCCAATGTTTTCTGAACCAAGGCTCACATGTACCTAACATTATTTTTCTTTAAAAATTTAATTTATGAAATTATACAGATATTTAAATTAACACTAGCTTATTCACGAGATTTCTAGTTTCACCAAAAAATCAAAATTTTGCTTCTTTTCATTATTCAAATCTCTATTCCATTGGCTTAAAATAAGGTGGTTGGCATTTAGTATCTGGTTGTCATTAAATTATTGATGACTAAAAAAAGGACATTAGCTTATATGATTAATTAACGAGATAATGCAAGTACTTGTACATCATCTTGCTTCAGCTAAGTTGTAAATGATAAAATACCTAATTTTGCATTGTTCATGAGTAAAACCGCTAAAATCATTAGCAATTTTACCCTAAAATGTAACAATAACCTGGGCTCTCTCTTAAATAACTTTTTAATTATAGAAATTTCTTTTTAATTTTTGAGGAAGATTATACCTTGAGTACAAAATATACAACGATCTTACCTTAAGTAGTGAAATGGCAACTTCTTAGCTAAGGGAATTACCAATTACGTATAAGAAGATAGCATTACTTGAAAGCATATCAAACCTCACTTATCGAGTAATTGATTCAATCTCGCTTCAATTTCTTATGTACACTCAGGTGTACCAAACTCTAAACAAGTTTCTTATGTCATACAAATAATAGAATGAAATTTCTAAATACAACTGTCTTACATCATACTACAATATCCCTTTTGTTTTCTTTCTAATTTCAAAATTCTTCAAAATCACAAAAGACCATGAATTTCAGAACCGACAATAAATGCAAGTTCCAAAAAATCTACCATCAAAATCCAGATGTAATGGAATCATCAAACATGTGGCTATAACCAAATTGAGCTCCTGATATTTCTGATTAGCCAAATTAACAGGTTTCCAATGTCAACTTAATGTTAATTAAAGTGTCAATTTTTATTTTAATTTTTCTAATTAGATCTGAAATTATAGCATCAATCTCCCAGATTAACAGGAAATGGGCTAATATACTTATTTAGGAAATCAAAAATGAAGAAAAGAATTACTAATATTAGAAAGATACATACCCAAAAATCTAATGTTTACATCCTAAGAAATATTACATCATTAAAGGGAAAGATTGAGATCCAACATAATTCTACCCCCTTTATAATTATTACTCTGATCTGCTGCTTTTTTGCTCTTTTCTTCTGCTGATGATCTGCTATTCCTAACAGCAGCACTAGCAGAACCTGCAGCACCACCCGCCGCAGCTGCTGCTGTCGTATTAACAGCAGCAGCAGCAGCAGCAGCGCGCTGGTTGGTGTACATAGCATCAGATTTATAAGAAATAGCAGCAGCAGCCGAGGCGGCTGCTGCTGTTCCTGATGCAAAACTCTTATCAGTATTATTGTTATTCCTACGAATTCTTACACCCTCTGCCTTCTTTTCCGTAGCGACCGCCTTTTTTGCTCGTGCTTTCGACGATCCATCAGGATCAAGAAGCTGATCACGGATATCCTTTGCACTCCTAATAAGAGCATAGAACTTTTCTATCTTAATATCTTCGTCTTCATCATCATCCTCCTCAATTATCTTCCTCTTCTTCGTTTCCCCTTCCATAAATTGTCTCATTGGAAAAGAAGGGTGTAAATTTTTTAGGGGAAGAAAGGGTAGAAATGTAGAATGAAGGAGAGAAGAATAAAGAGTTGTTCAATGGCTTACTACATGATGAAGAAAAAAAAAAGGGTTTGTGTGGAACAGAAGAAGAGAGAAAGAAGGTGTTTTAATTGATTGGATAGATTGCCAAGAAATGTTTACTTTATATAAGATGTACTAATTAATTTAACAGGAAAAAAAAAAAAAAAGGAGGGGAAATTAATAATTAAGTTTGACTATTATAACATAATGACTCAGACTCTGTCAATGTTTTAGTCTTCTTTTCTAGGTTAAACTTCATTGAAATTAAATTTTTTATAGAAAAAAAGGTTACGAGCAGCCAACAGTAGTTATATACATCCCCAAGTGTACGGTGCATACAAGATATTTTTTTTGCTAATTTATTGATATTGCTCATTTAATCATCAAATGAGCAAAAATATAACCTTGATGCATCTTGCACCGGAAATTTCAACGAGTAGCTTAAATGGTCTAGTCTTCTATGTAAACACATACACTTTTTCATTTTTTTTCCAAATTGCGAAATGCAATATCACAGAAATGGTTGAAATAACTACACCTTTAATAGCGATGGGTGAAAGATTAGTTGCGCTGTACTAGTACAAGTAGCTTTATTATATCCTTTTTATAGAAACAGAGAAGGTATAGCGAAAATCTAAGTACGGAGTAAGGAGAAAGACAACCTAAATACTACGTAATATACAATGATTAGTTTATCGAATTATTGCGACTATTGCGACTAAAAAGAAACAAAGTTATAAAATAACGTACAATAGTACTATTAAACAAAAATAAAGCAATTGACTATATTTCTTTATGGTCGCTGGTTAAGTTTTATAAATTAAGCAAAGTATATTAGTAGGGCCAACATTGATTGGTAAATGTCTAAATGACGAATATAGCCATCTTGACTAGAAAATTTTAAGGGTAAGAAAAGTAAAGAAACAGATACTCCATATAATAATCATCTATCAAATTATCGCACAGCTATCAAGTAATATTTAGGGCATGTTCACATTTATTGAACTGAGCTGAAATGAACTGAATTGATTGGAGCTGAGGTGAGTTGAACTTAACTAAAATAAATATTTTATGAGAGAGGGAAATTAGGAGCTGAACTGAACTAAACTAAACTAAACTAATTGGAGCTGAATTGAACTGAACTGATTGGAGCTAAACTGAACTGAAATTAAGTAAATATGAACAGACCCTTAGTCTAATCGTGAAAATTTTATATTATCTCTCACAATCTTGGAATTGTGAAGTCAATTTTAATTTAATTGAGGAAGCTTTGGCAGCTAACTCTGTGTAAAGTATCAATCCAATAGGACGTCTTCTCCTTATCTATCAAACAAATACAAAGTATAATTGGTACTCCGTATAAAATAATCGAGGTGATGGGGTCGCGAAGGTGGTGGTGGTGATGACAATGACTACCTAATGGTAGTTAGGAGAGAGGAAGCATCATGGATTGCATCATGGTCCATAACGTAATGTTGGCCACTAGTTTGAAGATTTAATCTGATGTCATGGAGATGATGCCCAGTTGCCGACATCCTTATGTTATGCCACAAATTTTATGTGGCGTCTTCTTTCCTACTAGTATTAATTACGTTAATTACTTACTACCCCCACTATAATTATTTTATAGCAGAAAAGTATTATTTTTTTATTAAGGAGAAAAAGTATTATTCCTAGGAGAAAAGTATTACTGGTATAAATTTGCTAGTTTTTTTCATGTACTTTTGACTAATTGATTGGCAAGTGACCCTACTATCACTAATTTTGTCGTGTTTCATTAATCATAATCAACACAATACTCTAATCATAATAAACTCTTATCGTAATAACACCGGTAAAAGTAAAGAGAGAAAGAGTGTATCACGAATTAAATAGTGTGGGGGACTTAAAAAGGGAGGATTCCCGGGTTTCACTAAGGAAGATAAGGTTGTAAGACGAATTTTTCAAAAGAACGAAATAGAGTAAAAAAAAATCTTTAGAATGAAAATCGAGATAAAATTTTGAATCTTGCTTGCAATTTTTAAAAGTTTCTAGCGGCTAGCTTGAGCATTAGAGCTAAAAAATACAATTAAGAGTCAAAGATATAATTTTTTTTTTTTAAGGTAAGAAGAAGGACCCTACTAAACCGGCACCTCTCACAGGTTTAGCCAGCCCAACTCCACAAAGTCACAAGGTGAATTCCTCACCAACTCCACCAAGCTTTGCTTGGTAAGAGTCTAAGATACATGACATCATGACACATTGACACACGCCAACATGTATAATATGAAAGAATTCTATGAACCCATTTCGCTCCAATTAAGATCTATGAAAAATTGAAAAGACTAGATATTTTCCTAATCTATAATTAAGGAACATAATTGACTTAATTACAAGCCTTCATCATCAAGATTTTTTTTTTTTAAAAAAAAAAAAAACAATCTTTGAAGATGGGAAGAGAAAGTCTATGAGCATTTATTTCGCCGTATTACAAATATTGAATTAAAAATACTTCGAAGTCTTAGGTCTATCAAATTGTTAGTAGTTTAATTTTCGGTACCTTAATCTAGAATAAGTCTATCCAATTGTTATTTTAATTTTTGTAGCTTAATTAATGTTTAATTCATAGCAAAACTCAACTTGAAATTTTCAAATCAATTCCAAAAACCCATGTATACGGGGTTCTTCTGCACATTTTGACCAAAGACTCAACTCCTTCAGAATCATTAGTACAAATATATAATCCTTAATTAAAGAAAATGATTAAAAAATCTCATATTCTTGTGAATTAATTAATTAACACAAAAACATGTTAAAAAGAAAATAAATAAAATAAGGAAAAATTCAATCAAAAAGACAAAAACAGCTACTCCAATTTTTGGGGACTGGGGTTTCCCAATCAAAATCTGAATCACCCATGTTTTTAATTCACAAATAATTGGTACGGAGTATTATAAAAAATGAGTAATAAATAGATAAATAAATAAAATAATAGTCAGAGTAGATGGGAAATTAATTACAGGTTTCTAGATTCACATGTTTTTCATTTTCTTTCAAAAAAATATACTCCGTACTTCTTCGTAAAAAAATTAAATAAATAAAGTCTCAACTGTCAGTAAATCAATTCATTTCAATAGTACTAATCCGTATTGTGCATTATTTCATCAATCTGATTTTTTAAAAAAAGCAAAAGCAGAGGCATTGCTGGAAAAGTATTAAAGTGTGAAAAAAAAAAATTGACAAGCAAAAAAGAAGTTTTGTAAATGATGCTTTGGAATTAGATTCTACAAATCTAAAAAATGCAAAATCAGCTCCTTTCAAGAACCAAATAATGAGACGGAAAAGTGTGAGATAGACATAAAAAGAACGTGGGAAATTTTTCCAATACAATATTCATTGTTCTCGAGTGGAATATCTTTAAAATATCTTCACCAATAAGATATTTGTACTCCGTATGTTATTCCACACATAAGAAATTAAATGTCACATATTATTCCAGCTAGTAAAATACAGTTTAATCTAATCTTCCATTATTAAAGAAAAAAATTATAATGAAAAAAGAAACTAAGAAAAAGATGGTTCACACTACTTTAGATCAGGGTTGGGTTATTGTCGTTGATAAAGACCGTATGCAGTATCAACGAGTTGTCGATATTGCTCTATGTTAGGCAGTACTATCACTGGTTACCATTCTCACCAACCCATCAGCAATGTCATCACAATTTTATAAAACTACAACAACACAGAGACTTCAAAAACATGTACTTGATTTTGATAATATGAAAGAACTGGTTAAAAAGGACAGTTAGGGAGCAAGAAGAAAGCGTACTCAGTCTTCCACCCATCGAACTCCATGTTTTGCCCAGAGATAGTATGCTCCCTCTGGACCTCTTCCCCCTAAGTCATACATTTCCGGACTAATGTCTTTCTTGCTGATCTCCTGGAGGACAGGATTAAGAATATTCCATGCAGCAGCGAGCTCATCACTTCTCATGAATAGATGGCTATCTCCATCTATGACATCGAGAATAAGGTGTTCATATGAATCAGGCACCTCAGCACTGTACCTAAAGATGATGCAATCAGGAAAGAGTGAGCATGTTCCAGCGAAAACAAGTCAAATACATGATGCTCAGACTCTCCTGGGAGTGTGACATTAGTTAACCAAAAACAGGAAGATCAACACTTTCCTACACCCATGTACTAAATATACTCCATACTTAATACATAATATTGCCAATTTTATCGATTTCCACTTTTCTTAATTCCCAAGTAAAGATTGTGTTTGAAGTTGTTATGCTTTATTTTCCATCATACAATTCCTAGATGTACCCCTTATCCTATGTTGATATGATGATATCTGAACTTAATAAGTATGGAGGGGGCACAATATTGAACTAAGGTAAGTTGGGCATAAATTAACATATTTTTGTTCTCTATGAAAAACCTACGCCTAGTGATTTCTCTTTTATATAATATGATAGTCTGTCTTAATTTCAAGTACCTCTTCAACTAGGCTGGACATGCAAGGCGCACCGCCTGAGTTACAAGAGGTATTTCCTGACTTAGATCCATAACTAAACCAGACACTTGATTACTTGGAATTTGAATCCAAGGCTGAGCATCATACATCCAGTCAAAGCATAAGATTAATGAGAGATTTTAAAAACATAAGCTTACTTGTCTTTGTAAAGCAAGTTCAGTTCTGAAGCATCCAGATGCAAACTTAAGCCAGGAACCTTGTTATTGACTCTGATTAGGATTGCTTCATCAGGAACATCTTGCAATATCAATTCGTTAGTAGCAAGGTCAGTATTATGCCCCATAAGCCCTTTGTAAATGTTTCCCGGAACATGATCAAACTGTATACGTATTTCCATCCTACAAACACAAGTACCCTAAGGTCAGGAATCAAATACCAAGCCACTTGAGAGATCTAATAAGTGTTCCACAACCAATGCATCAACATTATTACCAAACGCAATTAGTTTTTTTCTATTGCAGTTGAACTTGGCTTATGCATCGGATTCTCAATATAAAATTAATTAATCAAACCTTCCTTTCCTTTCAAAATTTCAACAAAATTGCATCCTTATTAAAAACTGGGACTATTAAGTTTCTCTCCCGTGCTATATCTACTAGTATCAAACCTGATGCTTGCTAAATTCTGTTTCCTGTGTAGCTCACTGTTCATGCACTTTCCAATCTAATAAATTTGGTGGTTCCAGCAGAGATGAACATATCATATGCTGAAATCTGTGATATAGACATGAGGAAGAAGAGAATATGGGGGGAATTTTGTTAAATAGTTGTATAAGCACTGCAATTAAATCATCGCCAAGGAGAGTTACTAACCCAGGCTTTCGACTGGATGGATCATGGATCCCATTATCAAGCTAACACAAATACGAAGTAGTAAAATTAACTCAATTTTATTTCTAACTGAAATTGCATATGTACAACATTTTCTGACTTCCGCATCTCCAATCAACTTCATACTTTCTTCCCCAAGCTAATTTGAACTTCCAAAATTGCAATATCAAATGTGCCACTTCCCCTTACCTAGTACATCCAACCAATCACAGAGTTGAAGCTTCATTTGTCACACAAAATAAATTTTGCTATACTTGATGGTTGGGGATAGACGTGGTTATTGGGCAAGTCAGGTCATGGTCACATTTTATTGGGCCAACGTGAGTCGCAGGTCAATAGGTCGATAAACAAGCAAGAAAAAAGAATGGAAGATTGAGACAAAAGTAAGCATATGTGAACACATATTTGTACATGTAAGTTTTTATTTTTATCTATTTTCTTATCCACAAAATTGGGCAAGCTTTTTGGCCATGTATTAAGCTTGTCCATTAAAGGACCCTTCCAATAAACCCTTTAACCTTGACCCAAACCCTATACCCAGGTCTAGTTGGGAAGGCTTTGACACAGTGACAATTATCAATCATCAACAAAAACAAGGTACATATCAACCCAAAGAAGATAATTTTGTGAGGATGGCATTTCAAAGTAGTAGGCCTAACTTTGACTGTCCATATTCCATAAGCTACAAGAAATGTGTTCATAACACAGCTTTATGCACAATCATCCAATAGTGATTACTTGAGAGTTCATTATAATTGTGTAAATTTCAAAGTGGTAGGCCTGTCTTTGTCTGTCTCTATAAGCAAACAAGAAGCATGAGTTCAACAACAATTGGAAGTAAAGGCACAACTTCATCTACTGAAGATTGAAAGATTCTCCATCTCTGAGTGCTTTGACAATTTTCCCATCATTTTTTATACACAACATTCAAATTCCTTCCTCTATCACAAAGGAGGGGCAAGGATAGGACAGCAATTCAAAATATTTTACAAATTTACTGATCAATTTTTTTTTTTATTTTTTTTTTTTTTTTATAATATTGAAGGGGTTCAAAAGTCATTTTCCATAGAGCATTTAGTGCAATAAAGATAAGTTCATTGGGGCAGTTGCAAATTACTAAAAGACATTCACTCAAATGTTTCTCAAACAATGCTTCAGTAATTCAGTATGCACATACCTGTGAGAGACAAGTCCTGTCCCAGCTCTGATCAGAAAGGGTACACCATCCCATCGTGCATTATTGATGTACAAAGCTGCTGCAAAGAATGACGGGGTCATTGATGTCACAGAGACGTCAATTTTGTCTTTGGACATAGCCTTGTATTGTCCAAGAATGACACCTTTAGGTTCCAGTTGACCAATTGACCTCAGAACCTTGACCTGCAATTATGCTTATTTGTAAGTAATATGTTTGCATGTTATGACACTAAGGTCTACATAAGACTTAAAGAGTAGCACACCTTCTCATTACGGATATCCTCACCATCAAGGCTTATAGGAGTTTCCATGGCAAGAAGTGCTACCATTTGGAGTATATGACATGCACCATCTCTCGGATAACTCCATAATCACCAGAATACCTGCACCGGAAGAAAATTTCAATAGTTATGAATAGGACCATATGGGAAGACAAAAATTGAATTCAAATTAGAAAATTTAAAATTTGGATCTATATTGCCTTGATTGACTCTCTAAAATCAGTTCCTCAGATAGAATAATCTGCACATAATTGCATGAAAATTCAATTTGTCTATATCCAGATTATGAAATAAGCCCATAAAGAGAGGGAGATATATACCTGCACATTACGTATAAATTTACGACTCCATAATGGCTCAAAAACTAGATTAGAGAATCTTAAAACAGTAAGGTTTTCTATAAGATTTCTTCCCAGAAGATGGTCCATCCTGCAAAAATCCATTTTATCAGCCATATAGAACTACTATAGGATGATACATACAAGAGTACAGGATATTAATAAACACCTGTATATTTGCTTCTCCTCAAATTTCAAAAGGGAGTTCGTCAACAGATTAGAAGACAAAGCATCTAAACCGAAGGGCTTTTCAATTATTATACGGTTCCATCCTATTCTTGTTTGAGATTTATCAGCGATACAGGATGCAACATTTAACACAGCTTCTTGTGGCACTGACAGGTAAAAGATCCGATTTGCTCCACGGTCTCCCTGAGAATAGACAGCTTACATATTTAAACTTTAAATAATTCCATTATAGACCTCTATATTTGTAAAAGAGACTCCATTCATCACATATTTATCTGCTTATCACAATTCTGAAACAAGAGTGTCAATCAAAATCCACCTCAATTTGCTCCATCCTTGCATTGAGCTTCAAGGTTCCTTCTTGGTTGTCATAATCTCCAGCAACATAGTATGTCTTGCTAAGAAAAGAGTCTATTTTGCTCCCACAGTTCTGCCTGCACAACGAATGAATGAGGAATATGGCGATGCATGCATCTACATGGAACTAATTGACCCTCAGAAAAGATATGAGAAAAAGACAAATGGATTATTTCACCAAGCTCCAAACTCCAAATCACCCTCCCCTTTCCCAAAACAAATTAAATCAAATAGAAAATTAAAATATGTAAACACAAAATAGAAAGAAGAAGAGTAAGGTAAGGGACTTCAAAGCAACAGAACATAACATAGAGAATTTTTTCTTCTCACAAAAGCTGTTCACTGAAGTCGTTCTTATGCAAGCAGTCGAGCTCACTAAGACATATAAAAATCCTGCAAACAACATGGTGACTTAGGTCCTTATTTTCTTCTTTGTTGAGGAAAGTAGACAAGATTTTTTTTTTCCCCCGATTAACATGAAATTTATTGATTACTGTAAATTGCTCATTAAAAATAAGAATAAAAGGGGGGTCAGATACAATGTTGGTTCTTCCAGCCCACTGTATCAAAATGTTCACTTACTGCACGCTTTACAAGAGAGTAGAGAGCTTCAATAAGCTAAGACTACAACACACCAAAAGTTGCTATTAGACAGACAATGATGCCGCAGTAACTTTGTGAAATAACTCTCATTTTTACATTCACCTCTGTAGGCTCGGTATTTCAGTAATATTAGTTTCTTGATTATTGACTTAACCATACAAGGACAACAGCAGAATTAATATTTTCAATTTCCTATGATCAGGCCACATCCATAGTATATGTGATATCAGTAAGAGAATGTTTCCTTCAACTTTTTTGTAATGCATCAGCATAAGCCTTTCCTATTAAGCTGATGTACCCCAAATGTAAGCAAAGGGGTAGTATGGGAAATGCAGCCATTGGTCAGCAATTCAGTTAAAAGATGCCTAAGGTGTGAAATTGGTAGAAATTCCATGAATGGGTGGAAATGAGTGTAGAGAAATAACCATTCAGACATTTTGAGATAATTTCTCTTTCTTCTTGAATTTCCAGCCACTCTGAGGTCTGGGTCATATGTTGTATTGCTCCATTGGTGATTTCATTGCTTCCGTATTACAACAATCATCAGTATCACAAAATTTCTTCTTAATTTTTCATAATTATATTACCAAAAATACATTAGCAACCCTGTTCAATAACATTATTCTGCCACTTGGTCAAGGAAGTTAAGCAATTTTGTTCTTGTTGCTGTGAAACCTGATCTGAAGAATGCCTATGTCACATAAATATACCCTCTCTAGGTCTTGCCTTGCCAAACTAACTTTAACTATTACACCTCCAACTCTTAAGCATACTGCCATGAAGGCCCATTTCAGAGCCTTTGACCTACTCCACAAGGCCAGGCTACATGGAAAATGAAAGCCCCTTCCAGCATACACTACTTTTTATATTGTTTATGCTGAACTGATACAGTTAAAAACTTACAAGATCTGGCCCTAACTTGCTATATTCCCTGAATATATGCTACCTTGAAAGATCAATAATAAAAAATAAAAATAAAAAATAAAAAACTCAGGCTTAAAGAACCCCACCCCACAATTTGACCACAAATTCCTGTTATCTCCTTGTCTTTTATTATCTCTGGATATGCTCAACCTAAGCTCTGAGGTTCAAAAAAACCATCCAGTTGCACAATATCAATAACACCTCAAGTCTCATACCAATGTGGGTATCATGTTGTGTTGACAAGAATGCCAATTTCTGGCTAGAACCATAAGCTGCTTTGAAATAGTACAGGATACCCCCCCCCCCACACACACACACACTTATATGTCAATCTAAGCTACTTCAACTCTTCGTACATGTGGCGGACATTCGACACTGCAACAAGGGTATGAAATCCTTACCCGACACTTCAATTATCTTGAACCACATAATTGTAAGAGAAATTGTGAATATAGGGGAAAGGAACAGAGGAGCATATTGGATATCTGCTCACAAAAAGCTTGAGATATGTTTTCAACAAGTCTTAATAATCATAATATGTTCCAGCACCTGACATTCATACCCATGTCTGAATAACATAATGTCACAGTACATGAGTTAGGAATGAACCATTGTATCACACGAACAAAAACGGAAACCCTTGTATGCTTCCAGCCCACCTATATCTGATCATCCTTGTCAAACTCAAGATTAGCCACAACATTCATCTTGTTTACTTCCAATCTTAAGCTAATTATGTTTAATTATTTATGAGGCTCAATGAAACCTCCATCTCATGCATCAGGATGAGCGGAGAACTAATTTCACTTGCTCTATCCAGGCCTAGGATCTTACCTCTCATCAATGCTTTCAGTTACTATGGAGCACTATATAAAACAAAAGCAATGTTTCGTAGTATGTGCATAAAGTTGTTTATAATTGGCAACAATTATTTTAATAGACCATAAGCCAAACTAATCAAGGTAAAAGGCCATACTGATGATCAACACGACATGTCAAAGTTGATGCTACTAGGGATCTCAGGTCTTCATCTGTCAGTTTTTCTCTGGAATACCCAAATATTCGAACATTCTGCAATCAATAAAACCATAACTTGAGATGGCAACATCATATTTGGTCAGAGAGAGTACACAGGAGTTCCGAAGCTATCATGGTAAAATAATACATGCACGAGGCCAAACCAGTGTTTTTCACCAATAAAAACAACAACAACTACAACAACAAAAAGTCATGAACAATTTCTCAAATTATTATCCCTCTTTTCCCCATTCCCCTATTTTCATCCACGTTCCAACTTCTTACTCATGATAAGTTACGTTAGTTGTTATAATTGCTACTTGCTGGCAATCCTGGGCACTCTATCGTCTTAAATGTGATCAAAATTTACTTTGACAAAAGAAATGAAGCACTCATTCACTAACATCTGCATATCCAGCTTTATTTGCTGATTCAATAGGGTAATGATCAACCAATGAGGTAAATCAATACCAAGTTCATGAATTGATTTCAGGTTCTGATGACAGATTTGACACAGCAATACAATATGATAAAGATATGGTAAAAACAGCAACCAAGTAAGCCAAAATGAACATATAAGGGGTCCCACCTCAGGGAGGAAGCCACTGTAATATAGAGAAAATAATGCTGGAAATATTTTCTTCCTGGAAGGGTCACCTGTTGCTCCTATAACTGCAATACTAAGAGACAGTGCCTCAGCCTCCTTAAGCGAGAAACCAACGGAATTTGTTTGCATAACATTTGAAGATCCATATAATAAAGACACTTTTTGAGACGAGTTGTGAGTTGAGCTTCCCTCGGGAATTGAAACATTTCTTGTTTCATCAAGTGAGTCTGCAAGTTACATTTACAAATTGTCAATTCCATGAAATGTCATACTAAAATGAAGAGACAATTAATCTCCCAAAGCACAAGAGAGAAGGGAGAACCCTAATTTGAAACCTCTTAAATTTCATAAGAACTTTATTATTGTTATCTCCTCTCTTAATCTAGTAACTTGTTATAAGAAAGCTGATAAAATATGCTAGGCAGGATAGTAGAATCTCAGCAGGTCTTTACCACCTGTTTCATCTCGAACCTGATTCTCAGATGAAGAAACTATCCTCGAAGAATCAGCCAAAAAATTGCGGTCAAGAACTTTTGATGTTTTAAGTTTGATTTCTTGTCCATATTTTCTGTTGCACAACTTTATGTTCAGATTTTTTAGAACCCAAAGCTTCAAGCCACGGAACTTGTGACAAAAATTGCTAGCATGCCCACATAAGACAAGATTAGCTGTTGGGGAAACCTGGTAATCTCCTGCCACCTGAATTTTATACCAAACAGAACATAGTCTCCGGTCATCTTACAGAATTGCTAACTCAAGGCTTAACATGTTACCAGGATTACACGCAAATATATGATCAAATATAGGTACATTGAGCCTTCTATTTGTTAAATAGATGGTCCTCTTGTGTTGGGCAAAAAGTAATATAACATCTAGACAAGAACATTTACACTTTGAAAATGAGCAAAAGTTTCACCAAAAACAATTGAACAACATTGGTCACTTTACTTTCTCCACTACCAAAAGTACTCATCAAGAATTCAAGAGTACAAGTTCGAAACGATGAGGAAGTATAAGCTCAAAAACACATCTTTTGCTTCTTTTTTTCAGGATAAGTACGCCTAAGTTACACGTCTTTATGTCACTACTAGGAACAATTTGAAAAACATAAAGTGGAGAGTCCAACATAATGTAAAAGGTCAACAGATTATAGAGTTATCCTCATTAACAAGACCATAAACAGCAAGTAAGTCATCCAGTTACATAATTCCATACTCTAGAATATTGTTAGTATACCACTATAACCTGCCTTAATCTACAGATATTTTCCGAATGAGACGTATTACACCCGGCTACATCAAGTTCCAACCTGCAATAATTTCTCAATCCCCAACGCGTCAACTGCGACAGACTGACAGGCTTAGTTCAAGAACTTCCTACCACATGTTGAAGATATTCCATATTAAGACTTACATTCAGGCCAACCAAATCAGAAATAAAAATGTTCAAAGAAATATACCTTTTTAGAACAAACACAAGAAGCTAAACTTGTCAAAATTCATGGGACATCGGTTGAGAAACAAACTTTGTCAACTATATATACTAATCTACTTGGACCACCTCCATTCCACCCCGCCCCACCCCACCCCCACTAAATTTCTTCACCTTGAGAGTTGAGACTTTGAAATCCTAAATTTACTTCCTTTTTCATCCAAATAATCAAATATAACCATATGATTTAGGCTTTTTAGCAAAATGCTCCTTTCTTATTTCCCAACATTGCAAGTTAAATTCACAAACATATACGAAGTATCAATCAAATACAAACATGACACTAATTAAATTGTTATAAACATAATTAGACAATCACATAAATCAATAAAACATACAAACATAATATGAATTAAATCAGTGTTAAAACATAATTAGACAACCACTTAGCAAAAATTGAAAGCTGAGAAGACTTCAGCAAAACCCCACATCAAAAAATTGAAACTTTTAAGTAATTAGTGCAAAAATCTAACCAAAAAGCAAATAAAATCACAACCCCATTATTAAAAGACTAACCAGAGAGCTTCGACGTGGTATTAAAGGTTGTTTTGACAAATTTTGGGTGTGAATTGATGAAGAAAGCGTTGAAAGCGACATCTTGGTTTGTCTGCTTTCAATACTTATTGCATTTCAAGCTTTGGGAATTAAGAAACTCTGATGAATTGTTGATCAAATTCGGTATTAAGAAGTGGGAAGATTCCGGCTAACAGTGAACTTTGTTGCCCAGTTTATGAAACAATGAAAGTTTAATCCAAAACTTGCTCAAATGCAATGAATAGTGTAGTGTTACAAACTTACAACACTTGACGGAGTACAAATGTAAGTTAAACCCAAAACGGCTAAACCGCAAAACCCTTTCTTGGTGAGTCTTCATACCAACACGTATCATTGTGTTTTGGCCTTTTGGTGAAAGGTTGAACACTTGAACTAAAGAAAGAGGTAAACAAATGAACAATCGAGCCGAGTTTTACTTTCTTTGATACTCGTATTAAGATGTATTGTATTCACTTAATTTTTTATTTTGAATAACTTGTTATAAATATGAATCTCTAGTAATACCTAAATTTAAAGTGTTATATTTATCTGATTTTCATTTATTGTATGAATTTTTCTAATCGAATTATACGATTTTACGAAGTAACTTTTTTTTTTTTTTTTTGACAAGAAGATTAAAGATTTCATTTATAAAATAGCCAAACGGCACTTACAATCAATTTTTGAGAAAATTTAAAATTCCAACAAAAATATATAAAACCCTAAAAATAACATCGCAGAATCGATTGATAATAGCCTTAACAAAAAACTTCATCCGAAGCAATACAATCTGTGAGTTCGCTCTAATTCAGCATAAGATCTGCAGATGCATAATTATTAGGATGAATAATATACTTCCGTGGTCTTCTAAACTCCGGTAGAAATTGCGAAACCTTCGATCTTCATTTTTCAATAAACAAGTAATAAAAACCTCTATCATGAACACCATCTTAAGGATGGTATCTTTTTATTGAAAGCAATTAAAGAGAAATTGGGGCTTTCCACCGGTAAAACCAGTGGAAGCCCCTACAAAATTCACAAATTAAAATCAAGAATGAAGGAGATGAAGAGAAGTAGGGAAGGATTGAAGAAAAAACAAAGAAAAAATCCTAGCAAAAGAGGCTAGGAAAAAACCCTCCTAAGGAAAAACCGTAGAGGGAACAATCTCTCACTCATTTTACGAAGTAACTTATCAAACATTTGGTGCGCATTATATTTTGGCGTTGTTTACCAAATCATTTTTGTCAAAACAAGATTAGGGTCTAGCAAAACAATAAGAGTGACCATTAGTATTCATCCACATACATGAGAAAATAAAGAAGAAATAAAAAAAACCGTATAAATCTCATTAGATACATACGTCCCATTATGCAATACTTCGTATAAAGGTATTATTAATTTATGCAAATAATTAAAGATAATGTTAATAAAAGATGTGCATTGGATGCTATTAAAAGAAAAATTAAGTTAAACAATAAGTCACAAATCAAGGGAGTAGGACTACGCAAAACTAAATCATGTGCTCTCAATTTATGAATTAGATCATACTAGGTATCTGATGTTATATGTGACCGACCATCCTGATATCGAAACATTCAAATATCTAAACCTTTTGGATTAGTTGCATGATATTAATTTGTAGCCTTGTAGGATATTTGCATAATTTTTTTTTTTTTTTTTTTTTTTTTTTTTTTTTTTTTTTTTTGACAGTAAGAATTAAGAAAGGAAAAACAAACAACTTAAAAAGACCAAAAAAGAAACTCCCGAACACGAGCCTTCCCAACCAACCAATGCGCTGGAGATACCCATATTGGTTACTTGGTTCGATATTGTTTCAAATATTTACCCATACACAACCCTACTATAATACTT
Source organism: Chenopodium album (assembly GCF_948465745.1). NCBI lineage: Eukaryota > Viridiplantae > Streptophyta > Magnoliopsida > Caryophyllales > Amaranthaceae > Chenopodium > Chenopodium album. Next base: position 4,189,309 of record NC_137855.1, read on the forward strand.
GTAGAGCATAGAGATTTCACTTTACACCCAGTTAATTTTAACTAAAATTAAGTTGTATCTAGTTCACCTTTTCTTGCTTACCTGATTTGATTTTTTTTTTTTAATTTTTTGAAACAACCTGATTTAATATTAATTAGCTTTGATTTGATTTGACCAAACTTTAACCTATGTATGTACTCTAATATATAAAGAAAATATGTATCAAATTGTGTCTTATTTTATATTAATGTGTACTTTATTTATTAATGTGTTATCAGCATAGTTTTTTTTCATTACAGATTTACGGAATTGAATATATTTAACAATAAAAATCCGCACATAAATGAAGTATGACATGTATTTAATAGAGGGTAATGGTGAAGTTAATAGATAGTATTGGTGACTTTGTAGGTATTCGCAGTCTTCCTCAATAAATCATTGTCAACTTTACATATACAAGTAGATCAGATGATATGTGTACTTCGGCCAGGTTATATGAGTAATATTTATCATGTACGACAATTAATTATATACAAAAGTATAACTTTTTCATTTTTATACTTGAAAAATTAAAATTAAGTCTTTAATCAAATATTCAAATTTCAAAGGTGTTGTTATCTTGTGAGGTCAACATACACATGCATTGAACGAAATTCATTGCTTCCAGATGGAGTCATGAATCCTAGCTGTTTTGCAAGTCACTCACCAAAAATAATCAGTGGCTACATAATATGTTGTATGGACAAAATTACGTGGAAATTAAGCTAGGGTGGTATGCTATTCAATTATGCGTTCTAGGTTTATATAATATATGACCTATATATAAATCGATTTATAATATTGACAAATTGATATTGAAAGAGACTTAGATATATAATTGATAAAGCCTACTTTTATTATGAAAAATACAAGTAAGACCACCTCATATTTACGTTAGACTATATTATTAATTTGACTTGACAATTGACGATATAGACATTTAATAAAATATTAAATCAATCTTTCATTAAATTATTTAAAATCACTAAATGACATAACAACATTTTAAAAGCATATAAAATAGATTAGAATCATTAGATAAAGCATCATTAAAAACAAAGGACGGTGTCCAATACATTCTAGATGCAAATAATTTTACACTTGAAATGGACAACTTCAATTATTTTGAATAACCTTTAATTAGTACCGTAATGATTCATGTTGGTAAAGGTAACAATGGTGATGATAGATTGATGATACTTGCATGAATATATATAAAAATAATTAGTAGTGGGGCATAAATTAATGGCTACTATGAGTGCATGCATGTAACTTGCCCCTACCTTATATGCTCTCGGACAAAATAAAGGCGTAGCCGCATAGACGATGCTATATACTAGTATACTACTCACTCCGTTTCAATATATTTACACATAACGATAATTTTTTTTTTAAATGTAATATTAAATTTATCACTTAATTTTTTTTTTATTCATACAAATTTTAAAATTGAATTAAATACAAGATTATTTGATATATCAAAAAAGTAATTAAGAATATTAATGATTAAAAGTGTGTATTAGATATTGTGAGAAAAACAATATAAGTGAGTAACGAATTTAGCTAGTGAGATGAATTGAGTATGCAGTTGTAACCAACTCTAATTAAGCATATGTGATGCGGCTGATTCTGTGGAATAAAAATCATACAAATTGATATGGTTTGCACACTAGTTAATTATTTAATGTAGCAAATTAACAACCTTCACCAACTTGCTATTGTTATATGGAAAAGTAAATAGATCAAACCTACAATTTGGTCATCTTATTGCTTGTTTTATAAGAGGTTCGGTTTCAATTAATAGTAACTCACTGTTTCTTATCCTAATTACTTAATTAGACACGTGTCATATGTATAATGCTAAGGAGACTCAATTTAAGAAGATGAAAAATTGCACGCCGCATAATTAAATAAATAAATAATGTAAAAATATTTTAAAAAATCCTCGATATAAAATTTGTGAACTCCTTAAGTAATAATAATGATGTATATTTTTTTTTTTTTTTGAAAGAAAGATGTATATTTCTCAAATTTTATTAAACAATTATTATGATTTAAAGTTACAAAAAAAGTTTTTTTTTTTTTTTTTTTTTTTTGAGGACATACCAAAAATGGTTATTAGTCACGAGTATTATTGAGGTTTTATATATTCCATATATCAAGAAAGTAATTGAGACATGCTTTTCGTAATCATTTGTCATCGACTAATATTACTTTATGTCTTTATAGGGCGTGTTCGGCAAAATGTAGTTGTAGAGGTAGCTGTTAGCTGTGATGGTGGCTGTTAGCTGTCAGCTAGTTATTAGCCGTGAAAGTATATAATTCAGTATGAGTGTTTGGTAAAGTAGCTGTTAGCTGTAAAATTCTAAAAAAATAGAAGAAAATTCAACAGTTACCTAGCTTTTCACAAAAGTTAATAATGTTAACTTTTCGCAAAAGCTACTTCAACTACTAAACTCTACCCCCCACTACATTCCCAAACACTCATAATTTTTTCTATGTAGTGGTTTGAATAAGTCAAACCACTAAAAGCTACGTATAGTGTCGAACACGCCCATAGTCGGATTATATATTTTAGTTCATATAAAATTGGTAAATGACTTTACAAATCATTAAGTTGATATGAAATGCTTTAACACATGAAATCAATTAAATCGAATATCATCATATCAAGATATGTTATCTATTGATTCATGAGAAGACATAAAAGACAAATGTTGCAATAAGTGTCACCCCCGAATCTTCTAAACCTTTACCATATACGTTATCGGTTATCGGCTAGAATGTCTCAATTATGGGATTGCAAATTTCAACACAATGAGAAATTGGTCCCAACAAAGATGAAGTCTCAAACCTACCCTTCACCAAAATCAAAGCAGTATTATTCCTAACTCAGCTACACAGCCTACACATATAACCAGATTATGATACCCATTGATTTTTTACTAGACGAAACCAACCCAAAAAATTGTTCCTTTATTCGTTTTGTTTTTATTTGGTACAAATCGTACAATGACAAACAATGAGACCCTTAAACCCCAAATACAAATTCAAAACATATAGCACATAAGTTTTGTGTGTGGCTGGCCATACCGTGTGGCCAACAAACACACAAGTAACCAGATAACCTTGACCGATCAAGTAATCCCTGATCGATAATATAACCCTTGATCGACCGAATAACACCTGACTAATCAAGTAACCCTTAACCGACTGAGTAACACTTGACTAATCGAGTAACCCCTGACCAAATAACCACAACCATTCTTTCAAAAAATAATGTCACATATGAAAATTTTTGCAAAAATCTACTTAGACCCCACTCCATAAACATCCCAACGTATTAATTAATTAATTAATATTTCATAAATACAAAGTAGATAGAGTTAAGTATCCGTGAGAATAATCCTTGCATAATTATCCAATGAACAAAAAATAATTAAATATATACCCTGAAACCTTTGATTACATTAATCACTCAAGGTGTACTCGGAAACTTTATAATTTAAAAAAATGTTGGTCCAATATAGTTAATCTCGCACAACTACTAGTAATTAGAAAAAGACTTTCTAAGAAGGCACACAGAAAGAAAGTGACCTTCCACTACAACTCTCATCAACATCATCATCTAATCGCCAATCAACCACGTTTTGTAGTTGTATATAATTATTATTCCCCAATTCATTTAATTTTTCTCTACTTGGAATCTTTCAATACCGAGTATTAATCAAAGAAAAACCAGATAAGATTGGTGGTTGTCTCAATTATTATTAACCCATATTTTATCCCCTTTTCTCTTCATTATTGTTCCTACTATTAATTCTATATACAGGTATTAAAAGTTCTCATCTTTCTTGTTTAATTTTTAAGTCATTTGTGAAATTTCAAGTTTTTTTTCAGGTTTGATTTCTGGGTTTTTGATCTTTTTGTTGAATTAATTCGTTTGTTAATCCTGGGTTCATTTTGTTTCGGGCTTCAATTTCTTAATTTTTGTGGGGTTTTAGGATTATTAATTGGTATGATTAGTGGGTATTTATCCAAATTACGGATCAAAGTTTCAAACTTTGACATAATTTTTGTGGTAAATTATTATGAGTTTCTGTTTAATTAAATTCTGTTACACTTTATTAGTTGTTTATCAGATAATCAGCTGTTTTTGCGGCATGATTATCGTGCTTATGAGAGTGATAAATGGTTTGTTTTAACTTCTAAGGTCACGTTTCTTTCACTTCAAAACTCTGAAGTTTCTCAGGCACTTTATATTGGGTTTAGTTTGAAGCTTTTATTTGAAGCTTAAATTTGATGAGACAGAAAAATTCTTAGTTGTGTTTTAGAGTATCTCTTAGGTTTCTACTTTTTAAGTAAGTCAATTTCTTGCAATTTCTAGGTTTTAGAGTTCAGGCTGTTTGAGTCATTTTTCCTGAGTCTGCTTTGTATAACTTTTCATGATGATATGACTATGTTCACACTTCGTGTATATAGAATATTTCCGTTGAATTTTAATTTTATTTTAAATGTTAAACATCTCTCAGACTTTGCACTGTTTATAATTTTTGCAGTGTACAAACGTGTTCTTAAGTTTTTAAACATAGATGGTGTTAATATTGTTCTGAAAATCTGAAATAGTATAGTTATTCCATATAGTTTGCTAGTTGTTGTTCTAAAGTTGATCTATTACTGTCTTCTGATGCAGGCTATTGATTATTTAAGTTCATATATTGGTGGTACATAGTATCTGGATTGTTAAATCATGGGTTCAGAAGGTCCTGCACCATCACCAGTAACAGTTCATGTGACGGGTTTTAAGAAGTTCCATGGAGTTGCCGAAAATCCAACTGAGACGATTGTGCGTAATCTAAAAGAGTACATGGAGAAGAAGGGTTTGCCAAAAGGGTTGTCTCTAGGAAGCTGCAATATTCTTGAGACTGCAGGACATGGTGCAGTTGTTCCTCTTCATCAGACGCTGCAGTCTGGAATTAACGAGAATGACTCAGAAATGCCTAATTCAGGGAAAGTTATTTGGGTTAGTTCCTCTTTGCTTATTGCTACATGTTTTTTCAATCAACCTCTGATGTAGAATAGTTGTTTCAAGTCTTCTTCTTTCCCTTTCTGGGATCTGTTGTAATTAAAGCCGAATCATGACTTTTCTAAAAGCCGTTGATTCTGTTAACCTGGAGTGTTTGACTTGTGCACTTTTGTTCTGCCTATATGATACGTGGACCATCGTACTTTGAGTAACCTATTAGCCTTCACTTATTGAAGAAGTTTTATGGTGTGATCATGTAATGCTTAGATAGTGATACAGACCCATTTAGAATCCAAGAAATGGTGAAAATTTGTCAGTTTTAGGTTCCTATCATGTTTTTAGCGGCAGCTATAAAACACAATATAAAAAAAAGGTTTATGTACTTGGGATAAGAGGATTAACGTTGTGCTTCTTATGAGAATAATATTACCTGGCTCTGCTCAATCTCTGATTCTGTAATGTGATTTGTGCGTTAGATTGTCACAAAAAGTTATGTATGGCCTATGTGGGCAGAAGTGAAAGGAAGTAGCTTTTTGTTCGGCAATGTGATCTGTTGTTTAAAGTAGGTTTCTGGTTATGAAATGAATCTGAATGTACTTGTCAATCTTTTTATACAATTGATCTGTTCTCTCTAGTACTGGTAAATACTCCCGCCTCATTATAAAACTTGGAAGCTGGATTAATGTTGGAGGTTACTCTGATTAGACCATACAATGAGACATTTGTATAGATGCATTACCTACTTATTGTGGCGAGTTTATTCTTGTAGAAAAATCTATCCAAAATGTAAACCTCACAAAATTTTCCAACCCCCTAGCACCTCTCCCCGTTCCCCCCTAAAGAGAAAGGGTCCGTGTAATTTGTAATAAGTAATTTATGGTGCATTGTAATGTTTTGATGTATTTTTATTTGTTTAATGCAGTTGCATTTAGGAGTTAATAGTGGCGCTACACGATTTGCCATTGAGAATCAGGCTGTGAACGAAGCCACTTTTCGCTGCCCTGATGAAATGGGATGGAAACCTCAGGTTATATGGATTTCCTCTTGTTATCTACTGTTTAAGCTTTCATGTTTTCTCCGGTGTCTAAATCTTTCTCTATTCACTTGCAGAAAGTCCAGATTATTCCTGCAGATGGAGAGATCACTAGAACAAGAAAGGTAATTTGGCACTTTTCTTATCCTTTCATTACTATGTGCTCAAACACTCTTTTTTGTTTAGTACTGAAAACCACCTTAAGATGAATACTGGATAATATTTTAAACCACTTATATTATTGTCAAAGCAATCTTTGCGATGAAAAAGATGAATGTTGTTTAGTGCTTACCTAGTATCTGAATGATTGGAATCTGTTTCTGGAAGTTGGGATATTCTGCTATGTTGTCTATGTTTTCACTACTTTGGAAATGTCAAGCACACTGAGGGGGGGAGGGATGCATCCCAATTAACTGTTAGTTGGTTACATTGTTTAGTGTATCATATTACTGAAAATATCTCAAATTGTATTTTCTCCTTTTCATCACCTTGCTGTTTGATTGCATTGTGGCCTGAAATCTGAATTTTCCAGGATGCCCAAAATGCAACCTGGTAGGTCAGCATCCTAAAACAGTTTTCATTATTTTATGTACTACGTAGTAAGTATAAATTATTCTAGTAATATTTAAATAGCTCATGCAAATATAAGGTGAAAGACTGTTAAATATTCAAGGAATTAAAGAACCTGAAGGCATGTTCAGATGCCGAAAACTAAAAAAAATCTTCTACGAGAATGAAAAGTGGACATCCGTGTTCAAGTCTCCCAAACAGGTTTTCTTGTTTTGAGAACAGCTTCTCTTGAAAAACTATCTTCTCTCTGAGTTACAAGTTCTCTCTCACAATAGATTATTGAACACTAATTTCTGTAAAAAGTGAGGTTGGAGATGGAGTACTGGAAACTTTTGTCCTCTGGAAGTGCCCAGGGTTTACGTGTGTTAAAAAGTATCTGCCCATCATAATCTAGGTATTGATAACCTGATAAGTAAATCCGCTTGGTCCAGCAAAATATTTGTCAAGGACATCATCAATAAATTGCTAAATAATTGTGCTAGACCATCAACCTTTGCTTCAATGTTCGGTTCAGTGCACCCTGTAAGTGAGTAATGGATTATTCTTCTACTTTTGAGCTTTAATTTGCCGGAAAGATGTGTAAGTGTGCTAGTGCAGTTTGAGAGGCAACAGCTAATTTCTCCTAATATTCTTTCTCTGAGTTCTTTTCTAATAGAATGGTAGGGAAACTTGTGTGTTGATATTTCCTTTTTAGTTGTTGTCCGCTTAGGATCACATGTTGCCAATTTTATCGATTACTCCTCCATTCCGTTTAAGTCATGTATGTAGGATTGTAGTTGTATCTTTTTCTTTTTCCTTTATTGTAAAAAATAATGCAATGATTGTAGGAAGTCATTTTCATTTCATTGGTATTTCAACTAACTAGTGAATTGGTGTTTTTGACGAACATATCATTGTCCAGTGATACAAGATAAGTAATATGAATAATATTATATGAAGCTCTAAAATATTGAAACTAAGTTTCCCTTTATGCAATATTTTTCATGTTTATTGATAGCACTTCAATTTGCCATTGTTTAAAAGTCATTTTTTTTAATTCCAGACTTCACTCCCTGTTGAGGAGATTACATCGGTTTTGATGAAGAAAGGTTATGAGGTGATGACATCCGATGATGCAGGCCGCTTCGTGTGTAACTATGTCTACTACCATTCACTCTGGTTCGCAGAGCAAAACGGGACAAAGTCCCTATTTGTACATGTGCCCCTTTTCTCTACTATAAACGAGGAAACCCAGATGCAGTTTGTAGCTTCCCTATTGGAGGTACTTGCATCCTTGCCGTAGCACTCTAGCTAGCAACTCGCGTCTTGTCCAGTGCTTGTGTGAGTTTGTATTGTTGGCTTTGTATTCAGAGTGCAGGACAATGGAGGCATGTTTGTTTCGTGTCGGAGCAAAAGTTGCTAATTACATGTTGGCTCTCTCTCTTTTCTGTCATCTTATGGCTAGTAATCCAAAATTTTCATTAGTATATATGCAATTTACTTTGAATTTGACCAAAGATAATCAAGAAAAGTCTTAAAAATCAACTTGATCTCCAGGAGTTGAAGACAGCTTTATTACCAAGACTTTTCAATGGTATTAGCATTACATAGTGTGGACAATGACTTGTTAATGATAAGTACTAAATTTAACAATCCCACACTCAACTGCTTCATCATTGACTTATGGAAAGCAACTTAATAATAAAAAACCCAAACTATGGGGTGTTCTTAGCATTATTATACTAGTTAATATTATTACTAGACTTGATTAAGCTAATTAATTAGCAACAAATATCAAAATCTAATTAATTAGCAACAAATATCAAAATCAAGATTATATGATTTAAATCTTTGATTATATGATTAATTGATTACATAATTTTTAAATGAAATATTGTCAATGGTGGCTACCTATGTGATTATTGATTAATCTTATTTTGTACTTGTTGCTACTTAATCAGCTTAGCCAACAAGCTAATTAAGAGTCAATCTTTCAACTTTAAATAATAGGCTTTCAAACCTTTAACACTTAGCTCTTTTTTTTTTTTGGTTAACCCTCTTGAAATAAAAGCTATAGCTTCAATTGCAATCATAATTGATAATTCCCATCAAATCTTAACATTTAATAGCATAAACTTGCAAATAATAATAATAATAATAATAATAATAATAATAATAATAATAATAATAATAATAATAATAATAATAATTGACGATAAATAAGATTAATATAATGCACGGGTATGTTCTAGCATGAAGTGATTGAAGATTCAATGGGTTACATGGAGTATTTAGGGCCTGTTCACATTTGCTTATTTTCAGTTCAGTTCAGCTCCAATCAGTTCAGCTCAGCTCCAATCAGTTCAATTCAGTTCAGTTCAGCTCCTAATTTCCCTCTCTCGTAAAATATTCATTTCAGCTCAATTCAGTTCAGTTCAGTTCAGCTCCAATCAGTTCAGTAAATGTGAATAGGCCCTTAGTCCCCGAAAAAAAAATACTCTCTATTTTTTTTTTTGAAACCAAAAAAATAAAAAAAAATACTCTATATAATTCTTTTTTTTTTTCCTTCAAATTTGATCTCATGGCCTCAAGATTAACATTAATATCTTATCCACTAAACCCTAAAACTTTGGAGCATGTTTTTTAAAAGTGAAATATTAATAGTGAAAATATATTTGCTTGGGGCAAAGCTTGGGCCAAGAAACTAGTTTCATCGATAAATAAATTAAAGAATTTCTTAAAATTGATCTACCTTAAATCAAAAGAGGTATTCCTAAGTCTTGTAACCTATAAGTCTATAACATATGCCAAAAACTTTTTTTTTTTAGAATGCCCACCCATTTTATAGGAGCTTAGCTCTAACTATATTAAGATCCGACCTGGGTCGCACACCTAACTTATGATGGGTGACAGGGTTCTACTTAGGGTGAGGCTCAAAACATCCCTTAAGCGACATCAAGTTGTTTATCACTTGAACTAACTCTTAATGGTTTGCAATGTAAAATATAAGTTACAAGTGTTTTGAAATTGGACACGTTAAGTGCATATTTGGACAAAATCAGTTTAGGTAAGTTCAAACAAATTATTGCACTCGGTATTTGGCAATCGCTATGCTCGGGTCCAATATCAGTTAACACTAGAAGCAGCTGGAGCTAGCCGACCACAGTCCACTACAATGCGTGAAATGAAGAAGCGAGAGAGAAGTTGAATAAAAATTAGGAATGAAGTTTACATGTAATCCTACTCCATTAATCTTTTTGTTTGAAATCCCTTTATTTTCCAGAAATTATTCCCAATTTTCCTCTTCAATCAACGACCGTACTCTATTTCTCAATTCAGTTCAAAGACAATGCAAATTAGGGTTTTCAAATCTCAATTTCCCCCTTTCCCTTTTTCACCAAATGACCTCTCTTCGTCCTCTTCCTTCAATCTTACGTTTCAATCAGCTTTTCGCCGCCATTCTTAAACTCAAGCATCTTCAACCTCATTCCATCATCATCTCTCTCTTCGCCCACCTCCATTGTTATGGTATTCGACCAGATAGGCATTCACTGGGTATTCTTGCCAATTCTTACTGCCATTTGGGTCGTATCGATTTCGGGTTTTCTCTTCTTGGTAAACAGATTAAACTCGGGTATTCGCCCGATTGTGTTACCCTTACCACCTTAATCAATGGCTATATCAATAATGATAAGCTCCCATTAGCTGCTCAATTGTTGAATAAGATTATCAACTTAGGTTTCAAACCTGATATTGTTACCTATGGTGCTATGTTCAAAGGCCTTTGTAGGATCGGCGACAATGCCGGTGCTCTTGATTTGCTTGACAGAATGCAGTTAAGTGGGCATTGTATGCCTAACCTTGTTATATACAGTACTGTAATTGACAGTCTCTGTAAAGATATGCTGTTACAAGAGGCTCTGAACTTGTTTTCTGCTATGAAAAGCGAGGGCATTCAACCTGATGTTATCGTTTATAACTCGTTGATTCGAGGTTTGTACTATTGTGGATACCGGGATGAGGGTAAGCGTATGTTGAATGAGATGTTGGAAGATGACATTGCGCCGACTGTTGAGACTTATAATATGTTGGTTGATGTGTTTTGTAAAGATGGGAGTGTTGATGAAGCACATGCTGTTCTTCGGCTTATGATTGATAGTGGTGAGGCTCCGAATATTGTTACTTACAATGCTTTTCTTAATGGTTATTGTTTGCGTGGTCAGATGAATGATGCGAAAAAGCTTTTCATGGCTATGAATAGTTGTGAGCCTAATGTTGTCAGCTATAATACTGTGATTAATGGATATATCAAACTTAATTTCATTGACAAGGCTCTAAACATATTCCAGGAAATGTATCGGAAAGGGATGACACCGAATGTTGTTACCTATAATACTCTTATTGATGGGATGTGCAAAGCCGATAAACTCCCACTTGCACTCCAGTTGCTCTTGGAAATGCAAGCTCGTGGAGTTGTTCCAGATGTTTTCACGTATGCTTCGTTGCTTGGTGGGCTATGCAGAAGTGGCCGGCTTGATGATGCAGTAGCATTGCTCGAAAATATGGAGGTTAATGGTGTCAAGCCTAATGCTGTCGTGTACAATATCTTAATTGACAGCTTCTGTGAATCTGGACGCGTTAAAGATGCTGAAAATATCTTCTGTCATCTTCTGTCAAAGGGTCTACAGCCTGATTGTATAACTTACAATGTAATGATTAAAGGCTTCTGCAAGAAGGGATTAATGAAGGAAGCTGATGATTTTTTGAGGAAAATGGAGGAAGACCATTGTTTCCCTGATGATATTACCTATAATACAATCATCAGAGGCTATATTCTCAATCACGGCTTGTCAAAGGCATTATACTATCGTGATCTTATGGTTAGCAAAGGATTCCAAGCTGATGCACAAACTTCCTCATTATTTGATGATCTCCTGTGTTAGGGTAACTCGAGTTATTAGTCCAATTGCCTGCTTCAGGTATTGCAAGTTTGCAACCATGAGGAGGTTTTGGAGCTGTGATGATCAAAATCGGTGAAAACACCTTCCATTGGCTTCAGAAGTATCTCACCTTATTGGCTTCTATTGGAGATTGGTTTTAGGTCATTGATTTTTTCAATTTAGGATAGGATTGTATATATACACAATACTTGTAAATTTGTATACCTTACATTCATCAATTACACCATACTTTTTTGGGTCAGGGAAAACTCTGTCTAACACAGAATAAGAGCTTGAACTTTAATAAGTTTACAATGCACCAAGACAGTACCTTTCGAGCCTACAGACTAACAGATTTAAATTAGATTCAGAACAGACAAATTGTTTGATCCTAGCAATTATAGTACCAATTTTGTTCTCAGTATTAATCTGAATATGGCAATTAGAATCACACGGAGTAACATTGACCAAGAGTATACATAGGCCTACAAGTCTCAGAGTTTGGACTGCGGGTTCAGAGTTTGATTAAAATTATAAGATCCCTCGCGCCTCTCTCCCACTGTGCCCATTTATTCTCGGGCCAAACCGTTCCATTCTATAAAGATTGCTCATACTGTAAGTATCATCGGAGATCGAAGTAATGCTCGGGTCACACACTAGTTGAGGAGTTAAATTGAGTAAGTTACATTCAAAGAGATGGTGATTAACACTTGCCAAACACTATCTGAGAAAGAAGAAGGAAACAGTCCACACTCCACTGTGCATCATTGAAATAATTAGGGATGAGTATTACATCTCATATCTGTGCTTCAACAATGGCGGCATCGTCTTCCTCTGTCTTTTTTCATGGTATTACTCTTCTCTCTCTCTCTCGTACTTTTTTCTCTTTCATAACTTGCCCTAATTTCCATTTGTTTCCCCTCTTTCGAGTCAATTTGAATTATTTTAGACATTACTCCCGTAATCCCAATCGATTTCATGACGACCGTCACCTATTTCTCGAGTCAGTTAGAGATCATTGCAAATTAGGGTTTTCCGATGTCAAATTTCCAGTATCTCTCTTCCATCAATTGACCTCTTTGCGTCCTCTTCCTTCTGTTATCGTTTTCAATCGGTTATTTACTGCCATTTCCAAATTCAAACGCCTTCATCCTCACTCCACCATTATCTCTCTTTCCAGGCACCTTCAATTACTGGGTGTTCGACCTAATTTGCATTCTACTGGTATTCTCGCCAATTCTTACTGCCATTTGGGCTGTATCGATTTCGGGTTTTCTCTTCTCGGCAAAAGGCTTAAGCTTGGGTATCCCCCTGATTGTGTTATCTTTACTACCTTAATTAATGGCTATGTCCACTGTGGTAAGCTTCCTCAAGCTGCGCAGTTATTACATAAGATTGTCAAGTTAGGTTTCCAACCTGATATTGTTACATATGGTGCTATTTTCAAAGGCCTTTGTAGAATCGGCGACAATGCCAGTGCTCTCACTTTGCTTACCAAAATGCAGTCTGCTGCTCATTGTAAGCCTAACATTATCATATACAGTAATATGATTGATAGTCTCTGTAAAGACAGGTTATTACAACAAGCTATGGACTTCTTTTCTGCTATGAAAACCGATGGCATTCAACCTAATGTTGTCACCTATAATTCCTTGATTTGAGGCCTCTTCAATTCTGGATGCAGGGAAGAGGCTAAGGGTTTGTTGACTGAGATGTTAGAGAGCAACATAGCACCTACTGTTGAGACCTACAGCATGCTGGTTGACATGTTTTGTAAAGATGGTAATGTGGAGGAAGCACAAGCCATACTGCAGCACATGACTCACAAAGGTGTAGCTCCTGACATCATTACTTATGTTGCTTTACTTGATGGTTATTGTTCTCGTGGTCTGATGAGAGATGCAAAAAATTTACTTCATATCATGGCCCAAAACGGTTGTGAGCCTGATGTTGCAAGTTTTAATACTTTGATTAATGGATATGTCAAACTCAAAAATATTGACAAGGGTCTTACTATATTACAAAATATGTTTCAGAAAGGGATAGCACCAAATGCTGTAACCTATAACACTCTTATTGATGGCTTGTGTAAAACCAATAGAATTACACTTGCACGCCAGTTGTTCACAGATATGCAAGCTCACGGAGTTACTCCTGATGTTGTCACGTATAATTCATTGCTTGATGGCCTATGTAAAAGTAAACAGCTTGATGAGGCAGTGGCATTACTTGAACATATGGAGGATAAAGGTATTAAGCCTGATATTGTCACTTACAATATCCTAATGGACAGTTTGTGTGAGGCTGGGCAACTTGAAGATGCAGCAAAATTCTTCTCTGATCTTGTGTTAAAGGGTCTGCAGCCTAGTATTAGCACATACAATATATTAGTTAAAGGCTTTTGCAAGAAGGGATTAATGAAAGAAGCTGATGAAGTGTTGAGGAAAATGGAGGAAAATAGTTGTTTACCAAATGCTATCACCTATAACATGGTCATCAGAGGATATATTCTCAGTAATGACTTCACAAAAGCATTATACTATCATGATCTTATGTTAAGTAAGGGGTTTGAAGCTAATGCAGACACTTTCACATTATTTGTTGACCTCTTATCTTCTGATAAGTTAAGTGTTTTGTCTAAGGGTTTGCTTCAGAAGTTCCTAAAATGACTTCTTGTTGAAAATAAGATGATTACGAATCATGAGAGATTTTGGATATATGATAATTTATATTTCTGTCCTATTTATATTACTACGTATAATTTGTAATGTTCATAACAGGGTAGTTGTTCCTCCATTGTCTTCAATCACAAGGTGATCTCAGGAGTTGGCTAGGGCCTTATACAACCAGTATGTACTCTGGCAGTCTGGCTAAACGTTTTCATGTTTTTGTTTTTCTATGTTTACTTGTTTTCTTATTTTATTCTGTTTTAACTTGCCCTTGTTAAGCTAATGTTGGCCTGCTGGCATCTTGCTTTGTAACGTTTCCTGCTGATCCTTGGGATTATTCTCTTTAGGACTTTAGGTTCTATTTTAGGTAGAAAATTGGCTTTTGAAAAATGGCTATAGGATTCTTCTTTGATTATAATCTTTTTAATTTGCTGGGCTTTGAGTTGATCCAGTTTCTGGTTCTGTTACGCAAACAATGCAGGTTGTTGGATTTTGGTGAACATATTCTTTTTTTTTTTCCTGTCTTGTAGGTAATGAGAAATGCATCTTGATTAAGGATGCTCTGCAGTTGCAAGTATAAACAATTATAAGAGATTTTACTCTACATAGTAAAATATAAAGCTTGTGCAATTGTGCTCTACATAGTAAATTGTACTATCGTGATCTTATGGATAGCAAAGGATTTGAAGCTGATGCGCATACTTTCTGTTGATCTCTTGTCTACTGATAACTTAAATTATTCGTCAAAGCTTCAGAAGTTCCGTGAATTATAGTGTTGTTGAATATGAGATGATTGCGAATCATGAGAAGATTTTAGCTTTATGATTACTTGATAATCAAGAGCTCTTGCGGTATTTCTCCTAATGGATATTTCACAATGTATGATCTATTCAATAATCATAGTTTTGATGCAGGAATTCATTGTTTGATTCAAATTGTTTTGTATTTCCTCTGTTTTTTTAGTTGACACCTTTTTATTATCACACTTGCCAACACATGTTTTTAACGCTTAATAACTTCAATTATCAATATTGTAAAATTATAAAAAACGGATATTAATAATATACATATATACGATTCAAACAAGATCCCACATGATTATATTTTATCGTATCTATTAATCACAACAGTGAGTCAAAGTGTAGTTTGTGAATAGTGTAAAAGCCAACCGGTGTCAACAAAAAAAATGGAGGAAGTATTTATTTATAGTAATTTATATGAAGTATTTCTTTTGTAGATGTCATATTCATTGAATCTACCATTTGAAAGTACATTGTATTTTTTTTTGAAGGACATTTGAAAGTACATTTTTTTTTTTTTTTTGAAGAAACATTTGAAAGTACATTGTTAATAATAATTGATGAGAACTAAAAATGATATTTAATTGCTTTTAACGTTTCCCTGATTGGCTTTTATTTTCCTATCCCCAACTAAATACGTAGTACGGAGTACAATTTTTTATATACATGCAGGTAATTCGCTCATTAATTTTTGCCCATTTAAAAACCCAGGTGTACAGAACATGCTCTCTTAACTAAACCCAAGAAAAGACACCCGCAACCCTTTAAAAAAACAATATTTGATGAACTTGTATTTCATCTACGGCTATTTCACCAAATGCCACTGAGTAATTTAAAAATTCACCAAATGCCATCGGACTTTTCATAATTCACCAAATGCCACCCAGTTTTTAAAAAATTCACCGAGTGCCATTAATGACCAACGGCCGTTAACTCCGTTAGTCATTAGGGGTTAATCATGACACATGTCATGATATAATTGGTCAATTTATCTTAATTCATAAAAATTAAAAAAAAAAAAAAAAAAACAAAACCCCAAAATTTTCCCAGCCACCCTCACCACCACCAAACCCTAGCCCCACCCTTATCTCGCCGGAAAACGGTCGGCCACCACCTTATCATACACCACCCTACATATTAACCTCCACCACACCAGCCCAACACCACGCAAACCACCTACCACAATCCCCTGCTCCCACCAGCACTACACCACCACAGCCCAAACCAGCCATTAATAAGCCCACACTGCTGCTTCACCCCATCAACAACACCAACAGCAGCGACAACAACCATCAACAACAGCAGTTGCAACCACCAGCTCCACCTACAACCTTCACGCAACCACCACCAGCCACAACAACAATAACGATAACAGCAACATCAACAACAACTTCCATCAGCCAATGCCAACAACACAAACTCCCACGCACTCCACCCCTGTTTTCCTTGCAACCACCCCGCAACAACCAAACCAAACAACACCTCCCAACTCCAATCTCTCATCTTCTCACGCATCCACCAACACCAACAGCCACCTAGCAGCCAACAATTGCAACCCACATTCATAACCCCTAACAAAATTCGAGCCACCCTAACCCCTATCCCATGAAAACCGACCACCCCAACCCCCTCTCCCATGAAAAACCGACCACCCTAATCCCCAAATCGACCACCCTAACCCCTTCCCCTACAAAATCCGACCATCCCTCCTCGTCCCTTGCAAAATTCGACCACCCCCTCTCCCATGAATTAATTTGTGTAAAGTTTTTTTTTTTTTTTGTTGAAATTGGATTAAAACCCAAGTAAATGGCTAATTTTGGGTGTTACGGGTTTCAACAAAAGGGGATAGGATGGGTTACGGTTTTCAAGCGGAATGGGGGATGCGATTTCAGGTGGTGGTCGAGGTGGAGAAAGAGTCGTGACAGGGAGGGGTTGGGGGCCAGTTTAGGGTCGCCGGCGATTGGGATTTGGCGGTGGGTAGCGTTGCGCGCAGGGGAAGGGGATTGGGATTGGGATTTAACCACCACCTTGTGTGGGTGGTTTTGGGGGTCGGCGGTGGGTCAGGTGGGGCGCTTAAGTGTCGGCCGGCCGATTTTTGATGGTTAAGGTGGTGGCCGACCGTTTTCCGGCGAGATAAGGGTGGGGCTAGGGTTTGGTGGTGGTGAGGGTGGCTGGGAAAATTTTGGGGTTTTGTTTTTTTTTTTTTTTTTTAATTTTTATGAATTAAGATAAATTGACCAATTATATCATGACATGTGTCATGATTAACCCCTAATGACTAACGGAGTTAACGACCGTTGGTCATTAATGGCACTCGGTGAATTTTTTAAAAACTGGGTGGCATTTGGTGAATTATGAAAAGTCCGATGGCATTTGGTGAATTTTTAAATTACTCAGTGGCATTTGGTGAAATAGCCGTTTCATCTAATACGAGTACACGTGTATTGTGAAGTAGAGGTGTCAAAGTCAAATCAGGTTCCCAGATGGAGTTTGGGTTGACCCACGATGGGTCGGGGTGTTAGAGTCGAGTAATGATGGGTCATTTTATCCTAACAAACCAAATCAAGTCGGGTCAAGCTTAATTATATTCGAGTCAAAGGTGGGTCAAGGTATGATCAGGTACAAATCAAATTCGGGTCAAGTCAACTTTGGGTTTAGTCATATTGAGTTCAAGTAAGCTCAGATTGGATTTAATTGGTTTATTTGGTTCAAAATGGATTTAATAGACTTTGAATCATGTCATTTCGGATTCGATTATATTTCAGTTCAAATCATTTCAGCTTCGATTAGATCTCAGTTAAATCAATCATATAGTATTATAGAGCTATTTTCTATATCAACCCCATTTGTGTTTTAGAATTTCTCTCTCCTACTAACAATTAAATATCACCCCCATTATTTTTTAACTCGAGACATGATTTGACCCAACCCAAATCCGACTTGAATACCCGAATCGACAACTCTATTATAATACAAAAAATCAGAGCGATTTAGGAGGTGTCGTGAGCTAGTGTTGGAATTTCACAGAACACTACAGGATGAACCCCGAGATCATATAATATTGTGTGGACCCATATATGACCATTATCCGGCGATGTAAAGGCCTCGTAAAAGCTTATAGCCAATACAAGAGACAGGTACGAAAACGGGTAAAATGACCATTTAAAGGCAAATTGGATGGTTCAACCCACCCAATCAAACTCTCGGAGGGTATTAGGGACCATGCTAAAAATCTCGGCAATTTTTATTTTTGGAGGATGGTTCAACCCGACATAACCAGATCCATTTAAAGGCAAATTAGATGGTTCAACCCGACATAACCAGATCCTAATATAACTCGAGACATGATTTGACCCAACCCAAATCTGACTTGAATACCCGAATCGACAACCCTACTATAATACACAAAATCAGAAAGATTTAGAAGGTGTCGGGAGCTAGTGTTGGAATTTCACATAACACTACGGGATCAACCCCGGGATCATATAATATTGTGTAGACCCATATATGACCATTATCCGGAGACATAAAGACCCCGTGAAAGCTTATAGCCAATACAAGATACAGGTACGAAAACGGGTAAAATGACCATTTAAAAGCAAATTGGATAGCTCAACCCACCCAATTAAACTCTCGGAGGGTATTCGGGACCATGGTAAACATCTCGACAATTTTTATTTCCGGGAGAAAAAAAATTGCCGAGATGCTTACCATGGTCCCTAATATCCTCAAGGAGTCAAATTAGGTCGGTGGAACCATCCAATATGCCCTTAAACAATCATTTTACCCTTTTCCAACTTGAAGTGATTATGTAAACTCAACCCTACCACGGACGTTTATGACAACATATAATGATCATATGTGGTTTCAAATGGCATTATATGACCCCGAGATGTATCTCTTAGGGTTTCAAGGCTTTTCGCAACCGGGCCCCGAAACCTCAAAATTCCTCAAAAACGTGGATTATAGCCTTCAATTTTTTAATTTTTTTTAACCCTTTTAGCCAGGAGATAAAAATTGCCGAGATGTTTACCATGGTCCCTAATATCCTCCGGGAGTAAAATTGGCTCGGTGGAAACATCCATATGCCCTTAAACGGTCATTTTACACTTTCACAACTTGAAGTAATTTTGTAAACTCAAAACTAACACGGACGTTTATGACAACATATAATGATCATATGTGGTTTCAAACGGAATTTTATGACCCCGAGATGTATCCCTAAAGGTTTCAAGGCTTTTCGCAATCGGGCCCCAAAACCTCAAAATTCCTTAAAAAACGTGGATTATAGCCTTCAATTTTGTAATTTTTTGACCCTTTTTCGCCTGGAAATAAAATATGCCGAGATGTTTACCATGGTCCCTAATATCCTCGGGAGTCAAATTGGGTAAATGGAACCATCCAATATGCACTTAAACGGTCATTTTCCCCGTTCACAATTAGCAGTGATTTCGAAAACTCAAGCCTACCACAGACGTTTATGACAACATATAATGATCATATGTGGTTTCAAACGGAATTATATAACCCCGAGATATATCCCTTAGGGTCCCAAGGCTTTTCGCCATCGGGCCCAAAACCTCAGAATTTCCTAAAAAAGCATAAGATTATAGCCTTCAAGTTTGCAATTTTTTGACCCTTTTTTCGCCCGAAAATAAAAATTGCCGAGGTGTTTACCATGGTCTCTAATATCCTCCGGGAGTCATATTGGGTCAGTGGAACCGTCTAATATGCCCTCAAACGGTCATTTTACCTGTTTCCAACTTGAAGTGATTTCATAAACTCAAGCCTACCACAAACGTTTATGACAACATATAATGATCATATGTGGTTTCAAACGGCATTATATGAACCTGAGATGTATCACTTAGGATTTCAAGGCTTTTCGCAACCGGGCCCCGAAACCTCAAAATTCCTCAAAAAGCGTGGATTATAGCCTTCAATTTTGCAATTTTTTGACCCTTTTTTCGCCCGGAAATAAAAATTGCCGAGGTGTTTACCATGGTCTCTAATATCCTCCGGGAGTCATATTGGGTCAGTGGAACCGTCCAATATGCCCTCAAACGGTCATTTTACCTGTTTCTAACTTGATGTGATTTTGTAAACTCAAGCCTACCACGAATGTTTATGACAACATATAATGATCATATGTGGTTTCAAACGACATTATATGATTCCAAGATGTATCCCTTAGGGTTTCAAGGCTTTTCGCAACCGGGCTCCGAAACCTCAATATTCCTCAAAAAGCGTGGATTATAGCCTTCAATCTTGTAATTTTTGACCTTTTTTCACTCGGAAATAAAAATTGCCGAGGTGTTTACCATGGTCTCTAATATCCTCCGGGAGTCATATTGGGTCAGTGGAACCGTCCAATATGCCCTCAAACGGTCATTTTACCCGTTCTTAACTTGAAGTGATTTCATAAACTCAAGCCTACCACGAACATTTATGACAACATATAATGATCATATGTGGTTTCAAACGACATTATATGACCCTGAGATGCATTCTTTAGGGTTTCAAGGCTTTTCGCAACCATGCCACGAAACCTCAAAATCCCTCAAAAAGCGTGGATTATAGACTTTAATTTTATAATTTTTTGACTCTTTTTCGCCTAGAAATTACCGAGATGTTTACCATGGTCCCTAATATCCTCCAGGAGTCAAATTGGGTCGATGGAACCACCATATGCCCTTAAACGGTCATTTTTCCCCGTTCAAACAACTTGCAGTTATTTCGTAAACTCAAGCCTACCACGGACGTTTATGACAACATATAATGATCATATATGGTTTCAAATGGCATTATATGACCCCCGAGATGTATCCTTTGGGTTTCAAGGCTTTTCGTCCTGAGCCCAAAAACCTCAAAATTTCCTAAAAAAGCGTGAATTATAGCCTTCAATTTGGTAATTTTTTGAACTTTTTTCGTCCGAAAATAAAATTTACTGAGATGATTACCATGGTCTCTAATACCCTCCGACAGTTTAATTCGGTCGGTGGAACCATCTAATATGCCCTTAAACGGTCATTTTACCCGTTTCCAACTTAAAGTGATTTCGAAACTCAACTCTACCACGGACGTTTATGACAACATATAATGATCATATGTAGTTTCAAACGGAATTATATTACCCCGAGATCTATCCCTTAAGGTCTCAAGGCTTTTCGCCATCGGGCCCCAAAACCTCAAAATTTTCCTTAAAAAGCGTGGAATATAGCCTTCAATTTTGTAATTTTTTTAACCTTTTTTCGCCCGAAAATAAAAATTGCCGAGATGTTTACCATGGTACCTAATATCCTACACGAGAAAATTGTGTCGGTGGAACCGTCCAATATGCCCTTAACGTCATTTTACCCTTTCCTAACTTGAAAGGATTTCGTAAACTCAAGCCTACCACGGACATTTATGACAACATATAGTGATTATATGTAGTTTCAAACGGCATTATATGATTCCAAGATGTATCCCTTAGGGTTTCAAGGCTTTTCGCAACCGGGCTCCGAAACCTCAATATTCCTCAAAAAGCGTGGATTATAGCCTTCAATCTTGTAATTTTTGACCTTTTTTCGCTCAGAAATAAAAATTGCCGAGATGTTTAACATGGTCTCTAATACCCTCTGGGTGTTCAATTGGGTCGGTGATTCCATCCAATATGCCTTTAAACGGTCGTTTTACCCGTTCACAACTTGCATTGATTTCGTAAACTTAAGCCTACGACGCACGTTTATGACAACATATAATGATCATATATGGTTTCAAACGGGATTATATGACCTCGAGATATATCCCCTAGGGTCTCAACACTTTTTGCCACTAGGCCCCGAAACATCAAAATTTCCTCTAAAATTGTGGATTATAGTTAGAGATGTCAAAAATTGACCCGACCTGAACGGACAATGATCTGAACCCAGCCTGTACTTGAACAATGGGGTGAAACTAGTGACCTGTAACCTAACCTGAACTGATCTTAACCGAAAACCCATTAGATCCAATACTTTATGACCTGATCCAGAACCTGCCCCCGACCTGATAGTAACCGTCAATTGATTTAATTCTAATTACAATCTGAACCTAAACTAGTACCTGACCCAATTAAAACATTAACCCGAGTCATGGAAGGTTTAATAAAATTTTATATACCTTTTATTCATCTTATACACTGGTATAATTCTTTATACCCTTAATCCGATTCAATAAAATCATTTGTTCAGCTTATATAACTTTTGTTCTCTATTACTCATGTATAGGTTTAATAAAATCTTAATGATGCTTGATCAATTATGGAAGACGTAATTATATAGTTCAACTTGGCCACATCGATATTTATTAAAATTGAACTTGAACCAGAACCCGACTCAACACTAACCTGAACCCGAATGTACCATCTTGTTAACCCATCCAAACCTGACTCAACACAACCCGAACTTGAAATTAAACCCGATCTTATTTTAACTCGAATTGAACCCGACCTACATCCGAAAAGGTTAACGACCCGTTATAACTTGAACTGAAATTGACTCGACCTGAACCTGAACCTGATCTGAAACTAGATTGACCCGACATAACCTAATACTGATTTAACTCGAGACCTAATTTGACCCGACCCAAACCCGACTTGAATACCCGAATTGACAGCTCTAGATTGGATTTAGATGAAAACTTTTCGAGTCCATCCAGTTCGAAAACAATTTGGTTTCAGATAAACTTTCCTCAGTCCCTTATTATTTGCTTTATTTAAAAACAAAAAAAAAAAAAAAAAACTTACAAAAGTGGGCTATGGTGCAAACAAAAGTAGACGGAGAGAATAATTCTTAAAATTAAAACAAAAATCAGAAAATCAAGAAAAATAGAAGAACAGGGATGACAATGACGATTAATTGAATAATTGCAAAGCTGCTATTTACTTTCCTGTCTCCATTAATGGTGTTTTTCTGTTACAAGGCAAATCACTTGGAACTTACAATACTCAAGAAATGAAGATTACTCCTAATTTCAGACATTCTGCTTCCATTGGTAAATCTTCAACTCTTCTTCTTCCTTGTATTAATCCCCCTTTCAATTTCATCTCTCAATTTTATTTTTCACGACATTTTTCCAGTAAAACAATTATTGCAATTGAAGACCGTAAACTATTTCTCAATTTTGTTAGAGAACAATGCAAATTAGGGTTTTCTGATCTCAAGCTTCCACAATCTCTCTTCAATCAATTGATCTCTTTGCGTCGTCTTCCTTCAATCGTCGTTTTCAGTCAGCTATTCACTGCCATTTCCAAATTGAAACACCTTCATCCTCATTCCACCATTGTATCTTTCTTCAGGCAGCTTGAATTACTGGGTATTCGATCTGATAGGCATTCGTTGGGTATGCTTGCGAATTCTTACTCCCATTTGGGTCGCGTTGATTTGGGGTTCTCTATTCTGGGTAAAAGCCTTAAGCTTGGTTATCCTCCTGATCATATTTTCTTTCACACATTAATCAATGGCTTTATTATTAGTGATAAGCTCCCTCAAGCTGTTCAATTGTTGGATAAGACTGTCAAGTTAGGTTTCCAACCTGACGTTGTTACCTGTGGTGTTATGGTTAAAGGGCTTTGTAGGATCGGCGACAATGCCGGTGCTCTCAATTTGCTTAACAAACTGCAGTCTTCTAGTCATTGTAAGCCTAACCTTGTCATATACAGTACGATTATTGATAGTCTTTGTAAAGATAGGCTGTTGCGAAAGGCTCTGAACCTGTTTTCCACTATGAAAACGGAGGGCATTAAACCAAGTGTTATCACTTATAACTCCTTGATTCGAGGCCTCTACAATTCTGGATGTGGAAAAGAGGCTAAGCTTGTGTTGACTGAGATGTTGAAGAGCAACATAGCACCAACTGTTGACACCTACAGCATTTTGGTTGACATGTTTTGTAAAGATGGTAATGTTGAGGAAGCACAAGCCACATTGCAGTGCATGACTGATAAAGGTGTGGCTCCTAACATCATAACTTACAATGCTTTACTCGATGGTTATTGTTTGCGTGGTCAGATGGAAGATGCAGAAAAGCTACTTGACCTTATGAAACAAAACGGTTGTGAGCCTAACCTTATAAGTTTCAGTACTATAATCAACGGTTATGTCAAACTCAAAGACATTGACAAGGCTCTTACTATATTACATAATATGTTTGAGAAAGGGATAACACCGGATGTTGTTACCTATTCAACTCTTATTGACGGCTTGTGTAAATCCAATAGACTTAAACCTGCACGCCAGTTGTTCACAGATATGCAAGCTTATGGAGTTACTCCTAATGTTGTCACGTATAATTCATTGCTTGATGGCTTGTGCAAAAGTGCACAGCTTGATGAGGCAGTTGCAATACTTGAAGATATGGACGATAAAGGTATTAAGCCTACTACTGTTACTTACAATATCCTAATGGACAACTTATGTGAAGTTGGGCAACTTGAAGACGCAGTAATTTTCTTCAGTGATCTTCAATCTAAGGGTCTACAGCCTGATTCTAAGACATACAATATCATGACTAAAGGATTCTGCAAGAAGGGATTAATGAAAGAAGCTGATGAAGTACTGAAAAAAATGGAGGAAGATGGTTGTTTGCCCAATTATATCACCTACAATATTCTCATAAGAGGATGTATTCTCAATAATGACTTTTCCAAGGGCTTATACTATCGTGATCTTATGGTTAGCAAAGGGTTTCAAGCTGATGCACACACTATCTCATTATTTGTTGATCTCTTGTCTTCTGATAAGCTAAGTGTTTCGTCTAAGGGCCTGCTTCAGAAGTTCCTAGAATGACTTGAAGTTGAAAATAAGATGATTGCAAGTTTGTGGTAATGTTCTATAACTGAGGTGATCCTCCATTCTTATCTTCAATCACAAGATCACCTGAGGAGTTAAGTAGAGCCTTAGACAAATGGTAAGTACTCTGGCTTAACATTTTCGTGTTTTAGCTTTTCTATAATTACTTGGTTTTGTATGTGATTCTGTTTTAAGTTTTTAACTTGCACTTGTTAAGCTAATGTTGGTTTGTTGGCATCTCACTTTGTTACGTGTCCTGCTGGTCCTTGGATCATTGTTTTTATTCTTCTATTTTAGTCGGTAAAAATTTGGTTTTTGAAAAATGGCTAAATGATTCTGCTTAGATTATAACTTGCTGGGCCTTTAGTTGACCCAGTTTTTGGTTCTATCACGCAGAACATGGTGGTTGTTGGATTTGGGGAACATATTCTTTTATTCTCTGCCATGTAAGAAATGAGAACTGCATCTTGATAAAGGATGCTCTGCAGTTGTAACTCTTGTAAGTATAAAAATTAATATCAGAAGAAATATATTGCTGGCTAGTGGCTATTAATATAAAACTTGCCCAATTGCTCCTTTAGTTCAGAGGAATAATTGTACTCTACATAGTAGCCATGTATATGTTCATCCTTCTATATTCTTTACATGAAAGTTTGTGCAAATTTGATTGGTCTATAGATAATTGTTTGTAATCTGTCTATAGTCATCCGGGCTTCACTTCCTTGTAATCTAGACTTGGTTGATTGTAAATTTCTGATGATACCTTTAAATAATTATAGAATGACCTAGCTACCAATAAGGATCTTTTACACTATATTTGGATAGCATTAATGTAGGGAGAGAGAAGGGAGGAAAGTAAAGAAGGGACATGAAAGGATGGGGAGGGATAGAGTGAGATTCCATTAATTTTTTCTAATTCTTTCTATTATTTAGGATTTCCCTTGTATTGGAGTTGGAGAAGAAAACCTTATTTGAATTACTGATCATTTGACGTGTCCCATCTATCTGGCCATAATTTTCCAGTTCCTAACTATTTCTTACCCCATTTATTCCAATATTTATTGACTGTTAACAGAAATATATATCTACTTCAAATGCGTGTTAGGTGTTACTGTACTAAGAAGTCTATGATGAATGATTTGTGTAGGTCATGGACTCTTAGTGATGAATTCTAACCAAAGCAGCCAGGACTTTATAGGTTGCTTGTACTTTCTACCATTCAAAACAAATTTTCTAAGTGTGTAATGGTATCTCGATCAGGTGATGTGTGCATGACTTCCCTGTTTGTTGCTTCTGCTTGCACAGACTTCCCAAGGAATCAACTCCATGGATGCTAATATGATATGCATATGTGTATCCTATGCTCCTACTTGCCTACATGACAATTTTCTAAGTGTGTAATGGTATCTCGATCAGGTGATGTGTGCATGACTTCCCTGTTTGTTGCTTCTGCTTGCACAGACTTCCCAAGGAATCAACTCCATGGATGCTAATATGATATGCATATGTGTATCCTATGCTCCTACTTGCCTACATGACTTATTAATGAACATTATTATATCGTGAACACAAGTGTAATTACTCTTGTGATTGATTGGGCTGTGGATAGGGTTGTTAACGAGCCGAATCGACACTGAGTGGTTTGAGCTCTACAATGTGTAATAATAGCATAACGGAGGAAATTTATAGATACTGTTGGAGTAAATTTGTTGTCAATTTCCTTAATGAACCACAACAGTTAACCGAGTTAACATTTCTGGGGTCTTTAATGTCTCTCACAATCGTTTCGAGGGATGGATACCTCAAGGAGAACAATTCAAAACTTTTGATAATAGCTCTTTTGATGGAAATTTAGCACTATGTGGATTTCCATTATCGGAGAAGTGTGAAAACACAAACTCTCAACAACCACAGCCAACAGTGATAGAAGAAGACTCGAAGTTGATTGACTCATTTGACTGGATAATTCGATCTTTGGGTTGTGCAAGTTCATTGTAGGTTTCATCATTGGGAAAATCTACATAACTGATAGGCATCATGACTGGTTTATGGAAACTTTTGGAAGGAAGCGACCAAAGCCAAGAGCGAGGAGATCAACACAAAGCCGCAGGAGAAATTGATGAATTTGCAGAGGTCTGAAGTAGGCATCACTATTTACTCCTTGACCTTAAACTATGCACTTTTTTCCATTGCTACTTGTTTCTGTTCCTGTTCTATGTTCCTGCTTTTGTATTTCTATTATGGACTATAAATGTATACTATACGGTTGTTTAGTTGCACTTGAGAAGTTACACTTTCTTTATATTTGCAATTTCTAGGTTAGGTAATATCGTTGGATCATGATTCATGAGAACTTTTTTTTTTTTTTGAAACCCGACTTATGAGAACTTGAATTTACAATTTCGTGAGAAGTTTTACTTATCATGAGGGGCCTAGGTAAGCAACTGATCACAAGTTAGGGCCTGTTCTGTTACGTTGAAATTCAGTTCAGTTCAGCTCCTAATTTCTTTCTCTTAAAAAAAAATTCATTTTAGCTCAGCTCAGTTCAGCTGAGTTCACTTTAATTCAGCTGAGTTCAGTCAATGAGAACAGGCCCTTATGGGACAATTTTGTGGAAAGTCGTACTAGAAAATTTCTTATGTTCATCAGCTCATGTCAACAATTAGTCTCTCCAATTCTTCTTTCCTACCAAATTAACCATTTCCTCGGACTTCATTTAATTGCATCGTTTTTATTCACACGAGTCAACGCATAATTTGAATCGTTAATAAAAGTATATTTAATTAGAATAAATAAACGGTGCAAAAGTTGATACTTGTATTTAAAAGTATAGTACATACTTCTTCAAAAAAAAGTATAGAACATACATTAAGAAGATTATAACAAAATATCACATTACTATAATTTTTTATTAAAAATATGAAAATCCATAATTATACAGAGGCAGAGATCAAAGTTCAAACAAGACGAATGGAGTGATTTCATGGGGACAAAAGTTATCCTAGCAGCAATGTGATAACAGTGATTGCAACATAAACTAAACTGAAAGCACCACAGGCCTAACCTACAAAATCTTTACAGACTCATTAAAAAACGGCTGAGCTTGTTCTCCTTAGCTGATACCTTGGTTCATTAGACACTTCAACAGACAAACGACTCTCCAGTTCCTGCAATGGAAGTCAAACTATCAGAACTCTGAAATGGAAAGAGCACAACCAAAGAGTAGAGAGGGAAGGAGCAGCATATGGTTGCTACAAGCAGTATTAAATTGGAAAGATGAAAGTAAATGTCTGAAACATACAGAAATGTTAAGTCCTAAATACATAAAAAGAAAGCAAAATCAAACCTGTTTCATCAAATAGCCTCAGGACATAACTGACGACAAAGGCAGACAACATAGTCTCTAAAAATTAAATTCTCTATACAAGAAGATTACCAGAATAGATAAGGTAACATGTTAGCTTCCAAAATCAAGTACCAATAGTCCTATACTAAGATCTTAACAAAGTTGACAATAAACTCCCCTTTTTTTTAGGAAAAATAAAGTCCTATTTTGCTCCTACATAATCATACCCAAACGAACCAATCTGAACAATTGGAATATACTTCAATTATGATTTCATGAATTCAAGGGAAGAATATTATTGCAATTGCTCAAGGTTTTAGAAATCATTGGAAGATAGCATCAAAGCGCTCATGCTCAAACCAGATTTCTTATTTAAGCTTCCACTTAGAAATATTAGCATCCTTAGCCATGAGGAGCCTCTATGATAAAAGGATTACCCATACACATAATCATGAAGAGTTCCAAAGCAGGAACAAAATGTTTGCTTTCAGCAGTATCATCAAAAGGTAGTATACCAAGGTTTCAAAGTTCTGTAGATTTGTCACAGTTTTTTTTTTTTTTTTTTTCTCCATTGCCCAAATCCATTGTTGTTCGTCTTTCAGAGGATAAAAAGAAAGAGTCATCTTTTTTGTGTGGGGGGGGGGGGGGGGGGGGAAGCATTTTGAAATATACCACCCACTAAGACCATTAGGCTGGAGAAAATGCTATAATCTCACTTCCTAATAAGCAAAAATTTAGCCTTTCATGTGAGTATTAAACAATTAATCAAAACCAATCACAGAAAAGCCAAGCCTTAACCCTACTTTTTTCTTTTTTTTTTTTTTTTTACAACTAAAAACAAACTACAAAATAAAAGAAAAAGAACTACAAGAATGTCAACACGAATTAAAAATGTCATGTGCCCGATGCACACTATCACAGTCCAACTGTAGTAGCGTACAAGCTAAGCAGAAACATAATGGACTACAAAAATAAAAAATAAAAAGGAAAAACACAACAATAATGCTACACACTATCTATAGAGTAGCCATCTCAAAATAGCTTTAACTATTGTTAAACTCAAAATAATCTCAAGTTCTCAAGATTACCTTTAGAACCAGTGATAATAATATTCACTCTTCTTCTCTCACTTCACACTTTGCTATAGCCACATTCACCACCAAATCCACCATCCTCAATTTTCAGTCTTCCCCCTTCCTACTCCTGCCGCAACCACATTCCAAATACACCATCAGTCTATGAACCAACTTCATTACACTTCTGATCAACACACCAAATCCAACTAAAGGTGCAATAGGCACAAGTCCTTAAAAGTGAGCTCCCAAGAAGACAAGCAATTGCTAAAAGTACCATCCTCAATGCCACAAGTTCCCTGGGATTTAGAACAAAAACAATCTCCAGCAATTGTACAATTCACTCACTAAGCCTTCATCTTGTTCACTCGCTACTCACCAAGAAAGTCCATCTTCATGCTTCACACTCCTCAAAAGGTGTCTCACAACTCAATCAAATCATAATTCTTGTATATAAAGATGAAACTGAAGAGAGGCAAGAGAATAGAAGTATTTTCCTCACAGACATATCTCCGACAATATTTTCCCTCCACAACAGCAACCCAATTGCCAAACAAGAAAACTCACCTCTACACATCTACACTTTTAGCCTTCACCTAGAAACACAACCTTGACCCAAGATCAAACATTCCCTTGACAGGTTCAAATGCATCCATCGCACCCATGGTCTCTAAGCAGCAGTTAGCCTGACAATCAACTTCAAATGTAATGTGTTGTTGCTTAGAATACCCTACTAAAGACCACCCTCATAATGGGTAGTTAACACCAAAATATCAAAATTTTCTATTCCACTTTTTTTCTTCAAGCAAATCTTCATCACATATTTTGAATTATTCTCTTTCACCTGATAAGTCAAAACCCACATTTTTCCCAAGGAGGTTCTTTTCTTGCTTAAAAACCTTCATATAACCAAAGAGACACACCGCCAAAAAAAATCACAAAATTAGCTAAATATTGCTACCTAAAGGCTGTAAAACATTCTTACCACTTATTGAGAATTGAGGTTGTCGAGTTTTGTCACTTGCCAGCAATTACAGAACTTTCTACTGAATCTGATCAGAACAGAACCCCCATGTATAGACTGAACATCTCAATCTAAATGAATGACTAAAAAACCATCAATTATACAGACATCTCTAAGACATGAGTTATCCTAGCTTCTCTTAGACTGGGAAATCATCACCATCAAAACACCCATAAAAGGAACAATAATCAGTTCCCTCATTACAATAGGACCCACAATGATTTTGCCTGAATTCAATGCAAACCTTCACCCCAAAAAGGAAGCAATATTAGCCTTCTATGTCACTATGTGCTTGTGATACATGACCTGGACCAAAATTGCAAGGTTTCTATCATCTAAATCAGAAGAGTTGGGTTTATAGTTAACAAAACAGCCAATTTAGGAAAAATTGCTCAAGATGAAGATTCAGCTGAAGTCAAATCTTGTATGTTGTGCAAGAAACAGGTGATGGACCACAATTATCTTTCTAATTTCAATGAGGGGTCTGTGACCTCTGGACGGTCATACGTGTATTTGTGTATGCCACAAGATCCCATTTGTAAATTTCTGTTGGGAACACATTATTGACTTACACAATCATATAAAGGATTAAAGGGAAAGAAGCCTATGGTTCTGACAGTGAAAACAAGCTTCAATGCAGCTGTTTCAGGTGATGCTAAATGAGATGAGCAATCTAGTGTTCCACAATCCTCATAAGTAATAAGAGATGAGTAGAGTGGTCATTCTAAATATCTTTTAAAAAGCAGAGAATGAGGTATGGAAACATTGTCAGAGCTAGAGAGGAATTTTGAATTATACCTAGCTTACGTATGGGCATGTGTGAGTTGGAACCTTGTAATCTGGGATTGGTTGCACATAACTCTATTTTGGAAATGAATATTTTTATTCCAAAAAGTGAAATCAGGGATGAAGAATGGTTAACCACTTGCTGCATGAAGTAAACACCAACAAATGTAGAGAGATTTATTTAACTTAAACCAGATACAATAGGGTATAAAAATATGAATAGAAGATCTTAGGCTATTCCTAAAAAATCATAATAAAGCTAAGCAGTTAGGGATTGTATTTAGCAATGCTAATATGCTATCTGTGATAGACTCAATGGGGCTGCCACCTAAGTGTAATGGGAAGCAGAGGACAGCAAGGCACTATTGGACAAAAATCATCAATGAAATACTAAGGGGAGGAGTAACAAAAGCCTGCTGGTCTGATACTCTGTAGAATAGTGACAAAGTTAATTAATATTAGGGTATCCTTGTTTTATAGTGTAGCTTGCTTGATTATATAAAGAGTAGTAGTATAGAGGTAGAAGGCATGAGATTTGTAATGTGGAATGCGAGAGAAAGGTATCCTCAAGGAACTAAGAGAGTGATAACCTAAAGTTATCGTGAGAGTAATAACCTCAAGCTATTAACCTATCACTTTTGTATCCGAATTTCTGCCATTAACAATCAAAGACTCAAACTTTAATCTTTAAGTTTCTTGTTTAATAGAACTTATAATCTGAAAATTCTAGTCTATTACACTATCATAATATCATACTATAAATTCGGGCATGAATCCTGCACAACAAAAGATACTACCTTGACACTTTGACAGATAAATTGCAGCCATCAAACACAACTCTGATAAATAAAATAAATTACAAGTTGAGATAACTTATGCAGAAAAGATATAGAAAGCATGGAAACCATCCATAACCAGACATAAGACAAAGAGGACAAAGGCAATACAAAACTAGAAGAGTAAAAAGTACAAGAACTATAATCACCTTCTCTTTCTTAAGCCTCATGTTTTTCTCCTCAAGCAGTGAAACCTTGCTGACCAGCTCATTATGATAAGCCTGAGCATACATACAGAAACAAGAAAGTGAAGGTTCATTAAGATTGGCAGAATGAGATTACATACTTCTAAATAGAACAACAATAAAATAGATCAACCTGTTTTCTGGCACGAGAACGAGCAGCAGATTCCCTATTTTTAATTTTCCTCTTCAGCCTCTTTTCAATGCCCCTCTCCATTGGATTTGAGGATATCCTTTCTGGCCCTTTAATTGGTGTATCAGATATTGTGTCAATTGAAGGAGCCGGAGATAAACCCATTTGCTGTGAGAAACATTGTGTAGTATCATCCATATCTAAAGGCATAGGCATCACAGGACTTAAAGCAGTAACATCCATGGCTTCCGCTTTAGCCAAGAAGGCTTCTAAAGTCATTTCACCCATTGAAGGCTCTCTCTTTACTCCCTGACTACCACCTTTGATCCTATCCTCTTGTTGTATCTCTCTCCACACCTCATCGACAATTTTCTCACTAACAGTCCTCGACAAACGTAGGCTTCCCTGACCTTGTAACGACTTAATTGATGAACCATTATTTCTTCCTTCTATACCGGCAGCCTGATGGATTTCAGGGTTCCAATCACTTTTAATAAACTCATCAATATTCATGCTTCCTATTTTCTTACCTAAAACACCCAAATCAGTCTCAACTTCATTAAAATCCCAAATACACCGAGAATTTGTTTGTACATCAGGCAATTGTGTAACCTATCCAACACCTATGTCCAATTCTTCCATCCACTTACCCCCTCACAAACCTATCATCATATTCATTCACAAAATCCCCAAAATCATGAAAATAATTACATAAACAGGACAATAATTGACTGTCAAATATTTGATTGTAGCTCTCCACAACTCTCCAGTTCATCTGCAACATACAATTCAATGTAAAATAAATTCCCCAAAACTAAAAATAAAAAATTATTACTTTATTGTATGTACTGTATAACTAAGCATAATTTGATCATAATAGAAGGTCAAAACTTTTCAATATAAATTACAGATAAAGATAAGATATTAGTAGTAAATAATCAAAGATTCAAATTCAATAAATGGAAAACCCAAAATTCTTCAGAAAACCAAAAACATGAAAACCCCAGAATATATAATCGCAAATTAACACAATCATAGCTACTAAAAACTTAAATTATATTCTGGGTTTTATTCAGGAGGATCGAATTACTAAATCCAGATAAACATGAATACAAAATTGATGGAAAACTTCATTAAAACATGAAAAACCCAGAAACTAGAACAGAAAATTAACACTCAAACAACTAATAAAACTTCAATTTTCTTATTGTGGAGGATCAAAATGATAAACCCAGATGAATATGAATACAAAATGATTGGGAAAAATAAGAGAAAGTGACAATTGATTACCTAAAGAATCAAATCAGTGCAATAATAATGTTCGGTTATTTCCCAACAAACGAGTTCCACGTAGTAGGGAACAAGACTTCAAATGACAATCGTGGCCAATTTCGGTGGAGAGTCGAGAGGAGATGAGAGGAGAGAGACTGGTGATGGTGAGTTGCGAATTCTGTGTAAACCTCCTCTTTCTCTGTTTCAACCTTTTTGATTATATTTTTTTTTATTAATATTTCACATTAATAATACCTTTAATTATTAGTAAATATTTTCTAATTTTCTTTTCTCATTGATAATTCAGTTCAATTAGTTCTTAATTTCCTTCTCTCATAAATAATTCAGTTCAGTTCAGTAAATCAGACCATGCCCGTATTACTATATTAGAAGATATATTTGGATCTTATACATTGTGATTGAGCATATTTTATCAATTGGTTGTTGGTGGCGTGGTAATTGGGACTGCACTTGGTAGGGAGGACCCGTGTTCAATCCCCTGCAACAACAATTAGGAGGGGACTAAAACCTAACCCACTCATAAGTGATCTCCGAATCCGGATTAGTCCAAATGGTGAACCATGTGGGAAAAAAAAAATGATTGAGCATATTTTCTCAATCTTGGATCTCTAATCCTCTTTCAAATTCGAGGTTAAAGCAAAATTTAATAGAGGTAAAACTAAACAAGTCAGAATGAACAATTAAGTTGTGGTGATTGTGTTAGAAGGTTCAAAAACATATGGAGGTACATCCAAGTTGGCAAAAATGAATTGCAAATCCAAGTTGGCAATCATTGGAGATCAAGCACGTCTATAGAGAAGAAAATAGAATTGCAATTGGTTAGCAAATTAAGGTGTTAATCAAAACAACAAATCGAGTTGATTTAGGCCCTCATTTAGCTTTAAGTCATAACCTACATAATCATGTTGTAAACTAAAGGAGGCTATGCCAAGTTTTATTCCTCTGGTGTAATCTTTTCTGTCTTATAATTTTCTTGAGTCTAGCCTCTTAATTGAAAGTGTAAAAAGTTAAAATAGGACACTTAAAATAACAAGAGGATATTAAATTTATAGCAATTAAGTACTTGTATAAGACCTTGTTCAATTCACCTTATGAAAAATAAGTTGAGATAGGTCCGTGAAATGAAAAATAAGTGAATATGGAGTAATGTATAATGAAAGAGTCAGCCGAGAAGAATGCTATGTGCTTTCAATTAGTAACAAAATTCACTTTTAATTTACTTTACTTCCTTCATTTTGCTGATTATATGAACGTTGGTATTTAGTGTGGGTATGGAGGGCCAAAACGATTTACTAATATGGAATTGAAGTACGAAGTCTACGGAGTATGTAGTTATATTATAACGTTTTATCATATTTTCATTTATGCATTGGAATGAAACATAATTATCGATTTACCATCACGTTGAAAATTGATACATATTTCGTGGTAAGGTTATAATATCACCTTATCAACCGATTGAAAAGCACTACATAGTGAAATTTATATGAAATCTAACAATCGTTAATAATTCTCTCTCCACCTTGTTACAGGGTAGAAAAGAAATACACGTACTCAATACATCCTTACTTGTTAAGACGACTTTACTTACATGTACAACATACGATATAACCCTCGAGCCTAACACTGTCCAACATCACTACCCACGTCTAAATATGGCAAACCCTCCAACAAGCAATAAATAAGGGGAGTAGTCAAATCTCCTACATTACTCCCATAAGCATTCCAACAAAAGGGCTCCATCTTACGCTTGTGACCCGTTGCCATAGTCGTGGTGGCTGTGGCCGCGGGTAAGAGTTCCAAACCCGACACCGTGATGTTGGTGCAAGGAACCGCGTCGCTACAAGCCAAGTGGACCGGAGGGGTACGTGGGTCATAAGTGCCCTTGATATTGGAATAGGAGATGTCACTTATTGATATAGCTGCAGTTTGGTTAGAGCAATTGGATGAGAGGCAATAGTATTGGTCTATAATAATTGGGTTACGGACCGTGTCCATATGGATCGCTTCGAAGGTCACTCCAGTTACTGATCCGAACCCACCTTGCCATGTCTTGATCCGGACCCCATTGTCGGAGTGCTTGATCATGCAATTGCTAACCGTGATGTTGGATACACATGCCTTGGAATTATGGACTCCTAGGCTCCCAATGCTACATGATATAATAAAATTGAGACTTATTAGGTCATATTCTCTTTTACGGATTATAACTTATTTTGATAGAGCGTAACATAAACTAAAAACATATGTTATAGTACCTTATTCCATGACTAGGACCACATGTAACATTCCTGATATCTAAATTATGAGTATTAGCTCCAATAGAAATACAATCATCACCTGCATTAGCCAAAAAAAAAACCATAATAAGTCATAATTAATAACCATGATAAGTCATAATTAATGAAAGATTAAAGAAAATAGATCATAACACACAAAAACAAAAACTTGGTGAAAAAAATTTACCATTAGAGATGACTGAATTGTGAATGGTGACGTCATTTGTATTCTCGACATGGATTCCATCAGTGTTAGGGCTATTACCAGGTGATTTAATGACAAGAGAATCCACACTCACATTTTGACATGAATCTACACGAATATGGAATTGTGGACTATTCATGATTCTTAGCCCTCTCAACGCTAGATTTGTGCTTCCAAAGAATCTTATGGCCTGTAAAACAATTATTTTTGTAAGTAATAATTTATCATGCATGGACATTCGACACCTTTGTTAGGAATATATACTTTCTATGTTCGGAATTAATTATAACTTACCACTGGACTATCACAAGGACCATGCAATGTAGTCCCATTGATTCCCTGCATCAATTATTGAAATAATAAATATTAATACAATTTGTTAAGCTTAGGATACGTGTATACAATCAAGTATTACTTAATTAATTAACTAATTAAAGAAATGAAAAAGAAAGTTAAATAAGAATGTTAATTAAAGTTAAGTACCTTATGAGGTTTACAAGGGAGATTCCACCACTTATCTCCTCTTCCATCAATAAGACCACCACCTTGAAGTGTTAATCCATGTATTCTATAAAAGATTAGCCATTGTCTTTTGCTGCTATTTTTAGGCCATGATTCTGGTCCATCTGGTGGCATTATTGTTCCTTCAAGCTACACAATATAATAAATAAATCAATAAATACGAATTTACGAGTACATATAAGTGTTCCTAAACCGAAAATAATTACTCGTATTTCATAAAAATATTATATTGTATAGCTACTAATTAAAGTACTAATTATAATTCAATACATACAGTCATACACTCATAAACCCTCTGTTGGTCAATAACTTAGAGGAACCACGTAATCTTAGAGGATAATTTTTTTATATGTAAAGTTAGGACCTTAAATTAGGACCTTAACTAGAAGTTTGTCTTATAGTAGTAGCTTTCTCCCTTTTTTAGCTTTTTAGAAAGGTTTACTTATACAAACATTCTATTGGTCGTTTTGCTTTTTCGCCATAATATACATTGAAGCAATATACTTGTAAATTTGGGCAACCAAAACAAAGAACCTGTCAAGAAAGGGTGTATGACAACATGTGCTTTTTTTTTTTTTTTGGTTGGAACTTTTATGGAGAGGTTGTACTTTGTAAGATACACCAAAGATCATTCTGTTGTCCATGCGCTCATATAAGGTACAAGCACATGAGCGAAGAAATTATATGCACATGATAGTTTAACAAACTACACATAAAAATGACATTAAGTTTCGAGTTTAATTAGTACGTAGAATATGAACGTACATAATAAACTTGTTGGTTACCAGATGTTACGTTGTTGTAGAGTTAAAATAGTTGAATACCTGAAACACAACAGCGTTTTTGCAAGGTCCAGTGAAAACCAAAGGTTGAAGCATGAAGGAAAATCCTCGAGGTGCAACAACCTTTGCATTGTCTACTTGACAAGCAGCATCCCAAGCTGATTTGAAGGCTAATGTATCGTCTGTTAAGCCATCCCCAATAGCACCATACGAACGAACATCAAACACATTCGCTTGAACTATAGTACTATTACTACTACTACCACCAGCATTAACATAACTAGGTGAAGGAGCAGGACTAGCAGATATGTTATAATAGCTAGGAGGCTTAGGGCTATTAACATTCGGAGCCTGAGAAGGTGGTAACGAAATTTGGGAGTTTTCGTAAGGTTCATTCAAAGGCATCGACGTTAAAATTCTTCCTTGGATTAGGCTAAATATAGAGCACAAGGAGAACATAGTTAAAAACATAGACACTTTAGTAATATAAGCCATATCAAAACTGTAACGTTAACGTGTGTGTGTGTTTTTTGGATTTAAAAACCGGCTTAGGTTATGATGAATATGTTGTAAATAATTATTGATCTATCGGACTTATTTATAGAAGAAGAAAAGGAGGTTAAAAAGAAGGGTACTAGTAAGTAGTAACCCCTTAGACTATAGGGAAAAGTAACAAGTTTTAAGTAGGGTATCCCCCCACAATATGGGAAGTAAGAAGAAAGTTGAAAGTTTGAGAGGTTTTTTTTTGTGTATGTATGTATGATTTAAGCAAGTAGTAGGAGCACAAGTATGCAAGTTGGTAGAAATCATCAAATAGATAGAGGATATATATATTGTCAAAAAGTGTGTATATTTTTATTTTTTTGAGTGGGATTTAATTAGAGTTATAGTGGAACACCAATGTGTTATAGATAGGGCGGTTTAAAGTCTTTATACTAGTATAATTTATATAAATTATATTATATAGTTTGTATAAAAAAGAATGAGAAAAGAGGATGATTCATGAACCGACCATGACAACTAAAGTTTGCAGGGGTGAGTGTGTTTGAAGAAGGATGATGATCGTATATCCAAGTTTAAAGTCGTATTTTTTGTATTACTATTCATGTATAGTAGTTCTATCTTAAACGTGCAAGGATAGAAAGGTGTTTCACAGAAATCCAACTGGCTTGGGTTAGTTCTTAGCTATTACTCCATTTAAAGGTAAGAAAATGAGACCTTCCTCACGATGTAAGGGGAATTCCTAATGCGCTGGAAACAAGAATAGAAATTGGAGTTGTTAATAAAAGGTACTATGCCCATACTAATGAAATAGCTATCCAACTTTAATTGTCTAGCTTAGTTAGTTTTGTATCCGATTTGCCTCAAGATAGATGTGTTAAATAATACGGAGTACTTCAATGTTCAAAATTGTTGACAAGTAGCCAAATTCTGCAATAATATGTTCACAAACTCACAATAGTATATTCTTCCTTTTTAAAATCCTATTGGCTCTATGCATCGAGTTCAAAGCTAGTTATAGAGTATATCCCAAATAAAGTCAGGATTGATTAAGTTCAAACTACAATAATTGAAAGGCAATGACATTGTACTCATAAGCTTTCAAATACACTAACAAAGGAATGATGACTTCAAACTTTGTCGTGTAGTGTGTCTTTTGATATTATTTATAAGAAGTTCCTTGCAAGTAGGGAGAGGAAGGAAGGAAAAGGATTTTAGCACTATACATGTATATCAAACTTTATTTAGATTAGGGTTTAAGGGGTTTTTTTAACTCAATTTGTACCTCTATAATTAAGCAATATATTAGAGGTTAAAAAATTATAGTAAAGTTTAAATTACTCAAATAATTGTTTAATCAATCAAAAGAATAATAGTCACATGGTATCAACAACATTTGACAATTGCATTAGAAAAATCAAGACAGACTAGATGCAAGTTGGTTAGTCCCTCCATTTCCCTCCCAAGTGATGAAGGGCTTGATTCCCCCCCCCCCCCCCCCCCAAAAAAAAAAAAATAAATAAATAAATAAAAATAAAATTCTTGTGATAGGGTGAAGGCCCACCCGATATCTTACCGTTTAAAAAAAATAATCAAGGATAAACAAAGTATATTGCCTCAAATTTTAATGTTATGTATTATGAGCGGTTTGTAAAAGTCAGTAGATCGAACATTAGTAACTTCGAATGTGAAAGATTGAGTTTTGAATTACTTCCTAAGCTTATGGTAGTACGAAGTATTTGTTAACTCTTTGGACTAATTTATGGTTAAGCAAATGTCAACATAATTAAATACATTAGAAACCCATATTTGAAATAGATGCAAATGTGGTCCACCATATAGTTGGAAGTTGGAACTTGAGTAGTTTGAAGAAATGTTAGTTAAGTAGCTAGAATATACTTCTTGATCCTCTAACCAATAGTATAAGTGATTAAAGGGTAAGATAACACAAAATATGAGGTCAATAATTCAATACACTTTGGTCAAGGGGCTCTTAACTAGTTAGAAAGTCTTTTTGTCTTAAATCAAACATTAATTAAATGATAATTAAAGACTTTTAGCTTAAAAGTGGACACTAAAAGTGGGGAGAAAATAAAATAAGTTAATCTAATAAAAAGAATAATGGATAATTTGCAAATTTGAAGCAAGGTAAGCAAGTATTAACCACAAAATTTGGAAGACAAAAGAAGTGGGATAGAAGTGGGTTGTGGGCGGGGGTGGTGGCATTAGGCATGGCAGACCCAACTTACTTTCACTCTGGCAGTGGCGCCGACTCCAAGGATGATTTGCACTATTCTATCTTTAAACCTTTTTTTTTTTTTTTTTTTTTTATGAAGTTATGGTACTTATGGAGGTTTTCCCAAAAAAAAAAAAAAAAAAAAAAAAGTTATGAAGTTTTAGCTATAATCAAATCTTTGATCGAAAGCACGATGCACATCATAATCCCGAAGAACTTGGAGTTCAAGGTGGGATTAAGTATGAGTTGGGTATTTGAATAAATACAGTTATCGAATGAAGTCTCCTATAAGCAGTATGAAGTACAACTTTAAATGATATCCGATAATTAAACTGATAATTGTTAGATTCTGGAATTTTGGATCGGGTATAGAATATTTGATATGATATTCAGATTTGAACATTTAGACTTTACCGTTTAGTTATTTAATTATCACATGATTTCGACTACAATAGTTTATAACTCAAATAGTGAAGGGATTTGTGAACAATTTAGGAGTTAAAGTAGAAAAAAGAATCAGAATGATTAATGGATCGATATTAGTTATAGGTTACTTTTCAAATGATACTAGAAACAGTAACAGATACCGAATACTCCCCCCGTCCCAGAATATCCGACATAATCAAAATTGCAAACATGCTATGAAAATTATTTTAAAAGTTATATAATGAAACTGATTAGATCTCTTTTGTTATTGTTTGTCCATGAAAATAATAAGCATATTTACCTGATACTCTCTTGTTATTGTTTTGTTGCACACAATTTTTTAAAAATAAAGTATCACAGTATCAGGTAATTGCACACATGCTTATTATTTTCATGCCATTAAAAATTATGCTTCCTTGTATCAGATTTTTTTTTTTTTTTTTTTTTTTTTTTTTTTTTTTGAATGGTAAAGAAATTAACCCTGATTAGATCTCTTCACAATTTTAAATTCAAACCCAAACCTCAAAGATTTAAGGCAAGAGTCTTATTAAATGAGTCAAGTCTTGCACTCTTGCCTGATACTCTCTTGTTATTGTTTTGTTGCTCTAAAACATAAGTCTATCCAGCTTATGTTTAAGTACACACTACTACACTTAGCTAGCCAATGAATTAGAAATAAATGAAAGAAGAAAAAAAAAAGTGTCAAAGGATATATAAATATAAAATAAAGAAAATTGAACTGAATAGAAAAATCTATATTGAACTGAATAAAATATGTATATACTACTAAATGAGATCATACATTCATATCCACTACTTATGATAGAAAACTGAGATCATACCCACTTATGCTAAAACAACTGTACCCACTTATATAAATAAAATGTTGGTTTAATCTTTTGCACATAAACAAAAGTCACACGAGAAAACAAGATTGAACCTTATTCTTCACTTAATAATTATGTTAAATAGTAGGTGATGATAATATTAGCGACTTGAATGAGTTTAAAAGCAAAATTATGTGGTCAAAAATTTTGGCAATTTTCTAGATACAGTTGGTTGTATGACAATATGACATATATCTTGCGCATGGTACAATCAATAATATATCTTTGCCAATGCGCTTGTATACAAATTGGCCAAAAAAAGGGTTGTATGTTGTATCTTGTTACAACTTACAACTAGTTAGTTGTATTACAGTATGAATTACGATGATTATTCAAATAATTCACAGTGAAAACTTATATTGATGCTACTAGATATACAGTAAAATTTCAAAAATAGCATGTCATACTTCCTTCTTTTGCCCCAATCATGCTTTTTAGTTTTTACCCTATTCACTCATTCTTTGACCATATTTTATGATTTTCATATGTATTGTCAAATTAACATACTTTGTATTTTGTAAAAAAAAAATTCTGAATTATGATTAAAAATACTCACATTCAATAGCTTATAATAGAATAAATAAATGTAAAAGTGTACATTTTAAAAGGAAGTGAATGAGAAACCCTGAACGGTAGCATATAACATGGAACATAAATCTGCCACCAATTTACATTATTTCAAGTACTAGATTTTAAAAATAATAGTTCAGCATGAAAACCCACATGGCATACATGAAATTGTTAGATAACAAATATGTATAGGC
The DNA here is from genome assembly GCF_948465745.1 of Chenopodium album. Taxonomy (NCBI): domain Eukaryota; kingdom Viridiplantae; phylum Streptophyta; class Magnoliopsida; order Caryophyllales; family Amaranthaceae; genus Chenopodium; species Chenopodium album. Next base: position 4,231,431 of record NC_137855.1, read on the forward strand.
CACGGTCTACATAGCATATAATTCATACCACGAAACCACACCAATATGGCAAAGGGTGTGCAGGGCTGCAGGGGCATGGGATGTACACAAGATATAACCTATTGTACAAGAAGAGATGATAGTATGGGCATGTAAACCACACTGATAGAAGAAATGGCAAAAAAAAGATGAGCTAGTCTGTAGGATAGTCCCCCTAACCTCTTTTCTTCCAAGTCTCTATCTCTGTGGGTTCATTCAGTTGCCATCAAATTGCAAACAGCTTCTTTCACTAGCATGCTCAACACGATTATGCCTCTCCATTTCGACCTCTTCTGAGCAAATGGTAATATACTCAAATTATTACCATTTGTGCTGAATGTCAAATTATTATAAAGCATATAGTTTCAGCATTCTGGTAATATACTCAATAAGTGGTGTCAAGCAAAAACACTTCAGACTCCAGCAAGAAAAAAGCAAGCTGTATGCAATATAAATATCAGAGTAAGTGAACATCAAGCATTTCAACCATAAATCACAGTTGATCTCTAATTGATGATAACCAGCATATTAAGTTCAGAACATATCCATCCAATTTATAGTCATTGGATTGAATACACATGACATCACAGATGAGATCAAAACATCCAATTCCTAGGCTATCTTAAGTATGAAGATAAAAACCCAAGACTAGGCTGCCTCTAGCGTTATGGGTCTCATGACTACACTATAACACAGCTCAACCAAGTCTGATAAAGAGGATTATTGATTTTATGGTGCTGACATGTATAAACACCAACAATTTCATATAATTCATGGGATTTTATTTTAAGCGTGAGAAAGTATTTCACCAATTAACACCGCCAACATAAGGATAATAACATAATCAAATAAAGTTATACAAAGTATATTACTTTGTAACATACACCCAGCAAAATTGAACCATACGGTCCACACCCAATTACCTTACCGAAACCCAAACGCTACCTGAAATCACGTTTTGACCAACCCACCAAAATTGACCTGACAATTAATATTGACTACTTCCTCCGTTCTTTTTTACTTGACCCGCTTTGACTTTTACACTATTCATCACCCCTCCTTTGACTGTCTTTTGTGAAAAATATGTGAGGAAAAACATATTCATGTAGGATCTTTTTTAATTCATCTCAATAAGTACTATCATAATATATAACTTTTATAATTTATACTTATGTAGAATTAAAGTTATTGATCGTTAAAGTTTTGCATTGGCAAGCGTGATAAAAGAAACAGGTCAAGTAAAAAAGAACAGAGGTAGTATTTAATATTAAAATAGACATTAAAACAACAGAGCCGAAAATGAGCCGAATTGACCCAAAATCAACCCGAACGAGGCTTACCCAAAAATGACCTGAATTGACCCAATAAGAACCCTACCCGAACAACCTGACTATATCCTCTAAGTGTACTATACTACCTCCGTTTCATATTATTTGCAACGATTTGACATAAAGCGTGAGTAGAAAAAATGTCTACAAAACGGGGGTAGTAATAAACATGAGGGGATTTCCAATGAAAAAAATGCAACACGACATAGATGTGTCACATACTTCATATGTTAAAGGTAATGTTCATAATTGAATAGAATTTCCAGTGCAAACTGAGTAAGATACTGAAATGCTTACAATTTGCTGCAGGATAAATGGATTTTAAAGGCATCAGGTTTGATTGTAAACAACAAGGCTTAAGATGCCACCATTTAAGTATACAGTAACTTTAAGTACCGAAGGACTAAAGGAGGCTAGTTTCAATTGGAGGATGCTTCGGAGTCTAGATTTAAGATACCTCTTGGTTGAATAGACAATTTCCCTCCGAGCTTTGTCAAGAATCCCACTGGTCATATACAGTTCCTAATATCTTTAGCAACATGGATAGGCTGCTTGGGAGTCTATCACTATAGCTTCATTACATTAACTAATTTCAGTATCCTAAGATATCCCACAGGAGAATTCCTAAGATTGTGTTTATGTTATTTCCATGGTTAACTAATTTCAGTATTAAGTCATCTATGCTACCAGAGTAGGGTAGTTCAATGAGGTTTCCATCCAAGTCTTTGATTCACCCATCATCCACTACAAGAAATATACAACAGACTTGAATAATATTATACACGAAATCGAAGCGATTTAGGAGGTGTCGGGAGCTGGTGTTGAAATTTCCCGAACACTACAGGATGAATCCCGAGATCATATAATATTCTGTGGACCCATATATGACCATTATCCGGCAATGTAAAGGCCCTGTAATAGCTTATAGCCAATACAAGAGGCATGTACGAAAACGAGTAAAATGACCATTTAAAGGCAAATTGGATGGTTCCACTCGCGCAATTAAACTCTCGGAGGGAATTAGGGACCATGGTAAACATCACGACAATATTTATTTTCGGACGAAAAAAGTTCAAAAAATTACAAAATTAAAGGCTATATAATCCACAGGAGGAATTTTTGAGGCCTGGGGCCTCGTAGCGAAAAGTGTTGAGACCAGACCACAAACCTCAAGAATTCTTAAAAGCATGGATTTATAGCCTTCAATATTATAATTTTTTAACCTTTTTTCGCTCGAAAACAAATATTGTCAAGATGTTTATCATGGCCCCTAATACCCTCCATGAGTCCAATTGGGTCGGTGGAACCAACCAATATGCCCTTAAACAGTTATTTTACCCGTTCGCAACTTGAACTGATTTTGTAAACTCAAGCCTACCGCGACGTTTATGACAACATAAAATGATCATATATGGTTTCAAACGGCATTACATGACCCCGATATGTATCCCTTAGGGTCTCAAGGTTTTTCGCCACAAGCCCCTAAACATCAAAATTTCCTACAAAAACGTGGATTATAGCCTTCAATTTTGTAATTTTTAGACCTTTTTTCGCCCGAAAATAAAAATTACCAAGATGTTTACCATTGTCCCTAATACCCTCCAAGAGTCCAATTGGGTCCGTGGAACCATCCAATAAGCCCTTAAACAGTCATTTTACTCGTTCTTAACTTGAAATAACTTAGTACAATCAAGCCTACCACGGACGTTTATGACAACATATAATGATCATATGTGGTTTCAAACAGCATTATATGACCCCAATATGTATCTCTTAGGTCTCAAGGTTTTTCACCACAGGGCCCTAAACCTCAAAAGTTCCTTAAAAAGCGCGGATAATAGCCATCAATTTAGTATTTTTGACCTTTTTTCGCCTGGAAATGGAAACATAAATTACTGAGATATTTAACATGGTCCCTAATATCTCTAGGAGCCCAATTGGGTCGGTGGAACCATCCAATATGCCCTTTAACGGTCATTTTACCCGTTTACAACTTTACCACGTACTTTCAAGACAACATATAATAATCATATATGGTTTTAAACAACATTATATGACCCCGAGATGTATCCCTTAGGGTTTTAAGGTTTTTCGCCACCGCGCCCCAGAACCTCAAATTTCATCAAAATGTGGATTATAGCCTTCAGTTTTTTAATTTTTTGACCTTTTTTAGACTGGAAATAAAAATTGCCCAGATGTTTAACGTGGACCCTAATATCATCCGGGAGACAAATTGGGTCTATGGAACCGTCCAATATGCCCTTAAACGACCATTTTACCCGTTCACAACTTACATCGATTTCGTAAACTCAAGCCTACCACGGACATTTATGACAACATATGATGATCATATATGGTTTCAAACGGCATTTGACCCTGAGATGTATCCCTTAGGGTCTCAAAGACTTTGCAACACCGAGCCTTGAAACCACAAAATTTTGTCAAAAAACGTGGATTATTACTGCATTCAATTTTGTAATTTTTTGATTTTTTTCGTCCCGAAATAAAAATTGTCAAGATGTTTACTATGGTCACTAATACTCTCCAGGAATCCATTTGGGTCGCTGGAACCGTCCAATAAGCGCTTAAATGGTCATATTACCAGTTCACAACTTGCAATGATTTCGTAAACTCAAGCTTACCACAGACGTTTATGACAACATATGATTATTATATATGGTATCAAACGACATTATATGACCCCGATATGAACCCTTAGGGTCTCAAGGCTTTTAGCCACTGGGCCCGAAACCTCAAAATTTCATTAAAAAGCGTGGATTACAGCCTTAAATTTTTTAATTTTTTAACCTTTTTTCGTTTGGAAATAAAAATTGCTGAGATGTTTCCATGGTCCTTGATACCCTCCTGAGTCCAATTGGGTCGATGGAACCAACCAATATGCCCTTAAACGGTCATTTTACCCGTTCGCAACTTGAACTGATTTTGTAAACTCAAGCCTACCACGGACATTTATGACAACATATAATGATAATATATGGTTTCAAATGGCATTATATGACATCGAGATATATCCCCTAGGGTCTCAACCCTTTTCGCCACCGAGCCCCGAAACCTCAAAAATTTCCTCAAAAAGCGTGGATTATAGCCTTTGATTTTGTAATTTTTTTTGACCTTTTTCGCCTGGAAATAAAAATTGCCGAGATGTTTACCATGGTCCCTAATACCCTCCGGGAGTCCAATTGGGTCGGTGGAACCATCCAATATGTCCATAAACGGTCATTTTATTTGTTTGCAACTTGCACCGATTTCGTAAACTCAAACCTACCACGGACGTTTATGACAACATATAATGATCATATATGGTTTCAAACGGCATTATATGACCCCGAGATGTATCCCTTAGGGTCTTAAGGTTTTTCTTTCGTTACCGGGCCCTAAAACCTCAAAATTTCCTTAAAAAACTTGATTGTAGCCATCAATTTTGTAATTTTTTTACCTTTTTTCGCCCGAAAATAAAAATTGGCGAGATGTTTACCGTGGTCCCTAATATCCTTTGGATATCCAATTGGGTTGGTGGAACCATCCAATATGCCCTTAAACGGTCATTTAATCCTTGCATTAATTTCCTAAACTCAAGCCTACCACGTACGTTAATGACAACATATGATGATCATATATGGGTTCAAACGGCATTATATGACCCCGAGATATATCCCCTAGGGTTTCAACACTTTTTGCCACCGGCCCCGAAACCTCAAAATTTCCTCAAAACGTGTGGATTATAGACTTTAATTTAAGCTTTCAAAAATACCAACCAAAGGTAAGTATAGTCCTCTGACCTCTGTCATACGTATTAAATATCAATTCAAATCAAGCCTAGAAGGTAGCTTAAGAGCAAAAAAAACCCTTCAGTCTAGATTTTTCCCAAGGCTCCCTACAGGCCCACAATTGTCTCAATAATCTCCTGGTAAAAAAAGGGGGGGTGGTCTTCATAAGAGCCAGCTTAGGTTGAATAATGCCATCTATGTTCCCAAAAAACCATTGAAAGATCTAGAAAGACATCCATCCTAATCTATCAAGATCACCAACAGCCACCAAAACAGTCTAACAACAAACACTGGTTATATGTTTCAAAATGGATTCTCCAACTCGAAGGCAATTTAGAGTCTAGATTTTCTACCAGCCATTCAAAAAGCTCTCAAAGATGACACAAAGTGCAGCCTCCTTGAAGCGACCAAATTGTAACACTTTCCTTGCCTAGTCCATGGTACTAATGGCATATCCACTGATCCATGAGACAGCTACCTGGGCTAGCCTTTGGCCTAGTTATGTCCATTTGATTATTCATTAGAAACACACACAATACATTAACTAGGCTCAGAATAGGGCATTTCGATGCCAAACTTAAAAGACCTACATTTTTTACATTTGTCTTTAAAGATGTAGTTATTACAGCCATCTGATTTGATGCTAGGAATTCAAAAAGCTCGATATGTTTATCAGATATCGGCAGACCCCGATTCTTCTCAGAGCTAGGTGGATCGAAGTTCTTACAATTATTGCTCTCCCTCTTTCTCTCCTTAATTTCCTCCAAAACCCTAATATCCATCGTAGCTAACTGTAAGACGGCCATTGTCTTTTGCCTGTGGGTAAGCCCCAATTACCTTGTTTTTAATTAGACCTATCAAATTTGTTTCATTCTGACAACTGTATCAACATCTATGACAGTTCCTCCCCCTCATCTCTTGTTGGGTTTAATGGTGGTAGGATAGATTTGTTGGTTGATATTCTCATTACATAGGTATCAGTTCTTCCACTACTATAACTACTTTGCCAAATCTCTATCTAAATAGGATTATGGGAAGTTAATAGACCCCTTCATCAAGGATTAATATAGGGCATGCAGAAGTGCTAAGAGTTACTATTCTAAAAGGTGAGATTAGTTGTCTTGTTAGTTGTTAGAGATGTAATTGGTTGAATTTAATTATCTTTTGGAGAGAATTATTACACGTATCATTCCACACATATAGTTTTCTACTATCATCATAACAGCCTCCATGATGCAGAACAGGCTGCACAACATTTAGCAAAAAATTAAAATGGACATGTAAGAAAAATACCTTACAAACACTCATGGCTCATCCCCAATCAACAAAAGGTAGCGGTGGATATCCTCCTTCAGGAGGAGGCCTCAATGATGGAGGTAAATTCCCCAATGACATCCCAAAGCTTTGGCTAGCAACATGACCTGCATGTAACAAAATATAAGCAATGCTAACATATAGTTCATGAGTTCACGAGTATAACTAGAAAGCTTAAAGAGATTGGCTCAGCCACAAGGAGCTAATTGCTGTGCTTTTTATGCTAGACAGATAGTGGTGGACAGTATGCAAAAATATTTTCACAGAGTATAGCTTCACTGTACCTTGTAATCCTCCTACATGTGGTTGCAAATTTTCAGCAAAACCTGACACCAATTTGTTGTAAAGAGTATTAGGGAGGGAGACTAGTCATACTTGCCGCAAAATAATGAAAACAACCATCACCAACTATTTCACAAGTATTTGGCCCCTAGGATTAAACCTCTATATATCCGAGTCTCCAATTTATAACGCCATACAAATGCTGTTAATACATCTGCCATCTCGGATGGTATATATATATATGACCAGTAACAAGTCAGAAAAGCTTCAAGAATCCAATTTAAATACTTCTAGATAACTCCAATACTTGTAAGAAGTTGTGATAAGGATAAAGTTCTTGAAGGACAGCCAAACACAGTACAAGGAAATACAATAATAATAAAAAAAAAAAAAAAAAAAGAACCAGAAGAAAGATGTGGCAAAAGGAACTTACTAGGCGTTCCCTGGCCCTGAGTTATTGGACCTTGCAAGTTATGCTTGGGATGATGGTATTTGCAAGAATCCCCGTATGGGCAAAAACCCTTGAAATTTAAAACAAGAGTTAGAACAATCCAATCAATCTCAAATTGGATACATTTTATTGCAGGAAACACGTTCCAAAATAATAATTTTCGTATTCAATCAAAGCTCAGTAAATTTATGTGGGAAAAACCCCCCTAACATAGGTGTACAGGCTTACAGAACACAGACTCCCCAAGTGAAGCATTGGAATATTTCTTCAATTGTTACTACTCTAAACAGAATTACAGGCTTCACCAAACAACTACAAAAACATCATAACATCAAATGCAGTACATAGAATTCTTCATTCTTCCAAGAACAGAAAACGACATTGCTCGACTCGAAACACATTACAAATTAAAAATACTACACTCGTAAATGCAACAGCATACACTAAGTCTCTCCAACACAAATTAATCAATTAATTAGTCCTGCTGAATTCCCAGGATAAACCAGAATCACAACACTCAAATATTTGACCCAATCAATAACACAACTTAATACAATATCACAATCGTATCAATAATTGCAAAAACTGGATAATTAAGCTAACAAATTATACCTCAAACACTGCAAAAAATACTAGATAATTTATGAAAGAGGGTGTACCGTTCTGAGGAAGCGGTTGCAGACTCCATTACCAAAACTCTGTTGTGTGAAATTAGGGTCTGTAATTCCGAGAAATTAAAACAAAAATGGCGAAAAATTAGACGAAGAAGAAGAATGAGATTGTTTTAGAGAGAGAGGATTAGAGAGAAAAGATTATACCTTGGGGAAGAGAGAGAGAATCGTACCAAAGTTTGCGATTGCGGTGATGCGCAATACCTTGAAGATGACGCCTTCTTGCCGACGCTGTATCTTTGAATTCCTTGTCGCAGTAATCGCAGTAGTATTTCCCCACCGTCATTTTCTCTATCCTCTACAATGTCCTCAGGGAGTGGAAACACTGGTAACTAGATTGGTGCCCGTGCAATACACGGATTTACCAGAAATATATCTTGGGAATTTTGTAATTTTTTTTGGGAATTCTCAATGGTACTTACCAGGTTTTATTTTTTTTCTTAATGGTAAACACTAAAATATTAAATTATCTTTGGTAATCTATAATTTGTAAAACTAATTCAGTGGTAACATTAGTTAAGCATTTTAAGTAAATATTAACCATAGTTAATGTGTTAAAAGGGAAGGAAAAGCGAAAAGACTAAAGTATCCCTTTTAAACAAAACCCATCCCATCAGGCATCACCCACTTCATCCCTGCCACCCCTGCCCCCCACCAAGATCCCCTTCCCGGCGCCAAGCTGAACCCCCTCCCCCTTGTCGTCGCGCCCCTAAACCACCCAATTCCCACCCCCGCAGTCACTTCCTCCTTTCCGCGACGCCGCTAACACCATTAACACCAACAACAACTCAAATCAAAGAAAAGTGCGATACATTTGAGGGTTCATCAATTTTGATTTTATTTTTGCAAATGTAAGTGAGCAATGACATTATCAAGATATCAATTTGTAGAATTTTGAAAGTGGTTTGGGGATAGATAAAGGGTTCCTCAGCCAAGGTAAGAAACTGCAATTTCTGCGGTGAGGCAATCGAACCCTTCAACTCTAACTTTAAGGTATCCAACGAGGGTTTCGATCGGTGGGTGGCTGTCAATGGAGATCGGGGCTGCTTGGGGGTTTCGATTAGGAGTTTTGTGGGTTTTATGGGGGATTTGGGAGGGAGGAAAGGAAGGTGTCGCGACAGGCCAGGGGAGGGAATCAGCGCCGGCGGCGAGGGAGGGAGGTCTGGGAGCAGCCGGCGCCGGGGGACAGGTGGTTGGGTTTGGGCGTTGGGCAGGGTGGAGTACCGGAGTGGGTATTTTTATTTATTTTTTTTCTCTTTTTATTGTTAAATAAAAAAAATAATAATAAAAAAAAATCTGATTTTCAAGGATATATTAGTCATTTTGCTTTTAATTAACCATGATTAGGTTCATATTTGTAATTTAATCTCATTAATGTTACCACTGAATTAATAACATAAATAGTTGATTACCAAAGATAATTTAACTTTTTGATGTTTACCATTAAGAAAAATAAAAAGTTTAAGAGCACTATTGAAAATTTCCCAATTTTTTTTGAGTTTACAATATTCATAAGTTCAATTTAATTGACCTTTAATTATGCTAACTACTCCTATAAAGACTCTAACAACCTAATATGAACATAAATTACCAAAATAATACTACCTCAATCCCTTTTTGATAGTCCCTTATGGACATTTTTCACGGAAATTAATAAACACAAAAAAGAATAGTTAAGGTACATCGAAAAAGTAAATTAACATTGGGTATGCAAAAAAGTAGAGAGAGAAAATAATAAAAGTACATGGGAAAACAAAATTTACATGAGAAATATAAATTTGCACAAGTATTGTTGCAAATTGGAGGGAAGTTTGGTAAAAAAAAATTAATATTTATAGTTGTTGAAAAAAGCAAATAGGGTGAACATTTTGGAAACTAAAATTTGCCCATAAGGGACTATCAAAAGGGGACGGAGAGAGTATGTACTTATTTTAAATTAATTACCTAAATAATAATTACTGTATATATGTTTAAAAAAAAAATTAAATAGCATTTTTTTTCAAAAAGAAATAATAGCATTTGAGCGGGAAATCTTTTAATAAAATAGCGCCACGTGTACAGCTATGAAAAAAAGATGACATCAGCGGTTGTTACTTTAGTATTAATTATTATTTTAGATAGATTATAGATTTCTTAAAACTTCTTTTATTTTTATTTTTACTATATGTAAAAGCCCGGATGCACGGTTTTAGTAAATTATGCAAGCTCATGGAGTTACTCCTAATGTTGTCGCGTATAGTTCATTGATTGATGGCCTGTGCAAAAGTGCACATCTTGATGACGCAGTGGCTGTACTTGAAGATATGGAGGATAAAGGTATCAAGCCTGATATTGTCACTTACAATATCCTAATGGACTGCTTGTGTGAGGCTGGGCAACCTGAAGATGCAGCAAAATTCTTCTCTGATCTTGTGTCCAAGGGTCTGCAGCCTAGTCTTAAAACATACAATATATTAGTTAAAGGCTTTTGCAAGAAGGGGTTAATGAATGAAGCTGATGATGTGTTGAGGAAGATGGAGAAAGATGGTTGTTTACCCAATGATATCACGTATAATATGCTCATCAGAGGATATATTATCAAAAATGACTTTTCCAAGGCATTATACTATCGTGATCTTATGGTTAGCAAAGGATTTCAAGCTGAAGCACACACTTTCTTTATTTGTTGACCTCTTGTCTTCCAATAACTCGAGTGATACTTCCTAGGGCTTGCTTCAAAAGTTTATCAAATGAATTATAAGTTTCCTATGATTAAATAGTTTAGACCTTGGATATCAAATTTTCTGTTGATGCTATAGAGAGATGTACCTCCATTGTGGTCTGAAAACGCAAAACCATCCGTGAATGGTATGAATTTTTGTTTCCTATTTCACGTTCTAAATTTGAATATTAACTCTGCTGCATGTCTGTGATCCTAGGCTAGCTTGTCCTTAAGCTGATGTCGGCCTGTTAGCAACTTCATTTGTTACCATTCTTGCCAGACATGCTGGTCTTCAAATTATTGCCTTGATCCTTAGCTTATGAAAAATGGCTCAATGATTTTGGAAACTTATCGTGCTTGATTAAATTTTACTGGATATTTAGCTTATTTAGTTTCTGGTTCTATCACACAAAGCACAGACTGTTAGATTTGGAAACACTTATTTATTGTCACAGAAAAAGATAGAAACATCCTGTTTTTTTATGCTCTACATGTGGAAGAAATAAAGAGATTAGAACTGGTTAGTTCTCTCATTGATACAGATCAGGAAAAAAAAAAAAAGGAAAATTTAGCAATTAGCTTAATTATTAAATAGTTGGTGAGAGTTATGAGTAATTAGATTAATTAAGGTGAAATTAGTGTTAATTGAGCGATTAGAGATCTCAGGTTTTGTTGAACAAAAATATTTTACAAACTGGTTTCTCCTTGTCAAAAATTTTTTATAAGGTTTTTTCCAACAAAATAGATGTTATAAATGGTTTTTTCTGACAAAATTTCCTATTTTTTAATGGAGTCTTCAAAAGTTGAAATATAAGCAGTGGGGAAACGGTGAATTATAAACTTCTAGTAAGAATTATTCTTTTAAAGCACATCTAAATTTAAGAAATAGTACTCGGTTCTTATCTTGCACCGGGGCTTTTGATATTACATCACAGGCATATGCGATTTTTCAATATTTACATTGATAAGATTTGTCCTTCAGGTAAGATCTAATTCTGAGCTAACTTGCCAATTTCAAATTTCAAGTAAAATTCAGTCCAAAGTAGATGCGACTAGTAACCTATGATTCCCCTTAAATGAGTTTTAGTCAAGTGTTTCGCAATCTTTGAACTTAAAGAAATAAGAAAGGGCACTTCTAACCATCTCCCTAGTTTGTTACCGAATACCAAAACATCAATGATCAACTTATATACACCAAGGGAAAATAGAGAGGGTCTATACTCTATACAACATTGTTTAAGTTAATAAAACCTTGTTTGACATTAAAATGCTACATGAGCAGTGCCTTCTTATCTGTTGAGTATCATTTGATTTCTCATACATCCAAGCTTCTTACCAAGTCATTTGTTCATTATATTACGAATGACAAAAAAAAAAAAAAAAAAAGAAAAGTGAGGCGCAACCATTGAGCCATAATTCTATATCACAACATACACTTCCGATTAAGGTTGGCTGTTACTTTCGGTGATAAATTACAACCAGTTAGAAATATAAACCATAGTAAAAAAAAGACAGCCATATTCAGGTCTTGTGCAGGACTTGCAATTGTTCATTTCTCTCTCTAAAAGCTGCTTTTACAACATAGGGTGTAAGGGGAAAAAAAGATACTAACACAGAAGGGGCACCAGAAAATATGTAAAGGATTAAAAAGGAACAGATACTTAGACTACGAAACCACATCTTCCATAATAATAATGATTTCCTCTGCTCTTCATAATCTCATCAAATTTGATTTCACAATCCAAGAAATGAACACTGCTTTCTTGCATGCTCGGGGATCAATCGGACAACTGTTTCTGCTGGCACTCCTTTCAACTCTGTAGTGTTGCGAAAAAGGAAAGAAAAAAAAAAGTCAACTCAAATCTTAGATAGAGTAGTGGCACAACAATGTAGTCTTTCCTTTGATCAATTCTTACCATGAGCCTTGAAGTTGAACAGCGGGGGTAGATTGCGTCCATTTGGCAAACGGGTGTTTAGGTCTCTAAGCTCATCAAAAAAGGGATGAGTCAAGGCATCCAGCTGAAATTGAAGAAAAAAAAAACACACACACACACTTTAGAATATCAGAAGCACATCAGTCACTGATAGAGAGGAGATTAAGATGCTACCTGGTGAATGAGGTATGAACAAGCTTTAAAAGAATTAAGAAACTAAGTAAACATACGTTTACTAAGTAATGTGCCAAGACTTATAAATAAAAATAGAACAATAGAAAGCAACACACTCAGAAATCATGATCTTCTTTCTTTAATGCAGCTTTGGCACAAACAATTAACAACCAAAACTCAAGCTCATTCATTCATTAAAAAAATAAAATAAAATAAAATAAAAAATGAAGGGAATATATCATCAATTTTAATAAACTTATAATAGCTCACTCAAACAAAAGCATGACCTGCAAGGCTGCTGGAGAATACTACTGAAGTACTGATGCAGGAAGGAAAATGCCAATGAATAAATTAACGTACGAAGTTTTTAAATATGGAACTTACAGCTGAACATCGGAGATTAGGAGAATACTGTAGGAGCCTAGAAACCAAGTCAACAGCCTCAGGAGGCATTCGTTTGTGAAATATCTGGTGCAATAAAAAAAAACAGCATTAAAACAATTTAACTAAAAAAGAAAAAGAGAAGATCCAAAATTTGGTCTTGAATTCAACCTTGTGCCATGGATGAGCTTTAATTTGAGGGAATTTGAATTCTGTGTAGTTGGGATTCATACATTTGATTTCCTCTCTTGTTGGAGTGCCCAACACCTGAGAAAGTTTTAGGCAGGCATTATCAATAGACATTCAAGAAGCACCACAGCGGAAATGACTACCAAGTTTCAAGATTGACAGAAAAATGCCTATATTCCCCTCCCCCAAAACTGACACATTTAGCAAGCCAAGAAACAACAAAAACTTAAAACACCATAGTCAACATAGGTGACAAGGGAAGCCCCCCTTCGAGGTGGCCATAAAAGTTGGTCTATACCTTTATAATCTCAACAAGCTGATCAACTCCACTCTCGCCAGGAAATAGAGGCTGAAATATAATATAAAACAGAATATAAATATACATACACATAGAAGGTGCCAACCATTATGTAAAAATGGCAGATGACTTGCAAGAGTATCAAGCTACCTGTCCAAGAAGCAGTTCTGCAAGCACACAGCCAGCAGACCAGACGTCAATAGCTGTAGTGTATTCTGTTGCTCCGAATATTAGCTCTGGTGCTCTATAGTATCTAGAGCAGATATAAGATATATTAGGCTCGCCTTTTATCTGCAGATGAGGAGAAGGTAATTAGATGTGGCATAACACAACAGTAACATACATCTGAAGTAATGGGATGACTAAACAAATTTACCCACATACCAGAACTTTTGCGCTTCCAAAGTCACAAAGCTTCAGCTGGTGCGTATGAGGATTTACCTACATATCATTACAAATAAAGCCAGTAAGAACCACTGACAGAAGTATCCAATTTATAGGCTATAGACAAGCAGGGACGCAAACATGTAATGAAAACGTCGAGTGTATAGATGTGCATGTCGTCCATAATCAGGGTCTAGTGTACATAAAGTAAAATCAGCACTAACAGCTCAGAAAGCTAAACAAAAAACCTCAAAAACTTACCAGGAGATTTTGAGGCTTAATATCACGATGACAAACACCAATAGAGCGGTGAATGTATGACAAGGCTCTGAAAATCTGCAATCATCAAAGAATTGTGCAAAGTCCAAAGAATTAACATTGAGTAAAAACAGGAGACAATGCAGATAAAGATAAACATAGTTGCAAGTTTGCATTTAAATTTGGTACCTGGTAAGTGTATAGTTTAACATAAATCAGAGGCATCCTCTGGTTCATTTTATTGTAGTGCTTGATCACTCGATGGACAGTTTCCGGAACATACTCAAGCACCAAATTAAGGTACAGTTCGTCCTTATCCGTTGTTGAAAAGAAACAATGTTTCAAAGACACGACATTTGGGTGGTCAAGAAGACGCATTGTCTGCAACTCGCGATTTTTGTACCTCTTGTCCTGAAGAACCTTTTTTATAGCCACGGTTTCCCCTGTTTCTAAGCACTTAGCCTACACGAATATAAGAACACAAATTAGCAAACTAATTACATGGACAAGAGACTGTCAACAGTATCTCATATGTCACGAGGACGAAAAGTCTACCTGAAAAACAACCCCAAAAGAACCATGTCCAACAACACGCTCTGCCATGTAGCTAATAGTCTGAAACAGGCCATGAGAAAGATAATAGATAAGCAGCTAATTTCTAAATGTTTGATTTGTGACATACAAATATACCTATTGGCATTATGACATAGCACTCTACCTGCTTTGGCTGGCCATTCTTCCCGCCGATTGTTGTCACTATTATGTGCCCGGTCTCGGTGCCATTGCCATCAACAACTGTTGGTTCCATATCCTAAAACACAAAAACACTTATCAGTAACTAATAACAAACAAGAGAACAAACAAAAAAAACGCAAAAGAAAGAATCATTCATTCACCTTATCATCTCTAATTTTCATGTCATTCATTTCCTCGGGAAGCTTATCAACACCATGACCACTAGAGTCTCTAATACCAGTAGTAGGTGCAACACCTACTGAAGCCATACTTGCTCACAATGTTCGTTTAACTCAACTCAATCACTCAATCATCTACCAATACAAGACAAAACCACAATTAGCTTAACAATACATCGCCACAATCTATTTCTCCATAAGACTATAAATAAAGGCACCTCAGAAACATTACTGATAAGATAAAAAACAACCCCAAATAATCGACGAAATTGGTTCAAATGAGAATCACCAAAATATGCATAAAAATTAAGCTACAACAGACACACATACGCACACATACGCACCCACACCAGCACCGCAACAACAAAAAAGGGTGAATTCAAGCATCAAATACCAAGTTCGAGCTTCAATCATACTCTAATTCTCACTACGACGCGTAAGATCATTCTCTATTTTTCAATACATAAATGTAATAATAGCATGGAAGCAGCTTCACATGTAACTTTACATATATGCAGCTCAAAATCATGCTTGTTAAGCATTCTCCAAACTAATAATTACAAAGAAAAGAAAATGACTGCTTTTTATCATCACTTAGGTCCTACTGAAATTATCTTTGAACATGGATTACAATCTGTTAAAACCAAAAGAAAGTAATTAATTATAAGCTAAATCATTTTTATTTTTTTGTGATTATTGGTTTGAAGTATGCTTAACAAGCATGCTTTTAACAAAACATTTAAAAAATAAAATTAACTTAGCAAAACAAATGATGAAAAGAAAAACCCACATCAAAGATTGCAACTTTCTACAATTTCATAGCTTGACCATAGTGGAATCATTGCCTAATTTAACAAATTCCTCAAACTTCAATTTATTTCTATCCAATTAAAATAAAAAATTAAAAAAAAAACGAAAAAAATCAACAAATAAACGGTCTATAATAGCCACAGAATCAAAAACATAAGACAGATCCAAATAAACCAACAAAACAAGAAAAAATGATGCATGAAAAAATCAAAACCCTAGAATTGAAACCCAGTAAAAATGAAAAAGCAGCAAAATTTGTGTAAAATCCCAACAAATTAGCAGAACCCAAGAAAATAAAACAAAGTACCGATCAATTGCGAAATTTACAGACAAAATCCAGCAGATTTCACCAAGAAAGAAAAGAACAGAGGTTTGGATCAAAAAATTAAAAAATAAAAATAGGAGAGAGGAAATTAGAGAGAGAAAGAAAAAGGGAAGAACAGATCCATACGGAGGAGAGAGAAAGATGAAGAGGGTGTCTGAGTGTTTTTGTTATTTTCCTCGGATTTTTATTTATTTTTTTAATTTTTAATTTTATTTATTTTTTGGGTCCTTCTTTCTGTGTTAGTGTCATAATGGGTTGGGTGACAGTCAAAGATGAAAGCATAAAATATTGACATTGAGAAGCTAAAGCAATTATATATTTTTATTTATTTATTTTTATTTTTTCAGGTAAGGACCATAAAAAATCCTATACTCTTAAAGTTGGAACATTGGTCTTAACTCTTCATCAACTTAAGGGTTGTTCACATTTACTTATTTTCAGTTCAGTTCAGTTCAGCTCTAATTAGTTTAATTCAGTTCAGTTCAGCTCCTAATTTCCATCTCTCATAAAATAATCATTTCAGCTGAATTCAATTCAGTTCGGTTCAGTTCAGTTCAGCTCCAATCAGTTCAATTCAGTTCAGCTCCAATCAGTTCAGTTCAGCTCCAATCAGTTCAGTAAACATGAACAAGCCCTAAGTCGGGTTCTCTTCAACTTATTTCAGGTATTTATTACTTATTTTAGATACTTATAAATTGAGATCAGATCAGATCACACCAGATCAGAACTTTTAATTATCATTTACTTATTGTTAAATATAGTTAATTTTATATAACAAAATTCTTTGAATATTACATATTTTAAAAGTTTATAATGAGACGATTCTAATAAGATCTATTTTGATAATGTTTTTCTTTATAGATTAATAATTTAATGCAGTCAAAATTTAGTCAAATTATAAAATCAAATCAGACCAGTTCAGATAATAAAAATTAAGATCAGACCTTATTAAAAATAGATCAAATCTCCTTGTTTTAGGTGAAGAGAACAAGTTCTTAACCAAGTTAGCATTTACATTAAGGTTATACTTTGAAATGGAGTACTTTAAATCTTAATGTTCAATAGACAATAGCTGATTTGTTGTATATATAAATATACTTTGTATCATGAAAAATAATATGTCATAGAGTGTATTTTGTTATATTTGTCTTAATTGTATTTATAATTAAAAAGTATTTTTATGAATTTTATTTTCATGCAATTAAAATAACCGTTTAATTTAAGAAAATTTATACTTACCAAATTTGGTATGAATATTTATAAATATCAAGCTAATGATTATAGGTTACGAGTATATTAAAACATAACCTTTGTATCGTTATTTTGTATAAGATTTTTTTTTTAACAAAATGTTATTTTAATTCTGTTACAATATTGTATGAATAAACTAAATAATGTAGTAATAGGTTTATGGACGGTAATGATAACTACAGAATGGAGTGGTTAATGTTAATTATTAAGGGTGTCGTTAATAAGATTGATATTTTTTATTTATATTTTAAGGACCGTTCAAACATTTAAAATTTGTGCTAAAATAAAATAGTAAAAAATAAATTAGGAAGTCAGAGATTTTCAGTGTGTGGATGGGAAAAGATTGGCGCCAATATGATGACAATTGAGATGGGCACCCACTTTCCTCATATCCATGATAATACCAATTATTTACACATTTTTATTTTTTTATTTACAAACCTAACATAATTTTCTATCATTCATTTATTGGTTTCCAATTTGCAACAGGAAATTAGTTGTTATCTCATTTTGTCGTTTTTTTAATAAAATATTTATGCCTTACGTATATATATGTAAAAAAAGTCATACAACATTCACAAAAATATATGTAATAAAAATAGATAAAATCTAACAAATGCTCCGACATAACAAATCATCGGAGTGTCAAATTATATTTCTCCACCGGCATTGCGATTGTTAAGCAGATCTTAAAAGTCGAAAGTGAAATATTTTGTACATTACTAAATTTGTAGTCTAGTGAAAAGGGGTATATGCTTTGGGTATCCTGCTTTCAAGCATTCTTTATCTTAGGTTGGGAGACAAGGTAAGTGTGAAGTAATGATTATGCATAAGCTTCTCGGTGATTAAAGAAGTATTAGGATCTCAAAAGATTGTGGTACCAATAATTATTACTGCTGTCACTTTTAGAGCTCCAAGTATCAAATATGAAGGCCTCTTCTTTGGATTATCATTGTATGAATGTATATATATTGTAGTACAATATTATGTTTAATCTCCTTTTTCTTTTTGTTCATTTTGCCATTATGAATTACTTCGTATGAATATAGTCTAGCCAATTTACAACCTATTGCATTATTAAAGTCTCTAGCAAAATCATAATCCATATTTTTCTTTTCACTATAATCAATCGTATAATACAAATGTTAAAACCACAAATAGTAGTGAGTGTATGACGAGATTTGATTACATGCCTCACTGTTAAGCTAAATGATATCCACGTTTTATCCAAATAGTTTAAATAACGCAATATGTATCAATTTATGAGTATATGGTCGATTGGTTGGAACACTTTATACAGCCCCTATTGTCGTACAACAAATTTGCACATAGCATCATACGGTCATTGCTCTCCTCTTTACTCTTTAGGAGAAGAGAAGGAAATTTCCAAACAATTATTTTGAATGAACCGAATTAATGATGAAAATTAAAAGAGTCTCATAAATTAAAAGTAGAATTTTAGGTGAAGATGCAAAAATTGCCCAAAGAATCAGCTGCCTACTCTGTGAATCTTCTAGTAGGGCTTATTTGGACGAATTCTCTCTCTCAATCTAAAACGAAGGAGACACTAAAAAGGTAGTAAGGCTAACTAACCAATAATTGCTTAATAATATTTGACCAATTAAACTACACCCACAGACATATTCCAACAAGATTTAATGCTCAACCTCAAACGTCAAGAGCAATATTATCTACCCATGTATATATATTTTTTTATTTCCACATTATTTATTGCGGAGTATATATTTTTATTTGAATAGGACATTTAAAGTACAGTTTTATTAGCAAATATACTTAAGAATCAATTCAATTCAACAACCATTTAATTTTTATCATGAGAATCAATGAGTTAGTTAGAAAGACATGGAAAATGTAGCTCACAAATTGAACTTCTTGATGGAATTTGATGGCAAGTAGTGTGTTACGCGTAGTTGTCCAAATAACATCATTATCATTATTTTCGGGTGTAGGCTATAAAAAAGACCGATCTATTTTTGTCAAGGCATTGTGCCTTAAAGTTGACTAGCCTAGCTCAAAAGCTACAAGTTACGTTGTGTCACAATTCTCGAAAGAGCAGCCTAGACACGAGTCGCATGACCCGAATTCATGTGTGGGTGCACCCAGCACGCTAGATCCAAAAATAAAATAATAAACCTAACCACTAGACCAAGTCATGCTTCGAGTTTCAACATACTACCCCAGTTGCAAATAATATGTAACGAAGGTAGTAAAAAGTTTGGTAGGGAGTTTATCAAAAAATCTGCCCAAAAACCACATACACGATACACTGCTTAAATGTTTCTTACACATTTTGGCAGTTGTTTTCATGCGATGTTAAATCACTTTAATGGGGATAAGACTTATAAACCCAATAAATTTCTAAATTTACTTTACTCCGTAACAATCATGACGTTGCTCTTACCGAAAGAAAAGAATGCATCTTTCATACAGACCACATAAAAAAAAAATCTAAAAAAGAAAGACGAAATTATTCAGAGGATGAAAAATGGTGGATAAGACGAAAACAAAAAAACAGAGAAAATCATGAAATCAAGGAAAATGACATACTAAAATTATTTTTAATTAATACTTGTAATAGATTAAAAATAGGAAAGCAACAAATAGAAAGAGCTGTGCTGTCATGTCTTCTGTGTTCTGCTACTGAATAGTCAAATACTCATCTATAATTGCCTTACTAATAGAACTATTAATTTACACCCAGATGGACCCCACTTGCTGCATTTCCTTATTCTATCATTCAAAATCAACACTTCAAATCTCCCTTTGTCCTACTAATTGTCTAGCTTAATCTATATCCGGTGATCTTAGTGGGACAGAGGAAGTAGCAAAGTTCGACTCTTCAATTGATTGATCACAATTTTAAGAACCAAGCTCCTGTTCAAATTTAACAAACTGTTCTGTACAGACATTTACTGATACAAATAATTTTGGCATTGTATAAGACAAAAATTACTGAGCACTCTGTAGCTTTTACATCAGACATCTTATACAAATGGCTTTGGCCAAAACTGTCCCAGGGTAATGTAGGGGATGATAAATCCATCTCATAGTTGGGCAAAAAAAATCCAATCTTGGACATCTTTAAAATCTTGACATACATAAATGTTTGGTTTTTATATATGTTCAGTGGAAAAGCCTTAAGAATGGATGATTTTGCACATCTCTGGGATGGAATTAACATGACTAGGGGATACGGTTGCTCCAAGGAGCATTTAAAACCAAAAAAATAGTACTACTATTGATACCATCCTGGGAAAAAAAGAGAAGAAAAAAAGAATCCCCCTTTTTAGGATTTTTGTAGGCATAAAGAATTTGTTGCAACGATAAGAAATCCAATGAAACGATGTAGTTGATCAATACCAGTGAGCAAGTAGGAGGCAGCAACATACATGTCGAAGCTGCTGTAAGTACGGTTTATCAACCACCGCTCTGCATTGAGAATTGAGGCACACGACCCAGCGGAATCACGAAATCTTTCATGATCTCGTACTCTTCAGCACTTATCTGGGCACCACTTAAGACCTACAGAGGCAACATCCAAACGTAGCCACTTTAAACATGTTCATATGTCCTAGGAGACAAGTTCTGAATAAATTTTAAATTTTTTTTTGAATGTTAGCTATTCTGCTCAAAGGCAAATGACATGGACATAATCAATTACAAAAATTGGCAATGGATTGGGCCAATCAAACTCGAACATTTCACAATGGCCAAACATGGCCAGAGACCATGAAATCCCAACATACAAACTAGACTAACAAAATTATCGACTTTCAGAGTCTACATTCACTTCATTAAAGCATATTGGGCAGAAGACTACACTTTTCAAACAGATAGTAATAAGGACTATTGGGTGAAGTAAATAAGTACTTTACATTGAAATCAGTAAAATCTACACCATGGAAGAACAATGCACAAACATCCTAAACTGTTAACAACGCTTATTACACAACAAAACTACCTTGTGTCTGACTGTATGCAAGTATATGAACCTACAGATTCTACACTTAAACCTCGTTTGTCACCATGTCTACCTGACACTCCCCAATGCATGTGGGTTTTGACAAATGGAAAAACCCCTGAAACAAGATGTTAGCAGCTGCACCAGGGAGGAGATAATTTTACATCTCTGTGGATGACAAATCCCCTCCCTCCCCTCCCCTCTCTAAATCATAGAGTATCAAATGCTTGGGATCGCTCAAATGACCTTTCATAAATATGCTGTAGCATGTGTGCAGATTTTCACTACATACTTTTTTTTCCAACTGTACTTCCACTAATCACTCAGGCATTGGGATATTTTCATACTAAGTTCTCTCCTGTACATTCAAGAAATATAAAGAATTGGAATTCTAGCAACAATAAGCCCTATACATTTTTAAGGACCATGTAAATCCATAAACCGTATCTCCATGTCCAACACTTGGTTTCTTATTGTCACTTCCACACAACTCTAGACGTATAGTCCCAATTCCTAGCAACGCCTTAACTATACACATTCAAGAGGGACAACAAGCAAACATCACAGATGGTATACTGTACCATACCTGTCCGTAATACAATTGATCTCCATATCGTATACACTAGCTTTGTTCATCTGTACTTTTAAGTCTGCCAATAATATTAGCATTACTACCCCAAATTACTTGTTCTAGATTGTCAACCAGCTAGCAAAGTCATGCTAATACTCTCGTAGAAAGAACTCAAACACTGTTCTTGTCAACCATATGCATATCTAACCAACAGTATGTACTTCAAATCAATGGCACCTAACCAATATACGAAAACAGTTACTTAAGAGAACCCCGATTTAACATCAGCTACTGGTTACAAGTCCAAGCATGAACCTATTGGCTGAAACCGCTGAACAAAGGTTCAATGCCAACATTAATTCGATACATAACAATGGGTTGTTGGATACAGTACTTTTAAGGCTTGAAGTCTATTGTTCTCAAATCCTTGCCAAAAGCCAGTACACAAAAGAGATGAAAAAATAATTCAGCTGCACACTGTTAATCTGACCCACTCTGCTTTTTGACCGCCTACTGCTTGCAGGTCCTCTCTCTCTCTCCATCCCTATCTACTCAGATTCTTCTTCAACTTTAAAGGACAATATCTACACACTATATCTCCCATGTCCTCTTCTGGCAACCATCAACCCATCAAAAGTCAATGAAACTACCTCAGTTAAGACTCTGAGAGTTATCCAAGTGATGTGACTAAAAGTCCCACCAAACCTCTCATTAGTTGATGGCTTGATTTGTAAATACAAGGTTTTCAATAAAATCCTCAATCTGAAAAACCATCAAGATCTTTCACAAAAACTAAGATCAATGTAATTTCTAATTTTTCTCTCCTTCGTAAAAGCCCATGCACTACTGCAGCCCTTACCAGGTTCAAACAGAGAACCCAACTGTATTTTGTACCTGGAAGTCTAAATCCACATACACTGATGTTGACATTGGCGCGGCAGAATGGGTAACATAACTATTTCCTCGGACTTAGAATGTTTTCATACAAATTCTATCTTTTACAGTCAAAAGTGCTAGAAAACAAAACACGTAGTCACAAACTTTAAACCGTTGTCTTCCATCAAGCCCACTAAAGATTTCTACGATCTACTCTACACATCTATTAAAACTATATCTATCAAACCAAGTCTAATCCTGCTTCCTTAGCAATATGCACCAAAAATTATTACAATTTCTAGATTAAGTCAATTTTGGATGCCTTAGCAAGCTGTTTGGGTTTGGCAAGTTTTTGGCAACTGAATGTTCAAAACCAGAAGTAACCAGCTTAGTTTTGGGACAATTTTGAGTCTAGAAAAAACATTTCATGTAATCACAGCACATAAATTTCTCCAATGGAGTGTAGGTCATCTCCACTGGAGAATATAAATATCTAATAACAAAGCTCCCAACCTCCTCGTTAAAGCAGGTTAATGTAGGTCAGATGTAAATCATTTTGCCCCTGCAACTGCAAAGCAGCTATTATGTTAGATCCCTTTTTAAAATCAATCAAACAATCTACACCTACCTTCTATTATAGATTTTATCACCTTGTCCTTGGTTCAACTTGACTTTTCACAAAAGATAAAATTCATGGAAATAGGCTATTTAACATAGACTAAACTGGGAGTGATGCAGAGAGAAGCATAGCAAAAGAATGCATAACTAGATCATCAATCATATATACAAAAATGGAGGAAAAATCGTCAAGGGAAAAAAAGAAAAAGGAAAACAACTAATCACATTTAAAGGGTATTAGGACAATAAATGAGACACTTGATTATTTAATATCAAACTCAGAAAATGGGTCAAGAAATAGACTTTTAACTTTATTTGGAAATGCAGAGATATCACTAAGAGTCAAAGGGTGCAAATAAAGAAGGACATGGACAAAGAGTCAGAAACTATTAAGCAAAAAATCTTACCTTGGGGATCAGAATCCTCCTGCTAGTCAAGTATGCAGATAGTCCAGGAATCCTACAGACAGAAAGGGCATCAATGAATAGAAGAGCAATTACTTGCCATTGCTTCATTCTAAGTGGAGGAAGTGCATCCATAAAAGACATCGTTTCCAGCAAGCAGGTCTGCATACAAACAAGCTTATAAGTGAACACCGGCCTCAAAGATATGGAAACAGCACAAGGACCGAATAAATAGTAGCTTCTTGCCAAAAAGAGACGAGGAAGAGAAATTGAGATAAAGGAGCGTATTAGAAAACAGCCAGAGCCATTTATACAATTAGATAATGACCATAATGGGGGATAGAGAAAAGGAAAAAAAAAAAAAAAAACAGTACAAAGAACAGGATAAATCAATCAACAAAATACTAGAACTGGTAAATTCCACCATTACAAAAGTAGATACAAGAAATGACAGCAAAAAGAGTCTGAGCAGAAATCATGCAGCGGTCATTAGGATTTAAAAATAGCATGATCTTAGAAAATGCATAAACACAACTAATCACTGATTGGCAGGGAAAGAGAGGTCGCCCAAGCAATTAATAACCAAGAGTTCAAGATTAACATACCATATCCAGCAATAGACATGCCCACAAAGTAAACAGTCATGATATTGACATATGTCAATTCAATTACAAAAGCACGGCTACAAGGAGCTACAAAATAAACCCAGATAATTAGAGGTCAGTACCACTTCACGTTCCAGAGTAGATACTGGTGTTGGCAATTTTAGATCAGCAATCAATCCAGGCAAAGCTCGCGCAAGACAACTAGATAATGTTTGCTTGATTTCTGGAGAACGGCCATCAGGAAGCACTATTTTGCTGGGATATTCTCTTCCATTTGTAAACATATACTCTTCATGAACACTCTCATCTCTTCCATATATATAAGCCAGCGAGGATGATGTCAGCCAAGAAAAGAGAGCATCCCACATCAAGGCAAATGGTGACAACTGAAGATCCAAACAATGCTTAGTAGAGCATTTAAAAATGAACATGTGTACTGAAGTAAAAATTAACAGCACTTGTGGTAGCCAGTAAAAAATAGCGGTAATGGAAACGATATAGAGTGTAATTTGACAAAGAAATACATGTACATAGAAATGCAACCTTATCCCCAAACATGTGTTTTTCTTCGTTACTGTTCAATTCCACCCAGTACCACCCCAAATGGCTGGATGGTAATGGAAATTTGTGAAGAAATGTACATAATTTGGGATGAACTAGCACTACCATGAGAATGGAAATTGGATTTCTTCTTACAAATTACTCCACAATATAAAAATTCAATCTCATTGCCACCATTTATTACCACTTACCAAACAAAGCTGTAACATTATTAAAACTTACTGTCAAGCTGAATCCTTCTGGAGAAGTATCAAACCATGAGTTATCAGAGTCAAAGACACGATTCAAGTTGCCTGGTGTCTTAGGCAACTTTTCAGTAGCTAAGTTCTCTAATGCATCATCTCTTACAGAACGTTGTCCTTCATCTGCTGTTTTTGGCTGTGGCAACACTACGATTCCAGCCTCAGAAACTGAAGTCAAACAACCAACATATAAGAAAATCAGTGCAATTAGGCTTTTACACACAAACAATGTTCTCAAATTAATAACCACACAGAGTGCAGATTATACCAGCATCATCAGCATCAGATTGCCCAGATGCAACAGCTTCTGCTGCCTGGATCAATGCCATCGCACAAGCTTCAGCAGAGGCAAACCGCTGGAAATCATCCTCTTCCCCTGCCTCTTCGCTTCTTGAAGTGCTTGGACCTTCTTTTGCGTTATTATATTCTCTAAACTCACAGAGATTTCCAATGGAAAGACCATTGGGTTTCTCGTCAGCCCAAGTTACAGAGCGTGCAAGTTTCTTTACCCCAGAAGTTCTAAGAGCAGACTTTCCTTTTGATAAACTAGAGTGAACAACTTTTTCAGAATGCGTGCTACATGAAGTGGAACCATTCTGATCTTGGTGAAAATATACTTCGGCTAAGCTTGCATCCTGATCTAAATTATTGCCAGCCCCAATTAAAGCTGAATCCATAGAACTCTGTATATCATTGTCCCCAGGAGAAGTGGACTCCTTACTTAGATTACCAAGATCCAGTTTTTCAGAGAATTCTCGGGACATTTGATTCAGATCAGATTTGACTTGACTGGAAGGCAATTTGGAGACACTGTATTCATCTTGGGTAATGATGGTGCTCGTAAAGTTTACACTGCCAAAAAATGAATCTTTGCCCTTTGTCGAGAGAGACTTCTTTGCTACTGAGCCTGTAGTAAACTCAAGCTCGGTTCAGACTAAATGGAACTAATTCACATAGATGAGTTAAAAGAAAATTCAAATAGATTATCCATGGTATTGATGAATAAAGCACTCAATTTAAAAGCCACATATGCCAATAATACCTTTTTTGGGTTCTGACTGCACTGACTTGGAACCACTTTCTAACTTCTTAGGGGCAGTAAACTCATCATTGGTTATAATCATACTGGTGAAGTTTACATCACCTAGCAAAGGTTCCATTGTTTCTGATTGATTGAGCTGAAAATTCTTGTCAGTTTTAGGAACTTCTGTAGAACCAGTTGTGACATCAATGGATTTAATAACAGTAACCTCGAAGTCAGACCCATTTGAAATGGCATCACTGTGCTTATTCAACTTGGTATCACCTGGTTCAGATCCTGAAATGTGCAACCATTCAACAAAAAGAACAATTGAAATTCACAACCATGATCCAATTTCCACAAAAATAAGAACATGATCAATTTACAAAAGCTAAGATGATCTCTTCTCACCTTTTGCAGAAGCTTCTGATCCTGATGTATTGGAGAGACGATCTCTGTGTGGAACATACCCTTCAATTGCATTCGAAGGACCAACCCACTCCTCCATTGAAACTTCCCCTCCTTTTGTCTCAACATTCTCCTTAATCATCAATTTCGACAACCCCAAGTCCCCATTCTCCCCCTTGCCCTCCTCTTCCTCATTTTCCAAACCCTCATTCTTAAACAAACTCAAAATCTCATTAACCTTAGCCGGGTTCAAAGCCGAGCATCTCTCCTCATTTAAACTCCCGGCAAACGCCTTGCTATTGATCAAACAACTAGAACAGCAATACAAATAACTCTCATGAAGATCATACACCCGGTGCTCCTTAATCGAAATGCGGTACTGGCCCTTTTTCGGGTGCTCCACAGGCAATGAATTCGGGCACAAAGGATAACCACATAGATTAGCAATCGTACGCTCAGTCACTACATCGCCATAATCACTCCTAGACATTAAAGACCCAGCAGCAAAAAGCTGACCATCATCTTCAATACCATCAAGAAGTGCAAGCTGCAGCTTATGCACTGCTTCTGATACAGTAATTATCCTATCCTTTTCCATCTAAATTTCTAGGGTTTCAGCAAGGGTTTTCCCACCTTAATTTACAAGAAAACAAATCAACCCCAAAACCCCCTCAAAAACTACCAAATTAGGGTTCAAGCAATCGATAAATCACTGAAATACAAAAATTCCCAATTGAGTACAACAAATTACGCAAAAAGGAGTATGAATGAATGATGATTTAAGCAATTAGTATGATTTCATACTGAATTAAGCGGCAAAAAAAGAGAAATTGTTTGCTCAATCTTGTTCTTCTTCTTCAGTAATCAGCAATGATTCATTCAATCTCGAGTAAAAATTGGAAGATTGATTGGTTTGTTAACAAGAATTGATGTGCAGAGGAGAGAGAAAGAGCACGAAATCTGGGGTCGGTGGTATGGAATCGCACATAGAGATAGGGGTTGAGTTCCAATTTTCGTCAGTTTGTTAAGACTGCCGCTTTGAACTTCGAAGAGGGAGTTTGCACAGGGGAGATAGAGAGAGGAGAGAGATTAGGAACAAGATAGGGAGACTTTTGGAACGTGACTTTTAAAGGAGAGCGACACGAGCAATGATAAATCTATCTCCGATATTATTGGACTATAAAGCAGATGGTATATTACTTCTGTTTCATATAGAGTACGAGTATATATTAATTGTAATTATGGGAATTATTTGTGATACTTAAAATATTTCAAAGTTTTTGATACAGAAATATGAAACGGAAGTAGTATTTTGAATTTTGGATGTGTTAGTGTCAGTTATGCTGATTTATATCTTAGAATTTCTTTATCAGTTGAAATGTTATGAGGGTTAAGAATTTTACTTAAAATATCTTAGAATTTACCAACAAGTCTTAAGTTACAAGTCTTACCATCTTAGCCATTTATTAATTCTGTTTTCTATCCAGCAAAATTATAGTTAACTTAGATAAGTTAATTGGTGTTTTATTATACTATTTGTTTCCATCATGTAATGATTGAGTTTGACAACTAAAAAATGTTTATAACAAGACTTAAACTCGAAACCAACAAGTACAAACTAGCAATCCATGACATCGTCCGGGCCACACACTAGTTTGTCATTATATTAGACCATTTGATAATTGTACATACCTTCATTCCAAGGATGGAATCATTAATGTATCTCAGGGTTAAATATATACTTCGTATAATACTATATATGTATCTCATGGTTAGATTTTAGCGTGTGCATTTATGCATCCTTGACAAAGAGTTTGTCAAAGGGTGACAAATGGGTTGCGGAAACTAGAATGGGAAAGGGATAGACAATACTTGTGATAATTCTAGTAGTGGTGTTAGTGGATGTAGTTAAAGGGCAATTGTTCATGTAGGAGTATACCCATAAGAGCAATTAGCAAAGGGCCAAAGGGCACCAAAATGTTTGAAATGGGCAAGTGACCCTTTGGCCCCTTTCCTTTCTTGTCTACTCCGCAATAGACTTCTCATAAAGATAATGATAAAAATGGATTTGGATTTGGTGGCACCTACAAGTATATTTTTGTGCCTTAGCCCTTAGTGACTTCATTACAAATGATTGAATGAATAAACATTATTAGCTTAAAATAAAAAAAAAAATAACAAAGGAACAAATAATGTGAGTTGAAGAGGGTGTCCTAGTTCATCAATGAGTTTGACAATTTTATTAAAATATATTCTACAGAGTATATCAAGTTAAGAAACACAACCATAGTCTCATTTTCAAAATCTACAAATTTGACAATTTTCATTTTCACTTCTTCAAATGAATCAGGGCACAAACCCCTTTGCACAATACCACCCATGTCCTAAACCAAGAGGAGAAAAATGTTTGGACGGTTGGACCTCCTGAATCGACGAGGAACTTGTTCTACTCATAAACCTTTATCGGGCCTCTTGCTTCATCAGCATGGCATCAACTAACTAGCTTCGTTTCACACTACTAAGATATGATTATCTTAGCAAATGTTACATTCATTGCGACAAGTGTTTAACAAACAATGCAATATGTACATTAATTTTGGAAAGAATTTTTACCATATTGCTTTTATTACCTGTAATACAGGATGCGAGAGGAAAAAACATGACAGATATCAACTTGCAGAAATGAGGGATCCAAATGAAGAAAGAATTATGCTAGGAAAAAAAAAGGTACTTGATTCCAACAAATAAAATCACCATTTTACATGTGAATATTCTTTCATTTCTGGGATGAACTTATACAATGCCCACTGCAAAAACCATAACAAGAACAAAAGCAATGAAAAAGTACCCATATCTAGAAGAACACAACCCAAAAGAACCTATCTAGAACCCATATCAGCTGACCACAAAACTGAACTTACCAAGATAATGGATCAGTCTGCCAAACCCATCTACCTCCTACCCTTAGGACGCTTAGGCAAGCTGCTGCTGCTAGGGCCAGGACGGGATTTCCCAAAACTTGCCTTCATCTTCCTTTTACGTCTCTCTTCCTCGCTGTCAGATTCATCTCCTCTCTCACGGTCTGCATTGCTAGCTTCTCTCTCTAGCTCTTCCCAAGTCAAACCTTCCTCTTCCTCCTCTTCTTCTTCATCCTCTTCCTCTTCGTCCTCATCAGACTCCACCAAAGATTCACTGTCAGAGGCTTCATCTTCTGACTCTGACTCAGCCTCCACATCAGATGGCTCATAGCCTTTATCTGACTCTGACTCATCGGTTTCAGAATCACTTGCATCCATGTTCAAGAATTCCCACCCTCCATCTTCTATAAATTTCTTTGGGTCATCAGTGATAGTCTTCAGAATGGCACGCCAATGCAGATTCAATCTGCTCTCGTAATATTTAATATCAGTGGTATCTAGCCATTCTTTGATACTCTCCAAAGAGCTGGTGGGGATAGAATCGATTCTGAACACATCTTTCTTGAAATCCTTGAATATGATTGTCATATCGAAATTCTTCTGCCCAAAGCCTACTCTCTCCAGGTTCACAATCTCAATCTCACTCAGGGTGATCACAAGGAAGGGTGTTTCGATCAGCTCAACAAGACAGCTTGAAGTGGGGACAATGAAAGCAGAAGCCTTATATGGTACACCATGGAAGCCAAGCTCCCTCAAAGGCATATCAAACTCCAGGTCAAGATCTTTAAACTGTGGCATCCCCCAAAGTTCATTTACCCTGGTGACAAAATTTTGGAAATCCATGTTGATTTTGTTCTTCCTGTCTCTTTCTCGCTGCTCTTCTTCAATCTCATCAGGATCATAGGCAGATCGTCTCCCACCACCCAGGGTCTGGACCACTTCCATCACTTCAACGTAAAACTGCACATCCTTGGTCTTTTTGTTACCCACCATTATATGATTGTGAAGGTGAAAATGAAGAAGAGTTATCATCTCATTTTCTGCAGGCTGGAAGAATGCATGCTTGATATTAGCAAACATTATATCAACACGCTCATCTGACCTGGAGGTAGAAAACCGAAATCCATTCACATGTGCTTCTAGAGTACCAGGCAGCTTTCTTCCCCGCCCACTAAAAGCAGGACGGACCCATAGATCAGACAGTCTCATTGGCTTGGATCTGTTTTGAGCAATTATAAGTTTTTCCTGAGTGACCAAAGTTGCCCTCTCAGCCCTCTCAGACTCCCTAGCAGCAACCTGCCGCCTAAGTGTCTTTATCTGTGCAACCACCTCATTCACATGCCTAGGATCTTTTGAGCGGAATGAAACTTCCTTCACAAATATTGCCCCCTGATTCTTCAAAGAATTAGCATCGTGTGGACTAAAAGGTGTGCCTGGAACATTGAAAATTATCCTGACATAACAATTGCGATTGGTGTCTGACTGACTGGTGATAGTCTTCACAGTGGCAATGTGGAAAGGGACCATGTTTCCATAGATGGGCAGTAAAATAGCCTCATTCTTCTGATCAACCTGAATCATCATTTCACCCCTTGCATGTGGGAGATCATTTACATTCTTGTAAGCAACCAGCTCTGTTGAAGATCTTGACGAAGAACGATTATCTCCTGCCCCTGCACCACCACCAGCAAGTCGCCGAGCAGTTTCTTCATTCTTTTGACGAGCAAGTTCAGCTTGATGCTGCCTCCTAAGCTCTTCTCTGTTAATCTCCCCATGATCTGACCTTAAAGTAGTTTTTGTAGGAACAGCTTCAGCCTCATTAACCTTGCGCTTGGCCTGTGGAAGACAAAAATCGGCAAGGTAATCAAGTGAGAAGAAATCACAGATAAAAGGGATCACATATAAACTGTTCGTACAAAGTAGCCACATATTCAGCTTATTGGTCATGTATATCACACCTAAATTTAATTTTAGTAGAGCAACGAATGGCAGAAACTGAATATGTGTAAGCTATGTTACCTGGACACGGCATTTTGGCCGGCATACCCGGGTCGATACGACGCGACACCGATCCGGGTATGAAATCCGTTCCGGATACTCCATTTTGTTCTCGGGTACGGCGGCCATTGAAGGAGTTGAAGCTTTGAAGAAGATGAAGACGGTTCTCAAACAATTTCGAAGATGAACACGATTACGAGTTTTCTCAATGCAGTTTTCTCTCTCTTTCTTCTTTCACGTGTATTTACTTATTTAATTTCTGAAGTTTTTGACTTTTTTTCTCCCTCCTCTCTCCTGATTTACCTAGCAGTAACATTTTTTTTTTAATATATGTGCTTAAGGGTGGCGGCTAGGGTTTTGTTTTAATTGGTAAAAAGCTTAAAAGGCCTTAAACCTATGTTTCTCTATCAACAACTTGGGCTTTTTTTAAATAAACAACTTGGGCTTTTTATTTTGTTTACTTTTTTTTAGCAATCCACTCACCTAGATATAAAAATCTATCAATAAAAACCACCTATATAATTTTTGATATATTATGGACAAAATTATTGCCGTATCCGTACCCGAGTCCAATGTTAAGACGGTGTCCCCGTGTCCTAAATTTTTGAGAATGGCGTATCCGACACTCGGATACGTACCAATATCGGATACCCGTACCCGTGTCAATGTAACATAGTGTGTAAGACATGCAATAAAGACATATAACATCATGAGCAAGTCAAAAAATTATGTTCCCAGAAAGTCATAAGTGATGTATTTAGGAACAAAAAAGGGAAGTGCATCTGAATGAAGTCACTATAAAAGGCAGCAATGGAATACATAGCAAGTTTAAATCTCACATATATGGGACTCCATTGTTTCAGGCTTCCCTCCCAAAGTTAATCCAATTTCCAGACACAACTCACATAAACTTTTTTCTTTTCCCAAATTACAGCTTTGATTTAATGCTTTGGTTTCCAACCTAAAAAAAAAAAAAAAAAAGACAACTGCAAAAAGCCTTTCCACATTTCCCATGAAAATAAAGGTTTTCTGACTATCCAATGTCCACTATGACTACAACTTTCAGATAACAGTAAAGAGTTATCTGATGACTCTTATTCCCTTCCACACTTTTCCTTCTACTCTTTCTCTTGGCTATTCCATCTCTTTAATTTAAGTGAGGATAATCTTCCCACTTTAGTTTTTCTCCTCCTTTAATTTCCTAACATTTGTAACTCCTCTTATGAGCAAGGTCATAAATTAATGGATATCAGTTGAAAGTGAAATTATGTCTGTTAGCTTGGTGAAATGGAAAAGTAAAAGTAAAAGTAAAATTTGATCAAAAAGTAAATGAACTATAGATCATATTCTAAATGTATGTGAATTAGAGGTTTACAATACATGTCAAGTTTTTACACACGTCAACAAGAAACCAGAGCTAGGTTCAGGACTTACCTAATTAGACAATTTAATGAAGCCCAAAAAATCGCTTACAAACGTCACAATAATAATCAATTCACTGAGGTGCACCTTGGGGAGGAGCAATCAATCACATATTCAAACTCAAATTATATGATAACATTCTCGGTCAATATTAAAACCCCTTGAAGATCACGTACAGATCTCCTCACACAGAGAGCAACAAATATACTCTATAGAGCACAAACATCATGAAATTCAACATAAATACACATATAGTCGTTAACAGTTTCTTTTTGGCTAAACTGATGTAAATTCTTCTTCTTCAGTACATCTTATATTTCCATAAACAACTTACTCCAATACACAAAATTTTCACTTTCTATTTGATCAACTTTTTACAATATAAATCTTTAAACCATGTTCTTAAATTAACCATAAAAGCACATGTTAATCATCAATAACACTAAGAAAATTTTCAAAAACAGCATGCATATATTATTTGGGATATACAAGTAAAAGAGTAATTGAATTAATAACAAGCCAGAGTAACAGAACACTCTAAAAAGTCAATCATCAGTAGAATTATGTTCAAAACCATTACCTTCGGTGGCTCAACCTCTTCCTCTTCCTCATTGAATGAGTATGCAACATCCTTCAACGCCTTAGAGCTCAATGCAGTTGTAATTTCCGGGCCCTTCTCCCCAACAATGACGGTATCCGCTAAAAGCAAGGCAAAGTTCTGGCTTTTGGGGTTAGTTGCCTGAGTCTTCATGTTCTGAAATCCTAAAACAACATTAAAAACCATCCCTGGCTTCAATTCCTTCTCATTTTTAGCATTCAAGTTCAAACCCGACTCCCTGAATTCAAGGCCAATACCAGTACCCGCTGATTTAGTCAAATTCGCCACCAATCCCGGGTCCTCTTTCTCGACCACAGCAAGAGCGGCAAGATAAACATCATTAGCTTTGTTCCCAGGCTTCAAAGCACCAATGGCTGCTTCTTGCGCCTTAAGCAAAACCTCATATGCCTTACTCTGATCCGAATTGGCATCAATCAATATCGTCCTTGCTATATTCGAGCAATAGCTATTATACCTAGACCCAACAGCACAAATAATCACACTAGCAGGCTCATAATACAAATTCTCATCATTACTCGAGGCACTCGGCCTCAAATCAAACTTCCCACCACTCTGAATGATCGGAGGATAACAAATATCCACATTTTCCGCCTTCAACTTGACCTTAATTTTGCTAGGATCCAAAATCACCTTCTCAGCCTCATCCATCATGGCCGAATGCGCCAGCTTCTTCTCCTCATCGATAACCTTCTCCAAATTTGGAACAACATGGCTCTTCATCACAGAAGCCGTCAAGAACGCCGCCTTCTTCACATTCACCAATTCTCCAGCATCCTTGACAGCAAACAAATCCGACAACCCGTTTGTAACATCACTCAGCTCCATACCCGAATTCTTCAGCTTATCAACCCACATTTCCAACAACCCCCCTTCCGGAGCTTCCTTCGACAAGTACCCAACCACAGGCTTCTCCTCTAACGCACGCAGACTCTTCAAAATGGTATCCATATACGACGAGCCGTCTTCGCCTTTCCTCTTGATGTACGTCAAAACTTCAACTTGTTCGGCATCCTTCGCCGCCTTCTTCACGACTTCAAGCAACAACGCCTTCTTCTGGCTACAAAGGAAATGAATCTGCTTCTTAGTGAACACCATAATCGTATCAGGAAACTCATAACCTAAAAGCCAAATGTTAAGCGCCGAAGATTTCAAGTATCGCAAATCTTCCGACGCTGGCGGCGTTGCGATTGCTAACGCCTTAGCATTTCCCCATAAATCTGGATTAGCTTTCCAGTTTGAGTAGAGAGCCTTCAATCTCTTCGAGAAGTTCTCCAAATTGATTTGGTATGGATTCGTCGACATCGATTAAAATTGATGCTGCTAGGGTTAGGGTTAGGGTTTTCTTTCGAGTTTTGGGGCGATTGAGATGCTCAATTAAACAAAATTCAACTGATTTCTTCTTCGATCATCAGAATAATCGAAGAAGATGAAGTAATTGATGGAAAATTAGGGTTTCATACGATGAGGGAGAGATCAAATTCATCAAATTTGATGAATTGCTGAAAAATTAGGGATGAATAGATTGAAGATAGTGAGTGGAACTATGAAGAAGAGAGAGAAAATGCGAAATGAAAATGTTTTTGTTTTTTTTGTTTCGCAATGAAAAAAGGGTATTTATAGATGGAGATATTCGTTTATCAAATAGGGTTTAAAATTGAGGAAAATTACGGGATTTGCCACAGTTTTGGAGATCAGAATTTACTGAATTGCCCTTAAACTAAGTGAATGAGATCTGGTGTGTGAGGGTTATTTTGGGTATTCCAGACAGTTTTGTAATAGGGTAATGTGGCGGTGGAAAAACGACGTCGTTATTGTTTATTTGTTTTATTTTTATTTTTTTTAATGAAAATGGATGCGGTAAAAGGCGGGAGGAGTGAAAGTTATTGGCGGGAATTAGCTGTTATTTGATGAATATTTTGAGAATTTTCCTTATCCGAAATTTAATTGATAGAAAAGGAATTACTTCCTCAGTCAATTATTCACACATAAAGTGTTGATTGTATTTTGTAATTGAATACTAAAAAAATACTCTGTATAATTATATAAAATTTACTAGATTCGTAAATGTAAAATAATATATTTATTAATTTACTTATAGAAGAAAAATTTATATTAAAAATATGCATGAGTAAACTTGAAATTTCAACATTGTAATAAAAAAGAACAAAGAAATCACGATAGTCTGTGATAATTTAATCTAGTTCGTAACACACTTTATTGTGATGTTTGACACTTGGTTTTTCTATACTCCATGGCTCCATGCATATTTCTTTTACTTTTTGTACTTTGAATATTCAAATGAATATGACAATGAAAATTTTATCTATGTTGATATAGTTAAACAAAAAATGTATATTCTAATTTGTTGGTTATAATAAATTATTTAAGTGACCATTATTATCTTAAAACGATGGTCATTATACATTTGAAGAGTTTATTCTTTTTTAATTTTTTTGAGAAGAAGAAAAAAAAAAATCATTAATGAAAGAGTTTATTCACTCACATGGTGATTTAGCTCTTCATCTTGTTTTAGTAAGTTGAATCAAATTGGCCAGGAAAATATAAAGTCGTTTGAATCTGAACCAAAATTTTTTACCCGATTTTGTCTTAAAAATTTGATTTTTAGAGTTTTCAACGTTTAGGCCCAAATATGTATTGGCTCACAAAAATAAGGTAAGATACATATACACTTAGAATAAACGGGGGAACCAACAAAGTCCTAGCTACAAAGCATCTTATACCACTTTTTTGCAATTGCAAAGATTGTTGATAATGGTAGGTTTGAAAATCTTTGAATTCGAAAGACCTTCCTTTATACAACACTTGAGCAATCTTACTATAAACTTGTGGGAAATAATTATCTTATGCTGCCTAATGAACAATTCTTATGCCATTTTCTTAGACCTGTTTCATTCTATGATACTTGTATTGTTAGATGGAAGAAGTATTTTACAATTTCAATAATCATGCAACTTATAATCAATTGCTTAGAACATGGGACTTACATTTGATAGTTTCATCATAATTCCTAACATTAAGTATCATAATTTTGACAATTAATACATAGTATTACAATTATAACAGATTCACAAATTTACAGTTTCTTCTGATTTCACCTTGTGTACCAGTCAAGACCTCAATCGAACCCATAAGAGTCATTGCATTAACAAACTCCGTCATCCAAACCCTTCCATGCTTAGCAAACCTTCTAACCATCGACGCAGTCCGAGGATTATGCATTAGAGCTTGATCAGAAGCCAACAAGCCTCGTCCTGTCTCCAAGTTCCTGAAGTACCTGTTATCCAGCCTACTCGGCGTAAAACCATCTAGTGGGACTTTAACACTGTCACTAACTCCTCCTGGACTCGTAATTGAAGGACAATTGTTTTTCATTTCGCTAGCAAAATTTAAGTCCATTGCAGGATCTTGTACATGAGTAGCATTGAAGGTGTGAAGTCTGTGAGAAAATACAGAACATCGCGTTACACGGCCTATTGAGTGTGCACCAGAAAGTGCAACCATTTCTTGTAAGTTAAGGCCTTTTGTTGCAAACATTTGTTGAAGTTGTTCAACAGTCGAGTTTGGTGATGGGAGATTTTGTGTTGGTTCGTCTTTGATGGATACTCTGCCGTCTCTTCTGCCTGCTGGAACTTGGTAGCTGATCCCTCCGAGCTTTAGCACAGAATCTCGTGCTGCAAATGCTAGGATGTCTGCACATGAGACAGTCCCAGGGCAGTTAAACTCGAGTTCTGCTTTCGCTTCATCAATCACCTCGTAGCCTCTTAGGCTTGGACCATTTGCTTGGTTCTCCTTTTCTGAGGGATTACTCATTGTCGAATCCAGTAGTATAGATGCATCACAACCCTACCATAGAAAAAAAAAAGAACTTGAGTACTTTTCATTTGTTGTGTTATATGGTTTTTATCAATCAAAACTGATTTTTATTGTTTAAATATAACTTTACTAGGAATGCAATTTATAAGCTGAAAAGGCGGTCTAAGAGGATCAATTACCCTGACGAAGCAGTCATGAAAATGCATTCTAATAAGACCTGCTCCTAAACCAGGATCTTGTGTTATAGCCCTGTTTACTGATCTTCTTACAATAGCCTCGGCTGATGGGCATGTTGAATGATAAAATCCGGCCTCGAGTGTTGCAGTGCAGATAACGAACAAAGAGAAAAACAGCAACGAGAAGATTGATCCTGTCATATTGTGGAGTAATGAAAGCATGTAATTAGTGTGAAGAAAGCAAGCAGAGAACAATGGATATTTATATTAGGGTGTGACAGCTAGAAATATAGTTTCCTTGTATAATATATCAATGGTTGGTTATAATTGGTTCGTATGTTCTTCATTTTTACAAGAAACCAAGTTACAAAGTATTGGTGATACTATTGTACTGATTTACCAAACATTGAAAAAAATGAACTTCATGGTAACTTATTTATATGATGAAAGTTGAACCTTTCAAACGGAAAGAGAATTATGGCTACTTCTATGCTAGTATGCTACAAGAAACATATACTAGCTAGCAGCCCTTTTGTGACTTTGTCATAGTGGTATTAATACATTAATTAAGTATTCGTCAATGTATGTAGTCTTCGTCTATTAATAAAATATGTAGGCATTCGACAATAATTTTTCAACTTTTAGAGCAATGAAGTACAGAATACTAAAATATTTGTGATTGTATCAAGCACAGAACAGCAAAACTTATTATTCACTCAATTTCTCCTTTGAATTAACATTAGCCTTTTAATTTTACAATTGAAATACAATACATAGCAAATCACATTTATAGTGTAAATGAAAAAATAAACAAATATTCTTGTAAGCCTAATTTAAATGTAACACTGTACTGTACTTCTAATAATTAACCACCCTGCAATTTCTTCTGATTTGTCCCTCAGCACCAGTGAGCACCTCAATCGAACCCATATGAACCATGGCATCAGCAAACTTGTTAGCCCAAACTTCACCCTGCCAGCCGAAATTGTGCACCATTTGAACCGTGGTAGGTGAAGTCATAAGAGCTTGGTCCGAGGTCAACAAAGCCCTTTTAGTCTGCAAGTTTTTGTAGTAAAAGTTATCTAACCTGTTTGGTGTAATAAAATCAAGAGGAACTGTTGGATCAGTAGTAGCAGGTGGATTTGGGCACCTTTCCCTTAAAACACTGGCTATTCTAGGGTCCAAAGATGGGTATTGTGGGTGAGTTTCATTGAACGCGGAACAATGTGAGACTCCAATAGAGTGAGCCCCGGAAAGGGTGACCATTTCCTCTAATGAAAGGGTTTTCCTAGCAAAATTTTCTTGTAGTTGTTCTAAGTTGAAAGTTGGTCGAGGGATGTTTCCTGTTGGATCATTTATGTTTGAGACTAACCCATCTCTTCGGCCTGCTTGTACTGCGTAGTTTATTCTTCCTAATTTTAAAGCACTGTCTCGAGCTGCAAAGGCTATGATGTCTGCACAAGAGACCGTGTTTGGGCATTTGGCTTCGAGCTCTGCCTTAGCCTCATCAATGACTTCATACCCTTGTAGACTTGGGTTGTTAGCCGGATGCTCCTTCTCTGCTTGGTTCCCCGGTGTTGAGTCTAGTAGAATCGATGCATCACATCCCTGAAAATCAAATAATAACATGAGTTTTACTCAATAATAACAATTTTTGTATACTATGAAAGTAATGTATAGAACTATACGTACCCTAACAAAGCAATCATGGAAATGCATTCGAATAAGGGCTGCTCCTAATCTCGGATTTTGCGAAACAACTTTGTTTACGACATTCCTGACTGTAGATTCAGCTGAAGGACAAGTTTGCTGATAGAAATCAACCTGAAGATTGGATGCCAAACAAACCGTTGACATAGCAAGAAGTAAAACAAAGCTAAAACCAATGTATTTTTGCATGTTTGCTTGTTAAAATATGTTAGCTAAATGAATAAAACAAAGTATTTTGGAAGAAAAAAATGCTAAGACAGGAAAATATATGTTTTTGTAGTAAATTAAAGAAATGAAAGATGATATTTAGATAATTTAAGGTGTGTGTATATATATATGATTGGTGACAAATGGGAAATGATTTATTCAAAGTATCTTTGGACCAAAACGTGTGACAAGAACAACCTGCATCAAGAAATATAGAGAAATGGGCCGTATATTGGGCTTGTTTCCTTTGAACAGATCAACAATTTCATGCAATTGGCAATTGATTAAGTTCTATTTATTATTTATACACTCATCTTTTTCTTCAACTACTTAATTAAATTTACTTCGTATTTGAATCGATCAATCTTAAAGTTTATGAATTAAATAAATAATTTCTCTCTTTTGACCTTTTCCTTCAAAGCCTTTGTTACTAGTAGTTTTTCTTTTTTTTTAAAAAAAAAGGTTAAGAAACGGAGGAGGGTAATCTTCCTATCATAGATTCATAGGAGCGGAAGGGGGATGAGGAATTGTATCCCAATCACTTGCACGGACCGGGGGGAGGGGCGGTTGAGGAATTGTACGCCAATCTTGCACAGACCAGGGGGGGGGGGCGGTTGAGGAATTGTACCCCAATCACTTGCATGGGACCGGGGGGATGAGGGACGAACCATCCCTTCAACTCCTAGATCCTTAGCTTTTGTTGCTTAATACTCCCTCTGTCCCTTATTGATAGTTCTTTATGGGCAATATTCATGAAAATTAATAAAGATGAATAAAAGTAGTAAAAGTGCATTGATAAGGTAAATTTACATTAAGTATGCAAAAAAGTAGAGAGAGAAAGTAGTAAAAGTACATGATGTGAAAGTTAAATTTGCACATATATTGTTATAAATTTGAGGGAATTTTGATAAAAAAAAAATGATGTCAATGATACTTAAAAAAACAAATGGGACTGTCATTTTGAGACTTAAAAGTTAAAATTAATCATAAGAGACTATCAATAAGAGATAGAGGGAGTATATAAATGGATCGGATAATGTTCCGAATTCTGAAACATTAAGTCTTGCGCACATAACATTAGCAACAAAGTCTTTGTCCCAATATAAAATTATTACCTACGTATTCTAAAATAATTAGGGTTGGGGTTAGCAAAGCTCCAACAAGTAACAAACCATAGCTACCATATTAACGTGAATTGTGATCTTCACCTACCAATGAAGCACCCCTTCTATTACACTTCGATAGATCAAATACATCTAAATATAAATGTCATTCAATAATCGGTTTACTTCGCTTAAAATATCATAAATTATAATCTTGATAGTTTGAAGTATAAAAATTTCTAATGTTTACTACAATCCTTAAGAACATCTCTTTTAAATACTTCATTAATTATTACGTATAAAGTTTATTAGTTACGTTAAATGGACCTGAATTTTATTCGTACGTCTTCCTTTGAACTTTTTAATGCAAGAAAAATGAGACATTTGAACTAATCAATAAATCTTTGCCATTTGCAATTATATAATAACAATAATAATGTAATATATATATAATAGACAGTATACTCTATACTTTACTCGTATCTCCCAATGTTTTTCTTCAACTACTACGTTTAAAGTCTTGAAGAACTTGTATGTTAAAACAATTTAACGTAGGTTCTTTGTAGTAGAGGTTGGCTAGTGGGTCGAGTCTTCTATTATATTAACATTGACTTTCAATTATTTGAGCTGAATCCAAATTGGTTCATATAATCACTTCATTCATATACATTATACGTCATTTATACACCCTCCACTTCACAAAAACAATATTTTGAGGTCTTAATTTTATTTTTTTGGCTGAAATTTATCATTACACATACAAATAGGTAGTATTATAAAATTAATTACTATTAATCATCATATATGATATTGTTCGTTTACATGTCTTGATGATTGTTTATTGATTACCTAATACAGACTACATACTCCATACTTAATTTAGTTAATTAATTAAAGTACATTAAAAACTCTAAAGAAAAAAGGCATTACCATTTTTATAATAAGAAAGGACAGAAAATTTAATACGAAGTTACTCTTAATAATTTAATATAATCCTTCGTGCATGTCAACTTGTATTGTTAATACAGTAAAAACTATCAAACTATAAATGATGTCTGTCTTGAAGTACTTAATAGTTAATACCCATTTAAATGGTACTTCAATCTATATATTACTATTATACTTGGCAATTTGAAACTTAACTTGACAGCCACTATACTTCAACGGCTCTACGAATAGCATTGTACTCTTTATCATAAAAGAACAATAATAGAAAATGCTCAAAATTACTATTGTAACCAACAACGGGCAAACGACATTACTAGACGGGGACATTACTAGAAGGTGTCGTTTTACTCTCTCAAAAAAAAAAAAAATAAAAAAAAAAAATTAAAAAAAAAAAAACAACGCTTGTGTTTCTAATAGTCTATGTATATTTGTATGGAGTACTTTTTATTATACCTTTGTCCCATTAAAATTGTCTCATATCTTTTTAAAGAGTTAATTCGTTCCATTTTTAAAAAGTTCATTATAGGATTAGATTCGAGTTATTAAGTTATCTTA
Source organism: Chenopodium album (assembly GCF_948465745.1). Classification (NCBI taxonomy): domain Eukaryota; kingdom Viridiplantae; phylum Streptophyta; class Magnoliopsida; order Caryophyllales; family Amaranthaceae; genus Chenopodium; species Chenopodium album. The sequence continues at coordinate 4,273,680 of NC_137855.1, forward strand.
GCGGGATAAAATGATCTCAGTAATCATTTAGGTGAATAATAAAGACAGGAAACTACTAGGTGGTGGTGGTAGTGGTAGCTATCAATCTATGACATAGGAATACACATTTGCCAGTTGCCAATTTTGGTAATAGTAAAATTGTATGGAACTAATCAATTCAATGCTTGTTAAGGTGGCTACACGTTTTCTTCAATCAAACTTAATTAACGCACGCCTAACTATATAAACTCCACCATATTACTCTCAACTTACTTCATCCTTAATTATTCCATCATTTTCAACACTTTAAAACACACTGAGAATTTTCTAAGTGTAAATGTCGCTTTCAGTGCTTTGTATGCTCTTCTTTCTTGCCATGGCATTGTCGTCATCTTCGTCTTTGAAGGTGGGATACTATCAACGGACTTGTCCCTCGGCCGAGGCTGTTGTGAGGAATGTAGTCAGCACTGCGCTCACTAGGAATCCTGGTTTAGGTGCTGGCCTTATTAGAATGCATTATCATGATTGTTTTGTCAGGGTAAGAAACAATGTACTATAGTTTACTATAGTTTAGCAACATATCTAGCTAATTTATCTTAGCTTACATTGATCATTGATGTTATGTTACATGTAATTTCAGGGTTGTGATGCTTCAATTCTACTTGATTCAACCCCTGATAGCCCAGCTGAGAAAGACAATATAGCAAACAACCCAAGCATGCGAGGTTATGAAGTGATAGATGAGGCAAAGAAGCAGCTTGAAGCTCGATGCCCACAAACAGTCTCTTGTGCAGATATCATAGCCTTTGCAGCACGAGACAGTGCCTCCAAGTTAGGAGGGATCTACTACGCTGTACAATCAGGTCGACGAGATGGGAGAGTCTCACTTAAGGATGACCCGAACCATAACCTACCTCCATTCTTTTTCAACTTACAACAACTACAAAAAAGCTTTGAACGAAAAGGCCTTTCGGTAGAGGAAATAGTCACCCTTTCCGGGGCACATTCAATTGGAGTTTCACATTGTTCTTCTTTCACTCAAAGACTTTACAACTTTAACGCTACAAACCCACAAGACCCTTCAATGGATCCTAGGCTTGCTAGTATGTTGAAATCCCGGTGTCCTAGTAATGCTCGTAGCAACGTTGATCCTACTGTTGCTCAAGATTTTATCACACCTAATAGGTTGGACAACAAGTATTATCAAAATGTACTTAACAATAGGGGATTGTTAACCTCGGATCAATGTCTTATGAGTAGTCCTAGGACTGCAAGTCTGGTTAGGTTCTACAATCAGCAAGGCGGGGTTTGGGCTAACAAGTTTGGTAAAGCAATGGTTCATATGGGTTCTATTGAGGTTCTCACTGGCAATCAAGGTGAAATTAGAAAGAATTGTAGGATAATTAATAATAGTTGATGGTTTGATAGTTTTCATCTTGATTATTTTTAGAATTAGAGTGTAATTGTTAAACTGTGGAGGATTATTTTTTCATTCTTTTATTTTGTAACGCAAGTGTATACATGTTTATAATTACAATTTATAACTCAAGTATTGGTAAAAATGAATCGTACAAGTTTGAAATAATAAGAAATACAAAGTAATTAATTAGCAGATGCATGTATTAATGACAGTAATATTGAACCCATCACTTGTACATATATGACAGCATATTTACAGACAGTTACATTTGATTAAGACTTGATATGTGTGATTCATATTAAAAAAAACAAGTAATGTTGACTTGATATTAGGATCATCAGAGTTGCAGAGATAAAGAATTAGAGTGACCACTTGGTATTTAGACTACTTATTAAAAAAATCACTCTCCATACCAGGATTGGCAGATTGCCGTTGGGGCTCAGCCAGGCGGCTACAGATTGGCCTCCCTTAGTGAGCAGTTCGAGCTCCCTGCCCGCTGATAGGCTTCAAATTGGAACCAACCTGCCAAAGAAAGTTCCAAGAGAATATGATTACAGTATGTTAATTCCTAAGAAAACTACAAACAAATGAAACTATTAAGCTGCTAGTGACCATTTGCAATTCTGCAGAATGTAACTGACCTAAGCATAGTAAATTGGGAATTATCCAAGATAGAGATTAATTAAGACACTCTAATACTCTATATAAGAATCATCTTTCTTAAGTAAATTTTACGCGTTCTTAACTCTGAATCTCCAATACTATACTAAATGACACGCATTAAATCTATTACTTCACACACTCACGACCATACTTACTTGTCTATACATAACACCGAGCTATTGTCCACTTTTCAACCTCATAATATTGATTTAAGTCATCATTTAACACAATAGTATAATAAGCTTAAGTAAATTGTACATTTATTCGTACTTCTTTGAATAATACACAAGATAAAACAAGAGCGAGCAAAATAATTAAAAGATACCTGCATCAAATCAGTATTTCCATAGCTAATTTTCCATTTCCAACCATAAATTTAGAAAATCAGAAGGTACTGGTCTCCTAACATGAGCTTGGTTATCTGGTGTCTTGTTATTTCCCCCTTCTAGTCCCCTGGTTGAGACAAGCTATGCAATCCAGGCTCAAAAAAATAGTAGAAACAGTAATTGTAATATCAGACCTTAAAGCCTTATCACATATACAGACTGAGATTTCTAGTATTTCAGAAAAATGCACTGAACAGTATATAAGAAGAAGGGAAAAAAGGGCAATGAACTTTACTACAGCACACAGCATAATACAATTTTCACTTCTTGACACTTTACAATTGGAAAGTCATGGAAAAGATTAGAGACCCTGGCATTAGCAGTTAAATACTGTAATAGAAAGATAACTATAATACCTCAAGAAAAACTATTTGATTGATATCTAAGGTTCAAAATCCCAATCATAGCAAACTTGCACTACAATTCATTTAATAAACTTCTGAAGCAGGCCCTTGGATGAGTTACTTGTTACTTGTACCATCAGAAGGCAAGAGGTCAACAAATAATGCAAAAGTGGCTGCATCAGCTTCAAACCCTTTGCTGACCATAAGATCACGATAGTATAATGCTTTTGTGAAGTCATTATTGAGAATGTATCCTCTGATAATTGTATTAAAGGTGATACCATCAGGGAAACAACCGTCTTCCTCCATTATCCCCAATAATCGAGCAGCTTCAGTCATGAGCCCTTTCTTGCAGTAGCCTTTAACCAGTACATTGTATGTCTTACAATCAGGTTGCAGACCCTTGGATACAAGATGAGAAAAGAAAGTTGCTGCATCTTCTAATTGTCCAGCCTCACACAAATTGTCCATAAGGATGCTGTAAGTGAAAATATCAGCCATAACACCTTTATCCTCCATATCTTCTAGTACTGCCACTGCCTCATCAAGATGTGCACTTTTGCACAGGCCATCAATCAATGAATTATATGTGACAACATTAGGAGTAACTCCATGAGCTTGCATATCTGTGAACAACTGTCGTGCAAGCGTAAGTCTATTGGCTTTGCACAATCCATCAATAAGAGTGTTGTAGGTTACAACATCCAGTGCTATTCCTTTCCGAAACATATTTTGTAATATAGTAAGAGCCTTGTCAATGTTTTTGAGTTTGACATTTCCATTAATCATAGTATTGTAACTTCTAAGATTAGGCTCACAATTGTTTTGTTTCATAAGGTCAAGTAGCTTTTCTGCATCTTCCATTTGACCACACAAACAGTAGCCATCAAGTAAAGCACCATAAGTAATGATGTTTGGAGCTACACCTTTGTGAGTCATGAGCTGCAGTGTGGATTGTGCTTCCTCAACATTACCATCTTTACAAAACATGTCAACCAGCATGCTGTAGGTTTTAACATCTGGTGCTATATTGCTCTTTAACATCTCAGTCAACACACCCTTAGCCTCTTCCCTGCATCCATTATTGTAAAAGGCTCGAATCAAGGAGGTATAAGTGATAACATCGGGTTGAATGCCATCAGTTTTCATAGCGGAGAACAGGTCCATAGCTTGTTGTAATAACCTGTCCTTACATAGACTATCAATAATATTACTGTATATGACAAGACCAGGCTTACAATGAGCAGCAGAATGCATTTTGTTAAGCAAAGTGAGAGCACTGGCATTGTCGCCGATCCCACAAAGGCCTTTGAAAATAGCACCATAAGTAACAATATTGGGTTGGAAACCTAAATTGATAATCTTGTTCAACAGCTGAGTAGCAAGGGGAAGCTTACCACAGTGGACATAGCCATTAATTAAGGTAGTGAAGATGACACAATCAGGGGGATACCCAAGCTTAAGGGATTTAGACATGATAGAGAAACCGTAATCGACACGACCTAAATGGCAGTAGCAATTAGCAAGAATACCAAACGAATGCATATCAGGTGGAATACCCAGTAACTCGATGTGCCTGGAAAAAGAGATGATGGTGGAATGAGGATGAAGGCGTTTCAATTTGGAAATGGCAGTGAATAGCTGATTGAAAACGACAACAGAAGGAAGAGGACGCGAAGAGGTCAATTGATTGAAGAGAGATACTGGATATTTGACATCGGAAAACCCTAATTTGCATTGATCTCTAACTGAATCTAGAAATAGAGCACGGTTATCAGTAGCAACAATTCGTTTATTAATGGAAAAATATCGAAAATGAAAAGGAAAGGGGGGAGAGATTAAGGTTGAAGGAGGACAGAGAAAAGTACCGCCATTAAAGCATAGAGCTTTAATCTTCGTCATCATCTTCATCCCTGATTGCAGTCGAGGGTGCTTTTCTCACTTATAAATTTTCACATTCTTTAGTTGCGAAAACAAAAGGGGTCGTTTGGTGGATTAGAATGAGAGTTTTGATGGTCTAAGGGACTTGATTGAACTCACCTGACAGTACCGAACTTAATATTTTACGGGAGAAGGAAATTAAGAACTAAAATGAATTGAACTAAAAATGAATTGAAGAGAACAATCCTTAACTCTAAATGGGGTTTGTGTAACTGACCACTTGTAAAATACTCCCTTCGTCTCATAATATTTAGACATTGGGATGGACACGTAGTTTAAGAAAACTACATATGGGTCTATTTGAAACATATGTCCAACCCCGACCCTTCCCCGTCGGCACTAAGTCCGTTTCCTGCCAGCGAACTCTCCCTAATATCCTCACCCCTCCCTTAGACCCCTGTACGTAAAGCTTTCTTTCTCCTTTAGCGCAACCCCGACCCCTCCCCGCTCCAGTGCCGGAATCAATGACCCCCCAGCAACCTTGCTCCCTCCCCCGCTGACGCCGACCATCGCTCACAGCCATCCCAAAATCCCTTTCCCTCCCACGAAAACCCAAAATCAAAAAATCAAAACCCTAAAAATCAAAATCTAGGGTTCCGATTTTGGGGGTTTTTTATTATGGGGTTTCAATGAGGTGGTTTAGGGGATGGGGATGGTAGGGGATGGGGCGGTTTGGGTTCGCCGACACGGGGAATCGGGATAAGAGTGTGGACAGTGGCGGTTGGGAGAGGATGGGTTTTCGAGGGGGGGGAGGACGGTGTTTTGGGATTGGGTGGTTAAGCGGAAGCAAAGGAGGACCCGACTAGTGGGGTGTCGGGTTTGCGATGTCGTAGGCACCAACACAAGGGTTCTGGCGGTTCATGCGCCGATGCAAGGGTTTAGGTGGCTTCCACGACGGCTGGCTAGCTGTGGTGGTGGGTGGGTTTTTTATTATTATCTTTTTTTTTTTTTTTTTGATAACCGACCCAACGGGCCATTTATTTTTATCTTTTGATTATTAATTGAATATTGATTTTGAGATTTGAATAATATACAAATGGCAACCAATTATAGGTTGCCACGTGGCAAATTAAGCCTTAATGACTAACGGAGTTAATGTCCGTTAGTCATTTGGGCATTTTGTAACATTTTTGATAAATTCAGGGGCACATGATGAATATGAAAATTATTGTGGGTACATGGTGATAAAAAAAATAATAAATAATAAAAAAAAAAAAACCTCAAGGGAATTTGGTGAAAAGTTCGTAATTATTAATCCAATCAAAACTTAACTTCAACTTAAAATGACTCGATTTGCGTTAATGCATGCACCAAAAAAAAATGACTCGATTTGAAATTTTTCCAACCAAATTATTCGACCCGACATGACTCGGGTTTGAATTTACCCACCATAATCCCGCAACAAATCCAATAATCCCAACTTAACACAATTTGAAACCAGAATTAAACCCTACCCAAATTTGACTCGAATCAAACCCGACCTATACCCAAGAAGATAAACCACTTGGCATTTGGCACAACACAAATCAAACCTAACCCAACCTGAACCCAAAAACAACTTAGAGGCTAAATTGACCTGACACAATTTGACTCATAACTGGACCTGAATTGGCAGCTCTAGCTCTAAAGGTTCAACCCAAGCTTCTATTTTCTCTTTTCATTTTCTTTCAGCTTCCTTGTTCCACTTTTCTTTCATTGCTCATGCAAATGTCATGTGCGCGTGAGGAACAGGAGAACATACGCAGCGAAGGAGGCAAGTGTGGGTTGGAGCACTGGCCTGGTTTCACCACAGTATCACTGGTCCACACAAAAACAATTTAGTCACAATGAGAGGAAATGGATGACAGATATTGACTGCATACGGCGTTCTTGTGAACTTCTAATCTTCTGTTACCCCTCACTGGTAGTCATCTCCCATGTCAAACCATCAAACCATTATTAGGCTCAAGACCAGGTTAAAAAATCGCCAGGGCATACTTCTTCACATCAGGGTGGATAAATCTCTTCGCATATCCCCTGCAGATTATTTAAGAAAGAGAGCATATCAAATATAAGCAAAAGAATATGTCTAAATCATGTTCAGATCATCATTATGTTACTAACATACAACTGAAATTACATATTCTTTACACCGCTAACAAATATTCTCGAAAGCAATTAGAAAGAAAAAAAGGGGGTAGCCTGTTATTTAGAAACAAATCTTGCCATAATGCAAATTCTTGTTCTTTTATTAGGTACTCTCATGTGGGTAGGAGGGGAAGCGAGGTAGCTCATAGATTGGCTCACTTGAGTAAATGTTATAATGAGATGAGAGTGCGGATCAAAGAGGTTCCCGATGGTATTTCGGATGTAATTGCTCTTGACATTCCTGTTTCTCCTTAATAAATTTGCTCTTTTGCTTGTTGTCAAAATAAAATAAAAAATAAATAAAATTAAAAAAGAAACAAATCTTGACATATTAGGTGGAAAAGAATCAATGACCCCCAAGTCTTTACAAAGATCATGTCGTCAAATTCTTTTCGGTATTCCTCAAAAAGTAAAGTTTCAGTAAATCTTGAAACGGGTTGTCAGCTGCTTATTCCCAAGCAAGTACTTTATCAATCACATTCACATACACAGTGTACAACATTGCTTTTAAATTGACCATAACTATAAGAAATCCAAAAATGTCAGTGTGCAATTGAACCAAATTCATGTAATGGGAACAACTTAGGAATAAATTTTCATGTAGTGGGAAGCTAGGCAGACTAGATGTTGGAAACACTGATCAATGTGGTCTAATAGCTACATGTATACAGGTAATACAGCAGTCATTAAAGAATTTATTGCAAACAAATCTGAGAAAATGATAGGTAGAGAATCAACTTTGGGTCCAGTTGTGACAACTACTATGTTATAGGAGAAACTTGTTCAATTAAAGCTATGTAGCAATCTCATTTTAATCATGGGGTCTATGATCGAGCATTGATCTAAGAGCCTAAGATAGCCTAATTTCAACCAATAGGAGTCAATGGATCAACAAAGAGCCTTAAAATGTGAGAAAAGAAGATTCAGTATAATCCCCACTCGCTTTCTACCCCAAACTTTATTTTCTACCCCAAACTTTATTTAAATAAATCTCTCTAGCTGCTTGATGAGAACCTGATTGATCAACAGAGAACCTGAGTGAATAAAAATCAACCATCGCAAGGTTCTCTAGTTACATGATTGATTAATAGAGAACCTGCTGAAAAAAAAAAAAAATGACTATTGAAAGGTTCTCTAGTTACATACTTACATGATTGATTTATAGAGCCTGATTGATTGCTTTATACCAAACACCTATGATAAACATGATTGAATCACTGTAAAAATTAGTAATAGTTCATTATGATTTTGGAATCTCAATAACAAGGGTAAGTAGTAGTCTAGTTCAAATAAACTACTAAAATATCAGTTTCAAAAAGAAAACTCTGAAATAGGAAAGAAAACTACAAAAGTAAGTAATAGCAGGTTCAAAAGGCAATAAAAATGTAACCTTTGCTCTTGGTTTTCTCTTAATGCAACCATTCTAACATTAAGATCTTTAAAACCCCCAACATATGCCTGCAATATACAAGATAATAAAAACAGAGAGAAAATTGCAACTGATTGAAGTTTTGTGAAGCATGAGGTAAAAATATTGAGGTGCATTCCTGTAGAATTAAAATATGATTTGCGCCTGTAAGCAAGTTTAGTGCAGACTTTAACATTTCAAAATCTGCCAAAGGGAGTCCATATACTGGTCTAAAATTAGAATCATTCCATATATTGGCCTGGAATTAGAATCTGCATCTTTAATCTGGAGGGAGGGATATGTCAATGGGGAAGTTGGTAAAAGTTGATGAATTCTCTGAAGGAAAGACGCCATAAAATATATGCCTATACTATTTACCCCTTTTACAATTTCAAGAAGGCAAGACTCAACTGAATTTTGTAGGTGGGTATTCTCTCAAACAGGACTAGCAATTGAGTGGAGAATCTTCCTCAATTGCCAACAATCCAGAATCACAAAGAGTTGCCACAGACCAGCAGTTTGTACCACGCAAGACTTGACTAGTGGGTCGTGTGCAACATTTGTGTGGTCCATATGATGCATTATGCCACATAAGTATTCATATAAAAACAGTTAATGGTACTGATCAAAATTTTATGCAATCTATCCAATGCTTTTAACAACGCAAATAACCAAGAATCATCAAATACGGAACACAAAATTGACTTTTTAATTAATATTTTAATAAGGTAACCATCTTTATCGCCAGCAAGAAAGACTATAATTAGATAAGTTACCTCAAGAACACCAATTTGATTGATATCCAAGGTCCAAAAAAAGCTCCAATCTTAGCATACTTGCACTACAATTCAGTTTATAAACTTCTGAAGCAGACTCTTGGACGAATCACTTATGTTATCAGAAGATAAGAGGTCAATAAATAATGCGAAAGTGTCTGCATCAGCTTCAAATTCCTTGCTTACCATAAGATCACAATAGTATAATGCTTTTGTGAGGTCATTATTGAAAATATATCCTCTGATGATTGTATTATAGGTGATACCATCAGGGAAACAATCGTTGTCGTCCATTATCCTCAGTAATCGAGCAGCTTCAATCATGAGCCCTTTCTTGCAGTAGCCTTTAACCAATATATTGTATGTTTTAAGACTAGGCTGCAGACCCTTTGACACAAGATCAGAGAAGAATTTTGCAGCATCTTCAAGTTGCCCAGCCTCACACAAACTGTCCATTAGGATATTGTAAGTGATAGTATCAGGCTTAATAATTTTATCCTCCATATCTTCAAGTAATGCCACTGCCTCATCAAGCTGTTTACTTTTACATAGGCCATCAAGCAATGAATTATACGTGACAACATCAGGAGTAACTCTGTGAGCTTGCATATCTTTGAAAAATTGGCATGCAAGTGTAAGTCTATTGGTTTTACACAAGCCATCAATAAGAGTGGTATAGGTTACAGCATCCGGTGTTATCCCTTTCTGAAACTTATTTTCAAATATAGTAAGAGCCTTGTCGATGTTTTTGAGTTTGACATATCCATTGATCATAGTATTTAAACTTACAAGATTAGTCTCACAACCATTCTGGGCCATGATATCAAGTAGCTTTTCTGCATCTTCCATCTGACCACGCAAACAATAACCATCAAGTAAAGCACTGTAAGTGATAATGTCAGGGGCTACACCTTTGTCAGTCATGTGCTGCAGTATGGCTTGTGCTTCCTCAACATTACCATCTTTACAAAACATGTCAACCAGCATGCTGTAGGTCTTAACATCTGGTGCTATATTGGTCTTTAACATCTCAGTCAACACAGTCTTAGCCTCTTCCCTGCATCCATTATTGTAGAAGCCTCGAAACAAGGAGGTATAAGTGACAACATCGGGTTGAATGCCCTTGGTTTTCATAACAGAGAACAAGTCCATAGCTTGTTGTAATAGCCTGTCCTTACAAAGACTGTCAATAATGGTGTTATATATGACAAGGTTAGGCTTACAATGAGCAGCAGATTGCATTTTGTTAAGCAAAGTGAGAGCAGCATCATTGTCGCCAATACTACAAAGGCCTTTGAAAATAGCACCATAAGTAACAATATTGGGTTGGTAACCTAAACTGACAATCTTATTCAACAATTGAGCAGCTAGAGGGAGCTTACCATTAATGATAAAGCCATTGATTATGGTAGTAAAGATAATACAATCAGGGGGATACCCAAGCTTAATTCTTTTACCAAGAAGAGAAAACCCGAAATCGATACAGCCCAAATGGCAGTAAGAATTAGCGAGAATGGTGAGGGAATAATGGTTAGGAGGAAGGCCGAGTAAGTCAAGGCGCCTGGAGAGAGAGATAATTGTGGAATGAGAATGAAGGTGTTTCAATTTGGAAATGGCAGTCAACAATTGACAGAAAATAACGATAGAAGGAAGAGGACGCAAAGAAGTCAATTGATTGAAGAGAGATATCGGAAATTTGAGATCCGAAAACCCTAATTTGCATTGTTCTTTAACAGAATTGATAAATAAGTGACGATCATCAATTAGGACATTATTTAGATTGGAAAAATATCGAAAATGAAAAGGAAAGGGGGAAGAAATTAGGGTAAAAGGAGGAAAGAGAACAGTACCGCCATTGAAATACAGAGCTTTACTCTTCATCGTCTCCATCATCATCATCATCTTCATCTTCATATTCATCTTCTCAATTCTTAGCTTTCAGCGAAAATAGGGTGGGACTTGGGAGTGTTTGGGGAGGTCGAATGAGAGTTTACAAATTACAATAGCTGGAAGTTGCACCCAAGTGCGTGCACGTAGATGTTCACCTTGGAATAGTTTTCCTAGGACATGGCTCGGACCGGACTAGAATGGTTTACGTATATGGTTTTAATCACCTGTAAAGTTTTTCTAAAGTAAACACCTGTAAAGTTGGAGTTTTAGCATTATAATTAAAATTATATATATATATATAAATAATCGTTTAATTTTCTTACTGGAATTTTAAGTTTCTTAATTTAAAGACTTGGAACAAAGTATCTTTTAGTATAAAGTGATTATGGTTGGTTTGGTGTGCACCAAAAAAAAAAATTATGGTTGGTTTGGTTTGATCCAATCCATTTTTGAACACCCTTTACTAGCTATACCTATACACTTATCTTGACTAGTTTTTTTTTTTTGAAAGAAATCTTGACTAGTTTTTGAACACCCTTTACTAGCTATACCTATACACTTATATCAAAATAATGTACCCCAAAACAAGAAATGCATGCATTACATCTCCAAGAAATGCATGCATGTATTTCAATACTCAAAGTTGAGTCTCACCTTTGGAGATGGTTTAAAGGACATAGGGCTGATTCAAAAGAAGTAGAGAACATTAGAAATTAAAACAATGAACACCAGAAAAAGTGGATAAAGCAAGAGAGATTGTGTAAATAGTGTGAGATAAGAGGTACATATTTAGGGGTGTTCAGAAACAAGTTTGGATCGGACCGACCACGAACTGAAGAAACCCATTCAGTCTCCAAGTCCAGAAATTTTAAAAAGGATCTTCGATCCAAACCTGTCCAAAACCCCTTAAAATCCGGTCTTGGACCGGACTGGTTTATTGTTTATAATTACAAATAAATTCCTTAATATGTTTAATTTTTACGATTAACATGCTATAAATTAAATATTTTTATATTATGATTTATATCATTATATGTGCAAAATAGGCATCAAATGATAATTTCCTTATACATAGTAGATTTTTTTAAAAAACAATTTTAAAATATACTTAGAAAATACCAAAAAGCGGTACAAACCCGTCCGATCCGGGTATGATCCAAGCAAATCTAGTCCGATCTTCGATCTTATACTTGAATTTTGAAATTTTAGTTTGGTCGGGCTTAGGGTCTGTTCTCTTCAGCTTATTTTCTGTTCAATTCAGCTCCAATAAGTTCAAGTCAGTTCAATTCTTAATTTCCTTTTCTCATAAAATATTCAGTTTATCAGTTCAGCCAATCAGAACAGGCCCTTAGACTACTGAATAACCCTTAATCATTTTATTTATTTCTTTTTTTTATTAAAAAGCTAAAAATCACTCGAGAATTCACCAAGAAAATCATTTGCCAAACGTATAATGTCTAAAACACCTTTTATATACTTTCTCAAAAAAAAAAAAAAAAAAAAAAACAAACAAACAAACTTTATATACATAATAACTCAGCAAAAATATATACTACGTATAATGGACAAACAATTAATCTAAACTATTAAAGTGTAGTCTATGTGACTATATAATTACATCTTACTTGAATTATAGCCTTTATAGGTTGAGTTGTAGCATATTAATTCCAGTGCATAAAATATGGGCAAAGTCAGGATTTTTGAAGTGGTAGTTAGAAGAATTGAATATTGAATTTATTTTTTAAAATTCTACTGAAAGTATTGAATATTGATTACCTTAATTGAACAATAACGGGTAATGAAAGAAAACAAAATGTATAAACGGATATCAAATACGGTAAACGGGTCCAAAATTCATAACTACAGCTCCCGCAATTCAAGCTGCACCTGCATTTACCTATATTTAACACAAGGCTATAAACATTAAATTTAAAGCGTTGTGTCTTATTAAAAGTGAAGTTATTATTGTTTCAACGTTTGTAAACATACATTTCAATTAATGTTTCATTTATTTTACATAAACATTAAGCAATAAGATACAAAGCTAGCTGTGGAAATTTTATTAGTAAATATTTATTGTATATATGTACTTTTAACCAATTTTTTTAACAAAATAAAAAATAAAAAAGAACTACTTTTAACTTTTTAAGGTAAAGTCTTGACTCTTGAAGATACAAAGGTTAATAAATTATGTACTTGTTAGAGTTGTAAGGCTTGTAACTTGTGAGTATGTACCAAGCTAAGTAATGGATGTTTTTTTTTTTTTTTTTTTGGGTGCAAAGCTAAGTAATGGACGTTAGGATATATTATTAGAAGTTAAAAGTGAAATTACAAGTACCTTAACATTGTGAGAAAATTTTTAAGAAGTGGATTGTTGAAAAATACAAATATTTGGAGATGAATATATAGTTTCATCATCCAATATGAACTTTGGAATAGAATTTATAACCTTGCAAATTCAATTTATTAACATCTCCAAGTCAATTATTACTCCTTACCAAATAAACCTCTAATGTTTATCTATCTTCCTTCCATATATAAGAGCTAATTTTTGCATCAAAATAAATATATATATATAAGAGCTAATTTAAGGACTATATACACGTACGTTTAGAATTTAGAAAATGCCAAAAGCTGTACAAATAAAATGAGTACTCGTATTATATTATACGGTATATGTACGTTGAAGGTTCTAGGCTTCTAGCTAGCTAGTCGATCATTCACGTCATCGCACCATTTGACCGAGTAGGTTAATGTGTTAGAATAGAGAGTACGTTCTCTTTAGAAATCTTATATTGCATACTTAATTATACTTCACAAAAGAAATTAAATAAATGCATTAATATTCTTGTACTTTGGTTGTTGGGGTCACTCTTTGTGCAATTCATTACTCACTACTTACTAGTCATATTATCATACCATACTACGGAGTATAATAATGTACGTACCAAATAAGTAGGGTTTTTTTTTAAAGCTCCAAGTCCTATATAAAGGGACCTTCCTTACACTTCTAGGACATGTACATACCCTTAACTTGCCCTAGTAGTAAAAGAAAGAGAGCAAAAAATATGGGGAGAGTTGTGAGTTCTAAGATAGTGTGGGATTTTACTATCCTTGTAGTTGTTGTAGGACTACTTGCAATGTCATGGTCTGTTGAGGGTGCTAGGGATCTGAAAGAGGAGCCGAAGAAAGGTGAAAAGGCGGTCCATCCTGAGAACTTCTTTGGAGGGTTTGGTGGTATCTTTCCTAGCCCTGGAGGAGCTGGGTTTGGGTCAGGGACCGGCTTGGGTCGAGGCTCGTCTGTGGACTTTTGCTCTGTCCCTAGTCTAGGTTGTGTTCGTGTCCAACCGACGAACCCGGGTTCTACTGGTGGTAGTGGAGGTGGAATTGGGAACAACACCCCTTTACCCTTCCCTTGAAAGGAGGGGGTCTAGATTAGCTAGCTAGTTTTAAGTCCTTAATTAGAGAGTATGATGAAGTATGTTAGTTGTAAGTTTGGTTGTGTTTGTGTCTTAATTAAGATCAGATTTGGTTGTTACTATCCTAGTTGAGTTAGTTAGCTTTATATTAATTATATGTCATGTATCGTCTGTATGTGTGGTTTGTTACTATCCTAGTTATTCAGTGTGTTTGTGTTAAATGTATTGTGATGGTGTTATTTGTTTATGTATTGTGAATTGTGATGCTGTGATTTAATTAATAATAATAATAATTTTAGTAGTATGTTTCTCTGCGTTTCTACAAAGTATATTCTTTCCTTTGTCCCTCTATTAGATTGGAGAAAGAGCATAGTATTTTTTTTATGTTTTTTTTCAATTATTCCTAACATCATAATAAATAACTTTTAGATTTTCATTGTTGGTTAAATGACCCTTTTTTTTATTTTTTTTTTATTTTTAACTACTTGAAAACCAACAAGTTTAAACAAAATAAAATAGATATTACTCGTAATTACGTACTCCATAATTTTGTACTCAAAGTGTCAACAATGCAAATCATTTCCATCCCTTGAAAGTTACAACTAATTAATTAAGACCAAATTCCACGAGAAGTTATAGTAATTTTGTTTGTTGTTTTTTGTTGTTATAATTGTGCGTAACGTAGCTAGAGAACAGTAGTAACAACAAAATAAATCAAACCAAATACGAGTAATATAAACACGGTTTAAAATACTTTGTACTCATTTAAATTTAATTAGTTACACATTGAAATACTATTGAATTACTATTTCAAATAGCTTCCTACATTCCTCTAAAGAATTTGTAAGCACCCAAGGAGGTCGTGTAATTGCCACCTTGGATCATTTTCTGTATGAATAGACAATTTTGATCTCTAGTTCTTGATCATCATACAAGTATACAACACCTAGCAATAAGCATTACAAAAATAATCGAATTCTTTATCATATGAATAATCAAGTAAATATAATTAATGCATTTACGTAGTATGAACAACAATTTATGTTTTCTAACTTTTTACAACTTTAAGTTAACAAAGTGTAGCACTTAAAAAAAACGAAAGCATTGGGTGCCTATGCGGGTACCTACGATTTGAACAAGCTTTCAAAATTTCCCCCTCTTACCCGCCTTACCAGATCAACACACACTCTCAATAGCTCCGCCGCAAACACCACCGCATGATCGCCAAATCCACCACCACCGTCATCAACACCGCAATCCAAAAATGCAATTCTCTCTCTCACATCAAACAAATCCAATCCCTCCTCATTTCCTCTGGTTTTTTCCAATTTTCTCTCTCCTCTCGCTTCAAACTTCTCGAGCTCACCGCAATCTCCTCCTATGGCAACCTCTCTTACGCAACCCTCATCTTCAATTACATCAACAACCCATCAACATATGACTGGAATCCCATCATTCGAGGCTATGCTCAGAGCTCAACTCCTCAAATTGCGCTCACCCTCTTCATCTCTATGTTGCGCGCGCCGCAGAAGCCCGATGCTGTCACTTGCTCTTTCGCCCTCAAGGCTTGCGCGCGCGCGCTGGCGAAGTTTGAGGGTTATATGATGCATTCGTTCGTAATTCGATCTGGGTTTATGTTGGATTTGCTTTTGCAGACGACGTTAATAGATTTGTATTGTAAAGTTGGGGAATTTGGGGATGCACGGAAGGTGTTTGATGAAATGCCTGAGAGAGATGTTGCTTCTTGGAATGCTTTGATTTGTGGGTTGGCTCAAGGGGGTTTTCCTAGCGAAGCTTTGGAGTTGTTTCATAGGGTGTGTAGGATGGGGATGAAGGCTGATGATGTTACTGTGCTTGGTGCTCTTTCGGCTTGCTCTCAAATGGGGGCTCTGAAAGAAGGGGATAGGGTGTGGTGTTATGGTAAGAAGGAGAGGTTGGATTTGAAGGTTATAGTGTGTAATGCAGTGATTGATATGTATTGTAAATGCGGATTTGTGGATAAAGCTTATGATGTGTTTAGGAATATGATTTGTGAGAAGAATATTATTACATGGAACACAATGGTAATGGGGTTTGCAATGCATGGACTTGGGGATGAAGCAATCAAGCTTCTCAATGAGATGGACCGTGTTGGGGTCTGCCCTGATCCTATAACCTATCTTGGGGTGTTGTGCGCTTGCAACCACGCTGGTTTGGTTGATGAGGGGCATCGATTGTTTAACTCGATGGAGGAGAAAGGGATTGTACGTAATGTGAAGCATTATGGTACTGTGGTTGATCTGTTGGGAAGAGCAGGGAGGCTTACTGAAGCTTATGAAATCATAAAATCGATGCCAATTTCGCCTGATATTGTCCTTTGGCAAACTTTACTAGGTGCTTGCAATACTTATGGAAATGTGGAGTTGGCTGAAATTGCATCACAAAAACTCATTGAAATGGGGTCAGATAGCTGTGGAGATTTTGTGCTGTTATCAAATGTATATGCTTCATATAAGAGGTGGAATGATGTAGGACGAGTTAGGGAGGTGATGAACATTAAGGATTCGAAAAAGGTTCCTGGATTTAGCTACACTGAAGTTGGTGGTGTATTGCACAAGTTCATCAACGGCGATCAAAGCCACCCAAGTTGGAGAGCAATCTATGCAAAATTGGATGAAATCATGTACAGGATTAAGGAGCATGGATACATTCCAGGGACGAGATTTGTGTTGCACGACATAGGGGAAGAGGATAAAGAGAATGTGTTGTGTTATCATAGTGAGAAGTTAGCTGTGGCGTTTGGCTTGCTAACAACAAACCATGAAACCCCAATTCAAGTCATCAAGAACCTCCGAATATGTGTGGATTGTCATGCTGTGATTAAGCTAGTGTCAAAGGTTTATAATCGTGAAATCATAGTCAGGGATCGAGCTCGATTTCATAGGTTCAAGGAGGGAACTTGTTCTTGTAGAGATTATTGGTAGTGTCTAGTGTGTAAAGCAAAGAGAGGGATTGAGATCATGCTAGGTGTAGAAGTGTATTGAATATTTGCGAAGTAAACTAACAATTTATGTTTAACTCAGTTGCTCCAATTCTATAGATATATCTCCAAACTTAGTACCATTAAGTCCATTACATTAAGTTTTGTTGTAAGACGTACTGGATAATTTATTTTAAAACAATTTTAATCACCTACTCCGTATTTTTGAATGCCTAGTGGGTGCTTAGTGCTTACTTGCATAAAAAGAGAATATATATATATATATATATATATATATATATATATATATATATATATATATATATATATATATATATATATATATTTAAAAAAAAAAAAAACCAAGATAATGGAGTTTAATCAAAATAATATATAATTGTCACTCCTAATAATTTGAAAAATATGCATTTAAACGAATCTTAACAACCCTCACACGAGAAGAGTCTGTTCCCTTCAACTTATTCCCAGTTCAGTTCAGCTCCAATAAGTTCAGTTTAGTTCATTTCTTATCTTAATTTTCTTCTTTCATAAAACATTCAATTCAGCTCAGCTCAGTTCAGTCAATCAGAACAGGCTAGAAGTTAAAAGTAGAAAAATGTATCAATTATGGTTTGAGGACGAAACTTTTTGTTTACAATGGAATTAAATGAAATATATTTTCGATTTTTTTTCTTCTTACAAACATAGTACGACACTTGCTACTCCTACTCTTAAGTTACAAATCTTTAGAACACTCACATTAGTGAGCAAAAAAAATATTCGCTCATTCTTTCTCTAGCCACTTTCTCTCTCTTCCCAACCAATTTGCTCATGAACATTTTTGGTGAGGAAATTTTATCCTATTAGTGATCAAAAAATAATTGAATTGCTCATGAGCATATTTTATTTTGCTCATTAATTATGGATAAATGCTGGGGCCCACGAGATTACTGTTCATCATGAAATTTGCTCATCCTAAGAGCAAAATACTCATGAGCATTTTTCATTTTCATTATTGATGTAGTACCATTTCTACCAAATTTACTCATCATTTTGCTCATGAGCAAAAAAGTGCTCACTTTTTACAATATGTTTTTGTTTTTTTTTTTTTTTTCTTAATGGATAGTTAAAATACTTACGTTCTTCTACACTTATTTTTATTTTATTTAAGTTCAATTCAATTAAAACTCCATAATAAAATAAAAAAAAAAAAACCAATTATTACCACACCCACAATCCCCACTCACAGTCCCACCTGTCGTATAACTTACGTATTGACTCCCTTCCTTCTTCCCCCCAACATTCTCCTATTTTCTCTCTCTAAAACTCCCATTTTCACCTTTGTCCTTTTTCATTTTAGAGAGAGAAAATCAAGGGATCCATCAATCTTAGAGAGAGAAACACCAACAACAATGGATGACGGAAGCTGCGCTGTGTGTGCTGAAACACTCGAATGGGTTGCGTACGGCCCGTGCGGCCACCGCGATGTCTGCGCACTCTGCATCGCTCGTCTCCGATTCGTCTGCGATGATCGCCGTTGCTGCATTTGCCAGTCTCTCTCTCCTTCCGTCTTCATCACCCGGGTCTCTTTCCTTCTTGTTTTTTTTTTTGCTTAATTACCCACTTAAAAAAAAGACAATTGAAATTAATAAAGTCGCGATTTTGATTTATTAAAATTAATTTTATTAAAATACCCATTTGTTGGTTTTTTATTTGATTATATTTGTGCTGGGATTGGGGGGGACCATGCGAGGCAATTTTTCAGGGTTTGTGAATTTTGCCCCTTTTGGATAATTTTCACTTTTGATCTATGCTTTCTCCTTGTTGATTGTTATTTCTGGGTTTGTTTAGGGTACCAAGTTTTAATTTTTTTTGGAATTTTCGAGGTTTATTTATTTATTTTTTTTAAATGAACATTTTAAGCTATTTACATTATTGGGAAATGGTGCAATTTTGGTTTTGTCATGTATAAATCTGTCTTTCTGTTTTTGTTTTTGGGTGTGTGGTTTACTGGTTTCCGAGTTGAATAATTGTGTTGTTCAATACAATAAAAGTGGTCTGATTGAATTTAGATAGTAGTTACTCCCATTGGAAATGCATATGCTTTAGAAGGCCATGTTTACTTAAACCAACTTTGTATAATCCTTACTCCTTAGTATCCCATATCAATGAATTGACTGTTATGTTTATGTTGTGGTTATGTTGCTTTCTCGAACGTGACGGTGCTAGGTATCAGGTTTTACAGCAGAAGTTTTTAGTGAAAAAATTATGTACTTCATATTTGGGACATCATAATCTTTAGCTACATTGAGATAGGCAGTTGGATTTGGAATTGCTTCGATTGGAGAATAATTGTGTTGATTCTCATGGAGATGAGTAAACATGAAAGATGTGAACTGTTGCTAGGTTGGGGCCTTGGGGGCTAGGAAATGAACACGATCATGTGTAAATGTGGGAAATGAAAAGTTGAATGAAGTGAAAGTTTGGAATTTTGGATGCTTAACAAAGCAATGAAATTGTGAAATGGATACAGAACAGCAAGCATATTTTTTTAATAATACACTTGTGATGAGTAAAATTGGAGGAGAAAAGATGCCTATTTGGTGCTTAGGGGACCTTTATCCTAATTTGGGAGGTTTTAGATCTAGAGCTGAGGCAACTAAAATGGGATAGGCTAGCCCATTGGTGAAAGTGCGTTGTGTGGATCTATTTGTAGGTTACTCGAATCTGGTGGACAGCAAATAAATTATACTATGGCAGGTATGCATCAATCTGAATTGTGGATCATTCAAGGTCCGGATTGGGATTCGAAGTGAATTTACTGCTTTGGGAGTCTGGTCAGTAATTTCGATTAACTTTACTGAAAATCTTGCAGTGTGTGACACTTATTAATCAAGTAAAATTCAATGTTCTGCATTCCACAAGAATAAAGAATCAGCAATGCCAGGGTCTTGAATGTATATGATGAACCTTCATAGAATGTTTGGAATTTGGGGGGAGGGAGGGGGGGATGGAACCCTACTTATTTTAGCTCTTGATTGAGCAATAACATTAAAATTGCAACTTTATTGAATTTGTGAAGCAGTTCCATTTATGTTTTATCATCTAATTATTAATTTTCCTTGCTGCAGGCATTAGGATCTCTCACAAGGGTAATAAATGACTTTTCAATTCTTCCAGCTGATGCTAAAGATGGTAAGGTGGGATCATATTGGTATCATGAGGACACACAAGCATACTTTGATGATTTGGATGAGTACAAGATCATCAAAGCTATGTGTAAGCTCTCATGCAGTGTTTGTGACAAGTTGGGGGTGGAAGGGAAAAGAAATTCCAGAAGAAGAGGGAAAATTAAGAGTGTTGAGCAACTCAAAGATCATTTATCCCATCAACATGAACTTTTGTTTTGCAGTCTCTGTTTAGAATACAAGAAGGTGAGAAATGTTGATTTGAATACAACACGTGATCATTTATCCCATCATGGAACGCAAAGCAAGTCTTAAGATTTTATTGTGGTCCCTTTTTGCTCTTTTTTTTTCATTCCATCCTTTGGCAGCATATGGAGAGCAGAGTTATTGATTTTTTATGCTTTGTGGCTGAAATTGAAGTGTTCATTGTTGCTTGGTAGCATAACTTGGTTTGTTTTCGTCCCTTGTAATTGGTCCTACGTCATGGTTTTGTATATTAGATATGTTGGATTTTTACTTCTTGCCTTCCAGTGGGCAGATATTACTATTTATTACACTTGATCTATATGCATATGTTTCTTTTAGTGTGATAGATTTATATTATTACTTTGAAGCAGGTTTTCATATCTGAGCAGAAGTTATATAGTCGAGTCCAGTTAAGACAGCATATAAGCTATGGTGATTCTGATGTTGACGGTAGTGAAAATGAAAGATGTGGGTTTTCTGGACATCCATTATGCGAGTTCTGTCAGAGACCATTTTATGGTGATAATGAACTTTACTTCCACATGTCCACTGAACATTATACTTGCCACATATGCGAGAGGTAGAATGAGCTTTCTATTTGTAAGAAGCTTACTTGTTTTTCTCTCAGTTTAAGTGAAACTACTTGCATCCAAAATCCATCCATTGCAGGCTGCACTCTACTGAGTCCACTCCATTTGAATACTACAAGGATTATAATGACTTGGAGGTTAGCTGTTTGTATCACCTGTCAATATCATTCCACTTCTTTTTTTTTTGTTTTTCCTGTTTTTTTTTTATTAACAGTAAAAAAATATTGCATCTTTCCCAGAACCATTTCCGTGAAGCTCATTTTCTTTGTGAGGATGACACATGCCTTGAGAAGAAGTTTGTTGTTTTCTCGACAATAGCTGATATGAAGGTCTCTTTTTCTCCCTTTTTTTTTCTTCATTTTTGTTTGTGAGGAAAGCGTAAGTTAGGTGGCATAGCCGATCACTTGGTCTAATGGAGGAAAGCTGAAAGCCCTGGATTTTAAAGATTGTTTACCACCTAGGCACCTAGGTTGCAAATTAAGTTTCTTAATGCAAATGTTAGTCTTCCATGACATGAAAATCTCACAGAATGTAGGGCTTAATTTTCTTGAGCTTTGTATGCTAAAAATAATTGCTCATGCAGTTGGTTCATGGGATTCTTTTGCTTATTTTCAGCATCATGGTGCTTTGGAACATGGTGGATCGATGTCTCGTTCAAAACGCCAAAATGCTTTGCAGGTATTTGTGGTCCCTCTATTGATCTGTAAATTCATTAATACATATGCCATTATGAATTCTAGCTGATGGGCTTTGATTCTCTGTATATCAACTCCAGATGGGCTGGACTTCTACTAGCTGTAGTGGTCTGTTAAATTATGTTTTCTCTGTTTCTATTTTAAGAAGCTGCATATGCTTAGTAGAAAATCCCATTCTTGTGATTAACTTAATAAACATTATAATAACACAGCTACGTGCATGCTTTCATCATCGGGAAAGGGACGAAGGTCTCCATGTAAGAGCACATGTTTCACTTCCTGGGACATCTAATGTTCGACCCTCTTCTGCTAATTCAGCTAATGGTGAAAGAACCAACACCAATTTACTGTATGATGCTACATCAGCTGTGCAAGCGATTCCTATTCACAGAGAGACTAGTGATATTGGCTCTGCTGCAACTACTGTGCCATCTTCAGGACACCGACAGGGAGCAGCACTGGACTTCAGAAGTGTACTTCTAAATGGTTCCGAATTTCCTTCATTGCCTAGATCATCAAAAAGACGGCGACGCAAATCTAGAAAGAAGTCGGAGGAAATTGGTATCAATCACTCACCAGCAATCAGTTCATCGCAACTTAGGTTGTCAGATGCAGAACATTTGTCACAATCTAGCCCAATTATCTCACATCAGACTGGAGCTTTGGCAGTTGGTCACTCCCCAGCCTCTAACTTAATCAGCTCTTATAGTCTGCCTACTTCGATGTCAAGTGACATTCCATCTGCTAGTTCTGCAAATTTATTAACTAGTAGTGTTGAAGATGTGGGCCCATCTTCATCAGCTCCAAATGTCATTAATAAAGCATCTAATGAGGGTACAGTAATTGGAGATGACATTAAGGCTGCGAACAAGTCCTTGGTTGAGAAAATATGTGCTTCCTTAGAATATGACAAGGACAAATATGCCGCCTTCAAAATAATTTCAAAAGAATATCGTGAGGGTGAGATTGGTGCTGGAGAATACTTTGCATATGTTCATCAGTTTGGCCTTGCTCATCTTATTGTTGACTTGGCTAGACTTTGTCCTGATCCACAGAAGCAAAAGGAACTCATGAAAATTCATATGACCAGTTTGGGAAACAGTATTGAAAACAGGCCGAGGAAAGAGAGCTGTAAAACAACTGCTAGTAAACTTTCCAATAAAGGAAAGGAAAAATGCGGAGATTCTGGTGGTGGCATTAAAGGGGAGTCCTTGTTGGATAGCATTGCAAATAATTTGAAGGATCTAAAGTTGAATGCTAAGCCTCGTGAAGAGGATTTTCCCTCATTGAAGGTTGTGGAACGTTCGTTCGAAAAAAATTCCAAGACTTCAATTATTGAAGATGTGGGTCATGTGAGTGGAGGTGGCTCAAACAATTCTCCAGGAGAAGCTACAGCTGGAGGCAAAAAGAAGATGAAGAAAAAGTCTAAGTTCCTCAAGGCTCGCCTAGGTGAAAGTTCAGCATCAGCAGTTCCAGATAGCAACTGTTCTGACTTGGCCTCTGATCTGATGGTGGTTAGACCTGATCAAGACTCAATTCTTGCTTCAGTTAGAGGGGTTTGGAGAAATGATGGGGGCAGGAGACTGATGAAATTGAGCCAGGCAGTACCAACGAATCGATGAACTTCTTCTGGCAAACTTAACAGCAAGCAGCAAAGTGCAGAGAACAATTTCACCTGGAAATACTTATAGATTTTCTCTTTTGTAATCTGCATTTGCTGCACTTTTAATAGTTGTTAATGATCCTGGTTACTAGGTAAGGGGTAAGGAAGGATGTGGTACTCATTTTTGGTGAAATGATGTATTGAGAGCCCACTTTCATGAACAGGTTGTAGCTGTGTAGAAATGACATACTTGTGTAATATTGATAGCCTCTATATATACCAAGACAATCACACCTTACTGGATCATTGAGAATGAGCACAGCTTATCAATATGTTTATTTGTGGGGAGCTGCACGTGAGCTTCGTCTAAACTACCAAAGTTGGTTTTGATGTCTAGTTATGGCTCTTTATCTGCATCAATAGCCACAAAGGTTGTCATTTATCTAATATGTTTATAATAGTATAGGAAAGACCAGCATGTCTGGTAAGAGTACTAACTTATGAAGTTGCCTACAGGTAAACATCAGCTTAAGGATAAGCTAACCTAGATTTATAAGACATGCAACGAAGTAGATATTGAAAATTAGAATGTGAAATTAAATATCACAGTATATACAAGTACCATTCATCCGAGGGTATGGCCAACTCCTCAGCTGATTAAGACTACACTGAATGAACATCACACTACAGAAAGATCGTAAAGATATCTTAGTATCAGCAATTAGTTCGACATACAAGGACCAAGATCTCCAATAATAGAAAACTTGCATTACAATTAATTTGATAAATTTCTGAAGCAAGCCCTTGGATGAGTCACTTTAGTTATCGACTTATCGGAAGACAAGAGGTCAACAAATAATGAAAGAGTGTGCATCAGCTTGAAATCCTTTGCTAACCATAAGATCACGATAGTATAATGCCTTGGAAAAGTCATTACTAAGAATATATCCTCTGATAATTGTATTGTAGGTGATAGCATTGGGTAAACAACCATCTTTCTCCATTTTCCTCAGCACATCATCAGCTTCATTCATTAAACCCTTCTTGCAAAAGCCTTTAACCAATACAGTGTATGTCTTAAGATTAGGCTGCAGACCCTTTGCCACAAGATCAGAGAAGATTTTTACTGCATCTTCTAATTGTCCAGCCTCACACAAATTGTCCATAAGGATGCTGTAAGTGAAAATATCAGCCATAACACCTTTATCCTCCATATCTTCTAGTACTGCCACTGCCTCATCAAGATGTGCACTTTTGCACAGGCCATCAATCAATGAATTATATGTGACAACATTAGGAGTAACTCCATGAGCTTGCATATCTGTGAACAACTGTCGTGCAAGCGTAAGTCTATTGGCTTTGCACAATCCATCAATAAGAGTGTTGTAGGTTACAACATCCAGTGCTATTCCTTTCCGAAACATATTTTGTAATATAGTAAGAGCCTTGTCAATATTTTTGAGTTTGACATATCCATTGATCATAGTATTAAAACTTACTAGATCAGGCTCACAACCGTTTTGTTTCATAAGGTCAAGTAGCTTTTCTGCATCTTCCATTTGACCACGCAAACAGTAGCCATCAAGTAAAGCACCATAAGTAATGATGTTTGGAGCTACACCTTTGTGAGTCATGAGCTGCAGTGTGGACTGTGCTTCCTCAACATTACCATCTTTACAAAACATGTCAACCAGCATGAGCAGCAGAATGCATTTTGTTAAGCAAAGTGAGAGCACTGGCATTGTCGCCGATCCCACAAAGGCCTTTGAAAATAGCACCATAAGTAACAATATCAGGTTGGAAACCTAAATTGATGATCTTATTCAATAGCTGAGCAGCTTGAGGAAGCTTACCACAGTGGACATAGCCATTAATTAAGGTAGTGAAGATGACACAATCAGGGGGATAACCAAGCTTAATTATTTTAGCAAGAAGAGAAAACCCGAAATCGATACAGCCCAAATGGCAGTAAGAATTGGCGAGAATACCAGTAGAATGCAAATCAGGTCGAATACCCAGTAATTGAAGGTGCCTGGAAAGAGAGATAATGGTGGAATGAGGATGAAGGTGTTTCAATTTGGAAATGGCAGTGAATAGCTGATTGAAAACGACAACAGAAGGAAGAGGACGCAAACAAGTCAATTGATTGAAGAGAGATTGTGGAAGTTTAAGATCGGAAAACCCTAATTTGCAATGATCTCTTACAGAATCGAGAAAAAGGTGACGATCATCAATTGCAACAATTGTTTTACTGGAAAAATGGGAAGAATTACGGAAATATAAAGGAAAGGAGGAATAAATAAGGGGAAAAGGAGGAAAAAGAGAAGTACCGGCATTAAAACGCAGAGCTTGAAACTTCATCTTTCAGATTTGGTCTCAGCAATGAAGCAGAATGAAGATGTTATCCCTCAAATTCTCAGAGAAGAAAGACGAAAATTGAAGGTTGACAATGTTCTGGGAAAGCCTTCAACATACAAATGTATTCCAAAAAACTTTGAACGAAGTATATTGTAAAACTAATGTTTAGCCTTTTGCCATGTTTGGGAGACGGCTGAAAGCTGAAAGATGAAGCTGATTGAGTTAACTGATTTTGACTAGCTGATTTTATTAACTGATTTGACTAACTTATTGTATTAACTGATTGTATAAAGTGTTTGGTAAATAACTGATAGCTTAAAGGTGATTGATTATGTGAAATGACCAATAAGTTGATTGTGGGGTAGGTAGTTTAGATAGGATTTTAAATTAAATAAGGTTATAAGTGTCATTTCACAACAATTTTAAGTTACACTGATACTATACGGAGTACTCCGTATCTGGTACCATAGATAGTTAAGAAGTGAAATTTTTGAGCTTTTCCATGTGCTTTCAAGTTGAATTTAGTTGAGCTCAGACTCATCATAAACAAATTTACTCAAGCTTGAATAATTTGCAAGCTAGCTAAACTCATTAACACCGACCTCTACTTGTACTGTTGCAATATATAATATTGTGATGACGGATTAGTTACTTATTCATTGTCATAAAGAATACCAATTGGAAAACCAGATCTAACTTTCAACAAAAAATAACTCAAGTATAATTATGGAGTATTATGTCAAGATCTCACCAACTCAATAAAATGGAATTAGATGGTGGATCAACTATATACTTACGCACTAGCTAATTAAGACAAATCAGCAAAATCACCATCATCATGCTACTAATTATACGAGTATTTTTTTTATATGTGCCAAAATTATTAGCCAAAATAATGTATCTTAACCAATAATCATATTGAATCTACCTAATTATTTCCAGAATTAGCTGCTCCAACTAGAGTGTAATAATAATAATAATATCAATGCATGCATTATACACTAAGGGCCTGTTCACATTTACTGAACTGAGCTGAACTGAACTGAACTGATTGGAGCTGAACTGAACTTAACTGATTGGAACTGAACTGAACTGAATTGAGCTGAAATGAATATTTTATGTGAGAGAGAAATTAAGAGCTGAACTGAACTGATTGGAGCTACACTGAACTGAACTGAAATTAAATGAATATGAACAGGCCCTACAAATCTTAAATTCTAAATTAGAATCTCTTACTAATAATATAATTGAAAGAACAAGAATCCGACAGAAGATTCTTATATGATGATATAGATTCTCACCAACTTTTAGTGACTAATGAGGTTTGATAAACTTTATTGCTGGAATTCAACCCAGGTGCTTATATCATCAATATATTATTCAACCATGAGAATGGACTACTAGCCCCCACACTTCATTTTAGCAGTGTATATATAAAGAACCGTGTTTTTAATTAGGGGCCGGTTTTTATTATCAACAATTATCACTCAAGCGATGGAGAAGTAGCTAGGTTGTAAGTAAAGGAGGAATTTTAGATTAGAATGGAGTTCCATTGTCATATTGTATCTCTAAATTATTCTCTCACACGTAATTTAATATTGAGCGTCTCAAAATAATCTTCCTTATAAATTATACTATGTATGTCATTTTCTCTATATCACATCAATTCAACCATATTTGTCTATTAATAATTTGTCTTCTTTCTCTCAAACAACTTAATAAACATTTTCGTTTACATACATTTTACAATTTTTTTTTTCTTATTTTAATTTCGTGATATTAAAATTAAGGAGCATAAAGTCTAAGGACTAAATAATAGGTCTAAGACTTTTTTTTTTTGTTTGATTTAATATGTTGTAGAGTTTGTGACTACTCTGTATTAGTCATTTTTGTTTAATTGTTTATTTAATTTTATCAAAAAAAACTGTTTATGGTCAAAACTTTGATCTATGCAGATGGAAGATAGGATTTCATAATATATAAAATAACAATTTTGAATTACTCGTTATATTTTTCGTTCAGTGAATGAATGAGGACCTCAAGATAAAAAAAGTAGGGTTATAAAATATACAATAGAAAATAAAAATTGTTCATCCTTTTGTTTTTCGATATTTTGTTTTTTTTACGAAAAAAAAAATGTAAAGACACGTGGAGCTAGTTCAAAAAAGTTGAGCTCTCTCCCTCGTAAATAAAAACAAATCGAAGCCTTAGCTTTCATGGTTACATGCTTTACTTAGACAATTTTCCTTTAAAAAGCTTTCGACACTCTTGTAAGCATGCACGTTATGCATCACTACAAAACATTGATATGGACACGAATGAATACTCGTAAATGACAAATACTTTGTATGAGACGGACTAACAATACTTTATTATTATGTTCTGTAAATGCTAATCATGTATAGTATGTAGTAAATGAATAATAAGGTTAGATTAATATCATCAAATTTCAAAAGAATAGAAGTAAGATATTCTAAATACTGTATTTTAGATGGATGTCTAACTTATCAAAGAACTCTAAAAATACTTCATTTGTAAACAAGGCTTACAGTCTTAGTTACATGCTTGTTTCTGGGGGTTACGCAATGCCTTTTCTCGTGGTTTTCGTAAGATTTTTATTTACTCGGATTATGAGCCTCTGTGTATGATGCTAGCCCAAGCCAACAACAGAAGGACGAGGTTTCTCTACACTGGTTACTTCACGATATCCAGGCTCTTTTGGCTACCTTTGCGGCTTGTAAAATTCTTAAGGTTCCTCGCAAATGGGTGTCTCCTGCTCACTGGTTGGTTGGAAAGGTTCGTGCTCGGGAGTGTCTTTTTTGGTCTTTTGAAATTGTTGCTTGTGTCTTTCTTTCTCTGTTCTCACTGTCATTAAAAAAAAAAGACCATGTCATTTTAACTAGATATAATTAAGCATGCATATGACATTCTCATAAAATTTACTATTACTTTCAATTTCTAATACTAGAATTCATCTTATATCACAATCTCGTTCCTTGTTTTTTTAAGTAAACATATTGTGAGTTCCTCAATCGCAAACCATAGTATAGACACCATATTTCTTTATCCAATAGTCTAAAATAGTATACATAATAACTTAGAAGGATTAATCAAAATTATGGTTAAAAAAAACAATGCTACTATTAGAATGATTAGAAGGATGTGGCAAGAAGCTATTGGAGTTGAGAAAACATCCAAGAACAAAAACTGAAAAATAAAAACAATTTGTGTGGTAGTCATTAAATTTAAGCAAAGGGGGAGAAAATGGGCCATTGAAGTAACGGGTATAAGCAAATCGTCCTTAAACAGCGGGTAACATAAAGGGGCCAATTTCTAGTTATATGATCGTTACATATGACATGTGTCCTTATACTAAAGCTGTGGTGTCCTCCCGCTCTTTGCAAAAGCCATTTTTTTAATTTAATTTAGTTTTATGGTTATAAGCTTACTATGTTATCAAATTTGTACTTGATTTATTTTGTGAACATGGTAATTAATTGGTAGTTGATTGATTGATTAGTTGGATGTATTTGCTGATTATAAACATCTAGTTGTATAAAAATAATTGTAAAAGATAGTAATTGTTAATTGTGATCTTGACTCGGCTCAAATTCATTTATAGCAATCCGTAAGAAATATGCCTTGAATCTAATTTTGGGTTGTGGAGTAGTGAGCGATAGCTTGCAAGGTAGCTCGGTAATTTATTGGCAAAGTTGAATAGCTCGAGAGGTATTTAAGTGCGACTAGGTCGAGCGAGAGCTCAAGTGCGCATAACACAAGAAGTCGCGTAAGCAAGTTTGGAAGTTGCGCGCTGAGGGCCAAAGTTGCGCGCAGCAATTTAATGTTGAGGCAGTTAGCGTTTTTCTACGCGTTTATCTATTATTCTGGAGTGTTATATATACCTTTTAAAATTATTTGCAGTCGTGATGATGTGTCATTGAGTGCTATTGAGAGTCTTTTGTGTATTTTTTGATCTGTGAGATCTGAGAGAGATATATAACATTAGAAATCCGAGACAATCAATTTGTTTTATGTGATTAGTCTCAAATCTATAATTTGTTTTCTCCAAAATCAATAAAACAATTAACATTGCCTGCCCGTGGACGTAGCCAACACATTATTGGTAAACCATGTAAATCTGTGTGTTTTCTTGTTAATTTTACATCCAATATTTGGTTTTTCTTGCCTCCTTTATAACACAACCATTTTTAGTAAATGTATAGGAATATAATTTTGGCTCATCTCAATTTTATTTTGATAAAGAATACTCCCTCCGTCCCTAAATTACATTATTCCTCTTTCTCTCTATTATGTGAGGAATTAATACTAGAAAGAGGAATGTAATTTAGGGACGGAGGGAGTACTCTTTATTATCAGCAGAGCACTAAAAAATGCGACCTCATTATTGAATCACTAAATTCAAAAATCTATATGACCCCCTCCACGTACTCCCAAAGTCCCAAGTCCCAACAAATGGAACTCTATATTAGTCATAATAGTCTTGTACATTAGTCAAATGGAAATGATAGGTTCATTTATATTATACTTCGTAGGTGATCAAAGGGCGGGCCAAGCTGAGATAAAAATTACTACCTCCGTTTCTTATTAGTTGTAACTTTGGGGTATTATTTGTGAGATATAAAATATTTTAAAGTTGCAACTAATATGAAACGGAGGTAGTACAATTAGTTTGGTTGGGTCGGCCTAAGGTTTGGACTAAATTAAATATATTTGCCCAAAATTTGTAAAAGTGAATTACGCTTAATCGGTTTTTTTGGACAAAATATAACTAAAAAAACTTAAAATTGTATGTCCAAGGCCCCCGAGAAATTAAAATACTTTTGGACCGGTTTCGAACCGACTTTTTTGTCATGCTACTCCTTACTAAATAACTTTTGTATAATGATATTTGAATCAAAATTATTTTAATTGCTTTAATTAGAATTGAACTGATTAATGGGACTTTTGATGGTGGTATTTAATTAATCAACAAAAAAAATTAATTTTAAATTGTTAATTAGGAGTGGATAATCTACCCTAATGAGTAGATGTATCTATCTCCCTAATTTCATCGCTAATCATGTATGTATTCAAGGTAAACTCCAAACCTTAAGCATATCATTGTCATTTTTTAATTGCGTAACTAGTGAAAAAATCTTTGAATTACTTACGAAATTGGCTAACAAGGTCTCCTTCTCCTCTCGTCATCCAAAAATTAAATTAAAAAGAGTACAATTATTTTATTTTTCGATAGTATAAAAAGAATCTAAGCTAAGTATTGCAGTTTACATGAGTTTAATTTTTATTTACGGAATATTTATTTGTTTTAGAAGAACATGGAAACTGAAGTCATTTGACACTGACAAATAATATAAAAGTTAATGGTTTGATTTTGAATAACGAAATATTAAAGGGCAAAGCTCAAGCAAGTAATCAGATATAATAGTATTTTAGAACCTCATCAAGATAGAATGGATATTTTGCTAGTCTATATAAATCGATTTACAAGTCTCAAATGGCTTTATTAGAATAATCATTTGCTTATAACATGAGCAAAGCAAGCTCGATTAATAAATAATTATTACTAATGATAATTTCAAAATTATTAACAACACAATTTTGTCAAAAAGTTTCGAGTATCTACATTAACTTATTATAGTTGTATCCTTGTATTCGTTTAATTTTGGTGCAAATTAAATAAATGTTGGTACTTCGAATTATTCCTTTCACCTATTTCCTCCCATTTTAGAATTAATAAGTTTAATTAAGATAAGTTTGAAAAAATTAGGTTTTGCAAAGAGTCAATGAAAAATACAAAGTATTTAAATCTAACTCACTGCTTAAATAAGTTTTGTCCAATAAATGAATGAATAATGCACCAGTCTGATAGACGTACGAATGAATCATCCGCACACAAAAAAGAGAGAAGGTGATTGGTATCGAATTCAAAGGTCATAACATGCACGTTAGCATACTTTATAATTGTACTATGTTGTAGGTATGATTGTATGAAGTTGGTCAAGAAGATCCAGCTTAAGAAATTATTAAGGTATACAAATGCAGTCAACTACTAGTAGTACACTAGTACTCGTATGATTATTGAAGATTTGAAGCATTCTAATTAATTTTAAAATTTTAAAAGTCGTTTTAATACTGCTGCCCTCTAATCAACTGCTTCGTACGTGGATGTCATGTCATTAAGTCCTTAATTAACCCATCCAACCCAAGCTTTCATATGCTAAACCTCTCAACTTGGCTCATTAATTAATTTAAAAAATATGTTAATGGGCCAAATGATACTAGTACATTGTTAAAGACAAAAGTAGAAACAACAAAATTATGAACGTGTAAACACATGTAAGCTTATTAAATTTAAGCTCCATGAACATGTTGCCAATTGCCATTAAGAAATAATAACGGTAACTTGCCATCAACATGAACAGGATATTTTGTGGATATTGGCTATTTCATTAAAAAAAATTGCCACAATTTCAAATTTTTTTGTTCACACAATTGATTTCATTTTCACTTACGTTCTTTTTTTTTTCACAAACTTAATTTGGTTGTATATTTAATCTGAGTAGTTACTCTTTGCATTAAAATAAATTAAAAATAAAAGAACTCTTATTAATTAGTTATTAACCCCTATCACTCTTATATTATGTATCTTCAAATAACTTATACGAAGTAATAATTAGGTGAACATGGCCTAAATTAAATATATACAGTATATATATAAGTATAAATGTATAATCAAACAACTAAGAGTCTGTTTTGATTTATTGAACCAAACTAAACTAATTGGAGCTGAAGTGTACTGAACTGAAATGAATGATGTATAAGAGAAGAAAATTAGAAACTGAACTGAAATGAGCTGAATTGAACTGAAACTAAGCTGCAGAGAACATGTCCTAAGGCTTAAGATATTACAAAGAGTATTAAAAGTAAAATTAGTTAGTATATATACTAGGGTTTTCCTAAGTTTTTTAATCCTTCATACGTATTTTAGGTCTTACACACTTTTATTATGAATTTATAAGTTTAAATAATGAAATAATAGTTTTAATAAAATCTAATTTAACTGGTAAAATAATTTTATTTAAATGAGTTAAGACTTAAGAGTTACTCTCTAGTTGAGTAGGGACAATTTAAAAATTAGGGAGAACAATAAACATTATTTGGATTCCACCAAATTGCATGCATGACTCATCAAATCTTCATACTCGTACATGACCCAAACCCGAACATAGAGCAAATGACTAGTTGGGACCTCTAGTTTCCTTGTTGAAACATAGAGTCAGTAAAGTTGGGTATGTGTCGAACCGAAATCAAAAGTCGATTAGGCGCAATATGAAAATGACTCAATTTGGCATGATCCTATCACTAGCCCATCAGTGGCAACAACTAACACACGTGTGGGTAAAGCCGTGCATGAGCTTTGTTTATAAAAAATTGACACAAGTCTTACACAATATAACAGTATAACACGACTGTTACTACGTATTTAGTTTGTTTTAAACATAATCCACTAAAAAATAAGATATGTTGGCATGACACGTGTGGACCTACACGGCATGGCCCATGCGCACCTTTAAACGCCATAGTGACTGCGCGAAGGCGGGATGTCAAGTGTATCCCAGATATACACTACTGTAGCACACTAGATCAGAGTAGCCTTTAATTCATTCACACTCCAGCGGTGGATCTGAGATTCACTTGTAAAAAAAAGGACAACATTGAAGCAAAGTGCCACCCTGGTACAACCTGCCAATTATCTGTGTTTAACTGCTAAATACCAAGTATATTACGATCGGATTAATCCTAATATTGTTTTTGGCAGAACTTTTTGTTACTTTTTCCTACTCTATAGCTGTTCATATGCTACTTCCTACATACTTCTATTTTTCTCTTTCTAAAAGTGCAAATACCTCACTTTCCATTACTTACAAAAGACACTAATTAGGGATCAGCAATATATAACAGTATCAGAATCATCCCTTAATCAGTGATTAATTTTAATAAATTTATAATAATGTTTGCGTAGAAAATATGTTTAATTAATTCATACTAGAGTAGTGTACTAGTGTCGGTAGGACTATATATAGAAGCAGTCCATATTCTTTGAGTCTAAATTATTTTGTTTTTTATTATTATATATTTTTATTTAGATCTTCTTTCTACTTATATTGGACAATGTTAGATCTAATAATGCTATGTAACGTATGTATTTATAAAATGCGCCCTTTAAAGCTAGTATATCTTATAGTAGCAATAAATTTTAAATCTATATACAAGTATCCTTAATTAGTTAGCATGCAATTTAATGGATGATTGGATCCATATTATGGACTTAATTGGTGAGACAATGGAGTTCAAATTTGTCAAATTTGTTTTATTCATTCGCCTTTTCTTAGGGTCTGTTCACATTTACTGAACTGAGTTGAACTGAACTGAACTGAAATTAAGTAAAGGTGAACAGAACCTTAGTCCATAATCTATTACCTACGACATTATATTAATTAAATATGACTTATTGTAAATACTTTCAACAACATATAATACATATAATAATACTTCCTATGATAATGAAACTGGATGCCCACTGATAATTAAGGATTTTGAGTGGATAAACGGTGAAAGCTGATTTGATTATATGAATACGGTTTCACGTAAGTAAGATATGCATATGTACATATTGGAATTTGATTTAATTATGCGAAAAGTAGTAAAATTTATGAATGAATAATTGCAATTAACTAGGAAAATTTGGGATTAGTCAAACAGCCGGATGGTATTTTTCTCTTGCTTCTTGAGATTAATTATAAATTGCTTTAATCTTGGCAGCTGGTCTTGTGTGCGGTCGATCATACCGTGTGGCCACTTAAAGTAACTCCTATAACATTGATTAAGTAATACTAATTGAGTAATCCCTATAACATTGACCGAGTAATTTTATAACAATAACGAAGTAGGCCAGACATGAATAAGACTTTGTGTAACCTTGGTTATTAACAAAGAAATTCGAAGTGTTTTATTGAGTACTCGTAACTTTTAAGGCATTTTATGTGTACGTGTTATGTTTTGTTATGAATAAATTGACCTACACATGCATGATGCATATATAACTATGTGCATGCTGAATCAATTGTTTGGTGTAAGAATCTGTCCATGATGTTTCTATCAAAATTCTACTTCTTGACCACTAACGAGTTAGGCAATTACCAACTTTTATCAAATAAAAGTTGCATAGAAAGTCACTTATAATTATACTCGCATTAGATATCAATCATATCATTTGTTTCTCCTAAGTTCAAACAGGTGTTTTTTTTGGTGGGATATTGTTTTAGTGATTAAAACATTTGTCAAATGGAGTGAAAGGAGGTCGGTAGTTCCTTTTCCCACCTACTTCAAAACGATGAAAATTGAAAAGATTATTTAAAATAGCATTATTATACACCCGAGTATTCAAAACATCTATTTTATTAAAATTCTTTCAAATAAAAAACCAAAAGGTGATCATATATGCTTTTTGCCTAGAGTTAATTATATACGGAGTACAAAGTTTTAAAACACACAAAAACGGAAAAAGTCAACCCGTACAAATAATATGGAGTACACGTATGTCAATTGTTTAATTGAATTGAATGTTGTGGTTTCATGTTAGACTAATTGATACATCATACTTGTGGTTTAAAAAATTTACTTGCGTGAAATGCCAAAGTTTACTTATGAGGAGTGAGGACCATAAATATATGTAGTAAAACTGTAAAAGAAAACAAGTGATACAAATACGGTACATAAATAGACACAACACCCCTTTGTCATTGATGATGAATTATTTAGTACTATTAGTTAGTACACTATAGAGGCTCGCTGGTTCGTACAATCGAGTTACCACAACAATAGGGTAATATAGGCTACCCAACAACTTCTAGTGAGTAAGTATATTCTATTCTAGCTTAGCATCAAAATATTATTCTACCCTAGCAGAAAAAAAAAGTGATAGTTTTATCCTTTGTACTCCGTACTTCGTAGTAAATATTTCAATTCGGTAATAATAGAAAAATAAAAAAAGTACTGTATGTAATAAGCACAATACTTATAAAAATATTTGAAATACGTAGTATATTTTCCAAATTATTCTTCTGTGAAAGGAAACAAATTATACAGCCAATACAGGTACGTGGAATATCAATCCATTCATGGAGTAAATTCTAAAAAATCATTTTACCACTTTCTATTTATTGACGCAATAATAATAAATAGTCAAATAATTAACAAAATATAAAAATAAAAAACCCAAAAATCTCCTAGAAAATCACAACAAAATCTCCATATCTTACATTAAACTAATATTGTATGTTACACTAATATAAGTCCAGATTCAATTATTATTATATTTTAATCATCCTTTCCTCAAAACGACACCGTTGACACAAAATCGACGGCGCCAAGCCGTCAAGCCACCAACCTTAGCCATACAAAGTTGGTAAACCAACCATCCACTCTAACCCCAAGAGGGGTAAAACCGTCATTTCATGCATACCCCACAAAATTTCTCTCACCGACCCCGCTAAATCCCGACCATCCAATCCACCCCAAAAAATGAACGGCTAAGATTAGCCATTCCAAACAGCTTGGTAGATTTTACTCATTTTCTCTCTCCTAATTTCTCTATAAATACCCCCTTTAGTCTTCCCTTCCAACTCGCCTTACACCGGTCTGCAAATCATATAACAAGACTCGGACTTTCTCTCTCCTCTTCCTCTACTTTCTCTCTCCTCTCATTTCCAGCTTTTGCTACTCGGGGATTTCTTCGTTCTCCAGGTAACAATCTACCTTTTGCTGGATTTTTGAGCTTCATTTCTATGTCGTTATTCTCATCTTTTGACGAATTAATTGATGAATTAATGAATAAATTGATTGATAATCTCTAGATCTATGATGTGATGTTGAAATGCTGAAAAATGATTGATTTGTTCCGTTTTTTCTGTTAGATCTTGGCTATTTATCGTTACTACCGTAAGATCTGGAGTTTGAAATGAATTAATTGAAATGATTGTTGTGTGAAATGTTGAACCAGCATGTTCGTTTGATTTTTACCGTTTTTTTCGTGATTTTGGAGGAATTAATTCTATTTTAGGAGGATTTGTTGGTGTTATGATTTGATTTTGATAGGATCTGAATGTTAATGGAGTATTTTTTGATTGACAAAGGTTAATGGGAAATTAGGGTTTTCATTTGTCGATTTATGTTAATTGATATGATATTATGCTGTTTTTAACGTTGATTTATCGTCTGTTGGTATGATGAATACATGTTGAGCTTGTTAGATCTGGTGAAGTGATTTAATTTAAATAAACATTAAATGGAAAGGAAGAATGAAATTTTTTTAGGAATGGATTACAATATTCGATCTTCGATTGCAATTTGTTGGGAGTGAGTTGTAGATCTGGAGAACAATATATAATGGCATTTGTTTTGAGTCTTTGTACCATTTGATTGTTGAGATTCTAGGAGTGTTGATTGAGGGAATAAACTTTATTTTAAGGAATTTTGATTTGGAGCTTTATTTATGCCTCTTATCCTTGGATAGATATTTCTTGTAAAGTATGCTGCAAGTTGTGTGTGTGTGCTGATGTGAATGATTCTTGTTGTGTGTTACAGTTTGAAAAATGGCCGCCGCAGTCGACACCTTCCTATTCACCTCCGAATCCGTGAACGAGGGACACCCAGACAAGCTCTGTGACCAGATCTCTGATGCAGTGCTTGATGCTTGCCTTGCGCAAGACCCCGAGAGCAAGGTTGCTTGTGAGACCTGCACAAAGACCAACTTGGTCATGGTCTTTGGTGAGATCACCACCAAGGCGAATGTAGACTACGAGAAGATTGTCCGTCAGACATGCCGCGACATTGGGTTTGTGTC
Source organism: Chenopodium album (assembly GCF_948465745.1). Lineage (NCBI taxonomy): Eukaryota > Viridiplantae > Streptophyta > Magnoliopsida > Caryophyllales > Amaranthaceae > Chenopodium > Chenopodium album. Next base: position 4,311,598 of record NC_137855.1, read on the forward strand.
TGCTGATGTGGGTCTTGATGCTGACAACTGCAAGGTCTTGGTTTACATTGAGCAGCAGAGCCCTGATATTGCCCAGGGTGTCCACGGTCACCTTACCAAGCGCCCCGAGGAGATTGGTGCTGGTGACCAAGGTCACATGTTTGGGTATGCCACTGATGAGACCCCTGAGTTGATGCCCCTCAGTCACGTCCTTGCCACCAAGCTTGGTGCCCGCCTCACTGAGGTCCGTAAGAATGGTACCTGCCCATGGTTGAGGCCTGATGGCAAGACCCAAGTCACTGTTGAGTACTACAACGAGAACGGTGCCATGGTTCCAATCCGTGTCCACACCGTCCTTATCTCTACTCAGCACGATGAGACTGTTACCAACGATGAGATTGCCGCTGACTTGAAGGAGCATGTGATTAAGCCTGTTATCCCAGAGAAGTACCTTGACGAGAAGACCATCTTCCACCTTAACCCATCTGGCCGTTTTGTGATTGGTGGACCTCATGGAGATGCTGGTCTTACCGGCCGTAAGATCATCATTGACACTTACGGAGGATGGGGAGCCCACGGTGGTGGTGCTTTCTCTGGAAAGGACCCAACCAAGGTCGACAGGAGTGGTGCTTACATTGCCAGGCAGGCAGCCAAGAGCATTGTTGCTGCTGGCCTTGCTCGCCGTTGCATTGTCCAGATCTCTTACGCCATTGGCGTCCCCGAGCCCTTGTCCGTGTTCGTTGACACCTACGGAACCGGAAAGATCCCAGACAAGGAGATCCTCCAGATTGTCAAGGAGACCTTTGACTTCAGGCCCGGTATGATTGCCATCCACCTTGACCTTCTAAAGGGTGGCAACAGGTACTTGAAGACCGCCGCCTACGGACACTTCGGTAGGGACGACGCAGACTTCACATGGGAGACCGTCAAGCCCCTCAAGTGGGAGAAGCCCCAAGCTTAAACCGGAGTGAAGTCTATGAATTCATTGATTAATATTTTTGATCAATAAAGCAAGTGCCCGGATCTCCTCCACAGGCTGCAGCTGCTCTCTAACCAAAAGGAATATATAAAATGCTTTTGTATGGGCCACAATTTTAATGTCTTTTTTTAATTTCCCTTTCCTTTTCTATTTCTTTGTTTGCGGGTAAGTTGGTTGTTGGAGAAACAGATTATGGTTGTTGGGAGGTTTTGTTAGTAGTAAAATGGCAGCATTATGTTTGTAAAAGAGCTGCATATGTATGTTTTTTTACAACGCTAGAAAGGGTTCAGCTGCCGAGCAGCAACCGAAAAAATGTAATGTGTGCTCGTTGATAGTAGTAATGAAATATTCGCGTTACAAAAATATTTTCACCGTCTTCATACATACATACAGGCAAAATTCTCTTGTTCGTGTATCGTTTTCACCAAGTCTTCACATTATGTCCGTTCGTTCTAGTGTCGATTTTCGAGTTTCGACACAGAACAGAAGGCAGGTTATAGTTGGGAGGTGTTTAGGTGGTGTAGACCACATAATGAAAATGAAGCAGAAGGCAGGTATGGCCACCATATGGGTCCTATTAACTTGCTTTTATGATGGAAACATAAACATGGAAATTGGTATGTACGAAAAAGACGTGGTGTAATGTGAAGTGTCTGAGTCTCACGAGTCTTAAAACACCACTCAGTAACCACTGCTGCAGGCCAACAAGGAACACTCCCACTTCTAAGCTCTCTTTTGAGTGGAATGTATTCAAGGTTATTATTTTGTTTATTTCTTTTATTGTTTTAATTTTATTTACTCCATATTTGATGCTTTATCTTTGTCTTAATTTTTTAAGATATTGTATTCAGTGTCCATTCATTATTAAATTTGTAACTTGTATCTTTGTCCTTTATCTATTTCTGTGAGATAAGGATACTACTACTCATACATACTACTAAAAGTACTACAAGTAATTGTTAAAAAAAGCAAACCATAGGTAATTAATTAATTAATCTGTCTAGTACTTAACTACTTTGTATAAGATTAGTTTTTTTGTATTGAATATAAGCCAGTTGTATTGAATAAAATTTCATGCCTTCTATCCTTTCAATAGTATTTCTTTCAAAAAAATTTAATTATCCGATTGACTCTCTAATGTTATACTCCGTATTTCTGTCTTTGTCACTCTCTAACTCAACTCCCCTAACAATGACTTAACTATTCATAGAATTTTGATTTCCATGTTTAATAAAAAGTAAATCTGAATACTAAAAAAAAAAATGATTAAAGCTAGCTAACTAACCAACATTTTCTATTAGAACCTGAGAAATTTATTGTGTATCACATTTCATTATTTCACTCATCTTTGACATCACATCACATCAATCTTTACTTTGTTATTTTAAAATCAATTTACTAGATGTTAAATAGTGAAAACATTGTTAACAGTATTGATTGTACAGCAGAATGGATTAATACTTCAATTATCGATTTACTCAATGATTATATACCTCAAAATAAACGTGCTCTAATTATTTATAAGTGTTTACTTTTCATGTAGATTAAAGAAAAGTAATCACTCAATCGTAACAACTACTTAGCAAGTGCTGACCAAAATTTTGTCTTTTGACAATTATAGTAGAACAAAAGTCGCACCAGTCAAAGGAAAGCAGTATGAGTCAAACACTGAAATCAAATTGTAAACATAATACAATTTATCAAAAGTTGCTTATTAGTCGTAAATGACCATACGCCAAATTGGTTGAATCTACCTACCACAAAAATGAACCAATCTAATTATGTTGTGTGTTGCAGGCTTTAATCATCTTTTTTGAAAAGTTCCTTTTTCACTAAAATACGCAAAATGACATGCGAAAAGTGTCTATAAGAACATACAAATATTTTTTCACTTGAATTTTACTTAATTGAAATTATTTAACGTATATCTTAGCATAGCTTGTCAATCCTTATAAAAATATTAAGAATAACCATGATAATTCAAAGCAGTCTTTTTCGTGTATATACCTGTATAAGCAAGGAAGAGAGCATATATGAATATATAGTCCAATATGATGTGCAGACTGAGGAGATCATTGTCTATATAAATTAAATTATTATAAGTCAAAATAAAAAGATCATATACTAAGCAAATATGTTCAAGACTTAAGCAAAAAAAAAAAAAAAAAAAAAAAAATAGTATGAATTATTTGATTAAGTTTTGTTATAATCCTATTCATTATTCAAAGTCACTTTATATTAGTTATACAACTTTCTTTGCCTGTTCAAATAAAACTAAAACTTTTTTCTAAAAAAATATTCATTGAAATATATTACTACGTATCACATTCTGTCAAAGCACCTTCATAATTAAAAGCAGGACAATTATCGAGTATTTTTAAACTCCGAAATTCTTTCGACTAATTACATTGTTGTTTGTAAATTTTCCATATATCCTTCTTTAATTATAATTATAAATATTCTAAACAGCAACGGGCTGACTAGTTGATACATTGTACAGTGGCTCCTGTACTTGAAAATTTGGTTGCTTCCTGTGTAAAAACATACAAAAGTAGCTAAATTTTCATGAATCCTGTAAAGCTCAATATAGATATGAATGCATCTACCCCTTCCTAGCCTTTACTGCTGACAATTTGAAAACAAATTCCTGTAAAAAGATAAAAAAAGAAAAACAAAAGTATTAACCAATCAAGCTCAAATTAATTAGTTAGCCAAAGTAATGAAATCCTACCTTAACAAAATGACGAACCCATCAAATTTGCACTATGCAGCTAGTCATCTCCTTTGAAAGTTTAGCTTTCCGACAAAAAATGCAAATAGAGACGCAAAAGTCAGAGGGAAGATAAGTAACATAGCAGCAACGAGGCCAAGATGATTATGATCAAACCCAAAGTAGTCTTCTATGAACGAAGAGGCTGTAGTGCTTTTGCCAAATACTGTAATTTCTTCATGTATATCACCGTACTGGGAAGACAGCAGACCATGTAGAGTCCAAGAAGTTGGACATATATAAAATAACCACTGCCACCACATGGGAATTTGCTGCAAAGAATACCACTGCAATCTCAGTTTTCCAACTTATAAGAGGTATGTATGTGTACAAGATCTGGCAATACCAACTAAAACGAAGTACTTGATTATCTGATCCAAGCTTGAATTATATCCAAAATTACATAACTTTGATTCATGTATTTCATACGAAGTGAAATTGATTGACCCAAATTTCGTGCAGCTAATATTGATTCATGTATCTAAAAGCTAATAGCAATAGACTCAAAAAATCTGAACCAAGCTGAACATGAACTGAATGACTCATTACCCAATCCAGACAGTGAGACAGCCTATTTTCTGCCTACAGAATGCCAACCAGAAGCAACCCATCTAAGTGATCTAACTTTGTGAATTTTGAGATTTCTTCAATTACAGTTGGGCTTTGATATAAGTTGATTAAAATTGAAAGGAAAGTAAGGCTTGTCAGCCATAACCACAGGACGTAGCAGCTATTACGCAAACATTATCCCAATGTCTAAACACAGGCACCAGCCCATGACAGAATGAAAAGAGCCTATTATAAACAGCCATACCAGCTTAATCACAAGGAGGTAGTTATCAACTGATCTTTGATCCATAAGAAAAATATCTGCTACTATACAATAACCAAGAAGCTCAGATATAGTTTAACTTGATAATCATTTTCTGTTCCTAGTCCAGTAATTTGAATTCTAGACAGAAAGAAAAGAAAAATGCTCCCTTTGAAGTCTAGAAGTATAAGTTTACACTGGTTCATGATTTCCATGATAGATTCATCCCCTAAATATTTAAAATTTATCATGATCTTACTTATATACCTTCATAATTGTTAGGCCATACTCTTTTCTCTTCATCACTGGAGATATTTTGGGAAATCTGGCTGTATTACTACTTTAAGAAAGTGGCTAACCTTTCTTAATACCACAAAATAGTACCAAGTGACTAATATTTCTAACAGAGGGCATAACATGATCAACCTATTAAAGTTCAAATCATTTAGTATATGCATAATATGCAACAAAATTATTCCTAGAAAGGTATATCTTTCTTCTATGAAATAATTTCAGAGACTTTTTCTTTGTCATTATTGTAATGTTATACTTTGCATATGTCAAGAACACATTTGAATTAAATAACTCACCGGTTTAGGGAACAGAAATCCAGAAAATAAATTCATCAGCGCATAGTTAGCTGATGCTATGATTGAAGCCATCTGGTAGTTTGGAGTCAATGATGCGAGCATCATACCCAAGTAATTGAAATACACCAAAGTACAGGACATGGCATAGAAGTACCAGATCAACTTGTAGGCTGTTAAGTAATACCCAATCATCGGATATGTAATAATAGTAAATATTAGAGCTATTGTAAGAAGATATGGAAGCTCAACGGTGACCTGTAAATCAGAAGCTAGATAAGTGAAACAAGTGAATAAAGAAACACAAAATAATTGATTAATAATCAAGATTTCATTTACTTTCAGAATAGGAACCCCCGCCCCCTCCCCCCCCCCCCTCCCCCCCCCCAACAAAAAAAAAGGTTAAAAAAGGCGTGCAAATGAAATGTGTATAAAAATATGGAGAACTACTAAATTTAACTTGAATACTTTTTTGCATGCATCAACAAAAGATATATTTTAAGATGAAACAAAAAATGATTTTTAGTTGATATTTGTAAGCTAAAATTGTTTTCGTAGATATATTAGAACTAAACAAATTCTAGTCACAGCAAGAATGAAACCAGATATGGAAAAAAATTATACCTGTGCAAAAGAATAAGCCCACGAGGAGTACATCCCAGCAAATCTTTCCCGATAGACAACATTTCTTTCTGTTGAGATGAAAGGAAGGACAGATTTACAGTTGTTTATCCCCAAGAACGTCACAGAGACAAACATCGAACCAAATATTGTGAACATACTTTGCTCATCTTTTCTGCCATGTCAATGAACATATTTGCTGATGTTAATATGTAAGCAAAATCTCAAAGAACATCATGACCAAATCCCATCTAAATTATAATTTGACATGGAAGTCATGAATATATGTAACAGTTGGCAAGCACACATCACATTATTACTGAAATGCAACTTTTGAAAGAATTGTGACCAAATATTTCTTACTAAAATATAGTTCAAAATTCAGAAAATTTTATAACTGATGACAAATTAGAAAATTTCTGTACACTTACAAAAACCTTACAATTCAGTTTTAAAAAAATTTCCCTGCCATATGACATACGAAGTATATATATGAAAGCTAGACAGCTAGGTAGAGCTAGCTAATAAATAGGGTAATGGGTATAGGGTTAGGGTCAAGTTAAAAGGGTGGTCAATATAAGGCCAAAATAATAGCCCAAAAAAATTTGTGTAAGAAATTTTGTGTTCACTAGTGTCTCTTTTGTCTCTCACCTTTTTACTTTTTCTTGCTTGTTTATTGACCCTTCCTGACTCACCCAATAATCAGTTCTACACCTAGGTGCATCTTTTTGGGATATTTTATTTCCATACTGACACTAGTTGTAGAACAGCTGGTAATTTGAACGAGAATTAAGTTTAGAGCTCCCCAACTTACATGTTTCTCCCTTGCTGCCAGAACAACAATCCAAATATTAGAGATGACACAAGGGAAAACAAGAGACGCATCAAATTGTATGAAGGGCTTCTCCAGTAAGATAGCTGTTGCTTCCAAACACAAGATTTATATTGTTCCCAACCAGATAGTGAAAAGCGGCTCTGAAAATGAAGATCCTTAGAGTCCACAGACGGGAGACTTAGCTTCTGTACAACCTCTTCATTGTTCCTGGAGTTGACATGATAGCCAACATGACGCGGGAATACATAAAGAACAAATAAAATAAAAATCTAATAGATAAGGAGAGAAGTACCACAACACACTCACTGGCATAGAACAGAGTTATAATAAACTTCTGCAAAATTGATCCCCAGTTCAATTTCAGAAGATGCAGAGGTGACCTCTAACATCCATGTTGCAGGATTATAGTTGTCTTTGATCTTGGGCATGGAAGGTATGGTCTATTCAATTACAAAAGAAAAAAAAAAGATATCACAGTAGGACTCAAATAAAATCTACGAGGCAGTAAAAATCCAATTTAATTACCAAACAAAAGATCTAGCAAAAAATAAGGAAATTAAGTAAAACCAACCTGAAAATATTCAATAACTTTTCTCGATTGCATGCCCAGGGGTCCAGAATAGATTATGCGTCCACCAGTTTTTAAGAGAATCAACTGCAGTCAAACAATAAATTCACACCCATAAATTTAAACGCCAACCAAACAGTTACATACATTGTATTATACAGGAAAGGTAGAGCTAGAAGTGAGAAACAAACATCGCAGTTATTTCAGGGTTATAATTAATCAATGATGCATCGCTGCATGTAAAATGATGAAGTCAGGATTAGTAGATAGATCTCTACAATGATTAGGATGAATCACTGAGACAATAAGATATTCAGTTCATCTAGTATGATTCCATACATTCTTAACTAGTGAAGTTAGACAAACTGCAATAGAGTTAGTGGCATAATATCAAGGTGCAAGTAACTGTTTTAAGGGATATACTCCGTAGTGTTTTTTTTTTTTATCAACAAGAGAAGTATCCTACCTCGTCAAATGCTTCAAACATGTCAATACTTGGTTGATGGATGGTGCAAACAACAGTTCTGCCAGTAGCAACAATGTTCTTTACTGCTCGAATTACAATGGAAGCTGCTCTTGCATCCAGACCTGTTGTAGGCTCATCCATAAATATAATTGATGGGTTGGCCACAAGCTCCACAGCTATAGTAAGCCGCTTTCTTTGCTCAGTTGATAGACCATTGACACCAGGTAAGCCAACCAAGGCATCTTTAATTTCATTGAGCTCAATAGTTTGAAGGACTTCGTTAACGAATTCCTGAAATGAAATTAAGATAATTTTGCAACGTAATCTTCAAAATAAATTGGAGCTAGACTTGCAATTCTTTCCATGTGAATAACTGTCATACTGTTTTGGTATTTGAATCAACATTATCAGGAAGCCGAAGCCAGGCAGAAAAGATAAGTGATTCCTCAACGGTAATATTTGGAGAGTGTATATCTGCTTGTTCACAATAGCCTGATACTCGTGCAAATGTTTCCTGCACCTTAGGATACCCTCCAATTCGAATTTCCCCTTTGATGGTGCCACTAGTTTTCCTTCCAGCAAGAACATCAAGAAGAGTCGTTTTTCCAGCTCCACTGACACCCATCAACGCGGTAAGAACACCTGGCTTAAAAGAACCAGTGATGTCATGCAGAAGCTGCAGTTTCTTCTCAGTAAAGCCTTGTTCTCTCATTTCCTAAGACAAGCAAAATTATTATAAAGTATAATAACACAGTAAATGCCCTGGGAGCTTATGAACAACTTATTGCAGAAGGGGACCTCAAGCTTATAAATTTGGTTTTGAGATTACCATTGGGGTATCAATGAAATACTGCACATTGTGAAAAGTTACTGTAAAGGGTTGGAATGGTAAGATCATATAACCTGCCATAATTACCAAACGTTTGAGAATGCTGGGCGACAAATTTGTGCTGATAAGAAAAAATGTCCACGTGAGCAATGCTAATTAATAGGAAATTCAGATGAATTTTTTTAAACTTTATTAGATTCTACACAGCTTTTGTTTCCACAACTTTTTAGCTCGTTGTCCACTTGATAAGGATCTCCTGATCCTTGTAATTGAGAAAGCTTTTCTCTAGAGATGAAAGCCGTAGATGCTATCGGAGCTACAAATATAATTAAGAAAAATTTAAATCAGTAATGTTACTTATTATGGCCTTTGTTCTAGAGAAAGAAAAAAAAAGTCAGTCTCACCCTTTAAGTAGGTTAATGCTAAAGTAAATCCCACGGTGGAAAGTATGCAAAACCCAAACAAAGCACCAATCGAAACCCAGACAAAGTAACCGTCAAACAGTAGTCCACGAGATTGAAGTACTTCATGACCTATTGTTGTGTTCGAAGTAAGCATCTACAAATAAGAATAGGAATCAGATAATAGATAAGGAGCGAATACACCAAGTACTTTCAATGAATTGAACACCGCAACACTTCGAAGTTTTCAGAAAAGAATTAACACTCTGTTTGGATAGAAAGAAATGGAAAGAAAAGAAGAGATGAGAAAGAAGGAGGACATATTCTTTTGTTTGGGTAAAGGACTGGGGGAAGGAAAGGAATGAGAGGAAGGGATCCATTTTCCCTCTCTCTTTAATAAGCATATTCCATCCAAAATTGGAGAGGATTGGAGTAAAAATGGAGCTCACCTTTCCTCTCCCTTTCTCTTCCCTCCTCTTTCTTTCCTTCCTTTGCTATCCAATTAAATCATAAGTGTCAGAGACCCATACCCTAAAGATTTAGGCATTGAATGCAGAATGCACATAAAATGAACTCTTTCAACTTCGTAAAGATGACACTTATCCAAGAGGACATGAGCAGAGCACTGATGTCTAGTACTCCATTGGGTTATCCAACTAGCTGTTATAGTTAAAATTCAGTCCCAACAAATTAATACATGATCAAGAATGACCAAGATGGTCTTATAGCAGGTTCTTCTTATATCTTTGAGATATAATCAAAGCAAAGGATCAATCATACATATTGTTCATTCTAGCATGTCAAATTTTCGCTCATAAACTTGCATCATAATTGTCATGCCTCTAATTGCTTACCTTTTGCCACCTTGGAGAAAGAAATTCATTAGTTGCAAGACCAATCTCTCCATAAGTAAGTGGCACAACCCAAAATCCCCATCTTAACCATACTGGCATCGAAGCTGCAAGTAAAAGCACAGGTAAGTAATAATATTCAGATGATCAGCAAATTTTATTAGGTAAAGCTTAACAACTATTTTTACCTTGCGGGATTATGAATCCACTGAATATGAAAACAAATAGAATGAAGATAACGGATGCAAAAGTGGAAGCAACTGTGGTTCGAAACAGAGAAGCCAAGAGCCTGAACATGGATATTGATGCTAAGTGCACACCAGAAAACAGAAGTGCTTGGCAGAAAAACCTGAAATACACAGAAAACTCTCAGAATTTATTCTAATATTTAGTTAGCCAGAATACAGCAGCCAAACAATGACAGTCACAACTAAGGGTACACTGTCACAGCACAGAACTCCTCAAAACTTACCTTCCAACTTCTGGAGCATATCCAATTGTATAGTAAGTAAGTGAGGTCCAGATAACAGCAAGCAAAATGGACAAAGGGATCTTCAGGGTAGTGGCCGGAATCGCATAGGCCCAAGCGGGGTAGAAATACAGATCTCTCTGTTTAAAGAAAACAGGAAGTCTCATGATAGTCATTGAGAGTTCTGGAAATCCATCAAGAAGAAGCATGATAAGACCATAGAATACAGAGCCCAGATAATAATTTGCATGAAGAATGTCAACATGCATCCGTATACGTATGAATACAGTCATCGTTATCAGAGCTATAATGACCAACTGCAAGTGGAAATATCAGGGAAAAAAAAACACAAGAAACAAAATTAGGTTGCAATTAAATGTAGCTCTAACATGTATACACCTTACATATAATTGAACATTGAATTTGACATTACGGGGGGTGGGGGAGAGGAGATATTTCCATAACCTCATGGTTTCATAGTTGCAGTTAAAAGAACTAACCCAGGAAAAAAAATAATTTACATAATTCAAACAATACACGCATATACACCGACAAACATATACAGGTGTGCCCAGGCAAATCCATGAACAACAAACAAACTTTTTTTTTTCTTTTTCTATTTCAAACAATAATCCAAAGAAAAAATAAAAGTTGCAAGCACACTGTAAACAACCTGAATAATTTTGAAAATATATACGAAAGAGTTTCTCTTCATAAGCAGAAATTCCCTCGAAAAACAAGCTTTGAAGAGTTCTCCCTTTGGCAGATAAAACTTGTAAAAGGAGATGGCATAATCATCAACCTGCGTCTTCACATGTGGCTGTGAAGCCTCTTCATATAATGTCTTTCCAACATGAGATGCCCTATATTTCTCACAGAACATATTTACAGAGATATAGCGATAAGGTTCTTCGCAAAACCAGTACTGTGGTTGGTCTTTTTGTGAAATAACCTGTAGAAAAAAGGGTATACAGTGGAGGATTTTACATCAAGCAAAAGGAAGTTAGAGAAAAATGCAGTCAATACATAATATAAAATGTGCATCACCAGATACCAGAAAAATGTTACCTCCTGAAGAAAGTCAGCTATTCCCTTCCTCTTGGGACACCTAAAACCACAGGTCTCAAAAAATTCCAGAGCACAATCGCGAGGTCCATGATACACAATCTTTCCTTCTGCCATTAAAATTACATCATCAAAAAGATCAAAGGTTTCTGGTGCTGGCTGAAGAAGGGCAATCAGTGCAGATGCATCTGTTATGTGAACCAACTGTTGAATACACGAGACAACCTGAAATGCGGTAGAACTGTCCAAGCCATTCGTTATCTCATCCATAAACAATGCCTTGGTTGGCCCAACAATCATTTCACCTACAAAATTCCATTACAACGATTCTTCATATGATGGGAGTATGTTCTAATTCAAGTTAAAAAAAAGTTGTTTACACAATTAAATGAAGCACCTGTAGTCAATCTTTTCTTTTGACCACCTGAGATACCTCTCCTCATAACATCTCCAACCATAGTGTCAGCACATATATCAAGCCCAAGAATCTGCCAGAGAACAGATGGCAAGTAGTCGAGTACGTGATTGACAACAAACTAATATAAACCACAAGTTGACTAGAAAAATCAAATATGAAGAAGGTTTTTTCAAAAGACTTACTCTAAGTATGTAGTCTGTCTGCAAGGAATTCTTTAACCCTTCAACAGCTATAGCCTGTTAAATCATTAGATTATATACACACATTTACTAAACACCATGGTGCTTCAGAGCATAAAAATTAATAAAAACATTCCAACGGTAAATGCATATATAAATGTTACCTGATTGATTATGCTTTACTTTAATCATTTATTTAAACACTTAATTTAGAGAGAAGTAGCAAGAAGGGATGAAGAGGACTGCCAGTTCCTCTATTAGGTACTCAAATGGATATCAGACAGAAATAAGCAAATGCCTCATCAACTCTCATATAGTCCTAGTAAAAGAGGAGAGATTCCAGGAATAAGAAGATACGGACAAACTCTTGAGGAGTTTCTATTTCAGAATATACACTCATGATCAAGGGACGAGTAACTCATTAAATTGTTGAAGCTGTAAAAGTTATCTTTTCTTCAATGACCATAGTGAGAGGGCTATGAAAATATGAAACTATAAATCACCAATAACATCTCAGCAACAAAGATAAACCTTACAATAATCACATGAAGGGCTAGAATTAAGAGCTTTGCCTTTGCTGGCATTGGTTTATATCAAATCGACATTAAATTTAATAAGCAAAGCAAGATGCCAAACAGTGCTAATTTTCATTATTCACATATCTAAGGAAGCATTAACAGGATAAGCACCTTCTTATCTTTTACAACAGACAAACTTTCAACATATGATGCAATTACATTTGCTATTTGCCTGATTAGAAAGCATAGCGAGAGTTGTCAATTCTAATTTAGATACAGCTAGTACAATAGAAAATTAATCATTCATTTGAATCAAATCAGTATTGAAGGAAGCAAGGGATCAAGTTAGCAATATAGCATAAATCGATGATACATAGAGCTGCAAAGACAAAATGATAGCTGGAATACCTTCATGTATGCATCTATGTTAGCATCTGGGATGATTCCTTCCTGCTTCTCCCGTTTACAGACCTCTATTAACAAGTCTTAAGAGGCAAATAACTTCCATTATTACTTGGACGTGATGAATGGTCATTAAAAATAAAAAATAAAATTAAAAAAAAATAAAAAAAACCCAGTAATTAGGAACTTATTCAAATTACCTGCACGGCTTCCCACACCTTGACAACGAGCTGAAAAATCAACAGTCTCTCTCACGGTCATTTCAGGAATATGCAGGTCATGCTGGCTTATATAAGCAGAAGTTTTTTGAGGAATAAATTCTTCAAATTTGTGCCCATTGTATTCAATATCTCCTTTAAGCTGCAATAATAAGAAACAATATGTGTAGGAGTTGGAAAACACAGGCTTTATATGAAAATAAAAACTCCTATTAGCCCCATTCATATGCTCTCCCTTTAAGATCCTTCTTTCAAAATAGAATCATGCATTTGATAATAATGAGGCTTAACAGCTTAAGTCCAGTAAACCTCAAGTTAAAACTTCTCATCCCCAGAACCAAATGCAAGAATTAAGTAAATACAGAAGTAAAAGGTATGTTTTAGCTGCATTTGACATATATCATGGAAGTGTTTAAGAGGGAAGGCAAACTCATAATACTTAATTAAACAAAAAAACCTCCAAAGAGCTGTTGAGGTTTCCTGAAAGTGCCAACAAAAGGGAGCTTTTACCACATCCAGGTGGACCAAGTAGTAGAGTCATCCTGCAAAATCACCAGCAACTACATGAAGGCACTTGTCCGGAATACTTTCGGAAACATAATACATCTTGATACTCTAGATATCTGAGAGTTGATTTTAAGACTTCTTATATAGACTATTCTAGTGCTCTACTACTAGCAAACCTTCCAACTCACCTACACTAAATCCCCAAGAAAAACAAATATACTCAAATAAATTAGGGTACACATTACGTAAAGCACAGACTCAAATGTAAAATATCAGAACTGAGAGCATTTTAATCACTACTGTATCTCAAAGCTCCTAGCCTCCTAGTTACTCTGAACATAGAGATAGGAGGCTGATTACAAACATTGTCACTTAGATCAAGCTCTCTAAACTTCAATCTACACAATCTTAGATGTAATACCTTGCTACTCCTTACAGAGAATTGACGCTATCCTAATAACCAGAAAATCTAGAAAGCTTAAATTTCACAAATTTGAAAGTTACAAGTTATTAATAGAAACAAAACCTACAAATCCAGTTTCTTTATTGGGCTATGCATCAGATCCCATATAAGAGGTCTTTTTGAAAGCTTGAATTAAGGAATTCACTCAGTGTTTCTTCCTCACTACCCGTTTGTCTCTTAAATTTGGTTATATATAACTTGGTCACATTATATAAATGATATGCCATTTTAAGCATATCTCAAGAAGAATAACCCATTCATTATAACATATAACATCAGCTTGGATGTGAAGAAGATTAACAGTGTAGGAGGAGTATGATAGTGTAAATGTTGTCTCAAACACTTCAGTCTAAAATAGAGCGAGCATATACTGACACCATAGCCAGATATTGCCATGCTTCCAGAAGATTTAGGAAGTTACAATGATGTAATTTGTGATAAGAGTTGGGAACACCACCCACAAGACTGCAAATGAATAGTGCACCAACTTATATAGTTATATGCATGTGATAATCTTTGAACCAGCAAGTCATAGACTGACATTTGAAAAGAATTAAGCAGCACAAAACTCTTTCAAGGAGAGAGCATAAAACTGAAAGTACCATGATAAATGTTACATATTGAAGAATATATTATTTAGCAGCATCATGACATTGACCAACACTTGACTGCAATAATATTAGAACCAGATGAGGGAAGAGCCACATGCAAGCTTCTTCACATAAAAGTAGTTTTTTCTGTCAAACAGTTCTTAGCACCAGATGAGGGAAGACCATGTACAAGCTTACACATGAAACAGTTGTTCTGTCTAACCCTTTTTAGCACAAAGTTAAATACTCAATTTGTAGAAAAATTATTTACTGACCTCCCAGGTTTGATTATGCCACTGACATCCTTAATAATGCTAACCTTTGCTTCTTGCAACTGAGACTTCAATAGCTTGGAGAAGACCTGTACAATAAAATAATGCAAGTAGATAACTCAGAGTAGGGGACGCTGACTAAGTTCTTTCTTTTTGTAAATTAGGCATTTTTGCAAGTTGAAAAAATATAACCAGTCTCGTTTGTTTTTTTTTTTTATTTTTTATTTTAATTAATATTAGCGTCTATTCAGCATTTCAGCCTCATGATTTCAAAAAAATAGTGGTAAATGACATCATAGTTTAGACACCAAACAATGAATGAATGAAAAAAAAAATCCATATGAGAATTACAACTAGGAGCTACGATTGCATATGAAGTTCTCCAAATTCCTCATGTACTTACAGAAAGACTACTTTTAAAAGTATTCCACAGAGTAGGAAGGGGCTTTCCATCCACAACCTTACACCTTGCGTCCACAAAAAGGTTTTTATACTTTATCTTGACAGCAGGAAATTGTAACCCAACTCTACAAAGGAGAAAAATTGCAAAAGTTAAAAGACGACCATATAACAACAATTGAAAATATTATACAGTATTGCATTCAATTCAGTCTATCGGCTACAATCTGATAAATCCACTTAGTTTTGGGTTTATCATAACTTCGTAAGCAGTGTATTACATGATGGTAATTAAATTAGCTTCTAGATTAAAATTAAAAATTAAACAGTAGACAAGCAAAATAATTCCACTGAGTCACTGACCATTGAACTCCATGCTAATGAAATGTAAATTATACCATTATAAAAATAAACATTGATGAAATTCCTTTATTATGAGACAAATGGGTGCATAGGACCATAGGGGTCACTATACCTTCGCAACTATACAAACTACAATAGTTATAATAAATGTATATGTTGCAAACCCTTGACTTCATATCATAGTGGCTGCATATATAGATCAAAAGATCAAGAAGCACTAGTAAAATATCTTTGTAGGTAATAAAAACGAAAAATCCGCTTTATGCCACAACAGAAAAACTTCACAAGAAATCTTTGTTAATCAGAAAGGCTTTATCTTCTTTCTCAATGGTAGTCATAATTCCACAGTTCAACCAAAAATATCAGCCCTAGCTAGCCAGAGATCCATATTTATCATATACTTTACCAAAAAAAGTAAGGGCTAATAGTAGCTGAAGCTAATGAAACCCACTTTTGCTAAATTAGTATACGCCCCACACTATTCAACTTTCTAATTTACCCAATATTAGATTTAATTAATTAAATCTTAAAATTATAATGATTCTTCCAATATTACCCTGATCAATTCCAATTTAGCTATTATATCAAATCAAGTACAAATAAATTACATCGTCAACAATAATACTACCTCCGTTAACGGTTATTTGCAACATATACTATAAATGAATGCTAACTATTATGTGCAACAAATGTTTTTTTTTTCTTTTTTAGGTAATCATTTCTCTCTATCTCTCACCTCATCACATGCACCCAACTTTTTCTCTCTCCATTTTACTCTCACAAACAAATTTTGCCTAGGAGTCCGCAAACACCCCCTTTGTTGCAAATAATAGTTTACGGAGGAAGTATAATATTATAATTTAGTGTTTAGAAAAAAAATTTAGCCATTGATTTGCTTTAGTATTTACACTACTTTGAATCCTATTTAGATTAAGTAATGCTCTTGGTTGCATTATGTACATTACGTTGCAAGAAGCGAAAATTAAAGTGAATGTAAACGTAGATGTGAGAATGTAGTTCATTAATAGACATCTTGCAAACAACTCAGGACAACCCAAAATCCAAAATGGTATAACATCCATCCCACCCTAATTCCTCCAAGCTCCAAGAATGAAAATAAAAGGTAACCTTAAATATGAAGAGAAGCACATAACTTGTTTATAAAGGTAAGCAGAAAGGGGATCTACTGAGACAAGCAGTCACAAAATATTCCGTAAAATTTAGGACATACGGCCCCAAAGCCTCTTTGGCTTTTTCTTAGATAATCTGTAAATATGGGGCGTACATATATTTTACTCAATTCATGCATAATTGTGATAAACTTACTTTTCCATTCTTTTCCTAAGTTTCTGCAACAACCGAAGGTTATCTTGTTCAATCTGCTTGATGAGCTTCTCAATGAATTGACAGCGGTCTAGAGGTCCAAGCATGGAGACATCAATCATCCGTTTTCCATTGGCATTAATTGTGCTTCCACCATCATATTTATCAAACAATAACATCCTTGATCTTTTATAGGTTGGTAACCTCTCGATTTTAGCCCATTCTTGAATGAACTCCTCATCAAGGACATCCTTTGAAGAATCCAAAGATGTATTGCTTCTGAAACTGGACTTGTGACTCTGGAATGACAATCTTGAGCTTTTACCAAGCTCTGCCAGTTCAGAATGTTGAGGCTCAATTTTATCATCAAATAATTGAGACATAGCATAGTACTAAGAAAGGATTCAAAGAAGCAAAGAAGACAATGGAAAATAGGAGAAGGATTTATCTATTCATTTAAATGGTATGAATTATTTTATACACATGCAGAAAATATAGTAAATAACATAACAAGTGCATGCATGTACTAAGAATGACATGCAACATGACCATTGCTTAATTTGCATAACATTAGGCTGACATAGAACAATCTACATGTATAACTTCAATCAGATTTCGATTCAACTTAATAATAGAAAATGATATATGATAAGAGACAGCTGTACAAGAGACTTAATTTCAGCTTCCTAAGTCGAATGAATTAAAATTCCAACTTAATTAATAATAAATCCAGGATCTGGACTGATGATGAATTAAAAAAGGTCATTCCATCATACCCCAAGGGGAGTTACCTGGTCTTGACATATAAATGGTAAGTACATTGTACGTTAAATTTTTAGATAAATAATTGACATGCACAGTATAGTTAACAATTTGTAGCTTTATGAGCTAACAGATTAATTGTGTCGTATTATGCATTGGCAAGATATTTACATCCAAATAATCACAATGAAAGGTACAAATGTAAAATAAACAAGGAGCGAGAGAAAGAGGAGTATGGTAGATTGGAATCAGCTCAAATAATTACAATTTGAGGGTGTAATCTATCTAACCTATATATAAGTCACAAGAGTTTTACAGTAACAGGTTTGTTGAAGTTTACAACAAATAAAAAATAGTGTGCATATTTATGTAAGCTATGATGCTACTAAGAACCAAATGATGCCCTCATTAAGTATTTAAAATTAAATAGCTATAATTTGATAAAAATATTGAATATGACAATGACAAAAAAAAAGTGTTAGATTTTCTCAGATTGAGCGCGGTGTTGCAGCAGGTAATCAACATCATCATTTCCCATAAAGATTCTTAAATTAAAAACTAAAACGAAACTCTATGAATCAAATCAATCATATATTATAGCGATACAGCCAGTTTGTGTATAGCCAACTCTTTTATCAATAGAAATGATTCACATAAATAAAAAGGGTTGCTAATCTCAAGTTTATTATACTCCCTTCACCCAAAATTATTCAATCTCATACTACTTCAATATGTCAGTGATGCCAATACTAAGATTAAGTATTGGGGGTTAATAGAAATGACAACTGCTGGTAGTATATTGGGTTTTTGATGTAAAATCATGCTATACTCGATTACAAGGGTTGAAACAATGCGACAACTACATCTCAAGAGAGTACTCGTATAGGGCAAGCACCCTAAGAATAACCCTCACAACCAGATTGTCAACTCCGGATTATTATAATAGATAATCAGTAATCTGTACATAATTATATTACTGCTAGCTGTAATTATTGTTGGAATAATTTGGAAGTGTCACTACAATAAACTAATCAAGTACTTAAATTTCTCCTGGGATGAATACATTTGCTTATTAATATTCAGAAGAATCCTTCGAATTTCAAGCAAAAATCAAACAGAAAAATGGCAATCCACATAATAATTTACGTGCAAAAACACTACCCAACTCACTAAATATGCAGATAAATTTGAGCAGCAAATAAAATCAAGAAATACTAAGAAATTGAGATAATTGAAGTAAAGAAATTGAAAAATGTGCCTGCTTAAATTGAAATTTGATTGACTCTTGATCTGCTAAACGATATTCCGCCTGCAATTAAGGAAAAAAAATTCAGAAATTAGAAATGATATTTCATCATCAATGACAATTTTTAATTCAGTATATGGGGAATTAAGATTACCGATTATTATTATTATTATCATTAGTAAAATATGTGTAATTGATTTTCAACTTCATTAGTAATTTAGTAGAAGAAGTTTAATCGCAAGGAGCAGCTGGTTTTACCCTTTTACTTTCTCACAATTACATACGCCATCCGTCCCCAAATGATACTTCTTATTGGCAAATTTCACGGAATTAAGAAACTTAGATACAAGTAGTAAAATTACATTGATAAGATAAATTTACATCAAGTATGCAAAATAGTAAGGAGTGAAAGTAATAAAATTACCTTGAAGAACAAAATTTACATGGAAAAGTTAAATTTGCACAAATATTATTGCATTTGGAGGGAATTTTGATTAAAACATTGATATGAATGGTACTTGAAAAAAGCAAATGAGACTATCAATTTGGGACTATAAATAGGCCACAAAGGACTATCATTTGGGGACGGAGGAAGTATTATTTTCTCTATCAGCACCAAAAATAAACATATGGAGTACTAGTCCTATACTAGTATAACCTTTTTCATCCTCTTTTTAAGTCTTCCAAGCTATGTCTTGTTAACTTGAGTCATTCTCTTATTTATTTATTTTATTTATTTATCTCCATAATAATGATGAACTAGCTCACTACAGTTAAAGTAACTATTTAATGCTAAATTTGGGTAAAAACTTGAATGAAAATGCAAAAATTTTGCCACTTGTCATATCATAGTTTGTCACGGAGTTTGTGTGCCAAAGCAATCATTGACTTGGAAGAGACAAAAGCTCCTCATGAGTAATGGTGAGTTAGCTTGAAGTATAAAGAGTGTTGTACTGTTGTGAGGAGGGTTTGAGTAACCCATTGTAGATGCTTAGTACACAAAAAGAGAGAAGAAATATGAGTGAACCACAAATTATACTCCATAGTAGTCATTTCAACAGAACATTACATGCATACGGATGACATGGGGCACAAATATATAAAGAAAATATGAGGGTATTTTAATTTTTTTTTAAAAAAAAGTGAGGATAATTTAGTATTTTTATTCTAAAAAAGAAGTAAAAAAAAAACATTTTCAGACACCTAAAAAGTAAACGAAACTTTATTTGTGGACCGAGAAGTATGATATAATTAAATTTTAGGGCAACTAAAATGCATAAAGTTGATTGTACACCCAATGTTTTTTATAAGTTTGTCTTTTATATAAAAAAATAAAGATAAAGATCAAGATCTTATAGGTAAACAATATCGCATATTAAATTGATAACTTCATATATATAGTATTAAAATAATGGTAAAAAATTTTAGCTAAGATGTCAATAACATTATATCTTATTCTTTTCAACCTATTACTTAAAGTTGGGCATGGGTAGCACAGGCCCGATACGAGATTGGCTTGACCTAGCACGAGCCCACCAGCGGCACGACACAATGCCCGAGGAGTGGGCCGTGGGCTGTGTTGTGAACATGATTTTGGGAATCTGGCACGTGCATGGCACACCAGGCACGGCCCGACACGACCATAAAATTAACATAAATAATAATAAAGAGCTATAATAATAAAAAGAACAATAATAATATAATAATAAAGAACATAAACATAAATTAATAAAACTAATCAAATAATATATCTATTTTAAAAGTTATACAAAAAAAAATATATTATTTTTTTTAAAAAAATTAAAATATTATGGGTGGTGCCCGACACGACATGGCATGTGGGCTGTGTTGTGGGTTGGGGTGTGCCAAATGGTGGCACAGCACGACACAAGCCACCACTTGGCACGGTGAGGCATGGCCTATGACGGCCCGAGTACTTTAAAAATTTAGTTGCTTCCTGTAAAAAAATGCAAGAGAAGAACCGAATTTGGTTGCTTCCAGTAAAAAAAGATATTGACTCCAGTACTTAGAAAATTTGGTAGCTTCCTGTAAAAAAATGCAAGAGAAGAACCAAATTTTTCATGTTTCTTGTAAAGCTTAATAACAACTTGTAGCACATAAAGCATCTGCTGACAATTTGAAGACAAACTCCTGTAAATAGAGAAAAAGAAAAACACAAGTATTAACCAATCAAGTATCAAGTAATTAGCCAAAATAATGAAATCCAACGTTACCAATATGATGAGCCCATCAAATCAGCACACCTTACAGCTAATCATCTCCTCTGAAAGTTAAGTTTCCCGATAAAAAAAGCAAATAGAGAGGCAAAAGTCAGAGGGAAGATAAGTAACATAGCAGCAACAAGGCCAAGATGATTATGTTTAAACCCAAAGTACTCTTCTATGAACGAAGCGGCTGTAGTGCTATTGCCAAATACTGTGATTTCTTCATGTATATCACCGTACTGGGAAGACAGAAGACCATTTAGAGTCCAAGAAGTTGGACACAAATAAAATAACCACTGCCACCACTTGGGAATTTGCTGCAAGGAATACCACTGCAATATTAGTTTTCCTGTTTTCCAACTTATAAGAGGTATTTATGTGTTAAGGATCTAGCAATACTAAGAAGAGCTTGATTATCTGATCCAAACTTGCGAGAGTACATAACAAAAATATCACCTATGTTACTCGGACTCTTTCATTTACCTCACGTGTCCGTGTCGACACGACTCGTGTCGGACACCGACACCGACACTTGGACACTTCATTTTTAACTAAAAACACAATTTTTTTCAAGAA
This sequence comes from Chenopodium album, assembly GCF_948465745.1. Classification (NCBI taxonomy): domain Eukaryota; kingdom Viridiplantae; phylum Streptophyta; class Magnoliopsida; order Caryophyllales; family Amaranthaceae; genus Chenopodium; species Chenopodium album. The sequence goes on from NC_137855.1 coordinate 4,333,290, forward strand.
AATGGACGAGTCCGATACTTGGACACCCGTGTCTAATTGGACACTTCATCCGAGTCCAAGTAACATAGAATTTCACACAACAAAATTTTACTAACCTGAAATCAGTGTGACTAATATAGATTAAATTTATCATTAAAAGCCACAGAGTATTTAACAATAGACTCAAAAAGGCTGGACCAACCTATCTAAATGATATGAGTGTACTGAAACCTCTTAAGTTACAGTTGCGCTTTGATATAATGTGATTAAAATTGAATGGAAAATAAGGCTGGTCAGACATAGCCACAGGATGTAACAGCAATTACTATAACATTATCCCAATGTCTGAACAGAGGCACCAGCCCTTGAGAGAATGAGGGGAGCATAATATGAACAACCTTCCCATGTTAATCTTAATTGACCTTTGATTAGTCAGCAAACTATCTGCTACTCTACTCTAATATAACCAAGAAGCTCTGACCAGACCGTTAAGCTCGATAACATTTTCTGTTTTAGTCCAGTAATTCGACTTCTAGCCAGAAAGAAAAGATAAAGACCCCCTTTCTCCAAAGTCTAATGATACCAGTTTACTGTTTCACTATCTGCATGATAGTTTGCACAATATACCTTTATAATTGTTAAGCCATACTCTTCTCTTCGTCACTGGGGAATTTTTTACGAAACCTGACTATATTGCACTACTTTAAGAAGGTGGCTATTCTTTCTCAACACCCCAAAATAGTACAAGTGAGTAATATTTCTAACAGAAGGCATAGCAAGATCAACTTATTAATGCTTAAATAGTTTTTTTTTTTTTTTTGAGTGATAATGCTTAAATAATTTAGTATATGCTTATGGAACAAAGTTTTCCCTAGATTTTTTTAGCAAAGTCATCTGTGGGAAAGGTATATTTTTCTTACATGAAATAAGGAAAACATTTCCAAGATTTTTTTGATGTCAAGGGCATATTTGAAATAAATAACTCACCGGTTTAGGGATCAGAAATCCAGAAAACAAATTCATCAGAGCATAGGTAGCTGATGCTATGATTGAAGCCACCTGATAGTTCGGTGTCAATGATGCGAGCATCATGCCCAAGTAATTGAAATACACCAAAGTACAGGACATGGCGTAGAAGTACCAGATCAACTTGTAGGCCGTTAAGTAATACCCAATCATCGGATATGAAATAATTGTGAATATTAGACCTATTGTAAAAAGATAAGGAAGCTCGACTGTGACCTGTAAATCAGCAGCTAGATAAGTTAAACTAGCCAACTAAGAAATGCCAAAAAAAATTGAGTAAAAAATCAAGATTTTCATAATCTGTCCAGAATAGGAAGCAAATCCCCCCCCCCCTCCTCCCCCCAAAAGAAAAAATGTAAAAAAGGTGATCAAAGGAAATGTGTGAAGATATAAGGAGAAGTGGAGAACTACTAAGTTTTGCATGCCAAAAAAAAAAAAAGATGCACTTTAAGATGAAACCCAAAAAAAAAAAGGTTTTTGATTGCCATTTGTGAGCTAAAATTGTCTTTAAAGATATATTAGAACTAAACAAATTCTAGTGACTGCAAGAAAGTCCCAAATGAAACCAGGAATGGAAAACAGAATTATACCTGTGCAAAAGAATAAGCCCAAGAGGAGTACATCCCAGCAAATCTTTCCCGATAAACAACACTTCTTTCTGTTGAGATGTAAGGAAGGACAGTTGAACAGTTGTTCATTCCCACGAATGTTACAGAGGCAAACATCGAACCAAATATTGTGAACATGCTTTGTTCATCTTTTCTGCCATTTCAATAAAAATATTGCAAATGTAAATATGTAAGAAACATTTTAAAGAACATTGTGACCTAAATCCCATCTGAAATATAATTTGGCATGGAAGCCAAAATGTAGCAGTTAGCAAGCACACATCACATATTACTGAATAGCAACTTTAAAACGATTGTAACCAAATATTTCTTACTGAAATATACTTCAAAATTCAGGAGATCTCATAAATAATGGCAAAATAGATTTTTTAATTTTTTTTTAATTTATTTCTTTGTACAATTATGAAAACCTTGCAATGCAACAACAATAACAACAGAGGCTTAATCTCAGTATAATCTGTGGTCGCTTAACATGATCTTCATAAGGAACCGTGTTTAAATTGAGAAACAGAAAGAGTATACTGATATATTTACGAGAGTTCTAATAGAGTGGTAAGGGGATAAAAAAAAAGAGAGGAAAACATGTGAGTGAAAAACATAAAGTTATAAGAAAACAGTAACAAAGGAAAGAAGTAAAATTCGCAAAACATGAGTAAACAATAGAAGCAAATAATAATAATAATAATAAAGTGTATACATATATTAAAGCATGCATGTAAACCTTGCAATAATTCTAAATTTTCTATGCCTTATGGCATGCATATATATGGATATATGAAAACCAGACATCTTAGCTAATAAATAGGGTAACCAATGGGTATAGGGTTAGGGTCAAGTTAAAAAGGTGGTCAATATAGGGCCAAAATGGTAGCCCAATAAATTTGTAAACAAAATAATTCAAAACCCAAAAATATAATAATAAAATAAAAATTTACATGTATAGCTTTGTTTTCACTTGTGCTCATCGTTCTCTCGCCTTTTTAATTTTTCTTGCTCGTTTATTAACACACTCGTTATCAACATGCAAGTCTACAACCCACTTTGGCTATCCTGACTAATGACAAGGTGACCTTTTATTGAACCCGGCCCCAACCCACCCAATAATTAGGTCTACAATAGTTGAATCTTTTCAGAATAATTATTTCCATACTGACACTAGTTGTAGGAAGGCTTGTAATTTGAAAGAATGGATCAAGTTTAGATTTCTAAATAAACTGCCCCAACTTACATGTTCCTCCCTTGTTGCCAGAACAACAATCCAAATATCAGAGATGACAAAAAGGAATACAAGAGGCGCATCAAGTTGTATGAAGGGCTTCTCCAATACGATAGTTGTTGTTTCCAAAGACAACATTTATATTGTTCCCAACCAGATAGTGAAAAGCGGCTATGGAAATGGAGATCCTTAGAGTCCTCAGAAGGGACGCTTAGCTTATGTACAATCTCTTCATTGTTCCTGGAGTCAACATGATGCAGGAAAATAAATAAAGAACCGATAAAATCAAAATCTAATAGATAAGGAAAGAAGTACCACAATCACTATATGGCAATACACTTACTGGCATAGAACAGAATTATTGTAAACTTCGGCAAAATTGATATCTAGTTCAATTTCAGAAGATGCAGAAGTGACTTCTAAAATCCATGTTGCAGGATTATAGTTATCTTTAATCTTGGGCATGGAAGGTATTGTCTATTCAATTACAAAAGGAAAAAAAATTATTACAGCAAGACATGGGAAAAATCTATGCGGCAGTGAAAATCCAATTTAAGTATGAAACAAAAGATCTTTCCATGTGAAACAAAATAAGGATATTTTGGAAAGACAAACCTGAAAATATTCAATAACTTTTCTTGATTGCTGACCCAGGGGTCCAGAATAGATTATGCGCCCCCCAGTTTTTAAAAGCATCAACTGCAGTAAAAGTGTAAAACAATACATACACACCATTAAAATTCAACTTCCCACCTAACAATTCCATTTTAAATAGTAAGTAGAGCATGAAGTGAGAAACAAATATCTCAGTCACTTTAGGATAAATAAAACAGTAATGTCATCATCAATAAATAGATCTTTACAAAGATAAAGAGGAATTACTCGAACAATAAGATATATATTGTATCTTGTATAACTCCATAGTCCATACACTCTTAAACGGTGAAGTTTATTAGTAGATGAATTGCAATAAAGTTTAGTTAGTGGTAATAAATCACGGTGCTAGCAAATGCTTTAAAGGATATAATCAGTAGTATTTTATCAATGAGACAAGTATTCAAAGTATGCTACCTCGTCAAATGCTTCAAATATGTCAATACTTGGTTGATGGATGGTGCAAACAACAGTTCTACCAGTAACAACAATATTCTTTACTGCTCGAATTACAATGGCAGCTGCTCTTGCATCCAGACCTGTTGTAGGCTCATCCATAAATATAATTGATGGGTTGGCCACAAGCTCCACAGCAATAGTGAGCCGCTTTCGTTGCTCAGTTGATAGACCATTAATACCAGGTAAGCCAACCAAGGCATCTTTAACTTCATTGAGCTCAATAGTTTGTAGGACTTCGTTAACGAATTCCTGAAATGAATAAAAGATAATATTGTAATGTAACCTTCAAAAAAAGAAGGAACAGGACTTGCAACTCTTTCCATGTGAATTACTGTCATACTGTTTTGGTTTTTGAATCAACGTTATCAGGAAGCCGAAGCCAGGCAGAAAAGATCAGTGATTCCTCAACGGTAATATTTGGAGAATGTATATCTGTTTGTTCACAATAGCCTGACACTCGTGCAAATGTTTCCTGAACCTTAGGATACCCTCCAATACGAATTTCCCCTTCGATGGTTCCACTAGTTTTCCTTCCAGCAAGAACATCAAGAAGAGTCGTCTTTCCAGCTCCACTGACGCCCATCAACGCAGTAAGGACACCTGGCTTAAAAGAACCAGTGATGTCATGCAGAAGTTGGAGTTTCTTCTCAGTAAAGCCTTGTTCTCTCATTTCCTAAGAGAAGAAATTTATTATAACACATTCACTTCCCTGGGTCCTTATGATTTATGAAACACTTATTGCTTAAAAATTTTAGTTTTGAGATTACCATCGGAGTATCAATGTAATATTGCACATTGTGAAATGTTACAGTAAAGGGTTGGAATGGCAAGATCATATAACCTGCCATGATTACCAGACGTTTTAGAATGCTGGGTGACAAAATTGTGAGGATAGTGATAAATTTTATAAGGAAAATTGTCCACACGAGCAATGCTAATTAACTGGAAATTCAGATGAATGTTTTTAACCTTTATTAGATTCTAAACAGCTTTTCTTCCCAGAACTCTTTAGCTCGTTGTCTACTTGAAATGGATCTCCTGATCCTTGTAATTGAGAAAGCTTTTCTCTTGAGATGAAAGTCGTAGATGCTCTCGGAGCTACAAATATAATCAAGAAAATTGTAGATCAGTAATGCTACTATACATTTTTTATCCAGGGAAAGACAAAAGACAGTCTCACCCTTTAAGAAAGTTAATGTTAGAGTAAACCCCAGATTGGAAAGTACGCAAAACCCAAACAAAGCGCCAATGGAAACCCAGACATAGTAACCATCAAACAGTAGTCCACGGGATTGAAGAACTTCATGACCTATCGTTGTGTTTGAAGCAAACATCTACAGATAAGAATAAGAATCAGCAAAGGCTGAGGACAACATACATCAAGTACTTAAACACAGTAACACTTGAACCGTCAGAGGCCCATAGCCTAAAACTGTAGGCATTGAAAGCAGATGCCCATCAAATGATCTTGTTCAAATTAGAGAGGATGACAGTATGACGCTCCTAGCTAGAATATCATTATCCAAGAAGGCATGAGCTGATAGCCAACTAGCTGTTGTAGTTGTCAATAATCAGTCCCAACACATGGATACACAAAAAAAAATGGCCAAGATAATCTTGTAGCAGGTTCTTAATATATCCTTGAGATAAATAATCAAATCAAATGATCATTCATAAAATCCTATTGTTTAACCTATCAGGTCAAATCTTCACTCATAAACTTGCATCATAATTGTCATGTCTTCAACAGCTTACCTTTTGCCACCTTGGAGCAAGGAATTCATTAGTTGCGAGACCAATCTCTCCATAAGTAAGTGGCACAATCCAAAATCCCCATCTTAACCATACTGGCATTGAAGCTGCAAGTTAACACACAAGTAAGTAACATATTCAGATGATCAGAAACTCTACTAGGTAAAACTTCACAAGTATTCTTACATCGTGGGATTATGAATCCACTGAATATGAAAACAACCAGTATGAAGATAACGCCTGCATAAGAGGAAGAAACTGTGGTACGGAAAAGAGAAGCCAAGAGCCTGAACATGGATATTGATGCCAAGTGCACACCCGAGAATAGAAGAGCTTGGCAAAAGAACCTGACATAGACAGAAATTATTCAAATTTACTTCAATAACCAGTTAACCACAGTTTCAAAAAGTATTAAGACCGATGAGTGTTAGAATCAGACACAGCAACCAAGCAATGACAGTAAAAACCAAGGAAGAACCCAGGATTAGAAGTGTTTAAGAAGGTATAAATGTATGCAACCTCTCTCCTAACCAATCAAGACGAATACGTTTGCAATTTTGGATAAGGTAGCTGAGCTACATAAATATTTCAGTTTGACAAGTCAGTTGTTAGATTCAAATTATATCACCGATTCACCAGGAACCATATGCACAACCACACATGTACAGAGGGAGAAAGAGGATTCTCATTCACAAGGGTGATAGGCAATTTTATAAGACAATAGCAGACAAACATACTTCACCTCAATGGATTACGATAGATGTAAAAATGGTATCATTGTGATGAAGCATCCTTACTTGGGGTATATATTGACTAATTTGGTACACAGCACAAAACTCCTCAAAACTTACCTTCCAACTTCTGGAGCATATCCAATGGTATAGTAAGTAAGTGAGGTCCAGATAACAGCCAGTAAAATTGACAAAGGGATCTTCAGGATAGTGGCAGGAATCGCATAAGCCCAAGCAGGATAGAAATATAAGTCTCTCTGTTTAAAGAAAACAGGAAGTCTCATGATAGTCATTGACAGTTCTGGAAATCCGTCAACAAGAAGCATGATAAGACCATAGAACAGAGCGCCCAGATAATAATTTGCATGAAGAATGTCAACATGCATCCGTGAACGTACGAATACAGTCATTGTTATCAGAGCTATAATGACCAACTGCAAGTAGAAAAATCAGAATTAAAAAAAAAAAAAAAAGGCTACAGTTACATTTAGCTCTAACATACACACTATATATACTGACTATTGAATTTGACATTAAAAAGAGAGGGGAAGGGAGGGGGAGTAAAGGAGATATTTGAAGTTTGAACCCAGAACTTCAGTCTCATAGCTGCAGTTCAAATAAACTAATCCCCCCCCCCCCCCCCCCCCCCAAAAAAAAAAAAAAAAAATCCTTTAAACAATACACACATTCATACATATACACACAACAAATATATACAGGTGTGCCACGGCGAATGCATAAATAGCAAGCAACAATAGCACTAATTGATAAAAACAAAAATCCAGAGAAGAAAGAAAAGGAGCAAGCACACTGTACACTACCTGAATAATTTTGAATATATATATGAAAGAGTTTCTCCTCATAAGCAGGAATTCCCTTGACATACAAGCTTTGAAGAGTTCTCCCTTTGGCAGAGAGAACTTGTTAAAGGAGATAGCGTAATCATCAACCTGCGACTTCATTGGTGACTGCAAAATCTCCTTATATAAAGTCTTTCCAACATGAGACACCCTATATTCCTCACAAAACATATCTACAGAGATATAGGCATAAGGTTCTTCACGAAACCAGTACTGTGGTTGGTCTTTTTGCGAAATAACCTGTAGAAAAAAGGGTATAAAATGGAGGAAATATCACCTTAACCAACAAGGAAGTTAGTGAAATGCAGTCACTTCACAGTTCACAGTAATAAATGTGCACCACCAGATGCCAGACATAAAATTTGTTACCTCCTGAAGAAAGTCGGCTATTCCCTTTCTCTTGGGACACCTAAAACCACATGCCTCAAAAAAAATCCAGGACACAATCACGAGGTCCATGATACACAATCTTTCCTTCTGCCATCAAAATTACATCATCAAAAAGATCAAAGGTTTCTGGTGCTGGCTGAAGAAGGGCAAGCAATGCAGATGCATCTGTTATGTGAACCAACTGTTGAATACACGAGACAATCTGAAATGCAGTAGAACTGTCCAAGCCATTCGTTATCTCATCCATAAACAATGCCTTGTTTGGCCCAACAATCATCTCACCTATAAAATTCCATTGTAACAACAAAATGTTCAGACTGATGGGGTATGTTCTACCTTAAGTTGCATAATAGTTGTTTTATGCACAATTCAATGAAGCACCTGTAGTCAATCTTTTCTTTTGACCACCTGAGATACCTCTCCTCATAACATCTCCTACCATAGTGTCAGCACATATATCAAGTCCAAGAATCTGCCAGAGAACAGATGGCAAGTAGTCGAGTGCATGATTGGCAGCAAACTTATATAAGACCACAAGTTAACTAAAAAAAATCAAATATGAAGCAGGTTTTCCAAAAAACTTACTTTTAGTATATAGTCTGTCTGCAGGGAGCTCTTTAATCCTTCGACAGCTATTGCCTGTGTAAACATAGATTCAATACAACATGTTTACTAAACAGTATGGTACTTCAGAAAATAAAAATAAATAACAACATTACGATAGTAAAAACAGAGATTAACATCACCAAAAAAAAATTTATGCTTCTTTTTTCAAACTACATCACATATATACTTTGCTTTAATCATTTATTTAAAGTTTAAACACTTAGTTTAGGGATTTAGCAGGAAGGGATGACGAGGACTGTCAGTTCCACTATTAGGTAATTGAATGAAATAGACAAAACTGAGCAAATGCCTCATATACTCTCATATAATCCTCGTGAAGGAGGAGAGATTCCAGGATTAAGAAGATACAGACAGTCTCTTGAGGAATTTCTATTTAGAATATACACTCAGGATCAAGGGATGAGGAACTCATTAATTTGTTGAGGTTGTGGGAGTTGTCAAACTCTAACTTAGATACAACTAGTGCAATAGAATAACTAACATATATTAGATTTAGATCATACCTAATTGAAGGAAGCAAGGGATCAGATTAACAACACGGCACACATAGAACTGCATAGACAAAGACATAGCTGGAATACCTTCATGTACGCATCTATGTCGGCATCTGGAATGATTCCTTCCTGCTTCTCCCGTTTACAGACCTCAATTAACAAGTCTAAAGAGGCAAAATACTTCCATTATTACTTGGACGTAATCAATGGTCATTCAAGAAAAAAAACCATTAATCAGGAACTGGATCAAACTTACCTGCACGGCTTCCCACACCTTGACAACGAGCTGAAAAATCAATTGTCTCTCTCACGGTCATATCAGGAATGTGCAGGTCATGCTGGCTTATATAAGCAGAAGTTTTTTGAGGAATAAAATCTTTAAATTTGTGCCCATTGTATTCTACATCTCCTTTAAGCTGCAAAAAATAAAAAGAAATAATAGGTGTAAGAGTTGCAAAACACTGGTTGTATTCGAAAATGAAAATTCCTACTAGCCCCATTCATAGTCTCTCCCTTTAAGATTAAGATCCTTCTTTCAAAGTAGAATCATGCGTTTGATAACAAAGAGGTTTAACAGCTTTAGTTCAGTAAAACCTGTTAAACCTCGAGTAAGAACCTCCCATCTCCAGAACCACAATGCAAGAAATAAGGAAATACAGAAGTAAAAAGTATGTTTTAACTGCACTAGACAATATCATGTAAGTGTATAAGAGAAAAGGCAAGGTCATAATAATTATTTATATATAACCTCCAAAGAGCTGTCGAGGTTTCCTGAAAGTGCCAACAAAAGGGAACTCTTCCCACAACCAGGTGGACCAAGTAGTAGAGTCATCCTGCAAAAACACCAGCAACTTCATGAAGGCACTTGTCCAGAAGACTTTTGGAAAGATAAACGTACTACATCTTGACACTCTAGAGATCTGTGAGTTGATATTAAGACTTCTAATACAACGATTTTAGTGTTCACCTATTGTACACTAAAATAGGTGAACACTAAAATAGTTGTATTAGTATGACTTCTAATACTTTAGCCAGATATTGTCATGCTTCCAGCAGAATTAGGATGTTACATTAATGTGAATTGTGATAATGGTTAGAATCGCCATCCAGAAGATCGAAAATGAATAGTGTACCAACTTATCTGCATGTGAACCAGTAAGTCATACTGGCTTTTGATAAGAATAAAGCAGCACGAAACTTTATCAAGGAGAGAACGTAATACTGAAATTTAAAGCACCCTGATAAATGTTATATATTGAAGATCATATTATGTAGCAGCAGCATGACATTGACCAACACTTGACCAAAATAATATTCGATCCAGATAAGAGAAAAGTCACGCAACCTTCTTCACATAAAAGTAGCTCTTTCTTTCATATACTTAGCACCAAATGAGGGAAGACTGCATACAAGCTTCTACACATGAAACAGTTGTTCTGTCTGACTCTTTTTAGCGCAAAATTAAACACTCAGATTGTAGACAAATTATTTACTGACCTCCCAGGTTTGATTATACCACTGACATCCTTAATAATGCTAAGCTTTGCTTCTTGCAACTGAGACCCCAATAACTTGGAAAAGACCTGTACAACAGGACAGTGCCAGCAGATAACTCAGAGCTACTAACTAAAGTCTTCCTTTTGTAAATTCGACACTTTTTTAGCTTAGAAAATAATTTTAACTTTTTTATAATAATGTTAGTGTCCATTCAGCTTCATGCACTCGTAAAATATAGGTAAATGAAGTCATAGTCCAGACACCAATCGATGACTGAACCACACAAATACATAATGCGAGTTACTACTAAGAGCTACGATTACACGTGAAATTCTCCAAATTATTCATGTACTTACAGAAAGACTGCTTTTAAAAGTGTTCCACAGAGTAGGAAGGGGCTTGCCATCCACAACCTTACACCTTGCGTCCACAAAAAGGTTTTTATACTTCACCTTGACAGCAGGAAATTGTAACCCAACTCTACACAGGAGAAGAATTGCAAAAGTTTAGAGAAGACCATATTTCAAAAAGTGATAAAGTACTGCATTCAATCAATTCTAGTGGCTACAATCTGATACAGCCACTTAGTTTTGGGCGTATCATAATCAGTGTAAATGTGTAATACATGAAGGTAACTAAGTAAGCTGCTAGACTATAATAATTTATACAGTACGCAAACAATTTGACTTAACTGACTATTAAACTCGGTGCTTATGAGATGTAATTCTACAACTATAAATTACAGTGGATCCTATATTCTTTGACAAATGAGTACATAGGGCCACAGGGGTCACTACACCTTTGCAAGTATACATACTACAAAATATATGTATATGCTGCAACCCCTTGCACTTGCACAATACTTTTGTAGGTCATTAAAAGGAAAAATCAGCTTTATGCAACAACAGAACACCTCCACAAGAAATACTGAAATATTTTTGTTAATCCGAAATGGCTTTATCTTCTTTCTCAATGGTAATCATAATTCCATGTTTCCACCAAATATATCACCTGCAGCTAACCAGAGTTCCATATTTATCATAATATTTTACAAAAAAGAGTGTGAACTAAAAGGAAGCTGAATCTAACTGGAACTAAGAAGCCCACTCTTGCTAAATAAGTATACGCCCAGGCCACATACTATCTATAAATATCTAATTCATCCCAGTAATTAAATTTAATTAATCAAATCTTATAGAAGTAATTATTTTAATTTTCCAATATTATTTTATCAAACTAAGTATGTATAGATTACATTGTCAAAGATAATGTTATAAAATATCTAGAAAACAAATTCAGCCATTGCTTCAGTATCACTTTGTTGTTGCTAAAGTATTTACACTAATCTTAATCCCATTCATATTAGGATATGCTCTAATTAGCATTATTTACATTACAGAACAAGAAGTCGAAATTTAAATGTGGATGTAAACATAGATGTGAGAATGTAACATATTTTTAAAAAAAATATTGCAAACATTCTTAGGACATCCAAAAATCCATAATGGAATAACATCCCACCCACCCTCTATCCTTTAAGATCCAACAATGAAAATATATGTAACCTTAAATATGAAGAGAGGCACACATGTTGTACTCATAAAGGCAAGTAAAGGGGAATCTAGTGAGACAAGCAGTCACAAAATCTAAATATTCCAAATATGTGGCCAAAGTCTCTTTGACTTTTTTAGCTAATCTAACATCACCAAATTCCCCCCTCCAGCTGCAAAAAAAAAAAACCAATACAATAGAAGTACAAGATGTAAAAATGGCAAATATCTAGCAATGGGAATGTACACATATTCTACTCATATCATGCATATAGTGATAAAACTTACTTTTCCATTCTTTTCCTAAGTTTCTGCAACAACCGAAGGTTGTCTTGTTCAATCTGCTTAATGAGCTTCTCAATGAATTGACAGCGGTCTAGAGGTCCAAGCATAGAGACATCAATCATCCGTTTTCCCTTGGCATTGATTGTGCTTCCATCGATGTCATCAAACAATAACATCCTTGATCTTTGATAGGTTGGTAACCTCTCAATTTTAGCCCATTCCTGGACATACTCCTCATCAAGGACATCTTTTGAAGAGTCCAAAGATGTATTTCTTCTGAAACTGGACTTGTGACTCCGGAATGACAATCTTGAGCTTTTACCAAGCTCTGCCAGTTCAGAATGCTGAGGTTCAATTTCATCACCAAATAATTGAGACATAGCAAAGCACTAGAAAGGAAAGGACACAAAGAAGCAAAGAAGACAATGGAAAATAGGAGAGGGATTTATCTATTCATTTAAATGTTATGATATTATTTTATACACATGCAAAAAAAATAACATATCAAGTACACCAGAGTCTAACAAAAATCAGATCAGCAACAAAAAAAAAAAAATCACTCAAATTTGACTTACATATGAGACACTGGTTGGACGTGCGACATGACCATCACTTAATTTGCATAACATAAGACTGACATAGAACAATCTACTGGTAAATGAATATTACTGTATATGATATGGGTACAGCTGCCCAAGATAATTAATTTTAGCTTACTAACACGAATTAATTGCAATCAAGCTAGGTACTTAATTAATAAAGACTTCAAGATCTGGACTGATAATAAATAAAAAGGTCCTTCCATAAGCATAAAAATAGTATAAAGTACATAAGTTGACAAGTATTGAATAATAATTGGTGAAAGAAAGTGTCAGGATTTCTCAAAATGAACACTGTTTTGCAACAAGTAAGCAAGAGCATTTTCCATACAGATTCTTAAGGTAAAAGGCTGCATATCTAAGAAAAACTCTATGAGTCAAATCATCAAATAAAATAACAGTTCAAATTTGATATAGCAAAAGGATTGCTTTCTTGAGTTGAGTTTATTCAAAGGACAAATACTCCCTTCGTCCAAAAATAGTATTTGTCACGCATACTACTTTGGAATGTCAATAACGCCACTACTAAAATAAAGTATCTGGCGGGTGAATAGAATTGACAAACACGAAATATTACATATTTGATCATGTCATACTCTTAATAACAAGGGGTTGGGACAATGCGACAACTACATCCCAACGAAGAATAAAACGAGCACCCTAAGAATTACCCTCGACGAACAAATTGTCAGCTATCGAGTATTACAATAAATATATAAGTATATTACTGCTTAGCTGTAATTAGTTAAGTAGATTAGTTTGGAAGTTAAGCTACAATAAACTAATCAAGTTGTTAAATTTTTCCTGGGGAGAATACATTTGCTTTGAATATTAACAAGAATCTTTCATATTTCAAGCAAAAATTAAACAGAAAAATTGCAATCATCGTACTCATTAATTACTAGCAAAACACTACCCAATTAATTAGCCTGTAATTCAGGAATCATAATGCAGAAATTAGAAATGAAATTTAATTCAATATACAATTCAATTTATGGGGAATTTAGATCACCGACTACAATTAAAATACGAGTACCTTCGAAAATAGGGTATTATAAAGATAAATCGCTCCTTCACCATCATCATATACTCGTACAGGGAGAAAATCATTTGTCCCATAATTTGTGTCCCATTGGTGTTCCACTAAATATGATTGGTTCTTAAAATATTTATTTGCCTTTTAAAATTTGAGAAGTGGGACCTTGTAATTATTACAACCAATGATATTAAGTGGAACACAAATGGAACATGAAAAATGGGACAGAGGATTTAAACCCACTCGTACAGTATTTAATCGTACCTGGTTTTAAGCTTCACTTTATGTGGAATTTATTACTCCCTCCGTCCCCTAAATTACATTCCTACTTTCCTGGGGTGAATACATTTGCTTTGAATATTAAGGAGAATCCTTCAAATTTCAAGCAAAAATTAAACAGAAAAATTGCGATTCAGATACTTCGTACTCATTAATTACTTGCAAAACACTACCCAACTCCTAAAATTTAAAAAGCAAATAAAATCAAGTACTACTAAGAAATTGAGATAAAATTGTTAATTAAAGTAAGGAAATTGAAAATCGTGCCTGCTTAATTTGAAATTTGATTGATCCTCGAACTTGTTGAGCTGCTAAAGGATATTCCGCCTGTAATTCAGGAAAAATAATGCAGAAATTAGAAATGAAATTAGATAATCAATGACAATTTTTAATTCAATAAACAATTAAAGCAAAGAAACTGTAAAATGTGCCTGCTAAATTTGAAAATTGATTGACCCACGATCTTGTTTGAAATTGATATTCCTCCTGTAATTCAGGAAAAAATAATGCAGAAATTAGAAATGAAATTTAATTATCAATGACAATAGTTTTAATTCAATATATAATCGAATTTATGGGGAAATTAGACTGTTTTTAAAATTTGTGTACTTGATTATTATGTAAGATTGTGAAAATAGGATACAAAACATAAATCGCTCCTTCAACATCATATTCATACTAGAAGTGTAAATGTGTAATGGAGTAGCTGGTTTAAGCATCTTCTTTGAAAACTAGGAAGCTTTTTTTTACCAGTGTATCGTATTATTTGTAAGTAGTTTCTGCTCACACTTTATATCAAATTGTATAAATTTATACGGAGTCTTTAACTACAGTATATCACTGTGTCCTCATATTTTAGTGAGGAACTAAGGATAGACCCTTTTACTTCATATCATCTTACAAACCAAGCCCATTGAGGCATTGATCACCCACTTTCACTCACCACAATTAGGACCATATGCACCAGCTCCACCATTAGTCTTTTTTCTCTTCGCCTTATTATTGCTAAAATGAATTACCGAACAATTAATTTCTTTTATATTTTTGTATGGGTTCTCTATTACTTTTATTTTGCTTAAAGTTACCAGTACTCATTTTTATTAATTAAAAAGTAATTTTTAATAAACTTAGGGTATATTTAATTAGTTCGCCTTATCAATGTGATCTAATTTGAGTACATTTGGGTGACTTTGCTTTGAAAAACCTATCAATCATGTGGACATGTTATTTTACTCTTGGGATATGTAGCTAGATATGTGTGCTGACGTGATTGGGTCATCGCCCTTGACACAGTCTACGATGTCCAATTTTGTACCTGGTCATGTGGTGATAGATGCTACTCGACGTAAACATGCAAAGTATGAGGCTAAGGGCCTGTTCTCTTCAGCTTAATTTCAGTTTAGTTCAGTTCAGTTCAACTCCAATCAGTTCAGTTCAACTTCTAATTTCTTCTCTCACAAAACATTTATTTTAGTTCAGTTCAGCTCTATTCAATTTAGTTTAGCTTCAATTAGTTCAATTCAATTCAGCTAAATTCAATAAATCAGGACAGGCCCTACGTGTGAGACAATTGGATATGGTAAAATTGAAACTAATATATGTGTTCTTAGTTCCAACTAGTACAATTAAACTCAAAAGCTTTGGAGTATTAAGCTAATAGCTGCCTCTCGATTTTCCTCCAATTGTACCTAAAGAAGGGTGTATATATAGAAACAAGCACAAGAAACAATCAGTTCTTTAAACAGCCTGTAAAGATAAGATATGCTCCGTATATGCAGCCATACGCCTTTCCTAGCCTGAAGCCTGAACTGCTGACACTCTGAACTTTGAAGACCGAAAGCCTAAAAATAGGTAATGGGGGAAAAAAAATGTCAAACAAACAAAACACATAGATGCATATTCCAATCAAATATTGCAGTTGGCCAAACTAATGAAATCCTAGCTCACCAAAACGATAAATCGTTACCTTTCATCTCCTCTGAAAGTTAAGTTTCCCAATGAAATATGCAAATAGAGATGCAAAGACCAGAGGGTAGATGAATAGCATAACAGCAACAAGGCCAAGATGATCATGATGAAACCCGAAGTATTCTTCTACGAATGAAGCAACCGTTTTTGTTTTTCCAAATACTGTGATTTCTTCATGTACATCACCATACTGGGAAGACAGCAGACCATTTAGAGTCCAAGAAGTTGGACATAGATAATATAACCACAGCCACCACTTGGGAATATGCTGCAATAATACCATTTCAATTTTATAAGTTTAGGTTCAACTGTTCAAGTTTCAATCTGGTAAAACTTAATTATGACCTAATTACCCAATGTCCCAATCCAAACTTGCAATTAACATGGAATTATTTAAACCATTTTTCACACAAACAGAAATAGACCTAACCTGGAATCAATGTGACTGATATTAATTTAATACAATAAAAAATCTAATAGACTTGAATCGACGTAAACCAGTCTGGACCTGAACTGAATGACTCGGTACTCAAATGACATCAACATTTACCCCAATGGCGGAACAGAGTCCATGACAAAAGGAGAGTCTAATATACACAGGCTGCTCAGGCAGTAACAAAGAGGGAACTGAATTATTATAAGAAAGATCTGATGTTTCATGTTTGTATTAAACAAGGACCTAAGATCCACAGTTAAAATTGAAACCAGAAATAAAAAGTAGCCACTTCCATAGATATGCTCAATTCACCTAGAGTCTAGAAGTATTAGTCACACAGTTTTATTACCTAATATTAAAGAATTTATCAAAACGTTGATACCTTTCTTATGTAGTTGTTAAGCCACACAGGGGAGATTTTGGGACATCTGGCCATAGTGTATTACTTTCAGAAAGTTGCTATCCTTTCTTAACATTCCAAAATAATACAGGTGACTAAAATTAATGACAGAGGGCATGCTAACAAGCTTTTGTAATTCAGACAATACATATACTCCTAGAGTCCTAGAATTGTCAAAGCAAAGTCACCCAAGGGAAAGGATATTTTCCTTAAATGAAAAAGGAAACCAATTTGTGGACATATTGTTACATAGATTAAAGTATGTTAAGAGAACATTTGAAAGAGGTGACTAACCGGTAGAGGTATCAAAAATCCAGCAAATAAATTCATCAATGGGTAGGTAGATGCTGCTATAATTGTAGCTAGTTGGTAGTTTGGTGTCAGTGATGCAAGCATCATACCGAAGTAATTGAAATACACCAAAGTACAGAACATGGCATAGAAGTACCAGAGCAACTTGTACGCTGATAAATAATACCCAATCATCGGATATGTAACAAGTGTGAATATTAGAGCTAGTGTAAGAAGATAAGGAAGCTCAACGGTGACCTGCAAATCAACAGCTAAATAAGCAAATGAAGGAACATAAAATAAATAAAAGCAACATATCAAAGTTGTTTGACCAGAGGGGGAAGCAAGCACCTCCCCCTCTCACCAAATCACCGCACAAAGAAGGGAAAAAGTAAAAAGTTTTCAAAGAAATGACTAAAAATATATGTAGAGTGGGAGAATTATGGGGTTAATGTCAAGTTGGAGCAATGGAGGCAAAGGTTAAAATCTAGAGGGTTTAAGCTAAGTCGGAGTAAGACTGAATATTTGGTATGTCGTTTTGGCACTCAGAGGGGGACAAGCAATGAAGTGGTGAGTTTGGATGGAAAGGATTTGACCATGAGTGAATGTTTTAAGTACCTAGGGTCGATCATCCAGAAGAATGGTGACATTGATCAAGACGTGACCCACAGGATTAAGTCAGGGTGGCTTAAATGGAGAGCGGCCACGGGAGTGCTATGCGACCGCAGCATTCCCTTAAAGTTGAAGGGAAAATTCTACAGGACTGCCATAAGACCAGTGTTGCTCTATGGTACAGAATGTTGGGCTTCTAAGAAAGAGCATATTAAAAAGATGGAGGTTACGGAAATGCGCATGTTAAGGTGGATGTGTGGAAACACTTTAAGAGATAGAATCAGAAATGAGGTTATTCGCAAGAAAGTAGGTGTGGCGGGCATTGTAGATAAATTAAGGGAAAATCGTCTGCGTTGGTTTGGACATGTAAGACGGAGACCCGAGGGTGCACCGGTGCGAAGAGTGGAAGAGTGGGACCATGGAGGGATTAAACGAGGAAGAGGGAGACCAAAGATGACTTGGTTGGAAGGAGTGAGGAAGGATATGAAGTGCATGGATTTACGTGAGGATGAAGTTTTGGATCGTAAGGGATGGAGGAGAAAGATTTATGTTGATGACTACACGGAATAATCAAATTTGGTTCATGTTAGCCGACCCCACTTTTGGGATTAAGGCTTTGATTGATTGATTGATTGGGAGAATTATGTTACTAAAATAGACCTAAATACTCGTTTGTATGCATTGAAAGATTGAGACAATTCACGATGAAGCAGAACAGGTTTTTTGGGTTATACCAAAGTACTAGTGTGTTGAACATGTTTCCTCGTAATTTTAAGAGCCAGACAATTTTAGAAAGGTTTAAATGGGAGTAATGGGACCATGAATAGATTCTATACCTGTGCAAAACAATAAGCCCACGAGGAGTACATCCCTGCAAATCTTTCCCGATAAACAACAGTTCGTTCTGCTGTAATGTATGGAATAACAGTAGAACAGTTGTTTAGTCCCAAGAACAACACAGCAGCATACATCGAACCAAAGATCGTGAACACACTTTGTTCATCTTTTCTGCCAATTCAATGAACAAAGGGCTAATGTAAATATATAAGGCACGCCTTTAAATATATCAAGACTGTATTTGCAGCTAAAATATAACATACTTTTAATTCTTTACACAGAGAATAGCTTCAATATTCAGAAAATCACAAAGCTGATGTTAAGATAGAAAATTGTTGTGCAATATTCTTAAATTTCACTGCCCAATACTTTTTATTTGGATACTAGAAAAACAGTACAGGTTGGCAGTTTTTCCAGGATTTTAGGTTTCCACACTGACACTAGCAGTGGGACAGCAGATTTTCCTGATAATTTTAAAGAATAAATAAAGTTTAGTTTTCTTAAGTAATTTCCCCAACTTACATGCTCCTCCCTTGCTGCCAGAACAGTAACGCAAAAATAAGAGATGACACAAAGGCATAAATTAGGCGTGTTAAATTGTATGAAGGGCTTCTCCAGTAAGATAAATGTTGTTTCCAAAGGCAAGATTTAAATTGCTCCCAACCAGATAGAGAAAAGCGCCTTTGGAATTGGAGGTCCTTAGAGCCCACTGAAGGGAAACTTAGCTGCAGTACCATCTCTTCATTGTTCCTGGAGTCAACATGATTAGGGAAGACATAAAAAGAACCAATAAAAAATCAAATCTACTAGAAAGGGAAAGGACTACAATCACTAGAGCTTAGTGCATCCATTGATGAAGACACCTACTTGCATAGAACAGAGCTTTTGTAAAGTTCAGCAAAATCAATGCCCATTTCTTTTTCAGAAGATGCAGAAGTGACCTCCAACATCCATGTAGCAGGATTATAATTATCTTTGATCTTGGGCATGGCAGGTATAGTCTATTTAATTTCAAAAGAAAAGTAACTCATAAGAATCTATGAGGCAGTAAACATACAATTAAACTAATTAACAAAAGGCCTAGAACAATATAGGGACATTCAGGAAATAATCTAACCTGAAAATATTCAATAATGTTACTTGATTTATGGCCCAGAGGACCAGAATAGATCATGTGTCCACCAGTTTTTAAGAGAATAAGCTGCAGTAACACAATACATGAACACTTGTCAAAATTCAACTGAGTCAAGTGACAGAAATCCCATATTAATCCGGAGAGATAGAACTAGAAGACAAAACAAATATATCAGTTACTTCAGACTTCAGAGTAATAATTAAACGACAATGCATTGCAATAATAAGGTTAAGTCAGGATAATGTTACACTTCAAAATGCTTACTCACCAAATTAAAAGTTATTCAATTTATTATTTATGAACTAATATATTCATAACTGATCACGTTATTAACTAGGAGAAGAGAAATAATTTTAGAGGCCAGAAATCCAGAATACAATTAATTGCTTAAAAGCATTCAGTTTGTAATAATATACACTTACCATCTTTTACCAACAATTTATAGAAACGTTAATGTAAAATGGATTTGTGATGTGCAAAGGAGGCTTTATTGCCATAATATTCTCTCTTTTCTACCAATAGCTTATTCCTTCTACTGTAAAAAATATGTAATATATGTCGAATTTGAGATTGAAGTGTCTTTGTCAACAAATGAAGTATCCTACCTCGTCAAATGCTTCAAATATATCTATGCTTGGTTGATGGATGGTGCACACTACAGTTCTACCAGTAACAACAACATTCTTGACTGCTCGAATTACAATGGCAGCTGCTCTTGCATCCAGACCAGTTGTAGGCTCATCCATAAATATAATAGATGGGTTGGCCACAAGCTCCACAGCAATAGTGAGCCGCTTTCGTTGCTCAGTTGAAAGACCATTGACACCAGGTAAGCCAACTAAGGCATCTTTGAGTTCACTGAGCTCAATAGTCTGAAGGACTTCATTGACAAATTCCTGAAATACATTGAAGACAACTCTGTAATGTAATTTCCAAAAACTGTAGGACTTGCAATCTTTGTGTAAAGAGAATAGTCATACTATTTTGGTGTTTGAACCAATATTATCAGGAAGCCGAAGCCAGGCAGAAAAGATCAGTGATTCCTCTACGGTAATGTTTGGAGAATGTATATCTGTTTGTTCACAATAGCCAGATACTCGAGCAAATGTCTCCTGCACCTTAGGATATCCTCCAATTCTTATTTCCCCTTCAATAGTACCACTAGTTTTCCTTCCTGCAAGAACATCAAGAAGAGTTGTCTTTCCAGCTCCACTGACACCCATCAACGCAGTAAGAATACCTGGCTTAAAAGAGCCAGTTATATCATGCAAAAGTTGGAGTTTTTTCTCAGCAAAGCCTTGTTCTCTCATTTCCTAAAACCAGAGAAGAATTATTTTTTTAACACGGTTAATGCTCTGGGTGCTATAGAACAGCTTATTGCATTAGCCATAAGGAGACCTCATGCTGAAGAATTTTGGTTTTGAGATTACCATAGAGGTATCAATGTAGTATTGAACATTGTGGAATGCTACTGTAAGGGGTTGGAATGGTAAGATCATATAACCTGCCATGATCACCAGACAATTATAACGCATGTTTTGAAAAAAAAATGTTCACATGAGCAATGCTAGTTAATAAAATAACGAAGAATTTAACCTTTAGAATCCACACAAGTTTTGTTTTTATTTCTCTCTAACTCGTCTGCCGGCTCTGCCCTACGTGGATGTCCTGATCCTTGTAATTGAGAAAGCTTTTCTCGTGAGATAAAAGCCATTGATGCTCCCGGAGCTACAAATTTAATTTAAAAAAAGATAAGTCAATAATCCTAACATAACTATTTTTTCTTTGGGAAAAAGACAAGATGGTCTCACTCTCACCCTTCAAGAATGTTAAAGCTAAAGTATATCCTACATTGGAAAGTAGATAAAACCCAAATAGAGCGAAAACCGATACCCAGAAAAAGTAACCATCAAATAATAGTCCACGAGACTGAAGAACTTCTCGACCTATCGTTGTGTTCGAGGGAAGCATCTGCAGATAAGAATGAGATATATTATTGGCTGAGGATGATACACACCATTTACTTTTAATAAAGTAAACAAGCACGGCATCAGCCTGTAGAAGCTCTCAGAAAAGGAAAAAGGAGGGGCCAGAGGCCCATAGCCTGAATATATAGGCATTGAAAACAGATACACATCAAATAACCTCACTAACTTAAAGAAGATGACAACAAGCTACTAACTTAAAGAAGATAACAAGCTACATTGTCATAATCAAAGTGGGCATGAGCAGAATACTGATGTCTAGTGGGTTAGCCAAGCTTTTATCTTTGTCCATACTAAGTGCAAAAGATGCACAAATAATTATGGACAAGGTTATGTAATTGCAGGTTCTTGAGGCATATCCTCGAGAAAGTCATTATATTAGGTATAATCTTAGCCCATAAATTTGCATCATTACTGCCATGCCCTCCAACTGCTTTACCTTCTGCCATCTTGGAGCAAGAAATTCATTAGTTGAAAGACCAATCTCCCCATAAGTAAGTGGCACAGCCCAAAATCCCCATTTTAACCATACTGGCATGGAAGCTGCAAGTAAACACACAGGTAGGTAGGTAATAGATACATAAGATCAGCAAATTCTAATAAGCGAAACAGCATTAGAATTCTTACATCGTGGGATTATGAATCCGCTAAATATGAAAACAAACAGTATGAAGAGAACAGAAGCAAAATTGGAAGCAACTATAGTTCGAAGTAGAGAAGCCAAGAGCCGGAACATGGACATTGATGCCAAGTGCACACCCGAAAACAGAAGAGCTTGGCAGATAAATCTGAAAAACACAGTAAATTCTCATATTTGCTCCATGATCTAGTTTTCCATAGTACAATATCACTGAGATTGAGAAGGATAAGATTCAAACACAACCAAAAGTCCAAAACTGACAAAGACCAAAGAAGAATTCCAGCTTTAGAAAAGTTTAAGGAAGCCTAGATGTATGCAAATACGCTCCAATGTAGTGAAGACTTGCAGATATAGCTGTTAGCATAAGGAAAGAGATATGGTACAGTGAGCCAAATAACAAACTTTAGTTTGAAATTCAAGCTAGGTACTACTTAATTAATAAAGAATTCAGGATCTGCACTGATAGTAAAAAAAAAAAAAAAAAAGTCATTACATTAGCATATAAATAATATCACTGAGAGCTGTAGGCACGACCACAAATGTACATATTTACAAGGGACATAGTTGTATAGGTAATTAGATAAACCAAAAGCACACAAAGTTGTTACTCAGAAGTCGAATTGCTTCTATGTTAATAAAAATTGACTATCAACATAGAGAACAAAAACGCTTAATTTTATATGGAAAATAATCATAAGACTCTTGAAATATTACCTTTCAACTTCAGGAGTAAATCCAATGACGTAGTAAGTAAGTGAAGTCCAGATAACGGCAAGCAAAATGGACAAAGGGATCTTCAGGATAACGGCTGGGATTGCATAAGCCCAAGCTGGATAGAAATAGAGGTCTCTCTGTTTGAAGAAAACGGGAAGTCTCATGATAGTCATAGCCAATTCTGGCATTCCATCAACCATAAGCAGGACAAGACCATAGAACAGAGCGCCCAAATAATAATTTGCATGAAGATTGTCAACATGCATTTGTGTACGTAAGAATACAGTCATTGTTATTAGAGCTATAATTACCAGCTGCAAGTAACAAGATCAGGGGGGAAAAAAAAGAGAAAAAAATTAGGTTTGAATTATATTAAGCTCTAACAAATAAACAGTGGAGTCAGCCAATAGAAGTACTTGATCTTCTTTTGGGGAGGGGGAGAGGGAATGAGAAATTTTTGAAGTTTAAACATCATTGTTTCATAACTTGTTTTAAGTAGCCATCCCATCAAGAATCATACATAATAGACACACGCATGCACATACAAACAGGTGTGCCTTGGCGAGTCCACAGAGCTTTATAGGTCAAAAGATAAAGCCAGGAGGGGAGGAGGAGCTAGCCAACCTGAATAATTTTGAATATATATACGAAAGAGTTTCTCTTCATAAGCAGGAATTCCCTTGATAAACAAGCTTTGAAGAGTTCTCCCTTTGGCAGAGAATACTTGAAAAAGGAGATAGCATTATCGTCACATTGTGTCTTCACAGTTGGCTGTGAAACTTCTTCAAATAAACTCTTTCCAGCATGAGATGCCCTAAAATTCTCACACAACATATCTACAGAGATATAGCAATAAGGTTCTTCACGAAACCAGTACTGTGGTTGATCTTTTTGTGAAATAACCTGTAAAAAGGACAGAATGCAGTGGAAACTTTACCTCAAGCAAAAAGGAAGGTAGAAAAAAAGTGTTCACTTCATAATTTTATGTGTATTGCCAGATACAAGACTTGAAATTGTTACCTCCTGAAGAAAGTCAGCTACTCCCTTCCTCTCAGGACACCTAAATCCACAAGTCTCAAAAAATTCCACTACATAATCACATGGTCCATGATACACAACCTTTCCTTCTGCCATTAAGATTAGATCATCAAAAAGATCAAAGGTTTCTGGTGCTGGCTGAAGAAGGGCGATCAATGCAGATGCATCTGTTATGTGGACCAACTGCTGAATACATGAGGTAACCTGAAATGCAGTAGAACTGTCCAAGCCATTTGTTATCTCGTCCATAAATAACACTTTTGTAGGCCCAACAATCATTTCACCTGCAAAATTTCATAAAACAATGATACTTCAGAAAATTAGGGTGTATTCTGATTTAAGTTCTAGAATGGTTGTTTTAAGCACAATTCATTATGGCACCTGTAGTCAATCTTTTCTTTTGACCACCTGAGATGCCTCTCCTCATAGCATCTCCTACTACAGTGTCAGCACATATATCAAGTCCAAGAATCTGCAAGTAAACAAATGGGGAGTAGTTGAATACATGATTTAATAGCTAACTTATATCGACCACAAGCAGACTTCAAAATCAAATACGAGGCAGGTTTATACAGGAAGTTACTTTTAATATATAGTCTGTCTGCAAGGAACTCTTCAATCCTTCAACAGCTGTTGCCTGTTACCCAGATCATTAGACTCGACAAACACAATTACTAAACAGCATAGTAAAAAAAAATTATAACGTTGCCATCGTTAAATCAGAAAATCACAATAAATTAGTAAATAAATCACATGTAATTATAATTTCAATCATTCATCTAAACACTTATTTTAGAGGGGTGTAGCAGGAAAGGATAGGGCTTCCAATTCCCTTATCATGTATTATATGGAAAATATATATAGAAATTACCAAATGCCTTATAAACCCTCATTGTATCTTATTGAAAGAGGAAAGGTTCTAGGAATAGAGAAATAGACAAGAGTTTCTATTTTAGTAAAGATACAAGAAATTAAGAGGCGAGGAGTTCACTAAGAACTTAATGACGCTATAGGAATTATCTTCTTTTATTCAATACCTTGATGAAAGGATTACGAAAGTATACTTTTGCCACAAAAATCTCCACATCCAATTCTCCCAATAACATAAATATGGAAATTATAAGATCCCATGAAAGGCAAGAACTGAGAGATTTTCCTTCTGTGATGCCATTTTTACTTTAAATTAAATTGATATAACATATATAATGCAATATAGATACTAATTGAGCTACTTCTCATTATTCAATATCAAGGGAGTTTTAGGGGAATGAACCTAGTACTCGTAATACTTAACCAAAAATAAACCTACTGGTATCAACTTATATTGTGAAGTCATATCATTGGTTATTATTATGCTCAAGTAAAAAAAATAAAAAAAATATACTTCCTCCGTTTCTATTTAGTTGACGCGTTTGATTTAGGCACATATATTAAGGAGAGGAGAGAGAGTGATAGAGAATGAAAAAGCAAGTGGGGTAGCTTATAAATGCAAGGTAAAAAATTTGCCCAAAAAGGAAACGTGTCAACTAAAAAGAAACTTCCTAAAAAGGAATACATGTCAACTAAAAAGAAACAGAGGTAGTATATATTTTCTTATATTGATTACATCTCATATCTCTAATTGAGTCTCTAATTAGTGCCTAATCAGATGAAGCGAAGGATAAAAATAGCAATCTAGCATAAGGTGAAGATATCTAGAACTGCAAAGACAGAATCATAGTTAAAATACCTTCATGTATGCATCTATATCAGGCTCTGGAATGATTCCTTCCTGTTTCTCCCGTCTACAGACCTCAATCAATAAGTCTGAAGAGGCAAAATGCTTCCATAACTACTTAAATATAATGAACAGTTATGGAAAAAAATCATTATTCAGGAACTGAATAATACTTACCTGCACGGCTTCCCACACCCTGACAACGAGCTGAAAAATCGATTGTCTCTCTCACAGTCAAGTCAGGAATGTGCAGGTCCTGCTGACTTATATAAGCAGAGGTCTTCTGCGGAATGAATTCTTCAAATTTGTACCCGTTGTAATCAATATCTCCTTTAAGCTACAAAATAAAATAAAATAAACAAAATGTATAGGAGTTGGAATTTTGGAAAGCACTAGCTCCATACAAAAATAAAAATTATTAGCCCAATTTGTAATTCCCCTTAAAGCTCCTTTTTTCAGAATAGAATTATTATTGCTTTAGTCCAGTAAAACCCCAAGTTGAACCTCCTATCTCCAGAACCTAAATTCAAGGAAATACACAACTGAGATGTTGGCTACATGGCCTACATCAGATAACAAGAGGAAAGATGAATGTACAAGAGGAAAGACGAATGTACAAGAGGAAATACGAGTTCATAACATTAAAATAACCTCCAAAGAGCCATCAAGGTTTCCTGAAAGTGCCATTAAAAGGGAGGTCTTTCCACATCCAGGTGGACCAAGTAGTAGCGTCATCCTGCATAATTAACCAGAAATACATGAATGCACTTGTTTGGGAGACCACAGGGAAAGAACCATGTCATACCTCTCCTTAATACTCTAGTGATGTCATCAACTTCTAATACAAACTATTCTAGTGTTCTGCTATTGTACAGTAGCCACCCTTACAATCAACCCACCTCAACCCCACAAGAAAAAAGAAAATATACTTTGGAGACGTGAGAGTAAATAGATGTACACAGGCACGATGTTCTGCAAATTGAAAATGATAGCATTTCAATTCTCTACCATCAAAGTATCTCAAAAATCCTAGTCACTCTAAATCATAAAGATAAATTTCAGCAGTGACAGTTGGTTCAAGATCTCCAAGCTTCAATCTGAACCATTTTAGACATGATATCTTGCTTCTTTTAAAAAAATTGATGCTGTCCTAATAACTAGAAGTTCTAGTAAGCAGACCTAGTGTGTCATCCCCACTTCCTTTGTGTGTGCTTTTACTCTGCTTTCATGTAATACTTGCCCTCTTAAAGTGATAAGCCATATTTAGGCACGTCTAAAGAAGAATAGGAAATCGCAAACTTAATATAACAAATAATCATCAGTTGCTGTAAATTTTGTACTAGTATCTAGTCTGAAATATACTCTGCAGTAGACATCTAGAATTTCAGTGATGCATTAGTCAATTATCGTCCTGCTTCCAGCTTAAATGTGACAATACAATGATGTAAATAGCGAGAAAAATAGGAAAAATCACCTACAAGACTGCAAATGAATGGTGTACCAGGACTTATCTGCATGCACTCATCTTTAAAGCACTAAGTCATTGACAGACTTTTGATTCAAAATTAAGCAGCACAAAATATAATCAGGGAAAGAACATAAAGACCCGGACAGTTGTTACATAACTCAAGGTTATATTCTATTGCAGCACCATAACACTGAATTAAACTTAAACACAGTAATCTAACACTAGAGGAAAGCACCAGATGAAGGAAGAGCCATGTGCTACTTTCTACACATACAAAAACAGTCTTTCTTACAATCTAGTCTTAGCACAATTAGCACTGGATGAGGGAAGACCGCATGCAAGTTTCTACACATTAAAAAAGTTTTTACGAATAATGTTTCATACGATTCTTAGCACAAAGTTAAACACCCAAATTGTAGAACATCATTGCCTGCAACTGACCTCCCAGGTTTGATTATGCCACTGACATCCTTGATAATGCTGAGCTTTGCTTCTTGTTGCTGAGACCCCAATAACTTGGAAAAGATCTGAGCAATGACAGTAAAAGTTGACGAGTCAGAGTAAGGGCCCTGGACGAAGGTCTTCATTATGGTAAATTAGTCATTTTACGAATATTGAGATAAATCAAAAGTCTTTTATTATTAATAATAGCTCTATTCAGCTTCAAGTGGCATCATAGTCCAGACACCAAACAATGAGAGAAAGACAAACATAATGCTAATTACAACTAAGAGCTGCAGCTCCATAAAAAGCATGATTACATCTGAAATTTTCCAAATACACACATACTTACAGATAGACCGCTTTTGAAAGAGTTCCAAAGTGTAGGAAGAGGCTTGCCATCGACAACCTTACACCTTGCATCCACAAATAGGTTTCTATACTTTACTTTAACAGCAGGAAATTGTAAGCCAACTCTACACAGGAGGAAAAAACAAAAGGGTTAAGAAATGACCATAACCCAACAAATTAAAAAAAAAAAATGCTTTAATTAAGTCTGATGACTACTGAGTACAAGATGTTAGGTCCTCTTAGTTTTGGGTATATCGTAATCAGTGTATCTCACAGCATTGATCAATAAAACAGCTAGATCAGATGATATATATGATAGCCAAAGGGAGTAAAGCTTTATGCCACAAGTGAACACCTCCAAAAAAAATTCTACTTGCTAAACCTAGTGGTATTTGTCTTCTTTCTCAATTGTAGTCATACGTCCACCAACAATGTCGACAGCACCCAACCAGAGTTCCAAGCAAGAAAGAAGCCAATATATTATTACAATTTGCAAAAAATTGTGCCCTATAGTAGCTGAAGATATCAGGAAAACTAAGACGCCCAGTCTTTATATTTCTGCCCCGACCACACACGCTCTATCATATTGTCCCACACTACTCCATCCATTAATAATCACTAATTAGTCTATGATCATTATGATTCTTCAGAATTAATCTAGGCAAGGAACTATATATAATTTAAAACATACTATAAACAACTCAACGATTTATTGAAAAAAAATCAGCCATTGGTTCAGTATTACGGCTTCAGTCCTGCAGTGATATAATATTTTGGATCCTTTAAAGCTCAGAAAAGTTCGAATTGATTTTAATAAAAGTTAAGAATAAGTAGTGGAAAGTGTAACGTGTATGTTAAAGTAAGAATTAATATCTTGTTAATAAAAATTCTTGAAAACATCATTGGACATCACAAATTAAAACAACATCCCACTCCCCCTCTCCCTTTAACAAAAAGTATATAAAGTCAAGCTTATATGATAGAAGTATGACATTACAAATCAATGAATATTTAATAATGAAAAAGAGCATACATATATATTTTACTAATTTCATGCATAAAAAATGACCGTACTTACTTGTCCATTCTTTTCCTAAGTTTTTGCAATAAACGAAGGTTATCTTGTTCAATCTGTTTGATGAACTTCTCAATGAAAACACGCCGGTCTAGAGGTCCAAGCATGGAGACATCGATCATCCGTTTTCCATTGACATTGAGTGTGCTATCCCCATGATAATTATCAAATAAAAATACCCTTGACCGTTGATAGGTAGGTAACCTCTCAATTTTACCCCATTCCTGAAGAATTTCTTCATCAAGGGCATCCTTAGAAGAACCTAAAGATGAATTACTTCTGAAACTAGAGTTGTGACTCCGGAACGATAACCTTGACCTTTTACTTAGTTCTGCCAGATCAGAATGCTGAGATGTAATTTCATCGCCAGAGAATGGAGCCATAGGATATATAATTAGAAAAGATTCAAAGAAGCAAAGAAGACACTGGGAAAAGGAGAGGAATTTCTGTAGTCATTTAAATGCTATCTATACTATGATATTATTGTATGCACATGCAGAAAAGTTATAAAATAACCATGACTAGTGCATCACTATCTAAACAAAATTTAATTTTACAAGGAATTGAAATAGAATTTTACATATGGCATGCTGATTGAATTGTACTAACATGACATGCAACATGATCATTACATAAATTACATAATGTTAAACAGGCATAGAATGTATAACTTCAATCAGATTTCAAAGCAAATTAATGATAGAAAATGAAAATGATACGAGTACAGCTGTACAAGCAACATAATTTCAATTTTTTTAAGTTAAATAGATTGACATTCCTGCTAGGTCCTTCATTTATATTAAAATTCAGGATCCGGACATATGGTAAAAAAAATGAGGCTATATTAGTGATATATAAACAATAGGCAGTACATTTTGCACGCTGAATTTACAGTTAAACAATTGACTAGCAGCAACAAACAATTTGTTGTTTAACAAGTTAATAATTACTATTAATTATGCCTTCTTATGTCTTGACAAGACATTTACATGCAAAAATTCACAACGGAAGGTACAAATTTAATAATTACAAAGAGAGGACTATATAATATAGGAGTCAACTCAGAGTAGTATAATTTAAGGGTGCTATCCTTCTAACGTACATAATAATCAAGAGTTTTATATAAAAATGCGTTTGAAGTAAGCAATGATGCCAACTGCAAACCAAAAGATTCCCTCATTAAGCTTTCAACATAACAAAATTGCCTTAATAAGTATTGAATACTACTCGAAGAAAGAAAGTGTTACATTTCTCAGATTAAACATTGTGTTACAACAGCCAACAGGTGATCAATAGCATTTCCCATACAGATTCTTAAGGTAAAAAGGCTGCATACCCAAGTGAAAGGAAAAGAAATTAAATCAACAAAACCGGTCATACATAATAGTTGTACAGCCAGTCCCAACAAACTTGTGCTCAACATAACTTCTTTCAATAAAGATAAAATGATGAATTTTCCATGAGTTCGTTGAATAGACAAATACTCCTTTCATCCATTTAAAATTGTCAGTTGTCTCACACTCACACATATTTCTTCATAACATCCAGAATAAAGTTGTCAAATTTCCTAACACGGTAATGCAACTACTACGATTAACTAATTTGGGGATGAATAAAAACGACAACTAATCGTATTATATAGGGTGTTCAGCTTAAAATCAGGGCATATACTCTTAATTGATAACAAGGGGTTGAGACAATGCGACAACTACGCCCTCAAGAGGAGAGGTTGAATTCAAGCACCGTAACAATAACCCTTGACGACTAAATTGTCAATAACAAAGTATATTTTACTGCTAACTGTTATTATTGGTGCATTACATTGGGAGTAATGCTACAATAAACTAATCAAAATTTTCTCCTGGGTTGAAATTATTTGCTTATGAATTCAAATTTCAAGCAAAAACTAAGCAGAGAATTTGCAATCCCCATAATAATTTGCGTGCAAAACACTACCCAACTCATAAAATAAGAACATTAATTTGAACAGCAAATTTAATCATGAAAATTAAAGAAATTGAGATTAAGCTAAATTGAAGCAAGGGATTGTAAAATGTGCCTGCAAAATTTGAAATTTGATTGACCCACAATCTTGTTGAAACTGCTAAATAGTATTCCGCCTGTAATTCAAGGAAAAAAAATGCAGGAATTAGAAATGAAATTTGATTATCAATAGAAACTTTTAATTTAGTATATAATTTAGTTCTATCCAAAAAAAAAAAAAAAAAAAAAAAAAAAAAAAAAAAAAAAAAGTTTATAATTTAGTTTCTGATTAATGTTGATTACCGATTATTAAGAATCATATGCTTCTTCAAGTTTTCAAAATCACAATGAAGTTCAAGCGAAGTTTAAGATTTTGAGCTGGTGTTAACTGTGCTTCTCTGAGGTGGTGTTGGGCTTGTTGCCTTGAAATTGAAATATGGGCATAAGTTGTGTTTTTATTTTTTGGGCGCGCACATATAGGTTAACTCGACCCCAAATTAACGAACATAGATTCGAGGGAGTTTAGGAAAGGTAAGAGAATCTCCATCCTAAAATAGCTCTTAATTGGATTGATTCCACAACTACTAGAGCTAGTATTACTTGATTTTTTTCGTATAATGGTTAAATTTTACTCATATTTAAAGGTTTTTTTTTTTAATTGATTATCATTGATAGTACTTCGAAAGTTCGAATCAAGGCTGACCTACTAGTTAAAAAAAAATTTCACACCTATAATGAATCTTTTATAGAGGTTTGATTCTCACCCCTTGCAAAATACGTAAAGTATCACCATATTGACGACAACTAAGACGCTCTCCTTTGATCTCAAAATCTTGTTTACAATATTGTCAATTGCAATTCTTTCTTAATTAATAAGATGTTAAAATTGTGATCTATGAGTAATCTCATTTTAAAGAGGGGGGTTTCATATAAATTGAAAGGTTCGAGTGTTGGACACGCCTAAACAAGCAAGACTATGAGCCTCAATATAACATTCATGGTAAGATAGGTCACGAACAAAAAATGATGACTCGAAAAAAGTTGAACTCGTCACTAAACACAAAGTCCACAGCATAAGGAAGGGGCATAAGGATGCAGCAAGATGCCCAGAATTAATAGACCATTCTCGTCCTGAGCAGCCATACGGCCATACCATCGCAAATTTGCAATGACACGATTATAACTCATGAAAACTCTTAACCCTAAACATGGAAAGTATGACTCATTAAAATTCAAGAATACAAGCGAATAAAATAAGATGGAAGATTGGATTATGATCACTCTTTTCTTGGCTTGACACCATCAGTTTATCACTATTGATGAAATCGTATCTAATACTATCATATTCATATCTCAAATCTCAATGGAAAAAGCACAAGCACAGTACATAAATCAAATTTGAATTGCTTAGAATGACTGTACTTTCTGTACAACCCCTCCCCCCCCCCCCCCCAAACACTCCCACCCCTCTCTCTGTCTAAATTATAACAAAAAAAAGAGTTCATAACCTCTCGCCGTACCACTTTCATACACAAATTAATATGTCTACCTAATACTAAGAAGCTAAGGGGGAAAAATGATACAGACCAAAAAAATAGACAGACTTCTACAGTAGAACTCCCCCTCCACCAGCGCTCGAGAAAAGAACAGAAGAAAATTATATATATATATGGCAGTGTCGGTTGTTGGCCGGAAGCATCTGAGCGACATAATCACAGGAATCAAGCCATCAGGATCCTCTTACATGAATAGCGTGCAAGTTTATCCTGATGCTCGTGGGAGCCTTCTTCCATCTGGCTTTGAGTCTGGATTGTCACTTTTGTCTGTGTCCGATAAATCCCTCTGGGAGGATTCAAACTCTGCACTATTTGCCCGTGCCCTTCTGTGTCTGCGATCCTGGAATGCAATAGAAAGTACCTTAAAACATGTGGTAGGAAAAAGAACGAAGAAATTTCATGTTGTTATATGAGTCGTGGTAATCTTTCTACTCCAACACTGCATATACTAAATCATCTCATTGTAAACCATGTTCTTTTCAAATAAAATCCTGAGCTATTTGAACAAACTTGAACTTATTAGTCCTGAACACAATTTAGTGGCCTTAAACTGATCTTATTCAAATTTACTTTTGTGCTATATATTAAATCATTAACTCTAAACAGTTGAGTTGAACAGAACTTTCGTGCCCTGTAGTCTGTGGTCTAAACTTGAATTATTAGCTTGAAATGTACTCCCTCCGTCTTTTCATTTGAGTCCCATTTCTCTTTATTATGTGAGTAATAAATGCTATAAATGGGACTCTAATAAAAAGGACGGAGGGAGTATTTAACTTAACTAATCAGCCCAGAACTAACTTAGTCAAACTGAAACTTAAGTGTAAGATTTTGCTAAATTTTATCAATTTTCATAGGCATTCTAGAAAAAAACAGTACAACTTTTTCTGATTGGGCACAGGTGACCCAGCTAAAAATGAAGTCATGTGTGAAGATTTGTTCTTTCACTTGAATTATTCATGTCTGCATTTATCTGAACAATTTTTTTTCTTTGTTTTGAGTTTTGACAGCTTAGCTAATCTTAAAGTCTTAACTCACCTAAACCTAAATAAACTAATTTACAGCAGTAAATGATCTTCGTAGCCCATGTATGAACTTAACTAACTTAATGCCTCTAACTTAAACTTATTTTTCCTGAACTAGTCTAATAAATAAGAAATCAAGATTGAGCCATACACGGGGTGCCAGGTTCCAATCAAGAAGAAGGAGTTAATTTCAACAAGATGCCAACAAAAGAGGCAATAGAAGTGAAATTTAAATTTAAACAGAGTACATGAAGAAGCTAACACAAGGAAACAAAGAAAATCCAATAAGCATGTGTTAGTCGACAAAGGATGGGTGACCATTGGTCCAAAATGGCACAAGAAAAGGTTGCAGCGTGAGCAAAACATGAGAATTAAAGCTAAGCTGATACGACATGCATACTATGTAATAAAAGAAACTGATATTATTGTAGAGCTAGATATCGCTGTTAAGTGTAATAAGACTGACAACAACATAAATAGGAGGAATTGTTATTACTGCAGCCAACAACATAATTAATCATAAAGATGATAGAGCAGACTGGAATCACAAGAGGTAGCAAAAAGAACTTCCTACGTTTATCAAAATCAACTGTGGTTGACATAAGGTGACAACAAACAACTCAGAATTATCAATTACTCATTGGCAAAGACATGTTAACTCAGTAGAGCAATAAAGTTAACTCAGTAGAGCAATAAATAAGGATTGGAAAAATCAGGTTTAACATACTATATAATTCCAAACAATCTGTGCAAAGTACAAACTACTTCATATGTTGAATTAAACGGTTAAACCTTTGTAATGTAAAGGTGTTTCAGAGTGTAGAAGCATATTCATGTTAAATCAAGTAGAAACAACAAATGGAACATATTCGCTCAAACAGCACAAACATATGCAAGTCATTAGTAAAGATAAAAACTCTATTTTTGTCATGAAACTTATGAGTCATGAGAGCCCTAAGGAAGTAGGATCATAACGAATTCAGGCCATGCGGGGTCAGTGTGTCCATGTGGATCAAGATTTAGGTCGCTTTGGTTTGGTAGGGTTGTTCTTGAGTCAGGCTTACAAGTCTACTAGTGATGAGAATTTCTATACACGGTGCTTTCTTTTTTCTCTTTTATCTACTCCATGTTAACGGAAGGGGATGGGGTAGAAGGAGCTAGAATAGATGCTGGAAGCTGCCAAATAAATCATATCATCAGATGACACCCCGATGGTTTTGACTTCTGAAGCAAATATGACAAGATTTGGAAAGCTGTTAGTAGAATGCACCACAACACCAAAACAACTAAAAATCTAAGGAGAACTGTGCAGTACAGAGCAACAATGTCTTTAAACTTATCAAAACATAATTTCAAGTCATCAATTACACACAAAAAAGTTAAAGGTGCAGTGTAACTTTAAAACCACACTAAGGTGGAATTGACCATAACTAACCTCTCTAGGTATGGGATACTCCTCTGATTCAAGCATACGAACAACCTGGCCCATCTTGGGTCTCTTGTCGGAGTCTGGATCAACGCACCTCAGTGCAGTGAGCAGAGCACGCTTCAGTGCCCTTGTTGACGGCTTTGCTTCAATATTTGGGTCCACAACTTCCTCAGACCGCCGGCTTCCCACCATCATTTTAAGCCAATCAACCAAATTTACCTGCAACGATCATGGCATATTATTCAATCTAAATTATCACCTGACACCTTGTATTGAACTTGCAAAAACATTGTTGGTATAAGAGAGTATGTTACTTTGAAACAAGAATAACCAACTTGGCTACATTATGACATTTGACTAAGAAGTGCCTTCCAATATTAAAAAAAAAATAAAATGCAAGGCCACTTGATAGCTCATAGACAACCAACTTAGAAGCAATTAGATCAAAAAGTGAAGCTACAATGCAAGAAATAATTCAACTAAAGACATCAGGTGGCATGTTTCCGTTTTTACTATCATAGAAAGTTTGGCTATATAGAATTACCACCTATCAATGGGTAACGTAGTAATTGATAATTCTTAATGGCAAAAATTCCCAAACAGAAATTGGCAATAATGAAAACACCAAAAGCACAGGAAACCATCAAAAATTTCTAAGCAAATACTTTGTATTAGGAAGTTCATCCAACAGAAGTTCAAGCAGCAACTTCAACAAAGTATGATTAAAAAAATTAAAAATAAAATAAAATAAACCAGTATTACACACCTCCTGCTGTGGACGCCCATAATCCACAGGATCTCTTCCAGTAATTGCCTCTAAGACCAAGACCCCAAAGCTGTAGACATCACTCTTCTCGTTCAAAAGCCCAGTGTTTGCATACTCAGGTGCCACATATCTGAAGATGGAGGACAATGGAGATCAGCTTAATTGTAAAGTATCTTTCTAAGTTTCTAACAGTTGGCAATAGAATAGAACAAGAATACACGGCTATTAGTAGTGATTTGAAGTCAGGATACAGGACATACAACCAAAGTTAACAATGTATAAGCACCATACCCAAATGTTCCCATAACTCGAGTTGTTACATGACTCTTCCCAGCACCAAGAAGTTTAGCAAGGCCAAAATCTGACACCTTCGCATTGAAATCTACATCAATTAAAATATTGCTCGACTTGATATCTCGATGTACAACTTTTGGCTCAATTGCCTCATGCAAATAGGCAAGACTGCAAAAAAAAAAAAAAATTCAAACGGTAAATCTGCGATTCAAAGCATTACAGAGGCCCACATGATATAAAACAATAGTAGTATAGTACTATCCAATCAATCTCCAGCTAATATGAGTATAAAATCAGATTGTAGCAAACTAGCAACAAGACCAACAACACAATGATACCTCTGCTCTACTCCTATCCCTCTCATCCAAATTTTCCACACTTCCTTCCTCCTCCAAACATTTACCAGGGATCTGCTCTCCCCTCCAGTTTCCATTGTCTAATTTACTTTATATTATGCTTCTACGATGATATATTCATATTTATGTTTGTTGGGGGGGGGGGGGGGGGGGGGAGGAGGATTATACTCATTATAGATGACAAACACGTAGTGTCGTATCTTCACCATTGATAGTAGCTTCACTGAAATCCTGATTCAAAATCAACTTCATACCTTTTAAAGATGCTTGAAGTAACCTATACTCACTAAGACATTGATCAAGAAATCAAAAGGGAAAATTTAACATTTTAACCCATAAACTGGAAAGTAGGTAACCCATAAGATGTGAAAGAATTGAATACACCAAACCACATTGCATACTAGCATAGAAGTAGATAACTGCTAGAAAAGGTAGACTCAAAATTGAAATAAGGTGTAGCAAAATCACAAATGATGGTTACAGCCCCTTAAGGAAGGATAGAAATTAGAAGACATTAGGGGGAGTGGCATAAAGTAGGTAACTGCTAGAAGAGGTAGCCTCACAACTGCAAAAAGGAATAGTAAAATCACAAATGATGGTTAGGGGACTTAGGGCCCTTAAGGAAAAGGAATTAGAAAACATAAGAGGGAAGAGGAGGTCAATAGTGGAATGGTAGTTATTATTGAGACCGCCCTAAAGTGGAAGACGGAGGACATTTGAAGGAGACTATCAAATTTGGCATCTGACAAGAAGATGGAAAAGGGGGGAAGACCATATGATGAGGGAGGGGGGGAAACAAAGGGGAGTAAGTACACCCACTATTAGGTGGTGGTTTTGCACCTTATGTGATTTTAATTTATTGATTTGCCCCACATATCCATAGAAACTCTGCCAACAAATATTCTTAACATCAGCAGGCGTTACCCTACATATACAAATATGCTATAATTTGAGCGGCAAAAAAGTAAGCTAAATTAGGTCTAGTGAGACCAAAAATTCTTTCATTATAAATGAATTAAAATCCAACCAGGGAAAATTAGGAGCAGATAAGCAATTCAATTTTTTTTTTAATCATCAAGCCAATCCAGAAATTCAAACTTTGATCAACTTACGCTTTTGCTGTGCCAAGCAGCACTTTCATCCGGGCTTCCCAAGTCAGATATCCATGTTGACGCATGGCACCATGAAGCCATTGCTCTAAGTTGCCATTATTAACATACTCATACACTAGCATCCTGAAACTCATAAGAGGATGATGTCAGATATTTGTGGTTTTTGAAATATACAAATCAACTATGATATGGCTAGATCAAATCCATGTTACACACAAATTCCAATCCCAGGGAAGTACCTGTGAGTTCCTTCAACACAATAACCCAACAGCCTGACTAAATTCTTATGACGAACGTGACCAATGGCTTCCACTTCAACTCTAAATTCTTTCTCAGCTTGGCCTCTACAAGATAAAATAAAAAATTTAGTAACTTGAACTAGAAAACACATCATACACATGAAAAATAGCATAACTTGAATTAGAAAATTTTCGTATATACTCATGTTAAATAGCATGGTCTAATGAGCTTGAGAAATACACAATTAGATCACTTCCAAGATCACTTCCTGACTTACAGGTTATTAAGAATCCTCTTTATAGCTACAGGGGTACCATTGACCAAGGATCCTTTGTATACTATTCCATATCCACCTTCGCCAATGACATTTTCCTTTGCAAATCTGTTTGTTGCAACCTCAAGATCCCTTAACGTAAACCAGTGACCCCAACCCAGGTGTGAAAATTCAGGCAGACCACAAAGTGGAGAAGGAGCTGTGATTGGATGAGAGGAAGATGGTTTGTACATAAGATATGACCCAGATCCCCCTTCATCCCCTGATATGGAACCACCTGTTTCCAAACGATGAAATGATCCCGACTGGCTGCTGACTTCTCCATTTCTCATTTTCCCTGAATCTCCATGGACGACCACCTTATCAGAATCCCTGTCACTAAATTTGTCCTTGAGTGTCATAAAGTTCCCTTCATTAGGAGCATATGCATTCGTTGCTATCTGCTCCACCCGAATTTCTTTAATTTCTTTGGATACCGAAGGGATTTGAGTAACGGGTATATTTCCTTTAGCTCTCCTAGCTTTCTTGCGAAGGCATAGAGGTATGAGGGCAATTATAATAATGATAAACAGTCCAACAACAATCCCAATTACTTCCCAGACCTTCAAGCCGAAAAAAACCTTTTTAGATAACTGAGCATTAAGATCACCCATTTTCCAGAAGCCAAAATACCTAATAACAAACACTCCAAACAAATGCCAATCAGTACTAATTTCATCAGTAACAACCAATAACAACATATCACTCAGCAGCAACAACGTTAGTAATTTAGAAATTAATACGAGTGCTAACTACGGAAATATATTTTAATGCTTATATATAGCCCTTACGAGTTCCGGTTATCAAAACCCTTGATGAACATATATATACACTCACATTCAATTTTCAGTCTTACATCCAGAAGCACAGTAAAACAAGAATAGAGTGAACAATCATATACTGCTTGGACATGCTAAATTGATGATTAATAAATTAAACTACACTACAACTATAAATTGCAACCCCATCAATTAGCAAAATTAGTAATCCAAATGCAGGTAAAACAAACCCATTAAACTTCCAGCCTCCCACACAAAATATAATAACAAACCATAAATATCAACATTAGAATAGCCAAATTAACTTCATTAAAAGAGTTAAAATTGCTTAATTACCTGAGATTAAAATGTGAAATTAAGATCACAAACCCCAATTAATCACACCAAAAAAAACCCAACTTGGATCTCCAACAAGAAATTCTGTAAAGCCCATTAAGTGGGGCAACCATGAAAACTACAGTACCTTCATACAAAACTGAATGAACTTTCAGAAACCTCTTACTTAAAACAAAAGGGAGGTTAAATTTATTATATATTATTGTAAATAATTTCTGGGTATGACAGGAAAATGCAAAAATTGATTAAATCTAAGCTGAAATGGAGCTTTCTCCCACCACACTAGTTGGGAAAAATAATCAACAGTAAGAACCCTAAAATCCCAGAAATGGCAACAAGAAAGGTGGTATTTTTCAGGTGGGAAGAACAGGAACATGGGAAAATAAAAAATAAAATAAAAATAATGATAAAAATTAAAGGGAAGTGAGAGTATATCTGTGAAAAATGGTTGTGTGAAGGAGAGAGAAAGAGGAGAGAGAGTGGTGGGTATGGAGTTATCAGTGGTAGGTGATGAGACAAAAATTTGGGGTCACAAACAGTAAAAGCGAAGTATTGAGATTGGATTGGAAGGTATTCTTTCTGATTTTTCTTTTGGTTTTTGCTTTTGCTTCTCTTGGAATGTGACTGATTATCGTCCTAATTCATTATTTAAGTCATTGTGTTAATTCATTGTAGGAGGTTTGGAAATTCAAGGGTCTAAGCTCTATTTTTGAATCTTTGAATGTGTTTGTGTGTGTTCGGTTTTTACCCCGGTAAAAGAGAGAATATGTTGGGTTTGAAAGTCGAAAATGTAGTTTTACATGAAGCCAGTAAATTGGGGTGAGTTGAGTGATTTAGGGCTTGAAAAAATCTATTTTTTTTCTAAGTTTAAAATGGTTTAAATGGAAATTAAGGTAGGTTGTGGCTAATAAATTTTTACCTCAACACATAAAGTACTTTGTAAAAAAAAATCAATTGGGATCTACCAAAAAAAAAAAATCAATTGGGATTGATCCAAAATGAAGGTGGAACGACATAAAAACCAATTTTCTGATTCAAGTCGATTTTAGAACATTAATTTCTTTATCTTTAACAATGGTAATTGTACACATATTCAAAGAGCGAAACCTTATAAGAATGTGAACAACATGAAACTGTAAATTTCTCAAGAATTTTTCAAAACCCCTTAGCTTCCTATCATACTTCATAATTTCTATTTCTGGAATCAAAAATGCCTTTTTATACTACTCGTATATTTTTTGTTAATCAATAAGTAATTGTATAAAAGTAAACACGGTATAATTACCATGCACCTATTAATTTGACAAGTATTGAGCTATCATGATTTGACCAAATCTATTCACACCACATTTTTCTCCGATAAATGATATTGTTCCTTTTTTTTTCTTAGGATGAAAATTTCATTGATAATTTTTACGGCCCTATACACTTTACAAAGGCAGTAAAACAGTGTAGGGAGCTTATGCCGTTACAACATTGTCGGTCAAACGTCATATAAATCAAACTTTAATGATGATAATGATGTTTAGTGCTCTATTAGTCTAACACACCATTAATTTAAATAATTACCAAGATGAATCATAGGAGCGGCGAAATTATAAAGGCTATAAAGTGAAATTATTTTATAAATCTTGAGCTTCCAAATTCCACTTAAAAGAACAAATTAAAGGTGACAATGCAATCTAATTAATCACTAATTTAGTATTCTAATCTATCGAGTGATGCAAGCATTGAAAGTTATACGTATACTTTATGAATTTAACGCCAAATAGCGTCACTACCTTTGATGGAAAATTATGGACGTATCTTTTATCACTCTTTAGTTTAAGCTATAATCTTCTCGTAAACGGCTTCGTATTGCATTTCCTCCTTTACTTACTTTCCCTAAAACGGGGACAATTATATGCACCGTATTACTTATAAAAATACGTGTGACAACTGAGATCAATTACGGAGTATAATGATATTGGTTGATAACGTTGATAATAGTCATGCATTTAGTAATAACTTATTTTTCGCTTATTTAGAGGTTGAGTATTCTCATGTTTTATCAATTTATTTATTTTCATGTTTTATTTTATATGAAGGGTAATTATACAATACGGTTGTACTATATGTGATACAATATAAAGATCATTTGCGGCGTTTATGGCGATACACATACTATCAAATCATCCCAAATTGGTGTTCTTTTTCGGTAATTATAAATAAAAGACACTCGAAAATAAATAAGTAATAAATAGCA
This sequence comes from Chenopodium album, assembly GCF_948465745.1. NCBI lineage: Eukaryota > Viridiplantae > Streptophyta > Magnoliopsida > Caryophyllales > Amaranthaceae > Chenopodium > Chenopodium album. The sequence goes on from NC_137855.1 coordinate 4,374,892, forward strand.
TTATATTGCTAATATAGATCAAGAAATGAGACTTTCATAGCTAAAAAAACAGAGTACAAGCCCTCAAAAAAAAAAAAAAAAAAAAAAAACAGAGTACAAATAAACACATGTGTCTTCATGTAAAATAAAATATGAGCACAAAATAGCATATCTGCTGTTTGATTGATTCTTAGTGTTTCAAAACATGATTAAAAGTGCTACAAGTACTACCAAATTTGTATGTAAATGACACAGAATCCATGAGTAGTTAATGTACTCCATATTAGACAAGATAATACATTTAAAAAAGGGATTTTATAAGCTGAACTGAACTGAACTTATTAGAGCTGAACTTATTGGAGCAGATCTAAACTGAATATTTTATAAGAGAAAGAAATTAAAAAGTGAGCTGAACTAAACTAAATTAATTGGAAATAAACTGAAAATAATATGAAGAGATACTTCATACCTACAGTCTTTGGATTGGAAAGTACAATGATATAACTGACTATACAAAAATAAAAAAAAATACTAAGTATAGGTATGAAGATGTTAATATGAACTACTACTTGGAAAAATAGAAAGCTAAACTATTCATGGAGAATAAACTAAAATTAGTACTCGTAATTAAGACTAATGACAAAGGGTCAAAGGCACAAATTAAAGCTAGTGACTAGTACATGTGGATAGGAAGTCCAGCTGGCATATAATGCTAGCTCAAAAGTGTCATGTTGGTAGTAGTACACTAGTACTAGTAGACTTAGCTGTACGCGCGATGGGATCACTAAAAGGCTTTAAAGAAGTAGTATGCTTTTTAAGGAAGTTTTACAAATATTGCACCATATTCATTTTAGAGAAAGAAATAGTTGTATTCACACTATAAATACCTAATATACTCTTACTTTTCAACACTTACTTTTTTTTTTTTTTTTTGTATACAATCACATGGACAACTTTGTATTTCTACTCCGTACCTTTCTCTCTCATCCTTTTTTCCACTACTAAAAAAATTGTGTCAACCCTTTATGTACAATAATAAAAGAACGGAGGAAGTAGTATGCATCCTTATTTTTATTATAAGATATAAAATAAAGAAACATAATCCTAAAATGAGATAAATAGGAATCCAAATTTTAATTTATCTTTTAATCAGATAATCTTTGTTAATCGTAGATCTAATTTATTTTTCCTTATAAAAACCAACTATTAAATCTATTCTAATACCACTAAATTAATTAAACAAATAAATGTCCTAATTGAAACTCCTACATAATTCAAGTGGTTAGAGTTTCCTTCCCAGTTTCAAGAGTCTTTAGGATCGATTTTTATCATCTATCCTTATGGCTCTCTAAATACCAAAAAACATAGAAAAATCCTTTCAAGATAAAAACTGATAATGTAGGTTCTAAACACCATGTATCTTCAAAAGTTGCAAGTAATTAAATCACAAAAACATTTAAATATTTCAAGAATCGTTAAGAAAAATCATATTGGACTCTGTTCCTGCATCATACACCTATTTTCAGAAAAAGAAAAAGAGGAAAAAAAAAAAAAAAACCAACTATGGTTAGGTTGTTAATGAAGGGTTTCGGGTATAATTCAAGTTAGTGGTTTATGGCTAAAGTTTAGGGATTTTTAGTGTTTGGTTTAGGGTTAGGGATTAGGGTTTAGCTTAGGGTTAGTGTTAAGATTAGCATTTAAGGTTAGGTTTAGGGTTGTTTAGCTAGGGTTTAAGGTTTAAGGTTAGGGATCGGATTAGGGTTTAGGGTTAGTGTTAAGGTTAGCATTTAAGGTTAGGATTAGGGTTGTTTAGCTAGGGTTTAAGGTTTAGGGTTAGGATTTAGGATTACGCTTATGGGTTTAGGGTTTTTCAAATGAATTTTCGTTTTCTTCTTTTTTTTTTTTTTTTTTTTTGAAAGAAACTGAATTAGATTTTTTGAATAATCATTTTGAAAAAATAATTGGCAACGTTAGTTTAGGATTTAACGATGTAAATTATTGCCAAAACACGCCCAAATTGGTTTTTTATTTATAATTTTTTGGATTTGTCAAAATAAAATTGGAAAAATTGCCGAGAATAATATCACCTTTCAGCCTTCTTCCAATAATGGAACCACCTATGGTTTATTTCAAGATAAAACCTCCTTTCACTCCACTCTTCTTTAAATGGAACAAAAAATCGATAATCTATTGTTATTTTTTTTTTTTTTAATTTAACATTTTATTTTAATAACAATGAATTTAATTTTTTTATAAAACCTTAAAATAAACTTTTTTTTAAAAAAAAAAAAAAAAAACCAACCCTAGAAATAATATTTTATTTTTTTTTTTTAAAAAAAACTCTTTCTTCCCCGTAAGAAGCCTCCCTCCATCTACCTCCACTACGAACTCCGGCCAACGGAAACCACCCCAACCCAACCGGAATTCACCGGAAAGAATCCCTTCCCCGTCCCTACCCTCGAAACCACTTCTTCAAGATCTCGAAGAGAAAACCATCCCTATGAAAGTTTCGCGTTTGGTAATGTGGGTTTGGGAACGGGTTAAAGTCTAGTGAAGGGTTGGGGCAAGGGTCGGGATTTCAAGGGGCTTGCGAAGGGATGTGTTACTAGTAAAAATTTACTCTTTACGGCCTTAATGGCCGTTATAGTCTTATAGGGTATGTATATGTGGAATATGTCCCCGTGACACCTAAAAAGCAAGAAAATGAGGCATGTCATTCTTGTTGGTGTCAAATTAGTGTGTGAACATGAGACGTGAAAAAAGTCATGCAAATAATTCATTAATTATCCCGACTACTTAATATAGTAATCCTATTTAGGGAGTATAATTTCTGACATTACTCCACTAACTACTCAACTAGTGGAGTATGTGTTTTTCAGTAAAAGATAAGTAATTTTATATCTTCTTACACTATTTTAAGGACATTCATACTTCATTCGAATAAATTTATCTCATTTTATGCAGTCCTAATTCCCAACCACTTGGTGTGTACGAAACATAATTCTTTATATGGTAAGGTTGTTGCTCCTATATATTATAGTATTCTTAGAGGCACCAAATTATGGCATGATGTGTTAAACATATATGCATGTGTGAGTGTGGTGATGGGAGCTAGTGTTCACGAGAATGGTATCACACTATCACAAGCCAATGTTCGCCACTCTAGGACATGCAACGAACAACTCGTTCTTAGGTGCCGTATCAATAGATCAACTAATCGGTTAAATTTACTATATATGTTGTTGTTTCTCAATATATGTGACGTAAAAGAAAGTATGGTTATTTAAATAATGTAAGGTCATATTTAAATAATTTGATCTAATTTAATTTGATGTAATATGATACTTCGAATGATTTTTTTAAAGTTGACTAAAATTTGACTTTATCTACTTATACACTAATTCGTAAGAATGAAATATTATTAAATATGAAATATATGTTAATGTGTAGTTTTTTTTTTTTTTTTTTTTTTTTTTTTTTTTTTTTTTATAGTTTTTTAATAAAAATATTAAATTAAAAATATTTATTTGGTAATGAGTAAATGCAAATAAAAAGGACAAATCAATAAAATTTGGGTTGCTCGATCATACCACTTTAATGTTGCACATTTACTTACAGGAGTACAGGACAAATGAATCGGTGTCACATTTCATGAATTTATGATATGAAATCCAATTAAAATGCGACTCGTCACGTCAAAGAGATGCATGGAGTTGAATACTAGGAATGTATTGTTATAGTCAATTCGATCAATTCGTTGCAGAAGTGCGGTTTTGTGTTTGGTTCAAAGCTTTGCTTGAGAGCATATCTAAAGCAAAAATAAAGTTTTCCTCCACTAGTTTTTGACTTTTTGTATAAACAATAAGGTTGTTATTTGAATGAAATATTTCAACTAATATGACATAACTCTTGTTGGTCTCTAATTCTCTATTGTTCTAACCAAATAAAATAAAATATTCTCTATTGTATTTTTTGTTGATACTTGATGTTCGGAATCCAAATTCGATCGATCAATCAATCGAGTCTAACGGTCTCACCTTTGTATGTACGTGCATGAGCCATTAATTTAGAGTACTTTATAACAACACTAATTAAATTGCGTCGCAAAGTTTGAAATTCTATCTTGAAGAGTTAATAAAAACTAGTACGAGAATCATCTGTCCCATAATTTGTGTCCCATTGGTGTTCCACTAAATATGACATATATGTGCATGATACACAAAAAGCGAGATGGAATCATAACTTGTTAAATTTCCTAATCTTTCCATGCCTTTAAGATGTGAAATTTTTAGGTGGTTTAATTTGGTTGACTACAAAGAGAACTAGCTTAGTGTGAAGTTGCACTTCTTTCTACAAAATGGAGGAAGATGCAATTCCTGTAAGGCTATAACGTGCATAAGAAACTATATATTTATTTAGCTAGGTCTCTGCCTCTTCATGTACATGGAGGAAAATTACTATAATGGACCAAACAACTAATTGCACATAAAGTGTTAGAAATGGAAATACACATGAGTACAACTTTCTAAAATTATTATACTATTAATATAATTATCTTTTATACTGACGTCCAATACTTATGAAAATATGACTTACAGAAGGGGAAAAAAAAATCAATATATATAATTATTAAGGTGCATTATAATGTTTTCCTCGAAAAAAAAAATAAAAATAAAAAAAGGTGCATTATAATGTTTATCATATTCTCTTTTTTTTTTTGACGGGAATGTTTATCATATTCTCACTTATTATTAACTCAATAAAACTTTTTAGCTATACTATTAAACTTAATTAATTAACCCTTGATAATTGTTGCAGAGCATTTGAAATTTTCAAACTTAAATTTCTTTGAATTAAGTGAAAAATGAGGTAAGCATACAACTAAACATTGAACGAGCCAAGACTTTAGCTAAAACGATCCATTTTAACATAAAAAGGAAAAAAAAATACAAAGATACCACTAATTTAGGGGGAAAATGCCACAAGTGGAAGAAATTAGCTTATTGTCGTTAATGTACATTTAATTTGCATAATAATCCACGTTCGTAAATCATGATCAACATATATAAGATTAAGCAGCGTCTTATCTCGCCTCTTCAATGATTAGAAAGGATGATGTTGAGTTAAAGCCTAATTTAGCTGATTTAATGAAGATTTGATACAACTTTTAATTTTTTCACCAAAAAAAAAATGAAGATTTGATACAAAATACTCCCTATATAATTGGTCGTCGTCGGTAATGAAGAGAATTATATTCTAACTAGTAATTATACATAATTACATATGCCTGCGTATATTATCAATATTTATATAAACCTATAATTAATTAGGATTGTACGTTTGGTTAAATATATATCATGTCAAATTTATTGTCAATGTCATTCGTGTAATAGTAGTACACTAGTACTACATGTCTATCTAGTATCTACATAGTAGTAATCCGTATGCATAATTCGTCATCAATGTATGGTTTTGATTTTATTGCTCGACTTTATTTGAGTGCTTGTCAGTTACTCCGTATTAAGAGAAACTATGTCATCTTGCTTGAAGTGAGGACTAAACTTTTTGTACAAGGGCGAAAGAAAGGTCTCCAACCACTGGACTAACCTTGATTCTCTCTTTGAAAGGATAAGTGGTGGTGGTGGTATAGCATGGCAATAACTGATAGAATATCTTATACGATAGTAATTTTTTTTTAATTAAAATAAAAAATAAAAAAATAAAAAAATAAAAAATGAGTGGGAGATATATTTTGACTCGGCCACGCTAAGACTAGGGCAAATTTTTTTGTTTTAATTGCAACAAAACATTAATGAAATGTTTTAAACAATTGTTAGAATATACAAGTATCTCTCAATTCATGCAGGATACATGCATTTATTATGCTGCTTACATAATTTCACATTGATGGAACATGCTCCTTAAATTGTCAGGCAGAAGTTAAGGTATGTTCACCATCATTGCGAGTTTAAGCTTAAAATTTCGGAACTTTCATGCACCAAAAGTGTTCATAATCTTAATTCTCATTATTTATTCACTGTTTACGAAGATTTAGCTCACTATTTGAACATAAACTCCGTAGTATATATATTAATAAATCTGTACATTTAACACATAAGCATAAAGCTCTTTTATTAATCCGAAGCTGATCGGACTTATAATCTTTTACAAAATCTCAATTAAAAGAAATTTAACCTCATTTTTATGCGAAAATGAACAATTACTCTAATATATCATAGTTGTAAATACAAATTTATACTTCTTGATATACTTAGGCCCTGTTTGATTTACCTTAATTTTGCTGAACTGAAATTATTTTTACTGAACTGAACTTATTTTTATTGAACTGAAATTATTTTTACTAAAATTAAATTATTTTTACTGAACTGAAATTATTTTTTACTGATTTTCTATTATAATTCTTCTTTAAGAAAACTGAATTTTACTGAACTGAACTTATTTTTACTAAACTGAAATTATTTTTACTGAACTGAAATTAATTTTGCTGAACTGAACTTATTTTTACTAAACTGAAATTATTTTTACTTAATACTATTTTTTTAAGGTGAAAAGACAGGGCCTTATTCATTATTCATTTATTCGTAATTCATTTTAAAAACTGTTTATCATTCAAAATCACTTGCCAAAACATGTCATCATCAACCCACAATCCAAGCCCAACAAAATACAACTCAAAACGTCACCGTATTACCTCTCCCGCCTCAATCTTCAATTTGAAAATTTCTCTCTCTTCCTTTTTTTCCCGTTTCTCTCTGCATTTCATGTCTCTCACTCAACTCACTCACTGACTCACTCTTCTCGAAAATTGAACTTCTTAAATTGATTAATTTCAATTTAATCATGGGTTCAAACCCTAGAAGAGATAGAAAATCCCCAATTCAAAACGATTTATGGAATCAAATTATAGCAGAAGATCAACATAATCTTAATCGTCAAAAACAACCTCAACTCGTCGTCACTTATCAGCGTCACAAATCGGATGATGCTGCTGCTATAAAACCCACTCGAAAGTTGGTTTTTTTTTTTACTTTTCTTTGTAGTTTAATTTTGGTATAATTTATCCCCATTTTCCCAGATTTTTAGGGTTTTTGTTTGGGGTTTGATTTTGATAGGTCGGGAAGCAGTAGTTCGAGGGAAGGAAGTCTCGCGAGTCGGGTGAGTTTCGTGGCGATTAATAATAACTCGCAACGAGTTAGTTGGAATCGTTCACTTTCAACCAGGTTTTCTTCTTTGCCCTTTAAAATCATTTCATATTTTTATATTGATGATAATTTTTTTGGGTATTTTTAATAATGTTATAATAATGTTATATTGTTCTTAAAAAATTCTTTTAATTTTTAAGTGTATAGTGAACTAGGTATTATGATGAATTTGATTTGATTTTCAAATTCTTGCTAAAATTGTGTTGATGGATGATTGATGTAGAGGGAGGACAAGTATTGCGATTTTAGCAGTAGGGGATTACAAGGAGCAGCAGCAAAGGGCACCCAGGAGGAAACCTAGACCACCTCTACCTAAGGTATAAATTTTATTTTATTTTTCGTCTATTGGGTGTTGACTAGCTTAGTTGGTTTAATGTCTTGGCGGCGGTACCCATAATGTGGGATCAAATCCCGTCTACATTGCTTCCCTTTATTAATATCCCGTCTACATTGCTGCCCTTTCGTGGATACCTATACACAAGATAAAAGTATGAATCTTTTCTTCCCCTTGCACTATAACATGATTTACCAGTAATTGGCTTGATTGTGGGGGAATCTGATTGAGCAGTTTGACTGGTAATTTAGGGAGAAAAGATATCCCTTTAAATTAATTTCTACACTGAGAGGCACTAGGTCACAAGAGGTCAAATATTGGGTGTTTTTATTTTGTAATATGATGTTTAAGACTTTCAGTTCTTTACATAACAGTCTAAGAGATTGTAGTTTGTAAGCATTTTTTTATATTGAATATTTCTGTATGTGTTGTATTATATATTTATATTTTATATCACCTCCGTCTTCAAACATTTTTCTTACATCTAATCATTGAGGACGTGACATGATTTTACTAACATATTAGTGAGATCATTCTTACACTCACACTGTCACTCAATGTATGTCGGCTGTCTTAAATTGAATAGCTTAATGTTAAGTGAGTTAGTTCATAGCTTTGAAGGAAAAGAAAACACTTTTAACAAAAATCCCTTAATATCATCATTTTCAGACAAAGGAAGTAGTATAAAAATGCTTGTGGGTAATCATATTATCAAATTTTTATCATTATACTATATTTTTTCATCAATTCTTTCTATTTCACACTCCCTCCCTTGTGCCAAATAAGGAAAAATAGGGATTTCATGATGATGGAGTTTTGTTTTTTTGCCATTAAGGGAAAAGTTACACAGGCACCGAATTTTGAGAAAGAGAGAGCATACTTCCAAGAAGTTGATGCAGATGAGTTGTTGGAAGAAAGTCCTTCACCTAAAAAAGTTGCTTGGGTGATGGGAATTCAACCTGACAATATAAGAGTGCCTCCACTCTGCTCAAGGCTCGAAAAGTGGTTACATGCTAAGAAGCAGCATGTAATTCCTTCCAGCACACTATCTACCATATTAAGAACTCCAGATGGGGAAACACTGGAGCCTATTCCTTATAATATTGATGGGTTTGATTCCTCGTGTCTGAGAAAGTCTAAAGAATTTCGTCTGCGCAGTATATCTGGTTCACTCTCAGTGCAAGACATGCTCACACATTTAGGGAAGGGTCATATTGATCTTGAGCACCTAGAGGACAAGGACTTTGATGATATAGAATCCGAGATCAAGAAACTTTCTTTAGCATCGCGGCCTAGTTCTTTGGCTAATGAGGCGTTTTTTGCACTTATGAAGGAATGCGAACAGTCAGCTCCTTCAACGTTGTTTGAAGTGTTCTCCAACCTCTGGTCAGTATTTTGTTGATTATAGTCACCTTCCTCCATGTCATATAAGCTGCATAGTATAAATGAAAATTCTATCAAGATAGAAAAACGACAGGTAGAAAATTATCTTGCTGAACTGCCACAAAACTTGTTTTTACTTAGAGTCTGCCTCATGTAGACAGGAATATATTCTTTGTGTTTTGTTAATTCAACTTACTTTTAGCTTATCCATAGTGCCATACACAATTCATACATGTCAGTATATCCTTTTTAACCAAACGTGATGAACTTATAATTATGAAATGCTAATGCTGTAAATGATTTATAATTGGCAAGAACGCATGGTAATTTAGAATCACATTGCAACCAAATTTTCTATGTTTCTAGGCACAATTTTCTGGTAGAGAAAGTATAAGTTAAGTGAATGATTCAAACGGTATTAGATAATATTAGTAGTAAGGTATTATTGATTGTCTTTTTACTTAAGTGGCTTAGATGATGGAGGTAGTACTTCTCATGGAGTTAATTGCTCGATATATCAGTCTTTTTTCTTGTTATTGTAAAGGGCTGACTGTTAATGGGTGAGCACTGAGCACTTTCAAGCAACTATATCATTCTTCAAATTTAATCATCAGGACAAAATTTAATTTCTGATTTTTGCTTCTGATATTTGTTATGAGTATCATATGCACCTGAAAGCCCATATTGTAAAGATAGGGCTTCTTCCACATTTCATCTTGCATTTCCTTGTGTTTTTGCCATGAATTCGCAAGCATAGAATTTTTCTCTAATGAAATTTGGAAATATGGAATTCAGTGACACAGGAAGTATCGTTAAGATTGGTGAAGGTACATTTGGAGAGGCTTTTATTGCTGGAAATTCTGTATGCAAAATTGTTCCTATTGATGGAGAACTAAGAGTAAATGGTGAAATACAAAAGGTACAATTTAAAGCAATATCTCTTATCGTTGCTTTGTGTTCCTTGCTCATTGTGCCTGAGTATGTCATGCATTGGCATCACACAACTATGAGCAGCAGTCCTAAGTAAAGTGTTTTCTTGGCTTGTGCTTTAGAACATTCAAGATACAATTCTTGGAAATGAGACGAACTTAAACAGAATTTCCTATTCTTGTTGCAAAAGGCCTTGAAAACACATCAATCATGCTTTAGACAGCTGCTCACATTTGGTTCATCAGATTTTCTGCAAAATATGCTAAACTAGCAAAACATATTTTTTATAGTTGATCATTCAGTACCTTATACATTTTAAGTAAACTTCAAAATTGAATTATACTACATATATATTTGAAGAAATGTATTTTTTTTATTATGAATACTTTACAGAGATCTATGGAGTTGCTGGAAGAAGTGATACTGTCACGGACACTTAATCGCTTAAGAGGGAGTGAGGTTCTATTTGACAATGCTACCACTACATTTATACAGACAAAAGAGTATGTTCAATTGAGAACTAAGTTATCTTTGGTATCTAGGAACTTCTGGTTGCTCTTTTTGGTATGAAATAGGTGCTCTTACTATTGCAGTTCAAGCTGGACTTCTTAGTCTGAGATGCTGTGCCATAGTTTTGGAAATAGGAGATATCTAGCTAATCATCTATTTACACACACAGTCACACACACACGCACAGAGTACGAGTATACCATGTTATGTTCAACTCATCTAATTGTTTCTAGCCAGCAAGCTTAGCAATAGGGTTCTGTTGGAAAGTTGGAAGAAATAAATTAGAACAAATGAAAAGGAACGATAAATGCAGAAATAGATAGAAAGACAACAGTTATAACTTCAACTTAAAAGGATCTGGAAATGTATACATGACCAGTAGCTCACTAGTTCAACACAGCCTATGAATCTAACATTTTATGGCTTTGTTCTTATAGTATAATTGCTAGCTTGCACCGCTTATGAATAGTCACTTACTGACTTACATAGTACGTTCCAAGAACTTATATGTGTAAAGATGCTAGATATATGCTTGGATTGAATTTCTGTTAACAATCTTATACTACGTGATAGATTCTTAATTCTTTGTTTTTCAGTATTAAGGTTTGTCAAGGTCCTTATGATCCCGTTCTGCTGAAAGCTTGGGAAAATTGGGATACAGAGCATGGCTCAGAGAATGACCATCCTAAGCAATTTCCTGAGAATCAGGTTTGTATTCTATTGCAGTTTGACATTTGCATGCAGCTTTGCTAGACACAGCTGCAATGTTCCATATAACTGTCTACTTACTCGATCATTATTTTGATTGCAGTGTTATCTTGTTTCAATCCTTGAGCATGGCGGTACTGATCTTGAAAGTTTTGTTCTCTTAGACTTCAATGAAGCGCAGAGTTTGTTAGTTCAGGTATATAATGACTTTTGTATGATACTATTTTTTATAAAAAAAATTTGCTCAAAATGCTTGGACTATGAATTGCAGGTAACAGCTGCCCTGGCTGTTGCTGAAGCTGCTTTTGAATTTGAACACCGTGATTTGCACTGGTAAACTCTAAGAACATCTTGACATGTGAATATCTTCCAGTATATTGTTGTGCTACAGTCAAAGTCTATAATTTTATTTTCCCCTTTTTTTTCCCTTTCTAGGGGAAACGTTCTTTTAAGCAGAAGAGAGACTGATGTGCTGCAGTTTACTCTTGAAGGAAGGACGACATCCATAAGAACACATGGGCTGTTGGTTTCCATAATAGATTTTACCCTTTCAAGGATCAATACAGGTAATTGTCTATGAACTCAATACATTGCTGTATATCTTTGGCATATTGATTAACTGATATGCATTACACACAGGCAACACAATTCTCTATTTGAATTTATCCTCGGATCCTGAGCTTTTCGAAGGTCCCAAAGGAGATAAGCAAGTAAGAAAAATAATTAGAATACAGTTCTGCCACTTGTTTCTATGAAGATGAATTTGTGATTGAATTCTCAATCTTCTTGTACAGGCAGAAACATATCGGAAAATGAGGGAGGTCACAGATGATTGCTGGGATGGAAGGTATCTTTCGGCATTAAGATTGATTCTTATTAATTATGTTGAATCTACTGTAGGGCTTGGACTTTGATCAATAATCAGTTTCTATGAAGAAGTTCAATGAATGTTTAATTTGATTGAAATTTTCTGTTGGCAGTTTTCCAAAGACCAACGTATTATGGTTGCAGTATCTGGTGGATATATTGGTGCTGAAGAAATCATTTGTAAGTACTTAATCTACCTTGTTATATTATCTAATATATTGGCCAATGCCAACCATTTGCTTGGGCTTGAAGATGCATATGTAATCAATATATGGATAGTTTATATTGCATCGATATATATGTTCACCATCAGTTGAGCTAATTTGAATAAGTGCATGGTTATTAGTCCTTATTCATTCACTTGGCAGCTGAATTTCAAAATGGGAGACTAGATCATTCATGTTATTTTGTTTCCAGAAACGTTGTGGAAAAGATGAAAGAGAGTTACGATCCTTGAAGAAGCGATGGAACAGTTGCAATTCTGCAAAGGAAGCACTTTCAGATCCTTTATTCAGTGATCTGCTTGTAGATCACACAGCTTGAGGAAAAGCTCCTGGGGGCAAAATAAGGGTCATTGCTTCAGGCCTTTTGCCATAACAGCTTCAATCATTAAAAACAAGAGTAATTTTACCAAGAGAGGTGAATGTATGGCAGTTCTCACCGCTTAGTGAGAAGCCTGTAAGGCTGTAAATGTTTGGTTCTTTTCTCAAGTTTGTACATGAATGTATGTACTATTTGTAATTATGTACTCATTCACTGGAATGGTTTCATCTTTTTATCTGAATTCCTTGTATTTAAACTTAAATGAAATCATTTTGACTGTAAGATGAATTTGGCAGTCCTTTAATTCAACCCTTTGTTTTTCTTCATCATTTACACATGTTGCATGTTCAATTGCTTATCATCATTGATGTTAAGGCTTCTTATGAATTTATTTTCAACGCCTTATTAAAATGGACTTTGCAATGAATTGGATGATTGTTTCTTACTAGCTGCCTTGGTGCTGGTGCCATTAGAAACGCGCAGAATCCTAAACAATGGAATGCAGTTCTAATGAGACCTAGCCACTCAGAGAAGAATGCCTTTCCCTCAGCCTGCCGTAAGTGGTTGCAACTGTGGCGACTGCCTTGTGTTGTGGGTGTCATTCGCATAGGAGTGCATGATGCATAGTTGCTAACTTTTATACAGAGTAAAAATCATGGTCCTTGCTCTAATGGTCTTCATGGAGATGTATATTAAGTCTATAACATGAAGGGAAAAAGGACTACCACGTAAAGTTACGCATTCTGCTTGATATTGTAATGAAAATTTTTGTAATCAAAAGTCACCTTTATACCTTTTAAATTAAAAACAGTTCATTTGATAGGTAGTAATGATAATGAATATATATGTAGTTTGTAAAACAATGCTTATACGAGCGTAATTTCTATAGAAATAAAAACCATATGTCATTAACTCATTATACACATTTTTTTTATTCTAGTAGATAAAATAGCAATGAAAATTTACCATTTTATGTGGTATTTTATGACAATTTGTACCAGCCTACCAAATGGACTAGGGATTATACTTTTTACAGAGTAAACATAGTTTTGGCTGCTTTACAATCTAAAAATTTGGCCATCAAATGATCCAAATAAAAAGAGCATAAACCCATATAGTCTTCATCATCCAAATCAGTTTGCTTGGTCAAAAAGAAAGAATTGAGGATAAGTCCCATGAATACTTTTAGTGGTGACATCGAACATGCATGGCATTGCCCAAAGTTTTTTCCTTTTCATTCCCTGTTTCCCCCACCCACCCATCAAGTTCATAAAGAAGGGATTAGATTTTACAACTTTGTGATGTATCATTGTATCCTGCAACCCATTTAATATATACCGCATTTCAATTAAAGATTCGTTTATTTTGACGGAAAATATAATTCAGAAAAACGTACATAATTGTTAAAATAGGCTAACTTTGTGTGTTTTTTTACATGAAAGGTTACAAAGGAAAAGAAAAATGAGAGTGGGAGGGATAAGATAGCTTGGACGGGAGAAGAGGTAATGCATGTTAGGGATTAGATTACATAACATTCTTTCGTCACAAAAGGAGAATTTTTTCTATAGTGAAAGGTCAAACAATAGAAATGTGTAATCATTTTCTTGAAGAAATATTTTCCGTCAAAACAAATAAAGCCCAAGAGTGTATAAAGAATGTTAGTTTGAAGGTTCGTTTCTTATTTAGCTTTCATGCCTCTCCCTTGAAATAAAAGAAACGTTCTATAATACTACTACGTAATAAACAATTTTGCCTATTGCTTTCTCTATGTATGTACGTGTAGACAAAATTCAGTTGGTATGATAACCATAATATCCCAAAAGTTTAATAATATATTAATACATTTCCATCTCATACATGTTTGATGGAAATAACAAGATATAAGAAAGCAAGATAATCAAATCTCAACCAACTTGTTAAAAAAACAAAGAAGTTGATGAGACTCAAAACTAATCTAGCTCCAAAGTATCACATCTTCACATGCACTAAGAAACCAAGATTCTGGTATAAAAGTAACTTATTAGTGGATGATTATCTGTTAATCACATCTTAATCTCTTTTTTTTTTTGGTGGTCTAATTAATAATAATTTTGATGTAAAAGACTCCCTTTGTTTTGGGGTCTAAATTATTATCATCTAAAAATAATCAGCTTAATTGTGATTGCTTGATCAATCCATCCATCTTTTGGCCTTACTTTCTGGCTTTGTAGAAACCTTTTTGACAATTAATAAAAGTAAAAACATTTTTAAGATAAAACTTTATCTTAAATAAGATTTGGCCACTTATAATTCTTGGTGCATGGAGTAATGCAACTTTGCGCAAAAAAAATGAACACATGCAAGGTTTAATTTTTATTATACAGTGTGTATGATATAGTTAGTTCATCCTTCCTTATCAAGTTAACTTTGGTGACGTTGGTTTTGCACTAGTTGTACATTGTTTATTTTGTCCGATACTTAGTTCCCTAGATAACATATATTTAATCCCTCTTTACTGCCCTCGTCTTTATGTTCTTTCTTCATTCTTGCTATATAGTTGTAGCCCTTGTAGGCAGATCTTCAATCAATTATCATAAGCTTGAAATAGATCGAACTGGCATATATCGTACACGCATCAAACCTCCATGCATGTGTAACAAATGGGTAGGAGAATGTCTAGGGTGTATGATTATATTGAATTTGCAGGATTGTTATTTCAATAATTGAAATTACATATACATAATAAATTCTTTGCTATCAATAAGGTATTTAAATATCATATAATATCTTGTAATAAAAACCAAAAAAAAAATCATCATAATATCGGAGGATAAAACTCAATCCCTTCTTCTTTTCGGTACAAACTTTGCCATTTAAGAACATTCAAATTTATATTATTTTATTATAAATTTGAGTCCAATCTCCTTGGACGACTCTCAATCCATCAATCTAATAATACTAAAATACAAGATTAGCTAGGATGAGAAGCTAACTTAATTTTAATTTCTTGAATGATGATAACATAAAACATAGATTCTTTTTCAATAAATAAATTAAATATCATCAATCCAGAAAAACTTACTAAATTTATTACAAATTTGAGCTCGATCTCCTTGGACCTTCGATAAACCTCCTAATACTCTTTCAAAAAAAAAAAAAAAAAAACCTCCTAATACTAATAAAGAACAAGATTAGGATGAGAACGAAGCTAAGCTTACTTAACTCTTAAACAATGTTTATACGTGTATCAGATATTTGCATGATGCTGCCGTCAAATGAAGGGTCAAATTGGAGATCGCGATCATAAACATGTCATCTTAACTTTATGTTGTATAAAAATAATACAGAAATTTTGTTTTTACACGCTATTAGGTACTCTTTTATGAGGAAGAAAAAGACATCTCTTTATTTTATTTATTTATTTATTTAATTGTTATTGTTGATTAGCTTAACATTGTATAATCACATACATTAAAAATAATAACGTGATAGTATTAATTTAAAAGAAGGCGGAAAGTAATTGCATTACAGTTGATATAATTGTTCAAGATATTGTAATTATTGTATCATTAGCATTAAGCTATATTGTCCCGGATATATGGAAGAACTTTTCAATTTTTTTTAATTTCTCCAATAATTTTATGTAATTAATTTTTTTTTTTTTTTGGTGTTTAGAAAGCCACAAAGGACGGAGGTGAGAATCGATCTCACGATCTCCTGAAACCGGGAAGGAACCTCTAACCACTTGTTACTCTCTTATGTAATCAAAATTATGGAGGAAGTGTAAAACAATCTTGGTCTAAAATGTCCTTATTTGTTAAAAAAAAAAAGTGTAGAACGGCCTAAATGTATATGTTTAGAATTACACAAATATAATCTCGAGAAAGATACATTAACATAAACTTAAATCTGTAAATTTTATATATTATGGATTTAATTTCAAAAACTAAAGAATGAACGAATTTTCGCCTCTATCATCTTGACATAAGTTGAATAAATTAAATAAAAACAAACAATTAAAGACATAAAAGATAACACGATGTTAACTGTTAAGCACCTCCTAGTGTTTGTTATATGTGCTTATAATTTTTCAGTGGATGCAAAAGAAGTTTGTCCACTACCCTAAACCATAAAATATCTCTGCAATTAAATTTTTAATTAAACCTTCTAGGTTAATTAATTAACTAGTTTTAATTAAAAAGGTTTAGGCCCTGAACTGTTGTCTGTTTGCCTTGTCGGCTGTCTGTTTGTTTATCATTCAATTTTGTTTAAGGTTGATATTACATTTCTTGTTTATGAAGGTTCCATAAATTTATTTTTTAGAGGTATTTATTGCAATTTATAGATATATAAAAAAGTACATTTTATACATATCTAATTGCAATCATTTCATATAAATGATGGATTAATGCACATTGATTTTGTGTAAATGTTTATGATCATAGTTTGACAATAAAAAAAGAGAACGATCTGATTAATAAAACTGAAGATTAAAGTAGCATCTATTCGACTTTGAGACATTAATTTTCTTTTGTTAATTTTTGGAAGATATGTACAAGTATGAGTATGGCTAATTTTTTTATTCATTATACAGTGCAACTTGTATGTTGTATGATATATAATTTTAAATCTTTTTGAAATTTAATAATGATGCTTAATCAGTTCTTTGACATGGTATCAAATTTGATATAACAAAAAACCACGAGTTCAAATCTTATGTATCTCTTTTTATACAACGAACGAAGTAAATATAATTACTCATAGATGGATCGGAAGAAGTACATCATACGCCTTGCATGCCTTTTAACTCCATTGTAGAGTTCCCATCACTAGCACGTGAAATCAATTAATCACCCATTACCCCATGTTGTACATGCATATGAGCATCAAAAAACTCTAATCTCTACTCAGTTTTCCTTTTCTCCAATATTCTCCATCTTATTCTTCTTTTATAAACAACTTCTTTTTTTTTTTCTTTTTTTTTTTTTTTTTTTTTTTTGCAAAATGCTCTGTATTTGATTCTCTATATATTCTCAAAAATTATAAATTAAATAAATTATGTAAAATAAAATTGGTAATTGGTAGCAAAGGAACATGCATCTCCTCATCTTTCATGACAAAGCAAATGTCTTTTCCTTTTTTCTATTTCACCAAATTGCACAAAACCATATATTATAGGTCTCTTTCCCTTTTCCACTTTATACTACTCTACTTTCTTTCTTCCCCACCTTCTCTATATTCACCTTTCTTTTCATTTTTGTACTTATAAATCTTCTTAAATCATTATCATTTCATTAATTTTTTAAAAGCTTATTATTGCAAAATCCCTTATTTTTAGGTTTCTTCCCAAAAACCCACCAAAACCCTCCTCATGGCTAAACTTAAGCTTAACTCCCTATACTTCATCTTGCTTCTCTCCATAACCATCTCCGAATGTGGTAAGTACGTTTTTACTATTATTAGTTTTAGTACGAGAGATATCTCACCGTGCAAGATCAATTCGACAACTCTATTGTTTATTTCAATCTGTTACATGTTTGTTGGATGCAATTAGATATCTTTTGCAAATGTCTTATGATGTTTTATTAATGAATTGATTTCACTAAAAATAAAAAAAAGGAATTACTATGAGTTTAAAAGTTAAAAATTTACTAAAAATGTTATATTTCTTGCAGGAGGAAATATGGATTCAGAAACAGGAAAAACACAGAGAAAACTTCAGAAAATTGTCAGAAGATTAGATGATTCTACAACAAACCCGGCAAATTTCCCACCATCTACACCATCACCAACAATTATAACAGTCCCTGCTTCAAACCCCACAACCCCAGAAAACAACCAATTTCCAACAACACCACCAGCAACCACAACAATCCCTGCTTCCAGCACCCCAACAACACCAACACCCATCACTAATCCTGCAAATACCGGAAACGTGCCGGTATCGAACCCGCCTAGCCAGCCCACAGGTGGTGGTACTGGTAGCACAGGGCAGAGTTGGTGTGTGGCTAATAGTGGTGCATCAGAGACTGCACTGCAGAGTGCATTAGATTATGCTTGTGGAAATGGGGCTGATTGTTCAACAATTCAAGATGGGGGTAGTTGTTATAATCCTAATAGTCTTGCTAATCATGCTTCTTATGCATTTAATAGTTATTTTCAGAAGAATCCTTCACCTACTAGTTGTGATTTTAATGGTGCTGCTCAGCTGGTTAACACTAATCCTAGTAAGTTTTTTTGCTTAAGTTTTTTTCATTTTAATCTTTTATGATTTTTACATAATTTACTCGTGTTAGTGGGTCGATGTCAATTAGTTTAGTTGGTAAAGTTTTAGTAGTACCCAATATTCGGATCAGTTATTGTCTACATCATTGACTTTTGCGACTTTCTATAAACCCAAAAAAAGAAAAATGAGTGTTTTACTATTACTAGTAAATAAGATTTACCACAAAGGGTATTGTTTCTGCATCATTTATGAGTGTGTCTACTAATTAGTGAGATTCTAGCTAAAGGGGGTTTTAGAGATATGAATCATGATTTATGCATCAATTATGAATGTGAACTAATCTTAGTATGTTCTAATGTGGGGATTTGGGTGTATGTGTAGGTACTGGTTCTTGTATCTACCCATCATCAGCATCCGGAACTGGAACCGGAACCGGAACAGGAACAGCTATGCCTTTATCAACAACTCCTCCAACAACAGAGACACCTTCTTCAACATTTCCAACACCGACAACAACGTCCTCACCCGGGACTACTGGAATGCCATATGGGAGTCCATCATCTGGGTATGCTATCTTATTAACTAACTAGATCTATATACACGTGATGCATGCTTCAAATATCATAAATATGTATTAAACTGTGATATAGACAGTATAATAATCAGTTGATATAATACTTTTTATCTTCTTATTATATGGTTGCAGCACCTTTGGATCACCATCATTCTCAACTCCAGGCAACCCAAATTCACTGTTTCCTGCAAGCTATGGACCTGATAGTCCTCCACTTGGATCTCTTCCTGCAGGTTCAGCTGCTCTGCGACCTGACATCAGTTTTATCACCCTGATAGTTTTCTACTTCACAGGAAAACTTATTCTGAGTACATAAGTTTTTTGAAATCGGAAGGTTAACAAGGATCCTAGCTAATGGTAAAACAAAGTTATGCTCTTGTACAGATCTTTTAGACCTATGAGATTGAGACAATGAAATATGGTAGCAATTTACAGACTTACATTAGCTTTAGGAGTACTTGAAAAGCGTTAGTAATCGGAAATCCAAACCAGAACTTCAGTTGCCATCGTCTCTGAGATAATGAGTGCAGTTTGTAGGGAAGAGTCACTATATGAGATGCTCTAGATTAGGATTAGCTAGATTTGCATCAGCAGATTAAAGATGTATAAAGGAAACCCGTGATTTGTAGAAGTTGAGAGTTTTCGTGTTATATAATTACTTCAGATTTCTTTTGAGGCAGATAATGCTTATGTTTTTCAGCAATGCATTTATTCAGCCTACACATTTCTGATTAACACATTTAGCAATGTTTCACTGCATTTGACAACTCTATGCCCTCTATGACCGTTAGAGATTAGATCAGAGTTGTCTCAGGCAACGCAAATCAAGTCATAGACTTGTAACGCCGCTTCCATGTTCAAGTAAAAGATATGCAGTAGAGAATTCGCCTAGCAGTTTCAGAGAAATGGTAGATTGGTGATCTAGTATTGAAATGACAATTACCAGCATTAATTTCAACATTAGCATATGAAACAATCAGACAAATGAAACTGTCCCTATCTAAATAATCAACAAATTTTATTTTAGAAAAAAACCTTGGGTTCCCACATGCTAGGCAGGTAGAAAACAGGTTTAATTTTCATACCAAACTTAGTTGACTGATTCATGAAGTTTCTTTGTTCTCTTCTCAACAACAGTCCAGCAGGCAGCAGAGAGAGATTCCGAAATTATACCAGAATATTAAGGCAATAATTGAAGAGACAATCAAACTCATAATATTGATTTTCCCTCTAATATATGCTAATATATAGTCTAAATTATACATTCATGTGGTCATATCACATGATCCAGCTCTGGAATATTCTACTACTTATAGAGACATCAAAACGATGCTCTCTGCCGATGTACTAACTGTAATATGGGGGCAAAAAAGAGGCCCTTTTTTTTTTTACAGACACTGAGCCTCTGCAGTTCTTCCTAATACTCTAAAGATGGATTCCTAAGATAAGATTCCCTTGCATTCTACAAACTGTACTTACTAACAGCGATAATTTAGCGCCTTGAGAAGACCACCAAGACCAACATTGACATGGAAACCAAAATCTTGAAGTTGGAACTTTCCCAGAAATTATTATTCTGCTTATCATCAGTCTTCGCCGCAACTTGTTGCTTCATAGCTAATTGATCCCTTAGTTCTTTTATAGCCTTGTCCCTTCGCTCCCCTGCCTGCCAGAAGCAGATCGAAAAATAACAAATTTAAATACAAGGGGCAATGTGCAGAACAGGCAGAAAGACAAACTTTAGTGTAGATCAGCACCACTAAGGCAGTGAAAGTGATACTGATCTCTGCTGGAAATATCAGAATATATAAAGCAATAATAGAAGAGTGTGCATAATATAATGTTTAGTACTAATGACCGACATTCCTTTCAAAAAATTTATACCAAAGACTGAAAGAGAATCATCATCTCTCTACCCCCACAGAAAAAGCATGGTGTAAAAAGGAAGAACGAACATCAGGTATGAAAGACATGGGGTGATGAGAAGCAATTTAAGGAGATTGTCAGCAAATGTTTGCTTGGAATGCATATTAAAATGACTAGACTGTTTAATTCATTGCAGTAGAAGGAATTTGTAAATTACCCTCTGAAGTTTTCTTGTTTGAGAACGAGCATCCTGGAGACAGAACTCTAATTTCAGAACTCGCTTCTTTAACTCTTGATCAGCCTTTCGATGTTTCTCCATCTATTTAGAAAACAAAACTCCAATTAAAAATCAATATGATTAAATTTGTATAATTATAAGAAGACATTTCAACAGCAATGGTCGTCTACCTGTGTCTCCAGATCCTTGACCTTTAGCTTATAATGGGCAGACAGATTCCTGAGCTCGTCTCTTAGTTTGGCAATTTCATCATCCTTTGCTGATAAAAGCTTGTTCATATTCTCAAAATTCTTGGGGGAAACCTCATCTAATATTTTCCTCAGTTCACAGTCCATGTTAAAGCCAGATTTTGCCATGGCATCCATGATATCATGCTCAACTCTCAGGACTTCGTCTTTCAATTGCTTCTGTGAAGACTCCCTCACTTGAAGATCGTTCTGCAGTTTATCTAATTGCTCTGCCAGCCTCTTCACATGATCTTCGTGTTCCTTTATTGAATTATTCTTTTCATCAAGGTCCTTCAGCAAAGTCAAACACTGCAGTTGGGCTGATTGAGCTGAGGCAGCACTGGCATCTGCTGTAGCTCGAGTAATCATGAGCTGAGTTCTAAGATCATCCAGATCTTTGAGGTACTGCTATGTATAAATATCAGCAGTTAGCAATTAAAAATGTCACTGAGATCATGGAGAAACTAATGTGTATAAAAGATATGCAGCTAGGCGCTAGCATACGATAAAGGTACATGCACACAATAACACAGCATAAGTACAATATAAAGTGATCAAGATAGAAATCGCAAGATGCCTAATATGGCTACAATAATACAAAATTCTTAGAACAGTTCATATTCTCAAATTTGTCAGAAGCTCTGTTGTATGGCAATAACTAGACAAGTAATTTTATAAACGGGAGAGGATGCACTATCCTATATCAGACTCGAATGTTGTCTACACCTACTGACCATCAGTTGAATATGTAAAATCAGCTTTCAACTAGCAGCAACGCTACAGCCTTGACTGAATTCTTAAGAAAGGATCACAGACAATGTCATAGGGTGAAGGACATTATTTCCTTCAGAATGGGAAGTTGATAAATAAGGGAAAAAGATTGTTATATTTGATCTAGGACACGAGTTTAAGTGCAAGTAATTAAGCTCTCTTCCTATTCATTATAAAGCATTTGAAATCATTGTTCTTCAAATACAAATTAAATGGTCTTTTTAAGAGTTCTGCACATGGAATAAGAAATGTATATGATGCTCAACAAAGTTACCAAATAACTCTCCCAAAAAAATGCATTTATAACAAAGGTTCAAAAGAAAGGTAGACTGGTAAACGAAGAAAGTCTAAAACAACACTCATCTTGAACAAAAAGAAATTACTCAAAAAACAATTATTCAGGATCGAAAGGAGTACAGATTGTACAGCTATTATAAGATTCCTAATTATGTAGTTAATCCCTAAAGACCTTAGAATCTCATTTTTTTTTTTTAAAAGGGTACGGAATCAGACATTAACCCAAGAAGAACAAGCATAGAACCTCAACTAATTTGTATACCCTCACAGTCAAATTCAGCCATGTTTACAACTCAATTAACAGCAAAAAACATTACAAAAGTTCACCAACATCTAGACGATTATTAAAGTAATATGAAAAGTACAGGTGGTTTAGTATTATCACATGGATAGCTTATTTTTTACATAGAATGTTTAAATAAAGACAGTAAGACTACAATTTCCCTCCAAGAATCAGACAACCTTGGCTTGTTCAACTTTGACCACAATAAGTACAAAGTACCAAGTACTATAATAAAAAACCATTCTATCCACATGTCCTTCCAAATTTTAGAAGTCTTGGGGGAAAAAAACATACATATTGCATAACACATTCAATAAAATACAGTAGTATATCAATGAGGTTTCCTGCACTTTTTAAGTGACAAACAATCATCAACCTTAGTACTTCTAGTCCACTACATGTATTCCTCTTGTATCTCTACCATCAGTTTAGTTAGCTACTTTTATTGGTATAGTGTTATGCTATATAACGGTACAAGACCATATTCTTCTTTGTAGGAAAATATATATTTGCCTAAAACAGGTATGTTGTTACTTACATCCTACTCACGGGCATTAGATGTATACAAATTTCACATACAAGCTAACAACCCATGTGCCTTTGGGTGTAAAAACTAGTTACATTACTGAAAAGCAAGGAAACAAGTAATTGAGCTTAGCTATTTCTATCACAAAGTGATCCCAGAAAAGGGACTAAGAGAGACCACTTCCTGGTATAGCTAATAACCAGTACACGACTCTCTCTATCAATCTTCCATACCACAATATGGTAAATTTTCTACGTGTTATTAAGAAATCGTAAAAGTTGATAAACTTAGACTTCGAACAGCGAATGTAACAAATAGTAAGAGATGGTCTATAAGAGAGTGATAAGGAATATCTAATGACTCAAAGCAACAGAAACACCTAAATTTAAAAGGGCTAGAAAAGAGGGGACAGAAAATTCTACATTGCACCAAGAAAAATACAAATAAAAGGCACAATTTCAAAACGCACTTCAGAGTAGAGACAACCTTGAATCAATCAAACCGCAATTAAAGTAAGACAATAATATAATATCAGTTGATACCTACTTGGCAATTAGATTTTTACATATTCCACTATGAAACACAAAGGAAAAACCAAAAGGATTACCTGAAAAGATAATGTAATGATGTATGCAAGTTCAACAAACAAAAAACAACAACAAAAATCAACATATTAAAATCACAGTCAAACACATTTCTTGTAATAAACCCAAATTGTCCCAGAATCAAGCTAAAAGCTTTAAACTTTGTATTATTATTATTGATATACCCATAATAAATGTACCAAATATGGCTAAACAAAAGCTTAACTAAAACGCAGAATCAGGAGAAAAATTGGGTTTTTAATGAGTGGTACCTTTTCAGCATATGAAGCTGATGCTTGTAATTGTTTATTCCTCTCTTCTAAACTTTTATGTAATCTATACACTTCTTCTTCCATCCCCTTCGCCTTCGCCTCGGCTTCCTATTAAATTTCAACAAACCAAATTAACAATCATTCACTTGACATGAACTCAATTACACCAATTCACACAAACTCAATACAGAACACTCAACAAAGGGACGACTTTCACGTGATCTGACACGACAAACATGTTGTATACAACACACTCGTTATAGAATTGTAAATCATATCAACCCCAAAAGGACCCACAAAGCAAAAGTACCCCAATTCAACAAAAAAACAAAAAGGGGTGAATTCAAATGAAATGATTTCACTAATCAAAATCAAAATTGACATAAAACAAAATACAAAAAGAAGATCCAAGCAAAACTACATGCCTGCCTTGTTAGGGTTTCTTTAACATAAGATTGCTCCTTCACTGCCAAACGAGTTCGAACCTCCTTCAATTCGGCCGCCAAAGACACCACGTTTCGCTTAAAGTTTTGCTTTTTCTCACTCAAATCCCTTAACAATGGATCAATTTCCCTCCCATTTGAGCTTGAAGATGAAGATGATGAAGAAGAAGATGTGGGTCCCTCAGAAATTGAACCCATTTTTTTATATCAAAGACAAAAACCCAATTCAATTATTTCAATAGCTATATAAATCAAAATAATTCAGTGGGTTTTTTTTTTTATTATTTGAATTAAATTGAGAGTGGTGGAAGAAAAATGGGAGAATTTTAGATTTTTTAATTTTGTGATTTGGTGATAAATGATAATTAAGAGGGAAAAAATGGAGTAATAGGAGAAATGAAGGGTCGACAAATTAATCAATTTTTAAGGATGCATGTGAATTTGATTGAGGGTTGTTGATCTCTGCATTTAATTTATCCTTTATTTTAATATCTTTAAATATAAAGTACCTGCAACACCAAGAAAGAACGAACGTCAGTTTGAATTAATTAATTAATTAATCAGATAATAACAATAAGAATCAAAATAGATAGCTTAATTAATATGTGTAAGTCTACGACTCTAATTAAATTAAAATTAAAAATATTCACAACTAGCTTGATTCTTGTCTAATCTCATTGTATGTAATTAAGCAAACTGACCCCCAATAATTGACACTTTACTTTACTATGTGGTACAACCATGACCATCCATAAATTCCTCTCTACCGCTGACCATGACCACCATCACTCGGTCCGTGTTCAGCGGTAAAGTAGCGTTTTAGGTAGCGATTAGCGTTTTGATTAGTTACGACCCCGGCTAACCACCACAACTACGAAACCTAGACAACAAAAAAAATTGTCTTTTTTTAAAAGGGTATAAATCTTACCAAGAAAAAAGCTCAAAGAACCATGAAAAATCAAGATATTTACATTCCAAAAAAACCCAATAAATCAGAGATTGAAAAAGATTTAATCTTTGAAGATAATACGAGTAATTGACATTTTTGAAGGAAGATTCAAGATTTAAGAGAAATAAAGAGTTGCAGAAAACAGCATGGTTGAACACGAGAAAGAGGTGAAAGAAAGAGGAGAGAGAAAATGAAGGAAAGAAGGAGAACTGTGTGAAGTGACAATAAAGGGGGGAATTTTGATTTTGAGAGATTAGGTTCGGGAGAAATGTCCGAACCTTAGGTTTGGAACAAGAGACAAATTCCGAACCTAAATAAAGTGGTTTTCAAATTTTATATTATTTTTTAATTTGTTAAGAGGGGTATAGCGCGGCAAAATACAAAATTTGGACAATGAAAAGTGGGTTTAAGTTTTTTTCTCTCTCCTCCACGTAAGTGTGGAAGTGAGCTGTGAATGGTGGAGAAGTGGGTCCCATAAAATTGGTGATGTTAAAGGGTGATTAATTTTGCACCATTTGGTTTAAGAGGGATTGCAAGTTGCGTGTAATTAAACGCTGTAGGGTTTTGGATTTGAACCATGATTTGATTACGGTATCAACTCGATCGGTGTGAATCGGATTGGATTGGACTGAATTACGATTATTCTTTATACTACGTATGTACTTCGTAATTGGTATTAATGTTCCTAATGAATTTGTTATGTAATCACGTTTGATTATTTAAGATTAATTGATATCGTATATATTTTCTATCAAATTTAATTTAGGCCTTGTTTGGCAAGTGGCTGTTGGCGGTTGGCTTTTGGCTGGTTTACTTGGCTTGTTTGACTAGCTGGTATGTTTGGCTGTTTATAAAATTGGCTGTTTATAAAAGTGTTTGGTAAATTAATTGTTGATTGTTGGCTGTTTATTAGATAACTTGTGGGCCAACAAGCCAAAAGCCAACCAAAAAAGCTACTCAGAGTAGCTTTTTCATTTTGGCTTAAAAGCTACCTTTTTCACTGGCTAAAAAGTCAATTACCAAACACATTTTTTGGCTGTTTGACCACATAAAAAAACCAAAAGCCAAAAGCTAACCAAAAAGCCACCAAAAAGCCATTTACCAAACATGGCCTTAGTTTGACCCGTGTAACTGTGTAAGGATTTACATATTGGTACAATCATACAAGTATTGTGTTATTATAGTATTGATGCATGTTTAGCGTTAGTTCATAGAACTATAGAAGTACAAAAGTTATTTGGATTTCTCCAAGCTAGTTTTGTATTATTGCAAGGAAAGTATTCTAGCACGTAACTTTAACAACATTGATATTTTGAAAGTATAAACAAGATGAAATTAGCAAGACCTCACAAGACAAAAATTCTTTATTTAAAAATGACAAAAGATTAAAAGATATTCCGTAATTTGTAGAAAGTGCATGTGAAAATTCAATTAACGTTGCAAATTTACAAGAATATACAAAGTATGAAGCAAAGATCGCATTACATACCACACATAATTTGAATAAGAACATTACAAATTCGATGAGGCGAATTATCGGGAACACCCCTCAAATGTAATACAATTATTTGTAGATACTAAAGATAAGATCAAGATGTAGAAACAAACCTAAAATAGACCACCACGACCCCATATCTTATTAAACTTCTTGAACAATGGATTGGACTTTAAATGATACTTCGTATTTGGTTGCCAAAAAAGAATGATACTTCGTATTTCATTACCTCTATTTGTGATTATATGTGTGGGAAAAAAAATGAGAGATCACGTATGATGGAGAGTCTAGTACAGAGTAAGATAATTAAAAAATTAACACATGAAAATTTATTCTTTTTCCATGGTCGAACCTAGAAATCCAGAATCACATGAGTACGTTGGACTATTGGATGAGGATTTGTGTATACGTTACCATGCCAACACAAACATCATTATTGAACTTCATTACACTTGATTAGTTAATTTTCATCATTATATTCATTGCAAAATCAATTAGTTTTGTAATCTAATAAAAATCATGCTCCAATTCTTTTTTGGTGTTTAGAGAGCCACAAGGGCGGGGGTGATAATCGATCCCAAGATCTCTTGGAATCGGGAGGGAAGCTCTAACCACTTGAGCTATCCCTCACTCTCAAAATCATGCTCCAATTCTTAGTTGTTAATACAATTTACATAAATAATGTTCTTTATCACATATATTAAGAAATAGATCGGAGAAAGTAATAGTTAAATACGCCAAGATTAATTAGGTTGCAGGGGCTTAATAAATAAAATGCAGGAGCATGTCATAACATAAAAATGAGCGTCAGTCGTCAGTGGTTGCCATACAATGCTTGTAATGTATTAACTCCATTCACGCCATGCACGACGTTGGTGATCTAATACTAACTGTTTAACTGCCCCACCCTTTATTTTTTACTTTACTTTTCTTACAATTACAAATGTTATCAGACAAAATTACAAATCATACAAAAAAAAAAAAAAAAAAAATCATACAAAATTACAAATGAAACATTATCATATAAGTATGAGTGTGTTATTATTATTATTATATTATTATTATAAGAAGAAGAAAATACGAGTACCAATTTGCCAATGCCCCGATAACAACTCGTTATAATGGGACGAGAGGACGGCTACTTGATGCCAAAATCAACAAATTTTACATAACATTCAATAATCTCATACGTGTAATGAACAATTTCATTTTCTTTTTCTTTTTTGGATTAAAAATACTAAGTTTGTCTTATACTTTTTGTTGTGACATCTTGTAGATTTTAAATTATTGTCATACTTAGCTAGAAAGCCTAGAATCATATAGATTATTTCTCCCTCCGTCCCTAAATTACATTTCTACTTTTCTCTATTGTGTGATGTATAAATGCTACGAATAAGAATGTAATTTAGGAACGGAGGGAGTCATATTTTATGTATATTGATGGTGAAATTTTGACTTTTCATAAATAGTAGGATCATAAGCAATTAATAGATGATACTTAATTATCAGTATAGTGTAATGAAGATAAGAAAAGATAATTCAATAGAAGCACGACTAATTTGTGGGACATTTTTTGTCAAAAATTTTTTTTTGGAACATTATGATAATGGTCCAGCTAGTATTGGTCGTTGCCAATTTGTATGCGGGCATGCGTGCCTATGGTGAGTATAATCTCATATATAAACCAGTAGTTAACCACCCTTACTTTTGAATGATGATAGATATTGTACTACTATAAATATATAAATGAAAAAATGTTTGCTAAAAAATATTGTAATTGAAAAAAGTTGTTCAAGTTACATAAACCTTCGAGATTAAACTATCTACCAATTTTCAAATTCATTATTTGTAAATTTACAGAACACTACGGAATGCATTACGGGGTTATATAATATTGTTTCGACCCATATATGACCATTATTCGACTACGTAAAGGTCTCGTGGAAGTTTATAGCCAATACAAGAGGCGTGTACGAAAATAGTTAAATTGGATGTTTAAAGACAAATTGGATTGTTCCACCCACCCTAATGGACTCCCGGAGGGTATAAGAGTCCATAGTAATCATCTCGAAAATTTTTATTTTTGGCCCAAAAAAAGTAAAAAAATTGTCAAATTTGAAGGCTATTATATATCCACGTTTTTTGAGGAAATTTGGAGGTTTCGGAACCCGGTATCGGAAAGTCTTGATATGCTCGGGGATATATCTCGGAATCATATAATGACCTTTGGAACCATATATGACCATTATATGTTGTCATAAATGTTCATGGTGTGGCTTGATTTTATGAAATCAGTGCAAGTTGTAATCGGGTAAATTCACTATTTATTGGATGATTTTATCCACCCAAATGGGCTCCCGGAGAGTATTAGGGGCCATGGTAAACATTTGGACAATTTTTATTTCTGGGCGAAAAAAGATAAAAAATTTCCAAAATTGAAGGCTATTATCCACGTTTTTTGAGGAATTTTGGAGGTTACGAGGCTCCGTGGCGAAAAGTGTTGAGATCCTAGGGGATACATCTCAGGGTCATATAATGTCGTTTGGAACCATATATGACCATTATATGTTGTCATAAATGTCTGTGGTAGGCTTGAGTTCACGAAATCGGTGCAAGTCGTGAACGGGTAAATTGACTGTTTAAAGGCATATTCCACCCAAATAGACTCCCGGGGTCTATTTGAGTTCATAATAAGCATCTCAGCAATAGTCAAATTTTGTAGATTAATACCCATTCTTTGGATTTCACCAAAAAAAGGGTGTTTTTATCACATTTTCACAAATTTTGACCCACTATTGTGTTATCGTCAGTCACGTGTTCCATTCTATTCTCTTCGTATACCGTTAGAAGTCAATTTTCGAACTTTAAACGGTAGATTCATAAACCTCAAATTACCTTTAAATCTATTACTGTATATTATATCTATCGACACTTACATCAAAAGAAAAATTAACTATGAGTAATTTTATAATTAATCTCGTGTATTAAAATGTACTGATATACATCCTAATTTTATGAGATTTTATGAATCACAATACAAGATTAACAATAATCCCTACGTGTTTTAATAAGTGTTATACTTACCAAATCCAAGTAAAACTCAGCAGCTCATTTCCGCTACCCAGTTACTTCCTGGTTTCTCTACCGCTGATCGAGAAGCGAAGCAGAATCCTAATACTCCCCTTTTTCCAGGTTTCCAAAAATAGATAGTTTTTCTTCAGTTTTGCTTCAATCCCTGTAAATTCCTTCAAGTATTCATCACTTTAATCGCAAGACAGGTTAGCTTCTGTTTACACTTCATTTAACTGCAATGGTTTTGATTCAAAATGTCTGTAAAGTTTGTATCTTTGATGATTTCTAGTAGAATTTCTAGATGGGTATTTTCAATTAAGTGTCTGTCTTCAATTTCTAGTGTTAATCATGCTCAACATTTATCAAAATCCCCCCAAAATGTGCTAAATAGAAGTGAAATTGATCCTAGAATACAGTACTTGAAAAATGAAAATGGGTTGTCTCCGGATAATTTGATCAAGGTTTTGGATAGTAGTCATGATTTGAATTCAGCTCTTAAGGTGTTTAAATGGGCTTCTCTTCAAAAACAGTTTAGGCATACTGCTGAGACCTATTCTAGGATTATATTGAAGCTGGGTTTTGCTGGAAATGTGGATCAAGTGGAGGGGTTTTGCAGGGAGATGGTTAGGGATAGGTGCCTTGGTGCGGCGGAGGCTCTAGGAGGTTTGGTGGATGTATTTGTTGGTGATGGTAGGTTAGATGAAGCTATTAGGGTAATTTTGGTTATGAATTCTAGTGGGTTTAAGCCCTCTTTGGGTAAATGGAATGATCTTTTAGGTGCTCTAGTAGAGAGGGAGAGAGATTTTCGTGATGTATTGTTGGTTTATAAGGAGATGGTAAAATCGGGGACTCTTCCAAATGTTGATACTTTGAATAATTTGATAAAAGCGTTATTTGATGCAAAGATGGTTGATAATGCCTTGGATCAATTTAGAAGGATGAAGAAGAAGGGTTGTGCTCCTAATTGTAGGACTTTTGAGATTGTTATACATGGCCTTGTGGCCACAAGTCTTGGGGATGAAGCACTTGGAGTAATGAATGAGATGTTTGAAATTGGCGTGAATCCTGATTTGAGATTCTATACTAGTGTCATACCACTATTATGTAAACAAAATAAGCCGGGAGAAGCCATGAGGTTGTTCGACATGATGAGAACTTTAGAGTTTGAGCCTGATCTATGCATCTACTTGTCTATTGTCAAATGTTTGTGCGTGAAAGACCACAACAAAGCAACTGAGCTTTTCCACGAGATGAGAAATGCCGGGTTTAGTCCTTCAACTGATGTTCTTGTGGACATTCTAAGTGCAACCTGCAAACTCGGGAACCTTGACGAGGCAAAAACTTTGTTAGATGATAGTCATGTTGTTGACCCTGCTCCTTACAATGTGCTCCTTCAAGGTTACTGTGATGCTCACTACTTCCTAGCTTCCAAAGATCTATTTAACAAAATGCTAAACTTGGATGTGGTGGATCATCTATCCTGGAATATCCTTATTCTAGGACTTTGCAATGAAAAATATGTTAAGCAAGCCTGTGTTTTTCTTGGAAAGATGATTGTTTTGGCCTATGAACCCGACTTTGCTACTTACTCTGCCCTGGTCATTGGCAATTGCAATTTGAATAGGTATGAGGATGCTCTAAAGCTATTTCGACTATTCAGTGGAAAAGATTGGATTTTGGATCCTAATTCTTATGATAAGCTAATAAAAGGACTTTGCAATGTAGAAAAGTTTGAAGAGGCCTCTGAAGTATTCATGTTCATGTCATCAAGAAATTGTTCCCTGCATTCCTCTTCATGCAGCAGTTTGATCAAGGGTTTTTCTGCAATGGGAAGGGTAGATGAAGCAATCTGGTTGCTGAAATTTGGTCAAAATTGCCTGAATCCTGTAAACACAATGACTTATACTGCTATAATGCATGGTCTGTTGAAACTCAATAGGCCATATGAGGGCCTAACTTTCCTCTCGCAAATTCTAAGGCGTGGTCTGGTTCTAGACTTGGAAGCATATTGCATCCTCATTCAAAGCATGATTGCTTTAAGAGATACAAACTATTGTGTTTTGTTTTTCAATGAGATGGTTAACAATAGCTTACTCCCTGACAGTGAAACACTTGCTAGCCTCTTGTCGCATTTAGCTGATCACTCTCAGTTACATATAATATGGACGGCAATAAAAAAAATTTGTCAGGAAACTGAGGTTATTGAACCAAAAATTTATAACTTGATAATTAATGGCCTTTGCAAAGAGGGATATAAATCTGAGGCATGCCAACTACTTGATTTGATGTTGGAGAAGGGTTGGGTTCCAGATGCTAGTACGCATGGATGGCTGATTGGAACTGTCTCTAATCAAGAAGTGGAGCTTCAAATATCAGAACCTGACATGGCCGACAATTCAGTCATGCAAGATGAAGTTAGTAGCATACTTTCTGAGGGATTAGGGGAAGTTTAAAGAACAGCGCTGCAGCGCACTCCATATAGCTACGCTACAGCTCCAAATTGCTAGAATCTTTCTCTGGCCAATTCACTTGCACCAAAAATGCTGGTAGGTAAGGAGTTTTAAGCCGCATGTATAGATTTCCATTTAACACATGAAGTATTATTTTGTGCTCAGCTGCTTTATTTTTTCAACTGTCTGCTGGAAATACTTTAAATTTATATCAGAATTAGCATTTTATGGCCCTTATATTAACCAACGTTACCACTCTTTAATTACTCTAGATTCCCAAAGCATCTTTGTAATTTGCCTGAATTGGCAATCCTCGTGTGATGTGGAGGTGAATAGGTTATGACCTTGAAGCAGTGTGTGTTTTGTCTCTATTTATAAGTTTTAGCAGGTTGTACTTTTAGTTGTGATAGATTTAATTTGGAAAGTAACATAGTAATTCAAGTTGTTTCATTACTTGGCCTTTTTGTAACTAATGAATTCTGATGCAAGATGATCATATATAACTGGACTCTCACTCTGCAGCATTTGACTAGGGAGCATAACCACTTTCTCTGTGTTATATGGCATTGCTATATGGTTTACTGGAATTTGGTAATGCGACATCTACCACCCTATGAGTTGTAAGGTGAATTTACAAGAAGGATATGATTGTATGATCATTTGGACTAAGATTTTAATATAGAGAGGGTAGAGGTTCTCTTGTTTAGCGTGTGACATCAACAGACATTGAGACTTCATTAAGTAATCAGTCTGGTGATTAAGTAACCAGAGTGTCTAAGGTGGTTGAGTCGTGCTTTGTGGAAGCAGCCCCAATTATTTACCAGTTAAACTTGACGAATATCATGCACCTTAACCTTTCAACTTGCATGTAGTGTAGCTCCTTTGTTGTGTGTTGTTTTTGAAATGAAACTCTGCCTTTAAACTTCAAGAGGCTTATATTTGAATCCTAACTCTGTCTTCAGGTATGTTTGCCAAACAGTAAAACAGATAGTATCTTGTACTGACTGTTTTGGAGACAGATGTTTCGTTGTCCATTATATTGAATCGTCAAGACAGATGCATGATAATTACAAGTATAAGTGTTAAGTGTTTCCTACGTGGGCTACGTCCCATGACTGGTTTATAAGCTCTTTCATTGTGTTGATGCAGATTTGGCTCTTAACTCTTAGGTATGGCCAAAGGTAGAGACAGCTAGTAGCCATCAGTCAACCATTGCCTGTCAATTAGTTGACATTCAGCCATTCAGCATTTCAGCCACAGTAAACTTGGTAACAAGGCACTAATCACGCCGATCAAGCATTTCTTATGTTGACAAAACATGTACTCTGGAAAATTTCTCGCCCAGAAAAAAGAGGCTAGTCATTCAGTCCATTATGTTCTTCCTGTTGAAGGTCCCGAAATTGTTCTGTTTATTCCAGAATATGTTATAATTTTGGTAATTCTAATTTTTACACTAAAATGTCAATAAAACTATTGTAAATAATTTGTGAATAAAAATTAAAATACTAAGGAGTATTGTTTATGGTCCGCTCGATTTATTCTTCCATCTGGACTCGTTCATGTATTCGTTCATTCACAACTCATAGTTATGCCCTCATTGCTTCTAAAACGCAGCAGCAACACACTTTCAGACCGTGTACTTTGAACATGAGAAATGTGATTATTGCATGAACGAATAGCAACATCATTTAAGTTTGAAAAATGCTACATTCAGATAAAATTGTGTCTACTTGTCCCACTAAAAAGAATATAATTCTTTATCCTTTTAAAGTAAAACAGCAATTGAAGACAGATTCTTCACCAATTGCACAATTTGGATATTCTACCAACAATAGTATTGTTAAAAACACCACCAAATTTGGCATTCATTTGATTAAAACAGATTGAATTTTCTATTTCTTCAAATTACAAACAAATTTCATCACCCTCATTTCCAACTATAATACAAGAAACCAATCCAGAAGATCACCAATTTACATAAAATTCACTGAATTTTACAAAACAAAATGATCATCTTCATCAACCCCACCAAAATTTAACCTGTAAATCATCAAAAACAAACACTAAAATTCCTTAACTACACTGCAGTCTCCTTCCCATTACCATTTCCACCAACATGATTGTTATGACTCCCACCATTACTCTGCGGCCCCGGCACCACGGCCATTGCTCCATTCCCATTCCCATTCCCACCACCGCTACCGGAACCACCCACATTGTGCACCCCACCATTGGCATCCATCATAACAACATCATAACCCGGGTTCGAACCCGAAACAAGAACATCCCTCTTCTGGTGTTTAGCATTAGGAATCCAATTAGATAAACTCATAACATAATCAATTGCTTCTTTTGCTCTTTTCCTAGCCAATGCAGCATCAGTCGCCTTCCTCTCAGCATCACTCCTCATAATACTCGCCGCCCTACTCATCGACATCGCCGATATCGTCGCCGCCAACAAGAACACTCTCGACGCCCTCTCATCAATATACTGCTTCATCTCTTCCACAACCTTCGTCGATTGGGTCCCACCACCTCCGCCGCCGCCACAACCACCGTCAGACGGCGGTTGATCACGAATTTTTCTGGGTTTCTTCAAATCAAAGAATTTGAAAGATGGGTTTGAACAAGGAGGGCAAAGATACGGGGATTTCGGGGTTTTAGCAGGGATGCACGTGATGTGAGAGGCAGAGCTGCATATAAAGCACGTGAGGGTGCGATTCACGGAAGAAGAAGACGACGAAGAAGAAGATGAAGATGGTAGAGATGGGTTTAGCGTTCTGGGGTCATGGAGGTTGAAGCAAATGGGGCAAAACGACGTCGGATGATTCTTTAACACACACGAAGTGCAGAGTTTTCGGCATTCTTCTTCTCGGAATTTGATGTTGTGGAGAATCCAGTGGTCGTCGGAGTTGCAGCCGTAGCAGCCTCTCACGGCGGAGTTGACGGCGGAGAGAGAATGGTGGGGTGGTTGTTGGGGTGGGTTTTGGGACATTGTTGAATGAATTGAATTTATGGCATGAAAAATAGTGGGAGAAAATTAGGGTTTTGGATTTCGAAATCAAGGGGAAAACAGAGGAAGGGATGAAATTAGGGTTTTTTTGGGGTTAGGGATTTGAGGGGTTTTTCTTGAGAGGGTGGGTTTGCCTTGGGAGGGAGCTAGGTTTAGGTCACTCTCCCTCTCTCTCTTTCTTACTTTGTTGAGTGATTTTTTTGACTTGGGGTATTGTAAAAAAAAAAAAAAAAAAGAAAAATCTTAATTATTTATAGACATAGGAAAATGGTGAGAAAAAAAAGATGTGATCAAAGAAGATATTAATCCATTGCATCCAGATATTCGGTAATTAGTATCAGCTTTGATTCGGTATTATTTGTTTCCTATGATGTGCTGAACAGCTGTTATGTACAGGCTGGTGAGAGATACAAATGACATTATACTTGCGTGGTATGGGATGAAACTGCTGACACATGTCCGATCTGTACATATAGATTATTGAGATGACACATGTTCGAGTCAACACTTTGAAGTATATATTGTACCATTACATGACCTATCTAATGATATCCCACATGATAAGCCGATTATGTTCACACTGATGTCAGATGCACGTGATGTTACGCTTACGTGTCACGTGCTGACGACACTTTTGGATTTATGTTGCATTTGTAATTTTTTTCCTCCTAATGTGACATAATTGGTACCAAATTAAACAAAAAAAACCTTATGTGGGTCAATACTCAATATACATGTTGAGCATAAGACAATATAATGTTACAAAAGTGATTAATTATTTACTCTTTGAATAATACCAATCCGGTCTTTTGAATCTTTTCTAGCCCAAACAAATGAAAAATTAAAAAAATAGTCATATGAGATTTTGTTAGACTTAGGGCCTGTTCACATTTACTGAACTGAGCTGAACTGAACTGAACTGAACTGATTGGAGCTGAACTGAACTGAGCTGAAATGAATATTTTATGAGAGAGGGAAATTAGGAGCTGAACTGAACTGATTGAAGCTGAACTGAACTGAAATTAAGTAAATATGAACATGCCCTCATCTCAATATTTAGTTTTATACTTCCTCTATTTTTTTAGTTGACAACTTTCTATTATCACGTTTGCTAACGCATGTTTTTAACGCTTAATAACTTCAATTATCAACATTGTAAAATTATAAAAAGTGGATATTAATAAAATATACATATAAACATTTCAAACAAGATCTCACATGATTATATTTTATCGTATCTATAAATCACAAAAGCGAGTCAAAGTGTAGTGTGTGAATAGTGTAAAAGTTAAACGGTATCAACTAAAAAAAACGGAGAAGTAATACCAACTTATCATAATTTTTGTTATTATTACGTAATTAAAGATATTGATGGTCAAAAGTATATCTGGAATATTGTGCAAAATGAGATAGACATTGTATTGGGAAGAAGTTTAAGTACTTGATCCAACATGGTTTTATGAAAGAAAAATTGCTTTCGCTCTTGTGTTTGTTTGTTCTTTGGGGTTTGCCCCTCTCTTTCACCAAAAAAAAAAAAAAACAAAAAAACAAAAAATGAATGGTAAAATTCTATTTGTAATTGATGGTAAAATTAGTGGTCTAATAATAATAATAATAATAATAATAATAATAATAATAATAATAATAATAATAATAATAATAATAAAACTAGAAAATGCACAAAAAATGAATTGGTAATTTGAAATTGAGTAAAAATGTGTCAATTATAGAGAAGGGAAAGAGCGATAAAGAAGAGCCAGGGAAGAGGCAGTGCATGGGAAGAGCAACAACATCAATATCTACAATGTTGATTGATCCATCTCATGCCCAACCGCTTCCCTAGCTTCTAGCTCTCCCATAAGAAATAGACACAAAACTTGTAAAAATAACCACCTTACCAACAATGCGACGAATTCGCCTTTTGTATTCACAAATAAGCTTACAAATGTAAGGCGGAATAATTTTCTTACAAGAATGATACCCAAAACTTAAGATCAAATCCCGCACTTTGTGACCCAATATGAAAAAATAAAATACTTAAGTGTTTTTTTTTTTTTTTGGGGTATTGTAGACTAATCTAAAGCTCTTGTTGCATTTCCTCATCAGGCAACAAGGTCTATAAATAAACAAGTCGAAACGGAAGTACCAGAAGCATGATTGCTTGTACTACATGCTGGTACCTAAGTAACGTTTTTAGAACAGAAGTACCATATTAAAAGATGTACTTCTAAAGTTCATGCAGTACAATCTTGTAATAGTAGTATTAATACAGATGTACTAGAAGTAGATCAAATAATGAGCTGTATCTTTATGCTTCTTTTGGTTGAATTCTTCAGGTTGGAACACACCAACCAAAATACAAACTTTAATGAGAGAATTGTCAAGTAAATAAGTATAGATTTCTGTCTATTTTTCTAAATATGGGCCCACTAAAGATAATTAAACTCATTGTTAAAGATGATTACTAAACAATGAGATGAGATTAAAGACATTCTTTCCATCAGATCATACAGGCCAAATAAATCTATTATGTACATAGAAGCCAATCACTGACGAGAAAGCCGCTAGCAAAGAAACAAAATGAGGCCCTAGAGTTGAGTAAATTAAGATCTAACATAGAATCTGATAAGAGGAGAAAACTGTTTAATACGGACCCTTGTTCTGTTACTGCCTCGGCTATTCCAAATTCTGATATCATGGATCCACCCTGAAGCATAGAAATGATTATGATTAGACGATTTGAAGAAATCTAGGAAATTAAACGACTGAAAAGGAAACA
The DNA here is from genome assembly GCF_948465745.1 of Chenopodium album. Taxonomy (NCBI): domain Eukaryota; kingdom Viridiplantae; phylum Streptophyta; class Magnoliopsida; order Caryophyllales; family Amaranthaceae; genus Chenopodium; species Chenopodium album. The sequence goes on from NC_137855.1 coordinate 4,413,413, forward strand.
AAATTGAGAAAAAATCCAATAGCTGAACAAAACTATAGCAGCGATAAGTTGTGTACACAATAAGAAAGATATCAAACCAGTAAAAGCTAACACGACAGCATAAAAGGCATTGATCTATTAATCAATACGCAAACTTCCCGAGCTGAAGGTTCAACAAGATAAGTATTCAAAATGCATGCATGTCTCTCTTGATCTGACTTTACATGACTAGTAATCTAGCATAGAGAACATGAAAGAAAAAATTGAAGGAGATTTCCTTAAAATAGAGAACATGAGAAAATACAACAAAAACCTTAAGTTTTTTTCTATATTCGTTTATCCCCGTTTTGGGATTGACAAAGCCTTGAATAAACCCTCGACAACAGCTAGCATAAGCAATTTCTTGTCACCTCAGAGCATAAAAGATATCAAACAAGAACTCAAGTCAAAACAACAGAGATGCAAAATTTTTCTGAATCTATTTTACGTAGGTTCTCTATCAAAAGCAACTCGCAAAATCCACAGCTGAGATAAGGGTTACAACTTTTGCAAAATGTATTCATTAGCAAATTGCAGGATATAGCAACGCAGTCCAACAAAAGCACCCATAGGCTTAGCATCTAAACTTTGATCCACGTACCCACAGCAACGAGGCCTTTGGCTTAATACCAGAGAGGAAATTAGCCAAGAACAAGGAATCACACCCATCAGACATCAAAAATAGATTCTAGACCAGCAGACCACATTATATCTACTACAATGCAGTAGTCACATAAAATAATTCTTTCATCCAACACTCACAAGGCAGCCTTGTAACAGATCCAGCATTAAAGTATCCTTTGAATACCACAATGTATGCCTTCAAAAAGCTTATAAGGTTTTTAAGACACAAAGGAGATGATTAAGTGCAGCAAATTATGCAACAAGCACAGATTACAAACATTAAATTATTAATATATAAGTGAAGATGCTTCTATATAAAGCTAGTTGTCAGTTTATGCTTACCACTATTACTGTTCCGTTATAATCTCTTTGCATGTTGATTTATTGTGTCCCATGCCCTTGCATCTACTACACTGCAGCTGACGTTTGACAACCTCATGTGAGCCAAAACGGTTTTTTGTGGGCCGGCCAGGAGGCCGACGTGTAGGAGGAGGGGTAACTGTCACTGCAGCCTGAGATGAATCATTTTGTAACGATTCAGTAGCACTTGGGACAGGATTCACTGTCTCAGTATATGTCAACCTATAGCTTTCAACAGAAAAATATTGGGAACAATATTCGTACGGAGTCCTTCCCATGCAGCCAATAACAGCTATAGCATGGAAGCAGGGTAAACCAGTCAACTGCCATCCTTTGCAACTACAATCCCATTGATCAATGTCAACTATTTCTATGGTGTCTCCACGCACCTCAAATGTGCTACCAGCTGAGAGCAAAACTTGAAGGGGAGGGACTTTCAAGGTTTCCTTGTCAAGTTTTTCTTCCATAGATGGGGTTAGCCTTGTCAACCACTGGGCTGACTCCAATCTCCGTGCACTAATTAACTCCAGTATCTTAGCTCGAATAACATCGACCATCTGTGTTATAGGCAACTCATGCGCCTCTGATGCCCAGTTATAAAAAATATCACCAAAGTTAGATGACAGATGATTATATCTTGCACCCCTGAAGAAAGCGTTTGCCCAGTACTCAGGTTCACTTTGCATGACCCAGTCATAAGCTTCTGTGGAGATACTCTTAATGCTGTCAACATATCTCTGGAAACCTTCAAGCTTAGGAGCATAAGCAGCAGCATAGAAATCCTCAACCAAGAGGCGTTTCACTTCATGAGAAAATTGCCCTTTCAGGTCCCTAATAAGATTCTCAGTCAAGTACCTTAAACAGTAACCATGAAAAGAATCCTCAAATATCTCAGCAATCGACTCCTTCAACCCCTTGTGTCTATCTGCCACAAACGTTATTGAGCCAGGTGTCTGCATAGCTGATTTCAGTTGCAATAAAAACCATCGCCAATTATCATCAGTTTCAGCATCAACCACAGCAAATGCAACTGGAAAGACACCATCATCCCCATCAGCAGCATTGACAGCTAGAAGTGTTCCTTGATATTTAGACTTCAAAGAAATGCTATCGAGAAAAAGTAGAGGCCGACAGCCTTGCTGGAATCCACATAATGAGGCATGAAATGAGACAAAGAGACGCTGAAAGCTAGAATCATCTTTGGTAGTAAAAGTAGCTAAACTACCCGGATTTGACTCCATTATCTTTTCACAGAAACTTGGTAGCTGCTTATAAGCTTCTTTATAAGAACCTTGCAGTTGCTCTTTGGCAATTTCTTTTCCACGCCATGCCTGGAAATAATTCAGTTGAATTCCATACTCCTGTTTAATGTCATTGACAATATCCTTGGGCTTGTAATTCGGGAACACTTTCAACTTCTCTTTTATAATACCCGCCACCCAGCTTCTAGTTGCTTGATATCCTGTAGTATGAACACCTCCTTCACAAGTATGTTCAGGATTCATCTTCTTGATGCAAATTAGCTGCGTAGTTGATAGCCTTGATGCATGAATCCTCCACGGACAACCTTCTGCTTTGCATTTGACAGTCACGCGGTGACTATCATTCTTTTTATATCTGAATGCAAATTGATTAGCAATGGCATATTTACGTAATGCTTCACGAAACTCTGTGACACTATTGAACCTCTGGCCGACACCAGTAATATTGTTCTGCCATTGATGAGCAGCTTTCACAAGTTTCTCATCACCGGAGCTACTGAGGGGCACTACAGCAGATATTTCAGTTGGTATATCGATTTGGGCATCAGTGTTAGCAATATCAAGAGGAGCAATAAAGTGCACATCATCAGGATGATTAGTATCCTCCACCACATCAATGGGGGCATCAAGAGGCATCATTTCCTGAGATAAAGAGGTTCTGCTTGACCTACATATAACACCCCTCAATACATTTACAAAAAAAACCAAACTAAAATCCAATTTTCGAAAATAATATCGAAATAGAATGGCAAGACATATATACCTACTGGCAGGCATGTTAGAGACTTCCTCAGGAGCAATGTTCTCTCCAACCATGACATATATATCGACGATTGTATGACATTCATGGAACTTGATCATGCGCAACAAGTCCTTATCATTGGATATTGTAATGAGTGTCTTCTTGTTTCCAGGAAGGAAGTACCTCATAGACATTATATCAGTACTCCAATTAAACATCTCAGCTATCTCCATCTTAAAGGCATTAAAATTCATCTCATCATCAATATCAATGGCATGAGCCTCTCCACCTTTATAGGTGATAATACCATCATTATCGGTCTCAAATTCGCCCCCGGCCTGACATATAGCTATTAGCTTCTTCCCAGCCATGACCTACCCTAGGGAAAACATAAACCTTGCATATAAATTCAATTACACAATACAAAATACATTTTTGAAGATATTCATAGCTACCAAAATTAAACATTATACATTATATTTCCCATATCAGAAAATTAAAACCCACAACTCAAAACCCCAAATTCAACATATATATATACAATACAAAATCAAAAACCCAAATACAATTCTCTATAATTATCAAAATACTAACAATTTAACAGAAAAAGAACATGTGGGTACTTGAAAATCAGATAAATTATGGTCAACTGATAAAGCATCAAATTATTAAAATTTCATAAATTTATACAATTATACACCAATTTCTAAGCATGTATAATGCTTAAAGGGAAATTAAATTAAAAATTAGATGAAGCTTAAAAGAAAGATTGTACCTTTGAAATTCAGAAAGTGGGAAAAGATGAAATTGTAGAAGCAAATTTGGCCCAGGAATTTGCAGGAAGAAGAGTCTGTGTTGTCTGCATATGTTCAAGTGTAGATCGTAGAGAGAGAAAGAGAGAGGCACGCGAGATAAACGTGAGAAAGACGAGAGATTGGATGTTGTGATTGTGAGTTTAGTGAGTTGAGGTGGGCCGAGTTTGAGAGTTTGGAAGTTAAGTTCATCATTTCATCTCAACCTCAAATTGTTTAAGAATCAAGATTGGCTTTTGGTAATTTGGATTTTGGGTGATGAATATATGCTATGGAGTGGTTAGACGATTAGTCCGGTAATTAGGTAATAACGGTTTAGTTGGTTAAAGTATTTCTTAAGATTTGTAAGGTCGGTGTTAAAATTAATGTGTGAAGTATAAATTTATAACAAAAATTGGTAAGATTTGTAATTAATCTTGTTACGTGTCACGTAAAAGTAAAAGAATATTCCAAGCTTTTAAACACCAAAAGAAATAATACACATATCTCTAGTTGAAGCCGCCAAAAATGAAATCTTATCAAGTGTCTATAAAGTATGAACACTCGTTAGAAAAACCGTTATGATAATCTAATGTAGATGTACTTTTAAATAACAAACAAAGTGCTATAAATATTAAATAATGAAAGAAATCCAGTGGGATTACAAATTACTGCAAAGGACCCAAATCTTTTGATTGAAAGCAGAACTGAAGTCAAAGGAATACTCACCAATAAAAGACCACATAATATCTACTCACTAATGATCATTAATTTATTGTTAACTTCATACAAAAATAGTGACAAACTGGTATCATTATTTTAAATCTTGAATCACATTCTATACTTTAGGTCGAGCAAGTGCTAGATAGAATAAGAGAATTAGAGGAACTATTAAACTAACATCTTCAACATAAATACAAACATATAACCAAGCATTTCAAGAGCATACTGCTTGCTCTCTTACATACAATTACAGGCTATCCAATGCACAATGTCAACTGATCCTTGAAGATCATATTTCCTTGGTGGTCCTTCTCACATCCCCATTCATCATATACATGAACGGTCTTTTAAGAATGATTGCTCCTGGGCTGATGCAACCAGTCAAACCGTTGCAACATTTGAGCACGGGACTTAAGAAAGCTTGCTTTCCACTGAAATAAGAAGGCACATACAGTGATACAGACATAAGTATCTCTTCTAGGTCAATACTAATCCCACAATTTGCACTCAAGTCTCATTGTGTATCTTGTAAGATTTTCATTTTTGATCGAAATATTGTACCTACTGCTAGAAGCGCTTATCATACTGCATTACATATCATCAGACCTGTATATCATAGTGACAGTAGCAATTTTTACATCTTATGAACCCATCTTTCAAGTCGGAGCTGCTTCAGAGGAGGTCCAGTGTTTGGTTTATATCTCTGTGGGCATTTCCATTTCCCAGCAACCTCTGGCACACGAGAATTGTCAAAGTTAGTTGTTTCTTTAAGGACCTCTCGTCTCAACCTTTTATCCTTTTGCCCATCAGAAGAATAAAGCGTATTTACAGGAGAATTTTCCTTGTTGATCCTTGGTCTTGCTTTGCTCTTAATTGAATTTAACCGATTTTCTGCACATATGTATTCTCCCCTCTCCTTTATGATACTTTTTCTGTGACATTCTTCTCTAGGTTTATGATTAAGCGAGATCCAGCCAGAATCATTTTTAGCAGCTATAAACTTCTTTTCCGTCTTCTCTCCAGCAGTTTCAGTAAATGCCTTGTCCCTACAGTAAGAAGCCTTCGCAGGTGGTCTCAAATGTTTTATGCTGCTCAGCTGCTGCTCGTCTTGCTGTATTGGTAAAATATGTTCATCTATAGTTCGTTCACATGCAACAAATTTATCTGGGAAGAAATTATTTAACAATTCTACTCCTGAAGTCCTTTGATCAGAGGTTCTTTTAAGACAAAAATTGTTCTTGAGGGACGAGTTACTACTTTCTGAATCATCCTCCTGCAAATTTCAAACGGAAAAGATAGGACTTGGTCAATTGGAAAAATATTTAGTAGTGACATTCTATTAACAATTTTTGAACTGATTTGCAATCAAATTGAGAACTTTCTTTTAAGCAGATTTGGGATAAAGACTTGCAATATAGTTACTGAAGGTCGAAAGAGCATACCTGAGGAACAGAAGGGTTTTTGTTCTCCTGAACTCCACTAGGTCTTGTAGTTGTCTCCCTGCAGCTAAGTATCTCATCTTTAAATTTTGTTACAGGCAATTCCTTTAATTGATCTTCCCTCTCTTTGTCAATCTCTTTCTTATTCCCAAAAGTATAAACACTTGAAAATGCAACATCAAAATCAGCACTCTCTAAATTTGGAGACTCGTATACATAGCTTGAGAACCATTTTGTGATGTCAGGAGGCTCTGAAGTGCACATGCAAGAGCAAGAGTTTTAAATAATCAGTAGTTATAATTTGTATGTGAAGTTTCCATGATAAACAACAAGAGACAAGCACAAACCAGATAGAGGAGAGAGCGAGTCTGGATAGGATGGAACCTATAAAAGAAAGAGGAAGATTTCAGACCAAACTAATACCTTCTACAAATCTATAGTACAAGAATTCAACAAGTAGTCTGATTGTACTGTACTTAGACTGGTAGATCTTAAAACTTCAGTAACGCATAACTATGTTAATGTGTATCAATAAAAAGACATCCTTAATCTACTATAATCACAATATCACTCCAGTGCATATTTTTAGTTCACTTTGTTTCTGACTATCAAGTAGCCAATATATATTCCTCAAGTGTAGCCAATATATATAATGTGGTTTTTTCAAAGACAATTATACAGCACTTTCTTACACCTTATGGGTGTTATAAAAGCCATCTCACGAAAGAGCATACCTGGGGAGTAGAAGGGTTTGTGTTGTTCTCAGCTCCACTAGGTCTTGTAATCGTCTCCCTGCAGCTAAGTATTTCATCTTTGACTTTTGTTACTGGAAACTCCTTTAGGTGATCTTCCCTTCCCTTAACTTCTTTTTTATTCCCAGAAGTACAGGCACTTGAAAGTAAAACATCAAAATCAGCACTACTCGTATCTGATTCTGAAGAATCGTACACATAACTTGAGAACCATTTTGTGATGTCAGGAGGCTCTGAAGTGCACATGCAAGCACAAGGGTTTAATTATCACATCAATAGTTATATGATTATATCTTATACGTGAAGTTTGCTTCATAAACAAAAAGAAATGAGCACAAACCAGATAGAAGTGAGAGCGAGTCTGGATTGGTTGGAACCTATAAAACAAAGAGAGGCAAATTACAGACCAACATACCTTCCAAAATCTAAAGTCCAGAGATTCAACAAGTTGTAAAATAATACTGGAGTTATACAAATACACCTTTAAACTTCAGGAATGCAGAACTAAATTTTGAATACCAACAAAAGACTATCAAGTAATCAATTTATTCCTGAAGTAAACTGTAGCCAGATACAATCATACAACAGTCGAATATGCGGTTTATGCCTTACAAATAAAGCTATCTTCATGACAAAAAAGATGAGCAATATGCAAACTAGTATACAACAGGACAAACATAAAGTAATTTTAATGTCAAATTGGTGACCTTTTGGGTCACTAAGTCTGCTGACTGTTGTATACAGCAAACACACCTATTGTATTCGAGACCTACTGTTGTCAGGAACTCAGGACAGATACAAAACAACTGTAAATCTGTATTCTGTTAAGGAACTTTCATTCAAATTTCCCAGAAAATTAAACAAACAGTTTTTTTACAAAAAGTTCTCCCAAAAACACCTATCATGGTCCTTAAACCTATTTGTATAAAGGAAGTTAATAATTCAAAGATAAATCACAATACCTCAACAGCAGGAACTGTTGGAGAATCATGCTTCTTAGCTTCCTCAGTGGATTTACAAATGGCGACGGAGCGATTAACCTTTGTAAAATCTTCACATGTTCCTTCATCTTCAGTCTCACTGTCCTAAACATACAATTCCCTCTCTTCATCACCAACCCCCTGAGATAAACAGAAGTCTTCATTTGTGTCTAATTCAGGAGATTGGTAATTGTAACTTGAAAACCACTGCTTTATGTCAGGAGGCTCTGAAATCAACCGATTTAGGCAAATCAACTTAATATAAATTTCAGCCATTTTCAGTAGAACAATGTGAATTTCCCAACAAGAAAAAATATGATACTTGCAATAATAACCCCACAAATTGAAATACGGAGTACTCAATTTTTAACATTTCTACCAAAAATTAAAGGTGCCCAGAAATTGAAATGAGTATAAATTACAAGTAATTCAGAAAATTGATATTGAATATGCCCGCATGATAAGTACTAAGTAGCATATCAGAAAAGCAAGATTTACCAAAAATAATAATAAAAAGAACCTGAAATTTGGGAAATGGAAGAAAATGAAGAGCCTGAAACCTGGAGCAAAGATGCAAACTTTCAGATGATTTAACAGAAAATTACAAAAATTGAATTAAAAAAAAACATGATAAAAAATAAAGATGAAGAATTTGAGATGGGTTTTACAGATTAATGGGTGGGTACCTGAGATCTGGGATTTTTCATAATATATGAACTAATGAAGCTTGAAATTTCAAGTTTTTTTTTGTGTGGTATCTCACTCTGGAATTCTCTCTCCAAGTTCCTTTACCAGATTCTGCACTTCAGCCATTTCTTTGATATTTTCAATTGAAAAAGACGAAAATTAAAAATTTTGAATAAGCCCGGTATAATAGGCTAATTCGCGCCATTTTGTTTGTCTTTGACAATTTTCAATTTGGGGGTTTCTAAATTTATTGGGAGTTTTGATCTGTGAAGAGAGTTTTTGGCCTTTTTGCATGCGGACCGTCTTATTGGCTACTCCTTCCATTTTTTTTTTTTCTAAATGCAGTACTTGATCGGCATATATGTCAATGCATAATTTCGATAGTGTTTTGTAATTATTTTGACAGAAAATTTCACTACTCCCTCTGCCCTTAAATTATATTCCTAATTCTATCATTTATTCCTCACATAATATTTTTGAGGGGAATTTGTTTAGAGATCCATTCAATTTAGACAATTACATAATTTGAAAAAAAAAAAATTATAATTGAGGATTCTTCCTTCTATTAAATACATACTTCATGTTATTTCAAAAAAAAAAAAAAAAAAAAAAAAATACATACTTCATGAAATATTAGATCTCGTTTATTACTAGATTGAGGTGAAATAAAATATTACCTTGTTTGAGTCTACAAGAATTAGATCAATTTTATTAGCGCAATCTAATTCTTTCACCTAGGATTGTGAATTTGTGATGTACATACAAATCAAAATACTAGTAAAATAGCATATCACAACTTCATTATTCGTAACCAAGCAAAGACCTGCGGAGCTAGGCTGGCTAAACCTGTGAGAGGTGCCGGCTCAGTAGGGTCCTTCTTCTTACCTTTAAAAAGAAAAATCTTCATTATTCGTAAACAATGTCATTCATTATAAATAACATACAATCAAGAAAATGGAACTATGATATAGAACATTGATTGAGAGCATCAATGACCATCATACATTGTAGCTCCTGTGTCTATAATCTAACAATTGGTTAATAGAACACATGAAGATTAAAGAGTTAGATACAGAAAAAGGATGTGGTCAATTGATAAATAGCATAAAGCGTACATATTATTCTGCAAGGTAATATGTAGAATCAATGATTACATTACATTACTTTGGATATGGAACGCCTCTACTAGTCTAACTTTTTAACTTGATTGCCTACAGAGCGCCAACAGTCCAACACCCCTTCTCCGGATGTAAACACTTCTCAAGACAAAGGAATGTACAGAATGGAGGCCAGATGATCTACTTCCCGAACTCCTGGGCATAAACAAATATCATCTCCTTCAGCTCATTTTTGTTGGTGTTTGAGCGAATTTCCATCTGTGGAGGCTGCTTCTCGTTGTTTCTCAAGAAGTATGCTGCAATTATTCATAGTGCCGGCATCAAGAAGACCATGATTCCAGAGTTTGATCATAAAAAACCTCCAACACCTGAGAAAAGAGGAGAGAGAGAAAGAAAAGACGATTAATTCCAAGGGCATGGTTTATCAGATACTATCATATTGAACAAAATGTAATGGAACTAACCAGAAAAGAGCAGGCGAATCAATCAACAACTTCCCATGAACTTTCAAAAATGCTTCACAAGCCCAGGGAACATGACCATCAGCCAGAACCCTATTCCATGAAAATTAATAAGTTAAGCAAAGCCAAACAACAAAAGCATGTAGGCATTATAAAACTAAGTCATAAGAGTGCCATGAATCATGATGCAGAGATATACAATGTAAAGCGTAATTGAGAGAGCTAAGAGCTGCATAAAAAGTGTTCTACCTCTGCTTTCGAACAAATGAGTTCCATAGATGCATTAGGTGTTTCTCGTCTTTGGTCACATCCACAAAATCATCAAGCATCTGCAATGCAAGGCAAATACCATCCACAGTTGAGCAAAGAGTACCAAGGGATGAGGTACACAGTCAGGGATTCAAGGAATAAAGTAGAAACAAAGACTAACTGTTCACAAAATTGTCAAAATTGATAATCAAAGTGATTCAGAATAATAAAATAGCCGAACATACCCTTCTGTCTTCAAGAGCAGCAATGTCATTGTCTACTTCATCCTCACTATCCCTGTCTGACAATACTTGTTCCAGAGCCATTGGCTTAGGATGCAAAAGGGAATCCATCAAAATTATCAATATGATATATTTGAAGCATGATACAAATACAAGTTTTTAAATGTGAAGTCCAAGAAATTGACAGTCAAATAAGAAACATTTCGAAGGACCTGCAATGACGATTCTGTATTGAGAAAAGAAACTCTAAAACAATGCTTGCATTACTACACAAGGGGCAAAAATACTGTATTCATTAAGACAGAGCATAGACTTTTTTTTTTTGAACCGACAGAGCATAGACTTAAAAGAGAAAAGGGAGATACATAAAAATTGAAAATCTAATCACTCTCATTACTAGACTTTTATCATTTTCTCCACCTTTACTGGCATTTCCATATTGAAGACCCCGAAAGTAAACTGGTACCATCAGGTATAGGAAGTTAAAGGCGCTTGAATTGATAAAACAAAGGCAGAAACTTAAAGAGTTCCCTCTGCCTGTTAAATGTCCAAGAACCTACAACAGTTGGCAGAGTTACACAATAGTATAGGGCAAAAAATTGAAAGTTGTCATGATCATGACTTCAATCAACCAACTGGGAGCAACTAGAGCTATCACAAGATGACCCAATCCACGAAACCAATCTTTAACCGACAACGACCTGATCCAAATTTACCTGAGAAATAGGCACCTGAACCCGAAAACCCACTCTGTATATTAACCCCAACACCCTATTGACCCCAGAATTCGATATTCAACTCCGCATTGAAACAATCCAAATCCTATTTAAAATTTTAACCCTTTCCAACTCTGCAATCAACTGAACAAGACAAAAATTCTGGTTCGGCCAGAGCTATATTGATTCAATACAGCCCGACCACACCAAAAATCCAAATTCAACCAAAAGGTCCGAAACCTATTATTGACTTCATTAACACATTACACAACCCAAGATAATCTAAACACGATCTAAGAGAATCTGAACATGACCCAAGATGATCTGACTAAACCTGTTAGTAAACCAAATCCAATCTAACTCGCTATTGCGAGGATGTAAAACATAACTGTACATCTGTCTACCATGATTTAGGAAAACTTCATAAGAAGATTAATACCATATACCAATTATTTTTATTTTGAGGGGATTAATCTAGAAGGCAAGTGCTAAACTCAATAAAACAATATCCCACTTCCAACCTGAACAAAATCAACCAAACCCTAATTTTGAAACTAATAAACCCAATTCAAGCCAGAATCGAAAAATGATCCAGCTTCATCCAAAGTGACCCCAACTGATCCTACTTTGACCCAAACAACCACCCTGAAACAGCTTGCCAGAACATGATAGGATCCAACCTGAACTGAACACCAAATACGACAGCTCTAGGAGCAACAAAAATCTTTATGTTTTATGTATCAGGCTTCCATTAAATCGGAACTTGACAAAAACCTTTATGTAATTATATTAAGAATAAAAGATCAACTAGAAAGAAATAAGAATCTTCGTAAAACACAGCATGAATTCTTAGAATTACCTGAGCTCGGTGAGAATGATAAAATTGCCGCTTCTGCAGGAGCAAAGTGCTGAAAATTAAAGAAAAGGAACCAATCAATTAGACTGGGTATATATATATGAGGTATCGAATGAGAAGAGGACATTCTAGGTAAGAAACGAAAAGGGTTAATAAATCATTAGCTTGGTTATAAATGGTGAAGCTTACCTCATGTAACAAAAAGGTAACTAGATTTAAGAGTTTAGGAAAAAAATAAAATTATAACTACACTGTTACTTTTAATTTTATTTATACAGCCCCCATCTACAACCGGCGACAATACTCACTCAAGCAATGTTCAACCTGAAGTACGGTCCAGTATCCCACTGACCTTGGACACAGCACTAAATATTTAATCTAACCCCCACCCCCTAATTTTCCCCAGCAACACCAATGCAACGATCTCAAGTTCTCAACAGTGAGGATATCATCAAAGTGGAGAGAGGAAATGTGAAGGTTCAACAATGAAGTAGAGTGGGGAGAGAATCGTGATGATAACCGATTTACCAATGTCTCATTGAAGTAAAATATAAGAATTAGTGAATTACCAAATTGGTAGATACAGTCAATTAGTATATACTCACCCAAATTCAATTTTGCCTTGCCGAAGAAATTAGGTTTCCATGAATATGAATATTACACACACACACACACACACACACACACACAGAGAGAGAGAGAGAGAGAGAGAGAGAGAGAGAGAGAGAGAGAGGGGGGGGGGGGGGGGGAGGAAAATAATTTAATCTCGATAATATACTCATGTATAATTAATCTAATAGTTGACATTAATTCTTCTCATTTCTCACTTAGAGTTAATATTAACAATTTTGCTCCATGATACAACTCGGACCATTTTGGAAAGCACATGAATGTATTATAGCTGCAACACTGGATAGGAATGCCTTGGATGATTTAATATAGTATCTTATTCGGGGAAGACTACACTAGAGACACACAATATTCAACAATTCTCTATTGAGTAATGACTAATGAACATGTTTCTACGAGTATGCCCACTGCCCTAACCGGTTTTATACTATATATCGTAAAGCCAAAATACATCAAGTCGAAGAAAATGACTAACCCTAGCTAAGACAGCCTCCATGGACCCCACCTTTTAACCAAACTTAGCCAATAGCTACATCTTGACACCAAGAAAGACACTTCCTCAAAATTCAGATAACTAAAATAGCAGGAAAGTAGCTTAAATATCACATTTAACAATATACAAACCTTCTAGGCTCAGTCCGCTCAGATGAGAGCTTTCTTGACTTTGCAGCTGGAAGCAGCGTCAAAGACATCATCTTGTCTCCGCATGTGCTTTGAACACAGTCTATGTCTTCCAGGGACAGAGCTCTAGCAACTGGAATCCCTGGATTACTGTTGGCCGCAACATAATCCATGCCATTTGCATTACCATTTTCATAAGAATAACACAATTCTCCTGTTCTTGGATTATGTGACATTGGACAGGCACTTGGATCTTTCTCACCTACAACACAATATAAACTAAAGAAGTCATACAACTGTGTATTTTTTGGTCCAAAAAATGATATTAAATACATGACGAATATATCGAAGGATATAATTATATACTCAAATGCTGCAAACTGGACAAACAATTGAAAAAAAGGACATCAAACTATCAAAGTATTGCCGAAACAAACTTATGGACTTCTTTTAAAAAGAGTAATGAAAATATTATGAGAAGAGTTAACAGACTACATACTTTGCTACAAAAATACAAAGGAATGAACAAAAGTTAACAGATCATTCTCTCAATACCTAGTACTTGCAGGTACAGTCAAGAACAGCAGCGGCTCAGGATAATCTGCCCATGGCAGGGTTTAGAAAGAGAATATTCAAGATACATCCCATCCCTCCATGATCATTTGAGACCAATAATGAGAGTTTTAAAGGACCCATTCAGAGAAAAAAAATTTCAAAACGAATATAATCGTGTACAACAATGTTCCAGATATAAGAGAATAAAACCATGTTCAGTTAAATACTCAGTGTTTTTTTAGCCCTTTAAATTGTAAAATTTCTCATTTCACACTTGCCAATACATCCTTTCAATCACTAATATTATATGTAATGAAAGTATAAATTGAGACGAATCTAACAAGATCCTACATGACTATATTTCCTTAACAATAAATCATCAACGCTAGTCAAAGTGAAGTATATAAATAATTAAATAGTGTAAAAGTCAAATCTGACTACTGAATATACATAAGGCGGGAACATAGGGTGGTAGGAGCCTCAAGAAAGGATTGATGGTTGACTCAAGAGAAAGACAAATGGACAGACATAAAGCTGCTCTTCATTGAGAAAAAGAATAATAAAGCAGATCCTACAGCAAGAATTCAGTATCTACTGATAACTTCTTGAAGCTAATTATATTATCTATTAGTTCAGATACACAAAGTCAACAGTTTACATTTTGCAGGAATCTAAAAGAATGTGTACCTTCATTACTCCCAATGGCCAGTGCAGGCAAGGCTGATTCCAACACATGGGGATATACATATTTCCCATTCTCATGAGGATCTTCTGGACGCCTGCGCTTTCGAGGCCTTGAACTGCTCAAAGATGGTTACTTTATAAGTAATGTTAGCAGAAGGGCATCGTCCATAAGCTGCAAGCGGCAATGTTAAACTGCACAAAAGTTGCAACCTGCAGCTTAACTTACCAGAAACCAAATAATTGCAATCGAGGCTCAATTCCACCAGCAGTACTCTGCAGGAATGACTGATAATACTCAGAAAACTATGTAAGAAGGAAAGATGGAAAAACAAATTGGAATCAAAACATGCTCTCACTTGAATGATGTAAATATATCGTAAATGCCTCTCATTCTTAGTGCTTGTTTGGTTGGAGGTACAAAGGAATTGAGATTTGTTTCAAAATGCAGTTATGATGTGTTGATAGTACATTGGTTGGAATTAAAAAGGGGAAGCAACTAACCCAACTCACTCCTTGCCTCCTTGGTAAGTCACAAAATCCCTTTAATGACTTACTTTCTCTCATTTCCCTCTCAGGTTCATTACAAAAAAAATGATTGTGATAAAATTAGTTAGATTACATGGCAAATAAATCAAGTTTACCTAACAAAACATAGGAATCAATCCCTAGGAAGTGGAAATTCCATATAGCCAACCAAACAATTCAAGCTAAGTCTCTAGGAATTCTATAAGGGAAGTTTTTTTCCCAAGACTAAATTGTGCCGTTTTTGAGTAAAAAAACAAAAATCTACCATGACTTATATATTAAGAGGTAGATTAGCATCTTTTCTCAATGTTCTTATATAAAGCCTTGATCCCAGGATTCCAAGAAAAGTTTAGGGGTCCTACAATTCTATGAAGACAACCCAACCACCCCAAAAGTACAATAGCAGCAAACTACTGAAGGTTGCCCCACAGTACAACCTGTTAATCTAGTCTAAACTAGAGGTAAAAAAATGTTTCTGAGAAATGCTTAATAAAAATCTTGGATATTTGAAACAATAAGAAGAAGAATATTCTGACCTCTGAATGTAGTGCATCAGTTTTGACGGAGACATTAATGGCTCTATACTCTTCAGTCACCTAAAAAATGAAATGTGATACATCCAGAAGACATTTAAATTCAAATTTTCAATTAATGCAATAGCATTCAATTCATGTAACTAACCCAAAATTCACATTTAAAAAGGTCATGTGATGTGATCAGATGAGAACGGAGACCCTGCAAACAGAAGATCAAAATTGCAGTTTTTGTAAGAGCAGTAGCTTACAGCTTTTAGAAAACAGCATACTGTGAGAAAAAAAAAAAAGGGAAAGGAAATTACAAGTAGGCATATGAATACATATCAACTATATAAAATTTAGCAAAGGTTGTCAAACACCTGAAACTCTGGTTTATTTTATGGTTCTTAGATCTCTTCAGGAAAACTTCGCCATCACAAAGAGAATACAAACATTCAAAATTTATCAATTAACTAAAAGTAAAACAGCCAGCACAAATTTCTTTTTCCAATAAACCAAAGCGTAGTCTCCCATCAAGACCACAGGTAGGGATAAACCGCTAACAATAATGCACTACTGCAGAAAATTTCTAAAACAACATTCCAATACAACTTCACCAAATAAAAGACAATTTCAGACACCAGGTTACCTAAATACTTAAATTGGTATCTCTATACTAGATCCCAATTCAGAAAATTACTTAATCACCCCCCCCCCCCTTCCCCACCCCCCCCCCCCCCCCCCCCCACACACACACACACACACACACTCCCCAAAGAGAAAAATTCAATGAAAGTCTGTAATAAATCCCTCCACCATCTCAAGGATACCATAGGCGATTCAAAGAATATAGAAGTACAGGAGAACTTAATCCAACCAAGACTAGATAAAATGATTCAACTTCCATGAAATATTAATCCTCATTACCATTCCCCACTTCCACAGTTCCACCTAACCATTCTCTTAAAGACTGATACCATGATGAAGCAACCTCATTAAAGAACCTTCAATCACTAAGATTGGCACTAAGATATCTTTATTGCCTTTTGGTGTCTAATTTTACACTACATCCTGTCTCGCATTCCACCCCAACCTCTATCCCCAAAGGACAAAGTCAGTTAAAGTTTCTCACAACTCACTAATATCTACCTTCTCCAATGCCACCATCAGTAATCTTATGAGGTAAAGTAGCACAAGAGGATATTGGAAAAGCAAATTTAACTCCAATTTAACAGTAATTCCACTTAAAGTTATCCAGAATTAAGATACATGTAGTTTTGTGAAATGAAGTAAAGTGAAGTGGAATCTTCTATATTTTATAAATTGGAATCAAGAACAGATTCATGCATACCTTGAAGCTGCCACATCTCATCAGACAAAAAGGACATGAAAACTGTCTTGTAACTGCACATTAACAAGGAACCAAATAAAGATTCCTGATTAGTAGAAAAATTAGACACGGGAGTAATAAGCAAGATATTTTAAATATAGAAGCACACCTTCGGTCTTTCTAAGAAAGTTGCTGTGGTCTCTGTAATTGAAGATTACATTTCCATCCATCAATCTACACAAAAAAAAAAAGCCAATGATTTTTTACAAAAATAATTCTAAAAGAACGACCTTGAATTTACCTATTATGTTTCTCTAGTTCCATTTTCTGGCAATGGTCTCTAAAGAGTTTTTTGAGCAGTTGAGAAGAATTTAAAGTTACCTAGCCTTATCAAATCTTTCATTGTATTTCCTTCGTTAAGCAATATAACCTCTGATTCTTTTCTCAATTTTTTTATTTTTATTTATATTTTTATTTATGACACACACACAGATTGATGATTGTTAAGGCAAAAAATGTTGAAAGAAATTCATGCAGCCAACTTGGGGAGAGACATATTCCTTCTGTTTTCCCCTTCTCCCCTTCCTCCCAAAGTTTTTTCTTCTCTGTCTTTCATTAGTCCTTCCTCTATTTACATGTTTAAATTCCCTTTTCTCCTTCATCTTAGGATTATTATTTTCCTTGTCCCTCTTTCCTTTCTCTTTACACATTGTTACACTAAAAAATCCTCTAAATTAGACATCCATGCATGTTTCTATCTAATTATCAGCACATCCCTTCCAGCATTCCATACCCCAACCCTTAGTAGAGGCATCCTTCTCGGATGCCAAACTGGCCAAATATAGCCACAGCACTTTAAGATATGTTCGATGATCTAACTATCTGCACATTCCTTCCAGCAATGTATACCCCAACCCTTAGTGGCGGCATCCTTCTTAGATGCCAAACCGGCCAGATATAGTTACGGCAGTCTTAAGTTTTTATGATGACTATCAATTCACTCTAACTAAACAATTTTAAATAACGAAAACATAAATAGGAGATCATACCCTGCTTTCCATTTTGCCTCAATTTTGTAGTTCAAGCACCTAGGAAGAAATGAAGGCTGCACGAAATCGAAAAACAATCAAGTTAGAGATGACAGACAACTTGATGAGCAAAATAAGTAAAATTGTTAATAAATTTCGAGTAATTCTCCTGACATTACATTTTGATGAGCTCGGCGTTGAAGTATATTATATAATTCAACTGGTTTACAGTATACTAAAAGACATTCCTCCGCAGCAACATCCTCTTCCACCATTACACATGGACATGAGCTTTGGTGACACATTGAACTTTAACCCGACACGATCCCGGCAAGGCGACAACTGCACCAACATATCAAAATACGCAGATCCACCATGTATAATCAATATAATCATTATCATTCTAGTCAATCAAGGCTTCTAAATAATACAGCTGAATTGTATGACATTAGAAATTCAGGCTATAAAGATCTAAATGTACTCCTCTAATTGCAATTGAATTTTCAGAATTCCGTCCTAACAATGAAAAAAAAGCTGAATTGGCTTGATTACCTCGAAAAATCATGTTAAATTCTTGTAGTATGTATAAGAACCAATAACCCTAAATTGACTGTACTGGCAATTAAATTAACGAAACCCTAGATTGTGAAATTGATATTCGATGATTAAATATAAACTATTTTACCTTGGAAGCTGCTTCAATGGAGGAGAGAAAGCTCACAAGCCGCTTTCAATGGAAGAGAAACGGAGGGGGTGCAGCTTACACGAGAAAAAGACTTCTAATTTAGTCCGTCTTTTTTTAAGTTTGTCTCGCGTTACTTTTGGTTGTAGGAAATTAGATTTTTAATCTCGCGAGTCACGACTACTATTTTTGATTCCGGAGTAACTTTTATTACGGAATAGTGTTCTCTTTTAATTTAGCTCATAGTGCATAGATAAAGATAGTCATATTACAAAAGCGAATTTAGCTCATAGTGCATAGATAAAGATAGTCATATTACAAAAAAGCGAATTTAGCTCATAGTGCATAGATAAAGATAGTCATATTACAAAAAAAATCATCAATCGCTCATAATCAATAATGCGTCTCACTTTCGTGTTTCTTGATTTACAATAAAAATCATAACAAAATATATTTACCCTAAACCGGTTAAAAGTTACATAAAAGTAATTACGGCGTATAATTAACTTAAACTAGGCGACCCAATCTTAAACGTTTGTTGCAAATGATAATTCCATCCTAATTAAATTTGAAGTGTTTCATTTTATTTTGACTCAAAATTTTAAGAAATTTTTGTTGGGTCCCCAAACTCATCAACCCAATTCTTTATCACTACTTTTTCATTTGCACAGGATATTGAGCAAATAACTTAGTAAGTAAATTGAGATATAAGAAATACAAGTAACAAATTAACAATAATCTAAACATGTTCAAAATTGTAATAAAAGTCGGGAACTTAACCATCATTTCAATATTTATAATATCATCAAAATATAACTTACAAGGTACAAGAATTCCTAATTCACAAAAATTATACAGTAGAATACAAGTCTGAAGATTCTACTCCTAACTCCTAAGTCCTAAATCCAACACAAATATATTTGAAGAACAGGGTAGACATGCAATTAAATCCTGTATCAATATTACATCTGCCCCATTCCTGCGAGAAATTGCAAATGATTACCCACAACTCGATCTCCATACCTGAAAAATAGGTTAGAAGATTAAATGATTTTTGGAAGTCAGCCAGCTTAAAAATGCACCAATTCAAACTTTAAGATGTTTCAGCATTTAGAGCATATGATGAGTTTAGCAGCAGTAGTACTAAGCATCTAGCTGGTGACAGCATTAGATATTTTTTATCATTTTTATCAAATTAGGTAGCTAAGAGTTACCCGCATAGCCCCACTCTTCTACTAGTCGTGAAAATATTAAATCAATCTCATTATTGTTCTCCACAGACAGTAACGCAATCAATACCTAAAGGAGACTTCAGCCTGTGTGACCAGTTAATGCTGATTTATCAGTCTATTAACAGCTATTGATCTTTATACATAGTGAATGTCCCTTCATATTAGCAAGTTACAACATAACATTGATTTAATCAGTATGTATGATGGATCTCATAAACTCATAGCAAACTTAACTAATGCAAGTGCATCTAAATAGGCTATTCTGTAGAAGTGTTAAAAGATATGTAGGGATTATATACAGCAAATTAGTTGCACTCAAATTAGACAACTTAGCATACATGATGTAATGCTGCAACTGTAGTATAACCTCAGTTCCAATTCATGTTTCATGCCTGCGGTAACAGAGAGGGAAAAAAGTTAAAGATATGTGAACAGACTGATAAATCAGCGTTGGATCAAGGATTAGATGAAATAAAGATGATGCACCTGCTCTGACACTACAAAGCTAGAGCTGCTTCATCAATCCATGAAGGCTTTTTGGCTTTGTAATAGAAATATGCAATCATTTGAACCAATTCATCTGAAGTTCTGTGCACTGCATACCAAGAGTTGAAACAGTCACATTCCAAGTTTGCAACAACAACAAATCAAACTCTGCATGTCCACATAACCTATGGAAAGAAGAAAAAGAAGCTACAGCTCTTACCGCTTTCCCTGTACAAAATTTTTTGTCCACGTAGGAAAAGTATTTGCGGGCACTGTCTAACTTTAAGAGCATATGCTAAGTCTCTCTCAATATTGATATCCAGCTTAACTGCCTGTTTCAAGAAATTTATGATCATGTACCTAAGATTTTGATCACACAAAATTAATAAATTATGAGCAAAAGAGAACTATCTTGCTCGACTTATTTGATAAGTAGGAGCCAGATCAGATTTCTCTCAGATTAAGGATGATTTTACTGCCATGCGGCTTTAATACTATTTGATATAGACAATACTTCCTAAACTCATGGCTAAGAAAGTACTGCAGGTAATCACTTCCTAGGAAGCTGGAATCTGTGGCCTTTTAGAGCCCTAAGAACTTGTTTGGACAACTTAGTTGAAAAGACAATTCGCAAAAAGAGGTCAGCCAACCATCTCGAAGTTATGGTGAAGGCTAGATATGTTGTCCATTGAAAGTTGACTCGGTCACAAAAAATCATATATGAAGTATCATTGAACAGATTCAACAGCAGAAGAATATCCCTAAACAAGGCCATTTATGAAAAAAAACCACCCGTTGGAGTAAAATATAACTTGAACCACCTCATAAGTTCCAAAGTTACAGATATAACAGTTTCAGTCAGTGAACCATTAGGTTTAACATAATCACATTTAACCACAATTTTCAGAATTCCACCCCCCCCCCCCCCCCCCCCCCCCGCCGTGTCCCAAAGATCTACTAATTGCCTTCCTAAGTAGGAGGGAACATGGAATACAGGAAAATTCAAAGTTTTGATTGAGTAAGGGTATAAAATCTTCAAAACAAATGGTTAATGGAGATTGTTTAAAGGCATTGAATACAGATTAGAACGGAAATAAAAATTTCAAGGATGAATTTATGTGATAATTGCATTTTGTGTTATATTTCTGTTACAAATGGCCAATGGTCATTTCTTATAGGAAAATTTCACATTTGCTACCAGGAAAAGCACCCTATTTCACATTTGCTACCCTTTTAATTTTTTATTTTATATTACTACCACACAAACACCAAAATTTTAAATATCACTACCTTTTGTGTGACGCCGTTACTATTTCCGTTAGAGGAGCCCAACCACCTCATCGCCACCACTCCATCTTCAACCACCCTCATGACCACCATCCAACCTCCATTTCCCTTCAACGCCGGCGCCCAAAGAAGCTCACGGCAGCCTCAAACCCCACCAGCAGCCCACGGCAGACGCGAACTCCCTCCACCAGCAGCCCCTTTCCGCCGCGAACTCCACCAGCAGCTCCTTTCCGCCGCGAACTCCTTCCACCAGCAACCCCTTTTCGCCGCGAACTCCACCAGCAGCAACTCTTTTCCGCCGCGACATATTTTAGGGTTTCGTTTTTAGGGTGGTGTTGGTTGCGATTGGCCGCAATTGCCACCCTTAAACCGCCGTAGACGACCCCACAACTCTCTCTTTCCTCTGATTTCTCACTGTTTTAGGGTGGTAGTTGCGATTAGCTGCAATTGTCGTTGCTGCTGCCGCGAATGGACGCGTTTGGTGACGGTGGTTGGTCGCGTTTGGCCGCTGCTGCCGCGATTTGTTGCTGCCTCGATTTGCTACTGCCGCAATTTACTGCTACCGCGGTGGTGTTGTGCGTGGTGGTGAGACAAAGGAGGTGTGGTTTGTGGTGGTGGTGTTCTGGGTATAGGGATTTCAGTGGTGGTGGTCTGGGTTTGGGGGTTAGGGTGGTGTCGTGGTGGTGGTATGGGTAGTTGCCGGGTTTAGGGGTCACGGTGGTGGTGGTCTAGGAGTTCGCCGGCCTCAGGGGATCTTTCGGGCGCCGGCGAAGGTGGCTGTTTGGTGGTTCGGGATGGCTGAGGTTTTTTATTTTTAAGTTTTTTTTTAAAAAATAAAAAATAAATTAAATTATTATTTAATTAAATATTGGGCCCCATTTAACGGAACCTTAACGGATTCCGTTAAGTGGTAGTGATTTTTAAAAAAATCTGATTTAGGTGTTAGTAATATAAAATAAAAAATTAAAGGGGTAGCAAATGTGAAATAGGGTGCTTTTCCTGGTAGCAAATGTGAAATTTTCCTTTCTTATATTCAGAAAAAGAGAAATTTCAAGGAATGAGAGCATACACGAGGAGGAAGTCGATCTTTAGCATTCCAATAAACCTTGAGTGCCATCTCCAATTCTTTGAGAACTTTCCAGTTATCAGTTGCTCTGTGTTAACAAAAAGGGTGAATATTCACACGATACTTCACTAAAAGAGTCAAAATTGAACCTTCAATTAGCTCTTTAAATGTTACAAACTTAAAGACTAAACAAATCAACATAATTTATTGCATCTAAGGGCTTAAGCAAAAAAGTTTTATAAGCATGTAATCATTGATCAACTTTTTTTTTAGGCAATCATATAACTTAGTCATTACATGATTAATGATAGGACAGTGCAGGTTAAAGTAATTTGTTAGTCCTAAAAAAACATAGTAATATTGTTTTTGTTATTGTAGTGAAAAAGTTCAAAAAAATACCTGTTGTATCTTTCAAAAACAAGAACGATCAACGGGCTTGGGTGAAATGCAAAACTCTCCCACTCAAGGCAATTGATTTCCTGTACCCAGTTATTATCAATTTCACCTTCCCAATCAATTTCAGTACCATCATCTCCAACAATGTTTCTGATTGGATACTTTTCGAAATAGTTTGATGCTCTAGTGCCCCATCCCACTTCAGCATCAACTGGCCAATTAGGATCATCGTCGTCAACAACCATTTGCTCCTCTGTCTGACCATTGTCATCATCATCTTCTTCTTCACTACTATCATCAGAAAAATTCTTGTTACTTTCTTTAAGAATTTGCTCTTTATTCACAAAAACATCAGGATTTTGCTCCTGGATAGAAGCAAATGTTTTTTCAAGTGAGTCACGTATAAAATCCTCAACAGCAACTGCTTCACTCCTACGACCACGCCTTGGCTTCCTTGGAATTATTGGTGATGGTTTTGAATTGGTGCCTGGCTCAGCTTCAGCACCTCTGGTTTTCTTCAAGCGACCTTTTCTCTTAGGCTTGGAGTTGGGGTCAGAATCTGCCTCAGAGTTGGATACAGAATCAGACTTTCCCACAGCAGCAACACAATGCTGGAAATGTCGGATGCCATGACGAACAACAGACAATTTAGTGGGGCGACACAAATATTGTGGATGAATCTGTGGGATGTTTTTTGAAGCACCAAAAGAAAGACAATCTTGAGGAAAGATGATGTGAGTTGGACAGACAGACATCTTTCCTAGGAAGCTAGATCCAATCTAACTGAGTTTTACAACAACTTCTATTGTAATCAATCAAATACCACAATGCCTGCAAAAATTCAGTAGTCCGGCATTGGACCAGGATTCAGGAGTCAAGACGGCTATTATAAAGCAACAGCACAAGAGAAAAACTCCAAAGATTTCGGAACCTACAACAATCTGTTTGAGTAATATCCGCCTCAACCCACCGTGCTCAGCTTCCCATTCGCCATCCAAGAAACAGCTTCTCCTAAACAAAACACCAAATGAGTGGCTATTCCTCACAAAACAAAAAATTCTCTTGTGTGTAACGAATCCAAAATCCGATAATATAACTCATAGATTAAGTCCATAATCCACATTAAATTGGATAAACTACAACATCACACATCAGGGTTTTGGGCCACAGTCTTTCTTCTTCCCTCAATTTGCTCACAAATTTTCCACACATAAACATGCCTTTGATAAATTAAACAAACCCTAGTAATAGCGCATTCCCAGCACCATGATAGTCTCATTATTTAACACAACATGAGCATAATTTTTCACCCAAATCCATAATTTTCGTTATAATTCGAAGTATATTTTCTGAAATTTATAGTGTATATTCTGAATAACATAATACTCTACCAAAAACAGGGTAATATACAGAAATTCACTCATTTACACTAATTACAATTACTACAACAATAATAAACAACAATCAGATATCATATCAAAAGGGGAAGAAAGAGAAAGAGCAAAGAAGAGAGTGAACCTTTGAAGAAATTGTTGAGCAACTTTCAGCTGCTAGTATTGTTAATGGTAGTTTAAGCTGCTGAACGATGAGACTCTGTGAAGGGAAACTGAGGAACTGGTTCTTTTAGCAAAACCCAAAACGTTTGATAAAAGATGACATGTTTTAACGAGGATGCAATATAAGTCGAATACTCCGTAGTTCTTAAATGGATACGGATAGGAATACAAATACGAATATAAATACGGATACAATTACTCATACTATGAAACCGAATGTTTGGTGAAGTTGGCGGGAAACTCACTTTATGACTTTTGAGATTAATTAGGGGACAGGAAGTGTTATGTTCACCTGCGTAGCTGGACAGTATGATCCTTTATTTTCACAAAATGAAAAATAAGGTTACGGTTCCATTGATGAATTTTCTAATTATTTTTGAATTTGTGACAAAATCTTGCGTATAAACTTTGAATGGCTTTAGTGGTTATAGCACGGTGGATACTGGATAAGGCACCGATGATAAGCAGGCTCGAGCTCTAGAGGAAAGGAGTACCCCTGATAGTACTAGTAATACAATTAACACGACTACACGAGATAGTACGTTAAATGATTGGAATTTCAAGGCAGGCAAAGTTTTAAGACTTAAGTTATTGTTCAGAAATTTGGCGACCCAACATTATACTTGTATCCTTGCGCTGTGATTAGCCACATCGTCGTTAAGTGAACGATAATATGCAGGAATGAGTGGCAGCTCTTCCTGGTGCCTTTTACCTCTGATAGTTGATAGGACTTCAAGTGATAATAATCAACTTTCTGCAGATTCTGCTTGATCAACCCCCAAATTCTTGCTCCAATACAAACTCAATCATGGCAACAAGAATAACTAAAAGGAGGCTGATTGTTATTTTTTCACTATAACATTAGCTGAAATTTGTAACAAATGCAAAATTCTTACAGCAGTTAACCTGAATATTAATTTATTATTAAGCCAGACCTAAGGAACTGGTATACTCTAGAATAAACTAGTAAACTAAATAATGCAAATAAAATGTCCTAAAAAGCAGCTAATTTACACAACTCAACACAAGCTCCACATGAGCCACTCAGGCCATCCCAGCATCCAACAGGGCCAAGGAGCACCATCACATGCTTCAACAGGGCCAATGAGCACCATTCAAGGCTTCAACAGGGCTAACTAATCTGTCGAAAGCGCTATACAATTGAATTTGTCGCTAGTTCAGTACCTCGAGCCTTGTCCGGATCAGAGAGCAGAATGAGAAGTTTGGCATGGGGAAAATACAAATTACTCATGAAAGCTTATGTATATTCACCATTCACCTACACAAAAAAACAGAAATCACCCAGGTTACATGCGGTAATGTTGGAACTTCAAATTTATTCATCAGAGAACATAAAGGCAAAGTATTTGAACAAAAAGTAGGAGTATTAAAATGTGAATTGTGAAAGAGGGTAAAACTATCCCAAAATATTTACATATAAGAACACTATTTACAGACATCAAACTAGAGCATATCCAAGATGTTCTTCCAGTCCAATTAAGCAATCAGAATAGAAATGTGTTA
The DNA here is from genome assembly GCF_948465745.1 of Chenopodium album. Lineage (NCBI taxonomy): Eukaryota > Viridiplantae > Streptophyta > Magnoliopsida > Caryophyllales > Amaranthaceae > Chenopodium > Chenopodium album. The sequence goes on from NC_137855.1 coordinate 4,439,550, forward strand.
AGACTTTCAATAACACTAATCTGGGAGCAATTATTCAGAGACTCAAAGAAAGATTAGAACATGAAAATTCCTTACATTACTAGAGGCAGCTTCTGAAACATACAACAACAAAAATTTCTCAGATAGCAGCAACCAGCAGGACAAAGAAGCAATTTACATGCTTTGGTTTCTACTTAGAATCTGACATTGCCACTATGCTGCCAGCAATAAACACACACACACACACACACACACACACTTTCCCCAAATCCCTTCATCCCCCCCTCTCCCGGGTTTTCAAAATCCCTTAAGTCCTGTCATGGCTTAAATTGGCCACCCCTTTAAACAATTAAACCATTGTCCTAAAAACTACAGCCCAGTCAACAACAGCCTCCACCGGCCTTTACAGTCTCAAACCCATCAAATTTAAAATCCCAATGCTATCCCACAGCCACCACCAAATACACACTTACCACACTCAGACGGCCACCTACCAAAATACAACCAAAAACATCTACCAAAACTGTCCAAGCTTGAAACCACCTACCAGCCCACAATCACCTACCAAAATACAATTCACCACTTCAGCACTTCCCACAACTAATACCACGATTCCACATGTATGAAATTAAAAGAGGATTGTGGGAGAGAATAACAGCTTTAAGTGATCAAATTTAACCATGAAAGCTCCAAATTATGTGTTTTCATGATCAAATTTGACAGCACAAGCTTTTCTTCAAAGTTCTTGTGGCGGATTCAAAACAAGGTTGGGAAGTGGCAGTGCAGTTGAGATACACTACAGCAGAATTCGGTACGGTGGAAGTCATGGTTTGAGTCTTTGAGAACTGAGAAGGCAGGCCACAGGAGATAGTATGAGGAGGGCAAGGGCAACCCTTTTCCCCTCTTACCAATCACTCTGAGAAATGGGAAGGGGAGGGGGGGGGGGGTGATCTTTCCTTAAAGTTGAACCAAAATAGCCCCTACCCAACATTCTCCTCATAGATTATGTTGGATAACAGACACCAATTGCTATTAGCATTTCTACATCTCAACAAGACCAGCCAAGTAGAATCTAACTTCCAATAACATGCTAAGAAGTAAGAAATGAATAGATTGCTAGTAAGCCTCTTTTAACATGCAAGCATTTTTTTTTTTTTTTTCTATATATCAGTTACATAAATTTGAATATAAATTGATGAGTAAAAGCAATGTAAAAGTTTCAAAAATCAAAAATTGTCTTTGTAAAACTACAGTGGAAGATCAGTGTCCATATGTCTGTAACGAATCAAAGCAAGCCACCTGTGTCTCATACAAACTAAAGCCAGCAGAGAAAAGGACAGGGTCTGAGACCTGACCACTATCTCAAGCAAGGTGGTGAGGCAGAACCACACCTAGCAACAGTAACTTAAGGCTGCAGCCACTAGTTGGCATATTAGGATAATGACAAAGGGGTAGTAAAGTCAGTAATTAAAGCTGTACTATTTAGCTAAGTAGTATAAATAAACAGAGGGTGGTAGAAGGAAGATAGGCAGAAATTTGGTGAGAACCTTTTGGAGAGTTATGGCCCAAAGCCATTATTGGAGAGTTGTGAGCTTAACTCACTATCGAAGATTGATAGCCTTAAGCTATTAAGGTATCTTTTATAACCCTTTCACCATTATCATTTGTTAGTAAAGCTTCCATCTTTCTTATTCTTCTTAATACATATATATCTATTAACCAAAAATCAGATTATTTAGCTAATCAAAGAACCAATCTTTTCTCTATATTTTGCTGTTATTAGTGCGAGTTAAATCAGTTCATTACAATGTCACAGTTCCAATCAACAGTTTTTACATACTTATTTGGTGCATGACTGCATGATGCATTATATGATCCCAATATTCCAATAACCACCCCTCCAGACTCCACAGGGTGGAAGCTTTGTCAGAGGCACTCAAGTATTGCTTATAGTATGGAATCATGGCAAGATTGGCAACCATCTAGGGTCTGACTATTCACATAGTCTAATCTGGCATGATACCTTCAGACTTGAGTATAAGTTGGAACATAGACTAGTGAAAGCTTAAAACTTGATCCAAACAACAGATCAAAGAGTAGAAACACACCTTGACTAGCCATAGAGCTCAGCGCAAGTAAATCCATCTTGAACCAGTTGATTAACCGCATCCCTGAACTTATAGTAATCATCAACTGTATTATAAATTTGATGAGAAATCCGAGCATACCCAGTCACACATCCAATCTCACCATCCTTAGGTGGCCTATAATAAATTGGAACCTCAACGCCAAACTTCTCCCTAAAATGAGTCCTCAACTTCATAACATTGTCATCACTCTGAATCCCCAAACAAGTAGGCAATCCGACCATAACCATACTCGCGCACATTTCAGGGGAGCAACCCAACTGAGTCCCCCAAGCTTTCGCCAACATCTCCCCCATCTCAATAACCTTATCATGATTCCTCTTCATAATCCCTTCAATCCCACCCTCGAACCGACTAACAAACTCCAAAACCTCCGGCACAACAAGCTGGGAGCTATAATCCCGGGTCCCAATCCACGCACTCTCCACAGGCAACCCATTCCCATACTCGTGCGAAACAACAGGATGATGCACATCATCATACTCCACCCCTTCTTCCTGCTCCTTCCTCTTCTTCTTCCTGCAATACAAAAACGCAACCGAAGGCGGGCAAAAGAACCACTTATGCAAATTACTAGCATAAAAATCAGCCCCAATTTCCTCCATATCAATCTTTAAACACCCAATTGAATGAGCCCCATCAACAAAAACCTGATCAACCCCTTCTTCCCTACATATCTTAACTAACTCTTTAACAGGCAAAACAACACAAGGCATAGAAGTAATATGATCAATAACAGCCAATCTAACTCTACGATTCTCCAACTTAGCCAAATTCAACGCATTCCTAAACTCCCTAACAATCTCACCGCTATCGAAAACCGGAAAAGGAAGAGGTACCTCAATGACATGCCCACCGGCGCGTGTGACGTACGCATGCACGGATTTCTTCACCGACCCATAAGCGTAATGAAGCATGACAGCAGCATCACCGGGAGAAAACCGTCGTTCAGAGAAAGCGCGTGAGACGTACTGAAGAACAACGGCGGTGGCAGTGGTGGCGTTATCAACGAGGGAGATTTCATCGAGACGAGAAGCGTTGATTAAAGGAAGAAGAAGACGACGAGAAGAATCGATCCCAGGTCGGAGGAGAGAGAAGTAGAACAAATCGGGTTGTCGGAGGAAGAGGAGCTGCCAGCGGCGTTGGGCGGCGATGACGGAAGAAGGGCAACACCCAAAACTGCCATTGTTGATGCGAGCAATGGTGGGGTCATGGTGGGAGAATTCGGCGGCGATTTGGGAGGGGGAAATTAGGGTTTGTTCGTTGTTTTGTGAGTGATTGAATTTGGGTTTTTTGGGGTGGGAGCCATTTTCGGAGGAGTTGGAAGCCATGGGAGAAGGGAGGAGGAGAGAGAAAATGGGGGAGATTAGGGAAGAGAGAGAGTGAGAGTGGAAGCCATGAAAGAGATGGGAGGAGAGAGAAAATGGGAAGGAGGTGATAAGATAATGGAGATGGTGGACACGTCAGACGGGAGAGAGTGGCCGCCGGAGAGAGGAGAGAGAAAATGGATTTGAGTTGGGGTTTATGGGTTTGGGTGGGGGGTTAGGGAGTTGGGATCTAGGTTTGGATCCGGATCCGGATCCGGACCCGAATATCGAGCTCAATTTTTATTTTTCGAACAAAACTACAAAATACGGAGTACTGTATATACTTTCCGATATTGCATATGCAACCGTTACTTAGAGCATTAGAGAAATAGACTCCCTGTTGTTGAAACGTGTTTATTGAAAAACCAGAAAAAAATAAAAAAATAAAATAAAAATAAATCAAATAAACCGTGCATCGCACGGGCTTCATCTAGTTAGGATAAAAAATATCTTAAAAAAGGTAACGAGAGCAAATCGTGTCCTAGCTACCACGAAGTATATAGTACTACCTCTTGTTGATTCCAAACGTCGTGCACTCGTGCACAATGCTTTAACGACTCCCTTAGTCCCTTTATATTCATTTTGAGTGGGGCGTCATTTGCATATTGGATTTGGGTTTCACGAGTGCTGAGACCTGACTCCTGAGTGCATGTTTATTTTATAATTTCATGCTGTGTCCTTTTGGATTTTAGCTATCTATCCCTTTTTTCCTTTTAATCTCTATGATATGGCCATTGTCTGCTCTTTTTCGCTTGCTTTATCAAGTGTACTTTGCCAGATAACAACAGCATGAAGAATTCGCTTAGCTCTATGCCTCCTGTTGAGTAACCCAATACCTCTCGTCGATGACCATTCTAGGACTACCGCATAGGAGTATAGGACTTCCAATCAAATTTACACCTCTTTAAAGTCAGAAAGATTATAGACTACTATGAAATCACAGCAATAAATTGTGTTCCAATTTCAATTACTAGTAACTTACTGATCATTGTAGTAACTAGTAACTAAATTCAAACCCCATAACAATCATATGTTGAAATTCATTGACTCATAGCATCTACTACATTTTGATGATTTTTCATATCAACTCTTGAGCCATGACTCGATTATCAGCAAGAAGTCCCTATGAACTTGGAAGTGAAGTGAAATTGCCGGTTTAGTTGTCGTAAGCTACGATGTTCTGGGGTTCGCATTCAGGACTGAAAAGGCGGACCAGAAGAGCCGTGGTTGAGCTAACAGAAACAGATCCACAAGCTGCCCATCTGAGACTTCTAGGAATCGTAACTCTTGGTCCTGACAGCCATGAATAAACCAAATGAATGAGCAGAAAGAATCAAACAGGTCATAGGAAATTTCTGGGAATTGCTTAGGTACAAATAAGACAAGACAGAATCGTGCTAAACACCAGGAGAGCATTGCTTTATCTTGCAAAAGTACTAAACTAATAATCAAACACCCATATCTCCTCAACATATAGACAATCTTTTGTTTTAAAATTATTAACTTGCCTTAAGATACCTTTCAGGATCACATAATCTTGGCTTATGTTACCGTACTCGTTCAAAGTTCAGATTTCAGAGTATAGTGATCTGACTGGGGTCATTTGTTCCTTTCTGAAAGGTCACCTACTACGGCCACTAGTCGCTGGTTTTTTTTTTTTTTTTTTCGAAAACCCGATGTCTCAAAGAGTTTTCACAGAATAACAGAAACACGAGTCAGACATTTAGTGAAGTTGTTTGGCTTGAAGGATTAACACATAATTTGTAGATTGAACCTTCCTATACCTCTTGATTTGTACTTTAACAATACACATTGCTGACAACTACATCTCTTATAAATGAACAAAGCATCTCAAGATTGACCGACACTAAGATAGACAGAGACAGCGTCCAAGTGTATCAACACTTTTCTTGTGAAATCTACACTGCAACTAGCGGACTTCAGGACCAAATCCTTTGGAGCTGACCAACATCAAATTCTGTCTCTCAAGCTAGATCTTGTATCACCGCCTCCCCAATCGTAGCTCGAGGGGGGTGGTAACAAGATTGTACATGGCTAACATTATAGTACTTAGCTAGCTTAGTTTCAGTTGCCTAGAAGGTATTTGTTTGCTGATATGATATGTACAGTTTGTTACAAGTTAGTCATTATCAATTTGTCATAGTAGTTTCTCTTCCTATATATGTGTGATATAATGCAGATTTCCCTAGTATCTCTTTGTATATCAGTGATGCAATCCTATCAGATTTAACAGAATGCCATACATACAATTTGAGCCAGCAACAATTCTTTGAGATTCTAAATTGGGGCATGACAGAAAAGTGGATTAACAAGACAGTTGAACGAAAAACAAACATACCACCATAGTGTAGTCTACACAAAACCCAGAAACCTAATGCTCCACCAACTGTAGAAATACCAGCTGTCTGTCTCATTAACCTTGAACATGGCTTTGCATCTGATCGCATCAGCTCACCATCAGACCAACCAAGGGCTCGTCTCAATGCCATCAATCAATCAAATTCTTTCAATCCCAACTCGCCAATTGATTTGTTCACCTCAAAATTTTATATTTGGAGGCACCTGATCATGCATTATACATCTCCTTGTCAAAAAAATGTCCACTTTAAGATTGCTAAACGAAAACAATCAAACATCATATTCATCATACTTAAGGTCAGCTAATATTGCCTTAATAATACGACTTCATTGAAATTAACAGAAGTAATTGCCACTCTATTCATATTACTAAAAGTTTTCAGTGGGGAATTTCATCGAACACCTGTCGTGCATTCTACAAAACCTCACCTTTCAATAATACGGAATAGTACAGATTACAAGTTATATAGTTAAGAACCTCATAACCCATGCTAGATTCATTTCTTTCATCCTAAAATCAAAATTGTTCATTCAAAACTCAAATATTTAGTAAATCAAAGTACCGTTTTTAGCAATATACTAGTATAATTATATACCAGATTTTCAATCAAACCGTAATAAAAGACATGATCTCAACAAAATTTGAAATGAGAAGAAGCTCTACCACCAGAAACTGTTGCAGTGTAGAACTCGACATAGAGAGAGTGTGAGGAGTGGAAGTTTGATGGGAAGCAGCCAAAAACATACCGGATACCGATCAAACCTAAAACAAACAATCAAACATCATACTCATTTTGAAATACTATGTTTTTATATACTAGGGCAGCTAACGCGCGCGATGCGCACGGTATAGTTAGTCATATCCGGAATCTATTTCCCTTTAAACTTATATTAAAATTTTAGTTATTAGTAGCATGATGAGAGAATATATAAAGAAATATTTTAAGGGTATAAATATCCACACATTATTTTTAATAAATAAAATAAAGAGATAATTATCATTAATGAGGGCAAATGGGTATAAATATCCACACATTATTTTTAATAAATAAAATAAAGAGATAATTATCATTAATGAGGGCAAATAAGTAAATTAACATTTTAGAGGGTATAATTGTCCAATCACTATTCATTTAAGAAAGTTGTACATAATTAATGAGGGTATAAATGTAAATACACATTTTAAAGGGTAGAATTGGTATAACACTATTCATAAGAGTAGTTTAGTACTTTTTATTTTTACTAGGGCAGCTAACGCGCGCGATGCGCGCGTCATAGCTAGCCATATCTTGAAGGTTTTTTTGGTTTGGCTTTTAAATCACAAAATTAGTTAAATTAACAATAAGAGAAATTTTTCCTAAAAAAAACAATAAGAGAAAATATGTAATCAACTATATTTAGGTGGTATAATTGTTTAAGACAACTAACATTTATGAAAGCATAAAAGTACATAAATATTTTAGAGGGTATAGTTGTCTAAACACTATTCATTAAAATAGCATCTACATATTAATGAGGGTATGTATGTAAATACACATTTTGAAGGGTATAATTGGCATTACACTATTCATAAGAGTATGTTTCTACTTTTTATAAGGTAGGGATATATAAGGTAGGGAAGTAGGTATTAAACTATTAATATGAATTTTCACAATATTAACTTTTTTATTTTTTTCACTAATATTTAATTTATTAATTATATTGTGTATATCTTTAGTCAAACTAATGTATTTGGGATGTGTGTTAAGTTTGATTGTGTCAATAATTTTGGGACGGGGGAGAGTGATGATTTTATAAGTAAGTTTGTGAAGTAAAAAGTTTATGTCGATACTCAAGGTGGTGCAATCCATTTTTAAATATTATAGTGATATTGTGTAGTAATTGAAAGTTAAAAACTAAAACATGTATTTGGAGAGGTAGAGTTTTATTAGTGTAATTCCAGTGGCAAGCTATTCTTGCCATCATAAGGTTTTAAGCTAATTGTCAATTTAGGGCCTGTTCACATACGTTTATTTCAGCTCCAAATTTCCTTCTCTTACAAAATATTCATTTCAGTTCAGTTCAGTTTAGCTAAGTTCAGTCAATGAGAACATACCCTTAGTCACGTTAAAGTCCAATGAATAGCTAAAGTAGCTTACTATTTAAATGAATCACGATTCCTTAATTTTCTATATTTCAATTTATTTATTATATTTTATTTAGCAAAACTAATATGCTTTGGTCAAGCTAATTGCATTTTTAGCTCTAATAGCCAAATTAGTAGCCAAGTATTATTTAAAATTGCAAGCAAGTCATTAGCTACAACCATCGAAGTTGCTCTTAGTTACGTTAATTACAAAAAGTTATAGAATTGGTTTGGTTGAAACTAATTGAAATGAAAACTTGAAGTTTTTAGGAAATGTTTACACGCATTAGTTTTGTTTAATCTGTACTTCCTCCGTGTGTTTAATAAGTGTTACAGTTTGATCGGCACATAATCTTAGGCAATTTAATTGACTAAAATAACATAAGAGATGAGTGAGGTACTTAGAGTATTAAAAATTGTAAAAGAAATATAGTGATGTTAATAGTTTATTAAAAAGTAATGAATGCAAGAGGAAGTATATAATAAATAAAGTAGTAGTGGCTTTGGGTGGGGACAATAAGAGGAGAGAGATATAATACTTAAAGTATTTTTTGTCAAAAAAGGAAGAGTAATGCTAATTAAAACACGGCCGGATTTGGTAAGTGTAACATTTATTAATACACTGAGGTAGTAGTAAAAAAAAAACGTTCGCTTCTTCGTCTTCAACTATACGAGCAAATGCCTTTCTCTAAGGGATTAGTATGGGGAACTTTACATACTCTGTTACTAGGTTGTCTTTTATTCGGTAGGTCGGGTAGCCAATTTATATAGGTGATCGATCATCAGCATAGCTATGGGAGGGGAGGAGAGAAGAGAGAAGGAAATAGTTATGTTTATGATGGATGAACGACGTCAGTGGCCTTTATGGAGGAAGACGATTCACTCTCTATTCAATAAGCATAATCCATCTAAAATTAGAGAGATTTGGAGGGAAAATAGAGTTCACCTCTATGTAAGTGATGAAAATTTATGCCAAAATCTCTTTAAATTGAGAGAAGAGGTATAACCACTTAAGCTATCCGCCTATCTCTTACTCTCTGCTTGTTATTCGCTCAAACTCTCAAAGTGTAAGGGGATAAAATATCTTGCAATCTTTTTTTTGAGGGGAAAATATCTTGCAATCTGTCTATTGAATTATGAATTTCCCACCAAAAAAGAAAAAGAGTAAATTAAGAAAGGCAAAACAAAACTAGAAAGTAGGAATAAAGAAAGTTCCACGTAGCTTCCTCATGTTCGTAAATCGTTCGTTACTAATGTCTAATGGGACCATTTGACACTGTCCCTCGTGAATTCGTGATTCTCATGGATTATCTTCCTTAGCTTTGTTAGTGTTACTAATGTTTGTTGTTTCAATTTCGAAGTGGATAGTACTCATTTTCCCTTTATTTGTTTAATTGTTGTATATTAAATCTTCAATTTTAGAAGAAAAAAGTTTAATTTTAAAAAACATTTCATAATATAAGAAGAAGAAAAACTATTCATATAGATTTGCCTCGACGTATAGTTTTGTACTCCGTAATATTAAGTATTGCATTATCCTCCGTTCCTGAAAGTTTGATTCACTTTGTATTTGCCCGGTCTCTAATGAACATCTTTGACCATGAATATATTCAGCCGCCTATGTATAAGTGAAAATCATAAAAACTTAATATTTGAAAAGTTTATAATTAAAGGAATCTAATAAGATCCATCACCCTCATGCTAATTTATTTATATTGTAGAAAATCGTAACATGTGGTCAAAGCTATTTTATTTGGACCATATTAATAGTAAATGAGTCGAACTTTAAGGAACGGAGGTATTATTTATTTTTTCCATTAGGTTAGTAGAATTATTATTCTAAAATATAAACTAAAAAACGTGTTAAAAAAAATCAAAGTGTCAATAAAAAGGAATCAAAATAGTATGTAATTAATAAAATATTTATTTGAATGAATGCATAATTTTGATATATTACTATTTTTCTAAATTTCTATTTATAAATGCATTATAAAAGATATCAATAGATAAATGCTTAAATATACTCGTAGTAAAAATGAGGGGAGATAGTATTTTAAAAAAGTGCACTCCATAATATCATTATTCATTATTGAAATCGATATTAATTAAATATCTTTAGATTGAAGAGTGATAGATAAGATATCTCACAAGAACCATTATTATTTTTTAAAATTATTAAAGAACTCACATGAACATTTGACTAATTAGTCTAATAAAATAATATTCTAATACAATGAAGAAAGTGACATTATCGTTTGATCACTTAAAGTCGTACCAATATTGAGTACTAGCTCTATTCACTAATTAAAAGGCAACTATAATATTGTTGTAAGATAATGTAATAGACTTATCCACATAATTAATAAATAAATAAATAACTCACAAATGATTATTATACCATACTAACATTGTAATATAAATTAATAAATATATTATTGTACGTAATAATTTTGGATTCTTTTGTCATTGCAACAATTGAACGAATAGAAATAGATAAGGTGTCAAAAAGACAAAATTACCACAAGAAAAAATGTTATACAACGAATAATAAAAATAAATGCTTTAAAAAAATAATAATAAAAATAAATAAAAGGGGAAATTTCGGATGTGGGACCCAAATATTATACGGAGTAGTAGTTATTGACTTATTTCTGGTCTTTTTAAGACAGAAGAAGAAGAAATGCAAGGATATCATTTCTCTTCTTCCTTCTTTAATTCTTTCCCATTTTTCTGGATTTTGTACGGAAGTTTGGGGAGCTTGTTGCAAGTTGATTAGCTGAGGAAGGTATTATACCTTTTTTACCCTTTCAAATATTCTTGTTCATTTTTCGTTTGATTCTTTAATTTTTTTTGTAAGTATATTAGATCATGCTTTAATGAATTATAGTTGCAATTATTGATGAAGATTATGAGGTTTAACTTTATTACTCGATTATTAGCTTGTCATGGCTTTTTCACGTAATAATTATTTTTTCCTTTTTGTGGGTTTGTTTGTAAATATGCAGAAATTCAGAAAGCTTGCATCTTTCAATATTATTATTATTATTTTTTTTTTTTTTGGGTGATTGGTTTATTTAGTTAATGGGTTTTACTATTCATGTATGTGAGATTAAACAAAATCGAATATTATTAACTTAAACTTTTAGGGGTGAAGTTCATTTGAAATATGATAATTTCTCTGAAATTTCCTTCTTAATTTGATCTAGGTAAATAGTGTAATATTATTGTTTTGAGTCTTGTGAATAGGTTGATGGTCGGAAATTGTTCAATTTCATTGACTAATTCATGTACTGTTAGGGATTTTTTTAGAAAGAATACTTTTTTCGATTTTGGATTGAACAAACCTCAAAGGGCATATAAGAATTGAACACTGAAACTCTGAGTTGTTTGGAGTTGGAACTTTGAGCATATTACTGTGAATGGTCAAATTTCATGACCTTTTCCTCTTTTTGTTACTTGGACTTGTAGACTGTAGTGTGTAACTTGCTCTAATTGCGAGAGGGTTGCATAGCCACGTGGTGTAGCTAGGGAGGTGATCAGGAAAGGTTCTGTAAAGGGCAAAAGGTTTTAATGATTGTGATGAATTCTGAGGGTTTTAGTGAGTATGATGAATTAGTTGTACTGATTTCTTGATGGCTTGTGGTTTTTACTTGTTTCATTGGTGGGCTGATGGATCTGAGGTTTCGAAAAATCAAATTTGGCTAATAATGTCAATTTCCGCTTCTGTGTGTTTATTTCCGTCATCTAATTTTCTGTTGAGGTTGATTAACTCATTAACATCATCATTAACATAAGAATCAAAGCCCAAGAATGTGATTGTCCAAAGCATATACTTCATATTATACATTGCGCTCATACATATTCAGAAATTTGCTATGGTTTGTTCTAATTTGAATGCTAAAACCTTTTTTTTCCCGGGTTTCTAGGAGTTTACTCCAACAATGGGTGTCAAGAAGCTACTAGTAGCTCTCTGTTGTTTGGCTTTCATAAGCCCTTACCTTTTTCCATCCACCGAAGCCTTGATGAGAATGGCTTTAAAGAGGCGTGCTCTTGACCGTGATACTTTAAATGCAATGAGAATTGGAAGGAAGTTGGAATTGGATCGAGAAGCTAGGAATCCACTTCAATCTCGTTATGGAAGTCCAGATCCAGACATTGTGTATTTGAAGGATTACTTGGGTGCTCAATACTATGGAGAGATTAGTATTGGCACACCTCCACAAAAATTTTCTGTGATATTTGATACAGGAAGTTCTAACCTCTGGGTTCCATCATCGAAGTGCTTGTTCTCTGTAAGTATTGAAGACTAGTAATATTACTGCAAGTATACTACTACTACTATTACACTTCTAAACTATGACTTGTCACTACAATCATGCAGATTCCTTGCTATTTCCATTCCAAGTACAGTGCTAGGAAGTCAAAGACATACACTGCCATTGGTATTAATGATGTTTCATAGTGTCCAAGTTTGCCCCATTCAGTACATAAATCATTTGTCTGACAGATATTTTATTATAGGTAAATCTTGCCATATTAAGTATGGTTCGGGTTCTATCTCTGGTTTCTTCAGTCAGGATGATGTACAAGTTGGAGACCAAGTTGTTAAGGATCAGATTTTCATAGAAGCAACTAGAGAAGGAAGTATCTCCTTTCTACTTGCAAAATTTGATGGCATATTTGGACTTGGGTTTCAAGAAATTTCAGTTGGAAATGCTACTCCTGTATGGTAAGCCATAAGCCAAACTCTATTACACTACAGACTAAGCTCCCTTTTCTTAAATTGGATTAGCCAAAAATAGTTTTCCTTTCTTGTTCTTCTGGTGGGTTACTGGATGTGCATGTGCTGATTATAAAATTCGATGTAGGTATAACATGGTGGAACAAGAACTCGTAAAAGACCCAGTTTTCTCATTCTGGCTCAATACAGACCCAGCAGCAGAAGTTGGCGGGGAATTAGTCTTTGGAGGAGTTGATGAGAAACATTACAAGGGAAAGCATACTTATGTGCCAATAACTGAGAAAGGTTACTGGCAGGTAAGAGAGAAAAATAACTGAGTTTCACTACTTATTTCTTTTAATGATGACTTATGCTATGTATACTTGACTGTCTTTAACACATGCACTTCCATTTCATCTTTTCAGTTTGATATGGGAGATTTCTTGATTGGAAACTACTCAACAGGTAAGTTCAAATGATGCTATAATGATCTAATCGACTAATCCATATGGTACAACTAGAGGGTCAAAAGGAAATATTGGGAGAAAATAGTTCTTCCTAATATTATTTCTCTTGAATGTTCTACAAAAAATTTGCAACCACTGAACCACATACTTGGAAAACCTTTCGTTAATATCTTAACATCGTGGTAAACTCTATGGTTGATTTCTTCAGGTTTCTGTGATGGGGGTTGTGCTGCTATTGTAGACTCAGGAACGTCACTACTTGCAGGACCAACGGTAAGCCTGCAACATGATCAGTGAACCATATGTTGCTCTTTCTTAAATTGTATCCCTTTGTCCCGTATCTAAAATAACATCTTCCAATTTCAAATTTCATATTTAGGCCATGGCTGTTTGTTTCGTTCTAGAATTTTTTATTAACTCAGGACACATACTCATATATATTGTTCCTGCCTTTTCACTCCATCATTCCATACAAAAGTAGATAACTTGAATACTGGACTGAGAGGGAGTAACCTTTATGAATGTCTTGGTTAAACTTCTTATGGTTATTGCTTTACTTCCCCCACTTAATCGAGATCTCCTTCAGAAACTTTCACTGTTGCTATTGTTTTGCTGGATCAGTTTCCCTCATGAGTCTATTTATTTCAGCATGTTGTTACTGAAATCAACCATGCGATTGGGGCTGAAGGTGTTATAAGCAACGAATGCAAAGACATTGTAGCTCAGTATGGAGATATGATTTGGGATCTTTTGGTGGCAGGGGTTTGTTCACTGTTTCCCTTTTTACTTGGTCTGGAGAATTTCTTTTATCCTGAAAGCATTCCTAATTGGAGCTTTGGTTGTGCAGGTAGATCCAAATAAAGTATGCTCTCAGCTTAACCTATGCACCATGCAAAACAGGTTAGGATATCCCAACATATTTATACCTTAGAGAGATTGACAAGAAGTTGGATCTGTTTTACCCTTTTATTGTTACTTATTTTCTGATTTGTCAAAGCCATGAGAATTCACTTCATGATTATCTCTTCAGATGATAGATACTATTAGTATCGTTTGTCTTTGCAAACTTTCCCGTCACAATATCAGATTCATATGATTAAGCCTTTAAAGTAGAAGAATTCAGAAAGATAAATTTCTTCAGTTAGGACAGCAAACTCTTTAAATTTATGAGTCCTCATCATATTGAACCTTTTTTTTTTTTTCCCAGTGCTGGTATTGAATCAGTTGTAGATAGAGAGAACAAGAAGGATGTCTCGAGTTTAGATCCCTTATTCTGCACTGCATGTCAGATGACTGTGGTTTGGATTCGGAACCAATTGAGAGAAGAAGTGACCAAGGAGTCTGTACTCAACTATGTGAACAAGGTAATGTGTTCTTGACAAACTGTTTGCTGAAGTATTAATCTGACTCACTATCCATTATTTCCTTTTTACAAGACTTGACTCTGAACAAAATATTTACTTATGCAGCTTTGCAATAGCCTACCAAGTCCAAACCAAGAATCAGTTATCGACTGCGACAGCATCCCCCTCTTGCCAAATGTGACGTTCACAATTGCTAATAAAGCTTTCAACCTAACCCCTGAACAGGTTTGGTTTCGCTTGTACTACGAATATTATTTTTAAATTTTCTTAAAAACTTAACACAGAAACCCAAATAATGGTGACCTATCAACTTTGTTGACAAAATTTATGCCACTGGAATTTCCTTTAATGTGGGACAACTTGTATATATATATGGGGCTCAGCAACAATTGTCTAAGATTTCCCAACCTCAAACAATGTCAATTTTGTTTTGCTAATCGGCATTCAATTGAACTAGATGCAGCATATCATACAGGAGTGTGAGAGCTTGTAATGAAAATTTAGCATTGATCACTAGGAGAATATGGTAAATAAGGTCTTGTTTCGTGTAAATTCGCCTAAAGATGTTGAACGGTTGATGTATTTCTCTGATTTTAATAAGTAACACTGACATATGAAGTCTAAAGTCTCTAAACTCCTCATTGACACCATATTCTAAACTCGCAGTACATCCTGAAAACCGGAGAAGGTTTTGCAACTGTCTGTCTTAGTGGATTCATGGCATTTGATGTGGCTCCTCCCAGGGGTCCTCTGTGGTACGTTTTGCTTAGATTATCGTACAACTATGCATGGACTTCCCATTGTTTCTTTCTTACAATAATCTGCTTATTCTTTTGCAGGATCCTTGGAGACATTTTTATGGGAGCTTATCACACTGTCTTTGACTATGGTAATCTTCAGTTAGGATTCGCTGAAGCTGCTTGATTGGCTTACCAAATCCCTGCTTGTCCCATGTTATTATAGCTGTGTAATAGTATTAGTTGTTTAGATGTTGTAAAGTAAGGATGGGAGAATACAGCACTTCTAGTTATTATGTGCTGCTGGTGTTCTGTACCCTTTCATGTAAACATAAATCAATGCAGTTTGATGCAAATTTAATCTGCTGGCACCAATAAATGGCACTTGTTATCATAAGTTGCTGCCCATTTTCTTGAGCAAAGAAAGGTTATATGTTGGTTTCATCCCAGCAGGAGGGCTGATGCATGAGGATGTATTCTTGGTTAATGTTCTTAAACATTCAATATTGTTTTAGCTATTTTATTAGACATAAAATAATTTTTAAGATCAAAATGTGCTTCATTATATAGTATTAAAAATGAGGGGAAATAGTATTTTTAAAAAGAGTAATTCATAATACCATTGTTGCAGAGATTGAGGGTTAGTTCAAGTGGTTAGCGCTTCCTTCTCGATCCCAAGTGATCCTAGGATCAATTCTCACTCCGCCCTTGTGGCTCTCAACACCAAAAAAAAAAATTACTATCATTGTTGCATCGATATAAATTAATTATCTTTAGATTGAAGAGTAGTAATTGAAAAGATATCTCACAAGAATCTTTATTGTTTATTAAGATTATCAATTCTATATTGTGAAGATATGGTAGAATCTATTCACTAATTAAGATTATCAATTCTAGTTTTTTAAAAATCACTACCAATTTTTTTTAATTTTTTAATTTTTTTTAAAATAATCTTAACGGAATCCAAATAGTGTAATATGGAGTAGTAGCGTTATTTCTAGTCTTTTTAAGACAGAAGAAGAAGAAGAAATACAAGGACATCATTTCTCTTCTTCCTTCTTTGATTCTTTCCCATTTTCCTGGATTTTTTTACACATGTTTGGAGAGCTTGGCGCAAGCTGATTAGCTGAGGAAGGTATTATTCTTGTTCATATTTCCTGTCATTCTTTTATTTTTTGCAAGTATATTTGATCATGCTTTAATGAATTATAGTTGCAATTTTTGATGACGATCATGAGGTTTAACTTTATTACTCGATTATTAGCTTTTCATGGCTTTTTTCACGTAATAATTATTATTTTTTTTTTCTTTATGTGGGTTTGTTTGTAAATATGCAGAAATTCAGAAAGCTTGCATCTTTCAATATTATTACTAGTTTTTTTTTTTTTTTTGGGTGATTGGTTTATTTAGTTAATGGTTTTTATTATTCATGTATGTGAGATTAATCAAAATAAAAAATTATTAACTTAAACTTTTAGGGGTGAAGTTCATTTGAAATATGATAATTTCTCAGAAATTTCCTTCTTAATTTGATCTAGGTAAATGGTGTAATATTATTGTTTTGATACTTGTGAATTGGTTAATGGTTGGAAATTGTTCAATTTCATTGACTAATTCATATACACTTAGGAATTTTTTTAGAAAGAAAATTTATTTGGTTTTGAAATTGGATTGAACACTCAACCTCAAGGGGCATATAAAAATTGAACACTGAAACTCTGAGCTATATGGAGTTGGAACTTTGAACATATTACTGTGAATGGTCAAATTCCATGACCTCTTCCTCTTTTTTGTTATTTGGACTTGTAGACTGTAGTGTGTAACTTGCTTTGGTTGCGAGAGGGTTGCATAGCCACATGGCGTAGCTGGGGAGGTGATTAGAAGAGGTTCTGTAAAGGGCAAAATTTAACAATTCTGTTGAATTCTGAAGGTTTTAGGTAGTGTGATGAATTAACTTTACTGATTTCTTGAATCTTGATGGCTTGGGGTTTTTACTTGTTTCATTGGTAGGCTGTTGGATATGAGGTTTCGAAAAATTGCTGGTAATACCAATTTCATCTTCTGTGTGTTTCTTTTCATCATCTAATTTTCTGTTACGGTTGATTAACATAAGAATCTAAGCTCATACATTTGATTGTCCCAAGCATATAAGCATTTGTTTGTCGCACTCATATATATTCAGAAATTTGCTATGGTTTGTTCTAATCTCAATGCTAAAACTATTCTTTCCCGGGTTTCTAGGAGTTTACTCCAACAATGGGTCTCAAGAAGCTACTAGTAGCTCTCTGTTGTTTGGCTTTCATAAGCCCTTACCTTTTTCCGCCTACTGAAGCCTTGGTGAGAATGGCTTTAAAGAGGCGTGCTCTTGATCGTGATACTTTAAATGCAATGAGAATTGGAAGGAAGTTGGAATTGGATCGAGAAGCTAGGAATCCACTTCAATCTCGTTATGGCAGTCCAGATCCAGACATTGTGCCTTTAAAGGATTACTTGGGTGCTCAATACTACGGAGAAATTAGTATTGGCACACCTCCACAAAAATTTTCTGTGATATTTGATACAGGAAGTTCTAACCTTTGGGTTCCATCATCGAAATGCTTGTTCTCTGTAAGTATTGAAGACTAGTAATATTACTGCAAGTCTAATACTATTATTACAACTCTAAACTATGACTTTTTACTCTAATCATGCAGATTCCTTGCTATTTCCATTCCAAGTACAGTGCCAGGAAGTCAAGGACATACACTGCCATTGGTATTGCTGATGTTCCATAGTGTCCAAGTTTGTCCAATAGTACGTAAATCATTTGTCTGACAGAAGTTTTATTATAGGTAAATCTTGCCATATTAAGTATGGTTCAGGTTTTATCTCTGGTTTCTTCAGTCAGGATGATGTACAAGTTGGAGACCAAGTTGTTAAGGATCAGATTTTCATAGAAGCAACTAGAGAAGGAAGTATCTCCTTTCTACTTGCAAAATTTGATGGCATATTTGGGCTTGGGTTTCAAGAAATTTCAGCTGGAAATGCTACTCCTGTATGGTAAGCCATATCTCCATAAGCCAACCTTTATAACACAACAGACTAAGCTCCCTTTTCTTAAATTGGATTAGCCAAAAATAGTTTTCCTTTCTCGTTATTCTGGTGGGTTACTGGATGTGCATGTGCTGATTATAAAATTCGATGTAGGTATAACATGGTGGAACAAGAACTCGTAAAAGACCCAATTTTCTCATTCTGGCTCAATTCAGACCCAGCAGTAGAAGTTGGCGGGGAATTAGTCTTTGGAGGAGTTGATGAGAAACATTACAAAGGAAAGCATACTTATGTGCCAATAACTGAGAAAGGTTACTGGCAGGTAAGAGAGAAAAATAACTGAGATTCATTATATATTTCTTTTAATGATGACTTATGCCATGTATACTTGACTGTCTTTACCACGGGCACTTCCATTTCGTCTTTTCAGTTCAATATGGAAGATTTCTTGATTGGAAACTACTCAACAGGTAAGCTCAAATGATGCTATGTTCCACATGGTTTTTACTTATCTAGAGGGTTAAAAGGAAATTTGGGAGAAAAAAGTTTACTAGTAATATTTCTCTTGAATGTTTTACAGAAAATTTGCAACCACTGAATCACATACTTGGAAAACCTTTCGTTAATTTTTAATATCGTAGTAAACTCTATTGTTGACTCCTTCAGGTTTCTGTGATGGGGGTTGTGCTGCTATTGTAGACTCAGGAACATCACTACTTGCAGGACCAACGGTAAGCCTGTTTGTTTCTTTCTATTTTTTCTTAAGTCCGGACCCATACTCATATATCTTCGTCCTGCTTTTTCACTCTCCACATCTCCATACAAAAAGTAGATAACTTAAATACTGGTCTAGGAAGGAGTAACCTTTATGAATGTCTTGGTTAAACTTCTTATGGTTGTTGCTTTCCTTCCCCCACTTAATCGAAATCTCCTTCAGAAACTTTTATTGCTGCTATTATTTTTGCTGGATCAGTTTCCCTCATGAGTCTATTTATTTCAGCATGTTGTTGCTGAAATCAACCATGCGATTGGGGCTGAAGGTGTTATAAGCAACGAATGCAAAGACATTGTAGCTCAGTATGGAGATATGATTTGGGATCTTTTGGTGGCAGGGGTTTGTTTACTGTTTCCCTTCTATTTAACTTGGTTTGGAGAATTACATAATTCTGTCTTAACGTGAAAAACATTCCTAATTGGAGTATTGGCTGTGCAGGTAGACCCGAATAAAGTATGCTCTCAGCTTAACTTGTGCACCATGCAGAACAGGTTAGAATATCGTAAAATGTTCATAATTTACTTTGTATCAGCGCCAATCTTAGGATACACAACACCTAGGATTGAATTCTAACTACATCATTGTCCTTAGTAGCCCTTTGATCTTATTGACCCCATGATTAAAATTTAATCCTTGGAAAGATTGACCACAAATTCAGACTCTTTTTTTTGCTCTTACTGTTTCCCTTTTTCTGATTTGCCAAAACCAAGAGAAAATATCCCTAGAGGACCCTTTCAGATGATTGACACAATTTTATATCACTTGTCTTTGCAAATTTTCCTTTACAATCTCAGTTTTCTTTTAATGAAGCCTTTTTTAGTGGAAGAATTTAGAAACATCAATTTATGTTAGTGTGGGAACGATAAAAAATGAGTCATCATCGTAATGAACCATCTTTATTTTCAGTGCTGGTATTGAATCAGTTGTAGAAAGAGAGAACAAGAAGGATGTCTCGAGTTTAGATCCCTTATTCTGCACTGCATGTCAGATGACTGTGGTTTGGATTCGGAACCAATTGAGAGAAGAAGTGACCAAGGAGTCTGTACTCAACTATGTGAACAAGGTAATATGTTCTTGAAATGCTATTTGCTGAAGTATTAATCTGCCTCACTGTCCATTATTACCTTTTTACATGACTTGACTCTGAACAAAATATTAAGATTATTAACTTGTGCAGCTTTGCAATAGCCTACCAAGTCCAAACCAAGAATCAGTTATCGACTGTGACAGCCTCCCCTTCTTGCCAAATGTGACGTTCACAATTGCTAATAAAGCTTTCAACCTAATCCCTGAACAGGTTTGGTTTCGCTTGTACTACGAATATTATTTTTAGATTTTCTTAAAAACTTAACACAGAAACCCAATTATTGGTGACCTATCAGCTTGGTTGACAAAATTAACAGTACTGGAATTTCCTATCCTTTAATGTGGGACAATTTGTATGTATAAAGGGCTCAACAACAATTGTCTAAATTTTCCTTAACCTCAAACAATGACAATTTTGTCTTGTTCATCTGTATTTAATACTGGATAAAGCATTTCAAACGGGAGTGGTGGGAGCTTGTATCGAAAATTTTAGCATTGATAACAAGGAGAATTTGATAAATATAAAGGATCTTGTTTCATGTAAATTGGCCAGAGGATGATGAATGGTTGATGTATTTCTCTTATAACAATGATGTGAAGTCCTAATACCGTCACTGACACCATTTTTTTAAATTAACACTGATATGAAGTCATAACTCCGTCACTGACACCATATTCTGAACTTGCAGTACATCATGATCACCGGAGAAGGTTCTGCAACTGTCTGTCTCAGTGGATTCATAGCATTTGATGTGGCTCCACCCAGGGGTCCTCTGTGGTACGTTTTGCTTAGATTATCGTACAACGATGCATGGACTTCACATTGCTTCTTTCTTACAATGATCTGCTTACTCTTTTGCAGGATCCTTGGAGATGTTTTCATGGGAGCTTATCACACTGTCTTTGACTACGGTAATCTTCAGTTAGGTATCGCTGAAGCTGCTGCTTGATTGGCTTACCAATCCCTGCTTGTGCCATGTTATTATTGCTGTGTAATAGGTATTAGCGGTTGTTTAGATGTTGTAAAGTAAGGATGGGAGAATACAGCACTTCTAGTTATTATGTGCTGCTGGTGTTCTGTACCCTTTCATGTAACATAAATCAATGCAGTTTGATGCAAGTTTAATCTGCTGGCACCAATAAATGGCACCTTTTATCATAAGTTGCTGCTCATTTTCTTGAGCAAAAAAAGGTTATATGTTGGTTTCATCCCAGCAGGAGGGCTGAGGCATGAGGATGTATTCTTGGTTAATGTTCTCAAACATTCAATATTGTTTTAGCTATTTTGTTAGACATAAATATTAGAGGATGAAGCATTGGACCGTAAGAGATGGATTATGTCGATGACAACACGGAATAATCAAATTTAGTTTATGTTAGCCGACCTCACTTATGGGATTAAGGCTTTGATTGATTGAAAGATTATGTTGCATACTATGCGGATTAGCGTATATATAGAATGGTGTGGAGCAATGATTAAATACTTGAGTATTTACATTAGATTGAAGACTCAAATTTTGTCCAAACCCTAAAAAAGTGCAAGCTTTAAAATTTGAAGTTTGAGTTCATCAACAAGTTAATAATACCTAAATTGAGTTTTACTTCATTTCAACTTTTTACCTCACTCCTAATTTTTTATACTAATACTGACAACTAAGTTTTTATTTTATTTTATTTTTTATTTTAGTTGTTATTGAGTTTGATCTCAATATATTAGTTTTAAATTTATATTTTATTTAAATTTTATAAAAGTATAACTTAAGATATTAATGGTTTAAAAGTTGACAACATGCTTGATCAAATTGTCACAAGCTCACAACAATTAAATAAACCAAGGAAATATAAATGTACTTGTTTAAATACTAACTAAGGGCCTGTTCTCTTCCGTTGAAATTCAGTTCAGTTCAGTTCAGTTCAGTTCAGCTCAGCTCAGTTCAGTTCAGTTCAGTTCAGTTCAGCTCTTATGTCTAATGATATTGCTAATGATATAAAGCCAAATTTCATTCTTTTAAGCTCTTATTACAACGACGCAACAAATAATAATAATAATAATAATTATTATTATTATTATTATTATTATTATCAATAAATAATAATAATAATCATGAATAAATAATAATAATAATAACAATAATACTAATAATAATAATCAATAATTAATAATAATAATAATAATAACAATAATTAATATTAATAATAATAATAATAATAATAATATCGATACAATTCATTGTTCAAATGGTTCTATTTTTTTGATACACATTTCTATTGTTAATCTTATTGAGAAAATTAGAGTACTACACAACTTAAACTAATTTTCATAGTCAGTTAGTTCTTCGTCTTCTTCTTGTCCACCAAGCTCCTCCATTACCTCGGCATTCCTCTGAACTGACTCCCATATCTGATCAGTTATTTCTTGTCGGACAATATCCATAGCTGCTTTTCTGCTACATGTAAGTGTTTTGTGTTCTTTTGTCATAATACTATTTTATTTTAAAATTAAATAGTATATGCGTTTAAAATATTTAGAGGTTTCAAGTTTTTAATATATTTTCCATAAATTTATAATTATATTATAAATTTTATAATTATGTCATATGAAATAGTACATTTGTATATACACATAGGTATAGTAATATATAATCAAAGACCACTAATCCGTAGTTAAAAATCACTAATTAATAAGTTCAGTTCAGTTCAGTTCAGCTCAGCTCAGCTCAGTTCAGTTCAGTTCAGTTGATTTCAGTCAATCAGAACAGGCCCTAAATGATACTATGGGCTATGATCAAATGAGCCAAGGGCACTGCAAGTACTAATTGGGTAGAAAATTTGAATATGTGAATTATCATACATGTGTCTTTTACATTTTATTGCATAATAAGATAACAAGTGCTATCATCATATTAAGCCACTTGCTACAATCACCTGCAAAGGCCAACAATATAACCTATAATTTCATCCAAAGAAAATGTATTATCAATAGATTGGATTATCAATTAGTATTTTTATTACTTAAAAATATAAGAGTTTTGAAATTGTATTAAAGTTTTTTCTTTGGCAATTAATAGAACCACACATTAATGGAGAGGGCATAAAAGAAACTCCAGTGGCATAAGTTTTTAAACTAATTATCATTTTAGCTACTTTTTACTCTAATGGCTAGCTATTAGTTTAGTAGTAGTCGTTGGATAAAAAATACATGAAAAGAGCTTAATTGGTGCAATGAACATTTTAACCAAGCTAATTGAGTTTTCTAGCTCCAATGGTCAAGGTAGTAGCTAGGGAATAACTGAAATTGCAAGCAAGTCTCTAGCTACAACCATTGGAGTTGCTCTAACCTGTCTTTGCATAGATGAATAATATGGTATTGAATTGATTAATAA
The DNA here is from genome assembly GCF_948465745.1 of Chenopodium album. Taxonomy (NCBI): domain Eukaryota; kingdom Viridiplantae; phylum Streptophyta; class Magnoliopsida; order Caryophyllales; family Amaranthaceae; genus Chenopodium; species Chenopodium album. Next base: position 4,463,112 of record NC_137855.1, read on the forward strand.
AATTGCATACGGTAGCTAATAAAGGACAATATGTTAGACAAAGAAATGTTAAGCGCATAAGTAGAAGATTACAATAAATAATATTGTTTTTAGCAATATAATCAAAAGATCCTTAACCCTTTCTATAAGTATGAGGAACATCCTCACTGTTGCTTCACTTCACTATAGCTTATGAATAGCGTCTTCCCATATATGCCCTTGTAAGAGGTTGATTGCTACTATGTTCTGTCTTCCACTCACTGTTGTAATTACTATTCTTTTGTGGCCTGTTTAACAAGCTCATATGACAAGTCAATTGAGGTTATTGGTTTTGTTATTAATGATATATATGGACTTAGATTTGCCAAGTATATGGACTTGGATTTGAGGGTTATATTATTATTATTATCGGATTTAACATCATTATTATAATTGTAATTAGAGTTAAGGATATGTAAACAAATGCAATATTATATTCACACTCAATATGAAATTAGATTGAATTATATTAAATTGAATTTAATTTAATTATATCAAAGGTATGATTCTTAAATATATATATCATGAGAGAGTGAGGAATAGCTCAAGTGGTCAGAGCTTCCCTCTCGATTCTAGGAGATCATGGGATCGATTCTCACCCAGCCCTTGTGGCTCTCTAACACCAAATATAGTCAATTTCTTAAATACTAGATTCACCTTCTACCATAATATCATAACTTTCCTTCACTTTGACATGTTCTTTTAGCACCTCTAAATATGCAAACATTTCTTGTGAAATTTCAGCTATGTAACTAAGAAAACTAAACACCTTTTTAAGCGCACTTTTCTGTGGATCGGAGATCCAAATTTTTGGTACAAAAGCATGAGATGATGACTGATTATACTTTTTCACCATTTGTGCACACATATACAAACAGATTGTAATATTAACTTTTTAAAACTAGGTATATTCAAAATGTATATATACCCTAAATTAACTTGCAGCTCAAGGAAAATAGTCCTATTCACTACTTTAAAGCAATGCACACAAACAAAAGGCCAAAAAGCAACATTTAAAGCAAAGTGGTATACTAACCTAATATATAATATCCAACAAATATTGAAGATACAAAATAAAATTGAATTGCTTCATTGATTGTAATATCAAATGTATAATAGTTACACCTCCTAACAATAGAATATATGCCAGAATCCTAAAATGTTAACAAAAATACAATAGATAATATTTGGCAAAGTATATCCTCAAAAAATACATTATACGATATCTCATTAGAATCATAAATAATCATAACAAAATAACAGAAATATTATTTATAGGTTTCTCATTGATTAATATCGTTGCACAATCTTATTCTATATCAACCAATTTTCCCACTTTAATAATTTCTCTTTAATACATCAAAAACTTTTGTATACACCCGCTTTACACTAATATTAGTGTACATCGAGCAGTATAAGGGTAACTTTTAGCCAATTTTAGGATAACTTTTTGCCTATTTTTGGGTGACTTTAAACATAATACAATTTTTATATAAATAAACAATAAGAAAGTTTTAGAAAGGTAATTTAATTACATTCAATCACTAATAATTGATTTTTTGTCATTTAAAATGTGATTCTTTACTAATAAAGCGTTGATAATTTTTATTTGTATTGGGTTACTTTTATGCATATTGGGGTAACTTTTATTCATTTCAAGGGTAACTTTTAATGACTTAAGGCTATCTTTATAATAGATGTACAATAATTATTGTACATCCGATTTTTTTAAAGTTTGTGTTAATACGTATGCTAATCACAACTATGGCAAATTACCACATAGATTAAAATTACAAAAACAACAATTAACATAAACATAAACTATGTGCCATAACCTTTGTCCTATTTGGGCCATAACCTTTGTCCAATTTGGGCCAACCTTTTTAAAATCACTTTAAAACAACTAATAGAAGTCTATCTGCCTTTACAATTGTTGGAAATGCAAAACAATCAATTCAATTAAACCACCACTACCATCAAATTACAATTCACAAAATATATCCTAATAATTAACAGACCAAGAAGAACAACTAAGTTAATTAAATAACCACAACTTAAGGTATATCAAGTATTTTAAAATTTCTGTTTTTAAACAAAAACTCCTTAAGCAATAAAACTCTAAAATCTAATTATAACCAACGGAAATATCAATTACGACTAATACCGATAACTAGGGGAACCGCGCGCGACGCGCGTGTGTCCACAACTAGTAAGTTAAAAAGATAATATCAAGTGGTAATTAATAAGATATATTTGTATTTTATATCAAGTGATAATAAGGAGGTGATAGGGGGTTGGAAACTAATTCACGATGGAGGTAAAGTTATGTATTTTTTTTAGGGAACTTATGTATTGAATCTTATTGTAAGTAAAGATCAGATTTAAATAAGGATTTTTTTGTGAAAAACTACCTTTTAAACTTTAGATTTTGCAAAAAACTGCCCTAAAAAATGAATATTGTCATTATTAACTCCCTTGTAAATCATAAAATGTTGTAATTGACTACTTCCCACCGAAATCTCATGTTTTGACTTTTTTTCCCAACATTGACCATGTCACGTGATTTAATGACTTAATTTAATTTCCCCTTTAGCACCTCTCCCAATCAATCAATTGATGGGCTGGGTGCTCCGTTATATGCATGCTAATTATCACACAGCACAAACTTAACATCAACCAGCTCCGCATGCTTGTTGATACCTAAAAAGATAGAGTTTGATAAAAAGAAATTTGAAACCTAAGGAAAATTTGTAAATTACACTTTAATTCTCGTAACTACTACGAAGCACCTTTTTCCCTAATTAGCCTATTAATCATTAAGGGCATTATTATCCGTTTAAATTGAAATTTATAGCTTTTAAATCTTAATTAATTAGATAAACCCTTGCACCACCCACCACACCACCATTGCATCACCTCCGGCAGCCCCCTTACCACCTCCAGTCTAGTAGCTCTTCCACCGTGAATCTTGTTCCCCTTTCGATCTCCCACCACGAAAACCACCCTTCCCGTTTCCCCGCCACAAAATAATCCAATCTAGTCCCCACTCATTCCCCCGCCACCCACAACCCCCCGCTTCCCACCACAATTCCCACCCCACCCCTTCCCCTACCATGAAATGCATCCCCTTTTATTACCCCACACTGAATTGCAGCCCCATCACGTGGCTAGACTATTTTCGAGGCCTGGGGAAAGGGAGAGGTGGTGATTAGGGTTTGGGAAAAGGGAGGGGATGTGTTTTAAGAGTTGGGGCAAAGGGAGAGGCAATAACTGTGGTGGGTTTGCGGTGGGAGATTGAACTCGAGAGGTTAGGTTTCATGGTTGATGACCAAGAAGGGGATGAAGGCCATGTTTGGTAATTGGCTTTTAGTTGGCTTTTTGGTTTGCTTTTGGCTTTTGGCTTTTTCTTTTGGTCAAACAGCCAAAATACTTGTTTGGTAAATGGCTTTTCAGCTAGGTGAAAAAGCCGGCTTTTCCGCCAAAAACAAAAAGCTAGTGTTACTAGCTTTTTGGTTTTGGCTTTTGGCTTTTCATTAAACAAATTACTTTTTATCCTTAATTAATAATTAATAATTAATAATTAATAATTAATAATTAATAATTAATAATTAATAATTAATAATTAATAATTAATAATTAATAATTAATAATTAATAATTAATAATTAATAATTAATAATTAATAATTAATAATTAATAATTAATAATTAATAATTAATAATTAATAATTAATAATTAATAATTAATAATTAATAATTAATAATTAATAATTAATAATTAATAATTAATAATTAATAATTAATAATTAATAATTAATAATTAATAATTAATAATTAATAATTAATAATTAATAATTAATAATTAATAATTAATAATTAATAATTAATAATTAATAATTAATAATTAATAATTAATAATTAATAATTAATAATTAATAATTAATAATTAATAATTAATAATTAATAATTAATAATTAATAATTAATAATTAATAATTAATAATTAATAATTAATAATTAATAATTAATAATTAATAATTAATAATTAATAATTAATAATTAATAATTAATAATTAATAATTAATAATTAATAATTAATAATTAATAATTAATAATTAATAATTAATAATTAATAATTAATAATTAATAATTAATAATTAATAATTAATAATTAATAATTAATAATTAATAATTAATAATTAATAATTAATAATTAATAATTAATAATTAATAATTAATAATTAATAATTAATAATTAATAATTAATAATTAATAATTAATAATTAATAATTAATAATTAATAATTAATAATTAATAATTAATAATTAATAATTAATAATTAATAATTAATAATTAATAATTAATAATTAATAATAATTATTAATAATTAATAATTAATAATTATTAATTAATAATTAGTAATTAATAATTAATAATAATTATTAATAATAATTATTAATAATTAATTTGTAATTAGTAATTGATAATTGATAATTAATAATGTAATTAATAATTGGTAATTAATTAATAATTAATTATTAATTTGTAATTAGTAATTGATAATTGATAATTAATAATCAGTAATTAATAATTAATAATATAAAACGACATGTGGCACATTAAGTTGAAGAAAATAATAGAGAAGTGTAATAGAAAGATGACATATGTCTTTTTTGGTTTGCCTTTTTAAATACTAAGTATAGATATAGATTAGTTTTAGGGTAGTAATTAACAACTTTTTTTAGGGATAGTAATTCACAAAAACCCTCTTTTTGAGATAGTAATTTACAAATTTTCCGAAATCTAATTAGATATGAAATGAATAACTTCATTAAAAAAAAAAAAAAAAAAAACCCAACTAAACCAGTTCAAATAAAGTTGCATTTAGATTTTAAGTAATCCATAAGACCTTGTTCTTTTCACTTTACAAAAATAAGTTCAATTTAGAATGACAATTAACTGAGTAAAACAAATATCAATTCTGTAAAAATTGGTAATTTTATACGTAGTAGTCTAAAATATACGAAGTAATAGAGAATCAATAAAATTAATATCAGCTCAGCAAAAATAATTTATGTTCAATAAAAATAAGAATCCATAATAAAGTGTTAATCCAAACAAGGCCCAAGGTGATTGCTTTGTAACGTTTGTTCTACATATGTCATTTTGTCTAACAAATAAATCCGAATTCAAAATCATCCAAGTTAAACCTGATCAAACCATAGCGACCAACCGGTTTGTGTATGGGCACCTTATGGGCACCTTGTGGTCCGAGTGACCGAGTCTCCTACACCCACAGCTCTCAAAGACTAGACGTCTAGACTCACCAGAGTCCCACAGGAAACCAAAGACCCAAAAAAAAAAAAAAAAAAAAAAAGGCAGACGAGAAAGAAAGAAAGAGAAAAGTCCATTGATAAGCATTACAAGTTAGATCTCGCGAAGTTGCACAGTGCCAAACCTGCACATAGTACCCTTTTCCCTTTTCTCTCCTTTGACCAACAAAGATGTTAGAGAAGATTGGATTACCTCCAAAACCCTCTTTACGGGGTAATACTTGGGTTCTAGATGCTTCTCATTGCCAATCTTGCTCTTCCCAGTTCACTTTCCTCAATCGCAAGGTTCTTATCTTTTCATTCGATTATTCTAATTTGTTATGTTGTTTGAATGTTTTTCACGATTTTCTTTGGTGTTTAACTGTTTATGTTTGAATTTTTGATGTGGGTATTTCCCAAATTAGGATTATTCTTGTTGAATTTGATGAAATTGGATATGATCCTATGTAATTTATTAATTTCAATGATTTTGATGTTTGTTTGATGATAATTGATATACCCAGTTGTTAATTATGTGTTGTTTTGAACATTAAAATTAATGACTTGTATTATCTGTAATTCTGTATTTGATGTTTAAGGTTATATAGGTTATCAGCTTTGTTGATCATTATTTTGAAGTGGGGTGTTGTTGTAATTTTGATTCCAGCATCATTGTCGAAGATGTGGAGGATTGTTTTGCAATAGTTGCACTCAGAGTCGAATGGTGTTGCGGGGACAAGGCGATTCCCCGGTTCGTATATGTGAAGCTTGTAAGAAATTAGAGGAGTCTGCTCGGTTTGAGCTACGGCATGGACATAAGAATCGAGCTGGAAAAGGTATGCTTATTGCATATATGAAACTAGAGTAGGATTGGTGTTTTCTTCGTTTTGATAGTTGTGTTGCTTTGCATTTGTTATTGGCATGCCTGTGGCAAGGCTCTCTTAAAATCGAGTTTTTATTTATTCGGGGTTTAGGGAGGAGGGGGCGGAAGGTTAGATGTTAGCATAATTGCCATAGTGACTTTGATGAGGCGCTTTAACATTATACCATAACATACTATACTAGATTTATCAAATGCGTTGTCCTTCCTGCTGAGTAAGAAGGGGGTGAAATACCTGTATGCTAACTGCTAAGAAGCTGTTTTGGGTCACAACAATGTAGAATTTCATGGACAGTCTGATGAGATATTGTTTAAACAATGTTGTGGCTTAACCTTATGTATCCTCTATTAGCTATATGTTTAGTACAAATTCAACTGTGAATTGTGATTCAAATTTGAATTTGTTCCATAAAACGATAAGTAGTGAAGTACTATGTTTCGTCGGAGGTTCTTTCTGGCCTTTTCAAACAGGTGCTTAAAGGTGTGTTTTCAGCTAATGTCGATTGCCTGTGAACAGGATCCTCAAAAGTTGCATCAAGGAGTGTGGATGAAGTTATGAATGATATTTTGATGAATGATGGGAAAGAATCTGCTAATATGGGATCTGGTAAGGAAATTGCTAGCCAAGATGAGGATGTAGATCTGCTTGGTAATGCATCTAATGGCAGTAATAGTGAGATAGATTCTGCCACCCCTGAAGAATTGCGCCAACAAGCTTTGGATGAAAAGAACAATTATAAGACCCTCAAGGGAGAAGGAAAATCAGCTGAAGCTCTTAAAGCCTTTAAAAGGGCAAAGGAACTTGAGCGTCAAGCAGCTTCTTTGGAACTCCAGTTGAGGAAGAATAGGAAAAAGGCTTTGACTTCTAGGAGCTCGTCTGAGACACAGAAAAACCAAGGCACACCTCCTGAATCAGGTAAAAGAGATAAGTCCACTAACATTAAGGAAAAGGATGATCTTACAGCAGAACTCAAAGAACTTGGATGGTCTGATGTGGATATTCATGATGCTAGTAAGAACCCTGCCCCAACTAGCTTAGAAGGTGAGCTCTTTAATCTAATCCAGGACTCTGGTGATACTAGTCGCAGTAAAGTATCTTCTGGTTTAGACAAGACTCAAGTTATTGCCCTGAAGAAAAAGGCTCTCATGCTTAAGCGTGAGGGGAAACTTGCTGAAGCCAAGGAAGAACTAAAGAGAGCAAAAATATTAGAGAAGGAACTAGAGGAACAGGAATTCTTGGCTGATGCTGATGAATCTGATGATGAGCTATCTGCTTTGATGCGTAGTTTAGATAAGGATGAAAAAAAGGATTTTTCTGCTGGTTTTGATATGGATTCTGCATTTGACTTGAGTAATCTCTCAGTCTTCGGTGGTGATGTTGGTATTGATGAGAACTTTGAAGTTACAGACGATGACATACACGATCCAGAAATGGCTGCTGCCTTGCAATCGCTAGGTTGGACTGAGGAGCCTACTCAAGTTAATGACATTGTGCCCCCGTCCACTTCTGTTGATAGAGAAGCACTTTCAGACGAGATCCTTAAGTTGAAAAAAGAAGCTGTAAGCCAGAAACGAGCAGGGAATATGGCAGAGGCAATGTCACTGCTGAAGAGGGCCAAAGCTCTTGAAAAAGACCTAGAAAAGTTTGATGTTAACACTGACGCACATGATTTCAGCGCCGAAAAAGATCATGAATCTGGTGCATTGCACGCTAGAACTTCTAACATAATTCCCAGTAACGACAGAAAACCACCGGTGAAGAGTAGATTCTTGATTCAGAAGGAGCTTCTGGCCCTGAAAAAGAAAGCTCTTGCTTTAAGAAGGGAAGGGAAACTAGAGGAGGCTGATAATGAACTGAAGAAAGGAAAAGTCCTTGAGCAGCAACTAGAGGAGATGGATAACCCTGGTAGAGTTGACACACAACTAAATGTAGGCTATGAAGTATCAGAGCCAGCAGTTGAACCCCTTGATTTATCTTCCTCTTTTGCTCCTGAGGATGAACACGGTGATGTGACAGAACAGGATTTGCATGATCCGGCATATCTTTCTCTCCTGAAGAACTTAGGCTGGCAGGATGAAGACAATGCAAGTATGATGCCCTCTGCTGAGGTATCCAATAAAAAGGCCGAGGCTTTGGTGGAAAGTAGAGCTACTGATACAATTGGTAAACAAAGAAAGAGTAAATCTGAGATCCAGAGGGAGCTCTTAGGTTTAAAGAGGAAGGCTCTGGCCTCAGACGTCAGGGACAGGAGACTGAGGCTGAAGAAATGCTTGAAATTGCAAAAAAATTGGAGGAAGAGTTGGCTGAACTGGAAGCACCAAAAGTAGAGATACTGGCTAATTTCTCTGAAGGCCAGGCTAAGGTTGAAGCCGCAATACAAGGAAATCTGCCTGAAGATTCTGAGCCTGTGGATAGAGGAACTTACCAAACACCTGTCAAAAGACCAGCTGAAGCCAATGATGCCTCAGATAAACGCCAAGTGGTGCAGGCAGCTATTCATGGATCTAGCCTTTCCCCAAGTGTTTCGCCAGAAAACCCAAAAAGTCCAGTGCAGCAAGAGATTCTTGCTCACAAAAGGAAAGCACTTGCTTTGAAAAAAGAGGGGAAAGTGGCTGAAGCGAAAGAAGAGCTTAGGAAAGCAAAGCAGTTGGAAAGAAATTTGGAGGATGGCAAACCCCAGAATCCTGCTGATCCTGTACCCATGGAAGTCTCGTCTTCTGTTGTGTCTACTACTAGGGAGGAGCATAGCACACCCACTTCCACCCAACCTGAGGAAAGGGATCCTCCCCGTGTGGCCCCAAAACCAATGTCCAGCCACGAGCGTTTTAAATTACAGCGTGAGTGCCTTAATCACAAACGGAATGGTTTGAAGCTACGTAGAGAAGGTAGAACTGAAGAAGCAGATGCTGAACTTGAAATAGCCAAGAAACTTGAAGCCCAGCTCGAGGAAGTTAGTCCTCCTAATCCAACCATTCCCACGTTGAATGACGGACCCGCTGGTGATGCTACTGTTGAGGATCTTTTTGACCCTCAGCTCTTATCGGCCCTTAAAGCAATTGGTCTCCAAGGTGATAACGTTGTCTCACAGACCCCAGTAAAGGCAGAGCTTCCCACGTCTAGCTCCATTAAGAATGAAAATTTCAATCAAGAGAGAACTCAGCTGGAAGCCCAAATTAAGGCTGAAAAAGTAAAGGCTCTAAACCTGAAACGCTCGGGGAAGCAAGCTGAGGCACTGGATGCTCTTCGTCGATCCAAACAAATGGAAAAGAAGCTTAATTCACTGCCTTCATAACTTCACATGTACTCTTGAGGATAAATCGGGATAAATTTTGGCTAATTATACAAGAATATGCCAATTCTGCTTGAATTGGACGAGGATTACTGTATAGGATTAAATTATTTTTACTGAACCAAGCAATTCTGTGAATATTTTATAAGTCTGTGCGTTCTTCTTGAACTCATAGTCTTGGTATCCTGTGAAGGCTTGTGTTCTCTTGTGTGTATTCTGATAGTTTAAATCACTATCGTCTGTAAGATTATTCTCTGTGATCCATTTTCTGGTCCGATGAAAGTCTTTCGTTTCAGCTCCTCTTTACTATGAGGCTATCAGTGAAACACTGAAACCTGTTGATGCTGAAATACATAACACCAATTTTCTGCTCCAAGTAGAAGTTTTTTCGATTGATTTAACAATTTTCAATTTTCAATTTTCTTTGTTCATGTATGTTAGTATCTGCATATTGGCGATCTATCTGGTTGGCCTCTTCATCTTCTTACCAACCAAAAAAATTACTTGGTCTTTTACATAAATTCTAAGCCAATCAAATCGGTGGGGTGAAAAGAGCGAGGAATAGTTTAAGTGGTTCGAGCTTCACACCTAATTTCAAGGGATCATGTGATCAATTCTCAACCTGTACTTGTGGCTCTTATAACATCAAAATATAACTCGGTGGTGGGACGAAGTATGTACCCCTGAGAGAGACAGCCTTATCTCCAACAAATCTGAGTGTATGGAATTGGACCATGCAATATTGCAATATATACTCCTTGTATTTATTGTTGTAATTTCCCCCATTTGTATCTACTAATGTTTTTCTGACAATCATATTATTCCATTTCTACGAAATTTCTATGATATTTTCTTGTTATACTCTATAATTGCAAAATTGTCTCATTCCTTTTTTTTATTATTTTGCATGAGATATATCTTATTTTAATATATTAATGAAATTTCTATAATAGTCTGTGTCCATTAAAAATGGGCATTCAAATTTTCTCCCAAATTTTATGTTTTTGTGCATTAATAAGTTTTTGTTTTTTTCCAATAACAACTTATGGGTTGGTGAAAATCAGTCTCAAAAGAGTTGATCAACAACATGAAACAAATTATAATAATATTAAATTTGCAAGAAAGTTGGGTACAAATGAAGTGGGAAAACGTGCAGATATTATATATTTGAAGAATTACATGAATTCCCAATTTTATGGAGAAATTGGAATTGGCACACCACCTCAAAAGTTTGCTGTCATTTTTGATACTGCAGTTTCATATCTTTGGGTTCCATCTTCTAAGTGCAATTCTTCTGTAAGTGCAAAGAATTAAACTTGCTTTTAAATTTTGTAGATATAAAGTGTTTATAACAATTGTACAATGTTCGAGTTGGTGATCATTTGGTTGACATATATGAAATGCGGGATTTATTAAAAAGTCATGAAGAACAAAATAGGGAAAGTAAGTTGCTTACACTATTCCCAACGTAGTTGGAGTTTGCTTTTAAGAAATTTTGTATGGCGATTAAACAATTTTATTTCTTATCAATATCTTAGAGGTATGTGTAATTAAAATGTATTACGTGATTGGAAACCACACTTTAATGAGGAAACAAGATGAGTAAATATGTAAATTTCTTTGTTTGTAATGTTTGATTGTTGAAAAGAAAAGGTATGGAAAAGTAAAAATGAAAAAATATGGATAAATTACGTAATTAATTTTTTCTCGTTTTATTTTCCACAACTTTTACTTCACTTTTCACTTACAAACGTGATGGAAAAGTTGTGGAACCCTATTATAATGATTTATTTGTATTAATATTGCTAAAAAAACAAGCATCCTATGTATATTTACCTTAAGCTATTATTAATTCATGTCAAAAAAAAGTTCCTTAAGCAATAATATCATTGTAGGAGGCTTGTCAATTTCATCCAAGATATGATTCAAGCCATTCAAGTACATACACAAAGATAGGTAACACTTTAATTTGCATGCTTCATTTTCTTTGATTCATTGACATACTTCGTATAATTTTGGACCATGATATAATTAATACGATGTATCAACTAATGTGACATTTTATTCCAGGTTCACCACATGAAATTATTTATGGAACAGAGGCAAAACTCAATGGTTTTCTTGGGCAGGATAATGTTGAAATTGGCAGTCTACTTGTCAAAAATCAAGTATATTTCCACTTCAAATTTTGATGCTTTTACCACATTTTTGCTAAGCTTGCCCTAACGACGAGTTTCTAAAATTATGCACGCAGATGATCTTCGAAGTAACAAGTGAAGAAAGCATAACATTGATACATGCTAAATTTGATGGTGTAGTAGGGCTTGCATTTCCAGATAACTTAGAAGGGAACGCGAATCTTATATGGTAAACATTATGATCAACAACTCAAAACTTACGAATTTTTACATGATATTTTTCATGATCTTATTTTATATGGTAAACATGTTAAGCCATCATCAACATACTATCGTCATGCAGGAATACAATGGAAGAACAAAAACTACTAAAGAAGAAAGTTTTCTCGATCTGGTTTAACACAGATTCAGAAGCAGAATCAGGAGGAGAAGTTGTTTTTGGAGGAGTTGATCCTAATCATTTCAAGGGAAAACATGTTTATGTTCCTGTGACGCCGAACCAGAATGGTATATGGCAGGTCAGTTGGTAAATGGAAAGAAGGAATATGCAGCATTAACATGAATATAATCCGGATTTCCAGAACATACAGTATTGATGACTTGCGTTTTTGTTCACCGTGGCTTCAGATTGAAATCGGAGAACTCTTCATTGGTAACCAATCATCTGGTATAGTTCAACGATCATAATGTTATTCAGATATAAATTATCTGCAATGAGTTACATTAAGCTAAAAATCTGATCATAAACTTGTTAACTCTGTAATTTCCGTTCATATTACATAGGCTACTGTCAGGAAGACTGTCCTGCTGTTTTAGACTCGGGATCACCATTACTTTCAGGCCCTTCTGTATGCTTTCGCAACTTCATCCATTTGATATAATGCATTGAACATCTTATGCCCTTGCATATATCACTTCCATCCATCCACACTCCCCATATTATCTATAACTAGGACTTATTAGACTATTCTGAATTCTCGTAAATTTTCAGGTTATTGTGATTGAGATCAACCACGCAATAGGAGCAAAAGGTGTCAAAAGCAAGGAATGCAAAGAAATAGTCTCCCACAATGGAGAGGCGATATACAATCTTTTAGCATCAGGGGTCTCTCTCCCTACCCTTCAAATCCCTCTAAATTCGTTCATTCTGATCTAAATCACCCAATACATGGAAGGGGTTAGAGAAGGTTTTTAGTAACCTACTAAAACATCGATTTATTCTATGCTGCAGGTAAATCCTGATGATATATGTTCGCAACTCAGCTTGTGCCTCAACAACGGAGCTCAGGACATGAGGTTATATAAAACCCAAATGTCTGAAGTAGACAGCATTAATATGAAGGACTCAGAAAAAATGTTTTGATAAACTTGCAAACGAATTGAATCACTTAGATAAGGACCACAGAATCACATGTACAGCTTCCTCGTTTTCACTTGTAAAACCCTTACATGAAACTTAACTGATTCCAAAGAGATGAGGATACAACTTTCACTAATGCATACACTGATCTTTTCTTCTACTATTAGATACGATTATGCGACAGTTTGGCAAGATTAGCTAAAAAAGTACTTTATACCGTCAAAGCAAGCACTTCAGATTTGTTCTACCAAAGAGTTCATATTCAATAACTCAACTGATCTGCAGGAACAATCTCAAGACAGTTCAAGAAAGAAAAAACAGCAAAAAACTTTTATCATTTGCAGATGATTTGCTATGCAGTGCCTGTCAGAAAATAGTTATTTGGATTCAGAAGCAGATGAAACAGAGAAAAACAAAGAAAGGAGTATTGAGATACGTTAGAAAGGTCATAATTTTTTTGCAGATTACTTTCTGCTTATTTAAACTTCTGAAGTTTCGTGTTTCGTCCATAATAGGATTAATATCTGATTATCTGGTTTTTACTCCTTGCAGCTATGCTTTAGCTTTCCGGCTCCTCAAGGAGACGTAGAAGTTCCTTGTGACAACATCCCATTCATGCCAAACTTGACATTCACAGTTGGAAATAAGCCTTTCCCATTCACTCCTCAACAGGTACGATTCGTTCGTGTTTTTTTTTTAAAGTTTGGGTTAAGGTGCGCCTCTATGTTTTGTTTCTTATATTTGTGTTTCATCAACCTCAATTTCAGTACATTCGTACTACTAGACAGCACAATAAAATGACCTGCCAGAGCCAATTTTCTGCGGTGGATCTACCATCACCTCCAGGATCATGGTATGCTTACCTTGCCAGCTATAATATAAGTGTTGTTTTTCTGAATGTAAAAGATTTTCCTACAGATTTTCTGATTGTTGCCTTCAACACAGGATCTTTGGAAATGTATTCATGGGAGTTTACCATTCAGTTTTTGAATTTAGCAAACAACGAGTGGGTTTTGCTGAAGCAGTTTATTAGACTCGTAAAAGTCGTAATCTCTGTAACCGTATTCAAGCATCTTCATTTCTGCCCAATATTGGCTGAAGCGCCTTATCTTTTTAAGTTTCGGCTACAGCTTAACAAGTACTGTAACAACTGCGGAGTAGTTTCCAGATTTGGGCTGTTAATAATTTAATAAATGTAAAATACTACAAATAATATCTGAGGTGTTTACACTATTTACTTGCTTTCCTACCCTGGTAACATATCATTTTTGCATCTGAAGTCATATAATATAGCCGATTATCCTTTCTAGTATAGTCATTCTACTGACCAATTTTGGATAAGGCAGGTCAGACAGAATAATATAAGTATTTACGACCGTGGCTATATCTTGGACAAAGGGACTCGTAATTTTGATGCAAAACAAACTCAGCAACAAACTATATGGATATCAGAAAGGCACATGATTCGATGAAGTCAACAACAATTAGAACAGCAAAATAACATTCACTGATGATATCTAAACTCTGTCTCACACACATGTATTAGTATTCTGAATCCCACACAACGGAAAAGAAAAAACTGAAACAAGCGGGGAAAATGTTATCTGATCAGCATCATTCAGACAGCCATGTATCTGCTCCACTGCAATATAAAGTCGTTATGACTGATCTTCATCACTGTCATTGCCAAAGATAGAGGCCACTGGTACTTTTTGCTTCTTAGCAGCACCACTGAATGAGCTCTGTCAAGATATAAAGCAGATTCAGACTTCATATAAAGGATATTAGGAATTAACCAGAGATGAAGTGCAATGTATCAAATATATAACAATTTTACATACTTTAGATGTGCCACCTTTGGCTGAAAAGCCAAACTTCAATGCTTTTCTTTGATCAATATCAACAGGTGCAGTATCAGCTTTTGCTGGAGTACTTCCAGGCTGATCTTGCTCCTGCTCTTGTGTTTGCTGCTGCTTGCGAGCATCAGCACTGATAAACAAAAGATCTAGTATAAGTCACATAATAATAAGAAATAGCTGATCAACAATATTAAAAATAAATAAATAAATAAATAAAGCTTGCAAGAACCTACATTTGGGCAAACTTGGCCATCTCCTTCTCTTGTCGTAGTTGTTCTCGCTTCAGCCGATCATCACGATTGCTGCCATGCATCTCTCTCATCTCCTTAAATCGCTGAAAACACAATAACAGATTAAAATGGGAAACCAGCATAAAGATGAAGTGCAATGTATCAAATATATGCAGGATTCATTGTTTACCTTTCTGTGATTGTGATCATAGGAGCTCAGGTGAGCTTCAAATTCCATAGCCAACTTGTATTGTTTGTTACACAGATCACAGAAAAATACTTTGTGTATTTCCTTCACCTCAGTCTGAATTTTCTGCTCCCGTTCTGCCAACACCTGATTTCAATATGTGCACGAAGCAGGCAGAAGAACCCACCAGGTAATAAAACTGCACGAAATTCTCAAGAGCTTCCAAAGTGGATGTTCGCTTATCCTATAACATTCCCCTCAAAAGGCATGCATATATGCTATATGCTGCCTTCTGCTAATATATATAGGTTTCACAAAAGTAATGAATCAAACCACTTCATCTTATACTCTATTACTTGCATTAGGGAAACTACAAACTAAATTAACAATATGATGGAATACCTCTCTCTTTCTTGCAACTTCTTCTGTTTCCTCCACCTCAATTTCAAGCTTTTTGCGTTGTATATTTTCTTCTGCCGTAAAGTAATCATCTTCTTCTTGCTTTCCAATCCCTAGCTTTGGATCTCTCATACCCGATTTTATTGGCTCGGTTATACCTAAAGAGGTCAAAGGACAATAAAATCTTACTTCGACAAACAGCAGTAGTTCGACAGACAAAAAGGCAAATCTTTTTCAGAGCATTAAATTATTTCAGAAAACCACAAATTTGCTGCACAAAGTTCTAGATGCTAAAAACCTCAAATGTTATCCATCATGCCAAGTGCTTTGGAATTGGAGTCATGATTATCAAAACGGTAGTTGTCTCTTCTTTTGACAAAGTATAAGATTTATAATATATCATGCCTAGTTTAACTACCATCTTAAGATTTACATTTTTCAGGTAGAATAGTCGGCACCAAAGCTATCATCTGGAAGACTGAAATTAATAAAGAGCCACTAAAACGTTTTCTCCTCCATTTGTGACTAGACTTCTCTATCATTGATGCTGTGCAATAAGGAAGTTACAGATGATATATTACATCTCTACTTAGTTCATGGAATAGAGAGAAATCTGCAACAAGCTCTCATCCATTCCATGCAAAAAAATGTCACCGAAACAGAACTTATGGGAGCTTTAAAAATCTGAAACCAGTATAACTTAATGAATCATATCATAACTAAGGAGCTGTTCTTTTCACCTTAACCAGATTTTTATTTTCTAAGGTAAAGAACAGGACCTAAGCACCTAACAGGCATACACCAGCATCAATCGTAGACATATCAATTCTCATGACTTATGAGACTCGTAACTCAAATAGCGAATTGATCTGCAAGGAGTATGCAGATGTCGAATCACACACAGACACACACACACACACACACACACACACAGTCATACACAAACACACAATTGGTACATCTGAAGGAACACATACCCTGTTCATCCTTTCCCAGTCCCTTTCCTTTCCATCCCATTTTCTGAAGAAGCTTGAATCCAACATTAGATGATGACATTTTCCTGTCCTCTGATGCTTGTTCAACATTATCTAAATCAACATTTTCAGTAGGCCTGTGGTTGATTGGCAAGCGAAAGTCTTCACGAAAATCATCACCATATAAATCCTGGTAAATAATTAGAAACAACAATTCAAATTTTAAAATGATCCCTCAGAAGCATGAAGAAAAGGATCTGCTGCACATGCAGCAGCAACCTAAAGGACACTAAACACCAACATTTTTCAATCAGATATCAAGTCTTCAGTATTCACTAAGCTGTTAGCAATTCTTAGGAATTAATAACTCATATAAGCGGCACAACAAAAATTAACCGTGGTCCTTAAAAAGTCATCAAGAATCTAGACACAGTTCTTGGACTCTTTGTGTAAATAAAGAATAATCAATCATGATTTAGGTCGTAGTTAATCAACGTGGGGTCAAAACAGAGCACAATAAATACCCTAACAATTTAAACCTCATATGACAAAATTCTTTACCTCTTCCCTATTGTTTTTTTTGTCTCGCATGCTTGACTCTGCTGCGCTGTATTTCCATCTACGATCCATTTTTGTATCTGTATCATAACAAAATACAAAGAAATTCACTCCTGTGAAAATTATTGTCAGACAAAGTTGTACTGTTTTCACTTTCAATATAAAATAATAATACCTTCTTAACATCCACCAATAACAAGCAATGAATGGAATATGAACCCAACAACAACAAACCCTTAGTCCCAAAATGGAATGTAAATAGACTTCTAGATGGTTTCTCTAAGATCATTACATTTGCCAGTCAGACGACAGCTATGAAAAGTCCTTGTATAACCATATTCCATGGATTTTTGCTTCGCATATACAATTGTCAATTTCTAGAGCTACCATAGATTCTACCAAGTACCAACAATAAGGAGATGTGTATTAAACATATGCAGGTTGGATAAGCAGGGTATTACTTGGTTCCAGTTGAAAAACCTAATTGAAAATCCTGCTTCATAGCATACTGCTCCTACAATTTCAAATAACATAAGAAACATTTCAATTTTCCAAGTACAAGTTATCCATAACCACTTCTTCCACACACAAACACTCAACCGACTGAATCACGCAATTTACAATAATCATAGGCAGTTCTCAGTCGTATCCCTGAGCTGGAATTAAAACACAAACATATAATTACCTCCAATTATCCATCCACTCACAATTCACAATACAATCTACCCACGACGATTCATGCCATCTAGCATCAAGATCAAAACTTGATTCCCATACCCAGAAAAAAACATAATATTCCCCTCCACAGTCTAATACTGTTCTTCATATGTATTCAAGCACAAAGAAAGCATGAAGAAACACATAAAACAACCCTGCTTAAAGCTAAAGTTCTTTTAAATTGTTTAATTTTTCTTCAGTGTTCACTCTATTAATAATTTTCAACATTATACCATCAAATTTCTCAAAAATATCCTCAATTTTCAGCAAACCACTTGCTATTGTTGCTAATACCAACTTTATAAGATGTAAAATCAATACTCAACCCATCAATTCTCCAATCAAATAAAAAAAGATTCTAATTTTATGACGAAAACTGCCAACAAATCAAAATCAAAATCAAGCATAAATCAGCTTCTAATTAAGTAAGTAATAGTAGTCGAGGAAAACCCTAAATTTGACAATTTCAGATCGCAATCATACACAAGAATTAGGGAAAAATCAAATTAACAATTCGAAGAAATTGATGTAAAAGAAACAAAATTAGGAGATTAGAAATAAAAATTACCAGAAGAGCGACGACCAAGGACCAACGTCTTGCTCGTTCTCTCTCTTTGAGACGCTGTGACTGTGTATTTGTTCAAACTCTGCGTTTCAGAAAATGTTGTACTCGTATTTTCCAAGTCATGTTTTCCATCTTATTATTTGGCACGTTAAAAGGGTTTGTCAAACACTATGTTACGATGCTCTCGTAGAGGCGGTGAGGCCACGTGAGGGTGGCTCTTGAGTGCGGATTTAATCATTCATTAATGAATAGTTCAAGCGTTGCCCCGAGATTTTTTATTTTATTTTTTTTTGAAACCTTACCCCGACATACTACTTCTATAGTTATGCAACTGTTTTTTTTTTTGACAAGCTATAGTTATGCAACTGTTAAATTTTCAGATTTTTTTTTTTTTCATGAGACGGATTGACGGAGCCAAAAAAAAAAAAAAAAAAATACAAGAAAACAAAACCAATACTACTTTATATCAATATCTATACTATTATACTAAAGTAATCCCCGTAGTTATCCCCTAAGTACACGTGTCACCACCTTATACAAAATTTTCCCGCCAAATTATTTATTTATTTATTTATCTTTATTTATTTTTTTGTTATTTGTCATTGACAGAAGTTTGTTGCTATATGTTAGGGAGAAGTTTTAACATTATATTTTGTAATTTGAATTAGTACTGTACGTAATAATATAAAATACTCTACTTAGGATATTATCAAAAAGTTTTTTTTTTTTTAATTATTATCTCCTTTCATCTTACATACATTAATTATACTACAAATTCACAATGTTTATTGTAATTTTTTTTCTTTTTTTATTATTTTTTTTTTTTTGTGTAGTTATAATGATTTCATTTTGTACAGTTTCTATTAAACGATTAATGAAATACTATTGCAAAATCGTGCATAGCACGGGTTTTGAACTAGTATATTATTAAAACTCATGGCAAGACATGTTGTTTTGCCATGTGTCCCCAATTTTGCCATTTGGCATATGACGTGTCGCCAAATTAAAACTCATGGCAAGACATGTTGTTTTGCCATGTGTCCCTAATTTTGCCATTTGGCATATGACGTGTCGCCAAATCATACCATATCATTAATAATTGAAAAACTTCATGCATTAACCTCTATGTATTAATGTTTAGTTTGATTGATAAACTCTTCATATGCATAACACCTTTCTTTGGAACGTAACTCCTCAATAATTACACAATAATAAAGTTTGTAAGAAATTAAACATACTCCATCTTTATTTTGTGCATTAATTCATAAAATTGTTTTTTTTTTTTTTAGAGAAAAAGATTTTTGTGCATTATGGATTAGTATATATTTTGACATTAAATTTATAAAGATTTGATTTATCATTTTTTATTTTACAAAGAGTTGATTATAATGCAAAAAAGTTTTTTTTATAGTCAAACCAACTCATACAAACAACAAACTTCTTAAACTATCATCTTTTAAAAAAAATAATAATAATAAAAAATAAAAAACCCACTTATGCTGTCAGTGACAAACAAGCCAAAATGTATACAGTTCTATTAAAATAATAAATTTTGAATGACCGGGACATCGCCCGGGCCCATAACTAGTTTAATATTAATAGGTACAATGCCAATATATGCTCAATCAATCATAATTATATTAAATGTTCATTTTCAAATGAAGGACCAATTGTAGTTGGCTGGTCATGAAACCAACAAAAATGTTCATTTTTATTCCAGTAAATGTTCATTAATGATTTTTTTTTCTAGTAAATGTTCATTTTTTGTTATATTAAATGTTCATTTTCAAAATGAGAGACTAGCTAGAGTTGGCTAGTCTTGGGACCAACTAATACCTACTGCTCCCATTTGCATGTATCACAGTATGTCTATATTGGAGTGTTCTGTATCTTGTACAATACTATAGCTATGTGGGATACCGAGGGTTAGAGGGTTGTTCGGAACATTTTTTTTATGTTTAGAGAGCCACAAGGACGGAGGTGAGAATTATTGATCCCAAAAATTCTTAAAATCATAATTGAAGCTTTAACCACTTGAGTTATCCCTAACTCTCTCGGAGCCATGTTGTTATTAGTTTTTTTTCCCCATACATTCCTTCCCTTTCTTACCAACCCTTGAACCTGGTAAAGTACTAAATTTCCCATCTTGTTTCAAGAAAAAAAAAAAAAAAAAAAGGCTTTACTAAGAGTTACTCCCTCTACTTTATTAGTGTCCATATTTATAATTTATCAATGGTAGGAATACTTTAATTATCAATAAATATAAATTATAAGGTATCTGAAAATTGTATATTAAGACAATTTCAACAAGTACGTATGATTATGATTAGTTGTACTCCAAATAAAATTAAGTTTATACTCTATGAGTGCTACATATTGTAATTAATTTAGGAGAATACTCCAACTCGGGGAAAATTACGAAATTCTACAATTATAATGTAAGCCAGTAATTAGCTAGGTGTTTTTTTAGACTTTTTTTTACTAGATATTAGTGTTGTTAATTCTACTCGATCGAATTCAAAAGATTAAAGTCAAGAAGTCATTGTAATAATTTTCCCTTCAAAAAATTAAAAATAAAAAAGTCATTGTAATAATTTAGTCCCGTAGAACAATAGCTAGATACATGCATTGAAATCTTGAAGGAAGTTTCTTAAGACCTAACACCGTAACTAATATTGGAATCTAGAATTATTTCATCAACATATACATGCTAACTTATGCTACGTACTGAATAATACATAGTACTTTGTAGTTGTCAAGAAACTAAAAATATACATTAATTAACATCTTTATGACCAAATTAGGTAGAAAAATTCACACGTTTAGAAGCAAAATTCGTCTTAATCAAACCAACAAAAACCATGGAATAATTATACATTAAAGTTTTGTGATTCTTTCTGATTTTAATTAAAATTAATAAACGTGATTACAGCAGGAAATCTTAAGAAACATGAGAAAAGCAAAGATATCTTAATTTAAAATTAATAGTTTCGTTGTGATCTTGATTACTATGAAAAGAGATTATGTACTGCTAACAACTTTTATATTTCGAGAAGCATTATTATATTATACACTTCTTTAATTAATACAATGTATTTGATAGTGGTACATTTAAAAGATCTATCGAATTTGTAAATTATTCCTAAAAGAGTAAGTAGAACGAACAAATGTTTAAATTGCTAATTTATTACACATGTATAAAAGTAATTTTGTTCTTGTAAAAGTGCTAATGATATTGTTGTGAATCTAATCATACGTAGAATAGATAAAAGTAGTGTTAAATGTTCATGTCTAAGTTATCACAATATTCACTAGCACTAGTGCTTGTTAATTCTATCTTTTTGTTTACCTACTTTAATCCATAATAGGAATTAAGGTATCGTGATATGATCCGTAACCAACTAGGTAATGCGATTTTTATTACACAAAATTGTTTTTTTATTACAAAAAAATTTAATTTTACACGTTGTACCATTAGTAGATGATTTAAATGAAATTATTGACAATGTGTATCTGAGTTTACTAGCCATGTGTACTGTTAATAACATTCTTTCTTCTTTCTTTTACACGTGGCATAGTTTGATGACTTTTATACTATTCACATATTCACTTTTTATCATTTTCAGTGATACAAAAGGGAAAACATAGTCATTTGTGGGATCTTGTTTGAATCAACTTATAAATCTTATTATAGTTTTTACTCAATAAGAATTAAAGATATTGATGATTATTTATGTAATGCATTAGCTATAGTGATAAATAAAACGGGTTTAGTTAAACGTAGGAAGTAAGCAATGCGGTATGTAAATGTATTGATTACATAAGCAATGATGAGGTATGTTACTATGCGTTGATTACATAAGCAATGAGGTTCAATACAAATGAGGTTCACCTACCATACCATGAACCTATGATCATGAATCAATAGAACTAACCGGCAAAGATGACTCCTACAGTCCTACTCTAATCCCCATTAGAACTAATCCGGCAAACATGACCCGCTAAAAATTGGCCCGACTCTAATTTAATTCAAACGACCCATTGTCACCTCCATTTTATTACCCGACCATTTATATATTAGGTCATTTGTATATAGTGCTTCCTATAATTTCAATTACGTACTCCCTTTCATTTTACCACTTCTGCTCATTGTACGCTCTTGTTGTCACTTATTTTAATCATTGAATGTAGGCTAAAGAGTTAACACTACCCTAAGTGTTATGTGCCAACAAAAATGTCTTATTAATAAGCATAGTTCAATGAAAATGACGTATTATTAAGTGCATTGTTTACCTCCTATAAAAAAGGAGTCAGAAAGATTAGGTACTTGACCAATACTTAATTAATTATATCAATTATACTCCCTCAAATTAATAAATTTATACCAAGTATGCAGAAACTCTTTTTAGCTAGCTAGCTTAAGGGGACAAAGATTTCTAAATTCACCATGTATTAATCCCTAATAAAATCTCACCACATCAAGGAACATATTTTTAATTAGATTCGTAGCTAATCAATTAGGACCTATGATAAGAAGATTAATCTATATTAATTGTATAATACATGCTTTTCCTTGAACTGGTAGTTTAAATTTGGCTAGCTAGGATAAAGAATATAATGTGTTAGGCCTACCGGATAAAGTTATATATACTCGATAATAATCTAAAAGTACATACATTTGACACAAAATAACCAATAAATTACTCCATAGTAATTACTTTGTACACAAATCTATAACTTAAATTGTTTATCGTATATATACGGAGTACTCGAGTAAAATTTTATACCATATTACATCTCCTCCTCATGTGATAACCTTTAATGACAAGATCGGATATTATTCTTCTTGTTAATCACAAATTTTAATCAAACTTGGCTAAGTAACTTAGTGACAATTATAAATTGAGAATCAAATTAAATTAAATTTTCCTTTCAAAAATTACATTTCTTTTAAGCTTAGATATCAATTTACAATAAAAACAAAAATCACAAAACTTACAAAGTCTAATAATTTTTGAGTACTATATGCTAAAAATAGTAACTTAAAAAATATGCAAATTAGAAAGAATTCTTCACCACTTTCCTAATTGAAACAACCCACTCAATAAATTGTTCGAGAATACTCCAATAACAACTGTAGAAGCATAACAAAGTACTCCGTATTGGTTAATTTATTAATTTATTATTATTGCCCACCTAATTGTGTTTACTAAACAAATTAAGCACAATCAATCTCCACCGTCAAACAATAATTGATCCAACGGTCTACATCTCTAGATTCTCTTCTATACCTCTATTTCTTAACATTCTCCCTAGTATAAATACATGTAGCAACCCATGCAAATTCTAAACCAAAAAACTTCATTCTTCAACATTTCAAAACATACACTTTCATTGATTTCTTAATAATTATTCTTCAATAATCATATTATATATTACAAATTAGAAGGTGATTAATTATTAAAATGGGCGGCGGTAGTAGCAAGCAATCTAGGAAGGGTAACACAAGAAACATGTGGGATGAACCTACACCACGGCGAAAGGTGTTCCCTAGCGACGAAGATAGAGGTTATTGGGTGGCCGAGCCCGGGATTGACCGGAAAGCATCGGCTTTCATTGCTAAATTTCATGAAGCACGTAGGTTTGAAACTCAATCTATGGCGATTCCTACTAATAACTAATGATTAAGTTTGTAATATATTTGGAAGTTGCAAAACATTGCTAAATATAGTACTGTTTTACGATGACCACTTATAAAATTTAAACTTAAACGACCGTATCTAATGGTACGGTACTATTCCTTGTACTATATATATTAGATAATCTAGCCTTCTTGAAAATAGAAGTATTCTTTTTTTATTATCTTGTTGATCGAGTATTGTCTTAATGTATGTAGATGTTAATTACATTGAAATCTTAGTAATAACATTCATGTCATCTATATATATGTATGATTTCTAGTTAAGGTCAATTGTTTAAATTTATGATATTTTCCTATCGAATATATAGTACGTATAGCTAGCTTGATCGGGTTGTCCACGAGGTTGTGGAGCACGTACATACATCTCCTCGATCGATCTTTCCTAGGCATTTAACTCCATTGGCCACTACGCGATTGAAAATCTTCAATCATCCTCATTATTGAAAGCTCATTTACAAATTAAATGTTAGTCATTGGAGTTTTATTATTTAAAAAAGACTAAGAAGTGGAGAAATTAATAAAGTAGCGCCACTTTAACTAAGATGCATGGTTAGCTTTGAGACGTAAATAGTTGTAAATTTTGATTAATTCATCGGGTATTAGTGAAATTAAAGCTTCATTCTCATGCTAGAAACACAGAAAAGGGGCTTTTTAGGTTATAGAATCTTAAGACAAATGTTAAAGAGATGTTTTTCATTAGGAACATTATGTGATTGTACTTAAAGTACATACTTATATTCGTAATTGACAGCCTCACTTTGGATGTTGAACCTCAAATCTTAGTTAAAACAACAATCCTTTATTATGTTTTTCCATGTTTCTTTCACTATTTAACTTTACAAATAATTCCTTTTTGTTACTCACTTTGCTTATATTAGACAAGTTGATGGAATTAAAATGTCGATTTGTTTAATTTAATTTGTCACGTTCAATGATGTGAAGGTAATTAAGATTAAGAACCAAAAGCTAAGCATATCTTAGAGATAAAGGAGCCGAAATTGTAATATAATTAATTAAGTGATAGCTTAAGATTGTAATCATGGAAAGTTAATGACTTTAGGTGAATTAAGATTTCATATCATCTATAACGACAATATTAAACTAAGTTGCATGATGACTTAGCTTGATGAGGCTCTATCCATGTATCTTCTATGTGTTTAGCTGAATCATAAAAGACAACTAGATTTAGCATCTCATATATATATATATATATTAAAAAAAAAACCAAATGTAATGTGTGTTTTTCTCGTAGTGTCATCAACTGAGTATTAATTCTACAAATAACCATTAATGAACTAACTCGCTAAATCGAGACACCAAGACAATCAATATTCAAAAGATGCAAAAATGCATCTATAATATAACCACAAGCCACAACTATATCATGAGTTCATGAACATAATGATAAGATTCATGCACAAGACTTGACCACCTTTACTACACGAAAGAGTTAGGAATGGTAGGTCGGTAGATCAAATCATGTTTTTTTTTTCTTTTTTTTCTCCTAATGTACGTACGTATACCTTACTAAACCTACTTTACGTGCACAAAAATACCCTCAATTCAACCTATCATGCATGATTATTAAGAATTTTGCATCTTATATGCAGTAAAAATCTAGTCCAAAGTACAAAAATTATATGATAGATGTCTACTAAAGATACTTGTTTCTTTTATTACTTGTTTCGCACTCTCTTCCAAAACGTACTACAATAATATTCTCTACTAGTATAAAAAGATAGCCAGGCTGTATTTGTTTTTGCTTTTGAAGGAGAACCATTCAAATAATTTGAAGACTCAACTTTTTGAATGATCCTCGTTCGATATGATCCTTTATTTTCTTTAATTTGTTGTTCGTTGCTTCCCAAATTTGTATACCCTTGTGCTTGCTAGCTCAAGGTTTTAAGTTCACTAACCCTATAATGTGTGTGTATATATAGCTAGTGGTTTTGTTGTTCTAGTGTTATATATTATTCTCGAGTCGTAAAGGGTGGTACGGATTGGGTATATATTAACCATTCCTTCTATCAATTGAATTTGCAAAGTGCATTGCGACAAACTCTTGTTATTCCCTGATCTTGCATGTTATTAATTTGTCTTAGATATCTTTAGCATGTACACGTATTTAAAAAAATATTTAGAAAAGCTCGTCGTTAACACACATTTTTGATAATGTGTTTAGAAAGTTTCCGCAAGTTATATAGGACAAGCATAAATTTGGAACGACTAATGTGTACATATATAAGACGGTAAATCAAGCTAAGCATCAAGAGTTCCTTACCTTGGAAAAGTGGGGTGGATGATGAGAATGTTAATCAAACCAATATTGTTGATATTTTAATCTAATACATCGGAAATTAAAATTTTACACTTTTACCTAAGAAGAGACCTCAATTACGATCTTTCGTAAAAATAATATGAAGCATGCATATTTTTCTTGTTTTAATGTTATAAATTTTAAAGTGTACAAACTAATCAAGATAAAGATCGAGGTATATATACCTAATTGTTTATAATCTTCATCGATATGATCCTTTTCTTTGTTGCTTCCCAAATTTGTATACCCTTGTGCAGTTTTGTTGCTAGCTCAAGGTTTATAGCTCACTAACCCTATAATGTATATAGCTAGCTAGTGGCTTGTTGTTCTAGCTAGGGTGTTATATTATTCTTGAGCCGCAAAGAGTGGTACGTATTGAGTATATGTTAGCCATTCCTTCAATCAATTAAATTTGCAAATAAAGTGCATTGCAAGATTTGCAACAAATCAATTTTTTTTATTCTCCTATAATTAATTTGTCTTATGTGACTCTGACATATACACACATTTAGATATATATATGTTTAGAAATGTCGTTAACACACATGCTAATAACATGTTAATTTTCCACAAGTTATACACGACAATCGTTTTGTAACAGCTAATGTGTATGTATGTATATATAGTAATTGGCAGTGAACCAAGCATATATAAAGATTTTATGACTTACCTAGGAAAAGGGGGATGAATGAGAATGTTAAACCACAAATTGTAAAACTTTATTACAAAGTTCTTCGAAAAAAGTATTGAAATTTTCATATATAAATCATACATGTAAAGTACCTGAAGTTGCTTGAATCTTACACTGAAATTAACAACTTAATTAAATCATGTTATACTCCTAATACGATACAAGTATGGTATTGGATGAAACTCAAATAAATTCCACCCTAGCAATAGTTACACTTATAGGTCTGATATATACTCCACTAATACCAAAAGAGATATTCCTTTTTCACTATTAATCAACCCCAATTCTCCAAACTATTATTATAGTATTAAAAAGCTAGAAAAAGCTTTTTATTTTAACACTTTATACTCTTTAAACCATCCATTCAGCAACAATTTTTCTGCTAGTATGCCACTAGAGGAGCTAAAAGTGTACACTAACCTTTATACTTCGTTTTTAGTTGATTAATACAAGTATTAGATTACTTAGAATAATTTCTTGTACTAATAGATATTTTTATTTTCCATCATATATATTCATTCTTAATTTATCATTGGTGTGATTCACGTTCCCTCCATTTGTATATAAATTATTCATATAACTAAGGAATCATCTTAATCTAGAGGTTAGAATATAATGAAATTTGGTTCTTGCTTTTGTTCTTTGTGGGCTATAACTTCTACTCCTCCATTTCAGAAATAGTACTCGTATAATTTTTATGTATGAGTTTTGGACATAAAATATATACTTTCTTCGTTTCAATGTCACAAACATTAAAGTGGACAATACCGAGATGAGGTCGGTTTAAATGCCTTATTATTCTTATTGTTCACGTTATGTCTCCCTTAGTCTTTGATTTTTTGGGTCATAAAATTGACTGAAGGAAGCAAAGAATTGAAATAAAGGCTAGCTACCCCAAATAAGGAAACTAATTACTTTATGTTATGCTCTATTAAAGGTAATTAAAGTTAGGGTTATTTCACAAGAATTCAAATTTTTGAACGTTCATTTCCTTTTGAATGGTATCTTGCCTTCCCATGTTCAAAAATTCTAGATGAATAATAATGAAAGGACCATTTTATCAAATGTTCTAATCATTCAACTAGTCAATGGTAGACAAACTTGTAACAAATTGAGATTATTTTTGCCTAGCTTTTTCTTGATTTCCCAAATGAAATGAATTAATTTCAACCCAAGATTGAAGAGTCAAGTCTTAATCAATTTTTTTAACCAAATGAAGGGAATCTTATAATGTGTCTTGTTCACAAGAATCTGAATGTTTTTCTATGTTGAAAGGGGAGAAGGTCTGGCGCATAGCTCCTATATGCAAACATTGCATATAGGATGGCAATGTAGTAATAAAGTTGAAGTTGTAGTTGGAGTATAAAGTACCATTTGATAGGTAAATAGTACCATTAAAAGTTGTAGTGGTATAAATATTATGCTAATAGTACAAATAAGTATGTAAATGGTACATCAAAATATTATACCATTGTGAGATATAATAGTAGTACTAAGATCTAATGGTACAATATACATGCATAATAGTACAAAAAATGTACCACTGTAACCATAAAAAGTACCATTCTGGATGTCAAACCTCAGCGCTTTTCCACTTTTGCCCTCCTATATGCATTTTTGCATATAGGGACTATGCGACTAGTGGGACTCAAAAGGATCAAAGGAATGATTCTTAATAGGGTTCAAGGTTATTGTAAAATAAAGACGTTGAATAGTCAAGGTCCAGAAAATAAGTATTGGGAGAAAGTATATAAATTGCTTGATCTTGAATAATTTAGTCTACGGGGATTGATTATAGACTAAAACAAGCTAAGCAAAACTAGTCTAATTTTATTACGAAGTACCTTTTATGAAATACTACTTTTAATACTACCTCCGTTTCGTATTAGTTGCAACTTTGGAATATTTTATATCT
Organism: Chenopodium album; assembly: GCF_948465745.1. Classification (NCBI taxonomy): domain Eukaryota; kingdom Viridiplantae; phylum Streptophyta; class Magnoliopsida; order Caryophyllales; family Amaranthaceae; genus Chenopodium; species Chenopodium album. Next base: position 4,492,220 of record NC_137855.1, read on the forward strand.
CACAAATAATACCCAAAGTTGCAACTAATAAGAAACGGAGGTAGTATAAATTTAGTCGGTATCTTCCACCACTTATTTGAATCAAGTAACATTTTGACTTGGTCAAAACACTAAAAGCTACTTTAAAAGTAGTTACTGAAAATACACGTAGATAGTGAAATACACGTAGATATGAAACACTTCGTATACCCTTTTCTTACAGCAATACTAACTATACTTCTATAAATTAGGCGATTACAAAATGGTCCTCAATCAAATATATTTTAATTGCTCTGAGCCTAGCTTAGAGAAGGCACACTATTGCATCGATAATTTTAGGCCCTCTATTTCATGCTTCAAAATAGCTTTAGAGAAATCTAGATGTTCCAAATAAAATAGCTTTAGAAAAGCCTAAATGTAATATCACAACAAAATTTATTATGATTGTAATCTCACGACCTTCCAATCTAGCCTACAATCTACTAAAAGGAGTGGCTAAAATGGAGTGCACAATCCAACTCGATAAAAGCCATAACAACACCAAGATCGATCTACCTACACAACGAACAATCACAAGTTCATAACAACACCTAGCTAGACATAGCTAGCCACGTACATGATTGTACATCCATACCTTGCGGCATATTATAGCAATCGCCATGTTTGTTGGCTCAACCTAATAATCGAACTTTGTAAAGAAGATTTTCTTTTGGCCTACCTAGCTTGTCTATCAATATAATAAGGCTCTCATATATACACTCTTATATACGAAGTATATACTACTCATGCGATTAATCCCTATCCTTGTATAGTTAATTACTCGTATAATAAAGATTGTTCTAATTTACCATACAACCATACCTTTCTTTTTCTTTTTCTTATTATAACTATATATATTCATGTACTATATATAATCATGTAATATTCGATATCAAAGATATCTAAAGAGTGAGGTAATAATTATTACAATGACAAATCACTATTTAAAGGAAATAAGGGCAAAAATTCATGATTTTAAAGTTAACCAAAGGGCTAATTACAACTTTGCTGTGCACTTTGCCAAAATTAAATGAATAAAATGAAATCGAATGGAGCACATCATTCTTTTTATGGCATCATTGCAAGAAGGGCTGTCCTTTCCCCTTAGACGTTAGACCGCATAGGAGTATAAATCAACAAAGATATCTTTTTCTTTCTTTCTTATAATCATCACTGCCAATCACTTTTCCATGCTTTTGGCATCATATTGGAAGGAACATGCTTAAACACACAGAATTTGCCTTATGGGTATTGTTTTTAAGGGTCGATAGATCCTAAAGGTCAAAGGATGTAGACAGAAATTTGATCTCACGTATTGGTTATCACCTTTATTATCAAATAACTAATCTAGTTTTGTTCACCACTACGATTAATATCTATATTATTAAGAATCAAGATAACTTTAATGGTTTATGGTATGTTCATTTCACCTAATTTTGGTTTTATTTTTTTCTTTTTTGTTTTAATCTAAATTTATCTTCAATTTTGACCTTATTCTAATCTTATGACAAATAGAAATTATCGATTGACATGTCATTGAATTTGCATTAATGTGTATTTTTCGAACATGAATTTTTCTTTATTTTTTATCAATTAAGGATTTAAATATATTTAGCAAAGTAGCAATAAGTAAACGTAAATAAAATGATTTGATTCGATCAATTTTTGAATAAACAAACATTTGCTTTAATAAGTTAGGGGGTCTGTTCACTTCAGCTTAATTTCAATTTAGTTCAGTTCAATGTAGCTGCAATTATTTCAGTTCAGTTCAGCTCCCAATTTTCTTCTGTTATAAAATATTCATTTAGGGCCTGTTCTCTTACGTTGAAATTCAGTTCAGTTCAGTTCAGTTCAGCTCCTAATTTCCTTCTCTTATAAAATATTCAGTTCAGTTCAGTTCAGTTCAGCTGAGTTCAGTTCAGTTCAGTTCAGCTGAGTTCAGTTCAGTTCAGTTCAGCTGAGTTCAGTCAATGAGAACAGGCCCTTAAGCTATATTCAATTCAGTTCAATTCAGTAAATGTAAACGAATCCTTAAACGGTACATCCCATCAAAAAAAAATAATAAATAAATAAATGAAGTTGAACGGTACGTACCCGGTACCCGTAAAATTTGGCCTCACGTAGAGCCTTTTTTTCTTTTTAATAATTGGCCTCACGTAGAACTTGTTGACATGTAAAATTTGCCCTCACCTATTGAGACTTACAACGGCCCACCGCTATAAAAATTGTAGGGCTAAGTACCAATTATTAAGTCTAATAAGCCCATTAGTTGGGAAATAGCTGTCTTGATTCTTTTAACACTATAGTTATATGTAAATTGTCTTAATCAAGCAAAAACACCACCAGAAAAAAAATAATGTGTGACAAAACCAATTACAAATCAAAGCTTAAAAAAGATAGAAAATTCTTTAAAATTGGTTACTTTTGGTGATATGCATCTTTGCTATTTTTTTATTGGTTTTAGACAGACAAAATGAAATTCAGTGAAAATAAAGGAAGGCTATCAAATCACTACCACATAACATGTCTTCAACAAAAGTCAGCAAAACCATCGAATGAAAAGAGTGTATATATACTTCCTCCGTTTTTATTTTTTTTATTTTTTTATAGTTGTAACAGTTTGACTTTTACACTGTTTATAGACTCTACTTTGACTAGCTTTAACGATTTATGGTTAAACAAAAATATAGTCATGTGGGATTGTTAGATTCGTCTCGATCTACACTATTTTAATATCTACAATAATGTGTATAATTTTTACATATTCACAATTAAAGATATTAACGATAAAATAGTGTATCTACAAGCGTAAAAAGAGAAGTAGTGTTGCAAGTATAAAAAAAAAAAACAAAGGAAGTAGATTATTGATACTCATTAATTCGACCTTGTAATCTTTGTAATCTAGCCAATTACAATGAATTTTTCTTTTCTATGATAAAAAAATTATCTAAACATATCTATAACTATTACTAAATTAAGAACCGTGAATTACATCAGCCCTTCCCCTAAGTGTACACATTTCAAGTTATTTTATAGCTTGTTTTTTTGATAAAATTTTGGTCAACTATTTCACTAACAATCCAATTAATACCCTAATTTTTTAAAAAATTTATGCAAATGTGTAATTTTTATTTTTTTCTTTACTATTTTAAATTTTAGTACATTAACTAATATTCAAACTTAGTCCAATAACTTTGCAATTATTAAGTACTTATGCTCTGTTATCTTCACCTTAAAAACATATTATACCATAAAATAATTTTAGTCAATAAAATAAAAGTTTATTTTAGTAAAAATAATATCATTTTTGTAAAACTAATTTTTAATTCTTAGAAATCGTAACTATAAAGAAAAACATGGCAGAGAATTAGTAAAAATAAGTTTTTATCAGTAATTAGTTTAGTAAAAATAATTTGAGTTTGATAAAAGTAATTTCATTTCAGCATAAATAATTTTTGTTCAGCAAAATTAATGTAAAGAATAGGGCCTTAGTAAAATTTTAGCTATGAAAAAAAATGTAAATAAATCACGAAAATACAGTATAGGCTTAAATTTTTCCTTTGTTGGCATTAAAATTTTGGTAACAAATATCAATGTCAATTATTTTCATTACCTTACTTAATTAGAAAACATGGAAAAACCCGTGCATTAAGTAGCATGTTTTTCCTTACTTTTAATGTGTCTCCACTATAATAATTCAATTATTAATTATGAAAACCATTATAATAATTCAATTATTAAAATTAACTTTAATAAGTTTGACAAAGTCCATCCAGTCTATAAATTTTTTTTTTTTTTTTTTGACAGCTAAAACAAAGAGACCTAGTCTCCAAACTTCAAAAGACCTGCAGACAAACAGTGAAAATAAGGCATAAGCAAAAAAAATTTCCTAAGCAGAATTCTGGTTCACTGAGCTCCTGTTTCCAATCCCTGCAGCCACCTGAGAACCTTTGGATGTTGACAGTAAATCTTTACATGGCATTGGAGATCGTCCAAAGCTATCTTGAGACCTTTATGAATAGCAGCAAGCACACAGATATCACCATCTTCATGATCACACAGTTCCTCACCCTTGCTAGCCAATCCTGCATCATTTTCCAAAACCCAGCTCCAGCCTGTATACTTGCCCTGCTGCTTACACTTACTGATCTTCAAGGTAGTAGTCCTGCACTTTCCTGTCCCAGCAATCAGGTCTAGATGTTGGTTCTTATCAGAACTGTTATGACAAAAACCAGGAGGATAATCACTTTCCTGCTCCTGGTTACTGTCCTGCTCTTGCTTCTGAAAATTAAGAGCAACTCTGCTTTCCATGGACATAATAGATGAGCGAGGATTAGGCTTAGAGTTTTTGAATATAGCACCATTCCTGGCCTCCCATATGCATTCAAATCCTGCCAAGAAAGTTTGCAGACTTTTTTCCATGTACTTGCCTTTGGTACCCAGCAACCTTAGCCAATTCTGAATCCAATCTTTGATTGGAATATTGTCTTAGAAATCCACATTTATACCCAAATTACAGCCTTTCCAAACATGTCTAGCAAAAAGACAGTCCCTAAATAAGTGCTCCACGGATTCAAGATGTTTGCTGCTCTCATTTTCACTGTCAAAGCAAAGTTGGCATAGGTGATTGTCTCCTAGTCCCCTTCTTTTCCTTTCACATCCAACAGGAAAAGCTCCTTTGATAATTTTCCACAAAAAAGTTTTTTGCTTAAGAGATCCAGCATGTTTCCAGAATTGTTTCCAGAATCTGTTATTTTCCAAACCCTTAGGTTGATCTTGCCCAGAGCAATTCTTTAAGTCAAAAAGGAACCTGTAGCCACTCTTGACAGTGTAGACCCCAGCTCTATTTCCTTTCCAAACAACAGTATCATCATATCCTGCTTCCAGATGGTGAGAATGTTGGATTTGCAGTGTGGTGTTATCAGAGAACCACATCCTACACATATCTAAATCCCATTCACCATTCATGTTCACTAGTCTGCAAACATAGTCAGTTGAGATATTGTTTTGGTTCTTCCACTCTAGTGACTTGCCCTTTACCCAGGGATGGTGAATTCTAGCTTTGCACCCATCACCTAAGGACCACATGCACCCTTGCTTAAGAACCTACAGACCCCATTTGACTCCCTTCCACCCTCAAGTACCAGCACTTCTACTTTCCCAGCTGCAATCAAATAACTTACTGTTGTCAATCCCATATTTTGGGCAAAACACCTTACCAATGAGGGACTCATTGTCATGAATAATGCGCCACCCTTGTTTAGCTAGAAGAGCTTGAATAAAGAGTCTAGCATCCAAGATTCCCAACCCCCCTTTTTCCTTGGGTTGTGTGAGATGGTACCATTTCTTCCAGTGTACACCCTTGCCAGACCTGTTCCCTAGCCACCAAAACTTGGCAACAATACTGTTAATCTTTTTTAGAATGTTGATAGGGCACTTAAACACAGATAAAACATAAGTAACCAAACTTGTTAGCACAGACTTGATAAGGGTAAGTCTCCCAGCATGAGATAAGAAAATTGAATTCCAAGCATTTAGCCTTTCTCTTACACTGTCAATTAACCCACCAAAAATCTGCTGTTTGTTTTCTCCAAAATCAGCTGGTATGTCAAGATACACACCAAATTTATTGCTCCTCTTAATGCCTAGCAGATCACTAAACCCAGTTACCTCATTATCATTCATGTTAGGACTAGAAAGGAGAACTGATTTTTCCTGGTTGATCACTTAACTTGAGGCCTTACAATAGATGTTAAGCACCTCCCTTAACTTTTGCACATACCTCTCTTTGCCTTGTAAGAAGAAAATTGAGTCATCCGCAAAGAAAAGATGACTTATTTTAGGAGTTTTATGAGCTACACTTAGTCCCACAATGTTACCTTTTCCTTCCTCAATCTTAAGAAGACCAGACAGAGCTTCCATACAGAGTATGAATAGGTAGGGGGATAAGGGATCCCCTTGACGAAGGCCACATTTAGGGAGGAACTTATCTTGAGGAGAGCCATTTATAATTACAGATAACGAGACAGAACACACACAATTCATGATATGATTTTCCAAAAAATAAACTTTTAAAAAAAATTGTTAAGCATGATATGATTTTGCTTTCGTTCTATGTGTATGAAACTTGATCATATCTTACTAGAACACATGAGCAAAATTAAATGTGTTTTTAGTCTTGTCAAAATAAAAAAAAAAATTAAATAAAAATAAAATAAAATGTGTTTTTAGTCTTTTTCTTTGAATGCTCTTTTTAATACATTTTGATAATTTTAGTACTCTAAATTTGATAATTATTAGTCTTATTAATTATTCAATTAAAGTTTAATACTTTATTACTTATTGTTACTTATTCCGTTTCATAATAATGTTTCTGTATACGTAAATCGATATAAATTATTGATTGTAAATATCTTTAATCTCATACGAACAAAAATATAAAAGTTAGATATGAATAACGCACTTACCAAGACAAATCATACTATACCTCATATAGTCATATACTCATATGGCTATGTTTATTTTTATAAATTAAGAAAAATTTAGAAGATTTCCTCTCATTTTTAATAGTGAGAAAGATTCCAAATAAATTAGAACATTATTGTGAAACAAAAATAGTACAATACAAGTACTTCAACCGCTTTACATTTGCAACTTTCGACATAAAAAGTATTTGACCAATACTTTATTATACGAAGCATTTTGTATTAGTCATGAAAAATTAAATTATGAAAATACAATTTGAAACATAGCTAAAATATCTTGATGATTTCGTGTTTTCTAATACTACATCTTTTTTTGTAACTCCCTTGCAATCTACATGGTCCCGTATGCACATGCTTGATGATTTTTTATATACACTATGATTTTTTATATACATTCGGGTGTAAGATGTATTTAAGGTCATTTTTTTTTTTTGCTTATTTGATGATCAAATAAGTAATAACCATCACTTAATTATCAAAATAAGCAAAAAAAATATATTGGATGTACCGTGCACTTGGGTGTATATAACAAACTTCTGAGAAAATGGTGTTAGGTCCTGTTCTTTGAGCTATTATGCTCTGCTCTGCCATGCTCACTCTATCGTGCTCTGCTGAAATTTTGTTCAACTTTGCTCCGCTGAAATCTACTATGCACTGCTCTGCCAGAAACTCAAAAGAACATAGCCTAATAGTTTATTGAAAAGTAAATAATATAAAAGCAACAAAATTATAAAAAACATTCAACAAAATGCCGATTAACACTTTCAAGATTGGAAAAGATAAGAATAAAAAAAAAATATATGCTAAGTAAATTTAGGCTGTATTTAACAGCCCCCTAAAAAAAATTCCGAAGGAAGTAAGGTTTAAGCAAAGGGTTATAAGCACAGGAGTACAAAATCCATGCACAATAATGAGACCATAAAATCGAGAGAGCAACATACCAAGAGATCTACATCTGTATTACTGTATAGGAAAAATTAATAGAACACCCAAAAGGCCAAAATAGTACTACTCCGTGCTTTGTAGGTAACAATCGGGGACAGAGGAAGTACGTAACAACGACGACCACAGCCCACGAGTACATGACTCTCTATGGCTAGTGACTCACGCGGTCACGCCCAGCCTTTTCAAAATTGTGATTCCCTCCTACATTCTATCTTTCCTCGATAGTTATTCCCAAATTCTAGGTTGTTGGTGTTCTTAATTTTAGCTTCAATTCTGGGACTTTCCCACTTGTTGCAAAAATTACTGGTTTTGTAGTTTGATAATCACCACTCAATTGGGTTTTCTCAATCTCTTGAAGAATTGCAATATACGCAGCAATTTTTTTTGGGGTTTCCGTAAAATTTCTAGGTAAACTTTCTTCTTAACCATTTCAATTTTATGTAGAAATTTTGTGGAAAGAATTCAATGGTTTGAATTCAGCACTATCCAAAGTTGTTCCTTGCTCAATTTCCTCTTTTCGATCATTTTCGCCAATTTGTGATGGTTGTTCTTATGTTAGGGTTTCTAATTTGCTCAATTGTTTACTAACAATGTCGAAATTTGTTTAGTGACTATACTTTAAGCTTAACCCAATACTACAGTAGTCTAAATTACCATATGTTTTGTCGAATTCTCAATTTCCAAACATATTTCCACTTGCCATTTTTGCTTTTGATAAATTTTCCTTTTTTCCTAGGTTAGTTGTAGAATTGGGTGATATTGTTCAATTATATGCAGAAATTTTCTAATAATATCATTTACTTTTGTGTAGAAAGACTAGAAATGGTGGTTTTCGCGGCGAATTAGTGTACTATGGGACTATGGGTTTTGCACTATTAAGTTAGGGTTTTTTTTTTGTTTTTTTTTTAATTTTTTTTAATTTGTTTTTTTTTTTTTTATGTTATTACTGTAACATTACTATTAATTAATTTAAAGTTAAAATGTAACAGCCTAATTCATATAGTATATGCATGTATCATGTATGATTTATTGGTTAGAGAGAATTACTGTATGTGAATTGATTTTAAGCTTTCTAATTACATGATCTGGGAAGAACTAAAGAAGAAGAATAGGGAAGAAGCCAGAAGTCATAAAAGGAAAAAAAAAAATCTGGGTACCCTTTGAGCCGACGCGGTTTTTCAACTATATCTTAAGTAGAAAGATAAGTGAGTTAATTAGAGGAGTGATAATTTTTAGATAAGAGTAGATTGGGGAGATAATTTTGTGGTATATTGTGATGAATGATTATTTTGTAATTGGGGAGATTGCCATTCCTCTCGAAAGATTGCCAAGGCCGTAATTGGTTATTGCATTGTTTAGTATTTAATTTACTTGTTTTTCCTAATCTTTTAATCTCTCTGTTCAGTCCTTAATTTCTTTGTTTTGGTTGCTAATCTGAGCTAGTGAGCTGATTCATAACATGGGCCTCAAAATTGGCAGAGTTCTATGATTTGTGATCTTCCACTATGCATTGTAATTTGATAATCTTTCTCTTAGTAGTTGCTCAATTGAGCACTTTTGACTGTTTGTCCCTCGAGAAATCAGAATATGTGAGGAGAAGCTAGTTAGAGAGCACTCCTGTTGTGCCCATCCATTTGTTGCTACAACACACCCCTTACTGGACTTTGTTTGGTTAAAATTATTGAATAAAATCAATAAAAGAATTTACATTGCCTAGTGGACAAGTTATTTTTATGGAATTTTGGTCCATATATTTAATTAAGGCCTTGTCAAATTGATTAGTTTCCTCCATTCTTATCTATTTTGGCTGGCATTCTGTCTAAGAGTTAAAAAGGATTGGAATTACGTTCCTCCCCACACTTTGTTCTTTTTTCCTAGCTTTTATGTGCTATTATGCAGTTGGTAAAACCACCATAGTCTTCACTTTGTCACCATTAGCGATGCTATCGTAGTCTCTGTTGTTCTCATCATCTATCTTTTGTAGTATAGATATTGATTATTTCACCCCGTAGTATCAATTCTATCAATCTGCGATTGCAAAACTAATTGGGTTTCGTTGTTGAATGTGAATAGAAGACGAAGAAGTGCAAGAGGACAACATAAGTAGTGAGCAAGAGGATTGATTTGAATTACACTACTCTTTAAGACGATTGAGGTAACTTATAGAAATTCTAAAGTTATTATTTTTAGGGTTCATGGTAGGGTGATCAATGGAAAATAGTAATTGATTTCTTGTGATTCTATTCATAGAAACATGTTAGGATGCTATCTGATATCCACCTGAATCGTGTATACCTAATCAATTCATAAGGTATGTGGTGCTGGTTATTACTTCATTACCGTATTAATGCATGTTGTTTCTGTGTATATATGGTTTACTGTTGTTAAATACAGCAATGTGTATACTTTGGTTGGATTTGTATGCTGGCAAGGTTAAGGTGGTTATGGGTTGCTGTGAAGTTCAACTCGAAACTATGGGTTGCGGAGTGGGCTAGATTCTGTTGGAGTACTGATGTGATTCTGGGAGGTGGGATGCAAGGTCTGAGTGGTTATTGTGGGTTGCAGTGTGGGCTATTATTATGTGTGAGTGTTATTGAGATGATGGAAGGTGAGAGGCAAGTTGTAGTGGTTATGGGTGGCTGTGAAGTTCAGCTAAAGATCGTGGGTTGTAATGTAAGCTACTATTCTGAGTGAGTGCAGTTGTGATGCTTGGAGGTAAGGTTGGATTGGGGGATGATGGGTGGTAGCTGAGTGTCCACAACTCTACATCCTGCTGGGATGTGGCTGCTAGTTGGTTGGCAGGAGGCTTTTGGCTGTGGGGCTGCGGCAGTGCTGAGCAGGCTGCGTGTGTGTAGGCACCATGCTGCTACTGGGCAGATAGAGGGGGTGCAAGTGTGTTTATGTGTGTGTGAGGCCTCAGTAGCATTTCGCTGGGCTGCTAGTGGTTGCAAGTGCCGCCATTGATTTACTGGTGTGCTGCATGTGTTTGCAGCTTTGCAGGTCAGGTGCTGGACATAGCATATAGTTGCGTTGTATTTATGCCACTTGTCCATCATCTTGATTTCTAAATGCTTCATTTGATGCAGTTGTGGGTAGAAATGATTGAAAATAGTATTTAAAGTATAGAAAAAAGCTCAACCAAACACTGAAATGGGACAAACTCCATTCCAAGCTACTCTACGACTAAATCCCCTCTGAATACTGAACAGCAATTTAATGAAAGCATATATTTCCTTTATGATGCTTACAAATTACTCGTGTATTTGGCAATTGAAGCATTATATATTTATATGGTTAATGTCTGCCTTTTCTTAATGTCTACTGCGAGACTGACCATCAACTTGATGGGTGGTTGAAAAATCTTTTAATATTATTCAATTATAGTTTATGCTTACAGTCTGCTTGACTATGCTAGTTGCACACTATGCTAACTATCCTGAGTTTTGCTTCTTCCCAGAGTAAAGAGGATGAAAGTTAACATTCTACAATGGCATGCTGTAGCTTCATGGACCTGGGATGCCCAGGATGAAACATGTGGAATTTGTAGAATGGCCTTTGATGGTTGTTGTCCGGATTGCAAACTTCCTGGTGATGACTGCCCATTAAGTATGCGACTTTCTTTTTATTTCTCTGTAAACTTTGACTTCTTTCGGTTATCAGTGATTTTCTAACTGTCCTGTTGAATAGTTAGAGTGCAAATAGATATGCTGATTGAGTGCATTATGCGTATATAAACATCAGTGCGCCTGATTTAGTATTTTGTCACTCTTTTTATTCAGAGTAGGAAATTTGCTCAATAAAATCCACTAAACATCTAGTAATCCTGGTGTTTTATCTTTCAATCTGACAGCACACACTTCTGGTGAGATTCAAGTATGTGTTTGCAGTACTGAAATAGAGTCTGTACTAGAATAATAAAATAAAAGATTGGTAATGATACATTGAGATCTGAAACATATATGGTTATATTGGTCTGAATTGCGCAATTTGGTGGTGGATTTTGAGTATGAAGGTGAAATGTGGTGACAATGACATTGCTCATCTGGGTTAAGTGATTTAAATTGTAGCAGGTTGCTGATTAATTGGAAAACAACTCCTCTTAAGTTAATCCGTGTAACCTTTTATCCTAATCATCTAGTATGTTCATATGGCATAGGTCACTTGGCATCGTATGATCTTTTCCTCTGATCTCAGGATCTTCTGAAGTTTAGATCAGAATACAATCAATGCCAAATGATGTATATGGTATAATTGAGGTGATGATCTAGTACCATGCTGTGAAGAGTAAATTGTTTGGCAGAACCAAAATGGTATTGGCATGGATTGGTTGCCTTTTTGTCAACTGCAATGATTTTGTCCTTTATCAACCTCTCTTCTCGATATCACTTTCAGAAATAGAACAAGCCATCTCCATTATGGAGCGAGAACTGTAAGTACAATGATCCCTTCCCATGTTGAGGATAACAGTTGGGATCAATTGTGACCAATGTAATAGGTGTTCACAAGAAGAGGGATTTATCCATAGCAGACAGCTAATTAGGAGAAAACCAAACTTCAGTGCCAGAGTCTAGGCGCTCTGAAGTTCCAGTTGGGGACTTGAACTAACCACTAACTGTTTTTGCGTTAGACTTTGTAAAGCATTCTCTTTTTGTTTCCGTGAATACAAAAAAGAGGCAGGGTTTTCTGTAAGACCAAATGTGTTTGTGGTTTGAGCTGTCTAACATTTTACATGTGTGCATGGAATTACTATGGACAGTGCTGTTTATACTTCCTCAACTAGCACAGGGAACAGATAGACAGTGTTGATATGTGTGTTTGTGTGCGACTTTCTCTATTTTCTGAGGTGTGTTTTGGTTGGGTACTAATGATGTTTTACGGTTGCAGTTTGGGGGCAATGCAACCATGCTTTTCACCTACATTGCATCTTGAAGTGGGTGAATTCACAAACTTCTCAAGCTCATTGTCCTATGTGTCGCCGGGAATGGCATTTCAAAGACTGATATCATTTCTTCTCCTGTTCTTTTCTCAATTGTCACCATCTGGCGAAAAATGGCGTGTTATTGCAGTGGTATGGTACAACTCTTAACCTATCTTTTGTGGCGATATCTGTTTCCGCTTCAATACCCAATTTCGTTCATGTGATACAAGTGGATGATTATAAATCCTATTCTGTGGAACAACTCACAAACTTTGCTTTAGTTAGCTATTCCAAAACTTCTCGTGTAATGACATGATTGAACTTGGTAGATGATTGAAATTACAGGTCATCATATTTTAGTTTGCACATTTTTTTTGTTGATCATGATTAAATCACATAAAGCTTCATGATTCACGAGGAGCCAAGTGGCATGATGTAGTGATGGAAAATCAAAATCAAAATCAATTAGCCAACAAACCTTACTCAATTTGAGCTGTATTTGGAACAGTGTCAAAAATTGGAGCGCAGTCTCTTTCAATCCATGTAGATGAGGAATTGGACCTGTAAATGCTGTGAACAAGTATACTACTAATGGTCATATGGGTCCTTTTCTCTATTTTTGTATAGATTGTTTTGGTTTTTTCCTCTCTGTCTTCTCTGTACAGGGAAGAATATGACGTGACAAGCAATTATTTTTTTTGTTGTTATTTTTGTGACTTGATGGTGATACATATTTCTGGTGTAAGTGAGGTTCTTGCTGTATGATCCTTATCTCTCCTCTATTTGTGGAGCAGGGGTGTTAAATGGTGAAAGATTAGCCAGTTTCCTGTACTCGTAGCATTTTCGAATAAGAGAATTGGTTTGGGTGGGGGTAGATGACCGAGTTGCTAAATAATCCTAGACTAATACGAGTACATACGCTAGGGCCTGTTGTGGATAATAATATGTTTAGTTGTTTAGGCTTGAGGATGATATCTGAGATCGATTCCATCTACAATACCAGTCGTAGCTGCCTCAGATGAAACCTTTAGACAGTTTGAAAATGAGCAAGGACATGACCAACTGAACTATGATTTGGGAAGGTGACCCGATTACAGTTAGAGAAAATAAGATTCGAGATTTCGAGGGACTGATTCAAACTTGATACTCCAACAATATCATGATGTTCTAGCAGATTTAGTGAGGCTACTACAAAGCAGGATTTGTCGTAGTATATTTCGTGTAAAAATTGAAGGTTTTTTTTTTTTTTTTTTTTTTTTCAATTTCAAATGAAAAGCTAAAGAGATGGTTTCAATTGGCCAATTTTTGTGCCAATAATTAGAAAATCAAGACTAAACAAACATAACAAGTTACATAAAAGTACCATTTCATAATCAGCAAATTTCGCTTTAATTACATCAAGAAATCCATGTAGCAAATCAACAGTGAACAATTTCTTACATAATAAAAAAAAAAGAGTACTATTGAAAATAAAAACAAGGTCGATTCAATGAATAACCAATCAAACTAAACAAGAAATTTCTGCTGCATACTCATCATCAACGAGACGATCAACCGTCACACCATTTCTGCTCAAAAACAAAAGTACATCTTTTGTCAATGTTTGTTCAACTAGAAGCATTGTTAAGTTAATAAAGAAAAACGTAACAAAAGCTACATCATATTGTAAAAATCTCTTTTATTACTTCGGGTATGTAAGATGGTTGCACCAATGAACGCGAATGATACTTATAGTTATTTAACATGCTTAAGTAACACCTATTTTTTTTGTGGCTGTCCTTGTTATACCCATTCATATCAGAAAAGTTGATGAAAATGAAGTAATGACTTGTAATCTTTTTATGCATTTTCTTACAGTGTCACAAGTTTACAACCCTACTTATCTTTTATGTAGCATGTTATAATTTTGTTTTATTGTATTATTTTGTTATTCCATATTTAAAAAGTGGTCCAACTTAATGATTTTTAATCATCAAATAAATAAATCTCTCTCACACTTGTGGCCAAAACTTATAGGTGCGTATGTCGGTATAAGCAAAAATCATGAATTATAATGTTAATAAAAAATATTTTCCGATTCCTTTTATTTATTTTTTAAATTGGATTGGTAAGTTAAGATACACACACAAGCAAAAGACGGGCTCTTTTGGTAAGGTTGATGAACTAACAATTAATAGGAAGGTAAGTTAAGACTTAAGATACGTGTAGATCGAAATTGTATACTTCGTATTATACAAGTATTTATTTACTACTTTGTAATTTGTGCTGAATATTATACTTGGTTTTTTTTTTATTTTTTAAAAAGGCGAAGATCGAAAATAAAAGCATAAATAACTTGAATTGAATAGGAAAATGATATACGTACAAGGAGTGAAGAGATCATCTGAGGATGACATAGAGTGCATAAAGAATTCCAGGGAGGTATCCCAATAATGTCAGCACCAAACAGATCCAAAACTCAATCTGTTCATTTCAATCAAATAAACAATAATATTAGTTTGGCTTACCCAAATATTTTGACAAAATCATTTAATTTTTGTTAATCAATCAAACAAACAAACAATTACTCCATATTTATTTATCCTTTGAATGATTCATTTGAATCAAATCTATATGACGTGGTACGCATATTTATTAGCATAAAATTTTGAAAGAGTGCCACGTATCTATTCTTTTATATTGGTTTTTGATTTCATTCCCCTTAAAAATTTATGGCTTGTTGTTCAACACCACAAAACGTTAAACCACTACTTCGTAATTCTAAAAACACGTATCGTATTATTTTAAAAACCCTACTTATAATCACTAGTTTCACTACAACATCTACTTCTTTGAATTCTTCATTTCCAATAAACAAATAAAAATGAGATCTTGTAAGATAAGAATGATATCTTATAAGATAAGTTAAAATCCCTTTTTTTTTTTTTTGAAAAGAAGTTAAAATCCCATTTTTTTTTTTTTTTTTTAAGAGAATTAAAATCCCATTTCTTATAGTCATAATTTCCTTTATCATACATTCATACCTAGTATTATTATTTTTTTAAGAAAATAAAAATAAACTCCTTTGTCAAATTAAACCGCCAAGACATAATTATAAATTTACAATCAATACATACATAATTTTTTGAACGTATCTTTATACTAATCACATACAAATTATTAAAGAAGAGTTTTGGAAAATTATCGACAAGTAATGTCATATAACAAAGACAATTAATCCCTCAAATTTTTGGTTATAAACAAAATTAAGTATTTATAAAACTAATTGATTTAAAATAATTTAGGAAACAATAAGGTGAAGAGAATAGAACGTAACAAATTAAAGTTTATACGAAAAATGAATATACCTGGCAGCCAAACTTCAAGAAAACACCAAGAGGAGGGAGAATGATGGCAAGAATAACATCGATGAAAGTTGCGGTACTCATTTTTTGATTTGGAAATTGAGAGAGTTTAGAGTAAAAGACTTAATAAAAGAATAAGGGAAACTGAAAATTGATATTTGGTACAAGTATCTTAATATCTCTAGAATCGTGGGTATATATAGAGAAGAACTGACATGTACCACGTGTCTACAGGTCATTTGTCCAACTCGGTTAAACACGGTTAAGTAAAGGGGCCTTAAACCGTTATATCCCTTTCTAAAATTTTGAGATTTTTTTTTTTAAAAAAATTAATAAACCACTGGTATGTCGGCCAATTGGTTGGTAGATCCTACATATTTACAAAAAGAAAAAAAAAAGAAAAAACTTAAGAGATCATAAAAAAATAAAATAAAAATAAAATTACTTGTTATAAAAAATAAAATTGAACACTAATTCTTTTCATTGTTGTTGATTAATTTTGAAAAATTTGCAAATTGCAACCATTTTAAAAAAAAATTGCAAATTGCAGTCCAAAACTTCGTATAAATTGTAAATTGTAGTCCGATTCAACTTTTACAATTGCAAAATTAAAGTGAACCAATAAAGCCATAAATATCTAATTAGATATTAACTATCTTAGTATATTTTGTCAGTTTTTTAGATAATACGAAGTTATATAATATTGAAAATCAGCTTAGACTTCTATATTATGATAGGGAACTTCCATCACAAAGTTAGAGAAATAAAATTTTAAACTACATATGAGGTAAAAAAAAAAAATACAAGTAGGTCTTTCTTTTCCATTGTGTGACCATTAACATGTGCAAAAGCAACACAACATAAGATTTCAATGGATAGCGTAATAATAATACTTAGTATTGACTTCCTTTTTTTTCTTCTCTAACTAAAAATGGTACAACTATTAGGACAATTTCCTTCCCCCAAAGTCACAATATTATTCACATTAATATGGTTGTTCATATATATTTATGTGTCAACGAATTCTCTACTACTTCCATTTCTATATGTTTCTACTCACAATATATTGTATGGACTACTATGAAATATATCAATTCATCTAAAAACAATAAAGTTATTATATTTCACGATCGAGTATTCATTGACATAGGGTCTGTTTACATTTACTTAATTTCAGTTCAGTTTAATTCAGCTCCAATCAGTTCAGTTCAGTTCAATTCAATTCAGCTCTTAATTTCCCTTTCTCATTAAATAATCATTTCAGCTCAGTTCAGCTCCAACAAGCTCATTCAGTTCAGCTCCAATCAGTTCAGTTCAGCTCAAATCAGTAAATGTGAATAGACCCATAGTATATAGAAAAAAAACCTACTAATACAAGATCTTGTGAGATTCGAAATACTCCATAATATGGAGTAAATTAATAATGTGTATTGTAGCTACACGTAATATAATCAATAATGCATGGACTATGGAGTTAAATTGTAAAGTTGTATAACGTGAAATCCTAAAGGTGCATAAATGCTACAACTGGGCCGGTTGCATACATGGTGCAACAAGATGCCTGGGCTCGTGTACAAGCTGTAGTATCTTGCAAAAGCTACCTAAGCTAGTGGAATATTATGCAAAACATTTACATATTTTTTTCTTATGATATGATATGTTGCCCATCATACAATAGATGCTTATTCCCCAATTCATGATGACTTGATGAGCCGTTTAGCGGCTAAATACATTGGTTTCTTAACGAACTAACACCCGTTGTATACAAGTTTATGCGTAATGTTAGAAGTCACTGATAGGTCGACATGTTAGTCTCTTAGACTTCGATAATGAAATTAATAAATAAGCATCATTAGTACACACAACTCATATCAACATAGTTGCTTAATATACATCAAGAAGTACATACATATTACATACTGAGGACTATAAAATAAATTACAAATACAAAAACATACTTTTCACGCTATAGATTGAAATTTGAAAATCAAACAAGGTGGATGTAATTGATACGTACATATATAATGACAATGAATAACCAATCAAACTACATTACAACTTTTAGTAATATCTTCATCACCAATGAGCTGAGATCGAGGGTCCTTTTCCACGTCCTCTTACCTGCTCAAAAATAAAATAAGAAAGTTGCATCTTGTCAAAATTACTAATAGTCCAATAACATTCAATCGAATCTAGTATTATTTAAAATCGATAGTTTTCTATTCCCCCTATCTCAAAATAATTGACATATGTAGCTTTTTTTTTTTCCACTATTCAATATTTTAACGTAGTTAGAGCTTTCCTTCTAACTCTACGTAATCCTAAAATCGATTCTCATCATTCGCCCGTGTGGCTCTCTACACACACACATGCACGCACAAACATATAACCATTTTTTTAAAATTTTTTATTAACGTAGTAAAAACAAATTATTCGATCTACCCCTAAGCATATGTAGATGGTGGGCTCGAACTTGACCCGACCAACGTAATGGGTTTCCTACTATTTTTACTTAGCATGTTTGGTTATGAGTAATTTACATATAATAGTATACTCTAGCTGTAATTTTGTAAATTAACTAGTTTTCTCATGTATGTCCTTGTTAAAACCATGATAATAGCATATTGATTACAATGGGTTGATAAGAATGAAGAATATAAGTTTTGAAGTATTTAATTAAATTAAATTTACATGCTTTTCTCAAATATTGAAATAACCCCACATATATCTTGTAGGTAACGTGTTATACTTTAGTGCTCCTTTTAAAAGTTGAGTCTAACTAATCAAGTAATTATCAAATCAATCCAACACATACTTGTAGTAGCCAACAGTAATTAGGTGATGAATTCGATGTCGGTATTAGTTGAATACTAGAATCGAATTTGTAATGTAATGATAGAATACTCAATAATGCTTTAAGATATTAACATTAGGTAGGATTCATATACGTATCTTGGATCGGTTGGATATAGAATTATAGAGTAGTGTACAATTGAATGAAATCAAAGTAGATATAACTGTATAAGAAATTGTTTTATGAGACTTCTAAGCACAAGAATCCTAACTAGTCATTTTTTATATTTGGGTGTTTAGAGAGCCACAAGGGCGAGAGATGAGAATCAATCCTAATATCTTTTGGAACCGGGAGGGGAACTGTAATCACTTGAGCTATCCCTCACTCTCATTTGTCACGCCTAGTAAGTCTATCGATCAGTTGCTGGTTGTGGTTATCGTAATACATATATATCCTTAAATGAAAAATTAATAACATGTATTACGAAGTATGAATATTATTATATTATTTATATGTACATAAAGGCATAAAAAGGATGTTATTTAGAAAGGAAATTAAGAAAATAAAAGTTGTAAAGATTAGATGATTGAATCATACTTGCATAGTTACATACAAGGAGTAAGTGATCATTTGGTCTTGGTGATGACCCAAATAGCAAAAATAATCCCAGGGATGTATGCCAATAATGTCAGCAACACACACATCCAAAACTCTATCTGTAACAATTATTTCAATTATATAATCAACAACCCATCAATACATCATTTTTTTTAAAATATAAATTAAGTACGAGTAATAATTTACCTAATAGCTAAGGGCGCTCATTAGCAAGATCCTATATATTTATAATATATTTCATACTTGAATTGTTATATAGGAAGTTTAGAGGGGCCTTAAATTGTCGACAAAAGTATACAATCAAATACTATTAACTCGATCTTTCAACAAAAAACTTGGTTGATATTAATTATGCCCTTAACTAGTTCAGTTCAGCTAAAATCAAGCGAAGGTCAAAAGAAAATTCTATACTCGCAAATTAAAAGACACAAGAACAAGAGAAATACGGAATTGTACCTTGCAGCCATACTTGAGGAAAACACCAAGAGGAGGCAAAATTATGGCTAGTATGATATCTATGCAAGTTGCTGTGCCTTCATCTGTCATTTTTTTTTTTTTTTTGGTTTAATCAATTGATTAGAATGATTAGCAGAATGAGTAAGAGAATTAAGTATAATGACAGTGATTATTGATTAATTATCCCTAATTCCGCTGCTATATATTGACAGAAACAATCATAGAAAATATAGTGGACCACATGTAAGCTTGTCATTTGGCCACTTGGGTCTATTGCAGTTAAGTAATTAAAGTGGGATTAACTGTTGTTATGATTATGATTAGTGTGATTTTAACTTTACTGATTATAATGGACATATATCCGTTTGAAATCCGCTCCAAAACAACCGTTTATAAAGTATAGACGTATAGTGATAGTTTCTTTAATTATTTTACAATAATAATAAAAATTTAATTGAGTAAAAAAGTAACCCTGTATATATAGACTGTGTAATCTCTATAACACTAACAAAGTAACAGTGACCGAGTAATTAAAAAATATTTGTGTTTAGCTTAGGTGCGATAATATATAAATATATGCATTTCATAAGGCAACTATATATAAGCATTAGACGTATGTTTCAAAAATGGTTTTAATTTAGGAATACATAATAAAATCGTACACACACATCAACTATCGGTATTAAATATGGTTGATTTAATTTAGGACAAAAGTAGTTAATTGATTGTAAGCTAGTTAGTTGTGTAAGTTGCATTCCTTCATATCAATGCAATAATAACAACACATGACATATATATAGCTCATACTCAAAAGTTTTATCGTAGTGAAGAACTTAAGCAATCTAGAGCTTGTATAATTAAACGTATACAGTCCGAAAACACAACTGTAAAGCTAAGATCGATCGAGTGAGCTTCATTCATATAAACATGCTGCAACTGGTGCTAAGCAACAAGATGCTTTAATTTGCCTCCTATATTTTTGTATAGTATGTTATGTAGAGTATCTTGCAATGCAAGTGAATTCTCCTATTTTCTTCATTATTAATTGTGTCCATCATCAAATAAAGTGAAGCTTATTATTCCCCAACTCATCATCAATAAATATCTTACTTACAGACTTACAGTAAATAATTGCTTTCATTTAAATCTATACCTTATATCTAGATCTTGTGTACATTACTATTATATATGTTTATAGCCAAAAAGTATGTTTAATTTGGTTCCACTAGACATGCACCCAAACTATTCTAACACGGATAATATTGTATATAAATTTAAAGTGAAATGCACTAATTTAATTAGTTCTAATACGGAGTAACACTTTTTATGTTTTTTAGTTAACCTAAAGTATATTGTCCCCGTCAAAAAAAAAGTACAGTTATTGTGATTGATCCCAATTTCTACCCGTCATTACGTTTTAAATTAAGTCTCATAATATCTTCATTCAAATCATTAGATCATGATATTGTTAGGTTGGACGTAGTACACTGTACCGTAGATACAACTCACTTCCCGCCTCTAGTGTGAATTCAAACACAACCTTTTACACTTGTAATTAAATATGTTCGTGCATTATTATATTATTCATATTAAACCTACACCGATATTTTTATGATCATTATCATATGTTGGTTTGATGACATACATGATCATGCATGGATTAAGTTCTAAGACAACGTAATACAACGTGAAAGGTATTAAATTTCACGCAATTGACGCAAAGGAGTAAAGACTCCTATTCCCTATATCAATTTTCAAATACTATCCAAAACCGACCAAGTTATATCAAATAATTTCATACAATAACATTTTATTCATTCAACATTTTTGTTTTTGGGAAAGACGTAATGTCCAAAATTTAATGTTGTACAACCAAATTCTTTGTATAGAAGCCCCTTTCATGTGTCAAGTCTCAGTGTAACATGGCGATTTCTGAGGGTTGCTTTTGACTTTTTCAACATTGTTTAGCTATATATTCACTTGCTAATCGACAATTGTCCCGTGTTTAAGAAAACCAAGTGTAATCATGTTAATTAAAGTGAAGTTTAAGGAAAAGATAATGATTAAAAACACGATTAAGGCCCTGTTCTCATACGATTATTTTCAGTTCAATTCAGTTTAGTTCAGTTCAATTCAGCTGTAATAAGTTCAGTTCAGTTCAGCTCTAATAAGTTCAGTTCAATTCAGCTCCTAATTTCTTTCTCTTATAAAATATTCATTTCAGTTCAGTTCAGCTCTAATAAGTTTAGTTTAGTTCAGTTCAGTGTTCAGCTCTAATAAGTTCGGTTCAGTTCAGTTCAGCTGAGTTCAGTCAATGAGAACAAGCCCTAAATTACTTAGTATTATATATATTATCAGTACGTAACATTCAACTGTTCAACTATAGTACTAGCTTATTGTAGAAATTCTTGATATGTATTAAGGAACTTGTTAGTTATGTCATTTTGTGTGAAGAGAACTCCTGTGTAATGTGCATGTATGTAAGTTGTGACTAATTATCCAACATTAGAGAAAAAATAAAACAAAATAGGACTAATATATAAGCATGGTAAGATACTTGGCTCATTATTTCGTGTAGGATGGAATTATATATGACTTATGGTTAATAAGTATCACCATTTACTCCAATGAGTTTTAATTACATACTTCGTACTTTATAGAAAAAAATTAAATACTTAAAAGTCTTTTCGTCATTGTTTTTAGTTTTCAATTTACACATGACTGATTACAAATTAGTTCTACAATATATCTTTGAGATAAATATTAACGGTTTAGAATGGACCCTAAAATTATAATTTTGCTTATCTATAAGACAAGGTTGTCATAGTTTAACACGTACTATAACTGAAACTTAACATAGTACAATAAAAGACAAGTTAGTCTATTAGTTGAATTTTGGTTGACATTGATTGAAGTATAGTATTTCTTATTCCAAAACTAAATGGATAGACTTGGTGGTGTGAAACAAAGAAGAACAATAAAACAAGATTTGAAAGTCTTAATTTCATGGGTCTATCTAGTGACAACATTTGTATTAAGTGACCGGTTAAGAATATATAAATCATCCCTTAATATTTTTGGATTTGTAGTGAAAGCTTCTTATAAAAGTAGGTAAGAGTGTAGTGGTTATGAAATCCCACATTGAAAGAATTCAAGAGTTACCACCACAAAATAAGGCTAAGGGGCTACTCCCCTCATTGCCATATGGTTTTGAGGTGGAACCTCCTTGGTCTTGTACAGTGGTGGACTTGCACTCTCCCGTGACGGGTGCGGCCCAGACCCGTATTTAACATGGTATCAGAGCCAGACCCACGATTGGGGCCTTGCTAAAGTATACTGGGCCAAAAACACTATGGATCCCTCACATGTGAGGGGGAGTGTTGAGCCCATGAACAACCCACATGTGAGCATTCTTCTTGTCCCACACTAAACACTAAAGGGGGAGTGTAGTGGTTATGAAATCCCACATTGAAAGAATTCAAGAGTTACCACCACAATATAAGGCTAAGGGGCTACTCCTCTCATTGCCATATGGTTTTGAGGTGGAACCTCCTTGGTCTTGTACAGTGGTGGACTTGCACTTTTCCGTGACGGGTGCGGCCCAGACCCGTATTTAACAGAGAAAATTCTAAATCTTAGTCAAGAATCAAGATAATATTACACTTTGAGAGGCCATGTCATGTTATTAGAAGTTTTCAGATATCAAGAGGTCACATCATTAACTCTATGATTAAGAAAGTAATGTTATTTTAATTAACAATCAAAAACTTGGAAGAAACTAGAGTGAACAAAAAATTCGATTTTTATATTAGTGTTTTATCGTAATGTGGCACACACTTGATAATATAAGCTTTCTATCATTTTATCAGTTAAGCTTAAGAATGACATCACAAAACAATTAGAATTAACACAAATATTTGACGGAAACTCATAATCAATTGCGACACGACACGAACACAATACAATCCAATTTTAATGTAGCACAATGATCATATAAGTTAAAGTATATATATTTTGTTCTTTGCTCGATTTTTATATAACGAGGTTTCTAAACATGCGTAGACATTAAGGCATAAACACTCTCAAACTCACCATTTTGTGGGTTCAAATCCTTAGCCCAGTTTGCCAAGGACAGTAGTCAGGCTCAGGCCCTTCACAATACATCAAGTAGTTCTTACTTTCTTTCACACTCTCTAATTTCAAGCCCCATATCAAAATAACAATGTCAATTAAACCTTGTAAAATTCAATTAAGAACCATTCAAAATCTATACATTTGCTTAATTTTGAATATTTGACATTTACATTATTACATAATATAATAGTATTATGAAATTTTGCTTCTTGTTTAAACACAATTACATCAAAATTCTCTCTCCTACATTCTTCTATACTTTGCAACCCAGATTTTATCATCAAAATCAATGGAAAATAACTCCAACCCATCTCAATTCTCTCCTAAATATAGCAACCCAGAACAAGAAATGCTTCAAACAAGCTACTCAAATTCATACCCAGATCATAATCAACCACTATACTACCCTCCCTTTCCTCCTTTGTAATCTCCTAAATTTATATGCTAAATGTGGGTATATTATTCAAAGTTTAATCTTGTTTTCTAATATTGAAGATTGCTATAAAAATGTAATCACTTGGACTTCCCTAATTACTCATTTATCTCATGATAATTTACCCATTAAAGCTTTAACATTGTTTAATCAAATGAGGGTTTCTGGGGTTTACCCTAATCAGTTTACATTTTCTGCAATTTTACCTGTTTGTGCTAATTTAAAGGACTTATTTTCTGGGGTTCAAATGCATGGTTTGATTAGTAAACATGGGTTTGATAATCATGTTTTTGTTGGGACTGGATTGGTGAATATGTATGCTAAATGTGGTGATATGTTGTGTGCACAGAAGGTGTTCGATAAAATGCCTGAAAGAAATCGTGTTTCTTGGAATTCTATGATTGTTGGGTTTTTAGATAATGAGAACTATGATGGAGCACTTTTAAGTTTTAAGGGGGTTCTTAGGGAGAAATCAATAGTTCCGGATGAATTTAGTGCTTCGAGTGCCTTGACTGCTTGTGCTAACATGGATGATGGTTTAGACATTGGAATGGAAGTCCATGGTGTTGTGTTTAAGCGCGGATTAATAGCTTCGTCTTATGTTAAGAATTCTCTTATGGATATGTATTGCAAGTGTGGATCATTTGAAGATGCTGTTACGTTGTTTACGAGTTTTGCTGAAAAGGATGTGGTTACATGGAATGTGATAATGACAGGGTTCCTCCAAAATAATAACTTTGAAGAAGCTTTAAAGTATTTTGTGCTCATGAGGAGCCAAGCCATATTGCCTGATGAGGCATCATACTCTACTGCTGTCAATGCTTGTGCCGGTCTTGCAGCTCTGAATCAGGGAACAATGATACATAATTTGATCTTGAAAAGTGGGTTTGAGGAAAATATGTCTGTAGCTAACACATTGATCTCAATGTATGCCAAATGTGGGAGCGTGGTCGATGCTCACAGGGTGTTTCGAGCAGTAAATGACCCAAACGTTGTATGTTGGACAGCCATAATTTCAGCTTTCCAGCAGCATGGATGCTCAAACCAAGCAATTGAATTGTTCGAAAACATGTTGCAGCAGGGAATAAGGCCTGATTATAGAACTTTTGTATGTGTTCTTTCTGCATGTGCTCATACTGGTAAAGTGGAGGAGGGATTTGATTACTTCAATTCAGTGGAATCAGTCCACAAGATGAAACTTGGTCATGAACACTACGCTTGCATGGTTGACTTGCTTGGCCGTGCAGGTCGTTTGGAAGAAGCTAAGAGGTTTATAGAATCAATGCCTATGGATCCAGGTCCATCTGTTTGGGGGGCATTGCTCGGGGCCTGCAGGAATCGTGGGAATCTTGAAATTGGCAAAGAAGCAGCTGAAAAGCTTTTTCAGATTGAACCTAGTAACCCAGGAAATTATGTGATCCTTGCCAACATTTACACGCGTAATGGAAAATCAGAAGAAGCCGATGAAATTAGGAGACAAATGGGAGTTATAGGGTTGAGAAAGGAGCATGGATGCAGCTGGATTGATGTGAACAACACCACCTTTGTATTTACTGCTAATGACAAGTCACATTCAAGAACACACGAAATTTATGCTCTACTAAGAAAATTGAAGGAGCTATTGAAGAAAAGAGGCTATGTGTCTGAGACCCAATTAGCTACAAATGACACAGAGCAGAACAAAGAGCAGAGTTTGTGGCTTCACAGTGAGAAAATAACACTTGCATTTGGGCTACTGGCCCTTCCTGCTGGTGCTCCGATTAGGATAAAAAAGAATATGAGGACTTGTGGAGATTGTCATACAGTTATGAAGTATGCTTCCGAAATCTTCAATAGAGAGATCATTGTTAGAGATGTCAATAGGTTTCATCATTTTTCTGGTGGCTGTTGTTCCTGTAAAGATTATTGGTGAATCAGAATATCAAATTAATCAAACACAGATTCAAGCAAAACATCACTGAGTAAATTTTCTTTCTGCCCCTTTGCTCTTTCATCTGTGTTTTGACTTGTTTAGTTGTTTATGTATGTGTATCTTCTAGTTTTACAGTTTCATAGCGGCTTTTAAGCTTGATCTTCTTAAGCTCCATCATGAATCAAGTGCAACCAAAACATTGTCCGCCTCATGAAGTCATGTACCCCTTGCATACTTGGAAAAACAAGGAGCTGCCATCACAACAGACCCAGTTACTTGACATGTATGGTATCAATCTTCTACTTTCCGTATATAAAGTTAGGTTTTTTTTAAGGTTCTATTATCTTTAAGATAATCTCGGTACAGTATAAAATAAAATCATGTAATCATCATATTGCTTTAATACTTATCTAGTTTGCTGGCCTACCCAGCTGAGCTTCTTTCTCATAAGAGTTGATGCATTGTTCATTATGATAATACATCGCGTTATCTTTCATCAATGTATCACAGAGTAATGATAGGTTAATCTCGAGATATGCATGTAACAATGATATTTCATTTAAATAACCTAACTTAATAGGTGGTCCGGGTTTAATATAAGGGGGGCCTTTTTTATGTATACACAATTCCATTGGATTTTATTTTTTATTACCAAGGGAGATGAATTGAAAACCTAAAAGCCTAGATAGGAACTAGATCTATGTCTGTTGTGCAAAGGACAAGGTATTGGGCATGGGCTTTGTATTTGAGTTGATGTCTTGTGTAAACCCAAATTTGGTCTCCTTATCATTCTCTACATGTGGGACAAGTAGCTTATGATTATTACCAAGAATGATTTAAACTCTTTTCTTGCTTTCTTATGATGAAATAAATATTGTTTCAAGCCTTTCGATGATATTATTGGTCTTTAAAATATCTCCTCCTCGTTTAATATTTAAATAACGAGCCTTAATTAAAAGATTACTACAATAACTTCGTAGTTTATCTTAATTAGGAGAACCATTATTTGATCAAACACTCCAATTAGGAGTTGGATGTTATTGCATTTGTTTGAAGGGTTGTAATCTTATAGGCGGTTTAATCAAAATGTCATTGAAAATGCAAATTTTACCAATTATTCATTCATGAACATTGTGCATTTGGTCCATTTAAGGTGGACTAGATTTATAGTTTCATCAAAGTATGTATATGTTTCCTCGGAGAATATTGACTAGGGGTAAAGTTGCGTACATCTGAATCTCCATAAGCCTCGTTAGTGGCCTGGTTATGTGATGCAGGTTACAAAAGTTACAGTAGCCTTTCACAACTTGGTGGTGGACCTAATATATATTTATCTATGATAAAGAAGTCTAGTATGGGCATAACTCAATACCTGCCAACTGAAAGCTGACCTTTAATGGTTCCCTTGTTCTGCAGGAATTAGCAATCATTTTACAGTGGCTGGATATCTTGTCCCAGATGATGTATACTCTCTTATTTCTTCTGCATTGCATAGCTGTTTCAATCATTTGGCCTTCATTATTCCTCTTTTTTCTTAAAGTTGGTTGGCTAATTTTAATTATAATAGTCACATACTTTGTACAAGTTGCATTCTTTTTTTTAGCACAGGAGAGTAAATTATCTCATTGACCACATCATGGTGTACATTAATTGAGGATTAGTACCCTAGAAGTCTAGTATGCTACATTCGTGTTATGTTATTACATCTCTATCGAGTACTGACATGTTGTCTTTTCGTAATTCTGTGTCTTTGTCTATTATGAACGAACCACATAAGCCTCATACAATGTTGATTTTGGGTCCATTTAGTCTAAGTTAAACGTTAGTCCTTAGATTGTTTGGATTGCAAAAGGTGTAAACGAGTGTAGCTCATTTACTATCGGGCCAGTCAAGGGGTCTTGATCCATTGAACAAGTCTAGTAGTGAGTCTTGTGACAAGTAAAGTGAACCATCTTTATGACTAAAATCTCATTTGAAAAAGTTGAACATGTACATCATAAGTTTGGAGTAGTGGTGGTGATGGTGGTTGATCTGGGGAGCAATTACTCCACAAATATTTATAATTGAGGTGGTCAACACGAGCTTCCTGGGACCAGACAGTAACTTGATTGCTTTGGGAGGTTTTTAGAGCATATATATTTTAAGATAACTTTTTTTATATTTTGTGAAAATCATAATGTAGGCATATTGGCATTTATATGAATAATATGCTGATGATATACTATTATACTGGTACTATACTACTCCCTCTGTTTTTAATTGTTTGCCTCTATACTACGGAGTATTTAATAACCTCCAATTTGATTTCTGATTGCTAGATTTCACATAATCCTAAAATTTGTACCAAATGCACCCATCCTTTATAAGTGGTGATGTGCATTTCTCTAGTTAAATGTTGTGTTGCTGAACGCACCTAATGTATAAATGTATAATTGGTGCTATTCTAGCTAATTTGTTGTACAAAGTTGATAAGAAACAAAAAATTGTTGAACCACATGTATTGCACGTAAGAGAAATATCATACTTTTATTAATCTAAAATTGAAAAAATAAGATAATTTTTTAAAGACGATCTTAAGTAAAATACGGGAAAATAAATAAAATAATAATAGACGGATGGAGTAGTGTATTGCACAACTAATAGGAACTAAATAATGCAGGTCCCTGCCAGATTGTTTTGGCAGGAGTGGTCATGTGCAGGTTCTCAGGAGGCATTAAAACAAATATCTTGAGCATGATATGAGTTAATGAACAATTACACCTGATTTATTGCCTCGTGTTTTCTATTTTAATTTAATAAACTCTACAACAAATAATACTCTTTGAACTAATTAATAATAATTGCTAAATGCGGAAATAAATGGCTTTTGGGGATGGAATTTGCGGCGGCAACTTATTTTGAGTGCTAAATTTCCACTTAAGGAGTTGTTGATAAAGTTGTGATCTTGATAGCAGTCAGGGATAGAGTTAGCTTTGTTATAACAGCTTTTAACAACGTTAAATTTACTCGTCCTACCACTAGTTGAGCCAACATGCCTTAGACCTAATTACCTCCCGAGAAAAGGGAAACTCATTTATGATCTCTTTCATTTTAGTTTGTTGAGTATTCTCATCCTTAATTTGTTTATTTTATTTTCTTTGAGTAAGAAGAGGGACATTTCTGAACTTATACCTCTAACAGATTAAGTCAGCTCAACTCCACGTATCAATACATTGCAAACTATCTCAAATTATAAAAGTAATTAAATAATTGAAAATTGGGAAAGAGGGTGATAATCTAAAAGAAGGAAGAGAACAAATAAGGAGGGTATTTAGTGAGGTCAGTGGTCTTATCTCTTTGGAAATGAATTGGACAAACCTTGCAATTAACAAAGATCCCTACCCTACGCCCTACACTAATCCTTTCCTGTTATCTACCGCATTTCTTTTTCAGGTGCTCTATTATTGCTTATTTGTCATACTTTGCTTGTTCATGTTACTTGTTTTTTCTGTGCCTTTTTTTTTTTTTAAAATTTTTTTTATAGTTTATTTATTTTTTCGCAAATTATATTGAACTTGTTACAACTTTAAAAGTCATGCTTAGGAACCAAATTTGGTGTTTATAAGGGTATATTTATAGTATTTCACTTGATTTTTAATTATTTGAATTTTTATTATCTGAACTTATATGAGTTCATCTATCTTATACTTCATATATATTTATATGAGATTTTCGATCTTAAATCCAATCATATTTGTTTCTCCTCTCTATTTTTCATGCATACAATAAAGATGAACCTTGCCCATAGGATACAATGAACCAACCATATAGTGATATATACTTGTATGTATTAAGGGAGAAACGAGATAAGAAGGAATTATATACGAGGGAATCACCGTTTAAATGGAGAATTTGAGTGTTTATTTCTTAGAGATCATGTGCAAGTCTACTATAAGAATCTATTTAATTTTATTTATTTATTTATTTATTTATTTAAATAAAAATCTTTTGTGACGAATACCTAGTAATATAAAAGGTGTTCTTTAATAAATTTTCCTTATTTTTGGTTTCCTTGATGATATATTGTCACCTATGTATCTTGACGGATAATAAAAGGAATTCCATGCGTGTAAGA
Source organism: Chenopodium album (assembly GCF_948465745.1). NCBI lineage: Eukaryota > Viridiplantae > Streptophyta > Magnoliopsida > Caryophyllales > Amaranthaceae > Chenopodium > Chenopodium album. The sequence goes on from NC_137855.1 coordinate 4,522,391, forward strand.
TCACAAATAATTAATATGGTGGTTCTAGTCAACTTGTCATTATTTATTTCGCTTAATAAAACTTTGTAATTCAAATCTCAAACTATAGATAATAACAATACGAAAATGCTAGTATGCTACCATATAATGGCTACTTGTTGGATACTTAATTGTTATGCTTCTTGACTTTTGAATTGACAATTATTCATATTTAGTTTGACTTTATAGATGATTTCTCTCTTTTCTTTTCTTTTCTTTGGTAAGCAAGTGTACATATCTTTTTGTACGGAAATACTTTTGCTAAGTCATTATATTAGTATTCATTATCTTGGCCTGGCCGGTGTGAATAAGGCGGGTAATACAAATTACAAATGAGGATGGAGAAATATGAACCTAGAACAACTTGTACTAGACTACAAGGCCAAAACTTCATTTATATACTTTAGTGTTAATGAATAATGAATTTACGGGAAAGTCCTCGAAACAAACCCATTGTTTACTACATAAACAACAGAACAGCATAATTATTTTTAGAAGTGAACATGTTTGTTCAATTGACTTCACATTATTATCGCAAATGGTTACCTAGCTAATGAATTACTACTTCTGATCCGTTAATTATTATGTGCAACTTTAGTGTATTATTTGTGAGATATAAAAAATTCCAAAGTTGCACATAATAATTAACAAAGGTAGTAATTCTGATCTATATATATGCCTTGTAGCCTTGGTTTCAAATTTAGGTTAACTACTTTTTTTGAGACATTTAGGTTAACTACTTGGTAATAAAGGTTTTCAAATAAAGCTCAAATTGGGAAATTGAAAGGATTTATACAAGTTAAATCAGAGGAATAATAGATTTGATGTTGAATTAAGCTGATTTTGTTCATAATCAAGTTCATATTATGTAATTTAATTTTTCTTACAACAATTAGGATTTAGGCTGTGTTTCCATTTTATAGAGAAATATTAAATTGTAATTTGGATTTACTCTAAGTGAGCATTTGCATTGCGTATCCAAAATAAGGGTTTAAGTTAAGATACAAAGTATTATTGTACATACATGTGTTGGGTTGCAAAAAAGCAAGCCTTGATACCCTTGCAAAGGGAATCGAATTATTTCATATAGGAATACGATCACACAATTGTGATTTGCAAAGGTTTACATAAACATAAAATTTCATTAGCTTTCTTACGCTACTATTCTATTATAGACCCCCTCGTAAAACCGCGTGTATATGTTAGTATGTGTAATGAGCCTATATAGTACAATAGTCAATCTAATCTAAATCTGGCGATTAGACTCTTGTAGATACCTAAATATACTAATTACACACTTGAAATCAAGCAAATGAGTGGTGCTATGCAAAGAGCATGCATAACCAAGAAACGCAAAATCAAGTCAAATCATGGTTTAATTTATTAGTTCAAATCTTTAATGTCACCAACCATACTTTAAAACTTAGTGGGATCAAAAATACTAAAGAATCTTCTACTTTTTAATAAAAACATAGTCAATTTGGCTTATTTTAGAACACATATATAAAGTAACATACCTTATTATTATTCTAGCTTTAAATAAATTAACTAGTTCGTACTAAGCTAACTATATTCTTGCATGGCTGTAACTGATTTAACAAGCAAAGGAGATATAGCCTGTTATTATCAATTAGTAGAAAAAATCCAAGGCCTCAAAACCCTTGAATTACACAAGTATTTCTTAGGATTGATTGGACCATATATCTTAGGAATTAAGAAGCTTCTAGTGTTCTACGACTAGTACGTGGCAAAGTGTTTGCCATAATTAGGGTTGTGCAATTTTAGCTGTCTTACTCATTGTTCCTAAGAATAGTTCATTTTATTGGATCTGATGACTATCTGAGTATGTTTCATGAACTAAAGCACCTCCATTGTTATTACTTATTATTGCATGGCATAGTTTTGAAGGGTTAAATTCTTTGGCTTCATATACACATATGTACTCCGGCCTTCTGTCCGAATTTAAATAATGTTCTTAAGAATGTAACATGGTTTCATACGAAGAATACGTCATCTATTCATTATTATTTAAAATGTGAGTAAATTTTTTTTCGAATTTATTAAAGTTTATGTCATGATATATTTATGTAAATATTATTGTATTTTTAAAGCAAAATGACTGTATATAAGCTTTTTATATAGAATGCTACGAGTATTATATATGATGGTTGGGAGTTCAATTCTTGTTGCGGAAGTGACATTACATACTAATAAGGATATGGTGAATTTAGATCGATGTAGCTACGTGGATCTTATTCATCTACATGATATTTTTCTGGTGCTCATTTCTTTCCTTTGCCACACCATTATTCTTCCCAAAAGAGTAAAAGAAAAAGAAAGAAAAAGAACAAGGATAATTGATACGCGTAGTTTAAAGTTTGTTATAGTGGTACCTCAATTCATCTCACCTAGCCATGTAAGTTTGTGAATTACTTTTATTTGGAAATGTTGGAATATAACTTAAAAGGGATAAAATAAAATAAAAAAACATATTTCATATTTTAGTAAGTTAATAAGTAAGTTGAAGTGGTTAGTTGGCTCATCATCCACGATTCCACAAGGATTGTGTATGTAATTAAGTTAATTTAGGCTCTGTTCACATTTATCGAATTGAGTTGAATTGAACTGATTGGAGCTGAACTGAATTGAGCTAAAATGAATATTTTATGAGAGAAGGAACGAAATTAGGAGCTGAACTGAACTGATTGGAGCTAAACTGAACTGAACTAATTAAAGCTGAACTGAACTAATTAAAGCTGAACTGAACTGAAATTAAGTAAATGTGAACAGACCCTTAGTATAGTTTCCACGTGTTTTTAATTTGTGGCAAACAACTTTAATTTAGATATATATTCATTATTAGTTATCCTTGAGTTATTACATCTTTGAGATTAAAGCACAAGGATAATAAATTTAGATGTTAACATTATAATCTCCCATTCGATGGAATTAAAGTAATCTTTAGTATTTCCTCAAAAAAAAAAAAAAAAGTAATCTTTAGTATGATAGTCTCTTTCAAAACATTAATTAGGGAAGGCATATACACATTATAATGCCAAGTCTCCTAAATTCACTTGTCATTGTCTTTGTAAAATTTAGTAACCCTAAAGGACAGACGTTATATAAGTGGGCGGTCCAATTAAAAAGTTGTTTTGGGACAGAAAAAAAAATGGCTTTATAATATTTAGTCACATGAACATAAGATCCTACAATATTCTTATGAAGTTATATTTGAGCATAAAAACACCTTACTCACGTGAACATCACGTTCACTTTTATTTTTGCCTTTCTCTCTCCAAGGCACTTTGCTATCAAGGAAAAAGACAAAAAATATTTCAACATTTCACTTTATATAAATGAAAATATATTTTCGTTTTAGTTGACTTTTTTTGCAAAAAAAATTTGAAGAAATGAAATATCAATGAAATTAGGTTTTGGTGGAGAGGAATATATATTACAATGTACGACAAAATAAGTAACAAAGATTGTCAAGTTCAAATATGCCATAATCTATAAAATAAATTTATGTAGTTGAACACAAATTTTCATATGTGAAACATGCCAAAATAAGAAGAAATAATGGTTTAACAAAAAAACAATAAAATTGTGTCAAAAAAAATAAAATAAAGAAGATATAATGTTTTAATTAAAGAATTAAACATTACAATGCAAAAATAACTAAAAATTTAAGAATTTGGCATGTTTGAAATCTATATCTATATTATTATTTAAAAGTATGATTTCTCCATCCTATTGTCGGGAACCTCTTCATCAATATGATGTAATAGATATCTAACCCGTCCAGCTTTGAAAAAAAATTCATGTACACTCGATCAAATAAGATATAGTCTCAATTAAATTTCCTAGCCATATAAATGAATATTGTTCAGGAAAAGATATTTCTAGATTGTTCAAACAATTTAAACTGAAACATCGTAATTGACTAATCGTATAATTCAACAGTATATTGCACGACCATATGTGGTCCTCGAACGCATTAGGTTTCCACTATATTTAGTTGCATTGGTGTTGATATGGAATGCAATGGATAAGGAGAAGTGGTGGTCATCGTCTTGCAAATGAGGTGTGAAGGTGATCAATTGATTAATTGAGTTTCACAATGAAACGAAATTTAAGCTACACTATGTGTATTATCGAATTCATTCTATAAGATCAAATATGTACTGTGCTAAGCTTACAAATCTAATATATAGTGAGTCCTTCATATTATTCGAAAAAATTTAGAACGAACAAAAAACAAATAAACCCTACGCAAGATCAAAATGCCTTAATGAGTTTGTTTTGCGAGTTTAGCTTAGAGACACAATCAACATAAATAGTCTTGAATATAGAATATTTTATTTGTCGTAGATATGTATTGTATGATTATCGGGAAAATTACGTGAAATAAATTGAGACGACACATACATTAGCCTATCGTTAATAAGGTAATGATATTGGAATATTGTTCTAATGGTGGCATAAGTTTGCAAGCAAGTGTACTGTGTATGTACGAGATGTGCATGGAAATATGCATGTTTAATGCACGTACTTACCGTCGCATGAAGCTCATGCAATAATGCTCTAGTTCCACACTCACACACGCATGTTGCTTGATTTGTTTTGAATAAAAAATTGGGAGGTGAATACATCCAAAATTTATTAACATAAAAACAATAAATTCAAACTCTGTATACAATTATATAAATAGTATCATAGGATAATAAATTACATGTAAATTATGGCTAGCATCTCTAAGCTAACATGTTAAGCTAAGAAAAGTGGAAATGATTGAGATGATTAGCACAAAATATAGATTGTAATCTTATCTATATTATTGATTTGTCACCTTAAATAATAGTGCATACTTGAAATTAGTCACTACATACTCCCAAAAAGTGATAATAACAATGATCAATTAGTGATACATAGATCAATTTTTAATTAGTGGTTGTAAAACATTATTTGAAGATAGAGTGTTGAATTGATCTGAATGCATAATATATCACGAAACTATACATTATATTATGGAGTATTTTATTAGGTTAAATAATATGGTGGTTGTCGATATCAATGAATGAATTTATACTTTTATGATTTGATTCTACGCAAAGCAAACTTTTTGTATAACGGTAGCACCACATATTTTGAATCAGATATTAATTTATGTGATATAAGTTGGTCCGAGAAATTTAAAGGAACAAAAATATAAAAAATAAAATAAGAAAATAAAAAGGGCTAAAAAACACTAGTCGTATAAGATATGATCACATGGCTTAAGTTGGAAAGTTCCTTTAAATTTCCATGACAAGACGAAGCAACATCTATCTTTGTTGGGGGTTCATTGCACAAAATAACAGATGAGGAGATTTTGATTTGCTGCTCTGGTCCTCATCTTTATGTGCTACACCTGCACACTTCATCAACGTACCTCCAAATCTCTTACTTGGCTTATGTGGTACCACGTGGAAACTTCTTTTTCTTCTTCGTTTTGTGGGCTCCACGCGTTTAGGTTTTTCAGAGGACCTGTTTTGTCTTTTACATTACTATTTATTTACAGTTAATACATAATATTCCGTATATATATAGTGTTTTAATTAATTAATAATCAGAATATAACCGCTTAAAATATGTTTTGCATTTATAAATATTACAAATTCTTAAATGGATCTGGTTCACACTAATTTATTGTGGACCACTAACATTAGAGAAACTATGGTTGTTTTATTAATACAAAAAAAAAGTCACTATAATAAAATAAAGGTCACTATGTTGAAAATAAAAGTCATTTTGGTAATATATAGGCTATAAGAGGTTAATTTTTTTAATAAAATATTAATAATAAAGGTCACTATGTTAAATAAGGGTCATAACGTCGTACTTCAAGTTCACAATTGTATTAAACATTATGCAACTTTTAATAAAGGTTACTTTGTTAAAAATAAAGTTACTATGTTAAAAATAAAGGTCACTATGTTCAATATAGTGTCAGTTGCGTATGTATAAACCTCGGGTCCACAATAATATTATTGTGAACCAGGTCCACGCAAGTATTTCTGTATAAATATATCAGTCAAATTAGACGCTTAACTACTGGGTAGAGACTAGAGAGTATTATCTTAGACTAAATATTCTCATTAAGCCAAAAAAAAAAAAAAAAAAAAAAAAAAAAAAAACCCTTGTGCATATAGTCATTTGAAATTCTTCAATTGTTGTTTCATATTTTGACCTCTTCACTACTTAGATACTATAATTTGACAATATTTGAAGATATACACTTTAGAAAAAGATAATTTTATGAAATTTATTGTCTCAATGTTTGTTTCCATTATTTTTTATTTTTTTATTTATTTTTTTTGTTGTGTGTGTGTAATTACCTATGTTATGCATTTTATACCCCTCAGCGTAGCTCCTCCATAATATAAAAATAATATTGTAAAAACAACCTAGAGTTGAAAGGGTTCACCATGTAAGCTTGCCCGAGCTCCTTATGTCATGCTCAAACTGTCAAACATATCACGCCCATTTTATATCATATATGTAAGAATCAGGGCATGATTTTCATTTATTTTCATTTGTCTTATTATATTTGAACTTATTTTAGTTGTAAACTCGTAATTTAATGTTGAGTTAACGTTTATCATATTATGTTTTTTCTAAACTTATTTTGTTGTAACTTAACTGAACTTGTTATTAGACGTGAAATATATATAAGTTAATATAAGGCCAGGTGAGTAGAACAGATCCTTAAATCTTATTTTTGTCATCTCGCAAGAATATTTGAAACCATCAACCTTTTAAATGTAATCTCTTAAAACACCAAAACATAAATGTAATCTATTAAAATAAAACTAAACTTTTATTCTGAAATTGTAGAGTTAGCAAAAACTTTATTGTAAAGCTCATATGTAATAGTAATTATTTACTACTAACATTATTTATCTATAGTTTTCATTTGTGGGTCGATGGGTCCTATATCTATGACATCTATCCTAGATAATAAAGGAAGTGATTTGGTGTCTGCAAATTATTGAAAACAAAATTATGCTTTGTTTATCTTTATCTTCTTTTTCTTTGTATGAATTGATCCGAAATTGATAAAAATATATCAGCCATGATTCCAACAGTTTGTAAATTAAGGCACGGCATTACTTTTGTCACCTACTCTATTCACATATCCTTTCCTAACTATTTGACCTAATATAATCCAAATCTTTAATTTGCCTTTTCTTAAAATTATATATCCAAATTATTCTACAATAAAAAAAAGAAGTAATTTAATTTAGGAGCTAAAGTTCCATATTTCCATTGCTTATTTAAAGTTATGATTTGGCTCCATATTTTACATTTTACATACTTGGCTTGGCTACTTAAGGATCAAAGATTCGAAGACATTATTGCCTAGATTGTACATGCAAAAATTACCAAACTATTCGGAGCTTTAATCTAAAATATATTGTTACATATTTAATTTTTTCCATTCATCAAAGTTATATATATTTTCGATGTAATTAAATTTATGTTTCTATTATGTACTTGTGTTGTTATAATTAAGAATATAACTTCGGTGAACTTGAAGTATAATATTAGCCCTAATTAACTTATCGAATAAATTGATCAATACTTCTAGCTAATTAAATTAGGTCATTGACCATGTCTAGTAATTAAATATTTTTGCTATTATTGGACCATTAATAGGTTTAACAAAGTAGGGATATGGGCTTGAAAACAAAGTATGTGTAGATAGATTAATCAATAATGTAGTAAGGACCATGTAACCAATGATGGAGACTAACTATGAATTGATAGTCTCAGTCTCTTGGAGGAGTTATTGCTGGAACTTTGGAAGTGATGTTTCATGTTTGGGCCATATCCTTAGCAAATTTTGCTCCAATTCCAACCAAGATTTATTTTGACACTTCAGAAAGGGTCTCAATCATAACCATTGGTTTTATTAGTGTATTGTTGGCGGTTTTGAATCCACTGCATTGTTTATCACTCATATAAGTCTAGTCTCGATCAAATTTGAATAAAATAAGTTCAAATCTTATCAAAAATAAGTTTAAATCTATCAATTGCTATCTAGAACACTACTTTGCTAGTAACCTGTGATATGATATGATTTATAGTATTCTTATATTTTAAGATGGGGAGAAAATGAATTCTTTTCATTTATGAACAACGCTAATTATTGTATGGTTTGGTACTTTGGTACAGTTTAGACTGCACTCTAAACAGCCCTAATTATTGTAACAAGAATTATCTTTTTCCTTAAATTGCATGTTGATTGCACTATAACAAATAATTTTGTTCTTTGTTTTTTGCATTAAAAGTTCTTCTGAATATAAGATTGGCAGAGTTCTTTATGAACCAACCATAATTAACTTGTTAAAAATCCTATCCAAAATCATAAAGTGAAATCAACTTTACTTTTCCTACTTAATTTTATAAAGTACGTAATTAAAGCTTGATTAACAAGTGAAAGACCTTCTAATCATTGTTAATCCTATAGTTATCATAGTCTTGTACCTACAATCAAGGGAAGATTAGAACTTTGCTACCCATTATAAACTAAGTCTCTGACTTTTTAATAATTCTTTGAAATCAATCTATTCAAATGATATAAAGTGACCCAAAATATATTTTTTAAAACAAAAATGACACGACAATCTCACGCTCTCACTCCAAATTCTATTATTACAGATCCAATCTATAATAATAAACAAATATTTATTGGTTTTTTTTTTGTAAAAAGATGAACATTATTTATTTATTTTATCCATTAGCACAATCTATATCAACTAACCCCACAAAAGCCATGGCCACTATACAAATTCATGAACCTTTAATTAAATAGTGAGGGAAGAAAAAGAAATACAGTGTGGAAGAAGGATGATTATAATTATTATTATTATTATTAGGAAAATGTTATACATATCCCTTAGAGCTACATATAAGTATTAAATACGCACTAGAAAATTGTATAAAGTTAGAAAATCATAAAAATATAAACACTAATTACACTAATATACGAGTGTTTCTATCATGAATTCCTATTTTAATACCATTTTCAAGATGTGTTATATGCAAATTTAAAATCAGGAGAAACATTAATTATTTAACAATTTGCAAAAGTTGTAATTGTTCCTTTTATCCCATAGGGTGCAAATGCGGAGACACAAGCTAAAACTTTTGTCAAATCTACATGATTCTAATATAATAATTGTCAAATCTACATGATTAACAATTTCAAATAATAAGATACATTATTTTAATCACAATTACTATTTGATTCAAGAAAGACTATAACACGCACGTAAAAGATGAATTTCAATTTATGCATCTAAGTACTATTGTTCTCATAACTATTATTGCAACAACTAACTAAAGACAACCATTACAAATAAATAATAAAGAGTATTATAAACTAGCAACCATTTTTGAAAATTAATTAAAATTTATTTCAAAGCTAAACTTATTGATTGTGTTTACTCCCTTTGTTCCTATCATATCAATCTATTGCACATTTCAAATATGAAAAATGTTATAACTTGATAAAAGTATAAATTTTAAAAATATAGCAATTGGAACACTTTAACATATAAACATTAGTCAACCATAGCAGTAAAATTTTAAACCGTATTTTTACGATTTAAGACCTGTTCACATTTACTTAATTTCAGTTCAGTTCAATTCAGTCCAGCTCCAATCAGTTCAGTTCAGTTCAACTCCTAATTTCGCTCTCTCATAACTGCTTACAATTTGAAAAAAAGAATCCTGTTTAATTCACTAATTTGGATGAAGATGTGGAGCTTTTGTATTTGAAAAATGTTTCAGGAGAAATCTCGGAAGTAGATGGAAATTTATACAGTAATCCTTGATCACAATTTCCGGTATGAATACTACGCCCAACACGAAAATTGTGATTGATAGTAAAACACCGATTCTTCGGTTGAGACTTTATTCTCTCTTCATAGAGTTCCCGAGATATTTTCTTACGAAGTTTTGTTATAGCATCTATAACTGCTTCGGGTTTAGGTGGGCAGCCTGGCAAATAGACATCCACGGGAATTAGTTTATCGATTCCTCGAACAGTACTATAAGAATCGGTACTGAACATCCCCCTGTAATTGTACACGCCCCCATAGCAATAACATATTTTGGTTCAGGCATTTGCTCATATAATCTCACTAAAGAAGGTGCCATTTTCATTGTTACGGTACCGGCTGTTAAAATTAGGTTAGTTCAGTTCACTTCAGCTCCAATCAGTTCAGTTCAGTATATGTGAACAGGCCCTTAGTTTGAGTTAAACTCCAAATCATGTTTAACCGGACTGGGTATACCCCTAACACGACAAAATCATACGGAAAAGGAGGGAGTACATCTTAATGCAAAAATGTACCGCCAAAGTGAACAAAAGGTACACAATACAAGCAATAAAAGAGTAGGTAAAAAACGGTAATTGGAGCTAAAAAAAACAAGCAATAAAAATGGTCAAAAACTGAAATGATCTTAAGCATTTGCATATTAGCACAGTATCCTGTTCTTGTTGCCTCCTCTGCTTTTTCTCCCCTTTTCTTGGCCCCGCTTATACAGCAACTCTGCTTGCCTTACGCCGTCTTCTACTACTACCCACCTGGATCTTCTCTCTATTTCTCTCTCTAAATTCTCTCTCTAACCCTCTAAATTATAAGTTTAGCACTTACTAGATTAGTGTGATTGGCTTGAAATCTGAGAAGAATTTGATAAAATTCTGATTTCCCAGAAATTTTGTGCCCTTCATTTTTGATTTTTTATGATTGGTTTTTTTGGGGTTTGAGTTTTGAGTACAATTTCAGCTAATTTTAGACCTTTTTAGTATCTGGGTATTCTTCCTTTTGCTGCCAATTTTTTATATAATAACAAGGTTGGTGTTTGTTTTGTGTTTTTGCTATAATTATTGTTTAATTTTGGATAATTCTGATGTGGGTTTTTCTGGGTATTATATTTTAATCAAGATTGTATCATAAAGATTGAATTTTTTAACCTATAATCAGTTCTAATTAGTGGGATTATTATAGTATATGATATGGTGATACTGTGATTAAACAATTAGTTTGACTAGTACCTTTAAATTATTCTAATTGTGTGTATCTTTGTGATTAGGACATCAGTTAAATAAGATCTCATTTGGGCTATTTTTATTTTAATTATTTAGAGGGTTTCCTTCTAATTTTATACTACTGTATATGCCACTCATTCCTGTAAACTTTGAGCATGAATTTCCATTGAAAGTGTTAAGCTCAATGAATTGTGAAAACTTTGTCTTTCCGCTGGATGCACTTTAATTTGGTTTTATTGATAGAAATTGAGATTTGAATGAAGCTGATTTCGGGTTCGGAACTTGGTTGCAGGACTTGGCTTTGCTAGAAGAGAAATTTATGTTGTGAAAGATACAATTTTGATCTTTAATATGCCTTTAACTGAGCTTGTTAGGATGTTCAAAGGGAAAGTGGATGTCACCAATGAAGTTGCCTCTACTTCTATTGATCCTTCTTCTAGGTATGCTTGATTTGGTGGATAAAAATTGTATTAGTAGGCTAATATTTATACTTTATAGGTTAGGTTTTATTTTGGTCATTTGAATATACCCTTATTTTCCCTTATTGTGTACTTATATTGGTGTATTTTTTGGGGGAATTGGATGCAGACCTGAAACTGATTGTGTTGAGCTAGTTTGGGAAAATGGCCAACTTATGATGCAAGGTAATAAAGCTAGAAAAAGTACTAATTCAAACAATTTTCAAACCTTTGGACTCAAGTCTCAAGATGGTAGGAGTGGTACTAATTACTCGAAAATGGTCAAGTTTGGCACAATGGATTCTGTAATGGGTGATTTTCCAATGTCTGTACCTTCTTGTGAAATGGGTTTGGATCAAGATGTTGACTTGGTACCTTGGTTGAATTATCCCATGGAAGAATCTTTGCATAATGACTATACTTCTGACTTCTTGAATGAGTTATCAGGAGTTACAATTAACGATCTCCCCACGGAGAATCATTTAGCATACCGCGAAAGGAAAATTAGTTTTCATGGTGATGGCCATGATAATTCTGCAAGCTTGAAGCATAACAACACATCTAAGGATTTTTCAAGTAATGAGAAGGATAATAGAGGTGGAAGTATTGAGGTACCGCAATTTATGTTTCCCTTCCAGCAAAGTGTCCCCAGATCAGGAATTTCTGATATTACTGGTAGCAATGCAGGCAACACCCACCATGTTGGTTCACGAGACTCCGTTGCTAATCCATCTTCACTAAGTGCTTTTACCAGCTTGAGGTTGCAGAAGCTGGATGCAGGACAGCCTAGTACTACTAGTTCAGGCTTTACAAATTTTCCCTGCTTTTCGCGGCCTGCTGCTCTTTCTAGAGCTAATCAGGTGACTGTAAACCCCTCAAAGAGATTAGAGAATGGAAATAAAAGGTGCACCTTGAGTAGTAGTAATCCTGCTAACTCTACACTGGTTAATTTGGATAGTGGTTATTCCCAAAAGGAACTAGTATCTCACAATCAATCCATTATGGCACCAACAAACGACAATTCGATTGCTTTACCCCCAAAGCCGCCTACTGAAGAGCTGCTTTCTGCTAATCAACCTATGTGTAGAGAAGACATAGCTAAAAATCAGGCGTCACAAAATCAAGTGTGTGATTCACCAATGAGCAAAGTGGGTACCAGTGGTGATAAAATCATGGAGCCAGTAGTTGCAACATCTTCTGTATGTTCAGCCAATAGTGCAGAAAGAACTTCAAATGAGCCTGCACGTAATTCGAAAAGGAAATCTCGTGAAACAGAATCAGAAGATCCTAGTGAAGTAAGATTTCTTCTTACTCCTGATGAATAATCTCTGCTTGTTGTCGTTCTATTTTCCAATTCTCATGATAAGCTGGAAATTGTCTAACTTGCAGGATATTGAAGAGGAATCAGTGGGTGGGAAAAAACCTGCACATGGTCGCGGTGGGTCAAAGAGAAGCCGGGCTGCAGAAGTGCATAATCTATCTGAAAGGGTGAGCTCATAGTTTGCATATTAGTATCTGTAGTGGTGAGACTGGTGACAGTTGCTTTCAGAAACTAATGTGTACCTTTTGAAACGTTACTAACAGAGACGAAGGGATAGAATTAATGAGAAGATGCGCGCATTACAAGAGCTCATACCCAACTGCAATAAGGTAATTCTTATGATATTTTCGATGCCTATGGTTGGATATACCATCTGTGTTTTAATTAAATTTTTTGGGTGTTAAGACTAGATATGTAATTGGTGCTCACTTTTCTATCATATATGACTCTTCTAACTATTCCTTTCCAAAAACTAGGCGGACAAAGCTTCGATGCTTGATGAGGCTATAGAATATTTGAAGACTCTCCAACTTCAGGTACAGGTGAGCTATTAGGTTGCTGTGGCAGCTTGTTTGGTATAATTGACAATTTAATTGTATGGTAATGAAGTTTTATATGTAATATTGTAATGAAAATTGGATGTTCAAGGTATTGATTCATAATTTGCAAGCATTTGCTTTTCTTCATCCATTGTCATTACCATCCAGAGATGTGGATATTAGTGATGATGAAATTGAATGAAAAGAGAAATGTCTGCCTAGATAGATGTATCTTGTTGAACATTGACATGGAAGACTTCATTACCATTCCCTTGATTTACTACTTTGTACCCATTATGCCTTCGGAAACTGGACAATCCGTTGGCTTACATCAATTACTGGATGCTGCAGGTATTGTCAATGGGTGCTGGGATGTATATGCAGCCTATGATGCTACCACCAGGAATGCCGCCGATCCATGGAGCACATATGCCACATTTCTCTCCCATGGGGGCCATGGGGCTTGGAATGGGCATGGGAATGGGCATGGGAATGGGCTATGGGATGAACATGCTAAACATGAATAACAGCACAAAGATGGTACCTTTCCAAGGCCCACATTACCCTGTCCCTGGAACCGGTCCTATGTTCCAGGGAATGCCGGGTTCTAATCTTCAGGCATTTCCGCACCTTGGTCAAGGATTACCAATGTCCATGCAGCAAACTCCTGCAGTTTCCGTTCCAATGGGAAGTCTTTCGAAGATGGCCATAGGATTGAATGCCTCAGGTGTTGCTGGGTCATCAAATGCAACACATCTAGCACCATCTAGTAGTAAAAAGGATGCTAACCCACAAGTAATTTCGAGCATGGATAGTAACAACGTTAACAGCTCCATGAATCAGGCAACAAATCAGGTATTTGCATTTTGTCCCTTAGTCCCTACATTGGATGTTTTAGTATTGTGAAATTATTGGTCTTCAATAATTGATATCATCACTAGATATTATCATAATTCATATATTTTAAATGAGTAGGACTTTTCTGGTTCCTGTGAAAAAATACATCAGGGGTCAATTATTGAACAACATTAGGACTGTAAGACTGTAGTATAATGACGCTAGCCTATTTTTTAGTACTCCCTCCATTCAAATTTTACGTTTTTGTCGTTTACGAAGATGGTCAAGTTTGAAGAGAGGTAAGTTATTGCATTGGTTTTCAAAGTGATATGTTACAAGGAGTTATGTAATGCATTGTTGTCTTAAACTGGCCAATAATAATGCATTGAGAAAAGTTAGTTAAGTGTTGCATTTCTAAAACAAACCTTCACCATAACTGTGTGTATTCAAATTTCAGACATCAAAAGAGGGTGTTTAGGAGTCTGCTTTGTGCCATAATCAAGGTCAAGATGTTAATGTCTCAGAAACTGCTGAAGCTGCCTACAGAAACGACACTACGCATAGCTGACACGCCTGACAGAAACTTGTTGCCTGCCTGTGAATGAAATAGTGGCAAACTGCAACATGTCATCTTCATAAAATGTACAAAAGTATTGACAAGTAACCTGTTTCTAAGTGTATATATTCTCAGATAGATGTTTGATTGAAGGTGCTCCAAACGGTAAGAGAATTTCCCGGCTGCTATCAAGTGCCAACCCATGACCCCTGTTTATGGGAAGTATAGTATGCTTGAGAGTGGCATGTCCGACGAAAATGCAGAGTTTTTGCCCTCTACAAACACTAAGGTTAGGTCTTTTGTAGATCTGTACATCTTATGAAGATGACATTGTATTTTGATATCCTAGTGCTGATCTCCTAGAGGTGTATATGTGGTTTAAATGTATATTTCCAGTGCAAAAGCCTCTTTTTCGAGGAAATACTCGTATATGATATAGTATTGTCATGCATCTCAAATAATTCAAGGGAGCTGTGTCCCCTTATCATCTACATTACACAAAACATCCTAGTATGAGGAAATACTTCTGTAAAAGTACACCAAATATGGTGATTGATGATTTCATCATGTAATACTGTATGAAATAGTTAGATTAATATTTATTTATGTTACAGCATATGAAAATAAAAGAAATTATTGGCTTTTCCTCTCTGTCTTTAGTTTGTATCCAAAGGTTCGAAAACCACATAAGAAAACATTTTCTTCTCAGGTATACTTACATTTAATTTAGCTGCTCGTTATAGAGTAAACTAATGCACTTTGATTTATTTCAGGTTTGTAAGGAATCATGAAGGATAATGATGTAGACGGAATTTCATCTCTACTGTAAAATATCGCATCTAAAACCTTACCAACTAGGCAACTAGACAACAAATTGTTTGTAGTTATGCAAATTGATTAGCTATTAAAACATATAAGTCAAGATTACTTTTTGGGATTAGATGTAAAAAATGCACGCAACGTTTGAAAAACCCAAGGTAGATCCAGACCAAGTATTGCTGGTGAAGATTGGAACTGACACATATGCATGATCTATGTCTGGGTATAATTGATTCGGCAACTCCAACTATTCTTAAAGTAGTCAATTCATGGAAGGTAAGCTTTAATGAGAAATCATGAATATGGAGTAGAACTAGTCATAGTTGTACTTATTTTACTAGCTGCTCATGATTAATATGGAGTAGAAGTAGAAACCTAATTCTCCCTTCGTCGACTTTTGTTTGCCCAAATGTGGTTGTCACTTTTCTAATCTTTGGCTAGGTGGAATCGGCAATGGAGAAAATTGGTAGAACCAAATGCAATGATTTTGAGAGTAAAATGGTTCGCCATAAACATTTGTCGTATGGGACAAACAAAAAAGGACGGAAGGAGTAGTTCTTCTAAAGTCATTTGAAATTAAGTTCCTGAAATAATGAAACAACCTGTTTATTCAGACCCCTAAAAGACCTACATAAATCTGATAAAAAGAAAAGCTTTAGATGATTTGATGTCAGTACAGAAGAATATGTTTAAATCTACAAAACAAGCATACAGAATCTTTAACATCTATTACAGCTGCATATTCAGAAAAGAAAATAAGCTCATGGTTAGTCTAGTCCTCAACAGAAAGCTGAAATTTCAATTCTGCACCACCAATTTGTAAACCATCCCGCTCCTCAATCTAAAGAAAATAAGGATGTAGTCCTATACGTAAAAAGTCACTGGGAACAGCGATAATTTTGACAAAAACGAGAAGACATAGCCTGGGTCATATCCCCAATCAACAAGAACAAAAATCAGATTATCAACGAACTTGGGAGCAGCTCAAGCAATTTTAGTATAAGTTGCAAATAGAACAATTAGTAATACCAGATTGATGCAAGCTATCCTCTTGAGAATTTATGCTTGAAATGCTATTGGTGTTTTAAGCAGCTTCCCAGGAAATGGCACTTCTAACACACGAATCAGATTGTTGTTTCTGGACAAGTTTTATCTTCAATAGATATCATTCTATTAGATAAAAACATGATATATGTCCACATATTCAATGTATTTCAGAGTCGTTCTAACAGCAGAAGACCAAGGAACATGCCAAATACCATGACATGGGAGCGAAGCAAGATCAAATGTTTTTAAATCCATATTCGCTAAAGGAACAATGCACAAGCAAAAATGAAGACCCAACAAACTTCAATAGTCTCATTCGAATCATCTCTTCCACATTCCCTTTGATACCTCTTTTAGGTGCAGTGAGCTCCAACAGATAGCAACAACCTACTACTAAAGTTGCAAGTCGGTGTCACACTTGGTTATTACTGACACCATCTTCCACCCTTTCTACAGGCACGCCCACATCTCCATCTATCATAAGTTTATTTCCTTATGCCTCGTTGATCTGGCAACTGAGCTCCCTATCTACTTCTGGTGTCTCCAATTTAGAGATAGAAACAGGCTCTCCATTGACAAAACCATTGTTTTCAAGAGCTTCCCCTACAGAATGATCTGTATTATCCAATATGCTATTGGGAACATTAGTGTCGTCTGCATTTTGCTCCATGACAGCTTCAGATCCCTTAGCCTCAGAAGCAAGAGAAATGCTTTGTGTATCCGCAATTGATGCCACATCACCATCTGTGTGCATGTCATTTTGCAAACTAGCTAGATTGACTGTTTCAGAAGCTTCACCATCCCCCTGAGGTCTTACATCATCAGAGGAATCCACTTCCATGGTGCTTGCAGGTTCCGGAGTTTCAGAGCTCAGTAGTGAAGCCTGATTAGCTGCATTCTCAGCCAACTCTTCTAAGTGTTTCTTAGCTTTTATTTCTTCCGCTTTTCTGTACTGATCCATGAGCTGCCGTATACTCTCCAGTTCAGCAACACGATCTCCATATCGTTTCTGTAAATTTTTCTCTACCTCTTTCTGCTTCTGGACTTCTTCCCAAAGGCCCTTGATTCTAAATGAAGCTGCCATATTTTCCTGTCTCTGCAAAGCTAGGAAGCAATCCAATTCAGTTCCAGCAGTATTCATCTGTTTGAATGTGAGCTCGATCTGTGTCTTCAGTTTATCAGCCCGCATCTGAAATACATGAACTATCACAGCTTAGCATCATCATAATTAGATATTATCAAATACAGCATCAACATGTGCTCTGTATAACAAAATAACTTATAAAAACACAAAGATGAGCAAAGGTTGGATGTGGTCTTGACCTAACCTAAGCCACATAGTCAGAATAAACCAGTAAGGTAATGACTAATATGGTGAACACCACTTCCTTTTTTTTTTTTTTGGTTAAAAAAGCATTAAGATATAGAACCTTGAAGGGCATGTAACCTCAAATGCAAAACCAATTATAGGATAAATCTAATTCTACAAACACAAAATAGCTAGAAAAGCATGCCAGAGAATTGCATATTCAAATCTTCTCATGGCCATCACATCCACAGTACTCCAAAAAATTTTCTGGACAGATCCACATTAACCCTTCACATCAAACTACACACATAAAAGTAGTTGCTTCACAAAGAAAGTAAACACGCCTTTTATCTTAATCTCCCTGATCCATAATACTTGACTTACATAGTACGGCTATATACAATATTATTCTCGAGAGGATTCAAAGGAATTGAATTACCCTGTAATTTGTCTCTTTGGTTACAGTGTGAAAGCACCTTGTCCTCTACAGTAATCTTTTACTTGATTGATTAATATTAGTACTTTTTTATAATCTAAAAAAAGAAATCTATGTATAATCTTTAGATGCGTAACATTTTTTAAATTATTTTATTGGTTATCAGAAACAAAACCATTTCAATAATACCTCAAAATTGGTAATATGAAAAACTTTGCTATCATCAAAGTTGTTAGACATAGTAACTTAAAAAGGAACATGGTGACATTTCACTAGACAAGTTCTACTAATAAGACAGGTCTGAGCTATGGCTTAGACAGCCAGAAAGTTGATATTCACTATAAGTAGATAGAGTAGAGTGTAAGAAGTCAATGGCTCAATGACGCTGTGTTTCAATCTATATATGATGCCATGTAAATTAAAGAATGGAGTTGCTTAACACATGCTGTCCTTGTTGGCTTATGCAGAGCAACCCCAACCCCCCTACTTAGCACAAAAAAATTACAATAAAACTGAAACAGTTTGTGAATACAGAAATATCAACTAAATAGAAGTTTAACATAACAACCAACCTTGTAACCATGAGTAAGAACATCAATCTTTTTCTCAAGCCGTTGTGCCTTTTTATTGTCATCATCCATCTTCCTCTTAACATTTTCGAATTCATTTTGTAAGGCAGCAAGCTTCTCTACAGTTCCAGCCACACTGGAAAGACCATAAGCATTACGAGTGGGGAAATACATCAAATCATTTAAGCAAGTCTTGTGTGCCTCAACAAAATCATCTAAGGTCTCTTCCTGATGTCCCATAGCTACACATAGATACTGCGCCTCTTCCTCAATGAATGAACCAGCCTGACATAAAGAATACAAAATGAAAGATTATGAATTATACATACTTGATATTACTCGCAGCATTGAACATCAGCAGATGAGGAAACTCGCGCATTTCAGTAGCGTTAGATTTATGTGCAAAACATGCCCTTAATAGTTTAGCAAGTTTACACAGTTTCCAAGTAGGGCATCACATTAGAGTAAAGATTGGATCCATTCGTGCAGCATCTAGAATTTCAAGTTATTGCATTGTGCTTATCCAATTAGCCTGATTGAATATTAGACCTACCACCTACAATCAATTTCAAAATATTGACATTCTCTTCCTGAGTGATACTAGTCTTTCTGATAGCCATTAATCAGTGAGTACACTCATACAGTAGTCACTAAATAGAATAACGAAACAACACAATGAAGAGCTCAAATTGTTATCAACAAAACAAAACAAAAAGGGAGCATATGATTCTCTCAAAATTGTAAGCCACAGACACACATTTTGCTCGCCATGGCCCTTAAAGTCCTGAACAAGTAACATCATCCTTTCACCTTGCAGAAAAAGGGTCATCCAACAACCAGGTATTCGAGGCAGAAAGATGAGAGTGCAGTTGACTGCAGACTCAGGTTAGTGAAAGGACTTAGGAAAGCAGCACAGCTCAAGGTCCATTGAAGAAAAACTTAGAACTCATTTGCCTACCTCTGTCCTAAAATTAACAGTATGCACCTTGTTGGCAAGGTCTGAGGAGGTCAAGGTTTACACAACCTTTCAAGTTTTAAACAGTCATACCCTACCCCATCCCACAATCATAAAAAGGTAGATATTCCCTCGTACAAAAAATGATAGTGCAGTTGACTGCAGACTCAGGTTAGTGAAAGGACTTAGGAAAGCAACACAGCTCAAGGTCCATTGAAGAAAAACTTCAACTCATTTGCCTCCCTCTGTCCTAAAATTAACAAAATGCACCTTGTTGGCAGGGTCTGAGGAGGTCAAGGTTTACACAACCTTTCAGGTTCTAAACAGTCATACCCTACCCCATCACACAATCATAAAAAGGTAGATATTCACTCGTACAAAAAATGATATACTGCACATTATTAAATATTAAGAATAATGTCATTTAATAGCCAAGAGAACAGATGACATGAGCTAAAAGGACAAAAGTGATCAAACCTGGGAGAGGGTTGCCTCATTGTCGGTAAAAGCCCTAGTGTACCATTCCATTACCAGTCAAGTAAGTAGATGGCTCAAAATTTAAGGACGAGGGAATTCAAATCTAAACCCTAGATTTGGGAGTGATAAACTGTGTATATATCTCCTTTTTCAAATAAAAAATGATTGTTCCTGGGCCTATATAAAAGAAACAATATTTTATCAATTTTAATTTAGAGTGCCTCAATTTAATGAGGTGTGCCTAAGGAAATCCCTATTGCCTTAGTGAGCCCTCAGTTTTTTATACATATCCCAAATCATGTACCAGCTTAGGCTTTCAGCAGTCAGCACAGGATTCTAAATAGATCCGCTATAGGGTTTGATATAGAGGTTACTAAATCATTTGTTCCAAAAAAAAGTAGCCTCAAGCTCGAAATGTTGCATTGATGGGCTGATTAGTGACATAGATGTTTGTGGGACAAGTAAAATTCTTCAAAAGACTAATATTTCCGGGACAAAATATAAAAGCAGCTGACTGGTAGGAAAAAAAAGAAAAGAAAAGAAAAAAGAAAGAAGAAAAAAAAAGCTTCATCAAAGCTTGTTGTGGTGGCCAAGTAGTTAATGTTATCCTTAAAGATAAAAGTAGAGAACAGTGCTTCTTATAAATAGTTTCTCAACATCAATAATGAGAATCATCATCTGATTTCCATGTTGCCAATTCAGGTTCTTGAATTTTAAATTAAAACCATTGCAGATTTAGACAATGTAAAAGGAAATGAACAAGAAAACTGGTACATGAATAGAAATTTACCTCTTTCAGCTCATCTAATTCAAAATCCTCAATGACAGGTACTGTATTAGCACTTCGCTTAGCTGCTTTCTTCTGCTCTTTCTCACTAAGTGGATACTTGGCATTATCATGCTCTAGCAAACTCAGCAACTCTTTTCTTACCATTTCATCTGCCTGCTCAATGTCAGTAGGAGGGACAAACGAGCTCTTGTCTTCACCAGCTCTGATCAATGAATTCTTAATGAGTTCAACAGAGGCAGAAGGAGGTCGAGGAAGCTCCCTTTGCAGCACCTTCGACCTCTTTCTGAGTAATTCTTGCTGCCTTGCTTCTTCTGCAGCCTTCTCACGGGCTAACCTATCAGACATATCTTCTTCAATCTTCTCCTCTGGATCCTCAGAATCCTCGGGCTCTGGACGAACAACTACTTCATACTCATTTTTGGGCTCTGGTAGACCACTTAGACCCATACGCAGGTTCCTTTTCAGTTCAGCTTGTCTCCGAAGTTCAAGTTTTGCACTATCATGCATATCCATTTCTTCATTAATACGAAGTTCATCCCTGATAGGAGTTCCTTTGGGGGTCATGCTGAAAGAATTTCCATCCCTAGAGGGAGTCATGCCAATTCTCGGAGTAAGACTTGATCCTCCAGGAGTTGCTGAAGGAGTAAGCATTGGATTAGGAGTTTGAACATCCCTTTTCTTTGGAGTGACACCAGAAAAATCTGAAGGATGCAAATCTGGGTTGTTTCCTCCAAGCAATGGTGTTTGAGACTCCCTCAGTCTTGCCAGATTTTCAGCTTCCATCATGATAGCATCACCCTTCCCAGCAGGGGTTCTCTGGGGAGTACGCATGGGTGTCATCCCCTGTCGAGGTGTCTGGGAATAATTTGCAAGAAGAGCATGGGTTGCACCACTCCCATCCGCAAGTTCCTGATTTCCAGCCAAAAGATCACTAGCATAACCCATTCGTGCAATTTCTTCCAACTCCTGGTCAGAAATCTGTGGAGGAGGAAGCATCAGTTTTGACCTTTTTCTAACTGTCTCTGGATCATTAAGTTTGTTGGCTTGCATTATTGCTCCTGGAGCGTCTTGCCTCTCAGCAATCTTATTCTTTGCAATGTCTTGTTTCCTTAATCGTGCTTCCCTATCCACCCTTCTCTCTCCTTCAAGTTCATCAATTGTTGTGGGAAATTTAGGTTGCTCTACAGGTCTATCTTCTTCAACAACATCATAAAACCCTGGTGGAGGCCTTTTCTCAAAGGGGATCTCGGCATTATAATCTATACCTTTTCTTTTCCTCTTCCTTTGCCTGACATCTATACCAGCTGCCTTGAGTTCTCTTCTTTTCTGCAAAGAAGCAAGCCTCCTTGCCTCTTCAAGCTGCTTCTCTCTAGCTTTCCTTTTAGCCTTTTTACCCCTTGTATTGGCTAACCGAGCTCTTGCTTCAGAGAGCATTTCTTTCTCATCTTCATCCATATCAACGGGATCTGGTCGTGCTGGTTTAGACTCTGGATTGGGATCAATTTCTCCAGGACGTAATTTACGTGGGTCATCTCCAGGTTCATAATTATCATCCTTAGTACAGGCTGCATCAAGAAGTTTCTCATAACGCTCAAGACATTGAGATGGAGTACGACCAACAATAGGTGCTATAGTTCTCCACTGAGTTGGCATAAGCTTTGCAAGATGAAGTAGCTTTTCATCCTCTTCTCTAGTCCACTCTGTCTACAAGTTTCAGGAAGACTCAGAATCAGTATCACTCCTAAGACTTGTTCAAGTTAATTCAAAAGAAGGGGAGAACGTAAAAAAACAAGTAAAATCTTCATTAAACCTTTCCCAATGTACTTGCTAGTTGCTACCAAGAATAACAGAGTAATACCACATTCAATTTAACAAACAAACTGAAAAAGGCAAACCAGATTGGGGGAGTAAATATAGTAATAACGAAAAGGCTATCAGAACGTTTACCAATGTCAAGCGCCTCCTACAACACCCCAGCTTATGAACTACAACACCCCCAGCTTATGAACTACACAAAATGTGATTACATATTATTTGGAACATCGCAACAACTAACGTGTAACGATATCCCATAACCACAACAACTTTTCTAGGTATACAGCATAGATTTTAGAACATCCATCACTCCTATAAAATGATTTCCCGTCCCCCTCATTCTCTTTCTCTCTCTCTCGATCGAGTCTCTCCACCCTCCAATTAGATCAAATTTCCTTCTATTTAATCACCATCTAACTTCTGCCAGTGTGAATTTGTGATTAGCATAAACTAGAGTATCAGCATCTAGTAAATGCAACCTTCGCCGACCACGTTACAAAATGCATATAGCTCCGGAATCCGAGATCAAAATTAGATAAGTAAGCTCATAATTACACACATGATTAATAGCAAGAACTAAAGCTCAATCCTTCAACCTAATGAAGAACCACATTCCAATCACCATCAACCTACCACTAATTTAACTTCAGAAAGCATAAAAAATCACAAAAACAACCTTAAATTATACAAAATCAAACCCAATTAACTCAATAAAAGTGATGGAAAATTCATTGGTAACACTGAAAAATCAAACAAAAATGAGGAGAAAGAAAGTAAAGAAGATGAATACCTTCTTAATAGAAGGGTCAAGCCACTCATACCAACGAGCTTTACACTGTTTAGCAGATTTACGAACAAGGAGAGAAGAAATTCGAGCCCATTGATTCTTCCCATATTTCATAACAGCAGCTTTAAGAATTTCATCTTCGGTGTTCTTCCAAACACCTCCTTTGATCATAATCCTCATTTTGAATCTCTTTTATCAATCGAACCAAAATCAAAATTGTTTTTTTAAGGGTTTTTTGTGTTTGGATTCAGGAAGTCGAATTGAAGAAAAACGAGAAATTGGATGATTTCTGAATTGGGGTTTTCTGGGGTTTGAAGGGTATTGATGATTGAAAATTAGGGTTTATGAGCTTGGAAATTGACGGCAATGGCGGGTTCAGAGGAGAAGGAAAGGTGAAAGGGATTAGGGAAGAAGAGGAGAGAGAAAAGAATGGTGATTTTTGTTAGTTTTCGTTGGCTTTTCTCTTCCTTCAGATCCGAAACCCGAATTCATTTACCACTTTACAAATATGGATCAATCTTACATTTGAATAAAACTTCACCCGTATCGGACAAAGATGAGCATAAGCACGACATGAATATGACCTGACTCGACACTGTATAAGAGGTTTGTCGGTAGATTATGAGTAGTGCTTAGACATCAATTGCATGTTTACCAATTTGGCACAGCATGAATATGACCCGACTCGGCATGAATTTGGCACGAGCTTGGCATGATCACTCCAGCGTGAGCCTAGCATGGGACGTGGGCTTGATCATCTCGACTGGTGCCAAGCTCTACACTATTTTGTGGACATGGGTAGCAGCAACGGAAAAAAAAAATTGAAACTTGTGTTTAGGCTTAATTTTGAAGTCTGGTCAAGGTTGACCTTTCGACCATAACAATTAACAACTCACAAATTTGACCCTGTTGTGGTTGTATGGCCATGTGATCAACTCTAATATCAAGCTTAATTGTGGCCCAAATATGGTTATTTGGACCTAGTAGCTTGAAAATATGTTGATTTAATTGCATGTTTACCAATTTTCACTCGATTTGCATTTAAGTCTATCAAGATGCTAAACTTGGAATTTCTCCCTGAGTGACCCAATCCCAACCCCCTTGTGCATGGTAGGTAAATAGAGGGATCCTATAGGCCGAAATCACTCACAGACCAACCCGACTCGAGTTAGTAACTAAACCTTTTGGGAGTGAGTGGAGGGTAAGGGAATCCCAACCCCAACGTCCCCCATTAATGTGTTGTGATAGGCACGTTGAATTATCTTTTGGTTAATATAATGCTCATTTGAATAAAACCCCATAACCATAATGGGTATGTACCCCATCGAATCAATCCCTTCAAACAATTCCTTAGGATAATATTATTCAAATGATTTTCACACGAGCTAATTGTAGATTGATTTAAACCAAGGAAGAATGCATCATATATAGTATTCCCTAACAAAGAAAACACAACTCATCCCAAGTAAAGCTAACTAAGCTTATACAGGTGGTATCAGATAGTAACAAGTCTTTGAAGAGCTCAAATCATGGAATATGAATATATGATATGTCATTAAGTCCTAGAGTTATGTGTGTAGCGCCATCCAAAACCGCGGCAATAGCTGACCAAGCAACTGCACTTGTACAAGCTGGTGTGCCTGTCATTAGCTTGTCTACTGGAGAGCCTGACTTCAACACTCCTTCAATCATTGCTCAGGTCTAACTATTACTCCTTTCACATCGCGTGCATTTAGATTTATACTTGTGGTATAATTTATTAAAGTTTTATTGTACAGGCTGGTGTTAGAGCAATAGAGGAAAATTCACAAGATATACACCAATTGCTGGTACAGTCAAGCTTCGTACAGCAATCTGTCACAAGCTGAAAGGTAATACAGTAAACGAACATTCTTGTTTTATGTTTATGACTGATAACTATGCCTTAAGGTTAAGCTTTATATTTGATTTCTTGTCGTAGAGGAGAATGGAATCTCTTACAATTTCGACGAAATTCTGGTAAGTAAAGGAGCCAAGCAATCCATCTTTCAAGCAGTGTTTGCAGTTTGTTCTCCAGGAGATGAGGTACAATAGTTAAAATCCATGCTGCAGTTTAAAGGTCACGAATAATTCAGGCTGCTTTCGATGTCTTGAGTAACTTTTTTTTGGTGTAACATGTTATCAAGTTGTTGATTGTATATTCAGGTGATAATTCCTGCTCCTTATTGGGTGAGTTACCCTGAAATAGCAAGACTAGCTGGTGCAACTCCTCTTATTCTCCAAACAAATATGTCTCAAAACTTTCTGTTAGACCCAAAACAGCTTGAGGCAATGCTCAGTGAGAAGTCGAGGTTGTTGATTGTATGCTCGCCTTCCAACCCAACAGGATCAGTTTATCCTAGGCAGCTCCTACTTGAAATAGCTGAAATTGTAGCAAGGCACCCCCGCCTTCTGGTAATTCCACCCTATATGTCATTTTAATGCAGGTAGTATCTGATATGCTGAGTTCTGATTGTTCTGTGGCGGTGTTTAATTCAGGTACTATCAGATGAAATATACGAGCACATAATTTATGCACCAGCAAAGCATACTAGTTTTGCAGCACTACCAGACATGAAGAACAGGACCTTGACAATTAATGGGTTTTCCAAGGTAGCTTACATACAAATTCTGCATAATACAAACTTCTAACCAATGAAGTCCAATGTTTCATCAGCTTAAGCTCCCCTAATGAAAATATTGGTGGCTTAATAACATGTTTACTTCCGGAAATTAAGATTGTATTAAACGTAATATCCATACTTTCATTGACACTCAATTTTAATACCTTAGGCCTTCGCCATGACTGGTTGGAGACTTGGATATCTTGCTGGTCCTAAGCACTTTGTCGCTGCTTGTGGAAAATCCAGAGTCAGGTAAATGTGTAGTCCACTATTGAAAAACTGTCTGACAAGATTATAACAGCAGTAAAAATGAGCACTGAGCTAGTTATCCTGGTATCTAACAAATTTTCGGCTGCTGTTTTAGTCCACTTCATCTGCTAGCAGCATATCACAGGCAGCAGCAGTTGCTGCTTTAAGAATGGGTAAAGCTGGGGGCAAGGAAGTAGCAAACATGGTCAGTGCTTTCAAGGACAGGCTCGATTTCTTGGTTAATAAATTGAAGGATTTACAAGGTGTTAAGACATCAGATCCTCAGGTAATATCAAACAGTATGTATGTATGTAGTGTTAATCCTATGATCTCGCTCTTTGAAACACCTCTGACTCAGTTGTTGCTTTCTTGCAGGGAGCTTTCTACCTCTTCATTGATTTTAGCTCATACTATGGTTCAGAAGCTGAAGGATTTGGCACGATAGATAGTTCGGAATCTCTCTGTCGTTATTTTCTCAAGAAAGCTCAAGTAATTATGCTGCACTAGCTTCTGCTTATAAGTTGATCACAAACAGGCTGTAAATTCAATAACTAATACCACTCCCTCTGATGTAATTCCTGTCTCAGGTGGCGTTAATCCCGGGAGATGCATTCGGGGATGATAAGTGCATAAGAATTTCCTATGCAGCATCTCTTTCCACCCTTCAAGAGGCCATGCAGAGGATTGAGAAAGAGCTTGTCCAACTCAAGCCACCAGTTAAACACTAAGCAAATATGTTGTAATTTTTGCCAACAGTCTGATCTGAGCTTATGCTCAAGTATGCTAATTTGTACTTTTCAGTTTTGGTTCCTTTCGTACTAAAAAACTATGTTAGGGTGCCTTAAATGATCTTCGAGAAATAAAACATCAACACCAATACCATTTGTTGTATATGTTGTTGATTAACTAAAAGTTTTGATAATCAGTATTCTATCTATCCGAAATTAGTTGTCACGTTAAACATGACATGATTTTACATACACTCTTTACAATATATATGCAAAAAAAAAAAGACCTTATTATTACCTACTTAATAATTCATTACTTTATGCGTCCCAAAATAATAGGTCACATTTGACTCTAATGGTCAAAACATACTGACTTTCACAGTAAACTGTTTTTTATGGTAAATAATTCATTCATTTCTACAGCAGCTTCATTCACTAATTACTATGAACAGGCAAGCTTATTTTTCCGTCACCGATGATTAACCTTGGCACCCTGATTCCTATGCACAAACATGGGCCCACCAACATTTTTATGAGAATAGATTTTCATACATTGTTGAAAAATATTGTTGAAAAATGATATGGAATTTGCTCCTATTCAGTATTATACCAATTTTTCTATCAATTTGGACAAAAATCTTATCCATTTAATGAAACAAGAGAGAAGTCTGAGAAACCATGTCCTCTTTCTACATAATGCTAGAACAATGGTTCACAATATCTGCAGCCTGCAGACCGAAGAAGTTCAGAGGCCTTTAGGGCAGTTATACGCATTCTCCTTCTGAGGAAAGGCTAGTTTGTGTAAGAAGATCGATGAAAGCCTGAAAGGGACACAGATAAAAAGGCTCAGGTTGCAAAGAGAGAGAGAGACGCTGAGCTGTGATCACCTCTGAGTGGTAGGAAACGTCTGATGTATCAGAGGGGCGCGCATGTTGACTCTAAAATTCATGCACTGTGTTCTCTCTCTATTCTATGCAAAATAAGATCCTGGTGTTATATTTGAAAGATAGATACAGCTAACTGCTCTGATCAAGTTCTGATGATATATATTATGTAGAAAAACAAAGATACAATAGCAACAGCAATAGTGATCGTAAAATGCAAAATTCTAACTTATACGAGGCTTCTTTCCAGAAGACTGTACATCATCAAAAGGTGGACTATCACCATTGTCACCCTTTTCCCCCTTCTCACCCTTTTTCCGAGCAATGATTTTGTTAATCTTGTGAAGGTCATTGTTGAGCTTTTGCTCCTTGTTCTTTCGTGTCTTTCGTCCGTCTTGCATCTTTACACCAAATTGGAAAGCAGCCTTTGGCATTGCTTCCTTTTGCTCGTTGTACTGGGCCCACTCTTCCTCCGTCTCAAAATCCCACCGATGAAGACGGCCTTTGGCCTATTGAGCATTTAATAAAACGAGCACAATGTTTAGCACTAATAAACAATACGAAGGGGCATGGTAGCACAACACCTATACAGCTATACTACTACTCCCTAGCCAAAGTACATGACCCCACCCCCAAAAAAAAAATAAAAAAGGTGAATAAGCATATAGAGTGTGGACTTGTCTAGCATAAAATCTTAAAGCTCTAGGAGGCATTATTAGGCAAAATGAATAAACAGCCATGCAGGCACAAAAGAACAGAGAGAGAATGGGAGAAATCACTTACACGCCCGCCCATATCCATTTTTGATAAGTCGCCTTCATCATCACTGTCCACAACCTCATGGTTATATGATTGATAGCCAGGGTAGCATTCAGAATAACTTTCAGATATGAAGTTGGGATCCTTTTCCCGAGAATCCTTTTCCCTTAATTGTTGAAGCCTTTGATCATCCCGCTTAAACACGGACCCTAATCCTCGATCCTTCTCCTCTTGACTCATGAGGCGAGGATCTTGAATGATGTTTGCATTTGCTTGCATATCATAGGCCTGCATCTGTTGGAGATATTGATCAGGATAGGCCAACTGATCAGCATATTGGTAGTCCTGCCACTCCCCTTGATAGGCACCACCATCTAGAGCTTGAGCATGTACACCAACATAGCCATTCTGAAAATAACCATACAAGAGCATAACAAGCATAAGAATTTGGCACATCCATGATCCATCCACATGCTATCAGAAATCCTAACAGCATTAATTATATACATCTCAAGACCAAACAAATGATCATCCCAAGCAAACTTACAGCTTGATTCCAATCTTGAGAAGGATCGGCTGCAGGTGGCACTGGTCCATAAACAGGTTCATCGAAATAGGAAGCCCTTTCCTTGTTCTTAGGAGACTCTTCCATGTCTTCTGAAATGGGGCTTTGACTCATATCTTTGCTGGGCACTTCATAATCAACACCATCACCAATAAAGATATCATCCTCTTCAGCTCGAGCAACAGCTGGGCCATGATTGTCTCTAGTATCAAGAGTGTCCTTTCTTAGAGGTGGGGGTGGGGGTGGCGGGGGGAGATTTTCTTCATATTGATTCTTTGATGACAGGTTATCAGGCTTTGGTGGTTTCTCAAAATCATCATACTCATTGATAACAGTAGTGAGTTTTCCTAGCCAATGACAGAACAGAGGGGAAAAAAAAAATTATTTTCCAGTAGAATTGCAAAGACAGCACAAAATAAAGAGAGTTGCAAGAACCAGAACCATATGCACCAATAATGCGAATCATAGACAAATGCAAAGCTGTTCTATTTAAGCACAGCACACTGAAAGAACCCACCCCTCACTTCCCCCCCCCCCCCCCCCGGTCTCTCTTTCTTCTGGGTTCAAAACTTAGGTGTGTTGACCACATAGAGGTACAAGAGTGTTAAAATTTTCAGTTCATACACCCTTTTAAAGAGGGGTATATAGTATTGGAATATGAGAACTGAAGCAACCTCAGGGTAGTACTAGGAGTGCAAGTTGCATTTTAAACAAGCAAATGACCATGTCTCTAAAGGAACCTAACTGGATGATTGCCAATGTTTAGTTTGAATGA
The DNA here is from genome assembly GCF_948465745.1 of Chenopodium album. Lineage (NCBI taxonomy): Eukaryota > Viridiplantae > Streptophyta > Magnoliopsida > Caryophyllales > Amaranthaceae > Chenopodium > Chenopodium album. Next base: position 4,552,827 of record NC_137855.1, read on the forward strand.
TACACACCATAGACATTCAACCATTTTGGGATTCTTTGAAATGTCATGTATTCTGGCCAAGATCAATGCACACGATTTAAATTCCTTCCTAACTCTAGAATGTGAAATAAATGCCTAGATAACAAATTATATATAGAAGACTGAGGACTTGTATTCTTTTTGTTCCATCACTAGTCTTTCTTGACCTTGCTACTCTTCACCTCACCTTCAAATTCTTCCACTCTACTCACAATAACTATGCACTGATACCTCCATCCTATATTAACCAGAATTTGCCCACTCAGCAATACACAAAGGTAGCATATTATCCCACAGTTCAGGAATTGTATTAAGGGCTCTTACATCTTGACACCCCCTCCCCCTCCCCCCCCCCCCCCCCCCGCCCTCTCTCTCTCTCTCTTCTTCTCCCTTTGAAATTGAGTTCTATCACAAAAAACATTGCAGGAAGCACACCACATCAACCCAGAGTAGATACTGCCATGAACGAGTCTAGCCACCTAGGTAGGTATTAGCCAGTCAAGACTACCATATTGCTGTTGGTGTCTTGTTAAACATTTTTATAACGCAAGTAATAAGTAGTTATACCACTGACACGTATTGTACAGCAAAGACATTCTTCTAGTAGATTGAGGGTTTGAGGCAAAGCTGCTCAACTTGATACCAAACAAGAGTAGGGCAAAGGATATGCATAGCCAGCAAGACTTTAAATTTAAGCTTGCAGCTTAGTCAGGTTAAGACAGCCTCAGGGAGATATGCAGGAGACTTTAACATCTTCCACTCGTCACAAAACTACATTTTTTAAGAGGTAAAAGTCACCTGTGGGGAAAAAAAATCCTACTGATAAAAACAGATGCACCATTATACCTTTGACTTCTTTCTCCTTCTTCTTTTTCTTGAGAACCTTTCCAGATGATCCTAAACGGAGATAAGACATAATTTTTGCAATCCGGTCCAGCACAGAACCATCAACATTTACAGTTACCATTTCCTGCACAAGAAATTAACACATTCAGATGAAAGTTTACACTCAAATTTGAGCTATACAGAGAAAGATTGCCAACCTCGGGTACTGGACAGTCAGCTTTACTTCTATGCAACGTAGTCGGGATATCATGAGAATAAACATTTTCCTGCAATGCATGAAGAAGTAGCTTTGAGTACATCCAATTCACAAACTATCAAGCAACACAACATTAACCTTCTTAACAGAAATTCTCCACGTACGAATCTGGATCCTTCAAATTAAGTGAATAGTTCAAGCTTTCAAAGAGCTAATTCAAGAATTACTCAATCTATTACTCAATAGAAAGAGCTTTGTAATCAGCTCATAAGGATAACGATAGGCAAAACAGATAATTTTGTCCTTTGTGGACTACTCGGGTAAAATGCAGATATTTTTCAAAAAAAAAAAAAACACAAAGCATTACACTACAATCTGTAATAAAGATAGAAATTATAAGTATAAGAGAAGATAGATGCTTGCTTATTGAACGTAGAGATACCTATATAATAGCTATACAATATATAAATTACTTTATATGATTTACAATGAGATCATAAAAAATAAAATAAAAAAAAGAATTGGAGAGAATATTCAGATAGTTATAACATACTTCGTATGTCTTTGGAAGGATCAATTTCCAGGTATGCCTAGTAAATCTATTAGGATAGAGAATCAGAACTCAGAAAACAGCAAAACAAATTGAAAGTTCTTAATAAACTATCCAAGTCCGAAAAGAATTATAGATAAACACCAAACTCGAAAAAGAACGAGACTGAACGGCAACACAAGACTTGTTTAAATTTCCATATATTGAAGATAAATGACTGTTAAATATAGCATAAATAACCCTTATCCAGTAACTTACCATGTCAAAAATAAATGACATTCGTCCAGGAAGAAACATCTCATTAGTTTTAACGACACTCTGAGGCTTGATCATCCATTGATACACAGACTGAAAGAGGTGTAAGATAATTAGTAATAATAAAGGGAAGTCACAAGCACAAAGCCGTTTGTCACACTACAATCTGATAACAACATCTGGAGAGAAGAAAAATTAAATAACCTTTGCAGTTGCTGTTCGGAATGATACAGGCTGGTCATCTTTAACTGGTCTGGAAAAGACAAAACATTCTTTCAGGGCAAAGCAATAAGATAAAACTAAGGGCATTCACCAAAGTATAAAAGATTAAGCTATGATCAACATCAATCTTGGCAGTTTCCATGCCGACCATTGTTGTTCTAAGAACAGTCCAATAGTGAGACCATGTTGATCTCTCCATACTCCCTCTGTCCCACAAAAAACTTCTCATTTCTCTCTTATTGGCTTATTGCTTGTCCCACAAAAAACTTTCCATTTCTTGCTTAACTACATTCTTAGAGGATCAAGTTCCAGCGTTGAGATACAAATACAGAAATAGAACCCCGCCATTTGTATCATTTTAAGATTATTATGCTATGGAAAGGAAAACAAGGAAGTTATAGCTTGCGAGTTGAGATCATCTTGTCTCGATAATGGGCAACAATCTCAATGGAAAGTGTGAAAAGTTTCATCTTGAGACCACTGTTAGAGGTGTCCCATAAAATGTGTCATACAGGTCCAAGATAAACAATTTACACATACGAAGATGTAATAGATTAATCTGGAGGGGTAGTATAGGTATTCTAGTTTATATTAGTTAATTAGGGTTAATAGTCCTTAGTATAAATAGAGAGGAAGGGAAAGAAATAGGTAGGCAGAAATTTGGTGTAAACCTTTAGAGAGTTATGGCCTAAAGCCATCATTGGAGACTTGTGAGCTAAACTCACTATCGAAGATTGATAGCCTTAAGCTATTACATTATCCTTTGTAACCCTTCCACCATTATCAATCAGTCTAAAAGCTTTCTTCTTTATAAATTTGCTCAGAAATCAGTGTTGTTACACTGACTTTGCAGGGTGACCGAACTCAGACCATTACAGAAGACCAAGCAAAAGCAATCACCTGGATTTTCCATCAGTTTCTTCTTCAGCTTCTGGCTTTTTGTCCATCTCACTTCTTACTTTGTGAAGTAAAGCATAATCCAAACCCTTGACCAAGTGAGTATGCTCAACATCACCTGGAACAAACATAATGAGTCAAAATGTGCAACAATTCAGATGTTAGACGAGTGGTTTCTGTGTAATATACCCAAATTTAGTAAGATTATGGAGATAAAACAAACTCTAAAAACCCAGCAAGATTATAAAAATAAATCAGTAAGGGCATGCATGACATAAAAATTAGAAACCAAGAGTTACTAAGTTAACTATAGTTAAAGACATAAAATAAATAACAATCAATTAGCAACATTGGATGTCACATTATCACAACCAATAAACCAATAGGCATCAGGGATTACAAAAACATATTCTTGTCCAAATTTGTGTATAAGAAATTGAATATAGTACAATAGACAAACCTCCAAGGTACTTGCTCCGCTCGATTGCCAACTTGTGTGAATCAGCTGCCCTGCAATTCAAAAAAAAAGCAACTGTTAACATACTAATCCAAAGCATTTTTTACAACAACCAAAGGAAACTAGACACAAGAGCCTCACTTGAGATCAACATTTCCAGGAGGAGCAACAGCATGGAATCCCAGATCGGCTGGCTCATAATCAGGATTTTGGTCTTCTCTCCGCTCCTTTGCACGATCACGATACCTTGGCAGTTCTGGTTCTTCTGGCTTCTCCTCCCTAAAAGGTTACATACATAGCAGAAGTCAATAAAACCTCACACACGTAAGCAATCATTTAAGAAACGCATAAATCATCATTACACTTAAACGAAGGTGTACAAACATAAGATGTGTGTTCTAAATTTTGTTTGTCAATAAAAAAAGCATAATCAGGACAACAAACAAGACTTTAAACAACTTTACAACAAGTTACAAAGAGCAACAAACCCTTCGAAACAACAAACAGCACAGCTCACAAGTGGGTTTTGTCAACATCAACATAAAAAAAGAAAATGCTAAGTTACTAACAACTCTTAAATATGCCGCTTCTAGAGAGCAAATTTAACAGATTGATTTGCTTCATCAAGAAGTCCAAGTGACTAATACTAGGAGTATATGAGTACACTGCTACATTATATTACCAAATTGAGGTAAGGATAACTTCTAAACAGATAAACCATTATATTTCAAACACATGTTAGGTAAAAGGATTTACACAATCGATTTATGTGTATGTCATATTGTCTCTACAAGATAAACACTAACAAATAAACCTAACAAGCAGCTCAAATCCTAACTAAATTTAATAGCAAAAGAGCTTCCACCAAGTTGATTCCACTTAGTGCTCAACTCGAACAACTAATCTTCCGTATTGATCAAAGAAATAACCGCCTTTTCCAGACTCAATGTCATGACATATATCACCCCCAACAACATCCTCCATATTCTGCCTGTTCTAGTATTCTACATAAATTGATCCCAAAGTTTCCCAATATTTTGTGCTAAATACAACAATTAACCCAGAAGATTAATCATCGCAACGAATTCAATTCCACCACATTACGACTTCTAGAAATAACTAATCAAAACATAATTAGGTCCAATCATAGTTTATACGGCAATCAGTAACACTATAGCCAATACAAGAACATAAATTCATGAAATTATATATAAAACCAACATAATTGAGCTAATTTATGCATCAAAATTAACAAAATAGAGAAAAATTAGTAACAATAATAGTAAGAGAAGAAGCTTACTTTCGACGGAGGGCCTTTTCTTTGTGATAATTTTTGTTCGCAGGCATTGTTTATTGTGTAAATTGAATTGGGGATTTTTCGAATTTCAGCTTTATTTTGGATTGAATTGAAGAAATTGGCAGTGAATTGATGGAAGAAGAGGAAAGAGAAAATGGGGTTTTGTGAAAGTTTAGGGCTTTTGGTTTGTTCATGCAGAGGAGAAATTCTATGAAGGAAGATGGAGCAATGTGTTTTCTATAATCTGGAAATCGACCCGATTACAGGCCCGGTTTCTCGTCTTGATCTAATTTACGGGTAACCGAATCACCACTTAATATGGTTAGGAACCGTTTTTGCATCGTACATTCGTACCTTCTACTTAAATGTTGTTTTGTGTTACAATTATTATGAAACGAAGGGAATATTTTAAGATGAGACCAACTCAACCGAATATTTTCGAGCATGTGTTTTATGTTATAAAAGTTATTTGTGTATTTTGGTTTACAACTTGAAAACCGAACTAAGCTTACCTTCATTAAAGCATGTATGGACAGAAAAATTTTACTTAACGTAAGACAAAATATGAGATCTTGCTCTTTCAAAAAATATGGGAGCTTGCTAAGTAAGCCGTTTATATGTTATAAAGCATTGTCCGCTTATTGATCACCTCTAGGTATTCTTTTTAATTCATTATGCAAGGTCACCCTATGTTTCTTTCATTTTGTCCTAGCTCGTGATTTGGAAGTCAAGCCAACAAACTCTTTGATGCAAACTATAACTATTCGATCCAAATGGTATTATGTCAATTCATTGTAGCTCTTCGCTTCGAATCTAGAAGGGTAATCAGACAATGTTATGTACTTCAAAGTTATGGCAAAATATCAATCATCTATGAACACTCCATTTAAGGATGATTTAGCACAAATCTTTTACTCGTTTTCTAGGTATTTTTGGTCAATATTGTCAATCACAATATCACATTTTCAATTACTTGAAATACTTTGTAAATAAATAGCATACTACGTGTCTACGTATGCTTTCACGAGTATTTTTCCACGTTTTGCCCAACTTTTATATTTCGTGCATTATGTATCCCGTGCATTTACACTGGTACCCTTCCCTCCTCTACTTTGGGAAATGAAAAGGACTTCAAATGTGATATGTCAAATAAGTGAACAAGTCATATGCTGTAATTGCTGTTGCTCCTCCTATGAAGATGACTAGTACATGAATTTGAATATGAATCAACATAGCATAGAATAGAAATAATGGGGACGATGAAGAAATTAGCAAGAAAATTCAACAAATCCCTCCCAAATTCAAACGACGATGATCTCTCTCTTCCCACTGTCGACGAAGATCGCCCAATCGATACTCAAGGTCATTCAATTTTAGGGTTTACCTTCCTTTTCATTCAATTTTTATAACTTAATTGCTAAACACTATCTTTACTGTTACAGAGCAAGAAGAATTGGTTCGATCCCTTGAAAGATTACACTCTCAACAAAGCAGATTATGGAGGGTAAAGATTCAAACTTTTTTTTTTTTGGTGAATTTTTTCTTACATTGAATTATTGATTAACTGTTTATTGAATTTGGGTTTTTTTGTAGAGTGTATTTGCTGTATTGATGTCGTGTTACATAGCATTTCTTCTGTTCTCCATATACAGTCAGGTTGCTCATCCTTGGGACTTGGTAATTTCTAATATCCCTGCTCTTCCCTTCAGTTACTAGTTGTAGCAGCATGAATGTTTAAATACTTGTTCATTTTACATTATTTTTTGTTGCTAATTTAGAATGTTGGTACCACGAAAAAGAAGGTATTGTTATAGAATCAAACCTGCTAAAATGTGTCTGTAGTCTGATGGGAGAATACATGTTAAGTTGGTTTTTCATATTGATCGTGTATCGAATTTGGTGTGTCCGTGTGTGTACTTAACTAGCTGAAGCTATGCAGTTGGCATGTTTAAAATTGTAATGTTTATGTAGCGAAAATATTGGTTATAGAATTCCAAGGATATGAGATTATGAAGTAAAATATAACCTAGACAAAAGGTTTTGTAGTTTTTATCTGTAGTTAAGGGAAACTAAGACATCTAGGATTACATTGATTGTTTACCGATGATGATTTGAGTGTTGTGGGATGTACTAATTATTAAGAGTTATTGTTGATATAGGAAGTAAAAGATTTATGGTAACTCTAACTAGTATTATCTTGGTAATATTGACCATATTGTTGTTTGCTTCTAACGTGTATCCATTTCCTGAATTGACATTTACTACATTGTCTTGAACAGCGTTACCATGCTTACTTCATGGAGGACATTGATTCACGGCTTATCATACTTTGTGGTATTGTTTCTTCATCTTGCCTATTTCATTTTCCTTGGAACATCTTACAGTTCAGATATCATGATTCATGGTGCCAAAGTAGTCCTCACAGATTGTGAGATTACTTTTGCAAAATTATCATTCCTACTGTAAGACTTATTGTGGTTCTAATTTTCTACTTTTAATTATGCTATGCACTAGATTGTGGGGAAAAGAGTGTGCGCATGTGTGCTTTCTTGAACTTCTTTTTGTGGTACTTTTCTTTTGTTATTATATGATGAGTACACTGGGACAAGTGCTTAGAAACCTAATATTGATTGCTTATGTAATCTTGTTTAGCTATATCCAGTGTAGCTAAAGCATATGGAAGTATATATTGTCTCTCCACTCATTAATTTGACCACCTTTGTCCTATAGGATAGATAAAATTTGTGAGAGGAGGTATTGGCTGTCATTTTTTGTTTTCATTTTTGAATCTTCCTTTCATTTTGTTTTTCTATGCATAGTGCCAACAGGAAGTGTTGTGAAATTAAATCCCTTTTCACTTCCAACTACTGATAAAAGAGTAGAAATTCAGAAATTGTGCAGAAGTACAGGACTTACCTCATAATTTGTTAGCAATAAGCCATTTCCCTTTGACTGAAAAACCTAGAGGAAAAAGGCTTTGCATTCTATTCTTCCCAATATTAGTTTTTAATAAAAATACTGTAAAAATCTCTGGTGCAAATAGTATTTTTCTGCTCCACTAATTTAACTGTTAACAGATTGGCTAGCAGTTATCGCGTGTTCAACAACCATTCTAGGGCTAATGAAGAGTTCAGAACACCACAGACAGTGGATTTGGTACGCTGTCTTTGGTGGGATACTACTTGCTGTCTTCTGGCTCTATCATATGCTTAAGTAAGCACCACTATGTCACTCTTTAACTCTTTATCCATGTTAAAATAACCTATTGTCACTGCAGCCCTATTTTGTGGCACAACACCCTAATATTGTATTTGGGACCAAAATATTCCCTGCTACTTACATCTGATAGTTCATTTATGTATTGTAGATTGCCAAAATTTCGATGGGATGTCATTTGGCTTCCATTTGGTCCTTTAAGGTACATTCTCGAAGATAAAGAAGTGGAACCTTTAGTCTTCTACATTTCACATTATAATCTGGCATTTGCTAAATAGTGTTACAATTGTTGTCCTTGCAGTGGAGCTGGGATTTGCCTTTATGTGGATCATCTTCTTCATGAATCGTCTGAAGAAGTCCGAAAGCTTAGAAGCTACATGTATGCTTACAAAGCAAGATAAGGTTCTCTTTCATCATGACTTTCTCCTGGATCCCCTGAGTTGTGTTGAACTGATCTGGGGCTCTTAATCAGAAGTTAATTTTGAAGCCTACTTCTCGAAATAGGGCTAGGATTTTTGTGAGGGTAGGGTGTGTGTAGCACTGTAGCTTATTTTTTCCTGCTCATCTGCATGTAGACATGTAGTTTTGTTGTTTGTTCACTTTGCTATGAGTCAAATGTAACATACAGATCAAAGAGTTGCAAGCTGATTTTTTTGCCAGCTTCTCCTCTGTTTCTTTACACTACCACATTATGCATGGATAGTTATTTCAACAGCATTTTGCTATCAGCTGCCTGGCTCTATTCTTTTCTAGTACAGCTGGCTTTTTTTTTTGTTCTTGTCTGTTAATTCTCACCTCAAATGCCTTGTCTTTTTATCAGACTGGTTCTTTCATCCTGTTTTGCTGCATCTGAATAGATCTACCTGTATTCTTGGTATAGAAAAACTCGTAAATTTGATACTATCCGATAAAGGCTTATAATTATCCCATGTTCTTGTGCCTGCTTGCAAGTTATCTGGGCTTCTCTCCTATCAGATTGGCTCGAGTTTGAATTTAACTATCAAATAAATGAACCTAGCAGAGCTTTACTAGACAGAAGTAAGACAGATGTAGGCACAATTCTAAAAGCATGTGGGCAACTAAATGTAAGTGTTACCTACTGTAGGTTGTTAGGTAGTTTAACTTTCTGATTTGAGCAATGTAGACATATCTAACAAGATTAGCATTTTCTTTTTCATAATCTACTCAACAGTTCAAGATCGTGTTGAGCCTTAAAACTTTAAATTTTGACAATTAAGATTTACAGGCTTAGTACAAACGCGAACATAAATAGAATCTAACCACACTGCTATGCCTTTCTGCACTTTCCCTTACTGGACAAAAACACTGTATCATGTTTATATTTGAACTGCATCAACGTACCTTCGGCATTACATATCACTAGAGGCTCATGCAGTCATGCTTGAATAGCATGGACTGTTCCACTAACCTTAACAAGAAGCTAATAGTAGGATAAAGGTAAGAAAACTTGTGCCTTTCCAAAATGTTTGAATGTATTTTTCTTAATTTGATAGTTTATCAGTAGGTTTCAATTACAAACATCATACTTAATCTTGGGGTTGCAAAAATGTACGTAGGATTGAGAATTATTCACCGTAGTCAATAAAGTAGAGCCATAAACAATCCCTATAACCCGGGTTGAAGTTGAACTACAAATTTCTGCAATCCGAGAATAGAATTCTTGCAACATTATCATAAACTCTTCTTGACTTCTTCATACATACTTTATGGCAGATGGAAAATGAGATGCCAAGATGACAAGAATTCAGCAGCCAAATCCATTAAAGTAGCGACAGTAAGAAGACTCAGACCAAGTCTTCCTCTGCAATGATTGTGCCACAACAGTCACCAATCCACAACCAATTTCTTCCTCTTACTAAGAGCCATGCCACGAGAAACTAGAAAAGCAATTGAATCCCAGTTTATCACTGGTTCACTGCTAAACAAGTGCGAAGATAATCAAGTGGCAGAGAACCAACAAATGAATAGTACTCTGAGCAATAAAGTGATAAACATTGCCTAAATCAGTCAAGATAGAACATAAACAAACGTAGAGCAAAATTGCAATGTCACATGTTTCAAATTCGAAGGATAGGTGTTGTTACTAACAAAACAAAATCAAAATTCATATGTAAAGAACATCTCAGTGCAATAAACATCACCAAAGACCTTCTAATTTTAAAAATTGCCTTAAACAAAGCCAAACTATCTAGTGCTCTGATGTAAAACCTTTGCTTAATCTTCATCTTCAATAACCTTAGTACCAAGACCCTTCAAACCTTCAGCAGGAACCTCAGCAACAGTAACCAAAGAGTACAACTCTTCCTTGGCATCCTCGTCATCATTTCTCTTGCGAGCAATGCGAACACGGATTCTCCTGGGAACACTTCTGATACCTCTGCTCCAGATTTGTTTGTTAAGCTTGACGTCTACTCTCACGTCCTTGGTTCCCATTGCTTTTGCAGCAAAAGTCCTGATTTCCTTGATGGCATTTGGTGCCTTCTTCTTGAAGGTGCTGTCAGAATAAAAGTCACAACAGAAATTAACAACCTAAACTCTTTGAAGACAATTTGTTGAAGGATATAGAACACGGCACAGGGATAAGCTAACTAGTTCGTTATTCAACTCTGATAACTGAATTTAATTTCAATCATGATTGAAGAATGATAGGGTAATAGTCAAGATGAACTTTTAGTGTCAAAAGCTCAATTCAGATTCATACTTCCATATCAATACAAGGCAAACCAACAGGCCAATTATACAATCCGCTTCAACCACAGCTATGAGCGAACATGGTTCAACAAACAAATGCTATAAAACAAGTATTTACAGTACTATAGTAACTAGTTAAAGCATGTTCTAATAGAACAACCACCATTTAGCATCAAAAGATTGAACATAATCAAATTGTAAGTTAAAACCACACATTATCAGTTAAAGCAATTTTCATAATCAAACCAAATTCCTAAAATTCCAAAGCTTCATAATTCCAATTGAAACTCTTGAGCTATGCTTTGGGGTTTAAAACAGCTCAAGAATATGTTCATCTATCATTTTCATGTAATTGTTCATTCAGAACCCTAAAAAGTATCCGAACATTAACACCTTGATAAAATCAATGAAAATTACAATCTTAATCACATAATGAACAGTAAATACAATAATTTTCAAGTCTGCATTACATTAAACAAAAGAGCCCAATCAAACAACCACCATAATCAATCCAGATCCACCAAATCACTCACAAATCTCAGTCATATTCACAATGTTTATTAAACTAAACAATTAAACCCAGAAAAATTAAACCAAACCCCACAAAATTTTCAGCTCAAAAATAACAATTTCTGCATAAAAATCAAGTATTTCAACTAGTTATAACAAAATAAACACATAATCACCTAGAGTACCATCATTTCACAACCAAAAAAACCCCAAATCAAAAACCCTAATCTAAAAATCTAAGATTAAGAAAGAGAAAGTACCATCCATGGAGACGTTTGTGAAGGTTAATGGTGTACTCCCGAGTCACAACCTCCTCCTTTCTACCTATAGTTTTCTCAACCATTTTCGCTGTCTCCTTTTTCTTCCTCGAAAATACCTTACCTTCCTGCAATCATCAAACAAATTTCAGTTCGTTAATAACTCCAGATTCGCCATTAAAACTACAGAAATTGCAGAGAATGACGAACTCGAAGAGAGAGAAAGAGGAGAGAGAAAGTAAACCTTGGTAATGCGACGGCAAATGGAGAGAGAAGCAGAGAGTGAGGAAGGAAGAAAAGGGTTAAAGTATAAAGAACTGAAAAACCCTAGTTCCTTTTTATGGGCTTCTTAGTCCGTCTTTTAATTGAGGTTTTTTTATGATCTATTTAATTTGGGCCTTTATAATAGAGGGCTTGTTATACATTAGAACTATCTAATCGGGTGTTTTATTCGGGTCGGAACATTTTCGGGTTGTTCGAATTCGGGTCAAGTCAAGATTCAAATCTCTTGCCATTCATGTATACTGTAATTTGTATTGCTCATATGGCTCATTTGGACAAAAGTAAAACACTATTGTTTTTTTAACATAGATGGTTATGTCTTATGATTTTAGTCTGATTTGGTCTACTTTTGATTTAACATTGACAATGAATTTACACTAATGTGGATGGAAAAGACAATATTAAGTATTTAAGTTGAATCATGTTAGATTCGTCTCATTGTGTATTTAGCCCTTTTCGGTATAAGTTTCATTACTTTTAAATATGCAAACAGGAAAGGAAAAAAAAAACATTATTTAAGTAATAAGTAAGAAGTGAACTTAGGGTCTGTTCTCTTACGTTGAAATTCAGTTCAGTTCAGTTCAGCTCAATTCAGTTTAGCTCCTAATTTCCTTCTCTTATAAAATATTCATTTCAGTTCAGTTCAGTTCAGTCAATGAGAACAGGCCCTTAATGTTAAAAATTGTTTTTAATTAGTTGATCCAGTAGACTTTTTTTCCCCCTAATTAAGGTAAGAAAAAGGAGGAAGCATTAGGAAACCCTTGAAAATTCCTAATGCTATAAATAGGGGATAGTAGTTAAAGGAGAGTTGTTACAAAGACTAATGTCCATATTATGAATAGTTAAATTATTAACATTAGCAACTCAATATACTGCTATATTTGCCTCTCAATAGATTTGTCAAATACTCTAATTATCAAATTTACCTAGGAGGTAATAGATGTCTGTAATGATATGTTCGATCTGCCACAAGATTGACCAAGTGCCTATAATTGAGTTTATGACTAGCAGATTATCACCTTCAATGTGAATGATGTTCTATTTACCTCTCAATAGATATGTCAAATGCTCTAATTATTAAATTTGTTGAGGAGATAATGGATTTTTGTAATGATATGCTCGATCTGCCACAAAATTGACCAAGTACCTATAATTGAGTTTATGACTAGCAGATTATCACCTTCAATGTGAATGTTCTTGATCCCTTTCTCAAGAGCTAGAAGAATGCCTTTGTGAAGTTATTTAAAGCTTTATTTTGTTTAAAAAGACTAGTCTTTGAGCTTGAGTTATTATTTGAGTCAAGTTTTGGAAAAATTAATTGTTTTGAAAGACTATGAGGCTATGAGGGTTGGAATACTTTCCTTGTAAGACCAACTAATGAAAATAACGTTTATGAAAGTAGCATATGAAATTATGAGCTACTTTGAGTGGCAAGAAAGTTGAAAGTTGGATAGAAGCCTCAATAAGGCCGGTTAGAGTAATTAAGGTTGCTTTCAAAAATTATCTCTTTAAAAAATCAAAATTTTAATCTTCATTTCTTCAAAAATTTATTTTTCTCTTCTTTAATCTTCATCCTTTAAGCATAATGAATGCTGGACATTGATATTTGATCTCTTAGTTCATATTCCTTTGTTCTAGATTAGAATCGTACAAATAAAACTAACTGAAGAGATCACAATACCATGGTACTTGAATAGTTTATATCCTTTGCTTACTCCAATTATTACTTTCGTATCAGCTGGTATACCATATAATGTTTAGTACTCTGTTGTACAAAATAGATATTAGAAAAGAAAAATTTAATCGATAGAAGAAATCCCAGAAATCACAAATATTCAACAGTATTCGTTTAGATCAAAAAGGCATTGCATTTTGCAAGCAAAATTTCTACAGTATCAGTTCACACATTACAGAATATGAAATTTTATGACACCCTTGTGACTTTGTCAAAAGGCCAAAAACATCATAATGCTCAAGATTACTAAGCACTTATAGTTTTATAACTTGGCCTTCTCAAGGGTTGTGAAATCAGATCGATAGCATAACATTATATCATAATCTAGTACAACTTCCAATCTTGGTTGAATTTCTGAAATCACGCAGTCCACGGGTAAGAAGTTGTTCCCATACATCTTGAATAAGCCAGTCTTGATGGACTGACGTGCAAAACCTAGGAAAAAAAGTAACCAAGGGGGAAGGAAGTTTCCATAGTTAGTAAAGGGCTAAAGGCGTGAATCGCTTGATACAGACAAAAGAAGGATACATGAAGGAGAAAATCAATCATACCAAGAATTCTAACATTCCTTATGCTTCTTTCTTAGTAATCCTGTAATTCATAAATAAACATAGAAAAAGTGAGTACATATTCGAGATTAAACAAAGTTGAGGTATGCTTCGGTCACAACTCCAACTGGATTGATTATTAGGAACATCATACAAACAATAGAGCCTAAAATTAATGCCAAATATGGGTTCAATAGTAGGAGAACTAGGAGTTATTAAGGGATAATAGGTTAGTATAGTTGGGGTTCATGTAGGGATAGTAGAGATTAGATAGTATGGGTTAAGATAGTAAAGATTAAGATAGTAGTATAGGATAGTAGGAGCAAGTGTATATTTTAATAACATACCATACTAAATCAACCCCTACTATTCTAACATATACGAAGTACAATTTAACCTTTACTATATATACTAACCCCTACCCTACCCTAATATGATCCCTTAATAATCTCTATCGTAACCCATTATATATAAACCCTTACATGCCCCTAATATCCCTACTTCAACCCCAACTATATCTATATGAACATAACCCGTACTACTCTAATTTATACTATCCTAAACCCTACTATCCTAACTCTACTATCCCTTACATGCCCATAATATACCATCCTCTACTATTCCAACCCCTAATATCATAACCCATACAATCTAACCTCTACTATTCTAACCCCTACTACACTTATCTCTATTACATTTGTATGAACCTCTTAATATCCTAATCCCTACTATCTAACCCACTACTAAATCTATATGAACTATCCCTCACTCTCGTATCTAACCCCCTACTAAATCTATATAAACCCCTACTATCAAATCCCCTGCTAATTCTACATAAACCCTTACTATCTAACCTCCTGCTAAATCTATATGAACCCCTATTCTAACCGCCTACTAAATTTATATGAACCCCTATTCTAACCCCCTGTTAAATCTATATGAAACCCTATTATCTAACCCCCTCCTAAATATATATGAACCTCTATTATCTAACCCCCTGTTAAATTTATATGAACCCCTATTATATAACCTCCTATTAAATTTCTTGTTAAATCCATATGAACCCCAACTAGCTAACCCCATACTAAATCTATATAAACCTCTACTATATAACCCCTTGTTAAATCTATATGAACCCCTACTATCTAACCCACTACTAAATCTATATGAACCTCTATTCTAACCATCTATTAAATCTATATAAACCCCTACTATCTAACCCCCTGTTAAATATAAATGAATCCCTACAATCTAACCCCTATTAAATAAACATGAACCCCTACTATCTGACCCCTCGTTAAATCAATACAAAATCCTACTATCGGACCCCCCCGTTAAATCTTTATGAATCCCTACTATCTAACCCCCCGTTAAATCAATATGAAACCTACTATCTAACCCCCCCCCCCCCCGGTTAAATCAATATGAACCCCTACTATCTGACCCCCGTAAAATCAATATGAACCCTACTATCTGACCCCCCCGTTAAACCAATATGAAACCCTAGTATCTGACCCCTGTTAAACCAATATGAAACCCTAGTATCTGACCCCCCCCCCCCCCCCCCCCCGTTTAATCAATATGAAACCCTACTATCTGACCCCCCGTTTAATCAATATGAAACTATTAACCCCCCGTTAAATCAATGTGAAACCCTACTATCTAACCACTCGTTAAATCTATATGAACCCTCACTATCTAACCCCCCCGTTAAATCAATATGAACCCTCACTATCCAACCCCCCGTTAAATCTATATAAACCTCTACTATCTAACCCCCTACAAAATGTATATGAAAACTATAACCCTCTGGTAAATCTATATGAACCCCTACTATCAAACCCCCTGTTATCTAACCCCCCATTAAATCTATATGAACACTATCTAAGCTCCTACTAAATTGATATAAACCCTTATTATCTAACCCCCTTCAGCATGGGGTTAGATAATAGGGGTTCATATAGATTTAGTAAGGGGTTATAATAATCTCTACTATCCCTTACATGCCCCTAATATCCTAACTCATATTATAACTATATAAACCCCCTACTTTACTAACCTGTACATGCCCCTAATATACTAACCCCCCTATCCTAATCATACTATCTAACCCCTAATATATCTATATAAACCCTTATTATCCTAACCCATACTATCTACGTATTATATCTGTAAGAACCCTTACTACCCTAATCCCTACTACACGAGCCCCTACTATTTTAACCCCTACTTTATCTCACAAACGCCTACCATTTTAACCCTTTTTATCCCTTAATAATCCATAATATCCATATTATATGAACCCTTACTATCCAATACTAACAACCCCTATTATGCTTCACAAACCTTACCATAATAACCTCTACTACCCTAACCCCTACTATCCTAACTCAAACTACACTAACCTCTCCATCTAACTCATAGTCTCATAATATTTATATGAACCCCTACTATCCTAACTCAAACTACACTAACCTCTCCATCTATCTCTCAGTCTCATACTATATTTATATGAACCCCTACTATACCTAACCCTTAATAATCCCTACTCTCTAACCCCTGCTATATCAACCCCTAATATCCTAACCTCAACTTTATCTATATGAACCCTACTGCATGAACCTCTATTACCCTAATCCTAACCCCTACCCTAACCCATACTATCAAGCCTCTACTATATCTATATAAACCCTTACTATCCCTATTTCAACCCCTACTACCATAACCCCTATTATCTCTACCCATAAACCCAACTATCCAACGCCTACTATTCCTCACAAACCCCCTACTATACTAACCTGAAAGTGTTTACCTGATACTCAAGAAGGGAGGGAGGGGGGGCACTAGTAGAAAAATTGAAAAATACAACGCTCATTGGCCACCGGTTTTTGAAAACCCGTGGCAAAAATTAGTGGCGGGATGAGGCAAAGAGTTATTGCCACCGGTTCAACCAAACCCGTGGCAAAAATTTGAAAGGCCACCGGTTTTGAACCGGTGGCAATAACTAAGTATATTTAAAAAAAAAAAAAAACCCGGCCCTTTATATACCCCAAACCCTACCATTTTCCCTCTCTATCTCTAACTCACACGCTCTCTCTCCTCTCGAACTCTCCGTCTCCTCTCTCTTCTTGCTCCACCGCAGCCACCACCAGCGCAACCCTCCTCTCTCTCTATCCTAGCTTCCCACCGCAGTCACCACCAACACAACCCTCCTCTCTCTTCCTCCTAGCTTTCCGCCACCACCACCGCAGTCGTCACTAATGGCATAAGCCCTTAAAAAACTAAGAGAACGATGCCTAGATCTCTAATGGCGACGCTGCTCCTCACAAGGTTTAACCCTCCTTTGTTTTGTTAATTTTGTATAATTTAGGTTAGGGTTTCGATTTTGTTGAGTTTTTGGGTTTTGATTTTTGATTTTATGATTTGGGTCGTTGTTTTTGAGTTTAGATTTGTATGTGATGTTTGATTTTGAATTTGATTTTGTCCCTCTTGTTCTGATAATTATTGTAATTTGTATGTATGGGAATTGAATTCGAATGAATGGGAAGTGAAAGAACTCTTGATTCGAATTTTCAGCTATGAATTTGACGAATCATCAATCGGAATGTACAAACCCTAATATTTGAAATGATGATGACGACGATTCAGGTAAACATTTTGTTATGCATAATTCATGTTTCTCATAAGAATCATTTTTTCCTATTTTGTGAATTTTTCCTGTAATTTAATTAATCTCCATTGATAAAACTAGTGGTTTATTGATAATTACAATTTGTAGAGTAATTTAGACAAATATTATGGAAATTTGACCTCAAAAATGAGTAAATTAGATAAATTTCTGGCAATGTGTAGAGTAATTTAGGTGAATGTTCATAAAACTGAGTGCTATATATTAAATAAATTCTGGTGATTCCTGGAGTAATTTTAATGAATTTTCTTGTAATTTGACCACAAAACACAGTTAAGATTAAATTGTTGGTAATTTGTGGAGTAGTTTAGATGAATTTTGTGATTATTTGATCACAATCTGATTGATATTATTATAGATGAAGTGAAAGTAAGATGTTGAGATCAAAGAGAAGCAGAACCGAGGGATCCTCGTTGTGTGATTTGTGGTAGGTGTATGGGGAGTACATTTGTGATGAGAAGATGATGATGTTTGCAGCTTGGAATGTGGTGTTGCTTGAGTGAAGTTGCAGGGGTTAAATGCTTCTTTTGTTCTGAATATATAGAGATTGTACTGGTTCTTGTGCTTAAAAACTGCAGAGAAATAAAGCTCTTAAGGAACATGTGAATCGGGTTATAGTATGCTGGTGTACTTGTTGAATATTTGCATATGGGGGGAGTGAAATTGGTATTAAAATTGTGGTGTTTGTTTGAATTTGTTAGGCAAGACAAGTCCAAGGCGGTTGAGATACTTGTGTGGTGATTTGAAAGTATTTTCAACATTTAACGAAGAGGGAGCTTTACAAGGAAATCACACAGCTTTTAACTCTAACTAATTTCAGGTATACTTTACAAACCCCACAATAGTTCGTTTTTAATGCTTTATAGGATATAGCACATGTGGACAACTAATAGACTATTTTGTGCCCTTGACTTTGTGTCTTTTGGCTTTTGGAAAATTAGTTAGTGAATATTGGGGTATTCTCCGGTTGTTTATCGAGTTATTGCTCCCTGGTGATGGTAATAATTTAAGGATGGATCCTTGTATCCTTCTAATTTGTACGGTTGTACCATACCAGTTGGGAATAGAAAATATTGCATGCACCCGGGGAGATCTATCGTGCAAGACCACAACTCCCAAAGTCACAAGAGCTGTAGTTATAATTTGGCAAATTAGTGTTTCTAGCTTATGTGGTAATAATTTAGTTCTTGTCATGTTAGTTGGGAGCAGGAAATCTTGTTTGCTCCTGATTTTAAATGTTTTATCAAAGGTAAAAGACCCTGCTGTCAATTTGTTTGTTGGTTGAATGGTTTTATGTTCATGATATGTTCATAAATTCTGTTATACACGACAAGAGTGACTTATTATGTTTCCTCAAAAAAAAAAAAAAAAAAAAAAGAAGAGTGACTTATTATGTCTCAGTCTCGATAAGTCCAATGTCTAATAAATGGTGATAGTGTTATCTAAGTTGCTCTCACTCACCCAGTCACCCCCCCCTAAACTATGAACTGGAAAAGCATATTATACTAATAAACAATGTTACTTTGATTTTTAGTTTAGTCTTCCTTACATGACACGTCAATTATTGAGATTTTTTTTTTCTCTATTTAGATAAGACCCAATTTTTATTAAAATTCTTTTCAGATAAGACCCAATTATGTTGTTAGATGAGGCCTAAATTTTTATTTAAAGTTTGGCATCTATATCGATTTATAATTTTATATGGACACTTGCTTAATTTATACTCCCCTTTCATTCTCATAAGGAGGGTTTCTAATGTAATGATGTACATGATAGTTTTCCCTAACTTTGAGCTGGTTTATAATCTTTTTTCATACAATAATTAAATTTAAATTATTACATTTAGTTCATGCTTGAACATTGAGTATTAAAACTATCATTTGATTTATTATTGTGCTGATTTTAGGTACCATCACAAGGAGAGAATGTAACTGATACTTCTCCTCAGGCCGGGGCACCAGACCTTCAGACGTCACGGTCCCGGAATCAGGTAGTTGTGAGATTCTTGTGTATTTGTGTACTATGTAAGGCTGTCCCATTGTTCCCTTAATCCCATATTAATTATTATAATTTCACATTTGATATAGTATTGATACATATTGAATTGGCTCGTAAATGCGGAGTACATAATTGATGATTGTATAATATTGTATAATTTTCTTTTAAATGACAATGCTACATTGATGTATTGTTCATGTGATCTATGGTTTGTTTCGTTTGTAAAAGTTTGTATAATATTGTATAAAATTAAGTTGGAAGTCCGCCGACGTGACTCTGTAATAAGGCATAATTTACTTGAATTATTTCACAGGATTTTGAATTCACATCTAGGGGAACTTTCAAGGACAGTGTGGCTTGATACAGAGAGCTTTGCATCAGTGAGGCAGAACCGCAGAAGCTGCAGCTGCTGCATGCTTCTATGCTGATGCTGCTGCTGCCTTGCATCACAAGGCTGCTGCTGCATGCTTCTACGCTACTGCTTCTATGCTCCTGATGCTGCTGCTATGCTCTACGCCACTGCTGTTCGACTCTTGCTGCTGCTAATCTGCTTCTGTGCAGCCACTTTGTTTGTAACCTTGTATTTTATTTTATTTTTTTGGACAAAAATTGTAATATTACATCATTTTTTTATAAAAATAAGTAAGTTTATGTATATGTTAGTGTTTATATATCAATTTAAGTGAAAAAAATGCAAAAAAAAAAAAAAAAAAAAAATTTTATTTTTTTTGGCCATTATTGGCACCGGTTTTGAACAGGAACCGGTGCCAATAACCCTGATCAAAAAAAGCGCCAAGGGTTATTGCCACCGGTTAACCGTTGGCAATACTAGTTTTTGCCACCGGTTTTGAACCGGTGGCCTTTTGTGCTAGGTTTTGCCACCCCCCCACTGGCCAGCGGTTCAAAACCGGTGGCAAAGGGGGGTTTTGAACCGGTGGCCAACCCTATTTTTCGCCTAGTGGGAGGGGGGGGGGGTTTCTACTACCATAAGCCCTACTACATGAATCCCTACTATACTAACCCCCTCTACTATCTTAACCCCTACTATGCCTCACAAACCCCTACCATTTAAACCCATATTATCCCTTAAAAACCTCGACTACCGAACCCATATTATATGAACCCCTACAGTCATGCTACCCTAAAATATTCATGTGTTCTGTAGTCTCGCACTATCTTCCCATATTTCCTTCCTCTCATTACCACCAAAGCATTAATCAGGCAAATTATAGGATATAACCCACCAGTGCACCAAAAAAAAAAGGATATAACCCACCATATAAATGATTTATGGACCTGATTCAACCATATGGATACTAATACTCTCCTTTTGAAGTAATACAGGGGATAGCAAAATCAAAGATAATCCAGCACATAAATTTCTTTAATGAAATGTTATTGCAATAAGGGCCAAATATATGCCCCCCATTTAACCTTCACAAGAATATGCAGTGACCAAAATTAGGAAACAAAACAATAGCACTAATACATATGAGATGAATGCATTTAACACAGAAATTAAAAGATGCAAGGGTTAAGATTATATCTTCATTCAATAAAATAGAAGATCTAGCAGTGTGCTATTCTTGGAGAAGGCTGCCTTGGAGGACTCTTTATTTCTATAGTAAAAGACATAACCCAACTGTACTTTATACCAATAATGCAGTAACTTGGCATGAATCTAACTATACCTATGGATGCAGTCACCACTCACCAGTAGGAATCATGCAGCCTTATATACGGTGTATATAATGACAAATTCCTTTATTAGTAAGTAAACACAAATAAGTATCATGAATCAAAACATGGAACAAACAGTCCTGCTAATGGAACAAAAAAAGTTCATACAAAAGAAATGTGACATACATTTCTACAATGTCATACAGATATAAAGTTACCTGAAGCAGCAAATTCCCAATGCCGCTGTGATTTCATGAATTACTGATGTTGCAAAGTGCAAATACACACAAGCTGAGCAAAGCCAGAAAACACCATTAGGAAAAAAACACAATTAGGAAAAACAAGTCTAAAATGGGACTAGGAATAATGAAATGTATGTTCACCATACTCCAAACTGAATTGGAACAATTTCTCGATATATATCTCAAAAAATAAATATTTCTCATTGGTTTTTAAGAAATTCCCATGATATTGTCCACCAAGGACTGGAGTGGGAGGGAATTTTTTTTTAAATGTTTTGGCACAGAGTTGAACAACTTATACTAAGCAGTTCATTAAGTAAATCAACTAACACTATTAGCAGTTTCTTCACTTGAAATTAAGTAATACCAGTAAAGGTTGTAAAACCATTGTGTTTACTATATTAAATTGCAGCTATAAGTAATACCAGTAAAGGTTGTAAAACCATTGTGTTTACTATATTAAATTGCAGCTATAAGTAATACCAGTAAAGGTTGTAAAACCATTGTGTTTACACCTCAGTGGTCCTTAGTTATTTGTGCCTCTAAATTTGACTGAAGGAAATTGATTTGTGCTTCCAAACTTATGTGAATGGTACGATGGGAATTATTTTCATACCCAAAGTAAAATAGTAAATCTTCGCTTTTGAAAATCGTTCATCATACCAGGAAGACCAAATAAAAATTATTTGAGTATTTCATACCAATCAAATTTTCATTTACTTAATAAAAATATTCATTCTACAATTCTACATGTAGAAATTTTTCCTTCATAATATTGTTGATGTTAACACTAAAGAGAAATATAATTCTAAGGTGACGCCAATAACCAAAGAAGAAAAGAGCTAGTCCCAAAAGAGTTCGAATGTTTCATACCAGTAAATGCACAATAACCGAGCAGCACCAAGAGCTCATCAACTAAAGGAACTCTGTGAACATGGTAAAAAATGAAAATTAATAAGCTAAAGTGATGAATTTTTAACTAATCATGGTTAAAAAAATGGCAAAATCTGACAGCTAAATATCCTACCCGCCATTTAGTTTAGCAGTCAAAGCATTTGCAATGGCCAGAGGTAGATACAGAAGACACTGAAGCAAAGTAGTTAAAGAGTTAGTCAATGAAATGCAAACAGGGAAAGTAAAACACAAAAAATGCACAGTACATAAATCTTTTATTATTATTTTTCCAAAGGCTGCCATCGCATATTCGTATGACTCTCCTACCTTAAGTAATGTGGTGCAAATACACGAACCAGCATAGATATTGTTCTCTACAACTAAAATAAGGTATTTTGGTTTGATTTAGGTAGGCTCTGGTCTGGTGTGAATCTTTCTAGTTTGGTATCCTGATCTATTAAGCTTTGACAGTATTTTTACATTAATGCACAAGAAAAAAGACATTATCAAGTG
This sequence comes from Chenopodium album, assembly GCF_948465745.1. Classification (NCBI taxonomy): domain Eukaryota; kingdom Viridiplantae; phylum Streptophyta; class Magnoliopsida; order Caryophyllales; family Amaranthaceae; genus Chenopodium; species Chenopodium album. Next base: position 4,575,840 of record NC_137855.1, read on the forward strand.
GGATATTGTTATATCTCAATGTGTATATTCCAAATATCTAATTCACGATCTTATTAATAATCAATTAAAGACGTTCAGTGACAAGTAAACAAAAATAAAAAATATAGTGAAGAAAACAGGTTCATAGTATAATAGTAAAAAGACAGGCCAGAGGAAATAACTAGCAAATGCACAAGTTTTCATGAAATTCCTCAAAATTTTACACTAAAAGTAGATCATCAACCAGAGTCATACCATAGACATGCTCGTTTTAAGACCCTTAGGCTCATCACACAAGTGAGACAAAATCATCCTACCCTGCAAAAACATATTAACACATCAAAGATAGAAAAGTACAATGATGAAAGTCTGAAAGAGATACTACAATATAAATGAAAATATAAAAAATAAGCACAATAATCTAATAAGTAGGTGTCAGAAAGTCACAACAAATAATTTAAACTTTTACTTACCACAAGGAATCCAAATGCAAGTCCAGTCCCCACAACAACGAGATGGGGATAGTTGCCCATTATGTCAGCTGGAGACAAATAATCCCTGCAGTACCATTACTTTTAATGTATAAGGACAAGGATTCAAAAGGGCATAAAGCAAGTTAACCAGATAAGGGAAGTGAACTATACCAAAGGAAAACTCCGACCAGGAGTGCCACGAATGGGTAAAGCTGACATTAATATCATCAAGAATGAGTTCCCAGATAGTAACAAGTACAATAAAAAGGAATGCAACAAGAGAAAAGACAATGTTTTTATTACCATAGCTAATGCAAGCAGCATATTTCCTTTTTTCACTTTAACTACGCCGTAGACATTCTGTATGCTGCATGGGAAGGATTCTTAAGATGAGAACTTTAATAAGTTATACAAAGAACTCAATTCAGCACATCCACTGAAAATGTTGTATTACAACAATCCCTGCGGCTGTTGATAATTGTGCACTACCATGAACATAAGGAGATACCAAGGGACAGAGCCAGATTGAATGTGTCCATGAGCGAATAGTTCCCATTTAGGCTAAACTTGATGAAGAACCTCATATCTTATCCCAGCATGCAAGTAATGTTAAAGTTCAATGCTCTATTGCTAATGCAAAGAGATGATGTACACAAAAGGATTGATATACTTAGGAAAGAATACCTACTTGAATGCAACAGTAGGTATCACACCAGAAGCTATCATTAGGTACAACGCAGCTTGGTACATTGGGATCCCTGAATCACAGAGAAAAAAGGGAGTCGGAATTCAGAGATGCATCCACAGGGAAAAAAATTGATACTGAAGAAAAAGCTTTTCTATAAAAATGAATGTTATAGGAGAGAAATCATTAATAAACTAACTCAGATATGCACCCATCCACCAACCAAAAAAATAGTAAAAAAGGAGTTATTAATGGTGTGAAAATAAATTATGAATGTCCTTCCTTCCTTCTCCCCCTCTCCTTCTCTTCCACATTACTATTACCAAGACACCTAAGTTGGGATCAACTGGAGGAATAAAAAACTGCAATATATAGTATGCATTCAAACATATTTTAGTCATTATCAACAAGATTCTGGAGGATGTACACTACCATTTAAAAAGGGCACCCAGCTCAAGAAGGGAATAGATAGTCCAAATTGTTGAGCCCACCATTCAGCACCTAATAAGAACAAAAGTTTAGAAATAATAGATGGAAACAAACTAATTTATTATAACATATTTCTTGGAATGCCAATACCAAGTCACCAACATGGTTTTTAAGGCCCAATGATTCTTATCTCATAGAAATAAAATGAGTTCTATGATGTTTGACAAGTGTGCAGTGGCTTACCTACAAAAGTTGTGAAGAAGTGGCAGAAATATATCAGCATGAGACCTTCTGTAGGTCCGTTGACTACAGGAAGAATTAGAATATTTGTGAAGTAGCTGAAAATCATAGCCAAAGAAAAGGAGCAAGTTAAGTTGCAAAGTGGATCCAAAACAAAAAAATCGCGAACATCCATCACCGCTCTAAATATAGAAGCAGCCCGGCAACTGACCGGCAAAGTAGACAGTATAGCAAGAACAGAAACACCCAGTATAAATTATCATCCGGTTCATCACCATTAAGACCACAACAGCAACCATAATGAGGGTGATGAATAATTATAGCACCACCAAAACCAATAACAACCAAACCTTCTTTAACAATACAAAGATGTGGTTCGTAGAATTGTTATGAACGTATTAAATCCTAACAAAGCAACACACAAAAGAAGAATGGTAGAAGGGGTACCAAACAGTACGTATCCTACTTAAGGTACAAGCAATCTAGACAGGATACTTAAAATTAGTCGTCAGAGTTATGTCATTAATCAAACAGTAGACCAAAATAGTCATATGCTACGAGCCTACCACAACTATCTGAGTCACTTAATTAAAAATAAAAAATAAAATAAAATAAAAAAGTAGCAAGATTAAGAGCACATACTTTTCCCAAGTTGCACCATAAAATGGAACAGCTGCTATCACCCAAAACAAGAAAGTTGCCCTTCCACACATAGCTGTACTCCCAAAAGCAAGAGCTTCAAGCTGAGATGAAAATATAGATTTAAGGGCCATCTGCTTTAAAGCATAGAACATTATCGAAACAGAACACACTTACTGCACAGCCAAGAGCATCACATCCTGCAATGCATAATCAGACACATCCAGGATACATCAAATTAGTTTCAAACCCTTGTAGAAAGCAAGTCATGTCCTGATAACAGGAGTAGGCCAAAAGCATATATTGCGTAAAAATCAAGGAAGACATAGGATGTAGGAATGCAGTAGGAATATACCATGATCAAAAAGCTCTCCCAATGGGCTTGAAGAATTGGTACGTCTGGCTTGCTTCCCATCCACGGCATCAAAGGTCTGGAGTGACCGAGTGATGAGAAAATAGTAAGAGAATGTAACAAATCTAAAGGCCGGTGCAATAAACATAACAAGCAAAACATAGTACACTAGTACATTTCTACTATAATAACTGGAAAAATTGTCCAGTGGTTGCTAGACTGATAACAGCCCTTCTATGGGTGAAACACTGAAACTTCAGCATGGGACCAATCATCAAACCTGTGACTCAGGGATATCAAAGGAACTTGACAATGCAAACATCGACTAGAAGCTTACTACCCCATATTATAGATACAACAATAAAACAAAAGCTCCTTCTGTAAATTTTGGAGGATTAAAAATTTATGTATAAAATCCAAACCAAATTCCAGCCAGTTGACAAGTTGGAAGATTGTTTTTTTCACATATAACACAGAGTTTGAATTTTATATTAAAGCAAGGAAGCTATAGTTACAAGCAAAAACACTTACAGCTGTATGGATTCAAGAGGATTAGAACCAGAAATTAGCAGAACAATTTGAGCCAACATTGCACATAGCACTTGAGTTGGAAAAAAGAATAACAAACATTATGTTATAGTATTTTAGACTAAAGAGTACTCAATTCTTAGGCATTAATTACATCCAACAGTCACAGCAAAATCAACAAAGAATTCACAAGAGGCAAGTAATCATGTCACTCGTAACGGAAATAAACCTGGTATAAAAAGAGCAGTAATCCATGCATGAAATGAACCCATCTCGGTGGTGGTGTATCCAGACGAGGTGAATATATCTGAAAATTAGCAAGAACAAGATATACTGAGATCCTTATCAAAACATAGACATTATCAACCAAAGATAAGTTGAAAAGAACTAATTCTTAATCCTACTATCCTAGGACCAAGATTGCTTTTTCACATAATGTGCCTCCATGTTTTACAGAGCAATATCAGAACATCCTTCTCTTTGATTTCATAACCAAAATCTCTTATTATGACCCCAAATTGAGCTATAGTTCAATTCAACACCAAACTAAAGTACCCATAAAAAGGGTGGAAGAGGAGGAGGAAGGAGCCTTGAAAAAGACAGCTTAAAAATGATGGTTATTAGTTTAACAAATTCAAAAAAGTATCTAAAAAGGAAAGGCTTCAAAATCAAAGACCGCTAAAGTATGAGTAATCAGAGCACTTTATAAGTCAGCTAGTGTAACACATCAACTTGTTAAAGATACTTAATGTACAAAACCATCAAGTTTTCCAGTACAAACTTGAAGAGAATTTCTTCACTTACATATCCAAGCAACGCAGAAGTTACTAAGAACATGAATCCTGTAAGTGTTATCTGCACCAAAACAATAAGTAGCCTCTTAGACAATTTGCAAAACATCCAATTGATACAGAAAATACTTTTAGGTAATGGAGAGAGAAAAAGAGAAAAGCAAAATGTAAAATATATAAAGAGTGATATTTACCACATTTGGACTGAAGAAGCATCCAGAAACGGCAAATGTGCACAAAGAAAGGAAGACAGTTAGCAATATCACATTACATTTATTAAGCTCAAAGAAAGAGGGATTATATACAAATGTAAGTGCAAACAAAAACAATTAATCAAACATGTATAATAACGCATTAGCATTTCCTGCCCAAAATAAAGTATCACAGCATTTCCTGCAACAATTTCTTCAAGAAACAATTGAATTCACCTCACCTTTTGTTGCAAATAATACAAACAAGAGCTTGTACATGATATCTATATTACATGGAGCTAGCCAGATGTGTTCCACACTTTTGGAAAATAAAGCTCAAGACACAAAGACTTCCACTATCAAAGTTACCCAAATTCAAAACGGGGCTTCTTCTAAAGGGCCCAGCCAAAAATTCATGCACATATTTTACTCCCCATACAGCTCAGATTCACAACTTCCAATTCATTAGCCAATAAGGTTTTCACATAATATGACCAATAATGAGACACAAAATATAGTCCACTCCTGCTACTATGAAGAAATATTATTACTTTGAAAACAGCACAATTCCTAGTGCAACAAATATAGACTTCCACTGCCTCAAAAATTTTGCAACTTACAAAAGCATGCATCTGAAGGAAAGATGATAGCTTCTTGAGATGGCCCAAACTATATACAGTAAGTTGATTTTATAATAGGACAGCAAGAGTCATTGAACAAAGTCTATCTCTCCCTAAATCTTATTTCTACATTGCTTTAACTACAGATATATACAACAGTCATCGCATTGAGAAGCACAGTTTCGTTTCTTGTGTCTCTCTATTTAAAAAACATAAGGAATTTATTTGAGCTTGACACTAAAGTGGATCACATATAATATTTGAGGGAAATCCTAATATATACTGTAATAAATCAGCCTAATTCTTAGACATACTAGCCAGAGCAGACAATAATTAGAATCCGGTTGATAAGCCAAAAAAAAAAGGAATGAAAAGTGGATACTTACGGCACCCAAAGAGGGAAAAGAAGCACGAAACGAGTCCAAAATGGTTGTAAGATATATTTGGCCACATATGAGTGGTCCTCACCACTATACTTATGCTTATGTAGTGCTGCAATACCATGATTTCCAATATACCCCATTCTTCCTTCTCTCACAACTGTTAGTAAATCAAAGATTCCAGAAACTTCAATTCAGCAGAGGCAACCTACACAACACAAACTTCATAAATCATTATTTATCAACTGAATCCACATTCCACACACTTCAAATTGATCGGGGAAAGCAAAACCCTTTTAACCTACACATGAGATAAGCCAAATATAAGTAGAATAAAATTTATTTTATCCACAATGAAGGAGTTCATAACATTGAACAAATTGCTGCGCATTCAAGTAGCAACAAGACTTTGTTAGGGCCCACTTGGTTCAACAAACTAGAATCTAATGAAAATGAGCCCCCGCACTATGGAAGTGTTGATTGAGAATTCCATACGTGTCTGAATATGTTTGACTCGATACCATTTTCAAAAAGGGTTTAGTGTCAAACATTCCAATTCATGTTGTTATTACTCATAGAAATGAAATCAAACTTCTAACACTTGTATTCACCACACCAACATTGAGCCAAGACCCATCACAATACCTCATCCCTGAATTAAACAGAAACTAAACATCACTGAAATGCAACCGGTATCCAACTCGATTTCGAAACTTTGCCTATGCCAAACCTCAACACCACAAGGGTAGAACATTCAATTCAAACATCCCTATCCACCCAATTCCCTATAACTCCATCACAAAACTCATCATCATCAGTTTAACTCTTATAATTCCTCAAATAAAAGTTAATACCCACCAAATTAACATGTTAATAACACCACCACAAAGCAACTAGCCCACCTTCTCCCTCGAAAAAGCCGGAACAAAATCAACAAACCAAGAGACAACAAACAAATACTCCTCCATTTTCACAAATTCTACCCATTAACAAATTCATTCATTCCCATTTCCATTATTAAAACATCAACTTTTAATAAATTCCACCGATTACACAATCAAAGATATTAACGGTCAAAATTTTCCTGTAAATGAGTGACTACAATAGAATCATAATAACCCAATAGAGTATGTAACATTAAGCCAAACAAAAGCAAAAACCCATATTCAAAATCAATAAATAAGACAATAAAACAGACTTAATCCAAGTTTTCAGGGTAAAACAATAGCAAAAAATGAAAACCAAGATCTCAAAATACAACAAGTAACTGACTTGTATTAAACAGCGACAGAAGCGCGGAAACTGCGGCAGACAGACGACCGACCAAGAAGTGTTTAACCGGCGGAGATGCGCGGCGAGTCGTCGGAGATGGGCGGCGGTTGTCGGAGAGAAAAAGGGAGTGAGATGGCGGGAGTGTCGAGAAGGAATAGGAGAGCTGGAGTTGTTTGGCTTTTACAGTTAAGACACGTGCATTCGACAAATATATGGGCTTCCTATTTACGCAATTCTGTATATTTTACGTTTTTTGGGTTCATGCTTGATTGATTCCTGTTAGGTCTTGGTCTGTCGAATTGGATGCGCGGGTTAGGTTTGAGTCAAGTTTAGACAGATTATTATGTGATTTTGGAATCTGATCATGCTAAATCGTTGGGTGTCCACGTAGATAGAATTTTGGTTTGGTTGATCTCGGGTTTGATTAGTTTTTGGTAGTTCTAGTCCACTCAATATACTAAGTACTTGGAGTTGGCGATGATTACGAGGTAAAGGTAAGTACAATATTACCTTAATCTTATTAAAGGTTCAAATAGTTCGTAATTGTGCTTCTTGCCTGGAGTTAGAGGTGGACAACGACTATACTTGTGTTTGTATTCATTAGACAAGCATCTTGGAGTTAGAGATGACATGCGAGTATATGACTATACTTGTTTTTATATTCATTAAACGAGCATCTTTTATACAATGCGAGTATATGACTATACCTGTTTTTATATTCATTAAACGAGCATCTTTTATACCAAACCTTTTGCCACTATCAAGGAAAAGATCTGTCTAATCCATCAAAAAAAATTTGTAATTAGGCTACTTAGGGATGCAAATGTGCAACACTCATATTTACTAGTCTATAACAAAAATCTTCTGTTAATTTTTAATGTCTCACAATAAGTTAACGTAGAATAGTCTTGCCCAAGACTTTTTCCAAAACAATTTAACTGTCAATGGAAGTTTCAACAATTTTTGGAGAACAGGTAAACTAAAACAGATGCACAAACAAAAGACAAAGATACCACTAATAATGCTTCAATAACAATTCTTCCATGTTTATCAACAAACTAGAAAGCAAACAAATACAAATTACTATTTCATACACTTGAAAAAATAGCAGTACTAAATAAGAATCTCAATAAAATAAACAACAAAAGAAATGAAATCATCAAGTTTACAGAACCTCAAACCTATACCCTTCTGTGTATTCACATTCTATGGAACACAAACCAAAACAAACCGAAATAATACCAAACACCAACCTCAACAACATCACAAACACCAAAAATATGATACAGCAAATCACTTCAAATTTTACTCACGAATCACCCTTACTAGCATCAGTTAAGATTGTCTTCGAGGAAGGAGATTTTCCAATGATCGCCTTCTTTGCTTTCACGAGAGAGCTCTTCACCTTGGACAATATAGTCTTTGAAGGGGGCTTTTTTGCAGCTATGTCTTCATTTTTCTCTTCATCAGAATCCTTAGTTGCTGTAACTTCCTTAGCTACTTGCTCAATATGTCCATTTTTCTCTGCCTCGACAACAGGAGCTGAGGCCTTCTCTTCTTCTGCTTTCTTCTCCTCTGAAGGTACTGAAGGAGGAGGAATCACCTCAACATCTCTGCTCTTTACAGCTACTTCTTGGTTCTGAGCTGATTCTTCTGGCTTAGTTTCCTCAGTTTTCACTTCTTTTTCTTTGCTTTCGTCTACAGCTTTCACCTGTTCTGAAACTTCTGCAGTCTCTTTCACAGTCTCGTTTGCAGTCACCTTCGCAGCTTCTTCAGTTTGAGTAGTATCAGTGTCCTCCTTCATCATGTCTCCTAGACTAGACCTTTTTGTAACATCACCATTTTCTTCAATTTTCTCAGCTTCAGCAATTTTCTCCTCGGCTTGTTCTTTGGCAATTTCCTTCTCTTCCTCAACATTCTTTTTGCTTTCAACTGCCGGTGCATCACTTAGCTCACTCACTTTCTCTGCTACTTCAGAAGGTGGCTCTTGCTTAAACTCCTCTACAATCTTAGGGTAGTCTACAGAGGCTAAATCTTTCACATTCACCACTTCCTCCGCTACTTCAGAAGGTGGCTCTTGCTTTGACTCCTCTACGTTCTTAGGGTAATCAACGGAGGCTAAATCTTTTACATTGACCACTTCCTCCGCTACCTCAGAAGGAGGCTCTTGCTTTGACTCCTCTACATTTTTAGGGTAATCAACAGCTGCTAAATCATTAACATTCACCACTTCCTCTGCTACTTCAGAAGGAGGCTCCTGCTTTGACTCCTCTACATTCTTAGGGTAATCAACAGAAGCTAAATCATTCACATTTACCACTTCCTCCGCTACTTCAGAAGGAGGCTCCTGCTTTGACTCCTCGACATTCTTAGGGTAGTCTACGGAGGCTAAATCTTTCACATTCACCACTTCCTCCTGGACAGGTTGATCTGCTTCTACTGTTTTCTCACCACCCTCTTCAACAGCGGATTCAACCACTTCACCTTTCGAGTTTTCTTCTTCCTTAGACTCCTCTACTTTGACAGGCTCAGCAACAGGAACTCCTTCTAAACTTCTCTCGGTCACCTTCTCAATCACTGCTTCCTGAGGTTCATCTACAGGCTTGTCTTCTGACGTTACCTTTGTCTCAGCAACACCCTCAACAGCTGAGTTCACAACATCAATGTCTCTGGTTTCAACAGAAACATCCTTCGGCTTCTCCTCTTCAGCAGCAACTTCCTTCTTTTCAGCCTCCTCTTGTTTTGGCTCTTTCACCACTTCTTCAGTACTAACTTCTTCATTCTTTTTTTCAACAGGCTCTTCAATTTTGGGGGCTTCAGATTCTTGCTCCTTCGCCTCAACAACTTCTACAGCTTTGGGTAGCTCCTCGGTTTGTGCTTCAACAGGCACTTCAATCTTAGGAGTTTCAGCCTCTACTTCTTTCTCCTCAACCACTTTTTCCACCTTCTCTTCATTCTTTTCATCAACAGCCTCTACTTTGGGTTGTTCCCCGGCTTGTGTTTCTACAGGAGCTTCACTCGTAGGCTCATTTTCGGGACTTTCTTGCTTCACTTCTGCAACAGTTTCTGGTTCTGACACCGGGGCATCAGGTGTACTCGTCATATCCTCAGCAGCAACCACCTCTTTGTTCATCTCCGGTGCCTCGGTTTTTACCTCTTCTGTTTTAGGCATATCTGTTTGCTCAGATGATATGATCACTTCTGGTAATTTCTCCACCACTTGTGATTCCTTTTTATCTGCTTCCTGATGCAGTAATTAAAAAAGGTAATATTTGTGAGCAAAAAAGTCACATATATGATATAAGAAGGATTAAGATACAAGAAAAGAATACAGTATGCACAACCAATATATAAAAGCAAAGGAAAAAGGAAACAAAGCTGGAAATAACAGGAAAAGGAAGATGAATAAAGGACAGAAAGTAGCACATATAATGTTTTTCTTAGTGAATGTTTCATAGGAATACTATGTAAGCTCTAACTCTTTATATTACCGAAAGTATCCGTGTCAGAACCTAGACACTTCGTACATCATACAGACGGACAGCCTTTTTATTTCATGTAGTAGCCGAGTCTAACACTTGGACACATACTCAACTCAAAGTCGGAAAATCTGTCAAATTACTCAAGACACTTTGAGATTGGAACGATACACATACAGTCATGAAAGTCGTGATGCTCTAAAAACTTCATGAATAGCCTTTGATCCACAAGTTCACATCCTTAATTATTTGATCATGACATTCCACCACAACAATTATCAAATATCAATAGTAATTCATTTACATATTTCTCTACTTCTGCTACTTTCTTTTGTCACAATTATATCATATATGCAATATTTCACTGTAAACTTCATGATTAATAATACGAGTATAATACTACTTTCTCTAATCCAAACTTTTATTCTTTCATCTCAGGAAGCAGACACTACAAGTAAACTTCATGATTATAATACTAGTATATAAAAAAATCAATAAACTAAGATCACATAACACAACAGCAATTTAAAAAATAAAAATTAAAAATAAAAATAAAAATAGGTAGAAAATTAACTATATGATTATATATTTAGCAGAAAAATTGCTTGCACCATCAAAAAATTCATTCACTTCATTTTACCAAATTTGAACAGAGCATACTATTCTTACCTACAGAGTATATTAAAAAGATCCACAATTTAACAATCAATTTCATAATCTGAAGCAAACCCAGAAATTATATCAAAGAATTAAACGAATTTCTCCAAACAAACCATAAATTTTCACAAACCCATCAAAAAAATTGCCAAAAAAAATAAAAAAGATTGGATTTTTTTGTATACCTCTTGCAATTGCGGCTCAGAAACAGGAACTTGAGTAGCCATAAGTTTTAATTTTTATAAGAAAAATAAAAAAAAAAGGAGAAAAAAAATTAGGGTGTAATTAATTTGATGATTAAGGATGTGTTTGGTAAGTAATCAAAATCAAGAAAGGAAACTTTTGATATCTTACAGTAATTACTATATATAGAAAGAATAAATAAGTGGGTTTGGCAGAAAAATTAAATTAAAATAGAAAAAAAATAATAGTAATCAAAGAATTCAAAGAAGAAGAGGAAGAAGAAGAAGTGTAGCAGCAGCTAAGTAAGTAAGAACAGCAAAGTACCTCACTGGAAAGTGGACTGTTTTGTGGGTTTTGACAGGTAATCACATGGATTGCTAGCTCATTTTCATGGACTATAACTAATTTAATTTGATTCTTATTTCTAAGTTTTTTTTAAAGAAATTTCCCTCTATTTCTAATTCAAAGGTCCCCCTTCCAACCCACTATAATTCAATTATTTATTTCACTTGCATTAGTGAGCGACCTCATGTAGTCAACTAGTCATGTAATAATATTATTAGAATGAGATTTTTGGGATTCAAGTGGTTCTTAATTGGTTGGGGTTGATCGAGGTTCGGATTCTTATAATTTAGGTTTATTTTGTTGTATGATCTGTTGTATAATAGGAATTTTAAAATTTAGTTTAAGTGAGTCGTTATTGACTGGTTGGATATATAAAATTCGTGCTCGGAGTAGTCATAAAAGAAGGCATAGTTCATTACTGTTAACAAGAGATTCTAGGATGTAGATGGATGTATCATAATAGTCATATGTATGAATATCAACTAAGTTAGCTGATTAAAGTTTTAGAAGTAGTATCAAAGAAAGCTTAGCTTGGGATCAAAGCTCAAGGATGTACATCATTTTGTAATATCAATCAATTTTGTTTTATGGTTAAAATATTAGTTTAAAGTCGTTAGGTTTCTTATCAACTTGAAGCAAACAGTAGATTTGTAATTTTGTATATTCAACAAAGAGGACTCCACTTCAAATAAAGGGATTTGGTATATCTTAAACTTTCTAAGTTAAACTTTAATACATTAATGTAATAAGATGTAACACAAAAGTAATTTCTTGCTCAAAACACATTAAAGTCATGGAATTAAATTGTATAGTTCCTTCTAAAATTTTTTTTTTAGCTCAAAAGGTGATTTGATTTTTGGGACATATATAAGCCCCCAAATTCCATCAACATATGTAGGTCAAGAAGATCAAAGAAATATTAATTGATAGATCAAAGTTGAGGTTGTTAAGATATTGTTTTCAACATCTTTCCCTTAGACAAACTCTACTCTTGTACTTGTTTGAATTTAGTTAATTGTTAGAAACATAATGCTCTGTATGATTAATGACCCCATCAAAACCAAGTTAATTTCATTAAATTGGCATATGTTATATGAGTCGAACTTACAATATGTTATTGTTAGATTTGAGTGTTGATTTATTTTTATGTAAAATTAAGTAACTTATTAATAATAATTCTGATTTAACGACAACTATTTAAAGTTGTAAGTTCTAGTTCGTTTATGATTAACATATAAAAGATGAAAGAAAATAATAAAACTAATCTTGTTTGGAGAAAGCAAAGCAAGGTGACAAAAGTTTGAAGGAGACCAAAGTGCCTTTATTTTTGGCTTTCAGGTTATAGCTAATTGAGTATATCCACTATCCTAAATTTTCATATGACAAATGCTCACTAAAAAAAATTGGATAATAATGTTGGTAGAAGTAGTACAATAGTTCATTAGCCATAGCCAGATCATATGTTATATAATTTTATTTTATTTATTTATTATCATTATTTTATTACAAGTATTATTAAAACTGTTATAATTACAACGCGTTTTGTATGTGACTCACCACATCATATGACGCTTGTAAAAGAACAAATTAACAAAGTAACTCTAATAACACTGGCAAAGTAACCTTTATAGTATTGACCGAGTAATTCCTATAATATTGATGAAACAATTCCTGTAATACTAACTGATTTACCCCTATAAAACTACTTCCTCTGTTTTTTTTTACTTGACATGTTTTTTTATCACGCTTGCCAATGCAAAACTTTCACGATCAATAACTTTAATTCTCCATAAGTAAAATTTACAAAAGTTATATATTATGATAGTACTTATTGAGACAAATTCAATAAGATCTCACATGAATATGTTTTTCCTTACATACTATTCACAAAAGACAGTCAAAGAAGAGGTGGTGAATAGTGTAAGAGTCAAAGCGGGTCAAGTAAAAAAGAACGGAGGAAGTATACACTAGCAAAGAAATATTTGAATTGATTTCAAAAGCTAAAAACCAAAAATTAACGGCCTTAATAATATTATGGGGCCAATGATTGCGCATTTTGCCAAGCTTGGACAGCTCATCCTCCACGCTCACTTTAGAATTATGTGACTGCCATTGCCCTTTTGTGGTTTTCTTTACCCATCTTTTTATTATTTTGGGCCTTTTTGCCTCTCAATCAATGCTGTCTTTTTTATTTTCTATGAATAAAACTTTAGAGATAAGCTTTTTTTTTTTTTTTTTTTTTTTTTCCAACAATGTATTAAAAGTACTTATAAGGAGTGTTATAATGTTATATGATTTTTTCCCCTAATTTTTAAATGTAAAAATACTAATAACTTATAAGAGTTAATGTATATAAAAATAACTGATAAATCTAGTTTGGGTGTATAATAACAAAGGGAAATTAGAGCAGAAAAAGTAATGATTAAAATTATAAGGTGTCTAAGGTACTAATGAGTTATTTAATTGAAGGACGTTGTTTATAAGGAACACTGAAAAGATAAAACTTCCTCGTCTAGTACGTAATAAAAACTTTAATTGTACAATATAAGTTAAAAAACATCAATTAATACATGATTTCTTTTTAAATTATTAACTTCATACCATGCAGAAATGCTAGAAATTAAAATTCATCTCAAACCTTTGAATAACCCTCATGGCTATGATGACAACCCCCATTAAATTGGAGAATCCCCATTCGTCTTCGATTTGGGGGAAGGAGGAACGATAATGATGTGGAGAAGTTTCGATTTTGAGTGAATTTCGATTAGTTGATATATAATTGTCTTATATTGTATCATATTTCATGGAGATCGAGTAATTTCCAAGTATATCTTTCTAAGAAGCCTATCAATTCATTTTATTTGTGTTACTATTGGTATTTCAATGTTGCCTCTTCTTGATTGTTGATTTATTATCACTATATGATCTCCTGCTTTTGATCTAAATCATTGATCATTGCAAATTTTACCATACAACAAAAACACAAGTTCTCCATACATGTTCCTCTATATGATTTTGATCATTTTTAAACCCTAAATTTATTACATATGGGATGGAATGGACAATAATTATTTCATATATACTACTATTTAGAAGGATTAAAAAATATAATAATGAAATTAAAGAAGAAATTAAAATTAAATTTGGTGATCATACCTTTTGTGATTCCTCTTGTACTGTTACTTTCCTTAATTATTAATAGCCTCTCAATTGTTTCAAATTCATTGTCCCCCTCTCTTGGCTTTTTGAAAACAAGGAAGAGGAAGAGAAATGGAGAGGGGAAAATAAAATTTATGAAAGTTGACAGAGAAAAATGAGAGCATGTAAAAACAAAAAGTTAAAAAAAGAGAGAAGTTGCGGTAAACATGGGACAAGTTACAAGTGTCATATTTCGAACTGTATAATATTTCTTGTTTTAAAATAGTAGTATATATTACGTACTTCTTTAAGTAATTGATTCTGGGCTAAAAACAAATATGTGTCCTATATATTTGTAATAATATATAATTTTTTTTTCAAAATGATATTTTATTATTGTGGCTGTATTCATTTGACCATAAGCGTAACATTTTCGAGAGCGCATAATATAACAATTAGCCTAAATTATGATAAAGACGCATGTAAAATCTTATATGTGACATTTTTATAGTAAGGTTTCTTTTTCAAATAAACCTCGTTTTCTATTTTCTAGATTCAAACTAGAAACTAAATAGCAAAGTAAAAAGGATAATGAATAATGATGCATTAATGTTTTTAGTTGAGAATGAGTAGAAGAAATTGTGACGGCATGGATAGTGGAGACCAATGCAAAACTGGCGATGGTGACAAATGATGGTTACATTGTTTTTTCTTCTTTAATTTTTTCTTAGCAAGTGTTCGAATATATGTCTATATACTTGTATGTATGTGTATTATTTTGTCATCACTACGAAATTCATATATGATTACGTATTAAAAATGAGTGTATCTTAACCGACTTTGCCAACCTATATTCTTTATGCACGTCTCATTCTTTCATAAACTTGTGTTATACGACGTACCTAATAATTATCTTAATTGGTGAGATTTTTTTCATTTCTTTCAACACCCGAGTGTAATTTTTTTGAGCTGATTAAAAAAAAAAAAAGTAACATATATAACAATCTTATAAGTGGTTTGGCTTTTTTTTTTTTTTTTTTTTTTTTTATTATTATTAAAGTCAACAATCTTATAAGTTCAAATAGTGTTTTCTTCATCTTATACAAATATATCCTAAACCGAGGATGAGAATATTCTAGGAATATTCTCTATCAGATAGTATAATTTTTATTTTTATTTTTTTTTAAAAGATAACGTCATATGATACCCATTTTCATCTTCTCTGTCGAGTAGTGGTTTGGAGCAATTTTAAGCTATGCACCGTACATGTCTTACATCTATTTTAATGGTCAAATCTTGTCATTTATTAATTCAATAAAAATCATAATCATTATGTCCAATTCTTATCGTCTACCAAGTGAGCTATTTGACATTAGTGCATAACATATTACACATTTAACAAATATTAAATGACAAAATAAAAAGCTTCAAATATACAACGTATGAAATATAAATCAAAGCATGACTAGAAAGTGTAATGTTTTATATTGTTATAAAAAATATGATTAATATTATAACTACTTTATTTTTTGAAACCTAATAAATTTATTACTTTTTTTTTTTGGAACTAACGCATTTAACAACTTAAATTGATAAATTAAAGCTTTTAATTACTTAACTATGCTTAAATTGCTAATTGTATATGAGATTGGAGCTTTAGCTTGAAGTATAGCCTTTGTTTTATACAAAAGTGGTATTAAAATTGAGAAAAGGCTGCTAATCTCGTCAATACAGTTAGGCTGCCGACTATTAGGCATGTCTAATTATTCCACCGGCCTTACATTAATTTCTAAAATAAATTGACAATTTTATGGATATGGGCCATATGGCCCACGATGAAGATCTATTGTATATTAGGCCCAAAACAATATGGGCTTATATGCTTAATGGGCCTCATAATTTTGGTTTTTTTTTAATTCAATAAAGCTAGGCCCAATGTAATAGCAATAACTTGCTAGGTCTTTGGGCCCTTTTTATATTCATGAAATTGCATAGAACATTATGAATAATGAGGGTGGTAATGCTGAATTCCATTATATGACAAGGTTAACTAGTTTATGTATTTCTCTCAAAAAAAAAAAAAAAAAAAAAAAAAAAAAAAAAAAACTAATTTATGTAAAAGCTATATGTACATTTACCTTTAGTAGGAACATGTACATTATTGTACTTTAATTTGAAAAATATATATGATCGATTTTTGACAAAATTTGGGACCAATAAATGTGAAAGTTGTAATAAAAATAAGGTCGCGCAAGGAAATTTATTCTAGGAACGAAAAAAGAAACTCTAATGATACATTCCATCTCTTGTTCGTGTGATACGTGATTGAAGCTCGCCGAAGGGGTGAATTTGGGAGGAGTGCACTGGATTTAAATATTTAATTCACTACAAGGATACAACTTACACATCTAAAGCTCTAAAAGTTCAATGCATAAAAGGAGTTGTTCATATAGTAGATTGCTTCAAAACAAAACGATCTGAATAAGAATAAGGCTCCTAAAGTCACTTACACTTTATCAGCTATTGCGGTACGTTACATCTTATGTTCCCGAGCAGTAGCGTAAATTAATTGCTAGGCAAGATAGGTGGTAAGAAATTAAACTTGCCATCATCCGCTATGTTCTCATGTTGCATGCTTAATTTTCATTTAATTTCAGAATACACTGTTAGTTAGCGAGATTTAAAGATTAGGTCGAAAGTGAGTTTGTACACTTGTGGTGCCCACCACTTTTTCTTTTACCTCACAAGAAATGTTGTGGACCACAAATTAAAGGACCTGCTTCTTTTTAATTATTAAGTATTTCCTCCGTTTTCTTTTACTTTTACTTGCAACACACCTTTTAAGCACACAGTTTTTGGAGATGATTAGTGAGGGTAAACGAGCGATTTTATCAATATAATTTTTACACGAAAAATAGAATAGGGTTAAGAATCATTTGTAAAAATTATAGTGAAAAATTTGTCCATTTACATTACATAAACCCGACCTCAAAACACGTGCCACAAGGCTGTGTTGCAAGTAAAAGAAAACGGAGGAAGTATTAACTGTTGGAGATGCTTCTATATTGTTTAATTTTTACTGTCGGTGTTACCTGGTTAAGCAAACTTTTTTAAAAACTAATTAAATGACGTATAGAATAGGTAAGTCATTGACTTTAGGTTACATGTTTCCTAAGAGGGGGTGAGGTAAAAGATATAAAACAATAGTAAAATGGTATTATTCAAGCCGTTTTTATGCCTAATTAGAATAAATTGACCACATTAGCTAGGCCCCTTGATGCCTTAATTGTCAATTATGATGGGATTGGAGTCACAATTAAACTCTTTGTACAGAAATGATTAACCTTTTGTCACCTTTAATTAATACAACTAGCAAGGGGATCATTAATTAACGAACATAATTAATTAAGTGGAAAACAGTATTATTAGAGCTTGACACAAATTAATTTGAAGTGATAGAAGACAATGACACCTTGTCACCTTGATAACCCTGATTAGCATCCTAAATCTTGATTAGTTACTGTTTAGCTAGGAGATTATTACTGGTTTTAGTAGGATAAATTATTATGATTATGATTATACGAATTACATAAAAGGTGAATCATAATTTCTGGAAGAAGCTAGACTAAGTAAAAAAATTAGTTAGGGAGACAAGCACATAATTTTCAACCAGACAAGAGATTCTGTAATTGATGATAGTTAAAAGTAATTTTAAACTTCTAATGTTAACCTTTTGATGGTTTATTTGATTGCTAGTTTATGATATCGTATTTAATTTGAGCATGTTATAATTTATCTTGTTTGAACTAATACAAAATTAGATAAAGTAATCTTGAAACAAATTAATTAAATGGGCTCTAAAGTTTACAATGTTAGTCTAAAATAACTAACTTTTATAACCAGACTTTTTCATCACAAGATTTTTCATAAAACTTAAATCACTTATATGTCGATCTTATTCATCACCCCAAAGACTTCACCGATTAATCTAATACTTCAGGTGATACCTACAAGCCCATAACCAATATAATTGATTATGACTTACGCGTGTAAGTTTTAAACTAATTTGAGATTCAATCTCAAATCTTATATACTAATTCACAAAACTTTATCAATAAAATAAAGCTAGCTAGCATCGAAAACGCGTAATAACTATCTATAGTAAGATAGAGCAAAGTGCGTGAAGTCAATTTTTTTTGAAAGGATGGGCATTCATGTATCATGATCAATCTAAGCGTGGAATGATGATTCAAAAAGAAAATTCCTCTCATTTAGGGATGGCAATTTATTGGGTTCATTGTCTCTCACTAGATCAAAAAGAAAGCAAATGAAAAGACAAGAATTTATATATAGTAATAACATGCATCATACTTTCCTTTTGTATAGATGGATATTCTCTTTAAACATGAAAAGGATTTGACCTTTGTTGTGTTATCTACAATAGAATTTGTACTCTTTTAATCACAACACCACATAAAATAGATAGAATATATATGTACATCATCTAGAGTTTGTACAATGATTATTGTAAAGTCTTTTTGGTTGACTATAAATATTGTGGATTTTGATTCATGTAGCCATGTAGGAGTGTAGGACGACAACTATTCTACAAATTTCTTTGCAAAAAAATAAAAAAATTAAAAATTAAAAAAAACCGAAAGATTTGGGGAGCAATTTTCAATACATCATTACTAATTAAGAGAGCTATCTAATAATCTAATATAATGTACGAAGTATGTCTTAACAACAAGAAATTTTTTTTGATGAGTCGGAGTCACGCTGAGTCCAATATATGTGACAATATTAATCTAATAACTGACAATAATATTCTAATATTCTAATATGACATTAGATTATTAATGTCAAATATTAGATTATTAATATCATATATTAGAATATTATTGTCAGATATATTGGACTCACGATGAGTCCGGTCTTACGCAAAAGCTTATCTAACAAGAAATGGAGAATTCAAGATGTTCTTAATGGACTTGCTCCCTTTGTCTCCAATTAAGCTAAGTGTTATTTCGTAGTTATTTTCTGCAAAAAAATTTTAAAGATGAATAAAAAAAAAACAAATATTGAAAATTGATAAAAATTAGACAAGACTTTTATTTAAGAACAAAATTTAACGACGAATCTATCTAGTAACAAATTAACTTGTAATTTTGTATTAATGTTGTGAGTCTATTTTCAAGGGACCTCAACACTCAAGCAATCAGATCAACATGGAAATTGGGGGCTAATTAATTAAAGCCTACCCTAGGCTAATTATTCATCTTATCCACTTTCAACAACCAAGAGATAGAAATGTATATGTAAAACGTGATTTGACTATAAAATTGTATAGATCGACATGTATATCAATTTTAATACAGTATACTACTATATTAATTAGGATACATGTGTAATTTTAACATCGATCTTACTCTCATTTATTTCGGTGTGTATGTATACAAGGGCTGACTTTTAAAAAAGATGAGCTGGGTTGTACTATCCTAATTAATTTTTTAACTCTATTAGTGATATTTTTTAAGATTAATTTTGATGAGTACGTACAGAACGTCACATATTCGTGTTCTGATCACAAAGTCACAATGTTACAGTATTTTTTTTTTGAAAAAACATATGAAATCTCCAATAGTACTAAACCCTACTAGTGAAGATGCTAATTGATGTAATGGTTTTAAACAATGTAATAATCCATTGTACAACTTCCATTAATCAAATAATCATAGACTAGATAGATTGTCATTAATTACTAGTAAGAATTAGTAGTTAATATTCGTTTTGTCCCTTAAACTATTTCGTTTACAACTTTCACTTCTTGATTATACAAATGAAATAAAAATTAAAATCATTTTTTAGTTAAAAAATTAACAGTAAAAAAAGGAAAGTGGTAAAAAACAGTGATTATGTATATAGTCAGGCCAATGATTGTAATTGAGATATGAAGTTTCCACATTGAGAAAGCAAAGACATGACATTGAGGCTTTTATGGTCATCATATTTCATCACTTTGTTGCTTTGATATGACAAAAGATTTAATTATACTTGTTAATAAGCTGTGATTTAACTAACACTTATTAGCTTTGCATGTGATTATGTCCCTTTTTATTCATCTTAAAAATTAATAAGCCTATTTAAATTAGACACCTGTAAATAAAATATGTAATGTCATCTCATAAAGTCTACCCTAATTCTTCTTCGTTTTCCTCTTCTTTGAAGCCCTACAATGGTACAATTCTTTGTAATCCAAGCATTTTAACATGGGTTGCTTCCTAAACTTTTGTTTTAGCACATTCATTTTCACTAAATTTTAGGCATTCTTAAATGTTTTGGAGTACTAATTTGTTTGAGAGTGATGACTATATTTATTTATGTGCAACATACGTAACCTAAGCACATCCTAAAAAACGTTCTCAATAACCTACCGTGGTAAATAATGTGTTGGTGTTACTTTATTGTACAGTATAATGCAAATACTAATAATGTATCTAGAAGATTTATTCTCGATCTATCTATTTTAATTAAGGACGGATTTATTATTATTATTATTATTTTTTTTGAACGATGAATATTATTATTATCATTATTACTCCCCCGTCCCTAAATCACATTCCTCTTAGGAAATTTACACGGGAATTAAGGAGGGAAGAATAAGACAAATAACAATAATTAGATAATGCAATGGGAAGTACAAAGATAGATTAGTTATTACTCATGACATGTCATCAATCCTTTGCAAAAAAAAAAAAGGACCAATCACATGCTCCTAATTGAAAATTTTTAACCAATCATATTCATTGTAATTTGGCACAAGGATTATGAGTGAGATTAGGTAAGGATGAGTGAGAAAGCATTAAATGTAAAACAGAAAAGAGAGTTGATTTACTAAAAAAACTTACCAAAAATAGAAAGTAGAAATGTAATTTTGGAATACCAAAAATGGGAAGGAGGAATGTAATTTAGGGACGGAGGGAGTATTATTATCTAATTTTTTTTTTTAACAATGAATATTATTATTATTATTTTTTTTTTTTTGAACAATGATGATGATGATGATTATTATTATTATTAGTAGTAGTAGTAGTAGTAGTATCAGACAACTCATGTGTACATTTATTCACTTTTCAACAAAGAGTAATATAATCATGAAAATTATGAAAATTAGTAACCAATATTCTGTTTCCACAATTACAAACTATCCTTTTCAGTTTATTGTTCAAATTTCGGCTTAACAATTAGCATTATCTATTTAGATTCAACAATGAAGGGGACTTCGCTAAATACGCTAATAGAGTAATAGTATACATTATTAAAACATAATATGCCCATCAAAAGTAAATTTCAAGTGTTTAATAATCACACAGTCCAAAACACTAAGTAAATTTACAAGTACATTTCAAATGTTTAATCAATTTTTTTTTTTTTTAGGGCAGACTTCTTATCGTTCAAGTCCCCCTTTCTCACTCCTTTTGTACTAGCTAGTTACATGCATCAGATGAGAAACTAGAACTAACACATTAAGAGTTTAATTGCAACTCGGCTTTTTATTTTTTACTTGAGTGATGTGATATATAGATGCGCCGTTTATGTTACTATAATTCAAAATTGAGTAGCTCAAAACTTAATTGAAGCATTGGACAAAATCCGAGTCAAGATACTCATACTCAAGAAATTTTCATGTATTTATAACATGTATGTATACTTGATTACTTGTAGATCTTGACTAATGAATTGGAGGGGTCAAGATAGATCCTCCAACACGGTACAAATACACTATGCCATAATCATTTAATTTATATGCCAAAATCATTTATATGCATGTACTTGTACACATACTATTAACTCTGTTACATATTAATTGTAACAAAGGTGTATTATTTGTAAAATATAAATATTCATTTGCTGCAATTAATAGGAAATGGAGGTAGTATATACTTCGTATTTGTATGATTGTATTTTGTATATGTTAGGAATATAGAAAAATAATATATTTTCCTATATTCCTAATAGTATTCATGCATTATAGCTCAAAGTTGTAAAAAATAAAAAAATCATTGGGGCGGGCCGAGCCCTGACCCCCCCTTGTATATGTACGTAGACTTTCTTCCCACGTGAATCGGTGTATATACAAGTTTAAAGCAAGATTTGTCCTTAAAACAAATCCAATATCTAGCTAGGAGAGTAGCTAGTTGTGCATAATATTTACCATTTGGTAAAATAATTCTGTAAACCTTCAAGCAAGTACTAACCTATAACAAATTAAATGTTTGCTAATAATTAATAATGTGTGCTGATGTCCTAGTTTGTAAGGAATCAGACGTTAAGACTTAAGAGTGGGGAACTTTAAGGTGTCTAGCTATTTCCTTTCAAAGGAGTATATATCTTTAACTTTCTGCCTTTCTTGGGCACCCTTAATATTGAAGAACAGGGGTCCTAGCTAGCTCCACATTCCAAATAGCCTTTCTATTTGAGGAAATGCGGGGTTGTTAATTTGTGATCGATTAATTAAGCTAGCTAGCATGCGCTAGGGCATACTCGGCCTTGGTTATGTGGTCTAGATAGAGTCATGTACATAAGAGACGGCTTTTGATTTTTTAAAATTTCACCAACATATTAATTGCTCCGTATTAACTAATGTCAACCCTGGCAATATGATCAATAATATAGTAATATTTCATGCACCCAAGAAATATTCAAATGGTCCAACAAATTAACTTATGGAAACACTCTATTAATTAGTTATTGGTTTATTTTCCTTGGCTTCAAATGGTAAGAAATTTTTAAAATTGTCCAAAGTACACCATGTTGCATATAAATGATATAATACAATCACAAATTCACAATATTCTTTCTTTTATTACCCTTTTGCTCCCACAATACTTGTCCAACTTGCTAAAACACACGCATAATTATTTTCTCAAGCTAGACTCTAAGGGCCTGTTCATATTTACTTAATTTCAGTTCAGTTCAGTTCCAATCAGTTCAGTTCAACTCCAATCAGTTCAGTTTAGTTCAATTCAGCTCTTAATTTTCCTCTCTCATAAAATATTCATTTCAGCTTAGTTCAGTTCAGTTCAGCTCCAATCAGTTCAGTTCAGTTCAGTTCAGCTCAGCTCAGTAAATGTGAACAGGCCCTAAGTCTCTAATGAAATAGGAGGGTGGATAAAGTGAGAACCGCGATGTGATTTAGAAGAAAGTAAGGATTTAGTTTAATGAACCAAGTCAAATTAAGTACTAATCATAGTGACTTTACTAGTTAGGACCACAACAACCCCATAAATCATAGCCATAAAATCATCAAATAAATGTAATTCCATTGGCTAATAAACCTTGTTAATGGAATTACTCAAGTGTGTCGTTGATATAATACAATAAATATATTTGATATAAATTTCATAAGGATAAGTTATAATTTTGAAAATAAAAATAGTTAATTTCATCATTTTTAATTTCTACCCTAATCAAATTGTCATTTGAAATTAAAGGGAACATAATTCATGTGTCATTGAACATAATAGAGTGACACTATCCTTAAAAACCCTATCTTTTCATTAATCCTCCTTTTAATTGACAAGAAATAGCAACCATCATAAGACATGATTGATCTACAACATTAAATATCTTTGGTTGTCCTTGAATTTGTAATTCCTCTCAAAATTAATTTTCCTTTTAGGACATACGCAATAGTGGTGGACCAACAACTTGTACGTGTAATTGGCCTTTTTCTTTCAATCTTGTTCCTTTGGCGGCAATCCCTCGTCTATAATTGTATAGATTAATCTTTAATTAGAGAATAATACAGTGTAATTAATCTTTTCAAGGATGAAAATTTGACACAAGATATGCAAATCTCTAGGTGCACAATGAATATAGTAAACTGAGTTAGATTTGACAAAGTTGATTTGACTAAAAATGAAATGATGTAATCCCGAGTAACCCAAGTTGTACTCAAAATTGACCAAGCTTGAAAATTACTATCTTTTCATAATGAAATAATTGACAATAAATTTAAATGACGGTCATGCTGAATTATGAGTTTTTTTGTTATTTTTTTATTTTATTTTATTTTTTTTACTATGTACTACAGAGTACGTATATATTATTGTATTATTATTATTTTTTTGACCGGGATATAGTATTGTATCATTGTATGTAATTTGTACTCTTATGTGGAAAAGTAATTTAAGCCAAAAAAAAAAAAATTATCTTGGAAGATATCTTTCAAGTATATAAAAAAAACACATTTTTCTGTCATCGTGGTTGGAAATTTCTAAAAATCTTTATGTAATGTCCAATAAATTTTTAATAATATGAAAATAAATTTGAGATAAATAGATAATTATCATATCACATTTTGTATTTGAATTGTATGCTCGATCTGTTGCTACATGCAAATTTTCTTTTTTTTTTTTTTTTTTAGAAAACATGCAGTTTCTACTCTCATAAAAAATAAAAATAAATAAATAAAAAATTATTAGAAAACACTTTAAAGCCTAATAATTGTGTATTTCTCACATCACCACATAAAGATGTAGGTAAACTATACATGATATTGCAAAGTGACAAAGTAAAAAGTCCATAATTAGTAGATCAATTAAGATGATACCTAGGCCTAAATGACACTTGAAAAAAGTATGTCCATCTATATTAGATTTTCCTCACACTTTAATTTATAATCACCCCTCAAAAATTGATTAATAACTTCCATTATTCCCACCCATAAACCTCATTAGGGAACCATAAAATGAAATTATATGACATGACAAGAGGCTAATTATATACAAATGTGACTCGATCCACTTCATCACATGTAAGTTTCTCAATATTCCTTAGTATAGTGGATCAAAATCTCTATCAATCATAATTCAAACATATCAAAATCTTGACATCTTCATGATTAGACCTTTCATTTTATCGAGAGGTTCATTATATATAAATGCTTCACTAAAGAAGGAATATTTTTCCAATGCATATATGATCATAATCCTTTGCATGAAATCAATCTTTTCATTGGAGCTCATTTGATAAGCTAGGTGGTTTCCATGCAGCTCTCATATGGCTTGTAACCTTGTATGGGTATTATATATGTGCGACAAAGATCTTGTATGTATCTACTCGTACTAACTTAGTATATGCGAGTACTTCATATATATAATCGAAGTATTCCATACTAACTTAGCATATGCGAGAACTTCATATAATAACCCCAACTATCGAAATAGAGTATTCTTAATTTAGTAATTTTACACGTGAATTATGTGGTAACACCATTGTACACTAGGACATCAACCTAATATACTTCCATAATAACTACTTCTTGGAAGTCGAAACTGGATTGCTTGACAATTCACATGGATTTATGTAACATTACTCATTATGTTCCTAAGGAATATATCAATCAAGGATTGAGAAAAGGAGCAACATAATTACCATTTCAAATCAATATAAAGAGCACACTATATTGGATACTCCATTTGCTGAGTTTAGTTGCTGAAGTCAATACAATATGAAGTCATTTCACTTTAGGAATAGTGATTTTGAGAAACGAGAACAATGCAAACACGTAAATACGTAGTGGGAATACTTTATATAGTAAGCGTAAACAAAAAAAATAAAAAATAATATATATATAAAAAAAAAAAATATCATCCCAACAATCTTAATTTAGTATTCCATCCAACTAGATTTTGAGTTCGATATACTGATATAGTATGAGTTATTACAGGATAACAAATGCTATTTTAACCATGTACTTCATAACATAACTGAAATGTTTTGTTTGTGTATAATTTATTTGTTATATATGTAATATTTTGAAAAAATTACATACATGCGCAATAACATGACTCGATGGATAGGTTTTTAGGGTCTGTTCTGATTTATTGAATTGAGCTGAACTAAACTGAACTTGTTAGAGCTGAGTTGAATTAACCTGAATTTATTAGAGCTGAACTGAACTGAACTTAAGCTGAATAGAACAGGCCCTTAGTGTTGAAAAACTTGAAATATCATAGTGTTCAAAATTATAAAATTGATTGATGATCGCAATTGAAAATCAAAATCATTTTAGCAAAATCGGAGTATATTTGTGGGCTTGTGGGTTAGTATAATAAATGTATACAAGTAGTCAAGTACATGGTAATTGTGGGCCCTCTCCCACCCTGACTCTTGCAAGTTCAGCCTATTATCAAATTATGCTTGTTAGGATATTGCGCCCAAGGCCCCAAGTCTTGTAAACCTAGTTTCTTCTTTTATGAACTTACATGAGCTTGTGAATCTAATTACAATTTTCGTAATATGATTTGAGCATATAATTTATATTTGAAGATATTAATAATCAAATTTGTACTCTAATGATCTGAATAATAAATTTTGCAGTTAATCTGAAAATGATAAAGTATACTTCGCATAATTTAATTTTGGGCTTCAACCATAAGCACTTCAAACCAAATCATAAGTTTAAGTTTTTTATTAGACGGTCCTGTAACATAGTATCAGAGTCTAGGTTGCGGAGCTCTTCTAAATTGGCCCTATAATCAATTTATATACTCTATCAGAAATAAAAGAAATAATAGATTTAAATTAAAATGGTATATTTGAGATAATTATGATCTATAAGTTATGTTTATCGTAGTGTTACATTGTCTTATAATGCATTCCCTCATCGTACCAACAATTATTCAGCGGGAAAACCCAACTCAAATTCCTTTCTAAACACACCGAACTTTGGTACAATGCATATGTAATATATTCAAAGTTATTCATTAAAATGTAATGATAAAACGTAACATAAAATGATTTAGGATCGGATAAAACACTCAAAGTCGTCCTAAAACGTAAGACATGGTTGTCTTAAAGCTCATAATTGGGCGACCTAGTCAAAATTAGGAAATGGTCCTACTTATAATGGACTCGTGTCGCACTTTCTAATTGGTACATATATCGACCCCATTGTCCTTGCACTAGTAACGTTACTTCTCCAAATTATTGAAATTATGCAATTTGTACGTGACCTCTTGCTTTATGTCATGGGATACACATGTCATGGGATACAATAGTTTTTAGTGGTGGGCAATGAGGCATCACTCCTTAGTCCTTACTTCAATTTGTGATTTCTTAGATCGAGGGATCAAAACATCATCATACATTACATACATGTATGTGTATTATTGTGCCTAATTAGTCCGTAATATAAAAATTATCCATAAGCGTGATCTAATGAACGATTTATACAGAAGAGATGATTCCACTTTATAAGGTTAGGGAGTTACTCCTACTATTGCCAATTGATTATAGTATGGAAGCTCCTAAGCCTTGTTTGTGGACCAAACTCTCCTCCTCATTCGAGTTACTAGGTCCATTTCATATTGTATCAAAACATTTGCTTGATTAACAACATTCACTCTGATAGCTCAAATGGTTAGAGCTTCCCTCTCGATTCCAGGAAATCCTGGGATCGATTCTCACCCCTGTCCTTGTGGCTCTCTAAACAACAACAACAACAACAACAAAAAAAAAAAAAAAAAAAAAAAAAAAAACATTCATTAGGTAATAGGTAGTGTAGCTTAGATAGTAATCCCTTATGTAGTTAGTCAATCCAATTACAGAGATCAACGTTTAAAAGTAAAAGGAAAAATCAAAATAAGGGAATTTTCCTTACTTCTTAATCGGGGTTTAAATTTTTGACCTTAAATGCACAAGGTGTATTTCTAACTATCACTATATGTTGAAAGCCATTGTTTCTTCTTTTTATTTTTATTTATTTATTTGTTTTTTTTTTTATGAGGAAATTTAGTGTCTCATGCATGCATGCATAACATAAGTAATCGTTCATGCACGCATGAATAGTACCCAAAAAAGAAGGAAAAAAAAAACGGGTAACTGGAGGCACTAAAGTATTTATTTATTTTTAATATTTAAACAATTACTTGTATATAAATAGAAAAGAAAAATAAAATGCACCTAGTGTATGTGCATAACAAAATCCCCACACAATCATGACTCGTGAGTTTGAGAACCTGCAAAAAATTGTAAAATTATACACAAATGAATGAAATGGATTTAGTGTGTCAGTAATTATTATTATAGGAGTACATAAATCCAAATAATTACGAGTTCTTGAGAACTTTGTGGAAGACTTGAAAGTGTGGAATATATATATAAGATCATACCCAAATGATTTGATATTATGTATGTGCATCATATGATTTTCCTATACAAAAACACGTACGGAAAATCATGTAGGATTACCAAACTTACTATTTGCACTAATTACCCTACATCTAAAGATCATACATGTACAATTCAATTAATTAGATTTAGTAAAACATAACTAAATGGATTTTTTAGGCTCGATGTCTCATGGAAAAGCCTGATTGACTGTACCTGTTTAATAGGGTGAGTACGGACAATTTGTCAGGTTCACAAAAGGGCTTATTCTTGCCATATTGACTCAATTGGACTAAGAAATATATAACACGTTTAACATGTCCTCTTTCCTACTTAAATCGAACCTGCAAATGTTCACCTTAACTTAGAATGCACCATTATAATAAAATAGTCCAATACGAAGTAATATCTTTGGGCCGGGCCCACTATTGGATTCCTCCTCGCTCTAAGCTGGGTGGCTAGTAAGAGAGGAGAGGAATTGGATTCTCGACTTCAAAGTTTTAAGGTGCATAGACCATAAAAGTGACCGATATGGCGATATATGTTATAACGCACCTCATCCTCTAGCTTATATTCACACCTACATTCCTACAACCTTCAAAACCATTATTGTTATTATTCCCATCAATATCAAATAATCTCTTAAAAAGAATTAACGACTAATAATAATTTGAATTGATGATAGAATAGATGGAAATGGGGATTAGGGGAGGCACCAAAGAATCAAGAATATAATACCAAAAACTTAAGGAGACAAAATAAAGAGTAGAAACTAATGATCAATTATGGGGACTTAATTCTCTATTACACATGATTTATGTACTATCATATCAGTCTGTCACCGACATCTACGGGATCACGTAAATCATATAAAAGATCTTATGTAACATACATTTGCTAACGAATGTTTTCTTCATGTATGTATTTTCCTCTAACAACATAATCATTATTACTAAGTATATACTCTAATTATATTCAATTAATACAAGGTCGTTGATATTGATTTGCTAATTAGAACTTATATGAAAGGATGGTGTATTTTGTGCCACAAATTAGAATCGGTGATGTGATTATAAACTTTGGATTGATTAGGATTGTCTATTGACACATCGCACTCTAATTATCATTATCGCAATGCATAATGAGCCACCAATTTTTTTTCAAAATCCAATATGAGTGGATGGGAAATATCCACATGTGAATTACCCTGTATACTCGGTAATAAAATTTATTTCGTCTTAATTTATACATGTTAGAATATTTAAAATGAAACATTTATATTTGAAAAGCCTAGAAAAAACATTATCTTATCCTAGTATCCTAATTTTTTTTTTTTTTGGTGCACACAAGGTGCAAGCCCCAAGAACCCAGTATCCTAATTTGGCTGGATCCAAACTACATTCAAAGTGACATGAATTCTTGTTAACGATCCAATCTTTTACATCTCGAGAGATATTACATCATAATAAGATAATTTCATGCACGATTTGAATAAAATGATGAACTCGAATTCAAACTCAAAGATCAGACTTATCACCCTAATATGACGAATTGACGACAATCTATTGCCATAAAAAAGAGAAGACGATTACCAAAATCAGCTACGTGAATTGAAATTGATCTATATATTGCCAAGCAGATTTATAATGAGTAAGACATACTTATATGAAATTTCTTTATCCTCCAAAATAGACCTTATGTGTAGGCCGGCCTAAGAGTGTAAGCAGATTTATAAAAATATTACTCGTATTGTTTAAAAAATTTTCCTTTGTAATTCGTTTAATTTTTTCTATTAAGGTTCATGTTGGAAAATGTTTATAGGAATAAATTAATCTCTTCCTTAAGATTTAGTTTTTACGTGTATGAGTAACGTTCGAAACTTGTACGCTAAAGTTTCATAATTTGATCAATAATTTTGTAGTTAGATACTTGAATCTGTTGTTGACCTTCGCCGATCTAATTGCCGCATGCAAAAGAACAAAATATATATTGTTCTCGGGTACATTTAAAGCTAGGTGTAATACAATGTAATTCTTTTTGCGTAATTTTTTTTTAGTTTTACTCGTTTTAAATTCTCCAAATGATCAACTGATCAAATTAAAGAAACATATATTAAATATAAAAATATTAAATATAAAAATAAAGGACCTTAATAAGTACACGTATTTCTTAAGGCCTGTTCACTTCAATTTAATTTCAGTTCAGTTCAATTCAGTTCAGTTCAGTTCAGTTCAATTCAGTTTCAATCAGTTCAATTTAGCTTCTAATTTCGTTCTCTCATAAAATATTCATTTCAGCTCTGTTCAGTTCAGTTCGGTTTGGTTCAGCTCAGCTTCAATCAGTTCAGTTCAGTTAATGTAAACAGGCCCTAAGTATACCCGATAACAAGATGAAATTATATACTACCTCTGGTTCATATTACTCGCAACAAATGAATATTTTATGTCTCACAAATAATACCCCTTTGTTGCGAGTAATATGAACCGGAGGTAGTATTATGAATGATTGTTTCAAGAAACTAATAGCATTGGATGACTTACGTTAGCGTTTTCCTTTGCACTTCACTGGGTTCCTCAGTCCACACTTATTATTATTGCCTACAATACTGTCGGTTAATTAGGCTTCGTGTCGTTACATGGACTCTCCATCCTATTAAAGCAATAGTGTCCTCTTTGAGTCTTTGGTCCCAAATATTGTAGGGAGATTGATACATGTACTCTTAAGTACGTAATTTAACTTAATTATGTTAGGATTAATGCAAATTTTGTATGAGTCTGACCTATAATACATTATTATAAATTTTTTGGATGTCAAATTTACTTTATACTTATTACTTACTTTGAGATATATACTTAAGTCTTGATGACTACATTCGTCCACTAGCAGGTTTTTTCGGAAAAATTCTATTTATTCTGGTGTGGATGGCAGACTTACCTATGTTCTCAAAGTTATAACAATTTAAACTAGTTAACAGTCTTAACGCTCATATCAATCAAGCGAAAAAACTACATAAATTTCCAGGTATTTCAATTACTTATATAATCATTAATCAAGGAACCATTCAAAGTATGCCTATGTCAATACATGCAAAATGATGATGCAAGGACATAGGCATTAAGTGATAATTTAGTATGAATGTATGATAATATATATGATTCCTTGCAAAAACATAATTAATTCCAACTTTATAATAAAACTTGTATCATGCATAGTAACAAGCTTGTAACGCGGTGAGGGACACACCCCTTGGAATATCTTATGCTTTTATTTGCTCTTCTTTTTTGGCTCAATAAATAAACAAACATTAATTTCAACATCATATAGATTCCCTGAACATTATAGACTTATAGTCTTCCCATAATTTGGTCATTTTTTTGGACTTTATAATCGTACAATTTAGAAGGCAGACATTCACTTCCCTAGAATTAATGACCAAGTCATATAATAAAAACAATTTTTAAATTAACCTTTAATTTGAAAGGTACAAATATATTAAATAAATTAACACAACAAAAGTAATTTAAAAAATTTGACATTGGCAATTAGAATAATAATTTAAAGTGATTGAGGACTAATTAAAAAAATCGTAATTAATTACTCGTGCCGACAAATGATTAACATACAAAGTGGAAAAAACATGCATTATAATCACCATCATCAACATGAATTAAGGGTTTGACTTAATAAAACACAGCTCATTTAATGATAAGCTCATGAGTGGCATAAGAGGCTTGTTATGGAGATTTTGATCATGAACGAGGTATGGGTTTTTCATGATAAATTAAATAATTTTTGTAAACATTCATTAATTTTAAATTAATCAACTAGTAATTTTTTAATATGATTTATTGTAATAGACAAAGGAACCTTCATCACATATTATATGATATTAGCATAGTAAGAACAAAAAAGGGGACAACTAATAATACATAATGGAGGTAAAAAAATATATATGAGAATATATATAATGATTGGAGGACAAAGGTTTAAGAGTTATATTATAAGGTTTGAAACTTTGGATTATAATCTTATTATAAATAATTAGAAAGTTGAATGAAGATTTTAATTATTCTAATATAGTTCTTTTGGATGTTTGTATACGCCCATGCTTATTTATATCTTCTTTCATGTGCTTGTACCTCTTACTTTGTTGGCAATTATATCACGTATGTAATTGCGCTAGAATAAGCTAGCTTTTGTGGGTCATTATCTTTGCAAATTAATACTTTGTGACTTTAATTAATTTCATCTAATTAATTATTCAATTAGTATTCTAGTTAATCCATGCACGTCCTATAATTGTGTACTGTTACTATTATCAAAAGCTTATGTACGTTCTTTAAGTGGTGATTAATAGAGAAGAATTGAAACTACATGTTTTGAGCTATTTGAATCTTATATGATAAACATAAATGTCTAAAATTCAATATGTATGGAATTGAGCTACGTCATCACTCAACAATCGAGCTAATAAACCCATATCTAATTAAGCTTGATTTGACTCAAACTACAATAGTCCATGGCCGTCCGTCAAATTTCACTAAGCTGATTAAAATTGTTTGATTGACATATAAAAATTTTACTTAATATATACGTAATCTCTATATGATTCTTCAAGTGAAATGCTCTCTACCATTCATGCTAAATAAAGTCATTTTACAATACGATGATGATGGTGATGCCTAGTGTATGTCAATTTTCACCCTAGATAAGAGGTGAACTTTGTTTTTCAATCCTTCCACTATATAGTTAATACGTCGTGGGAGATCATATATTCTCATATACATCTAATAATTTGTGCCTTCTCGCGGTTTTTTACATGCAAAACGTATTACTAACTAACTGATGGATAGGATATAGAAGGTTGGGCTAATGATTTTGTTATTTGAAAGGAATATAATTCTAGTTGGGTTAATATCATGCTAGTAACGCTTTATTAGGTTTGTGATTGCTCAGTTTAGCAAGACTTATGGACGTAAAACACAGTGAAAAAAAGTTGAGCAAATGATGATATGAATCAATTACATATCATGAACAAAATTATGAAGGGCCCTGAATTATATTTGATGAAAATATGTTTCAAAATTAGGTCTTCCTTTTAAACGCATGTGATTTAATTGGCTAATCTATTATTACTACTCTCTCGTTAGTAAAATCCACTTAATAATTAGCAAGCACTATGTAAACATTATGATATATAGTTCTTATTGGTTGAAAAAATTAAGTAGAGAACTTGTAAAGCATCTTCATTTCATAATATTTGTATGGTTGAAAACTTGACTAATTATGATTGCAACTTCAATTCTTCTACTCAATTTGTGAGGAGGATGTAAGCAAATGGCCATGATGCTCAAACTCACACTAGGTCAAGCTAAAATTAATCTTAAATCTCAATCGCACATACAAAACTAATTTAACATGTAACTCTGATCCAACAGTTTTATTAGATTGAAATAATGAAATTCAATTGAATAGTTGTTGGACTATATTCTATGTATAGCTAATGGGCCGGTGTAATGTTCCGCCCTAATCCCTTAGGTTGTATATATATGTGTATACGCTAAATACATAATACAACTCTCTATTCTCTCTAAATTGACATGGTATCGGAGCTAAAATCAATCTAAAACCCTAAACCCTAAATTTCTCTCTAATCTCTATTCTCTAATCTCTAATCATCTCTACTGATCACTACTTTAATCTCTAATTTCTAAACTCTGAAATTTTTTTTTTTTCCTTCTCTTTTCTATATCACTGCTTCCTTGATCGACTACTATGGAGGACGGCAAAATTGATCCATCTTCCCCCTTCTACCTTGGCGCCGGAGACCAACCTGGTAACCTCATTACCCATGTGGTTTTGAAGCCCGACAACTACCTTGCGTGGTCTAGGGCGATTACTCTGTCCCCGAAATCCCGACGAAAATACGGCTTCCTTGATGGCACGATTAATAAACCACCAGAGAAGAGGAAACTCCTTGACTGGGATACCGTAAACTCTATGCTTGTGTCTTGGATTTTGCGTTCTATTGACCCCAAACTTGCGGCTTCAATCCCTTACTTTGAGGAGGCAAAGAAACTTTGGGACTATTTGGAGAAGCGATTTTGTGAGGCTAGTGGTCTTCGCCTCCAACAATTGCGGACTACGATTGCTAATTGCAAACAATCAAAAACTATGACAGTAGAGGATTATTATACTACTTTGATGGGGTATTTTGATGATCTCCTTCGTCTCAAACCACCACATGGGTGTACTTGCGGCAATTGTACCTGTGATGTTGCTGCGAAATACGAATCGGATCGGGAAGAGGAAAAATTGCATCAGTTCTTGATTGGAATTGATGATGATAAATATGCCTTGGTCCGTACGAACCTCCTTTCACAGCAGCCCCCTACGAATCTTGAACGTGCCTATCAAGCTTTTCTACAGGAGGAACGTTCTCGAAATATTGCTAGGGAACGTGCCTCCTCTGATAAAACAGAGGCACATGTGTTTGCTCTGCCTCAAGATCGTCGTCCTTACCAAGCTGCTCCTCGTGTTGACAAGACAACGCTTTATTGTACTCACTGTAAACGTGCTGGACACGAGAATGCTGGGTGCTTCATGCTCCATGGGTATCCCGATTGGTGGATTGAAAAGTATGGCAAGAAAGGGAGGGCTGCCGCGTCTAGTCAGCAGGGCTGCTGCCCAACCTCACTCTGCTGCTCCCTTCTCCGCTGCTGCTTCTTCCAAACCCACGGCTAAGGCTAATGCCGTGGGTGCTCTAGGTACTGCTGCTCCTCTGCCCTCGCAAGATACTCTCTCGGCATTGGCAGAGCTTCAACCGGAACAAGTTCGTCTTCTTCTAACCATGGCTAATAATCGTCAACAAGATACGATGACGGGTGAGTATCCTTCATTGTCTTGGATCATCGACACCGGCGCTTCACATCATGTTACCGGGGCCGAATCTAGTTTAATGGATGTCAAATACATCTCTCCTTGCCCTGTCGGTCTTCCGGATGGTAGTCAAGCCATAGCAACAAAGGAGGGCCGAGTGGTTTTAGATGATGGAATAATTCTTGAAAACGTGTTATACGTTCCCAAATTAAATTGCAATTTAATTTCCGTCTCTAAAATGATTGATGACTCTACATGTTATGTACAATTTACTAACTCTTTATGTGCTATACAGGACCAACTCTCGGGGAGCCTGATTGGAGGCGGTGAACGGATAGATGGACTCTACTATTTCCGGCGACTTCCTAAAGTATGTGCGGTGTCAAGTTCGGCGGTTTCGACATTTGAGTTATGGCATCGTCGTATGGGGCATCCGTCGGATAAGATTGTCAAGTTAGTTCCTGCTGTTAGTTCTAGTTCTAGTAGCAAATTTTTGAATAAAGCATGTGATGTTTGTCCTCAAGCTAAACAATCTAGAGATAGCTTTCCTAATAGTGATAGTAGAGCTAGCCGAATTTTTGAGATGATTCATTGTGATTTATGGGGGTCATATAAGACACCTTCTACTTGTGGTGCTCACTATTTCTTAACTATTGTTGATGATTTTTCGAGAGGTGTTTGGGTCTATTTATTAAATAACAAAACTGAAGTTTATTCTTCCTTTTGTTCCTTCTTTGCTATGGTGAAATGTCAATTTGATGTTAATGTTAAATGCGTACGGAGTGATAATGGAACCGAATTCAAACACATGCTTCCGTATTTTAATGATAATGGCATTCTTTTTCAAACCTCTTATGTTGGCACCCCTCAACAAAATGGGCGGGTAGAGCGTAAACATCAACATATTTTAAATGTGAGTCGTGCACTTATGTTTCAAGGCAATTTGCCGATTGATCTTTGGGGTGAATGTGTTCTAGGAGCGGTTAATTTAATTAATCGCACTCCCTCTACTTTATTAGCCAACAAAACTCCTTATGAACTTCTATTTGGCAAAGAACCTAATTATGATGAGTTGCGTGTTTTTGGGTGCCTTTGTTTTGCTCATAACCAAAAAGCAAAAGGTGATAAGTTTGCTCCACGGAGTAGAAAGTGTGTGTTTGTGGGCTATCCTAATGGCAAGAAGGGTTGGAAGTTGTATGATTTAGATACCGGTGAAATATTTGTCTCACGCGATGTTAAATTTTTTGAGAATGAATTTCCGTTTGTTAAAAAGGATGAGCCGGTTTCTACTCGTGAAAAAGTCGACGAAATATCTCATGAAAATGTTGGAGTGGATAATGATTTTTTGGATGATTTGGAATATATTTTGGAAGTGGGTGAGGGGTCTTTAGTGTCCGAAAATCAGCCCCCCACTCCTGCTCATGCTGCTGACCACACGGCTGCCAGGGACAGCCAACACCGCAGGCCACCTGCGGTTCCTGCCAGGGACAGCAGCCCTCCCCGCAGGCCACCTGCGGCTGCTGCTGCTTCCTCCTCTTCCGAGGCTGCTCCTACTGTGACAGCAGCGCCACACTCGGACAGCAGCACCACGGCTCCTCATGTGGCTGCTCCGAGCTCTTCTACTCCTCCTACATTGGACCTAGCCTGTGATCAAAGGCCTAGGCATGCTCCGGGTTGGCATCGGGACTATGTCGCACATACTATTTCTCTTGACAGTTCATCTATCCCTCCATGTTCACCGTCTACTCCGAGCTCCTCAGGTACTCCTTATCCTTTAGCACATTTTGTGAATTGTAATAATTTTCTGTGCGCCATCGTGTGTTTATTGCAGCTATGGATTCGATGGTTGAGCCTCGTAACTTTAATGAGGCTATGAAGCATGAGGGGTGGATGGAGGCCATGCAAAAGGAAATTACCGCTCTTGAGAAAAATAAGACATGGGTGATGGAGGAGTTACCTCCGGGTAAGAAGGCATTGGGGTGTCGTTGGGTGTACAAGGTCAAGCTTAATTCCGATGGCACTATTGAAAGATTGAAGGCTCGTCTTGTTATATTTGGTAATCATCAGGTTGAAGGGATCGATTATAACGAGACTTTTGCTCCTGTGGCAAAAATGGTTACTGTTCGTGCTTTTCTTGCGGTGGCTTCTGCGAAAAATTGGGAATTGCACCAAATGGATGTTCATAATGCATTTCTGCATGGTGACCTTGATGAGGAGGTGTATATGAAGCTACCACCTGGTTTTCATGGTTCTCAGTCTGGGTTGATTTGTCGTCTTCTCAAGTCCTTATATGGGTTACGACAAGCCCCTCGTTGTTGGTTTTCTAAGTTGGCCTCTTCTCTGAAAAGGTACGGTTTTATTCAATCGTACTCTGATTACTCACTCTTTACTCTGCAATCTGGGGCTGTTCAACTTAGTGTTCTGGTGTATGTTGATGATTTAATTATTTCTGGGAATGATTCTTCTGCAATTTCTTCATTCAAATCTTATTTGAGTGACTGTTTTCATATGAAAGATTTGGGTGTGTTGAAATATTTTCTTGGTATTGAGGTTGCCCGTAGTCCGGAGGGCATATTTTTATGCCAACGGAAATATACCCTTGATATTATTGCAGAGACTGGTTTGCTAGGGGCGCGTCCTGCAGGTACTCCTATTGAGCAGAATCATACTCTGGCTAAATCAGAGTCCTCTTTCTTTTCTGATCCTGAAATGTATCGTCGTCTTGTGGGTCGCTTGATCTATTTATCTTTCACGAGGCCTGATCTGGCTTATGCGGTTCATATTCTGTCTCAATTCATGCAACAACCGCGTCAGGATCATTGGGAGGCCGCACTACGTACGGTGCGTTACTTGAAGGGATGTCCGGGTCAGGGAATCCTTTTGAGCTCTGAGTGTGATCTTCATCTTACAGGTTGGTGTGACTCGGATTGGGCTAGTTGTCCTCTCACGAGACGATCTATTTCTGGCTGGTTGGTGTTTCTTGGTGCTTCCCCTATATCTTTGGAAGACTAAGAAGCAGGACACTGTGGCTAAGTCCTCTGCTGAGGCCGAATTTCGTTCTATGTCTAAAACCACCGATGAGTTGAAGTGGTTGAAGGCTTTACTTCTGAGTTTGGGTGTCGCGCATCCCCGCGCCATGAGTTTATTTTGTGATAGTCAATCTGCATTGTATATTGCGCGGAATCCGGTCTTTCATGAGTGTACTAAGCATATTGAGGTTGATTGTTATTATCTCCGTGATGCGATTCAGGATGGTCTTATTAGTCCGTCTTATGTGAAAACGACGGATCAACTTGCGGATATTTTCACTAAGGCTTTGAACAAGCAACAATTCATGTATTTACTTGGCAAGTTGGGCATTTGTGATTTGCATGCTCCAACTTGAGGGGGGGTGTTGGACTATATTCTATGTATAGCTAATGGGCCGGTGTAATGTTCCGCCCTAATCCCTTAGGTTATATATATATGTGTATACGCTAAATACATAATACAACTCTCTATTCTCTCTAAATTGACAATAGTAATGGAAATAATTTATGCTGATGTCACAGAATCTCAACCGCTAAAAGTTTTTTTTACCGTAAGATGAAGAGACAATAGTTATATTTGAAGTATACTTTGTACGGTAGTAATTATAAATTGTGCCTCTTGTTTTCCACTAGATAAACACAACTTCTAAAAATAATTAAACAATATACTCGTATTTCATACAATATAACTATTACGAGTGGATATAAAATGTAATGGAGTGGGAATAATATACACTCCCGTGAAATAATATCATTGTCCAATTCGGGAAAAAAATAATAATAATTCAAGATTATTTCGTTAATTAAATGAGATGAGTAGCATTTTAAAACTACTCAACTTAACTAACAAACATTTAAGACTAGTCTCTTTCAAAATTAGAACTTCCTAATTGTAGTCTAATAATGATTAATGGTGAAATAACTATTGTATAAAATTATACTTAACTCTGCAAAACAAAATTAGCAACTTATGTAATACCATGTATGCTGTATTAATCCACCTAAATTTTGTCTCTATTATCTATACACAGTGAAATCCAGTATAGGACACAACTACATTATTGCCATTATGTCCTATCTATATTTATTTGTTTATACTAATTTTCATGAGATTTTTGAAGCTGTATTTGTTTAGAGAATTAGAAAGAAAACAATAGAGAAGCAGAAATTATGGGCAGTGTTTTATTTTTTTAATCTAAGAATGATGTATATTGTTTTTGTAACAAAAATGGCATAAAAACTTTATGTTAAAAAAATTATGTAACCCTATATAATGAATTATTATTATATATAATTACTAGGGAAAATTATTATATTTCCCTAAATAAGTTTGATTAAGATGGTTTTGGAAAAATTATCCAAAAAATGAAAAGGATGAGTAAAGGACATAAAGGTCAATTCACTTTAATAGTTTCTGCAATCTATGTTTGTCAAGAAAAGGAGGGGAGATTAATAAGAGAATTAAAGAAGAGGGTAGTCTCAGTTTCGTGTGGGTGTATAAATAAACACACTTTTAATTAATAATTTGATTAACTAATTAAATATTAATTAGGATTATGGAAGGGTTATCATCAACAATTAATGGAAGAAGCCAAATCAAACCCATGTTAGCTAATCATAGATGGTTATAGCTTTGGAGAATATTTTTCCAATTTGGGAATCTTCTGCCTGATTTTGGATTAAGAGACTCTAGGATAGACTTGTTTGAAAATAGGGCAAATGAATAGAACTTGTATTATTTTCTTTGATGATGCCTTTAAGGAAAGGTAATGCTATCTTTCTTTCTTTCTTTCTTTTTATTTTTTATTATATATATTTTAAATATAAAAAAAAATACAGAGATGACGGGTTTACAATAAAATTGCTAGATATCTAGGATGTTACCGGACTTTTATTTGCAATAAGATAGGTAAATTATTTATGTATGAAGTACGTAAATAACTAGAGGTCTTTTGGGGGTGTTTTTTCTTGAATTATTGGGGGCCATAATTGTTAATATAATAATGTATGAAATGATGTTCTTACCTTCACCTTCTTATATACGGGCTAATCTTTATATAAATATATATTGGTCTTTTTAAACTCGGGAGCTTTATAGAGTTCTAGATTGGGTAAATATGTATAGCCTTTAACCTTCTAAAACCGTCCAACTCTCTTCGTTGAGGATTCGATCTCCACTACCTATCTCTTGTAGATTGAGTGGGAACCAACCATTATTCCTCAGATTTCTCTCCTTTGCTTATCGGTCACTATGCACTATAGCGTCTAGCCCAATTTGGGTATTGGATTAACGATCAATCACAAAAATGAAATTATTTATTAACAGATTAAGTAAATTTTACGAGATGACTTAATAGTAAATAGCCACTAGATTGGAAAAAAGTAACCACGATATGGAATTCCATACCATGAAATTGATCCATCCAATATTCTTTACCATGGTTTACTTTTTAGTTGACCATGCTCAAAAGTAAATTAATTGAATGTTAATTGATACAAATACTACTGAAATCTTTAATTAACAAGCTCGATGGAATATACAACAAAAGCATTGATGAAAGTTGAAAACTCCTATCCAAAAAGAATTTAAAATATTGGCCTCATAAACTCATTATAACCCCTTTTCAATATATTACATAAAGATCAGATTTAGTAAAAGATTATTTACTACTCCGTAGTTTTTTTGTTTCTTAACAATTGCAACACTTGTGTCTTTCCGCCGTTTTTAAACCTTTATCATGCTGTCAAACCATGCATAAATACAAAAATTGCGAGAATTTAGAAAAAGATGCAATAATTTGCCATTAAATTGGAAAGGTAAAATATTGAAAGTCTACCTTCAAATTTTCCCTTGACCCTTTTATTAGATGGCATGCATTGATGCCTATTTCTATACCTATTTATTTTTTCTGGAAAAAAAAATTATAAATTAAAAAAAAAAAGAGTAATTAAAAAGGAGGTGGTGAGGCTCATATATGGAATAAAGAAATCAGAGTTGCAGTGTTGCATGTAGGGACTTACAAAATCTGGGACACCAATAAATCTGTACAGATTGGTGATCCCAAGAGGACATTATCTGTCTCTAAAATTAAAAATTAAAGAAATTAATACAAGCTAATCCTACTTTTAATTGCAGTAAATTACATTGAAATATCATCAGCCCCCACTAAAGGCAAGGGATGCCCCAGATCATTTATTTTCAAACCTTTGATAAGACTTGTGCATCTTATTTTGGTGTAGCTCTTCATCTCCACCCTTCTCCCTCTATATCCAAGTAAAAAAAAAAAAAAAAAAAAAAAACAGGAAAGGAATTTAATCCAAAAAAAAAACATTTTAAGTTTTCCTTCACCTAAGTTAATTATATTAGACACAACCATTAAGAAGGGTAAAAATTAAAAAGCTGACGAATGACTGAGGGCCTGTTCTGATTGACTGAATTGAGCTGAACTGAACTAAACTTATTGGAGCTGAATAGAACTGAATATTTTATGAGAGAAGGAAATTAAGGTAAGAATTGAAATGAATTGAAAATAATCTGAAGAGAATAGACCCTGAATGAGTGTGTGTCATG
Organism: Chenopodium album; assembly: GCF_948465745.1. Taxonomy (NCBI): domain Eukaryota; kingdom Viridiplantae; phylum Streptophyta; class Magnoliopsida; order Caryophyllales; family Amaranthaceae; genus Chenopodium; species Chenopodium album. The sequence goes on from NC_137855.1 coordinate 4,617,878, forward strand.
CATAGTGTAAGAATAAACATAATTTTTACCAAAATGTTAAACTACTAGCTTTGTAACGAAGATAATAGTCCCCCATGTTAATTTGTTTGCCTCATTTTAATTTATCTGTTTCAACTCTAATTTAAAAGAAACATTTTTTCTCTTGAGTTGGGTCTCATATTCAATTATCTATTTTTTCACTTGCATAAAATCTTACATAAATGAGTATGAGACAAGTAAATTGAGACGGGGATTAATAATTTTTTTATAAAAGTAAAAATAGAAATAGTTCAATCATCTAATTGGAGATGTGTCTTTTCCTCCCTTGAAGCTCTTCTATAAACCAAGATTCCCTACCAGCTGCCACTTCATTTTCTCAACCCTTCCTTGTCCTCTCTCTCTCCTCTCAAACAAAAAAAAATAAACAAATTATTTTCTTTTTTTTTTTTTTAAAAAAAAAAAAAAAAAAAAAATCCTTCCAATTCCTCCTCATTTCATCTCCTTATTAGTCCATTTCAAAGAGACTCACAACCTTCATTTGTTTGCTGCAAGCTGACACAAACAACAACAAAAACATTTTTTTTTAAAATTTTCATTTTTAACAAAACATTTTGTGACACGTCCTAGAACCCAGAATCAGCTGCATTGCACAGAAAGAGATAAGAAATACTTGTAAAATTGATTGATAATATATACTTTTCCTTAATTTAAACTACACACACATATGGGTAGACATTCTTGCTGCTACAAGCAGAAGCTTAGGAAAGGTCTATGGTCACCCGAAGAAGACGAGAAGCTTCTTCGCCATATCACCCAGTACGGCCATGGTTGCTGGAGCTCCGTCCCTAAACTTGCTGGTACATTAATTTTATTTTTTATTTTTATTTTTTTTCCTGTTCCGTTGCTATTATCTATCAATAGCAACGGAACAGGAAAACAGTGTCGCTTCTGTTACTTCTGATCATGATAAAAGTACCAGAAGCGACACTGTGTACATTAAATGAATTTCTGTATGTGTGAATGATCACTGTACTATTATAACAATGTATACCCAAATTAAGAATTTTCCTAAACATTTATGGGCTTACATAAATATTTATTTAATTTTTGCAGGTCTGCAAAGGTGTGGAAAAAGTTGCAGGCTAAGATGGATTAATTACTTAAGGCCTGATTTAAAAAGAGGAGCATTCTCACAAGAAGAAGAAAATTTAATTGTTGAACTTCATGCTGTTCTTGGAAACAAGTAATTTTGTTTCTTCAATTTTTAATGGGGTTTTTTTAATTTTCATGAATGATAATGATATAATGTTATTTTACAATAATTATGTCTTCTTATAATTTTACTGATTTTTTTATTTTTTATTTTTTTGGCAGATGGTCTCAGATAGCAGCACAGTTACCAGGAAGAACTGATAATGAGATAAAGAACTTGTGGAACTCTTGCCTTAAGAAGAAGCTAAGGCAAAGAGGCATAGACCCAAACACCCACAAACCATTATCCGAGGTCGAAATCGAGGAAGAGAAGGCGAAATCGAGCAACAGCAACAACAGCAGCAGCAACAACAACAGCAACAACAGCAACAGCAACAACAGAAAAACTGATAGATTATCAGTTTCTACTATGATCAATGACAACAATAATACTCCCATAAACCTAACCTCTAATAAGCCAATAAACGACCCAAAATCATTGTCAATGTCTTCTTCTTTGGCTCACCCTAACACTAACAATAATCCTACAACCTTTTCGTTAGCACCACCACCATTATCGACCCACGAATTCTTCCCTGATACCTTGTACGGCTCATTCGGGTTTCAGAACCAACAAGGTATCTGCTTTGGTTCGTCCCTCCAAACCCCTACTCGAAATTATGACAATGGCAATAACAGCAACAACAACAACAGCAACCATTGTCAGTACACATCAAACATGATGCCTTCCATAATCCCGTTCATTTCAAGCACCGACCTCGCTAAGGAGGCCTACAACGGGTACCAGAACATGGATGTTGCCACCACAACGACAACCACAACAACCAGTACAAGTCATGAGAGTGGTAGTACCACTACTAACACTACAACCAACAACAACACTATCAATGATCATCTGAGTAACAATAACACCGGTTCGTTTTTCGACAGCTTTTCTTGGGCAACACTTACTGATCATTCATCATCTGGCAAATCCAACAAAGATAATAATATTCAGATTAACAGTAATAATATTGGATTAGTAGATGGTACAAACCCAGATGAAATTAAATGGTCAGAGTATTTACAAAGTACAACTCCATTGTTATTAGCCCCTCATAATAATCATCATCATCAAAGTACAACTTCTACTAATACTTCTTCATATGGTGAGATTAAGACTGAAGCATCACTAATGCCTTTCACAACATGGCATCAAAACCAGCAGCCATCGCCGCCGCCACCGATGTCGGGTTTTCATGGTACTGATATGTATAACAAGGATTTACAACGGCTTGCTGAAGCATTTGGTCAGATTTTCTGAGCTAAAAAAAAATAAGCATAAAAAAAATGGAGGCGGGAAAAAAGAAAAAGAAAAAGAGGAATTAATTTTTAAACAAGGAAGATTATATTAATTTATAATTTTCAAAATTTTTTTCTTGATTCTTCCTCTTCTTCTTGTTCTTTAATTTGTTTCTCCTACAATGAATTATTGTGTGCTATAGAGGGTTTTTTTATTTTTTATTTTCTATAAATATAAATTTCATTTTTCATATTGTAAATAGGATCATATACATGACATGTTCATCAAGGGGGGGTTTAATGAAATATTTGTGTGAATTATTATTATGATTGTGTTGTCATAATTTTTTTTTTTTGTTAAATTTTTTAATTTGATTATTATTCTTGTATATGTAATTTGTCTATTTTGTTAAGGTAGCATGCAACAAGTTGTAACCCTTGCTCGAATCCAATCCAATCCAACTCAAATTCAGTTCGAAACATCCCATTTGACAGCTCTAGCTAGTTGGAGGTGAGTTTGAGAATGAGAGGAGTGCGTAATGTGAATATCTAGTGTTTCTTTCATAACGAGCGTTTCCTTTTGGGTTAAATTCAACTATTATTAAAGTTGATTGTGAGAGGAAAAGATGGTGACTTACTCTAATCTCCATTTACATGTTTTAAAATTCCCATCTTTTTTTTTCTTCAACTTGTTCTCATGGGCTTGTCCTTGTTACAATGGAAATAAATATTTGAACTATTAACTTATTTAGATAAAAACTGTGCGAAATTGTAGCAAAACTGTGATAGATATGACATGTAAATAAAATCTGAAGTCTAATAGACGCATTTAAAGGTATAAAACTCTCAATTAACATGATAATGATCCGTGAAAAGAGATTAGATTTAGATTTACCTACATATATATGCACATTATCCCTTTGTAGTCACATCACTCAAAAACTAGTACTTACGCATAATTTTGTCAATGTTATAATTAACTTTTTTACCGAAACATCAGATTCTTAAAACTGGGTCCTGATAACGCGACATGTGATGTGAGTACTAATCCTCCTTTTCATTGGGCCGCTTAATTTTAATTTTCTTTTAGAGGTTCATTATGATAATGTACAAGCATTTGATGAAAAAACTATACATAATCCTTGAATGGGTGTCTATCATTGTCCCTCATGGATGAGATAGTTTTCACCCTTTTGACAGCCTTTCTTCCCCAAGTTCCTCTTTGGCTGATTTCAATATAGAATTGTCAATTTTTTACCTTTTTAGTTTTTACCTTTTCTCACTCCAAATGAATGAGAACTCATAGTCATGTTAACCAAAAAGAAAGATACATGGAATTATTTTTACTTGTTCAAAGACAAGGCCTTTTCATCCCAACAGAAAAAAATAATAATAATCATGTATTCAACCTTTTTGGCCCTTGCTAGTTAAGTAAGTTAACAGGACAATGACCATAAAATTTATAACAACCACTAAATTTTCTACTAACATGTTTTTTTATTTTTATTTTTTATTTTTTTTATTATAATCTTTTATTATCACTATAGGAAATTTCTCTTCATTTGTTTATTTTTGGGCTTTTTGTGCATAAAGCAAACAATCTTTTTGTTGTTTTCACCATTTAATTAATTTTAAAATAACCATGCTTTCTATAGAGGTATGTAGTTAAATTTGGTTTAATAAATTATGAGTATTTTACTTCCTCCGTTTTTTATTAGTTGATACTGTATGAATTTAATACTATTTACACACTACATTTTGACTCGATTTTGTGATCTGTATATATACAATAAAACATAGTCATGTGGGATCATGTATGAATCGTCTCGATGTATATTTTATCAATATCCACTTTTTATAATTTTACATTGTAGATAATAAGAGATATTAATCATTGAAAACATGCGTTGGCAAACATGATAATTGAAACGTGTCAACTAATAAAAAACGGAAGAAGTATTAAAAAGCATGTGTTTAAGTCCAAATGCTTTTAAATTATGTTATTGTACGTTAGTATAGGAATTGATGTGAAAAATAACGAAATTAGACATTGAACCCGAACAAGATAAACATTTCAACTAGTTGAAAATTATGAAATAGATTCACTATTCTTCTCACTTCACACATTAACTTCCTAGATTTTCAACACCTTTCCAAACATGGAACCATCACATGATTCACTCTATTCCCTTATGGATTTAACCTTAAATTTTGAAACATTTTCTCTACTAGTGAATCGTACACCTCTGTTTTTACCTTGAATTTTATATCAAACGACTTTGACTATTTATAGAAAAAAACTTAAATGGTTAAATTCATATTTGTGTATATTTTCATAATAAACTTTTTACAGAATTAAGGGTCAACATTAAAAGATACGAATGACACAAAATAAAATAAAATATCCCTATTATAATAATGTAATTTTAGATAATAAGGTGACAACTAAATCCGAACAAATACCAGCCGTATTGTGTGGCTTCCCAAAATATCAATTAAAGTACTTTTAGCTTTCAAAAACAATGGATATATACGTGGACATGGATTTAAATTTTCCCTCATGTACATGTACATGCTTTGTATCTTTTCATTTGGCCCTCATGGTAGAGGGAAGAAACAATAGTGTCCTCTACCCCTTCTTATTCATGATGCTGATACTTCTTAGACAGATGAAGGAAACTTCCAAATTATAATTATGTTAAGCACAAAACTACATATGCTTCTAGCAAGAAACTTTGATCAAATATAAACTTATGGGGTCCTAATATATTATACGTGTTTCCTTGTGAAATGTCTTTTTAACCCTTATATACCCCTTCGAATAGGCATATTATATACTTTTATTACTTCCCATTGCTCCCTCTTATTGTTTGCGGAAAACAGAGGGAGCATTTTTTTTTTTTTTTTTGTGTGTTTAGAGAGCCACAAGTAGGGGTGGCAATTCGGGTCAGTGGGTCGGGTTCGGGTCAGATTTCGGGTTGATTTCGGGTTATGCTTAGAAACAATAAAAAAAAATAGTGTAAAACTTAATATTATTACGAAATATGAAATTTTGGTCAAATCGGGTCGAATTCGGGTCATTCGTGTTCGAATCGGGTCGGGTTCGGGTTTCTCTCAGTAACTTCGGGTCGGGTTCGTTCGGGTTATCGGGTCGGGTCAGGGATTGCCAGCCCTTGCCACAAGGGCTCCTGAAATCGGGAGGAAAACTCTAACCAGTTGAGCTATCCCTCACTCTCACAGCAGAGGGAGTATAAAATAACTGTTTGTACCTAAAAATATATATATTATTATTAACAGAGTATAATACATATTTTTAAGCCTCAATTATTAGCTTATGTTTTATACTCTGTTAATTAAATATTATTATTACTATGTATTATTATTAGGGAGAAAAACTAACCCTCCTCCCCTTAAAAATTAGAAGGAAAAAAAAAAGGTGGAATCTTATCTATCTGCCTGTCTCCCTTTTGTATATAGGCTTGCATCATGCAGTATAGTATGTCATGTCTATATTTGTCATATACACTCTTATTACCAATCTTGTGCTTCATCATCATGCCATTTTTAGGGGCAGCAAAGTATTGTAATTTTCATCCATGCTATAACTATGCTAATGCTAATGCTATGCTAACTATGTGACTCGACACATTTGCATATCAAAGTATCATGCTTGTGTTAAAAAGTCAAGTGATTATATTTGTACCTAGTTAGACTTGTCAAGTCAATTGGTCAATTAGGATTAGTTTTGGATTTAGATTCGGATTCAATATTGGTCGATTGATTTTCAAATAATCACATCTCTATGTTAATTAACTAGTTTTTTTTATTTCAAACTTATAAAAATTACTTTGAGTCGGATTCATTATGAATAAATGTATTTTATATTTAAATATTTAAATGGGTAATTGCATTTTCAGTTCGGGTCAATTTTTGAGAAGCTTGCGGGCCTGTTTTGATTGACCGAACTGAGCTGAGCTGAGCTGAACTGAACTGAACTGAATTTATTGGAGCTGAACTGAACTGAACTGAACTGAAAATAAGCTGAAAAGAACAGACCCTACTTGTATCTAGGAGTGAAAAGATCTTAGTGGTAGCTTTGTTTCAAGCACTTTATTAAGACAAAGAAGACCTACTTCTTTCTTCTTTCTAGATGACTAATAGTGTAGCTAGGTTTTATGTAAAAAGCTTTGAAAGAACTTTCTAGCCTATTGGGGGGCCAATTACAGGATAAAATGTTGGTATTTATAATCTCTTGTTCCCCATTAGTGATTTATAATATGAAGATGTTTTATTGCACAAGGTTGTGATTAAAACACGTCTCAATTTTATATTAATCTAATACTGTGAAAGGATTTACTCACTAATTGCAACTTGATGCAACAAAGATCTTGACTATCTAAATTCAGGATCTTTAAAGTTGCTGTAATTCTCTATTGAATGGTATCATGCACAGTATGTACAAAGTGAAAGGGAAAAAAAAAATGTTCATGATGGTTCACTCACAAATTCTTGTATATCCTATTGTAATGTCATATTATTCCATTTGTTCATAATTAGGGCTTGTTCTCATTGACTGAACTCAGCTGAACTGAACTGAACTGAACTGAACTCAGCTGAACTGAACTGAACTGAACTGAACTGAACTGAAATGAATATTTTATAAGAGAAGGAAATTAGGAGCTGAACTGAACTGAACTGAACTGAACTGAATTGAGCTGAACTGAACTGAACTGAACTCAGCTGAACTGAACTGAACTGAACTGAATTTCAATGTAAGAGAACAGGCCCTTAGCTGTCACATTAATATTGTATTTTGAACCCGATCGAATAGGGTTAGTATACTACATGATTTCATATCAACATTTTTAAACTTTTTTGTATGGTAAAGAGGACTAACCGGGTCTAACCCTACCGATTATATGGTACTATATGCTGACCAATTAAATATTTAGGAGCAAATGGAAAGGTAAGGAAATCTCCACCCAACCATTCACATTAGGCAAGATTCAAACCCCATACCTCAAATCCCTTTTTTTTTGACACAAAACCCCATACCTCAAAGTTATGAGATAAAAGTCTTACCAAGTGAGTCCAGCATCATATATCAACATACATCTTATTAGTAGTGGAATAAGTCTTATACAACATCATACTAGTATATGATTTAATTGGTTATTCACAATGCCCCCAAATTACCTAATTAATAAAAAAAAAACTAATAATAATGCTATCGTTTTGACCTCATTGTACGGATCATGTAACATATACTCGTACAAGTGTATGTGGTCAATACTCAATAACTCAACTTCTTTCTAAACAAGGAACTCGCTAATTTGATTGAATGCATACATTTTTATAGAGAATATGACCCCATTAACCTTCAAGCTAGCTAGGACCACAGTGCAACTCATCACTTGTAATCCCTCCAATCAAATAGAGAAAGCAAACTTCAATGTCATTTTGCAAGTCATTTATGTCCTATATACAAATTGACCGTCGATTGGGTGTCAACAAAGTTGTACTATTTTACATTAAATAATCCTTTTCTATATCTACTTATTATTTGTTTGGATCGAACGTACCAATTACTAACCCTAATAAATTAAAGTATATGTTTCTAATAACAATTTGTAAGTACCATATAATTTATATCACATGGATAAGTTAGACAAGTTTGTATAGTCAATGTCATAAATTAAACCTAGCTAGCTAATTAAGTCCATTTTTTTCTTTTTTCGAATTTACTAGTTTAAATCATTATTCTCATTAAAAATGATTAGTATTAATTTAACTTGAAGACCATAAACCGGACTTTGATCATTGTTACACCTAATTTCGAAATTACACGTGCTAAAAAAATCCTTTCAACAATTCTACTATATCAAAAAAAAAAAAAAAATAATAATAATAATAAAAAAATACAAATTAATGTAGGAAAAATATATACATAATTTAGAGGCAAATAAAATGTCAAAGGACCCCAAAAGGCTGAAAATCACAAAGTAAGGGTAACACCCCCATAATAAGGTCACAAAATAGAGGCGGTTCCGTACATGAAATTGACAAAAGAAGGAAGGAATAGAGAAGGAGAGAGAATATGATGGCTAAGTTGAGGATGTCCCTTTCATTTAAGGGCATGGGGTCATACCTCACTTTTGGGCTTTCAACTTATGTATGCCCACGTGCACCCACATACACCAAGTCCCATAAAATATTTAAATTATTACAAAAATAATTCAATACGGGCTATACAGCTTGTGTGCGGCTAGCTATCTTATGTGACCAATTATAAAAGAACAATATAATCTCTATAGTACAGATCGAGTAATGTCAGTAATTCATGTAATTTGATCGAGTAACTCATATAACAACGATGAATTAACCCCTATGATGGCTGACCACCATATAAGAATTAGTGAAAATCATTATATTATATTATAATTTCATACTTAAAGCCATATAATAAAAAATTTAATACAAAATTTTTTTATGGGGCTACCAAAATAAATAAATATTGCATGGTAAGAATATGCATGAATGTACATAAGTTTTTGTCTTTGTTGATTGAGTACCCATGTGAACCAAATAATTTGATCATACATGTTCTTTTGTTAAGGTCCTACATGAATTCAATTCAAATTTTTATAATAAGGATAAACTTTATTAATAAGAATCAAAATATAATTTTATTGGCTAAGAATTGAATGAACTAAAATAAAAATTATTAGCTAAGGGCGGCTCAAACTCTTTTTTTTGCTTTCTTCTATGACTTTGCTAGCTGTTTGTATAATTGTTAAATCTTTGAATTATCTGTCTTGTTTATTCGGAAAGCTGTGATGAGTTTGTTCTTTTTAGTTAGTGTTGCCGGTGGCCGTTTGTGCTAGTAATTTCTAGGGGATAAAAAAGGGGGTAGGATAGGCATGTGTAGACATAAATACGAATACGAGTATCAAGCCTCATATTAAATTATATGTAACGCCATATTTCGAAATTTGTACTTTTTTCGTCCCAGTATATAGTTCATATTTTGTCTTTTCACAGTATATAAGAAATAGAAAGAGGAAGTAGATAAAGTACAATTATGGACAAAAGTTAGAAAGAGAAAGTGGAAAAAAGTATAAGGCATGTATAAAATTTACAGGTAATGTAGGAAATACAATGAATAAAGTAAAAAATATGAGGGTATAGTGGTCTTTACATACCATCTAAAAATAGAAACAAGAACAACATTTTGAGTCTCCTAAATAAGAAATCAAAAATATATTATAGGACAGAGGGAGTATATGGTTTATATTTACGTCTATACTTTATATGTTCGAGATGATTGATGTTTGAGTATTAAATTCAACTCCATCCAAACATTTGAGAATTACCTTACTTAAACCCTGAAAGGAACATCTCTCACACGTCAACCAGACAACTTTAAGAGTCAACGCTTGATAACAGGGGGATGACAAGACTCGAACTTGTGATCTCAAAGTCATAAAGTAAGTTTAAAGGACGAAATACTTAATTAAAAACACTTGCTGTCTAACTTATTTTCCTAGATAAGGAAGGCAGGAGGTTGGCAAAGTGTCTTCATTGATAGTACAAATATGGATATATGCCAAAACCCAAAAAAGATGGTGATATTTAAGCTCAATTGTTATGAGACAGTAATTTATGCATTCATATCTTCGGACATGAAACAAGCAATATATGAGGGAGAATATTTTCCTGTGAATTTTGTAAGGACTACAGACCTGGTTGGATTTTTGCCTCCACTCTAATTCAGAGTACATATTTCTGACATACAATAATAAACACCTCTCCCCCTAATAATGTAGCACAATAACTGGACACAAGTTTTATAGGTAGTTGTTAGGGATTTAGTTACATCAAACACTAGTTCAATTTTCGCGATCTCTATGTTATGTATGTATTTTTACAGATCCAACATCTAATTATATCGAACTCTTATGTAATCGTAACACGTAGTTTAAACATACCCACAAGTACTCGTATTAAAGTAGTACAAAATAACAGTCACACAACCAAGATTGAATGAAAATGCAATGTTTCAACAAATTCCTGCTCGATCTTGAGGGAAGCTAGGATCCCCTAGAGTTCTTCCCGAGCTTTTACAAGAACAGCAAAAGACAGAATTCCTGCTGCATAATATGTAGATTTAATGGCCTAAGATTTGGCCCTGAATTTCCTTTGCTGATTATGGATGTTACACAACAAATTGTTGAAGTTTCAAATTCTTAATGATACAAGCTACAGATTCTGACATAATGCCTGAATTTGGCTAAGTAATATTACTAAAACAAACTGTGGTGGGAAATATGAAGGCAATAATTCTAAGAATACAAATTGGGAAGCCAAAATTTTAGGCTCCCATAATAAAAGCTTGATCTTATTGCTGATTATGAACAACGTCAAATTAAAATGACGGCTTCAATGAACAGCAGCGATAGCAGAAAAGATATGTTGTAATGAATCAATAAGTAGGATGAGACTATTGGAGAAGATGAAGCTACTGGAGGAGACAAATCTGTCCCATTATCGAAATATCAAGTTGTGGCAAGAATTGTCACAAGGGTATGCACAATCAATGAATTTAATGGCTGATCGATCAAAGAACCAGTCACCAACAGCTATCGCCACAGGCTGCAAAAACAAGTTAAAAAAACGGGATTTTGTAAGGTAACCGATCATTTACAAACATAAGCAAAATGAAATGAAACATAAGATTTTGAGAGTGAAAAATCAAAGGGTAAACCACAATCTTTCCTCGAGTTTGTAACAGTTCTTGTTTAATCTGAAAAGTCTATGGCATAAATTTTATCTATATAGTCCAGTTACTCCGGTGTTCGATCAATACATGTCCTTGGTTGGGCTCAAAACAACCACTAAATCAAGGGAAGTCTTAAAGGCAGCAATCTCACCTCTAACCAGCCCAGACTAAGAGAGAGAGACAGATTCCACAGACCCACTAGATAATTTCACATATATAAAGTCGAATACACTGGTTAAATGGATGATGAGCAGAAGAATGTCTTTTCAAGCAGATTTTCGGTTAGCATTAAATATTCAATGGATTTTGTATGTACAGAGGATCACGGATTGAGTTCTTGATTACTAATATACGGAGTAATGATTTAACGAATACAATAATACAACTTGGTCCGCAAAGTCAATTATTGTGAAAAGTCTACTGAGGAATTTAATATGTATGCATTTTTGTTCCATAAGGAGTACCAATAAGATAAGAGTCAAATCTTATGTTATAAAGCATGGCATCTTTTGTATTATTTTGTAATCCCTCCTTAATAATCCATCCTAAACGAGCACATGCAAGCCTTCCCCACACTCAGCCCCCACCTCCACAGCTTGTTTTTTTTCTAACACGGAAAACCGATTCATACTCCAGCAAACAAGACAAATTCAAATTATGATACGTTTTATTTTAATAACAATAAACCTTAAGAGTTTAGACTTGACCAAAAGGTTTTATTGTATATTTATAAACATGTCTACGTGACTGCTGTAACATTGGGGTGACAGTAATTGTATTGCTGCAAAAGTGCAAAACTGAAGAACTGAAAGATTCAGATACCTTGTTTCGGAGAACTGGGGAATCATCCGCAAACCATGTGTCCTGCCTCTCAGATTGGCAGTGAGCAAAGCATGAATTGATGAATAGCCCATTTGCTCTAGACCTTGAGAAACCCTTCAGTGAATTTAGCATTTGAGTTCTAAATCCTGTAACGGTAAATTATGATAATCCTAAGAAGACTTTCAAAAAAAGAGCGGAAAAGCGATCACTGCTTAGTGTGTGCTAGAATTTACTCTGGAAAAATTGAATTTGTGATGCAGAACAACGTGCGTGGTTCATTTTGCATTGATCCCATAAGTGGTGAGGATCAGCTGTTCTTGGGGCTAAACTAGCTTGAACCTGAATTCAGTAGCGTAAAAAATGTTAATTCTGTGAGTCATGAAAAAATTGTTTGACAACTTTTAATGCCAAATACAAATTCAAGTATACAAACACAACAATCAGCACCTGCCATGCATCGTAAGCTGCATTGAGAATGAATAATGGTGTCTTGATGTTGGCGATTAAATTTTGAGGAAAAATGCACTGCAAAGAGAGGCAAATAGCAGGGTTTCAGGTCACAGGTGAAGAATTAGGCAAAATATTACTAGCACTATAGAGTTTTAGTTATTATATCTAGCATAAAAATTGTCTAAGAGCTTAGAAAAGGATTACCGAAGTTGGATCCATGCGGTTAGTACAAGAAGAAGGCAGATTTTTCCCAGCACCCTGCAAAGACCAACAAAGATACAAATGAGTATTAATTCATAAAATAAGTGCTTAACAGTACAAAATCATAAATATACAACTAACAAATACTGAACATTTGAACAACATCAATGCCTTAAATCAACATGTTAGTTATAAAATATGGTATTCTACATATACAGCTCATCTCATATGTCTTTATACTGGAAGTGCCTAAGTTGGTTATATATGCTAGGACATTGGTATGAATGACATGAGTTACTGTAGGCCACATTTAGCCGAGTTTAACGAATAAATCCACTAGTCGAAGCACACATCACTGCCACACAAATGTCGTAGTTTCATAGTTTGCAAGTAAGGCTACAAATAATAACCTCACAATCCATCCACTGTTCCACCACTCCAAGTTGCCATGATACAAATATCTAATTGCATACAAATTCACAAGCCATTATATCTCTTGCACCAAAAACAAACCATTATATCTCGAATGGTCACTTTGGAATCAGGACAGCAGAAATGTATCCAAGTTCAACGCAAATTAGTTGATTTTCTGGTGCACTGATCTAATGAAGACTGTCATTCTTGTTTAAGTGTTTAGCTGAGCTTAAATTATTAATTGATGAAAAATCTCTATGACTGTAACCAATGCTTTGAAAAAAATGAAATTTAGTTTCTTACCAGGTAAGTCACCACACCGTGGTAAAAATCCCTCATGGTGTGTCCACCTGAGACATCCAATCTGAAAAGCCAAAATGTCAATACCTAATTAAATTATCATTTTCTTGCTGAAAATTACTGTTACTGACAACAATAGCGGTAATTTCATAAGCATCAAAAAGTATGAGCAACAATAACAGTTACTTACGCGTCCATAAACAATCCTGCATCACTCAGGCACTTCACTTTGGTGTGTCCTGAGAACAAGGCTGCAAACTCATCACAGTGCAATATGGATGCTAGACCCCCAGCAGAACATCCAGAAAGAAGAGCCTTATCAGCATTACGCATTCCTTTCCCCATGAATTCTTCCATGGCAACAGACCATATGCGTTGACCTCTAAAAAATAGTTGGTTCGCCTGTAAATAATACCAACTTATTATGATTCCCAAGCTTGACAAAACAAACAGGAAGCACTAGACACCTTCTACTCCCCTGCATCCCAATCTTAGTAACCCTAAGGATATTTTTCTTTGATATTTCCATTGACTCATTGTTGCGATTAATACTAGATGGTTTGGGGGGGAAAAAAATGACTAACCTCGTCTTGTCCTTCACTGGCAAAAGAAGCACCATCACAATATCGAAGCTTTACTCTATTCCAGTTGAAAAAATCTGTACATTTGTAAGGTAGTTGAACCACAAATGCTAAGGATTAAAGAATTCCTAAACATTGAGGAGAAGGGCTGTTTAGCACAAGTATAGGATTGAATAAGACCTGGATTTTCCTCAGCCTTATTGCTTAATAATCCTGTAAATGCTAATTGCTTTTCCATATATTTAGATGACCCACGTCGAGTCGTTTTCCTGTAGACACATGTTCTAACATTATTACACCAACCTCCACCCTGCACAAGATGGCAAAATTTGAAGTTAAACAACCAGTAAGAGAACAGCAACAATGAAAACTAAAGTAAGCATCAAATTCAAAAACAAATGAATCCGGTACAAAGACAACACCTACTTACAGGGTAAGATGTGGAATAAACATACATTAACAGACCACAGTTGCAGACCAAGGGTTTCCGAATAATAATGAGAAAGAATCATCACGAACACCTTCAAAATTTCCCTTTACTAGCATAATCCACTTGTTTCTAACATACCATTTAATCAATAATTTACAGGGAGAGCGCTTTCCGATTTTAAACAAGTATATAGCCTAAAAGTATCTATATTAGTTGATCAGTTATCTAATGATCTATGTACAGGAAAATTAACAACTTTTTCATCTTTCTCAAGATATACACAGATACACAAAAATTAGTTTAGAGCAAATGACTATAAAAAATTTTTTGGTAGAGATGCAACAAATTTCATCTAATACTGCACACCTCTAATTGAATAAGCCAACTGTTGGCCCCTGATCCATATCCACGATCCCAATGATAAGCAGGCAATGTTCCGTCCAAGCAGACTGCATAAACATCACAAATTCAAGTTAAAGCATATTGTGACCGAGTGTAAGTCCAAGCAAACTTCAATTAAACCAAAACTAAAATCAATAAACTCCTCATGAATGTATTCACACAAAGGAAAAAAATGCAATAACAGAAAATTTATGGATGAAAAGGTACTATGCCATTAGATAGACCAAGATTAAAAGTTGGAAAGGAGCTTTCTTAACCTTGGTGACAACGATTGAGAACCACCACAATCAAAACAGAATTGGTTAGCCTTTTCAACCATTACCACCATACTAGTCAACACCATTAGCATTAAGATAACCCAACTAAATAAGTAACAAGGGGAAAAAATTCATCAACCAATATTACTCAGACGGCTTGTTGCAACCCAATTACCCATATACAAACCAAATTTCACTCTGCAATTCTGCAATCTGCACTAAGTACACTTCAGATTAGACCATGCTCTTTGATTTAGTTAGAAACAAGCAGGTCCTAATCCTTTTCAATCAATCCACACGCGTACTAATCATAGTAAGGACCGCGAATATCATAGTAATAATCATCATAGTTAATGGAATCCTGCAGAATGGGCAACTAGATGTAGCCCATAACTCCATCTATAACATTTAGAAACTAGAGATGAAATAAAATTTACTCCTATATGGATAATAGGGAACATGAATGGCATGTGAAGCTTATTTACATATACTATTAGGTTCATTAAATGAGTAATACTTCATGTTTCATTTATGAAGCAGTCAGAACTCAGAAGTCAGAACATGCCATTTTTTTTATTGGCCAAGCAACCATACAATATTTCTCAACCTAGGCTTTAAATTTCACTCTTTTCAAGTAATTTGTATGCTAGATAAACATCTCACCAATCCAACAACACAAACAGAACAAAATTATTTGCTCATTTCCTCCAACTTAAGTACAAAACAAGCAAAGATCTACAATCACAACCTAAATTACCCAAGAAACGGATGCCAACTAGCTCAATTAGCTATATTCTAGCCGGGTTTTATCCAACCACGGAATCAAATCCCGTCTACATCACTGCCCTTTACGACTCACTCGACACCAAAAACATATAAAAGCAACCAAACAAGATTTGAAATTCAACAACACAAAATTACAAGAATTGAAATAAATTAGAGTAAAAGATTATACCAGCGCCCTTGGAATCAGCTCCATGGATAAGAGTAAGAGGAACCATGAGAGGTTGAGGAGCAGCAACAGAAACTTCATAGGACTCCAAAAATGAAATGTGACTCACATTTGCATAATCAAAACCTTCAACAAAAACCAAAAATGTTCCAAAACAAACCAACCCCAGAAAAACCCATTTCCCAAAATCCATCATTTCCCAAAATTTTTGTTTAATTGATTGATTAAAATGTACTTGTATAACAGAATAGCTCCAATTTTTATACCCAGAAAAAGAAATCCAAAATAATGAAATACCCAGAAATGGAAAATGTATCAGAATTATATTTCAATGAATCAAAAAAGGATTATTTCCAGATTCTGACAAGAAAATAATTGGGTTTAAGTGTGAATGTTTTATTGAGTAGGATTTTGAGTGAAGTAAGGAATGAATATTAGATTAAAAATTAAAATAAAAAATGGAAATGGGGAATCTATATAGATCCGTGTTTTAGGGTAGATTTAACTGAGAGTCAGACACAGAGAAAGTAATAAGCGAGGATCTTGGTACTGTTGCTACTTGCTAGGGTGTTTATAATTTTGCGCATGCCATAATTTATTTATAAACAAAATCAAAAATAGATGCCAAAAACAATAAAAATTTCGTACTTAACAAGTTGAAACTTGAAAGTGATTAGTATGTCTTCTACCCCGTATAAGCGTATAAGTTAGTTTATCGAGTAAGATCACTATTATGTCGTTACACTTTTAAAAACGAAAAAAAAAAAAAAAATTAATTTGAGAACCAACAATTGATAAAAAAAATAGAAAAAAGAGAAAAAAACATACTTGCAAATGTATTTCATTTTAATTTTAGTTATTGTATTTTTGTTAGTCATAAATTTCTTTTGCTTTATTAGCTTTGTTATTAAGCTTATTAGCCAGTTTAATGTAATTACATAATGTAATCTTACTAGCTAAGTTTGCTAATAATTTACTTTTTTGGTGTAAAAAGTTTCCTTTCTCATATCGTACGGTTCTTGGTTTTTTGTGACAATTTATGTTAGCTCACCTCAAATCATTTTGAGACTAAAGTTTTGTTGTTGTTATTGTTGTTGATGTTTTGTTGGTGTAAAAAGTGTAATAATATTAGGGTATGTTCACATTTACTGAATTGAGCTGAACTGAACTGATTGGAGTTGAACTGAACTGAGCTGATTGAAGCTGAATTAAACTAAACTGAATTGAAATTAAGTAAATGTGAACAGACCCAAAATTTAACACATGACTAAAATAAATGAGAATTGAGATGTTATCGAAAATAACAACATAAAATACGAGTAACTTTAAAATGCAACCGACGACTCTATCATTTTGAGATTACGGCTTTGTACAAGGTGTATCGTTGTTGTGGTGGGTATTGATGGATGTTACCCGTAGATCACGCAACGAATGTACAGAGTTTAGCTAGTTAAGTAGAACTAATGGTGGAAAGTTCACTAGTACACTAGTAATGCTAGTATCACTCATCGTTGACACCTGTAAATGACTGTCATAATCATTGCCGTTGGTGTTGGATTGTTTGATTTTGATCGACGTCAGAATTTCGTTTACGCAAACTTTTCGTAAACGAAGTGTCACAGACACATTTTCTGTATGACAGAAAGGAATTTATTCAATTATTTGAGTCGAATCATAAATGCTTGACTATTTAATCCATTTAATTTTAGCCACTTGATAAAAATAAACTACAAATCGAATTTGCCTTTCTTTCTATAAGTTGTTTATATTTCTATATTTTAGTCATTTTTTTCTTTAACAATAAAGGTATAAATAACACAAGGTTTGGATCAACTTTTGACACGCTTAAATCTTAAGGTTCATTAGTATCTCAATTATTTTCTACAATCTATCCCCAATTAACTTTAATATATACATTATATTTTTAGGATTTTTTTCAAAGAAATATTTTGAGATTTTAATTATTTTATGATCATCTCAATAATCTATCACTATGATCTTCTTCTAAAATCATACAAAGATACGGTAAATGTTTTAGATTCTCTCAAATATCTACTGATATCTCTTCCTAATTATCCTCTATTTATTTTTAATTTTTTACAATATCTTTTTCCTATAAGAGTATAATGTGAATTACGAAATACTCGTATAATTTTGCTTCAACAAGTGTTTCTATTTATTTGGCCCCATTAAAAAAGTAAAATATAATAAAAAAAAATGTTCCTAAAATTTTGGTTGGGTAAAGTTTATAGGCCAAAACATTCATGTTACAATGATAATAGCTAATGTGAAACTATTTATTTATTTATTTATTTATTTTTTGTTTCCCGGTTCACTTTTTGGGCTAATTTGATTTTGGGGATATAATATCATATATAATACGACTATATGAGAAAATTTAAAGAGACGACTAAATTAAAAAAACGCCGAGTATGTAGACATGGTTAACCTAGTCGGCTAGTGTTTTTTTTTTCTTAACGAGCGAGGTGACATTCACTCGAAAACTTTATAAGAAGATAGGTATCTTTATCTAAAAGCTAATCTTCATACGCTAGTCTTTAGCGTGAGGTTTCCGTCTAGTGCGCGACACAACTCGTGAATCCAAGCCTTTAATTTACTAATGCGTATTAATTAATTTTAGGTTTGGTATTTCTTTATTAAAGGAGTCAAATTATATTTGGCATGCAATTAACAATATTATAATGAATATTGCTCAAGTATTAATTTAATAATGACAAAAACTTTGCTATAAACCCGTGAATTAAACTTGTATGTGCTTATCAATTTGCATATTGCAAAGTGGATCATATAATTAATTAATTAATTAGAATAATCCTGATTTGTTGGCTAAAGTATAGAAACTGTCAGTTGATTAGGTGGTATATAACTTATATTAAAGGATATTGGTTTAGATCGAATAAGGGATGAATTAATATATGTTGTAGACCTCATTTTGACCCTTGTTTTCCATAGTATTGATTAGCTTTTGTACCTAATTTAAGTTTAAAAAAGTACATGCAATAAATCTTTCGTGCTATGAGTTTGAATGTATAACCTCAACTTAAGCCTCATTATTGATTGTCACTTAACTCACTTATCAACTCAAAATATGTAGTATAATCTCTCATTTTAATTTAATTTCTCATTAACTCATTTCAAATTGTTTCCTTAAATTTCTCGCAATTGCCTTCTAAATTTTTGGACCTAATTTTCTTACTAGTACGTACATTCTACATCTCTTATAAAAAGTTTGCAGTCACGAAGTCCTTTACTCATTTCTTCATTCATAAGTGAATAAACAAAATGAAAATAACTTTGTAGATCCATCATACTTCATTTATTCATTATGGTAATCTTTAACTTGTTACACCCCCGGCCCGCTGCAACTTTACTAAAAATGTGTTATTAACTTACAAAAATGATTATTTAATACAAGTATATGACACGTTGATGATTTCAACAATAATGAGAAATATAATGATAATATTACAAAAATAATTTAGTGACAAGGGTCAATATTATCACTGAACTATATGTATCACTACTAGTATAGATTGTACTCTGTATTGTATCGCCATTGGATATTTCTACAGTTATTTCATTTTTTACTCCTCACGGAATTTATTAGAGACTCATAATTTCTATTATTCGAGATTGATATGATGATTAAATTTTCAACTCTCACAAGTTACAACGATACACTATTAAAGACCCTTCTCTTAAAATATACTCCATGTTAAATACGGAGTAACTCTATGCAATATGGAAAATGTAACATAACCAATGTTTGTGTCTCATTTGCTTTTTTATATAATAAAATACTTAGATATTCACAACTCTATTTTGGTGATCATTTATGCCTTCACTTATACTTTTCAAATTTTTAGTCTGTATTTACATGAAGATAGCTTTGGTGTGGTTCTTTTACATAAAGATAGGCTAATTTAAGCAATCAAGGAGTTTTATAGAACAACATAGTTGAGTTGGTTCAGTCTCAGTCTTAGTTTTAGGCCATATTTTACGTGAAAATAGGGTTGGTGTGGCTCTCCCTCGGTCTGTCCCAACGTATATTATTTTTGGTTTTCTTTGAGGCCTAGCCCCTCGTTTGCACCAAAAAATATGAGTTATGCATTAACAAATTTGAAAAATGGAAATGTTCAATCTAAAAGGAAGTTGTACTAGTACATCAAATATCCATCTTTGAACCAAGTACATTTCTTACTCTGGACTTTATCAATTGTCCATTGCATTCCAAAATTGTCAGATTTTGTAATTGGGCTATATTGGGCTTCATCATTGGCCCAACTATTTACATTTCATTTTCTGGGCGATTTGGACCTAGTTCTTACTGCTGTATGAGTTCAGCTTCTTGTTGAAGACGTTGCATCACTCAGTTGTCAGCTCTACTACAACTTGGCAACTCTGTTTACTAGAATGTTGAATTCTAATTGGCTAGTATTCATCATTTGCATGACTTTCTTGACGTTTTTAAGTATGGTTTTTAATTCTTGTGGACTAATATATATATATATATATATATATATATATATATATATATATATATATATATATATATATATATAGAACGAGTAATAAAAAAAAAATAGTACGAGTACTGACTACTGAGTACATATATAAAATACTCCGTAAATATTTGTGGACTAATTATACTACGTGCCGTACATATTTTTTTTACTTTAAATTCTAATTAATTGGTAAGATTATTTATTACTCGTATTCCCTAATTTCGTATAGTACGACTCCATTCATTCTTTTACATGGATTTGATTTGACTTACAGAGTACTCCGTATTACTTATTATTAAACTGTTTAGATAAGTTTCAATTCCGAGATAAAATTGCCCTTAAATATATTGTGATCATTATTGTTTCCAATTTAGGATTTTTGTTGCTTACTAAAGTTGTTTTGGATTTTTATTTTTATTACTCCATATTATACTTTATCTATAGACGGTTCATTTCAGAGTTATAATTTAATGTTAAAATTTTTAGGCGAAACTTTCGATTATATTTTTGTGTGTTATTCAAGGTTTTAAGAAAGTGTTGTCCATTTTACTTTACGGTTTGTTGTTAGTTTAAATTGGTTGATTTAGTTTTTGATTTTTCGAACAGAACTTTATATGTAGTTAAACTACACTTTGATTAGCTTTTGTGACTTATAACCATTATTTTATTATTATTATTATTATTATTTACAATCTTGATAAGATATTAATCATTAAAATTGTACGTTTGCAAGAGTGATAAAGAATAGTGAATAATGTCAACTAAAAAAGAACAGAGACTGTAATAATTATCTTTTTTTGATGGAAATATTTTTATATTATATTGATTTACTTCACTACTTCTACTTCGTATCTTATTAGATTACATTTATTTATCTTAGATACTCCTACCTTTCATAGAATATTACAAGAACAAATCGTGACCGTCAATATCCCTAGATTGAATTAGATCTGACGGTCATAAAAAACCGCGTCATTAATTTTTTTCCCTATATAAACCGTTCATTTACTTTTCCCTGCAACTCATTATCTCTCCTCCATTGAAGCGCGAATTTTGAATTCATCATACCTTTTTCTCTCTCCTCCATTGAAATAGCTTCTGAAGTAAGTTCTTGTTTTTTCTTCTGTTAATTTTGATCTTCAAATATCAATGTCATAATTTAGGGTTTATCGTTGAGTTGATCATCAAATTCACATTTTTCGGTTTTTATCGTTTATTTGATCGTCAATTTAGGGTTTATCGTTGATTTTTGATCGATTATTGTCAATTTAGGGTTTTTTTTAGGGTTTGAATTTCGGTGTTCATTTTTATTGTAGAATATCAGATTATTTGATAGTTGATAACGAATTTCACGATTCAGGGCTTATAATTGAATTGATCGTTAGTGTAGTCAATTTAGGGTTTTTTAGGGGTGGATTATTGTATTTTTAGTTATAATTTCATTGCGATTTACGTTGAAGTCTAGACATTTATGTGAATTTCGAGTCTAATTTGATAATTGAGTTGAATTTTGTTGGTCCTGTTTTTGGTGGATTGTTTTGAAAAGTTGTGATTTTTTTTTGTTGTTGTTGATTGATTATGTTGGTTTTCCAGATCTCATGTCTTTTGTGAATCGGGGGAGAATAAGTTTGTGGATTCTTGTGTTTCATCGTTGGCGGTTGGTTTCGTAGTTCGTAGTTTTTGGTGTTGACTAGTTAGTTGATCATCCTTTGATCATTCAAAATTTCTGGGAGAATTTGCTGGTGCTAAATTATGAAAGGGTCATTAGATGTTAAGTTGTTTCCACCGGGGGTTCGATTTCAGCCAACGAACGAGGAGTTGATCATGTATTACCTGAAGAGGAAGGTTTTGGGGAAATCTCTGAGTCGTCCTCAGATGATTTCTGAGCTTGATGTGTATAAGTTTGAACCCTGGGATCTTCCTGAGATGGCATGTCTTAAGACTAAGGATCGGTATTGGCATTTCTTCTGCCCTCGTTCAAAGAAATACCCATCTGGAGGTAGAGTGAACAGGACTGCTAAAAATGGATATTGGAAATCGACTGGAGAGGACAAGGAGGTAAAGTATAAAGAACGGTGTGTGGGAAAGATCAAGCATTTGGTATTCCACAGTGGAAAGTCTCCGAATGGGGCAAGAACTAATTGGGTGATGCATGAATATGTTTTGAATGATACATTGCTTGCTGACAAAGGCGTGCCTCAGGATTCATATGTAATTTGTAAACTCTTTGAAAAGAGTGGCGCAGGACCAAAGAATGGAGAAGATTATGGGGCTCGTTTTGTGGAAGAAGAGTGGGATAGCGACTCTGATGAGAATGTGCAGGAGAGAACATCTGGTTTTGTGTCCTGTGATATGTGTTGCCCTTGTGGGTGTGTTAGTAGTCCTTTTACCTCTGTTGCTGCTCCTGATGTGCATTATCCAAGCACCTCTGCTGTTATGGGTACTCCACACATCGCTGCCACAACTTCAAACACAACTACTGCTGTTATGGGTGTTCCTTACCTCGCTGCTACAACTTCAAGCACCACTACTTCTATGGGTACCCCGTACATCTCTGCTACAACTCCCTTGGATGTGCCTATTGCTGCTCCTTTATCCTTGGATGTGCCTATTGCTGCTCCTTTATCCTTGAATGTGTCAGAAGAAGACGAGGTGGAAAGACTTCTGCAGCATTTTACCGATGATCCAGAAGATTTCAAGGATATTTTTGTAGGATTAGAAGATTTAAACAATTCATTCATTGAAATGAATGATCTTGTTAGGTCATATGAAAAATTGAAGTAATATAAAAGCTACTCAATTCTATACAATGCAATCCAAAATTACACGAGCTTTTGTTAGAAAAAGTAATACTAGTAATAGAGTTATATTAGATTTGCCTTTGACAAGATATGTTTTTTTTTTTTTTTTTTTCTTTTTTTAGTAGAAGTACGTAGCAAATGGATACTCTACCTTCAAAAAATTTCAGAGTTATGTTAAAACAAAACATGCGCGATTATCAAACTCGTTCAACATCATCTATGTCCTCTAATAAATCCAAAAAGATGTAATTAAAATTTATCACTTCTCAACCCTAAAATGATTAGTCAACTACGTGGAATCCCGATACTTAATTTTGTATGGAAACACTACTACTTACAGTAGTAGGCTGAAAGTAGTACTCGTAACTATTAGCAAACATGCGTTGATTATGCATTTATGCTATAATTAACTTTAAAGGACAGGGTGTTATGGAAATATAAAACAAAATTTTACCTCTATTTCTATAAACTACTCGTATTAAACTTGCTAAGGTTATGAACCCAAAATAAACAAATCAAATATTATTTCCACTCATAGAAAAACATGGTTCATAATGAGAACAATAGAGAGTAAAGAAAATATGATTCAAACCAAAATAGTATATAGTTCAAATCTAAGGCTCATATTCAATTTATTTTTAGATACGTATGTATTAAATGAACACAAGTAATAGTGAAAAGAACATCGCCTTTAACCTTAAGTAAAACTAATAAAAAATAAAATTAAATTAAAAAAAAAACTGTCTCCTTCCATAATAAGTTCGTCAATTTCATTTATGTATATTATTAGATGTATTAGAATAACCAAACCAACGATATTAGGGCCTAACCTAAGCAATCAATCTGTTTTTTACAATATTTGTTTGTGCAATACAAAATTGCTTGTGTTATAAACTATTATATCAAAGGGGTTGTTCATATTGATTGACTATACGCAATTAAATACTACCTCCGTTTTTAAATACTTGCTCAACTTTCCATTTGCGGCCGTTTTTAAATACTTGCTTCATTTCCTTATTTGGAAAGCTTTTACAATATTTAATCAATTTCTCTCACCTAGTGGTCCTAACATATATTCTCTCTCCACTACTTTTGTTTTCTATATTTTTTTGTTCTTCCACCAACCCCACTATCTCCATATTTTATTCCTTTCTCTAATTTCTCCTAAAACTCCGCACATGGAGAAATGGAGCAAGTATTTAAAAACGGAGGGAGTACATCCTAAATTCCTAATAAATTTTTTTTTGGGTTTTGTAATTTGTCATTGGCCCAACCCTTTATTGGGCCAATTGGATTGACAAATTGCGTAACTTAACAAATAATAATTAATTATCTTGTTGTTGAAGCCTTTCATCACTCTAATACTTTAATACAACTTGGCAACTCCGTTTTCTGAATCCTGATTGGCCGAACTCTCTCATTTGCATGACACGTCAAAACTTAGTAGCAAAAGTAGTTTTTTAATACTACGAGTAATATTTTTTATAATATAAATTGTAGACTAATTATTCTACGGGTAGTTTTCATTTTTCAATAGATAGAAAGCTTATCTAGTTATCTTTATCTTTCAGCAACTGAATGGGAAGTATTTAGTAAATACTTTGTACTTCGTAACAATTATAACATGTCTTGTTTATTTGCTTTAAAACCAAGTATAGCTTGTATTAATGTCATGAATATGTTCACAAGAATCACAACAAATGTTGAGTACGAAAGTATATAAGAAGAAATAGATTTCAACAAAATCTGAAATATAATTTGTCTTACTAAATTATGTTGGTCGATTCAGGATTAATTTTGCTACTTATTTGTTTTTATAAGAGTAATTTTTTTTTTTTTAACAAAGTTTAAGTGAAACACAGTAATATTATAAGCACAAATTGTAATAATATTTGATCAATGGAGTATGTGCTTGTTTTCAATGTCAAATGAATACATTGTACTCCCTTTGTACAAATTATTCCATTTGAATATTTTTTCTTTTAGTAATAGGGGATGTGGTAGCGAAGTTGTGACTTACGATACATGGTTCTCTCTCCATGTTTTAATAAGTGATACAATTTGATTTTTTTTTACACTATTTACATAATGGTTTTGATTTGACTAAATTAATAATACAGAGTATTGTATATTACTTCATACATTGTTGGATTCATTATAATGTACACTTTCATATCATCAAAATTTCCATATTTTTACTAACATATAATTTGAAAAATTAATGGTCAAAGTGTATCTCGACATGCATATTTAGTCAAACTGTAACGCTTATTAAAACATGAAGGGAATACTCGTACTTGTAAAGTTAGGGTTCGTTTGGCATTGCTGTGGTTTTCTGTTTTTTGGTTTTTTGTTATATAAAAGTATATGATATATGCCACATAATGAATCAAAAATTATATAAACTTATTAAAATCATAATATTTTTGAAAACTGGCAACAAAAAAGTGGAAACTCCTTTTTCTTGTTTCCTGTTTTTGGTTTTTAGTTTTGAAAAAAAACAGAAAACTGAAAACCAAAAATGATGCCAAACAAGCCCTTATCTATTTGATTTAATCAACAAAAATATACAGAGTAAGGGCCTGTTTTCTTACGTTGAAATTCAGTTCAGTTCAGTTCAGCTGCGTTCAGTTCAGTTCAGTTCAGTTCAACTCCTAATTTCCTTCTCTTATAAAATATTCATTTCAGTTCAGTTCAGTTCAGTTCAGTTCAGCTGAGTTCAGTTCAGTTCAGTTCAGTTCAGTTCAGCTGAGTTCAGTTCAGTTCAGTTCAGCTGAGTTCAGTCAATGAGAACAGGCCCTAATTAAGTACAGAGTATAGAAATCATTTCTTAATGTTGTGTTTAAGAACATTCCATAAATTAAAAACTTGATCTAGAAAGAATCTTAACCGTCAATATCTTTTGATCTGACGATTGACAATACATTCTCATAATCAGTCTTTCTCTCAAGTCTATATATTACGAGTACTCATTTTTTCAGCTTCTCATATTTTCACTTCACAAACACAACTCTTCTTCTCCATTCAACCGCGTACTCTCAATCTCCGAGGATTTTCTCTCTCCTCCATTGAAGTAGCTTAGGTATAATCTTGTTCTCTTACTTTCTTATTTAATCGTCGATTTTCAATTACAAATGTTAGGGTTTATTGTTTGATTAGTTGATCGTTTGTTATAGTCAATTTCAGATTTTTCTATTGTGTGTTCTTGTATTTTTGGATTGAAATTTGCAATGCGGTTTTTAAGTTAGATTTATGTGTTTAGTGATCATCTGTGTTATCAATTTGAGGTTTTTCTAAGGTGGGTTTTTGTGTTTTTGGTTTGATTTAGGGTATTATATTGTTTGATCGTTGAATTTCAATCTCGGAAGTTAGGGTTTATTGTTTAGTTGATCGTTTTTATTGTCAATTTAGGGTATTTCTAAGGTGGGTTTGTGTGTATTGGTTTGAATTTGGTTATACGATATTCAATCGTTGAATTTGAATTTCAAATGTTAGGGTTTATCGTTAAGTTATCTTCTGATAATCAATTTGGGTTTTTTTCTAAGGTGGATTTTTGTTTCTGGTTTGAATTTGGGTATGCTCTTTAACTATTTTTCATCTTCGATTACAATATTTCTTAGTTATCGATCATCAATTACTTAATTTAGGGTTCATCGTTGATTTTGATTGTCATTTAGTCAATTTAGAGTTTTCTAAGATGGATTATTGTGTTGTTTTGAATTTTTTTATTCGGTTCTGTTCATATTGTTAGTCGTGAATAATTCTATGTGATTTCACAAGTTTAGTTTGATCAGCGAATCAATTTTGGATAGTCTTGATTTTGGTTGACTGTTTTGTTTTTTCCTTATTTTTGGAGTGATTGTGATTTTTCTTGTTGATTGAATATGTTGGTTGTGCTAAATTGCAGATCTCCATGTCTATTGTAAATCTGAAGAAGAAAAATTTGTGGATCATTCTGTTCTATCGTTGTTTCTTCACGAGGGTACGTTGGTGGTTGGGTTCTTAAATTTTGGCTTTTGGCTTAATCATTGGAGGGTGAGTTGATTGTCTCTGATCCCTCTCTCTCCTTTGATTATTGTTACGATTCAAAATTCTTGAATTTGAAGTAGATTGAAAGTTAAAAAGGAGAGGACTGCTTGTTCTTTTCTGGTGCTGATTCATGGAAGAACTATTGTGTAATAAGTCCTTTCCACCGGGGGTTCGATTTCACCCAACAGATGAAGAGTTGTTCATGTTTTTTCTGAAGAGGAAGGTTCTGGGTAAATCTCTGGGTCCTCAAATGATTTCTGAGATTGATGTGTATAAGTTTGAACCCTGGGATCTTCCTGCAATGGCACATCTGAAAACTAAGGATCGGTATTGGTATTTCTTCTGTCCTCGGTCAAAGAAATACCCATCTGGAGGCAGAGTGAACAGGACTACTAATAGGGGATATTGGAAATCGACAGGGACTGATTCGCCTACTAAGTATGCTTCATGGGATGTTGGAAAGATTAAGACTTTAATCTTCCACATTGGAAAAGCTCCGAAGGGTGAAAGGACCAATTGGGTCATGCATGAGTATACATTGGATGATAAAGTTCTGGCTGACAAAGGTGTGCCTCAGGATTCATATGCCATCTGTAAAATCTTCGAAAAGAGTGGTGCAGGACCAAAGAATGGAGAAGACTATGGGGCTCGTTTCGTTGAAGAAGAGTGGGACAGCGACAATGAGGATAATGTGCAGGGGAGTAAGTCTGGTCTCGATATGGGTTGTGGGCGTGTTGATAACAGCCCATGTGTTGCTGATTCTGTTATCTCCTTGTCTTCGGGTGCTCCAAAGGTCTCTTCACCAGTTGGTCCTCCCTTCACTGCTGCTGCTGCTGAAGAGCCTTCTCCAAGCGCCACTGCTGCTATAACTACTCCATACGTTCCTGCTGCAACTTCCTTGGATGTGCCAATTGCTGCTCCTTTACCTACAAGTGTCTCAAAATCTTCAGCAGCTTCTGTGGAATGTGCTAGTGTTTTACCGACTTCAGAGGACGAATTGGACAGGCTATTGGCGTATTTTACTGAGGATGAAGCAGATGGTGGTATTTTTACAGGATTGGGAGATTTGGTCGATCCTTCTAATTGGGGCTATCCTTCTAGTCCTGGTTTCTTTGAAATGAATGATTTGTTAAAGTAACTTGAGAGTCTTGGACACTCTCTTAGGTTATGCACTTGTGACTTATGCATATGGTTGCATATGACGTCTGTGTGGTCTGTATAAACTTTTCAATTGAAACTTAATTCAGTTTTGCAATTTAAACTTCATTGTACTGGCGAGAATGCAAAATGTTTAATAAATTTTGGCTAGAATGCTAATTTTGTCATAATTTCATGCTTAATAAATTTTTTAATTGGCTGAATCAATAACGATATGAAAATAGCCAATTTAAATCAATTTTTGCATTACTTGGACAACAATTGACTAATTCGATTGAAAACTTTAAGTTTAAAGACAAAAGGCCCAAGTTTATTCACTCATGATCAGGCCTTATTAAGTTTAGCTTGCAAATAAATTAAGTAAATCGTGAGAAAACACTAATTTTGCTTAGTTTCTCCGAATACTCCATCAAGATATTAGGCCTTAAAATTTTAAACCACACCCAACACCTATTGATGATCTTGAACAAATACTAGTACATTGTAACAATTGCTACTAGGCGGTCCATATAAACATTGAACAAAATATACAAAGTTTATTGTTAGTTTCTCTAACAAAAAAGACTCTTCCTAGTATTAAAGGGGAACCAAAAAAAAAAAAAAAAAAAAGTACTGGATTGCTGCTATATTTACAGAAGCAGGTTAAAGTGCACTATTACATGAAAAGAAATTGAAAGCATGACTATGAAAGGGCTTAAAATGGAGCAGTAAATGCCTCCCTTGATGTGTCCATTATGAGATCTTGATTGCTATATGTTCGATACACATCCTCTTCTTCATCTCTACATCCACCCGTTGCTGTTCTGCATGATGTATTTCGGGTAGCCCTGGTTACTACGGGCGCCATACCCTACAGTATCAAGTTATGACATAAATCAGTTACGTACATGCTAAATGTAATACTCTGTCCGTTCTTACATAATATTCACACTTTTTTCACTTGTGTAGTTAACATACATGACATTTGAAAAAATTTATCTAATTTGTCATATACTATATCTCATCATCAAAATGACTAAATTACTATCAAGACGACCGTTTATAAAATCATTGATAAATAATAAAATATTTATAGCGTGCATAGACCATGTATGCATCAATTTTCTCAAACCCCCTATCTCTATAAATTTTAAACCCAATAAAATATACTGTAAAAATATGAATTATGAAAAAAATATCATCATTTATTCAAGTAAATTAGTCATAAAATTTGTGTCAAATAAAAAAAAATAAAAATAAAAAAACAAAAAATCATAAAATTTGGGCCCTTTTTAGATACCATATGACCTTAAAAATGAGGCTAAGCCCATGACCTCATGTGTTACATAACATATGAATTATGGCTAAATGAATATTTCAATTGTACAAAACGTTTATTTTATTACAAAAAGCCCATGCATTAGCACAAAGCTAATTAAAAATTACCTATGTAAATAATTGATTTGCTTCTCCTAATGGATATAAATTTTCAGTAATTACCTCTGTAAATATTTGATTTGCTTCTTCTATACTCCTCGAATTTAATACGCACAAAGCTGCATCCTGTAAAATTCAATCACAGTAATTATAATCACAAAAAAGAAGTTATAAAATAATTAAAAATACTTATAAAACGATAAAAAAAGGTTGGCAGATTATATTATAATCTCATGCTTAATTCAAAATTTTGATTTAGCTGAATGTCAATAATGATTAGACACATTCCTTCAAAAATGAACTACTCTCTTTAATATAAAAATAAAATACTCTCTTATATCAAAAAAATTGATTGAAGGCTAATTTTCTTGTTTTTACATCTCTGAAAATATTAAACAAAAAAAAAAAAATTACGATATGGCTATATCTTTTTTATTCTATGACTAAATGACTCATGCATCTAAACAACCTCTCACAAAAAACAACCTAACTTATAACATCCGTGAATCCCTTAATACTTGAGTAACATCCTATAGAATCGAACAAAAAAAACTATAAATGGATTTATCCATTATCGACACACACAAAAATCTCTAATTTTTCTAAATCACCCTTGATATATATAAGTTCACCCTCTCTAATATTCGAATACATAGCTTGTCATTGTAATTCTTACGACTAGATCAGACAACGTTGATGAATAAGAATAGATCGAACCCATGTCACGAAAATATTTTCCGTAGTTTCATTAGAGTGTAGAGTAGAGTATTTATACAAGAGATTAGGGCTCAAGAAATAGGCCCGTTAACTATACAATATCAACACTAATTATAGGCCCTAACACCCCCCCTCAAGTTGGAGCATGCAAATCACAAATGCCCAACTTGCCAAGTAAATACATGAATTGACTTTTACTCAAAGCCTTGGTGAAAATATCCGCTAATTGGTCCGTTGTCTTCACATACGACGGACTAATGATACCATCCTGAATTGCATCACGAAGATAATAACAATCAACCTCAATGTGCTTGGTACGCTCATGGAAAACCGGATTCTTCGCAATATACAAAGCAGATTGATTATCACAAAACAAACTCATAGCACGAGGATGGGAGACACCCAAACTCAGAAGAAGGGCCTTTAACCATTTCAACTCATCAGTGGTTTTAGACATTGAGCGAAATTCGGCCTCTGAAGAAGACTTGGCCACAGTGTCCTGTTTCTTAGTCTTCCAAGATATAGGGGAAGCACCAAGAAACACCAACCAACCAGAGATAGAACGACGCGACAAGGGACAACCTGCCCAATCTGAATCACACCAACCTGTAATATGTAAATCACAATCTGAACTCAAAAGGATTCCCTGACCCGGACATCCCTTCAAGTACCGCACTGTACGAAGAGCTGCTTCCCAATGGTCCTGTCGCGGTTGTTGCATAAATTGAGACAAAATATGCACCGCGTATGCTAAATCCGGTCTAGTAAAAGACAAATAAATCAAACGGCCCACAAGCCGTCGATACTGCTCTGGATCAGAAAAGAAAGAGGACTCTGATTTCGCTAGAGTATGATTCTGCTCAATAGGAGTACCTGCCGGACGAGCACCTAGCAAACCAGACTCTGCAATAATGTCAAGTGTATATTTCCGTTGACATAAAAATATGCCTTCCGGACTACGAGCAACCTCAACACCAAGAAAATACTTCAAAACACCCAAATCTTTCATATGAAAACAGTCACTCAAGTATGACTTGAATGTTGAAATCGCAGAAGAATCATTACCAGAAATTATCAAATCATCAACATACACCAGAACACTAAGTTGTATAGACCCAGATTGCAGAGTAAAGAGAGAATAGTCAGAGTACGATTGCACAAATCCGTACCTTTTCAGAGAGGCGGCCAATTTAGAATACCAACAACGAGGTGCTTGTCGAAGACCATACAATGACTTCAGAAGACGACACACCATACCAGGTTGAGAGCCATGAAATCCAGGGGGAAGCTTCATATAAACTTCCTCATCAAGATCACCATGTAGAAATGCATTGTGGACATCCATCTGATGCAATTCCCAATTCTTTGCAGCAGCGACAGCAAGAAAAGCACGAACAGTGACCATTTTAGCGACGGGAGCAAAAGTCTCATTGTAATCAATACCCTCAACCTGATGATTACCAAAGATAACCAGACGAGCCTTTAATCTCTCAAGTGTGCCATCAGAATTAAGTTTGACCTTGTAAACCCATCGACACCCAAGAGCTTTCTTACCAGGAGGCAATTTTTCCATTACCCAAGTGCCATTTTTTTCTAATGCATCAATTTCTGTTTGCATAGCCGCTTTCCACCCCTCATCCTGCATTGCCTCCTTGAAATTACGAGGCTCAACCATCGTATCAACAGCTGCAATAAATACACGGTGTCGCACAGAAAATTTATCACAATTCACAAAATGTGCTAAAGGATAGGGAGTACCTGAGGAGCATGGAGTAGACGGTGAACCAGAAGTGATAGATGGACTCGGAACAGAAATAGTATGTGCAACATAATCCCGATGCCAACCCGGGGGATGTCTGTGCCGTTGACCACGATCAAGATCAAGAGATGATTCAGAGGAGAGACTCGGATCAGCAGCCTCCGAGGCAAAAGCAGTACTAGAGGGCACAAAAGGTGCAGTAGTGTGAGGAGCATGGGGGGTAGCACATGTAGTGGCAGGGGTGCTCGGTGCGTGTGGTGAATCGGGGTCAATAGAGGATTCACCGACCTCCAACACATTTTCCAAATCATCCAAAAAATCATGATCAACTACCACATTGTCATGTGACACACCCTCGGTACCCACATTAGCATCAAGAGAGTCACTAGTAGACACAAAGGGGAATTCATTCTCATAGAACTTGACATCACGTGAGATAAAAATTTCTCCAGTTTCAAAATCATATAACTTCCAACCCTTCTTGCCATGAGGATAACCCACAAACACACATTTCCTACTCCTAGGAGCAAATTTGTCACCCTTAGCTTTTTGATTATGAGCGAAGCAAAGACACCCGAAAACACGTAATGTATCAAAATCAGGTTGTTTGCCAAAAAGCATTTCATATGGAGTTTTCTTATCAAGTAGAAGAGAAGGAGTGCGATTAATAACATAAACCGCCCCAAGAATACACTCACCCCACAAATCAATTGGCAAATTGCCTTGAAACATCAATGCTCTACCAACATTCAATATATGTTGGTGTTTACGCTCTACCCGACCATTTTGTTGAGGAGTACCGACACAAGAGGTTTGAAAGAGAATGCCATGTTCATCAAAATAGGGAAGCATGTGTTTGAATTCAGTTCCATTATCACTCCGTACACACTTAACAGTAACATCAAATTGATTTTTAACCATAGCAAAGAAAGAACAGAAAGAAGAATAAACTTCAGTTTTATCAGTCAGCAAATAAACCCAAACACCTCTTGAAAAATCATCTACTATAGTTAAAAAATAATGAGCACCACAAGTAGAAGCCGTCTTATACGGTCCCCACAAATCACAATGTATCATTTCAAGAATACGACTAGCACGACTATCACTATCAGGAAAACTGGCTCGGGTTTGTTTTGCGAGAGGACAAATTTCACATGCTTTATGTAAACACTTAGGAGCAGAACTACCTCGAATAGCAGGAATCATTTTGACAATTTTCTCCGACGGATGCCCCAAACGACGATGCCACAACTCGAATGTAGAAATGGCCGGACCTGTGAGAGCACATACTTTTGGGAGACGCCGGAAATAATATAGTCCATCTATCCGTTCACCGCCACCAATTAAGCTCCCCGAGGATTGATCCTGTATAGCACAAAGAGAATTAGTGAATCGGACAAAGCAATTAGAGTCATCAATCAACTTAGACACAGAAATCAAGTTGCAATTCAATTGCGGAACAAATAAAACATGTTCGAGAGTAATGCCATCCGCCAAGGCAACACGACCCTCTTTAGTAGCCATGGCCTTAGCACCATCGGGAAGACCAACGGGACAAGAGATAATAGAATGAGCATCTTGTAAAAAATTGTCATTGCCGGTAACATGATGGGATGCACCGGTGTCAATAATCCATGAGAAAGATAGAGAATCACTAGCCATAGAATTCGTAGGAGTATCAAACACACCCAAGATAGAAGAGGCAGTAGTAGTAGTAAACCGAGGAAGAGCAGGACTCCCAGCCTGCTGGGCAGTCCACTCCGCGGCCTGGCTGCGGCTGGGAGGGCTGTCCCGCGGCTGGGTCGCGGAGTGCTCTGGTTGGTAGGTTGTCGCAGCCTGCTGGGCAGTCCACTCCGCGGCCTGGCTGCGGCTGGGAGGGCTGTCCCGCGGGATAACTCTGCGACCTGGCTGATCTTGCGACACAGGGGAAGCAATTGCCGAAGACGAAGAACGGCCTTTACTTCCATATCTGTCCAGCCACCAATCGGGTAGGCCGTGGACAAGAAAGCAAGAATTATAGTCGTGGCCCGATCGATTGCAGTGGGTACAATTGAGAATCGAATTGCGGTTGTCATTCACCATTTTTGAGCAAGAAGAAGAAGTAGTAGTATTATGAGAAGCAGCGCACAGATGGAGAGTAGTAGTATGGGAAGCAACGCACAACAATCGAAGGAGTAAACCAGTAGAATTAGAAAAGGCCCAAAATTTGATTTAGAACAGCAAGAAGATTCGTAGAAATTGCTTGATTAAAAAAAAATCCAGAAATTTGATTGTAGAGATTATGATAGAAATTAATTTAGGGATTAGAATGTAGAAAGTAGAAATTGATTTTAGGGATTAGAATGATTTTGGCTCCGATACCATGTCACGAAAATATTTTCCGTAGTTTCATTAGAGTGTAGAGTAGAGTAT
Source organism: Chenopodium album (assembly GCF_948465745.1). NCBI lineage: Eukaryota > Viridiplantae > Streptophyta > Magnoliopsida > Caryophyllales > Amaranthaceae > Chenopodium > Chenopodium album. The sequence continues at coordinate 4,652,756 of NC_137855.1, forward strand.
TTATACAAGAGATTAGGGCTCAAGAAATAGGCCCGTTAACTATACAATATCAACACTAATTATAGGCCCTAACAACCCATGTCAACAAAAAATGAAATAGAAGATTGAATAAATACACCAAATGCATACCCTTGCAGATTGAATTTGTTGGAAATTAAGAGTACGAGGCTCAAATTCAATTGAAGATTTTCTATCAATCCTCATAATTGGTACAACTTCTGTCATCTCTTTTAATTTTAGATAAATAACTTCAACAGAAAGCAAGAGAATTCTACGAATCTATGTGATGAGACAGACAACCTAATACTTCATAAAAATTGGGTCGGCTTTTATATATAGTGTGACAAACTTGTACCTTATATTATATTATAACCTATGGTATTTATAATTGTTATGTATGAGGAAAAATAACAATTTAACTAATTAACTGCTTAAGACGGTTAACCATAAAATATGTACAACGTGGCAAGTTGGTCACCTAACCACGTGGCAATCTAGTATGGGGTTGATTATCCACGTGGCAAGCGGTAAATGTTTGATTTTTAGATGGGTATATCCAATTTGTTTCGAATTTGATGAAAGTGAATTTTTAAAAATATTTTTAGACCGACGTTTTGGAAATAAATTATAGTTTAATAAAGATTTTTAAGTGAACTTGCCTTGTTATATATTGCCTCGTACTAAACGAATTATTTAGTGACACGAAATATATTTAATTATATATAAATATAATAATAAATTTTTTTTGGCAAAGCTAAAATGGTTAGCAAATTGGTGACCACAAAATACAACGAGACTTCCATTATAACGTTAACGCGTGGAATCTTATCATTGTTGTATAAGTCTTTTTCTATTTGATTCTTTGATGTATAAAAAAATAATATTAAAACTATATAATATGTTCATGCTCACAAAGAAAAATAAGGTTGTTCATCTTTAATTTGGACTACTATATGTTATATACCCCATGCATAATATTTATATACGTTACGGCCCTCCTTGTTTTTACATCAATTTGATCATATTTCTATAGGCAAGTAGTTTGCAAAAAAAGTACCATCTTCAAAGTGGAACATGATACGGTGCTAGGGTGCAAGCGGTACAACATACACTACTCCATAATGAATTAACTTTATATCACACACCAGTATATTAAACCAAATCTTATTCTTGAACTTTTGTTGATATTTCAGCCTATCATTTGCTTAGGTATATTAAAAAAAACTACAACAACTTTTGTGTACTTTTAAGTATTCAATGTAACTTTGTTTTAATGGGTATAAAATTTTGAAATTTGTCCCTAAGTTTATACTCATAAAATACAAAGGAAAAATTACCGTCAAATCATCGAGTTGATTAATCTAAAAAATTAGATGTAAACATGTAATAGGTAAGTATTGATCATCGAATAAATGATTGCCGTTGAAACAGGACAAAGCCTAGAAACATCACCCAATACTTTGTATTAAGCCAAATGATAAAAGTAGTACAAGTACTTTTTTTTTTCTTTCTTTTTTGGTAGAACTTTAATAAGACATCACATTATAATATTTTTTTTTGACGAATAAGACATCACATTATAGGAATGAATGAGGTTAGGCTAAATATTTTTACTACGAGCATATGTCAATAATCCTACTTCTGTCCTCATGTAATGAAGATGTATGAATGATTTATAATTTTACCATTATGGTAAGTATTTAGATAGATGTGCGGCCATCAATCCATCATCTAATATACACGTATGATATGCATATCTGCTAACTCAAACTCTCTCTATCTGATTCGTTTCTTTCCACTATGTTACTTACAAATCATACAGTTTAAACGTCCAAGTTAGAATTTCAATTTTGTGACAAAATGATTTCCCCAAGATTATGTATATAATCACTTGCTTATACAAAATTCTGATTTTTACATAGAATACACGAGGTTCTAATCTTCTTTTGGACTAAACATCTAGCCTAATAATCATGCAAATTAATCGGTTATAATAGTTGTAAATGTTAGTATACTATAATTTTTTTTTTTTTTGAAATATAGTATACTATAATTAGTATATATATACTTAATCATACACTAGATATTAATTGCGTGCATGTACATAAGTACATACACAAGTACATAACTACACTTTCCATTATTAGAAAGTAATTAATAAGTTGATGGTGATTGAATTGGTGAGAGATGAATTGGCCAAATTTTAGAGATTAAATGTGAGTTATTTATGCTTTTGAGTGTCGTATATGTAAAGTAATTAGTACAATAATTGCAACTTGTTTTGTGTAAGATTTGTAACAAGTATCTTTATCCTTGCCTAATTAGTTGAGGCAAGCTATATAATAACATTCACTTTTTACAAGTAGATGGAAGAAACTTATAAGCTCATTATAGTGATTTGGTGATAGTTGAGATCACGAGACTTTCATTTCAGTTTGGTTAGGGATTTTAAGGTAGTATAGACAATGTTAGGCTACATACATGTACTTCTAACTACAAGGGTGTGTGCATTGTACCATTGATGAATTGATGTAAGGGACTTTCCATAGGACGTATGATCAATTGTTGTGCAAATCCGAACGAATACTAGGGTGTACACCTTATAACTCTTACAAGTGTAAGAAAATAGCAACATTGTCAAACATATGTTTTGTACTTTGTAGTCAAATAGATACTAATAAGTATTTTGAGACCTAAAATAGAACTGTACATGATTGATCAATTTGAGCTTGAACTCTATCCAAAATCATATAGCTAAATTTGATTCGTTTGTAAAATTGGCTCGGCCATGATCCACCAATCCAACATAAACGTAAATGCGTTTAACAACACCCTTTAATTTATTATATGTAACAATCTAAATGATATTTGACAATATTTACTTGAGTATATATGACCCAATTTGATTAGCGTTGAGTAGTCCAAAAACTAAATTGATTGACTTATCACCTAAGCTTGACTAAAATTGAATCGATAACCCAATCTGATTAGCGTTGAGTAGTCCAAAAACCAAATCGATTGACTTATCACCTAAGCTTGACTAAAATTGAATCGACTCGACTCTAACAACTCGAACGCCACAATAACACCTGTTTAGGTTAATACATCTTTACGTTACACCACCACATATTATTTTATTTTATTTTATTTTTTTCAAATTTCAATTGATTAATCACCGATATATCAATGTTTATCCACAATGTAAGATCACCAAAATCCAAGATGATTATTATCAAATTAAAACCTTTCCAATTACATACATAATGCCATTATTTTCACTAATTTAGAATCTAGATCAAACAAATTTTCCTAATTTTAACACTTGTAGTTTGTAGCACACTACCCCCACCTTCTTCTTCATCTTCTCTCTCTTCCATTCACAAACTGCAACTCTGTCCAACAAGAAAACGGATACTTGTATTACCAAACTAACTAACAAACAAAATAATCAAACAATAATCCAAGATTCTCCCTAAACTCTATTCAATTCAATACTCCAATTTTACTACTCTCACTCTTCTTCTCTTTCCTCCCCTTTCCAACTCACTTGTCAGTGATTCCATAACCCAAATTCAAGCAATCTAATCCCCCTTTTTCTCTCTCAATTTTGCTCTGCAATTTCTTTGATCTAACCCCACTTCAATGGATACTTACCGGAATCCTCAAAAGGGTCGTCGCCGGGAACAACAATCTCGCCGGAAAACCGCCATTACAACCACTGCAAAACCATCTTCTTCTTCATGGTGTTGTTCTTTCAAAAGCCCACCAAAATCCCCTGAAACCCTTTCAATTTCTTCTTCCAAAACACCCCACAAAATTGTGGGTCCACCCATTTCTGAAACCCTGTCAAAATCCCTTAATTCTTTCCCTAATTCACCTCAGAGCTCCAAATCTGGGTTGGGTATTGTGAGTCGGATCGACCGTCGTCGGATTCTATCTCCGGGTCGGGTTTCTCCGATTGATTCGGATATGATTCCGCCTAAAATTAGCAATGTGGGTCAGGAGCAGGAACTGGTTTCAACTCAGAAGGTTGATTTGGGGGAGGAGAGAGAAAATGGGGGTGAAGATGATGGTGGGGTTAGTGAGGAGGAAAGTGTGTTTGATGTGAGGTTGAGTTTGAAGGGGAAATATGGTGGTGGGTGTTTGGTTTTGGAGTTGAATTCTAAGGTTTTGGGGGAAAATAGTTGTTTGTTTGATGGGTTGATTAAGAATTCCAAGAAAAATGGTGGGTTTTGTAGGATTGAAGTTCCTGAGGTTGAGAATTTGGGTGTTTTTAGGGAAACTATTGAGCTTATGTTTGAAGATGATATCACTAAGAAGCTCATTAAGATTGGAGCTTTTCGCGCTATCGATATTCTTGAGGTATACATTATCTGTTTATTGATCTCTTGAAGCTATTTAAATACCAAGTATATGATTTAATGTTATCTTTGAGGGTTGGTGTTGTTGTCAATTTGTTTTTGATGTTTGTGAAATGACTGAAGTATCACATTTATTGATTAATTCATTATAAGTTGCCTATACTCTTATGGAGGATTTGGCTTTTGATCTCAAAATATGTTTAGCTAATAGCTCAATTGCTATTATTGTAGTTTTTTTGTAAAGCTTTTAACTCCTCTTTTGTATGTACACAATGTTAGATTTTGATGGTAGAGTAAGCATGGGATTGTAATGTGGGCTGTGTTGAACCTTAGTGTAATTAAACTTTACGGTATAGCTGATTGCTTTCATTTCTAGCCTTAACAGTCAATGCTCGTTTACTGGTTAGTTGAGAACTATCAAATACAAACTTTCAATTGCAATTTTGGATATTTATGGAACTGATGGTTTGTCTATAGAAAGTAAAGGGATGTGTAGTTTTGAGGTGGGTGTCAAGTATAGGATATAATGCAATGGATGAACGCCATTAAATATCTTGGTCATTATTAGTTACTGAACAATGTGAAAGAAAAATGGATTTGTCAATTGATTTAAAGGGGAATTGAGAAGGTGATGGAATTGATGTGGCATTATAATTGCTGGCCTTTCTAGTCTGGAGATATTTATGTAATCGGGTGCTATGAGCCTGTGAGTAATCTACATAGACCGGCTTCACATTCTCCCCTAAGCTTACATTCTCCTGTATAGTGAAATTGGGAACTTGCCATTGATAGAGAAAGTAATGTAATGCATGTTAGTGAGATTATGTCAAAGTGCTAGAAGAACCTTCATAGATTTGCTAACTTAGTATGGTTTCCCAGCTCTCCCCGAGTTAATTGATATCCTGCTGCTGGTTCACTGGTTGTCATTATGTGTGTAAGCATAACTGTTATAATTTTCTGATGCCCTTCTAAAGGTGAAATAAATGAGAATCTACATTTCTAAAGTCAGAGAATGCCAGAAAACCTTTAATGTTTCATGAAGTTGTCTAGGTAAAACTTCATGAAAGCTATGCCTGTTCGATACCATCTGTGCAAAGCTGGATATATGTGACTTAATGTTTTGATGACATATCCAATCATCTTGGCATTATCTTTGGTGATTTCAGCGTCGTCACAAAACATTCATATGCATTAAATCCTTACTTATCGCTTTCATATAGGTGTAACTTTCAATGTGGCCATGTGGGGGGAGGATCATACTCCGGAATAGTTACATGCAAGTGAGGGCTGGTGTAATTTATTTTTATATCACATATTTATTTCTTCGATATTTTCATTAGGTATTTGGTCTGTTCAGTGAACTCAGGTATATGTGTTATCAGATTGAGAGTGTATGCTCCATGTAGATACCCTTGAGAAATTCCAATGCTGCGTTTGTAGCTGGTTGTATGCCTGGTATTCTATCACAATAAAGAGGAAATTTCTTCTTAAAAGTTTGTACCAGAGATGAAGATAATGTTTATACTATAGGATGGGAGAAAATAAGTCTTTTGGTTGGATTTATTGTTATGATACCACTGTGTTCTACTCAGTATTAGAAATGCCTGCACTAGATATCATTGCATTTTAGCAAACATTGACATTTTGCTTGTCCTGATTTATCTTTTCCTGTAGGTATCGGCAAGCATCAAGTTCAACAGAGGTATTCACTCCTGCTTAAAGTATCTTGAGGCTGTTCCTTGGACGGAGGAAGAGGAGGAGAAGCTTAGGAGACTCTTCACAAAGTTTAAGTTTGATGATGGAACTAATAATGAGATATTCTCTAGGCTCAACCTCAATGACTGTAATTCTCCTCAGCAGAATTTGGCAAGCCAGATTGTTCGTTCCATCACCACTTGTGGAAATGCCAAAGCAAGAAATGAGCTCAAATCCATGGTTACAGGTCTCTTATCTAAAAGCTCAGTTTATGAGAAAGACTATCTTGATATCAGCAAAGAGGATCTCTACTCCCTCTGTCGGTGTAGCATATCTTCCCTAATTTGCCTTTTCCAAGAGGCCACTGACACTGCCCCTCTTGAGCAGGCTAGTAGCAAAAAAAACTTAGAAAAACCCTTAATCGAATCCATATCGTGGCAGGTCGAAAACATTAATTGGTTGTTAGAAATCTTACTTGATCGTCAGATGGCAGAAGATTTCGTTGACTTGTGGGCCTGTCAAAAGGATTTGCTCGAAATGCATCAAAAAGCGTCACCTATGGTGAGATATGAACTAAGCCGTGTCTCGGCAGTTCTTTTTGTTGCCATGGGGACGAGGAAATTGCAATGCCAGGCTGAATCAAGGTTTGGGCTTCTCAACTCGTGGTTTAGTCCTATGCTTCTGGACTTTGGTTGGTTGCAGAGGTGTAGAAAGGGATTGAATGTGAGGGAATTGGAGGAAGCAATGGGTCAATCCCTCCTTACACTTCCTCTGAAGCACCAGTATGCATTGTTCATGGAATGGTTTAGATGTTTCTCTAAGCATGGAACCGAATGCCCTAACCTTAGCAAAGCTTTCCAGATTTGGTGGCGCAGATCATTCTTAAGAGGCTCAGAAACTCATGCAATTGAATCGAGATAGCCGTGTCTCCGTCTTTTTTCTTCCCTACTCAATTTTCCCCACTTGTGTTGTGTATTGTGCAATATTGTAGGATTGGCTTTGTAGAATATGTAGTTTGTGTGTAGAAAGTTAGAGCAAGGCATAATTAACAACCCTTGTTCTCCGCCGAAATTGATTGTATTTTTCTCTATGTATGGAAAAATTGCATTTAACAATGAACATCTAACTGATAAAAAAAGAAAAACATAACATTTCGAAAGCACTCCATCTTTTATAAAAAACCCTTGCAAAAATAGTGATGATGAGTTCATCAGAAGCTTTAGTATCCAAGAATGGTTGATTCGATACTTCCGAGTTCCGACATACGGAGTATGTTATATGTAGAGGTTTATCTACAATCTACAAAACTTAGCCAAGTACTTGTCTCTCCTTTTTTGTTTTGACAGAAGTAAATGTCCCTCTTCTAAAACATTGATAACAACAGTACTAAGTTACTATTGTATCCCGGCATTGCCAACCCAAACAGGGTGCTAGCGTGGTCCACATAAAGCATGCTCGACTGCAGCGCATCAACCTTACATATAATACAAATGAGCATTGTTCTAACTGAGGCCCCAGTGTTCCTTGCTCCTATTGGAAGCATGTAATTGTGGCAGGGAGAAGATTAAATACAAATGAAGTGTTAGTTTTTTCGATATGACAATATGTTGTGCACGTTCTAGAAAATTATCTTTTAAAGAATAGAGAACTCTCAAATTAATAGTCATATTATCTCAACCTCTCACATATTCAACATAACAGTTTTTCAAGTACGGACTACCCTTTATAATAGTTATGGCTTTGAATATGATAGATCCTTTGCAACTGGCCATAGTCCTAGGGAACAAACATTAAAATCAGATACAAGAAATTAGATGGTTGTTATGTCAATCAAGAGCAGATGCCGCATTCAATCTAACCAGATCCAACAACCTTTCAAATCTATTCATATCAGAGAAGGAATGAAAATTCTTTGCATGTACATTGTGTTAACAAGTTATCCTAATCACACCATCAAAACCAATTATAATTAAGGGAAAAATAGTTTTCCTTACCAAAGGGGTAACAAATCACTAAAAACCTACCAAAAAAATAAAAGATGTAAAAGCAGAATATAAAAAATAAAAAGGAGAAAAAAAAAAAAGGATTTACACACATGAGACCACTCAAGAAAGAGGCCAATTTGCTCACAAAATGTATACAAAAATTCACAGTTAAAACCATATGAAAGCTAAGATGGCATCAAGTGCCCACTCTGGTAAACATGTTCCAGCAAAGCCATTTGACCTTCTTCAAATTGTATTCCGAAATGTACAACTTAGATGTTGGTATATGTTAATGCTGGTGTCTGAGGTTAAGTGGATGAAAAACGCGAGACGAGCATTTCACCCTCTGCAGAATCACTATGTACAGTGTCAGGAACTCAGGATGCAGATAATGAGTGAGAGTTCTGACTCATTTTGAGCCAAAAGGTAACTGTCACCCAGCCAACAAAGCTTTCACAAGATATGAAACAAGGAAAACGGACAAACACGAAATATGATCCCTTGACAAGTCCAACCAAGTCGTCTCCACTTCCGTTGAGTTTTCATGCCGGTGAAGTCACAAATACTCCCATCCAGTATAATTGAGCGACAAATCAGACTGCATGGTCACCTTTATCCTCTTTCTATATCCCAAAGCACTCAATGACACAATGGCAAGTACTCACCTGGACTACAGGGTCACTTGACTCACTTCAATCAAAGCTGCTTTGGTTAAGAGTCGTTTCCATACGAATCAACAACCTTATACGGCCATGTCCAAACTCCAAGTGTGACATCACAATATCCCATTTAAAAGAAGGCCATGTCCAAACTAAAAGTGTGATATCACAATATCCCATTTAAAACTCTCTGATAATAATCATACTGCCTCGTTCGCCATGCATCTAAGCTGCTGCTTATCAAGGATAAAACCAAGGAGACACATTGCTGCCACACACCAATAAACATTTAAGTTGTCAAAAAATTAAAAAGATGCAACTAAACAATGAAAAAATGAGTTAAATAAAACCATCAAACCTCTTCAGTAAGATTTAAATGAAATCGTTTTCTTAGATTTTGTATAGTTCGCTGTCCACCTTTAAAGCATGGAAATCCAGAATCCTGAAACGGAAACATAGTGCAATTACAATGAACTAACCATCAGAACTTAAAAAGAACTGACAAGAATTTCATCTAAATAACATCAGGTTTTTCCAAATAACTCGTATATTTATCTCGTCAAAGTCCCAAAGGATAAATGGAAATTATATATGCGACAAGGGAATGGAAGCATATTTCAAGAAAACGCACGTAAGTTTGTATTCAAGCAGTACATATATAATTTACTGTTTTTTTGGTCGGGATACAGCGAGGTCTCCACCAGAGGATCCAAGACAATGAAGATTGGCCACCTTTTCACTCACTCTCCCTTGCTTTATCTATTTTATTTTTCTTACACCCACCTCCCTTTTTACACCACCTCTTTTACTATCTAAACTTTTTCTTACATAAACATTTTTATATTTTCATAATCTAATTAGAGTAGACACACAAGTTGTATATAAAATCAAGTTTGAGGTGAGAAAAACAATGAGCATTTTTATTAACATTAATGCCGAGGGAAAGAGAAATCATTTATTCACAAATCGCAACGAATCAGTGAAACCTACATATCTAAATCAAAATTCAAATAAAATATATGTACTTGTATACACAAATTGTATAGAATAAAAGGGCAATTACAAACATTGACCCTACCTGCAGCATCTCCACAAGAAGGATTATTCGCTCTGCATGCTTGCGACAAGTGAGAAAACCTTGAATGCACAGAACCTGAATGCATAGTATGCTTTGTTAATAAATTTCACCGATGCCTTATTTTCAAACTGCAAGAGGATGATATACTTACTTTAAAATAGTCAAAAAATTCACTGGGAACTCCTTCAGCATCAGAATCCATCACCTAGGAATCACAAAAGTCACATAAAGGCCAATTTTAACAGAAGTGTTTGAACATATAGAATAACATAAAAGGATCAAGCATGAAAACAAAACAATGATGCCCTCAAATATACCTCAAGAAGTTCACGAGTCAATTTAAAAGGTGCACTTTCAAAATTAACCCCTCCAGGAGAATTTGACAGCAAGAATCCAAAATCGATATGTATAATATGACCATCTTCATCCAACAAAAGATTACCATTGTGCCGATCCTTGATCTATGGAACAAAAGAATAAGTACATGAAGTCAGAGGTCCATTTGTGGCCAAAACGTATTAGAACCAGAAGAATCAGAAATAGTACTTTTAACAGGTAAACATGTTTCTATATCTCAGAAAAGGAGAGGGAGCAACAACTTCTGAACTTGAACCCAAGGCGAGGGCAGCAAATGGGGCAACCATTTTGTGGAACCACAAAAGACAGGTAAAATATCCAATTAAGCATGACATAGAAAGATAAATAAACTGAAAACATTGGTCATATAGCTAATTTCATAATGACAACAATTTATCAATTTAGCAATTAAATGAAGTTCTCAGACATATCAGCAAACAGATATGGTAGCCTGGGGTTGGGAAAAAAAAAAGAGAATTATGAACACCTGTAGAAGGTAGCAGACAAGAGAGTATCCTGCCATACTTTCCACGAAGTTCCGCTGCCAAAAATGAAACACAAACAAAGGTCACTCAGCTAGTCAAACAGGAAAAAATAGAATCCAAAAAAAAAAAAAAAAAAAAAAAGTATGCCATATTTTGAACTTAAAAATGCAAAAGGTCCTTTTTCTCTCAACCAAGTAGAAAAACATAAAAGCTCTACTACATTTTTTAATTCAACATATTTAGTATGCCACTTAATCAAAGTATCAATACAATCAAGGCACAACTAGAGCGGGCCATAAGAAAAAAGGGAAAGGAAAAAAAAAACCATTGATCATCCTGTAAACTATAAAGCACTCTGTAAAAGGAAAATGATCTACTTATAAGAAAAGTTTAACCAAAATCAAATAAACAGTTATTTAAGCTTATTCATATAGCTAAAACCCATCAGAAAATTACTAAAAACTTTTAAAAAAAACAACCTATAATTACATACCATGAAATGTGCCAGTCATACAAAAAATACTAGTTTCCTAGGGAAACATGATCACAATTGGACTGCCCTGTTTCACTAGTATCTTCTAACAACCACTACCAAATATGTCAAATGGCTTGTAAAATGTTGTAATTATTCTAAGAGTCTATTTTAAAGTATCAGGCTATCAGATTAAGCTAAAAGTCGTCTTATTAGAATGGAATAACTAGAACTCTAGAAGTACATGACATCAATATCTAGGTAAAGAGAGACACCAGGACCTAGGATCTAAATTCATCATAGCCTTCTGTGGCTACCTAAGGCCTAAAGAAAATCAAGGATGTATCTTGGAAGTTCTTCGGCAGGTGCACAGTGCACTACATAATACATAAAATTAGTAAAATAAAATAACATTGAAAATGGGGCTGATTTGGTTGCTAAGCTCTGGAAAAAAAAAAAAAAAAAAAACATAAACAGGCTTCCCAAGACAGCTTATTTTATATATATATATATATATATATATATATATATATATATATATATATATATATATATATATATATATATATATATATATAATGCAATTAGCAAGTGGGAACTATGTATATCTTATAGTTGAATTTCCAAATCAAACCACAAAAATAAAAATTCACATCAGAAAGGATTTTTTTTAATAGTGGTAGCAAAAAGCCAAAAACAATAGACAACAGTTCATATATTAACAATTGGCAGCCACCAGTTCAGCCCTTATTGACACTGCCATAAGGCAAACCTATACAAATTTGCCCTCAGAATTATAGGCAATGTCAAAAAATGCACCTCGTAATCTCATATAAGACATAACAATTTACATTACTTGAAGCGAAGAAAATTAAAGAAAAGGGAGACAAAAGTGTGAATAAGCACAATAAAGGCAATTTCCATGTTATCAATCAAATACAATACATAGTATAACTACAGGCAAGCTGCTAGAAATTACCTGAGCAAGCTTAAAACTTGGAGAATTTTCTTGATACTTTGCATTGAAGAAATCACGCAAACTTGTGACATTAGAATATCTACTCTTAACTGAATGAATTGAGGCCTGTGCATATTAAGGTCAGTTAAACAGAGTAGATGATTGCTAAAGGTAAAGTAATTACTAGCATCTTTTTAGTTACCGTGTCAGGAATTGTCTCAATAAAAGCAGTATAAGATGAGGTTACCAAGACCTCATAAGGGCGCAGCCAAAGAGGGAGTCCAGCTTCTTGGAAAATATCTGGAGTAACAAAATTTCAGAAGAGAAATCAAATATCAACCAGAATAAAGGCAATGCTAATGTGTAGCTTGTATAACAGCAGAACAGTGAAGGCCAAGATAATGACCAATAGAACAAATCATAAACCAATATAGTAAATAATGAAAGCATCCTGCTATAGCTAAGCAAAGATTCATCTTTAAGAAGAATTAATCAAGAAATATGAGGTTTTAGAAATGCTTAATGCAATTTATTAGCTAATTAACAACAAAAGATATACTTTATATCTTACAGATGTATTAAATGCAGTACTCCACTTATTTAAATCTACACTGTTTGACGCGCTTGTCAACACACAACTTGATCATTAATATAATCATCTACAAGTAAAATGCAAAAAATTGATACTTAGAAGATATATATGTTGAGACGAAATGTAAAAATATTGTATACATCTCATTATCATTAATATAGACATTAAAACCTCTCAGGCTCTCTCACATGAACCATAATCCTTAAACCACACCTTCTTGTGTCATTATATTGATGCAGATCAAAATCTGCACCAACAACCCACCTTGAGGGAGCAAATGCCCTAGAAATCTCCTATCTCTTGCAGAAAAGTTGGACGAAAAGGTCATGAAGGGCAAGATATAGAGGAAAAACCCTGTAAGGGTAATCTGAAGTCTGGACAAGTGTCTTTCCCATTAAGTAAATAGATTCATCTATGTGTCACACCTAGCAGGCATTTTCAGCCCCAAGTTTTGCACATAGAAGCCCACAGTGTCATTTTAGAAAGAAAAGTACAAAAGCAAAAGGATAGACAGCAAATATCAAAGTAATCAGACTACAAATTTGAGGACAATTTGACCTGTCCTACAGAGTATAGATTCTCACAAAAATCCATTCCTAGCTTGCAGAAGCATCATTTAAGGCCAACAAAAATTTTGTTTAATCAAGAGGTTGTGATGATAACACACCATAAAAGTGGGAGATAAGCTGAACAGCCAAATGCTCCTGTCTGCAATCATCACCACTTTTCACAATCACCTACAAAAATAATAAACTGAAGTCTCTTAATGGATTGAAAATATGGATACAGCAAATTAGATACTTTAAATTACACAATAAAGTCTTTTGATGGGCTGAACATATGGCTGCAGCGAAATATAACAGGATGTATTGGACACTTTCTTCAACAGAATTAAGCCAATCTCCAAGGCATTTCAAGTGTCTGACTAAGATAATGAAGTAAAAAAACATGTTCATCACAAAAGAAAATGACAACTTACAGGAATAAAAGCAATGCGATTTAGATAGACAGTAAAGTTTTAGCCTATTAATATCAATTTCTATTATTTGGCTAGAGCTGTGGTGAGAATAAATTATAAAGCATGAATGCAAACATCATACTTCCTTCACTCATTTTTAGTTAACATGTTTATTTTATAACGTTCGCCAACGCAAAAATTTAATTGAATCTTCAATTATCAATTAGTAAATAATGTAATGTTGATATTTTGGAAATAGTGAAATCCACATTGAGATAGGCAGAAAACAGTTCAATAGCTTTGTTCAAAGCTCATGGAATGTGCCTTAATTTTATAAATTTAGATATTTTCAAAGTCCAGCATACTAGCAAAGAGTTACTTTCCATGGTACTAAACATATATCAATGTTCAAACATAAATAGAATTTGAAAAAAGTGAGTAACATCAGAAGTCATCTTTTGCACTGGAAACAATGCTATCCGCAAGGCTTTTTACATACATTAGACTTATCAGCAGTTGCTGACATACGAGGTCATTGTTAAACATCATCTGAATCAATTCAAAAAAATTAGAATATAACCACTGAATCACTTACAGATCGCAAATCCCAACCAGGCAATTTTCCATGAACTGAAGATTTGCGGATCCTCTCCTTTTTCACTTCCCAAAGTTCACCAGACAATGCATCGGTGGGCTTTGGAGGACCACCATTGGCAGCCTGCACAATGATAACAAAATCACAAGGATGACTAAGTTAAACTGTCTTTATGGCCAAATAATGCTGAAAAAAACTAATATCCAAGTTAGTTTAAATAACCTTGTGTTGTGCATCTGATGATTCTTGGCTAGTCCCTTTCAGGGATAATCCAAGAGGGGCTTCGCCTTTAGCTGCTGCAGCCTGTATACAAAGTTATATTAGGAGTGTTTCAAAGCAAATGATAAAGGCAGGCGGTGATAGAAGGGCTGGAAGGATTGGAAGGAAATGCAGTGGTAAATCTACATTGAGGAAAAAAAACTTTCTTTTAAACACACTTACTCCGTTTTTTTATTAACATGAAACACTTTTCATAATTACCAATGCATACTTATAAATGTGAATATCTTCAATTATCAATGTGTAAGAATTATAAAAGTTTGATATTTATGAAGTACAAATTGAGACGAATCTAACAAGACACCACATGACAATGTTCTTCCTTAGGAAATAATCACCAAAAAAATACAATGTGTACATGAAATTGCGAATAGTATAAATTTCAAAGTGTTACACTTAAAAAGAACCGACGTATATTAACATAGGCAGAAAGTAGAAACAGCATCCTCAGCGACAATGACCAAAAAAAAAAAAAAGGAAAATGGAGTAAACAAGAACAATAACATAAATCAACCTATATCAAAAGTTCAAAAAGGGGAAATCATAAAGACATCATCATCAGCAAGTATCTTTTATGCATAGTTCCAGCACTTCTTCCCAGTCCTGTTTCTATGCCTTCAGAAAAGGACTTTCAAACCCATGAACTACATAAAGTAGCTTCTCTCTGCTGCCCATGTACCAGAAGGCCAGCATGTGTAGAAAGGATATAGGTAGGTAATTCACAATATAAAAATTATTGGAGCTTCAATAGATGAAATGTTAAAACTATTATATAGAATCCCTAATCTTACCAAACTCAAATAGGAAGACTTTCATTGTTCATAGCCACAAGGCCCAACTATTCCAAAACTACGGGCCTAGGGACCCATAAACTCAAGTACATAAGCTAAAAACTAATTCACCGAATCAAGCATAAACTTTCCACCATTGTCATTTAAGAACCATACAGATCCTCAAAAAATTATCAGCACTGTCGTATAAGTTCAGTAATCAAACGAAAAAGAATATTTAATTATCTTAAGAATAGAGTTAAAAGGGAAATTCTCAGCCAGTGCACAACTCACTTTATTTTCCATGCAACTGAACCAATTTATTTAAAGGAACAGCACCAAATTCCAGAAGCACACAAACATTTAAATCAGTTTCTTATACCTCCTCCATTTCTATTGACTTGGACCCATAGCCTTGGGCACAATATTTAAGGAGAGGAGAGAGAAATTGTAGTTTTGTGGCCCTTGTTGCACATGGCCCACCATATTACCCCCAAAAGTTGCCCCATATGCACTTTTTGAGGGTAATCTAGAGATTTTATCCACCAAAAGTTTACCACACTAGTATGTGTCAAGTAATACAACATTTCCATTTTAGGAATGTTAGTCAAGTAAATAGAAACGGAGGAAGTATATTATAATTATCACGATTAAGTAATATCAATATAAAAAAGTAGTTAGCAATAGTGACGTAATTACATACACACAGAAATTATGCATAAATGACAAGCCTTCAGTCACACAAGAATCAATCTCACAGGAAAACTAATAGCTGAAATGCAGGCATGTGCAACATAAAAAGACATAACAATGACCCCGCATAGCACGTCAGTAAGAAAGTAAGGCAAAAGCAGAAATTAACCATTAATGCATGGATTCTTAAGGGAGACAGGGCACGAATAACATGAGAACGAAGGAAAGAATGTGATTTGAGACAAGGGTGAGTAAATTATAATCAGAAACTGAGTAATCTAATTGCAGTTGGATGTCATTAGCAATGATATTTAAGGAATCCAATATTATTGACACTTGCAACCAAAGATCCGTTGTGGTAGTAGTTGTCAGTAGTTTTGCTAACAGTTAGAGGTTAGCTGTTAAAGCAACTATCTAATATAGGTGTACAACACGGCTAACAGTTGAAATGGTAAAAATAAAAAATAATAATTAAAAAAAACTACCCTATAAGTTAAGTTTCAAAGTTTTTGCAATATATTACCCTAAACAAGGAATGCCAATGGAAATTTGGAATCGTGGGCCAATCCCTACATATTGCATGTTTGTTTTGAGGGAGAAATAGAGTCAGAAAATAACTTTTTACTTGGTTTCAAATATTACTCAAAGCAGTAATTGAAACCAAGTAAAAACAATGGAACCCAGATCAATCTTGGAAACAAAAACAGCATATACTGGAATAAAAAAGAGCAAGTAAGGTTTCACACCTTTACTTCTTCCATAGCTATCATACTTGGAACACGCCGATGCTCTTTTCTACGTGGTGGCGCTTGATCTTCTATATCTTCAAATCTAAGTCTAGGATCAGCTGTCAACACGACTCTGACATAATCCTGATCAGCAAGTCTCGCAACCCTCAAAAAATTACTCTGTCCATGAAACGGTTGATCACAGCATTGATCCTCCACCAATAGGCTGACACTAACAAATTTAACTTTTGCATCCTTAAATTGACCCATAGCTCGATCAATCACTTGAGAGGTTGATTTTGACATCCTGTCATCATTATGGTAGGCTTCCTGTACCGTCCCCAATGGATAAGCCCATGGAGGAGGCTTTGGCAATAGTGCATCTCCATTTGCTAGAGGAATTCCTCCTTTAGATAGCTTTTGTGAGTTTGATGTATCTTTGACATAACTGAAATGGATTTAAAACGTTGCTACAAATTAAGAATACAGCAATATATCAAACTAATACTGAAGGAAAGATAATTACCTTGGAGCTTCGCATTTCAAAACCTCCACACAAATAAGGTAAGGTGCTTTCTCTCGGGAATTTAAAAGTACTGCTTCATCTTCAGGTATATTAAGGACACGATACACCCCTTTCCCCATAGGAAAACACACTCCTGCGAACAATACAAATCCCCTTAGACAACAAATGGGGGGGCAGGGCAGAAAAGCTGGAAATAGCAATATACTCCCTCCGTCCCCTTTTGATAGTCCCTTATGGGCATTTTTCATGGGAATTAATAAACACAAATGAGAATAGTAAAAGTACATTGAAAAAGTAAATTGACATTGGGTATGTAAAAAAGTAGAGAGAGAAAGTAATAAAAGTACATGAGAAAACCAAATATACATGGGAAATGTAAATTTGCACAAGTATTGTTGCAAATTGGAGAAAATTTTGGTAAAAAATTAATATTAATGGTTGTTGGAAAAAACAAATAGGGTGAACATTTTGGGACTAAAATTTGTCTATAAGGGACTATCAAAAGGGGACGGAGGGAGTATATAGCATTATAAATGCATAGAAGCTGCACAGCCTAAGAAGTGGATAACCACAAACACGTGAAGGTAATATGTGTGTGTCTTAAACTTAAATTGAATAGTCAATGTTCTCCATGAGCATGTCCAGGAGTAAAAAGGAGTGCTCAAAATATAGTAGTAAGCCAAATTGCCAACAGGCAATAAATCTGATACGTAAAATTTTAGAATACCTAAAGCAACAGGAGTTATAATTAACAATAATTACAGTCCTATGTAAATTTTTAAAAGAAGGAGCTCGCCTTTCAAATTACTCCCTTTTGCAAGTCCCATTTGTATTGTCAACATTTCCACTACTAAGAACACGTGAAGACTTTTTATATAAATATTTCACAGCAGTAAAGACCAAATCTGTATTTCCAAAATTTCACTACAGGTAGGACAAAAGGACATAGGGTATACTTTGAATAAGCACACTAGGGCCTGCTTACTGCACGGTCTATACCAAACCATTGATTAGTGGATTGTTTTGGTTTGGTTTGGTACATAGTTTGAAATACTACGTATATAGTTTGGTTTCAACTGCACCATAATGCATCATAATAAGAGTGTTACGGCCAATTAAGAATCCCCGGATGTCAAAGTGCAGCACAGCAAAATCGAGCTTAAATTAGTACATTGTATCTATCAGCAAAGCATTAATGATGCCTATAGTGTTTGCCTTGCACTTGCCACTTCATGAACTTTCTACAACTTAAAGATAATATTAACCCAGAATCGGAGAACGTGAGTTAACCACAGGCATAAAATGAGACTGGAACGCATTTCAAAATTATAAATCAATTCACAGATATCATGTCTACGAGACATAATTAAGTGAAAAATCATTGTTACCTCCACTAGACTGAGCTTCAGCCACATGGGAATTGATCTCTGCAAGGGACTGGAGATATCGGCGTTAAATATCAACAACTGAATACATGAGAAGACTAGACTGCAATTAAAAACACAATATAAAAGCGCAAAACAAAATAACCAACCTCACGAAGTGCACATTCGCGATCTTCGATTGGAAACACATCCACTAAGCCAAAGGAAGTTTCACATAGTGCATGTACAAATTCCAGAGACTCATGATATGCTCCTTTACGGAACTGTGATGCAGCACCGTTTGGCAGAGGAGGCTTCGAGGTTGTTTTCTGATTCTGTTGCGAGGGTGAACCGACTGAACCAAGATTTTTCTGTCACATTAAATGACAATGCGATAAAGATAAACATGAAAAAGGATAAGATAACAGATACAACAACAAATAATTGATCAAGATAGCAATAGGGAGGGAATACGTAAAACCGCTCAACAATCAACAGTCATAGACATTACAACATAATCACTCCCTCCATATTATTCAACAAGTTTGAAGCAGGAACAATAAAATAAGCGTTACGAAAGGCTAAATACATTTCAGTTTGCCTATAGCAAAGCTCTTACAAATACATATATCATTATCCTCTTCAATACAGTGACATTCAGCCTGTTTCAGCAAAAGATGGATGTAACAAGAACGGTGTAAAATACACATTAATATACTACTATTCTGTAGAATAAGTTGAGCACATTGCAAGCAACAGTCCACATTTCTATATATACTACTAGAAATTTCCCTGCTCCAATATGTACACACTTCGGACTTAGAAAGACAATCAAAGGTCACACAATCTAATAAGACAGTTTAGATCAGTTAAAGCCACACACTAAGCACAAAAGGCTAACATCATATCTTTGCTACCAACACTTATGATTCAAATGAAAAATCAAGATAGTCAACTAACCTCTTTTATCTTTTTTAGGCCAAACAACTCAGAATCTTCTACAGATCTATCACGATCTCGAAACAACTTGCGAAAGAAATTTTCTGTTCCTGGACTGCCCTCAATACTATTAGCATCTAAAGCTGTAGTCTTTGCATCTTCAGGATGTACGCGAAACAACCTGCGGAACAGTGGAAAATCTGAAGGTTCCTCCTCATCAACATTGGCATGAATTTTGTCTTCATCATTGAAAACATCGTTGCCATGTTTCTTCTCCTCAGCCTTCTCCTTAAAAAGTTTGCGGAAAAAACCTTCCTTCTCATCATCTTCATCATCTTTTCTCTCCTTTCCATCTTTCTTATCCTCGGATTTTTCCTTGAATAACTTCCGAAAAAATCCTTCTTTATCATCATCCTTGACCAACTTGGAGCAAACTTTATCTTCATCTTCATTTCCATCATTCCCATCCTTTTTGTCCTCAAATTTATCCTTGAAGAGCTTCCTAAAAAATCCTTCCTTCTCTTCATCATCAATCAACTTTCTAGTCCCATCCTTGTCTTCATCATCAATTCTCTCATTGCCATCCTTCTTATCATCAAACACTTCCTTGATAATTTTCCTGAAGAAATTCTCTTTCTCATCATCATCTATTGATCGAGAAACCGACCTCTCTTCAGAATCACTCTTACTATCACGAAACACTCGCTTAAAAAAACCCTCAGAACTGGCTGTCAACTCCTCATTCTCATCTTTACTATCTCTCAACAGCCTTCGAAAGAATCCATCCTTCTCCGAATCATCATCTTCCTTCTCAGCTGACTTCCTAAAGAGCAAAGCATCCCTGACTTTCTGCCCTGGCATAAACTTCTTAATAAACTTGTTATTCTCATCAGGCGACATCTTCCCACTTTCATCTCCCACATTAGACCCTGATGAGGGCGAGAAAGTGAACGACTTCTGCAATGGCGGTGATGATGTTAACGACAAAAGCCGCTGCTTGGAAGAAAGCAGCTTGTTAAGCATCTGATTCTTACCTCCAGACCCCCCAACCACCTCATTCGGAGGCCTAATAAGAGGCGGCCACTCCCCCATCAACGTGGCCGCCATTTGGCACTTCTCTTGGATCCTACTAATCCCCTCATTATCATCAGAATCCTCAATCTCAGCCAACAAAAACCAATGCACCTTCAATGCAATTTTCAACGACTTGGATGCCACATCAATCACAAACTTATCCAACGAAGGACTCGGTTTATGCACCATCATATAACATATTTGAAACAAATAGCTCTCAATTCCAGACAACGGAAGCGTATACATTCTATTACACAAGTAATCCCTAACACCTGAGTGTTCATGCTTATACAAGTAACTAACAGCAATCCACTCACAGAAAAAAGCCGAATCGAAAAACCGAATAAGCCAACCATTTTCCCCAACAGTTTCACTACTAGCAATCAAATTATTCCTAGTAATCTCCCTAGGAAACTCATCCGGCTCCCCAATAGTTATCCCTAATAATCGAACCATTTCAACAATCAATCAAAAACACCTAATACCACCATTAATTCAACAAAACCCTAACCCTAACCCTAAATTTCATCATTCTTCGCATTAATTCAACAAAACCCTGGCAGACATTGACGACTGCCAGGGGAGGTAAATCAACAACTTTTCTTCAAATTATCAAAATAACAACAATCAAAAAAACAAAATTCGATTCAGTTGAAGTATTCGATGCAGTTGAACAAATTCAAATTAAATTAAAATCAAATTAAAAAAGATGATGAATAATTGAAATTGATGATGAAGAAGAAGATGAGTTCGTTTGGATCGGAGCTTACAGATTGTAGAGAGAGAAAGTAGGGAAGAGAGAGAAAGTAGGAGAGAGAAAAGATCGCCGGAAATAGCAGAGAGTGGTGAGAATTTCCGATGAAACGACGGTCGCCGGCGTCGTTGGGAAGAGAGAGAAAGAAAGAGGAGAGAGAAAGAGAGGAAATTTGTTTTGATTTTTTTTATTAGAAAAAGGCGGAAGATGGGACGAAGGAAGATTTTTTTTTTTTTTTTTTTGGGTGATTATTCAAAAATTTAAATGATAAAAATTAAAAAAATAAATAATAATAATGTGGGTGAAATTTCAAAAAAAAAAAAAAATTTGAAAAAAGTTAAGGGTGCTAAAATGCGCAGGGTGTGAAGGTGAAGGAGAGGAGTGAGAAAAACGTGATAGACGGAATTGATGAAGGCGTTAAGTGAATGTCAATGTGAATGTGACGACGACGTATCTGATTCTGGTATTTTTGTAACTGATTAATCAAGATATCTAGTGATTTGTTTAAGGGACATGTAAATGTTGGTTCTTCAAGTTTAAGGTTGTTGGTTCGGACTTGGGCTATACGGAATACGGCTCATTGGGTTTGAGGTTTGGGTTTGAGGTTCTAATTTTAGTTGTGTTACGTTGTGACGGGTTACGAAGTTACATCCATCCATGATTTTTAAAAGCATGCTTGATTTTTATTTTTTTTTCGACAAATGCTTGATTTTGTTAAAACATGTTCTTAAAATCGTGGATGAGTATGTTAAAACGGAGAATGAGGTAGATTTCAAGTTGGATGGTTTTTAATTTTACAAAGGTAATAAAATGTGATCTTCTAAACTTTTGGGTTGTTTTCAGACTTGAACACGTTCGGCTTGCTGTTTTTCTACTACAATTTTCAATTTTGCGTTCAAGACTCAACTGTTATCGAGTTAGTTTCGAATCAAATCAAAATTTCCTTGGTCTAGGCCAGTACGGATTAGTAGCATATGATAACAAAGTATTGTGACGGAATGTTAGCAATGTTAGGAAGGAATACTTGGCATTTAGTTGGCAAAAATTTGATGCAATTTTAACTCAAATGGTAGAAAGACATGAACTTGAAACAAAAAGCCATGCTGCGATCCATAAATAATTTGATCCCAAATCATCAATTTCAGATGACATTATAATGATAGAAATGAATGTGAAAATACATCAACCTGAAATTTCAGGGTACGATAAATATATAGGATGTAACAGTTTACCTAACCCTACTTAACAACTTATGCAATCTCCTCTAGCATATAAACAACAGATTTCACCCTAATTTCTAACATGATAAACATAAACAATGGCGTTGTCAAATGCCATAGATGGCCACTGATTTCACTAAAATGGAGTTTAAGTTACATGGGAGGTGAGAAACAACCTATAACTGGGCAGCAAGTATTTCATTCCATGTGTCAGGAATTCCGGGTAGGCACCAGTGCAGGCAATCCTGTACTCCAGAAGATGCTTTTATACTATATCGTGATATATGCCCCTCGTCTCTCAGCTGAGAGAGAGCCGTTATATCCAACAAATTCACCTTTGTGCCCTTAACAGCATTTGCGATAACCTGATCACTTGACTCCTCTTGACTTACTTCACTCCCTCGAGCCAAAGGAGTTGTGTTCTCACAGCTCCCCCCAGTGTTCCATTCCCCATTAAAAAAATGTCTGGGTGAAATTGTCCGGAAAAAGGCCTTAAGCCGGGGATGAGAAGGAAGCTGTGAATCAACCCACTTTGCAACACTATGAATTGTTAAATTCTTAGCATTCCCGATCATTGCCAGCCTCCTGTTCTGATTAGGTTTCCCATCAACATACATCACCCATCGATTTGCATTTACCTTACCCCGATTCCAGTGATGACCAGTATTAAGAATCAAAACATCAAACTGGTGGAGATACTGCTTCAAGAAAGACGGGGGACGGTCCAAATGCATAGCTACTTCTGAGGCAGGGTCATTACTGTTCACAGGCACCAAGTCACAGAGGCAGGATGACCAGTAGTACAGTATTGTGGTGTTGGTTTCTGGAAATCGGAAGGCCCAACCATTTGGACGAGCAGCACCATGTGGGGCACTTAAACCATACTCTCTTCCCACATCTTGAACTTCAGGAATATCTTCACCACCAGTAACCATACACATGAGAGACTGAAATTGTTGCCTGCCTAAGGAATCGCCAACAAAAGCAATCGTTTTATCCTGCATTCTGCAAATGTAAAAAATGGTTTAGATACTTGCACCCGGGCAATGATTCACATCCAATCAACTATTCATTTCCATGCATGGTTAAGAGAAGAAAATGAAATGGAATGAAAACACCAACTATGAGAGCCCTTTGGGCCAACAAATATGAGAAAATTATCCATGATCTTTCAAGCAGAAATTAGATCATAACTTCCTCACCTTTTCAAAAATGCAGATCTTTCAAACTCCGGCATGTCACAATTTGCTGGTTGCCATTTGTAAGTTTCATAACCAAATTCTGGGCGTTGTGTTAACCTACAAGCCCACATATCCGATAGCCAGCGCTTACATTTAAACCCAGAATACAATGGTCGCCTTTTATCAACAACCCATCTACCCTTTGCATAGTTACAAACTGTCAAGGTAAACATAATATATTAGCATAGCACTACATACTTGCAAGACTGGATAAAACAATGCAAGTTTCGACACAATTTCAGGTTGATAGCCAAAGACCCAAAGAATAGGGCAGTTTATAAATAAATGTACAGGGGGAAAAAAAAAAAGAGCAAAATAGCCACAGGAGTAACCAACACTCATTCCCAGCTACCATAGATGCAATAAATACCAAAAGAAAACCAAATAGCTTGTATAAACCTAGCAATTAGCAGTAAGTAATGGATTTCATACAAATTGAACTGCTAATTCTAGAATAGAGGCAACCAATATGAACTGAGTAGCACAATCCACGTATCTCTACATATGGCATAGACAAACAAGAGTCATCCAGTGCTACATTTGAGAATAAGAGTCCAACCAATGGTATAACCAGAGGTTAGAATCCAGCATTTTTATACCATAATCTCAGGTAAAAATCAGGACTATTGCAAATTAGAGAAATTGAAACAAAAGCGAAGTCAATAGAAATCCGTTGGAGCACCTATAAATCATAAAAAACATATTCAGGCCATCAGTCACATCTCAGAACAACGAGGCAAATTCACTAAATAATATCAGGTACGCCATTAAGGATTGAAACCAACAGTAGCAAGACAAGGCAACAGGCAAGAGCAGTATTGCTACAAATAAATGATAAATGAGGTCAAGCACAAGATATACATTCAGGCATCAGCAAAACATTGCCACACATCATGCATTAAACAAAAGGAAGCGCTTAAAGCTTCAAGAAAAGTAACTACCTTTGTTATCAGATGAAAAGTTTTTCCCGGTTGAGGCTTGTGGAACCCTGACATCTTCTATAATCACGGAAGACTCTTCAGCCACAGGTTCTGTATTCTCAACAACAGGTATCTGCGGTTTTATTTTATCGTCTGTTTCTTCTTTATTCTCAATATTAAATATACGTTGCTCTGTTGTTTCTGTAGTTTCTTCTGTTTCTATGTTTTCATGTGGAGATTCTTGAACAGGTTGATCTTCTGATTTGTTAAGATCTTCTGGTTTGTTGAGATCTTCTACTTTGATGAGATCTCCAGAGGTGTGTGAAGCTACGTCAAACACATCTGAATCAAAAGCAATTAGCATACATCAGAGCAGAAGACAATGAATAAATGAAACCACAACAGCAACAGCAACAGCATCCTTTAAAACACCCACTCAACCAATCATTTTATAAGGAAAAACAATTGTATTATTTAGGTTTACCCAGAGAAGAACATATCATTAAGTAGTAACTAAGATTATGTAGACTGTATAATGCATACATTCATAAAACTTCTAAATACAATGATCCTATCCTTTTAGTCTTTTCTTCAAAAAATGGGAAAAAGATATTTAAAGCCCAAGTCACAGAACACTCATTCCCCTACGCTGTGTATCTAGCAGAACCATTAACACTAATGGAACAAATATAAAACTATTAACGAACCAAAAATATAGAAGATGCAAATTGGCACAAACCTGATGGTAAAATCAAGTGATCTTGGGACGTTACTATATTTGTGAAAACAGGTCTTCGTTCATAAGACCAAAGAAATACAGTCATACATACAACTGCCAACAGAGTAAATGAGAAGTGTTTTCCCCTGGCTCTCTGGATGTTTCCTCCCTTCATTTCTGCAAACACACAAACAGCTTGTCTCACCACATCATAGCGCAGAACAATTGATAAGTTATTCTGCACAACGCCTCTTTAAACTACAGAAGAAATAGCCATAAATTAGAGAATGATGGGAAAAGCATGTAATATACAAAGTGCATTGAGCTGGTAGAACAAAACTTAAATTAGTTGATAACAATGAGATCATATGGACCACAGAATTTCCTGTTGATATTGATAGTATGCATGTGGAATTTCATGTGGGTTCCCTTCAAAAGGGCATATAGGCATATAGCCGTAAACAATTGAGAAACAAGTGTAAGCCTGTAAGATTAATTATTTTAATTTGATGCAATTTGTTGTAACTATTTGCTTATAACAATTCATGTTAGCCGACCCCAAATCATTTTGGGACTAAGGCAATTCAGTTTGTAGTTGTTCTTTTTTATTGCATGGATAAATTACAACATGCTACTAGCTAAATCCAATATCAAAGTCCCAATACATAAACCAAACTACAGACCTACAGTACATCAGATTTTCATTTCGCTATATAATATCCAAATCAAAAAAGGTACTCGAACAAGATAGTTTCTAAGATCTAAGGAAGTCAAGATGTGCACAGCCTTACCTCAAGCCAGTACAAACTACTACCTAATTCATTCTGATGAAAATCCCACAAAACCCAAGTCAACAAGTTTAGAAAACTAGCTCATCCTTAAATAATTATCTTATTCTTAATTTGACCATAACATTGACATCATGGAATCTAAAACTATAACTAAAAAACAAGAACAATACAACTTCTAATCCTTAGCAAATTCTCATTTCTCAAATAAGTAGTTTTTATACTAACAATTATTCTTATTTATTACCCATTTCTATAATAAGCATAAGCTTACTTAACAGATGCTATCATACGAAAAAGGAAGTTGAGACAACGATAATTCGACAAAATAACTAATCATAGTCATATTAGTCACCATCAACACAGGTAATCTCATAACAACTTTTGTTTCTAAATGCTCAATTCCCTCCTGAATTCCAAACTTCGATTCAATAACAAAATTGTTTAATTTAAACAAAAAAAAGTAACTTACTCTCAGAAAATTTTCTAACTAATTTCATGGCTGACCTATTCAATTACATGAACAGGATAAAAATATAAAGGATTAATTTCCCAGTAATCAAAAAACCCAAATCATGCAAACTAAACTCTTAAATTAATTGACTTAATCAAAAATTACACCATCCAAATTCAAACCTCCCCCCTAAAACGCAATTAAAATTTAATCAGACAAAATTCAAAATTTCACCTAAATGGGGCAAAATTTACTGGAAGAAAATAAACATTCAACAATTTTTTTTACCCTAAATCGCATATTACGATGCATCATCATACATCTGAAAATCTGAAATTTGATCCGACTCATCTACCCATCAAATAAAAAACCCTTATCTTCCCATTTTGGTACAAATCACCCCTAAATTATCAAAATTAGCAATGTCATTTGTTTTATATGCTTAATCAAAATCATCAACCATTAATTAGATCAATTTTCCTTCAAGAAAAATCTCAAAAACAGTAATTAGTAAAACAAAATGCATGAAATTCGATGTGGGTAATTTCTAAATTCGATCAAAAATCCCAAAAAAATGCAACATTCAGCTTCAAAGTTCCACAAAATAACAACAAATCTGGGGTTCAAAAAAAAAAACATAAAATCACAATCAAATCAAATATAAACAAAATACCTGGATAAGATTATATTCTTCCTTTTTATGCAAGGTAAAGATGAGTCAAAAGATCGTAAAATTTCGGTTGATTTGGGTTTATGCTTAGATTTTCCAATCAATAGAGAAAAGAAAGGAGAGAGATTTGAGGCGCACAAAAATGGCGCTCTGTAGCAAGTCCTTGCTTTTTGGGTGTCTAATGGTATGTTGCAGCAGTAAACAAAAATAAAAAGGACATGAAAATGAAATTAAATAAGAAATTTGTACGAGTAATCTTTCTATATTTATAAAATAAAAATAATATGGGCATATTATGAGATCCAACTTCCAAACCATTAATTATTACCACTTAGATATTGCCACGTAACAAAAATACTAGTAATTGATAATGGTTCGTTATTTCATTTTATATTTAAAATTTGAAACTTCCTATAATATATATTAGCAACATGATACTTACTTAAATTGTCAAATAAAAAATCTTAATACTTATTTGTAGCCATAAAAAAATAGGGTTATTTATAAAGTTTTCCTTGTATGAGTAACAAAAAAAAAAAAAAGCACACAGAATCAACACCATAATGAAGGAAGATTTAGATACAGACATATTTAATATGATTTACGAGTAAATCTTTTTTTTCTTTTTTTTTTTTTGTATATTTCACAAGTCATATATGGTTATTTTCTTACTCATGGGCGTAGTAATATTTTACAATTACTCTTCGTTCTCTCATAAATGTCCCTATAAGGAATTAAAAATATTTCATTTTCGTTAATTACAAATACTTGCCTTATAGTATTTTATCTTTATTCTATACATGGTCTCAAATGTGCCATTTATATGAGACATAGCAAAACAAGAAAGAACGTTGTAAACATAAAGTACAAGTAGGAATAGAAATGAAAAAAATGTATGGAGGACAATGATTAACTACTCCATGATACATTCTGTGACAATGACTTAAATTTAGGGAGGGAGTGGTTGTGATATTTGACTACTTGATTCAATTTGTCAATTAATTATGGTCATACTCCATATAAATTAAACAATGGCATGTATAATTAAACCAAAATGCTCAAATTATGAGCTTTATGCATAAGTTGTCACAACTCAAATTATGATCATGATCATTTTAATTTTCAATTTCAAATTAAAGTTGAGTTTAGTTGACATTGTATGATTTTTGTTTCAAATATTGTTCCAATTTAGGGCCTGTTCACATTTACTTAATTTCAGTTCAGTTCAGCTCCAATCAGTTCAGTTCAGTTCCAATCAGTTCAGTTCAGTTCAGCTCTTAATTTCCCTCTCACATAAAATATTTATTTCAGCTCAATTCAGTTCAGTTCAGTTCAGCTCCAATCAGTTCAGTTCAGCTCAGTTCAGTAAATATGAACAGGCCCTTAGCTTGACTCTGTCAAAGAGTTGGTAGTTGGGGTATTGCATCTTGTGGACTATTGATTAATGATTATGAATTAATGATAATGTGTTAGGGTAATTGTATTTTCATTTTTTTGTAAGCCCTGTTCTCTTTAGATTATTTTCAGTTTAGTTCAATTCAGTTCAGTTCTTAATTTCCTTCTCTCATAAAAAATTCAGTTGAGTTCAGTTTAGCTCGGCTCAGTTCAATCAATCAGAACAAGCCCATAGTACTATGTGTTTTTGTTGGTCTTCATTAAACTAAATTGCATTCAATTCGTCAAAATTACTATGGCATGACCTTATTTGTAAGCATAACAAATGTTTTATTGTTTTAATATCATCCTACTTACTACCTAATTGTTTCACTCAGTTTCCCGAATGGACGTACACTATTAAATTTCCTTAAAAATTGAAACCAGCTATTACGTAACAACAAATACAAATATTTGAAAACGAACTTCATTCATTGCTATGATTTCAATTATTTGTACGCCCAAATAAATTATAATGGCATTATTAATATAGATTATTTAACACAAAACATAACCTGTCACCCTTTTATACACCCGTTTAATT
Organism: Chenopodium album; assembly: GCF_948465745.1. NCBI lineage: Eukaryota > Viridiplantae > Streptophyta > Magnoliopsida > Caryophyllales > Amaranthaceae > Chenopodium > Chenopodium album. The sequence continues at coordinate 4,682,067 of NC_137855.1, forward strand.
TCCTCAAAATTTCCCAAAAATAAAATTAAAAAACAACGTGCAAGGTGTAACCCAAGTACCCAACTACTACCTATACTCTAAATACTACGTATAATTGAAGTTGGCCTATATAAACTTGGTGAAACCTACCTAACGTATTGCGAGACCACTTCCATAATTGGAGAATTTGTAACGCCCACCTAAAATGAACTTAAATAATCAAGATTATCATCAACTAATGTGAAAGTAAAACTAATTAAACTCTTGTTTAATCAAAAACGGCCAATAAACATGTCTTCATTTTCTTATGATTGTGGAAGGAAGACGTGAATGTTGTTATCAAAATATGACAAGTGTGTGGAATTTCCGGCATATATCTTGGACCACTATTTAATTAAGATCCACTAATTATGACCAAATTCTGCAACGCGTCTAGTATAATTGAAAAAATAATGATTAAGACATGGAAAGAGAAATGTCAAGGTTAAAGCCAAGTACTTTGTACTATGTTTGTTGCAACACTTTTGGATTTGTGACTTTTGAAGACCTAGTGAAGCAAAAGCGTATACGGTCATATCTAATACAATTACTTCGTATATGTTTTTGAACGGAGGAGAGAGCATATCGTAAATATCGCAATCCGATCCCAACATGAAATGAGGAGTAATGGGTCGTCGTGGGTGAAGAATGTACGTCATTTACATTAGTTTTAAAGTTTTGTACAAGAACGACCACTTGAAATTCAAATATTTCATACTCTAACGTAATTCATGGATAGTAACTAACTTACATCTCAATCAATGTAAAAATACTAAATATTTTTGTGTACTAGACAATAGATATTTCGACATTCGTTCTTATCTAGAGCATGTAAAAGGACACTCTTCAAATACCGTAGTTCTCAAATGAGACTAAAATTCAAACTAACCTAAATATCAACGAGTCTAATACGGAGTAATGATATAAAACTAATTTTACTTATCCAAACTCAAAATCAATCTAAAAGATCATTATTCGAAACAATTGGACATAACTCAATCCAAACGATCCGATTGTCTCGATACTTACTCTTATAGTTGAGGCGTGCCCACAACTTATGGTCCGTTTGGCAGCTTTGCATAGTTGTGGGTGATGAAGTAGGGTGTTTTAAAATCCACAAGCTAAGTGTGGCAAACTGGCAACGCGCTATACGGGCCTAGTCCCCATCACTCGTGCTAGCACCCTTTTTGTTGGTCTACGAGTACTCCGTAACTGCTAAGTAAGAGTTTGCCTAATTTTGGCACATGATGGATTTCTGCAGGTAAACACCACCACCGACTTCACACTCAACAGTAAATCAATAATCACTCCTTTTTTTTCATTCAAAAAATAATTCATTTTTTAATTAAGCTGTGATTTTACATTAAATCAATTTTCATTCATCAGCAAGTCAGCAACGATTCACCATCTTCTTTTGTATAAGATGGAAATTAGTACTCCTAAGTTATTAATCCAAAGTACTCTCTTCTGTTGTTACTTTATTTTGTACAGTATTTTTTTATGGTGTTTGATTTAATTGCGCACGTAAATTAAAAATATTGATCATTTTATTTATTTATTAATAAGTTGATATATGAAAAATTGAAAACTATATACAAGTGCTAAGAAACTCAAACAAATAATTCACATGACTATATTTTATTTTATGTACTACAAATCACTAATATTAGTCAAGGTGAATTATGTGAATATATAGTGTTAAAAGTCAAAATGAGAAACTAAAAAAAAAAAAAAAAAAAAAAAAGTAGTCCACGGTAAAAAGTAAAGAGGCAAAGTGAAACACTTTGGGGAGAATGAGGGTTTGTTCACATTTAATGAACTAAGCTGAATTGAACTGATTGGAGCTTAACTAAACTGAACTGAACTGAGCTGAATTGAATATTTTAAGAGAGAGGGAAATTAGGAGCTCAACTGAACTGAACTGATTGAAGCTGAACTGAACTGAACTGAAATTAAGTAAATGTGAACATGCCCTAAAGGTGTAAGTAATACGAAGAACACTTAACAAATAGCAAATGAATGGTGTATAAAAAATTTTCTTTCTTAGGTTAGTTGAAATCTGTAAAATGCATGAATAAATTATTGAGTGGTTTATTTGTTACCCATTTCTTTACAAGATTCTTTGGGTTGAAGTGGATCAATATCAATATTTATTGAGTGATTTGTTACCTACAAGATCAATTGTTATTTCAAGCAATTTAATAATGTATCAACTATCAAATAATTCTTTTTTTTTTTAAAAAAACAAAAAACTATCAAATAATCACATGTAAGCTATGTTTAGTTAATTAGTTTACTCACTTTTTGCTTATTTGATCTGATTTGAACTTAATTTTCTGATTTGATAGCTAATTTGACAAAAGGGTGTGTTCTATTCACTTGATTTTCACTCATTTAAACTTATCTGAACTTATTAGACATTATTAAAACTTATTTTAGTTGTAATTTGTACTTGGATAACCCTTATCAAAACTGATCTGAACTAATTACACTTGAAATAATTGAGAATAAGGTGAGCAGAACATACCCAGAATGTCTTATATGTATACTAATTCATGAGGGAAAAAATATTAAGATTTTATTAGACTTGTTATGTGTAATTTTCAAAATATGATGTATTTCTCATTACGTATTAAAAATAATTCTTAATAAGAAAAAGTCGCACACAAGATGATAAAGTATGATATGGACTTTTTATTTTATTTGGTTTGATCCAATAAGCTCAACTAAACATAGCTATCAAATGACAAAAGAAGATAACTTAAATTATAAACCTCAGATGAATGAAAAGATGTATCGATGTAGTAAAAATTAGAAGGGTGGATGCATAAGTTGCCATAATTCATTAAGTTGGTAAAATTTTAAAGGGTGTGGGTTGTAGAGTGATATTGTAGATGTATAAGATCGAGTTATCTCCATATCACAATCTCTAATCATTCAGAAATACTTGCGTGGACCTGGTTCACAATAATATTATTGTGGACCCGAGGTTTATCCACACGCAACTGACATTATATTGAACATAGTAACCTTTATTTTTAACATAGTAACCTTATTTTTAACATAGTAACCTTTATTAAAAGTTGTATAACGTTTAATACTATTGTGAACTTGAAGTACGACGTTATGACCCTAATTTTAACATAGTGACCTTTATTATTAATATTGACCTTATAAAAATATTTCATTAAAAAAATTAACCTCTTATAGCCTATATATTACCAAAATGACTTTTATTTTCAACATAGTGACCTTCATTTTATTATAGTGACTTTTTTTTTTTTTCATTAATAAAACAGCCATAGTTCCTCTAATGTTAGTGGTCCACAATAAATTAGTGTGAACCAGGTCCATTTAAGAATTAGCAACTTTAGCAAGTGAGTTATTGAATTTGCAATTAAGGACTTGTTCTCTTCAACTTGTACTTATTACTTATTTCTTAATAAATTTAAATCAGATCAGATCGGACCATAAACATTCAGATCAGAACTTTTAATAATCATTTACTTAGTGCTAAATATGGTTAATTGCGTATTAACAGAAATTATAAAAATTATATATTTGAAAAGTTCATAATGAGATAAATCTAACAAGATCAATTTTGATAATGTTTTTCCTTATACATTAGTATTAAAACGCGGTCAAAATCTACTCAAATTATTGAATCATATTAGACCAGACCAAACATTCATAAAATCAGACCTGATTTAGTTGTTTTAGGTGAAGAGAACAAGTCCTTAGTATGGTCATACTTGGACGAAGAGTCATATAGTATGAGTCAATCTTAATGTAAGACAATTAGTTTAATATCAACATGATAAATACACAAACTAAGCATAGCAATGATAGCATAGTACTATTTTTTTGGACCGGATCAAATAAATCAAATTTAAATCAATTATGTGTCATGTAATTTAGTTTAAATAAAATTTAACCCTCTATAATTTGACTAATTCGAATTAGGTTAATTTTATTGAGAAATATTCAACCATTCAACTTATCCACTTGATTTGCAAGTTGGAAAGTAATTTTTTAACCTACTTCAAAATTCATAATTCAATTACTTGCATTCAACGAAAAATTCCCTACTTTCCTACATTGGCTAATCCTTTTTTCTGCAAATTTACGGCACCTTTATTTACCCTTTTCCCCCCTCATTATCACCATCAAAACCCCAAAAACCTCAACAATATTTGTAAATTCTTCCAACATTCAAATTCAACCGATTCAAAAACTTAAACCCCAGATCAATTATTAAATCATCCATTAAAAATCAATAATCCCATCTTAATTAATATAAAATTAGATTAATACCCAGAATTATTTCCCTATATTTATCTCCTTTCTGCTGCTCTTCAGTATTCACACACTCACTAGCAGCTTCCATTCTCTCTCTCATCTACTAGAGAGACAAAATTATAGTATGAATCAATTTTTATAATAGTTTTTTTTCCTACCCAGATCCAATCAGGTACGCCCCATTTCCCTAGATCTTCTATGTTTTTTTTTTGAATTTTTTTTGGTGCATAATTGTACTAAATTATGATTATTGAACATAATTTACGATCTGGGTATCTGTTGATTTTATTGTATTATGATGATTCAGCTGTTAATTGCTGATTTCGATGTTATTATGTCATAATTGGATGGTTTTTGAGTGGATCTGTGTAGCTTGCGTAATTAGTGGAATTTAGTTTATAAACTATGGTTTTGAATTTTATAGAAATTGTTGGTAATTGGTCTGTCTGATATTGATTGTAATATAAGATAAGATTTATAATTGATGCAACAATTTGTTTTAATATATTTTTAGGGTGACTGTAGTGTATGTTATAGTGTAAAATTTGGTTGTTATGGAATTTTATACAATATGATTCAATATCGAATGGGTTTTCTCCAATTTTGTGATAGGAGTAGTTTGATGCAATGAAGATAATGTGTGAAAGACTGAAAGTACACAAGGGTGTTGGAATTATGATAATCTAAGTTGATTTGTTATAATTGAAACAGGATTAGTAAAAGTTTGATTAAAAAGAATTAAAGGGATGGCGACGGGGAGGTATACGAGGATTGATACAAAAAGACCGTCCTCGAGCTACTGTTCCACGGTGACTGTGGTGGTTTTTGTAGCTCTTTGCTTGGTTGGGGTATGGATGATGACGTCGTCATCGTCGGATATTTCAACTCCTAACATAGATGTGCCCCAGGAAAAGCAAAAAACTGAGGTGAAACAGGATGTAGTGAAAGACAACAATGAGAGCCCTGCCCCTCAGTTTGAGGACAATCCGGGTGATTTGCCCGAGGATGCTACTAAAGGGGACAGTAGTGTTAAGTCACCTTCGGAGGAGAAGGGCAATAATGAAAGCTCCAATGAGACGCAATCTAAGGAAAAGCAAGAGGAGCAGTCAAAGGAGGTTGAAGAAGGCAAGTCAGAGGAGACTAACAAGAGTGAATCAAATGATAAAGTGAAAGAAGAAAGCTCGGAATCCAAGAAAGAAGATGGAACTGAGGGTACAAAGACGGATGGCGATGGGAATGATTTTGGTGAAAAGAAGGAGTTAGAAGAAGGTTCCGGTGAGAGTAAATCAGAATCAGATGAGAATGAGAAGAAGTCAGAGGAGAGTCCTAGTGAAACGCAAGAGGAAAAGAAAGAGGAAGGTGGAATAGAGGAGAAGGTGGAGCAAAAACAAGAAAATGAATCTGATGAAAGTAGCAAGATGGAAGATGGTGAAGCAAAAGAACAGGGTTCTCAAGAGGTCTTTCCTTCTGCGGCTCAGTCAGAGCTTCTTAACGAGTCTACCACCCAGAATGGTTCTTTCTCAACTCAGGCTGCTGAGTCAAAGAGTGTAAAGGAAGAACAAACTCCCTCAAGCCAACAGGAAGAGTTTACATGGAAGCTCTGTAACACAACTGCTGGGCCAGATTATATTCCTTGCCTTGATAATTGGGATGCAATCCATCACCTGAGGAGTACTAAGCATTATGAGCATCGGGAAAGACATTGTCCTACTGAGCCTCCCACTTGTCTTGTTCCTCTCCCTGAAGGTTATAAGCGACCGATTGAGTGGCCGAAAAGCAGGGAAAAGGTAGACAACATGCAGCCATCACTGTGCAATTTTATTTTCTGTTCTGTTTTTTTGCTAAAAGGGGCTATTTTGATGTGTTTCTGCAGGTCTGGTATGCTAATGTTCCACACACCAAGTTAGTGAAGATTAAGGGGCACCAGAATTGGGTGAAAGTTAGCGGCGAGTACCTCACTTTCCCTGGTGGCGGAACTCAATTCAAGCATGGAGCTCTTCACTATATCGAGTTCATTGAACAAGTGAGCCTCCATTTTGCTTTTGAACAACTTTATGTGAACTGTCCTTGCTCTTGGGGTGCCTTCAATGCATTTAAAAAAATATAAAGAAAGAAAAAAAAATGTAGTTAATATGAGTATACCTTCCTAACTTCCTTAGTGTCATGCTTGCCATGTTGCTTATTGCTGTATCTTTGTTATTTCCATAGATGTTACCTGATATTGCATGGGGGAAACGTTCACGTGTTGTGCTGGATGTTGGATGTGGAGTTGCCAGCTTTGGAGGTTTCCTTTTTGATAAAGATGTGTTGACCATGTCATTGGCTCCAAAAGATGAACATGAAGCTCAAGTGCAGTTTGCTCTTGAACGAGGGATTCCGGCCATATCTGCTGTGATGGGAACACTGAGACTGCCCTTTCCTGGGATTGCTTTTGATATTGTCCATTGTGCTAGGTGTAGAGTTCCATGGCATGCAGAAGGTAGTTTTAGCATATTTGTCTTGTAAATTATAGATTTCTCTTAGGCAGATGTTCTGTATTGGAGTTTGACCATATTCTCACTTCAGCAATTCAGTATAATTATTTAAATTATTGTGTTGCAGGGGGGAAACTTTTGCTGGAACTAAACCGTCTGCTGCGTCCCGGAGGTTACTTTGTATGGTCTGCCACTCCAATATATCAGAAGCTTGAAGCAGATGTTGAAATTTGGAATGGTAAGTTATGAATCAGTGTTGTTCATAGTTAATGATTTTCGCAGTTGATTTTAACATTACAACTCTTTGTTCCTCGTTAGTAATTGATTTTGAAATTTTGCCAAATTATATGTTTCTTATTCACAGCCATGTCTAAACTGACCGAACAATTGTGCTGGAAACTCATTAAGAAGGAGAAAGATACAGTGAATGGGGTTGGTATAGCAATATATCAAAAGCCATTTTCTAATGAGTGTTATGAACAGAGGTCGCAGAATGAACCCCCATTGTGTGAGCAATCTGATGATCGTAATGCTGCCTGGTAATTTCTTCTTCTTTTTTGTCGTCTTAGTTATTTTCTTCTTATCTTTGGGATGCCTAAGATCATTTTAGGTAGTGGCAGATCCAGAATTTGATCCATGTGGTTTTGGAGTTGTTTTAACACGACACCAAAATACATTTTAGGGACGGAGTTTGACGCCTGCTGTCACTAAAATATGATTTTGCTGGAAAAAAAAAGAAGCTTTTAATTGCACTACAGTTGCCCAACATGTAATCCATCCACTAAAAAAGGATACAAAGTTAAATTCATATTGACGAGTAGGATTTTATTCATTTTCTCGTTTATCCCTAACAAGTGAATCACACACCGGATACACAAAGTTAGTGATAAAATTTATCAATTAGTAACTTTCGATTTTCTAACAAAACAGGTTGTTTTATATTCTTTATACAAGGCTTTTGAGCATCGTAGCTTACAAAGCTGAGGCGTCAATTTCTATTGTTGATGTCAACTTTTATAAATGCTATCATAAATATCACTTCAATTTTAAATTTCTTACGTCACAGAGTATGTCCTTGACACAAATGCCTCAACCTTTTTAGCTATGATGATAGAAAGTTTTGTAAAAAAATAATTGGAGAGTTAAGAAAATAATTATAAAAACAAAAGAGAGTTGAGAGAGGATCTAGGGTTCATCCAACTGTCCAAGTGATTTTTCCCCATTGTCAGTGCATGGAACTGGACTTTGCTGATTCTTTGCATTAGGTTATGTAATTATGTTTGTAGTAAGAATTTGACTCTATTTAGACATTAGTATGATATATGCATCATATTAGTAGCTATGAATTTCCCAGCTTAGAATGTTCACTTTGAACTTTTGCAGGAATGTCCCTTTACAATCATGCATGCACAAAGTACCTCAAGGTGAAACTGAACGTGGGTCTCAGTGGCCAGAGCAATGGTCTGCCAGGCTGCAGAAACCACCATACTGGTTAACTAGTTCCCAGGTTGGTGTTTATGGTAAGTCAGCACCCGAGGATTTCACTGCAGATAATGAGCACTGGAAACGTGTGGTTAGCTCGACATATCTTAATGGCATGGGTATCAGCTGGTCCAATGTGAGAAATGTGATGGATATGAGAGCTGTCTATGGAGGGTATGTTTCATTTACTGTGATCTAATTTTTGCCTATGATATTCTCTTGTGAGGTGCATAATAATACTATTGTTATTGACAGATTTGCTGCAGCTCTGAGAGACTTGAAACTCTGGGTAATGAATGTGGTGACAGTAGATTCACCCGATACACTTCCTATAATTTATGAACGTGGTCTGTTTGGGATTTATCATGATTGGTGCGAGTCATTTAACACTTATCCTCGATCTTATGACCTCCTCCATGCCGATCATCTCTTCTCCAAAATTAATAAGAAGTATGTACCATGAGTCAAATTTAAGGAGTACTAATCATACCATAAAACTTATCTGATGTGATTATGCTAACTCTGAATTACCTTTTTGTGATCTGAATTCTATAGGTGCAACATGCGAGCCTTGGTTGCGGAGGTTGATAGGATCTTAAGACCAGAAGGTAAGATCATTGTGCGTGATAACGTTGAGACCATCAATGAGTTGGAGACAATGCTCAGATCTATGCATTGGGAGATCCGGATGACCTATTCCAAGGACAAGGAAGGTTTGTTGTGTGCCCAGAAAACAAACTGGCGGCCCGAAGAGGTAGAGACCTTAAAATATGCTCTCATGTAAGATATCTGGTCTCCGGAAAGGATCTCCAAGCCACACATTTTGATTACTTGATTAGGTATTCTTTCAGTTATTTAATAGTTGCAAATTGCATTTTGTATCAAACTGTAATTTTTTGCTCCCCCCTCCCTTCAAAAAAATAGAGAAAGTTCTTGGTGTTTAGGTCTCGTCTCCCCAAACCCTTAGTGGGTTAATTGTAACATTATATTAGTTTCATGATGAGGATATATTGATTTTCTGCTAGCATATAGCCACAGAACTCTGCGTAAATGTTGATAATTTTGTTTCTGTGTCATACTGGATAGTATTGTAAGCATTATATTAAAAGTTAACGCGTAAATTGTGATACATTTGTTTTTCTTTTTTTTTTTTTTTTTCAACTGAGCTCTGTCTGCTCCTACATGGCTCTTTGTATTTTGCACTTTTGCAAGTTTTTGATATGGTCTGAATGAAAGTTTCTACTTGTCCATCCAAGATACAATCATAGGGAGTGTGGTGTTGAATTCGAACGCCTTTCATTCTGTAATCACTAATTGCATTTGCTAATCTACAGCCATGAAATTGTAGGCCTTTTCGGGGTTTTGTATTCAGAGGCACTAATTTCTGCTCCTGCATTATTAGCAGGCTGATATCTCTAAATTCATGGGGAGCAACATGAAAAGATGTCTGAAAACCTACTAATAACCTCCAAAATTCTATAACCTTACTCTGTTTTTTCATTGATCTTACTACAAATTACTCACATAATTGCCCAATTATTATTATACTTTTAGCTGGTCCACTTGATCAAGAATATGGACACAAAACTACAAAAGGATTGCCAAATCTGGATCTAAATCCAATCCAATCATATTTATAAAATTGGATCTAAACTGACAGCTAATGAACTCTTGGGTCCTGACTCATGGGTTCCGATTGCTTAATTTTGGACTTGCTTGTTTGTAAAGGAACGCAGAAGACAAAAGTATACTTCATCAGTTTCCCGCCTTTTAAGTATCTCGATCTATATACATTTACCATTAATTTATTAAAACACGTTGAAATGACTCTATTGTATCTTTCTCTTAGAGTTTATGAATGAAATAAAATATACTTATATAGTTGTATACTAGCGTTTTGTCAAAAACTAGCTTCATAAACTCATTTAGACATCAACGCAAATATTTGTGCCTTTGTGGTAAATTCAATTACTATAATAAATTTATATATTTTCAAATAGTGAAATGTTATCCTTTCAACTTTTTCCAGTTCTTGATGTCATTTGATAAAATATGATACTCTTCATTAATAATAATGTACGAGTGCAAGATAGACTATTTAATTTTAGACAACAGTCATAACACTAATCGGAGGAATATTATGTTTTGGATTATTATTTTTTTTTTTAGTTTTTGTTTGACACAATGTTTTGGATTAAATTAGCACAACATTATTTATGCATATCCTTTACATGTTGAATTGCATGCCTTTCTTTTATTCTTCTAAAATCTTGCCTCAAATGTCTACATAATCTTACATATTGTACGGAAGTACGGCTAGTAAATTATCTAATAATGCTACACTAACTACACAAAAACAAAAATAAGTTAAAATTAGGTCATATGAATGCTGTTTTATCAACATTAATAGGTAAATTAGGGCTCTTAAAAGAGAGCGAGTCCCACGGTCAAAATTAACCAAACACTTACCACTTCACTAGCCTATTTTTTTGCTTTTTTTTGCCATTTATTCACAACCCAGCAATTCTTATATTATTTTCCTTCCTAATTATCACTAATTCAATTTTCTCAAATAAAAAAATAATTAATACTTGTGAAAGATAACAAGTAAACAAACAAAAATAAGAAAATAAATAAAATTGTATAGACATGGATGGTGAAAGTCAAAGGATCAAGCAAGATAGAATCAAACAAGAAAGCCCGGATAGCCCTTGTTCTAAGAACAATAGCAACAACGACGACAACAACAACAGCAACAACAACAATAACAACAACAACACGAGTAATAAAGAGCAAGACCGGTTTCTCCCTATAGCGAATGTAGGGAGGATCATGAAAAAGGTTATTCCACAAAGTGGAAAAATATCTAAGGACGCGAAAGAGACCGTTCAAGAATGTGTTTCCGAGTTTATAAGCTTTGTCACGGGGGAAGCTTCGGACAAATGCCAAAGAGAAAAAAGGAAGACTATCAATGGGGACGATATTATATGGGCTATAACAACCCTTGGTTTCGAGGATTACGTGAATCCTTTAAAAATGTACCTTAATAAGTATAGAGAGTTTGAAGGGGAGAAATTAAATGTTCCTAAGCAACAAAGATCAAATGATCAATTTTCACAACAACATAATCATCAAAGGTTAGTACAACAACACCACCAACACCATGACCAATTTCAACAAGTTGATCAAGGGTTGTCACCTTATGCTACTAGTATATATTCTTCTACAAACCCATTGTTACTTCCTCAACCATCTTTTCCGGTACCGGAGCAGCCGTTTTCTTTGCCCTTCTCACCAAGTTCTATTCAAAAGAATTACCAACATCAAGATCAAATTGATTCATCAGTTGGCCATTGGTAAAGAAGAGAAAGTAACTTGCTCTTGAATTCGTGTTCTTAAACTTTTTAGTATTTTTTTTTGTTTATTTTTTTATATTTTTTTTCACTATGGAATAATAGAATGTGATACATAGCAATATAGTATAAACATATATATATGAGGGAAACAACCACATATACTTATTACAAAGATTGAAATTTATAATTGATTAGTTTTTCATTGTTTTTTTTTTTATCTTTCTGAATCCTTGTATAGTGAGCTATATATTTTGATTAACGCAAACAATTTAGAATTATGGTGTTCATAAAGATTCAAGGTATTTATAAAAATTAAAACCTTTATTTTTCTATTCCAGGTTCATATAGTATTAATAAAGTTTATTGTCAAATGAATTTTTTACGATTAAAATTTAACAGTTGATTTAATAACTTTACACCATTTCTTCTATAGTATGGTCCGTTGGTAATCTTGGTCTACTAATTGGTGTACAAAATGACATGGTTAAAGGTCTATTCATAGAATTCTTGGTTTGTGCACTAGTACATACTTATAACAAGATAAGACGTGTTGGGGTTTTCTTGGTTATTTAGTCATGCTTGATTTGTACAATTTTTTTGTTTTATTAATAGTAGATGTTTTGACATAGATTGACACTCTAAATTTGACTATTTTCTTTATGTGGTTTTATTAAGTTGTTTTTATCACAAATTTTGGCTTTTTCCATTTAAGTGTTTAGTGCAGGTATGCCCAACAGAGAGTGGACATGAGAGGTTAGGAAGCACGCTAATTATTCATTAGAGTTTAGAGAGAGGTTGAGAAGCAAATAAAAGAGGTAGAGATTAATAAAATTATTAGGAGATAGATGAATTCAAGATAAGTAGTAAACAAATAGACACATAATAAGTGTGTATTACAAGAATGGAGTATGGAGGGACACTCATAAAGTGTATAGCATCGAAGTATTGGAAGATATGTATATAGATACTTGCTCTCAAATGATACCCAACACCACTATTTATAGGTGACGTATGGAGGTGAAAGAAGTGTGTGAAAAATTCTACACATATGTTTTTTAAATTGCCACATAAATCTAGAATCTTCATGACCATTCACCAAATTCAAGATTCTTCCACAATTCTCCATCAATTTCTCAATAAACAAGATTTTTCTTAATTTTTGAATAACTTCAGATATAATTAATTGGGCTTATGAAATTTGTGCCACACTAACCCAACATTAGATAATGAAGCACCTCACCACTCCTTTGGTTTTTCCCTTTTGCCAAGGAGTAAGCTACTGCTAAGAATTCCCCTTGTGTTTATAAGAGAAGTGCAAGTATATACCCAATATATATAGAATGTGCACGACATATATAGAAAATTCAACCCCGCGTTAATCACATTAATGCAATTGCATACAAAATCAATGTAAAGAAACCAAAAGCACCTCTAAAAGCCTCTTGGTCCAAGTATATTACTATAGTACATGGGTGGCAAATTCAAACAGATAATAAAAGGGACATAATTCGGTAAAATAATTTACTTATACCTACCTACTAAATAAAAAAGATAAAAGGTTTCAACACGTTTTTTTTTTTTTTTTTTTAATTATTATACAATGCGAATATAACAGTACACGCACACCATACAAACATGAGCCTAGTACAAACCAAAACGAGAAGACATATTCTCTAACTTCATTTCATTTTATTTTACATTGTACTTAATTATGAGCCTAGTAGCTTAAAAAGAGAGTAAAAAATTAAGGCAAATTAGAAGAGGGTAACCACTGGAAAAAGCTTTGAAGGGTAGTAACGTCAGCTCTGTAATGAAATTGGGTAAATTCCATCAAATGAGGCCATTTAAAATCAGGGTATCTCCTAGACTTTGTCCCTTCTTCTCTATCAATCAGATCTTGTGGGGGCCTCACTATTTTGTCTTCTTTTGGATTCACAAAGAAAACCAATGATTTTCTCTCTTTCTTCTTGTTCACCACTGCCCTATGCAAGCAACTCTTGTATCTCCCATTAGACAATGCCTACACATGCATAAAAACAATTTTACAATCATACTATGCGCTAAAAATATATTTCGTGTATATATGAAAACAAAGGTAGCTCTCTTTTTTAGATTTGATTATCAATAATAAACTCAATAGATAAAAAAAAAAAAAAATTACAATCAATATCCCTCAGGTTATCATATGATCTGACAGAATTTTACAATCATACGATGCGCTAAAAATATATCTTTTGTATATATATAAAAACAAAGGTAGCTCTCTTTTTCAGGTTAAATTATACATGAAATTTATGTAACTCATCAATAATCTAAAAGTACAGGAAATAATCATAGCTGTCTATTTGGTCATATTATGACAGAATTTCGGCCCAATCTTTTGCTTAAACTTCATCTTTTTAAGTCGGTGAATACTTTGATCATCTCAAAAAATTCTTTTAATACCCTAATACATACATATGTGTACACGTACTGAGACACTGAGTCACCGAGTATCTATCTATATACGGCGCATATTATTAACTATAAATTTAGAGAAAGTCAAAAAGAGCATGAATGAGATTTGATCTTTGAGTAACATTGTACATTTTAAGGCCGCTTTAACCAATTAAGTCAGTAAATCTTTACATTTTATGATAGATTATTGTATTTCATTTCTATATACTCGTACATATTGTATGTACGAGTTTATAATAATAAAACTTATGCTACCAATTAAATTAACTGGGTATTGTGCAATATATAAAATTTCTAATAGTCAAGGAGGTCATAAAAATTTATGTATAGTGTAAAGCTCAAATTATTTGAATGGAAAAAAAGAAAGCCTCAGCCATGTAATTAAATCAATTACTGTTAAAGTCAATATTATCCAAGCAACTTGGCAAATTGTGTACCTAAATAAATTCAGAGTACTACGTTGGTGATTCGTTCACAATGTACTAGATATGGCCTACTTAGAGTATAAATCTTCTGATGTGATTCCAAAAATCATGTCATAGTCCAAACAATTATAAACTTAGAAAAATTATGATTTAAGAAGTTATATTGGAGTACTTATGTCTATCCTTATAGCAACAAAAGAAAATGGATGGATTCATGAATTTTTCTCATGTGTCGAGTCAAATTGGAGTATTGGACATATATAGAATAAAAAGTTCATACATATGCATGTTGCAGTTTAAAAAGAACGGATGAAATGTTTACCATGAAAGTGTCACCTATGTTAATAACGAAGGCATCTTGTCTAGGTCGAACAGCTTGCCATTTGTTGTGTGCAAAAACTTCAAGGCCACCAACCTGGTCTTGGTGTAGAATGGTCAAAGAAGTCGGGTCACAATGCGGGCCTGTGCCAAAGGTTAGGCTTGGTTCATTGCATGGTGGGTATGAGTTGCATCTAAATAGTGAGTTTCCATCTTCAAAAAATTTCCTAAAATATTGTCTTTCAATTCCCAAGCTTATTGCTAGTAGCTCAAATATTACTAGAGAGAGATCCTTCATGGCTTCACAATATCTTTGGTACACCCACCTGCGGATACGTAAATATATTAATGTACATACAAATATACAATGCGATGTTCAGTCATGATATATAAATATATGAAATATTAATGATAATGACTATAGTATCGGATAAGCATACTTTTACATTTAACCAATTAAAACATCCAAATGGTATATTGTAAGAGTACGTTACGTTGTTTTATTATTGTTATAATTTAAATTTTGTGATTAAGACGTATTGGACACATGGTGACTTGTGAGTTATCAGTTTATTATATCTCTAAAATTCGAAATCTGAAAACCATTATTTGAAATTGAACAAAAAATAAGTCTTGTTATCACTGTTGTGAGTTATTACAGATTATTATATAGTATTTTTTTTCCCAAGTGAACCAACTTTTATGAAACTAGAAATGGTAGGGCATGATTGTTTTTACAACCAATTTCTAGCTTTTCGATTGATATAAGATGTAAAATATACTTATAACTAGTCATAAAGTCATACACATACTCCATTTATTAATCATACTCCGTATTTATCTGTTGTACATTTTTAAAATCAACATGATTTTTTTAGCATTATATTATTTTTTACATTAGTTTCTCTTATATTTTTTTTAAATTAATTAAATGGACTAAAGTTAACCTCATTACACTATATATGTCTATATATACTCTGGTTCTCTCAAATCAGTTGCAATAATTTGACTTTTACACTATCTATGTATTACTTTAACCACATATTTTTACCGTGCATAAAAAACTATAAGTGTTATTAGATAAAGTATTGCATATTAGTTTTAACATGTAATACTTATATGATATCAACTTAATTATAATCTTTACTACTCGATATTTAAAGATACTAATGGTCAAACTTTTACAATGACTAACTTAAAAGTATATATGTCACATCGTCGTAATTAGTTTAAAACCAACTTACCCTGCATATTCAAAGTCCTCTCCTAATGAAGATTTGATATAATCAAGCACAATAGGCTTATTACCACCTTGATGATCATCAACATAATTGTAACCAAAAGAGAAAGTCTCTTTCCAAGGAAGTTGTTTAGAAAATCTATGAGCATGGGCACCAGAATAGCCCCACATTTCTCCTTTCTTCCTCTGAACCCTTAACTTCTTATCCAATGGCAACTTGAAGAGGCCATCCATTTGATCATGGGCAGCTCCAATGAGGCTCGAATCGACTCGATGATTCGTTACTTGGAAGAACCCATGGGTTAAACATGCCTTATTGATCAACTCAGCAGCATGTTTGATGGCCTCTTCATCACCCCTAAAGAAGCCATCCAAGTCTACCAATGGTTCATTGAGCATATCATTGTTGTTTTCTTGTTGTTGCATCGAATCGAACCCGGCCCAAATGAACTCTTTTGGTAACTTGGGTTGGTTTTGTATGGATGGATCAAACACTATGCTCTCATTTGAGCTCATAATGCATGATGAAGACATATTTTATATAAAAAAAAATATGCTAAGTAGGTTTATATATAACTTGATTGAAAATGTATATATTTATATATGTGTTAAGTACTAACTTTGGTACAATTTTTAAGTGAATTAAATGGAAAAATGTGGGTGCTATTTATAGGGAGAATTTCTAATGAAAAATTAAATAAAGGGGGCCAACCATTGTGGTCCATTGGGGAAGTACAATGCAAAGAGGTTAAAGAAGATGAGGTAAGACTAAAAAAGATTGGAATATAAACAAAAAAAACATACATTTACTTGGTCACTCTTATCTTCCACTAGACAACAATGTAAGCCCTTTGATTTTGCAGCACATTTTATCCTTTTCTTGCTCTTCTTCTTCATGTGTGTTTTTGTCCAATTGTGTTCTCTTGTTGCTATTTGAAAACTTGCTTCTTCCCTAGGGCTCCCTCTTTGGGTGTATGTATATTTATATTCCTCGATCGCGTAACGTCTGACGATAGTTGATGATTTTGTGATTGAATCGGTGACTATTAGTTTGGACTGTTCTTTTATTCGGATAAACTGTACGTCCGAATCAAGTTATACTGTAAATTTAATTATTTTTTGGGTATTGGAAACAATGAAAAATATAATAATTATCGTTTCAAATTTTGTGAAAATGATTACATGTGATACATTACAGAATTATTATGTAAATTGATGGATTTTCATTTTTGATAAAATAAATTATATATTGTACAACAATACACTCCCATTGTCCCTAGCGCAGCATTTCACCTCAATATATAATAGGTGGAAGATAGAAACTAAAACTAAAACTAAAACCCTAGGGCATATTCATTATTGTTTTTTTATAAAATCTAAAACAAAAAACTAGAAAAAGTTATTTCACTTTTTAGCTATTCGTTTTCTAAATAATCACGATTTTAATAGAGTTGACTAGACAAAATTGTTTATTTATTTACAAATTTGCCACTTCATAACAGATTCTGTTTATCAAGGAGATAAACTGAAACTTCTTCATTTTTAATTCTATATAAGACATAGTCCTTGTTTCTTTATTGTTTTTTTAGGTTTATAATAATGTTTCCCCCTTTTGTGAGGAACTTTTCTCCCTCGAAAGAAATTGTTTCCGATCTCTTTCGAAAGACAAGGATTTTTAGACCTCCTTTGAAAGACAAGGTTTATCTCCTCTTTTCGAGGGAGAAATTTCTTAGTTTTGAATCCATGGTAGCAGATCTAATGGATACTCGTGAAATTATTTCGTTGGTGAAAAAGTTATCAAGTTTTCGAATACGAACAGATGAATCAGAAGGAAAACATCCTCACGGCTACAAAGGATCGTTAGATTGTCTCTCTAACAAGGCTGTAATTTTCAGCGATATAAGCGGGAGATGCTCCGCAGTGCAAGATCTACTCGACGATCGTAGTTTTTATGAAGGAAAATTCTATTTGATTCAATATCTTATGTATTTGTTAATGTCGAATCTCTATTGTAGATGTCGTATGACTTTTAATTAATGAAATATTTTTGCTATTCAAAAAAAAGAAAAAAAAAAGACATAGTCATATCATGTATCATATGTTTGTTTGTTTTTTTTTTTAGCACTGAAGTGATACTATTTGAGCCCTAGCTTTTCACTTCCTTACTTTATTTATTTATTTCTTTATTTATGTTGCTACTCGTATTTATCAGTGTAATATGATTAATTGATTATGCCCATGATTAGCTATTTAGCCAAATTATATATTTAGGGCCTTAAACTAACTGACCTAAAGTGTTAAATATGACTTGAATCATTCGAATTGATCATTTGCTTTAATAGAGCAGTTTTTTGTGCATGTTGAAAAGGAAATGTCGTGCTAACAATTCAAAATATGGCGTGCTATATATTAAATGCCAATTACCATTTATCATTTGGATAGTTGAGTAGCTTGTGGTTAAATGCTTATATATATATATATATATATATATATATATATATATATATATATATATATATATATATATATATATATATATATATATATATATATGGGGAGGCTCTCATGAGAATTTATCTTTTGTGAGAATTTATCTTATGTGAGAACACTTTTTATGTTCTAAATTTTAACTCTTATGTTCTAAATTTTAAATCTGATGTTCTAAACTTTTCCTTAGGTGTTCTAAATTAAATCAAATGTTCTAATTTAGTACTCACATGTTCTAAACCATAAATTAGTTAAGTTTGATATTATAAATTTTAAAAAACTTGTTCCAAAATTTTAACTTGTATGTTCTAAATTTTAAAACGTGTGTTCTAAGATTTTTAATTATATGTTCCAGATTTTAAAGCGTATGTTCTATTTTTTACTCGTATATTCTAAATTTTTTACTCACATGTTCTATATTCTATATCAATTTATTCTAAATTTTTATTCACATGTTCATAATCTTAAATCAGATGATCTAAATTTTACTCATGTTTAATATTTCATAAATCAAATTTACTAAATATTTAATCACTTATTCTAATTCTTAAATAAGATGTTCTAAACATATTACTCACCCTGATGTTCTAAATTATTACTCATATGTTCTAAATTTTAATTTGAGTCACATGTTCTAAATTTTTACTCTTATGTTCTAAATTTGTACTCACATGTTCTAAATTTAAGATCAGTTCTCATATAAATACAATTTCTCACATATGGGCCTATTCTCACCGAATCCCTCCCCTATATATATATAGCCATTAGGGGTACATATAGCATTATCCTTTTTTTTACCTGAGATCCGATGCGAACAATAAGTCGAAGGAGCGGAGTAAAGTCTCACGTAATTATAATTTTGTTGAAGCATATATAAGTATTTACATTTAAAGATTACACACTAAGTATTATATTTGCATTAGAATCTTGAAAGAATATTTCAAATAGACAATTAAAAAGAAGTGTCGGAAGTACAATAGTGTAATTGGAGGGGGAAAAGGGAAAAATTAAAAGGGGTGGTATTGAGTAAGTACATGAGAGACATGTGGAGTAATTAACGTCGGAAAACATGGTTAATGAACTGGCTTAAGATGCAATCTCAAAAAAAAAAAAAAAAATAAATATAAGGAGATATTAAAAAAGTGAAAGGTATCACAAATTCGCCAATTATATACTAACACGTACACCTTTTCACTTTTTCTTTCCTTTTGTGGAAAGGTCAAGAGAAATAGTCAAATAGCAATACTACCCGCTTTTTTTTATTATTTTTTTTAAGTATCTTTAATAATAAAGCATACCACCCGTTTAATAGAATGGAAAATTTCACAAATAGTACAAGGGTTTTGGATTAGTCATTTTATTTTAGTCCCAAACTAGGTTAAAACCCGTGCGATGCACGATTTATATAAAATCTATTTTTAATTTGTACATTTTAAAAATAAATCGCTATTACACATGAATATAAATAAGAATTACGTATATTTTGTAATTTTAAATTTTTTTATTTTTTCATCAAAATTATGATATAGTATCTGCTCAACGTTGTCTAATTCATAGTTCAATGTAGGAGATCATTTATTAGTGTATTATTTAAAATTGTTTCAATTTCCTAAGATAAATTGATAGGTTTTAGTTGTAATGTAGAAGCTTCCAATATTTAAATTTCAAAAATGTTAAATATGATAACTCAAAAAAAAAACAAAAAAAAAAAGAGATGACATCATCATTGCATTTAAGCGAGAAAATTTTCATAAAGAAAGCGACACGTGGGCAATAGTGATGTCAGCAACTTTTGTTTTAGTAATAGTTAATAGATTTTCATTGAGAAAGCGACACGTGGGCAATAGTGATGTCAGCAACTTTTGTTTTAGTAATAGTTAATAGATTTTCATTGAGAAAGCGACACGTGGGCAATAGTGATGTCAGCAACTTCTGTTTTAGTAATAGTTAATAGATTTTCATTGAGAAAGCGACACGTGGGCAATAGTGATGTCATCAACTTCTGTTTTAATAATAGTTAATAGATATCTCTTACCCAATGTGAAACCACCGTTGCTCTATAATTTGCACAAGATGTTAAAAATTCCAAGGAGGGCAAGGACTATATCTATATGTTCAATATATACTACGAGTACTATATATACAAAGTATATATGAACCATAATCGCATTTATTTTTAAACATGAGTTGTGTTTTTTTTTTTCATCTTAATTCGGTAAGTTATTATTAAATCTAATTAAAACTAGTCAGATTGAATCAAACTAAAATATGAGATCATAAAAAATAAAGCCTTAGAGAGATAAAAAAAAAAAAGATTAAACGTTAAAAAAAAAATTAAAAAAAAAAGGCTATAACACCTCATTAGGTAATAAGAGCACAAGCTAAATTAATATCTGAATTATATTTAATTTTTAGGATTACTCGTGTTTTAAATCATTTTTTGAACGACCCAAATATCTTGTTTTTAAATATGTGCACAAGCTAAACCCCTTGAACCGCCTATGTACGTGCACATAAAAACGTGGATCAAATTTATAAGCCCTAATACCTTACTTAACTCACATTATACCCTCTATATAAGTCTATATTGATTCTTATGCATGCTTTAATTTAGGCTTAGTTAAAAGAGTAATAAGGTGTACTTACAGGACAATGCTGAGAGTGAGGGATAGCTCAAGTGGTTAGAGCTCCCTCCCGATTCCAGGAGATCCTGGGATCGATTCTCACCCTCGCCCTTGTGGCTCTCTAAACACCAAAAAAAAAAAAAAAACAGGACAATGCTACCCCCTATCTTATCTACATAAATGTAATTCGATAATCCGACTTATTTAGTTGTCATCCATAGTACCTTAGTATTTAGCCCTCACTTTGTCATGCATTATCAATCTAATATTGATCATCTTTATGTCTGAACTACTTAAATGGATCTTTAAGTTGAAAGGAAAACATAACATGTTTAACGTAAAAAGAATTTATACTAACAAAAATATGAAATTATTATTCACTTATTTTCTCTACACCATTTAGAAATACAATACTATGTATCAAAAGATAATTTCTTTGGCATAAAGATGAGAGAATCATAATGATTAAATGATGTAGATGTAAATTTGATTACACGTTTAGTTATGCATTTCTAACAATTTAACCAATTTAACTAAAAAAAAAAAAAGCTACGAGTAATGTAATTGACATTCATAATAATATTCATTGATGAAAGTAGCATTTAAACTTTTTTAAAACTTAAGGGTCTGTTTACTTCAGCTTAAATTCAGTTCAATTCGGTTCTTAACTTTCTCCTCTTATAAAATATTCAGTTCAGTTCGGTTCAGTAAATTAGAACATGCCCTTAGTTAGTCGGTTGGCCCTAAATGAATGGGCTAAGTGGGGGCACTATTCAATGAAAGTGAATCTCTTGGATACTCCACTTCGTAACTAATACGAGTACGTACAAGTATAAGCCATATATACAATAAATTCCTTTATTTAGAAACGTCTAAAAAACATCATTTCAATGTTTATTGAATGCTCAACTTTTATAACTTTATCATAGCTTAAAATAATGTTCATTTTATATTTGGCCCACAATTTTCGACCATACATATTTGACATGTATGTAGTAACTAATCTAACTATTTGCCAAAAAAATAAGACAATGTAGTTATTATGAGAAACTTCTATTGTTTTTTCATAAAAAAATATTTTTAAAGAATTCTAGAAATTGCATTGCAACAGCAGACATAACATCAAATAAGTTGTCTCAATCCATCTACTACAAGTCTACAATGGGTAACCAATTTATTACTTATGCGTTTGCAAGCATAATCTAAATATTTTATTCCTAAAGTAAATGCGATAAGATACTCCGGCCCCGTTCTTTAGAGCTGCTCTGCTCTGCTTTGCTCTGTTGAAATCTGCTCTGCTTTGCTCTGCTGTGCTTTGCTTTGCTGAAATTTGCTCTGCTCTACTCTGCTCTGCTTCAATCTGCTCTGCTCTGCTCTGCCCTGCTCTGCTCTGCTTAAAATTAATACTTAATATTGAATTATTATAATAATAATGTATATTTAATAATAATAATAAATAATTAATACTTAATGATAATAATAATTAATATTTAATAATAATAGTAAATAAATAATATTTAATATTTAATAATAATAATATATAATTAATATTTAATAATAATAATATAATTAATATTTAATAATAATAATATTAATAATAATATAATTAATATTTAATAATATTAATATTATTAATAATAATTAATTTTTAATAATAAAATTTAATGATTATAGTAATAGTAGTAGTAGTAGTAGTAGTAGTAGTAGTAGTAGTAGTAGTAGTAGTAGTAATAATAATAATAATAATAATAATAATATTTAATATTTAATATTTAATAACAATAATAAATCATTACTATTATCATTATAGTATTAGTAGTAGTAGTAGTAGTAATAATTGTAATAATAATAATAATAATAGTAATAATAATAATAATAATGATAATAATAATAATAATGAAATCTGCTCTGCTCTGCTCTGCTCGGCTCGGCTCGGCTTTGCTCTGCTCTGCTTCAATCTGCTCTGCTCTGCTTTGCTGAAATCTGCTCTGCTCTGCTCTGCTTTGCTTTGCTCTGCTCTGCTGAAATCTGCTCTGCTCTGCCCAGAAGCTCAAAAGAACAGGGCCTCCGTATGTGTAAAACTTTGTTATTAAAAGGTAAATCGTTTAATATTTAGAGAACAAAACAAGTATAAGAATATCATCAACCCGTTAAATAATTATCGTTAAAGGCTATACAATCGATTAATGGAATTAATTGGTATACAAAATTAACATGGGACAATGTTGCTTTTATACCTTAATTTATTTGTTTTCTTTGAAAATCAAATCAAAACTTGAGAGAGTAATAACTCAGATCCAACACTACACATCCAGGTATACCGCACGATATATTTGACTGTATACACGACAAATTGTCGTAATATCACACAATTATATATATATTGTAATACAATTATTAATTTGGTATTTTAGATCTATAAATTGAGCTAATCATCCTCCCTTTTTTTTGTTTTATGTAAGAATGTTAGATAGGTTACAAATAAACCAATAAGAATAATACACAACGGTTTAGTCGTGTTTAATCCTATGTCAATGAATAGCGCAACACAGACATCCCATGTTGCTTAGTTGAGTCTTACAATCATTTCATTCCTTGAATTTCTATGTTTTGGCAATTAATTAATTGATTAATTAATTATTTAATTAATTAATTGTCAACTCTTCTGCTTTTTGGTCTTGTCCTTAGTATACATGTTTTACATACAATATTTGATTAGATGTTTATAAATCAATGATAAGGTGATATGCATGCCTCAACTATCCAATCACTACATACAAACGGGGCAATTCTACTTCTAGACGATAATAATACTACGTATGTCTTACTTGCCAACTATAAAAATTTTTATGAATTTTGCAGATAACTTTTATGTCAACTTCATTGTCATAATTTCAAAAACTACAAAAACAAAAAAATAAATAAAAAAATAAAAAATAAACATGTACAATAAGGAATGGCTATGAACCAATAATCAATTGTGAAATTTTGTATAATAGTATATGATTGTTAGATTTGACACCTAATAATAATTCAAGGACCCATTTCACATCATTGTAATTTTCAATTTTCCATTTTAGGATAATTTTTTGGAAAATTTGAGAGAAAGGTGCTTTAAAGTTGTCGACCTTGTGAGGCGGAAGGCCCTTTTCAAAAAAAAAATTGGCACAAAAAGTCCTTATACCCCATTTCCCCATTTGGGTTGTGGGGAGGGTCCATTGACCAAACTCTGGCGTTTACTAAAGTTTTCCGCCAAATAAGGTCATGTGCATATCTTAAATTTTTGTAAGTACGTGAAAATAAATAAGGTAAACATAATAGATCCTCCAATTGACAAGAGCTCAAATTAAATAAACAAGGAATTTGAGATCAATTTTCATTACTTTGTTCATGTGGATCTCTAACACCAATAAAAATAATCATTGAACATGTTCAAACTTTCAATATTTGAAGGTACCTGGAGTATGTGTTGCTAACAAGTTCTAAGTCTTTTGTTAAATGTCATTTTAAATTTTAAAGGTGATGGGTCACTCATAGGGACACCTAAAAAAATTGACTAAAATCTATTGTCATCACTTATTTATGGAGCATATTTGTTCTTCCCTCTTTCAAATTTTAAAAAGAATCACTAGCTCACTACTAATGTCACGTTTAGTTCACCTTATGTTACTTATTTCACATCATAGTAGAAAAAATAAGTTCAAATCAGAAACATTAAGTTCCTAATCAAATAAGGAAAAAATAAGTCTTGACATACTTTATCCTCTTATATGTGGTTTTTATTGCTATATATTAATAAAATACTCATTATTAATTTAATAAGACCTAACGTGATAATTTATTTATTTTTATAGATTATTGTACATTTGTACACATAAAGTCAAAGTTTAATCAAATCAAATCAGATTATATCACATTAGATTAGACCCGATAAGTTTAGAATAGATCAGGTAAGCAAATTAATATAAGAACACTAGGTACGAATGTACATGTACCCCTTTTGAAAATTTTCATTTCTTCTTCTCTTTTATTTTCTTAGACAAAACCCTTAAATAAAAGAAAATATGAAGTGAGAAGTTTTCTTGTTTAGGGTGTGTTCTATTTAACTGATTTTCATTATTTGAACTTATCTTAATCTATCTAAACTTATCTGAACTTACAAGAACTTATCTGTACTTATTAGAACTTATCAAAACTTATTTTAGTTGAAATTTGTATTTGGGTAACCCTTATCAGAACTGATTAAACCTGATTAGAACCAATCTCAACTTAACTGGACTTATTATACCTGAAATAAGTGAAAATAAGGTGAAATATGTCTAATAGAGAGGAGTCAATAAAAGGAGATTGGAGAAAACCATTCTATTAGTATTTTTTTAATACAGCACAAATTTTCACCCTATACCTGATAAATTGTTCTATTTATTCAATAATTAAAACTTTTTTTTTCCTAAAAAAAAAAAGGATTTTTTAAATACAGATCGGATTACAAAATTATGCACACTCAACATAGATATATATATGTAATCATTATAATAAGTTGTCGATCATTTGCCATAAGAGAAAACCATTATCCTAGCATCTTTGAATAAATAATTTTTTTGCATCCATGTTGCAATTAAAAAATAATATCATTAAAAAAAAAAAAATACATCACATACTACATAAATACCTAAAATAATTTTTTTTGGAGGGAGAGATACCTAAAATAATTGAAATTGAAATTGAACCTAAAAAAGGGCCCTAGTTGTCTAATATCTAAAATGCAGAAAAATGGCCACCATTAATATGTATGAATTGTATCTATTAACCTATTTAACTACATTAAGTTGCCTCTCTCCCACGTGACATACT
This sequence comes from Chenopodium album, assembly GCF_948465745.1. Classification (NCBI taxonomy): domain Eukaryota; kingdom Viridiplantae; phylum Streptophyta; class Magnoliopsida; order Caryophyllales; family Amaranthaceae; genus Chenopodium; species Chenopodium album. The sequence continues at coordinate 4,708,101 of NC_137855.1, forward strand.
AGCTCATGTCCTAAAAATAGTTTAATAGTATTAGTTGCACAGTTTATTAACTTGGAAATGATTGGTCCATATTTTAGATGGTGATGTTATTAATTAGTCTAATCAACAATTAGTGAGAAAAGTCGTTTTCTAATCCTTTTGCACAACAAATAAAGTCAGGAACACGTGAAGATCACAATTTTATGATCTCAAGCACAGGGTGCTTATATTAATCTGTCCCTCTGAAAGAAATAGGTCAAGTGTAAATGTTTATGGGTCTGGACCACACCTTGTATGAGTTATCAATATGCTTAAATAATAATTAGGGCTTCAAATGATTCAAGTCGAGCGAGTTTTGATCTATTCAAGCTAAGTTTTTACAAAAATATTAGGGTTCGAGCTATCTCAAGTTTCAATAAGCATATAAAAATCTTGTTCGAGTTTGACTCATTAAGAATTTGACTTGTTTGTATTTTGAGTTTAAACTCATTAAATAAACAAGCCCTATAATTTATCATTAAATCATGATTATTTCTTTTAAGTTTTAATGCATCCACTTTTAAATTAATTTCATAGAAGTTTTCATTCTTTCTATTGAAAAAGGTAAATCCGAGTTTTCATGCCTATAATTTTTTTAAATATGTATGAGTATGTAAAAGATATATAAATAAATTAAAGTAGCTTTTACTATAACTAGGGGAGCCTACGCGCGCGTTGCGCGCGACATAATAGATGTTTATGGTCGAATTGTAATAGCTTGTCATGACACCCAAAATCTATTGGCTATGCTTTTAAATGCATATACTAAGAAATAAATTATTAACAATTATCCTTGGGTAGGTACGGAAATGTAACACTTGAAAATATATAGATAAATGTGATGAATGTTGTATAGGTGTGAAACATTCTAAACTTTAGTTATACTACTTTAAAATAATGCCCACATAAAGCGACAACTTTTCATTGTCCATTAACTAATGCTGCCATGAAATCAAACCATAACCTCAAACTAATGTGATGATCGAATGTTGTATAGTTGTGCAACATTCTAAACTTTAGTTAAACTACTTTAAAATAACGCCCACATAAAGCAATAACTTTTCATTGTCCATTAACTAATGTTGTCATGAAATTAAACCATAACCTCAAACTTTATTTTTCCATCCTCCATTTATTGTAATTGATTAATGGGTCTTAAGTAAAATTACAAAATTACACATGGAGGTAAGAAGGTAAACAAATATTTTAAGGGGTATAAGGGTCCATGCACTATTCATAAGAGCAATCTTCTACTTTTTATAAGGTAGGGATACAGTACGATTTATATTTTTTGAGCTTAAACGAGATTTGACCAAGTTATAATCAAGCGTTAGCGTGAACAAATTTATAAATGAACTCAAGTAAGTTGTTCGTGAGCTAACAAAATTTTTGTCTTTCTAACAAATAAAATAAAAAAGTTGTTCGTGAGCATTATCGAGTCGAACATGATGTTATGTTCGAGCTTTGCTCATTTATTTGACGAACATACGTTTTTTTGTTCAAGTTGGTTTAATTTGTTACTTAGCAAACGAGTTTTGTGACTGATCAGTTTGTTCGCAAGTAATTCATGAGTGTATCAACTCATTTACACCCCTATGGATAATAAATGAAGTATTTGTTTGCCACTCATTTTAGGTTCGTTGTTCAGCGGTCCAAGATCGGATTATGGACTGAGTTGTAGGTTCGGCAAGAGGAATTGCACTGGACTAAAGGTCTAACATGGAGAGCTAATTAAGTTTAAGATCCAAAAAAAATCAAACCAATTGTGCTAGGAGCCTAGGACAAGACTGGTCTGGACTGATGATTTTAGAAATTAAAAAAATAAATACAAGGAAAAAATTGTTTGATACTCCCTTTGTTTTTATGCTAGTACAATAGTTTAACCAATAATATCTTTAATTACTTTTCATCAATTAAGGGCATGTTCACATTTATTGAAATGAGCTGAGCTAAACTGAACTAAACTGATTGGAGCCGAATTGAACTGAATGGAGCTTAAATGAATATTTTATGAGAGAAGGAAATTAGAAACTGAACTAAACTGACTAGAGTTGAAGTGAACTGAAGTGAACTGAAATTAAGCTGAAGTGAACAGGCCCTAAGTTACCCGTACACATTTGACATGTTTGGCCTTGGGTGATAGTTTCACAACAAAAAAAAGTATTTTACCTTTTTTTTTTCCCCGAAAGGAATACGATACGTTACTAAATTTGTGGCTTATTGGCGTGTACGCTATGCTAGGGTATGATTCTTGTACTAATCTTTACCATCAAAATTAAAATTAAATTTGTGGTAAATTAGAAAAGTCTGCAGCTTCATGTGATTATTTGCACTCTCAACTATCTCTTCTTCATTATCTTGTTTAACTTCAAGGTACTGCTTTTCTATTTTCTTTCTGCAATTATTGATTGATACTGTATATTTTCTTGTTCAAATGACCCCTTTTTTTTCCCTGTTAATTTATTTCACCTTAAAAAAAGTTGTAGTTGATATAACCCACTAGTTGTATGAATCAATTATATTCTGGGTATATGAAAAGTTGTTATTTTGGAGTACCCAATTCAATTTTTGCTGTAGTTGGTTACTTAATTATATGGACGATTGCCCTTTCTCTACTAATTTTACTATTAATTGTTGGTTTTATCTTAATAATCGTGGAATGTTTCCCACTTAAATTAGTTTGTATCAGTGATTTGTTAATGGGTATGTGAAAAATTCTTGCTTTTTAGTTAAAATTGATTCTTCGACACAGTCTCTAAATGAATTTTAGCATCAATTGGTAATTTGTTGGGTAAATAGGTTTTGCTTTATACCAATAATTTTAAATGTTTTTGTATGAAAAAACCTATACTGCTGTTAAAAGATTGTTTCTTTGATAAAATTGATACACAAATCAGTGTTTTTTTTCCACCAAAAAAACTTGTGATTTTTTAACATAAACTGGTAGTTTGTTTAAGTATAAGAAAAGAAAAAAAAAAAAAAAATTAAGCTTGGATTTTGATACACTTACTAAGTGAACTTTAGCACCAATTGGTAATTTGTTGGGTAAATGGGTTTGGCTAGAATTGGGGGTTTGGGGCGATCACCGGGAAGATAATTTGTTTTTCTAGTTGATCAGTAACCATGAATTCATAAATGAGCTCCTACTTAATGGGAAATCAGGTATCTGTTATCCAAGACAGTGAGGATACATTTTCCAATTTAGTTTCCTTCTTATGCAGGAATGTCTATATCCTTCACTCACTGCCGCAAAGGCAAGGAACTGCCTACGTTTATAGCTGACCACTTCAACTCTCTCGATGAGGTTTATATTGTTTTTCTTTGATAATTCCTCGTACTTGTGCTTCTTCATATATAAATTTTTGTGTCTTGCATAGCATGTTCACCATATTCTTGAAGGTTAAATGCCTTCTATTAAGAAATAACGTGCTTCCTCTGTCTTATTTTAGTTGACACATTCATTTAAACACATTTGTCAATGCATAAATTCAAATTCAAATATCTCTGATTATAAATATCCAAAAAAAAAAAAACATTGGTATTTAGAAAATAAACGTTGAGAGGAATCTAACGAGACCCCACATGATTTTTTTTCTTAGTAATAAATCGCAAAAGTAAGTCAAGTAACTTATGTGAATAATGCCCAAAGTCAAAAGTGTCAACAGAAATGGAGGATGTATAATCATAGCGTTGCTAGTAACGTTAACTTATGGTTCCTCTTCTAATTTATTTTCTAACATGTCTTATATAGTATATACTTCTAGAATGAAATGAGATGTCATGGTCTGATTTCCAGGTCACGACGGCTCTGAGAGAAGCTGGCCTCGAGTCATCGAATTTGATACTTGGTATTGATTTCACAAAGAGCAACGAATGGTCAGGTGATTGTCTTATTTAGCAGGATGCTTTAATAAATTACTATTTTATGTACTGCTAAATGACATTAATCTTGAGTGATTCAAGGAAAATATTCATTCAACCGAAGAAGCCTTCACGCAGTCGGTCGTGATCCAAATCCCTATGAGAAAGCTATTTCTGTAATTGGCAGAACTTTGTCTCCTTTTGACGATGACAACTTGATACCTTGTTTTGGATTTGGTGACGGTTAGTTTTCATCAGAGTTGCTATATTGGTTCTTCTATCTTTTTATTATATTTTTATATTTGATTGCTAACTGCTGCTTTTTTACTAAATTCTTGGTATTTTCAGCAACAACCCGCGACAGAAGTGTTTTTAGCTTCTATCCTAATCATCGTCCTTGCAAGGGTTTTGAGGAGGTGCTTGCACGATACAAAGAGATTGTTCCCTACATCAGGTTATCAGGTTTGTCATAATCTTAATTTATTCCCATTGTTACCTAATGGTATGATAAACATGAGACCTGAATTATTTGAAAATAAAACACTTATTTTCCTTGCTGACCAAGTTCTCATTGTGCCCCTTTGTCTGATCAGCCTTCTAGAATTGTATCCACAGCAAAGCCGATTTGAATTATAATTTTTTGTTTAAAGTTGAAGTTGAAAAGATCTTTCCACTGTCAACCTCTTCCTCTAGCCAGGCTGGCTGTTGAACAATAAAGAATATGTGGTGTTTCCTCCCTCCTGTCCCATGCTCTCCAGAAAACCCCTCTAAATTAAGCTATTGTGAGCAAGGAAACAATTCAGTGAGAATGGCAGTGTAGGGTATGAAAATTTTGAGGAGTCATAGGTTTTGTCTTTCTAAGAATAATTGTTTGAGTTGGTCTCCTACTCCAAACGATTTCCAGCTATGATGTAGGAAGAGAAGAGAGGGATCTTAGGGTGTCTTAAATATTTATCTAGCATAGCTGCATAAGTTCTCCAACATAGCCAGCCTAGACCACATTTGACTTGTTAACATAGAATACTAAATAATTAATATCGTGTAGGGTGAAAATGGAGGAGGTTATACATCAAGTGAGAGGATGAAATAAATGCTATTAAGCAGAGTTAAGTAGAGCGATGTTATTCACCTTTAAAAAATAAGTTTTAGGTCTTACTTACAAGTTCTGGTAAAGGTTAGTAAGCTCAATTCACACTCTAAAATTGGATTTAATATGTTCAGAGAAGGAACTAATAAGTTATATGAGTTTAGACTAGGCCTATAGATTCAGAGAAATTCAGTTCGCATTCAGATTAGTCAAAGGTGTACTGTATTCTATTTATAGGACAGAGAGTAAGGAAAACAACATGCTTCCAACTCTTACACTTTTGGCAGTCTCACTCATATACCATCTTATGTAACTTGTCTTAGGACTGTGGTTTGCATTTTGACACGTTAGAAATGTATAGCAGTTAGTTCCCCGCTGCATGTTACTTCCAGAGTGAAGCTTTCTGTAAAGTCCATTGCATCTATCTACTCTTGAACTTTATTTCTTAGGCTCTTGAAACGTGCGAGTACTGGATGATATTTGGACTATGAGCTTATTTCTCATGCCAATCCATTTGCTTTGCAGGACCTACCTCATTTTCCCCTATCGTAGATGTGGCGATTGACATAGTAAAAAGCAGCAATATGCAATATCATGTCCTGGTGATCATTGCAGATGGGCAGGTCTTTACAATACTTGTCATTCTTGAATAAGTAACTTTGAGAACCAGTTTGCCATCCTCTCTTTTTTTTCTTGAATATTTATCATCATGCACATAGGTAACCAGTACTCCGGATTCACAACCTGGAAAACTTAGTCCCCAAGAACAAGCAACAGTCAATTCTATTGTTGCTGCCAGGTAAAAATCTGACGTCTTCCCACCACCACCGAATCTATAACTATTACATTGTAACTGTTCTGTTGGCATCATGTCAGCAACTATCCACTTTCCATTGTTCTGGTTGGTGTTGGTGATGGACCCTGGGATGCCATGCAAAAGTTTGATGATAATATTCCTCATCGGGCATTTGACAATTTTCAGGTATCCAAATGCTGCATTTCTATGCAGTTTTTATTTTTTTTTATTTTTTTTAAAATATTTTTTTTAAAAAACTGCTTCTTTCTCGGATAAACTGAAGACCAATTTAGGCTTCCTTGACAAACTGGCTATGGGTTGTTTCAGACTTTTAAAACTCTCCTCTGTCCCTTTTTTTGGGAGCTTGTTTGCGTGTGTGTGTGTGTGTGTGTGTGTGTGTGTGGGGCGAACCTTTGCCTTGTTTGATTTATATATCTGATATGCCGTTAAATTAATGGTTGATATATGGCCAGCAACAATAATTTAAGTATGCTTAACTGTAGAAGCACTATACACCTAGTATTGTAATAGTGGTTGATTTATATATTTGGTTTTTGTATGTTTCAAAATATATATATATATATATATATATATATATATATATATATATATATATATATATATATATATATATATATATATATATATATATATATATATGGTTTTTGTATACTAGTCATAATTTGACCCTTGTTACCTGCCTGTCATTCGTTTTGATGGAAAGGATGTATGTGCTTGCCTTAGTCGTATAAAGAAAGAATGGGATGGAACTAGGTGTGTTGCATCATGTGATGGAGCTTCTTTGTCATTGTATTAACTATTAACTTTGGGGGAGGATGATCATTGATTCATTTGGGAAATAAAACACTGCAATTCATTGATTGCCAGAACCTCCCCTAACAGCTGATACTTTTTGTTATGTAGTTCGTGAATTTCACTAAGATAATGTCGGAGAAGAAGGATATGTCAAAGAAAGAAGCAGCATTTGCTCTTGCTGCATTAATGGAAGTCCCATTTCAGTACAGAGCCATCCAACAGCTTGAATTTAACAAGAGGTATGGCTTGAATTTATATTCTTAATATTTGGTAACAACTTTATAAACATGCCCCAAATCCGAAATTTTGTTTGTAGTAAACATGTGAATGATGGTCCTCGAAGTAAGCCGCTTCCTCCTCCACGTGAAGTGATAGATCATGATAATTCGGTCAGACAGGCTGCTCACACTTCTTCCTCTTACACTTCTTCCTCTGCAGAACCAGTGGATTTTGATATTCCTTTGGAACAGGTAGTGTTCTCATAGATCTTCATAACAGTTTATATGTTTCCTGATTTATGCGAAGTTTACTCATACCTGATTTTTCCTCTTAGTGCTGTCCAATTTGCTTGACAAATCCGAGAAACATGGCGTTTGGATGTGGTCATTTGGTATGCTCTTCCTTGTTCCTCATTGATAGCATTTTTATTCCCCCTTTATTCTTGCTTGGAAGTATCACTGACTTAATTTTATCACTATTTCAAGACATGCAAGGATTGTGGTGAAGCACTTCCGACATGTCCACTGTGTAGGCAGCTCATCACAACTCGCGTGAGACTGTATAGTTGAAAATATTCATCGTGATGTAGCAGAATCCATCACAATGATAATGTGAAGCGTAGTATGGTTTGAATCTGTAATATTTGTCGTATTTGTAGTAATTGGAAGTTATGTTATTTGTTGTGATCATTGAAATTCTTGGTATGTTAATACTAGACATTTTAAGAGCAACTCTAATGGTAAGCTAATTAACAAATTAGCTTGTTATGCCACATAAGATTATAAGCTAATCTCTTTTGTAGCTAATTTGTGCTCCAATGGTTAGCTAGTAGCATGTGATTTATAGTGCCTCAATTTGTTAATTAGCTTTTTACATTTAATTTTATTAATGCATTAACCTATTTTTTTGGCAAGTTTATTTCTTAAGCAAATTAGCTTAGCTAAGCTAATTTGCTTGACCAAGCTAATTTCATTTTTTAGCTCCAATGGTTAAGCTAATAGATAGGGAATTTTATAAATTGCAAGCAAGTCCCTAGCTACAACCATTGGAGTTGCAATTTGTAATACTGTGAGCATTATGCAGCTTATAATGATTCCCAAAGATATATATCATACTATGTGTCGTTCAAAATTAAATTTCTCTCCAAACAGCTTTGAATGGTACTCGTGTTTCGTGTATGATGCTAAAAATGTACTATTCCGAAACTTGAATATCTTGGCTCACTTACACCCGACAAACCATAATAATACTAACTTAAAAACATGGAACATTTTACTTTACACTGAAAACAGCTAGCCTTACACAGATTGCAATACGACACATGGCCTGGACTTCAGAGTACTTCATTTCATTAACTGCCCTTACACACTTTTTTTGAAGGCAACTGCCCTTGTACACTTAGTTACAGTGCTACACAACTCTAATGATCCAAAATAAAGATACATCATGTACAAAAGAAAACAGCAGTTTCCTTGAAGCATTATACTAATTCTATGGTGGTCAGTACGGGAACCATACACTAAACATCAAACTTAAAATCTGTCCAACTCCGGAAAAAACCCTACTGCTATTTGATGTTACATCATAAGGTATCTCACCCCTTTTGTAAGACTGGCATAATGCTGAAGCAAGTAGACTCCTTTTGTCCTTTCCTCTTGTAGATCCTAAGGCTGAACAGGAACTGCAGGATACCAAAAGAGGAGCTTGAGATATTCTCAAGGGCCATAGAACTTTAAGTCGTACATGAGCGACCATTGAGATATTCAGCATTCTGAACAATTTGATCAATTTCCACTCGTTGCAAAGCAATCTTCATCTGAACTGCTCCAACAAATAATTGTCGTGTTCTTCCAGTATACAGCCATAAACACAATACATTCACGAAAGGTAACTGTACAGTGTAGCAATACTCTCATTCAGAAGCTCCACCTATCTAGCTGAAGCTTGGCTTCACCCATATCTTTTTGCGCTTTCTTTCTTCGATAAAATATCGGGCAATCACGACTGAAGGAAAAGGAAAAGACAATATGAGGGATGCTATAATATCTACAAGTCAGTCAAGAGAAGCATCAGAGCAACATGACAATGATAACTTGAAAAGGAACCATGTACATCAGGTTAGTGTTTCACAAGTGATTAGCTTCAAAGATCGGAACAACCAAGTGGTTGGGGGGGGGGGGGGGGGCGGCATTGGGGGGTGTGTGGAGGACAGACCTTGTACAAAGCACATCCTGGTGAAGGGAACCCTGGCACTCCTGGCATTGTGTCCATAGCTTCCCAAAAAGTGTTTCAAAATCGGACACTGCAAGGAAACAACATTTTCTGACAGTAAGCACCATAAAGTTAAAACAACATGAGGATATATGAGATATATTACATACCATTAGCTACAGTCTTGCAATAAAGTTCAGCTTCTCTTCCCTTGCAATGTGAGCAAAGGGTTTTGTTGGAGCCACTAGTTCAACATCAAAGTAAATATGTCAATTAAGGAATCAATATAAAGTTGCTCACACACACACACCAAAAAGAGAGGGGGGGGGGGGGGGGGGGAGAGAAAGGAAGAGTGCATAGTCATAAACTGAAGTCAAGGGTCAAATTTTGGAATACGATGTGTGATGGGCTAAAACAATTTTTTTTTTTTTGAAGGAATGGGCTAAAACAATTTACAAAATACAAATTTGACGATCATGCAATATGGCATAGCCAAGCCAATTAGGGGGAAAAAAAATAGAGTTGAAGCTATAGTAAGCATGTTTGCACTAGCAATTATCTGCCAACACAGAAGACTACCACTAAAATTTTCCTGGACTCACTGCTCATCTTTCAGACTAATTGGACGAACTGAGATTCCAGTCAGTACCAAGTATCCTAATGCCTCCCTTCAGCCAGACTGAAAATAAATCACTGTACAATAAAATTCACCAATAAACATCACCGCCACACAATACATTTGATGCACTTAGCTCCACATAGTCCATACTATCCTGCCCAGCATCTGACCCACATCACATCAAATACAGAGAATCCTTCTTTTCCACCCATGGGAGTGAGGGAGGTCACACAGAAGACATTTTAAACTAAGTCGGATTTTAAAAAAAAAAACCTTGATGTGGCAAAACACTACCTAATCACTGCTTTGCAGCCAATGCACGTGAGTTGTTTCTTGGCAAATTTCATGATGCCACTGTTTGAAGGAGTAGATATGGAAATAGATCTAGTGTGACTTCCATGAAGCAACTCTCTGCTTGCGTTTTTCAAAATTGGTTCAAAGATCCTCAATATGGGCTACAAAATTAACAAATCCATAAGACGCAAGTTCATGAAAGATATAAGATTTGACAGTAAAAAAGAATCAAGCTAAAGCTTAACTTACTTTGGTAATTTGATTTTCAAGGTAATATTGAGGGTCTATTGGTATATTATTTTCCAGCACATAAATTGGATCCTCTGATTTTTCATATGCCTGAAAATAATATTCATCAATTTGAATACCTGAAATTTAGAGCCTTCAATCTACATAAACAACAGAGGAGCAATCAATTACCTTGGCACCTTTGGCAGCTTTTACTATGACATAAGGTACTCTATCACCAACATTAGGAGCAGTGGCAGCATCTCGCTGTCAAATTTAAGAGGAAAAGAGATTAGATATTTCAAATATATAATTTTGGAAGTCCAATCCTAAAAAGATGATCCATCTCAGCTGACTTATATCCGCATTCAGAAGAAATGAACATGACTGATAAAATGTCAATGATTCAGAAAAGTGTATGTGTTTCAAACTTTCAAATAGAAGGCACTCAATAAGAGTATAAGCTTAGCAAAAGATTAACATTGACAAATGGTAATGTGATGTACAGACTGAACCACTGAACTCTCATATATTCCCTAGCTGCTAAATCTCAATCTGATTTCCATTTATAAAGTCAACCAAAACACAGAAAAATTGATCTTGTTCAGTTGTTCTAGACAATGAAGGGTAAAATAATTAACGTGACATCATCTCACTTCAAAATCTATGTATATGATATTTTAATACTTCCTCTGTTAAACTTAAATTAGAAAGATACGTGCTTCTAATAAGAGTATACCAAGATGGAAAGATTTAAAATTAAGTGAATTACGAGGCAGGCTTGTCATCTATAAAAAGAGGGGAAGATGTAAGGTGATATTCATGATAAATGGTCAAAACATGAAATAAGGAATTAGATGCCCTAATGACGAGGTGGAAGAAATTAGAATGGGAAATAAGAAGGCCTATGGGATGGACTTGAATACATACACTTTCCAGAACCTCCTCCTATCAATATCGGTCACACGAAAGAGTTCATTTTACTTGATATTTATATATCTCAAATTCTCAACAGCCATGGGAGGACCCAAACCGGATCATTTTGCTGTCAACAGTTATCATTAGCTACTATCAATGTAAGAGATAACTTGCAAGAATGCTAAGTCACTAAACTCTATGGCACCCCCGAAGACAATATCATGATATTATAAAAGATTACACACCTTGCGCATACGTTCAGCAAGTTCAACATGAGCTGCTTTTACTTCATAATTTTCTCCTGTTTTTGTCAGACCCTATAAGAAACAGATATTAGCTTCAGCAGACAGAAAGATTATGAAAACTTTTAGAAAATACTAAAATTACAAAAATAGAGTAGGCAAGCTTCATGGAAAATATCATAGCATATTACAGTTGAATAATACTTTCCCACCTTTGTAATGACCAATAATGACAGATCTAGACGATTCATTAAAAGATCTGAGATGGTATTCTTCACGAACTGGACAGCTCCGGGGACATCTCTATCAATAAGTATCTTATGCAGGCATTCATTAACCAAGTTTTTAACCAGCAAGCAATTGTCTCTCCTGACTGTTTCAATACCTGTCAATGACAATAGATAAATGGGGCAACAAGAAATTCAGCTAAGTTGCAACCACATGTAGAAAACTTCAAGAAAGACTAAATAAGAAATCCCAGATTTCACCTTTAGTATCCATCTTATCATATTTGTCAGGTTTTGTCCAGTAAAGGCCAGCATACCTCTTCTTGCTAATCAGCAGATATGGAAAATAAACCTTCTCAAACTCTAGTTTGATGGGCTGCAAATGACATACACAAAAGTTTCTAAGAACAAACAGCAATACAAGAGAGACATCAGAAAGAAATTACAGTAATGAGGTATTTTTGTAGCATAGTATTCAACGTACTCAGCTTTCAACAAACCACGGAAAATATGAAGTTTTAACTTTATCAATCCATTTTATTTTAATAGTTGAACACATCACTAAAATGAGAGTATTGGCTTATAATCTGGATCATCAGTGATATTCGATAAAATTGTTTCAGTCCCATCAACTTTGACAAGTTTGGTTCATTGGTTTGCTTGTGCCTTTAAGGCTGCTAAAAAGGAATAGAAAATTTTAGCCGCTTTTGATGAATAGAATAAGTGATGCTAAGAAAAAAAAATATAAGAAAACAGAAAGAAAAGTACAACTAGACTAAACTTTATAAACAGATATGCCTCACACTTGCAGCAATTTCTCTAGTCGATCAATGCCTCTACCAGAAAGCAAGTGAGAAGTTGGCTTTGTAACTTTCTTTGCAAGAGAAGTGGGTCCTGGAGATGCTTCCAATTGATAAAAAATTCTCAATATTTTTTTCCTATAATTGTTTTAGGGTAGAGATAGGATAAAGGAGAGCCCTGTAGGAAATTAAAAAAGATAAAGCCTCTAAAAATTAGATATTAACGGATTTTTTTTCCCAGTTTCGTTATACATAGCCCTGCATTAAATAAATTTCCTAAAATGTTATTAATTTATAAGTTCATGAAAATATCACGCATTGATCAATGTTATTTATGTTATAATTGATGTTTCTACTTTTAGCAAATTTCTAGCATTGTACACCAAGTGAGCAAACGTAAAAGTGAAAGTTCCATAGTGTCAAGTCTCTTTTTGCAGGGAAACCTGTCAATAAGCATGTAGTTTATTCAATCAGGACCAAGATTGTGTGAATGAAGGGGCTTATCAATTCCAAAACCAAGGAACTTGCCTACCACAATACAGAATCACAAATGTGAGTGTTCAAAAATAATCAAGTACATATACGAATTAAATACCACTTTAGTTTTGAGAGTCAAAATTATAACTCTGCCTCTGAGCCCAAATATCTTCTTGTAAGCTTTTGGCATGGATATCAAGAAAGTGATTAAATTTGGATTCAAATCATGCAGATGGATGGAGAAAAAGCAGTTAAAAACTGTTTGAACTGTGAGAGAAAATTATGTTGGTGTGATGGAGAGAAAAGATTATAAGTGAAATTTGGGCTCATTTATTTCCTTTTTTTCAAAAAAGGAAAATTAAGGTCACTAGAAGATATTTTGAGGACATCCCAATAATGAAGACAGATCTTTGGGGACAGGGGAGATAGGGAGTGCAATATGTAAATTATCATGATTTCCAAATTTCAAAAAATATAAAGGAACTGCCCTTGACACTATACATGGAAATATATTAATAATACCTTTGTGAAAGTGCCACTTATATAGTCAGCAGCTTCCCTTCCTAATTTCATTGCTTCTTCAACAGTAGAAGCACCAAATTGTACCATAACTGAATCTGTGTCTCCATAGATAATCTGAGTTGACAAGATGCAACTATATAAGATTGCATAATAGAAAGAGAAAGAAGTCAAATGAACAATTACAAGCTCAAAAAAAATTGTTCATCACGAGAAAAAACATTTTATTGAACACATAACCCGAAATTTCAACCAAAAAAAATGTACCATAATCTGTGATATTCAGAAAATAATTAATTCCCTTACTTCGAGATATAGGGTGTTTAAGGTTTTAGTCTGTTACATGAACATGGGTACGAGTATCTGATATGGGTATGGACTATACAGCTGAGTGTCCGATAAGTCACTTTCAAAATCTTAGGACAAGGGGACACCGTCATAACTTTGGATTAGAGGGTAAGTAAATGCTAAATAATGTCAAAATATTATAACTTAACATGAACCTAAGCCTCTTCACTAAACATGGTGACCATACAGATGTATATATACCTCACATATTTTACTCCTATGATAGTGTTTACAAAAAATGACTACAAGAAGAGCTGTAATTAGACTGATTACCTCAGCATTATGCTCATAACCTCCAACAACAGTAAATTTGTCTTCCACAAGCTTTTTTGTATGTTCAATCATTTGGCGACCTATATGATGGAAGAAACCTCATAAAGCACAGATAAGCGAAAAATGATCTCCTATACAGTACATATTGAAAAGAAGGAAATCAACAGAAACACAACCAAATGCCTAATTTGAAAATATAATCCAGAAAAATAATAGTTCCATAAGCATTATGGCTCTGCACCATAGCCCTATGTCTTTTGAGTCCCATAGACAGGCAACACTTGGGTCCTGTCACCAATATTTTATAGCTTTAACATCTTGGAATAAAGTCAAAGCAGAAGCAAGCATAAAGCCAAAAAAAAAAAGGAAAAAAAAAAGAGTCAAGGAGAGAGTTCTAATAAATATTGGAAATGGATTTTATTAGCATGGAAGCCAACAAAAACACCATCCCAACCATTGGTACATTCTCAAAGTAGCTAAAAGATTTGTTACTGGGCATGTTGCTCAGGTTCTACTACAAAATTAAATATTGACCTATTGTCCTCCAATAGTCCCATTTGTGGTTGTGGGGTACCATAAGTGCATGCATATCCAAATTCCAATAGCATCCAATTGAAACCAAACTCTATGCAATTAAAAGGGTAAGGCACAAGACTGAGTATATTTCTAAACATTCCACACCATTCTTAGGTTGCCCCCTTAAAGAAGTTCAACCACTCCATACCATGCTTAGGTTGCCCCCTAAAAAAAGCACTTGGGACACAATATGGTATGCTATTACATCCAAGAAAAATTATACAAAACCATCTTCACCACTTCCCCTTAAAAGTCGTAATTCTAAGCATTTCTCTGATCCTGCACTTCCATTTCTCATCTGATAATCTAAATGAGACATTGCAAGAAAATGGTAAACATAAGTTCATGCATAAATAATTTATTACCATAGCTTGTGACACTCGAAGAAATCTCTAAACATGGTAACTGGCCAACAGAGGCTCCTGTAAACCCATAAACTGAATTTGCGCTTATCTGAAAGAGAGAAGGAAAAAAAAAAAAAAAAAAAAATAACCTTAAAATGACCAATACTAAGAGCCATAAATTCTTAATCAAGATAAAGGACTGAAACTGTGAAAGACATTTTTCAAAAATTATACTAGTAAAATTTTTTTAATACATAAACAACGAGCAGCAGTTCACAGCAGCTAATCCTAAACAGCATAGATTTTGTTAGAAGGAAAAGCAAACCTTCAAAGCCAGCTGACGACCATCTAGGACAGCCTTCACCAGAGGATCTTTAGCTTCCTGTGGGTGAACAACATGATCATTAGTGAATAAAAAGAATATTGCATAAGCATTTAACAGGGAAAAGAAACAAACAGAGAATTTAATCAAGTTTAGAGAAGAGGAACACCTTCAAATCTGCTTTAGCCCTTTTCCGAGCAGTTATGAGCTCTTCAAGAATTTCTGGAAGTATTCCCTAATGTAATGAATATATATCAGATTTTTATAATCCCTATAATTTGAAGTATTTCAGGTCAAGACTTAAAACACACCCAAAGACATTAAACGCATAAGGAAAACAAGATTACCTTCTGAAGTTCTGGCTTGACAAAGGTTTCGCCAGAAGGAGTTTTGTTCACACATTCTGGAGGTATGTTGAGTTTACGAATGTCTTCTGGTGTAACCTTAACAATCAAAAGTATAGAAATCAAGTTCAAGAAGCAAGTTGAATTCTATCTACTACGACTTAATTTTTTTATTTTAAAAACAAATTGAAGATATATGGGTGTAAGGAAAAGGTGGAGGGTGTCTTCAAAAAAAAAATGATAATGTCTTCAAAAAAAAAAAGGAAAAGGTGGAGGGGGTATTAAAATAAGGTAGATAAGGTACAGATATTGTGCGGTAAGAGAGGTAAGATAGTAAAGGGTAAATTAGAAGTAGGACCTCTACAAAAATGATATATATGATGACAAGATCTATGATGCCTGATTCTCAACTAATCAAATTTACCAGTGTACAATAGCACAAATTATACGCCATCATAATAGATGGATATAGTGAAGCAAAATCCAATGTTGCAATCGGCTTCTCATAAAACCCTGCTCTGGCCTCTAGCACCTGCATCACATAGAACAAAAGAAAAAGGAATATTTCAAGACTAACAGTTAAAAGAAAATTTGTTGACAAGATTATAGCTGACAAGAAAAAAAAATTTATTCAAAAACTACGCATTCTGACAAAATTTGTGATGTTCCTGAAATTCACCCAAATTCCATTGTCAAATTCAAAGGTGCAAAAAAGATACTTGTCAATTTGTTGTTGATCCATATAAAGAACTTATCTTAAATGTATGAATAGCCTATCCAATCAGATCAGAGAGCATTCATATAATCACATGGATCAAACAAGCTTACAAAGAAAAACTTACAGTTGCACCTTCATAAGTTCCTTGCTCAGATCCGGCATGTTTGGCATTTGGTATAACAAGATTCTTCTGTTTTGCTTTCCTCAGAAGTTGAGAAAGAACCTGCAGTATAGTAAACCAAAGAATTAAACACTAGTATGAGATTGGACAAAATTATTTTGGCATATATCTATAAACATATAACCTTAATACTTTGTCCCCTGGAGAGGAGAAAAGATATAGGAACTCCTGTCACTCTGGCCATTTCAACATAATTGTAAATGAACATCAGCTTGTCCATCAATCGCTGAGGAAGGTATGCATCCTGAAAATCGTCAAAGACACCATATCTACCATTTTAATGAATGTGTTTCCAGTAACCTCTCATAATAACTATACTGACAAATAAAGAACTTGAGGACAGATTTGTGCACAAGGAGCGAGGAAAATTGAAAAACATCGTACAAATATATTAAATAGTTGAATATTGATAATGTGTTTGGGAATCAAACTTAGTTTTTAAGCCAGTTGTTGGAAACAAACCCATGGGGAAAAATTGAATAGTTTGAGCAAATCGTATTCTCAACTACTTAAAACCCTGTTTTCCCTATAAGAACAACCAAACAAGCGATTTCTGTAGATTTCTATAAATTTAATTTCTGCAGATTATTATAGTTATAATGCTTTAACATTTTATCATAGTACAGGCAGAACCCTAATTACAGGCAGAACCCTAATTCTAATAATTTCAAAGACACCTTATGCAAACAAACCTTCCCAACATAAGTCTGACTGCTTATATGAACACAGGCACAGAGGCGTACCTTTAAACAGTAAACAGCAAGACGCCTCCTAGTTTCTGCATTCCCATTTTGTAGGTCAGATATTATTGAATGGTGAACATCCTCTTTCTGCAAAGATAATGATGCCAAATGCATTATTTGAAAATACACAGTTGTAAAATGGAATAATTTTGCGATTCAACCAAGAAAGATCAATCCATAAATCAGAACAAGAAGTTCGAAGTTACCATATGCAATTTTTTTTAAATAGGGCAATTGCCAAATGTAGCCTTAGGGGGCTATGAATAAAAAGCTAAAAGTAGATACACTAAATAATTTATAACACCAAACTAATCGTAATAAATAAAAATTTACAACTAAATACCAGTTTTGGAGATAGTATACTTAATGCTCATCCATAGCGCTTAACTCATTTAAACACAATGCATCACTTAGTCCATAATCCCAGTAATTTAACACAATAACGTGGATATTGCTAATATAAATATGTGAGTTGTATAGCTTTTTATAAATAAATAAAAATAACATGAAAAAGAATTTATTTTATAAAAAAAACAATTACCTGCTCGCCAAGAAAATGTGCTGATACAGAATTTAAAGAATATGAACTTAATTTGTAGTCTCTTTGCATAGCCTGCAGCAGAAGATTTTACATGATTATACAACCAAAGCAAGTGTCAAGTTTAGCAGTAAAGGACAAAGCAATACCTGAAGCAAATCAAATTGTAGTCTCCCCTCAATCGCAACTTCCTTGCTTTCCCTTATTCCGTACTGCCTATAAAACAACAAAATGCCTATAGAGTCATATAATTCATTCAAATTTGAAGTCCTAAAAAAAGGCAAATAATCAGAATAAGAGCAGATGATATGCCACTTGGGCCACTCAATGATCCTTAAAGTCTCAAACTAACAAACTAAAGGTGCCTCAACAATGTCTTCACTGGCAAAAAAGCTAATTTAACTTATCACACACAGATTACATAGTCAGTATATCTTCCACTACTATAAGATATAGAATGAACAAACCAGACTCTTATTCTCCAGATCAATTTTTATTACCCCACTTACCCTGATATTAAATTATTCTTGCCATATTGTTTTTTATCCAGCTAGAGACCAAAGAAAACTTCTCCCAAGCCAAAGCTTACACCTATAATAGTTGCAACTCTTGTAAGATTTTTTCTGGCCTGCTTTAGTTTATTAAAAGGACGGAGATTGAAACATAGCTTTTAAATGACCAAGGCCCTAAAAAAGAGGAGGGGGGAAGAGGGCATTCAAGTGATTCACATGAGGATGGAGATCAAATTCTTTTAGCATCTACATTTTTTTCCTAACAATTATCCTGCAAATCTCTGTGCTTTTCAACGTTCAAAGTATAATGCAACGAGAAGCACAATTATGCACCAATGCCCCCTAAGTGATAATGAGACAAATGACAAGATGGTTAGCAAGTAAAGGCATCAAAGAGTTTAGAACATAATTACAACACAAACTTCAAGAGCTGTTTATACCCGGTGGTTTCAAATAGATAATATCCTGGGTACTATACCATAGTGGATGCGGAAAATAATTGTTAATTGCTGGAAACACACAGGTCACTAACTAATATGATCTCTGTAACCATGCACTTCTTAGAATCTTTGGTGAATGTAGGACACGCAAACAATATGGATGGAAGAAGTATTATAGAAAGATACGGAATACCTCAAAATAAATATTTGCCTTGAGAATCCAAAATGGAATAACATGCAAAATTGCAAACAATAAAACAGCAGGAATATTGCACAAAAATACATAAATTCTCAAAACAGAATATTCACCTTGAAGAAAATGTCGTATCTTTAACACGAACCCTGCTGCTCCTTATACGACCAAGGATAGGAAACTCAGCAATTCCCAGTGCAGTTGCTCTCTGTCATTAAACCAAGGTCATGCGTCTTAACAAAGGTCTTTAAAGTTTAAACAAACACAACCAGCTAGGTAATGAAAGAAAATTCCAAAGCTCTATGGCAATGCCTATGGCATCACATGCACACTGATGACATGTGTAGGTCCATCCATACATCCATCTGTCCGTCAATGTCACTAGAGAACTCGCAAAGACAGAGAAGCAATTTACCTGGATAAGATATGGTAAATCAAAATTGCAGATGTTGTATCCAATAATTATGTCAGGATCTACTTCTCGAATTAAATCCTGCAAATTGAGCATAGTAAACTGAAATCACGTAGCAAAAGAATTCGGGATGTAATCATATTGACACATGATGTCCATTTACATTGAAACAGAAGTATAATATAAGCCATCACTAATGCAACATTTATAAAGCACATAACTCTCGTAAAACACACTAATTGACTTTGTTCACTCCACTCTTTCTTCCAAATAACAATCAGTAAGGAAACACAAAGTAGAAAAGAATTTTAGCCTAATTCAAATCATATATACCTCACAATACCAACACAAACTAGCAAAATGCAATCCACATTTATGGTAATCCCAGTATTTACAGCTCATGTCACTCAGATCCTTCAAAAGTGTGAGACTTATTAGAGTACCTTGCAAGAATGTCACAAGCTTCCAGTGCCTTTCCATCACTCCTTAAGGCATTGTGCCCAAAGTATTCAAATTAAAAGAGGATCTTTTATACTTCCCACCATTATAGGGAAAAGGGGCAGGGATACTAATGTATTTAAAGATACAGAATTTCATCATTAATAGAGCTAGTAAGGTGATGTCCTATAATCAGGAAAACTATTCAGACAGATAACAAATAATGCAACCGCCAACTAATAAAGAACAATAAATTGTACTTAAACAGCTTTACCCTCCAAGCAAGCAATACTTCTTTCTCACTGTCAAAGGACATAACATCAACTCCAACAATAGGAGCACATGACTTAAGGGTCATGACATTTTGAACAAGTGGCTTATCTTCACCTTGTACTGTTACCAAATTTGCCACCTGACAATATAAGAAAAACTCCTGACTTAGGTTACCGAACGGACAAGGTCAAGCCACCAACTATAAGTGGTTCTAGAATAGGTTGGCAAGTGAATAATATGTTTCACCTGGATAACAGGATCATGAGTGGGCTCAGGAAAAAGACCTTTGCGGCCAGCACACTCAATGTCAAAACTGAGAATGCGAAATGGAGCCATCTTTGAGAATTCTCCTTCTGGTTCATGGCTAATCAAGTCCGAATATCTAATAGCACAGTCAAGGAAATCCATGATAAAAGAAAAGTAAATAAATCTGCCTTTAGTTCTCAGATTATGTCCCCCCATATCAAATGAGGAGAGTAATTGACGACTATAGTTCATAAAACACATTTATCATAAACCCACAACTCGACAAGTGGGAAAATATTATAAATAAAGAGGATACAAGCAATCAAATTCCAGCTGGCAAGAGGACAAGTTCTTGCCAGTCCCCCTATATTTTCCTACAGGAACCTCAATCCAGTTCCCACCAACAATATTACAATCAATCATGAAACGGAGAGCAAAGAGGACATTGCTTTCATATGTCATGAAACTCTTAGTTCCAAGGCCATCAATCTGTATGCCTCGATCAAGAATCCCTGGCATTTACAACACAACACAAATTAAGCTACACATGACCGTAATTCAATAAACTTGTAGAAGGAAACAAGCAAAAGAGTATTTGACACATCACTCCAGCAATAAGTCAAACCCTAATAAAATAGATTGTCAGACCACAACAAAAGAAATCATTTGCTCTGTCATAATTCATACACATGAATTATTATTGTTCTTTCCATTTTCCTTCAAGATCCCTTACATTTCTTTCCAGTCTTTTTCTTAGAAAGAGGGTAAGAGGATGAGAAAGGACAGCTGAAAAAAAAATTACCACGACAAGTAGCAACCATAGAAGGCAATGCAACCACTATTTTCAGAAAAGGGTGAGAGCTTTGCTGTTGATAGTACATTATGCTCCTTTTCTGCACTAACTGAATACGTCGAACAAATTGGGGAACCTTAGTGTTCCTATTTGCCTCCCTCATTCGCGCCTAAAACACAGAAAAATAGACATGTCAATTTAACCACCATGGTTGTATAGAGTCAATGGTTCCATATACCAGCCCACATGACTCCTAGGGGCATGATCTGTCGGCAGTGTTAAAATGAAAAGCCACTAATGAAGGCAAAACATAATACCTCCAGGATTTGATGAAAATGGGATATATCGTCTGGACCCATCCCTGGAGGGCAACTTATGTAAAAGTAAGGTTCAAATCCATGAACATTGCAGCAAACGCTGTGCCCTATTTGGTAAGTAAAAAATAACTTAAATTAGACTCACATAAATAATTTAACTGTCTGATATTAGACACCAAGAGTGCAAACATAATGATAAATCCCTCAGACCATAAAAGAGGAGGGGGGAGAGGGGGGGGTGGGGGGGTGGGGAGGTGTAGACTAAAGATATAATCTGGCTCAACAAAAAACATGATATATACAGACAAAATAATCCGGCTCCATCAAAAACAACAAAATATATAGATTGACAATATTATCTGCTCGTTGAGGAACTGAGGAACCATGTAGGAAACAGACAGCTCCACTATATTCTAAACTTGTTATTCTAACGGACATCTCCACTATTTTTCTATAACTTGTTATTCTGCAATATTTCCCACTTCGAGCATATCCAAATGATATGTGTGACAGCAATGAGCACATGATTTGTGCAGGGTATTTCACTTAAAAGCAATGTGAACGGCCATGTTTGTAAGAAGTGACCCAAAACTTAGCATTTACAGGAATGGAAAATTTCCGAACACATAACTCATAGAGCAAGTAATTTTCTCAACCAATTCCAGTTGAAATACAACAAGAAGCAGCAAGCTTACAGATAAGTAGAAAACCATTTGGGGAGCTTTCATACATTGAAATAGAGCATGTTATCAAATCATATTTTGTTTTCTTCATCAAGTATAGTATAACTTCCCATAGCATACTACCATTTAAAAGCCACTTCAAAAGAAAAAGGAGGATATCTTTACAAGCCCTTGGGACCCAAAGTGGGAACACATGACCATAAAAATTCAACAGCAAACTAAAAACGAACACAGCTCAGCAACTCAAACATTCATTTTCTTATAAGGTTGAAATTTAGATCTTAACTTCCAATTTTATTTCATTTTCTCCTCCCAGTCACTTCACATGGATTCTTCATTTCTCTTAAAGCACCCTTATTTCGATTGTTTGGAGGGCACTTGCAAAGCCACTGAATCCTAGCATGACAACTGGCCATAAAGATTCAAACTTTGGAAAGGGTGAGTCCAACACAAAAGACTGTACCCTACCCGGACACTAGAACTAAGTTTGGAGTATGTAATTAGGAAAAAAATTGCCAAAAAATATAGCACTTCCAATTGTATCTTCTAATATGATGTACCAATTTTACCAGTGTACACCATCAAGCAAACCAAAGAAATGCATGTTCATTGTTCGGCAAAAAGATTTTCTTTTAACAAAATTTCACTCTTTTAACAGCATATTTGCAATCAGAAAAACAAAAGGGTGAAAATGAGAGAGAAGAGAGAGAGAATAAAGCTTAACCTTCACGAGTAACCCCAAAAATCCGAATAATCGCAGCAGAACCACTCCGATTAGACAAAAACTCCTTATGACATTCTCCAATCACATAATCAATCTCCAATTGCTGAAAAACTACAAAACAACAAACCCTAAAAATCAATTTCCACCCCCAAAATCACAAAAACCCTCCCCTAAACCCTAAAATTCCATCAAATTAAAAACTTACCAACACTCTGAGACTGTGATTTGTACGATTGAGAAAGCTCAGGTCGAGCCCACTTAGAAAGACGAGCAAGCTTAGCAGAACGCTCATCAATGTCGCGAAGAATTTGGGAGTCTTCATCGATGAAGTCGTCTTGTAAGTAGAAATCTTCATCGAAGTCGTCTTCTTCCGTCGTAGCAAGGTGCTTTGGCGGCGCCGGTGACGGTTGTTGCAGCGGCGCTTGGCGTTTCCGGGAATTCCCGCCGTTCATCGCTGCAACTGTAGGTTGAGAGGTTACGAGAGATTAAAGATTTTCCCGCCAATTTTAATAGTTTTAAGCGCCGAAGCTTTGTTTTTGTAAGTTGGGCTTCTGCATATATAGTTATATACTGGCAAGACGGTCATGAACCCTCTTCATTTATCATTCGGTTTGTCGTGTTTTATTCAACTTATTTTGACAATTTGACTTATATTGTACAAATGATATAAATAGTAATAGTATCTTAAATACTCTAACTTTAAATATGTTTTTGGAATACAACTTTTATTTCCTATTTTATTCTTGTGCAATCTATCATGACATTTTGAAAATTAATTCTATATTAGGCGTGGCTGGACTTGATTAGGTAAGGTGTTTTGTAAGAAAATTGTAATGGGATGATTGCTTAAACAATTCATGCAACTTATAGCTAGATCTTGTTCTTATTAGATTTCTATTAGCATTGGTAATTTAAATACGGAGTACAACAATGAAAACACATTAGATGTAAGGAAAATCTGTGTTTTACAAATTTTTTAACATCAATTAACGAGAATAGCATGTAAGATTTTGTTGTTAAGTTCACATTCTATTTGTTCGTCCCATTTTTTGATTAGAAAGGTTTAAAAAGTGTTTCTTAAATATTTATCATCAACTTAGCTTTATCTATCTCATTATATGGTGAGTGTGACAAAAATAATCTATACAATTTTTAAAACAATTTAACACTAATTGAATTCATCAACACATGATTTCAATCTTTAATTATCATTCTCTCTATTCTATCGCCTTATTAATTATATTGTCCCCCTGTTTTGTCATTGGAAATTCAGGGAGATTAGACAATTCGGATGTAAGTTTAACACCTATACGATCCTGAAGGTGGATCCGGATAGCAGCGGGCACATGACATTGCTAATTTTAGTCATCGTTTTTGTAATACTTTTTTTCTAGTTTATGTATGATTTCCTACAATTAGCCATTTTTTTTAAAAAATGGAGATTTGAGATGAATAACCACATTATTACATCAAACATGGTCGCACTTAGTTTGGTAGGGTGTTTGGTAAGAACTTTGGAAGGTAACGATACTACTGTATTATTCAATCAATTTATAGAGCTTGGTCTTATTGTGTTTATTTTAGAATTGACAGTTTAACTGTGACAGTGGAGACGCTATGTGTGCAAGGAAATACAGGGTTTGTTAATAAATTTTCAATATCAACCAACGAAGAGTTGTGTAACACATTGCTGTGTTCACATGTTTATCCCTCTGCTCGAGAAAATACAAATTACTCCTGTTATTTCAATCCATACAATAAAAGAATTCAACTTCAAGAATTTTGACCTTTCACTTGGTAGTTTATGTAATACTATTATTTGTTTCAGGCAACAAAGCAATAAATGTACAGTATGTATTAACCACACTTCAGAACAGTATATACTAACCAATAGCAGTAAGCAAACTTTATTCTTAGACTTGGGTGTAACCGTGTAATTGTGTAAATGCTTGAGAAACTAGTTCTGGTTATTGTTACCATTCTGGTTTTACCAAGCGGGTTCTGGGTCAAAAATTGGAGATTCTGGATCAGATACAGTAACTGAGTAGAGTACAGTATTTGGGATTCAAAACAGGTCCTGCCAAAGCCGGTGAGTCGGGACTTGTCAAATACCAAGTGATTCAGGGTCTGAAACCAGGTATGTATCTGAGATTTTTGCTCATCCCTACTTACAATGATAAACTCCTAGATAAATACCTTTTATGTACTGCACTATGGTTTCAAAGAAAGAGTTTTACGTAAAACAGCATAGATCCTTCCTGAAACTTTCTTTAATACACCAATGATCAGATTGATATTCAGCAAGTTCTCTTGTCATGTACCTGAAAGCAATAGTTACAAAGTTAGAGCAACTGGTTTTTGGAAAACTGAGTTATTCTTCACAATAAACTATTGTAGGTATTCAATTTTCAAGTTGTTTTATTACCCACATTTGTTTCCTAAAGACATCACTGCTGTTCATGCACAGATAATCAGACCCTTAGGACAGCAGAGCTCCTCGTGTTGGCTGGTGATACATGAAAGACCAAACACCTCTCAGTCATCGTGGCGTGGTATCAACATATGCAATCAGAAATTCACAATAGGTATTTGCAAATTTTGCAATTACATACAACCAAAATAAGATTATACAATACTCTGTAGCAACCAAGGAGGATAACTGATTGCAAAATACAATCTTCAGATTTTAAGATCATGAAACAATTTGACAAAAGTTTATAGATGTGCAAGGCCTGGTACAATCAGATCTTCTACTAGAACTAATCTCAGAGTCAAAGCTAGCCATTGTTACATAAATGACAAAGCTTCAAAAAAAAAAAAAAAAAAAAAAAACACTCAAACTGCAGCCAATATTTTCATTACCATTAGGAATTCAAGTACTTTTTCAATTGCAAGAAGTTTTCTCCTCCGCCTATCTGGTTTTAGAACTAAAAAAAAAAAAAAAAACAAAGCTTATAATAACATAAATCAAAATTACCTCTTGTGCAATTTAGAATTTATAACCAATTTGTAACATCAAGTGCCGATAGTAGCGACCTCGGAATAGTCTTTGCCACAGAAAACGCAGGGAGGCAAACCAGTTCATTTTTAGTTGCTCCTGGACAAGCCTTTAGAGAGCAAACCGAAAGTCAGTACATTAACTAATTCATATTTATTTTTTTGCTTGTAGAGAATTGCATAAATTCGGCACACGATACTCCCTTTCGTTTTTTTTTTTTTAGAAAAAACTCTTTCCAATAGCAGCCTTTTTTTTTCTAAGTGCTACACGCCTACACATCCCCAATTTGGGCACTTCCTGCAGTTATCCTCTCCTCCCTTGTGTTTGGATAGCAATAGTGAAAGGAAAGGGAGGGGAAAGAAAAAGAGGGAGGACAAAGGGAGCGAGGGGAGGGAGAAAGCAACCTTCTATATAGTTCCAAATCTTCCAACAATGGAGGGAATGGTTTATTAAAATGGGAAGGAGAATGGATCCCTCCACTTCCTTTCCCTTCCCTTGCCCTATGACTTATCTAAATAAGGGGTATTATATCCCTCACTTTCCTCTCCCTCTATTTCCCTCCAAATCCTCCTATCCAAACATATTAGTCCTCAGTCCTCACTACTACATCCTTCATTATTTCTCTCCCTCATGGTCCCCACTCCTAATTTCTTTATTATTTCTCTCATGCATCCTCCATTTTTGAACAAACTATTAACTATCACTTTCTCACAGTATCTAAATCTTGAACAAATTTCATTTGCATAATGATTTAACCAACATAAATAAGGCCCGTAATACTTTGTGCCAACCCTAGTGTAGCACAGTAGCACTTTAAAAAGTAACTATAATATAAAGCTTTGTCATGGGTGAAAGAAATAAATCACTGTTTCATGTTGGCAAAATTTATCAACCATATTAATTAACTCACCATCTCACCAGGCACCTTTGCATACCACGAGATATTGGACGAATGAAGGACGGATCTCGTTGAGCATAAAGCACACCCACCTGAATCAAGATTATATCATACAAAAGCAGCTTTAATTTAATAAATTCTCAGGAGTAATTCAAGGAATCAGAGCACAAGTGACTAAAATGGAGCCACAAAGAATGACTCAAGAGTAAGCCACACTGAAGAACATATTGACTCCCTTAACCCCACCATAGATGGGAGTGTCTTTATAAGGTGTTGTGGATGTTAACATTGTGGATCATGTCTATCGTGTTTTACAAATTATGGCATATCATTGCACTTGATCCAATATGAAAAAAAATTACTCAACAATCTCCATGTAGATTCATTGTTTCCATCATCAAGGCTGCGAAATGGGTTTGTGAAAGCTTATATCAATAGAATAAGGACGGAACAGAAGATACCTCTAACAATGCTACAGCTGAAGGATCATCAAAAATTTCAAGGCTGCAATCAGCAAAATAGTTAAGCTGCATCAACAAATAACAAAAAGTTTGGTAAGGCTCTACTATATATGAGAACAAAGGCAACAAATATATGTTCTTCAGCAATGAAAGCATAACGATTACTTAGATAAAGGATTAAATAAAAAAAGATAAAAGCTGCATCATGCATGATTTGGAAGAGAAGAGGACTGATAGCAAAAGGAGCTGTTCAAGGAATACTCTTTAAAGACCATACAATCAGATTAAGTATATAAATAGGCTTACACTGTAACACATATTATAGTTAACGACGCAATAGTTCTAGACTAGAACAAAATATCACCTCACTAGAATCACTACCTTTAATTTTCCAACAGATGCCCTAAAGAAGTTCAACGGCAACTACAATGAAATGAAATCTATGCTATGAATTAGCATAGCTTGAATAGAAACAAGAGAAAGATGGAGATGAACTTTGTTTTGGCAAACTGGAATAACAAAAATTAAAAGAAAAGCACAAGAATTTGAGAGCATTGTTCTCTCCCATGATACAAAAGGAAAACTAAACGAACTCACTCAATTGCTTCCCCTTCAAGCTAATCCTAGCCAACTACTAATGCAATACCCAAACAGTTCCTCTCCATTAGGCCAGATCATCAAAACTTAGTAATTTACTTTTAAATTATGTCTGATTCTTATTCTACAGCATAAAGGCATATGTGATAGCAGGGCCGTTGCAATAGTTTTAGGGGCCCTGTTCTAAAAGAACAAAGGGGCCCTTCAAAATTTGTAAAGTATACAAATTTTTACTTATTTTAGTCTATAATTGGGTTATTCTATTTGTTTTATTTTTTTTTGAAAGAGGGTTATTCTAATTTTTGCCTCTCTAATTTGCTTTTAGAAAATTACAACTTTCACAAAAAAATAAAATAAAACAATGTTTTAGTGATAAAAAGAATACAATTACGTAATAATTTCAAACTAATACAACTCGATCTACCTTTATTTCAATAATAAAAAAAAAAGATAAAAAATATGACTAAAACATTTAGAAATAATAATTAAAGAAACTAATTGAATGTCAAAAAAAAAAAAAAAAAAAAAAAAAACCTTTGACTCAAACGAAGGATGGGCAAAGCAGAAAGCACTCAAATAAATAATTCACAGAGCAATATGACTAATTGACCAGGTACTACCTCCGTTACATATTATTTGCAACGATTTGACATAAAGTAGAGAGGAAAATGTTTAATCGTTGCAAATAATATGTAACGGAGGTAGTACTTTTTTTTCCAATTCATTTTTGTTTTATTTTTTAATATATAGGGTATCATGTGGGAATTAGATGATTGAAGAAATATTAAAGATAACCCATATATATTGCCTCAAAAAAACAAACATAACCCATAAATATGTGCGAAAATAAATTAGCCGTTTCGTAAGAATAATTATGGAAAACTGAATTTAATTGCTCATTGCCATTGTCACGAAAAATAATCGCGCGGTTGAATTTGGCTAAAATAATCTGTTAAAGATTCTTGAATGGAGAATTAGGCAATATGATTTTTCGTAGAATTAAATTGATGTACTTATGAAAATAATATAGTAACTTGAATTAATGGAAGAATTGTAGAAATTATATGGAAACTACGATTAGAAGAAAATGAGCGTGGTAATTATTGGAGAGTAATGCTTCATTGATTCGGTGGGCGTGAGTATTAAGAAGTCAATTAGCAACTTTTATAAAAAAAAAAAATTAAATAAAAATAAGAAAAAAAAAATTTGGGCCCTCTTAAATTGGGGGCCCTGTGCAAGAGGTCATCTTGCACTCCCTCTTCTACGGCTATGTGTGATAGTATGATATAACCATCAATGCTGGTTCACAAAGGCCATTAAAAAGTCTGGCTAGACAACCTCAAGGTCCTCAACTGTGAAATCAGAATAAAGCTTTCCATTCAAACCTTAATTAATGCATCTACACAATTACACAGGCAGATGGAACAGATGAAAAGCAAAGCATAGTCAAGTAAAACATTCCAAGAAGAGAAGATTGACACCCTAACTAGGTCAGCGTGTAAATGATCTAAAGCTATAACCCTGGAAAATAAGATAGACATTGGAATGTATCAACAAGACAAATTTGAAGAAACATAAAACAGAAATCAAACATCAGCTCACCAAATTACCAAAGTAAGCCATCACCTATGGCAACCTGAGAATTTCAATATTTTTATTGCTCAACCATGCTATGAAACAGAGAAATTTAGATAACATGAAGACAGAGGATTACCCCAAATTCAGTATTAACCAATGACTGCACGAAATCCATTAATTGAACCTTTGCCCACTCCAAACGAAGACTTGAATCATCTGTGCGCGGAGGATGCCTCCAAGGAGCACCAAAACGTAATTTATCTTTTGGTATCTTTCCATTGAGTGCATCAAGAGCAAATTTTTGTAGAAGTGACAAAGCTTTGTCCATGGCTGGATTCACCACAGTAATCTACAGATCAAAAGTAAAAGAAACCTAATAAATTCCAGGATAGAATAATTTTCATAAGATTTACAGATAGAATAGACCCTAAACCCTGTGATGTCCTAATGCTACCATAAAATATCAGAGCTCTCCCTTACCAAAAGCTACTAGTCACACTTGCATGACCCTTTTGAAAAATTCTAAGTGAATCCATAACAAACTAACAAAGCCTACCTGTAGATATGCCAAATACGCATCCACTATGTCCTCAAAAGTGCTGCGTTTACGATCTATCATGCTGCAGAAAAAAGAAGGCATGATCAGCAAACTAAAATAATAAGCATCAAATTGAAAATAGGCTCAGATGATGAACACAGGACATTATAGAGAATAGATCACCGAAAGAAACATCAAACCATACTTGAGATATCGGTCGCTTTCTTTGAGTGCATGAAGTTCGAATAAATGCCGTGAGTTTGTACCAAGCACTTCAGTAACTATTGTCCACTGGAAAGTACGTCATGAGTTAGCAAAATTAGCATTTAAAACAAAAGGGGGGAATGAATGGCATAATGGCATTATGGCAATCTTGAGGTCCATTTCAAAGACTAATTGGAAATAACTAAAATAACATATAAATAAAATAATATATTAAAAACTTCCTAGCGTAGAGCATACAAGTACACATGATAGATAGAGCTTAAGTTGTGATGCCTCACCTCTGATCCACTGAAGTAGTCAGGAACCATATGTAATTTGCCTTCATTGGGCGTCCAACCAAACGTCTACGATTGAAAACACAATATAATCAACATGTATATATGCAGGCATCCAAGTATAGGCAAAAAGAGAGAGAAACTGAGTCCCATCAGGCTTTGTGAGCCATATTTTCTTACATTTCTCTCATTAGCCATTAGACACATAGATGCACACTCAATCTTTAAGTATTAACAACTTTTTATACCTACCGCTAGATACCGAGTTACCGACCCTTGATATGTTTATACAGAGTATCATGTAAAGCCTCTGTTGGATAATTATGTTCAGGACCTCGTTGTTTGGAAGGGAAAGGTTACGATTACAACACTCTCAAAAGTCATACATAAAATGCCTTTCGGAAAAGAAGTAATCAAGCAACAAAGGATGAAAAGAGTTGGAAAATATATGTAACAACATTCAAATTTACTATGGGGCAAGTCAGACACAAATCATAATATCTTATTATTGATTGGCTGCACTAATTATAAATTATACTTTGGTGTGCATGCATTCATTTCTGAAGGCTTATTTGAATAATAAGGTGTCATTGTGAAGAAAGACATATATCTCAAATTGAAATCTAACTGAAACATAATTTCGAAAGTACTAGAGTAACTAGACTCCAGTCCTGGACTTCTCAAATATATTTCTTTTAGGTTCTTTCAATTTCTTTTCAGTGTTTGCAGGCCAGGAGTGGCACAAGATGACCATAAATAGCTCAATCAAGATTTTCTATCCACATAAGAGGTGCATAGTGATACAAGATATCCCTTATAAATTTGAATTTCAATAGCATTACGGCTTCAGTTACAATATAAAATCATGGCCTGTCCAATCAAGAATAATTATAACGTTGCATAAAGCCATAAACAAGCAATAGAAAAATCATATGACCTAAGAAAATGGAAAGTACATGAAGAAGAAAGTAACAAGATCCAGTTCTTACCTCACGAGATATAAAAATGTCTGGAAACCCAAAATCGATGTAAGCATGATACGAATAGTAGCTGAAAAGTACCACAACTATTAGATTGTAAAACATACAGCAGGCCTTAAGCAACTAGAAGGCATAACTTTGCAAGAGATAGAACTGCTTAATCCCTATATTGCAAAATCAAGAAATAAAAGGTAGAAAACATGATTAAGCAGTATACTACGACCTTGTTCTATTCAATCTTGTCAAAATTAGTTGCAGGAATAATAAGTTATTAGTTGACGCGAGTCAAAGTCAAATAAGGTGTAATGGAAATTATATAGGTGCCAGAAGCATCATCACTTGGCTAAACAACAGACTTTTTATGAGATTAAACTATAGAAAATTACAACGCAAAGGCAAATAATATCCAATTGTTTCATGAGGATGTCTGTCGAATGTCAAAAGAAGGTAGTGTGGAAAATGCTGCCTGCTAAGACCATACATAGCCTCTAGCCATTGACTTTCATATATATCCAGTGGATCAGCTAGGTTGTGTGATCCTGAGATTACAAAGGCTGATAACTGTACATGAGACATTTTTTGAGAAGATGGAACAGGATCTTAGCTATCCAAGGAGGAGGAATTCACAGCTAGAATCAATAACTTACACAATGGGAATAGATAACTAGAAAATTGAGGTAGATTTTAGAAAGGACTGAGGTGGTCTGAGATATTAATGACGATAGACACAAGACACTCATAAAGGTCACTTTACCAATCACAAAACTACAATTAACATGCACTTTCTAATAACCAGTCACCTTATTAAACAATAAGTTATAAGAAGACACCATTTACCTATCAGATGTTACAAAAATGATGGGAAGGCACATCTCATTTGCCCCCAAAGAAATAATTCTCCATATTAAACTATCATGGTAAGTTGGTGCAGACACTGTAGAATCATTTGTCGAAATAGCATTCTTCAGGACTTCTATATTATTAATCACGAGCTTCGGCTGTTGTGAAAATATATCAGTTATTCCCAAAAGTTAGAGAAACAAACTTGTGGACAGATAATTACAAAAGCTGCACAGCCAATCGCCTAACAGCCATAAGCTTGTGGCATGAAACAAAACAATAGGGGACAATTCTTAAGCCATGACAAAGTTGCCAGGGCCATATTTAGGACATAAAAATAGTGTGATTTGGCATTAAGCATCATAATATAACAGCCACATAACCATTATAAGCTCTCAATATGAAACAAAACATTGTCACACATGAATGCTAAATTCAGCAAATGTTAACCTTAATTACACTTAATTTAGCAATAAAAAGTTCAAATAAGTTCATAAATAGTGTTCAAGTTCTGAAAAGATAAGTTCAGGAAATATAAGGGCTATCCAACTACCCAAGTTCCAGTTATACATACAAGTTCGGTTAAGTTCCAATAAGTGAAAATCATGTGAATCCTGTGCGCCCCTACAATGTAGTCAATGACATAAACAAATTACATCCAAGGTTAGGATATACAAAAAGTATACCTGAAAATGATCCATTTCAGAAGCTGAAGACAACAATTCTAGCAACAAATACGGCCAATCAGTAGCCAACATCGCCAGTGATCTCGAAAACCCACCAGTCCTATTCAAATCACCAACAGCCTTAGCCCTCCACTGCTGCTGAACCCTTATAACCTCCTTTGCCAATCTCAAAGCAACCACAGCCTCTTTCAAGTAAGACCTCTCCTCAACAGTCAACCCCTTTTTCACTCCCTCCAACCCAATAACCCCTTCAATCTCCTTACTATTCAGCTTACCAGAATAAGCAAAAACCGCCTTATCCCACAACACAGAAGCCGAAACCTTACTCGAAATCGCCCCAGTTTTCAAACCCAAATTCGAAGACGATTTCAAAATGTACCTAAGGGTATTACCAATCCCATGCCACTTATTAAGGGTAGTAAAAATTTGATGCGAATTAATCTGACCCAACTCAATCCCCCTTTCAGCCATTGATTCTAAGCATTTCTCCAAATGGGTATTTAACAAAGAGAGAGAAGGAAGAGTTACAGAGCAGGAATTCCAAGAACACCATGGAAATGAAGCATTGTGAGATGGGTGGTACTCCTTAATGGGTAGCGCAAAATCAATGTACCCTGTAAGATGGGGTCCTTTGTTCCAATTCTCCATTAAACCTGCAAATGAAGAACAGAAGATTGAAGAAGATGAAGTTAGAGAGAGAAAGTAGAGAGAGAAAGGGGAAAAGGGGAGTTACGTTCGAGGATGACGGTGGTTTTGCCGACGCCACGAGGGCCGTGGAGGATGAGTGGTTGATGAACACGGTGATGTTGGACATGGTTGTTGAGGACAGTTTCGAGTAAAGGTCTTGGGATGATTCTCCATGCTTTGTTGCTTGAGTTCAGCATTTGATCGAAGAGTTAGCTCAAGCTTTGCAGCAGACTAGCAGTAGCAGTAGCAGTAGTAGAAGATTCTGCGCAGTTTATTTGGGGAGAGAAATTGGCGACATTGAGAAAGAGGCTTGATTTGGAGGTTTTGGCAAACATCGGCTCAAATCATGGAACAAGGGAAAGGAATAGGGAAAATCTCTTTATAACATCAAATTATTTATCTTTCTATTTGGTAAATGGGGAATTTTTTTTTTTTTTTTTTTTTTTTTTTTGAATATTGGTAAATGAGAAACTGGAAAAAAAAATAGAAAAAAATACACTTTAATAATCCCAATTTTGGCTAATTTATTCTAAATAACCCCATCTTTTATTGCGTTTTCTTTCTTCAATCCAAAACCGGTCAACAAAAGTCAACAACATGTGATTCAAGTAACTCAAAAAATAAATAAAGAAAAAGAAAAAGAAAAATTTAAAAATCTAAACCACCAGTCACCTTCCCAGCCCCCCGCCACCAATTTTCACCGCCGAATCATCCCTTACACCGGGAATCGGGCCCCCAACCCAATGCCACCTCAAAAAACCACCATCGCCCTTCACAACGCCGCCAAGATATCATTCCCCTCCAATCTCCAACTCAACCCCCTAAATGGACTCCCTCCCTACGTACAACTCCGAAATCGACGTCCCCTCCCTTCCCACACCACCGAAACTTGCCCCCCTTCCCTTCCCCTAACCCATAAACCTACCCTATCCCTTCACCCACCTTTAAAATCAGTCCCAAACTCCCAACGAAAGTTGTTTCGGGTATAGGTTGGAGTGGGGATTGGTTTACGGGGTACGGTGGAGGGAAAGAAGCGGCTGGAAATTGGTGGTGGTCACCAAAAATTTATGGTGGTCGCCGGAAATTGGCGTCAAAATAGGACTGGGATAGAATGGTCGTTGGCTACTTGTGGTGCCCATGGCAGGCAGCAAGCTTGGGCTTTGATTTATTGTTTTCTTTTTCAAAATTTTCTTCTTTTTTTTTTAAAAAAAAAAATAGTATTAAAAAAAATTTGAACCAGTAAACGTGCGACATGTGGCAAATACATTTTTGTACAAAAAAAATTAACCCTTCCTCTAGGTTACTGGCAATTGGGACTAAAGAAGGAAAACACAGGTTAAAGTTGGGATTATTGCGGAATAATCGAAAGTTGAGATTATTTAAATTAAATTGGCCAAAGTTCAGATTATTAAAATGTATTTTTACAAAAAAAAAAAAATACAAGTATATCTTCGTGATAAAAAATAAAAAAATAAAAAAAAAACATATACAAAGTATACATTTATCTAGTGTTATTTTTGTAAATAAGTCAACTTCTATTAAATGCGGGTTCCACTAATGTTGATTTATTTACGAAAAATGTCATGTTGACTAGGATATTTGGTTGATTCTTGATTTACTTACAAAAATAACATGGATAAATGATATTTTGCTTATCATGAAGATAAATTGGGGCTCCCTATATATTGATAACTTAAACATCTTTTTAACAATCCAAAAACTTTTCTTAAAAAAACAATTTAAAAACAACCTTTCCCAACCCACGCTCAACCTCCTCCCTCGCATCGATGTCTATCAATTATGTTCATGATTTTCTTACAATATTCGTTTATCTGCAATCAAGCATGAAATAGGAAATTGTTGCCAAAAAAAAAGATATTATGTTGTGTCACCGAGGAGGCGAGGACATCTTCTCTTTAAAAAAATTGAATGGGAAACATGAAATTTACATAATACACCAGGGTGTACAATGCTCATGGTACACCCTGTTTTAAACGTTGGATTTTTCATTAAATTAATATTTATTCTACCAGTTTTACACATATATAAAAAATAAAAAAAAAAAAAAAAAAAAAACCTCCACAATTCATGGGAGGCGTGATTATCTCCTTTTTGCTGTAACTTCCAAATTTTAATTGCACTAGATTTTCAATTTTAAATTTAGATAGAGAATTTTTTGTTAATTTCCACCAATTTTTAAATTTGAATTTAGAGAGAAGTTCATAAAGAATTTTACAAAGAATTATATTGACAATCCAAATTATAGAGAATTTAGCAATATAATGTCCTACCAATACGAATTTCGCCATGATTCAGATTCAAGATTCGTTAATTATGATCTAGATAATGATGATATTTGAGGACATTGTAACTGATAGCATACTAAAGAACATTTATTAGCATACTAAAGAACATCTATTAGCATAAAAAAGAACATCCATTAGCATACTAAAGAACATCTATTAGCATAAAAAAGTACATCTATTAGCATAAAAAAGAACATTAAATTATAACTATATATCCCTACCTTATAAAAAGTAGAAACATTCTCTTAGGAATAGTGTACTACCAATCATACCCTCAAAACTATGTACAAAGTTATGTACAAAATGTGTATTTACTTTAATACCCTCATTAATATGTTTACTATCATTAATATATTTAATGTTTTTTTTTATCATTAAACATATCATCAATTAATTTTGTTTTTGTTAACAAATAATTTGTAATGATTTTTTTTAAAATAAAAAAATTCTAATGCTTTACACTTATATGATATTATTATTATTATTATTATTATTATTATTATTATTATTATTATTATTATTATTTAAAAAGAAAAAATTTGTATGTACAATGAAACGGTTTATTACCAAGTGACTGTTTATTTTTACTTTTTCATATTTGCTCTTCTTATTTCCGCAAAGTCTCTTGACTCTTTCGAACTTTGATTTGGAATAAAATCCTACTAATTTATTATCCCCCCCCCCCAAAAAAAAAAAAAAAAAAAAAAAAAAAAAAAAAAAAACTTGTCGTTTTTTAATTGCAACTATTGTTAAGGTTTATTAGCTTTGTTTTGGTGTTTAGAGAGCCACAAGGGCGAATGATGAGATCGATCCAAAGATCTCTTGGACCGGGAGGGGAGCTCTAACCACTTGAGTTATCCCTCACTATGTGGTTTATTAGCTTTTTAAGTCTACATATAAACAACATCCATCATAGAATTTGAATGGGATTCATATATTAAATAGTTTAGTGATATTTGAGCAGGCGTATGTTATCAAGAGGTATAAAGAACTAAATATCCTAAAATCAAGCGAAATCGGTGGTAGAAAAAAATGGTATTAATTATGAAGAGAATTTAAGATGAAAAATATAACTAATTGGCTATTGCTTTAGTATTGATATAGATATTAGATGGTCGTCGTAGAACATTAAAGAACTTGTTTACATATTATTACTCCACATGACCAAAGCTCACAAAAAATTCATTTGAAGAAAAACACGATAGAAATATTATACTAAGTACTATTGAAACATGAACAACAATTAAGAGTTCTAAACTAACAATGGCCGCTTAAAATATGAAGGGATGGAAAACAATCAAATATTATATAATAATGATAATTTTGATATAACACTATCAAACTTTTGAGGATTTAAAAAATAATTGTCTTAAAAGATTTTGGTGTGGCTTTCTTATAATTCTACAAATTCACCACTAGGTCTACCACCCTAACCAAAGGTGTAAATACACGCCCATACAACTTCTCCGCAAGAGCTAGCCCCTCCGCGCGCATTGTGCGCGTAGGATACCCTAGTATATATATATATATATATATATATATAGAGAGAGAGAGAGAGAGAGAGAGAGAGAGAGAGAGGAGAGAGAGAGAGAGAGAGAGAGAAAGTATAGACATAAAGAACATCCATTAGCATACTAAAGAACATCTATTAGCATAAAAAAGAACATCCATTAAATAGAATATACAATTTAACTTAAAGAACATCCAACCAAAAATATAACGAAAATTACTTTATAAACACAAATAATTTAATATTTTGACCCTACCAAACAAGGAAAAGGACATTAAAGATTAGAGGATTTAATCAACGTGAGACTAAATTTTACTTTTTAATCTCTTACGGTTTTTTTTGGGAGCTTAATTTTTTTTTTTTTAAATAATGAGGATCATGAAATTGAAATGAGATGGAGTGATTTTATAGAGAGAGAAAGTTTGTTTTTGGTAAAAGATAAATATTCAACATACATAGTCAACATTGTGGGCCATGATAATTTTTTAAAAGATAAAATATGTAGCATAATTTTTACCAGTACTACGTATATGGTAAAATAGGTGGGCCATGGGAATATTTTTATCCCGTGAATAGCTGATATTCCTTAAAACCCGCATGTACTTTATTAATAACGCTTTGTTCATTCCGTCCTTTTTGTGTTTTCTTGGGCCTGCGTTTTATGCATTAAATAATGTCGTTTTGTACCGGGTGTACCATGCTCAAGGTACACCCGGGTGTACAAATCAATAATTATGGGAAACATATTACACGGTAATTTAAGAGATTATCCAACAACATCAATTTGAAGGAAGCCCAATATGAACTCAAAAGAACAACCAGTTTATTTATAGTTAATAAGGAATTTAAATGCTGTAAGCTTGTAACAAAGTACAAGACAAAACCTCAAAACAATTGACCAACAAATTAATAGCAAGTGCGAGTAGTAGGGGATGTCAATTACTACTGTTTCTAATATCTTGTGTAGTTGGGCGAAACCACATGGTTCTCAACACGATCTTCCATATCTATCGCCAATTTCCCTGTATAACGGGCAATCCCATTCGCTTCTGTTGGAATATAGTAATGCTCCAATATAATGTCTTTCAATATAGCTGCAAGTTTATGCGTCCCCTGTTTCCAATTTTCCATATATCATCAAGGGTCCTTCTTGAGGACAATGCATTGGTTTCGACCGTGACCTACTTAAGCCTTGTCTCTAAATCCATTTCTATATATACAACCCTTGATTGCTTGCAACTCCACTTCAGTTGGATTTTGAGCTTTGATTTTCCAAAACATCTTGAGGAACCACTATCCATAACTCATTCGAATAATGCCCCCGAATCCTGCTTTTCCATATTTTTTTTATTCTCCATCGACGTTCAAGTTAGCAGTCCCTTCAATTAGTCTTTTCCACTTAGTTTCGATTCTCTGGGTTGCAGGTGCTTTACCTTTACCCTAAAAAGTTTTACAAGTAGCCACCAAATTCACCATATATATGTTTTATATATAGATGCAAACAACTTGGTTTCTAGTGCTAGCTTCAAAGGTGTTAGCTCAAGGGATGGAGATAGTTCGTTGTCTGACTTGTCACATAATAAAATTTGGAAATAATTTAATGTTTGTACACAACTTTTGTTTTCCAAGCCTATAAAGTAAAGAATAAAATGACCCAATTTCACTAACTTTTTTTTTTGCTTTGCTTTTGGGTACTCGAAGTTATTTTCAGGTGAACTAACTCACCACTAACTCATCACTTAGAAACTAGCCGTTATTACTCTATTTAAAGGGGCATGAACTTGGCCAAAAAATGCCATGAAAACACCTGCAAAACACTAGCATCACTCTAGGGCAGATTCACCATGTTTTCGTAACAAAATTCATCCAAAACGATTTTCCCTGATTCAATTTCAATAAAAAAATAAAAAAACAAAAACAGCAACACAGAAGCTGTAGCAGTATACCAGCAACAAATATCATCAAAACAGGTTCATTTACAATGTCTATTTAGGCACAAATTCTTCAACAAGGTGACAGGCTAAACTCGTATCACCTAGTCAAAAGTATTACCTAAGTCCTCTAACTAATGTAGATAGGAAAGTAGGGTCGAATCCACAGGGAAACTGGTCTTCCTATTCCTAGTTAATTATTATAATCTAAATTATCAGGGTAACCAATGTTGTTGTAATTAAAGACTATACTACGAAGAATATGAGTAGGGAAAATAAAGTAGGGAGAAATCAAATATTAAAAGGCGTAGGGCATAGGTTCACCAATAAACAATATTCCAGGGTAAAACATAATAATCAATCATCAATGCATCAATTAACCAGATTATAAAGGGCTTTCGCTACGTATTACAATCATAGAATTAATATACCAGTATTAAATCTCATCTCTCGAATCTCGACTTAACCATTTATAGATTAACCTGCCTATTGAAACTAGACCTAAACATCAATTCTCATCTCTCGAATCTCGAATCAATATTGTCAAACTCATGCATAAAAGATTAGGCTTAATCTAGTTGCAGAGCATAAAATCAATCAATAGGAAATTATTTAAGCATCGATAATTAACAACAATAAATTACCCCTTCATATTATTCATGGATCCCCACAAACCCTAGAAAGAAAACTACTCGTGCATAATTAAAACTAAACTAAGCAAAGCAATTAAATTAAACATATTTAAAACAATAATAATAAAACTAAAACAAAGCAATAATAATAAATTGCAATCCAAACGAAAATAATAACACTACGAAATCAAGAACGAAAACTAAGGTACGGAACTTTACTAATAAACAAAAGCATTAAAATAAGAAGTTAAAAAAAAACAAAGAGCTTCAGTCATAAACTCATAATGCAATGAAAGCAAAACAAATTAAAAAGTGATTCTCCAAAAGCTGCCACTAAACAAATTTAAAAGCATGATAAATACTAATTATAAAAAGGAATTTTTCACTTTTGCTACCAGCGAAAGGGCCCTAAATCACATTTGCTACCGGTTTAATTTTTTATTTTATATTACTACCACCTAAATCACCGTTTTTTAAAAATCACTACCACTTAACATTTTCCATTACAATTTCCGTTAGTGACATCAACCACCCTCACTGCCACCCCTCCCTCCTCGAACACCCTCACTACCTCCCCGTTAGCCACCTTCGACCACCTCCCTACCCCCTGTTGGCGCCGGTAACAGCCCCACCACCTTCCCTTATCCCTTCCTCGCTGCCCCCACCCCACCCATAAACACCAGCCCCGACACCACCCTTCCCCCACCCAAAACAGCCAAAACAATCACCCCCAACCCTTAAACACCAACCCCGACATCACCCCAATCGGAATCGAGCCGAAAACGGCCGATTTCCCCTATTCCCCAACCTAAATCGAACCTAAAACAACCGATTTCCCCCACCCTAACCTGAATCGAGACCGAAACAAAACCCTAAATTCAATTTGGGTGGTTTTGGGGTGGTGGACGAGCGGTTTAGGGTTTGTGAAGGCCGAGAACGGTAGGGGAAGGGGAGGGGGGTCGATTCGGTGGGGGGAACGGGGCTGGCGGGGACGGATTCCGGT
This sequence comes from Chenopodium album, assembly GCF_948465745.1. Taxonomy (NCBI): domain Eukaryota; kingdom Viridiplantae; phylum Streptophyta; class Magnoliopsida; order Caryophyllales; family Amaranthaceae; genus Chenopodium; species Chenopodium album. Next base: position 4,748,996 of record NC_137855.1, read on the forward strand.
GGGGGGGAGGGGAAAGGGGTGGGGGTCAGGGCAACGAGAACGGGGAAAGGGAAAGGGGGGTTCGTTTGGCTGCGTAGGGGTGGGGGAAAGGGATGGGGGTGGTACGCGCCGGCGCCTGCCGAAGCTCTGGGCACCGGCCGCCGGCAGGGGGGGAGGGCAGGGTGGTGGTAGTTGCAGGGAGGGGTGGCAGGGTATTGGGGAGGGTGGTTTATATATATATATATATATATATATATATTTTTAATTAATTTTTTTTATTTTAAAAAAAAATTTATTATTTTTTTAATAAACTTAACGGAAATCCTAACGGATTCCGTTAAGTGGTAGTGATTTTTAAAAAACGGTGATTTAGGTGGTAGTAATATAAAATAAAAAATTAAACCGGTAGCAAATGTGATTTAGGGCCCTTTCGCTGGTAGCAAAAGTGAAAAATTCCTTAAAAAAAACCACTAAAACCCAATTCTACGGAAAACAAAGCTCTAAAGAATTAAAAGAAAAGATAATCTAACTCCCCTAGAATTTGCCTACTAATGGGCTTTTTATACTACATATCTAACCCACAAAAAAACGAGTAACCGACAAACAGCAACAAACTCGCCCAATCGGGCCAGGCCTTGCCCGATCGGGCCCGGTCAACTGAAGTTGGGTTGCTTTGCTTCTCCTTGGACTTGGGCTTCTTGACTTGAGTCCAAGTTCTCTATAATGCTCGGTCCATTAATCCATAATAATAATGTAGACCACTCTCTTCTCTAATCGAGCCCTTATTCACCTAACTAAATTCCTTTAACTCGATCTTGAGCTTTAATATACGATCATAAAATACGATTCGACTCTAATATTTTCGCAGTGGCTCCATAAGCACGGGAATTGACATAAACATGCAAATTCCTGCAAAACAATACCAACTCTACAAAAACACTAAAAAACGTATATTAGTAATAAAAATAGCTCCGTAGAGCTCAAATAAGCACAAATATGAACGTGGGACGGGGAATAAAATATATATAAAATAGACTCATCACAAGGTTTTCCCAGATTTTTTAGAAAAAAAAAACAGAAACAGAAGCTGCCGCTAGGTTCTTCCCCTGCTGCTGCTAGGTTCTTCAACAATTTCACCAAAATCTCCCCTGTTTTAGTGCGAAAAACATATCAACTAATCAAACCCTTACGCAATTTAAACAACATGCAATCAACATTCAACAACAACACTAGCTTAATCCAACAACAAAGCAACAAATTTAACACAAAAAACACAAGAAATCAACATCATCAATTTGTTCAAAAAAAACCCCCAAAAATCGAAAACCCTAGGTCGCAAATAACATCAAGAAATGGGCAAAAAATTCAAAATTTATATCAAAATAACAACATAATCTATGAGTAATTGAGCTTACCTCAAAAAATGGCGGCTTTTGGTGTCGTTTTCCCCAGAATCGAGCCCAAGCTTGCTCGTGTTCTTCGACAATAACGCAACAGAATTTCCAAAAATGGAAAGAATAAAGGGGGCAAAAAGGGGGAATAAAGAATAAGAAAAGGAAAAAAATTAAGGGTGACTTGCGAATTTTTTTAATTGGGTGGGGCCCACTTTCTCTTAACCAAGGTACTTAATTCTTTAACCAAAGGTACTGAATTCTTAGGCTGATTTATTTTTTTTGGCCGGAATTCTTAACTCAGTACCCAAAAGTAAAGTAAAAAAATTTGAGTACCTAAACGGTGAAAAAAGGACGAATTGAGTACCTGAATTTGTGCTTGAGCATGAAAATTTCTCACTCATTCTATTTTTTTTAATTCAACTCTCTATAATTGATCCTCTTTTTTTTTTTTTTTTTTTTTTTTTTTTTTTTTTTTTTTTTTTGCAACATTTTCTAAAATGAAAATGTTGTTCACTATTTTATCATATCTCCAATCTCATATAGTCCCCACTTATACCCAACTCACCCTTTTTTAAAAATATTTTCCTTCTCACATCCTTTACTTTTACATACATATAAAATATTCATCCACTTTCATTTTTTTTTTCTCACTTTTAAATGCCCTAGTAAATCCCAGCCACATAAATATTTTAACAAATATAAATCAATCACAAAAAACTAAATATCAAATAAAGTATTGCGATTGAAATAAAAATAATGGGAGTACATACATGTTATAATTTTAAATGTCCCATAGACCATAGTATTGTGTTTTCACTAACACATTAAAACCGTTAGTTCTTAAAAGAAATCTAGTATGATTAAACTTTTAACTATAAATTACTCTGATACTTAGAATAATTACCCATTTTAAATTTCTTAAAGAACACCCTACCTAATTAAGTCCAACATTGATTATTGTGAATACTAATATAACCACAGAAATGATATAAGAGATATTACAATATGAGAATTCAAGAAATATTTAATTAAATAAAAAATAGGAAAATCTTTATGCTATGTTTTTCGGAGAATACAAAATGGAGTCCAATCAAGCCTCAAGCTGGTCTTCATTAGCTTACACTTTTTGATATAATATAAATTATATTCATGGGCCTCAACCCTTAAGATGATCATTTAACATGGTATATATTAGAGCCAATGCGACACAAATGTTGCGAGTTCAAACCTCATTCACTCCCACTTTCATGTGGAATATTTTACGATATGTATGAGGGGCCCATGTTGTATCACCACTTCAATCCCAATATGCTCTCATGTGTGTGATATGTCTATTTTATATAGTGATTTACCCCCGTCCCTTGGTCATAATTAGTAGTGTTTTTGGCTCTTTCGAGCCACTTTTATTACTAATTGGTGTTTTCTAGTGTTTTCGTAGTTTTGGTTGAGTTTTGTAGGAAATTGCACTTTTGGAGAATTTTCCCGGATTTTCATGGAGTGACTACGAGCATTGGAGGAGCACGACCACCCGTTGAAGCCCAAGGCCGGTTAGAGTTTTTGAACCGGTGATTGAGGACTCGATACTTGAGATTCTGAGGCGTTTTGGACCAAGTGTTAAAGACCCAAAGAGGAAATCCGATTGGGCTGAAGGTTAGGGGCCCAATCGAAGTCCAATGGAGTGCCCAATACGCTCCGCCTGGGCCATGAAGCCTCGCCCGAAGGTGCGCCCGGCCGGGCGGGGCGAGTCAATGAAGCAACAGCAGCAGCGCCCGACTGGGCGCGAGAAGGGAGCCCCGAGGAAAAGAAGTCTCGAGTTTCTGAGCATTAATTAAGGCCCCGAATTAATTAGTTTGTTTTAGCGTAGGATCTCTTGCTTAGTATAAATACTATTTTGAAGCAAGTTTAGGACCTTCTTACACACACTCTTACTATTATTCTCTCTCTACTTAGATTTTCTTTCTCTAAACTTTTACTCTTGTTCTTTACTCCGTTTTGTAATTCCGTCGATTCGGTACGATTTCTACTTTATTAATTTAGCATTTTTATTCCTTCAATTCCTTATGACTTGTTTAATCGCTTTGATTTGTTTAGTTTTAATCATGTCTGAGTAATTTACTTTCTAGGGTTTATGGGGATCTAATAAATAATATGAAGGGATAATTTATGATTATTGATTGTTAATGCTTAATTAATTTCCTATTGATTGATTTAATGCTATGCAATTAGATTAGGTCTGATTTGATTGTATGAGTTTAGCAATATTGATTCGAGATTCGAGAGATGAGAATTGATGTTTAGGCTTAGTTTCAATAGGCAGACTAATTTATAAATGGTTAGGTCGAGATTCGAGAGATGAGATTTAATACCGGTAAATTAACTTTGTGATTGTAATACGTAGCGAAAGCCCTTTATGATCTGATTAATTGATGCATTGATGATTAATTATTATGTTTTACCCTGTAATATTGTTTATTGTTTATTAGTGAACCTATGCCCTAGCCTTTCATTATTTGATTTCTCCCTACATTATTTCTCTACTCATATTCTGTAATACCCCGTATTTTTATGTATTTTTATAAAGTATTTAAGTATTAATAAAATGTATTGTTAAGGGCTCAAGTATTTTGATTAAATATTTTAAAGGTGTTAATATATTTTAAATATAAGGTTTTATAAAAGTAAAATATATTTTGGGCCAAACGTTTATTAACTATATGAGCTCATTTAAATAATCATATGTATACTCTTCCTACATATTCTTATTAGACCTACCCATTTCATTTTACTAAGCCCAATAACTTATTTGAACCCTTGTAGGTTAAATATTCCATAACTTAAGCCCACATTTTTAATAAGCCCAAACTTAACCCTATACTTTCTACTCTATAAATACCTCTCAAAACTCCAAAATTTTCCCACACAAAGAGGCTCAAAAATCATATTTTTGGGGTAAGTATTTATTTTCTCTTTTTCCTTATTTTTTCTTTTCTTCTTTTTCTTTCCTTTCTTTTTCTCTTATTTTTCCCCCTGCTTTTCTTATTGTGCGTGGAAATCGGTTTCCCCAAACCCACTCACAACATGACAGTCACGCTGGCAGCCACTCCTCCCGTCGACCACCAGCAGCCGGCGACTGCAGCCACCCCGACAACCACCGGCGGTTGTTCCCTTCTCTCTCCTCTTTTATCTTGTTTTATTTTATACAATTTATATACTTCGGGTTTTGAATTTTGATTTATAAATTGTATTAGTATATGGTATAATTGTTTTTTGACAAATAAAGAGTATAAATTTTAGATTTTAAAGTGTTAAATTTTCAGATTTTATAAAGTATTCTAAGCTAGGGTTTTAAAATTATTAAAGACTTGATTTTTAGGGTTTTTATGAACAATTGATTTAGGGCTTTTATAGTAATGATATTTTGGAAATTTTGGTGATTATAACTACTAATTAGTTTAACTTAATTCCAGATTATTTTGAACACATAAATTCGTGTTTTAATTTTTAGATTTCCGTTCGTTAATATTAATCCCGTATAAATCCCGATTAGGTTCTAAACTCATCCGATTTTTATAAAAAGTGTTTTAATTTTTAGATTTCCGTTCGTTAATATTAATCTCGTGGCCAAATTCAGCCTCTAACTATGATTTTCGGGCAGTTTTTGGTTTTTAACGAAGTTTTTTTTTAAATTTTATCCTTGAGTTTAAAGGATAAGAGATAATTTAATTTTTCTATGGATAATTAAAGTATGGAGATGTATTTTGATGAAGTTTTAAAGGGGTTTTTGATTAGTTTAAAATGCTGGAATTTTATTTAAAGTAGTACAATTGTGATTTTAATAAAAGGGTGTGATAACCTATTAAAAATGAGTTTAATTAGGGGTTTTTAAATAATTTTCAGATTATTTTAAATGGTTTAAAGTGAGTTAAGTTGCTGAAAATTGTGTATACAAGGGTAATTAATTTAGTATTATTGTCCCTTTATGTAGGAGACTTGATTCGGAAATTGTTGTAGTATTTTCGGCCACTTTATGGGCTTAATTGAGGTACGTACGCGTACTTAGCATATTTGATGACGTAGAATCATGTTAGGTTTGGTTTCAATCAATTACAAGTAGTATCATGCTAAGGTTTATGTATTAAATTGTGAATTATTGGTATTGGTGATTGAATTATGAAGCATGAATTATTTGTGATGATTTATGGATTGGAAATTATATTTTTTGCATGTGTATATGGACTACATATTTATTTATGGCATGTTAGAGAGCATGTTTAATTAAACTAATTGTTTAATTATGTTCAGAATATTGAAAAGGAATTTTATTATAGTCCATATAATTTTTATTGATGCTTTAAGCATGAGGAAGGAGCTATATAAGTGTCTATGTACACAAGGAATAAATAGTATGTTGGTGCCTTTGTGCACTTAAGGTGTTTTTAATACCGAGAGATAGGATTGTTGGCGCTTTATGCGTTTAAGGTGTCTTTGACACTGAGGTAGATTTAAAAAGGGTTCAACATTAAATTATATGTGGTCACTAATTATTCAAGAATTAAATTGGTATGTCTGTTTGATTGAATAATCATTGTTGATTGAATTATTATGCTTTGGGAGTCATCACCAAGTTTAATAATCTGTAAATAACGTAAAGTGAAAGAGATTACGCACCAAAACTCTTGGAACGTATATACCTTGAGTATGAACATATGGGGGGAGTTATGGGGTTTTACATTTAACCATAACTTCTATTGGAGTACAGGACGCTGTATATTCCTTTTTATTATTATGCGCTGGAATTCCGCCACCAATGTGTGGCATAGGTGTGCTGGCACGGTTAGCTCCCGTGTCAGTGAACCTTAATTTATTGAGGGAGGTTTAGGTGGAAACCCGTTCGATGCGTAATCAACGCTAAATGAATTATTTAATGTCCAGTTAAAGTGTCTTGTTGTTTGTTGTGTGTGCTTGTAAACAGGTGCAATGAGGTAAGTATGTGTGGTGCTAGGAGTTGCATGTTAGTGTGTTTAAATATGCTTATGTACTCAGCTTTGCTGATTGTGTGTGTATCTTTGATTGTTGCCTTAGCCGTTTTCACGGTGGCGGTAATGTCTTAGATATTCCTAAAACTTATTTTTAAGAGGGCAAAGTGTATTTTAAAGGAAAGGAATTTCTAGGGTGTTACATATTCTTCGTAGTATAGACTTTAATTATAACAACATTGGTTACGACCCTTATAATTTAGATTATAATAATTAATTAGGAATAGAAAGACTTATTTCCCTGTGGATTTGACCCTACTTCCCTATCTGCATTAGTTAGAGGACTTAGGTAATTACTTTTGATTAGGGGATACGACTTTACCTTGTCAGTGTGATAGTATATAGAACATATTATTAGGCCTCAATAATTAGGTTTGTGCTTTGATTAAGATGATTCTTTAATACTTTTGGTTGAATTGATCCTCATACCTATTTGTTGAGTTGGTCCTCTAACAATTAGCATGGGCCTCCTCATACCTGTTGCAATATTTGGTTGAATTGGCTTGGTCCTCTAACACACAACAACTTAGGTTTTTTTGTTTAATTGGTCCTCTGACATGAAATTATTCTAGCTTGACAAGATGTGCACCCTATACATAATACTATCTTACACGTCATCTAATTAGCTGGCAGATCTGATCTTGAAATTTTGGTAACAAAATCATGATTTTCCTCACATGTTTTATGTTACCACCATTATTTGTATTGCCAGCCTCTAAATCTCTAGCTATATATAAATTGCATAAACTGCTAAAACAATCATCACATCCCAAATTTCTTACAAAACACTTTGTCTAATTAAGTTCAACCATGTCTAGTCCAGAAATTGACTCTGAAAAGGCTATGATGATTGAATTAGGACGAACAGCAGTGAAGAAATTTTTAGATAAGATGAAAAAAGAAGATCACGAGGGGAAGATGAGTAACTTATACCATTTGATTTCAGAGGGTGAGAAAAGGATTGAAGAGCTATCCAAGGAAGACTTGGATGGTCTCATCAAGTCTCTTAATGCCCCTGATATCGAAAATAAACCATAAAATGTAAAGCATAATCATGCTTTGTCTCTATGCATTTGAACCTCAAATTCTACAAGAAATAAGAATAAAATTTGGTTTATTATTGTCTCCTTTCTAATGTAATTTGATACCTTTGCTTTTCCCATTTTATTAATTGTTAATCTCATAATATGTTCAATTAAAATTTAGCACGCTCATATACAATTGTTTATTTTGCATTAGAACAAATGCACGTCTTCCAACATGTCCCTCACCCATTTGCATTTTTGGAGCATATTGTATACACATCCGACCATTAATTTACTTGTATTTAGTTTTATATTATCTTGTTTACTAATATAAAAATACACATCGAAATAAAATAACAAGATCTATTTTACATAATTTTATATTATCTTTTTTAATTGGTGTAGTGTTATACTCATTTGCAATTTATTACACGGTCTCTAATGCACAACTTTGACTTTTTTTTTTGAAGGGAATGCACAACTTTGACTAGTACTAAATCTATTTGCAAATTAATTTTTGATGATTAATCGGAATTTAATCAGGCAAAATAATTTTAATCAGACATATAAGAATAAATCTTATCCTTAATCAACACCTTATATTATTGTAAGCTACAATTTATTCTTATTTCAATGCTGGTTAATTATTAATTCACAATTGTCACTAATATTCAAGCGAAAGAGTGAAATGATATATAAAAAATGATACAGATGATTAAAAGAGCTAGCGTGAAGTGTGATATAACTTGGTGATTTATTTCAATGAATTTTACAGTAACAATGTAAGGATTAATGACATCTATATCTATATCTATATCTATACTTAGTACTTCGTATTTAAAAACACAAACCACAAATTTTTTACATGACACATGACATCACAAGTCACTCATTACTCTATATGCCACATGTCATCTCTCTTAATATTTATGTTTTAGTCTTTATGCATTCTACAACTTGCAAATTTATGTAAGATATTAACGGTTTCATTTCCACTTTAATAAAATAAAGTTTAATTGATTAGTACACATTTAAGTTTAATTGATTAGTACACATTACATAAACATATGAATTATAATAAAAATTGTCGTTTCATCTCATAGACTTTAAATATAATTTAAACTAATATGTCATTTCATATCCCACAATCTTCATGTATATACATCTAACTAAATTCCTTCATCGTTTTTCACAATTCTATCCACACTCTTTTTTTACTTTTAAGTTTTAGAAATAAAACAATTACTTTGTATAAAAACATACCTACATATGAAAATAATTAACCCAAGTAACAACCCGTGCATTGAACGGACAAAAAAACTAGTTTCTTTTAATAAATGAACGTGTTTTAAAAAGGCCCAAATTATCTAACGAGACATGTATGGATTGGAAAACTCTAGTGGTTATAGCTAGAGACCTGCTTTCAATTTTCAAAAATCTCTAGCAAGTATATCTTGACTGCTTGACCATTAGAACAAAAAAATACAATTAGGTTGGACAAGCTAATTTGCTTCACAAAAAATTCCAAAAAAATTTGGAATTAATTTATTTTTTTTCAGGCTTAACATATTAAAATAATCAAATGGCTTTTTTGACTTATAAAACCACAAAAAAAGATAAAAAAAAATGAATTATAACATTACCCAAAAAAAAAAAGTTAACACCACAAAAATTGGATTTCATCGGTACTTAATGAATTTTTGGATAAAATCCGTTAGCGGAGCCCACAACCTATTATTAAAAAAATAATTAAAATAAAAAGAAAATCCCACCACCGGCAACCATGAGTCCATGACCCCACTGCTGATATCCCAACCCCAACCACCGGCACCCCATGCCCCCATTTCGATCGTTGAAACCAGCCAACCACCACCCCAAAACTAGCGGCTCCATCCCTTCCTCTTCCCCTTCCCCTAAAACCACCCCAACAACCGCGAAAACCACATCGAAATTATAAAAAAGGGAGTATATAGTACACCTACATGCATGTAAAAAAATTTAAAAGAAATCAAATCTCTAATTGTAAATCATGCTCCCAAGTCCCAAATACACTTTCCTCAAAAAAAAAAAAGTCCCAAATCTTTTTCCCGAGATTTTAGAGCGCCACATAGGATTTTTATTTTTTAAAAATTATTAGAGCGCCACATATGATTAATATTTTTAAAACGCTACAATAGGATTATGGCACCTAAAATTAGTTAATGTGCCACGTAGAATTATAAATTACAGTTATATCCAATGAATAATTCAAGTGCCACATAAGCATAATTGACCAATGACATTTTAATAATTACATTAAATTTAAATACGAAATATTATCTTATGAGATTAGGAATTTTATCTAATATTTTAAAACAAATACGAAAAAATGATATATTACGTACAAGGTACAACTAATAAAATACGGAGTAACAAATGTAATCACATAAATATAAAAAATATTTTTTTTTAAAAATATAAACGACCCGCGCATCACACGGGCTTCATCTAGTACACAATATACAGGGATGATTTATTTCATGTGTTTGGAATCGTATTTATACCAAAAATCAATACAGCATTATAGGCTTATAGCCACATATACAATCAATCCTACAAATCTTTCATCTATTTATCTACGTAGTATTTTTTTTTTCTCATATCTATACTATATACTAAAGTAATCACCAGAGTTATCCCTTAAGTACACATGTCACATTCACAACAAAAATTTTCCTGCCCAAATATTTTTTAGTTTTTTTTTTTTTAATTTCTTTATTTTCCCTTAAAAAATAACATGATAAAAAAAATACTATATACTAAAGTAATCACCAGAGTTATCCCTTAAGTACACATGTCACATTCACAACAAAAATTTTCCCGCCCAAATATTTTTTATTTTTTTTTTAATTTCTTTATTTTCCCTTAAAAAATAACATGATAAAAAAAATTTAATGAATAAAAACTTACAATAATTTATAAAATATTTTAAATAATGTATCTAACAAGAGAATTTTAAGGATAAAAATAATATGAATTCAAATTCAAAAATAAAAAAATGATATATATAAGCCATTTCATCTAAACTAACTCCATTTTTATTGGCTTTTATTATTTTCAAGTCTTATTATTATAAATCCGTGCATTTGCACAGGAATAAAACTAGTACAAACAAAAATAAAAGTGTATGACACTAGACAACTACTAAAGCAACCTACCAAACCAAAAAGTGGATATAAGCCCAAATAAAACACAAACTTTATTCAATTCAAAATTCTTGAAAACATGAAGAGCGCAAAAATAGAAATTAATAGGGCGAAAAATTATTTAAAAGGAAAAAAAAGTACAAAATTCAAGCACACGTCATTCATACGTTCGTTAACAGAAGCCCTAACGTACTAAATTTCCAGAACTTCACTCAATTTTTTAATTTCCCCAAAATCTCAAATTTCGAATTTCCCCCAATTTTTTCGAGTTCGTGACCTAATTTTCTCTCTCCTGATGAATGCACGGAAATTGCTGTTGCGCCAGAAAGTTGAGGTTTGTGTTTGATTTAATCGAGTTTCGATTTCGCAATCTTTGTTTTTTCATAGTTTTGGTTAATAATTGTGCGATTTGAATCTGCTAACATTGCCAGTCGACCGATTTGAGTGACGAAACAATGCCATATTTTGTTTTTTTTGAATTTTTTTTAGTTCGAATTAGTTCTGGAATTGGTTAATTGATTGAAATTGGTAATGTATTTTCGCTCGGTGGTAGTCGAAGTTATGTTTTGTGTTGATTAAATTTAGGGTGTTAGTGTAGGTTAGTGTCGAATCGAGCGAATTCTTTCCGTTTAATGGTTTATGTATAGATGAGGAAAAGAATTTAGGTTTGCTGTGCATTATTTGAAGCAATTTCGTGTACAAATTTCAATATGGGACATGAAAATCCGGTAATATCGCGATTGTTGTTATGTCGGTAACAATTATTATAAGCGAGAATAAAAATTGGAGGAGGGGTGCTAAATTGTTAGGGTAATTGAAAGGTGAAGATTTCGCTTCCACAGTTTGATATAGTGATTAGTGAGCTAGGGTAGTGAAGTAAGGATGTGTTTGTTGATTGGTGACGGTTCTTTAGTAGGCGGGAATAGTGCAATCATCTTATGAAAGATATTAAGGAAATGATTCCTTTGCTCATTAGGGGTTTAGGGGCCAAATTTCATCTCTATCCCCGCATATTTCATTGCTGCGGATTCAATTTCATTGACTAATTTGGTGGTGTCCTGTTGCATTCATATAGCATGAATTGAACCTATGAATTTGCAATGCACGAATTGGACTTGCAATGTTTGTCCATTGAGAAATGAGTGTAAACCTTGATGGTTGTTCTATTCCATACGTGATTGATATTTATCAGTTGTGTTAGTGGAGAGACTTGTAGTGTGCATCTAGTAGGAACTGAACCTATGATTGTCATATGGGTTAATGGAGTGTATGTCAATGTCCAGTTTTACAATATGTGAATGTTTTCATTTTTCGTACTTCCACTGTTTCTTATTTTGGAAGAAGCTTTTATGCCTTCCCTTTTCTACCCATCTTCACATTTATATTTGCAGTTTGCTGATAATGAGTAATTTATAGCATTTTTTATGGTCTTTTGTTGCATAACTATTTTTATTTTACTCTTCTATCTTTTAAATGTGCTGGCAATTATTTTTTGAGTCTTTGATTATAGTTATACTTTGAAATTCTGATAAATATATAGTTTTTGGTAGTTTTATCATAATTGCCAGTAGATTGAATTAGAAATGCATGTCTAAGAGCTGTAACTGATGATTTGAAATGTTTAATTTTTTGTGGTTGTTAGGTGCGGCAACTTGAGGATGGTTTAGGGGGGTCATGGCACCCTGGAGTAGTTGTTGGTGTCTCAGATTCATGTCGCAAGGTTGAATATGATGAATTGCTGTGCGAATCAGGAAATTCCAAGCTCATTGAGTCAATACCTGTCACCGGGGCGATTGAGGGTCTTTACCAGCGTCCTTGTGTCAAATTTAATTACCGTGGCCGTATAAGACCCATACCTCCTCTTCCTAGAATAATGAGTGCTTCAGATGCAAAGTTAACTTTTGGAGTCTGCGTTGATGTTATGTTTAAGGAAGCATGGTGGGAGGGAGTGATTTTTGATTGTGATGAGGGTGCACAGGAGCGACGTGTTTATTTCCCTGATGAAGGTGATGAACGTGCATTCAAATTGACTGATTTGCGTGTAACTTCTGAATGGGATGAGTTTACTGGTCAATGGAGAGAAAGGGGTGTTTGGAAGTTAGTGGATCTAGTCAAGGAGCACAAAATAGACAAACATGTATTCCATTTTGTTAGGCGTGTTTGGTCTCGCTTGAAAGTAAATTATGGGTTTCAGAAAATGATATCAGAGTGGACATGTGGTGCATATTGTGTGTGGAAAGAATACTTTATGGAAGTTATCTATAACATGACTACTAAACCAGGAAGAAAGGGTCTTTCTTTTCCTACTAATACTCAGATACACGCAGTGAAGAAAAGAAAAAGCAGACCCAAGAGGTCTCACGTGACCTTTGTAGATACTTCTGTCCTAACTAGGTCAATGCAGAAACGAAAGGATAAAGAACTTAGTCTTAGGGTAAGAACAAGGCGAATGTGTCTGAGTGAAGCGGAGGATTCCTTGATTTCTGTTGCCGACAAGAGAGGCTATATGACTGATGGTGATTGCATGCGAAGTCAACCAGCAACTGCTGATAATTCCTTAAATATTGAGGTTTCAAAGGCTGGCGACAATGGTGAGACTGAACAGGTTCCTAGTCAGATCTGTAGTCTGGCAAATGCCAGAGCTCTGAATGAGGGAGTTCATCTCATGAGGACCTCTCAAAATGATGGTGCTCCCTCTCGAAATCCTAGCATGTCTGAAAAGAATTTAAATATAAATATGTCTCCAAATATTTGTTTTAGAAAGAAATGGCAGTTGGCTGAAGACAAGTCGACACCTAGGAAACTGACACCTTCCCCTCTACGTGGTAATAAATTAGGACGACATAAAAGCTGTGATTCCAGATTAACAAGGCAGGTGCTTGATTCAGTGCACTTACAGTTTCAAGATAATAATCCCGTTTACAATAGGAGAGAAGTGATGTTATTAAAGCAAAAGAAGGTTGGCATTAGTACAAGATATTCCGTTCATAGAAAAGAGAGACGGATTAGAATTTCTAGACGCAGCATTGGGAAGAAAAGAAGCCCCAAGAGGATCAGAAAATTATATCCAAGGAAGACTCAGGATGCTAGTGTTATATCTAAACCCACATTGCAGAAGGAACTGGAGTTATCAAAACCTAAACAAAAAGAAGCCAGTCTATTGGGAAGTGGTTGCAAAGGGATTCAATCTGTCACAGCTTCTTGTCAAGAGTCTAAACATCAAGAAACTTTAGATAGTCCTCGTAAGCAGAAGGTTAGGAAGGGTAGATGCCGTGACTCAGTTTGCTTTATCTGTCAGTATGGAGGCGAATTACTTCATTGTGATCATTGCTTGTCTTCGTACCATATGACCTGCATCGATCTTCAGGTGAAGCTTCCATTTCTTGAATTATGTACCTTAGTAAAGAACGATTTTCAGCAGTTTATTCTGTTCAATTCATGTCATCCTACAATCTATGTTTCTTTTGTGGTTTGGGTGGGCTTAAAAGATAAATTGTTTTACTTTTATGCTATTTATTTATGTAAAATCATTTTTTTAATGTGGTGCAAAACTAAATTAGAATGCAAAGTGGGTAAAGTTTTACAAATATTAAAGTGTTCCAGACTTCACCATATAAGCTAGGTTTAAGCATGTCTTAGTTACTCTAATATTATGACGAGGTGTAGTCTTATGCCAATTACCCAATTGATAACCTGAAGTTGTAGGTATAGAAAAACATTACATTGAAAACCTAGTATGCAGCGGTAATACTGGAGCTTCAATGATTCCAATTGTTGCTTTAATTATCCCTGTTTTCCTAAGTAACTTATGGCTTTCCAAAAAAGAAGAAGCTTGGAAGTCAGCAGCAGAAAAAAACTCCTATTCTATATTTGGTCCATAGTAAAGGATTGTAAAGTAGGCTTAGTAGCTAAATGTTCTTTACACGCTAGAACAGCTCTGCATACCTGTCGAGGTACTCTTAGCTTGTGAGTTGAGTGTTTTCTTTTTTTTTGAAGGCCTTCTTCATTTATCCAACCTTGGGCTAATAGCATGTTTTTGGTGGAATTTACCTAAGCTTGACAGCTATATTATTATTGATAATAATTTTTTTTACATCAAACATTGTGTATTTTCAGTCATATAGAATAAGCTATCTAGGAGTTTGATTTGATGAGGTTGTCTAAATCAAAATTGGTTTGTATATAATTTGGACACAAGTCACTTTGCAGTATCAATAAATGTGTTATCGGTACTAATGTTCTGTGTAAGTTTCATGACCACTGTAATGGTTTTTTTATATCCTACTCTCTCAGAGTGACTGGTAGTAGTTGTATTTTCTTGCTTGATACAACTCCCTAGGTCTGACAATATGGTTAAGAAGTGATTTTACAGGTGATCTTCTTCTATGCTTTCCTGTTGTTTTGATTCTGAACTGCTTTAGCTGAGTACAAGATTCTAACTCAATGCATCAAGAAATTGCCTTACAGATACATTTTACTGTGGCCATTTCAGGAAGTTCCTGACGGAGAATCATTTTGCCCATCTTGTCAATGTGGCTTATGTGGCTTGGAACATTCTGCCAATGGGGATCAACTATTTACTCAAGTGTGTTACCAATGCAGCCGCCAATGTGTGTTTCTGCCTTTGAAATAATGTCTAGGTCATCCATATTGTTGTATAGCTTAATTTTCTGTTTCATAATCATAGTTTATGTTTGCTTTGTAGATCATGTGGCTTGCCTTAACAAAGCAGGAGCATCAGTCTCTGATGACTCGTTCCTTGACAAATTCTGTAGCAGAAGCTGTTTTGAGATATGTTCTCGTCTTCATGAATACTTGCAAATTTCAAATCCAACAAGGATGGAAGGCTTAACCTGGACTATTACAAGATCTAGAAGAAATGATTGTAACGTACATAATGAACGAGCTCATCCTCTCGTTCCAGTGTCTCAAGTTCTAAATGTTTTTCATGAGTGCTTCGAACCTATACTTGAGCCCCACACTGGGAGGGATCTAGTTGCTGATATTGTTTACAATTCTGGGTGAGGCTCCTTTATTCGTCTTTTCCCTTTAGTAGCTGTGATATCCAGTCTTAATATTCTCAAGCTGCTAGGATTTTTTATTTTTAATTGGAATTATATGTTGAGTCTGTTAGGATACTTTCTTTTCTGTTTGCTTTGACGTTTAAGGCTTTTGGCATGTTGGCTTCTAGGTGAATCTCCTAAGGTAGTTTGCTTCTAGCTGGCTTTAGTTAAATGGCGCTACATCTTCATTATTTCATGCATGTTCCATTAACTTTATGCCTGATAGTTTTTTTTTATTCCTTCCTTCCTACCTCTTATACTCCCTCTGTCCCTATTTATTTGACACACTTTGACTTATAACTTTACTTTGACCATCAGTTTTCATAAAAAAAATGTTAATATGTAAGATGTTGGATTTGTATTTATGTGCTTACTGTCATATATATATATAATATATATATATATATATATATATATATATATATATATATATATATATATATATATATATATATATATATATATATATATATATATATATATATATATATATATATATATATATATATATATATATTTTACTTGTTACTAAATACTCACCTCCGTTTTTTTAGTTGACACGTATTCCTTTTTAGTTAGTTTATTTTTAGTTGACACGTTTCCTTTTTGGGTAAGTTTTATATCTAGCTTTTTTAGTGTACCCCACTTGCTTTATCATTCTCTCTCACTCCTTAGTATGTGTGCCTAAATTGAACGCAACACGTCAACTAAATAGAAATGGAGGAAGTAGATAATTAAAAAAAATTGAAGGTCAAAGTTGTGCAAAAACTCAAAGTATGTCAACTGTCAAGTTAATAAGGCCGGAGGGGTACATGAGATCCTACATAAACTTGCCTTATTTGGAATTACTTACATTTAATAAAAAAAAATGATTGCCTACAAGCAGTGTTAGATAGTGAAAATCACTTCTTCAAACCTTCTTCCTTCGTTTTCTTTGCTTAGTCTGTTTTGGTCGAGGAATTGACACCAAGGATTCACATTTGGCATCATCACTGCCCACTAAATCTTAACATTGTAACCACTCACGATATCAGTTGCTCTTGGTTTGTCATGGTCACTAAATTGCATTTATGGTTATTCTGAAGAGCGAAGTCATTGAAGGACCATTTTCCTGTGGGAGGACCTGGAGATTTTTCCATGTATGTTGCTGTATCATGACGAGTATATACTATTTTGTTTATTAGTTGCCTGTATGGGCCTTGATGAAAAGCTGTAGAACAGTTGCTAAAGAATATGGAAGGCGTTTTTTTTCCTAGTCCACAATAAATTTAATAAAAACCAAATGTTTCTAGACATTTATGAAATATTGCTCCCTCCTTTTCTTTTTGATATTCTTATTTAAAACCTTGCAACTATTCAAAATATTAGGAAATTCTTTTAAATTATTCCCAGTATGTAAGTAGAGTTATGTGAGGTCTTGTTTAATTTGTCTTAATGATTATTTTTAGAATAATAATAATGTTTGCTAGTACATAATATGATGTATTGATGGTCAAAGATATGCACTGGCAAACATGCATAGTCAAACTAAGGTCATAAAAAAGAAACAAAGGGATTATTTGATAAATGATAAAGAAATATATGAAATAGACACCAGGGCATTGTCACCCAATTACAAAAAGAGGGCCATGCCCTTAAGCTCTAATGAAGCAATTTAACTAGAAAATTGTGACAGAAGAATTGCTTAAAATCTAATGCTTGACTCCAGCTATACAGAAGCCTATAAGTAGGAACCTGAAATCTTGATGATGGGAAGCTATATCCACAAAAATCCACTGGTGTCTTTTCTTTTAATTGTGTGTGTTTGACTGAAATTAAAAGAGTACTTTAGCTTTCTTTCTGTTGGTTCTTCTCAATGAGGGTACTTTCAGAGCTGTTTTTTTGTTGTTGATGTTGATGATGATGGGAAGCTATATCCACAAAAATCCACTGGTGTCTTTCCTTTTAATTTTGTGTGTCTGTCTGAAATTAAAACAGTACTTTAGCTTTCTTTCTGTTGGTTCTTCTCAATGAGGGTATTTTCAGAGCTGTTTTTTTTGCCGATGTTGAGTGTAGCTGGGCTGGGCCATTATTTCTATTGTTGTAAGATGACTCCTTGTCCTCTGTGGTTAAACTCATTATTTAACACTTGAAATCATTGACCAATATACTAGATAGTCGATCTTCCTAATGCAACTTGCTGGACAATGATTACGGATGCAGATACTGAATAGTGTGGCTTCATTGTACCTGTTCATCTAGAGCTCAAACTGTCTAGTGATGACAATCTGTTCAAAGTTGATCTCATATGAGGGTAACTGCCATTAGAACAATATGTATAAACTGGCATGGTAGGAAGTTTAGTGTTTAAGGATACCATGTACATACATTGAGGATATTGTTTTATGGTTAGCAGGACTCAATAGTATTATCAGTGGTGGGTGATGGCACTATGACACAATATTGCTAAACTGGATTGCTTAAATTGGAAACTTAAGGTTGAGCATTCTGAGGTCTTGTGCCTGGTCTGTTTGGTCGAAATGCAGACATCTCTTGATTTCTATGGAACATATACTCACTCTTTGATGACTTTTCTTTCTCATAGGTCAAAATTGAGGAGACTGGATTTCCATGGGTTTTATGTAATAGCTTTGGTTGATGGCGAGGAGCTTGTTTGTGTTGCTACTATCAGGTAACCCATTTGGATTGCTAAGTGTCTTTATTTTCTGAATATTTAATTAAATGACTATCATTCATTTTGAATTTGGTACCTTGTTTTGCTTTCAGAATTCATGGTCAGAAAGTGGCAGAGATGCCTCTTGTAGCTACACCTTTCAAGCATCGTCGAAAGGGTATGTGCCGGCTTCTTGTGGAAGAGTTAGAGAAGGTAGTTTCTATCAACAATATTGCTTTTCTTATTGCTACGGAGTAATTACATAATGTGTTAAGGGGTTAAATCATTACAGAGTACTTATTTGAGACACTTGGCTTTGGCTTGGGGTTTCTTTTAATTTGATTATTTGGTGCTTTTGTTATTTATTGTGTCAATCAGTTAATTTTCTTTTACTTGTGATTTTATGTTGTGTTCAATGGCAAGTACCTTTCTCTTGTTTTGCAGATGCTTGTTGAAATGGGTGTTGAAAGATTGGTCTTGCCAGCTATAGCTCAGCTCAGTGATACTTGGGTTTCATCATTTGGTTTTGCAGAGATGCCAGCACTTTTAAGGAGAGAATTGTTGGGGTATCCATTTGTTCTTTTTAAGGGAACTACTATCTTTCAGAAGATTCCTGGAAGATCGGCTCCATTAGGTAAGTAGTAGTTAGCTGAAAAGACATACTCCCTCCGTCTCTTAAATATATGCCTATTTCTCTCTATTATGCGACTAATAAATGAAAGAAATAGGCATATAATTAAGGGACGGAGGGAGTAGCATATTGCATTAAAGATTTAATGCAGTTGAAGTGTTCAGATGTTTCAACTTTGTCATTAGCTTTTCATTGCTTTCATATTTGACTCTTTATTCTCTACTAGTTTTAAACTCGTGCTATGCATAGGGTAAATAAAAAAATCCTTGGTTGGATAGCCATATGATACATGTATCTTACTTGGTATGAATAAATTGAGGATTATATATTATTGGATTATGTATAAAATGTTATGCTTAATTTACATATTGTAACCCCCTTTTTTTAGTCTATCGAAATATTCCTCCTAAACTCTATATTTATCTTTTTTCTTCACTTTGAAACGCTAAAATATTGATTTACCAAACACTTTTTATTTCCTAAGCTGAAAACTGGCATGACAATCATATGTGGTACTTCTTACTATATTATATTCCAACTTAGGTCAAATGATTTACGTGAATTTTTTCTTTCATTTTGAAATTGAGCGTGTCTTCATTTGGTGTGTGCTGTGTAGATTCATTGGAAGCAACAAGAAAGCTGGAAAGGACTGGACCCAGACAGGTTCTTCCTCAAACTCTAGAAATACATCTTTTTCTTGTGATAATTCTCTAGCTTCATTTATCTATTACGCATGAATGAGATTATATTGTGATGATATAACTTAGGATGGTAAGGCATGTGGTGGAATATGTGGCATTTACATTATTATTTAATAAAAATCAGTCACCCTTTTTGGTGTCACTTGTTCTCATTGGCTTCAAGGCCTAATATTTCTAAAGAAAGGGATCAACACCAACTTTCTAAAGAAAGGGATCAACACCAACAGTATTAATCTCTCCTTTAGAAACCAAACAGATGCTGAATATGTCAGGGAGGGAGAGTGATGCAGGTGCTGGTATATTCAACTCAGCAAAGTATTATTTACCCCCCCCCCCCCCCCCTTCTCTCTTATTTTATAGGATTTTGTTATTCTGAATATGTTGCTGGACTGAGAGACCTGTTTTAAGTTTTTAACCATCTGCTATCTAGAATTTTGTCCATCTCTTTATCCCCATGTTACTGTTTCTGGATATAAATTACAGGCAAATAAATTCTTCATGTTCTTGCATGTCCTTAAAATGTATTCTTTTCCTTCCTTGCTGCAGGAAATTCAGTCAAAAGATAGGTT
The DNA here is from genome assembly GCF_948465745.1 of Chenopodium album. Taxonomy (NCBI): domain Eukaryota; kingdom Viridiplantae; phylum Streptophyta; class Magnoliopsida; order Caryophyllales; family Amaranthaceae; genus Chenopodium; species Chenopodium album. Next base: position 4,769,232 of record NC_137855.1, read on the forward strand.
CAATATACAGTACAAGCGAAGAGGGAAACCTGAAGCTTCTGGAAAAAAGAAAACAGATATGGATGTATCAGACAAGAACCAGACCACATTCAAGTGTGTGTACAAGCGGCGGAGGGTTCAAGCAAGCAAAGACTGTAAGACAGTGATGGATGGATCAGATAAGAACCAATCCACGTACAAGTGCGTGTACAAGCTGCAGAGGATTCAGGCAAGCAGAGAATCTATCGTTAGCCAATAGTTGGCACCCTAGTTAAAATTGTACATTAGTATAGGCATTAGTCCTTATGCAGGTTGGCCTTTGTCCTTCAACTTTTTAGAAGAAGGCGAGGGGGATAATTGAGAGATAGTATGCGTTAGGCATCGTCATTTTTGCCCAAGTAGACCCAGATTAATTAACCATAGCTCTGAATTTAATCCCATTGAGAAGGTTGGTGGGAGATTATTTTCACAATGTAAGTATGTAACCCTAATTTGAAAAACTTCATGTAAAGCAAAAAATAAATCCTAACCAAGTTGCATTCATTTCGTTATTGTTCCATTATTCTCATCTCTCAGTATCCTTTTGGTCCTAATGAAGGCTTGAGATTGTCCTCATCGACGACTAATCTTCATTAGCAGTCCTTTTATCTAATTATTCATTTTTTGTTTGAAAGCTCTAATTTAGTCCCAACATGAGTAAAACACCTTATACCAAAAGAACACCTTATCCTTTGTTAAAAAAAGAACACCTTATATTTTGCTGAAGATCACCTTTTTTTTCACAAGTATATGTAGTAGATAAAGACATGATTACGAGAAAATACAAGTTTATCTCCTTTCAAATGACAAAACTGTAAATAAATCAATAATTTTGCCTAATTGGTAAGACCGTGAGAGTGACAATATTTGACTATCAACGGGCTACATAAGTTTTAATATTACTCAAAATTTCTATTATTTTTTGGATTTTCAGGTTTCACCAAAATATTGTTGTACGCTTCAACTTTTTGTGAAGATAAAGACTGTTGAACGACAAAATCCATTTCTTTATAAAATAATTTAGTGGCCGGCAGAAGTTAGTGAGTTTTAACTGTGGGTCTAGTATCTAATCAGCTCTTTGGTCTCTTTCTCACTGTATTTGAATTAGTTAGTTTTTAGTTAAGAACTTTAGATACACAAAAGGTCCCTTCCAAAAAAAAAAAAAAAAAAAAAAAAAAAAAAAACTTTGATAGATGTTCTTAGAAGGATGGTATCATTGTAATACATATAGAGTATAGTAATACAAATTTACTATTTTCATCTTTTATATAAAAATGTATTGATTGATCATTGTGAAATTTAGTGTATGATTTTATTGATTTTGACATAAATTTTTATTAAGGGACATAGATGTTAAAGGCATATATTATCTCTAGATTTGCCTAGTCAATGAACAATTTGTGGGCCAAAAATTTATAACGAGCATGTGGTTCACCTCTTTCTTTGTTCGAAATAGATTACAATACAATTATTCAAATCTTTACGTGTGATAATACACAACTTAATCATTAATATTTCAAAATTATCCCATAAAATTATAGTAGTTGTACGTGATAATAGTAAAATGAATCTCAAATTACAATAAAAATCCAAAGAGAACCTCCCAAAATAATCAATTTTGAACACAAACAATATTCATTTGTCTCAACATTGTACCAATTAATTTTGTTGGTGTGACAAGACTGGAGTTGTTTTGAACCAAGTGGACAAGCCCATATATTCAAGTGCACGAGTGTTGAACTGTTGATTAATTTATTAGTGTTATTGTCTCCTTTCATAAAAAATATCCTTATCATTCATCAATGTAGGTAAATCTACTAACTAAATTTTACTATGGAGCTGTTATTTATACAAGTGATATTTCAATGGATAAGAGCAAAGACTCAAAGAGGATGCCCTTGCCTTTTGGTCTTTTTGCCCAATGTAGGCTCTAAATTGATCGAAAAAGGGTCTAAATTTGATCACGCTCTTTATTGTAAGTGTGTTATTATTATTTTATTGTTGATAGAGTATAAAACACATTTTTAGGCCTCAACCATCAGCTTAAAATAGTATATTATTTGAATAAGAAAGATAAACTGTATTGAGGAGAAACGAGTGGTACTTAAGACTTGAGATCAAATCTCGTTTACATCATTATCCTTGTAACTCTCTTCTCACCAACATAATATCTACTATATTCATGCTAATATATACTTCGAATATGATCTACATCTACTAATTAATTACAATATTCATCACAAACTTATATTGTTTGCAAGTTAACCCTAAATAAAAAAGCCTCCAATATTAATAGAACCCCTATAAATTGGATGTTAAGGTGAATTAATTAACCACGTGGGGGAAGTGAAGCAAGTGATGATAAATTGATAAACCTCTAGCTACCAAAGCTTTGAATATTCTTGTTTTTATGAGAAAGAATGTACAAAGTACATATTAAAAGAGAGGAAGAAGGCTTTTATTATTTATTTATTTTTTTTTTAAAAAAAAGAAAAATTATATTTTGAGATAGTTGCATTGGTTAGAAAAATCCTTACAGTACTAACTAATTGGTTTTATGTTGTCTCCAATTTTGCTAGTTTTTGTCTTAGCTTCTTTCTTCAAAGACATTATTATCACTTATCCATATAATTAGATGGACCTTTTTAGGGTTATTTTTCCTTCTAAGCCCTTACCTAAAATTATTATGAGTACAAAGAATTACTCCGTAATAAAAAATGATTTAAATAGCTAATAAAGATAATCACTAAAGAACATATTACATTGAAAGTTTTAAAGTAGAGTAACTATAATTTATCACGTAGCAATAACATATATGAGAGAACAATATGGGTCAAAATTAATCGGCCATTAAGCCCAATAATAGGCATTTTCATCAGCAAAACAAAAATAGTACCATTATTAACCAATCATTTTTCATGATATACTACAAATTAATTACGAAGTACATTTTAATTGATGTGCTTGACTGTTCGAGTAATAAAACATGGAGTAAACAAAACACAAACTAGCTAAGTACAACTTTTTTTTTCCTTACTCTTATGAGACGACGGAGATTCAGATGAAATTCAATCTCATATCTTGTAGATGACTCTACTTTTCGAGATACCCTCGGCTTCCATCTTGGTGACCTAGCTAGACATCTTGACAATAAACATAATATATTACAAGCAAGTTATTCAAATTCCATGGGAAAAAACTTTCTAGTTATTTAGTGCTTACTCCAAGAGCACCCATAATGATGCTGTTCTTGGTCTTGCCACGTGGCTGAGGGAGATTGGAGAAGGAATCGCCACCTGGCCTTGGGCAGTTGTTGCCATCTGGCCTTGGGCAGTTGTTGCCACCATTTCCTCCACCATTTCCTGAATTCATTTCTCAGAGTGTGATTTTAGTTAGATCAATTTTTTCTCTATTCTTTGAAAAGTGTGTTTTTAGCATTTTAATTAATTTTGCTAATTTGATAGGCTGCTTATATAGTGTTAGAAAGAGAGTGACCACGCCCCACTTGCTTGATGACATTATCATCTTACACCAGCATGATGTCATGCAATTAATTCAATGTACTATTTTTTTTTTAATTACAACTTTTGGGTATTATTTGAGAGATATTAAATATTCTAAAGTTACATCTAAAAAAAAAAAATCGGAGACATTATATAAATATCACTAATGTTACGATTATTAAGAAATGAGGGAATACCATTTTAATTTAATTTTGGATTTCAATTCCGCATATTGAAATGAAATCACAGTATCTAATATATTTTGAGTAATAAACGAGGTGATTTCTAATACGAGTAGAATATAAAACCAGCCATGAGACTCTAAATAGTTAGTTTATTTGTTGACTATCATAGCTAGCGTTAGCTAGCGTGATAAGCAAGTCATGAGTTCAAATCTCATACGTTCCTCACGGTTGTAAAGATTGAGATAGTTCGAATGTACTCTTTTAAAAATATCACGTACTTCCCACAATTATCAAGAAATACAATAAAGGAATGTTAATTATATCTTTGTCATTTTATCAATAATGTTTTATCAAAACCCTTCATAGCAATTTAGCATCATAGCTTATCTATGAAATATAAATTGCCAACGATCAATTTTGCAATTAATAACAACTAGTTAATAACTCATTTTCTAATATGGCTCTTAAGTAATTATATCGAGTTTAGGGTAATTACCCTATGAAAGCACCAATAAGTAATGATTAAAAGAGATGAGTAGTTTATTTTCCTTAAACACTAATTAATCACCAAGTGTAACACTAATACAGTAATACTAAGTGGTCCATACTTTTATGGCATGTGATCGAATTCGACATATAAAATATAGTACTATACTAGGTGTTTACTATATAGTATATTAGTATATACATATAATTTCCAGCTAACAACAACTTTATGACAATGACAAATAATTAATTAGTAATTATATTCTTAAGATCACTATATAAGACCCAACTCTAAATCTCTAATAATAGACTATTATTCTGAATGGATAAGAATAAGTTTTTAACGGTGGTTATATTTCCACACGTACACTTAACTAGACTAGCAATATAACCACCGTTTATACTAATTTTTATTTGGATGAAAAGTTAGAAAATATTATATGTCACGTTTATACTTATTATTAAGTAATTAAATTAATGAGAATGCTAATTAAGAAGAAACAAAGTTGTATTTTTTTAATTAGTATGTGTGGCTTCATTTTAATTAAGGCTCAGAAAACCACCCTTATATATAACACTAGTCAATATGTTTGAGTAATAAAAACTTAAAAATATATAATCTCGACTTAAATATCACTTCTTTGATTTCTATTTATATTATTATTTTAAACTTTGTGTATGCATGTTTTAACTTATTATATTCGATTTTGTACTTTTACTTTATTACTTTTATATATGGAAAATAAAATTCTCAATATTAATTACTACGAGTCCTTGTTTTTCATTTACGTTATTAAATAATTAAAGCAATGGAGAATAAAGGGGTTAATTATTAAAAAAAAAAAACCTAATTATCCATATATATATGTTAATACTAATTTCATATCCTATATTCCTTAATATTAGTGGTCCCAATTATTATAAATTAGACAAAAAAACATTGGAAATTAAGATTAATGAGAAATCATGACCATGAATTATTAACATGGACAAAAAATTATTAGAACTTGAACATCCATCTTAATTCCTTGACATGTCAATTTCTTTTCAATAGATATTCAATGGTCTTCAGATTTTTGTCTGATTTGTTCATGATCCTGCTATGAATTTATGGATAACAAATTCCAACTTTGAATGTTGAATAATCTAATTAAAGCTTAGCACTGGTGGGCCGTGCAACAAAATTAGTTTATCCAGTGCTACTTGGATATTTCTATATTCACATTGTAATTTTTGAAAAGATGACTGCTTTATCAATGTGATGGAAAATTTGAATGCACTATGCATTAATCCCTTCACAAAGTTGCAAACTTTATTCTTAATGAAGAAGGTTTGTTTATGATTAATTATAAGGATTAATTAAATTAATTTACGTTCTTAATTTTCTCTATCAATTTGCATACGATTGAAGTTTTTATGGGTAGATAATTGCCAGATCATCAACTGCTCTATTAATCGATTAATAATTTTTTTTTCACTCACCCTAATTTTCAATAGACACCCTAGCTATAAAATTATAAACAAGTAGTGGTTTCATTTGTTACAAATGTTACACTATTGAACATGTTTTACTATTGAACAAATGTATATTTCTAAAAGTTTTAATTATAATTGTTTCTAGAAGCTAAGCCGGCTATTAACTTAATATTGACAGGAATGATAGCTTAGTGATAGATGTGAGGTTGTCTACTTGTCTAATCTTTTACGTAGTAATTATCTTTTGTTTCTAGAAGCTAAGCCGGCTAATCTTTTAGTTTTAATTACTTCTTTCTTTGGTTTATGTCAGCTTTAAATTAAATTGTACTTGACTCAAAACAACTTGTTCCATTGCTTAGGGGAGGTCAAGAAGCACAAGCCCCGGCCCATTGGACAATACAAGACACCCACAAGCTTGGTCGCCAAATAGTTACAACATTACATTATTTTGAAGGTGGATAGGTATCGAGTTAGGGCTTTGATACAAAGGACACACCGTATCATAGTCGTAAAGAATATTGATGTAAATGAGATGTATCTTTAACTAATTTTAATCCTACACTATCGATTTCTCAATGTTAATCCCTTAAATCAAATTTAAAATCCACCTAAGTTAGATTACAAATTATATATAAGCTCTAGTTTCTTTGTTCTTATCCTCCACTACTTGTATATCTTTGAAGAATAAATCTCTTAAATATAACTTTACCCAAAATAAATCTTTGAAGAATCTATTGAACTTTGGGCATGATCATTTTATTAATGCCCAAACAATAAATTAACCAAAGAATCTACTCATCAAATTGCTGTTGATTTAATAATTTACTTACTTCCAAGAAGTAGCTTTCAATCTTTTATGCACCTTTGTCTTCAATAATTTCATTACTCTTTCTCTCTCTTATTCATTTTGTAAATGTAAAAGTAGATGCATGCATGTAAACTGTTTTTTAAACTAACCAACAAAAGAGAGAATTTCATCTTTAAATATCTGGTGGAGACAGCACTAGCATAACTAAATTTGTAGTCCACTATTTAATAAGGTTTCAATTTCTTTGGAACTAGGATGTAATAAAGAATTTATATTAATTCAAATGATCCTAAAATTTTGCCATGTTTATTAAAATGATTATGGTTTTTGTTTAATAAATCTTAATTTGAATAATTTGTTGGGGATTTACAATAACACCCTATAACTCGCGGTGTGTGTATCAAGTTTCAATTTAATGTTTATGAAAAGTCTTAAGTCAACTTCAATGGCTACCACGTATTTAGTTGATCTCAACAGACAAATAATATTTGCAATAAAAGAGAAAAAGATTAGATGTGCATACAATCTAGAAAACTTTTACAAAGTACTCCCTCTATTTTTTTAAAATGTTCCATTGGAGCTTGACACACATGCCGATGTAGAACTTTAAACAATAATATGTTTAATTAAGCAGATCCATTGTTCATACAAACTTATAATAATACTGTACAAAATAAAATATAATTAGTTATCCTATAGTTGTGAAAGCTTCAGCAGATTTAGTGTAGTTTCTATTTCTATATGCATAATTCATACACTACACACTAAAAACTACGTAATAAGCATGGCTATGTACTTTTGCCTAGTTATGCATTTCTCAGAGGTCAAAAGATCAGGGAAAATACATTTTGGAGAATAATTATAAATCCTGCAAGATTGAAATTTCAAGGGCTAATAATTATCTTGCTGCTGATAATTGCATGGCTTCCTGCTCATCCATCGATTCGTCCATCCAAGCAAGCCTATGCTTCATGAGAGTTAACTGCAATTCTTGATTTCTCGCTTCTTCAAGCGTCTCCCACTCGGCCCACCTCTCATTTAAGCCTACTCCTTGCAACATCTTCACCACTTCTGCCATCCTTGGACGATCCTCTGGTGCATTTTGAGTGCAGAGCAATGCTACCTTGACTATCCTTTCAACTTCGTTAGGATCATAGGCTGTCAAGTTGCTGTCCACTATATCATGGAGCCTCTTTTCCCTTAATAACTTCTTGATCTAAAGAGCATTTGACCAAACCAATTCCGAGTTACAGACTGAACATTTATTGTTCAAGAAAAGAAATACAGCTTTGGAATTCAGACAAGGGTAAGAAAAAAAAATTTAAGAGAAAGCCGTCAACCGATCCTCTTTGGCATTGCCGCATGATCATATCAAAAAGTAAATAAGGAGAAAGAACTTACATGATCAACCAATATCACATCTTCTTCTTCTTCAAGGCGGGATAAGTCTATGGCACGCTGGCCTGTCATGAGTTCTAACAGGGTTATACCATATCCAAATACATCAGTCTTTTCTGAGGATTTCCCGGTGGATAGATATTCAGGAGCAATGTGACCCATAGTACCTCGTACTTGAGTAGTAACATGCGTTAGTTTTGCATCCACTAATTTTGCAAGCCCAAAATCCCCAAGTACAGCTTCAAAATTATCATCTAAAAGAATATTTGCAGCCTTGAGGTCACGGTGTATGATCTTAGGATTGCAATGCTCGTGCAGATATTCCAGGCCATGAGCTGTCCCAAAAGCTATCTTTTTTCTCCTTGGCCAGTCTAAGCCTTCCTCACCGGGCTTCAAGTCTACCAGGAAAAAAATATTTTCATTTCAGCTTCTAAGTAAAGCTGGAAATAATAAGCAAACAGTAAAGAACATAGTACTTGCAGAAAAAGATAACCACCTCTCAATCGATAAGCAACACTGAGATTTTTCATGTATGGGTAAACAAGGATTCTCTCCGATGCTGTTGTACAAAATCCAATCAACCGCAAGAGATTCTTATGAACGGCAACACTTATTAACTGGACCTCCCTCAGAAATGCAGCCTCTCCACCTGGATTATGATAGTCTGTAAGGCGTTTCACAGCCACCTCAGTATTATCCATCAATTTGCCTTTGTAAACCTTCCCAAAGCCTCCTTGGCCAATAATGTTACTTTCATTAAAATTGTTGGATGCAATTTGAATCTCACGCCATGAAAACCTTTTCACTTGGCCAAAGGAGAATTTACCCTCATCTTCACCTAGAAGTTTAAGAAAGAGAGAATATCTTAATTTTAGATTCAAAAAGGCAGCCCTATAGTGAGCTGAAAATTATAGGCTGCTAAAGTCTATTATGAAAATTATGCTCCCATGACATTAAGCCCATATAACATAAATTCAGAAATTTGGATTCATAAAGACAGCTAAGGATACATGGAAGAAATATCAGATTGATGCATGATAGCAGATAGTAAAGTAGAGTGATATACCTGCAACATCTACAAATACTTCATTTTTAATTTTTAGCAGTTGCTGTCGTCGATATGTGAAGGCTGCCCCCAATAACAAAAGGAAGAAAGCACCACAGCCAGCAGCAATCATGACAAGTTCGACTTTTGATTTTCTGGTTGCAACTGGAGATACATTGTAAGTTATGTAATGCTAGATACATGCATAAATAAGCAACTATAAGGGAATGAATGCTTACTCACGAGATTATACCTTTTAGAGAAGAGCCTGAATCACAAGGTTTCCGAAATCTGGTACCACATTCAAGGTTTGTTCCTGTAAAACTGAATATATAGAATGGAACTTAGTGTAGAGCATGTAGCTCTGAGTAGCCCAAACCTAGAATAATAACACCCATGCAACGTGCCTTAAAGCACAACAAATTCCTGAAAGAGCTGGAGAAAGGAAAAACTTAAAAATAAGAGAAATTCCTCAGGCAGTGACAGAAGTTAAAAGTGGGAGCAATTAGCTGCCTACAGAATTCAGACTCAATAGTTTCTTAGTGTCAAATTGCTGAAAAAAACAACAAATTGAATAAGCAAATAAATACTCATTTCTCTATGGTTATACATGCATGCAAAAAGTTTGCAACAATTAAAACAAACACACACACACACACACAAAAAAAAAAAAAAAAAAAAAAAAGACCAAGTTGCATTTAAGTATTTACTTGAATGTTCGAGCTGAATAGAGTTGCAATGGGATTGTGCCACTTAATTCATTTTCTGACAGATCCCTGTATAGAGAAAGTCAACAGTGAGGAAGTTTGTATTATAGGCTACAAGAAGAACAGTTATACTTTAACTAATGAGCCGGGGATTACAGATGCTTAAGATTGTTGAGCTTTGCCCAGCTACTTGGTATAGTACCAGAAAACCTATTGTGGGAGAGATCCAGAGTCTGCAAGTTCATCAAGCTGCTCAAACAATCAGGTAATTCACCTGACAGGCTATTATCCTGCAACTCCCTGTTGGGTCAAACGCTATAATATGAGACACGATGTCCAGCATACATTCATGCAACCATGAACCACTGTATTGCTATTAAAACAGTTGGCAGAAAGCAGTCGACAAGATAATATAAAATTGTTATGACCAAACACAAACTATTAAGGGAAAACAGAAAACAGAATCCATCATACAGCCAAGGCCCAGGAAGCAACACAGAACCTAGAAGTAAGTACATATAGCCAATCTGACATAGTCCTTACAAGTTTTTGTTGTGTAGGTCCTCAAAATCTCAACCTTCATAGTAAATTAAAAATTTAATTCAAGATGAATTTTATCGTGGAAATGCTACTTTCTAGTACTCCCTCTGTTCCTTGTGCTCTTCACACTTAGATTCTTGACACTAATTCTTAAATAAAAGAGTCTTTAAAATTACTCTTGTTGGGTGTGGCCCAAAATTTTTTGGGGCAATTGTCAAAGTGGAGTATTTGTGCGTATTCTAGAAGGTTACAGAAAACTCAAGCAAGTTTAGTACTTATGAACTATCTAGATTTTTCTACCAACTTATATCATGCAAGTTAAAACATTCTAGAGAATTCTTGAAATTGAAAGTAAGATATGGTTTATGAAAATTCTAGAATATTATGGCTACAAGAATGACGAAGGGAGTTTTAGGATCATTCTTAAAATTGAAAGTAAGTATGATATCGTTCATGAAAATTCTAGAATATTATGGCTATAAGAATGATGAAGGGAGTTCTAGGATCTTCTAACCATTTCTTTCAACCTCCTTCAACTACAAATATTGGTTATGGACATGATTATATTGGTGTTAGTGGTACAATTGATAAATTCGATCTATCATATAAACTGACAATTGTAGATTGATATGAATGTAAATTAAAGATATAAAATGAGCAAAATTCCCTTACAAGCTATTCAAGAACTTCAGTTTACATATATCAGGAGACAGAGTTCCACTAAATCCATTTGAACTAAGGCTCCTGCATAAAAGTAAGGCAAACATCTCATCATAAATTTGGGTTCACATTACCATAAAGGTTAATAAAAGGTTCTCAAAAAACTTACAAGAATGTGACATGTCCACTTAAACAAGTGACATGAGACCAGCCTGAGCAAGGAGTTACATAAAAGTCATTCCAATCTGTAATCTTATGATTGGAATCATTCAAAACCTTCAAGAGATCAACCAAAGCTTCACCTAAAAAATGAGAAATGTATTACTTAATATTAAACAATATTTTAGCACTTAACAAGCTAATTACTGAATTATCCTCCGATATATAGTTTGGTATTAGCTTGAAAGTTAAAAAATTTGCAAGCAACTCCCCAATAGCAGCCATTCGAGTTGCTCTTAGAATTTTAAAATCTTTTATTTTTGGTTTTTTACTGTTTTGCTTACAAAAAAGATTTTGTACATTGAATTTGTAATACATTGTTTTAATGTAGAAAATTTATGAGATCGTTTTTGGTTTCAATGCATGTATTGCATTGTTGCTTGCATTTATGTAGTTCATAGAGATCATGCCTATCTACTTGTGTATAGAATTTATGGGTAAGTGTGTTTATCTTTGAAGCACGATAAAAAAATAAAAAATAAAATAAAAAAAATCTTCATCCGTTCCAAAGGCGTATGACTTTAGTTGACGTTCTAAAAGAGTCTAAGCAATACAAAAGACATATTTGTACAAATTTACTGTACGCTTTTTTAGTCAATTCCTTTTAGGCGTCGTTTGTTTCAAAAACTTGAAATGGAATAGATTGAGAACCCATACATGGTGGTATATATTAGGTACCCCATATTCTTGCTAAACTAAACTAGTTTGGTGTGAATTGGAATGGGTTTAGAATCTTAGGGTGTGATATTGGAATGGAATGGATTGAGAATCCATACCATGGTGGTATGGATTGGGAACCCCATACTTTGACAAACTTGTTTGGTTTAATATTGGAATGGATTTAGAATCTTAGGGGTGGAGGTAGGTATGAGATTGTAAGGAGTTGGACGGGAGTTGGACACCATTAGTATGAGAATCCGTAGCAAAATAATGCCCATCCAAACATTGGAAAAGTTGTTGGTTTGATATTGGAATGGATTTAGAATCTTAGGGGTGGAGATAGGTATGAGGTTGTAAGGAGTTGGACTGAAGTTGGACACCATTAGTATGAGAATCCGTAGCAAAATAATGCTCAACCAAACATTGGAATGGATTTTATTCCATTCCAAAAGCCCAACCAAACATTTCAAGTTCCTTATTAGTTTATGTGTTCAACATATTAGAAAAAACAAATTAGATTATATGATTTGAGAGTTGTTTATTGATTTGAGTGAACTGTTGTCATGGAGATTTTGTAAGGATTTGATGAATATAGGCAAGAACTTGAGTAACTTCCTATGTGTATGATAAGCTTTGCTAGCTGCAATTATAATAGGGAGTATTTGGAAACATGAGTTGATATAGAAAATCAATAAAGGCTCGAAATTACTGAGCTATGTTTGGATAACAATAGTGAAGGGAAGAGGAGGGGAAGGAAAAAGAGGGAAGGGAAAGGGGGTGAGGGGAGGGAAAAGGTGACTTTCCATTTTCCTTCCATATTTCTCCAATGTTTTGAGGGATTTGGTTTATCAAAAAAGGAAGGAAAACGGATCCTTCCCATTCCCCCTATACATCCAAACAAAGGATGATGCATCCCTCCTTTTCTCTTCTATTCTTTTCCCTCTAGTCTCGCTATCCAAGAACAGTGTTATAAATTTTAATAGAGTTGTTAGCCTAGTGAGTTTTGTAAATCAAAACCCCCTTAGGGGTAAGGTCTTTCACCTCCTATATTAGATCTTGGAGGTTTTTTTTTGTAATATCTCTCTTGCATCCATCATCTTTCTACTTGGTTTAAGTTTTCTTATGATTCCGAAAAAAAATGACAAGCATGTTCCATACTAAAATTCACCTTGCTTAGTTTTTTCATCTAAATAACAACTTGATTATAGCAAAATTAGTTATTGACAATGAACAGTATCCAACGAATGTCTAAGCAGCATATCATAGAGAATGAATTCCTCCTATCTTTCAGCATATCTTTTCCATTTGGTGAGTAATAGGAAGACACATAAAAAAATAAGCAATAACAAATACAAGAGGATAGTGATCTCTATTGCCAACTTGTCAACCACTGAAATATAAAGGATCACTAAGCAGTCAAAATGGAATCTTTGAGATGCTTAACAAAAAAAGCTGGTTTGAGAAAAAGGATTTTAGCTAACTTTTTAAAGATGTATAACTGACTTACTGTTTCTAAAGTTCAGACAAACAAGGGGCGTAGACTTAGTAAACAAGTGCATCCATCGTTGATGTAGGGAAACGATTAATACCAAAGATTATTATCAGTAATGATTATCAAAGTTTTCTGATCTTATGGAGCAATAAATTGATAGCTCCAAATATCCTTTGAATGGTTTAGTAGAAAAGCCAATAATACGACTATTCTAAATCCCCAAGTCACACATAGAATAACTACAAGGAAAAGTTGTCGACACATACCTTCAACATCAGGAGCTGAAGTTGGAGAACCATTTCTTAGCAGCAAGACGAAGAAGAACCAGCTAAGTACAATCCTTGTCAAAATGTGCTTAGAAACATATATATTGAATCGACAACTCCCTCGTTTGTCTGAAAACAATCAAACAGAGTTTCTTCAGGTTCAGTAGGCCAGAGAGTACAAGGTGGAATCATTTGTACCACCAACAGAAGACTTAAACAGGCTATGATGCAGACTACACTATCAGTTGTAGAACAGGAACATACATAGATGAGATATATTAAAGTAAAAGAATGATGAGCAAATGTTAAGACTAAATTCTTGTCTGCTACTAATAACATTTGATCAAAATAAGGCAGCTTGTCCAAAGTAGAAAGTGCATAAATATCTTATTCTAAATATATTCAGTTAAAGTTCAAGGGGACTACATAAAATACAACTGCTTAATGAATTGAAAGACAGACACTATAATAAACACACTGATATCTTCCCAGAACAAGCAGAACCCACAATTACAGTATGACTCAGAGGAGCAAGTACAACAAAATCAGAAGAAACATATAGATTTGTTGGTACAACGAGCTACAAAGGGAAGTGATGTAGACCAAACATATGATTATAACGTAATAGAAAAAAGGATTAACTTACTTGGTCCAGCCATGACTCTTGAAAGTTGAAACCTCTCACCAAACAACAGAAGAAGAAATAGGCAACCATGATCAACAATAAGTGAATATGACTATATGAGAATGATGATGATGAAAAAATGATTATGGGATAGTGCAAGGGACCCACATATCATACCAAAATCAAAGCAAGAAATCCTTTATTTAAACAAAAGTTTGTATGAAAAAGATTAAATTAGGCAAGTGTTTGTGTTATGTACCAATCTAGGAGACTGTAAAGTGACCCTAATAAAGAGAGAAAGAAATCACAAAGGCATATGATATGGCAGCACTCACTCACTAGAAGACTAATTGGGTTATTGGTGGCCAAGAATATGAATATGAAACCCACTCATAAAAAATGCTCTCTTTACTTTTAATTTATTTATTAGTACTAGTCTTATTCAATTCCTTAGCTAGTGCATTTTAATTGAGCTTCTTCTTTACACATCTTCTTTTTTTCCCTCTATATAAAAGTTTTGCCTTTAAAAAGTATTAGCACTAATGATTATGCTGTGATCACCACAAGAACATCCAAGCAAAAAAACAAGCTTCGCCTTGTTGATAACTTGATGTGATCATACGAGACACGAACAAAGTCTAAGATAATATCCGATACTGATCAATCTCATAAATATCACATATAAACAAAAACCAACAAACTCAAAACCACTATCTAATTCAGTTTTAAGCTTTATCGTTCATGTGTTTGAGATTGATTAATATCGAATATTAACGTAGATGTATTTCCCCATAATCATACATACTCCTTTACTGGATTTCCAGCAACACCATTAGTTAATCTATTAAATCATAGCAATTGAGCAAATATATGAAGATTCACTGAGGAATAAGATCAAACAGGTGGTGGGCATAACAAATCAACAGCCATTTTCTAGCTAAATTCCAAAACTGAATGTCTGGGCAAGCCTCAAACATCACCAAGATTATAAAGATAGAACATTTATTCTATAATCACATAGATTATTGGATTTATATAAAAAAATGGGATCAAATCTATTGATAAAAATAGTGCCAACTTAGCTGAGCCCGATTTTGGTGTCCGAACTTGGAGGCAAATTGTGGGAGTCGAAGTAATTTGCACTAATTTTGTGGGTTTACAGTCTTTACACTGTATTCTGGAATTCTGGGAAATATGTTTATGAAATCAAAATTTAAAACAAAATTTGAAGTTAGCGCTTTTGTGTGGGTTGACGAACAAGTATAAAATCAGAGTTGAGAAAATAGGAAATACGTAGTAGAAGTTAATAGAGATGTAACCGAGTACAACGCTGTCAACAGATATTAATAGAGACGTATTATTATTACAGGGTTCGTTTGGCATCACTGTGATTTTTTGGTTTTTTTTTTTTTAAAAGTACATTATATATGTCACATAATGAATCAAAAATTATTTAGACTTATTAAAATCATGATAATTTTGAAAACTGACAATAAAAAAGTGAAAACACCTTTTTTTCTTGTTTCCTGTTTTTGGTTTTTAGTTTTAAAAAAAACAGGGAACTGAAAACAAAAAATGATTCCAAACAAACCCTAAGAGACAAGACACATGCGATGCGTTAAAATAATTAGTGGGTTTAAAAATTGTTATCCACCTTATTCTTATAAAATCTATCAAGCTTGATTTTTTTCTAGAATGTTATCCACCTTATTCTTATAAAATAATTAGTGGGTTTAAAAATTATTGTTACAAAATATAGCTATTATAAATCATACGTTATTTAAAAAAAACATATGTCTATGAGTTCATGAGAATAAATAATAGAGTTTGAATTATCTATAAAAAAAAAAAACAAGATGGTAGTTTTTTTTTTAAAAGATGGTAGTTTTTTTTTTTTAAAGGTGGTAGTTTTTTCAAATAAAAAATAAAAAAAAAAAGAAAAAGAAAGTGAGAAGGGTATTTTGGGAAAGTGAAATGGGTAGGTCTTAGTGTCTTACTTGGAATATCATTTTGTCGCGAGGTGGGATACTAGAGGTTATAATGAATATGTTTTTTTAGGTCCGTTTCCTTAAAGTCTTCTAAATTTGGCGGAACTTGACCTCGTTTAATCTAAGCCCATTATGTTTGTTTCAAAAAAAAATATTAATTAGTGTAAGAATTTGTACTTCCAAGGAAAATATTTTCCGACCAATCAAGCACTTATTATTAAACTTATTAGCGTTATAATTATTATTGTGGCTATTTTTAAATTTAATTTTTTTTCCTTTTAATAAACAATAACTATTACTCCCTCCGTCCCCAAATGGTAGTCACTTTTGCCATTGTTAATGACTCAAAATGTTAGTCACATTTGTTTTGTTCAAGTACCATTAATATTATTTTTTTTTAATCAAAATTCTCTAACATTTGCAAAAATATTTGTGCAAATTTAACTTTCCCATGTACTTTAATTATTTTTTCTCTCTACTTTTTTGCATACTCAATGTAAATTTACTTTTTCAATGTATTTTTTTTTAATTGTCCTTAATTCTCGTGATTTTTCTTCAAAAGTGACTATCAATCGAGGACGAAGGGAGTAATAATTAATTAATATTGTTAGTTATATATAAAGTTTCAGATGTTGTTGACCACACTGTGTGACATGGATTACTTAGTCAGGGATACTAGGTCGGTTAGGGGTTAATTGGTCAAGGATTACTCGATCGGTCAGAGGTTACTCGGTCAGGGGTTATTCCATTGATCAAGGCTTCGTTACTAAGTCAAGGGTTACCCGGTTAGTGTTTTGGTGAGTGTCAGCCGGCCACACAGAAAACGCATTTTACAAATATAAACTTTGTGTGAAAAAAAAGAGTTCTTAAGCGGGGGCGGGATTCGAACTGAAGGAGTTGTGTCTTCGATAAGTGCAATTACTAGATATATCAAGGATCACTATTATGGAGATAATAAGTTCATTCTATTGGGGCGTCATCATCTGTTGCTAGACTATGAGAGATGATCTTTGGACTAGTCAAATAGTTCAAAGCCCTTTAGAATGGATCCCATAAGGTCACACACAAGGGTAATGGGTTAAGCAAGTTAGAGCCCTATTAATGGGCCTCATGAGCATTTAATTAGTCATAAGTATGATTGGGCCAGAGTAGTTTGATTGGGATTAGAAATTGGGCTTTGACATGGACTTTTATTTAGAGATGATCTATAAATAATAGTCATGTCTAGGGTTGATTAATTAAGTCACAATTAACTTACAGTAAATTGTAAATCTAAACAACCAACTAGACATCTAATACGTAATTAATTTCTCTACTGCTAGTTGACAATCAACGACAAAGTCTCATTAATTTAAAATATATAAATAAAGAAAATTCTTTTGATAACTGCTTAATAATTAATTAATTAATTAGCTAATAAAAAAAATCCAATACAAAAAGAATAAATTAGAATGTATTTGCTATTATCATAGTTCAAATTTTCAACCAAACAGTTCATTGGTGGTGCTCATGCTAACCACTTTCTTGTGATAATTTGAATGTAGCACCCTATTAAAAGACGGGCTTGCAACCGGCTGATATTCAGGCAATAACGTACCCGCCTTTTTAAACCGAATCCCACAAGCATTACATAATGTTCCTCGTCCCATAGGTCCTTCACGCCATTGTGGAGTTTTCGTAGTTTGACAATGGAGGCAACTTCGAGGTTGTTCACTCAGTACTGATATTAATTCTAATATAGCTTTATCGAGTTTATTATAGTAGGAAAGACCGCCCCATGAAATTCTTTTTTTCGCCCATCCTTTGATTTTAAAACCTTTACTTCTTGGTTTTCTAGGAAATTTTGATAAAAACAATAGTTCACTCCTCGTAGTTCTTTTCTTAATATAATTATTAGCTTCATCATTATTAAACCTATTGGATGACTTGGGCGATATGGAAAAGGATGGAGAGGATAAGAAATCACTACACTCTTCTAAAGGGAACGACAAAAACATGTTTTCGTCTTGAAAACTAGGCAATGTTATCGACTTATTAAGATTAGTCGGGTTACATGATGGCAAATCCGATAAACAATCGTTAGGGACGCATAATGGTTCTTCTAGAAAATTAGAATCAGATGAAAGTGGAAAATTAGTTACTAATGATATTTCTTCAAACCTTTCAATATCCGAAAAATAGTTTGCATGGTCAAAACAACCATCATCTTGATAGAGTAGATCTTGTTTAGTAATAGCCATGGTATGTAGCAAG
This sequence comes from Chenopodium album, assembly GCF_948465745.1. Classification (NCBI taxonomy): domain Eukaryota; kingdom Viridiplantae; phylum Streptophyta; class Magnoliopsida; order Caryophyllales; family Amaranthaceae; genus Chenopodium; species Chenopodium album. Next base: position 4,787,561 of record NC_137855.1, read on the forward strand.
AGAGTTATGACGTACGTGTATGTATACGATGTATTTATAAGAGAATAAACATATTTATCCGTTGATATAAAGTTGGTTAATTAATTTAATCTAAGGAATTATAGCACATTGTAAAATGAGTAAAATTATCCTTAAATACGGAAAATTCTATAAACTTGACAATTAAGTTACCCCTTGTAGTAATAACACAATAAAAAACATAATAGATATGAAACAGCACGCTAAAAAAAATTATATCCAATATAAAGATTTACATTGTGAGAATCTAGGATAATAATAATATTTGCTAAAAAAAACATCTTTACTCTTTATTATAAACGTGTTTTTTTTTATTCTCAATTATCTTTAAAGGTGAACTTTCATAATTAGTTGGTCCTTAATATAGTTAGTAATACATTACTTTAATACGAAGTATATTTTCTGTCTTTTACCTTTATTTTTTTTTGGGGTTTGTGATAAATTTAAAACAATATATGTTCTTATCAAAAAATAATATTATTGAACGAATAAATTTGCATGTTTTAAAACAATCTTCTATCAATTTGTTTAGTGTCCTCATCTTCTAGAATAATCTTTTACAAAAATTCAGTTTTGATTTTATCATTAATATATTTATTACTTCATTTTACTTCATTTTAGGTATTTATCTCATTGTTTATTTTTCATCAATGTAGGAAGTTGGCTTAGGCGTGGATCGGATCTAGTCAAGCCCAACCACCCAAGGCATGCAAGCCCGTCACCAATGGATTCTCCTTTAGGCTTGGAACCGCGTGATCCGGGTGGAGCACAGTCCGCCAAAAGGCCCATAATCGGCATAACTCATACAACTATACAAGTAAGTCATAACTACGTAGTATTTGTTTACTACTTTGCTACATGAGTCAAGAATAGGTCTAGTTATTTTCAATCTAGTTTTCTAGGTAGAATTGATTTAAGATTTATGTTTCTAACTCCAAATTTACAAAACAAAACAATTATACACTACTATCAACTAATTGCATGTTATTCAAGACATAAGAAAGTAAAATAATGCTCGTAATACACTATAAAAGATCAAGCTTATTTTCTACGACACTAAAACACTATAGAGAGTCTGTATTAGTGTTGTACCAATTGTCATTACAACAATTTTACCATAAGATTTACGGATAATCGGATATGAAATTAAACCCGAAGTTTGCCAGCAATCATAAAAGCCTTATAAACCACAGGTTTAACCAACTTGGACCCACCCCATGCAGTCATGAAGTCATTAACCACACCCTCATTCAACAAATCCACCCCTTTTTCTTTAGCCGTTGTAACAGCTGACCAAGACTTCAACATCCCCAAGAACCCCTCAAACGACATCGTTTTAGGTATGTCCAATTCCATAGGACGCCCCTCACTCCCTAGCCCCACATCTTCAAAAGGAAACGGCAGCGTTTTATACCCATCAAACACGTATCGAATCTTCGGGTCCCAATATGGTAGGGTCGTCTTATGAAATCGGTTCATAATTGGATCGAATGTGGGGCTCACTGTGACGTTGTAACACCAAACCGCGAATATTCCTCCTGGTTTTTTTAGTAACCGGTTTAGGAAGATCGAACCAATGGACCGCTTGGGCTACCGTGATTAAATCGCCGAGCCTTCCGGTCCAATTAAGGAGATGAGGTCATTGTTACTTAAAGAGGTTGGTGTGTGGATGTACTTGACCCGAGGATGATGGATGGCCCGATTGATTTGGGGTTCACTTATGTCTGTTGCTATCACTTGATTGTAATATTCGGCAACCTTCACAAATGTTAAAAGGAGGTAAACTTTAATTTAAACGCCTATTCTAGTATTCTTACAGAAGTTGTAATTGTCTAATTGTACAGGCTAATTATTGAAAATTTTTAAAGTATAAATGTTTTTTTAGATAAGAAGAAGGGTCCTATCAAGCCGAAACCTCTTACTGAATTTAGGGAAAAGAGTAAAGGATTTTTACCTTAAAGTATCTCTAATGGGATTTAATCTCACAAACCTCTCCTATTAAAATCGGAGTACATCCGTTTTCATTTAATCTTAACGTGTACTAATTACACGAATATTAAGAAAATGGATTAAGGTAAATTGAAATTAGGCATACGTTGTGTATTAAAAATAAAAATAAGACATGCATTGAAGGTACTTTAAAAATGACAATTAGTTAATGCCTCACTAAAGACGTGCCTAATTTTCCAGGTATCTTATCTTACTAATTTAATATAACAATAATTTATAACAATCCTAGATCTAAAATTCTAAAGCATAAGAATCAAGAAAACGAATGTAATATGCAACAGATTAAATCCCGACTACATCATAACCCTATACGTTACGAGTACAATCTTAGACGAAATAGACAGACCCAATTATAGTAGAAAAAGAAGAAGAGTTAAATAAAGAGAAAGAGAAAGAGAAAGAGAAAGAGAGACATTACAGAGATAGCAGCTTGACCATTGCCAGTACCAACATCCCAAGCCAAAGAGTGGTGAGAAGTGCGATCAGCCAACAAAGAATACCATTCTTTTGGGTAATTTGGCCTTCCTTCTACATATAAATCTGCTTGCTTATCAAATAACCCTGCCATTCCTTTTTTCTACTGAATTTTACGGAGTTTTTTTATTTATTTTAAGGTTTATGTCGTTTTATACAATAGTATAACAACTTATATACGAAGTGGGAATGCTTAAATCGTTGACTTTCTCAGCTAGAGTTGATCTCAACGGTGGGATTTATCCACGTCAGTTTATCTTTTATTTTATTAATGGTAAAATTGGTAATCGTTTTAATTTATTTTTTTTTTGGAAAGAATTGATTATATATTCTAAGGGCCTGTTCTCTTACGTTGAAATTCAGGTCTGTTCAGCTCAATTCAGTCCCTAATTTCCTTCTCTTATAAAATATTTTGTTTTGATCAGTTCAGCTCAGTTCAGTTCAGTCAATGAGAACAAACCCTAAATAACTAATAATGAAATTTTATTTTTTATTTTTTGGACATGGAAGGGTAGAACATGATGTTACTAACACAACACGTCATTATTGGTCTTATTTTTTTTATTTTTTTTTACTAGTTTAGAAAGTTTTACCAATATGTATATTAGTCGATAAATGGAAATTGAGTACGAAATAGTATGGTTAGAAGGTTGTGGAAGAAATGTGTATGACTTTAACAATGAGATCATCAAGTGTTTTTATTTTATCTTTCCAACGAAGCATTTGAAATGTGAGAATGGAAGTATTATCATAGGAGTGAAAATGCATGTGTTGAGATGTTTCGGTTCTTTGCAGGTGAATTTTCATAAATATGTGGTTCAGTGGTTCCTAAAATACTATCTTTGTCTTCTTGGAGAAACAACAATTTTTCCTAATTATCGATTCCTTCTTTAAAATATCAATTTTTATAATTTTTCATAATAAGATACGGATGTTAAAATATATGCATAGAAAACTATGCAAAAAGATATACTCCGTTCAAGGCAAATAAAAAGAAAGGGATAAGAATTTTTTATTTTTTTTCCTTTTCAAATATGTTTTGCAAGACAATAATAGAGGAGTTTTTTTTTTTTTTTTTTTTTTTTTTTTTTTTTTTTTTAAGCTACTGTCAGTCGACGTCAGGTTAACATAATTTTCCCAAAACATAAACCCTCAAATTGTTTGAAATTGTGTCGGTTGTTTCACTTTCTCAATATGATTGCAAGTAAAATCACACGCAATTATGTTATGGAAGGCTGGCTAGATTTCTAGAATCTAGATTTGAGTTCTAAAATATTTGTAAATTTCATATCTCCTTTCGATCAATTTCGGAAACATCATTCCATATTTAAAATTGCGATTTATTCAATTCGAAAAACCACTCCTTTCTTTGGCTGTAAAAATTAACATGAGGGGAATACGGAGTGCTTAATGAGTCTAGAAAATTTACAGAAATTAACATGAATAAGATTGTCAAAATACCTAATGCAATAACAAAATACTTCGTATATTTCCCTCATCAAATTATAGAGCTCGTCTCACTACCTCTCGGGTAGTCATGTATATGAATATCTCTTACGGAATACAAATCTACTGATACAAACAAGTAGATGGATCTGATTAGCCAAAGTGACTATCATCTTATAAATCTTTTATACAATGAAGTATAAATTTAATCTTGTATACAATGAAGAATAAATTTTGTAGGTTCTGAGTCAAAATTTTCTGTTCTTCCCACCCCTAAGTTGTGCTAAATCCAATGCTCCTTTTTTGTGAAATTGACAGCAAATTTTCCCTTCTTTGTTTTGACTAGAAAATCTTGCCAACTCAGAAGATGTGAATCATGTGATTGTATTGCATCTTCTTTCACAAAATGTATGTCGATCTTTAACCAGAAGGTCAATAACATGAAATTATCGTTCTTTAAGCTTCCTAGATCAAGAAGCCATGTATAATTTCAGAGGTTTTTCGCTCTCATTGCTGTCCGTCAATGGAGAAGAAGAAGATGATGATGACAACGACGACAACGATTTAGGACTTTCCTGGATTTCAGGGGCACCTCCATCATCCTCACCTAAAACTACTACCCCTCCAAAATGAACCCGTCTAGGACTTCCTGGCTGTACAACCACCCCAGATGCTCTGTTTTCATTCGCGTTCCCACTCCCATTTTCTAAATCAACATTGCTACCATTTCCACCATCGACGACATCATTACTAGCACCTGTACTTACAATTTGAATAGGACTAACACCATCTCCGTTACTATTCCTAGCCGACACACCAGAAGGAACAGCATCATCAGGGTGATCATCACCACCAGAGGAACCAAAACAAGACATCCTAAACCCACAAGCACGAGAAACAATCCGATAAACCAATGTGAGGAGCCAAAAGAACCAAGGGAAGCAAACTAGAGACCCGCCAATAATGGGGTACAAAGAAGTATCCAGGTATGCAGGCTGGATCATGTACAGCACCAAGAAGACTGCACCTGAGACTGTAAAGATGAAAAGAAGGGAAGAGATGACCCATATATAACAAATCCCAGCCTTCGAATCCTCTGATATTGCCATTGGAAGATTTTGAGGATAACGAGAAGAAAAGAATCAGACTTTAGGACAGGGGGTGGAAAATAAAAGCTACATTTCTGGGTATTCCATTCCCCATCTGTTGAACAACAATGTCATTGCACAGAGTATGAAACAAAGGGAAAATGGGGAGGAAAGAGGGAGAAAGAGAAGGAAAAATGAATAATTTAATGGGGTGCAGGTTGATGGGGGTACATGGCAACACGATATGGGCAGAAATTGGTGTGATCATTAAGAGATTAGCAAAGCAATCCAACCAAAGCTTGTTGACTTATGCCTTGATTAAACATCAGTTTTTGCCAACTATTTTATTTGTCATCATGGGGTCATCACACAGCACAGCAGTTTCCAGTTTCCAATTTTTAAATTTTATTAATTGGATAACAACCACCAATTAGATAAGCTTCAATAAGCCCACTATCCTTAGGCCCAATCCACTATATTTCTAACATTAGAGGTGGCAGTCGAGTTGTTTTTGGTCATTTTCGCAAGAGGAAACTAATGGTTCGGGAGCAGGCCCCTTTGGGTTGCGTCAAATTCAGGTCTATTAAAAAAATAGATTATTGGGGAAAAAAATTAGATTAACAGGAGAGAAAAATATAAAAGCCTGAATTGTATTTGAAGTTTCAATATGTAAAAAGAGAAGCCTAGAATCAAGAAGAATAAAAATAGAAAATATCTGAATAAATAGTTCATATTTACAACTAAGTTGTCAAAGAGGAAACAATTGCTTAACTATCTTTATGAGCACTTCAGCTTCATAGCAACATATAACATTACTATACTAGTATCAGTGTATCACAACTAAGTTGAATAACAAAATTGGCAATTGCAAAGCTAATTCAGGATTAGACAAAAAAGACACATCACCTTGTATGTGCTCAACTTCTCTTCTTACTTGCCGGTGTTGAATTTACTCTGATCCGAGCCAGTTGCTACAGAGAAATGAAGGTCCAAAGATCTTCCATCATGTATTTCTAACAGTCCAAGAGGCAAGCATTGGAGTAGTTTATCATACAACCCACCATGCTGAAGCACCGTAGCATATGCTTATGCCCACATGATAACCAAGAGTTACATTTCCAACATATAGATTCATATACTAAGAGCTGATTGCCTCTGCCACTGAAGATTCTTCCTTCTCAGGCTCAACTAAGACAGAAGACATCATCTGGCGCCTCCTCTGTTCCTGAACTTGCCTTCGGTTAGTTTCCAGAATGATCATCAGAGCAGTGATGTCAGCAGGGCTTACCCCACCAACTCTGCTTGCCTGGCCAATGGTCTGTGGCCTTACCTGCAAGGAGGAAAAAGAAAACTAACATTTCAGACACATGGCTCAAATCTTGCTGAATATAAGGACTTATAATAACATTCTGCATGTAATAGCAAGATGAGAAAACATGATGGTCACAAACATGCCTCTCTCTCTCTCCTCTCTCTACCCTGCCTCCAGCCTATGGTGATATAAGAAAAGCTTCACAAATTTCAATTATTTTATTTCAAAATTCCAAAAAGCAGTATGCCACAAGGGGTATCCTACAACCTAAAAGTTACTGCAACAAAGACAGGTTTTATATGTTCACCAAGCCAACTTGTTGTAAAGGAGTTCCAGTTACATCTGAAGTTAACATTCACTGGGATGGTAAACCTAAAAGTTACTGCAACAAAATAGGTTCAATATGTTCACCAAGCCAACTTGTTGTTAAGGAGTTCCAGTTACATCTGAAGTTAACATTCACTGGGATGGTCCTAAAAGTTACTGCAACAAAGACAGGTTTAATGTGTTCACAAAGCCAAGTTGTTGTTAAGGAGTTCCAGTTACATCTGAAGTTAACATAAATTGGGATGGTAAGCGGCAACGACTTGATCTAATAAACTAAGCTATTTGGGTATCTTAAAAAGCTTTCAAATTCTCTAGTAGTCTTATCATCGGAAGCTAAAATTTATTAGAAAATAAACATTGATAAACCTCAATAGAATTACATTAGTGATCATACCTCATGATCTTTTTTTTTTCTTTTTTATTGTTGAGAAGTGAGGCCAAAACACAAATTGGGAGAGAGGGGATTGGGTGGGACGGAGGGTAATGATATGCAATTGATTATTCAGGGCGAATAGTTTAATCACGTAACTGACAATATCAATGTTTAAACGATGCCACCCATACTCTACTGCAAGCTACAAGGGGTCACTGATCAACACTAGAGGACTGCAATGTTAAAAGAGATGGAATTTGCCAAGTTATGTGTCCATGAGATAAGCTTGGTACTAAGTACACAAGAAAAGCATCTCCAGAATTCAAAAGGCACAAAATTATCAAAGAGATGTCAAATAATACAAGAATAGACCATCTCGGATGCTGCAGATTATACATATAAGAGAGTATATACCTTAGAGAGTTTCTCTCGTGCCTCCCGAGACAAAGTGGTCATTGAGTAATAATCTAAATTGTCTGGAAGTGGTTTGTGTTGTTGATGAACCATCTACAAATAGAGCAAAGATCAAATCAAGGATGGCATGGAAAGGATTTCATACTTGAAGACATGTGAGCCAGATAAAGAAGACATGGGTTTATAAAGAGTTAAGACAAACATGCCAAGAGCACACAAGAATTCACCTGCTGCAGCTGCTGTTGCTGTCTGATAATGAATCCCTCATATTTAATATCAATTTCTACACATTCTTTCTCCATTTTGGATAGGCACTGATTCCCAAAGCCATGCTTATCCAGAATTCTATACTCTATATGTGGCTTTTTAAGAAGACTCTCCAAGGTTGATGAATCCTTCACCGGTTGATTAGATAAAAGGGTAACATCAGCAGCCAGATCACCGCCTACACACATAGAAAATACCAGAAACTTAGAGATAACCAGGAAGGCAGCAACCTCATCCTCTCTGTTAACCAAGTCAGCACCTTTTCTATATTCACTTCTCTTAATATTAAGAATTTCCGCTATTTTAATCAAAACAGAAATCAGCAAGACATAGTTACTTAAAATAGTAGAACAAAGGAAAGTCATTATTTGAAACAAGAAAAAACAGCCACTACTACAGAAAATGAGGACAAATCTACTGGTCAGTGTTGCACCGAAAAAATGAGAAGACACTCCAATTCAAAATGTGAGCATCAGTTTAACAAACTCCTATATATGCCTTTTTCTCATATCAAGTCAAACTGTAAAAAAGGTTCACAAGTCCTTTCAGAAACTGCAATGTAGCATGCCAAGAGAAGTATGTCTAAAAAAACTCTTGCCATAACTTTTAATACTCTGACCCACAACTTCCTGCTCTCAAGGGAGAAAAAAAAAATAATAAAATAAAAAAAATAAAAAGGACAGAAGAAAGCTTACCGGAAATCCTGACAGTTTTCAGCCGTTTTTTCTCCTCTGCAATTCGTGATTGCTTATCTTGGTATAGTTTCCAGCGTCTATCATCAATCAAACCAATTTCATAGCCCAGAGGTGTAAGACGGCTATCAGCATTATCAGATCGAAGAAGTAATCGGTGTTCTGAACGACTGAAAGGAGCATGGAAACCAAGAAATCAATTGAAGAAAAAAGGAAAATTTCCCATTACTTTCCTAGGACTTCTAGAAACAATATGTATGAAAGTCTAAAATTCTAGTACCTTGTTAACACTCGATAAGGTTCTCGGAGATCTTTGGTGATTAAGTCATCAATTAAAGTGCCAATATAGCTGCTTTCTCTCTCAAGAACAATAAGGGATTTTCCATCAGCATGCCTTGCAGCATTTACTCCAGAAATGATGCCCTACAGAAAGGGAAACAACATACAGCTCAGTTTTAGGGTAATTGGATTTATCCTGATAGCCAGATTGGTGGCCCATGACATGCATGGGGTTAAGTGAGATTAATATTTCTTTCGAGTAATTATCATATTTTGCACATGCTAAATACTCCTTACGGAGTATAATCAAAGAGTTCTCCCTGCTACTTTTTAGCATACTTGTACCAGAAAATAACAATACCTATGTTCTATAAAATAAATCAGTAAACTAGAAAACAGAAAGGTTTTTTTAGCTTCTTTGTGATCATGCTTTTTCCTGATGCTACTTTTAAAGGAATCTTTTGTCTGACATGAACATGAGCAGGGAATTACAATCTATTCCTATGGATATCATGTAGTCTTATATAAATACAACTCTTCTTTAATGTAATATAGAATGAGAGAAAAAATAAGGGTGTGGGGAAGTTATACCTGTGCAGCAGCTTCCTCGTAGCCGGTCGTTCCGTTAATCTGACCAGAGAAGAAAAGACCTTGAATCTTTTTGGTCATCAGAGATCTAGAGCACTGGTGAGCAGGCAAATAATCATATTCCACAGCATAAGCTGGCCTCAGCATTGTACAGTTTTCAAGTCCAGGTAATGTTCGCAGCAACGGTAGCTGCAGCCTCTCAGGTAAACCAGTTGAGAATCCCTGCAAACAAATGTTAATTTGACGTTGTATTATCAATTCAGGAGAGAAGGTATGACGTTATTACCATACAAAAGAAGAGAAGGCTGATCAAAAACATAATAGAAAATTAAGATTAAAATTAAGACAAAAGTAATTAGAGAACTTGCATTAAATTATTTCGGACAGCTGAGGAACCAATCAACTAAACAAGATAATGTTAAAATAATAAATATAGAACCATGAACAGAACACGGAATACCTGTACATAAAGCTCAGGCACAGTTCGGCCCTCTGGTTCGAGAAAAATTTGATGTGACTCCTTGTCTTGAAACCTAACAATCTGAAGCACCAAACAGTGATACAAGAAGATTTCTGAGAGAATGAATATAAGGTGAAATTTTTATAAAAGCAGTACCCAAAAAAAAAAAAAAAAAAAAAAAAAAAAGACATAAACTACTTCCTTGCAGAGTTAGACTGAGTTCATCGGCTTCATCCATGCACCAGTCTCCCCTCCATAAACAGTAATAGCACAAGACACTGGGTTTATGGCTTTATGCAGCGTAGACACTACAAACATCCTACTATACAGTAAATCAAAGATAATGGAGTACCAGAGCAAGCCACTAAGCCAGTTCATTGGTTGTTCTTGTGAGTTGTGAGATCCCTCTGACTACCGTATTTCTTGTTAAGATATCTCTAGACCACACATAAGTAATAACAACTTTTGCTAAAAAAAAAAAAAAAAAATACATACTTTGCCTAGAATGACCTTGACTGTCTTTCTAGGGCTCAACTATTAACTCAAGTCAACATTAGCATACTACCAAAGCCACTTGCCCACTATCTCAATTCTAGCATTCTTAGCAAATCTCACAACATCTGTTAGAACTCTTAGAAGCTTACTGACACCTTTTTTTTTTTTTTTTTTTTGACACTTAAATTACCTAAAGCTTTGTGAAATTAAAAAGTTTCAATTCACATAAAAAGAAAGAAAATAAAGGAGAAGATCTATACATTAATGATTAGGGATTAAGAGATTAAACCTATTGACTAACTTCCATTTCTGAAAATCGTGCTTGCTTGATAACTTTTTCCTTCAGAGGGGTAAAATAATAAAAGAGTACAGTGGTGCATGAAAATGTTAGGTTGTAAAATGTCATGGATTGGGTCGAGCCTCCAGAACAGCCCATAAGGGTCTATGAGAGAAGGCGCAAGATCAAGGCCAAGGCACAAGATCAGCAGCAGCAGCAGGGTATTCCAGAACAGGACAAAACGAATTAATACTCCACTATAGAATGTGATAAAGGGACTGCTGCAGTGAAGGCCTCCTTGGTGGCAGAACAGGACAAAATATTTTAATGCTAGGGTTGGATTGCTTGGATAGGGAGCTTGATATATATAGTGGTAGTAATGAAACAGTAGAACTTATGTTGAGAGAAGTATTGTAGTGAGTAGTATCTCAGTAGTAGTAGAGTAGTGAGTCTATTGTAGCCGTTAACATTCAATTAAATCAAGTTCCAAGCTTTCCTCTATACAAATCTCTATTTTTATTAATATTACATTATTTGAGAGTTGCCAGTATATTGCATAAAATTTACCTTATCCTCAATAGAAGGGCAATATCTAGGCCCTTTAGCATCAACCCACCCACCATATGTTGGAGTTTCATGCAAGTTTTCCTTGATCAGTGTGTGTGTACTTTTTGTTGTACGTGTCAGATAACAGCACATCTGTTCCCTTTCAATATGAAGCTCAGGGTCAAAGGTGAACCAGCCGACCTGCTCAATCACCATTACAGAATCAGTACAATCTCTTCCTGTACCAAGTGTAGCAATAGAAGTAGACTTTACCAACATTTGCATATACATGATGCCGTACAAATCAGAGCCAAAAATTCAAGAAGTTGATCAATATTTCCATCCAAAAACTTTAACAGTTAAACGTACACATAAGATTTAATGACAGAACCTCTTCATCTCCGTGTTGGGGTTCCAATTTGGAAAAGTCTACAGTACGAGTGTCTACACGTGCAGGAGTCCCTGTTTTCAACCTATCAGTTTCAAATCCTAGATGTTGAAGATTTTCAGTGAGTCCAATAGACGCTGACTCGCCAGCTCTTCCTGCATCCATGGAGGTTCTTCCAACCCATATTTTGCCACTCATGAATGTCCCAGTAGTAAGAACAACAGAAGGTGCATAAAAATTCATTCCAAAGAAAGTCCGGACTCCTTCAACATTATCATTCTTCCCAACAATGATTTCTGTCACCATAGCCTCTCTAATCGAGAGGTTGTCCGTACTGCAAAAGTAAAATGATTAGTAGATAACAGGAATTGCCATAAAGAACCATACAACTAAATTCAACACAGAATTTTTTTTTCATGTGATATTTACATGTTCTCCATAAACTACGCACGTATCTTCCAATGTTCTACTAGATACCAATTAGAAAGCATTATTCTCTCCATGTCTTTTTACTTCCTAAATATTTCTTATATGAATGTCTAAAATTACTTGCTACATACCCATTTTTGGCAAGCTTTTTTAATCTACATCATATCTAAAGTTAGGACCCACACAAATTCACCCTTTATTATCTCAAAATTTTCACTTCCTTAAAACTCTGTAAAAAGCAAATGTAACAAGTAAAATGAGACAGGAGGAGTATTTCCTATCTACTTTTAAAAATTTATTCAATATTGATCACACTCTATAAGTTGGCCGGAACAACAAATTATTCTAACAAAAGCCTTGGGGAGGGATAAAACAATTATTTAAGCTGCATCTTCTGCCAGAAGCCAGACTTCTATAAATCAAAGTGACAACATCCCAACTGAGGAATGACGGTTGAATTAGATTTTAAATAAACCAAAATGATAAGTTAATACGGAGTACTCCGTAACTAACTTTTACCACAAAAAAAAAAAAAAAAAAAAAAAAAAAAAGATTTTTACAAAAAAAGGCAATACATAGTTCTCAGTTGTCACAATTCAATAATTCATCATATTCTGGCAAATTAAAAAGTCCTTTAGAATAGTTTAGTGGCAGAAGCATACTTTTCAACAACATTCCTCATCTCCATAGCATATTCCCTCTTATCAGTTTGTGCGCGCAGTGCTCGAACTGCTGGGCCTCTGGATGTATTAAGAACACGTTTTTGCAGATAGCACCTAAAATTTTAACCAAAAAAAAAAAAAAAGGCATCAAACTCTTTGTAAAGCAAAAGCCAAAAATCTTCATCAAAGATAATGGTACAGATAGATACCTCATATAAATAGTTTCCTAAAAAATTCAATACTTCAGAAGCACAGATGTATCACAGAATTCAGATACAACACATGCCTCAAAAAATATAATGAGATAGCACAACAGGCTCCCCTAAAATCAAGCTGTCACCGTATGATTACAATAAATTTTTTCTAATATGAAAACATTATATGATTTCAAATAGGCTAGAATCAGCAAGAAAAGCAGTCATCGACATAGTAAACTGTTTTTCATCACATCATCAGTTTTTCGTCTTTAATCAAATAACAAATAGTGCGCGGTGTCTCCCTTTCTCAGACCACAATTAAATTTCTATTAAATTCAAATATTACCTATCAGCAATCTTTCCTATCTCACCACCAAGGGCATCCACTTCATGTACAAGTTGTGATTTTGCAGGCCCGCCTACTGCCGGATTGCATGGCTGCATGCAAATTCTTGGTTAGCTTTACTGCTGACCAAATAAGATAAAGTATACTGAACAGAGAGTGGAAAAAAAACACTGAAGCAACAATCTCAGCCTTGTCAATAATCACTAGTTTAAGAAAGGGGAGCCAATGAAAGGTTATACAAAGTCAAGATCAACACCAGTCTGAAGAAAAAAGACTGAAATATCTTAAGACACTAATTTAAATAAACATAGTCATAGCAATTGGCATACCGATCTCCATCATCAATGTGTTTCTCCCTGACTGTATGAAGTAAATTTTCAACATACTAATGCACTGGAAAGGATATGACAATAGATATACTGCGTATTTGAATAGCATTTACACCTAAAATCATTCTTAAATCCATTTCGCATCAAGATGTTCATTAAGTACACTTATTGCTTTCCTTCTTCGCGATTTGGTTGAATATGAGCATGCAATGCAAAAGGGGTCCAAGAGTAATGGATTTACAATCATTTTCCAAAAAAATATGGAGATTATCATGTTTCAATTTCAATGCTACAGTGGAATAAAGTCGTGTATCTTCAATATCTAGCTACTTCCGATTTCCCAATATGGAATCATGGAAAACTAAGACAAAGACTATTTGATGGTGATAATGGACTAAATACTTATAGGCAAACAAATCGAAAATCTACTTTCTGTATAGCTACTTATTCTCCATGGAGAGGTTGAGTAACACCAAGAAGTAAGAGATACATCCTATGTGTGTCAGAAGATTTACCTGCCATGCAATTCTGTCAATGTTTAGCGTGAGAAGTAGAGTCTTTGCCCCTACGCGAGCAGAGGCAAGAGCAGCTTCACATCCAGCATGTCCACCTCCAACCACAATGACATCGTATGTTTCATGGGCTGCTTCACAGGAACTCCCAAGTCAGGGAATCAGGATTTTAACCAAAAAAAAAAACCAGTACTCAGTCATTGTACTCCCAATTAGGCAGTCATAATGGGATTCTTATTAGACAGTCAAGTCAAGCTGGAAACATATGTAATTTTAATGCCATTATATGATGAAAGTCTCATTACATAAGAATGTATGAGATCTAATCCCCTAATTGCAATTATACCACAGCCACTAGTAGCATAATCAAATTAGCTGAGTAATATAAAGGGCTTGCCCAGCTCGGTCACTTCTTATAGTTATAAAACAAATCAGAGCCTGATTTCAAATGCAAAGGTTACTGTATTATCGTCTCTAAAGATGTGAAAGCACGCATTTTATAATGATTGGGCAGAAATTATCCAATGAGCACCAACAGAAATTAGAATTTGGTGCAAAATCGGTATTCCCGCAATTTACTCATCAAAACTGGCAATAACATTGGGCAGGCACAGTATAATATGATCTTGGTTGTAATAATTATGCGGATTGTAACCAGGGGTGTGCCATTTTACACACAAAGAAATCACAATACAAGCTGCCAACTAAGTTCCTAAACACTCATTTTCACTTCCTAGTCATGAAAGTACTATTGAACTCCCAACATGAAATCTAAGTCCAAAACACCAGTTGCATAGTCCATATTTCCAAATACTTCCAATAATAATAATCAAATTTCAGCTTAAATTTTCATCCATAAATGCTTAACCATTTTGCCATTAGTCCTGCATAAACTCAAAACAATCCGTGAAAGTGCCCAAATCAAACAACAAAGTACATAATTCAGAAACCCAGTAAAATCCCAGATGGGTGAGGCCAAAATTTGTTAACCACAATGCAATTCTCCGACAACTATTTAACAACCCCATCATGAACACCAACTGTTTGTTCAAAAGCCGCAATGAAAACCCAAACAAAAATGAAGAAAATGATAACTCACCGACATAACTAGACGCTGAAACAGTGAATTTTCTGGTGGAATTGAAGGACGAGATGGGGTGGTAGCGGAGTGACTTGGAGCGAAAAGAGAGATGGCGAGGTTTGAAGAGTGAAGAAGATAGAAACGAAGTGGGTATGGAAGATACAGTAGGAAAATGGCGCGTAATCCGAGTGAATTGAATAAAAGTAGTTGTCGCCATTAGAGAGTGATGAAGCTTTTTCTGGTTCTATAGAGCTTCCATGTTAAATCGTAGAAAAGATAAGCCTAACATTGAGGTGACTCGTTTTTCCTTTTTAGAAGGAGATCGACTTTCACAAATTGAGGTGATTTATGTATTCATTTCACATTTTTTAATCCAAGTTAGGGTATATTCTGTTCAACTTAATTTCTATTCATTTCATTTTAATTTAGCTTAATTAGTTTGGTTTCTAATTTTCTTCTCTCATAAACAATTCATTTCAGCTCTATTAAGTTCAGTCCAGTCTCAATCAGTTCAGTTTAGTTGTTTTCAGTAAATCGGAACATGTCCTTAATCTCCTATATAACCTTATCACATAGCATTCTTGTAATAAACTTCCCTCGGTTTCCATAAAATCCCATTTAAAAATTATTTTTCAACCCATGTGTCCATATAGCATCCGAAAAGCAGGCGAAAAAGGTATTTCGCGGATAATTAACGTTATCATTAATACCGTCAGGACTTAAATCACTTAACTCAAGGTGAGTTAAGTCAATTTAGAACTTCAATAAAGGTTTTTTTTTTTTTTTTTGACAAGAACTTCAATAAAGTTAAAAGGTAAAAAATTACACATGTTATGTACTTATGTGAATGCTCTTGAGACAAGGGTTTAATAACCTCTAACGGTGATCGTGGTGGCGAGATCGTACAGTATAAAGTGATCATTCTGAATAGATCTGGTCGGTATGCGATGATCGATGGTGGCTAGATCGTCCAGTTAAATTTATGATAGATTTTCCAAAAGAATACCCAAGTTCCTAACTCCAACTCTACGTTAACTCTATAATTATTAATTGGAAAAAAAAATACATAATACCTTCTACAACAATTAATCAACACTACTATAATAACGAACTATAACAAATTATCGTGACACTTGAAGATCAACATTTTAATATACTAATTTACCCAATAATTTGAAATAATAACAAATTATACAAGATAAACAAAAATCAAAAGCAATCATATAAAAAAATAAATCATATTCAATACCAAATTAAGATGATAACTCCAATCACTGACAAGGCGACAACAACTCCAATCAACAATTAAGTCGCTTACCTGTGGGCGACCAAGAAATCAAGTCCTAAATATACGCCCAACCAAAAAGAAATCCCCAATTCATATTGAAAATCGACGAACCAACCGCAATACCTATGAGATTGGCAATTCAAAGAAGAATATAGTTAAATGGAAAAACACCTTGGTAACATTCATTGAATTCGCGGATGCTGGTTGCAGAAGTAACACCAACTAACTATGGTTACCATTTTAAACTTAACGACGTCCATGTTTGGGGCTAACGACAGTCACAAACCAATATTTTGTGTAACCCTCAAATTACCTTCACACCCATAGCTTAAGAAAACTTCAACGGTAAAGGAAGACTACAATTATTGGCGGCGGCAAAGCCGCTAATCAAATTCAAAAGAAACCTAAAAGAAATTATTTAAATAAAGGGAATGATTAACCCTGATATGAAAGGTGTTTGTTGTGGAGAATGGAGGAAGATAAATTTTCAGAAAACTTAAATAACAGAGGAAGATTAAGCAACAACGTCAAAATGGAAGGGCTATGTCATTTTATATGATCCTACATTCAAGCAGACATAGAGGGATATAGATGTAAATGACTTCCAATATCATGCTTATGGACGGTTCTCTTTAGCTTATTTTCAGTTCAGCTCAGCTCCAATAAGTTTAGGGCCTGTTCTCATTGACTGAACTCAGCTGAACTGAACTGAACTGAACTGAACTCAGCTAAACTGAACTGAAATGAACATTTTATAAGAGAAGGAAATTATGAGCTGAACTGAACTGAACTAAACTAAACTCGGCAGAACTGAACTGAATTTCAACGTAAGAGAACAGACCCTTAGTGCAGTTCAGTTATTATCTTAATTTCCTTATCTCATAAAATATTCAGTTCAATTCAATTAAGCTATAATAAATTCAGTTAAGTTCAGCTCAGTTCAATCAATCAAAACAGGCCCTTAGTGTATAGAGTTCTATCATCGACAAATACTCGTATTAAAGGGTATAAATGTAGGCCCTTTCTCAAATTTCAAATATAATTTCATACTTCCAATAAACATTTGCATCTATAAAACCAAGCCCAAACGACATTCCAAATTCCAAGCTTCCAACATAATCCATCCAATTAACCAATACTAAAATCAGAGAAGATACTCGTTAATATCGCATATTAACGAGTCTCGTTAATATGGGGTTACAAACGTCATTTCCTGTGTTTCAATAAGGGTACAATTGTCATTTTCTTTTTAGACGTTAACTATAGCCCAACGTCCGTCTTGTCTTCAGTAAAGCATCCCGTTTCGAAATCCCGTTCCATTTGCCCGCAACTCATCTGGAATTCGAAGTCAAGAATCCCCAAATTGGTTCCTTCTGGAGCTCGAATTCGAAGTCAAGAATCACTGTCGAATTCAGGTGCATTTCTACTGCGGCGGTGGTGAGCGAAGGTCGAAGCATTTCATCTGAGGTGATTGGTTCAATCGGAGGTCACGGGTTGAAGTCGTGAAGTTCAGACTGGCGGTATTTCATTAAATTTGGAGCTCAGAATCAAGTGTTAATGAAGACAGCGGTTGGCAATTGAAGTTGAAGTTAAGGCTGGGGATTTAAGATTGGTTCAATTCTAGCTTACGGTTTCAATTTTGGGAGTTTAGCTGACTGCACTGAAGGTATGTTGTTTGGGTATCTGATCTTTACTATGAGCCTAGAATCATCATATTATGAAATTAATTACTTCAAATTACGTGTTATAAATGCTTAATTTCAGAAATAGTTGTGTTTTTTTTGCGGAATTGGTGTATTAGGATTATAACTCGAAATTGCGGAAACCCTAGATGTATTAATAGCCATACACTGAAGTACTGATATATTGAAGTTGTATATATACCAGTCAGTGTGTGATGATTGTGTAAACGAGCTGCTAGGGACTGGTTTCAGCTTAATTTATGTTTGCTTTTTTCAGCTACATTTGCCACATTAGCAAATAATAGTAATCAATGGGAAGCAGTAGCAGGAAGCGTAAAATCAACATTAATCAGCGTGATTCTGAGGTAGGATTATCTTGAATTCGAACACAAAATGCTGAAAAGTAATGCTGAAAAGTAATGTATTCATACTATCATCATTTATTGCTCTACTTAGGAGTCAATTGCACCTCATATCAAGAAGCTTTCTCCGGCCATATTCAAGGTAAATTTAAACAATTGTATGTGGTTAATTGTAATTGCATAAAGTGATTGTACTTACGTAGGTGCATTATCTTATAGGATGATTCCTTAACTGTTGGAGGGGAAGTCAAAAGGAAAGGTGAAGTACTGTTGCAGCATTTGAAGAGTAGATGTAGGGTAAGTACTTGTATTTATCATGTTTTAGTATTGTGAGTAATAAAATTATGCCAAAATGTCAAAAAGGTTTTGATGATAGACGTATATGTTTCCATGAACATAGAGTATGTTGTAATTCCATGTTTAATCTATGAATATAGAGTATTTTGATATTCCATGTTTAATCTATGCAGCCGGCTAATACTAGCTGTCGAATAGAGTCGTTTGGTAGAATATGCAAAAGTTTTGACGAGAGACGTAAACGTTGGGTTGGGGAGATGGGTTTTGGTGGTCTTTTAAAATTTGGAAGTGATATGAACCTTCCAAGAAGTTGTCTTATTGGTTGATGACTCGTATAGATCCCTTCAATTGCACTCTTACAACCCAAGATGGCAGAGTGTACAGGCTTTCTCAAAACCAGGTTCATTGGGTACTTGGTATTCCCAATGGAGGGCTACCTGTTCCTACATACCAAACAATGGATAATGATGCTTGGCAAAAGGTGAACAGGATTATGGAGAGATATGGAAAAACATGGAGTAGCAAGTGTAGTAGAAGTGGTCGTGAGTACACATTTGAGGGTATTCAAGTGAATGTTGATCTGATTGCTCGAGTGGAGGGGGAATGGGAGGAATATCAGGCAGAGGAGTTCAAGACTGTTTTCTTGTTGTTGTGTCTGGAAATGTTGTTATGCCCTAATCAATCTTCAAGATTGGCTACTGATCTTGTTCCTTCACTTACGTGTGCTTCTAGAGCTGCTGACTATGACTGGTGCAGCTTAGTTTTACGCAAACTTATGGAAAGTGTGGCGATGTTTGCACGTCGGTTTTATTCAGTTGGATTTGCAAGTGGCTGTGCCGGTTGCCTCATATTCATTGTGGTATGTGTTTATTTTCATCATTGGTTTGATATTATCGTCTTACCATGTTATATCAGGCACCTATTTTGTGATACAGGTTTTGTATTTGGATCGTCTTAATAGACATCCTGTTAATTGGGGCTATTTCCCTAGGGTGGAGGTGTGGAACATGGAAGAGATTCGACTGGCTATTAGTGAAGATCGTCTCCCGAATGGTGGTGACTTTGGGAAGCTTGGGGTACGTTCCTGTGTTTTGGTTTAGAACATTATTTAATTACCAGTGTTGATGATACTTTGGTGTGTGTATTATGTAGACTTTGGATGTGGCTTATGGTGAAACTCATCCTTCTGAAGCGAGGGATACCAATGGACCCGGGGGGACAACTGAGGTTAGCTTTGAACAATATAGTATTGACTTTTTAGGAGGGGATAAGCCTTTGTGTTTTTTGTATTTTTGGTGACCAACATACAGTTAACTATACAGAGAAGCTGCTGTGTTAGTGTCTGCTTTAGAAGTAAGGTGGCACGAATGCGGAAGTCGAAGGTGAAGAAAGGTAAGGGTAAATCAACTGCTGACGTTAATGACCATGGAGAGAACAAGGCAATCATCTTTCCTGGTAATAACAATATGGGTCCAAAAACCAATTTTGATTTGATAAGGTTTCGCATGGATGTGATGAAAAGGTATATGATCTGTTGTTCCTTTATTTTGTATAAGTTTTTGGCTTTTGAACTATATAATGAGTTTCAGTAGATAGACTGAAGTGTTGGGTGGTGATAGGTGCTTATCGGATGATGCTTTGAACACACTGCTACGGATTACATCATGGGTTAGTATACGAATGTACGTTTTACTTATGTACGTGTAAAAATGGCTAAATTTGTTACCATGTATGTACCTTTTACAACAGGTGGCTAGGAAGAATGAAGCTAGGCAATCAGCAGGACCCTGCTTTTGGTCGTCACTGCTGGTTAGTTGGTAAAAGTGTACATTCGGCGTTGAATGCCTATAGGCCTTTAGTAGTTGTCACTGACTATGTCTGCATCCAGGGAGAGTTCGTGTTGTTTCCTGGCACAATAGGCGCAGATCCTATGTCAAGAGGGTGTGTAGACTGCTTTGTCGGTAGCCCATGTTGTGCTTACATGGCTATTGTATCGGAGGTAAGCTTATTTGTACTTCTTATTTTCCAATCAGTAAAATCATATATGTATTTACAAAATATGTGTGTATGATTAGGTTGATGGAGCTTCATCTTTTTCTTCCGTCTGTGTATTTGTAAAATATGGTAATGTGCAAGACATTTCAGTGGTATACTCAAACTCGCTCACTTCTTCAACAACCATATACAAGGTGAACAAGCGGGTAGGTTATCATCCCACTAGTTAGTTGTTACTGTTTAAAAGTCTGGACCTCCATTCTACCTCCATTCTTTAATTACATGAGATTACTTGTTTGCAGGTAGCAAATGTAGAACACTTGTTCCAAGCATTCCACAATGTACTCAATGGGTTTTCGGCTGATAACATCAGGAATGTGATCATCACGAAGGACTTCAACTGCGTTAGAAGTTGTTCTTCTCAAACCACATAAGATAAGATGAATTCATAACACTTACTCCTTTGTCGTTGATTGCACCCAATAAGACAAATGTGAAGTAAATAACAGAATTGTTAAATTGTTAAAAATAATGATGATCTGAGTAGGAGCTGTAGAAAAATTGAAGAGAAAATTTGTTAGCATGTACATTACATTGCGTTTTTAAATAGTGCAAAACGAATTGGGTGTGTATGGGTTAAAGTTTATTGGAGTAGTGGCATTTGACGCCTCTTTGGAATGGGCCTTGGCCCTTCACTATGAGTAGATTTGTTTAGAGTTTCAATTTGTAATTTTTTTGTTGAGGCCCATTAATGTTCTGGGTTGCAATATTTTATGATGTAGTGTTAGTGGGCCTAGAGGCCCATTAATGTTCTGGGTTGCAATATTTTATGATGTAGTGTTAGTGGGCCTAGAGGCCCATTAATGTTCTGGGTTGCAATCTCTTGGATTAGTGTTAGTGGGCATAGAGGCCCATTAATGTTCTGGGTTGCAATGTCTTCGAGTAGTGGGTCCAGAGGGCCCTTATTATGAATTGGGGGTAAAGTGTATTGGATAGGGCTTGGGCCTTTACTTCATAGATACAAAAACACAAAAGACAAAAACAATGGAACTTTTTAACACCCAAGTTTGGGCTAAAACACAAAATGGAATGAAATGTTCAAATAAAAAGCTGACAGTAGTTACTTTTTGCTAGGTAAAGTGATAATATCATTGAAACATGAAACATACTTAGTTAGATGAACTTCTGAAAACATAAACTCGTACACAATCAAATACATAATTAGCTACTAAACAGCATCCATTTGCTAGATTAGATTACCCTCCTCAACGACATTGAAACACCAGCAGTATTGCATAGAAAACGCGCTTAGCAACTGCATAGTCATCACCCTTGAAAAGGATAGCAATGCATACCCCCCTTCGCTTTCATTTGTTGAAATTCCATACACTGCAAAAGGCTTCAAAGAAGCACAGATCAGGCGGGCCATGTGGATAGAGACGCGTGTTTCGGTTAGAATTATCACGTGAGGCATATGCATCTGAATTGCAAACCTAAGCAATGGGAGGAAAGACTCCCTACCCATATCACGACAATTCCAGATCATATACCTTAAGCCCTTTGTCAGAGTTCCTCTCCACCAACTTAGGTTTTTATTAGCGACTACTTCAACTTCAACCTCGATTTCCCTCCCATCAAATTTGTTTGAAGACATAGTAGTACTATGCATGATTAACTTGGATACAACCTTCGGATACTCAACATTAAATAGCTTGAAATCATTTCGGTAACTCGGGATCGTCATGAGGTGGTTCCCAACAGACAAGACACAACTTTCTACAGCAGTTGGTATGTCTGAAGAAGGATCAACAATGTTGTCAATACAGGCGGGTAAAACGTGTTGGTAACCAAACCCGTCCTTCCCTCCTTCGGTAGAGATTACCCATCTCACAAAGTACTTTACCGTTTTTGGGAGTAAAGCAAGATCAGATAAGTCCGGCAAGTGAGCAGGTCTCACCTTATTAGATGGTGTGATGACGACGATGTCTCCAACTTTCTTCCTATTCCCGGCTATTATTTTGGCGGCTGAAGCCGCGTCTAGTAACATCACCCTTACATGACCGTCGGATGACAGAACAGGACTTTTGATCACCCCTAGTACGCCCTTCCGAAAATTCACTTTTACACAATGAGTCGGAGTACATGGATTTACCATCTTCAGCGAATTTGTTTTAATAATCTTTGAAGATGGTAGTACAGATAAATCGTGTGTGGATATCCTTTTGTGAGAAGGCTTAATGGAAGTAGCTAGAATGGAAAATTTCTTCTTTGTCATTATATGTAGAACACTATTATAAATTGGTGGACAACAGGAAAATGGAAAAGAGTGAATGAAGAGTTAATGGTGAATGGGCAACAAGTAATGGAGAATATGTAAATGGTGAAGCACAAATGTAGGGTTTCATGTATATAAATAGTGGTACGAGTTCCTTTTATTCCCTCTGTACAATGAAAATGTGGAGTGAATAATATTTTGGCGGGGGCGGGGGTGGGTGAAAATTTGGTGGGAAAATTTGACATATGTGTGTTATGTCGAGGTCCCTGTCAATCGGATTAGGGTTGCTATTTTTTGTTTGCTTCCCAACATAGTTGTTGTGGTTAAGTTACATCTTTTATCTTTTACCATGCACCAGCTGTAAATAGAGATTACTTAGGCCCTCATGTACATGTACCTCTCATTCTAAATTAACGTAATACATGTACACCAAGAACCAACTAAAACAATAATACCGGAAAGTAGGCGTGATAGTCTTCTAAAATAAGAATTTGGAAACACTAGTAGTTAATTTGTTTAGATTATAAAAAGACTCTTACATAAATTTATAATGCCAGTGAAATAATTATGTAAATAATTATTTAAATTCGTTGAAAAAATAAATACTTATTTAAATTATGTAAAATACTTATTTAAATTCGTTGAAAAAATTAAATAGTTAATAATCAGAATTCAAATAATGTTTCTGATGTAAATCATGTGACTAATGTTTGTTTTATATATTAATTGTTAATTATAAGACAATAGTTTACGCTGAATATAGTTCGCTCTATAAAAGATAAATTCAATACCCAAAAAAAGGAACCCAATGGTCTTTGCTATGTGCAGATACCCAAAGAAATGAAAGAGTACTTTATACACTTCAAGAAGCACGTACGTAGGTCCTAATTCTTGCACGTATTAGTGATATTTTTTTTAGGTTAACTTTAATAATGTTTTCCTTTTTTTTAAATAAATTATAATTCAAGTTAATTCAAGATTTTATTTACATAGTGAGTCATTTAAATCATATAAGGACTTGTGCAATTGTAACTAACAATACTAACAATATTAACACAAATGTTAATACTAACAATAATCCTCATATTGACATCACGAACAACTTAATAATCAAAGCACAAAGCATTAGTCCAACTTAACGATGCATCACATAAAAGGGTTCGAGGTTCTTAATACAAATTTTAAGCGAACATATTTATGTCCAACTACATACATATGACATAAATTTTGCAATTGATTGAGAACACTGGTGGAATATTACGGTTATGACATACATCAATTCCCACAGTGGTTCTATATTGATTGAGAATCAGCAGTAACCTTCATCTTGGTGGGAGGGATCACTCTCCATGCCTGAATCAATCCACCATCTTCTCATATAATTGTAATTGTCATCATCCGCTCCCACTAACGCTTCATGCAAGGGAGGAGGGGGGTGAATGTGTGGCCCTGGCTACCATGTACATAATCAAAGAAAACAAAAGGAGTCATGCCAAAAACGAGCTTTCAAATGAGGTCGTACAAAATGTGAAATTAGGCTTGTGTTAATTGTTACTATGTTAGCCATCTGTACTATTCGAGAAAAGTTATACTACAATTTTACCGTTTTCTATTAGATAAAAGTTTAATTTGCATTTTTTTTAATTACTATGATAAAAGTTTAATTTGCAGTTTTTTAATTTAGATAAAAGCTATTTAAAGCAAATCACAGTACACAAAATATTTTTTAATTACTATGGTAAAAATACGAAATCCGCATTAAGATGCAGTAAATTGAGGTCGTCTGAATCTTACCACAACTTTAACATCCATCACATCTCCAACGAGACAGTTGCTAGTGCTCTTCATCAACGGTTCAGCTTCTTTGTTCCAAAGCAAAAGTACTCCTCCAACGGCTCCATGGCCCGAACTCACATACTGATATTCACCTGGCAGGCTGGGAATCAATTCCCACACTTGAAGATGTTTTGGCCGCGCCTCGGTGATAATGAATAAAATAGGACGGTAGCAATCGTACAGCTTGCGGAAATTTTCAACGAAGGATGGCCTTAGAATGTCAGTCGCATTCCAGAACAACACGAACGATCCTTCATGAAATACAGGTGAATCATCATCGGGCATTTGACCACAAACCGACACGCGATGGTAATGTATCCCTGATTTTTTCGTAACTCCAGAGACGGCCTTCAATTCGAAGGACGACATTCGGGCTTGAATCTTCATAACATGAATAGAGTTTGTTTTAGCCCCAATGAAGATATGCCTTTGCCTTAAAGGTAAGGCAAAGGTCAAAGCAGATTCAGCATCAAAGGTCGGTACAAGGTTAAAAATTGGGATGATATCTTTGGGAACAACCTCATCCTCCTCCCCGAATTGGTGGTTGTTGTAAAGCCATCTGACAAATGTCGTGACGCCACGGTGCTGCAAGTACCCTTGAATGTCAGATAAGAGCGGCACGTAAGCAGGTTTAATATCTCCGCTGGCTAGCTTCATCAGTCGCATAACATTGGTATTGGCATACCTTTCCTCATCGTCCATAATAATCTGTTTGCGGATGGTTTGTGGGTCGATTTTTTTGTTTTCATCCAAATCTTTTTGGTTTTTATAGTAGCTTATTTGATTTAAATCAAGCTCATTGTTTCTAGTCGGAAAATATGGGTTGAAGTACATGAGTGGTTCTCCAGGTAGGAGAAGTACGGTATCTCGTACACGACGACTTTCATAAGTCGCCGTAGCTAAAACGGTATACGGTGGTGCATTGATTTCCATGGGTAGGCTATGATTGGGATTAGGGTGAAAGGTCGGTGCTTGAAGAAGATTATCTCAGTGAAAGCTCAAGCTTAAGACTTTGAGAGGCTTATAATAATCATGTGACATAAAAGCTGCGAAGGCTTGTTTCACGCAAATATGGGATATGTAGCATTTGTCTTTTTAATTGAATTGAAATTCAAATAGTACTATAAAGCCTATACCTTTACTACAGAGTATATGTTAACTATTTGGATACTAGGTGAACACCTATTTTGTACGCCAATTGACAAAATAAGGTGTTTTCACTATATTTTTTTAAAAAAAATATAGACCCAAGTATTAATATAATTCTTCAAAAACGAAATTATTATTGGTTGTTGTTTGATGGAAAATAAAAAAGAATTCGGTATTACAGGTAACATTGTAAAATATTAAATGTGAAATCGTTAAATTATAAAAATTAAAATAAAACCAAAATATGTTAATTAATTTAAGCAACAAATAAAGGCACAACAGATCATGGTGGTAATACATTTCATTCAAAGTAACAGCAACGGGATTACTAAATTGAAAGGAAAAAATTTAGGGAAATAAAAAGTCATCTACCGCAAACTATGTGGTCGTCTTCCTAATTTTATAAGTGGATTGATCTAGGTGGATCCTATTTATTTGGTCGGGTGTCCTTCTTCCAACTTGTTCAAAATAATTAGGACAACGGAGTAAGTATTAACCACCCAAATAACCCTGAGCTAAGTGACACAAACTTATGACTCTAGCCATTAAAATTGGTGAGTTCTATGCTGGAAATCGTTGAGTTTTAACAATATGTGTAAATACTACATGAAATGTCGTATTCTCCTCCGACTGAACTTACACAAAGGACATAATGATCGTCCTTTCATGCCAAAGACATTAGAAAAAAAATGTTGAATGGTTTAACAGTTCCCGTCAGTGTAGAATTTTGGATTTCGTATTAAAATAATGTAAAATAATTTAATTAATCGTATATTATTGAAATTGTGTATTGATGATAATTTTATGTAAACGTATTTCGAAATGAATGATAAGAAAGTGAAAAGTATATTGGAAAAAAATCATAACCATTGACAAGAAATGAATCTAATTTGTAAATAAATTATGCTAGATGTAAATTTTATCTACGTATTAAAATGTTAACAATTCGCATTAGAATAGGTGTGAAAAAAAAATCAAATTAATGATATAGGTGACAAATGGACTTTTAAACATTTATTGTAAAAAATTAAGAAATAGAAAAAAAGGAATTAGAGTGAAATGTCCGAAGCTTTAACTAGTTTGTTTGAACTATCGAAGCAAATCCAATAT
Source organism: Chenopodium album (assembly GCF_948465745.1). NCBI lineage: Eukaryota > Viridiplantae > Streptophyta > Magnoliopsida > Caryophyllales > Amaranthaceae > Chenopodium > Chenopodium album. The sequence continues at coordinate 4,814,565 of NC_137855.1, forward strand.
CATGTTCTATGTGCATTCGTTAATCAATATAATATTTAATAACTATTTTGAAAAAACGAAAACATTATAATATTATATAGTTTACAACTTTAACCGAACGAAATAATATTTTATAAATATTTTGTAACTAAGTTCTTAAACTATACTTAGGATGACAGTTTAATCACCGGTGCGATCCCATCTTAAAGAAAAAGACATGTCCAAAAGTAGTTTGTCCAAGAATATGTGAATCCGAGAAAATAAATGCGAGACTATGTGCATAATTAGTATTAGGTTATGAATACTGATTAGAAATACAATATAAAACCCTGTTAAACCCTAAGACCAAACTTAACTGAACTCAACTGAATTAATTACTCTATAGGATAGGGAAATAAATTAGAAGCTTAACTCAACTGAACCCTATGAAACCTTTCATTGTAAATAGTAATTGCCTAATGTAATGGATCTACTTATGAAGGACCGTTTGATTTATTTGCATAATGGAGCTTAATTAGACCAAAATTTGATGCCAAACATAAACTCACATAGTAATTCATGCCTTATAGGACTTTAATTTTGTATTCACATAACGAGCTCTAAGCCTCTAATGTTTGATTGGTAAAATTGATTATAGCCGCTAGTATGCATAAATAAATGAGTTTAAAAATCAAAATCATATTCAGGTTTATATGAATGTTTAATATAAATATGAATAGTTAATAAGTATATAACATTTAATCAATTAAATTAAGAATATTACTAACAACTCGAATATTTCATACGTGTACAAGTATGATGTTATATGGAATTTTTAAAATATTATTTTATGGGAAAAAAAAAATTTAAAAAAAAGGAGTAAATTAAGATTTCATAATCCTCTGTATAAATAGACCTGCGCCAAAGATTTCCTTTCTCACCCCTTTTCCAAAAAATCTCCAATATTTTCAAACAGCTTTTCCTTTCAACGCCTAATCCACTGTACCCCCCTGGTTTCCATGGAGAAACATGCCCAGAAACCACTTATGTCTGGTCTAGGAACCCCAGATCCGTCCAAGAGATGGACTTCAACAAGTGCTTTTACTTTTTTAGTGATGATGGCAAGAAGAGCAACGACATGGCTGATGCGGCGGAGTTAAGGAAGCTCATTGGTGCTCCCCACATGGAATGGCCGGAGAAAATGGACAAGCTTATGATGGAGGATGAGTCCGGGAACATAGGTGATGTCACTTATCTTCCTGAAGTCCAAGCTGCTATTCGTCAACTTGAGGATGCACCAGCCGTAGTTTACGATGGTGTAACTCCACTCATTCCATGTCTGGTCAAGGATAAAATTGATCCAAAGCCTGTCATCCCTAGATGCGGTGCTATCTTTAAGCTGACTCTGACCCCATACAATTTTGAAGCTGGGGCTTTTACTGACGCTTTTCAAGTCCTGCAAGTTCGGGCTAAGATGTCCAACATTTCATTTATGGTATTTCGGGACTTCATTCTTAAGAATGAAGAAACTAGTCGCTACCACATTACTCGTATCACACCACAGTACGAGGCAGGTCACACTATCTTGGCTAAGGGATCTAGTGTTGTTCTGTGGAATGCTCGTCAGATCACTCGCAAGTCTTTTTATGCTGATTTTGAATGGGTCCTTCGAGTCCACAAGCCCATCTTGATGATACTCACCGAGGTTCGTGTGAGGAAAATTTCTTGCACCAGGGTGATTAAGAAGCTCAATCCGGGCTTGACTTGGAGCTTGGAGCCCGGAAAAGGAGTTGTTGGTGGGACCCTGATTCTTTGGGATCCTGCTAAGGTGAATGCTGAAGTCATAGCGGCCGAGGGCCGTGAGATCATACTCCGTGCTTTGGGTTGTGTCAAGCCAAAAGGGGTACGTTTATAAGAATGCTATGTGTATTATGTTTTTTACTGACTCCATTTATTAGCATAGTTTTCAAGTGTTGTTAATCATTTAATTCATGCAGGGGAAGAATGTGAGCAGCGTTGGGGAGTCCTCTTCCACCAAGGTTTAGTGGAGGCACGACTGAAGCACGAGAAGCGCAGCATGTTCCTCGAAATTATGTCTTATTATTATGTAGTATGTCTATGTCCTATGTATGTCCTATGAGGGCATGTTTGTAACGCACTAGTTGTATGTGTTGTTGGTTTAACTAAGCGTGGACTTATCTTGCTTAGTTTGTGATGTAATTTCAATTATCCTTATGTTGTTTTAAATTCAGTTATGTATGTTAAGTAATTATGTATGGTGTGTTTGAACTATCTAGGCCTCTAGGCCTCTTAATTAAAAGTATTGTGTGTTTATTATAATTATTGTGTTTATTATAATTACTTCGTTGTTTACTTGTGTCCATATTATTTTATTATAAGTAAATGGTCCCGTAAAATGAAGGTGTGATTAGAAGATTTGGTTATTGTAATATACGGCCCTAGATGTTAATATTATTTTACTTTGTTGTTTCCTTTTACCCATGTTGATTTTGATTATCTATAGCGTATAAGATTAAACTTATTTGACTCTGGCATTAAATGTGTCATATTTATAAAGAAAGATATTTTAACAAATCGGATAATGGTTCTCACATTTTTTGTAAGTAATTCACTTTAGTAGGAAAGGCGTGTTTTATCCGGTTATTTGGTCTACTCTCTTGTACACTTTATAATACTGAATTATGAATTTTTTTTAAATATGTTTACAACAAATTAGAATACAAGTGCTTTTAATTCCATTTAACCCAATTACCGCGGGTTGTTTCCGTTTTAATTAGGTAGTTTGGATAAATGATATTGTGGATACTATTGCCGCTACAAAACTCCCCTTTGAAGAAAACATTTTTGCAAATTACTTAGAACGTTTATTTAGTTATACTACTCTGAAAATATAATTTGTATAGGTGGAAATAGGTTGATTATGTGAGACTTTATGATTATTAATTGTATTAAGGTATCTACGTTTCCATACTGGTCAAAGTACCACATTATGTTGTTAATTTTTCCACACGTAAAAACTGAAAAGTCTTGAATTTTCGTTTTTTAAAAAAAAAAAAAATATTTGGCATTAGACCGTATATATGAACCAAGTCAGCTTGCAGTATACGGTGTTTGTAGAATTTATATTTGGAATCAGTCATCTAGCTATAATTATATTAATTTAGTGCACATATAGTAAGTCAGAGTACCAACACAACTTCACTTAAATTTTACTATACGTCCTTCATTTAGTTTATTCCGTACACAAATGTTCATGATTTTACTCATTTGTTTTAAAAAAGAAAATTCAATAAAGGTAGTAAAATAAACTTTTTCCGTACGAAGGAAAAATAATGCCTAGCAAAGAAAAAAGTAATAACTACACATACCTATGGAGTAAAGCATACAACTACTCCCTAAACTTAGCCAAATGTTGCACTTTACTCACTAAACTCTTAAAGGTTGCAATTTACTCACTACTCAGGTGGCTGGAGGTCATTTTTCAAGTAGTAACCTGATATAGCAGGTTAACTCCCTAAACTTTGCCTAAACTATTATACTAATAGGTAAACTCCCTAAACTTTGGTATTTTTTAAATTTAACAATCTAATCATACATTTGTAAGCTAATGGGAACTAACTAAATTTTTAACTTGGAAAAAAAAAATTATTTTTTCATTTTTTCCTTTGCACTAGTTTGGTTCGTTTTTTTCATTTTAAAAAAATAAAATAAAATTAGATGATCCAATTAACATTAGAGTAGAAAGAATGATTTACGAAATCAAACAATTAGGAATCATTGTTCTTCGAAGAAGATGAGCATATTCATTGTGTGCCATTATATATCACATATTAATTAGTTTGGTTGTCTTTTCTTCAAAAAAAAATGTTTGAATGTTTGATTTATTATACACATTAAACTCAACAAAATTTATAATTAGCAGACTTTAGTAGAGAACCTAGTACTAAAAATCCCTTATCGCCTCCTTACAAAAAAAAAAACTCTCATTGTCGTATGAATTTACAGTTGCATGCGTTTATTAAAAAAAAAAACTTAAAGTTCCAAATTTTGTGAAACGAACATGATCTAGAAAAAAGTTTTGAATTTTTTTGTGATGTTGAAATTAAGATTGTTTAATAGCGCGCGGTTGTTTACTTATATTAGTATGTGGCTATAAAATATTCTAACTAAAACAACAAAAATAAAAAAAAATAATAAAAGACCAAAAATATATATATATATAAAAAAAACCAAAAATATTGAACTATAGTTGTTGGAGTATATATGTTGCTTTTGTTGGAATGGAGTATAATTTATTACATAATAATCGTTTTTTAATAATAATAATAATAAAAAATTATTATTATTATTATTATTATTATTATTATTATTATTATTATTATTATTATTATTATTATTATTATTATTATTGTTTTTGTAATGACTAGCTAATTAAAAATCATGTGAGGAAGTTTAGGGAGTTGTCAGAAAGTTTAGGAAGTTCTTGCATTTTACCTGTTATTGAAGGTCAAAACTCAAGTGAGTGAGTGATTTGCAACTTTTGAAAGTTTAGTGAGTGATCTGCAACTTTGTGCAAAGTTTAGGGAGTAGTTGTGTAGTTTACTCCATACCTATGTGAAGTCATAAAAGACAAAGTATACATTATATGTCAGAGAAAATCAAAGTACATGAGCAAATCTTTTGGCTTCCACAGTTGGCATTGGGTGTGATTTTTGATTTCTACCCATACCGTTGTGACTATACAAGTATTGGTTTGCACAACACTCTAATTCGACGGCACCTTTTGATCTTTTTCATGTCCTCAAAATAAAGTAGCTGCTACTGTCAGTCGATGTAACTTGTTATCAAATGTACTACGTAGGACTCGTGAAAGAGGCTTAGGATAGGGGGGTATTAGATGTTGTATGGACTGTATTGCATAGAACTAAGTAAATGAAATTATGAAAGCGTAGACATAGAATACTGAAGCTGACAACGTATTATCAAAATCAAATTCGTATCAAAAATATAATCAAACTCAAAACAGTAAACAAGAGTTGCAGACTCACTTTAACCAATTCGAAAAAGAAAACTTGCAATAGTGTAGATCCATGTTAGATGTAAGTATTTTTAAAAGAAACAAACAAAACATAGAAATATGACTAACCACCAAAAAGAGGATAAATACAAAAATAATTCCGACGTAAAACCGGCTTGAAATTATAGCGGTGAAATTACGTACTTCCCCGATTTCTAAGCTATAATTTGATATGAGCTTAAACGATCGCAAATTATAGAATTGCTAATTGCGTTATAGGTTAATCGATTATAACAACCCAAGTGTTAAATTTGAGATGAGTTCATTCGATCATTGCCTAAGGAATAATTCTATATGAGCTTAATCGATTGCAAATTATGGAATAGCTAATTGCGTAATAGGGTAATCGATCAAAGCAACTTTATTGATAATTTTTATTGATCTATCATATCCGAAATGGAGAATACCTTCCTTAAGGTTTAATTGTGTGTAATATAATTTGGTACGACCGAAACAAAATCCCCTTAAATGTGAACCCTAGGAGCCATATGAAGACCTAAACCTCATATGAAGTGTTAAACCTCAACACCTAAGGAAAATCAGTACTAAACCTTCCACTTCCCAACAACCCTTTGTTTGTTTGTGGAACTCGATCTTCTGCGATGGCAACAACGCATGAGTAATCTGAATAGGACAAAATAAAAGTTGTCAACTTCAGCGGATATATAGGTAGCAGGTTCTACTTAACATGTGATTTGATTTGGAGGGCAGTGCTTTAAGTCAATTGATTGAACAGAGCAAACCCAATTGGATTTGACGACGCCATTATCATGTTGGAGGTAGCTTGGTTATAATTTTACAGACTAGCAATTCGACAGTATGGTTTTTTTAGTGTAAGTACTTTTTCCATATATTAAGGAACTATTTATACAACAGAAACCCGTGAAGCCAGCTGAGTTCGCGCTACTGTATGTGGTACCAAGTGAGCTTAGGAAAGGCAAAACAGAAGTAGTTAAAGTACTATTCTTTACCAATGAAAAAATAAAGAAGTTATGGTAAGGTGAATACTTGGTGTGTTTGAAGGATAAACATATTGTAATTACTGTGTAATTTAAGTACATACAGAAGCACAAAAAATGAAGTCATTATAGTATGGTTAACGGAGTGTCACGAACTACTATTTGAATATCTGTGATTAAGTTAATTAGGATATATGTGATTATTAATAACCTTAATTCGTCGTAGCAAATATCCCAATATATATTCACTTATAGGGATGGCAATCCAATCCGAATCCTACCCTACTAGGCCGAATAATGATTTAACTTAATTTTAATTATTACATGAAAAAGATATGAATGTTAAAATGTAGTAAGTAATATTGTATTGGAGCATTAGTTGAGATAGCTTTAAAGGAAAAGACGAACAAAATAACTACGTAATAATGATTATGAGATATCGCGATTTGATAGAGTACGAAACTAGTTTATGAGAAAAACTTATACCACAAATTAATTGGTTCTCAACATTCAAAATTAATTTTGGAGAATATGCTCGTTTTGCTAAAATACTAACACAAAATCATGTACTAAGAGGTTTTTCATGTGAAAAGATCGTACTAAGAGGTGGGCTTTGTAGCAAAGTATAGGTCAATATCAAGTACTCTGAGTAAATATATGGTCATCCTTAAATAATGGGCCATGCGTACACAAAAAACTAAGAAAAAATAACAACTAAGTGCTGTCAAATAAACATCGAGCTGCTGCCTATGATGTAGTAGATCTCAACTAATAAGAAATCGTTGCTTAGAGTTTTCTGGAAATTGTACTGGCTAATTATGAAATAAGTGACATACAAGGTTAATAAAATGTTACCATTTGATAAATTAAAAACATGTTTCAAATTGATTATAACTAGGACGTGGTTGTACGAGATAAATTTCCGTATGATAATTACAACGTTATAAACAAAGCATGTTTGTATTTAGAACATTATTCGCCTTTTTCCTTTAAATTTTATACAATACAATGCGGTGTATTGTAACGACCTTATTACTTTAAAAAAAAAATTCCTTTAGGGATTTTTTATTTTTAAATTTCCTTGTCTTTAGTTGTAAAAATAATATAGAATAAAACAAATCTTTAATAAATTCACTCTTACCCTTACAATTGTAAGTATTAAATTTTATGGTAATTTATCTTTATCACTTTGTAAAATAATTTTTACATATTGATTGTCGTTTGGTCGATTTTATAGTCACAAATGCTGATTTTGATTAAAAAGACCGATGTGAATAGAAATAAATTACCTTTTACTGTTAAATATTACGCTAAACAAGTGAATTAATTTACTATGACAAAAAACATGCAATATTAACAACTGTATTTGCTGATTATAATTTTGACTATGTTAATATTATACTTTCTGATTACAATGTTGACTTATTATAATGTTGACAATTGGAGTACGTACTTATTAGGGTTCACCACCGAAGTAAATGTGAACTACGTAGCAATAGAAGCTTGCCACGTAAGTTACGATGTGGGGTAGGGGATCAGCGCTATATAAAGGGGTGATTTACATCAAAGGCACACAGAAACACGAAACCATACAATGTCTACCAGCAATGGCCACCTCAAGCAAGTGCAAGGGAATGGGGGTGATGGGGACGAAAATAAGCGTCGTCGCCGACCTGGTATCCCTCAACCACCTCAACCACCAAAAGCCAAAAAAGAAATATCCAAACAAAAGAAACGACGAGACCTGATTGCTAAGCTACTTGCTAGCTACAATTATCCCCCTTTTCGTATTGAACAGCCACCTATGATACCATATAATGTGTCGACTGTGGCAAGGGTTGGCACTTCCCAAGGGCTGCTGAATCAAACCATGGCTGCAATACCTTCTGCTCTTGACATGATGGTGGCTCCATCATCGCCACCTGTGGTCCCACCCCCTAGCCCTCGGGATGCCGTGACCCGCTTGGAAACTAGCCTACTCCCTCCTTTTAAGGTAGCTGGAGTGGCGAAGTTGGAACATAATGATCAGCCTAGTGTTGATCAACATGTACCTCAAGTAGAGGGAGTCATAGGTGGTACACCAATTAATCATCCAAATCAGGATGTACAAGGGAATGCTGACGAAAACCCTGATGTCGACCTCGACGAAGCTAAGCTTGCTGAGAACGGAGATGGTGTGGTGTACTCGATTATCTTAAGGAGTTACTCGGTGGGAGATATTGGTGTGATGTACACCATTCGTAGTGACGAGACATTCAAGGCCATCTACGACAACTACGCGTCTCTCATTGATGTTAAGCCAGAACAAATCAAAGTGTACCATGGTATCACCTACATCCCACGGACCGCGTATCCGGATCCTATGGGAGTTGCAACTGGAAGTGTGCTCTACGTTCAGGGGCTGGTATTTCCTAATCCCTCTAAGCTTAAAGCATTTTGACTTTGCTGTGGTTTGTTTATTTATATATTTTGGTGTGATATAATTTCCCTTTATTTTCCACTAAACTTGTATATCGTGTTTAATTATTCATGTATGAACAGCTGCTTACATATGTCTTAGTTATTTGAATGATGATTAGCCAGTAATTTTGAATATAATTTAGAGTATGTTAAGGATATTATGTATGTGGGAAATAATTATAACAAACAATAGCTACACTTTAGATTGATGAAACAACTGTGTTAACACGGAGTCAAGGCTTGCCTAAATCAACTTAAAACAAACACCGCGAAATTTGCCTATACGATGTTGTGATATTATGGGGTGTATTTGTTGTTTTCTTCGTGTCATCGGACTGGTAAGCAGAGCTTGAGAAATTGTCGTGAAAAATGAAAATATTAATGTAATAAATTGTCATAATCTCACTAGCACGGAGTTAGACATCTGCAAAACTAATTGATTATATGTTGTATTCTATTCTTATTTGGGGAATGGTACAAATAATTTTATACATTGTATATATTATAATGTTACAAATCGTTTTGGCAGGAGGGTGTGGTCAATACAAACACTAGGATCAAGAGGTTTTACCTAAAGAACACCGGACACCGGAGGAAAATCAAGCTACGAGTTCAGGGCAAATTGGACACACCACTGTGCCGCTTGTTCCACATCTGGGGAGATAAGGTTGGTGTTGATCCAACTGACCTTGTCTTCTACCACGAGGACAAGGTGCTGTGCACCCTTAACACTATAAGGGAAGTGGGAATTCTGAATGGTGACAAAGTTGTTGTGGCTCCTTTTGGGGACGAACGTTAACGGTCGGCAGAATCGAATGGTGCTAGTGCACGGAATTAAGGAGTTTAAGAGCTTTTGGGTGTTATTACTATGTAGTGTTTGATGTCTTAGCAAATTTAATCAGCTTTGTTACTTATTATGCAGTGTTTGATGTCTTAGCAAATTCGACTACCTACGGAATTATGCAGTGTTTTATGTCCTTAAACGTGACCACTCCTTTTGTCTGTAACATATTTAAGCAGTTCCTTAGCATAGCTAATGAAGTTGCTTTAAGTGGTCAGACAGCCTTGGCTTTTGTTGTGTTATATTGGGGCTGTCTCCGGAGTAGTTAGTCGAGCTCTTCTGTAGCTCTTTTCTAAGAGGCCTTTTGTAACTTGTTGGCCTTGGCTTATCATAACTTGTTATGGTAACTGCCCTTTTGGCATGGTATGAATGTATGCTATGAATTTAGTATTAGCGTTTGTTACTTGATGTTTATGGGAAGACTTATGTAGTTTGTTGTAGCAAATTTAGTATTCTGGGCTTATTTTATTAGTAGTATTGGGCTACAAGAGGGTTCATGAGGAGTATTGGGCTGATAGAGGGTTGAAGAGGTTGGTCGATCAATATTTGTTATTTTTTAAAGAAAAAAAAATAAAAATAATAAACACATGCACCATATGAGGGCCCATATGAGGGCCCATCATAATATAAGTCCAACAGATTGCAAATAAAGACTATACTACTCTGGTTGTAACAATATTTGACATGTCAAAGACATTGGATATAAAAACTCTACATTTAAAGTGAGGGCCCAACGTAGAAGCCCAAATCTACTCACATATGAATTAGTTCCATTGTTTGAACCTATATTGGACCACACTTTGTCCAGGAAAATTGGACATGAATGTGTACAGAAAAACAAACAACGCAGGACCAAGTGTATAGCAGGAAAAGTGAAACCTTATAGCGTACATCGGGAAAATAAAGCTTTGTAGGTATTCATCAAAACAAACGATTGAGTGACCAATATGCACCAATAGGGAAAATCAAGTTGTTAGTAATGTGAAACACATACCAGGGTTAGATGCATCAAATTGTAGAAATGCTATGCACCCAATACAACAAATGTGTGGGTGGACTTGAAAGCCACTCCGCATCTGCTTGAATGCTGAATGAACACACCAAGAAAGAGGAGTAGTACACCGTACCCCCACCTAATATAATATAAATAAATAAATCAAAAATCAAATAACTGCTTATAGTAGATTAGTACATGTATATTGAAGAAAAAAACATCATCACAGTTCAACATGGTAACTTAATCATTTGCTAATTCTCCCTTAACATCCTAAGGAGATATTGATGATAAGGAAAGAGATATTGATGGTAAAGGTACAATTGAAAGCAACTCTGCTGCTGCTTGAATGCTGAAAGACCACACCTTAAGAAAGAGAAGCAACACCGAAGCACCTAATGCAAAAAAAGTATATCAAACCTCAAGTATTGCACCTGATAGTAGATTAGTGTATCAGACAAACAAAATGCGCATCAAAACATGGAAACTTAATCATTTGATCCTAGAAAAGGTTTAGGTTGTCAGCTAAATGTTAAAGGTATAATGCAGCTAAGTGATAAAGGTATAATGCAGCTAAAACAGATTAAGCATAATTAGATGGAAAATATGCCAGTTCCTAGCTAAATTCGAAATTTGGTATGCTAGTCAGAAGTGATAAATGCGGTTTCATGTAAAAATGACCCAGCATTTGGGAGAGCCATAAGCCCACAGTACACAAAATAAATACATAAGTACAACGAAGCTTTCAACTAGAATTTAGGAGAGCAATAACTCTGAGGTCATACATCAACATTTAACCCAGCAGTCACAAAAGAGTCATGCATACCTCCATACCTCAACGGTTCTAGTTAAGTAAAACCATAGTTATATTAGTTCAAAATACAAAAGAAATCTGAAGTTAAACATGTCAAGTCTTGGAATTGTTAAAATGTGTCAGAGGGACCTGACCATCCAACACCATTTCTCATAAGAATGTCATCATCCACAGCAACATCTTCAACGAAATCGTAATAATGCTCAATGGTGTTCTGGTTTTGTGGAACTTGAGTCCTTTTCCTCTTAGCCTGCAACCATATTAATGAAACTATTTGTGAAAAAACATGTTCTTTTTATAAAAAACATGAACGAAAATGTATTAAACTAATAGGAAATGTATTTAACTGAAATGTTCACTTACTGGTAGCTTGCCTGGGGCGGTTGGTTGCTGGACAGCAGGGGCAGGGTCATGCATATCAGGTGCAGCAGCATTTTTGCCTTTTTCCCAGTATTTTTCTTATACCCAGTCTCTGCAATAGATTTATGCCTTGATCCCTTAGGTCGCCCCCGAGGCTTCTTCCTGGATATGGGATCTTTCACTGCTGAGTGTACATTGGTGTTTCCCTCTTCTAGAGGCTTACACACAGAATCGGGAGTGTCATTTTCTTCAGGGATGTTAGATCCAATTTCTGAGGACGGTAACAGATTCCTTGGCATGGTGGGCAGACATGGTTGTCTTGCCAGAAATTTCTCTCTACTTGCCAGAACTTCTCCGCGAAGTTTTTGGAGAGATTTCACAACTAGATCCACTGTTTCTTTGTCCATTACTGCAGAAGCAACATCACAGATGGGCAGGAACTCCGCCATCAAGGTATTGTAAGTCTGCACAGTCATGTCCTCCGTGGGATCATGGTAAGCGACCTTAACCCGAGTATGCCTCCTAATGACATCTTTTCTCCAACGCTTGAGAACATATTTGGATGGAATATCAAACACCAAATTTTGATCATACACCCGGATGACATGCCTGCATAGAATACCGAAAGTTTCAAACTTCCTACAGTCACAAGAGACCTCCTTTGTAACTGTGTTGAAAAGAACGCAGTAGAATCTCCTCCTATCAGTGATCACCTCTTCACTCTTTCCTTCGGGAATGATCCAAACCCGGTCCTCAAGTAGATATTGAATCATGTTCCCTCCCAAATCACGCTCTTCCCTTCCAGAGCAATGCATGAGTCGACAACACTCAATTTGAATCTCCTGGAACTTTGCATCAGTGTAAATCTCATGGAAGAACTTCTCAACATAAAAACCACTTACAAGACGTCTCCGATATTTGCCACACCTAGCATCTGCCTCATTCTCAGCTTTGACACGTCTCGCCATGGCCCTTTTGTACTTCTCTGGAAATTCGTACAACCTTGTTTTTCGATTAACAAACCCGTCAAAGAAACTATTTATGCTTTCCACCCTTTGCGTTGTCTTCATCCCAGCCCAAAAGTGTTCTTTCATAAAGGCTGGGACCCACATATGCCTTTCTTCATACAAATCAGATAACCATTCATTCTCTTCTAACTCAAACGTCGCCATTAATTCACCCCATCTACGCTCAAATTCAGCGACTGTGAAACTTTCATATATGAGGGTCTTAAGTGGACTCTTGAAATCTGCATAACTGTACCAAGTGCAATTTGGAGGAATTATGAAAATATACTTCACCATACATTCATACAGATTTAAAGATGACACAGTTAAACAGGCTAGATTTAGAAATGCATGCTGACATCAAGCTGTCTTTTAAAAATTCAGAGCGTACACACAACACAAATGCATAGGTAGTATGCTCCGACGTAGCCTTCAGACATAAATATCAGTCACAAATAGAAAGCCAGCAAACTGCATATATGTTCCCTGGCAACAGGGCTGCTAATCAAAAGATGATTACCAAATCACTCAAACTTAATACAAGCATTTATAAAGAAGTCTAATATCAAATAATATAATTAGTCACAAAACAGGGGGAGGATGGTATAATGCATGCAAATCACAATCAACACAAGTAAAGACTTAAGACAATAATACAACACCAAAAATAAAAAAAATAAAAAAAAAAAAAAAAAATTGTTCTGAACACTGTTTGAGGAGCAGACAAAGGAATGCATTAGCAAATAAGATGACATCAAAGCATTAGCAAAAGTTATACTTACTATTCACAACTCCCCAGCTTGTCTGGGAATTTCTTCAGTATGTGCCAAATGCACCAACGATGGCGTGCATTTGGCATCACTTCAGCCAGAGGCTTCCGCATTGCTGCTGCTTGGTCTGTCAAAATTGCACCCGGTTGTTTGTCACCCATGCATGACAGCCATTGCCTAAAAACCCAACAAAATGTGTCTGAATCCTCGTGTGAAACAAGGGCACACCCCAACAATATCGATTGGTCATGGTGATTAACGCCAACGAAGTTGGCAAACGGTAGCTCATACTCGTTGGTTAGGTAAGTGGTATCAAAACAAACCACATCGCCAAATTCTTCATAGGCAACCCTGCTACGAGCGTCAACCCACAGTACGTCCTTCAACCGGCCCTCTCCATCTAATCTTTGTGCATGATAGAAATTCTGATTATCGGCTTGCATTTGATCAAAGTAGGCCATCATTGCAGCTGCATCACCACCTTCCATTTTCAACCGCTTCTTCTTGTAAACTTCGTGTTGTAGGTCCTTAACACTCGGAAGGTTATCCACCCCAGTCTCAGTAGCGATACATGCATGTGCTTGCCTTACAGGGAGACCTTCATCAAAGAAATTCATTAGTTTCCGTCTTACATTAGATGTGTACTTCTTCATTCGATATTCCTTGACCAACTTAGCATCACTTGGTTTTGGGGTATGGTTATCATGTTCATTTTTCACCTTCCTAATAACCCACAAGCCATCATCATCAACGCCAGCATATAACATGGCACCGCAATAACATTTCTTAGATGTCCTTTTCGTCCGCTGCAGTATATCTTCTCCAATTTCACCGTTAACAACACCACCAGTGCCACACAACTCCATTGCCTTGGCCCTTTTCTTGGCCTCCCTCCTAGCCCTCATATCAGGTGGGCCCCAACACTCACACTTCCATGTTGCACCTCTCCTCTCAGCACTTGTCTTGGAAAATGCAGATGACACTCTAGTTACCCCAAAGCCTTTTTGCTTAGCATATTCTTTGTAGTATGTTTCTACATCTAAAAAGGATTTAAATGCCATTCCTAACTTAGGAGACTCGACAAAGGAGTACAAGCTGACTTGATTAGTTGACACAATGGTCTCCACAGTCTCAATGGTTTTGATTGGAGATAAGGCTGCTAGTCTCTGCTCAACAGTGTTTGGTACAGTCAGGGGCATACATTCCATACAGGGAGGTTCCTCACCAGCAACACCACTATAAGAAATCACTTGGCCCCCCTCAAAATCAGCAGGAGATGACTCTTGAACATGATCACACATTATGCCTTTGCCTTTGTCCACAACAGAATCAAACATCATCGATGTGTCCTCCACAGAATCAAGCATTACAGCTTTCCCAGGATCACACTCAATCACCATAGCAAATCTTTAATACTATTCACTCTCAGTATATCACATAAAGCAATCTAAAGTTCAAAGGAAAAATATCACATTTATCGATCAAATAAAATACTCAAATGACTCCTTTATAATACCTTAGCTTTTAAAAATAATTATCAATCAGCACAGCAGGAGATGACTCTTGATCAGCAAATACAAAACACACGACTTAACATTCCATAACAACACAATTACTGAATCAACGTCCGACCGTTTTCAAAGCAACATCCACTCAATTAATGAACAATATATACTGCTAGACAAATTGCAACAACATTCCATGAACAACAAAAAAACAAAACTACACACAATTGCTTAATTCAAAGGAGTTTATTTTTGGATTTACTGGGACTACTCCCATTTTGATTCTTAAACATCAAATTAATTAGGCCCCAACACCATATCCTCAACAATGACTGAATTCTTTCAACCGATTATTACAACTGTAAGGTTTACGAAAACTAGGGTTTACGAATTTACGAAATTTAAGGAAAAAATTACCTCTTTTGCTAGATATTTGAGGTACCAAACCTTGAGCTTACTCACCAACGAAGCTCCACCAAGATGGAAAACTGAGCTCCAACCTTCAATTTCGACTCACCCACTCACTCGACGAAGCTCCCCTCACATTTGCTGGAGATTGAAGAGAATTACAAAATAACGGATGTGGAGATGGCAAAATGAAAGTCAAAACGGGAGAACAAAAAAGGAGGTTAACCTTTGACTAACGTTGGAGTTAAATGCCAACACACCACCTATTCTAGAAAATATTAAAATAATCAGCAAAGTTCTTTTATTTGCGAATTTGCCACTATATTGACAAGCTTCGTCAATATCGCATATTAACTGGGCAAAGCTCCTAAAATCAAATTCAAACCTCATTTCACTCAAAGCGGGAAAACAACAGACCAAGAGCAACAGCAAGAGAAGACAGAGAAACCACAACAATGGAGGAAACCACAACATCAATGAAGAAGAAACCACTCAGTCTCAACCAACGTTACACTCACATCCTCTCTGCTTCTCACTCCAAACCTCCTCATCGTACTCTCCTTTTCTCTCTCTTCAATTTAACCCTAATTTCTTCATTTTTGATGATCGATTTTCCATAATTTGAACCTCTATTTTTTGGTGTTACAGGTGAAGGAAATCAGTCCAAGTTGAAGGAATTCGAAGATGATGCTCCTCATTTCTCAATCGCCGATTCTGATTCTTCTACTGGTTTGTTCTTCTCAACATTTTGCCCTATTTTGAAAATTTTTAATTTTTTGGTGTGGGTTTTTGTTTGGGTGGTTATTGAAGGGTTAATTAATTGCAGATGTTATCGAGTTTTCGAAAGCGAATCGAGGTTCTGCGGTTCATGAGGATGAATTAATTGATGATAGTATCACGCATGTTTCTGGGTTTAATGATGTTGTGTCTCTTACTGGTATAATTCTCTTCCATTTTTCCTGAATTTTACAAAACATTGAATTGAATTTAGTTGTATTAGTATATGCTAGGTCAAAATTAGTTTTGTTTAAATTAGATGTAGTATTAGGTCAATTTATTGGGTGGTTTGGGTTGATCAATTTGGGGCTGAATTAACAGAAAAATCGAAGCCGGAGAAGGTGAAAATTCAAGGAAGGAGACGTCTTTGCAAAGTAGCATGCAAAGATAATGATGATGATAACCAACAACAGATTATGGAAGATGATCTCAATTTATTTGATATTTCTGATTATAGCTCACCACCACCGGTGAAGGATGTGGGTTGTGGGGGGAATGAGATTAGGGATATTCTTAATGATTTGAATTCAAGGATGGAGTTTTTGTCGATTGAGAAGAAGCCAAACCCTAGGCCGGTTGAAGTAAAAGCTGTTCCTTTGTTGGATGTTTCGTTGCATGAAGAGAAAGTAAAGGGTGTGGGTCAAAATGATGAATTGGCAGACTCTGAATTTGGTAGTGTTGATTCGTCGTTTGCTAGTGCTTCTGAGTTGTCAAGCTCTTCATCGGGTGTGAAGGGTGGGGTTGATGACAAGGAAGTTGAGAGTGGGGCGTTGAGTGAATCTGATGGGGATAACTTTGTTGAGGAAACTAAACCGAGCAAGAATGATTATAGAGGAAAATCCAGGAATGTGAGCACAACAGTCAAGGAAGAGCCTGTTGTCACTCACAGGAGTTCAGCTTATGCTTTGAAAGATGAGAGTGATGATGATGAGGATGATTGTGTAGAGGTGGTAGGTAACAATTGGACTAGGAGAGAAAAGCAGCATGGTGGTTTAGTAGATGAGGAGTATAGCAATTCAAGTGTTGTTGAGGTTTTAAATAATGCTAAAGTTGATGCTAAAGAGGTTAATTCAGTGGATGAATATGCAATTACTTTGACCGGCCCGAGATCAACTTACAAGCTACCTCCTAAAATCGGCAAAATGCTTTATCCTCATCAACGTGATGGACTGAAGTGGCTTTGGTCTCTTCACTGTCAAGGGAAAGGTGGGATTTTGGGAGATGACATGGGCTTAGGGAAAACAATGCAGGTAACATATTGTTTATATTTTACTTTTTTGGGTTGCTACTTTTTGTAATGTCTGTACTTGGTTATTTTTAACAGTTTTGAATCACCTTACAGATTTCTGGTTTTTTGGCTGGTTTATTTAACTCACGTTTGATAAAGAGGGCAATGATTGTGGCTCCAAAGACACTTCTCCCTCACTGGATCAAAGAACTCTCTGCTGTGGGTCTTTCACAGAAGATTAAAGAGTGAGCTTACTTGACCATGTTAAACAGGGATGTTTGGGGTTTAGGAAGGGATTTTTTTACCATGTGTTAGTTTGACTATCTAACTTTTGCTGCTATGCAGATATTTTGGAACGTGTCCTAAGCTACGACAGTATGAGCTCCAATATGTGCTTCAGGTTTGGCTTTGATTTGTCAAATTTACATGACATAGAAAGAGGATTTGTGTTCAGATCCATTAGCTGGGTTTTACTAGGTTTTGTTTTTGCACACACATTATCTTATGGATGAAAGTGAATTCTGTATCCTACAATTTGGTTATTAAATCATGGAATCAATATGACAGTATGTAGGGAAGTTAGAAAGATCTAGATGACTTGATTTTCTTATCGTCATTTCAGACATCTATATATGTAATATATCACTGGCATTAATTTTGTCTTGTTTTATCTTCTTGATTTTAATGATTAATTCTTTGTTTGACTTGCAGGACAAGGGTATTCTATTAACAACCTATGACATTGTACGGTTTAATGCAAAACAATTATGTGGAAGTGACTTTTATGATGATGAAGGTGATGATATTCCTCTTTGGGATTACATGATACTTGATGAGGTAAGTTACAATTAGGCAGATCTATAGTTACACGTCATATGTTTGATTGTCTAAAAGCTTACTCCTTTTCACTTTTTTTTTTTTTTTTTTGCCCTTGTATCTTCTATCTCTCGTGTTCTTTCTGTATACATTGTATAAGTGAATTTTGGATATGCTCACATTTCTGATTTTTCCAAAAATATCTTCATGTATTACCTGAAAAAAAAAAAGAAAAAGTAAATTTAATACTTCACAATCTGGGTTTATTTTGTAATTTTTTTTCGTTGGAAAACTGAAATGCATGCATTTGAATCTAAATCACTTTGGATTGATTGAATTTTACAACCCCAATATGGTTGATGAAATAGGATTGTTTTCCCCATTTTTTCCTATAATTTCCCCCCCCCCCTTTTTTTCTTATGAATTTTTTTATATGGTTATAGAAGGTTACCAATTAACAAGCATCAATTTTCATCTTTACTAATCTGACTGCACTTGGGTTAGTCACAAGCTGTTTTCATTATATTCTACATTTTGATGTCCTCCATTTTGTCAATGTATGGAGATTATACATGCTGCAGGAAGTATTTTTCCTATATAAGCATCTTTCTCCATTGATTTTTATAGAAATTCTTTTATTTACAAATTACAATTCACCTAACAAAGTATGAGAAGTAGGAATGTGTTGCTGTGTAAGGAAAATCTCTTTTGATTCTTTTTCTTTTACTTAAATCCATTTGCGTAAATCTTGACCCTTTTATATATTTATCTTTATTAATTTATTTAGGGTCATCTTATAAAGAATCCAAGCACACAAAGAGCCAAAAGTTTGCTTGGAATACCATGTGCCCATCGTATCATCATTAGTGGGACACCAATTCAAAACAACCTAAAGGTATCATCAATTCATGTTGAGCCATGTACAAGAATCTATATGATTTCATCTTGATCCTTTTTGCTTCCTTTGATTGAAATAGGAGTTATGGGCACTCTTCAACTTTTGCTGCCCTGATTTGCTGGGTGACAAGAAAGAGTAAGTCTTTCCCGATAATGTAACATCTGAAGGAGGATTATTTCTTATTTGCTTAGTTTGAGATTTGGTGTATAGGTTCAGGGAAAGATATGAGCATCCAATTCTTCGTGGCAATGACAAAAAAGCCTCTGAAAGGGATAAGCGTGTTGGTTCAATGGTAGCAAAGGTAGTGGTGTTTCAGCATGTTTCTATGCCTTTCCATGCTTAATGTAGATTTGTTGAGTTATTGTTGATGATAATTTTACTACTTTGGGGGTTATGAAGCAAGCATTTGAATTCCCTTGGGTATTTCTATACCTCTACTGTATTAAAAACTTTGTATTCCGTTTGGGGTGCTCCTTCCTTGGGCAGGGTAATTGGGTTCAGCGGGTTTAAATGTACACATTTTTACTAGGCAATTGATCTTTATTCTGATACACATTGTCTGCCTAAAACAAAATTTATAATAAGTTCAGACAGTTTATGAGCCATTTTAAATAAAATGTTGCTAAAGTCTAAAATAAGTGAGTCTTTGCCTCTTTGGCTTCATATGGAAACAGATGTAATGATGATTCAACCTTTCCATTTTATGTGTTTTTGTGGGTATTCTTTGATAAATATCTTTGGTTTTGAAAAGAAAATTAATTTTGGAACAATTATAATTCTTTATTTTTCCTCATCTTTTATAAGTGACTTTTTGATGAATGTAAGTTTAATATGTCTGTTAGTTTAGTACCATCTAATAATGCTAAGAAAAATGTGAGAATGTTGACAAGTTTAATTAGTTTAGTACGATTCCTTATGGCTATTCATGTTAACCGACCCCAAATCATTTTGGGATTAAGGCTTTGTTGTTGTTGACAAGATGGTGTAAATTACAAGGAAAGAAACAGGAATGCATACAGTTAGATAACTTCAAATTTACTGGATTTGATTCTGAGCTTGCAGGAGCTTAGGGAACGGATACAGCCTTATTTTCTTAGACGTATGAAAAGTGAAGTGTTTTGTGAAGATGACACTTCAGATAATGCTAAGCTGTCCAAGAAAAATGAAATAATAGTGTGGTTGCGGTTGACTAGCTGCCAGGTGTAGTTTTTGTAGAGGCACATTCTCAATGGTTATTATTTGAACTGCTACAGGGCCTACGGCGTCTAATATTTTCTTTCTTCTCACATATTTTGTGCAGCGTCAACTCTATGAGGCCTTTTTGAAGAGTGAGATCGTCCTTTCAGCTTTCGATGGCTCTCCTCTGGCAGCAATCACGGTATCGTATCTTGTCATTTTTCTTTAACTTGGTTTTTCTCCGCATCCTTCATGCTTTGAATGGCAAATTGGCAATGAAGTTTTACCACTGATGATATTTGTGAATTGCGATATATATATATTACACATGAACACACACACACACGATTCACCCACCCACCCACACACACACACACAGCTACATTCACCCTGTTGGACGCCTGTTTGGTTGTTTACCAGACTAGCAGAGGGAACAAAAAGTATTATAAATTTATTTTGTTAATAGTAGGAGTAACATAAATACCCTTTCAAGTGTAATAAAATTTGAGTTTATTACTTAAACATATGCAACGAGCCAAGCTGCAGTGCCACGTGGCATAATCACATATGAGTGGAGGCGCAAAGGGAACCGTTAGAGGCTGTGTTAGTAGAGCAGTAAATTTAGAAGAATGTGACAAAATATGGCAGGGGGGTTGTTAGGATATATATTGTTCACTTTTTGCTGATTATGATGTGTATATATATAAAAAGGGAAAGAAGGGCTGTGCTTGGGTAGCTTGTTTGTGCTATTTAGCAATTAGAGAGTTGTGACCTTAATTCACCCTTGGAGACTTGTGGCCTCAAGCCAGTGCTTGTAAGAAAGTTCATCCCTTTATTAATGAAAAAGCCTCCTTCCCTCATTCAGTTTGTTGTTTTAAGTTCTGTGGTTGGTGGTAGCATTTCGTGACAACTTCTGTTGCTTGGTAGTTAATGGTGGGCTTGGTTGCTATTATAATTTCTTGATTGTTTCGTTATTTGGGATATCGAACACAGATCTTGAAGAAGATATGTGATCACCCTTATCTTTTGACAAAGAGAGCGGCTGAAGATGTGTTGGAGGGCATGGATTCAATGCTTAATCCGGAAGACTGTGGTCTAGCAGAGAAATTGGCCATGCATGCAGCAGATTTGACAGGGGAAGATGATCTTCAGGAGAAGCATGACAATCTCTCGTGCAAGATATCATTTATACTATCTTTGTTGGTCTGTGGACCTCCCATTCAGAGTCTTACTAATAATTTTTTTTTTTAATTTTTTAATTTTTATTTTTATTATGTCTAATATAAATTTGTAATCTTGCAGGAAAAATTAATTCCCGAGGGGCATAATGTTCTTATATTTTCTCAGACACGGAAAATGCTTAATATCATTCAGGTTAGTTTCAGTAATCCTTGTCTTCCTGTACTCTGCCTCTAGTACTTGCGTACATGAGGAATAGAGCGACTCTGCACATGATAGTTTCTATGAATACAGAAGAGATCAGCCTGTTGGGGAAGGGTTTTGCATGAAATTTGTGAGTCACGCTTCTTGACAAGGGCTAGTAGAGTGGTAGCAGCCTTATGCGGTAGCTTGATTTTTACCTGTGTAAACTTAAAGTAGTGAGTCACAGTTGTTTTTTCTTAATGAATATAGCTCCTACAGCATTTTACTTGTATTTTAAGTTTATTGCCTTTGGTTTGATTTCCTGTTGTTTCTGTTTGGCCTTCATAAGTGGGTTCACACTTTTCTTATGATATTATCAGGAAACTTTGGTGACTAATGGTTTTGAGTTCCTACGCATTGATGGCACGACCAAAGCTTGTGACAGGCTGAAGATTGTAAATGTCAGGGCTTAATCCTTCTTTCCTTAATAGTTGAATAATTATTCATTTTGGAGATAATTCTGAAATTTGTATTTCTTCATTTCTGTATGATTATTAGGAATTTCAAGAAGGTCGTGGAGCTCCTATTTTTCTATTAACCTCTCAAGTTGGTGGTCTTGGCTTGACTCTCACGAATGCTGATCGTGTCATTGTTGTTGATCCAGCATGGAATCCCAGGTATGTACTTTTGTAAGCTACTACATGGATACGAAAAATGCTTAGAAATTTATGGTTTTATATCCTTGCAAATGCAAAATATGGAATTTAAGGAAAAGTGAGAGGATTTCTGGTCATTGTCTAGTCTGACAGGATTCATGGGAGAGTACTACTTCCAATATTTTTTTCCTGGCAGTAGAAAAGTTTAATGTGTTTTGAATCTTCTGAATTTTGAATTTTCTTTGGCGCTTTATTTTTGAATAGAGGCAGCATATTGAACCAAAATATCTTTTTCATAAATAGTTTTCTTGTTTTGAGCAGGTTTCTGTTTCTAACCCCTAAATGGCAATATCAGCTTCTTTGAATTTTTTTTAACATCCATATACTTTCAGCCCTAGCTCTGTCTTTGTATTCCTTATCATCCATGATTGGATTTCTTCCCACCATTACCTATTTAAATGCCATAAATGCATTATTTCTATCAATTGTAGAATTAATACTTTTATTTATGGTTATCTGTTTTGCTATATTAGCACCTAGTTATTGTTTGTCTCTCTAGACATAGGGATACATGTTCTCATTAGTTTGTGTGTTAATGGAAGGAGGTTATCATCATAAGCTTACTTTGATATGCAAACTTTGAAGTATCATGATATATTGGGTAAAGGGTTAAAGGATAAATGGCCAATTGTGTATCTTGAAGTTAGATCACCCAGAGCACCGCTATCACTGTTTGTATTATCTGTTTATATACAACCTCCAAGTCTCATGCAAACATTGGAAACAAGTAAAAAAAATTCTTCTATTTGATCTTTACAGTATGGATAACCAAAGTGTAGACCGTGCTTATCGGATTGGCCAGAAGAAAGATGTTCTAGTTTACAGACTGATGACATGTGCTACAATTGAAGAAAAAATATATAGAATGCAGGTCAGTTTTAATTTTTCTTTCTTGTTTTTGCCATTTATGTTTTAAGTGAATACCTTATTTATTTTGGGTTAATATTTTGAACTGTGCTTTAGATATACAAGGGTGGCTTGTTCAAAACTGCTACAGAGCACAAAGAGCAAACACGTTACTTCAGTCAGCAGGTTTGTCTTCTGATTACTATGTGTTGCTCTTGAGCTAATAATTAGTCACGATGTTCTATCCTTGCTAATTACTCTTTTCAGGATCTTAAAGAGCTTTTCAGCCTTCCCAAAGATGGGTTTGATGTTTCTCCCACTCAGTTGCAGTTGGTTGCTGAACATGGTGACCAGATCTCATTGTAATTTTCTTGTAATCTTATCCAGTGGGCTTTTCCAATTTATGATTTGTTTGCTTTCGTTTCGTGTGGTGTTAATGTATGTCTTATATCTGTCAATAGGAGTGACTTTTTGAAAGCCCACATCAAATTCCTGGAATCTTTAGGCATTGGAGGTGTCAGTCACCACAGTTTGCTTTATTCCAAAACAGAACCTACACCAGCTGCACAGGTAGAAGAAGATGAGCCAAGGTGAATGACTACACTCTGTCTGTCGAGACAATACTTACTGTAATATTAGCCATATTGGGATTACCCAGCTATGATTGGTGTACAAAGGAGGCTGTATTTTTTTATTTCTGCATTTGTACAAGTCTTCTCTTATGTAGGATGATCCTAGAAACCCATGAATTCTGTTATCTGTAATGAGATAGTAACATTTTCACATTTTTTTTTTCTTCTCAGGAGAACAGGAAATAAAATATATAGGAAATATGGTTCTTCGTCAACTTCAACTGAGCATTACGTCGCTGGGTATGGTCTCAAATATTATAAACTGGAATCTGGAATATGATTTTTTTTTTTAAATCTATTTTTCTTGGCTCTCTTGATATGATGCAGTAACGATTTAATTCTTAATTTAATTTACCCTTCTAGGTCTGAATATGCATTTAATCCGAAAGATGTAAACCTCCACAAGAACAATGCTTCCCCACAATGTGCTACTAAGCTTACCGAATCAGATATCAAGGAGAGGATCAATAGGCTTTCTCAACTTTTATCAAATAAGGTTAGCATCATTTTTACATCACAAACATAAAACTAGACACTTTTCTTTTGTCCTGTGCTTTAGCTTGCTTTGTTTGTCATTTTAATTTTAGGAGCAGATAAGCAATGTTCCTCATATTTCCAACAACCTGTTTTTGCTGATATGCAAACCAAATATTTGCTGGTAGTTGACACACTAATTAATTCATATAGATTTGCTTAAAGAGCTTTTAGGAAGCTATGCAACTGTTAAACATCCTATAAAAAAGTATAATATTAGTTTATAGATCATGTTTTGTCAACTCCAAGCCTTGACTTATGATTCCCTAATGACTTGTTGATGATTCTTGCCATTTACATTCTTTCAACTGCTTCAGACTACTGTTTCGCGATTACCTGACAGAGGGGAAAAACTTCGAAGTCAAATCACAGAGCTGACTTTGGAGCTTGAAAATTTAACAACACCTGAAAGGACCAGTCAGGTCATTGACTTGGATGACATTACTGACTCATTTCAGAGATCGTTACATGTATAGAAGCTTGTTGCAGGACACTCTGTCCTCATATTGTGGATTGAAATGTAATTAATGAAAGGGGTACATAAGTGGAGCTGATCAGATGATTTTTTTCTATATTGGTCTGATATAATCTGTGGCTTAAACATGGGGCACTGGCTTGATGCCCTTTGCTGGGAATGGAGTTGAAAGAATATATTTATTTGCTCGGAAAGAACCTTGCAGATTGTGTTTCTATTTTAAACTGTTTGAGGCATAATTTTGTTGTATATGCTCTCAAAAGTGAACATTGAATTGCTTTGAATATCATTGACTCTCCATTTCCTATATTCTGTTATCCTACTTTTAAAATTAAAATTATTTAAATGAAGAGTAGAATGTTTTGTTGCTTAGCTTTGGGCCTTTGGCTTATAAACTACACGAGATTATGTTCCCAACCTTGTGGTTGTTTGGTTGAACGAAGGAATCAGCATTTTGTAGGAACTTGTTATCTGTGTTATCAATTTCTATTAGGACATGTTTGGGTTTGATGAAATATGGGGGAAAAGATATGGAGTAACTATTCTGGTCACTTTCACTAGTTTGGATTTTGATTAATCAAATAAAGGGAGTAATATTATTCCCTAAAAATTAGGGGTAATAGTTAACCACCCCTCACCTTGGATAAAATTTATCCCATGAAGGCATGAATTATAAGGTAACCTATAGAACTTGATTATATTGAATTTATTTTAGAATTGACAATTTAATTGTTAGAATGAATGTTCAATACAGGCAAGGAAAATCATTGCAAGGTTAACCAATGAAGATAGCATGCAAGACTTTGCTATGTATTCGTTGAGTCCTTTTATTTTTAACGTTAGTTGAGTCCTTATGGATTCAACTTAGTTAAGGTTTAGAAATCCTAGGAATTTTTTCCTGCTATGATTTTTTTGGCGGATTGCTCAATGATTTTAGGGAGGAAAAGGATGGTGCTGAGACCGCTTACTAACAATAGGCCCCTCTCTCTTTTTACTGTTTTTTGTTTTTATTTTGCCTTTTCAATTTCCTTTTATTTTAAAAGTTTCAACTTAGTTGAGGCCTTTTGGATTCAACTTAGTTGAGGCTAAGAGATCTTTGAAATTTTCTCCCGCTACGATTAGTCAGGCAAATTGCTCAATGCCAGTGAAAATTTGGGGAGGAAAAAGATGGTGCATACTGACAGCATGTCCCCTCTCTTTTTACTATTTTTTGTTTTTATTCTGCTTCTCCAATTTCCTTTTGTTTTTAAAAGTTAGTTGAGTTTTTGTGGAATCAACTTAATTGAGGCTGAGAATTTCTCACAAAACATATTGGATTTTTGGTAGACACCACTTAATAACAATGTTATTATATTTTAAGAAATCCGAGGTTAATAATATGAGCATCTAAATAAGACAAGAATGGGTAGAATTTTTTTGTAAAAGTTTGGAATGTAATTACTAATTACTTAATTAGTCTTATCATCCCGTTGACTTTCTTGCTCACTGTACACTTTACTGTTTACACCTATACAGTGACGAGCTGAAGACTGAAAACCTGAAGGCTGTAAGTGAAAACTGAAAGAGTAAAGAGCAACAACAAGAAGCATTCCTCAGAAACTCATCAATGGCGGCAAAACTCACTTCCAGACTACTCCTTCTTCAATCTCACCACCATCTTCATCTTCATCTTCATCTTCCCGCCATTTCTCGCTCTCTCTGCTCAATCTCTTCATCTTCATCTTCATCTTCATCATCATCTTCAACAACAAAACCATCAATTCCATCTCTTCAACCATCCCACGACGCAGATTTAATCTCCAACATTCTAATCGAACATCACAACCCTTTTCACGCCATGGAATCCTCCCTTCAACTCTACGGTATTTCTCTCTCTTCTTCTCTTCTTCATCAAACCCTAATTCGTCTTTCCCACCTCTCAAAAATCGCCCTTTCTTTCTTCTCCTACTCTCTCTCTTCCCACCCTTCTGCCATTGATGTCACCTCCTTCAATTTAATAGTTGATATTATCGGGAAAGTTCGTCAATTTGACGTCGTTTGGCAGTTGATTCTTCAAATGCAAACCCTAAACCTAAAACCCCAGAATTCCACTTTTTTGATCTTTATTCGTCGTTTGATTGCTGCTAATTTTACCCGGCAAGCGATTCGGGCGTTTGATGATATGCCCTGTTTTACGGAAACAGAGGTTTGTAAAGATGATTTTGTGTATGTGATTGATACATTGTGTAAATATGGTTATGTTAGGGTTGCAATGGAGCTTTTTAATAAAAGGAAATTCGGGTTCGAGGTTTGTGTTAAAGTTTATGCTGTTTTGATTGATGGGTGGTGTAAGGTTAAGAGGGTTGATATAGGAGAAAGATTGTTGAGAGAGATGATTGATAAAAGGATTGAACCTAATGTAGTTTGTTACAATATATTGCTTAATGGGATTTGTCGAAAATCGAGTTTGCACCCGGATGATCGCTTTGGGAGGACGATTCGTGCTGCAGATAAGGTGTTTGATGAAATGCGCGAGAGAGGGATTGCGCCTGATGTTACTAGCTACTCTATTGTGCTTCATGTGTGCAGCCGTGCTCATAAACCCGACTTGACTTTAGATAGGTTGGAGGGGATGAAGGCGAAGGGGATTTGCCCGAGTGTGGCTACTTATACGTCGGTTGTTAAGTGTCTTAGTTCGTGTGGTAGGGTTGATGATGCTGAGAGGTTGCTTAATGAGATGATTGAGAGTGGTGTTACACCGAGTGCTGTAACGTATAATTGTTTCTTTAAGGAGTTGAGAGGAAGAAAGGATGCCGAAAAGGCTTTGGAGTTGTATAGGAGGATGAAGAAAGAAGGTGTGTGTGTTGCGAGCTTGCATACATATAATATCCTCGTGCAAATGTTTGTGAAGTTGAATAACATGGAGGTTGTTGAGGAGATATGGAATGATATGAAAGAAGCCGGGGCTGGACCTGATTTAGACTCGTATACTGTATTAATTCATGGTTTGGTTGAGAAAGAGAAATGGAGGGAAGCATGTGAATATTTCGTGCAGATGATTGAGAAAGGATTTCTTCCTCAGAAGATCACCTTTGAGATGCTTTATCGAGGGTTGATACAAGCTGATAAGTTGAGAACTTGGAGGAGGCTGAAGAAGAAACTTGATGAAGAGTCCATATCGTTTGGGTCTGAGTTTGAAGATTATCACCTTCAACCATACAAGAGATGAGATTTTGAGGTCTGTGATTCATGTGCTTCATGTTGGATAAAGTCTATTATGAGGCTTGTGATCAAAATGTGTGTTTGTAACCATCTGGAACAGGAGATGGATTGTTTTTGAACAATTATTGAATGTGTTACCTCTTCAGCGATGTGTGTATGATAGTCATGAGTTGATTCAATGCTACAGTGTGATTTGTGAACTGTGAAGTATACTAAAAAGTGGGGATCCATGATCATTGATCAGAACGTGAACTTGGGATTATTCGAAAGGAGCTGAGGATGGAACTTGGTTTCTGGGGATATATTGGAAGATCAAGGCAAGAAACCTGGCTGAAGCTGAAGTAATGACTATTAGAGGTGGAATGGTGCTAGCTCTTGACTCGGGGTTGAAGAACATCATTAGTAGAAATGGGTGCAAGCTCTTGAAAAGCACTCTGAAGGACGTGGGAAAACAAGGAACAATGAACTAGCTGCTATTCTTGCTGGTATAGGGGAATTCCTTGAGAGATGGCAACTTTAGATTCAGCTATGTGCCTAGAGAACTAGAGAAGCAAACACAGATAGAATACACTAGTGATAAAATGTTTTGTAAAGTACTTCCTCTTGCTAATATTTGGGTTATACTAATACTTGATCGGTTGAATTTGTCTTATTGTAAAGTTGATATTGATAAATATCAATTTTTATACTCTGTAACTTCTATGCATAAAAAATAGATATATATTCGTTTTAAAATACGTCTTGAAGAGTTGAAGACCATGAAAAATCAATTAGTATAAAAAAAAATTAATAAAAAAAGCGTCAACAGCAGGGTTCGAACCTGCGCGGGCGAAGCCCAACAGATTTCAAGTCTGTCTCCTTAACCACTCGGACATATTGACATTTCTGATATTATAGCGTATTTTTAATTATTTATTATATAATACAAGTAAAAAACAAATGGGCAGAATTAATGATATTTTCCATTCTCTAACAGGCAACAGTTGATCAGTGACACAAAGACAGAGAAAGAGGAGATTTGCGAACTCAACAATGGCGCATCGTCTCACTGGTAATTTTCTTCATCTTCCTCATTTCTCCATTTCTTCTTTCTTTTCTTCTTTTCGATTTTTCTCTAATTTTGATGATCGTCAATTGTTTGTCAATTTTGTTAAAGAACAATGCAAATTAGGGTTTTCCGATCTTAAACTTCCAATCTCTCTCTTCCATCAATTGATTTGTTTGCGTCCTCTTCCTTCTGTCGTTGTTTTCTGTCAGCTATTCACTGCCATTTCCAAATTGAAACGCCTTCATCCTCACTCCACCATTATCTCTCTTTCCAACCAGCTTCAATTATTGGGTATTCGATCTGATAGGCATTTGTTGGGCATTCTTTCCAATTGTTACTGTCATTTAGGCCGCGTTGATTTCGGGTTTTCTATCATGGCCAAATCACTTAAACTTGGTTATCCACCCAATGATTATACCTTTAACACCTTAATCAATGGTTATGTCATTAATGATAAGCTCCCTCAAGCTGCTCTTTTGTTGGATAAGATTGTCAAGTTAGGTTTCCAACCCGATATTGTTACATGTGGTTCTATGGTTAAAGGCCTTTGTAGAATCGGCGACAATGCCAGTGCTCTCAATTTGCTTACCAAAATGCAATCTCGAGGTTATTGTAAGCCTGATCTTGTCATATATACTACTATTATTGATAGTCTTTGTAAGGACAAGTTATTACAACAAGCTATGGACCTGTTCTCCTATATGAAAGCTGAGGGCATTCAACCCAATGTTGTCACCTATAATACTTTGATTCGAGGCCACTACAATTCTGGATTCAGGGAAGAAGCTAAGGGTGTGTTGACTGAGATGTTAAAGAGCAATATAACACCTACTGTTGAGACCTACAACATGCTAGTTGACATGTTTTGTAAAGATGGTAATGTTGAGGAAGCGGAAGCGGTTTTAAGACTTATGACTCTCAAAGGTGTAGCTCCAAACATCATTACTTACAGTGCTTTACTTGATGGTTATTGTTTGCGTGGTCAGATGGAAGATGCACAAAAGCTGCTTGATATCATGGCCCAAATTGGCTGTGAACCTAATCTAGTAAGTTTTAGTACTATGATCAATGGATATGTCAAACTCAAAAACATTGATAAGGCTATTACTACATTACAAAATATGTTTCGGAAAGGAATAACACCAGATGTTGTAATCTATAACACTCTTATTGATGGCTTGTGTAAAGCCAATAGACTTACACCTGCACGCCAGTTGTTGACAGATATGCAAGCTCACGGAGTTACTCCTGATGTTGTCACATATAGTTCATTGCTTGATGGCCTATGTAAAAGTAAACAGCTTGATGAGGCAGTGGCATTACTTGAAGATATGGAGGATAAAGGTATCAAACCTGATACTGTCACTTACAATATCCTAATGGACAGCTTGTGTGAGGCTGGGCAACTTGAAGATGCAACAAAATTCTTCTCTGATCTTTTGTCAAAGGGTCTGCAGCCTAGTTTTAAAACATACAACATATTAGTTAAAGGCTTTTGCAAGAAGGGGTTAATGAATGAAGCTACTCGATTATTGAGTAAAATGGAGGAAGATGGTTGTTTCCCCGATGGTATTACCTATAATACTATTATCAGAGGATATATTCTCAATAGTGACTTCACAAAAGCATTACACTATCGTGATCTTATGGTAAGTAAGGGGTTTGAAGGTGATGCAGACACTTTTCGCATTATTTGTTGACCGCTTGTCTTCTGATAACAAAAGTGACTCTTCCAAGAGCCTACTTCGGAAGTTTATCAATTGAAGTAGGTAGTGCTAGCTTGCTAAGATTGGTTTTTATCTTTTAATTTTTATTTTATTTTTTTTACCTAGGATATCAATCGAATTGTTTTTCTTGTGATATCTTCTATTAGAGTAAATTAACTGCTGATGCTAGGGTCATTAATCTTGGACCTGACTTTCAGATTGAATACTCTGTTTCACATTTTTAACTATAGAACAATCAAATAAGAACATGTATTACACTATGTTCTGACAGTCTGACACTAACAATACTGAAATTATAACAAAAAAATAAATTTTGAGTAGAAGATCAAAAGATTAAAAAAATATATAAAATACACTAATATAGCATATAAATATAAATATATAAACTAATTAAACTTTTGTAAATAAACTTTACTAATGAGATCAAAATTATAAAAACAATGAATTGAATCCTACACTTACTGCTAATATCCCTATAGAGAACTACCTGTACATATTTAAATATAAGTGAATATCACATTTAATTAGTTCATTCTAAAGTTCCTAAAGGCTTTTATTGCATTAGATAAGATAACAATAAAACTATTGCTAGGCGCCAAGGCTAACCACGTACTAATATACGTAGTATTTTCTTAAGCACTAGGAGGGGATGCGGCACCATCGGAGCCTGCTTGGTTGTAGATGCTCTTGACTAAGGGACTCGGGTTGTTTTCGAGTAACGAATAACATTCATCACTCAAAGAATCTTATTGGTGATTAATAAGATAATTTCCGACTTCATTCTTGCAATCAATGCCAACAGGCAACGGAGGCAATGGAGGGAAAATTGGTGGCAAATCAGCCAATGGTGGCAATGACCTCTTCCATCCCGGGAACAAAGGGCGGTGGTGAGGTGGCTTGAGGTGAGGGTTAGGGTGTAGGCGCGGGTGAGGGTGTAGGCGTGGGTGTAGGAACGTATCCGGTTGTACTTCTTGGGCAAAAGTTCCTCCTACGAAAAGAGCTAGCAAACCAATGAATATTATTATTGCCTTCATGTTTTTGTAGGGTTTAAGGTTTTGGTTTGTTTTCTCAATAGTAATTAAAACAAAAGAATTTGAAGGTTGATTTGTGTGATTTTAATCCTGAGGTATAAGGGGGTTTATATAGATTTTTAAGAAGTGTTTGTATAAACTTGGGACTCTCTAGGAATTGATATTATTAGGCTACAAATCCGTATAAGATAAACTTTTAGAATGGTATTTTATTCAACCTATAACTCTAATGTTGCATGTGTTTGTAGTCTTTATACAGTATATCATGTGTTAATGGGTATGATAATAGTTTGTTTTATGTACAAAACAAGAATTTTTATCCCATATAAAATAATATTACAAGGAATTAAGATAATTTTTTAGACATCTGTTATGGTACAGAGTATCAAGCTATATAGATTTACTTAATCTGATCTGTTTCTTTTTGTTTGCCCAATTTGTTTTTTACACAGTCTCAATCTAACAAAATCTAGGGTTATTGTGTTTTAAAATTTAATCATATATTTGTTTTCAGAGCTTTTTCAGTGCGGCAGGCCACATGGTGCGGCAAGGGTTACTTGTATTCTGGGTTACTTGTTTCTGGAATTACTTGTATGTGTTACTTGTAAAATGTTACTTGTATTGCGGGGTTACTTGTATGTGTTATATGTATGGATTACTTGAATAGGTTAAGTAACACCTACAAGTAACCCCAAACCAAAACCTCGTACCAAACCAATAACACCCTATAAGTAACTCTTGACCAAAACCGGTAACACCCATACAAGTAACCCCAAAATACAAGTAACACTTACAGGTAACCCATGACAAAAACCGGTAACACCCATATGTTAAATTTCGAAATAATATGAAATGGGCCTGGGCAACCCGAACAAGGAGGAGGAGCGTTAGGTCCACAAACAAGGCTTTGGAGCTTCTATACTAAAACCAATTGGCAATAGTAGGAGTTACTCCTCTACCTTATAAAGTGGAACCACCCACTACAAGAAAAAGGGTAATTAGCGACGGCCAAAGTAGTCGCAAATCCGTCGCAAAAATGGATTTGTGACGGATTTGCAACTACTTTGGTTCGTTGCCAAAGACCTCGTCGCAAATCCATTTTTGCGACTAATTTTTGGACAGTCGCAAATTTAGCGACGGATTTGCAACGCCTTTGCAACTACCATTTAGCGACTAACTTTCAAATTTTAGCAACTAAATTATTGTCCGTCGTAAAATATTTGCGACGGATTAGCAACTACTTAGACCAATGTTGTAAGACTACTTTTGCGACGGATTAGCGACTACAAGACCAAACTTTTGCGACTACGAGACTAAACTTTTGCGACTACGTAGACTAGTTTAATTGCGATGGATTTGCGACTACTGAGACTAATGTTTTTTGCGACGGATTAGCAACTACTTACGAAACAAATTTTTGCAACTACAAACTAATTATTTGTGACAGATTCACTAGTAGAAAATTGCAATTCCCCACCGGTTCAAAACCCCCCTATGCCACCGGTTTTGAACCGCTGGGCATTTGGGGGGTGGCAATAATCCAATAAAAAGCCACCGGTTCAAAACCGGTGGCAAAAAGAAGAATTGCCACCGGTTAATCGGTGGCAATATATATTTTTGTCACCGGTTACCCGGTGGCAATAACCCTTCCCGCTTCTTTTTAAGGGGTTATTGGCACCGGTTCTATTCAAAACCGGTGGCAATAATGGTCCAAAAAAATAAATTTTTTTTTTTTTTTTTTTTTGCATTTTTTTCACTTAAATTGATATATAAACAATAACATATGTATAAACTTACATATTTTCATAAAAAAGCTGGAATATTACAATTTTTGTCCCCCCAAAAAAAAACACACAAAAAGTAACATATGCAAGCTGCACAGTTGCAGAACAATTGCATAAAAGATTAAACAGCAAAACTGGGGCATAAAAATAGTAGAACAGCTGCACTGAATCATCTTTGTTTCCTCAAGAGATGGCCACCTTAAAGTTATTCAGCTGATTGCTTGGTGTAAAAGCGCATGGCAACAATAAACACCAAGATGAGGAGGGGGACTAGTAACCAAAGGATCTTGATAGCAATCAGAAGCTACAATAGCTATCCACATCAATTTTTCCCTTAGGCGACAAAACAATCTGCATTCACTCCACAATAAAACCACAAGAGCCAATTAAGGAAAATTCCTCCCTGAGTCCTTTAACAAATCTATAGAAGCAGCAAATTATAAATCACACTAATTACAGTACTAGAGTACTAGCACCTCTACAATAAATTTACACCAGTATGAGTTACTTTGCCTAAAAATTCTTAGCTACATGATAGGACATGGTAGTACAAATCTATACACAACTACAGAGGGTTAGGGAAAAAAGCTTCCCAAAAAATTCTTGATTTTTTTGGTGTCAAACGTTTTGATATAGCTGTTAAAAAATTTGATTAGATTTCTAGCCTCTCACAATGAAACTAAGCATATAGATTTAGTCAAATGGCAGCCAAATCAGAAATTCAAAACCTAAGTGGACAAGCCTGTTCTCTTATATTATAGAAAATGAAATTAATCTATAAACAATATTGATCGGCAAAGGTCAGCTTTGATCAGTAGTTCAGTAAATGCATACGAGAAAAATACAAGAAAATCATCAAAAATCAGTTTTAATTAGTAAGAATAAGATATAACAAGTAACATTCAAGTTTCTCAGTAAAAATACTCTGTTCAAAACATGATTAGCCCTAATTAATGGGATCAAATTCATACTTCAACCATCAAATTCCTCAAGGCGACTTTATGTAATATAATTGGTTCTGATATTCATCACTACTACAGAGTGACCGCCTGATCAAAGGATAAGAAAAGAAATTAGCAAATGAATCATACCTGATAACTAGCAATTTCCTGGACAGTCGTTGCCAGCTCTTCTTTATTTGTTGTAGACACTTCAGGACTGCCAGTAATATCTTGATCAATGGGGTCAGCCTCATGATTATACCTTAAATACAAAGGAAATTCCCCAATCCAAGCTCCAACACTTGGTTCAAATTTTACTTCTCCATTCCAACCGTAACAATCCTTAATCTTTTTAACAATTGCAGAGCAATAAGCATCCAGCTGTGAAAGGGAAATTAATTTGCTTTAAGATGATATTCCCAAATCTATAACCGCATAAAAACTTTAGATAGGGCCAAAAGAGGAAAGAAGCAGTGAAACAAAGCTCATAAGAATTATAGACGACGCATGTTGGACAAATTCCCAAATATATTGAGCTTTTGAGAGTATCTCTCTCAGGAACAAATTGAAACTAAAATGAAACTTGATAAAATTCTTCATCATTTATGTCTTCCTAATTCCTCTGATTATAGTTTAACTGATCTTCCTCTTCTTGCTGCTAAAGCTACTTTTAATAGAATTGTAATGCAATTCCTAATTTGTCCATCCCTGAACCAGCTATCCCCAATGCATTACACATAGCAAACATGTCGTAAAACTGCAGAATTCAATATTCTAGAGACGTGTTCTAGGATAAACCAGATTAAATTTGCAATTGGCGGTCAAACAAAATCAATTCAATCTTCGCAATAAACCAGTTTAAATTCAATTCAATCAATTCACAACTCATTTAATTCGCAAATCAATCAATTAGAAATATAAAATCAGTTTGCAATTTGAAAACGAAACTAGACTAAAATAAATAAAAAAAAATTGGAAAAATACTCAATGATAACCCTAAATCGCAATTAGCAAATTGCAATATGAGAATTATTGAATGGACACTAGGAAAAGGAAGCATGCGTAACTAACCGGGGAGGAGATGGATGGCGCAACGGTGACAGATGAAGACGACGACGGTTTGATCTGAAGTTCTGAATTGAACTGTTCTGGCCTTCGTTTTCTGTTTTTTTTTTTTTGGTGAGGATGAAGAGTATCGAGTAGCACTGTTCGTGAATAAGGAGTGATATAATTTTTTTTGTTTTAGGAAGGAGTGATATATTTGTTTATTGTGTTTTTTGGCGGCAACAACTTATTGTACTACTTTTACTAAGGGTTTTTATATTTTCGTACCAAAAAAAAAAACTTATTATATATTAACTTATTAAGGGTTTTAATTCCTTTTTAATAAATTTTAAAACAATAGTAGCAACTACCATGTTAGTTGCAATATTAGTCGCTAATTTTTAAAAAAAAATTGTTTCAAATTTGTTAGCCTTAGCAACTGCAATTTAGTCGCAAAAAGTTGTAAGAATATCGCAGATTAGCGACTGCATAGCAACTATTATAAAATATGTTGCAAAATTTGCGACTACTCACTTTTTGCAGTCGCAAAAATAATTTTTGCAACTAATTATTATGGTAGTCGCAAATATTAGTTGCTAATTAGCGACCGCATAGCAACTACTGCAAAATCAGTTGCAAAATTTGCGACTGCTCGTCTTTTTCAGTCACAAAAATAATTTTTACGACTGATTATTATGGTAGTCGCAAAAATCAGTTGCTAATTCATCTTTTTCTTGTAGTGACCTCTCTCTTTCTCCAATGTGGGACACTCACAGGTGATACACATTGGGTTCCAACACTCCCCCTCACTTGTGAGTGTCCTTAGAATTAGAGCACACCAGAAGGTACAATATAAATCCTCTTTGGGAATGAACATCCAATAGAGGCCCCTTAACCAGTGGTTTGACAAATACCCAGTTATAAACGGCCCAACAAACCTGGGCTCTGATACCATGTTAAATTTCGAAATAATATGAAATGGGCCTGGGCAACCCGAACAAGGAGGAGGAGCGTTAGGTCCACAAACAAGGCTTTGGAGCTTCTATACTAAAACCAATTGGCAATAGTAGGAGTTACTCCTCTACCTTATAAAGTGGAACCACCTCTCCTCTTTCTCCAATGTGGGACACTCACAAGTGATACACATTGGGTTCCAACACCACACAAGTAACCCTAGAATACAAGTAACCCCTGACAAAACCAGTAACACCAGAATACAAGTAACACCATACAAGTAACCCCTGCAGCACCATGTGGCCAGCCGCATACAAAAATTTGTAATTTGCTTTTTAAGTATTAGATCGATTTCATTAGCATTATTATCTTGAAAGATTTCAAATAGCACAGTACAATACTGAATGGAAATAGTATGTACCATGTATTATTTTAAATAACACTAGAATATTCTTATTTATTACTCCATCCGTCTCTAAATTAAAAATCTTTTTTTCTTTATTTATATGAGTAATAAATGCTAGAAAAAAGTTTTGTATTAAAGGACAAAAGGAGTAGAATTATCCGTAATACTTTGGAACACACTTTCGGAATTTCGGATATATCCAAATTTAACAAACACGACAAAGAGAAAGTTTATCTTAAGTCAGGGTAGCAATGTCATCTTTTAATTACGGAGTAGTAACCTTGTCACTTTCTACTCCATTATAAAGTTTCTATAATGAGAGGAGAATTAAAAATTGCAAAAACCACTAATAAACTATACGAAGCATAAAGTATATAAATTTTTATTTAAAAAAAAAAAATTAAAAATATCCATATATAATAAGAATTTTCATAATTTATATACTGAATATGTACTCTTACATCATAATTAATACAAAATTAAAAAAAAAAAAAATAAAAAAAAAAAAAGAAGAAGAAAGGGTTAGGCCCCATCCCAACCTAATTTTCTAGATTACCCAAAATAAAAACAAATAAATAAATAAATAAATAAATAAATAAATCAATTTTAATAACAACAAATCATTATTTCATCTTCTTTAGCCTCTAACTATTGAAAGCCTCATATTGATCTTCAACCCTTGGAGTGATGGGCGATCTTAGTCCTTGGTCTCTTGGTGTAGACACGGAAGGCACGTCCGAAATAAGCGAAAGAAGATTACGAACACTACTAGATCGAGTTCTCTTGAAGCTAAACGACCTCAAATTCTTGTTCTTGGAAAAAACATTGGATGAGTTTGTAAGAATCAAATATACTAAAGCTTGAACCGCCAAAAACAAGCCCAAATTGATCAACATATCAATAGGAGACATCTCAAGTATTGTTGCCTTAACTTCAAAAAAATAAACTTGTGAAAATAGAAATGAAATTTGTGGTTTATAAAATATAGTTTGAAAATTTGTTCTACAAAAAAAAGTAAGAATTTCATGTATATATAGGAAAGGGGTGAAGAAGAAAAAGTAAGATAATAAGATAGCCGCCAATTTGACTCGTACAAGGCACCTAGAAATTACTTGCATGTGTTGATTTAATAACCATAATTTTAAACAACACATCAATTTTATATTAGTAATACTCAACTGCCCCCCAAAAAATAAGTACTTTATTATATTACTTGTATATTTTATCTTATAATTGTAGATCAAAACATGTGTAAATGTGTGACTTGTTCAATGTCCACGTACTTGGTGATTGGTGTTATTGGTCTAGTCAATAGTCATATTAGGAACAAGCTAAGGAAGGATCAAGGAAGAAGAAGTTTTGATTACATATTTACAATCCAACTAGATTTCCTTATTGTTTAACTACTCCATCCTTTTTCAAAGTGTTACTATATTAGACTAGCATCATGGCATGTGTGCTTATTACACACATGGACTAATTCGTTGACACTGGAAATATACCTATCTAAAAAATATAAAGTATGAGGCGTTTTAGATATTTTAGATGAACACCAAATTTTTTAAAAGCTAACTTATAAGAAAATTAATTGTTTAATGGATAAGTACCGTCACCTTAGCGTGTCTATCACTATAAAATCATAAGTAATTAATTTTAAATTTGCCTTGATACAATTTAGGTTCATAACATTTTTAGTTATTTTTCAAAAGTTTCTTACTCTCCCCTCACCACCTAAGGTTTAAGAGAACTTCTAAGTTTTTTTATAAGACAAATTCTCACATGAAAATAGTGTGACTTAATGACTTGTGTGAAAAGGAAGGTGAAAGAAGTAAATTTTTTAGCGTTTGAATTTGTCCCTCAATATTGAACACTCATTTTGGATAATACTAAACATTCTTTTACAGAATTTTCAACAATTTGCTAACTTCTTTACATGTGATGGATTGCACTCAATAAAGTTGGGTTGACATATGGCACACTCCAAATCCTCTCCAACCATCTTCAAGTGTGGGGCTCAAGAGAAGTTATAGTTAGGGAAAGTTGGCAACACTTTGCTTGCAAATTTGTGTTACTATCCATTTGTTTGATTTGCTTTGCTATGCAACAATTTCGTTCCATTCTATCTGGTTGCAAAAGATGCTTCAGAATTCAGAGTCCTCAAAAATAATTATAAGCTCCTACCCTCGGACACCGGCTGCTAATTGCTACCACAGACCAATAAACACTAGTTGCACGTTGCTACCGCAGGCCAAAAAACACTAGCTGCACGTTGCTACCAAAGGCCGACAATATCAGGATACCAAAATGTGTCAAGGCTTTGTCTCAGACACTGGCTGTAATCGTTCAGAGTGCAGCAAGTAGATTGAGTATCCTCCACAAGAGACAGATGCTCTATCACATTAACTTATCCTCTGCATTCATATTACTCAGCTGACAAATTTTAATCATTGCCATGATTTCAACACATCTAAATATTCTACAAAACTGGCAAACTAAAAGCTCATGGGCGACCAAAAAACCAGCTAGCAACATTACAGAATACATTATAAATTCATGACTCCTGTCAAGGCACCAATGCCAAAATCAATCCAATCATTCGTGTTAACTACTAGCAAAAATTGGCAGTCACCGTGCAAATTATTGGTGAGCTTTACAGCCATTCAACATTTCAAATGATCAGCAAAAAATGTCATATAAGTGAGATTTGGACCTGTGTTTACATACTATCTATAAGTTAAATAAATAAATCTAATACTCATCCAAAAAAAATTGTCTTCTTTCCCTCCTAATTCAGCCAAGGCATAGCTATTAAGATAGATTCAAGCCCCAAAACTACTCTGCTAGCAGATGATAAGGAAACCCAACACTTATTGGGGTGGCTTATCCGCTTTAGTTGATGCACTAAAACTGGAACCGGGAGACTCCTCAACTGGTTGATCAACCTTAGTGTGTGCAGAAGAACTGGTACTACCAGACTCCTTGACTGGTTTATCCACTTTGGTGGATGCAGAAGAACTGGTACTACCAGACTCCTCGGCTTGAGCAAGTTGACGCAAACGCTCTTGAAGGACTCGGACTCTATCCTCAGTCTTCCGGAGCCTCCTCCATCTGTATGCAAACCAAAGCCCAAATCCACCATAGACAACTGCATATGATCCCCACACATAAGGGTAAGTTTCTGCATGCTTTCTCAGCTCATGATACTTTGCTTCGACTTTTCCCACAATGCCAACTGCTGGATTGCCACCATCGGTTTGTTCAGTACCTTCTGCCTTTTGTTCTGTACCCATTTTCAGTCTACCTTACTTCAAAGCTGAAACAATAGCTAACAATATTTGGTTCAAAAATAGCACACTCCAAAGACCGTGATTTTGAGTTCAAAAAGTAGCAAATTAAGGAGCTGCAATTAATAATTCACAATCATAAAAAACCGGATCAACTACAAAATAAAGAATGTATGCAATCAGGTATCCTATGAGCCACAATCTATGCTACTCGGACTCAGCTAGAAGTGCCCGATACAAGTAAGTGCCTAAGTGTCGCCGAGCCAGGGCAAGAGGGGCGGCCAGTGTAAAAAGGTCCAATTCAAAGTTCCATCCTACAATTTGAGGGTTATAAATTACAGCCTGCAACACATTAGCAACCAAATTTTGACTCAATTATCAAGCCGAGCCTACTCGTAATCGGGCTTGAGCTCGGTTCGGCTAGTAAACTCGATTAGCTCCGAAAATGCAACACATTAGCAAGTAATTTGAGTCATTTATCATCAAATTAAGCTTGAAAAATCATATAAAATTCCTCTAACTTAAGAATATCAATGTAAATTGCACATATCAAAATTCCAGCAATAAAATCAGTCGATATAAATATAATTATTCAAAAATTCAATTATAAACAAAAGTTCAATGATCCACCTTAGAACCCTAAATTGACTATTAAAAATGAAATGAACGATAAACCCTAGATCATGAAATTGACTGATTCGATAGTTTAAAAATGGAAAAACAAAACAGTGTCGTACCTTAGAAGCTGCTTCAATGGAGGAGAAAAAGCTCAGAAGCTGCTTCAATGGAGAATTTAGAGTTCGCGCATCAATGGAAATGAGGGAGGAGTAAAGCGTAAAACCAAAAAGCTTCAAAGGTGAACAAAATATGAAAACGTTGAAGATTCAAGATTAATTGCACGCATATGCTGAATTTTGTGAACAGTCAGATCTAATCAATATCAACGGACGTAATTTAATTAAATACTTCTTTGAGTTAATAAAGGAGGTGTAATTGTAAATGGATAAATTAACCATTTAAAAGTAAAAAAAAAAAAAAAAAGTAAGTAGATGATTTTAACCCTCCAAATAGCCTCTTGAAGTATTGTGGATTTGTGGGGTCCATGAAAAGAATACGGACCTCGAGATTCTTTTTAAGTATGGAAAAGTCCAAACTTTTGCAGAACCAAAGGCTATAATCCACGGTTTTGAGAAAGAGTTTTGACCTTGTTTCTTTGAGTCATGAAAAGTCTCAGTTTCAAGATTACAGAGAGGTCATATAATATTGTTTGGAACCACATATGATTATTATTCGGATCAAGGCGCATGATAGCCTTGAGTTAATCAAGGGGGGCGCGTGGTGGTCTTGAGTTAATCAAGGGAGATGTAAGTTGTTAAACAAAAAAAATTGATGGTTTAAGACAAAGTGTATGATTTCATTTATACATGGACTCTCAAAGTATCATGGTTCAAGGTTCGGTAATAGTCCAAAATTGTCCATAACTAAGTGTACACGATATCTGACCAATTTCAGAGGTCATGGGGCCATGTCGAAAATTTTAGATTGTAGAATATGCATCTCGAGGCCAAATAATTTTGTTTAGAACCACATATGACCATTATTCGGACAATGCACGTATTGGTCTTGAGTTGATCAAGGGAGGCGTAAGTTATAAACGTCTAGAATGTCGACAGTGTGGATAATTCCAATCATCCAAATGGACTCAAGAGGTGTTGTGGGGTCCATGGAAAGAACCCCGAATCGTGATTTTCCAACACGGATGGTTAGTACATGCAATCGAACCAATTTGAGAGGTTTTAGGATCCAATGGCAAAAGATTTCGAGTTTGTAGGGCATGCATCTCTAGGTTGATAGTTGATAGATACAATATTATCCATCACAAATGGTTAATAATTGACGGGCGTTGACTTTTTCATTATCCATATGTTAACTTTTAACTATAGCTTTTTAATAACATATTAAAAACAAATGTCCTACTTCCTTTTTAACAAGTGTTACACTTTTTATTTTTTTTTTGACAAAAAGCTACATTAAAATATTATATCTCTCTCCTCTCATGGTCCCCACCCAATTCCACTACTACTTTTTTATTATATTTTTCCTCTCACATAGTCACATTCATTATTTTTCAATAAACTATTAACCCCATTATCTTTCTTTTACAATTTTTTAATACTCCAACTATCCCACTTACTTTTTATTTTACTAGGGTATCCTATGCGCGCAATGCGCGCTGAGGGGCTAGCTCTTGCGGAGAAGTTGTATTGGCGTGTATTTACACCTTTGGTTAGGGTGGTAGACCTAGTAATTTTAATACTGACTATTTGATTTATGTGCATATGTGGTGAATTTGTAGAATTATAAGAAAGCCACCAAAATCTTTTAAAACAATTATTTTTTAAATCCTCAAAAATTTGATAGTGTTATATCAAAATTATTATTATTATATAATATTTGATTGTTTTCCATCCTTTCATATTTTAAGCGGCCATTGTTAGTTTAGAACTCTTAATTGTTGTGCATGTTTCAATAGTACTTAGTATAATATTTCTATCGTGTTTTTCTTCAAATGAATTTTTTTGTGAGCTTTGGTCATGTGGAGTAATAATATGTAAACAAGTTCTTTAATGTTCTACGACGGCCATCTAATATCTATATCAATACTAAAGCAATAGCCAATTAGTTATATTTTTCATCTTAGATTCTCTTCATAATTAATACCATTTTTTTCTACCACCGATTTCCCTTGATTTTAGGATATTTAGTTCTTTATACCTCTTGATAACATACGCCTGCTCAAATATCACCGAACTATTTAATATATGAATCCCATTCAAATTCTATGATGGATGTTGTTTATATGTAGACTTAAAAAGCTAATAAACCACATAGTGAGGGATAACTCAAGTGGTTAGAGCTCCCCTCCCGGTCCAAGACTTAAAAAGCTAATCCCGGTCCTGATTCTCATCATTCGCCCTTGTGGCTCTCTAAACACCAAAACAAAGCTAATAAACCTTAACAATAGTTGCAATTA
Source organism: Chenopodium album (assembly GCF_948465745.1). Lineage (NCBI taxonomy): Eukaryota > Viridiplantae > Streptophyta > Magnoliopsida > Caryophyllales > Amaranthaceae > Chenopodium > Chenopodium album. The sequence goes on from NC_137855.1 coordinate 4,857,653, forward strand.
AAAAACGACAAGATTTTTTTTTTTTTTGGGGGGGGGGGGGATGATAAGTTAGTAAGATTTTATTCCAAATCAAAGTTCGCAAGAGTCAAGAGACTTTGCAGAAATAAGAAGAGCAACTATGAAAAAGTAAAAATAAACAATCACTTGGTAATAAACCGTTTCATTGTACATACAAATTTTTTCTTTTTAAATAATAATAATAATAATAATAATAATATCATATAAGTGTAAAGCATTAGAATTTTTTTATTTTAAAAAAAATCATTACAAATTATTTGTTAACAAAAACAAAATTAATTGATGATATGTTTAATGATAAAAAAAAACATTAAATATATTAATGATAGTAAACATATTAATGAGGGTGTTAAAGTAATACACATTTTGTACATAACTTTGTACATAGTTTTGAGGGTATGATTGGTAGTACACTATTCCTAAGAGAATGTTTCTACTTTTTATAAGGTAGGGATTTAAGTCAATTAAATTGCTTAAAACTATGTATCGGTCAAAGTGTAACAATTTAGAAAACACAGGGGGAGTACAGTAGTGTTGAATTTGATGATAACAAAATCCGTGCAATATACAGAATCATTTTATTGACGAGGTTCAGACGTGAGAGACTTATGGAGTTAAGGTGACCCAAAACTTAAGACACCCAATAATTGAACACAAACGACATCTCTTGCATAGCTGTGCATTGTACCTTGACCAATTCCAGATTCCAGGTAAATGGCAAGCCATGTGACTCCTACAGTTAGTTTAACAAGCCAAACATGAAAAACACCCTTTCTAAAGAAAAACTGTCGATTGTCAAATATTGTCACTCAGATTTTGACACTACTAATTGTTTTTCTTTACAAACACACCCAATATAATGGATCTTGTCCAATAATCATTCACAAGATATCATGTAGTATGTCGAACTCGATCTCAAGCTGCGATACAACTAGATATTGAGATTGTTTTGGTAATCTGGTAGACGAGTCCAACATGGGCAATATCGGATATGGGTGTATAATTTCTTGTGAATTACATAAACAATGGTTATGGTAACAAATACGAGTAACAAAACACACACATGCACACGCGCGCGCACACACACACACACAAAATGCACCATTTTCAGCCAGTAGAAAGTGGATGATATAGAGAAGAAATCATGCATCCATGATCCATCTGTTTAATGTCACAATTAGAATTACAAGAACAGATAATCCGGTGGAGCAAGCAATAAGATACAAAGATTTATGCAGCTCCTATACAAGCATGCACCTTGTATTCAATTATTCTTTTTTACCTTTTTTCAGGGGGTTAAATTCGATGTTTTAATTAACATACGAATGTGAACTTGGGATGGAAACTAGACCAGGAGGAGGGCAAAATCACTTGCGCACACATCCTCTCGTCCAAAGCCTAGCACATCACAAAGGGAACAAAAAGAAGACAGCTATACACAGAGAGAATTAACACTGAACAGAAACAGAAACAGAAAATTTGTTCCTCCTGCCCTGTCAAAGATCGACATTCTAACATAAATTATAATAAGTTAATCAAAACTTGAAGTGCGGCTCCATCTCCCTTTCAGATAATCCTCCAGGGATATGTTTGGCTCAGTACTACTAACAGAGGCAGCATCATCCTCGATAATATCAAGTAAAGCCACATTCAAATGGGATTGAATATCAGAGCGCGGTGTCTCACCATCCAAAACCTCAAATTCTTCAGGGTAATTACTCACTTGTTGCTTTGCCCAGTTTATTACTTCAGTATCACCTTGGAGCAACTTCAAAACCTGAACATAATGCACAAATTGGTTGAGTTTTACAAGCATTAATACGGCAGCACCAAACAATATGTAGAGCTTCTAGGCCTTCAACTGCAGGAGAAATGACTTACATTGCCTATACGGGGCCGTGTTTGAGGTTCACGCCTTATGCAAAGGGTGGCAGCCAAGACCATTCTTTCAATCTGCTCATGGTCATAATCGCTGCCTGATCTAGAATCTAGCAACTGAGAGATCTTCTCGTCTTTTAATTTTGAGTTCGCCTGCACATATTGTAGATTGGCATTCAGATAATGAGGAGCGCTCATGATAATAAAGCTTCTAAGAGACAATATAGCGCAATTGATGAGAGACATACCCAAATGACGAGGCTCTCCTTGCCCTTTGGATTGCTGCTATCTATTGGCTTTCTTCCTGAAAGAAGCTCAAGAAGTACAACACCAAATGAATAAACATCCATCTTGTCAGTCACCTTGCCATGCATGAAGTATTCCGGGGCCAGGTATCTGCCACATGAGAAATTGCAAGGAACATTGCTCAGTTTAGATGTTTAGGAATTTTAGGCAAGTAATGTGGGGAGAAGGAAGACCAGAAAAGATGAAGTTACACACCCAAAGGTTCCTGCAACATCTGAGGAAGTCAAGTGCGAAGATGCACTAGAAGCCCACGTAGCAAGTCCGAAATCTGCAAGCTGAAATACCAAATCAAAGCAAGTGTTAGTAATTATACCAGAGATTGTAAGATCTAGATACTACTAATTAAATTGATATACACAACTTCAAATTGCATTCAAAACTAGATCTTGATTTGTAGCACACCTGGGGCTCAAATTCATCAGAAAGGAGAATATTTGAAGATTTAACATCTCGATGAATCACAGTTTGCGAATCTCTGTTGTGTATGTAGTCCAATGCCTCTGCCACCCCTACTGCAACCTTGTATCTCTCTTCCCAGCCAAATGCTCCAGCTCTAGTCTCATTACCTATTATGAAATATAGTGTCTCAGTTAGGGAACAAAAGTCAGCCCATTCAACATTCAGATAAAAGGAAACCGAATTCTCTGGCATACCATGAAGATTCTCTTCTAAGCTTCCTCTTGACAAGAAATCATAGACCAGGATTAAATTCACTTCATCGAAGCAGAATCCAACCAAGGATATGATGTTTTTGTAATTGATCGTTGTAATGATCTCGATTTCAGCAATGAACTCCTGCAACGCATCCTCTGATGGCTTCAATATTTTTACAGCCAGCTCCTTCCCATCAGAAAGACACCCTCGGTAAACCTGGCTACTACCACCTTTTCCAACCATGTTCTCTGCAAATGAGCAGCAAAATCATAAGAAAACAAGCAACATCCAATCACCAAAAGGCCATAAAATTAAAGAAACCAGAGGAAAGAACATACCAGGTGCAAAATTCGATGTGGCTGACACAAGCTCTTGGTATGCAAACAATCTACAAGTGGATGAGTATTTCTCAAGAAGTCCTTCTAGTTCTTTGACCAGATATTTAAATCCGTTAATAGGGGAGGAAGGAACAGAGGCTACAGCATCTCCAACTGGAACAATTGCACCACTTTCTGCACTCAAATCAGATGAATGATCATCCATTTGGGCAAACTCGCGTCTCTTTCTATCAGGGTGAACCGCCATTGAAGAATGTTTCCCGGGAATTCTCAATACACGACGAACAAGGGATGTTTTCCGGCTTGGAACCTTTTCTGATTCATGATGCCTGGGTAGAAACACCCGTCGAACCAACTGCCAACCAGGTTTCAACTCATTTAATTCTTGATTAACAACGTAGTTTGGATCAGAAGCTTTGGCTGCTTGATATGGCACCAAAGCCATTGACTTATCCTCTCTATCGACTGTACATGACTCCTCCAGCATTTCATCACAGGCGTAATCTGCCCAAGCAGAGATGGGTCCACAAGCAAAATACCTCTTTATCAAGGTACTTCTTCTAGCCCCAGAGCTAATCTTTTCGAAACCATCACAAGCCTCCATACCAGATTCCATACTTTTAATGGAAGAACTACCATCATCATCCACTTCTACATTGTCAACTTTTGATCCAGAAACCAAACGGGACGTCTTAATATTTCCTACATAATCACAAGCAAAAGTAACTAAACTAATGAGCCACTGAACATCCTGCAACAACATAGCTAAACCAAGAAACAGTAGCCAAATAACCACATACAAATAACTTACCACCTTCTCTACGATAAACAATCTTTCCGTTATCTACAGCAAAAACCGAATAATTGTTCGACAATTTCCTCGCACAATACTTAGCCACTGATGTTGGGGAGCGAATCATGTGTTGGGCTTTACAAGTTCCTAAAATTAATGTAGCACTTTCAAATCCTTTCGATTCTCGAACTAAAATCTTCCTCAAAGATGATCCTCTACACACCTTTAGCTTCAAATCAACCTGACCAATTCAATTCATTTCAATCAAATACACATAAATTAAGCATTTTCACTTAAATAAAATAATTAAAAGCATAATCAAAATTCAAAACCCCTTGACCCCAAATCAAACCTTACCTACCAAACTATCATAAACCAAGAAGCCTAACTTCACCAACCAAAATCTTCTCATTAATTACAAAATGCAAGTACAATTACAAAGCATGTGTCTTACAAATCACAGTCATTCATCAATAGCCTTTAATTTTGGGTGAATTTTAAAATTTCCCAATAATTTAGCATTAAAGCTCAAAAAAAAAAAAAAAAAATCAACACAATAATTATTCCTGTACACATTAAGCATTTTAATTATAAATAAAATTAAATGAGCAAATGAAACAATAACAGCAAATTCCACAGTAAACTACACGAGCCATTTCAATTTCAACAAAATTCAACGGAATTATTAACCTCAAATTCAACAAAAATGCACTAAAAATTCACCAAAAAAAAGTAAATAAAAACACAAAATTAAACCTGTTTTAAATTGCAGAAGCCTTCGTACACAGCAAGCGTCGAATCAAAAGTCTTCACCAATGACAAAAGCGTCGATTGTTCAACTTCTGCTATCACCCACAAAAAAATCAACAAAAAAAATCAATAAAAATCACAAAAATGCACTTAAATTAAACACCATGAAATAATTCAACAAACCCAGAAATTAAAATTTAACAAAAATGAAGACAAACCAGTAGAAGAGTGAAGAACATGAAGAGCAACAACAAGATCTCCAGGTTGAGCAACCTTCATTAAAGCCCACGTAAGAAGTTCTTTACTCTGTTGGTCTAATCTCACACCAACTAACACCGTTCTTCCGCCGTGATTCTCGCCGGAGGAACATTCTCCGGCGACGGAAACCACCCCATTGTCGCCGTTTTTCTCATTTTTCTGGGGTTTTTTCACTAACAACTTCATCTGGGTAAACAATCAAAAATTGTTATACCCAGATCTTAAAAAATCAAAATCAATGAAATTTATCTTTGCTTGGTTTTAGGGAAGAACTCACAATTACATACACACACTTTTTGTGGGATTTTTATAAAAAAAAATTGTAAGAAATCAGATGGGATTTTTGTAATTAATTTTTTATGATGTAGTAGTTGATAATTTTAAGGGAATCTCCCTGAAAAATGCAAGAGTGTGGTTTTACTGTTTCATGGCTTTAAAGGGTAGGAGTATAAATTTTTGGATTTTGGCCTTTTATTGATTTCTTTCTTTTCTTACTTTCTCTCTCGCGGTTCAATGCCTGTTTCGTGGTTTCAGGAGAGTGGATTTTTTGTTTTTGTAACTTCCCAAAAAAAAAAAAAAAAAATATATATATATATATATATATATATATATATATATATATATATATATATATATATATATATATATATATATATATATATATATATATATATATATATTTTAGTTTATTTAAGATTGAGAATGGAAGGTGAGATTTTAGCTTAGCATGATGACATCACTCTAATAATCTTTTGTTTTTGTCTTAAAAGTAAATAAAAGATGAATTATATATGTATAAGTATATATAAAAAAAAAAAAGATATATGTGTATATATATTACGGGTGACAGTACTGAACTGAGCTGAGATGAATATTTTACTGTATGAGAGAAGGAAATTAGGAACTGAACTGAATAGATTAGAGCTCAACTGAACTGATTGGAGCTTAACTAAACTGAACTGATTGGAGCTTAACTGAAGTGAATTGAAATTAAGCTGAAGTGAACCGGCCCTACGTATATAGTATTTATATACTATTTGGAGAGGCCTAGAGTATGATGCAAATTTTGTTCTCGAATGGTGATTTTATTACACTCACTTTTAATTTACGAGCTCTTTATTATCTCATTCAACTCTTTTGATACAAAATACCTTATAATATAGGCAATTAATATAATCTTAAAAGTTTAGATAAGATAAGATGAATAAAACCGCTAATTATACATTATGATAAGGTAACATATTATCAAAAAGATAATAAGTTCATATCAAATCAGATAGAAAAAAAATTATGACCATACTTATCAATTTTTGTGCGATTTTTTATCAATGAATATCTTTATCTCAAAATGAAAAAAAAGTAAATAAAATTGAGAGGCTAAATAAAATTGGCAATGGTGATATTGATGCGACTAGAATTTGAAAATGAAACTTTAACTGTTTTTTTTATGTGGGGAAAAAAATGTGATTAATCTCCTTGCCTTCAACTAAATTTTAGTACTGTACTAGACATTTTTTTTGTCCAGAAATATTACTCTCATTTTATAGATTAATTTTTTTTAAAAAAAAGAAAAATTAATGAGGACAATGAATTGTGGAAGAGGCCTACTTAATACCAGAAAAAGCATTCAATAAATCTTCAAAAATTTAATAAAAAATGATTGATTTGTCTACATTATACCACGTAGCATCCACATAAATAGTAGCATGGGCTCCATATTCTTGTCCCAGAGTTTGAAGAGCTTTAAACATTTATAAAATGCTCCTTTTGTCAGATTATGTGATCTTCTTTTTTCATCTTTTTTAGAGCTTGAGCACTTCAATAATAAATGTAATGTTTCTCAATTCTCCATTTTATTCTTTGAAGCATGTTTTTGTGTTCATGTGTTAACCCTACTCTTAATTATTACCCCACTTTGGTTTGATGATCTATTATATTGATCAATGGGAATCTTTTTGAGCCTATATTAGTAAATTTACTTTAAGCCATTCCATATAAATTCAACAGAATATATGCTACAAGTATTGTTATATGGAGGCTCGTTTATTTTGATTATGCGTGTGGTCTACTTGTTTTATAATTCTAATTATCGCAATAATTAAATCTATGTATATTAGAATATTAATTATGAAAAAAATAAATAGTGATAACATACACAATCTCTTATTCGAATATGAAGGTCATAATCCATTATTGAATTAAGAAATATGGGTTTTTTTTTTTTATTTTTTTTTTATGTTATTTATCTCTAAGCTACTATCTATTGCTAGCTCGTGAATGCATATATTAGATAATAGAAGTATTTAACATAAATTTTATACTTTTATAGGTAACTACTAATCTCGGATAAAGAATCAGAATCATAAACTCAATAATAAAAAATACTCGTAGGTATTTTACTAATGGCTTATGTAACCGTTGCATATAATAGTTTCATAAAAACATACAGAGTGTAAGCTCACTCATTGGATCAAGCTATGGCACACGAGTAGACTATAATTTCATGGTGCAAGTTGCACGTTATGTTATTGCCCTAGCGTTCAAGTCAAGCATATGATTAGTATATTTGCTAATGATTTGACCACTTAATACTTTTAAAGTGCCACTAACCCATTGATCAGAAAAGCAAATGGTGGTAAAATTCACATAATCACAGCTAATCATCATCAATGTTACAGCTAATTATTACAGGTTATCTCTTTGGCATTTTTCCATTTGGTCATTAACAAAAAAGTTAAAAGTTTTAGGTAATTACTGAATATAAAGGTAACTTAGTATCAACATGGGATTCCAACTTTGTTCTCTCCATAAGCTGGTAGAAAAGTAAATACTTTGTACTTTCATTATAAAAGTTACGGAGTATATTCTTTTTCTAAGTGTGTGATTTATAGATATATTCTAATTACTATGAAGTACTCGATATTGAATACTATGTATTAGGGACCTGTTCTGATTTACTGAGTTGAACTGAACTTAAGTTGAAGATAAGAGACCCCTCTATCCGTTTCATATTATTTGCGACATTAAAGTATTTTATACTCGTATTTTACAAATAATACCTCAAAATTGCAAATTAAAAGGGAGGCGGTAAAAAGAATCAACATGGGATTCCAACTTCAATTTTGTAGTGACCACTATCAAATAAGGGTAAAGAATGTGGGGGTACCCTATAAAATAAGGGTAGTAAAAGTCGCTTTCTTGTGGTCAAAGTGATTCTATATTTTGGACCCTAGCTTTTTTTATTAAGCATAACTGCATAATTAATTAACAACTTTGCCCCCATATGCCTTAAATAAATGAATAATGTAGGAGCAAAAAGATCATTTTCATCAATGACAGAATATTTAGCAACCTTTTTTTTTTTATTTTTTTTGTATTAAACTATGGTTTTAATCATCATGACTATGACAATATAATTATATATTAATCTAATTCATCGCTGTCAATCGCAATAAGAGAGATTTATTCCAGAAGAAAAAGAAGTTGCTACAAAGTGGACATCATCTCCCTTTTTATAATACCTACTACTTCGTACTAATTATTAGTAACTTATTAGAATTAACCTTCATAAACTACTTTTGGGATGGTTTAATTTATACAATATTAACATTAACTTTCAGCAACAGTTCATTTTCACTATCGTCAACTCAAAATAAGATAATTATGCCTGCAGGTAGTGTTAGATAGTTTAATTAGTCCATGATACATAAAATAATCTAAATCAAGGGCATATGATGAAACGAAGGGAGTAGCATAATAATATTCAATTTATATCGGACCTTGCTAACTACAATAAAAAAATAAATCATTATGTTGTAGATAGTAGTTGATTAATTAGCTCTCCATACGTAATTTACGTATTTAGTTGTTTGACAAATGTCATTTTTATTAATTAGCAATTAATAAAATAATTATAAGCTAATTAATTTTAATTTGCTTAGTCATCTACGTAATAAAGTAGATCGAATTATATTTTCACAACTCACAAGTCCTAATATCATTGTGAGTTATGCATGTGTATGAATTTATGTACGAATAGATAAAGAATTATGAAAGTGGAAAGTATTAAAGAAGATCAGATAAGATATAGAAGTAATAATTATTAAGGATTTAAGGTGAATAGAAAAACTTAGCAGATAAATTAATTTAATAATTGTCATTATAATCCACCAACCATGGATGTATAAAATTTCATCATAATACTATCATAAAAATACCAAAAGTTGATTTAGCATTTAGTGCATAATCTATTAGTCTATATATTACTCGTACTTGTTAAACACCTACAACTGCCATCGCAAGTGTTTAAAATATACGGAGTAATATGTAAAAAATAAAAAGGAACAAAGATAGTAAACAAAAAAAGGGCTTACTAACTACGAAAGCAATGTGGAAACGGAAACGCAAATAAAAGACATAGTGCGTGCTTAGAATAGCAATATGCATGCAAATTACCATTTGTCGGTGGTGCCCTGCCGCCTACGTATGACTTTCATTCTTTCTCCATCCATTTTATTTTGCCTTTTTAACAAGTTAAGAATATAACTATACCTTTATGGTTGTATAATTATATGTAAATAACATTAATGAGGATCATGGAGTAGTCCCTCCATGGCTCATCTCTAGAGTGATCTGGGATCGATCCTCACCCCACCTCTCCTGTAATAGGAGGGACGCCCTTCGTATCTTACCGTATAAAAAAATATATAAACATTAATAGAGTACCTTTTTTTTTGTGTTGACAATTTGACTTATAATTTCAGTCATACCTTATTTGAATATTTGATAAGTTTATTATTCTTATTACATGAAAAAAAAAATAAAAAAGTTAAGGCCAAGGTTGGCCTAGTAAGGGATATTCGCCATCCTATTTATTTTACAAAAAATACATTGTTTAAAATTAGCAGATCGAATGAGTTTAAAAGGTCTAATCACTAAACTCTACCTTAAAACTACGGAGTAGTTAACTATTGTCAAACACACACACATTAGATGAATTTGAGTTCATGAGGTAGATTTTTTATTATGGTTTGAGGCGCGCGACCAAATGCGAGGTAGTTAGCTACATATGTAGTGGGTTGATATTTGTCCCATGACTTACAAAATGAAAATGTGTACTCAAATTCACCATGATTCTACTCAACCATACCAAAATTAAAGATGATGAAACATAGAATAACTTTTAACTTCGTTCGAATATATTATCTCTTCATTAATCATTCATGTTTCACTAAAATAGTGGAGACCCATTTTTAGATGTTATCACAAAATAGGGCATAGTTGCGTTACATATACGAATATATCTGTTTGTAGAAATTGCACATGGGAATGAATAATTATTTGAAATATATTAACTGATTTTAAGGGGAATAGAATTTAATTTGATTCAATGGATCAAAATGAAGCTTCAAAAAGGGGAACCAACGAGCAATGTGATAACCTCCTCTTAGCCGTATAATGTTGGGATGTTGACATGAGCACTAATATATATTTAAGGGACCAAAAATTATGAGAAATTATGGTTTTAATTACTTGACTTGTCAATTTTCTTACAAAAAATCTAAACATTTGTAAAATCATGGGCCAGACAAGTATATGTTCGTATAGTATATCATTTAATCATAATCAAACAAAAAGTGAAAATTGGCTAGATCGGACTAATACATGATTCTTCTTTGTCTTAATTCTTACTTAGGTTTTCAAAAAGCCGTATAAAATTTAACATATATGTTTATTATCGGTATGTATAACATTAATTATTTGATTGATCAAAATATAACTACCTTAATTTTGTAGACATGTTGCGCGAACATTACACATAAATGCCGCATTCTGAACAAGATCGAGTACATGACCATTTATACTGAGTATATAAACACATACTTCGTCGTATTAGAATTGAGAGGATGTAAGCATATGATTATATAAATTGATTCAATTTAATTGGCGCATATTATACCACCATAACTACACTACATATATGTGGGGGTATTCGAGACTTAGAGTGCATAAAACAGCCATAAATCAAGGAACACATACGTACAAAAACAATGGTACGAAAGCATAAGAACAATGAATTGAACAATAATGAACAAGGAACACTGAAACAGGAAATTGAATAGTTACTAGACCCCAACAAGGCAACAAGGGAACACAAGCAAGCACATGCATGCGTAGGTTGCGTAGTATGCAAAATTATACAACTTGCTTTTCTCAAATTATTAAAAAAAAAAAAACAACTTTTAGTTAATCAAATGATTTACAAAATAATGTACAACTATACTAAGCCGACCACATTAAATACTTGGAAACCAACATGAGAGGAAGGGAAGAATAAGCTTCATTTTGCATTGTTTTCGAGAAACATGGTCTCTTTTATTAATTAGGATCTATGATTATAAATTATAATTTATCTATTAGACCGTTACTGATGAGTATAACGTATGCTTCGTTGTGGTCTATACAAATATATATAATTAATTTAAGAGTATCAATACATAAAAGACAAAGGCCTTATTTGGCAATTGGTTGTTGGCTGTTGGCTGCTGACTGTTTAACTTGGCTTGTTTGACTGGCTGTTAGTATTGGCTGTTTGTAGTGGCTGTTTGACTATTTATTGTATGTAAACATGTTTGGTAAAATCAACTGTTAGATATTGGCTGTAACTATGCAAAACAACCTTAAAGGGCATTATTATGTATTCTTATACATTTATTATCAGTATTATTAATTATTAATTACTAATACAAAATATTAACTACTAATTTATAATTACTTATTATTAATTATAAACTACTAGTTATTAAGTACTAATTACTAATTATTAAGCACTTAATATTAATTACATATTACTAACAATTGTTAATTACTAGTTATTAATAATTAAGTACTAATAATTACTAATTACGGAGTACTAACTATTAATTTTTAAGTACTTATAACTACTAATTTACTAATTATTAAATAATAATTATTAATTATTAATTAATAATAATAGATTATTAATTACTAATTATAAATTATTAATTACTAATTTTTTATTACTAATTACTAATTATAAATTATTAATTAATAAGTATTGATTATGAATTACTAATTATAAATTATTAACTATTGATTATTGATTATTAATTACTATTTATAAATTATTAATTACTAATTATTAATTATTAACTATTGATTATTGATTATTAATTACTATTTATAAATTATTAATTACTAATTATTAATTATTAACTATTGATTATTGATTATTAATTACTATTTATAAATTATTAATTACTAATTATTAATTATTAACTATTGATTATTGAGTATTAATTACTATTTATAAATTATTAATTACTAATTATTAATTACTGATTATTAATTATTAATTATAGATTAATAATTATTAATTATTAATTACTGATTATTAATTATCAATTATCAATTATCAATTACTAATTAAAAATTAATAATTAATAATTAATTATTAATTAATTACCAATTATTAATTACTAATTATTGGTTGATAATTATTAATTATTAATTATTAATTACTAATTATTGATTGGTAATTATTAATTACTAATTATTAATTATTAATAATTATTAATTAATAAATATTAATTATTAAGTATTAATTATTAATTATTAATTATTAATTATTAATTATTATTAATTATTAATTATTAATTTCTAATTATTAATTATTAATTATTAATTATTAACTATTAATTAATAATTATTAATTATTAATAATTATTAATTATTAATAATTATTAATTATTAATTATTAATTAATAATTAAGGATAAAAAGTAATTTTTTTAATGAAAAGCCAAAAGCCAAAACCAAAAAGCTAGTAACACTAGCTTTTTGTTTTTGGAAGAAAAGCCGGCTTTTTCACCTAGCTGAAAACCCATTTACCAAACAAGTATTTTGGCTGTTTGACCAAAAGAAAAAGCCAAAAGCCAAAATCCAACCAAAGCCAACTAAAAGCCAATTACCAAACAAGGCCAAAAGCTAACAATTGAGGCGTTGAATAAGATAGCTAAAAGTAGAAATATTAACTTGAAATACACATTAATTATACCGATTAACACGTGATTTTAACATGCGTTTCTAAATTAATACTATTTTTTAAGAATTATTTTAAAGGTTATCTAACATCTTGAAGATGTTTTCATCAAGAATTCACATACAAATCTTAGAGTTGTATATTAATTTAATAATTTAAGAACACATGATAAAAAACTTATACTTGCAATGTATAATTGTATATACACATGAATAAATGAATAATGCTAGCTCATTACTATTTCAACTATTTCCCGATTTTGATTAATAAAAAATAATAATATATGTAAAAAAAAAAAAAAAAAATAATGCCTACATTATCCACACATAAATTGTGCAAGTAAAGGAGCAGAAGATAAGCCACTAATATAGCGTAGTGTAGCATATTTAATGTCCTTTTTAACTTTTTTTTTTAAAGTCAAACAATTTCATATTTATGTACGTACTGTATGATATATCGCAAAGTTGATGAATTAATATTTCTTTCTTTTTTTTTCTTTCCTTTTTTTTTTTTTTTTTTTTTTTTTTTTTTTTTTTTTTGACAAAAATATAATGTTATACGTAAAATTATAATTATGTTGTTGTATGTTAATGGATTAATTAAGGTTATTATACAATATAATTGAACTAAAAGAGCTTATTGCATTTTGTTTTGAGAATTGAGGCGGCATTGAATCATAGATAAGGATATAATTTAATCATAGAACATGAGTTGACATGCATCACACATACATTGCTTGCTACTTGCTATCTTAAATTCATCGGAAAAAACATAAATGATCCATAATACTAACAGTACAAAAATTTCCCATCATACAAGTGATAAAAAAAGGCTTTAATCACAATACCGTAACTCCATGCCATGAAAGCGAATAAGGAGATAAATATTCACAAATACTTCAGCTAATTCGAGTTATTATTAATTAATGAAGAAGGTCTGTGACGTGCTATATTACTATGCTAGCTTGTTGTGTATCACGAAATTTGGTAAGTTGGTAGCACTTTAAATAAATTAAAAGTAGTAGTTCAACCAATAATGTGAAATTTTCAGACAATATGAAATGGACCTCGGCAACCCGAACAAGGAGGAGAAGAGTTTGTCCACAAACAAGGCTTAAGAGCTTCTATAGTAAAACCAATTGGCTATACTAGCTAGGACTGTAGGAGTAACTCCTCTACCTTATAAAGTGAAATTATTTATCTCTCATCTTTTTCCAATGTGGGACACTCATAAGTGGGCTACAATAGATTTGAACAACCAAATCATATAGTGTGTGTGTGTATATATATATATATATATATATATATATATATATATATATAGGTGTAATATATTATTATTGTATTTGCTTTTTGACCTAATTCCTTCAATTCGTCCATATAATTTCACTCTCGATGTGTCCATGCAATTCCATGTCTTTTGTTATTTATTTTTTATTTTTATTTTTTCGTTTTCTTATTAATTTGATCCGTTTTGACTTTTGCATTACACAAAATACGTCGTACGCAGTATTATCACATATTCTATTTTGTCATTTTTTGTTTAAGAATTAGTACTCTATATAAGAATAAAAATAATCAAGTGAGAAATTAACAATAGAGTTTATACATTTAATAAACGAAAAGGCAATACATTACAATTTAATTAAATTGTAATAGCTATTTGCTAATTGCTATAATTCGTTCCACTAGGTCAATTTGTCACCTTGTAGCATGTATATATATACTCGTATATGTTTGGCAAAATCAGTCGCTTGTTACTGTCCTTTCATAAAAGAAGTGTAGTCCTATATTGACATGGTCGGTAATAAGCAAATAATTGAACATATGAAAAAGACCATGTTTACAGCATGATTTAACAGACAAACATACGTGATTTTCATGGCCACGTCACATCACATAAAACAATCACCAATTACTTTCATTTTCATTTTCTTTTTGATGACATAAACGTTACCAATTACCACTACGAGTACTAAATAAAGGTCCTTTCATATTATACAAGTATAATATTCTATATTTGATTGTCGCAAGATTTCCTTCTTCCAAATCGATTCATGTCAATCATGTACAGCTTGTGTGGATTGTGTTTTGTTTTGTGTTTTCTAGTTTTTTTTTTTTTTTTTTTTTTTTAATTGTTATAAGTGAAGAGGCAAACACTACGCGTATATAAAATAAAGTAAAATAAATTATTATTCGTACTTTAATTATAATTCTATAGAAGGAATTCAAATTTAACAAATCTATATATTAACTATTAATAAAATAAAACCTACTGACATCATTTTTTTTTTTTTTTTGACGGGAGACATCATTAAGGGACACTTCTTAATTTGAGTTAAGCACACAATTAGATACTCAATTCTTTAAAATTTCACCTTTTAGGTACTCAATTATTTTTACTTTGCTTTTGGGTACTGAGTTAAGAATTCAGGCCAAAAAAATTAAATCAGCCAAAGAATTGAGTACCTTGGGTTAAAGAATTTAGTACCCTTGGTTAAGTATGTGGGCCCCACCCGATTAAAAAATTAATATTTATATAAAAAAAATTGTATTAAATTAGACTAAGAAACTAGCCGTTGGTTTCTCTATTTAAAGAGGCATGAACCTGGCAGAAAATTCATCAAAAATAGCAAGAAAATTCATCAAAAAATTTTCTTAGTGTAAACCTGCAAGCAATCGATTAAAAGAAACAGATGGGCAGTCCTCCATCCACAGCTGCTCCTCAATCAAATTGAGGGAAAGTTTTGCTTAGAATATCATCCACATCTACCTTATTACAAGTTCTAGACTGAAAAGAAAAGCAACAAACATCAAACAAACTAGCCATGATTAGAACATCAAACAGACAGCAGCAAGTTGATTAGATGAAGACAATCCGAAGAGGCCTTCAATCTCCTAAGCCCAGCATCATACGCATATTTGAGGCCAAAAAACATGGCATGAGCTTCTTCCTTACAAGCACCAATTGAACCAGAAAAAGACTTGCTCCCAACCATAAGTTCATCAACAACAGCAGCTTAACCAGCAACAAAACAGGTTCATTGAGCATGTTATTTAGGCATAATTTCTGCAAGGTTTTGCCAGATTTTGTAGAAAAAAAAAAAAAAACCAGAAACATTCAACAACAACACTACCTTAATCCAACAACAAAGCAACAACAAAGCAACAAATTTAACACAAAAACCACAACCAATCGACATCATCAATTTCTTCAAAAAAAACCCCAAAATTCGAAAACCTTAAGTCGCAACAAACATCATCAAATGGGCAAAAAATCCAAAATTTATATCAAATTCACAACATAAATGATGAGAAATTGAGCTTACCTCAAAAAAATGGCGGCTTTTGGTGTCGTTTTCACCAGATTCGAGCACAAAGAAAGCTTATGGTGTCGTTGTTCTTCGACAGTGGAGTGCGCAGCAAATTTCCAGAAAAGGGAAAAAATTAACTCGCAAAAAGGGGAATAAAGAAATAGAAAGGAAAAAAAAATGGGTTGACTAGCGAATTTTTTAATCGGGTGGGGCCCACATACTTAACCAAGGGTACTAAATTCTTTAACCCAAGGTACTCAATTCTTTGGTTGATTTAATTTTTTTCACCTGAATTCTTAACTCAGTACCCAAAAGCAAAGTAAAAATAATTGAGTACCTAAAAGGTGAAATTTTAAAGAATTGAGTACCTAATTGTGTGCTTAACTCTCTTAATTTATTATGAAAATCACCAAAACTATTTTTGATATCATTATTTCTTCTCTATTTTTTCGTCCTAAGTTCTAAAACTAAACAAATATAGTATATCTTTCAAAATTAACTAATGAGATTATAGTTATATACTTTTCCGAATAAAGAATATTGACAATTATTTTAAACAAATAATATCTATTTAATCCGTGTAATGCACGGGATTAAACTAGTTCGTTATATATCAAATAAAATTTCTTTCTACAAAATTACTTCAACGATTTAAAAAGAATAATTTGTAGTCATCAACATAAGTTAGAATTTTAATCAAGCATATAAGAAATGGCAGAGGTTAATCAAGCATGATATATAGACTTTAATAAGTAGGATAAGAAAACTTTAATAACTTTTGTCAAAAAAAAAAATAAATAAAAAAAAATAAAAAAATAAAAATCACACACACTTTAATAAGTAAAATAAATACCTCTTATAAAAAAAATAAAGTAGAATAAATACCTATTAAATTCTTTTCAATATTTTTGAAGAAATTTATACCATGCAGGAATAATAATACTAAATTGTAGAAATTTTTTGTATCCATCAACGTCTGTATATAAAAAAAAATATGATATTTTTGTTTCTCGAGTTACATTCAATCGTCGGCATCAATTACATGTATTAGATTAAAGAAAAATTGTCAAAAACCATTAAGCGGTCCGCCAAAAATAAGTAAAACTATTGATTATTTCTAAATAATACAACCTTTAAAGGGTATCGCTTTAAACAGGATATTTTACCCAACCTTAATGACCGGTTGACATTATAATTTTTTTTAATAAATTCATTTAATACCTTAATTAACTCTTAATTAAACTTAAATTATGATCAACAATTATTTAAAATTTTTTTTTTAAAAAAAACATTCGCACCAGCCACCGTTGTCACCCACTTCCCTTTCTCTGGCGCGCCCCACTCCCTGCCCACCGACGTTGGCCGCGCCCAAATCCTCTCTCCGACGCCGGTTCCAACCCTTTCCCTGAACCAACAATCCCCTACCCGAAATCCCTCTTTCTAACCCGCAGTAATCTCTATTAAAAAAATCTGGATGTCCAGACACAGTAATTAAAATACACTTGTAACGCATGTGAAAATTAGATTGAAACAGAACACTAAAAAGTGCGTAATTCTCAATTACCATAATACAAGTAACATCACTACCAAACATTACATCTCTTATTGTTCCTAGAAACTTTATTTGAATAGGGAGTCCTATTATGCCTGGAGTCATAGTTAAGTCATCCATTGACTTATCAACAAGCTTATACCTGAAATCACCGCAATACCAACCAACTTTGTTTTCATTAAACAAGATACTATACCAATTACAATTGAAAGTTGAACATATGCGCAATATGTCATTCGAAATCATGACAAAATTTATATTTATCTTTATATGTGACAAAAGTCTCTTCCGGGTTGATACCAAAACTATGAAGCGAATTACGACTATGTCAGATGGATAATTGATACCATTTTGGTTTTAATCTTATATTCTACTTTATTGTTGTTGTTGAATCTTTAAAATATCACCCTCTATTTTATAAAATCTTTGAAATTTCAATTTCAATTAACATAATTATATGTGTTGACTATAAGCGATATATTTACGTAGTAATTGATAAATAACATTACATAGTTTGTTAATACATAAATAAGTTTAATGCAATTTGTTAAAATTTTAACTGAACGGTTAAAGAAAGGAGAGAATTTATCATATTTATCTTCAATCTTCTCAACAACTCTCTTTACTTGAACAATAATTTCGGCTTTTGTGTTACACTACAAAATCTCAGTTTCTCCCACAGCTTTCTTCAACTCTAAAGACTCCATCATTAAACTCTATGCAACTAGCTGGTTTTTTAATCCTCCAACCTCATATTCCACTACTCTCCCCACTTCACCAATAATTTCACTTTCTTCCACTGCTTTCTTGAACTCTAAAGACTCTATTTTTGAACCTAATACAACTAAATGGCTTTTCAATTCTTCAAACTCGGATTCCAAACCAGTTGAATTTTTTTTGCTAAATATGTAAAATATCAACCTCAAATTTTGAAATCTTGGAATTTGCAACTTTAATTTTGGAAATTTCAGCATTCTTCTCTGTGATATTTGTCATTTTATGTATAATTTGCTTTTAAGCTCTTCAAATTCTTCCCTCAATTTTCCAATAGCAGATTCATCAACACCCTCGTTCTTCGCCATATCTCAACCCTAATGATAGAACAAAGTGCAGTTTGTGGTTTGCGATTATCAAGTTAAGTTTTTCATAAATTGTGTTTATCTAGTGGGTTGAAACTGTACGGTCAAATTCAAGACGGTTTTTTAATAATTGCAGTAAAATTAATCGAGTAGCGGGCTAGTGGGTATAATTTTCTAAGCAATTAGCTCAACCCAATCTTGATTATTGGGCCAAAAAGGTTTGGTTGATACTAGGGTTGAGCGTAGCAGGGTACCCTGTAAAAATCTCAAGAACCGAAACCTATTACAACAGGTTCCTAAAAATAGGAATCGGAACCAGTTCAATAGGTTCCTAAAAATTGGGAATCAGAATTGGAACCTCAGGTTCCAGTTCTGAAACAGGGTACTCTGTCTTTCAAAGTAAGCTTAATAGTTATTTGATTGTCTAGAATATTTAATACAAAATTACAAATACTTATATTAATACCATTAATTAAACCATTAAGAGTAAGATGAAAAATGAATAAGAGGAGGGAGAGAGGTAGGTGACTGCTTTTATACAATTTTAATATAGGGCTTTTATACTTGGGCTTAAATGATAGGTTCTAGTTTCATGCACCCTATAGAGAACCTATACTAACAGGGTACCCTACAAGTTCTGGGTCCAAAATTATGTTACCCGAAACCAGAACCTGTTGCAACAAGTTCTCATATTTATTACCCGGAACTGGAATCTGATCTACAGGTTCCGGTTCTTAAACCTGCGGCTCCGAGCAGGTTTCGGTTCCAGAATACCCTGAATTTTTGCGCACCCCTAGTTGATACTTCAATGTTCTGTAGTACTAGGATAAGATTGGTTGTTAAATTTGCATCGTATCCCCTAAATAATTTTTACACCTTAAAAATTAATTTTGGCTTACTTATCATAAATTTCAATACCTTACTAATAAAGAGTGCCAAAATGATGTCCCTACTATCAGTATGGTTAGACGACGATGTTAAAACAGACTCTTTCCTTACAAAATGACTTATATGAGTGTCTACCAGCTTGGACATAAGTTGTCTGCAAGTTCTTCTGTTAGGTTGATCATGCTGATATCTGAGAAGCAATCTACCTCCCACTTTTTCTTGACTCTCACAAGTTGGAAACAAGGCAACAGGATTATGAGCTAACCCTTCAACTATAATCTATTATAAGCATAGTGTGTACACGATATAATTTTGAATCACAGATTTGCCAGTAATTTTAGATTACACTTTATACACAGAATACTGGATAAGTAGTTACAGGATGTATGATCTAACTGCAGTGATTATTCGGATAAACACAACCTATATGCCACGGTTTGGACAAGCATTTGCAAAGTGAGATGGATCACCACAAGTAAAGCATCTTCTTCCGGATACAGGTTCACCTGTTGCTGAAACAAAAGTCGTATCACTTCCACGACCCCCACCACGGCGCCCCCTACCTCGACCACCCCGTCTACCAGATGTAGCATTTGAGCCTCTTCCATTGGTATGCAAAGCATTCTGTCCTCCAGCGCCACCATCAACCATATCTTCCCATCTGATTTCAGGTAACAGAAAAACATTAAGGTGTATGCATAATTGCATAGAGCTGGATAGCTGGCTTTGACAACTACATTGTACTTGAGCAAAAACCTACAATGTGATCACTGTGATGTACCTAGTGGTTTGCAACTTTGCATATATTCTTGTAAATATCCGGTTTGGACAAAATTTACAAGTCAACAACATTCTGAAATAAGAATTTACATAAAACTAGGGCTGCATATGAGACTCCTACAAACCAAATCTTGGTGGGCAACTTGCTTAAGGCCTATGAGGTAATAAAAACAAGCAGCTGTTATTTACACAGAAGTACTAACACAGCCACACGCCCATACCATCTAATTAATGCTTGAAGGGAAAAAAGGGTCTTGGTGGGGGTACTGGGCCTGGGACAAGGCAGGTTCAGGAACTCACCATTCAAAAAAAAGGAAAAAAAGAAAATCTTAAGCACAAATTTGAGATTCGGTACATACACAAAGAATCTGCACTCCTGCGATTGACATGAATAAAACTTTCTGCCCCTATTATTTGCAGTATTTGCTGTTCGCAATACACAGGGTTCTCCACACGAACTACATGATACTGAGGAACTCTCTGTAACAGCAGAGTAAAGTCAGGAAACAGTTTATGTATATCAACATTAGCAAAAGTTGATCCTAAGAACGTTCAAGACACTAAACTATATGAAAGTACAATTAGGAATAGACCCTTAAAACTTGGGAGAATAGACTTCTATCACTAAAATTTGACATGCATTAGTCATTGTTTTTGTTCATAATTTCCCTAATAACTTCTTGCTTAATTATTTTGCAATTACAGATTGAGCCTATTTGACAAAGGAAATTATTATTTTGTTCTCATTAAGTAGTTACGAGAGTAGTACGGAGTACGAATTTATACTGTCAACAATGATGAAAACTGTCATCATTCCACATGAAAAATATAAAAGCATATAAATATAGAAGCAACAAAGATCAAATTTCAAATTCTTGACACCTGAAAAAAGCAATTTCAAATGCCCTGATACGTTGGTCCAGAAAGCTAATAAACTAGTCTCACAGTGAAGTTGTAAAAAGCTTGACGTGAACAAAGCCAGAAAACTGTCATCATTCCACAAATTTTTATTGGACTAGCCATCCAGGAAGAAGAAAATGCTATGTCTACCAGATATTATAAGACAAGCTGTGAGGATATCTAGTCATTAACTACAGACTCCATATAAGTTTGGCTGGCAATAGAAAAGCATGATCAGTACAGCCTTAAAAGCTTGAAGAAGGGGAGTGAAATAGTAATACAATCACCATACCATCAGTATGATTTATTGCTCGAGACCTAGCATGTCTAGATGTTGAGACCTGGGAAGGGCAATCATTCGAACTATGGCCTGTCTGTCCACAGTGGGAGCAGACACCACGCTGCACATTACTTGCCATATTTCTAGCAGAAGTGGTGGTTGGAGTTTGTCCTCGCACTGCAGCTAAATGGAAAGAAAACAGTCTGATAACCACAGATTATATGGGAAAGCAGAAAGCAAGAATTTCTAGATAATTCCTCCCTATCCATCCAATACTCTCAACCCCCTCTCTTCACACAAACAGTTCCAAAGATTATTTAAATCCATTTATGTGTGTAATACATTCTTGCAAGCAAGAGCACAAAACAAAAGGAATTTCAAGGGGATGATGCAAGGATGTCCATTAACCTTTCAAGGAAAATTATTATCACAAGTTATTGTGTAATCTTCCATTGAAATAGCTAAAAGTGACTAATAATTATCACCAACTCAACTACCCTAATAGAGGTTCCCACCCAAATCAGGATTGGGGTAGGAGAGGGAGGGGTCAGATGTATACAGCCTTATTTCTATAAGAAAAAGTTGTTTCCAATACTTGAAAATCTTTGGAGACAACAAGTACAGCACAAACATAAAACTGTAGAGCATTGTATTGTAGAAGAACCTACAGGCATTCTTAATTCTGGGAAGAATAATTAACCTTAAATATAGCAATATTAAGAGACACAACATACCAGATGTCCCAGAAAGATTGCGAGGACCAGTTCCACATATTTCTGTTAACTGTCTGAGTGTGTCATCACATCCACCAACACAGCCTGGGAGGAAATTCTGAATTAGTATTTACAATGGTTCCCAATTTTTTTCTAAGGTCTAGTCTATAGTTGATAATGATTTAAAAAAAAAAAAAAAAAACGACTTCCGTTTCAAATTATTTGCAACGATTTGACATAAGGTGTGAGTAGAAAATGTCTAATCGTTGCATATATTTTGAAACATAGGTAGTATGCAACATATCAGTTAGTCCAGTTACAGTGTTTTTGGATGAGGAGAATTGAAGAGGAAATTTATAAATGAACTATTTAAAAACATAGTTATGTTCAATTATGGAAGGCAAGGAATAGTAGAGATCCATATCCCTTCCCTTTTTATAAATCAAATCCTTTCAATAAGAAAAAGGCAACCCTTCCTTTCGCTCTTCTTTGTGCAATCTAAATAAGAGACTAGTTCTCCTCCCCACACCATCATCCCTCTGCTAAAAAAAAAAGGTTTTTTCCAGTGTACACTCTTCTCCTGAAAGTAGTACGGGTTTGTATCTCCCTAAGCTTAATGTGATGAAGGACCACCACCTAAAACAGAAAGAAAAAAAAAATTGCAAAATATCATGGCATAAAAAGTACCTAAATGATCCACACTGTAATTTGGAGGAATTTCCAACCGCCGAAACTTGAACTGTATTAAGAACACTGGACCTGGATGCAATATGTGATTAGTGATACAGTGTGTAAATGTGAAAACTAAAAAGGTAGCCCCTCAATACGGTGAAAAATAAAATAAATGGAGTACTAATGATCTACAGCCTATACAATCTCCCAATTGACCATCCATGGCTACAGAATTCAAAATTTATAACAACCTGGAGAGCACAAGTTGCATATATTAGAGGTCACAGTTGCTTCTGATATAGATCCAGGTAGCCAAACAACATTTCTACACTGCAAATTGCAGCAAAGTCCAATTAGTACTTGCCTGAAACAAAATCTCCATAATGGATGAGTAAAGCAGCAATATAGCAACAAGAAAGAATCATGAAAGATCATGATAAAAGGTTCAAGTTTGAAGAGCAAGTACAGAACACAGTGATTTCCTTCTGAGAAAAGATTTTGGTACTCATAAAAATGACATTGGCAATTTGGCACACCTCTTTTTACAGAAGCCTTATTATGTTTGAATGTTTCACAGTAGGATTTGGCACTCCTCTTCTGCCAAGAAGCCTTTTTATAATTCAAAATAGGATTTGGCACAAATATTGCGGCAATAATATAGACCAGGAATAGCATGGGATAGTTAAAATATTAAAAAAAAAAAAAAAAAAAAAAAACGAAAAGTGAACTAGTGGAGCATGCGGCAATCTTACGGAGTAAGAAATAAAAAAGGCATCAATTAAATTTTGTGCCCAAAAGGGTTTTTTTTTTTTTTTAAAGAAAATTGAAGGTGATTTTTATATCTTAAAAAGAAGTTTTAATCTTGAGACATCATATTATGAAAGTGTGAAAAACATAAAGGGACAGAGGGCATATACGGGAAGGGGAATTAAGACAGCTTATTGACAGACTCCAATGAGCTACAAGCCTAGATTAATGAAGTAGTGAGTGTGGATAATCAAAACCTCAACCCTTCAAGACAAAGAAAACAAAGCCAATTCAAACCATACCATGAATCTAAGACAAGAGGCAGCCGTTTAAATATGGTGCAGTCCAGGGGTCAAAATGCCCAACCTTAGTGGTATCATTAAGGCTCTTCCATAAATTGGTAAATTGCAGTCATAGATTACTAGAGCCAGACAAAAAGTACAGTCACAAGAATATTTGCAACAATGACAAAGATCCACTTAGTTAGACAATTCCCATGCAACTAAAGAAAAGAACACTTGTACTATGATCAGTTGATTCAGTTCCAGGATTCAAGTTCACTAATTTAAATAAGTAAATGGAAATATTCAAGATTTCAACCACCATACAAAACATAATTACCAGAGGAAAGGCCAAGCACGAAACCATGAATTTTCCATCCTGCATAAAAGAAATAAACAGTGAATAAACAAAATTGATATTTTATTCTGTAAAAGCTGCAATCTTCAAATCAGCAATCCTTAATCCTATTAGCAGTTGACAAAGCCTCTATAGTGAAAAAGCACTCCAAGTGACTTATAACTTATAAGGAGCGCATATTAGATCATATCAGTATCACACACATAGATATCATCCCATAAGGACATTGATGGTTGTGGCCTTGTGGGTATATGTTAAACATCACAAGAGTGCAAAACTGGCTAAAAGCCAAAAGAAAAAAAAAAAAAAAGGTCAAATCAAGGCTTGCAAGGGCAATGTAATGCACTGCCTCTGTTAAAAACATTTATATGGCATGCTTGATGCAACCATGAAAGGGTTCAGGGTAAGTGGCACAAACCAATGCCCGTCCTTTCACGGATTCATTCCATTTCTATACATGTGATAGAATAAATTGCACGCATTTTTTTTATTTCTTTAATTGTCAAATCCCATTCAAAGTCATTTAGTGAAACACTGCAAAACACAAGTAAAGTCGCCCTGAAAATAAAGGGGAAAAGTACAATCTGAACACAACTATGCCTAAAAAAGCTATAATTCTTTGATTTCTCACCGGTTTGCGTTTCAGTGCCATATCAGCCTGTTGGCAAAGACCACAGCGGCGAACAACATCACCGATTGTCTGCTGCTCTTCTGCCCCAGATCTATTAGTTCTACAGGGAAGAAGGAAAAAAAAAATTAAAGCAAGGACACCAACTTGAGGAATACTCCTTTCCTCAGACAATATTAGTGTAACCTGTCATAGACCAACCCACAATTTAATAAATATTGCATTGACAAATAAGTGAGTAGTAATTGTTAAGATATAGCACTAAATAAGAAACATAGTGCACTCAACAATAAACTGCAATATAGATGTTCCTTTACTCTACATAGTCAAAGTATAACCAACTTTTTCGTATGTAGGTTGTACCTGTCAAAAAATATTTCCATGGCTTCAAAGAGTTTAACTTTGTTCACCCTAGCCTGCAAATTCCCTCAAAAAAGCACCAAAATTCAAAATTTATATATGAAAAGGTCACAATAACACACATCATAAATTGCAAAATGTTCAATGAAATAGTGCAAAGGCATACAGATGCTGTTTATTTGAGGGTCACAGACACTTACATCTAAGAAACAAGCTTTCATTTCTTGCAAACATGAAGCCAAAATTTCTGCTTTTCTCTTGGTTCCTAAGCTAACAGCCCTCATATCATCCTCCATCTTGGATCTGAGATAAGGTTTCCAGAGCTCATATCTGAATACGAAAACACAAGAAACAGGGATGGACAATTTAACATCAGAAAAGAGAGTAGGAACTAGGAAACCATGGAATGAATGCATTTTGCCACCAAAATCTATTGAATTAGGTATCAAACTTTACAGCCCGTTAGTAGGAGATAATAAATGATGGTAATAGTGATGAATATATATGTTTTCTGAGATTAAAGTCACATGGAAAAGCCCATTATGGGACCCACCCCCCAAACATGTAGTTTTCTTCATAAATGTTCATTACCACTCTATACCAACTCCAAAGTGGTGCTAGATGGTAACGGAAAAAATTTGAAGAAAAAAGTTGGGACAGACAAGTGTTTCCATAGAATCAAACACAAGACCCTACAAGACACAAATAAAATGATCACTATCACGACCATTTATAGCCTACCAAAAGGGAGGTAAGAAGAATAACTAGAATCAAACCCTAAAACATGTAAGGGGGCACCATTTTAGGAGGAACAGCAAGGGATTTAATCATTTAACAATGTTCCAAGAATGAAACAATAGATGAATAATCCTACATCATCAGTGAATGTGTTAGACCCCAACTGCGCCACCATACTCATCATCAAGCATTGCTGCCAAAAAATCTGGCTGTCATCACTGGTCTCACCCACAACCATAAAATCCTCTTTTTAGCATCTTTGGCAATATAGTATATGGCAAGGGTAACTTGCAAGGGGTGGGCTAGTAGCCAGTAGAGACTAGAGAGGTGGAAGTGGGTGGAAATACGATGGAGAAGAAGGTGGTCAAAGGTGGTTGCATGGTCCCATGGTAGTGGGTGAACATATTTTTAGAATTTCTTTTAATTTCCAAAGGAGTTCTAGACTTCTAGTAGGGGATGGGAGTGGAGATTTATAATTCTTCTCTTACAAAAACAGTCCGAGTGGGTATAAACAAGGTATAAGAACAATAACAATAGGAACCAAAATTTGATCTTCTGCCATTCAAGCGGGTAAATGATTTATACTTTTAATTTACTCAGTTTCAACAAGGTATAAACAAGGGAGTCCCTATCCCCAAGAGACTCAAGATGAAACTAGGTATATAAATTAGATATTCTTGTAGATGGTGGGTAAAAATTGTGACAGCAACTGACTTACCCCATGTCATCATAACCCATAACCAATGATTCGCCCTGAAAGAAAAATAAAATTCGAAATAATTAAAAGCTGAAAATCAAAGAACCTGAAAAAGTTAACAGAAAGCATATACTGAATTGTCAGCAAAAGTTGGAAGAAAAAATTCACTACTAGCTACTTAGGAGGAATATTCCACATAGATGAGGTTAGAAAGAGTAACATATACACAAATAAGGAAAAAAACCAAACCAAGCCTGATTTGAACAGGCCAGCAAGTATAGAAAATGAAAATATAAAAGAAAGCTCAGGAAAGTTATATGCTAGAAATTGGCATGATAATGCAAATACATAATCATCAAGCAAGGTATAAGATGAACTGCACTGGAAAGAAATAAAACCATTAATCGCAACTTCAATGGCAAGCCAATTGTCAAATTAGCTTGTCATGCCACATAAGCTTTCAAGCTAATTATGTTTGTAGCTAGTTTCATCCCCAATGGCTAGCTATTAGCTTACTATTTAAATTATCAATTTATTATTTTTATCTTAATTACTAATTGACTTTTAACATTTTCTTTTTGGCAAGTTTTTTTCAAGCAAATTAGCTTGGCAAAGCTAATTTGCTTGATTAAGCTAATTACATATTTTTGCTCCAATGGTCAAGCTAGTAGCTAGGGACTATTTAAAATTGCAAGCAAGTCCCTAGTTACAACCATTGGAGTTGCTCTAATATGTTTAAATCTAGTAACACTAATCCCATCAGACAGTACAAATCTCGCACATATGAGTTTCTGGTATGAGCATGGAAGCAAGATAGCAAACTCACGCTTTCACTTACAAAAACGAGGGAGCTCTAACCATTATGATACATTTTGCATAGTAACTATAGAGCTTATGATAGTATACATAGCAACACCAATCACTCACATGTCGTTGTAAGTAGCTCTAGTATCTGTTCCAAACAAATACCCCAGCATAATCTTAATAACTGCTTTCCTAAGAGTTTGTTGTGGAAACCAGTTCCCAATTTGTTTTCCCCAAACCCACCTGTATCATGACCAGGAAAATGATTCTACAAAAACTCCAAAGCATAATAAGCATTAAATATAAAGTACATATAAGATTTTAAATAAAAGCCACACAGCACTGATTTCCGCTCTTAATCTAGGCATTCAAAAATAAGAACAGCAAAATTAGTTTTGATAGCGATAAGAGTAGCTGGATTTTGCAAACAACTAGAACAGAGGAGATTGAGAGAAAATAATATAGGTCAAGCAAGAAGCAACCAATCCAATAATTAAAAAATGTAAGGTAAAGATCACTCACAAGATTAGTAGGCGAAAAACGAGTATTTGCATCTTTCGTAGCATAGAAACGATCTAACAGCTTCTTTATGTGATCATGCATGGTTGCATCAGTACCGATTCCTGCCTATATGAAAGCCATGATGCATAATTACTGATTAAGAATAAATATACAGCATTTAACATTATAAATCAACAAATAGATTTAACGTATATAAGTTTAACTATAAATCTCACACACTTTATCCATGCAGCTCAGCAAATCAGCTTCACTTAAGAGCGGCGGTGGTCTGGTCACTCCTGTGTCTAAAGTCAACGTAGTTGGAGTAAACTGCAAAAGAAAATCTCAAGTAATCATCTTCATGGTAACATGAAGGTGGAAACCATTTCTTAACACCATTGGTTGCCTGATTGGTGGATAGACATATGAGATATAACAACTTCCAGTAGTCATTAAACTAAATGATTTTGTTCCTATCATGAAATGAACAGTTAGAAGGGATCGAATATGATCTCCTAAAGTGATTCTACTGCACCACAATAATTGTCACAACTAGTTCTGATTCAGTTTGTACTGTTGCCCTTATTATTCTTAGAGTTATAAATGTCTGATGCTCCAATCATTGTTATGGGAGCTTTGGGGTAGATATCATTACCACTAACGTTGAATATATTATTTTTAGGCGCCTAATATTTTAAACATAACAGTTTGAAATTTTTCTTATTGGAAATTTAAGCATTTTAATCTGGTTATGAATTATTATTTCTTTTTCCTTCCATTTATTAATTTCGGTAATAATTAGTGACCGGCAGATTTTGTGAGAAGAAAGGGCATAGGGAGTAATTACCATCCTGGGAAAGATTGTAATGGGAAACTGATGACCTTTCTTCTCACGAAATCTGCAAGTCACCAGATTCCCGTAACAATTGGAGACTAGATTGGAGACAGAACTAACAAAAATCTTACGACGGAATGGAATTCTTGTTGAATGCAACTCGGCACTAGAAGGTGAAGAGCTTGAGTAAAATTCCCTAGCCTTGCCTAATATCAAGATAGAAGATGAAGCCAAACCCATTACTAATGGACCCATGAGAGTACTAACTACTAAGCATCTTAATTATTCCAATGACTGCTGACTCAAACCAGTTTACAAACATCCGTCAATCTAATTCTTATCACCTTTCACAAAAATATTATCATAAAAATACGATAAGAAAGGTCTTGAACCTTGAATTTCTTTCAAAACCAATAAGAATTCCCCTCATACCTCCTCTCTTGAAATCACAACAAATCTAGCTGCCTCTTGGCAAGAGCCTTAAGCATAAGCCATGGTGCTAGAATATAAATATATGAATTAGATGACAATCCTCCATGGGAATCAAAATGACAAATACCTTTCAACCGCATGACAATATGAAACTACCAAATTTCATATTTATTTTCTTAAGAGTGCTCAAACAAACTTACTTAATGAAAAGTAAAATCATTTAGCTTCAATATTGCTCCTACAGTCTTACAAGGTAGGGAAACCCTTTCTAACATCACCCCTGAAAAACTGATCATGCAGTCTTTTTTGGGCTAATGTAACCAAGACTTTCAACATCATCCTAAGAACAGCTTTTCATAAAAGGCTCACTACTCTTTGAAAAGCTACTTTTCCTCCTCGGCTTCTATAGCCCAACAACACCAAAGTAAATACGTAGTAATTAACATAATGCCATATTTAGGATGAAAATTTTCTTCTTCCTGACAAACACTCCATACCATCGAGATACAAAGCAATAATTTAAAACTCATCAAATTATTATCCAAATCTCCATCCAAAGTCACCTAATTCAAGTGTATCTTAATTCTCATCAATATTTCATCTTTTTATTGATAAATAAGCTGGAAAAATATCCCACCAATCTGTGGACAATACAGCAAATCTAATGATTGATCTATTAATCATTCGAAGTAACATCATTCAGCCATGTTAGCAATGTTCATGAAAGAAACTAAAAAACAGTTGATATAAATCCAGGAAGACTTTGAGACGTATCCGGTGAAGATTGAAGAGCAAACCTGTTGTCCAAACATATAAGTTGGAATCATAGATCCTCCCCAACTTTCAAAACGGTAGACATCCAAATAATTTTTCTGCAAAGCAAGCAAGACAAGTTAGTAGTGAAAGAAATATTATTGTCAATATCATAATCAAGACACGTGTCTCCATACCACATTCCAGCTACCTACCAAAATTTACATGAAAAGAGTTGAAAAATTATTGCTTGTAGATAAGTGAACAACTCTCTCCGTATCTGAATAAGTGAATCACTAATTTTAAATGGTCGTATCTGAATAAGTGCATCACTTCCTTACATGGAACTATCTCTCTATATTTTATAACTTATCTTTCCTCCCACTAACCCCACTTGATATTCTGTATTATTTCTCTCTTCCCATGATCCCGACACATACTCACATTATCATTCTCAGAATAAAATAACCTCCCACTCAATTAATAGCAATATATATAATTGTCAATTTCATCCACTTACACATTAAAATACCCACTTTATTACAAATGTTTAAAACTTTGTGCACCAACAAGTGATGCACTTAAATAGATACTGGGGGAGTAATATTTTTTATTATCAATGAGTAAAAATTATATTATAAAAAAAAATGATCCGAAAACTATATATTGAGACACTTCCAACAAATACCCACAACATTGGTCAAAGTGGATAATGTAAATAGTGCATCAATCCAAACTAAGGCAATTAAAATAACAGAAGAAGTAAAACACTAAAACATAACAACTTCACCAAGGTGCCGTGAACACTTTGAGGCCAAAGTTAATATGATTTTTAAAAGGAGGAGGGGAAATAAAAGCAAACGTGGCATAAGACTTTTAATTAATTATTGTCATCTTGTGAAGGTAAAAATTAATCTCCCAATTACATCAATAAGAAAGAGGCAACAATGTTTATTTGAATGAACTTCGGGCTCTATAAACTACAAACAATTTGAGAAGGACTAACAAAACTAAGTTTCATAGGCAATTACAGCATCCGAACGTAACCTATTGCCTAGAATGGCGGTTTATCTTCTTGCTAGTAACTAGAAGCGCAAGCTGGCGATATCATTTTTAAAGCTATTCCTTGTATCTAGGTCTAAATATTTTAAAGAAAATTGAACTACAAACTTACAGCAAGTATCACTCTTCCAGATGCGGAAAACATTTCACCAGCTATATCAATTTCTACCGTAGTCTCAGCGCTCACAGCTGGCTGTGAGACACAAGCCAGGAAATGGCGAACAACCAGCTCATATACATTCTGCAAACATGGGAGCACCCAAAAATCAGAATAGTTAATTTAAATAAATAAAGCGTCAAAGCCACCCTTAATATGAGATAATTAATTACACATTAACATTCACATTTTTGAGAATAGTGAAAAGGCAAGTTTTAAAATCAGTGCATGCAATTTATAATGAGATTACTAATACAATTTCAAACAATAAGGTAATATAGGAGAACTAACATTGTGGTCCTGGCTCCATCCAGACTCCCCAGCAGAAAACTTTGTTGGATGAATTGGTGGATGAGCTTTGTCATCATGGCCACCACTTCCAGGGTTTTTCCAAAGATCTGCCTCAGGGTCCAATAACCGTTGTGCATAGGTACCCCATACTGGATGTGCTTGTTGTTCTTGCACAATTGCCTAAATTTTAAAGGTTTAAAATATCAAATCAATTCATAAACAAAATCAAAATTGCAGAAAGCAAAGCAAGATAAAGAAACAATAGGTTGGTGCATATGAAGATGTCATGTTTCTAGTGAGAAACAATAATAAAAAATTTAAAAAAAAAAAGGGCACCCGGTGCACATCGGCGTCCCCGCTAGGCGAGGGTCCGGGGAAGGGTCCCACCACAAGGGTGTATAGGGGGCAAGCCTTCCCTTGTCAATTTTGACAAGAGGCCGCTGCTAGGACTTGAACCTGACCTCAAAGACACGCAGCGATACCTTAACCGGTGCGCCAAGACTCCCCTTTCTAGTGAGAAATGATGACTTAATAATAGGTAAAAAGATAGATCAGAGTTACCAACATGCAGATCAGTCCTAGCCGAGAAAGAGTCAGTCTCGGTTCGAGGATAGCTAATGAAACCAGATTGGTATAGCTCTTCTGCCACCTGAGAAGACAAGCAGAAATTTTTGATAGTAAATGATGTGATTTTGTAGACAATAGGACCAGCATTCAGTCACTAATCTAGCATACATGTTTTACTTCACCGTTTCGATGGTCCATGATACAGCATAATACGTTGGTAAGACTAAAAAATTGGAAAGTTCTAAGATGACTTTGAACTTGCACATCCACACTTAAGACCAAAGCAGCCAAGAAAGCACTCATTTATAGCAGAGTGGATATGTTAGTAAATCTTCAGGGACGAAACATTCAAAATGAATAAGAATATGGGGAAGTTTACATCTGAATAAAAAGATAATGGAATTTTAGGCAGGCCAACAAAAAGCGTACAGCTTAAGCCTTAAGGAGCTCGTGAGCCAAGATTATTACCAGGGATCCTATTTCAAACCAGAAAACTTTGTCCAAAGAAAAAGAGACAAGCAAGTCATTCAGTTAAGTATTTGAGTGCATCTATATTTTTAGTTCTATGTAGTAGTAAATTGGATGTATTGTGCAAATGCCTTCTTGACATAGTGGTCGTGATAAAGATTAATGGAAATATTAGCTAGTAGTAAAGTAAAATGTCATCAGCAATACAGCGACCAAAAACAAATTAAGCCCACAAGCTAAGATATTGCACACCATGCGTGCACAATATAAGAAATATGTATGTAATATTATAGTAGTGGAAGTTATAAAATAAAAGGTTGAATTATTACAATTAGTAGTAGCCCATTACTCAACTATGCCATGAACAATAAAACAAATCTAGAAAAAATATTTGATTACAAAGTTAACAGACAATCCTTCAAAATTTTCCGGCCATTTCTGTAAATTATATTAAGTTTGCAGTATTGCTACTCTAATCTCTTAAATTAGCAGGATTGAATATTTTTTGACGATACATTTCTTCTAAGATCAATTATGATAAACAGTACTCCTGGCCATACATACCTTCATGGTGCGTTCGGAACTCAATCTGAAATATCGTGACGCGCGTTTTTCAAGTTCAATTGTACTTAATGGGTAAGGAGGATATTTTAGTTTTTCCTGCTGTCTAACCATTGTAACCTGGCATTAGCATTTTGTGAATAATCAGCTCTTGAAACTGTTGATTGCAACTTAATTCTAAACAGTTTGCTATGAAAGCCAATTAAAATCATTTTACTCACAGTAGCAGTTGGTTCCTCAACACACATCTCATAGATGATGACTGCACAGGTATAGTCAAACATATGGCCACGCCTGTAAAACAGTTCAAGATTTAATCTTTAATAGTTAAAAATTTTACACAGAATGACAGAACTAGAGAGATGCTGACAAATTTTACATCCAACTGAAATTTGCAATTCCTTCCTCTGAGTTGTGAGAACAATTGATAGTCCAAAACTCTTCCGGTTCATGTGCTTGTATTTGCCAATACCTTTCCACAACAAAGCCAAGTGTTGGAAACTACAAATGACACGAGAGCTTCTATGTCAAAATAAATGAGGAGAGGGAGAGGAAGAGGAAGAGGGGAAGAAGAGGAGGTAGACAAAAGGACATGCATACATGCAAGATGACCAATGGAATAGGGATGAGTTAATGCAGCAACAGGTGGCACTACCTGACATGGACCATAACTTAAAACAAGACTTCTGTCCTCAGTAGCAATATTGAAGTTGAAAGCATCTTTAAGAAGCATTGTCTGGAACCTGGTGAAAGAAGCACCAATACGTAGATCTATCTCCTGCAGAAGCAATGAAAATAATACCTGTAAAAGGGTATAGAGAGAAGCTACAAGCAAACCAAAACAAAAAAAAACAAAAAAAAAGGACCACTACGAGAATGACCCAAATGTATTACTTGGCGATTTCAACCAAACAGTAGTTATTATGAAGGTCATATAAAACAAGAAGAGCTTTGAGTTTGAACTTCACATAAGTCTGGCTCCCCCCGATTAAACAAGGGGGAGAAAAAAGAAAGCCAGTCCAGAATCTGCAACTACGGCTCATAGGCATACATGTCATTAGACTGTTCACTATGTATGTCCAGATGTAAAGAAAAAACTTTATAATCTTCATTCGAATATCAGCATGTAGTTAATTCTTTTAACTCTTTTGTTATATGTTCAATTGATTCGCAACACAACAAGTCAACAACCAGTAAAAGGGTTACAAGCCCTTGCGCAAGCAGAATATATAGGAAGGCCAGCAAACAGGTACAAGTCGTTCAACAACATGCTTCAATTCCACCCACTCACGTTTCCAATAACACCCAAAAAAAAAAAAAAAAAAAAAAAAAAACTAAATAAAAACACACACACACACAAATGAATAAGTGCCTGTTTGGCCGGGGTTCTCAAAGAGCTTCTGAGGGGTAGAAAGAGAAACTTGGCCAAACATTGTAACTTACAAAAGTAATTTTAGCTTCTTGAGAAGCCTGCTGCAAAGAAAAGTATGTTGTTGAAGTAGAAGCTACTAATTGTAGCTTCTTGGTTCAGTTTATCGGGGAGGAGATTTAGGCCATTAAATGAAATTTTTTGCGGACCAATATGCCCTCATAAATGGTTAAAAGGACCATATATCCTCACATAAAATCAAGTCCTCTGTCTCTCTCTCCTCCATCTTTTGTCTCCATAGATTTGACTACAAGTATATGCTCTATATCTGCTGCTAAAACGACCCCGAAGAATTACCATTCGCCGGTCTAATGGAGATTGTGGTGGCGAAATTGGTACACAAGTAGAGGATCGGAGGGCGGGGGATTGATGAATCAGATAAAAGTTCAGATATCTTTAGGATGGGTTTCTAGTTTATGGATTAAACTTTAACAAGTGACAAACTTAAGAACAACATTAGAGATTCATTAGTAATGGTGCCATGGTGGTGGGTGACAATAACGGCATAGAATAGCAGCACTAGCAGGGGAAATGTAGATCAGAAATGTGAGAAAAATAATGGATCTTCTATTAAAAAAAAAAAAAAAAAAAAAAAAATGACATGATGAATACTCATTTTATTTATCAACTAAAAATTAATCTTCATTTATCAGATAAATATTAATCGATTTTTATCCAATAAACATTACTCTTCATTTGCTTGGACATATTATAATAGGCCAAACAATGTAAAATTGTTTCTTATTTCTCAAAAGCACTTCTTAAATTTTGTGGCCAAACAAATATGTTTCCCACAAGTGTTTCTTTAGAAACAGTTTCTAGAAAACTACTTCTAGGAAACGAAAACTGTCTTACAGGACCTTGGCCAGACATACCCTAAAGCATTTGAAAATCTGTATAACATTGAATTTACAAAACATTGAAGTTTGAAAGAAATACACAAAGAAACAAACCTGCCTTGCATCTACAGCCTCGGCAAATGATTGATTTGGTCGAACAAGGTTCTGTACTGCTTCATGGATATCCCTAATAAATCCAAAATGACAATCCATTAGATTAAACCCCATAGTATAATAAATCCCTGTATCATATTATGTAGGTTCATACCTGTCAATCAAAGCAGAAAAGCGAGCCCTCCATGTATTCAAGTTGGGGTTAGCTTCTGCACAAACCTCAATTACCTCAAACGCAATATTTTCTCCTTCCCTATCACAATCAAGCCACAGTATGAGCCATTGGCAGCCCCTTGCTTCCTGTTGCAGTGTTCTCTTGATATCCAACTTGTCCTAAATCATAAACATCAGTTATGATCATTAACCATTCATCCTAGAATTACATAAGTTAAGAATTGAGAGAACTATGGAAGCATAACTTAGAGCAAAAGTTGAACAAGGCAGGATACCTCTATATATATCATACCAACTGTCTATAACTAAAACCGATTTAAACTTGTCTTCTCCTAATTCTCATAAGACCGAAACCTACATACTGTCTGAATCAAGTATTCCAAATAATCTGTCTAACTCGTATCCTATAAAAGTCCCACTATAGAACAATTGCCACACATACCTTTTAAATCCAAAAGTTGCAAACCCCACATACCCAAATTTATTAAAATTACACACTATGCTATATTTTTTTATCATCAATAGGGAGACACAAATGCCAAAAATTTAGACGAAATTCACTTCCTCAGCCTCATGTACCAACCCCGACACTTTAACCAACTAAGCTAGTTAGCATCCGCATTATATTACACAATGCTACTATACACCAACTAAAACATTTACCAACTAAGCTAGTTAGCATCCGCATTATATTACACAATGCTACACCAACTAAAACATTTACCAACTAAGCTAGTTAGCATCCGCATTATATTGCAATGCAGTTGAAAGTCGAAACCAACTAAAATATTTACCAACTAAGCTAGTTACCATCCATGTTATATTGCACAATGCTAACCGAAACCAACTAAAACATTTACCAACTAACATCCGCGCGACTTTGCACAATGCTACTCGAAAGTCGAAACCAACTATCTAATCAATCAAATAACAATTACACTCAAACTGAATTCACATAATGAAATTAAATTAGAGGATAAACCTGAGGAACAGTTTTATGAACGGGAGCTTGATAGAGGTCACTAGGATCACACGAATGCCATTTTCGATACCGCTGATCAAACTCGAGCTCCATCAGATGACCGGTGACGGAAGTGAAGAGCATATGAATAGGTTGACCTCGAATTGTGTAATCGAATTCGAAGATTTTGTTGTACCTGGATCGTCCTTCTCTAACCCTAAGTTGATTTCTTGACAAAATTCCGGCGACGGCTTTTGCTACTGACGGCTTCTCCGCCACGTTTAGCGCCCTAATTTGGCGGTTTCCGGCCATCGGAGAGTCGCCGGCACCGAGGTTTAGGGTTTTGTTGGAGAAAATAAAATTGAGTGATTGTTTATTGTTTAGTTTAGAGGGGTTCCTTTGATTTTCCCGCCTTTTTCATATCGTAATTTATACGTGTATTTATGACCTAATAAAAAAAAAATTTAAGAATAAGTCAACTTTTACGTAATAAGCTCAAAATAAATTAACGTCTTGATTAAATCAAAATAAGTTGACTTTTAATGGTATTCTCTTTTTAATTGGTCAAATGAAGTACAACCTACAAAATATGTCATTTTTTAATTAAAAAAAATTATTAACTATAATTTCAAAAAAAATATATTAACTATAATTACATAAAATAAACAATTTATAAAATAAAAAAAAAAAAAGCTAATCTCCTCCTTCCCCCACCCAATGTTTGAGGTCAATGTCGGCGACCACCTCCCTCTCCCAACGACAACGACCCCACTCCCTCCTTTCCCCATCCACAACACCCTACCCCTCCCTTTTACCCATTTCCACTTCCCCCACCCTGACACCACCCATTCCCCCCTTTCTCCTTATCGGAAATTGCCCCTTCCCCCCGTCTCCTGTCCCCTACCTAAAACGTCACCCCCAAACCCTAACCGAGCCCCCAGTGGTTTTGAGGGTAGGATTTAGGGATGGGAATGGGGAAAGGGAAGGGATGGGGTCTCCAGCGACGGGAAAGGAGGTGGTCGCCGGGAGGGGGTTGGTAGTGGGTGGTGGTTGGGATTTTTCAATTATTTTTTTGTGTTTTTGTTTTTTTTTTTTTTTTTTGATATAGCTATTTATTTGTAAATTGATATTTTTAAAAAATATATCTTTGTTAATTTTTTTTAAAAAGACCAACCACATAATGACACGTGTCATATTTTACTTTAACAACCAGTTACTTTCTAATCTAACAGGTTTTGACTCATTTTTTTCGTGACTTCAAGTTCTCAAGTGATTAACACTAAGGCTTATTCAAGAATTTATGCCATATCATGTTTTTTTTTCTACAAATCATTTACATAATATACAAAAAAATTGCTAGATGAATGCAATCAAAATATATAATAATTATTATAGTCATTTTTCAAGGCATTTATGAGTTAAAATAATTATTTAAAAAAAAAACAAACTCTATAAACATATGTTAATAAAAGTTTACCAATGAAAAAATTAACACAATCTATCAAAATCTTGATTAAAAGTTGAAATATTTAAAAGTAAATCGAGCATAATTAGATACGGGTATCAAAATTCCAATCTTAATTAATAATCCAATTAGCCCCCACACCCACATGAATTCACCATCTCTCCACAAAATATTCCATCCCAAGAATGATTGGAATAAGCAAAGCAAAGCTAGACCAAAACCAATTATGTGACATATGGAATCTTTAGCTACCTTTGATGGTAGGATAGGTGTCATGGTCTGGACCCATCTTTGGCTAGGACCCACTTAGCTAAGCTAGTCTTCAAGCTCAAGCTTCAAAAAATATTCAACTTTGGCTGGCTCAGCAGTCACACCATCTGGGAAAAAAAAAAAGGAGAGAGAAAAAGAGAGGATTTCAAGAAAAGAAGGGATGACCATTCCAAGGCTAGAAGTGGGCTAGTTTTTGCTGACTATCTATCTTCTATATTTGACATAGTGTATTTAGTTAACGTCTAAAACAGATTACTTTTCTTTCAATTTATTTTTTTGGTTCATTCTTTCACTTCACACATTTTGTTCTTCCCTAATTTCATGGGGTTCGTTTTTTGTTGATGGGTGTATGAAATCTCTGATTTTTCTTGTGAGATTTTGTGTATTGAATGAATTAGAGTAAGAATTTGAGCCAAATTTTCAATCTTTTTTGAAATGGGTGATGAAGATTGAAGCTTGTGAGGTAAATTCAATTCGAATTGGTTGTGTATTTTTTGTTGTTGTTTTGGATTTGATTGGTTGATTATTGAAAAACCCCTCTTTGAAATGTTACTATATTTAGGTAATTAGTGCTCATTCTGTTACTGTTGCTTGCCCAAATTGGTGTTTTGATGCAAGAATTGACCAAATTGGGAAACATATGCATCAATTTTAGGTTAAATTAATCTATTTTTGGGGAATTTTAGATGGGTATTTCAATTCTCAGCTTATTAGTTGGTTGATATAGTCTTGGTCAATGGTGATAGTCTGTATTTCTGGGAAATTAATTTGATTTGAGAATGTTGATTGATACTTGATAGAGGTTTGGGCACTTATTGAGTAAAGAAATCAGACTGTAGTTAGATACCGAGATTTCGGTTTCAGTCACTAGCAAACTGTTATGTCTACTGGAGCTTGTGGTTCTAGCTTGCTAGTAGATCTGCCTGATGATATACTTGTTATAATTGGAAAGTCTCTTTCGCCAAGGGACATTTGCTATCTTGGTCTGTGTTGTAGGAGTCTGAATTCTCTTGCAGCCTCAGATAAGATAT
This sequence comes from Chenopodium album, assembly GCF_948465745.1. Classification (NCBI taxonomy): domain Eukaryota; kingdom Viridiplantae; phylum Streptophyta; class Magnoliopsida; order Caryophyllales; family Amaranthaceae; genus Chenopodium; species Chenopodium album. The sequence continues at coordinate 4,897,409 of NC_137855.1, forward strand.
GGCTCACTCAGTGTGAGTTGGTTGGGATTATATCCCCCAAAGATCTTGTTGAGTGGCGAAAGGCAGTTCTATCTTATAAGGCCATTTGCCGGTTTCTGATCAGCGTGAAGCCATTGTTTGGAATTTGGGTTCACCAGAATCCGGAGCTTGGAAATGTCGTTTATGTCATGCCTGGCTTTGTTTCGGTTGTTGGTTGTCGGATTATTCCTCAAGAGCTAGGCCCTTTAGGTATAGAGGATGGTCCTATTCTTTGGGCGCCTGTCTTTGAGGTGATCTGTGATGATAGTGGGGGGACTGTGTTTATGTTACATGGAAGAGATAAGGATCGTGATTATATTTATCCTGGTTCAGTTAAGTCGGTTGAGAAGACTTGTAATGTGTTATTGCTTGAAGTTGAGCCTATAAAAGGGAAAAAGAGGGATAACTTGGTGCGCAGTGAGAGCTTTGATAACCATTCGGATGGGGAATCAAGTAGGAAGGCTTGTAGATCAGACAGTAGGATTTCAAAGTCACAGAGGTTTGCTGAACCAAGTGTGCTAACAGTGCCTTTCAGCAAGTTATCATTTGGAGACAGGAGGAAATTACTTGAAATTGTTACCAGCCAAGTCCGCATGCGAGCTCCTGGATCAGCTTCTGCTCCACTGTTTCCTTGTTTGAGGAGTGATGGAGATAGTTTTCCCATAGACATCGTGCGCTTAATTGAACGTCGAGCAATGCTAATTAAAATGCATGGGCATGGAGAGGACAACATTGATGGGATTGATGATCATGGACTACCTAGTCTTCCTAATCAAATAGATTTGAGTGAAATAAAGAAGACTCTTGATCGTTCAAGTGGCTTTCGTAATTCTCTTAGTGGAGACGATACTCGCTCACAGTGTGCAAAGAAGAAAACACTTGGTGACTATGTCAGAGATTATACTCGACAGATGCTTAGGAAGTCAAGCTCATTGAATAGTAACCGAGTTAGGAAGAATAGCTCTACCAGCAGTGAAAATAAGCATGCTCAACTTCACGATTTCCTGAGTTCAGGAGATACAATAGGACTGACATTACATGCGTCAACCATGAAGTTGTCTTCATATCGAGCATGGCCAAATATGCATGATAGTCGATTTGCTTTGTACAAATTGCCTATTCGAGTACCTACAGTTGGTCAAGAGTATGCTGGTTTGTGGGGAGGAACTTTTGGCTGGCCTCCAGGAAAGCCTACCGATGACAAACCTGGAAAGGCTTTATTCTTTCTTGTTCTTTCTTACTACGAAGAGTCACCAGGGCAAAAACTACTTATTGCTACCAAAATATTAGAAGGCACCCATTATGTTCTGCATCCAAATGGTTCAGCTATGTTCATTGTTAATGTAAATGAACCTTCAGATGAGCCATTCCCTTGGGATTCTGGCGCAGATGCCCTGCCTCTTACTGTTAAGCAATCTTTCTCTGGTGAAGGTATTGCTAATGGTTATGGGTTTAGATATCCTGGCTCAAAGCCTGGTTCACTTTTTGTTCTCCAAGATGGAATGCTTGCGTTTCTCTGGAAAGAATCCAGGGCTATTTTGACATTGCAGAGGCTTGATTTGGAAGAGCTTTTAAAGAAAGGCGAGAGAGTACCTGCTCTTCCGCCTATCACCAACTTTTCTTATTTAACAAAGTCCTACTCAAATGTGTTTGCAGGCTTTGCCAACATGACAACTTCTGTAACATCACCGAGGTATGCCACATAGATAATTTTATGCAGTTACTGCATATGATATGCTTTAGATAGACCTCTAGCTGCTGTTCTTTTAGAAACAGAAATTCATTCTGTATTCTCAAAACATCTTGCATATAGACATGAGGTTACTATCTTTATTGTTAAGTTATTTCTGTATTCTCAAACATCTTGCATATAGAAGCTAGTAGATCCTAATTATGCGTACTTATAACTATCTTTATTGGTTAGGTTATTTTCTAATGTCTACTGTTCAAGTGTATGTTTAACTTTCCTTTTTTAGTTTATCTAGGGGTCATTTTAGCACATGAGGTTACTGTAAGAGAATATACTATGAATTAATTTATGTGAAAAAGGCAAAATCAATTTAGGAGATCCACAAAGGATTCCTCAAGTTGAAGTTGAGTTGTCTATATGCAAAAGAAGAGTTGATCTGTGACCAATAAGAGATATAATCTATGCCTGTGGCCCTGTGGGTGTTGGATTTATATATTCTTTGTCCATTGTTGTATCATTCATTTGACCTCGAAATTGATGTTAGCACGTGTAGCTCCTAGTAAATGTTCATGTTTTAGGCTTGTACTGTCTCTTGATAGGAGCCATGATTACCATCTTGTAGTGACAGAGTAAGAGAATTATTAGTCAGAAGTAAGATGCAGGGAAGTCGATGTTGTGGTATAGGGGTTGTTGATGATATGGTGCGTGGGGAGTTTGTAATGAACGGTGTAGTTATTTTTTTCAAGATTCTGGTGCTTGAGTATTGAACCTTGTTTTAGGTGGTTTGAAGCAATATATGGTCAATACATCCTATGAATTTATTTGAGTGTATTAGAGTGGGTTAGCAACCTTGTTTGACATAGTTGAAAAGTGTATGCCTTTACTTTACAGTTTACTCACACACGCTTTCTTTTGCCCACCATTTCCATTGTCAATAATTGAGTTTCCGACATTTCTTTACAGGTGAGTAAATATAGCCAAGTATTTCACCCTAACTCTAAACTGAGGAACATGAAGTTTTCTTGTAGAAACAAAGACTTGGGGTAAGTTGCATTAGAAGCACTGCAGTTGCAATTCCATTTTCACCTGTGAACATATAATTGAGGATATTCGGAAGGAAAATGAGTAGATCAATGTGGTTCCCCTGTTTTGTGAAATTTTTCAAAAGAATGGTGAAAGGAGAAGAATAGAGAGGGGACGCCAGTTAGCATGTTTTTTAACAAGGACAATAGGAAATATGATGCAGTGTTTGATCTGGTACATATGTTAGTATTGCCTTTGACTTTTCCGGTGTGTTTGGATAGAAGGAAATGGAAGGAAAAGAAGAGGACGGAAATGGAGAGATGTGATATCTTTCATTTGGATAACAAATGAGGAAGTAAGGGAATTGGAGGGGAGAGAAATGGAGAAATTAAATTGTAGGAAAATGATCCCTCCAACAATGGAGAGATTTGGAAGGAAAACTCACCATTCTTCTCTCCCCTCCCTTTCCCTCCCCTCCTCTTCTCCTCCCTCTCCTTCTTTTCCTTCCTCTAATGTTATCCAAACACACTGTTCAAGTCTTCATCACTGCAGATTGGTCACTGAATTATATGTCAAAGCATCTGAACAAAAGAGGAGGGGGTGCAGTGTGGTGCTTGGACTTTTTTACCAAATCAACCATAATTTAGAATCTGTCATCTAGACTTGGGTGTATGTGTTGGATACAGGTACATATCAACATATCCTCGCCATAGCACAATATTAGGATACAGGACACTGTCCTAAAATCAGATGGGGATGTGGGGACATTATTAAGAATAATCTAGTTATAGAAAATGAAGCAAAATTTATTAGGTAAACCGTTAACAGGAGCCCTGGCCAACAAAGCAGCTTGGTTCTACGGACCAATGTATTGATTTTTGTAAAAGTATTGGTTGATGGGCACCCTTCACGTACCTTGCTGCAATTCCGCATGCATTAGGGGACACATCAATGCTATTAGAGTATAAGCCTATAAAAACATTAGGGTTGTGCATTTTAGTGTATGAATTGGTCAGTTTAGGGAGCTGAAACCTTGAACCAGAAACTAAAACCATACAAAAACCAAAATGTTTGGTTCAGTTATTTGTTTCAGTTTGGGTTTCTCAGTTTTCAGGGTATCTGTGTCAATTTGCTCACTCTGTCACGTTGGTTGGCCCCTGACTCCCTGTATGCGTGATTCTTCTGTATGACTCCATGTATATTCTTATCACTTGATGCTATAAACATGACTTCATCGGTTATAGGCTTATTGGTATTGCTTGGCATCTTCCAGCTGTTAGCAAGCTCATCAGTTTACTAATGTTTCCTTTTCTTCTTCTATCTGCAGGAGAAATCCTTCATAGAATGCATTGAAGACTTGTACAGAAAATAAGTTCACAGCCATTGGTTTTGCTCAACAGATAAGTTTGGATGCTTTGAAGCTCTCAGCAGCCATATTGATACTTAGCTTCTTCTCATGATACTGTTATAGTCGTAAAGAACCTTCAAAATAGAGTTTGATTTATACTTCATTGTGTAAAAGCTGAGGTAGTATTGAAAAAGATCATGAAAAATGTATGCATAAACATGGTTAACATTGCTTAGCTAATTAGCATAGTACCTTAAGACTAGTAATGTTATTCTGTTGTTATCTGTCTGATAACTTACATTTTCCTCCATTGTTAGGAGAACCTTTAATGTCAATGTTATTGGTTACAAAAATTTGATAGTATGTGACTGATTATTAATAGAAGTACTGTCAAACATTCAGAGTTAAGCTGATTTTCAATATCAAGGGAACAAAACTCATGCTACTTTACATCATCATGGGAATGAGCAGTTATTATCCACGCTTTTTGAGAAATTTTGATGTTACGGGGCCCGGTGACGAAAAGTGTTGAGATCCTAGGGGATTATATCAAGGTCATATAATGCCATTTTGAACCATATATGAACATTATATGTTGTCATAAATGTCCGTGGTGTAGCTTGATTTTATGAAAACAATGCAAGTTGTAATCGAGTAAATTGACTGTGTTAAAGGCATATTGGATGGTTTTACCCACCCAAATGGGCTCCCAGAGGGTATTAAGGACCATGGTAGACATCTCGGTAATTTTTATTTCCGGGAGAAAAATTGTTAAAAAATCCCTAAATTGAAGGCAATATCCACAATTTTTGAGGAATTTTGTGGTTATAGGGCCTGGTGGCGAATGTTGAGATTCAAGGGGATAAATCTCAGGGTCATATAATGCCGTTTGGAACCAAATATGACCATTATATGTTGTCATAAATGTCTGTGGTAGGCTTGAGTTCACGAAATCGATGCAAGGTGCGAATGGGCAAATTGACTATATTAAAGGCATATTGGATGGTTTTACCCACCCAAATGGGCTCTCGAAGGGTATTAGGGATCATAGTAAACATCTCGGTAATTATTATATTCGAGTGAAAAAAGGTCAAAAACTCCTAAAATTGAAGGCTATTATCCACGCTTTTGTGAAGAATTTTGAGGTTACGGGACCCAATAGCGAAAAGTGTTGAGATTCTAGGGGATACATCTCAGGGTCATATAATAATGTTTGGAACCATATATGAACATTATATATTGTCATAAATGTCCGTGGTGTAGCTTAATTTTATGAAATCAGTGCAAGTTGTAATCGGGTAAATTGACTGTGTTAAAGGCATATTGGATGGTTTTACCCACCCAAATGGGCTCCAGGAGGGTATTGGGTACTATGGTAAACATCTCCGTAATTTTTATTTTTGGGCGAAAAAAGGTCAAAAATCCCAAAAGTGAAGGCTATCCATGCTTTTTGAGGAATTTTAAGCTTACAGGGCCCGGTGGCGAAAAGTGTTGAGATCCTAGGGGATACATCTCAGGGTCATATAATGCCGTTTGGAACCATATATGACCATTATATATTGTTATAAATGTCTGTGGTAGGCTTAAGTTCACGAAATCGGTGTAAAGTGCGAACGGGTAAATTGATTGTGTTAAAGGCATATTGGACGGTTTTACCCACCCAAATGGGCTCTCGGAGGGTATTAGGGACCATGGTAGACATCTCGATAATTTTTATTTCCGGGTGAAAAAAGGTAAAAAAAAAATCCCAAAATTTAAGGCCATTATCCACGTTTTTTGAGGAATTTTGAGATTACGGGCCCGGTGGCGAAAGGTGTTGAGATTCTAAGGGATACGTCTCAGGTTTGTATAATGCCGTTTGGAACCATATATGATCATTATATATATGTTGTCATAAATGTCCATGGTGTAGCTTGATTTTATGAAATCAGTGCAAGTTGTAATCGGGTAAATTGACTGCGTTAAAGGCATATTGGATGGTTTTACCCACCCAAATGGACTCCCGGAGGATATTAGGTATTATAGTAAACATCTCGGTAATTTTTATTTTTAGGCGAAAAAAGGTCAAAAAAATCCCAAAATTGAAGGCTATTATCCACGCTTTTTGAGGAATTTTGAGGTTACGGGGCCCGGTGGCGAAAAGTGTTGAGATCCTAGAGGTTACAACTCAGGGTCATATAATACCGTTTGGAACCATATATGACCGTTATATGTTGTCATAAATGTCCGTGGTGTAGCTTAATTTTATAAAATCAGTGCAAGTTGTAATCGGATAAATTGACTGTGTTAAAGGCATATTGGATGGTTTTATCCATCCTAATGAGCTTCCGGAGGGTATTAGGGACCATGGTTAACATCTCGTTAATTTTTATTTCTGGGCGAGAAAAGGTCAAAAAATCCCAAATTTAAAGGTAAAATCTACTCTTTTTGAGGAATTTTGAGTTTACGGGGCACGGTGGCGAAAAGTGTTGAGATCCTAGGGAATACATCTCAGGGTTATATATGCCGTTTGGAACCATATATGACCATTATATGTAGGGATGTCAATGGGGCGGGGCGGGGCGGATGTTAGTCTTCCCATCCCCATCCCCATCCCCATCCCCGCGGCGGGTCTAATATTCATCCCCATCCCCGCCCCACCCCCCCACTTGGATATCCATCCCCGCCTAATCCCCACCAAATACCCGCCTAATCCCCACCCAAGACCCATCAAATTTCCATGTCTCAAATACACAATCCTACATAATTAATACGGATTATAATATTAAAAAAAATTCTTAATATTACACACATTTTTGTTTATAATGTAAGTGTAGTACAAAATATTATAATTAATATTTATTTCACGTAATTATTTTATAAAATAATATAAAAGTATATAGATGTGGGTATGAGATGGGGATGGGGCGGGTACGAAGTGGGGCGGGGCGGGGATGGGGTGGGTACAACTTAAAATCCACCCCCGCCCCATCACCCATGGCGGGTATCGTTTTCATCCCCATCCCCGCCCCACACCCGCCAAACCGAGACCCATCCCCGCCCCACTGGGGCGGGGATGGGGCGGGTCTCCTACTTGACCCGCCCCACTGACATCCCTAATTATATGTTGTCATAAATGTCCGTGGTGTAGCTTGATTTTATGAAATCAGTGCAAGTTGTAGTCGGGTAAATTGACTGTGTTAAAGGCATATTGAATGGTTTTACTTACCCAAATGGGCTCCCGGAGGATATTAGGGACCATGGTTAACATCTTGGTAATTTTAATTTCGGTTGAAAAAAGGTCAAAAAAATTCTAAAAATGAAGGCTATTATCCACGCTTTTTGAGGAATTTTGAGGTTACGGGGCCCGGTGGCGAAAAATATTCAGATTTTAGGAGATATGTTTTCAGGATCATATAATGCTGTTTGGAACCATATATGACCATTATATGTTGTCATAAATGTCCGTGGTGTAGCTCGATTTTATGAAATCAGTGCAATTTGTAATCAGTTAAATTGACTGTGTTAAAGGCATATTAGATAGTTTTTCCTAACCAAATGGGCTCCCAGAGGGAATTAGGGACCATGATAAACATATTGGTAATTTTTATTTTCAGGCGAAAAAAGGTCAAAAAATCCCGAAATTGAGGCTATTGCTTGTACTAAATCTATTAGGCTAGATAACATCAAACCTACTCTGCATGTGCAAAGGATGTGACCATTAGTATATGTAGTTGTAACATTTTGATTTTCACACTTACAAAAACACAATGACTATTATTAACTTGAATCATCTTACAAACACACAATGACTATTTATTTTTTTTTTTTTTTTGAAACCAACACACAATGACTATTATTATCTTGAATCATCTTACAAACACAATATGCAACAACATTTAATAACATGTGAACCATCTATAAGTATAAAGAAATGGTTAAAGACCTTAACGTTTAGTACTGTAACATTTAAAGTATTGTGGTTTCATCATACTCCCCAATTCACTTATACTAGTATGTACCCGTGCTATGCACGGGTTATAAGTAACAACGGGATTAAAAAAAGTTATATGTACATAGGCTTAAATTGAACAAAAAATGGTTAACATAAATCTTATATTAAATTATAACAATAATAAATTAAGCATAAATGAATATATATATATATATATATATATATATATATATATATATATATATATATATATATATAGGGGAAGGCTCTTGTGAGAATTTTTCATATGTGAGAACACTCTTTATGTTCTAAATTTTTACTCGTATGTTTTAAATTTTAAATCTAATGTTCTAAACTTTTCCTTAGGTGTTCTAAATTAAATCAAATGTTCTAATTTAGTACTCACATGTTCTAAACCATAAATTAGTTAAGTTTGATGTCATAAATTTTAAATAACTTGTTCCAAAATTTAACTTATATGTTATAAATTTTAAAACGTGTGTTCTAAGATTTTTAATTATATGTTCCAGATTTTAAAGCGTATGTTCTATTTTTTTTACACGTATGTTCCAAATTCTTTACTCACACTTTCTATATTCTATATCAGTTTGTTCTAAATTTTTATTCACATGTTCATAATCTTAAGTCAGATGTTCTAAATTTTACTCATATGTTTAAAATTTCATAAAGCAAATTTTTTAAATTTTTAATCACTTGTTCTAATTCTAAAATCAGATGTTCTAAACATATTACTCACACAAATGTTCTAATTTATTACTCATATGTTCAGAATTTTAATTTGAGTCACATGTTCTAAGTTTTAACTCGCATGTTCTAAGTTTTTACTCACATGGTCTAAAATTTTACTCACATGTTCTAAATTTTAAATCAGTTCTCATATAAGTATGAATTCTCACATATGGACCTATTCTCACCGGATCCATATTGGGGAAGGCTCTCGTGAGAATTTTTCTTATGTGAGAACACTCTTTAAGTTCTAAATTTTTACTCATATGTTCTAAATTTTAAATCTGATGTTCTAAACTTTTCCTTAGGTGTTCTACATTAAATCAAATATTCAAATTTAGTATTCACATATTCTAAACCATAAATTAGCTAAGTTTGATGTCATAAAGTGTAAATAACTTGTTCCAAAATTTTAACTTATATGTTCTAAATTTTAAAACGTATATTCCAAGATTTTTAATTATATGTTCCAGATTAGAATTTTAATTTGAGTCACATGTTCTAAATTTTTACTCATATGTTCTAAATTTTAAATCAGTTCTCATATAAGTATAATTTCTCACATATGGACCTATTCTCACCGGATCCCTCCCATATATATATATAGGGGAGGGATCCGGTAAGAACCCCACCTTATATAAGAACCCTTTCTTATGTAAGAACCCTAATTATGTTCTAAACTTTTTCCTATGTTCTAAATTTTTTTCAACTTATATTCTAAAGTTTTTCCTATATTCGAAAAATTTTCTTACTTATGTTCCAAAATTTTTCCAATGTTCTAAATTGTTTTTCTAGATTATGTTCTAAATTTGTTTCAATGTTCTAAATTATTTTTTTCAGCTTATGTTCTAAACTTTTTTTTTCAATGTTCTAAATTATTTTTTCAGCTTATGTTCTAAAGTTTTTCCTATATTCTAAATTTTTTGTACTTATGTTCCAAATTATTTTTAATGTTCTAAATTGTTTTTAAATTATGTTCTAAATTTGTTCCTATGTTCTAAATTATTTTTTCAGCTTATGTTCTAAATATTTTCTATGTTCTAATTTTTTTTTTTTTTCAGATTATGTTATTAATTTTTACCTATGCTACGATTATTTTTTTTTTCAACTTATGTTCTAAATTATTTTTCTTATGTTCTAACTTTTTTAATACCTTATATTACAATTCATTTTTCATCTTATGTTTTAATTTTTCGGCTTATGTTCTAAATTATTCTCTATGTTCTAAATTTTTTTTCATCTTATGTTCTAAATTTTTTCTACTTATGTTCTAAACTTTTTCTGCTTATGTTCTAAATTTTAAATTTATGTTCTAAATTTTTTTTCCTACGTTATGTTCTAAATTATTCTCTATGTTCTAAATTTTTTTTTCATCTTATGTTCTAAATTTTTTCTACTTATGTTCTAAACTTTTTCTGCTTATGTTCTAAATTTATGTTCTAAATTTTTTTCCTACGTTATGTTCTAAATTATTCCATATGTTCTAAATTTTTTTCCATCTTATATTCTAAATTTTTCTGTTTATGTTCTAAAATTTTCGGCTTATGTTCTAAATTTTTTCATTCTTATGTTCAAAATTTTTTCTACGTTATAAATTTTTCTTAGTTCTACAAATGAACCTACGTGGGATTCGAACCCACATCTTGTGTGCTTTTGCACAATGCTCTACCCATTGAGCTAGTAGGCTAATGTAATTTTTTTTTTCACTTATTTTCTAAATTATTCCCTATGTTCTAAATTTTTCTGCTTATGTTGTATAATTTTTCTACTTATGTTCTAAATTATTCCTTGTTCTAAATTATTTTTATCTTATGCTCTAAATTTTTTATATGTTCAAAATTATTGTCCTATGTTTAAATTTTTCTTAGTTCTACAAATAACCTACGTGGGATTCGAACTCACATCTTTAATTCTTTTGCACAATGCTCTACCTATTGAGCTAGTAGGCTAATGTAATTTTTTTTTTATTTTACTTATTTTCTAAATGATTCCCTATATTCTAAATTTTTTTCCATCTTATGTTCTAAATTTTTCTGCTTATGTTCTAAATTATTTTTCATCTTATGTTCTAAAATTTTTCTTATATTCAAAATTTTTGTCCTACATTTAAATTTTTCTTAGTTATACATGAACTTGCGTGAGATTTGAACCCACATCTTTTGTGCTTTTGCACAATGCTCTACCTATTGAGGTAGAAGGCTAATGTATATAAACATTTAAACCCAAACCTTTACTTACACTAGACTAAACTAACTCATCGACACAATTGAAGAATAATACTTATTTAAAATTACATTCGCCTCAGCTCAATCCCAAGTTACATAGAACCTAATCACTAATTATTATAGCCCACTTGAATTATTCTTTGCCTAATTAAACCAACCAATTGCCATGTGCACTACTCTCTTGAAGTATAATGTTCTTATCCATCATAATATCATATCAACTTACAAGTTACAATCAGGAACATCAAAGTAATAAGTTCTAAGTGGATATGATAATAGTGATTCTATGCCAATGACTACAAACATAAGGGCTTAAACTTTTTCAAGAAACCTTGGCTTAAACTTTAAAACATAGAATAAACTTTAGAACATATAGAAAAAATTTTAGAACATAAAAGGATAAACTTTAGAACATAAAAGGTAGAGTTAACGAGTAGACCAAAACAACATTATTTTTACCATTCTCTGGAACGACAGAAACTAAGAGCAAGTACATATACACACTCTTACCAGAAGAGTAAGTTAAACGATCATCACTAACTAAACCACACATTACAACCAATGCTTACCAAACTAGCACATCAAATCATAGCAAATAATTAAAGTTCAGTAACTAATATGGCTCTTATTTAAGTTCATACAATCATACATAAAATGTATGCAACAGCAACCATGTAATTTAGCAAGTTACCCAACAATATGCCCAACTCCTCCCAAAGCTGTAGTGATGAAGATACAGTCCCCTCTTTTGTGAGCATACTTCATAAAAGCTTGCATAAGCAGTAAATCATGTACAAACACCAGTAAATCAAAAAGATTATGTCAAGGGAAGGTTAACTAATCAAGTTGTAGACAGTTTAAAACAATTCGACATCTTCACAAAATACGAAGTATGTACGACAAAAGAATCGAACATTAAAATTTTCAGAAATTTTGATGAAGAAATTGAAAAAATCAAACACAAACTAATAAACTTAAGCCGAAATAATTCAACAAAAACTGACAATTAAGCAGAAAAGCTAACACAATTTAAGAAATAATGCCGAAAAAATCAAACAAAAATTGAAAAAAAATTTGAGTCGAAAAAATCGAACAATAATTTAAAGAGTTGAACCAAAAAACTGAAAATAAATTAAAAGAACCGAACATTATATATTAAAACAGTCGATTAACGTGAAGAATTTGAGGATGAAATTGACAAACTTACCAGTATGCAATTGACGATTTCCGCCCTAATAAACTGGGAAGAGAGAGAAACAAGTAACTGCTTTGAATTTTTGGGAAAAAAGGTGATGCACTGATGCGGGAAACATAAGGGAAAAGAAAACGAGAGCTGCAAAAACTACGAAAATGCCATTACTGAAGGGTGAAAATTAACGGTTCGATCAAAACAAATCAACGGACCAGATTAATTCTTATATATAATGGGTTCTTATATAGAGGAGGGTTCTTACATGAGCCTTCCTCTATATATACATATATATATATATATATATATATATAAACACACAATTTGACCCAAAAAAAAAGGTAAAGTTGATTTGACCATCTCAAATAAAATATTCGTATCCCTTGCAGTTGTAACCCTATGCATTTAACTCCATTTTCGGTCTAGCATATGAATCAATATTATGCCGCGTAACATAAAAATAGTACATGCACGAACATGAGAATACCATAAGAATAATCCATAAGATGCTTAAAAATTAGAATGAAGAATAAAATTGAAAGTCAAAATAATTAATGTTCTTATGAATTTATATATTTCGTATTAATGGTGAAACTTCCATATGCTACAACATATTATTCATATTCATATTCATGTTGTATTGAAATATTGATAACCAGACCAACTCATACTTAGCTCTAAGTAATACTGTAATACATGTGTCTCTCACAATCCAATTTCTCAATAAAAAAATAAATATATCCCACCAAACTTCTTACTAAAAACAAAAAGTTAACTGTAAACAAATACTCCTTATTTTCATAATGATAATGGAGGGTGGAGAAAGCTACAATAAATTTTGAAAAAAAAAAGCGACGATATATAATCAATTAATCTTGTGCTAGTTATTATGGAGTATGGAAATTTAAGAAGAGGAGAAAAAAAGCTGTAATTTCTGTTTGATACTATAAGCCCGTAACTGTTGTTAACAGAATGCTCCTATGTTTACTATCTATAGCCAGGTGCTATTTACCTACCTTTGGTATTAGTATTTTTTTCCTCCATTTATACATTGCTTAACTTCTTTTTGAGTAGATTTTTTTTAATCCTATCAAGGCTATCATTAGTTATAACTCGTGCATTTTAATTTCTTTCTACTAAAAAATAATCAAGCTCACTAATGAAACATATGACATTAATTCCTAGGAAATCGAAGTTCCTACATCTTCAACCAGACAAACAAATGTCAATTCTTAGAAAATGGGCTAGGAAAATTATTTTCCATAAAATACGGAGTATAATTTCTCATGAATTCATGATAACTCATTTCCCATATCAACCTAATAAATATTTACCTGATAAATTGTTCACACAATATTATATTAGTAAAATCAAAAGGTTGTATATATCTATCATCATTATCCTTGATTCCATGCTCTCAAAACTTAACATATCACAAATATACTACAGACTTCATAAGTTCATATCAAATGTGTTACGTAAGACAATGCAAACAAAAAATGGCAAAGGAAAAGTCAAAATTCCAAAAAAATGAAACCTATATATAGAATCAAACTAATCAAAAGTAATAATAACAACAGATTGAAGTAATACATATAAAGTATTGATCAAATTATAATTTATTGAGTCAAATAAGTAATACTTCGCTTGAAGAAATTACAAAACCGTAACATTACATGGCATAACGCATAAATACAAAATAATTGCCACTCAAATTTGGTGTTCAATGAAGCATATGCATTCTCCATAGACATGAATCTAGTGCACGAAACAACATAATTTATTTGCTGAAATCCACAAAAATCATCAGTAAGCACTACCCCTTAATTTCAAACATAATAATCATCAATTCAACAAAGCAAACAAAAACTATTATTATTTGCGTTTGAAGAGGAAAAATGTGAAACTACTCACAAAATAAAATTCCGATTTCATGAGGTCGATTTCCAACAAATACTGGATCAGCACAAATGCACTACATCATATATCAAAAGTATATCGTCATAAGATAAAATAATACTCCGTATAAAATAAAGTACCATTAAAATACGCGAAATTAATTGAGGAATATAATAATGTAGCAAAAGTACGATCATATGTTACCTCACACCAACCTGTAATTCCTTGAAGCAGAAACTGAAGAAATTATAAGAAAACCCAACAAAAAAAAAAATAACATTATAAGAAAATATATTCTAAATAAAAATAAAAAGTAAGGATTATCATAGTTTGCAAAGTATAACAGTATATTGTTTGCAAAGTGAGAAATCACTAACCTATATAAATTTCAACAATTTGTCGGTTCATACTAATTCACCATGTAGAAAGAGAAGTTGTGAAGTTGTGATTGATGAGGAGAGGTTAGGCAAGATAGCGGGAAGATGAAGAGTGGAGGTTGCAGTTATCAAACCCGTATAACTAATTTGTCAAGTTTTTATTTATTTATTTATTTATTTTTTGAAATTTAAATAAGTTTTTTTGTTGGAGGGATTTAGATTTAGGCGGGATTGAATGAGAAAGCAGGGTTGGGGATTTGTTGCAACCTCATTGAATCGACTCTTAAATTATATACTTTCTCCGTTTTCTTTTACTTGCAACACACCTTTTAAGCACGCAGTTTTAGGAGATGATTAGTGAGGGTAAACGAGCGATTTCATCAATATAATTTTTACGCGATAATTAGAATAGGGTTAAGTATCATTTGTAAAAATTATAATGAAAAATTTGTCCATTTACATTACATAAACCCGACCTCAAAACACGTGCCACAAGACTGTGTTGCAAGTAAAAGAAAACGGAGGAAGTATTAGACTAGAATGTGCACGTGCAAATGCACGTGTTATCATTAATGATAGGATTATAAAATACAGTATATAGATGCAAATAGTATCTAATAAAACATAAAATAGTAACAACAACAAAAAAACATTTAAAAAAAAATTGGTTAGTAGTACTCCAATAATTTTATAGAAGTGATTACCAAGTTATTAGTTACTAAAGAGTGATTTCCATGGATAATCAAATAAGAGAACAAAATTCCATAAATATGCTACATGTTAATAAAATTATTGATGTATCTAGACCTATCAAAGCTGACTCGACCCGAACCCAGTCATTAAGCGATCCGTTTTAACCCGAAAAAATGGTGACCCGAACCGAACATCAACTGACCTGGAGATGACACGACCTGAATATAACCTGTTAATTATTGACCTGAACCAAACCCGACCTGAATTGAAATTGACCCAAACCTGTTTAACCCGTCAACTGACCTGGAGATGACACGACCTGAATATAACCCGTTAATTATTGACCTGAACCAAACCTGACCTGAATTGAAATTGACCCAAACCTGTTTAACCCGTCAAACCCGAATGTAACCCATTACTAAGCCACCCCGAGTTTAACCCAACTTGTTACTAAACCGACCCGAATTTAAACCGACTTGTTATTAACCCGACTCGAATTTTACACGGCCTATTACTATCCCAACCCGATCTGTTACTAACCCAGTCCTAAATCAAAACAACCTGTTATTGATCTGATTGAACCAAATTCAACCCGTATTGTTCTTAACCCATTTCGAACTAAACGCAACATGTTATTGACCTGATCTAATTTCAAATCAACTTAAATTCAATGTAGACCACATTGTTAATATTGATCAAAATGTTGACATAAAGTAGAGAGGGAAAATGTCTAATCGTTGCACATAATCTGTAACGGAGGTAGTAATAATCTGTATAACATTATAAGCGAGAATTGATTACTTACCAAATCAGAAACCGAAGATACCCAATACAATAATCAACTATATCACCAAATTTGAATTTGTCTTTGTTTAGAATTTTTTACAATGAAGTATGAGTATTGATAAGTGTAGTAGTAGTCTTAAATTTGGTATATTATGGATTTATGGGGATTGAAAATTAAAGTGGAGGTGTGGAGTTTTACAACTGCTTAGCACGTTTAGTAGTTTTTTTTTTCTTTTTTTTTTCTTTTTTTTTTTTTGAAAAGAGACTAGAAATAGATTAAGATAAGGCTGATATTTTTTAGAGAGTAGTTAGTGGATAGTAAATTGTACGTAAACTACATACGTGTGTAACCTTTTTTTTAAAAAAAAATAAATAAAAAATTTAAATAAGTGAAAAAGGCGGGAGTGAATGAGAGCTTAGGATTGGGGGTTGGGAGGATTCTCGGGAAAAGTGACTCTTAAATTATATAATAGATTGCTAGCTAGGGGTGAGCAAACCGGGTACCCAGTCAAAATTTTAGGACCCGGACTTGGAATTGGTTGGAACCGGGTCCTAAAATTCGGAACCGGAATTGGAATTGGTTTGACCGGATCCTAAAATTTAGGAATTGGAATTGGAACCACCGGATACCGGTTCCGGTTCCGGGTACCCACTTATGTATGTAATTGTTAAAATATAATACAAATTATAATTCTTATTATAGTTAGTATCATTATTAGCGTTTAATACTTATATTTATATATACATTAAGCTATTTGTATTCATGTTAGGTACTAATAATACTTTTTTATTTTACAAATTAGATACATTTAACATATTTTTTATTATTTAAAATTTATTTAGTTTAGGATATATTGGGTAACCGGGTACCCAACTGGTTCCGGTTCCAAAAAGTTGAGAATTGGAATTGGAATTGGTTATAACCGGGTCCTTAATTTATTACCCGGAATCGGAACCACCGGGTCCAATCTCGATTCCGGACTCGCCAGTTCCTAACCGGTTCCGGTTCTAATTCCGGGTACCCGGAATTTTTGCTCACCCCTATTGCTAGCACACCAAAGTTTATAAAATAAGATGTAATTACTACTCATATTATGAAATAGAGAAACAATAGTAGTAATAAAAAAGAGTTGCCTCAAATTGACTTGACTTCCTCCTCGTTAAGTCATTGACGTGCATGTGTGTCAATGTGTCATATCATCATATGCATTGCATAATGCATTTTATTTACATCGTGCATACTCCTTCTGTTTCGTAATAATCGTAACACTTTGACTTTTGCACTATTTACATGTTTACTTTGATTATGTTTTTTTTTAATACATTTTGTCATATAAAATGTTTTCGGATTACTCTTTAAATATCTTAACTTTTTATACTTCTAATAATGTATCATTACAAATATTAATGGTCAAAGTTGTGTAATAGCACGTATGTTAGTCAAAATGTTACAATTATTATGAAACGGAACGAGTATTGGATGGTGTGTCCGTGCTTTTCACAAGCAATCGAGCATACACACAATAGAATTAATATCTTGACTTCCTAATCACAATCATTAATTAACACTTAATCAAACCTCAAACAAGATCTAAGATCTAACCTTAATTTCTTAATCAAACATTTAGTACGATGTACACAATACAATAATCAATAAATCATCAACACATACTAATTTACACCCTCCAAAATAACCAACTTTGAACATTCTAGTCCACCATGAAACCACCACAACTTCTCCTTCTCCCATACCTTCTCTCTCTCCTTCTTCCCTCCCAATCTCTCTCCTCTCCGCCACCTCCGGCCACCGTCTGTATCATCGGAAGCGGAATCTCCGGCGCATCAGTCTCCCATTTCCTCCGCAAATACTCGCCGGAACCCTCCCCAATCGCCGCCATTCATGTCTTCGAGAAAAACTCCGTCGTCGGAGGTCGTATGGCTACGATCACCATTGCTAACAATACCTTCGAAGCTGGTGCCTCAATTCTCCACCCTAAGAATTACCATGCCTCGGAATTTACTGAGTTTCTTCAGTTGAAGAAGAAGGTTTCTGGGGATGATGATTGTGATTCTTTAGGGATTTGGGATGGGGAGAAGTTTGTGTTTACGACGTCGTGTTCGAATTCGGGGTTTTCGATTGTTAATAAGGTTGTTTCGTGGCTTAATTCGTTTAAGCTTTTGTGGCGTTATGGGTTTTCTTTGTTCAGAATGCAGAATTATGTTGAGGTAACACACTTTCTACTCTAAAATTAGATAAGATTTAGTTTTTTTTTTTATTTTTTAATAATCGGGGTGAGTTTGTTGTTAGATACGGGTATATGTCCAAGTGTCAAATTCCAATCAATGCTAAAAATAGATGGTTTGGGGCGAGACTCGAGAATGAAGAGTCACATACTCACGTGAGAGTGTCGAGGATTTGACATGGGTACTTGAAACATAAACTTTGAATTTGAATGTGGGTCGTGCTAAGCATAGAATTTGGAATTTGGTACATCATTTGTTGGATTAAAGTATATATTTTATGCAGTATGTTAAGTTTACTAGATTGTCTTTAATGAAGACGATTTGTGTAGGCATCATTGCAAATTTTTGTTAAAAGTAGGTTGAGCACCATGAACGGGCTAGTTTCATTGTAGTTTGATGACTGCTCACTTGGGAGTTGGGATACGGGAATCTATTGAATACGAACATCTCTATGAAATCAACTCTAATATTTATCTCATTCTCTTGAATAGCTTTTGATTTGAACTTCTTGTTTTCGAGGTGATGGGGTGTTCATCCGGTCATGGATACATCACTAAGTGTTTTGGTTTTATTGCAGAGTATGCTAGATAATTTCTTGAAGTTCTATGAGGGCTTAGATACAAGGCCTGTCTTTAGTGGTGTGGAGGAAATGCTTAAATGGTCAGGTTTATATAATCTCACCAGTCGAACATTGGAGGAGGAATTGATCGATGCAAACCTGTCTCCTATACTTATTAATGAGCTTGTCACGGTAAGGATTGCTAACAACTACTTACAAATAATTTTCAGGATACTTTTTGGTTTACTAATGCCTTTTTTTTTTCAAGCATGTAATGTAATCTGTCCAATTTTGTTTTAACTTTTAGCTGATCATTTCTTGTTCATCTGGTTCCCTCACCATCTGTTATATTTTTTCGCTGTGCCTTAATGGGCTTAGGCTTTAGCTTATACTTCAGGGTAGTGGAAACTTGACACATCGCCCGCTTAGTAAGTCAATATATTGAGCAACCCCCTTGTACATTTGTTTGATAGAAATTTACATGAAAACATCCTTCCTCTTATTGGAGGCATGTAATGCTGTCGTATGGTATTCCGTACTTCTATCTTGGTGACAATTTAAAAAATGATTGTGAAACAGGGAAAATAGCTGTTTGGGTACAATATTTCAGGACAATGTTTTTTAAGTGGACATTCTTGTACAATCAACATTCAAAGTGAAATTAAGAAATAATGATATGAGAGCTTATGATGAACCAAGCTTAGCTTGATTGTTATTGTTGAAAGTATTCAGAACATTTTTGATGTTAGTCTCATACGTAGTAGAAGCTAATTGGGCTGATTAAATAATTTGCAGGTTATTACACGGATCAATTACGGTCAAAGTACCAGCATGAGTGGATTGGCAGGGGCAGTTTCCTTAGCAGGTTCAGGTGGTGGGTTGTGGGCAGTTGAAGGTGGCAATTGGCAAATGGCTGCAGGACTTATTAATAGTTCAGATGTCAAATTGCATCTAAATGAAGAGATACAATCTGTCTCCCACCTTGGAACTCATTATGAACTTAACTCAACCAAAGGAAACAGCTATGTTTGTCAAGTCACAGTTTTTGCTACACCACTAGATGAACTGAAAGTTAAGATTGAGCCACCAATATCAATTCCGGATAGAAAGATGCAGCACACTCACACTACCTTTATCAGGGGCTTGTTAAATCCTGTAAGTTTCACCTTTTGTTAGTTCTACTTGTAATTATTGTTGCACAAAGCTGTTTGTAGAACCCTATTTGGCTTTTGGTATTTATATTCTTTTCTCTTGGTTCTTTTGTTTTCCCTTGTTGAAGGCATATTTTGGCCTGGGAAGAGTTGATGATATTCCGGACCTGGTTGGTACCCTTGAGGATTCCAAGATTCCATTTTCATGTATATCTGTTCTGAAGAAGCACAGCAGGGAAGATATGACGTACAAGATGTTCTCACGCAAACCTGTGGATGATGCATTGCTTGATCAAATATTCAGGTCAATATTTACTCATTTCATTCTTATACCCTATGGTTATAATTGAAGGGAGAAAGCTTGCTTCCTAAGCCTTAATAGAGCATACACAAGTTATACAATTGCACCGCAAGGACTCAGTATTTGAGTGTTTAAGTATCTTTTGTGGTGGCAATTGTAGTCTTGTAATGAAAATGCTTATTTGTGTTAGTCTTTGCTTCTATAATTGACACCCAATTGGTATAATTTTGTTCCTTTACTGCTATTACTAACCATGTATAATACATTGTATGAAGGCGTATGCTTCTGTTCTGTTATAGACATTATTTAAAGAAAGCATGATCTACGTAAGGGATGTATGCTGTTTGGTACATTTGGCTTGTTTGTTCTTGTACTTTCTCCAAAAGTTTTATCTTTTTTCATCTTTATCTTAGAATAATTAGTTTCTGTTGCCGTCAATGCAGCATCAGGAAAGAGACCATTCAAATAGATTGGGCTGCATATCCTCACTATGAGGCTCCAGAGGCATTTGCACCCTTTATTTTGGATGATTCTCATCTGTATTATGTAAATGCTTTTGAGAGTGCGGCTAGTGCAATGGAAACTGGTGCAGTTTCTGGTGAGAATATAGCACGTTTAATCTTGTCAAGACTTTCTACTGAAGCAATCTCAAGGTTACCTACCATGGAGAGCACCACTTTCAGCAGTAGCAGGGATGATCTGTACTCCGATTTGTAGTCTGATGCATCATGTTATGGAGGATTGTGAGTTTATGACTCATTGCACATGTGTAACAATATCATTTAACTTATGTGTATCTTGTGTGTTATATGTATGACTTACATGATGTATACTTTTCTCTTTGCCACTTTGGTATACAAATAAGACTTTGGGCGATGCATTTACCTATCTTTTTAGCGTTTCCCACTTTGCCACACATATTTACTTTTTTTTTTTTGGGTAGGCAAGACAAAGGGCTTTACTAGGCTAGAATCTCTTGGGGGTAAACTCGACCTAGGTTAGGAGGCAAGACACTTTGGGAGTAAAATCAGTAAAGGGAAAGGTCAAAGGGGTAAGGGCAAACATGGTAGTGTGGTATCAGTAAAAATAACTGGAGTATTTTTAAATTTTTTATACAATAATCTCACCTATCAAAAGTTGTAAGCATTTTTTTTTGCTTGCTTTATTTACGGAGTTTATTATTCTTGCATGGTCATCATACCGTCTTATACTTCAAATAATGAACACAAAATATTTTATGTAGTGTAAAGTGTAATTTCGTCTACATCATTCATCTTTTACTGTACTTTTTAAGGAATACGTAATTACTTGTATAAAAGACGTAATTTTACAAGAAATAGCCATTTTAATTAGTTAATACAAAAAGTTATGAACAGCTGATCTCGAGAACTGGTAATTTAAAAGAACAGACAGATGTCGATCTTTCAACAGGCAACATATTTCAATCTTTCAACAAGTGGAGTTCTACTACCAGACCCCTCCAAATTCAATGACTTTTCACTTTCAAACCTCAATATTTTCATTTTCTTGTAAAAAATTCACCCAAATTAATTCATGTCTGTTTTTCTGTACTTCATATGAATTTTACTGTGAATTCTGAAAAACCCAGAAAATATCGAGAGTATCTTTGATTTCCTCATTAATGGCTGCTGAAGAAGAGAAAACCAAGAGACAGAGATTTTACATTGAGCTTAAACATGGTGAAACAACCATTGTTTCTTGGAAGAAGTTACTCAGAAAAGCAAAGGAGAAGGATCAATGTGGACCCCACTTACCTTCTTCTTCAACTGCCCTTGAAACTTCCAGAAGTGTTATGGTATTTGTTCTGTTTCTGCAAATTTGCCTTACAATTTTTTTTTATGTTGATTGTGAGTTTACTTTATGTTTTAATCAATTTGATGTGAAATTAATAGTTGTCGTGTTATATACTTACATGGGTTGTTTGCATGCATTTGATTTGCGAGAATTTAAGTTAATTGGGATTATTGGAGTAATATAATGATCAATTTTGATTTAGGAATTGAAATTCTACTTAGGTTCAATTTTATTTGTTGTAATAGTAGTTCACATTACTCTATCAACGTGACAATTAATTCCGGACTTGTTGGACTGAGGGAGTAGTTTGTATATACTTTAAGCTACTAAGCAGACTTGTGGCATAGTATAGTAGAGTGCTAGTAGTTTAGTGATATTGGTCTATCAACGTGATAATTAATTCCGGACCTAGACACAGTTTGTACATCCTTTGTAGGCTTGTAGCAGTCTTATTGAGGCACAGCAGTAGCTAGCTGCAGTGCTGGTAGGTCCGCACCATACCAAAAACAAGGGTACTTATGTTGGGAATCCTAATATAAAGCATTGGTGCTCCATTGAAGCTGTATATCGTTATATCGTGAACTTGTGTTTTTCCATTGCAACTTTAGCTGCAATAATGTGGATGATTTGTGGTAACTGAGAATATTGTGCTGGCTATTCCCTCAATCTAAGATTTAGCGTTCTACTTAACCTGGATTGTCTATGTATCAAATCCCGTTTCACTAAACAGGTAACTGAATATCAAACCTGTGAGCTGTGACTGGTTCACGAACTTTTGCTACAAGTCTGCACATTGTAACGTATCTGTTGAGGCACCCGCACCAACCTTTGGAAGCCTGGCATATTGTGAAAATTTTGCATGTTATTGATCTACCTGATATGTTCAAGGGTACCCATGTGGATGCTATAGAGTTAATTTATTGCACTTAGGGGTTCTTATATGGGCATTAGTCATGTGGCATGAAGTTTTCTATCTTATGCAAGATTCAGTCATATTGGTAGGTAAAATGCAGGTGACTGGGGTCCATTTTAGAACGGCTTGCAGGGGTTTTCTTGTTCACTGCTTCTGATAAAGAAAATTCTATATATTTGCGCAAGAAACTATATTCCATTTGTTTGATGTATTTGGTCTTGAGACATATTTCTCTCTGGATTCAGGATGGGAAACATGATGGTGGCCTGTACAAGGATTCTATCATTAGGAATAGAAGCGCCAAACATATGTATGATACTTCTCCCTCTTCTCTGTTATGATTATATGACGGTGAATAGTTGATACTTTGCATTTTGAAAAAGCTGTTCTTAAAACTTGTTTACGAACAAAAAATCTTCTAAATTGATACCTTCATTTTATAATTTAAAAATAAATCCTTCTGCAATCTTTGTTTGAGATGGATTATAGTTGCGCTTACAATGTCATGTAGATGAGTGTCAAGTTTATTCTCTAGCCACAAGTAATCTTTGGGGACTATTTGACGGATTCTTTCTATTAAACTTTTCGTGGTCTTCTTTAAGATTTATATTCTGTTGAGACTGTTGGTGAACATCACCTACTTCATAGACCTTAGAATGTTTCTTCATGTCCTCAGAAATAAAGCCATATCATCAGATTGCATGCAGCCAAGAAAAGGCAGAGTGGCAGTGACAAAAATTGAATGTGAGAAGAATGACGGTCATTCATCAATTAAACATGCAGGATGGGAGAGCTTGAGTGCAAAGGCCACTTCCAAGTCCAGCAATCTGTTGGACGAGACCTTTAAACACTCTCACCTGCTGTGGTAAAAGATCATCAATCCAAAGATCTGCAAGCATTTAGAATGCATGCCCCTGTCTTGACCTATTCAAAGAAAGCTGCCAGATTTTGCAGTAAATCCAAATGTCCACCTCTGAATGCAGTTGATGATGATGCTTCTATGTTTCCGTTGAATAAAACACATAATGTCCTGCAAAAGACTCAAAAGATATCTTCTGAGAAAAAGAAAGTAGGAGTTGGAGGTAATTTGTCTGATGTTGTGCATCAGAACTTTGAGGGTAGATGTGTTCCTGTGAAAAATAGCCCTACATCTGGGATTTTGTTGCATGATAAAATATCTTCCAAAAGTTGGCATAATGACAAGAGTGGTGGAAGTTGGGGACTCATTGATGCTATCTCACCAGGCTACAAGTCTTCATTGAAAGATTCAACAAGTACCAAAGCATCTGAAAACTGTTACATCAATGACGTTATTTCACCGGGCTACAAGCCTTCATTAAATGATTCAGTGAGTACCAATGTGGCATCAAAGATTTTATTTCTTATGTTTATGAACTCAGTTTTTATTGCTCTATCTTTGTTTTTGGGAAGGAATCTTATATAAGGCAGCAGTCATTTGAATATCCCTATGAGGCTACGACTGTGTAGTTAGTATCATCTTTGTTATTTTCTGCTTCATGCATGTTGTGAATTTTTTCCCCCTTTGTAAATGACCACCTTAAAGATTTATGATGCTAATTCCTTTGAGTTGTGTATTCTGGTGTACAAAGTAAAAAGAAATGCATGAAGGTGTTCAGTGTTGGCACCCAAGTGAAACTGACGTGGTGTTAACTCTGTGGTATTTAAAAAATGTCAGAGCACCTGTTAAATGTTAAGTCATGTCTCATGTGAAGAGCCCTTCAGTGTCGGTGGCTTGCTACCAAATAAAAATCTTTCAGTACCAATTAATCTGAAATAGGAATTGATGTACATAACACCCAGAAACCAGAATAGCTTCCTGCATTTGAGAGCACATTTTTCAAATACCAATGCACTCTCTTTGGTGGCAGTGAAAAAAATTTGTAGAGAAATAGAAGGATGTTCTGTACAGAAGACCGGAAGTTAGAATTACTCTTTTTTTAAATTTACTTGTATATATATTTTGATGTGAAGCTCCAATTAAATGCATGTTGTCGTATTTTCACGGGATTTTAATGTTCCCTGCTTTATCAGCTTGTACGTTTATGGCCTGAAGGAGTAATGGATCACCATACTTTGACAGAAGCAATGAGCAGAGCAAAAAGTAGCAGAGCAATAGCTGATAAAAATCCGGTAAGATTCATGCTTCTTTGAGAGTTCTTTCTGGTCATATTTTAAGGTTCTTATACTTGGAGACTATGTATCCTTATTTTTGCAGAGGAAACAACACCCTGGGGGTATATAAGTTTGGGTTTTTAACATACTTGTTGGCCGTTGAGCGCAAGAAATAGCATGATACGGATTAGTAAATGTTGTAGACTTGTAATCGTGGAAGATTTTTGTGCTGTTTCTGATGGTATGATATTTAGTTCTTTGGTTAGTGAGTTCTAAATACTTGGAATATGCTGCACTTTGCCAATTTGCTATAGCCTATTAATACAAAGTATTTTCAAGAAAGTAACATGTTAAATTGTTGATGCATGATTACTTGTTAATTTTTAAATGCCAATACAATAACTAACAACTCCTACTCCTTAGGATGAATGCACACACAACCTTAAAAAGACACCTTAAAAAGCTGAGCTGCTGTCTTCTCGTTAATTTTAAACTCGTGTCATTATTTTGAGATTTTTAAAGTGGTTAGTTTGTGGGATTTGGCATCTGCTGATTTTCAATCCATCTATCTAGCTCATATAGTTGAAGGATAAGGTTGAACTGACTTGTGACTTGTTTATTTTCTTTGTTCAGGTTCGAAACATGGTGGATGATGTTTCAAGAAATTTCAGTCGAATTCCTTGCCAGAAGAGGAAAGTTACTGATTCGAGCAAACACAGTAATCCCATTCCTTATTGCCCCAGAAAGATAGCTCCTAAGAAGGCATTAATAGAGCAGCCTGACTTACAAAGCAAGAGTTCTTGTCCATTTCCAAAGAATGTGAAACTTACTTTCAAGCAGAAGCAGCATATCCCAGAGAAAACAAATATGAAAGTCAGATTCGTTTTGAAGCAAGAGCATGAAACTATCAATTCTAACGCGCAAGTCACCAAAGACGCATTGGATCACTCAAGAACTCCTGCTTCTCTTACGTGCAATCAACCATTTGATATGCACATCCTGTGAGTAATACACATAATTCTCAAATAATAGCTATCTTCGTAGTAATCATTTAGGCTAGTCATATCCCACAGGACAACACCATGCATAATTTAGATCGGAAATGTAAGTCTAGGGGGGAAGTTTAGACCCTTTTTTTTTTCTTCGAATTCACTAACGGCAGGTTTGTGATTCCCCCTCCCGACAGTTGTCCTGGCTGGGAAATTTTGGTGGTCTAGTAATCTTATGATTATGAGTCTTGTGACTCTTTTTAAGCTTTTATCTACTGTATTTTTTTTTTTTTGAAATGCAGAAACACAAGCACAAAAATAAGCTCAGGCTAGTAGACTACATTTGCAAAAATTGCTATTTGGGCCAGCCATCCTTCAAATGCTTGGTACTTTATGGTCTAAAGACAAATTATTTGGCTAAATGAGTACTTAGTCCAATATACTACTCCGTACTGAACTATTGATTATGACTTCATTAGTTCTTTGTTCCATCGTTCATTGACTTCATTTTCAACTATACTGTACTTTTTTTTACAGTTGTACTTGTATTGTTCTAAAGAGTTCTTATGAAGTGCTAGTACTGTACTTCACTTTTACTTACTGTTTTTATTACCACCTTCACAGATTCACCTATAGGTCGGATTATAGTACGTTTGGCTTCAAAAGATTATCGTACTAGTAGACCAGTACTTGTTATAATTTCTAAAAATCAGTTGCAAAACTGAATGCTCGGTACTTGATAAGTTTGTAATCATGCTAAGTAAGATTTAAGTTAGTATTTAAAGCTGAATTCAAGCAGTATTACTACAATAGTACAATGTCTACACAAGTACTTTTTTTTTTTTGAACGGGCGTCTACACAAGTGATTGTACATTTGTACTTCATTTTTTCAAGCTTATACTGAGTAAAATTTAAAATGAAAATAATACTTTCTTTGTTACATATTACTCGTAAGTCACAACAAAGAAGATTATTTGAGAAACATAAAATATTCCTTTATTGCGAGTAATATATATTGGAGGGACTGAGGGAGTATGATAATTTTACAAAATTAAAGGCGGCAAGAAAAAAAAGTGAAAAGCCGAAAATGTCATTTCTAAAACTTGTTTCAACTTCAAATTTGAAACTCCTCCCAAATTTCACCGCTCACATCTCCACTTTCTCTCTCCTCACACCATTTGTCCATTTTCCATCTTCTCCAAAACCGCTCCACTCTCTCTCCTCCACCACCACCACCTCAACCGTCGCAACTTCCATCACGCCGTCGAAATGTCGGGGAAATTTAAGCGAAAAGGCGACGACAACCACGCCTCCGACGCCGATTCCGACGGCAACGCTCCTCCTAAGAAGTCCGCTAAATCCAACGACGACGAAGATGGAATTGTTGTTTGCGAGGTAGTTTTTTTCAATCTCTTATGATTGAATTTGGAGTTGATTGTTTGTTTGGTTTGGTTTTTGATTGAATTTGAATGATTGGTGAACTTAAACCCTAGATTTCGAAGAATCGGAGGGTTTCTGTGAGGAGTTGGCAGGGGAAAGTTATGGTTGATATTCGTGAGTTCTATGTCAAGGATGGCAAGCAAATGCCTGGTCGTAAAGGTATTTTCGATTTTTTGCTAATTTTTTATTAATTTTTTGGAATCATTTTCGGTAATTTTGTTGAATTTTGAGTGTAAATTGTTAGTTGATTTTTTTTCTAGGGTTTATGTGTTGGTTGTTTGGCAAAATTGCAGAGAATTATAAGCTGGTGGAATTTTTTGGATTATTTTTGCTCATACTGGTTTTGAAGTACTGTTATTGCATGTCAGATTTTCTTCTTCGGTTAGGTTTTGCGCTTTCATTGATTTTAAGTAGTAAATTATGCTCTACTGTTGTTGCAATTGAGTTTTTAGTTGGTCAGGTTTTGCGAGGATGTGTTGATATGTTGAATAGAACTCTGGAATTCATGAATTTTCGACTTATAGGAAGTGCTTTAGTTATTTGCTTGATTCATAGGTGGATTTTTGGGCTGAGATTGGTATATTTTAGCATCGTGATGACTTAGGTTCTTGAAGGCAATCCCCTGTACTAAATAGAGAAAGGAGAAGTTATTACGTAGTTTTGTGGTGATTAATTATAGAATATTTAGCTTAGTAAAATCATTCGGTTTTCATGAGAGGAAAGGTGCAGCCAAATGCCTTATAATAGGATTTGCCTGTTATCAATGAACCTGGACTTTAAACTCGTATTATAATATGTTGTTTTGTGGATTGAGGTGAGGTGGACTAGGGAGGGATAATGGGTTGTGGAGCAAGCTGATGAAGGGACTAAAGACAAAGTCACAAGCTCATAATGTTATTGTAATAATTGCCGGTTTTATTGGTGGAATAGTTGCAAACTCTTCCCCTTTTTATGTTGGAAATTGGAATGTGATAGTAAGAACATGGTTCTATTGGATCCTTAGTTTCATTTATGGTTAGTGCCCTTAGTGGTTAGTGTTGAAGTGCTGTTGATGCAAGCTCCCCATGTCATTTTTGGTTGATCTCGAAAAAATTGGCCAATAGTTACCATTAATCTCTGCCTTTCCTCCCCCCCTCCTCTTAAAACTTTGTTTTTGATGATAGATGCTTGGACTGGTGTTCCCTTCCTTCCCGGAGGGGGAAATTTGTTTCAATTGAAGAGATTATAGTTGTTGTATACTCCGGAGTATTATAATCTGGGCTTGAGCCGCTTGACTGCATGAGCCAGGTCTTGTATATGGCATCACTTTTGTTGATGTCATGCTATCTAATGTTCTGTAAATAAAAAAGTTACAGAATACAGAATAATAATTTTTATTCAGTTTTAAAGCTTGCTTGTTTATAGTTGTATTGGCAATATGAGTTCTAGCACGCCGAGTTGTACTATCAACTTTGCAATTAATTTTAGACGTTGGGAGTAGTTTGCTACTTTGTTCAGACCTTATGTCTATATTACTTGAAATTTACATACAGTATGTCAATATTGGCTATCATCTGATTTGTCTACATTGCATCTAAAATCTACTTCCCATATCATACTTAGCACAATATGGTATTATACTATATTTTGCATACATTTTGTATGTTCAGTCATTTCCAGTGAAATATTGTATGGAATAGTATGTTTGTGAATGCACACAGCCACACATGCAGCACAACTAGTTCGAAGCACCAAGGAAAAAGAACTAATGGAGATTTGCTTCTCATATTCAATGAAATATAATATATTGTCTATTAATGTATGCCTCTTTGCCCTAAAATATTTGGCTGGATTCATAACTTTGCTTTGCAACCCCCGGGCCCCACCTAACGTTTGTATGCTTCTCATTTACTTTGCTTTACTATGCCTTGCGAAGGGTTATTGTCACATTTTTGTATGATGTTTTTCTGCTACATCTAATTAATCTTAGCAAAGCTGCAAGTTTTTTTTTTTACTGATTTGTAGTCGTTGTTCATTTCAGGTATCTCTCTTACAATGGATCAGGTATGTATCTTTGTAGTGTCACTAATCACTATTATCATTTCTGCTGTGTTTCATTGGCTGGGGCACATCTATTGGAGATACTGACCTTTGTTTTTTCATTGTATCCTGTAGTGGAAGGTGCTTCGTGAGCATGCTGAGGAAATTGATCAGGCTGTTACTGAAAATTCGTAGGGCTGGAGGGCTGGGCTTTGTTGATAAGTTGATGGATGCTGCTGGTTTTTGGGTTGTTACATTTTGCTGACTAGGACTGCGGCAATAGGTATTAGTGATATTTTCGGCTAGTATTCTGTATTTACGTAGGGTTATTGGATAACAAAATGTCGTAATCTGCATAGCTTAGACTTGAAAGAACAATGTTGTCTCATGACTGCAGGTTGTCCGCCTGTTTATGGATGCCTACAGACTATTTTGTTAAATTGGCAGTATGTGCGTATTATGCTTATTAACGGAACACATTCATGAAGCATGTCCTTAATACGGAGTAAACTCAATTGTAACAAAAAGTTTTTTCCACTTTTATAGAATCATATAACAATCATGTCGTCATACAACTTTAAACATACATAGAAAGCAGATTTAAAGTAGAGCTTCTTATTTACGTAGGACAATTTCGAAGAAAAGCTCTTAAAGCATACCCAGCTCGACTTGAGTGTTCAATGCTGTTCACAAGACATTCCACATGCAATGGCTCAGTGAGCTGAGCTTTAAATTGATCTAACTGGAATGTGGATAATTTTGTGCTCAAACTTCAGAATTTTGGGCACAGTTATGTAGAGAACACCATTCTTAAACACTGCGGTGATCTCTTCCTTCCAAGAGTTAAAAGGCAGATGAAGAGTGGTCTCCCTTGGACTGAATACCTTGTTTCCGAAAGCATCAATTCCGCCATCTCCCCTGATCACAAGCATGTTATCCACAACTTCCACTTTAATGTTCTCAGCTCCTAGTCCTGGCATGTCAAACCACATTCTTATCTCACTTTCATCCTCTGTTGTGTTCCAAGGAGTGCGCACTGAAAAAATAGATACATTTCGATAAATTCTGTCAATGTTTGTAAGTATTGACCACAAATTAAATTGATAAATCTGCTACAAATGGGAAAGGTGGTATATACGTAGTAGGAAACAATGAATATTCACACATGTTATTAGATAAGTTTTAGAAGGAATGGGAGATTTACCATAAGGGGAAGTTTCAAGTAGGGCAACCTTTTTGTGGAAGTGTTCAGGTGCCATTGGATCAATCCTCTTCGGACTACCCCCGGCCTGTTGGGCTCTTACCACCAAGGAAGACCTTGAAGAAGGGGTCTTCAATGACGATGTTGGGGACACCACAGAAGGTGAACCCAACCCAATTGGTATTGAGCTACGGACAGAGGCTGCCCTGTTGATTGACACTAGGGTTGAAGCAGAACATGCCGTCAACACGTTGCTTGCCATTGAGTATGCTCAAGTAGGGCTTACTAAGAACAATTACTTCACTTAATCAATGTAAATATCTTGAGTTTGTATGATTTGATTCACTCATTTGGATGTTATTTATAGGTATAGAGGAGCTTTAATTTGGGTCAAGTAGAATTCTTAATTTTTGTGTAGCAGTGTTTTTCACTTTTTGCATTAAGAAGCCTCAATTTGTTCCTAACATGTTGATGCTCTTTACTTCATTGAAAGCAAAGTAATTAAGATTCTCCCTACAAAATGAGGAGCATATATATACTAAGTATTACAAGTACCAATATTTATATACTTTAAGAGTTGTTTATACAATGTACATATCTTACAAGATTCAAGTTGTTTGTACTTGCATGTTATTATATTTGAAAGAAAAATGATGAAGATATGCCCTATTAACTTTAATTCTTGCTTTGTTAAGGATACGATTTGTTCATATTATGTTTGATGGTGCTAGATTTTAGATTACCTCTTTTTGGTGACTAGGGCTATTTACAAAATTTCGGCTAACATTCACTTTGATTGTATGATCCAAAAAATTATAGCACCATAGATGTAAATTTTCGTTGTAATACTATATATGGCTAATTAACTATACATACTACTACTACTCCATATGACTTGGATTCTAGCTCTATAATTTATAATTATCTTCTTTTAGGTACAAATGTGAGTAAGGATTTGTTTATAATGAAAGATGAAATACAAAATTTTCAGCTAGTTCTTTTTAAGTGGATTGTTTCTCCTACTATCAATTGGTATTAGATAAAACCTTAGCTATGTTATGATCTTTATATGCTATTTAATTTGCCAAGATCGAGTTTATTATTCAAAGCCAGTGAAGGCTATAGTTTAATTTGCTCTTTAATGACCTTTCTTTTA
Source organism: Chenopodium album (assembly GCF_948465745.1). NCBI lineage: Eukaryota > Viridiplantae > Streptophyta > Magnoliopsida > Caryophyllales > Amaranthaceae > Chenopodium > Chenopodium album. Next base: position 4,929,260 of record NC_137855.1, read on the forward strand.
GCATTTTATGTCCTTGGATTTTTTTGTCATGCTTACCATGTGTATCTATGAAGCAATTTGCTATGGTGATTATACAGCTTCTCCACGTAGTGTTACATTCAAAGCCGTTAAGATATTGATCCTTTTTAGATTGATAGTACTACTACATAAGATTTCCATTTTTAGTTCTAGATTAGATGAGTTGTGGATTAGTTTTGAGAGAAGATTTTTCTAACTTTTTTTAACAAAAGAAAAAGGATTTTTCTAACTTCTCATATATCTTTAATTTCTAAAAAAAAAAAGTCAATTTTAAACCAAACAACCACAAAGCATAATTTTTATTTTATGCTATATATATAATTTGTCAGAAGCTACAAGTTTATAATTGTGAAACACAAAATAACATATTAAATTATAATCCAATATTAATTTCCATTATTAATCCTTACTATAATTAATTTTTAATAAAATATATTTTTTCCAATTTTTTTTTTTTTTTTTTTTTTTTTTTTTTTAGTCATATACATGTACTGATATTATAAGATAGAGAAAATAGGTCTTCAAAAGGGTTATATTACTAATATAATCGAGCATGTTAATACAACTTGGTCATTTTCTCTATGACTCTAGTTTGAGATCCATAAGTAAGATGGACATTTGCTCAATTAACTCACAACAAAAATAATATACTTTAAAACAATTTATGATTTTAATTAATGTCTTTGTTTGGGTTGTACAGTGTGTAGTGTAGGAAGACAAGTGTCTATGGTTTGGCTTCTTATGTATGTGTTGAATGATTGAATATAATGTCCATGACCTATATTTTTTTTTTTGACACGGTCCATGACCTATATTTATAGGTGTAGATGGAGCTTGAAAGAAATGGCCGGAATGTCCATCATTCTTGTATCCATAATGTTCTAGAAAATTCACGAAACATGTACCATATTCTATTGCTTCCAATGTATAATTCTCTAGGACATTCAAGTATGTTATAATTCTAGAGAAATCTTAAGCAAGTAATGATCTTGCTTGATCATACCGGAAGCTTCTAGAATAAGCACAAAACTCCACCAAAATAACGGGCTTATAAAATTTGGGCCATACCCAATGGTCTTATTATATTAGAATACTTAAATAAGTCATACAAAGTACAACTTTAAACGTTGAAAGGAAATTACATACTTAGAGAGCTTCTCTATTACATAGCATCTCAAAGAAAAGCTCTTAAAACACACTCATAATATGAAGTATATAATGATTCAGTCTCCCATACTATATATAGAAGACACTAAAGTAGATCTCTATTAAGAGATTTAAACAGATCTAACAGGAACATGGATGATTTTATGCTCGAATTTGGTGATCTTAGGCACAGTTATGTAGAGAACACCGTTCTTAAACACGGCCGTGATCTCTTCCTTCCAAGAGTTAAGGGGGAGTTGAACCCTACTATCGTAAGGACTAAATATCTTGTTTCCAAATGCATCAACTCCACCATCTCCCTTGATTACAAGCAAGTCGTCGACAACGTTCACATCGATGTTTTCAGCTGCAAGTCCTGGCATGTCGAACCACATCCTAATCTCATGATCATCCTCGTTCGTGTTCCAGGGAGTGCGCACTGCAAATCAACAAGTATTATTAATACGTAGTATATGACATTTCTACGTTATGGTATATTTATACTCCGTAATAAGCAATTCAGCAATAAGTGGGGTCAATTGAACCTTGTTTCTATTAATTGAAAATGCTCTATCACTAATATTAAATAGACTTGACAAGACTGACACATATTTCATATCTCAAATCATATTACCCTAACCCTAATCATGACATGTACAATGTATTGATGTTACAAGGCATAAAAGATTATGTATGTATGTATGTATGTTTTACCCAAAACTAGTAAAAATGCAAAGAACCTTTTTTTGGTAAGTAAGAAAAATACATATAAAAGGCAATTGTAAGGAGTGGATTACTTACCATAAGGAGAAGTTTCAAGGAGGGCAACCTTTTTGTGGAATTGGTCAGCTGCTATGGGATCCAATTTCTTAGGACTTCCTCCTTGTTGGGCTCTCACCACCATCGAAGCGGTCTTCGACGATGGTGCTAGGGACACCATGGAACGTTGGCCGAACCCAGCAAGGGCTGGGCTACGGCCGGAGACCGTGTGGGTTGACACCATAGTGGCAGAAGCAGAACATGTCAATGTGTTGCTTGCCATAATTGAAGATAAACAAATAAAACTTAATTACTAAAACAATTAAAGCACTAAAACAATAATATAATGCAATAAAATCAAATAAATATTGCAAGTTGTATGTTTTGTTCAATCATTGGGAGGTTATTTATAGCTATAAGTGGAGTTAATTTTACGTACTTTGCTAAGTGTTAGTCTTTTTTGTAGGAGAAGCTTCTAATCATAACATTGATATATATTCTCTTTACTCAAATCAATCAAGCAAAGTAATGCGGCTTCTCCTAGCAAAAAGATGCAGACGTGTAAATATTAGTACGTAAAATGTTTATATATTTATATTTTTATTGCTTTATAACTATTTTCAATGTTTATATATTTATATTTTTATTGCTTTATAACTATTTACAATGTTCATATATTTACTTTTCAAAGAGTTAAGTACGTGATTTGCGTTAATAGGGGAAAAACGTTGAGTAAATAAAGAGAATGGAATTTCTACTATTTGATTTCTCCTCCCCTCCCAATTTGAGACCTTAATACCTTTTGTTTTCATTATTGATTGTTAGAATATTTCTTGAATTAGCTAGTAATCAAGCCCCTACCAAAGGACTATGTAAGCTACGATATACTATATATAGTTCCAAGGTTGTATGATTGAAGGTGTTAAATTTTTAAAGAATATGAAATGGGTCTAACAACCTGAATAAGAAGGATGAGAGTTTGGTCCACGAACAAGGTTTTTATGAGCTGAGGTTCGTTCTATACTAAAATCAATTGGCAATAGTAGCCTAGTAGGAGTAATTTCTCTACCTTATAAAGTGGAATCACCTCTCTTTTTTCTCCAATTTAGAATACTCATCACAAGTGGGCTACAATGAGTTTTAAGTTTAACAAAAGGAGTATGTATAATCAAGGAGTAAGAGGTTGGTGCATAATTGCTTATGCGCTTCATTTATTGTTGAAATTTTCTAATTATTCAATCCTACTTTCAATATAGTTATTTTAACATGATAATTTATTTTGAAATGGATTGGATCGGAGTAAAAACACATAGGTGTGAATGTGTGATGTAGTAGTAAATAAGAACTACTTCGTATATACTATTCGTGTAAGACATTGAGGCAATTGGACAAACAAATACGTAGTAAAACGTGGTCGTCATTATAGTATATAAGTATATAAGAACTACTCATATACTATTCGTGTAACACGTTGAGGCAATTAGACAAACAAATACGTACGGGTAGTAAAGAACGGTCGTCATTCATTACTTGATGCATGCAGTGCTTTTTCAGTTCCATTAATTCGTACTCTTTAAAATTGTGATCGAAGATCATTTGTACATGCTAGATTTCACGTGCCATGATAAGGAATGGATGGTCATGGTTGCAACATGAACGTACATTTGCGTCGCTATTCAAGTAGTATAAATAGTCCTACATACTTAGTTTATAATCAACCAAATATATCTCTTTTAATTGCCTCTCATCTCTTCTTGCCAAGCATGGCCATGCATATCCAGCTACAGTTACATGCAATTTTCTTGGTAAACTTCTCTTACTCATCCACGGTTTTATGAGTCTTTTTATCTACATTTACTTAACAAAAATAATAATCTTAGCCAATTTCACTTGTGTAATTCATTATACATACTAATTATTAAGTTATGTACATATATATATATATATATGATCTGAACTTATTTAATTTAATCCCCTTGTCAGCTTGTTTTTCTAGCATATTGCGCGTCTAGTTATGAACAAGAGGACTATTGGAAAACGAAGCTACCAAAGGTACCAATGCCGGAAATTGTCAAGGATGATCTACTTCACTCTAATGGTAATTCTCTCTTATAAATAGCTTATACGAAATAATTTAATAATCTAATTTGTAGCTAGATAATAGAACAGAAATAGTAATTGTTTGTTTGACTTACTTGATAGGTAAAGAGAAGGCTGCAAGTACCATTTGTTGGAAGTTCTTGATATAAAACAAGAGTGTTGGGAAAAATAAGAGAGAGAGAGAGAAAAATAAATGAAAGGGGAAAAGTCCCACATTGATTGGGGAGGAAGGTTTTTCCTTGTTTTTATAATGTAGTGCTTTAGCACTACTCAGTTGAGTGAGTTGGAGGTGTGTGTTACTCCACACACACACACGCGCGCGCGCGCGCGCCGAGCCGGGTCGGGTCGGGCTCGGGCCTCGGGACTTGGGACTTGGGGAATGCGATGCGCGGGCGTGGGTCTTTGTTATCTTTTTGGAGAAATTTTATTTCCTGTTTCTGACTGTTGTGGGAATTAATCAGCCATTAATCCCTTGATTTTAGCTGATTAATTCACTCCCTTGTTTCTTGCCTCGTTTGTTGACTGACTAGATTAATCTGGTCATTTTCTTGGCCAGATTCTTCCCACCTTTCATGCTTTCCGTTTTTCCTCTTCACCCTATAAATATTCGGTGGTTTTCTTAGCCAAAATACACAACACAATCAGTCTTCTCTCTTCTCTAAACTTATCTAAACACATGTTCTTTCTGTTCTGTTTTCTGGGCAAGTATTCTGAGTTCCAGTTGGGTTTGTGAGTGCACATAAACTCCGGCGCCGTGCTTATCCTGGAGGGCGACCGCAATTGTCTACTGCACCGGGAGGTAGCGCGGAATCGTCTTTTAGGTCAGTGGTTCTCCACGACGCGGCTATTGTCAGTTTGGTTCACGCATCAAGAGATAAGTTATTTCTGTTTTATTGCTTATTAGTGTAACAATCTAAAAGACGATTATGGCTTCCAAATTCCTTGTTCCTGATATGTCTAAACTAGAACCTCTTGATGGAAAGAATTATAAACGTTGGGCTGTTAGGATGCATTTTTATTTGGAGCAGATTGATGTTGCATATGTTCTTGATGATATTGTTCAACCTGTTGATAAAGATGATTTGTCTGAATCTGAGATTAAGTTTTCTAAGGATGATAGAACTTGTAAGGGCATGTTGTTGCATTATATGTCGAATAGTCTGTTGGATATTTATATGGGTTTTTATCATGCTAAGGATATTTGGGATGCTTTAGAGAAAAAATATGGAGCTGATGATGCTGGTACTAAACGTTATTGTGTTAGTAAGTGGTTAAGTTTTCAAGTTGTTGATGATAAGCCTATTATTGATCAGATTCATGCTTATGAGAGTATTTGTATTAATATGGTTGCTGAAGGTCTGTCTATTTGTGATACTACCCTTGCTATTGTTCTTATTGAGAAACTCCCTCCCTCTTGGAAGGATTTTCGTAACCAACTCATGCACAAAAAGAAAGACCTAACCTTAGAGGAACTTGCTGCCCACCTCAAAATTGAGGAGGAAAACCGTATCAAAGACAAAACCCCTTCTGTTTTTCCTTCCTCTTCTTCTGCCAAAGCCAACCTTGTTGAACCCAAATCAAACAACCAGTCCAAAGCCAAAAACAGTAACCTTAAGCCTAATGGGAAAATTCAGAAGTACAAGTTTAAGGGAATCTGTTATGAGTGTGGTTTGACTGGTCACAGGGCTAGAGATTGCAGGGTCAAGAAGAAGAATGGGCAAAGTCAAGCAAACCTTATTGAGGATTCTGACGTTATTGTTGCTGTTGTTTTAGAAGCTAACTTTACAGGTAATGCTGCTGAGTGGATTGTTGACACTGGAGCTACCAGGCACATCTGCGCCAACAAGGACATGTTCACTACCTATGACAAGGTTGAAGGTGAAAATGTCTTCATGGGCAACTCAGCTTCTGCTTCTATCCAAGGCAAAGGGAAGATCGTTCTCGCTCTCACTTCTGGAAAATTGCTTACTCTCACTAATGTTTTGCATGTTCCAGAAATGCGCAGGAATTTAATTTCTGGCAGTTTGCTCATGAAAGCTGGACTGAAGCTCTCCTTTGATTCTGATAGATTAGTTCTTACTCGCAATGGGGAATTTGTGGGGAAGGGCTTTTGTAATGGGGGGCTTTTTACTCTTGATGTTAAAATTGACACTATGAATAAGAATGCTAGTACTTCTTCTGCTTATATTGCTGAGTCTATTGATTTATGGCATGCTAGATTAGGTCACGTTAATTTTGATTCTGTTAAAAGGCTTAAACACTTAAATTTGATTCCAAGTTTTTCTAAAACTGATTTTTCGAAATGTCAAGTTTGTGTTGAAGCCAAATTTACTAAGAAGCCATTTAAATCAGTAGATAGACAGACTGAAGTACTAGAACTTGTTCATAGTGACTTAGGTGATTTTAATAATCACGAAAGTAGAGGGGGTAAAAAGTATTATATTACTTTTGTTGATGATTGTTCACGTTTTTGCATGGTTTATCTTCTCAGGTCTAAGGACGAAGCTGAGGAAATGTTCCTCAAATATAAAGCTGAGGTAGAAAACCAGTTAGACAAAAAGATCAAGAGGGTTAGGAGTGACAGGGGTGGTGAGTACAGCCCTGACACTCTTAAGGCATTTTGTGAGCAACTTGGCATTGTTCATGAGACGACGGCTCCCTATTCACCCGAACAAAACGGTATAGCTGAAAGGAAAAATAGAACTTTAAAGAATATGATGAATTCTATGCTTATTAGTTCTGGGCTTCCTAATAACATGTGGGGGGAAGCTATTCTTTCTGCTTGTCATGTTTTGAACAGGGTTCCTCACAAGAAGCTTGACAAGACTCCATACGAAATATGGAAAGGTCGAGCGCCAAACCTAAAATACTTGAAAGTGTGGGGGTGCCTAGCAAAAGTAGGCATACCTAGCTTCAAGAGGGATAAGATTGGTCCCAAAACTGTTGATGCTATTTTTATTGGCTATGCTTATCAAAGTGCAGCTTATCGTTTCTTTGTTAAAGGTGCTAACAATTCTTATGCAGGTGGTCATATCATTGAAGCAAGAGATGCTGAGTTCTTTGAGAACATTTTCCCTTTGAAAATGTCTCCTTCTAATGATAGTGAATTGCATGCTAGTAGTTCTGTTAGTTTACCTATTGCTAATGCTCCTATTACTAACGATGATTCTGTTTTGGAGCCAAGGAGAAGCAAAAGGGCAAGAAAGGAAAATAGTTTTGGTCCTGATTTTATTACTTCTTATTTATCTGAATCTTCCTTAATTGATGATGATTTTGTGCATATTTTTGTTTTGGAAGATGATCCAAGAACCTATGATGAGGCAATGGGGTCAGTTGATGCTGTTTTTTGGAAAGAAGCAATTGATAGTGAATTACAATCAATTCTCAATAATAACACTTGGGAATTGGTTGAACTTCCTAGAGGTTGTAAGCCCATTACTTGTAAATGGATCTTTCGGAAAAAATTAAAGGCCGATGGATCCATAGACAAGTATAAGGCAAGGATAGTGGTAAGGGGTTTTACTCAAAAGTTTGGCATTGATTATTTTGATACTTACTCCCCCGTTACTAAAATTGCAACCATTAGGACTTTAATTGCTCTTGCTTGCATTTTTGGTCTTGTTGTTCATCAAATGGATGTCAAAACTGCTTTTTTGAATGGTGACTTGGATGAGGAGATTTACATGGTCCAACCTGAAGGGTTCGTTGTTCCAGGACAAGAGGAGAAGGTTTGTAAGTTAGTCAAGTCATTGTATGGGCTTAAACAAGCTCCAAAGCAATGGCATGACAAATTCGATAAGACTATGACTGGTAATGGTTTTCATGTTAATGAAGGTGACTCTTGTGTTTATTTTAAGCATGATAGTCATGGTTGTGTAATTATTTGTCTTTATGTGGATGATATGTTGATTTTTGGGACTAACTTGGATCGTGTAAATGAGACAAAACAGTTTTTGAGTTCGAATTTTGAAATGAAAGACATGGGTGAGGCAGATGTGATTTTGGGAGTAAAAATCAAGAGGACTCCAAATGGCATCTGTCTTAATCAGTCACACTATGTTGAAAAACTTCTTAAAAAGTTTGAATCATTTAATGTCGATCCAGTTAAGACTCCCTATGACCCAAGTTTCCACTTAAAGAAAAATAATGGTAATCCAGTTAATCAGTCTGAATATGCTAGAATTATTGGTAGTGTTATGTTTCTTATGAACTACACTAGACCTGACATTGCTTATTCTGTTAGTAGGTTGAGCAGGTACACTCATAATCCAAGCAGTGATCATTGGATTGCTCTAAGGAGGTTGCTTAGGTACCTTAAGGGTACTATGGATTGGGGTTTGCATTACTCCAAATAACCTGGAGTTTTGGAGGGTGTTTGTGATGCCAACTGGGTATCCGATAATGATGAAGTTAACTCCACTAGTGGCTATGTCTTCACCCTTGGGGGTGGAGTCGTATCCTGGAAATCTTGTAAGCAATCTTGTACTGCTATGTCTACTATGGAATCTGAGTTTATTGCTCTTGAATTGGCAGGTCATGAGGCAGAATGGTTGAGGAACATGCTTGCAGATATTCCACTGTGGGGGAAGCCAGCTCCTTCAGTTGCACTTCATTGTGATTCGCAAGCTGCTATTGCTGTTGCACACAACCATGCCTATAATGGGAAGAAGAGACACATCCGTCTGAGGCATAAAGCCGTCAGAAATTTGTTGTCTGAAGGGGTGATATCACTGGACTATGTTAAGTCCGAAAAGAACATTGCGGATCCGTTAACTAAAGGCCTATGTAAAAAACTAGTTTTGGAAACATCGGAAGAGATGGGGCTAAAGCCCGTTGTATGAATTGTGAAATAATGAACTCCTACTCACTATGAGTTCAAAGGGGAACGTTATGTAATAATTCGGAAGCACATTTTTATTTTTGTCCATCTCTAGATGTTTGTTTTGTGCTTAGCTACATATGAGAAGGAGGTTGAGCATACGGCTCTTAATGAACCCATATCCATATTTTTGGAGGTGTGTTGTAGCTCACACTTGATGGAGTTCACCTACTTAGGTGTGGAAGTGTGGCCGCTTCCTATGAGTATTTCGTGGGCTTATACTCTAGAGCACCTATGAGCATCCAGGCTGGACGTATGGCCAGTATAATGCGTCACCTTTATTCGCGGAATTTCAGAATATTATACATGTTCAATTGTGTGGCTCAAAGTGACGGGTCCCTAACTCCCTATTGAGTTCAAGACGAAGGTCACTTGGTAGGTGAGGGATCATAGCTTGATGTCCACTATGTGTTAATTCAAGTCGCGAGACATTGACACTTATGCAATTGTTTTGTTTTGCCCAGAATTCATTTTTTCATTCTTTTTCATATCTTCGAACCTGTGGGGGATTGTTGGAAGTTCTTGATATAAAACAAGAGTGTTGGGAAAAATAAGAGAGAGAGAGAGAAAAATAAATGAAAGGGGAAAAGTCCCACATTGATTGGGGAGGAAGGTTTTTCCTTGTTTTTATAATGTAGTGCTTTAGCACTACTCAGTTGAGTGAGTTGGAGGTGTGTGTTACTCCACACACACACACACGCGCGCGCGCCGAGCCGAGCCGAGCCGGGTCGGGTCGGGCTCGGGCCTCGGGACTTGGGGTCTTGGGGAATGCGATGCGCGGGCGTGGGTCTTTGTTATCTTTTTGGAGAAATTTTATTTCCTTTTTCTTGTTAACAGAATATTCCCAAGTATCCGTTTTTTGACTGTTGGGATTTTCTGACTGTTGTTGGAATTAATCAGCCATTAATCCCTTGATTTTAGCTGATTAATTCACTCCCTTGTTTCTTGCCTCGTTTGTTGACTGACTAGATTAATCTGGTCATTTTCTTGGCCAGATTCTTCCCACCTTTCATGCTTTCCGTTTTTCCTCTTCACCCTATAAATATTCGGTGGTTTTCTTAGCCAAAATACACAACACAATCAGTCTTCTCTCTTCTCTAAACTTATCTAAACACATGTTCTTTCTGTTCTGTTTTCTGGGCAAGTATTCTGAGTTCCAGTCGGGTTTGTGAGTGCACATAAACTCCGGCGCCGTGCTTATCCTGGAGGGCGACCGCAATTGTCTACTGCACCGGGAGGTAGCGCGGAATCGTCTTTTAGGTCAGTGGTTCTCCACGACGCAGCTATTGTCAGTTTGGTTCACGCATCAAGAGATAAGTTATTTCTGTTTTATTGCTTATTAGTGTAACACCATTGAGCCCTTTACTTTCAGGACAAACGAGAAGAAAGCTAGTTCGGACAAGCCTTATAAATATCTTTATGATTATTTTTATTACAACGCGGAAAATGGTGACACAAAGAAGGCTAGTCTGAGCAAGCCTTATAAGTATCTCTATGATTATTTTTATTATAACGCAGGAAATAATGGTGAAATGAAGGAGGCTAGTCCGAACAAGCCTTATAAATACCTCTATGATTATTTTTATTACAACGCAGAAAATGGTGATCAAATGAAGAAGGCTAGCTCGAACAAGCCTTATAAATATCTCTATGATTACTTTTTTTATAACGCAGAAAATGGTGATCAAATGAAGAAGGCTGGCTCGAACAAGCCTTATAAATATCTCTATGATTACTTTTATTATAATGCAGAAAATGGTGATCAAATGAAGAAGGTTGGCTCGAACAAGCCTTATAAATATCTCTATGATTACTTTTCTTATAAAGCAGACAATGGTGACACGAAGGCTAATAGAGTGACATTCAAAACCAAACCCGATGAAAAGGATTCTAAAGAGACTCTACCCGTTCATCCAAATTCACTTCATCACCATCATCCTCACCATTTCATGCACAATGATAATAATGTAAACACAGATGAATTTAGCTCGACGACTTCTCCTAGTGATACATTATTTTTCATTGAGAAAAACTTGCAAGTTGGAATGAAGTTGCCACAAGATTTCCAAAAGATTCAAACACGCCCTATTTTGCCTAAACACATTGTTCAATCCTTCCCCTTTGCCTACGAAAACTTCACAGATATACTCTCTTTGTTTTCAATTAAATCCGAGTCTGAAGATGCAACCGATATTAAAGACACCCTCCACCTATGTTTTAAAAGACCAAAGGGTATCGAAGAAAATAGGTAATTTTTTTTAAGAGTAACATATGTTAACGATCAAAGTTGTGCATTATTATTATTATTATTTTTTTTTTAGTGTTTCTCAACAGTTAATAATACAAAATTACGCGTATTTGAATGACAGTACTTGTGCGCAATCCATAGAGGAGGTTGTTGATTTTGTGGTACGAGAGTTGGGCACGAATGAAGTAGAGGTAAAAACAATGGACAGAAAAATGGACGTGCCTAATGGAAGACAAGATTATGTGATAAAAAAGGTGAAAAAGTTGGATGTACCGGGCAATAATGCAGCAGTATGCCATAGGATAAAATATCCTTATACTGTGTACTATTGTCACCACCAACTAGGCATTGGCCATTACGACGTCACTTTGGTTAGCCTAGCGGGTACTGTGGTCCAGACTACGGCTATATGTCACTATGACACATACGCTTGGAACCCTAAGTCCCCGGTCCTTCGTGCCCTTGGTCTTAAACCCGGCGATTCACCACTTTGTCACTTCGCTTCCTTAAATGACATGTTTTGGAATCTCAAACCCGACGTCTCCAAGTCTCTTGACATGGCTCAGTAAGACTAATCGTATGATTGTGCAATTGTAGTCCTAAGCGTATGCATGCTACTGTGCATGTTTCTTGTTGTTTAATCATGAAATAAAGTTGTATGTTGTACGTGTGTGGTTTAGAGTGAGATGCATTTTTGTAATTTAAATTATCATGAACTGAAGTTGTTTTATGTGCAAGCTAATCATCATACAACTTTAAATTGACCTGATTTTAAACGACTTGATTATCACCTCTAATAATCACATAACATCCTTTGTCTTATACTCTTATTATAGTATGTGGCTCGATCGGGTCCAACAAACAAGCTAGTCATACAACTTACAAAGTTACAAAATACATTTCAAATGTAGTAACTAGTAAGTAGTTGAGCTTCTTTTTAAGTTACAAGCAAAGTAACTATGCAAAGTATTATAGCTCTCATATATTACACACCATTTATATATATATGTCTTCCAAAAAGTTTAGAAGACTTATTTCACAAGCAATAAGTTAATTATGAATAATTTTAAATGGATCTAACTGGAATATGAATAACTTTGTGCTCAAACTTGGTAATCTTAGGCACAGTAATGTAGAGAACACCATTCTTAAACACGGCGGTAGTTTCTTCCTTCCAAGTGTTAATAGGAAGTTGAACGCTACTATCATAAGGACCGAAAATCTTGTTTCCAAATGCATCAATGCCCCCTTCTCCTTTGATGACGAGTAAGTCATCTATAACTTCCACTTCTATGTTCTCAGCTGCAAGCCCTGGCATGTCAAACCACATCTTGATCTCATGCTCATCCTCAGAAGTATTCCAAGGTGTACGCACTGCACACGAATCACTGATTATTTGGGGGTATGTTTGGAAATCTAATCATACTCTATTTCAAATTTAGGACATACAAGAGCCCTAAATAACTACTTCTAGGAACCGTTAATCTATATACTTAACATGTATGGTAGGGGGAGATAAAATGTGGTAATTTATGAGCATTAATCTTTAATACCGTGCTCAATTAACTAATTAAAGTGATGACATAGATTTATGAATGAAAAACACGTATTTGGAGAGAGTAATGTATGCAATAATGTGGACAGTTAAAAATTTAACTTACTAAATTTAGAAAGTGATCTATTATTAAAGACGAATACATTTTTAAGGAGACGAGTGAATCGGAATTTTTACCATAAGGAGTGGTTTCAAGTAGGGCAACCTTCTTGTGGATTTGTTCAGCTGACATGGGCTCAATTCTTCTTGGGCCTGACTGTTGGGCTTTCACCACCAAAGAAGGCCTTGAAGAAGGTGTCTTAATTGGTGATGGTGTCACCGAAAGCCCAGAACGTGGGCCCAACCCAATTGGTAATGGGCTGGATGAGGCCCGGTTCAACACTATAGTTGAAGCAGCAGAGCATGTTAACACTTTACTTGCCATTGAAGATAAAAAACCTAAACTTACTAAATATAAACTTCACTAAAACAATTTTGTTAGATAAAAATAGTAAGTTGTTTGTTTATTCATTGTTGGGAGCTTATTTATAGATATATGTGGAGGTATAAATGGTAACTTGTTGAGTTATTGTCTTATGATAGATGCTTTTTCTTTTTGCTATAAGAAGCCTCGTTTCTAACACATGAATAAGAGGCTTCTCCTAGCAAAAAGACTTGAACAAAATTTGTGAAATTGACTCCATCCAAATCGAATTGGCTAAATTAAACAAATTTGATATGACTAATAGTAATTGATTAATTAGCAATTTTGCCAAATGTTACATGATCAGATAAATCAATTATCGTAAATTTTAAATGACTTTTTTTCGTCTAGATATAATTTAATCTTAATGCATTGTAAGTATACATCTATAAATTAAACGGGCTTGACCCTCATTTGCATCCAAAAAAAAAAAAAAAATTTGTTATACATCCACCTAATACAGAGTACTTGTTTTTGAGTATCCAACTCGATCAGTTAATTAACAGCTTAATATGATATTATTACCAATCCAAACAATTCAATTTTTGCATGCCTTTATGTTGCGAAATTGGGAGATGCCTTGTTACCTTGCTTAGGTTTGTGGTAAGACATCAATTCTACATACTTTTATCTTATCTTTTTTATATGCCAAAACCCCATTTGTAGAAATTGAATATGTTTCAAGTGTACATATCACGTATTCACGTGTGTATTATTTATAAACAATGAATTTTTTTTTGTTGACATGCGAATTATTATTTGTAAGTTAATAATTTTATTTACATTGGAAAATCATTCTTATAATTCTATTTAAATAAAGGTAATGATATATAACGTTTTAAAAAAAGACAAAAATATGTATTATCACTTATCAAATTTCTTTTAACTTCTTTATATACTACGTATTAGGGTTGCATGATTTATCTATCATTTTCCTATATAAAAATAATGGTGTGGGAAGAAATTTAGAAAGATAGTCTTGCCCTTGGACTGTAAAGGGTCGAGTTTGTCCCTGAGATGTCTGATGTGATTGGAAATATACTAGGGGTGTCTTCATTTGAATGTATATGTCAATATGTGGATTTGTTAATCAAAGATTGAAGGTTTTTATTCTCTTTATTTCTTGTGAAATACATACAATACGGAGTATAATGTTTGGAAATAATGATCTAGCATGTTTGACTTGCTAGCTAGAATAATTTTCACCAAAAAGTGGCTCACTACTTGTTTTCATTTCTTCCAGCTAATTTACTATTCACTAAGACTGAAATGTGTAATAATCATGCTAGATGAGGTTTGTGGTATACTAGTTTGAGTAATTTAGTCTTTATACTAAGTAGTAATATTTTAACAATTAGTGGTTCATGGAGGCGGATGTACCATGCGCATGGTACATCCGTTCCAAAAAAAAAAAGCGGAAAGAACATTGTATAGAGATGTAAAGAACATTTAGCTAAAATGAAAAGAACATTTAGTTAAAGTGAAAAGAACATGTTATAGAATTGTATAGATTAAAGAAATGAACATAACACTATCTTATAAAGAACATCATATCATTTTCAACCTTTTGTCACATTATTCTCAAATTCAACATTTATCCAGATTCATCAAATTTAAAAAAGGAAAATAAACAATGAATTTTATGATCACAAAATATTCTAATACAAATCTAAAGTAACACAATTAAAGAAAAATAAATACAAGACTTCATTCAAAATTACCTTCAATCTTTGATTAACAAATCCACATATTCACCTTCATTAAAAATCACTCCATTAACAAACAATGATCAAAAGCACCACGAAACTCGATCTAAATGCACAGCCATTGTCTTCTATCAGAAGAATTACTTTTTCTCTATAAATTTTCTAATTCTCTCTCTAAGATTTTTTATTCCTCTCTCTAAAAAAATTCAAACAAGTGAAATTAAACATGAAGAAATGTATAAATTTCTATTGAGATTGGGAAATAATTACTAAAACTCTTCAATTATTATGGAACAAATAATTCATTTAAAGATTGAAAAGCTAGATGTTCTTTAAAAAATACTACTCTGTATGTGTGTGTGTGTGTTTTTTTTTTGAATAAAAATAATATTCATTACATTATATTATCATGTTCTTTATTAATATTACGGATGTTCTTTAAATATATACAAAGAACATAAAAGTGGATGTTTTTTTTACAAAATAGTTATATGTTCTGTACAAAACAAATATATGTTCATTACAAAACATCCATATGTGATGTTCTTTATTAAATAATGATATGTTCTTTACATAACAGCTATATGTTGTTTACCGAACAACTATATGTTCATTCTGCCTTTTTTAAAGAAATCCGGATGCACGGAGCATGGTGCATCCGCCTCCATGATATGATAAAAATTTCAATATTTTAATGCTGATTGGACGGAGTTGGTTTGTAATGGTTTGTAACTACTTTATATTCGGAAAATGATTTTGACAAATCATAAGTTGATTTTGACACACCGTTTGTGAGAGCACAATTTTATATTATCTTCTCACATGGAGGCGTGCCGATATCAAATAAGGGTGTGGCAAATTCAATTTTAATAATTTTGGTACACTATAAGTTGGTTTTCGCACATCCTATGCGAAAGCACAATTTTTCATGCTCTTCTTACATAGAGGCGTGCCAATATCAATTAAGGGTGTGTCAAAAATCAATTTCCCTAATGGAGGCGTGCCAATATCAATTAAGGGTGTGTCAATATCTGATCTATCTGACTTAATTGTCTCCTTTTATAATGGATCTTGTTAACGAGCGCCTCGGGATATTAGATAAGGAATAATTATATTGATTGAAATAGGACTCGAGCCACTTACCACATAACATTTTTGTCTTATAATATACGAAGTAAATTGGTAAGTGGCTCCAGTCCAATACAAAACAAGCTGAGTAATAATAAAGCTTACAAAATATATTTTAAAATCAAAATTAAAATGTAGAAAGTTGAGTATCTTATTATTACAAAGTACATAATACAAAGTACATTTCTTATAACACACCATTATATTATTTTTGTAGGATAATTTTATAGTGGTCATTTGAAAATTCACTATAATAACTTTATATATAATGCATTATTATGCATAATTGATTGGTTAGTTTTTCCACATCATTTTGAAAATAATAATAAGAATTTCCAAAATAACAAAGATGATTTTTAAAATTTTGTATTAAAAACAGAAAAAGGAAATGAAAGTGATGATATGGACAAACTAATTTAACCAATTATAATGCTCCAGCATTAACCCTTTTCAAAAGACTACCGTAAAATTTTCAATTCATTTAAGTAATTATGAATATTATTAAGTGGATCTAACTGGAATATGTTGAACTTTGGGCTCAGAAGATTTGGTAATTTTAGGCACAGTAATATAGAGAACACCATTCTTAAACACAGCTGTAATTTCTTCTTTGACAGTATTAGTGGGAAGTTGAACCCTATTAGCATAAGGTTCAAAATTCTTGTTTCCAAATGCATCAACATCCCCATTTCCTTTGATGATGAGCAAGTCATCTACAACTTCCACTTCTATGTTTTCAGCTGCAAGCCCTGGCATGTCAAACCACATCCTGATCTCGTGGTCGTTCTCGGAAGTATTACAAGGTGTACGCTCTGCAAATTTAATGAATTTTGATTAATTTGTGGGGGTATGTTTGGAAATCTAATCATAATTAATTTCAAATTTAGGAAAAGAGTGTGGACAACTATTTCTAGGAAGGGTAATGTACTAATGTGTGTATACTTATTACAACACGTATTATAGACGGCATTTAAATGGAGTACCACTGTACCACTTACACATGACAACATAGATTTATGAAGAAACTTGCAAATTTGAAAATATACATTTGTATAATATGATTAGTTGAAAAAATAGCATATCAAATTTAGAAAATAATCTAGTAATTATTTTTTTTTGGTGTTTAGAAAGTCACAAGGGCGAGTGATGAGATCTCACCTATATACGTCACCATTGGCTCAATTCTCTTTGGACCTCCTGTCTGTTGGGCTCTCACCACCAAAGAAGGCCTTGAAGAAGGAATATTAATTAGTGATGGCATCACCAAGAGCCTAGAACGTAGGCCCAACCCAATCGGTAATGGGCTTTCTGAGGCCCGGTTTGACACTGGAGTTGAAGCAGGAGTGCATGTTAACATTGTTAACACTTTGCTTGCCATTAAAGAAAAAAAGAAAAAAGGTAAAATTACTAAAAATAAACTTTAACTAAAACAATTTTTGTGAGATAAAATGTAAGTTGTTTGTTTATTCATCGATTGGGAGCTTATTTATAGAGATATATGTGGAGGTATAAATGGTAACTTGTTGAGTTATTGTTTTGTGATGCCGTTTCTTTTTGCTATAAGAAGCCTCATTTCTTACGCATGGAGTCATGGAGGCTTCTCCTACCAAAAAGACTCACGTATCAAAAGAAAAAAAAAAAGTGAAATTGACTCTATCCAAACCGAATAGGCTAAAGAAATATTACGTGGCTAGTACAAATTAGTTTCATATGGAGTACTCGGTACTATTTTTAAATTTTTTTAGCGATAGATATAGCACAATATTACATGAGTATGTAGTGCACGACATTGGTTATTCGGTAGTACATATTACTGAGAGTACGTAGTACACGACATTGGTTATTCGGTAGTACATATTACTGAGAGTACGTAGTACACGACATTGGTTATTCGGTAGTACATATTACTGAGAGTACGTAGTACACGACATTGGTTATTCGGTAGTACATACACTTCATCATACTATTACTATTACTCCAACCCTTCCGTAGTACGTATGACTAATAGTACGTAGTGCACCACATTTGTTATAAAATTTTCGATCCAAACAATTTAAGTTTTGTGTTTATGTTGTGAAATTAGGAGCATCGTTACTTTGCTTAGGTTTGTAGTAAGACATCAACTCCACACAGTTATCTTTTTAATATGCCAAAACCCCATTTTTAGGAATTGAATCTGATTCAAGTGCACTTATCAGTTATCACTTCATATAAAATCAAAAAACTCTATTCAATCACGTCCATAGGACCATTAACACTTATAATGCTAACATACATTTATTTTTAACTGGCAATATGTTTTAACTTTGTACACTAGTCATATAACTTACTTTGACTTCGTTTTGTGATTAATGTTAAGAAAAAACATAATCATATGAAGTTTTGTTAGATTCGTCTCAATGTCTAATTTCTAAATATCAAAATTTTATTCATTTTGCTAAACATATATACATTTACACCTAAATGACATAGTCAACTAATTAATATGAGGCGAAAGAAGTATTATTTATACGGAATGCTCTCCAAAAATAATATCATAAAGTTTTCAAAATCACGTGTAGCGCATGCCCAAAAGTTAAAAACATACAAGTATCTTATATTATGTCATAAGATATTAATTAAGCAACAAAGTCATACAACTTGAAACATTGAAGCAAAGAAGTGTGTAGAGAGCTTCTCTATCACACAGTAGTTATTCAAATACAAATTTTTAAACACACACAAAACCTAGTCTCCCATATAGAAGTATTGAAGACATTTAATTCATATGCAATAACTTGTACGAAAATTAATTAAACGGATCTAACTGGAACATGGATGATTTTGTGCTCAAATTTGGTGATCTTAGGCACAGTTATGTAGAGAACACCATTCTTAAACACGGCCGTGATCTCTTCCTTCCAAGAGTTAAGGGGGAGTTGAACCCTACTATCGTAAGGACTAAATATCTTGTTTCCAAATGCATCAACTCCGCCGTCTCCCTTGATCACAAGCAAGTCGTCGACAACATTTACATCGATGTTTTCAGCTGATAGTCCTGGCATGTCAAACCACATCCTGATCTCGTGGTCATCCTCATTCGTATTCCAAGGGGTACGCACTACAAAAAATAACAAATTTTAAGCGAAGGTATAGTTATTATCATACTACTCCCTCCGTCCCTAAATTACATTCCCGTTTTCCTCTATTATGTGAGGAATAAATGCAAGAAATAGGAATGTAATTTAGGGACGGAGGGAGTATATTTTTATACCATGGTATAATTTAACCTGACCTATATATAGACAAGTGAGTCAACTGAACCCTTTTTATAATTGGACCAGAAAAATTGATTGATGTGTGTCCATACCTAGCTAATTAGCAATACTCCTATAAATGAACCCCTTTGAACAGTAACAAGTGAGTACTAAAACCAAATAAATCACATGTACTCAATTCCAATGTACAATGTTGTCAAAGTAGTTTTTAAAAAAAAAAGAGTAACTAGTGAAATATAGAAAATACAAGAATAACTAACCCATTGTGGTAAAAAAGAAAAAGCAATTTTTTTTAATATATTATTTTCATGCAAAGTATGAGGAAAAAAAAACAAACAAACAAACTTTAAAAAGCAGTTGAAGGAGGGTGTAATACAATACTTACCATAAGGAGAGGTCTCAAGGAGGGCAACCTTTTTGTGGAAATGGTCAGGTGACATTGGATCCATTTTCTTAGGACTTCCTCCTTGTTGGGCTCTCACCACCATTGAAGGGGTCTTCAATGATGGTGTTAGGGACACCCCGGCACGTTGCCCGAAACCAGCTAGGGCCGGGCTGCGGCCGGAGACCGTGTGGTTTGACACCATAGTGGCAGCACTAGAGCATGTCAATGTGTTGCTTGCCATTGAAGATGAGTGAGTTGAGCTTGCTAAGACTATAATTAGGATATAATTAGATGTAAATAAATGTAAATTGCAAGTTGTATGTTTGTTCACTCATTATTAGCTTATATATAGTTATGTAGGGAGATTAATAAATTATAAAACGGTTGAGTTTTAAGTCTTTTTTGTAGGGGAAGTTTCATTATTATTTCATATTATTGATATATACTCTATCTCTATACTCAAATTAAAGCAAAGTATATATCCTAAATAAAATTAAAAAATTAATTAAAGTAATTCAGCTTCTGCTAGAAAAAAGATGTAGAGTACATTATATATACTACTATTATAACATTTTATAAGTGCCCTATCTATTTACGAAGCACTTTAAAGAGTTCTTTACAGTTTGTAATGTCCATTTGTTTGAAAAATTGATGGAGTAATTATGGAGAATGGAATTTCTCCTATTTAAGAGCACAAATTTTACGTGAGAATCTCTATTTAGTTGTCGGGAACACCAAAAACTAGATATATCCAATATTTTTATTGTACATCATGAATCATGATTATTGTTACAAATTACAATAATTTAATATGTAGATCAAATACTCACAATTCATGCTCTTTGATAATTGTTCTTTCATTCTGAAAAACTCGAAATTGAAAAGAAGTAATACTCACACTAATATCATAATGAGAAGTGCCCTAACAATGCAAATTGAAACAAAATAATACATTCATGTATTGCATGTATTAAATTAGCAAGTTAGGCCTCTTGGAAATTAAACGTTGGAAATAGAACTAATGCTAGCTCGGATAAGTCAAGTTAATTAAATTCTAATATTCTATTAAGTTAAGATAAGATAAGCCAACTTTAGAACCATTAAGCTAGATAAGTTAACTTCAAGGTTAGTAACCCCGTACCGTGTAAAGTGAGCTTGAGTGAAAAAACACACCCTAATAAGTAATAGTGTACTTAATAAGCATAAAATTTGTACATCATGCTATTGCATGATGAAGTATATTATTCTACATACATAATTCCCAATAATAATACATGGATCCAAAGTAAAGAAAATTCCATTTTATGTAGTAAAGTAGTATACTTCGTTTTAGTTTTATAACATAATTTTGGCTTTTTAAAGCTTTTGGCTTTTGCATAGTACACAACACTGTATGATCCTATATGCTTTAAGTACATTCTAATTATGAAATTGCTGATTTCGACACTAACATATGCGACAATTAGTTTAATAGTTTTACAGTATAGGATGTATAATCAGATCGCATCATTTTTTGGCTTAGTCGTCATTGACTGACACTTTATTTGCACTACCAAAAAAAACCAGGCAAATTAGTTTTAACCACCTTTCTTATACTCCTCCGTTCCACACCTTTTTAAAAAAAAAAAATAAAATACTCCTCCGTTCCACAATGATGTTCTTGTTTGGAATCTTTGACTTTTTTAAGAAAGAAAGAATCTTCTAAATTTCTCTTAATCTATAACAATAAATATAGTCATGTGGGATCTAGTTTGATTCTTCTTGGTGAGTAGATTATTAATATCTAACTTTTATAATTTTTGCTAGTGTGAGATTAAAGATATTTGCGGTCAAAGTTGGGTAAAAATTTGCATCGATTTATGAAACAGGAACATCATTTTGAAACGGAAGGAGTATCACTTTATTAAAATAACTACGGAGTACATTTTATGCTTTCCAAGTGTTGATTTGAGGTTACTTATTGAACTTATCATATCAAAACATAAGGTATTGTTGTGTTGAGGAATGAGAATACATTAAAGTTTAAACTTATTAACTCTAAATTTAACCTTCTTACAATCAAACATAAAATTTTGATAAGCGGATCGACCTAAGAGTGAGGATAATGATCACATTGAAATTATGCAAATAAATTAAAAGTCCTTGTTGTTAATTGGAAAACATCTATACAATGTTATGAGCAAGCAATTTAAACACCATGCATGATTAATCAGAATGAAAATAATTTTCACAACCACACATAATAACGACCAATTGTCTTATTTATTTTTAGTATAGGTAGCTTCAACAAACAACCGATCTATACAACTTAATACATACAATTCAAGCATATATGACTTGAGCTTCTCTTTTATTATACAATTATTCAAAGCAAATTTCTTATGTATGAAGCAATCCATACGTCCCATAAAGTTCAGAAGACCAATTTCACAACCAAATTAAATGTTATATTTATGAAATAGATCTAACAGGAACATGAATAACTTTGTGCTCGAATTTGGTGATCTTAGGCACAGTTATGTAGAGAACACCATTCTTAAACACCGCCGTAATCTCTTCCTTCCAAGAGTTATGAGGAAGTTGAACCCTACTATCGAAAGGACTCATGATCTTGTTACCAAATGCATCTACACCCCCATCTCCTTTGATATAAAGCAAGTCGTCTATAACTTCCACTTCTATGTTTTCACCGGCTAGTCCTGGCATGTCAAACCACATCTTGATCTCATGCTCGTCCTCACTAGTATTCCATGGAGTGCGCACTGCAAAATAAGTTACAGTTTTTTCAGTAGGGTTATGTTTGAAAATCTAATATTATGATCCTTCTCTTTTTGAATTTCAAGAATTCAAAGGTGACTGATTAAATTAGTATATGTGACTCTTATTTCGAGATAAAGAAAGTATGCTTATAGTCTATTTTATAGTATGTGGTGGAAATGAAGCGATTGAGTTCTATTTAATTTTATACCAAGAGAAGATATTCATGGTATCCAATAATATAACACCTTACACCTTTAATTTGAGGTACAATTTTTTTTTTTTTTTTTTTTTTTTTTTTTTTTTTTTTTTTGTAAATTTTTATTACTTATATCACTTGAGAAGAAAAATTGAGTGTTACCGATATATAAGAAAATAACACGTATGTGAAAACAGTTGAACTTACCAAATTTAGAAAGTGACTTATTATCATGGTACATCCATAAGAGATGGAACGAGTAATGTACTTCATATTAAGGAGAAAAAGAATCCTCCTCACCTATGTAAGATAGCAAAGCAGTTGAAGGAGTGGAATATTTACCATAAGGAGAAGTTTCAAGTAGGGCAACCTTTTTGTGGATTTGTTCAGATGATATTGGCTCAATTCTCCTTGGACTTCCACCTCCTGCTTGTTGGGCTCTCACCACCAAAGAAGACCTTGATGAAGGGGTCTTAATTAGTGATGGTACTTGGGACAACCTCGAACGAGGGCCCAACCCATATGGTAATGGGCTGGATGAGGCCCGGTTCGACACGAGTAGGGTTGAAGCAGCAGAGCATGTCAATAATGTGCTTGCCATTGAAGATGATTTAAGGTGAACTTACTAAGAAAAACTAACCTATGGAAGTTATTTATAGATATGTATGGAGATATGGTTACTTGTTAAGCTTAATCATGTATCTTCTCTTTTTGCTATGAAAAGCCTCATTTCCTACATATATTGATGCTCTTTATTCTAATCAAATCAAAGTATTGAGGCTTCTCCTTGCAAAAAATATGAGCTTCATGTTCGTACACTTTATGAGTATGTACTTATATTATACTCGTAGCTAGCTAGACTGTACCGATTATTGTATAAAAAATATCCTTATACGTGTAATGTAATATATTAAGTATTTTACATAAATTGAATGGACTTAAAAAAAATCCACGCTACATAATGACAAAAATTTTGTATGAGACGGATTTATAATAATTTATTGGATATCAAGGTGACTTCTTCCCATTTTAATTTATTGTTAATACTTTGTATAACTTTATGGAATAATATAATACATTACTTTATAATGTTATCCAAGCATACACTCCAAGTTTGTGCATGCCTTAATGATAGAGAATATCCATAGAATATTCTCATCTTAGGTTTAGGATATATTTTGTATAAGATTATCTTTGATATCTATACATATCTTATGTTACCTAATATGATTAGGTTTCTCATTGTAACCCTATAAATATTGATCAATGAAAATCACTCTGATCGAGGAGTTTTATATTATCTGACATGGTATCACAGCTTAGGTGAGATCTTGGGATCATATACAAAAAATTCTCACCCTGCCGGTGGGTTAGAAAATTAAACCCACCGGCGGGATATACAAAGTTTTTTATGCTTCCGCAAACACACATATAGATTTTTTTTTTCTTTTCTCAAAGTTTTTTTTTTTTAAGAATCTTTATGTAACCTTGCGCCTCCTACCAACAGTAGCAATCGCGAAAGCCTCCTCCATCGTTGTTGGCAATCGCATACACTACCGCCTCCCACTACTGGCAGTAACCACATCTGCCAACCTACTCCATGTGCCGCACTCTATTTCCACCTCCGTATGACCAACAATGATTCTTACATTGCCTCATTGGTTTTTTTTACACATAATCACATAGATTTTGTTTTGGTGGTGGTATATCACAATAAGGTCAACTTTTGCACATCTCTTTTGCTATCAAGTTTGCTCCTTTTATTGTTGCAGCACTTGGAATCTTTGTGGAGTATTAATTCTTGCTACCTGGTTTCTCTTTTGAGAATTGATTAATTTCAAGCGGTAGGATTTAATCTTTTCTTGCGCAATTTTATTTGTTTTTCTTCAACTGTGATTTCACGTAGTAGTGTAGTGTCTTCTTCCCGATGATGGTTTGATCCCTTAGCTTCTTCTTCTCTGGATCTGCAACTTAGCCCAAGCCTGTGTGCGACTCTTCTCCTTCTCCTCCGACCTAGCAGTGCTTATCTCTACTCTACGTAGGTCGTGGCTGTTGCTTTTCATCGTCATCATCGGCACATGTCTACTACTTCCCTTTTGATCATGGGTTACCATACTATCCTTACCGCTCGATGCGTGATTCAGATCCAGTCTGAGCATCCGATTTTCTCCGGCTCCGACTGCGGGGGTGTGATAGAGAATATCCATAGAATATTCTCATCTTAGGTTTAGGATATATTTTGTATAAGATTATCTTTGATATCTATACATATCTTATGTTACCTAATATGATTAGGTTTCTCATTGTAACCCTATAAATATTGATCAATGAAAATCACTCTGATCGAGGAGTTTCATATTATCTGACACTTAATGCTTGGAGTGTGAGATGCCTAGTTACTTTGCTTAGGTTTGTGGTAAGACATCAATTCCTTCTTGAAGTACTTTTTGTGTTTCTAAATGCCAAAACACCAATTACATGTGTTTTTAAAGAATTGAATTTCATGTTACATGACTGACATGAGAATCATTTATTTGCAAGTTACATTTCCTTGAACATATAAGGAGACAATAAGGAGTATATTATATATAAATAATAATAATAAAAAATATTAGACATTAATATATCAACTACACACCAAAATAGTTAAACCTATAAAGTATAAACTAATCAATTAGTAGAAGCAGAATTTTTACAAAAAATAATAGCCTCTTTCAAATCCTTCTCCTAACTTCATCACTACTAGTTCTCTTATGAACTATAAAATTAGACGTACCAACTTCTTTAGACTTGTTATTGGTGTTGCACCTAGACTTAACCCCGTGCCATAAACCAAAACGACGCCTTACCAAGTGAACCAAGTTTGGCATCATACAAGTATTACTCGATGTCAATAGCCTTTTCGGAGATGATTTCTTAGAACAATTGTTATTGGTTGGTGGCGATGAGAATGTCAATGATGACGACGATGATAACGACGACAATGATGATCGTAATGACATAGGCGAGTCGTAATCACTAGAAGTCGTAGTAGATGTAGTATTATTGGAGCATTTACTAGCTCTCCTAGTAGAAGGATAACCTAGATGCATCACATAATACATCATACATTAACCCTAATGATGTATTTGTTTTGTAGGTGAAACATTTTCTTTATTCCTTCTAAACAAGTTTCTAGATATATGAATTGATCAATTTATAAATGGAGAAAATTTAAGATTTTTCTTGGTCTCCTATTTTTACTGCTTAAATTTAGGCTTTTAGTTTCCATATAATTTAAATTTGAAATAAGTTTCCGTTTAAATATTTTTGTTACTATATTTTTCTGGATTGGTAAAGCTAGAGTTATGGTAAAAGATAGACTTTTGATTTTAAAATGATACGTTTTAAATATTTTTAAAATGATACGTTTAAAATATTTTTAAAATAGTTATTGTTATGAATGTCGATCCAATAATAATCCGATCCATATTATTAGACTTGTTAAAAATCGATCCAATAACAATTGCAATTAGCTGGATTACTACCTTGATTTTTATATGGAATTTATTTTTGTTGACTTAAATGACCTTTTATGAGCACTAACCTACCAAAAAAAAAAAACACAAACTACTGTTGGATTTACCATGGTTTAATCTGAATTGAAGGACATTTCTATGGTACAATTTGACTGTGGATGATTATATGTATTATGAGTAATTGGGATAAAGTAATTATACATATAAGTTATAATGTGTACACATCTCTTAACTAGTTAGGTGGATCCAAACCCATATATATTTTTAGGCCTCAACAAGCAATCGACTTAAAATTGAAATCAACCATCCAATCCGGAAATTGAATTAACCCACTATTTGATTCATATTGACCAGGCCTATTGAAACTAACCCTCACCTCCGAACCAACATTTTCTTAGGTAGAGACGGGTAGTAATTGATTGTGTACTACTACTGTCATCCCAAAATAGTTGACACAACAATAACAACTTTAATTAAAATCAATACCAAATTAAATGAACAAAGTACAAAGATACACAAGATTCAACTCAAAAACACATACATTGCAATCGCTAAACACAAAAATTATAAAACCTAATTAGCTAACTCTAATTCAATCAATTAGAAGCAGCAGATCTCTTACAAAAATCAATAGCCTCTTTTAAATCTTCCTCTCTAATTTCATCACTTCCTTTTCTCTTATGAACTAAAACTCGAGAAATATTAATATCACTATAAACTCCCTTACATTTCCTTGTTTTCTTGTTATTAGCCTTAAAACATCCCATGCAACTAGACTTAACCGCGTGCCACAATTTTCCATGACCGTGACACATTGCCAAGTGAACTAAGTAGGGCACCTTAGACGACGATGATGACATTGACAACGTTGATGAACAACCTTTCCGTGTAGATGATTTCTTATTATTTTTGTTACTACATGGTAACGACGATTGTAATGGTGATGGCAATGGTGATGATGATGAGACGGGTGAGTCATCGTGGCACGACTCGTAGCTAGTGGGTGAACTAGTAGCATTGGAGCTATTATTGTTACTTGGGGTGCTTTCATTAGTAGAAGAAAAAGATGTTATTAAGTCTAGCACCCATTCATCTTGTAATACGTCATAAATCAACCCTAATGATTTCACCTCTTCCATATCTCCGATCTATTAAAGATTAAACCTTGTATTTTTTTTTTTTTTTTTTGTGTTTGTGTAATTTTTATCTTTGATTGTTGTACTTTAATAATCATGATGAAAAGATTTATATATATAGAGTGTTGGTATGATACAGTGTAGTTCTTTTTAGGTTAGGTTTAGGAAAATAGCAAAATAAGGGATATTTTTGGTGATTTTTTTTTACTGCCAAAATTGAGGTCTTTGTTTTATAATTGAATATTTTGTGCTGAAAGAAATCTTTACTCGCTAATTTATTTCCGGGTTGGAAATCTATATTTTTGGAAAAGAGATTAATCTCATGATTTAATGAAGTGACTTGAGTCAATTATCAGCGAGATTTTCGAAAAAAAAATGGTGAATATCCAAATTGTTGCACTGATGTGATGAGGTGGCTTCAATTATTCAAGGAATTGGAATTTTTTTTTTTTTTTTGGTGCAAAGGAAAAATTATTGGTTTAACTATCCACGTTTACCACATTTTTTTTTTTTGAAGCCTCCACGTTTACCACATTATTTGTGATCTCAATTAATTAATACGGAGAAATAAACATGGGATGATCGATGTGAAAATGGTTGATATTTCAATTGGATTCTTTAGCGAGTTTAGTTTTATTCGGGATAGGCGGATAGCTAGGACGTACTACTTATCGAACCATAAATGACAAGGTAATCCAGAATCGTACACGTATTTAGAAATTGTCATTTTTTTAAACCGAGTTATAAGAAGTGTAATAATGGCATGAGAAGGAGAAAATAAAGTTTATTCCATGATAAAACAAATAAAGATTTGAAACTATATACATCCGTTTCAAAAAAGAGATAGTATAATGTGTAGATCTAGGACACGACCAAATACATATGTCAGTATTATCACTGTAAACTTCAAAAACATTACATTTGAGAAAGAGGCAATATTCACCACTAATTAAGAAATGTCATTACTCAAGATGTTTTTAATGCAATTTTGTCTATTAACATTAAACTTACATTCCTGGCCGTCTAGATCCTTAATTTCACAAAGAAGAATGGACTTCTTAATTCATACAAAATACGAAGTAATTTCAATGAATTTCATTGGGTTTACAAGTTACAACGTTTACCCCCAGAGGCCTAGACTAAACTAGTATCACATTAATGTTCATATCTGTAACATGAATCCAAGTTTGTTGATCACAATTTACTAATACTACTAAATATAATGGGCAACACCACTAAACAATTTAAATTTATCTCATTTGAAAATATATTTGATCAAAATTCCTCCATTGCGCGTAGTGAAAGCTTGGGAAGCAAAGCCCAAGAATACCATACACCTGCAGATTCATGGGATATGAACACAACGTAAGCCAATGGATACAGTCATACAGACATACAGTCTAACACTTCTGCAACAGCCGCTGAAATAGAGGGGAAAAAATGTATAATCTCTATTTGCAAACAAATTTTTGAAATTTTTTAGTGAATTTGCAAAGTTCATTATGAAGTAAAAAGAAAAACTTATGCTTACCTGTTCACTGAAAATGAAAACCAAAAACGTTCAACCTGAGTCACTTAGGTGTCATGATTGAACAGCCGGAATACTCAGAGATCCAGTATGCAGCAATCTCGGAAGTATCTGCAATGTCAACGATACATCAATGGAAAACATTCTATACTTCAAAACAGCAAGGACAATACGAAAGCTAGGCAATTAGATCAGGTTTGGTTCAGGTTTGAGCTAAATCTTAATCAGATCACATTCAAATCTATTGTCAATTTTCTTATGATTTATGAAAAACCAACCATATTTAGCCATTTTAATTTTGTAGGTCGGATCAGGTCAAATTGAGTTTTGTAATTCTGGTTTAGGGTCAAATCATTTCAGGCTGAGGCAATTTCACAACTTTCACCAGGTCTGACTGGAAGCAGTAGCATCATACCTCTTCCATAAAAGTATCTATGTAATTATAAAAAGGCATACCTCACCACATCGTGCACTAATCTTCAAGGGCACAAAATCATCAGCCCTGGTAGTACCAATATTTATAATTGCCGTAGCTGCACCTGCCTCATGAGCCGCTCTGCAACATTAATACAGAAAATCCTTCGTAAGGGAAGGTAGAAACTACTCTTCATAATCACTGTTTAGTGCATAGCATAAAGTTTTGTTTACATTGAACTTTTTAGTGTATATTATAATAAAACGTAACTATTAGCTAATAGACTGCTGTATACGGAGGAAACTAGGTCATCATTCTTCAGCATTCTTATTAATAGGAAATCAAAATAATCATATCTAGTACTACCTCACTAATCTGAGAGCAGAAAATGTCATTAGTGAAGACCCAATAACCAGAAATGCATCACAACTTTTAGCTGCTTCCATTGCTCTGTCAGCTCGGTCCTTGGGTACATTGTCACCAAAGAAGACAACCTATAAATGAACAGAGCCACAATATAATCACAAATATGCTGATATCGCAGAAAATGACTTCTCATCAGAAAACTCAGTTCGCAAGGAAAGGTATTCTCCAGCAGGGGTTAGAGTATCACGGAAACTATGTTACCTCAGGTTTCAGTACTCCATCACAATCAGGACAAGTAGGAATGTGAAAATCTTCTTCCCAAAATTTCTCATCAATGTCGATATCACCATCAGGCCTCATCCGCATTCCAAAACTTTTGTCCGACCCAGGGTTTTCAAAAGTCAAACTATCAAGTGCTGCCGCCCACTGCAATATAACATCAACATCTTAGTTTCCCAATAATGATTAATGACAATGCAGAGTATATAATACCATCTCCAAGGCCATAAAAACTTCCTCCATTAGTAATCAATATCATCACATATCATTGGAGTAGAGCGATCCCAATCAATGTCAATACATCAGCATGATATGCGATAAAAAAAAAATAAATAAATAAAATAAATAAAAAAATAAAAAAAAATTCATGAAAATCTCCATCAAAAAAGAAATTGGCATGCTTTAATAAGCAAACAAATTTCTTAACTCTGCTGTTCTCATCACTGCTAGCATAATATGAACCAAGAGCAAGATGCTGGTTTAACATCAATAATATTTCTGTGAGAATCCCTAGACATCCTTGTAGCAATATACAGCCTCCAGAATACAGCTTTCATAATCATGCATCAATATAAAGATTCAATAAATAAGTCAGAGCTGACCTTAGGATTAAGTGCCTTCAATTGGTCCTGGAATGAGTGCCGACAAAATGAATAGCCACATTCAATACAGCCCACAGTATATACAGTGCCATGTAACTCGAGAGGATTGCTGCCAGCTCGATGATGCAGCCTGACAAAACCACAAGCACTTGCATCAAGAATTACATATCTAAGTTTCTACATACTTTAAAGCACAGGTTGAAGATCAGAATACCTATCAACATTTTGTGTGATCATATAACTAATTCTTCCCGCTTTTTCTAGAGACGATAATGCAAAGTAACCAGCACCTGGCTGTGCTGACGTGAATCGCCTCCACCCAGCATAACTCCTTGCCCAGTAACGCTTGCGAGCCTTGCCTGAGCGAATAAACTCCTACTTATACAAAGTAGCATATAATAGGGGGGAAACAGAAATCAATTGTTTGAAAAATTAAATGCATAAACATTTTGAGATAAAAATCAAAGAAAAGCGAAGAACAGAAACATATACTCGGTCCTTTCAGACAGAGAACACAGCTGATAACCCTCAGTTACAATGTTAGCTTTAGTGATAAAAAAACATTAGAAGATGATAAACCTAATTGAACGAAATCGCTAACTGTAGTTGAATTTGTTTGAACAAGACAAACAAAAATGCCATTTGCCAAACATTCAGCATAATTGACCCAGACACTTGTTTAAACAAATTGTGACCACTTGAGAACCCAGTGAAATGCACTCGTGAAATAAGCTACAGTATATAGGGGTAAAAATATAAAAGTTATGTGCTAATTATGAAGTTCATGAACACTGTAAATTAAAAAACATGCCTTCAGAATTCAGATCACCTGATGGGTAATGGGTCTGAAACCAGAACTATATGCTCCATTTGGGCTGCAAGTATGTAATAGTGTAAAACAAGTCAGCAGGTTATCTTATGAGGATTAGCATAAGTGCAAAAATATCCATGTATTATATTCCTTTGTAAGATGCTACAAAAATTAAATTATCAAGACATTAATCAGAATGTTGGACAATGTAAATGATTATGGATTAATCATCTTCTCAAGATTCAACCAAATCCCTATGAAAGCATGATATCCGTATCTATATAAATTAAGCATCAATTAATAATCAGAGAATCTCATTCCAAAAAGCCAAACATCTATCATTAAACAATTACACAGGCAAATTTCTAGTGGCACGGTATCATAATTCTCATAAACCATTAGATTGCTTTCAATCAGCCTACAATTGACCTCATTCCGTAATATTACAGGCACAATTCATGTTTCCAAGTGTAAAAATAAATGTTAAAGAACACAATCAACATAAGCAAACCTGAGTGAATCCCAACAATGCTAATGTTGGAGTTCAAGTTATATTAGGGCAACTCCTCATACAATTAGGGAGGTTTTCGGAAAGCATGTATAGGCATCAACTCTAGAGGATATAGAGTAGGAAAATATATACAAGAGAAACTACTTGTACCTTCTATAATCTGGGATTCCACTCTCAGTACTCATTCCAGCTCCAGTCAATACCACCAGCTTATTACTGCAATGGGCAAAGCAAGCATAAGGCAAGACAGAACTTTTCTACAAGCACACTCATAAGTCAATTTTATACTCCCCTGCATGGTAAACCCCTGCCACACTCTAGGGAAGGTTACTGACTCATGCTTCTCTAAATATTAGTCCTAATACGGATTGCAGATTGAAGAAAATTGCTGCTGACCTTTGATCAAAAAATTGATATAAAAGGTCGATGTCCTTACTGCTGGGAGCAGATGCATCGGGAATCATTTTCTTGTCCCTCAGATAGTCCGGAATCTTATTTTCTTTGACAACAGGTGAGGTTCCAGGGACTGACATCCGGTTTGTTGTCTGCACAAATCTGACCTGCTCTTTGAAGAGCAAAATGTTTCTTCCTCCATTTAATAAATGCCATCTTTGGATATTTGATGGAGTGACATCTGTAAGCACGAAAGTAACTCAATAAAAGGCCTTGCAAACAACACAAAGCGGAATGGTAAAGAAAGGCATAACTCAATCGAAAGATAATAATGTACAAGGCTTGCCTGCCAGCGAAGTCCCTATAAATTTTCTTGCACTCTTGAAAGTCTGAAGGTTCAAACAACAATTACCAAGTGACACTCAGAATGGGAGTTAATACTTAATAACAGCTACTCATATATAAGTGGTACAATACCACAATGCAGATGTTTTTATAAGCAAAAGGAAAAGTTTATGAATCAGAAACTACCGAAAGTTGCAGAATATATAAATCATGATGTATGTAGTTCTATTGTGTAGATATATAACCATTGACTCAATCTGGTTAAGAAGATATAAAACTAACTTGTTACTAGGTTTGGGCTATGCCGCGTGGTTCCATCCCAAAATCAATTGGTATAAGTAAATCCCTAGGCATATAAGGCGGGTTGTTCTCTCCCTGCTCCTCCAATGTGGGAAAACTCACATGTGTACGCAATAGACACATATGATTCAAACATCACTACCTTCAATCAATATATAATGCCCAATTTCAACAGTCTTGTTTCACAAGTACAAAACCCACATTCCATTTTTCTTAATTGAGCTATAGGGTTCAAGCTAAATCAAGGTAACATTTTTCTTTCATCAAAATTTTTTTCCATCAAATGGGTACCCATAAAAATGGCAATCACCTGAATTTGAAACATTGGAATTCAGAAAGACTGTCCTAACCCATATGGGTCTAAATTTTTTCTTCATGATAATTTAAGTTTAAATTGTAAAAATCAGTCAAATCACACCAAAATAAAATTAAAAACTAAAATATTAACCAATTCAATTCAGTTTGTATCAACAATCAATCAACAGCAGAAATGCACAAAAACAAGTACTTGGAATTCAAAGATCGGATTACACTTACAGAAACAAAAGGGTGAAATCTCCAAGCAAGAGGCATGATGTGAATTTGGAGAATGCAATAGTTTCTGGGTGTTTCTCGTTCTTGATTTCTTAATTCTTCTGTTCCCACAACTGTTGGCCGTTTCTCAGCCGCCAAAATTACAAATTTTATTTATTTTTACTGTATTTGATTTTGGGGGGTGGGGGTGTTTGCCTATTTGGGTCGTTGGGGGTTTGGTTTGAACTTAGAAGTTGGAGTTGGGGTTGGGGTTGGGGTTGGGTTTGGGTTTGGATTTGTTATATGGGCTAACAATATACTCCATCCGTTATTAAAAATGCTACTTATGTTCTTCTCTAATCTATAAGAGACGTCTTTTATTTATTTGATTCAAGTTTGGCCTGAATTGGATCATATTTAGATGATGAGTCTTTCGGTTTGAGTATATATACAATTATGTCGAATTGAGTCAAGTAACTTAGGAGTCTATGCCACGTTACATATTATGAAATGTATCTTTATGGCTCTATGTCAACTAAGGGCCTATTCTGATTGATTGAACTGAACTGAACTTATTAGAACTGAATTGAACTGAGTTGAACTAAATTGAACTGAACTGAATATTTTGTAAGGGAAGGAAATTAAGATAAGAACTGAACTGAATTGAACTGAAAATAAGCTGAAGAGAACAGGCCTAAATGCTTATTTCAATTTAAGTATGCTAGATGATTAGAGCGGGATCAATTTTATCCGGTTTACTCTTCACCACCCACTCCAACTTCCATCTATACACTGATATGTGTTAGAAAATAAGATTATTGTTAATTTTCGACAACGCCACATTTTCAAATCATCTTAAATCAACATTGACTAATAATTTCGGACAAACATAAGGAGGTGTGGGATATTCTAATGAGATCTCCATGTCCTACACCCACTCCCATAAACAAACACCTCCCTCCTAATGGCACTCCAAGTTAAGATAAGTGCATAAATCCATGGAAGAAAACAGGGGGAAACACACAAACAGAGATTTCCAGCCATGGATTTATTCACAATTCACCTTCCTATCCCAAACCAACAATTCCCACATTCAAAACCCCTTAAATCACCCCAACCCTTAAAAACCCATCTCCCCAAAACACCAAATTCAATCCAATTACCATCACATTCTTCAATTATTACCAATAGAAGAACCCTAAATCTCTCAATTTTTGCCCTCATTTTATCATCTTCTCTCCCATTTACTATTCCCAATGCAATTGCAAATGATATTCAAGAAAAATCAGAGCTTGAACTTGAAAGATACACAGATTCCAATGAGGGTTTCACTCTTCTTAAACCTTCTTCCTACATAAAGGTAATTTCACCCCCATTTCTTTCTCTTTTTTTCAGTGGAAATTTGATTGAAAGTTTGTGTTTTTATTGGTATTTGTTTGTTTGTTTGAAGGTGGATAAAGCAGGAGCAACTGTATTGTTTGAGGAGGAGAATAAGAAAGCAAACAATGTTGGGATTGTGGTGAACCCAGTTAGGCTTACAAGTCTTACAGAATTTGGGACTCCTCAGTTTGTGGCTGACAAGCTCATTCAAGCTGAAAAACGCAAGGTTAATTTTGCCCTCCTTTTAAAAAAATTTAAAGTTTCTGATTATATTTCTTGTTTATGTTTTTGATGATTTAGGTTGGTTTATTGAGAAATTTAGAGTATAATGAGTATGGATTCATGGGTATTTCCTGGAATTTATGAATGGGATATTGTTGAAATGTAGTTTGAATAGTTTTTTGTTCCAAGGGAAAATGGTGATTATTGCAAGTTACTTTGATTGACAGGATGGATAATGGTGAGGATTAATGGGTGTTTTTTGGATTGGAAAAGGGTATGGATTGTTTAAAGAACATAATTGTAAGTCCAATTACTTGTGTTTGTGTAGTGATTGCTTCGTCTGATGTTCCGGGTATAATAACTTGCTCATTCTGTTGAATGTTGGATGTAGTAGTATATGTTTGGCATTGGATAATGGATGTGGATAATAGTTGCTTCATTGAATAACAGTCAAATGTTTGTGATGTGCTGTCCAACTGTCTGGTTCTTTTGGTATTGAAGAACATAGATGTAGGAGGTCGTTTCTTTTGAGATACAAACAACGGTGTAGGGGTCTGATTGAAGAGGCTATATAGTTTGATGATTAGAGGAGGACTTAGCTACAAGCCTAGAAGTTTATACACATCTAATTGTTCAATTGTCATACTTGCCATGCTCCAAAAATCGTGGGTGGTTTTCACCTGTTTTTAAAATGTTTACGCTTCCATACCCATTTCTAGAGTATCAGATTTTGGACAGACTCTGAACACGTATTAAGAGCCTAATTAAAGTAACTTCAGTTGTATTTCTTGCATCAGTGACGCATACAAATACAATGATACTACTATACAAGTGTAGCACACTCAGAATTCTATATGGTAAACTGAAGTTTCCTGATGATGCTGATTTCTATATTAATAGTCTCTATCAAACCATAACGAAAAGACTTTTATATCAACTTACATCTTTGGTTGCCCTGCTTTTCGTGTATTGGAGCTAGCCTCAGTTAGCGGTAATTGCTTGAATATCTAGATCCTTGTGGATGTTATGGAATAGGAGGGCTAGTTATAAATAACTTGACAATGGATGATGTCTTTTGCATATTGAAATGTCTGGAGATTGGTTTTCTTCTTGCAATCTTGAGTTTTGTCCCACAAATCAAAAAGTCTAATATATTGCATTTCACAATATGCGCTATGAGTTTATGACATGAGTTTTCTTCTTACTGGGATTAAATTATTTTTGGTGTTAATAGGAAAGCACTAAGGAAGCTGAAGTCATAGGAGTAGCAGAAAGACCTGGCCTCGATGGCTTACCAGTATATGAGTTCGAATATGTAGTTGATAGCACAAGAGGAGGAATGAAAAGGATATTCTCAGCTGCATTCGTCTCTAGAAAGAAACTCTACTTGTTAAACATATCTCATGTCGACAAGCCAGAAAGTCCTCTTGACAACCACACGAGAACAGTACTGGAACAAGTACTTCATTCCTTCGATACTGTACCTTCTACATAAAACTCGTTTGCACATTCTTCTCCCTCTGGTTAATGTATATTCTCATACATCCTTCAAATTTACAGCTTATGTTCATCTACTTACATTCTTTTTCCTCTATAACATTTATGAGAACAACAATTTTGGAAACAAGATCCAAATTTAGCATCATTTGCTCTATCTTCTTTTTAAGCTGCTAGTATCTGCATTATAGCAAGTTTTTCAATTCTACTTGCATGTATGGCTCTCAGTGCCTGTCGCAAACTACACAAGAATCCTCCTGTATGTGATGATATATAACATGAATCTTGTGTCCCAAATGTGTGTTCTATTATGTGTGCCCATTTAATAAAACATACATACTAGTTACATTATTGGCTGCTATATTAACATGAACAGATGAACCAATAATAAGAATAACAGATTAACAGGTTGCAAACATTGTGGTACATTAAAGGATATCCATTTGCCCCAACTGTATTAAAAGGTTGTCCATTCTGGAGATTATTTGGGAAGTTTGCATTTCTAGGAGACATATGGACTGTGTGTGTAGGACAGTCACTTGGTTTGTATGAACAAGTCCATATATGGCCGATATGGGAATTGCTTCCTCGGTTCCTCCTACCGGATATGCACCTATTCGGACTCATGGATGAGAACACCCTGAAACCTCCTGAAAGAGATAGAGCAAGTCTCAATTGATAGACAAAACACACACACACACGCGTCTCAATTGATAGACAAAACACACACACACACACGTCATTATTTCTATCTATTGGTAAAAGTCATTACATGGACGTTATCAAATCTAGGCTAAAAGTCAAAAAATCCCCCTTCGAAAGAGAACCAAATTACATCATTTACATGAGCACCTTTAAGATCCCTACACACTTCAACAAGGAGCTTATTTTAATGACATTATGTTGACCATAATATTTTCTTATTTACTTTTTTTTTTTTTTTTTTTTTTTTGAAAGATGTTGACTATAATATTTTATGTTGATGAAGATGTAAAGCTTCCTAAAATAGATTTCCTATCCATATTTTTTGGGGCAAGTGGAGAAGTCCACATGATGCTTGTCTTCTGACAACTTCTTAATTACTACGTAGATTAATCTAATTTTTATTGTAGCGTAACACTAACGACGACTCATTATAATATAATATATTTATATTGTGATTGCATCATATGGTTATCCTACTACTCAATATATGACTGATTCTTGCTATTACATATTTGTAGACAAATTTCAACCTTAAATTGCGTGCTTAAAGTCAAAACAACAATGTCTATGATAATATTTGTCCAATCCCGAAAATTTTCATAAACATATTACTGGTAGAGTCGTAGTACCATGTATAAAGAAGAAAAACACAATTTTGAAGATGAGCGTTAAAGACCGAGTGACTCATTGTATGGGTAATATTGCCATCTACCTAAACGTACAGTTTGTTGTTAGTGTATGAGTGATTTTATGGGGAACATTTAATGGTTTATCCTTTTAGTGAGCTATAAGGTTTGGAGTATCTCATTACAAAATGCTCTATGGAATAAAGGACAGGTAGG
The DNA here is from genome assembly GCF_948465745.1 of Chenopodium album. Classification (NCBI taxonomy): domain Eukaryota; kingdom Viridiplantae; phylum Streptophyta; class Magnoliopsida; order Caryophyllales; family Amaranthaceae; genus Chenopodium; species Chenopodium album. Next base: position 4,967,223 of record NC_137855.1, read on the forward strand.
TATAGTTCTAGTCTCTACCTTAGACAACAAGATTTTGCTATATATTATGGTCTTCAAAGAGGTTAACTTTAAACAATTTGTGCAAGTGCTATTGATGGAACTAATTGTCACTTTAGTGCCAAATAAACAGCCAACCACAAACCCAAAATGTAAAGCATATGGAACATATTCGAGAGAGGACATTACTAGCAAATGAATCAATTTTTTTTAAAAGGTAATGTAAGAAGAATTGGTTAATGGTGTCGGAATTTTGCATATATCACTTTGGCTCATATTTGCAGCGTAGGCCCTTTGGGAGTCAAAAGAAACGTAAAAAATTAAAAATCCGCACCCTAAAGTGTTCACGATGAGAATAAAACTTCAATGATGAATTAGAAGGTACAATACTTTTTATTGATCGTCACTCTCTAATAAGTAATAACAAAAGCTGATGTCAAGTGGAGAAGTACACACAAATACAAAATGACCTAATGCATGTCTATTAACCACTCTCTAATAACAATATTCTCCTTTTGATTGTTGCGTAAGACTAACGATGACTAATGACCGATGATACAGAGGTTTAGTTGTTGCATCATATGGTTATTTTATTCTATGATGATTGATTATAGCCGCATTGGCTGACTGATTCTCAATCATCATCTGTCTACAACTCTATACTTAGCACAAAATATCTAAATCTCTAATGTTGAATTTGATATGAAAAAAAATAGTGTTGAAATATATCCTACCAAATATTACATATTTACATGTAAGTGTCTCTAATAGATAAAAGTTGAGATAGTCAAACATTTTATAAGACTAAGGGGGTGTTTGGTAAATGGGAATAGGGGGTGGGAATGGGAATAATAATCCCTAATCTTTGTAAACCCATGTTTGGTTGGTGGGAATTAAAAAAAAAAACATGGGAATGGGCTTGGGAATATTTAGGTTGTATTCCCTACATTTTATTACTTGGGGGGAGGAGGTAATATTTTGGGGGAATTCACTAAATTGTTAAAAAGACAATACTACCCCTGTTTACCTTACCCTTGTTTTAATATGCAATATGATAATAAGGGCAATCTTGTAAATTTAGCTTTTAATCCCTCTATTATTCCCACATACCAAACATAGGATTTAAAATTTCTCAATCTTATTTCCAAAATATGCCAAACAAGGGATTGGGATTATTTCATTAATTCCCACCTATTAATTCTCATTCCCATTTCCACCTTATATTCCCCAAATTCCCAATCCCATTTGCCAAACGCCCCGTAAGGGTTACTCCTATTGCCATATGATTTTGGGATGGAACCTCATTTGTATCTTGTGAAGTGAACTCTCTCTCTTGATTTGTGGGTGCGGCCCAGATCCGTATTTAACAGATAGTAATCTTGCTATCCAAAAAAATTATTTATTCTATTCGAATGTAGTATTTATCACATTGACTCAAGTCCAGTCTCAATCTTGTTATTGGTTTTTTTTTTTTCCATAGGAAGTTAGGAAGCAAGTGGAAAAAATCAATACTTCCTCTGTTTTTTCATACTTGACCTGTTTCTTTTATCACGATTGCCAATGTAAAACTTTATCGGTCAATAACTTTAATTCTCCATAAGTAAAAATTACAAAAGTTATATATTATGATAGTACTTATTGAGACGAATTTAAAAAGATCTCACATGAATATGTTTTTCCTTACATACTATTCACAAAAGACGATCAAAGGAGGGGTGGTGAATAGTGTAAAAGTCAAAGCGGGTCAAATAAAAAAGAACGGAGGAAGTATATGTGAGCTTGGGTTATGCCGGTTCCCATTAAGTTGTTGATCTGAAAAGTTATTTCCAGTCATTTTAGCAATAGGGTTGATTGGACCGTTAAAACCAAATCTTCAAAAAAAGCCAAGTAACGACTTTTCAAATTTGGCATGGTGATGAAAACCCCCTCATTTTCCCACGCTAATCCTTAACGGGTTTGTCATACTACTAACTTTTTTGTAGGTCTATAAGATGAATGATCCAATTATAAAGTAGAAATGTAATTTTTTTTGTTTGAGTTTTCTTAATTCGGTGGAGGTCAATATAAGATTTTCAATTGTAATCAACATGAATTTAACCGTAATTGTCTGATTGGTACCGGTTACGTATTAAAGAAATGTAATACTACTTTTAATTATTATTATTTTTTTAAAGAAATGTACCACACTCCATAATACATATATAATTATAACTTTAAGATTACTAAGTCGAATTTCAACTGTAGTTAGAATACGTTTTAATTTTTATGTATCTTCGTACGTATTGTATACATATCAATCAATACAATCGTATGAAAATAGAAATAATATGACAATTATTTCAATTAGTCAATTAGAGAATAATATATCTAGTTATTATGAGAATCATAAATCTTTTAATATTAATATTATTATATGTTTTTTTTATTACTCTTATGAGTCAAGGTGGGACTATTCTTAAGAACATTAAATGAAGCAAAGCTGGTCTCAAATCATTTGAATCAGTCAACCCTTCTCTCTAAACTCTTTCTCTCTCCTCTTAACCGAAGAAACCCAGCTTCAAACTCAACTTCTAAAGCTGGGTTTCTCAAATTTTCTGTAAAAAATCAAAGTTTTAATCCAATGGAGAAACACCCAGAAATTGATTCTGGAGAAAAACGGCTCAATGAGCTTGGTTACAAGCAAGAACTCAGAAGAGAAATGGTTAGACCATTTACTTCAAGATTCAATCTTTAATCTTGCATGCCTATTACATGTTTGTTAAAATGTTTAAATGAAATTTTAGAACTAATTTTTGGTTTTGAATTTGCAGACTTTGTTCAAAACATTGGCAATATCATTCTCAACAATGTCACTTTTTACAGGGATAACTCCCCTGTTTGGTTCAAGTCTTCAATATGCTGGGCCTGCTAGTCTTGTTTGGGGTTGGGTTGTTGTTTCTTTCTTTACTGGGTTTGTTGGTATTGCTATGTCTGAGATTTGCTCCTCTTTTCCGGTTAGTCAGCGAATATTTTCTCTCTCCTCTGTTTTTCTCTTTTGATGAAATTTATGATTCTTGTTCTTGCATATGATTGGTTCTTTAAATTGTAGAATTACTGTGTTGTTTAGGTTAATGATGTGTATAACTTGTTTTACTTCGGACTCTTCATTTCACCTCGAGTACTCGTGTGGACAATCCAAATTAGGATGCTACACTTCAATTTGGACCAAAATCATAATTTTCATAAATTAGCTGAAACAAACACTTGGACAAGTATATGTGTCCAATACTTGTACCCGAGTATGAGTAATATATTATGTAAACAGTCTATTTCTTCATAAACAATTTCTATTCTAGTCTCAATTGAGTTAGGACTTAGGAGTAAGAGCAAGGCTGTGTTCTTATAAGAAAATGAATGAATTTTCTTGAATTTGTTTTTTCAACAAAGATTTGAACATTTTGGACTACCTTGAGTTTCTAAGAAATTAAATATTTTCTTCTTAAACTGTTTCAGAAACCCTTGATCTCGGTTGTGATCATAGTATCATAATTATGGTGTATTATCCTGTTAAGTAGTTCTATTTTTGGATTATGAACCAAGGGCTGATTGATGTCATTCACTATTATAATTTAGAATTTGCTTAGGACATCAAATATATGCATATAATGTCTATAATCTGTCCTGGTACAAACAAAATTGAGAGCTGAGACTTAAGTTCAGATTAACTAAATAAGTAACTACTAACTAGAAAGTTTTGTGTTCTGTTGTCATGATTTTTTCCCCCTTTATTATCCTTGAAGGTAACAAGATGTATTACTCATGAGCATGCTGTGAACTATTATTAGAATATTTCTACATAGTACTTCATATATATTTTTAGTCTCATGCACTGTCCTTGAGTTACAAAGACTGACAATCTCTTGGTTATGTAACAGACAACAGGCTCTCTTTACTTTTGGGCTGCACATTTAGCGGGGCCAAAATGGGGGCCGTTTGCATCTTGGTGCTGTGCTTGGTTTGAGACTATAGGTCTTATTGCTGGCATAGGTACTCAGGTAAGTAAACGACTCTGAAACCTAAGAGCTTCACTCATCAAAAGTATTGGTTCTAGACCTCAGATCAAGTTGTTTTCATGGTTTGTTTTGCAGGCTTATGCAGGAACAGAAGTTCTGCAGAGCATTATATTGCTGTGCACTGGAACAAACAAAGATGGAGGATACTTTGCCCCAAAATGGTTGTTTTTATGCATTTATATAGGACTGACCCTCATATGGGCTGTGCTCAACACATTTGCCTTGGAGGTCATCGCTATCCTTGACATAATATCGTTGTGGTGGCAGGTGAATCCCATAATTTCTCGCTGTGTAGAGTGTGTACAAATAATCACAAATATTTTCACTGTCTTGAATTTAGCTTTGTAATTAGTAGAGCTTAGAAGACATAACAATATCTTTTTCTTGTAGATGATTGGTGGCGCGGTTATTATTATCATGCTTCCTTTGGTGGCTATGACTACGAAGCCAGCCTCGTTTGTTTTCTCTCATTTTGAAATGGCAAGCTCAACAGGGGTAACAAATCATGCATATGCAGTCATGCTATCCCTACTTGTTAGCCAATATTCACTTTATGGATATGATGCAGCTGCTCATCTTACTGAAGAGACCAAAGGAGCAGATAAAAATGGACCCATTGCAATTCTTTCTAGTTTAGGCATCATTTCAGTTATTGGATGGGCATATATCCTGGCCCTCACCTTCAGCATTCAGGTATATGTTGTAACTTGTTCTAGCTCACAAGTATTTTTTTTGAGTACTCCATATTTATTTTTGAGTAACTAAATAAAGAAAATAGTGCAGTAATGGTTAGCACTTGCAATTCTATTTCTGCATACAGAGAATCTATCAAAATGTTGCTGAACACCTTAAAATTCTACTCCTCCAAAATATGGAACTTTCTAACTAAACATATGGACTTATGGAGTATAGCTTAAGAGCTGCATTCACTTTCTACAATGGAGTCTGTTAGACTTTAGTAGGATCTTTATATCTTAGTACTTTTTGATTTTGATGTCGAAAGTTAAATCTTTCATATAGTCTCTGGCTGAATTCTGATGCTGTTATAAATGCATTATCATTTCTAAAGTGTGATTTTGAACCTTACCTTACCATTCAGGATTTGAACTACCTTTATGATCCAAACAATGAGACTGCGGGAGCATTTGTGCCAGCCCAAATACTTTATGATGCTTTTCATGGAAGATATCACAATGCTACTGGAGCCATTATCATGCTTATTATCATTTGGGGATCATTTTTCTTTGCCGGGCTTTCTATCACTACAAGTGCAGCCAGGGTTGTAAGTAACACAGTCTTAATTACTCTGTATTTCAGATGCATTAATAAAAGGAAGAGACTTGTCTTTTGGCAGTCTAGTAAATGAACTTAAAAAAGACATTAATTCTGTTTCTGTAGGCTTCCTATCTTCCCTACATTTCTCATGTCCTCTTCATAAGTTCATAATTTATGTCCATTTTCTTCAAATCTCATGTACATTATATTAATGTGCATATATTCTTGATCAGGTATATGCATTATCTAGAGATGGAGGAGTCCCCTTTTCAACCATATGGCGAAAAGTGCACCCAAAGCATAAAGTTCCCTCTAATGCAGTGTGGCTCTGTGCAGCTATCTGCATTCTTCTTGGGTTACCCATTCTCAAACTCAATGTTGTTTTCACAGCCATAACATCAATTTGCACAATCGGGTGGGTTGGTGGCTATGCAGTTCCAATCTTTGCAAGGATGGTTATGGCAGAAAGTAACTTCAGACCTGGGCCATTTTATCTTGGAAGAGCGAGCAGGCCAGTTTGCTTAATTGCATTTTTATGGATTTGTTACACCTGTGCAGTCTTTCTCTTGCCTACTTATTACCCTATCAAATGGGATACTTTCAATTATGCACCTGCTGCTTTGGGTGTAGTTTTGGGTCTGATTATGCTTTGGTGGGTTGTAGATGCTAGGAAATGGTTTAAGGGACCTGTTAGGAATATTGATGGCCAAAACGGCAAAGTTTGAAAACCTCTCTTCTTGTAAGCAATATAGTTTTACACGTATTCTACTCCCTTGGTTCGTAATGATATGCATCTAGACAAAGATGACTAAGCATATCCGATCAGCCAACAACAAGATTCATACGTGAAAATTGTTGTATATTTTTGTTAATGCCTGACAGATCTTGTAGTAGGAAGAAAAAAAAGGGGTATAAAATTGTTACAGAGTATGATACTTCTGTTGGGCATGAGTTGATCTGGACTTCTTCATTTAACAAATGAAAATCATGCTATGCATTTGTTGTGTAATAACTACAGTGTCAATTATGTGTATTTACAATTTTTATTAGTATAAACATTTGGCCAGACTTGGCATGATTCTGATCATAAGTTCTGCAAGTAGTATTTAGAAAAAAACTAAAGCGCACATCATAGTGGAAATTAAGTTTGCTTTCTATTTACTTATGTTTATACATCGCACTAATATAGAGCTAAGTATTGGCCTGAGAGAAATCAGGTCATACCAGAAAAAGGTCTGTCAGAACCTGATGAAATCAGGACCAAAGTGGTCAGAAAATTGTGATCGGGGTCAGGCCACACCGCCACACCCCATGATATGGTCCGATTGAGCAAAGTTTTGGGCCAGACCATACTTGATCAACTATGCCTACTGCCTAGGAACCATTTCAGCATCTACAAAACTCGGCAACTGTGGGAATTGCTGCATTTGTAATCTCAATTCTCTAACCTCCTCTACCCACATGCTGTAGCTTGAATTCTTTGCTAGGACATCAGATGAAACCTCCTTGTTGTCTATCAACTTTTTTGCATATCCCTCGAATTCATCAATACCCTGCAATAACTGAGCCACATTGCTTGAGTTCTTCTCTTGTCTAACTTTCTCAACCAACTCCCTAGCTTCTTCCACATGTGCCCAAAAACACGAATCTTGTGTTAAACTCGCTAACTTGCTCCTCTTGCTCTCCTCTATGACAGCATTATTCTTCTCCCTCCACCACTTAGAGAAAAGCTCGTGTCTTCTCTCTCGCCCATTTCTCAGGTAATGTCCTTTCTTCAAGTGCTCACCACTTCTGTAATACTCTGCAATATCCAGTGGCTCAACCAAAAGCTGATAAAAATGAGAAGCATTCACCCATTTTCGCCTTTTGTGAAAATCATGAGGAAGTTCATTGTTATCAATCTTATTGATCACATTATCCCAAAAACTTGCTAGCTTGATTCTGAATAAGTTAACTTGATTGTCTCTTTTCGATGCTTGCCTTCGCTTGAAAGAGTCGTAGTATCCCATTTGATTCTCCGATTCATCACAGGATGCTTTATACCACTCTATCTGTGCTCTGTGAGGTGTTATTTTGGCAAGAGCTATAGCAAGTCTTGCACTGTTAAGACTAGGAGTCAAACCTGTTTGCTTCACCATTTTAAAGCTGTTTTCGGCCTGTCTAGAAACTGATTCCTGCATAACAGAACAAAAATATGTAAGCTGAAGGAAATATCTGATGTTATAATCAGATTTCATGTCGAATTTATCAATCAAGTACCTGACTTGCTAATCCTGATGACTCTACTGCCAACTTCAACCCTGCATCATAGCTCGACGCAGGAACATCTTCATGTATAAACCCTCTTCTCATCAGAAATTGGAAGGACATTCTCTCTACACAACCACCATACTTCAAATGATCCTCGCAACACGATCCTGAGTTCCCCATTGCAAGCATCAAATACAGCAACTTAACAGCAGCATCAGCATTGTCAACACAGACAGTCCCTTCATCTGAGTAGAACAAATAATTCCCAAAAGGCCAGTATAATCCTGCAGGAATTTCCTTATTTTCTGCAGTCTCTTTTGCTACTGCCTCAGTATAACCCAGTACAAATCTAAACAACTGATCCTTTATTTCATCAGTTACATGAAAAGGTTGCTCAGTCTGAGATGTTATCGACGACTGAATAAACTGAAGCAAGCAATGGAGTTGAGTGTTGATGGGAGCTAAGGGTGCAAAGAGAAGCCTTGGAATTATATCATGTTTAAGCACAACATGACAGAAGTTTCCTGCCCATCTTTGTCGAAGGAGCGATTTCGAGAGAGATTTGTTGCCTAAGAGGGGTGAACCAAAGGTAATACAGAGGATTTGTGGAGGTGAAGGAATGGTTTGAATGTAGGAGAGTAGCCATAATGCTGTTAGTGATGCTATTGCTCCTCCTATAGAATGTCCTGTCAGTAAAATTGACTTGCTATTCTCTAATAATGATTTCATCTGTATGTAAAACAATATTATTAATTGTTTTTCCCACATAATTAGAAGATTTTGGGTAAATTGGGTTCAAAGAACAACAAAGGTTTCATCTTGGCTTGTTTCGATTACACAAGACTGAACATATAGGGCTGTATAAGTTAATTTCACCCAAATCTTTAAAAGAACTCGACTAAAGATTATCCACTGTGTATAAATAGTAAACAATTGATATACTACCCCCGTTAAATTTTAAGGTTAACATTAGCTGTTTGCGTGATAATTAAGACAATATGAGAGCGTGTAAAGGTGGGGCAACAAGTGAGAAAATAAACGGTTATTAAATTAACTGCCCAACAATATAAATGACCGATAAAATATCTTGTGGTAGACCCAAAAATTTGCAAAACAGTTGTATGAAGTACCACTTTCGTATCAATGATGCATGATTAAGTTGAACTAGGATGATCATTGAGTGGGACAAGTAATGGTTGACTTACGTGTTAGGTGGCTATTGAAAAGTTGTTAAAGTTGAGTCGTCGCACGGAATGAATGTCTTGAACGTGTACTACATTATATGCATAATTACCGTTACAATTTCAAACTTAATTGCATAATTACAAACCACTAAACTAGAAATCATTTTCAACCTCAATGAAAAAAGTGTAGACATCTCATCACATCTTATGTCCACTATATTGCTGTAGTATATGATTTAAGGGATTTGATTTAGTGCTAATTCTAAACTTAGCAATATCTAAGTTGTAATAAGTACACAAATAGATATTTAGAGTATTGGGAAGTGGCTTTTAATCTTTTATCATTAGCCTTGGTCTATATTGCTTGAATTCTTTCAACGAGGCATGCGTTAGAGCAATTTACATATATAAATATGGAGACATTTTCTAAGGTATAGCTCGGTATAAAATAAGGATTACACCCATATTTTCTTCTAGTGAAATTAATTGGAGAGTTGTACGGAAAAAGTTCACTGAAACTTATATCGACTTTCTCAAGTCATGGATAATATATTTAATCATTCCACGATAACAACAATAAATGTTCTCAATGATCTCGAAATTCCTAAGGGTATGTTCTCATTGACTGAATTAAGCTGAACTGAACTAAATTGAATAGTTTATGAGAGAAGGAAATTAAGATAAGAGCTGAACTGAAAAGAACTTATTAGAGCTGAACTGAACTAAAATAATCGTATGAGAACAGACCCAAGTCATGGATAATTAATAAAATATTTCTTTCCTATTGATCTCAAAAGGTTTAAAACATCAAAAATACGAGTACATAACTTTATTTATATTAATCTCTGTCTAATAGAAAGATTACTTCCTAATTACTACAGATAACATTACAGCTATGTTTACAGAAGCTACAAAATATCAATATTTAGTCAAAGTAGTAGCAAACTAAGAGATTCATTTTTATTTCATTGTTAGTCACTCCTATTTCAAAAACCAAACAACATCACTGTCTCTTCAAAATTCATGCTTTGCCTCTTTGACCAAAGATTCAACTTTGTGCCTTGTTCTAATTTTCGCAGTCCTACCACGAGTTTCTTGACCACTACAATTGATATGACAAGAAAAGGTATTGAACCTTTTAAATGTGAACACAAATTTTATACAACTCCTTTTGCATGCCCCCGGTTTACAGTAATTTTATTGTACATCGAACATTTTTACGAAAAAGTGACCCTTTTTCTTTATAAAAGCGACCCTTTTTCTTTACAAAAGTGACCCTTTTTATTATAAAAGTGATTCATATTTTCACAAAAGTTACCCCTTTTTTACAAAAATTACCCTTTTTTTCCACAAAAGTGACCCTTTTTCTTCACAAAAGTGACCCTTTTTTTTCACAAAAACAGAGTATTAAAATAAAAAAAATAAACACAAAATACAAAGGTTACCCCAATGGCTCTACTTTCATCCCGTATCTTTATCTCTCCTCAAAACTAAACATTTCCACCATTAACAAACCTTCAAATTCTCTCTCCTCCATCAAAACCTCAACCCCCTTCTCCCTCTCCGTTACCAACTGCAAGCCCTCATATTTTTCCCTTCATAGTTGTCGTCATCGTCACCTCTGCCGCCATAGTCATCACCACCTCCGCCGCTGCCATGTTTGCCACCATCAAAGTAGATGAGGTGAAATGATAAAAACCCACAATAAGGTATATATGCAATTGGGGTCGAGGTATTCGGAGTTGTTGTAATTCCGGACTTCAAACTCGACAAATCGGGGGATGGGGGGAGGTCAGAAGCGCTGGAATCAGGGGATTGGGATGGTTAGCAAGGTCGAAATCGGAGGGGGACGCCGGATTCTTAGGAGAAGCTAAGGGAGTGGCGACAGGAGTGGTGGTTTGGCAGTTGTTGGTTGTCCCAACTTCCGCCATTCACTAATTTACTGAACACCGGCTTTTTTTAAAAATTTGTCAATTTTATTTTATGATTCTAAGTCTAGTCGGTCAATCAACTCCCTTCCATATATCAAACAAGATTTAGTAATTTCATTTTATTAATAGTATTGTTTATCCGAATAAACAACAAGGTCACTTATTATAGGTTATTTTTAGAAAAGAGAAGTTCGAACCTGTAACCTATCATACATATGCTATCAGTTTGTGCTACTCACTTTGGTTTCATAAGCTCATTATGATAAGGAAAGAAAACAATAACTAGTACTCGTACTTGATGTTTCAATGTGAAATGTGCTAATTTAACTTTATCAAGAATTGCCATTTTTCAAAGATAACTGGCTTTGACAAGTGTGATATAACAATGTTGTATGATATACTTGAAAAAAAACAGTTCCTAAATGTTTCTAACTCTTTTAAGTTACAATTAGGTTTGTTAGAAAGTGATTTTCTTTTATGCATGTCATTGTCCTCCAACATTTTTTTTTTCTTTTCAAGTGTGATGTACTAAAAAAGTTAGGGATGCTTCTTTGAAACCAACTATGTAGTCCCATCACTATCTTACTAAGAATGTGAATAGATTCATTTCTTTTTTTTTTTTTTTTTTTGAAAGAAATTTCTTTAACTTGTTAAGGGGATGAAGTTAATGTAGGATTTTAAAATCTTATTGATAGCTACTATGCCTTATTACTTGGCTAGTATAGTGGTATTGCATGTAGGTTTCACACAATAGAAACACCCTAATATTCAGAAATAGTACAATGATGTTTCATATCATATTCGGTCACTTTTTTTGTATCTGGATGGATGAGCATGAGAATCGAACCTTACTAATTGTGATAATTGACAAATTTATAGAAATATACAAGGAAGCTTACTAACCAATTAGATCATCAATCCCTTCGTCCTATTAAACAAAACTGAGATTGTATATTAACCCTCCTAAAAGTGCTAATCATAAAAATAAGATTATATAATGTGTGAAATTATATTGTCATATACTCACATCATTTGTTAACCTTGCTCTAAATAACCCTGCTAAAAATCCTAATCATAAAATAAGATTGTATAATTGTATCAAAAATAAATAAATAAATAAATAAAAAGATTCGAAATATTACGTAGAAGCCCTATGAGTCTATGATCAATACTCAACAGTATCTAAAGAAGCAAGATAGAAACTTACCAAAATAGTATTATTTGTGAAATTAATTTTTATTTATTTTTCTTTTTTTGAAACAAGAAGTTTATTTAATTTTGAGTTATATATAGAAAGTATTACTTGTATGTACTTAAGTTATGGTATTATTGAACACTAAATTTCAAATTCCCCTCATAGAAGAATATACGTAGTATAAAATTTGTGTTACATAAACATAGAGGTCTAACAAAAACTATGTGTCTCTATGTATCCGATTTGGTTGTTTTGTGAACATTTCTCTTAACATCAGTCCGATATGAAGCGTTGGAACTGTTTTCAACCAATTTACCAATGTATGAATATCGAGAATCCAACACAATAGTTAGAGTGAAAGGAGAATTCTAGACAAACATACTACTCCCTCCGTCCCTAAATTACATTCCTGCTTTTATCTATTATGTGAGGAAGTAATGCTAGAAATAAGAATGTAATTTAGGGACAGAGGAAGTACGTATTTCTTTTTATGTCAAGTAAACTTTAAGCCATGCAATAAAATACACGTACATAAAACTCTAACAAAAACGCTTACGTTAGTTATCTTAATATGAACGGTCCAAAACATAAGCAAGATAGAAAATACACTAACCTGATCTTGAAAACTTGGGCAGCCATAGATGCCAAAGAAGAGCTGCAAAAGGCCAACATGAATCATAACAGGAGCCTCATCATTATCATCCCCATGTCGTCCGAGCCCGGAAAAAAGCCCACCAATCTCGCCTTCTTGAAGGGCAACCATGTCGTTCATGTATGAGCCCGACCCTAACCCGAGATCATGCATGCCAGAGAAGGCAATGAGCCCGATAGGCCCGTTATGTTGAACAAGAAAAGGCCCGGATGCAGGGGAGTTAGCATGGTTGCATAATCTCCATGAATCAAGTAATAGATTTGTTGATGCTAAGAAATTTGCCGCCATTTCACTTGTTTCAAATCTGTTGTAAAATTACAAGAAAATTAATGTAATGAGAAAAAGAAGGGAAAAAAAAAGGAAAGAATTCAAAGTCAAGTAGAAAAGAATGAAGAAAACAGGGGAAAAACAGAGAAAAACAGGGGAGTTTATAATTGTTTTGGTTAGTGTTAATGTATTTCAAAGATTTTCTAATGAACTTACATTGAACCTTCGGCTTCCATCTTCTTAGACTATTTTCTTTCTGTCTTATTTTATCTTTCTTTTCCAAGAAATGAGGTTCAAAAAGATGAAGGAGAAATTATTGACAATTACTATTTTTTTTATATTTTATTTATTATTATTGTTATTTTGTGGATACTATGATTAAAGAAAGAAAATGAATGTTGAGGGTGATATTTTGGGAGGATTGATAGGGTCATTTGTTGTCAATGTCAAATATTGTGGGAGTATTGGGACTTGGAGTGTTGTTATAATGATTATCGTTTTATTAGTTTAAATTATCATAATATGATTATTCATGGTAAGTGTATCATCATATGCATGTCAAATTCTCAACATTTATGAAGTAGCTTCCGGGCAGAAAATTAATTATGAAAAGTCGTAGGTCTCTTTTAGCAAAGGCGTTGTAGTGTCGAAGCAGGAAGAGTTGATTGACTTATTAAAAATGCGACTTGTCAATAAGCATGACAAGTATCTTGGTATTCCCTCTGTTATCGGAAGATCGAAGAGAATGGTTTTTACGGCCTTGAAAGATAGGATATGGAAGAAGTTGCAGGGCTACAAAGAGAAACTCTTGTCGAGAGCAGGGAAAGAGGTTCTTATTAAATCTGTTATTCAAGCTATCCCGATGTATTTAATGGGTGTTTATAAGTTGCCTACGAGTGTAATTGATGAGTTGCGTTCACTTACGGCAAAAATTTTTTGGAGTAACTCGGATAACAGGAGACGGGTGCACTGGATGAATTGGGATGCTCTTTGTAGACCGAAATGTTTGGGTGGAATGGGTTTTAGAGATTTGGGGGTTTTCAATGAGGCTCTCCTGGGAAAACAGGCGTGGAGATTGATCTCTAAGCCAAATTCACTTCTTGGGCGTGTGATGAAGGGTAAGTACTACCCAAATTCTGATTTCCTTGACTCTTCTCTGGGATTGAATTGTAGCTATTCATGGCGTAGCATCTGGGGGGCAAAGTCCCTTGTGAAAGAGGGTCTTATTTGGCGAGTTGGGGATGGTTCGAAAATTCGAATTTTTGAGGACCCTTGGGTTGCAGATGAAAATGGCAGATTTACTACCTCTCCTGCTGTTACTGGTATTTTTAAGGTGAAGGACTTGATTGATGAGCATTCTAAGGAATGGAATTATGAGTTTCTATCGAACTCCTTCGTTGAGAGGGATGTCCGATGTATTTTGGCAATTCCTCTTAGTCCCCGGAGCCCGGAAGACCTGCTGACATGGGCGTTCTCTATGGATGGTATGTACTCAGTCAAGTCGGCTTATATGCTAGGGAAGTCATGCGACTTGGATGCATTTCATCAAGTCTGGGTTTTGATTTGGAGTCTCGACACTATACCAAAGGTCAAGCATTTTCTGTGGCGTCTATGTACGAACTCCCTGCCAACATGCTCCCTGCTTCACTACAGACATATGAAGGATTCTGATGCGTGCCCTTGGTGCCCGAATGTTGCTGAAACCCCTCACCATGCCCTGTTTAGTTGCCCTGCTGTACATGACCTCTGGTATGAATGTGATGTCCCTGAGCTTCTAATTGATAATGCTGATTTCGACTTCAAAAGCATCCTGCTAGATTGGATGAAAATCAGTGCAAAGAAATGCCAAATTGGGGTTGCTCTTTTATGGCAGATTTGGTATCGAAGAAATCAGAAGATTTTCAACAACAATGATGTGCCACATTTAGTGGTGAAAGAGCGTGTGGTGCGTTTGGTGGAGGACTGTGGAAAATACGCTGCAAAAATCTATGGCCCTGCTAGAAGGACTCGATGCAACAGCCCCAAAAAGTGGCTCCCTCCCCCTACCAATTTCATCAAGGTCAATTGTGATGCCAGCTTGAAGGATGATGGGTGGATTGGTATTAGTGCTGTGGCTAGGGACGCGGCTGGTGATGTTGTGTTCGCAGGGGTGCGTCGTGTTCGTGGCTATTGGCCCCCCGAGGTGGCTGAGTGCAAGGCTCTGCATTTTGGTGTTAAGCTTGCACAGCGTTATGGATACAAGAGTGTGGTGATGGAGTCGGATTGCCAGCTAGTCGTGAACCGTCTCTCAAAGGCTGCTTCTTTCTTCTCGGACCTTGACTCGGTGCTTGATGACATTTTTTCTATTTGCTCCTATTTTGATTATGTAGTGTGGTCTCATGTTAAAAGGGATGGAAATTTCGTTGCCCATCACCTTGCTAGTTTAGTACCTTTTGGTGTCGAACAAGTTTGGGAGAGTATGTGCCCTCCTGACATTTCTCCTTATGTTCTAATGGACAAATTGTCCATTGATTAATAAAATTGGTACTAAACGTACTTTCAAAAAAAAAAAAATTGTCAATAATGATAAGATGTGAATTTTTTAGGGTTTTATTTTTGTTTTAGGATGTTTTAATTCTCTTTTTTCTCCATTAGAAATGAATAATATATATATGTACTCCGTAGTACATTGAATTGGTGACAAACGTGTAACCATTATAAGCATGGAGATCGATATGAATTTGAGATTTTACTCTTTGCAATTTTAGCCGCCCCAACTTACATCACCTCACTCGTGATACATTGAAAATCATAGACGTATATCCTATGATTTGTAAATGCCTTTACGAAAGTGTTTATAATAATTGCCGTTCATTTTGTAACTAAGCACTCCATGTAAGTTGGTTTAGAAATAGTAACTCTCTCGTCTCTCTGTTCATTCTTTTTGTTTACACACTTAATGCTTTCGCATATACTATTACACAATAACTTTTTACGTCTTTTGATCTGCACGTCAACTAACAATTTTTAATCATTGATGATTTACTGTATTAACAATAATAACATTCTAGTCAATAGGCCGTCAATTAATATAGGGCATATGTGTAATTTGTCTAAAGAAAAAAAGGTTATTTTTATTTTTAAAAGTAAGCAAAGACATTCCGACAATACAAAATTCCACACCGGTTTGATATGTAAGGCCTCCCAAGAATAATAACAAAGAAAAAGGTAAGAATACTCCTAACTCAAAATGCCCGAGTTAATTAATCTGATTATAAATCTTACTGATAAATATGCCTCTAGCAAGAGTTGATTTATCCGATTACAAACCTTATCTATGGATCAACTATTAGAGTACCTTATACTTGAGACAAATTATTAATTACCAATAAAAAGTGAGACAAAAGATTTTAATTTTATACCCCATTGTCGGGTAAGTTAGGGCTATAATAATAAGTAACACCCTAAAAGAAAAAAGAAAAGACTCTAAAATTGAGGTCTAAAACGTGTAATTTGGGATTGTGAAGTGAGAAAAGGGGCAAAAAGTCAATCTTTCAAAGAGTTTGATACTTCAGCAAAAAGTATTTTTGGTGTTGTAGTTGATGTTTTAGAATTTAGAGTGGGCTTGACAACAACTAACAAATTAAGTGGGCCCTTATTATGATTTGAAATTAGAGGTGCTTTGAATTTGAATTGAACATTGAAAGTATTGTCAATTTGTTAGACTTGAATCACTCCATATTCACTACTCACTAGTCACTATAGTGATTTTCATGAATGCTCAGTATAAACGCGGTTCTATGTCTTTTAGGGGATAATCGCATCGTAATTGAGTTAGCCTCTTCATCTTAATTTTATCAAGTCATACATAGTACAATTTCTAGGATTATCTCAAATTGACCTATGCAAAAAGTCAATAATATGACATTTCACCTTAACATTAGCAAATACGCCGTATGCTTATCTAGAATGATATTACTCCTTATCAATACACGAAAAGTTTACTATATACTCCGTGTATATTTTCAAAAGCTTTGATGTGATATGATACAAGTCTTCAGACATGAAATTGCTAATTTTTCAAGGCAAAAACATGTTGAACAATATACATAATTTTGAGTGTGATCGAAGAACAAAAAATCATGCTAGGATGGAGTGACAAGTGATGAGTTAATCATGATCATAAGGACTTTGCCGTTTAAGGTTGCCCATACCTTGTGATTGGTGGTTTTCTCCAAAATAGTCGAAGATTCATGAAGACTTGCACTCCAATACCATTGATGTCCAATAGCTTTGATGGTAATAGTTGTATCTACATACCTAATACATCGACTATTGTTAGCAAATGATCCATAAACATTGGGCAAAGCAGAAGTTGAACTAGAGCTAATATAATCTGCATTCCTTGCAGTAGATTCTACCTGTACACAGCAAGATGGAAGCAAAGGCAAACCTTCAAACCGTCTACCTTTTTCTTCGTTTGAGGGTCCTCCACTTCTGCAACAAAAATTCAGCCCCTTCTCCCAACGAAGCCTTCCTATCAAATTCGTAGTTCCACAGCTCTTTAACAGGAAGTCTCCCATTGGGATTATACTCATTAAGTTCCCTCAATGCATTTGTAACGGTATTAAACAAGTCTTCGCCCCACTCATCTTTAAGATTTTTTAACCTTTCGTCCTCCATATCTATGTCTTCCTTCAAAACAGCAAGAAAATCGAGGGGAGTAATTACATTACAGCAAATGTAAAGAACTACAAGCATAAGTTACATACTATATCGCTGAGACAAAGGCAGGACTTAGCATCATAACTAATAAAAAGAAACGATTACTCCATACAAAATGATATCAACAACTCATAAGTTAAACTAATCATATTCATTAAGATAAGATAGTAGTATCAAAACTTAGGTAGGCCAAACTTTCAGCCCTTTACCTCTTCATCATGATTAAGCTAGGTTTGTTGTCATCCCTTCAATTATAAGGGGGGGCAGCTGAAACCCAACCATAAAGCTACCGAGCTAGACCGGCCCCAGGCCTCTTTACATAATTAGCTGGCCCACTAACTGGACCGTTCAAGACGGACTCAGCTCAATGACTAAAGGTGATCAATAGGTTAAAAAGTTTGAAGGGCCATAAGCTACATGAGCCCGTCAAAGGTTGCATTATTTATCCGTATCTTTGCCTGGTACAATTGATGGATGCCAAAAAGATAGACTTATGATAAAAGCATGGAGAAAGGATGATGGACAGAGTCAATTATTAAGTACCTTTATTATTACTCCATCAGAGAGAATGGCCTTAAAGGGATGCCAATCAGAACGATCTTGAAGATTTGATTCCCACAATGAGCATAATTCTACAGCTTTAACTTCTGCTATTTCGATGGGATATTTTCGCTTGCAAGCTTCCAAGAAACACAAAGAATCAAGCTCCCCTAGTTTTTTTACGCCAATGGTAGGATTTGGAAAATCTATCAACCCCTGAGACGCAAGCATAAATTTAAAATAAGCTTTAGATTACGAAAATAAATAAGTTAACCAAACTAACAGAGTATGGATTACAAAAGCCTACATTCATAAACGCTTCACGAGCTTCATGCAGCTCACCCTTAGCCCTTTGCTCATTCACGAGTAGAACTGTTGCAAGGGTTTCTAAATTCTCTATTTCTTCTTCCTTCTCTTGAAAATCTTTTCTCATTCCTAGTAATTGCTCACATTCAGCTTCAAAGCTTTTCAATGTCTTAAGTTTTAGCTCGAGTCCTTGTCTACCATCTAGCTGCTTTTGGAGGTACAGTATTCTCTTGTGAAGATCTTCCAGCTCCAACTATCATAAAATGACACCTCCAATTCAGATTAAAAAAAAAAGTTAAAAATAATGAACTCTTCGAAGTAACTACAATATAATAACCAAGCATTCAATAGCTATTGTTCCAAACCTTCTGCTTTTCTGCCAGCTTCATCAAGGTCTCATCAACCTCTCGTTGCACTTTTTGGGGAACTTCAGGATGAGAGCTAAGATCATCTGATTTCTGAAGAATGATAATACTAACTATTGTCAAATACGAAGTATTAAATAGAACAAATGTAGACCACATACATGCACAACATAAATACGTCTAAACATTTTAAAAGCTTGCTTATACCACCTAAAATCAAGCTTTAGCTTTCTGAAATTTGGAGCATCTTATTGGAGAAAGTACTTCCAACACTTAAATAGTAAAACCTGTTTCTCTGTTTAGTCCAAAGTTGAGTATTCAAATGAGATGGGAGGGAGTAACACCTTTCTGTTTTCAGCTGAAAGCTTTTCTCTTACACTTGCACATTGAGCTAAATGCTTCTTTGACTCTTGTCGGAGTTTCTCAAGCTCTTGTTTCCCAGATTCAAGCAACGACTGATGCCTTTCACATTTCTGAATGATCTTCTGAAGATGATTTTCAGCATTCAATAGTATACTTCTGTTCTCTGACATGTATCAAAACCCATGGAGTATTTATAGTCTTTAAAGCTACCAAGTGTTACAAGATAAACTAATTGAAAACAGAATATACCAAACAATTGTCATTAGTTGCTTTTATATGAATAACTTCAATCTTAAAGAAAGCTGATGATCGTTTTTCTTTCAAAAAATATAAAACACAAAAGTATATACTCGTATTTCATACCAAGAGGACAATGGTTTCTATTCCATACCAAGGAGTAGTAATATTTAGCTGTCTGTAATACACTATGGTGAGATGATTGGTTTACAATTGAAAAAAGAATGCATTTTCAAGCTCCCCTAATTATCTGACTACTATCAGCATTACCTAGAATGCAACGCAATACATCCTTATCAGGTATGAGTGCAGATTGCTACTTTTGTCTAACTAGTCCACAAATGTATCAGTAATTGTATACCACGTACTAAAATAGCTGCATATAGCACCAATTTGCATGTTTTGGATTCATGGTCAGCACAGGGGTTCTTTGGGATGAGAATTGGATTCATATTATGCGGGAAGGGTATGACATTAACATTGAAGTCATTACCATAACAAGAGCACTAACGCACCTGCAGCCCTGCAGGTGTGCAGGGGGTGGAAATTGGGTTGAGCAAATGAAGTCCATTTATGCATGTAACATAGAAACTGGAGTCATTTTCAACTGACAAGAGTGACAACCCTTGATCTTCTTAATAAAACAAATTAGTTGAAGGGATGTTTTTTTTATTACAACCTATAACAGATGCATTCAAAGGTTCTTTCAAATTATATGAAGTACCTGCTTGAACTTTGAGGGTTTGGGTTGAACCAACAATCTGGCATTCATCGCTCCAACCTCTCTTTCGGTCACCAGCTTTCTTGTGAGTCATCTAATATGCAATGTAAAAATTAACTTCAGAATCTAAAAAAAAAAGAATCAAGAACCAGTGTAACAACCAAGGCATCATAAAATATAAGCTCACATCAAGTTGCAAGTAATTTATATTCCAAATTCATTCACTCCTTCATGACAGAAACAAACCAATGATCAAATGATCACTAAAACCAGATACTTGGTCATCTAATAATTCGAATCTAGGCATTAGCTGAAATCAAATGTACAGAATCAATCTTACCCTTATTAATCTCTTTATTACAATCCCATATGAACATACTCTGATAATAATTTTTAGCCTCTATTAATTGGTCATCTAATGATTCGAATCTAGGCATTAAAACCAGATAATATTACTCCTTTCACTCCACACAAAACTTATCATCACTTTAATTTTTTGCACTATTCACATACTTACATAGACTAATTTTCTTACTACTCATAACAAAGAGCAAAGATACTCCCAATGCTTAGTTTCAAAATTTAACATTTTTTTAATAATTTTAATAATTAATAATCAAAGTTGTCACATAGTAATAATCAAACTTGTGTATCAGCAAAGGTACGAAAGGAGTATCTATGAAAAACAAATATGGTCGTTTGTATATAGTATCAACTCCGTAATTAACAAATATGGTGCAATAGATTTATACCAATGTGTCGCTAACGTGCTAACTTTTATACTACCAATGTGGTCAATTTGGCCTATCCTAATGAACTTATGTTTAGTTTCTATATATACTAATATCTGCCTACTTCATTTTTCGACCTTATTTTTGTTTATCTGAACTTATCCAAACTTAAAATCAACTAACCTAAGCTAATTTAGTTATAAAAACAAAAGGATCTTATACCAAAGAAGAAGGGTTATGAAGGTCGCTTAACAAAATTACACTCTTTAATCAAAACCCAATTTTCACAGAAAAAGGAAAAGGAATCCGAATCGAAATCATTTGTTGAATTCCATTCCGTTTGATAAATTGATAGTGGACCAAACAGCCTAGCAAAAGGAAAAGGAAATTCCAGGGTATATTTGCATGAACAAAATGATCGGAAAGTGTGTTTCAAAAAACAAACAAAAAGATTAAATTTTTAATAAATGTAATTAAGATTGAAGGTGAAGTAATTACAGATTTTACTTACAATTTGGGAATGGAAAATTGGAAATATGAGGACGAATCATCAACAATTCCGCTTGAAGAACAAGTTTTAATTTTGATGGTCAAGTGTAATTAGCAGAAAGATGAATAACTACTCTACTAGGAAGGTTTTTTTTTTTTTCCTCTTTTTCAATGCTTTCGCCCGACAAAAATTACTAGTAGTAGTATTACTAGTATATTCAGATTTTAATTTGTACTGAGACTATTAATACGACACAATTTAATGGGGTTACCCGTTACTCCGTACTTCGTCAAAGTATGGAAGTTACTTCGTCGATGTTATGGAGGTTACATGGTCAGTAATATAAGGGCTACTTGGTTAGTGTTATAAAGGTTACTTTATTAATTTACAAGCGGTCACATAATATGGTCAGCCATACACAAGGCGTACTTATTTTAGCATAATTCAAATTTAAGATAGGCTCAACCTGTTCTAACTCCATCAAATCCCAACTGCACACTCGAATTGACACTTTAACATACTCTCTTTGCCTTAAATTTTTTTATTACTTATTATACTATTTTAATTTTTTAAATAATATTTACTAAGTTATATCTCGGCTAATATACCAGTCAAAGTAATGCAAATATAACCATTTTAAAGAGCACAATGATTTCTCTAACCCAATAATATATCATGAACCTAGCCTAAAATAAGTGACTCGGATTGAGAGCTTCAACATGATCTAAAAACACTACACACACGATACACTGTAGAGAACTTGTGGATCCAATGGTCTATTGGTGTTAATGCCACCTCAGTGGCCACTTTGTTAAACAAAGGAATTAAAATTTTTTGGGGAAGTTATTTCCTCATGTAAATTTTGTTTAGTAGTTTGTTGATTGATAATTTGATGTTCCACTTGAGAGTTGCGATGAACCTAGGTAAACAACTTTTATACAGAGTAACAAAGTCGGTAATGTTTCTACTTTTCTGTGTAGGTAAGGGCCTGTTCTAATTGACTAAACTGAGCTGAGCTAAACTGAATATTTTATGAGAGAAAGAAATTAAGAACTGAACTGAATTGAAAATAATCTAAAGAGAACATGCCCTTAGAATATTTGGTGAGAGTTACATAAAGATTTTCACCATCGTCGACATCCAACAAATTAAAACAATGTTCTAGCCCTGACTAACCATAACTTGTGTTAATATCAAAAGTGCATTACTAGATCTACTGATCTACTACTACTATACATCCAAAAAGCAAAAGATTTAAGACAAGCATTATACCATTCACCACTTCATTCATGATCTTGATCTTCCTATAAATTTATAGCACGGATTATCTCAACCTCCAGGTAAATAAACTCGTAGTTATCTTCCAAAGGCTTGGCGAGACTAAAGACACAACAGTCGTGCTCATACAATGAATTCTCTTGAACGAACTTCCTCCACCCGATAGTGATTGTACCTGTACAATTCGACTTATCATAGTAGCACACGTACAAATGTGGATCATACTCGTCTTTGCCCTTAACACGAAGTTTCAAACATTTATCAAACTGGGACTTAACGACTTCATTCCACCACTGTTTTGGAATCCCCTGCATATATTTAACAGAACATCAGATCAGATCGATGCTAGACATAACAATATTTTTTATCTTAGGGAAACATTGTGCAAGTGTTAGGGGGATGCAAATGAAGAACACACCAATCTCATTGTCCCGTAAACATGGGATCGTGACAAGGCAACAAAAAAACTTTTTTCGCGGTGCATTTGCAGCTCTTTAGCACGTTGCCTAGCCCTTTGTATCTCCCTTGCTTTCTGATCCCAACTGCATGAATTGCGCGGATAGGAGATATACTCCACTTCTGGTTCTAAGGCCACATGATCTGAAGAACATAAAATGAATGAGAAAATCAGCAAATACTCCGTAACATAAAAGTTTCAACTAATGAATACTTGATAGAATTCAAGAAAATTGAGCAAACTTACAAACATATACCTGTTTTCCTTTTAACAGCTCTACAAAAAGCCAATGGTGTTGGACATGTTGGTTCTTCTGCATCTTTGTTACGAATGATATATCTCGAGGATAAAGGTTTATCATCATCTGATTCATAATCTTCAAATAACACTCTTTTCTCCCTCGAACCTCTTGAGATTGAGCTCTGATCATTGTTAGTTATCTTCTCAACTTCACCAACAGTTTCCTGCTTTAGGCTATAGGTATCCTTAAGTAGTGAACACCTTTGTCGCGATTGCTGGGAATCTGTTTTTACGAAGAAATGAGATGATTCCCTCTCACATGAAGTTTTCCCATTGAAAATCCTGACCTTGAAATAGGAATTGTTTTTGTACTTGAACACCAAAGTGTCATTCTCTTCCAAAGCAAAGGCAGACACAAACTCTTCCCAACCCTCTCCAACGATCCAAGTGGTGTTGTCGTGTGTTTTAAGCTGTACTTCCCATGTATCGATATTGACACTCGGCCCCTTGAGAGCCACCTTATGAGGTAACTTCCCCTTGACATTTTCGGAGAAATACAGGGGAATTTCCTGATCATAATGTTGTACATGAAGAAAATTTTCGAGTTTTAGTGTTGTATATCATCAATTAATGAGTGAATCAGCAATTTAGCTCAGTTCAACCAATCACTAATACGTTAAAAAATTAAAACTTGCTGAATTGCACAAAGGTTAAAAACAGATGAACATGGCTCTCAAGTCTCAACTTTTGATATGAACTCTAAAAAACCTTAAGTAAAAATTCAATTCGCTGAATTAGTTTGGCAACTCTATATTACTCGGATTTGAGTACTCATGTCCGACACATGTACGTGTCCAAGTGTCAAACTTGCCTATTTTATGAAAAATTTTCATGACTTGAACTAAAATGAAATGTGTAAGTGTCATAAAGTCCAAAGTCCTACCCATGTCTAAGTGTCAAGTGTCCGACATAAATACTTGAGGTAAGATGAAGAGTCCGAGTGACATAGAGGCAACTAATAGGGAGAGAAATTTACTTGAGTACTCCCTCCGTCCCTAAATTACATTCCTCCTTTCTATTTTTTGGTATTCCAAAATTACATTCCTTCTTTCTATTTTTGGTAAGTTTTTTTTAGTAAATAAACTCTCTTTTTTCTGTTTTATATTGAATGCTTTCTCACTCATCCTTGCCTAATCTCACTTATAATCCTTGTGCCAAATTACAATGAATATGATTAGTTAAAAAATTTCAATTAGGAGCATGTGATTGGTCCTTTTTTTTTTGCAAAGGATTGATGACATGTTATGAGTAATAACTAATCTATCTTTGTATTTCCCATTGCATTATCTAATTATTGTTATTTGTCTCATTCTTCCTTTCTTAATTCCCGTGTAAATTTCCAAAGAGGAATGTAATTTAGGGACGGAGGGAGTACTAACTATTTATAATGAGCAAATTGTACCAAGATATGATAGTGCATAACGCCCTAATTGTAACCTTTAATTAATCAGGCAAAAATCTTCTTGAAAGTATTTGAAATACATAAATCAATAATTCAGATAAGTAAGTCAGATTCTAGTTGATAGATATTATAGTTTACGATAATATTTGTCGCAGAGCTAGGATATTTTGTATATATTTTTGATATATTTTGTATACTTATCTTACTAGATTCCTAACAAGATTAGGACTAGGATTGTAACTCTATATATTATGATCAATGGTACACACTCCAGATTGAGGAGTTCTCCCGAAATCTAACATGGTATCACAGCTTAGGTTTTAGATCTCAAATTTTTTTTTTTCCAATTATTATTGGTTTTTGGTTTATTTGGGACCTGCCTCATCACGTTTTTCTTCCGCAATTTCTTTAATTTTCTACTCTGTTTCCCAGATTTCGGCTACATAGTAATTAGTAATTAACCTTTATTGTTCTTTATTATTTATGGTTTTACTGTGAAGGATCTTCTCACGGGGAGGGTAATAACGAGATGCAATAGCACCGGAGAGCTCTATCCAGTCACCTCAAGCTCACCAAACACTTGCCTAGCCACCACTCTCACTGCAGTCACCCCATGGCATGATCGTTTAGGACACCCCGGGGCTTCTTCTTTAAATTTTCTTAGGAGCAATAATTTCATTACTTGTAATAAGGAGCATGACTCCACTTTTTGCAATTCATGTCAGATAGGGAAACATGTTAGACTTCCATTTTATGATTCAAATAATAATACTTTTTCTGCTTTTGATATTATTCATGCTGATTTATGGACATCTCCTATTAAAGGTATTAATGGTCATAAATACTATTTAGTGCTTCTTGATGATTTTACTCATTATGTGTGGGCCATACCCCTAGCTTATAAATCTCAAGCCTACCAATCTTTTCTTCACTTTAGACAATATGTGCAAACTCAATTTGAGCGTCCTGTTAAATCATTCCAAAGCGATCACGGTCGCGAATTTGATAATGACCCATTCAAAAAAATTTGCCTTGACAATGGTATGGTTTTTAGATTCTCTTGTCCCCACACGTCCTCTCAAAACGGGAAAGCCGAACGTATGATTCGGACCATAAATAATATCAAACGCACACTCTTATTTCATGCCTCATTGCCCCCTTCCTATTGGTCACATGCTCTAGAGACGGCCACTTATCTTGTAAATATTTTACCCACTAAATCTCTTAAGCAAATGACCCCGGCTCAGGCTTTGTTTCATAAAAACCCCTCTTATGACCACTTACGGGTTTTCGGTTGTCTATGTTTCCCTAATCTATCTGCTACAGCTCCTTATAAACTTGCCCCTAGATCCACTCCTTGTGTTTTTTTGGGATACCCTACTAATCACCGTGGTTATAAATGTCTTGACCTTGCAACCCGCAAAATCATTATTTCTCGCCACGTTACTTTTGATGAGTCGACCTTCCCCTTTAAAAACTTGGAGCAATATACACTAAAAGATTATGAGTTCTTGGGATTTGATGAGAATTCACCCATACTGACACACTTTTACTTGCGCCATTATTCACCCCAAGCCCATTCTCAACAAGGCCCAGCAGCAAGCCCAATTAGTGTCACTCATCCACCCAACTCCCCTACTACTACACCTACCCGTACTCCCTCACAACTCACACCGCAGCATGGCTGCGCCACCCCTGCCCACGCTGCACACACACCGCGGACCCCACTGCCATCACCCTACACGGCCAGCAGCCCAGTCGCACCTCCACCTCCCTACTCACCGCCACCTTTGCGTGGTGTTCCCCCGCTACAACCAACCCGGCCATCACCTCCCTCACCCCGTGTCACCCGTAGTCAACGGGGCATCTATAAACCCAACCCGAAATATTGTAACCTCACCGTTCACAATTCGGGACCCCCACATCAAAAATCACCTCTTCCAAAGTCCTATAAACAAGCTTTAAATGACCATAATTGGAAAGCGGCGATGAATGATGAATATAGTGCTTTAATTAAAATAGGGACATGGGAGTTGGTACCTAGGCCTACGGGGGTGAATGTTGTTAATTGTATGTGGCTTTTTAAGCATAAATACAAATCTAATGGTGAGCTTGAGAGGCACAAAGCTCGTCTTGTATGTTATGGCAGGTCACAGGAAATTGGTGTGGATTGTGATGAGACTTTCAGTCCGGTAGTAAAACTGGCCACTATTCGCACTGTTCTCAATTTAGCTTTGGCTAAAAAGTGGTCGATACATCAACTAGATGTCAAAAATGCCTTTTTACATGGTGATTTGCAGGAAACTGTTTATATGCATCAACCTCCGGGTTTTGTTGATCGGAGGGCTCCTACTCATGTTTGTCGGCTCCGCAGGGCTCTCTATGGTTTGAAACAAGCTCCCAGAGCTTGGTACCAACGCTTTGCAAACTTTCTCGTTAAATTGGGTTTTGTCATTTCCAAAAGTGACAACTCTCTTTTTACTTTCCGGCAGGGTGATGATATGACATATTTGCTCTTATATGTTGATGATATTATTTTAGCTACCTCATCTGACAGGTTGCGTACAGGAATTATTTCTCAGTTGCAAACTGAGTTCCCTATGACTGACTTGGGTCCTTTGAGTTATTTTTTGGGGATTGCGGTGACCCGCAAACCCTCTTATATGTTACTTTCACAGGGAAAGTATGCACAGGAGATTTTAGAGCGGGCAGGTATGGCCTCTTGTAAGCCTGCAGCTACTCCAGTTGACACTAAGTCCAAACTTATTGCAGATGCAGGACCGCCTTTTCGGGATCCTACTTTGTATCGCAGTTTAGCAGGTGCTCTTCAGTATCTCACATTTACCAGGCCAGATATTTCTTATGCGGTACAACAGGTGTGTCTATTTATGCATGATCCCCGGGAACCTCATTATGAGGCATTGAAACGCATTCTGCGTTATGTTCAGGGTACCATTGATCACGGCTTACATCTATATCCTACTGTTTCTCATCGATTGATTACTTACACTGACGCTGACTGGGGAGGTTGTCCCGATACCCGGCGTTCTACTTCGGGCTATTGTTGTTTCCTTGGGGACAACCTCGTGTTCTGGTCATCTAAGCGTCAACATACTTTGTCTAAATCGAGTGCAGAAGCAGAATATCGAGGCGTTGCAAATGTTGTCTCTGAGGCGTGTTGGCTTCGTAATTTATTACTTGAGTTACATTGTCCTCTACGGCAGGCTACTATAGTTTATTGTGATAATGTCAGTGCTATCTACCTTTCTGGCAACCCGGTACAACACCAACGCACCAACACATGTGGAGATGGATATTCATTTTGTTCGAGAAAAGGTTGCTTTGGGGGAAGTACGGATTCTACATGTTCCTACTAAATATCAGTTTGCGGACATTTTCACTAAAGGCCTACCACGAGAATTATTTCTGGAATTTAGGTCCAGTCTTAGCGTACGACCTCCTCCCGCTACGACTGCGGGGGTGTGATAGATATTATAGTTTACGATAATATTTGTCGCAGAGCTAGGATATTTTGTATATATTTTTGATATATTTTGTATACTTATCTTACTAGATTCCTAACGAGATTAGGACTAGGATTGTAACTCTATATAATATGATCAATGGTACACACTCCAGATTGAGGAGTTCTCCCGAAATCTAACACTAGTAGTAATTCTCACCAAAAATGAGGACATAAATCCAAATTAAACTAAATAAAATGGGCACAAATAAATATAAATTTTGCATAAATATACGAATACAAATGAAATTGAAGACAAGAGAATATTACTTACAATTCCATAACGAAAATTAGGATGAAGATGAATTTTAAAGAAAGGATTCAGACTTTTCCAATACATGATCCCCTCCCTTGTTCTTGCGTCGCTACCATTTTCTCTTCCTAACATATTTTTTATAATCCCTACTTAACAATTTGAAGAATGAAGTTTCTAAAGTTTGAAGAGATAATAACAAAAGGGTACAATGCTACTGCAAAGTTGTGGTAACTTTGTATAAATCACTTCGTTCGGAATTTAGAAAGACATGATAACCACCCCACATCCCACCTCTCTCTTTTTTAAAAAATCTTGTGCGAAATATTTGACTTTTTTACGATTTTTATTTTATTTTATTTTATTTTTTTTAAAACAACGATTTATAATATTTTCTTTAAAATATATTTCCTCCGTTTTCTTTTACTTGCAACACTTCCCTAAAAAGGAAATGTCACAATACTTACAACACACTATAAAAGGAAAGTTACTTTAGTGAAAAACTATACTATATATCCCTTATTAAAAGCACATGGCCCACTAAATTACACTCATAATTACAGTAGTAACAACCACTCATCCTATTTTAAAGTTTATAATATCATGTAAACCCCACATTTCTTAATTACCGCGCTAAAGGGTGTGTTGCTTCTAAAAGAAACGGAGAATTACTACATTACATATTAGTATCCCTTCCTCAAAAAAAAATTTGAAATAAGTACAGGTAAAATAAATAGTGTATTATACCCTTAAAATATTTATTTCTTTATTTGTCTTCACTAATGTTAAATTTTATTTTTTGAACTCTTAAGTACATACTCATAGTGATCCAAATTATTAGACCATATCATACTATCATAGTAATCACACAAGAGACGCAATTTTTAAAAACAGAGGACATAATTCCTTAATGCACCTAATAGCAGGTAATTCATGTTAATTCAACCAAAGATAACATTAAACCATATGATAATTGATACATACTACTGTAATATACTATGATAGACATAAAATATATGCATCTATATCATATCCAACAACAAAATCACATACTACTAATTTCATAAGAACTCATACACATTTTTAAAGTAAACATCTAAAAAGTCGGGCACTGCACTACAAAGGATAACAACAGAATTTCAATAATAAGTTAAGTTAGTTAACAAAAGTATATGAATTTTCTCTAATTCTCACAAAAATCATTCTTCATGCTTCCATCCATGATTTTAACTTTTAAAGTCCTGTGCAGAGAACCTCTTTCTTGAGTGTCTTGACCACTTTTACTATCACTTCGAAATTCATCAGCTACCTCTTCAATGACCCTGATTAGTTTAACATCCAGGCAAATATTGCCATCCTTTAGCCCAGCTAGCTTAAATACACACACATCAAACTCGTGTAAAGCATTGTCGCGAACAAAATTAATCCATCCACCCGTGAGTTTGCCTGCTAAACTTTTCTTGTCGAAGTAACACCTTACATGCCATTCCTTGTTCTCCTGACCATTTACGCGAAGAATCACATCTTGATTGCAGGCAGACATATACTTGTTTGACCATAATTTCTTTTTTTTTTGACAAGAAGAGAAAGGATTTCATTAATGAAAGATAGCCAAACGGCACTTACAAACAATTCCGAGGAAATCTAAAATTCCAATACAAATACAATTCACCTTAGAACTAGTTACATTGCAGATTTGATCAACGATCGCCTTTATAAAAATCTTCATCTGAAGCAATACAATCTGTGAGTTAGCACTAATTCGGCTTGAGATCCACATATACATAGTTGTTTGGGTGAAAAAACTCATATGGCCTTCTAGACACTTTTGGAGATTGTGAAACCCTAAATCTTCAAACTTTGACAGACGAACAAACAAATAAATTAAACCTAATAGTAGATCAAACTCCATCATAAAGATGTGATCTTTTATTGAAAGCAATTAAAAAGTTTTTTGGGGCTTACCACCGGTAAAAATACCGATGGAAGCCCCTACAAAAATTTACAATTGAGATCAGAAGAAAAGAGATGAAGAGAAAGAGAGAGAAGGAGAAGATTGAAGGAAAACCTTCAAAAAAAAGAAGAAAAATCTAGCAATGGAGGCTAGAAAAACCCTCCCAAGGGAGAAACCCTAGAGGGAACCAAAAAACCCTTCCAAGGAGAAAACCTAGAGGGAACCCGGAGTGAAGTTATTAAGAGTGACATCCTTTTCATTACCAAGGATTCTCATGCAATCTGTCCCCATTACCTATCTATATGGATTTTGTTTGACCATAATTTCGGAATACCCTACATAAGCTCCAAATTATTACAAGTATCATTTTCAATATTCATTCTTCATGTTGTAGCTTACACGCACACATGTTAACAAACCAATCACACGGTCATAACACATAAACGATTATTGTAAAAACGAACATTGGAAACGAAGGAATGACTTACCAATTTGCATGACTTATGGGACACATGCGAGGGTAACAGTACAGTGAAGAAGTTATCATTTGCAGACTCTTGAAATGCTAATTTCTGAGCCCTAGCTTTTTCCCTATCAGTTGGATATCTTTTCCTACTCGTCATTTCACACTTTGAATTCGAGTTGAGAAAGAAAGTACCTGGATCATTCATCAAACAACAAAGAGATCGAGTAAATTCAGTTTCTTCACATCAAACAACAGCACGAATTCACAATACTAACAACAATTGTACAATTTAAGGAAAATGTAACGTTTTTTTTTAAAACAAGTTTAGGAGGATCGATCAAGAAAACCATACCACGTCGAGCATTTGTTGCACTTCTAGGCCACACCAAAGGGTCTCTACTACGAGGCCTTCTTATTACACGACCTAATCTTTCCTCGCCCACATTCCTTAAACAAGTAGCATCCCTACCATCGCAATGTTCCCCCTTTGTTCTCTTTGCCAGAGTCCATTCAGGGTCATCAATTTTCCGTTTATTAGGGGTTACAATTTCAACCTCATCATCCAAGTAGTCTTCCTCAACTTCCAAAGACACGTACTCAAACACCGGCTCCCCTGCATCAACCCTTCTCGGGTTTTGATCACTCTCTTCATTTTTGTCCGTCAAAACATTAAGATCAGGTAGAGAAGTCTCTTTCCTTTTTTTATTATGATCACTACTTTTTGGTACAATAGTACACTTCTTAACGAAATAAGATGATTCTTTCTCAACTCCACAATTTTGTGCATCAAACATAGATACCTTAAAATATGCATTATTCTTGTACTTGAAGACGAGAAAATCATTTTCCTTAAGGTTGTACGCGGTTACAAACTCTTTCCATCCATCCCCGATAATTGAAGTAGTGTTGTTACTTGTACTAAGTAACACTTCCCAGCTATGGCTTTCAATGCTTGGGCCTTTGAGACATATTTTTTCCGGTAATTTTTTCCTTATATTTTCTGTGAATTCTTCGGAATCACCTAATATCCACATCAAAATGAAGAATTTTATCATGCATCACAAAACAAATCCATAATCTGATATTATTGATAGGAGTTATAAATATTATTTTTTTGGCCTCAATCTCAAGTGCTTTATGAAGATTGAAGGCCTATATTGTACGGAGTAACACATGAGCAATTAATTAAATTTTAGGGGTTACGACAATGGTTTATTTTATACATTAAGATACGGAGGATGCCCCTCCTTTCACAAGAGGGATGGGTGAGGATCGAACATAGGTCACTCTTGGGGGAATTGGAGGTACAAATCGTCCCTCCACTCTATAATCCTCTGGGGTTACGACAATAAAGCTACCTTGATTAATAAGGGGTTACCCAATAGAAAAATGGGATTACTCTTACAAACAATTGAAATTATTCATCTAATAATCAAAATTTTAAAAAAATTAAAAAAAAAAAAAGTTACTATGATGAAAGATAGGGTTATCTATTCTTTTTATATCAATCAATTGATGTTACTTGTAATAAATTGGTCGGAGTTGATCGATCTTACGAGCAAATTAAAGTTACCCCTGTGAATAATTGACGTTATTCATACTAACGAGTAATGACTATTTTTATAAACAAATGTGCCCACACCATCATATATATTTTTTTTTTATGCAAAAGAGGGGAAACTCCGAAACGAAAAAACAATTACACCACTAAACGTGGCAACGCCACTCCTACCACGTCCTCCCAAAGAAGGTTCTTTATTTCGATCGGAGGAGCATCGAAATAAACCACCTTCTCCTCGAGGCTAACTCCCAAATTAGCGAGTTTATCCGCCATATAGATGGATAGTCACACGACACAAGACTTACTACTGATGATGTAATCCATTAAACAATATGTAATCCATTAAACAATAAAATTTTAGGAGATGAAGATGACTTACAAGTTGGGTTTCGAAATCCTTGGAAAGTTGAACAGAGAAACGAACAGTTTGGAAGTAATTCCAATACGTAGTTTCCTCCATTGTTTTTTTTTTAGTGTAGTCACTTCCATTAAACTTAAACTGCCCAACCTTCCATTATACCATACAATGATACAAGTATATGCTTTTTTTTTTCTTCTTAGAACTTCCGGAAGTTGGAAAATAATTTACCAAGTATTTGATTTTGAGTACTAAAGTGCAATTCCGGAGTACACCACTCTCTAGTCCCTTTGTCTCACTTAATACAGAGTATTTCTGTTTTCTTGAGGATGTTTCAAAATGTTTTTTTTTTTTTTTAACCCTTATACTTTTCAAAAAATTGTGCCAATATTTAATTATATACTTTTTTTTTTTTTTTTGCAGGTAGCCAATATTTAATAATTATATAAGTATGGGAAAGTATCTTATTTGATTTTATTAACACTGAGATAAGTTACTGTATAATAAAAGCATTTACAATTTTATCACTTCCCAATGACTTGTGTAATTTTCAATAAAGTTACAATTACAAAGGTTTAAACGGTGTCAAGAAAAAAAAATACAAAGGTTAAAATAATCATCAATGTATTAGCTAGGTCTTTGATTCGTTTGTTGCACCAAATATCTATAGTCCTATAATATGGAATATGAAGGAAATTAAAAGTCATAAGCATGGAATTTGAGATACTCGCATAATAAAAATAATAAGGGTATGTTCTCTTCAATTTAATTTCAGTTTAGTTCTACTTATATCAGTTTAATTTTTGATTTCCTTCTCTCATAAACAATTCAGTTCAGTCCAGTAAATGAGAACAAACCTTAATGTGGGAATCAATATACCCACCTCTCCTAGATAATAATTTAATTTTTTAAAAAAAAATCCTTAGTAATCCCAGTCATATTTGGTGATTATACACAGTTAATATGAAAAATAAGACAGTGAAAACAACAATTAATTAGCTTAGATGTCATACATATCAAGGCATTAATTGACCTTAAAATTATACAGTACATACATGTATTAGGTACGAGTATGATAGAAATGTATTGTAAAAATACGGGGTAATTTATTAGGCTAAGATATAATTGAATGTAACCATTAATGTCTAAAACTCTAAATTGACAAACAACTTTATTTCAAAATCAAAGAGAGTACCTTCGTCAAAAAAAAAAAAAAAAAAAAAAACAAAAAAAAAAAAAAAAAAAGCAAGTTCATAAGAATTAAACTAGCTAGGGAAGTAAAACCCATTAATGATAAATTACCATGGGAATATGGGAAATTAATTCAATTTCATTGCAACCAAACGAGGCCTAGAGTTATTTACATTATTACAATATACTCTCTCCGTCCCTAAATTACATTCCTCTTTGGAAATTTACACGGGAATTAAGGAGGGAAGAATAAGACAAATAACAATAATTAGATAATGCAATGGGAA
This sequence comes from Chenopodium album, assembly GCF_948465745.1. Taxonomy (NCBI): domain Eukaryota; kingdom Viridiplantae; phylum Streptophyta; class Magnoliopsida; order Caryophyllales; family Amaranthaceae; genus Chenopodium; species Chenopodium album. Next base: position 5,001,513 of record NC_137855.1, read on the forward strand.
GTACAAAGATAGAATAGTTATTACTCATGACATGTCATCAATCCTTTGCTAAAAAAAAAAGGACCAATCACATGCTCCTAATTGAAAATTTTTAACCAATCACATTCATTGTAATTTGGCACAAGGATTATAAGTGAGATTAGGTAAGGATGAGTGAGAATGCATTAAATATAAAACAGAAAAAGAGAGTTGATTTACTAAAAAACTTACCAAAAATAAAAAGGAGGAATGTAATTTTGGGATACCAAAAATAGAAAGGAGGAATGTAATTTAGGGACGGAGGGAATACTTCTTAACAAACTGATGTACTCCGTATAAAAGAAGTGTTAATATTTTGATCGCGAAGGAAATGTGCATTAAATTTAAAATGATTAGAAAGAAAGGTACCCCATTCTCCACTGTAAAAATGTTAATAAATATTGTAAAATTTTATAACTTTGCGATTAAAAAAAATGCAAATTAAGGAAGTACACACACCAAAGAAACAAGGATTCATAATTCCTTCATTTATTTCTTCAACCAAAAATACCAAACCAAACCATACCATACCATACCATATGATAGATAGATACATGACATATATCCAACTTACAACAACTACCTCATAATTTCATATTTTCAATTGATGAGATCGAACTCATGCTCATTTTAAAGTAAACATCTAGAAAATCTAGCACTACACTTTAACGGAGGACAACAGAATTTTAACCTGTGAGAATTACAAGATCTACCAGGCTTAACACAAGGTAATTTTAACAAACTAGAAGTATTATTAGTTGGAACACCATCTTTAATCTCAGCACCAACATCAACACCATTGTTACTAGTTGATTTCGGAGTCGTCGTAGTCGCAGCAGAGTTGGCTGTTACAATTAGTAACATGACGCTAAGTATGACCACCAATTTTTGTACCATCATTGTCGCCATATTCGATCTTTTCCTCTAATTAGCTACACGAAATCAATAGATTTACGAGAGTTGTGTATAGAGTATTATTTTTTTTAGAGGTGGATATGAGATTATTTGTTCCAAATGTTAATGTGTTTTTATAGCTAGCTTAGCATGGGACAATTATTGGTATACTATACGATATTACAATTGATTAGAGGATATTTTGATGCATGGACATAACTTTTGACACGTTGATGTCGACATCGATGTTGGACACAAGATTATGTGTCCGACGACCGACATACACTCTAGATGATGTACACTCCAGACAATGCAAGTAATTAAGATATATACGTAAGAGATTAGATAAGGAGGTCATCAATATTAATTATTTTTTGTGGCTATGGAAATTATGGACAATGGCTAGTAGAGGAAAAGCACAAAAGTGCATGCCTTGAAAAACAAGTGTCTTTGGAATTGATATTTCTAGTAAATTAGCTTTATGAAGTCTAATTTGAAGATACAATTATTTAGATTGTTTCTATCGGAATGATGTCGGTCATGTTTGAAAACAACTTAAATGAGACTGAATCTAGAGATTACTTCCTCCATCTCTAAATTAAAAAACTTAACCCTTTTTACTATGTGAGTAATAAATATTAGAAATGGGCTTCTAATAAAAGAACGAACGGATAGAGTACTAAACTTAACATAAATACATGTATATATTACATTAATTCAGTGGCGGATGCAAGCCATATTTGTGGGTCCCTTGACCCCACTTGAGCTTGAAAAAAAAGATTTTTTGCTTATACGAGTAAAATTAATTTTTTTACTATAAAAATTACTTGTATTTATATCAAATGACCCCTTTAATAAAAATATATAAAATGTATTTTGAACCCGTTAAATATTTTTTTTGGATCCGCCTCCTTATTTTTTTTGGACCCCGTTAAATATTTTTTTTTGGATCCGCCTCTGACATTAAATTGATAATGTAGCAGGTTGATATGGTGTTCGGTAAATTTATTAATTAAGGAGCTAAAATTTATAAATGATTATTTTTAGCAATAGTAGAAGGAACAAATAATAAAATGATTTATCTGTTCTAGTAATATTGCAACAAGGATAAAATTACGCATTGGTCAAAACATATATATACAAAGTTGATGTTCGAAAGTATATTACCAAATGAACCTTATAAGATTCCACAAGACTATAGTTTGTTTCACATATATGGAGTAAATCATAATTCATAATATATGATATGATCAAACGAGTGATGAATAGTAGAAAGGTCCAATTATTATTACTGGAAGAGGAAGTATTATTAAATAAAATTTCAAAAACTTTTATATGCCCCCGATTTACAATAAATTTATTGTACATCGAACATTTTGCGAAAAGTGACCATTTTTCTTTTACAAAAGTGACTCTTTTTTTCACAAAAGTGACCCTTTTTCACAAAAATGACCCTTTTTCACAAAAGTGACCCTTTTTTTCCACCAAAAGTGATTAAGCTACATATGCAAAACAGAATATCAAAATCAACAAAAATAAACACAAAATTAACAATAGTCATGAAAAAACACTACAATCACTCAAACAATTCTATCAGAGAGAGAAAGATCATCATCTTCAGTTCCATGCATCGTCATCATCATTATCAATCAACTCACATTCATCTCCACTAAATCAAATTCAAACTTTTCATTCTTCCAAATTTTCAGCAAAAATCAATCAAATTCAATAAATTTCACAAAGATCTTCAAATTCAGCAAATAATTTATCATTTTCAAAAAAAAAAAAAAAAAAAAAAAACAAACAAACGAAATTGCTATACCTAGACGATGGAGTAGATGCAAAATTGTCGCCATTATTGTTGGAAGAAGAAGATGAAGAAAGATTAATCAAGACGTTCGTTCGTTTGTTGGTTTCCATTGCAGATATTATAACATTATAGAGAGAGAAAGAGAGGGGAATAGAGCGGAATGAACGGAAGATGAAGAAAGTTTTTAGTGCGAGCAAGCAATTTACAATAATGATATTGTACATTGGATTTTAATAAATTTTTGTGATAAAATTTATGTTCTTAATAAATTTGAGATGGTGCTCAAAGTAACATCTCAATTTAAGTCGTCCATTATTCCAACTTCTTGTAAATAATTTAAGCCAACTTATCAAATAGTTTTAACTCAAGTGGTTAGAGCTTCCTTCTCGGTTCCTAGAGATCCTGGGATCGTTTCTCACCCCTACCCTTATGACTTCTTAAACACCAGATTTTATGGCTTTCGAGTTTTGGGTTGTAACGTTTTTTTCTTCTTTTTTTGAAGAATATAGTTAATTTGAGTTTTCGTGTGAACTTGCATTGTGAGAACCTAACCTTGTTCATGACTTAAAAAGAGATTCTTAATTGCTCGATTTAGTTGATCATGAGATAAGAGAGGTTAATCATCATCATATCATATTAATTTATAGGAAAAATTAAAGATAATAATCCCAACTTTCATCAATTTAGCTAGAATAATCTCAACTTTGATTTATTCTGAAATAATCTGAATTTTGGAGGTCATTTTATTTCTTCAAACCCTAACCGCTCTACCAAGTCAGTGACCTATAATATCAGGTCACTTGACACTTGTCAAGTCTTGATTGGTCCAAAAAAAAATTTTAAAAAAGAAAAACCTAGCCAGCATCCTCCTCTCCCCCGGCCACCGTCCCACCCTAAAGCACGCTGCCTCGCCATCGTCGGACAACCGCCGTTGTTTCTTCAATAGACTGCGTTCTTCTCTCGTCGTTTTCCCCCTTTCCCGAAATCCCCTTCAACGATGGTGGGGAATGGGTTTTGATGGTTTTTGGGAGTGGGCAAGGTGGTTTAGAAGGATTTTTCGAGAGTGGGGCCGTTGGTTTTTGGGAGTGGGGCTGGTGGTTTTGGGTTTTTCGGAAATGGGGCTAGTGGTTTTTTCTATTTTAATTTTGTTTTTTTTTTATATTTTTTAACTAATTAATTTTTGACACGTGTCACTTTAACAAAAAAAAGAAAAAAAACTCATTCAACCGATAACCGGTATTTGGGATTGAAGAAAAAGAAGATCCCAAAGTTCAGATTATTCTAATATAGTACAAAGTTGGAATTATTTTTCCTAATTTATATACTCCCTCTATCTCATCATTATATAGTGCATATTTTCCTTTTACGAAAAATTTAAGAATATTTGTGTCTTTAAAATCTTCTAATAAGGGTATAATCGGAAAATTTTATGGGATAACACATTTAGAAATACCAAAATTGAAAATGCGAAAAATAAAGGGTAATGTTTAGGGCTATATATAAGCATTTAATACACTCTTGAAAATGGTACAAAAGTAGGAATTCATGACAAAAACACGAGTAAACCAGTGTAATAAGTGTTTATATTTTTATAATTTCCTAACTTTATACAACTTTCTAAGTGCGTTTTTAATGTTTATATGTATTCCAAAGGGTTGTGTATAACATTTTCCAAAAATAAACGGACGAAACGAGTAAATGGTAGTATGGTACTCCTTTCAAGGGTATTCCTTTTATCTCTCTCTACAGTCTACATTTGCATAATTGCAGTAAGTAAAATTGTGATCAGTTGGGTGTAATTTTAATTAATGGGGAAAAATGGGTGCACCAAAAATGAGGTTAACAAGAGTGAAAATGGCGGATTCAGATCATTTGAGGAAGAAGTTTACTGGACCAATTTCAAGTCTTTGCGTTTCTTCCAATTTCTTTCCTCCGATTTTCACTCTCAACTTGTAATCTCTCTTTCTATCTTTATTTATTTGCCTTTTAATTTATTTATTTTATTTTATGTTTTGTTGTTGTTTGTTTCATCTTTTATTTTGCATTTGCATGTTAATTATGTTTTGTAATTAGTTTTTAGTTTTGGGAGAAAGGGTCTATGGGTTTGTTTGATTATATAAATCAATGTATTCCGTAGTTTTGAATTGGCATAATTCGACCTCTGAATTATGAAAAGATTTTGTCTTTAACATTATTTGTCTTTTAGGAGTGCATGTAGTAATTCCTCTAGTTTTATCAAATTATTATTTTCTCATACATATACTAGAAGAAATTATGGGAATTTTTCAAAAAGAAGAAATTATGGGAAATTTTAATGTATTGTTTTATACAATTATGAAAATACATGTATCATGTTGTACTAATGTTTTCCCATTGCCATTCTAATGAATGAGGTTCAGATTGCCATTCTAATGGCAGTGTTACAAGTCTCTTCTTTTATCGATTCGTTCGAGGGAAGGGGGTGGTTTGGGTTGAAACACTATGAGAAACTTTTAATTGTTAGAAGCTTTCAATATGTTTAGGCAACTACAACAAGATAATTGAACACATTGGGAATTTTATTGTAGCTATTGTTGGAGCTAGATTGGTTAGATTAGCTCCTTATTTTGATGTTCTTGATTTTTCGAAGCATAGGTGTTTAGATAACTTTTCCCAATTCATTTTCTTAAAATTTGGAGAGCTTGGAGTTCTTGCTATCTGGATTGTGGTATGACTCTTAACATTTTGTTTGGAAACTGGAAAGTGGTCATATATCGTAGGAATGGTAGTTTGTTTGTAAATCTGTGAAGAAAATCTTATGTGTTATGTCATTATCCATGAATATCATGATAATGTGAGTACGTCATTTTCTTCATAAACTTTCATTACCATCCATTACTACTTTGAGAGGGGAATCGAGTGGTAATGGAAAGTTATGATGAAAAACACATGTTTGGGGATAGAGTTTCATTACTATGCTAGTGAACATGAGCTTTTCTTACAAATTTATAATCAAATATATTATCTTTCCTGTGATTTTAAACTGTTTACTACAAGAGTCATTTAGGAATTTCTCGCGTGCAAAAAGTTCATTATGGCTGTTTAATTTTTAGAAGTGGGATATGTGATTTTATGGAGTATCAAGGTTGGATATAGTCGGTAACTCTATACATATACTACTGTACAAAATTTGAGCAGTAATGCCTTGTGGCCTGGGTTCATAACTTCATATGATTGTCAAGAATGGCCTTTGTGATATATTTTCTTGTATTAGACTTCAAATCTTTGATTTGCTTGAACATTTATTGGTGGCATTTGTTTGTTGCTGCACTGCACTTTTGAGAAGTGTGTACATGTCTCAATTTATTTGTAATCGGAGTTACATGCTTACTTACTCTGATTGTGTAATTACTGCACATTTCTCGATCGTTGATAATCAGTCATGTCGTGAGAAGCATGGGATTGAAATTTATAAATCAAAACATTTGTGGTTGAATTTCTGAAATCCGTTACCTTACTCTGACGTGGATTTTGAATGTCATGTCACTCATGTGTTCCTATGTATTACCAGATGATCCCGAAAGAATTTTCTGAAAACATGTGGAGTAAATTACCACAAATGGTGATCCTCAAAAGCCCTGGGGGTTCTACATGGGAGGTACAACTTGTGAGGGATAATAACAACACCCTTTTTTTCAAAGATGGATGGAAAGAGTTTTCAAAAGCTCATAATTTGAAAGAAAATGACTTGCTCATGTTCAAGTACACCCGTGATTCCTGCTTTAAGGTTTGGGTGTTGAGCGGAAGGAACTTGTGTGAGATAGCTGGTTCATATTTTGTCAAGAAATCTGCTGTTGAAAAAAATGATGTGGGTGAAAATTCTCAGGTAAAAAGAAAACATACAGCGGAGGGTTCTGCCAAGGCTACAGGAAATAGGGACAATTCAGAGCTTGAAGATTCAGACAATGAAAGAGCCTCAAGGAGGAATAATCGTAGACACTCTACTGTTGGTGGCTTAAGGAATGGCGGTGCTGAAGAAAAGAACATTAGCGATGACACACTAGATAGAGTTGCCCCGAGTGAAGCAGATAAAGCTAGAGCACTGCAACTGGCGACCCGAAATTTGACAATTGAAAGCTTCTATGTTGTCTTGAAAGCTGGTAGTGTTTCCCAGTATTATCGCTTGGTAAGCTTTCTCTGATAGCTCTTTTCGTTTCATGCCAAAATTGTTTATTTGAGCAAAAATGGCCTTTTATTATATCTCCATTGGTGTTAAGATATAAGAGATGATGAAAGCCTCATACCACCAGTTTACCTGAAAATACTGTCAAAGTATGCCTCAGTTAGGGATTACTTTGGTGGAATCCAAAATAGGCACATCACATTAGGGAAATCTGTCCAAATATGGGTTTTTAAGGCTATTTTCCTTGACAAATCATCAGTATCACTGTGCTTATTTTGTGTATCAGACTATCAGTCTTATAAAAGATTGCCTCTCTTTATTCTAGAAGAACAATGACTTAATCTCTAGGCAAGTGTCTATAATTTCTTTAATTAAATTAAGGTGAAACTACTCCATGTACTCTGGTACTTTGAGGTAATCCCCAATAAGTAACTATTCTCTTCCTCGTAAATTTGCTACTCAGCGTTGATTTTATATTGAAATGTGCCTAAAGTAAAATAGTCCGCCACAATGCCTACTTGTCGAATACTACTCAGGGGTCCATTAAATTTTTTTGATTAGTTTTAGGTTGTCATTGTAGTGAATATCCGATTTTGGATCTTCTTTTTTGTTATAATTGTGATGTGTTTAGAAACAAATATAAAGGCCCTTGCTGATTATATCTGCCTACTTAATCCTGATTCCGGATGCAGAGAATTCCTTCACCATGGTCAAGGAATTACCTTACTCGGAAACACCAAGATATGAAGCTCTGTACAAATGGCAAAGAGTGGACTGTGAGGTTTAATGCTGATGCTGAGCCACGGTATGGAGGCGGGGTTTTAATTTCTGGGTGGTCCAAGTTCGCTGTAGATAACTTGTTGCAAGAATTTGATGTCTGCGTGTTTAAACTGGTAAGCCAAAAGGATGAGCCAGTTGTCTTTGATGTCTCAATATATCGCGCTGTCCCAGAGGCAGCTCACCTCCCTTCTCATAAAAAACCTTAGGTTTAATGCTGACTACCGCTGTTGAAACTCAAGACAATCGGTCTGAGAGTAGATTAAGGTTTCCTTTTTTTATTTTTTTTTCTTTTTTAAATTTTGGTGTGATTATATCTTTTTATCCTGTAAATCGTTTTGGTGTTGCTTAGACAGCCTCTTAACCTGATCTAGCTTCCTTGACAACGAAAGGTATTTGCCATTATGCATCACAATTTTCATCATCATGCTGCATTATTGCATCTTTCTGGGGTAATTTGTAATTTATCTCAGAGAAGGCAAAGAAACACTTAATGCAAAGAGAAGGGTAAACAGAAGGTTATAAGTTGTTGTATTGCAGCATCTTAGTACCTACAGTAATTACTTGATATTGGTAGAACTGACCCAATCTAGACCCTTAACTGTACTCGAAATTGGATGATTCGTTTTTTACCTGAACCGAAATTTACTATATACCTGACCCTATAAGACATGACTATATGAGCCAATCTGCCCAACCAGAACAGCTTGTCATCCGTATCCAAAGTATCCAAACAACCCGATTGCCACTTCGTCGCATCACAATATACAAAGCTTTGATTATACGAGTAATGAACAAGTACTTGCTATTGTTGCTAAAACTCTGACAAATGAATGGATTGGGCTTGTAATTGAAGTATATTGGGCTTTTGGTCTCTCATATCTTAGTGTATATTCAATACAATGGAGCCCATTCTTAATTATACAATGTAATTTGATGATTAGCCTCCTACTGAAAGTATGGTACGCTTGAGTTCACGAAATCCGTGCAAGTTTGGAACGAGTAAATTGACCGTTTTAAGGCATATAGGATGGTTCCACTCACCCAATTGGACTCCCTGAGGGTATTAGGCACCGTGGTAAACATCTCGGCAATTTTTGTTTCCGGGCGAAAAAACGTCAAAAAATTCCAAAATTGAAGGCTATTATCCACGCTTTTTGAGGAATTTTTATGTTACGGGGCCCGGTGGCGAAAAGTTTTGAGACCCTAGGGGATTTATCTTAGGGTCATATAATGACGTTTGGAACCATATATGACCATTATATGATGTCAAAAATGTCCGTGGTAGCATTGAGTTCACGAAATCGATGCAAGTTTGGAATGGGTAAATTGACCATTTTAAGGCATATTGGATGGTTCCACCCACCGAATTGGACTCCCGGAGGGTAATAGGCATCATAGTAAACATCTCGGCAATTTTTATTTCGAGGCGAAAAGAGGTCAAAAAATTCCAAAATTGAAGACTATTATCTACGTTTTTTGAGGAATTTTTGATGTTACGGGGCCCAGTGGCGAAACGTCTTGAGACCCTAAGCGATACATCTTAGGTTCATATAATGACGTTTGGAACCATATAGGACCATTATATGTTGTCAAAAATATCCGTGCTAGGCTTGAGTTCACTAAATCGGTGCAAGTTTGGAACAGGTAAATTGACCATTTTAAGGCATATTGGATAGTTCCACCAACCCAATTGGACTCCTGGAGGGCATTAGGAACCATGGTGAACACCTCGGCAATTTTTATTTTCGGGCGAAAAAAGGTAAAAAAAATTCCAAAGTTGAAGGCTATTGTCCACGTTTTTTGAGGAATTTTTGATATACTGGGCCCGGTAGCGAAAAGTCTTAAGACCCTAGGGATACATCTTAGGGTCATATAATGACGTTTGGAACCATATATGATCATTATATGTTGTCAAAAATGTCCGTGGTAGTCTGAAATGGCTGAAAACATTTAAATTCTTTTGAGTTTTCTCTTCTCCCATAATTTTATCTACAAGTCAAAGATCCATGAGGAACTAGCAAATATACTGCTCGAAATACTAATGGCTCGTTTAGTGAGTGGTAACTAATGGTGGTAATAAGAATGAATTTGTACAAGTATATAATTTTGTATGAAAAATCAATTAATGTTCCCCTATATAAAGCTAATTAACCCCAAATTATCTCATTCTTTTTTCCTACTATGTTTGGAGATGAGATTGTTCTACTATGTACATTAGGATGTTACTAGAGCTGTCAATTCGGGTAAATGGGTCGGGTTTGAGTCGGGTTTGTGTGAGTCGGGTCATCTCGGGTCGGGTCAATATGGGTTAATGTCAAGACCTATGTGGGTCGGGTTTGGGTTGGGTCATGCTTGAGTCGGGTCACGTCGGGTCATACATCTTTTCGGGTTCGGGTCGGGTTTAGGTCGGGTCAATAAAAGGTCGGGTTACATTCGGGTCGGGTGAAAAACAAGTCGGGTTAAATTCGGGTTTTTACGGGTTTAAATGAGTTAGGGTCATGTTCGGGTTCGAGTCGGGTTCGGTTCAAGTCAATTATTTTCGGGTTATAATCAGGTCGGGTCATTATCGGGTTTGAGTCGGGGTCGGTTCAAGTCAATAATTTGCGGGTCATAATCAAGTCGGGTCATTCTCGGGTTCGGGTTGGGTTCGGTTCAAGTCAAAAACTTGCGGGTTATAATCGGGTCATTTCCAAGTCGGGTCATTCTTGGGTTCAAGTCGGGTTTAGTTAATAATTTGCGGGTTACAATCAAGTTGGGTCATTTAAACTTATCTGGTCATTCTCGAGTTCAAATTGGCAAGTCAATAATTTGCAGGTTATAATCACGTCGGGTCATTTCCAAGTCGGTCTCGGGTGTGGTTCAAGTCAAAAATTTGAATTCCCTTAAAAAAAATAATAATAAAAAAAAAGATAAGTCAAGTAAGATGAGAAAGACTTGCTATTGTCTGGGTCCCGTGTATTTTTTATTTTTTTGTTTAATTCTTTTTTTTTTTTTTTTTTTTTTTTTTTGCTGCTATCCAGTTCAGTTTTTCTTTGACGAGGATTATGTAAGAGATAAGTCAAGTAAGATGAGAAAGATCACTTTTGTTTTATAATTGGAATCCATGTTAATAAATTGAAAAAAAGCCTGAAACTCAATAGTCAATACGGAGTACTCTTTTTATCCTAAAAATTCCTAAATCCTAAAATTCGGGTTAGTAATAGGTCGAGTTTAAATTCGGGTCGGGTCAATAACAAGTCGAGTTGAATTTGGGTCGGGTCAATAACAAGTCGGGTTTATTTCGGGTCGGGTTTAAAATCAAGTCGGGTTAGGAACGGGTCGGGTTGAACTCGGGTCGGGTTAGTAACAGGTCGGGTTGAATTCGGGTTTTGACGGGTTAAATCGGGTTTGGGTCATTCTCGGGTTCGAGTCGGGTTCGGTTCAGGTCAATAATTTACGGGTCACATTCGGGTCGGGTCCTCTCTAGGTCGGTTTATGGTCGGGTTCGAGTCTCAAATACTCGGGTCAACTCGGGTCTAGGGTTGGTTTCAGGTCGGGTTAGGTCGGGTTCGGGTCACCATTTTTTTCGGGTTCAGACGGGTTAGGGTTAGGGTCGGTATTTCGGGTCGGGTCAGCTTTTGACAGCTCTAGATGTTACATACTTTGCTTGTCGTATTATATTTCAAATCATTCGTATTACAATTATTTATGACCGAATACCAAGCAATTCAAGTTGTTAATGTACGTATGCTTCCTTATAGATATTAATCTGTAAAATAAATGTGGGTTTTTCCTTCAATTTTCTTTTGAGCCACAAATAGGCTGCAAAACTACATAATTATGATCTAAATTTATTGAAGAATCTCATGATCTGTGAGTGCGTCTTATGTACGGTTGGCCACATCATGTGCCGTTTGTAAAAGACCAGATGCTGGAGCAATCTAGGATTGATGTTTTTTATATCTACAAATTCATTGATATATCTAGAATTTCAAAAACAATTTGCATTTTAAAGTCATGTTTGAAATGATATATATTGTTTGAGTAGTTGTAAAAATAATTTCAATTCCTCCCTATACAAAAAGCATATAGTAATAGAGTTTAAGTATTGCAATTTATTACAAATTAAACTCAAGATTTTATTGCAAAATTTACTTTGCCAGATCGAAGAAATAAGTTTAAATTATTGAACTATATCTACTCCCTCCGTCCCTAAATTACATTCCTCCTTTCTATTTTTGGTATTCCAAAATTACATTCCTCCTTTCTATTTTTGGTAAGTTTTTTTTAGTAAATCAACTCTCTTTTTCTGTTTTATATTTAATGCTTTCTCACTCATCCTTACCTAATCTCACTCATAATCTTTGTGCCAAATTACAATGAATATGATTGGTTAAAAATTTTCAATTAGGAGCATGTGATTGGTCCTTTTTTTTTTGCAAAGGATTGATGACATGTCATGAGTAATAACTAATATATCTTTGTACTTCTCATTGCATTATCTAATCATTGTTATTTGTCTTATTCTTCTCTCCTTAATTCCCGTGTAAATTTCCAAAGAGGAATGTAATTTAGGGACGGAGGGAGTACAATTTTCTTTATAATTTGTGTTAATTAATATCCACGTGAAAACCCTAGCAAAGAATTGATTAATGTACTACAGAGTAATGGAGTACATATGTTTGGTAGAAAAGGACAAGTCATCAGCTAGTTTAGTTAGGTGAAATTTATTAAATTTTGAGAGATGATTCAACAATATTCATAAATGCCAAATTTAATTAATGGTGAATAATTATGTACCCTAATTTAGTAAGCAACTGCGTATAAATGTATTTTTCATTTAAATGCTCTATAATTTTGCATTTAAATTTGAGTACTTGGGTACTATTTCTCATGCATGAAAATGATTTGTGAATGCCAAGAAAATGTACATTTCCCTACCTTGTTATTCCCCTCCTATAAGAGCAATTCACGTGTGATTTTGAAGAAAATGTTTAACCTTGTAACTTTGTAAGTAGAAGCAAGACAAGGATGACAATAGAATACGACGGGTATGATAAAAATTACTCACAAGTACCACGTGGAACGTGATATGTCGACAATCTAAAATTCAATCACAAGTCACGACTTAATCTTTGTACTCGTACAACTTTAATTAATAGATTGACAATTTGTCATAATTAATTTCATTGCAATAGTTAGTTTTACTGTCATATAACATGAACAACGTATTTTTTCATTGATAACAAATCATGCATGAATATCTTTCTTTACTAAAAAGTTATCTTTGACTAATGTTCCTGATCAATATAGTTTTGGTGAAACTCATAAATATATAGTTGACTTTTAAAGTCTTTATTAATAAAAGAAAATAAGCATAAGATATGAAGAGGATATTATCATTATTACTTAATAAGGTAGGCTTTGGGTTGGAACAACCAGCTAGTCATGCAGCTAGGCTGCGATGTGCTCTGGGACTAGCCCCTCGGGTGGCCAGCATGCATGGCACGCGTGACTGTTGTTGCCCACGGTGCCTAAAGGTCGCGGCATGTGGATCAGAACAACCCATTGCCATGCTTGGTGCCATCAACTAACAAAGTCCAAATGCAGATGACATGCTTCATTAGATATATAGCATGTACAAATTGGTAGATCATAAACACAATTAACACAGCTCTCTAGCTGGTTAAAAAAAGAATATACAAATTAGCAATCTTAAAACATAACGTTAATTGTTACAGAGTACGTACATATGTACAAATGGTACAATTAATAATCCAATAGTGTGAAAATTTATGAAATGGATTAAAATGAAAAGTGAGAAGAACATAATTTGTGGAACGTGACACATTTTACTACCAAAAAAAGACAAAAACTTTTATTAATTTTAGCTGTTACACTAATAATCATCCTAGATCCTAGGCTACTACTCCTACTAGTTAGCTTTTGACTGATGAAGCTGTAATAATCTACTCTTAATTACCGCCATTTAAAGTTTTAAAGGCAGTCAACGCATAAAATCCAAAAGCAAGAAGACGGCTTACTAGATCGAAATTATATGAGTCTTTTTGAGTAAGTCTTATATGTGTCTGATTGTCTGGCCACACCGTGTGGCAAGGGTTATTTCGTTAGTGTGATAGGGGTTACGTGGTCAATGTTAAAGGGGGTTACTTTATTAGTTTTATTATAGGGTTGCTCGGATAGTGTTATAGGGGTACAGGGATTACTTGGTCAATTTCATATAGGTTACGTTGTTATTTTACAACTAGTCACACGGTGTGGCTGACCACACACAAGACGGACTGATGGTTTGATCATTTGTTGGTGTTTTATTTTGCTAATTTTGGCAAGTTTATTAAGAGAGTCTTGACTTTTAAGTTTTATAAGCAATGGTCCATGTTCATAATTGTTAGTGGACCAAACTATTAACCATAAGTTATGTCCATGATATGGTTAGAGCCTCGTGTTTTATTTTTATGTACTATCGCGCCCTCTTACTTAGAAAGTTCTTTGGGCATAAAATGTGGCTGTAACATACAAGATTACAAGTATTATACTCCGTATAAGGTTTTTAGGTGCTATTAGTAGAATTTCATAAATTACCTTCACGACACTGATTAGGCATACATGCTTCATGCATATACATAAAGGGGTGAGTAATACATAAAGAGGTAGTACTATATATAATGATCGATTTCGACTAATTAAATTAAATAAAGATTTATACTTTGTAACTAATAATTTATCAAAATTTCTAATAAGAAATATGAAGATTATTTGTTACTCGCTCCAAGATATAGTTGGTCAATATTTTTTAATAATAATTTTTTTACCATAATACTTTTTACGGTGGAAATCACTTTATGTAATACAGAGTATGGTATATATAAATATGAATCGGGTACTTGGTTTGCTATTTCTAGTAAGAGTTGTATTGTTGCGTTTATAAGTCTCGAACGTGAAATCTAAAAAATCAAGGTTGAATGAAAAATCATGAGTCATCAAGCTTCGAAATTCTCCTTAATCGAGAACAAGTATATTATGTTGTTAAATTAGAGAGGAAAGTGAATAGAATGGCTTGTTTATTATTCATCAATAGGTAGAGTATTTATACAAAACTTAAGAATATAAGATAGGAAACAATCTTCCTAAAAGATATACTTAAATAATATCTTAACATATAATAAACCTAAATATATTATTCTCCTAATAAGATTCATATGGAAAATATATCACACATATTTTCCGATATTATCTCTAACACCCTCCCGCAATCGTAACGGCAGTAAAACGAACGTTGCGATTGGAAATTCTTCAAGTTGATGAAGCCGAGATGCACACTCTTGTGATGTCGCCTTCATTTTTTTTCAATGATGAGAACGTTCATCTTTTCGAACTCATCAGTCATCAATCAATCAAGCAGGAACGTCATTCTTTTCGAACCTGCAAATATAATAATTTTGGTTTTTCCAGAGCAAAACCGAGCTCCAATCAAATATTGGTTTTTCAGAGTAAACCACACTCAAATCTTTTATTGGTCTTTCAGAGTAAACCACACTCAAATCTTTTATTGGTCTTTCAGAGTAAACCACACTCAAATCTCTTGGTCTTTCAGAGTAAACCACACTTAAATTTTTTATTAGTTTTTCAGAGTAAAACCAAACTCAAATTCAAAAGAGCAAAATCATGCTCAAATCAACTCATAAACCTTGTCTCACGGCACAAGGAGAACCAAATATATCTTGTCTCACGACACAAAAGAGCCGTTTTTTAATTTCTTCATCTCCAAAGATGTGTTATAGTGGAGGAAGTCCACTCACATACTCCCAAAAAAAAAAATTCTCCCAAAAAAAAAATTCACATACACATATATGATACGTGTACCAACCCAAAAAAATAAAAATTTTAAAAATATTAATATTGCATAGCGGAAGCAAAATTTTGAATCCCACCGGTGGGTTTAACTTTCTAACCCACCGGCAGGGGGGAAATTTTTGTAAGCGGTCCCAAGATTTAACCTGCTCTGATACCATGTTAAATTAGAGAGGAAAGTGAATAGAATGGCTTGTTTATTATTCATCAATAGGTAGAGTATTTATACAAAACCTAAGAACATAAGATAGGAAACAATCTTCCTAAAAGATATACTTAAATAATATCTTAACATATAATAAACCTAAATATATTATTCTCCTAATAAGATTCATATGGAAAATATATCACACATATTTTCCGATATTATCTCTAACATATGTCAAAACAGAATCTCTTACCATAATGTCTAATTAATACTAAATGGATAATAATTGAATTATACTTGAAATCAGGGTATATACATTGTCAATCTAAAAGAGATCACAAAAGTTTAAAAAAAGCGGGTTTACAATAAGTTATTGAATGGCAGTCACTCTCATATTTTCTCTCTCCTGCTTTTTTTCTTCTTCTGTTTTTTCTATTTCCTCTGCTCTTCTTTTTCTCTCTCCTCTTCTTTACCCCTCTTTCTAGTTTCTATCTCATTGGTTCTTCAATTTCACTCTCGTTTTTCTATCTAATCTTGGTTTTCAACTTAATTTTGTAATTTCTTTTGTTAATTCTTCTTTTACATCCAATTTTGAGGTATGTATGTTCATCTATATTTTGTATTTTTGGTTATTTTAAGGTATGTTCATGTAAATTCGATCTTGATTTTAGTTTTTGAATATAATGACGAATGTTAAGCTTTCAAAGAAAGAGACAATTGCTCCTCCTACTACTAGTTCAAACGAAAAAGTTGAAGGTATATTTTCTGAATTTTGTGACCCATTTTTTTTTAAGGTCGGCGGACAGTATCGGTTTTTGTACAATATGGGTCACTTTTGTGAAAAAAAAAGGGTCACTTTTGTGACAAAAAAGGGTCACTTTTGTAAAAACGGTTCATTTTTGTGAAAAAAAAAACTTTTGTTAAAAAAAAAGGTCACTTTTGTAAAAAAAAGGGTCACTTTATAAAGAAAAAAGGGTCACTTTTGTAAGAAAAAAGGGGTACTTTCCGCAAATTGTTCGATGTACAATAAAATTATTGTAAACCGGGAGCATGCAAAAGTAATTGAAAAGAGATTAACAAGTTGTAGTACATATGGAAAAGACAAACAAACAAACTAAAAACCAACAAACTAGATAGTGGTAAATAGCTAATTCGTACTGTAGTTTAGTTGAACCTTCAAAGCTTGAAATTTATTAAGAATGCAATGAATGAATGCACAATATGCCAATATGTACTGTTACTGTCTCTCATTTTGTAAACAGCTTTATTATTGTTTCCTCCTTGCTACACTAGCTTGTTGGTCTCCAAAAGATTGCACATATGTTGATAAATTCCAACTTACTACTCTGTGAAGTACAAAGTGCTAATTTTTTGAATCTCATTCCGTATCAATAATATAATTGTGCCCACCTATCTATGCATGAATTGATTTGTTTCTTAAAAAACTGAGATTATTGGTTTGGGGCAATGTTTTAAAGATGGAGGGAGTACTTAATTAGGATGTACGTGTTTTCTTCATCTTAAAAAAAGAAAAATGATATACATAACCCTTAGCTACATATAAGGAATTAAAATAGGAGAAAAAATACAAATGAAAATATAAAATTAATTATACCGATTTCGAATGATTTTGTCAAGCAATCCTAAATTAATACCACATTAGGAAAGATCTTAAATGCTTATGTTTATTCATAGCCCTAAAGGCTACATATAGCATTACCCTACAAAAAACTTAATATTGGATTCAGTAAATTTACTCTGTTGCAATTAGGGCCAATAAAGTCCAATCAAGCTAAGTTTAATCATTTTTAATATGTTCTAGCTAATAGGATTTAATCATGTTTAATAAGTAAGATAATGTCAAGTCAAATAAGGTAAAGAAAACACACTCTTACTAGTGTTATTCTTTTATTTTTTTTATAATTTTTTTTTGTCTTATTTAAAATAATTCAATTAAACGAGAGAAACTTTGATCACAAATTAAATATTCATGCAAGATCTTACACCGTATTAATTAAATACATCTCAATATTTAATTTAGTTTTAAAAGTATATCACTTTTTTTTTATAATATTTTACAACACGTAGTTGAACACTCAAATATATGTGTACGTACATGAAAACCGAGCAAAATTAGTCAAATTGAGCAAATAAAAAAGACCGGAGTGAGTATAACTCGATCAATTATTTCTCATGCATGCTTTTGTATATTGCAGTACATTTGAAACCTTTATTGCCACATTACTCTAATACGGTTGAGTAACTATGCATGCATCTATCACATACAGTATGAAAGAACACAATTAATATTCCTGCTTACTGATCAAGGTAAAGAAGCTGCAAATCTACTTAATTTCACACCAAAAGAAAATAAAAACGAAAAAAAGGGCAGTGATGAACTTACGAACTACTGTACTAGATCGCAATTATATGCTTGAGTGACTGAAAAGGTTAGGTTGGTTTTTTGTTACACCAATTTTCAACGAGAAATGCAATTTCATACGACAATTTTAGAAAGTCCTTGACTTTTATGCATTGGCCCATGTGAAGGCCAATCGAAGGACCTAGCAAGATAATAACATAGACAAGTCATACATTTACCCAATTATTATTATCTTAGCTTATCCTCTTGTTTAATTGTGGTGATATACTGATATATAGATGAATCCATATCTTAATTAATTTTTCATTTTGTACGGAGGAAAGGTAACGAATGGTGATAATGGAAACAAATTTGTAAAGAAAATCGTATGAAGTATATCTATCGTTGCCTATCTATTAGTCATATATAGTTGTTAAATTGTGATTAATTGGACCGTAAGATTGTAATCAATTACAAGTATTAGTTTAACTTAACAATTCGAAAGGAAGACAAAATTTGAGACTAGGTTTCCACTTTACAATTTGATGAGGAAGTTTTCTAAAATACTCTTAACATGGAAAACATATACGTAGAAAGAAATGGCGGGACTATATTAACACTCGGACCGTGACAATAAGGTGTGGACACTGACTTTCACTTGCCGCTTGCTGTACTCCGCGTCCAACAACACCATGTATTTTACTCCCCTGTCCATAATTTTTTTTGCCACATTGCCTATGTTTGGTTCAAAATTTAATTACTTTGATTATAAATTGTCGTTAATTAACCAATATGATTAGAGATAATATAGTCGTGTTGGATCTTGTTAAATTTGTCTAATTGAATATTCCATTAATATTATAATCTTATAATTTTTTACACATATAGAAATAGTGATATATATATTTTTTAAAATGTGTCATAGAGAAAAGTCAAACGGAACAAAAAAATAGAGATCAGAGGAAGTACTTAGGTGATGTTGCCATGTTGGGCATGCAAACCTTAGTTAACAATGTTAAATTTGTTCTCACATGTACATAGTCACATAAACCTTTTCCATCCAAGTTTTGACTTTTAAACAACTATGTACACTATACTCTCATGGTCTCCAGCTGGATGCCTGAATGAGTTTTAGTATTTCGGTTTTTAAAAATTGTCTTTTATTGTTGTGTAAACAAAAATCTAATTTTCTTTATACTCAATATATTCAATAGTAGTGTAACAATTTTCATACCCACATATTTGTAAAATCGCTTGTGTTCGTACCCATATCCATGATCTCCATTACGATATTTTTTGTTATATACTCGGATGAATGGTACACTTAACTAACCTAATGTTAGCTTTCACTCTTTAAATGGGTACTCCTTAGATGCATCGTGCACCCGGGTTTATATATTCCATAACAGTCTCTCACAAAGGTACACATCATGCCACTAGTCAAATCATCAAATATACTAGCTAGTCAAACCAGTTAATACAATCAGTTATATCAACCCGCTAACATCCAACTAATTACCAAACAGGGTCAAAACCTAGTTACACATCATGTGGCTAGCTTGTTTGTGGAGTACAATTACACTACAACTATTCCACATTGTTTAGTTAGATCACTTAAATGCAACAAAATTGAATTAAATGGCAAATGAATCCCTTTATGAAGTAATAATAGCTAATGGGTAAATACCCAATCGAGTTGAAAGCTTCAGAATCAGTAGTAAAGAGACAACACACTAGTTTTTGTACAAGTGAATTACTACATGTGAGAAAAATCAGAGAGTATTGTAGACTTGTAGTAAACTATAAAATCACACCCTTAATTTCACAGCAAATGAGTGGTGCACAATTTTAATGGCCACCACCATACCCACACCCCATTCGCCGTAACTTTCTCTTTCTTCGTGCAATGAATGATTGAATGCAACAATCTCAATTCAATTTCACCTGCATTTGTCGCTTCCATTTTCGTGTATAAAAGTTCTTCCTGTTGAACGGTAATTGTCTCGCAAAAACAAAAAAAAAAAATCAAACGGACCAACAGTGGAACTCCACAAACCAGCCACATGCTGTATCTCTTTCACTATAAATACCCATTTAACTGATCTTGCTTTCTCTTTGTTCTGTCTTTGTCACTTACTATCTTTCCACTTCACACTCTATAGTTGCCAGAATTTTGAAGATTTTTCTGGGTTTGTTTTTGTTTGTTTCATGTGTTTTTGGGGACTAATTCTGGGTTTTTGGATTGTTTGAATTTGATCAAGAAATGGGTACAATTGAGAAAGATCAAACTGCGGTGGTTGCTGCGGCGGCGAAAGAGGACAGAAGTGGGTTTACCCCTCAAACACTTCGCCAAATTCTGCTTGTTTCTGCTGGTGCTAGTCACTCTGTTGCTCTTCTTTGTAAGACCTTTCCCTCCAATTTTGGGGTTACTCCCTTTTTATTTGGGTAGTTTTGCATTTTGATAATCTGATTCTTTATTTTATTTTTATTGTGGTGTTGCTATTTTTGCTTAATATTTCTGGGGTTGTTTGATTTTTGTAAGATGAATTATGGTAATAGATAGAAAAAAAAGTTGATTGCTTAATATGTGGGATAATCTTGGGTTAAATTGTGTACTCAAATACTGCATAATTGTATTTAGTTTAGGTCAAATTTTTTCTAAATTGGTAATTATTTGGTTCATGACTTCAAGTAGATGGCACCTTGCTGAATTGTTAGTAGGACCTGGTAAAGAATTATGAATTTTGGTAGCCATAACCTAGGTTTGTATTGGTCCATTGTACATCACCGACAGGTGTACAAGGGTTTGATCCCGGATACTTTTTATAGCTAAGTATGAACTTCAGACGGTTGAAGTGGAATTTGTGGTGGATAGGTGGTGGAAGTTGTGGTGGATAGGTTGTTCTTGGTAGAGGGATGCCGTGGTGGTGCGTGTGATGGTGTTCATGTTGTGGGGTGTTCTTAGGGTTGGAGGGACTTATTTTCATAGGATGGGGACCTTGGCACCTCCTAGGCTTCATAATTCAAGTTTCAGGTATAATTAGTTAGATTCCTAATACATTGCTGTCAATTTGATAATTGACAATGGATTTTTCCTTCTTCCGGTTTGTATGAACTATGAAGATACTTGGGATATTTTTCGATAGTGTGGGTGGTAGACTTCTCAAGCTAGTCTGAGGTTGCGTTTGGGTTGTTAATCTATCTTTTTCAAGGTTTGATGATCTTTAGTGCCAATTATTCCGGTTAAGGTAACCTAATTGAATTTCTACCTAAACTTGATAACCACCCTGCCACATTTAGGGTCACCAACAGTTTTAAATGCTTGTGGTTTTGATCTCGGTAATACATCCTCAACTAACTAGAATTATTCGTTAATAGCTAGTCTGGACAAAATCCTGGTTCTGTTAGCATGTAATCCTGTTTCTGGATCAATTTCTAATGTATACGGTATACCTTAGTTTTACTGGAGTTTAGGCTTTACAATTGTGCTCAAAGCCTCAAAACTTAAGATTTGGAGTCAGCTTCAACTGGGACACTCGTTGACACATTTAATTAACCTATATTTGAGCTTTCCTCACTTCTTACTGGTTGAGAGATTGTAAAAAGTTTATTCATCTTTGCAGATTTGCCTTGAAAATAGGGTTTGGTTTTGTTACTTTGTACATAACATACAATCTTATGTTACGTTCATATGAACTTATGAAGAAATAGTGAGGACAAAAATGTTGGAAAAATTAACTAGTAAGGAATGATCATTAAAGACTCTTTAGAATTTTCAAAACTAAATCATGGTTGTAATCTTATGAACTCATGTATTGGCATTTATACTTTTTTGTTCATTGTATTAGCTCAGCACAGTTTTGGTGCTTGGCATTTAGTGATACACTCATTCAGTCAAACCAAGTCCCCAAAGGACAAAGAAGTATAAAAAAATAATAAATTAAATCATGCGAATTTTTCTATCTATAGATTTTTGACCTATGTTGGTTTGTACCACATTCAGCTGGAAATGTGGTTTGCTCTTGGGGAAGAGGCGAGGATGGACAATTAGGCCATGGAGATGCTGAAGATCGATTTTCACCAGTGCAATTAAGCGCATTGGATGGGCATGATGTTAATTCCATTACTTGCGGAGCTGATCATACACTTGCATATTCTGAGCCACGTTTGCAAGTCTACAGTTGGGGATGGTATGTTCTCCCATTTGTCGTGCCATCTCCAATTTGTTTTATTTTTGATGTCTTTTTAAGTTTCTAGGTCCTATTGCAATTTCAAGATTGCTGGAAGAATAGAAATTAAATTGATGCATATTTTCAGGGGTGATTTTGGAAGATTAGGTCATGGAAACTCTACCGATC
Source organism: Chenopodium album (assembly GCF_948465745.1). NCBI lineage: Eukaryota > Viridiplantae > Streptophyta > Magnoliopsida > Caryophyllales > Amaranthaceae > Chenopodium > Chenopodium album. Next base: position 5,023,896 of record NC_137855.1, read on the forward strand.
TATTCATTCCTCATCCAATCAAGACATTAGATGGTGTCAAGATCAAGCAAATTGCTTGTGGAGACAGTCACTGTTTGGCAGTCACTATGGATGGGGAGGTAGCAAGGTTAGTTGTGTATATCTTTTTGCTCTTCCTTTCATAATGAATTAAAATTAATAAGAGCGTGCACAACTTTATTAGTTTTTCATTTAGTTAGCAAGGTGCTAGAAAAACTTGAACTAAACTATTGCTCTTTTCCATTTATGATAAATAATTTGTTACAATTAGAGTGTGTTGTCAAGTTGCTTATTTTCCGTTGATTTGTCAAACTAAGGACTAATGCAGCTCTCTCACAAAAATTCACACACTCAGAGATGTGAGCTGTGTCCTTTGCTATTGATAAATCCTCACTCGATTTAACACATAACACATGTGTGATAATTCTCATGCTACAACCTCTTATGGATCATAGTGGATCCCCTAGGCGTCTTAATCCTTTTCTAATTTGAATATGTAGATATTTGTGCGAGTTTGAGCATTTAGTATATAATGAGTTTAAGGATATATAGTACCGATAAGCAAATCTGTTACTCTAGGATACTTGTTATGGACTAATATATCACCTGCTTGTGTCTTTAATTTATTGAAGTTGGGGAAGGAACCAAAATGGCCAGCTTGGTATTGGAACTGCTGAGGATTCACTTATCCCACAAAAGATTCAAGCCTTCCAGGTACAGATAATTTTTCCAATGAACTGCACTTTTCATATATTAAACTTCTGACTATATATAAGAAGGGCATGATGTGATACATCTTAGATAAATTGGTTTCTGACTTGTAATGTAGATATATTATTATTTTGTTGTTTCTGAATTTTGTACCTTGTAATTATTTCCAGGGAATACCTGTGAAAATGGTAGCTGCTGGTGCTGAGCATAGTGCTGCTGTGACGGAATCTGGTGAGGTGTATGGCTGGGGATGGGGCCGATACGGAAATTTGGGGTTAGGTGACAGAAAGGATCGCTTAGTTCCAGAGAGATCTTCGTCAATTGATGTATGCTAAAAACTTTGTGACCTTTACTTTTGTCACACAATTACTTGCAAGCTCTAATTAATTTAAATGAAGTAATGAATGCTTTTTTTTTTTTTTTCCTTTGCCCAAAAGTCTTATATATAAACTCTATCTTGAATTTGCTGTCAGATGATTCAAATTTCGTCTTGAACTTGCTTGCTAACAACTGGATGAACATTTTCTGTAGGTTTTTTATTTTTTATTTTTATTTTTATCAGGAAGGTGTTAGTAGCTGTCCTATGATGCAGATCACTTTAGACTTGAGAGAGTAGAGACCTGCAACTTTGTCTTTATGACCATAGTATTAAGGTCAAACAAATACAGTGAATGATTCATTATAAATATCTTACTGATGGCAATGTCATAAGTTTATTCTTCATACCTGATTGTTCAACAATAGGGCTAACTCTGTTTGCCATTAGTTGTTGCCTCCAGCCAGTTGCCACCTTGATGGCTTCGATCTATCTCCGAACCTAGGGTATTTTAACTACATGACTAAACTCGAACCAATAATATAGGCTTGTCAATATTCTTTCGTGCAACTCTAGATCTGTAAAATATCGTGCTTGCGGCTGGTAGCCCTTTCTTTTCTGTCTGCGTCTCTCTTATTTTGTAGATAGTAAAACTTCCTGGGAAGTTATAATACAAGTTTTTTCCAACCAAACATCACCATCTTCTTCTACTTCCTTGAAATTGCCAATTCCCGTGGTTTCTTTTGTGAATGAAACAAGCACTAAGTGTGTTGCGGAAAAGAATGGGGGAGGGTGGGAGTCTCTGATTGGCCTTTTTCTTTATCCTTTGGCATTCAGTTTCAGCTTATTGACTTTGGGAAATTTCTTGCATATATTATTGAAGGGGCACTCGCCTGTTAAAGACACCAGATCTAAATTATTCAACTTCTGATGATGGTTTAAATTCTCATTTGAATGAACATGAAATATTATTCTTGAAATTATTTGATGTTGAATAGAGAAAATATGCAGCTCACTTGCTGTATGCAGTTGATGGGGTAGCCTTGTGTTTTTATACAATGTTGGTGTTTTGCAAGTTTTGTCACATTAAATACTCTCTTTTGTCAATACCATCTTTGACTCCCAAACTCAATAATTTAATGTTGCAGGGTATAAAAATGATTCAAGTTGCTTGTGGATGGAGGCATACGATAACTGTTACCTCTTCTGGCAGTATATACACTTACGGATGGAGTAAATATGGTCAGCTGGGGCATGGAGATTTCGAAGATCACTTAACTCCATATAAGTTGGAAGCTCTAAGTGGTCAAATCATTTCTCAGGTTACATGTATTGTTTCACTGGTTGTTTCTGCTTTACATTATTGTTAAAACTACCTTTAGTATTTTTAGATGTGTTTTTAGGGAGTGGGCCTGGGGTTGGGTGTTTTGGAGTGGAGGCTGACTGGCTGAGTGTTTGATATGTGAAAAATTGCTTAAAGAGTTGATGCACAACACTGAACACCATTGCTTGCAGCTTTTCTAGTTTGTTCTCCCCCCCAACCACCTCCTCCTTTCTGATATGGTTCTGTTATAGCTGTGTAGAATGCTTATTTCTTGTAAAGTATCTGACTAGTATCAATCATGCATAGGTTTATTGCTATACACTATCTCCACTTTACCTGTAAACTTGTCACAAAAGCACTTGAAACGTACATTTGACCACGAGTTGGGAAGTTAAGATAAAATAGAATTGAGTGGTTGGGAAGCTGTGACAACTTGTTTTCACACGGAGTAGATGGTAAACACTTTTCTTTTCTTTTAGCAAGAGGCTTGTGGATTACCTGGTACACAATGACCATAAGATTCTTGTAATCAATGTGTTATCATCTTGCTTTGTAAAGAGATTGCATCTCTGGTTACTTCAAGAGTGCTTATTAACTTATATCGTTCAAGGTACTTGTTCTTTATTCATATCATATCTTTACATCTAGTGGTGCCTTGGTTGAAGTATTGGGAAGGACCCAGAGGAAAGTCTAGCTATTTGTATGTTGAAAATGTGGCAATTGCATCAGACATCATGAGCTATGCATCTTACATGGAACTCAGTCTTCGCCTACAATTTGTGTGATACATAGGTGAACAAAAGTCAACTTATGCATCTTTTGTGTTTGCTTGATTTTTCAGATCTCAGGTGGTTGGAGACATACCATGGCAGTTACTTCTGAAGGAAAGCTTTATGGATGGGGATGGAATAAGGTTTGTAATCCCTTGTTGCATCCTTCAGCTATAGATTTTTGTGTGTTTGTTTATGTGTTAATCTGAATTTAGGAGCTCATTGACCACTATTGACATTTTTTCTGCCTGAGGTTTTGAATGGATTATTATTTGAATTTGTCTGAACTTGAAAGGTCTGTGAGTTAGAACTTCAGTATTGAGTGCTGATTAAAATAATATACATGAAGTTTCCTTTCAGTTTAATTTGGCATTGTAAAGAAGTCAACTGATTTGTTGTATGTCTTATCTGTTGCAATAATTATTATTGCAAGCACAGACCATATTTCTTTTGCTTTTGAACTGGTCAACAATTTAGTGCCTGAAGTTTATTTTTCACCTTGGTAATATACAGTACTTGTTTATTCTAAGCCCCCCCCCCCTTTTTTATTTATTTTTTATTTTTTTAATATTTGTAGCCATTGGATGAGTCTTAGAGGGAGGGGAGACTTGGCCATTGGTTTTGGAATACCTTTTTTGGCCTATTTCTGTACATTTATACCAAATTCTTGAAGTGATGAACTTAAATACTTAGATTGCACTATCCCAATGCTCCCTAATCTCCTTGTTTGATTTATCTCAGTGTGTACTTTCCAAATATGTTATTTTCATAATTTCTACTTATATTTGATTAAAAATAGTTGAAAATAACTAAATGAGATTTTAAAGCTGTAACCTGATCTGAACATTTTAGTCTGATCTTATCTGGTTTAATTCTGACTATAATAAGTAATAAGTTTCTGTAATATGTTGAAGAAAACAAGCTCTAAGTAGATTTAGAATTGACCCACTAAGATATCAACCTCTGTCTTAGTCCTGTATCTGATAACAGCTTTGTCATGTAATAACCTGATATTACTGTACCTAATTGATAAAGTTTTGTACACACGTCAAGTATTATACATTTTTCTGATTCTTTTAATATTAATTTTTTAGTTTTCCAATGTGTTGATTCTATTGGTATTTGGAGGATTATTGTAGTCTCATCTACTTAATTGGAACTGAACCTTAGCTTTGTATGGTGCAGTTTGGACAGGTGGGTGTGGGTGACAATGCTGACCGCTGCTCTCCTGTTCAAGTTTTGTTTCCCCATGATCAGGCACACCCTTATCCTTGTTACTTCATATGTTATTAGTTAAACTCATTTTTAGCCTCGCAGGAACACTGGTTATTAACTACTGATTTGTGTTTCAAAATGATCACAGAAAGTAATGCAAATTTGCTGTGGATGGAGGCACACATTGGCTGTTACAGAGAGGAACAATGTGTTTTCTTGGGGAAGAGGTACTAATGGTCAGCTTGGGCATGGGGACTCTGCAGATAGGTAATATTATTTTCTGCGTTTTTATTTTATTTTTCTATAAAAAAGATGGACATGATTAAAATTCCCTTCATTACCTATTTTATTACTTTTTAAGCCTTTGCTATTGTATATATTGCACACATCCGGCCTGCCCTTACTGCTCTCAAGGTTGGGGCCTAAGGTATTGCACTATTGTTGATGTTGTGTTTTACACCCCCTATGTAGATTGTGGTGCTAGTTCATTCAGTAGGGTGTATAACTGGATATGATGGCTGTTGATAAACCATACAATATGGTACTTATTTGGGTGGAAATGTCATGTCTTGTTGAAAAAGATTTGAGTAAGTGGCACTAGGAATATAATTGTTCTGATACTGGTGAGAGGACCTTGGATGATGAAATGATATTGCATTATTAGTTGTTCTTCAGCCTGTGCATGTATGCGAGTAGTGAGTTCAGACTTCTGAGTTCTGACCTTTCTTCTTAACTTCCGAGTCATTAATTATCATCACTACTCTATGGTTTATACCGTTTTAGTTTTATGTTGTATACATGTCAATTAGTGGTTTATGGGGGTAATGATATCAGTTCTATTTTTTGAAACGCAAATGCTACTTTCTGAACTTGTGTGTTTTACAGTCTGCGCTTCTAACTTATGCCCTTCAGCTAAATTGTTTTCTGTTTTGAATGGAGTTAGTAATTTCTTATGTTTCTCATAGTGCTACTCACTTCGTTGGATATGATCTCCTTGGGAATAGAAACCTGACTATCTGCAATCTAAAGACTAAACTCAAGAGAAACACTCAGATATCATTGATTTATATCCTACAAATTGCAGAAATTCTCCAACGATGATAGAGGCCTTGAGCATGGAAGGATCTGGTGGTCAAAGGATCGAGGCATCAAATGCAGATCCATCAGCAGGTAATCTTCTTCCCAAGTTATCTTTCGTAATTGTAAGTACAAAGTGAAATACTTGAAATTAACTCCTCTACTCTGTACTAACAGGGAGAATTTTGGTTCCACCATCAGGAAGATATGCTGTCGTCCCAGATGTATGAATTTCTTTTGTTTTTTTTTCCCAATGAGGTTCCTTATTTTCTTCTGGAGATGCACAGGGATTTGGATCCTGAAATAGTGAGAGACTGAGAACTCTAATATCACACTATACTGTTAGATGGCTTTCCCTAGTACAGTACAAATTTAGCTGTAAATGTGGAAGCCATCTAATACAAATTTGTTAGATTAAGATTCACTATTGCAAAGTATCCTCTAGAGCTGATCACGGGCCAGACCGAAGCCTGATTAATAGGTTTGCGCAAAATGCTTGTTTTTTAGACTAAGGTTGACGTGTTGGGCCACACCCAAAAAGTTGCCTGGACGTTCAGACCCAGCCTGTTGATCAGCTTTAGTGTCCCTCATCCATGTAATAGATTTGCACAAAGTTATTAAAACAAACTTCATGCTCACTTGCAGGAGCAAGCTTCAACTGCAGGCTCAAGGGACAATGGTGGTGACGCAAGTGTACCAGAAAATGACGTAAAAAGGATACGAGTCGGCCCTGGACCTGCTTAATAGCATGAGATATAGGAAAGTTTGCAGGAACAAAGTTTCTTCTGAGCTTCATGGGACTGATCTGCGTGTGTTTTTGTATATATACGTCTGTTATTCAAGATAAACTTCATTGGATGTATTTGATCGACCACTCTTGATCAACGCTCCATTGTTTTGGTCTCTATCAATGCTTATCCCCCTGTTTCTTTTGCGGCGAATGTTTGGCTGTACTACAGTACACTTGAGAATTTGGGAAGATTTTGCAAAGTTGCAGTTGGTTCTTATTTGCACTTTAAATTTTAGGAAATGATGCATGATCAGTTTGATCACATTGGCACAGTCCACACCCCAAGGTCCCCAGGCCTTCTAAAAATTGCATTGGTTAGAATAGACAAGTACTCTATAATTCGAGTATACTTCATTATACTTTTTTTTTTTTTCTCACTTGTTGGAATATACTTCGTAGCTTTATGCCCTTATGAACACACCTCAAGGAAGCAATTAGAGATGGTAAATGGACCAATTTATCAAAGCAATTTAAACACCGGCAAGAGTATTACCTATGTACAGAGTAATTCATTTTTGTTAAGTGGTCTGTTTATCTTCTCTAATTGATTTACGAAAGGGTTTGTTATGAGGCTATATTATGTAGGTAAAAATAAAAAGGAGGAAGTATGTTAAAAAAAAAAAAATGCTAATCAACGAAATGGGAAAAATGTGCACTTGTGTTCCTTGCAATCTATCAACACTATCATCCTGTCACATGAAGTACTATGAAGCATTATGATACTTCTTAAGTTCCCTTATGATTTTGATTAATTTTTAAGTTTGATACATATGCATTAATGTAAGATGCAATAGTATATGTATTTATTAATCGTTAGAAGAGGATTTTACATCAAATGAAATATGTTTCATAGGGACAAATTGAGTTTAAAGTCAATGCTAACTAGTTAAGAGAAGATGAGGATGAAGGAGTGGAGGGACGGGTAGTCCCTCCGGCCTCCATCCTCCATCCTCCCTCCCCAAGTGACGGGGATTCGATTCTCATCCTCGACCCTCCCATCCATGGTGGAAAGGGCTTCCCGTAAACATTATTGCAAAATGGAAGATCTAAACTATTTATTATTTTATTACAACAATCGACTTCCAACCACAACTTATTTGTCACTTTTCTTAAGGTGATTTCATTATTTGTTTTACTAGTATTTATTTTTGGGTAAAAATTGAGAAAATTTGGTAGTTTCACCGTCTTCAATCTTTCTTACCCCAAGCCATGTCGTGTATTTTACAATACACTTGGCTTTCATTCTTCCTTCCTTATTTTCTCTCTCCTCCCAAAAATATTATTTTTCCCACTAGATTACTACTTCTTCTTCGTACTTCAATTATTTTTATTTTTCTCACCTTTTTCTTTTTCTTTTTCTTTTTCTTTTTACATTTTTCTTTCTTCCATTATTTCTTCCTTCAACTCCATTTGATTAGATCTACTAACTAATAATCAATTTCTGGGAATTTTTTCCCCAAAATTATTTTCCATGATCGTCTTCTTCAATCCCATTTCCCCTTTTCCCTAACCCTAATTTTCCCCCCAATTTTTCCCTCATCTGTCATTCTCTCTCCTCAGATCGTGGTGAGTTGAAGATAGATCGAGAGGAAAGAAGAAATGAACGATTTTCAGGGATTGTTATCAAGCGATTATGGGTTCAAACCTCAAGGTAAAGCTGCTCCAATGGCGGGTGCTAAATCCGGCATTAATTCTTCTTCTTCGTCTTCTTCAAATTCTGCTTTTAATTTCGAGATCGGAGGGTCCAAAACGGCGTCGTTTCCTTCCAATTCGAAGAGTTCTTCGTCTTCTTTGTTTGATGATGTGAATTTGGATTCGATTTTTGGTGGTGGCGGCGGCGGCGGCGGTGGTGGAGGTGGTGATTCGGCGTCGAAGTTTTCTTCTTTGCCGGTTTTCGATAAGCCGGTATACGATGATGAGGATTTGAGCTCGGCTAAATTTGAGAATATCTTTGCCCCAGCTTCTTCTGCTTCTGCTTCTACAAAGAAGGGTGATGCCTTTGATGATCTATTGGGGGGGTTAGGGAAGAAGGAACCGCTATCGTCGAGGTCGGTTGGGTCGGGTTCGAAGGGGGCTGATAAGGGTTATGCTGGGTTTGATGATTTGTTGCCTGGTTTTGGTGGTGGGAGTGCATCTTCAACGAGCAGGTATAATGCTGACTATTTGCTTGATTGGTTTTTTGTTTGTTTATTGTTATTAATTTGGAGCTTTCGAGCAAGTCTTTTTAGCTGATGTATAATTTGGAATTTGGTTAGTAATGATGGATGTTATTACACATTGTTATTGCTAGTTTCCTGTTTAGTAGTTTTGAGCTTGTTTCGGGTACTTTTAGAAACTTGTTAGTCAAACATAGGCCATGTTAGCCGATCTGGTCCGAAAAGGATTCATAATTTGACCACATTAGATGTCCCTTAGCAATATCAACATAGTTTACACGTGGTTGGCTGGCTACAAATGTGGAGATGCAGTTGATTGTGACAAGAGTTTTAGTGGGAGTGGTCAATTAGAGGAGGTCAAGAGGTTCAAAGCAGTGAGATGAGTTGAGCATTCCCTTTTGTAGACATTTTGGTTTGTTTTCGTAGCTCCTGCTCTTTTTTCTTAGTGTAAATCTAAAGCTTGACAGTTGACACTTGACAATTTAGAGTGATGATGTTTTGCTGATATAGAATCTCTTGGACCTCTTGGTTAGGAAAAAAAAGTCATCATTTTTGTTAAGTAGAGATGCACTGAGAATTGCAAGTCTATCTTTGTTCTTTAGTGGTTCCTGTTTGTCCTAATAATAATTATGATCATTGATTCGCTGAAAATGTATGGTTCTGGTTAGTTTTTTTACACTGTTGGATGCTTTTAACTTCTTTAAGCTGTATTTCCAACTGGGGTTAAGAGGAAAGTAAAGAAATGAAAGCATCAAGAGGAAAATTATGTATAAGAGTAAGATTTAGGAGAAAGTGAAGAAAGTGAAGAATAGTTAAATGAAGAAGAAAATGCAAAGTAGAATTGAATCCTTTTGGAGAAGAGGGAAGTTGAGTAAAGAAACCTAAAGGTAAGCAAAAAGGGTCGGGAACGACTTTTAGTTTTTGATCGTTTGGTTAACTGCACAGTTCTGTGTGGGGTTATGTGTATCTGACCCGACCATTTTTGTTATTTTAACTTTGGTAACACAGTTACAATGCCAATATCATATTTCTTTTAGAATGAAATCCACTAAAATGATTTGTATATTATTAAAAACTCTTATTCAATGTCTCTACGTATCTTATTTATATTTCAAAATTACCGTGTGGCACATAATTTCAGGATTTTAAAGGTTGTTGTATATATTTGTTTCTTGCAGTAAATTCTTATGTTTGTGGCTTTTGTTTGGTTTGGTTTGGTTTGGCTGTAATACAACTTTGGTTGAAGGATATTACTTTCAGAACTTACAGACAATATAGCAAGTTATTTCTTTGACATCATTTTAGATGTGTGATGAGTATTTATTTTTGTGTTCCTTTTCTGTCCGACTCTTGTGCTGCGTCTATCTTTTGCTCAAGTTTATTTTCGAGATTATATTTACAGAATTTATGTGGCATCTATTTGCTGTCTTTATAGGATGTCATCAGATACTACTAAGAAAACCTCAAGTGTAGTAGATGATCCTTTTGTTGTCCTAGAATCAACTTCTCCTCCTGTATCTTCCTCCTCTGGGATTTTTACTGACCCATTGGATGAGATTGGTAATCTTAATAATGCTGGCAAAAAAACTGCTGAAAATTCTTCTAGTGGGGCAGCATTTGATGATATAGATCCCCTTGGCGGCTTTGGCAAGGCTGTACCTGCATTTTCAGCAGAGATCAATGGGGAAGAAAAGGAGGCATTCCGAGCCAGAGTTCCTGGACGACAAAGTTCAGTCACTGGAGATGCAAACCAGAAATCATCTGTCAGAAGTCCTGAAAGAGGTTATGAGAAAAAGGTGTCAGTGGAGGATTTTCCAGAACCAAGTGTCTTTGAGATGCCTTATGTGTCTGCTGAAACTAGTAGGACTGCACCAAATGCTTCTTCTCCTGCTCATAGCAATGCTAGTTTTAGGGAGTCCAGCTCCCATGGACATGCCTCTCCTAATTCTGAGGAGAACATGGGGCCATCTGATGATATATGGCTCACTGTATCAGAAGTTCCTCTCTTTACACACCCTACAGCTGCACCGCCTCCTTCAAGACCTCCACCCCCAAGACCGGCACGCTTTTCTAGAGGAGAATTTGGTTCCTTTCCTGCTTCAAATGTACACAAGAAAGCTAATGATTATCCATCTTTCCCTGGTTCTGTGCCAAGTTTTCAGAGTCCAAAATCGGCTCCTTCTGGTGCTAGTGGATCTTTTGCATCTCCTATCGATGAACTTGAGGATTTTGCTATGGGAAGAAATGCCAGTGATGTCGATGCATCTCATGCAAGCTCAGATGTTCGGTCTGGTGAAGATTTTGACTCAAATTCAGTTGCTGCGGCATCTGCTGCAGCCATGAAGGAGGCAATGGATAGGGCCGAAGCTAAATTTAGGCATGCAAGGGGAGTAAGGGAAAGGGAAAGTTCAAAGGTCTCTAAAAACAGAGATTCCGTGCAAGTAGAAAAAGACGAGAATCCTATGTATGATGCTTCAGAAAGGGAATTTAGGGAACATCAAGAACGACAAGAGCGTGAGCGGCTACAAAAGGAAAGGGAAGAGGAAGAAAGAAGACGAATGGAGGAAGAGGAGAGAAGGCGAATTGAGAAAGAATGGGAGGAGAAAGAGAGAGAAAAGAGGAGAATTGATAAGGAAAGGGAATTTGGCAGGCAAGCTGTGGAAAGGGCTGCCAAAGAGGCACGTGAAAGAGCAGCTGTTGAAGCCCGTACCAGAGCTGAAAGGGTTGCTGTTCAGAGGGCACAAGCTGAAGCTCGAGAACGTGCTGAAAAGGTCGCAGTTCAGAGAGCACAAGCTGAAGCACGAGAGAGGGCAGCTGCTGGGGCTAAAGAAAGAGCTGAAAAGGCTGCTGCAGATGCAAGGGAAAAGGCAAAAGCTGAAGCCAGGGAGAAAGAAGCACGTGAGAGGGAAGCAAAAGAGAAAGAACGTGAGAGAGCTGCCAGTGCAGCAAGGGCAAACCAATCGAAGAATGAAAATGACCTTGAATCTTTCTTTAGCATGGGCAGAGCAAGCAGTGCACCAAGGCCCAGGGCTGCTTCAACGGTATGTTAAAATTTATACTGGGCTTTATTTTGACTTTTAATTGGCATTTCTTATTTTGTACACTTTTAATACTATTTCCAGGATCCGTTTGAAACACAGTTCCAGGCTAAACCTACACCTGAAACAACCAGAGCGTCTGTTAACTCCTCCTCTAACATGAGAAAAGCATCTTCATCAACAAATATTGTTGATGATTTAAGTTCAATATTTGGAGGTAATAAAGTGAAAAGGCTTGATTTCCTCAATTAACACTTCATTTTCTTCCTTGCTTTTACTTTATTCAATGATGCTTATAGATTCTCGTCTTTGTTTACTGCAAAAGGCCCCCCATCATCTGGTGACTTTCAAGAAATTGATGGTGAAACCGAAGATAGGCGGAGAGCCCGAATGGATCGCCACCACAGGACCCAAGAGCGTGCTGTATGTGCCTTTTTGATATACATTATGTTATTTTCATTCTCCATGTTGACGTGATTAATCATTAGTGCATATCTCCTAGGAAGCTAAATTTTAGATGACACCATTGGTTACATTATATGACGGTGTGATTTATACATTTAGGGAGATCCTACATAAATAACGGAGAACTTTGAAGTCGATTTCTGTTTCATCAATGGTGGAATGCGAATTCAGCGTTCTCCTGCTCAATTTTTTTCCTTTTTTTTTTTTATTGCTCCTAATTTTGGAGGAGTGGATGGGTGGGTGGTGGGGGGAGTAATGTAGTATAGTTAAAAGAAGTGTGCTACATGAGTATAAACTATAAAGCTGAAATTCCAATTGAACTGGTAAGATGTGTTTGGGAAAATCCTTTTCTTAGACAGACTCTTTGGTTGAGTGGCTGCTAGATTAAGAAGCCATTGTCTTGAGGACTTGCCTCACAACTGGAGAAGGATAAGAAGATTCACATGCTATATTTTACATTCTAGTGAAGAGAACAAAGAAAGCATCATTTTCCTTTTTTGTTTAATCAATCAATTAACCTATATCCTTTTGGCCCATTTTGTTAATGGCTTAGGAGGTGAAGAAAAAAGGTTGGTGGGTGAGTGTGGGCTTCGACATTAGTGAAAAAGTAAAAACAATAACTTGCCATATAAAGGTTGGAGCAAACAAAAATGGACGAAACTCGAAAGATGTATATTTTGCTGGTTGATTGTTCAGAATTTATTCCTATTTTTCCCTAAGATTACATATCATTATTAATTATGACTGTAGCAAGAGTGTTAGGTTTGCTTATTATTCCTTACTAGAGGTTCTACGGTTCTACCAATATATAACTTACCCCGTTTGCCTGATAAATATTGATCCACAAACCACCAATGTTGTGTATTGTGTGTGGGTGTATGTGTGTAGTCGTGAAGGTGTGGCTTTTTGTTCTGAGGAGTGGATGTCAATGATTAATTTTGTGGTAAGACTAATGTAATGAGTGGAATGATTTTTAAATGATAAGCATTGAATTGAATTGAATTGGTGAATTTTAATTTGCTGCCTGAAAGATTTAAATCTTTTAAACTTCAGTGCTTGATCGGGTTCTTGTATTACATTGTATCTCTGGATGTTAATCTTATGGAGCATAATTAGGAAATATCTACCTAAGGTGATTATATTTGAGACTTATCATGAAATGCTGTAGTAATGCAAGGAGGGTCAGCTGTCATGCTTGTGGTGAAAGTTTCTCTAAAGTGCTTATTTTGATTGGCAATGGTTAAAAGACATGATCCCTGTGGAGGATATACATAAGAGAAGGAATTACAGTTTAGCAAGCTGGCATAGCCTTATGTTTATAAGAGGGGTAGGTGGCTGATCATCTCTTTGCTGTTTAGTCACGAGTTTCCTCTTAGCACCTTGGCTTATCTTTGTTTGGAATGATTTAGCCTTGACTCAGCTGGCCAAAAGTGCACTTGTGTCTTGGGATGGAGGACAAAGGATGAAGAAGCCTTAGTTTGCTGGTGTGTTAATTGAATGATTATAGGCTTATAACCAGTAGAATAGCAAGGATAATGCTCCTTCCCATCTAGAATATAGCATGTTTCTTTTAAATATGCTATGTAGCTGGAGCAAATAATGCCATTGTAGTCGGACCTTTGATCTGGTATTGTGGATATTAGGTACATGATAACCTGAGGGCATGATGGTAATTTATGCAGCCCTTTTTTTTATCTGAATAGGTTAACAAGTCTTGTTCTATTTAAAAAATAGCACCTATTAGAGGAAATCATAAGGGAGCAAAATGTCGGCTCCTTTATCAAAGTAGGACGAGGAACTATGGTGAGTTAGAGATTCTTCGTGGAGTAGCTTCGCTAATAATTTGGCTGGCATGCCTTTTAATGTTGTCACTTGTGATCATCCTCTTACTTTATATACTTTTAACTGATGATGTTTGTATTTCAGGCAAAAGCATTGGCTGAGAAAAATGCCAGAGATCTCGAGGTTCAAAGGGAACAAGCTGAGCGTAATGTAAGTTGAACTGCATACGTACATCCTAGACAGTTATTTACTCTCTTTTTGAGTTTGTCCTTTGCACATGTCTCACAAGATAATGTAGTCTGGCTTTCCAGCATGTCCTTTTTTCATACCATTTAAATTTTTGGACAAAACTATCTGAGAAGTTATCTGAAACAAAATGAATTCTGATGGTTGACAGAGCATATCTCACGGCTAACACTAGTTCATAATGTGTTAAGATACCCTCTTCCCAACCCTTGCGTTTTCTTCTCATCTAAAGTATTTATTTCCTCTTTTTGTTCTTGAAATCATCTCCTTGCAAGCTGCAAAGCCATCGGGCATGCTTGAGTAAGAGTGTTGTACCCCTCCTAGCAAACGATATTATTGACCAACCATTTTTAATTATTTTTTTTTAAAAAATTTAGCCATGGGTATCCTTGGCCAAATTGGGCTGAGGCTTTCGTTTAAAATATCTTATCTGGGATCCTGGACAGAGATTATGTTCTAGTAAGCGATGTAGTCACTCTCACAAACTGTTGCTTCTACTTGCTTGCCTACTTTTGCTTTTTTGAATGTCATAATGGGTGTCCTCTTCATCTGGGCTATAGAGCTTAAAGGGCATATTTAGGAGTTTTGTATCTATGTATGGCTCAGTAGAGAAGTATGGTCCTTTACTATTACAACACAAACTTTATCTGTTACTCTGTTGTCATCAAGTGTGGGCATCATGTCATATCTTTTTTATATAACCTCCTTGCGGGGTAAATTTCAACATTTACGCTTGTGTTAGGCAATTGAAAGGAAATAAATATAGAAGCTTTAATGCTCCATTTTAAAGATGCCAAACTTAAAGAGTTCTTTGAGGTTAGGTGGGTCATCTATCTTAACCATACCATATATGATTGTGCATTCATGTCAACTTGCTACTTTTCCGCCACTTGTACCATAAACTTGATGCATTGCAGTGCTGCTAAGTTGCCAAAATAAACCCTATATACCTACTTGAGTCTCATGTACACTATAGGACTTTCTTTCTTTGCCAATTCAACCTTACCACACTTGGGTTATGAGCAGCTTATGAGCATCATTTATGACAGCTTATGAGCATCATTTATGAAGCAAAAGGAGCTGGGGATTGGACTTTCTCCAATTTGCTGGTCTTTTAGTTGAAGCCAAAATACGGACTTGAATTAAATGGGCCACTGTTCATTATTTAATATATTCAGATGCAGAGTGCTTTTAAACTTTTAAGTAAGTTAATCTCCTTAAAAATTTCCGAGGTTTCTACCCTGCAAGAGTTTTTGGGCTATAGAAGATATATATTCTAAAACTAGATGCTTTAAAGGTGCTCCACAAGGATGGCCACTATAGATCGTCTTTTTTCTTCCTAAAGAATTATCAATATATCTGTTGTTTGTCTAGTGTTTTTGTTTGAGGCAAGTGTAAAAGCTCTAACTTGAAGTTTTCTCCTTCTGTATTACCCTTTTTTGATTAAATAATATTTTTTTTCTATTAAAAAAATACATTTACTACTGAATGGTATATGGAACAGATGACATTTGTAGCTGAAGTGAAGTGTAATACTTGATTTGTATCTTAATGGTTAATTTAAATAATTGGTTTTGTTTGACATGATTGCAGAGGATTTCCGAAACACTTGATGTTGAGATTCGACGCTGGGCAGCAGGGAAAGAGGGGAATTTGCGTGCTCTCTTGTCAACAATGCAATATGTGCGTATAAATTCTTATTATTTTATTATTTTGTCAACAAAATGCTCTAGACTTTTGAAAAATAATATATTGTTTAATTTTTAATGTGGAGTTCTTTTTTCCTAATTTAAAAAAAGCTTCCTGTATTCACTTCTGTCTTGTGGGCTTAATATGTTAGCTCTTTATAGTGTATAGTGCTATGGCTGTAGACTGCTACTTGATCATATTAATTTCCAACTCATTTTCAAGATTGTTTATATACATGTTGTAATGATTTGCACTTTTGCTACCCAGTTTTGTTTTATTGTTGGTATTAATTTTATATACAAGTTGATATAATTTCGTACTTTATTTTATTCTATTGTATGGATCCATGGCGGTATTATTTTATATATTGGTTTTAAGGAATTTCCGAATTAAAGTATTTGTTTTGGGTCACCCTGCTCTATAGAAATGATTTACTCTATCCTAAATTAATTGCCACATTTTCTATTTTATTCTGTCACAGTTTAATTGCAACATTAGCATTTTTGGTTATTTTTATACTTTACCTTTTCTCCCAAGGTAAAATTTCACACCCATTTCCCTCTCTTATCGTGATTTTTTTTTGAAATGTGTGCCAATTTGGTTTGCGGCAATTAATATAGGACAGAGGTGAGTATAAACCTTCACTTTTCTGATAGCGCCTCATTTGTTAAGTGTTACCACTTCATGTATATACATTTGAGATCCATATGCTCACGCTATTTAAAACAATGGCATGAAGAGAAATATTTATCTTAAAAAGTATGATCTAAATTTATCCCAATGGAATAGGCAAAATGCCTGATCATAGTAAATCATAGTTAGAGAAATTCTGGGAGTAAAATTCGTGTGCACATAACTTTCTGTTTCTGGAGCTGTGTAGATACCCCATGTTTCTGCGCTCAATTTCAGCCTGTTGGTTTTAATTGGTGATTGTGACGATCTTTTCTACCTTATTTTGCTTACTAATTTTGCAGTTGTGCTATTTCTTTATTGCTTCATCTTTGTGTTAGCTCAAGAGTTAAACTGGTTGGATATGTTTTTATGCCCCTTATGTTTGTCACGATATATGGGGATGGCGGTTATGACAATCTGAATATGTAATATGGTCTGGGAAATGGGAACTGTATAATTGTTCGTATTTGTATGATTGGGCCTTTATTTGCTTGATGAGTATTATCATAGCAGCTGATTATCATCTGTTTTCTTAATCATAAATAGGTTCTCTGGCCTGAATGTGGCTGGCAACCTGTTTCCTTGACTGATTTGATTACTGGCGCGGCAGTTAAGAAAGCTTATAGAAAGGCGACTTTGTGTATTCATCCTGATAAAGTGCAACAGAAGGGTGCCACTCTGCAGCAGAAATTTGTTGCTGAGAAGGTGTTTGATCTGTTAAAGGTATCTGATTTTTCTTTCCCCCTTGAAAAAATTATAGACATTGGATTGACAATATATTGAAGTTTGTTAATTTCTGCAGTTTTAAATAATTTTAGAATGGGAAGTTTCTTCTCAATGGTGAAATGATTCTCTAGTAGTCAGGAAAGTCATATGCCTTAGACATTCTCTCCCATTTTGCACTTTACATCACACACCTGGTGTACTTTGTTCTTGGTACACCCAAGATCTTTTGTTTCTTTTTTATTACTCAAATGAGCAATAATCATAATGGAGCTCCAACTAAACAAAAGATCAGAGAATAGCCTTTGGCATACCTAGAGTTAGGTATGGGTAACGGAGGCTCTTCATTCTGCAATTTTTAAGGAGGATTTTTATTCTTTGTTTTGGGGTGGGGGGCTCTTGGCCACGTTCATCACAATGCTGTGTAAGGGAAAATACCAAGTTCTAACAAAATTGGGTTTTTGAGAAGTGAATTTGGACCACGCCTAATATTGGCTTGGGATAATTTAATTTTTTGATTTATCTTGCCACATTTTAGGACACTGCTGAAAACTCTTCTTGATTTGTAATTAGAGTAATTTTGGAGTTCAGTATGGAATGCATTTGGGTCTACATTGACCAAAGTTGCCTTTTTTGGAAGACACAATGCACATTTTAGGGGTTAATAGGAAAAGTAATTGAACATTTGCATGTAGAACCTAAAACAGTTTTGTTTTGAGTGTATAATGAAGTTTTAAACTGACGTTATTTGCTTAAATTGGAGGGGAGTAAGTCATTACTCATTCGATCATGCTATAGTGATCTGAATTTTGGTTTATGGTATGAAAATAGGAAGCTTGGAACAAATTCAATTCAGAGGAGTTATTTTGAGCATTGGAGGTTTCATCCTTCTGAATTATAAGGGTGTCTTGCTCGGCATATTTTCACTCTTTATGCAAGTTTTGAGCTATTCTGGAAACTGATTCCTGCTTCAATATGCACGGAGTTTCTGTTCGGTCAGCTGGGTTTCCGTTTTGTGGTTGATGAGATGCTTGAAAATGTCAGTGCCCTGCAGCTCCCTGAGGTTGTTGTTAAGTGATGATCGTACAGTTGGAACACGTCCTGAAGTTTTTCTAAGATGGTATAGAATAGCATTTGTTTGGGTGATCTGCCCATGTGATCGTTGTCATATTATTCATTAGCAAATGTCATCGTTTTGAGATGCTGCGTTTGCATTGTATCCATTCTTTTTGCTCTTTTTTGTTTCATAATAGCCTAATCTGTTAATGAAGAATTCATTGTATGATGATACGTAATTACTCAAAAAACTGATGCCAATTCATGATTGTCTAGAATTGTGAATTTTGATAGTATGATGATTGACGATGATGATTTTTTTACGAGACAAGATGGTAAAAAAAAAACTATTGTATGAGATGATATGTGATAATTGAAATCTTGAAGGGATGAGTTTCGTCCCAGTTATTGTAACATAATTTTGACGTAGATTATTTTGTACAAGTTGCTTAATTTTTTTTGAGAATTTTATTGTTGATTGGCATTCTTCTCTGAATTGGGAAATCAAAGTATTGTTTCAAAGCAAGGAATTCCTAATACATCATTGTTAGACACAAGTAAAATTGCATAACAGCCCTTCATACTACTGAAGTCCTAATAATAGTACTGAGATTTTGTAAATATCATTATTTACAAAATTGTCTTTTTTTTTTTTTTTTTTTTTTTTTTTTTTTTGACAACAATTTACAAAATTGTCATTGCTATGTATTTGCTTAGTTGCTTGCGTCTAACTGAAATTGTCATTGCTATGTATTTGCTTAATTGCTTGCGTCTAACTGTGATGTATTAGGACTTCCTCTTTCAAAGCATTCGTTTCTTACACCAGAAGGCTATATCAATTTTTTTGGGCTGGTCAGTGGTCACTGATAACTAGCTATACTCGGGAGGTTAATTATGCATAATTTAAAGGTGACTTGTTGCGCTTTTTATAATTTATCTACTGAAAAAAAACATTACCGAAAAGCTTATGATACCATTAGAAAGAAAGTCGAATCTAGAATTTATAACATACGTTTCTCAATTTGCAAATAAAATTGGCAAGTTGTTAGATAAATCCCGGTATATATGGCTTTTATATAATATGCTAAAAAGCTTATAGAAATGAAAGCACCATAGATGGATGTAGATAAAAGTAAAACAGTGGAATGGTATAATATATTGTTTATAATGATTGTAAACTTCTGTAATCACTAATTTAGATTCCAAAACCATTGGTTACTCTTTTAAGAATCTCCCTCTTTTTTTGATTGACCTACATGATACAGTAGAAAAAGGGCATATTTGATGGTGTTCATACATTCCATTGTGTTTAAATTAGGTCTTGTACTTGTTTGTCGTTAAAGGGAATCAGTTTTAAGACAAAGTTGCCAGGAGGATTGCAAAGGACACTTAATTAGGTCCTTTGTCCTTTCATACATTACTAGTTTCTGTATCTATGAGATTTTTCCACTCGGAAAATTGATTTTGACATAACATTGTGAGTGTGTAGAGTGAAGATCATATGTTAAAATGGAAATTGATACTTTGCGTTTCCCTATAAAACTTGTTACTTTGAAGGCAAAAGGAATTTAAATTGAAGAATTCTTAAAGGTATTAAACATATAATCACTGCACATTGATAAATACAAGCATTTAATTAACAAAATTGTGTGTACATAAAAATTGTGTGTACATTGATAAATACAAGCATTTAATTAACAAAATTGTGTGTACATAAAAATTGTGTGTACATTGATAAATACAAGCATTTAATTAACAACCTATACTGTAATTATTTTTGTATTTGTGTAAATAAAAATTGATTTTGACATAACATTATGAGTGTGTACATCAAAGATTATATGTTAAATGGAAAATGATACTTTACATATTCGTATAAAACTTTATACTTTGAAGGCAAAAGGAATTCAAATTATGCGTAAAACATTGTAATTACTTTGTATTTGTGTATTTTAAATGGCAATTTAGAGGTGTTTATAATCGTTTATCTGGCTTTTCGAGTACCCAAAAAGCGTGTACCTGAAGTGGGACTATATAGAACAATTTTTCAAATTTTATTGGGTGTTGACTTGTTGAGTGATTTTCAAATTCGAATTACGAGTACTATTTTTTTTTTTTTTTTTTTTTTTTGTGGAGAATCTTATTACTAAGGAGTGAATAAATTATCTGCTATATAAATGATATTGTGTATAATCCTAATATCCAATCTAGAAATAAAGTAATAAATTTTGCCCAAAGAAAAAAAAAACCACATTTTTCTATAGAGGTAGAAAACAGCTGATTGGCCATACATATTACTTTTAATTTCTGTCAATTTGAATTGGATCATGTTTAGGTTAAGATATATTGTACGCGTGTTTAATTTGTATTGACGTATTGTGTCTATGAACAATTATTAGTGTGATAAATCAATCAATTTTATCAACTAGTTTATCCATAGATGACTTTGGCATGTCCATTCAAATATTTTAGAGTCGATCACATCAATTGATATCATGAGACACACAACTAACGATACGTATTGTGCTTGTCACATAATTCATTGTACATAGAGATTAGTCTAAATCCCACGATCCTGGATCATAACTTGTACACCTGGAGGCTGGAGCTATATATACAGGGAGACAAACCTCGTATTTATTCTAAGATTTTCCAACAACCACTATAATATTCTTCATGGAGCAAAATTATTAAGAATTTGATCATTGGAATTTTATACTACCTCTACTTTGACTTATTTTATCACAAAAAGCTTTAATTTCCATTGAGAAAAACATGCAAATAAAATTGGAGGGAGTAAATTGGTATCAAGCAAGAAACACACACTCTCTCTCAATCTCAATCTTACCTATTTTTTCAGGAGATGTTAATTGTCGTGTTATATCAGTTTATGTCACACTCAAATACTTAAATTACGTAGTAAATTGCCTCTTTTATTCTAAATTATATGCCACAAAAAAAAAAAAAAAAAAAAAAAAAAGAAGAAGAAGAAGAAGAGGAAGAAGAGTATTTTAAGAGCAAATTAAATTAAATAGACCTTAAGATATTGATAAATATATAAACAACTATATGTTGCACAAACAAACTTTGCACCATGAATTATTATTAGCACATCATAGACTAGATAAGAGGATTAAATTCAATGCTAATTAATTGACAAAAGAATAGAGTGGATACTCAATTCTTTAATTACAAGGTACAACACTAATTACACATAAAAGAACTAGGGTTCTTTCATTTCTTAGGAACACTAGCAAACTTTGTTACAACATTAAGTGAAGAAAAACAAAGGACTTAACTTAAAAATGAAACACATCTGTACCATCCATGAACAACATATATGACTCTCCATGGACATTGAAATATAATTCCTTTCGGCTACTCTCCTATGTCGATCAATCAATCGATCCAATGAATCTATCTCGTGCATCAATAGCTAGTTTTGAATGGACGATACACCTTAAGATCAGAGGCAACACCGGCAATTGATCCAGCTGCAGCAGCAATCGAAATCACTAGACAAGCCAAGCTCAACATTTGAAGACACACCCACTTTGTACTCCACTTTGGCAACTTCTTTTGTGCAATGTACATCTCAATAGGGAAGTACACGGTTAAAGGCCAAAACCCGAGTGCTCCAAGTAGTCCTACAATGTCATTAAAGAATGGTAGAAGCATTGAAATAAGCGTGGTTAACACCACAAATGCACTTCTCCACACTAATCTGAAGAGGTTTAGACTGTAAGGCCTTAAACCCGGAATTCTAATTTTGATATCTTTAGTGATGAAATCGCTGTCAGGCCATCTTTGGAATGCCCATTTTTCGATGAATGCAAACAGAGGTTGGCAGTAGACTTGGTATGCTCCAACTAAGTGGATCACTATGGCTGCATTGGCTATGTCTAGGAGCCAAAAGGGGTTGTAGAAACCGAAACCAGTAAGGAGATTTCCTGGTGCAAGATCACCAAACGCGGCATAGCCCATACATCCACAGAGCATGTAGAATAATGTTGTTACCGCGATACTTATGAATGAGGCTTTCTTCATTGTCTTGGATTCTGCAGGAGGTGATCTCACAGTGTCCTGACCAAATCAACAAAAAATCGCGTAAATATATAATCAACTTAACTAACTAACCACCCTAGCTAGCAGTCATGTATTTTCACAAATTTACATGAGCTAGATTGCTAGAATTAGTACCTGGATCTCAATAAGAATGATTGAGAAAGAGTAAGCAAAGGCGATATCACCAAGAGCTTGGAAGCTCCTCCATATCTTCTGTGTTTCGGTCACTGATCCTACACTTATTCCAGTGAAACTACCCTTGAAAGTCTTGTTAGCTGAGTCCAAAAAAACAAAAAAAACATGTTAATTTTGTACAATTTTTTTACCAAAAACTTGAAAATGTAGATTTTTGGAGGAATATGAACCTGCTACTTGAACAATTCCTAGAGCAAGTCCAATGGCAGAGTAAGTAAAAGACATAACAGCCGCGACAATTGAGAGCCACCAAATTTGATCAAAGTCAGGAATCTGAGAGAATATGATCTCTGCAATTCCAAAGGCTATCATATAAGGGTTGCTCGACATGTGACATGGGTTCTTCCCTCCACTGTCATGGAAGCAGTTTGATCGTTTTATCGCCCTGTCAAATTTTATCATTAGTACTCATGTAGTCATGTCTACATACTTAATTTACCTCAAAGTTTTATATGATACAAGATGAATTTATGCATAATAACTCACATCATACTGATGGATGCTGCAATGGTGTATCCTATTGCAACGCCGAAAAGGTTCACATACTGAATTAGTCCACATAATTTCACATGTACACCACCTAAAAAAACATAAAACCATATGTTAGTATTTATAAATTTTAATTCTGATACGACCTCTGTTAATTATTATGTGCAACAGAGGAATATTTTATATCTCAAAAATAAGAATAACTAACGGAGGTGGTACATAAGATTGTACTATTGCACATGTAAGTTAAAGATGTATACCAAGGTTAGATCTAACAGCATCCATGTAAGTGTAGTTCCTTTTGCCCGAAATCGGATCACCAGAACGGTAGCAATCGGCTAGAAGAGTGGAAGTGTAGTAGATAACAAAGGAGAACAAGAACATCACGGCCGGGCCGGCGATCCAGCCAAGCTGAGCTATAGCCCATGCTAAGGAGAGCACCCCTGAACCTATCACTGCTGTTATAATATGTGCACTAGCGGTCCAAACAGTCCCTAACAAAAACAAAAATTAAAAATGGTTAAGAATCAAGATTATGTTTAGTGCATGAAAATGATGAGCTTTTTCCTAGGGAAAATTCTAGAGATAAATATATAATTGATTGTTACCTACATTATTTGAGTGTTAAAAAGATATATTTAATTTAGGTTCGAAATTTTAGTTTTTGGTACGAATATATACTTAAGGTGAAACAAAGAGTTTATGATACGATATTGTTGTACGTGTATGGTAGATATGTACCTGTTCTTTTGAGACGGCCATCATCATCGAAGCATGTAGATTGTTTTTGGCCTAGCACGTCTATGGAGACGTCGTAGACATGGTGGTTGTTTATTTTGGCAGCACCATCACCCATCTTGAATTAAATTGAGAGCAAAAAATAAGGTAAAACAATTAAATTAAGAATACAATGAGAAAAATCAAATAAATTTCAAT
Source organism: Chenopodium album (assembly GCF_948465745.1). NCBI lineage: Eukaryota > Viridiplantae > Streptophyta > Magnoliopsida > Caryophyllales > Amaranthaceae > Chenopodium > Chenopodium album. Next base: position 5,047,608 of record NC_137855.1, read on the forward strand.
GTTGTTTAGATGAATAAATGTGTAAATGTTGATGAGCTAAGCTAACAATTAGCTAGCTTAGGTGAACTTGAAAATTATGTGATATTTGTTTTTGGTTGGTAGGTTATATAAAATGAATTATCTAAGCTGAATTTATAGGATTGAAAGAGAATATTTAGGCAAGTTTACATAAAGCCTAAACCTAAAATGTGACACTAGGAAACCTAATAGAATAAGGAACTAATTAAGGTTGAACACTTGTATGAACAAAAAGAGTAAGTGGTAAAGGGGTATATATAAGTTGTTCAGATTTGCTAAAGTACAAGAAAGAGCTTGGAATCTCACTGATATTGCTCAATTTGACCCTTCCAACACCCCCACCAAAAAAAGGTGTTCGAGGCTGAATTTACTAAACTACCCTTTTTTAAAATTCCAACGTTTCTACCCTTCGCCACTATGATGATCCTTATTAGGGTTCCATTTTTCTCTTCTTTTTATTATGTGTGATTGTTAAGTATTTGGGACCATAAAAAACGGCATCAATCACCTGATATTGACTCCGGAATTTGTTCTAACTACTCACTACTTAATACAAAGCATGTAATTATTCTCAATTTTGTTTTCAACAACCATACATAAGAAGTCTTCTCTCACAATTATTTCATGGGCACAAACTTTATTTGTGAAGATTAACCAATTTATCATGCATGTCATATTCATCATGTAGATTATACTAGTCAACAATTTTTAGATAAGATAGTAAGTCATGTCTAGTTAGAAAATTTATAACCAAAGCCATCTCTTCATTATAAACCTATATGTTAACTTAGAATATAGTTGAATACCTTAATTGCCTCTAAATTAAAAGAAAAAAACTCTTATAAATTATTTTTTTGAAACCAAAAATTCCCTTTAATTAACCAACACATACATAACACATATACTAGTAAAATTACAAAAGATAAAATTGTGCTATAAATAAAATGAAATAAATGTTTATAATGAATTTCTTACCGTCATTATATGAATTTTGTTTCCCTCCCTTCCTCAAAGAATGAGGATTTCTTAAAATATATATATACAAAAGAGAGTAAGTAAGTGAGTATGTAATGAAGATGGGTTTAGAGGGGCAATTGCTGCACTCTCTTGTGTATGATTTACGTTGTTTATATAGGGTCCAAAAGGAGCGCAAATGTAACAAAAACATTATTAAAATATTAATAATATTAAATTAAATTTCTACAACAATATAAAAATCTAGTACTACTATATGATCCCTTTTGTCTAGTAAATCTCACGTGGAATGCTTCTCCTCCATCCTTATTGTAAGAGAATAAATGCTGCCTTACCATTATAATTAATTTATTTGAGTTGATTAGTATCTTTACATTTTAATTGATTTTTGTAACAAATATGCCTTTGTTTTAGAATTATGCCCATTAAGATGGTTGAATAATGTCTACATGTTTCATTATTGTCTTGCTTTATTGTACTAATGTTTGGCCATATATGATATCATTGTTTTTGATAATTCTTTATGCTACAAAGTCCAAGGTTGGGTTAGGATTGAAATCTAAGGTTTAGTAATTCAAAAAGTAATTATGTACTTTGTAATTTTGCCTCCTAGCGTAAATGACTATATATGTTTCTCAATATACGATTGTGAATGAGTTATTATATAGACCGATCGACGTGCATGGATGATCCATAAAGGTCCATATTAGAATATGGATTGTAAACATCCTTACCAATATGATCTATATCTTACACGTGAACACTCACCTGATCCACTTGATAAGAACTAATTGAATTGGCACCTACACCCTCATGTGACAAACCTCTTGAGTAGCCTTATAAATAACTTGATCATTAGAAATTAAGGTGCGAAACACTGAATACAAAAAATGTATTCTTGTAAAACTTATTCATTGTCGAAATTCTATAGAGTTTAATCTGCCATCATAGTAATTTTTGTGGAGCTATCTCCGATTTGAGGGTAGTTAACATACAATTGGTTTCTAGGTTAGACTTTGTTATTTTCAAAATAGAGTTCTAATAAAAATCTGCTGATGACACTGACATGACGTAGCTTGTAAAGATTTGGATGTTTCTTGGACTAAAGAGTATGAAGATTGTACAACAAATGTTTATTGGCCTTCTACAAAAGAAAAGGAAACACTAGTTGTGTCCAGGGAACTAATAGCAAAAAGAAAGGTCAGAAATAGAAAGGAATTTTGCAAAATGTTAAAAAAAGGCATGAATATATAATTTAGCCATTTAATTGCATAAAAGAGAGCAATTTGTTAATACAAATAGAATCTAGTTCTAACAACTTTGTTGCCAAAGACTTTGGGATTGATAGGTTATGACAACTATTAAAAAGCACTTATCATTATATTAGTGCATTTGGTATCTTTGAACTTTGAATGGATCTTCTTATTGATTATGACCCACTAATACTATTACCATAAGATTTAATTAAGTGGTCTAAACTATTAATCCATTTATTAATTAAACATAATTAGTATGCTAATAAAAGTATGTAGGGATTTATTAGAAAGGTTATTATGACAAGACACTTGTTGGACTATCATCATTTTGGAAAATAAACTTAACGTTCTACCATTGATAGTGGGTTGTTTAATTTTGAGGGGTGTGTGACCTTTCTTCTCCTTGTAATGTTGGTGGGTGGGTCTATCTCCCTTAGGTCGGCTTGAGTAACATCCACTTATATTAGTTTAAGAATAAGAGCCACTATTGACTATCTTAGTTGATACATATTACGTACAATTGTGTAGGTTTTCAGAAAATAAGCGAAATCTAACTAGCATGATTAAATTGAAACTGTGTAAGTTTTCATGATTAAAATTGAAACAATTTTTACAAAACAATAACAGTATAAAAAAAAAAAGAAAAACAAAAAGAAAGTTAGAAAATGTTTGCCCTATAAATTGTAACTTTTTTTTTTTGAATAGCTATAAATTGTAACTCAAATGAATATTAAGTAGTTTTTCATGTGCCATGCCATATATTATTTGTCGTTGAAGGTTAAATTAGTTTACACATATCAAGGATTTCTTGTTCTTGCATTGGTATTCTCTAAAAACATGTATCATTAATTCATTACATCTGTTGATGACTTATTGATGTTTAATGTATTACATGGCGAGTATTATTGAACAAGACAAGTTGGTGACAAGACAAATATTTAGGAACATAAGACTACGAGTTCACAAGTTCAATTCCTTAATCTTTAAAATCAAAGATCTATTCTTTTTTTGACACGAAAAATGACCGTTTAAGGGCTTATTGGATGGTTCCATCGACCCAATTGGACTTCCGGAGGGAATTAGGGACCATGGTAAACATCTCGGCGATTTTTATTTTCGGGCCAAAAAAGGTCAAAAAATTACAAAATTGAAGGCTATAATCCACGCTTTTTGAACAAATTTTGAGGTTTTGGAGCCTGGTGGCGAAAAGTATTGAGAAACTAGGGAATATATCTCAAGGGTATATAATAACGTTTGAAACCATACATGATCATTATTGTCATAAACGTACGTGGTAGGCTTAAGTTTGCGAAATCACAACAAGTTCTGAACGGGTAGCATGACCGTTTAAGGGCATATTGGATGGTTCCACTGACCCAATTGGACGTAAACATCTCGACAATTATCATTTTCGGGCGAAAAAAGGTCCAAAAATTACAAAATTGAAGGCTATAATCCACGCTTTTAGGAAATTTTGAGGTTTAAAGACCCGTTGGTGAAAAGCCTTGAGACCATAGGGGCTACATCTTAGGGTGATATAATGCTGTTTAAAAACATAAATGATCATTATATGTTGTCATAAACGTCCGTGGTAGGCTTAAGTCTACGAAATTATTGCAAGTTGCGAACGGGTAAAATGAGCGTTTAAGGGCATATAGGATGGTTCCACCGACCCAATTGGACTCCCAGAGGGTATTAGGGACCATGGTAAATATCTCGTCAATTTTTATTTTTGGGCGAAAAAAGGTCAAAAAATTACAAAATTGAAGGCTATAATCCACGCTTTTTGAGGAAATTTGAGGTTTAGAGGCCCGGTAGCGAAAAGCCTTGAGACCCTAGGGAATACATCTTGGGGTCATATAATGCCGTTTGAATCCATATATGATCATTATATGTTGTCATAAACGTACGTGGAAGGCTTGAGTTTACGAAATCGTTGCAGGCTGCGAACGGGTAGATAGAGTGTTTAAGGGCATATTGGATTGTTCCACCAACCCAATTGGACTCCCAGAGGGTATTAGGGACCATGGTAAATATCTCGTCAATTTTTATTTCTGGGTGAAAAAAAGTCAAAAAATTACAAAATTGAAGGCTATAATCCACGCTTTTTAAATAAATTTTGAGGTTTCGAGGCCTGGTGGCGAAAAGTTTTGAGACCTTAGGGGATATATCTCGGGGTCATATAATACCGTTTGAAACCATATTTTATCATTATATGTTGTCATAAACGTACGTGGTAGACTTAAGTTTACGAAATCACTACAAGTTGTGAACGGGTAGAATGACCGTTTAAGGGCATATTGGATGGTTCCACCGACCCAATTTGACTCCCAAAAGGAATTAGGGACCACGGTAAACATCTCAGCAATTTTTATTTCTGGGCGAAAAAAGTTAAAAAAAAATTACAAAATTGAAGGCTATAATCCACGCTTTTTGAGGGAATTTTGAGATTTCGAGGCCCAGTAGCGAAAAGACTTGAGACCCTAAGGGATACATCTTGTGGTCATATAATGTCGTTTAAAACCATATTTGATCATTAAATGTTGCCATAAATGTATGTGGTAGACTTGAGTTTACGAAATCAGATCACAACAAGTTGTGAACGGAGGAAACGACCGTTTAAGGCCATATTGGATGGTTCCATCAATCTAATTGGACTCCCGGAGGATATTAAGGACCATAGTAAACATCTCGGCAATTTTTATTTTCTTTTAAAAAGGTCAAAAAATTACAAAATTAAAGGCTATAATCTACGCTTTTTGAGCAAATTTTGAGGTTTTGGGGCTTAGTGGCGAAAAGTATTGAGACACTAGGAGATGTATCTCAGGGACATAAAATAACGTTTGAAACCATATATGATCATTATATGTTGTCATAAATGTACGTGATAGGCATAAGTTTGCGAAATCACAGCAAGTTCTAAACGGGTAGAATGACCGTTTAAGGGCATATTGGATGGTTCCACCGACCCAATTGGACTCCTGAAAGGTATTAGGGACCATGGTAAACATCTCGGCAATTTTTATTTTCGGGCGAAAAAAGGTAAAAAAATTACAAAATTGAAGGCAATAATCCACGCTTTTTAGGAAATTTTGAGGTTTAGAGGCCCGATGGCAAAAAGCCTTGAGACCATAGGGGCTACATCTTAGGGTGATATATTGCTTTTTAAAACCATATATGAGCATTATATGTTGTCATAAACGTCTGTGGTAGGCTTGAGTTTACGAAATCGTTGCAAGTTACGGACGGGTAAAATGAGCGTTTAAGGGCATATGGGATGGTTCCACCGACCTAATTAGACTCTCAGAGGGTATTAGGGACCATGGTAAATATCTCGTCAATTTTTTTTTAGGCGAAAGAAAATCAAAAAATTACAAAATTAAAGGCTATAATCCACGCTTTTTGAGGAAATTTTGAGGTTTAGAGACCCGGTGGCGAAAAGCCTTGAGACCCCTGGGGATACATCTTGGGGTCATATAATGCCGTTTGAATCCATATATGATCATTATATGTTGTCATAAATGTACGTGGTAGGCTTGAGTTTACGAAATCACTTCAAGTTGTAAACGGATAAAATGACCGTTTCAGAGTATATTTGGATGGTTCCACCAACCCAATTTGACTCTCGAAAGGTATTAGGGACCACGGTAAACATCTTGGTAATTTTTATTTCCTGGCGAAAAAAGGTCAAAAAATTACAAAATTGAAAGCTATAATCCACCAGTTTTAGAAAATTTTGAGGTTTTGAGGCCCGGTGGCGAAAAGCCTTGAGACCCTAGGGATACATCTTGGGGTCATAAAATGCCATTTTTAGCCATATATTATCATTGTATGTTGTCATAAACGTACGTGGTAGACTTGAGTTTATGAAATCACTACAAGTTGTGAATGGGTAAAATGACCGTTTAAGTATATATTTGGATGGTTCCACCGACCCAATTGGACTCTCGAACGATATTAAGGACCACGGTAAATATCTCGGCAAATTTTATTTTTGGGCGAAAAAAGGTAAAAAAAATTACAAAATTGAAGGCTATAATCCACGCTTTTTAGGAAATTTTGAGGTTTAGAGGCCCGGTGGCGAAAAGCCTTGAGATCCTAAGGGACACATTTCGGGGTCATATAATCCCGTTTTAAACCATATATGATCATTATATGTTGTCATAAACGTCCGTGGAGGCTTGAGTTTACAACATCGGTGCAAGTTGCGAACGGGTAAAATGATCGTTTAAGGGCATATTGGATGGTTCCACCCACCCAATTGGACTTCCGGAGGGTAGAGGGACCTTGGTAAACATCTCGGAAATTTTTATTTTCGGGCGAAAAAAAGGTGAAATAAATACAAAATTGAAGGTTATAATCTACGCTTCTTAAGGAAATTTTGAGGTTTTGGGGCCGGTGGCGAAAAGTGGCAAAATTGAAGGCTATAATCCACCCCATTGTCGAGCACAAGCTTGGTTCAGATCATTGTCGGTTAAGGTCGGGTCCTCGGGTTGGGTCAGTTTTTGACAACTCTAGGGTCTCAACACTTTTCGCCATCGGGCCTCAAAACCTCAAAATTTTCTCAAAAACTGTGGATTATTGCCTTCAATTTTCTAATTTTTTGACATTTTTTTGCCCGTAAATAAAAATTGACGAGATGTTTACCATGGTCCCTAATGCCCTCCGAGAGTTTAATTGGGTGGGTGAAACCATCCAATTTGCCTTTAAATGGTCATTTTACCCATTTTCGTACATGCCTCTTGTATTGACTATTAGCTCTCTCGGGGGCTTTACGTTGCCAAACAATGGTCATATATGGGTCCACACAATATTCTATGATCTCGGGATTCATCCCGTAGTGTTCCGTAAAATTGCAACACCAGCTCCCGACACCTCCTAAATCGCTCTGATTTCGTGTATTATACTTAAAGAGTGCGCAACAATTACATTCTCGTTAAACTTGAGATGATTTTAAAGTCAATGATAACCACTTCACCTCTCCCTTCTTAAAATAGTTAGTGGTGGAAATTTATTAATAGAAAGTCAACTATAAATTAGGTCATGATAAAGATTTCTAAATCCAAATTATTTGAGCACGTGAAAATTAATTATATTTTCATAGTTATAGACTTTATAGCTAACTATTTCATTTCTACATTTACATCATAAATTTGTCTTCTTTTGATCATATCTTAGATTCTTAGGGATGTTCAATTATAGGATCTATTACTAATACTACGTATAATCCTAGGCCTAAGTAACAAATACCGAGTATATAAATATATACGCTATATTGCTTATATTATAACCATTCTTTTATCTCCAATTCCCACATTGAATGATCCATCAATTTTGTGATATTCATTTTTAGTAACCAAAACAGAAAAACTTGCTAATTTTGTTGATATTTATTTTTAGTAACCAAAACAGAAAAACTTGCTAATTTTGTTGATTGAGCTTTCAAATTACATATTTGGCCAAGAAGTAAATTTGTCTTGCCTTATCAATTATTTGTAGACCAATTATTAGACTTATGAATTAATTGTATAACTTCGGAAAGCTTATACGAGTACAATTCAATTGGCTTGACCAAGGCCTAATTTTTAACTTGAACTTTAAAAACCTGATTTGGACCGAATCAAAATTGACCTTCCCTAAACTGCCTCGACCAAGAAGGTTAATTTGAAATTATGAATTACATTGCTTATTTTTTGAAGATTGACAATAGAATTTTATTGGATTTGATTAGAAATACATATATGACCAGACCCAAATTAAATGACCTTTAGGTAATCTAAAATGTACAAACCTTAGGTATTACTCATGTTAGACACTCAGACTTCTTTTCAAGCTTGAAAAAAATGGTAAAATCTTCTTGATTTCGTGCCAAACTTCAAAAACAAGGTATGACATGGATGACTGTTTATATGGCAAAGCTAATTAATACATACCGAATCAAATATTCAGATAAGTTATCTTTTGCCATTGCAAAACAAAATTGTCCTACAAGTGTAAAGAACAATACTTGATAGCCAAGATAGGCTTAAACACTTCAGACTAAAAGGGTTTTAAACTATGCATACCATTGGCGGTGTGGCTCCAAAAGGATGGCTCTTTCACGTCAAACCTAAAAAGATGAAGCTCACCTGTATAGTCTTTGGAATGGTGCCTCATCATAATCTCTCTACTTTTGTACAACGAGCCGAGCTTACATCACAAGTGAAGTCCCAGGCAGTGCTTCACCGTACACGAAGGTTCACAAGAGCTCACAGGATTTGTATTGTCCAGTCATCAGATATACGGACATTAGGTTTGCGAATTGTCAGAACAGAAGTTGTCTGAGACCGTTGAACCCGAAGTGGCCCCATCTCAATTTCAGCCTCCTTGTTTGAAGGCTCAATGAGGGCACTTTTTGGTTGAGATTTGTGCCCCAAAAGTATAATCCTTTCAATTACACATTCTGTTGAAAATAATTTTCCATCATTGCTTGAGGGTGCCAAGTTTAAAGAAGTAAGCTTGCCATCAGTAAAAATGAACCGGCGATGAATATAGGCACCACGCTGAAATTCAAAACTCTTGCCATCGTCGACATAAAGTTCTCCTTCAGCTGATTGAGAACTATTGAGAGCTATTACCTGAAACAAGCACCAGAAATAAAGAAAACTATGTTAAAAGGAGCACAATTGGCAACCAATTTCTTTTTACAGGAGATTTGAAGAATTTATCCAAAACCATCTAATTATAAGTTACAATAGAAAACACAACTTGCAGTCTCAGTTTGCTCCTAGCCGTTCTAAGTCCAAGGAGAAAAGAAGTGATGCAGCACAAAGAGTACGTTTTCTTGCTTGCATAACTAATAAGAAAGGATAGTTTGCAGAATGTCAACTCAGTTTCCACACATAAAAATGTTAATTTGACCCTCATTTAGACTTAAACATTTATTACTAGCACCATAATTTTCAAATGCCAAAATTAGTCGAATGAACCCAACCAATTCAACTATACTATATTTCTTTATCAAAATAGATAACACTATGCATTATCATGCATATGACTATAATTACAAGTATGACACAATATACTCATCCACAGATATGGAGATTTCAAAATTTTTGGCAACACATCTAGGTTTGCCTTTTTGGTAAGACATCCAAGTTACACACCAACCAAACACATAAATACATAATAGAGTTTATGGTTTAAAGCTAATTCAAATGATAATAAAAATAACACAGCACAACAGGAAGCTTGTATGCTGAAACAATAATGGATACAAAATGAAAATTAATTGAATTATCTGCATGTCCAATTTTTATTTAACAAAATCTTTCCACACCCTCACCAACAGCTACATTAATTTCTGAGCACAAGAAAAGCTTTTTATGTCAGTTGTGTTGCAAATTACGAGTAATACAATAGTGGAATAGTGGAATTATGTGTTAAATTGACAAGAAAATATAAGCACCCAAGAATTATCTGAAACATTCCAAAATAGAAAGAGGGATAATCAAAGTGATGTCAAAAGAGATTAAATAAGGATAAGTACTTCTATGATGCCAAGTGATTGCCAACATCTCTCAAAAAAAAAAAAAAAAAAGTGATTGCCAACAGGCAGACCTAAAAACTTCAGTATGAAAGTCAAGTTAGGCACAAGATGCATACCAATGTATATGGATCATTCACCATCTGCGTGGAACTTCGGCGATAACGGTCCTTCCTGGGTATGATGGTACCTGCTCTTTGGAAAGCTGGAACACCATCATCAGACACTTCCAATTTATGGATCACACCTCCCTTGTATGCAGCTCCTGTTCTCATATCATACCAGTATTGATCTCCAGGAAGATACACTGATGCATGCTTAGTTTGCTGGTTAGAGAACATAAAGAGGCATTATGATATTAATCACAAGACAAAAACATAAAAGGACATAAAGAATGAAAACAGAAGATCACTATAGTGGAGTAACAAAAACAAACCTCAGAGTACACTCCTTGCACCAAAATACTGTTACCAACCATAAAGGCCTCATCATTGTTGAAAGTAGCTTCATCAGAAGGGAATTCCATCCACAGAGGACGCATAACTGGAGCACCTGTTGTGTTTGACTCTCTAAATAATGTGTAAAAATATGGGAGCAACATATAACGAATACGAATTGCATCCCTCATGCGTTCTGTGTTACGCTCTCTGCAATAAAGAGAAAATTTTCAAGGGCTTGCTCAGAGAGACTTTATAGAAGCAACATAGATACCAGACAATTTAACGAATAGAATGTTCAAAACTTAATTCTCTGAGTACTGATTAAACAAGAGAATAAGAGCAAGGTATTGATAGTCCCCTTCCAAGTTCCATAGCAGACTATAAATCGTATAAGCATGTAAATCCATCAAATTAAAGGCAAAAAATCCTTAATACAAGAACATTCAGAGAAGATGCATATTATAACCTAAGCCAGCAACAATCATGTAGAGCTTCATGCTTTCCAGAGCACCAATTTAACCATTAATGTTTTTTATTACATAGGAATAAATTATGAAAAGCTGATATTTTGAAAGTAGTAATGTAGTATCCAGATGAATCTTATGATATGCCAATTAATTATGTTTTTCCTTGCATACAAATCTTAATGGATGGTCAAAGGGGAGTTTGTAAGAGTCTAGATGTTTGCAAAATTTATGGAACGGAGTAAGAATGAGAAACAAAACAACAGAATACATATATTAAGGATTTACACTCCAGTAAAATCTTCAGATTGATTTTCCCCTCCTACCCAGATGGTTTAGAATTTGAATGTTGAATCCCTTGACAAAAACCAGAATTTCACTCTTCCTAACCAGTGCATTTTCTAGATTCCTTGCTCAATATAAAAGTGAATTTATACATGCAACAACCATTTGCTACTTCACACTAAATGAACAGTGTTATCAGGTTGACAAACATCACAGGATTGATAAGAGTAAAATCAGTTATATTCCCATCACCTTCCCCTTGACAATTATGGCTACAGCACCATCCACAACCCCAACACTTACGGATCACTACTAGCTATTACTGTCTACTACCACCAGAATTCTAGTGAAACTACATCTTGCCCATCCCCTTCCCCTTGACAATTATGGCTACAGCACCATCCACAACCCCAACACTTACGGATCTCTACTAGTTATTATTTTCTACTACCACCATTTTCTAGTGAAACTACATCTTGCCAGAGTCAGCCAGAGCCACCACTCACAGATAACCCACAGAATGAAATAAAATAAAATAAAATAAAAACTGCCTAGGCTATTGATGCATAATAACTTGATAAGAAAGTAATGACCTTTGGCAGATAGAAATATCAAAGAACGCAATATGATCACTTCATCAACTCATTCATGGAGGGTTTAAAAGAAAGTAGAGCCTTGACAGTAAGTATACCAAAGTCCAAATTATTATATAAACAAACATGACATCATCAGAAAAAATTAAGTGAAAAGATTTAACAAATCAAAATATAATATCCTAACAAATTAAGGCGATTAATAATAGTTTCAAAGGGCACATGTTTATGTTTTTTTCAATAAGATTAGTTTTCCTTTACTGTTAACGCCCCAAGTATAAAGATAATTTTAGAATGAAACAAACTTTTATCAAATAATCAAGATGGACAATGAAGAAGACAGTAACAAATTATTACAACTGCAACAAAGAACCAGCAACAAGATGATGTGATTCATTGATATGTTTTTGAACAATAATCATATTAAAAATTAACCAACATTTATCAGGTTGAAAATTTAATCTTCTCTGAACTTTTCTGATTTTATACAAAATTTTCTGTGACAAGAGAATAGATATTGTAGAAAATAGAACCTAAGAATCATTTTTTAGTAAGGCCTTATCAACAAACAAAGTGATCAATATAGGCATATAGATGTATTCCGACAAAGTAATCCAGACAGAGTGGTACAATCGCATATTTAACAATAATGGGCTTTATATATGAAACATGGAATCTAGGAAAATACTTTGAGGGATCAACAGAAAAATATTTACCCAAACAACCATGGTTCCCTTCTTTTTGTGTCATGATGGGCATGCCCACGGAAGAAAGGATAGTAAGCACCCAATTGATACCAGCGCACCAGCAACTCAGGTTCAGGGTTACCAAAAAACCCACCAATATCAGCACCTATACAAAAAGAAATTCAGCAAAGAGAAATTGTATATGGTTGAAATGTGTCTTTTGAGATGAAAAGACCCTATCTTACCAGAAAAAGTTATTCCTGTCAGTCCCATGGCCAAAACCATTGGAACTGAAACCCTTAATTGCTCCCATTCAGCTGTATTATCTCCAGTCCAAACAGCTCCGTATCTTTGACTGCCAGCAAAGAATGCTCTTGACAAAACAAAGGGTCTATCCTTCCCCTCACCTCGCTTCACAAGTCCCCCAGCTGTGCCCATATGGAAATAATAACCATATGCATTATGTAGCTCCCTGTGTTCAACACCTCCAACATGTAGTGCATCTCTAGGCATTGTAACCTGGTTGTTCCATAAAATGTCATTAAAACCGCAGCCAGACAATTATGAAATAACATTCATGGGATCATATCAAGCCATCATGCTGCCTCAAAGAAATACCCAGAGAGAGAAAACTAAATCTAGATAAAATGTGAAGTGATGACAGTAAGAGTGCTCTAAATTATCACACATTCTACAGAACCACATTAATTATTCTTGGAAGCAATAAATTCATGATTACTTGTTCCAAGAAGAGACAAAGAAGAATTTTCAGGAAAGTAAATTTAAGGCCCACATCAAATGAGGAATTATAAAGGGCAAATCCTATTTCATGATTATAATAAGAATGACAAAATCCACATAGATCTTCTATCCAAAAATAAATAAAATGAAATAAAAATCCACATAGATTAACAAGATGCAAGCAACACACTTATTAGAGATCGGGATTATGAATGGGAATGGGAACAAGAATTAAAGATTGGAATTTTTTAATATAAAGCTCACACCTTTATCGGAGAATTAAAGAGAGAATAGACATAAGAATTACTCAGTGGAAATCACTAAACAATCCCAACTCCTTTGACTCGTGATAAAATAGCCTGGAAACATTTAGCTAATATACCAACATGTCCTTTCAATAATAATCTATACTAATACCCTCCTTACTTTTTTTTTTCAATAACATAAGGATAAAAACACTCCCTCAAACTTGTCAATATATGGCAAAATAGTCATTATATCATATGCTATGGTGTTCAATGATTTTTATTTCTTAATTACCCTTCTCGGCACCATTTCCATCTCATCAAGCAAACATGGAATCTAAACTTACAAGCCTCTATCTTCTATCCCATCCTCATATTTTCACTAAAACATCATGAATTTATCTTGTCAAGATATTAAAAAAAAAAAAAAAACACGTATAAAAAAAACCTACAGCATGACTCGTTTAAGAAGTTATAAAGTAGTGTGAAGAAGTCATTTTAGATATTAAAGAGGAAGTAGTGGACAAAAAGATACCTCAGGTCCATTAAACACGGATGGCTCATTCATGTCATTCCAAATATATAATGAGGGTGTTGATCCAACATAGTTCTTGTAGGAGAATTTTTCTGCCCACCACTCCCTAACCTCTGGACTCAACATATCCAGGTATGAGGAGGATCCAGGCCAGCACCATCCATCATAATCCTTCCCAGTTGCATCCTTAACATAATGCCCTTTCTCTGAGGCTTCTTTGTGAATATAGTAGGAATCATCCCGCTTTATGTGTGGATCAACAATAGTAACCATACGCCTCCCCTTGCCAGCCAACTTGTTCTGCATCTCTTCTGGATTTGGGAAAAGCATCCTATCCCATGTAAAATACTTCTTTCCATCAGTATGTTCAATATCAAGCCATAAAACATCATACGGAATATCATACTCATCAAACTTCGAATCAACATGATAAACATCCTCCTCATCCCTATAGTTCCACCTACATTGGTGATAAGCCGTAGCAAAATGTTGCGGCATTGCAGGCATCCCCGTAACAGACACATACTGCCTAACTACATCTTTCGGCCCAGGACCCACAAAGAAAAACGCATCAATAATACCAGCCTCACTCATCCACAATGTATCAATCCTCTTCTGCTCCGAGGGCAACGAAAGCCTCGATTCCCCAGCATCCCAACCATCCCCAAGAACATCAATCTGCATTTCAGCAGCATTCAACCAAAAGAACCCAGAAGTTCCCCGGGCCTTACCATGAGCAAGCATGAACGGTATCGATCCATACAACCCGAAAGGCGACTCATGAAGATACTCAAACACATCCAAATTGAAAAGCCTATAAGGTTCAGAAAATTCAATACCAGGGCCTCTAGTAGGCTTAAGTGCAAGACTAGTAGCATGTTCAGGAATACCATAAACAAAATCAGCATCATAAAATGAAACATCAAAACTAATAGATTGAGGACCATAAGGTCTAGTATCAGTATGACTCCTAAAATTCTCTTCCCAATTATCCCCTTCATTTTTTTTCACCCTCAATTGCTCAAAATCAAACAACCCGTGCGAATTAATTGAAATTACACGGTTACCTCCATTTTTGTCTCTCACAAAGACCTCGAACGGGTCCCTTCGAAGCACGGCTTCATACCCATCAGCCAAATAAACAACAATTGAAGAAACCCCAGAATCTCCATCAATCTTCTCCTCAGAAAACCGCTGCAACCAGAGCTTTTTCTCCAGAAAATCACTCTCAGTCACACTGGGAACTTCAAAACGCTTCTTGGGAGGGTTTAGGGTTTGATCTTCATCAATCTTAACCCTCAAAATCCCATCTTGGTAAGCTGAAAACCTCAAAATCAAGGGTTTTTGGACAAGATCTTCAACCCCATTTTCCTGATTCGAAGAATCAGTGGAATTATGATCAATCTGAGGTGGGTTTTTAGGGATTAACTTAGCGATGAGATCGCCATCAGAAATTTCGACATCAACAGCGATTAGAGAACAGGAATTGGGTTTTCGAGAACGAGCTCGATTGCAAAATGGGGTTTGATTACAATTGCGAAATTCATCCTTTTTCCAGGACAAAACAGAGGTGAAAATCAGAAAGAAAGAGAGGAGGAAGAAGAAGAAGAGTGAAGTAAGGTGGGGTTTGAAGGATTTCATCGTTCAAAATTCTGGGTAAGTGTTACATTGAATCAAGGAATTCATTCATATTAAGTATTAACCAATGTCGTTTATACGAGGGTAGACCGGTAATTTCATCCTATTTAGTAAGGGTAAAATTGTAAAGATGCGGGAGGTCCATTAACTTTAAAACCTCCGACGTTAACAACTTTTTTTTAGGTTTTTTTTACACTACTGTTGTTCGTTAATTCCAACCTCTCAACGTTCTCCATTGAAGTGCAATCAACGTTCTCCATTAAATCTAATTCTTGTATCCTCCGTTAAAGCAGCTTCTAAGGTAAGTTGTTTGCTGCTGTTATCTGTTGAATAATTTTGAGAATTGTAGACAAAATTCATGTTAAATTGTTAATTAATTAATTTACTTAGGTAATGGTGTGAATTAATTAAATAAGATTATTAAAGTAAAAAGACAAAAAATATAATGGTTTAGAGAATTATGGCTGCCATTGCTCTGCCCGGTCTGGTGGTGCTGGCCTGACCGGGCGCGAGGCTGACGACTGATGCCCGATCGGGCTGCCGTCGCCCGGGAGGGCGCGATTTGGGTCTGGTTTGTTTCTGACGGTTATCTTCATTGGTGTTTGATGTCGTTTGGCTTTGTGAATTGTGATATTGCTTTAGTATAAATATGTTTAAAATACATATGATGGGATTTACAATATACTTGTCTCAAGAAAGAAAGTCAGTTTGCTTTTCTTTCATGAAACCTTATTGCAAAACCGATTTATCATCATCATATTTTACCAAATTTTGTTTACATTTGACCACAAATTTACTAACACTATGTGGTTGTCTTCGTTGTATCTCCTTTTAATTTTGTGATACCCGGTGTGTTAAATCAGGATCGAAATGTTACTTTGAAAACCTGATTTTGTTCCGGCCTCGAAGTGTTAATTTGTCGCACAAAGGATTTTAGAAGTTCCCTCTAGGTTTTCTCCTTGGGAGGATTTTTTGGCTCCCTCTAGGGTTTCTCCTTTGAGAGGGTTTTTTTAGCCTTCATTGCTAGATTTTCACTACTTTTTTGAAGGTTTTCCTTCAATCTTCTCCTTCTCACTCTTTCGCTTCCATCTCTTTTCTTCTGATCTCAATTGTAAATTTTTGTAGGGGCTTCCATCGTAATTTTTACCGGTGGTAAGCCCCAAAACACCTTTTTAATTGCTTTCAATAAAATATCACATCTTTATGATGGAGTTTGATCTATTAGGTTTATTTTATTTGTTTGTTCGTCTGTCAAAGTTTAAAGATTTAGGGTTTTACAATCTCCAAAATTGTCTAGAAGGCCATATGAGTTTTTTCACCCAAACAACTATTCATATGTGGATCTCAAGCCGAATTAGTGCTAACTCACAGATTGTATTGATTCAGATGAAGATTTTTATAAAGGCGATCGTTGATCGAATCTGCGATGTAACTAGTTATAAGGTGAATTGTATTTGTATTGGAATTTTAGATGTCTTCGGAATTGTTTGTAAGTGCCGTTTGGCTATCTTTCATTAATGAAATCCTTTCTCTTCTTGTCAAAAAAAATTTGTCCAATTTTCGTGTCATTTTTGTGACCCACCAAAATAATTTCCCCAATATTATCATCATCATATCAATTTCACAATATAGGGTTTATATTTGTTCTAATCTAAAGGGTTCGTAAATCTGAACTATTGGTTAACATTCTAGTTTATTTTATTATATTGTGATGAGAGATATATTTACAGATTTATGTCAGAAATCAACTTGAATTTTTCCGAAACATCATAACCAAAAAAAGGAAAATTATGTGCCTAATTTGATTATTGAATCAAATATCCGTAAAATTCAATATTTTTGAGATAATTGAATATGGATTATGAAATTAGATCTCTTTTCCCTTTGCATTGTTCACATTTTGAACTTTGGACAATTAGAGATGAAAGGCTTAGAGTATTTCTAGACAGAATGTGTGTCAAAATCATAGAAATCATCCGTTAATACCTCCCTAAATTCCATTCCAATTGATGAACCACCCCACTATGAACCTTTGACACCCAATCGAACTATTTTTGCTTGTGTATATATATATATATATATAATCTTGTAATCGAAATGTGTTGTGCACACCCAAATTATCAATTGCAAACTTTATTTTGAATTATGATATTTGATTTCAATTAATTTATTTGGAAAGTCCGAACTTATGTTGTCTTCTTCTTTTGTTGAGTACTTTTTAACGACTTATCTTATTGCAGTTTGGAATTCCATGGAATCTTGTTCAATTATCGTTAGAGGTCTTGATAGTAAGAATAAATCATATTGGTTTAAGGAAGATGTGACTACTTTTGTGTATAGATTGCTACAACGTATACATGGAAGACTACGAAACGTTTCACACAATCACACATTTGGCACCTCCAATTCTGCTGTTTTCAAACAAGTCACCCTTCCTGAAATACAACCTCATTATCGAGATAATGAGCCTCCATTACCTTTTACTCGCTCTGCCACTATAAAAAATAGCAGCAAGGTCTATTGTGTTGGTGGTAACAAAGATATTCGTGGGTTTCGTCAAATCATGTCTGAGAGACGTGGGGGTTGTCCGAAGCCAGTTACCGAAGAAAGAGAAATTACTAAGAATAATATGAGTCATAGGATTGTGGAAATTAATTTTGGTGCAATTGAAAGTTATTTTGGTGCTCCTTTAGTCTCCCCAAGATTTTGCCCCAAGGTTGTGACTATAAGGAAAAATGTTTTGCCCTCCTAGTTCTGAAGAGGAAAGAAGTAGGGTTCCTTTTGCTGAGGTATTTGACCCAGTAATTGGAGAATGTTCACCCCTACCCGAGATGCCATACCCTAGGATTGGTGAAGGGTATTTGGTAGTTGTTACTTTTCTAGGTAGTAGAGGGGAGGAAAAAATACTAATTATGTCACGAGCACCTTCGGGTAGCTCAACTGCTCTCCTTATAGCTGTCTATGACACCATTTGCAAGTCTTGGACAAAGTGGGCTGATCCCGAGGGACTTCTCTATGATTGTCTTGATGATATCTTTGGGGAACCTGTGGCCGTGCGTGACCAAAATTCTGCCTATTGGCTGCGGGGTAGGTTTAGAAATCCTGGGAAAATATGTTGCTACGATTGGAAAACAAAACAAATCTTTCAAGGAACTATTTTACATGGTTTCGAAAATGATGAACCTATTTAGATGGCATTAGAGTTCTCAATCCATCCACTCATTTCCATTTTTCCTTCTTACTCATCCACAAGAAAAAGTCTTCTGATTCTTCCGGTATTAATGAGTTGGACATTCAATTAGTCGGATGTCAAAACAATATTGTTAAAGGCCTAATCAAAGTTGTAGAAGCTAGGTGTTGTAAATCTTTCAAGCTATGATATTGTAAGTCTTCAATCTCATCTTCTACTCCCTCCGTCCCAAAAAGAACGACCCATTTGAGTTGATTACGCGGGTATTAAGGAAGTTAAGTAAAAAGAAGTAAAAGTATATTGGAAAGATAAATTTACATGGGGTTTGTGAAAAAATAGAGAGAGAAAGTAATAAAATAACATGGAAAATCAAATTTTTATATGAGGAAGCTAATTTTGCACAAATATTGTAACAAATTGGTGGGTCTTTTAATGCAAATGGGTCATTCTTTTTGGGACAAAGTTTTGGCCAAATGGGTCGTTCTTTTTGGGACGGAGGGAGTATATGTTTGTTATAATGTTGTATATTATTTGTTATGTGCTACTTAATTTTTGTTACAATTTTGTATATTATTCTGAAGTTTTAATATAATGTTGATTTAGTGTCATAAAGTGGACCGTGGACTGTGTTTTAGTATGTTTATGCTTAAGTTTTAATGTGATTTGCAGTGTAAACCTTGTTTTGTTGTTGATTTGAGTAATTTTGGATGAATGTAGATGTGGCCGGGTATAATGCAGCTGGCAAAGGAAGGCGGTGTGGATGTCATTGAATCATATGTATTTTGGAATGGCCATGAATTGTCTCCTAACAATGTGAGTTAGAAACATGTGAAAATTGGTGTTAGGGATTTCCTTTTATCAAGTACTTTTTGCTAATCTGCCAATTTTGGGCTGTTGACTACATACACTGAGGCACTGAGCAGCTCAGCTTTTGAACTGAATTTTTTTTGAAGGGAAGCTTTTGAAGTGAAGTATTGACACAATTGTTCTCAAACAAATAAAAGGGTTTTTATTCCCTGCAATTCATGTATTAAACTTGAAAATGCAATCAGTACACTTTATTTTCTGCTGTACATTTTATTTCTTACCAGCATGCTTACAAGTAAAAATTAAATGTAAGACTAGTACAAACTAACATCTGAAATCATGGCTTAAAAACTATTTCCTGTAGAAACCTGCACCTTAATCAGTAGTTCAGTACTCACTGAAATGAGCTTGTGGAGTTGATCAAGGAAACTCCTCAAAGTAACAAAATTCCAGCATTCACTATCTTTTTCGAAGCCCCATG
Organism: Chenopodium album; assembly: GCF_948465745.1. NCBI lineage: Eukaryota > Viridiplantae > Streptophyta > Magnoliopsida > Caryophyllales > Amaranthaceae > Chenopodium > Chenopodium album. The sequence goes on from NC_137855.1 coordinate 5,067,487, forward strand.
ATAGGCTTTTTGACACTTCACATCCGGCCTCTTAGCTGGTAAATCAGGCACCTACAGTTCTTCTTTTAGCATCATAGTGCTTCCTTAATAGAGTAGGTCTTTTCTTGTTATCTAAGTGCACACAACACAGACCAACCTTGAGCATCCTTTCCATGTCTTCCTTAATATACTGCCCCATCATCCTCCAATCAACGGCCTCAATCAGCTTACCCTTCTCCCACAGGTTCCATATCCAATCAATGAGAAAACCTTGTTTGTTCTCGATTGGCCTTCTTCTTGTCACCACGCACCTCCAAAACCTTGACTTCAAACTTAATAGTAGGAACACCAAAGTGAAGATACTCTGGGGCTAAGTACCCCCATTGTCCCAACTGGAATAGTCGGTTCCCTCAATCTAGAATCCCGGTCATAGACCTCAACCAATCCAATATCACCAAGTTTAGGTTTAAACTTTAAAATCCGAATTAAGCATCACATTAGAATTCTTAAAATCCCTATGAATGATTTGCCTGTTGCATTCTTCATGCAAGTATGTAAGACCAGAAGTTATACCGAGAACAATGTTCAGCCTTTGTTCAAAAGTAAGCACGTGAAAAGCAATCTGTATGCAGATTCTGATCAAGGTTACCATAGGCAGAAATTCATACACAAGGATAAGTTCATTTTTTTCAATCTTCGAGTCATAGCAGCACATTCATTGGTGAAGGATCTAATGAGATTAAATTACCATCACTAGCATTATTGAATCTTTTAACTACTTGTTCATGGAAAAGAATTCCCTTATGAACACTTGCTGATGCTACTATGATCCTACTCTTGCTGAAACCATCAGTAGCCAATTTGATCCAATGAAGCCATGATGGTGATTTCTTGTGGTTCCAAAAAAAAATAAAAAAATAAAAAAATAAAAAAAATAAAAATAAAAATAAAAATAAAAATAAGAATGTGGCAAATTAATTTATTGTTCACATTAATATTGTATTGCAAGCATTAATTAGTCATCATTAAGTCTGAAATTATGCTACGTGTTCAACTTTTTCTATGCGTTTATGGAGGCAGCTAAGAATCCTAAGATACATTAGACACTTTCAATGGATACTCTATGGTGGCATAATGAGGCGTACTACAAATTAATTCCATATCTTTTTCAGTTTTATAAGCCTACTTCTGTGAAAATTAATGGAGTGCCAAGTATTACTCATCATAGTATTACTTTGGGAATGAATAAGAACAAACAAGTTTCCACACTTCAGTAACCTAAAGGGAGAGATCGCTTATATATCAAAGTCAGTTATTCATCAAATGTATTATTTAGAAAATTAATAGTTAAAAATTGAAAAGCAATAATTAGATGCCTCAAACATGACATACAATACAAGAATTACATTTATACACTACTAAACTAGCGACAAGCCGACAAGGCAGAATTAAAACTGAAATCTGTGTGAAAAAAGGGAGAGACCCTGCCGAAAATCTCAAGGCTTCCATAATTTCATGCTGCAGTCTTCACCATAGGTAGCCACAAGATTTATGTGAGGGTGGTGTGTCACCCCGATTACATCTTTCTCATGCACCTGCCACGATAAAAATCAAACGATAATCAAACCAGAAGTTATGATTAACCAGAATGTATATATATTTATGACAAACCACTAAGTTACCTTCATCAGATGTTCTAATTTACCAGACTGTTGGCTGAAACAATACAAATTTCTGCCAAACAGAAAGAATGTTAACAGGTGTTATTGGAGGGTTTCAATTACAAAAGGAAGCTATAATTGAAGAATATCGTTGGTAGAATACCTGTCTTCACCAACACAGTAAATCCACTCCCCTTTTGGTGATACACAGGCCGCAGAAAAGTCTCCACCTTCTCTCTTACCAGAAGAGAAACTCTTCACAACCTGCATCAAGTATTTTGAGTCAGAAAATGCTGCTAAAAGTGCCATGAAATGTTGAACCAGAAACAATTTTCAGCCTGATTATCTCAATAACATTGTTGGCTCAGATGCAGTATATTACAAGATTTACAGCAGAGTAAGTGAATACAGCTTGCCACTACCAAATGTAGCAAATGGATGAACCACTCATCAATTCTTACTATAATTTCATGAAAAATGAGAGGAGATTTGAATCTATCTATGCAACTTAGCAAGTTCTCAAATTCAACTAAAGAAATGGTTCAAGGTATTTCAAGGGAATATTCAATTTGTTTCGTATACTATCAAATTCACTCATTGAGTATACACAGAATTAGAGTCATGCGCTATTTGATAAATCAGTTAACAGATCTCGTTGAGTGCTAAATTAAACTACCATGTGCAAGAGCATACCTGTCCTTGGAGTGTCATGATATATATGGACGAGGTCTTGTTGCAAACAACAATGTGATCCATATTTTTGGGAAATAAATGAACAGAATTTACAGAAGCATCTCCACCCTGGATTATAGAAAGGTAATGGTTGTAACACAACACAGCTTCCATTGATCAAGTATAATATAAGAAGGAACAAACAACAAAGCATCAAAGATTACCCTTAAAGGCGGTGGTGGTTTAAAAGTCTGTAGACACTCAGTTGTCTTGACATCCCAAACCTGTTCCATAAGATTACAAAAAGAAATATGAAATATTAGAAAGGAAAAATAAAAGAACTTAGAGCCAGGTAGATGCCTATAAGTATTTAATCACTTGGACAATTCACCTTGATTGTGCAATCGCTAGATGCTGTGATCACACGGCTACCGTCATTTGTAAATATTGCATGATTCACATAAGAGGTATGCCCACGAAATTCCTTCAACAATTTCCCAGACTTCAAACCATGAACCCTGAGTTCAATCAATATCACTTTTTAGTGAATATAAATGCTGTGAGACCAATGTGGAGAGCCCATCAAATTAAGCCAGACAATGGAAATTGATTATGCAACGCTAAGAAGCAAGATAAATAAATTTTAAAAAGAAAAAGAAAAGAAGAAGAAATGACTGACTGAAACATTTAGAGTCAAATATACGAGAAACTGTAGAGAACAAAGAATACAGCACAGAACATTAGCTTCTTTTTTTCTTTCTTAATTTTTATTAATTATTATTATTACTATTTGAAATCACACAGAACATTCGCTAACTGTCGATTACCAAATTGTCAGCACTACCTAAAACATTTTTGAATCATAAAACTCGTAAGTCAATCAGGAGATCCAAACCTGGCAGTGCTGTCAAAAGATGTACTCAATATCTGACTTCCATCTCGAGAAAAGCAAAGACTTGTAATTCCCATAGAATGAGCACGTTCAAGGCGTCGCAAACACTGACCGGTTCTAATACGCCAAACCTGCAGACAGGTACAAGGTCCAGCAACAATTTATCAGCAGTCTTTCATTCCATGAATAAGAAGCTAATTAAGGTCAATATAGACACATTTCTATGCTATAAACCAACATCAGAAGCTATACACAGCATAATTATAGTTGTTGAAACATTACAATAGAGAATTAGAGATTAACCAGGACAAAATGCTAAGTATAAGGACATATCATTCTTAAAGACTAATGTCCCTCCAATTTAACTACAGTATGACACAGGCTCTTCACTGTTCCAGAAAATATAAATAAGTCCTTACTTTGATCTTTCCATCTTGAGAACCGGACGCAAGCATCTCTGAATCTCTACTAAAATCAGCACAAAGGACTGCTTCCTCATGCATCATAAATGTCTCCTGTTAAAATACAAATCAAGTTTATAAATAGAAAATTTAACCCAACAACAAAAAAGAATTCAATGAATAGATTTTACTCAATAAAGCTCAACACAGTTGCCCTAGCAGAAATTATAAGGATTTCTGAAAGAAATTTTTTAATTTTTACAGAACAATGCAAAATCATCTAGAATAGGGGGGTTTTTGTACCATTAATTTGAAACATATCAACAGTGGAAGGGGACAAGCATTTTTCAAGGGGTTAACTGCTATCTTCTCGACATTTGGAGCAGTAAGAAAAACAAGTAGAGTTTAACCACTGTGGCGGTGGCTAATTAATAGCTATACAACATACATCTAGAAATAGTCTTCTCAAAACTGCAATACTCCAGGATTACAACACAAATGACATCCAGCTCAAATTGAATTCAGTTACAAACTCAATCAAACGACGAGGAACTTACATCAGCCTGGTACTGAAGATCTTTCTTGAGCTTCCCACTAACATGGTCCCATACCTGATCATGTAAATCTAAGAATATATTTCAAAATGAAATGTAGATACAAAGATCCAGATATACATACATACTATAATATACCTCAATAAATCCATCAACAGAGCAAGAAACAAGAAATTGCCCATCAGGTGAAAACCGAGCACATTCTGGATGACTTTTCTTCCCAAACTGCATAATAGAATTCAATAAGTGAATGATGGAAATGAACCTCAAACAGTAAATAACTTCAAAATTACCCATGGAAGTCATCCTATATCCTATAGAAAGTTGCGGAAGTCTCAAACTGCATGAATCTCATCTTTATAATTTTCCTCAGTAGGCTATCTCTCAGATTTCTTTCACATGAATGCGGCACAGGAGATTATGTAGCATATATGACACAAAATTACACTAGTAAGAGAGGGAAACGAGAGACATTGTAGTACTAATGCCCCAAACGGGGCAAGATAGTCCTCAACAACGTGAAATTCTGATAGAATAATAACAATAGCAGATACGAGCAATCTGTACAGAAACTTCAATTGGCTTAATGTTCTTAGGATTCCACTGCTCCACATCATATCATGTCCACTACAGTCTCATTCTTATGTACTATTTTCCCTACTACTTCAATTTGCAATCCTGGTGCCAATAATTAAAAGAAAAAAAAGGGGGAAATACATGGAACCCAAAACTCACTCCAACTATAAAATTAAAATTACACAGCAATGAACATACAGTTCACTAAGTACACCATGTCAAGCACAGAGTCAATATCATTTGCAAATTTGTTAGCATAGTATAAACATATTTTGTTATATATGATTGAAAACCAATTCTACCTTGATAGTATGTGTAAGTGTCGTAGGATACATATCCTCAACATCTTGTTTCATTGCAGCAGTTCCACGGAATAAATCAAACTGTGTTCCGGGAGGAAGCAAACCTGAGAATGGAAAAAGTAGTTCAAAAAGTACTTTATAGAAGCATAACATTTTTCAACCAGTGGGAACTAAAGAAATAAATCCAGCAGTGTGACAACCAAGGAACATATTCAAGAAATGCCAAAATCAACTTCTAAAATTAGAGAGATCTTACTACTTTACTAGTACTCTAATTCTAGTCAAAGCGTTTATTTCACGGTGGGCTAAGATGTGCAGACAGTTCAGCAAAGGCACCAATTCAATGAGGAAATACAGTTTAAAGGCTACAACCATCCATTACTAATGAAAAGCTCTGGCCTTGGGGAAAGCATTTACCGTATGTTTGTCACAAGCTCAAATCAAACATTTATAAAACATAAACTAAATTAATTCAATGCACAAAAATTCCTTATAATGTTCAGCATTTCTACAACTTTATATTTGAAATTATACTTTAGAAATTCAGTGACTAGTTCTAATATCCCTGTTCAGGAAATGGATATCATATACTTCCTCTATAAGATTAACAATGCAAATAGCAAATAAGACTGAAAAGTAAATATGATGTCAATTTCTCTTTTCATTCAAAACATGCACCCAAAAACAAATCTCAAGTTTCTCTTCCATAACATAAGATATAGAGTTCTAACGAACCTTGGTGCTGTTGCCACTTCAAAGCTTGCCCAATCAAAGCCATCAATCGTGATGGTGGAACAACAGAAACTTCTGAAGAAAGAGCTGAAACAAAAGGGTGAAAGAAAAGGACAAGATATCAAGATTAACAAGTAATACAAAAGCCAAAGGTAGTTTAATAGGAGTTGCAATTGTGCGAACAAAGAATTTGAAGCAATAAGGCTCGTAACGCATCTCATTGGTAGTTTGGAGTTTTAGAAAAAAGTAACTGAAAAGGCAAAGTACCATTATACATAATAATGATAAATCTTTTAAATGGGGAGAGAGTGCAATATTCATAGAGGTTCAGCAGACCATCTCACCAAAATTCAATCTATAGTTTATCTTTCTTCCACTTATTTAAATGAATTATAATAGAAACTTTAATCATAATTGTTTAAATTAAAATTAAAACAAAACAAAACAAAAAAAAAAAAAAAAAAAAAAAAAAAAAAAAAAAAAACAATAATAGACATTCAAACCATACAGCATGAAATATTAGAGCAATGAAAAGAAGAAAAGTAAACCTTGTGCAATTTGAGCACGTCGTCTTTCTTTAGTTGAATCTTGATAAGCCTGTCAAAAAAAGCCACTGATAAGCTAGATACAGCTCCATGAATGCTGACTGAAACTTTTGCAATTTCAATTGCAGGAGTGTATAGAACATCAATATTGCAAATATTACAACCGTTAACAAATTATGGAATTAGGATCCTAAAGGAAATACTTAGTACACAAATATTTGTTCAACATGCAGAGTTCATATCTCATACATAATACTAGATGAGACACCCAAAAAATTAACCTCAAAAGGATTTTTAATTGAACCAAAAAAGAGGATGGGATTTATGCCAAATTATACTATATCACAGCAAGATAACTCCAGCCGAACCACCCCAATCCAACCTACGTAATACTAGATGAGACCAAAAAATAAGCCTCCAAAGTTTTTTTAGTTAAACCAAAAAAGAGGATGGAATTTATGCCAAACCATACTATACATCACTGAACCAGTTGAACAGTCAAACGACCCCCCCCCCCCCGCCACACAACAACAACAACAACAAAAACCTACTGAATTGAGCTACCCAGAAAACCCTATAAATCTCAAAGGTTGCAGGTTGCATATCTGGCCTACAAATACAATAGAAAGTTAGAAACAAAGATATAAAACATCTAATTCCCCAAGCACAACACACTAACACACAACACCAGACAAAATGCAGTTTTCAATGTCACAAAATCAACAATACTTCATCAATTTCACCATTGTCTACACAAAGGACTCAACCTCCTTCGGGACCTCAAACAAACAAAGGATAAGGAGGAAAAAAATATGGAACTTCTGCAATATTTACAAGAAGGAACTATTTACCAGAAATTCCTCAAAAATGCAAAGATTATATCCAAAAGCCTCTAAAAATACCAAACAAATATGGAAGCTCATTATACTTGCAATCAGGCAAATTATTCCAATATGGAAACTTCAAAAGGTGAACATTGATCTCTTTATCCGGGAAGAACAAAATAGGAGCATTATGACTAGTATAGTCGCTTAGATGCAAAGAAGATAGGGGGAAAGAAAACAGGGAGCACTAGCTCCCTACCCTAGACTCCTGTCAGCTCAGAACTGTTCTTACTAAATTACTTTCCTACCACACGTACAAATAAATTAGATACATGAAAAAAAAAAATCCACTAACTAGTGTAGAAAGTAAGCACAAATCTACAAGGCATCTCAATATATCATTGTAACTCCATCTTTTCCTTATGACCACTTGATTCTTTAAGTAGCCATGATCCAAGAGGAAACATCCATAAAATTTTTCTTAAAAAGTGTGGTGTTCTTCTATGTATACACCCAAAATCCTATTATGTATTCCAAGTCATAAAGTAGACTCTCTTCTTTTAAAACACAGTCAACTAAAGAAATCCCACAAGTATCCAATAAATTAGCAACATCCCAACAATACTAGAAAGGTAAAGGCAGCATAAAAGGGATGTTAGAAAGATAGTTGAGTCACAACTAGAAATAGCAGTAAAATCTCCATTAAGGGCCATCGGTTTCACAAAGAAAAAAATTGGGGAGTACCCCTTGAAATACACTGAGATAGAGATTAGACATCTAAACTCCCCACATCACACAGCAAGATAGGCCAATGCATCATAGAGAGGTGACTTCAAATAAACCAAGCAGACTAAACTTAAGACAATTCTAAGCCTTGAAACCACCTTAATTGCTTGCAATACACCTATATCAATTTTTACTCAATGAAGACCATCATAGAGTACAATAATAAAATCAACTACAAATTATGATAGACAAAGACAGCTCCCTCAACCTAAACCTTAGAAAGTTAACAAAATCCTAAAGAAAATTGAGGGAGAGTTCTATATTGACAAGTCTAAGTAATCTAAATTTATTTGGACTTGTCTGGACTAACTGGAGCTTTTCCAAACTCATAAGTATATATTAGAGCTTACTGTAGTTGTGATAGAACTTGAATAGCCTTTAATGTAACTTATCAGTAATAAGTTTCCCAAAAACTTTTTGCCGTAGGTGAAAAGAGCGTAGCCTCAAGGTTTAAATGCCAGTGTGAAAGAGAATAGGGGTAAACAGGTCTAACAAACCATTTCCAACAGCGCTAATTCACTAATATCCACGAAATGCCAATAACAAATAATTCCTATTTCCCACTTCTTCCACACTCCAAGCCTTAATCACCATAACTGACCAACTCAACCTATCATAAAATTCACCTTAATGATAATATCCTTCAAAACCCAACATTGTCTAGAACCACAAAGCACCTCAACAGACATAGGAGTTGTGTTCAAAATCAGCTTCACTCCAACAAAAGAAAATCCGGCAACTAAAGTTGTAAAAAAAAAAAAAGAACACTGCCAAGCCTGTCAGAAACAGCCTTAGGTGAAGATTATGAATACGATAGAGGATACTAGAAACAGCCCCCCGCACCCCCACCCCCCACCCCCCCCCCCCCCCCCAGAAAAAAGAGGGTAACAAAAGTCCAGCTCCTAGTCACCAACCACCCATTTTAGGAAAACCTATAGGGTACTAGAAAATGGAAAGTAATCTTAAGGAAGTGAGCCCAAGTGCCCAACAAAACCAAGAATTATAATACTCTTCATGCTATAAGAAATGCAAGCATCATCAACATAGGACATGTTTGACTGTTAGTAGTTAGTAGAATATATTAATGAGTTTGATTAACACATAAAATAGAGAAGTATTCAGTAAACTACAAAATGTATATTAACATTGGTCGATTTGGTTTGTAGAGAAGCACATAAGGGAATAAAGTACAATTTGCTTTAAAGTTCAAACAGTAACATACAATAATAAATGATATTCAAAGGAGAAAATGTGCACTTTAACTTGTAAGCAAATCTACTCTTCAACATGTTCTTTCCATAAGCATACTATTATTATCCCTTTTGACGGGATTGCATCATCATATTGTAAAAGAGATGGTGTACTTCATAATGACCAATGACACCCTCCACTTATCCTTCCCTCTCACAAAGTAACCCACTCCAAAATTTTCTTACTCATACTCCTCAACTCTTCAGCTCTTTTTACGACAATTCATACAGCTCCTGAACTAACAACCCATTGCTTCTAACCTAATATCTTTTCATAAAACACTGGCATCATCAAAATCCTTCTTATTCTAGTTACAAAGATCTTAAATTCTTGAAATTCTTCTTAGGCTCTTTATATTCTTAATAACAGCCAAGTAGTCGTCATCTGCTAGGCTCAAAATTAACCAGTTAAGCCACACACAGAATTTAACTCAATGTCGATCAATCCCAAGATCAGACCTTCATTGTATGAACTTTTCCAAGAGGTTCCATCCTACACTATTCCCTTGGTCATTAACCAGTAGCAAGCCTCAAACGCCACCGTTCCTTTCCTCCCTGCCCCACCCCTGCACATAAGTCTTTATCTACAAAAATAGGACTATTCTCATTTCTCAACTCTCACCAATAAACCCAATAGTAATCTCATTCTCACCAGCTGTCATAAATTGTTCAACAATCTAAATAAATAACAACATAAGACGATTTAGAGTGAAAGCAAGTACCTCATGAGGATCAAAATAGGTCCGAACAAGAAGATGCTCCAACCGCAAGTACCTCTCTGGGTGCTCTTGCTTCATCACACCCATCACTTGGGTCTGCCTCAAAATTGCTCGGGCAGTGTCCAATTCTCGAAGCTCGATCATTTCGAGAACAATCTACCCAAACCCCAACAACAAATCATCAAAATCATATCTTACAAACCCCCCAAAAAAAAGCTATTAATTGAAAATACAAACACACCTGCTCGTACAAATCCTCCAATTTCTTCCTAGGAAGCTTAAGTTGAGAAACTTGAGGCAAAACAGCATCCCACCTCCCACTATTAACATCTGCAATGAATGTTTCATGGCTATCTACAGTGTTCAAAGACACCTGACATTCGCTTTGTAGTGTTTGAAACGTTTGATTTAACGAATTTTCTTTGCAGAATTGAAGAACTATCTTAATCACACTGCAATTTTTACAAATTCAAAGATTAAAGATTGAAACTTTACATCTAAATTATATAATTAAAAAGAATAGCAATGAAATTAACGTGCATTTTTCTGCAAATTTTATTAGAATTTGAAAACAACAAAATAATATGGTTAAAGAATAGTAAAGCTTACTCTCGAGCTTCAATTTCAAGAGTAGACATTGTTGCAAATCAAAAGCTTTGAAGAAGATTAACCAAAAAAAAAAATTGAAGAGAGAGAAAGAGTGAGATTTAATGTTAGGGTTTTAGAGTGATTTAATTTTTGTTTTACGTATTTTCTGAAAGATTATTTTTTTTTCTGGAGAAAGAAGATGAACGATGAAGAGATAGAACGATGGGCTAATGCTCAAGCCCAGTCCAATCGAGGAAATAGAGCAACTCTTTTTTTTTTTTTTTTTTGGAGTGTTGAAGGAGCAAGTATTGCACTTTGGCACTTTGCACATGTAGAATGAAGTTGATTAGTCGGGTTTGAGTCGAGTCAAATTTGACTAAGGAAACTTTCGCTAATGGTACAGGTTAGGTCATAAACTCATGGTCAAGTGAAAAGATTGTAGATTTGGGATTAAGTCCGGTGGTTAATAACAAGTCTATTGTCAATTAGTTTATTATGGAATGATAAAACCCATTGCATTAGAAAGATTTGGGTCTCAATGTCTCATTAATCCCAACATGTGAACGTATTATTAGAGCTTTCAAATGGCAGGATATCATGTTAAGTTTGTATTTGTGTCGATAAATGAATGTGTCACAATTCCTAGATACTACTAATCCAACCCAGTTATTAGATGAGTCGGAACTTGAAACCCTTTACACTAACTTACATTTTAAATTAACAATTAGGTATGTCAACTAGCTTAAGTAGTTTAATTGGTTGTATCAATTCATCTTACTTGCTAGTAAGTATATTTAAATTTTGAATAATCAACTTTAGATTATAGCTCATATGACCATACCTCGATATTGTATTAGTTTTGCGTAGAACATATCAACACTGACTCTACTTTAAACAATTAATCTCATATTGACCCACTTTAAAAAAAACATATCACACGCGACACGCTCTCTTTAATCTCATCAAGTATTTTTGCCAACTCTACTTATGATAGGAGATTAGGAGGTATGCAAGTTCTAGTTAAAGGGTGCAAAGGCATCACTTGCACTCTTGTATAAATTAGTAACTCGGTATAAATTTAGTTGTCGCATTACTCTAACACTATCAATATTCTAATAGGAGCCAGCAATGTTATAGATTATATCTGAGTAGTTCGAGCTAATGGTAAAACACTTTTATAAAGAGGCTTCAAGATCATTACAGCTAAGTCGATGTGTAACTGTAAACAAATATAGAACATGTTAGCAGTTTTTGCCACTCCCTATAGGCTATAGGCTACATCCTTTCACTAACGCCCCTAAATATATCATTACAATTTCTTCCTCTCTAAACAGAAGGGTAAATATACAAACAAAATTTCCTGTACAAAGACAAGAAGAAACTATTCCTACAGAAAAAACACTACATCGTTCCCCATTTACATGAGAGTCATCTTTCGCCAAACATCGTCTCTAAAAGAGCAGCTTCCTCTTCCTGCATCACAACACCAGCTTTTAATGTTTGACATATTTTTCATAATACTGTCATTTTCACAAATTCGCAAGGATAATGAAAATTGTTTACATACCACTAATGCATTAAATTCTGTCTCTTCGTCTATTGCACTTACAACGGCAGGGTCATCCAATATATCCTGATATACAGAAACACGAATGAAGGATGAGAAACGTCTATCCCCATTACTCATGCATTTTTCTAGAAGCAATTTCAATTCCAATATCATGCCTCTTCTAAGATGGTTTAGCATGCAAAACACAACATGTGTAAACACGTGCTTCAACAGTCATACACAGACCAGAGCAGCCTCCATTGTAAAACCCAAGCACCCGTATCACCAATATGCATAGGCAATCCAACGAGAATTAAACAGCTCATGGGAACGGTAACAACAAGAGACAAGACAAATAAGCCAAACATCAACACTTAGGCTGTAAAGAGGGGTTTGTCCCTACAATTCCATGGACTTGGGTGTAAGGACATGTCATGCACCAAACACACAGACACTTGTAAAAGCACTAAATAAATATCCCACGTATGTTGGTTCTCTTAAAAAAGATACTGTCATAGCCCTGATATTGGAATCATGGTTTGTTATACATTCTATCTAAGAACCAACCACAAATGTTTTAATGAAAGAACAACTTTAATACGCCCCTTTAGGATCAAAATTATCTCACGTCATACCTCAAGCTGCTTATTCAATATAGATAGAAATATCATACAGAGTTGGCAGTCCCATTAGCTTTTATTGTATAAATAATAGTTTAAAGAGAAACTTACATCATCGGCAATTCTCAACTGGCCGTTATCATCCTGTGCCAATTAAAAAAAAAAAAAAAAATTAGCTCATTCGATATGAACAGAACAGGAAGTTAACTTGACATTGACCAAATTAAGGCATATTCTCCATACATGATTCTTTATTAAATTCGTTGGCAGTTACAAATATCAAAGGAATGCTAACAAAAGACATGAGTAGAGAATGTAAAAGGAGAAATTCAATTGATGTACCTTGACAGCAACAAAAAGAAGTGGTTCTGAAGGTGTGTAAATCATATAATGGGTCCCATCCTGAAAAGACCATAATGCAAACAAGTGATGAACACATAATACAAAATAATAACGTTGCAGATAACAATACCTAAAATATCAAAGAAGTCTAGTTTGTTTCCAACCAGTAATCATAATTGATCTTGAAATTAGTATATTATTAAAACCTTACCAGATGAAAACAAGTAATCTCAACACCTTCATTTGGCACACCTTCTACATCTTGCCCATCATCTGCATGATAGATGTATCATAGACAAATTTAACCATTAACATAAAGTTTGAGGCACCCACAACTAATGTTTATGCAAATTATACAATAAATGAGAAAAAAAAATCCATATCATAAAATTTAAAATTTGTCCATCAGGAAGACATTAATCAATTTATGTGTAAAGGCACTGCAGCTATGCAACTACCTTCTCAAGGAGCCCATTACAATTGCTTGTTCATATTCATACCCATAGAGAATGATCTGGCGTAATCACTTATACAGTACACGAAGAGACACCATGTTTTACTGGCCAATTAAGACAGTTTAGGATCAAATAAAGATCTTGAAGCCCAGAAGGTCAATCATTAAGGAAACTTTGGATTAACTTTAATGATGAAAATGGAAGTATCTAACCCTAGACCGCTTTTATTTAACTCTATGACACAGAATGGGAAAGAGGACAGCTTTGAAAAAATCAGCTTTGTAGCACACTGCTTCTTGAGCTTAAAATTGGATTGTCCTAAGCCTACAACACATGTACAGATGTACCCACTACTGGGTCCAATAACAAATGATTGCTAATTTAAGGTACATGGAAACTTGAGCCAAACCTGGATCATCTCTAAAACAGATAATAGATCCCTACACCAGAGTGCAAAATAAACCAAGCTCATAAGCTAAAGATAAACTAGCTATCTTAAAACATTTTCAACTGAGCAAGTCAAGCTGGGATATCCTCTCTTCACCCCCTTCCCTAGGAGAAAAAAAAAAGGATTTAAATATAGAAAAAAAAGGGCTACCCCCTCTCCTATTTTCATAGATCACACTAACTAAAACGTTAACTACTAAGTGCCTAAAAATTTACTATACACATGAGAGATTGAGGCTCACTGTACCTTGAAACAAGACCATGCTAGTTTCAAAGCCAATGAATTAGAAGAAAGAATATTAAGTTGAGTAAAAGAAGAAGGGGCCAGTAAGCGCAATACCTGATCGGAAGTCAAATATACTTTCTTCTGAGTAGCAAAATCCTCCACGCGCTGTATAGCAAAACCTGTTTGCAAACAATAGAAGACATGAATAATCCCAAGGGAACTGATGATACGCATAAACAGACAAGAAGGATGGTTTCTTTCTGCCAGCGAACAAAATGCTCATTTCTTAAATCTTACCCACTATGTACCAAATGCATATGTATTTTAGCAAGTGCATAAGCAGCATTTGGAAGGATAGCTTCAACTTCATCATCATTAACCTGTAAATAAGAGGTGCTGCAAATTTAGATACGTTTTGTTTTTCCTGACTAGACAAAAGATGGTGATATTAGACCATGACATTAAAACACTAAACAAAGAAACTAAATTTTAAATAGAGTTAAGCATCGACACGTGAAAAGCAAAGACAGATAACAAGAACATTTTCACAAAGATCAAGTACCACAAATTCTGCTGCACAATGCCACCAAATAAGCAAAGCTACTATTTCAGTAACTATAGACGCAAAGAAATTGAAACCAAGGTGCATAGAAACCTGACAGAGCTAAACTCTAGGTGCACTATGTGTATCAAAGCCAAACTGATTACTTATCACTAATAAAAAAAAGGCTACATAGTGACATTGGTCAGAGAGCAGAAAAAAAGTAGGAAGTGCAGAAAAGGTTGTAATACTGAAGCCATATCCTAGAGTAAAAGCATAAGATGGTCAGATGGAGCAACAATGCCTAACAGACTAACGATAAACATGACAAAATTGGTTAGGGTTAACTACAAGAAACAGAAGGGTGAAAAGGGTCAGGCTTAAAAAATTCCTAAGCAAATTCTAAAAGACAGAAGGATAGGATTTGGACACACTAAATGCCCCTCACAAAGAGTATCAATTAAAAGAATACTCCCTTTAAAAGACAGCCATGAGATGAGTAAGAAAAGACATTCTTTCTAAATTAGACTTCTATCTGCTTCCTCCTTACTCGTGAAGCACAAGATGACCAGTTATCTTCATCAAAACTATGGTATTCCATGTAGTAGAATCCATCTACTATAGATTGCTAGAATTCACCATATGGTCAAACAGTTCCAAAAAGTCAAAGCATAATGAATAAATGAAAACTAATAGGATAGTGGGAAGCAGAAACATACAGCTGACCATCCATCAATATTTGTGCTCTTCAAAATCTGAACAGGCCTGCCAGTTAAAAACATTCATATAAATGACATACTGAGTTGGCAAAGATGACATAGTGAATAACTAAAATATATAATATCAAACAAAACATACGTATCAACTGGGCACAGCAGCAGACAATCATCCCCTTTAGAATTGGTAAAATTTCTCCGTATCATGCATTCCAATGGAAGGTTATTGGTTGGATCAACCTGTGCACATAAACCATTAGTTACAGATAAATATGTTTCTCGCTGTAAGGAGGTCATTGCCTGAAACTACAAACCTGCCATCAAATCATACCTAGCAATCATCAGTTTCATCACAACTACTCACAAGCTCAAGCTACTGACCACAGGTCACAACATAGGATAAGGAGTTCCCAATTAAAAGGCAATGAAGAAATAAACTCCAAGCCATACAAAGATTTTCATACAAGTTTACAATCACGATATTCCACAAATTTGCAAGCCCAATGAGCTATATTCAATCAATCTCAACTATACAAAACTTCTATTCATCAATCAACCCACCAAACAACCAACACTATATATCAATCAATCCATCCAACAACCAACCATTTTCTTATCAATCAATCCAAGATACATTATGAATCCATGAACGAAATCTATCACCAAATTCTACCCTCAATTCCCCACATGTTTCAACTTTCGAAAGCAAAACCTCAGAACATACAAAATATATATGATTCTACAACAACCTTTAAACTCAAACCCCCCATAATAATAAACCCATTTGCACTAACAAGCTACTTTAATCATCAGACCATAATCACATATATAAATATATTCATTTCCATCACCGCCATTTATTACCACCTACTATACGAGCCAAAATAGTATTAATTCACAAAATTGAAAAAGCAGAATGACAAGCAAAATTGAACAAATTAAACACAAATATCACTAACATCAAAATAAAATTAAACAAGAAAAATAATGAAAGGGTTGAAAGAACACTCAACAATAGTGGCAATTCGCCTCGGGGCAACCATAAGAACACGGCCTTGATCATCAATCACAAACCCAGCAGGTGGTTTAGGCAAAGGAAGAGGAATATAAACATCAGAACGCTTTGAATTTCCACCATTTTCACTTTCTTCTTCATCCAAAACATCAAAATCATCCGAGCTCAAATCTTTAGAAACAGGAGGAGGAGGACCCTTCTTCTTTCTTTTCTTGGAAGATTTAACTGATGACCCACTTTGCTGTTTTGCTGCTAAACAAACAATGGGTTGCAGTAATTTCTGGGGATTTGATGAAAAGGGTTTAAGGCTAGAAATGCAAATTGAGGAGAGAGAAAGTGGGAGGGTTTTATGGGGTTGAGAAAATGGGGTTTTAGGGATTGATAATTGGGATGTTGAAGAAATGGATAAGGCCATTGTTGCTTCCTCTTATTTCTGCAGAAATGATGAAAATTGGGTTTTTCCTGTGGTTTTGCCGATATTTTTTTCCTATTTTTCCTATTTTTTTGGCGGAACTTGAAGAAGAGACGATTTAGGAGAAATCTCAACTTGGACCCCTAAAGATTTTTCATTTCAAAGGGTTTCAACTCACTTCACTCCTAGTTTTGTCACACTATTTTGTACTCGTACACAGTGGTGTGTATTGTAATATGACATTTTGATTTGCAATCATTTATACTCATAAAGTGGTAATCAAGCAAAATTTGGTGGAGTTGGTGGGGAACTCACCTTGTGACTTTAAGGTCATGAGTTTGAGGCCACCAACTACAAAATGCTTGGGAGTAGGGGGATTCCCTAACCTCCCCCTCTACTCTCAAGCGGTGACCTGCGGAGCTGGGCTGGCTAAACTTGTGAGAGGTGCCAGCTCAAAAGGAGCCTTTTTCTTACCTTAAAAATATAATAATAATTTATTCTCATATGAAGTATTTCGTAAACACTCAATATTGTTGATTCATATAACATATTTTAATACGTTTTTTTAGGTGTATATCTTTGCTCTCAAATTTGACTTCCTCTTACTAAACTTGATATATTTTTTTTCCTCTACCTTCCATATTGTTTTCTTCCATGGATTTTTAGCTTGCTTTGTCTCTTTGTTTAACCAATTAGTGGGGTAATAAAACAACTTAGATTTTTGGTTGCACCCTTACTTTAAAAAAGAAAAAGGCATACATGTAAAGACAGATCCTCAATAGAATAGAAGAGGGGGGGGGGGGGTGGAGCTTTTACTGTTTTTTTTTTTTTTTTTTTTTTTTTGTTATGAGTAGTTTTAGAAAAATTAACTGATTACCGATAACAGTACATGAAATGGTATCATGGATATAAAATTTTGCTAATTTTGCAACAGATTCACTCTACCGATTCCATATGTTACTGCTACATGCCTACATTGAAGATAACGCCACCTGGTGAAGTAAGAACCTTGGAGAAAAGCATTTAGTATTAGGATGAGGCAAATCAGGCAATGCAGCAACAGGTACTGCCTTGGCTGCAGTTGCTCTTGCAGCTCGCTTGTTGGGCCTAACTAGGCTACTATTACTTGCTAAATTCAATCATGAAGAAGCTGACTGATTTCTGAGCTTACGCTGAAGATTCCCAATAAGCTCCCCATGTTTTCTGGAGCTGAAGCCTTCTTTTCACCCTTGATTGAAGATGGCTTCCGTTTGCAATGAACCATAACGTGTGTCATAGTGACTACAGACAAGAGCTCTGTATCTCTTGTCTTCTTCACAACATGTAGGAAACTGAACAGAAAAAATCATGTTTGCACACAATGTCTAGATTATTGTTTACTACACACACATCACCATTTATCCCTTCAAGGGAAACTAGCATGGAACCAGCCTCTTTTACTGAACCAACAGATAGCTTAGACTTCACTTTCACCAAAATATAGACATGAAATATTAGTCTTAATAATAATGTGCTTAACATATATCATTTTTAGCCGAAAATTAATTTTGTGTACAATGGAGGGATATATTTATTGAATGAAAAGTATGCATTTCAATAGTTGGTATTACAATGTTAATCTTGAATGTAATAAATGCCTCGCTGTTTCTTTTCCTCTTTTCTTCCCCAATTCTCTGAAAAACCAGCCGTATTTTTTTTTTTTGGTATGATGTATATGACTCAACACTCATAACAGGGGCGTTCCCTAACTGAATAAAACTAGGAAGTAGCTAATACAATTATCACTATAACTGCCTATCAGCTGCAAACTGCTTCAACAGCAAGCCTTCTAATTGTTCCCGGACAATGACCTAAATCGAAATTATCTTTGCTCAACTCAATGCTGCAGTCCCTTTTATTTAAACAAACCTGCAAACAAATAATAATATAGCATATGAGGGAGGCTATTCTTATGCTTCTAAGAAACAGCTAAAAAAAATAGGAAGAGAAATGTTTTTCACCTTTTCCAGCACAGATGCAGAATTGGGATCATGACAGTCTCCCTGGATGTATGACCCACAAGCTCCCGTAGGGTTCCCAAAACTGGCGAACTTAATAGCAGATATGCGAGTATTACTAGGGCAGCTTAGCTGCGCAGTTGCCTTTTTATCGTTGGTGTCTTCCACAGCAGTGGTCCAGGATTCAACAGAGATAGAAGGATGATCTTCAGAAATGGAACTGCAAACACCTGTGGCTTTCCTCTTGGAAAACCTAATCTGAGTTGGATCTCCACCGATTTCTTCAAAGATAACCAATACATTGCCTGATGGCTTAAACCATGACCGTGGAACATGATACCTGCACCAGAGGAAGTGACCTATACATGATTGACCAGCTAGCAAGTTGGATAAAACTAATACTCCTTAATAAAAAGATAGTGAAAACGACATGCACAACACGAACAGGACTATGGGCCAAAAGAAATCCTTTTGTGCCTGACGGAACCTGCTTTCTTTAATGAACATCAAATACTTGAAAAAGTGTTCAGTAAGCATCCGGATGGGAAGTTTTGGTTGTAATCAATATCAAATCATGCTTACATGTTGCATCTACTTACAGCAAATATAGAAAGGTGCAAGATTAAAAATTTATAAAAATAAAAAATCATAACTATGTACTCGTACCATCTCTGGGTCGGTTCTCCACATCCCGTGCTGCACTTGTTGGGTAAAAATTTTCCACGGTAGTTACATTGATCAACACAATCATGATGCTTGGGACTTTTTCGAGGCCAATATCTTCCTATTTCTTCTCCATTCAACCAAGCTAAGCCCTTCCCCATATGTATCATATCCAGTCCTACAGGCTCATTCCCAGAGGGTGGGTCCACCAAAGCCTTCATAGGTCAAGCAAGTAAGAAATTAGATTGGCTCAAAAACTGAAAGCTAATTTCTAAATCTCAGATCACAAAGGCATAGTCTTGACTCTACCTTGTACCATGTAAGTGGTTTTATCTTAGGTGGTTCAGTAGTCGACACCCAGTTTGTACTTTTCAAATCATCACCTTTATACAGATTCAATTGCTCTCCCAGTAATCCAATCTGAGAGCACAAAAAAAAAATGGAACAATGTGAGTCAGCATGCGAGCTTTCATTTGCAGTTAGTCATGTCAATACTAGTGCAAGTGCTCTCAACAATTGTACAGGTTGAAAGAATAATGAAGATATGTTCTATGAGAAACTAGGAACTACTTTAGTGAGAAACGATATGATGGAGGTGGAAAACAAAAATAGAAACCTTATAGGTCCAATTAAATTTAGTTAGATTCACAGCTCCTTTGTTAAGACCTTTGATTTCAACACTTGTTAAGCCAGCTCCTATCCATTCGTACTGTGGCCCTGCAGTCTGGAGGAAAATACACTTAGAACCCAAGAAAGAAGAGTAGAAATCAACAAGGACAGCCATACTGGTAACTCTGTAGGTAATAAAGAGGACTTATCAAGCAAACGATTATGTAAATATTACATAATAAATGAAAAAAAGAAGCATAAACATATTGTTCAGGTGTCAAAGTGATGAAAGCTTACTTGCAAACCGACAGTCATGCTAAGAAGAGCAATTTCATTCTTTCCAGCCTTTAGAGATATGGGAATCTCAGATTCAAAGGAAAAGACCGATCCATTCCCAAATCCACTACCTGGATACATAGAAGAGTTAGTGAATAAGCACAAAAGCAATTGGCAAGAAAAATTTCCTTAGGTTCTAGTATAAAAGATATCGAAGAGCCGAAGAGGAAGAGAAGGAAGACAGAGAACATCT
The DNA here is from genome assembly GCF_948465745.1 of Chenopodium album. Classification (NCBI taxonomy): domain Eukaryota; kingdom Viridiplantae; phylum Streptophyta; class Magnoliopsida; order Caryophyllales; family Amaranthaceae; genus Chenopodium; species Chenopodium album. The sequence goes on from NC_137855.1 coordinate 5,088,089, forward strand.
TTGCAGATAATAACAATAAATTTTGGCCCAAAATGGGCACATTACTCAGAAGCAGTTGTTTGGTACTCCATAATCTCATAAGTGACCAAACATATATGTATGTGCTACTAATGCGACAGAAGAAGAAGAAACTTTGATTTCTTATATAATAAAGCAAGATGTGGAAGGATAATTCATGTGTCACCTTGAAGTTTTTGATTCACAAAAACATGAAGAGCATGGCCCTTTGATTTTACTGATAATACTGGACTGCTTCTGTCTTTCAAGAACTTCTCATTACTGTCAACATACAGGCTGCAAATTTAAAAAAAGAAGAACTGCCAGTTACACCTATGATCAAAAGCAAAGGTAATGCCAACTATCAAGGAACATTAGTTAGTCTTCTTATTGTATGTTTACAGAATCCAGACTTCCTAGAGTCCATTTCTTTAACAGGAAAAAATACATGTAAACAAAGATGAAAGCAAACAAAAAAAATCAGGAATATGACAGTGAACATGCCGAATACAACCTTGTTGTGATCCAGAGGTAGTCAGTAGAATCTTTTGTTGTATTTATATGATCGACAAAACCTGTCATATTGAATTCAGGTGTTGCCCATATTCCAGGTTTTTCAACAAACACTTTCCATTGAAGAGCTTTCAAGTCTTTGCTAGGTGGCACCACTGATGGCCTGAGATTCTCAGGCACCATATCAACCACAGAAGCCTGGGATCCAACCTGATGAAAAAAAGGCGGTAAGTTTGAATGCTGCATAAGGGCAAAGTTCCACAATAAAGGGCATGCAATCCTCTCTGCTTTAATTTGATCCCACAACTGTTAAACATTGACAGGATTTGGTTCCCTTTCAAATCATAACAGGTCCTGGTTACCAGAGGGAGATAACAAGGAAAGTGTGTGGATGCAGAGACAAGTGAGAGAAATTAAACTTGAAAAGACAAATGTGAAATTATTTGAAGACATTGGACATCCATAAGGCAATTTGTGAAATCTATTCAAGGACAGAAGCATATTATAAAGTACAAGGATTTACAAGAACATATAATATCAGATTGGAAAAGATATTTTATGTAGCTTAAAAGCACCGCCAATTATTGTCCAAAGAACATTACTGTTTACTACATTAGCCAAGAGTATAGACAAGTTAGTTTTTGTTCTGTCATGGTTTATAAAGATTTTGCTAGACAGAGTGAAATAGTATACTGAAACAATGAGTAGTACAATAGTCTCAATGATAAATAATGATCAGGGGGATAAAGAACCTTAAATACAGAAACTGACCTTGGCAGTGTTATACACTACATTTTTGCAGTCTGGCAAGATGCTGACTGACCATGCAGGCAGATGATATGTCTTGTTTCTGAATTTCACAACTGTATCAGTTTTGTTGTCCATATTGGCAAGGAAGGCTGCACAAACTCCAGATGAGTCTGTAAATACATTGGCCTGCAGAGTGGTGCAAAATTAAGAACTAGATTGATACCATACATATGCATAACTGCAATGCTATCTGAGATGACTATGCAACGAACTAGCGTGGTGTTGATAAATAGAATGGACAGAAGGTTGATTTGGATAAATAAAGCTCGAAGCTTTTCGTACAATCGTCAATGGCTTTAGGCCATCACTCTCCAAGACTCTCTGAACTTAATACTTTCTGCCTAAAACTCTCTACTCTAGACTAATACTATTTATACTACTACTACATTGCATAAGTGGCAACAAGGCCTTAATTACTACAACTACTACTCTTGTCTTCTTCCTACTTTACCACAGACTGCTTGTTGTTGGTCTGCTGCTCTGCTTGTTGTTGTTGTTGGGCTGCTGCTCTGCTACTGTCCCTTCTGTTGTTTGCAGTAGGTGAGAACAGTGGGTGGTGGTGCATTGCAGACTATGGTAGGCAACTGGTCTAATCTACTAATCTTTATAACAGGCATACATTAAAATAACACAAAGATGTAACTTGAAAGTAGCATGGAGGATATTCTCAATCTTGCAGAACTCTTTGTGTAACATTGTGACTGTTTCATTGCATTTATTTCCATTATCTATTAAAGAATGAATTGCCTATACTACATATCTCTTCAGTTTGGTTGTACGAAGGTCAAGAATTCGAGTCAATATGTTTGTGTCACATTCAGTCTTGAGACAAAATTGACAAGCAAATCTTTATATACTGACTGACAACTCCAAGTTTTCTAAAATATATCACTATGAAGGAAACTGAGGAACCAAAGAAGGAAAGTCACCTCTTGTTGAGGACCAAGAGACACATTAGTCCTCTCTCCAGTAATCAGTGCATTCTCACACAACTTCAATGCCCCATGAAGTTCCTTGAGATGGCCCCACTTAGGAAGCCTTGGTAAGCCTGGAAGAAATAAAGTAAAGAGGTTAATCATGTACAGCTCATCTTTCTACTTTCTTCCTAGGCATCAGAAGCACTAATGGTAATATAAAGGATGCAAGAGCATCTTCCATTTTGTTTTCTCTCTTAAAAAACAACAACTACAATTAAAAGATGTTCAGGATAAAGTGATGAACATTGGAAAGCAATAGATTAAATTACCATATTCATCAATTGGTGCATCATAATCATAACTAGTTGTGATAAATGGTCCACCAGCAGTGCGACCAAAATTTGTCCCGCCGTGATACTGAATAGAAATAATAACACACAAGAAAAGTGTAAAAGAGGGAAAAATAAATCAAATGCCTTTCCAACTTCCTCTCTTTTGTTCCTTCTCATTCCTTTGAACTTTCCCTTTTTTTAACTTCTATGTCAATCTCTACTTCAAGTGCCAGAATCATAGTACTTAACTAGGGTAATTTGACAATGGACATATACAGTAAATCAGTGACACAGAGATCCAGTTAACCAACCATGTAATAGTTGTGTACACTGCCACCCTTCTGAAAAAATCGAGCAACAGCATAAGCAACATCTTCAACAGGCCTGTGAGGATCCACATCGCCAAATGTTTTGAACCTGGAGCAGAAGTCAAATAGTCTGTTCAATCATGAACCTATTTATAATGAGATGCTTAGAAATCTAAAAATTTTGGAAAGCTCAAGATCTTGATAGACAACTCAAAAAAGATGTTAGAGAAGTTACCATCCAGGCCAATTCTCAGTCCAAATCTTCGGACTTTTGGAAGAACTTGGAGTAAAGTCGTCGCAGTAGAATCCATTACAAGTATTTATCTGCAAAAATTAGATGGTCACTTCAACTATGGCTCAATGATGATTGATTTTGGTTAAGTTCCCTAAATTTTCATTAAACAAAACAAGACAAAAAACTTCAAGCATATGAATGGGAAACCTGTGTAAAGCCTACAAATTCTACCAGAAGCAAGAAACATCGTTTACACAAGTTGACCTATATAATTCTCCCAAAAAGGAGAAGTGATTTACTCGCAACATTTACATAATCAGTGATAAAAAAAAAAAATAAAAAAAAATAAATAAATAAATAAAATAAAAAAAAAAAAACCAGCAGTGAGGGGGAAAAGGCAAAGGTGAAGGGAATATATAATGGTCACGCATTAAAAATAAAATACATTATAACAAAAAAAAAAAAAAGTCATTCTCTCTGTTTATTCCTTTTTCGTTTTTTGGGAAGGAGACATGGAGAGGGACAAAAGATAATAAAGAAACACCTCAATTAGCATTAAAAACAATCAAGAAATCCAATAATGAGTCATGTATATAGGATGTAATGGAAGAGGAATCAGCCTGCGGCTCAACAGAACCAACCACAAAGCCCAAAGGGATGATTAGATCAAGACATTGTAACACAAAATAATAAGCAGACAAGGATGGAAAGACATGAAACACAACTAGACAAGATTAGCAAAATAGTTCAAGAAGATTAGTTTATATTTTTGCAGCTATGTGACATGTGAAGGATTAGATAGTAAAACAATCTGGTCAAATTACATGGGAAGCAAGGAAACACAATCCACTGAGGTTTCTAACACCAGATAACAAATTCGATTGAAATTGAGGCTAACCTACAAATCAAAGATTACAGATGTAATCTGAAATCAGAAATGAAGCTATAATGGACCCCTCCCCCAATTCACACATGGAAAATGAACCTGCATATCCAAATATTCTCACCACAGGATCAGGTGTATCCCACTGCTGGCACATTATCCAAGGCACGCCTATGTTCTGAGAGAGGGCCATTTTGGCAGCCCACAAGGCATATTTCTTCCCTCCATCTCCATATGATTGTTCATAATATCCATATTCATTTTCTACCTACAAGAAAAAGAAAAATAACACCAAGTATTACATGAATACTGTAATGGTATGAACTAACAACACAAGAAGAGAAACATAACCAATAGAGCCACAACGAACTTGTGGAACAAAAGCAAAAAGTAACCCAATCAATCAATCAAAAAGTACTCCAATGAGGAAAAAAAAAAAGTAAACAGAACCTACTGACTTACAGAAGTGCTCTATAATCCTATACCACTTAAAAACTCAGATATAAGAAATCCACAGGCCTTTTCCATGGAACTCAGAATCCTTCTTAGAAAGATGTCTATCAAATGCTTTGTAAGAGCAGAAAAGTTTAGCTTTTGAACTAAGTTCTGCTTTACTTGCTACTTCTAACATTTCTATGTTTTGCTATGCAGTGCAACATCCATTTCAGGACTTGCTTTAAACAACATTGCAAATAAATTTTGGCTTTAGCGCATTAATTGGGCATTTTAAAAGATACAACAAAACTTCAGTTTCAACACTCCATCCATTGGTTAGAACTTAGAAGATTCTATTTGAATGTACCTGAGCCATGATGATCGGACCTCCTTGTGATGCAAAAAGCTTCTCCTTCTTCATCAGGTCTACTATGTATGTGGTGAACTTCTTCATGTAATACTGCATAAAATTTTCACCAACTCAGTAAATGTATAAAAATTCATCATTCATACTAAAGATTTTGGCACTTGTAAAGGTTTCTGCCATTAGATAACTAAATGTTATTGCATTTGAGATTGGTGACCCTGAAGGAAGAGATATTCAGTACCTTCCATTGCTCATTGTCAGTCCTAAATACAGTTCCAGGCACATAGTGCAGCCAAACAGGAACACCTCTGCAAAGAAACACATCGAGAATTTTTCACACATTCGTATAAACATCCCAAAGATCGTGAGAAATATCAACCTAATTTTCCAACTGAATTGAATATAGATTCCTGAAATAGCAATCATACCCAAAATTCCACTCTGCCGCAACAAAGGGTCCAATACGAAGCATCATATACATCCCAGCCTGCTGCACCGTCTTCACAAACTTAACTAGATCATACCGCCCCTCAAAATAGTACTATAAGATCGCCAAAGACAACACAACCAACTGGCAGATTAGTAAAGGGTACTACAGAAAAGGAAATAACTCTCATGATTTTTACAAAATTCTAACTCACATTGTCAGGAGACAATTCATGGCCGTTCCAAAATACATATGACTCAATGACATTCGCACCGCCTTCTTTTGCCAGTTGAATTAAACCTGGCCACATCTACATTTTTCCAAATTTACTCAAATCAACAAAAAAAAAAAAAAAAAAAAAAAAAAAAAAAAAAAAAAAACAAGGTCTCACACTGCAAATCACAGTAAAGCTTTAACATGAACATAATATTACAGCCCAGTCTCCAGATCATGACACTAAATCAACATGAAGTATTCAACTGTCAGTATAATATACAACAATTTTACAAGTGTCAAGTAGCAGTATAACAACAACAACAACAACAAAGTCTTAGTTCCAAAATAATTTGAGGTTAGCTAGCATGAATCGTCATAAAGAACTATCCGATATAGAAAAAGGGGCATTTAAAGATAATCCGTTGAAAGAGTTTGAGATTGTCAGTGTAATATACAACATTGTAACAAATATCAAATAGAAGTATAACCATAATTTAAAATTCCCACTTGGGCATAAACCCCCCAAAAATTTGCAAGTATTAAATGATTATTCCCTGATTTTGTTACTAAGCAAGCAACCCCATACACAAACAAAACCAATATTACATAAACACGAGTACATGAAAGGCAAATTCTTGTATAAGACGGTCCAATAGTCACCAACTCACCACTAGGTATAATATACAATGAGTAAGAGATAATAGAGAGAGAAATACTAACAGCAGGGACACTACGAGGGTAGTGAATAGCAGTAGAAATAAGAAGCTTCCTTTGTCCATCAATTATGAAAGAACGACTATCATATGAAACATTACTACCATATCCAACTGTTAATTGCAGAAACAATGCCAAAACCAAGCAATGTATTGAAATTAAATTGAACCCCATTTTTTCTTTGTAAGAATTTCTACAGAAAGTGCAAGAATTCAGCCTAAAAGTCCATTTTTTAGTGTAAATCAAATGAAAAGAATCAAAGCTTTTAACAAGAATTTGGGGTTTTTCTTACAAAAATTTTTAGCTCAAAAAAATCAAATTTTTTTAACAGCTGGAGTATACTAAATTTGTGATGAATTTGTTTTGGGGTAGATGGGCATTCAACTGCTTGACCAATTGATTGCTGTCTTTTGCAATTTATAGGGGTATGTGTAAGAAAGAGAAAGAGAGAGAGCTTTACTTATCTTGAAATAAAGACAGAAACTTTGAATAAATTACGACCCAAAAATGCAGATTTCAGACATAAGATACAATTAATTACTGATCAGTACTATAATCAGTTGATCACTCAACAGAAAACACATGGAGTGACCGAGTGAGTAATTGGGTATTACAATCTTGTCCGTACTAATCATTACTTTAAAATCAAAGTTTATACTTAAATATTTTTTAATCGCGTAGCCACCTAGGCATGGTACGGGGCTGATTGAACTTTGTGTACGCGTGTTGTGTTTTTTTTAGATGGACTCATAGACGCACACAACTCACTACCTTCATGTAATCATGTTGTGTCATGTCGTGTCTTCTATTTAGAAGGATTTTTAACATACGTTTGTTGAAACACCTTCCATTACACAAAAATTTGATCCAAGTATAGCTCGTGGTCCAACATATAAAAAAACCAACCATAACCAAAATTCTTAAATCACATCAAGTCGTGCTGTGCCCGAACTGGCTTGTCTCTCTGGTACATGTGGTTGGATCCAAATGCTAAAAGTGAAACAGAAATTGCTTGAGATCCTAATCCTAAAATAGAAGCTGCTTGAAATCCAGTAATTACAGAGTTACAACTATTGTTTACAGCTTGTTACTTATTAGACTGATTGATTGTAGGTTAAACAGGTTACATTATTAGCAAAAACCGTGACAGAAATAATCAAATAAAAACAGACATTAAATTTGTAACAGAATCTCATTCTTAATCCCTCCTTAAAGTTATCAAATTAATAACCTAGATTATCTGAATTATTATGCACAACAATACAAGTAAAATATACAATGTCAGACCAATATCTTCCATTTATTTTCCATCAAAAATATCATCATTTTGGGTTAAATTTAAATATATTAAATTTCAAGGTCCCATGCACATAAACTGAAAGACAAATCCCATGTCTTATGTTGGGCGGTGATTACTCAATTCAAGGAGCAAAATCTGGTCACCAGAAAGTGGGCCCTCTCTTGGATCTATGCATATGGGTGGATTGGGCTTATCAGTCCAACAAGGACAACTATTGTGGGCCGGGTTTCAGCATGTGTATACTTAAATGCAACCTAGATCTGGTCTGACAAGAGTGACACTGCACACTGATACTCTACAAATATTTAACGGAAATTGATTTTGACACACCCTTAATTGATTTTGGCACACCCCTATGTGAGAAGAGCCTAGAAAACTGTGCTCTCACATAGGGGTGTGCCAAAATCAATTAAGGGTGTGCCAAAATCATTTCCCATATTTAACTTCAAGTTCTCGAATATGTGAGAGCACGGTTTCCAATGTTCTTGACATAAAAGATGTTCGGATTTGAGATTACAAATTTTAGGAGCGCCAAAATTAGTATTGTTAATAAATAAAACTTGAGGGACATTGTGACATTTTTATTTCAGAGTAGATCAAATCGAAACAGATAAGAAAAAAGTTTAAGTTAAATCAGATCAGAAGTAATACAGATTAATGTAAATTATGACTCTTATTAATCATCAGGAGCACAGTGTTTACATTCAGAGTAGTTCAATTTTATACGTAGCAATGTAGTAAGCTATCAATCACTTGTAACTATGATTCTATGAAGTATGTTATTAATCATAAATTTCCTTTGAAATGAAGAAAAGAATAAATAAAGAATCATGTATATCATGTATGAATCCCTTCTGGTCTCATCAGGTATTTAATGTCACTTTTAACATTATCAACATTGCTGTCGCGCTTGCTAGTAGTCCAGGATATGGTGTTTACAGAAACTTTAAGAGGATTTCCGCCAACTTCCTCAAACAGAACCAGAAGATTTTCTGACGGTTTCAGAAAAGATCGGGGAATGTGGTACCTAGGATAGAAATCAAGCATATCTTCAGTTGACTCATACCGTTAAAAAATGAGACTCTAGTACAACTAGCAGAATGTTTTACACCACGATCTGATTATGTTATCATTGTATACAGCATATTAACTGAGGTAAATCTGTATATATTATTGATGAGAAACATTTGTCAGAGAAGTTCATTTTCTGTCTGAAATAACTTAATTAAGCTTGGCAATAATCTTGTTCTCAGGCTTTCTATCAGTTTTCATCAGTACAGTCATAAAGGAAAAATGGACAAATGGCTTGTAGAAATTGCTACTTACATCGTTTGAGAAGGTTTTCCATCAGGGGTCAGCAAGGACGCCCAATAACGACCAATACTTTGTCCATTGATCCAGGCTTCACCTTTCCCCATACTGCTTAAGTCTAAGGCCACTGGATCTTCCCCGTCTGGTGCATCAAACGTGGTCTACCAAATTTCAAACCGTAAAATTGTATTAAGTAAGCATCGTAATATAAACTCTACAAAACCAGTAAAATAAAGACATGGGACTTAAATTACTGTAAGCAAATTTTTACCTTATACCAAGTGAGAGGCTTTGCAGTAGAAGGTTCAAGTACACCCCAAACCACTTTTCCAAGGTTCTCTTCTTTATAAATTTGTGAATCTTCTCCCAATAATCCAACCTGAGGACAACGTTATCATGGTAAGTTTAATGTATTGGAAACTTGAAATAGATATCTTGACAACTAGCAAAGGCCAACTACGAAGCCAAGAAGAATCAAACCTTGTATCCCCATGTATAATTCACTGCTAAATTGTACGAAACATCTCCGTTGCACCTTACACCCACTTCACGCAGTCCAGAAAACTTCCTTTCAAGATACGCTCCAGAATCCTTACATACAAAGTAATAGAACAAAATGAAAATGATAACAATACAATCAATGCAAGGCAATGGCATAAACTGTAAAGTGAATCTTGTGACAAATATTATACCGGTAATCCCACCATCACACTCAGCACAGAAATATTGTTCATTCCACTATCCAACTTGATTGGGGTTTCAAGCGAGAAATTCTTGACACCACGATTTCCATGTGCACCTCCTGATTTTGTAATAGGTAAGAGAAAGAAACCAATAAGTATGTCACAGCACTGCATAACAATATCCTTAGACACTGATAAATCAATGCTAATGACATACCAGCAAATGCGCCATTCACAAAAGCATAAGCAACATGTGCAAAAGACCGAAGATGAAGTACTGGTTCACTACAAGAAGGATTAGCTTCAAAACTGCAAAAGCAACCCCAAAAAATTAGTTAGTTAAATGCATAAACTCAAGGTTCATTATTTTCACCTAAATTCTCCTCATCTAAGCTTAGAATAATTTATTGAAATTATCTGAACTCAGTAAGCCTTATTACGAGATTTATTTCAATTGGAAAATGAATTTGGTAACCCTGATCATAACTTATTTGCTAAAACTTATCTTTCAAAGATGAAAAGAGCAAATCATGGACATCTTGTTTTAAGATTTCAAGGCAAAAATCAATTTACCTTAGAGTGTACCAGAGATAATCAGATTCATCTTTTGTAACATTCATTTGTTCTAATAAAGCATCTGCCTTCAAAGAAGTGTCTGAAAAGTTCGGTATCATCTCATTTAATAACTCCCATTTAGTAGCTGAGCTGATAGCTAGTTCTGATCTTGCATTTCTCTTTCCACTTTCTGTTGTTAACTGTGAAATGAGAGATATATAGAGCATAAACAAATCATAGCTCAGCTTTCCTGTGATTGCGAGTTAAGTTCTAAATTCTAGAGCTATGATTACCGTTGCTGTGTTGAAAGTTATATTCACACAATCTGGAAGGATGCTAATTGACTTCGGAGGGAGTTGATATGATCTGTTCTGAAACACAACATTTGCTCTATTTCTTGTGTCATTGTTTATCAAAAAGGCAGCACAACCTCCACTCTCTTCTTGGAAAACATATGCCTGGTTATAAAAATCATGATCATCAATGAGATGTATATACAAAATAGCCATTTTCTCTGATAACTGAATCAAATGAAAAACAGTCAATTACCGCCTGTAGTTGTCCCAAGGAAAGATAGGACTTATTTCCCTCAAGCAAGGTTTTTGAGCAAGCTTTTATCACCATATGAAGCTCCCGAAGGTGGCCCCATTTAGGTTGTCTTATAAGACCTATATATTAAGAGGGAAAAGAGGCTAAATCATGTAATGTAAGTTTTATATACATATATATGTGAACCAAACCTGGCAGTACTCACCATATTCATCAAGGGGTGCTTCATCATAGTAACTGGTGGTAACATAAGAAGTGCCTGTTCTTCCAAAATTTGTTCCTCCGTGGTACTATATACATGTCAGAAACCAGAAGTAGATCTGAGATAACAAAGTATATAGTGGAAAGTGTTCGAAAGGATTAAGAAATAGGGTGTCTGAAATGTGACAGCTTAAATAACTACATACCATGTAGTAATTCACGTAACATCCATTATTTTTTGCAAGAAAAAGTGAGACGTGAAATGCAATCTCTTCTGCAGACCTTATGTATGGCTTCCCACCAAAGATTTGGAAGCTGTATCGAACAATTATAAGGTTACCAGAGAATTAGATTTCTGATACACATAAATCTCAATACTACACTTCAAACTCTTGTTATTTTACTTAGTGTGACATATGTGCTTCATATTTTTTCATTTTCCTATCTGAGCTTATTTGCCTTTTTAACCTTGATGTTCTGAACTTACATTAGTTGTAATTGAACTTAGGTTACTGATTCAGGTGTCTAAAGGTGACTCGATGTGTAACTATAAGTTGTTGGGGCTCCAAAGCAGAGTTTCAATTGACAGGTACTGTATGGAACTATGCCGTTGACAAAATCACAACAACTACTTTAATACCAAAAGGAAGCTAAGCACCAAAACAGCTAATTGCTTAAGTTATATCATACATACAAAGATGTCCAGTTTTCTGTCCACATTGATGGTTTGTTTGGGGAATTAGGTCCAGCAAAAGTTTCCCCGCATCTCATCCCATTGCACGTATTAATCTGTTGAGTATAAATCGTAACTAAAGACATCAAACAAACTATAGGAACAACAAGATCAAATTCTTCTGTTTATTATAAATAGAAATGACAAAAAAGATTGGCAATGAAGGAACTAACCACAGGATCAGGAGCATCATTTTGCTTACACATCACCCAAGGAACACCAGTCTGAAGACCAACAGCCATACCAGCAGCCCAACGTACATAAGAATGCCCTTTTTTTCCAAAAGCTGCTTCAACGTTTTGATATTCATTTTCAATCTATTTGAAGATTCATAGTTTGTAAAGTTACAGGTTACTTCAAGAAAATTTTATCATCAGAAATGCTAGAAACTCATCTTACCTGTGACAATATTATAGGGCCTCCTTGTGAAGCATATAGCCCCTCTGATTTCATGAGGTTAACTATTTTTGTTGTAAAGTTTTGCATATAGAACTACAAAAAGAAAAATACTGTGAGCAAAACTCCAAGACAATAACATATATCAGAGTAATTATATCAGACAAAATCAAAGAAACAGAACAATTAAGTACTTTGAACGGTCCGTTGTCTGTTCTATATGAAATGCCAGGGATGTCATGCAGCCAAAATGGAAAACCCCTGCAACATCACAATAGTTCATCCATTACACCACTACTAGCAAGAGTTGTGTAAGCATCATTCCAGAAAACATATAATATCTCATGACCAAAGGCAGGACAATAGAGCCAAGTGGGAAAAAATTAAAAATAGATTATACAAATTTGTAACTACAGACCCATAACTCCATTCACTTTCGATGTAGGGGCCGATCCTGAGGCAAACATACAACCCTTGTGCTTGAACCTCCTTGATGAACTTTACTAAATCATACCTCCCAGTGAAATCATACTGCATAAAACAAGATAAAATAACATCACTATGACTATATGAGGATAGACAAAAGGGAGAATACAATCAAATCAGCATACTTTACCATAAATTCGGGATAAAAGAACACTCATACCTGACCTGGTTGGGGTTCATGGACACTCCAGAACACATAAGTTTGAATAACATCCAGTCCACCGTCTTTGGCCTTGGCTATTAACGATGGCCACATCTGAAAATCATTCAAAAGGTCAACACAAGTCAGTAAGTCACACTAGGTGTATAATGTACCTTCATCATATACTGCCCTTATATGATTATAAACAAATACATGACTAATTAATGAGAACAATGACGAATCATTCATATTTTTTAGATTGTTAAGTCTTTGTATTATAAGAATACAGAGTATGAAACACCTTAATATCTCAAATGTTCAAGGTAATCTGGTAATGTATAAGCAGTTGAGTCCATTTCTACAATCATTTGTATCCCAACTCGACCAGTTTGAGTAAGTTGTGTATAATCCTCATCCATTTTATCACCACAAAACATAGATTTACATATACGCCACTTATGGGATTTAAGGCTTTGATTGATTGATATACGCCACGTACATTCAAGGCCTTAAAACGCTTGCAATTACCACAAGAACATCCACCCTAATTGCACTAGTGACCTTCACATCCCCCACTTTCAATTTGTCAATTCTTTTCATCCATGATTGTCACCAGTTACACTTCAATTTGTCTATTCTTGTCATCCATGATTGTCAAAATTGTTCCCCTAAGAACTCGAATCCTAGTAATTGCACGTAGAATAAGACGTACAAACACGAAACAATTCAAACAAAATTAGGGCATCGCCTGATCCAATAACTAGTTTCCATCTAATCAACACTGAATTATAATATGGTTACAATATCTTAAATATCGAGTCAGATGCAACATATAGAATGTTATATGCATAACCATGATAAATTATACTATTGCATGTTTGCATCACCATCAAAATAATTTAAAATTAATAAAATTATTAAAAGAAAATAATAAGAAAGTACTTGTGTAGACTGTAATCTGATTATGCTCCATCGATTGGCTTGAATATGGGCTATGACATTTAGCAGGTGAATAAATTTGTGGTGAAATTTATGGGATTGTGAAATTGTCAAAAATGCAAATTTGGGAACCCTCTCCTTGCGGGAAATAACTCCTAATATAATAGACAAATGAATATTGTAACATGTAAGGGTACTTCAATTGATCGTCATATCTCATATGTATTCATATCGGGTATAAGGGTACAAACCATACAACACCGGTATTTTATGAGTATTGGGTAATTTGTTATACAGTACTTTGTTCACTGATTCTCAGTTCTTATATGTTTGACTCTTATCATCATACATTTTAAGATGTCATGTAGATTGGCAAGATCGCCTCAAAAATTACACCATTCTCAATCTAGTTACGGGAAATGGACTTTATTTTACCATATACAAAGTATAAATGGACTTTATTCTAATATGGCCGGTTCTCTTTAGCTTATTTTCAGTTCAATTCAGTTCTTGATTTCCCCCTCTCATAAAATATTCAGATCAGTTCAGTTCAGTTCAGCTCAATTCAGTAAATCAGAACAGCTCTAAAATTTTATAGCTAATGGCACATGTTCAAATTTTCATGTACCTTATTTCATTATTTGTAATTTGCCTTGTTAAGCATTACAAGCCCACCGTAATATGGCCTAAGTATTTTATATATTATCACTCACTTACACTCTTTAACTTTAGTTACGAAACCTGCATTTCACTAGAAAATTAAGAATTACAAGCTCAAAGTTGAAACTTGTAAGTTTTACAAAAGACAGCTAATTGAAGTCTTTTGATTCTGACATAAATAGATTTATTTTTGAATCCAACAATAGTTTAAGACTGTTACCTTTAAAAAAGAGTAATTTCTGATAAAGATATGATGAAAATCATGTACCTTTCCATGTTTTTAAATGATGAAAGTTAGACTGTTATCTCTCTTTTTGGGATGGTATAAATTGCATGATATTTTATTGCTAGTTTGCTACCGTTCAATTCATGCCAAATTGCCAATGGTCTACCACTACCTCAATGAGGTTCCCATTGAAACATCACTAGGTTATAGGATATGTCACAACTTATTAAACTCTCTTGGAGTAGTTAGTATGGTTATATTAAAGTCGGGCTAATGTGAGATTTTTTAGAGGATTAAAGTAAGGTATAACAATAGATAAATGACATCATTTCTTGCATACACTCAGGAGAGAAAGCTAACAACAACACATTAATTAACATAAGATAGGAAACAATCTTTTTACAAGATACGGAGTATATACTATCATAAATCTATTCACTGTACTAAATCATATCAATATTAGCATATGATCATATCCTAACATAAATAATCCCAAAGATAATAATCTTCTAACTAATATCAATTTGGATTTTCTGATTTTTAATTACACCAAACATCTCTAATAGTATGAGAATCATTAGAGGTGTTACGTAAATCACAAGATGATACCTGTCATTTCTTACATACACTCGGAAGAGGAAGCCATGGATGAAAACTGAGAATAATACCAACTAATTTATCTTAAACAAGTAGCCGGATATTTTTATTTCAAAATGTACATGTTTATTTGTTAATCTTGTACTGTACTAACTAATACCAAAGCATTAGAAATTCATTTAAATTCAACTCATTTAAACCAAACAGAATCACACAAGAACTTGTCTAAAAATTCTCATTGGAACTCCAATAACAACAAGTTGACACCTTTGTCAATACCAAAATATTCTTAAATTCATAACCTACATACATACGGTAAAATAATGTCTAGTCGAGTATCTAACACGAGTACTTTAAGATAGAAAAAAAAAACCGAGAATACTAACCTCAGGGGTGCTCCGAGGATAATGAATGGAACCGGAGAAGAGGAGCTTCCTCTGCCCACCAACAATGAGTGACCTTCCATCATACGTTACTTCACCACCTTCTCCATCACTTCCTCTACTTGTAACAATCACCATTGCCAAAACTCCCATTAAAACCCAATATCTTCCCTCCATTGTTTTCTTAATCACTCTCTTTAATTTATTTGTTCACAAGAATGAACAATGCTGCATCACTATTTCAAGGAATTTATTGGCAGCACCTCAAACTAAGAGCATAAAAGACTCAATACAAATGAAGAACTTTAAAGCTACTACTTTTATAACAAGAAACAACAAAATAAGCTTGAACAAAATATCCAACTTATTCCTTGTTTTTGTTCAGTTTATAAAGCTGAGTAAATTGTCTAAAGTAACCTCATAACTCACGGGTTTTGTTTTTTAAATTTCACTATCATTATAATTATAGCTTCTATTATGTTTGAAATTTTGGGCGGTCATGACTTGTAAGATTGTGACTAGGCCTGTTTACGGATAAATCCGATCCGAAATGTGATTTCGGATCGGACATCCGAAAACTCGGATATCAAAAATTGATATCCAAATCCGATTTGAAAAATTCAGATATCCGATATTCGGATATCCAAAATTTTCGGATCGGATGCTTCAAATATCCATTATCTAATATTAAGTAAAATTGTTATGATTACTTTCTAAATTTCAGTAATTGTAACGTTTTTTATCGCTAAATTGTACAAAATATTTTAACAAAAATAGTAGTCCTTTTGCAATTAATATTATCATCAAATAGTCTTCAAAAAAAAAATATTATCATCAAATATATTAAGAATATTACAATAAGTTAATAATACAGGGTTAGTTTTATATGAACAATTTAAAAATTATATATATATATTTCACTATTTCAGGCTTTATATTTCGGATATCGGATATCCGAAACTCTGAAAATTAATATCCAAATCTGCATCCGATATCCGCTTTTTCGGATCGGATATCCGATCCGAAATAAAAACTCGGATCGGATATCCAAAATTTCGGATGGGTTGCGGATCGGATTATCGGATTTTTGGATTTTAGATAGTTTTGTACAGGCCTAATTGTGACATACAAATATACAACTTATGTTTTTTTTTTGTCTCTTTTTAAATTTGCTTAATACACTTTGATCTTGCATACTCTGTATTTGATATGTCTTAACTTTTAGTATAGGGGCCTGTTCTGATTGATTGAATTGTGCAGAACTGAATTGAATATTTTATTGGAGAAGGAAATTAAGAACTGAAAATAATAGGAAAAGAACAAACCCTAACTTGATATTTCTATAATAATTTAAAAATAATCCTACAACATATTACTATTCACATTTAAATTATTTTATGTATTAACAAAAAAGATGGTCAAAGTTGTATTAAAAGTCAAAACATATCACTCTACCAGATATTCAGGAATGAAAAGAGTATTGTTTGTGAATTTATTACTTTCATGTAACTATATTAAAAGTCAAATCATATCACTCTGCGAGATATTTAGGAATGAAAAGAGTACTATATGAATTTGTTACTTTCTCGTAACTACATTTGGTTTCCCCAATTTCTGCTAATATGCTACTCCGTAGTATCCCCACTATAAACCGAAGATTTAAAAAGTGCATCCATCTATACGACTATAGCTCTATTGAGCAATGGGGCAAATAAAAGGGGCATGGAACAAAATTAATTTTGTAGGCTCATTCTTAGTTATCATGATAATTGATAAACCTTACAGGGTTAAATTAGGAATTTTACTATTTAATGTCATCCCTTTTAAATTTAGTTTTGTTTTCCCTATTTAGAGGTTGGAAATTTAGTGGGAAACTTGGCTGAAATTCCACGGTTTTCCCTTCTAAGCTTAGGGTATAAGAGAGGAAGTTATAAATGATCCGTGAAAGGAATAATTGAGTCACTTTTTATGGCCGTTTGTCATTATTTCAATGCGGTTTGTTATGCGCATGACTATATGTTTAACTATAAATGTAGATGTGCTTGCCTACTAGAAGTGTGCATATATATAGGTAATAGGATATTTTCTAATAATGTGTATGAACTATGATCCTATTTATGCACTATGATCTAATATCGATCGAGGAAAATAACTAGTTCAATGAACTAGGGAGCATTTTATGTGTTGATTAAGTTGAGCGTATCTTTTACGTGTTAGCATTTGAAAGATGTCATTTGAAAGCTAGGAGTTAACACAGTAATAACATTGTCGTTGTATATATATATACTCCGTATAACACATATTTTAAATTTTAAGTGCATGATTTAATAAGTAATGTAATCCACGACTCAAATGATTTAATTATAATTAACCAACAATAGTGATATACTGATATCCATATATAATTTTATTGTGTATGCAACTTGTGTTTATAATATCACCAATAATGAAATGAGCAATAATGATAAACATTACTCGTATATATATTGTAATTTTTTTGAGATCATACATTTAATTGTCTTTAATTTTCTAATAAATAGACCAATACTTGCTACAGTACATAGTATTAAAGATTTTTCATGGAAAATCATATCTTTGTTATCAACAACCCACCACAACAATCTACAACAACTAACAACAAAGTCATTAAACCAAAAGTTATAAATCTACCTTAATTTAAATTTAATGAGATGGCAATAACAGATCTATGTCATTAAATACATATAATAGACATTTGCACATGTATAAAGAAAAATGTGTTTGTAAATGTAACTAGCTACTCCGTATAATAGTCAGTCCAGATTTAATTTACAGATAATTAGGAGTACACAATATTATTGGCCATTGTTAAATAATTAAGTTGCTAATTAACTAAGTTTCAACAGTATAACGTTGACCTAACAAGCTAACATACATAAGCGTCCAAGCTACAGGTGAATTAGTTGAACCACCACGTCAAGTAGAGCTGTAGAAGTGTGGCTAGTGTGCCAAGTGCGCACGGTGCCGTAGAAGCTGCGTCAACATTAATACAAGTAACATGACTACGGTTGGCCGGTACAATATGGTGTATGGAAACTCACTCGATTTCTTTATGTTTGTCTCATTAATCTTTTACTATATGTTTTTCAATGCACATACACAAATATATCTTCAGATAATAACTTAATACGGAGTATTAAATAACTAGTTTTTTTTACAAGAAAATTGCTTTAATGTTTTATTATTGTAACATGAATCTAACTAATAAGACCTCTTATGAAGTATTTCTTTACTACAAAAGTGAAAATTTTTTCAATCTCTTTGAAATGAGACAAACAAGAAAAAATTGAAGTAGCTAATATGAGCTGAGATTAATTGTCTCACATTATAAAACAATGATAAGATACTCTAATATACTTCGTATGTGATACCAATCAATTTAAGATAATAATTTATTGTGTTTTATGCTATCTATCTGTGGCCATGGAATTGTAATATTGTATAAGGAATTCATATACAAAACCTAGCTGCCTCAAACCCTGATTAGGACTATATGACTCAATGATATACCTCATAAAATGGTTTTGAGCTCTAATTTATAAGCATATGCTCCTCAATGGGGACTTCGATTATGTGTTTAACATCACACGGCATGATTGATGTCTCACTGAAAGTCTGAAACGCATTCCCATTAGTTGTAACACTTTTAATTTCAGTCGTTTCATATTAATTGCGACACTAATAAATTTAGAAATGATCCGCTATTATTTTATAATTTCTCTCTCCCACTAACCCTACATACATTCACAAATATCTTACTCCCTCCATCCCAAAAAGAACGACCCATTTGGGCAAAACTTTGTTAAAAAAAGAATGACCCATTTGCATTAAAACACTCACCAATTTGCTACAATATTTGTGCAAAATTAGCTTCCCCATATAAAAATTTAATTTTCCATGTTATTTTATTACTTTCTTTCTCTATTTTTATACAAACCCCATGTAAATTTATCTTTCCAATATACTTTTACTTCTTTTTACTTAACTTCCTTAATACCCGCGTAATCAACCCAAATGGGTCGTTCTTTTTGAGACGGAGGGAGTATTATTCTTCTTTCTTACCAACCCCATCCACACTACTTTTTTTTAATTATTTTTATCTATTATTAATAATTTTTTTATATTATAAGCCTAGTTTATAATTTTCTTAAATGATGAGTTAAGTTTACTGTTGCAACTAATGCGAAACGGAGAAAGTGTGTTTTAAGTTATTATTGTTCAACAAATGTTGAATTCAATGGCATTTCGATATACCAAAGCATGATGCAAGGAAAATGAGGCAATTTTATAGCATCAACTCATCTAACACCGGCTCATGATCAAGAATTCAAGATTCAACCCCCAATTCCCCCACTTAACTAGAGTGTCCAAATGAGTAAACGACCAGATGAACATGATTGCATCAATATGTTTCAAGTTTCTTACCAAGTACCTTGATGAACAATTGGTGTTTGAAAGATGGTGTGACAAAAAAAATAAAAAATGTAAGACGACATGTAACACATTAGGTTAGGTTAGATACAAACTTTAAAATAGACCGAGTCCCGTAATCACATTTTTACACGTCCTAAAAAAATCCCCAAGATGGTTATTGTTGGTGGTCAGCGGCTATTATGTTTGCCGGTGAACTCAAATTCGGAAATTCCTCAATTTATTTATACCAGTTGTATCAAGTCAATGGCAAGTCCAATTTTATAATAATAAAATCCAAGAACAAATTAGTATATCTATTCAATAATCCATTTTTGAAGAATGTCCGATAAATTCACAATATCTACGCTTTCGATAATCAACCGCCAAATTCTCGCCGGATTATACGGCGGTCGTAGGTGGCGAATTTCCCGACGGCCTGGTTGAAGGAGAAACTAGGACAACTTGAATTCCGAGGTAATTTTTAGTACTGTAAATAATTATTCTGAATTTACCAACTTTATCAAAAAAAAAAAAAAATTAATTTGATTCTGTATTTAGCAATTAAGTAAGTTGGACGATTTGATTTTGTAAAATATTGTTTATAGATTGGGGAAAAAAAACCGATAATCTTCGGAATATTTGTTGGAATTTATGTTGTTACAAGAAATAGGATTTGATTATACACATGTGAGCATAATGTACATTAGGGGAGTAACTAAAACGCCTCAACTGAAATTAGTTGGTTATAAGAGTAGTAGCCCGCTTGGTTTTCTATTGATTTTGTCTTTCGATATGGAATACTTATTCACACGTGTACCTACACTATAAGAACGTACATTGTGTACCCGAGTCTCATTTGAATAGGCAAAGAGTGAAAATTGTACTATTACCTTTATTTAAAGCACATGGCCCATTTAATTAACCTCAATTTAAGTGCATTATATCATGTAAGAGTAAGATCCACTTTTCTTAAATAACGTGATAAAATGTGTGTTGCAACTATAAAGAAACGGAGGAAGTGATAAGTCATATAGGTGTTCGGGGTCATTAGAAAAAATGAAGTACTTTGATGATCATATTGCTAATTGCTAGGCATAGTCAATGTCATTTGAATAATTGGTTCTATTTGCATCTTGAATACTCCGTGTTACAACATGTAGAATTGTGTTCAGGCTTACAGGTTACAAACTTTCAGGTTATTTACTTGTTCACCTTCTGTCCTTCTTTGATATGTATTAGACCTCATGTATGGACTGAAAGTTCTGTCTATTTCTCATTAGTTAGTATGCTTCGGTAACTTAAAGATGATCCATTTGACTCGGTTTGGGACAATTGCCTAGTTTATTTGATCATTGAATTATAATTGAATTTCCGAGAATTGGACCTTCCATTTATCTCTACTGGTAAACTAGCTAATTCACTTTCGCTACAAGGAAATGGCAGGACGAGATGGCAGTGGCGTGGATGTTATCTTGCCAAACTATATACTTGGTAAATCTACTGGCATTGTGTCATCTGGCAAGATGAGAATTGACTGGGAATATAGTTACCATCAAGCGACTGAACCGGCAGGAGATAAAGAATGTGGAAATGGAAGAGAAAGGTAACAACTATTTCTTACTGATTGTTCTCTCTGAACTTTCCTATTAACAAGGTCTTTTCGGCTGATATGTATATTCTTTCTCCCAAGCATGTTTTAGTGTTTGATTTGTTTTTTATTGTCGACCTTTGATTTGAAACTTTGTTCCTTTACAAGTCATTGCTGATATAATGACACTTTTAAGGTTAGGTTGATATGAAAGGGTATGGTTTCAAAAGCAATTTAACACCGGGTAAAATATTAGCTATTATCTGGTTGTGAACTCACTAAACTTTATCATCGTATTCTTTTGTCTGTTTTGTAGTGAGAAGAGAGATGAATATTTTGAGATCGTTCATGCACCCTCATATTATTCGAGTTTATGAAGTTGTTGAGACACCATCAGACTTTTATGTTGTGATGGAGCATGCGAAGTGTGGAGAACTATTTGATTACATTGTGGAGAAGGGTAGGATAGAAGAGGATGAAGCACTGAACTTTTTCCAACAGGTAAACTTCTTTCTACTTTTAGGCTGTGTTCTCTTAGATAATCCTACTGGCATTTTATATATTGTCTCTGTTGCCATCTGGGACCAGATAATATCAGGAGTAGAGTACTGTCACAAGAATATGGTAGTTCATCGAGACCTGAAGCCTGAGAACTTTCTATTGGATTCACATCACAATGTAAAGATTGCAGAGTTTGGTTTGAGCAACATAATGCGAGATGGTCACTTCCTAAAGACCAGCTGCGGAAGCCCAAACTATGCAGCTCCTGAGGTATGATACTCTAGAACTCTGCTGGAGAAGAACTGTACAATGTAATTACTTTGATAATTTTGACCTGCTTGAGCAGTTGAGCATATATATGTCTAAATATTGCTGATTAAGCCTAATAACAGTAATTTAACTGCGTCTTGAACCATTGCATTCTTCTCATCTTGCTGCTAAATGCCCTCTTTCTCTTGATTCGTTTAATGTTGTTTATTTCTGCTTATCTTGTCACTGTTTTCATGGTAAATTAATCCATTCTGTCCAAGATATTTCCAAAGAACTAAAATAAACATGCTGTTGAGTCTGTAATTCCTGTACATTTATTTTGCCATTTCATTCTGCAAACTTCATGACTAATGCTCTGGCTCGCCAGAACATTGATGGGTAACGTAATCAGTAGATATTGTCTTATTGTGCTACCCTGTATGATTTTTTTTTTTTTTTTTCCTGAAATGTGCACTTAGGTCATTTCTGGGAAACTCTATGTTGGCCCTGAAGTTGATGTATGGAGTTGTGGTGTAACCTTGTTTGTTCTCCTTTGTGGATTTCTCCCTTTTGATGATGAAAGTATGCCCAACCTTCTCAATAAAATAAAGGTACATGCTATTCTGAATTTAATGTCACTGGACATGATTACTCTTCTTTTATGTGCAAGTATGTGTTAAAGGAGGGAATATCAACCTATTATATGAAGCAAGGGTATTATATATTTAAGACTTGATACTTGCGCTTTTGAAGTTTTGAGTTAACTTTTATTATTATTATTAATGCTCAATATACATTTTTTCTTCTGGAAAGTAAATAAGCAAGATTGCAAGAACCACCTTGAACTGGTGTGTTACCAAAACCTTGGAAAACATTATTGGCAATATGAGAAATAACTAGAAGAAAAGAGAGTTAATTTGTTTCATTAGAAACAGTAACTGGAATTTCTATAAATGAAGTTTCAGCAAGATTAATGGGAAGAAGATGGTAATACATGATACTCCGTATTGAAATATTCATCTTTTCATAGTTGATGTCTAAGGGATAAATAAAGGACATGTTTAGAGAAGAAAAATTAAACCGATATAGATTATAGTAGGAATTTACTACAAAAAAATTTCATCAAATTATTAAAGTACTATACGTAAATACTCCCTTCGTCTGGAATAAGTAGTCGCATTGTTCTAATCCTTTATAGTGTTATGAATTCACCATGATTTCACTTGTATACCCTTAAAATAGCTTTCTCTTTCCTGTCCTCACTCTACCACTCCATTTAACAGGGTATGTTCTGAAATCTGATTATAATTCTCCTATAAATTATAGAAAATTAGGACATCCCAAAATATGTGTGAAAAGTTAATGAGAAGCTTTCACATGTCCTACCTGCCTTTTCGATTAAATGTAAGTGTTCTGGTTATGCATTGGAGGAACTTCAAGAATATAATATGTCGAAGGAGTAACTGTTTGTAACCACTTACTATACTAAATTCTCTTGGGATTATAAAAATCATGCTAAAAGAACTGCAATCAAATTGCTTTCTAGATATGTACAACTTACTGCTTCTTAGTTTAGGAATTGTGGAAGCACATAATATTGGTGTCATTTGATTATCGTTGTAGGCTGGGGTTTATACGATTCCAAGTCATCTATCACCTGGAGCTAGAGATCTGATATCTAAGATTCTTGTAGTTGATCCTATGAAGAGAATCACTATCCCAGAAATTCGTCAGCATATGTGGTTTCAAGCTCATTCTCTGCGTTACTTAGCCATGCCACCATCGGGTACGATGCAACTAGCAAATAAGGTTTGACCATATATTATTTGCTGTCAAATTGCACCACTTATGCTTTTGAAATAGTAGTTCTCTAATGTTTTGAACTGAGACAGATTGGATGCCATCTTCTTTTGGTGCATACCATTTTGATACATTAACTTCACGAAATATGTCTTTGAGGATTCTTGTAATGCCATCTAGACTTATCAGGAAGATATAGCTTGATGAATAATGAGGATGTTCTATTACTTTCTTATTTCGCGTTTCTGCTCTTGAACCTACTGCTCTTTGAATTAACCTTTGACTTTGCAGGTACAGATTGACGAAAATTTACTCCAAGAAGTTGTTAGGATGGGGTATGACCGGAATCAGCTTATTGAATCTCTCTGCAACAGACTCCAGAATGAGGTTTTGATAAGTGTAACATTTTGCAGACTGTTTTTAAGTAAACATGGGAACAAATTCAAATTAACTGCATTCATTTTAGGGGACTGTTGCATTTTATTTGCTTTTTGATAACCACTTCGGGGCTTCAAGGGGCTATCTTGGGGCTGAGTTCCAAGAAATAAAGGTTCGTTATTTTCTCCTTCTAGAGTAGAGACTTGCTTTAAAGTATTGAGATTTGAAAATGATTATGTCGATTGTATATTAAAGTATACTTGATTCCTGTGCCTGACAAATTGTTTTGTGTACTGTCTGGTTGTTGTTCCTTGAAATTTCTCGAGGATGTCATGCTACATTGATACTCTTGTGAAAATTTGTGAAATAAAATACCTCATACGATGTATATATATTGGTTTTCACTACTGTATTGGAAAAGAAAAGGCTTCATCTCAGCTAGTTGGTGGCCATCTAATATCTTTGTTGCATACTTTTGTTTTTCAGGAGAACCATATGATCGGCATGCATTCAAATGAAGTCTCGTCTCCTGATGCTGGGCTCCAATATCGTGGTTGTGAAGATTACCAAGAAAAGAATTTTCCTGTTGAGAGGATATGGTCTATTGGATTACAGGTTGGCTGTTAAGTACTTACGAATATCTTGATTAGTTTGCCTCCTTAACTTGATCGTCCAGCTTGTCAGTTGGGTTTGATTGCCCTGATTGGAGAATTATTTGCTGATTCATGCTGGAGGAGAATTATTGTCATTGTCTCACGTCCTCACTCTGTCCCATGAACTTGGGCATTTTACTGCGTATTTTAGTACAATTATTATTATTTCTTCTTATGATGATTTATCTGAATCTTAAGGATAATTCACTAATGGAGTTTTTAGCTCTGCCTTATGTGATTCATTTTCATCGTGAAACATACATTTTTTTTCATTGGTATGACCCTACAAAGACTTTGTTTATCTAATTAGTTGCAGTCGAAAGCCCAATCTCATGAGATTATGACTGAAGCTCTGAAAGCACTGCAAAAGCTAAATGTCTGCTGGAAAAAGATTGGGCATTATAACATCAAGTGCAAATGAATTCCTGGCATTCTTGATCATCATGAAGTGATTGTTGATAATCCAGTACATAGCTATGGCGAAGAATCAAGCATAGCTGAAAACGATGTTGGGTTGAAGTCTCCCAATGCCGTAATTTTGAGTTGCAGGTATGTTTCATGTCTAGAAGCTAATTCTTGTACTTTTTATATTGTTGTTTAATGGTTCTGATCATTTTGGTAAATCAATTAATTCTCTAAAAATCTTGACATACTAGCAGTATTTGGATTTCACATTAGACTTATACTATCTTGTATCACCGCTTTTCTGCTGTAGGCTATTAGGCTATCAATAACATTCTTTTCTGCATTTTCCGATGTGACTTTCACAGCTATACAAGGCCCCCGATGAGAAGTATCTACTTGATCTACAATGGGTTCAGGGACCACAGATTCTATTCCTTGATATTTGCACAGCTATCCTTGCTCAATTCCATGTGCTTTAGCAAGCAATTTTTTTTTGCTATATCAAATGTTAATAGCATTCATATTATTAATGGGAAGATATATGGTTCTGAATGTGCATTGTATTTCTTGATAGTGTGAGTTTTGTTCCTGATCTAGGTACTTATCAGGTGGTGGTGTTTAGTAATGATATATTCGACGGATATTGTAGTCTCTTGGTCTGGCTAAGTCTGAACTTACAAAACCACCATCTCTTGTGTAGAAAGGAAAAACTGGTTGAAGCTTTACTGTATTTAAAAACGCGACATTTCATGTACGTAGTAAGATCAAATAAGAACAAAGTGGTTAGTGTTTCTACCAGTGAGATTTTGTCTTTACTAGTTTATGCTAGAGTTTTGGGCCAAAAATGGTCCAGATCTTTGGGTTTAAATTAATTATCAAACTCTTTTGCCAGTGGTCCAATAACAAGTCCTCTGTTTTCTTCTGTTTTAGAAACTTTTTTAATTAAAGTTTACCAAAATTTTACATAGTAGGCAGTTCTGTAAAACACTACCGTGACAAGTAGGATGGTGCACGATAACGATCAATCCCTTCGTTCTTTATTATTGTCCTATCTTATATATTACAAACAAATTAAGCAAAAATTTAATTTTTTTATTATGAAAAAATCAATTAGACTCCATTTGCATTAAAATGTAGAAGTATGTTGAGGAAAATATAAAAGATACAAAAGAAAAATTGTGAATGTTAGATATCTCGTTATTAAAAGTTTTCATTTTTCAAAAAAAAAAAATAATAATAATAAAAAATGAGTACACCTTTCATATAAGTGACAAGACTGACAACGGAAGAATATGGAGAAAAAAAAGTCACAAGAATGATTTTGAAATTCATGTTATATTTTCTAGTACTTAATTGGAAGAATTTTTCGATGAACCACACAAAATAGTGATATATACTATAATTGATATCAAATACTTCGTATGAAGTATCTACGTAATAGGTACCTTGTTCCTTCACAATTTAAGAAATTTAACCAATTAAACAAGTTGAAATAATATGACGATTAAATTCAGATTAATCAAATCTATAATGGTTGTCATTAGAAGTATTGTAGCCTTTTACTTTTCTAAACTTGCATGGAGCTAGTCAACAAGGTACATGCTCATTTTATGCTAAATTTATACAATTGCGCCATTTTCTTTCTGATGCATGCATGTTGGTTAAAAAATACTGTTTCTAGAAAACATTATTGCACGTGAGGTTTGAAAATTGCATCATTTTAGTCAAAGTAAACATGTACAAGTAATAAATTTCATGTACTTGACATAAAGACTTGATTTTTTCTAAATATGTTTGATTAATAGAATAATAGAACAAACTACATCATGCATAAGCGGAAAGTATGCAGAAATTATTATTGTTAATATTCATGTCCATTTCATATTTTCGTGGTCATCAAGATGTAGAAAATTCATTATTACTTGTGATTCTATTTTTTAAAAAAATGAAAGTGATAAAGATGTGTTTTAAGCTCATGCATGAGTATGATCAATGGATGTATTTTCAATTTGTAAATTGTAATATATTCTATGTAAACAAATTATTCCATGAATCCACGTTAACATAATTTCTAGTTATCTTACGGAGTATTATTAACAAGGAATTGAAATTTTTAGATGAAGAAAATATTATGTACTCATATAAAAAATAGTAGGTACGAGTACTTTAAATTCAACATATATCGAATTAACGTAAGAAAAAAGTAAAAAGTAATTTGTAAATCTAGTCAAAACTAGTTGCTATGTACATTTGAGAAACTATAGAACATCAGAACATGACTCTCCCGTGAAATTGGACCCACAAAATTGAAGATTTTGTCAAATTGTCAAAATGACAAAAAAAAATTCTTAAAAAAAAAGGTACAAGCAAAAACTAGAAAATGGAAAGAGAGTAGCAAGTTCTACTGTCAATATCTATTGGCAAAAAAATAACGTCATGCCATAGGTCATACTTCACATGTCATGAGAAAATCAAATCTGGCCAACTTTTATGATTTGATTAATAATTATTATCCTAAGATTTATTATTTGAGCATAAGGAATAATATTAACAACATTTGAGACAGATTTCTGATGCGCAAAGATTTCATCAGAATATTACTTACTTTTTTGTGATAATTCTTCCTTATTTCAAGAAGGATCATAATCATTTACAATGACAAAGTGGTTGGCAAACACCATATCAATATACCATAACTCTTTTATCTTCATTTTTGTTTTTACTTTTAGATACATCCTCTATTCTTATTAGCACTCTTACAATGTCGACTAAAATTAGTTTGTTATATTTGTTTCAATGTCCAAGTATTTTGTTAGAATATCAATTTTTATGAGTTGTATTAAAAAAAACCTTAATAGAAATTAAACAATAATCAGCTAGCAATACTTCAATCTAGAGTTGGGCATGGGTCGAGCTATATCTGAGCTTCCTTTATAAAAGATCAAAACAAACTGACACATTGCGACTTTTTCTCAAACCCTATTCATACATGATAATATGATATATGTGCTAGCATGAGTTTTTTTTTTTCAAACTTAACATGCATACCATTATATTTGGCAACACTCGACTTTGTCCACAAAATATGTAAATATTGACTTCGTATTTAAAGTATAAATTGAGACTAATTAATATAATCTAATAACCTTCTATATAATAATATTAGTATATTGTAATACATTAGTAAATATGTGGTCAAAATTAATTTATAAATAAGTCAATATGACAATATGTGGTAGAGTAAAGAAAAATTTTCTATTAGGATTGGACTACTTCAAGGATCTAAATGTAGTTTCATCCTCTTTGCATCATTTATGAGCTAATGAAGTAGATCAGACCAACTATAGTTAGTTTAATAAAGACATTGAAATTTCATTGTTCTTTCATACTCTCTTTTGACTTGGAATATGCATATAATCATATATAATCCATTAGTGGCGATTTGAGCTCTATCTATTTTCGTTGATACATACTTCAATTCGTATTTATTTTTATTGCGTGAGTCGTTTTTCACTATAGCGTAATACAAAATTAAGCTGTTGAGCCTTTTTAGAGTTGCATAAAATATAATAATCTTATCGGTAAAAATTCCTCCTTTAATTATTATCAATTCCTAACTTATTATAGAAAACAAACACAAATATGAAATTAAATAGAGTTCTAGCGAGAAGTAAGTACATACAACACACATGCAATTGCTCTTTGTTGTTTAAATACATAACATGTATGGATATATATTGAGATATATTTGGGAAATATTAGGATATATTTGTTTACCATATTTTGTGCTTGTATATCTTTTGGTATATTTTATCTTTGGTAGTTTCCTAATCCTATCACAATAGGGTTGATCTTTGTATTATATAAGCTTTGGGCAAAGTCATTAATGAGATCAAGCAATTACGTTCATAATATTTAGCATGGTATCAGAGCCAAGGTTTTTTTTTTCCAATTAATTAATCATGGACGGCGGTGACACACCACCACCGCCACCACCATCAAAAATTGAAACAAATTCACCCTTTTACCTAGGGGCGCATGATAGGCCCGGTGATTTCATAACTCCGATCAGATTGAAGCTTGATAATTTTGATGCTTGGGCTCACGCCATATACGTTGCTCTTTCCTCTCGACGGAAGTTCGGGTTTCTTGATGGCACAATTACAGAATTTGTGCCGCCTGCAACTCAGGAAGATTGGGTTGTGGTTCATTGTATGCTTGTTTCGTGGCTCATGAATACGATCGACCCGGAGGTAAAATCTATGCTTTCTAATTATGACAATGCAAAACGTTTGTGGGATGATTTACATGAAAGATTTTGTATCGTGAATGGTCCTCGTATCCAACACTTAAAGGCACAAATTAATCGATGTGAACAACCTAAAAATATGACTGTGGCTATTTATTTTAGCAAATTAAAGGTTTTGTGGGATGAATTAGCAAAGCTTGAACCTTTAATTCATTGTAAATGTGGGAAGTGCACTTGTAATGTGGGTAGGCAACATGAGAAACGTCATGAGGATGATCGATTGCAACAATTTTTGCTTGGTCTTTGTTCTGAGTATTATGCTCAAACAAGGTCAAATATTCTATCTCAAGACCCTCTGCCTACTTTGAATAAAGCCTACCAACAAGTATCCCAAGATGAACTAGTTAGAGGTCTTGATAAAGGCGGCCGTGAAGAACCTCCACAAGCCGTGGGGTTTGCTGTCCGTACAGGTGGGGTTGGCAGGGGTCGTGATGGCTCGGGTACAGTGTGTGCAAAGTGCAAGAAAATTGGCCACGAGACATCGAATTGTTGGTCCGATAAAGTTTGTAATCATTGCAAGAAACGGGGTCATATTGAAGCTAAGTGCTTTGAACTTCATGGATACCCACCTAGAATGGGTGATGGCAGCCGGGGGGGGGGGGAAGTCCACGGGTGGTCGTGGTCAAGGTTCGATCCGAGCTAATGCGGTCTTGGGTTCGAGTGCTTCTTCAACAAGTACTCCCTCTCAAGGTCAAGTCTTTTCAAGCGAACAATGGAAGGCAATTACGGGGTTGTTCGGTAATGTCTCTGAAAACCGCTTGAATGGTAAGTTTGATGATTCATCTTGGATTATTGATACAGGGGCAACTCACCATGTTACAGGAGAAAAAGCTTGGTTATTTGATACACTGGATTTTGAGTGTCCCGTTGGTTTACCTAACGGGGTCAATGTTATGGCTTCTTTAATTGGTTCAGTTCGTTTATCGGACAAGATTACTCTCACTAAAGTTCTTTATGTTCCGCATTTGAGTTGTAATTTGCTTTCAGTATCACAACTCTCAGATGATCTCAATTGTATTGTCCAATTTAACCCTTATATGTGTGTCATACAGGACCAAACGAAGGAGCTGATTGGAACAGGAGCTAGGAGAGACGGATTATATTATTTTAGCAAAACGGATTCGGTGCATCATGTCGGCATTGGTGAAGCGACCTCAAATTTGGAGTTGTGGCATCGTCGAATGGGGCATCCTTCCGAGAAAGTAGTTAAGTTACTCCTTCATGTTAGTAGTAATAAAGATTGTCTAGATAAGGGGTGTGAAGTATGTATGTGTGCTAAACATCCTAGAGACAAGTTTCCTTTAAGTGAAAATAGGGCGTCTAGAATTTTTGAGAAAATACATTGTGATTTGTGGGGTCCATATCGACACGTTTCGTCGTGTGGAGCTCGTTATTTTTTGACCATTGTTGACGATTATTCAAGAGCTACTTGGATTTATTTATTGGTTGATAAAACTGAAGTTTTAAGAATGTTTTTGGCCTTTGTTGCAATGGTTGATAGACAATTTTCACAAACAATAAAAATTGTGCAAAGTGACAATGGTACTGAGTTTAATTGCTTACATGATTATTTTGTTGCTTCGGGTATTATTTTCCAAACCTCATGTGTCGGAACTCCACAACAAAATGGGAGGGTTGAGCGCAAACACAAACACATTCTTAATGTTGGGAGAGCTTTGAGATTTCAAGCTAATTTACCTATTTATTTTTGGGGTGAGTGTGTTCTTGCCGCTGGTCATCTTATTAACTGTACACCCACGCCTCTACTCCAAAATAAAACTCCCTTTGAAATTCTTTTCAATAAAATCCCTTCCTTTGATGTCATCCGTACTTTTGGATGTTTGTGTTTTGCTCATAATCAGAAAACAAATGGTGATAAATTTGCAAGCCGGAGTCGAAAATGTGTTTTTTGGGGGTATCCCTTTGGGAAGAAAGGATGGAAAGTATATGACCTTGAATCAAAAGTTTTTTTTGTTTCTCGTGATGTGAAATTTGTTGAGGAAGTGTTTCCGTTTGCTACACCCGATGATGTGAATATCGAGTCCATGGGTTTTGGTCAAAATAATGAAGTGCATGATGATTTTGTGGGGTATGAAGTCTTTGAGGAGAATGAGGGGGTTAATGGGGATGATGAGGTGATACAAGGGGATGAAGACCCCATTGTTGCGCCCCAAACAGAGCAGTCCGCGACCAGGCCGCGGGATGCAGCCCCCAACCGCGACCTG
This sequence comes from Chenopodium album, assembly GCF_948465745.1. Lineage (NCBI taxonomy): Eukaryota > Viridiplantae > Streptophyta > Magnoliopsida > Caryophyllales > Amaranthaceae > Chenopodium > Chenopodium album. The sequence continues at coordinate 5,119,964 of NC_137855.1, forward strand.
GCCGCGGACCAGACTGTCAGGGAGGCTGCTGCTGGCTTGAACGAGGATAGCAGCTCGGCAGAAGCTTCCCACAGCAGCAGCACGACAGATGCTGCACATGGCAGCAGCCCGGCAGACGAAGAACAGCCCTCCGAAGCTCTTGGTAAGGGTCACCGTCAGAAATTTCAGTCGGTAAAACTCCGTGATTATGTGACTAATTCCGTTTTTGCTAATAATCCGTCTCCGTCCTCTCCGTAATCCGACACTCCTTCAGGTACTCCTTATCCTTTGGCACACTATATAAATTGTGACATGTTTTCTGTGAATTATCGTAAATTTCTTGCAGCCGTTGTTCAAGATAAGGAACCAAAATCCTTTAAGGAGGCCATGAAATCTGAAGGTTGGTGTCGTTCTATGAAAGAGGAAATACGGGCATTGGAAGACAATGGGACTTGGACTTTGGAGCATCTTCCTCCCGGGAAGAAGGCTCTAGGGAGTCAATGGGTGTATAAGACAAAGTTTTTGTCTAATGGTGATATTGAACGTCTCAAGTCTCGATTGGTTATCTTTGGTAATCATCAACAAGAGGGTATTGATTATGGTGAGACTTTTGCTCCGGTCGCAAAAATGACTACGGTGCGTGCTTTTCTTGCTATTGCTATTGCTAAGAATTGGGAAATACAACAAATGGATGTTCAAAATGCTTTTTTACATGGTGATTTGGATGAGGAGGTGTACATGAAGTTACCTCCAGGTTTTGAGTGCTCGGATCCGAGCTTGGTATGTCGTTTGAGGAAGTCTTTGTATGGTTTGAAACAGGCTCCAAGGTGTTGGTTCGCAAAGCTCACTACAGCTTTGAAAGGGTACGGTTTTATCCAATCTTACTCTGATTATTCTCTTTTCACATACACTAGAGGCACTGTTCAGATTAATGTCTTAGTTTATGTTGATGATCATATTATTTCTGGGAATGATTCCGCTGCGTTAACTGTGTTCAAAGCTTATCTTGGTGATTGTTTTAAGATGAAGGATCTTGGTCCTTTGAAATATTTTTTGGGCACTGAAGTTGCTCGTAGTAAATCCGGTCTATTTTTTTGTCAACGAAAATACACCTTGGATATTATTTCTGAAGCAGGGTTATTAGGTGCAAAACCAAGTGGTTTACCGATGGAGCAAAACCACAAACTTAGTCTTGCTAGTGGCGAGTTAATTGCGAATCCTGAGTCTTATCGCAGACTGGTAGGGCGGTTGATTTATCTCTCGGTGACTAGACCAGATTTGGCATATTCGGTTCATATTCTTTCACAGTTTATGCACGAACCTCGGATTGAGCATTGGGAAGCAGCTCTCAGGGTGGTTCGTTATTTAAAGGGTACCCCGGGACAGGGTATTTTGTTGACTGCAGATAGTGACTTGACTTTGCAGAGTTGGTGTGATTCTGATTGGGCGGCGTGTCCTCTTACTCGTCGTTCGTTGACTGGTTGGCTAGTTTTTCTTGGTAAATCTCCTATTTCGTGGAAAACCAAGAAGCAACCCACGGTTTCTTTCTCTTCTTCTGAGGCTGAGTGTCGTTGCATGGCTTCAACCACACATGAGTTGAAATGGTTGAAGGCTTTGCTTTTGAGTTTGGGTGTTCAACACCCTAAGGCGATTAAGTTGTTTTGTGATAATCAATCTGCTTTACATATTGCTCGAAATCCAGTTTTTCATGAACGAACAAAGCACATTGAGATTGATTGTCATATTGTTCGTGATGCTGTTACAGAGGGCTTGATTGCTCCATCTTATATTTCCACTAAGGAGCAATTGGCGGATATTTTCACTAAGGCGCTTGGGAAGACTCAGTTTGATCATCTTCTTTCCAAGTTGGGCATTTATGATCCCCATGCTCCAACTTGAGGGGGGGTATTGAGATATATTTGGGAAATATTAGGATATATTTGTTTACCATATTTTGTGCTTTTATATCTTTTGGTATATTTTATCTTTGGTAGTTTCCTAATCCTATCACAATAGGGTTGATCTTTGTATTATATAAGCTTTGGACAAAGTCATTAATGAGATCAAGCAATCACGTTCATAATATTTAGCAATATAATATTTATGGAGGTAAAAACCCCGCTAGTTTCAAATTTAGTTATATAGCTTAGTATGTATTCGTGTATCATCATATATATAAAAAAATATATATATAAACCTAAACATAAAAATCAGATACAAGATACAAAATCTTCTAAAAGTAGTGTTCATGCTACATATACATTGCTAGAACTTTCATAAGAAATACAAGTACTAATTAAGGTCCAATTATGTACGATACGTGTCACTAATAAGTGGTTAATGAGAGCAATGTCACCTATAATGGCAACCTGCCTTGATTAGCATGAGATTATAATGCTCTTATCTCCATAACAAAAAGTAGCTACACGTGTCACTCTAATAAGTTGTTAGGAAGGTGTTTTAAAGCACTTTTGAATTTGATGCTCTAATGAAAAATATCCAAATTAACCGCGTTTAATTCATAATACTGTACTAGTATAAATAAACTAAGTGTGAAAGGAATTTCAAGATTTTTTTCAGCATAAACAAAGCGAGTGAATATCAATTTCTGTATTTTTCTTGGAAATTTAGCTAAATTTGATGAAACAAATTTGATTGGATTTATTCACTATGAAGTGGACCAAAAATAAAGGGATACTTGCTTGATTTCATAGCTTTAGTTTTCAGATATACCTGGCAAGTTGCTTACAATTTTATTTAATTTGTGGTTTTGATTGTGTACTTGTTTTTATATTTTACGCTTTTTTGTTTTTCTACCTTGGTGGCTAGATCCTAGCGCAGCCTATGGACCAACAAGCACGACACATGCTTTAACATAAGTGCATATGCATCACACACACGACACGTGTATTCAATATCAAGTACAGGTAAGAAATGGCTAAGCTTTATACTCGTATTACAAAATTAAATTAACTCACATGCATGTGATTTAGAACTAATTGTCCTACACAGAAACTTTGAATATGTAGATTGGTACTTGGTCGCTCGGACTACTTAATTACCACCAATTAGTTTTATGACATTTATCCTTTTTGGTCTAGACTTTTATATATGTGATGATCAGACTCTCATTCGACACAAACTCGTATGACATTCTGACAACATACACTATTTATTAATTGGAATTTATGAATTTTAAGATTTTTTACCTCACCTCTCCCCATCAATTGAATCCATGTTAATTTTGCATAGGTATCATATATCAAGCATATATCATCAACACATAAAAATAAAATCATTGTTTAGGTAGGCTTCCTTTTTGATGTTGACCTAACAAAATACTTTGGAAGTACACACTTCAATTTGTAAAGAATAGATAAAAAAGGAAGGTTCTCTAATGATGCAATTAGCATGCCTTAGCTTCTAAACTCACCGATAGTTACTGCATGTCTACGTACTAAGCATATCATATTAATTATATTAATTAATTATATTATATGGTACGGAGTATATTGTATGTCCCATTCACTAGAAAATTAAACACTTATCTAAAAGATTAATAAGTAGAATAGAATCTTATGGGTTAGGTTAATTAATCCTACTTGCATAATTAGGTGACAATTTGGGACGTAAACATCTAAACAGGTAGGTTATGAAATTTGGTCAATCACTACGTTGTCGTTTTATACCAACACAAAAAATTAAAATAAGTTACTGTAGTTTAATTGTTTTTTTCTGGAGATTTCTGCTTTGTTTGGAAGCATGCAAAAACAAAAAGAAATTAAAGTGGATATATTTTTTTTGTTTGGAACCTTGAAATACAGCACAGTATTTCACTCGAAAAAGAAAGTGCATGAATCATCATATTTATTTGTTGTGTTGTCTCATAAAGTTAATAGATCTTAGGACATCTTCAAATTAGATAATATTTTTGAACCTAAATAATGATCTAAATTATGTGACTGGTAGGATTGTGAATTATGTTGTGGAATTCTTTCTGATAGTGATTTAGATTTGTGGTTTTGTTTTCGCATAAATGTATACAAAGTAAGACCTTATAGGATATGTTCTTTTGAACTTATATTCGCTTCATTTTAATTCAACTTCACCCACTTCATATTGCTTTAGCTCAATTTAATTTAGTTTAATTTAGTTCAAAAAAACAGGGCATTCTATATCATAATTTTAAAGAGTAGGCCAGGATGACAATCGGGTGGGTGTTGTCCAATCGGTCCCCGTATCTACTACATACATTTATCGACGACGTACAACCAATTATTACCAAGTACAAAACCTTAACAATCATACCCTACACGGCGAGACAACTCTAAAATTGTACCTCAAACAACCCCTGTAAATTTAGCAAAACCAACCTTTCAAAAAAAGTTAACTATGATCTAACATAAATTAAAATTTGAATGAATGACAGTGCAAATCAATGTTATGTAGTCTTGAAATTCAATGTTATTAGTAATAAATTACTTGAACTTAATTTGAATGTCTCATTTACCACAACTACTTGTGCATTATTACACATTGCCGGGCGGCCACCACCCACCTCAAATACCAATCATTTCTACCTATACTGGCTATATCTATCTAGCTTATCCAACTTTAGATAAAAATGTACATATTTTTCAATAATTAATACGAATATTAAGTAAGTTAATAAGCAAGAATAAAATTATTCTAGTGTGAGAAGAGTATGAATATATACTTCGTATATAGTAATTAAACTTTCAAATTTATCGTGTTACTCCGTATTTTTTTTTTTTTTATCACTATTTCAATATTCAGAAAGTCACTATCCCCTAAAATCATAATCAAAGTCGTTCTAATTGACTTGCATTACAGTGCCATCCCTATTGTCGAGAATGACCTTTCTAATATTTTAGCTCCTCAAGCAACAAGTAACAACGATTCTAGCTTAGGCATTATTGTTGACAATCATAGCCAAGAAAATTTCCGAATTATTTCGTATTATTGTATAGTAATAATAATAAACTTGTCAAATATATATATTGAGCAATTATTATTAGGATAAACAAAAAGGTGACAACAATGTCCTATATATGGTCCAATCAAATTCTTACACATTTTAAAATAACTTATTGTACACTTCATCAACATTTGAATATGATTGAGAAAACTAGGAAAGGAAAAACCCAGGCCAGGCGTCCCAAGTTAGTTAAGCTTGTTTCTTTGTTTTTATGTTAATTTTTACTTTATTTCTTTTCACTAATTATTAGTACTAGCTACTCTATTTATTTATCATTATTGATTAGTGATCTGGATTTTCTTAGTTTAGAGAACATTCTTGATGAGAAGATGGTAGGTGTCCTAACTCTTAATCTTATATCTTTATCACTTGTACTATATGATCTTAAGAAGCTTAGGGATTTCTCATGACTTGTTAAATATGATCTTGTATATTTTGTCTAATAAATGTTCTTGATTATTTAAACTCTTTCCAAACACATCCTCGTCTAATATAAGTAAGAATTATTCGATCAAAACACATCATAAGTAATTTAATCGTCTTATTATGTATATAATTCGCTATCATAACTTCTTTCATTTAGAAGTTATAGATTAGCGTCTCTTTGTTTTAACAAGAGGGAAAAAAAAAAGAAGGATTTTAAAATTTTTAGAATGTTAGCGAGTAAGAAAATGATTGGATACTCTAAGTCATTCAATTTGTAGTCCGACAAAGTTCACAAATGCCGATATACTTGTCTCTTAAACACATTATATATATTGGATTTTTACAAATTTGATATTATCACATAAATCTCATACTACATGCAACAACCCATTATAGGTTAAGCTACTTATATAATACTCCCTCCGTCCCCAAATGATAGTCCCTTATAGTTTATTTTTAGTCCCAAATTGATAGTCCCATTTGTTTTTTTCAAGTACCATTAATATCAATTTTTTATCAAAATTCCCTCCAATTGCAACAATATTTGTGCAAATTTAACTTTCCCATGTAAATTGTGTTTTTCAATGTACTTTTTTTATTTTCTCTCTCTACTATTTTACAGACCCAATGTATATTTATCTTTTCAATGTAATTTTACTACTTTGATTTAAGTTTCTTAATTCTCGTGATTTTTGCCCATAAGGGACTATCATTTGGGGACGGAGGGAGTAATACTTGTATAATTATTTATACTTCTAATACTTGTGTAATTATACTATTACTCCCTCCATAATCCAAATCGGAAAAAAATAGTAAATAAAAGTGGAACAAAAAAGAAAAAAGAAAGTGTAAAATGTCAAAGATCGGGAAGAAGCATGCCACACAAAAAAGTGAGGAAAAAGCATATTCTAGTCATGGTTTGTTGGATAAAACAAGCTTGACTTAAAGCCTCCTCACACGTGGGACTCCACATCATACTTCCCCACTAATGACGTGTCATTCATATCAATTTCGATATCTATCTCACCGTCTATTTCAACACTTGTCCTTATCTATCCACCGTCCTCCTCTCTTTTCTTGATCTCATATTTTATATTGCACATTTTATAAGTTTATAATTTTAATGATTTTGTAGTACTAAAATTGAGAATATATTCTATTAATCAAATTTAGGATAGGGTTCACTTAAAGCTTGCCACATAATTTCTCATACTATATGTAAATTAAATATGACACATAATGTATGAAAATTATAGTTCATAATGATTGGAACTCATGCATGCATTTGGAAAACATGTGAAGGCAATGTATTATGCTCATTTGAGTCATTTTACCTCATTTTACAATTTCTTAGTTGTTTTTTCAGACCAGTTCGTTTGTCTTTTATCTACTCCTATATTCCGTAATATATTACATCAGTGAATCTCTCTTGCTTAATCAACCTGCTCATTTTTTTCGGAGTATAAATTACAATAATAATCATATTATTGGAGTATTCACATATGATTAAGACTTGGTCATTCACTTTCTTTTAAATTACGGTTTGATACATTTAATTGAAAAAATCAGAAAATGATGGAAAAGCACTTGATGAGTAGTTGTTGTTAAACTTAAAGTAATAGCACATACTATTCTAACAAAATTTAAAAGTATGGAATAATATAAGTTATTTTCATTAGCTTATTCTATCAACTTTATTAAAAGAAAAATCCAATATAATATGAGTTCAAAATACGAGAACAATGAACTCAAATGGAAAAAGTTGCTCAATTTTTTCGATTTTTTTTGTAAAAAAAGTTATTTGTGGATATTGACTAATGTCCATGTGCATTTATTAAAAATATCTCTTAAATATTCACTTCACGTGAAATTAATATTTTTTCTTTTTTTATCTTACAAAAATTGTACAATTTGACATATACTCCGCACATAAATTAAGTTCAACAACAACATTTTATAATTTCCTCAAAAAAAAAAAAAAAAAAAAAAACATTTTATATCTCCTAGCCGTAGCAAATAAAAATATAATGAAGTTAATACTTCCTCTGTTTTTTTTTTTACTTGCAACACACCTTTAAAGCACGCAGTTTTAGGAGATGATTAGTGAGGATAAATGAGCGATTTTATCAATATAATTTTTACACGAAAATTAGAATAGGGTTAAGTATCATTTGTAAAAATTTTAATGAAAAATTTATCCGTTTACATTACATAAACCTGACCTTAAAACACGTGCCACAAGGCTGTGTTGCAAGTAAAAGAAAACGGAGGAAGTATATTTCATGGCCAGGGGACTAGCGACATCCACATCACGGGCCGGGCTAAACTACCAAATTAATGGAGTAATTAGCGCAATCTCTATTAAATTAGCCCTTAATATTATTCACTGGCTCTAAACACGACACCACTAAATCAACTGATTTTCAAGGCATCTATGAGTTCATTTAAGATGAATTTATTATTAAATCCCTACCTTATAAAAAGTAGAAACATTCTCTTAGGAATAGTGTACTACCAATCATACCCTCAAAACTATGTACAAAGTTATGTACAAAATGTGTATTTACTTTAATACCCTCATTAATATGTTTACTATCATTAATATATTTAATGTTTTTTTTTTATCATTAAACATATCATCAATTAATTTTTTTTTGTTAACAAATAATTTGTAATATTATTTTTAAAAATAAAAAATTCTAACGCTTTACACTTATATGATATTATTATTATTATTATTATTATTATTATTATTATTATTATTATTATTATTATTATTATCATTTAAAAAGAAAAAATTTGTATGTACAATGAAACGGTTTATTACCAAGTGACTGTTGATTTTTACTTTTTCATAGTTGCTCTTCTTATTTCCGCAAAGTCTCTTGACTCTTGCGAACTTTGATTTGAAATAAAATCCTACTAACTTATCATCCCCCCCCCCCCAAAAAAAAAAAAAAAAAAAAATCTTGTCGTTTTTTAATTGCAATTATTGTTAAGGTTTATTAGCTTTGTTTTGGTGTTTAGAGAGCCACAAGGACGAATGATGAGAATCGATCCAAAGATCTCTTGGACCGGGAGGGGAGCTCTAACCACTTGAGTTATCTCTCACTATGTGGTTTATTAGCTTTTTAAGTCTACATATAAACAACATCCATCATAGAATTTGAATGGGATTCATATATAAAATAGTTTGGTGATATTTGAGTAGGCGTATGTTATCAAGAGGTATAAAGAACTAAATATCCTAAAATCAAGGAAAATCGGTGGTAGAAAAAAACGGTATTAATTATGAAGAGAATTTAAGATGAAAAATATAACTAATTGGCTATTGCTTTAGTATTGATATAGATATTAGATGGTCGTCGTAGAACATTAAAGAACTTGTTTACATATTATTACTCCACATGACCAAAGCTCACAAAAAAATTCATTTGAAGAAAAACACGATAGAAATATTATACTAAGTACTATTGAAACATGCACAACAATTAAGAGTTCTAAACTAACAATGGCCGCTTAAAATATGAAGGGATGGAAAACAATCAAATATTAAATAATTTTGATATAACACTATCAAACTTTTGAGGATTTAAAAAATAATTGTCTTAAAAGATTTTGGTGGCTTTCTTATAATTCTACAAATTCACCACATATGCACATAAATCAAATAGTCAGTATTAAAATTACTAGGTCTACCACCCTAACCAAAGGTGTAAATACACACCAATACAACTTCTCCGCAAGAGCTAGCCCCTCCGCGCGCATCGCGCGCGTAAGATACCCTAGTTTAATAAAAAGGGTAAATTATACTTCGTATGACTAATGCCTCGTAGGGATAAAGTATATTGGTTACTAATCGTAATAGATAAAATGTTAATATCACTGCAAATTTTTTTCATTATGCTTATGTACGTACTCATACATTGGTTAAATTGATACTCTTTTACGGCATGAATGAGTTAATAGATTAAATTTGTATGCAATGTATTTACTTATTTGTTTTGAAATGTATTTGCACATATTCATTTAACTTATTAAGTAGAAATGACTAGTGTTTGATTAAAAACAACTGTATTACCGTACGTGAAGATTAATTATGTGAATCCAACATGATCCCCTAATTTCAAGGAACTAATGACTTATTGACTATATACATTAAGGTTTTTCTCCAATTATAAAGGGTACCTATATGTAGTTATAGACCTAATATATACTTTTGTACTTGATTTGACAAATAGCTATCACAATTACTGCCAAGTTAAAGTAATATAATTCCTTAATGGGACTTTACTTCAATTTTCATTGATAATAATTGACGTAGTTAGGGCCTGTTCTCTTACGTTGAAATTCAGTTCAGTTCAATTCAGTTTAATTCAGTTCAGTTCAGCTCAATTCAGCTCAGCTTAGTTCAGTTCAGTTCAGTTTGGTTCAATTCAGCTTCTAATTTCCTTCTCTTATAAAATATTCAGTTCAGTCAAGAGAAAATGCCCTTAATATTACAACATAAGAGACACTTATTAATAAGCAATAGAAATAAAGGTATAAGTCAACTAACAGTCTAACATATAAACAGATTATATAAAGACTTAATTATTTTTCTTAGGTCAGTGATATAGACGAAATTTAATACTATATAGTATGTACCACTTTACGAGAAATAGAAATTTGACTATGATGATAATATAATCACCAGCTACTACTAGTTGTATTTTGTACGGTACAACTAGTAGTAGCTGGTGATTAGTTTTTTTTTTTTTTTGAGGGAAAGCTGGTGATTAGTTAAAAGTCGTAACAAATGAAAAATGGACGAAGGGGAGGTCAACCAAAATATTTCAATTACTCGTTTATAAAAAATAAAGTTAAAAGAAAAAGGCCCAACTCTCTCAAAGTGACGGAAGCAATGACAAAACAACTCAAAAGTACGATAATGAGAGGTGCATACGTGGTGACTCCTGATTGGGTAGTCAACACGTGTCTAGGCTGCGGTCAGCTGAGTGCTTGTCATCCAAGTAATGTCGGCTCAGCTGTCGATGCATTGTATCGAGATATTACCCCGGTTTTGGAAGTTTTCTTAGTCGCGACAAAACATTGTACCACTCTCGGTTCTTAAAAGATTGTCCCATTAAATATTAGTACTCCGTAATATAGAATTTAAAACACAAATTCTCACCAAATTACAACAAAGAGTAGAGTTATATGCAAATTAATAAATTTGTTAAAAATTATACTCTTATAATATCAACTTTTATAAATTTTACATGCATAAAATAAAGATATTTATGTATTTAAAATATACGGTAAAAAAACCAAATGTGATAATTCTAAGATGCAATGGCAGTAAGTATTTGGAAATTAGTTATCTGTAATAGCAAATTTGTTAAAAAGATTAAATGTTTGATGAAATTAGTTGCTTGAAAAATTAATCCGTTAAAAAAAAGGAGAGATAATACCTATCTACTCCAAATTAAATCCCACATTTCTAGTTTGTAGTTCCTAAAATTTCACTCTACAAACAATTAGGATGTTTGTAGAAAATGGTCAAAATTTAAGGCAATGTTCCACAATCACGTTAAAAACTCCCTAGATAAGTATACTATTGCGTACTAAAAAAAACTTTTACTTTTTGCAATTTGATTTTCTTCTTTCAATATCGATTGACATTTAAAGGTTGTCAAAATTAATAAATCATCATGTGTATTGTGTGTTGACTTAGTATAACTCTTTGTAACCATAATTTGGATAACGCTAATAAAAAATTACAGCTAATGTTTAACCAATTTTGTCAAAATTAAGTCAAACACAATACGCACATCACAAAACCATGTTCATAATTATAAGTTAGGAAGATCATTTCTCAAATCTAAAAACACAAAATGACTTATATGATCCTATCTTAAACTCCCCCAAAATATCCGTACACCACCATACAAGTGACACAACTCACAACTTGTGCCTTGGCCTTTGGGGGGGTATAGTAGACGTAGACTAGTTACTAGTATAGACGTATAGTACAACAAATGTAAGAGTTACTCATTTAATCTAAGAGTTGAACATTTGTTTAATGAGACCAACCTTTTAAAACTTCAACCAAGGGCAGTACATCAAACACGTGCAAATTAAAAAAACCAAAACAAAATAAAAAATTAATAAAAAATAAAAATAAAAATAAAATAAAATAACCCCACCACACCCACCTCTTGACAGAATCCCTCCTCTATAAAAAGGGAGTGAAGTCCTCTGTCCGAAGGCCCGTGTTTTGAGCAGCTTCGACTTCGGGATTACCAAAACGAAGCAACAACAAATTTTTATCACAAGTACAAAATTCGATTTACCGTATCTCTTCTACTACTACTGTTATATCATCTCCAAACTCTATCATCCGATTCGAATCCGATCCATTTTTTAAAGTAAGAAAAGAAGAAATGATGAGCGAAGAACTCGTTTTACCGCCCGGGTTTCGATTCCACCCGACCGATGAAGAGTTAGTGGTTCATTACTTATGTCGCAAGTGTGCTTCTCAACGTATTTCTGTTCCTATCATTGCTGAAATTGATCTCTACAAATTTGATCCTTGGCAACTTCCTGGTAATTTTTTTCTTTCCATTTCTTTAATTTTTATAATTTTTTCTATCATTTATCTTGAATTTAATAAATTAATAACCATAATTTAACATGGATGGATCCCCTTTCAAGGCGAGATTCTTGGGTAATTGAATTATTTTTCATTTGGGTAAGTTAATTAAATACATATTATATTTATAATTAATTAACAAAAATGAATAAGAATTTGTTGAATTTATATGATTTATTTGAGAAAAATGAAATTGATTGAATTTTTTTGATTTTTTTTTTATAGGGATGGCGTTGTATGGTGAGAAAGAGTGGTATTTCTTTTCACCAAGAGACAGAAAATATCCAAACGGGTCAAGGCCGAATCGGGCCGCAGGAACCGGGTATTGGAAGGCAACCGGGGCGGATAAGCCCATTGGAAAACCCAAAACTCTTGGTATTAAAAAAGCTTTGGTGTTTTATGCCGGAAAAGCCCCTAAGGGTGTTAAGACTAATTGGATAATGCACGAGTATCGCCTCGCTAATGTTGATCGATCGGCTGGCAAGAGAACCAATCTTAGGGTAATTTTCATTTTATTCCCATGTTAATTCTGTTGATCTCTAGTTTATGAATTTTTAATCTTGATTTGTTTTGGTAATTGTTGATTAACCATTTTAGTGCAATTTCATGAGCTAAGGGTAAAATTGGAAGTGTGAAATTTGATAAGGGTAGTTTGGTCATTTAGTAATTTGTTGTGATATTTTTAATATTGTTTTTTTATGTTGTAAAAAAATTAAAAATGTACGGCTAGGATCTCATGTGATTCACTAGGCTTTTCTAGTGCCACCCTAGTGCTACATTAGGGACCACCCCATATGAGGTTTATACATATGAAGACAAATACATTCTAGAACATGGAGCCTTCCAAGAAGTTCTTGTGTAATTGGCATTTTTCATGAGAATATATGATTTTTAATTGTATAAAATTAAATAATTTTAATTATTTTATGCTTATTTGATTCATCCTCACATTAGAGATAAGATAAGGCTTATCTTCTAATTGTGACACCATTAGATTTTAGGTTCACATCTTTACCAACTTTGTGCTTGTTGTGCTAATTATTTTCGGCCCGTGGCCTAGTCATTAACATTGTGTCAATTATCGATGATTTCGATGTATGTACATAATTGAACTCGTTACGTATGGTGTCACGTTATTTGACTAATTGTTTGAAAGTGGTGAAATAAAATGAAACGTTTTTCATGTATACGTACATATTATCACGTTATAGTTACCTAAGTTAAACATGTCGAATCATGAGTTTATTTCAATAATGTCATGCTTAGTTGTAAAAGGATTTGTTGCTTGTCATGTGTTATAATCTAGTACAATTAATATTAGTTTAATTACCATAATTTGTAGTTGTGACTTGTAAGGATTGGACTTAGGTGGTGGCACTAATAAATGGACATAACATCATATGATCATCTCTTAAGCAACAATAATAATGAGATTCATAAGTCAACAATTCAGCTAGTACATTTGATAAGATTAATGACGTGTCAGTTTGTCACAATTTTTTCAATAAATGACGGTCCAAATTTCAAATAATTGACATGTTTTTTATTTCAACTATTTCAGCTTGATGATTGGGTGTTATGCCGTATATACAATAAGAAGGGTGTGATTGAGAAGGACTATAGCATTGATCAGAAGTCCAAGCCCATGTCAATGCCCAATTCCATGGCTCAATACTCAGACTTTGAGGACCAAAAGCCCAATATTTCGACACCGAGCCAGACCGTGCCCATGGGGTACATGACCCCATCACCCATAGCCCCGGTGAAAAATGACCTGCTCCATTTCGACACATCGGACTCGGTCCCTCGGTGCCACACGGACACGAGTGGGTCGAACCACGTAGCCTCACCCGAGTTTATGTGTGACAAGGAGGTCCAAAGTGACCCTAAGTGGAATGAACTAGGCAAGAACAACCTTGACTTCCCTTCGTTCAATTACATGGATCCATTTCCTGAGGACCCATTTGCCTCAACAGCCCAATTTCAGAATGATCAGATGACCAATTTTCAGGACATATTTATGCTCCTTCGGTAAGCAAGTAAAGCTAGGTTAGCCCGATCCGGCCGGAATGAAGTGGGTGGGTGTGGTAGTCCGATCCAGTGACAAGCTAAGGAGAGGATGCTAGTGAATTTTAAAACTTAGGATGCTGATGAAGAATAGTGTTTAGAAGGATCATTAATTAGTCCTTTGTAAATTCATTCTTAAGATTCAGCATGTTAATATGTAGTCTCTAGGATTATAATAGATTTTAGGGGCTTTGTAGAACAATTTTTTGTTATCCAAAAAATATTGCGGGAAATTTAATTATTCAGAATTTCAGTACTCTTATCTAGAGATCGATGTATATATAATCCTAGTATGTTTTAGTTGCAGAACTTTTGAGGTGAGTTGTTTTGATAATATATGAGGAAAAGAAAGTATAAAGTGTTTTCTTACCTTTTAATTTTTGTCATATAAAAACTCGAATATACTAATAGCGTTACAGCTTAAGTTGAAAAGCGAGAAAGTACTCCAACGTAAAATTGAAACAAATGCACTAATGTGGTATTGATCTAGTGGCAAAGATTGAAGGCATGTATTTTACGTAATAGATCGAGGGTTTCATTCCCCTCTCCCCAATTTGTTAATTGTAATACACTCATAGCTAATTTGGACCAAAAAATAAATAAAACATGAAACAAATGCATAGCTTAAGAAGTGATGTAGTTAATGGTTTGCTAGCTATTGCCTCAAGTTATTACATACACAACTTCAATTTCATTGTCTCACGCTATAAATGTGGCATAATTCTGACCACATTTTATTTTCTCGTGATTCTTCAACTTTTGCTCATTTTAAAATAAATGGTGAGATTTAATCATGGATATTATTTTTCTTTACGTACTTACACTCGTTTTTTTGCACTTTTGTAAGATTCTCCTAAACTCGAGCATAATTTGGAATTAGATACCTCACACTAGTTGAGGAAAAGATCCTTTCCTCACACAATTGGATGACTTAGGTTATGATAAGCATATAGTCAAAATCAAGTAATTTAGGATAACTATGACTAATATACAGTAAACTATATTGCTAAAAACCAAAAAATAAAAATGAAAATGGAGAGTCCTTATCTTTTTCTTCCTACTTTATTTGACTGGATCATAAAAATTACAAAGACGGCTGTGGAGATTTAAAATGATGTTGTGATTGGTTCACAATCAGATTAAGAGAGTGGGTCCCATTTTATGGAATTTGCGGCACACACCCAACAACATGTCATAATCCACGTCTCATGTTGTTATATGGTTGGTGTAATTTGATGCTCAATAAAATAAAAGATAAAAATTTTATTTTATAATTTTATCTTTATACACAAATTGAGTAGAATTGAGCTTGCTTCGAGAATCTTTATTATGAGCATCTTTGAAATTATGAGGTTAATTAAGTCAACAAATTATATTTTAATAGTAATTATATAATCTTTTACAATGCTTACGAGAGTGGCAAAGTCTGATTACAATAATATGTAATATAATGGAGTTAACTTAGAAAAGAGTTCGGTTTGTATAGTTTAATTAATACTCGAGCTATAATGCACAAATTTTAGTTGAATTCAAGTCTTGTTATGAGCTAAATCGATTTGAGAGATTTCAACTCTACAAGTGGATTTCTAATGTTTAAAGTTCTCAATTATCTTTCATAGTTAGACAATTATTTATTTTACCCATCAAACTACATAGTAAGTAAATGTGGAATAGATAGTTAATTATTTTCAAAATGTACTAAAAAAATACATGTTATACATGATAAAAACTATGACAAAAGGTATATCAATGCTTATCCAATATTGCAAATAGAGCTCAACTTAGCTTGCATATCATTATTATTCCTCTCACTTTGTTGATATTAAAACACGTGTTAAATATCTACTACTAAATACTAATAGATAGCACTTTTACAAAGCCAAAAATCCAAAATATAGGGCTTATTGCTAGACAATGTATAAATGACTCTCTAAAGGCAAAAGTACAAGGATTTGGTATATAGGCATATAGCCAATATTAGTATGTGAGTATGTCTATCCAATTAAAAGAATAGATATTTTGTCAAGAAATTTATTTGTCACATATTAATTCAAATATTCTCTTTTTTTTTAAAACAACTCAAATATTTTGAACCCATTAATAATTTGTTCGACAAAACCAGTTTTTATGAAAATAATAATATGGTGTATAAGTATTAAGTATATAGATGGTTAATGTCACTGGCCTCGCAAATTCACAATATTTATATAATCAAGACGAGTATATGCCCCATGTGTTCACTATCAAACGATATGACCTAAATTTAAAGTTATCCTACGATGAAATTAAAGTACCACAGTTTTAAATTAAACCATCGAACTTCCATTTGAGTATGATAAAAAGCAACAGAATTATTAATGGGTAAGTAAAACCCACGAAGTATATTCCTTAAATAAAAAAACGAAATGAAATGAATGCATGAATTTGGAAGCACTTGCAGATAAAACAAGACGCCAGAAATTGTAGTATACTTTACGCAATAACAATAGTTGTGTCGACGAATGATGGCAACATTATGATACTATATGGACCAACTTGATCATATGTTTTAGTCCACATTAAATTAAAGGTGTCACAACTTCAATTCCCACTATCAAACAATCTAATATAGGACCATGTTGCATATGTGATCTATAAGTACATAGTATCAATAATATTGAATTATATAGTTCTTTCATTTCACATTAGCTGTAACAGTTTAATTTTTATTAATGGTTTTTATTACACTACTTTAATTATTAATTATATTTGTTGTGTATGGAGTATTACTAAATCATGAAATAAAGTTGATATTTTGAAAATACAAATTACTTATGTTATGACAAATTTACTACAAATCATTGTGACATTTTTTTTGTTGGTGAAAAACACGTCCAAAGTATGCGAAATTTGAACTTTTAAGTCGTTTGGTGCAATTATTTTGGAGCTTAAGAAATGCAAGGTTTGTTTTTTTGTTTTTTTTTTTTAGAATAAAATGGTAAAATTATAAAACAATACTCTGCATGATAAAGCTTAACACTTCATATCATTTTTTATTTTAGTAGAGAAATATGATCATGAAGTTAAAGTGAACTAACAATGAATATATACTTTGTCTAAAATACAAAATATAATACAGAGTACATTTGTATTGTAAAACATATATTGTTCAATCTCATTTTACTTGACCTATTTAATAATTTTTTTTTATGAAGATTTCTTGAACAAAGTAAAACAGGTTTAATAAAATCAAGAGAATATCTAACGTGAAAACGACCTCACTAAACTATTCAACATATCAACATATGAACTCGTTAAAATCGATTTAATAGGACCATATATACATAATTATTGCTCCATTTACACACAAAATTATCGATTTGTTAGGACCATAAACTCAATATATCAGTGGAACACTACTTACCTAATAGCTACTTATATTACTTTGCCTCATCAAATGGCAAATTGAGTCAAAGCTACCACACGTGAGGTTGTGGCCGCCAGTAACTTTGAAAATAATAGATACTTCTCGTGGAGTAGATATTGTTGTTGTAACTTCTTTTAGGACTATTTAATTTAATTTAGGTCAAAGCTTATTAATTTAGCTTTTATTGTTTTACAAATACACATTAGTATTATTATAGGACCTTTATCAAATTTGCTTTATTATTTGTTTTCACATGATTTACTATGTGATATTTTCAAAAGTGACAATAGATATTAATAATTTATTTGGTCTGTTCTCATTGACTGAACTCAGCTGAACTAAACTGAATCGAACTGAACTAAACTGAACTGAAATGAATATTTTATAAGAGAAGGAAATTAGGAGTTGAGCTGAACTGAACTGAACTGAGCTGAACTGAACTGAACTGAGCTGAACTGAACCGAACTGAGCTGAACTGAACTTAATTTCAACGTAAGAGAACAGGGCCTTAGTTATGGAGTTGTTTTGAATTGAATACAATAGAAAGAATTGAAGTGTTATATATAAGTCTTTACATACAAATCAGAGTGAATATTCCTATTAAATATAAGATGATAGTCAAAATACATTTGATACACTTTTACAATTACTCTAGAAACTTTATTAGCTTTTGAATACTTTATTTGACTTCATACTAAGTCATCATGGATCTATGTTTTAGTAATGGCTTTTTGTAAAGCGCTTTTATATATCATTGTATGTAATTAGGCAGGATACAAATCATACAATCAATTGTAGTGAAAAGGAATATATAATGACAATTTGAATGGAAAATTCGAAATAGTTGGCAATATATTATACGTAGTATATATACTTGAGTTTGATTATTTTTGTCACAATTGACTTGTGTTTGATTATTGATCTAACAATTAAACCAAATTCAAATTGTAGCAAAAGCTTGTTGAAATAAAGTCGACATATGTTGATATTATTGTGATTTCAACTGGATGTAAAAATTAAACCCAATATTAGTACGTTTTTCATAGTAAATTAATCCGTTAACCAATAGGGATAATGATTATATCTTAATATGAACCGAACTAAATCAAAACAAACAAAAAATCATCATTTTGAGAAAAATATGCATATATATATTTAGATATTCATGTCCCAGCATTAAAGTGGAGTATGAAAATGGAACTTTGATGGCAAATTATGGGAGTCAAAAAGGCAAAAAGTAACTAAATAAGCTAACTTTGCACGTTTGGGCCTTAGTCCAACTCTTTGACAATGTAAACTCAACCTCTTCCAACTTCTAAGAGTCAAACATACATGAGATGAGATACATCATTATAAATCATAATCACGATATAATAAAAGCTAATTCAATTAAACACAGCTTATCCACTAAATACATCTTTTGAAATAATTCACCTGCCTTGTACTTTAATCAGGTTTAAATTAATATGATGTAATAAAGTTTAATGCATTATTAGTCCAACAAAGTGATCATTTCATGAGTTATTTCACTGAATTTGACTACTCAATTCATACATATGATTTGAGAACAACATGCTAATGTATAATTTTGATTAATATATCGGTTTGTAATACAGTACAAAACGTGTAACATGACCGTCTTTAGCAACCATTTTAATTGAAAGTCTACGTTAGAATGTTACTATTTGGTAAATTATAAGAAGTGAAAGTTCCACTTACATAAAGGGGACTACGTCTTGAATTTTTTTTATGCCAACCGAACAAATTACACTCACTAAATATTGCATCCTTTTTGTAAAATGATCTGTCTTCAAAAAATTATGTCCTTATGTTCTGATTTTTGAAGTAGAGGGCGTGATGTTTATTACTCGTCTCTTTTAAATCTTAATCACGATTACGGACTGGAATTACTGTGTTTAAGCCCAACAATAATGTTTTATATTAAGACCCTAATGTACATGACAAGTATCTGCCTACTTACAACTTCTATGCCCTGCCTTGTATATTATTCAGTATACTTACATATCTAAGAATTGATATCTACTCGAACAACCTTCATAAAGAAGCTGCCAATCCCCTAGGAAGTTTTTCACAGTTAGCCGGTCCCCATCCGATCTTATTTTTCTCGTTATCATAGACCACCATCTTATCTTGCATCGATATATCTGTAACAGGAATGATAACCAGTCAAGAAACTACTTAACAGCTAAAGAAAGGCGACTAAAAGAAGGATTGTGTTGTAGACTTGTAGCAATCTGTACCTCCAATGATGTTGTAATTCCGTAGTCCTACTTCAGTACCGTTTAGAATCCCCAAACAGGCGTTGCCTTTTATCTGGTATAAGGAAAAACAGTAGCACAAATTGCTGTATCAGATACTGTCAGGAACTTAGAAAGGGGTGCAGAAGAAAATGACAGTCTGAAGGTGCTTACTGAGATAATGAGATAGTTCTCAGGAGGGATTTCGTAATGAGCAGCATATCTGCCTCCATCCCCAAAGCTTAAAGCCAAAGGCTTGAAGTATTTCTTAACATCACGGATGCTTTTGAAAGGCTTTTTACCTTTCCAGCATACAGGAAGCGTGTCATCATCAGTTGCATCTTTCAGAGACGTTCTATGTAAATCTCTCATCAACTGCAAAGCAATTATTATTCCTCAAAAACTGTCAAAACTTGTAATTACTTAAGACATTGTTCTTTTTCTCTGCATTCTACTTATTTGAAATTATCAGCCCTTATTTGAATGCACTAACGGTGTAAATAAACTTGGTAGCACCTATCTGAAGTTCTGAACTCATTGTTCCTTAACTAATTTTGTTTAGAACAAAGCCTAATTCTACAAAACAATGATATATAGAGTTTATGACTCTTTTCTTTTCAAGATTCTCACCAGGGAAACTAGGGTGTTGTAAGCTTGAGAAGCTAAATAGGTGTAGGAACTCCCACTGTCGAAAATCACCAGAAGATTTTCAACTCCAGTTGCTCTCCGACCATAAACGAGTTCAGCAAATCCAGGTGAGTAGTGTTTCCTGGAAGTAACATTGTTTTTCATCAAGGGACAACCATAAATCAAACCAAAGTTAACAATACTGAAAAGGTGAAAATGGTCTTACGAGTAACCATCAGTTGTGTTTGTCCAAACCAATCGTGAAGAATCATATAATTGATCTCCAAAGAAGATATAACCTCCCCCTCGCCCACTTAAGCAGTGACCGACAACATTCTTGGTCAAACCCTGATCACTGAGTTGTGACACGATGCTGACTTTTCCCTTGCCAAGGCCAAGAACCCCATCCAAGGGATGGTGAGACGAACCAGGGATTTGATCATATCCACATCTGCAAATTCAGTAAAAAAAAAAAAAAAAGGGTTAAATTAAACTAAACATTTTAACACATATATTGAATTTCACAAAGCAAACACATAGAAGAACTAACCCAATTCCTAGACGAGGGCTTTGTCTATCTCCGTTTGTGAGGTTAAAATGCATTTCATCCCTTAGAAGAACACCAAGAGACGAACCACCATCTGCATACTCGACCTCATAATCACATTGCTCAGGGCTTTCACATTTGTAATATTCAGGTTGCACTGCAGCACAAAGGGGATCTCTAGAAGCTACTAGGTCAGTGCTAGGCTTATAAAGGGGATGTGGTCCCTGCAGATAATTTTAAGGCACAACTACAAATCAGTACAAGCATGACATTATGTTTTGGTGCTGAACTGCTGATACAGCCATCGGACAAAAAAAGCCCCATTCGTATGAATTGAACCACAACAAGTAAACAGCTAAAACTTAAAGTTAAATTAGAACAAACAATGAGAGAATAACAAATACTGTAAATACAGAAGAAAAAAAAAAAATTGCCACTTACCCTAGTACATCGGACACAGGGTGCATCACATTGGAGCCAAGTGAGGTCACTGCCTGTATCAGGATCAAGAAAGTAGGGTCTTGGAGGATTTCCTACAAGGACTGGTACATAGTAAAATCTGCAGCGCAATTACTAAAATACTTGAGAGACTAAATTATTTTAGGGAGCCATTAAATATGTAACTTCATGAACATATAATATGAATTCAGAGATCGTTGTGCTAGTAAGTCAGCAACAAAACAACTGCCACCATCTAAGGAGCATATGGCATTCGCAGCCTACATCAAATTGACAAAACTCAAGAGAAACAACTGAAAATCAACCCCTCAATGTGTCTGGAAAGACTAGCAGAGAATTGCCTTCTTTTTTTGGAATGATAATCCATCATGAGCACAATTTGCATACTAATGTCTGACTAGAATACATCAACTATCAAGTATCAACCCAAATCCAGTTAATTGAAAATCAAAATACTCCCTCTTTCCAGAATAGTTGTCACATTATCTTAGTCTGTTACATTTAAGGATTCAATATGATCTTGAATAACCTATACAAAAGTTGTACCCCTCCCACCTTCACCTCGCCATTCATTCCAAATGAGAGTATCAAAAGCAATCCAAGCACAATCCGTAAGTATTTTAGGAAAGATTATCACTTTTTTGAACATCCTAAAATATTATGTGACTATTAATATCGGGTAAAGGGTACTTATTATGACAATTGAACACATCAAATTAGACCATAAACAGAATTCCCAGAAAATATTCCACCAGATTATAGATAATATCTTATCCTTATCTGTTACACCAAGCAACATAGATCACACATTCACACATAAAGCCCACATTCTAATAGCTAGCCTCTCAAACTATCAATGCAAGTTTCTCAATTTCACCAAGCCTCTACTAGTCCACTGTACAATTAATGCCAGCAATTCCAGCAGAATATCAATGAAAACAGACTTCTAACACTTAACAACCTTAACAACCAACAAATGCTTATTAAAGACAAAACTATCGATCGAGTCTACAACCATCAGTTCAACCATTTTGATCAAGCTAGTCCTCTAACATCAACCAAACTCAATGAAAACAAAAGAAGAAGATAAAGAGAAATCGAACGAGAATTACCCTCGAGGATAGACGTTGCCATATATAGGAAGAACAATAGAAGAAACCCTCCGATGAAGAGAATTTGATGAAGAACTTGCTCCTAAAAGCATTGGACGACCTCTATAATAATAATAAGGCTGTCTTTCATTATTACCATTAAAACTACACTCTAACATTGATGTTGTGCTCAAAAAGAGCAATACAAACAACCATAACATCTCTATCCATCCTCTCATTATCTTTAAGTTTTCGAACACAATCAGATAATTCAGATATTAGTTTCTACAGTTGAGATTGTTATCAAGGGTCGTTGAAATAGTTGTAAAGTCTTATTTATACTATATGCTAAAAAACAAACACTTTATACAAATTAAAAAATAATTAAAATGATTCTGTTGGGATTTCTTGACTTGTTAGATGAAAATATGTATTGCCTACATTGGAATAAATTGTTATTGTGACATTGTTTTTGCTTCTTTAAGGATTTTTCTTATGTTCTTTTCTTGTTATACAATGAAGGGGAAAATAAAACAGTTTTAACCCAACTGTAATTCTGACTTGAGGGTTAAAAAAAAAGGATTCTTTTCTTTTTTATGATTCTTAGGTGGGAAAAAGGAATCCTTTAGTTTATACTATAAGCTTTAATTATTTTATGTTAGATCACTAAATCTTTATATAAAGTATTATTAACAATTTATATGAGTTAGTTTAGGAATATAATAGACCAAATGGGTAGGACTTAAGGATTATAAAAGGAAATTTCCTGAAAGTTTCCTGGAAAGTATATTTCTGGACCAAAATGATTGGATGTCATTTTTTTACTATTAATATGGTATGGCCTATAAACACGAAGACAAATTATGGAAGTGGGCTTACCAACTTTGTAAAAGACAATAATAGCCTAACCCAATATCAATAACAGTACTTCATACGTCTGATAACTCTGAAACAATTTATTATATAGCCAGTTCAAATTACACGATCAACACGACAACTAATTCCGGCCAGAGGAAGTATTTTAATAAAATACTCTTAACATTATAAAATATGTTAATGTGAAGAAAATGGGCAACAATTAATTAGGACTAACCTGTAAAACTGATATGCAACAATCTGAAGACAAAAGCAGCAGCAAAATCCAAGTAGCAGTTGTGACATAAACAGGCTGGCAGCATAGCCTTCAAATAAGAGTGTGTTTAGGAAGTCAGTTATTGAAAAACATCCCTAGCCAAATTCCTACGAAGCATGTTACATCAAATTCAATCAGCAATTACTAAAGGAGTTTGTTTTATTAAATTGTCTTCCAACTTTCCAACCTGTGCACATGTGGCAAAGACCCACATTTTCCCTCTTGAAAAAAATATACGGACTACTTCGTAATAAATTATCTTCCGTCTCATAGCTAGGTTAACATAAACCAATTTCGGATGTTACATAAATAAGTACGTAGTATGACCCTATTTTTTGAGTAAGTTTTATCGTTAAAGTGAAGACCCACGCCTACACAGCCACCTTTTTTCGTCTTTACTTTCGTCCCCTTGAGCAATTTGAACTTAGTTTTAGGACAGAGGGAGTATACTAAGGAACACGCATAATATAACCAGAAATTTTCTTACTTTAAAAAGTCATGGTGAATAATTTGACTTATATGCAATTTACTGGGTCTGAGCAAGAATTTGATTTCATCTTTAGGTTTCTCTCACCATTTTGTTTCCTCCTTTTCATCTTTATTAACCAAATATGCAATCTTGTACAAAGTAATGTTCAGTTTTTTTTATGAACATCTTGATTTACAGTCCCATAATGTCATTATACTCTTGCATTTATATAATACTATTTTATATATATATATATATATATATATATAATTTTCTAAATTATATACTGACCAACACTTCTTATTAATCAGCCAACTAGTTATGTTCTTTGTTTTGTAGGTCAGACCTGAGAAAATGGGAAGGTAAGGGAATTTCTATTCTTGCAATGAGGTACACAAAAATTTATATACAGCATAAGCATTTTCCACTAGAAAAATAATTTGTTTAATATCTATTCCAAAAATTTACAATGCCATCACTGGTATATTGCATGTTAGGACAAAGAATCAGATTCTGCTCATATCTTACTCAAAGTATCACATACATCACAACCCTTAAACCTATGTTGTGAGAACTCTATGCCAATTTACATAATACATTGCTCCACTATTTCTCATACTTTTCTGGTAGCCCTATGGTATGGAAGCCAGCTTCCTCAAAATTTGCCTGCAACTCAGCCCTGACACTTCTTACGAGAATCCAGAAAAAGCTTGAACGGCCCTGGAAAATAAAAACCGGGTTTAAAACTCCAGGAAAGCCAGAAACAAGAACCAGCAACATCCAAGGCAATCATCAGCCAGGCTAACATACCCTGACACGCTTCATTACGGGAAATGACTTGCACTTAAGAAACCCATGGAAGTAAAAAGGTCTGAGAAAGTAAAGTCTTGAGTATAGCTAATTAAGAAATTAGTAAGTTATTTGGGTCATCTAAAATAGAGGGCGTTTGACAAAAAAAAAAAAAAAAAAACCCAACTCCACATCATCCAATTACTGGTGCAATTCCTAATCCAAGCCTCTCTTTGGAAAATATTCCGAGAATTCCAGCTAAAGTGAAAATGCTTAAAGGAGATTCATCAAACCAAAGAACTTGACCTAACCCAGCAAACATCACAATAATGGACCACAAGTGCAGAATGATGTGAAGCAGCTTACCATTCAAGAAAAAATTTCTTCTACATATAGTCCACAAGTGTAATAGATCGATATTTGTGGCATCTCTTACATCCCTAAAAAGTACTCCTTCCTCCCAGTGCAATTGCACTGAAATTACAGGGAGAAAATAAAGAGGGCTGATTGCGGCTTCCAACTTTGAAGAAAAAGTGCCAAGAGTCCCACCCCCTATCTCCCCAACCCCACAAAAAAAATTCTTAAAACTGCCAGAGGACCTGATGTATCAATCTCCAAGTCTACAGGGATTTGTTCATCTAGAATAATTTGTTTACTACATAATCTCATTCCTCAAATACCCTAAAAGAAGATATATTGCTCTCCACCTGATTTCCCTTATCTCTATTTGCCAAAACTCCTCAATTATGGAGTCTTCAGGCCTTTTGATGACAGGATCTCACATCACACACCTAAAAAAAGACAAAAAAAAAAAAAAAAAAAAAAATTAAAAAAAAAAGAAAAAGACAATACAATCTTAAATATATGGAGTACTTGTCATCATTTCGAATGCAATAATTTCACATTGGCTTTTGAAGTCCTAGACTCCTAGTCCTCTCATTTGTACATTGTCATCATTATTTTTAGAATTTCTCCTATTAAGAAAGAAAAAGCATTTAATCAAAATTGGAATCAGAACTCAAGCACAGATTGGGATTAAGCACTATGCAGACTTTCTGACATAAAAGCAGGATAAGAATGGTTATCTGGAGAGCCTTCACATCTGCCAATCCACCACACATTTCCTCTAGAAATATGTTTTCTCAAACTCCCACCCCAGTATACTAGTGTCTTTGAATCTTAATTGATGAAATTATGCTTTTACATCCAAATCGATCTTTGGTCTCCCTCGCCTACAACTAATACTTTCAATTTTCCAACTCGTCATCCTACAAAGTGGAGCCTCCTGATGTTGACATTGGACATAGCAAAATCACCGCAATTGATTCTACTTCATCTTACTCTAGGTCTATAGACCTACTTTAGATTCTATTTTTTCTTGTGATATTACACATTCACCTCAAAGAGTCAAAATACACATCTTTACATGTTCATCATGCGAACATGCTATTTTAATAAGCCCAAAACTTTGAACTGAACAACAAACACCAATCCTATCACATTTTCTATATACATTTCGGAGGAATATTATAATTGCGTAGTATTCCACCCCACCCCCCTTTTTTAATTCCATCCAGACTTAATCCCGTAAATGTCTCAATTGATAACTCCAATCTTCAGTTCTTCACAATGAAACTTCCCTACCTAATAATTTCACAAATCACAACATCTAGATCAAGATCTTCTATGTAATAAGTCCAAATATTTTGTTTTACTTTGGTAAAGTATCAATCTTTGGTTTCCAAATTTCTCCAAAGTTCCTACTTACCACTAACAATTGCTTTAAACGCACCCACCAAAACAATATCACCTGGAATCAGTATCCACTATATAACAATAACACATGCCAGTATTCTATTAAATACAGTAATCCATTCCTTTCACTTTATTCTGAATATTTTACCATACATAATCATTTGCGCATCCAACAGGCATCACAGCACATACACAAAGATTAACACACTGCTATTAGGAAGCCTACATTGTATTGTGGGTAACAGAGAGATCCTATTCATAAAGATCTAAGGAAGCTTCAGCAAGAGAAAACATAAAAACCCAGATTATAGCAATAACTTATATGATCAACCTAGCCACAGAATGTTTTCAAGCTGAAAGAGGAGTGGCACAAAAGTTCAAACGATAACAATGAGAAAGGAACCATTTGGATCCTTGAATTATTGCGATATTGCCTATATGTCAGTTTAAAAGGTCAACTGACTAATATAGATTGTAATCAACAAATCAGTAGGCAGTTCAACTAAATTCTACAGAATAGTAACTGATTTGTCAACACTAACAACTCAGTTTCTAAATTAAAGAGCGAAAAACGAAGAATGTGAGATATCTATGTCTTCTTCCCAAGAAAAAGCAAAAGAGCCTTGTTGTTTGTTCCTCCTTTCTCCGCCTTACTCAGCATATCTTTGACCAAATAGCTGCCAAGCCTAAAATCCTGAAAGAAAGGTGAGCCTAAAAAGACAGATGCTAGGAGCTGCAGCATAGGAGAAAGAAAATAAGGGCGCATTTGGTTCATGAATGGGAAAGAGAGTTTAAGAAAGGGAAACATGAGGAAAATAAAGGATAGACTTCAATTTGTCTTATTGTTTGTTTTAGATCTAGGTATGGAAATCACTCAATATTCCATTACCCCTTCCCTTCTACACTTCCACAACCACAACTGCAAACAACCAACTCAAAAGTGTCGCCCTAGTCAGAAAGAAACTGATTAGTCCACTATAAATCCCAAGTTTTGGTACAGGATAATCAAAAGCATACTAGTTCTTTTGACACGAAATTGGAAGAAAACTTGTCAGCATTAGCACCATGAGGCGTATCACAGCTTTTCTAAACTTTAAAAAGCTTATATTGTGGAATTTTGATAAGGCTGTGTCAAAGAACCCAACGAAAAGTTTTTTTTTTTTAAGGTTATTTCAATTTTTGCCAACAGCATAAGAATGTTGTGTGTTTTAATACAAATCAGAAATTTCTTAACTCAGTGGTAAGGAAGCCCATAGAATTGTAAGAAGGGTAGCATGACATGCAGATGTGGTCTCCATCTAAAAAAAAGCAAATCTATTGGGCTACCTCTTCACCCTTCAATGTCCTCTCCAAATTTTATGTGTACTGAGGCTTTGTACACTGCTAGAACAATTTGCGTGAACTTACCACCAAAACTCCAAAAAAACAAAAGCTTCAAGATATTCCAGTGACTCATCTTGAACTTGCTGAACTAACCTTCATCAAGGGAAGTTTGATCTTTAATGACAATCACATAATTAAGGAGGCTACCTCTTCAACCTTCAATGTCAATCTCCAAATTTTATGTGTACTGAGGCTTTGTACACTGCTAGAACAATTTGCGTGAACTTACCACCAAAACCCCAAAAAAACAAAAGCTTCAAGATATTCCAGTGACTCATCTTGAACTTGCTGAACTAACCTTCATCAAGGGAAGTTTGATCTTTGATGACAATCACATAATTAAGGAGTTAGTCAAGCATTCAGAAGAAAGGGTCTTTCCCAGATGTTTAAGCACATGGGAGGAAAGGCCTTACCCAGATGTTAATAATGATTGATACCAAATGACCACAATTTTATATGTTGGAGCTTCATAAATATTGGATTACTCAAGAATCTGTCTCTCAAACAATGGCTTGTATTTTCTCCCAAAATTGCCATCTCAACTAGTGGTGCTCAATGTTTTCATAAAAGGTGAAGACCTAAAAGGGGATATTTGCCAAGGTATGCCCACACTTTTATCTCTTATTGGGATATTTTCTCACACACTTTACTCTTTAGCCATGGATATAAAGTTCAAGTTGAGAGTAAAAGATAGCTAAAGTGGTTAGAGTTTCCTTCCTGATTCCAAGGTGGATCGATTGTCATTACCCGCCCTTGTGGCTCGCTAATACATACATACATATATATGTATATATATATAGTTCAAGTTCCATCCTACTCATTTTTTTTTTTAAAAAAAAAAGAAAACAAAAACTTGTATGTTTTATATAGAAGATCTAAGATTTATTGGTGTTTCAGTAGCACTGAGTCCTTTCCCCAAAAGACCACTCAGAAGAGCCAGGCAGCCAGATCCAGATGATATCAAATCTCTCAAATCCTTTGCAGCACATAGCACACAAAGATGGCTAAATAACTCAAATATTTAAATGCTTGCAGCCTAAGATCAGTAGTATAAAGTTTGCATACAGTTGCATGCAATCTAAACTCTAATCTCTAAACAAAAAACTTCACCTTGATGGTTAAAGAGTCAATTTGAAAGCAGCCACTCAGCCTAAGCTGGTCAATGAAAGGCCTGTAACTCTTCAAAAGGCATCTCTTGACAATCGTAGTGAGCTACGAATTTTTTTTTTTGGCTATTCTATTTTTCCCTGAAGTTTGTGAGTAACTAACAACCTTAATTTTGTGCCAAAGGAAAATGACAAGGAACACTATATTGTACCTATTATTCCCCTTTTTCACATCCAATGACATGCAAATCTTCTTTCTTTTTTTTTTATTTTTTTTTATTTTTTTTAATACAGGTTATCTTCGCAATCGTCATACTAACACAAATCAACCATTGAGTGCTAACGCAAGAAATAAATTTCACAGCTACAGGATTGAGAGAAGTTGTATCTAGGCAAGAAATAGAACCATCACATCTACAAAAGGAAAACTACAAAATAACTCACTAATCCTCAGTCTAAGAGAAAGAGCACCATTAGAATACTCACAATACAAACTTATCGAGCTGCCTCCAAAATATTGACTCGCAGGCAGAGCACTAAATAAAATACCAAATAAAAAGATAAATCAAACAATCTAGAAGTATCTAATTTTCTCAAAGGTGGAGTTGCTTAGAAAAAAAAATACTAATCAGGACAATCAAATACAAACTAGAACAATATTGGATCGGTTTTCATCTAATCTACAACAAAGTCAGCTAGTCTGCAACTTATTAATTTCTATCCACACCTTTAGTCCATAATTTAGCCAGTCAAGTGAAAGTAGGATAGAGGCAAGTAAGGGTGCAAACAAGGCTGGAAGCCATTCAACTTCAACTAAAGAACATTGATTTGATGTTCAGAAGGGCCCTTGTCATTTACTAATGGCAACATCCCACCAGTGTCCTATGGACATTATGGCTTCCTATAATTTGTGCTCTAAATAATGACCATAAAACGCAAGTCTCATAATTTATATAAGCTAGCAAACACACAAAAGCAAAGGAAAAAGATCTATGCATAAAGGGAAAACACCACAGGTGCAACTAGTAATTTACAGAAAATGTTTGTTTCCCATGAGGCCAAAATCCCTCCATTCTACTTCTACCCAAAACTCATATTTTGTACAGATGCAAACATCTCAATTACTAACAAAAGCAGTATCATGTATTATACAGCAAAATTAAGATTCTCACCAATTAACAAAATATTTTCTGTACTGGAGGAGCTGGGGATTAGGAAGACTAAAAGCCAGACCTTTGGAGCCTAGAAAGATGAATCCACGCTAAGAAGCACTAGTGAATGCTGGTGATTCCTCACAACACTTCAAAACAATTGCCGGAGCCCCATTATCTAACTTGTAACTGCTGTAGATTAAGTTGTCTTTACAATGTGGGATTGCTGAGTGCCTTCTGCTATATGTTTTAGAATAATAACCAAGCTCCAGTTTGCACCTTTCAACTTTTGACAGCCTCCTCCTATATGTCCTCAGAGGGCAGTCATGTTCCTCCTTGATCTTTACATCACCAGATGACCACCGCCTACAGTGTGTTCTCTCAGATGAATCAGGATCTTTCTTGCCCTTAGCTTCTAATGATGCCCGCCCCTTCCTGCTATACGTAATCAAGCAACCATCTAGATCACCACCTTGCTTCTCGTCTTGCATTCTAGCACACTTATGCTCACAATCTTGTATAGTTTCAGGACACCCACTTTCCCCATCACCTCCAGCATTGCTAGGTTTGCTGGAGCAACTCGGATCAATAGCTGCCTGCAATCCAAGACCATCCACCTCAGGCACATCCTCACATTGCATATTCAACAAACACGAGTTCCTCGATATCCTTGGTGAGCTATTCATCGCTCTATGCAACCTAAAAGCCAATTGTGCATCCACATCAACCAATGAACCCTGTTGATCAACATCCTTATCTACACTAACCAAACCCACAGCTCTACTCGCTACAGCAATCGCCTTCGTTGCATCCATCACCTTGTTAAAAGCCTTCTCCTTCGCCTCACGGGCAGCAGCAATCTTCTTCTGAGCTACAACATGAACATCATTCAAAGCATCCTCACCTCTCCCCATATCCTGTGAATCACAAACCCCAGAACTCCCCAACGAATTCGTCAAATCACCCCCGGTTTTCGCCACTTTACTCTTAATTTTACTACCAATAACCCTAGCTTTATAATCATTCTCAATCAATTTCGGAACCCAACAATCAAAACAAACCGAAAATTCATCACTACAATTACTACCATTACCTGAACCAAAAGGGAACATCGAAGCGCACGCCTTATGAACCCTACGCCGACACCTCTTGCACTCATGAAACGACTCCATTGATGAAGATGAAACCCTAGCTAAACAATAAGAGCAATATTGCGACGATTCAACAAGATTATAGCAACATTTACAAAGAAGAACGATTCGCCACTCACTAGCAAGGATTTGAAGCCGATTTTTAGGGTTTGTACTATTGATGTGACGATTGCAGCAATTGCAATCCGACAAATTGGGCAACTCCCTCGTTTTCTTCATCCGATGACTTGGAGGTGCAGGTGGAGGAAAGTCCGGAGAATCCGCCATTGACGCCGGCGAAGGTCTCTTCATCGGAGGCGCCGATGAGGAGGAGAGAGAATATTAGGGTCGGAAATTTCTGAAATGTGAGTTAGGGTTTTTACAGAGAGAGATTTTGGGGGTATTGGTGGCTTGGTGCTTAGCACATTGTCAGAAAAATACTGTTTGTATTCTCACTGCCTCTGTTTCTGTTTATTTTTGTTCCTAAATTTTTCTGTTTTTTTATTTAAAATTTTTTATTTACTGTCCTATAAAAAAAAACAGGAACCCTAATTTCCTGAAATTTTTAAGAATTCAAATTCAAAAATGCTTGATGATCATGTGTGGATTGTGGCATACAAATTTGTAATTTGGTTAGAAGATGTGAGTGGAATTACGAGTGTGATGTCGTCTGTGATACTGTGTTAACGAGTTCAGGTGTTGGTTGTACCTAATACGAAGTATGTGTTTATATATGGTGAATTTGTGATTGATTTTTTGTTTTCCTTATACAACAACTGATTAAGAGAAGGCCGTGGTTAATGAAGTTATGATGTGTCAAAAAGTGTTTTAGATGTATGAAGGGTATGTTATATTCACCTGATTTACTTATTTGAATTACTCTAATAAGTCTAATCTAGTAAAAACTTATTTAGATTGTATACTTCGTATTAAACTTGAATATCCCTTGTTAATCTTTATATAAGTACTTATCTAAAACTATTTCTACTAACTGTATGATAAGATTTTGTTACTCCTAAGACCTGAATTAAACTTCCTTCTCAACACCATTATAGTATTTAAGATACAAAAATCCAGCACCAAAAATATGACTGGTGCATTAGAGTAACTTAAATAGGTAATGATCCTGTAAGTAAAAGTGTGCTGCATCATCAGCAGATTAACAAATTTCTGACAAAAAAAAGGCTCTAATGGTTACTTTACATGAATACAGTTCGGTTTTACATCTTACAAACTGATATCTAAGGTAAAGATTATGGGGTGATTACATGCAATAGTGTCATTGATGAATGATGAGCATTCCCCCTTCAAGTCGAAATGTCCTTGATAAAAGCATTTAGCAGCTGCTTATTATAAGCGAAATCATATACAGCTAAAGGCTTTGGTTTGGACTTGATCCCTGAGAACTGTCTTTAATTTTCTGAACCTAATGGGAGGTTGCAAAGTAACATTAATTATATTGAACTAGGAATTGCAACATTGAAATGAGTAGTAGGCACAAAAAAGAAAGTTAACATTCTGAAAATCGCGTCTTAGATCATACTCACAGAACAATAGCTGCAAAGGTCCAAAAGTCTCCTGTCATTAAAATGAAGATAGTTTGTTGGTGCTGTTTTCCTACATCATCCAAGTAAAGACAGTATTATAAGAACTTGCAACAATGTACATGGTAGCATATTGAGCTACTGAAGGCCAAGTCATGACAACTTACAGATGCTTTCCTTCTGAGTTCTGATTGATCACCTAATAGGCTAATTGGCTAAGACGATCATTAGAGACATCATCTTCCTCCATTAGTTTCTTTAACCGTGTAAAATGGGCCAATAACAATTCTTGACATGACTTTCGATTCCATAAGATCAATTCAAAACAAATTGGTCCAACTCTGATCTAAGAGCATTAATATAATCTTAACAATATTATATTGATACTTGATTGTCTCCCCAACTCCCAGCTTTATATTAGTGTAAATGATATAAACTAGGTAAAAAATCCTTAGCTAGAAAGGTTTCCTGATTTTATATATTTCATAATCTTTGTTTTAGGAAATATTAAATATATAAGATATTATTGCATTATATGACAGAATTGTAAACAACAATTAGAAATTGTAAAACCAATACTATAATAAATTCAGTAGTGTACATACACAAAATCTTTAGTTCTGTTACATGTGGTATCAACAAAACCCCTCAAAAACAGAACTTTATATCAATCTTTATTCTTTAGACCATCCAAGTAGAGCAAGCCTTTATTCTCTAGACCATCCAAGTAGAGCAGGAATGATCTGCATAATGCTGCCACTCAACAAAGACTTCAACAGATTTAGCTTCTTCAGCGAGTATGGTGGATACCTAATCGATGAATCCCCATCAAAACTTCTGTACATAACGGCCTTCTTATGGCTGAATGCCTCAAAGGAGAATTTTCCATGGTAGTAGCCCATACCACTCTCACCGACTCCTCCAAATGGTAATGCATCAACAGTTAGCTGTATCGTCAGAAAAATAGCAGCAAACTTGTCAGAGAAAAACAAAATTGATTTCTGTTTTGCAGATTTGATTTAAGGAAATAAATAATTACATGCAAGATAGTGTCATTGATGAGCATTCCTCCAGCTGAAATGTCCTTGACAAAAGCGTTTTTAAGCTTCTCATTATTGGTGAAAAGATATGCTGCTAAAGGCTTTGGTTTGGACTTGATCAATTCGAAACAATCTTCAATTTTTTCAACCTATAAAAGTAACATTAAGTGACACTCACAATCTACTAGAAAATACAATAACGAAATGCAAAGTAGTAGTAACATATAAAAAAGTTCAATCTCAATCTCAAAACCGAGCTTGATGGATTCAAGTATTCAACACTAATCATACTTACTGTAACAATAGGTAGCAAAGGTCCAAAAATCTCCTCTGACATCAGAGCAGACTCTTTTGGAGCATCTACCAAGATGGTTGGCGCTATTTTCCTACATTGTAGAAGTGAAATAAGGTAAGAGCTATCAAAATAATGCATAGTATGCAGGAATATATGATGTTATTAAGACCACTAAGCTTAAGCATCTAAGAATCATGGAGCATTGCACGCCTTACAATTGCATTTCATCTGTTTGACCACCTAAGACGATTGTATCAGAGACACCATCTTCCTCCATTAGTTTGATTAACCGTCTAAAATGGTACAAGTTTACTACTCTTGACATGTCTTTTGATTCCAAAGGATCCTTCCCAAAAAAGTTGTCCAACTCTGAACTTAAACCAGCAATCTGTCAACCATAAGGGAAATATCAACATATAAGGCAATCTATAACCAACAATCATTCCACAACTCCACACATTATAAAATATCAGCAAGAACAGTTGCATTACTAGCTTTGGAGCAAAATCTTTAGTGGTAATGACATAATCTGCAGCAGTGCATGTCTGCCCGCTATTGCAGGACCACTTTCCTGCTATGATTCTTCTTGCTGCAACCTGTAGTTAAATTCTATGAGGAACAAATACTAACAAGTATAAGTATAAATATAGATTTTTAGTATAGGAAGGATTAGTACTTGCAAATTGACATCAGAATCAACAACTACAGGGCATTTTCCTCCAAGCTCTAATACAACAGGTGTGAGGTGCTTTGCAGCTGCAGCCATGACTATTCGGCCTACTCTTCCACTACCTAAGAAAAAGAGACAGAAAACTAAGGGCTTTCAGAGATGTAACTATGCTGAAATGATGAAATATCGTGTCAAAAACAAGTACAAATATAACCTGTGTAAAATATTTTATCCCACTGTTGCTCAAGAAGGGCAGAAGTTTCTTCAACAGCACCCTCAACGACTTTTATTGAGGTATTGTCAACATATTCTTGGAATAAGTTTGCGATTAATGAGGATGTGGCTGGAGCCATTTCTGATGGTTTTAGCAGTACTGCATTGCCAGCTGCTATTGCACCAATCACCGGATCAATTGATAACACTGTCAATTTAATCATGTAAGTAAGACTGACAATACATGTTAAGTCTAGGATCCAATTCAGAATCATAGAAGATAAATACGGAGTATCCTCTTACATACAGAAAGGGTAATTCCATGTTGAGATAACAAGGACAATTCCCAAGGGTTCTGAGACAATCTCTGCTGATGAAGGAAACGTTGTCAACGGAGTTTTCACCTGTAAGAAACATGGCATTGCCCTTCTTAAACAAGTTCTAACTTCCACATTTCTGTCAATATTAATCTTAAGTGTCTAAAAGAAACTACTCACCTTTTCTGGCGTCATCCACTGCTTTAGTTCCTTAATTGCCAACTTGCATGAAGATTTTATCATGCTAATCTACATTACAAAAGATGTACATTAAGTGCAAATTGTCTACAAAATTTGAACAATGTAACCTTCCTAAGTTATATTCTTCTAGGGTAAATTCTATGTAAATTACATGTATAACATCATACTTGAGATCGAATAACTTAATAAAGCGAACATTAAAATCTGACCTCAGCGATAAATGCTTCAAATTCAGGCTTGGAAAGATCTTTATTAAGAGCTTCAATGATATCCTTTTCCCTCTCATCAACCATTCTAGAGATACCCTCCAACTGAGCTAATCTCCATTCATAAGTCTTAGTCTTTCCAGAATCATACTGTTGTCTAAGCTCCTTTACTACAAACCCGGCTTTATCTGCATCAAAAGATGCCTCCCTTTTCTCTTCTGCCATTACAGAGATTGCTGCACTGGAACTTCACAGCGCGAGACACCATAATCAAACATTTGTCAAAGAAAACAAGAACACTAAGCATACTAAAAAAAACTAAATATGAAATATTGTTTTTCATGCACATTTTGTTACAACCAAAAGAGTGGATCATCTAATCCACTCATCATGCAAACTCGAAACCATGTAAGATTTGTTAGGTTACGTATACGAGCCATATCTATAGATGATGAAGTATAAACCCATTATAACGAATGCATACATTACATACGTACACTTTTTAATCCGCAAAATTTCCCCTATCAAGTTAGTAAAACACGTAATTTAAATTAATCCCAACACGGCAAACACGTGCCACGAATCTTAATAAACATCCCCATGTGTGTGGACCTAGACATGTCAAATGTCCCAACACGTACTATGGTTGGATCACAAGTTAGAAAACTAATCAACACCCATCCATAACATGTAATTAGTTCCTAACAATCTTGAAAATAGATGATTATGTCAATTCTTGGAAATAAATTCATCCAACAACCATCTATAACAAATCTTTAATTAAGTCAACACCTTATCAATTACTATCATAAAAAGCGAGAAAGAAAATATACCAGTAGATACGTGAAGAAATAGCAGGACGAAATCGAGTTTTAAGCTGATAAACTGTCTTTGCTGAAGTATTATTATTCCATAAACAGCAGTTGTAAGTAGTCTTGCTCACTCCTGCTCCAAAGTTTCTATACAATAACAGGGGAGAAAAAAAAAATTATAGATTAGATGAGTTCCTGTAATTATAAAAACAAACTACCTCGGTCTGAAATTAATTGTCACGTTGATAGTGTAATTTAACTCGTGATCTGGATTTGATGAGAAAGACAAAGATAGAAAGAGAAGAAGGGTTAATACCTGGGATTATTCTGAAGTTGAATGGAGTAAGCAATGGAAGTCATTGATTTATAAA
Organism: Chenopodium album; assembly: GCF_948465745.1. Taxonomy (NCBI): domain Eukaryota; kingdom Viridiplantae; phylum Streptophyta; class Magnoliopsida; order Caryophyllales; family Amaranthaceae; genus Chenopodium; species Chenopodium album. Next base: position 5,157,041 of record NC_137855.1, read on the forward strand.
TGTTTGAATGGGTAAATAAAATCCTTAAAATGTGGAATAATGTGATTACCAGGAAAATTGGTTACATTTAAAAAAATAATTTTGATGATGGTAGCAAAGAAAAAAACGAAATATTAAAAGATAAAGGAAATAGTTTGTATATTTTTCTGGTTGTTATTGGTTCTGTTTCCTAAACGACCTAAAGTCATAACTCATAACTGTCATGTAGCGGCCTACTCGTGATTATTTTTATTTAATTAATGATGTCACATTTTCAATAACAGACTTTATTTTTTTTAATTTTTTGTCTCATTAACACGTACTACTTAGTATAGGAAGAAGAAAGATTGGGTCAGTGTTACTATTGGGCCATCATTAGTCCTTGTAATTGGGTGGGTTGGGTTTGAAATAAAAGGTGTGTTAAGGTTACAAGAAAGCTTTAAAGGGAAATATCACTAACATTATTTAATTCGAGTAATAAAAAAAAAAAAATTGAAATTTTAAGTGTAGCTTTCTCATTTCTTGAGACTCGGTTTTATTTATTAGTAATACTTTATGGTTTTGCATGCTTCTATTATTTTAAAGAAAATATTAAAAAAAAACTTTTATAAATTAATGGAGCTTAGAGCTTATAAATTAATCCCAAAAACAATTCTATAAACCAAAATAATATATACTCGTACTACGTAATAGTAAGTGATTACCTCAAAAATTCATTGGAAAAGTATGATAAATTGTACTTTTATAGTTCTAAATCAAAATGTTATTTTATCTCAACACTTTATGCTTATATAAGGGTTTGTTTTCATTGACTGAACTGAACTGGACTTATTAGAGCTGAAATGAACTGAACTGAAGTGAAAATAATCGTATGAGAATAGTCCCTAAGTCTCTTTTCGTCTTCATTTAATACTTTATTCACTTTTTATCAACCAAACAATTTTTTTTTTAATAATGTACTTGTAACTAATCAAATTCCACTTTCTTCTTTTTATATTCAGGTTAAATCAACAAAACTCACTATAATATATTTTTGTTTTATTCATTTTTCTAAAAAGTTTTGCAAACAAAATATGTGACTTTCAAGACTGTGTTTGATAGTACGAGTAACTTTTATAGATTTGGCCAAATCAAAAACAAAAATAGGTATTTTGTTTTGCAATGTAGTTGATATCACAGTGGTTAATGATGCAAATAACTTTTGCAACCATACCGTAAACTACCACCGAATTACACTCGTACTATGTATCAGCTAAACCTAAGCGATATCCAATTATCCATGTTTAAACATCCATGAAGTTTATTATTCAACATTGATTTGGCAATCTTGAATTCAAACATTCTTGTTATGATTGAAGTCACAAAATAGTCAATAATTTGTACTCGTACTAAAATTTTCACACAATAAAATTCTATACTCATAACTATCATCATACAAGTATTATTCATATGGGCTCCATTCTCTACCACCTAAACATTGGGCCAACTCATTCATTCATCCTGAAAAATCGAATATAATTCTGGGTCCATCTTTCTCTCTCTCTTCACTCCAAAGTACAGTATCAATCAAATTCAACTCAAAACAAGCACTAAATTCCAAAATTCATTCATTACCCCCATTAAAAAACCTTCAATCAAAAGTTCTTCTTCTTTAATTTCCTGTAAATTTCTCTTTCTCTCAGAAAATATAATGTTATCTGTAAAGCTGGTTAGATCTCTTGTTCTGGGTGAACCCATCATCAACCCTTTTCATCTTCATCATCATAACAATCATAATCATGGTGATAAAAATGATGATGATGATGATGTTAGAAAAACCCATGTAGAGTATGATGCAGATGATGATAATGATGATGAAATCAACAAAACCCAGAAAATGTTGAAGAAGAAGAAGATGCCATTGTTGTTATTCATCCCAACTAAAGAATTAATCTGTGATACTTTTCGATTAGCTGCCATTGCTAGAGATATTGGCATGGATTTTCACCCTTCTTCTTCTCTTTCTCATCTCCTATTTTCATGGCCTTCATCATCTTCATCTTCAACATCAACATCATCGTTTTCACCTTCACCACCATCTTCATTATCATCATCAAACAATCGACCTTCAGTTTCATCGAATACAACAACATCAACTTCAACAATGTCGTTGTGGGGTTGTACTACGATTCCAAACGACGCCGTTCCGATCCCTTTTCCTTCTCTCTCTACTGCTTCTTCAATCTCTCTCCTTCGTTACTTTGTTTCTCTCTCTAAAGGGTTGTTCAAGCTTGTATTCCTTGAGATTGACCCTAATTCTAGGTTTAATTACTGTAATTATGATTGGGATTGTTCTTCGAATGTTGCTCTGGTATCTAGGGTTTCTGGGAAACAGCTGAATTCAATGGAGGATTTTTCTAGGGTTTTAGCTGGAAATGGGTGGTCTCTTTTCCGGTCATCGGAGAATAAGAAAACGGCGTCGCCTTTGGTGTATATGTTTAGAAAGAATGAATCGAATCGGGTTCGGGCGAAGAAGATGATCAATGGTGGTGCTGGTGGAGAGTGTAGGATTAGGGAGCTGAGGTTGCCTGCATTGGATTTTAAGAGTGGAGTTCCATTGAGGATTTTGCAGTACATCTTGCTCATGACTGATGATCTCTTCTATCTTGCATAAATTATTTGGTGAGTTTTAAATTTTTGAATTTAATTTGAAGTTTTATGGAATATGTGTTATGCTTTTTGGTAGAATAACTGCATTGTTATTGAATTCAGGAAAGAAATATTCTTGATTGTGTATGAAGTATGAAATCATCTGTTCTCTGAATTAGGAATTGTTCCATTGTTTTGTAGGAAATTAGTGCCAAATTTATTCAGTCTCATTGCTATACAATCTGTTGGAATAAGGGGATGGACGGTTTCGAAATTTGTATTAAGAAAATTTGTTTTCAGAGGAGCATTTCACTTCATGGTTACTCTGAGATTATGTTAGTGAAGGGCTGGTTGATTTTCGTGGTTTCCTTGCGATTAGAGTAACGCTACTTTGTAAAGTTGTTACTCTTGTTAACCACCTGACTAGGGTAAAGAGAGGAAAAAAAAAAAAAGCCAACTTTATTCTTACTCACTTGCTCTTAAGAGTTAACTTTCTTCAAATGAAAGTAAAAATGTAATTTTTGTTAACTTGTAGGTTGGGTAATACTTCGTAGTTAGCTGTTCAGAGTTTTTCTTGTAATAACTTTGGATTGATGACTTGGGGTTGTCTTTTTTTACCATTTTGTGTAAAGGTGGAGGCCTTTTGAATTAGATTGATGGAATGTCATTGTACGAAAAATTAATATGTTGGCTATTATCTTAGCAATGAAAGAATTGAAATGCTTGCTGCTGGTTGATGGCTCTTTTTTGTTCCTTTTATTTTATTCCTATTGCTATTAATTTGCCAATTAGAACTTTTGAATCATAAGCTGTATAGTGAAGGGCAGACCTTGTGCTGTAGCGGAGCTAGAATTTTCTCATGTGGGTCGATATATGGTATACCTGTATCTCAATTGGTATAAGCTAAACAAAATCACAATGGATGATGTGAAATTGAATGTAACATGCCCTTGTTTTGAGAAGTGAAAGCGATTTGACCAAGGACCTAGATCACTAGATGGATTGTCTGGCCACTTTCCTCACAGTGTTGTTCCACCTATGATTGTCTCCATCTGTTTGGAGTAAATTTTAATATTTGTTCTCTAAAATGTATGTGTTTGGAGTGGGAAGTTAATTAGAGGGCAAGGGGACCAGCAAATTTGCTCTGCTTAATCAGTCTGTATTTCTTTAGCATTTATGCCAAACTAACAATCTAGATACTGTATGCATATTAAAATATGAAGGGCTAGTAATTATCTATTGTCACTTTTAAACATGGACCTTAGAAAGAATGAATGTTATACACTTAGACTTATACTAATAAGATAGTTGAGCAGTCGAGCTTTCGTACAACATAATGTCAATTCCCAACGCATCCAGTTAGGTATATATATACATGCCAATATCAATTTTGAATCATGATGTTTTTCTTTTCTATCTGTTTTTAAATGCAAATCTGCTTTTCTATGACGTTAGGTATAGTTGATCTGTATGACCCGGTGTTTATGGTTTCTTTTGAAGCTCTGTTTTAAGTGTTCAAATTTAGTTTGGGTTTGACAAATTTTCAAATAGGGATTGTGAAAATCATTTATGTAATACTCTGTATGTACTTGAATGGTGTATACTACACCAGAATCTAGCTACACCAATTTACCTCTACCTTGACATTAGATAGAAAAAAAAACCCATCAAATATCTTTTGTTATGTTTGCTTTATATTTTTCTGTGCTGATTTATCTAAAAGGAGTTACATGTGAACTGCAAAGATCTCTGCCTCTCTGGTTTGTGTTGTTACTGGACCCGGAATTCTCTGTGCACCTGTCGATCATAGAATTTTACATGGCAGATTTTTTTGTTTGCTGTAATTATTCCTTCCACGGTCCTCTTGCTCCCTTTAAGCATATGCTTTTGTATGCATACATTTATCTCCTTTCTACCCTCCTAGAAAATTAGATCTGCTTTACACTGAAGGACTAAAGTATGCTGTTGAACTTTTATTATAAAGAGCATGTATTGTACTTTTTCCTTCTACGATTGATTACTTCAGAGTTGGATGAATGTTTCCTTATTCTGAAATCAATTTTGTTCAGGGGCTATGCAGCTTGAATCCCAATATTTGGCGGATCTCTTCAAGTAGACAGCACAATTATGCGTGGATCACTTCTACTTGGCCAGGAGAACCACAACTATTCCAAGGAAAGCAAGGGTGAAGAATATCAGCAAAAGGAATGCAGCATCAGCCTGACAAGGGAGTTCTACATGGAAAGCCGAAGCTCGATAGTGATCCAGTATACTGTACCAGATCGAACTTCAATCAATACATTTTTCACACCGATGAGTTGTTAATATAGTAGAATTTAGCAACGTGAATAAAACTGTAAAACACCTGTGTATTCCATCTCTGTAAAAGTATTCTCACTGCACTTGGAGTTTATGAAAAATGGAAATTATGGATCTATTTAATTAGTCTTGTTCCCGTATGTGTACCAAAGTATCATGATTCATTACCATCAACTCCTTGATTACACTGAGAGAAAAATGAGTGGATATAAAATTACTTCTAGATGTACCATGAACATCTTGGTGGTTTACATGATATGATATTGTCTAGAGTTAACTTTTGAGTTGAGATTCTTTTTTTTTAATACGAAGTACAATATAAGTGTTTCATAAACCATTAAAAGGAAGATAGTATTTTGGCATAAGAGTTTCATTGACATCAAAATTCCAAAGCTCTCTAATAATACAAACCCTTTAAAATACAAACCCTTTTGTTTTAGGAAAATTTGTTCAAAAAAACCTTTTAAAATACAAACCCTTTAAAATACAAACCCTTTTGTTTTAGGAAAATTTGTTCAAAAAAACCTTTTAAAGTGACCTTTTTGCTCAGAAAAATCTTTTAAAAAATTTTTGGCCAGAAGAAACCAGTTTTAAATTTTTTTTGTTCAAGACAACCTAGTTCCACTTTCCGACGTTGACTGATATATTTCCGGTGTTGACCACGTGTTTTCCCACATGTGCGTGGCACATGACTTCTAATTTCCAAATGAAACCCCCTTTTTCCTAACTCCACTCTCTTTTCTCTCCAAGTAAACCCCCAATTAAATACACACACACTCTCTCTCTCTCTCTCTGTATTCTCTTTGGGAGCAAGCATCGAGGCCATAATTCTTCTCTGCCATGGCTGCAACATCATCAATGAGGAATTGAAGCTGCGACATTGAAATTTCACCAATCAAAACAGTAAGTTTACTCTTAAAAATCGATTCTTTAAATAAAGCATTCAAAAAATTTTCTTTTGCTCTGCCCTAGGTAAGAACAAATTGAAGCGTACTGCGTCGAATTCAATGCCACACTCACACCTCATAACACCTCCTCCAACCATAATTGCACATAATTGAAAAACTTTAAAGGGGGGGACCCTAATTTCCACTCAAGTATCAAAAAACTCAAAGATGGACAAATTAAACACTTACCTATAGTCGAAAATTGGTGGAAATGCCTTCTATTGCTTCGAATTAACTACACTCCAACAAAGGCGTCAAAACACAGAGCACAGAAAGAGAAGAGAAGAAATAGAATACAGAGAAGGAGAGGGAGAGAGAGAGAGAGTAGGAGAGAGAGTGTTTAATCGGAGGGAAGAGAGTGGATTTAGGAAAAAAGGGGTGTCATTAGGAAATTAGAAGTCATGTGACACGCACATGTGGGAAAACACGTGGTCAACGTCGGAATAGATCAGTCAGTGTCGGAAAGTGAGACTTGGCTGTCTTGAACAAAAAAAATTTAAAAATTGGTTTCTCCTAGCCAAAAATTTTTTAAAAGGTTTTTCAGAACAAAAAGATCACTTTATAAGGTTTTTCTGAACAAAATTTCCTTTGTTTTAACTATTGAGATATCAAACCAAACACAAGAACTCTACATATATGCATTGCCTTACTAGCTCTTTTATGAGGAGGAGCTTTGCCCAAGAAGTTCACCTAGAATCGTTCCTACACCCGCGCCTACACTTACAACCACACCCACCCTCAACATAAGCCACCTCACCACCGCTACATTTTCCTAGGATGGAAGAGGACCATTATTGTCTATTGGCATTGATTGCAAGAATGAAGTCAGAAATTATCTTATTGATCATCATTAAGGCTCATTGAGTGCCGAGTGTAAAGACATGTTCTCATTCACTGAACTCAGCTGAACTGAACTGAACTCAACTGAAATGAATATTTTATAAGAGAAGGAAATTAGGAGCTGAACTGAACTGAATTGAGCTGAACTGAATTGAATTGAATTTCAACGTAAGAGAACAGGCTCTAAGAGTGTTGTTCGTTGCTCAAAAACGTCCTGAGTTCCTTAGTCAAGAGCACTTACAAGCATGCTCGGGTGCCGCTATGCCTTTAAAAAAAAGGTGTTCTTCAAGTTTGGCCTAAAATTGGTAACTCAATCATACAAAACACCAATTCAATTTTAAACATTACACAGTAGTTAATACAAACTTAGATTTAAAAACAAATGAATTTTAGGGCTGAAATCTCCAAAAAAACAATTCCAATAAAAAGTGGGAAAGAAACACAAAAAACCAACAACGAACCAAAGAATATATTACAACTTTTACGAGTATAAATCTTTACAAGCCTGCAATCAACTGAACTACAACTCAACTGATAAACTTCCGAAGCAAGTCCTTCGACGAATCACTTAAGTTACCTGATGACAAGAGGCCAACAATCAATGAAAAAGTGTGTGCATCAGCTTCAAATTTCTTGCCAGTCATAATATCACAATAGTAAAATGCATTTGACAAGTCATTATTGAGAATATTTCCTCTGATGATATTATAGGTTCGATCATCAGGGGGGCAACCATCCTCCTCCATTATCCTTAACACATGAGCTACTTCACTCATGAGCCCTTTTTTGCAAAAGCCTTTGATCATTATAGTGTACGTTCTAATATTAGGTTGAAGACCCTTTGATACAAGATCGGAGAAGAAATTTGCCGCATCTTCAAGTTGCCCAGCTTCACACAAGCTGTTCATCAGGATATTGTAGATGGCAACATTTGGCTTAACACCATTATCCTCCATTTGTTCGAGTAATTTCACTGCCTCATCAAGTTGTGCAGTTTTACAAAGGAAGTCAAGCAAGGAGCCATAGGTGATGACATCTGGTGCAATTCCATGATCCCGCATTTCTTTGAACAGCTTATGGACAAGTGGGAGTCTATTGGCTTTGCACAATCCATCGATAAGAGTGGTATAGGTAACAGCATCAGGGGTTATCCCTTTCCGAAACATCTCTTGGAAAATGTTTAGGGCCTTGCCAATGTTTTTAGCCTTGCAATATCCATTAATCATAGTACTGAAACTGACAAAATTTGGTTCACAACCATTTTTAACCATGAGATCAAGCAGGTTCTCTGCATCATCCATCTGACCACGCAAACAATAACCATCAAGTAATGCACTATAAGTAATGATGTCTGGAGCCACACCTTTCTGAATCATGTGCTGTAAAATGGACTGAGCTTGATCAACGCAACCATCTTTACAAAACATGTCAACCAGCATGCTGTAGGTCTTAACATTTGGTGCTATGTTGCTCTCTAACATCTCAGCTAACACACGCTGAGCCTCATCCCCACAGCCGGAATTGTAGAGGCCTCGAATCAAGGAAGTATAAGTGATAACATTGGGTTTAATGCCCTGAGTTTTCATAGAGGAGAAAAGGTGCAGGGCCTCTTTTAACAGCCTGTCCTTACAAAGACTATCGATAATAGTGCTGTATATAACAATGTCAGGCTTACAACAACATCCAGATTGCATTTTTCTAAGAAAATTGAGAGCAGACGCATTATCACCAATCCTACAAAGGCCTTTGACAACAGTACTATAGGTAAAAATGTCAGGTTGTAAACCAAGCTTAATAATTTTATCCAACAACTGAGCAGCTTGGGGTAGCTTATCACAATGGATATAGCCATTAATTAAGGTATTAAAAATGACAGAATCAAGGGGATACCCAAGCTTAAGTCTTTTACCAAGGAGAGAGAACCCGAAATCGATACGACCCAAATTACAGTAGCAGTTGGCAAGAATACCAATAGAATGCATATTGGGTCGAATACCATAAGACTCAAGCTTCCTGGAAAGAGAAATAACGGTGGAATGTGGTTTTAAGCGCTTCAATTTGACAATTGCAGTGAACAGCTGATTGAAATAATCGACAGAAGGAAGAGGGCGCAATTTAATCATTTGATTGAAGAGAGAAAGGGGAAATTTAAGATCAGAAAACCCTAATTCTGATTGTTCTCTAACAGATTGAAGAAACAATTTACGATCATTATCAAAACCAATTAAAGAAGTATCAGGTGTTCGTTTCGGGGAATAATGTCTGAAAATGAAGAAAGTAAAAAGAGGAAGACGAACAAGGGTATTAAAAAAGGTATTACCTTGGCTGCCATGGAAGAAGGCAAGAGAGGCGGAAGTTCTGGCACCATAACCAGAAGAAGGAGCTCTGCAACTCAAAGAATTCATAGTACTCCGTATTTCAGAGGCTGCTTCTTCAATCTATCACACAGTTGCTAAGTGTAGTAATTTGTGAATTTGTTTTGTGTCTTTCTTGCAAGTGTTGAAGGAGAGTGAAGAATTGACCACAAAGATAAGATTTAAGGCCTGTTCTCGAAATTCAATTCTGCTCCTAATTTCCTCTCTTATAAAATATTCATTTCAGTTCAGATCAGTTGAGTTCAGTCAATGAGAATAGGCCCTTACTTAAGTCAAGCTTTAATTAATCATCATTTTTAAGTAGTACTAAAATCCAATTATGTGACAATCAAAATTTACTCGAATGTAAAATTCCCTCAAAATTACAGGTTGCTACTATGAATTTACAAAATGGTGTAATAAATGGAGTAATCTTGTGTGTAACCAGGTGGCGGTGCCAAGATTTTAGCCCGAGGTAAAAACTATAGGATATGGAAGTCTCATAATTTGACAAAAACATTTTCTAAATGACTGAATTATTTGAAAAATGCAAGTTAGGGCCTGTTCATATTTACTTAATTTCAGTTCAGTTCAGCTCCAATCAGTTCAGTTCAGTTCAGTTCAGTTCCAATCAGTTCAGTTCAGTTCAGTTCAGTTCAACTCTTAATTTCCCTCTCACATAAAATATTCATTTCAGCTCAATTCAGTTCAGTTCAGTTCAGTTCAGTTCCAATCAGTTCAGTTCAGTTCAGTTCAGCTCCAATCAGTTCAGTTCAGTTCAGCTCAGTTCAGTAAATATGAACAGGCCCTTAATCACCGAATCTACCGTCAAAATTATCAAATAATGGGTAAATATGAAAATTTTAATTTTAACTTTAACATATTCTCATTTTTTTTCCCTCTTTAATTCTTAAATATTCTCACGCGTTCTGTCCCAAATTTTCTCCACTACCAGGTGCTATTAATGTCAACTTTAGTATATCAAGCAAGTAGGTTTTTATGTGACGAGTGTTGAAAAGATTATGTTACTACTTCCCCCTACTTTCAACTTTTGAGTGTCTTACCCGTAAATATTAAATCGACAAAATTGCGAGTTTTGATATTCTTGAAATCAAGTCAATTTCCTTAACCAACCCTCTAAAAAAAACAAGGTCAAACACTCCAACTTTATTTTAACCTTAGTTTTTCTTTCCCTCTAACAAACCGCGCCTTCCTCTATTATCCATTTCTTCTCTCCAAATGGTTACTTCCAAATTCTCCCTCTTTCTCTCTCAAAATTAACCAAATTACAGAACCAATTTCACTCCAACAATTTTGAACTTGATGCAAGATTTCTTGCTCAAATCAACAATAAAGAAATGTTCAGTAAAGCCCAATGCTTTGATATCAACTGTTTTTTCCAGTCACCTTGTCATCTACACACCTCATTCACCATCAGATTCTCAGTTTCTCCTCTTGAAACTCATGATTCTTCCAAAAAACCCAGAAATTCAAACGTTCTTGAAATACCCAATAAAGGGCACAAGAAATTCCGGAGATTGGAGAAGCAGAATATCAACCCAAGTGGTGCAATTGATAAATTGAGTAAAAACCCACATGATTCTGTTGATGAATTGGCTAAATTAAAATCTGGGAAGAATCGAAATCATCAAAATAAGATTAATGGTGTGGTTAAATTAGAAGGAGGGCGTGGAAATTTTCCTACAAAAAAGTTGCACACCAAGTGTTCGACGAAATGGTCCTCTTATGGAGGGTGTATTCCGTCTATATTGTTGGCATTGGAGAGTATTAGTGACTTAGACGAGGCGTTTAGGCCGTGGGAAGAGAGTCTTAGCAACAAAGAGAGGAGTATTATTTTGAAGGAACAGTTGAGTTGGGAGAGGGCATTGGAGATTTTTGAGTGGTTTAAGAAGAAGGGTTGTTATGAGTTGAATGTGATTCATTATAACATTATGCTTCGAGTTTTAGGAAAAGCGCGGCAATGGGGTGAAGTAGAAAGATTTTGGGATGAGATGAGGGCGAAGAGGATTGCACCGATTAATTCTACCTATGGTACACTTATTGATGTTTATAGCAAAGGCGGTCTTAGGGAGGAGGCTTTAGTTTGGCTGCAAAGAATGAATGAACAAGGCATGGAGCCTGATGAGGTTACTATGGGAATTGTTCTCCAAATGTACAAGAAAGCAGGGGAGTTTAGAAAAGCTGAGGAGTTCTTTAAAGTGTGGTCTTTGGATAAATCGAAAAAAGGGAAGAGTACACTTGAATCACACAGAGCTAGCGCGATTAAGGTGAATTCTGGGGCGCAGCTTAGTTTGAGCTTGTATACATATAATACTCTCATTGACACATATGGGAAATCGGGGCAGCTTCAGGAAATGTCTCAAACCTTTCAGAAGATGCTAGGTGAAGGAGTTATTCCTGATACAATAACCTTCAATACAATGATTCACATTTATGGGAATGCTGGCAGGTTGGAAGAGGTTAACAAATTGGTGCGAAAGATGAAAGAACTCAACCGCGACCCTGATACTAGAACATATAACATTCTTATATCCCTTTATGCTAAGCGTGATGATATCAACCTTGCATTTAGTTACTTTGCTCAAATGAAACAGGCATGCCTACAACCGGATCCTGTGAGTTATCGCACCCTTTTGTATGCTTTCTCTATAAGGCAAATGGTTTTTGAAGCAGAGATGCTTATCTCAGAAATGGATAAGAGGGGTCTTGAAATGGATGAATTTACGCAGTCTGCCCTGACTAGAATGTATATTGACGCTGGCATGCTTGAAAAGTCATGGTCATGGTTTGAACGTTTCCACTTCGAAGGTAAAATGACCACGGAATGCTATTCTGCTAACATTGACGCATATGGGGAGCGTGGGTATGTTAATGAAGCTGAGAAAGTTTTTGTCTGTTGCCAAGAGAAGAACAAAATAGGTGTGTTGGAATTCAATGTGATGATCAAAGCTTATGGCATCGGTAAGAAGTACAATAAAGCATGTCAGTTGTTTGATAGTATGGAGAAGCTAGGTGTTCTGCCGGACAGATGTAGCTATATATCTCTCATACAATCGCTAGCAGCTGCGGATTTGCCTCATGTTGCTAAGCCCTATCTGTTGAAGATGCAGAAAGCAGGTCTAGTGAATGATTGTGTTCCATACTGTGCCCTGATCTCAAGCTTTGCAAAGCTTGGTCAGTTGGAAATGGCCAAAAGCTTGTACAAGGAGATGATTAATTACAATGTGCAACCTGATGTTGTTCTTTATGGTGTGTTAATTAATGCTTCTGCAGAGAGTGGAAATGTTACAGAAGCCATGGAGTATGTTGATGCTCTGAAAGAGGCAGATCTCTCGTTGAATGATGTAATCTGCAACTCCTTGATCAAACTCTATACAAAAGTTGGATACTTAGAAGAAGCATTAGATACTTACAGACTGCTTCAATCATTTGAGAAGGGTGCAGATGTATATTCTTCAAATTGTATTATCGATTTGTATAGCAAACGATCAATGGTTAGGGAAGCAGAAGAAATTTTTGATGATATGCAGGAAAGAGGTGAAGTAAATGAGTTCTCATATGCAATGATGCTTTGCATGTACAAACGGGTAGGCAGACTAGATGAAGCAATGGAAATTGCAGAAAAGATGCAGGAATTAGGACTTCTGACAGAGCTGCTGAGCTATAACAATGTGCTTGCTCTATTTGCTGTTGTTGGAAGACTAAAGGAGGCGGTTTCAATTTTCAAGGAGATGATTAGTCTTGAGATTGAACCTGATGATGCCACTTATAAGTCACTTGGATTTGTTCTTGTGAAATCTGGAGTTCCCAAACAGGCTGTTGCTAAGCTGGAGGTAGAAAGGAAGAAGGATACTGATAGTGGTTTGCAAGCATGGGTGTCAGCCCTCACTTCTGTGGTTTGCACGGACAATTATGGCGACTATGATGGCGATTAAATGCTCATTGATCAACTTTGGATCTTTGTTCTTAAGTAGCCATTGCTGTAAAGAGTAATGTAGTTGTTGCCAATCCACGCACGCAGAAGCATTTAGCTAAATTGATTGTGTTCATGCTCATGACGGAGACTGATGCTATGGAGGCTTCTTGTAAAGATTGTACATTGCCTTGGCAATATAATTCTACGGAGTTTCTTTTTCCTTTATCTTGTTCTTTTGTAAGCTTGAAAATAATCTCAAAAATTGTACAAGTAATGATGTGAAATACGAGTAAAATTTTGTAGAAATAGAAGGAAAGTTGTTCATCATCAATCTGATTTTGTATTTTATTGTGTGTTGCGAAAAAGAAATTATGTTAGGTAGGAACATAATTAACACTTAGAGATAAAGCATGAGACCATGAGTAATCAGAATCAATGGCAGTTGTTACTGGGAGCAGCGCATGTAATACCCTGTTGGATTCGACAACGGCTGGTACATTCAGATCATACTCAATGTTACAGTGACTTCCATCAGTTTCCAGAGATATAAGAGCAGCACAGCAACTATTGCTTATAAGTTATAACCTGATTATACCTGAATCCAGCACATATTTACAAGTTTTTAAATGCAGTATTATTATCACTTAGCTCCTAATGTTTTTCTTGTTTACCATTCATCAAAAGCAATTGTTAAAAGCGATTATTATTTGTGTAGTTACACAATACATAGGATCAACTCCCTAATTCAATCTGAAATCGTACCTATCACAGCAAAAAAGGGCTGGGTTTGGTTCGGATAGAAACAATCCATTAATATTTGGGTTATCTGGTACTGATATTATTGATTATTGTATGTCTACAAATGCAATACAGTAATCGTTGGCTCGTAGCTTCCGGCCATATGATCCCTCTGCATAATCCATTGGACTGAATATTTACTAGCACTTGTTTATGATATCAAGTGATTGTTTATAATATTGCTCACTAAAATCTGGTAATGAAACCATGTCTTTTGTCAAAGATTGACAGGACCTAGCCATTAATTACAATTGTTAACTACTTTAAAATTTCCATGCAAAAATCGTCCACCTTCAAGACTGAAAAATTCACAGAAACAGACTTTACAAACATATCTAAGACGCACATGTCATAGCAGAATTCATGTTGTATGAGCAGTATGTGTCCGTGATGCCCATATACCAAACACAAGAAACCAGAATACAAACAAGATCGCCCAGTATCGCGCTGGTCCATATTTGATCCTGGTTAGTACAACCTGCAAAAATTTCAAGAAAATTGCATTAATTCATGATAGCAACTCCTCAACTCAGAACACAGCCTTGCCAATATAGTCAGGAGGCTCTTTGATGACCAAAAACATGGCTCTTTATTGTGCAACATTAGTGGATACCCTTGAAAAAACACTAACAAGACAACCCTACGGGAAAAAAACAAACCCCCCCCCCAAAAAAAAAAAAAAAAAAAAACAAAAACCCACTCAAGTTTAGAGCAAGTTATTGCAAGATCATCTCATTCCAAATTTTGCCAATTGTAATCTAAGATATTATTTACGTTTGACAAACGTGAAAGTTAAAGAGCTGCAACTAAAACAAAATAGGAAAGTAGATGTATGTCAAAAACTAATATACTTACACATATTCTTGTCAAAAAAAAAAAAAGGAAACTTACACATAATGGTTACACACACATGGAAAGTGAGACCAATTGTGACTAGGTAGTAGGTCAAACATGATGTATTGATAAATCAATTACATTTGCAACTCATGCTGATATGCGCATTTTGTTGCAATATGTAAGTAATGAATGTAAGTATGCACGCACGCACACACAATGTATCTATTTTGTAAGTGTAGACATGAGCTAATGCTTAGGCTTCTATTGTATTTAGTAAATCACATGGTCCACTACTCCACTATATGTGCAGTGCATTTCCTTCAGATGGCTCCTATATTCTTAACATCTCGTTATTACATATAGGTGATCTCGGGTGATTAAAAAGAAAAAACAGGACAATTTGCTACAGATAGCATGAATGAACTTAAGCAAATCAAAACAAAAAAAATTCATGCACTGCATATAAATGACCTCAAAGAAAAGCAAAGATAACTACTTACAAAGCGAAAGAAGACAACAACAGCTAAGGCACAAACACCTCCAAGAAGAATATGAAGACCGTTTTTTGCTGTTTTCTGCAAATAAAAACACAGCTATAGTGTAAATCATGGAATATTATTTGATACAACTATCATTTGTGCACTGGTCAGATCATACAAAAATATCCTGCCAAACAAAATTAAAGACAAGTGCAAAAACCAAACTTAATTAGCTGTTACTTCCATATGAAAATATCAATGACTTCTCGCCAAAAAAACAGTTAAAAAGTGACTGGTTGCTCTTAAATGATAAGAAGGAACAGCAGTAACACTATATATCAATCCAAAAGGCTCACTCTGAAGTCTGAACTATACAGGGGATCAGAAGTATTCATATTCAAAAATTATATCGGGTAGCTTATCATTTATGCCCTCAAGGGATCAATTTTTCTTCCCTTGTCAGCATTTATGAACAGCATATTCAACCTAAAAACTCAGGAATCTGAAAATCTGAATTGCTGACATTTTCATGATTTATCAATCACACAGGTGTAGAGAGGCATTTGTTGTACACATGAGCTCTAGGTTATGATTCTTATGAATCTTTTCTCTTCACTTTATATAAGAAGTTAAGAACACTAGCGTAATATGTATCTTTTAGTTGCATGTTGACAAAACTAGTGATAATTCATTTTTTGAAAAATACACATTAACAAAATCCCATCCCACTTCACAATGTTTTTTTTATACAATATACATTAGTAAAAAGATATGGTCAACGCATAGTCAAATCATGGTATGATTAGATTAATACAAATCACCTTATTTCACGTGAAGAGAACAATAACCGTATTCAATCAGCATATTAATTATTAGAAACATATCATATCAGATGAGACTAGAACAATCAGACCAAAGTCATCATATCAAATAAGATGTTACTCCCGGCTCCTTGTTAACAAATAGTCATAATCCATACAGATACGAAATATGACAATTAGATAATTGGAATATACATATTAAGATATATTTAATGAGATCTCACTTTAAAATAGTATTTTTTACATATTAGCATAAAAGTGTGGTCAAAGTACAGAGATGAGATCAAATAGACTAGAATAAACAAAAGTACCTTATTTTCAGGTGAAGAAAATATACTCTCTTGTTTAACCAAGTTCTCAAACTAACCATCAATAATATCTTGGACAGGAGGTCCTCTGTACCTATGTATCTACCAAATCACCCCTAAAATGATTGTTTGACATGACTAAACGAATCCTTATTTGTTGCAGCAAAGCCCAAAGGACATTTATCAACTTCACCAATTTATGAAATTAAGCCAAAATGCAAAGTTCGTGCAGATCAGTATTTCCAGAGTAGATTTTTTTTCGGAGAATGTAACAAGTACATAGAAAAATGAAGCATGGATCTTATATTAGACAAAAATATGTACATAATTACTATGACTTCAAATTAATGTTGTAATCTAAGATTTATCTTTTCACCTTCCTCAATGAGATAAGAGAGGAATTCCACATGTAATTTAAAATTTAATATTGCAAGAAAACTCTAAATATATACAAACATTAAACCAAACGTACCCTTCCAACACGAGGAGCAATGAGCCATGCAAGAGTAATAGTAAGCAGGCCTGTTGCTAGCAAAATCCCTGTACCTTCCACAGCCCATTTTGTAGCTGGATTCTGAGGAGGCGTGACATCTTGAACAACGACATTTGCAGGTGGTTCTGTAACAACCAGAATTGCAGGGGCATTTTCACTGCTGAAATTATTATGACGGTGGTGACCATATGGATTAAACCACAAATAAACCTCACTAAGCCGCTGCCTGCGAATAGCTGCTACAGCATCAGGATCAACCCCAGAACTACCATGTACTTGTGCAGGATTAGGTACCCCACTTGCAGTCCTATCTCGTAATGCCTCATAATCTTTCAAAGAAGCAAGGACTTTCTTATAATCAGCAGTGCTAATATTACTTGCCACACATCCACATATTTCACAGACAGTAGACCCATGATTAACAAACCATTTCAGAGCACAAGCATAGTGTACAAGGGCAAGATCATTCTTACAAGCACATCCAAGTTCAATTAGTGTGTCCCGTTTATGACATGCTCCCATTTCTACATCTGAATTACAAACAAAAACCTCTCCTGCAGGGCTGATGAATTGCACATACCCAGGCTGCGTTTTCTGATTTGTGTCCACTGATGCACTACCCTCAACTTCATCATGGGCTATTTTCATGTGAGGCTCATGCAGCTCCTTCACATTATGTGACTCCTCTAGAAAGGGATCTATCCCTAAAAACCCCAAAGTAGCATCCCCTCTTCGGTCAGATTCAGCACATTGGCACACACGACAAGCGGGCAAGCCCAAATCCCTATCTATACTGAGCTGTGATGCAGTTGAAGCCCTTGAACTATTGCTTTTAGTTGGTGAAGAGCTTCCGCTACTAATTTCTAGGCTCATGGTTTCTTTTTGGCTTTCCTTACCCATCATGCAGGTTGATACGATGACCCAAAAAAGAAATACTTACAAAGTCATATATCATTCAACCAGTTCAAGTAAGACTGTAATCAAATTAATAAAATTCCGTCTGTGCTTCTCTAAGAAAAAGATGAGGTGCAACAATATCCCCATATAGATTTGGTAGGCCTGCTATACTGAAGTAAAAAAGGATAGATACAATTGAAGTTTTTAGCTCGAAACATTGTGTTGATGGCTTGATGCTTAGAATTACAGCATTATTTTCCTCTCACCACGCCGAGAAACTGTTTTCGATATAAGGAAAACCTGACTTTCTGGAGCATGCCTTGAAACCTACATAAATCACATGGTATATTTTCAATGAACATAACTAACATTTTGAAATCATTTTAAGTCCATGTAGTGCTGCAAGTGTCTCAAACATAACAAAAAAAGGGAACACATTGTGAAATCTGCATACTAGTATTTCATAGCCAATACAACAACACATAAACACATAGTTTTACTTCATTGGATCAACATGTCAAAAGCTTAAATATCACTTTAGCCCATCCAACTTCAATGCAATTGGTTAAGAAACTACCAAATAAGCAACTCCAAAGTTCCAACATCCTACATAAAAAGTTATGTTTTTATACTACCTCTATTTCATATTATGTGTAACAAATGAGCTTGTACGGACTCCTAGACAAAATTAGTTTGGTGAATGGAGAAAGAAAAATAGTTATGAATGTGATGAGTAAAGATAAAGATAATTGACAACTTAAAAAGGAAAGAAAACATTTGTTTCACATAATGTCTAGCAACCATTTTTTAGTAAATGTCGCACGTAATATGAAACAAAATTTTATAAGAGCATTGAATGCACAAAATTTCGAGTCTTTTCCCTTTTTGCTATTTTGAGTGCCACTCATTCAGAATGAAATTAAAAATATGTATATTCAATTAAGCCATAAACCAAAATAAGTTAAAAGAAAGAAGAAAAATCTAAACATCCACCCCCCCCCCCTCTCAACCTTGTCACACACTTGCATACATCAATTCATTCATTTTCCCACAAAGTTGAAGCAGCTAATAGCTAGGCTATTCAGTTGTTTTTCAAATCAAATAATTAAAAAGAAATGATGTCTTTCAGCTGTATGTGTGAGGCTAAAGGTGCCTGACTGTAATTGAATATTTGAAGCTGAGTTCATGTGAATGTCCCCCACCCCTCTCTCTTTCCGCTGAACAGTGCCAAAGGCCATGAACATCACTTATATAATGTGAATCTCCATTATACTCCATAAAAGTCAACTCTTGGTGTGTTTGAAGTTCACCTAGGAGAACTTAACTGCCTTGACTTTTATACGCACTCTTTAAAAGTTTAATATTCTCAATGCGAATGTTTTTTCAGCATATGAAGTTAGATCTAGTGAGACATTGAAAAGGCAAGGGCAAACGAAAAGAAGAGCATTCAGATATATGATTGCATAAACACAACCGCCTTGTAATGCTCCCCAAGACAAACAAAATCTCCAGGAAACATGCTACAAGCAAGTAAAGTTGGGAACTAGCTAGTACAGTCTTCACATGCACTCTACCCTCTTATATTGTGTTGCTTACAAGCCCATCCAAATACCAACATACCTAACAAATGGTAAAATACAGTCTTCTATCGACAACACACGAAAAGGGGAAAGCGCCTAATCGAGCCTCTTAGAAGGCAGCCAGGGCACATTTTAGTAATCAACATGAAACATCAGCTCGCATTCTATCCAAAAGTGTCTGAACTACCTTCATACAAAAGCTACTTGCAAAACCCTCTAAAACCCCAAATCATTTATGCCATACTTCTTACAAAAGAACCTCAATTACACAACACCAAATTCATATATACACCCAAAAGAACTTCACAAAAACTTTACCACAGCATTACAGAAAACCCAGAAAATTCTAATTACTTAAAGACATACCCAATCAAAAAAAGCAACAGAACATCCAAATTCCAAAACAAATCAAGTCAAGCAAATTCAACAAACCCCCATTAAAAATTATTATAATATAATTAAAAAAACCTAGATAAAATTAAAAAATGATTGATAATAAGTAATCAGTCAATAAGAGTCAATCAATTAAAAACCCAGATATATAAATCAATAAATTAAGCAAGAAAAATAAAGCTAAAACCAAAATATAATGACATAGAGAAAAAGATCACACCTTGAATTGGGTATTGTTGCAAAGCAAAGTAACAATGGAATCAGATGCTTAACCACCCACCAAATTAGATATATTCAATCAAAAAAACTACTGTTGAGATCCAATCCACAAAAATCTTTGTTTATTGCTCAATTTACTGAATTTCTTTCAATAATTAAAATTATAAAACTTTAATTAAAATGGTGGGATGTGTATGTTGCTTGTGATAGTGAAGTAAAGTAAGCAAGAAGCAGCAAAAAAATGGGCGGTTTTGTTTTGTGGGGAGAATTGAAGGAACAAAGTAGATGTCACGAGAAACTGTACAAAAACAACCCCACAATTAAAGATGAACTTTTGGGCATGTTAATTGTTACTGTTATTATCAAGGAATTATTTTTCTTGATTTTTACAGAGATTATTATTCTACTATTGTAAATGGAAAGGGTGTAGGCATGTTAACATCCAGTAATAATATCATTGATTGGCTTTTATTTGTTGTCTCTCTTGTTTTGGGAACAAGATTCTCTTTTTCGTTTATGATGTTAACCCTCTAATTAACGGTAGGATATGCATGCTCGGAAATATAGAGGAATTTTGAGATTTTATTACCATTTTAACTGTGAATATAGTCTTAAGATAAGAATTCTTTCATTAAAAATGGAGATAATCCTATTTTGTCTCTGCAATATCTATTTTTTTTCCCTTTTGTGAGGATTTTAGTTTGGGCATAATGAATGTTTATTTTTTAAAAAATCATAACGTACAATCCTAATTTATAGCTGCAAGGATCAAATTTTTGCATGAGATATTTATTCAATGATGAAATTTGAGGATGTAATGGCTATATACGAGAAACATATAAAATTTTTAATTTTTATGATCGAATTTAGATTTATGTTTGGTAGGATGTAATAATTTTCTAAGAAGTAACATATAATAAAGGATATAGATATATGGTGGATTCAATTATACATTTATACTGCATTAGTAACATTTTTTTTAGTTTTCTAAGACAGAGATTAGTAAGAAGATATAAATTGCCAAATTGGATATCTCTCTATATATTTATTACTCGTACTGTCGTACATACTTTATTTATCGTAAATTTTAGATGGAAAGAAATGAACTTGATGACACATTACACAAATAAGCTTAATTTTATGCCTAGGCCTTGGCCCAACATATGCCAAACCAATATAAATGTTGAATCATGCAAAGCCTAACCCTCCTTATTGAGTTGAACTATTTTATAAGAGGAGGTCCATCCTACGCCCTATCCAAGGCTCACACTTGTACCTAGAGATGGCCACTAGGTTGGGTTAACCATGATCTATTTGGACAAGCCTAATCAATAGCTCGCTTGAGCTTAAATGATGACAAATTGATGATTGATCACAGACTCAATACAACCCATCATCAAAGATAGATTGTGGTTAGGTTGGAAAATTGACACCACAAATCTAGTTAGACGACACTAATTAAATCCATCCAAATCAGATGTCATACCATTTCAAGTACAGATTGAAATACCGACACTAGCCGTTTCCCAACATGTGAACCACACACGACACACCAAGCCTAACAAGATACAACTTGGTCGAAATAAAACTCATCCCAAGTCGGATGAGCTCGAGTCAACCCATCATACACATCTCAACTTACTAAATTAGCATGTAAACTAAATTGGGCCAGTCTTGTGTTGGAATTTTAAAACCTAATTAACCTAGATCTATCAATTCACTTGCCAATCAACTCTATGTACTTAACGATATCAAAATACTACAAATAACTATCTCAGATACTCGTACTAAATAGTTGCACCTACCAATTTTTTTAGGGTCAAACTTATCAAACTTTGATCGTAAAATTTTACTTGTATGGAGATAAAAAACATAGTCAAATTAGCGTAATTGGAGCATAGCTCAATAAGCATCTTAATAATATTTATTAAAAATCTAGAGTTAAAATAAGTTATCATCAAATTAGTCTTGCATATATCAGTAAAAAAAAAATAAAATTGGTGCAACTATTTAGAAGCAGCTAGGAGGAAAATTACATTATTTCGCCTTTAATTTCCAAACAAAAAGAAAGAAAAGAAAGAAAAAAAAGAGCAGCCACCTCTTCAAACGTGCACATCACTTTATTGTGGAATGTTGTGACACATTTACATTTCCTGTCACTAAATTAAGTATGTGTTCAACCTAAAATAGATATCTCATACGGAGTATATGATATATGATGACACTATTACTCATTCTGTTTAAACAAAATAAAGTAATACTGGTGAGTGGTGACATGTTTAGTCGTAAATGGTTGTTAGTTTTGATGATTAAAAATTTAATATTTTTGAGTAGTGACTTAAATTATCATAAAAATATACTACAAGTCTACGAGTAGATGTTTATGTATATTAAATTCTTGATTAGTTTATTTTTAAAGGATAAGTTGATAAGAAATGATGATTTTTCAAAAACAAATATGTGATCTAACTATTACTAATATTAGGAAACGCAAGAATGAAGTACTCCTAAAATAAATATACTAACAACGGTAATGAAATTATACAATTATACGCAGTACAATATTATAGGAAAAATTAATGTTTATTGTGTCATCATTAGGAGTTGCATTACTTACATGAACATATTTACATATGTATTATTCCTCAAAGAAAAAAAAAAAAATTCATATGTATTAACAAGTTGACTTTTAAATTGAGTTATAATTTATTAAATTAAAATGAAAGTTGCATTTCCATAATAATTTGGTCCGACTTAAGTATATATGATGACACTATTACAATCCTATAACAAGAAATAATTACACATAGTCACATACATTATTATTATTATATTATATGCTAATTAACACTATACTCTAATTTCTCTTATATAATTCTTAAAAATGGAGGATACTGATATCAACATTTCTTCATACAATTTTCACTACAACAAAAGGAAGAAGAGGGAGAGAAATTAGAGGTCAATGGCGTTGACTTTTAGGGGTTTAAAGCTGTGTTTGGTTGTGATTTTACTATCAATAGTTTGTGGAATTCAAGGAGAGGATGAATCTGTGATTACTTTGGATCATTCCAACTTCACTGATATTGTTTCCAAACACGACTTTATTTTTGTCGAGTTTTATGCCCCTGGGTATTTTTTTTGCAACTATCTTACTTGTATTTTACATTATCTACGTACTCCCTCCGTCTTTATCAATTTATATTAATTTGACTTTTTGTGTGAGACAATTACCATCCAAACAAGCTAAGAATAATTTCTTGAAACAAAGAGAATATGTTATGATATTGTTTCCAAAGACGACTTTAATTATTTTTGTCAAGTTAGAATATGTTTTTAAAACATAAGGATCATTTTGGTACGAGAGAGTAACTTCATCGTGTCTTAGGCTCTTAGCATATTACATAAAGTTGTAGGCGGGGTACTTAAGACAGTAAGACTTGAGATTGAAACTCGTCCACAAAGATATTCTTTTATGGCTCTATACACTGCACCTAATCACAATCTCCTTTCATTCTGTCTCAGGTGTGGATTTTGCAAATCACTTGCTCCAGAGGTAATACCAAACTTAATATTAATTATGACTTTCAAATATTTTTAATCTAATCATAACTCTTTAATCAATCCTCATAATATGGTCTTAATTTTGTTGTTTTACAGTATGAGAAAGCTGCTTCTATACTAAAGAAGCATGACCCTCCAGTCACCCTAGCGAAAATCGACACGTATGAAGTTGTAAACAAGCCCATTGCTAGGCAATACAGAGTTAGTGGTTACCCAACACTTAAAATTTTCAAAAATGGAGGTAAAATTGTGCAAGATGAGTACAAAGGACCGCGAAAAGCAGAAGATTTAGTTAAGTATGCGCAGAAACAGATTGGTCCTGCATCTGTTGAGATTACATCAGTTGATGATGCTACTACTGTCATTGATCAAACCAGAAGTTTCATTGTTAGTACACTTCTTTAACTAAGATTGATTATTCGTGTTTATTATACGTGACATATATATGTGTACAAAATTATAACATAATGTTCATATGTTCATGTACAGGTAGGGGTGTTCCCTGAATTTTCAGGGGAAGAATATGAAAATTTTACCAAGTTAGCTGAAAAATTGAGAAATGATTATGAATTTGTTCATACATTGGATGCTAAGGTTCTTCCTAGAGGCGATTTGTCGGTCAAGGGACCGATGATTAGATTGCTTAAGCCATTTGATGATCTCTTTGCTGATTTTGAGGTAATTGTGGTAGATTATATTTTGTTAATTTGATATTTTCCTAGTTAATTTTGTAAGTGGTTTGTGTTAAAACGTATAATTACAAATTATTGATCATATTATTTTGCGACATGTTTAATCTTTAATATGATTCCACAGGATTTTGATTTAAATGCCATGGAGAAGTTCATTGTGAAAGAAGATAACCCTTCAGTCACGGTGTTTAACATGGATGAACCCGGAAATCCCTACATTGGTAGGTTCTTCTCCGAGAGAAATCTGAACACCAAGGTAATTAAGGCCGACCCCTTATTACTTGTACTGTCACGTATTCCCTCTACTTGAGACTAATTGTCACATTGTTACTAACGAGTTTAATTTCATATGGAATCACGTATTCCCTCTTAAGGTGGATGTGTGGAAACACTTTAAGAGATAGAATCAGAAATGAGGTTATTCGCAAGAAAGTAGGTGTGGCGGGCATTGTAGATAAATTAAGGGAAAATCGTCTGCGTTGGTTTGGACATGTAAGACGGAGACCCGAGGGTGCACCGGTGCGAAGAGTGGAAGAGTGGGACCATGGAGGGATTAAACGAGGAAGAGGGAGACCAAAGATGACTTGGTTGGAAGGAGTGAGGAAGGATATGAAGTGCATGGATTTACGTGAGGATGAAGTTTTGGATCGTAAGGGATGGAGGAGAAAGATTTATGTGGATGACTACACGGAATAATCAAATTTGGTTCATGTTAGCCGACCCCACTTTTGGGATTAAGGCTTTGATTGATTGATTGATTGATTGTTGTATATTTTGGCAGGTTACAATGATTTTGAACTTTGCTAGTGATAATGCTGCCGCACTTAAGTCCAAATATTATGATATTGCTCAGCTACTCAAAGGTGGCAAAATAAGCTTCTTATTGAGTGACCTTGAGTCTAACAATGAACGTCTTCTTAAGGTTACAAATATTACAATCTATAGCAAAACTCTTATAATTTCAAAATTTACTTAGAGTTCAATGTAACCTAATATTTAGAGACAGGAGTACGTATTATTTTGTATGAATTATTAATTTAATCTAACACGTTTTCTTTCTGTTATGTTTCAAATGATCTAGTTTTTCAAGCTCCATGAATCTCAAATTCCTCTCATCTATATACAAGGAAAAGGTGACAAAAAGTATCTCAAAGCAAATGTAGAACCTGATCAAGTTGTGCCTTGGTTCAAGAAATTCTTGGTTGAGATCTTGTCACCTAAACATTTAATTGTTTATTTTTCAATATATTTATTTAATTTTGTTATATTCGAAATTAAATTAATTTAATGCTTGAATATAGGATGGCAAGATAAAGGAAGACGTAAAATCACAACCTATTCCTCAAGAAAACAATGAACCTGTGAAGGTGGTGGTTTTTGAGAACTTGGAAGATATGGTTTTCAATTCCGGAAAGGAAGGTACAAATTTTGCTGAATATTATTATTATTATTATTATTACTCTGAAATAATTTTAATTACAAGTTTAGATTTTATTTTTATGTCTACTCATGTCCATCAACAATATTCGATCATCTTTAATGGTTGTTAGTTTTTTTAAACATATTCGTTATATTTGTCAATTGTTACCATTTATCTACATCATCATTATATTGGCAGCATAATTTCAGTAAACAAAGGAAAAACGAATATCAAATATGTTTTAGAGAGGAAAATTAAAGATCGAGTTTGTGAAATTAATTAACTAAAATTCATGATCTATGTATTACAGTTTTGCTAGAGTTCTATGCACCTTGGTGTGGCCATTGTAAGAAGCTTGCCCCAATCTTGGATGAAGCTGCTCTCTCGTACCAAAATGATCCCAATGTTTTAATTGCGAAATTTGTAAGTTTTTATTTATTTTAGACCACTCGAACTTCAAATACTAGGTATACTTCTAGTTGTCGCATAACTATGTTACAAAACTCTAAAATAAATGTGTGATTTATCAGGATGCAACTGCAAATGATATCCCAAGTGACAAGTTCGTCAAGGTTTCAAGCTACCCAACCATGTACTTCATATCATCAAACAAGGAGATAATTAAGTACAATGAAGGTAGAACGAAAGAAGACATTATAAACTTCATTCAGAAACATAGGCATGACGCGAAAGACAAGGATGAACATGCTTCATTTAAGGATGAATTGTAAAAAGAAAAAAAAAATAGCTTGTTAAAAATTAAATTTCAAGAATGGTTTAATGTTCCAAATTAAAATGACCATTTTCAAGGGGATCATCAATTGATCTAATTTTTCTCTATTTGTGGCATTTGTAGTTTTGTTGTTTAATTATGTATATTAGTCATTTGATCTTTTTATATCAAGAATCAGTAACAATTTCATGAATTCATCATATTTTTAGAAGTTTATTCACAAAAATCATTAAAATTAATGTCAAACTAAATCTCATTACTACAATTGGGTTGTCTAACACAACAATTTAAAAGAAATGTTCTCCGTTTTAAATTATGTGTAACATTTTGGTATTTTTTATGAGATATAAAAAAATTCATCGTCATTATAAACAATTTGAATTGAAACAAAAATATTATAAACCTTAGTCACACCGACAACTTACAAATAAAGATAAATTGACCTAGTTTACTAAAGCCAACTGGAGTAATATGTATGACTTTATACAATAATGTCGAATTATCGAGTCCAAAATTTTGCAATATTAATGGTCTAATTGATACAATTGTTAACGACATGATGTGCTGTTCCATATGATAGTTTTAGTTGACTAAGCTTGGTCTTCTTTAACTAATTTTCTCAATCCAACTTCATACACTAATACTTTATATCCTGACAATAATTAAGATCAATATTAATTTGTACTTTGTATTTATGAACTTGGTGACTAGAATTAGTAGTACATTTTATTAAGATTTTAAATGAATAATTATGAATTGAACTACCTATGTAAGGGTGCTTGACTTTAATTTGTGCTCTGTAATTTTCTTTTATATGCTTGAATATAAAGATAGAAAGCATAGTTTGACATACATATGCCTTTTTTTTTTTTTTTTTATGCAAAAATCTTTATGAAGTCCTTAAAGATTTTTTATTTTTTAATTTACACTTCTTTCCCTTCTAAATACCTTTCATAACATGCTCTAATGTACTTTGCAATTTGCATAGGAGCTATTGATTGGGGGAAAAAAAAAATCCGATTATGGATTTAAGATTGGTACTCAGATCATTTCTAGTTACCAATTTATTCTCCTTTTCTTTTAGCAAACAATGATATGTTATAAGTATATACTCGTAGATGATATGAAATGAAGCTTCTATTCATCTAAGTAGGAGCGGTTAGGATTACCTACTATTTTTTTTTTTTTTTTTTTTTTTTGGTGCAAGAGAGGGGCAAGCCCCAAGAATTACCTACTATTTCAGATAATATATCGATCTTTTGAGTATCAAATTGATACCTGATATCCAATATCCAAAATTTAGATTGGACTCAATCCTATAATTTATAATGCATACAAGTGATACAACACATATCAAATTGAGTTCACACAATCAAACTAGGATCCTCAATCATGATTTCATTAACTAAATAAATCACTAATAACTGTGATCAATATAGAATTATTAATTGAGATTAGATACGAATTAATCATTATGTGAGTAATTAAGGCAGATTCCCATCCATCAATAATTTATAGAAACAAACTACCACTACTTATTTATACATTTTTTTTTTTTTTCATATCTCACTATATAAAAAAATTTCTAAAAAAAAACAAATAATGATTAATAGAGCTGACCAAACCAGACCAATCAGAAACTTCCTTGACAAAGCACATCCAATAACACATCGCCACATCAGCATAACAACTATCAACGTGCTTATCACGTGACATTAAATACACTTCAGACAGTGCTCTTTCCTCACTCTATAAAGTAGAATTATTTCAAGATCATTAAATCAATAATCTCTCAAAAAAAGAAAAGTAAAAGGAAAGAGAAAATTGGTGGAAAAATGGCGCCGAGATTAGAGGTGTGTTTGGTAGTGGTATTATTAGCAACAATTAGTGGAATTAAAGCAGAAGTTGAGAAAGAGGAATATGTAATTACACTTGATCATTCTAACTTCACTAATGAAGTTTCCAAACACGACTTTATCCTTGTTGAGTTTTATGCTCCTTGGTATGTCTCTACAATTTTATTTATTTTTATTCTTGGTTTTTATTTTTTGTTAATTATGAATAATAAAGTTTTGCGTGCTAATTATTGAAAAGAGGTGAATTTCTTCTTTAGTTGTGTAAGTGTTGGAGATGATCTGTCAATTATTACGTTAGTTACTTCCTCTATCCCTAAATAATAGGATGGATTTAAGTAAATAACTCAATACTCAAGTACTCGTAAGTGTTTCCTAAAAAAAGAAAAATATACTCGTAAGTGATTACGATGAGATCAGTAAAAGAACAAATGACATAATAACATATTTATTAATTTTATTTTTATTACTATGAGTACTTGTTTCAAATATGTGGATCACATAATAGGGGGGCCATTCAATCCATGTGTTTCTCGTGGTTTTCCAACAAAATAAACATTGACGATATTATGGGATTTATTTTAAATACGGGTGGGTGTACCCGTATTGACATTTTTAGCATTTAGTTTAGTTTCATTGCCTATGCTTTTATCCACAAGTCCTTATCAGTTGAGATTTTCATTCATTTTGTGTCTGATTCTATCATCAATGATTGTGTAATTATCAATCAATAATAATCGTGGATGTCAATTACCAACTACCGAGTATTTTAATTTGTTAAAATGTTGACGTGATGATACCCTAAAGTTTGGACTTATTAGTAATTGAAATTTATTTAATTCATAAGTACTTTTCATGCTATCTCTACGTAGTAAAATACTCCGTAATTTTTTATAAGAACACCTAGACATATGAATATTAAAACACTTGTAACAAAATATAAAGTGGCTTTAATTTTTTTATCTCACAAATCTTCAATTCTTTGTTTCAGGTGTGGATATTGCAAAAAACTAGCTCCAGAGGTAACAATTACCACTTCTTAACATTAACATTAACCATTAGTCCATTACATTAATATGCTTAATTACACACCGGGATTATAGTTAAAACTTGGAAATACTCCAAAATAGTCAAATTTCTGAGATAAAAATTCTATCATTTCTATGTTAATATGTTACTTATACTTTGTATAATTGAATTAGTTTCATTACATTTTTTCTTGTTCTATTATATTTGCTTTATTAATTGTATTTATTACTAACATTTTAATACTAAAATTCTGTTTATGCAGTATGAGAAGGCTGCTGCTACACTAAGCAAGCATGACCCTCCAATCACCCTTGCCAAAGTTGACCTTAATGATGAAACTAATAAGGAGCATTTTAGGTCCCAATTCGAAATCAGAGGATTTCCCACGCTTAAAATTTTAAGAAACGGTGGAAAAATTGTACATGACTATAAGAATCAACCTCAAGTAGCTGATGACATAGTTCACTATGTGAAGAAACAACTTGGCCCTGCCTCTACTGAAATCAAATCCGTCGATGATGCTGCTAAGATCATCAGCCTAATTGAAGAGAAGAAAGTTTTCATTGTTAGTACATTCTTAGCACATTGATTTAAGAAATTTATTCTTTTTCGGACATGTAATTGAATGATGTGATATGGGAGCGAAAAGGCCTAAAACAATGTTTATTTGATCATGCAGGCAGGAGTGTTCCCAAAGTTTGAAGGGGAGGAACATGAAAACTTCATCAAGTTAGCTGACAAATTGCGGTCTGATTATGAGTTTGGTCATACATTGGATGCTAAGGTCCTTCCTAGGGGTGATTTGTCTGTCAAAGGGCCGGTAGTTAGATTGCTTAAGCCATTCGATGAACTCTTTGCAGACACCAAGGTTAGTGTGGAAGTGTGGAATGAGTTTTCTTGGCAATTGTTATTTTTTAAAGAATTTGCTGTTTCTGAAATACATAAAGTATATTTAGAGATTGTGACAGTTTTTATGTATATCAGCAAATTACTGATTTAACTGCTTTTCCTCTTTATAGAATTTCGATTTGGATGCCTTGGAGAAGTTCATCCAAGAAGAAGATGTGCCTTCGGTTATTCCATTCACAATGGATCCCGGAAACACCTACCTTCGTAAGGTCTTCTCAGGTCAAAACACCAAGGTAACAAGATCTCTTAAACTTCCTATTATTTGCGCATGAAATTCAACTGATGTACCCTTGCTTTGGTACTTTCCATTACAACACAGTTTAGTTTTATGAGTACTTGAATCACTAAAATTGTTTATAATGTTTTGATGACTTCCATGCATTCATCTATGATCTTTATGTTATAGCTTGATTTTCTTATGCAAGTCATTAACACTAATTCGCTGTATTACTATTGCAGATCATTATGATTTTGGACTTGAAGAGTGAGAATGCTGCAGCATTGAAATCCCGGTTTAATGATGTCGCAGTCCTACTTAAAGGGGACAACAAATACTTTCTACTTGGTGATCTTGAAGCAAGCAAAGATCTACTCAAGGTTCATGCAATGTCCCTTCTGATTTTACCATAGATCGATTTTACCTAGGCTTTTATATCCATTTGAATGATGATATGACTGAGACGATTGATTTTCTTACTGTAGTTTCATTCTTAGGCTGATACAGGACTCTTTTGTGACATCTCTGACATTAACAAATACTTTCACAACATGTCTATCTAACCAAGTTTTCTTTGTCTGTATTTTGGGAAAAAAACAGCACTTCAAGCTTGACGAGTCTCTAGCTCCTCTCATCTTTATTCACAAGACCGAAGCTGAGAAGTATCTTCAGACAAATGTGGAACCAGACCAACTTGCTCCTTGGTTCAAGAAATTCTTGGTAATTTTTAATCTTGTGATCAAGATTTTCTCTGTTCTTAAACTGTATTATTATTTGCACAAACGTAGTCGGTCCATTCTTAGTGAGCAAATTGAATGGTTGCAGGATGGAAAGTTAGAGCCATTTTTGAGATCACAACCTATTCCTGAAGAGAACAATGAGCCTGTTAAAGTTGTGGTTCTTCACAGCTTGCAGGACATGGTTTTTAACTCTGGCAAAGAAGGTACAATTCGCGCTACAAGTTGCCTAATGCTTCTTAACTTGATTAGAAGTTCTTTTAAAACTCTTTCTGCTTTCCTTGATCATGCCATATTTGATGAGTTTATGTGCTATTTTTTATCTGTCTTTGCAGTTTTCCTAGAGTTCTATGCACCTTGGTGTGGTCACTGTAAGAACCTTGCTCCGACTTTGGATGAAGTAGCTGTATCATACGAAAAGGATCCTAACATCCTGATTGCGAAATTTGTAAGCTCTTTAATTCATCTGTTTTTGTTTCACTTGAAATTTCATTTTGGCTAGTGAGTGAAGCAATAAGAAAAACTGATACATTTTTTTGTCCTGTTTTGTTCTGATATATTAGGATGCAAGTGCAAATGATGTCCCAAGTGACACATTTAAGGTTCAAGGCTTCCCAACCATGTTCTTCATAACTAAAAATAAGGAGATAATCGAGTACAATGGCGGTAGGAAAAAGGAAGACATTATTGAATTCATTGAGAAGCACAGGACTGATGAGAAGAAGAGTGAGCCCGAGATCAAGAGCGAATCAGAGAAAGCAAGCAGCAATGTTGATGAAACAGTTGCAACCAAGGATGAATTGTGAAACTCTTATTAGTTCAATTGTTTCATATAAGGATAATTTTATCCCATTTGTCTTGACCCTTTACCAATAAAAAGGTGAAAGCACACCTATATTTCATGAGTTTGTTAAATGCATCTACTAATTATGATCTCAAAGGATGAATTTGAAAAAAATAGATGCACATCATTATTCACTTTTGTGCAAGGTAATCCAAAAATGTAGAAACTTGAAAAAAATTTAGGCAAGGAAAGCCGGGAATTAATTGCTCCACTTGCTTGTTGAAAATAAAAGTACATCAAGTCATCATACCCCGTAATTCTCTAGAGAACATTCAGAACAATTAAAGAAATTAATGATCAAATATGATTTCGGAGATTATAAAAAACCAAATGAATCTCATACGAGTACAAATAAAAGAAGTAAAAATCTCCTAAATAATAATCTCTTGTAACACACAAATTTTATGTGTGATTAGTTAACTAATGTTGTTGTGGATGAGCTATAGCATCTTTCTTCATACCCCAATCATGAACCCTTAAATGAAGTTCAGCAGCAGCAATCAAAAAATGAACGGCTTGGATTGGACTTAAGATGTCAACCATATTTCTAAGAGTTCTCAACCGTAGATCATCAGCCCTTCCTAAAATCTCCTTAAACTTGTCTTCCTTAGAGTCAAGTGTTGACTCAACTCGTTCTTTCACTAACTCATTCCCAACTCGCCCTATACTTCCCGAGTCGCGCATTAACTCGGTAGCTATGTGGGATAGCTCAACCATGGAGGTATCGGCTACGGTATCTTGGTGAGCTGCAAGAGTTTCTGATAGCTCTCTTTCTTCTCTTATAGTTTGAGCTTGCAACTCGTTGACTCGGTTGAGTTGACTCAGTGTTAGGTCACCTAGGTTGGTTGTGCGCAACCCCCTTAGTAGCTCACCGAACCCCGCCTCGAAGTGCAACCCGGCTACCGAGTATAACAAGTGGAATGCTGAGCTCGGTCTCCAACCACCAATCCATAGGAAGGACTCCTCGAGGTGGGACCGCCACGAGGGGGTCATCATCCCGAGGACGTCGTGCTTTACCGACTCGTACTTGATTCGGTAGTAGTTCTCGTAGTGGCACATGACCGGCTCACGAGCTCGCGTAGAGACCAAGTCAACTCAGGACGTGGCTGAGTTGACTCGGCGTGAGCCTGGGACGCGACCTTGAGCTCGTCAAGGTCGCGTGCCTGGTCACCGAGCCAACGCTCGAAAAACCCACCAAAAGATTCAACCCCAGGCTCGGGATCCAGGCTACAGGATCCCGAACCCTGGGTGGATGAGGAGGACATAGATTTCTCTAGGTGCTTGCCTATATTCATGTAGTACATAGAGAGACCAATTGAATATAATTTGATGGTTTGTTTATGTTATAGACTAGACAACATGATCATATAATATTTGTGGAAGAGAAAACAAAACAATGTAATGTTGTTGATCAAATTGATGTAGATACTATGGTTTATATATGCTAGAATATGTACAAGTAGTAGTGGAGTAAAGTGTAGGAATACAAAGGGAGATGAACCAGCAGGGTTTCCTCTGTTTCACAAATTCCAATTAAGCAAGTTGCATAATTAGATTTACGTAAGAAATGCATGGTGAGATGACGAGAAGTAAAGGCATGTGAACAAAAAGGTATAAATTGGTTGGTTATGAACTGGAAGTACAAACTACAACCCCACTTTTTTTTGTTAAAATTATAATCTATGACAGTTTTTGGTTGGATTTGGCGAGTTGGTAGAATTATTTGCAAGTAGATTGCGCACGTACCCAAAGCGTAAGGTGTAAGAGTTAGTGCGTAACTCACTAATGCATATGGGTATAATTGAACGACTAAAACCTTGCATAAGGGTTTGCTTATTTTACGAGGACAGCTAATTAAAGCTTTGATGGTATTCTCAGGAGGTTTCACGTAGTATAATAATTACGCTGTGTGACTATGCAGCTCCTATACAACCCTGTCAATAAGGGGGTTATAGGAATTTTAATACTATCTCCGTTAATATTTAATTGAAACTTTAGGGTATTATTTGACTAATTTGAGAGATATAAAATATTCCAAAGTTGCAAGTAAATGTTAACGGATGTAGTAGTTAATGGATAGATGGAGCAGTTAGTTATTATTCGTCTTGTAGTCATGTAGAATATACAACATTTACATAGGATATTTTTTGTCAAAATACAAAGTACTTCGTATTGAATCAGTTTGCACCATCACAACATCAATTTCGTCCTAAAATTATTAAGTGTGCAATAAAAGGGCCACACTCACTGACTCACACCACTCTCCTATGCCCAAACATTGGATAAAGCGTAAAGCCCATGTAATTCCTTTTCATAATAGGAAAATGCTATACATATACTTCTTATATGTAAGGAGCTTAAAATAGTAAAAGCAAATGAAAATATAACATTAATTACACTGATTTGCGTGTGATCTTCTCATACAATTTTAGTTTAATACGGAGTATCAAATTAGGAAATATATTAAATATTTACGCTTAAGCCAAAGGGCTACATATCAATATTTTAAATTATCAATATGTAAAATTATAAATTTAATAGGTTGAAAATATAAATCGAAACGAATCTAGCAAAACCTTATATGACTATATTATTTCTAAGCCTTAAATCATACGGAGTAAAAGTTAGTCTCTTTTTTTTATTTCTTTTTTTATTTTTTCTTTTCTTTTTTTTTTAATTTTTTAATTTTTAATTTTAATTTTTTATTTTTTGAAGCCATAACATTTGATCCCATTAATGTAACCCCTTTACCCCTTATAGTTGACAATAACATCATTCACCATCAAAATAAAGTACATGAATAATATACAACAACATAAGTTATAACATTACAGGTTTTTTTAAAATATTAAAATCACAAGGCTTAGGCTTATTATTCTACTCTTGTAATTAAAGGAAATCATGGGCTGGGCTGAGGCCCACCAGGCCCAACAAAACCACGGGCCTCCTGCAAACTCTTTGCATGTTCATCTTTTAATTTACCCCACTCATGCACCCTTAGATGAAGCTGAGTATCAGCTATCAAGAAATGAACGGCTTGGATTGGAGTCAAAATGTCAACCACACTCTTAAGCGTTTTCAGCCGTAGATCATCCGCTTTCCTCAATATATCCTCCAACCCATGCTCCTTTGGTGCTAGAGCCGTGTCAACTCGGTCTTTCACTGAGTCAACTCGGTCGTTGACCGAGTCAGACTTCTGAGTTGCTGACTCAGCATCCCGCTTTAACTCGGTGTAGTTCTCAGAGAGCTCAACCATGGATGAGTCAGCCATTGTTTCTTGGTGTGAGGCTAGAATCTCGGTCAACTTTCTCTCTTGGAAAACGGTTTGCTTTTGTAACTCGTCAACTCGGACGAGTTGACTCATTGAGAGGTTACCGAGATCGTCCGAGTTGACCCCGCTTAGTAACTCGCTGAGTCGGGCCTCGAACTGTAGCCCGGCCTTAGAGTATAGCAGGTGCACGGCCGTGGTGGGCCTCCACCCTCCGACCCAGAGGAAGGCGTCCTCGAGTTTGGATAGCCAATCAGGGTTTAACACGAGGAGGACGTTGTCCTTGATCGACTCGGATCGGGCTCGGTAGAACTCCTCGTAGTGAGTCATGACTCGGTTGACGAGTTCTTGGAGAAGCTGAGTCGACTCAGAGTGGGTTTTGACCATGGACTTGAGCTCCTCCAGGTCCCGCTCCTGGACCTGGAGCCAGTCCAAGAAGAACTTGTTGAAAGGTGCAGGTTTAGATTCAGACCCAGACCCAGACTCGGATTCTGACTCAAACTTGCGTTTTGGTATGTTAGGGTTAGGCCCTGGCTCGAGTGAGGATATGGGTGAGTTTGAGTTGGATGATTGCATAATTGTTGCTTTCAAAGTAGTGCGACCAATGATCAAAAGAAAGGACGATGCCTAGCTTATATGCGCTAGTAGGCTTGCTAGCTAGCTTAGTTGATGATACTGATCAATGAAAGGGTGGTTACGAATGAACGATGTTAGTTGCACCATAGGGTATAGCATAAAGTTTGAACCAAAACTACATGAGTGTACTATGACAACTACTTATAGTGTACTATGACAGTGAAGTGGCATGCATAGTGTATGTATGCACTTACATTGAACTCAAAGTCGGCTACCAAAAAAAATGTTTGAAAAAGGAAGTTAACCTGCGCCGTCATTGTGTTGAAGAGGCTTCTTATTTGTTTTAGAATTTAATGATTTAGTGTAAAATCGTAAGGACTAAGAAACTAAAGAAGAAATTATGCAAGTGGGATTAGAAGGTCTTTGAGTCATGGTAGACATCAGATTTTTTGTAAGTAACGTATGGGACAAATGTTTGTATATGCTTTGAAATAAGAACAAACATAAAATATTTTATAACACACTTCTACAAAAGTCCCAGGTATAGTATACTTAGTTTATTTGATAATAATAATAATTAAAAAAAAAAATTGTTACAATTTTTTTTTTTTTTGAATGGAAAAAACTGTTACAACTAGCTTTAATAACTTCTTTATTTTTGGTGTCAACGAACTATAAACTATCTTGCTAGATTAAATATTTAATTCTTGAGTGATGTTTAAAGTGTAATATCAAGATTTTTTGATATTATTTAATTCTTTTCATCTCTATCTATCCCAAAACTGTTGAGATCCTATCCTCTAGAGTTTGAAAATTATAGAGTTGTAGAGTTGTGAGAGTGAGAATTTTTAATTATTTTTATTGAACTTTTATTTTTTTTATTTTGAAATGCATGCAAGATGAATATTAGCCATTGATCTTTTGTGGAGGGTCTAGATTTATTAAACTCTATAGAGTTCAACTCTAGAGGATCCAAACTCATCCGAAAATCAATTATATATCGATGATATCACGGAAAAATTAATCATTTGTTACATAATTGACCTTCTGTTTTTGAATATAGAGTATTATCAAGTTAAATTGCTTCTTCTTTCATTTATTTTTGGATATTGTAACACTTATTACTATATTGATATGACAAAGGAATATTATAAAGTATTTCAAAAAAAATGATATCATCGATCATTAATAATTTAGAATGAATACTAGATACATTGTCTAACACTCACAATATACAAGTGTTAAGGCTAATCTGATCTTATTTTAATTAATCAAATAATTTACTACTTATTGATTAATTAAATAATTATAAGACATAACAATAATTAAAAATTAATAATAATTAACAATAATTTGTTAACAATAAAATGATCCTACACAATATCATCGTCATCAATTCAAATATGATGGGTTAAATTAACCAGAATAATAAGAATTAACAGTGAATGATGTTTTAAAAAAGGTCATCATAATAGAGAATAAAATTGCTGAGACAAGTAATCTATATTTTTAGAAAATTATTTCCATTTCAGGAGATATTTGTTCGTCGAAATCTTTAGATATTATCATATTTTTTTGAATCATATACTATATATATACGAAATATTATTTAAACATTTGACAAACTTATAACTTTAAACTTTATCTAAGTATTAACCCAAACCCACAATTGGATCATTGAAAATTGTAATGTTCTTCAGGCCCTAATTCAATTGGATGAGGGTAAAGATGCACTCTAACCCATGAAAACAAAATTAAATACATGTGAGTGTTTGGCAATAATAAATAGATAATATTGTTAAATACTTTACAAAGTTAAGAAACTAGTTATATTGTCATGTGATTTTGGAATTGAGCATCTTTAAACTTGTAAATATATATAGTAATGGACAAAAATAGGCAGGGATTCATGGGTTCATAGTAAGGACCTTTGTTACGGTGGGTCGGAGCCCAGGCCCCTTAATCTTTCTAAGTTTTTGTTATATGTAATATAATAATTTGTTAATTTATTTGATAATACATTCTTTAAATTAAAGTGAAACCGTTTTACAAAACTCAAATGCAGTGTTTTTTTCTTAATGAACAAACTTAATGAATTTTCAGTCTTTAAAACAAAGACCGAGGGAGCATGCAATTCAAGTAAATTTAATCAATTGGTTATTGAAAAATAAAAACCGGCAATTCAAAAGAAGAGTACTTATAACGTGAGACAAAAGAGAGAAAATGCACGCTAATGTCTAATAATTACAATTAAAAAATTAGGGCATAGTCGAGGATCAAACCTTGGTATAAAATGAGGGTAAAACTAAAAAGGTAGAAAGACTACTTGTGTATTGTTATGGCTTTTTATGTGTATATCTTGATTGAATGCTCATTACTTATATTTATAGTTGAAGATAGAGTTTTCTAGAATACTAAATCAGGATTCATCATTCTTATAGCCATAATCTTGTAATCTAGAATTTAATTCTAGAGAAATGAAAAGCAATAATTCTAGAGAAATGAAAAGCAATATTAACCATGCATGTTATGCTAAAGCTTTTAGAATAGGCATAAATACTCCATAAAAACAATAGGCCTTTAAAATTTGGGCCAGGCCTTTGCAATTTAGGCCACACCCAACAAACAAATTTTATAAACTACTCGTAAAGAATACACGCTTTTTTTCTTTTTTTTTTTTCTTTTTTTTTTTTTTTGTGACAAGACAAATTTGACAAGAACAAAGTTTTACTATTGAACCTTTTGGATCAATGTCAAACAATTAAACTTACAAGATTGTTAATTACTTACGTATATAGGTATATACAAAGTACATGAATATTATTCCACAAAAATACAAAACGTACAGTATTATTAGTTATTTATTATTGTAGGCTTGTTAGTTGTTACCATATAGCTGAAGAATAACATACAAGTTAGAAAAACAAGTCTAGGTCAATCATTGTCCTATGAAGATCTCGGATATTTTATTCTTTAATTAATAAATTGTTCAGTGTGCGTTCCTCAAAAATATAGCTGAAGAATAACAAGTTAGAAATCCATACATTACTAATTTATTATACATTTTTTTTTTTTTTTTGTCAAGTTAGAAATCCATACATTACTAATTTATTATACATTTTTTTTTTTTGTCATGACTACGATTATTAATTATGCATATACACATAGTAATATAATTATGTAAGTACTGACGAAAATACATACTTGTATAGTTGTATAGTACCTTAATATTCACATACATATCTTATAATAATGCTAAATAAGATCGGAGTACTAATAATACTTACTAACTTACTAATTAATAACATAAAAAGAATGACATATTAAATAATTTAGTTGAAATGGAATTTGGTGAATTAATGTTGTTGGTTAGCATCATCAGCATCTTTGTCCTTCCCCCATT
This sequence comes from Chenopodium album, assembly GCF_948465745.1. Classification (NCBI taxonomy): domain Eukaryota; kingdom Viridiplantae; phylum Streptophyta; class Magnoliopsida; order Caryophyllales; family Amaranthaceae; genus Chenopodium; species Chenopodium album. Next base: position 5,196,115 of record NC_137855.1, read on the forward strand.
CATGAACTCTCAAGTGAAGCTCAGCAGCAGCAATCAAAAAATCAACGGCTTGGATTGGACTTAAGATTTCCACCACTTTCTTAAGCGTCTTCATCCGTAGATCATTAGCCTTCCCAAATATCTCGTTTAACATATCGTCTTTATGCCCTAGTAGTGTCGACTCAGCTCGCTTCTTAATTGGCTCGGTCTCAACTCGCTCTCGGGTTTTCGACTTGCGAGAGAGCTCAACCATTGAGGAATCAGCCACGGTTTCTTGAAAAGAAGCTAGCTTTTCGGTTAACTCCCTCTCTTCCTTGATTACATTCATTTGTAACTCGTCGACTCGGGCGAGTTGACTCGGTGAGAGTCCTCCAAAATCGGCGATTTTCAACGACCCGTTGAGTAACCCGTTGAGTTTAGACTCGACGTGCAACCCTCCAATGGTGTACAGAAGGTGGAATGCCGTACTAGGTCTGCACCCGCCAATCCAAAGGAAGGCATGCTCTAGGAGAGACCTCCATGCAGGGGTTAGCATGCAGAATACGTTCTGCTTTGCTGACTCCGACTTGACTCGGTAGTAACTTTCATAGTGACATATGACTCTGGTTACTACTCCCCGTAGATTCTGAGTCAACTCGTCTAAGGACTGAGTTGACTCAGTGTAGGCCTTGGCGGCCAACTTGAGCTCCTCGAGGTCTTTTTGTTGCTCGAGGAGCCATGTCTCAAATACCCTGCCAAAGGACTCCAGCCCACGACCGCCGCCACCCTCGGTATTATCATACGCATGTTTGTGAGCCCCTTCTTTAGTCTTACCCCATGTATGAACTTTGAGATAGATGGAGCTGAGCCGCAGGAATAAAAAGTTGGACGGCTTGGATTGGACTTAAGATTTGCACCAAGTTTTTGAGTGTTGTTAGCCGTAGATCGTCCGCCTTACCGAATATCTCCCTTAAATCATTTCCATGATGATACACCTCAGTTAGCACCGAGTCATCGTCTGATGACTCGGCATCTTTCTCCTTTGGAATAACTGGCTCTGCAAGAGACCGAGTCAATTCGGTCTCTTGCTGGATTGTGAGCCTTTGCAACTCGTCAACTCGGACGAGTTGACTAGGCAAGATGTCTTTAAACTGCCTCATGCCCACCCCTTTAAGCAAGTCGCTGACTTCAACCCCGAGCTGCAGCTCGGGGTTGAAGTCTAGCAAGTGGAAAGCCATACTAGGTCTCCAGCCGCCAACCCAGAGGAAGGCGTCCTCAAGGTAGGAAGGCCAAACATGGGATAACAATAGAAGAACATGTACACTATCCTTAATTAAGTCGGACTCGACTCGGTAGTGATTTTCGTAGTGAGTTATGACTCGGTTAACGAGTTTGGTAAGGGTTGGAGTCCACTGATCAATTTCAGACTCTTTAGTCTTGGACATGAACGCCTTACGGTCTAGCTCTTGAAGTACTAGCAAATCATCAAGTACTTCTCTAGCCATGGTTGGGTAAATTATAAGTTGGATGATATAATGTTTTTTGTTTTGTATTTTTGGTATGTAGGCTTAATAATTAATGTATATAATGCTTCAATACATTGACCCAAATTATATAGGCCGATAGGCGTATAAAGTCTCCTGGCCACCTCATAAACAAACCCCTCGTTAATCTACGTACAATCTACTACGGAGTACGTAGTAGATGAAACAAGTACACATGCATGCACGGTACAAGCTCGTGGTTTTGTTGAGCGAAATTTGTTTTCTCGAATTTTGTTCTTATTATACGAAGTATATCACATGCACCACGTTTCACTAAACTTAATATTTACGACTACTCCGTAACATTTATGACTAAAGTTTAAATAAATAGGTAGAACTAATTCTTCTCGAGTGCACCATACGTATGGTGTACCCGGTCAATAAATACAATAACAAAAAGTATATACAGAATTACAGAAAAGAACATGCATGTTATTGTTTTGTAAACAATATATACGATACCAAGCTCTCATAATATTTTCTCTCTCTTAAATTACTTTTTTTCCAACAAACAATTTAAGATTTCATTTTCAGATATCAAAATTTAAAATTTCATTTACAAAAGTGGGATCTTTTACCAAAATGGCTAATTTGACAAAAGTATTTACCAAAACAGCTAATTATAAAATATAATTCCCAAACTAGCTTAATTTATTGATTTGAAAGGATATTAATTATTTTTTGTATTTCTTTGAACCGGTTCGGTTCACTTTATTTTTTTTTGGTTTTATTTAAAAAGAATTAGGTTTTTTTTTTAATTTTGGTTTTATTTAAATTCTAATGCCATGGTTTAAAATATACCATTAATTTGCACAATAACAATCAACATAATATGTACTATGCAACAATTCTCAATTTTTAAAAAAGTTACACAACTAACATAAACAACCACTCAAAAAAATGATCCAAACTTCCAATCAACAAAAGAAAAAAAAATACAACAATTTTTTTTTAACACATAAAGATAGAAATAAATATAGAGGGATACCAGTCAATTCTCCAGATAAACAAAATTTGTTTATCTGGGGGTATAATTGTCTTTTCAAGTAGCAGTGGAGGTATTTTGTTTATCTGGGGGTATAATTGTCTTTTCAAGTAGCAGTGGAGGGGTATATGCGTCTTTCAATGTACTACTTGAGGGGTACATTTGTAATTTCCTCACCAAACAGTAAAAGCAAAAAGCAAACAGTAATTGAACAGTACTTAATAAATGACCCTGCTTTTTCAATATATTTACAAAAATGCCATCAGCTAACAAAAATTCGTTTATGTGGCAGATTAACTTGTATTTTCACATAAATATATGTAAGTTTGATTTATCATACACATTAAACAACAAAAATATTCATACTAGCCGACATTAACAAAGAGTATACAATAAATAGACATGAAAAAGATGAACAATACCTTAAAATCCCTTATCGTCGTATAAATTTGTGGTAGTCTTTGTAAAACTATACTACTTGAAATTCCAAATTTTTGTGATTGATATGATCGAGATGAAAAATTAGGTTTTTTTTTATCGAAATTAGGGTTTTGCGAGTCTGCAACTGTTTACGTTCTCGGTAGTTTTGTAAATTGCTTAAATTTTTCGACTTAAAAAATCTTAAAGGACATAAAAATAAAACAAAAAAAAAAAAGTGAACCAGACCGGTTCAAAGGAAATAAGAAATAGATAAATCCCTTCCAAGTTAATAAATTAGCTAGTTTGGGAATTGAATTTCATAATTAGCCGTTTTGGTAAATACTTTTGTCAAACTAGCCATTTTGATAAAAGATCCACAAAAGTTTCAGTCAAAATATTTTAAATAGGTCGAATTTTTATTTTATATAGTACTTCATATATATTTATATAGTGGTCTTTTGCATCTCTTGTGATGTTTTTGTGATGTTTGCTAGAATTGTGTGTGAATATACGAATAAGGTCAAAGTCAAAACGTGTCAATATAAAATAAATATACAAATAATAAATAGAATTATATGAAGTATACTTTTACTTTGTACTCGATCTGTATATAATTAGTATATGTATGGCAGGAGTGCAGAACCGCAGGATTATAGAATGCGGTGTGTCGACAAATTGCTTATAGATAGACGTGGTAGATGCCGTGCATGTGTTGTTTATGTTGGTGGAACAAAATTTAAGAGAGAAAGTGAGTGAGGCGGTGGTATTTTAAGGGAACAAGATAATATATATATCTTCTATGTCCTTGGAAATGAGCATCATATAATTTGTGCTAGCTTTCAAACAACGACTAAACTACTCCTATAAATTCGCTTTAATTTACCTATAAACTTTCCTTAAATAAAGCTCTTTTTGCGTCTATGTCCATTACTTTATTCAATTCACTTTTAAGTTTTAACTTTTATTTAAGAATAAGAATGGAGAGAGTTAATGAAATTTTATAGTATTTCGTAGTAAGTAAATAACTCCCTTGTTTTGTTATCATATTCGGTACTTGTACGCACACTCCTTGTTATTTGCATTGTTAGTTTATATAATATTCTTATATTCGTACTATATATATATTAAGTAAAATTTTCTATAGATAATATGTATAACCCTAAATAAATCGGTCAATGAAAATTAATGAGATACGTACACATAAATGTCCTTGCGTGACGACTCTATACTTAAGATACGTAAGCAATGTCGCATACCCTTTTTTTTTTTATATAGAGTATAGTATAGAAACTCTGCTACAATCCAACACATTTCTTGTCAAACTAACTACACAAGATATTTATGTACGAAATTTCACATGGCTTCACTCTAATTCACCCTTGCTTAGCTACATGAGCAACCCTAATGTTCACTCATCATGGGTGCGTGATGGGTCATGGGTGTTGTATCATTATTTTATGCTTTACAATTCTATAATTTCTCGGTTTGCTTTGTTGGGTTTTATTGCCCACGATATGAGGTCAGGGTTTCCAATTATTTTTCTTTTGATTAATAATAAAATTAAGAGAGTTTTTTGTACGTACAAGTAGTGTTGTAGTGGAGGGAAAGAAGCTAATTAAGCTAAGGGACGATGGTCTAATACATTTAATTTAAACTCCGTATATGCAATATTATTATAGCCAAGGTATGTAAAACAACCTTACATTGTATGTCCATTAAATAACATAACTATTGCTCCATATATATGTATATGAGATCGCCATAGAAAAAAAAAAAAAAAAAAAAAAACGGATAGAACATAAATACACGATACAAACAACATATTAATACACTATTTGTACTCAGGTTCATACGATTTTCATAATACTCTATGATACATTCCATCATAGAATTGAATACAAAGGAAGCAAGGCCATGACTTTCATATATTGTAAATAATTTAGAAACTTAAGAGTCTGAGTCGGGTTATCCTATCTTAACTCAACAGCAACCCGACCCGGCCATATCCCTATACATATTTCTTTTTTTTTTTTGACAAATATCCCTATACATAGGTACATACACATAGTATGATATATCTCCTAATACTAAAGTACATTACTTTGTATGATATGCTTTCAAGAGTAAAGACTGATTTTTCATAGCGATTACAAGTGCACCAGCTTTATCCTTCTTCTTACCCCATTCATGAAGCCTAAGTTGAAGCCCAGCAGCAGCAATCAAGAAATGAACAGCTTGGATTGGGTTTAATATTCCCACCACATTACTAACCCACACAGATGTGAGGTCAGCCAAGTCGCCGGTTCTTAACCCATCTAGCAACTTAGTGAGTCCGGCGTCGAGTTGCAATCCAACAATGGTGTATAATAGGTGAAATGCCGTACTCGGTCTCCACCCGCCGATCCATAGGAAGGCATGCTCAAGGAGAGACCTCCATGCAGGAGTCATCATGTGGAGTACGTTCCGCTTTACTGACTCGGACTTGACTCGGTAGTAATGCTCATAGTGACTCAACACCCGCCGAACTAATCGGCGAAGGTTTTGGTTCGTCTCGTGTTTAGACCGAGTTGTCTCCGTGTACGCCACCGCGGCGAACTGAAGTTCAAGAAGGTCCGCCTTCTTCTGACAGAGCCATATTTTGTAAAACCCTCCGAAAACATTATCAGATGGTTCAGTATCGCCATTACTCTTATTGGTATCGTGGGCATGCAGTTTTCTTGTATGAGCATCCGCTTTGTTCTTGCCCCACGCTTCAACCTTGAGGTGAAGTTGAGCAGCAGGAATAAATAATTCGACGGCTTGGATCGGACTTAAGATTTTTACAAACTGTTTGAGTGTATTCAGCCGTAGATCATCTGCCTTGCTAAAGATTTCCCCCAACTCATGATGATCAGTAACGGCGGCGGCGGGGGCGGCAGCGATAATTATGTCCGCCATTACAGCATCAGCCTCGCTATTGTTCTCCGCCATCACTAAATCAGACTCAATGTCTTCATCCGCCTGAGCATCAGTGTTGGCAAGAGAATGAGTCAGCTCGGCCTCCTCCCGAATAGTGTGCCTCTGGAGCTCGCCGACTCGAATGAACTGACTTGGCGAGATGTCTTTAAACCCGCCCATGTTCACCCCACTAAGCAACTTACCGAGTCCAACCCCGAGTTTTAACTCGGGGTTGAAGTCGAGCAAGTGGAAAGCCATACTAGGCCTCCACCCGCCAACCCAAAGAAAAGGGTCCTCCAAGTGGGAAGGCCACTCGGGGGACACCATGAGTAGGACTCGTACATTACCTTTAACCAACTTGGTAATGACTCGGTAGTACTTCTCATAGTGAGTTATAATCTGATCAACTAGTTCCGTGAGGACTGGTGTCCACTCAGTATCTGAATTCTTAATCACAGCCATAAATTTCTGGCGATCTTGCTCTTGAAGAGCAAGCAAATCCTCTAAAACCTCATTCACTAGGGCTTTGTGTTTAACTTTTGGTTCTCTCTTATTCATGTTTTTTTCTTTTGTTTTTAGGACCAAGTATATGACGAAATTTTTTTTTTGTTGGACTAGCTCACTAGTTTTTCGCTAGTACACCAAAGTATATATAATCTTTAATGCACTTTGCACAATTTTCAAGATACAATCTTGACCTCTATTATACACTCATATTATACATTCTTGTTTCCTCCACCATTAGTTTTGCCTCCTCTTTGAAGATAATATTGTCATAAAATATCTAAAAAGAAGGAAGAGAGAAAAAAAAAAAAAAAAAAAAAAAAACACTTAAAAACTAGTCCATGACGACTTTAAAAGGTCAAATAAGATTATATTTTGTAAGATGAATAATAATTTGTTTCACATTGATATTTTTTTTAAAAAAAAAATAATAAAATAATAATAGGTTTAAGAAAAAAAAAAAAGTAGTATGTGGTGGAACAGCAAATCGGGCTAATGGGAATTGCAACAATGCAGCATTATGCTAACAAATTGCAGCTACGTGGAGTTTGATCCGTGGCTCCGTGCTTCATGCACCGCCGCTTGTCTAACTAGTTATAAGAGTTGAGTTGTGGCTGAAAAATACAGTAATTTTTTTATCTCCTTTTGTTTGTCACAGTTTTCTTTTTGATCTAGCATAGTGCCCGTACGATACACGATTTATTAAATTTCATAGGAAAAAAAAAAAACAAATGTAATTTAATTAGTAATAAAAGAGCTCATTTATTAATGGTCGATACAAAAATAAAAGAACATAATTTGAATAATATTTTAAGCTATTTGTATTTTTTTATAAATTTATTTTATTAATTGAAAAATAAATGAATATTGCTCCAAATAACTATGTAAGAGAAGTTGACTCATTCATTTCCTATCTCCCGTAGAGAAAATAATTAAAAAAATTTTGTCATACCTTCCGCTTTAGTAGTTACAATCTAATATATGAAGTTCATGTTTTACCTGTTGTATTCACAAAAATCTTTAATTATTATTATTAACATTATAATAATAATAATAAATTTAGCATAAATTTTCCTTGGAAAATATTTTATAACTTTTAGATGTATTTTTTTAATCTAAATTAATTTACTTTTACGTCAGATTTTTTTTTTAATTGCTAATTTTACATTAGGTTTGTATAGTAAAAATTTAGAAACTCTATATTTATTTAAAATTACATTAGATATGTACTCTAATATTACATAAAAAGGAAAATATTAATTATATAAATGGAAAGTATATGAATCAATATAATCACAATTATATTATATGATTTGGTGAATATTTTGTGTATAACTTATAGTAGGTAATTAATGTCATTTCTGTAAATAAATAAATAAATAAATAAATAAATAAATAAAACTAATGTCATTGAATTAAAAAAGAAAAAAATAAAGGGGATTTTAGAGGGAAAAACAACACTGAGATCATTACTCTAAATCGCACATTCTCAAAATTTGGTTTCATTTTTTTTTTCTTGCATTACTTTTGTTCAACAAAAATTAAATAATGAGAGTGAGGGATAACTCAAATGGCTTACTAATTACTAGAGCTTCTCTACCATTTTCAGATTTTAGGCTCTCTAAACACAACTGAGGGAAAGAGCGGAAAAGGTTAAAACTTTATTTTTAGATAAAGAATAGCCGGTGTTGTCATTATTTATGCTTCACATTCAATTATCTTCTACTTTCTCTGATCAGTTTGCTTTGTTTTATATTTTTTGTGCAAGTAGCGTTATAGTGGAGAGAAAGAAGCTAATGCCAGGATGATTCATCTAATAAAAAAAAGTTATGGAGTACTCTATATATATATGATTCATATGGCCATAAAAAACAAATGAAACAACTTGAACATAAATATGACAGGAACATACAAATCTGAGACGGGTTACCCTATCTTAATCTAACGTCACATTAACTCATCAACAACCCGACCCATCCCTATACATACATATATAGGTTCACACATATATATCTTCTAATACTATTATCATGTTTATAAGACCAATAACTAATTTTTCATTGCAATGACCATTGCACCAGCTTTATCTTTCTTCTTACCCCATTCATGAAGCCTAAGTTGAAGCCCAGCAGCAGCAATCAAGAAATGAACGGCTTGGATTGGATTTAATATACCCACCACATTACTAAGCGTTTTCATCCGTAGATCATCCGCCTTCTCAAATATCTCCTTCAACTTATCCTCTTTAGTCATTAGAGTCAACTCAACACGCTCCTCATCCGACTCACTAGACCCTACCACACCCGCTAGCCGAACCATCGACGTGTCGGCCACCGTCTCTTGCATCGCAGCCATTACCTCAGTCAACTCCCTCTCCTCCTTAACCGTCTTCATTTGCAACTCGTTGACTTGGGCGAGTTGACTCTTTGAGAGGTCACCCAAGTCGCCGGTCCTTAACCCGTCTAACAACCTAGTGAGACCAACATCGAGTTGCAATCCAACAATGGTGTACAATAGGTGAAATGCCGTACTCGGTCTCCACCCGCCGATCCATAGGAAGGCATGCTCAAGGAGAGACCTCCATGCAGGAGTCATCATGTGGAGTACGTGCTGTTTTACGGACTCGGACTTGACTCGGTAGTAATGCTCATAGTGGCTCAAAACCCGTCGAACTAATCGACGGAGGTTTTGATTCGTCTCGTGTTTAGACCGAGTTGTTTCTGTGTACGCCACCGTGGCGGACTGGAGCTCAAGAAGGTCCGCCTGCTTTTGGCGGAGCCATATTTTATAGAACCCTCCGAAAACATTGTCAGAGGGTTCAGTATCGCCATTACTCTTATTGGTATCGTGGGTGTGAAGTTTTCTTGTATGAGCGTCCTCTTTGTTCTTACCCCAGGCCTCAACCTTAAGGTGAAGCTGAGCAGCAGGAATAAATAATTGGGCAGCTTGGATTGGACTTAAGATTTTTACAAACTGTTTGAGTGTTTCCAGCCGTAGATCATCCGCCTTGCTGAAGATTTCCCCTAACTCATGATGATCCGTAATGGCAGCAGCGGGGGCGGCGGCGATAATTATGTCTGCCATCACCGTATCCGCCTCGCTACCTTCTTCCGCCATCACTAAATCAGACTCAATATCTTCGTCCGCCTGAGCATCAGTGTTGGCAAGAGAATGAGTCAGCTCGGCCTCCTCTCGGATAGTGTGCCTCTGGAGCTCACCGACTCGAGTGAACTGAATTGGCGAGATGTCCTTGAACTCGCCCATGTTCACCCCGCTAAGTAACTTACTGAGTCCAACCCCGAGTTTTAACTCGGGGTTGAAGTCCAGCAGGTGGAAAGCCATACTGGGCCTCCACCCACCGACCCAAAGAAAAGGGTCCTCCAAGTGGCTAGGCCACTCGGGAGACACCATGAGTAGGACTCTTACATTACCTTTAATCAACTTGGTAATGACTCGATAGTACTTCGCGTAGTGAGTTATGATCTGATCAACTAGTTCCGTGAGGGCTGGGGTCCACTCAGTATCGGAATCCTTAATCACAGCTATAAATGTTTGACGATCTTGCTCTTGAAGAGCAAGTAAATCATCTAAAACCTCATTCACTAACTCTTTGTGTTTAACTTTTGGCTCTCTCTTGTTCATGTTTTTTTTTTTTTTTTTTTTTTTGGGTTGGACTAGCTTAATAGAATTTCACTACTTTACCAAAGTATATATAATCCCTCAAGTACTTTGCTCAATTTTCAAGGTACAATCTCAACTACGAACTCATATTATTTTATATGAAGTATATTCTAGTATTTATTCATTTCTTATCATCCTACCCCTGTTTAAAGATGATATCCTATCCGGAATATCTAAAAAAACAAGAAACTAGTTTATGACGAGTCAAATAAGTCGACGGATGGAATACGTAGTACATATAACACGTACAAATTAGTTTCGCATTGATAAATTATACGTTTGTACTTGTGTCTAGATGTAATCATGCGTTGGAACTGCAAATCGGGCAAGTGGGAGTAGCTAAACGTAGGAAAATGCAACAACATAACAATGCAGCATTACATTAACAAATTGCAGGCTTGCAGCTGCGTGGAGTTTCATCCGTGCTCCATGCAAATATGCAATGCCGCTTGTCTTGCTACGGAGTACAGCGGGAAAATTCTGTATTTTTTCGTTTCTTTTTATGTGTGTAATTTCTTTTTATTGAATGTAGTCAATTAGTCTAAGGTGCACCAGATAGGTGCAACAACTACAACTTTAAAAAAATCAACACTACGCTCTACAAAATGAACATTTAGTAAAAAAAATATGAACATTTAGTAAAAGAATATGAACATGAAAAAAATAAACAATTACTAATAAAAAATGAACACTTAAAAAAATGAACATTTAATACTTATAATGCATAGGTTTCATAATCATATTATTTTTTATTTCTTCAAATTTTTATGTTCATAATTAAATGCATTATATTCATAAAATTTTATATGTTCATATATAATTTCAAATATATATTCATAATGTAAATATATAGTGTTGCTCATGAAATATTAATTAAATCTGTTTATGCATATGTTGTCTTTTGTAAATGTTTATGTTCATATTTTTTTACGTATATGTTCACCTTTTAAATGCTTATATTCACTTTAAAAAAAACCAATGCTTACGTTCATATTTTGAAATGTTATGTTCACTTTCTGAAATGCATAAGTTCATATTTTGTTTATGCCTATGCTCAGTTTCTGAAAAGCTACTGTTCACATTTAAGGGAACCTATGCATATGTTCATATTTTGCATGATTACGTTCATTGATAAAAAAAAATGCAGAAAATCAGATAAAATTCAATTCATTAGAATTAAGAAAATCATATACTACCTCCGTTAACATTTAGTTGCAACTTTGAAATATTTTATGTCTCTCAAATAATACCCCAAAGTTGCAACTAAATGTTAACAGAGGTAGTATAACCTAATCAATCGAACTTAATCACAAAGTCACCACATAAGAAATCGAAAATAACACATTTTTATGTCGATGTTCACTTTCTGAAAAGCTAATGTTCATATTTTTTATTCCTATGTTCACTTTCTGAAAAGCTAATGTTCATATTGTGCTGTTGTTACACCTATTTTTAGGTGCATGAGTGTGCACCTAAGAATATGCGGAATACAGTAGTCATAGCGAATTGTTAACTTGGGCATAAAAGAGGAGGAAAAATCAATGAGTTTTATGGTTGAGGCCCTAAAATATGTTTTTATACTCTATCAAAAGGCAACGTAAAACTTTGTTACATTACTTGACATGAGTCACAAATCACAATAATAGTTAAATTTTGAGATAATATGAAATGGGTTTGGGCAACCCGAACATAGAAGAGGAAAGTTTAGTCCACAAACAAGGTTTAAGAGCTTCCATACTAAAATCAATTGACAATAGTAGGATTAACTTCTCTACCTTATAAAGTGAAATCATCTCTCCTCTTTCTCAAATGTGGGACACTCACAAGTGGGATACATGAGTTTCAACAATGATTAAGACTTGAGAGTAGTATGATGATGGGTGATCTTCTGGAAAGTATTCGATCATGTTGGTTTATGTAGGGACCCAACTTATGAGATTAAGGTATTCAAATAGGAGTAGATAAAAGAGGAGGAAAGAGAGAATAAAAGTAACAGTGATGTTTTTTTCCTTTGAAAAAAATACAGTATTGATTTTGACGATCTTTGAAATGAGCATCATAGATATAACTAACAGGTTGTGCTGTTTAGCCACCTATTGTAAATGTCAATAGGATTTTTATTTATAGATCAGGTTGTGCTGTCTAGCCACCTATTGTACATATTATTAAACCGCTAACCTATTTATTCCCTTGATTTTTTTAGTGCTCTACTTTGATTAATATCTTAGCTTACATGAAACTTTAATCAATAATATCTTTAATTATTAACACTATAACAAAAGTGAATATTAAAATATTAACACTATTACAAAAGTGAATATTGATGTTTATACTTAGAGTTGTGTCAAGAATAGAAACTAAATAATACTCCAAATGTAGTGTTAAGTTGATAACAATCCAATATTACTACGAATATTATTACATACTATTACATACTGGATGATGTAATGTATGTAGTACAAGACTACAAGTATATGATAATAAAAAGATGGTACTAACTACTAAGTATGTAAATTCGTAAGGAGGGTTTCCTAATGTTTTCTTTTTTCTTACTTGTTAAAAAAAAAAAAAAAAAAACTAGGTATGTAATTGAGGCGGTGAGATATGCAAGTAGATCAGTTTCTTTGTCTCTATTAATCAACCTATGCAATACTGCGCACATAAATTTCTTTTAAAGAATTGTCTACTTCTGCTTCTGTTCAACTTTTACATTTGTCTACTCCCTCTGTTTCTTATTTCTTGCAACATTTACCATTTTTGGATGCCTCATATTTCTTGTAACAAACTTCATTTTTTCCTTATTTAGAAACTTTTTTCTGCCAAAAAGACCAATATACCCTTATTTAAAAAAATTTAACACATAACACTACACATAATCACAACCTATTATAACCCTAATCTGATTCAATTATCTCTAACCCTTCCCACCCAAATTAAATCATCTCCCCATTATCTTTCTCTCTCCTCCTTATCACTCATTTCGTCTTCTTCATCTCTCATCTCTCCTAATCAAATTTCATCTTCTCTAATCTCTCATCTCTCTTGAATTCATCTGTTGAGAGAATTCGTTGTGGAATTCGGTTGGTTTTGGTGGTGTCGTGGGTGGTTTTGGCGGTTCATCAGCCTAGATCGGGGAGGTTTGGTGGTGTCGATCGATGGGTTTCGCAGGGGTTTGTCGGTGGTTTAGGTGGTCTGGGTCGTCGGTGGTTTAGGTTGTTTGGTTTGTGGGTGATTTAGGTGGTTTGAATTGGTGAGTCGGTGGTTTTGGTGGTTCGTGAATCGGTGGTGTCGGTGGTTTCGCAGGGGTGGAGGAGGGGTTTTGGTGGTTTCGCAGGGGTGGAGGAGGGGTTTCGCAGGGGTGGAGGAGGGGTTTCGGTGGTTTCGTTGGTGGTTCCAGGTGGGTCTTGGTGGCGGTTGTGGGTCTTGGTGGCGGTTGTGGGTGGCCTGATTTCTAGATCTGGGTGGTTTTTGGTAGAAGTGGTTTCGTTGGGTGATTTCAGGTGGTTCTAGGTGGATTCGGGTGGTTCTGGGTGGTTTCCCGGTGGTTCTGGGTGGTTTCGTTGGTGGTTCCAGGTGGCAGCGTTTCGTTGCTGGTGGTTCTTGGTGGCTTGCACGTTCTTAGGTGGTGGTGCTGGAGTTTTAGTTGTTTAATTAATTATTCACCCTCTCCCCTTAATTACATTATTTACATGCCCTTACTTTTTTATAATCATGCTTAAAAACTTTTGACTTGGGAACCGTGCACCCCCCCTTTGTTGCAAGAAATAAGAAACGGAGGGAGTATAATATTCCTCCATAGTTTATAGGCCGATAATAATTTATTCAAATTTATTTTATTTGAATTTAGTATACAGAGTATATGAGTTTTATATTTAAATTTATATTGTACCAAGTATGGATTAATCTTATCTTATTTTTTGTCGCCGCATATGAAACGGTCAAAATAAGATGAGAAAAGTATATCCTTTCATACTCTGTCACACAAATTTATTACAAAACGAATTGAGTATGTATATATCTAGAGTCTAGACACTAAATACTACCTCAGTTTTATATTATTTACAATAATTTAACATATTAAAGTTGAAAGGAAAAATGTGTAATCGTTGCAAATATTATGTAACGGAGGTAGTATAACATTATTTACATTGTATAAAAAGTTAGGTGAATATTCCATGCAAAAACATCTTTATACTAGTATTAATTTAAGTCACTTTTAGTTTTTTACAACACTTTACCACCATCCTCTAAAACACCAATACGAAAATCCTATGCATTATAGTTTAACACAGATTTGTTTTTAAGATCGACCACCATGAATGCGCAGTACATTCCTTCTTGAAGGTTATAGGAAGAGCTTGACATTAAAAATAATGCGCACATCATAGATGAGGATTAATTGCTTAAATTACAAATTTTAATAATCATTATTCTAAAAAAAAAAATTAGGGGTGGAAAGGGGCATGTACAAAGTACATACAAATAGCCAGCATGCAGCTATACCAAAGCGCTGGCGAAGATCTGCAGTAAGTTACAATAGCAGAGCAGGCAACTAATGTTACAACAGAACACCCTAAATTACGATCAGCTGAATCCCCTGCATTTTATGGCTTTTCGGCAAAAGCAGTCCGTACACTACAGGGCTGTGGTCTTCGTCTCAACATGCCTCCAAGCAGACAAATTGGAAACACATCTTTCGTATCACAGATCTGCTTTAGAAACATTAAGACAACAATTTCATCTCTGCTCAAGCTTCTCTTGGTTTTGGTTTTCACTAGTCCCAGGGTTGGCATTTTTGGGCATACTGTGGAGAATTTAGCAGTGAAGCAGGACAGGAGGAGTGGCCATTAAAATTGTTAAAATGCTACGGTTGGGACTTCAGGTGAGCACGAACATTGATGTAACTTCTATCCTAGTTATGACATCCCTCAAAACCTTCTTGATTTCTGCTGTGGAGGGTACCCAGGCAACATCCCAGGATCCTTTCTTCGCAGCTGCTCCAAAATAACATAACAGATTAGACCACATGCAATTAGCATGTCCCCAGACTAGTGTAAGGAGACCAATAGAGATTAGTTTCAAATGAGAGCAAAATGTGAAATCATTATACCCTAACCTTTTTTTTAGAGTCTAGTAATGAAAATAATTCCAAAAAATAATTTAAGATTATCTTATTTTTTTGAAGTAGAAGATAATCTGTAAGAAATGAATTTTAACAATCTACAAGGTAATAGTTTGCCAAAAGTGTCAATTATTAGATAGTTTCAAACAAAATTTCTACAAAAAAAAAAAAAAATAGAAAATGCTGTTAAGTTTTAACAAAATGGAATATATAGAGCTGTACCTGCTGCTGTGGATGACCTTGATTAGCCACTCCTCGTTGCATAGGGATGCCTCCAGGGTTCATTCCACCACCCATTCCAGCCTGAGAAGCAATGTTATAAGGCGCTATGCCTTGAGGTGGCACTCTTTGCATACCAACCATATTCATTTGTCGAGGTACGTTTCTGTTTGGCATATGGGAGCCTTGCATGTTACCAGCATTTGGAGGTGGAGCCTGAAAGAATATATGAATTCATATACATGCAAGTATAATCTGAAGTCCAACTAGAACAATACAAAACAAATTTACTTGCAACTATTAATATTAAAGTCGCCATTATATTTATCATGAGATGTTGGGATGCAAGCAAAGGGATGGAGAGCATTCAATATAAATGCATAGTTCTATTAACTTATATAGAACAGTATTTTCATTCCAACAGGTTACTTGCCTCTAGATGTCAGATTCAATAATCCTTTGAAATTGATAATTCTTTCAGCCTGGGACTACTTTAAGTCTTTGAACGGGAGGAAAATAGAAGCACAAGGATTAATACTACGTATCTATTAATCAAACCTAAAGAACTAAACATTTTTCTAGCAGTATTTAATAAGCCTAACATACTTCTTTAGTCTTCCATCTGGATTTGTGCACATAAGCAAGACCAAGTTGGTCCAATAGTAACAGAAATCACAACTTATCAAGTAAATACAAACATTAATCAGATTTCTCTTAGATGATCAAGCTATTAGATTTTCAACATTAATACGATTGAAAACCAACTTTTATACTCCTCCAGTAGTCCAGTGTATACATGCTATAATTACTAGATCTAGCATCTTTTGTCTCTGCCTACTAGTCTTTCCACAGAATGGACTCATAAATCCAAACTATTCAAAAAAAAATTCCATCAAAATAGTGAAGGGACATGCGTTCCTTGTTTTGCTTCAGTACAAAATTCTCTTAAATCTCATCTCCCTTTACCCCAAAAGAAATATATTTTCAAATACACATGTACAAATCAACATAGCGAGGGGGGGGGGGGGTTTAAGTTGGGGGAAGGGGGTTGGTTTAAAAAGCACAGCTTGAAGAGAATTATGCTAAATCACTTATGATAGAAGATTTTTGCAATTGAAAATCACTGTATGCTCAGGAGTTCCAAGCAGCACATCGATATGCATACCTGTTGTGGGGGTTGAATGGTTGCTGTTCCCTCAAAATGAGTATTACTGTCCACTGGTCGAGCAGGATAATTAACAACTTTTTCTTCAGGCCGGGAAGGAATAAATGCACTGTAAAACATTAAAATGGTTAAAATAAAAGTAAACAGTTTCCAATTGATGAATGATCAGTCCCACAACAGCACGCAACTTGAGACCTGTACAAGGGAGAAGGGTAACTTACTTGCGACCTGGCAAAGGCTCCATCTTGAAGTACCTGATATATAAATATGGGGGAAAATCACAATATTAATAACCCATAAACTCCTTAAAGACCTGAAAGCTACTCGAGGTGGGGCAAATGAAACTTGAAAAATTGAACAATTATGCTGACGCAGAAGAAAGCGAGTAATATATGATGAATCAAGAGACATTACTGTTTCCAAAACTCCATTCAGCATGGGCATCCCAAATTCCCAACCAGCAGCTATGCACGATGTGTCATAAAAGGATTGGGAAGGAAGAAAGGGGAGAGGCACATGAGGGGAAACTTAGTCTTTTGCTAGTTCTGCTAGATAAGTAGGTCAGCTAAGGGGTAAATCTAACAACAGAGATGCAGACTACAGTGGTAGGAGACTAGGAGTCCACAATTCATCAAAGAAAAAAGGGAGCTGAATGGCCACAAGTAATTTTACATAGCACACCTCACGAAACATAACTTTGAAAATCTTACACATTATTTAATTCTCCATTCTTTAAAAGTTTAGACCAGCAAGAGTAATGATTCTTTAAAGCAAGTATAAGCAAATAACTAATAACCACCTAATGGTGTGAGTATGTTTCACTTACAATGCAAAGAAAAGAAAAAGAAAAAAAAAAACAAAGAACAATCTTAAAAGAATGATAGTCTTACTCATGCTCAAGTGCTTGTGCAGCTGTTAGTCGCTTGCGAGGATCGTATCTGCATAAAGTTCAAAGGAAAAAAAAAAAAAAAAAAAAGATCACAAAAGTTAACAGGATATATATATATGAACATAACAAGAGAATTTAATGAAAAATCTTCCTGGAGAAAATCACAGAAACAAGAATCATGAAGTGTTCAACAAAGGTCAATAAGCTTATACAACTAAAAAAAAAATAACAAATAAAAAACTTGATGTACTGCTATAAACACTGATACACACATTTACATAGGGTACCCACAGCCAAAAATTTGTAGAAGCACACTTACTCAAGCATTTTGGACAGCAAGTCATAAGCAGGACTTTTGGGAGAAAGATGGACAACACTGTAAAGCCCAGGATTGTCGCTGCAGTAAACGATGGGTTAAAAAGGGTAAATACTTAATGAATTGGCAAATACGGAATGGTAAACAGCAATATAAAATAAAAATGTGATCCTCGTAAAGAACTTGACTACGCAATATATTAATAAAAAATGTTGGCTGGTGTCACTTGCCCCTAAAGACTGAAACCAATCACAAACAACCGAGGGAAAGAAAAAAAGCAGCCCCACTCACTATTTATGCCCTTGAATATGCTGCGTATCTTGTTGCCAATGTGGAAGATTTGCAAGTATCGGCCACTTTTCTGTTGTGGGATGACCTGAAGTAGAAGGAAATGACTTAATAAAGAGTACTCGGTCCTCAGAAAGAAAATTAGCAGCCAATTCTAGCTAGCTTACCTAAAACTTTGAATATTTTGTCAAGTTGATCCAGCTGTAACAGAAAGCATCCATGTTAGAAAGCAACATTAATAAATTAGACAAAGATAAGCTCAGGATATAATCCTACGATTCATAATAACTGCAACACTTTAAAGGAATTTCAGATTAATTGCAACATAACTTATTTTGGTAACTGCTCCCCTCTATTTCTCTCCCCATTACGTTTTCTAATTAATTGCAACATAATGAAGTAATAATTAATAATTTCAGCAAGATAACTACAGATAAACCTTTAAAATACCTGAAAATGATTTGGTGTGCCTTTGACTTCCGCACCTTGAAACAATGGTTTTAAAGTCAGAAGCTCAGCAAATATGCATCCAACAGCCCACATATCTATTTTTTATTTTAAAAAAAAATATCAAGTGTCAGCTCGGGAAAAGAATAGTTAGGATAAAATTTAGGTCAAATGGGAATCTAAGGCATTGCGTGATGCCAATAAGTGGTAAAAGGAAGTAATCTACAGCACACTTAATAAGACAAGGCTGGATTAAAAGGGATACCAACAGCACTAGTGTAGTGTTTTGCCCCAAGCAGCAGCTCAGGAGCTCGATACCAAATTGTCACCACAACCTGCACAAAAAAAGGCTTCAAAATGTAAGCAACTATTCCACAGATAACCTGCTTAAATTGAAATTTAATCACAGCCCAGCAACAATTTAAGAGTATATCACGGGTAAAAAAAAGAAAACAAAATTATTACCCCATTGTCAGCCAATGCCTTTAATGGAGCCTGGTATACTCTTGCCAATCCAAAGTCAGCAATTTTAACAACTCCCTGTTCTTCTCCTTCGCCCATAACCTTCAAACATATATTCCAAAACAGACATAAATATAAACATATGAAAGTGCAAGACTTTAATAATTTAGGGGCATCAGACTTCACCACACGGACAACATAATGCACAACCATACCAAGATGTTCGACGGTTTAAGATCTCGATGGATGATCCAATTACTGCAGCAAGGGAACCAACAAAATTGAGAATTTGGAGGAAACAAAACTTTGCATATTATAGTGCCTTGATGATGATTATACCTATGTAGATAATTAAGGCCATTCAGCAGCTGCCAGAGCAATGATTTAACTGTGTACTGATTGATTGGTTGATTTACCTTATCTCTATGATATCTAATGATTTCCTGCAGCACCCAACATGCAGAGAGAGTAGCAGAATTGATAAGGTAAGTTATTCTCCCTTAGACAGCAGTAGAAATTACGAGTACTTCATAACAAATTTGTATCATTATTTTCATTTAATATTTAAGGGGCAAGCTACTTACATATAGATCATGCTCCGCATAATCAAAGGCCAGGTACAAAGACATGTCTGCAGGATTGATGTGTACATTCACAAGCTTAACCACATTTTCATGGGATATTTCTCGTAGCAACTGCATTCCAAAGAATGAGGATTTACAATGACGATAGATACAATAGCCTTAACCCTCACAACACAAAAAACATCATCACCACCACAATGCTTCTAACGAAGATCCTGCTCTATGCAGTAATAACTAACAAGGGTTGAATATATGCCGACATCTTATAAATCTAGCCCTTGGAATATCCATGTGTTACATAATTAAATCGTAAAGAATACCTCCAGTGATCAAAGAATGAACTAATCGACACACTCTTCCATTCAAAAATAGACCACCAACACTATACCATTTAATCTAAGTATGCATATTGAAATTATCCTAGAATATAACCATAAACAATTTCCAATAAATTCTTGTATTTCAGAATTAATAGAAGTACCTATAAAGAAAGAATCATCATGCCCCATTGATGAAAGATGAAAACTTTAACTTCCCACAAACAGATTCGACCATAAATTGATAAATTTCACACATTCCCAGTAAACCCCACAAACTAACACTTCCCCTTTCAATTCAAAATTCAATGAAAATTCAAAACTTTATACAAGTGAATTACAAAATTCCCAATTCAACATTAAAAAAAAAAAAAAACCCTAATTCTAATCAACCATCAAAACACCCAGAAACAAACAAACAAAAAAAAAAAAAAAAAAAAAAAAAAAAAAAAAAAAAAAAAAAAAAAAAACCAACCTTTAGTGGTCAATCAAATCATTAACAAAATGCCCAAAACTTCAATTACAATTATAATATTGAGAAACAATGAAAACCCAAAAATTGAACAAAAATTAAAAAGAAAGAGGAGAGAAAAACCATGATTTCGCGAATTGCAGTAGGGGAGATTCCATCACCATCTTTAGATTGCTTAAACTTCTTAATAGCAATTGATTTACCACGATGAGGAGAAGGGGGTTTAACACGGGCTAAGAACACCAAACCATAAGTTCCTTCCCCAATTTTACCGATCAAATCGTACTGTTGCAGCCATTCTGGTTTGTTGCTGTTGTTGTTGGAGTGTTGTTGATGTTGTTGCTGTTGTTGTTGATGGTGGTGATGTTGTTGTTGTTGGAGATGATGGTTGCCCAACATCCCTCCACCTCTGTTGCTCATTGTTGTTGTTTTGATTCTTCTCCCATGTTTCTCAATTGACTCTATTTTTTCTTGTTTGATTTGGAAGTCCACGTTTTTTTTACGGCGGTGGTGTGGTACTAATTGGAGTTTCGTTAATGGACAATTGGACAGGGTAACCCAAGGTTAGAAAAAATTATGAATTTCAGAATTTCGGATCGAGTTATGGAAAGAAAATATGGGCAAGGTCAATATGTTATTTTAAAATTTTGTAAACTATAGAAAAAAATAATACTTGTATCTACTAGTCGTTGGAGCACGCCCTAACGGCAAGATAAGTAAAATTCGCTGTTGTGTTCGATTTTTGTGATATTCGTAGCAAGGATACAAGAATTTACAAGTACTAACAAGGAGTGATAAAGTTTCTACGGGGATATATTTATGGATAAACAATTTTAATAAGTTATCTAGAATTTGTTAGAATTTAAAGATTTTTTTTTAAAAAAACCCGATATATTTAGATATTATTTTAAAACGCAATATGGTTTCTTATTGAGTAACTTAATAATTTTCAAACAGCTCTATCTTAAATGATTGTGATAATAAGGAACAGTAATAAGGAAACACAATTTTAAAAGTTAAAGTTATATAAAATGGATTAAATGCAAAACTTATGAAAAAATTATGTATTTCTTTGTTATTAGTCTACATAATTGGTGTGATCTACACTTCTTCAAAGCTGTTTTTGTATTTGTATATTTTTTCTTCGAGTTGCATGATGAATTTTAGTTTTTTTTATTCTCGATATTTGTTTTCCCTAAGTGAATATACAATCTAATTTGGGCAAAAGTAACTGTCTTGGCAAAAAAACGTAATGTTTCTCAATAATAAGGTGTAAAATGAATTTTCTTTCGCTCTCTTCCTAACCTCCTCTCTCTCTTCTCCCTTTTGATCTCTTTTCATCCTGCATTCTCTCTTTCTCTCTCTTCCCATGGCCTCGTCTCCTTGTTCGTTTTTTCAAAAGCTTTGAAAATTATAAACCGTAGTTACTCCTCTCTCAATCATTCCTTCTTTTTTATTGGCCGAAACTCTTTCTCTCCTACTTTCATTTTTGTTCTTTCCTAATCCCTCTTGTCCCTGTTCCTTCTTTAAAAAGGCTTTGAAAATTATAAGTTGCACTTGTTCTCCCAATCCAAATCCTCCGGCTTCTTTATCTTTCCCAGCTTTTCTTTATAATTCTCTTTTTCTTTCGGCCTCCTTCCCTTTTCTATTCA
The DNA here is from genome assembly GCF_948465745.1 of Chenopodium album. Classification (NCBI taxonomy): domain Eukaryota; kingdom Viridiplantae; phylum Streptophyta; class Magnoliopsida; order Caryophyllales; family Amaranthaceae; genus Chenopodium; species Chenopodium album. Next base: position 5,218,077 of record NC_137855.1, read on the forward strand.
TCCTTGCTTTCTTTCACCTTATGGTTCCTTTTTTCTCCTCCTTATTCACTCTTCTTGTATAGTTTGAGCGGTTTAGTAAGCCTCTCTCTCTCTCTCCCCCCCCCCCCCCGACCCTTCTCTTTCCCGACCCATCTCTCTTTCTCGACTCATCTCTCTCTCCCTGCCCCTCTTTCTCTTAAATGCTCTATTTATTTCTCTTTCGACCCTTATTTATCTGTTTTTCTCCCAGTCTCTCCCTTTCCTCCTGACTCATCTCTATCCCGACCCTTCTTTCTCTCTTTCTCACCCCTCTCTCTATATCCATCTATCTATCTCTCGTCCCACTCCTTCCCTTTATTCCTCTCTCTTTGTCTCTTTCTCTCCTCCCACTCCTTGCTCTTTCCCTCTTTCCCCCCCCCCCCCTCTCTCTCCTCTTCCCACTCCTTCCCTTTTTCCTCTCTCTCCTCCTACTCCCACTACCTCTTTCTCTTCCTCTCTTCTCCACCCTCCATCCTTCTTCCATACTCTCTCTTAAAGCTATTTATTACTATGGTTATATTAACATTTACATAGTAGCAAAACATGTACTTGTAAATCTAGCACAATTCTACCACAAGGTTGAACATTTTATTCTAAAAGTTCTACAAATTAGTTAACATTTCCAAAACTGTCACAAAACCACATTTGTTAACGACTAATACTTATTGAAAGAATTAAAGTTTGTCCAAATCTTATTATCGATTTCTATTCCCTCTTTCTTGGTCAATCTAATTCTCTTTAACTTTCATTTATGTTTTATAATTTTGAGCATTTAAGAAAGTTTCTATGAAGTATTTTCATCTCCTTAATTACACCCTAAAAAGTTTTTCCTCAAACTCTCTTCTCTCTTTCTCAATTTCTCTCCCTCTTATAAAGTTATAATTTTATTAATTTTATACTTTAAAAAGGGTTTGCACCACTGTTTCCTTTTCTAAATCTCTCTTTCGAATTCTACTTTTTAAAAACAAATTAAATATGATAGATTAAATACTTACCCACTCAACCCCTTCTTTCTTTGGTCATTCATCTCTCTCTCTCTTTAATGTATTTTGTGGCAAGCAATTCAAAGTAGGATGAGCCTTTAACAAATTCACTCATTTCCTAGACTATCATAAGATTTTATCTACATTGAATGTTTATATAAGCCAAAAGAGCATAAACAAACTTGGAATACTACTAACGGCAAATAAAAGGATGTCACTATATCCAACATTAAGCCAAAATATGAAAAATCTAGGCGAACAAACAAAGTTGTTAAACAATGAGTCATTTCTCTAACATAAGACTATATATACTACATTAATAAAACCAATATTACATTTAAGGCTTGAAAGTTCTGATAAACTGACACAATAAAGTATTTATGTCGAACCATCTCCGATGCGCTGTGCTATTGCCTCTTGCACTCTTCTTTGCCTAATGGCTCCCAACAAACTGTCAATAAACGCAAAGAAAAAAAAATTGCACATGATACGAAGAAATTAGAATTGCAACATGATACGAGCAAAGAATTTTGAACCAAATGTTGTTGTACAAACAACTGAAGTCTAATAATATCAGTTTGGGATACTAAGGCCCTCTCCCTCCCTCCCTCACCATTGCCAGTATTAGCTAAATCGTAAAAGTACTTGCCTCACACCTTAATGTGGCAGGAAATCAATCATTGGCCAAATTTCAGCTCCTAATTTCCTTCTCTTATACTTCGTAAAATATTCATTTCAGTTCAGCTCAGTTCAGTTCAGCCGAGTTTCAGTCAACGTGAACAGACCCTAATACGTAAGGAGTCTAATACTATAAAAAAAATGTAAGGGATGAGTTTTGAACTTGATATCTTGAAAATGACTCTCATCAATATAACTAACATAAATATGTGCAACAATTAATAGATAATCTAAATCACGGGGGAGGCCATGGCCCACCCTACCCTTAGCTTCCCTTGGTGTAGTTAGTGAGGCCCATTACTAAACTTCACAATTTTAATGGAAATTTAGATGATTTCTGCTTAAAGGTAGTGCTAAAAACACAAATTATATATTTATATATACAGCCATAAGGGTAGTTATATTTCACCAAAAAAAAAAGTTATAAGATAGTTATTTGCAAAACTTGTATATTATATAAGGTAGTTTAGTCCCAGAAATACCGCAAATTTATGCAAGTATGATGTGATACATTTGATATGGATTTAAATTATACTTCGTATCTAGTTTATTCTTCTTCCGTTCTAATAATATTCCAAAACAAGGATGAAATTACGCATTCCAAATCACATAGTTAAGGAGGGAGTCCCAACAATATCAAGTATATTAATTTTGTATTAATTTTGTAGTAATATAATTCAAAATTGTGCAATATTAAGCATTAAAGTCAAAACTCTTTCCAAAAAAAATCGTAAAAAACTAAAAATCAAAATATTGTGATATTATAACAGGAATAAACATACTTATAGCAGGTTCAGTGATAAATGGTTATTAGATGAACGGTAGAGAATTGAATTTTCTTCAATTGTAATAGGAGACTTCAAAAGTTACAATTTTTTGGATCCTGAAACTTTCTTATTTAGATTTTACTGTCATTATAGATTATACATACCAAAAATCAGAACCATATTGGGAAAAAAATCTAACAGTAGAAGATCGAAAAGCCAATCATTGCGACCAAAACGTATAGGTATAAGGTATAACCAATGGACAAATCAATTGGTAGCAAAATTTCTATAAAAAGCATCCGGTGGCAATGTGGAGTTGCAATGTACAGCTTCCTAACAAAAGAATTACTACAGGAGAAATCCAAGCTTTCTTACTAAATACTTCGTAAATTTCTAATTTACACCACTTTCCAGCTACCCAAAAACACATAAACCACCTTGATGAATCACGTGTATGCATAAACCAGAGTCCTAATGTTGGAAGTGGAAATCCCTAAGCCAAAATTGCCATTTGATACAATGCAACTGAGAGTATTTCGCTGCAGTGCTCCTTGCATCAGTACATCCCCTTGAAAACAGGATTTGTGCGACATATACTTGCCCCATATTCTTCATACTCAGCTTTGGTATGGCAAGCCTACACATAATAATAGAGTTTGCTTATACAGTTATACATTTTGGTGAGTAAAAACAAGTAGACGACCATCTTGAGAGCATGAAATTAACCCAAAAACACTAATGGATAGCAATAGCAACATAGATCAATTTGTGTATGGATCTTTAAATATATACAGTAGGAATCTGGGATATTTCCATAGATAGGAATTTGGGAGGTCAAACCGTCAAAGTCTATGCAGCCTTTACCCTTACCAATATCTAGTACAGTTTAATTTAAGAGGAAGCTATTCTCCAAGCCCCAAGGACAAGCATTTATTTCTTGAAATGGAGTCATGAAGGACAAATAGTGGTAGAGCTACACAAAATTTTTTGTATGTAACATGATAACATTGGCAAATAGCAATAGGGTCTGGCAGTAGCATGATAATTAAGATAAAAGCAACACCAAGTTGAATAGCAACTTTAAATTAAAAGGGAGGCAACATACTCCAAAAAACTCAGGAGTTGAAGTAAGTACGGATCCCCCAAACCATACTGCATATCTCTGGATAGGATGGCTCACTAAGTTGACTTCCACCGGTTGTGACTGCCAACAAATTGAGAGATCAGGCACATAATGCTGAATTTGCTAAGTACTGACATATATTATTGGTTTTCTTACCTTCATTCCTCCGGTAAGCCGTGCCTCAGATGCAAGAACTCGAGCATCAACAATCTTCTTTATATCCCTTTGCAACCTACGGTGGAAGTCCTTGAACATGGTTGAGCCACCAGACAACACTATATTCTGGCACATTCCACATAATTAGTTAGGCCCAAAAGTAAAATTCCAAGCTACAACAGTACAGCCTAATACCCTGGAGCAGAATGACACATAAATATAGCCAAAAAGTGTTTTCTTTGAAGGAATGAATTAAAATCTTAAATACTTCATATCGACCTTTCAACCAGAGCATATAACACTCTACCTTGTACAGTGCTCGTCTGGTGTCAATTGGTGCAGACTGGACACACTTGTCAATCACAGCTGGTAAAGGAGTGGTATAATCACTGTTGTAGATCTCTGGGTTGAAAAAAACCTGTGAACCATACAGCCAATGATAAGCACATCGTAGCTTCAAAAGGCGTGAGGGTAAAAAGGCATACAGGCATATTAGACACAATAATAAACAGAATCTCTGAGGCCATTAATCTTAAAACACATACTTGGATTTATTGTTTGCTTGCAGGACTGATGCTATATATCAAATCCAAAAAATAAAAATTTACAATGTTTCTTATCAATGATACCAGACAATCTTAATTTGTCCACAGGAATTGGGTTTCAACTACAGCCACTGATCCATCTCATATAACACTAAACATTAAATCAGCCTTAAGATTACTACATCAAACCAGATTGCTACCTTATATCAAACTCCCTCTTCCCTAAAATGATTATCACCCGTCAAATAAGAAAATATAAAGGTAAGCAACTAAAAGGTGGCATAATTAAAGGGTATAAGATTTAATAAATTGCAGAAGTCAAGTTTTCTGTTCCAGGATAAGCCGATAACGACCTTGAAGCAACACAATTAGCGCTATATGGCATAATCAGATCTAGTCCTATTTAAATTCAGTCTATTTGAAGAAAAACATTTTCTAGGAAAAATATTTTCCTACCTTTTGCAAACATGATCTTTAATTAGTTTAGTTTGGCAATCAAAGATTCAATGTTCATAAATAGTAGTATCACTTGGAAAAGGTTGAATAGTCAAAATCTTTCATAGTATTAGCATAATTAGTCAAGCAACAAGGAGAGTAAATGCGATTATAATTTCTATAGAGTATACTCTGTTTCAACTTAAGCAAATGAAAACAATACCAGAATTGTTAGACCAAGAATAAATAAACAATACCAGATGAAAAATGAAAACAAGTCCAGGGAAATGCTGTTACAGACTACACATGCATTGCAATGCAACAATAATACAATTATAAGTTCCAACTATAGCAATAGCTGCAAGCCTGCAATAGTAGCAAAAGTAAAGAAAGCGTAACAAAAGATAAAAAGGATTCTGTTATTACTTACTTTCAGTAGTCAATGATGCTTGAGAACGGCATATAATTAATTCTTTATGTGGAGTTTGTGACATTTTTAAACCAGAATGCCTCCATGACTTTGGCCTACTTCCAGCTTGAATAGCGTGTGGGAAGGATGTCAAAGATAAGCTGCTCCTATAGTTAAGCTTCGAGCTCAAAATTTTTGTGTTTGAAATACCTAAGCTACCTGAAATCAGGCAAAAGATAAATTTGTGATTTGATGAGCTTACAATAAGATTGATATCCAACAATTCCAAACACATACTGCCTTCCATAGGATAATGAAAAGACAAGGTTTCGTCTTCGGTGGAAATAAGAGGTGATGGAACAGTAGCAAGACAAAATTGGAAATAAACTATTTATCGAGTTTACAATGCTACCTGATCACAAACATTCTCAAATGGTTACAAATTATGCCTTGTTGCATAGGGGTGGCAATTCGGGTGAACAGGGGAACTTAGTAAATACTAAAGTACATCATCCCCTTCGATATATAAAAGCCATGTTGATCCAACATTTGCCAAAATATACTACGACATACAACACTAAGCCATGTCAATAACCTTCATGTCATCTAATTTTTTCACACAACCAAGAAGATAAAAACTAACATCTATTGGTTAATTTTATTGAAAGATTTCCATACTGACAACTAATGCAAACATCTAACAAACTCGACTAATTGAATCAACTAATAATTTGTGAAATTAATTACCAATGCCAATCTACTAATCGAATTTACAATCCCTACATGAAGAAAAATAACAGAAGACCAACATTTAAGCAACTAAACTACAGAAAGATTTACCATGTTCAGGCATTTCGATTCTGGCTCCGGTTCCAATTCCAATTCCAGAGCAGGATAGAACTTATCAAATTCAATTAAACAATTTTCAGGGAACAATTTTTTTTTTTTTCATTCACTCGGTGTGAATACAATTTCGATGCAAACAATACAACAACAAAAATCATGCAATATACATAAAAATACAACATATCAATATAATAGCGTGTGATTAAATTAAATCTAATTCACCCACTAATCTATTAGCATTATTCGACAGAACCCAAAAAACCACACTTCCTAATCACACATGTGAATTTGTCTAAAAGCAACATGCTCTATTTTCTTCCAATTATAGTCCACTCTCCAAACTTAGTTTACTAAACTTACATCTTGTCCTTATCAGCTTCCTATCCTCCATAATAATTATCGAGACATTTAATTAAATATCAAAATGTTATAGGAAGGTATGTTCTAAAAATGCATTCATGAAATAGTTTAAAAGAAAACATATGCCACTCAGCTCCTACTTAGTTGCTCTCTAAAGAAAAATAAATCAATACACGAGAATGGACTAAACGATCCACTATGCCTATACGTTAAGACTAATCCAGGTGATTACCGAGTATATTTGCAGCATTAAACATCAAATATAAATCTCGGTATGGAAAGAACCACCAGCACCAAGTATGAACTTGGTAGAGGCAAATATTAACACAGTGAGACCTAATAAACTAAATAGTGTCTCGACATAAAACAGCAATTGATGAAATGGTCTACAACACTAATAATAATCAACACTTTCATAAGAAAAAAGGATAAGTCTGCTCAACTTGATACCAACAGCAGCCAAACTTGAGATAAAATAAAGCCATTGATAAAACCCGAAGTAGCCAGATTGTTCCAAAAACAATATAATGAGAGATTCACTACCATGAGTAGTACAAACAAGTACAATGGTATGAAGGAATTATAAAATGTAACAATCTTGATACAAGTGAAAATGAAGAGCTAACCTAAGCATAAAAAATCATGAGTAGTACAACCAAGTACAAGAGTATGAAGGAATTACAAATGTAAGAATCTTGATACAAGTGAAAATGAAGAGTTTACCTAAGCATATATGGCCACTACTGTATATATGAGGATGAATTGGCGCCGGGGATAAAAAGATCACCTATCCCAACAACAATAAAAACAACAAAAAAAATTAAAGAATTTTACATATAATTGAAGAAAAGCAAAATTATTATGAAAATCAAGAAATTGAAAAGAATAGGAAGAGACCTGAGGAGCTTCCATGGGGTAATGCTCAGGAAAATCAACTTGAAGTTGGTATATCTCATTTGCATACAGTGTTCCTGGTGCTCCATTCACCTCAATTATCCACCTTTTTTTCATAATCCAATCAAATTTAGGGAAAATAAATGAATACCCAAACCCCAAAATCATAAAAGGAATAATACCCAGAATTTAAATATTGATCATTGGATCATCAAAACCCTAGGAAAAAAAATTGAAAAAAAGTATTACCTTTGAAGATTATCAGTGACTGTGTGCTTGAAACCAGTAGGAGGATTGAGCTGCCACTCAGCGAGTTCCTTTTGCAGTCTATTGCTTGCTATTTTGCTAAGTGTCTTTTAAAACATCGAAAAAAAAATTTAGTTTCTGACCCAGATTAATAATCCAACATAAATTAAAATTTGAAGAAATTGAAATTGGTAATCAAACATATTTTTTTTACACCAGATCAACAATTCTGCTACAAATCAGACAATAATGCTACTAACAATATAAAAAATCAACCCAAAAAAACGATAAATCACTCAAATTCAACCTAAATAAAACCACCACACAATCGAAATTCAAACCAAAAAACGAAAATAAATAGAACAAATAAACCCTTAAAAATCCGAAAAACATCGAACACATAAACCCAAAAAATCGAAAACAAATCCATCAAATAAACCCCATTAAAAACGAAAAGATTTCGCACAAATACACCCACAAAGATTCAACCCCAAAAATTTGAAAACAACAGGAACATTTATGAAAAAAATCCACGGCAATCGAACAAGTAAAGGCCAAAAATCTGAAACAAAATCGAGAAAGAGAAACATGATCGAACCTGATGAATGTGACGATCGGAAAACCGTCTGAGAAGAATCGAAGCACCATCGTCGAAAGGGATGATCGTTGGTCTTGAGTTGCTGAAGTTTCTCTCTGTAGGTTTCTCTCCCTGTTTCTCTCTCTAGGTTTCTCTTTCCTTATTTTCCATTAAGAATTCTGAGCTTTTTTTTTTTTTTTGAGATGAGGAGGAAAGAGAAGGAAGTCTGTGGGGAAGAAGGTGTAGAAGTCGGTGAGAGAGTAAGGGGCAAGTAAAAGGGCAAAATTGGCAATGCATTAATTTTAGGGGCAAGGCTGTAATAGCACCACAAAGTACTATTCATCAGCTACAGTAAATTCTTTTGCATGTTTTATAATGGTTATAGATTATAGATTTGCCCTCACAAACGACCCAATGTAACAAAATCTCGCCCGAAGTTTAAATCTGATTGTGTAATTTTCATCGGATATTTAGATAATACTCCGTATCATTAATATTGGGAAAAAAAATCGTAAGAATTGAGGTTTGATTAGATCATTCTCTTTACTTTAGATAAACAAACAAACCTATTGACATAGATAGCACATTGCTAGCATGCTCTATTCTTAAGACTTTCATTTAATATTATTTTAGCTTAGCATGGTATGTACATAATTAGATTAATTTCAGTCAAAATAATGAGAATAAAGCTATAAAAATTAAACTAGAGCGATAAGTATTTTTCTTTATTTTCTTTTGTCATTCTTGATTTAATTGTGCACATTTTTTTACTATTGATATAGCTTATTATGTATTATGGAGTAAAAAATAGAATCTTCCTAACAAGCATCTCTAGGGCATTAGATAGCTAATTAATAAACTTCGTATTAAGTTTAGAATTTATGTCAAAATCTTGGTCGATCGGTGTAATTCATGTTTATATTCCCTATCCCTACCTATAAAAAAGTTTAACAAAACTCTTATAAATAATACATGGATATTGATATCCCTAAAAATGTTTAATTACATACGAAATATTTCTATAGGAAAAATGTCACTTACCTAACCAAAATGAACAAAAGAAAGGGACTAAGTCCTATTCACTTCACCTTAAAAAAAATATTAAGTAAAAATAATTTCAATTTAGTAAAAATAAATTCAATTCAGTAAAATTCGGTTTTCTTAAAGAAGAATTATAATAGTAAGTCAGTAAAAATAATTTCAGTTCAGCAAAAACAATTTCAGTTCAATAAAATTAATTTAAGTTTAGTAAAAATAAATTTAAGTTCAGCAAATATAATTTTATTTCCATAAAAATAATTTCAGTTCAGCAAAAATATGGTGAAGTGAACGGAGTCGGTACGCCACTCCTCCGTAGAGCTTTAGACCCCAAAAGTGCAATTAAGTGAATTAACACATGATATTAGTGCAAGTAGCCCGTTAACGTGGAAGCCAGTGAGCCAGGAAACACCCAAATCTCACTCTATTCAAGTAACCATCTTTCAATCTCTCTCTCTCTTTGGAATAGATAAGCAAACAATCGAGTAAGAGATATTGATAATCCTCCTCAATGTCGCAGCTTGCTTTGTCATCTACATCAACGCTTCCCCATTTTAACAGTAAGTTTCCCTCATCCATATTTCTTCCTCTTTCCCCATTTTCAGTACTCCATTTTACTTTAATTTTGCTAATTATTAGGCCTTAAACCCCAGAATTAAGAATGTATTGTCTACTTGTTTCAATTTGATACCTGTTTTTTAGGATTCTTTTATAAGTGGGGTTTATGTATTTTGATTTAATTGGGAGTTTTGAACGGTCTTCTTGGACACCCTTTTAGCATATTTTGCGATTTATTTGTAGTTTTCACTATATTGTTGACAATTGAAGTATTATTGGAAGATGGGTGAATGTGGAAATTACAAATTAAATGTTGTTGTAGAAGAATTATTGAGTGTTTCTTTTGCGGGATTTTGAAATTTGAATTTGTGGTGTTACAAGCAATGTTGTCATCTTAATGAATCAAATTGTCATTTATGTGGGCAATTTGGAGTGATGGTTTATGTTTAATTAATGGGGGGCAAGTTTCGCTGATTTTGATCGGATTGCATTAATCTATATGATATGCAGCATTGATGCCTTGGTTATTGCTGAAGGGTGTGAAGGAAGTATGTAATGTTGAAGTTGTTGCTGGATATAGGCTATTGTTGGTGTTAGAAAGAGAATTGAATTCACAATGCAATAAGAGTTGAGGTGAAAAGAGAGGAGATGGGGTGGGCAAGATTGAGATATTAATGCCGAAATGAATTCACAAGCTTCAGTGCTTATCTTACAAGATTTAAGTTTTAGGATACCTGTTTGATTTGATTAGGATGAAGATTAGTTGTTTATTGTTCACACTTGCTATCAACACATTTCCTTCTTCATGGATATGATGTCCTTCGGGGTTTTGTTTATTTGTACTCTCTAGTACTTGCACTCGTGGCTTTTCTATACGTTGCCTAACAGAGGGGTGGTGTGATCATGGGGAGAAAACCTGGGATAAAAAGTTCAGTACCAATGTTGTGCTGCTCTTTAGAACGGGCTGAAGTTAGATTGTTTTGTTAATTGGTTGATCCCATGCTGTCAAAGTTTTGGTTTTGAGAGATCTCAAAAGGACCTTGGAGGTTTGACCTTAGTGCACAATTATGCATGTTTACCTTATATTCCTATTCTGTGGAGAATATTTTGTCCATTTCATTTATTTTTCTTTCTGTTAAATTTTGTTTTTTTACTATTACAGGAACTGTAAAGAGACTAAATAAAGTATTTCCCATATTTACGGGGCGATATGCAATCAAATCTTCACTATATGGGAAGTTTCAAAGGAAAGGATTCTCTATCGTTGCTTCAGCTAATACAGGGATTAATGGGGGTGTTGCTGAAGTATCTGAAAAGGAGCAGGATATAAAGCATTATATATGGCCAGACAAAAAGGTTTCAATTTATTTAATCCATGCAATGAACATCCATTTTATCCAAGAGTCACATCTTATTGTGCCTGACTTATTGTCGTCCATGTTGATATTGCTTTCAGTGATTTGGATATGGGGATTTGGTAGATTGAAACAGTTAGCGGTCACTACAACTGAAGTTTGCCTGAGTGGCCTGACATTATGTAATATTGTTATTTGTTGCTTTAATAATCATGATTGAGCCTTTCATTCTGTTGCATGAAGGGCCAATAATTGGTTTCATTACCATTACCTTTCACAGAGTGTATGGGTGGGGACCCTGCTTGGTTGGTCGTCCTTGAAAATAATGATATCATGTTTGATGCATAATGGTTTACCAAACCATTGCGGCATTGCTTAAGTAGTAGTTCTCACTTCTCCGTATTAATTGACAGGCATTTACTTCTCGAAAATGTTACTCTATTGGCAGTGTTAGAAGATAGATCTTTTATCATTCTTAGCATTGTAACTGGATTAATAAATAAGATCCACCTGTTGTTTATGTTTATGAAAACATGCGTTAACCTGGAGCACTTCCCTATGCTTCGCGTAGTCCATATGCTTTGTAGATCATCTGTTTCAGTTTTTTTAGATGTTTTATTCATTCTTAATCTCTTTTGTCATTAATTTATCTATTGATGTATCTAGCAAGTGCTAGCTGCTTGTGTTGTTTTTCGTATCTGGTATGTCTAGTTTGTGTGTTGTGTGAGTGCACCTTAGGATTCATTTCTTTCTGTATATAGCATTTCAAATTTTAGTAGAACCCATGTGTGATCCCCTTTTCCCTTTTTTCTTTGGTTTGAACAGAGGCCTAGGGTATGCATAGTAGGCGGTGGATTTGGGGGCTTATATACAGCTTTAAGACTGGAGTCTCTTATTTGGCCTGATGGCAAGAAACCTCAAGTAAGCTATCTTTGGTTTCATCTTGCATTTATTTATTTATTTATTTATTCTGGCTGCTTATTGTAGGATGTTATGTTAAATTGCTGCAGCCTGCACACAACTATTTTTTAACAGACTTTTTTTGTTCCATTAATTTGTCATGTTTCCTATGATTGGGATATGTTTCGAACTGACTATGTGAAATATTTGTCATCACCATTGGTGTGAAGTCGGATATCAGTCATATCACAATGTTAACCGAAAATATATTCCCTTTGTCATGTATTTAAGCTACCACTTTTGCACAAAGATTAGGTAGTGTGACAAAGTAGAGGGGAAAAGGTGGGTGGGTAGATGGGTGTGGAGACTGTGGACCCTCACTTTAGAGAAAAGGTTGTGATTACTGAAACTAGATGTAACCCACCTTAAAAGACCTTAGCTTGATTTGGTATCCGGGGAGTATATTTTTCTGTTAAGTAAGGTGCTATATTTTTCAATATCCATTACCATAGGGGTGTAATTTGTATTTTTTTGTTTGCCTTAGACAGTAATGAGCAGATCTGAAGCCACTGAGTCCAGTCCTTTTAATTTGCAATTTATTGATAGAAAAGGGTGGGAAATTTGATTGTTAAATTTGCTATGATTTGTAAGTGAAATGTTGAAGGTGGTCATCACTAAATTATGATGACCTGAGCTGTGAATTGAGCAATTCTTATTTATCTCTAATATCACATATGCTACTCTAATACTGTTCGATTCTTTCATGTGGGACCAGGTAACTCTCATTGATCAGTCTGATCGTTTTGTTTTCAAGCCAATGCTTTATGAACTTTTATCTGGAGGTATGTTTTACTTCTCGAGAACTTATCTTGTGAACGTTTTCCTAAATATTCATCCTTACACTATCAACTCCTTGTTAGTTTATATTGTAAACCTTTAAAGGGATTTAATTGCAGAAGTGGATGAATGGGAAATAGCTCCTCGATTTTCAGAATTACTGGCAAATACTGAGGTTCAATTTATACAGGACAGAGTGAAACTCCTCCATACCAATGATATGCCCACAAGCGGTGGTCAAAGGAACCCTTGTGCTGGAAGTGTGCAACTTGAAAGTGATCTTTGTATAGAATATGACTGGTATTAGTTTTGTCTTTGGTAATCTCTTCAGTCTTCAGTGTGTTCTGCATTTGTATCTTGCATGCTTGCTTTTGGTATCTAGTACTGCAGTAAGAGACTTATTTTATGTATGGTACATCTATGGGGTTTTCTCTATGCTATTGAGCTATGTGGATTTGCCCTGGATCTCTTATAAGTTATAACTTAAAGTATTATGTTTCATGATATTATGTTTCACTTTCGAAATCAATTGTTAATTTGTTACCAATTATTGTCTTTCCATATGTGTCTTACATCAAGGAGTTGCTATTTTTCTTGGCAATATTTCTTGTAAGATGGGGCATAATGATGTTAAGCTGTGATTGCATGTGGTTGCTTAAATCTAGTTGCTATTGCTCAGGCTGATTACTTGTTTGTTTGCTTGGACAGCCAGGTTGGTTCTTGCTTTGGGGGCTGAACCAAAGCTCGACATGGTACCAGGGGCTGTAGAATATGCTCTGCCATTTTCCACTTTTGAGGATGCATGTGTAAGTATTTGAGGTATTAAATTGATTGCTTTATTTGTTATGTGTTTGTACTTACCTTGATGCTGGCGTGGGGCATTACCCATATATATTTGACTCTTTCAGTATATGACTACTTACAGAGGATTGGGTTGACTGTAAGGAAAGCAAAACACAAAATTCCAGTTACTATTGACACTTTAATTCTAGTTGAAATTTACAATGGAGAGAAAAATAATTATAAATTGCTCTGTGGATTCTCTTGTTACATCAGATACTGTAATTGAACAAGAAACTACCTATCATTGGAATGATGGAATCTAGAGCAGCGTGATGATGGTGGTAATACATGTAGAGTAAAGCCTTAAACCCTGAAGTATAAAAATAATTAATGGATGCCTGCAATCTAAAATGAAGTATACGTATAGCAACTTTACCTCTCTGTTTGTAAATTGTAAGGGAACTGTGTTATGTAGCAGAAATTCTTAAAGAGGTGAGATTTTTTTTCCCTTTATGGACTATGGAGTTGCTTTTCCCTCCTATTCTATTTGTCATAGAGCTTACATAGAGCAAGTTTTCACAACTTAAATTATCAACTTAGATTTAAAGTACATACTTGCTGGAGAGAATGCAATAGAGAACGTGAGATTCGATCGTGTTATCATTGGGTTGGTGTTTGGTGTGAGGATGAAAACAAAGTTTGTACTTCTCAGCCAAAGAGTTGAGGCAGTCAATTCATGGCCCAACCGCCCGAGATAGTATAAAACTGTAGGATAAACAACTTAGCTATTCTTTGTACCCTTGTATATTATTTGGCATGTATATCTGTTTACCATTTGGTCTTTTAAGATATATTTACTATCTGACCTGATGATATTTGATGTTGACCATCATTCATTTTTACAGAAAGTTAACGATAAATTGAAAGCTTTGGAGCGAAAGTATTTTGGTGAGGGATCCCCAATCCGGGTGGTAGTTGTTGGGTGTGGTTACTCTGGAGTGGAATTAGCTGCAACAGTATCCGAAAGACTGAAGGATAAAGGAATTGTGCAAGCAATTAATGTAAATAACACAATCTGTCCATCTGCCCCACCTGGTAACAGGGAAGCTGCCTTAAAAGTAATCTGTCTATCATAAACTTCATATGCTTTATTGCTATACAATCTATTCCTCCTCCCCTCCCCTTTTATTGCTTGTGTTTAAGTGAGGTGTTCAGATGCTATTTTATATTATTTTGTCGGCCTTTCTATGTTTGATAGAATACTTTCTATTATGCAAATCGTGATTTATTTTGTGACATCTATAGGTGCTCTCGGACAGAAATGTTCAGCTCTTTTTAGGGTATTTTGTTAATGCTGTAAAAAGAGCTGCTGATGTTGAGGTACTGAACCAGTTGACTGACGAGGGAAATAATGGCATGCAGCAAGATTCTAAAGAACTTGTTGTGGAAATTCAACCTGCTGAAAGGGGCCTGCAAGGGCAAAACCTGGAAGCAGATTTAGTTCTGTGGACTGTTGGCAATAAGCCTCGCCTTCCTCAGTTGGAGCCCTCTGATAAGCCCCACATGCTTCCTCTTAATCGCATAGGACAAGCAGAAACTGATGAAACTCTTCGGGTAAAGGGTAATCCACGTATATTCGCATTAGGTGACTCCTCTGCTTTGAGAGACTCCAGTGGAAAGCCTCTTCCTCCTACTGCACAGGTGTAATAGCCTGCGAATTTTTTATTTATTTATTTATTTATTTCTTATAAACTTTTGCTGCATCAGTATCTGTTTTGGCCACAATAATCTTTCTTCCATCTTTAATAGTGGCATTTTCCTTGATGTCATATCTTTCAGGTAGCTTTCCAGCAAGCAGATTTTACAGGCTGGAATATATGGGCTGCAATCAATGATCGTCCTCTTCTACCTTTCAGGTCAATTCTTCGATTCTATTTTGTTTATTGTATGCTTGTATGATTGAGTAATTTGGATTGGCCATTGGGACCAGGCCTCAGCTTATTCAAAGAACATTTCCTGCCAAAATATGTTACTTCCTTGGTCCCCAAATCTAATTCCCATTTGCCTTTTGCACAAGTTTTTAGGAAGGTGAATAGAGTAGTAAGTTAGTGGGGTTGATTAATTAAATGTGAATAAAAAAGGAAGATGTTGGGGTTTGGTTGATTAAAAGTGAATAAATCAATAAATAGATTAAGGTATTTAGGAACAGAGGGAGTCGTCTCCTTTAAAATAACTAACTGTAACTGTTAGTTGCCAAATTGAATGGTGCAGCTGAAAAGAGATGAAGTACTTGTCACCTCTATAATTTAGTTCTCTTGCTATTAAAACTCTGATACTACCTATTTGAGGTGAAACAAAGAGCCTGAGTAAGGAGTTACATATCCGTTATGTACATTTCATAGGAGGTTTAAATTATATGCCTTCAATCATGAGGCTGAGCTGCCACTTGCATGTCATCCTTCACAATTTAATTAGACTTAATGTACTCATTTTAAGCTTCTTGTAATTTCTGTTCAGTACTCCCAGGAATTTTCTGCTATGATGGCTGAAGATCTAGCTTAATCTTCTGATATTTAAATATATTTTGGCAACTTAAATTTAGGACCGATTGTAGTCGAAATCCCAACCTTCTGGTTCATTATAATGCTCACCAGGCCACAGCTGTGCATAACAGGATCACTTAAAGGCATTTTTTCTCTGGCCATAGACCCATTAGTGGGAAGATTTTTTTCCTCCAGGTCTATCGATTTGTTCCCCTCCCCCCAAACTAACTCTAAATGCTTTTCTAGTGTGTTGTGCATAGTACGAACAATATTGATGATGTGAATCATGTTGATTTGTACTCTTCGGTGTTGCAGGTTTCAGAACTTGGGAGAGATGATGACTCTAGGGAGATATGATGCTGCTGTTACTCCAAGTTTCATTGATGGACTAACCTTGGAAGGACCTGTTGGCCATGCAGGTAAAACTCTACTTCTTCGGCCCTTTCAAAATACCTATCCTCTTCTATTTGGTCAAACCGTCAAAGCATGATTCTTTTGTTATCTTGCTGCAGCGAGAAAACTGGCGTACCTCATCAGGTTACCAACTGATCAGCACAAGATTAAAGTTGGATTAAGCTGGTTCACGAAGGAGGCTATTGATTCCGTGGCAACTCTGCAAACTACCTTAACCAAAGTCCTTTCAGGCTCATCATAGTATTCTGCAAGTCTTGTACTATTAAAAGTTTTCCACAGGTGAGATAACTAGTCAGATTTTAACATGTACAAGAGTAAACTATGTATTGCACTTGCTGCAACTTACTATGTTTCATTTTTTTAACAACAATAATGTCCTTTGTAGGGCACTACATTACTCGTACAAGCTTACAAGCATCTCTGCTCTCCAGTCTATTTCCACAATCCGTCTTTTGTGAATCTCGAGTCCAGAATGAGAGAATAAAGGTAAGTTGGAAACAGAGTTGAGTGTTGCTTTTGTTTAAACTAAGATTGTATCCTTAATATTTATTGCAAATTACCCGTATATGCTGTATGAATGCCATCATCAATTCAGAAAAAATGAATTTACCTTGAGGATTTAAATAAACACAATACCCTCGACATTAAAAGTTGTAGAGTTGCCTCGTAGTCTCATTACATACATTATTGTAACTGTCACTCGCGTTAGATTTACATAAATTTTATAAAGGACTAAATATTGCTTCAATTTATGATAATGACATGATTTGTTCAATATGATCATTTTCCAAATAGAATTTTTTAATCCCAATTGATTGGAGAATATATAAGACTCTGTAGTACTGTATATATTTTTTGACTGCAAAACCCATTCCAAAACTTTGGTTAATTTTTTTTAGCATCCTTCAAAAAATTAAGTATAGTTGGTACTCGGGCAGTAGCAGTAAGGAGTTATACAGATTTCAATACAATGATATTCCAAAAGATTAATGTTCTGCTGAAGGAACGTTTGATTATAATCAATTAATCAGAATTCACAATGTTACTAGAAGGTTCTTAATTTTATATTTTGATAGATAATAGTATTCTAATGTCTTTAATAATACTGTGTCTTTTAAGGGATAAAAATTCTCGTTTTTTACTAAAATCGAACTATCATACCTTTTTCATATTGAAATCTGGCTTATTATTTTGTAAACACATGTAATATCAGAGTTAGATATTGAATCAAATACCAATTACCAAACTTTAAAATTTATCTTAAATTATAGCATAATAGTATCAATTGTCTTTAGTTCTTTAAAAATAAATCTTTCAAGCTAAATCTTAAACTTTTAGGGATAAAAATTCTGGTTTTGTATTTGATTTAACTATCATACGTTTTCAATATTAAATCTTGCTTATATGTTTTTAAACACATGTAATATCAGAGTAAGATATTGAATCAAAGAGCAATTACCAAACTTTAAAATTTATCTTAAATTGTAGCATAATAATATCAAAGTATCAATAGCAAGAGTCCCAATTTTATACAAACACTTCTTAAAAATCTATAAATACCCCTTTACCTCAGGCTCCAAAATACCCAAATCAACCATCAAACTCTTTTGTTTTATATTATATTGAGTAAACAAAACAAATACCCTGCAAAAACAATGAAGACAATTATATTCATCGCTTTACTAGCTCTTTTCGTAGGAGGAACCTTTGCCCAAGAAGTGCAACCAGAGGTGTTCTTACACCCGCACGGGCCGCGCCTACTCCCACATCCTCACCCACACCCTCACCCTCACCTTAAGCCACCTCACCATCGCCCCTTGTTCCCTGGGTGGAAAAGGTCATTGCCACCATTGGCTGATTTACCACCATTGCCTCCATTGCCTGCTGGCATTGATTGCAAGAAAGAAGTAGGAAATTATCTTATTAATCATCCTCAAGGTTCATTGAGTGATGAATGTTGTTCGTTACTCGAAAACGACCCAAATCCCATAATCAAGAGTATTTACAACCAAGCATGCTCCGCTGGTGCTGCACCTGCTCCTAGTGCCCAAGAAGTGCAACCAGAGATGTTATTACACCCGCACGGGCCGCACCTACTCCCACATCCACACCCACACCCACACCCTCACCCTTACCTTAAGCCACCTCACCATCTCCCCTTGTTCCCTGGATGGAAGAGGGCATTGCCACCGTTGGCGGATTTGCCACCATTGCCTGCTGGAATTGATTGCAAGAATGAAGTAGGAAATTATCTTATTAATCATCCTCAAGGTTCATTGAGTGATGAATGTTGTTCATTACTCGAAAACGACCCAAATCCCCTAATCCAGAGCATCTACAATCAAGCATGTTCCAGTGGTGCCGCACCCACTCCTAGTGCCCAAGAAGTGCAACCAGAGATGTTCTTACACCCGCACGGGCCACGCCTACTCCCACATCCTCACCCACATCCACACCTTCACCCACATCCTCACTTTATGCCACCTCTCCACCGCCCCATCTTCCCTGGATGGAAGAGGGCATTGCCACCATTAGCTGATTTGCCACCATTGCCACCATTGCCTCCATTGCCTGCTGGAATTGATTGCAAGAATGAAGTAGGAAATTATCTTATTAATCATCCTCAAGGTTCATTGAGTGATGAATGTTGTTCGTTACTCGAAAACGACCCAAATCCCTTGATCAAGAGTATTTACAACCAAGCATGCTCCATTGGTGCCGCACCCACTCCTAGTGCCTAAGAATTTTTTTAAGTACTTAATATGTTACGTTAGTTTTATCATTCTTTTTTATAATGGAATAAATGTGGTAATCACATATTTATGTACTGGTTAGCAGTACAGTTTAATTTTCATATATCATTAATAAAGTTTATTTTTATAATATTTTTTTTTTCAGCCACTTATGTATTACGGAATACTATTTACTACGTGTCTACGTTTGCTTTTTTTTTTTTTTTGGCCTTGTGATACAATCTTTTACTCGATAATTTTTTGTTACAACTTATGCTCGTGTGTGGTTATAGAACATACTTCCTTTAAGTGCTATAACATATTCAAGTTAGTTAAAAAAATGCTCTATGATTTTGGCCTAAAATTGTCACCTAAAATCACAAGCGGAATATTTTGTAACCAATACTCAGACCATAGATTAATCTAATTACCAAAAAAAAAATATCGATCAATTGTTGTACAAATTACTCCGTACTTTCTATCTCAACCAACAAATTTTACTCTGTACAATTTACTGCAATCATTTGCACCAAAAAAAAAAAAAAAAAAAAAAAAAGAAAGAAATATTAAAATCTTTATTATTTGACACACAAGAATTCAAACTCGGACCCTCAAGGCTTGATGAATTCAGGGCAAAAATCTGTAAATATTATCATAAAAATAATTGAGATGTTTCTGACAAGATCAACATAATTATGGTGTTAATTATTTATAAACGATGTACAAGAGTTAAAGTGAAGTGGATAAATAATATTATAAATTAGCAGTCAAGAGTATATAAATACTCTTGCTAACTTTTTTTTTTTTTTTTTCTTTTGTATAAAATACTTGCTTGCTTACTTATTTTTCTCAATATAATTTTTTTAACGGGAATATTGAACTTTTTTTTTTTTTTTTTTACTCTTGACTATTATCTAGGATTGCACAATTACTAAATGAGAAGTCAAGATATTACTTTGATATGTACGTAGTATGATCAATTTTTTTGATTTTTTTAATAAAAATGGATAACAACAATACTTTTTTTTTTTTTTAAGGGTTCCAAATCTTTATGTTTTGTTGAAGGAACGTTTGATAATAATCAGAATTCTATATACACAATAAGATCTCTGGTCTTTTATCATAAAAAAGAATATTCTTGTGTATTTATACTATTATTATTATTTTTATTATTATTATTATTATTATTGTTATTATTACTATTATTATTATTGTTATTATTATTATTATTATTATTATATCTCTAAAGCTAATAACTTAATTAAGGGTAATATTTTATAAGGGATAGAAATTCTAGTTTGGAACATAAAATAACGAACAACTATAATCTAGATATTACCATCATCCCTTCAAAAAAAAAAAAGATATTACCATCATATAGTTCTAATAAAACTCTATTAAATTTTAAAAAAAAAAAATCAAAATAATTACATAATAAAACTTATATTTTTTTTTGAAGAGATAATAAAAATTATAGTCTTATAATTAAAAGATTGTATATATAGTAATATTAGAGTCAGAGTTTGAATCAAATATCGACTCTTAAAATTTATCTCATAATACTATTGCGCGCCTAATAATATCAATTCAAGAGTCTAAATTTATGTAACCACTTCTCAAAACACTATATATACCCCCTATTGGCCTTATACCTCAACTTCAAAATTACACAAGTCAACCTTCATACATCATACCCTTTATTGAGAAAACAAAATCGAAACAATAAACCCTACAAAAACAATGAAGACAGTTATATTCATTAGTTTACTAGCTCTTTTCATAGGAGGAGCTTTTGCCCAAGAAGTTCAACCGGATACGTTCCTACACCCGCACCTACACCCTCTTCCTCACCCACACCCTCACCCTCATCCGCACCCACACCTGCACCCTCGCCTTAAGCCACCTCACCATCTCCCCTTGTTCCCCGGGTGGAAGAGGTCATTGCCACCATTGGCTGATTTGCCACCAATATTCCCACCATTGCCTCCGTTGCCTGTTGGCATTGATTGCAAGAATGAAGTAGGAAATTATCTTATCAATCATCAACAAGGTTCCTTGAGTGATGAATGTTGTTCTTTACTCGAAAACAACCGGAGTCCTCTAGTCAAGAGCATTTACAACCAAGCATGCTCCGGTGGTGCTGCATCCCCTCCTAGTGCTTAGAAAGTTATTTTAGTACGTTATTATTAGCATAGCAATAGTTTAATTATTATTTTATATTATGCAATAATAGTCATTAATTAGGATCTTTAGATTAAAATAAATGTGGTAATCACATATTTAGATAGGTACTGCCGTACTAGTTCTCGTGGGTTCATTAATTTTGTAGTTTTGATATAATAAAGTTTATTTTGTAGTTTTACTCGTATTAATTTTACATAAATCATTTGCGTTTTTTTTCCCTTCTTACGATGATCTTTTACGGGAGTATTTTTTTGTAATTATTGTTATACAACGTTAGTTAGGCCCCGTTCTTTAGAGCTGCTTTGCTCTGCTCTGCTGAAATCTGCTCTGCTCTGCTTCAATCTGCTCTGCTCTGCCCTGCTTAAAATTAATACTTAATATTGAATTATTATAATAATAATGTATATTTAATAATAATAATAATAATAATAAATAATTAATACTTAATGATAATAATAATAAATATTTAATAATAATAATAAATAAATAATATTTAATAATAATAATAAATATTTAATAATAATAATATATAATTAATATTTAATAATAATAATATATAAATAATATTTAATAATAATAATATATAAATAATATTTAATAATAATAATAATAAATATTTAATAATAATAATATATAATTAATATTTAATAATAATAATATATAATTAATATTTAATAATAATAATATATAAATAATATTTAATAATAATAATAAATATTTAATAATAATAATATATAATTAATATTTAATAATAATAATATATAATTAATATTTAATAATAATAATATATAATATTTAATAATAATAATATTATTAAATATTAATATTTAATAATAATAATAATTAATATTTAATAATAATAATAATTAATATTTAATAATAATAATATTAATAATAATATAATTAATATTTAATAATAATAATATTAATAATAACATAATTAATATTTGATAATAATAATATTAATAATAATAATATAATTAATATTTAATAATATAAATATTATTAATTATAATTAATATTTAATAATAAAATTTAATGATTATAGTAGTAGTAGTAGTAGTAGTAGCAGTAGTAATAATAATAATTGTAGTAATAATAATAATAATAAAAATAATAGTAATAATAATAATAATAATAATAATAATAATAATAATAATAGTAATAATAATATTAGTAATTATAATAATATTAGTAATAATAATAATATTAATATTAATGAAATCTGCTCTGCTCTGCTCGGCTCTGCTTCAATCAGCTCTGCTCTGCTGAAATCTGCTCTGCTCTGCTTTGCTCTGCTCTGCTGAAATCTGCTTTGCTCTGCCCAGAAGCACAAAAGAACAGGGCCTTAGAAAGTGCTTTATATTTTTGGCCTAAAATTGGTGTCTACGACTCTACGTGACGAAGTATCTACTCCAGCCAATATTCGAACTAATAGCTTAGGTTTTAAAAAAAAAATGATCAATTACTTAAGAAAATACTTTGTTGTTTCTATCTCAAGATTCTCAACGAACCTGGCTTCAAAAAAAAAAAAAAAAAAAAAAAAAAAAAGATTCTCAACGAACCCATTCAACAAATTTACAATTTAATTCTTTGCAACCAAAAAAAAAAAAAAAAAACGATCCCTTACTTGGATCCAAAGTCTGATGAATTAGGGCATAAATTCGTTGTTAAAGTGAAGTGGATGAATTGAATAATATCAAAAGGAATTAAGTTTAACGAAATAAATGAAAAGTATCAAAAGTCAAAATAAAACGATACTAGTAATTAAAAGTAGTACTCGTAGTTGTTAGTAGATCCGCTATAAAAATTTCTTGATCGGAAAGTTCACACACTTCTCAAATAGTTTTACGTTTCAAGTTGACTATATTAATTTCTTTTTGTTCTTTGAACGGGAGTTGACTAAATTAATTTATTACCCTTGAGCTTGTCAAGATGAACTTTCTCAATTAAAGTACAACTGTACATGCAACCATTATAATCATTGTAATATATTATTGTATAACAATTCTACGGCAAATCATTGGTAAATTTGATTATCAAAAAAAGAATAAAATATTTTCAATGATACTAAAAGTTTAAAACACATTGGTGATCTGATTGCTATGATTTTAATTACCATTACTAATCTACGCATGATCTATGCGTGATTTTGTAATGAATTCCTAACTTAATTCTATTTTAGGAAGTATATTTAATGCTTATATATAACCTTAAGGGCTACATATAACATTACCCTAAATTAAAAATAAAACAAAAGAGTAATGATAATTATTTTTTTTTAAAAAAAAAAACCTAATTGAAAAGTTAGAAGATAAAATAACAGAGGGGATAATAAAAAATGAATGGACATACACAATAGAATAGTAAGATTCTAGGCTTTTTTTTCATAGATAAGAATATATAAGTGTTTTCAAAATAATAAATCTCTAAAGCAAAATATCTTGATTGA
The DNA here is from genome assembly GCF_948465745.1 of Chenopodium album. Taxonomy (NCBI): domain Eukaryota; kingdom Viridiplantae; phylum Streptophyta; class Magnoliopsida; order Caryophyllales; family Amaranthaceae; genus Chenopodium; species Chenopodium album. The sequence continues at coordinate 5,241,910 of NC_137855.1, forward strand.
TTTTTTCTTTTTTTTTAAAAAAAAGCTAAAGATATGATATTAATTAATTCGAGGTGATAATTTGTAAGGATAGAATTTCTGGTTTGTACATAAAACAAACTACGTAGTAATATTTTACGATGTAATTGCGTAGTCAGGGCCGTAGCAATGATTTTGGGGGCCCTGTTCCAAATCGAATAAGGGGCCCTTAATAATGTAAATTATACAATTTTTTTAAATCTATAATTTAGACAATGCACAATTTTCCTATATATACATTGCAAAATGCTTTCATATAACAGTGATATATTCAATTGGAGAATTGCTCCATATCGTTGATTCTCAATCTTTTTTCAGAATTATAAGAACAATTTCGACCTTCAAAAAAAAAAATAAAATACTTAGATACAAAATAGTATAAAGTATAAATAAATCAATTTGTGTTAAAATTAAAAATTAAAAATTAAAAATTACTTCAATTGACATTATCAAAACAAGAAAAAAATTAATAAAAAAAATTATAAATTGATTCAGTTGACATTATCAAAACCAGAAATAATTATACTCTATCAGCAATCATCAACCAACACTCTCCCAACTATTGTTTAAATAATGTACAAAAATTGCAAATAATACATTAATACCGATTACCGAGCAAGTGATAAGATCAAATAAAAACAAAGATATTACACATATTAATGTCTGGGAAGATTGAATGATTTGATGAGCCGACGTCATATTTTCATACTTCAATTATTCAATTGCTTAAAAACCAGAAATAATTTTTTAAAAAATCAAAAATTACCTTAAATCGATTCCATGAACAACCGAACAAAGAACTGAAATTAATTGCTTCAATTATTATTCCTTCAAGCCTTCCAATTGCTTCAATTCGTTCCCCTCAAAAAGATAAAAAAAATTGATTCAAGCCTTCGATTCGTTTTTGATTTTGTATAATTGTATGATTTGTATTAATTGGGAATAGATGAAGATGATTGAATATAATTATGGAAGATTGATATTGATTTCTCATTGCCATTGTTATATAACAAAAATAACTTGAATTTGACTGAATTTATTTCTTTTTCCGTTGAAAATTTTTGAATGGAAATTATGCTAATACAATTTTCCATAGAATTGATTGATGTAATTATGGAGAAATTCAGGAAATTGGAGCAATTAATATGGAAGGTTGAAACAAAGAGGAAAAAATGGAAAAAATTAGCGTGATATATTCGTGATTAATATTACTGCTGCTTGATTGCCTGCTTTAGCGTTAAAAACAAGAGATACTTTTTTTTTTTTTAACAAAATTGGGCCCCTTTAAATTGGGGGCCCTGTGCAAGAGGGCACCTTGCACATGCTATTCTACGGGCCTGTGCGTAGTAGCTATAAGACTATAAGTAGAATAAACACATATAATATTAGAGTTTGAGTAAAATACAAATTCCATAATAGTTTAATATCAATCTCATAGAATCCTAAACTTATACAAGTACTCCTTAAAACACTATATAAACCCCTTTATGCCTCAGCTTCAAAATCACACAAATCAACTTTCAAGCCCTATTATTGTGTATTATTGAGAAAAAACAAACCAAAACACAAAACAAAAAAAAAAAAAAAAAGAAAAGAAACCCTACGAAAACATGAAGACAATCATATTCATTGGTTTACTAGCTCTTTTCATAAGAGGAACCTTTGCCCAAGAAGTGCAACCCGAGGTGTTCCTACACCCACGCCTACACCCACACCTACACCCTCACCCACATCCACTTCCTCACCTTAAGCCACCTCACCATCGCTACATGTTCCCCGGATGGAGGAGGGCATTGCCTCCATTGGCCGATTTGCCACCATTGCCTCCATTGCCTGCTGGTATTGACTGCAAGAATGAAGTAGGAAATTATCTTATTAATCATCCTCAAAGCTCATTGAGTGATGAATGTTGTTCATTACTCGAAAACAACCCAAGTCCTCTAATCAAAAGCATCTACAACCAAGCATGTTCCGATGGTGCTGCACCCCCTCCTAGTGCCCCTCCTAGCGCATAAGAAGTTATTAATACGTAATTAGCATGCAAAAATTTTATTATTATATTTTTATATAACGTAATAATAGTCATTAGGAACTTTAGAATAAAATAAATGTGGTAATCACATATTTAAATATGTAGTTAAATAGTGAATTACTGATAGTTCTCTTTAGGGAAATTAGCAGTTTGTTTTTATATATAGTTCGTTTTGATATCATTAATTGAGTTTATGCCAAAGGTTTAATTAATCCTATTATTGTTTATATGTTGTCTTTGCAATTTTTATTTGTTTATTTTTTATTTTGGCCATTTATATTCTACGCAATGATTTGTTGTTACTCGTATACATTATATGCTTGTGTCAGGTACTCAGGTTATATATAACAAACATTGCTAAAGCTGAAGTCAATCGGTAAAAAACGAAAAAAAAATATAAATCGATCAAATACTTAACAATCACTCCTTAGTTTCTATCTTAACCGAAAAAGTTTTACAATTTTTGCACGAGAAAAAAAAATATATATTATAGTTTTAATTGGCCACAATTTAAGTTTGTAAATCCATACTCGAAGCGAATAGATCAGACAGTGTCACAACTTTATTTTTTTTTTAATTTTCTCAAATATGGTAATTGACAATTTTTTTCTCTGCAAATATGCATTTCGAATAAAAAATTAATACTCATGTATAACCCTACCCTAACCAACCCAATGTTAACTAAAAACTAACTTGACTTGCTTTATGATCTGAACTCAAACCTCCAATTGATCTAGCTACTAAGTACTAACCTAATATTGATTTAATTTGACCCGACAATCAACAATTCTCCCTCCCGGTTCCAGGAGATCCTGGGATCGATTCTCACCTCGGCCCTTGTGGCTCTCTAAACACCAAAAAAAAAAAAAACAATTCGAACACTAAATGGCACTTGAACAATTTAGAACACTAAATAATGGTGTTATAGGGGTTACACGATTTGTAGAAGATTTTAGGTTTTTACTTCCTCCGTTTTCTTTTACTTGCAACACACCTTTTAGGCACGCAGTTTTAGGAGATGATTAGTGAGGATAAACGAGCGATTTAAGGCTGTGTTGCAAGCAAAAAGAAACAGAGGGAGTATATTTTTATATTTTTATAATTAATTAAGATTAAATTATTCTAGAATTTCTATACTATTCTCTAAATCGAAATATCTTCATTATAATATTCTTTATTAAGGGATTAGAATCCTGTTTTCGCCCTTTTTGTACTTAAATACCATACACATGTAATTAGGGAATCCAGCTTTTTTGTATTATTTAGGTATGAATGCATAAAATATTGGAGTTAAAGATGGAATCAAACCCTAATTCCAAAATTTATCTTTTTGTCTGTTCATCACAATACACCTCTTTCTTAAAAGCATTATATAAACCCCTTTAATCCCTAAGAAAACAAACCAATAATGACCCACAAAAACATGAAAACTTTTATATTCATTGGTATACTAGCTCTTTCTTTAAAAAGAACATTTGCCCTAAGGGCCTGTTCATATTTACTGAGCTGAACTGAACTGATTGAAACTAAACTGAACTAAACTGATTGGAGCTGAACTTAACTGAATTGAGCTGAAATGAATATTTTATGTGAGAGGGAAATTAATAGCTAAACTGAACTGGTTAGAGTTGAACTGAACTGATTGGAGCTGAACTGAACTGAACTGAAATTAAGTAAATATGAACAGGCCCTAACAGTGAAAGGGGAAAAGTTCCTAATCCCAACCCCTTACCGTAAACTCTACCCTCAGCGCGCATTACGTTAATCCACCTTACTGTCGCCTCTTAATAATCCACCGATAGATTCATAGAAGAGGCCTCCATTGCCTGATTTAATTTACGACAATTGCCTACATATTGTTCGCCAGGCCAACATTGCCTCCAAGGTTCCTTGAGTGCTAGCTGAATGTTAGTTGCTCATTATTCAAAAACAACTCGATTTACTTAAATTAGTCAAGATTATCTACAACCAAGCATGTTCCGGTGGTGCTGCACCCTCTCCTAGTGCTTAAAAATGATGTTAGTTCTTAGTACGTAATTAGCATGCAATAGTTATGTTTAGTTTTTACATTAAAGTGCTATGATATAATAATAGCAGTCATAGAGTTCAGGTTGAAATAAATCATTGTGATCAACCGATAATATGATCATATGCTTCAATAATTTTGTTAACACAAAGTCTTATATGTGGATGGTCACACCGTGTGGCATGGGTTACTTTGTTAGCATTATAGAGGTTACTTGGTTAGTGTTAAAGGGGTTGCTTTGTTAGTGTTATAGGGTTCCTCAGTTAGTGTTATAGGGGTTACTCAGTCAGTATTATAAGGGTTACTTGGTCAGTGTTAGATAGATTACTTTATTCTTTTTCTCACACGGTGTGGCTAGCCACACACAAGACGAGTAGCCACACACAAGACGAGTTTATTAATTTCTGCGTGAGTAATAATTTTCTCTAGGCATGTTAGGATAGTTGACAGTTGACAATATAGGATTAATATGTGGTTGGTGCACCCATGGTGCACCCGAAAAGAACATTAGGTATATTTAAAAAAACATGTTCGAAAAAAGAACATTATATATATTAATAAAGAACGCGAGCATAATATGTTCTTTAAATTTGATTAAAATGTTCTTTGAGTTTGAACTATATGTTCTTTAATGTATGTAAATTGATATAAAAAAAATATTTTTAAAAAAAAACAATTACTCGAGTAACGAGGAAAAAGAACATGTTCTTTAATGTATTATCATGTTCATTTTGTAAATACTTTATGTTCTTTGGCTAGAGGTAATCAAAATTAGACCGGCTCGGCCCGATTTTGGACGGATTTTGGGCAGAATTTTCGCCTCCCAAATCGGGTTGGACCCGACCCATAAATTTAATTTTTGGGCGGGATTGGGAATGTGTTTTTATGCATTTTAATTGAATATTTTTACTCGACCCGAAAGCCCTCACGACCGGACCATTTTGGGCGGGTTTGTGCCCAAAAACTTCGGCCCAAAACCCTGCCCAACCCGAAAAGTGAGCTAATTTTTTAACCTTAGTCTGACTTGCCCAATGATCACCTCTATCTTTGTCAAACACAAACATGTTCTTTTTTGTCATATATAATGTTCTTTTTCAAATACGTTCAACCACCCGAGTAACCAAGAAAAATAACGTGTTCTTTTTGTAAAAACTTTATGTTCTTTTGTAATGTCATGTTCTTGTCAAACATAAACATGTTCTTTTGTCAAATACAAGTATGTTCTTTTTAAAACACTAGCATGTTCTTTTTTTTGCCCATGTTCTTTAAAATATGTCTAATGTTCTTTCCGAGTGCACCATGTGCATGGTGCATCCGGGTGCACTATACTATTTTCAATATAGGATTAATCGACTTTACTTTTTTTTGAAAAAAAAAAAAAATCATTAATAATTATCCATACAATATCCACAATGATATATAATGTAGAATTCTAAACCAGATTTAAAGGAAGATGCATAACTTTTGCATTAGAGTCATGACTTTTCTACATTTTGCGCACAGCTCATACTCCATCGCTTCAAACTTGAGATGTTGATGTTTTGATTACAACATATAGGCCAGGGTTGATGACAAGACTAAATTGATTGAATTCAAGATTCAAGGTTGGAAATAATATAATTTTTGAAGATTATTTCAACCTAAACAACCAAAAAAAAATGAAACCCGACCTAACTAGAAGAAGATATAAGAAGATTGAGAGAAAAAGAGAGAAGAGGAGGCACGGAATAGAGTTTACTTAAGTCTAAGTTTTATATTTTTTTCCATGCTTTTATGCCATGTGATATTATACACAAATTTCCATACGTGGTTGGCCACACCGTATGGCCGAGGTGGTCAAGGGACTCAAGGGTTACTCGGTCGTTCAGGGGTTACTCTGTCGTTCAGGAATTAATCAGGGATTAATTACTCGGTCGGTTAGTATTCTAGTGTATGTCAGTCGACCACACGGTGTAGCCAGTCACGAAAAAAATGCACCAAATATTATACATACACAATTATTTAATTTGTTGTAACCAATTATTTGTGTATGTCATACAACAATTTTGTTTGACATATTCAAGTTAGTTAAAAAAAAAGTGCTTTTTTTGGTGTTTAAATAATTACAAGGACAATCCTCTTTAATATTGGCCTAAAATTGGAACCCCTAAAACATGATGACGAGGTAGCTAGTACTAGTAATTCGTAATGGATTGCTTGTCGCATAAATTAATTCTAACTAATTTATGCAACATTTATCATGGTAAGGGACTAAGGGTACTAGTCCAACATTATAAACTATAATTCCAATTGTAGTTGATAAATTTCGAAATATCAAAGCACCGAAAATGTAGTAATTTATAATATATAGACGTAAAAAGTAGGTGTCATGAATAAATTCATGGACCTACAAACTATATCACTCAAGAGCAAATGATGGACTTTAATTAATTAAATATGGTACGTATATATATTTACATACTTCGTATATTAATACATACGATACTATGTTAGAAGTCTTAGCACCAAAAACATATATCTATATATACATATATGAGTTAGTGAGTTACTAAATAAAGTTATAAATTGAGTAGCAAGCATTTTAAGGTAGGATTGTGGGACTCCTATAAACCTAAATGCAATTAATAAAGCTAAGCTAGTACGTAGGTTGTATTAGTAATACTTGTTGGAACCCAATGTGTATCACTTGTGAGTGTCCCACATTGAAGAAAGAGGAAAGGTGGTTCCACTTTATAAGGTAGAGGAGTAACTCCTACTATTGCCAATTGGTTTTAGTATGGAAGCTCCAAAGCCTTGTATGTGGCCCAAACTCTCATCCTCCTTGTTCGGGTTGCCCAGGCCCATTTCACATTGTTTCGAAATTTAACAATACTGTTGAAGCTAATTAATCGTCTTGTTTTTGGGGTTTTTATTATTATACTAATTAGGAGTATTTTTTGGGGTTTATATATATACTAGATGAAGCCCGTGCGATGCACGGTTTGTTTGATTTTTTTTTATTATTATTATTTTTGTATTTATGAGCTAAAATTTGTTATATATTAAGATAAAATTCCTAATATTAAAAGATAATATTTAATATTTAATTAATTTAAACTTAAAAATTTCATTCGCCAATTTTGCTTACGTGGCATTTGAATTATTTAATTCTAAAAGATATTAATAATCTCTTGTTTAATTGGCTACTACTAAGATTTATAATACTACATGGCGCGCTGAGAAAATTAAATCCTACGCGGCTCTCTAAAAACTCAGGAAAAAACTTCCCTTTATATATATATACTAGATGAAGCCCGTGCGATGCACGGTTTGTTTGTTTTTTTTTTTTTTTTTTTTTTTTTGTATTTATGAGCTAAAATTTGTTATATATTTAGATAAAATTCATAATGTTAAAAGATAATATTTAATATTTAATTATTTTAAACTTAAAAATCTCATTCGCCAATTTTGCTTACGTGGCATTTGAATTATTTAATTCTAAAATAAATTAATAATCTCTTATTTAATTGGCTATTACTAAGATTTATAATCCTACATGGCGTGCTAAGAAAATTAGATCCTACGTGGCTCTCTAAAAACCCGGGAAAAAACTCCCCTTTATATATATATATTAGATTTTTCGTTCCAACTTAATCGGATGTCTTTGAAAAGACGTGTATACATGTAAGAATAATTGATGAGTGGCCTTAACAATGTGCAAATGTGAGAGAACATACAGTTTTAATTTGTTTCTTAACAAACTTGTTTAATGTGTTGTTTTAAGACTACGTCATTCGCCTCCGTTAACTTGATTATTTAGTCCATAAAAACAATGTGAAACATTTGGACTGTGTAACACTGCCTGACCATTATAAGATCACTTTTGAGAGTTACTTCAAAGTTTTAAACATTGTTTTTACATACATACTTTGTACTTCAGATCACCTTTATTATCGATACTTGTTTTTATCATTTTCGATTGTTTTTATGTATGCTAAAAGTATGATTATAGGAATAATGACTTTAGAAATTAAAATATAAGTACATTATGACTGTAAATAATAATTGACTCTTTTACATCATACTTCAAGTGCAAGGTTACAAATATAATGTGGTTTCATGTCGTTTTAAAGCTAGAGGGAGTGATGTGTCGTGAAAATATATTTTTTTGCCAAAAAAATTTGTGAAAAACGTCGTATTCTTCACTTCCTGAGATTATCGGCTAATTAATAAAAATAGACATGCCAACAACTATAATTACTATTCTGTTACTAAGATTGATAGTGAGATTAAGATGAAATAAATGTTTGCGTTAGGCGCCGGATTTCTTGATACATATATTGATCAATATTAATCAATGAAAAGTCATTTCTTAAAAGCATAAAGCTATTACATAAAGCCAGGGGTTTTTTTTAAATCTAAAATACTTTTTATTTATTTTTTTATTGTGAGTACATTAGAACATATACAATGACAACAATAACTTATTTTAGATTTTTTTTTTTTGGTTTTATTCCACATTTTAATACTTGTATGCATTTATATATAAATGTGGATTAATAGAGCATAATTTTTTTTAACTAAGATGGTAATACATGTGATTTTCATTCAACGAGGTTTTTGAATGCATTTTTAGTATTTGATTATATAGATAAAGATCGTTGAATAATGATATCACGTGGCACATAAACAATTTTAGGAATGTCTTTTAATATATATAAACTTGTACACAAATTTTTGTATGCGGCTGGCCACATGGTGTGGCAGGGGTTACTTATAGGGTGTTACTGGTTTGGTATAGGGTTTTGGTCTGGGATTACTTGTAGGAGTTACTCAGAATACAAATAATCAATACAAGTAATCTATATAAGTAACCTCGGAATACAAGTAACACCGTACAAGTAAAACCTACCAGTAACCTGTACAAGTAACCTCAGGAAACAAGTGACCCAGAATACAAGTAACGCCCTACAAGTTTTCCCCGTCAGGCTGCCACACCATGTGGCCTCTGCCGCACTGAAAAACTTTTGATACTTGTATAGTATAATTGGTGTGGTGCTAAAGGTTGTTGGATGATGATGTGGCGTGATATCGGCGTAAGAAGGAATACATGTGGCACATAAACAATTTTAAAAACGCCTTTTAATACACAGTATAGATAGATAATATTAATACGTTGTAATCTCATACTTCCACCGTTTCTATTTAGTTGACACGTTTGATTTAGCCACATATATTAAGGAGAGGAGAGAGAGTGAGAGAGAATGAAAAAGCAAGTGGGGTAGCTTGTAAATGCAAGGTAAAAAGTTACCCCAAAAGAAAACGTATTAACTAAGGGCTTGTTTGGCATCATTTTTGGTTTTCAGTTTCTTATTTTTTTGAAAACTAAAAACCAAAATCAGGAAACAAGAAAAAGTTGTTTTCACTTTTTTGTTGTCAGTTTTCAAAATTATCATGATTTTAATAAGTCTAAATATTTTTTGATCCATTATGTAAGATATGTAACATACTTTTAAAAAATAAAAAACCAAGAAACAGAAAACCACAGCGATGCCAAACGGACCCTAAAAAAAACTTCCTAAAAAGGAATACGTGTCAACTAAAAATAAAGGGAGATAGTATAATGTCTTATACTTGCTCTTTTCACAAAAATTGTAATACTACCAAATCTTAAATGCTTTGTCTAAAATGTACGAAGTACTAAAATGTATTCAGCAATCGGATAAAAAAAACGAGTCAAACGTTACAGTTAATTGAAAATGGAAGAATTATGAGACTATTATTAACCCATTCACTCGAACAATTTTCTTTTTTTTTGGAAGAATTTCCTCAAACATTTATGATTGATTTTAAGATGCAGGAAAAAACTACTCTCTCAATTTATGACTCTTTGTTTGTCATTTACTCCCTCCATTCCCATTTATTTATTACGTTTATATTTTAAGTGTTCTTTTTTCTTTTTTTACATTTATGACCTGTTCATATTTACTGAATTGAGTTGAACTGAACTGAGCTGAAATGAATATTTTATGTGAGAGGGAGTTTAAGAGCTGAACTGAACTGATTGGAGCTGAACTGAACTTATTGGAGCTGAACTGAACTGAAATTAAGTAAATGTAAACAGGCTCTTAGTATCTATCCTTTTTTAGTCATTAATTTTAGACAAAATAACCATTGTTTAACAATTTCAATACTCAAAAGTCCTTATTTTTCCATGTATAATTGTAATTTATGTACTCCCTCCGTCCCAAAAAGAACGACCCATTTGGCAAAAACTTTGTCCCAAAAAGAATGACCCATTTGCATTAAAACACCCACCAATTTGCAACAATATTTGTGCAAAATTAGCTTCCCCATATAAAAATTTGATTTTGCATGGTATTTTATTACTTTCACTCTCTATTTTTTTTACAAACTCCACGTAAATTTATCTTTCCAATATACTTTTACTTCTTTTCACTTAACTTCCTTAATACCCGCGTAATCAACCCAAATGGATCGTTCTTTTTGAGACGGAGGGAGTACTATTTTAATATTGTAATTTTCAATACAAGTACTTATTATTACTTTCTCTCTCCTCCCTCCTCTACATACTTTCCTTACCCATATGCACAACATTGTTTGTATCAATAAATTTTACACAACTTTTTAGTAACCGCATATTTGTAAACGTAAAGATCGTAAAGAATATAAGGGAGGGAGGGAGGGAGTGTTATTTATTATTAGGCTCCAACTCTTCATCCCAACCTCGATTTGAAATGGAGTTTTGAATATTTTGTCAGGAACCATCCACTGAATATGTATCTTTGCCAACAACTATCCATTAGTGTATTTTTTATTTATTTTTTTTTAAAAATAAAAACTACCACTAATTTTGTAAGTAGTACTACCCATTTGTGTTTTCCGACTAGAATTTCTAGCAAATGAGCCAATTATCAATTTTTACTTATAAATTTTGTTACAACCCTCATATTTATAAGGAAAAATTGATAAGAACGATATACATGACTTTTAACCGATCTTCAAAAAACAAATAATTTATTTATTATCCCAAATAATGCCACTTTTGGGGGGCATTAAATAAAAAATCTAATAACTCATTTAACTTCTAGCCTTCATTTCTCATCTTTTTTTACAAAAAAAAAATTCAAAACATCGGATATCAACTACACAACCTATTGAAAACTTAGGTGTTATGGATGATAAAAATTAGTGTAATTTTGTAAGCAAGAATAAAATTTCCAAAATTCCACTATTTTCCCCGCGAAATCTCTTAAATCATTTTTTTTGAAAGAAATCTCTTAAATCATTATTACTACTCTTCTTAAAATTACAAATAAATAAATAAATAAAATACCTCTACGGCATCGTCTGTTAGTAAATCACCTAAGCAATCCGCATAAAATTAGGATATTCTTAATTGGAAACCTCGTATATGGACATGATAAGTCGAGTAACTAAAGTTTCGCTTTTTACAATAGGTGATTATGTAAATTTAATTGGATCTCACACCTTGATTACCACACAAAACTCGAACCAACTAATTTAGTTGTCATCCATAATCGCACACCTATCTAATTCTAGACGGATGGAATACCTAATAGTCAAATACTACGAATAGTCCACTCAACTCAAAAAAACCCGCGAATCAACTTTCTCCTCAGTAACTATTTCTCCCCAAAATCTCAACCAAAAAACTTCCCAACTTTCATGATGTACGAAAATTACCCATTAAAGTATGATCATTTTCATCTTCATCAACTACAATATACTTTTCAGTTTTCACAAGTACAGTTTTCCACCCTTTTTCTCTCTCCTCTACCTTTATATATTGAGAATGACTTCTGGGTTTGATGGGTATCGGGGAGTTATATCACATTCATTGAATCCTCTGTTTTTTGTTAACAAAACAATCAAAAAAGATGGGATTTTTTAGGAGTGAGAGTGTGATTTATAAGCCTGTTGATGAGGTTGATGTTGGTCCTGAGAGTGATGAAGTTTATATTAGTCCCATTGTCAAAGGTTTGTTTAATTCTTCTTGTTTTGTTAATGCCCACCAGGTGTTTGATGATATGTTTGTTCTTTTGTTTTTTTGATTTTATGACATTTATTGGTTGGATTGAATGATATTAATGAATTATGTGCATAATGTCAATTGGGTTTTGTGTCAAAACCCAAAAAAAAAAAAAAAAAAAAAAAAAAAAAAACAATTGGGTTTAGTCCCTAAACTTTTTTGTAATAAAGCATGAGTAAAAGAAAACTTGAATGTCAAAGAACATTATGGGAAAGTAAGTAAGATTATCAACTTTATGGTAAGGATAATTGTGAAAAAAAATTAGCTATGGTAAAAAGATAATGACTTGGAATCCTTTGAATAATTAATCACTTTAAGCATTAGGGTGATAATTATAGTTGGAAATGGAAGGGGCATACTCGGTTCGAGGGGCAATGGAAATATAAACTTAAATTAAAGAGAATGAAGATGACATTAGTTTGGGTTGAAGGGGTGATGTAGTTATAGTGCAGAGGGGAAGGATGGAAGATATTACCCTTGTATTGGGAGTAATACATTACTCAATTGAGATAATGGGTAAGTATTACCTCTAGAATGAAGTTAATAGTATCCCGGATTTCTCCCTCACACAATCACTACATCAACCCATCTACCTTAACCTTCACCCACCTTCGATCTCCTCAAAATTCTTCTATTTCCTCATCAATGCATTATTCCCAATCCAAGCATGCTTGAAGAGTGGAAAAAGCAATATGAGATTAGGGTGCGAGGGTGCATCTTACTAGCCCACTGATGAGATTGATCGAACACATGATAGTGATGATGTTTATATGTTAACCCTCGGTATCAAATTATTTTTTGTGGTTTCATAAGTCCCTCCTGGTATATTGATTATGTTTTTGTTTGTTTCTTTTAATTGTTTTATTTTTATTAGTTGGATTCTGAAAAAAGAATAGTTGCCAAAAAGGCTCGATTTGGTTTTGGTTGATCTTAATTAGGAGTATTTTTTTGTACATACCAACATTGATTTTACGTTTGTTTTGGCACTTTGTGCTGGATTTTATCAATTTTGTCAGATTTTTTGTTCACAAAGTTTTGTGACAATAAAAGAGATAATTGTAAGCATGTAACTGATTCCTGAATCTTGAATTCTGGGTTGAGAATTTATTAGAGGTACCATGTTGATAACAGTAAAGATTAAGAAATAATTAATTGTAGTCCTCACTGAAATTTTCTTACTTGTGCCCAGCTCCACGTATGGCGGGAATTTTGGTCAAACTCTTTGTTTGGATTCTGGAGTGCAGGATAGTTGGAATGATGTTGCTGTATTTCCTCAAGAAAGACAACTTGATTCATAAGGTACTTAAAACTTTGGCCACTTCTTGTTTGATAATGCTATCACATACCAATGGCATAGTAAAAAAGATGGTAATAGCTGTAAGAAGCTTCTCAAACACTATATGTCTTCAAGTCGTTTTATGTAGATGAGAAAAACATTTAATGTTATAATTAGTTTCTTACTAAAATAAGATTTGCAGCTTGTTTCATATGCCGAGTTGGAAGAGTCACCTGTATATGTTCCGTTACATCCTTCTGAAGGTATTACCTTGCTTGGGAACACTTCATTTAGGTGTTACTATTAACTATAAAGCTCATTTGACCGTGCTCTGTTAATAATCCTACTTTCCTGCCTTTATATTTTTCAATCAATTCAGTAAACCAACTCCTTCAGATATGGATATTTATATGCAGTATATATACACATTTGTGTAAACATCTGCAGATCCCCCAGAGAAAGAAGTGCAATGCATCAAATCTAACAGTAATCCATGTGAAAGAGTACAAGAGGTGCTACAATGCCTTCCTTCTTCTTCAGGAAGTATTTCAAGTGATACAAATCCTTGGTTTCGGCGCTGGACTATTATGGACTACTCAGAAGCCTACAGATCTGGAGTGCTGACTCCAAGCATGGTATAACTTTGCTGTTTAATATTTATGGAGTACTTATATGTCATTTTTATTTGGCTGTAACCTTATATGTGTGAAATTTTATTGCATCTCTTCCTTTACTCATTTTCTTTATTTCCTTTTTTTTATATAAGTTTGGGATGGTTGGGGGGTGAAATGCCCCTTTCAAAGTTGAAGTACCTTATTTTGATTCTTATTCTTTCTAGCTAGTTATAATATAGATTCATTCATGTGTACGCATACCATCTTTTACTTTTGTCCAACAATCAGAAATGTGTCTGTTTTTGGATGTATGTCACATATCAAGGGAACAAGTGGTTGAAGTGCTTCTTTTAGTTTGTTTGCAGGTGGCTGAGCGATTTATTACAGCTGTCGGACAATCATCTAATACTAAATGCAATATGTCGTTTTTTATTAGTTGTGATGCCAAAAATATTTTGGAACAAGCTGCTGAGTCTACTCTTCGTCATAATAAAGGTACTAGAGTTATGTGATAAAATAGTTCTTTTATTTTACATATTCCCACAATACTAAAAATCATGTTTCCTGTAATCCTTTGAGAAACTGTAATGATGACAATCAAAGAACTTCCTGAGTGTGTACATGCTACCATTAGTTCAGTCTCCTCACATCAGTACAGATTCAACGGATCTTGATTTCCTTTAACCTGAAAATCAGTAGCATTTTTTTTCTTTTATTGTAATACGAAGTATATTATTATGTGCCTCACTTGCTCTCCTCATGGTCAAAACGTCTTGCAGGAGAACCACTCTCTGTGCTGGATGGAGTGCCAATAGCCATTAAAGATGAAATAGACTGCAACCCTTATCCAACTACAGGTATGCTTATTTCCATAGTTTCTAAGTTCCTTTTTAAAACATAAAGCCATTCTTGTGATAATAGTTTGTGGAAAAATACTCTGCGTTTTTTTTTTGTAATCTCTTTTAGGAGGTACAAAATGGTTGCACAAGTTTAGATCCTGCGAAAATGATGCTTGTTGTGTTGAGCGTCTGAGATCATGTGGTGCGTTACTCGTTGGGAAAACCAACATGCATGAGCTTGGTGCTGGGACAAGTGGAATAAATCCTCACTACGGGTATTATGCCTTTCCTCATCTATAATCACATATATATTCTCTCTAGATTTTTCAAATCAAGGAAAACTGTGTAGGAGAAAAAAAAAATTGGCACTTTGGCAGTGTTGAATACTGTTAACTTGATGCAGTTCTGCAGAGAAAGCTTGTTTTACCATAATTTCTATGATCGAGTTTTTTTATTATTTTGTTCTCTTCCTTGATTACTGTAGGGCAACTCGAAATCCTTACAACACCAGTCGGATAGCTGGTGGATCTTCTAGTGGCTCTGCTGCCGTTGTTTCTGCAGGATTATGTCCTGTCGCACTTGGTGTTGATGGTGGCGGTAAATAAAATATCATATTGACGCATCACATTAAATGCTCTTGTACTTAAATTGACATGTATTGGATACTTGGCATTATATGTGCAGGCTCAGTTCGTATGCCTGCAGCTCTCTGTGGTGTTGTTGGTTTCAAGCCAACTTTTGGACGTGTGCCTCATACAGGGTGAGTACTATGTTCCTGAATTTCATCATCATGAGGGGAAATATAGAAATATCATTGTCATTCTTTTGCTGTTTTATTTTTTCTTAACAATATGAAGTCCAAATTGACTCATTTATTCTTATTTTGTTTATAGTGTACTTCCTCTTAATTGGACAGTTGGGATGGTTGGAATTTTATCCGGTACGGTTGAAGATTCTTTAATAACGTGAGAATTCCTATACTACATTTTTTTCAAGTACTTGCTCTCTTCATATGGGCTAATATTGTGAATAATCATGGGTTCTAATTTCAGTTATGCCGCTGTTAGTGGTCAGCTCCTCTCAGACCAGCCTACAGTTTTGGCGGTAATTTTGCTTAAACTCATAAGATAATTATAAGTTACAAGAACATAAATCACACTTCAGCTGGTGTTTCCTGCATTATATTTTTTTTTTCGCCATGGAATTTTTTAAGAGGAAGAGATATGAGTGAAGTACTAGAATTTTTCTTATTGGAGATTATCAAAATAAGAGTATGACAATCATGATTCACCAAGAAAGGAAAAACCAGCCACCATAAAATGGCTCCACCACTTTAAGCTCCAAGGGATGCTAGATATACAAGCCTGCTCAACAAAGCTCTTATTAAGAGTTTGTACAGCAGTGTATTTTGGCATTCCCAACAAACCATTAAACCTAGAAAATAGTCATTAACACTAATTGCCACAGGAATTTTCTTTTTACCTTCCAAGCTGATATCTAATCTATAAGTGTGAAAAAAAAAAAAAAAAAAAAAAAGCAACCAACACACCCATTGCATCCCCACAGTTTATTCTAAAATTTATGGTTGTATGTGAGATAGTTTACCTTACTAAAGAATATTACATGTTTTCCTGATGACATAATAGAATTATTTTAGTATCAGTTGAAGGCCCTCAAATAACATAAAATGGCTCAATGGTTTTACAGTTTTACTTCAGTAATTATGAGTTTATCTGCTCCTTTCGCTCACATTCTAGAAATGCAGTCTGCAATGAATGATTTTCCTTTGTCTAGGTTTGATCTTTTGCTTATTAGCACTGTCCTGTAAAATTTCTATTAGAAAAAGTCTGGTCGCTAACCTTGTTTGACATTGAGAGTTGCCTTTTTTTTTAAGCTTATCAAGTTGATCTGTTGGTTGATAGCTAAAAGTTAACCCTCTAATCTTCATTATTTCTCTTAAGTAACAATGGAAAATGCTGTATATGGTTATTGCCTTATTGGTATTGCCAATTTTTCCTTTACCACTTGTTGATGCACAATAGCATGGATTTTATGTTGACTACTGTGGACATGATTTTGTAAACTTACCAGCCTAAAGTGAAACTACCTCTGCTGAGACCAAAGACAGTAATTGGTGCTATCAAAATGGCGAGATATGGAAAGGTTTGTAATTCATCTGACCTTCTTTGTGCTACACACCATATAATTTTGCTGTAGAAACCTTTTTACAGTCAACTGTTCTAATGATTCTTAACTTCTTTGTTTATTCTCCTGGCACAGTGGTTTGATGACTGTCACTCTGATATCAAGCTTTGTTGCTCTCACGCTCTTGATAAACTTCAGAAGTGTTATGAATGGGAGGTAATGTATTCATTCCTGGCCAATCTGTGATTGATATGTTATATATAACCCAGTGCTTATGTTTGTATGCTGGAGACCTTTGTATAACAAAGACCCACCATGAATTCAAGAATTTTAGTAGGAAAGAATGGAGTGGATTGAATATTTTCAATACTGTCCTGTTAACGTTAGTTTCCTTAATTTTCCTAGACTGTAGAGGTGACGATACCAGATATAGAAACAATGCGACTAGCACACTATACAACAATTGGATCTGAGTGCACTGCTGCACTTGACCATCTTCGGCAGAAACTGTAAGCTATTCCATGCCTGCGTCTTTTTTGTCAAGTGCTCATCAGATTAATATGCTTGATCGACTAGCTCTTATTGTAATTTAATAGGAACTCCTCGGAAATTGGATGGGATGTACGAGTGGCGCTTTCTATTTATGGTGCCTTTAGTGGCATGGAGTATATTCAATCTCAGAAAATCAGGTGATTCTTGTGAATTGGATTTAATGAATATAAATGGTCTGAACAAATGTAGTGGGATTTTCTGTTCCCAGCTGAAAAATAAATGTCTCTTGTAGATATTTAACCTTAGATTCTGCCAATGAAGTGATTTTTGAACACAAAACACATGAACTATATCTATTAATTGTGTTTTGTTATCGCAATTCAAATATTCTTCAGTTGTGGTTTCCCTAATTCTATGCATTAAAACTTTTTATGTTTGAACACATGCAGTAGGTTTCTTTTTCTTTGGGGTGGGGAGGAATTAGTGTCGACTTGGTGTATCATATCTTCTGTCATTTGTCTGCAGGCACCGACAGATGCTTTTACATAACAAAATTTTTTCAAAAGCAGATGTTATTGTTACTCCAACAACTGGGTATTGTTTTTCTATGCCTCCTACTATCTCATTAATGTTTTGGGCCTTGGTCACAAATGTGTTTAATGCCATTATAAGTACCTATTTATATCTGTGAACATTAATGTCTGCTACCGCATATGTAAAAACAATTTATTTCTTTAATAGAAGTTTGAATATATAATACTATCAGTTATAGTAACTTGTCCCAATGTTATTCCAGTGTTACTGCTTACCTGATCAAGGATGATGCTTTAAAAACCGGCGAACTTGATTACATTAATGGAGGTACACATGTTAAAGCACTTCCGTATCTTCCATGTGTTTGAAGCTTTAAATCCTCAGGCGTAGTTTTTAAGGAAACTAAGTCATTTTCAATATACTTTTTTGTGTCCAGCTGCCCTGGTACGCTATCAAATAGCAGGAAATTTCCTTGGCCTTCCTGCAGTTACTGTGCCGGTGAGTATAATTTTCTTTCTTTTGCAGTCACAGCCTTGAAGTTAAATCATGTTCAATCCTTTCACTCTTAGCTGACAATTTCAATTCCTGTTCTAGATTGGATATGATTCAGAAGGATTGCCTATTGGCCTGCAATTTATCGGAAAACCATGGGCTGAAGCAACATTAATTCACATAGCATCTGCAGTCCAGGTAAACCTTCCCGTTTCTAAGAAGCTTCTTTAAGAAACTGTCTTATTTTCTCGAAATGCTAGTGTCAATCAAATAAATATTCCCCCTCGTCGTGAATTAGTTGTCACACTGTCGTCTCTACCCTTTCATAAGCAAGTTAAGACCATTATTTTACTGAAACACCTTTATAATCCTTCCCATTTTCTCTCAACCTCTGCATTTAGATGGGGGTATGCTTGGAATTTATAGTACGTATTTCAGTTTAGGAATGTAAATGTTTTCTGACATCAAACAACTACATCTTATTATTTCCAGATTAAGTTACTACTTATTCCATAGCAAAAGTGAAACTGTCACACTGATGCCCTAATACGGTGCCATTTGGGGTGTATCGTTGTCTTTTTACCAGATGAGAAAGAATGTTAAGTAGTGACATTGATGCCTTTATATTATGAAACTTGCTGCTGTACCTGTTTTGATGATTAAGAATTGTATTAGCTTCCCGCTGTTTCTGATGTTTACTAACTTTACTTGTTTCATCAGGCCTTGTGCATTTTAGACTACAAGAAGCCAGCAGTTTTCTATGATCTGTTCAAATCAATATGATCAAAACCGACCTTCATCAAGGAGAGCAATGTAAATTAGATTTGGTATATAGTAAAGGGGTCTGAATGTCTGATCTTCAGATATACTGCATTATTGCCAGACGTCAGAGATGAAAAGGGCAATCTGTACCATGAGGCTATATTTAATTACTGTTAAAATATGATTGAGCTTATTTGTCAAGTGAATATTTGTTGAAACTATAATATGTTCAATGTAATGCAATCTGTTTGGCTTTACTTGCATAATTTATGTTATGCTTTGAACAATGTCCAGATCTATTGTGCCCAACATAATGAAAGTTGGAGGTCATGATTTTATTTTGCAACACTCAGACAGTTGATAGAAAATACAGCTGCAATGATTTACAGTTTATAAGCATATGAATATGATAGAACTTGAACCTAAAGCATTACTCCGTATTATATTCACCTTATTTCCAGTTATATACAAGTATATCAATATATGTAAAGAACATAATTTGAAACATTGTCATGTATGGTCACGTGTATCTGTGCCTTTTTGTCCCAAGAAGCCACAAATATAATATTTCAAATACTTCGTAGGACTATTTAAAAGCATAATACGTGGTATAGATTTATGAACCCTACAATATCTACTAATCTAGCTACGGAGTAATACTTACAATTTTATTGAAAGATTATCTTCCTAAAGCTCTCTATTCTAAGTATTTCGTTAGAATTAGTTTCTTCAAAACTACTTAAACACAAGTGCCAACAGACCTTAAATCTCTCTTTTTTTGCCAAACATCTTTTTTGTATCAAAATCTCTATCTATATGACTTTTATCACATTTAAATTATACTGAACCAACTCGAACAACAACAAATAGATTGCTGCTCACTAATTAGGGATTCCTTTGTTTATTTGCAAAAGAATTTAAGAAAATTTAGATATTTTTCAGTGAATTTGGTGTTTTTTTTTTTTTTTTTTGGTGGTGAAGATGAATTGAGGAAAAAAAATCGTGGCTCTGAGTATATAAAATGAAAAAATAGCTGATAGGTGAGCTCAATTGACGAAAAAGTGAAAAATTGGACAGATTCAACTAATGAATGGTGAATTCTAACTTTTTTTTTTTTTTTTTTTTATAGGTGGTTATTTTAAATATTTGAAAAAAGAGGTGGTTATTTCAAAATAGGGTGATTTAAGGGGGTTGTTTTTTTGAAACACGTATATAACAATTTCAGCTGTATTACCGATATAACTTCTTTTTTTCGTGGCAAAGTTATGCTAACAAGCTAAGCGACACACGAAAGTTGTGTGTGAGAATATATCAGGCTCGATTCCCTGTTTTTTCTTTTAAAATGAAAGGTTTTTTTTATTCTTTTCAAATGGTAGTTTTTTTTAGGTGGTAGTTTTTTTTTTTTTTTTTTTGGTTTCGGTGGTACTCCCTCCGTGTTTTTTAAAGTGACACAGTTTGACCGACACAGTGTTTTAGGATATTTTATTGACTTTAATAAAATAAGATGTTAGTGGGGTAGGTCGGAGGAGTGAGAAATGATAAAATAAAAGAATGTGAAAGGAAGTGGGGACCATAAAAGGAGTAAGAAATAATAAAGTAAGAGATAGTGGGGTGAAGATATATTATTAAAATGTAAGGAGTTTATAAAAGAGAAAGTGTGTCACTTAAAAATACACGGCCGGAAATGAAAAGTGTGTCACTTAAAAAAAAATACAGAGAGAGTAGTTTTTTTTGTTTAGATGGTAGTTTTTTGGGAAAGTGAAATTTATCACCCAAAACCCTCTTTCATTTTATATATACGATAGGATATTTTCCTTTACATAGTTACATTTCCAAAAAAAAAAAAAAAAAAAAAAATCGTACGAGTATTATAATTTCCACAACTCCCTTTCTTTTGAATTCATAATCTTTGTCAAGAGAAAAGTCTGATTACAAGTTACGAGTACCAATCTTTCTTCCATTTTACTCACTCTCTCACAAGATCTCTTTGCAATTTCATCACAATGGTGCGTCTTCTTTTTGCCCCTTATTATATGAATTAATCGTTGTTAAATTTCTTCTCTTTCTTTTTATTTTTAATTTTTTTTTTATTTAATCGGGGCTTATTTTTACACACTCCGTCCCTTTTTGATAGTCCCGGTAAATTTTTTCAAAATATTTACCCCATTTGCTTTTTCCAACCACTGTTAATATTAATTTTTTATCAAAATTTCGTCCAATTTGCAATAATACTTGTGCAAATTTAAATTTCCAATGTATTTTTATTACTTTCTCTCTCTACTTTCAATTTACTTTTTCAATGTACTTTTATTATTCTTATTTGTGTTTATTAATTCTAGTGAAAAATGCACGGGATTATTAAAAGGGGACGGAGGGAGTATCATCATACCTTAACCTTGTATATTTAGTCTCTGAGTAAAATTTCTATGAGAAAATTCAAACCAACAAGTTTAATGTTAATTTGACAGATAATTTAATTTCCCGCAAATTTATAAATTAAAAATCTAGACTTTAGGGTCTGGGATTGAAGAAATCATGATTCTTGAATTTAGTTTTTTGTTCGAGTGTAATTAGGGATTTGGGAGATTTACCCAGATAATTAAAGCATGATTAGCCACCAAGTTAAAAGATAATTGAGCTCTTTTGAAAATAATTGGAAGATAATTATACTGGGATTTTGATTTGGGGCTTAATATGATGATGGTTTAAGGAAATTTAGAATCTTTTTTATTGGGTAGAGGTTTGATCTTTGGAAATTTAGAATCTTTATATGTGTAATCTACCTTTTAATTTGATCTATTAGAATGTACCTGTATTAATGCACATTGCACAAATTATGCGCGGTTGTTTTATTGAAAATTGTTGCATTTATTTGGAAATGTAATTTGTAGAATTTGAGGATCAAGCATTTAGAGGGTGATGAGTAAATGTTGGAAAAATGACTTCTACCAAACGGGCCAATAGGGTTTCATCCAACATTGCTTATGGTGATATGCATTTTGGGTTTATTGTTAGTACTTAGTAGTGATGGGTTATCTTAATGTTCTTAAGTTTGAACGGGATACCAAATCGATTTGCCACAATGCTGTTACTAATATACTGGAGTAGGATTATTGTTGTTCAGTCTTGATTTTGTATAGTTTACTATTCTTTAATCTTCATGTCTGCTTTCAATGTAGTATAAAAGAAGTATTATTGGATTTACTGATAGTGTTGTTGTCAAAAATGCTCGTTTCTTAACTTGATTTGATCGATTAAGAAAGAACCTACAACATTCTAATTAGAGAGTGCTAAGTGCTGTAGTTTGTGCTTGATCACAATGTCACAAACATATACTATTAAAGTCTCTTCCCTTGTGTTTCAGACTTGAACCAACTGTTGGGTTTCAAATTTTGTATTGGGTAAACATGACTATAGTTTATACTTTTTGTTTCAAATGACACTTTTTTGGTCCTGTCCTGATTTATTCTCTGGATTTATTATGTGCAGTCGGATGAGGATATGCAGCACTTTCTAAGCATGCTTGATGCTGCTGTTGAACGGGCTTTTGAAGCGTATGCAGAGGTTTGTTGTCTTTCCTTTGGCTTTCAGTGTTTTAATTCATTGATATTATTTGCTGCACTTGTAAAACCATTAGCTTGTTAATTCTATTTTGGCAAGTAAGTTTATGATGCTTATACAATCGAGAATTAGCTGGTGTTCCTTGGATAGTAATCTATTAGTATATCTGCATAATTCTACCAGACAGACTTTGAATCTGAATCTATTTGTTTCTGTTTTTATCTTTTGGAAAATTATAGAGGATGGTTTCCGAATCCAGTACAGTTGGTGCTCTGCCCTCCAAACAAACATTACAGCATAGCCCAAGTTTGCTGCAGGACAAGGAGTTAACTACAAAGTTAAGTCCCCAAATTAATATTTCCCCTACATCAAACCCAAGCAGTTTCCATAGTGAGCCAGAAATCAGTAGGAAACGCCGTCGATTTTGTGAACCCCTGCCAAGTTTTCAGCTGCCGGTTGCTACTAACCAGATTAATTTAGGCCTCAGTGAAAAGAACTCATCAGTAAAGCGAGATATCCATTTTGTTAGTTGGCCACAAAACTTTACTTTTCAAAGTGATGAGGTGAATAAGTCTGTTCAAGGATCTGAAACAAAACAGCCTTCCTTTTTTGTTAAGAATCATCGTGAATTACCAAGGAACTTACCTTTCAGAATTGGAATGAACTCGAACAGCACTAGTTTGTTTGCTCTAGATGGAAATAATGTGGGAAGTGATAGGTTCAAGGCAATTGAGGACGCTTTTAGCAGAATTGAGTCTCTTATTCCATCACTTCAAAAGCTTGTTAAAACTGACCAGACATCAGAGCAAAAGAGTGTTGATGATTTGGGTTTGCCCAGTTTTTCTAGTTTAGCAAATCCTTTGGGCAAGGAAAAAGGCTTGGTAGCATCTGGAAGTGATGGTTATGATAATGATGAAATGAGTTGGAATTCATGCAATTCTTCTGGCTCAACAACTCAGCAAAGTGGCTCGCCATCTTCCTTGAGTGGGAGTTATGAATCATCTGGAAGTGATGGTTATGATAGTGATGAAAGTGAGCCAATGCATGAGAAAGTAGGCCACTCAACAAGGATGAAACAGCCTGAATTTACTGACAGTACAGCTTCAGGTTATTATGATACTTCTTCCTATTCCAACAGTCGAGATGACTACTCTGATGCAAAATCCTTGAGCCAAATGAGTTCAGCACAGCTACATAAGTGGAACCCACAAAAGGAACGAGGTAAAAGGAGAGGGAGGTTGAGGAGACTTGGAAGGAAGCTAGGGATGATATTTCACCATCACCACCACCATCATTATAGGGATGAGCCTGATGCACGTCATGCTAGATCATTTTGGAAACAACTTGGACAGATGTTTCATCACACAGAAGATGCCAATCATCGTCAGAAACTAAAGTCAGAGAAGCCAAGAAAATCTGAGGTCAAGACTTTGGCAAAGAGGAAACAACCAGGACATTTTCATGCACTTGTAAGTGGGCTAATGAAGTACATGAAGCATTCTGAGAAACTTAAACAAGTGAAAAATGGTTTCAAGGGGATTGGAAGTGGCCGTCATGGGGGTAAGAAGAAGGGGAAAAGACTGCTTTGGTGGCCGAAAATTCATGGGGGAAGAGGCAGATTGAAGGTGCCCAACAAAGGAAAGGTCAGGCTCGGAAATTATAGGACAAAAAGTTTTGCTGCAGCTAAGATGATTTTGAAGAAATGAGAGTGTCTCATTGACTTGTTGTATTTGTATCAATTATGTATATCTATGTGAACAATGTAGCATTGATGCTCAAAAGTTGCTTCATGTTCCTCTTTTGATCAAAAAAATTGGCAGCGTAGAATACTGTTAACTCAGTTCTGCAGAGAAAGCTTGTTTTACCATAATTTTTATAGCAAGGTTTTTTTTTTTTTTTTTTTTTTTTTTTTTTTTTTTTTTTTTTTTTAAATTACTGTAGGGTAACTCGAAATCCGTACAACACCAGTCGGATAGCTGGTGGATCTTCTAGTGGCTCTGCTGCTGTTGTTTCTGTAGGATTATGTCCTGTCGCACTTGGTGTTGATGGTGGCAGTAAATAAAATATCATATTGAGGCATCACATTAAATGCTCTTGTACTTAAATTGAGGCTCAGTTCGTATGCCTGCAGCTCTCTGTGGTGTTGTTGGTTTCAAGCCAACTTTTGGACGTGTACCTCATACAGGGTGAGTACTATGTTCCTGAATTTCATTATCATGAGGGGAAAAAAGGGAATTATCATATGGTTATTAGCATTGCCATTTTTTCCTTTTACCACTTGTTGATGCACAATACTATGGAACTATGGATTATATGTTCTGTGGAAATGATTTTATGATCTTACCAGCCTAAAGTGAAACTGCCTCTGCTGAGACCAAAGACATCAATTGGTGATATCAAAATGGCAAGATATGGAAAGGTCTGTAATTCATCTGACCTTCCATGTGCTACACACCATATTTTTTTTGTTCTAGAAACCTTTTTACAGTCAACTGTTCTAATGATTCTTTAACTTCTTTGTTTTATATTCCTGGCACAGTGGTTTGATGACTGTCACTCTGATATCAAGCTTTTTTGCTCTCACGCTCTTGATAAACTTCGGAAGTGTTATGGATGGGAGGTAATGTATTCATTCCCGGCCATTCTGTGATTAATATGTTATATATAACCCAGTGCTTACGTTTGTATGCTGGAGACCTTTATATAACAAAGACCCACCATGAATTCAAGAATTTTAGTAGGAAAGATTGGAGTGGATCGAATATTTTCAATACTGTTCTGTTAAAGTTAATTTCCTTTATTTTCCTAGACTGTAGAGGTGACGATACCAGATATAGAAACAATGCGACTAGCACACAATACAACAATTGGATCTGAGTGCACTGCTGCACTTGACCATCTTTGGCAGAAACTGTAAGTTATGCCATGCCTGCATCTTTTTTGTCAAGTGCTCATCAGATTAATATGCTTGATTGACTAGTTCTTTTTGTAATGTAATAGGAACTCCTGCCAATATAGTGATTTCTAAACACAAAACACGTGAACTAAATCTATTAATTTTGTTTGAATGTTGCAATTCAAATATTCTTCAATGTCAACTTGGTGTAACACATCTTCTGTCATTTGTCTGCAGGCACCAACTGATGCTTTTACATAACAAATTTTTTTTAAAAGCAGATGTTATTGTTACTCTCTCATTAATGTTTTGGGCTTTGGTCACAGATGTGTCTAATGCCAATATGAGTACCTGTTTATGTCTGTGAACATTAATGTCTGCTACCTCATATGTAAAAATAATTTGTTCCTTTTTTAGAAGTTAGTTTATATAGTACTATCAGTTATAGTAACTTGTCCCAATGTTATGCCAGTGTAACTGCTTACCTGATCAAGGATCGTGCTTTAAAAACCGGTGAACTTGATTACATTGATGGAGGTACACATGTTAAAGCACTTCTGTATCTTCCAAGTCTTTGAAGCTTTAAATCCTCAGGCATACGTTGTAATGGATGTAAATAAGTCATCTTCAATTTACTTTGTTTTTCCAGCTGCATTGGTACGCTATCAAATAGCAGGAAATTTTCTTGGCCTGCCTGCAGTTACTGTACCGGTGAGTATTAATATATTTTTTTCCTTTTGCACTCACTGCTTGAAGTGAAACTGTGGTGAATCCCTTCACTCGTAGCTGACAATTTTCAATTACTGTTCTAGATTGGAAATGATGCAGAAGGATTGCCTATTGGCCTGCAATTTATTGGAAAACCATGGGCTGAAGCAACTAATTCACATAATATCTGCAGTCCAGGTAAATCTTCCTGTTTCTGAGAAGCTTCTTTAAGAAACTGTTTTATTTTCTCGAAATGCTAGTTTCAATCAAATAAATATTCCCCCTCATCATGTAGAAGTAGTCACACTGTCGTCTCTACCCTTTCATAAGAAAGTTATGACCATAGTTTCACTGAAACAACTTTATAATCCTTACCATTTTCTCTCGACCTCTGCATTTAGATGGGGGGTATGCTTGGAATTTATATATGTATTTCAATTTAGGAATGTGACAACTTGCTGCTGTACTTGTTAAATGATGTAAAATTGTATTAGCTTCCTGCTGTTTCCGATGTTTACTAACTTTACTTGTTTCATCAGGCTTTGTGCATTTTAGACTACAAGAAGCCAGCAGTTTTCTATGATCTGTTCAAATCAATATGATCAGAACTGACAATCATGGAGAGCAATGTAAATTAGATTTGGTTTATATTAAAGGGGTGTCTGAATGTCTGATCTTCAGATATACTGCCGCACGTCAGAATTGAAAAGACAATCTGTACCGCGAGGCTGTATTTAATTACTGATAAATATGATTGAGCTTATTTGTTCAGTGATTATAGTTGAAACTGTAATATGTTCAATTTAATACAATCTGTTTGGCTTGCATTATTTATGTTATGCTTTGAACAATCTCTAGATCTACTATGCCTAACATAATGAAAGTTGGAGGTCATGAATCATGATTTTATTTTGTAACACTCGACAGTTGATAGAAAATACGGCTACAATGATTTACAGTTAATAAACATATGAATATGGTAGAACTTGAACCTAAAACATTACTCCGTATTATATTCACTTGTTTGTCATGTTCACGAGTAGTTATATTTATCAACAACTAATTCATGTGAACTTACCCTTTTCCCCTATGATAATTTAAACTCGAGATCTCTAAAATATACTCGTGGTGCAATTGATAACATAAAAGAAACAAAGGGTATACAAAGTAGGAGTATGCAGAATTTGGCTTGATCTTCAATGACTCATAACATTCTATACTACAAGTAGTGGTTTTATTTTGAACCTAAGAAAACTTTCTCACTTTATGAAAAGAAATTATAACTTAAAGTATCAGTTTAACCTTGAATTGTAAGAAAAAAAGTAAGAGTGAATCTCATAACTGATTCTATATTACAACATATACAAAGTATCAACTTGAAATTATTTTATTGCCATGAAGAGGAATTTTGGAACACCGATCAAATCATGTTCATATTGAATGTGTGTTAGTTGTTTGTTCACTCAATAGTTATTTAGTAGTTGTGCTATCTGGTTCGATAAAGAATTATCGGTATGTTTTGGTATTTGAAACAAATTGTTAGTTAAAAGCTATTTTATACAATTTGAACTTCGTTTTCAATCCTTCCCCAAATCCACCTAATTAAACATTTTTATGTTTAGTTTGGGCTCAAATCTCTCTTTTTTGTTAAACATCTTTTAACAGAAACCCTATATATATTTCGTGTTATTTATATTGTGTTGTGTCATCTTGTTTATACGAATTAATTTACTATGGTAAAAGGTGGAAGGACCATTGGTTCATAACCATGCTATTAGTGTTAGCAATTAAATTAGGAATGTTAAACTCAAAATTCCCTTACCAAGTCAACAAAAAACCAGAATTTCCTTTTATGCTTCTACTTTCCTTTAGTTACATGTAAAAAAAAAAAAAAAAAAAACCTTTATAATTTCCACACCTCCTTTCTTTCGAATTTATAATATTTGTCAAGAAAGTGAGAAACGTCGAGAAAAGTCGAAAAGACTGCTTACAACCAATCTTTCTTCCATTTTACTCACTCTCTCACAAGATCTCTTTGCAATTTCAGCACAATGGTGCGTCTTCTTTTTGCCCCTTATTATATTAATTAATCGTTGTTAAATTTCTTCTCTTTCTTTGTTCTTCAATTTTCCCCTTCAATTCATCGGGGTGTTTTTTTATTTTTTATTATTATTTTTTATTTTTTATAATCATGCCCTGTGTAATTAGTCTATATGTAATGAGTAAGATTTCTATGCGAAAATTCAAACCAACATGTTCAATAGTACTATCTAATTTAATTTCCCACAAATATAAAATAAAAATCGAGACTTTAGGGTCTGGGATTGAAGAAATTAAGGTTC
Organism: Chenopodium album; assembly: GCF_948465745.1. Lineage (NCBI taxonomy): Eukaryota > Viridiplantae > Streptophyta > Magnoliopsida > Caryophyllales > Amaranthaceae > Chenopodium > Chenopodium album. The sequence continues at coordinate 5,270,700 of NC_137855.1, forward strand.
TTGAATTTAGTATTTTGTTTTAGGGATTTGGGATAAATACCCAGATAAATTAAAGCATGATTAGCCACCAAGTTGGAAGATAATTGAGCTCTATTGATGTTACATATACTGGGATTTTGATTTGGGGCTTAATATGAAGATGGTTTGACGAAATTTAGAATCTTTTTTATTGGGTAGAGGTTTGATCCCTGGATAAATCAATTGCAGGTTAGAATGAATGGTGTGTAATGGAGTTTGAATTAGTTTAATGGAAATTGGGAGTTAATGTGTGCTATGAACATATGTGTTAATAATATAGGCTTGTTAGTGCCAATGTGAGCATTGAATTACCCCTAATGTTTCTAAAGAGACTCCAATTAAGGCACCAATACCGTAATGGAGGGCCGAGTTTAAGACGATGTTGTCAATCTTAATTTGCAACTATTTGCATCAAACCGTTATTCAGAAAGACAACAATGAACTTGATAAGTCACCGTGATTTGTTCCATTTTTTTCCAAAGCCAAAGGATAGAGAATCTTCGGGCATTGGCACGATTTAGATGAGTTGATTTCCTCATAGTATATCTTGAATTGAGCTCATTGTGTTTATAAATGAAAGAATTATTGTTTTTGATCATGCAATGATTTGATGATGATTAGTGGACATACAGATTCTTCATTTTCATTGCCTGTTAATTCTGTTGTCTGTGACTTTGTTGATCAGTTTTGCATCCAATATTCTCAGTTTATAGTAAAATGCAGATGGTAGGATAGTGTTCTTACTTTGTAAGCATTTTGTACCAAAATACTTATTTTTGGTGCTAACTAAGAATGCTTGTTTTTTTATGGTATTAATAGAATTCTTTTTGGTATTACATGTGTACCAACTAGGAACAACTTAGAACCAACTAAGTTTTTCTTTAGACTAAGAAGTTCCCTCTTTCAATGTTCCCTTTTTTGTATGAGGGAGGGCTTGGGGTATTGTAACCCTTAAGTGGATAGTTTTTGGTAGTTAATAAACTTCTATAGTACTCTGATGAGTTTCTATTCGTTATATGCTTTTTCCATGGTTGTATCGATATTTATTCTGATTAGTTGTCAGTATGTAAGAATTGATACCTATGTTTGTCTGTCTTTATTATGAGAAACGGTTTGGGTAGGAATTGAGTTACTATGGTGTGCTCCAAGTAGTGAAATAATTTGTCTGATGTTGATGCCATGATGTGTGTTATTTATTTAATTTTTTTTTTTGGAATATTTGTTTTAGTGAAGTTTGTTGACTTTGATTTTCTGGATTTGGTAATCATATTATTAGTCAAGTGCTAGAACAGTGAGGAAAGACAAGCCACGTGGGCGTCATCATGGTCTCACTCAACAAAAGAGGCAAGAGATTAAGGAAGCTTTTGATCTGTTTGACACTGATGGCTCAGGTTTTGAATCTATCTAGTGTTTTAAGTTTTGTACGGTAATGCATCTAGTTTGTTCTCACCTGATTTGTTCAATTTGAATTTTATAGGGAATATTGATGCTAAGGAGTTGAATGTTGCTATGAGGTATTGTTCTTTGTAAACCCAGAGGAATTTATTTTCTACTTCACAATTACCTGACCTAAAATTGTGTGGTTGCAGGGCTCTGGGATTTGAGATGACTGAAGAGGTATTAATCTGTCATTTTTGGTTATGCGTTGATTATGATTGTAGCATTTCTCTGAATACTTGCACAAAGATGATTTATGTTCCTTGCACTCATCATTTTATCTCAATTACCCATGTGGACACATAGACTCTCGGACAAGGTTATGGATTCCTTACCTAACACATCATTATTTACCTAGGCACCTCAATTATCTCGAACCACATATTCGTTGATAAAAAAAATAATAAAGGTGAAATGAGAATTCATTCAAGAATTAGCAAACAAGTCAACTTAAAAGTCCATCTATGAATTTACAACTGGAAATGAAGATAAAGTATTTTAAAGTGAGAAATATGTTTCATTAAGGTCATGTTCCATGTCAATGTCTAATTTAAAGACAGCGTCCTCATGTATGATAATTTTGGCACCTGAACATGTAACTTTTCTCTGTGCTATTCAATGACCAGCAACAAACTAGTACATCCGGCCTCTCTCGTAGTTTCCACATATGCCCCCCAAAAAATTACTTTCCATTGTCCTTTCAGGCGTCCTTTTATAGATATATGTTTACTTGCAATTTTTCCTCTGGCTTGCAATAAATGGGAAGGGCAATTGGTTGAAGGTGCTAGGGTTTCTGTTAACAGCTGATCTTAACCTTTTGTCTTATTTCAGCAAATCAATCAAATGATTGCGGATGTTGATAAGGATGGAAGTGGTGCCATCGATTTTGATGAATTTTGTCACATGATGACTGCTAAAATGGGAGAAAGAGACACTAAGGAGGAGTTAATGAAAGCATTCCGTATAATCGACCAAGACAACAATGTAAATTTGAGCTATTCTTCATTTATTGCTTTTATTTTAGTCACAAGTGACATATTTTAACCCATGGTGGTGTAGGGAAAGATTTCTCCTGAAGATATTCAACGTGTTGCAAAGGAATTGGGTGAAAACTTCACTGTGAAGGATATCCAAGATATGGTTGAAGAAGCAGACCGAGACCGTAAGCTTCCTCTTTTATCTGCTATGATTATAAATCTTATACTTCCCATCTCTATATGATTGAGCTCTTTGGGATCAGAAATTCTGTTAAAGTTCTTTGAATTCCCGTTATGATTGTGTGATTTTTAAACTCTGCTGTTCAGCATCTTGGACTAGCTGGCCTTTAGAAGGAAGTTAAAAGATCATCAATTTCTATATACTTTGATCCAGGATGATACTCTCATCTCTTACCTCTTTGGATTTGATAAATTCACAATTAGACAACTAAATAAATTTATAGATGTAGGTTAGCTTAAAACGCGCTGTCCTAAATTCAATGTGATTATCTATAATTCTATATTCCTTATTTCTGGTGTTAAAAAGAGTGCTTATTTTCTGACTATTATTGCCTCTAAATCATACAGGTGATGGCGAGGTCAATGTTGAGGAGTTTTTGAGAATGATGAAGAGAACGTCATATGCATATTGAAATTGAACCTTGATTAGCACTGCACCGTGTGTTATTAGAAGCTGCTCCTACTGCTGTATTTGACGTGTACATGTCGAATGCTAATGCTGAGCGTTGCATTTGCTTGGTCTAGCTTTTTTCCTTTGAAGAGTGGGGGATTGCTAATGTGTGTTTTATGGGCTAATGCTGTCTTATCTTTATCCATATAAATTATTTGTAGTGAAAAAACCTGATGTGAATTTGATATATCTGTAGAAGTAAATGCTGAAACTTGTGGCTTTTGTATCAATTTTTTTTTTCCCCCACGGCGGAGTCCTGCCTTTATTGGTCATGGAGCAGACAAAGCACTAGATATTCATTTTGTCTAGAATTAGTTGTCATAATGTCCTAGTTCATCGTAATGAAGGATGTTACTTGAAATTTTTGCAATAAGGACACTTTAATTTTCTAGAAGTAGTTTTTATCGCACTGTGAACATGTGAAAAATCCTCGATTAGGTAAAGTCTTTAGAAATTATCTCAAATCAATAATGCCTATAATTTAATGAGTGGGTGCAACCAAAAAAAAACTGAATTAGTATTTTATTACTAGCAAGATATAGTTTTTTCTTTTGATTGAGGCATTTGGTACTTTGTGGTAATTTGTAAATACAATCATTTGTTGTTGTAACAAAGATTACAACAAATGGGGTGGTGGCGCAGTTGGCTAGCGCGTAGGTCTCATAGCTTCTGAGTAATCCTGAGGTCGAGAGTTCGAGCCTCTCTCACCCCAATATCTTTTGTTTTAAAAACTTTTTATTACAACCTAGAGCAAAGCTTGGTTCTTTGGTATTTATTCTTTGATCTCTACGTTATAGGTACTACATATGAAGTACATAATATCGACACAGAAGTAATTATAAATGTCTTTGAACCTCGAATGCAAGTTCTGAGGGAGAAGACAGGAAGGAAGTTTCCTTTTCTGCAAACACTAACACATTTTAAACAAAACTTTTAACTAAATTGCTGCATCTGCAAAACTTGACTTGTATTATAATTACCAGGGCGTGCTAATTAGCCAAAATAATATAGAGATGTACAAAACTTTCTTATACTTTGCCAATCAAATATGTGGATCGACAGAGTTACAAAAGTTGATATAAATTGCCTGTACACAATGTAATGATGTACAAATCCGTGGCACTGGCTTGAAGTCAACACTACCTAAGAGGTTATTTCGCCTCTTCAAATTCATTCTTGCAAATCCTAGCTTTTAATTGTGCTTTTGGTTCGTGAAAAATACTTCCCAAGTCCATGTTTATCCCGTCTGTCTAATGACATTCCTGCTTTAGCATCATGTTTTGCTAACTTCTCGTCATCTTCTTTGCTCATTGTTGAAGTATTTTGAGCAGTATCAGAAGATAATGTGTCTGGTTTTACATCATTTTGAAGAGGTGACTCTTTTTCAGACACCTCCAACAGCTTCTCTGCGTCCAAGAAGAGATCTTCAAGTGCTGCGAGGGATTTCAGTTGATTTCCAAGTGATGCAATTGTCTTCTGACATTCTGCCATTTTATTCGCAGCAACAGCTAGCTCCTTTTCCTGTCATACATATCAACATATAACAATGGTAAGTGATATTGTTGTTTTTAATACTTTGATTTTGCATATCCCCCCATTAATCATCATAGTTTTACGCTTGCATCAAATACTAACTTAGTTTTATGATCAATTGTAGTGCTGAGTTGGGGCAAAGGATCACACTTCTTAAGAAGAAAGCGTATTACAAAGATTTGGTTAGTGCAAGACAGTAAGACACAACAATAAGGTCTTCGATAAAGTAAGGGATCGCAAATTTAAATCACCACCAGCTTATGTTTTTCATCTAAAAGATTCTAAGATCATCTTATTCATTGATTGCACAATTTACTTATGTTCTCAGAGAGGTATAACCTCAAAATAATTAAGTGTAGGTTTATGATTGCATCAACTTGACGACTTCTAGTTGCATGTATCTACCCATTCAAAGCCACAAACACTGAAAGCAATAAGCCTGTTACTAAATCTATCCACTTCGTATATGATTAAAAACTCCAATAAATTTAGAACAAGTATACTGACCTGTTGTTTATCCAACTCATCTTTTGAGATCGGTGAAAGCTGAAAGTCAGCTTTAGACTTCAATTTTGCAAGTTCATGTTCTAATTTCCTACACTTAGCAGCAAACTCAGCAGACATTGCCCTTTCTTTTTCCACCTCATGCTCCAATGTACCAACTTTGGCAAGTATGGTTTTAAGTTGCGACTCTGCTTCTTCATTCTTTGCATTCGTCATCTGAAGCTCTCGATTAACTGCTTCTTTTGATCCATTCACTGAAGCTAATTGACTTCGCCAGCTGTTAGCATCATGTTTCATTCTTGAAAGCTCGTTCTCTAACAATTTACACTTACCACTAAACTCTGCAGACAGTTGTCTCTCCTTTTCAGCCTCTTTCTCCAAGGAACCAATCTTAGCAAGCAAGGATTTAGCCTCAGAATTTACATCTTTTAGTTGTGATTCTGCTGCTTCTTTCATTACTGTTGTGCTCAAAAGCTCTTGCTCAGCTGCCTCCTTTGATTCTCTCATAGATGCTAACTGACTTTGCCATTTGTTGAATTCATGCTTCATTCTAGAAAGTTCATCTTCCAAAGCCCGACACTTTTCTGAAGAGTCTGCATATAATGCCCTCTCTTTTTCAATCTCACCCTCCAGAAACCTGACTTTAGATAGCAGCATTTCTCTCTCATCCTCAATCGCTCTATGCTGGGACTCGGCCTCTTCCCTTCTTACATTGGCATCATCGAGCTCTAGATCAATCGCCTGTCTCAATTCATTTGCCAAATCTAACTCAGCCTGCAACATTCCCAGCTTTTTATTTGCTTCTCTTAGCTGTGCTTGTGATATCTTTAGTTGATTCTGGCATGAGCTCAGCTGAGCTTCTGAAATCTTCAACTTATTCTGGCATTGAGATAATGCCGAAGATAAATGTATTTTTTCTGATTCAACAATCTCAATCTTCTCCTCAAGTTCAGCTATTCTACCTACCATGGCATCAAGTTCTGATTTTAATGAGGAGCTGTCATTTGTACTATGTTTGTTTCTCGAGGTTGCAGGTCCAAGAGAGAGGCTTTTATTTTCTTCTGGCAATGATGCTAGCTTCTCCATCTCTAGGAAATCATCCATGAGACCAATATCAGGTGAAGGGGGCATGTGGGATTTTGAGGGACCTTTCTCAAATTTAAGAGAAGATGACCATGAATTTGAATGGCTCAACTCACATTCATTTAACCTTTCTCCACTATCTGATTGGCTGTCATTGAATGACTTAGAGTCATTAAAAGAAGTTACTTTACGAGCCATGGTTTTTAACCTACGGCATTCAGCCTCAAGTTTAGCAACTCTCTTTATGCTCTCTAAGTGCTGTTTACTGGCTGTTTCCGCTGTTCTTGTGCTTAAATCCCTTTCAAGAGTCATTATTTTTAACTCTTCTAATCGAGAATTAAGTTCCTGTCGCAAAGAAGCATTTTCAGTCTCAACAGAATCCAATTTGAGGCGAAGATCGGACTCCAAAGATGCAGCAGCTTCCACCTTAGCATTTGCAGTTTCAAGTTGGGCAAGAAGATCAGACATTTCAATGTCCAGCTCAGACTTGGACTCTGCATCTTGTGATTTCTTAGAAATGGCTTCTTGAACCTTCTCATTTTTCTCTTCTCTCACTTGTCGTAACTGCCTCAGGCACTCCTTGAGGGCCCCATCAAGGTGGACTACCCTATCCTCAAGTGACGAGTTTTTCTTTGTTGCAATATCAAGTTGCTGCTTTAAAGCAACTACCTCATTTTCAGCCTTTTCCCAACCTAAGATACAATCAAATAATAAATCAGCAGATTAAGATAGTTGGAGGAAACTTTCTTGTGTGTAATTGTTATGTCTGAACTTTTAAAGTCAAAAAGAACATAATTCAAAGCGAGAGAATAGTTTCGCAGCAATAACAGAAAGGCTAGTAATGAGCTACAGGGAGCAAAAATGTGACTGCACAAATATTCTAAGGAGAAAGAACATGAGATATACCTGTAACAGCTTCCTCTGCAACTTTGGAATGCTGCTTCACCAACTCCTCCTTTGCAGTGATAGTTGCAATAGCAGCAGACAGTTTCTCGGTCAAAATCTTTACTCCATCATTGGAATCTCCATCAGGTGGTGCAACTTTCGAGGTAACTTCTGGTGATTGCGAATTTTGATTTGGAGATGCCTTGAATAATGTAGAAAGCTTCATCAGATACGCGGCATATAATACACCATTCAATTGAGGTAAACTATTGCCATTTTCCTTCAGTAAGAAACTATTCTTATACCAGATTCAAACCAATAGTCTCATCTTAGATAGTCCTCACAACTTCTTCAATGTAATAAACTAATAACTCTTGCATTGTATGGAGTACAACACTTCTAAAGCACCAATATAAGCAAGTCTCACTCACCGAGTCGTGCTTGGCGAATAAGTGAATAACACATGAAATCTATATATATTTGGAGAAAAGAACATGAAACCTATGCAAAATTCTGTTTTAGTTTGATACCGGTACGAGTAATAGTTAGAAATATATACATTTTCACTTGGAATCTTATTCAACTTTAATGTTCACAAAATTACCTAATCTGAAGTAGAATGTGAATCCCATGATTCCCATCTTATATCCCCTTCCAAGTTAAATATTACTAAGTTTAAAAACTACTAAAATATAATTCAATGAGCTATACTTTCATTAACATGTAGTATAATGTCACAAGAATAAGCAGCAAGCTGACATTTAATACACACTGATAAATCCATCCTAATTGACAATAGTTTGTTAGATTTGAATTATACTGATCATAACACATTGTGATCAAAGCAAACTAGCATAAGATAAATGTAATTGACATACTTTTATTAACCAAGATTTGAATTGACTTAAACACAATGTGATCATTTACAAACCTGATGTTCATCTGAAAACCTCTCAGAAGGAGATGATAGTGATCCTGATCCTGATACTGAGCTATCGGTCTCGGCCCCCGGACTCTTGTCCGACGACTTCCTCCTCCATAGCCAACTCCGGCGGTCCATCAATTGATTCACCTTGATCCCACTTCACCTCATAACCCTTCAAAAGTTACAATTCAATTTTTTTTTTTTGCCCCCAAAAATCAGCAACTTTCAATATTTTTGAACAACCCTGAAAAGATGGGCAATATTTCAGAATCTTCAGAATGTGCAAATTTAAGGATCACAGTACTATACTAGATAAGATAGTTTTTTTAAAAAACAAATATAAAAGGTTGGTGCTTGCCAACAAACTATTGATGTTTGACAATGAAATTTGTCAGACCAAAAATTGAATTTCTTTTTAAAATTTTTGGGAAATTTAAAAACTTTGCTTGGAATTCAATTCTCAGCTGTTCTAACCTCCAATGATAGATGACAGAAATCTGAAAATATACATAAATTTGCCAAAAATAATGAAATTCTGAAAATTTCAAAACTTTAAAATTACTTCAAAAATTAAAATTAGAAGAAAAGGGATTTGATTGTTACCTACAAAAGTATCTCTCTTCCTACAGTGACAAACAAAGAGAAGAAGAAAGGGATGGGAAGATAGAGAAAGTTAATTATGATGAGATCATGACCCACAAAAATCATTCAAAAAATTAATTAAAAAATATCAATGAAATCTGGAGAAAAAAGCAGAAATGTGTTATACCCACTAATTAAAATACTGTATCAAAAAGATTCAATCTTTGGTTAAAACAAAGATACCCAGAAGCTTAAACCAGTAATCTAATTAGTGAATTAAAAAGGGTGAATCTCAAATCCCAAAAAATTAAAAAATTGAAGATCTGAACTTCTGAAGAATGTCAGAGTGTGAAGGGAGTTTGGGATTGCTGAAAATTTATTAATTACAGTAATATTTTGATTATTTTTGAGTTTTGTGGGGTTTCAATGATGAAGGAAACATGTGAAGTTGAGCTGAGGATGAAAGAGAGAAAGAAAAGACTTTTATTTGAGCAATTATTTTTCTTTCCAATCTAGGTTTTTTTGAGGAAAAATTGGGGAAAGTGGGGTCTATTCAAAAAAAAAGGAAAAAAATTGTACTAACATAAGTTTTTCAAATTGTATGGCTTTATTCCCGCCCTTGGAAGATGTGATTTAACTCATCTTGTTCAATTTCATTGATGTTTGCCAAAATTTGTGTAGTCATCTAGTGAGAGAGTAGCTTGACTATGTGCCTATAATTGTAAAGCCTAATAATGTGGGTTGTTGAAATATTCTATTGTTGGTTGGAGTGGTTTTTTCTCAATGATAAAGGATGCTTTCTTTGTAAAAAATTAATCAATCTATTAGGTACATAATTTGTGTAAGTAAGTAAGGTACTCATATTACAACGGCTAACGTAATAGATCGAATATTTTATACACAATAACGTAAAATTCAGTACCATAAGAGTATGAATAATCCAATGGGATATGAGTATCCAAATGTTTGAATAGAAAACCTTATTTGAGTCAAATCGAGAAATTTCATAAGCATAAAATTAATAATAATACCATCAAACACATGTCATACCCTAGATTAAGGACCTCGTTTGATTTACAGAGCTAAGCTGAACTGAACTGATTGGAGTTGAATTGAACTGAACTGAATAGAGCTGAAATAAATTATTTATGAGAGAATAAAATTAGGAACTGAAATGAAATTAAGCTAAAGAGAACAAATCCTAATTTTTAAATCATGCACATATTTTGGACTATATTTATTGGCTTAAATATCCTATTCCTGGATTTAAATTCAAATTGTATCCAAATTTTCAAATATAGAGTATTTGACATATTCTTGATTCCACTCTCACAGCTAAGAAAGGAAGTGACATCCAACGCAGCAATACTAAAATATTCGGATTGTATATTAGAAGTGGATTGGGTATCTAATATATGTAGTTATCTCCGATTCTTATTATGCTTTTTTTCGTGTGTGTGTGTGTTAGTCATTTAAATCAAATATTATGGGGTAGCTTTCATGAACTTTGTAGGTTTGCATCTGTAAAGTATTTTTCCCACTTTTGTTTTTGTTACATTTGTATGGATGTACATATGTGCATGGGGTAGAGACGTGGAGGATGTTAGATCAATACACTTTCGAGTTTCGAATTGCTCTTTATCCATGTTTCTCAACTTAGCGGCTTGGTTTGTGTTAACATAATTAGAGTAAATCAAGTTTACAAAGGAACACAATGTTAAAATTTATGAAAAAAATCACTGTTTATAATTTTATATTAGCATTTTTACTACTCACAGTTGAATTATGATCTTACTTTAATACTTAAAGGCCTAATCTCATTGACTGAACTGAACTGAATATTTTATAAGAGAAGGATATTAGGAGCTGAGCTGAACTGAACTGAACTAAACTGAATATTTTATAAGAGAAGGAAATTAGGAGCTGAGTTGAACTGAACTAAACTGAACTGAACTGAATTTCAACGTAAAAGAACATGGCCTTACTATATTGTGATGACTAGGGATGTCAATTGGGCGGGGCGGGGCGGGGCGGATGTTGGCCTTCTCATCCCCATCCCCACCTAATATTTTCATCCCCATCCCCATCCCCATCCCCATCCCCGCGGCGGGTCCAATTTTCATCCCCATCCCCGCCCCACCGGGTACAACTCCAAAACCATCCCCGCCCCACCCCCCACTTGGATATCCATCCCCACCTTATCCCCACCAAAGACCCACCTAATCCCCACCCAAGATCCACCTAATCTCCGTATCTCAAATAAACAATCTTACATAATTAATACGAATTATAAAATAAAACATTCTACACACATTTTTGTGTTATAATATAAGTGTCATACAAAGAATTATAATTAATATTGTATTTCATGTAATTATTTTATAAATAGTATAAAAGTATGTAATTTTGCTTTAAAAGATATATAGATGTGGGTATGAGGTGGGGATGGGGCGGGTATGAAGTGGGGCGGGTGGGGCAGGGCGGGGATGGGGCGGGTACAACTTAAAATCCACCCCCGCCCCATCACCCATGGCGGGTATGGTTTTTATCCCCATCCCCGCCCCACCACCCGCCAAACCGAGACCCATCCCCGCCCCAGTGGGGCGGGGATGGGGCGGGTCTCCTACTTGACCCGCCCCACTGACATCCCTAGTGATGACTACAAGCATGAAATAGTAGTGGGGCGGGGATGGGGCGGGTCTCCTACTTGACCCGCCCCACTGACATCCCTAGTTGTTTCGGGGTTTTTTGTGATTCCCTCGGATACTGGTCACGCTCTACTGACAATGAGACTCGGACACCTGCAAAACAACGAATATTCCGGTGGTCGGAATATTCGCCTCCGACGATCAAGTTAGTGATCGGAAATCGGAAAAGCTAGAGAGAGAAAGTAGAGAGAAGTTGGAGCTTTTTAATGCTCTATATTTATGTTATGTCCAAAATCCACCCCTCCCATCATAAATGATTGGGGTATTTATAGGGGTGGGAACATGTGCCCCTCTAGGGTTTATAACCTAGAATTTCGTGACATGATTGGATGCGCAATCAGAGGTCGCCACGTGTCATGAGGGGCGTCGTTTTACGGCTTTCAAGGTTTTCTCGGGATTTGGGCCTGATGTAATCAGGGCCTTTTTCTCTTTCTGATGTTATATTGTGTATTTAAAGATAGCTGACATGTGTCACCCTGTCAGGTGGACACGTGTCACACTCTCATAGGGCCACTTGTCGCCTTCTTATTGGGCCACGTGTCACTATGAGATTGGGCCACGTACCTGGGGTATTTTTACCCTAAACATTTGCCCCTCAGAGGGGGTGGCTCGTACACTTACTGGCCGCCTCCTTTGATCTTACATTCTGGACGTCCTGGTACTCTGGGTTGGGTTTACCTCCCATCTGCCCTGGACGTCCATATACTTTGGACTCAAAGCTCCCTTTGCTACCTGGACGTCCGTATATTTTGTTCTGGACGTCCTCGTAGTCTGGGGTGAGCTTGTCTTCTTGCTCATTTGGACGTCCATACTTTGTACTGGACGTTCTCGTACTCTGAGAGAGGCTTAACCCCTGGTTCATTTGGACGTCCACATACTTTGGACTGGACGTCCTCATACTCTGGGAGGAGCTTATCTCCTAGCTCATCGGGACGTCCGCATTTTTTGGACTGGACGTCCTCATACTCTGGGAGGAGCTTATCTCCTAACTACCCAGGGCGGCCACATCAATGGGGCTGGACGTTCTGATACTCTGGGAGGAGCTTATCTCCTAACTACCCAGAGCGGCCACAGCAATGGGCTGGACATTCTGATACTCTGGGAGGAGCTTATCTCCTAACTACCCAGAGCGGCCACAGCAATAGGCTGGACGTTCTGATACTCTGGGAGGAGCTTATCTCCTTACTACCCAGAGCGGCCACAGCAATAGGGCTTCCATGATTTCAGACGTACTCTCCGGCTCTTTAATCATGCTGCGTACGTCTGAATCGTCTGAGAACTGGGCGGACGCATTTTTCTCTTAGATATTCTCAAGTTTTGGAGACTAAGTGTTGAAGGTGTAAAACTCTTGAATTTGCGACTTAACCCATTTCAACTCACTTTGACGTGCCGTCAATGGTCCGTCTGATTTTTCCACAAGTTAACAGAACCCTAACGTTATTATGTCCCTTTCTTCGAGTAATTTCTCAAGAAATGACCGTTTGAATGTTTAGGCGGGAAAGATGGTTTTACCATTTTGCCCCCATGAATTCATTCTATAAATATGGGAGGTGAATTCTCATTTTCACACTTTACCCAATTGTGAATTCTAGAGAGAAGTCAGAGCATTCTAGTGAGAGAAAGTTATTTTTCCCTTAATCTTCAAGAGCGCCGCCGTGAGTTTGAGTTTTCCGGGCATTTTTTGAGTTTTCCGGTCAAATTCAAGAACTTCACCACCACCTTCAAAGTTTTCAGAACGTACAAAGGTAGGTCGTCTACATCTTCGCTTTTACTTTTACTTGTTTTCTTTTTCTTTTACTTCAATTCTGGATCCATACTCGGCTTCGTCCGACTCTCCTCATGAGGTCGGCCGTTCGCCTGGGACTGAGGAGTCTAGAGTGGACGGAGAAGAGTTGTCTCCTCCTTGGAGTGAGTCTATGTCTGGTGCGTACATACTCACCCCCACTTATTCTTCTCTGTCCCCTCAGGCAATGGCAAGAACAATGCGTACGCGCGATCTTCATGCGGCCAGGAATCCAGACGGTAGTCTGGTTCACCCTAGGGTCCCTTATGACCCTAACAACCCAAGTACCATGGAGGTGGAGACTACCTCCACCACCCAAACAACGACCGCCTCCACTGGCTCTCATCACTTGGCCGTGGAGGTCACTTCTTCTTTTGAGGAATGCCAACAAGCTCAAGGCGCCTCGTCCACTCTTACTCCGGGACTTAGGTTCCCTCAATTTGCCAGTTCAGTCATGGATGGGGCCGAACTGGTAGCCTGCAAAGACCCTCCTACCGATCTTGGGGCGGACGCTGCTGGTTCGTCCGTCCCCTCTTCCTCTCAACCTCTTCTTCAACTGGGCGGGGCGGACAGACCCATGACGGGGATCTCAATTAGGGAACCGTCCGACCTGCCTATTCGCAACGCCCCTCCTTCGGGAAATCAGGCGGACGTTGCCAAAGACAAAGGCAAGCGTCCATCAGTTGAGGAGGGCGTTCCTTCTTCTATGGGCGTACATAGCTCAAGAGGCCGAAGCTCGGCCGAGGCAGCAGACCTGGACAAGGTGCTGTCTTCAGAGTTTGGGAGTGCTCCTTCTCACCAAATGGAAGAAGAAGAAGTTGAGAAAGAGGCCGTGGGTGAGACGGCCGAAGGTGAGGCGGCGGCCGAGGAAAACGTCGCCAACATTGACAACTTCAGGGACCCGTACGCCTGTACGGTTGGGGAGACGGCCCTGAAGTTCCTAAAAAAGGATTTTGAGAAGTACAAGGAGTCCCTCCATTTGGGGGAGGGATTCGAAATACAAGTCCCCAGGAAAGCCATCGCTGTGGCTACCTGGGATGAGGAGAAGCCGCGCAAACGGGCGTTTTGCGTTTACAGGGCCGCCTTGGATGTGGGCCTTCACTTCCCTCTTCATCCATTCGTCTGGACAATTCTGGACGAATACGACATTGGCCTCTTCCAACTGACGCCAAACAGTTGGTTGAATATTTTTGGGTACTTAGTGACGTGCATCTGCAAGGGTTTCACACCAGACTTTGCAGTCTTCTGTGAGATGCACTCACTCACTCGGCTGGAGAAGGATGTTGATGGTTGGCTCATCTTGAGTGCGACCAGGGATTACATGGTTGTGGTCGACCGTGTCAGCAAATGGAGGGACTGGAAGCACCGATTCTACCGCATCAAAACTCAAGATGCGGAGTTCAACCTCCGCATGAACAAGTGCCGTCCGGATCCCATTCAGCTCGGAAGTGGGGACCATAAACCTGACAAGCCGCCCATCCATCCAAGCCACGAGCACCAGCTTGAGTACTTCAAGGTCAACCGAGTCAAGCGGGGTAACAAAACTGAATGTGTCCCTAGCCATTGGGTTCCTCTTGCTAACTGGCTTAGGGACACTACCTTCATGTCTGCGTACGGCCTGTACCAAAACATGCCCCAAGGTGGACACTTAGATATATAAACTTTTTGTACGCACGTATAGTTTTTAGAAAAATATTCTGACACTTTTGCTTTTTTCTCTTTGCAGCGGAGGCGTACGCTATGCTGGACTCGGCCCAAAAAGGGGAAGTGGAGATGTCCGAGGTGGACTTGGCTCGATACAAAGCTCGTTTTAAGATGTACGAGCAACTCAAGGAGGTAAACACTTAGTTTATTTTTGGAGTTTCTCTTTCCCATTGTCCGTTCTGCTATATTGGGAGGAGCCTGCTTCCTGAGTTTGCACGGACGCTTTTCGTCCGTTCAGGCATGCTGGAAGGGAGCTCCTTCCCCAATTCATACGGACGCCAACACATTCTTTGTCTTGTAAAATTTTTCTAACTTTGATTGTGTTTCTTGCAGTCCTCCTCTACTCCGAAGGCAAGGAGGAAGCAGCCGGCCACGTCCACTCCTGATGCGAACACATCTAAAAGGAGGAAGACGGTTGCTACCAAGATGCCTTCACAATCCGTGGCCAAGGCGAAGTCGCAAACTGCTACAACGCAGTCTCAAGGAGAACAACCCCGGCTGACACAAAGCGGGGTCTCCAAGCCCGTGGAACCTGTTGCTGATCAGGTCCACGATGAGTCTGTCCCTTCGGACGGTGGGGATAAGTCAACCCCAGAAAAAATGACCGGCTCCTTCACGATTCCGGGAGTCGAGAGAGTCAAAAAATCTGACTGGCTACATGCCAGTCAGTCGGCCAGCGATGCTGATGCTGGTCGTCCAGAAAACGAGGGGGAGGCCTCTTTGCCGCCTCCTCCCACCAATCTCTCTCCTCCAAGCTTCTCCACTGGTTAGTCTTCTTTCTTTATTTTGGTACCATTTGATTTACTTGTAAATTTTAGTTAACTCTTCTTATTCGGTCGTCCGTAGACATCTCAGAGGAGTTGCAAATGAGGCTGCCCGGCCAGTCACTGACTGGGGCGGACAGGAAGGCCATGCGCGAGGCCATGGTTCGCGCGGTTCCCCAAGCGCAGCGTGATAAGCTGCGAGGAATCAATGAGGGCTTCCTCGGCCCTATGCTCAACTGTTCTGCTGAGGTACGTCTCTTTTTCTTTATACTTTTTCTTTCTAACACTTAGCAAATTTTTCTATATTTGACTAAGTTTCCTTCTTTTATCCGCAGCTTTTCCTCTGCCTGAACGCCTTCCTTGAATGGAAGGATAAAGAGAACGAGCGGCTGAAGCAGGCTTGGCTCGAGATCAGGAAGGCCGAGGACGCTGGAAGGATAAAGGGTGCATTTTGAGACCCAAATAACCGCGCTGGCCGACAAGGCGGCGCGGCAAACTGAAGACCTGGTCAAACTGGGCAAGGCACTCGAAGAGGAGTCCTTGGCCAGGGAGGCCATGCGGGTTGAGAGGGACGAGGCCGTCCTGGAGAAAGAGAAGTGGAGGCTGGGCTTCGAGGCATCTGAGGCCTTGAAGAGTGAGCTGAAGTTGGCCCAAGCCAACCTTAAGACTGCTTTGGACGAGGCGGACGCGCTGAGGGCCGAGGTTGAGGCCTTGAAGAAGTCCGTTTCGGAATATGCTGAGCAGCTAAAAGCTCCTCGGCCGCCCAGCGCGGAGGAAATCGTCTGCATTGAGCAGAATGCCGAAGACAGGCTTAGGGCATACTTCTTCGATGCCTTCGAGCTGATGGTGGATGATGGTGAGGACGCCTACTATGAAGAACGCTTCAAGAAGCGGCTGAACTATGTCTGCCTCAGGGAAGAGGCAAAGAGGGCCGGCCAGCCTCCTCCCGAGCTAGTAGTTACTTCGCCCGAGTCCGGAGAGGACGAGGGAGAAGAAGGAGATGAGGAGGAGGAGGCAGACGACGGGGCTGCCAAGGTCACGGACGCCAAAAATGCGGAGGAGCCTGCCAAAGACAATGCGGCTAAGTAGAGCTCAGGTCCTCCAGCAGCCGTCTGCTCAGCTTCCAAGCTTTTCTTTGTTAAGCTTTCTTTGTACTTAGCTTGTACTTTTCTTTTCTGTTTTTAATTTGAAGCCGCCTGTTGGAGCGGTATTGTAAACATTTTCGGCCGCATTTTGAGCGGTCTAATCAATGAGAATTTTGTCCGCCTTTTGGGCGGTTTTTCAACTCTGTTTCATACTTAGCAATTTTTTGCAATTTTGTGTTTTTTGAATGATTTTCGTACGTCTCAACATTATGCCTTTTCGTACGTTCCTAGGGGTATGCCCCTTTATTCGGTGTTTGCCTAGTCCATTCTCTAAGTGGTTTGATTAACTTGGTAGTTTTTATACCTTAAAGGGTATGACGACTAGCAAGTTAATCAAATCATAGTAATGATTGCCCTTGGACTAGGTGAAGCACCGAATCAATTTAATTGGCCGTTCGACTATCATTGTACGAGTAGTCCGTTGAATCTATGGCTCGGACGCACCCTAGAAATCCCAAGTATTATCTCAACTTAGAGATTCCTTGCTCGGCCAGGCTAAATGCCTAGGTATGCCCTTGCCTATTTGTAAAGGACACTTGTTTTCTACACAAGTTCGGAATACCTTGCCTCAATCGTCCGCCTAGAATTGGGTGGACGCATTGTTCCCTGAATTAAATCAGTTTTTTTTTTTTTTTTTTTGGTGTGGCCGAATTGCTATATTGGGAGCAACCTTGCTTCCTTTTCACTTCGGCCATTTAGTAAGAATGATAAGCCGTGTTGCTATATTGGAAGCAACTTAGTAAATCATTTCATTCGGCCTTTAATCACAAATGCAAATAAACACAAGTAAAACAACAAATAGTTCAACAATGCCTGACTTTTCATTAATTTTGTCAAAGGCACATTGTTGTGGCCGTATGGCTTTAATTACAAGGCTCGGTCAGTAGACCTAGCTGTATACACAGCTTTTTGGCTAAGTACTTAAAGAAATAAAACTTAAACATGATATTTCTTCAGGTTGTCAGTGTTCCATGTCCGTGGGATCTGACGGCCATCAATTGCCTCAAGGCGATATGTGCCGTCTCGGACTTCTTCCCTAATTCGGTACGGCCCCTCCCAGTTAGGGGTCAACTTGCCGTCCTCATTGGCACGGCCAACAGCTTCCATTTTTCTCAACACTAGATCCCCCATTTTGAGCGGCCGCTTAGACACTCGGCGGTTATATGCCCTTGTCATCCTTAAGCGATAAATTTCGTGCCTAAGCGCCGCATTGCCCCTAGCTTCTGGAAGAAAGTCTAGGGCGGTCTTCATGGCCTCCCAATTGGCCGATTCATCATAAAGCGTTACCCGCAAAGTGGGCTCGTACATTTCAATTGGGAGTACAGCCTCAGCTCCATAGACCAAAAAGAATGGAGTCTCCCATGTGGAACTCTTTGCCGTTGTCCGTATGGACCATAGCACATTGACCAACTCGTCTGCCCATAGGCCGCCTGCCTTTTCAAGCTTGCGCTTGATCCCATTTGAAATCAACTTGTTATAGGCCTCAACTTGACCATTGGCTTGTGGTCGGCCGACTGAGGCAAAACAATGAGTTATGCCCTGGTCTCCTAACCATTCCTTGAGTTGGCGCGTCTCAAACTGAGGTCCATTGTCGAACACCATTGACTGAGGTACTCCATACCGAGTGATTATACTCTTCCAAATGAAGGCTGACACATCCGTCCATTAATGCCCCGGACGGCCTCAGCTTCAACCCATTTAGTGAAGTAGTCTACTGCCACTAGTACATATCGTCTCTGGCCGGATGTAGGAGTATACGGCCCCAAAATATCCATGCCCCATTTAGCAAAAGGAAGCGGACTACTAATGGCTGATAGACTATTTGCTGGACGATGAATGAGGGTTGAAAATCTCTGGCACTTGTCACATTTTTTCACCATTTTCATGGCGTCCGAATTCAAGCTCGGCCAGTAATAACCCAAATGTGTCGCTTTTTCAGCTAAGGCTCGTCCTCCAATATGTGAGCCACAATGTCCCTGATGAAGGTCGTCTAACACTTCATGCCCTCTTTCAGGAGTTATACACTTAAGGTAAGGCTTCACAAAGGCTCTTTTGAATAGTTCCCCATCCTTCATCTCGAACCAGGCCGCTCTCCTCTTCATTAGCCAACTCTCTTTTGGATCGTCCGGAAGTATTCCATCCCTTAAGTAGGAAATAATTCCGTCCATCCAGGTTGAACTTCTATCTATTATCTGAACGGGCTCGGCATCAATGCTCCTTTTCTCCTTTACTTCCCAAAACACTGATCTTGGAGTATCACATGATGCAGAGGAAGCCAATTTGGAGAGCGCGTCCGCTTGATGATTTTCTGATCGAGGAACTTGTCTGAGAGTGAAATGTTCTAGGCTCTCGGCCTCATCTTTTACTAGTTGCATGTACTTCATCATGGCCGGCTCCCTGGCTTCGAAGCCACCATTGACTTGGTGAACTATTAGCCGGGAGTCCGAGCATACTTCAACTTTGGTTGCCCCGGCCGCTTTACACATCCTTAGGCCGGCCAACAATGCTTCGTACTCAGCTTCATTGTTTGACGCTTGGAACTGAAATCTCAATGCGTACTCATACTTGTCTCCCTCAGGAGATTCACATATAATACCAGCACCACATCCGGTCGCTGTTGCACTACCATCCACAAACACTTTCCAGACTTGGTCCCCGACCGGCTGAAGATCAGGCCGTGTCATTTCAGCCAAAAAATCCGCAAAAGCTTGCCCCTTGATTGCCTTCCTTGGTTCAAACACAAGATCTAAACCTCTGAGCTCCAAGGCCCACTTGAGCATGCGGCCACTTGCCTCTAATGTTGAGAACGACTTCTTCAAGGGTTGGTCTGTATAGACCACAATTGAATGTGCCAAAAAATACGGCCGCAGCTTCTTTGATGCCATGTATAAGGCCAGGCCAAAATTTTCAATTGGGGGGTACTTAAGCTCAGCATTATGAAGTACATGGCTGATAAAATACACTGGGACCTGATGGCCGTCCCTCTCAGCAAGAAGGACGACACTTAGAGAGTGTTCAGAGATGGCAAGATAGATGTATAGCTTCTCATTCCTGAGCGGACTGACGAGGCGAGGCAATGTATGCAAGTGACTCTTCAATTGTACGAATGCTTCCTCGGCCTCCTCTGTCCACTCGAACATGGCTTTCTTCTTAATGGTTTGAAAAAAGTAACGACACTTATCCCCTGACCTTGACAAAAATCTTCCAAGGGCTGCTAAACAGCCGGTCAGTCTTTGCACTTCCTTAATTGTTCTTGGGGACTTCATGTCAAGGACGACTTGAATTTTTTCAGGGTTGGCCTCAATTCTACGTTGATCAATCAAAAATCCGAGAAACTTGCCGGACTCAACACCAAATACACACTTCTTTGGATTCAACATCATCTTATGCCGCCTGAGTTCGGTGAACGTTTCTCGTAGATCCTTGAGATGGTCGGCTGGCTCTTTTGACTTGACAATCATGTCATCAATGTACGCCTCCATGTTCCGGCCGATCTGGTCTCTAAAGACTGTGTTAACAAGCCTCTGAAAGGTAGCAGGGGCATTATTGAGGCCGAATGGCATAACTTTGTAACAGTACAACCCCTGCTCGGTCACAAACGCTGTCTTTTCTTGATCTTCTTCCCACAAAGGAATTTGGTGGAATCCGGAGTATGCGTCCATAAAACTCATTAGGGCGTGTCCGGCCGTAGAGTCAACCAAACGGTCAATCTTAGGCAAAGGGAAGCTGTCCTTAGGACACGCCTTGTTCAAGTCCGTGTAGTCCACACACATTCTCCAAGTTCCATTCGGCTTTTTCACAAGAACTACATTGGCCACTCAATCTGGGTAGAAGCATTGCCGAATGAAACCGGCGTCCAGCAGCTTTTTCACCTCTGCTGCGGCCGCCTGATTCCTCTCTTCTCCGTGATTCCTCTTCTTCTGGCGGACAGGTTTTATCAAAGGATTCACGGCCAACTTGTGCACGGCCAGGTCAGGACTTATCCCTGGCATTTCACCAACTTCAAATGCAAACACATCTTTGAATTCTCTTAAAAGCTGAACTAGCTCATCCCCAAGCAATCCCAAAGCTATAGTGCCGACACTAACTGTCCGTTCTGGGTGGTTGGAGTCAAGCACTATATCTTGGTGGCTGCCGGCCGGCTGGGGCCTCAACTCATCTGGCCGGCCGACAGTCATTAATTGATAGGCTTCTTCTGCCCTGGCCGCCTTATGCTTCTGGCCGACCTGGTATGCTGGGAGTGAGGTTCCTTCTTCCTTTGGCTCGGACAGTTTTGGGCCGCGCGCTGTTAGCTTCACGGCCAGCTGATTACATTCCTTAGCCATTCTCTGACTTCCTTGGATTGTTCCAATTTTTCCGTCCGACCTTTCAAACTTGCTATCTTCACGGTCAACTCTTAACAACGAGGAAGCGGACGACCATGTCTCTCCCCTCTCCCTTCTGCCCGAAGCGGATTGGAAGATCAATCCGTCCGACCAGATGAATGACATTCCCCCCAAATCCTACCAAGGGGTGAGTGATATCCTGGAGAGCATCTTCTGGGAAGCTTAAATTCCTTAGGGCAGACAGGCTGATGATATCGGCCGAACTGCCCGTATCAATCAATATTCGTCCCACCTTCAAATTTGCTATCTTCATGACAAAGACCATGGGATCATTGTGCAAAGCCTTGACCTCTCCACGGTCAGCCTCACTTATGATCACTTCATGAAATGGCTCGGCCTTAACGGCGTCCGTTTGCATCACATTTGACAAATTTCGAGCATCCCGCTTGATTCCTTTCATGGTAGGGCCGCCTGAAGCAAAGCCTCCTGATATCACGGCCACAAAACCTGAATCAGTTCTATTCCCATCATCTTCCTTGTCATTTTTCTTATCGCTTTGTTGCTTTTTCTCGGACGTGTTGTCTGTCCGTTTGAAGGTGAATTTGGACTTGGTCACATAGGGTTTCAGCAGACCCTTGTCGGCCAACTTGTCCAACAGCCTCTTCAGATTGATACACTCGTTCGTGTCATGACCTACATCCTTGTGGTAATGACAATACTTGTTCTTGTTTCTGTACTGGGCCGAGCCTCTCAAAGGCTGAGGCTTCTCAAACTCAAACTTGTCTTTTATCTCCATCAAAATGGAGTAGCCATCCTTGTTGAACTCATAATGGGGCTCGTACGTCTTGCTTTTCTTTGACTTGGGTTGCTTGTCATCAGCCACCCAGATTTCTTTTCTTTTGTTTCCTTCTCTCTTTCGGCCGGCCGAGTCTTGCTGAGAAGATTGCTTCTTCTCAGCCCCCTTGGCCGGCTGTTCTGATTTGGTGAGCGAACAAAAGTCCGCGGCCTCAATATAGGCTTCGGCTTCCCGCAATACACCTGCGTATGACCGAATCTTTTTTCTTACCAAAACAAACTTAAAACCATTATGCCTTAATCCCCGGAGAAATTCTGAGTAAGCCATTTCGTCCGGAAGATTATGAATTTGGGATTTTTCTTGGTTAAATCTTTGGACGTACGAGCGTAGTCCTTCATTCTTTTCCTTGGACAATTGTGGCCAAGTTGAGACTTGTCTTTCTTGATGGGATGTTGTATGAGAAGTTTCCCACAAACAACAAACTGAGGGTGGTAAAACAATTGATGCATCCGGCTGGAAGGCTGTTAAACCAATCCTGGGCCACCCCTTTGAGAGTGGCCGGGAAACATCTACACCATGTAGCATCATCTACACTTTGCAAGTACATCAAGTTCCTGTACGAGGTAATGTGCTCCTCTGGGTTGCCCGTACCATCATAGGCACCCACTAGTACACTCTTCACTTTTGCTGGCTGAGGGGACACTAGTATGTCTTGCGAAAACGGAGGCGGCTTATCTCCCAAATTCAACAAACGCATTTGCCAATCGATAGGCTGAGGCTGAGCGGACGTTCCAGCCAGGTAGGGAGCTTGGCCGAACATCTGACCATACGGCCCATATTGCCCAAAGACTTGGGGAGTTGGCTGTATCAACCCATTGAGTACTTGAGGGGGCTGATATTGTGATGGCTGAACTGGAACGGGAGTAATGGTATGAGCGGCTTGACTTCTGCTGGAAACGGCCGTGTTGGTGTATTGAGAGAAGGATTGGTTGGAGGCTTCATCCGGCATGGTTGGGGTAGAGGCCGTGTCAGAATATGTGGCCCTCTCCCTTTGCCTGTGCCGAATGTAATCCCTTGCGTCTTTGAAACGCTGTGACGGCTCAGTCTCAACTCTTGTCGGCTGTCTGCCCCTCCCCCCAGCCGACTGTGTTTTCGCCAGCAGGCTAGAGAAGTTGGTCCGTGGGACTCGGGGAGACCTTCCATGCGGACGACGGAATAGGGTGTTACCAGCATCAGTTGCGTTGGTCTTGTTGTTGGCTTTCTTGGAAGTGCCTCTTCCCCCCTTTCGCTGGGTAGCCGCCAACTCCTTGCGGAGCTTAGTCAGCTCGGCCATTAGGGTAGCTGGGGTAACAGGAGGTTGTTCGGCTTTTCAAATGAGGCAGTCAAAGGATTGCTTGAATGTATGGTGGTACGTATGTCTTCTACATATCCGTCCTCGCCTGGACGAGGACCAGAATTAGGTGTCTGACCATCTATTGCCATAACGGACGAGTATCCCCACAGACGGCGCCAAATGTTTCGGGGTTTTTTGTGATTCCCTCGGATACTGGTCACGCTCTACTGACAATGAGACTCGGACACCTGCAAAACAACGAATATTCCGGTGGTCGGAATATTCGCCTCCGACGATCAAGTTAGTGATCGGAAATCGAAAAAGCTAGAGAGAGAAAGTAGAGAGAAGTTGGAGCTTTTTAATGCTCTATATTTATGTTATGTCCAAAATCCACCCCTCCCATCATAAATGATTGGGGTATTTATAGGGGTGGGAACATGTGCCCCTCTAGGGTTTATAACCTAGAATTTCGTGACATGATTGGCTGCGCAATCAGAGGTCGCCACGTGTCATGAGGGGCGCCGTTTTACGGCTTTCAAGGTTTTCTCGGGATTTGGGCCGGATGTAATCAGGGCCTTTTTCTCTTTCTGATGTTATATTGTGTATTTAAAGATAGCTGACATGTGTCACCCTGTCAGGTGGACACGTGTCACACTCTCATAGGGCCACTTGTCGCCTTCTTATTGGGCCACGTGTCACTATGAGATTGGGCCACGTACCTGGGGTATTTTTACCCTAAACACTAGTGATGACTACAAGCATGAAATAGTTTAATTAATATAATCTCTCATCTATATCATATGAACAACAAATCTATATAAAGAGTATGGTGTTTAAAGGATTACTTTTAACTAAAAGTAATAATAAACAACCTTAAACGAAAGTGCCACAAATCTAACTTTTACTTTAAATGAAACAAAGCCTACAAAGGTACGAGTATCAATTAATATGCTTTCCTTCCTTGCTAATCTTTTTGCTCCATCTAATTGATGCATAAATCATGGTATCTAAATAAATAAATAAAATGTGTCGGTTATGTTAAAGACCACATGAGTGCATACATGCACATTTATGCATTATGTTAGTATGTTTTTTGTAATGATTTGAATTTAGGGTGAGAACAAATAATTTGATTAGGACTTGCATGCACGCATCCATAATTATATTTCTGTTTATTTTATATAATTAACTATCTTATTTTCTCATATTTATAGTGAAGGTCCACTTTGATGGTCCATGATATATTTTTTTCAAAATTTGTTCATTTCATTATTTCAAGTTAGCAAATAATACAATCTTTGTTATCTAGTGTTTGGTCTCATTTGATTGTACGTACAGAGTTTTAAATGCAAATCTTCAAACAGTTATAGGCTATGTGATTAAAATTAAAATTGCGGAATGGAAGCACTTTCACAACAATTCAATCAATCTAACACTCTTTGCATTGTATGAGAGCATGTTGCCCACCACGATGGATTTTAAATACGAATAATTAAAATAATAAAATAAAAAAAAATTAAATCATACAATGAGACAAATTAAACAATTTATATATCGAGCTTATTATTTTCTTATATACTATTGTATATACATACTGATGCGTAATCGTAATAATTAAAACCTCTCGTTTTAAATGAATTATTCCAAATACTCAGGACCCGTTCTTTTCAGCTTAATTTCAATTCAGTTCAGTTCAGTTCAGCTCTTAATTTTATTTCTCTCATAAACAATTTATATCAACGCTATTCAGTTCAGTTCCAATCAATTCAATTTAGTTCAGTTCATTCAGTTCAGTTTAACTCAATTCAGTAATTTAGAACAGACCCTCAAGTATATAATTAGATAAACACAAGGCAAAATTAATAGACATTGATATTGTTTTATTAATCGAAAAAACCATACAAGGGTGTTGATTGCTCTTTAATGATGGTTAGTTTGATTGGTAAATAATAGGGTGTGATCTGGAGTAATTTGATAGATGTGCTTATCACATTGGGCCCACGTTGCACCAAGTTCTATCAAGTGGGGGATAAGAAGCTGATTTTATGGGAATTATTTAGAATCAGGTCACATTTTTCTCACTATTGCTGAATGCAACATTCATGTCATTATTAATGTATTGCATATATGTGATGACCAATGTATGTGTGTGTTTATTTGACTTTTAAGTATTGGTAGTAACATGTAATCATTTGTAATTGAGGTGTACGTCAAAACTAGTTTCTTATGAAAGTTGTAATGGCGTGTTTATATACAGGCCTAATTTAATGACTCGTTTTCGAATCTTTACATGAAATAAGATGTTACAATATGATGATAATTTTTAAATTTTGATTAGATTTGGACTAATTTTTTGTCAAATCACCAGGCTCATATCAAGTTAAATTTTTTTTTTTATTAACTTAGTCTCAATAAGTACTTTTTAATAATGTAATTCTCATAATCTTCATTAAAATGAAAATAAAGATGTTTGTAATAAGTGAACAAAAACTAGATATTTTGGTTTGATGACTTTGATCTAATTTGAATGTTCCTAGCTAGCTACCTAGAAACGTAATCATTTTTATTACATTCTAATAAAGTAATACTCCCTCCGTCCCAAAGTACTCGTAACGTTTTGACTTTTAACACTATTTACACATCTCACTTTGACCATATTTTTTAGCTATTATATCAAAATCAATGTAATCATGTGAGATGTAGTTAGATCTATTTTAATGTACAATTTCTTTTTCTTAATATGTACTTTCATAGCTTTTATAAATACTATATAATACTCAAAGATATTGACGGTCAAACATGTGCATCGGCAAGCGTGTCCAGTCAAAATGTTGCAAGTAAATTGGGACAAAGGGAGTAAGCTTTAATAAGTTTATGAGACAAGGCGAAGAGAACAAGCTAAGTTTTGATAGATCCACTTAGGGTCAGGTTACAATAATAGGCTCAAACATGCCACTCAACTCATCATTATAACTCCTACTTGTCAATATATACTTATTACGGATTCATACATATTGGAGTACTAAACTACTAATCATAATAACTTAGAAAAATTCACCTTCGTTTATATACTAATTAACCCCTCTCTTTGCAAATAGGAATAACATTTAGAAACAAAAGGAGTATATAAGAATTATGAAGTATTTATTTTACGAACATATTGCATACATAATTGAAGTTAAATTGTGGAAAACATCTATGGCCGGTAGCAAAATGGATTATTTGAAGAGGCAGGTGAGGATCAATAATAGAGTCATCCATTCCAAATTTCCAAGGTATACTTGGGACCTTTGTGGGTTGTATAGAGTGGAGGATAGGGACTTGAGGAAGCTCATCACTCCAATTTCTGTCTAATTAACTTGTACGTGTGTTTCCATGAGTCGATCTTTGTATTTTTTAGTGTCATAGATGGTCCAAATGGTCCATAAATCAAAGCTTTGGTTGATAGCTAGAGTGGCCTAGTGTTCATGAATTATGTGACACGATAATATAGACATTGATGATTTGAAGTTAGTTTTGTACTAATATTTAAAGTTGTCACTTGAACATGTACGATAGACTTTGATATGAACTCAAAGGCCTTATACTTTTCAACTAATAAAATTAAGTTTAGGGCCTGTTCTCTTACGTTGAAATTCAGTTCAGTTCAGTTCAGTTGAGTTCAGTTCAGTTCAGTTCAGTTCAGTTCAGTTCAGTTCAGTTCAGTTCAGCTCAGTTCAGTTCAGTTCAGCTCCTAATTTCCTTCTCTTATAAAATATTCATTTCATTTCAGTTCAGTTCAGCTGAGTTCAGTTCAGTTCAATTCAGTTCAGCTGAGTTCAGTCAATGAGAACAGACCCTTAGTTTTGATTAATAAAGCTACATGACAAAAATGACACAATCGCACTTGTAGAAATAGAATAAAAATTACAAATAACTAACAATACTCGTGTAAGTTAATCAAACAAGTCAAGTGAACCAACTAACAACTAATATATCAGACATAACCAGTAATAAGGACCATCCATCGAAAAAACACTGATTCATCACACGGAATCAAACGCTAATTCAAACTCAAAAAGGCATTCGAAAGCATCTATCACAAGCCATTCAAACAAGCACAATGATCAAAATTTTCAGATCCATGACCCTCTTTTGTCTAAAGTTTGATGACAAATCTACAATGATGACATTATGGATCATAAGTTCATAACTCAACACTACAATTACTCAACCCAAACATAATAAGGCTGAACAATTATAATCATAACATTATGGACTCAATATGGGCCAATACATGGGCACGTTGCAGGCTCATAATTGGGCCACCTGGCCCATTTTTATAAGGTTGCTTAAACTCCACGTTATCCAATCAAAAAATAAAAAAATAATTTTTTTAAAAAAACGTTGAATTTGAATTGCATGCAATAATTTTGGGTGGGAAAAATACGAAATCGAGATAATTTTTTTTTTAGGAGAGAGAAAATCTCAAGTCACCAAAGACAGAATTAAAAACTCAAAGTGGGTCCCACTTACAACTAAGGAGAGAGAAATTTTAATTTTTTTTTTTTGAAAAAGATAAACCCTAGCTCTTTCTCTCTCTTCTCATCCCCAAATTTGAAAAAAAACATTTGACCTTGGAACCCTAGATTGATTTTCCCCAATTTGATTTTTGTTTTTATTTTGATTGTCAATAAATTAAAAAATTAAAAAAATGAGTTCTTCTCAAGTGGTACCACCGCCACCGCCGAGAAGAACTAGTTTGACCCAGAAACGTCAGCCGGCGACGGCGGCGAAAAGATCGGCACCACCATCTGAAAATGGAACCTCCTCTAAGCCTACTTCACCTCCGTAATATTTAATTTTTCTCTTTTTTGGGTTGAATATTTGAATTTTTGTTGGAATTGAAATGGGGTTATTGATTTTTGAAATGGGTTATTGTTTTTTGAAATGGGGTTATTGATATTTGAAATGGGGTTTTGATTAATTTGGTTAATTTGAAGAAAAATTGGAAATTTAACAATGTGTATGAATGTATGTAGGTCATCTGTTGTGGGAGGAGAGAGAACGGTGAAGAAGTTGAAGTTGTCAAAGGCATTAACGATTCCGGAAGGGACATCGGTGTCGGATGCTTGTAGAAGGATGGCGGCACGTCGTGTTGATGCTGTGTTGTTGACTGATTCTAATGCTTTGTTATCTGGAATTGTTACTGACAAGGTTAAATTGATGTTTTGGTTTGGTTGTTGATTGATTGAATTTTGTGTTTTTGTTGGGGTTAGTTTGATGATTGATTGTTTTTGTGTGTGTTGTGGTTAGGATATTGCTACTCGGGTTATAGCGGAGGAGTTGAGGCCGGAACAGACTGTTGTATCGAAAATTATGACTAGGAATCCGATATTTGTGACTTCGGATACATTAGCTATTGATGCCTTGCAGAAGATGATTCAAGGTTAGAGGCATTTCTAATGTAAACTCCATTTCATTTTAGAGTGTTTGTTTTGGTTGAAATTATCTTATTTTCCGCATATACGAAGTTTAAAGTAGAGTGGAATAAAACTAGTAGGATGAGGTTGTAGTAGAATAATGTGTTAAATGGAATACATTTGAGACCATTAATATGAAAATTTCTATAAAGAAAAAGAGAATACTTACTTTGAATTGGGGGGAGTATGTTGTTCCTTATAGTGCTCGTGAAAATTGGTGGAGTACATAAGTTCCTAGTTCTAGTGCCAAAAATGAGGTTTCCAAGCTGGTTTCCTTCTCTCCTGCTACATGTACGGGTATTGTCTCTTAAAAATTTATATAAAAAAGGTTGGATTCTGATATTTGGTGCTCAATAGTGGTTTATGATGTGAACCAAGGATGCAAATTATCTTCTTAAGTTGTTTTCAGTAATGATATGATTGTGGCTGGACCTTTTAGATTTTTTTGTTTTTTTTTTTTTTATGAACTCTACCAAAAATAGATGTTTTATGAAGAGAATGTGTTCTCCAAGGAGTTGAAAATGACTGCCTTTAAAAGTGGAGCATGTCCTTTTCCATCAAGAAGGACCATTCTTCCAGCAATGTCATTTGTATTTCTGATTTAAATCACCTGAATTATGTCTCAACAATGTTGTTTTACAAGCTCTAAAATGATACTTTTTGTTGATTCTTTTTTTCTGATCCAATGGGAGCCATATCATCTATAGAGTTCAATGTTGGATGTCTATTATGTTGGCTATCTGTTGAAAACTTTGTAATACCTTCTGTTACTGTTCAACAGGAAAATTCAGGCATCTTCCTGTAGTAGAAAATGGTGAAGTGATTGCCTTGTTGGATATCACAAGGTGTTTATATGATGCCATATCAAGAATGGAGAAAGCTGCTGAGCAGGGTAGTGCTATTGCTGCTGCAGTTGAGGGAGTTGAGCGTCAGATGGGAAACAATTTCAGTGGTTAGTTAAGCACTCCCCTCAACCCACCCCCCCCCCTCCTCTTCCTCCTCCAAGCGCATGTGAACGAGAAAGATGGCTTGTTCACTTGTTTTGTTCAGATATGCTGAGTTGTCTGTCCAAAATTCTTACTATATTGGAACAAGAATTTTGAGCAGTAAACTTGGGATTTTAAAAGGCTAACTATTTAGGATGATTTTCATTATGTGCTTCCTTTCTTTGTTTTTCCTTTCATACATCAGTGTCCCAAAGCTCCTTCAACCTTTAGTTCGTATAGTTCATGCTCATGCTTGCAGAGCTGAGATAGTTTACTAAGTGGAGTTCACGAGACACCCTGAACTTTATTAGAATTTAATCTGAGTGACATTTGTCTCTTTGATCTCTTTCATTTCTTTCTTATGACTTTATGTTGGCTGACAATTTTCCAATGGTCTTCACTTTATCTCTTTTCCAGCACCTGCTGCGTTTATAGAGACATTAAGGGAACGGATGTTCAAGCCTTCTTTGTCGACTGTTATCACTGAAAACACCAAGTATGGATTGACTTAAATTTGCATATGAGCTATTTTGTATTGATATATTGCTTGCTGAGTTTGTGGTGCTAAGATGTATGGCTTTGGGTCTTTCAGGGTAGCAACAGTCTCACCGTCTGACCCTGTTTCTGTTGCTGCAAAGAAGATGAGGGACTATCGTGTTAATTCAGTAATCATAACAAGTGGGACCAAAGTTCTTGGAATCCTAACGTACATTATTTTCACCTAGAATTCATATACTCCTGTGTTGTTTCTTGGGATAACTTCTATTTAAGGTGCATTATGTTTGTCTTGCAGGTCAAGAGATATACTCATGCGGGTTGTAGCACAGAATCTTTCACCTGAGCTAACTTTGGTGGAAAAGGTTTTGAAGCTCAACGTTCTTATAAGAATAGCTGTTTCAATTCTGTTTCAAAATCTAATGCATGTACTCCTCCAGGTGATGACATCCAATCCTGAATGTGCAAATTTGGAAACAACAATTCTTGAAGCATTGCACATAATGCACGACGGGAAATTCCTTCATCTTCCAGTTTTGGACAGAGGTAAGGATATAGGCATTGGTCATTTCAAGTAGGTGACGTTTAAAATAGGTGATCTATGCTCATTGAATGTTCCTCTTCTTGTTTTTGTCCTGCAGATGGATCCGTTGCTGCTTGTGTTGATGTCTTAATGCTAACTCATGCTGCTATTTCCATGGTAATCATTTTCTTGGTTCGGTTTCATAATTGTGTGATCATGTAATTGTGGACCAATAATTTTGTATTTCCTTCAATAGAAACAACATATTGTCACCTTTGTAAATGCTGTACACCTGCATGTGAGTTTATAAATTGGGAATGGAAGTGGAAATTATTGTAATAACATTTTAATTACTTTATTGAGAGTGTTTGCCATTGTTACTTCCTTTCTTCTTTTCTGAAATCTTGTGGGCATTGTTGTCCAACTAAGGTATTTTTTTTAATGTCTCAAGTTATTGTATTGATGCCGCAAAGATGCAAACACATCTCCTTGTTTAGCTCATTGATATTCATCTTTTGGCCTTCATTTTATATGAAAGTATTTGTCTCTAAGCAATTGCCTTCTAGCCTTTTTTGGTAAATACAAAAGATTGACAGACTTCAAATGGCCTTTGCACTAGTATAGAGGGTTGTACCTGATACATGGCTCAGAAAACCATTTCTACTTGTTGGACCTTCAAGGCTCCTTTGCAAAAATAAAATAAAAAAATTAAAAATTAAAAAAAAAAAAAAATTAAAAAATACAAAATTAGTTCTGTGAAATAACTGAAAAATACACTTTATAGAGAGCACATGTCGTCCACTGATTTTGTTTTTGTTTTTTTGTTTTTGACTTTGTTTTTTGTTTTTGTTTTTTTGTTGTTATTTTTTTGTTCTTTTTATCTTTTGATTGTTTTAAAAAGAACTGGTCTTTAATTCCGCATCATCTAAAATTCTGAGTACCTATGCTGTTAAAATTTTGCCAACATCTTGTGGGACTTCCGCAAATTAATCTAAATCAGTATGTCTCATAATGAATTTGTATAAGTTTGTATCTTGGTTTAAGTGTTCAGGATTAAGGCCTTCCAAATTCAGACCTGCTGGGTATATGTATATGTTTTTTGGGCTGGATTTATGTATATGTTTTTGGGCTAGATATATGTATATGGTTTTAGTGTTGTCGGTCTAATCTTCTGGTGTAATTATTTTAATATTGTGTAATTACCATTGAGTTTATAACTACTGTTTAATGTTTATTTTCTTACCATTTATAAGGTTGAGAATAGCTCTGGAACTATGAATGATATGGCAAACACAATGATGCAAAAGTTCTGGGACTCAGCACTTGCATTGGAGCCACCAGATGATTCAGATTCTCATAGGTAATTGTTTTCGCTGGATTGGCCTTCATGCTTTATGGTCTTGTTTTAACAGGGATTAGTTTTACAGTGAAATGTCAGCTGCGCTGATGAATTCTGAAGGAACAGATTTGGGAAAATATCCATCACTTGGTCTTGGAAATTCGTTTTCATTTAAATTTGAGGACCCTAAAGGGCGTGTTCATCGATTTACTTTTGGTAAGTGTCATGTAGCATCTGGTTTTAGTTTGCTTGGACATTAGAAAAACAGTTCAAATCCCCTTGGTAGCAATATATACTGCCTTGGAAAATTTTCTGCCCTAAGCCCCTAAGTATAAAGCTGGTGCTGGCTTCTTGACTAGATAAAATTATTAAATGGGAAACTGAATGGATCTTCTTATATGAATTTGTGATACAGAGATTGTATTGGGACTTTCTGGAAGAAAAATTGGGTGCATTTATTTTGGAACTTTAGCAGTATCTTACTATCTTTTATCCTCTTTGAAAGTTTTTCCAGTCCTGTGTGCATTATCATTCCCTGGGTTTTTGTGTTAAGTAAAATAAAAAGTTTAAATTAAGTAAATTGCAGTGCTCGTGTATTTTCCCCGTTCTATGTTTATTCTCTCTCGGTCTGTCTCTTGTCCATGCCTCACAGCCTATTCCCCTTAGTTTTTTTATTGGAGGGGAAAAGGGAATATTTGAAAAATCTCTCATTATTTCCTGGTGTAGTCCAATTTTCCTTAGTTGACTTGGACTTGGATCCATCTTTCTTCCTTATCTAGAGATATTTTTGCTCTGGATTGATGTTGTCCATGACTCCATGTACACTGCTAAATGCAGCAAGAGCGGCACTGTTCCTTTATTGTATGTTAATCTTTGGTGAAGACTTGACATTTATGATTTTGATTGTGTATGCTATGCATTAATTACTACCCTATAATTTTCTGTATCCCCTCATGTTTTCTGGACCCATGTCCCATGACAGTGGGTGAATTAGGCATTTCCACTAACGATATTCCTCCCTGTTGGATGTACTTGTTGGCTCAACATTTAAGGAGTGGACGATAAACCACGTCATGTTTAGCAAACCTTGCATCAGCGGATGTAGTCATTTGTGGTGATGAGTAGTTGCTATATTTTTATGTGTGATTAGTAACAGTTGTAATATTATTTAATGGTTGATGTCATAGTAGTTATGAGATCATTGAGGTTAATGGTTTGGAAAGACCATGTTTGTTAATATGCAATTTTACTTAATATTTTACAGTTTTGTGTTGATGGAACCTAATTTGACGTCCCTGTCCCTTTTCTGTAAAATTTTCTTCAGCGACCGAGAATTTGGACGAGCTTGTTTCTGCTGTCATGCAAAGAATAGGGTCTAGTGACAGTGGCAATCGTCCACAATTATTGGTAAGTTTGTGAAGTTTGTGCTGTGACAATTCTGTTTTGGCCTCCCTTTCCATTATATGCGTGTCTCCTAACATTATGTTCCTTTGACTATAGTATGAAGATGATGAAGGTGATAAAATATTACTCACTTGTGATTCTGATCTCATTGGTGCTGCGCTTCATGCAAGATCAGTGGGACAAAAGGTACTATGTTTTGCCATTTTTGCAGGTCAACAAACAAAACTTCAGTGCATCATTTTGGAACTGTATCATGATATCTTGGTTTCCAAATTAACCGCTAACATTAATTAATTATACGAGTTACCATGGGCGTGTTAAATTTTTTTTTTTTTTTAAAAAAAACTCTTGGTTTCTAATTTTCCCACTAACAGTAATTGATGCCTAGTAGTCTATGTGAGAGAGGTTTCCGAAACTGGATAATATTTGACACTGCATTGCAGCTTTAGGATTAAAAATTTCCGTTTTGCAAGGCTTGTTTGTATTGTTTTCCTAATAAAAAGTAAAAACAGACATGTTTAGCTATTTTATATGACAGCTATCCAAAAGGATCATTTTTTAAGTGAGATATGTGGAAGGTTAGCTTTTATGCCAGCTTTCTTCTAACTAATCAAGAATAATATGGGAATTTTTTTTCGGAGGACAGCAGGTAAGGACAGCAGGTAAGTTCAGCATTGCACCAAAAGTAATGCTTTGTGAGGATAATCTGATATTCATTTCCAATCCAAAACTTGAGTGCTGAAAAAATGGCCAGTTGTTGATTTTGATTGATGCGATATGTACCACTGACTTATGTTGTAGTTTTTTTTTTTTCAACTTTAAGTAAATTGGGGACCATGCATTCTGGACCAGACCTACGTTGTTATGTTGTAGTTTGTTTTATTATCAAGATTGCTTAGAACTATTCCTATGGATTAAGAGTAAAAATTATAAAGATTGTAATAAACTCTTATCACATAGAAGCTAGTAAATGCAAAACCGTTCATGGAAATGGTTTGGTAGTGGGAGCCCAGGAGGCAGCTGGGAAGCGGGGAATGCTGGAGGCAGGGGATATGGTGGTCTTCATGGCTATTTGATGGTGGGGACGAGAAGGGGGATGGTGTGGATTTGAGGACTTGAAGGGGAGTGGGGATTTGAAGATGAGGATTGATGCTTCAATCTCCTTGCTTTGAACCAGAAATTACCCCTGGTCGCACTCACCTTGTGCATCCTGTGCATGTCATACTCATTTATTACAAAATAATTTCACTTGATTTATTTATTGGATTCAGAGCAGCATACAATCATGATTTCAATTAAATTCTTCTAACTGCTTGCTTTTTGTCAACAATTAAATTCAAACGGAATAAGTTATGATATAATTTCAAGTTTAGCAAAATTTTAAATACGTGGTAAGATAAGTTCAGATAATCTTAAACAAAATAAGTTTAATAGAATTGACCCTTAATAGTTATATATTTTTCACTTTCCAATAAGTTCAGGTTTCACTTTTCATTATCTTTCTCCATATCAGGAGGTCTATATATATAATTTTCTCATCTTTTTAATGTTATCTTGTCCTCAACAGGTTATAAGGTTGTTTCTAGAGTTCCCTGAAGCTGTCAAGGAAACCAGTTCAGAGACTAGTTCTGTTGTTGTTGAGAGATCTAGATGGACATCAGTTCATTCAGGGATTCTGGCAGGTACAGTGATGGTAACAGCTGTTGGTGTGGTGGTCTATTTGAGGCACATAAAACGCTGAGGTGTTGCATGGAATCAGAACCAGGCTGCAGACATTGGCCGTCCTAACATAATTATACTTTTACTTCCCATGCTCAACTTGAGCTTGGTGTAAACAAAATCATGATTTGGCTTCAATTGGTGCCTGCTTCTTTGTTGGGAAGTTAGTTTTCCCAAACACGATGTGATATGCATAATTTTTTGTTCTCTTGGGGCCATTGTGACCTTTAAAACTATCCCATATTTTTTTGTAAATTGAAAATATATAAAGCAATCAAGCAAAGCTTGGATCTTCTGACATCTTTTACTACTCAAGGTGGTTCATCTTACAGAATATGATACTCCTTTTCGGTTGATAAAATTAATAAAATTTTTGTAAGTTATGTTCAATTGTTCTTGAGTCTTCAGAATAAGCTTCTGCCAACATATTGTTATCAACATTCAACAAAGTGCATATAAACGATGTTACTGTATAATGAAATTGTTCATTAAACTGTTACTTCTGGATCTTATAGCTTCAGAAGAAATTTCTGAACTAGTGTGAGTATCCGTACTCTGGTAGGAGTACCTAAGGCCGAAAATGAGTCTTAAAGCTAAATACTCACTTAATTATAATATAACAATAACTCACTGTAAAGTAGGAACATAGTTCCTTTCAAAAAAAAAAAAAAAAAAAAGGTTAGGAACATAGTAAACATGAACGCTAAGCTATCTTCAACTTATCACCTACTCTAGCTATAGGGAGCAAAAGCTTATCTTAGAAATCATTATAACTGGCATTAGTCAGTATTACCGTGTAGTTCCATAACGAAAAAAGCTCCATTTTTTCTGGCTAAATTAGTGATGTTCATATCATTCACCGAAAAATCACATTAACAGGAGCAAATAGATCAAAACTAATCTGAAGCAATTATGAGAGTGAGTTCATATCATGATTAATATCATAGTTCAAAATTCACAAGAGTTTGCCATAACATATTAAGTTGTTTCATTGTATCATCAACAATTAAGTTTTAGCTCACTTATTCATCTAAAGAACAAGCCATGAACTAAATACAATACGGTTTCTACAATACAGTTTCTGCTGTAAATTTTCTGTATTTACAGAAAACAACTTTACCAACTGAAAAAACAAAAACTTCGAAGAGTTGTATTGTAATCGTCTGCAGGCTTGTAGCATACTATATCAGGTAGGTTTCAGATATTATTTCTGTATCTGTCACGCAAGGAAAGAAAATCAGTCAGCTTCAACCCAGCATAAATCCATACAAGAAATGGGCGAACATTATGAGACAAACAAAATGCTCTATATCAATTAAGAAATTATTACTGTAATAGGCTAACAGCAAACTAAGTCTTCAGGTATTATGGCCTTGAATCCACATGATGAAACAGCGGATTCTAAAACTATTTTGGGTCACTACTCAGCCAAAGAAGCATAAATTGTTAGCATTTTTTTATTCATGGTCAAAGAAGAGTTACGAGTATTAACATAATCAGGCCAGTGAGAATCATCTAGCAAGATGTTATTACATCCATTCAATTGGCATAAGATGTATACCTAAAGAATCATTCAATCAAATTCAGAATAAGATTTAACATGTTAAAGTTACCTAGGGTCATGGAGTACCAATTACGCTGGAATTTTCTCATTGCCTCCAGAGTTTCCACCGGGAATCACTTGAGTGTTAGCATTTCCGGAATTATCATTATCCTGAGTCTCCTCATCAGGTTTGATTACATCTGCAATTATTTTAGGGACCTCATTTAGCAAGCGCGACTGCTCTGCCTCTGACTGTAGCAGGTCTCTCCTTTGACGAGATTCAAATAATGTAACAGACATAAGGTTAAGGATAAATACTTCAACATAGTAACTATGCATGCAATTGCACACGAACATATTGGTAAGTGTATCAAAGAAACATCCAAAAGCAGATTGATGTTGCATAAAAATTTATTATCGAAATAATCGAGGGGAAAAAAAAAATCACAATTATGACTTCTAAAGGATATTCCTGTCTCCGTCCCTTCTCATTTGCTAGATCAATGCGATTCTTTAGGATAGACAGTTCTCTGGAGATCCACTGTTTGATATTGCAAAGAATTCAAAATATTAAAACCGGTAAATCAAAATAACTCAAGAAGAATCAAAGCATGGTCCCAGTTTAGAGCAGTCAATGCTCAAGATAAAAGAGATCTATGCAAAGAGAGATTATAAAATATACAAGAGAGCACCATTATTCAATTAGAGAGCAATTTTCCCTTATCCCCCGCCATCCAAACACCATTATTAAGAGATTATGCCTGTGCCTTGACAAGTGATTAGGGCATAGATAGCACCTTGACAATGTTGTATACCAAGGACTAAATTAAGAGATTATGCCAATGCCTTGAGAAATGATTACGAAAGTAAGTTGAACAAAGTACATTCCAATATTAGTAATAGAATTACTCACATATTTTGTAATATCTTCATGGATTTCTTTTGCTTTCTTCTCAAGCTCCACCTGTTTGAACCAATATATTTTAATCAAGAATTACACAAGAAATTTCATTCCCTCAAACAAAATCACCAGAAAACTTCAGTTGCAGAAGGAAAAATGAGATACCATGCAGCCCTTTAAGTATATTTTAGCACAGCATTCAATACAAAATGTTCTGCTATTTCTGGTTAGCTATACATTATTACTTGAATAAGTTCAATTAGAAAGAAAAACCAAATGGTTATCCCGTTATATTGATTACCAAATTTTCAAGAAATTTATACAATATCTTATACTTATTATAATAGTATTCCTTGGAGTTCTAGTAAAGCTGAGAGAGCTTACAACAGTAGGCCTAGGAATAAGGCCATTGTCCACTTTCAGACGCAATCCTTCACAATCTTCCTGCATATAACAAGCAATCAATGCTAACAGTTAGTGTTCCTACTCTGAAATACGAAAACAAACATATGAAAGGAAATAGAAGGCAAAGGGTAAATCCACCATATTAAAGGGAAAAAACAAGAGAACATACAATCTAATGTTAGATGCATATAAAAAGAGCTACATATATCACAGGAATGAATATGGAAATGGAAAAACTAATGTAGTATGCCAAAGACACGCAGTTCCTGCATGCTCATGACGATTTCATAGGATGTCATATTCCCACCTAGTCAAGGTTCATTTTACACTTTGTTGAGAATAAGCTCAGATTTTACAGCATACATCAATATTAGCACAAAGAATCTAAATTAAGGGCAGTAACATGACTAACATATTAATGCAGGGAGAAGGAGAGGGAGAAGGTAAAGTAATATTTTTATGCATTTTTAAAAGGTGAAAAAAATATTAATCAAACTTTTATCTGAAAATTACATCACATGTTTGTAAAAAAGAACTAAAGATTAGCAAATTTACTACAATGAGTCATTACACATCCATAGTATGATATTAGGAGTATCTAATTGATCAAGTACCTCAGCTATATCATCATTTGATAGTAAGCGAATAGGAACATCATTAGCTAGATTAGATACTTGAAGAAAAACCTTTCCATTGTTCTTATCACCGGAGTTCGAGATTCCTACAAAGGTATAAAAGAAAAAAAAAAAAAAAATCAATACAATAAGCAATTGGGATAGATAAGGAAAGCATTAAGTCAAGTGCTAACTTCCCAGTTCCCACCAGTTTGTCACAAGAGGAACAGTTCAACAGATATAGAAACATGAATGATCACTGTAGAGTTAAATTTATTTGAAGAGTTTCCTGTCATAAATGACAGCACTGTAGTATCCTGTTATTATGCTTTAATACATATGTTGAACAGGTGGTAGGAAAAAATCAACGAAGCACAAAATATTTCGACAGTATATATAGGTTAAAGAAACAAATTACTAAGGTTAATACCATATCCATCCATATAGTTTACACATCACTCATCATCATCATCTCATATTCATTACCTTTTACTGGAAGGAGTTGATATGGACGCCTTGCATCAAATGGTTCTGACTTGACTTTCACGAAGCTTCCCATCACTTTGCTTTCATATGTTTCACGCTGCTCCAACAACTTTTCCACTAAACACCTCTTCAAGTAAACGAGCTTCATATTTTGTGGAGTTATAGTTGCAAATTGACTATAAATAACTTGAGCAACAACAATTGGTTTTTTAGGCTCCTCAATCATCGCCTCTTTCTGTTGAAACTTTTCCATAAGTGATCCTTTATGCTGAAATGATCCAAGCTTTCTCCACCAATTCTTCTTTATAGGTAAGGAGGCCTTTTCCTCCTCACATCCTGAACTATATCCTTCACCTTCTGACTTCTCTAGGTTTTCAGAAAAATGACCTTCTAAAGCATCATTTATTTTATATATGCTAAATGATTTTCTTTTTATTAAAGGTCGCAGTCGTACATCACAAAGAACCTTCTTCTTTTTGTCTGGATCAAACAGTTTATTGTCATGTACATACTTATTGACCAGTGAAGCCACGTCATCCTGAGATAGCTTCTTGCTCGTATCTACTCCAATAGATTCAAGGAACGTTATAAGAACTTTGGAGGCCCAACCTACAAACTCAATTTTTTTAGGACCTTTGCGCCTTCTTGGCAACTGTTTGGGCTTCTTTTTCTTACTAACTATTACTGGCTTTACAGCATTATCACCATCACCATCACCTTCACCATCACTATCACGATCATCATCAGATGTCAATTCTTTATTGTCTTCCTCTTTTACAGATTCATCCGAGTCAGAGTGATGCAACTGCCGAGACTTATGTGACTTATGAGGTTTGTCCCTGTCATCATCCTTCTTTATTTGGACATCTGCATCATGCAGATCTTCTAAGGTCAACCCTTCCTTTTCCTTGACAATATCCCAGTATTCCTTGAAAAGGCCTTCATATGTTTCCCGGTCTTTGAAGTCCACTTTTTCCTGTAAGATATAGATAAACCAATTAAGTAACTATAAAAGCCACAAATTTAATTTGATATTCATCAAGTTAACCAAACAACACTTGACTCTATTACCAGTAATCAAGAAAACAAGATGGACCATTTCAACATTACAGCACACAAAGTGGCCACAGAAAATAGATTCATTAAAACTATGAAGCAGCAGAGAGCTGGAATAGGCAGGTAATGGGGTAAAATATAAAAGGAATAAATTACGTTTAGATTTTGAAACCAAACCAAGGTATAAATTTAAGATACATGACACATTAAACACCTAAAAAAGGAAAATAATTTAGGAATAGGAGGCAGCATTTGTGAGTATGAGATATGAAATAGCCTTTGCCATCAAATCTTCATAAGCCAATTACGGAAAAATTCTAACGCTAACACTAATCTGAGAGCGCTTAATCTCATCTAATTACAATCAGAGAGAAAAGGAGATCAACACTTACATCTATAAAGATAAATTATTTAAATAAATTACAAAATAAACTTATACAAATTTGCCTATATCACTTCATATAGAATTACTCGGCGCTATCGACATCATCAATCCCAACATAAACTCTATGCCCATAGATGAGTCTCATGTCCCGGTCACAACAAGGGGAGTTGTATTCAAAGTATAACCTTGTCCACATTAGATGGCGTACACCAGGGGCCGGGATAGGCACCCTAGTTGGTAAAAGAATACAGGGCACCCCCATATTCACCTCAGCATATATGTCCAAGTATCAAAATATAATATGTGGAGTAGCTACTTAATGAAGATATGCATCAAGTAGATAAAACCTGCAAGTATTAGAGATTTATCAAGGTATACATCAAACTATAGATTTCATACAGCACTGATTTACAAAGTACCCCATACCCCATCTGAGTCAACATCCACGCCTTCTTCTCCGAGTAATGCAAGTTTGAGGCAGTCATGGCAGAACCCTTTACCGCCTGCAGTTTTTGCAAATGCAGCTTCCTTGAAGCAGCTTTGGCAAACAGCATTCAGACAGAGGAAACACTGGTACTTTGAATTTCTTTTGCAAAGAAAGCAATTATGCCATCCTGAAAAGAAGCACTCATCATTTGTCAAGTTTACTTGCTTGAGCTTTTTGACAATGCAAAAAACCAAGAACACCCTATAATTGAGACGAGTAGAATAATAGACACAGGATATCATCGATGGAAATGCAGAATCTGCCTCAACCTTTAGGCCTAAGATATTACATTTATTAGCTAGATATACTATCTTTCCTATCCAAAAAATTAAAAAAATAAAATAAAATAAAATAAAATAAAGAAAGAAAGAAGAAGTTTAAGGAATTGCAGGAGCACCTTGGCATATCAAACTGTTAAATAGAAAAGTCTTCAACTTGATCTTATGGAAGGCAAAAAAGTGCCAAAAGTAGAAAAGGATTAAACTAAAACTGAAGCTTTACTATTATTTATTTAAAAAAGATGAACTTGTGCATTTGCTGCTAGTTGGCATACTTACTCCCTCCATCCTGTTAAAATGTCCACCACTCCAATTCGGGATGTTCCAAAATAATGCCCACTTACTAGACATGACAAATTCTGTTAAACTTCCAATGCTACTTTTTTTTTTTGGCTATTTTTCAAAAAAAATAAATAAATAAAGTGAAGAACATTGGCTAGTACTTCGTATAACACAACTAAAGAGAAGTGAAATGATCTTTCTTACCCTTTCTGAAGATTGTAAGTGGTCGTCTTTTATTTATTTTATTATTATTTTTTAATATGAAACAAAGGGTGTAACAATTTTTATTAGATGGTGAAGATGGTCTAACATTTAAGACTGGCATGCAAAACAGGCATTTATCATTAACTAATCATAAACATGAGCTCAAAGGCATATATATAAAGCTGATGTTTAAGGAGACCAAATTTGGACCCTAAGATAGCATTACTAATGGCACGACACTTTGTGAAGATTCATAGACAGATTTACCACATATCCATGGATCATCAGTATCCTCAGTTGATTCTTCCTTTCCCACACATTCAGCGTGATAAGATTTCACACAACCTCTGCAAAATCAAACCAATCACGAAGATAACGAACTTAGCAGACATGAAAATGAAAGGATAAAACAAGGCCACACCCACGGTCCAATTGTCTGATAGGTCAAACGATACAATACACATTTTTGAGTCTATTAATCATCAGAAAAGATCATTGTTATTTATCATTATCATCTTGAAAGATAAATAATCCTGAACTTCAAAGAGTTGAAAGTTCAGTATAGTAACATTTTCTCCTTTTCAAATCAAAACAGAAAATTACTTCGTATAACATAACAAAAGTAATATACTCAATCTTGCAGGAATCCCTTATTCCATTGATGACTCAATCGTCACCAACTTATGTTCGAAATACTACTTCTTCCGTCCCTTAAAGATAGTCCACATTCTTCTTTAAAATGGTTGTTCCTTAACTAATGTTCACTATATACTTCCAATGCAAAAAAGAAAATAAAAAAACATGACAATTATATAAGGGATTGGGGCATGTGCAATGCAGGTGGTAATAAATTTTGGCAGATAGAATAAATTTAGGTGAAATTTTGTGGCTCTTTGTTAAGCCCTTTCTGCTATTGCAGAAGCTGCAATTAAGCCTAGAAACAAAGGGATCTTATACAAATATTTCATACTATATAAATTTTATACCAAAGTTTTTGCCTAATTATGTTTCTTAATTATATTAATTTCATTAAGTATTCTGGAGTTTTATATGTAGGGGCTAGTTTATACTATGTTGGGAAAAAAAAAGTGTATAAACTAATACCACCTGCAGTGCACGTGCATGTGCAACCAACCCCAGTTTCCTCATCTAATGCTTTAATCATTCATCTTCCCCAGTTTTTTCTTCTTGTTTTTATCATTTTTTTTAATTGAATGTGGGTCAACAAAGCCACAGAGTGGCAGATTCTCATTGACTCTTCAAGTCAAGGAACTTGGATTTTATGTCCAGACAATCTTTCTCAAACCCGTCTACATCAATGTCCTTTGCGGCCTTTAGATACGTACATCAATTAATTTAATTGCAGAAAAATAGATTGCGGGTAGTACAAAACTAAACCCGTCTACATCAATGTCGTTTGTGACTCTATATAAGTTGAATAATTTATTTTAAGCTGAATAATTTATTTGAAGTTTTCAACTGAATTATTAATTTCAGGGGAAACGGATTATCTTTCCCTGTTTTCTCTCCTTTATTTCGCTTTACCGCACCAAGGAAAAAAAAAACTTAAAACTTTTATATTATTATTTATTTATTACATTTTATTTATTTATTTTATTCTGGGGAAGCATGACTCAATTGCTCACCTACTCATAAAATCACAGTGAAAAGGTCAAAACAATTTCGCCATTAATCAAAAAGGCATGACAAAGGCACAAAATTATTGAACCCCAATTTAACAAAAAGTTACATAACCAAAAAGAAAAAAAAAAACATATACCCAGTAAAAATAATTAAGAAAAACAAGCAATTTGAAGATTTTTAACAATACCCAGAAACAAAAATTCATAAAAAAGATGCTACATTATTCCACAAACTTTATAGAAGTATAACAAGTAAAAATCAAGGGGAAATTTATTTCATAAAAAACCCAGAAAACCCCAAAAAGATGCTACATTGGACGAACAATTAATGATCAATAAACAAAATTAACAAAAATTAATGGAAAAGATTCATACTTGTAATCACAAACCATCAAAAGACCACCATCTTTGCAAACAAAGCAGTAATCTTCAGACTCAACTTCTCCTCCTTTAATTGGTTCTTCAATTATCTCCTTTTTCGGCTTGCTGATGTTATTCTTTCTCTTTCTCTTCACCATTGTTGATTTTAGAGAGAGAAAAACAAGAGAGAGAAATAAAGAGCAGGGGAGAAGGAGGACTGAATGACTGATTGTTGTATAAAATAGGAGTTTGGTGGTTTATTTAATTGCTGTAAATAATACATGTAACAAATTAATACCGAGTAATAATAATAAATTAATAATAAATGTTTTCTCCGTCACCCTAATATTGCAGCAAAAAGGAATTATGCTTAAAAGCGTAATCTATATCTCGATTATAGTACGGAGTATAAATAATAACAACTATAGTAAATAAAAGTGATATCGAAACGAATTTTATAAGTTTTTAGAAAAAAATAGTTATGTACTCGTGAGTATGAATAGTGTCAAATTCAAAAGTATAACGTTACAATATTTAAGAAATGGGATAGTTCAGTTCAGCTCTTAATTTTCTTCTCTCATAAACAATTCATTTCAAGTTTGTCAGTTTAATTTAGTTCAATTCAGTTAAGCTTCAATTAGTTCAGTTCAGTAAATCAAAACAGGTGAAGAAAGGCTTATGTATAATTGTATATGCTCCTTATGTTGGATTTCTTAATTAGGTCATGGGAGGGATGAGGGAAGTAACGCACCCAATATGGATTGACATATGGCTTGGGATTCTCTCCCTTGATTATTGTGATATGTTGATATAATATTGGTTTTGGTAATGGTGATTTTTTACCTTTTTAGGAGGAATATTTCCTTATTTTCTGAGGCTATGGATTATTAATTTATTATTCATTGTATTCTATTAATTTTATTCAATAATAAGGAAATATTACCCAAATTGACAACAATAATGGGAAGCACTTTTTTTTTTTCCTTGATGAAGATGGTGTGACAATTATTAAGTACTTGTAACCAACAAAAAAAATTTGTTGTACTTTGCAACCCGCGTTTATAAGAATCTCTGAGAACAAGTGAAATAAAGTTGTTTAAACTGTTTTCTTCATTTGTTTTACTCATGTAAAAGAGCCGGTAATACAGTTGTCCACTTAATTACAAGGTGGGATATTAACGGTAACTTCTCACGTGAAAAGAGTCGGTAATACCGCTGC
The DNA here is from genome assembly GCF_948465745.1 of Chenopodium album. Classification (NCBI taxonomy): domain Eukaryota; kingdom Viridiplantae; phylum Streptophyta; class Magnoliopsida; order Caryophyllales; family Amaranthaceae; genus Chenopodium; species Chenopodium album. The sequence continues at coordinate 5,315,684 of NC_137855.1, forward strand.
TCACTTAATTGCAAGGTGGGAATATGGGATACTAAGTTTACTAACGGTTGCTTCTGACGTGAAAAGAGCCGATAATACTGTTGCCTATTTGATTGCAAGGTGAACTACTAACGGTACTCGGAACGTGTTTGTATAAAATCCTTCTATTAATTTTGGTAGAGCTTGATTTAAAAATTCAGCTTTGAAAAAAAAAAAAAAAGTGAATAAATTGTCTTTCAAAAAATTAATCTTGAGAACATAAATAAACAAAAAAAAAAAAAAAAAAAAAAAAACACACACACAATTCCTCAAACAGTGAGTACTGTAAAAAAAAAAAAAAAAAGCACTGTTTTTATCTTTCTTCCCAACCGTCACTTCTTCACACCAAACCGGCGACGCCCTTTTACCGGTCACTCAATCCTCAACCTCTCTGTTTTTCATGGTAAAATTTTTGTACCACTTTTTTATATTTATTTTATTATTATTTTTTTGTCTATATAGTACAGTATTTGCAAATTTATTGAGTTCAATTTCATTATCACCATCTATTACCATCTACAGAAGATTTTGGTCAGTAGTGGGTTTTTTTATTAGGTATAATCTACCTTTTAATTTGATTTATTAGGATGTACCGTGTTAATGCACAAGTTATAGACGGTTGTTTTATTGAAAATAGTAGTAGCTATTGTGGAAATTATTTGGTAATTATTTAGGATGAAATTTGTAGAATTTGAGAATTAACTATTGGAGAGTTACGAGTAAATGTTGGAATAATGACATTCGGCACCATTTACAACCATTTACCAAATGGACCGATATGGTTTCATACTTTCATCCCACATTGCTTATTAGTTCGACCTCACTTATGGGATTAAGGCTTTGATTGATTGTTAGTGCTTAGTTGTGTGATTGATGGCCTTGATGTTCTTAAGTTTTAATAGGATATTGATTCGCTTTGCCATAATGCTGTTAATAATATTTATACTAGGATAATTGTTGTTCAGTCTTGTTTTTCTTGTTTAGTCTTGATTTTTATAGGACAGTATTCTTTAATCTTCATGTCTGCTTTCAATGTAGTGTAAAAGAAGTATTTTTGGATTTACTGATAGTGTTGTTGTCAGAAATGCTCGTTTCGTAGCTTGAATTGATCAAGAAAGAACCTACAACATTCTAATTAGAGACTCCTCCCTTGCGTTTCAGACTTGAACCAACTGTTTGGTTTTGAATTTTGTATTGTGTAAACAATCTAAACATGACTATAGTTCATACTTTTTGTTTCAAATGACACTTTTTTTTGTCTTGTCCTGATTTATTCTCTGTATTTATTATGTGCAGTCGGATGAGGATACGCAGCACGGCAGCACTTTTTAAGCATGCTTGATGCTGCTGCTGAACGGGCTTTTGAAGCGTATGCAGAGGTTTGTTGTCTTTCCTTTGGCTTTCAGTGTTTAATACATTGATATTATTTGCTGCACTTGTAAAACCATCAGTCTGTTTATTCTGTTTTGGTAAGTAAGTTTATGATGCTTATACAATCGAGAATCAGCTGGTGTTCCTTGGATAGTAATCTATTAGTATATCTGCATAATTCTACCAGACAGACTTTGAATCTGAATCTATTTGTTTCTGTTTTTATCTTTTGGAAAATTATAGAGGGTGGTATCCGAATCCAGTACAGTTGGTGTTCTGCCCTCCAAACAAACATTACAGCATAGCCCAAGTTTGCTGCAGGACAAGGGAATTGATGGAAATAATGTGGGAAGTGATAAGGAAGAAGTGGATTCATCTGTGGATTTTACCAAGGGAATTGAAGACGCGTTAAGCAGAATTGAGTCCCTTATTCCATCACTTCAAAAGCTTGTTAAAACTGTTCAGACATCAGAGCAAAAGAGGGTTGATGATTTGGGTTTGCCCAATTTTTCAAGCTCAGCAAATCCTTTAGGCAAGGAAAAAGACTTGGTAGCAACAAATGAGCTACGCCTCACTGAAAAGCCGGCTGCATTTGGTGAAAATATGCTTTTTAACCAAGGGAGTCTAATGCTTAGAAAAGGCAACTCTCCAGCTCTTTCTCAGGTCAAATGGAGCGGGAATATTGATTCTGTAGGTCATGGTGATGGTATGCGACAACAGTTGCTTTATCAGAATGGAGATTTTGATCCTATGAGAGGTGAGATTAAATGCTCGAATGTGACTCAAAGAATGGCTAATAAACAGTCAGATTGGGTATCAGCACAAAGTGATGATGGAATGAAGGGAGTAGAGTTGGTGAAGAATTCAAATGCTTAGTCAATCAGCCAGGTTCTTAGGCCTATGTTTAAGGCCGACTTTGGTAGATCTGAGTCACTTAAAGGTAAATTGAGTAGGAATGGATCTTTTTCAAGTCATGCTTCAAAAAACATGGACAAGGTTTGAGGCTATTGCCACATCAGTCCTATCGTGGAGAGGCTTTTGAGAGAGAAGCGACATTGAAGCCCTGCACACAAGTTCCATGAGACATAACAGAACAAATAATACGCGTCGTCCTTTCAGAAAAGGAGTCAGAGTCATACAAGTGGAAGAATTGCACAAGAAATGGGCCAATCATCGAAGATGATCAGGTCAAGGGATTTTTCAAACAGAAATAGTCTAATCAGGAAAAATATTAAGGGGCCTTTGCACAGCAAGGTTGCGCCTCATGATGAAATCTCAGAGGAAACGAGTTGGAATTCATGCTATTCTTCTGGTTCAACAACTCAGCAAAGTGGCTCGCCATCTTCTTTGAGTGGGAGTTATGAATCATCTGGAAGTTATAGTTATGACAGTGAAGAAAGTGAGCCCCTGCATAAGAGTAGGCCACTCAACAAGGATGAAACAGTCTGAATTAACCGACAGTACTGCTTCAGGTTATGATGATACTTCTTCCTATTCCAACAGTAGAGATGACTACTCTGATGCAAAATCCTCAAGCCAAGTGAGTTCAGCACGGCTACATAAGTGGGACCCACAAAAGGAGCGAGGAAAAAGGAAAGGGAGATTGAGGAGACTTGGAAGGAAGCTAGGGATGATATTTCACCATCATCACCATCACCACCACCATCATTATAGGGATGAGTCTGATGCACGTCATGCTAGATCATTTTGGAAACGACTTGGAGAGATGTTTCATCACACAAAAAAAGCCAATCATCATCTGAAACTGAAGTCAGAGAAGCCAAGAAAATCTGAGGTCAAGACTTTGGCAAAGAGGAAACAAGGACATTTTCATGCACTTGTAAGTGGGCTAATGAAGCACATGAAGCATTCTAAGAAACCTAAACAAGTGAAGAATGGTTTCAAGGGGCTTGGAAGTGGCCGTCATGGGGGTAAAAGGAAGGGGGAAAAACTGGGCTGGTGGCCGAAAATTCATGGGGGAAGAGGCGGAGTGAAGGTGCCCAACAAAGGAAAGGTCAGGCTCGGAAATTATAGGACAAAAAGTTTTGCTACAGCTAAGATGATTTTGAAGAAATGAAAGTGTCTCATTGTATTTGTATCAATTATGTATATACTTGTACTTGTTAACAATTTAGCATTGATGCTCCAAAGTTGCTTCATATTCCTCTTTTGATCAAAACATGAAAATGTCTTTCATATCAAAATTTTAAGATGAATTGCCTAGTATTTTCGACATAATGTAATATTTTATAATTTCTTCCTTTGTTTAAAATAAGATGCATTCATGTCACATATTGTATACTTCTTTGTCAGAGGCTTAATTTGCATAAAGTTTAAGAATTTAATTTAGTTGGCATATTTTGGCTACTCCATCATTCCATATTACATTATTACTCTCCTTTTCTACCATAATTTTTGTTTGTTTCATATATAAGAGAAAATATGTCAATGTAAAACATGTTAAAGTCGCCTAAATCGCTCACTCATATTATCAAGATAACTTTTTATTACTTTTACTTATTAAAATTAACACATTAGGTGAGTGACTAAGGAATCATGTTAACAATTTCCTGAAAAAAAAAGGAATTATGTCAACAAAAATAAAATGAAAAAAAAAAAAGCATATTTTTACAAATCAATTTTCATATCCTTTGACCAGGGGTAGAAGAGTCATTTGCTCCCCTCTGTCGACATGGCAACTTTAGCTATTTTATTTTCTTTATTTCGAACACAAATAAGTGGAGGCTAACGGTAACTTGATGGCGGCAGTCTGTCATTATTCAACATTCTAAAATTGCAAAAATCTGGTTTTCCTTTCCTCAACCAACATTCAAACACAAGACAAAACAATAATGTTGGTTGATCCGCATCACTTTGATGGCTACCCTGTTCTTTCCCTCTCCTCCTCTTCGCTTCACGACGTCGATTACAGGTTCTCTCTTCCCCCTTTCTCTTGCTAATTCCTCTTGACATTCATTCATTGATTCCATTAATCTTGACTGTGTTTTCTTTCCTGCAGCTGTGGTTCTTGTGGGTATGATCTCAACCTTAATTCATGTAATCGGAATACCTCTGTGATCGGTTCAAAGTACTACGGCAAAGCCATCAAAAAGGGCATCATTTCTTTCTTATCTATAGACGAGACAAGGTTTAGTCGAATCCAACAGCTTAGGTGCAAGCCTTATTTCGAATCAGCTCGTTCATGGGGGATATTTCAGCGAAGAACTAAACTATTATGCCGGCAATGTGGCAACTATGTCGGAAATGCTCGTAATTTTAGCAATTTTGCCCGCTCTCAATCTTTGAAGCAGAAAGATATATCCCCTAATTCCACAGGTTCATGGGGATGGAATGGGGATTCAGATGCTGCCGGGACTTATGATATCAGGATTCGCGCTCTGCAGCCTTCTTCTTGTGACGAATCTAATATTTTCAGCAACGATATATGACTCAAATAGTTTATCAAATTTTTATATATATGAAAAGTTTCTATTGGTCTTGCAAATTAAGGCTCAACTTTGTCTATGTTTTCAACTTTTGTTTTGGTTAGGCTGAGACTTAAGACTCTTGGCTCTTCCATGATACCAGAAATATAAGCGGTTTTATATTTATTCAACCCAAGTTATGTCTATATCGTTTAGTTTTGTAAGCCATTCTTGTGTATCTAAAGATACATAAGGTTTACGTTCTGTACTTTCTTCAGCTTTATCACCGTCAGATGAACTATTATCATTTTTCTTTTCACTGGAAAGACTTGTCTGCTGCCTGTTGGGGTGCCTCAATTTGAGTGATAGAAGACGGGATACTTCATGTAGGCCGCCCCATTTTTCAAGGGCACGGGCAATGTCATACCGTCCTGCAAGAAAAAAAATTCTTCTCAGTTTTTTTTTTTTTTTTTTTTTTTTTAAAATTATAAAATCTTACAGGAAACTAAAATCAAAAGCCTACATTTAAAGGCAATAACAAAGCTGTCCAAATATATACAGGTTAGGAAGGAATTAAGCAATATTAGTTTGACCTGCGCGTTCAAATGCTTTTCTGCTGGGCATATATGATGGATCCATCCCCCAGTTCTTTTGAAATCGATGAATCTGAAATAGACAAGGACATTCTTTTTAAGATTCTAAAAAATTACAAAATGTGTTGTTATCTTGCTAAAATTGATTAGGCATAGGGAAAGAGATAGGCAGAATTCTAAAACTTACCTCCACCTGCAAATTTTCAAGATTGTCCCAATAACCTTTAGGTTTTCGATGTTTATAAGCTAGAGACAGGTTCATCAATGTTGCAATCCTCCTAAAACCACCCATCCGGTTGATTGCCTTCTCAATGTCAACCCTACCATGAGAACGGAGTTGCTTCCTCATGGGCATGAACCCTTCCTGCCCATGCTCAGAAACAAATTTCAGAAGCTCAGACTTTAGAACTTCAATGTCCTGTTGCAAGCCAGGGACTCTAGGCTTTTGCTTTATGGAAGTTGAATTGCTACTGCTCAATTGAATTTTCACATTCCTTTGATCAGTTTTGCCTTCATTAGATAATGTGCTAGGCTGCTCTTTGCAAGTTTCATCCTTCTGCTGCTCCATATGTAGCTCATCATGTTCATCAGAACTTGTTCCCATCCTCTTCTCAATGTAGTCTCGAATTGCACATAAGTTGGACGGAAGATCCTCATATATAACCTATATATTCATAATTAACTGTTCATTATCTCTGCCAAGCCAATGTAGCAGCACCATCCAAGTGTAAGCATTAAAAATACTTTATGCCGAATTGTCAACACAAGAGGCAACCAGATTGTGATCAGATAACAACCCGAGTTTAACAACTTCCTGAATCCTAACCCTTGGATAATTCACAATCATGGTAATGCATACCTCTTCCATTATTAATCACTTAAGTTTGAATTTTTAGCATACCTCTTCCATTATTGATTCTGATAGAAAAGTATCTTGGCGCATTTTTGACTCCACGGAGTATTTTAGCAATGTGTGATGGTTCCCGAGCTGCTCAAGCTGCCACCTGCCATGAAAAGAGTCGAAATCCCCCTCAACCTGCTCAAAGCTAATTTCTTGCTCAAGTTGTTCACACAAGTCCATGACAACCCGTGCATGGAGTACCATATATAATAGACCCTTGCATCCTTCCTGTGAAAAAATGCGTAACAGAACTTCACTCACTTTAGTGAAAATAGAATAAGCTTTAAAGCAGGTAATAGCTATTGGGGAGAAGAGCATAAAATTCTTAGGTTTATAATTTCAAATCATAAAGTCGGTGCAAAAGCAAAGACAATGATGCAATGGATATAAGAAGATTGCCTATAATGTCAATACAAACTAGAATTAAAAACATATCCTGTTTTCACCTGAAGGATGCGAACTTTGTTGTTATCTCGAAATAAAACTTTGCTGATTGCCAAATTTGGAACTATCCTGCAAAACATATAGCTTAGTTAACTAAGACATAAAAAGCGTAATGCAAAGAAGCAAAAACCACAGGTCAAGGTTTTTTTTTTTTTTTTTTTATCTTAGCCAAGCAACATTTATTTCAGGTTGCCTTGGGTTGATCTTCATGAAAACATCATTCAACTAAACAGATTACTTTTGTTTACATTGTAACCAGAAGAGTTTTAAAACTGAAGAAATTTTGGAATGGGCTAGCACAGAATAATTTTGATCATCCAAGGCTAGCATTTTGATCAGTTTATCTGCGATGAACGCTCTCCAGTCCATCCCAAGATAAATAAAACAAAATTTGGCAAAATTAATTAAATTTGCTAAACCAAACTGTCAAGCACAACTGAACTGAAGAAAAGAACTAGACAACATTATGATGAACAAATTGGCTTTACTCACTCTGGAAGACTTTCATAAGTAGTTAAAACATCCCAGACTTCACGAACAGGAGCTTTTACTGTAATGCTAGCAACAACACAGCGATGAACACCGCCATTTTCCTTCAGTACATAAGTTGTTGTCAGATAGCCGTAGCAACACTAAGATCCTCTGCATCAGGAAAATCAGTTATAATAGTTTAAGTCAGTTACTTACCAATAGACCATCAAATCGACGAAGATGAATCTCATCCACCAAGCAGGGCTTGTCAAGCCTACAAACTTTACCATATATCCCCCAAGTACTATTCAACTCAGAAGGTGCCTGGGGCAAGGGCCCAATAATAGAACTGGAGGAATTCTTCTTTATCTCCTCAGTAGACATATCTTTCTCTTTTAAAGTACTTGGCAAGCTAGTGCTACTAGTATTAACAGAATTTCCGCTTTTTGAGCTAACTAGTTTAGGCATCTTCTGATTTCCTACAACAATGTTCTCAGCTCTGCAAGCCAAGGCTCGAAGATTAACAGGCAGGTCTGATTGAATAATCCTCTCCAAAAAAATTGCTGGAAAGTTGAATTTTGGTATGACATTGACCTCGTAGGATAGTGTTGTCTTTGATGAGGATCTGAGATTATGAAATACAGGAGCAAGTCAAAATAGTACATACATTTTCAGCCTTGAAGGTCTTCTTAAACAACAAAAGCTGTCTCATTCAGAAAAGCTACTTTCAATGGAATTCAGACATAACAAATCATATAAGGATAATATTTCTGAAGGTTCTCACCATTCCAGTTGCACAAATCACTGATATAACTTTTTAAAAGTTTGCAAGCTATATCTATATGTGAACAAACAAAATAAATATTCAGTCAGTGGCACCTTTACAGAAAATTTGTCCATAGTCTAATCAGACTTCATAACAGATTAAGAGGTAAACTCATTTAGCTGTTACTTCAGGATTTTCGACAGATGAGATGGCCCTCTTTTTTTCCCTTCTTTTTAATCCTGCTTCTATAATCATAGAGAATAGCAGACCTAACTGTCAGTGTATCATACACATGTGATGAGACTCGTTATAGTTTTGACTTGATTACTCATTCCTTCATCATTATCCTCGATGTGTAAAGCACCAGTTAAAGATAATATTATTGTTGCCTCTCTACTCTACAACTATTATCCTAATAAACTTAGACCAACTACAAATTTAATTAAGAGTGAACCCTAAAAACTCATTGGGAACAGTTATCATACCTTCTCTTTGATTTTACCGACCATTTTCCTTCAAACTTCTTGAAGTCTCCATCCACCATGGAGAAATGGAGTTCACGGTCACTTGGCTGCATCAGAATCGATAATTACTTTCTGATGTTAAAAAACGGTTTAGATCCATAATGTTAACAGGTCTTAAATGAGTTTCCATGAAAAATATCTATATAGATGTGAAGCCACTACAATTGGGTACAAGAGAAATTGTTAAGCAAGCACAGAAAGAAAGTTCTGTGAAGACAGTAGATTACAAATCTAACATATCTTTATAAATGCTCATATTATTTTTCTACTATAAATTCACTATTGGAGCCTGAAAAGAAATGTAAAACCAAATTACTTACCCCTCCCACCCTCCCTGTACATCTTGAATTAGTCATCTATAGCTACGGAGATACAAAGAAAAGTTTAATAACTCACTGAATTAGGAAATTCTTTGAGATCCAAGACAACACGAGCTTCGATATGCCAATACAATGCCCTTTGGAAGCCTCTTTGCTCTAACCACAGTCTACCAGGATACGGACAAGGAATTCTTCCACTGGAAAATGGCAATAGTAGGCCATAGCACAACCATTAAACAAAAGCATCAGAATTAAGCAGGTTGGAATGTAAAATATGTTTCATAAGAGACAAAAATACTTTCACCACTAATTACAGTAAAGACACTGGGGTGAACAAGAGGAACAAACTTATAATGAACATCATGTTCGAAAGACCATAAGAGTGTAACTTGTACCAATATCAAACATATGACTTTCTTCCAATTAAGCAGTAATGACTGTAAACCTTGTTATAATACCTCTTATCGCTCCCTTATTACTACGTACATTTCATAGGGATAATAAGAATTAATATTTTGGGAAAATGCACCATTGAGTTGTGATCTTGGGACTCTGCTACAACCCAAATTACCGGGTAATGTTCACAACCAAGTTAATACTTATGAGCTATGATCCCTTAATAAGTCGAACAATCCAATGAAACATTCATCAGATCCAGTGGTAAACAGAAAAATATCAAACTTACATTAGTTAACTTATAAGTTATCACATTTAACAATATAATTTTACGCTGTACTTCTTTCCTAAGGAGTAATTTTAACCAGTCATCTTAGCAATATCTATTCTTTTTGCCAACATACCTTCTATTATTATAGTCTGTTTGGATCAATTATCTGGTTCTATACAGCACTCACTAGTCAATACTCCCTCTATCTCAAATCTCAATCCAATTTAGACATCTAAATATTCTCGAGAAACATAGTCTAGTATTTAAGAGAACTCTAATCAACCTTACCAAGATATTAATAAATAATAACTAAGAGAACTCAAGCAAAAGCTAATTTAACATGATGTTTCTTGGACAAACTAGAATCATTAACATATTATTGTTGCTCCAAAACAACTTCTATTGTATTCATACCAACACCTCAATAAGTTTTATAGTATTGGCTATAGTTTAATCCCAAAATCGGAATTGCTTCTATAATACTCCCTCCGTTCCATAATTCTCCATACTTGCCTTTAAGGCTATCGCAAACATAGGTAAAACAAACTAAAGAGTAATGACTCCATCAAATTTTTACAAGTAACCAAAACTATAGCATAAAAATAAAAGATGAAAATTGAAAGATTACCTACAAACAAGATTAGGTACAAAATCAGCGAGGCGTTCATAATCAGTAAGAGCATTCCAAACCGATTCGACATCGGAATTGACAGTAATCTCCGCCTTAATCCGACGCTCTCTCCATGAAATCACTTCAACCTCACAATTCACCTTCCGATCCCAATTTTCTCTCTCCTCCGCCACCTGCTGTTGTTCACCAACATCTCTGTTCCCCGCTCTTTCAAATCCGCCATTGACGGCGTATGCATTCACAATCACTCTCCCCTGTTTTCTGCAAAATCTAGGGTTCGGATTAATCTCATAGTTGTCAAAAGTATAGATTGGGGTTTCGGATGAAACGTTTCGAAGAGAGAAGATGTAGGGTTTGGCGGGAAATTGGGGATTAGGGTTTGTAGTAAAGGAGAGAGAAATTGGATTGAAGATGTATGAAATCATGGAGTTTGTTACATGAATTTCGCAGTAGATTTTTTTCAGTGTTCAAGTACAGAGAGAGTGAGAGAGGTGGTTAGGGACCGTTAATTGGGTGATTTTGGCGCTGAGTGAAGAGAGGAAGTTGTGGTTTGGAGTTGGGGTTTTTTTTGGTATTTCAATATTTAACTTGTGGTTGGAATTAAACAATGGATTTTTTATGAAATGGGACATGTTTCTTAAATAGGAAATACTAGATGAATCCCGTGCCATGCATGATTTGTTAGTATTTTTTTAAAAAAATATTTTTCATATTTATGTGATTTTTGTTGCTACGTATTATATTAGCTTTAAAATATTAGATAAAATTTCTAATCTCAATAGATAATATTTTGTATTTAATTAATTTAAACTTTAAAATTTCATTTATCAATTTTGCTAACGTGGTATTTGAATTATTTAATTGTAAAATAAATTAATAATCTCTTATTTAATTGGCTACTACTTAAATTCATAATCCTACATGGCGCGCTAAGAAAAATAAATCCTACGTGGCTCTCTAAAAACTCGGGGAAAAACTCCCCTTTATATATATATATTAGATTATTATACTCGTACTGCGTATGAGTGTGGGTGGCTACTGGCTAGGTGTACAGTGCACTAATAGTATAATTGTTCTCATTTTAATAATTGATTTTTTATTTAGTCATCAAGTAAAAGGCTAAAGGCTAATTTTAAAGTTAAGTGCACGATACACTCGGATGTATATAAAAATGAAAGCTAATCCAACTTGAACTAAGTCCAATCAATACTTATTGTCTTACTTTACATCTAGAAAACCCATAAGTTTTCAAAAAAAAAAAAAATAAAAAAAAAAAAAATAAAAAAAAAAAAAAGAAAACCCATACTCGTATAACACTACTTTCACAATAACTTTGTACTCCGTAACGATACATGGTAAAATTTTTGAGTGAAGAAGTACAATGAAACAAATGGATTGGTAAATATGAAGTTGAACTGAGATAAAACTTCTCATCTTGTATCATTGTATATGAGGTAGGAAATAGAGTTGAAAGAATTCGTAAGGATATAAAATGAAATCGAATAATCTTTCCAAACACCAAAAAAAATTTAAGGCTATCGTAAGTCGAAAAGAGTATGAGTCTATTATTCATTTATTCTTTGAAAAAAAAAGAGTGTGTCTATGTGGCACTAGTGCACTACTAAGGCCAACTTTATATATCTATTTATTTATTTATTTTTATTTTTTTTTGACAAAACTACTAAGGCCAACTAGACACCTAGCACTAAATTAAAACCAATAAGTCACAGATTTTCCAGATTTCAGATTAGCCAATTAGCTACCACAAGATAAGGCAATGCTGCTATCAGGAAATAGGTTCTTGTGCACCAAAATTTCCCACCACTCCCTCAGAAAAAAAGGAAAGAATTTTCCCATAACATTTGCAAAAAAGCCAGATCTTTCTGATTCTCCAGAAAACAAGCAAAACCCCAATTTCAAATTCAAGATATCTAGCAAATTATTGACTCAATCTGCCATTGGAATTCTGGGATTAGGATTTGTTGACGCAGGGTAATTATTCTTCCTTCCCTAAATTTCATACTATTATTTACTATGTATTGTATCTTAATTTGTGATTATTACATTGTATTAATTTGTCAGATATAGTGGAGATTGGTCAAGAATTGGAGTGATTTCTACAGAAACGGAGGATTTGCTGAAGATTGCAGCTTTTTTAGTGGTTCCTCTCTGTTTGTTGCTATATTATCTGTTGCTAAAAACCCAGAAAATTAACGTCAATAATTCTTTATTACTCGTATTATTTTTACTATACATGTATGCTATGTGTAACAGTGTAACAATATTCTCATATCATAGAGTAGTGTTTAACGAATAACAAATTAACAACTAACTAGAACTTAGAATAACTAAAATGTCTAACCAATGTCGTCTATGCCATGCTCAATTTTTTTCTTTTTTTTTTTTTGGTGCGGGAAATTATTATTATTAATATTAATAATGATTCTTTTCATTTTAAAGAATCTTTTCTTTTTTAAGTAAGCCATCACTTGTATGGTGGCATGGCCGCATGGGCATACTGCATACAAGTGAATAAGTGATACAAGTGTAAGGAGAGTTATCAATGGCGGATCCAAAAATCATAAGCAGCGGGGTCACTATAAAAATTATCTACTATTCAAGCAAATTTTATAACTATTAAAAATTAAAAATTCCACAAAAAAATTATAAGTCATATAAGATTCTTGAAAAAAAGTCATGTAAAGTACAGTACATCATAAATAATTCTGAGGTAGTTGCCCTCGACGAGGTTTCATATTTTGAAAGTGGTACATAATAGTTTCATTGGAAATAGTCTCACAAATATCCCTTTCAATGTATGCCACCAAACAATCATTCAAAAATTGACCACCCATTTATTACGCAATTCGGACTTCACATATTTCATGGCAGAAAAGGCTCTTTCCACACTTGTAGTCGCAACTGGTAAAAGCAATGCTAGCTTTATGAGAATATGTACCGATGGATATATCACATATTTCCCTGTTTCAACCATCACTTTACAAAGATCACCAATTCCAACAAGACCTTGAAACTCATCACGTTGTCGCACATCAACGATAAAGTTTCTCAACTCAGAAGAAAGTCCCCTAATATCATTTGAATCAAAATCATAGGGATATAGTTCTGCCATTCTTACCAATTTCACCACATCAAAATTATGGAATGAGTTCTTAGGACACAATCAAGCCACACAACGGAGCAACTCCGTATTGATTTCATTGAAACGGTTGTTAAGCTCTTGAAGTTGTAAATCAATAGTAGCATAAAACACCTCTACACGATAGTGATGTTCATAAGTGATTTTTGGAGCATTTCTCTTTGGTCTTCCTGGAGTCATATAAAAATCATTCATGTTAGGAACATCAATATCATGACCATAACAAAACTGATTTACCTTTTCTAACAAATCCTCAAACTCATCATCTCTCATCAATTGGAGGCGTTGCTTGGATGCTCCGACCAAATCCATTGCATTGATAATATCTTGATCCTCCCTTTGCAAAGCTAATGATAACTCATTTGTGATACCCAAAAGATCAAACATGAGGTGCAGTATGAATGCAAAATCAAATGAGCGTAATGAAACCATAAGACCACGTGCATTCTTTCTATGTCCCGAAAAAGAAGCATCACTATAAATGAAATCCAATACATCAATCACATCTAGGTACAACTCAATCAAATTCAACAATGATTTATAATGAGATCCCCACCTTGTTTCCCCCGGTCTTTTTAGACCAAGTTCTTGGTTTAACCCCTTTCCAGTTTCAATCTCACCATTATTTATTTGCTCTGCAACTCTCATGGCATGTTTTTCTCGAAGAATATCTTGCCTCTTACAAGAAGATCCAACAACATTGAGTATATTAGAAACGACATCAAAGAACCAAATTACATCAACATGATTCTTAGAAGTTCCTACAAGTGTTAATTGTAACTGATGGGCAAAACAATGAACATAATAAGCTGACTTATTTTCATTCAAAACCAATGTTTTAAGTCTACCAAATTCACCACGCATATTACTTGCCCCATCATAACCCTGTCCTCGTACACTTGTCATACTTAACCCATTTTCCAACAATAAAGATTCAATGGCAGATTTGAGAGATATGGCACAAGTATTAGGAACATGCATAAGTCCAAGAAAGCGTTCCACAACCAAACCTGACTTATTAACAAAACGCAACACAACAGCCAATTGCTCTTTGACAGAAACATCACTAGATTCATCAACTAGTATGCCAAACAAATCACCTCCAAGTTCTTCAATAATAGCTTTAGTTGTTTCTTTAGCACATGCATGCACAATATCTTTTTGAATACTAGGAGCAGTCATTTGTAGATTTTTGGGAGCATTGTTTAACACAACTTTATCAATTTCACCATTCAAAACAGCAACAACTTTTACAAGTTCAATGAAATTTCCCCGATTACTAGACTCATCAGATTCATCATGACCACGAAATGCCAATCCCATCCGCAACAAATATCTAATACATACAATAGATGTATTTAAACGAGTCTTATAATCATTTTTCATTTGAGGTGTTTGCAATGGATTGAATGTTGTTTCAATGGAAGCATGGACATTTTTCAGATTTAAATATTTTTCAACAGCTTTACTATGTGAGCTTTCAAAATCACCAACATGCAAATCTAACCTATCCTTTTTATTCCAAGATGAAAATCCATCAACAACAAAAGCATCACCCCCACCTTTATACCCCTCAGGTTTGAACAAGTAGCAAGGCAAACAAAACAATGCATTTTTTTTAATGCTATATTCTAACCACACTACTAGAAAACTGGCGATTTCCGACGGAAAAAATCCCTCGAAACAACCCTATTTTCCGTCGGAAAAGGTGTTTCCGACGGAATTTCGTCGGAAACTGTCGTCAGAATACCTTTTGTAGGAAAATCGACCTTTTCCGACGAAATTTCCGTCGGAAACACTTTTTCGACGGAAATTCCGTCGGAGTTGATTCGTCGGAAGAATGTTTCCAGCCCGGAAAAAATCCGTCGTAAATCTCCGACGGAATAGTGTTCCGTCGTGACTTTCCGACGGAATTTCCGTCGGAAAATTGTTCAGCCAAAATAAAAAAAACACGCCGCACCACCCCTGGCGCGGCGTGTCACCACCCTAATCTTAGCAGACCACCGCCACAACGCCACTACCCCCCACATCAGCCCCTAACCCTAACCACACCACCACCACCACTACCCCCCAACTCAGCCACTAACACCACCAGTCACCCCCAAACTAACCTTAAACCCAGATCTAAACAATCCCACCCAAACCACACCACCACTCACCCTAACCCTAAACCCAGCCACCACCAATAACCGTAACCCGAACCACACCACCACTTTCCCCAAACTAACCTAAGCCCAGATCTTCAGATCTAAAAACTATCCCCACCCTAACCCCAAACCCACCTAAGCCCACAACCACCACAACCATTACCAGCCACCACACACATGCACATAAGCCACACCCACCAGCCACCACACGCATGCACATAAGCCACACCCACCACCACCATCGAAATCGAAAAATTTAAAAAAAAAATCAGAAACAAAATAAAAAAATTAAAACATAGAACATACCTTAAATTGAAATATGCTTCGAATTTCACCACGGGAGCGGTTTAACAAGGCCAAATTCGGCCATTAAAAGTCTAGATCTAGGCTTTTAATAGACGAATTTGGCCTAAAAACCTTAAAAAAAATCATGAGAAGAGAGAGAAAGGGCGAAACCCTTGACCCATCGTGGTGGTGTTGATGTCGGTGATTGTGGTGGTGTTGATCTCGGTGATTGTGGTGGAGTTGGTGATTGTGGCGGTGTTGGTGATTGTTGATAAAGGGGAAAGAAAAAGATGAAGAAAGAGAATAGAAGGAGCAAGGGAGAGAAGAGAAGGTAGCAGGGGAGAGAAGAGCAGAAATGAAGAGAGAGAAGGAGAGAAGGAGAGAGAAAGAGATAAGGACGAGGGAGAGAGAAGGAGAGAAGGAGAGATAAGAAGGAGAGAGAAGGAGAGAAGGAAAAAAGGGGGAACGGCTGAAGAAAAAAGGGGGCGGAAATAAGCGTTTTAGGGTTATTAAAAAATGGTTTTTTTTTTAAAATATAATTCCAACGGAAAAATCAGTCGGAAATTTCCGACGGACAAAAAATCCGTCGGAAATGGAAAATTACGACGAAAAAATCCGTCGGAATCACATATATTCCGACGGATTTAATTTCCGTCGGAAATTTCCGACGGAATTGTTAAATCCGTCGGAATATTCCGACGGAACTAAAATTCGTCGGAAATTTTGAATTTTCCGACGGATTTTAGTGTCCGTCGGAACAAATCCGTCGGAAATCGCCAGTTTTCTAGTAGTGCCAATTGCTATAATCATCATACCAACTAGAGTTAAATCTTCTCAACTTATTGCCAATCAATTTTTGGGGAAAGATATGAGTGCGAGGTTGGATAGGACCAATGGTAATATATTTTTGTCTTACCGCCTCTTGGAATTTAGAAGGATAATCTGAAATCCGTGTTCTTTCTCCCGGATCAATTGGAAGATTTTCTAAATCAACTTGCTCATCACAATTAGGAACGGGTTTAGACGATTTTGGGGTACTCCCACTTGTACTTTCATCCGCTCTAGCCTTTTTCCTTATTACAAATTTGTCCATAACTGAAAAAATATGAAATATACATATATTAATTTGAGTCTATACAATAACAGTAAAAAAAATCTTGTCACTTTCGAACATTCAAGAAGGTATAATTAACATATTGTATAGGTTAATACTTAAAAGGTATAAATCTAATTTAACTATTAACAAACATTAATAATTTGATACTTAAATAATTCATATAAACTAAAATTAAAATTAAAGAGCATAAAAAATTAAAAACCAAAAAAAAAAAAAAAAAAAAAAATTACCGTCAGCAGGTCGCAGCCGCACAGCCAAAGTATGAATATTGTCTATTGATTGTATTCTTCTTGGATGAATGGATTAAAAAAAAATTAAAAAAATAGGTTTTGCTTTTGAAGGTTTGACTTTTGATTGTTGGGTGAAATTAAAAAGTGTAGTTTTATAATGATATTAAGAAGAAAGAGAGTAAAGAAGTGGAAGAACAAACTGTAGAAAAAGTCTACATTCACTTACAGAATTAATAAAGAAAAATAAAAATAAAAATAAATAGGATAGACATAATAGGAAGTCTTGGAAACATAAATTAGGGGTATAAAATTTATCTTTATTTTTTTTTTTACCTTTTTTTTTCTAAGAATATGGAAAGTCTCTAAAAAGTGGTAAAATAGGGGTCACTTTTTAGCTATAAGTGGGGTCATCTTTGTATATATAATTTTTTTTTTCTGTACTAGCTTTTTTATTTATAGAAATTTTTTTCACCAAGTGGGGTCCAGTGCCCCCCCCCCCCTCTTATTTCCACATACACTAAAATCAGCTGAACTGAACTGAACTGAATTGAGCTGAAGTGAACTGAACTGAAATGAAAAGAATATTTTATAAGAGAAGGAAATTAGGAGTTGAGCTGAACTGAACTGAAATGAATTGAATTTCAACGTAAGAGAATAGGGCCTTATATTACAAATTTACAATCATGTTTACAACTTCATTTTGCTAAACAATGTTACAATTCCTACACTATATATCATGAATCCACAATCCCACATCAAAGTATCAAACTAGACGGTTATACCTTATAACTTAAAAAAATTGATAGACTAGTTTTTAAATATATATAGAGGAAGACTCATGTAAGAACCCTTCTCTATATAAGAACCCAATCTTATATAAGAATGAATCTCAGCCCTTTATTAGTTTTAATCTAACCATCTAAAATGATCCTTTAGTAATGGTATTTCTGTAATTTTGAGAATTTCGTATTTAGAACATAGAAAAAAATTTAGAATATAGGTAAAATTTTAGAACATAAGCTGAAAACTTTAGAACATAAGAAAAATAATTTAAAAGATAGCAAAAATTTAAGACATAAGCAACCAAAAAAGTTAGAACATAAGAAAAATAATTTAGAACATAAGTGAAAAAATAATTTATAGAATAGGTAAAAATTTATAACATAAGCTGAAAAAATAATTTTTAACATAGGAACAAATTTAGAACATAATCTAAAAAACAATTTAGAACATTGAAAATAATTTGGAAGTAGAAAAAATTTAGAATATAGGAAAAACTTTAAAACATAAGCTGAAAAAATAATTTAGAACATAGAATATAAAAATATATACATATATACATATATATATATATATATATATATATATATATATATATATATATATATATATATATATATATATATATATATATAAAGCCAGCTAATGGATGCCTATTAACTCGGCTGCCGCCATTGAAGATGCAATCATTTATAAAGGAAAATAAAAAATTAGGTTAGCTAAATATTTAAGTCTGGGTACATACATTTGTGTCATGCTGGCTTTTGATACCATGTTAGTGGACCAAATCAACCAAAAGATTAAGTTGATGGTTGAAGCCTAAGAATATGTTTTATACTTATCAAATATATAGCATAACTTTAATTGTTTGTTGTGAGTTATAAGAGATTAGTACATTATTTATATACTCGTAACAATAAATACTAGTTCAACAAACCTAATGTAGTACTCTGTAGCATATAATGTGATTTAAAAAACACGAAAGACGCACCAAATAGGCCTCGCCTATAAATAGAAGGCGATAGAGAACCAAAACATATCAACACACAATCCAAATAATCCCATATACTTCGTATATCATACTACATACCCTGCCAACAAAATTCAAAAAATAATACTGGTAATAATGAGGAGTTCAAGTGTTACCATAATGATGTTGATGATGATCTTCGTTGTTGTTATCCAATTCCAACCCATTTACTCTCAATTGGGTGATACAGGAAAAGGGGTAGCAGAATTATACACCACTAGCCAATTTTTGAAGGATGATTGTTTTGATTACCGGCGGTTAGCATGTTCACATTCCACACCACTAGCCAAATGCTGTTCCAAGCTGATGTTGCTAAGTCAGCGTGATCATGGTTGCCTTTGTAAAATCTGGAAATCATTCGAATCATCTTCTTCTCATCATTTCTTCGGTATTCAACGCTGCTTTATTAGCAAACAAGAGGATTTATTTGTGTCATGCCGCGATCACTAATTTTCTGATGCTAGACTATACTTCAAATTATTGAGTTTAGTTTCTTTGATTTATGTATTGCTTCTGAATTGTGATTTTATATTGTACGTTGTACTCCTTTTGTGCTTGACTTTTGACGCTCTGTATTATCAATCTATATCTATATCTATATTTAGGTCTCGTTTGGTTGACATAGAAAATAAGTTCCCGTAGAAAGTTGTATTTCATGAAAAATTATTTCCCAAATGAAATTCTTAGGTATTTCTTTTAAGTTATTTGGTTGTGCAATGGGAAGTTGGAAATCCCATGAATTTTGAATGACCAAGGTTTTGGATGGAAAAAAAAAAAAAGAAATTTGGTAAACAACTCCCTTCAATACACCCTACTTAGAAATAACCACTTTAATAAAAAGTTTCATTTAAGAAATTTAAAATATTGATTTTTGAGCCAAACCGTGTTATATTAAGGTGTTGAAGTCATTTTGGCCCTTTGGAATTAATTTGAGGTTAAAATTATCAAAAATGCCCCGTTTTGTATGTGTCACGCACAGTAGGATAATTATTAGCATGCAATAACTTTTTAAAATTTTGGCCTCAAGTCGAGTCTAGAGGGCCAAAAGGACCTCAAAACATTAATAGAACAAGTTTGACACAAAAGTCTATGTTTTTATTTTAAAAAATGGAATGTGGTGAAAGCTAACGCTTTTGGAAAAAAAAGGGTGGTATTAAATAGGGTGTATTGAAGGGTGATTATTTACAAAATTTCCAAAAAAAAAAGAATCAACCGTGAAGATAATTTAAAACCAAATAATCCTAAATTCATGACGGAGATTAATGTTTTTGAGTTTCATCATATTAAATAATGTAGTACATGTGAAAACGAACGAGTATATCATCAATAAATAAGGCAACACAAACTATTGAGTCAGTTTGGATTGTCCAAATGGTTCGTCAGTCCATCGATTATGATAAATAATTGTATTCATTTTTATATTGTGTTCTATTTACTTAAAATAGTTACATAAGATTTTGAGACCTTTAACTAAAGGAGAATAAACTACTCCCTCCGTTACTTTTTACTCGCAACAATTACCATATTTAGCCGTTACACATTACTTGCAACAAACTATTTTCTTTCCTTTTATAGTATGTTTTTTTGTGTGATTTTACATAATTACCCTTACTTTTGTTTTTAAACACCCTAATTAAACTACTAATTTTATCTCATTAACTTAAACTCTACATTAATTAACTTAATTATTTCCACCAAAATCATTCCCCTCTCAATTAAATTCATCATCACTTTCAATTGCCAACCACCACCACTACCACCACCACCACACCCAAAAAATTCACTCTCTTTCTTCACCGATCTCCCCTCATTACGACCGCTACACCTCGCCGGAAGTCACGCCGTTGTCCCCTCACTTGTCGCCAGCTCCGTTTTCTTTTCTTTTCTTCCTTGTCGACGCCTTCCTCGTTGTGGGCTTTATGGGTCGAAATCGGTGGTGGATCGAACTAGGTTGTGGGTTTTGTGGGGCGAAATCGTGGTGGATCGAAGTAGGTTGTGGGTTTTGTGGGGCGAAATCGGTGGTGGATCGAATTAGGTTTGTGGGTTTTGTGGGGCGAAATCGGTGGTGGGTTTTGTGGGTCGAAATCGGTGGTGGGTTGTGGGCGAAAGGTGGTGGTAGGTCGCAATCGCGCGTTGGTGGTGGTGGTGCTTCAAAATCGGGGGTGTGGGTTGTGGGTTGAGGGCGACATAGATGGTGGTGGTGGTTCAAAATCGGGGGTGTGGGTTGTGGGCGACATAGATGGTGGTGGTGGTGGTGCTTCGAAATCGGTTGTGGGATGTGGGCGACATAGATGGTGGTGGTGGTCGAAGTCGTATGGTGCTAGGTGGTGGTCGTATGGTGCTGCTGCTAGGTGGTGGTGGTGCTGCTGCTAGTGATAGGTGGTTGTATTTTTTTTTTTTTTTTTTTTTTTTTTTTTTGGGTTGGATTAATACTAAACACATGCCCTTATTTTTTTGTTAATTACACTTACTAATCTTTTGCCTAGGAGTCCGCAATCTACTAGTTTGTTGCGAGTAAAAAGTAACGGAGGGAGTATAATTTATTAGAAGGTTAAATATGATGGAGAGTATAAAATAATGGAGATAATTTTTACATGCTCTCTCTCTCTAGAAGCTTAGTCATCGGAGATTAACCTTGTCACCTTGGTGATTGGGACTCCGGGAGCTTCCTTCTGGTTGAGAGTGAGTGCTTTTCTTTCCTTTTCAACTTCTCCATCCTAATGCTTTTGCATTAGCTGGGTTATTAGTCGTTCGTCAAGGTCAAGTTTAAGTCATCCGATAGTGTTTACACTGTGTTCATTAGTTTCATTTAGGTACAATTAGCTATTTCAATGAATTCTTCATCGGACATGGAGATAGAGTCGACTGAAGAACTAGATTTAGTTCAGAGGTCAGTTAAGAAATTAGATGATAAGCAAGAAGATTCATCCCAAATGAGTCCAATTGCAAGCCGTACTAGCCTGGTAGAAGAGACAATACAAAAGGTAGGAGACACTGCTATGGGGGAGGAGGAAAAAATTGAAGAGTCTGAGCAAAATATCAACTCATTTCAGGTAAAGGAAGGAGTAGTAGTCAACATGAAACAGGGGAGTGAGCATCCGAACAAAATGCAAGTACAACCAAAAGTTAATAGCTTTAGGGAAGCAGTTGTTAAATCATCGCAATGGTTTACAGAGGCCAGGAAGATTATGATCAACTCTCTAGAATGGGACGAAGAGGAGGATGATAATACTAACCATGAAAATGCAGTAAAATTTCCAAAAGAGAAGATTAGAGAGCTTCGAAAGCCGTGGGAACTAACTCTAATTGGAAAATGTTTGGGAATCCATGTTCGTGCAGAATTCATGTCACAAAGGGTTCAACGAATGTGGAATCCGAAAGGGGGATTGGAAATAATAGAAATGGAGAAAGGGGTATAGCTCTTTAGATTCAGCTTACAAGATGATCTGGAGAAAACTTTACTTGGGGGTCCATGGTTCATTTTTTACCACTATCTAATGTTGTCTAAATGGAGGCCTAATTTCAGACCATCAACAGAGAGTTTCCACAGTATGTCAGTTTGGATTCGTTTTCCAGAGCTCCCGGTTGAGTACTATGAGAAAGATGCCTTGTATAAAATTGCAGGGGTAGTGGGGAAACCAATTCGAGTAGATTACTCAACCGACAAACTTAGCAAATGTAGATATGCTCGAGTGTGTATAGAAATTGAGTTGAATAAACCTTTGATTACTAAGGTTTGGGTAGGCAAAGCTTGACAAAGAATTGAATATGAAAAAATTCATCTTCTTTGTTTCGAATGTGGAAGAATAGGGCATGCTAAGGAACAATGTAGGGATAAAAAAGAAATAGGCTTGTCTCCTACTGAAATGGGTGAAGCAGCAGAACAATCCACGCTGAGCCTAGGTGCTATGGAAGTAGTTGCAACTTCTCCAGATGAACTAGGTAAGGGGGCAAGCAAAGATAGTATATCAACAGAGGATAATATTTCACAACAAGGATTGGGGGAGCAAAAAAATTCAGAAGAGTATGGCCCATGGATATTGGCAGCACCAAGAAAAAAATTCATTAAAAAAGATGAAAAGAATAAAGCTAGTAGAGGAGAGGGAAGTCAGAGGATTTTAAAAGAAAACAAAGGAAAAAAGCATGGGGAACATCCAAGCCGCCAACAACAACATAAAAACACTCAATGGAATGTCCTTCCCATAGAAGAAGAAATACATATGGAGAATAGCTTTGTTATCGGGAAGGAAAAAACAGTTGCTCTTTATACCCAGAAATTAAATGCTACTGAGAAAACATCTACATTGAAAAACAGGAATAATGAAAGTGGTAATTTCCCAAAGAGCATCTCACCTACTCACATACCTGATGAGCCTATATCTCTATCCCATCAGCTACCTAATTTCAAACCCAGCACAAATCACATAGAATTTCAGCCTGCAAACAAACACTCTACCACTGAACCAACCAGTATCAATGGAAAACTTCCTGAGAATTCAGAAGGAACGAAGGAATGTTCAAGGAACCAACAACAACCACAACCCGAATCCGCACTCAATCCTCTCACGAATCCAGACTCATCTATCCAAAACAATACCCATAGCACCAACCAAACTACCGCAAACACCTCTGCCAGCCAACAATCGAATATTACAGCAGTCCTCTCTTTGCCGGGTCTCACCGCCGTTACTAACACAACATCTCTTCCCAACCCTACCAACACCTACTCTCTGGCCAGTACTAGCGGCCCGTCCCATTCAATTGGAGAGACTAGCAATTATGAAGGAGGGGTTGAAACTGATTTTATCCCAACAAATAGTTCCATCTCCTTCAGATTACGGAACAACCTTCCTCCCTCTAGAACCTCCGCCAAAAAGCCCCCCGACCTACCTCATGCAATTCGCAAACATCCATTTAAATTTAATGGAAACCTCAAGTCTATTGGTAGCATTAATACCGCAAAAGGAAGTAGTAGGAGCAGCCCTAGATTTTCAATTATCTCCCAACGGGGAATCTAGTGCCGGAAATCAAGTTGAACGCCTCACCTCTCTCAATGGAGGATGTGTGGGCAATGGAGAAGCTACACCTATGGAAGGATTGGGTGGACATGCTTCCTCGGATGAACGAGAGAGCACGTAAGTTGGGAATTTTTCCAGTCATTACAATTCCATCGGTTGATATGAAGATTATCTTATGGAATGTAAGAGGTGCATCCAGCAAGGATTTTATCCCCCATGCTAGAGAAGTGATTAATACTCATCATCCTGAAGTATTAATCTTGCTTGAAACGAAGGCTAATAATAAATGTGCTAGTGATACTGTTAAAAGGCTAGGGTTTGATGAGCATCGAACCATTCAAGCAGATGGGCTTAAAGGAGGAATTTGGATTATGTGGAAAAATCCGGCTGTCTTGATTGATTTTGTCACCGAACCTCCACACGTGGTCCATGCTCTCTTTAAGTTTTCCCCCTTTTCGGAGGAAACTCTTGTTACTGGGATTCACGCCCCTTCTTCTACTAAAGAAAAAAACAAATTGTGGAATGATCTACAAAACAATGCTCCCCCTCAAGATACTCCTCGTCTGGTTATTGGTGACATGAATGAAATAACCCGACAATCTGAAAAAGTTGGAGGACGTCCTATAACTAATAATCAGGGGCGTGCATATGGTGAATGGGTGGAAAGTGATCAACTCATTGATCTAAACTTCAACGGGCCAATGTTCACTTGGAACAATGGGCAGGATGGCTTAAACTTGATAAGGGAACGACTTGACAAAGCTCTTGCAAACGCAAAATGGATAGAGAACTACCCAAACACTCAGGTATTTCATCTTCCTAGAACATATTCAGATCATTGCCCTATTTTAGTTGATTCTAATCCTTTGAAAGATAGGGGTAATTATCCTTTTAGATGTAAAGAAGCTTGGCTAGAAAACCCTAATTTTAATGATTTTTTTAAATCTGCTTGGGGAGGGGAAAATAACGACTTCATTATCTCTAAAAATAACTTCATCAGGGAGGTTAAATGCTGGCATAATAATGTGTTTAACAGTTCTCTAAGACATAAAAAAAGACTCATCGCTTGTATTGAAGGAATCCAAAAAGCTTTGTGTATTAGATATTCAAGATTCTTGATAGAATTAGAAAAAGATCTGCTCACACAGCTTAATAATATTCTTAAAATCGAGAGAATTACTTGGGCTCAAAAAGCGGGTGTTGATTGGCGTAGGTATGGGGATTGGAACACCAAATACTTTCATATTCTTGCCAAAGTTAGAAATAGTAGGGGAAAAATTTTGTGCCTAAAAAATGAAGAGGGGTCGTGGATTTCTGATCAAAAAGAGCTGGAAAAAATCTGTGTTAATTATTTCAAAAATATATTCTCTTCTAATCAGAATGCTCAGCCTAGATGTGTTAATTTTCAACCGAACTCGACTATTAGTGATACTGACCATGAGTTTCTTTGTAGCAAAGTGTCAGAAGCAGAAATTTTAGCAGCTCTTAAGTCCATGGCCTCTATGAAGAGCCCGGGACTTGACGGTATACAACCAATTTTTTTTAAAAAATACTGGGATATCGTTAAAAGTTCCATAACCTCTCTAATTGTGTCTTGCTTTGAGTCGGGTAGTATTCCTCAAGAAATTAATGAGTCTTATATTGCCTTAATTCCCAAAATCTTGCATCCTACCAAGATGAGTGAGTTTAGACCCATAGGACTTTGTAAATCGATTTACAAGTTAATCACTAAAATTATTTCCAATAGAATTAAACCAATGTTAGGGGATTTAGTTAACCCTGTCCAATCTAGTTTTGTGGAGGGTAGAACTATTGATGAGAATGTCTTAGTTATCAAGGAAGTAGCCCATCTTTTTAAAAAGGCTAGTAAAAGAAAACTAATGGCTTTTAAAATTGATATCTCTAAAGCTTATGATAGCCTAGAATGGGGTTTTATTAGGGAAACTTTGTTAGGAATGAATTTTCCTTCTAAGCTTGTAAAACTCATTCTAAGTTGTATCACGACTCCTTCTATTTCTATTCTTTGGAATGGAAATATTACGGAAAGCTTTACCCCTTCTAGAGGAATTAGACAAGGAGATCCCCTTTCTTCTTATATCTTTGTTATTTGTCTTGAAAGGCTTTCCATTATGATAGAGAAGAAAGTGGGTCAAGGGCTTTGGAATCCTATTAAAATAGGTGATGAAGTCAACCTTTCACATCTATTTTATGCGGATGATGTCTTCCTTTTTGGCAAAGCTTCTGTGGAAAATGTAGAAGTCATTAAGGATACTCTTTTGGAGTTTGGTAACAATTCGGGGCTCTTTATAAGTCAAGCCAAGTCTAAAGTTATCTTCCCTCCTAAAATGTGCTTAACTCTCAAGTTAGCTATTCTTAATACTTCTAACATCAAAGGGTCGCCTTCTTTTGGAAGGTATTTGGGTGTAAATATTAGTCCTAATAGACTTAGGAAAGCTGATTACATGGACCTTCTTTCTAAAACTAAGGATAGGATAAAAGGGTGGCAAGCAAAATTTTTAAATATGGCGGGAAGGAATACCTTAATCAAATCGGTGCTTAATTCCTATCCTTTATATGCTATGCAAACTACCCTCATTCCTTGTGCTATCCTTGATGATCTTGAAAGAAGCTGTAGAAGATTCTTGTGGAACAAAGTGGATAGGTCTCACTATCTAGCTAGAACTAGTTGGGATAAAATTTGTTTGCCTTTGAGTATGGGGGGGCTAGGAATTCGAAAACTTAGACATTGGAACATTGCTTTTATGGCTAAATTAGGTTGGAGAATTTTAACCGACCCTAACAAACTTTGGGTTAAAATCCTTAAGGCTAGATATTTTAAAAATTCCACCTTTTTAAATAGCTTCTCTAGTCAAACCGACTCACCTCTTTGGAAGGACATTTTAAAAGGAAAGGAGCTCCTTCTTCAAGGACTTTCCTATAGGGTGGGCAATGGGGATGATATTAGCCTTTGGTATCAACATTGGGTCGGGGAAAAACCTATTTATCTTTTGATTGATAAACCCATTCCGGATTCTATGGCTCATTGGAGAGTTAGTCACATTATTAAGGAAGGAAAATGGGATCTAACTAGGGTAAATCATATTATTCCAGATTTCATTAGTACCCTTATAAAGGCTATTTCTTTACCAACTATTGCTTCTGTCAATGACACAATCTGCTGGGGAAAAGAAACAAATGGCCAGTTCACTATTAAGAGTGCCTATAGACTCATCTCAAACTTCACTGCTAATCAGTCCTTTATCCCTATTAAATGGAGTTCCATTTGGAGAATTAACTCTCCTTACAAGTACAAAATGCTTGCTTGGAATGCATGCCATCAAATTCTTCCTGCTGCCTCGATTTTAAGCCAAAGAATTCCTGATTTTGATCCTTTATGCACAAGATGTGAAATGGATGATGAAACCCATCTTCACATTTTTAGAGATTGCATTAACTCAAAAGTCATGTGGTCTCGAATTCTTAAAGGAAATAGATTGGATAAAAACTTTTGTTTCTATACTTTCTATAATACTAATTGGGCTGAATGGATTCAATATAATTTTCTACTAAGTGATAATTGGAAAACAATCTTTGTTGTTGCTCTTTGGCATATGTGGAGAGTGAGAAATCAGGTTGTTTTTCAATTTGCCATGGTGCATCCCATTACTATGTATAGCAGGTTCATGGTAGACTTGGTGGCTATTTCTAATGTGTTCCAGGGAAAGGGCAAGAAACAGAAAGAAAGTACTCAGAACATTCACTGGGATAGGCCTGCGAGTGGTTCTGCAAAGCTCAATGTTGATGGAGCTTGGAGAAGCGAGGAATCTGCAGGAGCAGGGGCTGTGATTAGGGATCTATATGGATGCTGGATGACTGGTGGGTCTTGGAAAATCAAAGCTAGAAACCCAGCAGAAGCGGAGCTCTTAACAATAAAGGGAGGAATGGAACTTGCAATCAACGAGAAGCTAAGGAAAGTCACGGTTGAAACAGATGCACAATCACTAAAAGGCACTCTAGAAAATATTGGAAAACAAGGGACTCATGAACTGACTGCTATCCTAAGTGACATTGGTGAGCTGCTCAAGGACACATGCAAATTTGATTTCAGATATGTTCGTAGGGAAGCCAACGAAACTGCTCATAGTCTGGCTCAGTTGGCAATTGATATGGAAGTCGAAATTGTGAAGCACAACAGTGTGCCTTTAATTGCAAAAAATGCATATGAGAATGACATGGTGGAGAGCTGCATCTAGACAGTGGATCCTTCTGACTTTGGCTATAGACTTATGCTTTAGAACTTGGTGTTTTATTAGCAGGATTGTCTTTTTATTTTGTACTTGTATGGTTTTATTTTGGAGCAGTAAGCTTGGCTCCCCTGAACTCTTTGTCATGATTTGATTAAGTAATTTGAATTCCCTTTCCTCTTAAAAAAAAGTATAAAATAATGGAGCCAAAAATAATACTACGTATATCAACATTTAAATTACCATTATATATATAGTTCTACAATAGTGAGATACGGTTTAATGGAAAAAAAAAACATTTTTATTGGCAGTGTTGATTTGAAATCTTATGAACCAATACTATTGAGTTAGTTTTCTATTAAATATTTTTGTAATAATTTTACTAACTTATAATATTTTTTTTCTTCACAAAATCTATTAACTATATATTACTAAAATATGTTATGTTTATGTCGATCATTTTGGATATATGTTAGCTTTCATTAAAAAATTTACTACCAATACAATGTTTATAATCCCAACTTAGTTTTTCCCCGGCCCTTTTATTATTATTTTTAATTTTTAAGTTTTCCTTTTTTTTCCAGCCAATTACAAATTGACAAATAGCATCTCAACCCATCAAACCAGTTACTAACAGGTGAGGGACCAGTAGAAGAGAATGTAACATAAAGCTAGGATTATTAGATAATTATCAAAAGGTGGGATTATTAACGGCGAACTTGCCAAAGGTGGGATTAATAAAATCAATTTTTCCTTTTTTTTTTTTTTAATTTTTTTTAATTATTCTACTTAAGTTAATTTTCAGAAGTACATTGTATAGTTTTTTTTTTAAGAACTAAATTACTTCATTAATAAAATATTCATACGACATCTACATTCTATAGTTTTATTGAGATGTCGTATGACTTTTATTTATGAACAATTATATTTCAAAAAAAAAAAAAATTGAGAATAACATGCATCATTAATGTAATATAATGTATACACACAACTAAGCAACAATAATATTTTTTTTTCAATTGTATTTTAATAATAATTTTTGCCAAGCTAAGAAAGTGGTATCTATTACACATTAATACATTATCATGAATCATCATCAAATTAAAGCCGGCTCATACCTTAAATAAAATACAGCTATTGTTATGTTATAATGCTTATTAATTTCTCGGCCAGCCGGCTAGTCTCCAAATAAGGGGCATGCAATAATTTTTTTAACACAAATTTTTATATGTAGTTGATCACCCCATGTGACCAACCATAATTGGGGGTTACTTCGTTAGTATTATAGGGTCAATTAGTCATTCCATTTTTCCTGTATTTTATTATTAATTATTTTCTTAACTTTAAGGCCAAATTTTATAAACAAAAAATAGAAAAAATCGTTGGAGACAAGTAATAATGAAACAAATATATGTGGCTGGCCACCCTGTATGGTTAGTCATAGCGTGGAGGTTACTCCATCCGTTAGTCTTATAGAAGTTACCCTGTCATTGTTTAGGGGTTATTCATAAGTGTTATAGCGCTACTTAATCAAGTTATAGGGGTTACTCGGTTAGTATTTTAAGGATTTCTTTGTTCTTTTACAAGCGGCCATACAGTATGGTCAGCCGCACACAAGACTCACTGATATATTTTACACTATTTTTTTTATAAGCATAATATTGTATAAACATAATTTAAAATCGTTAGTGGTACACATTACATAATATTGTGATTCATGAATAATCATCATTAAATATGACTAAGTTATACCTCAAAAAATAAAAGAATAAAAAATTATTAAGTAGTATTTAAAAAAATGATAATAAGTGATAAATAAATAAATAAACAAATAAACAGCTAATGTGTGGTTGTTTATGGCAAAATTGATTACTCGGCCGTCTCCAATTTACGATTATTTTATAATTAACTTTTTTAAAAATATTGACAGCCAAATTTAATACAAGTACACATAGTAACATAACAATAATAACGCTACGTGGAGCTCTTAATTAAGTTACTATGTTTATAAAGTTGCATCGGACAGGGACACCCTTATGAAGAGCTACTTGAGGTAGTGGTTTTACTCTAAATTTTTAAAAAATAAAAATAAATTTATCCAAGCCTACGTAGTGTCGTAGAGAGTAGTTCCATAATTAAGTTTTATTTCGACACAAAAATATAAATAAGTTTTAAAGTAACCATATTTTTGTAAATCAATCCCGACATAAGGAGCGTCGGATCAGAGAGTATATTAACCATATTTTTGTGAACCAATCCTAGACTTCAACTGTCATCGCTGCTCACCAAAAAAGAAAAGTTCGAGTTACAATAATGAAGAGTTCAAGAGTAGCCATATTCATGGCCATGATGATAGTGGTTGTTGTTATCCAATTTCAACCCATTTGCTCTCAAAACGATCTCGAATACTTCAATAGTCTTTATCTGCCTTGGTTCGTACCGGAATGTTCATTGGGCGACTGCTCCGATGCGCTGGAACGGCTAAATCAGCGTGATCGTAGATGCTTTTAATTTGTGCCCTATTGAAATTATTGTTAACTAATGACCCATTATTTGCCAACAATGATGCGTTACAATTCCTTAGAGAAGATACTATACGCAGCTGCCCCATTTTTCGTAAAATTGTCGGGTGCACCACTCCAAAATTCTAAGGGTGTGCCCTCATTCATTGCTAATGGAGGTTTAAAGACTATGTTCGTTACAAGTTATTGAATTGAGTTTGTATAATTTAATTTGATTGCAATTTCTATTTCTATACATGTGTGCCAAATGTGTGTGTGTGTAACTGTGTAAGGAATGACCTTGCTCTCCATGTGTGGTACGATTGACTTTAAAAGTTTAGGTGCCGGAATATTTTTGCATTTGTACGTATGTATGTATAAAAGAATGTGAGCTACTCCATATATTATCAATTGACGCGCACTTTAGCCTTTAGGAAGTAACTCATGTAGGTTCGTTTGAATGCGTTTAAACTTTCTTTACTAACTACTTGGATATTTGTTAATTAGTGGTCTATAAATACATTATATTATTATAGAATTATCTTAAAATATATACAAAGTATGTGCTAAAAATTTTTAAAATTACTTATTGCTCACACGAATTCAACAAACAATAGTTGGTTCCTATAGGCGCCTGTACGGTGCAATGTACAGTCGTTTTGTAGGAAGGAACATGATATATAAAAATAATGAACATATAGCTGTAGTGAAAGGAACATACTATTAAAATATAATGAACATATACCTAGAGTAAAAATAACATACTATCAAAATGTCATGAACATATACCTAGAGTGAAAAGAGCATATTTGCACCCAAAAAAAAATGAAAAGAACATATGTTTTTGTTCTTTGATTGTCAGTGTAATGTATTTTTATTGGCGACATGATGTTCATTGCTTATTGTGAAATGTTTATTAAATTTTGTTTTCAAATTATGGTGGTTATATATAGATAATGTTTATTACATAATATTATCATATTCTTTATTTAAACTCCCTTCGTTCCATAATACTTGACACAGTTCCCATTTTCTAAGTCCGTCCCTCAATACTTGACACATTACTAAAAATGGAATGAGGCCACTTATAAAAAAATATTTTCTCACATTTTCTCTCTTCACCTACCCTACTTTGTTGTTTTTTTTTTAACAAATATACAAATAAAAAAGAGAATAATTTATACACTAAACAAATGTTTAAAATGGACCCACTTGTAGTTTTCTTAAACTATGTGTCAACCCCAACGTCCCAAGTATATATTATGAGACGGCGAGAGTTATTATAGATAGATATTCTTTAGATATGAAAAAAAATATATATAATTTGATGTTCATTACAAAACAACTATATACTACCTCCGGTATATGTTCTTTACTAAATAGTTACATGCTCTTTTTGCGTTTTTTGGCTGTACCGAGTAAGATACAGCCGCCTGCACCTTAAAATTTTCATTCAACAAAATCCAATAACTCTATGTTTATTTTTGTACCGAGTATACCAGTAGAATTTTTTTTAAAAATAAAACCTAATAATAACATTTAAGAATATATTATTGTTTTTGAGGTAAAAAAATGGTTTAGATAGATCCATAATTATCAATCTAATCTAATATATATATATAAAGGGGAGTTTTTTCCCGAGTTTTTAGAGAGCCACGTAGGATTTAATTTTCTTAACGCGCCACGTAGGATTATAAAGTTTAGTTGTAGACTATTAAATAAGAGATTATTAATTTATATATATAAAGGGGAGTTTTTTCCCGAGTTTTTAGAGAGCCACGTAGGATTTAATTTTCTTAGCGCGCCACGTAGGATTATAAAGTTTAGTTGTAGCCAATTAAATAAGAGATTATTAATTTATTTTACAATTAAATAATTCAAATGCCACGTAAGCAAAATTGACAAATGATATTTTTAAGTGTAAATTAATTAAATATAAAATATTATCTTTTGATATTAAGAATTTTATCTAAATATGCAACAAATTTTAGCACATAAATACAAAAAAATATATTTTAGAAAATTCAAACAAATCGTGCATCGCACGGGTTTCATCTAATAATATATACAAAAATGTTAATACTAGTTCAACATATAACCTAATAAATTAATTATAACATTTACTTGTATTATTTTTTTAAAAAAAATAAACACGAGAGAAGCACCAAATAGCCCTACTGCCCTATAAATAGCGGGCGAAAGAGAACCAAAACAAACCAACAATCCAAATAATCCCATATTATACATTTCATATTATCCTGCCAAGTGCCAAAAAAAAAACCTACGGTAATAATAATAATAACAATGAGGAGATCAAGTGTAAGCATAATGATGTTGATGATGATTGTTGTTGTTGTTGTTGTTATCCAATTCCAACCCATTTACTCTAAAAAATTTGATGTATTGAAGGAATGTTCAAAGTTCATAGAGTTCTGTACACCTTCCACAACAATAAACCAGTGCTGTTACGGGCAAAAGGTGATAACTTGGCATGATCGTAGATGCTTGTGTGAAATCTGTCAACCCTTCAAATCATTAAACCCTTATGAGATGCTTGAATTTCAAGGCTGCTCGACTTTCAAGTAAGAATGAATGTCGTGCTCTTTCATTCATTCATACTTTTGGAGGTTTATATACTTCAAATTACTGAATTTAGTTTGTTTGATTTTATTAGGAAAATTTCACATTTGCTACCAGGGAAAGGACCCTTTTTCACATTTGCTACCCCTTTAATTTTTTATTTTATATTACTACCATCCAAACACACTAACTTTCATAATCACTACCACTTGACTTACACCGTTAGTATTTCCGTTACCACCACCCAACCACCGTCCAGCCACCACTCCTTCCCACCCACCAGCTGCCAATCCGCCGCAACCACCATTCACCGTCCAGCCCAGCCACCAAGCCACTGCCATAGTCGCCTGAGCCCAATCCCCTGCTGCCCGCGACTCCGACCACCCTGATTGTCGGCGCCAGCGTCGCATTCTCACCCCTCGAAAACCCGATCAGCCCCTCTCTCCCCTCAAAACCCACCTCAATCTCAGCCCCTCTCCCCTCGAAAACCTCCGTCGATCCCAGCCCCCTCTCTCCCCTACCCCCGTCGATCCCAGCCCCTCTATCCCCACGAAACCACCGTCGATCCCAGCCCCTCTCCCCTCGGAACCCCCGTCGATCCCAGCCCCTCTCCCCTCGAAACCCCCGTCGATCCCAGCCCCTATCCCCTCGAAACCCCCGTCGACCCGTTGAAGGATTTCCCTGTCACCAAAAACCACCCTAAGAGAAACCCTAAAACTCGTTTAGGGTGGTTTCGGGCAGGGGGATTAAGGTTAGGATTGTCGGTTTTGGGTGGGGAAGGGGAGAGGTCCGATTCCGACCTGAATCGCCGTCGCCGGCCGCAGGTTTGGGCGCTGGCCGCCGGCAGGGGGAGGGGGGAGGGTGGATGACGGGGAGGGCTAGGGTTTTTTGGGTGGTTTTTTCATTTTATTTTTATTTATTTATTATTTTAATTTTTTTTTAATTTTTAATTTTTTTTTTAATAAACTTAACGGAAATCTAACGGATTCCGTTAAGTGGTAGTGATTATGAAAGTTAGTGTGTTTCGGTGGTAGTAAAATAAAATAAAATTTTAAAGGGGTAGCAAATGTGAAACATGGTGCTTTCCCTGGTAGTAAATGTGAAATTTTTCATTTTATTACTTCGTATTTAGTTGTGATTTCCATATAAATAATGTTGGTGTGCCAAATGTGTGCGTGTGCGCGCGCAGTGAGCATCTTTTTCTTGTACTAATGGCCGTATGTATCTATGTATGTACTAATGGCCGTATGTAGGCCGATTATATTGGTTCACCTTACTCACTAGTGAGGGAATCAGAATATTATTGCATATTTTTTATATTCTACGTTGTACGTACTTTTTTTATTTTTAACTTTTGACTTTTCTCTGTTTGTTAAAGACAATAATTTATACTTCCTCCTTTTTATTAATATTGCAATAATAGACTTTTTGTACTATTCACCACTCTTGTTTGACTATATAATATGATTTATACGTTAAGCAAAATATAGTCATGTGGGATCTTGTTGGATCCGTCTCATAAAATATTTACACAATATCAACTTTTTATAATTTTTACTCTTACAAAATTATAAAAATTTATCATATAAAATATGTTTTGGAATGCGTAATTTTCTTGTTGTTGCAATATTAATAGAACCCCGAATGAAGTATATGAGATGAGACTACTCACACCACATACTTGTTCATCACATTAAAGAACAAATTAATTAAAGAGAATCATTTAAATTTAAAACTGGTGAGCTACTTGACCAATTTAGGGTGTGAAATTGTGAATGCCGCGATCAAATTTACTTCTTATCAATTTTTTTTTTTATTAATTATTCAACGGATTTCTTTAGAATTTAGGCCCTGTTTGATTCACCTTAAAAAAATAATATTAAGTAAAAATAATTTCAGTTCAGTAAAATTAATTTCAGTTCAGTAAAAATAATTTCAGTTCAGTAAATATAAGTTCAGTTCAGTAAAATTCAGTTTTCTTAAAGAAGAATTATAATAGAAAATCAGTAAAAATAATTTCAGTTCAGTAAAAATAATTTCAGTTCAGTAAAATTAAGTTCAGTTCAGTAAAAATAAGTTCAGTTCAGTAAAAATAATTTCAGTTCAGCAAAATTAAGGTGAATCAAACAGGACCTTAAACTCACCTCATTGGTATGATTAGTAAGATTTGATTACATGTATATTCAATTATTTTTGTGACAGGTGAGTAGTTATATTTGAATATTACCCATTTATAATCTTGTCCACTACCACTCATTCCTTAAAAACTCGTGGTGAAAATTTTACTTGTGACACGGATTTTTGTATTTAAATCAAATAATCGTGATACAATCATTTATGATCCTAATTAATATCCTAATAGGATTGTAATGGATAGGCGTTGATAATTATTACTCGTAATACATTTCCCGGTAGGCTAGTACAGTAGTAATGTACTCCCACTTGTTCCTCCAATAAAAAATAAAGTAAAAGAAGAACAAGTCTAATATTACAACAATTACAATGATTAAAATAAGTTTATAACCAGAGCCGGCTACAAGCTACAAGCGGAGCACCTTGAGCAACGGCTCAAGGCCCCTTTAGACGGATCTCACCCCTTTGAATAACATTTAATATTTTTAAAAGAAACAAATTTATTTAAAATTTCAATTATGACACGGATTTTTGTATTTAAATCAAACATACATGATACAATCATTTATTCATTTATGATCCTAATAATATTGTAATGGATAGGCGTTGATAATTATAGTAATAATTAGTTAATAATACATATCCTAGGCTGTAATAATGTACTCCCACTATTCCTCCAAATAAAAAATAGAGAAAATTTAAAAAATACTACGAGTAATTTTTAATCGTGTTTACATTACCACCTACTTTTCTTTAAAACATAATAAACACTTCCACCACTAATACCCAAGTACCCTACTTTCAAAAAAAAAAAACCTAATACCCAAGTACCCAACCGGCCAACCCTCCTATAGTCCTATATGACGTCCCACTAACTAGCTCCCTTTCAAATTTTCCCTGGTTCTTCCTCTTCTCACCAAATAGGCCTATAAAAAAAAGGCGAGCCTAATTTTTTTTTTTTTAAAAAAAAAAAAAAGAAAAAAAAACACACACACAAAGGAAATAATAATAATAGTAATGAGGAGTTCAAATGTTACCA
Source organism: Chenopodium album (assembly GCF_948465745.1). Lineage (NCBI taxonomy): Eukaryota > Viridiplantae > Streptophyta > Magnoliopsida > Caryophyllales > Amaranthaceae > Chenopodium > Chenopodium album. The sequence goes on from NC_137855.1 coordinate 5,352,079, forward strand.
TAATCACACTCATGATGATTGTCGTTGTTGTTATCCAATTCCAACCCATTGACTCTCAAATTGATTATTTAGTAGTGGAGGATCAAAATTACATCTTCTCTTGTCTACAAACAATGCAGCTATCATGTTCATCACCTCGTGACACAATAATCGGCGAGTGCTGTGACGATGTGGAATTGCTAGATAGCCGTAATCATGGATGTTTTTGTACGATCCTGTCAATTGACGAAACAATTGTTGATGAAATAAGCCGTGGATCTGATTTCATCAGAACTACATTCGATAATGTTAACCGCTGCATTAATAGACGACGCAAAGTAGCAGCTAAGTCGTGCTGATATTGAATGCTGGTGTGACGACGGACTTTACTTTCTTTGATTTATTGTTTCTGATTTTCATATAAATGCTGCTACGGTACGTAATATGGTGTTTCAATACTTTTCTTGTGTATAACAAGGAAGGACGACCTTGCGAGTTCTCCATCTATGTATGGCTTAATGGCCCTATGCTCATTAATTATATTGGTTCACCTTCATGATGACTGATGAAGGAATCGGTTTTTTTTTTTTTTTTTTTTTTTTTTGTACGGATACTTATTTTGTTCTTAACTTTTGACTTTTCGTATTGTTTTAAAGTGCACTCCGTAATTTAATCGGGATTAGAATGTATTGTTACTCCTTTACAGTTTGACCAAACATGCATGACAAGACACAACTTTGACCATTGATTTATCTAATTATATGTTAATGAAATTATAAGAAAATTGATATTATAAAAGTATACATTATAATGAATCTAACACTGTATTATACAATAACATTTGTTTTTTATATAATAGTAAATTAATCAAGTCAAAACCTTTATATGAATAGTGAAAAAAAAGTCAAACTGTAACACTTATTAAAACACGAATGGAGTATTGTAAATTTGTAACTGTAAAAAGTTTGTACTAAAAATATTGTATAAATTTCCATCTCAGGCCCGGATTACAAATTCTATCAAATTTATAGCACATGATTTTGTCATATAATCTCTACTATAATTTGATCGATTAAAAATGAGATACTCTCAGAACCTAAAAAATTAGGTACAATTGGTATAAACCACCTTTTTTTGTCCAACTTTTTTGAAAAAACCACCTTTTGTGTTTTTTTTTTTTAAAACTAAACCACCTTTTAAGTACCTAATTTTTTTATTGCACCACCCCTATTTCAAATTTTGATGAAAAAATTAACTAAGACGTCAAAGGGGCCTACAATTGTGCCTTTCGCTCCTAAATCATGTATTTTTTCACCTTCAAAAACATTTGACCCTTCCCTTTATATATATGCATGACTAAATTGAGTAAAGCTCTAAAAAAATTATTCTAATTTTGCTACAAAAATTAAATTGTAGTATTTGTTTATTCTCAAAAGCTAAATTGAGGTAATTGAAGTGGATGGTTGAGATGGAAGGAAAGGTTTTGCTATGGTTGATGATTTGGAAGTGGATGGTTGAAATGCAATCTGTTAGATTTGAAATAGGGGTGGTGCAATAAAAAAATTAGGTACTTGAAAGGTGGTTTAGTTAAAAAAACACATAAAAGGTGGTTTTTTCAAAAAAGTTGGACAAAAAAGATGATTTATACCAATTTTACCAAAAAATTACATCTTTTTTTGTCTAAAATTAGTGCAGGTATGTTTTCAAAAAAAAAAAAAAAACAAAAAATAAATAAATAAATAGTGCAGGTATTATGTTCATCACCTGGTGACTCACCAATAGAGTGTTGTGACGATGTGGTATTGCTAGATAGCCGTAATCATAGATGCTTTTGTACGATCTTGTCAATTGACGAAACAATTTAGTAATAAAAATGACAAATAGAAAGGAATTAATAGCTGGGGTTGTATATATATCAACGGCCAATTCGCCCGGTAGAAAAGAAGGTCCCGTTGGAACAATATTTTATTTCAGAATAAATCATCTCTTTAATTTAATGAAAAAAAAAAAAAAGAGAAAGTGTGGGGAGAAATAACAAGAAGATTGTTAGATATAGGAACTACCATTTGAAAGAGATGATGGAAGCGGGAGTTCATTTTGGTCACGGTACTCGAAAATGGAATCCTAGAATGTTGCCTTATATCTCCGCTAAATGTAAAGGTATTCATCATATTATAAATCTTACTAGAACTGCGCGTTTTTTATCTGAGGCTTGCGATTTTGTTTTTGACGCATCAAGTAGAGGAAAACATTTCAGCAAATACAGGTCTGAGCTGCATCTGCAACCAAGAGAAAAAATCCACTTCACAAGATTAAAGGAGCTTCTATCCCAAAATCATATGGCAATAAGAGGAGTAGTCCCTTTAATCTTATAAAGTGTTTAACTCTCTCTTCTTTACTTAATATTGAACACTTATGTGTATTGTTTGGGAAGTTTATCCTTTAACATTCCCCTTCACATGTAATTAAATTAATTCGTCTCATGCGATGTTTCATTGGGCTAGAGCACATTTTTTCACGTCACTCCCCCTCGCATGGACTCACTCAATTTGGTTCAGTGTACTCATTACTCAAGCTAAAAAAGGTCCCAAATCGTGGGTCTGACTCTAATATCATGTTAAATACAGATTAGAACCGCACCCCGCAACTAAGAAAAAAAAGTCCACTTCAGAAGACCATATATGGTAATAATGTAATATGAGGAGTAGTCTCTTAGCCTTATAATATAAAGTAATTCAATCTCTCTTATTCAATTAATGTAGGACACTTACATCAATTACATGTATGTGGTGATACTTGAAAGGTTTATTCATCAACTATATGGCAATAATAATAGTTGTTTCAAACACCTAAAATATGGGCTTGTTTGGGCAGTTTGGTAAAAAAAAAAAAAAAAAAAAAAAAAAAAAAAAAAAAAAAAAAGTGTTTTTGCTTTTCTATTGTTAGTTTTTAAAATATCACGGTTTAATAAATTTGACTACTAATAAATTCATTTATATGATATGATTTTGAAAAAAAAAACAAAAAATCTATTAAAAAACTGCAATGATCCCGAACCCAAATTTTCAAATAAATTGATGTTCTAGCTGCAATTGCACAATCTGTAAGCAATATCACAATGTAATGCCTACAAATTAGGCTAATAATTAGCAAAAGTCATTGACTGAAATTAAACGAGGGAGTCACCAACTCACCATAACTACGAGTTGAGCTGTACATTGACTAAACAGAATGTAAGTCATGTACAAGAATATGTAATAAAATATTTTTCAGTACTCCCTCCGTTTTAAAATATTTACTTAACTTTTCTTTTCCGGTCGTTTTTAAAAACTTGCTCCATTTTTTTAATTTAGAAAGATTTTATAATATTTAATTAAAATCTATCGTCTAGTGGACCCATTATTAATCATATTTTATTAATTTCATGTTCTCTCTCCTCTAATTCTCTCACCTACTTTCGCTTTTTACAATTTTTTTTATTCTTTTACCTACCCCACTATGTTCATATTTTGTTACGTTCTCCAATTTCTCCTAAAACTCCGCGCATGGAGAAATGGAGCAAATATTTAAAAACGGAGGGAGTAGTGAAGTATGGGGAAAATTAGGAATTCCACTTACTTGGGTTGAAAATCAAACTACTCTGATAGACAAAGGGCCTAAAAAGGTATTTTCAAGACAAATTTAATTAATGAGATCCCAAAAAGTTCGGCTATTTCACCAAATGCCACTGACAAATTTAAAAATTCATCAAATGCCATCGCACTTTTCAGAATTCACCAAATGCCATTTACAAACAGTAAAAATTCATGTCGTGCCATTAATGAGGTCTGGACGTTAACAGTCCGTTACTAGGATTCTTAATTCACAAAATGCCACTGAGAAATTAGTAGTTTTCATGAAATGCCATTACTTTTGTAAACTATTACACAGTAACCCTCTAATCAGATGAGTAGTAACGGCTAGTTTTTTTTGAAATTTTTTTAAAAATTTTTGGGGGTAAAATAGCCGTTGCACCCTCTTTGTTCTATAAATATGAGTCTTAGAACACACATTGCACCCCTCTACATGCATAATCATGAGTTTATTATCAAACACATCCTCCTCCACATACGTACGATTATGCATATGTAAGAGTTCCAAATAAGTTTTGCGGTTGCGGTCGAAAATACGCAATTAGAAGTTCGGAGTCAACGTCGAATCCTCAAAGGCTTTATTACAAGTGCGACTCGTGTAATAGTTTCAAATGGTGTAGAGTTCTCAATCCGGAAGCTGCTCAAAGTAGGGGAAATTGTTATGATAGAGATGGATCGGGACATAGCGATGTGTATGATGAATTGAAGCAATTGAATAAGAAAGTGAGGCAGCAAAAAAAATTTCTCAATTCTATTATGAAAGTAGGAGTTGTTATGTGTGTAATATTTGTGATTGTAATGATGAAGTGAACAACAATGTAATTTCAATGAAAGTAAATAAAGTGTTAATTTGAACATTTCTAGTATAAATACTCATGTTGCAATCATGTTCATCCAAAAAGTTATGGCTGCTGTTTTCTGTTCATTTCAAAATAAAATGCCCTTGCTGACTTGCTGACATAATTCAGAATATTTTCCAAAAAAAATAAACACTTAGGTACAGCACACACTGGATTAATAGTGTTCAAAATTGTGGAGTTGATTAACAAATATGGTTTGCATTCAAAAGGGCAGGGTTGTGGAGTTTATGCAGCTTGATTGTTGTTGATTGCTGCAGTTGAGGCTTCAGGCTGCTCAGTGTGTTGTTTGCTGCACTTGTTGCTTCAGCTGCTGCACTCTTTTTCTTTGCTGCACATGTCTTCATGTTGTGGCCCAACTCTTTGCATAGGCTGCACTTGACTGTGCTATGTCTCTTCCCCTTTCTTGCTTCATTTTCCCCTCTTCTTCTCTGTTTCTTGGGTCTGCCTGCTGATCTTTTTACCAAGGGTGGTAGTATGTCAGGGAGGTTGAATGAAGGCCACTGAGTGTGGTCAGGCATTGGGTGCATATGCTCTCCATAAGTGCTTTTGTATGCACTCCCTTTGAAATAAGGTGATACAAAATTTGTAGCCTGCAGCCTCTGGTGGTAGATCACTCTGAGCACATGCTTACAGGGGATCCCTGAATGTTGCCACTTCCCACAACCACAAGTTCCAGTCCCTAGTTTGATGGGATAGTACACATGTGCATCTCTCACCTCAAACTCATCACCCCCACAAGGTGTGGCATAGCAGAACCTGGACTCATCTGATCTTGTTTGCAAGATCTTTGTTGCATATTCAGTGAGTTCCCCATCCCCCATCGAAGTTGCTTTATCAAACCTTGGAGCCATCCTTTTCATGCACCATTGCCTTATAGCTGCAAAATTAAAACCAGTTACTTGATTAAACATAGCAAAAATGAAATGCCATTTGGAAAGTGATAAAGAATGACAAAATGTTTGTTTAACCTTCAAGAAGCTTCAACACGGGTAAATCTCTGTATGGCTTGGTGCAAGAGTTGAATGATTCAACAAAATTTGTGGTGTTATGGTCACAACAGACAACTGGGTCAAACTTATGCCTTGACCAAACTTCAGTGGTACTCTCCAAATACAGAACAACATTTGGGTTGTAGGCATGAATCTTCTCCATTGCTTTGTTGAAAACGTATGGATTGTAAGCATCAGCAGCAACCCAGAACAGTTTGTGAAATGCTGTTCCACTAAAGCCTTTTGTTTTACAGTTGTTGTACAAGTGTTGACAGCAAATTCTTCTAGTTGCTCTGGGAAATGTCTCCATAATTGCTGCATCAACTCCCTGCAAAAGCATATAACAAGTGAGGTGGTAAGCATTGTAAACCAATAAAAAGATAAAGGAAAAAGTGTGTATTGCAAAGAAAGACTGATTTACCTTCATTCTGTCAGAAAGAAATGTCCAGTCATCTCTGGCACATCCCTCTTTCTCAAAGAGGCACTTTAAATTTCTCATAAAGTAACCCCAAGTCTCAACACTCTCTGTACTGACTATGGCATAAGCAAACACAAATATCTCATTGTTCCCATCAATTCCAACAGCTGTTAGCAATGTTCCTTTGTAATAACCACTAAGATGGGCCCCATCACTGCCAATGATTGGCCTGCAGCCTCTCAAAAAACCTCTAACTTGAGCAGCAAATGAAAAGAAGCATGCTTTGAACCTAGGTTGCACATTTGCAGGTACTTGTGTCCATGTGTTAGAATCCAACTCCTTTTGATGTATTTGTTTCCCTTTAGATGCTTTCTTAGAGTTTAGTTTATGTTTTCTAGGCCATATGTCCCATTATTGTGTAACTGTCAGTTCAGTGTTCACTAGGGATTCTATGCATGTACTACATTAAGCTCTTTAGAGGGCGAATGATTAATGAAATCTTAAAGCCTTCTACCAAGTGTTGCCTTGCTTTTATGCTTGTTTGTTGTTAGACCTTTATAGATATTATGTCTTACTTGCATATTAGCTCCCCTCCAACCCAACTTGATGCGCTAAGGACTCGTGGTTCGGTCCCGCTTGTGCCCGCTTTGAAGTATCGGCCGTCACAAGCCCCGACCACCTGCACTCCGTCGCCCAGATAGACGCGAGTGCTCCTGAGATTCTATTGCCCGCTTGTGTTGCTTTGTGCTCACAAGCCCCTCTTCCGCTCAAGGCTAGCGTTCTTGCCGCCAAAGGCGAGAGCGCGCCGCACGATTCGGGGCCCAAACTCCCGGACCGTGACAGTTGGTATCAGAGCCGAGGCTCAACCTCGTCGCAAGCAACCCGTGTAGGCACCAAGGAGGGCTACACGAAGATGGAATTCGTAGAAGAACGGCTCGCTTGGCTCGAGGAGAAGGCGGATAAATGGGCCGAGCTCCAAGTCATTGTACACGAGCAAGCCGAGCAAATTGTGAAATTGATGGCTGATAGAGATGCCCTCCGCGAACAATTGCAATTTGTTCAAGGACAAGCCGACGTAGCACTTGAGAAATGTGCTACCTTGACGCGCGCTGTGGGCAGAGACGCAATGGGTGTTGGTGTGGCGAAGATCAAGCCGCCCAAACCCCGCGACTACAGTGGCGCTAGAGACGCTAAAGATGTTGACAACTTCCTCTTCGACATGGAGCAGTACTTCCGAATATGTCAACTCAGTGACGATCATCAGAAGGTGGATACTGCCATCATGTACTTGTCCGAAGATGCTAAGCTGTGGTGGCGCACCAAGCACGCAGATATCGAAGCAGGAAGGATAAAGATTGATACATGGGCGGAGTTCAAAGAGGAACTCAAAGAACAATTCTACCCCGTCAACACAGCATTTGTTGCGCGGATGAAGTTGCTAGAGTGCCGTCAGAAGGGTTCTCTTCGCGACTATGTTAAGGAATACTCGGCGATAATGTTGGACATCACAGATATGAATGAGAAAGATCGTGTGTTCAACTTTGTCAACGGGTTAAAGGATTGGGCGCAGCGAGAGATTTTGAGGCAGAATATTGATACCCTCGCTGCTGCTATGTGTGCTGCTGAGAGATTGATGGACTACTCAGTCGGGAAGGGTCGTCAATCCGAGAATGAATCAAGTGGGACGTCAACACGCTCTAACAGTCCGTCTCCAAGCTCTCCAAAGGGTACAGAGAATGGCTCACGAGTATCGTCCAACACCATTAATACATATCATAGAAGAAGTGGAGGAGGTGATGCCCAGAGACAAACATCTACCCCCTCCCACAACTCAGGAAACTCAAAGGCTGGCGCATCCTCAGCGAACACAAGGGCGATAAACTGCATACTTTGTCGAGGTCCACACAAATGGTGGGATTGCGAGCATAAAGAAGAACTTGACAAGATCCAAAAGAGATTGTCATCCATGTCCGTTCGGGAGGCCACAAAAGAGACTAGCAGCGATGAGGAGCCCACATACCAGATGGGGTCCATACGACGCCTAAGTGCTATGAGAATGATAGCACCTCAAGAAGAACCAGAAGTCCGATACCTTTCGGCAATGCGAGTGATGGAGCCCGAGAAGAAGGCAATATCGAAGAAACAAGCTCGCACCAGAAACCCAGAGAAGCGGGAGATGAAGCCCATGGAGTTGGTAACATCCCAGATACACACCCGCCAAAACCAGAATCAGACATCCGGTTCAATGCAAAGAGCAACGAGCCCAGAGACACCAAAGAGACACCAAAGGAGAACCTCCCAAGAGAGAGGGAAAACAGTGGTCGAGCAAACAACGCAGGTCACGTGCAAGGGATCACAAAGAAAATGGTCACCTAAGAGGCACCAGCCACAACTCGAAGCTCTCCACCTTAGTCTTCAAGAAGCTGCTCCCCAACAGATGATCGAGGAAGCAGCTCTCCATCAAAACCAACAAGATTCAGCTCCCAGGAGGAAATTCAGAGATGAAGCTCTCAACATGTTGTTCGAGCAGTGCCACCCCAAAGACAAGCTCCTCAGCAACAACGAAGATCCAGCTCCAGAGTCATCGAAGATTCAAGAAGCCAGCCGCATCAACGGCACACATGAGACTCAAGATAGTTAGGATTTTCTTATTTTGGGTTGTAACTCTTGTAAGTCGACGAGGTCGTCGACAGCTTAAGTGGGGGAGGATGTTAGAATCCAACTCCTTTTGATGTATTTGTTTCCCTTTAGATGCTTTCTTAGAGTTTAGTTTATGTTTTCTAGGCCATATGTCCCATTATTGTGTAACTGTCAGTTCAGTGTTCACTAGGGATTCTATGCATGTACTACATTAAGCTCTTTAGAGGGCGAATGATTAATGAAATCTTAAAGCCTTCTACCAAGTGTTGCCTTGCTTTTATGCTTGTTTGTTGTTAGACCTTTATAGATATTGTGTCTTACTTGCATATTAGCTCCCCTCCAACCCAACTTGATGCGCTAAGGACTCGTGGTTCGGTCCCGCTTGTGCCCGCTTTGAAGTATCGGCCGTCACAAGCCCCGACCACCTGCACTCCGTCGCCCAGATAGACGCGAGTGCTCCTGAGATTCTATTGCCCGCTTGTGTTGCTTTGTGCTCACAAGCCCCTCTTCCGCTCAAGGCTAGCGTTCTTGCCGCCAAAGGCGAGAGCGCGCCGCACGATTCGGGGCCCAAACTCCCGGACCGTGACACCATGTCACTAGTGCATAACTCCCTGGATTGGTCTGTTTGACCATCTCAACATATCTTGGAAGGAGCCTGTAGGCCTCTCCAAATCCACCATGAATGAGCTCCTTGGCTATTGCTTTCACCTTATAAAATAACCTTTTCTTCACTTGAACTCTGTACCTTTCCATGCAAATCCTTTGTAGAGACTCAACAGAAATGTCTGGATTGCCTTGAATATCTGATTGCAGATGTCTGCAAAGCCAGTCACAGCCAACAATGGGATTTATCTCAAGCCTACCACAAGTTGCATGTTCCCCTGTCAATGTCTTTATTGCCCAGCTCACTTTGTCAGCCATGGTTGATGCATGGATTCTCCAGTTGCAGCCATCTATAGCACATCTTGCTATAAACCTGGTAGGGTCACTCTTTTCAACAAAAACTCCAAAACCTTCTTGTACACAAAAATCCTTAAACACTTCATAGAATGACTCTTTGTCTGCAAAAATCAACCATGGCTCCAGTTTAATGCTTCCAAATTCACAATCTCTCCAAACCCTTCCATTCTTGTATGTTTTGTCCATTGCTTGGGTTCCATCAAGGTAATCTTCAAATTCTTTGGGTGGGATGTCATCATACAGGCATTCTACTTCTTCCTCATCCTCTATGAAGTCAGCAAGATCCAAATCATCATCATATTGTTCACTGCCAGATTGAATGTAATCTGAATCCTCACTGTCATCACCATCAGAGCTCTCATCCTCACTACTTTCAACCCCAACTGGTGGCTTCTTGTGTCTTTCAGATCTCCTTAAGCTCACACCTTGAACATTACTCCCCCCAGCAACCCTTTTCCCACAGCTCTTTTTTGTTCTAAATCCTGGTGGCCTTGATCTACCAATCTTTTTTGGTTTCCCAGGCATAGAAGTAGCTGCTTCTGATGTTTGATTGACATCAGTTTGAGCTGGAACTGATTCTGCCTGAGGTTCTGGTTCTGCCATGGTTTGTGCTGGAGGTGACTCTGCATGGTGAGATGAAACAGGTGGTGATCTTGGTTGTGGTCTAGGTGACTGAGGTGCTTCAGGTGAATGTGGTGGTGATGTTGAATGAGGTGGTGAGGTTGTTTGAGGTGGTGATGTTGGTTGACCTGGTGAGGTGGTTTGAGGTGGTGAGGTGGTTTGAGGTGGTGGCTTTTTTTTGGGTGTTCTCTTCCTTTTCCTTGGGGTCGTTTTCTTCCTCACACCTGAGGTTTTGGGTTGGTTGATAGGAGAAGGAGGTTGACAGTGTTTGGGTGGGGTAGATGGTTGAGTATTTTGCTCAGGCTCAGGCTGAGATTGCCCAGGGAACACCTCATCTGCTACTGGAGTCTCAAACACTCTTACATACTCATCCTCACCCCCATCCACATTAGCTACAGGAACCTCAACTGCAACCTTAAATTGTTCCAGTTCCTCCAACTCTCTCTCAGCCTGGGCCTTTTCAGCTTCTACCCTAGCCTTCTCAGCCATGGCCTTAATCCTTCTCTGCCGGCTACCCTCAGCATCCTGAAACACTTGACTAGGACTTTCTTTTTCCTCTAAATAGATTACTATAGTTTCCTTATGTCCAAACCACTCCCACATTTTCAGCATATCCTTATCAGAACACAACTCCAATTTCCTATTAGTTCTAGGTGGCCTTACATACAAACTAAAGTACTTTGGTAGGATCACATTTTGCTTAACAGAGTCCTCAAACATAAACTCAAACAAGTCCATTAAACTTGTTCTGTCTGTATCATCAACCAATACATCAAACCCCTGATCTCTATAATGGACATCAAGCCACAATTTACTCATCCTATAAACAACAAATTACAGAGACATTACTACACTGAACATCAACACATATGATTCATATCAACAACCACATACCACAACCTAACATACCAGTACACAAAAATGCGAAATATAGACTTCAAACACCTCACAATCACAAAGCATAACAATGTCAAATTCATACCAACAAATAACAATTTTAATATGAAATTTAGCATAAATTCACACACTCAATTCAAGTAATCGCATTTAACATGCATGTTTTAGAAAACCCTAACCCTAACTCAATTTTCGCACAAATTGCCAGATTCAAAACGCGAATGGAAAAGCGAAAGAGCGATTATTACCTTGATTGCTATGTCGAACACCCCAAACTCAAATTCAACAGCCTTTTGGTTCTACTTCCTCCCCTACTTGTCAGTAGTGATCAACTGGTTCGCACAACTCAAATCGCATAAAAAAGATTCGATTTTTAGGAGTTTTTTGTTCAAGTGTTAACGAAATCTTCTGCTTTGAGTATGGATTTCAGAGTTTGAATGAGGGTGGAACTTCGAAGAACAGAGAAGAAGAATGATGGAGGTTTTTTTTTTTTGATCGAAATTGAAGAAGTCAGAGAGTCAATGCCCATTAACGCGCCATTAACCCCACATAAGGGTATAATGGTCATTTCGCATTAACGGACTGTTAACGTCCAGACCTCATTAATGGCACGACCTGAATTTTTACTGTTTGTAAATGGCATTTGGTGAATTCTGAAAAGTGCGATGGCATTTGATGAATTTTTAAATATGTCAGTGGCATTTGGTGAAATAGCCGCAAAAAGTTTTGTGTTTTTCCCAACATATGTATAAATAACAAAAAACGATCAAATGAGTGCACGATTAACAACAGTTACATACTTACATCAGTTAACTCTTAACTTGTGGACAACATTTACATCCATCATGCATCATGCATGCACAAGCACAAGTGCAACACTAATCTGTTTACCTTATTTTCACTTATTTCAGGTTTAATAAGTTCTGATAAGAGTAAAAATTAGTTGTAATAAGGTCTAATAAGTTCAGGTAAGTTCTGATAAGTTCAAATAAGTTCAGATTTGTTAATATAAATTCAGATCAGTAAAAATCAGGTGAGTAAAACACACCCTAACAAATAACGTCTACTCCCTTGATTTTTTTTTTTTAAGTGACCAACTGGGACTTTTTTCACTATTCATTTGATCTACTTTAATCTATAGAAGAAAAAAAATATGATTTTGTGGATACTTGTTGATATGATGTCAATAAATAAATTATTAATATTCAATTATTATAATCTATACTTATTGATAATAAAAATAATATTGGTAAAAGTTTTGCATCAATATGTGTGCTAAGCTCCAATAAGGCATTTACAAAAATGAGAGAGAGTATCACAACTAGGGGCGGACCTTCTAAAGGGCGCGTAGGGGTCTGGCCCACTGTCCCCCCTAAGATTTTGACCCAAAAAAATTTAATTGTTGGTACAATGGTGATTGAGGTTGCAATTAGTAAAGAGGAACCATGTTTGATATTCCGCGACAACAATTAGAAGGGAATTGAAATCTAACCATCCAAAATAAATATTAAATCCGGATTAGCTCAATGGATAAACAGTGTGGAACAGCAAAAAGAATTTCAAATTGCAACTATATATTGCCAAACTAGGCTTACACTATTATGAATCCACATCAAACTAAAAAAATTACTCCGTAATTCGTATAACTAGATGAAGCCCTTGCGATGCATGGGTCATTTATATTTTTTTTAAAAATATATTTTTTTATATTTTTGTGATTACATTCGTTACTCCGTATTTTATTAGTTGTACGTAATATATCATTTTTTTCGTATTTATTTTAAAAAATTTGATAAAGTTCCAAATCTCATTAGATAATATTTCGTATTTAATTAATGTAACCATTAAAATCTCATTGGTCAATTATGCTAATGTGGCACTTGAATTATTTAATGGATATAAGCATATAACTATAATTTATAATCCTACGTGGCATGTTAAATAATCTTAGTTGGCATAGTCCTATTGTAGCGTTTTAAAAATATTTATCACATGTGGCGCTCTAATAATTTTTTAAAAATAAAAATCCTATGTGGCGCTCTAAAAATTCGGGAACGGTTCTAGTAAATCATTTTAATTTAATTTAAAATTTTGTATATCTATGAAGATCATTCATTAGATTTATGGATAAAATTCTTAATATCATAAGATAATTTTTTAATTTTAACACTATTTTTATCTTTTGTTGTTTTATTTATTTTACGTGATGCTTGGATTTAAAATCTCAAACCTTATTCACTAATTTTGCTTATGTGACAAGTTGAATTTTTAATTCAAAAATGTAATGACAAATCTTGTTTTTTTTTATCGACCAAAATAAGTCTTTTGCTTATGTGTTTATTTAATATACTCGTTCTGTTTAAAATGTTAGTCTCATGTGCTGTATAATTGTTTAACTATTAAAAATTATGGGAAAATAGTCATTTAAGATTTAGTTTTATTCGTCTCGATGAGTACAATATTAAAATCAAAGTTTTATAATATTTGCTAGGGAGAGATTAAAGATATTTGCGATCAAAAATTTGCATCCATAAATGTAAAAAAGATATTACCTTTTTTTTTGTGAGAAGATAGTTATTGGTTTTTAAAAATAATCTAAAATTTAATTATTCTTTATTCGATGTTTTTACCTATGTGTCAAAATTCTTAATTTTTATTCGTCACTTTTGCTTATGTGGCGAGTAAATTTATTAATTCTAAAATAAATTATTAATCTAATTTTTCATTGGACAAAATAAGACCTAATCTTATGTGGCGCACCGAATGCTCTCCAAAAATGCCTACTTTATTTATATATATTAGACTAAAAATAGTATAGTACACCCGGGTGCACCATGCGCATGGTTCACCCGGAAAGAACATTAGGTATATTTTAAAGAACATGGGGAAAAAAAAAAGAACATACTAGCGTTGGAAAAAGAACATGCTAATGTTTGAAAAAGAACATGCATACTAGTGTTTGAAAAAGAACATCTTGTGTTTGGCAAAAGAACATGTTTGTGTTTGACAAGCATATATATGTTTGATAACATGTTTTTCAATAATACAAAATATGTTCTTTTTTGTTCGTATGTTCTTTGAATTTGGCTCGTATTTTAAATTTTTTTTTTTTTTTTTTTGGAAAATGGCTCGTATGCTCTTTAAGGTAATGAATTCTTTAACGTATGTTCTTTAACGAATATTCTTTAACTTATGTTCTTTAATGCATGTTCTTTAACTTATGTTATTTTAAATTTTGAAATTTAATTTTAAAATGAAATCTTGAATTATTTTTAGTTGAAAATAATTTAGAGAGAGAAAAATAAAATTATTATGGAAAGTTAAATTTTTGGAGAGAGAAAAAACTATTTTTGGGAAACTGAAATCTTTGGTAGAGAATTTTTACGTTAATGTGTTATTTTTCATGAAATTTAATAAAGTTTTTATCATGTTCTTTGTGTAATGCCTTTAAGTTTTTTAGTAATGCATGTTCTTTGTTAAAAACAAACATGTTCTTTTTCAAGAAACTAAATGTTCTTTTTCATGTACCTAATGTTCTTTCCGCCTTTTTTTTTTAACCGGGTGCACCATATGCATGGTACACCCGGGTGCACCATGTGCATGGTACACCCGGGTGCACCAACCATACATTAATATTAGACTTGTATATTAGATAATAAAAATACACTTTCTTTTAAACAAAAAAAAGCCAGCTATCTTTGAGTATTGAGTATTGACTCGGGCTGCGGACAGCACGGGGTATCTGCATGCAATCATTATTTTAAGGAGAAAAAAATTAATACGATTGTATGTTTGAGTATTCTTCGTATTATCTTTAATTGTATACGAAGCATGTGCAAAAACTATTTTAAAAAGTTTCATGTTCATACAATTTAACGGATCCAATAACTCCATGTTTATTTTTACACCGAGCAGAGAGTGAGGGATAGCTCAAGTGGTTAGAGCTCCCTTCCGGTTCCAGGAGATCCTGGGATCGATTCTCACCCCGCCCTTGTGGCTCTCTAAACAACAAAAAAAAAAAAAAAATAATAAATAAATTATACGGAGCATATGAGTAGAAAATTTAGATCCAAATCAATCAAACTTTGAGTCAAAAAAAATAAAAAAAAATGGGACAACTTATATTACCGAGGAAGTTCCGGTTAATCAAATTGATAAACAAAATTTGTTTATCAAATGGTAAATAAAACAACATAAATGCACAGTCATCATGGCATTTTCGTAAATATATCAACAACAGTGGGACCCATATTTAACAAAAAGTTATTGATTTATTTACAATTATGCCATTTGATAAACAAATTTTGTTTATCAAATTGATAAACTTGAATTTTCCCTATATTACCAAGTACTTCATTTCTTTTTCTTTTTTTTTTTCCCATTGTCAAGTAGATTATGAGTCAAATTTTAAAAACTAAAACCATACTCCCTCCTTGTTTTAATAAGTGTTACATTTATCAAATCCGGCCGTGTTTTAATAAGTCTTACAATTGGCAAAAAGCTACATTAATATATTTATATCTCTCTCCTCTCATGGTCCCCACCCAAGCCCACTACTACTTTTTTTTTATTTTTTATTATATCTTTTCTCTCACATTCATTACTTTCAATAAATTATTAACCCCACTATCTTTCTTTTACAATTTTTTAATACTCCAATTACCCCATTTACCTCTTATTTTATTTAAGTCAATGAAATTGCCTAAACCTATGTGTCGGTCAAACTGTAACACTTAAAATAAAAAAAAACGGAAGGAGTATATATTTTTGTTAATTTAGAAGAAACTATTTTAAACTAATAGAGTACTAGTAACATTTATTTATGTGATTTAAAAAACACTAAAGAATCACCAAAGAGCCCTATAAAAAGAAGGCAATGGAGAACCAAAACAAATCAACAATCCAAATATATAACCCAAAAAAACAAAAGTGCTTAATAGAAATAATAATGAGGAGTTCAAGTGTTACCATAATCATGCTCATGATAATGGTCGTTGTTGTTAACCAATTCCAACCCATTTACTCTCAAAATGATGATGCAGCAATGTATTATCTAAAAAATTCTGTCCTTTTTTGTCTAAAATTACTGCAGGTATCATGTTCATCACCTGGTGACTCACCAACAGAGTGCTGTGACGATGTGACATTGCTAGATAGCCGTAATCATGGATGCTTTTGTACGATTCTGTCAATTGACGAAATGATTGTTGATGAAATAAGCCGTGAAACTAATTTCATCAGACCTATATTCGATAATTTTAACCGCTGCATTAATGAACGACGCAAGCAGCAACTGACTCGTGCTTATATTGAATGCTAGTGTGACGACGGACTTTACTTTCTTTGATTTATTGCTTCTGATTTTCATATAAATGCTGCTACGGTCGTATGTACGGTGTTTCAATACTTTTCTTGTGTATAATAAGGGATGAACTTGCGAGTTCTCCATCTATGTATGGCTTAATGGCCCTATGCTCATTATATTTTTTATGTTGTACGTATACTTATTTTGTTCTTAATTTTGACTTTTGGTATTGTTTTAAAGTACACTCCGTACTTTTATTCATATGTTGTATGTCAATAAGTAAGATGAGACGCTACTACACATTAACATATAATTATTGTTAATTTATAGGTTAAACTTTAATAACTTTGATCATAAATTTTTATTAATATACGATAAATTGTATTGTTATTGTAACTGTAAAAAGTTTGTACTAAAAATATTGTATAAATTTCCATCTCAGGGTCAGATTACAAAATTCGATCAAATTTATAGCACATGTTTTTGTCATATAATCTCTACTATAATTTGATCGATTTAAAATGAGATACTCTATAAAAGTCTATTTCTAATGCCCAAAGGCTTAATTTTTTTTATTTTATTTTTATTTTTATTTTTATTTTATTTTTTTTAAGGGTAAGATACATGTAGAGATTAGAAATGTCTTCTCACAGGGCTGCCCAAAGGCTTAGTATATGTTTCTACTTTGCCAAAAAAAAATACTAAAAACCTTCTCATACTGCTTACGAAGTACACCAAATTATCTCATTCCTGGCCTGTTATATTGTCAATTCGATATTAAACAAAAATCGCTAACATTTGTGTGAAAATCCAGGAAATAGTATTATTTCCTTTAAAAAAGATACTTAACTTTACACCTAACATAAAAAAATTAATATTTCAATCTATACTATATATTAACAGGCATTTCTAACGAAGTATACGTGTCATGTGGCGCTCTCCTCCATATATTTTTCATTAGATGTCAAATGTAATTAATTTATATATGATAAGAAAGTTATCCACGAGGTTTGAACATACAACCTCGATCTGATGGTAAAACTTAGTGTTTTATCATCAATTTACATCATACTTTATGTTATTTTTTGAATGCAAAATATTACTTGTAATACATGTAATGAATGTCAATATGAAGAACAAAGTTAGTTACAGGAATTTGACTCATAAATTAAAACGTACTTAAAGCAATCCCATGTAATGATACGGGGCATTGCCCGAGCTCAATTATTAATTATACATTATATAAAGATAGGGATATGAATTGGATTATTAAAATCATCCATTATCTTATTATCCCCAATATACTCTATATTGACAGAGTTATACCTTAAAAATAAAATTATATTTAAAAAAAAACAGCTAATGTATGGTTTTTGATAAAATTATTGATTACTCGGCCATCTTGATTTACGGATCATGCAATCACATTTTTTTTACTCCGTTATAACAAATAATAGAACAAATCATTAAAGACTAAGGGTCTGTTCTCATTGACTGAACTCAGCTGAAATGAACTGAAATGAATATTTTATAAGAGAAGGAAATTAGGAGCTGAACTGAGCTGAGCTTAACTGAACTGAATTTCAACGTATGAGAACAGGCACTAAGAGACTATAAAGCAAAATCTAAGTGCAAAGAGTTGTGATTCTTAAAATATATAAGTACATAATTTTTAAAAATTTATTTAAGTTTTTATTTTTTGGAAAACATACACTTTTAGAATATCTCCAAAGGTGGTGACAAAGGTCTCCAATGGCAATCTTTCACAGTTTAAATTATTAGATTTGAACCCTTTTACCTCCAAAAAAATTAATTTCAAACATTTCATAGTTTTGTTTACATGATAATAATGAAGAGATTGTCTTGGTTTGGTGAACGCAGTTAAGTCACGGGAGAAGGGGAGTAGCAGTTTCCATCTTATTCT
Source organism: Chenopodium album (assembly GCF_948465745.1). Classification (NCBI taxonomy): domain Eukaryota; kingdom Viridiplantae; phylum Streptophyta; class Magnoliopsida; order Caryophyllales; family Amaranthaceae; genus Chenopodium; species Chenopodium album. The sequence continues at coordinate 5,370,304 of NC_137855.1, forward strand.
CGATGATATTAATCATGTAAGCGGTTTGTTGAATAGTGTGTCTTGGGGTTTTATTCGTAGGGAAGGGAATAGAGTAGCGCATGACCTTGCTCATTGCTTGCCTAGTGTCCCGGGTAGAAGTATTTGGATTGAGGATTTTTGATAAGATTGAAACTCAATCACTTGATTTTATTATTCCAAGACCTCAAATATTTATACAATTACTCTCCTTGAGCCACAAGGAAGAGATTTAGCAAATATAATCATACTAGGAAACTAATTATCCTTTCCTAAGATAAGCTAGAAAATATGGCTAACAAATATATCTTGCCTAACAATAAGATTGTGTAAAGATACTACTATATCTTTTCCTAATACCCCCCCTCAAGTTGGATCACTTGAATCAAAGATGCCCAACTTGCTAAGGAGATAATCAAATTGTTGTTTACCCAAGGCCTTGGTAAAAATGTCCGCAAGTTGCTCATTTGTACGAACATGAATTGGAGTAATTAAACCTTCTTGAATTGCATCTCGAACAAAATGACAATCAACTTCAATGTGTTTTGTTCGTTCATGAAACACCGGGTTTTGAGCTATATGAATTGCCGCTTGACTGTCACAAAATATAGGAATAGCACGAGGATGTTGGACCCCTAGGCTCAATAGTAGGCCCTTTAACCATTTCATTTCCATGGTAATAGCACACATGGATCGGTATTCGGCTTCACCGGAAGAAGTGGCTACGGTGGGCTGCTTCTTGGACTTCCAAGCAATGGGAGAACGACCCAAAAAAACCAGCCAGCCTAATAAGGAGCGACGGGTGAGAGGGCATGCTGCCCAGTCCGAGTCGCACCAACCGTTAAGGGTGAGATCGTTGTCCGTACGCAGCAAGATGCCTTGACCCGGGGTGCTTTTCAAGTAACGCACCACTCGTATAGCAGCCTCCCAATGAGCTTGTTGTGGAGCCTTCATGAATTGGGAGAGCACATGTACAGAGTATGTCAAATCTGGCCGAGTAACGGCCAAGTAAACTAGGCGCCCAACTAGCCTTCTATACGGTTCTGGGTCATCAAGAAGGGGGCTATTATCACGACCCAAGCGATGATTTTGCTCCATGGGTGTTAAAGCCGGTTTGGATCCTAGAAGCCCCGTCTCAGAAATTATATCAAGTGCATATTTACGTTGACATAGGAACAAACCGGTACTACTCCTTGCTACCTCGATGCCAAGAAAGTACTTGAGAACACCCAAGTCCTTCATATGAAAACACGAACTCAAATAATTTTTGAACAATTTTAAAGCTGTAGAATTGTTCCCTGCAACAATTAGATCGTCCACATAAACAAGGACATTAAGTTGAATTGAGCCCTGTGTATAAGTAAATAGTGAGTAGTCCGGGTAAGATTGAACAAAACCATACTTCTTCAAAGCCGTAGTAAGCTTAGCAAACCAACATCGAGGAGCTTGTTTGAGACCATATAAAGACTTCCGAAGACGACAAACAAGACCCGGTTCATCAGTGGTAAAGCCCGGGGGAAGTTTCATGTATACTTCCTCATTCAAGTCACCATGGAGAAACGCATTATGTACATCCATTTGATGTAATTCCCAGTTCTTTGCAGCGGCAATGGAAAGGAATGCACGAACTGTGGTCATCTTGACAACTGGAGGAAACGTCTCATCGTAATCTATGCCTTCGGTTTGATGATTACCAAAGACAACTAATCTCGCCTTTAATCTTTCAATGCTCCTATCAGAGTTGTATTTAATTTTGTACAACCATTGACTTCCAAGTGCCTTCTTCCCGGGAGGTAATTTCTCCAAGGTCCATGTGCCATTATCTTCAAGGGCACGCATTTCTTCCTTCATTGCTTGCTTCCAACCACTATCTTGCATTGCCTCTTTAAATGATCGCGGCTCCTTTCCACCTGTTATTGCTGCAACAAAATTTCGGTGTTTTGCAGAAAACTTATCACAACTAACATAATGTGCTATAGGATACGGCATACCTGAGGGAGGTGGAACGATTGGATTAGGAGGATCTTTTGATGGACTATTTCGAGCCACATTAGTATGAGTAACAAACCCCTTGAATCTTGTCGAAGGAATTTTAATACGATGCCCACGCCCCATTAGATCGGGTGCCGTGGCATCCCCAAGCTCCTCCTCCCTACCTGCTGCCGTAGTAGGGTTTGGCGGTGGCGGCACAGCCACAGGTGGCGGCAGCAGTGGCTACCCATCGTCACCCTCATCAATCGGATAAAAATAATCCGGATTATCACCCAAATTAATAATTGCATTCATACCATCAGTAGTAACATCTATATTTGTGCTTTCGGCATCCAAATAAGGGTAAACATCCTCAAAAAAACGAACATCTCTAGACACAAAAAATTCCTTTTTATCAAGATCAAATAAATACCATCCCTTCTTCCCAAAGGGGTACCCAACAAAGATGCATTTACGACTACGACTTGCAAATTTATCGCCCTTTGCCCGTTGATTATGAGCAAAGCACAATGACCCAAACACACGTAGTTCACTAAAAAGAGGTGGGGAGCCAAACAACATTTCATAGGGTGTTTTATTGTTTAGAAGGACCGAAGGGGTACGATTAATAACATGGGCCGCAGCTAAAGCACACTCCCCCCAAAAATAAATTGGTAACCCCCCTGGAAACGAAGAGCACGAGCAACATTAAGAATGTGTTGATGTTTTCTCTCTATCCTCCCATTTTGTTGTGGGGTTCCTACACAAGAGGTTTGAAATAAAATACCCTGGGCAAGGAAATAATTTTTCAAACAAAAAAACTCGGTACCATTGTCACTGCGTACAATCTTTATTTTCTGTGAGAATTGCCTATCAATCATAGCAATAAACGACATGAATACTCTAAAAACTTCTGTTTTATCAATCAATAAATAAATCCAAACTGCACGAGAGTAATCATCTACCAAAGTTAAAAAATAATGAGCACCACAAGAAGAGGGTTCAGCATATGGTCCCCATAAATCACAATGTACTATCTCAAAAATACGGGAAGCTTTATTTTCACTTAAAGGAAATTTGTCTCTAGTGTGTTTAGAACGATGACACACTTCACAATCTTTATTTAAATGCCCACTAGAACTACTAAGAAAAGGAAGGAGTTTTACAACTTTCTCGGAAGGATGACCCAAACGCCTATGCCATAGCTTCAAAGTGTCTTCAACGGATATAGCCGCTATTGATGCCTCCTCCCGAAGATAATATAGTCCATCCTTTAGATCACCCGTTCCAATCACCTCCCTCGTGCGTTGGTCCTGTATAGTACAAATTGCAGAGTTAGTTATGACTAAACATGGGCACGGGCCGTGCCCGTGCCGCCGCGGGCCGTGCCTGGCCGTGCCGGGGTGGTGCCCGTGTCGTGCCGTGCCGTGCCGGCTCCACGGCGTGCCGTGCCGTGCCGTGCCTGGAATTGGCACACCCCAGCCCACGGCACGGCACGGCCCACGTGCCTAGCGGGCCGTGTCGTGCCGGGCCGCGGGCCAAACCGTGCCGTTTTTAATTTATTTTTTTATTTTTTTTTTTTTAAAAAAAAAAAAAAATTAAATGTTAAAAAAAAACGAATTAAAAACAAAAATGCATATAATAAAAAAAAATACTAGTGCGATAATCCGAAAACACAAAAAATTGAAGAATAACTTATTTTATTATATGACGGTAGCCGACTAGCCGGTACGAATATACGATAATTCAATAATACAAAATTACAAAATAAGTAATGATAATTAAAAATCGTACAATAGTGTATGAATATTGAATAACTTCATTTATTATACGGAATACGAAGTTCGATAATACAAAAAGAATACAATAGTGTATAATGTAAATATGTAATCATGTAATTATTATTGGTCGTCTTCGTCTTCGCCTTCGTCTTCATCTTCGTCTTCGTCTCCTAGAGGTTCAAGTTCATCCGCCAATTGAGTGGATTGAGAACTAAAAGAAGTCGACGTTCCTTCATCGTCGTCGTTTTGTGCATAAGTACGATCTTGAGAACGAGTTTCGGCATCCAACCAATCCTTGAAGCAAACACACATTTCAAGTGTTTCGGGTTTTAGTCTTGTTCTTCTATCGTCTAGAACTCTTCCCGACGCACTAAAAGCTCTTTCGGAAGCAACGGAGGAGACTTGGATAGCAAAAATATCACGAGCCATTGACGACAAAATTGGATGTTTCACGGCTTGTGATTTCCACCAATCGAGGATGTCGAGGCCAAACTTCTCTTCATCGTCCATGCCTTTCATGAAGTCGTAACTTAAGTACATTTGCAACTCCGAAACATCGCTTTGAGTTCTCCTAGATGATGATTCTGTACCTGAATACTTAGATATCAAGTTAGCAGCTTGTGCAAATAAACCTTTGGTCCGTTTACTTACATTTTTGGATGTTTGAGAAGGGGCAAATCGAGACACGGTTCCATATTTACTTTCATAAACATTATATAAATTAAAAAACTCATTTGTCACCTTATTCTTAAAAGTTTCAACATCATCTTCAAAATTCATGTTACTATAATAAATATCAATTAATAAAAAGGTGCCATCATATTTTTGTCTAGGATCTAAAATGGAAGCAAAAATATAAATCATAGGAATATCGGTGTAATATTTACGCCATTTATCCTCCATGGATGGAAGATATCCACGATAAACATGTTGTGATCGGTGTTCCGCAAAAAGTTGTGCAAGTAAACATGCATTGCTAAGAAAAGAATGAGCACAAGGATTATATACAGAAGAAAAACAATGTGTCATACCATATAGTAATTGTAAAAACTGCATATATTTTTCACAATTAGCCCAATCATCTTCAAGTAAAGCATTTTGTGGATATTTCATATTATAAAAAAGTGTTAAATGAACCTTGTACTTGATTGCTCGACTCAACATTTCATAGGTGGAGTTCCACCTAGTTGGACAATCCGGTGCTATTTTTATGGTTTTAATCCGTTGTTGCCTGCAAAAACCTTTCCATTCTTGATATCTCATGTTAGAGCTATTAATAGTGCAAATAGCACTCCGTATTTTGTGATAAAATGGACCAATTGCTTGTGTTCCATCCTTCACACACAAGTTAAGAACATGACAAATGCATCTAACATGAAGTGCATCTCCATCTAATATAACATCGTTCAATTGGGATTTGACCAAATTCGCACTATATGTCATAGAAGTTGCATTATCGAAAGTCATAGACATGATTTTATCCCTAAGACTATATGCATCAATGGCTTCCATTAAATGATGTGAAATGTTAAGACCGTTATGAGGGTATTCAAGCATTTTGAAATGAATGATGCGTTTTTGTAACATCCACTCATTATCTAACCAATGACAAGTAACACATAAATAGTGAAGTCCGTACCCACTATCCCATGCATCGGCGGTTAAAGAAACTCTACTAGGAAGATTAGCTAATTCATTTACTAATCTCAATTTGTACTCTAGATAAGTCTTCATGGCAGCAGATCGGACGGTTTTTCGGGAGATTTTTTTGTGTTTTGGTTGTAGTGCTCGGTTAATATAGTTGTTGAAGGCATCATTTTCGGCGAAAAGAAAAGGTTGTTCTGCATGTACAATCATTCTCCCAAGTTCATCCCTATCTCTCTCGTAATTGTAAATGAAACCTTGTGGATGGAATTGAGAAATTTTAGGTTGGGTTGGATCACTAGATGGTCCACCACATTTTTTTGTATGTCTACTAAGGTGTCCCGTCCCTCCCTTGGTATCGGCCGAGAAAATTTTACCACAAGTCCGACACTTGCATTTTTTTCCATCTTTACTTAATTGATAATGTGCCCAAACTTCACTCTTTCTTTTGGTTTGAGCAAAATCCTCTTCGGTACACCACTCTAATATGTTAGGATTTTGGGTGTTGGGCATGTGAGTGGATGGTTCACTCGACCCGGAAGCTTGTGTTTGGCTACCTTGGGAAGGAGGAGGAGGAGGAGGAGGAAAAGGAAATTCATATTGTTGATATTGGGTTTGTTGAAATTGGGTCCAAGGAGCCATATCATCCATTTGTTCTTGCCCTCCCATGTTTTGGGGATGAAAGAAAGGGGTGGAAGTGTTTGGAAAGGGCATGTTAGAAGAGGGAAAGGGCATGTTAGGGGGGGGCATAGACATTGAAGTGTTTGGGTTTGGTGGTTCCCTACGTGTTGACTTGGCTTTTCTAGAGGAGGAGGAAACGTTCGGGTTTGATGCCATGATTAATTAATGATAATAACACAACTAACAATAACAAAGTAACAATTAACAACAATGAGATCAATGAAAATTAATAAGTAAGTAGTTTTTATATAAAATAAATTTTCAAAAATAATTATAATAATAGTAGATTATCTAAATCAATGAGATCCCAGGTAGGAGAGGTTAGGAGCGACGTTGTCCAGAGCCCAAATCCCGCCTTAGACAGATTTCAACAATCCAAATAACCCACAATTAAAATAGAAAGTAGTTTTTATATAATTAAGTAGTTCCAAGTATACAATAATAATAATAATAATAATAATAATAATAATAATAATAATAATAATAATAATAATAAATTAATAATAATAATAATAATAATAATAATAACAATAATAATAATAATAATAACAATAATAATAACAATAACAATAACAATAACAAATTAAAAAAAGTTGAGTTAGATCTTACAATGACGCTTCAATGCTTTCCCAAATTTATAATTTCTCGAATTTATAATTTCCCAAAATTTTAATTTCCCGAATGTAAATATAACAATTTTTTTTTTTTTTTTGGTAGTAGACTAATAATATTAAAAATGTAAAATTTATAAGAGAGTAGGAATTTTTTTTTTGTTTTTCACAAAAGAGAGGAAGATTGTATGATTTGTAGGAATTTGAGAATTGAGAATTTGGGAGTAAGAAAATTAGAGAATAAGAGAGAAGAGATGAGTTGATGAATTGTGAAAATTTTGGAGGAAAATATGAGGTATTTATAGGGGATTTGGGTGGGAAATTGGGTGGGATATTGGAGGAAAATATGGCCGTTTATAGCTGTTGGAAAACGGCCATAAACGGCCATATTTCCAACGGCTAGTAAACGGCACGGGCCGTGCCGTGCCGGGCCGTGCCTGGCTTCGTGCCGGGCCGGGCCTGGCCGTGCCACGTGCCGTGCCGGCGGGTCGTGCCACCGTGCCGGCCGTCGTGCCGGGCACCGTGCCGCCCGTCGTGCCACGGGCCGTGCCCGTGCCAGAGCTGGCACTTTTGTTCACGGCACGGCCCACGGCCCACAGGCGTGCCACCGTGCCGTGCCGTGCCGGTGGCCGTGCCCGTGCCGGAGTCGTGCCGGGCCCGTGCCGCCCGCGTGCCGGCACGACCCGTGCCCACCTTTAGTTATGACTTCACAATTAGTAGTAGAGCACAATTGTGAAACCGAAATCAAGTTACAGTTTAATTTTGGAACAAAAAGGACATTATAAAGAGTAATTTTGTCCGTTAATTTTACGACCCCTTCTTTCATGGCAACTACACTTTGGCCATCCGGGAGTCCTACATTGCACAAAGGAACATCATGGACCTCCAATAAACAAGAAATATCGCCGGTTACATGATGGGAGCAACCGGTGTCGATGATCCACCTACCATTCACACGATGGGGTGGTGGGGGTGTATTGTCATCGCCAGGCATGGCGGTAGAAGGTTTTAAAAAAAAATTATTGAAGCAACCCTAGCTCCGATATCATGATAAGATTGAAACTCAATCACTTGATTTTATTATTCCAAGACCTCAAATATTTATACAATTACTCTCCTTGAGCCACAAGGAAGAGATTTAGCAAATATAATCATACTACGAAACTAATTATCCTTTCCTAAGATAAGCTAGAAAATATGGCTAACAAATATATCTTGCCTAACAATAAGATTGTGTAAAGATACTACTATATCTTTTCCTAATAATTTTCCTTCTTGTATTGCTTCGGCCTTGAGCCACGATCTTTCTTTGAATGAGAACTGATTGCCTTTTGAGGCTTTTCTTCAAAAAAAAAATAATGAAGATTTAGTCCATTCTTTTTTTACATCTTTTGCGTATCAACAATCCAAAAATTACCAATTTTAAAAATATACAAAATGAAACTTAAAAGTCTCAGATGGTATAATATTTATTCCCAAATCCCAAACCCAATTCTCAAATCAACTTCCCAAAACTCATTGACCATCAAAACCCCTAACTTAATTAACACTCAATCATATGATCATGATGATGAAGATTTACAGACAAGAATCATCATGCATGGACGATATCGTCGTTACCTAAACAAGGATGATGATCTGAAAGCTTATTAACTAGTCTTCGGTTATTCTCATAATCTCCTCAAAAGACACCCATTTGTGACTGTTGTGCCCATGAACAACCCACATGTGAGCATTCTTCTTGTCCCACACTAATAAAACACTAAACACTAAAAAGGGGGAATGTAGTGGTAATTAATAAATCTCACATTGAAAGAATTCAAGAGTTACCACCACAATATAAGGCTAAGAAGCTACTCCCTTCATTGCCATATCATTTTGAGGTGAAACCTCCTTGGTCCTCTAAAGTGATAGACTTGCATTCTCCCGTGACGGGTGCAGCCCAGCCTCGTATTTAACAGTGACACTCATTTGATGCTTTTATTTATAAGTATTTGTGTTTTACTAACTAAATGTTTAAATTTATGAGAATTATTGTTTTATTATTGTTATAATTTTTTTCTGAGGAGAAAGATAGCTCCATTAATTAAACGTCATATGACATCTACAATAGGTATTCAAGAAAATTGAAATACAATCCAACCAAATGAAATAACATTTTTCGGGGAAAATACTATGATGACGGTGAACCTACTACGAAGTATTATTTTTTACAATTACTTTTGCATGCTCCCGATTTATAATAATTTTATTGTACATCGAAAAATTTGCGGAAAGTGACCCTTTTTTCTTATAAAAGTGACCCTATTTTCTTTATAAAGTGACCCTTTTTTTTTTACAAAAGTAACCCTTTTTTTTCACAAAAGTGTTTTTTTTCTTCACAAAAATGAATTTTTTTTTTACAAATGTGACCATTTTTTCCACAAAAGTCACCCTTTTTTTTCACAAAAGTAACCTTTTTTTTTCATTAAACTGACCCATATTTTACAAAAACGCACTACTGTCCGGCTGTCCGCCAACCTTTAAAAAAAAAAAAATAGGTCACAAAATTCCGAAAAAATACATTCAATTTTTTCGTTTGAACTAGTAGTAGGAGGAGCAATTGTCTCCTTCTTTGAAAGCTGAACATTCGCATCATGCATATTCGAAAACTAAAATCATTACATGAACATACCTTAAAACAACCAAAAACACAAAAAAAAATAGATGAACATACATACCTCAAAATTGGATGTAAAAGAAGAATTAACAAAAGAAATTACAAAATTAAGTTGAAAATCAAGATTAGATAGAAAAACAAGAGTGAAATTGAAGAACCAACAAAAAAAAGCAAGAGGAAAGAAAACGAGAGTTGACAACCAAGGAGATAGAAACTAGAAAGAGGGGTAAAGAAGAGGAGAGAGAAAAAGAAGAGCAGAAAAGAGAAACAAAAAAAAAAAAAAAAAAAAAAAAAAAACAGAAGAGAGAAAACATGAGAGTGGTAACAAATTTTGAATTTCACACGTGTAATTGGGTCATAACCACTGCCATTCAATAACTTATTGTAAACCTGCTTTTTTTTAACTTTTGTGTTATTGTAAGGTAAATAATGTGTCAGAAAATATTAACAAGAATATTTTTGGACACAATTTAAGGAAATAAAATCTTTTTAATTACTTCGTATTAGTGTTCGCCAAGAATTCTAATGTGGATTCCCGCGTAAAAAGATACACCGACCTAAATGAGGTGGAAGATTGCATGGGCTGTATTGTGTAATGATCATCAAAAGCCCAATACTTAATCACATTCTACTAGCTCAATACATTAAGGCTTTAAACAAAAAAGGGTTAGATCAATTTGGTCTCTTAAGGGACTAAACTGACCCCTAAAACCTTAACATATAACAGTAACAACACCTGTTTTGACACGCAAAGCGATAAAAAAAACTAATTAGCTAATCGCCAAAGCAACTACTTAACGTTAGGTTAACGGCAAGGACATGATGTATTTAAAAATTGTAACTAACGGGTATCATGTGTAATATGGAAAAACAGGGCACAACTTGAAAAAGTCACTTAAATAAGGGCACTATATAAAAAAACCAAAAAAAAAAAAGGAATAAGAACTTGATGTAATATTGTAATTAAATTAAAATCAATTAATAAAACATTACATATTATATATTTGAAAATCTAGTAATTTAATTGATGATCTTTATTGAGCATATAACAGCATGCATAATCCCATAATCCAACACCCAAGATCAACACTACCTCCAGAATTATTTAGTGTTCTTCAAAATTTCTGTAATTGATACACCGACCTAATGGGGAACAAGATTGCATGGGTTGTCTTAATTATATAATATATATGTAATGATAATCAAAAGTCCAACACTTAAATCACAATCTAACTAGCCCAAATCATTCAGGCTAAGGGCACGCTTGGATTGGGGGTAATACATACATTAAGGGGTAATAAAAGTCAAACTTGAAAAAAAAAACAAGTAATTAGATGCAGTGTTGTAAAAGACATGATGTTTACAAATGCAATAAGGTAGTTATATCATGAGAAAAAGAGAAAGGTGGAGGAATTATTACTCTCATAATGAGGGTAATAGTTACCCACCCCCCACCCCCCTAATGTAACTATTACCCCCAAAATGAGGGTATTGATTCCTCTTTCTTCACCTCACACCATACCATCACTACATAATCTTCATACAATTACTCCATCACTATCTCCTTCTTCCCTATTTTCACATTCATTTTGCTTGTTTGACTTTTATTACACCCTTAGTGTATTACCCCCAATCCAAGCATATCCTAAATAATTTTTTTTTTTTTAAAAAAAAAAGTAAAAACTTGATGTAATTAAATTAAAATAAATAAATAAATATTACCTCCGTGAAATATTATGTGCAACTTTTGCCAAAAACAGGTGATCGATATTAAGTGCAACTTTTCATATTCTTTCCTATTTTAGTAAAACAAAAAAGCTTACAAAGACCGATATACCCTTACCTAAAAAATCAATTTTGAAGTAGTCCCAATTTCTCTCTCCCTTTTTTAAGTGGGGTGGTTCCATTTTCTCTCTCCCCTTTCTTCAATTACTTCCTATAAGTATTACACTAGCTAATCTTTGACCCTCAAATTTTGTCTTGGTAACCACAACTCCCTACAAAGTTGCACATAACATTTAACGGAGGTAGTAAATAAAATTACTACATTACATAATACCAACTTGAAAATCAAGAAATTTTATTAATGATTGTTATTGAGCATATAACAACTTGCACAATCCCATTATCCAACACGGGGGTGTGGAAGATCAACACTACCCCTAAGATTAACATAGACTAAAACACGGTTGCAACAGAAATCGGTAACTGCAATGGTAGAATCCGTTGCCTTAATCACAACTGTCAATTTAGGATTTTCACTTTCAATTAGGGTCTTGGCTATTGTTCCTTCCTTTCCAAGAAATTTTGGCCACTCGTACTTCTCTGATCCCCTACTCATTCATACATAGTTACATATTTTAACTATTTTTTATGCTTTGGTGCGATGCGGTTTGCTGTTTAACCATTTTTTAATAAAGTTATAATTATTCTTTTTAAAACAAAAGTTATATTTCATTATGTAGTTATTAATTTATAATTCAAATACTACCTCCGTTAACTTTTATTTGCAACTTTGGAATATTTTATATCTCACAAATAATACCCCAAAGTTGCAAATAAAAGTTAACGGGGGTAGTATTAAACTCTTTTTTAACCTTTAACTAATAGTCAAAGATTAGCTCATATTTTTTAGTAATTTTTATATTTTTAAATAAAATATAGTATAAAAACCGCAAATCGCTTTGAAGTGCGGTTTGCGGTGCGGTTTGGTTTAAATATTTTTGGACACCACACCAAACCGCAAACCGCGGTTTGGTCATTTTCAAAAACTGCACCGCAATTTTCAATTGCGGTTTGGTGCGGTCTAAACTACACTGTGTACACCCTAATTATAATATGCTCAATGTACTATTATTAGTATTTAGATAAGTGCACCACTTGTATGGTGGCACGGGCATGTAGTTTAAGTTGAGTTATTTTGAATTTTTGATGTATTAGATGAAATATTCCCCCCGTCCCTTAATACAAAGTCTCTTTTGGTTTTTGCGCGGAAAATTAAGAAAATTGTAAATTCTTTAAATTTAATGATTAAAAGTACATATGTGCATGTGGGGTTAGAGAGAGATACAGAGAAAGAAAAAGTAGTGGAGAATAATTGAAGAGATAGAGAACAGAGAGAAATGTTGGAAATTGATGTTAAAAGTACAAAAAAGTAAAGGGAAAAAAGATGACAACTCACTAAAAAGAGGGTAGCAATGTCTAAAAATATAACCTTTTAATAGATGGAAGCATTGTATTTTGGTTTACCCAAAAAAAAAATGAGGCTTTGTATTGAGGACGGAGGGTGTTGTAAAAGTGGCATGAGGCTCTATGTTATACATTGGCCCAAACCTAGAGTGGAACCACTAGATCAAACAAACCTAACCAATATGCCATATTATGCAATGCCTAAAATAAGGACAATAGTCACAATACAAATAATGAATGGGGGTGGATAGTGGCGATTCCAGTATGGGTTCAGTGGGTTCAGCTGAACCCATACTAAATCCGAAAAAAAAAAACACGAATAGTTTTTTTAAAAAATAATATATTTAAAACATAGGTTAAATATTAAACTATGTGATTATACACGATACACAATGCGTGGACTACTGGTTAGAGCTTTACTATTTAGAAGAGAAGACAAGGGATCGAACCCATTAGCCCAACATCTAGTTTTTCAATTTCTCTTGGAGTTTGTCTTCAATTCAAGCATAGCTTTTAATTTTTTTTATAAAAGTTTTAAATTGTTAATTGAATTCAAAGTTTGTTATATACTTATATCGTTAATTATAGAAGTATTATTAATTGAAGATTTGAAGTTGTGAATGCTTGATTGGAATTGTAAAATTGTAAATTAATAAATGGGTATTTGGGTGAGTAAATGATGTGACTTATGAATTTATGAATTGCGAAACTTTAAAATCAAAATTCGTGAAGTAGAAAGTAAAATGTTAATATGTATATATTTTAGCATTGTATTTTACAAATAAAGATAGATGAAAGGATATGAGTATTTTCGGAAAAAAAATGTGTGTAAAAAATCGCAAATATAGTAAAAATTCGAGTTCAATTGTAATATAGTTTTTTTTTTTTTTTTTTTGTTCTAATATATTGTGCACATCCGAATTAGCAAATGCAAATTTTATTTGATTTAGATTTGATATTCTTGTAATTGTTTGGAGAGTCCGAACCCATAACAAGCAATTCCTGGAATCGCCATTGGGGTGGGAGTATTTAAACTTTGACATGTTATAGGCATCCCTCAATCTTTCTTTTTTTTTTGACAGGAGGCATCCCTCAATCTTAATCACTAGAGCAAGATCTCATTAATAGGATTAGTAACTAGTATGATTTTATTACAAATATGTTTTGTGACAACTGAAGTAGTTATATATGTATATCGTAAACCATGAAATAGTATATAGTTCCCCAGAATCCCCACTATCACGCATTCCTTAAAAAAGTGCAATGAATATATATTTTGAAAATTTCAATCTCGTGATGCCCATTTTTGTTTTTTTTTAAAAAAAAATCGTGATAAAATAATTTATAATCCTAATAGGATTGTAATGGATTAAAAAAATTAATATTAATACATTCCCCAGTAGGCTAGTACAGTAGTAATGTACTCCCACTAATTCCTATAAAGTAAATGAAGAAGTATGAGTATTACAATCCTGTTTAGTTGTTTACAGCTTCATTTTATCAAACAAGGCCTACACGGCTACACTGTGTCACTGTATCATGAATCCACATCAAGCTAGACTAAGTTATACCTTAAAAAAAAAATTAGTGTTTGTTTTTTTAAATATAAAAAAAAGCCAGTTAATGAATGGCTATTGACTCAGGCTGCCGCCATAACGTGGCATGCAATCATCAATTGTTAAGGAAAAAAATTTGGCTTGCTAAATAAATTATGTGGAGTCGGTCTGGAATAAAATTTGGCTTGCTAAATAAATTATGCAATCATCATAACTGTATGAGCATCATATAACACGGAATATTTTGGTCATGTTTGTAAAGTTTTACATTTTAATAATATATTTTGGGTCAATTGATCAGGTTGGTAAAAAAAATCTCTTAGCAATATTTTAGTAAAAAATTATACCGATGACAATTTGGTAGAAAAAGTTAATTATATGAGACAATTTGATAAAAATAATGAATTCATGCAACATTTACTCTAAATATATATATTTTAATTTCCGGACAAACTTTTCAAGAATCCTAATTTAATTTATTTTTGTGTTTTTTAATTCATTTTTTCCATTAAAAATTTTGAATTAATATGTCATCTCCTTTATATTTTGCTAAATCCTAATACCAAATTTATTTTCAACCCCTTTTTCAAAAAAAAAAAAAAAAAATATCGTTGAAACTCAAGTGAATTTTTTTTTTCCCCTTTGAAATTGTTAATATTTCCATTAAAAGGGTTGAAAAATTAGGAGTGAATTTTGTTTTTAAAAAAACAACGAAAGAACTAAATTAAGCATTTACGAGTAGTTTGTCAGAAGTTTTTGTATTTTTTTCTAGGTTGATGGTCGCCTGAGATTATTTTTATACCAAATTGTCGCTAGGGGGTTTTTTGTTTACCAATCTGATCAATTAGTTGTAAATTTTGTGTACGTATTATTAGAAACCTACGTAGTGTATAGTACCATTGGAATCTTAATTGCACATTTTGTGTACCATTAGTATTATTAAAATTTACCTAGTTCATTAAACTCTAGCTCAGTGTACAACTAGAAAAATATCATGACTTATGTATATCATCAAAAAGTATTATGTTACCATTACATTATCTAATGGTACTATTCATTCACTTAGGGCTTGTTCTCTTCACCTTATAAAAATAAGTTTAGATAAGTTCAAACCAGTTTAGATTAGTTAAGATAAGGTCTAATAAGGCTTAATAAGTTCAATAAGGTCCAATAAGTTAAATAAGGTCTAATTCTAATAAGTTATAGTCAAGTCTAATAATAAGGTCTAATTAGTTCAATAAGGTCTAGTAAGTTCAGATAAATTCAAATAAGGGCATGTTCATTTCACCTTAATTTCAGTTCAGTTCAGTACAGTTTAGTTCAATTCTGTTCAGCTCCAATCAATTCAGTTCAGTTCAGCTCCTAATTTCCTTCTTTCATAAAATATTCATTTCAGCTCCAGTTCAGTTAAGTTCCAATCAGTTCAGTTCAGCTTCAATCAGTTCAGTTCAATTCAATTTAGTAAATGTGAACATGCCCTAAGTTTAGTTTAGATAAGTTCAGGTCCAATAAGGTGAAGAGAACACGCTTTTTGTTGGTATCTTACCACGCGAGTATATACAATACTTACCGAAAAATGCGTTTTTGAATTCCAATTGTTCCTCGTTTTAGCTTGTTTGAATTAGGGCCTGTTTTTTTTTTTTTTTTGGTTAAAAGGCTTTCATTTAGTCATTCATCATCACATCACCAAATTTACAAGAGTTCTCAAAGGCTGTGCCTTTGACAAAATAGTTCATACAAGATAAACTAGAGATTAGCAGTTTCATATACAAAAGCATGAAGATTGTTGCTACTATTAGCAAAGAAAAGTTCCCTGGGTTGGACAGAAGCTCTTCCCTACTATCTTTCGGGACAATCCTACAAAAATCTGTTGATATGACCAGCTTCTGTCTAGCCATTCTTGCTACCACATCAGCCTCTTGAACTTGGCCCCGCTTCCCTTGCTTTAATGATAGCCTCAGAAGTTGCTGGAGGAGTTCCCTGCATTCATTATACACATTAGTAAGTTCATCCCAGACCTGATCCTGCAAGTTAATCCCTTGGACCACTCTTTCACAACCCTCAGAAAAACCCCTATCCTTAGCCCATTTCAGAGAGAACAGGACAGCAAGAGCTTCCCCCCACACAACAGAAGTACATGGGACATGCAAAGCCATACCCTCACACCAATTTCCCTGATGGTCTCTACATACACACCCTATACCAGCAGAGAGAGTACTAGAGGAGAAGGAAGCATCAGTCTTTATCAGCACTTGAGGAGCTACAAGGGAGATGAAAGCAGGCAACCTAATTTTTGAAGAAGGGGATTTTGGTTGGGATAACGATAAGATCTCTTCAATCATCCAGAGAGTGGATTTCCACCAAGATTCAATAGGCATGTTATCTTTTTCAGACACCCATCTGTTCCTTCTTATCCAGATCCTCCAGCAGATGATAACAAAACAAACATCCTAAGGTTTACCCAAGTGGTTATCAGAGGAGCAGCTATTTAGATTACCACAAATCCAATCAGAGACAGAGTTAGATGAGGGGGATAAGGATGGTTGTTTGTCCCAAATTTCTACAGCTCTAGGGCAATCTCTAAGAACATGCAAAATAGTCTCTTCAACCCCAGGGCTGAAAGAACAGGAGCTTGAAAGGATAATATTTCTTGCAGCAAGGTGGGAAGAAGTAGGGAGTCTCTCCCACAAGGTTAACCAGAGAAACATTTTGACCTTGGGGGAGGAGTTGAGGTCCCAAATTGTACCCCATTTTTCATCTTTCTGAAAACCTTGATGCTTGGACATCCACAGGGAGTTATAGGCAGATTTTGAGTCAAAATACCTCCCATGAACAAAGGGCCTGTTCATATTTACTTAATTTCAGTTCAGTTCAGTTCGGCTCCAATCAATTCAGTTCAGCTCCAATAAGTTCAGTTCAGTTCAGTTCAGCTTCTGATTTCCCTCTCTCATAAAATATTCATTTCAGCTCAGTTCAGTTCAGTTCAGCTCCAATCAGTTTAGTTCAGTTCAGGTTCAGCTCCAATCAGTTCAGTTCAGCTCAGTTCAGTAAATGCGAACAGGTCCTTACTTGGGTATTTGTGTTTTAGGCTTTTAAGTGGTCTATAAATACATTGTATGTTTGGCTAATCAATAATACTCACTCCGTTTTTAAATACTTGCTCCACTTTCCTTTTCCGGTCGTTTTTAAATACTTGCTCCATTTCCTTTTTTAGAAAGCTTTTTTAATTCATTTCTCACACTTGGTGGACCCAACATAATACTCTCTCTCCTTCTATTCTTCCATTACTTTAGTTTTTACAATTTTTTATTTTCTCAACTACCCCACTATCTCCACATTTAATTACTTTCTTCAATTCTCTTAAAAAACTCTGCGCATGGAGAAATGGAGCAAGTATTTAAAAACGGAGGGAGTATATACTATTAGACACACCAACAATGACACGTGTCACCTCTTGATGTGTATTTATATATTCTTTTATTCAAAAAATTTAAGAAAATAAATTATTTACAAAAAATTATATATTTTTTTTATACATATTCCATATAGATTTAGTAATTATTATATTTAAAATAAAAAGTTTAATTTTCACAAATCTTTCTAAAAAAAATTCGGGCAATTAAAAACTATTCTTAAAATAATTTGTGACTTGCTTTACAACAAGAAAAAAGATTGCTCAGATTTTTAAACTACTTTTGTTTAGTTGTGTATTAGAAGCTAATGCAAATACCAAATCAACATATCACATAATTTTTTTTATTCTTTTTTTTTGAAAGAAAATTCCTCGGCTATTTTATTATTATAATACTTAAATTACTAATCAATAATCTATAACTACATATAATCATAGATTACCGTGCATGACACTAGATCTAACCTAGTGTTATTTTTATTTGTATACCAGTAAAAATTTTAGATCAAAATCAATAATACTTTGACTCAAAAAACTGGAACAACTTATCACCAAGTATTCTCTTCTTCCCTAATTTTTTGTCGTATTGTCAATTTATAAGTCAAATTTTGAAAACTTTAACCATATGTTTTTTGTCAACTTAAAATTACATTATACATTAAACTGAAGAGAATCGGACAAGACCTAATATTTAAGAATTCACATGTGGTTCATCACATTGTTATTAAAATCCCGATTTAAATCTTATAATTTTATGATTTACGTATGTCATAAAATTCGATTTACAATTCTACCCAATTCTACATATTTCTCTTAACTAGTATAACCTAATAATGACATTAAGTATATATATTGTCAATTACTAAATTGATCAACATACCATTGTCCGCACTATCAAAGTAACAGTCGAAACATCCATTACCAAACAATCAAATATACATCTTCACAATGATAATATATCAAACAACTACTCGACAAATTTATATTATTGTTGCAACCATAGAAAGATTTAGATAGATATGTAGAATACACATCCCCAAAATAGAAATTGTATCTCAATGCCGGGTTACAAAATTTGATCAAATTTATAGTAGATATTCTAACTACATAATGCAATTTAACTACTACTCCGTATAATTTGATCGATTAGAATTGAGATGCTATAGATAATTGTAACACTAAATATCCAATACTACTAGTAATCTTACCAAAAAAAACCCTAATTCTCGATCTAAAGGAAGCCGAAAAATCGTGACGGATAAACACGTTCCTTCTAATCAACGACATCTTGATTAGTCGAATTAGAAGAACAATAATAATTATTATTGTTATTATTGATCGAATTAACCCTAGAAGAAACTTGATGACGTAAACCCTCAAGTGAAACCTTCAATTGCTCAAGCTCCAACAACCCTAAATTATCAATCGGTTTATCCCACCAAAACCCGAACCCGCTATTATCACCACGTGGACTACTCCCATTGGACGACGATGATGACGAACCAATAACATGATCACTCTTTCTTTTCTCAACCTCAATATTACTCAAAACCCTCTTATAATGCTCAGAAAGTACACTCATACCAAACTCGTTCCCATTACCACCATTTATTATATTATTAGTATTCTCGACCCCTCTTGTGTAATCAATATACCGACTAACAACCGCGTCCGCGTTCGGGTGACCAAACGAGAAGAGCTTTCCGGCACCGGAGAAAGTGATCACGGCAACCTCGGCACCGCATAAGGAGCTTAACTCACCAGCCTTTTTAAACAACCCGGCTTTCCGTTTCGAAAACGCAACTTGTTTGCTTGGTTTGTTGATTATAGGCTTAATTTCAATCTTCTGCTTTCCGGTTTTCTTCTTCTTCATCACTATTGGCTCAATTATGAAATCTTCGGGAAAATTTAGGGTTTGATCTTCCATCCTAAAAATATTATTATTATTCAAGTATTCCTCCATTGTTATTTATTGAAATGTGGGTTTAATTATGTGAATAATAAACTGAATTTTACAAGTGAATGTATTAGCTGTGTATTTATAGAATGTGAGGAGAGAGAAAGTGGGTAAATATTAAATGATGTATGTCAGAAAACATTAACAAGAATATTTTCAAGAATATTTTTGGACACATTTTAAGGAAATAAAATCTTTGTAAATAATTGTAATTACTTCATATTAGTGTTCGCTAAGAATTCTAATGTGGGTTTTCTCAAAAAAAAAAAAAAAAAGAAAAAAAAAGGAATTCTAATGTGGGTTCCCGCGTAAAAGGATGCACCGACTTAAATGAGGTAGAAGATTGCATGGGCTGTATTTTGTAAAGATCATCAAAAGCCCAATACTTAATCACATTCTACTAGCTCAATACATTAAGGCGAAAAAAAAAGGGTTAGATCAATTTGGACTCTTAATGACTAAACCGACCCCTAAAATCGTAACAACACCTTTTCGGTATGCAAAACGAGAAAAAAATTAATTAGCTGACCACTAACGAAACTACTTAACGTTAGGTTAACGGCAAGGACATGATGTGTTAAAAAATTATGTTGAGCTCATGAACAACCCACATGTGAGCATTCTTCTTGTCCCACACTAAAAAGGGGGAGTGTAGTGGTAATGAAATCCCACATTGAAAGAATTCAAGAGTTACCACCACAATATAAGGCTAAGGGGCTACTCCCCTCATTGCCATATGGTTTTAAGGTGGAACCTCCTTGGTCTTGTAAAGTGGTGGACTTACACTATCCCGTAACGGGTGCGGCCCATAGTTGGGTGTGGAAGATCAACACTACCCCCAAGATTAACATAGACTAAAACACGGTTGCAACAAAAATCAGTAACTGCAATGGTAGAGTCTGCTGCCTTAATCACAACCGTCAATTCAGGATTTTCACTTTCAATTAGGGTCTTGGCTATTGTTCCTTCCTTTCCAAGCAACTCTGGCCACTCGTACTTTCCCCCTATTCATTCATACATAGCTACATATTTTTATATACATAAATACAAGAAAATTGATCTATTAGCTCATTCATGATTATAATTAAAATTGATCAAAGATTGAAAAACTAATTATTATCTATATGATTGTATTTCCAAAATTAACGAATACTAATAGCTACTAATTTAAGTAACCATACCTTGAGAATTATAATTGATTAACTTTGTTTTATAGCATATGATTAGCACAAAGAAGATATCAATAGCTATTAAGTATTTGCCTTACCTTGAGTGCAGCATGAAGAAGTGTCACAATGCTTAGGATTAGCACAAGGTGGATAGCCCATTTTTAATTGATTTTTATTAATAACTCAGTTGTTTGTATTTGGTGTTAGTTGTACATTCAGTGTTCTCAGCTTTATACAATGTCATCAGATCAGTTATTCAAAGAAGAAATTCACTAATTTACTTTTGTAAAAAGAAAAAAATCAGACTTGATTTTATTTTTGTAAAAAGAAAAAAAAAATCAGACTTGATTTTTTTTTTTTTTTTTTTTGAGGGGAAAATCAAACTTGATTTTTTTTTTTTTTTTTTTTTTTTTTTCGTTTTAGGGAAAAAATTAACTTGATTATTACAAGTATTTTTTAAAGCAGACTTCATTAAACTTGATTCTTTGCCTTTTACACTTTATTGTCAATTATTACATATTAATTTTTATTTATCATTGTTAACTTATACTAGTATGTATTCTAAAAAGTACTCGCGCATCGCGAGCATAAAAATTAAGTCAGATTAAATGTGTTCACATTAGTCACGAGCATAGTTGTCAGGATCGGGACCCTACTTTAAATCGGAAAAGAGTGATAGGATCGGATCGGTAAAATCGGATAGTTTGATCATAAGATTCTACAAAAACTCGTAAAAGGGGTGATTAAAGACAATAATATTACTTATTATATGTGATTCAGGGTAAAATTGATATGATGCTAAAACCGATAATTTTTAAATAATTAACCTTGTTTAAGACAATGCAACCCAAAAAATAATTTAGAATACTAAATAATCTAAAATTTTGGTAGGATCACACTATAAATTCTTAAATGGACCTGGTTCACACTAATTTATTGTGGACCACTAACATTTGAGAAACTATGTTTGTTTTATTAGTAAAAAAAAAAAAGTCACTATAATAGCAAAAAAGGTCTCTATGTTGAAATAAAAGTCATTTTGGTAATATATAAGCTATAAGAGGTTAATTTTTTTTAACGAAATATTTTATATACTGGTTAATATGAATTATAAAGGTCAATATGTTAAAATTGGGTCATAACGTTGTACTTTAAGTTCAAAATAATATTAAACGTTATACTAGTTTTAATATAGGTTACTATGTTAAAAATAAGGTTACTATGTCAAAACTAAGGGTCACTATGTTCAATATAATGTCAGTTGCGTGTTTATAAACATCGGGTTCCACAATAACATAATTGTGGACTAGGTCCACGCAAGTCTTTTTGGAATCACACAGGATCAAGTAGGATCTTACGATCCTACACGATCCTATCCGATATGATCGTACCATACTTGGGTTGAAATTCTTCATCATTTAGTTAATTTGTAGGATCGGGTAGATATGATTAATAGCGAATTAGCGATCTTACCGATCCTACTATGATCCCACCTTACTTGCGATTTTGCTGAAGATTCGGATCGTTTGGCAAAAATTGAAGTCGCCATCCTAATAACAATGGTCACAAGACTCCGCCAATGTCAGTTCTCATATCCTCTCTATATAACCCTATTAACAACGTCATGTTGTCACTTGTTAAAAGGACCAACAACTCAAGCAACTCTGGATTGCTTTATATACTCTATCACCCATTCACGCTCCCTCATGATAGCCTTTTAAATTTGGGCTTGAAATGTGAATGCAGCATACGCTCTGCACATACCTGCGTAAAATATCCTACTTCAAAGTGGGGTGGATAATGAGGGTTGAACTGTGATCTTTGTGTCGCGTTGATTTCAATATCATATATATTAACGATTTACATTGGTTAATTCAACCAAAAGATTAAACTAATAGTTGTTTTACAAGATTGGTTGATACACTTTATAAATACTAAATAGTACGTCTTTATTTGTTTTACCCCGACCCATTGATAATACATATGTCTAAGTTTAAGTTTAAGTTTAAATTTAAATTTAATGTTTATGGTTCGGTGATTCGGTCCTTTACCAATGAATCAATGATTTTATCAGACATAATTCACAAGGTCATTCACACTTTGGAGTACAACGCTTCTTTCTATACTACTCAAACCAAGTAACCAACTACATAATAGCCTTTTATTATGTATTCCTTTAATTATTTCCTCTATATTTTCATAATTTAAATTGAAAGTTGATAGACTAAAAAATAATAGTCATATAAGAAATTATTTGACTCTCATCAATCGATCATGTGGTAGAATAGTCTTTATTGCAATACCACATAACATTATTTTAGGAAACACGAGGGTGTGGAAGGTCAACATAACCCTCCGCAGTAATAAAAATCAAAACACGATTGCAACAAAAATCATCAATTGGATCTAACGAGTCCTTGAGCACAACCACAGCGTTAAATTTGGGTTTTCATGTTCAATGATGCTCTTGGCTTCCGACACCGGCTTTCCTAGCAACTCCGGCCACTCGCACTTTTTCCCTAACAAAATAAATAATCGTATATCAACAATCAAACAAAACATTCACGTACTCCATACATATAGAGTTTACATTTACACACGTTCATCGATTGAGTTATTGCTTGTTAAAGCTTGTATACATAAAATAACTAGAATCATAGGCTTTATAGGTACTAAATGCATGTGCACATTAAAAAACTAAAATATAAAATATAAAAAGAAAAAAAAAATCATAGAGTATATATGGAATACATATACGTATATATATGTAATATAAAGTTTTAGACACTACTATGAGTTATTAATTTATTATGCAATATAATTATGCAAATGTGGACATTTTTATGACTCTACAAAAAAAAAATGCGGCAAACAAATAAAAAAACAAAGGTATAGTCGTAGAACAAAGTCACAAATTATATGCATCACTCCATTTTAATTACTACCATACCGTGAGTGCAGCATTCAGAATCCTTACAGTGACTAGGATTCAAACATGGTGGGTAACCCATTCTTTGATATACTTTTTTTTTTAAGAAAAAAACTTCAATTTGTTTTGATTTTGGTTCTCTCTCTCTTTTATATAGTACTCCATAAAACGTCATTTAATATCATTCTTTTTTTTTTTTTTTGAAAGGGTCATTTAATACGAGTATCATTCTAATTGAACATAATTATTGGCCAATTTTAGTCTTACCGTCTTGTAAAGGAAAAAATCATTGGCTAATTGATACCCTTTCATTTTTTAATTGGGAGATAATATTCATATATAATACGCTTAATTAGCTCATTAATATATCCTTTCATATAATTTTTTTTCTTAAATAATTTCAATAATTTTTAATTTTTATGAACATTCTGTTTGATTTATTGACTTAAATTAGACCAAATCGTGATCACCTAATAAATTATATGAAGTACAAGTATAATTTTTCGGAAATCATGATTTCCTAATTATTATAGGGCAAATAATCTTGATGACTTTAGTAACTTAAATTATTGACCAAATTTTCTAAAAATAATTGAACAAATCTTGATGACTTTAGTAACTTAAATTATTGACCAAATCATGATCTCCTATTAAATTAATTTATGCATGTATTATTCGAAAATGGCTTGATATTTCAATGCTTGAACTTTAAATTAAATCCGACATTTGGTGATTTGGTAGGGGGACATCTTTGATTTTGAATAAAAATCTGATGCCGAGTAAAGAGAAAACTTTATGACTTAAATGAGGCATATTGCATAAACGAATACACAATAACACACAATATGTCTAACCCAATTTCTTCTATTAGATTATCATGCATTGTCTTAAAACATGCATTAGGCTATCATGCATTGTCTTACAAGTACGAAAATGAAGCACGAGTACTATTGTTTTTTTTTTTCCTTCTTCTTTTAATTTTGAACGGGCACGAGTAGTAATCTAGTTTGTTAACAAATCAATTAGTTTATATTTAAAATTAATTAGTTATGACTTATGAGAGACACTTACATTGGGCATTATATATTTTTATGTGGTCATCACGCGGCCTCAGTTCCTAATTTCCTTCTCTTATAAAATATTCATTTCAGTTTAGTTCAAATCAGTTCAGCTGAGTTCAGTCAATGAGAACAGACCCTTAACTTCATCTGATTAGTTTTGTTTGGTTAATTGGTTATGAGTGTTAGTGAACAGTACTCTGATACACTCACCCTCTTAAACTAAAGTACCCTTGCGTCCTAAAATTCCAATAGTTTTTGGTGTATCCTTTTGCATGACTTTCAAATTTTCAATGCTGCGCTTATTATTTTATCTTGGTTCAAAAATAATACGGAGAGCGAGCACGTTAATTTGGGACAGATAAAGTTTAAATGTTTAATACTTCGTATTGATTTTTTTAAGTACATTTCGAGATTAATCATTAATCAAGCAAGCTCAATTTCACATACCATGTTTTTTTTATTTGATTTACATTGATATAAAGATTCAAAAGGGGAACAACACAAAAGGAACAAATATACTATTCAAATTTAAATTAAGATGCGCAAAAGTTAATACTTAATTAATTCCATTGATATAATTTGTGGTAATGTCACATTTATTCAAAATAATTCGAGCAACCAAACGAACATTAAAACTCGCTAATAACAAATTCGTCCTCTAACCAATACGAGGATATGGAGTAACAACAATATCTTGTTTAGCATAAATTATGACACGATCGCAGCAAAATTCTTTAGGACCATCATCTAAATATTCCTGAGTTTGAATCACAACATTCACTTCTGGTCTGTCATGCTGAATGGTATCCATGGCTTTGTTAACGTCATCGCCTACCACTTCAGGCCATTCAGAAGAAAAAACAAAATCAACATAAGACGAACAAAGTACTCCATACTTTATATTACGTACAAAATTTACTTATTACCATAAATTTTTAGTTATAAATTATTCGTACTACTAATTATGAAAACTACACATTTAGAACAAAAAATTGAAACAAATTAACAAGATCTTTCTTCAAAAAAATAAAAATCAATGAATAACTCCTTATTTTATGAACACAAATTGTTAGTTGTTACCTTGACTGCAGCATGCCGGATCATGACACTTGTTAGGGTTGTCACAAGATGGGAAAACCATTGTTGGATAATTAATTCTTGAAAATTTTGACCTCTTTAATTTGTTTTTTATTCTTTAGTTTGTATTTTTGTAGTTATTATTTTTGTGCTTTATATAGAGCAGTATTTTGATTGATGACTAAAATACACTGCTATAAAATGGCCAATTAAGGCAATTATTACTTTACAAAAGAATGAAACAATAATTATTACTTTTCCAAAGAATGATCAATTATAATTGTTTTCTATTTTAAGGTACTAATTTCCATTTCCTATTTAATTGATTTTTATTTCTATTTTACTAGGTAAGGAAATAAGAATTATAAACATATATGTTAGAAAAACAGAAAGATTATGACCAAATCATTACTGATTTCCTAATTAATGCAGTAGTAAATATTATTGAACGAATCATGATCCCTAATAATTTAATTTATTTACCAATTCATTAGTACCACTTAAAAAATTAATTTATTTATTGACCATAATGACTAAATCATGATTCTAGCCCTATTCTTTTGAGTTTCTTTAATTAATTTTTGAGTTTATTTAATACCACTGCATAGAATGTCAAGAGGAGAGTGAAGGATAGTTCAAGTGGTTAGAGCTTCTCTCCCGATTCTAGGATCGATTCTCACCCCCACTCTTGTACTCTAGCTCTAAACACCCAAAAAAGAAAAGGCCTGAGGGGTCATCTTTTAAAGTCATGTTAGAGGTTAACGTTGGAGAAAAAGTCAATTATTGCCGGATTCCGACCTCAAGATCCTCCCAAACAATAGAGTAAATTTATAAGGTCCTTTTAGACCACTTTAAATATATAAGGTCCTTCCAGACAAGAAGTTAACATATATGTCCCTTCCAGACAAATTTTCCTTTTTTCAATTAACTTATGTATTTGAGCTTAGTATCTTATTTTATGAACTTAGTTGGGCACATAACTAGAGTGTTTGGTCCACAAACAAGGTATAAGGAAGTTTTATATTAAAGCCAATTAGTGATAGTATGAGACCATTTTTCCTCTTTATTTTTCTAATGTGGGACACTTTTAAGAGGCGTTTGGATCGCGGATTATGGGTATGAGGTATGGGTATAATGACCAAAACTCATACTATATGTTTGGTTGTCAAAAATATGAATTTTAAATCCATACCTCAAACTTGTGAGGTATGAGGTTTAGAAACCTTAGAGAGGAGGTGGGTTTGGCTCATTTCATTCCCTTACGTATCAAATACATGAAATTTAAGAGGGGATGATATTCTATTCCAGGATTGAACCAAACACATGGTATTAAGTATCAAGTTACAACCTGATACCACCTTAACCATATTCCCGATTCCAAACCTATACCACTCTGCGAACCAAACGCCCCCTAAGTGGTTTACAATGGGTTTCAACATATACTTCGTAACTTATTAAATATGACATTTGACATGCTTAAGCTTGAAGTCCTGAACATTAAGCATTAAATAATTTAATTAAATAAGATCAACATTATTGTTCTCACGATTTTCTCTCTTCCTCTTAATCAAAGGTATTAGCTTTAATTTGCGATGCTAAGTTAAATACTTGATTTCGATCCATTTATAATTTGCGATAATGTGAAATTTTATTCAGCAAATTTCATGCAACAAACATTATTAGTAAAACTCCGATCCCAATTCCTCTATCCAATTTGAGGAAATGGAATGTCAACAAAGCCATCACGGTTTGCATAAATAATAACACGATTGCAACAAAAATCAGGATTGAAATTATAAATCCCCTTAGTCTCAATCTCAACCGTCAAATCAGGATTGTCACTTTCAATGATTTTCTTGGCTTCCGTTGCAACTTTCCCTAGCAATTCTGGCCATTGATACTTCTTTCCTACAGATTCGTAAGAAGAACAAATAAGAAAAACACGACAAAATAAATCGACAAATGTATATAGAAAAATACTTCAATTCAAACAAGTCTTGATCGAATGACAAAAACTAAAGGCATGTGCAAGAAAGACCACAAGTTTAAACCTCGGTTTCACATTTGTAACACGTAATTAATTTTGCCTCTATGGCTTTTTTAATTCAAACAAAAATAAATAAATTGTACTATTTTATTACATATGATGCAACAAATCACATCAAAAAGAGCAATTAAAGTCGACCTTTATTAGAAAACCAACAAGCTAGACTAATTAAGGGGGGAGATTTTTAATCAAACAATCACCCTATTACTTTATTAGGGTCGACATCGTTTTAAAACTAACGTTATTCAAGAAGACAAATAACATCATATAATTGAGAAATTAGATGGAGTTAAAGGATGAGTATAGACTGTTTTTACGAACAAAAAAATACCAGATAGATTTGTCACCTTGACTACAACATGCAGAATCCTGGCAACCTCTAGGATTGTCACAAGCCATTGTTGGGATAAAACCTCTTTGTTTTTTATCTTCACTTTGTAAATATGTGTATATGTTTTGTTTATATGATTTTACTGATTTATATAGGCATTATTTTTTTTTTATATATAGACTATAATAATGTACTTTAAAACTGACCAATTATTGAAGCCCTCTTAAATAAAAAGGATAAATACATTAATAGTGGTGATTTATTTCCTTATATTATGATTATTAATAGGCATTATTTGGAAGACTATAATAATGTACTTAAAACTGACCAATTATTGAGGTCCTCTTAAATAAAAAGGATCAAAACATTAATAGAGGAGATTTATTTCCTTATACTATGATTATTATTGATCTCATTCTATTTCTATTATTACTCCGTAATTGTTTTCACTTGTAACATTTGACCATAGACTATATTAGATATGCGTCTGAAGTGTGTTTTAAATTTCAAAAATAACATGTACACGAGGTCCATCATTCTTTACTTTCACTATTTTCTTGACATGCATGGACCATGGTTTGATTGCTTTGAACATTATTTAAAAAGATTAAGAAAAAAAGAACTAAGGAAATTTTAGGCGGTTTATGTGAACATTGCATCCTCAATAACTCTCTTATACGAGTATATACAATCATAAGAATACTTGTGTAAGAAATGATACTCGTGAGTGCTATATATGAAATGAGTGATACAATGTTTAGGGTTTACGTAATACTTTTACTTTTATAGAAAATTAGGACTTTCCCCACATTCACCTTATTTTTTGCTAAATTTGTTCACCTAAAAACTCAATTTGATTTATTTTTGCTGATTTATTGTGGTAATTCCTCTTTGAAATTATTAATAATCTTCATTAAGGGCCTGTTCACATTTACTAAATTGAACTGAACTGATTGGAGCTGAACTGAACTGAATAGAGCTGAAATGAATATTTTATGAGAGAAGGAAATTAAGAGATGAACTGAACTGATTAGAGCTTAACTGAATTGAATTGAAATTAAGCTGAAGTGAACAGACCCTAAGTTAAATTTGATCTTACCGTTTCAATTGAGAGTAACTTTTACTAAACATGATATTTTCAAGGTTGAGTATATTGGGCCGTAGAGAGATCGAGTATCGGTATATTCTTTTTTCATGGTCCATTTGAATTTTACTCATAATTCTCTAATTTGCACCATGTAGTTCTTCATAGTTCATACGAACCAAAAATTCAGTCGTTGGGAGTCGAGCAAGTTGATGCATCTTGAACTTAACTTAATCAACTCACCTCAAATCATCCTCAATCAAATTTTCATAATTTAAAAAATTATCCAGAATTTCTGATGAATTTTAACCAGTTTTTGAACTAAGAAATGAGAGAAGTGGGTCACATGAACAAGAGATATACTTGTTGTCCCAACCTAAAGCAAGTTCACAAAAAATAAAACACCTTTTTGTAGCTCCTAAGGCAGTTTCCCAAAACTGTCTATTTTGGCCGTTAAATAGGGAGATATGAATGCTCATTCTGAATACCCCAGCAACAATTCCGGTATTGATTATTAGGTTTGCTCTACTTGACAATTTGGCATTCATTTATCTCAAATTTAGTACATGGATGTCAATCTGGGGACGGAAAGAGTAAGAGGATTTCTACGCGTTTAAAGTGCTCCTTATGGATTGAGCCTCCAACAGAAGGTTTCTTCCTTACCACTAGATCACACACTTAAGATCAGATGAAGGAATATGTGTGATAATTATGAATCTCTATTATTACATACAAATGTACAATTTTTGTTCAATTTGTAATTGTTTATATACTTACAACTATACGTGCCTTCAAAAAAAAACATATACGTACTTACAACTATACGTACCGAATTAAAGAAAGTAATTTAGTGTTAACAACATAATACTTTCTTGATGTATAATCCATAACTCGAGTATAGGTTATAAAACAATATTGATTTTTGAATAATAATTTTTACCATGAATTAAATTCAATATGAAATTTGACTATGGAACTATTTGATACAAAAATTAAGGCAAAAAGAAAGCCAATGAGAAGAACATCTTCTGATTCTCAAAAGTGACAAAAATTGAAACTTTGTTTTTTTTTGTTTTGTTTTTTTTTTTTTTTTGAAAGCCTTGAAACATTTAAATAAATTTGGGCGTGGCCTTTCCACGTCTAGTACCTCCTTAGGTAGTTTTATTTTCTCTGTTTTTTAGCTTGTTTGCTTTGTTCTGTTTTCTTTGCTTTTGGCTTGATCCTCCATTGAATCAAAAAAAAAAAAAAAATTTGGGCTTTCTATCATTGAGCTTATAATGTTCGTCCGACTTTTTTCATAATTGATTTTAAATCTATGATACCAACTAAATATAATTTAATACTAATAAGATTTATAAAAGACTTACTCCCTCCGTCCCAAAAAGAACGACTCATTTGGCCAAAACCTTGTCTCAAAAAGAATAATCCATTTGCATTAAAACACCCACCAATTTGCTACAATATTTGTGCAAAATTAGCTTCTCCATAAAAAAATTTGATTTTTCATGTTATTTTATTACTTTCTCTCTCTATGTTTTTACAAACCCCATGTAAATTTATCTTTCTAATATACTTTTACTTCTTTTTACTTTTACTTCCTTAATACCCGCGTAATCAACCCAAATGAGTCGTTCTTTTTGGGACGGAGGGAGTATATATATATAACTCGTGTTTTTAGGGGCAAATACTTTTCATTTTCCATTATTAAAAGTAACAAACACAAAACCGTGTTAATTGCGTATTAACAAATACCCTTGTCTCCCTAATCTCACCACCCCTACAGCCCTACTCTTTCTCCCCTCACATATTTCTTCTCTAACAAGTATCTGAATCTCACACAAATCAATATATATATTAAAACTCCAATGCAAGGTGTTACAATCCGCCACGTGTTAATTTCCCCCCTAAATAAGCCAAGTCAGCGAAATTACCACATCAATGCCACATCATCAAACCATATCACCTTATTCACCTTATTAAAATAGCAATATTTATATTGATTCACCCTATTAAAATAGCAATTGATATCTTTATTTTAAAAAAAATCCTAAATATGAGAAACATAGGAAGTAGTCGAAGTACAATACAATATTGTGAGATCAAATACAATTCTTTTAGTTTCCTTTAAAATTGAAAAATGAAAACAAAGAAATAAAAAACAAGGTTCCTCTTCTTCCTCTATCAATCCTTTGATGGTGAATACTCATAGTATTTAACGAAACACAAACAATCCAAATAAAGTCCCAATTCTTTAATTTTGATATCAAGAAGAGGTAACCGATCTATGATTTTGAGAAGCATCCTAAGTGAATTTTGGGTTTTAATTGTCTTGATTGTGAAATAAAATCATTTAATTGCCTTGATTGTATAATCAATTTTATTAAATACAATAATTGAGATGATTATAAATTAGTTGAATAAGTAATCGTTATGAAGATTGTGACTACAATATTTTCAATTTTTGACTGACTAAATTATTCAATCATTTAAAGAGTAATAATTTGAATTGCCGAAAAAAAAAATAGACTACACTATTGAATTGCCCAGTTAACAGTTCACTTTTTTCTGGCTAAATTTGTGGAATTAATGGCTGAATTAATATGAGTGACATTAGTACTACTACTCAACCTTTCACTATAAAACTAACCATATTATGCCGCAAAGTTGTAAAAACGTTCTAAAAGTTTACATACTTGTATTTCATTGAATTTTGTTTGAACTTATTGCGGTCGAGTAATCAAGCAAAGGTGTTTTGCTTTGAAAATATCCTCATTTTATTGATTTGTGGTAGTAGCTATTGTCGTGGAGTGATTAAAAAATCACCTAAATGTTCCATTTTTTTTAAGGGGTTGTCAATTTCTTAAATGTCAACTTATGAGGCACGAACAATACGTTTAAAGTTTGTAAAGCTAATAATACAAATGAAAAACCTATTCAAACTAATCCCAAAACCACCCTAACTTAAAAACTTGATCAATAGCATCATTTGTTCTGTTATTTTCATTAATTTCCTTTTTTATGTTGGAATTTGCAGAGTCGTCTGAGGCTAATTTCAGTGGTCGACACTTGACACTTCATTTCAATAGCCTAAGGTATTTTCTTCTTATTATGCAAATCAATTTATAAAAAATGTAAAGCGTAATTCCGCTTGGGTGTCTGTGTAATATTATGATTAAAGCTCGGTTTACTCTGTATAGTTGGTTAATCTCTCATTGTCACTTGTGATCAAGTGAGATTCTAGCTCAATTATCACCCTTTCATGTATGTAATTACATCAATTTATTTTTATAAAATCAATTTCTGAGTTCTTTATAGAAGGAATGCTATGGGCTTCAGACTGTAATGTCAGTGAATAATTTCAAAGTAAGTTAACTGTTTTAGCTTAGTACAGAGGGCTTAAACAATGTAGTTTTGTAATTTAGATAGTATGTTTCATTTACTTCCTTAAAAAAAGAATATTAGTCATGGTAATTAGTTGGCATGTAGTTCAGAAATTGCTCATAAGTTACAACTACAGGCATATGTTAGCTACATATTGTTGATCTTTTTAATTTTATTTACCAACCTTTATAATTTTCCATATTCACACACACAACAATTGATTTACTAACTTTGTGGAATATGGAGAAATATTCTAACAAAATTATAAGCCTGAAATATCACAACATCTACAAACAACAAAGAAACAAAAAAATCGGGGCATCGCCGGGTCACTAACTAGTTTATAAATAATCAAACAAAAATAAATAAATCCTACTTTCGTTTTCTTTTGACAAAGTACTCTTTTAATAATTTAGTTTATTCAATTAAGAATTTAATTATAATTACACTATTTTTACCGCCAATTCAAAAAAATCTTGCCAATTTTCTTCTCTCCACTTTCTCTCTCCTCTCACGTAACGTCGCCAGGTTCGTCTACCTTTTATTCCGGCTTTCGATTCTTTCCTTTTTCTTTTTTTTTTTTAAAATTTTATTTTTTGAAGTAGATTTGATCTGTTGTATTTTTCTGCAGATCTGCTTGAATAATCTTGGAATTTATCTAAAATTTTTGAATCAGTCACAATTTTTTTTGATTTTTTCATATAGCTTTTGTAATTTCGATGTGATTTTTTTTTTTTTTTTTTTTTTTTTTTTTTTTTTTTTTTTTTGAGGAACAGAAATTGTTGATTTTGCAATTTTGTTAGAAATTGCTTTATCAGGTTAAACCCTAGCTTTGTTAAATTGATCGAGAAGATAAATTTTTTTTGAGCTGCTTTTGGAGGAAGTGAATGTATTGTTATTGTAGTTGTTAATTTGTAATTGCTAGATAAATTGCTAAATTAGGTTAGAAAGATGCAGGGATTCAATTTAATGATAAATTAGGAAGTATTAGGAATTTGCAGCTATTTGGTGTGAGATTAGTTATTAGCTGTTGAATTTGCATTATAAGCTGATCTGCAATTTGAAGAATTTTGAAGTTTGGAAATGTGAATTAAGGTGTTAGGAAGTATATGATAAATTTTCGCCCATAAATCGTAAGCTAGTTGTGAATCTGAATTCTCAAATAGGGGTTTTATAAGTTCGTGGTGAAGTGATATGTGTTTGAAAATTTGCCATAGTATACCATGGCCCTAAACCAATCTGATTAAGCTTTTGTATAGTAACCAGGAGAGGGGGTGGGGGGGGGGGGTGGGGGGGGGTGGGGGGGGGGGGTGGGGGGGGGTGTGGGGGACGGGGCCGTAGGTGATCAGACGGACGATGTTTTCCTTGCTGTTGCGTAGAGAATGTTCGGTTCAGACCTGTGAGGCCTTGATATGTATTGGGCAATTTAGAGCACCAGGTTTATGTGGTTGACATCAGAAAGATTTGAGTTATTTATCCTCTTTGGGTTGTTTGCTCCTGCTTTATACTTTTCGTTTGTGTTTCGAAGGCAATGTTTGAAGTATGATCAATGATCAACTTCTGAATCCTAAATGTCGAACATTGGCTGTTCATAGACCTTTGGGATGTGAATTATTATGAGATTGTTAGATGATATTATTCTCAATGTTCAGGTTGGAATTATAGTGCTAGCCCTGACTTCGTAATCTTGAGTTTTGACCAAAAATTCAGTATACAGCTTCCAATTTATGGTGTAGTAGGAATCATAAACAATGCCCATATCTCTATGATTTTTATGCTAGCAATTAAGGAGGGGTTATGGTTTTTTCAGTCACTTCAATTATGGCAACTTCCTTCACTTCTATAAATTGGAGTTATTTTTTTTCTCCGTACATCGATCTTATTATCAATTCCAAAATAAATTACTAGGTTGGCTTAGATTGTTAAGGTTTCTCTCTAGTGATGATATTTCGATTGCTGTAATTGGATAATTCCCATTGCAAGCTTTTTTTTGTACATATCATACTTCTTAATTGTTATCTATGATTTTGTTCTCATCAGGTATCGTTGACCAATTGTCATGTGAGATATTTGTACATACCTTTTCTAAGTGAAGGCTGATGTTGGCAAGTTCGTTACACAATGTTTGACTTAAGTTTCTCAATCTCAAGGCTATTGGCTATTTCAGATGCTTTTGGTCCTGTTGTATTGGGATGGTTGGTTACTGGATTATTTGGGCTCGTGGCTGTTCTGTTCGCCCTTCTTAAGTGGCAGAAAAGAACATCATTAAATTGGGTGAAAGCTGCTGCTAGAGCAAAGCAAAAAGCATGGAAAAAGCTGAATGTTCCAGTATCACATCATACATGGGCTGAAGATTATGGTTGTGGTGAACAGCTATCCACATGCTCTGTTTGCCTTACTTCTCTGTCATTCTCTCAAAACTTAGGTACAAAGACAGTGTTTCACACTCCAGTTCATCGTTGTGCTGTTTGTGGTGTAGCTGCTCATTTCTATTGCTCTCAGTTTGCCACAAAAGATTGTAAATGTTTTGCTCAAGCTGGTCAGAGCCACGTGCAACACCATTGGTCAGAAAGATGGTTCAAGATGGATGATAATCCTGAAACTTCTGCATTTTGCTTTTACTGTGATGAACCTTGTGGTGTTCCTTTGATTGATGCTTCTCCTACATGGCATTGCATGTGGTGTCAGCGTCTCATACATGTCGC
Organism: Chenopodium album; assembly: GCF_948465745.1. NCBI lineage: Eukaryota > Viridiplantae > Streptophyta > Magnoliopsida > Caryophyllales > Amaranthaceae > Chenopodium > Chenopodium album. The sequence continues at coordinate 5,405,546 of NC_137855.1, forward strand.
TTGTCATGCCAAGATGTCAAAAGAATCAGGGGATGTCTGTGATTTAGGTCCTCATAGAGATATCATTCTTTCTCCTTTGTGTGTGAAAGGAATTGATGTAAGATCGGTGAGAAGCTTAAGCTCGATAAGAGAAGAAATGATAGCATCTACTGTTCGTGGAGAAATGCGACGAAGGCGCAATCGGAATAAAAATGGAACAAGTCGCTCTATTAGTGGAAAGTTTGAGGATGTGCCAACTGCTGATTCACCACTGCGTTATATGCTTAATGGTATAGCTACTTTGAAGAAATGCTACAGTGAGAAAAATTTGGACTTTTTGTCAAAAAATGGCAAAACATATGGCTCAAAAGGAAGTAATGTTGGATTAATCAAGAAGAAGGGCGGAACATTAACATACGGACAAACTAAGAAGTACAAGCTAGTGGACTTGCCAAATGATGTTATACCTATTTTAGTTTATATAAATACCAGAAGTGGTGCACAGAATGGGCCTTCTCTCAGGAGGAGACTGAACATGCTCTTAAATCCTGCACAGGTAATTAATCGATCTTTTTAGCAATACGGCATCAGTTATCTTCCTCAGTTGCATAACAACGTTTATTCTGAGAATGATTGCTGTCATCATATTACTTTTATGGTTTGACGGACTAATGACAAGATAGAGAAAAAGGGAAGTGGGGGGAAGCAAAAGTTATGCTTAGGTGAAAATTTGTTGCAAAAGTTGTAATTGACTATATATTCTCATCAACTCATAGACCAATTCAATATCGTTTAATATGGCTCATCAACTGACATTCATTTTCGTGGCAGGTGTTTGAATTGAATTCTTCCCAGGGTCCTGAGGCTGGTTTGAAGCTGTTTAGCAATGTGCCAAATTTTAGAGTATTAGTATGTGGTGGAGATGGTACTGTTGCATGGATTCTTGATGCAATTGAGAAATTTAGCTTTGAGTCACCTCCACCTGTTTCCATTCTTCCGTTGGGCACAGGAAATGATCTTGCAAGAGTTCTACAATGGGGAGGGGGTTTCTCTAAAATTGAGGGACCTGGCTTAAGCAACATTTTAGATGAAGTTAATCATGCAGCTGTTACAATGGTGGATCGCTGGAAAGTTGATATTAAAGAAGAAAACTTGAACAATGATTCAGATAATATGCGCTCGAAATATATGATGAACTATCTAGGTATGCGGAGCGTTCATTGCTTTATGTGGTTGTTCTATAGCTGTTGTTTTCAACTCTAATTTATTGCTTGTAATTTTTTAGGTATTGGATGTGATGCCAAAGTTGCGTATGAATTTCACGTGAACAGGGAGGAAAACCCTGAGAAATACTATAGTCAGGTAGCTTACTTTCCCAAATTTTTGAACTTTTTTGCGATTTTTGCTCATCATGTGTGCAGCCGGTCTTTGTTAATTGTGAAGGTAGTCTTCTGGTTTACTCTTAAATTGTGTATTACCTCCATTGTTTCATCCTGCTTGAAAAGTTTGGTTTTATATGCATTATCTTGTCTTGCTAAATGATTAGATCATCTTCTTTGCAGTTTGTGAACAAATTGCGGTATGCCAAGGAAGGTGCCAGGGATATGATGGATAGGGCTTGTGCAGACTTACCATGGCAAGTTTGGCTTGAAGTAGATGGGAAGGATATCCCGATTCCTAAGGTATGTGGTGACGTATAAACGTGTATGGGGCATATCGTACTCTAGTATTGGTAGTGCAGTTGTCTTATTTTCCTTCAAAAATTTAATGGATATACTTGTCTGAATTGTGATGCAACCACCTAATCTTATCAGGATGCTGAAGGTTTGATCGTTCTCAATATCAGTAGCTACATGGGTGGAGTAGATCTTTGGCAAAATGACTGTGAACATGATGATCATTTCACTTATCAGTCATTGCATGATAAGATGCTAGAGGTTGTTTGCGTCTCTGGAGCATGGCACCTTGGAAAGTTGCAGGTAAATAAATGATTTTTCTCCCTGGTTCAATTGGTACTTTTTGTAATTAAATCTAAACAAAGAAAAAAAAGAACAAGCAAGTTTGCTAAGTTGCTGCTGTGTCAATCTCAAGTTCTTGCTCTCCCCTTAACAAAAGAATTAAAGGAACTTGCTGGCCTTTTTTCGGGTTTTTTAAAATAAACAAATAAAAGTATTTTAGTCTCAAATTCATTTAGAAAAGCCAAAATTATTTTAAGTATGAAGAATCATTCTTAGAGATAAGCTGAGAGATGTTTCAAAAAAAGATAAGCTGAGAGAACTGAAATAAATTTATTGTGCCCAAATTGTGAGGGTGAGGAGAGATGGGTTTGTGTCAGTATATTATTTTGCCAAGATGACTTGAACCCAGTTCACTCTATTTTGCTTCCCGTGTGATTTGATACAGGTTGTGTATTAAATTTTTATATTGCCTTATCCTTCTTTGCAGGTTGGTCTTTCTCAAGCCAGGAGGTTGGCCCAGGGTAGTGTCATAAGAATACATATTTCCAGCGCTTTCCCAGTTCAAATAGATGGGGAACCATTTATCCTACAGCCTGGCTATCTAGAAATATCACACCATAAGCAGGTATGCTGTGATATTCGAGTATAAAGTTTTATTTACTCTACCTTCCGTCTTGTTGCCTTGTTATTTTGGCTGAAATGGACATTTGACTCAATTGATGCATCTCAACCAGAGATCTTAGGCTATTGTCTTCCCAGAGATCTTGGTGATACCTTGACATCTTTTAGGCTGATGCGTATTAACCAGAGTGCTGTTGTCTTCCCAGTCCATTATTTTATCCCTGAATAATGTTAAAAATTGTTTTCGAGTTTCTCTAGAACCTACATTATTTTCCATTGCTACGAGTTTTAGGCCATCTATCTTTTCCATTATTACTAGCTTTGAATCAAACATATTTCTTATTCTTGCTCCACATTGCATTATTATTGATCATCTTTCACATGGACTTTATCCTTGCATGCTTGTTTTCCTTCCACGGCTGTGAATCTATTGAAAAGCTTACCTCTTTTTGCTTTCTCTTTACATTTTTTGTTAACTTGAATGTTTGAATGTTGCCTGCCTTCTTAGACTGGAAATATCATTAGGCAAATCAGAATAGTTGTATAATCTTTCTTTCCCCATAACTAGATTCTCAATGAAACCTTTTTAGTTGTTGTGCTTTGGTCCACTTAAGATATAAGACTTGATTAAAGTAGTGTCTAGGATGGAACTTTATACAACTTTGCTTTGTTGGAGACATGTGCTAGCATTATACGACTTACATTATACAAATAATTTTATCAACTTATTGATGGCAAAAAAAAAAAAAAAAAAAAAGGGTTTTGGTCTCCTATGGTGTTCAAAATTGTATGCCTTTACCTTTTTGCGATGAACTTTGAGAAGGTTATGAAGTATGAACCTTTACAAGTTCATACTCACTCGTGATAAAAGCAGGGAAAAGGTCGAAGATTGAGAAAGCCTCTAACATTCTAATAATTTTCATTTGTAGGTGTTTATGTTAAGGAAGTCGTCTGAAGAACCTAATGCCCATGCAGCTGCAGTGATGTCAGATGTTTTGTTGGATGCCGAGTGTAAAGGCATTATTAACTCCTCTCAGAAAAGAGTTCTAATTGAGCAGATAGCTCTTCGCCTTTCATAGTGAGAAGTTGGGCATTCTTTTTTGTTTCCCCTTCTCATATCTCTTTATTAGTTCTAATTTTCCCGCTTAGTGCTAACATTCAGTCATTAGAGAGCTAGGAAAGAAGAGTGGAGATTGTCATCTTCTCTCTCTCTCTTTTTTTTGGTTCAATTACCCATCCTTGTGCTCTTTTCACTTAGCCTTGGTGCACATCCAAACTTGCTAGTCGACTAAAATTCCCGTGTTGATAGTCAAGTACATATGAAAGTATACAAAGGTACAGTTTTGCCTCAAATGGATATAGAGAATCAGAGATTTTGGTGTGTTTGAAGATTAACCATGACGTATAGATTGAGATTTAAGTAGATAGCTAATTGTGTAAAGCATGTGATTTACGTAGATTATTGATTCTTAGAACGGTTTGCAGATTGTAAAGACTTGTATCCTCAAATGTAACCTAATGAATTATCTCATGTTGCTGTAATCTTCTATGTTTTCTCATCAGTTGTCTCATTTCCATATTTTTTTCACTAACTCTTAAATCTTGAGTCGTGACTAATACTTCCTTCGTCTCATATGATTTGCCATATGGGGGTAGGACAAGGGATCCAATTACTCGTGTAAAAAACAATTGAACATACGTAAGGAGTAGCGAATGTGATTTTCTACTTATCCATCTTATGAATCTTGTCATTGTCCTCACCATTGATAAAAAATTCTCTGTATAAAAAATTCTCTGTAGTATTTGACACTATGTTACGGAGTAAAATTTGTAATACTTGAGATTACGAAAATTCACTTTGAACTTTGATACAACACTAATAATTTCGCAAGATAATTTTTTTTTTCTTAGAAATACACATATATATACTATAAAGTCCGTACGTTTAGAAGAATTTTATGAAATAGAGAGAAGTAATTTCTTGTCTATATACTTTATTGTTAGAAAATGAATTCATTTAAGCTAGTATTTAACTGAATAGTGTTTAATTTATTTCTTAGTTACATTTTTACAAGCCTATATCTTTAGTTACATAGTTTAAGCTTGACTTGATAATACTTGTATCAAATGTGGGTAGCTAATTTGGAACAGACGGAGTACATTGATACACCGTATGTATATCGATTTCAGTGCAACATAGCTAGATTTTGTAACCTCAATGAACCGTGAAGACTGAAGACAGACATGCCTTATGCCTAGACCAGACCAATGCTCGCACGGGTTGTCGCAGAAACAAATGTTCACAAGAGGACGACGATAGATTAATACAACTAAGTTTTTATTCATCAATTGATTCTATCAAACCAAATTTGACTCAAGAATTTGAACGTATTATAATAAATTTCACCCTTTTTTTGGCCATCTAATCACTCAATTTGTCAGCTTTATTGGATTACGAGCACGTTTAGACAAATAACTCTTTTGAATTTTTGGGTACTTTTCACTAATCGCATCTTTTTCGATTTAAAACACACATTTTACTACAGTAGCTACCTTTAGCTTTGCTGTTGACAGCTCTCGTAGTTAAGGACATTCATGCTTGTTTAGTGATTAATAAGGAATATAAAATTAACTACTTGTATTAGTTGTATGAAAATATCATTTCTTAAATGTTTGTTAAACTTATAAATATTCTAATACACATTAGGAGATAGTATAGATGTATTGTCACGTGTATAAAATAAACAGATGAGAATAAAACATAAACTACTTAGTATTAGAAGTTGATCCGATCAATTATGAAATAAGCAAATATTCCATGTATGAATGATGAATTATGGTGGCCGTATCTCAACTTTGAACCCTGGCTTACTGGCTAGCTAATGTATTCAGGACTTCGGGAGTTTATCCTATTTTCACTTTCCTCTCACAGTCATTTGTAACGAGCTTATTTATAGGTCTTAATATCTCCGATAGGTGGTGGACTAGGCTTGGAACTTACATGTAGCTTGAGGAAAAAAGAATAAATCCTCAAACTTGACGTACTTGAGGGGTATTTCCAAAGTAGAGTAATTTGCTAGTGTCCTACACTCCTACATCAAATATAGTCTATCGCTATTTTGCTCTATATTTAATATTGCTTTTCGTGTACTGTATTCATGTATTGCTTATTTGTTTAGATGTATTTCCCAAATCCAACCCAAAAATTAATTGTATTAAAAAGAGAGCAAAGTTTGTTACTTGTATTAATTTTTGTAAGGAGACATTGTTTTAAACATTAGACAATAGATGTAAATCATAGTGAGCAATTTAGAGGGATTTGATGGATTGAGTGATCATAGGCTTACAAAGGCTACTAACCAGACAAAACCCAGCACATTACATATCTATTCGTATGCCTCAAGTTATCCAACAATTCTGCTAACTTTTTTTTTTCTCTCTTTCTTTGTATATTTCTAATTTTTAAATAACAATTTTGTGCATCACTAATTAGCTTAATTTAGCAAGTTTCATCTAGTGTACATAATCATGACTTCGTTGCCTATGTAAGTTGAGGATTTATTTTTATGAATGTCACATCCTTAAGATAATAATTAAATTGTAAATTCACATTTGTAATTATTAGTTGTTTGAATCCAATAGAATTTTGACTACTCTTATTATCCACCTTACTTTTCATGTTCATATAATTGACATAACCACGTTGAATATAGATCTTAATTTGTTATTACTCCATTGTCATCGAAAATACGAACTTATAAATTATATGCTAAATATATACAAGTAATAGACATATACAACCAAGTACATTAATAGACAAATTAGAAATTGATTATTATATCCTTTTGTGCTCATACTTCGTATGTTGTAAGAGAATGCATGACTAATTGATTATGCTTTTTCAGTTTTTTGTTACGTATCATTAACTCATCTTTAAAATGTAAATAAAAATATCAAGTGACAATCTTTGAAAATAATAATGGAAACAAACATGCCATATAATTAGGGTTTAATGTAGTCATGATTTTCCTTTTCTTCTGCTTATCAATCAATCAATCAATCAATCAAAGCCTTAATCCCAAAAGTGGGGTCGGCTAACATGAACCAAATATGATTATTCCGTGTAGTCATCAACATAAATCTTTCTCCTCCATCCCTTACGATCCAAAACTTCATCCTCACGTAAATCCATGCACTTCATATCCTTCCTCACTCCTTCCAACCAAGTCATTTTTGGTCTCCCTCTTCCTCGTTTAATCCCTCCATGATCCCACTCTTCCACTCTTCGCACCGGTGCACCCACGGGTCTCCGTCTTACATGTCCAAACCAACGCAGACGATTTTCCCTTAATTTATCTGCAATGTCTGCCACGCCTACTTTCTTGCGAATAACCTCATTTCTGATTCTATCTCTTAAAGTGTTTCCACACATCCACCTTAACATGCGCATTTCCGTAACCTCCATCTTTTTAATATGCTCTTTCTTAGAAGCCCAACATTCTGTACCATAGAGCAACACTGGTCTTATGGCAGTCCTGTAGAATTTTCCCTTCAACTGTAGGGGAATGCTGCGGTCGCATAACACTCCCGTGGCCGCTCTCCATTTAAGCCACCCTGACTTAATTCTGTGGGTTACGTCTTGATCAATGTCACCATTCTTCTGGATGATCGACCCAAGATACTTAAAACATTCACTCATGGTCAAATCCTTTCCATCCAAACTCACCACTTCATTGCTTGTCCCCCTCTGATTGCCAAAACGACATACCAAATATTCAGTCTTACTCCGACTTAGCTTAAACCCTCTAGATTCCAACCTTTGCCTCCATTGCTCCAACTTAACATTAACCCCGTCCTTAGTCTCATCCACCAAAATGATATCATCCGCGAACAACATACACCATGGAACCTCATCTTGAAATGGTCTAGTTAATTCATCTAGAACCGTTGCAAAAAGAAAAGGGCTTAATTCATCCTTTTCTTCTGCTTATGTAAGAAATATATTGGGCATGCCTCGGTCTTCCAACATAAGCTTTTGTAACTGATATGTATACTTCTTCTATATAAGAAAATCAACTGTTATACTTCTTCAGCTGCAAAAGCATAACAGTTACGGAGTACCGAGTACCTAATGTTTTTTTTTTTTTTTAATTTTTATTTTATTTTTTAAAATGTACAAGTCTATACTTCCTTTGTTTTTAGATAACTACAGCATGTTTTTTTGGCATCTATTATAAGACACCTATTAGAAAAGGTAAATGAACAAATTAAATTAGCTAATAGAATTTGAACATCGTGTGGTAAGCTAGACATGTTGTGTCGTTAGTGTTTTAATTATTTTAGCTAATTTATCTGTTTAAGGGCATGTTCTCATTGACTGAACTAAACTGAACTTATTAGAGCTGAACTGAACTGAACTGAATATTTTATAAGAGAAAGAAATTAGGAGCTGAACTGAACTGAAATGGACTGAAAATAATCGTATGAGAACATGCTCTAACATATTTAATTTTTACTCGTATTTCAAAATGAAATTTAATAATTAGAATAAGTGCATGGAGTAAATTGGTTCAGCTTGCAAAAAATGGAACTGTATGTACAAAATATAACAAAAAGGGTAGGAATAGTAAAGATAGATAATGGTCTCCTCCTCAAAAGACAGGAATCTGTATTAATTTTTCATTTAGAAAAAGAAAAAAAGAAAAAAAGAAAAAAGAAAAAGAAAGCACCCCAAGACTTGTGCTGAAACATCTGAAGACACTCAGAAACTGAAAGGGATCAGTTGTTCAGACATCACACACAACACAGAGAGAGATGAGAGAGATTGAGAGAGAGGAGATGAGTTTGCATTTCCCAATGTATCCAAAATTTATTTTATTTTTGTCAGATTGTTTCCACATTTATTTCTCTCCAACTGCTCATCACTCTTTCATTCACTCACTCTTTTGATCTGTATAGTGTTTTCTTTTTGTTTTTCTGATGAATTATGTTTATCTGATGAATGAATGTTTTAACTGCTATGTGTATCATAATGTTACATGTTAAGATTACTCTTTGTACTCGTAGTTGATACGAATACTGCATAGGTATAAGTATAACTGACAGATTTGAATTTTTGAGTTATGGTATTCGAGTGTTAGGGCTTTATAAAGTAAATTTGGTGGAAATGATAGACTGATGGGTAACTGATAGAGTATATAAATCGATTATCGGCTTCAATCATAAGCTTAAGTTTTTAGTTGAGTTAGTCCACTAACAGTAACTTACTTCGTATATTGTAACGTTGAGGTTACCATGAGCCTCACAATCTATCTGTTGTTTGAGAATAAGAGAATTCTTTACCTTTCTCGCTTATTGTCATGGCTTGACTTACGTAATTATGTTGTTAGATTGGTTAGCTTGTAAAAAGTGCTAGTTTACTAATGTCATTAAGTTAGGTTAACTAATTTGTATATATATATATATATCAGGGCCGGCCCTGAGGGTAGGCCTGGGGTGCGGTGGCCTAGGGCCCACGCCAGAAAGGGGCCCAAAATTACAAAAAAAAAAAATCCAATTAGAATAATAGTTTATGGGCTTGATTTGCGTACTTATAAATATGTCCAACAGTATTAGATACCCTCTAACAAGTTAATTAGAATTATAGATTTATTACGAGTAGCTTTTATTATTTAGCGCTCATATCACTTAATTAGGTGGAATTTACAATGTTAACTAATCTCTTCCCATCCTTTTACTCAGTTTCCCATGATTAACAATTCCCAAAATACATAATTTTCAATTATACCGCTTCAAATCTTCTCTAATTATCCAAATTTAAACCCTTTTTTATTTAGCTAATTAATTTGTCAAAAAAAATGTTTGGCTAATTAATACTATGGCAATGGTTAAAAAAATTAGCAAGATAAATAGCAGCAAAATAATTCTCTATCACAAATTACTCCGATGAATGTTATGGCTTGTTCAACTTTTATTTGGTTGTCAATTAGACAAAGGTAATACAACTATTCCTCTTTAATTTTTCTTGGATGTTTTATTCAAATGAAATACAAATAAGTTATTTTTATTTGTCTTATATTAAAATCTATTGCGTCAATAGAAATTTTGGTTATGTATAGGGCCCCTCTCTTACATTATGCCTAGGGCCCATAAATTATCAGGAACGGGGCTGATATATATATATATATATATATATATATGTATATATATATATATATATATATATATGTATATATATATATATATATGTATATATATATATATATATGTATATATATATATATATATGTATATATATATATATATATATATATATATATATATATATATATATATATATATATATATATATATATATATATATATATATATATCAATCAATCAATCAATCAATCAAAGCCTTAATCCCAAAAGTGGGGTCGGCTAACATGAACCAAATTTGATTATTCCGTGTAGTCATCAACATAAATCTTTCTCCTCCATCCCTTACGATCCAAAACTTCATCCTCACGTAAATCCATGCACTTCATATCCTTCCTCACTCCTTCCAACCAAGTCATCTTTGGTCTCCCTCTTCCTCGTTTAATCCCTCCATGGTCCCACTCTTCCACTCTTCGCACCGGTGCACCCTCGGGTCTCCGTCTTACATGTCCAAACCAACGCAGACGATTTTCCCTTAATTTATCTACAATGCCCGCCACACCTACTTTCTTGCGAATAACCTCATTTCTGATTCTATCTCTTAAAGTGTTTCCACACATCCACCTTAACATGCGCATTTCCGTAACCTCCATCTTTTTAATATGCTCTTTCTTAGAAGCCCAACATTCTGTACCATAGAGCAACACTGGTCTTATGGCAGTCCTGTAGAATTTTCCCTTCAACTTTAAGGGAATGCTGCGGTCGCATAACACTCCCGTGGCCGCTCTCCATTTAAGCCACCCTGACTTAATCCTGTGGGTCACGTCTTGATCAATGTCACCATTCTTCTGGATGATCGACCCTAGGTACTTAAAACATTCACTCATGGTCAAATCCTTTCCATCCAAACTCACCACTTCATTGCTTGTCCCCCTCTGAGTGCCAAAACGACATACCAAATATTCAGTCTTACTCCGACTTAGCTTAAACCCTCTAGATTCCAACCTTTGCCTCCATTGCTCCAACTTGACATTAACCCCATCCTTAGTCTCATCCACCAAAACGATATCATATATATATATATATATATATATATATATATATATATATATATATATTAATATATATATTATTTTTGAAAGAACTAATTTGTCTATATTGATGATACAGAAAATAGTTTTTTCAAAAAAAAGAATCAATTAATACTAATCATATATAATGATAGTAGCTAGGGTCATGTTTTGATGTGTATTTGCACCCAAAAATTAAATCTTTTGATGTGTATTGACTTATTTACACAACTCAATTCTTAGTTAAAAACCTCACAATAAGCAAAAAAATAGTGTAATCTAGAACAGTAAAAACATAGTGATTAGAGAGAGGAGTACACTGTTTGTTATAATATTCTCGAAGCAAACAACAAAGAACAGTAGCAAACTATTAAGATTAGATTACCAAGGATAGTAACTGAAATTCTTAGCAACTTCTTAAAGCATCATCAATACCTTTCTCCTTATATCTCTGCTTTTTCTGTCTTTCCTCTTCATCTATTTGCAGTTAGAGTGACACCATTCTATTCATTCATTCATTTTATAATATGGTCATTATGTGCATAATTCATCTTATACTATAAGCTTTGCGTCACATTTCTACATTTTTAGAATATGTTTGAGAACATGCAATGTATGATTAGTAACACAGCAAAATCTAAGAGAAGGTTGTACATTATTGTTAATAGTCAACATCTAACTTGTATAACTAGATTTATTTACTTTATTAATGAATTAATTTCTCTCTCCTAAAAATAATAAAGTGGAGAATGTCAATGTCAACATTCCATGGCAGAAGACATAATGAGAAAATTTAGCAAACTCTCCACATGTATTGCTTAAAATAATGATGCTTACGCAGTAGCAAGTACTAGAATGGTGCACTTTATTACTCATGCATTCAGTCACTTCATCACGTACCGACGTACGTACGTTTGTTATTCTCTATTTTCAAGGCTTAATTTTACCTTAAATAATGCCTTGTTAGCTTTGGACATAGCTAGACATGTTAATATCTACTCCTTGTATTCAAATTATTAATCACCTTTAGTACTTACTCGGCTACTCCGTACTAGTTAAGTATGAGTCATTTTGATTTGCACATAATGATTTTTATTTAAGGTGACTGATGAAAACGAATACACAGTTGTATTTAAACTTATTACAGATAGCGTTGGGTGTGTGAGATAACCCAACCCAATATGAGAGGTTGCATTGTCTAATGGGCCATGAATTCTATAATGTTAAATTTTCAACCCGACCTAGGATTAATGTCCGGCCCATGTCGGTCATGCATTTGTCAATCTAGAAAAATAAAAATTTTAGAAAATCATGAACGAGCTAATATTCCGCTCCCAAGCCCAACATTTAGAAACTACCTCGACGATGATACAAAATGACCTAAAAGGATACTTTATAATAAAATCTAGTTTAATTTGCATGGTTAATGTAACATACATGACGAATAATTTGATGCAAGAAATGCCTTAAAAAACAGAAAATTCTAGGTTTTTTTTTTTTTTTTCCTTCCTAAATTATACGTAGCAAAAACTAACAAGTTATGTTAAAGCATATATGGCACACAAATTATATGTAGCGATTTCATTTTCATGTAACGCCCACATCATGACCAAACTTTTCGAACAAAAGTCCTTGCATTTAAATTCCAACAGTTACGTTTGGGGCATTTGCCATTGTCTTCTAGTCTTATTATTGCCTTGACACTAGATACCCATGGAAATTAATATAGGGTTTCTACATATAGCAATTAAAAATATATTCATGAAAATGTAGAAAAGGAAATGAACATATAGTTACCTATTTTAATGTTTAGGTATGAGATGCATGATGTGATAAAATTAAAAGTTATTCCAAAAGATATTCCTCACAAATTCTAGCATTTGGAAGTATATATTGAGACTAGTTGGTATTTGATCCGTTTTCGATGTCAAATTAATCTGTGTCAGTTGAACATTGCGTTTACACTTTTTATAATGTGTTGTTTTGTTACTAAATAAGATTTGAATTGTAATTAACCAAACAACATTTTACAACCTAAAGAATGTGGACATCATATCAAACCACTAAATTCAAACTCACATCTTGAGGATCTAATTCAAATTAAATCGGTTCCACTTGCATAAATAGAGTACATAGATCATCCAATGGAAAATTAGAGGGATTTTTGCTGGTAATAGAAAATCAAAATCTACTTCATTCGAGTCAAATAAGCAAGATCTAAGCATTACAAGTATTACAAGTTATATACCTAATTAGTCATTTTATGAATATACTTATATACTCAAACACTACAAGTAACAAGACATTAATAGTAAAGAGATGCGATTATATAATTAATCTCCATTTATATATGTCAATCAATATACAGTTAAAACACTATGACATTAACCAAAATTACATCGAATATTTACATAACCTAATAAATTAAATAATTTATATTTGAAGAAAACCTACGTACAAACATTGCTAGCTGTTTCCTGTGAGCTGTATTGATATACATCAAAAAATGTCAAATCCAAACCAGAAATTATTTACAATATAAATAAATAACTGAAATAAAAAACAAAACTTGAGATTAATACCAAAATTATTTACCATATGAACTGAGATCTGAGTTCAACAACCCATCTTCATAAAATCAACCACAAAAAACATTAGTAATATTTATATTAATTAATCAAACAAAATATATAAAATGAGGAATTAATCAAGTACACAAAAAACTTACCTTAAATCTTGAAAAAAATGAAATAATTAAGCAAAAGAGTTAGAGGGTTAGGAGGAATGAAGCCTGGTCCGAGAATCATGTAGGGTTTTACTTCTATATATATTTTCCTCCTTTTAATTTTATGCTAATTACATATGGAAAAAAACCCAATACATAATTTGCAAAAATCTAAAAAAATCAGAAGAAAATAAATAAAATTCATCAACCTCCATGATCTCGAACCAGACAACATACCCCTCAACCAAACCCTTTGATAATGAATAGCACACCTCCAAGAAAAATCAAATAAAAATTATAACATATAGTTTTCATATCATATCATATTTGAGGGGAATGAAGCCTGGTCCGAGGCCTAGACGATGAAGAGGGTTGTAAAGCCTCGAGCCAGCCAACATTCCCCTCAAAAATGTAGTTTCTCTCTCTAGAATCTCTCTCTAGTCTATAAGAAAGAAAGAATGAATGAAAGTGAAACCCTAATTGAGGAACACACAAACACAAGAGGGGGTCTTTATAACAATGATAAGAAGAGAGAAAAGTGGGGGTTGTTTATTTAAAAGTGAAAAAAAAGAAAAAAAAAAAAAAAAGTCAGAGTAAAAAGAATCAAGTCAAAGGGCAGAGAAAACAATAAAAACCTAAGCTAGTTGGTAAAAGGCTATAGGAACAAATAAACCTCTCCTAAGTCCCTATAACAATTACTGAGGTCACTAAATCTCAGTGCCTAATTGTGCTTTGGGAATTTGCAATCTTTACTATTCACTCATTAATTGTTGATGAGTTTTACTGACTTTGTTTTCTTTCTATTTACTTATTTGCCCTTTTTTTCTTTTAACTTGGTAAATTGATTAGGTTATTTGAGGTGGCTTAGCAAGAAACAATTCTTCGGTACTCAGCTCCATGTACAAATGTACAATACTCCGTAAGCTACTAGGCTGCTATTTGATCTCAAGCTTTATAAAGTACGTACATAGAATTTCTTAAAATAATCCCGGCTTAATCTTAAACAACGATTTGATATCGAGTGTAAATTTTACTGATAAAAATGTTTTTACATGAGATGAATCATGAATGAAGTTTTATAACAAATGTTAACCCGTTATTTTTGTGTGCATCTACATTTCGTGTATCAATATTGACATAGGATAGAGTATTTGTAAGGTCTTTGAAATGATTATTAAGAGTGTATGTAACTTGTGATGATGGTTCATCAGATATTGCACAATATATACATGGATCATTTGAATTTCTTAAAAAAAACATAAAATGTTTTACCTAAAATCTACTTAAAAAGTACATATATATTCACATACAAATCACATTCAATATGCATTAATCTGACAAATATCACCCATTGCAATCACAATCTTGTATTCTTATTGTATTTAGGAAGGAATAGTTTTGCAAACACAAGTTGTTCGTGCATATATGGTTGTCATTAGCTCATGCCATAAGGAGTTGAATTGGGTTAAGTCTTACATTATTTGCGGGTCTAATGCAACACTATGTAATATGTAGTCATGTTTAGTTACTAACGTAAACTTAGGACATATTACTGGTCATAGGAAGGTATAAATACCTTTATATCATCATGCATGACCCTTGAGATCTTCTAAACTCAAATGATTACAACTAATGGCAGATATATATTTATTAAACACATAACTCTGGATATAGATTGCTTATTTGCAAGAACAAGAAAGTTGAATCTCAATTTTCCTTAATGTTTATTTGTCTCCTCACTTTAGACGAGTTCGACAACATGATTTACCACTTCATCTTCCTCCTCAACTCTTAATACTACTCTCCTCCCCTCTACTAAAACAAGCATCGATTGACACATATTGTCGAAACTTATTCAATTGATAGTTCTTTCGTAATTTATTCCATCCACAATAACCTCAAACAATAGAGGAGGAGTGGCGTTTCTATGATTTTAGGGTCAGTGTTTTCACTCACAAGATAAAATTTATTGAACTGCAACTAATCCAAACCGCAGATGGTTGTATTAGGAAAAGTATCCACTAGAATTGAAATATAAGAAGAGAGAAATATATCATATCTTCATCGTTTTCAATTAATTGGAAGACATTGTTATAAAGTTTTTATTGAAATGCAAGTATGTAACATAAGTTTTATGAATCGCAGTTTCCTAACATGAGCATTATTATAAAGAATAGGAACTAATGTTATGAACTTTCAATTCAAATACTCTGAATAATAAGTCACATCAAACTAATTGGAGTTTTATTTTAATAAATTTCTTCTTACTAATGTAATTCCTACAAAATTCTAATCAATTTAGAACTTATAATGACAAACAAATTAATTTTTTTTTTGTTTATGTATAAATATCCTCCTTTATTGACTTAAAAAATCACTCCTAGGTCACCTGCTACCACCAGTGAACTAAAAAGCATTGAACTTTATAATGTTTGTCCCAACGGTCAAACAAAAAACAAAAAAGATGGACACATAACAAGACAAACTGAAATGTTTATTCACAAATAATTAATTTATATTTCTATATTTTGATATTTGTTTAAAGGAATGGAATTGACACTTGAAACGAGATAACACAATGACCAAAAACCCTTCTTCAATTCAATTTCTGCAATTAAATTTATTTATTTTATTAAAAAAAACTTCTGTAGTGTATGTGTTCTCTCTCTTCTTTCATGTATCATGATTACCTTATAATTATTTATAGCATACTTTCTCATTTACTTTCTAGTTTCTACCCTTGTTTGTACGGCGTTCATGCACATCAGGCAATGCCTTTATCTCATCACTTCACCTATCTCTTCCATGTCTAGTATTTATTGATCTTGTACTTTTTTTTTTACCGTCTCTTATTCCTCCTTCATCCTAGATGCAAGATCCAATTTTTTAAATTTTAAAACCGATCTTTCATTTTTATGCTTTGTATATTCGCAATATGTATCATAAAATAACACAGCATGACAAGCACAAGAGTGTTCATTTACCATTATATATTCGGGTGTGTATCATGTACAATTGCACATGATACAGTTAAGATTTTATGATAATATACAGTAAATCAATTACTGAACTCTAGCTAATCACCAATTTAGGCTTTTAAGTTGAGTCAATCATCTGACATTCATGGTAAAGAAGCCAACGTAACAAGAGGTCAATGTGGCACTCGATCCTTGGAGCAAGGTATATTCACTCGAACGATTTGAAAACATAGGAAAATTAAAGAATAATCACATTTCAAATGCTCCTAATGTTCATGCAAAGTCAAATGAGTACGGTCATTTGAGGGATATCCCCCTGTAAAAAGAGATAAAGAAAGGTCAATAAACGAGAGAAGTAAATTGTGGTCAGCCACAAAAATAACCCAACTTCCAATGGTAAATAGTGAAGGTTACAAAATTGATCCGCTTTTTGGTAACTTTTGGACACCATAAAAGTACACCCAAATAGATTAGTAGAATAATGACACCTTTTTGGTCATCTAGAGCATGTTTCATTTACCATTTTAAGGTCAAACTCTAAGAATTAACGTTTCTTTGACTGTATTTATGCACTGTCTGGAATTTACAGCATGCTCTAGCTATGAAGTATACTACGAGTAGAATCTTGTTCATTCAACTTTTAACTTTTTGGGTGGGAATCAAGCACTTCATTTTGAAATTATATTCAGATACACCGTTAAATATGGAGTGCACTACAAAAAAAGTTGTTACACTTATTATAAACAAAGTAATATAGTACTACCAAGAAAATATCGAAATGTTTAAGACTAATACATTTGATATCACCAATTCACCAAATAATGTTTAAGACTAATACATAATTACATTTGATCTTTATTTCTTACTTAAGCTCAATGATCAATCAAACATACGTAAAGAATTGGAGATGGAGACCACACCACACCACACTTTATCACCATTAAACAGCCACGGGCCCGGCCCGGCCCAACTCAAAGAAGACTGTAGAGGAGCTGACGTGGAAGCATATAATTGGGTAAGGTAGAAAAGGCATGAAGTCTAAAAGATGGGGACCATATGAATGCAATAATGAGTTAATGATAGATGTGATGAGAAACAGAGTTACCCTGTTTGTAGGGGAGGTTAGAGTTATAGGTCTATAAAGCTTATGGTAGTCAGCTGGAATTGCGTTGTTTCTATTGACTTACACTAATCATCATTATCTCATAAAGTTTTTAACTTCAATTATTGATTTTGCTACCATAAAATGAGGGGGGTCAGAATACATTCTTATTATCTTAACAACTTTTAGATTTTAGTATTTAATTTAGGGTTAAGGTATATTTGCATGCATGTTTTCTTTGCCAACTTTTTAAAGGGTCAGGTTAAACAATCTACCTGCATAGGTCGGGACATCAGGGATGAGAGGAAGGGTAAAGGAATTTTCACTCCAAGAATTGTTGCTAGTAGGGATTAAACTCTTGATTATAGCTTTAGGTAAAATCCCTACCAACTATATTAGGTATCATTCAGCTCCAGAAACAGCAAATTCTATATTTTTATATTTCATGAGATATAACTACCCAATTCGAGAAAAAATTAAAGTTGCCAAACATTAATAAAGTTTGGTAGCTAAGCACATGGGCAACTAATTTTCTAAACCTACTATCCTATAGCTATGATTTATTTGAATTTTCAAAAAATGTTCTATACCAAAAAGAAATTCTCAAAATTGATGAATGACATATCCCCATCCAATTCAATGGTAAATAAGACCCAAAGAAAAGGATAGATGCATTGCTTGAAACCAAATGCAAATTATTTATTTATTTATTTATTTTTAATTTCTACTCTATAAACCATAAAGATCATCATACTAAATATATGCATCTTCTATTTCTATGAATCTCACCATAACATAAGATCTAAATGGCCAACATAGAAATTGTAATGTCACAAGTCATCATAAATTCTAAACATTAGTGTAACAGAGCCAAAAACAAATATAATAAAAAGTGGGTCCATAATAATATAAAAGTCAAGACCCACAGAAAAGAATTGATGTGAATATGATATATCAAGGTCCAATTTGTATAACAAGTGTGTCTATCCGCCACACTGCACAACTGAATTGCTGTGCCATGTATCTCAGTGACAGGAGCAATCACAATGGACTTGTCAAAATTCTTTCATCTACTCTCTCTATACTCCATTATTTTACTACTATAATAATACATTTTCAAGTACGTACGATTTTTTATTTTTTTTTACCGTGGAATATTGTCATATTTCTATATGTTTGATGTATAATCTTGGCTATATTCTAGTTAACAATGCAAAGAACACATGATTCCTTTTGCAATGGAATATTAGATAGAGGACCTTCAGCATAGAAAACTAGAACACTAGACATGTATCTTCACTCTCATGGGCATTTAAGAGTGTCAAATTGATTCGAATTAGCCCAAAAGTGACCCAATCCAGATTTTAATGTGCAGACGCGATGAATTAGCTTGATTTAGATTCAAATTAACCCGACCTGAGTACCCGACCTTATCCAACTTAACCCGATCTAGTCACCCGAATTGACACCTCTATTTAACGTAGTTTTTAGCATATTTAGAGACATATTAGTGTTTAGTCCTTTCTCGGATGTTGAGGACTTGGGAATCAATCATGTAAACGAATACATAAAACGTGTGTACTTTTGTTAACAAGTTTGAATGTCATTAGGGTACGGTCCCAATGTGGACCTCTAATTTAGTAACAAGTAATTAAGAGTTCAGCCACAGTTAGGTTAAATCATAATCAAACTATTAAGTTGTGGACTTTAGTGGTACACATTATGCCCAATAATCCAAATTTGTGAATATGTAGATTCCAAGAGATGACTAACTTAGGAAGAACCTCTAATCACGTGATATCTCAGATTATGTCGTCCAAATTTATACCCAGCTAAAATATGACTCATATTATTGGCTTTAAGTCAATTATAAATAGTGTTACCCTGCCCTAAAAGAGAATATTACCTCATCAGACAATACGCAACAACTTATAACAAAACCCCAAAGAATTATTCACATAAAACTAAGTATTAGAAGACATTTAAATGGGACATTCACTAACCAACAAAATTTATTTTGTTAATCAAATAGGTGAACTACAAAATATTGATTTAATCAAAAAATTCCAGGATTTTCTGGTTCAACTATCAGTAAAATGCCTTTGGTTTAAGAGAGAAAAATCCATAGAATAAATCATCATTTCAATTGTTTACAGAAGAACATATGCCTACAGAAAAACATATGCCGCGACATCACTGCCCTTTGTGACTCCCTAAAACTCATGAGAATATGATCCACAACTATAGCCTCATCGTATACTAACAGCACATACTGTAAACATGAAGACAACCATTTAAACAAATACACAAATAAACCAAGAGTAATGCACTTCAACATGTTTTGTCGAACTATCTTTAACTTCTTTTATATAGAACAGATGTTACACATATTGGAAACAAAACTGATCAAGTTCATTCTGTACTCAGCCAGTTTCATTCCAAGGTCAAGGATGAATCTTATTGTAGTTCCATTTACAATTACTATACATGCATACGTAGAACAGGTACCTTTACAACCAACCAATATGGCTCTATGGAAATAACAAAATTCCCCTCAGAAGACGAGTTATATTGTTGGGCTGGTTTGTTATTCATAACATAATGGTTATACAACCGGTATAAACACAGAGATGTAAACAAAATAATTAAGATATAATCTACACTATGACTGCACGGTGTACCTAGTCCAGATCATAAAAGATCTGCGAGTAACTTGTCCAGAATACGAGTGCCTCCTGGAACTTATATGTATTCATATATGGCACCAGTGTGATTGAATCCACAGGATACTTCTACTGCCTTCACATTGCTTCCAACATCAATGACAGTTGGCTGGATGTAGTCAACATCAGTGCCATGGCCCTGTATTCGGCAAAAAATATCAAATGTAACAACAGCAGACTAGAAGATTGAAACAAAATAATGAGAAATGTTTATATATCATCTTCTAAGCTGTGATTTCTGAGGTTATTCAAGTGCAACTGGATTACAGGAAGCTTCCACAAGATTTCTAAACAAACATCTAGAAAAACAACTTGGTAGAAGTAACAGGTGTGCTTGCCAATTTTACAACTAATGAACACAAGATATATAAAGAGCCTACATGTCCTAAACGAATCGGGATGTTGTTTTTGGCCAAATCTGGCACCTGTATAAGCTGTGCAAAGAAAACCACCAAGATCCATTCCATATACCAGAGTGCAAAACATATACGAATATATGATATTGTCCGAAGATGACAGTCTCTTAGTCCTACACCACCACTAGATACTCAATTCACTATCATCTCACATCTTACACTATGCCTAAAATGATCCCTCTTAATAAGCATATGCCATATCCATGACTCCATGAGACCTAAATGACCCCTCTTCACAAATGTAGACCACACCATGAAATTTGGAAAACCGAACCAAAGCATCAACGGATAATCAAGTCTAGCAATTGGACAAATATACAAAGCGATTATAGATGACAACAAACAAGGGAATTATCCCTGACAAAAAGAGCAACCATACTACAATATAGGAAGTCCCAAAAAAAGGGATCTCCATCTGCCACAAAAGCAACCTTTCAGAATAAGCTGGCAATAATTGTATTAGTCATCTAAAGACTAAAGGTTAAGGATAAAAGAACCACATGCGAACACTAGAGCCTACTAACTCAACCCCTTGGGCTACTAGCAGAAACTTTTTCTAAACGGAAGATTCCACAGTTTGATTGATGGCCACACTTTGGCGGCCAAGAGACCCATCACAAAAACTGTTGAAGAGATATCCCATATTATTATGAATGTTAGACCATAACACGACAAACCAATTAATTATGGCTTCACATTTATCACACCACTAAGATTTATTAAAAATGGATAAAGCCCTCCTGGAATTTCCCAATAACTATAAGATGCATGTGATGCGATTAAACAATATAAGCTCTACCTGCAAAGACCCTTTGTCAGGTTTGACAGAAACTTTAAGAAAATGGTAGAAAGTCCCCAAATATTTGTGTTGAGAAACCTTGCAGCATCCCAAAAGACCTAAAGAGCCTTAAGCTTCCTACAGTTATGTGGGGAAAAAAAAGGTTGTGCCACACAGCCTTAAGCCTCCAACGGAAATGGAGCTAAAACAAGGTTTTACCCTCGTGTAGGCAAGTTATGATAAGATTTTCAACTTCTCACATTCCACGAAATGCTGTTACATAACGACCATTTTAAAATCACACCATGCCACCATTATAGCAGAAATATATTTCTTTCTGTACTCATATACCTTTTACATTATCACTTTTTCACTTAAAATTATCACCAATTTTCCTGACTAATTAGTGACTATACTACTGTCAACACTATGAAAAGCAAGGAGGGCAAGGGCTGCATGCTTGTTTCCTTATTTATAATCTAACACTTGGAGACCGTTTAAGATTCACCCCCTGGGAGTTCATCCACCTCTCAGGCTCAATGGTTATAATCTTATATGTTCTAAATTTCAATTCTGAAATACAAGTAAATTTTTTTAATTAATAATTTTTTTGCATTAAAGACATATTATGTAAAAACAATACGAACCTCAGGCTTGCAAACAATGTACCTTATAAACTGACGAGCTTTTCAAAACAACGAACCGATAGTTAATAAATATTATGTATTTATACTCCATACTTCAAAAATGTACTTAACCTTTAATCCTTCACATTTTAAATTCTCAATGGATCCTCCCTTACACTGCTACTCACACACACTGACCCTCATACATAACAACACTTCATACACAGAGTAGATGTGTAATGCAACTACTGATTCTTTTGATATAACAACAAATACAAGCGTAATCCAACTAGCAAGCTAAAAAAGGTATGCATGCTTTCCATAATAAGCTAGAAAGTTCAGAACATTTTAATGTTATACATCCAGAAGGGAGAATCTGTACTAAGAGTCTAAGACATAGTTCATGTAGAGCCAAACAGGAAAAACTAAAGGGTGCACAAGAGATAATAACAAACCAGCTGTCCACCGGAAGAATGACCATCCACAGAAAATGTTCCGTGAGAACCTCCCCAACCCCATGTGAAAACATAGCCATCTGCCATATACCAGGCAAAGTAAATCAGCAAAAATCAATCACACAGTTAACAATGTAGAATAAATATATTGCTAGAGAAAAGCTTTGTGATATTCTTAAACGTGATATACAGTATAGGCATCAGTTATATAATAATGTATAATTATCTCAGGTGTGTAGAGAATAGAGATAATGCTTGTTAGAAGAAAATAACACTATCAACAACACCGAAAGTTCTGCAAAGACAACCACCCACCTGAAATAGCAGCTGTGTGCTTCCACCCACAAGAAACCTGACATGATGCAGATTTAAAAGTAAGAATATACAGAAACCTGTAAGCCACATGAATCATAGTTTTGATGCATTGGTACTGTTTAATTATGTATAGAAGCAAAGAATGAACATGTTCTCTTTGGTAATGCACCTACCGGAAATTCATGTTCGCAATGGTGAAAAAAAAAAACCCGATTATTTATTTGTTGGAAAATGATGTTTAAATTATTTCCAGTCGTTGCTAATAAAATGACTATAAACTTTGGCAATACTCGTCATTAAAGTGCATAAAATATTAGGAGTATTATAATCCAACCACCTACCAGATGAGAAGCAAGTAAAAAATAGTGGTTGGAAAAGTTTAAAAACATATACAGTATTTAGGATTAATATTGATAGCAGAGGAAATCTAAGTCAAGTAAATGAACTCTTAATCCTTGTGCAATTGGATGAAATAGCAAATATAACAGAATATAGGGAGTAAAATCCAAGAATAGCACAAACCTTACTCACTGATTGCCTTAGGAAAGGACCTTCAACTTTTTCAGGGGAATGAATGACGTCCGTACAACTAGGTCAGTAGAGAAAAGAAAAGAACAATTAATACAAAATGATATTATATAGTATGTCATTATCACATTGTCTAAAATGACTATTTGATCATTTCAACTTCAGAAATCCAACGGATACATACCCAATGCCAAGGCAGCCATTTTCATTTGAACCCCATGTATACAATTCTCCATGCCCTGTGAGAAAATTTACAGCGATAAAAAGTAAGATTCATTTTATAAGGCTAGCTGGCCAAGTAAGATTTTATGTGCATCATATAGCCATTGTTGAGGCCTTGAGTGTAGGAAGAGCTGCAAGAAAACACAGTTGGAATCTATGTGTCTATTTCTACATATTTTAAGTTACTACATCTTACATCCTCAAGTCTTGGAGGCCAAATGGTAGGTCATCTACATAACTACACAGAAGTCATAACTCATAAGCATATACCAAACAAGTTTACTTAGATAACATTAGATCAAAATAATCACTTGGAATATAAAATACTCACACTGATTTAGAAATCTTGGTAAATGATGTCAAACAAACAACTAAATCAAAAACACATGCTAAACAAGTTTTAACGGAAGACGTATAGCTCTATCTACATGAATCTGGTATTGTAAGAGAAAACAAAAGGGGTGTTGACAAAGAGTAACTTGGAGCAATATGAGTAAACCTCAAAAGGTAGATTTTGACTAGTCGATCTACTATTTAGCAGTGCTTGGTAAAGAATGGATTGTATATGGGTATACTGAAATGATAAGCATATAGAAGAGTGGATACAGTAAATACCTTACTACAACTTGAGACATAGATTGTTTATCTTATGCTATCATACAAAACACGTTTCTTCAACATTAGTTTTATAGTGGATTATACGCTTTTAGTCAAAGCACAAAGGTTTGGTTGATGGTATGTGTATGTTATGTTTCCTAAAACTTAGCAGTCTTGTCTTTTAGCAAGTCTAGCATATTTATTTAGTGTGCCAAATTCCGCACTTTCCCTTATTTAGTTGCTGAGCTTAGACTTGGTTTGCTTAGTAGCAATGCTTTTATGTAATTCATGTAGTGTGCCGCAAAAACTTCAATATATTAGCAAAATGCTTTTTCTACTTTTGTTAAATTTGTCCAATAAACCTCAAAAGGTAGATTTTGACTAGTCGATCTACTATTTAGCAGTGCTTGGTAAAGAATGGATTGTATATGGGTATACTGAAATGATAAGCATATAGAAGAGTGGATACAGTAAATACCTTACTACAACTTGAGACATAGATTGTTTATCTTATGCTATCATACAAAACACGTTTCTTCAACATTAGTTTTATAGTGGATTATACGCTTTTAGTCAAAGCACAAAGGTTTGGTTGATGGTATGTGTATGTTATGTTTCCTAAAACTTAGCAGTCTTGTCTTTTAGCAAGTCTAGCATATTTATTTAGTGTGCCAAATTCCGCACTTTCCCTTATTTAGTTGCTGAGCTTAGACTTGGTTTGCTTAGTAGCAATGCTTTTATGTAATTCATGTAGTGTGCCGCAAAAACTTCAATATATTAGCAAAATGCTTTTTCTACTTTTGTTATATTTGTCCAATAAATTGGTACCACAGCTTCAGTGATCTTTAAGGCTTTTGATGATAAATGCTCAATCTTTATTTTCCAATGGCATAGAATTCCTCGTCCACTAAGATAATGATGAAGAAAAACAAAAAATGACTCACGAGACATTAAAATGAAATCCAATTGAAAGCCATGAGTTTGAATGGGGCCGCTATCTTTGAGTCATCCTTGCCTTAATAAACTAGTTCTCATACTATACCATAAACTTCTTGGAAGGAGAACAAAATGTACAAAGATTTAGAAAATATTAAAAGAGTAAAAGAATTTACTTGATACAACACAGGTATGATAACCACCACAGGCAACTTCTTCAGAAATTGGCAGTTCCGACATCATTGATGGCCCAGTAACATTGTTTGAATTTCCAAAGTTCTGCAGATTGAATGAATTAGACGGGATGGTTAAACTACTGCTATCAAGCAACCAGGAAATTATACTTCTTAATAATTTTGATTCATTTGAGCATTAGCATTAGTTACTCACAAGCTTGTTTATTCTTCTTTCACCAAAAATAAAGACATTGCCATTTTCTGCAGAAACAAAGAGAATAAATAACATTAAATCTGATTTTCTCAATTAATGCAAGGTAACTCCAAAATTTCATCTGTAACACAAATACCATCAATACAAGCTGAATGCAGCAAGCCAGCAGCAACTGTTTTGACCTACAAAAAAGAAATAAGCTCATTAACATTTTAAACTTCGGATGACCTAAATATTTAAAAACCATTTAAATAATAAAATATGAATTACCTTGATCCCTTCAAGTCTCTTGATAAGCCTTGGAGTATATTCACTGCATTAATTTATTCATACATGAATATACATCACATGAAAAAGCTTGGAACTTAAAAGATCTCCTAGGTTCAACATGTTAGCAATTGTTGCCTCTTTCTAATCATTGAACTGAATCTAATACAGAGGAGCCAGGCATCAACATGTTTTCTTTTTTGTGCCATAATTTCTAATTTGTGTAAATGGAATTCCACAATCAAATTAACAAACAGGGATAAACAAAAAGCATACTACTATCCACACAACTTTGGACTTTAACAAAGAATCTGCTGACAGTGATCCTAATAAAAAAGATCTAGTTTAAAAATATCAATTTTTAACATAGATAGCTAGTGACATGTTAAAAATCATTAAAACAAGGGATCATATGGTGAGTCACCCCACAACAAATAAAACTGGTCCATGGGCACATGCAAACCACCAGGGTCAACAATATTCTAGGAACTCTTGGGCAGAGGTTATGCAGATGGTCCTAAAAGGTGAATGATTATCGACAAATGGAATCCCTGATAATGTACATGTTGACATATGAACCCATATTTAGTTTAAATGTGTTAGAGACATGTTGTCCAAGAATGAACTAAGAATTTTGAATTTAATCCACCTAACTAATAGTCGCGAGTCTTGTGACTGATCCAATAAGCAGTGGGACATTGAAATAGCCAATGCATCCCAGATAATAGACGTCCAGCAATAATATTAATACACATACGACATACCTCCTGCTGCTTAGAAAATTGAACAAGCCTGATTGGCGGTCATGACCAAGTCTTCCAGAACTTCCCATTCCCCAGCTCAAGGTGGCACCTTCATCTTTAGATCCAATAGAATATAGAAGTTTAGCAAGTAAAACAAAAGTACTTTGAATAATATATATAGGTATAAAAAGAATATACCAGTAACAGCTATAGAATGCTCTGAACCTAAAGCAGCCATTTCGATGATGATCCCAGTCAAGTATCCAATTTTTTGTGGTCTTGAGACTGCTGATGGTGCTCCTGAAAGATAAAAGGCATGTTACTAATTAATTTTTAATTAAGACAGCTTACTAAATTCAAGGAAATACGTTCATACACAAATTTGGTATAAAACAGTAAAGACACACTAAATTTGATAGCAATAAAAAAGTTTTACAGAAATAAATGACCTTTGGTGTCAAATTAACAAGGTAAGACTCTGTTAGAAATATACAAGTTTCACAAGAAAAGAAAACAAACTCTAATTTTCCTACATTTAGAGTTGGAAAGGGAACCATTAATACTATGAGTATTAAAATAACATATAATCAAATTCTATGCATTATTCAGATATAAGCTGTACTAAAGTTCAAGAATCCAGAAACATGCTCACTTTAAGCAAGCAATGCCTGGCAAGCATAAACTATAAATGAAGCAAAAGCAACAAAGAAGATATGACTAACTGACAGAATTCTCATAATGAGTGACTACAAGCAACAAAGTAATGACTGACACATCAAGCTCTTGACACCATTATAAACACAACCCATAATATTCTGAACAATTATTACATTATAACGAAAAGAAGCTGAAATTTGAAATAGCAAGAAAATAAGAATTAAGAAAGTGGCAATTACCCTTCCCAAGTCCAAGCTGTCCATTAGAGTTCTTCCCCCACATGTAGAGCTCCCCATCCACTGTAAGTTGGAGAAAATTGTTTTAAAAAGTACACAGCAATGGAAATCATTGAAACTTGAGAGATAGGAGGTATGAAATCTTTAAATAGCAAAGACAATGAATGTTTAATGACAGAACACTGACTTCCCAAAATGCAGACAATTTTTAGATTTTTGGTGTATAATGGACTAAACTAACATGGCTAATTAAAGTGTGAAGTTGAAGCAAGTGAATGTTGCATCATTGTAAAATAGATGACGGTTCAATTAGTGACAGCCTCCCAATTATCATAGGGATAAATCTGCTTACAAGTAACAAACGAAGCCCTACTTAACCGGCCAAGCTGGAAGCTTTTCAGAGGCATTAGCTTAATGTTGATGAAGATGTCTTAGAACATACATACAAGTAAGAAACTGTATAGCAATGAGGGATTACAATATTCTACACAAGATAAAATTCCTATAATATATCAATGAAAGTAAGAATTGAAAATGACAAAATATTAACAATGTTTGGTCCTTCCTTCAGTCTTTTTCCACTGATTTCAATATTCCATCATCACTAGGGGGAAAATGGTGAAATACTGAAATATCTACTCCAACAACAACTTCAACAAAGCCTTAGCCTTAAAAAAGGCTAGGGGTCAGCTAACATTGTTTTGTTGTTGGGGAGGTGGTTGGGGGCGCAGATCCCACATCACATCAAGTTTGCATCACTTTTTTTTTTTTTTTTTTTTTTTTTTCTGACAGGAGGTTTGCATCACTTAATGAACGCATTAACAAAATAGCATACAAAGAAATAGTAATCAACTAATTAGAAAGATATAAGGGTGATAATATCAAACTCCTGACCTGTAATTGCACATGAGTGACAGTAGCCTGCTGAAACATGTTTAATCTCTTTCTCAATTCCAATTACTTCAGCCGGCTCCTGAAAAACGAATATCATAGATCAAACAGCAATTTTTTGGCAGTTCAACCACAGCCAAGGGCCAAACTGTGTGAGCTTAGACAGTTCTACACAGCAAGGTCAAATCTGAGAAACGTAGGGCATAGAAACAAGAATCAAGAAAAAGCTAAAACATACAGTTATAATGAAGCAAATAAGCTAGTGATCCCTAGTGGCTAACATACAAATGTGATAACCTCTGAGTTTTGAGTTACAAAAACACCAAGGAAATGGAACTCTGCACGTAAGATGTTCCGTCAATGAAATTCCTCCTAGAAAAGGTCAAACGATGAAACCAACAACAACAGATATGAATGTATTCGTTCAGGACCATTTTACCCGCCAAGTCAAGATCAGATCAAATAAGATTTGGATATGAAGAACTTTTGTGTCTGACAATCTGACATCTCAAGACCAATTTCTTATGAAGCTAAAAGATTCACGTTTTTAGGACAGTAGATGGTATTTACGTATCAGATCAAGGATCTAAAAAAAAAGAACTCTCTAATATAGCAGGAGCAAAACAAAGATATCCCCCCCCCCCCCCCCCCCACACACACACACCATACCTTAGACAGGAGCCTCTCCAGAAACATGGGGTAAGTTGATCTAATCATGGCCATGTCTAATGGAAAAAATTAGAACATATTTGAAGTAGGTTATTTTCCTTGGTTCACAACAACTAGTTCAATATTTATTTTCATTCTCAACAAATGGCCATAATCACTCCGGAATCCTAATATTCTAATTCTAATCTCCTTCCCATTGTCACTCCCACCTCCGGAATACAGCACCATCCATCCTACTCTCATTATTGTGTCAATCATGCAGTTTTTACAGCAAGTAATACAGAATTCTTAGTTCTATGTTTGATAGTAGCATTGATGTTCTTGCAAACCTTTTCCAGTAGATTTCTTAAAATTATATGTTTCAATTCTTTCACAATCTAGTTCTAAGAGGGATTAAGAATTAAGATCTAGCAATAATTAAATTTGCATAATGGTCCAAAGTTTGATAGCAAGCTGATTCCGAGAATAACAAAATCAAGGTTGAATTCAAATCTGGGCAGACACATGCCAAGCATCAGTCCAAACTTACAGCATCCCATTTTCCCAAACTTTCAAGGATACAGATATTAACATAAGCAAGAAAAGCTCCTACAAAAATATTGCCACTTGTCACTTTCAATCAATCTCTATTTCTCATTCTCTAGACCATAGAGGTGGTCCTCACTTACGAGATCTATACACAAAGAAAGGTATGGCTTGCACTCAATATTCATTATATTGATCTTCCATTGTATTCATTTACATGGGCTTCTTGAGAAGGCAACCCTTTGAATATCTCTTTTTGTATCTGGCTATTATTTATATGCATTAAGATGGACAGAAATGAGCTGTCTTTCTTTGGGGAGCTGACTACACAAACTCAATCCTGAGGATAATCTGAGTCTTAGAAATATTATTTCCAACATCCAGGCCACAGTGAGAAAATGCCATAATTGAGATAAGGTTTTCTATCAATCAGTATAACATGCAATAGAAAAACGAGAAGCCAAGATGGAGACAAATGTCAATTGCGCAAAGGTATCACCCTATGTTACTTGGACTCGGATGAAGTGTCCAATTAGCCACGGGTGTCCAAGTATCAGACTCGCCCATTTTCTTGAAAAAAATTGTGTTTTTAGTTAAAAATGAAGTGTCCAAGTGTCGGTGTCGGTGTCCGACACGAGTCGTGTCGACACGGACACGTGAGGTAAATGAAAGAGTCCGAGTAACATAGGTATCACCTACTTAATGCACCTTCAATACATGGTGTTGTGTACTCGTGTAGGTCGTGTAGTCACATTAACATAATCTAACACCATTAAACTGCAGCCATCAATTCAAATTCCTCCAAAACAAGGGAAACCACGCCCCTCACCATGATATCACCTTATCATTATCTCGCTGTCACCTCTATTATTGGCTAGTTGCCCATCCAATAATACAATTGTTGCTATAGCCAATACTTCCAGTTTCTCCGATACTAGATGATTTACTAGACCAACACAACCAAGGTTATCCCCCTAATTTCCCCAACATATATCACCAACAAGGAAAATAACCTTCAACACATAAAACGCAAAGTCACTAAGCGCATACTATGAAATAGTGACGTATGATCAATATGTTCAAAAATGCCTTCATAAGAGTTAAAGTGGTAAGTTACACTTCAGTATAGTCATCTAACTATGACAAATCTGTTAACTTGGTTATTAAGCAGGAAAAGATTAAGTGTTACTGCTCCTAAAACTTAATTTGCAAGATGGTAGTACCAATCAGATCGAGAATTATAATCTACAAAGTAAAAAACCTATGATTATCTGTTTGGCAAACAAAAAATAGCACCTAAGTCCAAAAAATAACAAAAGACAATGCAGGACATGTTACATTTATTTCTTGGCTTGACTATGGCACTCGATATCGTACCATTGCGTAATTCTTATCATCCGAAATCCCAAGCTGTCCGAAATCATTGAGTCCAGAGGCATAAACACGCCCAGATTCTGTCATATGACAACTAAAACTGAATTCCTCCCAAAATTACACACACTAAAACAACAAAATCATACTAAAATTGCAAAAACGAAGAAATTACCCAAACATAAATCAAAATTGAGCTTAAAACATCAAAATCAAATTGATCAAACGCATCAATTCCAACTCCATAATCATAATTGAAGAACAAATGCAAGACAAATTGAAGAAAAAACCTGTAAGAAAAAGAGTATGAGCACCGCCACAAGCAATAGAACGAAGATTATCGCCATTGAAAGCAGGACAAATTACAGGCCTCCATTGAGAATCGACACTTCCAAGGCCTAATCTCCCAAAATCGCCGTTTCCCCAAAGCGCAGCAAATCTCTTCCCTCTTTCAACGGTCGAATACAATCTCGAACAAAACCCTAACCCTAACCCTAAATTGGGGTTGAGAATTGATAATTTGGAAAATTGGGAGCAAACTGCTTTAGTCCACATTGTAAGAAGAAGAATTGTTGTTCATGGAGGACAGAGAAAGTGGAGGAATTGTGTTAATGGTGATATTTTGAAGGTCGAATCCAATGGAAAATGAAGGATTTGTGAAGAAGATGAAGATGAATTGGTAGAAGTTTGATGAATGAATGAATGAATGAACTGATGGTTTCAGAAGCTGCAACGTCTGTGTATGTTGCAAAGAACCTCATAGAAGGTCGGTACAATTGTATTATGCACCGAGTAAATCTGATCATGGGTTGGGTTGGGTCGGGCCTTGCTGTTATAAGTGGGCCCATTTTGGATCAAGGATTTGGGCCCAATTTTGGGCCTTGTCCGACCTGTTATTTTGGATAACAATAGTGGCATTTTCGATATTATCGGATTGGGTTAAAATTATAGCTAAAAAAATTAAGTTTTAGCTTGACCAAAATCTGAATGAAAAATAATTGTAAAAGTTGTTGGACTTGTATGTAGTCAGACTTTAATCTAATGTGAGCTTGGATGGGTATGCCCTAGTAAAAATATTACAATCAATCAATGTTACCAACTTACCATCATAGAAAAATAACACAAAAGGGTACAATGGGTAAATTAAATAAGATCTAATTTGTCAAAGAAGCTTATCTAATTGGAACTATTAATAACGTGACATCTAGATGTATCACAATTCACAAACAATAAACATCATCCTTTTGGAAAGGTAATTCGATTTAGTACTTTTATTTTTCTTAACTCGTGTGAGTCGTGTTAATATGACCGTTTTACATTGATAAATACTTCATATTACTGTATTATTTGTCATTTTAATAAAATATTGCAATTATGAATACCATTGACATAATTATCCTTACGGCTAGAGCAAATCATTAGACAAAACATTATAGATGCCGGATAGTTTTTTATTAATGAATTGATTTGTTTCAGAAAAAATAAATTAATAAATAATAAAAAAAAATGACATAATGAAATGTATTCATATCGGCATCAATCAGTCATAATTTACTCCAAAGGCACTCTTTGGCTGATTGGAAACTGAAAACAACTTACAATTTTGCATAAAAATGGACAATTTACAAATCACAAGAAGGAAGTTGCAGCTCTGATTGACAGTGCAACTCATAGAATGAGCATGATGCATGCCCAAATTCAATTGAAAATTGTAATCTAATGAACAAAATCTAGTCACCATACTATACATTGATATCTATTTCAACATCATTGGTTTTTATATTGGTGTGAGTCGTCGATTCTAAGATGATTCAATCCGTAACCAAACATGTTAAAATCATTTGAATAATAAAAAGGACTAATTAAATTACGAAAAAGTAAATGCTATGACATAGAAAAATTCAATCATTTGTGTAAATCAATTAATAAGTCGTCAATATCAAATTATCAACCCATGTACATGAAAATTGACATGTCAGGTACAAGATTATTTTTTTTTTAATTTTATTTTTTTCCAATTCTTTTAGAGGGCCAATTTAGGAATTTATGATATTAATAATTGATCTCTATTTTCATTGTATGGTTGGTGGCAACAAATTTCAAGTTTTTTTAGAAATTACACTTCATTTGCATAGTTTTTTTCCGTGTACTATACAAGTCGGACCCCTTTGTATCATTTATTCCAAACTAACAAACCAAAGTCAAATACATATTGCTCTAACCCAATCAGATCACCGTTATGTGCATTGAGGATAAGACTAACAAGAAGATAACATTACTTAACAATTTTGATTATAATTAATTGTTCTCTTTAATTTAATCATTGCTAATTAATCTTGATTCAATTCTTTATTTTCTTGGACAAAAGAATATTCTCAAGAATAATAAGTTTATCAAACAACAGTCAACACCACCAACACAGTCCTTTTTCCTTCATCACTAATTGAATTTTGCGATTAATTTGAGCTATCAACACCACACAATACTTATCTTTTGAATATATCACAAGAATCATACACAATAATTTGGAATTTAATCAATCTTTATTTACACTTGTTACTCTATGAGAATCGAACCCCTCTCACATTAAATTAATAATGATTTTTCTAATGAAATTTCAATCTTATGTTTCTGATTCTCAATTAATCAAACAAATAAGTATAAATCACAAAAATCCCTTAAATTGAAACTTTCAAGAACAAAGGGAATATAAATCGGATTTGTAACAATCCATCGTAATATAATATTCATATTTAATACTGAGTACTTCTGTAAAGTACAAATCTCTCTAATTAAGATTTAGAATTTTAGATGAAGGAAAAAAAAAGTGTTGGATAGGCAAAACTACAAAACCTTTCACTAACAACCTTTTTTTTATTTACTTTTTTGTCACCTAGGTTAACAAGAGTGAAAAGATAAAGCATGACTAAAATGATGATGAAGAGGATGATTATGTTGATGATGAACCCTACTATGATTTGAACCCTCCTTCTCAATCCTCCATCTAAGATCAAGAAAATCATCAACCGAACACGGAAGCTTAAGCGGACCGTCGGCGTAGTACCCGTACACTTCACGAGCTTTGTCTAGTAGATTAGCGAACAATGGATGATACAAGTAACTTATCGGTATCTCAAATTTTTGACAATGATCATCTTCTTCTTCTAAGCCAACTTGAATAGCTAACCATCCTTTTTTCACCATGTTTTCTTGCTTAGAATAATAATATGAACTTAAAGAAGTAGTTTGAGTTTTTTTGCTTGTTTGTTTTTGGTAGTAAGGAAGAAATAAGTTTAAGGAAAGGCAAAGGAGAAACGTTGGTATTTATAGTGGGAATTTGTGTGGTGAGGTCGGCTGAATTGTACATGTATACGGAATGATAATATAAAAGATTATATTATATGCTTATTTTTATTTTTATTTTTTTATGGTACGTGTATGAATTATGTGGCATATATTAATCATATATTATATGGTACGTACCATTGTCTAGTGCTTGTGTATTATATGGTACTGGTACGATACTACGATTTATTGTCTAGTGCTTGTATGATATGGTCAACGAAAAATTAAATATTCAGTGGAGTGACTAAAGATTTTTAGTTTTGTTTTTGTGAGATGGCCCATTACTTTATTGGAGAGCCTTCAACGTACATATTCTAATTTGTAAACCCTTTGTAATAGGAAAATGACATTTGGCCCACTTCTTGGTTACTATTTCTTTTTTCACAAACTTTTAAATAAAACGGATGTTCACTAAATTACTGAACATCCGTTATAAAGTGACAATAAATTGTGCAAAAGTTACACTAAAACGCACAAAAGTTACCCTGACATATATAAGATTTATTTATGCCTAATTGATAAATTTGACAAAAGTGACACTAAATTTGACAAAAGTAACACTAAATCTGACAAAAGTGTACCCGATGTACAGTAAATTACTGAAAACCGGGTGTACACAAAAGTTTTCCTTCTTTTTTTTATTTTTTAATTTTATTTTTTAATTTTTTTGTTTTTTATTTTTTTTTTTTATTTTTTTTTGCGCATGTGTAATATTTGTATATTTATTTTAATTTTTGGAAGGATATTAAAATGAAGTGTATTTATTTCAATAGGTAGTGAATTTGGGATCTGAAAAGATGAGAATCTAAATTATATTTAAAATTATTAGGGAATAGCTCGTCATAATATTTTTAACGACGTATGTACTGTATGTATTATTATTATTGACAGTGTATGTAATAGTTTTTTTTTTTTTTTTTTTTTTTTTTTTGACGACGTATGTATTATTGAAGTCACTACTGTATTATTTTTATACGTAAGTAAACGAACTCACATGAGTTCAGTTGTAACCAACCTCTTTCTATGATGGCTCGTGATTCAAGAAATTGGAGAGTAATGATGCTTTTGAACAAGCTTATAATGGGAATTTCCCTACGTTAATGAACTTGTTTCTTGTAGTATTGCGAGCAATTAATGTATTTCCACAATCAAATATTCTAATTGAGTGAGTGAAGTCATATTCAATATCCACAACAATAAGTTGAGAATCTTTCCACACTTAATCATTCAAAAGATTTAGAAATTAGATAAATCTTTTTAGGTTGACGGTTCGCATACTTAAACGATGTCTTATAGGGTTTTATTAATAAGTTTTGTTAGCAAAATCGCTAAAATTAGAATTACTTGAATCTCAATGGCACTCATTAACAAAACCGTTTAATTTCATACTTCCATCTCAATCAACCACAAACTTATTGTAAAAAAAATGACAATTGTGGATGTCAAGTAACGTAATAAAATTCTCATGTCCCTTTATTTTAAGGCTTGCTCGTTCGTGCTTATTAATAAATAGTATAGTAGTTGCTTGTAGATCTAATAATCCAATCCCGAAAGTTAGTGTGTTTGATGACTTTGCATGTACTAATAATTGTAGCTTTCTATGGTATAAGTGTATAACTGTATAATGCGTCATTTTAATTAAAATACCCCCTTCCAAAATATCGAAGGCTGCCCTATAATTTAAAATTAATAAAGTTGTACGTGGTTGTGACATATTTGATTGTAATTAATTTCATAATTTGTTATGAGCTAGGAGTAGTATAAAGT
This sequence comes from Chenopodium album, assembly GCF_948465745.1. Lineage (NCBI taxonomy): Eukaryota > Viridiplantae > Streptophyta > Magnoliopsida > Caryophyllales > Amaranthaceae > Chenopodium > Chenopodium album. Next base: position 5,441,576 of record NC_137855.1, read on the forward strand.
ATATAGTACATGCAATGATTTCATTGATTTTCTTTTAGTGGTTACAATTGTACAGTTGAATACAGTTATAAATATTTTGGATGGGTGATGAGTCTGATGACTGATGAATAGAGGAAGTACATACATATTTTATTAATTAATATCCTGCATACACTTCGTCCAAAAAAATAAAAATATCCTACATACACTTGACTTGGATGGTGAGTTGACAATTTCATTAGATACTTTGTATAATTCAAACTTTCTCATTTTGATTTGGTATAGGTGCAAAATGAATGTACAATTAAATAGATCGTGGAACGATTTTGATTTTGAGTTCATACACGATTGTATAAATATTGTGGATAATCAATTATTAGTTTGGTTAGTTAAACGGCTAATAGATGGTACATACTTAAGACCTGAAATCTATCGATCAAAATCTCGTCTATATCTTTGTTCGTTCTTGTAGCTTACTTTACGGGGAAAAAAACGATGATAAAATACCAATACTCATACATGTAAAAACCATATTCTTGATTCTTCGCTCATCCCATACTACAATGAGTACAATCTATGAGTACCGAGCTAAGCTTGGTGTAATAGAAAAGATTGCACCTTCCAACCTGAAAGTTAGGGGTTCAATCCCCACTAGTGACACTTTGAAGGTGGGGAGAAGAGGATCCCATATCATCCCCTCTCCTTCACTAAGTGTCTGACCCGCAAGTATCAAATCAAAAAAATCATGAGGATTGAGATAGGGCCAGGATCTTTTTTCTTACCTTATACGGAGTAGTAATATACTACAATCTACAAGTAGATTTTAAAAAATCCTCGGTTTATGTATTTCAATTCTATTTTACCAATCCTAAAATGTAGTAAAATTGTCTCACCCTACGTAATTAACATGATGCATGCCACATCTTCTCTTAGTATACTTTCTTCCATCATCACATTAACCTTTACTTTCCGGCTTTCCGCAATACCTACACCCCCTTATTATAACTTTTACGCACACACATCATGAATTTCTTTTTTGGTCCACATTCTACTAACTATTTTAAAGTGTGCATGGCCAAACTTAATAGACACCTAAATTGGGATGAACTATAAAGCGTATACAATTATTATATTATTCCGATCCTATCATATAAATATATAGAATCATAGAGTATATTATTCGGAATTTACTAGACTCTAACTAATTTAAATTTAAATCTAGTGAGACACCGAGACTTAGTTATTTTGAGGTCAGGAAAAACTCTTCCGATCCACTAATATTTATGCGTTCTCATGATTCATATAATCATATCCAATACTTCTCGACTTTAGCTAAAAATGGCACAATTCTTTTACCATACTTTTAAGTCCCGTTTCAAATCAAACCATATTGAATAAGCTTAATGATCATTACTAGTACTATACTTTTAATTTACAGCCTTTGGCTTTTCAATGAGCCATTTATATTAAAATTTTACATAGCTTATAGCACCTGTTTAAAGATATTCCAAGATCCCATCTTTGAAGCTGGATCCACTAAGACAAGTTGGCCATAACCATCTACTTTTACTGGCTAATTGATCCCTTCTTTTTTGCGCCCTTTAATGTTCTTTTTATCTACAAAAACTTTTGAACTTTTGGGTCTAATCAATAATTAATCAAAGGTTATAACTTTGATATCACCTATCTTCGTCACATACTCACATTTGTTACTTTTATGACATGTAAAAAATTATATTTGTGTCATGTCTACGTCTATAAACGTCCCACTTTAGCACTTTAATAATTATTTTATAACATAATAAATCAGACATATAAGCAATTAAAGATTGATTAATTTGTTGGAAGGAAGCACAATTCAATTATGTATTTGGCACATCATGACGACATTATAGTCTTTACTAATCACTATCATTTTGTGAATAATTGTGAATTATTAATGGTGGATTGTTTGTAATCCACGATTAATGGCAATTACTTAGAATAATCTAGTTTCGTCGGTTGTGAAAACTTTTAAATGAGAAAATTCATACCTGAATTTAATATTAACTGTCGGTGAAGGTTGTACATATTAAGCTTTTGAAAGGAATTATATATTGCATTGGTTTAATATTAAAACTAACTTATCAAAGTGAATAGTAGGTATTGGTATACAGAAAAGTATTATAACTAACCAGACAAAGCAAATGACTTGTCACTTTAGACAAATATGAGTATACAACAAGGATTAGTCTTAAAATTTAGTTAAGTAATCATATTATAAAAATTCTCGAGATTAACTAGGTATGGAGGTTTTTTTTTTATAGTAACAGTATAATCGTCAATTTATCTAATCTTTTAGGACGATGTGCATGCAAGCAATAGCATGACATTTGGGTTAGTATTATAATGGACAGATTAAAGATAATAATGTGATTAGTGTAATTAAGATGATAACCCTAGACCAACTAATTAATGATTTAGTGGGGCAAAAATTATCTTAGAAGATGAAAAACAGCAAGATTTTATACCCCACAATAGCACTAACAGTTGAAATGTAAGAATATGAGTCAACAGCAAAATTAATAAAATAAAGGATCGTCATAATCTAGTTAGTACGGATGTCTGGCAGGCCGTGCACGATGAGTACCACTAGTCCTAGGGAGCCGTGATGTATAAGGAAGAGCAAAAACTGAAAATGACTACGCAACTTACTTTGTACTTCAAGTTCATGGAAAGGCCAAATGTATTCAACTTTTTTTATACACTTGTATTCTTTTTTTTTTTGTTTCTTTAAAATGATCAACTATGTGTTTTGTTTTTTTTAACCTTGTCTACTATCGACATGGAAATTTGAGCATAAGGTGAATTCAGGACATATTAGGTTTATTAAGGGTCTGTTCTGATTGATTGAACTGAACTGAATATTTTATAAAAGAAGAAAATTAAGAACTGAAAATAATCTGAAGAGAACAGGCCCAAAGTGTAAATATAAAGTTGTTTAAAATAGTGTAAATATTTAGTAAAGCTAGAGCTAATTAGGTCGGTCTAATCAGGTATAATAAGTTCAGTTGAAGCAAGCGCGCCCTTAATCTATAAATATTTAGAAATTTAGCATTGATAATGTTAGCAAACTTATTACTCGTCAACTTGTATCTGAGTTATTAGAGTTAGTCACATATTGAAAATAAGAGTAAGGATGATCAAAATATAAGCTAGTTACTAACTTAACATATCAATATAATGTTTTAATCAGATGTCAATAGGTCTAAAAAGGTTAAATAAGATGAAGAGAACTTACCCTAAATTTTATCTGTTAGATTCTAATTAACATAAATAAATTAATAAAAAAAACTGTGTTTTATGTAATCTGGAGTATTGTCTTTGTCTAACACCTTTACAAGTAAGATTACAGATATGAGGTACATGAGGTACAAGGTGTACTGAAAATTAGTGTACTAATTTGTGAAGAATGAAGGTGGTTTACCTAACTGTACGACATCAATTTATCAACTATGCTCTCTTCAAAGAATGAGGTCATTTGGTTTATTCTCCGCTAATCCACCCGTTTCTTGAATACTATTATTGTTTTCAATTTTCAATGACCTAATTGTTTAATGATCTTTTTTAATCCTGTCATAACCCCATTTATTGTCCCAAGTCATGGTGCTTGACAATGGTGTATGTATGACACCTTCAATTCGTCAAACCATGGTGATTAATTAAGTAGTTCTCCTTTGTTGTACTAATGAAGTAATGATCAATACTCCAATTTTGTATGTGAATTGTGTCGTACTCAGTGGCGGACTTACATACAACTAAGTGGGGTCAAGGGACCCCACTTGAACATGGAAGAAAGAAATTTTTTCCTCTAAAATTAAGCCTTTTTCCTAAAAAAAATCAAGTTTTTTCTATAAAAATTATTCACTTGACCCCATTAAAATTTATGAAATGTTATTTGACCCCGTTAAATATTTTTTCTGGATCCGCCACTGGTCGTACTCCGCATTTGATTTTATCTCTTCATGTGTTATCTCATATAGTATATGTGATCCATCCACCTCTGAATACACATCTCTAATACATTTGTATGTTGGACGCAATTTTTTTCAAACGCCTACAATATAACCTTACCAAATTGGTACATCCTTATCCAAAAGACCTTAAATCTCACATCATGTGTATATAAAAGTTTAGCTTAGTCAATATGAGTAGGTTTGATTTCTATAAATAAATACCCTAAATGATCCATTTTTCATTGCTCTCTCCATTCTTAACTGAAGTTGTTGAGTCCCATTTCTCACAAAATTCTTGATAAGTTTCCATTTATCATTTGAGTTTGGACAGTTAGTAACACTAATTAACTTTTGTTTTTTATTCTCTTTCAATCAAGAAAATTCCGCTATAACTCTTCTCCTTAATCTTACGTGCTAAAAAAATAGAAAGTTTTTACTAGGTACATCGAAAAGTATCAATTTTATCAAATGAATTAAGGTCAAGATAGATGATAAAGATTGGACTAAATTGTCTAAAGCAGTATTTTGTAACTTTTCATGATAAATGTTGTTTATTTTACCTAACCTTATAAGGTCTCAGATCTAGTAGTATTTGATCCTCAAAAGTTAAAATATATAGTAAATCTTTCTAAATCAATCGATTTAATATAAAGCTATTCTAGTTTAATCCATGACCGAAACTTCAATTGAATTCGAATCCTTAAAAGTTAAAACTAACCGTTATAAATGGTCATCATTAATGGAAGAGATTGTTATAAGTTGACCAACGATGATCATTGGAGAGAAGAATTCAAGTTTTTTTTTATCAATCTACCAATAAGTCAAAAAACCAAAGGCACTATGAGTGGACACAACGATATTGAAGTTAGGCTTAGTTTAATGCGTTTGGGTACTCCCAAGCTTTTTGGGATAGATTGACCTACAAACTCTACATTTGTCAATAGGTCAAAGCTAGAAACACTATGGATGGACAAACTAGAGGCAAACGAATGAAGTTAGGATTTATTCCGTTGAAGTATCCCAAGATGATTGGGAGTTAATATACCTATCAATTTATGTTGTCAATCATTTGGCAAATTTTATTGGTCAACTATAGTATAGCTATAGGAGCCATTACTCAGTGAATATTAGCTAGTGTGCCTATTAATTTGGGTCGTAAGCCTAATAAAATTTTATGTGACCACAAACCCCTATTTTTTTGTTGGTCCCTCCTTATATGATGGAGGAAGAACTGAGTTAAGAAGAGAATCTTTCCATACCATATGAGTAGTTGCTACATGTTTGGAGTGCTTCAACTTGTTCGTCTAACTTTGTTTACAAAAGGCAATACGATGATGTATGCAGCCCTTATAAATTTTGTCTATCTTTAACTCCTATTACGAGACAATTATAGTTAGTAGAATGTAGATATTTAATACATTTTATAATTTCATAATTTTTTTTTCGATAAATTATTACCTCAATCCGGCAATAAATTATTATATGCAATATAATCATCATAATATTATATACACTACATTATATAGAACTGATAAATTATTACCTCAATCCGGTAATCAATTATTGTTGTCTGGCTTGCTTAGCTTTTTTACTAGGTTCTAATTGTGAAGTGATGCTTATGCTAGCAGCTTGAGTCAACTATCTTTTATCGGCAGATTACAGAGTAGTTTGGTAAAATATGTGCTTCAATGTTGGTTATATTATGTATTTTTTTAACTAACTTTGGGTATAAAAATCATAATTAAGTCAATGTGATTAAGAAGCTAGGCATCTCAAATAGATTTATTTTACCCGAAAGTTGGCTTTTAAATCTGCCAAAAGTAATTTGCCAAATTAAATACATATGCTTGATTTTATAAATTTTTTTAATGAACGAAAAATCTAGCAAAAGTCATTTTCCAAGTATGTACCTAATGAGGACAATATGGAATAAAGAAAATATCTTTCTAATATACTTCGTATATATAGTTTAGTGTATATCATCCTGGCCTACTCGATATACATCATATTGTAAGCTTAATAAGTACTCCGTATATCACAATTTATGATACAAATTGCACAAGTGTATAACAATGTGTAGCTGTATAATTTAATTTCACCGAACAACTAGAAAATAACCAATAATTGTATTGTCATAATTAGCTAGCTAGGTTACACAAAATGGACCATCAATCTATAATTAATATTGTCAGTCTAATAATCTTGATATTAATCCCTACATAAAACACAAATTTATGTCCAAGATGGATACTTACAAGAATTTAAATCACTGATGTTTTTTTTTTTTTTTATATATATATTTTTAGAAATACACCTATTTAGCACTAAATATATGTAGCACTTTTGATATATGATAAGGTTTGGTTTGATTGATACCACAAACAGTGACAAAAATCTGGCAGTGGCCGGTGGGGGGTATGTCATTTTCAGATCTTCATAAAAACCAAGTAAGAATCTCCAACTTTTCATATCATATAATTTTGCACATTTTTATTCCCCAAAGATGGGAAAATAAAATTTGATATTCAATTGTATATATGTATATTATATACTTTAAACCAATAATACTTTTAGTATTCTCCACTATATATATGCATAATGTATATTGTATAATAGGCTACTGCAAGTACTACGTGTATAACTGTATATATTGGTTATATATGGTTTGACTTATGTATATGTCTGTCACTAGTCACTACTAGTATATCTTTGCCTTGTTAGTTTTGGTGGTGACCGCCCCATTTTACTACACTTGTTATGTGTGGTTCCCATTTCATGTCCCTAGTTTGATCATGGAGTACAACCCTAATTTATATGTCATTTTGTGTTATAAATAATTAAATGTGCTCTATTATTCCGATGGAATGTGTGTGTAGACCGTGTGATGAATTTTGATTTTCAAATCAAAGCATGTGGAGCGTATGTGTGAAAAAATTATTATGTAGGGTAGTGTTCATTGATTAGAAACAATATATTCCAAAGTTTTCTCAATCTATTGATGATATGGAGGTTTTTTATTTTAAGTTTTTTTATGTTATGACAGCTAGGCGCAAGAAAGATTAACAGAATTAACAAATAATTAAACTAACTTAGAACACAAAATAAGTTTACGCTAATCATATATGCGAAATTAAAGGAGAGATGCCTATGGAGTTTATATAGTACGTCCAAAAAGAAAACAAATCAAGCCCAAAAACAGAAAATGCTGTCCACATAACATATATTGGCCTTGTTTGGTAAAGAGATTTTTGGAAAGCTTTTAGCTTATCGAATCTATTAGAGGTTTGACTATTATTAAAAAGCTAATTTTAGTATTTGGTAGCTTTTTGGACTCAAAAAGCTCTTTTTGAAAAAAAAAACTTAAAACATAAGCTATTTTGAACTAGATTACTGAACAATTAGCTTTTTAATTAATTCATATAGAGTACTAAAAAAACTAACAATTAAAAACTAACAATTGTTTCATATACAACACACTTTTACGCAACCATCTATTTATTATATTATAACTTGCTAGTCAAACTAACTATATCAATCAGCTATCAATTAACTACTAAACGATGCCAATGTAAGTTTTGGGGTGTTGCTTCTGAACCCCAGTGGAATCCTGGCAAGAGCCCCGAACTAGGACGTGATGCCTTGGACAGTTGGACTCTGAATTGTTGCACTAGGCAGTGATGAAACTTTTGATACTTTAATTCAAGCTAAAACCTATTCTAACAATCTTAATAGAACTCCATCGATTTCAAACAATGTTAAAATTTAAACGGTCTAAAGAAAATAATACTGTAATTAATTTACGGGAAATCGATTGTTAGTTTAGATATTATTTTTCTGATAGTGATATATCTCATCTCTAACATTATGGATGTTAATTGAGGATCATCTTCACATGCTAATGTTACATTCTTTATGGATTTGTGTGCCTAATCTCTACCCAAAAAGTTCATTTTCTTTAGAAGAGAACTTAATCAATCAAGCAATATTATAAAACCGACCAAATATGCTATGTATGCAGTCTAATCTACACTTTATGTGTAAATTACCTACCACAAATCTTTCCAATTTTAGTAGCCAAGTGCATGATTAAGAAGATGCATGAGTAGCTATTTTGCGTTGTACTTCTGGCCCATCGATCGGACTAGTCACCACTTGAAAACAACAAGATATGCATGCATTGAGATGATGATATGGTTTTCATCAAATAAAATACGGGAACTTTATTCTTTTATGGCCCGACTCTCAATATATACAAGTCTTATTCAATATTTTTTGAGTGCACAATGTGAGGTCCTTGGCAAAGTCGTCTAATTCTCAAAAAGAGAAAGAAAGTTAATGGAGAATTTGTCTATACCATTTCAATCATTGTATTAAGTGATTTTTAACCTAACTAAAAGGGTTTAATTATTTGTTAAAAAAAAATTGATGAGTGGCCTTGGAATAACCATTATATGTTTTTAAGGTGAATTTTTTTTTTTTTTTGAACTAAACTTATTTAAAAATAAGGTGAATAAAATAAGGTTGGAATCGAATTTGTACAAAAGCCAATAATGGAACGAGAGTGTACCACTACATAATTATATACACTCATGCATGATTGATAACAGTTCATGTACAAGTAGTCAAGTACGTAGTACAAATTAATGAATTATTGGAGATTTCCAACGATTTTATTCTAAAGAGGCAATGCTATCCAAATGCATAGGGTATAACATGAATAATTTTATCATGTGCAACGAATACTTCTTAGGGATTTATATTTTGACTCTAATAAGAAAATAATTGTCAAATTAAATGGAAAATATTCCAAATCAAGTTAAGATATGGTTATAACTCCTATTAAATATAGCATCAGTAAATAATTGGAAGTAATAATGATAGCAATTATTACTAGCTTGCTCGTTTTTTTTTTTTACACTTCTACTCCCTTCGTTCCTTCTACTTTCTTACAGTTTAATATTTATTCATTTAATTTAACGAATATTGAAGTTGGAATTTGTTTTTTTTTAAAAAAATCAAATACAATAGGTTTTACTTTTATAATCATAAAATTAATGACGGGCACATACTTTTATGGAATTGATGTAAAGATAAAATTGGAATTTTATAAAAGGAGAAATTATAAAAGTTATAAAATAAATAAAATAAATAAACAATCCAAACATTATACTCGTAATAAGGAACACCAAAATGAAATACTCCTTATATATATATATTTCTGAAGAAACACTCAAAATAAAAAGGAATGAAAAGAACACTTCTCTCAAGTCTTTTTCTTTTTTTCTTTTAACAATTTTGCCTTTCTTTTGCGGCGCTTGTTGAGTCACTAGTCATTAATAGACTCATATCATGTTTTTTCCAACTTCCGCATAAAATAAATACTCCTTTTTTTTTTTTTATAAAGTTCAACTCATTTGCTTATTAAGCGATTAAAGTTAAAGATAAAAAAAAAAAAAAAAAAAATTATCACGTGAGGTCTTATTAAATCTGTTTCGTATTTTATTACTGTTACTCTAACAAACAATGACTTAAATATCTTTAAGTACATAATTGAAATTTATATATGGAGTATTAAAGTCATTGTTTTTGAAAACCATTAAAGTCATTGTTTGTTAGAGTAACAGTAATAAAATACGACATTAAGAAACCGAGGTATGTAGTATTATTGTTTCAAAATTTCAAGTAAGGAGCACAAAAGGATTTACTTGGTGTGTAATTTATAAAGCGTTGAAGTTATATATTATTTATCACGCTAACTTATGTTGTGAGTTGTCTAATTTTGTCATACATATAGAGATCAAATAATAAAAATAAAAGATAGAAAAAGAAAAAAGAGGGACGATGATTGATGAACTCCACCATAAATCGAATATAGAATTTCAAATTGTAGAATTTAAACCATCATTACATTTGTTTTAAAGAGATAAATATAACTATGGAGTATAATACTGATTACATACTAATATAATGTAATAGAGGCATAACTTTCCAAAATATAAAATTAGAGGAAAGTCTCTCTCTTTCACTATCTAATCTCCCTTCTAATTAAAGTTCTATTTGGTGTTTAAATTAAACATACTAAACTACTTGAGATGAAACCAGTATTCTTAACTCATTGCTTGGTAGAAAACATTTCACTTTATCTTCAAGAGATTATTACGTGGTTCAGTTTTATCAGTCGTAACCCATTATTAAATATAAATACCAACAATAATAAGTTGTCACGTAATCAAAGATTTACGTTGACAACTTACTATTGTTTAGCACCACATTTAACATAATGGTCCTGAACCACGCCCAATTTTTTCTTTTTCATTTAATACTCCCTTCGTCCCAAAATAAAAAAAAAAAATCCTCCTAACAAGACCGAAATGAGGGTGGATGATAAGAAAATTGGTGGTGGTGTTGCCCGTGGTCGTCACGACGAGAGCCACCACTAGGGTGGTTCTCCTTCTCAATCATCCACCGGAGATGAATAAAATCATCGACGGATATAGGGAGCCGCAAAGGACCGTCGAAATGATACCCGTAAACCTCTCTAGCACGGTCTAAAACACCAATGAATAAAGGGTGGTACAAGTACCATATAGGAATAACAAATTTTTGTAATTGACATTTTTTATCATAATCTTGATAAATTTTATTATGATTTATTTCATCATCTTCTAAACCAACTTGGACCGCCAAAAATCCCTTCTTCACCTTGATGTTGTTGTTGTTGTTGCTTTTCTTATCGTCGTTTAGCATGATGAATGAGGTCGTTTTGAGGAGAGAGAAAGTGTAATTTAAGTGTTTGTGTTGTAAAGTTGGTGGTGGTGGTACAAAGTTGTGACTAGTGAGTGTGAATTTCATCGTGAGGGAGGTGGTTATATATATATAGAAGGGAGGTGTTTCTTAAGGAAGGTTGGTGCAATTATATTAATAATTATTGTATATTATTGGGCTAATTATAAACCCAAGATTACACGCCTTAGTCATCAAGTACAACGTACATGTCATATTGTTATACTTCGTACATTTCGAAAATATAATACTCTCGGTGTCTATTTTTTTAGTTGTATTCGTCTTATTTTCATTTCTTTTAGATGCGTAATTTTAAGACCATATAGATAATAAGAAACGAGTATAAGTGAATTTAAAATAAAATACACTGCTATAAATATTACATGCAAACCCTCTCTAGTTTAACCACCCATAACAATATAGTACGTTAAGCTAATTTTAAATGAGTTTATTTATGTTACACGGTATACCAAATTAATACTTGCAACACTCTAATCTCTATGGATTGAGTAAAATCCATTATTACAACATGATCTCACAATTACTCGTATCATTAATTGTAAGTTTGTTACTCGTATTCACTTTGTTCCTTAAAAAAGAGCAATCTTTAAAAAACAGATGGAATACTGGCGAGGGTGTAACAGTATAGTAGTGGTATTTGGCAAGAAATTGAGTTATATTTTTGGTTGTTGAGTGGGTGTCAGTTGGTACGGCATACGGAATAATAGTTAGGACACTTGGGACGGTGTCCCATATTTTGAGGTGTATACAGTATGTAAACATGTAATAGGATACCTTTGGTGCGGTTTCTTTGGCCCTACTTGTACAGCCTTATACGTACTATAACGCTCCTTTTTCTCTCCAATTTGACATACAATACTAATTACTCCGTATTTGGTTAGTTGATTCATTATTGATTACTTGAATGCACCCCGAGTTAATGCACGGAATAAAAGAGAAAACTATTTTGTTTCCGCGTAATATACATATATAGATTGATACGGAGTACAGAGTATAAATTGTACTTCATATAATACATGAGCAGTTATTTAAGAGAGCGTGTCTAATTTTTAAAAAATACAGATCGAGTTATACGAAATAGAAAGGAATTTTAGAAGATTACGGTGAAAAGTTAGAATTTTATATTTTTATTTTTTGTAGACCTTGTGCATGTATAGGAATAGTATTGTGGCCTAATTGAAGCTTATCAAGTAGGATGATATTCTACCATATATATGATATGATCCTTCCATTTCTATAAAGGCAATTATGTAAAAGTATAATAATTGTACTTGATGAGCCATAGTCAACATTTAGGGCCATTATGAATAGAGTGAATCTCCATATTCTAGATGTAGTATGTACTAAATTCCTCTACATACCAAGATGGGCATGATCAATTGTATGCATGTCCAATTATCGCAATTGATAATATGAGTCAAAGTTGAGTTGATTACATAGGTAGATCGATATTGCTTTTTTAAGAAGTCATCTTGATTGTGATTATAATTTTGTATATAATTTCTCAAATCAGTAATTTATATTCACATTAAAACGTGTAATTTAGTACTTTGGAATTTGTTAAGGGTAAAAATACCCCAGGTACGTGGCCCAATCTCATAGTGACACGTGGCCCAATAAACAGGCGACACGTGGCCCTATGAGAGTGAGACACGTGTCCACCTGTCATGGTGACACCTGTCAGCCATCTCTAAATGCCCCAATGCTGAAATCAGAAAGAGAAAAGGGCCCTGATGACCTCAGGCCCAAACCCCGAGAAAACCTTGAAAGCCGTAAAACGGCGCCCCCCACGACACGTGGCGACCTCTGATTGCGTAGCCAGTCATGTCACGAGATTTTAGGGCATAAACCCTAGGGGGCACATGCTCCCACCCCTATATATACCCCAATCATTTATGATGGGAGGGGTGGATTTGGAGGTGACATTAATACAAGAGCACTAAAGAGCTCCAACTTCTCTCTACTTTCTCTCTCTAGCCTTTTCCGTTTCCGTTCACTAACTTGAGCGTCGGAGGCGAATATTCCGATCACCGGAATATTCGTTATTTTGCAGGTGTCCGAGTCTTTGTCAGCAGAGCGTGACCAGTATCCGAGGGAATCACAAAAAACCCCGAAACAGAATTTACATTCACATTTCATATTATCTTATGCTTAATTTAGATCTATTTTTGATTGACCTTAACTCACTTGAGTCAAATTCCCCATCCGTCACAACCTTATTATCTTATACACATATAATCAACCAAGAATAAAATAACATAAGATTTATCGTGCGCCACTTCTCATTTGTGAAAAGTCCCTCTTCGAATCCTCAAAGTGTTTAATTAGCTTCTTAATTAAATTTGACTCCACATTACTTAAGCTTTGGACCTTAGAACAAGCAAATATAGTACTTAATAAAATTATCACTTTACCAAGATTAAATAAATTAAAGAATTAAAAAAAAAATCTAGAATGTAGTAGGTTGTTGTCATTTGGTTTGTCTATTGGTGCATATGATTCCATATTAACTAAAAACTAATAAATGTGGGCAGTTTTATTGGCTTAAACTTTTTATAAGTGGTGGTGGCTTTTTTGTGGACATTGCATCATAGTAGTACTGGTTGTACTTGTTTGTGCTCTTTTTATGTCCTCCAACTTCATGCTTACTTGTATTATTTTACTTGCTAGTTGCTAAATTAAACAAATCATCCATATCTTGTTTGTGTGTGTGATTTTATATACTTATTATTTTAAGTTATCCTCTCTTTTTTATCCCATTGATAAAAATAGAAAACGCTGATTATTTTTATCACTTCGTAATTAGATTGAGCAGTAACAATATTAAATCTAATCAAGACCATCTTTATTTCTAAATGGCTAATAAGAATTTGTTAAATAAGTTATGAATAAGCGATTAAGTTAATTTATATGGCAGCACGTATACTTTGGTGGTCTAGGAATTGACAAAAGGGGAACGTTAAAAATTTATGCTTCCGCTTATCTAATAAGGAGTAAGCTCTTAGCATTAATTAAGTACCATACATTGAATTTGAAACCTTTCTTTGCAACATCGGTAACTTAGTGACTTAACCTAATTTTATTATCCAATTAGGTTTATAATAACTTATTACTTTATATCTAAAAAAAAAAAAAAAAAACTTACATATTAATTCCATTCATAAATAAATCCCATCTTTCTTTTCTTACCTTTATTTATAGTTTTTTTGTAGATGATGATAGAATCATAGAATGATAAAGAGAGTAGATGTTTATTGATTGTATCCTTGTAGAATATATCATCTACGACTCTATATGAGTTAATTAATCATTAAGGGGTAGGGCTAAGGTTCATGTCTCCTTACCTCTATAACAAAAGCTTAAAACTATTGTGTGGATCATCCACTTTTCAGAAATGGAATTAGGCATCGTATTCTTCAACTTTCAAAACCCATAAAACTTGTAAAAAATGATTTTTAATTTGTAGTGTGTATCAAATTTTAATCAACAAGAATTTGTTTTTATGTATAAAATATAGTATATGACAATTAGTATTTGCATATATGAAATAAAAATTTTCATATGTATTAGCGAAATTCAACTTTAATTAGTGGAGTAGTTTTAACCAACAAAAAAAAAAAAAATTACTCTTGGATATAAAAGGCTCAATTCACTAAATCGGTTAAAAAGAATCGAGCCTAAAATAAAGTCCTTCAAGGCTACAAGCCTTGTGTGACTTCCAAATTAAAGTGAATATCATAATTTGTGAATTGCCCACCAACAATGAATTATAACCTCATGCATGTACACCTCAAAGGCTCAAACCACCACTACACTACCATTTGTTAGAGTGCATAAAGTATGTATATCCAACATCATCTCCATCCACGGATGCTCCATAACTTATTGTCATCAAACTATGCATTATTTCTACGCCACTACCTATATTGTCATCATCAAATTCTCATAGTATGCCACTAAATAACTAAAACCTCAAATATATATGAATCTTAGCATTCGATTGTTCAAAAAACATCCCATAAGAACTAAGTTTATCATCAATAAGTATATTAAGAAGTACGTGTATTAAATAGTTTAAAAAAATTTAATAATTGGCCATAATAGGAAAACAAGAGAACAGTTTGTGGGAGTATATAAATTTAAGGATATAATTAATTATTTAATTAAACTTTAACTTAATTTTTTTGTTAAGGATTTTGGGAAAAATTATATTGATGTAAATTTTTGTTAAAGACGGGTTAAGCAACTTCTATTTATGAGGCTTCAAAAAAAAAAAAAAAAAGCAACTTCTATTTATGATGCCTTGTCTGACCAAACGCTAGCTTTTTTGCAAGAATTTTCCAAGACGTTCCAATTGGCCGTATGACTACATAGCATTAGATTATCATTTGTAAAACAATAATGATGGCTATTACGGTTATACGACAGTATCATTGTTTTTGTAGTTCTCTATATAATATATTCGAAATAAGGGTCAGTTGGGGTCTGTTCACGTTTACTAAACTGAATTGAATTGAATAGAGCTTAAATGAATATTTTATGAGAGAAGAAAATTTGGAGCTGAACTGAACTGGACTGAACTGATTGGAGCTGAACTAAACTAAATTGAAGTAAAATGAACTGAAATTAAGCTGAAGTGAACAGACCATTGATTTAGTAGAGTACGATTATTCTGGCTTAATGTACTGTACTTGATATTTTCATATTGAAAATTGTTTTCTGACTAAGCAAAAACAATAATGGGACTAGCTAATTTTTTGTCATATAAATTGAATATTGCATATTTGAAATCATAGCCAAAAAAATGTGCACGCTTCCATTTGTTTTTCCCTGAAAAAAGTCGTTGATAAGTGGACTAACTTAGCACGGCGTTATCTTATCGAGCATGAATGGCCAATCCAATCCTCAATTCTTTTAGTCAATATCCAACGTATCTTCTTTAATAAAAACAAATAAAAATAATTCTCCCTACTTGGTACTCCAATTTTTCATGATACCCCTAAATGAGATATAACGCTCTTTCTAAACTTCTCTTCATATTTGGTGCATATCATTGAAATTGAGTTTAGAAACAAAGGTAATGTATTTAAATTGATACTCCGGTTGAAAATTTTATATGATCATATAAGTATGTAGGGTTGTTTATAAGTTCAAAAATGTACTGGTTTGGATCAAATCATAGGCAAATAATTTAAAAATGCAATGTGCGGAGACTAGATCGCATCAATTTTTTCCATTCCAATATAATTCAATTCATTTCGTTTTTTCCGATATGAACCAACTTTTAAGCACCCATAAAATTCCAGGTCGATATAAAATATAAAAGCTCATCAGATCAGTCATTACTAAACTCGAGAATTTAGGAAAATAGCTAGGGTCTTAAAATTAATTTTCACGTCCACTTGTGGTGTGTTGAAGAAAGTTCACCTAATTTAATCAATTGAGGAGTATCTAGAAATAGTAGTGAAGTGAGTCTACACAACTTCTACCTTGTAGTACGGAATACTAAATAGAAAAAGTATAAAAATACAAGTCAAAAGTAAGATAGAATATCTTGAAATCTAGTACAGTACGGCTACCTAATTTCCGTGCTAATCAATGGTACGTGACATCCTTCGACACCAAAGTAGTACTTACTCCACTTCGTTAAAATTTTTAAACAAAGGTACATGCAAATCTTTCACTTAATTCAACATTTCCAAAGGTGTTTGTTGAATTTTCCTATTTTAATTTTAAAGTGAGAAAAGATGCAAGTGGTACATGTGTCATCACCAAAAAGCACATTTACGACATTTCTATTCATGTTACAAGATTGAGATGTATTTGTACCTCATATATCTACGGAATACTCCGTATTTGTTATCCATCGTTTTAATGTTTGCATGATAAGATCCGATAATTGAAATATATTCTCTCTTCCACGATACATAGTAACAAAACAAATTTATTGGGTTGTGACAATTTTTTTCCTTATATTTAGATTTGCAATATATTCTCATGGAAAAACATTATTACTTTTTTTTTTTTTTTCTCTAAGTACAGTAGCATGAGAAGGCTTGGATACATAAAACTTATTAAAATCATGTTAATTGTTTTGATATATTTTTTGGGTAAATGAAGTAGTTAATTAGTAACGATGATATTAATAAGTGATTTTACATTATACACTTTTAATTAAAAAAAAAATACGGAGTATCAATATTGATCAATTTTAATCAATAAAAATTAGTTCCAAAAAGTAAATAATCCGTTAAACTTAGTTTTTACTATGCAATTTCAATTTAATAAACCTTCTCCAATCAAAATTCTAGAATACATAAAAAGAGTTGGTGGCTAAAGAAATATGAAAGGTGCTTTCAAAAGAATCTACAATATACTCCATATATATCACATCTTTAAAGCTTCATCACATATCTTTTTGGTCCAACAATTACTCATGTTTTTAGTTTTAGTGGGAAATGCTACGTGGTGGTACGTTATTTTGAGTCAAACTATATTAAGCCAATTTCAAATTAATGATGTCTAGATGCATGAAGACTAGATAGGTCATTTGATTATCTTAATTCAATTCTTTTCTGTGACGTGCACTTAATTATAATCTATGTTCAAGGAATTTTGCTTAGGATAAAGTAATAATACTTTGCATGATACCTAATCAAGTTTTAGTATAAATTAACTTCCAATAGTTTCATGATGATTATTTTGAATTTTTAGTGACAAGTATATGTTTGATTATATTTGCAACCTATTAAGAACTAACACACTTTTAAGTTATTTTTGAGGTGTCTCTCCTTTCCTTAAAACGGAAGAATGGATTAATGAGGTGTACGTACCTAGCTATCATGAACCTTGTTTAATTTCTTAGATAGCTTGAGATAATTATTAATGGTTTCGATATTTTCTAAATAAGATATGAGATTTTTATTTATTTATTTATTTTATTTTATTTTATTTGGCCTGGTAGAATGTTATGATACTTATGAATCACAAGGGCATTTACATACAAATAGGGAAGGGAAATTCAATTCGAATGTGTGGCATGGCCTTACGCAATCGTATTTAGGCATTCGGTACGTGTTTGCAATTAGGTCAAGATCTCATTATTAGTAGGTATGAAGATTTATTACTCCCTCCGTCCCAAAAAGAACGACCCATTTGGCCAAAACTTTGTCCCAAAAAGAATGACCCATTTGCATTAAAACACCCACCAATTTGCTACAATATTTGCACAAAATTAGCTTCCCCATATAAAAATTTGATTTTCCATGTTATTTTATTACTTTCTCTCTCTATTTTTTTACAAACTCCATGTAAATTTATCTTTCCAATATACTTTTACTTCTTTTTTACTTAACTTCCTTAATACCCGCGTAATCAACCCAAATGGGTTGTTCTTTTTGGGACGAAAGGAGTAGAAAAAAAAATTATTCTTTTTCTTAATGATAAGGGTTTTATATAAGACTAGACCCAAAAAAAATTTAGTCTAAATTTCTATTCAGACCGAATTATGAATGTATAAATCCATAACATAACTTATATTAAATCTCAATAAACACTCAAAATTTCAATTTTTATGGAAGCTGATCTATACTTGATCGTTGTATCATCATTCTTCTCTAATTGATATAGAACGTCAACTCATTTTCCATTTGTTCATTAATAAGCAACCAACTAAGTTAAGAATTCCATAGAAATAGTTTAACCTATCGTATGTGTTAGGATCTTTGCAATATACATTATTATGTATAATTAGACACAGAAAAATATGTTTTATTAGTAACATTTTATAGCTTGAAGCATTAAGATCGATAATTATTATACCTTAAAAGTATCTTAACTTGTTAGTTATATTTCACGATGAATATGATATTGCTTATTAGTTTAAGAATAATACATGTGAAGTTATCACTTTATAAACTTGTAATAAGTTTTGGTGCAAAAGTAAAGGGGAACTTCTCGTTTAGCTTGATTTGTGGAATTAGCTTTAACCGCCTTGCTTAATATCAACAAGTACCATGTGAGCAAAAACTAGGATATGTTTTGAAAGCTAATTTTGTTTAGCTTGCACATACTTTATATGTTCATCATTCATGTATGAGAAATGGACACTATGTTAATAAGCATAACGCTAGGTAGGGTTTCCCTAGTTATGATGTGTGGTTAATTAATATTACACGTGTATATGTTTATTAATTCTACTTCATATATTTTTTTTTTTTTTTTTTTGTATTTTCAGATATTATATACAGAATATTGCGTATAATTGATTATTAGTGGTCCCATTATATAATTTAATAGGCAAATATATAATAGCCTTATATTTCAGAATTTTAAATCGGCCATTATTTTATTGAAAGTAACTCATCACTTACTAAAGGCAGGTAGCTAGTTCAAAATCATTGAATTAAATTTAAGTTTATTTATCTTTTATAAAAGAAAAAGATATTAGTGAAAGAAAGATAGTGAATAACTTGACTAGAATCTTAGGCTTAGGTCGATATAGTTTTATTTTTTGCGCCATACATACATAAATTGACAACACGATTCCTCCATTTTTATACTAAAGCCAGTAATAACATACTACGTATATACTCTGTATTCTTTAAATACGTCCAACAAAGATTGGAAGAAGTACATTTATTTGAACCGTCTAACATTATTATCTTCCTGTCTAAGAGAATAAGCTATCCAAATAACCTTCCTAATCGATAAGGCTTGAATCCTATGTGGTTACCATTATCAAGAATTTGTAACAAACATACCATGCATAAAAATTAAATTCAAAGTCGGACTACAAGATATATAATATATGGATCACATATATCCCTTAGATAATTAAATATGCATGACGACCTTATATTATTAGCAATTCAATTTAGATGCTGCATGCTTGTATTTAATGTAGTAAATGTACAGAAATAATAATGTTAATGCGGTTATTTTTATAATAAAAATAAAAAATAATGTTAATGCGGTTGCATTGTTACATTTAGATTAAAATAAACCATAATAGAGGTCAATAGATCTGATCCAGTTACCTGCATTTGGTGGATCAGTTCTTGGATCATGATCAAATCCATTTTTGGATAAGCCTCAATTTATCAGTGGTAGAATAAAAGTTTGTAAGAATTCACATTTATGTGCATGAGATCACTAACTACTAGCTCATTCACTCCTCTGCAAACTTTTTGGATAAACTTTGCCTTATACTCGTATCCATAACAAATATCCCGTGTTTATCTAATTTGAACTGTTTTACATTGCTCATAAAAAATTGTCACATTTCATGAAATAATACAAATAACCCGTCTGTTTGAAAAAACAAGAGAGTTATATTAATCACATTCTAAAAAGGGACTACTATAATAATGTGACAGCTAAATTTCGACGGAAGAATATATAGCGTTAGATTTTGATATTATTTATGTTAGTTATATGGAAAAATGTGGTATTTGAGGAATTTAAGGGGGGGGGGGGGGGGGGGGGGGAGGTTGTCCAATTTAAAACAGAAGCTTCGAATTTTTCAAGGTTCAATCCACATATTTCTCAGATGGGCTAATTGAGTGTTGTGCCTATCAGATAGATAGGGATAGTAGGAAATACATTTGCCTCCAAAGTTGGCAGTTGTTTTTGACTACTCGAACTAATTTTTCATAACATAAAGAGCCAATTCACCTACTAGCCTTTTCCTAAACACCTGTGTTAAGGCCAAACACTAGCTAGCATGATGCAAGCTTGGATAGCTACATCTTCTCTTTATGTGAATACTCAAATTCCATCCTAATAAATCCGTGTCAACCGACCGTGTGTAGTTAAACACGCTAAAGAGTATTACATTTTTTTTTTACGCATGTTTAATGTTCATGCTCTATTGTTTTGTGCTTAAAATTGTGAGAGGATATAATTTTACACTCGAGTGTAGAATGGACACCTTGATTTTATGTATGCATCTATTTTAATTCTTCCTGTATTTTCAAAGGGGGTAAAGTATTGCTAGACTAAATTAACCCGACATAAAGTAATATCTCGCAATCTCAAGTTTGGTAATGGATCTAGGTCTAATCATCTTTATATAAAGTCATTAGATAATATGGGCACCTTGCCTTCAATTTTTGCCTTAGAAGTTAACCCAAACTGGATACCGCATGTTCTCATCAGAGTGCTTTGTTTTCACAGGCTTATACATTGCACATGTAGCATGAGCCCAATTCCGCCTGATGCATTTAGGCAGACCATGAGTCCGAAAAAAGTAAGCTCGAGCTCGAACTAATCGAATCGAGCCGTATTCTACCTGATCTAAGACTACATCATGAAATTAGAGTATTGAGAGATAAATAAAGCACAAGAGATGCCACAAACAAGAGAATTTTCCCCTTGTTTTGCTGATTGAACATTAGATTAGCTTTAAAATTGCTTAACCCAGTTACACAAAAACATTTCCCCATATTTCCAAACAGCTTAATATATAAATGAGATATATTTCTCATCAAAAAAGACATTATTCAGTGAAATTTATCACATTCTTTAAACTAACAATCATATGCCCATACCAGAAGTCCGAGATTCAGACATCGTAGCTAAGCCTAACAAATAAGATAACAATCTAACGCAGTAATTAATTTTTGTGATTGTATCAAAGATGTACATATTTAGCTTTAAACTTCGATTTAGTAGGTGTAACCCTTGACGAACATTCCCTTCTGTGCTTCGTCACTTTCACCCTCAACAGAGTATTTCCCGAGTTGGGCAAGGGAATTTGCCTTAGTGCGAGCCAAAAGAGCCTTCTGGGCTGCTTCTACATTCCAAGGACGTCCTTTCCATGTCTTAAGCACGCTGTTTTGTAAAGCACGAGCATAAGAGAACGAGACGTGCCATGGGTTTGGGCTCTGATTCATTGCGTTGAGGTTTAAGGTGGCTTCGACTTCAGACTGTCCTCCAGACAAAAACTAACAGACATAACAGGATTTTATTACTCTTAAAACATAGAAAGACACTATTACTGTTTTCTTGTACCCAAATTTTAATTATCAGCATTGAACATTCTAACATATTACACGATAAGAGTACGCACAAACATACCATGATTCCAGGAACAGCAGGAGGCACTCTTCTCCTAAGCATTTGAAGGGTAAATTTAGCAATGGTTTCAGGAGAAGCCTTCTCTTTGTATTCAGCTCCGGGCGTTACCATGCTGGGCTTGAGAAGTATTCCTTCAAACATAACGTTGTTTTGAGCCAAGTAGTAAAAGACTTCAGACCACACTCGTTCTGCCACATCAAGTGTCCTCTCAATTGGGTGATCACCATCAAGAAGGATCTCTGGTTCCACTATGGGGACAAGACCATTGTCCTGAGAGAATTATAACATGCATGAACATCAGGAAGACATGTACACATTATAAGCAGTATGAGTCCCTGATTTTTTTTTTTAGTGTCTTTGTTTTTACAGATAGATGAAATCTAGCTTCGAAATTACTTGGAAGCATTTATAATGATCTGAAGGTTCAACTAGCACGAGAAATCATCAAAGACAGTTTTCACACACTAAGAGCTACTGTTTATAAAAACCATAATTTACCAACGGCATCATATTTGAAGACAGCCCACAACTATGTAGCTCTGTACATCCCTTCACTGAAGTGTAGGATAGTTCAGATTAAGATACTGACTACCGACAACCATAAGGATTGTGTGAAATATGAAAAGGCTACCAATGAAAGCGTTTATCCTAACGGAATACAGAACATATACTGGTCCATAACTTCCCTATAGTCACGGCCACACATACTACTTCAAAATGTCTGATAGAAGGCTATCACGCTATATATTACTGCAATGATCTGTATTTGAATTCTTCATTATATCAATAGGGAGACTGTCCAATCCTATTTTCCTATGTCAGGACAAAGAAAATTTGGATCACAACTGATCCATAAATCAAATTGGTTCATTAATTCAGCATTCACTTAAGAGGCAGCACATAGGAAATTCAAGTTCAGTGCTGTGTGGCAAGGATCCAACTAGCAAACTTTTTATACCTACTTTTCCGGTGTACTAAAAGTCTAAAACATGTTCATTTCACTTCAATAAACTGAACAAGCTTGTGCCTAAAAACTAACAGAATCAGAGGCACCATATGCTTATATGACTTGAGATGTCAGCGCTTATTGAACTCATATGTCTCAGAATGAATCCAACTGATTCTATAATCCATCGAATACTATGCAAAATTTGGGTGTGCATATTGTTTAGTCTTGATCCTATAAACATTTTATTAGAAGCTTAAAATTGTACCTGAGAGATAGCAGCATAACGAGCAAGTCCCCAAGCAGCTTCCTTGACAGCCAAAGCAGAAGGTCCACATGGAATACTTACAACTGTACGCCTACATTTGTGATAGGGATTTCATGGCTAAGTAAATATTATTGATATCTCTGCCGTTTAACTAACGGAGGAAAACATAGGAAGAAAATCTCACAAGTCTAATGCATCTAAAATTGGCTTACCATTTTGCAAAACGAGCACCCTGTTTATAGTACTCAGCAGATCTTGACGCCAACCCATCTAAACCTTGGCACCAAGATTCATTATACGAACCTGGCAGAGGAGACAAACCCTGGAAATGAAAGAGTGACAAAATGATTTTAGAAGGTCATCTATCATAGAGCATTATTCACCAACACCTAGCAACTGTCAAAATGTGGAAGATGTGTACATACCTTGTCGACTTTGATGCCAGGAACAATGTTCTCATCACGTAAGCAGTCGACAAATTTCTTCCCATCTGTTGTAGACTGGTAAAGTGTTTCCTCGAACATAATAGCACCAGAAATATATTCACCAAGGCCAGGGGTTGTCAGTAGAAGCTGCCTATAAATCTGACGATTCTCTTCTGTGTTATCTAAGCCAATTGATGCCAATCTCTTCCCACAAGTTGCGTTTGATTCATCGATGGCAAGGATACCACGTCCAGGAGAGGCAATAGTTTTCTGCACAGGTAACTCAGAAATCAATAGCAGTTTGAATAAAAATCAGAGCTATCTACTAGTGTCATCACTCATAAGGCCAAGAAAAGTAGCATGAGACTAGCATATACGTTAAATTATTGATTCAGGTGAAAAAAATTACCACAAGATATATTTATATATAAAGAGTAAACATTTTTTAAGATTACAAGCATCCCACCAGATAACCCCAAACAAAGGTGTCCTCAAGATGTAGGATCAAGGTAGCAATCTTACCAACAATGTGCATCAATCGAAATATATAAACAATCAAATTCATTGGGTATTAATTTGTCATTGTATGACCACAAAAAGCAAAAAATTGCAAAGAATTAGAGTGAGGATGAAATTATGCCACTCCAATTCAATTCGACTTTCTGCTGTTGGATACTTAACTTAGCAGTCTAGCAGACACAGGACATAAATGTGTAAACTTGCAATTAGGCCAAAAAATCACAGATTGTTAAGAAAATAGCAAAGACTCACCCATGGACTATCCATACACTATAATTTCAGTCTATATGTTCAATGTTCATTGTTCCATAGACCCTTTATTCGGAATTAATAGTCACATACTCATATACAATTTAGGATTTCCTGAAACTTTTTTGTCACATATTCTAGAAACATCAATGCCTATGATCAGATTGTTTAACATGTCCTTCCATGAAAATTGGAAATCGGAATAATGTGATGACAAATAATTGACGGAGCAAAGCAGCGAGCACTATGTACTGTCACAGCAACAAACCCTGAATCTCTGGGAACAGATTTAGAGAAAACCCAACACATTTACATATCATCTACAGTAAGAACTATAGACCCATTTTCAGCACCAAAATCACAAAATTCTCCAAGAAACCATACATATTGTTAAACTTAAGCAATCAAATATCAAGTGATCAGTATTCAGTACAAATAAAAATTAAAATAAAGATCATGCTAGGCAAAAAATACAAAAAACTACAAATGAAATGAAAAACATACAGCAGTCTTTACAAGCTCATCAGTATAAGAGCTTGAGCTGGCACGGATTGGCATGGAAACTCGGCGAGTTGTAAAGAGTGTCGATGATCCGACATGGGAATTGAAGGACTGTTGTCCCATCCATTGTGATGATGCTCCATTAAGCTTCACCAAACCTGTAGATGCCATTGTTGATCCCTCTCCCTCCTTTGTTAGTCAACTTTTGCTTAAAAATAATGCCAAAAAAGTCCTTGAGAACAAAGTTATAAACTTTTGGTAACAAAGTTTGACTATGATATATATATCAATCATAAAGCATGTGTGACAACAAGAAAAGTAGTTAATCATAATTCATAATCTCAACAACCAAAACTCCAAAAGGTCCACTACAAATCTACACTGGTTGGTACCATAAGGTGGTGCCAAGATTAGAGGATTAATGTAAAATCTCAACCCACTAAAATTCGACAACTAAGTTGGTTAAGTCTTTCGGGTAGTACCATCTTATTCAAAACCCTTCTTTATCTCATGAGGTATTAATTGGTAGTTTTAAAATGTCATCGTTACATTAGGTTTCATACCAAAACCCCTCCCCCATTATATGTACGGATGTACCTCTTATATACAAAATGAATTATCACGAAATTGAAACGAGTAATGTAACAATTAAACCAGTGAATAACATTGTATCAGTATTAAAACCTCCTAAGTCCTGCTTGTAACACCCACCTAATAAAAAGAGGCCAAAAAGGACAACCATACCATTACACAAGCACCCACTAAAACCAATAGTGGGAAAGGCATCTCAATTCAATAAAGTTTAATTTTTTTGTCTACGGCAGAATCAATCTCCAATCTCTAATAATACCAAGACAATTATTATTATTATTATAATTTTATAAAACAAAAATTCGTAAATAATACAATACGGAGTATTTATTAAAAATACAATTAAAAGTATGAAATTTATGTCTAATAATAATTGGATTAATTAACGAATTGAGGAGAAGAAAATGAGTATAAATTGGCTTACAGTAAATGGAGGCGAATTACAGAAGAAGAGAGCTTCAAAAATAATTACTTGTAGTATATTTTTTCAATAAAATAATGGGGAAAAATTCTGTATATTAGTTTGGGTGTTAAAATCACAGAGTAATTGAAAATTGACCTTCACCAACCCAGAAAAGGTCCTGTTTCACTGTTTGATGTAGACTGTAAAAGTAGTCGCATAGGGTATTAGGGTACATCTAGAGCAAATCCTTTTTTTTTTTTTTTTTTTTTTTTTGATAAAACAGAATTTTATTTTATTTTTAGCCAAAATTAGAAAATTTTCAAGTATTTTCACTAGTTGCATATTTTGGTAATTCACTTTCCCTCTCATCAATTATTTCGGCTATTTCCTCGGAGAAAGTACAAGTTTCTCAACATGAGAACATATTCCTATAATTCTCGATCAATACATTATTTTAATCACAAATTTCTTTAATTGTCTATTAATATTTAAAAATTACATATAAAAACAATGTGTATTAGAATTTAGAAACATAAATTGTTAAAGCCGGTCAAAGTACACATGTGAATATTGTAAAACTCAAAATGGTGTAACTAAATAAAAATGAAAAAAGTAACTATTTTACATTTAAAAGCATGTGCTTTAAATTTCTTAAACATAGACTATAATAATATGATAAAATATTAAGTATAATACATAATCATTATACTATTTTAAATTAATAGTTTAATACTCTTATAAAAGTGTGTTTAGATCATTAGATTTGATACGGATATCATACTCCATAAGAGTTGACTTATACAATAAAGATAGAGATATTTATAATTGATTTTGATTATTATTGTTATTGGGTGTGTTCGGCGCTAGCTTTTGAGTAGCTTTTAGGTAGTTTTTAGTGGTTTGACCAAGTCAAACCACTACTTAACAAAAAATGTGAGTGTTTGGTAAGGTAGTGGTTAGGGTAGCTTTTAGTGGTGGAGGTAGCTTTTGTGAAAAGTTAGAAAAATTAGCTTTTGAAATTAGAAGTAGCTTTTGAGATAGCTGTTGAAAATTTAATCTATAGTTTTAAAAATAAAATATTGATTTTTATATGTAACAGCTAGTCACCCGCTACTTTACCGAACACTCATATCTAAATTATTTATCTTTACAGCTAACAGCTTGTTGACAGCTAACACCTACCTACACAGCTAACAGCTGCCTCCACAGCTACAGCTACCTTCACAGCTATATTTTGCCGAACACGCCCATTGTTTGTTAATAATAATACTTGCTTTAAAGTTATAATTAGTAATAGGAAGCTGATAATGCCTTAATATCTATCTAATTTTTTGATATTTGGTTCTTGTTATTGTTTGTTAGTAGTATTACTTGTTTTAAAGCTATAATTAGTTATGTGAAGCTGTTAAGGCCTTAATATCTATCTAATTTTTTTCCTAAAGTAGAATTAAATGTATATATAAAAAGATCTACAGAGTATTAAGTTTGGTGTAATTACTTAAATGTGTGTCATCACCCGTACATGCCTTAGCTTGATAGTCGATACTAGCTTAGCTACCCTATTATCTCTACATACGAAGTAACATATTAAGGGCCTGTTCTCTTACGTTGAAATTCAGTTCAGTTCACTTCAGCTGAGTTCAGTTCAGTTCAGTTCAGTTCAGCTCAATTCAGTTCAGTTCAGTTAAGTTCAGTTCAGCTCCTAATTTCCTTCTCTTATAAAATATTCATTTCAGTTCAGTTCAGTTCAGTTCAGCTTCAGCTGAGTTCAGTTCAATTCAGCTGAGTTCAGTCAATGAGAACAAGCCCTAACTTTGTATGTTTAACCAAACAAACATGTGAACTTTTTCATACGGATTATAACCGCTTGTTTTCAAGACATTATAAATAACCCTATTTTACGTTTATTAGCTATCCCTCTAAAAACTACAGTACTTATCAATAATAATTTATTAATCCCTATTGATGCAAAGAAATTAACCTCATCCTCATTTATATGTGTCAATAACTCCATTCCTACTCTTTATCATTCTCAATTACTTTATACTAGTATGAATTATCTTCTCAATTACGTATAATTATTACTTGTTGAGAAGAGCTTAGCCATAACAAGCCAATAAGCATGACATCTTCACATTATCGGGTACAGCTGTACGGACTATTTAACAAGGCTGTTTATCACTAATTTACTACTACTAGGCCCAAAACCATTTCAAAATCATGTCCAATAAGAACAAACCAAACATTCTTTTTTATTTTTTTTTTTTTTGAAAGAAAACCGTGCATTAATTTACTTTATTTTATTTTTTATTTTTTTAAAAGTAAAAAGTCAAAAACCATGCATTTCTAATATTATTAACAAGTTCCTCTAGCTCTCGTCAAAAAAAAAAAAAAAAAAAAAAAAAAAAAAAAAAACAAGTTCCTCTAGCAATTAATTAATCAAACAATGGGAAAGTACATAAATTCAAGTATCTTCTTAGCAATTTGACAAATAGTAACTATTAGTACCTAATACCAATATTTTTTTTTCGGTGCTCCACCCGTTTCACCCTTTGGGCTAATCAGGATTCAGGGATACCAATATATTTAATAACAAAGGATTATACCATATTTATGCGATGTTATAATTGGTCAAGATTAACATGACGAAAAGATGTTAATTAGGTCATCTAACAACATTTTTGAGCAAACAAGTTGGATTTCCCATTTTTGCATAAGTACTTCATCCCTATAAGTCTATAGCGTGATAAGTTCCTAACATTGACTATCTTGCTTAACTTTTGCAAGTATGTTAAATTCAATTATCCATTTTTATGAGACAATGAGAAGTGCACCTATGATTAATTTATCTTATCAAACCTACTATTGGTCTCAAAAATTTATTGTCTATTACATTAGACTAGGGAAAATGTTCAACCTTCGTTATATTTATACCAAACAATCAAGTACCCACTTGAGAGACATTAATTGTTATTTTACGGACATTAATTGTTGTTTTACGGAGTATTAATGTGGAATCATACATTTCACAAATAAAATAAAGAACAAACAGTGAAAATCGCCAAATGTTATTTTACATTTCCCATTTCAAACCAAAAAAATGCTTTTCCTTGCTGATTAAAATTAGAGGTAGTACGCATGTTTCCACAATTTACCTCCATTTTGCATGAAAATCTATTAAGTCACCTTTATCTTTGACAATACTATTACATAGGTTATTTTTAAGGGAGACGTATATAGTAGGTTAGAATTATAAAGGTTGTCACTTTCAAATAGTTTCCACCCAAATAAGCTGACAAATAATGACGAATTTAAAGAAAAACAAGTCACCAAGAAATTGGAGGGAATTATTGAAATGTATGATTTGTATGAAGAGGCCAATATAACTCTAGAGCAACTAAACAAACATACAATTTTATGAAGCAAATTCATTTCATGAATACTACATAAAATGCCCCCTAACAAATTAAAAACAACAATATAATATGTAAAAATATAAGCTAACTCATAATTACAAGAAGTTATAATCATGCATGCATGCATTCATTCATGATGATCATAATTCATAATGCATCACATTGAGTGGGAATGAAAGAAAGTGTATCCTTTGCAAGATCATGGACCACCATCATGTTTTGTTGTTGAACATTACCAAATATAGACATCCCACTTGATTTTCCCATTGCTAAGCATAATATTCCCATGTCTGAATCTCCAATCATGTAATTCTCGCTAGGTAAGTCCAGATCCGCCTCCTTAAAGTGAAAAACGAATTTTGGGACATCCATACTTTTTGTATCCTTAGGCATTTTGAAGCATAGGTCAAGCCCGGCCGACCCCGAATCATCCAGTGGGAGGTTCATTTGTGAGGTGAAAGCCTTCTTCACTTGATCAAATGCACTTTCTTCTAAGTAAGTGATTGTAGTTCCTGAGTCAATAATCATCCCACCACTCCCATCTTCACTAAGGGTAAAAAGGTCTTTTTTAATTGGCAAGTGAGTTGACCCCACACTAATTCCTTCAAGGTTAAGGTAATAAAATGATGGGTGTGATGGGTTGTGGAGTAGTGGGGTTGTCATAACATTGTTTGCTTTAGAGTTACTAGCTGATAATGTAGAGTTGACATTAGCTAAGGATCCCATCAATAGTGTACTAGTTTTGGACCCATCAATTGAGGTTAAACAATAAGAAAATTTGGGCTCACCTAGTTGTGACACTAAGGATAATGGGCCTCGACCTAGCCCAATTAAGCCAGCACCTTGATTGAACCCGTTACCCTCGTTGTCGGCCCCACACCCGAACCCAATGTTTGGGACCGACACTTTATCGGACCCTCCAAATGTAAACGTCTCGGTGGCTAGGATCCCTTGGGTTGAGGAGTAGTCCCCATATGTGTACATATATTGGCACCCATCTTGGCATGTTGATGAGGGAAGGGCTTGACAAAGGTCATTAGAACAAGACATTTTGGAATAAGTGGATGATTGAGATGGGTCAAAAATGGGTGTGGATTGATCAAAACACTCTTCACAAGGCTTACATTGAGTCCAAACCAAATCACTACCCGTATCCATTATAGCCGAGAATTGGTTAGGTGGGGTTCCTATAGCAACATTCATTAAAAACTCGCCGTTACCTGGATGGACTTTGGACTCAACATCATAAGTGCCCGTATTTGAAGCTAGGACCATTGCATTCATCCTTTGTACCCTAAACTTAGACCGATTGATGCCTCGTTGGATTCGTTCGAATTTTGTATAATTTGACCCATGATCGACGTGTTTAAGGGTAACCCGAAAGCCCATTTGGGTTGGTTTCACTTGATCAAGGGCCCTTCTAGAGGTAGAATATACAGGTTTAGCACAAAAGTATAACAAAGTTAATGAAAATAGTGTAAACTTGAGCAAAGAATGCATGGAATATATCTTCATATTGTTGTATATAGAGGTTTAACTATCTAGGACAAAAAATAGTGTACAAATCACTATGGTTATGAAAAGAGAGGAGGTGTTTAAATTGGAGAGTTAGGAAATGGTCAAGTGTTTTATAAAATGTAGGGAGAAAGAATTTAAGGAAGTACCATAACCTACTTAAGAATGAGAAAGGATAATTAGGCAAACAAGTAAATCTTTACTCGCCTAATTAATTAAGTTGAATAGTAGAAGGTAGGATTTTTACAACTTCAAGGCTGTATTGCTGGTTTGGTGGTTAGGAAAAATGAGAATAAAGACTAAGATTGTGCAACTATATATGCACTAAATCATCTCAAGTTTCTACTTGAGTGCCATTTGTAATTATGGCTTCTACATCTAGAACAACTTTTCTAATTTTTCTTTTAAAATCTTGTAATTCACACTATTATTTTGTAAATTGTAATTATAATGATTCTGTTAAGCACTAATTAAAATGTTGTATTGTGGATCTTAACTTTTACTTGACAATTCTATATTAGTTTCAGTGTACATACATAATGATTCGTTGAAATTTAATTAATCAATTCTCTATATTATTAAATTGTATGGGACACCCGAGTGCACCTAAAAGAAAGGTGACAAGTAGATGACATATGCTGCCCGAGTATGAACTTGATGTAGAAAAGTGATTAAGAATGCTAGAGTTGAGCATTAAGAATTCTGTAGTAAAACAGACTCGATCATGGACCTACATCCATCAATATTATTACAAGGTAAATAGATGCAATCAATCATGGTTGCTTTGCAACAAGGCAACAGCCTTCACCATTAAGATTCAAATTTTCTTTGATATTTGCTAAATTTTCAGCCATTAATTGATATAATTATCATTAATAAAAATATGATTGGATGAGAATGAGGCATAAGGTTGGTAAACTACCTATTTCCTCTAAAAGTTACAAGGTATACTCATGCAACTTTGGTCTATTTATTTGGTTTCCAAGCATTGTCTTGCTTATGTCAATGAACTTTTGTTATGTTAGGTTTGAAGCATTATGCATGAAATCATCATCTTCGCCTTCTTCCTTTTAGATCATTTGACAGCAGTTGCTTCAAATATGCTTATTTTCTCAACCACATACCAGCTGAGAAATACTACATCCGTTGTCTTGCCTGCATGGCTGCGTGCTGCAGACTGATCACAGTTTATAGTTGTCATACCTGCAAGCTGCGAAGCGGATTTCGTTTGCAGATCAAGTAACATTTGTAAAATAAGTGTATACGATAAGACAAATCATTTCATGTAAGTTGCCCTGTATACTAAAATTAACCGAAAAAATGAAACCTGACCAAATTGTTTGACATGTCTACCTTTCAGAGGATATGGAATGTTTGCTGACAAGAAAATGCCCTAACATCTGAAACAATTTGACACATATCTAACATATTATTGTATGTTGATTTGATTGAAGCAATTAGCTATGCTATCAAGTACGATTACCAATTCTGATGTAACAGCCAAATGCATGTTAATCTGAAACAAACGTAAACAAATAGCAGGTAAGACCCTAATTGGCATTAACAAGATTTCAACAATTTGGTCAATAATAGTACAACCAAAAGCTCTTCTTGACCTAAGAAGCTAGCACTACATATATTACTGAACATATTATAACAATACAGTGGACAAAGACTATTATAAGCCAACAGCAGATGATGCTTTGGACCGGGTTCTATTTTTAGCCAAAAGTATCTGATTGGCTCGCTCCTCTTCCTCTTCCAGTTTCTTTCTTCTAGCAGCTTCTTCCTTTTGTCGCTGAATCAACTCCAGTTCTCGCTGGCGTTCCTCCAATTTCCGCTGCAGCTCTAGAGCTTCTTTTCTCTGAGCCTCTTCCACTCTCCTCCGATTCTCTTCAAGCATCTTATCTAGCTCCTCTCGCTCTCTCCGTGCTTGTTCCTGAATAGAATTTTATACATAGGTTCAGATGGCAGCAATATCAAAACACCCTAATGACAAACAACTCTAATGGGTTAAGTTTCTCAAGAGTAATCAAATTAACCATAATGGAAGCAATCACAAAGAAAGGCTAAATATGTTCCTCTGACAATATCATCAGGATTACCCACTTCCACAACTATGGTCTTTAGATACTTCCAACTAAAGGTGAAGATTTTTGTTTCATTAAAAATAAATGACCTTGGTGACAAACTAACAATTATATATAATGGATATTAGCACCACAGATGAAACAATTGATAGTAAGAAAATAAGAATCGGTATCATGGTTCTAAGGACACAATTCTTTATAAAAAATTAGTCACTCTGTCCTAAGGAATACCATCTTTAGTAATAATAGTCACTGTCCTAAGGACACAATTCTTTAGTAAATATAGTAAACTTACTTCTTTCTGCCTTGCCTCCATGAGAGCTGTTTCCTTCTCTTTCTTAAGCTGAGCAGCTACATCATCAAACATTTTCTTCTGGCCTTCCTCTATGCGCCTTTCAATATCTAATTTCACTTCTTCAGAATTCAACTTCTCCTCAACATTCTTGCGTATAGCTTCTTCAATCCTCTTAGCTGTCTCTTCTTCTAATAATTTGAGTTGTATTTCCTGTTGGATCCTGGTTGCAAAAATAACACAAGTCAAGTACAACTGAAGACTGGGTGCTACAGAAAAATCTGACAAACCATATGGGTGATGGACAACAACGATCTCACAGCATGCATATGCTTCCTTTCATTAAGATTATCTTCACTAGTCAGCAGAGAGCTTAGCCTTCAGTAAGATAAATGGCTTACGTAATGCTCCACACTTTAGCAGATTGAACCCTAGCTTATGCAATGCCATACCTCTCTAACAGGTGGCTGGTCCATAACACATGAGATATTTAACACTGGGAACAGTAGGTAAACGACGCAGCACTAGATCATCAAAATAATAAGTTGAAATATAGCAGTAGCTCCCTTCAGAAAACCCGGTAAAGAAGCTCAAGCAACCTGTAGCATATTTAGATCTAATTATAAATTCAACAGAAGCACGCATCAGAATCAGCTTTAAAAGATATGAAAGATGACTACGTATCAGAGGGAGAGCTGCAAGGAAAGGTCCAGGTCTGACCAAGGAAGCACACAAAGGCACAGGGCAAAAGGGAGACAAGGTTGATACTTCACAACTAATGAAGGCGAAAAGTTAACATGCAGGGAAGTCCAATCAAATGGATGGAATTTCAGAGAATTATTACAAAAAATGCAGCACGAAGTTGATTGCCTTCATCTCTGAAACACTAATGCAGAACTTCAAACAGAACTAGATGAAGCAACATGAGTCAGCACCATATGGCATCCCACTATAGACGTTTTCATTCGAGGTAAGGTAAGTAAGCAGGAAGCAACCCTACCCTAACTAGTTGACTTAGTCCAGATTTAAACATAGAAAAGCAAATAGACATCACAAGTGATAAGTTAGAGCTTATGATGGCACATTAATGAAACAACCTTTTCTTTTCTTCTTCTTCTTTCTTTTGTTTCTTTATGGCCTCCTTGCGATCAGCTGATGCCACACTTGGACTACGGGACTTGCGTGGAGGAGATGCAGATGAACTTCTACTTCTTCTCCTCCTATAATGCCGTGCCGTCGGAGAACGACTCTTACGACGCCTTACAGGAGAACGGCTTCTGCGACGACGAGGGGAGCTTGACCGGCTTCTTCGCCTGCATAAGATAATAGTCAGCTCAACTTACAACCGGAGTTTTTAAGGATGTGCTCAATATATTCAAGGTTTCAAGCTTGCCCCATAACTGTATCAGAAATTAAACTTTGGGATCAAAGTAAAAAGAGATTGATTTCCCATCAGTAAAGGTTTTATGGCCCATATCTTGTCTTTGCCACAAATTATTTTCCCTGGTCCATCATTTGTCCTGGGAAATTTTATTTAATTTTTTTTTTTTTTAACATATGCACCTTTTAGATCTAACTTTATTGTTAGAGAAGCCCCTTAAAAAAATGTTTGAAATCATCATTTAATACATTTTTTTTTTTATCACCAGATTCAGGCAAAATATGTCAACAATCCAAAGCTGACCACATTTTTCATGTAATTCAATTCTGCTCGAGTTGTTCATCCTCTAGCCCCAATTCTTTTGAACTTCTTCCCCTCTATCAAACTTTGTTGTTTGAGTGGGATCTTCTTCAATAAATCTTATGAACTCACCAAGTCCAGAAAATATACCTTTTTGATGAGAATTAAATTACTTTTAGCTTATATCTTCTAGCCTAAGATATCAGAACAAATTTCTAGCATCATAAGACAAGTAATTACATGGAAAATTATCCATGCGTGCCATAAAAGAACTCGTCATGGAGCTTTGACAGCCTATTACAAAATAAACATTAAGAATCTCATAAGTCATAACACTAGCTTTAAGCAAATAACTAAAGTACCACTTAATTTTTAAACCCATCAACACCCTCTGAAATACTTCTTATAAATTTATTGACTATAAGCTTGTCCTTAGAGCCTATCCATGATTTCCAAGCATAAAACACACCAATCCACTCATCCATAGCAGCATGCACTTCACTCATCATAAATCCGCGACCATAAGAACTTGTATGCACCAACAGAACAAAAGCATAACATCACACTACAATCAATTTGAATGAGCTGAAGCCAAGTCCTGCTAATCCTAGTCATCGCATACTCATATCAAAGAGCTAGCCACTCGGACGCGAAAAGGAGGATTCAACACTTCAAATTGGACCCAAAAAAATTCAAAATAATCCCGAAAATTGTAATGTAGTTTCCCGATTTTGGATCATATAAATAAACAAAAAAACATTAAAAAAAAAAAAAAAAAATCCCAGCTTGTTGTTGCATCAAAACAATTACCCTCCAATAATTAACTCAAAATTGCACCAAAGATTTCTAAGTTGTAATAATTTACAACAACTAAATGCAAACAATAATCACTAAAATTTCTATCAGGCAAAATTATACCATCAAAAGTAAAACAATTTCAAACACAATTAGCAAGTAAACAACAATTATTATAATTAAAAAAGAGCGATGATAAAATCACCGATTAACAGGCGAACGGCTGCGATCCCTCCTGCTACGGCGGCTATGACGGTGGCTAACAGGTGACGGAGAATATCGCCGCCTATGCGACGGCGAACGCGAAACGCTTCGAGCCATAAATCAATTCATAAACCCTAAAATTGAAATTCTGGGTACCGAAAATTTACTAAAAATTGAGGTTATTATTGGTTAATTTGACACAAAATTAGCTAAATAAAACCCTAAATTGAACTGCAGAGAGAAGAAAAGATGAAGTAAAGGGATGAATTTGGGGGATTTTGGGAGTTTTATTATTGGGCCAAAATAGATTGATTTTGTTTATTTGGGTTATTTTATCGAATCCGGGTCATATTTTGGGGCTCCGAAAGACCGGCCCACATGGAAGAAACATAGAACGACCAGTTCAAGAGATTCAAGTACAAGTAGTATGGAGTAGTACTGTAGTATGGAATTTTATTTTTTTTTTATTTTTTTTTTTTTGTTTTTGTGTGTGTAAGAAATGTTGTTTGTTTTACTTGTGGACTTGTAAATGGAAATTTATTCGAAGTAGTGAGCTGGTGACAATAAATTGGATAAGTTTAAGTGAATACTTTTAGAAAAAAAGATAATCTTATTTTTGTAGGAAACTAAATTATTGGCAAAATAATTTGTATTCAATTGACTTATAAAGATAAATTAGTATAGTTAATTTGTTATAAGTAGTAATGTTTTAGGGCCTATTCACATTTATTGGATTGAGCTGAAAAGCCTGAAATGTATATTTTATGAGAGAGGGAAATTAGGAGCTAAACTGAACTGAACTAAAATTAAGTAAATGTGAATAAACCCTTAATCATAAAAAAAAAAAAAAAAAAAAAAAAAAAAAAAAAAGATGGACTACTCAACATCTTTATTTGTATAATACCTAAACTACAAGCAATTATCAACTTTGAATGATTCAAGCAATGGGAAGTGTATTTCCAAGCTAGTTTGCATGATAATCAACATGATAAACAATTATAAATAGTTAGTTGTTTTTTGTTTTTTTTTTTTTTTTAATTAAAGCAAGATATTTGGTTATTTATTTATTTTTTTGAGGGAGAGATATTTGCTTATATTATTACCCTTTTCGCTCTCCTTTTTAACCTTTATGACCATCCTTCTTTAATTTAGCCTATTGAATAGGTCATTACTCATTAGTGTGTATTTTTGAGAAAAATTTTCTCGAAGTCAAGATTATGTTTAAATGATTAATGAAGATGTTTGTTCGGAAAATGAAGCATAATTAAGACTATTATATTCTATTTATTGTAATCAATAATCCCGTTAAATATTGCATTTACATAAAAGGTATTGTTTGATTCGTCTTTTAAAAAAAATTGTTTAATTCACTTATTTTCAGTGATTTAAGACAAAGATAGCAAGTTCAACTAAAGATTAACAAGCGTCACCCAAAGCCATTTTATCACTAATTTTTAATGAAATCTAATAAGCTAAGATGAATTTAGATGCTTGAATAATCTGAAAATCAGATGAATAAATTGTAACAAATATCAATGTAATTGCCTATGTTGGTAAAATCTCCAATTACAATCACTATTCTACAACAAATCCTTTTTATTGACAATGAATTCTCCAAAATTGTTGAGAGTGAGGGATAGCTCAAGTAATTAAATCTTCCTCTTGATTTAGGGATCTTACTTTTTAGTATCTTTTTTTCTACCTTTGTTGTTGTTGTTTTTTTTTTTTTTTTTTTTGAAACAATTTTTCTACCTAATATGAATATTAAACAATGAGGAAGTCCCGGTTTCTCAATTGAGATACCGGGTTGTGTCTCAAATGCCTTTTTGGCAATTAATTTACCATGTGTGTGGGCCCCTTTGCTGACTTGATGAGAAAGTAGCTTTTATTGTGTTAACGGTGTGACTAACGGCAAATTCTTGTTAGTAAACGTTTCATTCATTCGACACTTAGCTCTTAAAAAAAAAAAAAAAAAAAAACACTCTACTCTATTATTTACTCTAAGACCTGGTGTTTGGCGAAGGCTGACAGTCGTCTTACGGTGGGTGTTCCAGTTCGAGCTCGAGCGTGACATTTGAAGGTGTTTCCCAACAAGGAGACTATGGTGGAAGGTTTTTGCTGAAATTGTAAAATTGTACATGGTCACTTGAGTGTAGATCTATGATGGAAGGTATGTGAGAAATTTCATGTATTTGTATAATTATCTTAAATTTACAGTAATTTTAGCTATTTGATTCTTATAATTGTGTCAATTGATTAGTTGATTAGTTTTTGTTTATGAATTATGTAATTGTGTTGCAATTAAAACTTGGTTGTTGTGCAAAATGGGTTTATCCTAATAGTGCATACAAGGTGTTTGATAAAATGCTTGTTAGAAATGAAGATTTGATCATTTAGGCAGATGAACTTGTTAGGTGTTGAGCCTGATGGGTTTGAATAAGAATTTGCTTTAATGTGATGTAATAAGAATTTGCTTTAATGTGATGTAAGATTGTTTTCCTGCTATTTTAAATCTTCATCGTAGTGTGGGTTGGTAATTTATTGGCTTGGTTGCATGTATTAATAGAAGTACTTGTTGATGGCTTGGTAGAATTTTGTGATGTTGGACTGGTTCATGATTACATGTACTGCTTACAATTTTTTAGGTAATACGTTGGATACTTTTGATGCGGAAAATGAACTACCCTTTGTTTTTAGGGTTAGTCAGATTGGTGTGGCAGACGGGGGTAGTGGGGTTAATGTCTTAGGTGGTGGTATTCGAACGGATGATGATCTTGGCATTTTTGACGGTGGACTTGATGACATTGTTGTTGAGAATTCTTGTGGTAATGGTGAAGCAGTTGAGGAGCCAGCACAAAGTGTTGTCAATTACATATCTCCAATGAAGACAATTGAGACCACACATACCATAGTTGCTAGCAATAGTGTTACTGTTGTCACTCGGATTGAGCCTCCGCAAGTTGGGATGGTTTTTAAGACTTGGCAAGACGTTGAATCCTATTATAAGGATTATGCTGAGCAGCAAGGTTTTGGTGTTAGCAGGGTGCAAGGTGTGAATCATAAGTTGGACAAAACAAAGAGAATAGCAACAACTTGGAAGTGTGAGTGTTGGGGTGTTCCGGACATGAGGGCTAGGAGGGAAGCCAAAAAAAGAGCTAAGGCGATGGATGTGGCTGGAACGGGTGGAGTCATTGATGGAGTAGTTGGTGAGGATGAATTACGCCGTGGAAAGAGAACATCAAAGAAGTGTGAATGCACTGCCATGTTATATGCAAGTGTTAATGACGATGGAGAGTGGGTGGTGCGATCGGTGGAGTTGCAACATGCCAACCACAAACCCAGTCCAAGCAAATCAAACCTTGTAAAGGAGTATCGCATGAAACACTTCACTAAGTCGATCCGCAAGAAATTGTTGAACTTCTTTGAGGAGGGTGTACCTATTAGGCAAATCCATGGGTGCATGGCTACGGAGAGAAATGGTATGGAGAACATGTCGTTGACCGTGAAAGATCTTCAACATGAGGTTTACAAAGCTAGGCGCTTGAAGATGGTTGGTGGGGACGCAGTAGCAATGATGGACTACTTTGCAAAAATGCAAGCCGGAAACCAAAATTTCTTTCATGCGCAACGGTTGGATGTAGAAGGTCGCTTGAAAGATGTCTTGTGGGTTGACGCGAGGAGCCAAGCCGCGTACATAGATTTTGGGGATGTTGTTTGTTTTGATGCCACGTATTTGACAAATGAGTATGACCTCCCTTTTGTGAATTTTGTTGGTGTTAACCACCATGGCCAGTCAATTTTGCTTGGTTGTGCGTTGGTATCTCATGAAGACTCGGACACATTTACTTGGATATTCAGACAATGGTTGGCAGCTATGAATGATCGGCCACCTAAGGCCATTTTGACTGACCAAGCTGCTGCAATGCGCAAGCCGTTGGCTGAGGTGATGCCTTCCACCCGCCATCGATGGTGTATTTGGCATATAATGAGGAAGTTTCCCGAGAAACTTGGCAAATGTTCTAAGTGAGTTCCTGCTGATTTTTTTTTAATTCAAATTTAGCGTTTTATCTGAGTGTCTTGATAATTTTTTAATTGTGCATGTTTGGTTGACTAATGGAAGTATTTTTGTATCTGAAAAACAAACACATTGAGTGTTTACTGTCAATGCTGATTTTACATACTATAAGTGCATATTTTACAAACACATTGAGTGTCTACTGTAAAGTCATGATTGCTGATTTTGCATACTGTAAGTGTAAGTGCTGATTTTGTATGCTGTAAGTTCTGAAAATGTTTAAGCAGGTTCTAATGTTCTACATGTTTGGTATCAAAATATTGAGTGTCTTATGAACTGCTTGTTGATATTGTAAGTAAAATGTGAGCCATGAATTCTATGTGTAGTGCAATTACATTAGTTACAAAGGTTAGGTTATTATATCTAAAGTTTTATCTGTGACTTTGTATTTCATAGGTACAGTGAATTCAAAAACAAGCTGAAAGAGGTTATTTATGAAAGTTTTACACCAGATGAGTTTGAAAATCGCTGGTGTACGCTTATGACCACGTATAAGCTTGAATCTAATGATTGGCTTCAAGGGCTTTACAAAGAGAGACATATGTGGATACCGGCTTATATGAAGGAATATTTTTGGGCCGGCATGAAGACGACACAAAGGGTCGAGAGCATCAACAGCTTTTTTGATGGCTTTCTTACTCGTAATACCAAGTTATTTGAATTTCCAGACAAATATCGCAGGGCCATGGATAGGCGAATACGAGATGAGACCGATGCAGATGCTCGTTGTTCTAAGTACATTCGAAGGCTGATAAGCGGTTTCAAGGCAGAGAGGATCTTTCAAAAGTTGTACACGGACACTAAATTTCAAGAAGTGCAGACTGAATGCTCGAGGATGATGTATGTTTATGACAGAGGTGAGCATATGATTGCTGACAACGTCATTAAGTACATCTTGGAGGATCGTGTTTGGATAGTTCCCAATGGTAGGAGTGAAGAGATTATTACAGACCGACGAAGGTTGTACTCCATAACCTTTAACACGGAGACTAAGGCTGTTTGTTGTGATTGTCGGAGGTTTGAAACACATGGTATTTTGTGCAAACACATGATTAGAATTTTGGATCGTAACCTTGTTTTCGACATACCTGAGATGTACATTGTCAGCCGGTGGCGGAAGGATATAATGCGCAAGCACACGCGTATTAGGGTAGCGGATGTTGATCCCGAAGAATCTGCTACTGTGAAGAGGTTTAATATATTAATGGATGCATGTGAGCCACTTTTGGACGAGGCAGCTATGGTGAATGATGAAACGGTTGAGTTGGTTTTGAATGGCATTAAAAGCTTGCGTTCGGAAGTGAATACTCGCAGGCTGCAGAAGTTGGAACAAACTATTGCATTGAGTTTCCCTGAGGATGCTAATGGGTCTAATAGTGGTGCGGTTACTACCTCTTTAGTGAAAAAGCCTAGTCTACTGGTTTCTTCGGTCCCTAATGATGTCTATGAAGTATGTGTAAAAGACCCGCCACCAAAGAAGAAGGGTCGTGGTCGACCTAAAGGTTCAAGAAACAAATCATTAGCAGAGATTGGTTTCAAGAAACCTAAACAAAAGCAGGTATGTTG
The DNA here is from genome assembly GCF_948465745.1 of Chenopodium album. Lineage (NCBI taxonomy): Eukaryota > Viridiplantae > Streptophyta > Magnoliopsida > Caryophyllales > Amaranthaceae > Chenopodium > Chenopodium album. The sequence continues at coordinate 5,482,969 of NC_137855.1, forward strand.
TACTTGGTCTTAGAAGTTATAATCGCTTGCTTTAATTTGCTGGTAATTTCATTTTTTTTTTGGGTAATTATCAGGTTGAGGAGGCTGAGGTGAATGTTGATTTGAGAGAGGAGCCACATTGTGCAAGCTTAATAATCCCAGTAAATCCCTGTACTGTTTTTATTCAGTTATATGTACAAATTTACATCAGTTCAGAATCTTAAATGTTTTGTGGTTACATTGTCTATAAACAGGCTAAGAGGAAACATGTGTGTGATCTTGATGGTCTTAGTGAAGAAGCTAGATCAATCGTTGCAGAAGAATGTCTGGATTTTGTTGAAGAGGATGACCTGCTTGTTAGGAACAGCATTGGCTATTGTTCGGGTCCTCCTGAGTCCTGATACGTTGTTGTAGGCTATTGCGCCCTGCTAAGAATTTTGACCAGTTGGTGGAGCCTTCTGTGTTGATACTGAATGCCTTTTGTGATTTTGTAATTAAGGCCTACAAGCCCAAACATATAAGAAGTATTAATTAGTCTTAATGTACTCTAATTTATAAGTTATGCTAAACAAGTATTGAAAGCCCATTCATATATTGATTAGCAATCGAATGCAGCACTAGAATTTGCGATTAATTAGTATTATTATGTATTCTAACTTGACTTGTTATGCTAAACAAGTACCTGACGCCCAAATTAGTTACGAAATCCTTTTTTTCTTTTTGTCAAATATTAGTTATGATAAGGCACCTGGGAACATGTTTATTATAAAAAATAAAATTTAAAAAAAGAAAGTACCTAGGAACATTTACTAATTATTCTTACTAAGTTTAAAAAAAATAATAATAAATTATTCTTACTACACGTTCTAGTTTACTACTGTATTAGTTATGCTAAACACCTATTAATTCGTATTATTATATAGCTAGGCTATTAGTGAAGTAGCTAGGCCATTAGTATTAATATGGAGCAAAAAAGTCAATTAAAGCCCAAAGCCCTATAATCTATTTGAAGAGTGGATCCATATTAACTGGTTTACCTTCAATTCATTCGCAAATCGCAAGTTCGCAACCCTAGACTATTAGCTCATTGACGACGGTGGACGACGGAGGACAAGCCAGTTGCTTGCTTAGTAGTCCGTACGGTCGTAGCCGATCCTAAACCCTCACTGGAAAAGCCCAAACATTGGTGAAGGTATACTCTGAATTTAGAAAGTTAGGAAGAAGCTCGGGTTTTTTTTTTTTTTTCTTTCTCTTAAGGGTAAGTAGGTCCGATTTTGTTGCGACATCTGTCATGTACAGTACTCCTCGTTAGTAAAGATGGCGCTAACAGAATTCCCTACAGTGACTTAACACTGTCTACTGTCTCAATTTCACCGTTTCAATCCAAAGTTGTGAATGGACAAACAACCCCCTACTTTTTTCACAGAAAATGGCGAAAGTGTCCTCTTGAGAAACATACAAGTTTCTCATGTTGAGAAACTTGTATTTTCTCTTAAACAATGCATAAATATTTTTGTTGAAGTACATGTAAAAAAACAAAAACCAACAAAAACAATGTTGCCAGCAAGGAACTGAGGAAGACCCAACAAAATGACGTGTCAACTGATAACTGGACTCAAGACACCGTAGCACAAGCTGTTAAAACCACTCAAATTTACGAAACCACCCCTCACCAAATCAAAACAACTAGCTTCAGCACCCAGAAACCCCTCCTCAAATGACGAAAATACCCTCACCAAACCGAATCAGCAAGATTCGGATCCATTAAAACCCGAACCAAATAGGTTCGGATCCTAAGTGAAAAGTGAAAACAGTTGATTACAGTTTTACAGGCTGTCACCAACAAGTCCCTTTTTTTCTCAGTTTCTCCGTTTTCTCTCTCTACTCTGTGTTTCTCTCTCTCTCTAAAGGAGGCTCCGTTTGGTTGATCCGAGTTTGAGGTGAAGAAACTCAGGTACTTTTGGATGATCGATCTGATTTTATCAATATTTTTATAAGATTTCTGGAAAAAATTTATGTGCAATATCTGATGTTAGGATTTCTGTAATGATTAAATTTTGATTTGTATTGTTGTAATTTGTGTTTTGTGGAATTGATGGAATTTTAATTTGATTGATTGAGTGAATGAGAGGTGGATTGAAAAATGAGACCAGTTTGAAATTAGGCGAATTGTTGTGAAATTTGAAGTGTTTTTAGTGGATTGGTAGGTGAATTGATGTGAATTTGAGTGGTAATTTTACACATTGATGAAGAATTTTGTTGTTCAAGTGAGCCAATCTTTGAGTGTTGCGTTTGAGTTTACTGGTGATGAATTACAGTCGCGAAGAAGACGATTGCGCGTGTTGTTGTGAAGGAATTTCAAGTAGGATAGTAGTCGACAATGAAACTTTTTGACTTAAGGAATGAAAGTAAGTTTATTTGATGATTAGTTTGTTTAATTGTTTCTAGAACGAAGAACAATTAAGATTGAGTAAATTATGCTAGCAGTGGAAGATTTTGGATTTAGCATTGCAGTGTACTAGTGTATGATTTTTAGGTTACTAAGAAAGTAAGAAGAGAGGAAGATTCTCGGGGACTGAAGATAAAGTGAATATCCGAGGCCTATAGTATATATCATAGGAATCTGTTGTGATTTGGTATGAGGGTGTTGTTATCATTTCTCAATTAACAGCGTGTTTTGGACTTTTGGTTGAAGTTACTTGTATCATGAACATATTTGTGTGTTGCCGCGTGTGAAGTACGAAAGTATTATTTAGATTATGTTAAATAAGATATTTCGCAATCATTGTAGTTTGTAGGTAGTAATGGTTTTGACTGAGACTTCATTGTAAGTGATGGACGTGGCAAGCTTAGTTGGCTACATGCTGATTTGTGGGACTCTTGATAAGATTTGGGTTAGAAATTTGTTAACTGTATTGATGTTTTCCTTTGTTAGTGAAAATAGTTTGGGTTATTAGGATGCAGCATGATACATGTGTATATATTTAATTGCCATCGTTGATGCCCTTCTATCTAATACCTGTGTGGACTTTAGTTAATTTTTTTTTTTTTTTTAAATCTGGTTTAAGTGTTGTGAAAGAATTAGCATTGTAGCCATTAATGTGGACTGGTGGATTCATTGGTCGTTCTTGAGATATATAGCCTCATATTCTTGTTGTTTTTTTCTTTGTAAGTTTGATAAGTGAAACTGTATGTGAACAGCTGTGAAGTTGGACGTGTATACGTTGTGGAAATGGAAAGTGCAGATGGTAGTAAGATTTCTAAGAGAACAGTTTTTGTCACTGTTGGAACCACTCTATTTGATGCTCTTGTCAAAGCAGTGGACACTCCTGAAGTCAAGCATGAATTATATGCAAAAGGGTATACACACCTCCTGATTCAAATCGGCCGTGGGTCTTACATCCCTGCCAGGGTATTTTGAATGTTGGCCTTGTTGCCACCTGAACTTGTGTGTGATGTTTTAGAGCATGGCATTATTCTTTATGGCTTTAAAATTGGTGATAACAAAAGGGAAAATGCTGCTTTAGTTGGTTACTCATTGGAACTTGTATTAATAAACTGCCTGTTGAGCATCAAACATGATTTTTATCAATAGCAAGTGAGGTGTGAAAGTGCTAACATATAATTTATGTAACTTTTAAAATAAAGTAATTGCCTGTTGCACATCATATTTGACTCCATACTGGGGTTTTGCCATTGTATGTTAGGCCTTTTATTGTAGATAACACTATTAAATGTAACCTTAAGATATCTGAGAATTCATGTGGACAAAAATAAGGATAGAATCTTGTTTTGGATCTAGCTCCGGTCTGCATTACTGCATTGCAAAATTCTAACTATATTAATTATATATGTTACAATGGCATCAGTCATACTACTGCTTGAACTCTTTACTTGATGTAGGGTCTGACTTTTGTTTTTATCTGATTCACTTGTAGTCAACTGGTGACGATGGGTCCCTAGCCATTGAATACTTCACGTTTTCGTCTAGCATTGCAGAGAGCCTTTCATCAGCTTCTCTTGTCATAAGTCATGCAGGTATCTGTACATTTAAAAAAAAAAAAAAAAAATTGGGTGCTAAATTGTTTTCTTTGATAGTCATTATATTCTAGGCCAGAAGTAGAGTATGAATTTCCTTAGCATAATTACTATTAAAACTTGAAAGGTTTTTGGTTTTCTGCAAGTATATCTAAGGAGACTCTCTACCAGTGAGGCAGTGACATGTCTGATGAGTTGGTTAGATTAGTTTCAGCTTGGGTAATTTCAGGTTCCAGTTGAGTGAATCTCAGCTCACCAATTATTAGTCTTTAGTGGATCCTTTCGGGTTTCCGGTGAAACAAATGTTGTCAAAAGCCTTATATTTTGGATTTGTTTATGGGTCATCTCATTTTTGACAAGTATAGCTTTAAGCCTAAAAAGATCCTAAAGGTCTCATGGTTCCCTGGGCAATTATTGTATCCCTTTTAATAACCTTTAGCCTTTAGGTATCTGGTGTTGGTCATAATTTTGTGAATCTTGCTATTATCCAATATCTGATCAATGTTTTTTTACTATTCCCTGCCTTATGATGGGCCAATTATGTAATTGTATTAGAGCTTAGATGATTGGGTGTGTACTTCTCCTAATGACTATTTGATAAGTTGTGTTGGGGAGAGAAAGTCAAGGTTTGGCTTCGATTTCTATTTATCTTATGATGACTGAATTATGCACCCTGCTATATTATGTTTTACTGCATTATTCACCCTGCTCACTTTGAACCTTTCTGTGGCCATGGTATCTTCGTTTGAAAAATAGTTGCTTGGTCTGCTGTTTGCTGTTGTTACTAGAGTAATTGTATCAATCAATAAACACCCACACTATGTATCTCTGTTGTAGCCACATAAATGTATGCCACATTGCTCCTAGTTGGTCTAAAATTGTAAAGAGATTGATTGTTGAATTTCTTTGAGAAAATATGTGCTGGAACATAGTAGTTTATCAAACAAAACATAATATTTTTGAGAAAGATACCTTAGCTATTATCACTGTCAAATTAACAAAAGCCACTGAGAGTTGATGTATGTTTTGTTTACCATAGCATGATCTACTAGGATACAATTTGTCCAAGCTAATGCAAGTATTACTGGTTGTCTTACAGGATCAGGCAGCATTTTTGAGACATTACGGCAGCGTAAGCCTTTAATTGTCGTGGTGAATGAGGATTTGATGGATAATCATCAAGAAGAACTGGCAGAAGAATTAGCAGAGAGGAAACACTTGTGCTGTGCACACCCTCAAACCCTTTATCAGACTATTGCAAGTATGGATTTAGATTCTCTTCTTCCATATCCTGCTGGTGATGCTAAACCGGTTGCAAAGCTTATAAACAAGTTTTTAGGTTTCCCAGAAGAACCATAAAAACGCATTAATTGATCCTCCAACAATTTAAAATTCGTCAGTGCTTAGTCAGATCAAAATCCCTTCCCTTGATTCTTTTTAGCACACGTGTATCGTTTACTTCTCATACTTCTGATGCTGATTTTTGTCAAGTAATCTAATCATAGATGATTGATGTTTTACCATTTAGTCATGACTGTCACAAGTGAAGTGAAGAATTTATCTTTGGAAATGGAAAAATGCAGCACGAATTCATCTCTGAAACACTAATGCAGAACTTCAAACAGAACTAGATGAAGCAACAAGAGCCGGCACCATATGGAATCCTACCATTGATGTTTTCATTAGAGGAAAGGTAAGTAAGCAGGAAGCTGCCCTAGCCTAACTAGTTGAACTTAGTCCAGAAATAAACATAGAAAAGCATACACCAGTTAGAGCTTATGATGGTACATTTTGTTTCTTCTTCTTTCTTTTGTTTCTTTATGGCCTCTTTTGTATCAGCTGATGCCACACCTGGACTACGGGACTTGCGTGGAGGAGACGCAGATGAACTCTTACTTCTCCTCCTCCTCCTATAACTCTGTGCTGTCATAGAACAGCTCTTATGACGTGGGGAGCTTGACCGGCTTCTTCACATGCGTAAAGCTTTTCACTTTTTAAGATGTATTCAAGGTTTCAAGTTAGCCCCATGTATGTATCAGAACTTAAAGTTTGGGATGAAAGTATAAAGATCTACACAATTTTTTTGTTTTTTGTTTTTTGGGTGGCCACTAGATTCCAACGAAATACGGAGTATTGAATTATGTCAACAATCCAGAGCTGACCACATTTTTTTTATTTTTTATATGATTCAATTCAGCTAGTGTTCATCATCTAGCCCCAATTCTTTGAACTAATTTTATTGTTTGGGTGTGATCTTCTACAAAAAAATTTATGTACTCACCAAGTCCAGATAATTCTCATCACCATCAACGTATACCTTTCTCATCTAATTTTAAGTAACTATAGAAGTGAAATTTGCTTCTATTTTTACCCCTTTTCGACTCCTTCTTAACCTATATGACCCTCCTTCCTTTACCTCCTATTTAGTACTTCGTAGATAATAAATCGTGTGTTAGTGTTTTGAGTGATATCTCAAAAAAATTATGTTTAAACAGTTAATAAAGATGTTTGTTTGAAAAATATGAAGCATAATTTAGACTATTAGATTCTATTTTTTGTAAGCAATATCGATGGACAAACCCCCGATCATTTAAGATTTTTGCTTATGCATAGGTCTTGTTTAATTTGATTTATTTCCACTTATTTCATTGAATTTTTTTTTAAAAAAAACTCAACTAAGACTCAATTAGATTTAAATTATCACAAAAATTCTAATGAAAGCTAATAAATTTAGATATGTTCGAATAAGTAAAATTCATGTAATTGAAATATAGCAATGTACCGTAAAATAATAATAACTTTAGTTGGTGAAACTTCAAGGGCTAATTGAGGCTCATATCTTGTCTATTTCATTTCAATTATAATCACTATTCTACTTTGGTTTACTTTTATCAACAACAAATTCTTAAAAATTTTATCATCCAAAAGATGATTTAGACGTGTTCTCTTCACCTTTAAAAAAAGTTTAGGTTTTAATAAGTTTAATGAGGTGTAATGAGTTCAATAAAGTTTAATAAGTTTTGATAAGTTCAAACAAGTTCACATCTAATTTTTTGACAAGACATAAATTTTTGACATCTAGTTAACTGAATTAAGCATACCATTAAGCTTTTTTTTTTTTTATTATTCTTTGAAAAAAAAAGTTTTTGTTTTATCAATAAAATAAAAATCCATCTCTTGTTTTTCAAAAATAAATAACAATGCAAAACAAAATCCAAAATTAGTAATGTAGAAAAAGTAAAAATGCATAAATATTTTGTGTTCCTAAAACAAAATGTTTCTTTTGTTGAAGTAAATGTCAATAAAATTTGAGCGTTTAGCGGATTTTTGTTTGTTTCTGGCGATTGGAGGGAATCAATCTAAATGGGTTGATTTAAAGTTTGAGCGTTTAGCGGATTTTTGTTTCTTTTGTGGTAGGATGGAGCACACTGAAAGAGAATGCCAGTACAAAGAACAACAAGAAGGGGAAGTGTCGGAGATGGTCTATCAATATGGACCTTGGCTTCGAGCAACCCCTAAGAAAAAAGTGAGAATTGATTTGGCTGAAAGAGAGAAAGAGAAAGTATGTATGGAGAAGTTGAGACACTCAGCAAAAATTAAAAAAGCTCCCACTTATAATGATCCGGATGTTATAAAACTTGGCCCTGTAGGTGCAGCAAGAAGACTAGCCTTCTCAACCCCAATAAAAAAGGTTGATGAGGTTAATTGTAGTAGTCCAAGAAGTAATTTAAGGAGGCTGAGCTAATGGCTGTCCTTGATAGCAGTGGTTCAAAATTGGTGTTAAGGGCTGTGGGAACTGCAATGTGTGAGGACAAGATGATGCTAAAGTCATGCAGCAAGTTAGAGGAGCAGAAAGAATCAGAAAAGGAAGTAACAAGGGAGGAGGCGATATAAACTTCATCTGTAAAAAATAATCATGAAGGGATGGGTAAGGAGGGCTTAAAAGAAAATATTTTGGGGAATGGAGAGGGGAAAAAAGGTGAAAATATCATAAAGGGGGAGGAAAAAGAAGGAGAGAAAAGAAAGCTCAGAAGTGTGAATATAATAAAAGGAGGGAGGGAGAGCAGGAAGGGAGGGGGTGTGCATATGTCAGGTGCTAAAAGGGGGGAGAGGGAAGAAGAAGGGGTGGATGAGAGTATCATGCTGGTGGATGGTGAGAATGATGAGGATAAGAGCAAGAAACGCAAGGTTGTTGTTACTACTGAAAACGTGGCGAGCCCCACTCCATGGGCTCTTCGTGATCAATGATGTACATCCTCTCATGGAATTGCAGGGGCTTGGGGAATACCCCTGCGGTTACAGCATTGAAAAATGTTGTTTTCCTTGAAAATCCTCAAGTAATTTTTTTATCAGAGACTAGATTGAAGAATAATGAGATGGAAAAAATAAAAACAAAACTCAAGTTCCATAACATGTTAGCAGTGAGCTGTGATAGTGATGGCAGAAAAAGAAGAGGGATTGCAATTTTATGGAAAAATTCTATTGATGTGGAAGTTAGATCTTTTTCTTTAAACCACATTGACTCTTGGGTCAAGATGTCGGGTATGGATGTTTGGAGATTCACCGGCCTGTACGGTCACCCCGAGGAGGAGAATAAGCATAAAACAGGGATTTTATTGAAGAGTCTTCGCTGTAATCAAAATATGCCATGGATTTGTGGTGGAGACTTGAACTTAATGCTTATGTCAACAGAGAAGCAAGGAGGGACTGATTTTAACATTGCTGAAGCAAACATTCTGAGAGAGGCAGTGTCTTTTTGTGACTTGGAGGATATGGGTTATATTGGGCATCCTTTCACGTGGACAAATAATAGAGGTGGTGATCGTAACTTACAGGAACGACTTGACAGGTTCTTGGCAAACAAGGAGTGGAGGGATCTTTTCTCGGGATCGTTTGTTTCTCATTTATCAAAGTGGAAGTCAGATCATATTCCCATCTTACTATGTATAAGCGAGGGAGTTGGGAAACAAAAAAAGAAAAAAAAGAGGAAAAAATACAGATTTGAGGAAATGTGATTGAGAGATGAAACTTGCGGTGATATTGTGAAGAATGCGTGGGATTGGGGTGGCGATATTTGTTCAAAAATCTCTCATACTTCCTTGAATTTGAGTGCTTGGAGCCGGAATAAATTTGGAGATTTTGTTAAAGAATTGAAGGAGTGTAGAGCTAGTATGGAGAGCTTAATGGCAGAGACCCAAACGGATGAAGTAATAGCTCAAATGTGAGCTCTGGATGACAGAATGGACGAGTTAGAAAGCAGAGAAGAACTATATTGGAGGCAAAGAAGCAGACAAGACTGGCTCAAGTATGGGGACAAAAATACAACTTTTTTCCATACGAAAGCCAATCAGAGAAAATCAAGAAATCACATCAAAGAAATACAAGATGTAGCCGGCAATAAATATTCGGAGGAGGAGCAGATTTCAGAGGCTATGGTGAGGTATTTTGATGAGCTGTTCTCTTCGAATGGGCATGTGGAGGCCGAGAATGTGATCGACAAGATTGACTCTGCTGTTTCGGAGGACCAATTTAGTGAGCTTGCTTCCCCTTTTGATGGTGAGGAAGTGCGTGAAGCGTTGTTCCAAATGCATCCTACAAAAGCCCCTGGACCCGATGGTATGTCAGCTATTTTTTTTCCAAAAATTCTGGAACGTTGTTGGTAATGATGTGATTGCAAATACATTGAACATTCTTAATAATGGAGGTGATGTTGGCTCTATTAATCAGACTCATATAGTATTAATTCCGAAAAAAAAGAGTGTGAGTCTCCTGTTGATTATAGGCCTATTAGTCTGTGCAATGTCCTGTATAAAATTGTGTCAAAAGTTTTAGCAAACAGACTTAAAAAAATTCTACCCTCTATTATTAGCGAGTCACAGAGTGGTTTTGTTCCTGGAAGATTGATTACTGATAACATTTTAGTGGCTTATGAATGTTTCCATTATTTGCGAAAGAAGAAAACTGGAAAAAAAGGCTTTCTGGGTCTAAAGCTCGATATGAGCAAAGCTTATGATAGGGTTGAATGGGTTTTTCTTGAAAAAATGATGGTGAAATTTGGATTTCCGGAGAGGTTTGTTGATAATGTTATGAAATGTGTCTCTTCGGCGTCTTTCGATGTTCTTGTTAATGGGCAGCCGTCTAGAGCTTTCAAGCCAAGTAGAGGGCTCAGGCAGGGTGACCCCCTTTCACCATTTTTGTTTATTATGTGTGCGTAGGGTCTTTCTGCTCTTCTCCGAGATGCTGAGAAGAAATGTCATTCACGGGGTAAAGATTGGGAGACATGTTGAGCCTATTACTCACCTATTTTTTTGCAGATGATAGCCTGTTATTTGTGCGTGCAAATGAGGATGAGACTGACAAAGTTATGGAGATTCTTTCGACCTATGAGTTAGCATCCGGGCAGAAATTGGATATGGAAAAATCAGAGGTGTCTTTCAGCCGTAACATTGATCGTGAGAAGAAAAACACGCTTCAGATGAAGTTATCTTTTAAGGCTGTCGATGGACATGATAAATATTTAGGCCTTCCGACTTACATTGGAAGTTCTAAAAAACAGGTTTTTCAGAGTATTCAAAATAGAGTCTGGAAAAAACTAAAGGGGTGGAAAGAGAACTACTTATCTCAGGTTGGGAGGGAGATTCTCATTAAATATGTTGCTCAAGCGATTCCCATTTATGCTGTTTCGGGGTTTTTTGAGTCCCTTGGGAGAGTTACAACACTAAGACTGGATGCTCGCTTGGATACCTGTACCTGCAAAACAACGGAGCACCGAATGGTCGGTGGTCCGCCTCCGAAGCTTAAGTTAGTCTAAGTCCGAAGAATAAGGTGCGGAATGTAAAGGGTTATCTGCTCGGATTCCGAGCTCGGGTGTACTGTTCTCTTGAGAGTGACAGTTCTAACAATGATTAGTAATCACTGAGTATATCTCACGTAAAGAGTGTCAAGATGTTTTACGCGTTGCGTATGTATGTATTACGTAACGTAACGTAACGTAACGTAACGTAACGTAGCCACAAATGAGGAGGTCATCTCCTATTTATAGGCTTCTCGAAAAACGTGCACTCTCTAGGGTTTCCTGCCCTAGGGAATACTCAAGCAGCCTTTGCAGACCTCGGGATTTGGGCCTGAAGGCCGCCAATCCCAGGTCCTTTTATCCGTCTGCCACGTGTCGTTCCCTGAGAGGTCCAAGGTGGCGCCCCTTTCAGTGACACGTGGCGGACTCTGATTGGGCCAACTGGCCTAGGGTATTTTTACCCGAATCATTTGCCCCTCACAGGTGACATGCGCTCGCCACGTGTTGCCTGTGACAGGTGTCATCATCCGACTGGTCGGATTTTGAATAGTTACTGTGGAGGGAAAATTTTAGGGTTTTTAACCCTTCAATAAATAGAAGGTTTTCACCCCCCAAATCTTTTACACCTTTGCGAATCTTTGGAGAATCTCTGACTTTTGACTTTAAGAATCTCAAAATTCCCTAAGTGTTTCTTAGTTCTCAAGCATCCGACACTCGGCCCGCTGTCCGACAGTTCTCAGCAAACCAAGCGTCTCTTCACCCTTCTTTTAAAGGTAACGCCTGTTTCTTCTTTTGTTTCTCATTTTTTCTTTGTTTTCGAAAAAATGGTTTCCCAATCGCATGCGGCACAGTATAGGATAGTGATCAGCCGGTCACCGGGGATGGCTGAATCTAGAACTTGCAGTGCCGACTGCTTGACCAGCGACTGTGCTTTGCGAACTTCTCCGAATCCGACTGGTTTCGCGTCTGTGCAGGACACGATGGCCATAACGAAAAGAACAGCAAGAAAACCCAACTCTGATGGATCTTTTTTCCCGTCGGATGGTTCGACCCTTTATTCTGACGGCTCAATGAGGGTGCCTCGAAGTGAGGTGTCGGAACACCCTGATAGCCCTTCTTATCTTCCTCCTACCCCTACTTATTATCATTCGCCCTCCTCAAGTGGTACTCCTAGTGATAGGATACTGGAGGAGGCAGATGAAACCTATGCAGCCGGGCCTTCTGAACAGGCGCCGGAGGAGAGTCTAAGGGAGGACCCTGCTGGCACCAGTCGGCAGTCCCTTAGCTCTGATGAAAGTTCTGATGACGAGTCGACCTCGTCATCTTCTTCAGATAATGCCTCTGCCTCTTCAGGGGAGGCAAGGACCAGAATAGACGCTGCCAGGGAGTCCTTGGCAGTTGAGAGGGGGGAATCCTGGGCCGAGCCGAGCGCTTCCAGGCGCTTGGAGAAAGCTCCCTATTATCATCATGTTCCGCAGAGCAGGCAGAACACCATGGCAAACGGCCTTACAAGTTTTAAGCGTAAGGTTGTTCTGGGCCATGGCTTCACTTTGTGCGTCCCTAATAAGGACGACACCATTACTTGGCCGAGTATGGCCAGCTATGCAGACCGAGCATTCGGTTGTTATGAGGCGGCCTTTCAGGCTGGCTTGCGCTTCCCTCTCCACCCGGCCGTGGAGAGGATTTTGGATGGATACCAACTTGGTATCTGGCAACTCGTACCCAATTCATGGATCAATATTTTGGGGTACGTTGCCGCCTGCGAGATGCTGGAAGTGGAGGCGAGCTTTGAAGCATTCGCCCACATGAATTATCTTAGCCGGGCGCCTGCTAGAGGTGGCGAGGGCTGGTACACCTTGACTACATGCAAGGGGTACATGATGGCTGTCGACAAAGAGAACAAGTGGAAGAACTGGAGAACTAAGTTCTACATAGTCAAAACTGCCGACCGCCGCCTGAACCAAAAGTATAACAGGTGGAATAAGGATCCACCTCTCCTAGCAGGCAGGAGTGCATTGCCAGCTCTTCCTAGACGAGCAAAGGAAGAGATCATGGAAGCGGGCTTGTTCACCGTGTCTGTGAAGACGAATGATGAGGGGGACAAGGAAGTCACCCCTCAATGCTATCTCCCTTTGTACAAATGGTTTGAGGAAGGGACGTTCTTGGCCGCTTGTGGGCTAAGTACTGAGATGCCGAGAGGTAGTCGGCCGTCTGTTTAATATGCCATATCTATTTTGCTTGTCTTCACTTGTTAAATGTGTCTTTTAACACTTGATTCTTTTTGCAGACAAAGCAATGGAGAAACTTTCGGCCTCCAGAAAGCCGGCTATATCTGCTGCCAGATACAGATCAAACGTCCTTAGGACGGAAGCCACCACTGCTAGGGTGGGAGAGCAGCAACCAGCCGGTACCCCAGGGGTGAGCTTTTGTCCTTGGCATTTTTCTGATTAATGCTTGTCCTTTGCTGAAGGTTTACTGACCTTTGCTTTGTCTTCAATGACACAGGGTACCTCCTCCAAATCCCCGTCCAAACCATCCGACCCCAAGCTCCAAAAGACTAGGGCGGGTGATGTGAGCGCATCCGGCAAAGGCGACCGGAAGCACATTGCCCATAAACCCAAGAGACCCTCAGACGCCTCTGTTGGTGAGAAGAGGTTTCTGGGGGAAAAGCCCCCATCTTCATCCGGTAAGGAGAGGCTTTTGGGGAAAAGGCCCGCCTCTTCTGCCGGTCAGAAGAGGGTTCTGGGGGAAGAGGAGGTGGATGAGGACGATGGTAAGAACCATTCGCCCCCGTTTCCTTTCTTCAAGTTATCCATACTTTAGTATTTTTCTAACTTTTTTCTTCTTGCAGCTCCCATACAGAGGCCGACTGTAGTTCAAATGGCCAAGAACATGCTGAGGGCGATTGATCCGGATGATAAAGCATCCGTCAGAGGAGTCGGCACCCTAGACCTTGATGGCATTCTAGGGAACCTTTGTGAGGTATAAACTTAGCCTTGCCTTAGCATTCGTCGTTCTGTTTTATCCGACTGGTTCTTAACCATCCGGCTTCTTTTTGTAGGCCATGCTGCGCGTCCAAGGGCTCGGGAAGCCCCTCAAGGAGAAGTCCAAAGAGGTAAAAGCTGCTAAGGCTCAGGCCGAGTCCGCCTTGGATAGGGCTCAATTTGATATTGCTCAGAATGAATTTCTGACGCTTGATATGATGTATTCGAAGTCGGAGGCCAATCTGCAGGTGAAGAAGGATCTGGACTCGGCCCGCCTTCAGGTCTCCAACCTCAAGAAGGAGATCAAATCCCTTAAGGCGGAGCTCGAGCCCCTTCAGGATGCCAAGGATGAGGCCGAAAGGGCCCAAAATAGGGTGAGCCGCCTGCAGCACAAGCTCAGCAATCAGGAGCAGCAGCTAAAAACCAAGTTCGAGTCCCGGGCCGAGCAAGAAAGAGCTGAACTGGTCAAGCAAATGATCAGGGACAATGAGGCCATCATGCGGGACACTTGGGCGGCGGTTCAGCCAGACTCGGACTACCAAGTTTGGAAGTCCAAGTTTGACGAGCTCAGCAAAGCTTACGACGATCGCCTCCTTGAGGAGATGGAAGAGGCTTCCAAGGCTGATGCTGAGGCCGAAGGCTCTGGGTCCGATTCTTCTGAGGAGTCGTCCTCTGGGGAGGAGGAGGAAGATCAGGCGGAGGAGCAGGAGAAAAATGATGAAGAGCAGCCGAAGGGTAACAGTCCGGCTGTCAATGAAGAGACTCTCCCCTGATCACTTAAGCTTTTTATTTCTTTTTTCTGCGGCCGAATGGCCAAGTATTTGTGTTTCCGGCCTGTGTGCCGAGTATTTCTGTATCTTTACCGACCGAGGGGTCGGGTAATTTGACAATTTCTCTGGCTTTGCCAGACAACTATTTCAACCAATCGTCTGATGGCGATTGGTCATTTTAATTTGAACCATTCGGCCATTCGGCTGAAGTTTTTCATACTTTGTCCTTTGATTGAATTGTTTGAAAATTCTTGCATGTTTTTTAGCCAAGTGTTATAACCTGTATAGCATGCGAATGTTCTTGCCCCTGGACGGATGTCGAGTGGTTTCGGTTTATGAGATTGATTGACTTGGAAATTATTGATACTTAGAAGAGTATTCATGGTTTCTAAGTCAATCAATCACTATGGTGATTGCCCCAAACCACGCGGCAGACGTCCATCCAGAATTTGGCAAAAATAAGTGTTCATTCGGCCATTGGCTCGAACAGAACTCAAATTTCCAACTTAGCTGTTATGCTAAGAAAAAATCCCCGCCTGTTCTGCCCCATAAGCAAAAACAGGCGCATCCGGCCATTGGCCTCTTTGAGATTAGAGTGTCAAGTCTGGGACTTAACTCATTTTCGTTAAAATAATTTGTCCGCCTGTCTTGCCCCATAGGTAGGGATCAGGCGGCATCCGGCTGATAGCCTCAAATAAGTGCTAAGTAGTTAACTTAACGCATTTTAAAAAAATTTCCGCCTGTTTTGCCCCTGAGCTAAAACAGACGCATCCGGCTTTATGCCTCGGTTAGCCTCTACTTATGGAACAGTGACCATTTCCGAACTGTGCTAGAACAGATAGAAAATTTTGGCCTTTTAGATTCCACTTTCGATTATAACAAACGACTGCGAGTGCTGCCTTAGCATTCGGTTGGGCCGCTTGTATATTCGTAGAGCAATGTGCCACCCAAATGGGAGATGCTTCTCCTCGACGAATTCACCCAAATGGGCGTCGCCGGTTATCTGACTCATGTTGGAGCAGACGGTCATACTCATGTTGGAGCAAACTGTGACCATTCGGCCTCTTTTTATATATATCTGGCCTTAGGCCTCGTAATTGATTAAGTAAATGTTGGTACAAACTTAATAAAATTTTGTAGGAACGACTGTTTTAGAACAATCGGCTCCTTCAAGGGGTTTGGGACGTCTGCTGTTGAGACAGACGCCTTACAAACATATTGGCCGTCTGTAGCTAGTACAGACAGTGCTGAAAATAGTGAAAGTTTGAAAAAGGGAAACATATTCTCATTAACAAACCTTTGAGATAACAAAATTGAAGCATTTACATTCGTACTTAGAAGTAGTGCTTTTTCAAGTTGTCTACATTCCAAGTTCTGGGCAGCTGCCTGCCGTCTGGTTTTTCCAGGCGGTAGGTGCCGTCTCTTATTTCCTCATAGATTCGGTAGGGGCCTTCCCAATTTGGGGTTAGTTTGCCCTGCTCATTCGCCCTACCGACTGCTTCCATTTTTCGTAGCACAAAGTCCCCCACTTTGAGAGGACGCTTGTGTACTCTTTTGTTGTAAGCCCGAGTCATTCTCAGACGGTAAATCTCATGGCGCAAAGCAGCATTGCCCCTGCGCTCTGGTAGTGAGTCCAATGCTAGACGCATGGCCTCCCAATTTGCCTCCTCATCATACAACATGATTCGAAGAGTCGGCTCATAGTGTTCAATGGGCAAGACTGCTTCTGCACCATACACCATAAGGAATGGGGTCTCTCCAGTTGCCCCTTTAGCAGTCGTCCTGATGGACCAGAGGACGTGTGGTAATTCATCCGCCCAAAGGCCACCAGCCCGTTCAATCTTCTTTTTAATTCCGTCTGAGATTAACTTATTAAAGGCCTCAACCTGGCCGTTTGCTTGAGGCCGGCCGACTGATGCGAAGAAGCTAGAGATCCCTTGGTCTCCCAACCAAGTCTTGAGTTGAGACGTTTCAAATTGAGGACCATTGTCAAAAACCATAGACATGGGCACCCCGAAACGAGTGATTATGTTCCTCCAGATGAAGGAAATGACATCTTTTGTCTTAATGTTTTTGACCGCCTCCGCCTCTACCCACTTAGTAAAGTAATCCACAGCCACCAAAATGTAGCGCTTGCCGCCTGGTGCGGCTGTATATGGCCCCAAAATGTCCATGCCCCATTTGGCAAAGGGTATTGGGCTGTGAATGGCCGACAGGTCTGTAGCCGGACGATGAATGAGCTTGCCAAATTTTTGACATTTGTCACATTTTTTCACCAACTCCATTGCATCCGACTCCAGCATAGGCCAGAAGTAAAGCCGCCTGGCTTTGGCAGCAAGAGATCTGCCTCCTATATGGGAGGCGCAGAATCCTGCATGCAATTCTTCAAGGACTTCCTTACCCTTCTCAGGGGTAACACACTTCAACAGAGGCTTCAGAAAACCAGCCCTGAAGAGTTCCCCTTGTCGCAACTCGAAGTTAGCCGCTCGTTTTTTCAAAACAGCCGCCTCCTGTGGTGAGTCAGGGAGCTTGCCGTCTGTAAGGTAAGTCCGGATGTTGTCCATCCAGGTTGAGCTTCGGTCAAGAACTCCAATGGGGTCTTCTTCAGAGATACTCCTTTTTTCCATGACCTCCCAGAAAACTGACCGAGGCGTTTCACAAGAGGCGGATGATGCTAGTTTGGACAAGGCATCCGCCTGATTGTTAGAAGACCTGGGCACTTGACTTAGTGTAAATTCTTCAAGTGTCCCAACTTCAGTTTTGACCGCCTGCAGATATTTTATCATGGCCGGATGAGTGGCCTCATACGTTCCATTGACCTGGAGTACAACCAACTGAGAATCTGAGCAGGCGTCAATTTTCTTTGCCCCTACTGCCTTACAGTACCGAATGCCAGCAAGCAGGGCTTCATATTCGGCCTCATTATTAGAGACCTGGAACTTGAACCGTAGTGCATATTCAAATTTGTCCCCCTCAGGAGACTGACAGATAATCCCTGCACCACAGCCGTTCGCAGTGGAGCTCCCGTCCACATACACTTTCCAAACCTGACAAGTATCATCCGGAGCAGCCGGCCTTGTCATTTCCACAATAAAATCGGCGAATGCTTGCCCCTTTATTGCTTTCCTGGGTTCGTAAGTGATTTCCAATCCCTGCATTTCAATCGCCCATTTGAGCATTCGTCCAGAAGACTCCAAGGTTGTCAGAGGCCGCTTGATTGGCTGGTCAGTATAGACCACTACCGCATGTGCCAAGAAGTAAGGTTTCAATTTCTTGATGGCCATGTAGAGGGCAAGACCAAACTTTTCAACCATGGGGTACCGAAGCTCAGCGTTCCTGAGAACATGGCTGATGAAATAGACTGGGAGCTGAGTGCCGTCTCTTTCAGCTAAGAGGACAGCGCTGAGGGCATGATCGGAGACGGCCAGATACATGAAGAGCGTCTCCTTGGGCAAAGGGCTAACAAGCCTCGGCAAAGAGTGCAAATGAGTTTTTAACTTTTGAAAGGCCGCCTCTGCATCACCACCCCATTCAAAATTAGTCTTCTTCCTGATTGCTTGGAAAAAGTAGAGACACTTATCGCCTGACCGACTGAGGAATCTCCCCAGGGCCGCCAGACAACCTGTAAGCTTTTGAACCTCTTTCACAGTACGGGGCGACTGCATGTCGATGACCGCCTGTATTTTCTCAGGATTGGCCTCTATTCCCCTTTGATCAATCAGGAATCCGAGAAACTTCCCAGACTCAACACCAAAGACGCACTTTTTTGGATTTAGTATGACCTTGTGCCGCCTGAGTGTGGCGAATGTTTCTCGGAGATCAGTGAGGTGATCCACTTGTAGTTTGGATTTGACTATCATGTCATCAATGTATGCTTCTACATTCCTCCCAATCTGATTAATGAAGACCGTATTAATCATTCGTTGGAAAGTAGCAGGCGCATTCTTCAAACCAAACGGCATCACAGTATAACAGAACAACCCCTGATCAGTGACGAATGCCGTCTTTTCTTGATCTTTTTTCCACAGGGGAATCTGGTGGAAGCCTGAATAGGCGTCCATAAAACTCATCAGGGCATGACCGGCTGTTGAATCGACTAGACTTTCGATCTTTGGCAATGGATAACTATCCTTCGGACATGCCTTGTTCAGGTCGGTGTAGTCAACACACATCCGCCAAGTACCATTCGGCTTTTTTACTAACACAACATTAGCTACCCAATCAGGGAAGTTGCATGGCCGAATGAACTTGGCGTCCAACAGCTTTTTAACTTCAGCTGCTGCCGCCTGACTTCTTTCTTCGCCGTGATTTCTTTTCTTTTGCCGAATGGGCTTCTTTTTAGGATCTACGGCTAGTTTGTGGACAGCGAGATCCGGGCTTATGCCAGGCATCTCTTCCACTTCAAAGGCAAAGGTGTCTTTGAATTCTTTCAGAAGCTGGTGCAAACCGTCACCTAGCTTAACAAATGCAACCGTCCCTACCTTAACAGTTCGCTCTGGCCGAGCGTCATCCAAAAGGATATCAATGTGTTCACCAGTCGGCTGGGGACGGAGATCATCCGACCGTTCCCCGGTCAGTGATTGCTATTTTTTCTCTTTTTTGACCGCCACCAATTGATCAATTTTTCTCTTTTTCTCAGCTGGTGGGGCCGCTTGGTTTTTGTCATCATCCAGGTCAACTGTGTGTTTGCCTCGGACGGCTGCTGCGGCCGCGGGCTTGACATCCGAGAGATAGCACTCCCGAGCTGTCTTCTGGTCCCCATTAAGGGAGCCGACTGTGCCATCATCCCTCTCATACTTAACGAGCATGAGAGCAGGAATGATAACAGCCTTGCACTCGTTAAGAGTGGGCCGACCAAAGATGAGGTTGTAGGCAGTAAGCTCTTCAACCACGAGGAAACGGATGGTCATATGCCGACCGTTTCCCTTTTGCCCCAGCCGGATGGGCAAATCTATCCGTCCGACAGGGTGCACGAGTCCTCCCCCAAACCCTACAAGGGTGTGAGAAACCTCCATCATGCTGTCTGGCTTGTACTTTAGATTAGACAAGCATTTGAGGCTGATGAGGTCAGAGGAGCTGCCTGTGTCGATCAAGATTCGACCAACCAGTTGGTTGGCCACTTTACATTCAATGACCACAGGGTCATCATGCGGCCGACGGACTTTGCCTCTGTCCCTTTCGGTGATGATGACTTCGGGGAAGACGGATGTGCCTGCCGCCTCTCCCTCTTCAACAGAATGGATCATCCTTTTTAGATGATCCTTGGTGCCCCGAATGGTCGGGCCACCTCCGGCGAATCCGCCTGCTATGGTATATACCGGATCTTCATCGGTGTCGGTACTAACAGTCGGCTGGGGAGCCTTCTTTTTGGACTGCCCCTGATTCGCCTTTGAAGTCACTTTGGACTTCACATAGGACTTCAGCTGTCCTTTGTCGGCCAGACGGTCAAGCTCTCGCTTGAGGCTGAAACAGTCGTTGGTGTCATGACCTATATCTTCATGGAAGTGGCAATGTTTATTTTTGTTCCGGTTTTCAACGGAACCTCTCATTGGAGTCGGCTTCTCAAGGGTCAGCCGGTCCTTGATTTCCATCAAGATGGAGCAGCAGTCCTTGTGGAATTCGTACCTTGGGGTGTACGGTTTCCACTCTTTCTTCTTCTTCTGGGCCAGCTGATCAGAGTTATCAACGGCCCAGACTTGCTTTTTCTTTTTGCTTTCTTCTGGCTTGGGAGCCGACTGAGCAGGCCGACTCTCCTTCTGTCGGTCGGACCTCTTAGAGTCCGACTGTTTGTTGGAGGAGCAAAGCTCAGTTGCCTGTATATAGGCTTCCGCCTCTCGCAGCGCTCCCTGCAGAGTGAAAATCTACTTTCGGACAAGTTCGTACTTAAAGGTAGAACCGTCCTTTAGACCTTTGAAAAAGTCCGTAAAGGCGACCTCGTCAGATAGCCCATGGATCTGGATTCGTACCAGATTGAACCGCCTGACGTAGGAACGCAAGCCTTCTCTATCTCCCTGCTGTACATTGCCAAGATCAAGGCTTGTCTTCTTGGCAGGGATGTTCATAGAAAAGTTGGAGGCAAACAAGAACGCAAGCGTCTTGAAGCTATTAATACAACCAGCCGGCAAGTTGCCAAACCACTGCTGGGCTATGCCCTTCAGCGTGGCTGGAAAGCAGCGACACCATGCGGCATCATCCAGCCCTTGTAAATACATAAGGTGGGTGTATGCTAGCAGGTGGTCTTCGGGGTTGGTGGTCCCATCATAGGTTCCTACCAACACATTTTTAACCTTGGCCGGCTGTTCGGCGTCGGTTATTTCCTTAGAGAAAGCAGTGGGTTGGTCTCCAAGGTGTTGCAGCCTAAGCTGCCAGTCCATTGGCTGATAGCCGCATGCCGCCTGTCCTCCAAAGAAGGCAGGCTGGATGTAAGGTTGAGCAGGCGTTTGGTACAACGGCTGAGCCATGTACTGAGCCGGCTGGATTACATGAGGTCCAACTTGAACCAGGGGGCTGCTTATTGGAGTCTCATGTACGGAATGTGAATACCTCAACGAGGTATGCTGGGAGCTGTCGTGATAAGTCGACGTTGAGGCCGACTCTGAAAGCTCATTCCTCTCCTGCTCGATGTAATGTCGAGCATCAGAGAATGTTTTCTTGTTACCATTCGGCTGAACATGCCGAATGGCTTTTCTTGCAACCGTTTCTGGGAAACAGAGTCTTGAAAGATCAAACTGAGGCCGAGTCTTGTCCTTGGGATGAGGAGTCGGCTGTCGGTCCCTGATTGATTTGTTCTTGCCCGTTTGGGCTGACTTTTTGGCCGACTGTTCCTTGGTAGGAGTAGCCGACTTCTTGTTGGTGAGTTGTTTTATCTCACCGCGGAGAGTGCTCACAAGCTTCATGAGCTCGTCTCTGGTTACTGGGTCTGATCCTTCTGGTTGGGTAGAATCAGACGGCTTCTTTGAATGTCCGGATGGTTTGCTCGGAGCATTCTGAGAGTGAGGGCGCTCCCGCTTTTCCTTGCTGCGGATGCGCCTGGAGATGAGGGACCCATCTCTGGCAATATATGTTTCAACGTCACCGTCGTCACCTGAATCATGGTCCGACTGGACCAAAACTTCGTCCAGGGACCGATTGAGATCTGGTGGCTGTTTGGTCTCCGGTGGCCGATTGGTTTCCGGAGGCCGATTGGTTACAGAAATTGGTACAGTTTCCAAAGAGGCCATCTTAGAGGTACTCTCCCCACAGACGGCGCCAAATGTTTCGGGGTTTTTTGAGTCCCTTGGGAGAGTTACAACACTAAGACTGGATGCTCGCTTGGATACCTGTACCTGCAAAACAACGGAGCACCGAATGGTCTGTGGTCCGCCTCCGAAGCTTAAGTTAGTCTAAGTCCGAAGAATAAGGTGCGGAATGTAAAGGGTTATCTGCTCGGATTCCGAGCTCGGGTGTACTGTTCTCTTGAGAGTGACAGTTCTAATAATGATTAGTAATCACTGAGTATATCTCACGTAAAGAGTGTCAAGATGTTTTACGCGTTGCGTATGTATGTATTACGTAACGTAACGTAACGTAACGTAACGTAGCCACAAATGAGGAGGTCATCTCCTATTTATAGGCTTCTCGAAAAACGTGCACTCTCTAGGGTTTCGTGCCCTAGGGAATACTCAAGCAGCCTTTGCAGACCTCGGGATTTGGGCCTGAAGGCCGCCAATCCCAGGTCCTTTTATCCGTCTGCCACGTGTCGTTCCCTGAGAGGTCCAAGGTGGCGCCCCTTTCAGTGACACGTGGCGGACTCTGATTGGGCCAACTGGCCTAGGGTATTTTTACCCGAATCATATGCTATGCAATGTTTTTCTATCCCTATGAGCATCCTAAAGGAGGTGGAAAAAATGTGTAGAAATTTCTTTTGGGGGCAGAAAGGGGAGGATAGGAAGACTTGTTGGGTGGCTTGGAACAAGATGTATCGATCAAAAAATAATGGAGGTATGGGATTTCGAAATATGCAGCTTTTTAATAAAGCTATGTTGGCAAAACAAGCGTGGAGAATAATAACCAATGAGCAATCTTTGATGTCCCGGGTTCTCAAAGGTAAATATTTTCCTTCCTCCAATTTTCTTGATGCAAAAATTGTCTTGGGAATGAGTTTTACTTGGAGATCAATTTTGAGTGTGAGGAATGTGATTGAAAAAGGAGCAAGGAAGAATGTTGGTGGAGGTAGTAGTATTAATATATGGAAGGATCCTTGGGTGTCTAATCTCCCAAATTTCCGTGTTATTTCGTCAATGGGTACAAGTGAGACTGCTCCAACCTTTGTGAATGAATTGTGGGATGAGAAGAGCTGGAATGTGAATATTTTAGCAGAATTGTTTACTCAGAGAGAGATTGATGATATATGCAGCATCCCTATCCCTCTTTATGATGATATAGATGTATGGTGTTGGCATTTCTCGAAGGATGGTCACTATAGGGTAAAAAGTGCTTATAATTTGTTAATTGAAGATGAGGAGTTGAACAAGGCGTCTACTTCTGTTGAAATTCCCACTTTCAAATGGAAGAACATTTGGCACGCAAAAATTCCTCCGAAGATAAAATTTTTTGCATGGAGATGCATAAAGGAAGCCCTGCCAGTCAGAATGCGCTTATTTGCTAGAGGAATGGATGTTGATCGCTTTGTGTCCGATGTGTGGGGAGGCAGAGGAATCTACAATTCATATGCTGCTGCATTGTCCTTCTATTAAGTCTATATGGATGCATTCTGTATTGAGGCTCGATGCCTTGTTTGATGATGCTAGCTGCATTCGTGATTGGTGTGTTTTGGCTATGGAGAAAGTCAAGGAGTCTAAGTGGTGGGATAATTTTTGGAGTTTATCATGGGGAGTGTGGTTAAGGCGCAATGTATGGGTTTTTGAGAAGAAATGCAAGCTTGAGAGTGTGATAATTCACAAAGCTGCTGGGATTGTTGGAGAATTTGATTTAGCTATGGAAAGGTGTGAAACCTCAACACCTGGGCAGCATCTTGGATCAATATGGAAGGCCCCTGAGGTGGGAATATTAAAGCTCAACTCTGATGCATGCTTCCAGCAGCAGCAGCAACTTGGGGTGGGGGGTATCTTGCGAGACCATGAAGGGGCAGTCCTGGTTGCCTTCTGCTCTTCGATCAAAGGAAACTTTGAAGTGGATGTTGGTGAAGCCATTGCGATGCGGCAAAGCTTGAGGATTGCTCTTGATGTCGGTTTCAGACATTTTGTGCTCGAAACGGATAATATAAAGTTGTTCCATCACATGAAGAAAGGGATCACACCCCCGAATGCCTTCGGTAATATAGTGAAGGATATCATGCTTTTGTCTAGGGAGTGTCTGACTTGTTCTTTTTCCTTTGTTAAGAGGCTAGGGAATGAACCGCTCATAAACTAGCTTTGTTAAGTAGCAGTTTTACTGAGTATCGTGTTTGGCTTGAAGAGTATCCCCCGGATATTCGTGGGGCGATTTGTAATGATGTTGAACTCTTGATGAATTAATAAATGCTACTGGTTGGTTTGTGTCAAAAAAAAAATGTCAATAAAATTAATACTCGTATTAAAAAAATTCATGCATAATAAATTAGATAAAAATATTGCCAGCCAATTAGTTAAATTAGATTAAATTTCCGTTCAAAAAAAGATAAATTAGATAAATAAATTTTTGTTGAAATAAATAAAATGTCAACAAAAGAAGGAAATTAAAAAAAAAAAGATAAAAATATTGCCAGCCAATGAGAGGATTTGTGAAGGAAGCAGGGGAAACAGGGAGGCCCAACAAAATGACGTGTCCACCCATCATTGGACATAAGACACCGTAACACAAGCTGTTAAAACCACTCAAAATTACGAAACCACCCCTCACCAAACCAAAACAACTAGCTTCAGCACCCAGTAACCCCTCCTAAAAGGACGAAAATACCCTCACCAAACCGAATCAGCAAGATTCGGATCCAATAAAACCCAAACCAAATAGGTTCGGATCCTATTCGATTACAGCTGTTTACAGGCTGTCAGCAACAAGTCCCTGCTTCCCTCTACCCTTTTTTCTCGTCCTCCAGTTTTGGGTTTCTCACTCTCTTTCTCTCTCTTCAACCAACTTCTCTGTTTTCTCTCTCTACTTTCTCTCTCTACTGTGCGTCTTTCTCTCTCTAAAAGAGGCGGAAGGAGGAAGACGAAGCGAGGTTTGGTGGATCCGAGGTTGAGGAGAAGAAACTCAGGTACTTTTGGATGTTCGATCTGATTATGTTTTTGTTTTTGTTTTTTTCAATTTCTGGAAAATTAGGTTTTCTTTTTGTGCAATGTCTGATGTTAGGGTTTCTGTAAAATAATTTCTGATCTGTGTTGTTGTAATTTGTGTGTTGTTGTTGATGTTTGTTTGTGTTTTTGTGGAATTGATGGAATTTTAATTTGATTGTGCGAGTGAATAAGAGGTGGAATTGAAAGACGAGATTAGGTTGAAATTAGGCGAGTTTTGTGGAATTTGAAGTGTTTTTAGTGGATTGGTGAGTGAATTGGTGAGTGTTTTGAGCAGTTATTTTATACATTGATGATGAATTTTGTTGTATAAGTGAGCGAATTCTTGAGTGTTGCGTTTGAGTTTACTGGTGAGGAATTACAGTCGGTGCGAAGAAGATGATAGCGCGGTACCGCAGTGTCAGTTATAGTGAGAGTGATTTGTGGTTGAGTTGTGAAGGAACTTCAAGTAGGATTGAAGGAATGAGGGTTAAACTTTGGACTTTTAAGGAACGAAAGTAAGTTTATTCGATAATTAGTTTGCTTAATTGTTTCGAAAATGAAGAGCAATCAAGACCGAGTAGATTATACAAGCATTGGAAGATATTGGATTTAGCATTGTAGTGTATGACTTTTAGGTTATCAAGAAGAGTGGAGGATTCTTGGGTGAAGACAGAGTAAATTGTTCGAGGTTGATAGTATATTGTAGGAATCTGTTGTGTGGTTATCAATTCTCAATTAATAGAGTGTGTTTATCATGAACATGTTTGTGTGTCGCCGTGTGTGAAGTATTATTTGAATAATCTTCACAAAGGCATTTCGTAATCATTGTAGGTAGTAATGGCTTTGACTGAGACTTCATTGTAAGTGATGGTGTATGCCCTGCAAACTTAGTTGGCTACATGCCGATGTGTGGGACTCTGTGTGAGTTAGAAGTTTGTTAAATGCATTGATGTTTTCCTTTGTTAGTGAAACTTGTTTGTGTTATTTGGATGCACCCTGATATATCTTATATGTGTATATGCAATTGTAACTGTTGGTGCTCTTCTTATTGATATTTGTGTGAACTTTACTTTTTTTATTTGTTGATGTGTTGTGAAGGAATTTGCATTGTAGCCATTTATGTGGACTGGTGGTTCATTGGTCGTTCTTATTTTCATTCTGTTATTCTGTTTTAAACTAATACTTCGTAGCTTATACTAGCTTAGTTACTTATTCAAAATCTCTATATGCCTTTTGTTTTCAGGTGTATTGATTTGGTTAATCAAAGGAGCCTGATTGATATACCGACAAGTTAATAGAGATTGGGTGCAACTTTTTGTCACAAGGCTATTCTGCACCTCATAGTGCAACAGTCACTTGAAGAAGGGATATTGATCAATTTTTTTTTTTGGTTATTGGTGCTGAAGGGTTTATGTCACTTGATGCTGCTAGGGTTGCTCAATCTCATATTGAGAAGGGAGCTTTGGCTTTATAATAGGCCCACTTACTGTCTCCATGCTGGCGGAGAGCATGCGTGGAATTTGTGCTTCGGGTAATGCCCCTGACCAGTCGAGCCGTCGATGCACTCGGTGTGGTGACAATTTCTCTAGTGGTTCTTTTGGTACTTTTTGGCGTGTTGTGCATAATCTACACATTGTACTTCCGTGCTCGTATTCAGAGATCAGAGCTACGTCGACTCGATTACTTTAACGGACCTTGGATAGTTCGGATCGTTTTTATTTTGTTTGGAATATGCTGGGGGGTTGGTGAAGTCGTCCGATTAAGTTTCTTTAGGCAGGAGGGTAAAGTCTTTCATTCGCTAAGCCTAAGATGGCAGGAAGACATATGCAAACTATACATCCTATCAAATCTAGGGTTCACAGAACCGTGCCTCTTCCTCACTATGAGTTTTCTCCTACGCGCATCCCTAGATTGGAGGGGGTCTGGTATACTAAACCGGAAATGGAACTTCAAGACCATTGGTTATGTTTTGCTTTATTGCCTCCCAGTATTCGTCTTGGATATCTCTGTTGTCATGGTTTCCCCCAAGTTCCGATATGGAAAGATTAAAGTGCTGAGTAAATTGCCAGAACAATTCATCTCAGTATATTGGAAATTTAATGTACCAGGCCACCCTGCCGTTGCTTGCACTTACCCCTTGTTGTCTACTATAATCCATGGACTGTTTGCCACCGTCCTAACTACTTATCTGCTATTGCTTGGGAGGCGGATGGTTGTGTCGGTTATCAACAAAGGGTTGCAGAAGAGAGTTTACATACTTATATTTGTTGTTTCAAGTTTCCTCCCTTTGAGGGTTATTTTGCTTGGTTTTTCAGTTTTGGCGAGGCGTGAGCATTTTCTCTTTGAAGCTCTTGCCTTCTCTAGTTTTCTTGTGCTTTTTTCTTTTGTTGTAGTGGGTATTTTTATGCTTGTTTACTTACCTGTTGCGGATTCTTTAGCCCTTAATAGGGGTCTGGGGTTGCCTGGCACAGAGGGAGGACGGTGCTACACCTCCGAGGATTATGCTGATTCTCTCTCTCTTGTTGCTGCCAACCAGAGCCTAATTGAGACCAGTACGGCTACAAGCCTGGGAAGAAACTCTGATGTGTCAACTAAACGGGGTTCCATTTCATTCCGGACTATGATCAAAGATGAAGCTTCTTCTACAAGTGGCGCATATGAGGAAGAAATGAGCACATTTTCCCCAGGTTTTCGGCCGTTAACTTCATCTCCTGGTTCCCCAGTTTCCCTACAGATGAAACTTCCATCTATATAGTTTGAGGCAAACGTCCTTGGGGGAAACGAAAGGCAGAGAAGCTTTTTTTCTTAGTTCTCTTGTCTTGATGATGATGTTTAAAAGAGGGTTCATCTGTAAGGGCAATTTCTGACAATTAATAAGACTGTATCTGTTCATAGAACCAAGGAATTGCTACCCACTTCAGCGTTATAGTCCTGAGTAAAGTTTTGGCATTGTTTTCAGCATTCATTCTTTAATTTTGTCATCGATAGTTATGAGAGTGAAGGGGTATTTTTCCCTGAAATTAAATCTAAGTGTACAGGTTGGACGTTCATGGCAATTTAGTTATCATTACTGCGAATTAATTGTAGTTAATATGAGCAATTTATTTATTTTTTTAAAAAAATATGAGCAATTTAATTGTTAATAATACGAAATAAAATGTAAGTCAGAAAATCAGAAGCCTTTATAACCATAAATCCTTTGTTGCACTCAGTTAACCAGTATACAAATTTGTTTATTTCTGACATAGATAAAGAGTAAATAACTCAGAAATCACTAAAAATTACATGTAACTTTTTTCTGATACAATAGCTATGAACAGCTTTTCAAATTAAATACCCTCTACCTATGAAGATTTTGTTTTCATTAATCACTTATTTTCTTTTCAATAATCACTCGGCATTCTCACAGCACATCACATTGGATTGGATTGACGCTGAACAAGTACTAGCCTTTCAGATGAGTAGGTATGGAAATTTTGGGAAGATACAATCAAAGTTCATAACCAACTAACAACGTTCACGATTAATGAAACGTGACACTCTCTCAATTTCCTTCATGATCATCTCCTTTTCCTCTTCAAATTGTTCGTCCTCAGAACCTAAACAAAGGACAAGCGGGTACTTTAGAAAAGAGCCCGTAAATCATGGCAATAAAGTTTTTGGCCTGTGGCACAGTAGTACTTCTAACCTTTTCCAACAGAAAGACTGCGTAAAAGATCCAACAACTTTTCACAGTTTTTCGCCAAGATGATTTTGATATCGTGCGTCTTGTTAGGGTTTGCGACAAATACCTGCAGACAGATAAATGAGCTGATCAAGGGCTAAATCTTCAAATATAGAATTATAGACAAATAGATCTATGAATTATAACTCCCTAAATGCTCAAAAACAGAGCTCTATATTCTCAAGACAGAAAGCAAATAGAATTTTCAAAGAAAGTTCGCACCTTGAAAATGTGAAAAGCAGAAAGCTGGATATTTTTGCTCGAATCCTGTCAAAAACCAATATAGAAAGGAAATCAGAATCAGAAAAAGTATTTTGAGCTATATTCAGCAACTTAACAGAAGTACAATGAATTGAGAAGATGAAGACATTTTATCAGCTCCACCTTAAGCATTAATTTACCGAAAAATAGATTTCTGCCGGATAGGTTCTATTATTCAAAGATAATTCTAGAATTTATTTATATTCTTTAAATAGAAATTACAAACCAGCAAAAAAGGATGAAATCAAACAAGGCAACGTAAGTAAATTTGATACCTTCAACAATGTCATGATGACTTTGAGGTAACGTATTTCTAGGATATATTGCTTCATTATGTGTGAATTCGGCGGCTCTAGAAGAAAATCTGAAAGGAGCTACTACCCATCAACAGCAAACTATTAGTGGTGTAAATCAAAAGCATAAAATGGACATGTTTAGTAAATGACGTCAAGTCGTCAACAAACCTTTAGTGATTGTCTTCTAGTCACATAGTTCGTGGATATTAAAAGCTTTTCATACATTTCAAAGAACTGGAAACAAAAGACATGGATTAGAACCAAAATCATGCAGGCAACAATCCTTTGTACATGTATGTGCGAGGGGCCGAGGGGGTCGGTGAAAGGTTGTTTTGTTTTAAAAGCTCAACTATTTTTAAAAACAAGTTTATATGGAGTTAAACACATTGAGAAAATATTACAAACTAAAGCTTAACACATCTACTTTGCCCCAAGTTAATTTTGAGAAACAAAAATGCCTGACACAACACACATTAAAAACCAAAAAGGGTAATATGATAGTTTACTAATCTTTTAGATAAAAATGCTACAACAAAACTTGTTTGAAACATGCAAGCTTTTGCGTTTTGCTAGACGGACTCTTACTAGAGAATTAAATTCTAGCACCTGTTATAAAATGTCATAGTATAAGTCATTTAGGCCTGGGAGTAATAGGAACAAGATTGTACCTCATTATAATGAGATGTCAGATATTCAGCAACTTCTTTACTGTGTTTCGTAAGCAGATCCTGTACAAAAATTTGCAGGGTTACAAAAAAAAAAAAATATTCTAACAACATATGCAAACAGATGTCATTGAGCACTGACCTTGAATGTGGCAAATGCATCTGAAGCAACATCAAAGTTGGGAAGTTCTATATACTTGAAGAACAACTCAAAGCTGGTAGACTCCAATATATATCTGAAAGAATACTATAAAAAAGATATTTCAGAAAAAAATACCTTTGAAACACAGTGCATGTATTAAATTTCCAGCGAAATAATATATCTGAAAGAATACTACAAAAAAGATATTTCAGGAAAAAAAACCTTTGAAACACAGTGCAAGTATTAAATTTCCAGCGAAATAATAGTCTAAAAAAAAAAAAAAAAAATCAAGGCTCTCTAAATCTATGCCCAAATCCCAACAACCTCGCACCCCCCTACTCCTTTAATGAGAACATGAAGAAACAAACACTGAGAGAAAAGGCAGTACAGAATATGAAATTATGTAATGCGAAAAAACTAGAATAACAAGAGTAGTAGCATCTGTAATAAAAATTGCATATCATCCTCTCCGAAACACACATCACATTTGAAGTCTCCTATCAATCAAGGTTCTCTATTATGATCAATAAGTTCGTGGGTTCACCAAAATTTAAGTCCATTCCAAGAACTAATGGTACCCTCACTTGATTAAAACACCTAAATAAAAGCAATACGATTCACAGACATGTGATATAGATGAGAAGAAGAAATAGAAAAGAAAAATTTATAGCACAAGAATCTTCCCAAGGTTTGACTCTTACTCATCATGACATTATTATCTAACCACGGGGAAGGACAAAGAAGAAACCTAGAATACAAATATTCATGGTACAAACAAGAAGCGTAAGTCCTAAAAAACACATCTCATCAGGTCATCCATTGTGCTAAAGACCATAATCGCCTAACAGCCAAACAATCCAACCTCCCACCCTAGTAATAGCCCCTCTTTTCTTACCCCACCCGACCAAGGAAATTACACACGTCTTCCAAAGCTCAAAGGAGCACCATGGAGAATTCAAAAGAGACAAAGAAATTACAAGGGGAAACACACATAAATAGATATAGATAATGTCACAACATTATCTCCCAACGACAAGGTTACATCACTTTTCATAATGCCCCAATGTTATGTCAAATGCACAACGCTTCAAGATACATATGAGCATGTAAAAAATTAACCATATGAATTTCCAAAACAACTCTTAGCGACTAAACACAAGTTATACAACCCAAGGTCCTAACTCCTAAGCCTTCCTCAAGAAAGAAATTGCTTATATCTCAAAGGACCAAGAAATGGATTAAAAAGTAAAGGTGAAAGGGTATCTCCATAGCTCAAACACCTCCGAAAAAAACCCCAAACCACCTCCAAGACAATACATTCATTAACCAACCAATGAAATGCATCCCCTAATCCACTTCCTTCACCTAGATTCAAAGCCTATTAATTCCACGATCCCATCATACACTTTCTAAAGTCAAAAGTCAAAATGTTGTTCTAATCCTCTTATTCTATTGTCATCAACCACATTACTCATGAATATGTGATGCTCCACAAACGTTCTCTAGGCCTCCAATATCATTTAAGAAAAAAAAAACCCTTAACTAATTGAAAGAGCCTTTCTTGGGAATTGAGAGGCATACACATGTTGCCTATTCCAACAACAGTGATGCTAACAAGTCTGTAATCCCTATTTTTCCAAGGCTTTACTTTCTTGGAAATAAAGAATAACACACACACTAACGCCTATTCCGGCAGTCACTCATGACCACTGGCCACTATTGCTCAAGGCATCAGCAAAAGCTGACAGTGCTTCCTCTTAAATATTGCCCGCTTTGCCACTCTATAAATACTACATGCAAGCCTCTCTTGAATCATGCGCTTCTCAATTTTATTTTATTTAAGGCCAAAATGACTCTCTTATTAATGTTAGTCCATACATGCAGCCAACATGATATAATCTCATAAAATCAATTAATAACCTTAAAACGGTTAGCTTAATCCAGCTAGAGTTTGTATAATTCCTTATTTCCTTCACTCTCTGGAATTTTATTGCACGCTGCTACTCTTTCTTCACAAAGGCCTTTCACCTTAATTGCCTCCAAAATCAATGAAGAAAGAACATCCCTCAACCTAATAGAAAGAAATATTTCTTCAGAATTGAAATACAAACACGATACTGTCTTATAGATTCGGTATAATCATGGAAATGAGCACAAAATGCTAACCACCTCTTCACATAACCTCCCAGGACCTAATGTGTTGATCACACCCTATCTTAAACCTGACCAACAGGGAGAAGACACATGATGCCAAAGGTATAAACTTTCACAGACAAACATGCGTTGGCCACTTGGCCCCAAGAAACCTGACCATATCAAGACAACCCATATTTGCTATCAACAAAATGACAACAGGAAAGCACCATAACCTCTTGATTCCCAATTCCTATTTCCTACCTTTGCATTCCAACAACACACTAATCCCAAATCCTTCTTAGCCTTATAAGCACTAACAACTGAGGTCTTAAGTGGGAAATAGTAGAGAGGTTGCTTTGACCAGAATTAGCTCCATCAATTCAAGACTACGCGTAAAAGACCAAAAATAAAATAAAATGGTGCACTCAACAAAAACTCTGGAAAAGCTTTAAGTAAGATAT
This sequence comes from Chenopodium album, assembly GCF_948465745.1. NCBI lineage: Eukaryota > Viridiplantae > Streptophyta > Magnoliopsida > Caryophyllales > Amaranthaceae > Chenopodium > Chenopodium album. The sequence continues at coordinate 5,515,471 of NC_137855.1, forward strand.
GCAAACTAATCAATGAGCTATTTAAAAGCCAAACAACATGAACGTCTTACTTTGCAAGTGTTTGAAATTTGATACATTCCCTCAACATAGTCCCACAAGTCAAGGCAGCATCTTTGTTATCATAGCTGCTCAAGAAAGGAAACACAAATCCATCAATATAAGACAAAGAACGTTAAAAAATTAAAAACACTTATAGACAATAACCACAAAGATGTTAAAATAATGAATGTAACACAAGCAATCCACATCAAACCCATGGCAGATAAGCACTAGTAAAAAAATACATAGATGGTTAATGCATTGGTTTGCCATATTGATCCTTCACTTTCAAGCAAGCCAAACCATAAGGAAGATTTCCATTTGCATCAAACCTAATTATTCATCAACTTGAGACCGGAAGAGGATAGTAGCAAGACATCCCAGCAGTCTCAAAACTCTCAAATTTTATTTTATTTTTTTAAAAAAAAAATACGAAAAATGGAGAGAAGCAAACAAAAAAATGCACAATAATGATACACTTATATATATATATATATATATATATATATATATAAATGTATCATTATTGTGCATTTTTGGGCAAAAAAAGGTATAAGAAAGCACATACAAAAACATCTCATCTTAAAGAGCTTGACTTTAAATTGTACCCCATAATAACTATGATAATACAGAAAAACAGAACAAAGAGAATACTGCCAAGTTTGTCACAAACAGCTTTCAAGTGTTATCATAACAATCTATGGATAAATCTACTAGAACTACTGAAAAATGATTCTGTTTTTTCTCAGAAATGACTAAGGTAAAGAGTGCAAATGTGTGCAATAAGTCAAAAAAGAAGCCTAGGCGCCTAACTAATCAAGTCATATACAGAGGAAGAATGGGGGATTTAGACCGTTTACCTTTCAAGAATACCCTCACGGCCTCACCAGCCCAAACAAGAAACTTTTTTTAACAGTAAGAGAAAGATGGAAGAGGAAAAACTCAATTAAGCACACAAGGGGATATAAGTAAAATAAAATAAAGCCCCAACTAAGCTTACCAGACAACAAGGAAGTCAAGCAACTCCAAATGATTTTCAATGTATTCGATACAGCAATATGTGTCGTCCACTTGTTGCTTCAACAGTACAGACCAACATGAGACTAAATCTTTTCTCGCCTGGCCACATTTAAAATGGTATATGAGAAACCAAGTGAGGATGTACTTTGATAAAAAATAAGTATATCTATGACTTACTTGCCAACCAAAGACATGTAGCTTGTGAACTAGAAGAGGGATAACATCTTCGTTACATATTTCAACAGTAAGCTGCAGAATCTGATCTGTGTTTGGCTCAGATTCGCTATCTCCACAAAGCATCAGCCTCATCGTTGACAAGTTTCTTCCTACTTCTTCTAATGCCTGTATTATAATACATATAAACTTTGGTAAGAGTGGTGAAAGAAAGCTTGAAAAAAATCAATCAATCAATCAATCAATCAATCAAAGCCTTAATCCCAAAAGTGGGGTCGGCTAACATGAACCAAATATGATTATTCCGTGTAGTCATCAACATAAATCTTTCTCCTCCATCCCTTACGATCCAAAACTTCATCCTCACGTAAATCCATGCACTTCATATCCTTCCTCACTCCTTCCAACCAAGTCATTTTTGGTCTCCCTCTTCCTCGTTTAATCCCTCCATGATCCCACTCTTCCACTCTTCGCACCGGTGCACCCACGGGTCTCCGTCTTACATGTCCAAACCAACGCAGACGATTTTCCCTTAATTTATCTGCAATGTCTGCCACACCTACTTTCTTGCGAATAACCTCATTTCTGATTCTATCTCTTAAAGTGTTTCCACACATCCACCTTAACATGCGCATTTCCGTAACCTCCATCTTTTTAATATGCTCTTTCTTAGAAGCCCAACATTCTGTACCATAGAGCAACACTGGTCTTATGGCAGTCCTGTAGAATTTTCCCTTCAACTGTATTCTCTTAAAGCTTGAAAAAAATATTAAATAAAAAATTAAAAAAAAAACAATAATAAAAAACAGAAAAAGAAATGTAGAATTATGCATTGTCACCAAAAAAAAATTGTCTTTCTCAAAATTCCATATGACGATTGTGGAGAACACAAGTATGTACTTGAGAAAAGTAAGCATGAGCAAAGTAAATCATAAGTAAGATCAAGGCATGTGAATCACAAAGTGATAGAGTGAAAACTAAAGACAAGTGTGACACTTACTAGTCTAGTTGCACCATCCTATAATGATCTCATCTATACAGTGTACACCAGACTTAACAGTTAACATTGATGATGAAGGCTCACATGTCAATGCTATTCTGAGATATGTATATAATGTACTCCAAGCATGGGCTTCAACCCTCTCTACAACATTCCCTCCACTTAAAGGGTCTGATTCACTTTCAAACATTGCTGAACCAAACAATGTGAGGCCCTACACACAATTTAAAAGCAAAACGAATGGGGCCAAAGAATATTTTGGACGATCTAGACCTCCCTCCCCCCTTTCAAAAAAAAAAAAAAAAAAAAAAAAAAAAAAAAAAAAAAAAAACAGTAAACCTGCTCCTAATAGATGATGGCAATGTCGACCAACAATTAAAGAACTCTACTTGGATTTCTTAGTCCTTTTCTACGTCTTCTACAGTCTCTTAAATGACAAACATCTAGAATTTCCTCGGTCTTCTTCAAATGAATGAAAGGATGCTCAGAATGCTCAGCTGTAAATTTGTAATCCCAACAGAGAATTGATGGGGATTAATACAGGAAAGAGGAGCAAACAAATAAGTCCCACATTGTCTTGTAATAAGATGAAATAAAAACTGAAGTCCAGTCAAGCTACAAGCTTGCAATAAAATCATCACTAACCACAGATACAATTGCCCACAACATTTGCACAAACCACGATATGCAAGTCATAGGCAAGCAGAAAGTTGCTTTACCCATCCGCATTAAGCTAAACGTAAAGTTGTCAAATCAGGTGTTCAGTATGGGTTGGGTTCAAGTGATTTTGAGTCAATTGGCTAATTTTTCATGTCATCAGACTCGTGTGATCTTAGGTCGGGTCACTTATCGACAGCTCTAGCTAAACGAATACGAAGTTTATATGTCAAACCCCTACACAGTGTCAGCTGCTACTAAGAATTGGCTTAAAACAGAAGCCACAACATTGAGCATTCTACCAGAGATCTAAAATTAAAATCCCACCTTGCAAATAATCATGAATTAAGATAAATTCCCAACATCAACTATCTTACCCGCATTACATTCCATACATTAACAACAAATTGACATTGATCCAGCCCATAACACAATGAAATCAATTCAATCTCAAAATCCAACAAGAAATGCTCCACCAATGCATCAAAATCAACATACCCACATGTAAATACATCACAATAAACAACCAAAACTAACATCAAACTAAAATAAAAACCAAAATTGGAGCAACAAAATCATATATTTTGAAAAATTAAGATTAACCCATAAAAGATAAGGGATCAAAATAGTAAAAAAAATAACCTTTTCAAGAGCTTTAACTTCGACAACGGTGGGAGTGTCAAGGGCCAAGAGGCTATCCTTGGTAGACCTGACAACCTCTTGCGGTGTTTTAGAGCGAGGTTTGAAGAAAAACGACATTTTTAGTTGTTGTTGAAATGTGATAGTTTTCTCTCTCCTCTGTAATGAATCGCCGGCGGTGAGAGTTCAACAGTCAGTTTTTTTTTTCAGGGGAAATGTCAAATTGTGGGACAAGGGAGAGGTGCAAACGATATTATCTTTGTTGCGTTTCGAAGGGATTTGCTAAGTAATGATTACATTTTTTATTTTTTTTTTAAAAAGGTTAAAAATGGAATTTTGTAATGTAACATGGGTGTCATTTTATGGAATTGGAGGGATAAATAGGGTTAAATGTAGAGGACTAGAGGTGATCTACTTCGGTCCGGCCTGCTAGTTCGACCCAATTCGGTCTGAAAATAAGACGGGTTTGGGCTAGCCTAAAAATACAACTTTAGTTAAAAGCCCAAACTCAAGATCTCATGTTAAGGTCTGAAAATAAGGCGGGTTTGGCTTGTTAAGCCTGCTACTTTTCCCGGGTTTGGGTACAAGGTCTCATGTTAAGGCCCCGACTCGATCCGACATCCGAGATTTAGATTACCTCTAGTTAAATGGCTTAATTGCTTAAAGCTTCAAAGGTAAAAGTCATAGTCATATTGATTAAGAATGAACCACTCGTGAATGGTTTGGATATGAATCAAGATGTTTTGTTAGGTTAAACCATATAATTTTGATCCAAATAATTCAAATCCAAATGCGGGTCTAGGCCGGTGCAGAAGGAGCGACAACTTAGGGCCCCCCAAAAAAGGGCTTAATTTATAAACAATTTGTTTCACAAATAATCATATAAAACTTAAGTGAATCAATGGTTTTGTGGGTTTTTATTCGATTTTTTTTAAAAAAAAAATAGAAAAAAAGAAGAGTAATAGCATATCAATATTTTCCTAAATTAATATTCCCTACAAGATTTATTACAGGAATAATATAATCATTAACACGTGTCATTCCAAATGTGTCTTTTAATATTTATACACTTATTGTACTAAATTAATTCAAATTTACGAACTATTACTCCTTTCGTTCTATAATTTTATTTTATTTTTTACTTTTTTTTTAGTGAAAAAAACAAGGTTAGCCCTTTTGATTGGGGATGCCTAAAGCATCATTTTGGATGATAAGGGAGAGGGAACACAAAATTATGAAAAGACCAAAGTAAAGTTTGATGGTGGTGCCCCTTCTTTACCATGTAGTCTGCCACTCTCGGGTTAGAGCGTAAGCCAGTGATGCTTTTGGCTATTGGACTCAAAAAAATTTTGTTTGCCTACTAATTCACTTACTTGGAATAAGTCAGGATAACAAATTAAGATTTTTCAAGCTGTTTAAAAGAAAAATGGATAGGGCTCGACTCCACTCCTCCCCTCATATCTTTAGCAATTGCGGTTAGTCTAGCAACCTCCTTAGTTGCCGGATGTGGAGTCCCGAAACACAAGGAGACTTTAGGTTGAACTGCCTTAGGAACCCATTTTCTTTTTCTGCTTTTTTTTAATGAGACAAACAGCTTTAAATTGGCCTATTTATCTTCCTGCAACAATGGTGAACGGAGTGAGAATCAAGAGTGTTCAAAGCTACTTCTGTGTCACATATAACGTTGTTGATCTCCCATGAAATTTGCCACATCATCGGTTAGTAAATGACCCTCCGTTAATGATTAGTGACACACTTTAATTTTCTATTTCTATTGTGTGTGTGTGTGTGTGATGTGTGTGTATGAAGAAAGACTAAAATTCTTGCTAATGCATTAATATAAATGTTATTCCGTATCATGTAACATATTTTTTTTGGGTTTATTTTCCATACATGTAAACTAATTGGTATTAAAATGAGTTTTTATAATGTTAATTATTTATATCAAATAACTTTTTTTAATATATAATTTATCAATGTCAAAAAAAAAAAAAAAAAAAAACATACTGGTATAATTTTATATTAGGAATCAAATCAACACATTAACAAATGTGTCAAGACCGTATCAATTAAATATAATATCAATCAATATACCTATACTAAAGGCGAAACCAGAAATGACACTTGTCATAACCTGGTTAAAAATTTTCCCTCCACAAGGTTTTGTTTTTTTTTTTCCAAAGCTTCTTAGAGAAGTATTTAATTTAATACTTTACAATAATATTTCTTTTCTATTTGGCAAGTATATTCATTTTTACACATTCAACAAAGATTTATTTATTTATTTTATGACGGGAACAAAGTCATATAATACAATAATGTATTCTTATCTATAACTTTGTAATGTAATCCATAGTTATTTTTATTAGTCGTGCATGCATTTCTTCCTCCGTTTTCTTTAACGATATTAAGATATTGTAATTGCAGAATTTTCATTCTATTTTGCAATTTGATATTATTTTTTATAGTAAAATAATTGTATTAAACTAATGATAAATATTGCAATTACCGTGCATGGCACGGGATCTAACCTAGTTTATTTTAAAGCCAAATCAATTCATTAATAAAAACAATTAGATACATGCATCGTGTGTGGCTAGAAATGATTCAATGAATCGAAAATCGATAAATTAGACAAGTATTGCATGTATTTAGAAACAGAGGAATACATAAACATAATTATACGGAATAATCAGAAAACTTCCTCCCTCTCTCTCCTCTCTCCCACTCTCTCAGTCCACCATTGAAGCGCGCACTCCACGTTCTCCATTGAAGCGACTTCTGGCATTTTAATCCTCCATTGAAGCATTTTCCGAGGTACTTTGTTGTTTCTCTTTGTAATCATCGAATATCAATTTCATAATCTAGGGTTTACCGTTGACATAATTCTCATTTCTCAGTATAGTGGTTATTCTAAAGTTGATTATTGAACATTTGGTTATAATTACTAAGGTTATGAAATATCATTTTGTTGCTAAAGAAGAATATCATGTGATTTTTTGAGTTTAATTTGATAATTGAATCAAATTTGCATTTAGTGTTAGGTTGGAACTATGAAATTGGAGCATTTTTCAATGAAATATTGTGATTTTTCGAGCCAAATTTGATAATTGAATCAAATTTGGTTGATAATGTGTTGCAGAATCCTTTTAATGTTAGGATGGAACTATGAAATTGGACCTTTTCTCCATTGGGTCAGGGTCGGGCCTGACCGAACCCATGCAAGGAGGCTCAATGAGTTCATTTATCTAATTCCTTGAATGTTCGCATCGGAAAGTCTTAATTTTAAATTTTTAATTTTCATTTCGTCGTTGCTCATTCCCACTAGGCCGGAGTGTTTGGCCTTTTCTTCTCCGCGCCCTCTCACACTTGGCTGTTTTTTTTTACTAGTGATTTTGGTGTTATGTTATTGTTAAATTTTGATTTATTTACTTATATGTTTTTTTTTGTGTTTGTATTCAATTTTTGGCACATTGAAAGACTATATTTAACTGTAAAATTTGTCTGGGATTATATGTTGATGGAATATTGGTGGAAGAATTTTTGGGGTGTTTGGTTAGCTGTATGAAAAGTTAAATTCCCTGTAATTGTTTTCAAATTAATGGTTTGTCGTATAAGTAAGCTTTCTTACGGACCACTTTTTAAAATTGTAAAGACGCTAGGGAGAAATGGACGCCTACTCTGAACCAACATCGTTTTACTGGGTTGAAGATAGTAGGGGGCAAGCTTCAACACCAAGACCGAGAAAGAAGGTAAAAAGGAAGAAGGAATACGTGGGTTGGGGTTCAAGAGAGTTGATTGCATTTCTTGAATCATTGGGCAAGGATTGCGTCAAAGAGATTTCCCAATATGAAGTCACCAATATAATTAATCTTTATATTAATGATAACAATCGTGTCCACCCAGAAAATAAGAGGAGAGTTGTGTGTGATGAAAAGCTGTTTTCTCTCTTTGAAAAGAAGACCATCTTCCGGAATAAGATACATGATTTATTGGAATCACACTTCGCTGAGAATAAAGAAGATTCAGATGACGATAATCTTGGCAGCTCTGATGAAATTGATGAAAATGGTTATTCTGTCCCTAAAAAGCTTAAAATTGTGACAACTCAGTCTAAGAAAAAGGCTCCAGAAGTCTCGAAAAGCTGCTTAGCAGCTATCAATTCTGATAATATCAAGCTCTTGTATCTGAGAAGGAGTTTGGTCCAAGAGCTACTCAACAACCCAGAAACATTTGAAACTAAAGTAGTTGGGAGTTTTGTTCGGGTAAAATCTGACCCACATGACATTTTCCAAAAAAACTCTCATCAGCTTCAACTTGTCACAGGTATCGATCTTTGTTTTGCTGATTCATTCAATCCGCACCTCTGTTTTGCTGATTATTTTAACTCCTACCTAATTTTACTATATTAGAAAAATTCACTTATTAACTTACAGGTGTCAAGGAAGGTACTCCAGCTTGTGAAACAAAGCCCTCTATGCTTCTGCAAATTTTAGGCATGACAGATGTCATTAGCATATCTGAACTTTCAGATGACATTTTTTTAGAGGTAAATTTGGTCGTCTGTATATAAACTGATTAGGACTTTAACCAATTATATATATCTTTTTTTGCAAGTTGGTAATTTACACTGTATATTGTAAGTTTATGCACTTGAAATACTTTTTACACTTTTACTTGTCCTGCCTGTGCAAGTCACTAGTCTGGTGTTAAGGATTAGTTCATTTTAATTGATTCTGCATATGGGATGTGAGTATCAGGTGACAAGCAACTCTAAGTATCATTAATCGTCACTGCAAAAGAATTCTCTAAATTATTGAGTGTAATGTTGGAAATTGTCTTAATCTATCTTCTTACTGTTTGCATGTTTCCTTTTGTGTAATGATCTCATGTCTTAGATTAATTCTTATACAGGCAGCTTTAAATGTTCGCTACATGGAACAAAGCTGATATCAAACCCCTTTATTGTCTACTCAGCTGATACTTTCTGTACTGTAGGAAGAAATTGAGGAATTGCGTAGTAGAGTTAAAGACGGTTTAATGAAGCAGCCTACCATTGTAAGTTGTGGAGATTTTGTTTGTTCTTGATTGTATTTCATTTCCCATTGTCCTCTTATAAGTTTCCTATTTTTCATGGCTTTGCTGTAGTAGGATTTTCATTCATCTTTACTTGCTCGATTTTTTGAACATGAACAGGGTGAACTTGAACAAAAAGTAGTTGTTCTGCACGAGGATATAACTAAGCATGTATGTATACTTTTCTCTCATTGCATTTGATATATTGTCTATGCTGACTATGTAGGCTTGTATTCTTGTAATTTAAAATTTTGTTGGCAAGCTGTCTAGCTCTCTGTTGGTCCGTTTGCATTTTTTTTCCAAAGAAGAAATTGTGCATTTATTCACAAGCTTCTTTATGTCTTCTCAATCTTAGTTTTTACTTGTCTGATGCCATATTTAATATTTCATATCTCCTTAACTTCTTTTGATCTCATCCCAAAATGGAACATAATTATGCAAGGAGTCTATCACTTATCTGGTGGTGCTTTTGAATTTGAAAACTTTCCTTGATTATGAGACATATCCCAGAAACGGAAGAGAGAGAAATGCATCAAAGGCACAGACTACCTGTCGCTGGTTAAAGTTTTACTGGAGTTTTTCAGCTCGTACTTTGATAAAACTTTCAGCTTTAACCTTTTGATAAGATTTTGTTTTAACATGTTAAAACTGCAGATATTCACGACTTATATGAATGATTGGCGACCTTCCTGTTTTCTAAACAACACCAGACGTGCTTAGAACGATAGTTATTCACGACTAATATGAACGATATTATTAATTATACAGTAATATCTTTGTAAAGAAATTGGTGTTGGATATGATAATGAGACCTAATTCCAAACACCCTGTTTTGTAGACTGAATGGTATGAAAGTATGAATCCAATTTGGGTATGTACTGAATATTCAGAATCTTGCCTTTTTCCCAAATGCCCAAGTTGACCTGAAGAGTAGATATAAGGTATAAGTGTATAACTAAGTTACTGGACTCTGCGTGCTTAGAACGATAATCATTTGTTAGTTATTCACAACTAATATGAGCGATATTATTAATTATACAGTAATATCTTTGTAAAGAAATTGGTGTTGGATATGATAATGAGACCTAATTCCAAACACCCTGTTACGTAGACTGAATGGTATGAAAGTATGAATCCAATTTGGGTATGTACTGAATATTCAGAATCTTGCCTTTTTCCCAAATGCCCAAGTTGACCTGAAGAGTAGATATAAGGTATAACTAAGTTACTGGACATCCAACTCTCCCCCCCCCCCCCCCCCCTCCTCTCTCTCTCTCTCTCTCTCTCTCTCTCTCTCTCTCTCTCTTAGCCCGCTTGTGTGCTCTCAATGTTCCTTTTCCTTTTTATTTTTTTTTAAACTTGTTTTAACCTGCTAGTCCTAATCTGATATTATACCATCCAAAGCTTGCATGTATTTAAGTCAATTGTTTGATGACACAGCTGCTTGATAATTTCATAACTTGCTGACACATTTGAGAGGTCTAGTTAAACTAAATGATGCAGACTCTGTTTGGTTTGACAGAAAACATTTCAATAGTTAAGATTTTTATGGAAATCATTTTTTTTAAAGGAATATACAATTGGAACATACAATTGTATTAGCTCTTCTTTGTTTGGTTCCTTACAAGAAAAGTTAGAGAAAAATGGAATTAGAAGGGAGAGCCGGAGAGGAGAGATGGGTGGAGATAAAAAGGGAGTTAAGGATTAGAGAGGGTAGTGAGGCTTCCCTTCCTCAACAAAGGTAAATGTTTTCTACACTTGGCAGAGTTTTTCTTCACCTTTGGGATTTTTTTTTTCTATTCCATTACAAACCAATTTAAGGAAAAATGGGAAAATAACTTTCCTGGATAATATTTTTTCCCATCCAAACTCTCTCATATTAGATATTTCTGAAAATGTGTACTCCCATCAGGATGGCTACAAATTTCATGATATATGTTCCTCTTAATTATTTTGTGAGAGCCCAAAATGCATAGTTTCAGCAGGATATTCTAGAAGAATGTGTAAGGCTTTATGCCCTGAAGAGAACCCAGTTTACCAATAATCTTTCTTGCCAAGGTTCATATATGTGGATCCTTTATGTTCCGTTGCTTCAAACAATTTTTCTTTGGAGTTTAAGAAGATTCACCAAATATGCCCTCTTTTTTTGAAAATAATTATAATTTGAATGGATTGGAAATGAGTTTAGGGCATGAGAGAAAGTTTAAGTGAATTCTCACAGTCTCACTTGTTATATTTATGACATTCTCCAAGTAGGAGATAGGGACATTATTTCCTAGATACGTGTATTCTTACTAGTCTGATTTATGACATTCTTGCAACTTAAAAGTGATGACATTCTTTTTGACGTAAAGAGATAAGTGAATTTGGTAAATGTAGTTATGTTAATTTTTGCTCCTTCATGTAACACAGTCATTACTTGGTTGCTGCTATCTACTCTGTTGAAGTGCTTTTCCTAGTTATTATGCTGTTAACTTGATTGAAGTACACACACCTTGATCTGAGTTTTTTTACTAACTCATTATACTTTGAGCTCTGGGAAAATTTGGATATGCCATGATGTTGCAAAGCTTTGTTTGCTGATTTCGTCATATGTGATAAGTCACGCACTGTAAATCCCTATCTAGCTATTCTACATATTGTTTATAACATTAAATTGCTCCCTAAAATCACAGTTTCAGCATCCATATCCTTAGTTGAGTATGTAGTGACTTGTCATATGAGCTTGATACTTCACATGCTGAACGAATACTATAGTAGTCAAATGTAGAGTAAGAACTTGAAGTTTTTGAATCATTGTCTCATTAGGTTCTGTAGTGGTTGTTAGGTGCCTTTTTCTTATCATGTCGAGTGTGAACCTGCTAGGAATGCATAAAGCTGCTGCTTCTTCTATTTTTTATTTTTTTATTTATTTTTATTTTTAAGATTGTGATATGTAAAAATTTGGCAATAAAATATTTAACATGATATATTTGATTTTTTTTTTTTTTTTTTTTTTTTTTTTTTTCACAGTGGCTTGCAAAAGAACTTGTACTTCTCAAGAATCTTATAGATCGTGCAAATGAGAAGGGATGGCGTCACAGATATCCTTTACTACTGTTTCGCTAACTTTCACAATTGGTTATAATGTAAAAGTAACGTGGATGATAGACCTGATGTATTGGTTTTGAATCTTTGTCTTGGGATACCATTTCTATTGTTTCCACAAGCAGTATTAAATTCGGTACATGGCGGAACAAATCTGTGCTCCTCTGTTGTCTTATGTGCTCACATTTGAATAATTATGATGCTCTTGCTTATCCTTTACTAGTTTTACAGTGAGAGAGTACTTGGACAGAAGGAAGTTACTTCAGTCACCTGATGAACAATCACGCCTGCTCAGTGAGATTCCAAAGGTGATGGCAGAAGAAGTAAAACCAGAATTAGTTTCTGAACCTGCTCCTGATGATTCGCCAAAAGCTGCTGACTGGGACTGGGAACCTTTTAATTTCTCATCAACTAAAAAAGATGTGACAAAGCCAGAAGTCTTAATTAATCAGAATGGTCAAGGTATGCACTTTTACTTGAAGTTTTGTCTCTGTTCAGAATAGGGTATGTCTCAGGCTCTCTCATTTGGGGCACCACTTACCTGCACTTGCAGTGCATTTGAGATCACTTGGTATGGCTTCTGCAATGATCATTCTGAAACTTTAGAAGCCTTAGTAATTACTAGTCAATATAATTTTGAATTTTGGTAACATGGGTTTTAAATTTTCTACCCTGCTTATTGCTAGCCCCAAGAATTCGAAATTTGGTTTATCTGAAATTAAATTGTTAGTAGAATCTCGTATTAACTTTTTTTGGGTAGTGTTGAAAAATTGATAGCTTGTTATCATCTTGAGTGTAGAATTGAAGTTTTAAAACCTTCTTACATGATCAGTGCAGCCATCATTGGCTAGCAATACAAGGAAAAGTGACTCTTTATTATAGCCAATCTCCTTTATTGGGAGGGCCAAGTTTCTTTCTATATATGAATTGCCAATTTAATTTTATTTTTTAATTTGTTTTGAATATTTCAAAACATATTTGTCAATTACACATAACTATATCAAGACCTACATTTTCCTCGAGGTAGTCAACTCAGCTTGAAACATGTTCTTGATGAAATTATCCAGTATACCAATCAACTCTATCATTCATCTCTTGTCTCATGAACTGAGTAGTTATATTGTCCTAAAATAGGTCCAAGGGTATATAATTAACACTTTGCTTTCTATCATTTTTTTTGTTTTCCATCTATGGGATATGCTTGAAGCATTTGCTAAATCTACCATGAAATCTTAATGAGGTCAGGGTTCAAAGCATTTATTAATGTCTCTGCTTTATTTGAATCCTGTATGTCATGTTATGTAGTGATGAAATCTTTCCTAGTTACTCCTTGTTCATTAACACTACTTTACTTGATTGCTCTTGAAGCAACCATCAGTGCAGGTAGCATGTTTCCTTTATTGCCAGTTATTTCTTTATGGTTGTTAACCAAGTTCCACAACTTTTTGCAGCAGCAGCTGTGGCAGCTGAAACCAGCACAAGAAGCAATGGTGATGCACATACTTATAGCCCTGAAGAAAGAGGCCAGCTTGGAACTGGCTCTTTGGCATCAGTACTTAACTTATCTGCTCAATTTTTAGAACCGAAGGAAAGAGAAGCTCCTAAAGTAGAAGCAGTTAATGTCAAAGGCAATGGCAATGGCAATGGTTACATAGAGTTCTCAAACTTAAATCACCTAGGCATCCCTAACAATGGGACAAGGAAAGAAAGCAATGGCCATGTACAGATCCCGAGCTCAAAAGAATTGAAAACGATTCAACCAGTGGTAATTGATTTGAGTGATAGTGATGAAGAGCAAGAAAATCCTAGTGTTGGGACCCAAATTCCAAGACCACGAGAAAATCCTGGTGTTGGTGCCCGTATTTCAAGACCACAAGAAAATCCTGGTGTTGGTGCCCAAATTCCAAGACCTCGAGGAAATCCTGGTGTTGGGACCGAAATTCCAAAATCTCATGCAGAGCAGTCAATGTGGCATTACTTGGATCCTCTAGGAAGAGTCCAGGGACCATTCTCCTTGATATCCTTAAAGCGGTGGAGTGATGCAAACTATTTCCGACCGGATTTTAGAGTTTGGGCAAGTGGTCAGGGCCCTCAGCAAGCGGTTCTGTTGATCCATGTTCTTCGGCATATTTTCCCAAATTGATCAAGGATTGTGTACATAAAATGCTGTCCAGAGCAATTTTTTTTCAACTGTAACTTTATGTAAAGATTGCACAAGTTTTTAGGTCTAGCCTTTCTGTATGAACCTCAGTTTTAATAGTTTTTTTGAGATGAACATTTTTTAGGCTGATGTGTCTTCTTCAGTCCAAGTTACATCTCATAGTACTAGGCTGGTTCTTTTTTCTCTCACAGGTCACAGCCAACCTTGTTCCAGTGTTACATGATTTGCGAATCCTCCTAGGAACTGGTTAATAAAAAACCGGCGATAGTTGAAAGATGTGCTTTGTAGCCAAATAAGTTGGTGAATTGTGGTAATGATATTCTGAATTTTATTTAAAGAGAAAAAATTAAGGATGAATGTCTAGACCATTGTAGGATGTTAATGCTGATTGTTTGGTTCGTGCTGATTGAATTTTAAATGTTCCTTACTTTCTCTCCATTATTTTTAAATCCTTTATTCATGCTAACTAACTTTAGCCTTTATTTTGAAAAGAAAAGAAAATTGGTAAGAAATTGACATAGCCATGATGCATAATCCATATGATTAGGATTTTAATTCTCGATTTTCATGATTAGTCAACACAGTATACAATTTATCTCTGAATCAGTGTTCAACAAAACATTAGCTGTTTGTGGACAAATGTATTATCAACTAACCATAAAGTCAATACTTAGTGTATGAAGTAATCCATTAATACACTATGAACAAATTAGTATAGTATTTGTACCTTAAGACCAAGAGAGCAAAGTGATCCTCACAATATTAGCTCAAGCTCAACTACCAACCAAACTTAGCTTTGCGGTACCAATTTTTTTTTTTTTTTTTTTTTTTTTTTTTTTTTTTTTTTTTTTTTTGGAATTGAGGGACAGTTCTCCCCTTTATTCCTTAGTAGCTCCACCACTACTTGTTCTCCTAATCCCGTATTAAATATTCTTATTGTATTAAGTGTGGACAAAATTTAAAAGAAACTGAAATTAAAGAACAAAACAAAAAAAAAACAAAAACTAAGAGTATCAAATAAATACTCATGGCTTTCTCCAAAGAAAAAATTAAAAAAAGAAAGAAAAAGAAAAAATTCTCATTGTATTAAGTTGGAGAAAATGAAAGAAATAAAGATTAAAGAACAAAAAATAAATAACAATATCAAATTAAAACGTCAACACTTGAAAAACAGAGAGTATTAATTACGAGTAGTATACTATAAAAATGGAATGTTGTTGAGGGGATGACTGGATAAAGCTCCCCCAAGAATCCTTGCTCTTTTTGCTTTTCAAATTCATGAATTTGAATCACAATCCCTCTTATAGCCAAACAAGCAGCAGTCCTGTTAGCCGCGTAAATCAAAAGCTACAAAGTTAACTAATCATGTCTTGATTACCCCTTTTGAATAAGACCCTTCAATTCAAAACATTTGAATTTAATAAGTCTTTAAGGGATGACATCTTCATTAGGACTTTAACTACACA
The DNA here is from genome assembly GCF_948465745.1 of Chenopodium album. Taxonomy (NCBI): domain Eukaryota; kingdom Viridiplantae; phylum Streptophyta; class Magnoliopsida; order Caryophyllales; family Amaranthaceae; genus Chenopodium; species Chenopodium album. The sequence goes on from NC_137855.1 coordinate 5,530,790, forward strand.
GTTGGAATATCACAAGAGGTTTCCCTCACGAAAAGGAGATTTGACAAGAAAATTCTACAAAACACGGCTTAACATATTATTGTACGGCTTAAAATACATAATTCGGCCTCAAGCAATGAATATCGCCTAACACGATAGGTAACCTCAACTTCAAACAAATATAATTAGAATGATTATGTGACAGATTGTTCATAACAATAATACCAAAATGACATTAACTTGTATAATTAGAAAGATAATGCAACAAATTGTTCATAAAAAACAATACCATAACGACATTTCAATTGACACAGTTTGACACACGAAAAACCAAAAAAAATACACACCCACCACGATCCAGCTGGTTGCTGACTCGCTTCCAGCCAATCACTTATTCCAGAATATAGAAAATAACTGACTTAAAACCTTGCATCTTAATAAGAGTACTTAGTATGACATTGAATAAAACTGGATATTAGATATCACTCTTCTTCAGACTCGGACTCAGCACTCTGGAGCCACTCCACAAAAGGCTTGACAAACTTCCAAATAGACGAGCTCTTGTTGTTGCCAGCTGATCCCTTCTCGTACCACTCGACAATGAATTCTTCCTCCAGCAAGTCGGCATCATAAAGAAACTTCAGAGCCACTGCTACCTCCTTGACAGCATCAGGACTAGCTTTTCCACAGAAAGACTCGATGGCATGCAACAGGATTGGCTGTGAACCTTCAGCATAAGCTAGGGCAGCACCAACGTAGGTCTTTTTCTTATTGACCTCCTTTGCAAATCCCTTCTGCAAACCGCCAAAGAGAGCCTCAAACACAGCATCCACTACCTCTTGGGGGGTACCTGAGCACGAGGTTAAGTGGGTATTCAACTGATTCGCAGTTGGACCTTGCTTCAGGTATTCCTTCAAGTCCTTGATAAGAGTCTCTTGTGGGTCAGCAGAGAGAGTGCCATTCTGTTCTTTAACCTCAGGTTCTGGTTTGGGAGGTGGGGATTTCTTCCGAGGAGGAGATTTCTCTTCAGTTGAGAGCATGACCATGTCAGCTGTCACAGCACTAAGCTGCTCTGTTATCCTCTTCTGAGCTGCCTCCATAGATGTGTCAGTTAGCCATTGAACATCGTCCCCATCGTCGTCATCCTCATCATCAACATCAACCAAAGGTTCATTATCACCAGCCTGGCTCCCAGTAGGAGAGTGGTCTTCATCAGACCCCTGAGTCTTCTTCTTGGTTGACTTGGATGCACCTTCTTTTGAGGACTTCTTCTGCTTCGCTGCCTTGTCGGCAGCTTCACCATTCTTGAGGCGTTCCTTCTCAGCCCTTCTCAAGGCCTTCTTGTCCTTGGATGATTTCTTCACTTCAGGTGGGTTCTTAAGAATAAAAGTCGTGAGCTTATCTCTCATATCCACATCAGACACAAACCCACAAGCAGCACATTTAAGCTGCAACATCTGAGTCTTTGTTATCAGAATCTCAGTCTCAGGGTTGCCACACCCATAGCACTGAACATATTTCTTGATAAAATTCTCCAGAAGTCCAGCAAGTTTTGCTGTGTCATGAGCTCCATTAACAAGGGAAATCCCTGTCTTTTCGTCAAATTTGGATTGAGCTCCGAGCTCACAACCAAAGTACTTTGTTGTGTAGGCAGCAGGCCTAGCCAAGGCTTTCGCTATGTCAACCATGTTGACAATGTTGGTTTTGATGCCATTCCCACGACCTTCAATCTTTGTGACCATCCTAGGCATCTTATACCTGTAGAAGGCATCATCACGGTTTCCAGCACCAATGTTCTGAAGCGCCATCTTGCCTTATGAAGGGATTGGAGTTTGTTAGGAGGCAATGAGAGGAAGTGCTGATATCTGAAGGAAAGAAGGCTGCATATAAGTGCAACCCTGACGATTAAGAGAATAACCCTCAATATTCCCAATATGCATACAATTCAATTTCCCGGAGGTATGACTATCCTTTTTTCTAGACGTAGGACAATATTCTCCAAGCAAGCCGATTGTTGACAAAAAGAGAGAGGCTCGTTCAGACATAAAAAAGGCTTCGAACTCCACTTTTACGAACTGCGGCTACAGCACGGCTATTGCCAATCCTACAAACAAGAACACTAAGATAAATAAGTCATAAACAAAAAAGGAACTCAATCATCAGCAACCAATATCACCCCCTTCCACCAAACTGAAACAGCAAAAACAACATGTAGACAAGTAAACATGAAACCCTACAGCTCAAATTCGATACATTAAGAGTTAAGGCTTCTTAAAAGAATAAACCATCCACAAAGAAAGCACATCGACATCAGAATCAACATTGGCCATATAAAAATAAAATAACAAGTTTATCCTTACACAATAAAGGTTCATATAATCATCAATTAAGGTTGTTCATAAACCCTAATCAAACGCAGTAGGTTCGGCAACTCATTTACACGAAACCAGCGATTCATTCACCAAGGAACACTCAAAAAAATAAACAAACAATTTGTTTCCATGTTTATAATGTTATCGACCACATTAGGATAAAAAGTACAGCAAAAAAATCTATTGACAACCACCTATTATGGAAAAACATCAACTTATCAAAAAAGAATCTCAAAAAAGCCAAATAATCATTCAGCCGCAACCAAATTTCATTGCAGATCTTAAAAATAACCAATAGATGCTCAAAATATCAAAATAACCTAACATCAATTTCATAAAACCTCAAATAATCTCACCTCACAAATTAAATTAGCACAACAAAAAAAAAAAAAATCAATACTCCTCCATAATCATAACAAATAGGTCAACCCTAATTTCATACTCCAATCAACAAATCCAAACACGACGAACACATAGCTCAAATAAATCATCAACTAATCCAACAAAAGCATCAAAATCAATGCGTGAACAAATTTAGGTCAAATAATCTTGCATCGGATTCAATTAATCGAAAATCGAACAACAAACCAATAAAAAAAGCACGAAATCGACGAAAAACAAACATATAAACAGATCTAAAAAAAACTGATTGGATGAAGAGATAAATTGCAATAAAAAGTGAAGAAATTAGTGTATGATTGATTGAGGAAGATGAATACCTGGGAATCGAGGAAAAGGTGAGGAGAGAGAGAGGTGCAGGCAAGAGAGAGAAAGAGGAGAGAGATTGAGTCGGCAGTAACGTAGCGGCGGTACATTAGAAGGGCAACATGTTTGGTCATATTTATATCCACAAAATCACACAATTTTTAATCCTACTAATATTGTGATTTGGGATTATTGTTGTTTAATTTTAGGAAGTGGACAAAGGAAAAATATTGCGATTTTGAGGATTCTAACCCTAGTTGCTTTTATCTAGAGTTTTGTAAAGTTTTATCCCATCCACTTGTTTTTTTTATTTTTAAAAAAAAAAAAAAAAACTATTTTTTTTACAAAAATTGTTAAATATAATTTGAAAATTTGATAATGGGTTTATAGTGGGCTTATCATAACTCGATTTTCGAAATGGGTTTATTGTAATCCAAACATTTGCCCTAAAGTTAAGTAAATTTTGCCATAATTAAGAAATCGTCTTAAACTCGCTTTTAGGAAATTCAGAATCAAACCCTACACAAAGCGAGCTATTCGTCCAAATTAGAGCCCAATACCTTTTTTTCCCCAAAATCAAGCCAACTTGAATTTCGAGCCCAGTAGCCAGTACTATCGAAACCCACCATGTTTTTGAGCTAGGTTATGTTTGATCATTGCTCACACAATCAACATTTTTATTTTTAGAGAAAATCATGTCCATTGTCATCACTTATTTCTTGCAACCCACTACATAGCTTGATATGCTCTTTCGGTCGTCCTATCAAGATGTAAGTTGACCATCACTCGAATCAATCCAATTTGAGTCGACTCGATCGTCATTTCTTCTCCCACATAATCGACTAATCAATGTTTTTTTTTCCCAAAATAATGTAGCTCTCTTTACCAACAAATACGTGGTTGGTATATTTTCATACTGCATTTATTAAATTCCATTTAACTTGATTTATACCTTTCCCATCCCGTTAAAAGTTTTGTGTGGATTAGATAGTATAGTATATGAGCTTTTAGGTGGTGGCGATGAAGTTTAGATTTGTTGTGGAAACTTTTGTGAGAATTAACTGACATGTCATTGGTAAATAGGGAAATTCTACGTTGTATTGTTGTATACAATATGACACTAACTAGTTTATCCTGAAGCATGGCGATAAAGGAGAATATTTCAAGAATAGAAATATAAAACATAAGATCAAATTATATCATTACAAAGTTTATCAAGTAAAGACAACTTTAATAAGGATAAAACATACTTTAAAAAACCGCATATTTTTTTAAAACAAACTTATGTCTATGTTAATCAATTTTCATCCACATGTCGCACACACGTATTGGAGAATGTATGAGGTATAGAGAATACCATTATTCTAGATTCCTTAGTGCTTTAAGTCATCTAGATAGATGTAATATAAGTTAATTCATTTCCTGTTAAAAAAATTAAAATCTAACAAATTGGATTTTAAATAGCATTCAAAGAAGTAAGACTGGAGCAACAAATCAAATTTCATTCGTATGTTTCACATTGACATGAGTAAAAGCATACAAAGTGACAAAGGAAAATATATCTTAACATTTGGTTGGTTTAGATTCGTCTTACATTGCCCCAATACTTCGTAAATTTTTGCTCTATCACATAAAGAGGCATGAAGACTTCTTTGGGAATATTCTTGAAATTATTCTCATCACTTGCATAAAATAAAATGTATTAAACACTCTTTAATGATCTTCTTTTTGAAATATCTTAAGCTTCTTGTTTTCTATCAATTCAATTTTTTGTCGCCTAAAATTTTCTTAATTTCAAGCACTTTGTCGACGTACAATGTAATTCACATAGTAAATTACCTATGTCATTCTTTGATGATATCTCTACTGTCTTTCTTGAGATTTAAAGTCATAGGCTCATAGCATTAGGCATGGTTGAATTTGACTGAGATTTTTAAGAGCATTAGTCCGTAGTAAATAGTTAGCACCACCATAAATGAAGGCATTTATATACATGTGTTATATTAATTTGGTTTGATTATTTTTTTCAGATAAGGTGCACGGGGAGCCCCCTCCTATCACAAGAAGGGGTATGAGGTTTGAACCCCCGTCACATGGGAGAGAGGTAAAGGGGCTAACCATCCCTCCATCTCCTAGATCCTCAAAGGGTCCTAACTCCTAAGTTATAGAGAATGGTTGATGAAACATATACTTGTAACTTTTTCTTAAAAAAAGGAATTAGTTTAGGCAGGAATACAAGATATTAAGATGGATAGATTCAATAAAATTTAAGAGGCATTCTTTTTTTTTTTTTGGTGAAAAAAGAGGCATTGTGTCAGATTTCATTACATTCTACATAAGACTATATAGTTTCTTGTGTTTTGAGTACCCTTGTCTTGCTGTTACGTTGATACATCTTCTGACAATTTTCAGACGATCCTAAGAAAATAGGAAGAAAATTGCGACAAACGAACTGGATAATAAATGATGGGATTACACAAGTTTATGAACATACATCATCTAATTTAATGGAACAAATCAAAATCCTAATCCTTATTTAAACAAAAAAACCAAAACTGGATTAATCTTAATCTCAGATTAAATCATGCATGCTTTCGGGCCCGTTCACATTTACTTAATTTCAGTTCAGTTCAGTTCAGCTCCAATCAGTTCAGTTCAGTTCAGTTCCAATCAGTTCAGTTCAGTTCAGTTCAGCTCTTAATTTCCCTCTCACATAAAATATTCATTTCAGCTCAATTCAGTTCAGTTCAGTTCAGTTCCAATCAGTTCAGTTCAGCTCCAATCAGTTCAGTTCAGTTCAGCTCAGTAAATATGAACAGGCCCTTCCATGCTCTTATTTATAGAAGATTCATACAGCACATGATCACTTGATAACACCACTACATCAGCACATGAAATAATTTGTAGGCTGCAATAGAAGAGATGAGTTTGGTGAAGATGATTCGATTGAATGGTGTCAAAAACGGACCAGCAGCGTATGCATGAGCACCTACAAGATAGTTGATCTCAGAGATAAAATAAGCTGAATTCCAAAATCTTTAGGTCAAGTTGAAACTTGAAAATTGGAGCAGGCCAGCGAACACTGTTGTATTCATCTGTCATATGCTCATCAAGGACATGAGAACATATTTAGCAACTGGAAACAAATACTACCTCCATCCGAAAATAATAATGTATTTTAGAAATAGTAAAATCCATACATAAATAAAAATTGAGGCAATGTGAATATGGAGTATTAAAATTCTAAATGTAAAAACCATTTTGAATGTTTTCAATTAAAACTTGCAATTCTTGGCTCACAGTAACGGTTCCTTCTCTTTCAGGCTCACTCTAACACAGTTCCTTCAGTCTTACTTGCATGTTCAGAACTGCCAGTGACTTCAGATCACTAAACATCTGACACAGCAGAAATTACCAGTCAGAAAAAGCTAGAAATCATCATACCGAAGTTACATCGGACACTGTGTCTAACGCGTGGTTAAAGATCACATCCTTAAGGACATTTTCTCTGCTCAGATAATCATGTACTAGTAACTGATACATATGTCATGTTACAACAATCTAAATTTTGTAATATCAAGCATCAATATTAACATCTTTCATCTAAAAATCAAATTTCACAACCAATAATCAGATAATAGTTTACAACCTTGACCACCTGTAAGATTGAATTTGAAGCCAACTGCAATACACTATGTAAAATGGCACACCCTTGCTTGGACATCTGTAGCCCAGAAAAAGTATAATCTCGTCACAAACGCAAAATATAAAAGGTTCAAAACTTCTATTTATATATCAACCACCAAAGCTACATGAAGTACTTAAGAAGCAAAGGAAAGAGATGACCAATATATGTTTCAGGTTGCCACAAACATAATGCACAACTAATACTCCCTCACCAACGACCGTACATGAAGTACCAATACTTAAGATATGATCAATTTCGCCCCAATACTTGGTACTTCATGTACGGTCGTTGGTGAGGGAGTATTAGTTGTGCATTATGTTTGTGGCAGCAGAGATATATGTTTCAATGTCTTGTGAAGCTCCAATACAGCAGCAGAGATATGATCAACACATACAAGGACAGCCAGTTATGATTGTAAGACAGGACCACAATACACAATAAACTAGAAGAGTAACAATGTACCCCAACTCCACAATTAAAGCTGAAAACTTAGAAATATGTTTCTCCACTAACTGTCACTGAGGCATGAAGAAAATTGTTTCCAGTATAGTTGATTTGATTGCAGCAATTTCTTGCTAAAGTAAGTGTACTTAGCAATAAAAATGAGCAGGATGACTTAAGAAAAAAACCGTAAAATGACAATCTTCATGATACTCCATAACCAGTCACAAGATCACACCATAATGTACATGGAAATAATGAAAATAGATACAAAAGTTTCTCCAAATCAGAAGCCAATGAAAAAAAGAAGGAAAACAAAATTATGATCAAATAAGAAATTGTTACTTCACACCTTTGTTATTAATTCAGCAATGCAACTCAACTTTACTTCCTGAATTGCTTCACAAAAGTCATATAACCCTACATGAAGGAAAAAAAATATATCCAAACCCAAAAATTAATCACATACATCAACAGGTTGCACAAAAATGTAACAGCAAATTAGATGAGATAAGAGTACTGCTGCAGTCTGTTATATGAAGCTCTGCCCGATATCATCTGATTACTACTTGTGTAGAAACCTACAATACTGGTGGGAAAGTAGGCATGAACTCCTTGGAATTGGGAAGAGGAACTTCCTGGAACCAGCAATGGTTAAGAGCCTCTTTCGCTGTTATCCTCTTCTCAGGATCATATGTTAATAGCCTGCTCAACAAGTCAAGCCCTGAGTTAGATAGTGTTGGAGAGCCAATAAAAGATGCACGGGGAAACTTTTTATGCAATAGATTATATGGTTGGTGAACAAAGTTGACCTTAACCCCTGGCAACTTTGAGTAGCCTTCCCAAATATTGTCATTAGGTGTGCCCAACAAATTGAATATCTTACCAATCTGCTCGAACTCAGTTTTTCCCTCAAATAATGGTTGGCCAGTCAGTAGTTCAGCCATTATGCAACCCACTGACCACATATCCACAGCTGTTGAGTATTCTTTGGCTCCCAACAGAAGCTCGGGAGCCCTGTACCAAAGCGTTACCACCAGAGAAGTATACGGTTTCAATGGACTACCACAAAGGCACGACATACCAAAATTACAAATTTTTACCTCTCCCATATTATTAAACAAAATATTTGCTGTCTTCAAATCTCTATGAAACACACAATTATCATGAAGATATTCAACACCCTCCAAAAGTTGAAGCATCAAGCACTTCACTTCACTCTGACTAAAAGGCCGCCTCCTTGCCTTCAGTAGTGCCCTAAGATCATGTTCCACATACTCCATCACCAAATAAACATTATCAAACCCATGAACACCATCATCTACCACTACTTCTCGAACATTCACAATCGAAGGATGGTTCAATGACATTAAAATTTTAATCTCCCTCAAATAACAAACAGGAAATCCCTCATTTCTACTCCCCAACTTCAACTTCTTCAAGACAACTACCTCTCCACTCTCCTTATCCCTTGCTTTATACACAACCCCATAACTACCCTCATTAATCTTACCAATGTTCTCATACTCAACCACACTTCTACAACCTCGAGGCATAACTCCCCTCCCTCCCCTAGACACTCCACCCTCGACACCCTCATACGAGCAATTCAAATCCGAATCCAATGTAGCGCATTCCTTATCATGATCACTTACACCAATTTTCATACAATCATCACCATTTACTCTCATCACACACTCACCAACTAACCCCTCCTTTTGAATCACCCAACTCTCAGGACTCCACCTCTTCTCCTTCACTCCCGCCGCTTTAATAACAACTCCACCCCTCTTTACCCAACCACAATCACCAAAATCATCCTCAAATGCCCACCGAGACTTTGATAATTTCGGTACACGACTAATAATACCCTCCTTATCAAGATAATTACATAACTTCTGCCTTTGAGGAGCGAACTTCCTCCTCTTTCGAAGCGAAGAAAGCACAAATCCATTATCAATTTCGTCACCAAAACCGGTTTCAATTTCGCCCCTTTTTCGGCCATACTTAAGATAAACCCCATTACTGTGAGAACTAATCTTACCCCCATAACCAAAACCTTGACAATAATTAGAAACTTTCCTCAAATTACTAGCTTTTCTTGCAGCCATGATTACAAGCAAGGAACCTCTTAATTATGAAATTGTAAATTGTATGATAATAATTTGCTTATACAATGAAATTGATCAACAAGTCACAAATTCGGAAAATAAAACAGAAATTTAAGAAAAAAAACCCCTAGAAATTTACAATAATTAGATTTCTAGGTCAACAGATGATAGCGGTGACTGGAAATCTTACCAGAAGGCTAAAGTTCGGGAGTTCGGCAGAGATTGATTGAGGAGAACGCTGAAATCACGAGAATTCAGTTTGTTGACGGTAAGAAGATGGAGACCGTATTTATAAGTTTTGGCCCCTTTTTTACCATGGGTCGGTGAAATTAATTGTCTTGTACGTCAAGTTTAGCTCAAGACCATTAAAAAAAAAATAAAATAAATAAAATAAATCAATAATATCTTTAATTGTCAATATTATTTGAGTATGTATGTTAATGTAAAACTTTGATCAATAAATTTTTTTTTTTTGAAAGAATGACCAATAATATCTTTAATTGTCCGTAATTATAAATTATAACAATTGATAATTAATAACTTAGGGTTCGTTTGACATCGTTGTGGTTATCTGTTTTTTTTTTTAAAGTATATTACATATGTCACATAATAAATCAAAAAATATTTACACTTATTAAAATCATGATAATTTTGAAAACTAACAACAAAAGAGGAGAAACAAAATTTTCTTGTTTCTTGATTCTGGTTTTTAGTTTTTAAAAAAAAAATAGTTTTTTTTTTTAAAAAAAAAAAAAAGAAACTAAAAACCAAAAATGATGTCAAACAAGCCTTTATTTATTGAGACAATTGAGTATAAGTCACAAACATTAGTCAAATTACATCGAATGAATAGTGCAAAAAGTGTTAATAAAACAAGTATTAAAATAAGAAGGAAGTACTTCATCGTAATACCTGTTATAGTGGGTGTCCAATTCATTTAATTTTAGCTTGCTTTTAAAATTAAACTTGAGTGACCTTATTAATTTTTGACAAAATTTATGGAATTTATTTCCTCTACACAAGAGCATTTTTATGAAGTTAAGATCGTAAGGTTATCGTGAGTCTGAGGGTGAGTTTGGAGTTATTCCCGAGGAATATTTTCATGTCAAGAATTCAATTATGTAAAGGTGAGTTTTTATTATTTATTATTTATTATTTATTTTTATTGTTAATCTCATCGCGTGAATATTATATGCATGTGAAAAAACTGAAAATAGTAAAAGAAACATGCTCTTTTTCAATCCACCCAGATAACCAGTAACACATTATCATTAATTTCATGAATTATTCCCTTCAAATAATGGTAAGTTCGAGCGGGCCTTGTCAAGGTGAGTAGGTGGAGTCGGGAGAGTTTTGTGTGAATTTGAATTATGAAAAAAAATACTCTAAAGACCTGTTCACATTTACTGAACTGAGGTGAACTGAACAGATTGAAGCTGAACTGAACTGAATATTTTATGAGGAAAGGAAATTAGGAGCTAAACTGAACTGAAATTAAGCCGAAGTGAACAAACCCTTAAGGTAAAAAAACTATTGTGGTTGAGTTTCGAAAATAAATTTAGGATCGTGGGAATTGAATGGTGGGATAAACTCATCGTTTATGTAAACAATTAGTATTATATACACCTGGATCACGATACTCCACTACTCCATACCTAATACACTTGAGTTATTTTGCCTAAATCTTATGTTATTTTGCTTAAAATTAAACCTTGTGTTATTTTGCTAAAATATTATGTTATTCACTTATTTACTTTAACACAATGTATAAAAAAACATGCATTTATTAAAATAACATGTACTTATATAATAAATAACATATATATAAATTGAAATAATAAGAGGTTCACATCAAAATAACATGAATTTTATAAAATTAGAGTACAGCGAAAGAATCAATGTTGAAAAAAAAAACAACTTACAAATATAAAATAACATATACTTATTTTAAAATAACATAAATAGATTGAAATAACAAGAAATTCATATTAAAATAACATATATTATATAGACCTGGAGTACCATGCACACGGTACTCCAGGAGTACCATAGAATTTGCGTTATGTAAATTTATTGTTTTTAGATCCATCTTGGTCGAACCTATCTCTCTTAAACAAGTGAAAAAAAATATAGTCCTAAGTTGAAAAAAAGAAGTTAAACTAGCCCTATATGGATACATTTACGATTTTACCCTAGATGAATGAAATGGCCAAAACTCAAAACTCAAAACTCAAAACTCTGGACCGTGAAAGGATCCAACTTGACCTAACAAGTAAAAAGTTCAAACGAAAAACTTCGAGGGTTTTCCATTACATAATTCATATAGAGAGAGGGAGAGCAAGTGAGCAACACAACTTAGAACACAACTTCACACTCTCTCTATAAACCAAACCCTCTGTTTCTCCTCTCAAATTTCTGCATCTCTCTCTCTAACCAGAAATCATGCACGCACCAGTTGTCGTTCTCAGTAAGCATTCTATTTCTCTCATCCCTCCTTTGATTTTCTCTCTTTTTCGGTTGATTTCTTCGTTGTTCACTTTACAATGTCTGTTAAACCTAATTTCACTACCAGATTTTTATTGATTTATGCATATGTTTTTTTAATTTTTTTTGTTTAAATTAGTTCGATGTTGCTGATAAATGTGAGATTTGAATTAGGGTTTTGTTTAGGGTTTTTTGTAATTTTGTGAAAGAACCGGTTTGTTAGATTGGTAGAAGATCTGATCTCGTTTGTTTAATCATTCTATGGATGTAATACGAATGTTACTGTGAAAGTTGTTATTTTGTAGTACTGTAGTTTATTTTGGTTAATTATTATGGTTCATGGGAAGGGAGGCGGTTTATGCATTTTAGCGTTAAGCAACTTTGTAATTGAATAAATATTGATAATATGAGCTTAACTGGTGCGATTCTGCTTGAGTTAGTTAATGAAAGATGGGAACTTTTGGTACATGGTTTTGAAATTGGTTTCGAGATCTTGTAAAGGTGGTTTATGGTATATCTGTGTAATGTGAATTTGGGTTTTGTTTTTGGTTATATGGGTATTGTTGTGTATTGAATTTGGCAATTGATTTCCATTCTAGGCATCGGATTTTTTAAGTGAACTTTTGTAATTGGAATTTTTGAAATTGCTTTTGATTTCACTGGTTGGAAGTGTAGCTAAGTAGGATTTGAATAGATTAATTATTTACGCCTATAATTGTTCTTCCAAGGTTAAGCGTAGTTGATAATATTAATTTGTACCCATAGCATTGCATGGAAATACTAAAGCCTGCGAGTTTAGATGTTTGCTTTGCTATATTAGGGACAGTGATGTTAGTCTTGACAACGCTAGAGCTTGAAAGCTGTATTAATTGGTACAAGGCATATCCCTCTGAATCAGGAAGAACACAAATCATATTATACCTATAAGGCTATAACCACTGCCCAGTGTATAAATATAAAATAGTGGATAAAGAGACTTGATTATTAGGTTTGAGCGTTATTGAATTTTTGTTTTTATCTTGGTTGTTAATGTTTGGGTCTTCTTTATCTTCCTTCTGTTGACCTATTTTCATACTATCGTAATTTGCAGAGGATTCCACAAAACGTGAAAGTGGTACTAAGGTCCATCATGCTAACATTCGAGCAGCAAAGGTAACAATCAGACTCTGTTTTCTGGTTAATGTTTTGTCTCCTTGATCCTCCACCAAAAAGTTTTTCATTTTGTATTATTATGTTAGTCTCCCTACTCCCTAGCCTTCTGAATATTCTTAGTTGTCTGAATTTGTATCATAAATCATTAATCCTAATGGTTATATGTGTCAAAGTGAAACACATACTTACTGCCCTATTAACTCATGCAAGCTCTGCACTCATAATAAGAAAACAATATGTGTGATATATGTGACTAATTTCTGTAGAAATCAATAATTTAGCTCCTCTTAGTCTTGTCTTGGGTATAAAAATAATCTCTTTTGATTGTTCATACTTCGTGTTATCAAGTTTTTGTAGGATCTGTCAGCAATGCAATTTTTTTTTTTTTTTTTTTTGCTTCTTAAGTTTTGTTTGAAGGGGTTTCAGTTGTTATACTTCTGATGTCTTGTGCTAAAAAAATAATTCATGGCTTATCAAGATATGTGCTATGTGTATCGTGACAGGCTGTTGCTGAAGTAATTCGAACAACACTGGGTCCACGTTCGATGTTAAAAATGCTCCTTGATGCTGCTGGAGGTGATATATCTTTCCCGCTTTAGTATGGGTGGAAAATTGGTTTTTTTTAATCAATTAGATTGCTGTCGTAGTTGTTTGATTCAAAATGTTGTTTCTTTATATTATCATTGCTAGCTTTGAATCTTTAAGATTTATGCATAATCTTGACAGATTGAAGATATTGGGATGTTATTTACTTCAAGGATGAAGGATTTTTTTCAGTAAATGCCTTTTTTTTATTCATTAACCCCAAAAAAAAAAAACACCTTTATTACTCTTGGGGAGGAGGGGATGAGGAAGGAGAAGAATTGCTTGGTGTCTGGCTCTGCATGAGTGCATTCTTTATGTAATTAGGTCTTATCTATTTCTTGTATCTTAATAGATAAATCATCAGCTAGGTCATCTGTGATCCTATATTATGTTGAAATTAAGGTTGGAAAGTTGAATCATTTGTTGGTGTGTTTGTGTTGTTGCACCTTTGTTGTTGTTGGTGGTGGTGGTGAAGGGAGACCAAAGATATAAGAAAATTTGGTAGTGTATAGATCCTTGCATGATGGGGTAACATCCTTTTTTTCTGCTGTAGTTGATTGACTCACCTTTTTGCCTCTGTATTAAGTTGCTCTTCATGCTATGTTGGTGATTGCAGGCATAGTTGTGACAAACGATGGGAACGCTATTTTACGTGAATTAGATCTTGCACACCCAGCTGCCAAGGCATGTACTCTTATCTTTCATCTCTTTACCCAATTAAATAAAGGTAGAAAGTTAATGTAATGTACATTCCAGAGGACACACTTGATTCTCATTGTGTGCTGGTTGTGTCTAGGGATAGCTATATAACCAATTTCACTAGTTTACCATTTCTTCCCCTTGTTAATTTGGTTTATTCTTATATCTGGCATCTTGTGAATTTTATAATTATCTCGTGACATTTTATTAATTTCTATCCACTAATATGCATTTTCCATTGCAATAATAGTCTATGATCGAACTTAGCCGAACACAAGATGAAGAGGTGGGAGACGGAACAACTTCTGTTATTGTTCTTGGTAAGAAAAGATTCCTCCTCTCGCTTTATCACTGGATTTGATTTTGGGGTATTATAGGCATATTAATGGAAGTAGTGGTCCTTATGTTCTGCTTGTGGGTTCAATAATTATAAGCAGAGAAGAATATTTAGAAGTCCTTCAATTGTACTTGTTGTAAAGCAAGTAGAAGATTGAACGACCTGAGTTTGCATATGATGTATCTACTCAGTAGATTCTATTTTGTGCTTCCCTATAAACCTTGAAACGTTTCTACCAGATTCACTTGTATTCATCAATGTTTATTTAACAATTTGGTCACAATTCTGCCTCTGCCCCTCTGCTGGTATTTCATGCATTCCTTATAGTTATGAAAAATTTATCAATTCTTGGTTGAAATTTGTGTTACAGCTGGAGAGATGCTTCATGTAGCTGAAGATTTTATTGATAAGAATTTTCATCCTACTGTTATTTGCCGAGGTATTAATTTTGCTGTTACTCTCATATATGCATTTTCTGATGCACGATTTTGTTGTGGAGCATTGAACTTAACTCTGAATATGGATGTTTCTTAGCCTATACCAAAGCTCTGGAAGATGCAATTGCAGTTATTGACAAGATCGCAATGACAATTGATGTGAAGGATCGTATGTTCCCATAACTCGTGATTTTGTCATTTTACATATCCTTTTGTTCTTTCATCTTTTCAATTGGTTATGATGCTTTTATGCTATCTAAGTGCTTGGATTGATGCAGGTGCTACTATGTTGGGACTGGTCAAAAGCTGTATTGGCACAAAGTTCACTAGCCAGTTCGGTGATCTGATTGCAGTGAGTTCTCTTCCTTCTGTTCTCCCCTCTCTCCTCTCTACCATGTTCGTTTTTTTTGGTTTCCTGGATTGTTGCAAAACAGCTGGTTTGTCTTAGCTGTTGCAAACAACATTAAAACTTTCCTGATAATTCATGTCTCTACTATTATTAGGGTGCTTGTGCGTGTGCGTGTGCCTGTGCGTGGACATTAGACACCTAGCTTCTTGTACTTGTGTGTAGAGTGTTAATGGGGCCAATTTTGCTTGTAAATCATACTACCTCCGTTCAAAATTTCTTATGCTTTTCATTTTAGTTTTTGCCTGAAAGTTGCTTACACTTACGTATTCTCTTATACTTTTTCCAATATTTTCTTACACTTCACTCACCTTTTTATACTTTCTCTCCTACTATATCCACCTTTTTCTTACACTCACCAACCACATCAACTGTCGATGTCAAAAAAAAAAAAAAAAAACCAACCACATCAACACTCTCTCACCAATTACATCAATTTGTGTGTACATAGTAACCACAAATAATTTTTGGGTTCAAAGGTAATAATATATTGTCTCCGAGTGCCAATAGTCAATAATTTTCTTCCTTCTGTGAGTTATTTTGTTGGATGGCCAATTATGCCTTTTATGGGAGGGGTATGTTTGTAGCTTTCATAGCTGTTACTGGCAAATGTGCTTATCTGATCTATATAGGAGTCTTTCTGCTTTTCTTTGTTATTGCAAGATATGTTCATCCAATCATCCATGAATTGAATATTAGTACACTGTATATTCTCGTAACCTATAGTATACCTGTTTGTGTTGGAATGGAGTTAGCATCCTACACTGATGACCTCCCCAGTTCAAGGTTGGTGTGTGGACAAGGTGTGTTGGGAAGGTTTGTGTATGTGGAGTAGCTGTTTATCCAGCTGCAAAATCAGTATAATAGCAGGGATTCTGACTTGGTGTAGGAGTTTGTGAATTCATTGTTTTCTGTATGTGGTTATTTTTTTGGGTGTTTTGAGATCAATCTCCTGCAACATGATGTTATGGTGTGGTTTCTGCTCTTGGGGAGCATTAAATACTTAATTAGTTATTAGCATGTGTCTGCCTTGTGGTAGATGAAGCAATGAATCAATCAATCAATCAATCAATCAAAGCCTTAATCCCAAAAGTGGGGTCGGCTAACATGAACCAAATATGATTATTCCGTGTAGTCATCAACATAAATCTTTCTCCTCCATCCCTTACGATCCAAAACTTCATCCTCACGTAAATCCATGCACTTCATATCCTTCCTCACTCCTTCCAACCAAGTCATTTTTGGTCTCCCTCTTCCTCGTTTAATCCCTCCATGATCCCACTCTTCCACTCTTCGCACCGGTGCACCCACGGGTCTCCGTCTTACATGTCCAAACCAACGTAGACGATTTTCCCTTAATTTATCTGCAATGTCTGCCACACCTACTTTCTTGCGAATAACCTCATTTCTGATTCTATCTCTTAAAGTGTTTCCACACATCCACCTTAACATGCGCATTTCCGTAACCTCCATCTTTTTAATATGCTCTTTCTTAGAAGCCCAACATTCTGTACCATAGAGCAACACTGGTCTTATGGCAGTCCTGTAGAATTTTCCCTTCAACTGTAGGGGAATGCTGCGGTCGCATAACACTCCCGTGGCCGCTCTCCATTTAAGCCACCCTGACTTAATTCTGTGGGTTACGTCTTGATCAATGTCACCATTCTTCTGGATGATCGACCCAAGATACTTAAAACATTCACTCATGGTCAAATCCTTTCCATCCAAACTCACCACTTCATTGCTTGTCCCCCTCTGAGTGCCAAAACGACATACCAAATATTCATAAATAATTGTTATCCATTATTATGTTTTTAGAGGAGCTTTACACAATGGGGTTTGACACAAATATCAACTCTAATGTAGTCGATGGTGTGGTTGTGGCATTATCAGGGTAAAAAAAAAAAAGAAGAAATCATCCTTTTAAGTTTTGTGCTACTTAGGGTGTCTTGGGCAATGGTTATTTAACAATGCACCTAAAAAAGGAGTGGGAAATTTTGGATGCCATAATTGTTTTTTTGTTGGACCTGAAATTAATATTCATAAACCTATATTTCCTCTGCTCCATTAATCTTGCTATCATGTAGTGTTTCATGCTCTCTAACACACAAATTATATTTTTTGTTGAGAGTATATATTGAGACAAATCTAACAAGATCCCGCACAACTAAATTGGAGAGTGTGATTAGTGTATAAGTTCAGATGTTGCAATATATATGGAATGTAGAAAGTAGTTTGTTGTGGTTTGTAAGAAGATTTGAAGATTGGTTGATCTGGTGAAGAAGTTAACACTGGAACTGTAAAAGTAGTTTTTGTTTATTTGGTTTGGATTCTTTAAATAATAAAAAAAGGGTCTCACACTCTCACGTCCATGTGGCATGAATTCATACCTCCGGGATCTCATCCAATCATCCTTTTACAAGTTTTTTCTTTATTGATGTTGAACAAAATGCATGGTTTATGAAGTGTGCGTGTCATTGTTTAATTTCACAGCTGTTTTGTTTCTATAGTTGAAGGAATAGACGAACCTATAGATACTTTAGGTATTGTATTTTTTTTTAACTGTGCCTTGCATGTCTTGTAGGATTTAGCAATTGAGGCCACATCAATAGTTGGTGTGGACCTTGGCCAAGGTCTGCGAGAGGTGGACATTAAGAAGTATATTAAAGTTGAGAAAGTGCCTGGAGGCCAATTGGAAGATTCCCAGGTGCTTAAAGGAGTGATGTTCAATAAGGATGTGGTTGCTCCTGGAAAAATGAGGCGGAAGATTCTCAACCCACGTGTCATTCTTCTTGATAGTCCTCTTGAATACAAGAAGGGTGAAAATCAAACAAATGCTGAGATAATGAAAGATGAAGACTGGGAAGTCTTGCTAAAAATGGAAGAAGAGTACATTCAGAATTTGTGTGGACAGATACTAATGCATAAGCCAGATGTAGTGATCACTGAAAAAGGGCTAAGTGACTTGGCATGCCATTACTTAAGCAAGGCCGGAGTTACCGCAATTAGGAGAGTGAGAAAGACAGATAATAACAGAATTGCTAAGGCATGTGGGGCTGTCATTGTTAACAGGCCAGATGAATTGCAGGAGTCAGATGTAGGTACTGGTGCTGGGCTTTTTGAGGTCAAGAAAATTGGTGATGAGTTCTTCACATTTATTGTGGACTGCAAAGATCCAAAAGCTTGTACTGTGTTATTAAGAGGTGCTAGCAAAGATCTGTTAAATGAGGTGGAAAGAAATCTCCAGGTATCGCTATAGACTAAACTACTAAAGGCTTAATTTTGCACTAATTAAGGTATAATAATAACTGACATATTCCCTTGTTACAGGACGCCATGTGTGTGGCAAGAAATATCATAAAAAACCCAAAACTTGTTCCTGGAGGTGGTGGTACAGAGCTGACTGTATCAGCAGCCCTGAAGCAAAAGAGTGCATCCATCGAAGGCATAGAAAAGGTGACCCTCTCTTCCAGACTCTGCTCTCTCTTTCACTTGAACAATAAACATAAAAGTCTAAATTTTTATTCTACAACAGCCTTTTTACTATGCGCTAAAGAAATATATGACATGAACCTGCTGGCATAGCTGTGCTTACCTGGCATTAGTTGTAATCTTTCTTACTCCTTATTGTGCAACAGTGGCCATATGAAGCAGCTGCTTTAGCCTTTGAGGCTATACCCCGAACATTGGCCCAGAATTGTGGTGTAAATGTTATAAGGACTATGACTGCCTTGCGAGGAAAGGTCAGGATTCAATATTTCTGAAAAACTTGTCTGGATTAAAAGAGATAATTGTTAATGTTGATTGATTTGATCTTAATTTGGGCAGCATGCAAATGGTGAAAATGCTTGGATTGGCATAGATGGAAACACTGGTGAAATTGCAGATATGAAAGAAAAGAAGGTATTTTGTGGATATGTTGTGTAACATTTACCCCTCTTTCAATAATTGCATCTGCATCACTGCATGTTTTGGTAAGGATTATGGAACACAATTTGTTGTCCATGTTAGGAATTTTCTCCCGTCTGTTAGGGTCTTGCATGCAGCATGCTACACCACTGAGTTATTATTTCTGTAAAAAATTAAACCTGAATATTGTGGTCCCCCCCCCCCAACCCACCTAGGATCAGACATTTCTCAACTTACTGCTGAATAGGATTTTTTTTACAGTTATTTATTCATGCTATTTCATATGTACTTATTTTGTCAGATATGGGATTCATACTCAGTAAAGGCTCAGACTTTCAAGACGGCCATAGAAGCAGCCTGCATGCTTCTAAGAATAGATGATATCGTTAGTGGCATCAAGAAGCAGCAGGCTCCTGGAGCACAAGCTCCCTCTAAACCAACTGTTGAGCAGGCTGATGATGCAGACAATGAACAAATGATTCCAGAGTGATTTGCTTAGGATGAAGTGCTTAACTTTATTATCACTTTTGCCCCTGGGATCATGTCACCTGAGTATGGACTTTCTAACCTGAGTGATGATATGATGTTCGGTGGAAGGTTCTTCGAACCTCGTGGGTATAAACTGATCCCTCCCTCTTTGTATGTCTTTATGTTTCTTTTCATTTATTTTTGTTTTGAGTTTTTTCGTGTAACTTAGCCATGGAAAGGTAGGGCATCTTCTTTTTAACTACTGTAATTTTTGTAGTGGAATTGTTTTCAGAATCAGTCTCTCTGCAAATCTTTTCACCAAATTTGCAAGAGATTTCTCATATGGATGCCCAATATTGCTTATATGCTTTATATGGGGCAAAGATTTTGAATTAGTCAGGTGTTTTTAAGAGATGATTTCTGTTTGAAGTCTATTTTAAGCCACTGTCCTCACTTGTTATTTATCTGGATTGGAAATTTATATACTATTTCTGTAAATAATATCTAGTCGCCTCTAATGTTGCAAGCAATTACGGAGAGCAACTTTCTGAAAAGGAATACGTTCCGATTAAAACAATGAAGAAGATAATATGTAATTATGTAGGAATGTATCTATCATTGCATGATATCCCCACCTCTTTGAATTTCACTCAAAAAGGCATCAAGCAACAAATCTCAGCCTCTTTATTGTTTAAACATGAGCCATATCTTTTTCTATGACAATATAATTGATTCATATCATGTGGTGTTGAGTTTATTTATTTATTTATTTTGAAATTTCTTCGTTACACTTCAGATAACAGAGAAAATGACGCACAAATATACGTCAATTATTGGTTGTACTTATTGAAATGCGATGTTTGCGGAGTCTTCAACAAATATAAATGAGAAAATGACGCACATTGATTTTACTGTTTACTAACTAGCGGTATAATCAGCGGTTTATTTCATAATTAGCAGTTTTTATTTAACATTTTTTTCATTTTATAATTGCTCAAACGCTACTATTTGAAGACTCCTTTCCAACTTCATGATGCTCCAATTCTTTAGAACCGCTAATTTATTAGAGGTTTTATACATAGAACTATTAATAGCATTAGAGGTTCTTTTGAACTAAAACCGTTCCAAAATAAATAAATAAAATAACAAAGTTTGAAACCAAGCTTATGTGGACATTATGCACAGAATTATTTTTTTAACTGAAGCATATACAAAAAAATAGCATTATATGTGGATATTCGCTCCTAAATCTTAGATGAGTACATTGATGTTAGGAGAAATATAAATACCACGAGTACATATATACATATGAAAAACATGATACTTGTTCTAGAAATAAGTTGTCCTTAGATAGACACTTTCTCCATTTTTACACGAATTAATTGTCACATTAAATTTTCGATACATTATTGTTTGTGGTTAAGTGTCTAAAAAGGCTATATAAAAGGGTAGTATTGGTTAAATTTGAATGTGTATACAATTAGGAATGGATTTATTCATTACTTGAAAAGGACACCCCCAATATTTTCAATGTATAATTGTTAGCTAATTTTTTTTTTGGGTCATTTAAAGTGTTTTGAATGTGTTTGATACGCCAACCCTATATTTTGTGGAATTGTCAAATAAGTGTTTACAGCTAATCAATGTGTACAATTCCAAAGTTATTGTTTCATCGATTTCTAAATTTGTTTGCTTATATGAGTTATATCATGTCACATAAACAATACAATCTGTCTTATCTTCCTCAGCTCATTAGGGTTGCACATCAACGGGAAACGGAAATGAGAAAACGAGGAATTGGTAAATGGAAATTTTCAAATTGTGGGAAACATGTATATTGAGAGAGTGAGGGATAACTTAGTTAGTTAAAGCTTTCCTCTCCCTTATCAATTCTCATCACCTATCCTTATGACTCTCTAGAAAAAGCATGCATGTAGAGTTCAATGCACGGAAACTTTTTTTGGGATTAATGGTTCCGTTTCCAAAATTTAGAAAGTTTTCCAAAATTTCAATAAAAATCAGGCCCTTAGAGATATGGATTTTTAACTAGAAAAATCCATAAAGATTTTCTATCTTTTCCAACACTGCTTATTTTCACAGCTATATTTTGCAGAACACGCCCTATATATAATTTTTTTTTTTGCTTTTATCCTTTGTCATTAAGAAAATAAGCCCATTATAATATAGCCTTTTTAAAATATTTCTTTTTGAAATAATTTAAAATGATTTTAAATACGGAGTAGTATTAATTGATTATCCACGACTCCACGAGCCACAACATATAGAAAAAGGCACTTTTAAACGTTTAGTTATCTGTATACGTGTATGTATACTTTGATAATTAACGAAGAAAGATGCACATAATCTTTCCAATTTAAGAAAATATTTAATTTCTAGTAGTGACCCTTGCACCATTTTTTTTAAGACACCCGTACAAAGTTATAATTTTGATTAGTTTTTAAAGCATTTTCTTCAGTAATGACGATCTGTATAAATCAATCTGCACTTGATAATGTTTGGAGGCATATGATCTTGGAACGTAAGAATCTTGCTTATCTGATCTTATTGTTAGTGAATCAATAATGTTAAGGCACTACACATGTGCCAATACTTGCATGTATCTATAAATAAATATACTCAACTCTTTTTTTTCGTCTCATATGGAATACATACTTCGTTTAAGTAGACCAAAAAACATACACTCACGTAATAGATGTCTTTTTATATTTGTCTGAATGTACTATTTCAATATATTAATTCTACATTAGTTTTTAACTTGTATTGAGTTGTTTAGGATAATGTTGATCATAACATAAGTGTTATGTTGATGAATTAGGTGTTAGTATATGAGCAAATTAAACGAAAAAATACTTATCTCAATGTTGTGTAGACCAATTGAAAATTGCCGCGTCGTGGTAAACCACTGACCTAAAAGACGATTCCGCGCTACCCCGGTGCAGTAGACATCAAGCGGTCGCCCTCCAGGATAAGCACGGCGCCGGAATTTGTGTGCACTCACAAACCCGACTGGAATTCAGAATACTTGCCCAAAAACCGAAGGGATATATTTTAAGAGAAGGTAAAAAGTTAAAGATGGATGGTTTTGTTGTCATATCTTTCGGAGGTGAATAAGGTTGATTTATAAGGCAATGGAGGGAGTAAAAACAACCAGCAATTAAGGGGAAAATGGTCATCAATCAAGTGGTGTAACATCCACCCATTAATCCCCAATAAGAGCTAGCTTTAATCAACATTAAAAGGGTAACGGCTAGTTTTAAGTAACAACATTAATCAGCAATAATGCCCATTAAATTAGCAATAAGAGGAAGCTAAAATTAAGGGATTCCAACAGCCATTAAATCCCAACAATCAAAACAATAAACACCGTAACTTTCTTGGTTTTACTTCAAGAACTTCCAACAATCCCCCACAGGTTCGAAGAAGTGAAAAGAAAGAAAGAGAGAAAATTGGTTTTGGGCAAAACAAAACAATTGCATAAGTGTCAATGTCTCGCGACTTGAATTAACACATAGTGGACATCAAGCTATGATCCCTCACCTACCAAGTGACCTTCGTCTTGAACTGAATAGGGAGTTAGGGACCCGTCACTTTGAGTCACACAATTGAACATGTATAATATTCTGAAATTCCGCGAATAAAGGTGACGCATTATACTGGCCATACGTCCAGCCTGGATGCTCATAGGTGCTCTAGAGTATTAGCCCACCCAATACTCATAGGAAGCGGCCACACTTCCACACCTAAGTAGGTGAATCCCATCAAGTGTGAGCTACAACACACCACCAAAAATATGGATATGGGTTCATTAAGAGCCATTTGCTCATCCTCTTTCCATTTGTAGCAAGCACAAATCAAACATCTAGGGATGGACAAAAATAAAATTTTGTGCTTCCGAATTATTTCATAATGTTCCCCTTTGAACTCATGATGAGTAGGAGTTGATTACTCATAATTCATACTTTGGGCTTTTAGTCCCATCCCTTCCGATGTTACCAAAACTAGTTTTGTACAAGGCCTTTACTTAACGGATCCGTAACATATCTTTTAGACTTTTTCTAGTCTAGTGATATCACCCTATTCGACAATTTATCTTTGACATCAACCATTATAGGCATGGTTCAATCAAAAGTAACCACGACTTGCAAATCACAAGGAATTCTCCTTCAATGGGACATTTGCAAGCACATGTGCTCATAAGAGCCATATACCCTTGACCATCTTGCCTCATAACCTGTCAATTCAAAAGCAATAAATTTAGATTATTCCAAAACGAATATAGCAAAACAAGGTTGCTTTGCACAATTTCCAAAACATAGCTCCACCACTTAGTGGTGTAGACATAACCGCTTGAGTTTGAACTCATCGTCGAACTCCAAGACTCATGGAAACTTGCATTTGTGCAAACTCTAATCTTGTGTACTTTTCAAGTATCTATGCAACCTCCTCAAAACGATCTAATAATCATTGCTCGACCTGCTTAATCTACTTACATAATAAGCAATGTTAGATTAAGCATAGCTCCCAAGAAACATATATAACACTACTAAATGGACACAAATTGCTCCCATATAATCAATAAATTCAAAAAATTTATCTGATAGCAATGACTCATCCAAATAAAATGTTTAGCCTTAAAGACTTCCAACGAGAACTCAGTGAATTAGCAACACAATCCATAGAAGAGATATTAAGCATCACAATCCCAGGAAAAAGATTGTAATATTCTACACATAGTTAGACATAATCTAACTAATATTCAATGACTTCTTCCATGGAAACAATCACTCATGATATTCCACTGATTTAAAGTAGATACTCTAAAGACATAGAGACACCAAAACAAATTTGTAAGGCAAACACCATCAAATTAAAACCCGTCTTTAGCACAATTAATCACTTTCAGGCTTTGCATTAAACAATAGAAAACTCTAACATTAATGTGCATTTTCAGGCTTTGCTCAAAGAAGAAAGAAAGACATATGGCATTCCATTGTGCATATCTAATCACTTGAAACATAGTGCTAACAAACATACATATATGCTCAAAGACAAATTATCCATATAAAGGATCAATCAGGCTCAGGATAAAATTACTCCAAGACTCGCATAAAAAGTCATGAACTAAAATGCAATTACCAAGCAAAAACTGAGCCTAGACTTTGAGTCCAACACTAATTCTTTATTATTTCCCCCACATTGGACAACAAAGTCCGATTCAGATCAAAGCCCTTAGCAGTACGCCTAAAACCTACATTCTCAATGAATGAAACTCCCTCCAAAATTCATATGGGGTCTTTAATGATGACATAAACTCCTTATATAGAAATTTTATAAGTTCAAAAACTTATAACCCCCACATAAAAACATAAGGTCCAAATCCAAAAAAAAAAAACCACAACTATGTCATAGAACTTGGGAGTAATAACATGAGTAAAAATAGATTTTTAAAACATTGAATTAATTAAAGATAATAATTCAACAACACTTCAAAATATTAAATTTTCATGCCAACATATGAAATTCAGGGCGTTTACAAATTACTCATGCTTTATCCATAAAGAATTATAACACAATAAAGAGTTATAGGCGGTAACACTAAACAATCACAAAAATTGGAAAAAATTGTAGTCTAACTCCCAAAATATACTTTACTTGAAAATCCTCCAAAGAGAAAGTCATATAATATCCTTACAGAAAAATTATCATATAATTTCCCTTCACAAAACTCAACTAGTTTGAGAATTATAAATTTTACACATGTTAATGAAATACCGAAAATAAGGTAATGAATCAAATGAGAACAAAGCTTCTCAATACGAGTATTGCATATCATGGGTTCAATCAATGGACATAGTATGTCTCAACTCCATACTCAACACCATAGATGAATCATGCTAAAAAGTAGTACTTAGAGTACATACATGCACCTCAAAAACATGTTAAAAAACATTGTTCAAAACATCCTACTGAATAACAAGTTAATCCACAAAATGTAGAACCAACAAATTAAAGGTAACTGATTATATGCAATATAATGTCATGCTCATAAAATATCAACATTATAACTTTTACTTTCTATTAATCATTCAACAAATATTTAATTGACAAATTCAACATTCAACATACTTTGTCAACCACCACAAAAGCATATTTCATTAAGATGATTACTAGGAATTAATCCAAATGATAAACATAATATCATGAGACTTGGTTTAGAATGAACCTCCCTTGAATTAAATCAAGTAACATGTGTGAGACCTCTATGAGATGTCCAACCGTCTTCGTTGTAAATAAGGGCCTCAAGATGTCATCATAACTCACTAATTTGAGCAGCTAGTGAGAATCCAACCGTTGAAAAATAAGCCTCATGTGTCCCAAACATGCTCCTAAAATTTCAGCCCAAACCGACCAAGGATGACCTTTGATCGGGGGTGATCTTTGGGACTGCTCCCGGAAATCCGCGAATAACAAACAAGTCCTAAAGTCTCAAAAATATTTGCAAAGGCATTAGAAAATAATAACTACAAGGAAGAAACATTCCTTTGTAATTGGACTAAACCAATATGAAAATCAAAGTTTAGGAAATACACACTAACCATATGTAAACAAAATCAATCCAAATTGAGATACAAAATATGAGAACATTAGGCCCAATACAAAAACAAGGAATCTAAAATATTGCTTACAATCATCTCAACAATACAACCTTCATTGCAATACTGTATCACAATACTTCATAAAAATTCATGAATAATAATAAATAAATAAATAAAAACATATGCTTGGTATTACCCAAGAAAAGTCCCAGCAACAACGAACCATCAAATTGAAAAGTTCAGAGGACAAAATCCCATTATCCCAACCTAACTTTCCAGAATACAATGCAACCCTTCTCATCGTAAGTGACAATCAATTATAAAAAGAAATTATTTCATCATCAGTCTAACAACATATCTACGCAGCATAAAAATTGCTCCAAATAAAATAAAATTGTATACTTATTAACATCCCAACATTCACCATCTCAAAACATTAGCAAAAAATAAATCCTTAAAATCACCCAACCATCGCCTAAAGTAGAGTATACTAAGGATCTTGGAGTATTAAAAATAGGTGTCCAATTATTACTACATAGTACATACATATTACATAACATAATGTATAGTATACACATACTCACAATTCTCTACTAACCAAAGTTGGTATTGAAGCAGCAAGCAGGCGGCTTACATATGTAACAAATTAATACCAATGCAACATAATTGCCATTATATTAATCATTGTAAATAAAATTAACAATCATATATATAGCATGATATGGACATAAAGCAATAATATCACCATCTATAATAAGGATTGCTTTATTCATCATCATGAACAGCAGGAACATTATACACAAAAATTGGTCGGAATAAAACCGAATCACAACATTGTCTAAATTTGACATATCAAAAATTCAAGTATTTAGAAATCATATCAATCGTCTTTTAGATTGTTAGTATATGAGCAAATTAAACGAAAAAATACTTATCTCAATGTTGTGTAGACCAATTGAAAATTGCCGCGTCGTGGTAAACCACTGACCTAAAAGACGATTCCGCGCTACCCCGGTGCAGTAGACATCAAGCGGTCGCCCTCCAGGATAAGCACGGCGCCGGAATTTGTGTGCACTCACAAACCCGACTGGAATTCAGAATACTTGCCCAAAAACCGAAGGGATATATTTTAAGAGAAGGTAAAAAGTTAAAGATGGATGGTTTTGTTGTCATATCTTTCGGAGGTGAATAAGGTTGATTTATAAGGCAATGGAGGGAGTAAAAACAACCAGCAATTAAGGGGAAAATGGTCATCAATCAAGTGGTGTAACATCCACCCATTAATCCCCAATAAGAGCTAGCTTTAATCAACATTAAAAGGGTAACGGCTAGTTTTAAGTAACAACATTAATCAGCAATAATGCCCATTAAATTAGCAATAAGAGGAAGCTAAAATTAAGGGATTCCAACAGCCATTAAATCCCAACAATCAAAACAATAAACACCGTAACTTTCTTGGTTTTACTTCAAGAACTTCCAACATTAGGGCCTATTTGATTTACTGAAATGAACTGAAGTGAATCGATTGGAGCTGAACTGAACTGAATAGAGCTGAAATGAATTGTTTATTAAAGAAGGAAATTAGAAGCTGAACTGAACTGAATTAAAATTAAGCTGAAGAGAACAGACCCTTATTATTACTAGCAAAGTTGTCATCCATTGGTGAGTTATGAAGTGTTATTATGATTTTACTTAGCAACTTTTGTAAAACTCGAATTGAATAACTTATTTCATTTCCATAGCCATTCAATTTAATTACCACAATTTTCTTTTGCTAGAGGTCCATTGGCCTGGCCAAGGTAGACAAGTAGTTGTAAATTAAAATTCTCTTCCGATTCAGTCCCAATACTCAAATATTTAATTAAGACTATAAATTATATCCTAATACAAGATGGAGATTACATGGTATAACTGTAGCCAGAAAATAGAGGGGGGGAAGGGGTTATGGATCGGACAATACATTTGTTCAAAACCCTATACAAGTATGGGACTATCGTGTATGCACTTAAATATGTTGTCCAATTAATTCTGAGTTGATGCAATAATACACAAGTTGTAGCACAGTAACACACTAATACACTATATACCTGATTAACCCAATTTATTCATAGTTTTCTGTCATTTTCTTTGAAATGTAAAAATAAATCACTATCACTTTTCTTAATCATTAAGGTCAGCTCAGCTTATGGCGCATAATCATAGAATGGAAAATTGTTGTATTTAATACGAGTACTGTGTTATTTGAAGTTACCCTTAAAAAAATTACTTCCTATTTACGGAGTACCAAAATAATAATAATAAAAAAAAACCTGTATATAGGAAATTAATTATTTATACGGAGTATTTGTTAATTAGTGTTGCATCTATGTGTATACGTATCTCTAATTTAGTTGTTTTTGAAAAACTTTGGAATTATTCCATTCAGTTTGTTTCCTATAGACTTTGTAATTGTCTTTTATTTATTTATGAAGTTCTTTTTGTCAAAACCAAAAAAAAAAAAAAAAAAGACCTAAGTTGCTTTTGAATTTTTATTATTTTGTATTTCTGTGAAGGATATCTCTAACTTAGCTTGAGGTTGGTGGCCTACATTTTTTTTTTTTTTGAAAGAAAGGTCAGTGGTCTACATAAAGCAAATTAAACTCATCATTTGGTACAAGATAATAATAATAATTATTAAAATAGTAATATTGTAATAATAATAATTATAACTATAATAGTTTCTCCTTTTTTAAATATGTATGTATTCGTTCATTTCAATTATCTATATTGTCGTTTGAAATATCATTGAAATTCCGTGATGAACTATTTTTCAATCGTTAATTAACTTTAAACTCAATGTGAGGTCTTGGATGATTCTATGGTAGTCCTAAAATTTCGCTGCATGGCTAACAACAACTCATTAATTTGTATTATTTCAAACGGAAGTGACGACTAAATACGGAGAATCACACAATTGAGTGCTACAAAAGATGCGTGTAAAAGAAAAGTTATTAATTACTACTTTGAATTGATATAAGTAGTAGCACTAATCGTTAAAAGATTGGTCTAATTAAGTAGCTAGATTCTTAGATGATGCAATTATCAATAAGACAAATTGCTACTTTGCATTATAGTCCAAAAAATGACCCTAATTTTTGGAGACATATTCCCATTGAAAACTAAAAATATTATACGTACTCCCCTTTCAACAAACAATTTACAATGTAACTATATGCATTCTTTTTAAAAAATTATTTGGTCAACATAAATGAAATTAAAGTTGATAAATGATAACCTTTTGATGTGAAGCCGAAGGTTGCGTCCCAATCTATCTTATTATGAGTACTAAGACTGTCCCTCCACCGGATCAATCTTTTTCCTTCCATAATTTCCAAAAACTCTCTATAATTGCTTTTATTTTCATATATCAATTAGTAATAACTTATTACTTAGGGCCTGTTCTCATTGATTGAACTCAGCTGAACTGAACTGAGCTGAAATGAATATTTTATAAGAGAACGAAGGAAATTAGAAGCTGAACTGAACTGAACTGAATTTCAACGTATGAGAACAGGCCCTTATTAGGCATCAAAGTAGTTGAAATTCTCACATTTTTTGTACTTGCAAGCATTGATTTCTCAATTAACTTTTCATCTCATTTAAGTTTCCTCGGACACACCCCCATTGCTAGTAGTTAGTGGTACATGCTCTTGTGTGCAGCTATTCTCAGCCCACTCAGACACTCACCAAGGTTCGAGTTCAGTCTTCAATCCACAAATAAAGGTCCTATTCTTGACCACATTGGTCCACCTAAAACATATAGCTAGCAAATCTCCATTTGGTCTTATACGAAGTATTCCTTAATTAATCTTCTTACGTTTATTAGATTATTTAACTTGAGGTAGATTGAGATGAAAAGTTGATCAAAAACAATCAAGTTCAAATTCAGAAAAAACTTAGATAAGTACAAATTAACACCTCATCAAATCGACATAAAATAAAAACTCGAAGAGAGTAAATTTAAACATTGACTTTAGTTTGGGTATAATGTGAACCAATTAACACACCTAGAAAGGAAAGTGACAGCCAAAATCGTGAGGCCAGTTTCTTAAAACAAACACAAAACAATAAGGCACATGAACTCATGTTCGTGAGATATCATCCACAAATAAGACATAGGCTGCCAGCTTAGTTCCTACAAACTATAATATTAATCCAATAATTAAATTCTTTATTTTTAAATTTTTATGTTACGGCCAAAACTTCAGGTCTTCTATGCATATTAAAGATTAAATAACATAATCTACATACTGGAAAAAGCTACTATACGATTACATAATTTAATCAAGCTAGATAATGTCATTTTACGTCAAAATATTAAAGAATCTAATGCCGTTTGCATTTAAGTTAGGTTACAACTGAATCACCTGTAACGTGTGAGGCTAAGAGTGAGCAAATTTAATTTCCTTTATTTTTTTTTTCTTTATTATGAATTTATTATACTTGTACATAGACCGTATTAGTTTTGTTCACCTTATGCTCACTTATTTAATATGGGATGCGGCTCAAGTTCAATTTATAACTAGAAGTATAAGTTTTAATATGATCTGATAAGTTCAAAAGATTTAGATTAATCAGTTCAAAAGCCTAAAAACTAGGTATATACAGAGTATACATATAAGTGTATATCATTTGTCCTCGATCTTCAACTTAATTTACTTTTTTTCATGTCTAAATTCTAGTAAAAAGTATAAGTTCAGATAACATTGAATAAGAATTAATAAATTTAGATAAGGTAAAATAATGAATTCCAACAATATTTTTTTGGATGGTAAATTTAGGACCTGTTCACATTTACTGGAGCTAACTGAATAGAGCTGAACCAAACTGAACTGAATAAAGCTGAACCGAACTGAATAGAGCTGAACCGAACTGAACTGAATAAAGCTGAAATGAATATTTTATGAGAGAAGGAAATTAGGAGCTGAGCTGAATTAAACTGATTGGAGCTGAACTGAATTGAAATTAAGATGAAGTAAACAGGCCCTTAGTCTACTACTCTACTTTATTGTTAATCAGGTAAAAAAAAAAAAAAAAAAAAAAAATATTGGACCTTCCAAAATGATACACATGATGAAGATGAAGGTGATGAACACATGGATAACGATTTGGGAGGGGGTCTCCTGTCTCCACGGCATGGCATGTATGATGTACCCCTTCTCTTTTCCCAAAAGCCCAAACCTTTTTTCACATTCTTTTAACACTCCACATACACGAGTAATATCAAACATTTTCAAATTTAAACATTATACATTTTTTTATTTATTTTTAATTTCATTAAATTAAACACTGTTAGATCATCTTAATTTGTACTCCCTCCATCCCTAAATTACATTCCTTTTTCTCTCTATTATGTGAGGAATAAATGCTAGAAAGACTGAAAGAGGAATGTAATTTAGGGACGGAGGGAGTATGTTTCAAGTATCAAATTTTTATGATTTTACTGATAATTTTATTTTTGGACCAAATTAAATACTCTCTCTATGTTTTATTTTTTCCTCTAGATGAGACATTTTATTTTACTGTCTAACGTATCTTATTACAATTTACCAAAAATTGTCTGAAATTACTTTAACCAGAAAATTAAAACAATTAACCATCCTAAGCACTAATATGTATATTCCTGTCAAAAAAAAAAAAAAAAAAAAAAAAGTATATTACGGAATAATTTTTGCTCACTATTCTGCTTCGAAGTACAGTATATATTATGCTAAGACTTTGCTACAAATAGCAACATTTTGGACCAAACCTTGTTCCAAGAATTCCAACCAAAGCTTTTACTTTACTACGTGCCTTTTTCCTTTTCTTTTATTATTATTATTATTGTCCATTTATTAATTTTCAATTTCCCTTAATTTTTTAATAGAATTTTTAATTTTCCCTTCATTGTTGTCATATTATTATTATTATTATTATTATTATTATTATGCAACCTACATTAGTACATTACATTATAATGCGACCACTCAATTAAGATTAAAATTATCTAATTTCTACAAAGTGTAATATTTGTTTAATAAATAAGTTTAGAGTAGACCATCTTTATCTCAAATACGTATATTCTTTTCTTTGAAAAAAAATATACGTATATTCTTAGCCTTGCCCTACGTGAAATTGCTTCCTTTGAACGCATATTTTTTTTCTTTCTTATAATATATATATCCATGGTTTTATATTTCTAGTTTTAAATATATACTTGACTTGCCCCATCTTGGGTATGAAACGATCAATTTAGTTGAATATTAATCTAGTATCAATGTATCAAACTTATTCATTTCATTCAAAAGTCCAAATATCATATAAGAAATTAATATATGTACATATTTAATTGTAATATATAAAATAAAAAAATTCATAAGCTAATAAGGTAGAAGAACAACAATAAAGTATAGACGGCCACCGACCAATATGGTGATAAGGAATTGAGGATATGTTTTTTTAGGAAGAAAAATTAAGTTTGTGGAACTATTGTAATGTTCTAGAGAAAAAAAAATTAGGTAAAATCAAGGATTATTGTTCAAAAGATCCTATTCTACCACTTATAAATATTACATTGATTTTAAATTCTATGTCAATGCTTTATTCATTATAAAGAATTTATATTATGTTTATTGATGAACAATTCAAAAGTGATTATTGTTAAATAGTTGGAGTTAAACATTATTTGAAGACTTGATACATACTCCCTCCGCTCTTTTATGATATGCAAATTAAGAGATTTTAAAAATTAAGAATAATGGATGTAAATAGAGTAAGAGAAAATGTAAAAATTTAGGTTTGTGTAAGAAAAAGTTAAATAAATTATGATAGAATGTGTGAAAATGTATACAATAATAATTATTGTGTATGGAAAAGTTAAGATAGTAGGAATAAGCGAAAAATAGAATAAAACAAAGTGATGAGTAAAATAAAAAAGAATAATGGACTAAAATATTTTTTTAAATTAATTAACATTACTTGTGTACTGAATTTGGATTACATTTATAGAACAAATGAGGTTACTCTTATGAATAATAATAAGGTTACACCAATGAACAAAAGACTTACTTATATTATTATATATACTCTCTTTTTTTTTTTTTTTTTTTTTTTTATATGATGCTGAGTAACATTTTTTTTTTTTTTTTTTATACCTCATAGTATTTTAGTGTGGAGTATATATATTATCTATATATGACTACAGTTGAAATTAGTACAATAGATAAACAGTTCAAAAAGTAAAAAGATATGACAATTATTTCAAAACAATAATAGTACTCTATAGGTATAAAATTTACGAGAGATTGTTATGTACATCCAGGTGTATCGTACACCCATGACTATTTATTCTCATTTTGATGATTGTTTTTCATTTTATCATCATATGAAGAGCAAAACTAACCTTCCCTTAGGTTAGCTGGTTAAACGGTACACCTAGACATATATAATAAATTCTATATTTTATATGTACAACTTTATCCTAAGATTTGGTGATGACTGATGAGTTTGTAGGATAACATTTTCATGTCCAATTTTTTAATAAAAATGAAAAAAAGAAAATAAAGCATGCTTTTCTCTCTCTCTTTTTTTTTTTTTGGACCAAAAAAAATAAAAATAAAAAAGGCATGCTATTTAAGACTCCCCATAATCCAAGTGATTCCAACAAATTCACAAGCATCATGTTCTAAACCCCTGAATTACATGTTCTCTCCAATTTTAATACGGAGTACCCCACATTCTTCATTTGTTCTTCACAAACAAACAATTTAGGATTTACTCTTCCCGAAATTTTCTCTCTCCAATCTCTAAATGCCAGCTTGTCTTCTATTTCTTGATTAAATACCACATCTCTATTTTGTGTTGCCTGAAATTTTTTATTCTAAATCATCGATGATTTTGTTGTAATTTTTTCTTTTGAATTTCCTAAAATTTCTTCTTTTACAGTCATAATTGCTGGATTGGATTTGTTTTTCATTGGGGTTGCTTCAATATCACTCCAACTTTTCTGGGTGTTCTAAATTCTGCTGATTGATCAGAGGTATGTTTAAAATTTCAGTTTTTTTTCCTCCAAAATTCAATCTTTTTGCCTTTTCTATTAATGGGTTTTTGGTTAATTCAGAAGATCGTTTCTGGGTTTTTCTGAGATAGTTTCTATCTTCATTCTCCCTCCAAAACTCAAATCTTAATTAATTTGCTAATTTGTAATTAAAATGTTGTTTATGGGTAACTTCATATTAATCATGTATTATTAGCATGTTTGGATTTATATATTTTTGTTATTAGTTTACTTGAAGAATTATATTATAAAGCAAGTAGAAGTTGACTTGTGATCGTCATCTAAGATTTTGTAGATGTTGGTATGATTTGATTTGGTGGTGTTCTTAAATTAATCTGGTTGTTGATGATAAAAAGCTTATGTACTTTATGCATGTTGCATATGATTACCTTACCTGCTAGAACTTTTTGGAGCATTCTGTATGTTATTTAAAGTAATTAAATATAAATTGATTAGTTTTTAAGTAATTTTATTGCCTTAAATTTGGAGCCCATGTCTCCATTTTATGAATCTAGTCTTTTTGATATATTCATAATCTTGCCATCATGATCAAACTAAAATCTAATCAGTTTTATGGTATCTCTAATTCATTTAGAATGTATAAATTACTTTCAATTTGAATTACATATTCTGACTATACATTGGTTTCTGACTGTGTTTGACCATGAATGTGTTGCATGATGATTAACAGCTTGTTTGGATAAGAAGAAATGGAGAGAAAGGAAGAGAAGGGAAAGGGAGGGGGATTAAATCCATTGTTTGGATAACAAATAAAGGGAGTGAGGGAAATGGAGGGGAATGAAATGAAGGGGAAAGTTTTGTTTAATTGTTAATGAATAAAATCCTTCCAAATTTGAAAAGATTTGGAAGGAAAACAAATGATTAACATTCAACTGGAATACTGCATTCAACCTATTATATAATCTTTCTCCTCTATTATTTTCTCTATCCTCCTCCATATTAGCATATTGTTCTCACAATTATTTTCCCCCAAATTCCAGGGTTTTTGCATTTTTAATTTATCTATTTCAATCTCTTGAATTTTCAAGGTAAGGCCAATTAATTCACCTTATTCTACTCTGCTTCTCACGAATTTTATCCTCCAATTTCTAGGGATCTGCTGCTCTTCTTCATTGCTAATGTTTAATTGATTTTCAATTTGTTTTTTTTTTTTTTTAATCTTTTTTTTTTTTTAATGTATTTCTTTGATTTTTTTGTTTGAAGATCAGTTTTGGAAAATTTGTTTGAAAATCAGTCTGATGTTTTAGATTAATTTACATAAGATTTTTTTTTTTTATTTTTATTTTTGGAAGAACATAGGATATTAAATTATCTGTTTGAGTTTTGCTTGATTTTAATGACATTTATCAATATATTTTTTTTTTAATCAGGTTTATATTATAATACAAATAACTACAATTTTTTTCTGAAAAATTAGTAAAATGTTGATTGTTGAATGCAAGCAACCCACAAATTAAGAAAAATAAAAAATGGTGAATGTCCCTCCCCTTCCTCCCTTTTCTCCTTTATCCAAACAAGGAAGGTTCAATTTCTTCTTCCCTCCCCTCCCATTCTCTTCCCTCCCATCCCTGCCCCTTCCCTTCCTGCTAGTGTATCCAAACAAGCTATAAGTTACATTTGTTTTGCATTGGTCATTCTGTTTTTTTGTTCGTTGATTGAGCCTTGTAATTTGATGTATGTTTTCAGGAGGACTCTCGAATATAGGAGCTTATTTGTGGTAGGAAGGTGATCCTATACATACTATAATTACTTGGGTATGGAGCCGCAAAATAATGATGTGAACCACAATGATGAAGAGAATGATGTGGAAAACCTTGGAGAATCGGATGGTAGGGAGGAAGAGAAATGGTCATCCTTGTCGGAGAGGAACATGTCAATGAGGATGCCACTTCTGAGAAAAAGGACAAATACTACCTCACAGATTGCTGTTATCGGTGCCAATGCCTGTCCCATTGAGAGTCTTGACTATGAGTAAGTAGATTTCTTTTATTACATACTATAGTTACTACGATATATACATTTAAGACACATAGTAATAACGCGCAATATATTGCTTGTGAAATCTTTTCAATACCTAACAAGTCAAATCTTTCAGTGGCTAGTGAAATGTATTGCTTGTTTTATTGCTTCTCTCCTCTCTATTTCTCGGTGTTACATGCTCATTCTTGTCATTCATGATGAATTGATAAGCAGAGTTTTTGAGGTTTATAGATGACATTTATCGGACTGTTATATTCTTTTATTCTATGTTACTTGGACATGGAAACAAGGATCTGGTAGTTTACCGGACTGTTGGTTTATTATACAGTCCAGTGTTCAGATTAGCACTTGCTTTTGCTGCTGCTATGTAGATTCCTTATATCCATTATTATTTGGCATTTCAGGATGATTGAAAATGAATTGTTTAAGCAAGATTGGAGAGGAAGAAAAAAGGTTCAAATATTTCAGTATGTGTTCCTAAAGTGGGGATTGGCTCTCCTCATTGGTCTTACTACTGGACTTATTGGCTTCTTCAACAACATTGCAGTTGAAAATATATCTGGTTTTAAATTGTTGCTCACTAACAAACTCATGGTTCAGGGAAGGTAGGTTGCATTAATACATGTACTAAATTTATATGCTTCAATATAGTCTATTGTTGATTAATAGTGTTCCAGTTTGTTTAATACCTCATCTTTCTTGTGCTAAAGTTGTTACCATCATTAAGAATGCTACATCAATTAGAAATTGAAAATTTTCCTCTGGTTCTTATAAATTGTTTATTGTTTAATGCATTATGGTTCTAGTGCAGTTACTTCAAAGCTTTTCTTGCATTTGCTGGATTGAATATAACGTTTGCTGCTGCTGCTGGATCACTTTGTGCCTTTTTGGCTCCTGCTGCTGCCGGATCTGGTATCCCTGAGGTCAAAGCTTATCTTAATGGTGTTGATGCTCCCTCAATCTTGGCTCCTAGCACACTCTTTGTAAAGGTAAATGACTCCCTCAATATCCTGAGGGTTTTTTATTTGGGAAAGGGGGGGGGGGGGGGGGGGGGGGGACAGTGACTGAAGATATCTCATTCTTTTCATGATAGTCTGATGAATAGTGATCTAGAATTGCTTATTATGCCAACATTCCTTCTTCCAAAGAAGGGATCTTCACTCTGATAATACTTCTATGTAGTTATATATGTGTATATCTCTGAAAATGATCATAATGATAGATTTCTTATTCTTCATCCGTACCTGCAAAGAAAGAACGATTAAATTATTTTTTCTGTAAGGCAATTCATGATTTGAGTGATTATTCAGTCTCTTTAATGAGGCTAACTAAGGATTGTTAAGCATATGCTCTAAAATTTTAACCAACTGGATTATCATATATGAATCATTGCTAGAAGTTTTTTAAGTGTATGCACGAACAGTCAGGAGGTTTCTTTCATGTGATTTTATATGAACTAATTGCAACATTCCTGACCTTGAAGTGTTTTTTCCCATCTGTATAAAGCAAATAAATTTCTAGTATTCAGCTCTTATGCCTTTACTAGAGAAGTTTTTTCTTTGCTAATCAATGTTGTGAATATTTAAAAATATGAATAGTGAAAGTGGGTGAGTTTGGCATAAAGAAAATACTAGTTATAACTGTTGATTCACACAATGTTTCATGGTCAGATCTTTGGTTCTGTTCTTGGCGTTTCTGCTGGGTTTGTGGTTGGTAAGGAAGGCCCTATGGTTCATACTGGGGCTTGCATCGCCAATCTACTTGGTCAGGGTGGCTCTCGCAAGTATGGTTTGACCTGGAATTGGCTAAGATATTTTAAGAATGATAGAGACCGGCGAGATTTGATCACCTGTGGTGCTGCAGCTGGAGTGGCTGCTGCATTTCGTGCTCCTGTTGGTGGTGTACTTTTTGCCCTTGAAGAAGCAGCCTCCTGGTATGCTTACTCTTGGTTACCAGCAAAGCATTTTTTGTTCAATTTGAATCAGGAATTTGATGTATCATATAAGGTTTCATGCATGATAGCTTAGCATAGAACAATGTATATAAAGACTTAAAGTAGAAAATTATAAGGATTCAAATGTGATGAAGTATGTCCTCAAGAATCTATCAATGGTCCTTTGGTCTATTATTCCAGAATTTCACAAAATTGGCTGTTTTATATATATTCCATTTACCCATTCATTTCAACATATTTCAGGTGGCGGAGTGCTCTGCTTTGGAGAACATTTTTTACCACAGCTGTAGTTGCCATAGTTTTGAGAAGCTTTATCCAATATTGTTGGAATGGGAAATGTGGTCTGTTTGGTCAGGGTGGGCTAATCATGTATGATGTCAGTAAAGAGGTATCAAGTTATGGTAGTTATGATATCCTGGCTGTGATAGTTCTTGGAGTTATCGGAGGTGTTCTGGGAAGCTTTTATAATTATCTTGTTGACAAGGTCCTCCGCACTTACAGCGTCATTAATGAGTAAGTTATTCTAATTTTCTGTCATTGAATAGGCTTTATTTTAGGAATTAACCATTGTGGTATGCGGTTTTTTTAAATAGTGTAATGTTTTAATGTATTAGTAGGCCTTTATTCATTTTGTAATATAGAAACTGGAATTCGAAATTCATGGGGCTCTTAACTTCTAATGATTACTTAAACATGAAGCTCGAGTAATAGAGATGGCAAAACTCATAAGATGATTTTAGTCTGTTGAGATTTTGAAGGCACAAATATTACATGCACTATTGTTGATAATGCATCTGTCTGAGTCTATTGTGTAGTTTTTATATGATAGAAAGCTTCTTTTCTTTCCCCCTCTTTTCCTGTTTAGAAACCTTAACCCCTGTGTTTAATGCCTTGCAGAATTTGTCCGTCCTTCAGAGTTTTGCTGGTTATAATTTTATCTGTCCTGACAACATGCTGTGCCTTTGGCCTTCCATGGCTCGTAAGTTGCACTCCATGTCCTACAGATTCAACGATCGAGTGCCCAACTCTTGGTGAAATCGGGCATTACAAAAGCTTTCAATGTCCACCTGGCTCCTACAATGATCTTGCTTCCCTCTTCCTCACCACAAGCGATGATGCTATACGCAATCTTTTCAGCAACACCATCATAAGAGAATTTCAGATGTCTTCACTCTACATATTCTTTGTTACAATTTATTTCCTTGGGATCATCACTTTTGGGATTGCAGTACCCGCAGGACTATTCATACCTGTAATATTAGCCGGAAGTGTTTATGGTCGTATAGTAGGTAGAATCTTTCACTCTGTGTCAGTGCTTGATACAGGTTTATTCTCTCTACTGGGAGCTGCCTCATTTCTCGGGGGAACTATGAGAATGACAGTCTCTTTATGTGTGATACTTCTTGAGCTTACCAATAATCTACTACTGCTTCCCCTTGTGATGATAGTTCTCCTCATATCAAAATCAGTGGCTGATTGCTTCAACCGTGGTGTATATGACCAAATAGTGAAACTAAAAGGGTTGCCATATCTGGAAGCTCATGCAGAGCCTTATATGAAGCACTTGGTGGCCGGTGATGCTGTTACTGGTCCATTAGTCACCTTTTCAGGTCTGGAGAAGGTGGAAACTATTGTACATGCTTTGCAAAGTACAGGGCATAATGGTTTTCCTGTTATTGGTGAACCGCCTTTTTCAGAGTCACCCGAGTTGTGTGGATTGGTTCTGAGGTCACATCTGCTTGTTTTGCTGAAGGCAAAGTATTTCTCCAAAGAGAGGAGGCTTTCGGGTAGAGATATCTTAAAGAAGTTCTCTCCCTCTGACTTTGCTAAGCCTGGGACCGGGAAAGGGCTCAAGTTGGAGGATATATCTTTAACAGAGGAAGAGATGGAAATGTGGATTGATCTTCATCCAATAACTAATGCATCTCCATATACTGTGCTTGAGACTATGTCGTTGGCCAAAGCTATGATTCTCTTCAGGCAACTTGGACTGAGACATATGTGCGTTGTACCAAAGAGTCAAGGGGTAAGTTATTATATACATTTTTTAAAATGAGTTCCGAACACCCCCCCCCCCTCCACTCTTAACAACTATTTTTAGCTTCATTGCTTGGAGAAATCTTGAACATCTGTATGCTGTGCAATTAACTGTGTTTAAGATTATGTCGCTGATATTTTGACCTTTTTTGGAAATCAATTGTTGTTGGTCCACTTGGCTTGTATGACTAGCTCACATCATTGGCAGTAATTACAAGCTGCTTGAGTGTTGTCTTGACTTATTAAACTTGTATTGTTAACCTACATTACATAAGTTATAAAAAGTCAAATCAAGTATAGTATCTGATGACTCCTTTTCTTAATGCAGAGACCCCCGATTGTTGGAATTTTAACGCGACATGACTTCATGTCTGAGCACATACTCGGACTCTACCCCCATATGAGGCAGCACAAGTAAAATTATCTATGGAGAGCTCAATATCCGGTGGATATTCTGGTTGAGTGGTTTCTCATTTATACAGCTATTCTTTTTACCCATTTCCCCCCTATTTGCCAAAGCATGTGAAGTCGCGACTTTTGAAGTTGGTTTGGAATTAGGTGACATATCAAGTGGTCCGCCTGGAACTTAGAAGGGCTGCATTTTCAAGCAAGGATGACGGTTGATTGGTGTCTCACACTCCTATGTCATGTGAATATTCATCATAATTTCTATTACTTTAACTTAGGAGTGTTCAAAAACTTCCATCAGAAAATCTCAAAATAGGCCCCTATGATCATGCTTATGGCTTTAATATTAGTTGGGAGATTTTTTACATAATACTGGAATGTTAATAATGAAGTTTTGTTTTCAATTTTCTGAGGGGTAAGGATGATATATCCATATTCACAGAATCTGTACCTGAAAATTTTCAGTCTTTTTTTAATATTTTATATATAGATTGTATGTAAATTCAGGACAGAATTGTCCTAAATAATTAGTTAATTACTGGTATCTTAATATCAGTGCCTTGTTACATATGTAGTAGATTGTATTTGTGTTATGTTTCAATGTCAAAGTATGTATGGCTTTCGCAGTTCAAATTATCATCTATGCGATTCTCTGTTCTAGTCTCGTTTGTTATTTTTGTGTTCTTGATGTCATCTGCCTTTGTTCTGGTAAAGAGTACAGAGTGCCATTTGTTTCAAGATCAGAGACTGCATTGTCAAATTTCTGTTAACACAATCAATTCATTGGTCCAACCTTCTCTAAGCAATCCTACTGTGAGAAGTTAACAATCGCGGGTTTGTAATGTTCTTAAATCCTTATGCAACATGAATCAGTCTATTTTATTGCCCTCAATCGTTTATTTGTACCTCGATTGAATGGTTTATGTACGTTCATCACTTCTCTTTATTGGTTCTATCTCTTCACTCGCCTCTTTTGTGCCTAGTACAATATATTGCTTCCCTTAAAATCTCCCTTGTTAAAACTTGTAAGTAGGAAACTCAAGTATATGCTGCTTCTAAGCATGTTAATCAGTATGGGTCAGTATTCACCTTCACAGGTTGGTCATGCGTGCGAATAGCGAACCACCTTTCTCCTTTGTGTCACAAATGTTGTTACAGTTGCATCCCTTTCTGGCCCGAAACTAGAACTTTCAATAAGTATAAAAGATGATTGGAATTGAGGAGAATATAAACGTGTTGATGTGACGAAAATAAAATATCTTTCAAAACACGGAACGTTTTTTCTAAAACCTCCTGAAAGAAAAGAAAGTGAAAAGTTATACTCCGTATTCAGAACAGAGGTAATAAAATCTAAACCAAACTCCGTCACCCTCGGGCCCGGACCCTGTTACCCTCGGCTCATTTATGATCACTTGCTGCAGAATATACGAATTGACTACTAGGTTAATACAGGAGGCTTCCAGAAAAGGCAGAAATCTGAATTGAAGAATGAACTGGAAACTCAAATTGTCAAAAAAATATGGAGTATACAATTTACAGCTTTTACAGCATGTGGGGAAACAAATATAAATAAGCCTAACTAACTTACCAACAAAACAGAAATTTCAGGTATAACAAATTTAAGATACAAGTATGCCACGTCACTAAATCCAAGTAGCTGACATGAATGAAGGTGCTTATTGGAGCACTGCAATAATTTAGGAGGCAGTTGTAAGATAGAAGATCCTTTAACTGAGACGGAACTTAGGTCGGACCATAATTGCACCTGGCCTTGCTTCATCAAATCGATATCTGCAATATCGAGTTGCCATTTTATTACAAAATACAAAATAGCATTGAATTGATATGCAACAAGACATGCAGACTCACCCGTTGTCGGCAAGGAAGGTCCTCACGGCTGTTGGAAGTGCAGCCCCGCCCCGGCTATGATTTCCTATGCCTGCCAATGAAGAAGCCAACTTTAATAATAAGGCAAAAGCAAAATTAATTTGAATTTGCAAGCAGTGGGATCCATACTATTTAGAGAGGCAATTGGCAGCTATACCTGTAATGATTTCCAACCATATTGGCTTCAGCCTATTTAATGCACGATTGTCTGACTTTTCCATGTTATTGCAGCCATCAGGATATGAAGCACACCGTTCTTCTGTTTTGGTCCTGAATCTGTTTGGAAGTACTGAAGACCTTAAGCCCTCAGACAGCATTTGGGTTTCAATCATATGCAGGCGTTCCTTCACTGCTTGGACTGCTTCAGACGCATGAAGACCATGCAAGTCCAGCCTCCAGATTCCATTATTCTCATTTTGTATGCTCAATATATCACAGGCAGCCTTTGCGTTTAGACTTTGTGCAGCTCCCCATTCCTCCCGCGCTTTTAGAGAGAACTGTTGGGCAGAGATATGATCACCTCTTAAAAAAGAGTTAGTTGCTGCCTTGGAATGGCGTGCAGCAGCCCTGTTGAGAGAAAAAGGGACTACATAAAAGTAGAAGTACGATTGCTTATAATTAATATTCAAGCACTAAGCTACTAAAATACCCTAGTTGATATTCAAAAGCAGGAAGTCCATGATCCAAGGACCAACAAGAATGACAAGTAATTAGATTTGCAAATGAAATGGTGTAAATCAAACCTAAAAAAAGCCTCAACTTACCCTACTCAAATTGGGAAGTATAAGATGAAGCTCTACTACAGAGCAATCTAAATTTAATTGATTCAATTGTCGTAATGCATGCTATAACTCGTATAATTATACAACTACACCCATCAACAGCAGATATTACTCCTAGACAGAAAACAAAACAACATTCCCCAGCCATTCTAATGTTAATTATGGGAGATGATTTTTTAAAACCTAAAGCCTATGACATCCAACTAATCAGAAAACCTGCTTTAGAAAAGGACATGTTCAAAGCTACGTCAATTTTGAAGCGATGCTTCTTCTTATAAGTACACGTACACCACATGTGACTTCTCTTTTTAACTAGATTCAAATCAGAAAGCAGATACACAAATTTTGCAAGCAAACTGAG
Organism: Chenopodium album; assembly: GCF_948465745.1. NCBI lineage: Eukaryota > Viridiplantae > Streptophyta > Magnoliopsida > Caryophyllales > Amaranthaceae > Chenopodium > Chenopodium album. Next base: position 5,574,684 of record NC_137855.1, read on the forward strand.
CATTATTAACATGAAAAGCAGGTATTAGAAACCCAAACCTCATCATTTTTATTGCATCTTTACGGCTGCTTAAGTACACATCATCCTCTTCCCACTCAGGCTCAACAGGCACAGATGTCAACTGACCCAGCATTGCGTTGAATTCCATACAATCATCAAACAGCTTGTCAGCAGAAAGAGTAATATCATTCGTCACATTTTCGATATTATTACCAACACATGGCTTCAGAACAGACCACGTCATGGCAGATTCGGACATATCTTTCAAGGAAGCATCTCTTTTTGCAGGTACCAATTTTCCATTGGTCACTGGTTCCATAATACTAAAGCTAGAATTTTTCATTTCAACATTGTCATGTTCCGGTGAACTCTGATCATAAATCATGGCTTTCAAAAAGGATGATGCTTTGTCAAAGTCACCACTTGCAGCAGCCATTATATCCTCAATCAAACTATCATCAGCCCAGTCGAATAGCTCTTTAAGCCGTCTAGAGACCAAATCATTTTTGTTGTTCAGAGAAATCTGACTGATCTGAGGGCCTTCAGAACTATTAATTCCAGAAGACTTGCAATTCGAATCTTCTTTTAAAGGAGCTGGAAAATCCAGCGAAGGCAGTATTACTGATGAGAATGATTTCACTTGGTGTTGCTTGTTTCTTGAAATTGTTTTTTCAGGTTGAACTGTACTGGACAGTGAAGGAAAGGCCTCATTACTTGGCCGGGCATCAGGATTGTCTTTCTGCCTTTGCTGCTGGTCAAAAGCAGCCCAACCAGAAGTCTTCCCACGTCTCTGAGACATCTTTGAATCACCCTTGCTCGCAATCATATGACTCAAACTCTCAAACCACGTAGCAAGGGTCGATCCAGGAACTGTATTTCCCTCCACTAACTGAAATATACCCTTGAAATAAATACAAGCCTCTGATAAGTCTCGGCTTTCTACAACAATAAAACCTGATATCCAACACACAGCACATAAAAACAGACTTTAAACCTTGCACTATGTTGTATAGACAGATATACGAATTCGACAGGTCCACTACGAAAATCATGGCATATGATCATTATTTCTGGCAGGAAATCCAGTCATTCCCAATTGTCTATTTTCAACTTCAATGGAGTTTTTCAGTTGACATAAACCCATTGTTCCAAATTTGATTCATGAATCCATACTTGGTATTAGACAAACAAAACACGAACACTGAAACCGCTAATTCAATCAGTTTATTAACATGAAACCGTTAAACAACTAAGATAATTTAATAAGCTGTTTAATTTGGTCGATTTTGATAACTTAATTAACTGGAGAAATATACAGAACTAAAAGACAAAAAAATTGATACAAATAAAGTTATGTTAAGAGTTAATTAATTTAGTCAAGGTGTGAATGTCCACACTCCAATTTCTTCATTACATTTAATGTAGTAGCCAACCCTAATTGCCACCCTCTAAGGTTATAGCCCACAATGTAATAGTGGTTTTTACTACTATAAATAGCCATGTAATTTCACTTGTATGATACACAAAAAAATATTACCAAGAGTAATACATAAAAGTAGTAATACTTCTCTTATTACCTTCTTCTCTTAATCCTCTAATTTCTATATATTTCATAACACGTTATTAGCACCATCTTCAATCAGGTATACTTATACCGATTATCCAATTTTTACAAAGATTCAATTTCTTTCACAAAATATATTTTGAGGAGTATGCTCTATAGTTGCCCATATGGGATCCTCTATACCAGAAACTCATAATATATTTCTCCACAAAATTACTCTACATAATTAGCCATGTTGATAAAAATGAGGATATCAATACATACCTTATTTATGATATTTAGTTTGGTAACTCTCATGCATGGTTATAGAAAGTAATATATAATTACTTTTGCATGTGGAAATATTTGTTGTATGCATGTTAATAAAGTAAATTTCATGGTCACACAAATCATGTTTATACTTACTTACTTGTGCATAATTACTGAAATGAAAAAAAAATGATGCAGCCTTTATATTTATTTAATTTTTAGATTACACACTTTTATGTTTCTTTCAGTTTTCGAACCCTTGACCTCATGAATAGATTAGGGTTCTCGGACCACTACGGCTTGCATCCCAGTGTGATACTTATTTACGTTTGTAAATATTAATAGTTTGATTACAATTATTTTACCAGTCTACTAGAACATTGTATGATATTTTTACAGTAGTGTAAAGCTGAAACGGATAATTTACCCCCCTATAAAAGGCGGATTACACCCCCTTATTTCACCATACAAACCTTATCCCCTCCTTAAACTTTACCCAAATTATCTCCTCTTCTTCTTCCTCCATCTACACCGGTCACACACCATGTTCCCCGTCGACAACCGACAACCACCACACCCCTTTACCTTTGAAGAAGATTTAAGGAAATTAAAACTATATTTAGTTTTAATTATGGCCCTAGTAGTTTTATTAATGACAATGATGATTTTCATCATTTTACATAAGTAGCGCTCGGTTTTTCGACAAAGGGAATTCATGCATGTAATCTCCGTAGTACTTCAAGTTTTTTTTGTCTTCTAGGTAGATTATAAGTGCATTTTGTTATAATAAATGTTCCTTTTGTCTTATCATTAATGTATGTCATTAATATTAATATTATTATTGTTGTTGTTGTTGTCGGTGATATAGTAATAGTAGTAGTATTTATTGTTATTGTTATTATTATCATTGTTATTGTTATATTTGTTGTTGTCGTTGTTTAACTAAAGTAATTATCATGTTTAATTTTAGCTTAACTTTATGTAAATCATAATAATAACCCAAGGGGGAGAAGCAAATATGTTTTAAATGGATTATTATTATGATTACAATTTGATTACTTTAATTATCACTTGCTTAATTGGCTTAATAATAATTACCTATTTGATTGTAGTTAAAATGGGAGACTTGATGAAAAGACAATTTGACGTATTAGACTTGTCCGGACATAATTATCTTGAATGGACAGTTGATGCCCAAATGAATTTAAAGGCTCAGGGATTGGAACATACAATCAAAGAAATTACCATCCCAGGAAGCGAAAAAGATGCCCCTGCTCAAATTAAAGTTCCTACTGATCAAGAGAAAGCAAAAGCTATAGTTCTCTTAAGGCACCATTTACATAACAGTTTAAAAACTGAGTATTTAATGGTGGAAAATCCCAAAGAACTATGGGATAGCCTGAAAGGAAGATATGACCACCATAAAAGGGTACTCCTTCCTTCAGCACAATTTGAGTGGACAAACCTGAGATTTCAGGACTTTAAATCTGTCAGTGATTATAATTCATCACTATATAAAATCGTATCAATATTGAGATATTGTGATCAACCAGTCACTGAAGTGCAAATGATAGAGAAAACACTCTCTACATTCCATGCTAACAACATTGTATTGCAACAGCAATACCGTGAAAGAGGCTTTGCAAAATATTCTGAGCTTATTTCTACATTATTGGTTGCTGAAAAGAATAATGATCTTCTGTTGAAGAATCACAACCTAAGACCAACTGGGTCTCAAGCATTCAATGAAACAAATGCTGTAGAAAGCTCAAATCCACCTGAGACAAATGTTGCTCATAGAGGTGGACGTGGAAAATATAATAACCGTGGCAGAGGTCGTGGAAATTTCCGTGGACGTGGCCGTGGACGTGGTTATGGCCGTGGTAGAGGCCAATTTCCCCCTAGAAACAACACTCAAAGGGGGCATCAACAAGGAAACAAAAATCAAGCCACCACAAAAGGAAAAGACACATGTTATAGATGTGGCATGACTGGACATTGGGGACGTACTTGTCGTACGGCCAAACATCTGGTAGAACTATACCAGGCTTCCATTAAAAGAAAAACATGCCGAAACAAATTATGTTAATGAAGAAAATGTCCCTGGAATTAGCCTTGATGTGTCTGATTTCCACATAGACAATGGTGAAGCTGGTGGTGAATTTATCTTTGGAGAGAATAATCATGTTTAGATAATTCATCAATTACTATGATATGTATTATGTTTTCATTACGTACTTTTCTTGTATGTTTTTTTTTTTCATGTTCAAGTTATGTACTTTTAATTTTTCATCATTAATAAAGTAAGTCCAGTTTAATTATCTTAAACTAATCTTATACTTATTATTTTATGAAGATATGGATCTGCCCGAAGTTGGTTCCAAATTTCAATGCCTTTTGGACAGTAGAACAACACACACTATTCTGAAGGATAGAAAATATTTTTTAAAGTTAAGATTGTTTCAAGCAAATGTTAATACCATTTCTGGGTCAGCCAAGCTAATAGAAGGTTCTGGAAAAGCTTGCATAATACTCCCAAATGGAACAAAATTAATCATTAATGACGCTTTATATTCGAGTAAATCTCGAAGAAATCTTATAAGTTTTAAAGATGTGCGTCAAAATGGTTTTCATTTAGAAACAATGATAGTGGATCAAAAGGAATATTTATGCCTCACGGCAGAAAAACATGGCAAGAAACATGTGTATGAGAAATTGCCAGCATATTCTTCAGGGTTATATCATATAGATATACGACCAGTTGAAATAAATTCGATATCTAACCAGAAGTTAGATAATAAGAATCTGCTAAATTTATGGCATGATCGTTTGGGTCATCCTGGTACAGGAATGATGCACAAGATTATAGCAAATTCAGTAGGACATTCAATTAGGAATGTCAAAATCCCTCGATCAGATGAATTAACATGCTCTGCATGTTCACTTGGCAAATTAATAATAAGGCCATCTATGAACAAAATTGCTACTGAATCTCCAACATTTTTAGAGAGGATTCAAGGAGACATTTGTGGACCAATTAATCCTGCATGTGGACCATTCCGATATTTTATGGTATTAATTGATGCCTCAACTCGATGGTCACATGTAAGTCTCTTATCCAGTAGAAATGTTGCTTTTGCAAAACTCCTTGCTCAAATTATTAAACTAAGAGCACAATTTCCAGACCATACAATAAAAAGAATAAGGCTTGACAATGCTGGGGAATTTACATCCCAAACATTTAATGATTATTGTATGTCGATTGGAATTGTTGTAGAACATCCAGTAGCTCATGTTCATACACAAAATGGACTTGCTGAGTCATTAATTAAGAGACTACAATTGATTGCAAGGCCATTATTGATGAGATCAAAAATGCCTTCATCTGCTTGGGGTCATGCCATAATACATGCGGCAACTCTAATTAGATTGAGACCAACTGCTTATCATAAGTTCTCACCACTACAATTAGTTTTTGGTCGAGAACCTAATGTCTCACATCTAAAAATTTTTGGTTGTGCGGTGTATGTTCCTATTGCTCCACCCCAACGAACAAAGATGGGTCCACAAAGAAGGCTGGGAATTTATGTTGGATTTGAATCACCCTCCATAATTAAATATCTTGAACCAATGACCGGTGATTTATTTACGGCCAGATTTGCCGACTGCCATTTCAATGAGACAGTATTCCCAGCCTTAGGGGGAGAGAAAGTGGACCCACGAAAAAAAGAAATAGAAATCATTTGGAATGCAACACAATTGTCAATGTTTGATCCACGAACAAATATGTGTGAACAAGAAGTTCAGAAAATTGTTCATTTACAAAGCATTGCAAATCAGCTGCCTGATGCATTTATAGATGCAAAGAAAGTGACAAAATCACATATACCAGCTGAAAATGCCCCTGCACGAATTGAAATTCCATCTGGTGATAAGATCACTGAAAATGAATCTCTAGCACGCCGAAAGCGTGGAAGACCACTTGGTTCAAAAGACTCTAAACCAAGAAAATTAAAAAGACCTGATGAGATCAACAACATTCCCCTTACGGAAGGTCAAGAAAGACAAAGTACAGATGAGAATAGAGAAAAAGATGATAATCCGAAAGGGGATGAACAAGATGACCATGACATCGATAACAATGAAACTTCAATAAACTTTGTTTCTACCAGGAATTATTGGAATAGAAATGATGTTATCGTAAATGAAATATTTGCATATTCCATTGCAATTGAAATGGCATCTGACGAAAATGATAGTGAACCAAGAACAGTGGAAGAATGTCGTTGCAGGCATGATTGGCCAAAATGGAAAGAGGCAATGCAGACAGAGTTAAAGTCACTCGAAAAACGAGAAGTGTTTGGAAAAATAACCCTTACACCAGAAGGTGTAAAGCCAGTTGGATACAAGTGGGTATTTGTGAGAAAACGAAATGAGAAAAATGAAATTGTTAGATACAAGGCAAGACTTGTAGCCCAAGGTTTTTCTCAAATTCCAGGGATTGATTATGAGGAGACATATTCTCCCGTAGTTGATGCAACTACGTTAAGATTTCTGGTAAGCTTGACAGTCTCAGAAGGACTAAAGATGCGATTGATGGATGTAGTGACCGCATATTTATATGGGTCACTCGATACAGATATTTATATGAAAGTCCCAGATGGACTAAAATTACCAGTAAACCACAAGCCTAGACATTTACTTTCCATAAAATTAAAAAGGTCACTTTATGGATTAAAACAGTCTGGGAGGATGTGGTATAATCGTCTTAGTGAATACCTTATGAAAGAAGGGTTCAAGAATAATCAAATCAGTCCTTGTGTTTTCATTAAGAGATCACAATCAGGGTTTGCAATTGTTGCAGTTTATGTTGATGACTTGAATATCATTGGAACCCCAAATGAACTTGAAATAACTGCAAAATACTTGATGAAAGAATTTGAGATGAAAGACCTTGGACAAACTAAATTTTGCCTTGGATTGCAAATTGAGCACTTAAATAATGGTATTTTCGTCCATCAGTCTAACTACACCGAAAGAGTGTTAAAACGTTTTTTCATGGACAAAGCGACCCCAACAAACACCCCGATGATTGTTCGGTCTTTGACTATGAAATATGATCCATTTAGACCTCGAGAGGAAAACGAGGATGTCCTTGGTCCTGAAGTACCATATCTAAGTGCAATTGGGGCTCTAATGTATCTAGCTAACAATACTAGACCAGACATAGCTTTTTCTGTGAATTTGTTAGCCAGGTTTAGCAACGCACCAACGAAGAGACACTGGAAAGGAGTAAGACACTTACTACGATATCTACGAGGAACAAAAGATCTTGGTTTGTTTTATCAATCAAGGCAAGATGCCACCCTCATCGGATATGCAGATGCTGGATATCTATCAGACCCACAAAACGCCAAGTCACAAACTGGATATCTGTTCACCTATGGTGGAACTGCAATTTCTTGGAAATCAACAAAGCAAACCTTAACTGCGACATCATCAAATCATGCTGAGTTGATTGCCCTTTATGAAGCAGGACGTGAGTGTGTATGGCTAAGGTCAATGATCGGCAATATCCAAGAAGAATGTGGGATGAAAGAAGTAACTAAAAGTCCAACCATCATTTACGAAGACAATACTGCATGTATCGCACAAGTAACTGAAGGATATATTAAAGGTGATAGGACTAAACATATATCCCCAAAACTGTTCTTTACACACGATTTGCAGAAGGAAGAGAAGATAAATGTCCAACAGATCCAATCATCTGATAATCTTGCAGACTTGTTTACTAAGTCCCTACCTTCGAAGAGTGTTGAGCGGTTGGTCCACAAGATTGGGATGCGTTGTCTTCATAAATTATGTTAAAATCAGGGGGAGCATTATATGCACTGCACTCTTTTTCCCTTCGATCAGGTTTTTATCCCAATGGGTTTTTCCTGACAAGGTTTTTAATGAGGCAGTACACTAAAGCATATAGTAATATATTGTTGTACTCTTTTCCCTTAGCTATGGCTTTTATCCTAAAGGGTTTTACCTAGCAAGGTTTTAACGAGGCAACATATACCCTATTCTGTATGGACATTCAAGGGGGAGTGTTAAGAGTTAATTAATTTAGTCAAGGTGTGAATGTCCACACTCCAATTTCTTCATTACATTTAATGTAGTAGCCAACCCTAATTGCCACCCTCTAAGGTTATAGCCCACAATGTAATAGTGGTTTTTACTACTATAAATAGCCATGTAATTTCACTTGTATGATACACAAAAAAATATTACCAAGAGTAATACATAAAAGTAGTAATACTTCTCTTATTACCTTCTTCTCTTAATCCTCTAATTTCTATATATTTCATAACAAGTTATAAACTAATCACACATATAATCAAGCTAAAAAGATGAACATGAATCAACAAATTTTCTATAACTTTGATTAAATAAACAATAATTAAACTGATACAAGATTAATATTTAAAAAATTAGCTCAAATTTGATCAGCCAAACAATGATTAATCTCAGAATTAAACACCCCACATCACCAATTTCCAATCAAACAAATTTTAAAAAACTCATAAACAAAAACCCCAAGAATTAAAAACAAATTAAATTGAAAAATTTCTAAAAAAAATTAACAAAATTAAAAATTGTGGATGGATAATCACCTAAAAGGGAGTCAAATAATCACCGGTAAATACTATTTCGGAGAACTAAACTGGAGGTAACGAAACCAAGGGGTAAATCTGGAAGAAAGAGAATTGTTGAAATCAGAAGCGTTGAAGATGGAAGGATCGGACGGCTGGGAAGTAACGGAGGAAGCTGAAGAACATCTGAAGCTGTAAAAATCCATAAAAATCAAACCTTGAAATTGTGTTTGTTGAAACTCTTGAAAGATGAAGAGGAAGAAGAAGGAAGAAACCTAGAAAGAGGGAAGGAAGGTTTTTGAAGAGGTGAAATAGATTTGATTCGTTGGGTTATTTTCAAACACAAACTTTATTTTTTTATTTTTGTAAAAAAAATTGCAAATTAGTCCCAAGTCTCCTAACTATATCCGGTCTTCTTTAAATTTATAAAAGGTCCTCACAGTCTCAGACTTAAGTCCTAACTATGGAGTATCGAATATCGATTAACTTAGGGTGATCCTTCTTAAAAAGATCTCTAACATATTTTTAATTAGTTTGACTTTTTAATAGTACCACGTGTCTATGTTTACATTAGGTAGTATGAAAACCTAGGTACGGAGTACATCGTTGGCCATATAGTCATATACGGTGTGATGGTTGGGGGGGGGGATTTGGTATATATTTAAACGGATCACTAATATTCAACATATGCCAATTTTAACCAGTTTAATATTATAGACCTAATTATTGTTATGATTGAATAAGCAAACAATGTTCTTGTTCATCATGATTCATGGCTTCTATGTTCCATCCCAATATATGTTGCCATGTTGGTCCCAAATTCGAACTATTATACAAGGGTGCCTACGTAGGAACGCAATTTGAAAAGGAAAGTAAAAAAAACTACTTCCGCTTTATAAATTCTCAACAATTTAACTTTTGCACTATATTTATATTTCCTTTTACTATATACCAATATATTAAAATTTTAAAAAAAAAAGTTAAAAAACAAATATATTGTCTTGTGTTGTGAAATAAGAGGAAAAGATGAGAGATGATGAGAGAATTAACCTGTCCATGTTATTCCATATGATAGGGGTATATATATACATAGAATATTATAAGTAGGGTTTGCTTAGATAACAATAAACCCAAGATCTAGAATATTCTGGAAACATACAAAGAGGATAATGGATATCCACACAATATTTTCATAACACTCCCCCTTGGATGTCCATTATCGAAGATCGATTGTGCCTCGTTAAAACCTTAATTAGAAAAACCCTATGGGATAAAAACCTAATTAAGGAAAAAGAGTACAACATTCTTCGTAATACGCTCGATATGCTGCCTCATTAAAAACCTTACCAGGAAAACCCAATGTGGGACAAAACCATGGTCAAGGGAAAAAGAGTGCAGCGCGTATTTTCTCCCCCTGATGAATACATAACTTGAGATCTTCTAGTGCCACAACAATGTATCCAATATGTTTGCATATCTTCTCATATGTAGTAAGTAAAATATCATTAGTTGATCTTCAATTCTCTTAAACTGAAGTTGTGTCTTCAATTCTTCAAGTCTTCTCGTGAACATGTGAAGTGTCTTCATTTCACCATACATGTGTTTATCTCTAATATCATTATTTCAAATCTCAATCTGTTTAGTAGTTGATTTAAAAATTAAACTAATACGATTATGACTTCTTCTAGAAGTCGTTAATGATAGAAATTGATGATCATTATTTGATCAAGCTTCATTAATAATAATTTGATGACAAAAACTTGATATCATTAATGTCATTCTTCAATTTCATATGAATTAATATAACACATGTAATTATATACATTTATCATGGTTCTTCTAGACCATAATAAGATAGTTTCACACATAAGTATCCTATTGATATTCTTTAGAATATTCATAATTGACATGATAGTTCTTTTGCAAATACAAATAGCAATTCACTAACTTTCATATGCTCAATCTTCAGGTTGAGATGTCAGTAGTCACATTGACTTATCAAGAGTTTGATAATTATTGAATTGCAATATTCAAGATATAAACTTTGCAGGGCTGAATATTTAAATACGTCGTATATAAGTTCTTCAGGAACTCTTCTTACATAACATGCTATTCAATTGACGTCATCAATATTTTCATCACAAGTATAAGCCCATTGGAACATAAGTATTTCTTTCTAATATTCCATCAGAGTTGTAAATATGTCTTACTATACTTTGAATGAACATTGACATACACCACAATTATCATATAGAAATTAAAGCATGCAATATGAGATATAAAAATATAATAACATAATTAACAAATTATACAATGAGTAATGCATTTACAACTTTGAACATATGTAATGAATAATCCAATGACCTAAGACTCACACATGCATATGAATATAAATAAGACTCGAAATAATGCAAGACACTGTACAGTGTGGATTTTAAAAAAATCAATATTTCTTTGGAATTCTGGTCCATGATAAACTTTTATTATTATCATTATGTCGACATTAAAATGGACATATATTCCAGATCCCTTATTCACTTAGTCCATTATATCATGCACACATGCATTATTTATCAGTTCCATCATATACCGGTATCATCATATTATTCCTCAAGGTACAATTTTAATTTGCATGCTATTTTGACAATGATATCTGAATACATTTCTCATTGGTACCATCATAATTTTTTCTTACATCATAGGCCATCTATTATAATAATTCAAATATCTATACCACTTTTAGTGTATTTCATTCACTATGATATTTATATACTATTACACCATTAGTGTTAACTGCACTATCTTGCCAAATATCATATCTATTAAACATATCTTTATTTTGGAACCGATTATATACAACCTACACTTCAGGTGTAGTGATTTACAATTGGCAAGATTTTATCTCAATGTATACACATAATATGACCAAAATGTATCTTCACCGCTATGCAACATGAGTCATAACTGAATACAAATCAAATCATAAATGTGCAACATATCTTGATAATATATATACAAAAGTTGGCATATATATAACTTTTCAAACTACCATTATAGGGATCATAAATATTCTTTATTTATTTAATTTTTTCAACTTTTTCTAATTCGTTCTTCTCCCCCTAAGTTGGTAAAATATCTTATTTATAGGGGCGTCTTATTATATACCAACTTAGTAGATAAATTTGCATTAATAAAATTCACTTCAGTAGGAAAATCACAATCAAAATTTATTTCTTAGAAGATTTGTATTAAACAACCTTTTATCTCTTTTAGAGAGCAATTTTTAAATCATTTCTTCATTAACTATACATTGCATAACACATATGTATTTATTATTAAATCTTTCATAATTTGTTCTCTTCAGGAGATCAATAATTCAACATCAATGGGGAGACATATGTTGTGCAGTTGAATTTCCTTCTTTTCTATTTCTTATGTGCTGACATATTATAGCCCCAATCAAAAGAATTGTTATACAAGGATAAGTCACTTGCTTGTAATTTTACTAGTTGGTGATCTTCTAGATCTTTAAAGACTTAAATAGTGTATTTGGTGAGCTTCTAGTCACCAGATAGTTGACAATAATATATAAGTTATTTTGGTGAACTTCTAGTTACTCATTACTCTTTTATATAAGAAATCAAAACTTATTAACCCTTGAAATTTTCATATATACAAATTATTATGAATCACAATCCAAATGTAGCTCAATCTCAATGTTATGTCTTGCCATTCAATTCATTTCATATATTTAACATTGAGAGAGCGTCAGCACATTATCAAATGAAACTTCAGGTTTCCATAACGGGTAATTATTAAACCCGGATGTCCCAATTTAATTATCACATCCAATCACTTTTCCTTTAGTATCTAAATAATGGTCAGTTTTATAATATTGGTGATCACCTTATTAAAGATACTTTATGCAGGCCATGAATGCGATGTGATATAAGTACGCCAATGTGTTTCTTTCTACAATTGGCAAGACAATTAACTAATACTCATACTCTATTGGAGCATTGATTGTAATCTTGATACATGCTAATCTTATTAGACAACATTTTATACACTTCTGGAGTACTTTATATAACCATATCACATTTAATGTATTAGAAATGATCTCTTCAGGTTATACATAAAATGTGTCACTTTCTCAAATTTGTCATTATCAATAAGTGCTTCTTTCCTCTTCCAAGGATTCTTATCGTTGTAACCTTTTGCATTACCACACTTCAAGTGCGCTAGTTCAATAGCAACTGATCTTGTCCAACTAGGACATCAACTTAATATGTACCTTTATAGCTAGTATATAGGTAATGACATTTATTCATATCCATCTTCAGGATGGTATCTTTCTAAATATTTGATTATCATATGGCCACTTCTATTAAATAAATTATTGATATTTAGGCTAGTGTATGTACCAAACTGACCATTAGCATATTTAATTATTCATGTGCAAGGATTACATATATAATGGAATAAACACTATCTCCCCCTAATCCTTGCATATGGGTGTATAAAACTAGTCCAACAATCTTTAAATTCATTCTCTTCTCAAGCCATAATTTCTTTTAGCAATGCATATATCAAACATAATAAAATTATTCTTATAAACTCTTACTCGTAACTCTTGCCCAATTTTATTAATTTCTTGTATGTATGGGCATAATAAAATATATATATATATATATATACATATATATATATATATATATATATATATATATATATATATATATATATATATATATATATATTTACAAGTAAGTTTCCCACAATGTCATCTATCTCTTGCTCAAATAGATATTGTGCAATCAAGTTTAACTTGCAAATCATATAACTTTTGCATGAATTGTATTTATCACGGAAACATTCATTTGTGTATCATCTTGATCATATAATTATTTCTCATTCATTTTTTTTGGAATAAAAAGAATCTAGTAATTTATGAATCATTAATACTCACCCAAAGTGTGGTATCTATAATAACCACCAAATTAAATTTAATATATACATCAATGGTATTTTGATTAACTCAGATACATATTTGTACAACTACATCTAAACTATAAAATCAACGATAATAAGTTGCAAGCTAATTAATACTCCTTTTTCAATCTTGGACTTAAAGTTCCAATTTTTTTTTTTCTTTTAATATATACTTTGTACTTTATATTATCTCATGTACATACATTATATTATAGAATGATTGAATGTCACAAAACTATGTTCACAACTTATCTCATTTATCATAGATCATAGATACAAATCAAATATGTTTGAACCAATCAAGTAATTCATATGTGTGTATCTAATAAAGCCACGAAATGCTAGAAAACTAATAACCAAAATAGTTGAATTTAAATAATTGCATATATAAAAATTAATATGTAATATTGCATTTAAATAATAGTAAATCTAATAAAGCCACAAAATGCTAGAAAACTAATAACCAAAATAGTTGAATCAATTTAGTAATTTACCGCACAACAAAATAATATAGAAACTAAACACATACTAGCTACTTATGTATGTTTTTGCTGCCAAGCTACTTATGTATTTAGATAGAGCACTAAATTAGATCTTGTACGGAATTTGGTCCCAACTAATCTAATACAATTGGACCTCATTATATAAAATTAAAATGTCAATAATAAGATAATAGCATATAATAATACTTACCTTAATGATTATGGTATCCCTTATTTCCTCGTATATGCAATGTTTTAGGATAAAAGAAAGGGTTATCAATCATATCATAAATAATAGTATTGGAGTGCAAATAATTTATATGTATTATATGTGGTAGCAAATTAGAAAATAGGCATGTCAATATGGCATTGAAGTATTTCATATGTGTGTATCACTGCCACCATGCTATTATTATGATTAATCTTTACTACCATTAATAAATAGTATTAATTATAAAGTAATTTCCCATCATCTAGAGTGGTGAAAAACTGTTGATAAAGGCAGAATAAACTAATCATAGATTATTAGTCCTATTCTTAATAAAAAGGATAAGTACAATCGTATGACACATATCTCTAATATTCACCAAACCAACTCAAAATAATAGAACTAATATATAATAAGATAGAGTGTGGAAAATTAATTGGTAAATTGTAGGTTCATGATTAGAAAATAACCATTAGATTTATAAAAACTGATATCATATTAAATCTTAAATTGATCGTCAAATTTAGTACCCTATACATTTGATATTAAACTAAATTAATAAATTAAGGCTGATTTATAGATATAGCAAATGCGTAAAATAAAAATTCTTACTTGATGAACAATTAATTGAATCACTCAAGGTAGTAAGTTTACAGGAAATTTAGAATTATGATAATGCATAGATTAAAACTTCGTAACTATACAATTTCAGATCCTAGAACCTATGGTAAAATAATAAAAATTTAAACAATACATACCAATCATGTTACATAAACCAAATTATTTAATATCAAAGAAAACTTAGATAATTAAACAAATCATATGTTATTATAGTATGGCTATGTGATGTCACTGGACGATTATGCTATGTAATAGGCAGATTCATTAGGAATCGAAAGCAAAGAATAATACTCATACAAGTTAAAACAAAACTAATTCTACTGTGCAAAGAATGCAATTGCACTCACGTTACCTTCATTCAAAATACAAAAGATAGGGATGACGACATACCTGATGAATGTATCATAATTTATCCAATTTAATTGTATTGAGCTTTGGTGCTGATAACGTGTTGTGAAATAAGAGGAAAAGATGAGAGATGATGAGAGAATTAATCTGTCCATGTTATTCCATATGATAGGGGTATATATATACATAGAATATTATAAGTAGGGTTTGCTTAGATAACAATAAACCCAAGATCTAGAATATTCTGGAAACATACAAAGTGAATAATGGATATCCACACAATATTTTCATAACATCTTGTAAATTTTCTTTAAAATAATTAAGGTCATTTTCTTTAAAAAAAAAAAAAGAATCACGTCGTTAATTAAACAACTCACAAGTTCAACTGGTTAAGGTATGAAATACTTTGAATTTTGAGTTGGTATTCTAGGTATCAAACCCCCCCCCCCTTTTTTTTTTTTTGAGAGCATTCTTGGTAACTATCAACCTAAAACCAACAAAAAAAAATACTCTAGAAAATTGTTTAAATTTCGAAAATTCCGACAAAAACACAGTAATTACACTGATTTGTGCGTGTTTTTGTCATGAATTTTTAATTTTATACAATTTTCGAGGGTATATTTAATGCTTATATGTAGCCCTAAGGGCTATATACAGCATTACCCAAAAAAATAATCAAATACTGTATATTATTTGGTTTCTTTTTCTCAAAAAAAAAAAAAGTTATTTGGTATTTTGGTCAACATCGTAACCACCACCACATAGTTGTCAAGTACTTCATAGTTTTTTCTCAAATTAAAAAAAAAAAAAAAAAAAAAAAAAAAAAAAAAAGTTCTTAAGAAAAAAATCAGTTAACAACGAAGACTAGCAGGCCAGCCAAGTAGCACCTAGCTAAAAGCCAACTCGTAAAACACAGCATAAACATTAGCATATACGAAGTATACTGATAAATTTTTTTTGAAAGATAGTGATAAATTAGTACTGTGTACAATTTTTTTTTTTTTCCTAAGCTCTGCACAAATCAAAATATATTCCATCTCTTCCAAGTTTCATTGTAGAATTGTACATGAGTACATGACACTGAAATCACAGGATGTTACAGTTTAATGGTCTTCTTTTCCCATCAGAGTAAGGAGGAAGAGTAGTATCCTTCACGACTCTCACCCCTTCCTCCCTCCTTCAACTGGCTTTCTCGTTAACTGCAATATTTTCAGTCTGTTCTACCAGTATAATAACTCGATATCTCCTAAAGTCCTTCCTAGCCGTTGCTACTATCACCCTGTCTGCACATCATCATCAGTTCTACAGTTTTTAATCACATCGCTCAAAACCTATTCACAAACACAACTAAACAATGTCAAAATGACCAATAATTTAAAGAACAAAACAGTCAACTAATAAAAGATTTTTAGACCAGGAGAAATTAATTGCTCCAGGTACTTTTGAGTGGACTTGAGAAGCATATCGGATGGCACTACGCCAGTTGGAAGTACAGTTGATCAAGGCCGCATCAAACTCCATATCCAGCTCCACCTCCACCGCCTCCAAGAGCCTCTTCTTCATTTCAATCTAGCTTCTTCCCATTGTGGATCTGTGCCAATTGCTCTCTCCCAGCTACATACTTCTCGTTTTCTCAATTTCTTGGTCCTGCATCTCCTTAAACTTGGCTGCCTCCTCAACCCTGAAATGAAAGGGAAAAGAAAGCTGAAAAGTGTATGCTAGTGATGCTACTACATAATTGCAATATGCATGAGCAAAAATTTGTTACAAGCCAAACTTTACATAAAAGATAGACAGGCTTCAAACTTTTTCTTACAAATTACAACATAATAAATAACGTAATCACCTCAGTCTTTTGAGTGAAAAAGACGCATCTCAGATAGCACCACAGCTACAAGGTGCTTGCACAAACAAACGAGATTTAAACCATTAGGTGCTTCGGAATATAGACCTCTACTTTGTTAATGCTTTCATGTGAATCATGCTTTACCTTAGTGATGAGAGTGTTGTAGAATTGCAGGCAAAAAGGCAGCAGAGAATTGAGCTTTGCTCATGGCCAGGAATCCTGTGGTTTAGTCATGGTTATAAGCCTTTTAGCCTCTGCCAGTTTTGGTTCAAACATATCAGTCGGGTGCCAATAAGGCTATACACACCAACCAACAAAAGTAATAGCTACAATATAATCATATTCTATATACTGTACTTTGTATTATGTACAAGGAGAGAATAGGGAGTCAGATTAGGTACCGTATCATTTATCATCAATGCACTTACATTACTTTGCCAAAAAACAAAATGTACTTAAATTATGTTGATGCAACTATGCAAGGGATTCTAGTAAGAAGAATTTAGCTACAAGGAAACCAACAAATCTTACAAAATAAAAGAAGTCTCACATATTTAGCAACCCTTACGAATCAACAGTAAGCACTAAGCAGTATATTCATTGTATAATTATACAGAGAAATCAGAACAAACAACAAAAATCTATAACACAAGTAACTTACTCAAATTGGCCTAAATAAGCATGTGGTGATGAGAAGAATAGACATTCAAGCATCTAGATAAATGGATATACTAACATTTCAAGTAAAAGGAAATGTGGCAATTAGATAACAATATCAGCCGAACAATTTTTCTTCAATTCTACCAAGTTTCAATACATCTTCTAACTGCAAAATTTTACGAAAACACACACACACACACATGAATTCTCATTGCATTCTTTTTAGCAATATAACTGATTGATCAATACTCAGCAAAAATGAAGGCATCCTTATCAATTATCATGGCATTAGCATTAGACTAGTGAATTTGCCTTCTGTAACGTGCAGCTTGCATTTTAACCTTAGCCATTTGGAGTCAGTTGCTAAGTGTGCCTTCTCTAAGTTCAGAATTGATTTCCATCACAAGTTATAACTTTCATACTCTGCAATATCATCTACTATCAGATTATCAATAATATTTCTAAAGATACACAACAAAGAAAATTTCCAGCTCAGAGTATCAATAATATAAATGAATATATTGAATTTTAATTCAAGGGGTTACAGACAGCTTTCATCCATCTGCAAGAGAGTTAACATGATAGGTAATGTGATTAAAATCTAATCGTGACTTTGTGATTATACACTTCATAGGACAGAAGAGAAGAGAGAATGTCAATTTTGAGGTTAATTGGCAACAAAGCCATAAAAGTTTGAAGGTATCAAACTATATATGATGAAAAGAGAGCAATACAGTTGATACAAAGAATATTAAAATCGAGAGAAGCTTCTTATAATTTTTATTTTTTTTAAGTGATACAAAAGTAATGCTCAACTGTAGAACAGCCACATTTATACCTGAGGCACAATTCTTTCCAAAATCCCATGGTTGTAAGTATTGAAACCATCTCAAATTCAACTCAATTGATGAACTTTCGCAGCAACTGGCTATCACGAAACAAAGGGCCGGTGAACAACGAGAATGTGTCAGCATCAGCTTCAAACCCGTTGCTAACCATAATATCACAATAGTGTAAGGCATTTGGAAAGTCATTGTGTTGAATAAATCCTTTTATAACTGTGTTATAGGTTATACCATCTGGAAAGCAGCTCTTTTCTTCCATATTAGTGAGAACTTGAATAGCTTCACTCATGAGCCCTTTCTTGCAGAAGCCTTTGACCATTATATTGTATGTTCTATTATTAGGTTGAAGACCCTTTGATACAAGATCGGAGAAGAAATTTGTTGCATCTTCAAGTTGTCCAGCCTCGCACAAGTTGTCAATTAGGATATTGTAGAACAACAACATCTGGCTTAACACCATTATCCTCCATTTCTTCTAGCAATTTCACAGCCTCATCAAGCCGTGCACTTTTGCAAAGGCTGTAAAGCAAGGAGGCATAGGTGACAACAGTTGGAGTAACTCCATGAGCCTGCATTTCCTTAAAAAGCTTACGCGCAGATGGGAGTCTATTGGCTTTGCACAGCCCATCGATAAGAGTGTTATAGGTAACAACATCAGGGGTTATTCCTTTTCGAAACATCTCTTGGAAAATGTTTAGGGCCTTATCAATGTTTTTCGCCTTGCAATATCCATTTATTAAAGTATTAAAACTGAAAAGATTAGGCTCATAACCATTTTCGGACATGATATTGAGTAGGTTCTCTGCATCTACCATCTGACCACACAAACAATATCCATCCAGTAACGCATTATAAGTAATGATGTTAGGAGTCACACCTTTCTCAATCATGTGCCTTAGAATGGACTGAGCTTGATCAACACAACCATCTTTACAAAAACATGTCAACCAGCATGCTGTAGGTCTTAACATTTGGTGCTATGTTGCTCTCTAACATCTCAGTCAGCACACGCTGAGCCTCATCCCCACAGCCGGAATTATAAAGGCCTCGAACCAAGGAAGTATAAGTGACAACATCGGGTTTAATGCCCTGAGTTTTCATGGAGGAGAACAGGTCCAGGGCCTGTTGTAACAACCTGTCCTTACAAAGACTATCGATAATAGTGCTGTATGAAACAATGTCAGGCTTAAAATGATATATAGATTGCATTTTGTTAAGCAAAGTGAGAGCAGATGCATTGTCGCCAATCCTACAAAGCCCTTTGACAATAGTACTAAAGGCAATAATGTCGGGTTGTAAACCAAGCTTGACGATTTTATCCAATAAATGAGCAGCTTGGGGGAGCTTATCACAGTGGATAAAACCATTAATTAAGGTATTAAAAATGACAAAATTAAGAGGATAACCAAGCTTAAGTCTTTTAGCAAGGAGAGAGAATCCCAAATCAACTCTACCCAAATGACAGTAGCAATTAGTAAGAATACCAATAGAATGCTTATTGGGTTTAATACCATACAATTCAAGCTGGTTGAAGAGAGAGATAACGGTGGAATGAGGATTAAAGCGCTTCAATTTGACAATAGCAGTAAATAACTGGTTGAAATAGATAACAGAAGGAAGAGGGCGCAAATTAATCATTTGATTAAAGAGAGAAAGGGGGGATTTGAGGTCTTGAAACCCTAATTTGGATCGTTCAGTAATAGATTGAAGAAACAAGTCACGATTATCAAAAGTATGAACATGATTAGGAAAATAATATCGGGAATGAAAATGAAAGGGGGGAAACTTGAAGAAATGAGAAGGAGAGAGAGAAATACCGCCATGGGAGAAGGATACAGAAGCAGAAGCAGCAGCAGCTCTGAAACTCATCTTCTTCAGACAATTTTTTTTTTTTTTTTGATACAATTCTTCAGATAAATTAATACTCGGTAAATGTGGCATTTTACACCTACCAAAAAAATACATATGGCATTTTACTGTATTTTCTTTTTTTTTTCTTAAAAAAAAAAAATAGCATGCCTCCCATTAATCTCACCGGTATTGCCCGTAGGATCAATTATGAGTGGTTAGGTTCCACCAACCCTCCCAATTGTTGTCGTAGAGGATCAAACACGAATCTCCCTACCAAATGTAGTCTAATTCACTACTCCGTACTACATCAACAACCAATTGATTGATTACTTGTATATTGAGTGACGTATCTATAAATTAATACAACAAAACATGTTTACATCATTTTTATGTCAAGCTGTTATTAAAATTTCTGCCAAAACAATATATAATGTCATCTATACTCTTTTTTCTTATTTTTGTTATTCTACTTAGCTTATTTTATTCCCTCATTAAAAAAATTAAAAAAAAAAAAAAAAAAAAACTTAGCTTATTTTATGAAAGCAACGTTGTATAATTTTTATTTTATTGGATACGTATAACTTAAATGGGGAAAACATGCTTCATTATTTTTTTGGATCTCTTGAAATCGGGAGGAAAGCTCTAACCACTTGAGCTATCCCAAGCTTAAGCATTTTACCAAGGAGAGAAAACCCAAAATCAACTCTGCCCAAATGACAGTAGCAATTAGCAAGAATACCAATAAAATGCATATTGGGTTTAATACCATACAATTCAAGCTGCTGGAAGAGAGAGATAATGGTGGAATGAGGTTAAAGTCGTTTCAATTTGACAATAGCAGTAAATAATTGATTGAAATAGATAACAGAAGGAAGAGGGCGCAAATTAATCATTTGATTATATAGGAAAAGGGGGGTTTTGAAATCGGAAAACCCTAATTTGGATTGTTCAGTAACTGAAGTTAGAAACAATTGACGATTTTGGAAAGAAGAGAAAAGTCGAAAATGGGAAAGAAAAGAAGGGGAAAGAGGATTACCGCCATTAAAGAAGAAAGCAGATGCTTTAGAAGAAAACATCATCCCTGAGTTTCTCGCAATCTTCGATCTCCTTCTCCCTTTGGTGCTTTGAGTCCTTTGGTGTAAAATACTCAGGAAATGTCATTTTCGTATTGTAAGAAAATAATTAGGGAAATTCTCATTGGTAATCACAAACTTTTTTTCTCATTGGTAAAGTCTGAAAATTTTAATTATCAATGGTAATCACTAACTAATAAGATTAAATAAATGGTAACCTTAATAATATTTAAACGTTATTTAATGATTAATCAGGGTTAAATCTTGGTTAAGAAACAATGAATTTACTTTAATATCCTTTAAATTTCTTTAAATAAAAACAAAAAATCCAACCCCTCCCCTGCCACCAGTCAACCGCCAGCCCCCCCCTCCCTTACCACCAGTCTTTATCTATCCCTTCCCCCGTCGAAGACCCCACCACCAACATCCCAATTTCAAAACAATCACTCCCTCCCCCTGTTCCCGACCCACCCTCTCTCCTCTCATCACCACCAATAGCTTGCCCGATTCCCTCTTATTATCTCCTCCCCGATCCCCTCTCCTTCAATTCCCCGATTTCCTCTCCTTCCCCGATTTTTTGGTTGAAAATTCTAGGTTTCCAAAATCATCAGTTATTTACAATTGTTAATTGCACAATTCAGGGTATTATAGGGGGTTTTGGGTCAATTTTTGCTCGAGAATGGGGGGGTTTGGTTCGGTTTTGCTCGAAAATTGGGGGGGGGGGGTGGCTAAGATTTGCTTGGATTTTAGGTTGGTGGTCGAATTATGTTGATTTTCGGGTCGATTTGTTGGTTTTGGGTCGAATGGGTCGGGGCTTCGATGTTAAATTCGCTGGGGGGGTTTGCTGGGTTGGTCGTCTAGAGGTGCGGGAGGCTGAACGTCGACAGAGGGAGGAAGTGGCTTGTGGTTTAGATAGGTGGGGGAGGAGGTCTGTTGGGATGGGGGATACAGTGGTTGGAAGAGCAGCGAGAAGGAGGAAAGAGAAATGAAGAAGAAAGAATGGAGGGGTAGAGAGAAAGGAAGAAGAAAGAATTAGTAGGGGATAGTTGTGTCTTTTTGCAATCCAATAGCTAAATCATGGTTAAGGAATTAATAAGTTGTTTAACTTAAGTTACTATTGTCTTAGTTATGTTATTTTGTGATTACCATTTATAATTAAAAAAGTTAGACTTTACCATTGAGAAAAAATAAAAGTTTGTGATTACCGGTGAGAATTTCCCAATTAATTATAATTAGCAAGTTGACTATAGAAATAACTTTAAGAAATATTTGGAGCGATGCCCTATAAAAAGGGAGTGATATTATGTACTTCCACCGCTCACAATTATGTGCAACAAAGAGACACTACAAGAAAAAGGGTAATTAGCGACGGCCAAAGTAGTCGCAAATCCGTCGCAAAAATGGATTTGCGACAAATTTGCAACTACTTTGGTTCGTTGCCAAAGACCTCGTCGCAAATCCATTTTTGCGACTAATTTTTCAACAGTCGCAAATTTAGCGACGGATTAGCAACGCCTTTGCAACTGCCATTTAGCGACTAACTTTCAAATTTTAGCAACTAAATTATTGTCCGTCGTAAAATATTTGCGACGAATTAGCAACTACAGAGACCAATGTTTTAAGACTACGTTTGCGACGGATTAGCGATTACAAGACCAAACTTTTGCGACTACGAGACTAAACTTTTGCGACTACGGAGACTAGTTTTATTGCGACAGATTTGCGACTATTGAGACTAATGTTTTTCACAACGGATTTGCGACTACATACGAGACAAAATTTTGCGACTGCAAAACTAATTTTTTTGCGATAGATTAGCGACTACTGAGACTTATTATTTTGCAACTAACCAATCAGTCTCTTAAAACAAATCTGCAGTCACTAAATTTTTGTGACTGACTATTAATATTTAGAGACCATAATTTAGCGACAACCAATATCAATCCAAAACAAAAGGTACCCATGCATAAATTCAAATAACAAAAATGTTAATTTTATTCAAATATCCAAAATATCATCAATTTTGTATCAATGTATTAAAAATCACCTCCATATAAAGAAAGCTACTTCAAATAAGAACTAACGAGTTAGTACCACCAATTAAGAAATAAAAATCACTTAGTTGCATCACGAAAGGCGCGGGTGACAGTAGACGTAGGAGACTTAGAAGGACGGTAACATTGTTGGACAAGTGATGCTATTTTCTGCAATGTATTTTGCATAGCTAATTTTTCCTTCTTCCATGTAGCTTTTTCGATCTCATGATTTTCGAAAAATTCCTTAGAATATTTAAAACTCTCTACCGCTATTTTTTGGCTTTCTTCTACCTTGTTATGGTTTTCTTCCGCCATCTTCTTTATGATATGTCTAATTTATGTAGTATTTTACCCCCGTCCCTTGGTCATTATTAGTAGTGTTTTTGGCTCTTTAGAGCCACTTTTATTACTAATATGTGTTTTCTAGTGTTTTCGTAGTTTTGGTTGAGTTTTGTAGGGAATTGCACCTTTGGAGTACTTTCCCGGGATTTTATGGAGCAACTACGAGCATTGGAGGAGCACGGCCATCTTTCGTAGCCCAAGATCGTTTAGAGTAATCAAACCGGTGAATAAGGGCTCGACTTGTGTGAAGACGAGGCATTTGGACCGAATGATTAAAGCCCCAAAGAGGATATTTGGTTTGGGCCAAGTTACGAGCCTAAACGAGGAGTCCAAGCGGCCCAAGGGTATCTGCCCGATGGTCCGCCCGATGGTGCGCCCGGTGGTCCGCCCGAAGGCGCGCCCGATCGGGCAAAGAAGACTTATATCGCAGCAGCCCTTCGCCCGATCAAAAAGGCGCGCCCGGTCGGGCGCGTTTCTCTGATAGATCTTTTAAGCATCGTTTAGTTTGTTTTAGTTTAGGATTCTTGCTTATTATAAATATGTTTTGGTTAAGCAAGTTTAGTATTCTTTTTTACACTTCCTTATTCTCTCTTTACTTTTGTAATTCTTTCTCTAGACTTCCTCTCTCTACTTAAGCTTATTTCCTCTCTCTACACTTTGTACTTTGTTCTTTACTCAACTCTTTATTCCGATTACTTTGGTAACGACTTCTTTTCTCTTAATCTCGGTTATTTATTTTATTCTTTCGGCCATGTCTTATTTTATTGCTTTGATTAGTTTAGATTTAATTATGTGTGAGTAGTTCTCTTTCTAGGGTTTATGGGGATCCATAAATAATATGAAGGGGTAATTTATTGTTGTTAATTATCAATGCTATATTAATTTCCTATTGATTGATTTAATGCTCTGTGACTAAATTAGGCCTGATCTCTTATGCATGAGTTTGACAACATTGATTCGAGATTCGAGAGATGAGAATTGATGTTTAGGTCTAGTTTCAATAGGCAGGTTAATCTATAAATGGTTAAGTCGAGATTCAAGAGATGAGATTTAATACCGGTAGACTAATTCTGTGATTGTAATACGTAGCGAAAGCCCTTTATAATCTGGTTAATTGATGCATTGATGATTGACTATTATGTTTTACCCTGGAGTATTATTTATTGGTGAACCTATGCCCTAGGTCTTTAATTCATTGATTCCTCCTATTTTATTCTCCCTACTTATATTCTTCGTAGTATAATCTTTAAATCACAACAAATTGTTACTAATAATTTAGATTGCTATTAATTAATTAGGAATAGAAAGACTAGTTTCCCTGTGGATTCGACCCTACTTCCCTATCTACTTTAGTTAGAGGACTTAGGTAATTACTTTTGATTAGGTGATACGACTTTAGCCTGTCACTTTAGTTCTTTAACTTGAGAGTTTAGTTGAGATATCATGGAAGAAGTACGTGGAAGAAGATGCAGTAAGTTGAGAAGTAGGATCACTCTTGTAGTACATTTGTGAAGCACTCCCTAAACCGTAAACTTTTCCTTTCTTTTGTCCACCTACAATCTCCAAATAGACTTTGTCGGGGTTGATCTCAATTCCTTTGTTCTTTTATTCCTCAAGTTTTTTCATATATTCTCCCTATATTAAGATATGTATTAGTAACTATGATCTCAAATGTTAAAACTTAAAAGACTAAAAACGTTAAAAAAAAGTTATTATAAAAAAAAATGCAACAATTGTAGTAAAATAGTTATTGTAAGCAATTATTAGTAAAAATTTTGACAGAGTCTCCTTTGTAAATTGAAGAATTCCCTCCAATAGGGTATGGCTTCAAAATAAACCTGTTTCAATTCACATTATGCCATAACACTTATAGTAAATCCTTGAACTGAGCTCTAGTAGGAATGTGCAATTTATTTTTAAGATTCAAATTTGGAACAAGGTAAAGAATTTCAGTATGGACACAGTGGAGTACAAAAGAGCAATAATCAACCATACACAAAAGGCTTTCATCTAATGGTACAGTGCCATATGCAAAAAACATTTACAGTGATTCCGATTTCCCACCCCCAACCCTCTCAATAAAGATATCCAATACCCCAAGTTACCAAGAGTGTTAAACATATGATAGAACTCTAATATATGCCAAGATGCTAGTAATTTGAAAAAGAATAAAAGAGCGTTACCTCCTAATAACTCATCTAATGACTGGCTTCATGTGGTTATGCGAACCACATACTTTCTCTATTGCAAATAACATTTATGATAGAATAAGAAGTAGTAAAACAGCTAAAACTATGCTGTTGAAATTTTGAATTTTAAAACTTATAAAGAACAAGATCTTACTTTGAGCAAAGCATCACTTCCTGTAATATGACCATAATTCTGGATGAATTAAAGCACAACATTATTATTTGATTAGCTTCGAAACCAATCTGATATATAGACCGAATAATTGAGAAATCAGATTGTAGAGAACTTACCACAATCTTCTCAGCTACATCGCATATCTTATCAACATTAGCCTCAGACAATCCTTATATACCAGTCACATTCTTCACACACAAAAAGAAAGATATATTGTATAATTCTGAATTCTAAGTCAAAAGTATAAAAACAAAATTACTGTCTGCCACTTCCATACTAAAGCCAATTTAATTTGGTTGTATGAAATTATGCAGGACCCTGCTAAGAAAGAGTTAACAGAGGAGTTGTTTTACTATAGTAACAAGTGGAACCCAAATCTTTTCTTCTACTTTAAAGGGACTAAATCAGAGGATGAAATGAGCATGCATCATAAGTGCAATTTCATTAATTTAGACTCGTCATTAATCTATTGCTATTCATTTGTAAGTAACAATGTGCTTTTCTCTTCTTTTTATAGAGACTGCTTTAATTTTGACACATTGGATGAATATTTTTCAAAAAACAATCATGAAAAACCTTTCCTCGTTGGTGTCCAATTCATCGCAGTCAGTCTGACTAATTCATTTATATAAACTCCTGTTTATAAGTTTCTATCATTTAAACTATCAATTACAACATCTATATAAACATATTGCAGAGAGAATTTACATTGTCAGATATTATTCATTCTGCAGTATACAATTCTGCCACAATTCTGGCACCTAAGACACAAAATTACTGCAATATAATAAGTTAAAAAAAAATTCAAAACCAGGTAATCAAACCATTAACACCATTAAAAATAAAAACCCAACACTTTAATGCAATGGAATTTTATTAGCAAGAATAAGTAGCGAAACCTAAATTCCACAGCAGTGTAGCACCCAACAACACCACAAGATCAACCACAGCTAACTTAATCAAAATTCTTCGGGAAACCTAATCTTGGTTTTATTCATCCTCTTCATCATTGTCATTCCTATACTTAATTACAAGTAAAAATGCATAAACACTTCACTTGATTATTCTTTCATATTCTGAAAATTATACAGAGAATTCGAACTGATCCAGACCTTGCAAACCTCAGGGCAAATGAAATCAGTCATAAAGAAATTAAAAATAATTGGGGCTTTTTGAATAATAAATCATGTTTGAATGGTTTTACAATAATTGACTTCAAAAATAACCCAAAAATTCGCAATTGGCGGTCAAACAAAATCAATTCAATCTTCGCAATAAACCAGATTAAATTCAATTCAATCAATTCACAACTCATTTAATTCGCAATTCAATCAATTAGAAATATAAAATCAGTTCGCAATTTGCAAACGAAACTAGACTAAAATAAATTAAAAAATTGGAAAAATACTCAATGATAACCCTAAATTGCAATTAGCAAATTGCAATATGAGAATTATTGAATGGACACTAGGAAAAGGAAGCATGCGTAACTAACCGGGGAGGAGATGGATGGCGCAACGGCGACAGATGAAGACGACGGTTTAATCTGAAGTTCTGAATTGAACTGTTCTGGCCTTCGTTTTTTGTTTTTTTTTTTGGTGAGGATGAAGAGTATCGAGTAGCACTGTTCGTGAGTAAGGAGTGATATAATTTATTTATTTTTAGGAAGGAGTGATATATTTGTTTATTGTGTTTTTTGGCGGCAACAACTTATTGTACTACTTTTACTAAGGGTTTTTATATTTTCGTACCAAAAAAAAAAAAAAAAAAAAAAAAAACTTATTATATATTAAGGGTTTTAATTCCTTTTTAAAAAATTTTAAAAACAATAGTAGCAACTACCATGTTAGTTGCAATATTAGTCGCAAATTTTTTAAAAAAATTGTTTCAAATTTGTTAGCCTTAGCAACTGCAATTTAGTCGCAAAAAGTTGTAAGAATGTCGCAGATTAGCGACTGCATAGCAACTATTATAAAATATGTTGCAAAATTTGCGACTACTCACTTTTTGCAGTCGCAAAAATAATTTTTGCAACTAATTATTATGGTAGTCGCAAATATTAGTTGCTAATTAGCGACCGCATAGCAACTACTGCAAAATCAGTTGCAAAATTTGCGACTGCTCGTCTTTTTCAGTCACAAAAATAATTTTTGCGACTGATTATTATGGTAGTCACAAAAATCAGTTGCTAATTCATCTTTTTCTTGTAGTGAGATATTATTTGTGAGATACGAAGTATAAAATAAACCTTTGTTGCACATAATTGTGGGCGGAGGAAGTATATATGAAAATTTTACGGGGCGTATGATAATAGAGATAGGGATAATGAGGATAAGAAGGTAGAATAAGGCCCTATTCTATTCACCTTAAAATAATGATATTAAGTAAAAAATTTAAATTCAGTTCAGTAAAATTAAAATAAGTTCAGTTCAGTAAAATTCAGTTTTCTTAAAGAAGAATTATAAAAGAAAATCAGTAAAAAAAAATAATTTAAGTTCAGTAAAAATAATTTAAGTTCAGCAAATATAATTTTGTTTCAGTAAAAATAATTTCATTTCAACAAAAATAATTTCATTTCAGCAAAAATAAGGTGAAGAGAACGGGACCTAAGGATAGGGAATTGACACTTTGGTATGATTTGAGAATTAAATTTGGAAAAAGTAGTGAAATTACTTAACTATCCTTGCTAACATTTTTTTTTTTGAATAAATCCTTACTAACATTTCTCCTCTCTCATTTTCCTTCCCTTTTATTAAGGGTAAAATTGTCTTTTACTTTTCAATATTAATCCCTACACCTTATACATGCCCCCTGTTATAAAAATAGAGATAATTCTTTTTTGGGTTTTTCTAAGCTATGCCCCTAAGGTAATCGAGTTTCTAAGCTGTACCCATGCTTTTTCAAATTTCTAAATTGTGCCCCTCAACTCACTACCATTAATTAGAGGTGATCATTTGCGGGCTTGAACGGGAAACGGGCCGGGCCTATACTTCATTTTTTGTCCAACGGGTTTATTGTAGTTAACCCGAGCCCTTTCATGCGGACTTGATAAATTGTCCAAGCCTGCTCTATTAACGGTCGAACTTGCCCGCGGGCTCACGGGCCTAAAATAATTGTTTTACTTTTACCTAACACTAATTGATTTTTTTATCATTTACTTACTTATGTTAATATTATTTTGATTTAGTTATCTTAAAAATTTCTTGATCTCATTAATGATACTAGAAAAAAATATATAATTAACTTTTGACATATGTTAGTGAAAAATATGAAAGAATGAACTTATTTAATACAAGTATAATGATAAAATATAAAGGGAAATAAATAATTGTAGTTAATAATAGCTTGGAGTCCAATATAGTCTATTTGTATTTTTTTTCTAAAATACACTACATAATGAACTAACTAAAAAAATCATTAAAATATTAATTTTTGAAATAAACGGGCCGGGCAGGCTAGCCCGCGGTACATATTGTCTTGTCCATGTCTGCCCATTTATATTAACGGGCCGGGCCTAGCCCGCCCAAGTTTTCAATTTTTTCAAAATGGTTGTCCAAGCTCGCTTATTTTGCGGGTCGGGTTGGGCGGGCTTAGCGGGTTGACCCGTCCATGAACAGCTCTACCATTAATGAATGGTACCCTTCTTGGGACTTCCACGTCACCTAAAGTTAACTATAAATTTAATAAAAAGATGATAAAAGGTAAAGAAATGATACGAGAAATAAATCTTACCCACAACAACCCTAATAACGAAAACTGAAGTCACGAGATTTTACTCTCAATTAACTTTTAGATAACTAATAAGGGTACATTTTAGTATTGATAAGAAGTTGAAGGGCACGACTTAGAAACTTGAAAAACATGGATATACCTTAGAAACTCAACTACCTTAGGGGTATAGCTTAGAAAAACCTTTTTTTTTTTTTTTAATCCCTATCCTTTTCATATGGGATAGAACAATTCTCATTAAACAAATAAGGAATTATTAATCCTTATCCCACCTTCAATCCCTACAAACAAACACCCTCTTAAAGGACAACTGCCAGTACCTTATTTAGTACAGACCAAAAACGCGAAAATAACATACAACTATTTTGTAAAGAACTTCTAATTTTATCTACTTCGTATTTTTTTTTTTATCTTTTAAACATCTGTAATATTAATAAAGAACATGATAACATTTTGTAATGAACATTATTTATATATACCCACCATTATTTAAAATAAAAGACAAAATTCAAATAACATTCACAATAAACAATGAACATTATATCACAAATAAATGTACATTACACTGACAATCAAAGATTATGGACATATGTTAGAGGGAAAATAACATATGTTTATATGTCCATGCTCTTTGATTGTCAATGAAAAGAATATATGTCCACTATTAAATTAAGCACGTACAATGTGTCAAAAAAATTAAACAAGTTCAAACTAACAATTTGAGGCATCGCGCCATCACCCTAACCACATACTAATTTATTACGAAGTACTCCCTCCGTTTTTAAATACTTGCTCCACTTTCCTTTTCCGGCTGTTTTTAAATACTTGCTTCATTTCCTTTTTTGGAAAGTTCTTACAATATTTAATTCATTTCTTACACTTAGTGGACCCAACATAATACTCTCTCTCCTCTTATTCTTCCACTACTTTTGCTTTTTACAATTTTTTCTTTTTTTTGAACTATCCCACTACCTCCATATTTTATTAATTTCTCCAATTACTCCTAAAACTCTGCGTCTCCGCCTATGGAGAAATGGAACAAGTATTTAAAAACGGAAGGAGTAGTTAACAAGGATAATGATACAACTAATTTAAAACTTTCGTTTTAATAAAGTGTTAAATCACAAAAATAAAATACTTGTACAAATGATCCTAAGTACAAGGTCCACAAGATGGTTGGGGAAAGACTTTTGATTGAGTAGTTGGCGATTTCCGTTGCATTTCCCATCCATTGGTCCTACTTTGTTTACTAGCTACCCGGACCACAAAAGTGACAACCCCAAATGGCCAAATTCAATCCATGAGTGATGAGTCCATCTGTTTTTCGTACACCGTCAAAAGAAACTAAAAATATTACGGCGTCTTGTAATTATTTTCAACATGCTACGGAGTGTGATCTTAATTTCAGTTAGTCTTTTAAGTGTTGAAATTTAAAAGAGACTAATGTTATTCACCTAATTTTGAATCAAGTTCCGCTTACACTTTTTGTTCAATTTATTTTCACTTCGTAATGTAAGTTAAAAAAAAAAATATTCATACGGGTAATTTTCATTCTAATGCGTAAGTAGTTAGACAATTTTAAAAATTTTCAAACAAAATTAGTTTTTTTTTTTTTTTTTTTTTGAAAGCAAAAAAAAAAAATTAGTTAATGTTAAAAGGTTTCCAAACAAAATTAGTTAATTCTTAAATACATAAGTTCATATATAGGAATGAATAATAGGATTAAATAAATCAAATTGAACAATGCCTTTACGTGATTAGTGATAATTAATTTTGAAACATTATCCATCACTATGTACAATTGTACACCCATGCCATGTTTACTGTACTATACACATCATCTTGCACATATTTTCTTGTTTATGTAAAACTATCTCAAACATGTAAGATAATACTTCGTAAATATTATATGTGGTATATCGATCTAGATGTATAACGGACATTTTAGAGAACGCGGAATGAAGTGATAAACCAACTCGGCAACTCTCAACTTCCCAAGTGAGGATTAGACGGGTGTCATGTGCTAGATCAATGCAGCGTATAGTAAGGTCTAAGGTGAAGATGTTATTAACATACAATCACTTTTGGGATTTGTACGAGCTTATATGTTAATGTTTATTGAAAATTCTTGCTGTGGTAGGACGAACTGATGAAGTACGTAGGAGTGTAGGACTATTAATCATAAATGTTAAGGAGTGTCACCTTGTTTTAAATTTATTCATAAGAGAGTCATGAAATCCACTTGTCAATTAACAACATGCACGTAATAGTCATAATATTCATAAATAGTCACTTTCTCTTTTAAGGGGACATGACATTATCTTTGTGGTCTCTTCCTTAAGTGGGAAAGCCCAAAGAGTCAATTTTTCACCGCAACTCCCAAAGAAAATATGGATATAAGGATTTTATATTACAAAGATAATAATGACACCAATTATATGGGGGTATATAATACTTGTATGTTGTATACTTGTTTGCCAAGTGTACCATCATTCGTCCCAAAGTTTTGTTTTAGGTAAGATTAAATAATTATGTGAAAATTGATTAAGTGATAGAATGCACTCGAAGTCTCGAAGTACAAGACAAATATTACCGGAGTAATAATTTTTTGACAATATCTATTTAAATTAAATATAGTTAGGGGACGTTTGGTTCAAACAATGGTATGGGTTTGGAATGAGGAATGAAACCTGGGTGGTATGGGGTTGGAACTTGATACTTGATTTCATGTGTTTGGTTTTTATCTAGGAATGATAATTTTCCTTTTAATTTTAAACCTAAAGGTATAGGTATGAGTCATACCCACCTCCTCCCTTGGGTTTCAAAAACCCATACCTTGGGGGTTTGAGGTATGGGTTTGAAAAATGAAATTTCAAGAAACAAACACAAGCTATGGGTTTTGGTCATTCCAAACCCATACCTTATACCTAATATGCTTGAACCAAACACCCTAAGTTTTAATAAAGTTATCTAAGGGCATGTGCCGATTTACTGAATTGAACTAAACTGATTGAAGCTTAACTAAACTGAATTGAATAGTCCCTCAAAAAAAAAAAAAAAAACTAAATTGAATAGAGCTGAAATGAATTGTTTATGACTTTATGAGGTGAGGAAATTAGGAAATGAATTGAACTGAATTGATTGGAGCATAAATCAAACTGAACTAAACTGAAATTGTGATGCAGAGAACAGACCCTAAATTCAATTTTTAATTTAAAGATAACTTCAAATTTAGTCTTGAAAGTTGAAATAAATTATGATAATATGATTTAGGTAAGTATAAAAATAAAGGTGAATAGGTGTACTCTTAGGTAAGTATAAAAATACAGGTGAACAGGTGTACTCTAACAATTTATATTTCTCTTTTATAAACACTACTAAAGGTCTGTTCTCATTAACTGAACTCAGCTGAATTGAACTGAACTGAACTTATAGAGCTGAATTGAACTGAACTGAATAGTTTATAAGAGAAGGAAATTAGGAGCTGAACTGAATTTATTAGAGCTGAAGAATAGTTTATAAGAGAAGGAAATTAGGAGCTGAACTGAACTGAAAATAATCGTATGAGAATTGGCCCAAAACCTAATTACATACGAGTAGTATGCACATTTATTTTGTGAAAACAAAAAAAACCCTTCATTGTCCGTAATTTGTAATTTTTTGATTTATTTAAGTTCATTAAGCATATGTTTCTCCTATGCATAATTCTCAATAAAAATGTCATAATATTCTTCGTTCAAAAATAATGTACTTCGTAATTCTTATCACTGGTGATAAACACAACTACACAAGCATGCCTAATCTAATGGGAGCGTACTATTCAAATTCCATGCGTGATTGGAACTTTGGAAGCACCATATCATTTGTGTTTAAGCTACTTGTAATCATTAATCAATGGTTAATCAAGATAGTCCTTTTGAACTGTTTGCGTAATTAGATGATGTACTGTGTGCTCTAAACCTTTTACACCCTTTTTAGTCCCTATCAATCAGAAGACGCACTTTCTAATTTAAGTAGCAATCAAACATTATCATCAATTTTTTTTTTTTTTTTTTTTAGAATATGAAAACCATTGAAACAATAATCATTTATTTGTACTATATTCTCGACTTTAATCATACACTACTCCATAGTTATTACTAGTGCTTGCTAGGAATAATGACATTCTCTCAAGAATAACCAGCATATACCCTAAACCTAATAAATTTATCATCAAATTTCCAACGTTTCATCATCATTCTAATCATATCTTCTTGTAACTTCTCCATAAAATATAAGCTCAAATCATCAAAATCTTCCTTAGAGTTCAACTATAAAATTCACGTAATAAAAGAGAGTAATGTAACATTATAACTGTTAGATTATATATAAAACCAAACAAAATTTAATCAACGAGTTCATAATAAATTACCAAACTTAATGTAACATTATAACTGTTAGATTATATGTAAAACCAAACAAAATTTAATCAACAAGTTCATAATAAATTACCAAACTAGAAAGCATCCCCATGTCCATATAAACCTAAACAACTAGACGTGCCATTAATAATTACGAAGCATTACATATAAACCCTATACATAATCAGTTTATACCAACTATTTTTTTTTTTGTTTCAAATTCTTAAATAAATGAACATATAATAAGTAAAAAACTAAACAAAATAAAAGGTACAAATCACACCCTAAAGTTGTAACTAAAAAAAGTCGGAGGTAATAATCATTAATGAAAGAAGCTCAAATTTTAGTTCGCCGAACTTTAGAAATCTGGTTGTTGAAAAACTCCTTAACCTCAGCAAACAACAACTCAGCTTCAGGCAATTCAGGAAAAACGTAAAAAGCATGGATAGCACTAGAATACTCAACCAACTTCACATCTTTCCCATTTCTTCTCAACCACTCGTAATACCTCTTTTGCCAATCCTTTAAAGGGTCAAACCCGCCCACAAACAACAATGTGGGCGGGTATTCGACCCGACTTATATCCATCGCATTCGGCCCACTTACATTCACGGCCCAATGATCACAGTCCAGCCCATCCGGCAAGAACGCCTTCCACAACCACTGGGTTCGATCCATCGACACAACTGGCGCACCCTCGAGCTCGATTTCCGAGTCGACTCGCTCTTTCCCGCCGAAAAAGGGTTGGATGTTGACGAGTCCGATCACTTTGAGGAGAGAGAAAGTGGAGGATGATTTCGCGTAGTTGACGGCGAGGTGGTGCGCGAGGTTCCCGCCGGCGGAATCTCCGGCGATGAATACGGTTGACACGTCAGCGTTTTCCGGGAAGAAGGGGAGGTTTTTCCGGTTTTCGGGGTT
The DNA here is from genome assembly GCF_948465745.1 of Chenopodium album. Taxonomy (NCBI): domain Eukaryota; kingdom Viridiplantae; phylum Streptophyta; class Magnoliopsida; order Caryophyllales; family Amaranthaceae; genus Chenopodium; species Chenopodium album. The sequence continues at coordinate 5,609,853 of NC_137855.1, forward strand.
GTCGAGGAATTTAAGGACGGCGAAGGTGTCGTCGTATTGGGACGGGAATTTGTGTTCCGGTGAGAGGCGGTATTCGACGGAGCAAACGACGGCGTTTAGTTTCCGGGAAAAACGACGGCAAACGGCGTCGTATACGTGGGAGGCGGCGCTGAGGAAGGCGAAACCGCCGCCGTGGAAGAAGACGATGATGGGGAGTGAAACGACGTCGGATTTGTGAGGGACGAAGAGGCGAAACCAGAGATTGTTGGAAGGGTCGAAAACGACGTCGTGGGTTGAGACGGAGTTGTACGGGATGGGATTGGGTGCGACGCGGCGGTCTAGAAGGTTCATGAGGGTGCGGTTGATTGTGCCATCTGTACGGCGGACGAAGTCGGTGACGAAGTTGAGGGCTGTGATTTGGACACGTGTTTTGAAGGGTAATGAGAGGGGTTTAGTGGGTGAGGGTGTGGTGTTGTTGTTGGTTGTGGTTGCCATTTGAGGAGAGAGAAAGTGGTAGTGGTTGAAGAGAGAGAAAGAGGGAGTGTGTGGTGGCCTGGTGGGAGAGAAGAAGGAAGGGAGGGAGATTTTATATGTATGAGATTATGAATTATGATGAATATGAATAAGAATATGAATATGAATATGAAATGTGGTAGATTGGATTGTTGGATTTATATGGATAAAATATTGGGTGATAGATTTAGCCATGATTCTAGGCTTTCTAGTGTTGGTTTATGCAAGTTGAGTGGTGCACTCGGTTGTACAATACACAATATTTGTGCGAATATTTTTTTTTGTTCGAATTTAACTGTTGTTATATATAAGTGTTTTGTTAATAATATTTGTGATTTGTATAGGGTGATGGGGATTAGAGATAGATCACTCCTTTATTTCTATATAAGGATTGAGTGACTAGGTATGAATAGATATGATGAGTCTTATAAAAACAAATTAATCGTAAATGAGTAGGATGATATAGTTAAAAAGTAAGTAGCGGTAATTTTGCTCCTAATTCGACTCTAATTATATAGAGTAATACATATATATATATATCAATCATGAGAAAACACTTATTATACATATATATTGATATATTATACTATTGAGATCTAATATTCCTATTCCTTATTCTAAAAGTTGCATATAAAAACCTTTATTGATTAATAAATTGGCATGGAACATTAATACAAAATGTGTACAAATTCACACGTTAATTGGTATAATTACTGTTTCATTCAACCAATCTACTCGTAACATTTTCCACTTGTTACTGTGCATACATTATTGATCATTTATCTAATTAAATGATTAAGAATTTTGCGAGGTAATAATAATGAGGAAAACGATATAAAAAGCCTTAGGAACTACAAAAGGTACATATTTTAGAAGACAAAATCTAGTAAAACTAATTACTGTATATTAGTCAATTTAAACATTAATTACAACACTTAATTAACTTGTAATTTTGTCATACCAATTCAAAAAATATACTCCTTAAATAATGCTAATTTGCAGCCTTCAAAGGTTAAGGGGAGTGAGGGGTCTACGTTGCTTGTATATATGATGAACCCTAATCCGGAGCATTAATTGTAAATATAATAAGTTAATGATAATGGTTGTAGTATGATTATTGGGAGTTGGTTTGAAAGATGAGAAAATAAATGAAAAAAGAAAAAGTAATGGGAGTTGGAAATTGTTGGTTGTGATTTCATGCAATTGTATTCGAATTTATTTTAATGGAGTCCTACATGTCATGTATTATGTTGGTGCACATTTCTTTTCGATGCCAACCAACTTCAAGTCTTTAGTCTCAAAAAATCTTCCCAAAAAAGAAAATAAATACCTAACTTTTAACCCTTACTTTTCCATGTTAAAGAAGACTTTGTAGTAGTAGTAAAACTTTAAAATCCATCCATGCAATGTAGGCATGTTGAGCACCATCTCTAAGCCTCTAACCTCATCAAATCAACCATCGTGTTAAGTTTGATATTATGGGGTAAAGAAAAATTTACTTGGGGCTCACTTGGGGTCGGTCGGGGCCTAGTCTAGCTTGGTGGTTGGTCCGCCTAATTGCCTAAAGATAGACAAGCTTGTGGTGGATGTTAGTTGTCATAATTATTATTTATTAATTAATTATATATATTAGATTCTGATGCTTGATCGAAATCGTTGTCATTTGTGACATATTACTTATACTAACAAGCTTAGTAACCGTTAATTTTTCAAGTTAACTCATTGACATACAAAGATATAATAAAACAAATCCTAGGTTAAAATGTTGAATGTTTAAATATTAAAGTGAAATTATTTATTTTGAAATTGGCACACCATTATTTATCATGGTGGTGAACTGGTGACAAGAGTACTCGGTGACAAAAAAAAAAGTATCACATGAAAATATGGATTTTATTTATTTTTTTATTTTTAATAAGGATGAATTTTGGCATGAAATATTTTAAAATTATGTAGATAAAAAATGTAAGGATGGGAAGTGGAGACGTATTAGCTTTAATTTGTAGGGAGGTGAGTGATGATGAGTCTTGTTGGCGTTTTGTTCTTCTCATAGTTTAAATTGAATTTTTTTGACTTGCAGCTTGTTAGTTGTATAATCCCTTTTTTATTAAATGGTATTATTGTCAATTTGCTACCTCTTTAATTGGTTTGTTTTTTTGAAGGTAGAATTTATACATTTGAACTACTTGTTTCTATATTTGTGAGCCTTGCGTTAATGATAGAATACAATTGTTAGTTGGTTCACTTTGATGAAAAGGAGGTGACTTGGTGAGTGAAGGAACGGGTGGGATTAGAATTGGATGCTGTAAAACTTGTCTCGTACGAAATTTATAATTAGACTTTTAATCCGACTCTAATCATATTAGATAAAATAAATGTTATAATATAATACATTGTTGAATTCGTTATATTGTATACTTATACTTTCTACGTTTTTTTTTTTTCAGTTGCTACACTTTTATTTTCACTGTCTCCTAAACAGTTTTTTAATAGGAGAGAGATAGAGAGGAAGATTAGATAGACTCATGTAGGTAGGAGAGAGATAGAGAGAAAAGAATTGAATGTTAAAAAATGGAAAGTGTTGCAACTAATTTAAAATTTTTAAAATAGGAAAGTGTAGTAACTAAAAAGAAACAGAAAAAGTATAATACCAATTTTTCACTTATTCATATTCTCCACAAATGCAAAGCTCCCATCTTATGTAGGGACTTGAGAAGTTGTTGTTACTCATTGCTATAGGGAGGTGAACAAAGTGGTTCCCGATTTCTTTTTTTTAGTAAGTAGACCTAATTATAGGTTAGCTAACTTTGACATGACAACGGATCATTTTTTAGTTCTCTTTGATGCGGTCCTAAAGGATCTTTATGCTGTTTTATTGGAGGACTTGAGTGGACTAGCTTGGTCTAGATTGGAGATGGGGGCTGTGGAGGGGTGATCGTTTGATCGATGTGATGACTCGTCTTTGGCTTAGGATGCACATAAAATCATTTTTTTTGCACATTTAATGGATTTTATTTTGATAAATTAACTAATTTATTATTACAGATTATACGAAAAAAATGACATGCGATAAACAAATTATTGTCCATTTGAGAGATGAACTTATTTTCTTTCAGTTGATAATAAGAATGCACTTAGCCACTTGTACACGTATAAAGTATAAGCCGTATAACAGAACAAAGAGCTGTGAGAGGGGCTGAAAGCGCATTTCCTAAATCCTACTCGTACAGTACTACACCGAAGATTGCGAGAAACTCAGGGATGATGATTCCTTCTAAAGCTTCTGCTTTCTTCTTTAATGGCGGTATGTCTCTTTCCCCTTCTTTTCTTTCCCATTTTCGACTGTTTTCTTCTTCCCATGATCGTCAACTGTTTCTAACTTCAATTACTGAACAGTCCAAATTAGGGTTTTCCGATCTTAAATCCCCCCTTTTTCTATTTAATCAAATGATTAATTTGCGCCCTCTTCCTTCTGTTATCTATTTCAATCAATTATTTACTGCTATTGTCAAATTGAAACGACTTCAACCTCATTCCACCATTATCTCTCTCTTCCGCCAGCTTGAATTGTATGGTATTAAACCCAATATGCATTCCATTGGTATTCTTGCCAATTGTTTCTGTCATTTGGGCAGACTTGATTTCGGGTTTTCTCTCCTTGCTAAAAGACTTAAGCTTGGTTATCCCCTTGATTCTGTCATTTTTAACACCTTAATTAACGGCTATATTCACTGTGATAAGCTCCCCCAAGCTGCTCATTTGTTGGATAAAATTGTAAAGCTTGGTTTCCAACCCGACTTAATTATGTGTAGTACTATTGTCAAAGGCCTTTGTAGGATTGGCGACAATGCGTCTGCCCTCGCTTTTCTTAAGAAAATGCAGTCTGGATGTCATTTTAAGCCTAACATTGTTTTATACAGCACTATTATCGATAGTCTTTGTAAGGATAGGTTATTAGAAAAGGCCCTAGACTTATTCTCATCTATGAAAATTGAGGGCATTAAACCCGATGTTGTCACTTATACCTCTTTGATTCGAGGCCTCTACAATTCCGGCTGTGAGGATGAGGCTCAGCGTGTGTTGACTGAGATGTTAGAGAGCAACATTGCACCTACTGTTGCGACTTACAACATGCTGGTTGACATGTTTTGTAAAGATGGGTGTGTTGATCAAGCTCAATCCATTCTAAAGCACATGGTTGAGAAAGGTGTGGCTCCTGACATTATTACTTATGGTGCATTACTTGATGGTTATTGTTTACGTGGTCAGATGGAAGATGCAGAGAACCTACTTCATCTCATGGCCGAAAATGGTTATGAGCCTAATCTTTTTAGTTTTAATATTATGATGAATGGATATTGCGAGGCTAAAAACATTGACAAGGCCCTAAACATATTCCATGATATGAGTCAGAAAGGGATAACCCCTGATGTTGTTTCCTATAGCACTCTTATCGATGGGCTGTGCAAAGCCAATAGACTCCCATCTTCGCGTCAGCTGTTTAAAGAAATGCAGGCTCTTGGAATTGCTCCAAATGTTGTCACCTATTCATCTTTGCTTGACTGTCTTTGCAAAACTGCACGGCTTGACGAGGCAGTGAAACTACTCGAAGATATGGAGGGTAATGGTGTTAAACCAAATATTGTCATCTACAATATCCTGATAGACAACTTGTGTGAGGCTGGACAACTTGAAGATGCAGCAAAGTTCTTTTCAGATCTTGTAACAAAAGGTCTGCAACCTAGTGTTAAAACATACAGTATACTGGTTAAAGGTTTCTGCAAGAAAGGGCTTATGAGTGAAGCTGCTCGAGTGTTGAGGATAATGGAGGAAGATTGTTGCCCCCCTGATGATGCTACCTATAATATGATAATCAGAGGCTATATACTCAATCATGACTTATCAAAAGCATTGTATTATTGTGATCTTATGGTTGGAAAAGGATTCAAAGCTGATGCAGGCACTTTGTCATTGTTTGTTGGTCTCTTGTCTTCTGATAACTTAAGTGACTCAAACAAGGTTCTGCTACAGAAGTTTATCAGCTGAATATATCTGATTTGTATATTTGACAAACAAAGTCATCTATGTTGCTATGTCCTCCGTAAGGCCTTGAAGGTACTCTGTGGAATAAAGTCAAAGCTGTTGTGCTGTGCATTGTCCTAAGGTTTGATGCTTCTTATCCTGTCTAAAATTGAAACGTTTAAAACTGAGATCAGCATCTTTAGCTATGGTTTGTTGTTTAGAAAGTAGAATTGATTTGAACTGCTTGTTTCCATATTTGTGAGCCTTGCGCTAATGATAGAATGAAATAGTTTGTTGGTTTATTTTGATGGAAAGGAGATGCTGCAAAACTTGTCTTGTATGTAATTTACCAGTATAACTAGACTTTTAATCCAACTCTGATCTAGATTTCCTGAATTAGACTCAAATTCTAACTCAATATTATTTTATTTTCTTAACAAAGCACTATAAATATATACATGTGTAAAGTTAAGTTCAGCTAGTACTCATTTGTTCTCAATATTGAGTATAGGCTTGACATCCTTATGCATTGTTCTAAGAATTGTAGTAACTTGCTCTACCTGTTCTTCACTTGAACAAGATGAAAGAAGAACTTTTGCAGTACCTCCATCAGGAAAACACCCAGCATCTATCATTTGCTCAAATATCTCTAAGCACATCTTGTACTGCTTCTTCCTCGAGTAAGCTCCTAGGCGCGATGTCCATGTCACAACATCTGGTTTCAAGTTTTTATCGCCGAGTGAATGGAACAGCTGCTCCATTTTCTCAAAGTATCCAGCTCTACCATATAAGTTTATTAGTATGTTGTAAGTACTTATATCAGCAGCTACATTGGGTTCGTCCTCCATTGCACTCAAAACTTGTTCCATCTTTTCAAATTGGCCGAACCTACCATACAAATTCATCATGCTATTCATGACATAAGTGTCTGGTTTGATACCTGACTTCATCATCTCATTTACAAATTCTTCACTCTTGGCAATGTCCCCTGCTTTAGCGTAGGCACATAGTAACAACATGTAGGATTTCATGGTCGGAGTCATGCCGAGCTGTTGTAGCTGCACAAACACACCTTCCGCATCTGAAAGCATAGTATGAGAGGATATTTTTATCCCAGTAGAAATTTAACACCAAAATAGACTCCCTTTGTTCCTAATAATTGGCCAAAATTCTAATTCAGGTAATTTTGTCTCAAATAATAGGCCACTCTCTAAATTTAGTATGTTAAAAAAATCGAAATTTTAGATATTACCCCTCAAGCATATACAAACACTTCGCAATTTGTTAGAGCTATTGTTTATATGTATGCAACCATGTCTGACTCGAGCTCTTAGAAGTAGTATGATGGCAAATTATGTTACCTTCAACTAGACCAGCTCTACCATAGGCATCTACCATGATGTTATATGAGGCTCTATCTGGTTCACATCCCATGTGTTGCATCAATGAAAATATCTCTGCAGCGCCATAAGGATACCCTGCACGACTATGAGAAATCGAAAACAAAGGAGCTAAATTAGTTAAACTCTATTAGTATCATCAAATTAAAAACATAACAAAAGGCCACCATACACAATGTAACAAACAATCCAAAAAGTTTATCAGGAATCATGAAAGCATATAATAAGATACTAACTTGTAAGCTTCCATCAGTGCATTGTAAGCATAAACATCAGGCTCAAGGCCAGCCTCTTGTAGCAGCTCAAATATTTCTTCCGCCTTCTCACATTGTCCATCCCTTGCAAATGCATTGATTAGTGCAGTGTAAGTACAGATATTTGGCTTGCCTTTACGAGTTGTCATCTCATTGAACACCTTGAGGGACATATAAGATTTATTTGCCTGCATACATAATGGCCATTTATTTGTAATTCGATCTGATCAGATTATGTCCGACCTATACATTTGATCGAATAACAATGCCAAGAAACAGAATGGGTGTTTCAGACTTGCTGTAACTGATTGCAGAAACACTGCACAAATTTGGCTTACAGTATGAATTAATGATATTGATCAAGGTCCAAGCAAAGCAGAGAATTCGATTATAGATGCAATGATGACAAAACAATCTAGGTGACAATGCGCGGCTGCAAGCTGATGGCTAGTATAAAAGACAGTTACTACGAGTACTGACTAACCTTTCCATATAAATTGATTAGCATTGTGTAAGTTTCAGTAGTTGGCTCACATCGTTCCTGCTTCATCCTCTCATATATCTCAATTGCTTTTGTGTTGTTTCCTCCTTTTATCAATCCTTCAATATAAGCATTGTACACAACAGCACCTAAGAAATCCAATCAAGAACTTCATTATAGCAAGAAAGAAAAAAGTACATTTTTTCTTTTTTTTTTTCGGAAAAAAGTACAAATTTTGTGTAAGCATGTTGTCCCAAGTTTTACTTAGAAACCTCTGGTGTAAACTGTGCATTGTTCTTTAAGGACGGATCAAGACAGTAAGAGGTTATTTTCTTCTATGCTATATAGCGTAAACCATGAGGTTTTTGGCAAATTTTATCAATCATCCATTACATGCTCTGTCAGCAATCAGCATACAGTTAAAAAAACAGGCAGTATATAGATGGAGGAAGAATACATACTCGAGGAAAGGCCATATTTTCGCATCTCAGAGAAGATAGCTTCAGCTTTAGCAAACAACCTAGAAGCACAGTAAGTCCTTAGCATAAGTGCATAAGTATCTTCAGTAGGAATGCATCGAGCCTCTAGAAGTTCTAAATATATAGCTTCTGCCTTCTTATGTTGTGATTTCTGTCCAAAAGCATCAATCATCAAATTGTAGCACAGAATGTCTGGTTTGAAGGAGCTCCGATGCAATATCCATTGACACAGCTGCAAAATTGCCAAAGTGTCAAACTAATCATAAAAAAATTAACATGGAAAAGATATAGCTATTCAAGGGCTAAAGAAGGATCTTCTTAGCTTTGATACCGTGTCAAAGAACAACTCTTTACTCTTATTTTACATGCTATTTGTAACAGGACACTACACAAAAAGACTGATGGATTTTACAAGTTTACTCACCACCACAATTTCATCCCATTTTTTGTTCAAGCGTAGTTGGACAACTACATTGATGATATCATCCCAAGTGGTATGTGTTCGAGGAAGGGTGTCAAGAACGGTCCAAATTCTATCAATATCTTCATTCTGCTCTACAAGTTCCAGAATTTTCAGAGCAATTGGGCTAAGCACTGGAAAAACACCATCAATAAATCCAGAACCAAATTTCCATCCGCGTCCTCTTAAACCTCCACCTGATTTTGAAAAACAGATTACAAAACTTAAGATAGAGTTCAGCACATATAGTTAAAAAAAAATGGTGTTAGTACTTAAATCACCGGTATGATATACTTGTACATACATCGTTTCCTAGACAACTTTTTTCGATTGAACCTTCTGAACCTGCCTCGTCTGTCAACATATGTGTCATCGTGCTTCAACCTATCAGGAACCTCAACATCCGAGCTCTTTACTTTCCAAGCACTACGGTTGTTATACCTTCTTAGATCCAAATATATACTGCACAATGGACATTAAATTAATTACATGTTAATGATTCTATACTATTTCACACTAACATACATCAAATATCACTGGACTGTACAAAAGACTAGGCCAGCTTGAATGGTAATTAAGGATATGATCAAATTTGTCCACACTATTCTTATCTAGTTAAATTCATATGGAGTATAATATGTATATATATAGTGCAAATACTAACCAAATTATATAATTTATTTGCATTCTAATGATTTTTTCAGGTACTATAATACATTATCTAGTCTACATTAACCTCCAAATAGTACCACATATTGTTTGATTGTCACGTTGATAGTATAATTTGAACTCGTAAGGTGACAAGTTGACAACTAAAAACTCACCTCATGATATAGTAATTGGCAGCCAGGAATTTCCATCTTGTACCTTGGGTAGAAGTTAGCTCCGGCAATGAGCCACGAGTGAGAGCGGTGGTGATCGGGTGTCCGACAACCGTCATCAGGGCTCTTCAATCCTTGGTAGTAATACTAAGAGTTTGCAGCAACATGTTACTTCATTTGCTCTGTTTGAGTGTTTGGCGGGGACAGGGATAGTGTTTTAGAAAAACTCTTTTAACCACTTACCCAATACATTATCTATGGAATTTGTCCACTTCATAAATTACAAAAAAAAAAAAAGGTACAACTTAATAAAAAAAAATGATTGGATACAAATGTAATGTAAACCATCACCAATTTACCATTCATTTGGGAATAAACCTATCAAAAAATTGGTCCGACCTGAAATCTTGTCCTTCTACTATCTTGTTTTTCATTAATAAGTATTAAGGACCTATTATCTTTAACTTAATTACAGTTCAGTTCCTAATTTTCTTCGGTTATAAACAATTCATTAAAGCTCTATTCAATTTAGTTCAGTTTCAATCAGTTTAGCTTAGTTCAGTAAATCAGTTAAGACCCTAAATATTACGGAGTAACATGTACTATGATACTACTATCTCTTAAACAAATCCCTCTTTATTTGTTTACCCTAATAAATTAATCATGACGTTGATCGACACTCAATGGCGGATTATCCAGGGGGGCCATTAGGGGCCTGGCCCCTGGTCCAAAGCCCAAAATCTTTTATTATGATTATTGTAATTTACTGACATAGCTAGTAAAAAGAAATACTACAGTAGGCTCAACTTTATGCACTCCTACGTATTTGGTTTCTAATATATCCTACCATTGCAAAGCTAAAGCCTAAATCACATGGAGTATTTTGACCTTTCTACCTAATTTATCTCCTAGCATTTAGATCCTCCGTTTATTATGTTATTACTTACTACCTCCTTTTTTTTAGTTGATACGTTTTGACTTTAACACTATTCACACGCTGCCCTTTGGTCGTATTTTGTGTTTTATATGTAATGAAAAATATAGTGGTGTGAAATCTTGTTTGATTCGTCACAATTTATATTTTCAAAATATCAACTTTTTATAATTTTTTCTTTTTGGTAATTAAAGATATAAATGATTAAAGTTGTGCATTGATAAACGTATTAAAGAAACGTGTCAACTAAAAAGAAACGAAGGAAGTATTTCTCTAAATTATTCTAAACTTTAAGGTGTACTAGTAAAGTATAGATTTGGTGATATTGATCTAATTTGTTATTATTACTTTAGTTGTATAATTGTATTTATACGTAACACACTAAATTTTGATCGGCCCCCTAAAGAAATTTTTTCAAGATCCGCCACTCACACTCCTAACTTTTTAGGTAGTAGCTTTTACATATATTCTTTTCGAATGAAGCCTTATGCAAGTTTAAACTAGATAGAGTAGAACTAATTGTGAAAGACTAAAAGCATACTGTTTCAATGACGAATACAAATTGCAAATGAAGATAGGAGATTTCAATATGTAAGCTATCGTGCAAAACAGCACAAGCCATCGATCTTAACCTTCCTAATCAATAATCATTTAATTCATGTCACCCTTGCTATTTTTTTTATAAAGATTTTCATTTCAAAGGTTACGTTCTCAATAACATGTACGAGTAGCAAAAATAAATATGTTGTTTTTAAATTTCTTTTAGAACTCATTCAAAAAAAGTTTATTTTATTTTTTTTATTTTTTTATTTTTTTGAAAATAATTTAATATATTTTATTAACAAATCTTAATTTTGTTCATTTCTGAGATAACTTGTATTTCCTATGTATAAAAAAGGATAATTTGTCAAAAATTAACCAACCTTTGTATAGTCATCTCAAATTAAGTCAATCTTTCTATTAACTACAAAATAAGTCGACTTTTAAGAGCATTTTCTTTAAATAGATCAAATGACCTACAACCTACCAAACAAGTATTTTTTTAATTAACAATTATTTATTAAATTTAATTTTTTAAATAATGTATTAAATTAACTAAGTAACTACAATTAATTGTAAAAACTAAAAAAAAACCAGCCATCCCTTCCCCCATCCACTGTCAGGCGCCGGCGCCGACGACCCATTTCCTTCCCTTTCCCCCAACCCATGAATTCTCTCTCCTCTTTTTACTCCCAACCACCATCACTTCTTTCACTCATTAGCTCCGAGCCTCCGACATCTATTCTTCCTCCTTCTACCTCACCGACGCTCTTCTCCTGCGGCCATTCCCAACATCCACGTTGCGCTTCACGAGCTGGGTTTTTGTCGAATCTCTGTTTCATCCACTTTCTCTCTCACCCCCCTTATTACCTCTACTTTCCCCTCCCGGGCTCCCCCCTTCTTCTGCTGAGTTCTTCTACCCTTTTCTCACTGAATTCCTTAGAAGAGGTTAATTCCTTTTTCTTGGTGAATATTCATCCCCTATCCCCCACCTGGATCGACCTCCTCCCCTTCATCAGCCAGAAACATCACCCCAAAAGTCAGTGGCGATTCCAGGAATTGCTTGTTATGGGTTCGGACTCTCCAAGCAAATACCGAATATCAAATAGTATCATATAATTCAAAATAAAATTTGCATTTGCTAATTCGGGTGTGCACAATATATGTCATGTACAACAACAATAAAAAAAAACACAATAAAAAGTTTAATAAAATTACAATTAAACTCGACTTTCTACGATTTTGACTCACGTTCTTTCCAAAAATACTCTAATCCTTTCATCTCCAAACTATAAAACACAATTCCAAAATATATACACATTAACATTCTACTTTCTACTTCACGAATTCTGATTTCACATTTTCACAATTCACATCATTTACCCAAATACCCATTTATTAATTAACAACTTTACAATTCCAATCAACACAACTTCAAATCTTCAATTAACAGTATAACTAAAAATATAATTATATAACAAATTTTGAATTCAATAACAATTTAAAACTTAAAAATAAAATTAAAAATTAAAAGCTAAACTTAAATTGAAGAACAGATACAAACTTTCAAGATATGAAAAGAAGTTCACGAATTGAAGGGTGTTAGACTGTGAGGGTGATGCTTCGTATAATTGGGATTTGGGGGGAATTGGAGATAAGTTTTCTTTGTAAAACAAAAAAAAAAAACAAAAAAAAAAAAACAAAAAGAAAAAAAAAACGAGATCTGGGTTTGGTGGGTTTCAAACCCTTGACTTTTCTCCTTAAAAAGTAATGCTCTGACCAGCAGTCCACATGTTGTGTATTGTATTTGTACGCATAATTTAATATTTAACTCTTTATAAATTATTATTATTTTTTTTTTACAGGAAACCTATTCGTTTTTTTCCAGATCTAGTATGGGTTCAGCTGAACCCACTGAACCCATACTAGAATCGCCACTGCCAAAAGTCCAAAACCCTCGAAATCAGCCTAGCTAAACGTCACCCCAGAAACACGTTTAGGATGATTTCTGGGGTTGGGTTTAAGGACGGGATGGAGTAGCCGGCGACGAAGGAGGGAGATGGTCGGCAAACAATTTGATATAATTATTAAATTGTTTGTAAATTGATTTTTTTTTTTAAAATAATCAACCAAAAAATAAATCTTCATTATTTTTTTTTTTAAAAAACCAACCATGATATGTGTCCTAGTTAACTTTTGAACTAACATGTTTTGGCTCATTTTGAAAAGATATACTCTGTATAATAAAAGTTGACTTATGAAGTTAATTGATATATATATAGCTCAAGTGGTTAGAGCTTTTCTCCCGATTCCAGGGAATCCTGGGATCGATTCTCACCCCCGCCCTTGTGGCTCTCTAAACACCAAAAAAAAATCAATCAATATCAATATCAATATATATATTAAAACTTATGGCAAGACATGATGTTTTGCCATGTGTCAACAATTTTGCCATTTGGCATATGATGTGTCGTCGCCAAATCATACCATAGCATTAATTATTGAAAAACTCTATGCATTAACTTTCATGTATTAATGTTAAGTTTAATTGATAAACTCTTCATATGCATGACAATTTCCCTTGGACTGTAACTCCTTAATAATTACATTTAATAAAGTTAGTAAGAAATTAAACATTACTCCATTTTTATTTTGTGCATTAACTCATAAAATTGTAATCATAGAGTAAAAGATTTTTGTGCATTATGGAGTAGTATATATTTTGACATCAAATTTATAAAGATTTGATTTATCATATTTTTATGATTTTAATGTAAAAAAATTATTCTTATAATCAAACCAACTCATACAAGCAACAAGCTACCTAAGCTATTATATTAAATAAATAAATAAATAAATAAAAATCACCACTTAAGCTCTCAATGACAAACAAGCCAAAATATATATATATTTGATTAAAGTACTTCCTCCGTTAATGGTTATTTGCAACAAAGGGGTATTATTTGTGAGATATAAAATATTCCTTTATTGCAAATAACTATTAACGGAGGAAATAATAAATTTATAATGACCCGGGGCATCGCCCGGGCTAATAACTAGTTAATTAATTGAATAGTTGGTTTAATTTGACCTAACCAATAAAAAAAATACATCCTTAAATGAAGTAATTCTATGCATTTTTTATTTTTTTTTTAATAACTTACTCTCTAACTTCCATTAAATTATTTTCTTTTTATTGCAATAACTTTCAATTATCCATTTTGTCTTTTTATTGTAAAGAAAAAACTACAACTTCTACTTAATTTTTTTCTTTTAAATATACATACTACATATATACGTATATCCGGTCCGGTGCATTAGCACGGATAGAATCCAGTGTATAACAAAATCAGAGGGGCTGATACATTCCTATTTTCACCAAACGCTATCAAAAGGGGCAAAGGCTCTAAGCAACAAAAGGGGAGAAGGAGATCGAAGGTTGCGTGAAGCTCAAAGATGATGATTCCTTCTAAAGCTTCTGCTTTCTTCTTTAATGGCGGTATGTCTTTTTCCCCTTCTTTTCTTTCCCATTTTCGACTTTTCTCTTCATTCCAAGATCGTCAATTGTTTCTAACTTCAGTTACTGAACAATCCAAACTAGGGTTTTCCGATCTTAAATCCCCCCTTTCTCTATTTAATCAAATGATTAATTTGCGCCCTCTTCCTTCTGTTATGTATTTCAATCAATTATTTACTGCTATTGTCAAATTGAAACGACTTCAACCTCATTCCACCATTATCTCTCTCTTCAAGCAGCTTGAATTGTATGATATTAAACCCGATAAGCATTCAATTGGTATTCTTGCTAATTGCTACTGTCATTTGGGTAGAGTTGATATTGGGTTTTCTCTCCTTGGTAAAATGCTTAAGCTTGGGTATCCTATTGACTGTGTCATTTTTAACACCTTAGTTGGTATGAATAATAAGATCATATATTAGTAACACTGAAAGCTCTTAAAAGTCGAGAATATAGATATGCTTACCTCTGAAAGGTACTTCTCCTGCTTCAACGAGCTGTGGAATACAGAAATAAGTCCAATTACAACATGCACTGGAACACCTGAATGCAATAACTGGTACCTCAGCTTCATTTGCTAGATCATGAGCAAAGCTCAACCATCCATCTATGATGAAACATGTAACCTTAGTTGTTTCTGTTGATCCAAACAGAAGCTCTCTCAAAAGGGGTTTAGCAGTTGGTGCCACCCCCTCATTCACAGCATTCAAGAGGTCCATAACATTAGTGTTACCAGCCTGTGGCCAAGATTGGTTTTGGGGCGGCCAACCTGATATAGTCTTGAACGTGAAACCCCAGTAGCGGGAAAAACGAGCTTCAATGTTGTTGTTTTGGGTGAGAAGTTGGTGATTGTGGTTTGTATTCAGGAAAGTCACTTGAAGATCAGCAAGACAAAGAAGTTCAGCTAATTGTAGCATAGGGGTTACATGGCCTTGTAATGGTAATGGAAAGATGAGCACATGAGGTGTATGAGAAGATTGGTGCTCCATTTTTGCTTGAGATTTTGGGGTTGGAACTCTGAGGCATAGCTATGGAACTGATTAAGTTGATGCAGGTGTTATATATATTGATGGGAGAAAATCTAATAATGATAAGTTTTTGTGGTCTTGTTGTGCATCACATCACTCATAAAAGATAAGTACAAACGTCAAACGTGTAGTATAGTGGAGTACTCTGTAACAATTAATTTTACATGTTATTATAGAGTTAAAAATTACAATCAAGGTACCCTGTAAGATTCTTTTTTTAAAAAAAAATTAATAAAAAATTCACAGAAGTGGGGTAGGTTTTCTGGGTCGGGACTCGGGGTTGGGTTTCTGGGTAGTTTAGTAGTTAGATAGTTTTGTAAGGGCAAGGATGTCTTTTTGCTTGAAAAAATGGCGGTTTGATGGCCATTTATATTATTAGAAATTGATTTTGGCACACCTATAACTGATTTTGGCACACTCCTATGTGCAAAAAACATAGAACACTGTGATCTCACGTAGAGATGTGCCAAAATCATTTTCCAGTTTATCAACTTGAAATTACTAATGGAGAGTGATATAGATAAAATCACTTTTACAGGATTGCTTTCACCTTTCCGTCATTGCCATCGCCGATTTCGAAGGTCTTTATCTATGTTTCTCTTCTCTCAATTCTTCAATTTCTTACATTTTTTCGTTCATAAATTTGAGCAGCAAAAAAGAGTGAAATGCTCAAATGCAGGAATCTGAATCAATTGTTGCGTGTGTTTTCAATTTGGTAATTGCACTTTTAATCATATGAATGCGGTGTTTTGAGTTATAATCTGATGGAATTGTTTGCTGTGAATTTGATGATATCAGCAATGGAGTTGGCGAAAAGGCGAAAGGTCTGTTCTTGGCAATTTCTCTTTTTATTTTTCATGCTCTAAATTAAATTATTGCCTTTGGATATTGCTCATAGTTTTAATTATTAGTGTAGTCCAGTTTATTTAATCTGGTTACATTTTTTTTTTCTGTTTAATTTTTTAAATATGTTTTACATTGCTCCTGTGATTCCTAAGAAAAATATTGATTGAAACTAGACTTAATTGAGAAGGTTGTGATATTGCTTTTTGAACTTCAAATAATTAATGTTGGGGAGTTTGGAAGAACAAATACTGACTGCTTTTAGATGTAGTATTAGTCATATTCAAGTTGTGGGATTATTTGTGAAATAAATTAGTTTGGGATTATGTTGTGAAGTACATTAAGGTTGGATTTTATTGATTAAATCTGAGTGAAAATGTATATTAATTACCTATGGAAACCCTTTCAAAATATCAAAAAAGTTACCTATAAAAAACATGGGTCTATCGGTCTAGCATGATTTTTTGTTACAAATGTGATAGAAGAATGGCAGAAATCTTCAATAAATAGTAATTTCTCTTTATTATATAATAAAGCCAAGCATTGGAAAATTGTGTAAATCAATTTAGTTTCACTATTTTTTCTCTTTAGACTAGTGAAACAATTAAAAGCTGTGTAAATTACTTAAGTAATTAATTTTCAACTTTAGACAGTCAAACAAGGAAGGTTTTTATACTATTCTGTATATCTGTTTGCTTTTGTTCAATTTTAATGTTCAAATTTGGTGGTTTAATTTATTGTTCAAGGAATTATGTCCCAAGATCCTAATGAATTCTGAGAAGTTTTTTGGTTTTTTGTGGAGTGTTTTTGAAGTTGTGGGAAGTGAATTGGGTTGAATTTAGGGGTGTATACTCTATAATTTGTGGTGGATATGAGATAAAGTGATTAAAGCGAGTTGTAAAGGGAATGATGGTAGTGTTCATTGTAATAGTATTCTAATATAAAGAAGAATATAACAAAATAAAAACTGAAGCCCCCTGTTCTTTGTTCGCTGCTGCTCTTTAAGGGAGGCCTTCCCATCTCATGCATCCCTTCGAAATGCATTGTGTTGTTGCTTCTGTGCGTGAGGTGAGCGAGGTGTAGAAGGTGCTATTTGGATTGTGTGGGTTGCTGCAATTCAACCGCATTCCCCCAGATCCATGATCTTGTGGCCGAAAATGGTTATGTTTGTTGGGCAATGCTGATCTCATGGCCGAAAATGGTTTTGAACCTAATCTAGTAAGTTTAATACTATAATTAATGGATATTGCAAGGCTGAAAACATTGACAAGGCCCTAAACATATTCCATCAAATGTTTCCGAAACGGATTTCCCCTGATGTTATTTCCTATTTTACTCTTATTGATGGACTCTGCAAAGCCAATAGACTCCCACTTGCATGTAAGCTGTTTAAGGGGAAATGCAGGCTCATAGAAAATGGGATTGCTTTAGATGTTGTCACATATGCGGCTATGCCTCTTTGCTTGACTGCCTCTGCAAAAGTGCATGGCCTGATGAGGCAGTGAAATTACTTGAAAATATGGAGGATTAGCCAAATATTGTCATCTACAATATTCTAATAGACAACTTGTGTGAGGTTAGACAAGTTGAAGATGCGGCAAATTTCTCTGATCTTGTATTTCAGGGTCTGCAACCTTATATTAAAACATACAATATATTGATCAAAGTCTTCTGTAAGAAAGGGCTCATGAGTGAAGCTACTCAGGAAAATGGAGGAAGATGGTTGCCCCCCCCTTGATGATCGTTTCGATAATATGATCATCAGAGGATATATTCTTAATCATGATGACTTATCAGATGCATTATACTATCGTGATCTTATGGTTGGAAAGTGATTTGAAGCTGATGCAGACACTTCCTCATTATTTGTTGGCCTTTTGTTTCTGATAACTTAAGTGACTCAAACAAGGACCTGCTACAGAAGTTCATCAGCCAAATGCAAAGATTTTGGACTTTGGATATTAGAGTGTTTTTCTAACTGTTGTATCTATCTGATTTGTATTTTTGACAAACAAATTTTGTCCTCCCGATGGCCCTGAAGGTAATCTGTGGCATAAAGTCAAAAGCTGTAGTGAAGTGCATTGTTCTAAGGCTTGATGCTTCTTATCCTGCCCAAAATCATGTGCACAATGTATCTTTATGTTTAACTTATAATGGTAACATTATAAATGGTCATTTTTAAGTTGCAGGTGTAGTTCTCTTTAGCTCTGTTATGACTAAGATGAGAACTATAAAATTGAAACTTTATCAAAAACTGAGATTGGCATCTTTAGCTGTTTTTCCATGCTTTAGTTTGTTACAGCTAATGGGGTGTCATTTTATTTAAACCCTTGTGCTAATTGAACTGCAGAGGCACAGTCCTGTGAGGCTGTGATCCACTAAATATATTCCAAAAAATCATATTCCTAGTAGAGACTATACCCTTAAAAACCATATGCATGGAGCACACACTTTGTTACATATAGGCTTATTTAAGATAGCTTATTGCACACGATATTTAAAAGTATATAATTTTTGCAGCTTTACTAGTTTCAATTTTTGTTTCATAATCCGTTTTGATTATTGGTGTTTTGTGATCATTCTTGAATTGACTTCTGGGTGAAGGATTTGTGCTAAGTTTATGTCACTTTAAAATATGAGGTTGGTTTGTTTGTTGCAGAGAAAGTTGAGATGAAGTTGGAAAGCAGGTGATTGATGCTCTGAGACAATCTATGAAAAACAAACAGCTGTTAGTTCCAATTGTCATGTTTCTTGTGAGCTTCAATGCAGAGATCACCAAAGAACAATTAATGAAATCTTGTTTCTATCCAGAATTCCAGATGCTTCACTACTTTGTTTGGTAAGTATTTCTGAACTTAAGTTGTATTATGGTCCTTTCGTTTAGTGTATCCAATAATTTCATGACATTTAATTATGGTCCTTTTTTGTGAATATTTTTAAGAATGAATAAATGCTATAGGCTTTGCTAAAGATATTTGGATACTTTTGCCAAGTTACATAACATAATTTCAGTTTAAACAGACTTTTTAAAACAGGGATACTAATTTTGAATTGAAAGGAACAAAACTATTTCATGAAAGAATCCAAATTATAAACCTAAATGCAAATGCTTCATTAGGAGCATCATTACAATTACAATTTCTAGTTCATTCACCTGTTCTTCATTGGGGGGATGATATCTATTGCTCATTTTTCTTGGTCATCCTTTTTATTTCCTCGATTAACTGGTCAAGATTTGAATATGAAGACCCCCCTTCGCTTATGCTCTTTTTCGCTAAATGTGAGAGTTTAGACATTGATGTTCCCAGCTCGTCCTTCTTTCTCTCCATAAGATCTTTGATCATGCTCTCCACTATTTTTCTATCACATGTGTCCTTCATATCGAGGCCAATTTTCCAGAATTCACTGACAAATCTGCTATCCACCAGATGATCAGAAAAGTAAGGCCAACAAAGCATTGGCACCCCAGCCACTATGCTTTCCAACACCGATCCCCTTCCACTATGGGTGAAGAACCCACCAACAGCTCGGTGAGCCAATACTTCTTCCTGTGGTGCCCAGCTCACTATGTATCCTCTCTCCTTCGTTCCTTGCACAAGGTCATCGTGGGCTGGACTATCTGAGCCACTTCCTGTAATGATATCGGACTTTATGACCCATAAGAAGTACTTGTTACTCTGCACTAGTCCTGCCCAAAATTCCATCAGTTGGTCCTTTGTGAAGGTAGTAATTGTACCAAAACTTGCATAGACAACAGATTTGTCAGGCTTTTGGTCCAACCATGATATGCAACTTTGATCAACTTCCCACAAGTCACTAGAGAAGGTGTTGGTCAGTGTGGTTTCTTTTCGGTTGAGTCTGTATTTTAAGTGAGCATGTAGTGGGCCTATGGTGTAAACACCTCTACAGTGCTCACGAATGAGGGAGAGTATTGGACCTTCCAGATCCTCAAATGTGTTGAGAATGAAGGTGCGGGCTTGCTTGATTCGTTGTATCTCACCATTGAATAGGTCTTGAAGCATACGTAAGACAGATATGTCTTTGTCTCGGCAGAAGCAGGGAAGGTCACGGTACCGGAGGAAGCTATCCATCCCAGGTGCATTCTTTACTAGCTCATCCATATCTTCATCTATTATAGTTCATCGTAGTTTCATAGCAAGAGAACTAAAACCATTAGAAAGTTACCAAAAAAGTTATAATGAGGTTTATGCTTTCTTAAATTGTGTTTAAAATATGCCAGATTGCCAGACATCTATGATCACATGACACAACCATAAAATACATATTTTTTTTTGCATTATTTAGTATCAATCTCATATCTACTAATGCTTGGTTGCCAGTGTTGTGATTCCTAAGAGTTTCATTTTAGGGAGTTGACTAGGTTAGATTCCGTGCTATGCAAGATAATTTCAATATTTATCATTATTTTAATATAATTATTTTATTATAAAAAATAATATCAAATTGCAAAATAGGATGAAAGTTCTGAAATTACAATTTTTTTGAATCTTTAAAGAAAACAGAGGAAGAAATGCATGCACGACTAATAAAAATCAGCCCCGTTCCTTGAAATTTATGGGCCTTAGGCATAATATAAGAAAAGGGCCCCTTACATAAACAAATTTTTTTTTATACGCAATAGATATAAATAAAAAAACGATAAAAATAACTTAGACAAGTATTATTTAAATAGTTATTTCAAAAAAAAAAAAAAGTGTTGTATTTAAATAGTAAGTATCGATACACAATAATGATCTACATCAACATCCGATAAATTGCCATGAGAAAAGGTAGTGTGAAATCTAGCACACCATTCTTTTAACTCATCATCATCACATGACTATAATTTTTTTTTTTTAATTCTCCCTCTGTTAGCTTTTTTAGGCAACATATCATATATATATATATATATATATATATATATATATATATTTTTTTTTTAAAAATTAGAGCTAGATTAAGAACAATAGCACCTGTAAAATATAGATTTGTACAAAAAAAATTGTAGAAATGTAGAATTAGAAGTGAGCATATGCAATTGGCAGCAATCTCAAATTTCCACAACTCTAAATACACAATTAACTGATAGATAACATGTTACTATTCAAAACAAAAATTAGAAGTTTGAATAATTAAAACATGATAAATTTGATAAAAAAAAAAAAAAAAAAAAAAAAAACAGAGGATGAATTGTATACCTTTGCCTAATCGGTAACCAAAGAAAAAGATCAATTTGCCAATGATGCCATGAAATTCATCATAAACAACCAATAATAAGAATATGAGAGTTGAATATTTGGTGATAGATGAATTATTTTTGTTGCTATTTATCTTGTTTAATATTTTAACCGTTTCAATAGATTATAAAAGGCTTGAATTTCAGTAATGGAATAAATCTGAAACGGTGTATTTGGAAAAGATTGAATTTCTGGAGCAAATTCTCATAGAAGAAGAAGAAGTGAAGCGTTGCATTGTAATCTCCCCCTAAATTAACAGCTAATTAATACTAATTTAATGTTCATTGCTAAAAAAAAGGCAATAATTATCATTTTAAAAACTACAGTAGTTGTTTTCTTAAAACAAGAAAAAGTACGAGCAACATTCTACAATATTAAAGCTGATTTTTTTTTTACTTGTGGGCCCCCTGTTGGCGTGGGCCCTAGGCGGCTGCACTCAGGGCCTACCCTAAAAATAACCATGAATTACATTACAAAGTTATAGATAATATTATAATATTGTATTATATGACTTTGTTCCCGTCATAAAATGAATAAATATATAAATCTTTGTTGAGTGTGTAAAAATGAATATACTTGCCAAATAGAAAAGAAATATTATTTAAAGTAAGTATAAAATTAAATACTTCTCTAAGAAGCTTTGGAAAAAAAAAAAAAAAAAAAAAACCGTTTGGAGGGAAAATTTTTAACCAGGTTATAACAAGTGTCATTTCTGGTTTCGCCTTTAGTATAAGTATATATTGATTATTAGGGAAACTGTTATTACTTTGTTGGATTCACATATTAACAAATTTTATTTAGTATATTTCTTTGTAATGTTTGTGAAATTAATTTGTATGACTGCTGTTCTTTCTAAGTTGTTTACACAAGTAGGTTACGGGAAATTTGTTAGAAACTACATTTTAAAATCCAAGTTGTGAAATGTCGCATTTAAGAAATCTTTTGTTGGAATTACCACTTGTTGGAATATAGACGAGACTTTTAATTACCAAAAAACTTGCACTTTTAAATTCCCCACTTTATTCCAACTTCCTCTTCTGTGTTCTCTATCTCTCTCTTTATTTCATTAAACCTCAACTAAATTTGCTGATCTAACCGTCAAAAGGGTTATAGCATCTCGTGGCCATATTTTAGAAGCAAGTAGTAAATTGCAAGAAAAATTGTTAAAATGTTTTATTATTACAAAATTTGGATTTTGTATGCTGTTTTCAGACAAAATATCCCAAATTAAATGATATCAACCAATATTAGTTATAAGATGCTAAAATGAATAATATGCAAATTATAAGATAAGGAAAAAAAGTTAGAGTGCTGAATAAGATAAATGGAATCAAGGATAGTGATTTATGATAATGAATGAATTGTTTTTTTTTTAAAAAAAAAAAAATGGTGGTAGCTAGAATTGAACTTGAGTTTCTCTACAAGCATGCAAACTAACCCCTATATATATCCCTGAGAAACATTCAAATATATCAAATTATTTCATTTTGACTGTACAATATCTTTTAATCAACTTTTTATGAATTGTTTGTTAAATGTATATCAGTATCAATTTAGTTTGATATCACATATAATCTTATTCTATTATGTAATTGCAACAATTTACGACTCTAAACTGCTTAAAAAATGTACATGTCGGGTTAATTATACCTTTGAAGGGTAATTCCCCTGCTTCAATTAGCTTTGGTAAACATTGAAGTGTCCAAATGAAGTTTGCACCAGGAATCATAAATGTAATCACCGGTAACTTTACCTCATTAGCTACATCATTAGCATAGCTCATCCATCCATCTAATATTAAACATGTAACTTCATCTTTTCCTACAAAAATGTCCTTCAAAAGGGCTTAACACTTTGTGCTAACGCCGCATGCATTTCCCTCAACCAGGTTTTATCACCGGATCGTGGGTGGTCATCGGGAAGCCCATCTGGTACCGTCTTAAAGGTAAACCCGGGATAGCGGGCAAAACGAGCTTCAATGTCAGTGTACTTGGTAAGTCGTTTTTGGTTGTAGGTTGTGTTTAGGAAGGTTACCTTAAGATTTGCTAGGCATAAAATTTCTGCCAAGTTTAGCATTGGGGTTAAATGGCCTTGTAATGGGACTGGAAAGATCAACACATGAGGTGTAGGATGTGATTTGGTCTCCATTTTTGGTACTACTTACAATATTTTTGGTCTTGGAATTTAGATTGATGTATTTGCTATGTTGGGTGTATAATATATAGTTGTACTACAGTATATAGTTGGTTAGAAGAGTATTGTTTTCCTCGAGATAAACGCGGCATCTCAAATTCTGAAAACTGAATCATGCAATTTTTTTGTTACTTACTTTGGTCTTTTTATGATGGCACATCACTGAATCTGAGTTGACGTGGAAAGCTTTGTACATTTTGATTCAAACAAATTGAAAAACAAGTGAATTTATTATTGTTTTAAAATAAAACAAAAGGAATAGTGGGTCTCCTAGGCTCGCGGCCCTCGTTGGGTTAGGAATTTAGATTTTAATAGACTAACCAGTGTTTGATTCTTTGAATATTATTGTGATAAGTTGATAACACTAGCCTTTAGACCGTGTAATGTCCAGATTATAAAATAAAGCTAAATCAGGTACCCTAAAATCTTTCCCTCAAAAAAAAGGTACCCTAAAATCAGATACATATTCATTTAGATGATTAAATTATGGAGAATATGAAAGAAACATCATTCAATACATAAATTAAATTAGCGATAAAACTAGGTTAGGTCCCGTGCCATGCACGGTTATTTTAATTACTCCATATTTTCTTTTTTATAAATTTATATATGACATACAAAATACAAAGTTAATATCTTTGTAGAATAAATTATATTCCGCCATAATTGTATCTTATGTATAAAGATTATTTCTTACCTTATTAATCCATACTTAATTGCGCAATAACATAAGAAAGGTAAATATTATTACTTGTTTATTTGGTTGACAAAAAAAAACTTTTCTTTTAAATAACTTTCTTAAATAAATATTTTCTAATTATATTTTTAAAAAAAAAATACTAAGGATACACCAGGAGATGACATGTGTCATTGGTGGTGTGTCTTTTAGTATATAGTTATTGAGTTATTGATTGATTATTTAAACAAAAAAAAAAGACTAAAAAGGGGGTGACACTTGGTGCTAATGGTTTGAGTTTTTATATCCTAGATACTTAGATAGGTATAGATAAATATTTTTAAGAATGAATAAATACTATGATTCTACGAAATATAAGTTTTGCTAAAGATATTTGGATACTTGGCCAAGTTACATAATATAATATCAGGTTAAACAGACTTAACAAAACAGGGATACTAATTTTGAATTGAAAGGAACAAAATAATTTGATGAAATAGACCAAATAATAAACCTAAATGCAAATGCTTCATTAGGAGCATCATTACAATTACAATATCTAGTTCATTCACTTGTTCTTCATGGGGGGGATGATATCTAATGCTCTTCTTTCTTGGTCATCCTTTTTATTTCCTCGATTAACTGGTCAAGATTTGAATTTGAAGCCCCCCCTTCTTTTATATGTATTAGTATTAGTATTAATTTAGATCTAATTACATACATTTTATATGGCCAACAATAATATAAGATAAGGTTATGTCACAATAAAAATGAGGGATGCATAAGATAAGAATGTAACATTTCATATTTCTCATAGGATCGATTCTCACCACCCGCCCTAAAAACGGTTTGTTTTGAGTCTTGACCAAATTACAATTGACAGCTAGTAAACTCTCTACCATCATTAGAAGAATATGAAATCTAATTAATGTTCCTCTTTATTGATCATCCCTTTTATTTCTTCTATTAAATGGTTAAGATTTGAATAAGATGATCCGCCTTCACTGATGCTCTTCTTTGCTAAGTTTGATATTGTACTCATTGACCCTTGTAGCTCGTCCTTCTTCCTTTCCATAAGATCATTAATCGTGTTCTTTACTATAGTTCTATCACATGTATCCTTCATGTCTAGGCCAATCCTCGAGACTTCACTTACAAATCTGCTGTTCGCTTGTTGATCACCATAGTAAGGCCAACAAAGCATTGGCACACCAGCTACAATGCTCTCTAGGGTCGAGTTCCATCCACTATGTGTCATGAATCCACCAATGGCTCGATGAGCTAAAACTTCCTCCTGTGGTGCCCAACCTACCATGTATCCTCTTTCCTTGATCCCCTCTAAGAGGTCATCTTGAATTCGACTATTTATGTCGCATTTTTTTATGAGATTGGGACTTACAACCCAAAGGAAATACTTCTTACTCTGGACTAGCCCAGCCCGAAGTTCTATCAGCTGATCCCTTGTGAGCATAGTTGAGCTACCAAAACTTACATAGACAACAGATTTGTCCGGCTTTTGGTCTAACCACGATATGCAACTTCGATCAACTTCCCACAGGTTACTAGAAGAGTTCTTGGACAATGTTGTTTCTTTTGGACTGAGTCTGTAATTTAGGTGAGCATGAAGTGGTCCTATGGTGTAGACCCTTGAGCAATGCGAGCGAATGAGAGAAAGAAACGGGCCTTCCAATTCCTCAAATGTGTTAATTACAACGGACTGTGCTTCCTCAATTCCCTGTACCTCACTAGTGGACATGTCACGGATATATTGAAAAGAAGATGTGTCTAGGTTTCGGCAGTAGCTAGGAAGGTCACGATAGCGAAAGAAGCTGTCAATCCCAGGTGCATTCTTTACTAGCTGATCCATTTTATCATCTGATAAAATGAAAATAAAGATTGTCAGAAAGTTACATGATAAAATCATAATGCCACCAAAATAATAAAAAATGAGGATAATGCTTTTTAGATGTTCTTAGAGTGATGTTCCTAGAACATATTTTAATTATCTAGCTAGGTTTATTTGGCTGCAACATTTGCCTAAGTAGACATAAAAATGGATATATGATTACTGCAACATCCTTCAGTTTTTACACTTCCTGTGTATATATTTACGTCAACCAAACAACTACTTGTTGGTTAATATATCTAGAGAGCTAGGCAAGGATAGTAATTGTAGAAACTAGCTTTCTGCACATTGCTAAGTCACCCCCATGAATACAGATGTTATATTATAGCAGTCTAATGCTCGCTCAATCCCATCCTGCCTATGATCAGCCTGTCATTGAGCCTCTATTACTTGATAACCCTGAAAATTTATGCATAGAGATGCATCAAGTGTGTGCCACTGAAGGGTATTTTCCCTGCTTTGATGAGATTTAGCTGTTTCTGCTGATCCAACCAAAATCTTTCTCAAAAGGTACCAAATCCTTCAACCAGCAGCCCCTGTCTTTGATCTCTCCAAGCTTAGGGTGTTCATTGGGCAATCTGTCTGGCATTGTCCTGAACCCGAGTTTTTGGTACAGGCAAAATGGGCTTCGAGATATGTGTATCGTAATAGAGGTTGGTGTATGTGGGTTGTGTTTAATAGTGTTATCTTATAGTCTGCTAGACAAAGAAGTTTAGCTTAGGGCCTGTTCTCTTCACTTCAGTTTAGTTCTGTTCTTAATTTCCTTCTCTCATAAAATATTCAGTTCAATTCAATTCAGTTCAGTTCAATTCAACTCAGTTCAGTCAATCAAAATAGGCCCTTAGTGTAGTGTAGCATTGGGTTTACATGGCCTATTAATAGGCAGTGAAATTATGAGTACATGAGGTGAAGGTGAAGAACTAATATTGAGACTAATGAGGGTTCATCTGAGGAACTAGAATTTTTAAACTACTGCAAAAATACTAATTCTGTAACAATTCACAATTTCACATGTAACTACAATACTTTCTTATTAGATCTAAACAATCTTTAATTTGTTCGTCAACTGAAATTTTAGGTGTTCGATTTTTATATAGCTTTTGCTTTTTCCAATGACAAATTTTATTTATTAGATTAAGTTTCAGCATATTAAATTTCAAACAGGTAAGACTTACAGAGTAATTCCTTTTCCTTAATTTGCCAGTAACACAAATATACTTAACATTTATGCACCCACATAGATGTGGGGTTATGCAAATTATGGATGGGCATAAATCCGATCCAAAATTTAGGATATCCGATTAGCTTTTTATGTTCCGGATTGGATATAGAAAATTCCGGATAGCCTTTTAATATTTTCGAATATCCAAGATATCCAGTTTTTTAAAAATAGCATATTCAAGTTTTTTGGATCTGATTTTTGTGAATCTGAATGGCAAAAGGTATAGTGCTTCTTACCTTTGAAGGGTATTTCCCCTGCTTCAATGAGGTCTGAAGTACATTTAATAGACCAAGCGAAGCATGCACTTCCAAACCTAACTGCAATAACTGGTACCTTTGCTTCCTTTGCTAAATCTCTAGCAAAGCCCATCCACCCATCCAATAAAAAACAAGTAACCTTATCTATTCCTGTTGCATTAACGAATATTTCCCTCAGTTCGGGTTTAGCACATGATGGCAATGCTTGGTGCATTTCTTTCAACCAATCACCACCCAATCGTGGATGGTCATTGGGATGGCCATCGGATATTGTCTTGAACCTGAACCCGGGATAGCGAGCGAAACGAGCTTCGATGTCAGTGTGCTTGGTAAGGCATCGCTGGTTATGGATTGTATTTAGGAAGGTTATCTTAATATTTGCAAGACATAATAGTTCAGCTAAATTTAGCATAGGGGTTACATGACCTTGTGCAGGAAGTGGAAAGATTAGTACATGTGGTGCAAGTGAATGTTGGTCCATATTTTGCTATCAAATTTCTGAATTCTGTTATTCTGATGATGATATGAAATGGCTGTGTTTTCTGGTTAATGAAATGATGTACTGCCTTAGAGGGAAACGTGGCAACATTACTCTGGCTTAACGTTATCTCTAATCTAAAAACAACAAGATTTTTTTTTTGACGGGAAAAGCATAAGATATTATTAAGCTGAAGCAGAATCTGCAATCTGCTATTGATAATGATATTGCTCAAAACAACAAGATAACGATAATGATATTGCTCAAATTTTTGGTTTATACTCCCTTCGTTTCATAATATAGTTCATGTTTTCCTATGTTGGGAATCTAAAAATTTGTTCCTGTTTTTATTTTTGAACTAGTTTGTGCCTTTGTGGGTCCGGGCGATGCCCCAGATTATTACATGAAACTAATTGATCATTAATATACATTGTAATTTATGATTTAATTTTCTTTAAATGAATATGTGCTTTTTAAAAAATAATTAAACCATCTAGCTTATACTCTTATGTATGTATATATATACTTCTTTTTCATATTTATAACATGTTTGATAATTCCCGTCAAAAAAAAAAAAAAAAATGTTTGATAATTAGCTTAGATGGCTAAATAGTTAATTTTGATGTAAGTGGTTTGGGGTTCGAATCCTCTTATCTTCATAGGCGTAATTTGGAAGAGTCTACGTGGCGCATGTACGTTTTTATAAACGCCTTTTAATATATTAGTATAGATTAGTATAGATATATGTAAAGACTGTTCATTATACACTCTTTTTTTCATTTTTTTTTATCTTTATTGATTGTACAACCTAAATTACTCTTATGTTGCACATGTCTTGTACTTTTTTCCATTTCTTCTCTCTAACTTTTGTCTATAATTGCACTTTTCACTTATACTAAGAGCATTGCCACTAGTGGACATTTTTTTGCCCATGGGGAGTTTTTGGGTTTTTGGGCAAAAATATTGGATCCCAACAATGGGCTAAATAGAAAATGCCCATGGGCAAAACAAGAAATGATCAAAGTTTGGGCAAAATTAAAAACTGACCAAGGAAAAGTGGGCCCCACGTGCGTCGCTATTTGCAGCCCTTTTTTTTGCTCAGCCCGCCTCAAAACGCACCGTTTTGAGGAAGCGTGTGCTGCGCTTAACCTCAAAACGCAGCGTTTTGAGGGTGGGAAAAGCAAAAAAAAATACTATTGCCAGCCCTGACAGGCGCGTCAGCACGCCCAATCAGGCGCTGACACGTGTCCTGTCAGGGGCTTCCACCAATCAGGAAATTCCTGATTATTGCAACGGTTATATTTTTGTAACCGTTATTTTGGGCTTTTAAAATTAAAAAAAAAAAAAAAAAAAATTACCAACGGCTAGAAAAAAAAATTCTCTACAAATAGAGACCCATTTTGCCTATATTTTCATATTTCCAAAATTCACATAAATTTGTTGTATTTACATTTTCTCTCAATTTCTCCCTCCTAATTAGTCATCCTATTAATATTATTATTATTATTATTATTATTAATATTATTATTATAATTATTATTGTTATTATTATTATTATTATTGGAAGTATAATTATTATTGTTATTATTTTAGTAGTATTGTTATTAATATTATTATTGTTGTTATTATTATTTTTGTTATTAATATTATTATTATTATTTTTATTTGTGTTATTCTTATTATTATTGTTATTATTGTGTTAGTTATTGAAATTAATAAAAAAAAAATAGATATGGATCCCAATAACCCCTTTTACTCACTTTTTTCTCAAAATTGTAATGATTTTGATGAGAATTTCATGAATCAACCTCAATTTCAACTTTTCCTACAAAGAATGAGCAACACCTCTCTGCAAAATCCTCCACAACAACAAATACCTCCACAACAACAAACACCTCCACAAATTCCAACTGAAAACACTGATAACGAGCAATCACCTCCTGTTTACCAAGGAAGTAACTCTCAGTACGATGATAGCCAAGAAGAAAATGTGCCTGAGACACCTCAATACCCTCCGTCGACTCAAAGAATGCCGGTGGGTTCCAACCAACGACTCGCTAAAGCTAGTCGTATTTGGTCAGTCGCAGAAGATGAAGCTCTTATTGGGCTATATTTAAAATACAGTGGAAATGCGATAGTGGGTACGGGCATGAAAGCAGCTGAACTTTGGCGACAAATATCTGCGGCGTACGACATGGTTCAAGCTAAGAAGCCAGAAATACTACCACCCAGAAATGCGAAGAGTTTGGAGAACCGTTGGAGAAGGATGGCGGCAGATGTACTGTTATGGACAAGTTGTTATGATGAAGCGGGTCCGTTAACTGGAAGTGGATACAACGAAGTTGATCGAATTCAAAAGGCCTCGAAGTTGTTCCATATATCAGCCAAACCACCACACAATTTTGTTTTTCCCCACGCTTGGGAAATGATAAAGAAAGACCCAAAGTGGAGGCCGAAACTCAGATGGGCATTGTCACTAAAGGAACGACAGGATTGTCAACTGCGTCCGGAAGAGGACACCGAGGATAGCAGTGGAAGTGGAAAGAGATCGAGAACTGACAGTGAAGCTGAAGGAGATGTTCCCGTTGGTGGGTTTTCATCAGGAGGTATACCCAGACCCGACGGGGTAAAAAAAGCAAAGGCTAAGCGTAAGGGAAAAGCTATTGCTCATGATAGTGCAATTTTAAGTATTGGTGAACAGATACAGGCTTGTACTGAAGTTAGAAGCTTTGAGGCAAATTTACGGCAGCAAAGGTTGGAGCTTGAAAGGGAAAAGGAAAAGAGGAAAAACAAACAGGTCGAATTACAAGAGAAGAAGATGAAATTTGATATGTTGCAAGCAATTATGTCAAAAACGACGCCACTTACACCAGCGGAAGAAGCGTGGAAGGAGGAACTAATTCAAGAAGTGTATGGTGGAAAGTAGAGTAGTTTATTATGCATTATGATTTCAAGTACTTTGTTTATTTTATGTTGCAATGAATTAATTTTTATTATTAATTATGTTCCAAAAATTAATCAAATTATATTACATTTTCATATATTTTGTTCAATTATGAGTGAAGTACTAGCTAGTGTGTGTAGATTTTGTCTAATACAATTATGAGTCAAGTGGTTGGTTTTATCAACCATTGAACTGTCAAATCCCAAAAAGTAGTCAAGTCCAATTGTAGTTTTTGTTTTATACAAGCATTGAGTAGTCATTTCATACATAACTTCAACCGTATGACAAGCATTGGTATTGATTATTAAGAAATGAGTAGTCATGTATTTTGTTTTTACTATACATTGAGTAGTCAGGTCACACTCAGTTGAAGGACATGCACTGATAACATTTCCTATTTAAAGGTCTGAAATCCATAAATTGATCCACAACACCAAAACATTCAAAAACCAGACACAGAAAATGTTTTCCATAAGCTCAACCTCAAGCTCAAATTCTTCTGATTCAGATCAATATGCGGAATTTGATAATCTAGTTGACGAATTTGTCACAAATCACTTACCTAACATAATGCTTCCTCACCCACCTCCATCCGAGATCGAAATTGTAAATGAAGATGAAACAGTCCCGCAGCATAGGGGAGATAGAGAAAGGGAGAAAGGGCATTTGCAATTGTACAATGATTACTTCGCAATAAATCCTGTGTATTCCGAGAATCAGTTTCGTCGTCGATTTCGAATGCACAAACCTTTATTCTGTCGGATTATGAATAAAGTGGTTGAGGGCGATCCGTTCTTCCAGCAGCGTAGGAATGCAGCTGGTAGGCTTGGCTTATCACCTCTGCAGAAATGCACCGCTGCAATAAGAATGTTAGCGTACGGTGTTGCTCCGGATGCCGTAGATGAATACATACGCATGGGTCAAACAACATCTAGAAAATCAATGCAACATTTTACTCAAGGGGTGATCAAGCATTTTGAGGCCGAGTACTTAAGAAGTCCAACAGATGAAGATTTAAGGAGAATCCTTCACCAAAATGAAATGCGTGGATTCCCGGGCATGATCGGTAGCATCGACTGCATGCACTGGGAGTGGAAGAACTGCCCTATGGCTTGGAAAGCACAATACGCAGGTCGTAGCAAGAATGCAACCCTAATCCTCGAAGCTGTTGCGGATCAAGATTTATGGATTTGGCATGCATTTTTTGGAATACCCGGCTCTTGTAATGATCTTAACGTCCTATACCGCTCTCCGGTGTTTGACGATGTTTTGAAAGGTCGGGCACCACCAATTAGTTTTATGGTAAACGGCCATGAGTACAACATGGGATACTACTTAACAGATGGTATATATCCGAACTGGGCAACATTTATACAAGGTATCACATATCCTCAACTCCAGAAGGACAAGTTATTTGCAGATAAACAAGCTGCAGCTCGGAAAGACGTTGAACGTGCGTTTGGAGTTCTACAGGCTAGGTTTGCCATATTACGACAACCCTCACTTGCTTTCGACGAAGACATTTTGAGCGACATAATGAAAGCTTGTATCATTATGCACAACATGATTGTCGAGGATGAACGACACAATTACACTCGTGCCGAAGTTTTGAGAAGGTATTATGAAGAAGATCGCCCTCAGCTTCATAGAGCAAGGTCCGGTCCGAGTACAAGTGCCACAGTGAATAACAACGAGCCTTTCGAATTTGACGTTGGCCGACCACCAAACGTTGATTTTGACGCGTATATTCAAAGAAGAATTACCCTGCGTGATAGCCAAACCCATTTTTCTTTGAAAGATGATTTAGTTGAGCATATTTGGCAAAAATACGGTCGTAATGAATAAATAGTTTTGTAATCGTTAATTTATTTGGTTTGTATGATTGGTGTACGATCATTATGTTCCAATGTTGTAATCGTTAACGTTGTACTAATGAAAAATGAAATTTCGCATAAAATAATGACACAAATAATTAATATTGTACTCATAAATAATTTAATCAATAAAAAAATTTAGTTAAGAATAAATATTATTATTTTATTAAAAAATACATTTTGCATAAATTAATATTAAAAATAATTAATATTGTACTACTCTCATAAATAAATTAATTAATACAAAATTTTGTTAACAATAATATTAAGAAATACTAAATTACAAATTTAATGATGTGTAGGAGAGATAAATATTGGTGGGGTATAGGATTAAAAATAGGAGAGAGAATGGTGGGGATTATAATTTTTGACCATTGGTGTAGAATAAAAATGACCAAGAAAATACCCATGGGGAGGAGGAGTGAGAAAGTGGTTAGAGAGAGATTGGGCAACCAAAAAAATGCCCACTAGTGGCAATGCTCTAATGTATTTCATCTACTTTCTCTTTCTATTTCTTATATACCGTGAAAAAACACAAATAGAAACTATATAATAGGACAAAGGGAGTCCTTTTTTGTTAATACACAATAGAAGTACAATTGAAAAATGCAAATACTAAAGCAACATATCACATATTTTTATTATTCCTCAACTAATTTATGATTATGATACTTTTTAATCAATAATATGTAACTATGTATAACTATACATTACCGTATATGTCATGTATAGTACGAGATATAACCTAACAATTCTACATTACACGAGGTTTAATCTGTTAAAAATAAATGTAAAATCTATCTATATATATTAAAAGGCGTTCCTTTTAAAGGAACGGTGCCACATGGCACTTTTCATGTCACAATGCCACGTTATCATCTAAAGTAATGCGCCATGTAAGCTAGTCACTTCGTTTAACAAATTAAAATATGCTTTTAAAAAGATTTGAACCTATAACCTCCAACATATATAGGTAATACTTTTACAATCTCAACCAACTATTATTAATGTTTCAACTTTCACATAATATTATAATGGTGTTACCTATAATACGATAATCAGAGGTTATATAATCAATAATGACTTGTCAAATGCTTTATACTATTGTGATCTTATGGTTGGAAAAGGATTTGAAGCTGATGCAGACACTTTGTCATTGTTTGTTGGCCTATAGTCTTCTGATAACTTAAGTGACTCAGACAAGGTCCTGCTTCAGAAGTTTATCAACTGAATATCAGTTAATATGTATGCAAAGATTTTGGACTTTGGATATTAGAGTGTTTTTCTAAGTGTTATCAATTTTGTTATGTCCTCCATAAGGCCCTGAAGGTAATCTGCAGCATAAAGTCAAAAGCTGTTGTGCTGTGCTTTGGTTTGTTGTTTAGAAAGTAGAATTCATTTGAATACTTGTTTCTATATTTGCACGTAATTTATAATTAGACTTGTAATTCAACTTTGATCATGATTTTCCTATATTCGACTCAATTCCAACTCGATATTATTTTTATTTTCTAAGCAAAGCACTATTAATTTGTATATATCAGCAGTGTTAATTTCAATTAGTACTCAGTCACTTGTTTTCAGTATTGAGTATATAGGCTTGACATCCTTGTGCATTGTTCTAAGAACTATAGTAACTTGCTCTTCCTGTTCTTCGCTTGAACAAGATGAAAGAAGTTCTTTTGCAGTTTCTCCATCAGGAAAACACCCAGCATCTATCATTTGCTCAAATATCTCCAAGCACATCTTGTACTGCTTCTTCCTCGAGTAAGCTCCTAGGCGCGATGTCCATGTTACAACATCAGGTTTCATATTTTTATTGCCAAGTGAATGGAACAGCTGTTCCATTTTCTCAAAGTTGATCAGGAACCTTGAAAGCATATAATTAGATACTAACTTGTAAGCTTCCATCAGCGCATTGTAAGCATAAACATCAGGCTCAAGGCCAGCCGCTTGTAACAACTCAAATATTTCTTCTGCTTTCTCACATTGTCCGTCCCTTGCAAATGCATTGATTAGTGCAGTGTAAGTGCAAATATTTGGCTTGGCTTTACGAGTTCTCATTTCATTGAACACCTTGAGGGACATATAAGATTTATTTGCCGGCATACATAATGGCCATTTATTTGTAATTCAATCTGATCAAATTATGTCCGACCTATACATTTGATCGAATAACAATGCCAAGAAACAGAATGGTGTTTCAGACCTGTAACTGATTGCAGAAAAACTGCATGAAACTAGTTACAATATAAATATATGACATTGATTTAGGATCAAGAGAAACAGAGAAACCGATTTTAGATGCAATGTATGACAAAACAATCTAGGTGACAGGACGCGATTGATTTGTACCAACTGTATTGTTCTCTTTTCATCATACGAAGTATATAGTTTGATGCCTTCAAGCTTTGATGGCTTTGTTGCCAATTAACCTCAAATTTGACACTCTCTTTTCTTCTGTCCTATGAAGTGTATAATCACAAAATCGCGATGGGATTTTAACCACATCACCCATCCTTTTAACTCTTCTGCAGATGGTTGAAAGCTTTATGTAACCCCTGAATTGAAATTCAATTTGTTCATTTATGTTATTGATACTCTGAGCTGGAAATTTTCTTTTTTGTGCATGTGGATATCTTTAGTAATAGTATTTATAGTGGATGATATTGCAGAGTATGAAAGTTATAACCTGTAAATGTAATAGTTTCTGAACTTAGGGAAGCCACACCAAGCTACTGACTCCAAATGGCTAAGGTTAAAAATGCAAGTTGATCATTACAGCAGGCAAATTCACTAGTCTCACGCTCACACCACGGTAAGTATAGGATGACTTTCTTCTTCTTCCTTGTGTTACTTGTTGAGTATAACACTAGTTGAGTTACTTGTGTTATACTCTGTTGATTTTTGTTGTTTGTTTCTAATTTTTTTGTACAATTATATGGTGAATTTACTACTTACTGTTGAATTGTGAATTTTTTTTTTCTAGTTTTGTAAGGCTTATAACCATGACTGAACCACAGGAATCCTGGCCATGAGCGAAGCTCGATTCTCTGCTGCCTTTTGCCTGCAAGTCTACAATACTCTCATCGATGAGCTAACATGACCAACACTCTCATCACTAAGCTAAGCATAAATTACATAACCTAGCATTAACAAAGTAGATGTCTATATTTCAAAGCAGCTAATGGTTAAAATTCTTGTTTGGGTAAATTGTGATCGTCTCAAGGACCTTGTAGTTGTGCTTCCATCATCCATCCAAGATGCATCAAGTCCACCTAAAAAGACAAAGTTGGAAATGATTATTTTGTATTTTTCTCAACCACATTTGTTTGGAGCCTGTTTATCTTTATTGTGATTTGTGAGTTTACCTTGTAACAAATTTGGGCTGACATGCATATTGCAAATATTTAGTTGCTTGCACTTGACAGCTTTCTTTTCCCTTTCATTTCAGGGATGAGGAGGCGGCCAAGTGTAACAAGATACAGCACCAAGAAATTGAGAAGTATGTGTCTGAGAGAGAGCACTGGCACAGATCCACGGTGGGAAGAAGATTGAGATGAAGAAGATTACTCTGGGAGGACGAGCTGGAGAGGGAGTACGATGCTGCCTTGATCAATCGTGTATCCAACTGACATCCAATATGCTTCGAGTACGACTGTCTTGTTTTTTGAATTGGTCTTGTTGAAGTGATTAATTGAATTTTTGAACAGGTTTTGAGTAATGTGTTAAGAAGTGTGGAACTGATGATGTGCAAACAAGGGTGATAGTAAAAACAGCTATGAAGGACTTTAGGAGTTATCGAGTTATTGTACTGGTAGAACAGACTGAAAATGTTGCAGCTAACGAGTGTCATGAAGGATACTGGTCTTTCTCCTTCCTCTGATGGGAAAAGAAGACCATCAAACTACAGAAACATCCTGTGATTTCAGTGTCATGTACCATGAAACTTGGAAAAGAGAGAATAAAATCTGATTTGTGCAGAGCTTAGGAGAAAGAAAAAAAATATTGTACTGTACTAATTTATCACTATCTATGTTAATATTTATGTTGTGTATTAAGCTTTAAGCTTGGTGCCACCTGCTATGCCTCAATCTTCATTGTTAGCTGATTTGTCTTGAGAACTAAGTATGGAGTATTATTATACTTGACAACTGAGTTTATTATCGTCGTCCCCCTCATCGTCGAAAATAATTGACTAGCTATGTTTGTGAATATTATTAATCATGGATCTTCCAAACCTATTTTAGATTGGTGGTACAGAATAGCAAGGATCTACAACATTAATGTGTTTTTTTTTTTAACACTATAACTTTTTTCACTATTTATTTCATGGCTTTGACTTAGTGAAATACATTTGCTCCCCCCTTGGCTTATTATTATTTTTGGCGTATCTCGGTATCCATTACGGAGTATTGACAAATGCATTTGCTCAATAAAAGTTATATACGGACATACATGAAAGGTAAAAGTACCTGATGATGCAGTGGTAATTGAGGCTGCACTTGGTAGGGAGAACCGCGTGTTCGAACCCCAAAAACTTTGGGAGGGGATTGGAATCTATCAACCCATAACTGAGCCCTGAATCAGGATTAGCTCAAAGGGTAATTCGGATAGACACCATAAAAAGAATTCATGAAAGGTGAAAATAGTGACATTTTGGGAAGAAAAAAAAAAGGGATGAAAAATTGAAGATAATCACTCTCAAGTCTCGGCACGGGATTCAACAAGAGCAGTAGATTGGATCGCATATGTTGAACATCTTGTTAATGTTAATATGGATATTACTTTTTGTAGAAACTCAACATTGTACCCCATTTTCTTTTGCAGATGCACTAGGCATTCCCCTCGGGTGCCCAACACTTTCCCCCTTTTTCTTACATCATTAAAAAATGCAAAAATAAATCCACAATTGTTAAAAGACGTGAGGGTTGAGCTTTGGTCAGGTTCTTCTCCTTACCTTAAAAATATTACAAGTACAAAAATTTATTTACCGTGTCACTTGATTTTTTAATTACTTGTACTCTATTTATTTTTAATTTAGTTTGTGTACAAGTAAAGAGTTTCGAAACGCCTAAAAACCCAAATCATTTCCTTTCTCTTCTACTCTCCTTCCCCTTCTCCACACTCTCTCTCTCCTCTGCAATTTCCGACGAACCCAAATTTGGCGACGATGATCAGCGTCGATGAATCGAAAGCGTTGTTTTCGCTTCTGAATTCAGAACAAAGGTCTTTCGATGAAGTTATGGCGGATTTCACCTCGAAATTCCCTTCATTTCTCCATTTCAGGATATGCACTGCTCTCGCCACACTTATCGAGGTATATATATATGTATATTTGTATTGTATTCATCCTATTCTTGATTTTCTATAGATTGAGCTTATTTGATTTAGATTTTCGAAGTTTTTTACTAGGGTTTATTGTACTTTTGTTGGAACTGGAATTGTTGAACTTGTTTAGGGTTTGGATGATTTCTTGAACTTGTTTAGGATTTGGATGAGTAATCGAACTTGTTTCGGGTTTTGATGAATTGTTGGTGAAATTGATGGATTTTGAATGTTAGGATTTGGTGTGATTTGAACTGGTGAGCTGAAAAAATTAATTGAGATTTTGCATATGTATGTGAGTAACGAAGAAAGTAAACTCTTTTTCGGCTGA
Source organism: Chenopodium album (assembly GCF_948465745.1). Lineage (NCBI taxonomy): Eukaryota > Viridiplantae > Streptophyta > Magnoliopsida > Caryophyllales > Amaranthaceae > Chenopodium > Chenopodium album. The sequence goes on from NC_137855.1 coordinate 5,648,570, forward strand.
GATTGTGCAACTACTCAAAGACATTTTGATTTCGGGTTTTAATTGTGTAACTAAAATTATTTATTGTTCCAAATAAGGTGTGATGGTGATTCTCTCTACAATGTCGGGTTGAAGATGTTGAATTTGAGCTAATTTGTTTCTCTGCTTGAGTGTGATGGTGTGGTGTGTATGGTAGAGTTGAAAAACGTTGGGGTGTTGAGTGTCATTTCAAAATTGAAGGATAACCTTTGCTTGAAGCTATTCCTATGTTTTGAGATCCTAGGGCCCATATTCTGTTTAAAATTGTTTATCCCTTACACTTTATGTTATTCATCAGTTGCTTGCATTATCCGAAGATGTTTATCGTTCTTCGCTGCAGATCAGACAAAAGGGCTTCAGTTCAATTATCTAGACTTTCAACAAATCCATGCTTTGCCATTGTTGCTAGTTAACTTTCACTTTTGTGATGGAATTATGTATCACAGTTTGGAGGTGTAGTATGAAGGCCTAAAGTTATTTCAAGGAACTGCATTATATGATCTATGGACTAGTGTGAAACTTTTTGTGGGTTCTAGATGGCCTTTTTTCCATGCATAATTGCATGATTTGCTTTTACTCATATTTATCTGAGTCATTCACTGCCACAAATAATTTTGATTGTAATGAGCCTTGGGATTTGCTTAACTATTAAACTTACTAGTCTTGATGATTTTGTTTTTGCAGGACAAACCCATGCTTTTTTCGAGTCAACGTCTATATGCAATCTGTATACTCTATCAAGCATATTCTTCCCAGCAACCTTCAGAAAATCCGTTTATTTCCCTTTTGGTCAATGTAAGTATATGTGATTCTCCTTTTCAAAGTATGTCTTTGAATCCAGTTATCACTCTAGTTGATATAAAACACTTTTATTTGAGGCTAAGACACAGCGTATGTATCAGACTAGCTTTTGACACTTACTATGTGCTAGTTTTTCTTTCTTTGGTTGATGGATTTTAAGTATTACTATGGTGAATTGGTGATATTAATATGAATTTCTATTACCCTTTCCCTTGTACAGGTGCCAAGTAGTATTAAGCTATGTAATAGTGTAGTTCTTGTCATTATTAAGTCCCCTCACATTTGCAAGGATATTCTTTATCTTCTGCCCACTAGTACCTCGAGGTTGGTTAGGGGAAAAGAAGGCTTTGACTTTAGTGCCTCGAGGTTGTCTAGCATTGTAAAGCTTTTGAACTTACTGCAATTTTGATATTAGACTGTGATAGGCTGAAAGTTGTAAAACAACTGTATTGCTCCTAAAAGTGGTTCATTTTATTGTTTTTGCAACTGCGTCAGATGTGTAAACCCTAACTCAAATACATGATTTCATGATTCCGTGTTGCTACTGATTTGAGAAACAGTAAACCACTTTTTCTTGTGTCAATTGTTTATCTAAGGATGTCAATCCTTATTTGGAGTTGTAACTATTAATCTACCACTTTTTCTTGTGTCAACTGTTTATCTAAGGATGTCAATTCTTATTTGGAGTTGTAATTATTAATCTATCAAAAGATTTATGAGAAATTCTCCGTTTGCTCACAGATCTCACCAATTTGCCTTAACTTGTAATGTTATTGTTTTTGGTTGTCTTTAAATGGCGCTGCCAGCTACTAACCTTTGTTCCATGAGTTGGTACTTTATATTTATTATTTTTGCACAAATAACTGAAAGAAAGGATGCTCGCTTTTTGAGAAATTGCGGTACCAGAATAACCAGACTTGTGACTTGCAAGCTTTTCTTGATCTGATTATAAAATCAAGGACTACACTGTTCAAGAAATTCAGATTTGATACACTTCTGTGACAAATTCATGCAATTTCTTTGGTTGCCGCCTCTCTATGACTCTATGGATACATATTTTTAAAGCTTTGGTTGACTTGGGAACTAATATTTCAATGTATCAAGTCTGAGGCTTTTTATTGCACTGTAAATCTGCAAAATTATTCATGTGACTGGTGACTTCCTTATCCTCTCGAGTTGAGGAGGTTGAGTTAAGCAACATGTAGGCTACTGATCCTGATATTATTTGCAGTTTTGCCCTTGTGATTAATTTATTTTTTTCGACTTCGAGTAGGACATTATCTGTTGACTCTTCGGTCTTTTCTTGGCATGAGTTTCTGAGATAGCCGGTTTTACTCCAATCTTTTTTTGTGTAATGTGAATTTGCAGTTAGTTCATCTATAATCTTCTTTACTTTGTGCTACTAATTATTACCACCTTTCCCCCTCTTTTCTTTCCCCAGATTGCATCTGATGAAGAAGTTGCCAAATATGAGAGGGCACTGATTCTCCACTTGTTGGGATCAGCTGCCAATGAGAATAACAAGGAGGTATTTTTAATTATTAATCTTCTTCTTTTAGCATTTTGAGTTTGTTTTAAGCTCCTTATGTGTGAGTTGTGCTAGATAAATGAATAATGGTCCAGTGCATTAATACGAAATATTTTCCTGTTAGTGATGTATTTTAGATTTGGTTCATTGATGCAGGTTCTCAAATTGTCCGCTTCAGACTATATTAAAGGCTTTGATCCTTCATCTATTGTAAGTTCGAAAAGCTATACATTTAGGATCTTTTTTTTTTTTTTTTTTTTTTTTTTTTTTTTTTTTTTTTCTAGCTGAAATACCCACATGTGATGTCATTGAGATGCAATGACAATGCAATAACAAATGATTATAGCATTTTAAATGTAGCTTCTTATTGTTGATGAAATGTTTATTTGATCCTTTCCTCCTCCAGACTTTCCCAGCTCGTGAACAGTTGCAAGAGCAATTTTGCAATAAAGTTCTTCCAGAGCCTTATAATTGCCTATTTAAGAATGCTTCTGTCAAAAATGTGATTCCAGATCCGGATGTGCCACCTCAATGTGACGCGACTTCAGAAGAGTATAGCTTCTTGCCATATTTGCATTGTCAATATCTTGAACTTGATATTCAGTTGATTTGTCAAAATTTCCTTCATGTCCTACTCACTCATGGATTTTTTTGTCAGATTTGACCTCCAACCTGGAGCCAAACCCAAAATAGGATCTGGTAATAGAGATGAAACAATAACAGGGCTATTACAAAATCTATCTCTCGAGGGGCTAGAACCTAAGTGGATGAGGCCTCTTCCACCGAGGTTTCCTCTTCAAGACGGGGAGGTTAGACCCTCAGTTAGTTTATCGAATTTGTGGGGGTACCATTTATATGTTATTGGACTTAACCTGTTTAAGCCCTTTACAGCTGGTTTGGCTCAACCCTGACAATAATCATGAGCTTTTATGGGATTATGGCATGTGTGCGGATACAAGTAGAGGAGCAGCTGTGAGAGATTTGATTGCAAAGGCTTTGAAAGGTCCACTTGCTCCTACGCAACAAGAGGTGCTTGATTATATTACTGAACTATGACGGTGATAAAATGTTGTACAATTTAGGTTTAGCATCCTTTTTGTGTCCTATTTATTGGACTATTTGCAAAATGTTTGATTTGTTGTATAGTTTTATGGTTGTCGTCAATTGTAATTCATATTCCTATCAATATTGTACTCAATACAGATCCATCTAGATTTCTAAAAATTATAGATCAAAATTATGGTTGAACAATTACTTGATTGTTCTGTATTGTGCCGATTAAACTTTGTTGTTTTCCTTTATCCTTAAATGCTACTTACCATGCAGTATCTAGCATTGAAGGTGATCTCAGCAAACAAGAAAGATTTTATTGTCTGTTATGGAAATTTGATTGGATTTTTTAATTTTTTTTTTTAAATTTTTATTTATATTTAATGGGGTTGGGGGAGGTATGTTGAATATGCAAGCAGTTACATTTTTAACCTCTTTAAGCTTGTGCACTTGTCTGTTTCTCACTTGTATATTTCGTTGTGAGTTATGAGTGAGTCAGTGCTGTAAATTATATATATTAAGTCTAAAGTTTCTTATTATTTTTTATTTAACTTTATAATTAATATTCCTCTAATCCTTCACTCATTATCTTTTTTTCCTTTTGGTTAGCAAGTTCTGGTGGAATTGGCAAATGATCCTAAGCTGGTCTATCACTGTGGATTGACTCCAAGAAAGCTTCCTGTAATTAATTTAATGATTTGTCTTCATGCTTTAATGCAATGGTTATTACATTGATGCTAATAGGGAACTGTATCTTGCTTTTCAGGAATTGGTGGAAAATAATCCCCTCATAGCAGTTGAAGTTCTTATCAAGCTGATGAATTCACCAGAAATTTCAGAGTGCGTCTTCTAAATTTTGTTATTGTCTACTATCCTCCCCATCCCAACTCCACCTGATTTTTTTCTTCTTTTGATTTTTTTCACTTCTTGGTTGAATGCAGCTATTTCACAGTTCTTGTCAACATGGATATGAGTCTACATTCTATGGAAGTTGTAAACAGGCTTACAACAGCAGTGGACCTTCCTACTGAATTTGTGCATATGTACATAACAAATTGCATATCCTCTTGTGAAAACATCAAGGTTAATTCCTTCACCTTTCTGTCACATGTCTGTTTCAGCTTTTGGATGAACAAATATAAATGCCACTTTCTTTGAGAGTTATAATTTTCTTGATCCCTGGGAGTTCTGCTATCAATTTTTTTCTATAAATGCAAGCATGAGGGTTTTATATTAGGGCCAGTTATTTGCTTAAATTATGTTCTTATGACTTGCTTTTTGTGCATAATTAAGGAAGTGTGGATTCTGGTTGGATCTGTTTCTTTGTAAATTGGGGGACCTGGTTGGTGTATATGCTTCGAGTTAAACAATCTAAGTTTAGATGTGAATCTTGGCCATTTTTGTCGGCATATGCAAAAGCTATTTAGCAAACTTACATCAAATGATTGTCTTAAATGTTGGAAGAGGATAAATTTGATACCTTATATATGCAATTGAATTTATTCGTAGAAGCAAGGTGGTTTATCAAAAAGCTTACTATTTTGCATATCGTGATTGTAACTATTAAATACTCTGTAATGAGAGTGTATGATTTTAGCGTGATGCATGATATAGGCCAAACCACCAAACTATGATCTTGAGGTCATGTCTATGTTGTAAGTGGTGCGAATGAAAGGTTGTGTTCTTGTGCATGCAAACTTGAGGCACTTCTAACTTCTTGTTAACATTTGAATTGATACACGTGAATTGTGAATAAAACCATAAACTGTGTCAATAATGTGATGATTAATCGTGTGAGCTCCGGTCTGTGTATTGGTATTTTCTTGTTGGGCTGATTTAATCAGTACTTCTTAGGTTGTTATTAATTGAAGCTATCGATCCTTATTCATCAAAACTTTCTAAGATACCTAATAATTGAAGCTATTGATTCTCATTTCTCAGTATATTTTTTTAGGAGTTTGTTAGCTGTTGCATTACCATTTACCCTTTAAGATGCTATTTGTACACAACTTCATACGGTTGGCACTTTTTTACACTTAAATGGCCAGTGGGAGTGGTGTGAGCAAGAGCCTGAAATACTGTTGTTTCACTTTTTGGAGTGCTATCGTCTTTGCTCAAAGCATTAGGAGTTGAAGAGTGTCCTTGGGAAACAATAAGGAAAATCACTGATTTTTTTTGTAAGTGGTATGTAATGAAACTAGGCTTTATTATGCAAGAAGGGGGTCTTAGCTTGTGGTTTCTCATAGTGAATTTGCAACTGTAGCCCTCTGGGGTTTCTTTCTTCTTTCTTGTCCTCTGTATGTATGATTTGGTTTTCATCTCGTGGTTTCTCATGGTGGATTCGCAACTGTAGCTGAAGTTGCTCTCTTGTCCTCCATATGTTTTTCAAAGGGGTTTTTTTGTGGTCGGTGTTTGGATTTTGAGTTGGATAGGATGTACCTGGATTTTTCATACCAAGGTTGGCAGGGGTTAAATTTGTTCTGGCATATAGTTCATAGGTTTTCTGATACACATCTTTAGTCAATGAACACAATGGTCCTTGAAGTTATACAGTACGGAGTGTGGATTTCAAATTAAATGATGACAAGTGGCTCGATATCTTTCTGGGGTTGGACATGGTGCTTTTTGGCTTGCATTGCCAGTTGGAGCACTGTTATTCTGAATGGTTTTCCTGGCTGGCATGGCAAGGGCTGATGTATGTGGGCTTGCGGTGCAGGTTGGTTGCACTATTTGGGCTCATTTTTAAGTTAATGTGGTTTTATCCTAAAAAGAATGGCTAGCTATGATCTAAGATTGTCTACCTAGGTGCATTGAAAGGTTCTACCTTATATTTTTTTTAGGTCTTTTATGTTCCTCTTCCATAATTTTACGATTGCCACAATTGCCTTGTAAGAAAGTAAAACAATTGCCACGATTGTCTTGTAAGAAAGTAAAACTTGGGTTTTGTGAGTATTACGCATGATTTTTGTAGTTCCTCTCAACAATTACCCACTTTCTTTATTTCATGCCTTTCCCATGTGGCAATATACATCTAGAGCGGAGGAAGTATCGTACTATGATTTTAGTATTCATTACTTCATTTCTAATCTTCCCCTTTGTTGTTCTACTTTGCTTACAGTTTTTTTATCTCCATGCCAAGCCATGTGTGTAGAAAATCGGGATTGAAGGATATACACCATATAATAAAATTCACTTATGGTAGCTTGTGTTTTCCTGTTAGCAGAAACAGAGGGAAAATTGGCACAAGTAGACGGTTTGGTTCTTTTTAAACCAATCATTTTTGTTTCATATATATTTAGCCTTCTTCTGAAGCTGGGTACATATGCTAGTCACATAAGCACATTGTCGACCCTGTGTGTGTGTGTGTGGGTATATCTGTGTTTCATGTACTACCATGCTATGGCCTTGCCCTATATATGCTTGTCACAATGCCTTGTGGTCTGCAAAGATCTAGCTGAAATTTGGGGGTGGGGGGGGGGGGGGGGGGTGTAATACAGATTCACCTCCTCTTCTGTTTTTCCTCTAGAATATAGATTAATCATTGCTGAGATGGAAAAGACTAAACCTTTATCCGTTTTGATTTGGAATGTACCGTACAGATTCTACACTGATTTTACCTTAAAATATATTGAATCCTGTTCTATTGTTATGTTTGTCGATCTTCTCCTTCTCCCTAGTCCCTTCTGTTTTCTTTTGGGTATTGAGTAATTAGGCAGATATATTGCCCTTACTGATGCTGACGTCAGTCATGGTATTTTTTGTGATTGATCCAACTTGCCTCTTTTTTTTTTCCAGTACTGCCACCAATTGCTCCATTTAAGAAATGAATATCTGACATTTTCTATTTGCTGCACAGGACAAATATATGCAGAACAGACTTGTCAGACTTGTATGCGTCTTCTTACAGAGCTTAATACGTAATAAGATTATCAATGGTGTGTCCATCTTCTACCTCACTGCAATTTTGCACTTTCTCACAAGTTACTTTTATTGGCCTCACCCCTGTTTTTATGCTGAATGATTTATATATTCAAGTTTATGTGTCAGTACTACATTATTTTACTTTTTTCCCACCTAATATCAATAAAAAAAATATGATAAAAAAAAATAAAATTACTCCTGCATTGGAAGCATGGAAGAGGCATGATGCTTGCCAAAATTTTCATGGACTTAGGGAGAAAATGTGTTCCTCTAGGACCTTGATGAACAATTTTGTAATTTTGTGGGAAAATTTTACCACTGTACAGGGAAACTGATACTTGGCAGATTTGCTTCAAGGCGTATAATTTTCTTAACATAATGCAGTAATAATATTACTAATCTGAAAGTAATTCTTCCCATTATTTTTAGAGGGACAATGAAATAATTGATCCATTATGGGTGAAACATTTAATTTGTTGATGCATGAGATCTAGATCCTTCTGTTTCTCTGTTTTTCTTACTTTGGACACAAACCTTGAAACAGCCAATACAAAAGAGTTAAGAAACTTTCCACTTTTTCCCCATACTGTTTGCTGACCTTCTGAAGTTCTTGAAATTTTATTGTATTTTGTAGTATTACATTGTTTTCTTCTTATTTCTACAAGGGAAGGGAATTTAAGGAGGTTATGATGAAAGATGATAATGTAGTATTATCTGTGCTCAAAATTAATTGTGTTTGCCCGCTGACTAGTCCCATATCAGACTTCACATTTGGATTGGGCACATAGATCAAGGATAGTTGTTAACTGTTAAAACGCCAGAAGTGACAATATGAAAATTGAAGATGAAGTGTTCGGATAGAGAGAAAAAGATAGAGAAAGTTTGGGGTAGATAGAGATATAAAGATAGAAGAGAAAGTAGGATAGGCCGAGAGAGAAGAGGGGAAAATTATATTTATTTTGATTAACTTGACCGGAAGAGTGAAGTTTATTTTGGGATTTCTTTGATTGGCAAGTATGATGTTATTATGGTAATTGCTGATAGAAGTGAGAGTCGAAGGGTATGGCTGTATTAGACCCTAAGAAAGCATCAGATTGGGGTAAATATTCAATTGCATGGATGTTTTGTGGTGGGAGGGAATTTAAACTGGCAATCCTGAATTCATAGAGGGAAAATGCTGATAATTCTTTCTGTAATTTATTTTGCAGTTCAAGATCTCTTTATCGAAGTTCAGGCCTTCTGTATTGAGTTCTCCCGGATAAGAGAAGCTGCTGGTTTGTTCAGATTACTCAAAACCTTAGAGTGATCTACGGAAGGTTAAGTGAAGTTATTTCATTGCACTTTATCATCTTGACCATCTATCCGAATTTTGTTTGATCATTCTTGTATATACTGACATTACCCCTCATAGATTGTTGTAAAGAGTTTAGAGCAGGGACTGTTGTATTTCAAGCTTATCTTTAGTTATATTGGAGAAAGTGGCAAATGCCAAATCATATTTTTTTGGCCTGCCATTGTTCCTAGGCGAGGTTTGGAATGATATCATTGCAATTAAGATCTCGAAGTTTCAATTTTCCACTGTTTCTCCATTGCCCCATCTTGCGAACTCTAGTCTAAAATTTGGGATTCAAATATTGAAATAAACCCCTCCATTATTTTGATTTTCGTTTGTTAGGTTGAACAATTGAAGTTTCTCTAAATGGGTAGAGAACTGAAGTTGTACATGTATTCTTTATCTTCATAAGATTTTTTTATAATTTTTTTTTTTTTTTAATACCTATAGGTTCACCTATTTTTCATTATCAACTTTTCTTTACTTCAATTCTCCCATTTTTCTCCACGAACTATTGTGTGCGCTATCACCTTATTCTCAATAACAATCATCCTTGACACTGGACCTCGCTGATTCGCTTTGGCCTCCCACCATTGTCACTTACCCTTGCCTTAACCACCCGGTCAAGCACACCTTAGAAATAAGGAAAAATTGCAAAAAATTATCTTTTATAACAACTTTTTTTGTAAAAAAACACCTTATAAAATTTTTGGGAAATTCTCTTTGGTAACACTATAGTTTTTATTTTTCTTAGTGGTAAATTGCCAAAAAACTTATTATTGTTGGTAAACTTTAATTAGTTTTAATTTTTCAATGGTAAACTTAATAAAATAATTTACCTAATTATTAACTATGGTTAAGATTATTTTAAAATAAATATAATAAAATTCCTAAAATACCCTTACTTAAAACACTCAAATACCTAAAATGCCCCCCTTAAACCTAACCTACCATCATTATCTTCATCCTCCTCTTTTTCTTCATCCTTACATTTCACCATCTGACAAACAAGCTCTACTAACAATAATCGATTTTTGCTAAATTTTGTAATTGATCTTCAAATTGCAAAAATCAAATTTTTTAGCCAACCCCATTGATCTTCTTGTTGTGGCTATGACTGTTGCATTTAGAGTTGAAATTAGGCTAACTTACTAGAGAATTGTCCTACAAATTAATCAGAAAATCAAACCTTGCAATTAAATTTGGGGAAATTAGGTTGATAATCAACTGAATTGGGGCTTTATATGCTGAAATTGACGGGCCACTATCTTAATTGAAGTGGGATAGTTGCGAATTTCGATTGGTGCTGCCTTGAGTTATGTTAGTGGCGAGTGCGGTTGTGATTTTTGCTAGGCTGGGGCCAATTGTTGCCGTTGTTGTAGTGTTTGCGACTGTGGAGCAGTTGATATGTGGGTCAATTCGGAGTAGCGCCGCTAATTGCGGTAGGTTGTGGGCTGCAGTTGGTGGTTAAATGGCGAGGTAGAATTGGTGAAGGTGAATGTTGTAGATTGGTGGAACAGGGGATGTCTGGTGAGTTGGTTGTTGTTGGTGAATGGTGGTGTTGCTGTGATGCGTGGAGGTAGCGGTTGGAGAGGGCTGAGATTGGTGATGCAGGGGTGTATTGGGCAGCAAGGTTGAGTGGCGGTTGGAGATGGTGGGTGACGGTGGTTGTGGTCAGGTGGTGCGATAATAGTTGAGAGTGGGTAATGGTGGAATGGGTTAGTTTGAAGGGGAGTGGTTCTGGGCGATGGCGGCAGCTAGGCGGTGGTCTGGTAGTTTTTGGGTGGAAGGATTTTGGATGAAAAGTTGGAATTGAGATTAGGGCTAAATTAGTCATTAAGTCTTTAGTTAACTAAGGTTAAGCTTATAATTTCATTAAGTTTACCATTGAAATTTATAACTAGTTAAAGTTTACCAATGATAATAAGTTTTTTTGCAATTTACCACTGAGAAAAATAAAAACTAGAATGTTACCAAAGAGAATTTCCCTATTTTTTTTGTAAAAGAACACCTAAAACCGCTTTTTTTTTTTTTTTTTTTTTGCGATATCACACCTTAGTCTGGTTTCCGTCCTTTGACTTGGTTTTCAAGCATTGACCTGCACGTGAGAAGCACGTGTTCCGGTGAGTTTCCCCTTTTCTTTTTTATTTCCCCAAATTACCCTCCATTTCTCCAATTTAACTTTCTCTCTCCTTCCTTCTTCTCTATCAAAATCCCAATTATTCACCTTTGATGAAGAAATCTGCATTTTAAAGCATGAATTGTTGCAATTAACCTAATTTCGAGTAGGGTAAGTTGAGGTATTAATGAAATTTCTTGTATATTATGTAGGGTTTTCGAATTTTCATAAATTAGGGTGTGTAATTGAAAATTAGGGTTCTTTGTTTTTGTTTTTGCCCATAAATGATGAAATTAGGAGTAATTTCGAGAGGCCAATGTACACCAATGTGGTCTTTAATTCAATTTTTTTTATTTTGTTTTTGTATGTGCTTGCTCTATTGGGCTTCAATGGAGGAAGGGGATAAAGAGGTGAAGTGGGGTTTTTGGGTGGATGGGGCTGAAGGGGTAGAATTTTCATGGGAGCATATTGGGTGAGGTGGTGTTGGTGAGAGTGGTAGTGAATTAGTGGTGGTGGTAAGGTGGTGTTGGTGGGGTGGCAGTGAGGTGGTGGCGGTGAGGGAAAAGAGAAAAATAAGAAAGGAAGAACATCACGTGACCCACACGTGCAAAGTCAACGTCGGAAAACCAAGTCAAACACCGGAAACCGGGTTAAGGTGTTACTTCGCAATAAAAAAAAAAAGTGGTTTTAGGTGTGTTTTTACAAGAAAATTTTTATAAGGTGTTTTTTACAAAAAAGGTATTATAAAAGGTGGTTTTTTTGCAATTTTTCCTAGAAATAAAAAATATTGGTAATAAAATTATAAATTTGCATCCTATGTTCTTTTTTCTTTATTTTATTCCCTTTCTTAAATTCGATCCGATCATTTTCTTTTATCTGAAGCAAACAACTTCTAAATTGAATTCTTGGGCACCATGGCCACCATCTAAAACATTAATACAACTAAACTACGAGTAGTTGACATCTATACTAATCTCTTTTTTTTTTTTTTTGCGAATTTAGCCTATATCATTGAGCATTCTTTCTATAGCATATTAATGGTTAGCAACTTAAACAACGGATCTGGTATTGAATCGGAGCATAAACATATTGTATGTTACTATCATCAAGTTATTGACCCTAGATCACATAAAAGTCGATCAATAGTTGTGAAGTAGTTCATTTGTGATTTTACGCTCTGAACCATGCTATACAGTATGATACACCCATCGTATACAAGTTTATGACATTCTCAAACTTATGTAATTAAATGGTTTACAACGGAATTTTTGGGTAAAATTTATGAATCCCGCCGGTGAGTTTAATTTTCTAACCCACCGGCAGGGGGAAATTTTTTTTGAAGTATCCCAGGATCTAACCTGCTCTGATACCATGACAAATTAGAGAGAAGAGTGAATAGAATGGCTTTGTATTGCTTGATCATTATTCATCAATAGGTTGACTATTTATACAAAACCTAATCTCATAAGATAGGAAACAATATTCCTAAAAAATATACTTAATAATATCTTAACATATAATAAACCTAAATATATTATTCTCCTAATAAGATTAATACGGAAAATATATCACACATATATTTTCCGATATTATCTCTAACAATTTTCTTGTTCCTTGCAATCTAGCTAATAGGAAAAGGGAAATGTATCACCTTCATATCATGCAGACCATAGTGTACGTTAATCTTCTAAAAAGATTAGGCTACAGACCCAATTGTCATTTGTCCTATTGTATTTAAGCCAGCCAAAATCCATGAACTATTTTCATCATAATTAAACGTAATAATGTTGGATTACTAATAATGTCCAGATTCATGTATTAGCCACCTTAACAACGGGTACATTCGTTGGTACGGCATGATCATTAATTCATTATAGTCCTCTAAAATCTAGGTTTATTATTTAACATAATATAATATTTGTACATTATGGTACATTATGGTACTAATTATTTAATTAATTTAGGACGCATCTAAATCATAATGGATTATGTTCCTAATTATAATAACGATAGATTCTTTTGTACATTATTGTGCGCCTACCCTAAGATTAGACATCATACGTGGGTAATACTATAACTCAAGCTTCTCTTAATTTTTTATAATTTCTAGATTAATTAACTTTTGTTATATGGATTTGATCTTAAGCACTAAGTTAACAAGGTGTTAGTAATGATCTTCGGATCTTGTGGAAAGCTGTTTTATTCTATTTTTTAAGATTAAGTAAGATTTTAAGACCAAATGCTTAAAATGGCTTTGTTGTATAAAGTTATATACCTTGCTTCTTACTACTACTTGATGTTTCCAAAATTATTTGATCAAATTTATGTGAGACAGGTTACGAAATACACATCTAAGACAGTTCGATTGTAAACCTAATTTTAGGATAAAATGGGTGTATAATGTATGACAAGTCACTAATTTATTTATTTATTTATTTTTGTTTCTTATGCAAGTTAACTTGGTGATCCAAAGCCTATTAAAGTCTGACTAATTTAAAGTCAACTGGAAAACCGTACTCTTTCATAAGGTAAAACATTTCTCTTACTAGCTAATCCAAATACTTTTTGATCTCATAAAAGTCATCTCATATTCTACAAAATAAAAAATAATTTATGTCTTATTGTGCTTGTACTTCTTATAGAGTTGAGTATGTACAGACTCACAGGACTGATCATTAATAGAATAATAATGATATATTTTCTTTATATCAAAATACTCAGTATATGCTTATTTTTATGGTGATCCGAATGTTCATTGTATAAGTAAAGCATTAGAAAGTTTATAATGTATATTGATTACAAAATTTAATTGAAAATTTTATGCATTACCAAAAAGAAAAATGCATATTATAATTTAATTAATTTTTATTATTTTTATTTCAAATGGAAAACATAATCTAATAAATTGTTCACACCATACACTCGAATGGCATATGTGTTTTGTGACTTTTGTCATAAGTTTCCACCTTAAAGTACCAATTTGATATATGTATTCAATGCTTAACATAGTAATAAAGGGTGTTGTTTAATTTGATGAAATTCATTCTTTATCTAACCAAGCATGAGAAATTTAATTAAAACTTTGGTTAAATAAAATAACTAACGTCAATAATATCATGAAACTTGAATATAGATCGAAGAACGCAAAAATTAAATTGTAAGACATAAATGAAGCATATGATCAATCAAATTTCCACCAAAGGTATACTATTATATTCAATTAGTTTCACTAATGTCAATGTATCGACTATACAAATTCGATATGATAAAAATATCAAACTATACACTTCACATGAAGTTCACACAAATCTTCACAAAATAATTTAGCACTTGGATAATATGCCTAATAAAACCATTCTAATTGAGATCAAGAGTTTATACAACTCTCTAACTCTTTCTTCCAATGGTTCCACCACTTGCTCTAATGCCCTACAACTTCTACGTAAATCATCGATTTCGATACTTTTTTGTGACTTCACTTGATCTTGTACAAATCTAGCATCCATCACCATCTTTTCTAATTCATTCATCATCCATGGAGCACACTTCTTTCGCCTTTCGGCCTCCTCGTTCAAAGCCACTTGCAACTCATTCAAAGAGCTTGACCATGTTGTAGACAACTTTGACCTTGACTTTAGAAGCCCTTGTCTAGATTTGAATGACAAGGCTCTTTGAAAAAGTTGGCAACTCATTGATGCTACTTCTCTTGAACCACTTAGGGCTTCATGCAATTCAAGATCTTGTTCACCTTGATTAACATGAGTCGTCTCTTTTCTTCCCATTAGACGACATAATTTGGGGCTACACTTATCTAACGCCGCACATTGTGCCTCAACTTTACTACACTCCTTAAGCATTTCTTGACTACGCCCTTCTATTGCAAGAGATCTCACAACGGATTGTAATGTATCTTCGTACTTGTGAACCACGTCTATCTTTTCTACCAAACCATTACAAGCATCGAGCAACTCGATGTTGTCTTCTAGGTAAGATTCTATTGTTTCCTTATCCAATTTGGATAAAGTTACATTACTAGCACTCTTGATCACTTGCTCTTGTGCTACTTTTTGTGTTACAATAGAAGCATCAAGAACCTCAACTAACCAACTAGCACTAGCATATTCATACTCGGATGCTCTAAGAGCATTAAGCTTTTCTGTAACTTCTTCTGAGAATTGACTCTGTACAGGCAACGGTGTGACCATCGACAAATTAGTCGATCGTCTTCCCGTTGGTAGCCGTGATAGGCTTCTAAGGAAGGATGTAGCTCCCATTTTTTCTTTGTCTTTGAATGATCACCTAAGTCTCAATAGTTTTTCTCCTATGGAATGTATTTGAATTTTTTGAAAGTTTAGGTTGTTTGCTACTAAGTAACGTATGTCACCTAGCTTATATATACATGCATAAAAACCTTATTATAAAAAAAATAATTGGTGCTCCTTACTAAAGGAGCCAAAGGTGGGCCCTCATTGGTGGCTTGTGCCCTTTGGAAGGGTTTAAGGTGGACCAATTATCAACGAGAAATAAGGATTTTTAGTGGGTCCCACCATAACTAAATTATTGGGATTGATGATTAACTACTAAATGAGCTGTATTGAATACTGTGTTCCTCCCAAATTGCGCCACGTATCAAATTAGCATGCCCTTGAATTGGATGAACCATGCATCACCCTGCCACCCGTTACAAAAATATGTCTTGGAATTACAACCGTATAAAAATAAAATACCTTATACTAAAATTTAATTAAATTAATTAGTTGTGTAATTAGTTTAATATAGTTAATTAGTTAGATCTAATCCTATGTCGTGGACATTGTAAGAAAAATGACCTCCACATGGCATGCAAATGAAACTGAGCATGGACTTATGTTGTTTGGTTGTTTGCCACGTTTTATTAATTTGCATGATATGATCATATTTTTTTGATATAATATAATGTTACATGTATAATATAATTGTATAATATATAGTTTTATGATCAATTATGGAATGGGGTGTGATTTGTGCAAAGTACAATAAAAAAGGGTTTTCTTAATTTGGCACTTTATTAGTAGAATTGGAGTATTAAATTTGCTATAATTAGCTGGAAAATTGGTATCTGGTCATTGAACTTTGGATACTATGAAATCATGTGTTCATCATCAATGTTTCTATTTGTATATATAATAATAGGATTATGAATTTTATAATCATCATCAAGTAGGGTTCTTTTACCTAGAATATATGCTAAGGACTAAAGTGGGTAAGCTGAAGATCTGAAGCTGTGTACTACAATTTCTTTAATACAAGTATATTTTAATAATATGGATGTTGATTATTGTCCTTAAAAAAAAGCGGTTACTATTGTGAAATCTGTGGCTACGTAATGGTGCAACTATTTCAGTCGATACTATCCAGACATATTTACAAATAAGTTATAAAAGTTTGTTGCAAATTTTGTATCCGACCTTGTTGGAACACAAAAGACACCCATCTAGCAATAATCGACCCTTTATAGAAAGTAAAATTTCTTATTTTATGCTTTAATCATGATCGGTTAGAGATGACGGGCCTAACTGTAATCCTTGTATGTTGATTTATTTTTCTCATAAAAGTTATAAGGTATTGTTAGAGAGGTAGAAAAACAAATAGCTTTGCAAGCAAAGATGTAGCACAACAAAGATCGATGAAGTTGCTCAAAATTTTGTAATAAATTCACGAGTACTACCACTTTCTATACTATTATTTATTTTACCATTTTAGTGATGGGGAGTCACTAGAACTTGAAAACTGACTCGTATTCAATTATCTGATTCAAAACCCAAAATCATTAATTTGGCTCAATCAACCCTAAGTAACTTGCTAACCAATATCGTTAATAATGATTTTTATATCATGATAAATGTAATGACAATATGTTTAACAGATCAAGGACAAAGGTGGGTAAGCAAAAGATCTGAAGTTGTGTGCTACCATTTCTTTCCATTTATAATATTTGACATTGGTTGTCTTTAGAAAGAAGTGGTCACTATCATGAAATGTGTGACTAATAAGCTTACGATCGGATAGGTGAATAAATAGACGGCAAGCACATGCAACTCAACAACAAAGCTACTAGCTTAATTGGAGTTGAAGTAATACATTCAAACTACTGTATTTTGTTGCCAACTATTGGGAAACTTTAATTTGTGGTTTGAAACTTTGAAAGATTCAAAATATCCCGCATCTCACTAATTTAATGAAGTTTCTATAACTTTTTTAATTAATAACTTTCGCATGAACTTCCACTATTCTCTTCATTTTAGTTTCTTAGTAGTGGGATTATATTCCTTACCTTTTAAGTTTCAATGAAAAAACTAATTTGTATTTAAATATCCATTTTAACACCCAGAATCACACAACTCTAGTGACAACCTAACTATCATCTCATCTCTATTATTCTCTCAAGTCACAAAATAAAAATCCCACATTTTCTAAAAATCCGTCTTGTATAGCTAGCTTTGCTTAGGGTCTGTTCACATTTACTTAATTTCAATTCAGTTCAGCTCCAATCAGTTCAGTTCAATTCAATTTAACTCCAATCAGTTCAACTCATTTCAGTTCAGCTTCTAATTTCCATCTCTCATAAAATATTCATTTAAGCTCAGTTCAGTTCAGGTCAATTCAGCTCCAATCAGTTTAGTTTAGTTCATTTCAGTAAATGTGAACAGACTCTTAACCCTTAACTTAGAGACTTTTTTTTTACCCCTGAAAAATGGCAAAAAAGGGCCCACATGAGAAAAAGCTTTTGCTACCCAATAAGAAAAGAAGGCCCAACAAACAAATCCAACGCCGAGGCTCTACATTATATTGCCGCACTTGGAGCCCAAATCTGCAGCTGCCAAATGTGGTAAAATCCAAATTCCATGCAAGCTCTACACCTCCATTGAATGCCCAATTGCCACACATCACATCTGACATCTCGGCCTATTACAGCATAAGCCCCCCAACAATGATGGGAGGAATTTTAAAGGGAGGTAAGTTAGACATTTGTAAATGCATAACATTGATTAAAATATTTTTAAAACACATGATATAGAGAGAAAATAGGAGAGAGATAGGAAGAGAGAGGTCTGTAGGTGGACCCCACCTATTTTTTGGTCGGAGTGTATCACGTGATGGAAGACCACATGTTGATTGTTCCACTGAAAGTTTATATGGTACCATTGAATCCTCAGTGATACTATTATGCATAAATTTTGTACAACTAAATGCATATATAATACCATTATGTGCATATATAGTATCACTATATATTCAGTGGTACCATTTGATCATCCAATGATACCAGAATATGCATTCGTTTGTACATATGTATAATTACATGAATACCCCTTGTTATGCATTTGTAAATGCCTAACTTTCCTCCATTTCTAGTTCCTCACAATGCTGGCTATGGTTAGTCACCCAGGTTGAATACTTCATATAATTGCAAATTCTATGCAATGATATTATTTGGCTATTAAAATCTACATGTCATCCAAAAGGATTGTAGTCCAAAAGGATGCTTTAGGTATCCTCAATCAAAGAGGCTGACCTAGCTTTCCTCACTCAATAAAAAAAAAAATAAAAAAATAAAAAAATAAAAAAAAATGAAATTTACATGTTGCATAGCCAAATGTAGTAACAAAACTAATTTGAAATAGTATACACCTCACAAGCATAAAAAAATGTAAATACGCATGGTAAAAAGTTTATTCAAACTACATATTACCATATTAGATGAAAATAAAAAGTTCCACTTGAATATGTTTTCTTGTTTTGGATTAACCAAGAGAGTACTAACTACCCTCGATTTTCATTGGACTTTATAAAATTTTCAATTACAAATATCAATTGAAAATGAAAAGAGGTATTGTTTCATTTCATTATTCGATCCAAATTTAATTACAAACAAATAATGAAAAAGTGAGACTTCAAATCATTAATTTGCTCAAATATATAATTTCGTATATAAAAAAAATTAATACAAAAAGTTTGAGATACAAACACATTATAACGTACGGAGTACATACCTTATGACTCAAATAAGTTATCATACCAATTCCTTATTCAAACATGCAAACTTGCAAAGTACGTACAAGACAAAATAACCTATGCTTACCTAGCATTCAAACAAGTCGATACACATTGAACTCATCACCCTCTTTGCTCTTTTAGTTTTAGTTACTTCACTAGTTCATTTTTTTTTTACCTTTTGAGGAATCACTAGTTCAATTTTTTTTTTTTTTTTTTTTAAAATTTATTTTTATAAAACTACTAGTTCACTTTTTTTTTTTTTTTTTTTTTTTAAAGAAATTAAAACTAGTTCACTTCATTGTTTTCGACTTTTCATTCCTGCAATTTTAAGCGCGAAATTAACCGATGAGGCGATAAAAATAAAAAATAAAAACCCTAAAATTAGTATCGGTTAACCAAATATAACGACGACACCTGTACTTTTCCAAACCCTTTGAAAACCCTCGCTTACTTCCCATTATTCTCTCTCCTCTTTCGCGTAGGGTTTTTCCAAACTCTCCCCAATTATCTCCGCCGCTAAATTCGCCGCCGATCAATTTTCCGGCAAACAACGCCGCCGTAGTTCGGAGGAGAGAGATAATTCAGAGGGATTATCATGGGAGTTGAGCCGGCGAATTATACCAAGGAAGAACAGTATCAACATATGGAGGCTGATGATAATATTGATCGAACTGATTCTGAAATTGTTTTTCATATTCGTCAAGCTCTTAAATCTGCTTCTTCGGTATGTAATTTATTATTTTTGAGATTTAATTTGGTGATTTTTTTGTATTTTTTTCAGTGTTTGATGTGGTAAATTTGTGTTTGTAAAAGTATGAATTGAATTTGTTTGATGCTTAGGAAGTGAAAAGTGTTTGATTTGAGGTGATTTTTTTGTTGATTATAGTATTAAATTGTGTTTAATTTTGTGATTGGGTGATTTAATTAGGTTTTTTCTTTAAATGTTGGCTTCAGGGTGATGCATTTTGTTAATTGTTTGTTCGTTTTTTAGCTATTTTTTGTTATCAATCAATTCGCATTGGTTTTGAAAGAAATCGGAATTGAGTCTGTACAAGAACATCTCCAATAGGAAGAGGAGGATGAGACGATGATTGTTATCCAAACTCCTAAGGGAGCTCAACATTAGACGATTTAGCAAAAATGAGAACAATTAGCAAATTGATAACTACAAATATAAGTAGGTCATTTTTTTTTAATAAATTTTGCATAAGTATTATTGATACAAATTATAAGGGTAATGTGGAATCCCAATTTGAGATTCATGGGAGAGTAATACCATTGGACTTTTGAGTGTTAGAAAAAAAATAGATTTTGAGTTTCACTATTGGAGATGAGAAAGTTGTTACAGAGTACAAAAGATTTATGAAACCTAAATTTATTCTCGCCGATGGTATGATTTTATTGTGGATTTTTAAGTACAGTTTTACTCTTGGAGTCTTGGGCACATACTTTCCTCTGCCCTTGCTGAGAGTGTGTTATGGGTGATGTGCTTTAATGGCTGA
Source organism: Chenopodium album (assembly GCF_948465745.1). Taxonomy (NCBI): domain Eukaryota; kingdom Viridiplantae; phylum Streptophyta; class Magnoliopsida; order Caryophyllales; family Amaranthaceae; genus Chenopodium; species Chenopodium album. The sequence continues at coordinate 5,668,879 of NC_137855.1, forward strand.
GTACTTTACTATATCTTCCTTTTGCTTCAATAAGATCAACACTATCAAGATTCTATTTCTTTAAATTTCAAGTACAAATTTCAAGGAAGAAAGAGAAAATATCAAAAGTTTAAAAGGAGTATTGAGCTTACAAAAAGAAGAATTGAAAACAATATGCCCTTAGAGTTTTTGTTAATACAGGGAAGAGTACTGTGATGTAAATTACCATTTTTTTGTAATTGTTTTTGCTGTGCGTTATGAGTTTGACATGCACCTTGTAGGATGAGAATGATGATTACAACGAACTCATTGGGTTGCTACATTACAATGATCATCTCTCCCCCGAGGATGTGGCTATGCTTGTGGTAAGCTTTTATTCAATATGGAAGTTGCTTTAGGTAGTAGTCTGTAGACTATGTACATGCAATTTCTGGCTAAAATGCATCTCTCATTGGTTGGCAGACAAGTTTGAAGGCCTTATCCGGTGCAGTTTCATGCATAGATACTGTGCACCATGGGAGTCTTCTTGATACCGTAAGATTTTTGCACTCATTTCATTAAATTTGTTGAATTAATTTTCATGTGAGATCCTGAGTTTTTACTAATATTGTCCTCTAACTTCTCTTTCCTTTTTTCCTTATGGGTACATGTCTCATATGAATCCTCTTTTATTTTTCATTGTCCATTGGCTGGAAATATATAGTGATTTATAGCCGTTTATTGTGGTGCATTTTTTTTTCCTCGGCTTCTTAAAGTATACATCTTGATTATGGGTGATTGGGTGACACATAGCGTGCTGTAGTTGATGTAAGCATTAGTATTGGTGCACATGGAATCATAACTCATATGGGGTGAGAGAAAAGCGGAAAACAAATTACTTCTAGATTTGTGGCGACAAGGGTATATTTGGGGAATAATGGTGTTGTGTACCCAAAAAAGAAGTGAGAAACTATCTGGGATTTGGGATTGTCTAAGATAGGGAATTTTTGGAAAACATTAGAGGATGGATTGATGGAAGGACTAGCTTTTAGCAGAATAGCAGGATCCATGAGATTACCTTGACCCAACAAGCTTCACTTATTTTGTTACTCTAGAGCACTCTTTTAATACTATGCGTTTAATGCATCTGCTTGATCCACTAGTTCCTAGTGTAATATTTTTTTCACACCCGTGTCTTGCCACAGCTGTGTATAGTAATTAGATTGTGCGATTGTACAGATTTTTAATATGAGCTTGTGGAGCTATGGTCCCGAGGTCATGGACGCTTTGATCGAGCTAATTATATCCCTGGTATGTGATCATATATGGACCTTGATTCTGTAAGGCCTTTGTTTCTCTTGTCTCACTTCACATGCTGCAGGCTGTCTCCAGTGGTAAATATGTTGATTCATGTTTGGATATGCTTGTATGCAACTTCACTCCTCCCAAGAGGTTCATAGAAGCTCTAAAGTGGCCATATGGTGTTGCAAAGAAGGATCACGTTTTGGTTAGGGTGCATTCTGCTTTGGAATATATTTCAGGCCTGGTTCCACTTGCGCCGTCAAGATTATTACCCATTGTTTTGCAGAGAATGCCAAAAGTTTTTAATAACCTGCAAGAAACTGTAAGTTTAGATTCCTGATTCTCAGTTTAAAAGGGATGTGTTTGCTGTAAAATTTTTGTGATGAGCTGTATGCAATCTATGCGTATATGCCCTTCCCTACACTTTGTTTGATGCTGTTATCAAAGAGTTACCAAATGGAATTATAACAAATCTTGAAAGAACTCAGGAATAGCATCTATAAGTTTGATGGTTTTGTGTATATCACGATTTAAAATTAAATTTTGCTCATTTATTATTGTAATCTACTTGTAAATAATGCTAAGCCTATTGTAATAACTATGAACATTCTCATTAGATAAAATAAGGGCTAAAATAAAAGGTTTTAAATACTTAAGAAGCATGTTAAATTAGTTTACAAACTTAGTGAAGGAAAGTCCACTAAATTCTAAACTAATAATATATACTAACCAAACAATTGTAAAATCAACCCAAAATTAGCGAAAAATTAATGAGAAAGAAGATAGAACTACATCAATGTTGCTTCTTCAAGCTGGAATTTTTAAATTAAAGAGTACGGGTTAATGAAGAGAAAGGACAATAAAATTTCAAATTTGAACAACTAAGTAAAGAATAATGAAACAGGTTTTATTGAGAAGAGTGTCTAGTCTATAATTTGATTTAAATCATTCTAGTTTCCAATGATTAAAGAGGGGGTATAGCCCAGGAGGAGGGTGATCAGGCTGGGAGAGAGGTTGCCGTCAGATTACTGGAGGAGGATGGAGGAAGAGAACTTTTCAAGGATTTTTTTTCTTCTCGTGGATGAATACGTTATATGGTCTTTGCATCCTACCTGTCAGATGTTATGTTTAGTATGTTGCTGTAACTCGTTGTATTTCTCATATCTTTTAAAAAGATGTCTATTTCAGAGAGTCATGTTTATTGTTTGGGTGATGATCATTGCCAATATGCCAACCAATATATGGGATTCTTTCTTCCATGAAATACTCAGGATTGTATGTAGTTATTTCAACCTCTTGTTATTGCATCTGTCTTCAAGCTGGCAGAAAGCAAGGGAAGGAAGAAATGGCTTTTCATTTTGATAAGAAGATAGTGACAAAGTCCATGGACTTTCAGGTTAAAGGCAGATTAGAGGATGATGGAAGCCTGACATTTGTGACAAGATGGGAGATAGTGGACCCCTAGCAGTCAGAGTGGGGAATTTTGGAGTACCTTAGTATGAAGTCATAATTTGCGTAGTGGGCTAAACAGCAATGATGCAATTTGTGGATTCAGTGCTCTTACCCTCCCTCCCTCCCACTTTGCCATTCTTATTTTATGTTATATCTCTATGCAGTGTCAAGAAAAAGTATATAATCTGCGTTGATGTGATTTTGTTGTGCCTTCACGTGTTCTTTCAATTATATCACTGTTAATGTGAGATGTTATTGTAGGTGGTGGTGATGTTTGTAGAAAACATGTTCAAGCTGGAAAGCAGTGCTATTGGGGAGCTGGTTGGCAGGAGAATGCTAATCATGGCTGTGGTTGACTTGCTGATAGATTTTGACGTGAGTATGCTGAAGTAACATGTAGTAGAGACAACACTTTGCTACACCCATTACCTTCAAATAATCATTAGCTATTTTGTTTTTCTATGTAAATACCCTTTGTTTTAGCATTTTAAAATGACAGTTTTTACTTCTGTTTTGCTATTGTTCTGTGGTATGTGTAGGTGGAGGTTGGATGGGATGATATTCTAGAGGAGAATCCTCAGAAAGGCATTTTTGAGATGGAGTTGGAAGACGAGCAGATATTAGATGATGAGGATGATGATGACGATGGAGGTGGGGTATGTTGATTCTCTTGTTATCTTGATTACTAAATTATGCATCTGTGGATCTCTTCTGGTTTGATATTGCTCAATTAATGCCAGTTTAAGAACTTTATTTTGGTAATGATGAAGAACTATACTTGAAGAAACTCCCATTTACACCCCCCCAACCTAAAGCCCGTTTAAGTAGCATCTATTGATATCATGCCAATTTGAATTGTGCAGTTTGTGAGAGAAACCTCAGGTCAGAGACGTCTTTGGAAAAATCGAGTAACTGACAAGTTAGAAAAATTGGATAGCCTTATGGTTGCTACTTTTGAGCATCTAAAGTATTGCAAAGACAATGGTCGTTTGGTTGAGGTACTTTCTGAATTTCTTTTTGTGTCAAGTAATGTTCACATACCTATGTTCTGTACTATCTCAATGCCTTTTATTCTAAATTCTTCTTTGAATATGATTAGGTGTTTGAATCTCTCCTCCAGTCATTTCAGATTACAGTTCTGAATGCTTACAAGTCTAAATTTGCACAGGTAAAGTATCTCATGATACTCTGTTAGAATGAATTATCCAGTTTACGAAGATTATCTGCATTAAATGTACTACTAGTTCACATGATAAAGTTTTGTTCCTGGAAGACTTTATAACATTTGGGAAGAAACTTTTGTAGATCATTTTTTATATTGTTTTGAGACTCCTCTTTGCTCTTAGCCTCCTACATCTAAATCTTATGTGTATCTTTAGGTGGTTGCGTGCTTGTGGTTTGATGCTGAATTTTCACATGAGAATTTTTTGTTTTTTCTCCTTCTACTTTGAAGTTGAGGCCACTTCATATTTCATGGTGGAATACAATTCGTGGTGCAATTACCTTAAGCCATGAGTAAACTATAGATTTTTTAAAGTTAACAATCTTTGAGGTCATGTGATTGTGATGATATGACTATGAAGTATTTCAAAGTGGCGCTGAATGACTTTGGGATACTTTTGACTGAGGGGTATCACTGTACCAGTGCTATATACTTCTAGCTAAAGCATCTTTTTGTTTTGAATAATGATTGATATACTTTTAACATTTTTATAAAGCCATTCAAGTACTCCATTTTTTTTTTTTGGGTGAAAACTCAAGTACTCCGTACTCATTATATATGGTGCCTTGTCATTTAAGGCATTTCAAGAAACCCATAATTTCTAACAAAATCATTTCGGTTTCCTCACCATAGTACCATAGCTTTTCTCTAATTGTATCCCTTAAAAGCTTAAGATATAATTTTTTTAAACTGTCAAGTAATTAAGACTTCAATTAACTTTTTTTGAAAATGATTTTTTTAAATTGTTACCTTATTTTGGTCCACTTTCTTTAACAAATGTGTACTTGAAAGTGAGGAGAAATGTAGATAAGTTATCAACAAATGAATATTAATCTACATTCTCTTTGAATCAGGCTCTCTCTTTTATCCATAAAGAGGAAAAAAACGCAATTTCGTTCTCTATCCTCTTTTCTTTGGCTTCAATTAGTAGAATAACTAGGCTGGTCTATGTGAAACAGAGGGAGTACTAATCATAGAATTTAGGCTTAAATTAACTAAATGTAAGGTTCATCATACCTTTTCTTTCCCAAAGTCAAGGGCACTCCTGTATTTTTGTTAACTTATGCTATCTTGATGGAAACTTTTCAAGGGTATATTTTCCCAGTATTTTGCCTTTAAAATTAATACTTTAGAACTAACAATAGATGAGAAGGATAAAAATAAAAAAATTCCCAAGGTGTTATTTATATTTTATTTATTCACAGTATATCTCCATTTATTTCATACTTATACTTCCTTGATGTTAGTCATGGTTCATGCGGCACGTTGTTAGAGAAATAAATTGATGCACTCATGTTATACATTATTTGATGAAGTTTTGATTTTTGATGATTCTAGTCACTTTATAGTAACCTGTATTTTTTCTTGCTGCAGTTTGTGATTTTCTATGCCTGCTCTCTAGATTCCGAAATTTGTGGCACAAGATTTGCTGAATTTCTTGCGGATATGTATATTTGCTGCAGCTTTCCCCCACTTACTAGGTATAATCATATGTCCACTATGTGATAAATGTGATATGCTGTAGTTTTTTATAAATATTCCTGCAATTGTAGGCATTGAACATATTAGATTGTAATTACACTCCCTTTGGAATTTCGGTAAAGGGACATGTTGAGTTATTGGTGTTTTTATTAATTTGTCTGTTTAACTCTAATCTTTTCCTTAAAATTTGTTCCAAGTGCACATGTTGCAATTATAGAAAAAAAAGAAAAAAAAAATAAGAGCATGCACACATGTTATAGACGTACAATATACGGTACATGTTGACCTACTCCTACCATGAAATCTGGTATCTTACCTTTATGTCTTCATTATTCACCAGGCATTTGATATTTGTACTGCTTTTATGTGTAGTTTGTGTTGCTAATTATTTTACATCCCTTTTGTTTTTGGGTGCTGTGAAATGGGCCTTCGTTTTACGATTCTCATGTTGATCTTGTTTAGGATGAGTGCTGTTGCATATCTGGCAAGTTTCATGTCCCGTGGAAGGTTCCTGTCTACACCCCTTGTTGTGAACATTTTGGGAAGGTAATTGATTCAGCATTTTTGTGAAATTAATTTATCTAATCCAGTTTGGTGCAAATGTCTACTAAATGCTATTAATCTTATTTGATTTGTGATAAATTTTTCAAGATAAAGGCAATTTCTAACATTCGTAAAATTTCAGACTTGCCAAGTGCTGCTCAGATTATTGCAGGCTTCAAAGTGGCAATTCTGATCCAAAAATTCATAGAGTATTTTATGCTGGATGTCAGGTAATATCCTTACTCCCCTGCAGCTCGATTTCTCTATTGTTCTATGTGCCCTTTTTGACAAATTGCTTAAGTGGTCCTTTGTCATACAATGTAAATATGTTGATTAAAATGGTCCATCTTGAAACAATATACTAGCTGTGTTTTCTTTTGATGTATTCCATTACTTTTAGCTTTTATTTCTAGGAGAGTTGAGCATTTGAGTGGTGTCAGAAAACTGCTGATAAATTGATAGACGTGTATCGGAAAGTGGGGTGTAATAAGAAAAAAATTTGGATACTGTGGCTGAGGGGTCAAATTATAAAATGCGAGTAAATGTGTAGATATTGTGGGGGTAATGGGTCAAATTATAAAATGTGTTTGCCAAAAATTGAATAAAGAAGAAATGGATACATCCAGCGGCGAGTTTAGCCATCCTTGTGTTGATAAAACAGAGTGTATAATATTTTAGCCTTTTAGAGTTTTAGGTATTATATGTATTCGTCTTATAATTAAAAGTAAAATGAAAATTTTTGTAACATCCCTCTTCCATAACAAGAAAAATATTTAAATAGACGGCATAGGTTGTTTGCTTGGCGTAAATGTTCCAAGTTTGCATTATAAATCTTCATTCGTGGATCATTGTAAAACAGTAAATATCTGAAACATAATTACCCCACCCCTGTTCCAAGTTTGCATTATAAATCTTCATTTGTGGATCATTGTAAAACTGTAAATATCTGAAACATAACCCCCCCCATCCTGAAAAAAAAAAGAAAAAAAGAAAATGTAAAGGGGTTTCAACATCTCTGATTCTCTGTGTACATCATTGAAAAATGGAAATGAAAAGTATCTAATTCTTCCTATTCTTTACCTATAAATCTGAAGAATTTTGAGAGCTATTTTTTTTAGTAAAACATCTGAGAACTTTTGTGTCTGGATACATTCTGTAATCTGAGCTGAAATTGATAGAAGTGGCTATTTTCTACAAGCGAAAACCATGTTATTAATGTCTTGTCCCCCCTCCCACCCCCCTTTCTCCCTCTGATGACATTTAGTACATTTTGTTATGTTGTGTTATTGATAAGCATGAAATGTTGTTGAAGTCTTAGTTTAAGGATTGCTTTGTAATTCTCTTACACGTCCGTTGAAACTAGTTTTGCTACTCTTTTAGGATGCAGCAGCTTCTAATTTCTTCTATTGCAGGCCATCATGTATGTTCTCTGTTTCCGTATGAGATCTATCATCGACATTCCAAATCTGAAATCACAAATCTCTGGTTTTCCCTTGAGTCAAATATTTACGAGTCATTTGGAGCCTTTGAAGGTTAATTGTTTGCTCAAAATTGTCAAATTATCTGAAATTTTCTCCTCTGATATTTGATGTGCCTTTTTAATGTTTGATAGACCTTTCTAATGTTGATTTTATTTTATTTTATAAATGCCAACAATCAGGTTTGCTTGCCATCAATTGTAGAGGAATTTTTACAGCAAGCAAAATCAGCTAATTTACTTCGTAAAAGTGGTACTCCTGTTTTTCATGATATGCTAGAGTCTGAACTTTCTAAAGCTTTTGGTGGGATTGAAAGGCTTGACATGTTCTTTCCATTTGACCCATGCCTATTGAGGAAAAGTGACAGGTTCTCTTCTTATTTTTATTATTTCTTTCTCTATAATATTTTACACAACTTAGCCATGGGAATGTTCACTACCTTGTATACCATGCTCCATGTGTGTGTGCTATGCATATGATGTAGGGGATGACATGCGATCCAATTAATAACTATACTATTATTGTTAGCCAAGCTGTCGGTCATTATATGCATGCATAGTTAATAAATTTTTGGCACCTGATATGAGAGGGGTACCTTCATTAGGAGCTGCTGATAACTCTCGACTCTCAAGATAACAGCCATATTTTTTTGCTACAAACATTGCACTTATGATCTGGGCCTGGCATTGAAAAACTCCCAATATAAATGCTCACTTAATATTGTTAGTTTTATTCTTTGTAAATCATGAAGTGAAGGTAGAGAGGAGGGATTTATAAATTATTCCCTTAACTGGTATGCCAGATGAAGACCATTTGCTTGTGTAGATTGCAGTAATACATGAATCCCTTGTCCCTGCTTTGTAGCCATTGTAGGTGATTATTATACTTTCTCTATTAGAATGTCTGTATGGACTATCATATATCTTCACTATGCGAATTCAATGCCACTATATTGAGTTATATGTCATTCATTATATCTAGTATAATTACGGAGTATATTTATTATTCCAGAACAATCAAACTTTATTTAAGTGGATGCTTTGTGTGAACTGCTGTCCTCATTCTGTACATTTTTCAGTCTGATTAAAGTTTTCTCACTTACCTCCAATTGTGCGCATTTCTTCTATTAAGGATTCTCTAAGACATTTCTGTGTAGAAAATGACATTGGAAGCTGGTTGTAATTTTCATTCACTATGACTTTACTATTACCCTTTATAGTTTTGGCTTTTGAGAACCATAGCAGCCCTAAAGATAATTTAAAATACGAGTAGAATATTCCCTCTCTGAAATTAGAATTTGATGTGAAGATGATTAATGCCAAGTGTTATGTATGGTATGCATATTTAGTTTGTGTGGCGAATTAAGGCAAAAATGACTTGGCATATGTGCCTAGTGTAAGCGAAGTAATGGATTGGATGTTGTATACATTTGGCATGATGTTTTAAGGATCTTATAGTCGGCGGTGTAATCTCCATTTACAGTGTTTTAAGTAACTTGAAATTTACTTGTATGAAATAAACCTGAACTTATTACAATTTATATGAGTTGTAAGTTGAACTTGGGTATTTTTTAACTCTTATTTAAAGTTATTTGTATTCCTGTACATGTATTATTTAAACTTATCTACCCTTTTTAGAACTTATATGAACTTGTTTTTAGGTGCAGATAAAGTTAATAAAACATGGCCATAATATGAATATGTCCCTGGTGTTGTGGTTTCTGAATAGTTTCCATTGTTAATAACCATTGTTTGAATTTTGCAGTTCCATTCGGCCAAATTTTGTGTACTGGTCTATGGTTCGTAAAACATATGAAGATGATGAAGGCAGCAGCGACGAAGATGTTGATGTTTTCTACCCAGAAACGAATAGAGCAGCATCCCGAGATGAAGGGATTGTAGAAAGTTTTGAAGATGATTATCTTGACGAGTTTAATGATACATTGAACCGAATGTCCATCACGCCGAAAGATTCTACACTTAAAAGTAGATTTGGTCGTAATTCACAAACTCCTATGCAAATGCCGTCTAAACTCAGACCATCTATGAGCCCGGAATCTTCGTTTTGAATTTCCATTTTTGAGTGGTTAAATGTCTTCTTGAGGAACCCAAGAATCCAACAATATGCAGCTGTGAGAATATACGCCACAGGCCGCTTATGTCACAGTGACTCTTATGTGCTGAGGGCTCTTCTCAATGTCCCATTTGTCGACAACTATCTCCAAAATGAGATCCGTGGCTAAGATTCTAGGGTGCTAGCAAATTGTGTTGTAATTCTCTTCAAATTTTGTTTGCTTTATGTAATCTCTTAAAGCCTGATTCATAATTTGATGATTAGATTAGCAAAATATGTACCATTTTAAATCCTAGTGTCAAAGATGACGATTAGTTTATATTTATGAGGATCGTAGAATGTAATCTATACAATAACGATACATCAAAGTTGGACTATTTTGTGCTAGTGTAATGAAAGTACAGTTAATTGAAATTTTTATTGAACATGATTCGTATTTAGTAGTTCATAGTTCATCAATATATAATCTGGATTTATTATTTTTACCTTGAATGTGGTAGTTGGCAAAGGAATGTTGCATTTACATGTTTATTTCCTCTTATGTAAGCTCACATTATAGCATCCGTATCTTACCACAAATTTTAACGGAATATGTAACATTTTATAGTATCATTTTCATCTGACCAAAAGCATGCTCTTATTTATTTAACCTTAATATAACAGTTGTTACAAGCGTTGTTGCGACAAGTTTGCATGGTACTAATATTTTTTTTGACAAAGTTCATGCAGAGAGTGTAACACATATAGCTAATTTCATTGTATTCTCCTCCAATTTTATTTGAAGGCACTTACCGTGTGATCGAGCAGCATTATCGGTATATAGCTCTGAGACTTTCTCTCTATCTTACTCTCTCTCCTTCAACTGATATCTTGCTTTCTATTTGCTAGATACTAACATTTTTGTACACTCGTTTGTTTTTTCTTGAGGCGGTTGAAATGTCACAGTTAGAGTACTTGCATAGCTGCAACAAGAGGAGGAAAAGGTCATCTGCAGATCAAAGGGTTTTCAGGTTCAAGTCTTTCTGTGAGCCGGGCTATCCCACTCAGTTCGATGGCCCTTTCTGGAAGAATGTCAGAGCATTACTCGAATTTGGGCACATGGAGAGTATCCATAGTACCAATGGTATGATAAGCTGGTCCTTTCAGCTGGAAGTTCATCGCCATAGACCTGATCACCGTGTCTTTCTGTTTGTTATAGAGGAGCCAATTGAAACTTCAAACTACCTCTACTGCAAACATTGTCGCTACATAGGTACTTATTTGAAACTTGTGGATTGTAGTCTAGCTAATGCTTTATGTTACACTGTAAGAAAGTTGCCTTGTTAATAACACTACCTCTGTCTTTACATAACTAATTTTGCATGTTCCATAAAAAACTAAACATTCTCTGTAAGTTTATCCTCTCTACTTTCTCTCTAACATTGGGCCATATTAATTTACCAAAAACTTGTCGATTACTATTCCACAAAAGGAAAGGGAAGAAGATGGTAATCCCATGTTTTGCGTAGACATACCAGTTAGTGTTTCAAAGCAAAAATTTAGCCTCGACTTTCCATGGCAATAGCAGTGCTCAAATCCCCATAGGGCTAACAATATAAGTGGATAGCTATTCTGATACAGAGGTTTTCGGGTGATTAGCAATATAAAGCCAAATAATTTATTTCCTTATCTCAAATCTTTAAAGAGGAACAACTACTCTTATTATTTAAATACTGTATGGTTACATAAGTCCCCTATCATCTTAGAATTACAACGAATGAAAGATAAAAAAAACAAGCAATTGCTTAAACATCTGAGGCCTTTCAGGAGTGCTATTTACTGCAATTGTTGATTGTAACAGGGTGGGGACAGCATATGATCTGCAACATGAAGTATCACTTTGTAGTGCCCTCCAAGGAAACTGCAGCTATGGCATCAACATGTTTGAGCTGCCAAGGTAATTGCTGTGCTGATGGTACAATTTTAGCTGCAAGATGCGGTACCAAGTCCTGCAGCCTGGTGGAACTGGAGGGTCACACTATGCATGGAGTGTTCCACTGCAATGGCTTTGGGCATTTGCTCTGTGTTAATGGCATTGAAATGAATTCAGACTTAACTGGTCACCAGGTCATGGATTTTTGGGACCGCATCTGCACTGGCTTGCGTGCAAGGTAATCAGTCATCTTATCTGTACTTCAAGTTTTGCCATGTTATTGTTAATAGACCAACAGTAATACCAGGCATGACAGGAATTTTTTTTATATTATATTATTTGTATGTATTTTAGCCGTATATGACCCTATGATGCCTCCTCTACGTACTCTTGATTGAAAAATAAGTGATTTTTTCAGACAGACTACAGTTAACTGATGAAATTTAGTTTTGTTATGCAGGAAAGTGAGCTTAACAGACATATCTCAGAAGAAGGGCATGGACTTGAGATTACTTCATGGACTAGCATATGGAGGGCCCTGGTTTTCACGGTGGGACTACAAATTTGGACGTGGAAGCTTTGGAGTTACAGAATCCATGTACCAAAAATCAATCCAGGCTTTACAGAACATCCCCTTGTGCCTTCTTTTCCACCACTTAAGCCCCTCAGACAATTACCTTCCAATCTTATATTCACGGTACCAAGCCTTATCTGAGCATTCCTTAATAACCCTTAGTGACCTTTTCCACTTCATGCTAGAGCTCAGGTCCCGCCTCCCAAAAGAGACTGCGCCCTCTGAGCTGTTCAACCCTGGTATCCTTCTAGAAACATCCTGTAGGTGGTCCCCTAAACGAGTTGAAATGGCCACTCGGGTCATAGTTGAGTCTTTAAAGAGGGCTGAGCCTAAATGGGTGTCAAGACAAGAGGTCAGGGATGCAGCAAGGGTATACATTGGTGATACAGGACTGTTAGATTTTGTTCTCAAGTCACTTGGTAATCATGTTGTGGGAAAATACCTTGTTCGTCGTAGCTTGAATCCTGTAACCAAAGTTCTTGAATATTGCTTGGAAGATATGTCCATTAGCCATGATCATAACTTGATGTTGAGGGAGTCCAAGTCTAATATGATGGCGGTCACTAGGGCTCAACTCGCAAAGGACATAATGTACCTCTACAAATCCACACTAAAAGAAAGAAAGGCAACATCAGGTTCAGGAAGCACAATTTTAATAGCTAGCAGGGTGATCCTTGACAGCAAACACCTTGTCAAAGAATTTAATTATCAACAAAACCTTCCACCCCGAAACAAATTCAGTATTGGGGAGGGACTAGTTGATTTGTTCTGCACTTTGCAGCTGAAAGACAAGCAAATTATGCAGCCTTACGAAAATGTAAAAGTTAAAGGAAGCATGATAATTGAAGAGTTAAAAAGGGAGGTTGAAAAATGGTTCAAAGATGTATATTATGGAATGAAAGGATTAGTAATTCAATCAATTGTCAATGTTAATGCAAATGACACAGATTATGTTTGTGGGGTGATTGAAGAAGGAAAGGACATCATCTTTGAAGCAGGATTTATCGGTGATGTTAATGGGAACGAGCTTGGGAATGGATCACTAATGCAAGGATGGAATGTATATGAACTTGGAAATTATTGCCATAATCAAGGTTATGGATGCATAGATTGTGCCTGTGGTGCTAAAGAGGATGACGGCGAAAGAATGGTTGCCTGTGATATATGCGAAGTCTGGCAACATACTCGATGTGTTAGGATTCCAAACAATGAAGAGGTTCCAAGAATTTTTCTATGTGATCGTTGTGAGCAAGACATTATCTTGTCCCCTTCTTTGATTATGTAGGTTATTTAATAGATGATTTACGTATCATGCATGATAGTATTAGTATGCACTACAAAATTCAGTTAATATAAGCTTAAGCATGCAAAAGAAGTCTCATATCTAGATGACATATATATAGAGGCATTATATATACAATGTATGTGGTGAAAGAATTCACACAAGAAGAGTGAATATATAAATTTGTAGACTAAACATTAGTTAGATTTTTTGTGTTTTGGATTTATCCATTTTATAATTCAAGTGTTTTAATCTTCCCTTCATTCAAAACTAATAGGTGTTTTTGTTTGGTAACGAGTGGTTTGACCATTAGATTAGCAAATTGATGTGAATTTGGCAAATTTGTGGTTAGATCAATCCAATCTACTACTCAATTTGTTTTGTATGATCTCAAAAAAAAAAAAAAAAAAAAAAAAAAAAAAAAAAAAAAAACTCAATTTGTTTTGCTATGACCTATAAGTCACAAACTCAATTTAAATAGCTAGCCTTGTTCTTTCCATATAGTCAAAAATAATGATCATAATTAAGCGTACTAATATACATGAGTTACCATTATTCATTTTTTGACTAACCCTAAGCCCTATAAATTAAATGTTAACTTGTTATGCTTCAATGGGATTTTCCAGAATGAGAGTAAAGACCATGTTTGATGCCGAGTCAAATTTCATTTGATTTGGCTCTAATTTTCCATGATCTATTATGTTTTCGGTTAATCAATGAGAATCGAACCCTTAACCTCAAAAGAGCATATCCAATGGATGACCCAAAAATCTTGGTCATTGACTATTATATAATTTCTCTCTCTTTCCACTCATCCATGACCAAGTTACATGACCAACAATGACCATAAACTCTCAATAATTGTCCAAAAAAACTTTGGTCATGATAGAAAATAGTAAATAATAGTTTCTCTCTCTTTCCCATTTCCTTACAATAGTATGAAGCCACTTATCAGTTATTATATTCATGACCAAAGTTTTATCTTGGTCATTTTAATAACCAGGTCATTCCATTCTCTCCTCCCTTTTTATCTTTCTCTCAGTTTTTTAATACTTAAAGTCCTTTCTCTCTTCTCATGACCAGGTCATTGGTCATCCAATGGTCTCTCCAGAAATGCAAACTCAATTATTAATATGCATCCAATCAATATTTCTATCTTTAAAATCGCGGCCCATTATATTTAGGCTTTAGATTCGACACGAATACAAACTCGACCCAACTAGTTAATCTAACATGTTTGTGAATTCTAGGAGCCAAACTCACGCAATTAGGAGAGCTTAAACCCTTCTTCCCCTTTTCTCCTCTTTCTTTTTCTGCCTAACTTTTTTCCAATTATTTTGATTAAGCTGCCAGTATCTTCCCTCGCAACTTTCTCTTCTGCTTAATCTACCTGTAATTGCTACTTGATCAAGCTTCTCTAGGTAATCCTCATTCCCTCTTTCTCTCTCCTAATTTCCTGCGAAATTTCTTAATTTTCTGTAAATTTGATAATTTGATTATATTAATTTAAAAATCCCAATTTTTTGAAATTTTAATTCTTTTGTATATTGCAAGAATTGGGCTTTAGGAAATTCTTGGGTTAATGTTGTTTATATGTAATTATTTGGATTTTGATATTTTAAGTTCTCTAATTAACCGAAGGAAACGATGAAATTGTACAATGTACATTGTTTATGGTTCTTAATTTGAAGTGAAAATTTGTAGGAAAGCTTATTTAATTAATTTGATTTCAAATGGGTATTTACATAATTTAATGGTGTGTCAATTTTGATTGTGACTTTATCCTTGATTAAATTTTGCTGATTTTTAAAAACTTGATTATGATGTTTGTTGTGCAATCAAAGATTGTGATGATTATTAGCGTCATATGAAATTTGAGGAAGTATGGTCATTATCATTACTTTGATTAGGGGAGGCCCATGATTTTAAGAGTTTGATGAATAAGGTTGACTATAGTTAGTTTGCTGTCAAGTGTAATTTGAGAACACCTTGATGGTGGTCCTTGAATGGCTTAAGTGTCCTGATCAGGGTCTCAACTTCTACTGGTTGGTAGGATGTACTGATTTAGGAGTTCTATAACGTGCCGCTATGTCGTCTTGCTTTTCTTTAGTTTTTCCTAAGCTTCTTCACTACTTGCAATCTTGCACAGTTGCACCCACCCTAATGGCCTAATGAGATTGAGACCATGAGAATATTATTCTTAATGGTGATAAATGATAAGGTGAGACTCATGGGTAGAATAAAGGATGTTGAGGACTTTTGTCCATGATTTTTTGAAACTAGCCTATCTTGTAAAGGAAGTACCTAGAATAATAGTCTTTATTGTTTACGAATTATTTGGCATAGGTAGAGGGCTGAAAACCCATGAAAGTTTTTTTAGTAGCTTTGTTTTCTTCCTGTGCAAATTGAATTAGATCAAAGCAAACTTTAGTATATGAAGCTGGACAAAAAAAGGGTATGTGATCATGTTTATTGGTTACGGTTAAACATGTTTTGCTGCTCTGCACTGAGGACTTCAGATTTTGGCAAAACTATCAATGAAATTGGGTTGGCTGTTGGGGAAATCCTGATTGTTACTCTATCCAAAGTTTGACGTGGTTTGTCAGTTTTTTTCATAGTAATAGGCTTCACTCGATTTCTCATAGGAGTTTAAGTTCTAAGATAAATTACATGCTGACCATTTATTTATTTATTTATTTATTTTAATGCTCTTCCCTGTGAAGAAGTTTTAAGCTAGCTTCTGCCTTGCACTTTTTCTGTATATATCTCTCTTTTGCTTCTCCCCTCGCCTCAGAGTGCATTGGGATTGGGCAGGTAAATTATCATTCTTTTTGATATAGAACATACAGATTTAGTGGCTTAATAGCGTCAACTTCAAGTTTATTTTCTAGTCTTGAAATTTCTTATGTGCTTTTTTATATTTTTTTAGTGTATTTTGGGATTTTTGACCATAGGATGCAATCTATTTGCTTAAGCATATGATGGTTAAGACTTTCAATGGATTAACTATGGACTTTATCCTTGTGCTGGGGTGTAGACAGTTGTTGACATTTCTAAGGCTTTGAAGATGTCTCTTTATCCTAATGCACCATTAAACTCGGTGGATGAGGATGCATCTTCTGGCTCTGGAGAGGAGATGAACTTGGTTGATGGGCATGATAAACGTCATTCTGCTATCCCATCAAGTTCAGGGCGTCAAAAAAGAAGTCGCAAGGCAACAGGTGATGCCATAGTTGACGCTATGCTAGAAATAGCAGCTGCATCTAAAATGAGAGCTGCTGCAATGATGAAAAATGAAGATCGATTTTCAATCAGCAAATGCATCAAAGTCTTGGATGAAATGCAAGGTGTTGACCAGCGCCTCTATTTTCTTGCCTTAGACTTATTTGAGAACTCCAATGCACGAGAGACTTTTATAGCTCTTAAAACTGAGAGAAGGTTGATGTGGTTACAGGGGAAGTGCAAAACCAATTCTGTGGTATAATCGTATAAGATCAATTACTTCATCTAATTTGGCTTATAAGCTACAATAGGATGTTCTATTACAAATTACAAATTATTATTTTTTTCTTTACAAGGTAAGCTCTTTGTTAATCACAGTTGTCGAGTATTAATTGAGGCCTTTTCTTTTTAGGGGGTTGTCGAGTCCTAATTGAGGCCTTTTCTTTTTAGGGTTTTTAAAAATCTAACCTTTAGCTTCCAGATTAGCATTTAGTCTTTACTATGGAGCACTCAATGTATATTCCTTCTTTGGCACCTTATGAAATTTTTGTAAAGAGAGGAAAGTTTATACATGAATTATTGATATTATAGATTTGCTACTTAAAGTAAGTACCATTTTCCTTTTGTTATGAATTATCTATTGTGCTATGCAATTTCTTCAGATACCTCAGCTGGCATGGAGGATTTTGATATAGAATTGGATGAGATGGAACTAGTTGCTGCTGCAGTTGGATACTATTATCTTAATAGTATAAATAAACAACCTCGCCATAGTCTGTCACCTAATCAACCTAATTACATGACTGGACTAATGGAAGGACCAGAGGATGCATGTCGTGAAATGCTTAGGATGGATAAACATGTCTTCCATAAATTATGTGGCATTTTTCGACAAAGAGGCATGCTTCGTGATACAGCTGGGGTTTCGATTGAAGAGCAACTAGCAATTTTTTTGAACATTATCGGGCATAATGAGCGTAATAGAGTTATACAAGACAGGTTTCAACATTCTGGAGAGACCATAAGTCGGCATTTTAATAATGTGTTGAAGGCCATCAAGTCATTGTCTCGTGAGTTCCTACAAGCTCCACCTATAAACACACCCCTACAGATCCTTGTTAGCAGAAGACTCTTCCCTTATTTCAAAGTATGCTTTTGAAACACTCATGTTAATTTGTATGGAAGTTATGGCTATTATTTTGCACATTAACCCCCTTTCTTTGTACCTCAGGATTGTATTGGGGTAATAGATGGCATGCATGTTCCTGCAAATGTACCTGCAAAAGATCAAACTCGATTCCGTAACAAGAGAGGTTTTTTATCACAGAATGTTTTGGCAGCTTGTACTTTTGATCTGCAGTTTATATTTATATATCCTGGATGGGAAGGTTCAGTTTCAGATTCTCGTGTACTGCAAGCTGTTCTTGATGACCCAGATCAGAATTTCCCTCGCATTCCAGAAGGTGATGATCTTGTTTATTTGACTGTAAAAGTGTAATTATTCTGTCCAAGCTCATGGTTAACCCTTACCAGAAAAGTATGCCTTAATCTTCTTTCTACATTTGCACCTTAATCTTCAGGCCCTAACTTATTAAACCTAGATCTGATACAGAGTCTGCTGAGTGTTTACCTTATTTCTCGCGGGTTGTTTACCTGAAAATTATGTACTGCAGGTAAATACTACCTTGTAGATACAGGCTACTTAAACATGGAGGGATTTGTCGCCCCATTTCAAGGAGTTCGATACTGCAATCATGAGTTCAAAGGTGCTAACTGTCTACCAAGAAATGTGCAAGAGCTCTTTAATCATCGGCATTCAACCCTAAGACAAGCCATCTTGAGGTCTTTCCATGTTTTGAAAGAGCGATTTCCTATACTGAAACTTGCTCCTCAGTATGCATTTCAGGTTCAAAGAGACATTGTAATCGCCGCTTGTGTTATCCATAATTTTATCCGGCAAGAAGATTGCAATGATTGGTTATTTTCCAGTGTTGAAGAACAAATAATGGAAGAAGTTCCAGACTTTGACGATCTGCTTGATATGCCATCAGGACCTCCCTTAAAGGAGGAAATGGGAATGTTGCTACGAGACTCAATTGCAACTTCTATGTGGAATGATTTCTTGAATGAATGGAATGAATGGTGAACTGTTGCATGCCTTGCATCTATCCTGACGAAACTTATTGCCGTTAATCATCCTTGTGTACAGAATTAATGTCTATAGTATTTGGCAAAATCTATGCGCTCAAATATAGTAGGTTTATTTCAATAGAAGGCCCCTTGCAGTTTCTTGTAACATCAGGATCTTGCTTGAGCACTTTGCGTCTTTGCTTCCTGAAGTAGCTGGCCTGTTTGATAAAACTATAGATATAATTTTAAGGAAAAAGAGCGTAGGTAATAGGGACCATGATAAACATCTCGGGAAAAACATAGCGTAGGTATTATAGCTTGTATGAAAACGGGTAAAATGCTCATTTAAAGGCAAATGGGATGGTTTCACGCACCCAATTAAACTCTCGGAGGTATTAAGAACCATGGTAAACATCTCGACAATTTTTATTTCGGGCGAAAAAAGGTTAAAAAATTTTAAAAAATTGAAGGCTATATAATCCACAGTTTTTGAGGAAATATTGAGGTTTCAGGGCCCGGTGGCGAAAAATGATGAGACCCTAAAGCTATCAAAAACTGACACAACCCGAGGACTCGACTTTAACCGAAAATGATATGAACCCAGCCTGTACACAAACCATGGGGTGGATTATAGCCTTCAATTTTGCCACTTTTCGCAATCGGGCCCCAAAACCACAAAATTTCCTAACAAGTGTGGATTATTGCCTTCAAATTTGTAATTTTTTTTTTTACCTTTTTCGCCCGAAAATTAAAATCGCCGAGATGTTTACCATGGTCCTTAATACCCTCCGGAAATCCAATTGGGTCGGTGGAACCATCCAATATGCCCGTAAATGATCATTTTACCCATTCGCAACTTGCACCGATTTTGTAAACTCAAGCTTTCCACAAATGTTTATGACAACATACACCCTCCGGGTTTTTTTTGTTTTTTTTTATTTGCATCACTTTCCTATTATGGGTGTTTTTCTTATAAATTATCACTTCTATATTTGGCAAATTTATATTATGGCCCTGTTTGGGAGAAAACTGAAAGCTGAAAGTTGAAGCTGATTGAGTTAGCTGATTTTGACTAGCTGATTTTATTAACTGATTTGACTAACTTATTGTATTAACTGATTATATAAAAGTGTTTGGTAAATAGCTGATAGCTTAAAGGTGTTAGAGTATGTGAAATGACCAATAAGCTAATTGTGGGGCAGGTAGTTTAGATAGGATTTTAAATTAAATGAGGTTATAAGTGTCATTTTACAATTATTAATGAATAAGCTAATTGAAAAAGCTCCTAAAATGAGCTTTTTTTTAAAAAAAAAGCTTATTTAGTAGAATAAGCTCTTTCAATAAGCTTACTACCAAACACTTGTATTAGCTTGTTTGACTAGTGAATCAGCTAAATTTAGTCAAATAAGCTAATATACCCCTAATAAGCTTACTACCAAACAGGGCCTATATTTTATCATTTCTTTCTCTTATTATAAACGCCACTTAAATCTTTTTATCATCTCTCTCTTCCATGGTCCCCACTTAAATAATAAAATTATCTATCTTCTCTCACATAACTTCTCTTTCATGATCACCATCTTACTTTTACTATACTAATTTATTCACCCACTCACAATATTTTATTACTCTCCTAAACCTTTGTGCATCCTCAAGTGATGCAATCAAAAAAACGGAGGGAGTATAATGATCATACTACCTCCGTTACATATTATTTGCAACGATTAGACATTTTTCCTCTCTCCTTTATGTCATCGTTGCAAATAATGTGTAATGGAGGTAGTATATGGTTTCAAACGGCATTATATGACCCCGAGACGTATCTCTTAGTCAAAGTTTTTCGCCACCGGGCCTTTAAAGCTCAAAATTTCATCAAAAAACGTGGATTATAGCCTTCAATTTTGTAATATTTTAACATCTTTTCGCCCGTAAATACTAATTGTCGAGATTTTTTACCATGGTCCCTAATATCCTCAAGGAGTCTAATTGGGTCGGTGGAACCGTCCAATATGCTCTTAAACGGTCATTTTACCCGTTCACAACTTGTAGTGACATCGTAAATTCAAGCCTACCACGTACGTTTATGACAACATATAATGATCATTATGGTTTCAAACGACATTATATGACCCTGATATGTATCCCTTAAGGACTCAAAGCTTTTCGTCACCAGGCCACGAAACCTCAAAATTTCCTCAAAAAGCGTGAATAATAGCCTTCAATTTTGTTATTTTTTGACCTTTTTTCCAGAAATAAAATTTTCCGAGATGTTTACCATTATCACCAATACCCTTCGAGAGTGGTCGATTGAACCACCCAATATGTCTTTAAACGGTCATATTACCCGTTTACCACTTGAAGTGATTTCGTAAACTCAAGCCTACCACGTACGTTTATGTCAACATACAATGATCATATATGGTTTCAAACGACATTATATGACACCGAGATATATTTTCTAGGGTCTTAACACATTTCGCCATCGAGCCCCGAAACTTCAAAATTTCCTCAAAAAGTGTGGATTATAGGCTTATAGCCTTCAATTTTGTAAAATTTGACCTTTTTACTCCCAAAAATAAAAAATTTCCTAGATGTTTACTATTGTTCCTAATACCGTCCGGAAGTCCAATTGAGTTGGTGGAACCACCCAATATGTCCTAATACGGTCATTTTACTCGTTTACAACTTGCACCGATTTCGTAAACTCAAGCGTACCACGGACGTTCATGACAACATATAATGATCATATATAGTTTCAAACGACATTATATAACCCCGAGACGTATCCCTTAGGGTTTCAAAGCTTTTCGTCACCGGGCCCCGAAATCTCAAAATTTCCTCAAAAAGTGTGGATAATAGCCTTCAATTTTGTTATTTTTTGACCTTTTTTTCGTCCGGAAATAAAATTTGCCGAGGTGTTTACAATGGTCCCCAATACCCTCCGTGAGTCTAATTGGGTCGATGGAACCACCCAATATGCCCTTAAACGGTCATATTACCCGTTCACAACTTAAAGTGATATCGTAAACTCAAGCCTACCACGTACGTTTATGACAACATATAATGATCATATATGGTTTCAAACGACATTATATGACCCCGAGATGTATCCCTTAGGGTCTCAAAGCTTTACGTCACCGGACCCCGAAGCCTCAAAATGTCCTCAAAAAGCGTGGATAATAGCCTTCAATTTTGTTATTTTATTGAACTTTTATCGTCCAGAAATAAAATTTGCCGTGATGTTTACCATGATCCCCAATACCCTTTGGGAGTCCAATTTTGGATCGAAGGAACCACCCAAATTGCCCTTAAACGATCATATTACCCGTTCACAACTTGTAGTGATTTCGTAAACTCAAGCCTACCACGTACGTTTATGACAACATATAATGATCATATATGGTTTCAAACGGCATTATATGACACCGAGATATATTTCCTAGGGGCCTTAACACTTTTCGCCATCGGGCCCTCTAAAACTTCAAAATTTCCTCAAAAACAGTGGATTATATAGCCATCAATTTTGTAATTTTTGACCATTTTTTCGCCCGAAAATAAAAATTACCGAGATGTTTACTATGGTCCCTTATACCGTCCGGGAGTCCAATTGGGTCGATGGAACAACCCAATATGCCCTTAAACAGTCATATTACCCGTTCAAAACTTGCACCGATTTAGTAAACTTAAGAATACCACGGACTCTTATGACAACATATAATGATCATAAATGGTTTCAAACGACATTATATGACCCCGAGATGTATCTCTTAGGGTCTCAAAGCTTTTCGTCACCGGGCCCCGAAACCTAAAAATTTCCCCAAAAAGCTTGGATAATAGCCTCCAATTTTGTTATTTTTTGACCTTGTTTCGTCCGAAAATAAAATTTGTCGAAATGTTTACCATGGTCCCATATACCCTTCGGGATTCCAATTGGGTCGATGGAACCAACCAATATGCCCTTAAAAGGTCATATTACCCGTTCACAACTTGAAGTGAGTTCGTAAACTCAAGATTACCATGTACGTTTATGACAACATATAATGATCATATATGGTTTCAAACGGCATTATATAACACCGAGATATATTTCCTAGGGTCTTAACACTTTTCGCTATCGGGCTCCTGAAACCTCAAAATTTCATCAAAAATTGTGGATTATAGCCTTCAATTTTGTAATTTTTGACTTTTTTTGCCCGAAAATAAAAATTGCCGAGATGTTTACTATGGTCCCTAATACCGTCCGAGAGTCCAATTAGGTCGGTGGAACCATCAATATGCCCTTAGATGTTCATTTTATCCGTTCACAACTTGCACTGATTTCGTAAAGTCAAGCGTACCACGGACGTTTATGACAACATATAATGATGACATATGGTTTCAAACGACATTATATAACCCCGAGATGTATCCCTTAGGGTCTTAAAACTTTTCGTCACCTGGCCCCGAAAACCTCAAAATTTCCTCAAAAAGCGTGGATAATAGACTTCAATTTTGTTATTTTTTTGACCTTTTTTCGTTTAGAAATAAAATTTGTTGTGATATTTACCATGGTCCCCAAAATCCTCTGGGAAGCCAATTGGGTCGAAGGAACCACCCAATATGCCCTTAAACAATCATATTACCCGTTCACAACTTGTAGCGATTTCGTAAACTCAAGCCTACCACGTACGTTAATGACAACTTATAATGATCATATATGGTTTCAAATGGCATTATATGACACCGAGATATATATCCTAGGGCCTTAACACTTTTTGCAATCGACCCCTAAAACCTAAAAATTTCCTCAAAAAGTGTGGATTATAGCCTTCAATTTTGTAATTTTTGACCTTTTTTTCGCCTGAAAATAAAAAATGCCGAGATGTTTACTATGGTCCCTAATACCGTCCGGGAGTCCAATTAGGTCAGTGGAACCGTCCAATATGCCCTTAAACGGTCATTTTACCCGTTCACAACTTGTAGGGATATAATAAACTCTAGCCTACCACGTACGTTTATGACAACATATGATGATCATATATGGTTTCAAACGACATTATATGACCCCGAGATGTATCCCTTAGGGTCTCAAAGCTTACGTCATCGGGCCCCGAAGTTCAAAATGTCCTCAAAAAGCGTTAATAATAACCTTTAATTTTGTTTTTTTTTGACCTTTTTTCGTCCGGAAATAAAATTTGCCGTGATGTTTACCATGATCCCCAATACCCTCTAGGAGTCCAATTGGATCGAAAGAACCACCCAATATGCCCTTAAACGATCATATTACCCGTTCACAACTTGTAGTGATTTCGTAAACTTAAGCCTGCCACATACGTTTATGACAATATATAATGATCATATATGGTTCCAAACGGTGAAACCGAGATATATATTCCCTAGGGTCTCAACACTTTTCGCCACCGGACCCTTGATACCTCAAAATTTCCTCAAAAAACGAGGATTATAGCCTTCACTTTTGTATTTTCTTGACATTTTTTCGCCCGCAAGTAAAATTGGTTGAAATGTTTATTATGGTCCCTAATATCCCCCGGGAGTCCAATTGGGTCGGTGGAACCACCCAATATTCCCTTAAAACGATCATTTTACTCGTTCACAACTTGTAGTGATTTCATAAACTCAAGCCTACCACAGACGTTTATGACAACATATAATGATCATATATGGTTTCAAACGACATTTTATGACATCGAGATGTATCCAATAGGGTCTGAATTAAGGCTTTTCGCCAACGGGATCCGAAACCTCAAAATTTGCTCAAAAAGCGTGGATTAGACTACAATTTTGTAATTTTTTACCTTTTTTCGCCCGAAAATAAAAATTGTTGAGATGTTTACCATGGTCCCTAATATCCTCCGGGATTCAAATTGGTTCAATGGAATTGTTCAATTTGCCCTTAAACGGTCGTTTTACTCGTTCACAACTTGCAGCAACTTTGTAAATTCAAGCCTATCACGTACGTTTATGGCAACATATAAACCCTTTTTTCGCCCGGAAGTAAAAATTGCCGAGATGTTTACCATGGTTCCTAATACCCTCCGGGAGTCCAATTGAGTGGGTGGAACCATCCAATATGCCTTTAAATAGTCAATTTACCGGTTCCAAACTTGCACCGATATCGTGACCTCAAGCCTACCACGGTCATTTATGGCAACATATAAGGGTTATATATGGTTCCAAACGTCATTATATGACCCTTTGATGTATCCCATAGAGTCTCAAGACTTTTTGCCACCGGGCCCCGTAACCTCAAAATTCCTCAAAAAGCGTGGATTATTATAGCCTTCAATTTTGGAATTTTTTAACCTTTTTTTGCCCGGAAATAAAAATTGCCGAGATGTTTACCATGGTTCCTAATACCCACCGGGAGTCCAATTGAGTGGGTGGAACCATCCTATTTGCCTTTAAACAGTCAATTTACCCGTTCCAAACTTGCACCGATATCGTGACCTCAAGCCTACCACGGACATTTTTGGCAACATATAAGGGTCATATATGGTTCCAAACGTCATTATATGACCCTAAGATGTATTCCCTAGGGTCCCAAGACTTTTCGCCACTGGGCCCCGTAACCTCAAAATTCCTCAAAAAGCGTGGATTATAGCCTTCAATTTTGGAATTTTTTGACCTTTTTTCGCCCGGAAATAAAAATTGCCGAGATGTTTACTATGGTTCCTAATACCCTCCGGGAGTCCAATTGAGTGGGTGGAACCATCCAATATTCCTTTAAACAGTCAATTTACCCGTTCCAAACTTGCACCGATATCATGACCTTAAGCCTACCACGGACATTTATGGCAACATATAATGGTCATATATGGTTCCAAACGTCATTATATGACCCTAAAATGTAACCCCTAGGGTCTCAAGACTTTTCGCCACCGGGCCCCGTAACCTCAAAATTCCTCAAAAAGCGTGGATTATAGCCTTCAATTTTGAAATTTTTTGACCTTTTTTTCGCCCGGAAATAAAAATTGCCGAGATGTTTACAAAGGTTCCTAATGCCATCCGGGAGTCCAGTTGAGTGGGTTGAACCATCCAATATGCCTTTAAACAGTCAATTTACCCGTTCCAAACTTGCACCGATATCGTGACCTCAAGCCTACCACGGACATTTATGGCGACATATAAGTGTCATATATGGTTCCAAACGTCATTATATGACCCTAAGATGTATTCCCTAGGGTCTCAAGACTTTTCTCCACCGGGCCCCGTAACCTCAAAATTCCTCAAAAAGCGTGGATTATAGCCTTCAATTTTGGAATTTTTTGACCTTTTTTCGCCCGGAAATAAAAATTGCCAGATATTTACCATGGTTCCTAATAAGCTCCGGGAGTCCAATTGAGTGGGTGGAACCATCCAATATGCCTTTAAACAGTCAATTTACCTGTTCTAAACTTGCACCGATATCGTGACCTCAAGCCTACCACGGACGTTTATGGCAACATATAAGGGTCATATATGGTTCCAAACGTCATTATATGACCCTAAGATGTATCCCCTAGGGTCTCAAGATTTTTCGCCACCGGGCCCCGTAACCTTAAAATTCCTCAAAAAGCGTGGATTTATAGCCTTCAATTTTGGAATTTTTTGACTTTTTTTCGCCCTGAAATAAAAATTGCCGAGATGTTTACCATGGTTCCTAATACCCTCCGGGAGTCCAATTGAGTGGGTGGAACCATATATAATGATCATATATGGTTTCAAACAACATTATATGACAACGAGATATATTCCCTAGAGTCTCAACACTTTAGGCCACCGGGCTCCTTAAACCTCAAAATTTCCTCTAAAAACGTGGATTATAGCTTTTGATTTTGTAGTATTTTGACACATTTTTCGCCTGAAAAAAAATTGTCGAGATGTTTACTATGTTCCCTAATACCCTCCGTGATTCTAATTCGGTCGGTGGTGCCACCCAATATGCCCTTAAACGGTCATTTTACCCTTTCACAACTTTTGGTGATTTCGTAAACTCAAGCCTATCAAGGACGTTTATGACAATATATAATGATCATATATGATTTCAAACGGCATTATAAGACCCCGAGATGTATCCCTTTGGGACTCAAGGCTTTTCGTCACCGAGTCCCGAAACCTCAAAATTTCCTCAAAAAGCGTGGGTTATAGCCTTCAATTTTGTAATTTTTTTGACCTTTTTTTTCGCTCGGAAATAAAAATTGCTGAGATATTTACCATGGTCCCTAGGATCATCCGGGAGTCCAATTGGATCGGTGGAATCATCCAATATGCCCTTAAACGGTCATTTTACCCGTTCACATCTTGTAGTGATTTCGTAAACTTAAGCCTACCACGGACGTTTATGACAATATATAATGATCATATATGGTTTCAAACGGTATTATATGACCCCGAGATGTATTCCCTAGGGTCTCAGCACTTTTCGCCATTGGGCCCGAGATCTCAGAATTTTCCTCAAACAGCGTAGAGTATAGCCTTCAATTTTGTAATTTTTTGAACTTTTTTTCGCCCGGAAATTAAAATTCCCGAGATTTATACCATGGTACCTAATACCCTTCGGGGGTCGAATTGGGTCGGTGGAACTATCCAATATAACCTGAAATGGTTATTTTACCCGTTCGCAACTTGCACCGATTTCATAAACTCAAGCTTACCACAGACGTTTATGACAACATATAATGATCATATATGGTTTTAAACAATATTATATGACCCTGAGATGTATCTCTTAGGGTCTCAAGGCTTTTCGCCACCGGGCCCCAAAACCTTAAAATTTCCTCAAAAAACGTGGATTATAGTCTACAATTTTGTAATTTTTTGACCTTTTTTCACTCGAAATTATAAATTGCCGAGATGTTTACCATGGTCCCTAATACCCTTCGATTGACTAATTGGGTCGGTGGAACCATCCAATATGCCCTTAAACGGTCATTTTACCCGTTCATAACTTGCAGTGATTTCGTAAACTTAAGTCTACCACGTACATTTATGACAACATATAATGATCATATATGGTTTCAAATGACATTATATTACCCCGAGATATATCCCCTAGGGTCGCAAGGCTTTTTGCCACCAGGCCATAAAACCTCAAAATTTCCTAAAAAAACATGGAATATAGCTTTCAATTTTGAAATTTTTTGACCTTTTTTTCGCTCGGAAATAAAAATTGCCGAGATGTATACCATGGTCCCTAATACCCTCCGGGTGTCCAATTTGGTCTGTGGAACCATCGAATATGACCTTAAATAGTCATTTTACCCGTTCATAACTTGTTGTGATTTCGTAAAATCAAGCCTACCACGTATGACAATATATAATGATCATATATGGTTTCAAACTGCATTACATTACCCTATATTACAAGGTGAAAAGAACCTGACCATAACAAGGATGTTTTAAAATACAATTTATTAATATAATGGTAAGGTGCCAAGGTCTGAAAATACACCAAATGATGCCTTAAAAAATTAACAGGAAACTCGAAATTCTGAGTTTCCCATAACATAAACTTTAACCTATATTACAAGATACAACCCTTATCGCCTATCCTATCCATGTTGGCTATATCAATTCAAGATCGACTTACAACAGGTAATAAGATTAACATAGGCAAAGACTTAATTTGGAGATAAAAAATGCACCCTTGCAAGCGGGTATTCTTTTCCGGAGACCCAAACACCAGTTTGAGACCACTGCACATCCTCCCAATCGAGATTCTCCTCCAAAACCTGTCAAAGCAAAAATGAAGCAAATAAGGCTATGTTCCTTTCACCTTATATTCTTTTTTATTTTTTTTGTTGGGATGAGTGCAGTCAATCTAGACAAGTTCAACTTTAACAATTCTGTATATTCAGTTCAGTAAAAGTAAGAGTTGCCCAAGTTTAATTCACAACAAAAATAAGTTGCATACATGGGAGTAAAAGACACCATTTGAGAAAAAGAAAAAGATTTCATCATGCAATTGAAATGAGCATTGTTTTTTTAAAACAAAAAGCAAAAAACTAGACATGTAAATGTGCAGTACCTCCACATGTTCTAGAGGCAGAGGGATCCCAATTGATCGCATAAACTTCTGCGGAAGAGGCTTCTTACACTTAGACCACCGGAACATGTCTACTACCATGTTATCACCTTCTGCACTACTTCTTTCACCATTTGCAGTATGAACATGGTTCTGAGACTTATCTGATTCCGCCTCATGTGCTTGTGAGACAGATGGGACTTTAACAATCTTCTCGCCGGTAAAGCACAGCTCATACCTACATATGATGAACAATGTGTCATAAAAATGCCAAAATTGTTGGTAACAACAGACGTATTAAGGAGAGGGGCCATTCTTTCACCCACTGCATGTCAGAAATAGTTAGCCAAATGAAACAAGCTGGCAAACAAAGAAGTACAAGTATTTGGGAACTATGCCAATTATGAGTACGATATTGCTGTTAAAAATCAACCAAAAACTGCAATAGCCACTAAGAATGCTCATTGAAGAACAAGCATTGACAACATATTACCTGCAAAAATGAGTTTCTAAATAGAGAACTTCTCCCTTCTTCAGACGAGCTGATGTGTACAAGGGCTTCTTTAAGCCCTTATCAGCTACAATACTAATACTATATTTGATCCTGAAAATAGAAAAGGAAAAAAAAAAAGACATCACATAATATGAACAATTAAACATTTCGAAACCAGAGTATTTACTGTATGAGAGGGATATGAAAGCAGATAAGCTCCACTTTTAGATTAACATACTATGAGGCTAGTAGTCTAACCACAACCAGTAACAATTTCAAATATGAGTTGCAATTAAAAACAGGTAATCATGAAAACGATCAATTTAGAGACAGTATGAAATAAGAGTATATCTATATTCCTGAAATACCATAGAGATTAACAGTAATCAAGTCTATTATGAAGGTAATTCAGTTAATACTGCTTTGTTTCTAAAAAACCTCATTTGTTTATTTGCAAATTTGTTACGTATGACTTACAGAATGTTATATTATCACTTCATCTAATTAGGGTAAAAGGATGTGCATCAAAACCTTCCTAAAAGGAGTTTATATTCATAAATTATACACAAGGATAACTCCCCCCTCCCCCCCCCTCCCCCCCTCCCTCAAATTCACTTGATTACTTGAATTCCCAACTAAAGGAGCATGCAATGGCAGACAATTGAAACTT
This sequence comes from Chenopodium album, assembly GCF_948465745.1. Classification (NCBI taxonomy): domain Eukaryota; kingdom Viridiplantae; phylum Streptophyta; class Magnoliopsida; order Caryophyllales; family Amaranthaceae; genus Chenopodium; species Chenopodium album. Next base: position 5,698,675 of record NC_137855.1, read on the forward strand.
AATATTATCAAGGAACAAAAATGAATTTTGTCAAAAGTGCCTGGTAAAACATATCAAGCATCATAAGTACTCTCTACATCCTATATACATACGAGTAGGCTTGATTGCCTAAAACACACAAATTAAGATAGAAACTGTATGTCAAATGGTGTGCTGGAAATTTACTGCTATAAAATGACAGTAAATTTAACTATACAAATCTCATACTGTGTTGAAACCTATATAAGGGTAATTGTAGATGTATAATGTATTAGTAGAAATTAAGACACTGATACGGGAAAGAGTGCATTGAACAACACATGTAAGGTCTTTATTTCTGTAACCTCTGTCAATCAAGTACAATAGGAACATGCACTGAAATACACGCTAATACGCTTACACAAGCATACATGACAGTAATGTAATATGTTAAAGTTAAACTCCCGTATTAACAAGTAAGATGTTGTACCAAGGTTCATTGCAGAGATTATACTGTATTGTGACTTCTCGTACAAATCTTTGCTGTCGTAATGCATTCTGGAAAACAAAATCAAACAAAACTATCATTATTCAACAAGATAAACAGACAGTAAGATTTCTACGTTCATCAAATTTTTTCAGCATCATTTTTTTTTTTTTTGAAAAAAAAAAATTCAGCAAAATTGAAGGAAACAATAGAGTTCTAATTTTACAGAGTTTGATGCCTGGAAAGAAAACCATGGACAAGGAAGAAAGCTAAGAATACCATACAATTAAGGTTTACCAATTTGTCCATAGTTCTCTTTTCAACATTGATGATAAAATTGAGGAAAATTAAGAGAGAGAGAAAAAAATAACAATAACACTATTATACATACAAATTCACTTATTTTTGCCTTTTGCAAACTAATCAATGAAAAAATGTGTATTTATATACTTCTCCATAGTTTACGATATAAAACAGCGAAACATTCCACACTTCCACAGTATTACTTTTATACAGTCTTCTTCAATTAACTTTCCCGTATAATTCAACATTAAAAAGATTTCTCAACAATAATAGTTGACCAGTGTATGGTTGGTAACTTCGTTGCTTAAACAGCCTATAAATGAGTATGCTGCAAATTCCATGTTGCATAGAGAAAACAAAAAAAGTTACCGAGGCTGCAGCTCTAGTTGTCATTGAGCGCTCCACAGCAACTGGAGCCAAGGTAGGCTCAATTGTAGATGTATGCGTGAGGCAAGGTTCAAGATCAATGGTTCCACCGCCTTTCTGAAATAAAACAAAGAAAGTAAAAAACCATCAAATCAATTAGAATTGATGAATCACGCTGCTATTCTGAGACCAAGATCTTATCTACTGCAAGCATGATGGGATCTGGTCCTTATAATACTTCATCCCCTATGATTTAAATCCTCCTCATAGTAAAGCAATCAACTAGCTTCATTTGTCGAGAAATTTTACTTGAATTGATAATTTTGCAATCTCTTCTAATTAATAAAGCAATCTCTTCTGATTAGTAAAGCAATCAACTAACTTCATTTGTCGAGATATTTAACTTGACTTCATAATTTTGCGAATAAATAGAATTCATTTCTCATTAAGATTATACGGAGTACTTAAATGGCAATCTTCTGTAAAGAATTCATTCATTGAATTAGGCTATCAACAACTATATACCATATATATCCCAATAAATATAGTCCATTTTCAATTTCCTATATTTAATCCAGTATTAAATTAATTTTAAAACCTAATTTTTATGCTTCGTATTCATTATTTCGCAGATACAGGAAGAACCAAAGAATATTCCTCAGTTAATATCTATACTCCCTCCGTGTTTTAATAAGTGTTACTCACCAAATGCAGCTAAGTTTTTTATAAGTTTTACACATCCTTTTTTTTTGGCAAAAATCTACATTTTAATATGGAAATTTTGACTTTTAACACCAAAAAAAACATGAAATTGTTTTTTACCACCATGTATTTTAAAAGTTTTATTTTACCACCAATTAAAAAATTAAATATTGTTTTTTATAACTTGTCGTCAAAAATCTAACGGAATTTTTAAACTCTTTGATTTTCGTGCGCAAAACATGTTTTACATAGGTTAAGGGGGCATTTTGGCCCTACGGGTCCAATTTGAGGTCAAAATTGATAAAAAAATGATTAGAAATGCCTCGTTTTGCGTGTTTAAAAATACCTCAAATTGCGTGAAACACACAAAGCAAGGCATTTTCGATCATTTTTTGACCTCAAATTAGAGCAGAAGAGCCAAAATGCCCCCCAAAACCTTTGAAAAACATGTTTTGTGCACGAAAATCGAAAAAAAAATTTAACATCGTTAGATTTAACGGCTTTCTTAATGGTAGGTGGTAAAAAACAATTTTTTGAGTTTTATTTGGTGGTAAAATAAAACTTTTAAAATACGTGGTGGTAAAAAACAATTTCATGATTTTTTTGGTGGTAAAAGTCAAAAAATTCTTTTAATATTATATCTTACTCATTTAATGGTCCCACCCAGACCCACTACTTCTTATTTTTTATTATTATTATTATTATTATTATTATTATTATTATTATTATTATTATTATTATTTCTTTCCTCTCACATTCATTACATTTCAATAAATAATTAACCCCACTATCTTTCTTTTATAATTTTTTAATACTCCATTTACCCCACTTACCACTTATTTTATTTAAGTAAATTGAATTGCCTAAAACTATGTGCCACTCAAGTGTAACACTTATTAAAACATGGAGAGGGTAAATTGTTATTGTGAGCCACATTAAATGATATCTCTCATTCCCCCCCCCCCCCCCCACACACACACACACAAAAATAAAATAAATAAATAAATAAATAAAGAAGAATAAGAAGTAGAAAGAAAAGCACATCTAGTTTAATATCATTCTGAAAATGGAGAAACATGAAAGTCCCCAAAGGAAACAAAGAGTGCAAGTGTGAAAAATCTTGACTAAGAAAGGAGAAACAAGAGGGATGCAAATAGCGCACCTTCATAATGCAGCAACGTTCAACACGAAAACTACAGCCGATTGCGGCTCCCCATGCACGAGATCGGACGTTGTTTCTCAGAGTAGAAACATAACCTTCAGGTAGTCCAAGTTCACTTGTTAGATGCAGTAGCAGCAAAAGGAAGGATGCATGCATATAAGTGTTTCTTACTGGGAAAAAAAATATCAAAAATAGCAAATGGGGAACAAATATAGACAGCTGAGCAGAATAAGGGTGTCTGTAGTTTAACAAGCAGAAAAAGAGGAAATAGATCGCCAATGCAGCTCATATCACACAAACAAAGCATTGTGCAAAAACTAGCAAAGAACAAACCTGTAGACCCTTATGGACAGAAACAGAAGCAACCATAGACCTTTTATTTAAATAATATATAATGTCCTTTAGATCCACATGCAAACGAATCAGAGCAGATGATCAGAACCAAATACCAAACTCAAAATTCAATGTGAAATATTTGTCATCAAAACAATAGAAAAAGACAGGATGAGTCGATGAGATTTGGTGGGTTAATATTTCGTCTAAAATTGCATATCTTTTTCTATGTAAAGCAAGAAAAAGAAAGGATTGTTTTTTTTATGGAAAGAATCTGGAAGGAAGGAAATGAAATTGATTTAGAGATGAAAGAAAAAGGTGAATATATAAGAAAAAGAGGAAAAGGCAGGTAAAAGAAGAGATGATACAATGTGAGTTGCAACTCAAAACCGGCAGCATAATATAAGGAAACGTCTATCTGCCAGACATATGCCAACCAAAGGTCAAACTTTCAAACATGTATTCTGTGGACAGATAATTCACTTCACGTTGCTCACGTTTTGTAGCTGAAATAACATTTGAGGAAACAAAAAAAAATCCTGCACCCATCTATGTGTGACACGCTGACACCCTTCACGTTAACCAACAATTCCACAATGAGGAGATGATAGCACCACTTTAAGCAAAATATATGCTGATGCATTAGGGAGAAAGCTAGAGGCAATGGGCAACGGCTATAGAAGTAATCTCCATATCACATTTTAAACATTTCCACATTAAAAATATAATTTCAATAGAGCTATAAAGTCAAGACAGAGCTCTCCTAAACACCATGTCAGTATTTAACCTATCTCACTATAACACAACTTTTTACCAAAAATCATCCACACAGAAAATTAAGCATACAATTTACAAACACACTAAAATATGAAAAAACATTGTTGTATGCATATACCAAAGTACCAAACAAATGAGAAATTGCTTCACATCAAATATAAACAGTCATATTGTGAAAATTTAACAAAATTTGAAGTTTTGAATCTTTCGACTTACTATCTTGCGGAGGTAGAATACGTATTGTTGCACGTAACTCTTGAATAGCTGCTGGAGGAGGAGATGCTGTTGGCCGGCAATAGCCTGTATGCATAAGAACTGAAAAGAGAATGTTTACACGTTATGTGTTTCTTCAACATGTTGATCCTTCTTTCAGCTCAATAAATATTATCAAATTACCTACCAGCAACAAGATCTGAGTCATCAGTGTATATATCTGTTCCCCAAAGCTGTCCACCTCTAACCTGTTCAGTAAACATATCAAATATCACTAAAAGTAACATTGGGTTTCCAATAAAGCAAAATAAAAAATAAAAAATAAAAAATAGAAAAAATAAAATAAAAAAAAAACCCCATAGCATACAGACTAAAATACAAAAAGTTCGCAACCTTTAAAACTCGATCCTAGATAAATAGGATATCACTGATGAGAGATACAAATCATTCCACACTCAAACAACCTCACTATAATCACAGAATACTCCAAAAACATCATCAGGACTGTTGATAAGCAAATATGCCAATTGATCCAGCAGTTTCATTAAAGAAAATTATGATTTACCAATCAATTAATTCAAGAACTTAAATAACAATTAATAAATAGAACAGTGATTTTAAGAATCAGAAGAAGAGGAACGCTTTTCATAGGTAGTAGTCTATTACCAACATTTCCATCACAGAGCCTTTATATGTGAATTGTTGATTTTACTAACAAGCAAAGCTCGTCAGCCTTGACAACTAACATTGCATATGGACAATATTTGGGACACTACTCTAGAAGCAAGTACGAAAGCTAAAAAGATCTCAAAATATCAATTCAACAATTTATGGTAGACTCACTGATATAATTATTAAAGAAAAACAGAAATTAGATCCTGGTAATTCTGAAATAGACACAACAATCATCAGGAACTAACTTACTTGACGGTTTGTAGCAGTTACATGCTCAGCCGGTATCCTGATTTCTAAAGTAGGACCATTAGATGAATTATCGCTGCTTTTATCAGCCTGGGATGATTCGTATTCCCTCCATAATTTTGTCAATTCTTGCATCCATTCACCAACTTTATAAACAGTAGACACCTCAGTTTTACCTGTGGAAAAAATGTTCAGTGGCTATATATATTGCAGACCAAAGGCTACCTACATCTCCATTAATCCAAATGTAAGTATTTTGAACTAGATGAATATGTAGTTCTCCATGACAGGGAGTGAAATATGAATGAGTGTCATTACATAGTATGAACCCCTAACTAATGTTCAGTGAAGATTGCCAAACAAAGTAAAGCATGTATCAGACTATACTGTTAAAAATTTAAAAATAAGAAAAGACAGGCTACTCAATATTGACATGATTATTACTTTTGAAAGACTGAGGAGAGGTGGGTCACAGATTTTGCAACAGTTGGATAAGTAGAATAACTCAAGAAGGCCAAAAGAAGATACAATCAAAGATATAATCTAACCCCTTTAAATTAAACCATTGACTGCATTGCACTACAAAACTTGCAACATATATAACAAGCTCTATATACACACGATACGTGTGTTTTATATTAAAAAGTAGGTGAAACAACTAACAATATAATCCTTACATTAATTTTAAACTTATAAATCTATATGGTGTAATGTGTAAGCCAATAATATAAAGTTCAACCATTGTTATCACATTAACCTAATTCCTCTAATCTGAAGTTTTTTATTTGTTTAGAGAGAATGGAGTATAACATAGATGACAAAACTAAGGTCATGATTGTCATTGACTTAAAAGCCAATTTTTACATTCTACGGAATATATTTTGGCACATGGTACATTGATCATAAGATTATGTAGAATAAATTATTTTATTATACGTACAATATAGAATGCTACATAGAAACTTTAAAATTATAATGTATATAAGATTTAAAAAATCCGTAAATATCAATTTTGTACAATAAATTTGAAAAAATGTGGAATCTTTCAAATTGTATTGTATATATAATTTTGAGATTTTTCCTTCAAAAGAAATAAAACTTCACATTCATATCAAATTGATAGGAGCAATTTTAGAAATTTCACAAACACCACTTGTTACCCCTTGGCTTATATAATAGAGAAAAATCATCAGCGACAAAGTAATGATGTACAATAATGAAAAAATAGTTCATCCTTTAGGCTATTATAAAAATGTCCATGGAAGACCTAAAAAGGGCATACATATACCCAAAGTTTACTCAGAAAAATCCCACCATATACCCACCAACTGAAAAAGTTCACATATTAAGTCAATTTTTACTAAAAAGATAAGCAGCAAAATACAATGGGAAAAGAGAGCACCAAGCAACATGTCAAAGCTTATGCCAAAATGACTTTCACAGTGAACAGAAAGTCCATTTTAGTGAATTTTAATGGCAACATATCAGGCATACCTTGAGACCTGCAAAGAAAGCAGAAAGGAGGATTAGCAATGTCTTAGACAATGCAATGTAAGAAGCAACATTCAGCATGTACATAGATGTTTACAAAGTTGGTAGGTCAATACCTCAAAAATAAAAGACAATCATATTCATATTTATAATGGGACTTTCAAAAGCCATCAATGTTAAATCTACATGTAATATTTCAGAACAATCTATGTTAAACCTACATGTAATATTTCAGAACAATCTATGTTAAACCTACATGTATTTCAGAATATTCTTAAGTGTAAATGGCCTGACTACTTAGCAGACACATAGCATCAATTTTTTATATTTGAGTGGAATACATGCATTTTAGAATCAAATGAATTACACCAATACAAACATATATAAGAACTGCCCTAAGCCATAACTCATAACATCATTCACACAACATCTAGATCAAGGACCAGAATAGCATACCAATGAAGCAATTAAAAGCCTAAGCTAAGTAAAAGTTTCTAGAAATAGAGGGCAGGACTTACCCCTCTCCATCTTGACCGCGAGACTTGAAACGTCCATCACGATTAGCAACTTGGGGGCTACCTCTTGGACGAAGCATCCTCTTCCGCTGCTGCACCCCGTAACTAAAGGTGTCTTTTTCTCTGTCTGTAGCTCCATCAACATCAGCACCCCCTTCTTCAGACTCTTTATCATAGACCCTAGTGCGCTTCTCGGGCCTTTCTGCCTCTAAATCAGCATCTCTCTCTTTCCTCCTCTCTTTAGCTTCTCTTTCCATATTTCTCCAAGATTCAGTTGGTTTCTTCTGTTCCACAGGAAAGTTCTCCTGAACAGATGTTTTCTCTGCGATCTCTTTCTCATTCTGATGATTTTCTTTCTCCCCGCCAATCCGACCTTCTCTGTCAACATGTTCCTTTTCTTTATCCTTTGGTCTTTCCTTCTCTTTTAAACCTTCTTTTCTTTCCCTCCCCCACTGCTCAGATTCCCTTTCTTCTCTAATTACTTCCTTGAAATCATTATTACTAGTAGTACCAGCTGCTTGCGCATTACTCTTGTGATCACTCCGATCTTTGTCACTTTCAGGCCAATCATGGTGCTTCCCTTCCTTCCGCTTTCTCTCCTTTTCCTTGAACTTATCGTCGCTTTTAAGGTCAACTCTATTCTCTCCCACGGCTTCACTTATTTCACGAAACGCCACAGCAGCATCCCTGGCAGGGTCAAATTTGGGGCGCATTTGAGTAGCATTCATCCAAAAGTTTGGCATTCCACCACCGCCTGGAACATCAGAATGTTTTTTCCCTCTGTATTGCTCTTTCCAATTAGTATGACTCCCGGACCCTCCATAAACATCCTTATCCACTTTCACCTCACTCTTCGAATCATTACGAATGTCCCTCTCATGTTTCCCTTCTTTACTCTCATCCACCCTACTCTCCTTCTCAGCCTTGACAGCCTGATGATGCACTTCTCTAGGTTCAACTTTCACATCTCTATTACCCTCCCCGCCCTTGCTTTCTCTAATCTCCTTTGAATCCCTTGCTTCTGCCCTAATCTCAGGACCAGCAATAGGATGAGTAGCATGTGCAGAATCAGCAGTTATAGACGACGAAGGCATTTTATACACCGAATGCAAAGGGGATCGTCTTTCCCCATCACGAAATTCTGGACGAGGTAACAATCCTGGTCTAGTAGAATCTTGAACTGCCCCATAATTAACCCTAGGAAAACCAGAATTCTCCTCCTCCTCACCACCAAAACCTGGCCGCATCGAGGAAGACGACGAATGAACGCCTTCCTCATGCGCCCCTCTTTTCGGAGCACCACTCATTTGCTTTTGCTTTTGTTAATTTAACACCCTCCAATTCCCCCCCTCACTCACCCTACAAACAACACAATACTCCCCAAATGTAATAGCAACCAAATTCCAACTGAAAATGAAATCCAACAACAGCAAATTTAAACATTAAGAACAGAAATTCAATCAAAATCCAAACTTTAAGAATTTCAATTGTAAAAAAAGCGTTATGATTTCAAATTTACAGAAAATGTAAAGTGACCCTAATGCTGAAAATTTACAAAAACAAACAAATTGCGATGAATTGGGTTGAAATTAAATTATACCTGAAAATGAAATCCAAGAACAGCATATTTTAACATAATGAACACAAAATCAATCAAAGTTTCATACTTTAAAAACAATAACTTGTAAGATTGCAAATTTAGGGAAAATGTAAAGTAACCCAATGCTAAAAAATTAAAAAAAATAAGTAAATTGTGATGAATTGGATAGAAATTAAGTAATACCTGAAAGGAAGAAACCCTAGATTGGATTGAAAGTGAAAGAATTGTTGCTCTAGTTAAGAGAAAATGCGGTTTTTCTCTTACTACGACGTACAATGAAATTTTATGAGCGAAAAAATAAAATGTTTGATTAATTTATGAAGAGGAGAGATGATTAAATGGTGCTAAATGTTTGCTAATCCTAATATTACTTGGTTTGCAAGGATTTTTTTAACATTTTAATTGTAATTACGTAGGATTATTATTATATTAAAAATATTTTATGCCAAAAATAGCCCTTCTAAACCAAGCTTAGCATGTGTCTAACTGCTCTTACATAGTTACATAGTTCAATGACTTACATCAGCTAACTAGCCTTGGTGCCTTGGTGGCAAAGCCAAATAAACCCGAGAGAAAAAAAAAAAAAAAAAAAAAGAAGAAGAAGAAGAAGAAAGATTAATGTTATAACACAAGTCATACATAAATTTATAATAAATAAAACCAAAATTTGACTATGTAAAAAAACTTATAATTAAATAGGCCCACTTTTTAAATAGAAGTCGTAAAAAGTTTTGAATTTTGATATGAAGGTTTGAGTTCAATTCTTATCAAATGTAATTGAATTTCTTTATGTTATCTTATCAAAGTTAATGTTAATTTAACATTACTTTAGAAAAATAAATAAATAAATAAATAAAAGAGCTAATATTTTCAATTGGTACTGAATATATCCTTTGAATGCGATATTTCATGCCACGTATGTTACGGAGTATGATTTATCTTTTACTTTTCCGACGTTTTTTCTATTTTCAAAAGCGGAAAACTTTGCGAAATACATAGCTTTTTTAGCTAGAAAAAACATCATCCCACAAAATTTCCCAACGGTTATGTTTGGTGAGAAACTAAAAGATGTAGCTTATTGATTTTACTAACTTATTTTATTAGCTAATCGTATAAAATTGTTTGGTAAATAGTTGATTGATTATGTGAAATGACCAATACGGATTAAGCTAATTGTGGGAGTAGGTAGTTCTAGAGTTGTTCATGGGCGGGACGGCCTGCTAAGTCCGCCCAACCCTGCCCGCAAAAAAGGCGGACTTGGACAACTTTTTTGAAAAAAATGGATATTTGAGCGGGCTAGGCCCGGCCCGTTAATATAAATGACCGGGTATGGACAAGAAAATATGTATCGTGGCTAGCCCGCCCGTCCCGTTAATAATACTAATAATACTAATAATAATAATAATAATACTAATATTAATAACAACAACAATAATAATAATAATAATAATAATAATAATAATAATTTTATCTAGTTAGTTAATTATGAAATACTTTGTGTATTTTAGAAAATAAATACAAAGAGACTATATTGAACTATAAGTTTTTATTAGTTTTAATTATTTATTTTATTTTTATACTTTATCATTAACACTTATTAAATAAGTTTTTTCTTTCATATATTTATAACATATGTCATAATTTCAACCTTCTATTTAATTTCTATTACTATTTGTGAACAAAAAATACAAAAATAATTTTAGCACCGGTAAATAATAAAAAGGTTAGTTTAGTGTTACAAATAGTAAAACAAAAACCCGTTAGCTCGCGGGCAAGCCCGGCCCATTTAATAAGCGGTCATGGGCAAAGTATCAAGCCCGCATAAAAGTGTTCAGGTTTGCTACATAAAGCCCGTTGGACAAAGAAAAAAAAAACATAAGTCCAGCCTGCTCCCGTCCAAGCCTGCAAATGATCCGTAGTTCATATAGGATTTTAAATCAAATGGGTATAAGTGTCACTTCGCTTCACCCATGTTTGGGTGTATGAAGATTATGATACAGTATAAAGTAAGAATAGGCTAGGGAATCTGTAGCTTGAGTAGCAAAAACACATTCAGTTGAATTCAAGACTTAGCATCAAACAACATGAATAAAAAGTCAACTGTACTTTATCATCCAAGTTCGATCAAATGGTGGTACTAGACAGCATGATGGGCTTACTGTAGAACAAGTTCAACTGATGACGCCGGCAGAGCAACAACACTTCTAGTCATTTGGTGCGAGTGGTCAATCTTGACTGTTAAAAGAATAGCAGCAACAAAAAGAGAAGCACAAAAAATGACATTAATAACAGACGACAATAACCATTATCTTTGAGATAACTGCATCAGCAAATTAAAACAGTTTTGATTAATCGTTAATGCTAAGTCTTAATATGACATAAGGAACATAAGTTTGCAAAATGATTTATTGTTCTGTTTCTCATTTATAGAATTTTACAACAAAAGTTTACAACAGATTACATTATCAACATGCTTCTGACATGTCTCAACTGATGGTGATAGAAAGCCTTAATATGACAAAAGGAACATAAGCAAAAACAGAACTTATGTGGTGCTCATTAGTGAGGCATCAAACACACATCTTGCAGGAGAAGACGAATGTGGCTTGGGCGGCATTTCTAGAGACTCAAATGGCCCTTCCAACATCTCTACAACTCTATTCATTGGCGGTCTGTTTGAAGGATATGTTTGTATGCACCATAAGCTAACCATAATCATTTTTCTCTCCAACTCGTTTTTGTCATTGTCCTCAATCCCATCAACTGCAGCTTCTTGCACAGGCTCAAGCCGACTGTATATCCATTCAGGAAAGTACAGTTCACTATTGTCGTGCTGAACTTCATTAGTTGGAACTTTCCTGCCACAAACTAGATCTATGAGCATCATCCCATAGCTATAAACATCTGATTTATGGGAAGCGCCACCAAGAGTTCTACAAAAAACTTCGGGAGCAATATACCCAATTGTCCCTCTTGCTTCTGACATTGATATCATACTATTCTTTTCTGGACACAATCTAGCAAGGCCAAAGTCAGAAATCTTTGGACAAAATTCATCATCAAGCAGAATATTATGAGGCTTAATGTCAAAGTGCAAGATTCGTGTTTTACAACCTCTATGTAGATAGTCTAATCCCCGAGCAATTCCAATCGCAATGTTGAACATAGTTTCCCATTGCAATGACTGTCTAATCTCTTTACCATGTATAAACTTTTCAAGTGATCCATTAGGCAAGAACTCAAAGACAAGAGCTCTTCTGTTTCCTTCGAAACAAAATCCTAAAAGAGTCACAACATTGACATGATTAGTCCTGCTAATGCTTAATACCTCATTAATGAAATCTTTCCCATCACCCTTTAAAACCTTCAATTTCTTCACTGCCACGAAACGACCATTGTGTAGTCTTCCCTTGTAAACTCTTCCATAACCTCCTTCACCAAGTTTATCTTTGAAGGAATTGGTTATTTTCTTTAAGTCTGCATATGTGTATCTTTTTGGCGCAAGAGATCCATAACTTTGTAAAAAGGCCGCTACATTTTGATTCCCTATTATTCGCCTACTCCATAGAAATGAAAATTTACTAGTTTTTCGTCTTTTATATACACAAATGATCAAAGCAACCAACATCATTGTCCCTACTAGTGAAGCAGCTGCACCTGTAGGCAACAATCATAGAAAAGTTTTCTAAATTTTCGAATTCTTCATTCCCTCTTTAATAAATCCTTTCTACTTGAATTAATAATTGTAATAACGAACAAGTATATATCAAAGTGAAATGTATGCCGTATCCATGACAAGTATAATACCTGATCCAAAGAGTAGTTTTTGCCGTCCAACTGCACAAAGGAACAACTAGTAGCCATTAATTTGTGCTTATGCATCAATCCCAGACAATTAATCTAAATCTAATATTGCAAGGTCAAATAATTATTTTGGAATTCTGCAAATTTATCTAAGATGGCTTACTTGGCCTTATTATAAATATTGAAATTTGGAGGATAGTTTTAGATTCACACATCAAACGAAAACCAGGAATATTTTTTGTAAGAAATTACCTATGCAATTTGAAAATAAACTGCCTTTGGAAACTTTTTGTCTAAAATAAGGCCAATAACCACAAAAGAATTCTGTAAAGAATTTCTATTTGAAGTCTTGATGATCACTTTACAATCAATACTTCAAATTAACTTGATCGAGTTGGACTCGGACAATTTTCACTGTATGATTTGTTGTAATCTATAACTTTATACTAAAGGCGAAACCAGGAATGACACATGTCATTTCCTGGTTAAAAACTTTCCCTCCAAAAGTTTTCTTTTTTTATTTTTTTATTTTTTTTGGCCAAAGCTTCTTAGAGAAGTTTTATAACTTTGTAATGTAATGCTTAGTTATTTTTATTAGTCGTGCATATATTTTTCTCTCTGTTTTCTTTAGTGTGATAAATTTTTAAATTTTTTTTTTTTTTGTAATTACAGAACTTTCATCCTATTTTGCAATTAGGTATAATTTTTTTATAATTAAATAGTAGTCTTAAACTAATGATAAGTATTAAAAATTACCGTGCATGGCACGGGACTTAACCTAGTTTGTAATAAAGGTCAGGCTGGTTAACTATTCAAAAAAGTAAAGAGCAAAGTATTGAATTATGTACCTGGTTTAGATGCACTTGGTAGCAGGGATGCAACTGGTTCAGAACACACTAGTGGCTGATCAGGTCCATCTCTACAATAACAAACAAACAGATCTGAAGATCGATCTGACCCGCACCTGCCACCAGACTCCTGACACTTAGAACAGGCAGAGAAGTTCGCTTTGTACTCCATCCTAATAGTTGTCCACTTGTTTAAGACACTAAGAAGTGAGGCAGTGCTATGACTGAGGTCATCCACCACTCTCTTATCTACCAGAAAAGTAACATTGTTATTGCACGAGCATGATGAGGCCATCCTGCTGATACTTGATGTTTTACCAAAGTAATAAGCAGTACCATTGGTACCATCACCATTGGAGCAAGAAAAAGTCTTAGAGTAATATCTTTTGTAACAATCACTTGTGCAACCATAGAACAAGATAATATCTGTATAACCGGAGGCTGGCTTTAACGAGGGAGGAAAGGTTGTCCTGCTTGCACCTTGCAAATGACACCCATTGAACAACCTATTTAGGGAAACATCCATTGTATGGGATGATGTATTGATGCCAAGCACCTGTAATCTAACTAATTCATCCTGATGAAGTATTTTCATAGTAAGGTAAATTCGAGAATTATTATTACAGCGGAGCTTCAAGTCTGAGATTCCACAAAAATCAGGCCTATTATCTCCCCAAAATGGGTACCCAATATTTTGGATTTGCCCACAGGAGAATAGAAAAGAACTAGAGCATGCTGTATAATGTGCATTGTCAGAATTTGACAAGGAAACAACAGCTAACAGCGAGATGATGCAGGTTATGAAAGGAAATTGGATGCTTAGAAAAGCAGTGGAGATCATTCTTGATAAAATGAGCAAAACTTTTCTTGCAGCAATATTAGAATAGAGAGAAGTTTGGCCTCATTTAAGGCGGCTATAGGTGAAAAATACGAAAGCCATAAGCATGAAATGTAAGCCACACATATCATCATACGATATTTATCAGACAAAATTTGACACTTTCTTTACTCACAGAAGTACATACATAAGATTAAACTTATCAGCTAAAATTTGACACTTTCTTCACTCACAGAAGTATATACATGACATCAAACCCGGCCAAAATCCAAAACTGATTTGTCAAAAACTCAAATGTATTAGCTAGTTTGCTTTGAATTTTATATGATGTTGAAAGCATTTTTGTGCATCATATACTACTAATTATAATCAAATTACTCCTTCCATCCCAATTTAATCATGTAACCAATCTATGCCAAATTGCCGACTATGCGTATTATATCACACGGAGTAAATTATTGCTAGGGTGTACTCTAGAAAAATAAATGTGATACAACATAAGATAGTGGATTTTTTTTAAAAAAAAAATAAAAAAAAACAAAATGAATTATGGAGAGTGTGAGACCCAACTTTTGGTAGGCAAAAGAAAGGGGCAATTAAAAATTAGTAAACCTATTATAAGAAAAGGTGTAACAATTATATTAGGCGAGCCGAGATGGCTATGAGAGTGTCCATGGAGGCTTTGGGTATGGGCAGAGGGACGCCGGTGGTGAAGCTATTATGGATTTTGCCCAATCATATGATTTAATTTTGGCTAATACTTGGTTTAAGAAGAGGGATTCACACTTGATAACTTTTCGGAATGGAGCAAATGCAACTCAAATAGACTTCCTGCTCACAAGGAGCATAGATAGACAAAGTTGCATAAACTGTAAGGTTATCCCAGGGGAGAGTGTGGTCACCCAACACCGGCTATTGGTAATGACTATTCGTCTGAAAGAGAAGGCGAAGAAAAAAGTTAGACAAGAAGAACCAAGGATAAGATGGTGGACCCTAAGGGATGCAAAAGCTAAGGTTTTTACAGAAAAGGTAATTGAAGAAGCGGATTGGGATGGAGAGGTGGATCCGGACATGACTTGGTTACGAATGAAGAACTGTTTCCTAAGAGTGGCCAAAGAGGTCTTAGGGGAAGTAAGGGGAAGAACTTCGGTACAGAGAGATACTTCGTGGTGGAATGAAGAGGTGAAAGCAGTAATTAAGCAAAAAAGGGAATGCTATCAAGCCTTAGGAAAATGTAGGAGTGATGAAACCTTTGCAGCGTATAAGGAGGCTAAGAGTAAGGCAAAGGCAGCTGTTCGCCAAGCAAAAGAAAAGGCATATCAGGAGGTTTATGAAAAGCTTGATTCCAAGGAGGGAGAAAGGATCATTTATAAGATGGCAAAGAGAAGACAAGAGGCAAGGAAGGATATTGGCATGGTGAAGTGTGTCAAAGATAAGAACCAAATGGTCCTAGTGCAAGAGGAGGGCATCAAGGACAGGTGGAAGGGGTACTTCGATGAATTATTTAATGGAAGTAATGGAGTTGTGATAGGAGATACCTCTATGAGTGATGAAGAAATCAACATGGAGTATGTGCGAAGGATTAGGAGAGTAGAGGTGGAGATTGCACTGAGGAAGATGAAACCTAAGAAGGCGGTTGGCCCTGATGGGGTACCGATAGAGGTGTGGAGGTGTTTGGGTAAGATTGGTATTGATTGGTTAACAAACCTTTTCAACAAGATATGGACGGCTACAAGGATCCCACAAGATTGGAGGAAGAGCACCTTGGTCCCGGTTTATAAAAACAAAGGAGACGCTCAAGATTGTTCTAACTATCGAGGAATTAAGCTTATGAGCCATACTATGAAGTTGTGGGAAAGGGTGATTGAACAAAGGTTGAGGGCATGCACAAGCATTTCAGATAACCAATTTGGTTTTATGCCTGGGAGATCTACTATGGAGGCAATCCATTTGATAAGACAAATGATGGAGTTTTATAGGGTAAAGAAGAAAGATCTTCATATGGTCTTTATTGATTTAGAGAAGGCATATGACAAGGTGCCAAGAGAGATACTTTGGTGGGCAATGTTGAAGAAAGGTATCCCACGAAGGTATGTAGACCTAGTTAAGGATATGTATCGGGATGTGTCAACAAATGTGAGGACATGCGGAGGGTTGACAAAAGATTTCCCTATTACAATCGGATTGCATCAAGGGTCTGCATTAAGCCCTTTTCTTTTTGCAACGGTTCTAGATGAATTAACTAGACCAATTCAAGATGAGGTTCCATGGTGTATGCTGTTCGCAGATGATATCGTTTTGGTGGATGAGACTAAGGATGGGGTTAATGTCAAGTTGGAGCAATGGAGGCAAAGGTTGGAATCTAGAGGGTTTAAGCTAAGTCGGAGTAAGACTGAATATTTGGTATGTCGTTTTGGCACTCAGAGGGGGACAAGCAATGAAGTGGTGAGTTTGGATGGAAAGGATTTGACCATGAGTGAATGTTTTAAGTACCTAGGGTCGATCATCCAGAAGAATGGTGACATTGATCAAGACGTGACCCACAGGATTAAGTCAGGGTGGCTTAAATGGAGAGCGGCCACGGGAGTGTTATGCGACCGCAGCATTCCCTTAAAGTTGAAGGGAAAATTCTACAGGACTGCCATAAGACCAGTGTTGCTCTATGGTACAGAATGTTGGGCTTCTAAGAAAGAGCATATTAAAAAGATGGAGGTTACGGAAATGCGCATGTTAAGGTGGATGTGTGGAAACACTTTAAGAGATAGAATCAGAAATGAGGTTATTCGCAAGAAAGTAGGTGTGGCGGGCATTGTAGATAAATTAAGGGAAAATCGTCTGCGTTGGTTTGGACATGTAAGACGGAGACCCGAGGGTGCACCGGTGCGAAGAGTGGAAGAGTGGGACCATGGAGGGATTAAACGAGGAAGAGGGAGACCAAAGATGACTTGGTTGGAAGGAGTGAGGAAGGATATGAAGTGCATGGATTTACGTGAGGATGAAGTTTTGGATCGTAAGGGATGGAGGAGAAAGATTTATGTTGATGACTACACGGAATAATCAAATTTGGTTCATGTTAGCCGACCCCACTTTTGGGATTAAGGCTTTGATTGATTGATTGATTGATTGATTGATTGTAAAAGAAAGGTACGATCTATGCGACTACTCTTGAAGAAACTTAAGCAAAAGTTCTCTAAAAGCCCCACATAAGAAACTTCCAACCTTGTAGCCTACGATTTAAATCATCAAGAAGACTCTACTTTAAATGGATTAAAGACTACGGCACTAGTTGCCAAAAAAGAAAAAAGACTTAGATGCTACTTCACAAGTTTATAGACTTCATATTAATTGACACATTTCATTTAGACACATTTATCAACGCATTTAAATTTAAATATCTTTAGTTACTTATTAGCTTAGCAAAATTTATACCCAGCTAAAAACTTATATATGAAAAATAAGCGTAGAGACAAATCTAACAATACCCTACATGACCATGTTTCTTTTTTTTAACAGTGAATCACAAAACGAAGTCAAAGTAAGTTATGTGAATAGTATATAAACTCAAAACATATCAACTAAAGAGAAATAAAGTATGTAACATGTAAGTTGTGAATGAATAGGGAGTGTATATACTCTGTAGTGTTTAAGCCCCTACCCCTTAAGAAGAATAAAAACTCACTAAGGTATTTGCTAATATATCCCTATAAAGAAAGTAACTAAATTTCCCCTTAAACCGATCTCTGACTTCAAAGTTAGCAGAGCCCAGGCCATACTAGTTACTATGGATCCCTAGATATACCAAACGGTCACATTAATGCATTATTTTCAGGTATTTTATTCTAATCACTCTACTTAAGTTCTCTTACTTATGGACCTGATATCATAATTTGAACGTTAGAAAGGGTTTCTCGGAACACCCTTGATCTAGCTCACCTTGTTAGTTTGCAGGCGAGCATTGCAGAATGTTGGCATCAGTTCTCCACCTAGACAACTACCACTACACCTAAATTTTCTTCGCAGAAAAATAGGACAATGATTGAGTTTTTAGTCCCACAATATCATGTTCTTCATGCAAATTATAGTATAACTTTTTACTTTATAAATAATTCAAATAACAATATAACGGACTTTCAAAGATATTTATCAAATGACTCAGGTCTGAAGATCATACATTCCCTACATACTCCTCTAAGGTGAGGGTGGCACTATATAAAGGCTGACTGTAATACCCCAATTAGCTCTCCCCTCTATGGCTCTATGTTCTGCCCTCCAAATAATATACCCCAAATTTGGACACTTGGCCATCAGAGGCTCAACCTCGAGGTTTGTAGTTCTATTCACAGGAAACTATAGAAACACGGGTCGAGGACCTGATCAATCATCATTCTTTACAGGTAATTTTGTTTTCATAAGAAACAAATTCTGTGCCTGTTAACATGATGTACAAAGTACTACATTTTACATAGCTATCCAAAAGAGCTGGGTAATAAAGTACGCACCTGATTGAGAACATGCTCATGGTTGCTCCATCTTGGCAATAACAAACGAACTGATCTAATTATCGGTCCCCTGATGATTCCCATCTGCCTCAGATTCTTCACACGTGGAACAGGCTGTGAAGTTCGCTATATATTCTATCTGTTGGGAAATTTGGTCACTCAAAGTGAGGCACTTGTGCTTTAAGCTCACTTACCACACTCTCATTCACCGCAGATGTGACATTGATCTAGCAGAAGCAGAACTTGCCTCTCCTGCCGATGTCAGATGAGTTGCAAAATAAATAGCAGAACCACTGGTACAGTGCCATCGTCATAGGAGCACCTAATAGACTTAAGAGTAATATCTGAAGACAAGATAACTTGAAGTCTGAAATCCCACAGAATACTAGCATATGCCTATTACATCCCAAAATCCGTAACCAAGATTTTGGATGTGCTCACACTAGTAAACAAAATGACATCCTGTATAATTTGCATACTTATTATTGTAGTAAGTAAACAGCAGCTAGCAAGATGGTGAAGGTTATGAATAATAATTGAAGAAAAAGACAACACCACTAATGAAAATGGAGATCATTTTTTACTGGTTTTTTAAGCACTATTGTGTTTCATGTATGTACCTCAGGTCATGAGGAACTCTACATGAAAGTCAGCAGGAAAAGTAAGCACTCAAAAAGGAATTTGTAGCTTGGTTAGCAAAATCACATTCAGTTGAATTGGATTCAAGACTTAGAATCAAACAACATGAATGAAAAGCGTACTTAGAATCAAACAACATGAATGAATTCCAGCCTCACTGTGCTTTATCAATCGCTCCCAAACTCCTGCTTCTCCATCCTAGTTGTTTGATCAAATGGTGGTACTAGACAGCATTACGCGCTTACTGCAGAAGTTCAACTGATGAGGCTGGCAGAGTAACAGCACTTCTAGCCATTTGGTACGACTGTACGAGTGGTCAATCTTGAATTCTTGACTGTTATTTCCTCCTCTACCTTCACCTACCATGGATCTATCATAAAGTTATTGGAAATTGAAATGGACAGCAGCGAAAAGCTGAGAATCAGCAGCAAAAAGAGAAGCACAAAATAAGACAATAAGACTGACCTAAAAAAACGAAGCATGATAACAAAATGTTTATCTTTTTTTCCCTTTAAAACAGACGGCAATAGCCAATTATCTTTGAGATGACTGCATCAGTAAATTAACACAGTATTGATTAGTCGTTAATGCTGTTACAAAAATCAAATCCCACAGAAATGATTCAATGTTCTGTTTCTCATTAATGTCATACTTTTGGCAGTCATAGAATTACAATAAAAGTTTATAACAGCTTCGTACACCTATTCTATAAATCATCAACATGCTTCTGACATTTCTCATCTGATGGAGATGGACAGCCTTAATATGACATAAGGAACATAAGCAAAAACAGAACTTATGCGTTGCTCATAAGCGAGGCATCATATACACATCTTGCAGGGGAAGATGAATGTGGCTTGGGTGGCATTTGTAGTGACTCAAATGGCCCTTCCAACATTTCTACGACTGTTCATAGGCGGCCTGTTCGTGGGATATGGCTGTATGCACCATAAGCTCACCAAAATCATTTTCCTCTCTAACACTTTTTGCCATCGCCCATAACCTCATCAACTGCAGCTTTCTCCATAGTCTCAAGTCGATTGTATATCCATTCGGGAAAGTATAGTTCACTGCTGTCCTGAACTTCATTAGTCGGATTATTCCTACCACAAGCTAGGTCGATGAGCATCATCCCATAGCTATAAACATCTGATTTATGGGAAACGCCACCGAAATTTCTACAAACAACTTCTGGAGCAATATACCCAATTGTCCCCCTTGCTTCTGACATTGAAATCAAACTATTCTTCAGTGGACACAATCTAGCAACGCCAAAGTCAGAAATCTTTGGGCAAAATTCTTCATCAAGAAGAATATTATGAGGCTTAATGTCAAAGTGCAATATTTGCGTATTGCAACCTCTATGCAGGTAGTCTAGTCCCTATGCAATTCCAATTGCAATGTTGAACATAGTTTCCCATTGCAATGACTGTCTAAACTCTTTACCATATATAAACTTTTCAAGAGATCCATTGGGCAAGAACTCAAAGACAAGAGCTCTTTTGTTCCCTTCAAAACAAAATCCTAAAAGAGTAACAACATTGACATGATTTGTCCTGCTAATGCTTAATACCTCATTGATGAAATCTTTCCCATCATCCTTTAAAACTTTCAATTTCTTCACTGCCACAAAACGACCACTGTGTAGTCTTCCTTTGTAAACACTTCCATAACCTCCTTCGCCAAGTTTATTTTTAAAGAAATTGGTTATTTTCCTTATGTCTGCATATGTGTATCTTTTTGGTGCAAGAGAACCATAACTTTTTAAAAAGGCTGCTACATTTTGATCCTCTATTGTTCGTCGACTCCATAGAAATGAAAAATTACTAGTTTTCCGTCTTTTGTTTGCACAGGTGACCAAAGCAACCAACATCATTGTCCCTAGGAGTGAAGCAGCTGCACCTGTAGAGTAACAATCATAGAGAAGTTTCCTCAATTTTCAAATTCGTCTCCCTCTCTGATAAATCCTCTCTACTGGAACTAATATTTGTAGTAAGTAACAAGTATATGTCAAAGAGATATGTATGCAGTAAACAAAAGAAGTATAATACCATTAATACCTGATCCAAATAGTAATTTTCGTCGTAAACCTGCACAAAGGAATGACTTGTAGACATTAATTTGCTGCATTGTGCTTATGCATAAACCTTGATTGAGTAACGCTAATAATTTGCAATGTCAAATACTTTTTGAAATCCTTCATTTTTATAAATTCATTTCTTCCTTAAACCCTAACTGAGACAGACTTGGTTTGCTTATTGGGCGTTGAATCATTATTAGGAGTGAAAAGATTCTCCTAGTTTCCCATTGTTAGGTTCATTTCATTAGGAGTACAAATTTCATTTTAAGAGTACTGTGGATTCACTTTTTTCTATATGTTAATTTAAAAAGAAAGACTATAAAAAACCAAGTGACCCAACTATAAGATTTCCATTTATTCAGAAAATTTTACTTTTTTGATGTGTTATCTGACTTCTCTCCCAATAACCAAACATGGTAAACTTGAAGAATCCATATGTTAAAACAATCAAAAGTAGTTAGCTTTGAAGACTTGATAATTACTTTATAATCTAAAAAAGTATCAACTCGATCAAGTTGACCCTAAAGCAAATAATTCGTATTTAATATTTCACTGTAATCTATTGTAATAAAGCTGGTTAGCATTTCTAAAAACAAAGAGCCAAGTAATGAATTATGCACCTGATTTAGACGTACTTGGTTTAGTACACTTTAATGGCTGAGGTCCATCTCGACAATAACAAACGAACCGATCTGAAGATGGATCTGACCCGCAACTGCCGCCAGACTTCTGACACTTAGAACAGACAGTGAAGTTCACCATGTACTTCATCCTAACAGTTCTCCACTTGTTTAAGACACTAAGAAATGAGGCATCTGTGCTACGACTGAGCTCATCTACCGCTCTCTTATCTACCAGAAAAGTAAAATTGTACTTGCACAAGCATGATGAGTTACCTATTCTGCTGATGTAAGTGATGTCTGATGTATTACCAAAGTAATAGGCAGTACCATTAGTCCCATCATCGTGAGAGCAAGAAAAAGTCCTCGAGTAATATTTGGAGTAACAGTTATTAGCGCAACCATAGAATAAGCTTATAAATCTATAACCAACCTCAAACTTCAATGTGGGAAGATAGGTTATATTGTTTAAATTTGGCATAGTCAAATAACACCTATTGAACTGAAGATTTATGAAAAAAGCCATGGTATGGGAAGATGTATTGATGCCAAGCACTATTAAACTTAAGGTGGCTTGTGCATTTTGATATACGATCATACCAGGGTTATTTAAACTGGAATGTTTACAGTCGAGCAAGAAGTCTGTGATCCCACAGTATTTGGGCCAATTACCTCCCCAAAATGGATAACCAACATTTTGGAGATGACCACATGAGTACGGAATAGAGCATGATGTATATTGTGCATCCTCAGCTTTTGACAAGGGAACAACAGCTAAAAACAAGATGATGCAGGTTATGGGAAGAAAGCTGATGCTAAAGAAACCAGAGATCATTGTTAAAAAAATATTAAAAAAAAAAAAAAAATTCTTGTAAAAAAAATATTTAGAGAGGACAATGTATAAGTGGTCAAATTTTAACTTTCAACAAGCACTTATACATACTGACTGAAGGTTTGCCGCCGTTTTGGCCTCATTTAAGGTAGTTCAAGTGGATATTGGTGAAGAAAATTATAGTCATGTGTGTGAAAATATGAAATGCAGGCAGCACACTTCCCCTTTTCTCTTTAAGTTGCATCATTTAAAACGTTTATGCTATTCACACACATTTCTTAACCATCTCTTATTCTTTTGTGAACTTAATATAAGCAAAAATAAGATTTAGGGAACTGGATAAGTCAAAGTTTTTACAAAACACCCTTTGACTTTAAAATATGAAGTAATAAATAAGTCAACAACTATTTAGTCTTACAAAACTCTATGCAATGAATCAATGATTGATGTGACAATTTAATTAAAACAGGTTATCATATAATCATGAAAATTATAGTCATGTGTGTGAAAATGAATGGGTTAATTAAATTCAGGGCATGCATGAAGCAATTGAAGACATAAAAGCAATGAGACTCAAGTTCACATAAGAATCTTCCTATCATCAAGACTTGAGTTGATCAAAGTTGACTTGGATTACATATATGAGTAACCTGAAGTTGTGAATGAATGAGAATTTATGATAAAAATTAAGTTTTAGTTTCACTGTATCATCTTCTTGCATTACAAATTTCCCTTTTCTCTTTCTTCTCCTTTCGTAAAGTATATATTTGCAATAGTATTTGATCATGTGTGTGTGTGTATCTGTGCGCAATGATACAAATCAAGTCATCTTTGCAATTATGTAAATCAAGTCTTGTGTGTGTGTGTGCCATAAATCAAGTCTTGTATGTGTGTGTGGTATATCTTTGCAATGATATAAATCAAGTCTTGTATTTAATAACCCTCCAATTTTAACTTTTAAAACACAAAGCTATCAAACATATTCATAAACAAACAAACAAACAAAAAAACGACTTAATTAAGCTACTCCCATAAAAGTCTCACTGAATTAAAAAATAATAATTGTATTTAAATAAGTCTTAATTTTTATTAACTAAACACTACTATCCTGTTTTAAATTTTCACCTTTTAATCAACCAACTCCTATTATCTGGTTTTATTATATTCATTTCTAATCAACTAAACCCCACTATTTTTTTTTTTTTAACAATTCACCTTTACTTGAATTTCATCATCTTCCTTTTTTATTTACATTTCTAAATATATAGAAAGCAAAAGAGACATTTATTTGGGGACAAAGGGAGTGCCAAAAATAGTACCTTTTATCCAAAGAAACTTTAGGTCCATCAGTGGGGATGGAGATGGATGATCAATTTAGTGACTTGAGCAGGGTGTTGCCTGAAAGCAGGAAGTTATTTAAAGAGAAAACTAAGAGGGAAAAGAAGCTCACTAGAATCCAAGAGGGAAGTTGGGGGGGAGGGGGGGGGGGGGGGGTGGCGATGATTTCAAACGGGGTTTACACATAGTGAGGAGGCAGCATGGGGGGCTCCTACAAAAAATGGAGAGGAGGAAAGGAAATAGAGTTGTCTGTCTGGATTTAGCTTACTAGTATCTCAAGGCTAACTATAATGAGCTTAAATTTTTGTCAAACAATACAACCCTAGTGTAGGTCTCCCTGATGATCCTCAAGACTCAATCTGCCTCCAAAGTCCAGACTCCTCTCACTTGGAACAGGCTGAGAAGTTCAGCAGTTTTCTATGTTTTACATCTGTAGTGGCCACTCATTTGGATACTCATAAGCAGCAATTATGCTTAAGCTCACTAAACCACTACTAAACACTGTAAAGGTGACATTGCTCTTGCTGGAGCAGGAATTACCTATCCTGATGATGTCTGATGGGTTATAAAGTAATAAGATGAACCACTGATACAGTAGTACAGTACCATTGTAGTCAAAGTAATAAAACTATAAAAGTAATTACATCAGTCCCATCAGTCATATATTAAACAAATTTCCTAGTAACTGCCGCCTGGCTTTGGTTTGGAAAGCAAGGTTGACATACTCATACCTTGCACATAACAATTAATAAACAAACAATCTTGAGAAATAACCATGGTGTGGGAGGTTAGATTGATGCCAAAAAAGCTTGATCCAACGAATCCATTATGAAATATGTTCATAAAAAGGTGATTCTGATCATAATGACAAGTGAGCTTAAAGTCTGAAATACCACAATACAAACCTACTACCTCCCCATAACATTGGATATACCCGCAACAGTAGGCACAAAGGAATGCTTTACAATATGCAATTTCATTATTTGATAAGTGAACAGCAGCTAACAAGATTTTTTTTTATAAAAAAAATAAAATAAAAACACTATGAAGAATTGAAAACAAAATAGAAACTAATGAAAATGGAAATCATTATTATTGATATTTAAAGCCACATGATAACATATATCATTTTGATATCTCCTACAACAATAACTTCAACAACTAAATGTTCAAAAATCACATCCCATTGCCATATAAATACATTTGACATATCTCTCATTGTATTAAAGCATGGACATACCTGACCTCATGTGGTGATTATAGACAAGGAATCCATCGTGGATCCTGTAGGAGAAGATAGATTTGGTTTGGGGGGTAATTGTAACAACTCTGATGACCCTTCTAACATATCTACAACTCTGTTCATAGGAGGTCGGTTTGCCGGATATGTTTGTATGCACCATAGGCTCACTAAAATCATCTTTTTCTCTATCTCCTTTTTACCGTCATTCAACATCTGATTAACTGCAACTTCCTCCATGGACTCAAGTCGATTGTATATCCATTCAGGAAAACACATTTCAGTACTGTCATGTGCTTTGGTATTTCTACCACAAACTAGGTCTAAGAGCATCATCCCATAGCTATATACATCTGATTTATGGGAAATGCTGCCGTAATATCTACAAAAAACTTCTGGAGCAATGTACCCAATTGTCCCTCTTGCTTCCGACATTGTTATCATACTATCCATTGGTGGACACAATCTAGCAAGGCCAAAGTCAGAAATCTTTGGGCGAAATTCTTCATCAAGAAGAATATTATGGGGCTTAATGTCAAAGTGCAATATTTGTGTATTACAGCCTCTATGTAGATAATCAAGTCCCCTAGCAATTCCAACCGCAATGTTGAACATAGTTTCCAGCTCCAATGATTTCCCAATCTCTTTACCATATATAAACTTGTCAAGAGATCCATTAGGCAAGAACTCAAATACAAGAGCTCGTTTGTATTTTTCAATACAAAAGCCTAAAAGAGTGACGATGTTGACGTGGTTAGTTCGGCTGATGCTTAATACCTCACTAATGAATTCTTTTCCATCACCCTCTAAAATCTTCAATTTCTTCACTGCCACAAAACGACCATCATGTAGCCTGCCTTTGTAAACAATACCATAACCTCCTTCACCAAGTTTATCTTTGAAGGAGTTGGTCATTTTCTTTATATCAGCAAAAGTGTATCTTTTTGGGGCAAGGGATCCATAACTTTTCAGAAAGGCTGCCACATTTTGATCCCCTGTTATTCTACTCCATTGAAATGGAAATTTATTGGTTCCTCGTCTTTTATATGCAAGTATGAACAGAGCACTCAGCATCACTGTCCCTAATACTACAGCAGCCACACCTGTAGAGGAAATTGGAGAGAAAATTCCTTAATTGTAGATGCAGTTGAATTACCAATAAAGAAAATTTCACATAGAATCAAGAATTTCATATGATACCTCTCTTACATGTACTCAATTTCAGAAGAAAAAACATTAGAAAATCAAGTGCATGTAAAATTTATTATATGCATGTATGGGGCATCAAATCTCTTCACTGTTGTATACAAATCAAATATACTTTCTTTGTTAAACTATACCTGATCCAAGGATTGTTAACTTTCTTTGTTCACCTGCACAAGGGAAATAAATATTAGTTTGTATGTGCATATCAAACACAAACATTTTCGTCCCAAACTTAGTCTCCCATGATTTATTGCAGATAAGAGAAATTGGAAAAGGCATTACTTTAACACCCCTTAACATTCATGAACCTATGGATTGTAATTGTACTGACTTATACAGAGTACAAAATGCTACAACAACAACAAAGCCTAAGTCCCAAAACGCTACATTTATAAATCGCAAAAAAATTATTTACTCTTATCACACAAGTCAAATACTTGATTAGGTATATAAGTGAAGGAGAGGGTCTTTCCCTGTGCTATTTTTGTTTGGTCTTGTAGTTGTCGGTGGATTTATGCTGAAAGAAGGAAATAAAGTTGTGCACAATTCAGCTGATTTCCTTCCTATAAGCCCATTAGATAGAGCAAACATGACATTCATAATTTTCTGATTTAATTAAAAAAAAAAAAAAACATGTACCTGATTGAGAGCACACAAATGGATTAGGTCCATCCTGGCAATAACACACAAACTGATCCAAAGATGGGACATCAACTGATGATCCACATCTTCCGCCAGACTCCTCACACTTGGAACAGGCTGTGAAGTTTACCATGTACTCCATCTCAACTGGCCTCTCTGTTAGGATACTCCAAAGAGACGCGTTTGCACTTTTAAGTTCATCTAACCGACTCTTGTCCACCGGAACAGTAACATTGTTCTTGCACGAGCACAACTTTCCTATTCTGCTCATCTCTGATGGGTCTTCAAAGTAATAAGCCAAATCATTAGTATGATTATTAGAGTTGGTGCAAGTAAAAGATTTTGAGTGAAATCCAGAGACACAATCAGAGCAACCATAAAATAAGCTTATGTAGCTATAATTGCTGTCCGGCTTCAATGTGGAAATCATGGTTATTTGACTTGTATCTTGCAAATAACAGGTTTCCAACAGCTTAAGTCGGGAAATAGACATGGTATGCAAAGATGTATTGATGCCAAGCACATCTAATCCCAAGTATCCATTATTATATATATTCATAGTTGGGAACTCTGTCCCAGCAAGACAATTAAGCTTAAAGTCTGGGATGCCACAGAATCCAGGCCTGCTATCCCCTACCCAAAACGGATACCCAATGTTTTGGATCTGTCCGCACGAGTATAGATTAGAGCAAGCTGTATACTTTGCATCCTGACCATTTGACAAGGAGAAAGCTAGGAAAATAATGAAGGTTATGAAAGTAAAATGGATGCTAACAAAGAAACTAGAGATCATCATTCTGATGGTGTTCAAAACGCTTTTGTGCTTCACTCTTTATGAATGTCAGCGTGAAACCATAAAATAAAGGCCAGGACAGCGTAATGATGTAAGAAAGTTCCAGACAAATTAAGCAGTTAAACGTCGTTATTAGCAAAGATATTTGACTTGATTTGACTAAAAGACTTTGGTAACATGAATGAACAGGAGTCCAGGCATAAAATGAAAAATATTCCCCAATTCTTAAAAATCCTCTAGATTCAAAGTTGCCAATAAGGACCCTTCTTGGCTTTTTAGTGGGAGTAGTTTTCCCTTTTTTTGATGATGATGTGTTTTTTTGTCTCTCATTCATATGATAGTTCTATAATATTAAAGAATATAGTACAAATATTTAAATATACTAAGATGGAATCCCGCATGGAACTTCTAGAGCATATATTACATTATCTATTACTTTGTATTGTTTATGATTAGAATGCCAGCTACCATGATTCCAACGTTAGAGTTGCAAAAAAAAGTGTAGTAGATGATGCCTGGATTATAGAACAATTTTATATTCGATAATCTATTCTACTCTTGTTTAGGCAGGGCCGGGTCTGATATTCTATGGAACCAGTTGCGAAACAGGACTACAGAAACCTTATATAGTACAGAGTCTGTAGCGTATATACTATTTGTAGCTTGTAAGACTGTAACTAGATTTGTAGCTCAGCAAGAATCATATAAGCAGTCTGACCAGTTTATTAGAAAAAATACATATATTTAAGCAAATACCGTCAAAGAAACACATAACACTTGGTCTGATCATCACATTGTTAATAGTAAACGATTTTTTATGACTTGAACACATGATTTCCTAGAGAATGATCATTTGAACATAAAAGTAAACACATACTACTATGCCTCTATGAGTAATACCTCCGCTCTATAAAGCTCAACAAATTTTCGATTTCAAGCCGTTTTATGGACTTTAAGTATTTAATATCATTCCTTTATTCCTTTCTTGACCATGGAACCTCACCCTCTTCCACCACTCTATTTTACTTTAAATACATTGAACTTACACTGAATTAGACAAAACAAGTGATCTATAAAACTTACACACTCATTTTGCATAAAATGGTGTTGACACTATTTTGTCAATATAGAATCAAAATTAGAAACTAAAAACGATATAGAGGAATCCATCAAACTTACATCCTTTCTCGCCTAAAACATGCCTCCATTAAGGTCCGATAAGTTCAGATAATTAGCTCAAGTAAGTTTAAATAAGGTAATACTTCTTTTGTTCCAATTTAGTTGACACATTTTAACATTTGACGCTATCTACAAACTCTAACTCTAATTTTTATTGTTTGAAGCATTTTTTTTAATTCTATTATTGAAACTTAAAATCTCTAACAAAATACTTCAATTGATAAAGTATTTTTTTTTTAATTCTATTAGTGCCACAGAAAGAAGCACAGAACCCTAATAAAGTGGCAATAATCCCAATTCAATTACAATGTTAGAGAAATTACTACCAGATTCAATTGATAATTAAAATGCTGAAAACAAAACCGACGCTTCAAATTTGCTGCACTTTCCTCTTCAAAAATTAGCATTTAATCAAATCAAATAGCATCACAAAGAATTTATAAAAAATAAATAAAAATTGATGTGTAGGATAAATTATTACCGTGAGTCCGTGAATGCTGGGAAATTGATGAACTAGCGAAATGCAAATTGAGCAACTCATTGAAGATTGAAGATAAAAATGGCGGTTTGAAAAAGGGTTCATTTTCGATTAATTTAGGGAATCTACAGATAGAATGAAGCTGAAGTTCAGCGGAGTAAAAGATTGTTCCAAAATCCAAATTGGACCCTGTAGAGAGAATCCCTAGTAAAATTACTCTGTTTTGTTAGAGTGACCCACTAGCTTCTGCAAAATTGTACAGTACTTGAAAATTTAGAGGTGTTAATTAGGATATTTGGATTGAGTTTGGGAAAGTTGGATTAGGTCGGGTCTATTTGAACTTGAGTCATGATAATTGTACTTCGTATATCTTTGCGAGTTGAAATAAATATCGGATATTTTTCGGATCGAGTCGTATATGATTCTGACATCTTTACTTGAATATACTACTTCCGTTTCACTTTATTACAAAATATAATAATAATAATAATATTTGTACAAATAGTCGAATTTATATGAATGTTTCGTCTTGATTAGAGTGTAAACCAAAATATTGATAAAAAAGGGAGAAAAATAGGAAACCATAGAAAATATAAACCCTGATTTAAAGTGGTTCTTTTAATAAAATTTTGACCACATGAAATATAACATAAAAGGCTTAGGTCATTAACTATAATATAATCGATTAGCATCAATTTACATGTACGGTTAACAAAAATTGTCTTGAGTGGTTATCATAGACGAAGAACCAAACACAAATGTTGTTGGGGAAGAACAATTTGGCTTAGGAGGCATTTGTAATGACTCCAACGACCCTTCTAACATTTCCACAACTCGATTCATAGATGGGCGATTCGCGGGATATGATTGTATGCACCATAAGCTCACTATAATCATCTTTCTCTCTACCTGTTTATCCTCATTTATAATCTCGTGAATTGGAACGTCTTTCACATGCTCAAGTCGATTATATATCCATTCAGGAAAGTACATTTCACTGTTGTCTTCAGTTTCATTGGTGTCAATTTGTCTACCACATACTAGATCCAATAACATCATCCCATAACTATAAACATCTGATTTATGGGAAACATTGCCATAATATCTACAAAAAATTTCAGGAGCGATGTATCCAATAGTCCCTCTTGCTTCTGACATTGATATTATGCTATTCTTCTGTGGACACAATCGGGCTAATCCAAAGTCTGAAATCTTTGGGCGGAATTCTTCATCAAGAAGAATATTATGAGGCTTAATGTCAAAGTGCAATATTCGTGTATTGCAACCTCTATGTAGGTAATCTAGTCCCTTGGCGATTCCAATTGCTATGTCGAACATGGTTTCCCATTGCAATGGTTCGCCAATCTCTCTACCGTGCATAAACTTTTCCAGAGATCCATTCGGCAAGAACTCAAATACAAGAGCTCTATTGTTTCCTTCGAAACAAAAGCCTAAAAGAGTTACGACATTGACATGGTTAGTTCTACTCATACTCAACACCTCATTGATGAAATCTTTTCCATCACCCTTTGAATACTTCAATTTCTTCACCGCCACGACACGACCATCGTATAATTTGCCTTTGTAAACACTCCCATAACCACCTTCGCCAAGTTTATATTTGAATGAATTGGTCATTTTTCTTACATTTGCGTATGTGTACCTTGTTGGGGATAAGGATCCATAGCTTTCTAAAAAAGTTGCTATATTATGATCCCCAATTGCTTTTCTATTCCATAGGAATGAAATTTTATTAGTTTTTCGTTTTTTGCTTTCCCAAATGATCAGAAAAATTACCAACATTACTATTCCTAGTAATAAAGCAGCTACACCAGCCCCTGCACCATGACAATAATATAGAGCAGAAGATTAGAGAACGTTAACTATCAATTAAATTTGTTTTTAATTTGAATATCTACTCCATATTAGTTAAACTGTGTGTCAATTGTGAATTGTCAAAGGGTTAAGTTGCAAGTAAAAATAATTAAGAACGAAGGTAGTATGCCTTTTTTTAAAGAATAAAAACCCTACTGAACTAGCTTTTCTCACTATACTAATCTTCCCATCCAAGCTAGTTACACTAGTCGTCAACTCATGACAAGTTCGTACTTTGTACTCACAACGACTACACTAAGGTCACTTACCTTTTCTTTTGTATGTAAGATAAGGAAAATGACCCTGATCAACCTCAACCCTCGGGATTTTTTGGTTCAATATTTGCAGGACAAACACTTTAAAAATGAGGGAGAAGGATAAGGGATTCATTTACTCAAAGATTCAAAGTTCCTCTAGTGGAGATTGAATCCCCAACCTCGAAGGTACAATCGCTAAGGTTACTTACTACATTTGCCCAAATTAGGCTTTTTTGCTTTTACATTATACAGAGTACAGTTGCAATTTACAAACACTTAATAAAGAGGAATTATACTCCAATCCGTAGTTACTAACCACATTTTATGTACCATTTGTATGTCACATTTCCTTTTGGCATTGTTTTGATGGTGAAGAATTACTTGAAGACATTACATAAAGCTAGGTTGATGGTCATCAATGAGATGTTAAGTATGACTTTTATGAGTACAAAGAAGGAGCACTAACCATATTTAAGGGCAGTAGATTTTATTCGTCCACCTGCACACATAATTAAGAGGAGAGCTTAGTTAAATTGATGCGTAGATAAAAAATGTTTTAGTTCAACTTAATTATTTGTCTCCCATATATTACTGTGGTCTCTCCTATACCCGATAACCTAAATCTAGTTTCTATGCTTATTATTGGTTAACTAGTGTATGTAAATAGGACAATTGTCGCATTTATTTTGAAATAGGTGGAGTAGGTAAATATGCACGTACCTGATTGAGAACATGCTAACGACCAAGGACCATCTGGGCAATAACACACAAACTCATCCGAAGAAGGATATGAACCACATGTGCCACCAGACTCTTCGCACTTAGAACAAGCAGTGAAGTTGGCCATGTACTCCATCTTAATTGGCGTGGTTAAAATACTTCGAAGTGAGGCATTTCCGCTTCTAAGCTCGTCTAATCTTCTCTCGTGTACCGCAACATAGATCTTGTTACTACACGAGCACGACGACAATTTAACCGTGTCTGATGGCACTGAAGGCATTGACGGGCCACCAAAGTAATAAACAGTACCACTAATGGTACTGTCTTCATCTTTGGAGCAATTAAAAGAGTAGTAAGGGTGGTACCTAGAGACGCAACTAGCGCAACCATAGTACAAGTATATTATCTTGTAATTTTTGGCTGGCTTTAAATTGGGAAGCAATGATACCTTGTTTGTGTCGAACAAATAACAATATTCAATTAAATTATCTAGGGAAACCAACATGGTGTGTGAAGACGTATCTATATTAAGTATGCTCAACATAGCATATCCGTTATGAGCAAAATTCATAGTGGGGTAATTTTTTTTATAATCGCTATCACAATTGAGCCCGAAGTTTGAGATACCACAAATTTGAGGCCGATTCCCTCCCCAAAATGGGTACGGGACGTTTTTAAGTTGCCCGCAAGAGAATGGAGCCGAGCATGCTTTATAGTTTGCATCCTCACCATTTGACAAGCCAACAAATAAGAATATGGTGAGGATTATGATGAAAGGAAATTGGATGCTATTAAAGAAAGTAGAGGAGATCATTTTTTATTTTTTGGGTGTATTAAAACAACCTAGTACGAGATATGTCTTAGCTTTTATATGCTTGTACAAGTTGTATCCTACATGAAAAATAAAAATAAAAAGTATATTACCTACTATATATAATGTCTTTTGTATGAACTATGAAACAAACATGAGAAATTAAATTCCAAATATTTTTTGCACTCTTAAGTCAAGGCTAACAAGTATGTTAAAAGGGACCTTACATGTGAGGGGGAGTGTTGAAAAATAAACCTCCTAAGTATCACCACATGTAAGTGTTCCACATTAGTTGAAGAAGGGAGAGTTAAATACTTAATTTATAAGGCTAAGGGGCTACTCTTCCTATTGTCATATGGTGTTGGGATGGAACCTACTTTGAACTTGTGAAGTGAACTATCTCTCTTGGTTTGCAAGTACGGCTCAGACCCGTATTTAACATGGTATCATAATCAGGTCCATAATATAAGTCCTTAAATGGCTAAAGTTCACTGGCCAAGAGTTGGTCTATGTGAGGGGGAGTGAGGAAGCACTCTAGTTCAAAAAATCCACATGAGACAAAATTAAAAAGGAACTTACATGTGAGGGGGAGTGTTGAAAAATAAACCTCCCAAGTATCACCACATGTAAATGTCCCACATTGGTTGAAGAAGAGAAAGTTAAAACACTTCATAAGGGTAAGGGGCTACTCCTCCTATTGTCATATGGTTTTGGGATGGACCTTCCTTTGGTCTTGTAAAGTGGAGTATCTCTTTTGGTTTGCAAGTGCGGTCCAGACCCGTATTTGACAATTCTCGTTAAATTTGTCAATGTATTTGAGATTTTAAAAACAATTGTGTCAAACAAAAAGTTAAAAAATACTTGTAAAAGCTACTTTGTAGTTCTTATGGTGTGTTCTATGACTTTTATCCACCTAATTTTTTCTTATTAATTTTTTTGAACATATTTTTCTCAAATTTTTATAGTCTGAAATAATTGAAAATTAGAATGAACAGAATAAGATCTTACTTGCAACAATGCCCACAAAAAAAAAAAATAACAAGCACAGCACAACAACCGACCATAAGCTATATGACATAGAAAGATTCAATAAAAATAACAGCAAGTTTTGTTTTGTGGTATACTACGAGTTATAAGATTGTAATAGTGTGTGTGTGTGAATAAGAATAAGTAAGGGGAAAAGCTGCGTTCCTTAGAAATTGTCATTTAAGTGAGTGTGAATTGGTTTTTGATCTAATTTACACTCTAATTTGCTTCATAAGTTGAAACCAAATTGAAACTAGGGCGAAAAAGACTTTTTGATGGGATCGAGGTATTACGCAACAAGCCAACAAAAGATCGAGCTTTACTTAATTGACTTTATCTAAAAACTTTGGCAACATGCAAATGATGGGATCATGCATTATGCATGAATGATGCGCGTACTTTAGTTAAATGATATTTTTAAAACAATGTCTTTGTTATATTTTATGTAAAATTGGTTGAAGTATTAGGTCATATTCCGTTCACCTTATATTGCTCTAAATAACGCATTGACAAGTGTGTAATGAGAAGTGCCAGAGTACGGAGTATTATAAGGGGCTATGGAAGTCTACTTCTCACTTTCTCTTAAATATTTCCCTATATACTTTATTCAAATTCTTTTAGTTACAAAATACAAAGTCAAATTTGTGCATATGGATTGACATATTTGTTGATGAAGCAAGATTTAGATAAAGATAGTAGCAAATAGGGTTATAGGGCAATCTTTTAAAACAAAAATTTACTTTTAGAGGTGTTAAAAACTAATCCGATCATTTAAATTTTATCATGTATCATAATAATTTAGCATGATCCAGATTTAAAATAGACCCGACCTCAACAAACCTAACCCGATCATTGGAGTTGGCATCGGTTGCTACTTGCTAGTACTATAAGCACCAAAATTCCAAAAATAAGGGGTGTACGTTAGATGGGCCAAAGCCAAATAATGAAATTGCACCATGGAGGCATGGAGAACATACAAAGCCCACAATGCCAATCATGTGTATTGCGTTTTTAGAGGTGCACTTTAGATGATTTAAAGTATGTCTTTGTTATATTTTTTTCACTTTTCTAATTAATTGTTTTTTTTTTCTTTTTTTTTTTTTTTTAATGAAGAGTTTAAAAAAAAAAGAGGAAGGAGTAACAATTGAAATGCACCCATATATAGTATTTGTATGAAACATTAAATAAATATAGTGAATTAGTAATACAATTATGTTTTTTTTTTTAATATTAAAAAAATAATAAATAAGGGAAGGGTATACGTTTGTTAATTGTGGTTTGTGTTATTATAGTACTAAGGGCTTGTTCATATTTACTAAACTGAATTGAATTGAACTGAACTGAACTGATTGGAACTGAACTGAACTGATTGGAGCTGAGCTGAACTGAACTGAAATGAATATTTTATGAGAGAAGGAAATTAGGAGTTGAATTGAACTGAATTGAACTGATTGGAGCTGAACTAAACTAAACTGAACTGATTGGAGTCGAATTGAACTGAACTGAAATTAAGTTGAAGTGAACAGACTCTAAGTATAGAGTATAGATCTTGTCAAAATGTATAGAGTATAGATATCGACATTCTAATAATTAACTTCATAATTTAAAATTTAGAAGATGTTAGCATTAATTTAGAAGATGTTAGCATTAGTTTAGGGGTTTTGTTACTTCATAACGTACGACAAGAAGACAAAAAAAATAGGAGAGCATAGAAACTATATACGAAGTATCTAAGTCACATATCTCTCTAAATTTTTATTGATAAAATTATGAGTTTGTGATCACATGCAAATATGCAATATAACAGAAGAGGTTTAACCATGAATCCATGATACCATTTATTAGTATCAATTCACATACGTGTAGTAGAAAAAATGGTTCTATGGTTGACACAAGTCATCTAAAGTGGTGATCATAGACGAGGAACCAAACACAAATCTTGCTGAGGAAGAACGGTTTGGCTTGGGAGGAATTTGTAATGACTCCAACGACCCTTCTAACATTTCTACAACTTGATTCATGGATGGTCGATTTGTCGGAAATGATTGTATGCACCATAAGCTCACTATAATCATCTTTCTCTCGAATTCCTTATTCTTATTATCGTCATTCTTAATCCCGTGAATTGACACGTCCTCCACAAGCTCAAGTCGATTGTAAATCCATTCAGGAAAATACATTTCACTATCGTGTAGAGTTTCACGGTTACCTATTTGTCTACCACATACTAGATCCAAGAGCATCATCCCATAGCTATAGACATCTGATTTATGGGATACACTACCATAATATCTACAAATAACTTCCGGAGCAATGTATCCAATTGTCCCTCTTGCTTCTGACATTGATATTATGCTATTCTTTGGTGGACACAATCTAGCTAGCCCAAAGTCTGAAATCTTTGGGCGAAATTCTTCATCAAGAAGAATATTATGAGGCTTTATGTCAAAGTGCAATATTCGCATATTGCAACCTCTATGTAAGTAATCTAATCCTTTGGCAATTCCAATTGCAATGTCGAACATAGTTTTCCATTGCAATGGTTTCTCAATTTCTCTACCATGCATAAACTTTTCAAGAGATCCATTTGGTAAGAACTCAAAAACAAGAGCTCTATTGTTTCCTTCAAAACAGAAACCTAAAAGAGTGACGACATTAACGTGGTTAGTTCTACTCATACTTAACACTTCATTGATGAAATCTTTTCCATCACTCTTTGAATACTTCAATTTCTTCACTGCCACGAAACGACCATCATGTAATCTGCCTTTGTAAACACTTCCATAACCTCCTTCGCCAAGTTTATCTTTGAATGAAGTGGTCATTTTTCGTATATCTGCGTAAGTGTATCTTGTTGGGAAAAGTGAACCATAGCTTTTTAGAAAGGTTGCTATATTAAGATCCCCAATTGCTTTTTTACTCAATAGGAATGAAAATTTAATAGTTTTTTGTATTTTGTTTTTCCAAATGATCAGAACAACCAGCATTGCTATTCCTAGTAATAAGAAAGCACCTACACTAGCCCCTGCACCATAAAAATAGATCAAAAGATTAGAGAATGATAATTAGTAATAAACTTATACTCCCTCCGTTTCATAATGTTAGTCCCATATACTATTTTGGGCGTTTCAAAAAGATCTACTCATATTAAATATATTCATTTATAACTTGATTTTTTTGAAATTAATGGATTGTGGATTGATGACATGACTCTAAGTAAGGAAATTTTTACCTTAAATTATGCAATAATGAATTGTGCTTTCCTAATAAAAAATCAAAAAATTTAAATAAGGTAAATTATTTATGAATTATGTTGTACTTTAATGTTAGATTCCAAATATATTTGTTTTCTTATTTTATGTGATTGATTCCATATGGGACTAAGGCCCTGTTCTCTTCACCTTAAAAAAATAATATTAAGTAAAAATAATTTCAGTTCAGTAAAAATAAGTTCAATTCAGTAAAATTAATTTCAGTTCAGTAAAAATAATTTCAGTTCAGTAAAAATAAGTTCAGTACAGTAAAATTCAGTTTTCTTAAAGAAGAATTATAATAGAAAATCAGTAAAAATCATTTCAGTTCAATAAAAATAATTTAAGTTCAATAAAAATAATTTCAGTTCAGTAAAATTAAGTTCAGTTCAGTAAAAATAAGTTCAGTTCAGTAAATATAATTTCAGTTCAGCAAAATTAAGGTGAATCAAACAGGGCCTAACATTATGAAACGGAGGGAGTATTAAATTTCTTTGCCAAATTAAATAAAACCTATTGTAGATATTACTTGCAATAATTATATAAAGATATTACTTTATCAAAATAAGAATACTTGAAATAATTAAATAAAGGTTGATGGTCATCAATGAGATGTTAAGTATGAGTAGAAGGAACACTAACCAATTAGAAGGGCTGTAAATTTTTTTCTTCCACCTGCACAAGAAAGAGGAGAGCTTGTTTAATTAGTCTCCCGTGATTAAATTGATATTTAATCAAACTCAAAATCTTACTAATTTACTATCCTTATATATACTCCGTCAGTCTCTATTTATTTGGCTTTATTTGGCTTTTAATGATCTTTAAAATACATTTTAAAATGTATATATATCTTCATTTCCTTATACATATATAAATATTAAAAAAAAAAAATATTACTAAAATATATAATAAACCTGTATTAAGTTCACATGATATACATATATATATATAGAGTAAAATTAACTACGTACCTGATTGAGAACACACTAATGGA
Organism: Chenopodium album; assembly: GCF_948465745.1. Classification (NCBI taxonomy): domain Eukaryota; kingdom Viridiplantae; phylum Streptophyta; class Magnoliopsida; order Caryophyllales; family Amaranthaceae; genus Chenopodium; species Chenopodium album. The sequence continues at coordinate 5,737,473 of NC_137855.1, forward strand.
TGAGGTCGTCCATTCTGACAATAACACGAGAAATTTTGTAGAGATGAATTCGAATAACCTGATGATCCACATCTACCACCAGACTCCTTGCATTTGGAACAAATCGACGTGCTCACTAAATATTGATACATAACATTGAAACAACAGGATCCCATAACAACATAAGTAATGATGGAAATTAAATTTACTTTTTCACTAGAGAAAAAGGACAACACATTTGGAAATTGGACACATCATATGTGGTGAAATTTCACCTCAAACCTATTACGTTTTTTTTTTGAAGACATCAAACCTATTACGATTAGTTTAGCATAAAACTGTGTTGAACTTATACATGGTAAAATAAAGTATATATATTCGTAATTTCCAATCCATTTATAGTAGATGTTGTAAATTAATTGAAATGAAGATAGTAATTTAATCTACATAAACATAATAAATGTAGTTATGTAACTTGAGTCCTACATAATTAACATGGCCCAAATTTAGTGTCTGTTCACATTTACTTAATTTCAGTTCAGTTCAGCTCTAATCAGTTCAGTTCAGTTCAATTCAGCTCCTAATTCCCCTCTCTCATAAAATATTCATTTCAGCTCAGTTTAGTTCAGTTCAGCTCCAATCAGTTCAGTTCACTTCAGCTCAACTCTGTTCAATAAATGTGAACCGGCCCTTAGCATGATTTATTGACTTGGGTCCTAATTAAATGAGTAAAATGACATATTTTAATGCGAATTGACACATCTAAATTTTAGGTAAATATATAAATGCACGTACACGTACGTACCTGGTGATTGAGGACATTCTGACGACTGAGGTCCATCTGGGCAATAACACACAAACTCATCCGAAGTTGGCCGTGAACCACATCTACCACCAGAATCCTCACACTTAGAACAAGCTGTGAAATTGACCGTATACTCAATCCTAATTGGCGTTTTTAGAATACTCTCAAGGGAGCCATTTCCGCTTCTAAGCTCGTCTAACCCTTTCTTGTATACCGGAATGTAAATCCTGTTGCTGCACGAGCACGACGACGACAACGATTTACCCGTGCCTACTGAAGGCACTGATGGGCCTCCAAAGTAATAAACACTACTAATGGTACTACCGTTTTTATCATTGGAGCGATTCAAAGAGTAATAAGGGCGGTACCTAGATACGCAACTAGCGCAACCATAGTACAAGTATATTTTCTTGTAATTTTTGGGCGGCTTTAATGTGGGAAGCAATGATACCGTGCTTGTATTGAACAAAACATACTTTTCCAACAAATTAGGTAGGGAAACTATCATGGCTTGTGAAGACCTATCAATAAATAACACGCTCATCGTAGCGTATCCGTTATGAACAAAGTTCATGTACGTAGTTGGGGAATTTTTATCATCGGTACCACAATTGAGCCTGAAGTCCGAGATCCCACAAGTTCGAGGCCGATTTCCTCCCCAAAATGGATACCTAGCATGTTTGATTAGCCCGCAAGAGAATCGAGCAGAGCATGTTTTATAGTTTGGATCCTCACCTTTTGACAAGCTAACACAACATAAGAATATGTACAAGGTTATGATGAAAGAAATATAGATGCTACTAAAGAAAGTGGAGATCATTCTCTAGCTTGTTTTTTTTGGGTTTGTTAAAACAACCTAGTATATGTCTTTTATATTAGTTGTACCCTAAATGAAAAATAATTATATTCCTAACCTTTACTCAATTATAACGAGTCGTCGAGTCAACTCTCGAGTATGCAAAATGACTACTAAGGATATTAACATGTTTTGTTGTGGTAAAGTTTTGTGTTCACTGAGGGTAGAATTGTCATTGAGGGTATAAACTACTAGAATAAACTAACAGAGTTCATCCAAGATACTATATTCATTCCAGAATAATTGACACATTTAAACTTTTATCACTTTTATGATACTATATTTACTTTTACTGACGTAATAATAAAGACAATTATCATCATGAAATATGTAATAAAATAGGTATTATTATAAAGTTTTATGATATCAATTTTTTTTACTATTAATTATTTAGTTATATATAAAATTATAAATAAGCTAAGGTCAAACTAGTGTAATGACATGTGTGTCATGTTTGATCGTGTCAACTATTCTTAAATAGAGGGAATACTTATTGGATTTAAGCTAGCAAGCACCCCAATTAACTTATTGTATAGGTCAATTAGCAAAAATTGATCAAATCCGGCCTCTAATTTTACTCTAATAAGCTACACCAAACACCCTAAAAGGTTTGGTACATCTTTTGTGTCATAATAAGTATTTTGTACTTTTTTTCCTTTTCATTTTTAAATTGGTCTTGTATGGACCGGTCTACAATAAATTATTGTAGACCCAAAATTTGACACTTTCAAATAATATAATCACATTCTGAATGATATAATCACTTTTTTAGATTATATAATTATCTTTTTGTGAGTCATATTTTGAATTATATAATCTCATATTAAACTATTTAATGTGATTATATAATTATCTTTAGGATGATAAAATTTAATCATCTTTTTTGAATGATGTAACTTACTATTTGATACTTTTTATAATGATAAAATCACTTTTTGAGTGATACATTTACATAACAATTTCAGGATGATATAATCACTTTTGTAGTAATATAATCACATTTCGTATGATATAATCACATTCGTATGGTAAACTAGAAGGTTGGGTCTACAATAAGTTATTGTAGAGCGGGTCTATTCTAGTCTTTATATTCATTTTTTACGAAATTAAGGGTAATAAAAGGAATATGTAATTCTTAAAACTAAGGGCATTTTTTATGGGAAAGAAAAAAAAAAGTTAATAGTGACATGAAAATTTGGAAAAAAAAAATTGTAAGTGTACATTATGTTGAATTGGAAAGTTCAAAAAATAATGCATTATGAAAACAGAGAAATTTCAAGCAAGGAGATTTTTGATAAATCTAACAAAAGCATGATGAATTTCAAACATGGAGGTTATTGATAAATATAACAAAAAACATAATGAATAAAATAAGAACTTATTTGGACGGAAAATGCAATAATATTCTAATAAAAACATACACACACTAACAAACTAACTCCTTTATGACGACATTGAAAGCTTTAATGAATCTGAAAACGTGTTTTGTTTTTGTGGTGTGTAGATAATTAGACATGAGAGTGCAACGACTATACGAGTAATAAAATGGTCATGATCATGGTCATTTATGTAAGAGTGAGTCGAATTTTGATCTATATACAGTGTACTTTTATTTATTTGATTTTAAAGTTGAATCCAAATTATTGAAAAGAAGGAAAAATCAAAGTGTTTTCCTCCTAAGTCTTAAACAAATTAAACTAGGCCGAAAAAGACTGATGTTAATGCTTAAGTTGACTCTTACGAAGTATTAAGCAACAAATGAACTCAATTGACTTTATTTGAAAGCTTTGGCAACGAACATACATGCAAATCATGATGCAAGATCGATGCTTACTTATTACTGTTAATCTAGCTAAACAATACTTTAATTTTTATTTTTTTTAATTTTTTTTTACAAAGAGATCTATTAATAAATTAAAAAAAAAAAAAAAAAAAAAAAAAAAAAAAAAAAAAACTAGATTACAACCTAAGCTAAGTAAAAGAAAGTAAAACACCACACATACACTACACTCTACCTCGTGCAAACTAAACTTAAACAAACCAAACACCTGTAAAATGTGGCTTTTGCACTTGATGGAGGCCTGATTGTTGGCTGAAATTCACGAACGGTAGTGGTAAAACTTGTCAAAACAAACTACACCTGCGGAATTGATGAGTCTATTATATATGTATATGTATATAGTTATATATATACATATATATTTTATTCCCCGTCCCACGGTCATATTTGAGCTAATTTGATCTATGCGGAGCTATTTTTCTTACTAATATACGTTTTTTAGTGTTTTTGTAGAGTTGGTATTATTTTGTAGGAATTTGCAGATTTCTAGCAATTTCCCAAGCTTATTACACCACTATGAAGATATTGGAGAAGGATTGTATTTTTATGACCGTATATTTAAAGCTCAAGGCCATGCTAAATAAATTTAGTTCGGCGAATAAGGGCTCAAGTCAACATATAGCCCAAGTTCGAAGCCCAATTCCTGATCGGGCATGAGAGTCGTAGTGAATATCGGATTTGCGAGCACCAATTCTCATGGAGTTTTATTACTAGTGGATTTCATTGTTGAAGCCCAATGGAATTAGGCGGTTGAATGAATTGTCAGACTTTTGTTAGGATTAGTGCTTCTTGGAATCCTAGATATCTTTTTATGTGGCTTATTTATAAGCTTTGTATTTTTATTTTCTGGGAGAAGTTTTCACGTAGGCATACGTACTCAGTAATTAGTTTTCTTAGTTTTAGTTTTAGTTTTGTTAGGGAAGAATATTGTGAGGCTTTATGTCAAAGTGCAATAATCGCATATTGCAACCTCTATGTAAGTAATCTAATTCTTTGGCATTTCCAATTGCAATGTTGAACATAGTTTTCCATTGTAATGGTTTTTCTATTTCTCTACCGTGCATAAACTTTTCAAGAGATCCATTTGGTAAGAACTCAAAAACAAGAGCTCTATTGTTTCCTTCAAAACAAAAACCTAAAAGAGTGACGACATTAACATGGTTAGTTCTACTCATACTTAACACTTCATTGATAAAATCTTTTCCATCACTCTTTGAATACTTCAATTTCTCCACCACCAAAAACGACCATCATGTAATCTGCCTTTGTAAACACTTCCATAACCACCTTCACCAAGTATATCTTTGAATGAGTTGGTCATTTTTCTTATATTTGCGTATGTGTACCTTGTTGGGGATAAGGATCCATAGATTTCCAAAAAAGTTGCTATACTATGATCAGTAATTGCTTTTCTATTCCATGGGAATGAAATTTTATTAGTTTTTCGCCTTTTGCTTTCCCAAATGACCAGAAAAATTATTACCAGCATTACTATTCCTAATAGTAGCTGTGAAGATAGATAATTTAGGTATGAATGTTTGATAAAGTAGCGGTTGACGAGTTGTTACATACTCCCTCCATTTTTTTTATATGCATCACTTTGAAAATTGCACTATTCACATACCATGGTTGACTTAATTTTTTCACCTATAAAAAATAATTAAATATTATTATATAATATATCATTAAATTTGTCATAATGTCTAGTTTCATAATATAATTTTGTTTCAATTTTTACTAATACACAATTAAAGATATTAATGGTCAAAGTAGTGTCTCGGCAAATGTGCTGGTCAAACTGATGCATATAAAAAAACAGAGGGAGTATAAAAATCAATATTTTATATTTAAAACTATAGATTAAATTTTCAACAGTTACATCAAAAGCTACCTCTACTTTCTAAAGCTAATATTTTAACTTTTGATAAAAGCTACCTCTACCACTAAAAGCTTCCCTAACCACTACTTTACCAAACACTCACATATTTTGTTAAGTAGTGGTTTGACTGTTACTTAAAAGCTACTCAAACACTAGCGCTGAACACACCCATAGTCTTCACCTGAATCATCTCCAAAAGTCATCGAGGAACATTGTCATACAATTTAAATAGGAAAACATAAAAACTATCCAAGTCATACATCTCTCTAGATTTTAATATTGATAAATTATGATCACATGCATGCAAGAAAACACAAAAGTTTTAGCCATAAAACCATAATACCATCTATTAGAATCAAACACATACATATATCTTTCATGTATAAAAAAATGGTTCTATGTTTGACAAACATTATCTAAAGTGGTGATAATAGATGAGGAACCAAACACAAATCTTGCTGGGGAAGAATGATTTGGCTTGGGAGGAATTTGTAATGACTCCAACGACCCTTCTAACATGTCTACAACTCGATTCATGGATGGCCGATTTGTTGGATATGTTTGTATGCACCACAAGCTCACTATAATCATCTTTCTCTCCGATTCCTTTTTATTATCCTCATCCATAGTTGGAACATCTTTCATAGGTTCAAGTCGATTGTATATCCATTCGGGAAAATACATTTCACTCTCATGTTGAGTTTCACTGTTACCGATTTGTCTACCACATACTAGATCCAAGAGCATCATCCCATAGCTATAAACATCTGATTTATGGGAAACACTACCGTAATATCTAGAAAAAACTTCTGGAGCAATATACCCAATTGTCCCTCTTGCTTCTGACATTGAAATTTTGCTATTCTTTGGTGGACACAATCGAGCTAGCCCAAAGTCTGAAATCTTTGGGCGGAACTCTTCGTCAAGAAGAATATTATGAGGCTTAATGTCAAAGTGCAATATTCGTATGTTGCAACCTCTATGTAAGTAATCTAATCCCTTGGCGATTCCAACTGCTATGTCGAACATGGTTTCCCATCGCAATGGTTTGTTAATCTCTTGACCGTGCATAAACTTTTCAAGAGATCCATTCGGCAAGAACTCAAATACAAGAGCTCTATTGTTTCCTTCGAAACAAAAACCTAAAAGAGTGACGATATTGACATGGTTAGTTCTACTCATACTTAACACCTCATTGATAAAATCTTTTCCATCATCCTTTGAAAACTTCAATTTCTTCACTGCCACGGAACGACCATCTTGTAATTTGCCTTTGTAAACACTTCCATAACCTCCTTCACCAATTTTATCTTTGAACGAACTGGTCATCTTTTTTATATTTGTGTATGTGTATCTTGTTGGGGCAAGGGATCCATAGCTTTCAAGAAAAGTTGCTACATTATGATTCCCAATTGCTTTTCTACTCCTTAAAAATGAAAATTTATTAGTTTTTTGTCTTTTGTTTATCCAAATGATCAGAGCAACGAGCATTACTATTCCTAGTGACAATGCACCTATACCAGCGCCTGCAGCTGCACCACATGAAAATAGATCAAAATTAAAGAATAATTAGAGAATATTAACTTGCTAGTAAACTAAATTAAATTTGGTTTTGGCTCTCATAAATCTACTTCAATACTTGTTCCAATCTATATGTCAATTAAAATGTTATGTTGCAAGTAAAAATAGCAGTAGATAAAAAGAGAGAAATTATGAGTCACGAAATATCATCAGATTCGTGAATTATAAGCTCATAGCAATTACATACTATGGGTGTATTTTCTACTTTTCATGATATATATGAACACCTAATTATTAGACTAGATGAGAGTGAAGAATAGCTAAAGTGGTTAGAACTCTCTTGCCAATTCCAGATGATCTTGGGATTGATCTCATCCTTGCCTTAGTTGTGGGCTCTCTAAACACCAAAAATATTACTCCGTATTATTAAAAAATAATAGTGCACCCGGGTGCATTATGCCCATGGTGCATCCGGAAAGAACATTAGACATATTTTAAAGAATATGGGCGAAAAAAAGAACATACTAGATTATTAGCGTTTGAAAAAGAACATACATATGTTTGATAAAATAACATGTTCGTGTTTGACAAACAACATGATATTATAAGGAACAAAAAGTTTTTACAAAAAGAACATGTTTTTTTTATGGTTTTGTTTGACAAAAGAGCATGTTTGTGTTTGACAAAGAATATAGCATTACAAAGAATATTAAGTCTTAGAGGTGATCATTGGGTGGGCCTAGCCGAGTTTATTAGGGTCGGGCCAAGAGCAAAAAATTAGCCCACTTCTTGGGTCGAGCCAGGCAAGGACAAGATTCAGGCCAGAAATTTTGTGCCCAAACCCACCCAAAAAGGCCGAGCTGTGTGGGCTTTTCAGGACGGGCCAAAAAAACAACCAAAAATGCATCAAAATACATTCCCAAACCCGTCTAAATTTAAAAATATTTGGGCTGGGCCAGACCTAACCCGATTTTGAGCCGACAAAGTCTGCCCAAAACCCATCCTAAATCGTTTGAGCCGAGCCTGTGGCGGATCGGGCTAAGTATGATCAATTCTATAAAGCCATTTAAAAGAACGTGGTAATACATTAAAGAACATGTCCTTTATGGTTACTCAGGTGGTTGAATTTATTATTATTATTTTTTTATGTACATACATTAAAGAACATATTGTATAATGTAAAGAACATATAGTTCAAACTTTAAAAACATAATGATTAAACTCAAATATCATATTATGCTTGCGTTCTTTATAAATGTCTATAATGTTCTTTTTTTCGCCCATAATCTTTAAGTATACCCAATATTCTTTTCAGGTGCACCATACGCACGGTACACCTGGGTGCACCAACCACACAAGACCAAATTGATTATACATAATTAGCCCTGTAACCTTTTATTTATTTATTTTTTAAAAAAAACACCCTAAGTATTTTGATTGTATTCTTTATTAATGCATTACTTTGTACATATTTGTAAGAAGTATCAAAAGTCTCTTCAACCCAAGATATGCTTTTTTGAACATTTTTGCAAAAGCTAAAAAGCACAGAAATACAAAGTACTAATGTGGAGCACGTTTAATGTACCACTCGTATGTCATTTTTTTCCCGTTCAGCAGAGGCGAAATGATTATTGTTTTGCAATAGTGAAGAATTACATGATGAAATTATATAAAGGTAATATGTTAAGTATGAGTAGAAGGAACACTAACCAGTTAAAAGGGCTAGAAGTTTTTTTCGTCCAACTGCATAAATAAGAATCGAGGAGAGCTTGTTTATTAGTCTCCCAATTAGGTAAAGCATAATACAGCCTTGTTTCCAAACTTATTGCACATAATAAGTTTATTAGAATTTATTTATATTTCACAAATAATACCTTGTACATAATAATTCACGAAGGGAGTAATAGCACCAGAGAAACAGTAAAAATAATTTGATTAAGTTCACTATTTTAGTAAAAATAATTTCGTGGACATATTTTGACGCCTAGACAATTAATTTAAGTAGAAGTATCAAAAAATAACTTAACCCAAAACAACCTGATTGACCTAATTACAAGTGATCAAATTTATAGACATCATAATTTAGCATGAATCAGGTACAAAATGACATGAACCCAAATATAGCATGACTCGACTCTTAAATTGTACGGAGTATGTTTTAAGTGCAAATTGGATATATTAATGCACGTACCTGATTGAGGACATGTTGACGACTGAGGTCCATCTCGGCAGTAACACACAAACTCAACTGAAGAAAGATTCGAGCCACATCTACCACCGGACTCTGCGCACTTCAAACAAGCTGTGAAGCCTGTGTATTCCAACATAATTGGCTCAGATATAACACTCCGAAGGGTGGCATTTCTGCTTCTAAGCTCGTCTAATTTATCCTCGTGCACCCTAACATTAATCCTGTTGTTGCATGAGCACGACGACAACGACGACGACTTACCCGTTTCTGATGACAATGAAGGCACTAATGGGCCTTCAAAGTAATAAACATCAGTACTGGTACCGTGTTCGTCGTTGGAGCATTTAAAAGGGCCATAAGGGTGGTACCTAGAGACGCAACTATTGCAACCATAGTACAAGTAAATTTTCTTGTAGCTTTTGGATTGCTTTAAATTGGGAAGCAATGGTAATAACTTGCTCAATTTGAATAAATGACATTTATCTATAAAATTTTTTCGGGAAACTAATATAGATTGTGAAGACATGTTGATTATGGACACACTCAACAAAGTGTGACCGTTACTAGCAAAGGTCATAGTAGGGTGATTTTTATCATCTTTACCACAATTGAGCTTGAAGTCCGAGATCCCACAATTTTGAGGCACATTCCCTCCCCAAAACGGGTAACCTACATTTAGTTGGCCGCAAGAGAATCCAGCGGAGCATGCTGGATCAAACCTCACTAGAGACACTTTGGTAAGTTTGCATCTCCTAACCATGAGGTTGTGGGATCAAACCTCACTAGAGACACTTTGGGGTGGGGACTTATAAATTATAATTCATAACAGTTATGTGTTTTGTACTACTGGGAGCATGTAAAGTACTACTGAAAAATAATAGTAGTACTTTTATACCTCTCAGTAGTACTTTCAATTTGTTATTATTTACATAATTGCCACTGATATGTACTCCGTATTTGTTTATGCCTGTGAAAGTTTTTGATTTGGTAGAACCCTTCTTCGTACCCCAAAAAAAAAAAAAAAAAAAAAACAAAAAAAAAACACTAGGATACAATTTTCAACCTTTTTAGACCAAAATGTACCGTATATCATATCGCATTTTATCGAATCGTCAAACAACAAACTGTTAAACCGTTTTCATGAATTTTTTTATTATTTTTGTAAAAATTATTATGTTGCAATCTTTGATTATTAGTTGATGCATGGTTAAAAGTTTTAAAATTCAAATTAAAATCACAAAACAAAGTTTTACTTATTTATTTATTTATATGGGTAAATACAAACTAATATATGAAATACACAAAATTTGTTTATCACATGGCAATTTTGTAAATAAATGAACAACTTTTTCAATATAAGTGGGTCTCACAGTGATGATAACTGGATAAAGTTGTTGATTTATTTACCAAAATGTCACGTGATAAACAAATTTGTTTATCCCAGAGATTAACTATATATCCTATTTTTTTTAGTTGTAACTTTGGAGTATTATTTATGAGATATAAAATATTCTAAAATTACAACTAAAAAAAAACCGGAGATAATATACTCCATCCGTGTTTTTTTATGTGTTACAGTTTGACTGACACATAGTTTTAGGCAATTTAATTGACTTAAATAAAACAAGATGTAAGTGAGGTAGTTTGAGTATTAAAAAATTGTAAAAGAAATATAGTGGGGTTAATAGTTTATTGAAAAGTAATGAATGTGAGAGATAAGATATATAATAAAAAGTAGTATTAGTGGGTTTGGGTGGAGACCATAAGATAAGAGAAATATAATATTTTAATGTAACTTTTTGTCAAAAAAAGAAAGTTTAACACTTAAAAAAATACGACCAGAAATGAAAGTACTTAAAAAAAACAAGAAGGGAGCATAAAATGTGGTAAACAACAACATACCATACCAAACCTTATTTTCCAATGTGTTCTGACAAAATTGCAGCAAATCACGCAATTGGAATCCACTACACCAATTGAACAGCAAACATTCCTAGCTACATGAAAAATTAAACTCCTAACCTTTTGGGAGAGCCTACACGATTATCATAGCCAATTGCCCAATTGTAATGAATTGTAGCGTCAACTCTCAAGTCAAACTATATCATTTTGTAGGGCGATTTAAGCATGTATTGTTCATTTTGGATGTATGATTATGTTATTTGTGATTTGTTCTTATACATTTGTTTTTTTTTTTAATTATTATTTAATTTGAATTGTTTTGTGTCATGCAAAAGCGTTGACCTACTGTTTGTAACACCTACTTTGTCAACAACTATTCATTTTTCTCACACATATATGATATAACTAATTATGAAAAAAAAATGTGGTTAACAATAAAGAATTGTGATAATTAAATATTGTTAATAATTTTTTTTTTAAAAAAAATGTAATCTAATATATAATTTAAGAGTTAATTTGGCAACTTTTCACCACAGCACTCCAAAACCCAATTTCTCAATTCTCATTCACTCCCTTCTTTTTTTTTTTTTTTTTTTTTTGGGCCCCTCCAAATAACTTCCACCTATCATTTTAAAAATAAAAAACCCTCCAAAAAAACTTCCACTTTTATTTTTCTTAATAACACACACTACCCCAAAAAACTACCACTTTTATTTTTCTTAATAACACACACTACCCCAAAAAACTACCAATGTAGTATTTTATTATATTATCCATTTTCTTTTTAAAAACACCAATATTACAATAATTGCACATTTTTTCCCAAAATTATGGTTACTTTTTTTTTTTTTTTTTTAGTAATATCACTACCATAAGTTCCACTATTTTCCTCTTTAAAAATTATTCCAATTGTTTATTATATTTTTAAAATCAGTTAACTACCTTATTATTAATTCAATAATCATCGAAACAAAAGATGCATACATAATGTTTTTTATGTGGCAACACGTTTTATATTTTTTTTTTTTTTTTGCGGCAAGCAAACTGGAGTAACCTCTATAACAAAAAACGCATAACCCTTATAACATTGGCGAGATAACAATAATAACATTGAACGGGTAACCCCTATAGCATTGACAGTGTAACACCTATAACACTGATAAAGCAACTTCTATGATAGCTAGGTACACCGTACATGGAGTACCCAACCACATAAAAGAGTCAGTTACTATATCACAAACAACTTCACGTATTTAAAATATATTATTGTTATTAGATCTTTGTAATACTGTCTTTCTATAAAATATATATCCCGTGCATTTTGCACGGGTACACTCTAGTTATAAATAATTACAAATACATCAAATCAAATACTAGTACATATATTTCTTTCGTTTTTTCAGTTGTATCACTTAAGTTTTCACGGACCTCTAGGCAATTTTTAGAGCTGAGAAAGATAGAGAGAAAAAAATAAGTAAGGCCCATGTAATATATTAGGAGAGAGATATAGAGAATTTATTAGTTTAAAAGGAAAGTAATGCAACTAATTAATTTAAAACATTCGTTGTAGAAAATTAAAGTGATGCAACTTAAAAATGGAGGAACTATTTCATCATACAATGCAACTTTTTAATTTGTAAAAGTGTTACTTGTATAAAATAATTTACCTAGTATTAGGAAAGTTAAATAACACATGGGACCTATTAAAATTATAAGAGGTACTAGTAATTAGCCAGTGTGAAGGTTTTAGTTTAAATTGGAGTATACAACTATACATATATAGTTTGAAAATGATGATGTATGCATGTAGCAACCCAAGCCAAAGCTATCAATTGTAGATGCTGTAATACTTCAAAGTGAAAGTTTCCAATTATTTGTATCATGTTTCTTTTTAACTAATACTCTCTATATTTCATAATAATTGCAATTAGGTGTTGCATAAAGTTGTAGGAAAATTTAATTTGAGAGTGGGGACCAAAAGGTGACTTTTATAATAGTATAAAGTATAGTTAGTGCAAATATATTTAAGAATTTTTTTATTTTTAACACCACAAAATAACATGAAACTGGATTTTAATACTACGGAAAAAACAAAATATAATTTAACACCACAAAAAACTTAGGAACACTACTACATTTTTTACCTATTGCAACCCCTAATTCCGTTGCATTAGACATCAAAATCCGTGGCATTAGGCCTATTGCAACGGCCATTTACCGTGGCATCTGCTGGCGTTGCAGTAGGTATAATGCCACGGTATATGACACCTAATGCCACGGTATCTATGATCCGTTGCATTAGCTCAATACCTGATACAACGGCACAAATTATCCGTGGCAATAGAGTATGACTAATAATTATGATGAAATTGGCACCTAATGCAACGGATGAAACTGATACAATGATATATGGAGTACGTATCTACTGCAACGGCATTATTATTATTATTATTATTATTATTATTATCATTGTTATTATTATTATTATTATTATCATTGTTATTATTATTATTATTATTATTATTATTATTTTCGAATGGAACAATAATATAATATTATATTAGTTGTAAATCACCAATTAGTCACTACAAATCCAAATATACTAACAGAAACAAAAATCAATAAATTTATATATAATAATTATAATGCTAATAAATAAGTACATTACAAATTATTACTTACTTGTTTTCGGTATGACACCCTACTAATAAACTAAAGTTAAATAATTAATTTAATCATCCAAAATACAAATTCCAACATATATATAAGTCGGATTTTCCAAATCTTCACAAACTTGAACTTAATAGAATAGGAGTCGCCAACTTATTTGCATCATATTTAAGATGATGACTAGTCGTCTAGTCACTATACTTCATCTCCATTTTGCTCGCCATGCACCTACACGTAAAATAGAATAAAATAATAGAACTAAATACTAGAAAAATAATTTAACTAATAGAACTGAATCAAGGAAATTCATAAAGCACAACAATTGTAGTATTCAATAATTAACTATTGCTTTTGACAGATTATAAGAAAGTGATGTGTGATGAATCAAGAGCAAACTGTACAACCACCAATGCCCATTTCTAAGTTTATAATGCCTCATTACCATTGGTGTTAACTACAGGAAATATCAGTAGCTATCCAACTTTATTTTTATTTCAGCTTCACTAAAGAAATTTCATCAATATATATGGATACTTAATCGTTGGCTCTGTTATCTACTTCATCTAATGCCTTTAGAGTTTCGGTGCTAATGTACCCTCTTTACAGAATACTTGTTTCACATCCCCCTTGTAGTCTGTTGTGGTAAGGAAAATTGCTATTTTGGAAGTTTGGTTATCTTGGGGGGGAAACTGATATTAGAGATGCACATATATATCATTTAATAGATGGAGATTCCAAGTATTCTACGGTATATCTAACGGCTAATTTTTTTTTAGAACTCTAACAGCTACATATTAAGAGAGTTACTTTAATCAATAAGAAAGAACGAACAAAAAATCTGTTTTACAACCACAAGGAAGAAAGAGAACAAGTCTAAAAATCAACTTGTACTACACAATGTAAGTTGTAGTCATGACTGATGAGTTGTGATACATAAAAGCATTTTTAGACATACATTTTCATGACAAAATATGTATTTTATTGAAAACAAAAATCTATCATAAGTCGTCAACAAATTACCAACATACTCCAACAAACAAAGCTGCCTCAACCAGCAACTGATAGAAACCAAAACAAACACACCATATCTATGCATCATCTTCCTAAACCACTCTTGATTTTTCCTAGTTTTTACAGGCATCACAAAATCAGTTCTATGCTAAATATCATACATGTCCTTGATAGCCATTTATGGTCTTTTCAGAAATATATTATAGTAGCAATTCAGTATTAGATCTTAAAACTAGTGTATTTCTATTGCCAAGGACAACTTTATCAAGTAACTGGTAATTAGTAGAGCTAGCTACAACACTAAATAACCAAGGTGCAACACCTGATACACTAAGACTTTGTATAATCCAATAATAATACATTTTCGTTTTTTAATCTTTTTAACAAGTTTGCCTATCAATTAGTATGAGTTAGAGCTTCTTTAATTGCTGGAAATGAACCATAAGATAAATTGTTTAACAAAATCATTCACATAGCCCATTTGATGCCCATATGGTGAGAATGGTAATCAGCAAAGCATTAAAATAAACTCCAAACAGATAGCTATAACTGCAATTACACAACAATTTCTAAAGAATTTCCCATTTTGATAATTAAGGGCCTGTTCTCATTGACTGAACTCAGCTGAGCTGGCTCAGCTGAACTGAAATGAATATTTTATAAGAGAAGGAAATTAGGAGTTGAGCTGAGCTGAGCTAAACTGAATTTCAACGTAAGAGAACAGGCCCTAAATCATACCAATTTTGATAATATAAGGCACTATACAGTGGTAGGCATCAGGGTAACCAATATATTATTTGAATAATTAAAGGTTATAATTTAAATTTGAAAAGCACAAGTGATTGAAGTGAACAATCAACACCCCACCACCCCATAAAGAATATTCTTACTTGAACATCTAAATCTAGTCAAATTAAACGTGTTTACCCAACAACCAATAATAAAACGAAAGAAAGGAGTATCAAACTTGTATTCATACAAATTTAATATGACCTACTTTATATTAATATAGTAACAATGAAAAAAAATGAGATATTAAAATGAGGCAAGTGTAATTAGCAAGGAAAGTTAAAAAGCCTTAAACTAACTATAGTAGCAGGGGAGAAAAACATATCATAGTATAATCATTCTTCTAGTATTTTAAGAGCCACCATCAAATAAACAATATAAATCAAGATAAACAAATGGACTAAAACATGACAAACAATAAGAGTATAAATACGCATTTATCTAAGGTGGTTAGATTAGAATTTGTCTTACATCACATGATCACAATATATAAAAATTTACATCACAATGTTAAGCATCTACACTCATTTCCAGTAGATACAGTTTCAATAATGCATTTAAAATAAGTGAAGAGACAAGGCTTTGTAGAGCCATGAACCTAATTACATAGATTTATTAGCCACAATAGATATTTGTTAGAAAGGCACGCACTTTGTAGTAATACCAAACTAGTGAATCAGTAAATCAATTGATGCATTTAGCTTAAAAGTTCACTTACAGATTTACATCAATCTAAATGTTTGAAATCAAAGGATATCAACAACTACCACACCTATTACACCTCACTGGCATTACCGGTTTAGAGAGTATTTTTTTTTAAAAAAAAGAAAAAAATCATAGACAATTTTCTTAAAAAGACACACAGTTTACAAAGGCTATGTAAAATCACAACAGCACTCAAAAAAATAAGATTCAGAAAAATAATTCGTAAATACAAATAACTAAATAATTGCATTTAAGTGAAATTCACCCAAAAAAACCATTTTACTCTACTAGGTTTCAATAATAAAAAATAAAAAATAAAAAATAAAAAATAAATTAAAAAAAAAAAATCAATGCGGCTAAAAGAACCCAGTAAATTCGAGCAAAAACACCCCAAATTTCGAGCACGATATACACCAAAAAATTACAGCATTTTTCCCATATAAATCAAGCAAAAACAACTAGAAATTCGACCCAACATAGCCCATCAATGTATAGCATTTTCCCAGTAAAATTCGAGGAAAAAAACCCTAAAATTCAAACTCAAAGAATCAAGTAATTCCATCTTCCATGGCCTCAAATACAAATGCCCAAAGACAACAATAAAAACTTCAAATATAAATTATCAAAATGCAACAACAAAAATTTCAATTAATAAATCTCAGAAACGAAATTTCGTTGTATACCTTGAACTGAAATTCGAGATATCTGCCACAAGGAAGGGACATACAAGATGAAAATGGGACTTCTCCACTAAAATTACGCCGCCTAAAGTTCGACCGACCAGTCGTCGCCTGAAGTTTGAGCAACAAGCCACCTCTTGAGTGCCGCCTTCGTCTACTTCCTCATATTTCTTTGCTTAGTTTTCCGACCTCTCAGAATTTTCAAGAAATTATGAGTAATTTTACTCTCTGAATTTTAGAGTAATTTATGGCCTCAAAAATGGAGAATTGGGGAAAATTGAGAATTTGAAGTTTTTGAAATTGCTTAATTAAAATTGCTTAATTGATGAAACAGAAATTTGTAGTAAGAGAATCGGGGAAAATGTGAATTAGGGAAAATGGAGAATTGGGTAAAATGGTAGTACAAATTGTGAGAAAATAATAGTACAACCTATAGAGTTCTTTTGCTTTTCTATTTTTTTCCTTCTTTTTGGCCCTTGAAATAGTAACACGTGTATAAGGGTTCAAAATATTTGGGCAAAAAAATTAGAGGGAAGCTGAAATTTTCAGCCGCCTCCTACTCATAACACATACTGTTGCATCAGCTTCCCTTTTTGTTGAAATATCTATGCTAATGCCACGGTTCGTTAGAGCCGTTGTAATAGCTCCACCTCTTATAACATTAGTGCTGAATCCGTTGCAATAGCCTACTCTATTGCAACGGTAATTAGAATACCGTTGTATTAGCCTTTATTAGGCCGTTGCATTTGATCAAAAATGTAGTAGTGGAAATTGGATTTTACCACCACTTATTAGTTTTCGTCCAAAAATTCGTTAAGTGGGGTCCATAATGACACATGTTGCCATGTTATTGGTTTAAACAAAAAGAAAAATAAAAAAATATCCTAAAAGTACCTAGCCCCACCACCGCCCCCCGCCGGCACACCCCCTCCCCTAGCCTAAATTTGCCACACCGGAGCCTTTCCCTCCCTTTCTCCCAACCATGAATCGCCCCAACACCGCTAAAATTTAAGGACAGCTCACATATAAAGGGGAGTGTTGAGCCCATGAGCAAACCATTAAATGTGGTTAAAACAGTCGGTAACACCATTACCAATTATTGGGCCATGGGTAATTGACCATTGTATCGAAAATCATTAGTAAGTGTGGAATTACCGATGAATTAAGCCGTTGGCCTGGTAGAGGATTTACCAACGGTTTTGATTGACCATTAGTATTTTTAGATGGCTTTATGAAGCTGTAGTTTTAAAAACATATTAGGAAAGGCAAATGAGATTAAAGGTGTGATTGGAATTTTGATCATACACTGCACAGTTGTACTCTTATTTATTTGCTATAAAGTTGAAATCAAACCTATACTAATAGATTAAAAGGTGTTACTAAAAACGTCTATACATCACGTAGGCCCCTTCATTTCGCCACATCACTATATGGATGATGAGAAGGTTCGAACACTTGACTTCTTAGAAGAAAGGTTATTGTTTAACCATCTAGGCTAATTGCAATTATGCTTTAACCTTGTACAATAAATAATATTATACTCACTATAAAGTATAAAGGACACATACTACATTCAAAATGTTAGATGCTTTTAAAGATTTCAGATTTGCATTGCACAACTATGAAATTAGTAACTCGAGACAACATCTGGACTATTCACTAACTATTGATGAAAAAGACGAAGGAAAAATCGAAGTGTTTTCCTCCAAAGTCTTTAGCAAATTAAGCCAGGCCGAAAAAGACTGAAGTTGATGCTTAAGTTGACTATACGAAGACCTGTATTAATTGAGCAACAAAAGAAAGAATTCAATTGAATTTATTTAAGGCAACATGCTAATGATCTGATAAGATCATGCATGATGCAAGAGTGATGCTTACTGTAAATCTAGCTAATAAAACAAAACGTAATGGATTGATATCATGGACTACTCTAGTTATACACTTATACCATTACCATGTTTTAATCATTTTACTAGTGTGTGGCCAGATGTTTTTTTTATTTTTTTTATTTTTTTTTTTGGAACACTTGTAATTGAATAGATAGGTTCATTCTTTATTATTTATTTATTCATTATTTGTGTATAACTTATAATAGTTTTTCATTAAAAATTTAAATAAATTATTTATAGAACAACTATTGATTAATAATACAAATGTGTTCCTGTCAAAAAAAAACTATATAAACATGTCTTTTGTTTATAATTTATAAAATAATGAAAATAAAGACATAATTATTTTCAAAATAATTAAATAACTAAAATTAATTTATAACAATAGTTATTTTTTCTTGCTTGCATATATTACCTCAATTAGCATAATTAGTAAATAATAGGTACTTTTTTTCATATAAAATTACATTTATTAAATGTTTAGATCTCCATCCAATCCATATATATATAGGAGTCGAGTATAAAAGTATGATTAATATATGGATGAGATGATAAGACACCTAATGCATATTTTTGTGGTTATGAGCTCGAATCTCATGTTTATAAGATAGATAAAAAAAAAAAAAAAAAAAAAATTAACCAGACAAATAATTAAGTTTCAGTAAAATAACTTATGTAAAGCGGATATCCCTCAAAGTTTGTATTATTCAGAAATAATTAAAAAAAATTGACTTATTTTTAACGGACCGCTTAAAGTTTGTATTATTTTTGACAATTTTTCCTATATATTATTGTTACGGGTTTTTTTATTGAGCAAATGCATTTCTAATACTCTGTATCGTTTTAGAGTAATTAAAAGACCGGTGAAAGATCAATGGTGTTTTGTTTGACAATTATTTCTTACAAACTTGTATATAATCGAATAAAAATAACTTGCCCATAGTTTAAGTGTTTAACCTTTAATATCTAAAAAAAATCTTTATTTATACTTTGAGCTAGCTTGTTGTAGTTTGTAGGTTTAACACATTTCAAGATTTCTCTCAAGAGCAAACGAATGAAGCAGTAGACACTGTCGTCGTAGTACTAGTATATGGTATGACGACTAAAGCAAACACCATCGAGGAAGAATTAGAAAATATGAAGCTACTTATTGAGAAACTCTTCGAGAACACAAGGAGAAAAAAGCACATTCGGTATTCCAAAGAAGCACATTCGGTGTTCGTGTCTAATATTGTCCCAAATTCTTCAAGTTTCTACATACGTACTTTTATTAAGACAACGTGTCAGATTTGTTCACATCAATTCACACATTTATTGACAAAGATAGAGACATAAATAACACGTAGTGTTGCAAATGGAAAATTTTAATAATTAGAATATGGTATGTTTAAGAAACATACAAATTTATAAATTAATATACATTACTTCGGCCCTGTTCTTATCACCTTAAAAAAATAATATTAAGTAAAAATAATTTTAGTTTAGTAAAAATAAGTTCAGTTCAGTAAAATTAATTTCAGTTCAATAAATATAATTTCAGTTCAGTAAAATTCAGTTTTCTTAAAGAAGAATTATAATAGAAAATCAGTAAAAATAATTTCAGTAAAATTAAGGTGAATCAAACAGGGCCTTTATTGGTTCTTTTTTACGAATACTTGATTTATTTAATTTATTACGCTTGTCGTCAATGCTTTAAATTTAACCTTGTTAGATACGGGTCTGGGCCGCACCCGTCACGGAAAAGTGCAAGTCCACCACTTAACAAGACCAAGGAAGTTCCACCTCAAAACCATATGGCAATAAGGGGAGTAGTCCCTTAGCCTTATATTGTGGTGGTAACTCTTGAATTATTTCAATGTGGAATTTCATTACCACTACACTCCCCCTTTTAGTGTTTAGTGTTTTTAGAATGGGACAAGAAGAATGCTCACATGTGGGTTGTTCATGGGCTCAACAAACCTTCCTATCATTAAAAATTAATGAATAAAAATTATAAAAATAGTTATTATCAAAATAAATAAATAATAAAAATTTGATATAGCTTTTTTGAGACAGTGATCACACGTAATTATCTCTAAAAAGTGTATAAATGCTTATTTGGTTAACCTTGAAAAATGCGGGAGGTAAAATGGAAATTTGCAAATGTGGCAGTTTTTTAATTAGCAAAATATAGTTGAGGAATTGAAAATTCATGAAAATTATAACATTTCAGAAAATATGAGAAATTAAAAATTACCTATTTCTCTCTTGGTCACTCAAAATTTTCATGAATAAAGGTCTGTTCACATTTACTGAATTGAGTTGAACTGAACTGATTGGAGCTGAACTAAACTGAACTGAGCTGAAATGAATATTTTATGAGAGAAGGAAATTAGGATCTAAACTGAACTGAACTGCACTGATTGGAGCTAAACTGAACTGAATTGATTGAAACTGAACTGAACTAAACTGAACTGAAATTAAGCAAATGTGAACAAGCCCTTTTTTTTTTTTTTTTTTTTTTTTTTTTGACAACTAAAGAACTACTTAGTATAATTTTTCATGGAATACAAATTATCCTACAGATAAAACTCTCAAGTTAACAAAACAAGTAAATCACATTAGACAGTCAAACATAAATATAATATATTAAAGTCAAACCAGATTAAATGAAGAAGAATGGAGAATGTATAAGACACATTTTACAGACCTAGATATTTTTGTAGGATTTTTGTAGTACTTTAAAGTTTAAACATTAAAAGTAAGGGCTGTATGATATAGATGGGCCAAGTAAGTTGCACCACAAGTAGAAGCAAAAGCCCATAATGCCAATCACGTGTATACCAACAAGAGTAGTGTCAAAACCTTACTCGATCTAACCCGAATTTTAAAAAACAAAATAAAAATAAAAAAAATAAAAAAAACAGATTGGAAAAATATTTAATTTAAATTTCAACTTGTATAAATACAAAAAATTGTCAAGTAATAAGTGTTGTGTAAGATGGGCTTACATTAATTTGATTGTAATAAGGTTTATGTAACACCCCAATAATTCTCTCTTTAAACCTGTGAGGACCCTGAACAATATTCAAGAGAATTACTAGCGTGCTACCGCCACGTGTTCAAACGTTAAGGCTTTATCAGAAAATAGCAGCGGAAAAACTAAATCAGTTATAAATAAGTTTCAAAATCAACGAATGAAACCAAATTAAGTCATACAACTTGGAACCATTAAGGCCCTTATTCAAAACCCAATAAAAGTAGTAAGTGATTAAATTCAGTGTTCAAATAAATTCAAACCCAAAAGAAATAGTGTCGAATAAAATCGAATTAAAATAAATTCAAACTTGCAAAAGAAATAAAATGCAAACAATCAACTCTCTACTCAAGATCCCACAACCCTGATGAATGCCGCATGTGTAAGAACCTGTGGTAATTCTGCTCCCCAATATTACAAGTGTAAAAATTGGATCGTCACAGGGTCATTGAAAGGCGAAGGCCATGACCAAAAAAAAAAGACACACAAAGCACGCAATCAGCAAGGCTGAGTACATACAAGATGCAAAATAAATTAAGAAATCCATAACATGCTACTAATAATCAATCATCATGCATCATTAAATTATAGACTCAACACACGACTCAACTATTTTTATTACTAAGACTCCATTAATTAATATTAGGTAAATCATTATTTTTATTCATTGGTTTACGCAATAGACAAGGTTGTCCAACCCATGCTCCATTGGAACATCAATAAAAGAAAAACCCCATGCCTCCTTTCGGAAACATCAATAAACATCCAACGACCACGGGCGCGACTCCGTGACCGTAGTTAGTATGAGATCTCACCTAACTCCTAGTTTTGAAAAATATTTGAAATAAGAGACTCGTAGATCAGACGGCCTCGAGAAAAGTACACGGCTAATACCCCATGTACCCCAACCCTTGATTGTCATTACTCCAGAAGTGCACCAATCCAGAGTTTTATTGCTCATCCATCTTGCACTTTACGTGATTTACAGGTTTAGACTTGGTGATGACTCATATGCATAACAATTCAATCAATCCAATATCAATTCAATCAAGTAAAACAACTTTTCAATTTCAATTCTTGATTTATTAGTGGCAAGCAACATTTATTATTTATTCCTTTACTACCTCGGTGTATAAACACCTTAAGTGCATAAGGCACCCCAAAACCTCAACCTCGTCTTAGAAGACTTAAATTCTTCCTTTACTCATCCTGCTTGCATAATCATGAATGAGTAATAAATTAATCATTACACCAATCATATACCTTTGCCTCTAAGCGCACCTTGCATAATTAGAGCACAAATAATACTTGCAATATAAAATAGTGCACGTCATACGAAATTCACAATGTATAACCAAACAATTTAACTCAATCATCCCTATACATGATATTAAGTTCTCAATCCGTCGTCCTTAAACATGCACCTAAAAGAAAGGTTTCGTAACTTGTACGTACCTTGAGCAAACGAATTAGTATGCCACTTTACTAACTAGAAATCACCTTCAATAAACTCCTCTCCTAAGCCAAATAATAACATCTCAATCAATACCCAATCAATCAAATTTACAGCAATACTAACTTACTTTAAAACCTTCAAAATCCAAATCAAACAACACTTTAAAACCTTCCCTTTAGTTAAAATTAAAGGCTTATATATAGTTCTTTAAATTTTTCTTCATAAAAACCTTAAAATACACTCTTATACATGAAATTACAGCAAGTTCAAAGTCTAATAAAAATCTAAAATTTATATAAAAACCCCTAAAAATCTCCTTTTTTAATGGGTGATTAAACCCTCTTTATAAAACATCAAAAGTAGTACTTAGAAACTATTTCCAACACTTAAAACTTCAATAAAAAAAATATATATTTATGCTTAATTAACTTTAAACATAATTAATTTTATTAATCAAACTCAAGGATAATATTTTAAGTAAAAAGAACTTCGTTAAAATCAAAAACTGCCCGAAGATCATATTTAGAGGCTGAATTTGGCCACGAGAGGGTGGTGCTCACTACTAAAGGCAGTGAGTCTTTCTTAAAACGTTGTTTCCACATGGAAAACACTACTTTTTCATCAAAATCGGATGAGTTCAGAATCTGATCGGGATTAATATTAACGAACGAAAATCTAAAAATTAAAACACGTATATAATCTGAAATTTTGCATCATAATATAAACATGTCAAAACTCATAAATTCATAATCTTTTATAACCCATGTATAATATCAAACCTTATTATTAATAATTTAGAATCAAAATTAAACAAAGATTGAAACTTTAAAATAAAAACAAGAACTTATAAGAGAGGGAAAGAAAGAAGAGAAGAGAATATGGAACAAACGGTGGCTGCTCTGCGGTGGTTCAAGGGCGGCAATGGGTAGTCGCCGATGGTGGTGCGCTGGTGGCAGGAGCAACGTTCAATGCATTTTTTTTTATTTTTTTTTTGTTCTGTTGATCGTGAACAACAAGGAAGAAGGGGGAGGAGAAAAAGAAAAAGGGATTACGTGAAAGAGAGGGGAGAATTAAAGGGTTTTTGGGTTTTTTTTTTTTATATGGGCTTGGTTTCCAAGTTTAAGTAAGAGTAGGATTAAAGAATTGGGCTTGAATAAAAGTTTAAGGTTTCTTAATTTTAAAGTGGGCTACAATATTATAAACAAGGAGAGTTGGACTTGAATAATCATTCATGATTGAAAATATGGGTAGAGAAATAACTTAATAAAAATAATTTTATTTACTTTATAAACATTAAATTTATTTGCTTATATAAAATAAATTTTGTAAATAAATAATCATAATTAAATATTCACATAAATATATTAAAATATAATTTTAAATTTCATAAAATTACAGGGGATTACAGTTTAAGGGTAACTTTGAAATTTTTTATGTTAACTTTAATCCCATTAAGGGTAACTTTAAATTTGTACTTGTATAATTTGATTGTATATTAATGTGTAATTTCTAATAAATACATAGTTTGAAAACTAAGACCCTGTTCTTTTCACCTTAAAAAATAATATTAAGTAAAAATAATTTCAGTTCAGTAAAAATAAGTTCAGTTCAGTAAAATTAATTTCAGTTCAGTGAAAATAATTTCAGTTCAGTAAAATTCAGTTTTCTTAAAGAAGAATCATAATAGAAAATCAGTAAAAATAATTTCAGTTCAGTAAAATTCAGTTTTCTTAAAGAAGAATCATAATAGAAAATCAGTAAAAATAATTTCAGTTCAGTAAAAATAATTTAATTTCAGTAAAAATAATTTCAGTTCAGTAAAATTAAGTTCAGTTCAGTAAAAATAAGTTCAGTTCAGCAAACTTAAGGTGAATCAAACAGGACCTAATACGGAGTATTATTAATGTAATACATTATAATATTTTTTAAGGGTAAAGTTTTTGTTATACAAATGGTAACTTTTGTAGTATAAAAGGGTATTTTAAATATTTTTATGGTAACTTTAACCCGTTTTATCATAACTTACACTTTATTTTTTTCATATTATAAATGAAAGTCTGTCTTAATCAAGAATTTGTGTATGACATATTCAAATTTAAAAATAGAAAGGAAAAAAAAAACATATAAGGTCCCGTTCACTTCACCTTATTTTTGCTGAACTGAAATCATTTTTACTAAAATAAAATTATATTAGCTGAACTTAAATTATTTTTACTAAACTTTAATTTTTTTTTTTTTTGAATGGAATAGGGTGGGTGATTCATTAAATAATAATCGTCATTCAGCACTTACAATCATTCCGTAAGAGATCTAAATTCTCAATACAAGAATTAAACACTCCTAAAGTAATGACATCGCTTCTGAACTGCTCTTGATAATTTTAGATGTCTTTGCATCATTCTTGACAGAGCTCCATTGATTTATAGTTGCAAAAGTGATAAAACTTGATTGGTCATCAAGATCTGCAAACTTGCAAGACGAATCTTCAAAATTTGCACCCCTAAACCAACAGACCCGCAATTCCACAAATTTGCCAGACGAATCTTCCAAATTTGTATCCCTGCACATACTAAAAACAAGCAAACAAAACTAAACCCTACATAGAGGGGCTGACTAAACCCTACATGAAGGGACCGACTATAATCAATTAATCACTATATCGATGGTGATCTTTATTGACTAAAGACATTAAAATAAAGAAGAATTTGGGGTTTACCATCGATAAAAATCGATGGCAGCCCTTAAATTTTAATATGGTGGCTAGATTTGAAGAGAGAGAACAGAGTAAAAATTAAGGGATTTTTTTTTTTTTTGAAGAGAGAGAATTCTTGAAATTAAATTAATTTTATTAAACTAAACTAATTTTTGGTGAACTAAAATTATTTTTACTTAATTCAATATTACTTTTTCAAGTTGAAGTGAACCAGGCCTAAGTACATAAAATTTCCTTTGTTTTGATGAGGATTTTGTTTTGGATAGTGTTGGTTGAAGATTTCCAAAAAAAAAAAAAAAAACATGGTGTTTAATTCTAATTATTTAAGAATAATAAAGTTACTTCATCGCCGAAATTTCCTTGAGTTTCTCTCTCCTATTATTTTAATGTTGTTTGTATGGGCATTGGGCTACCTTACCAAAAGAAGGGATCGCGTAGTAAAGGATGTGTGATGTGAATGCCGATTTTCAAGCTTTGTTGCTTCCTCTGATTTCTTAAACCCCTGGTATTTTCTCTCTCCTCATTTTTCTGCTCTTTCATTTTTCATAATTTTTTTACATTAAATTGAGGATGTATAATTATCAACTCACTCGTATTTTATTGGGTTTTTATTTTTTTTGTTGTTTGATTAATTCAACAATGGAGGCCTGAAATTGGCATTTGACTATAGTCAAAAGAAGAACAAGGGAAAAAATTCGCGATTTTTTTTAATGTTGAAGAAAAATTATGAATTAGATTTTGGAATTTTCATCTGGGGTTTAGTTTTTTGATTGATTATTGTGATGAAATGACATTAATTGAATTGAATTTAAGTCTGTTTCTGGAAATTTAGGATGCTTAGCATTATTTTGAAGTGTTGAAAAGCTTGGGAGTTGATTGGTGGTTGTTCAATTGATGTAGGGTGACAATAAGATATCCTGGAAAGAGTTGCAGATCAGTAATTGCACATTTTATTTGTTTGGGAAATGTGTGTTTTTTGTCCGTTCTAAAGTTGATGGTAGAAGTTGGAATTGTTCTTAATTTTTTTGACCCAGTATAATTGCCTAATTTGTAGAGTTAGAATAGTATTGTGTGGTCGAAACTATGTGAATGATGGTGAGTTTGTATGTGAGTATAGTGTGTAGAATATGTTATGTTTGCCACTGCTAATGGATTTCGAGTATTGGGTGGCTAGCGAAAGTTATGTAGGAAAGAGCTTTCTGGTAGTGTGGATACATTGTGTTTGCCTGTTGGGTACTCTAGCTAATGAGCATATTACCATTCCCTTGAGTTCTGAATATTCTATGAGTTGAGCGGAATTAGTTATACAGGGAATGTAGCCTTGAATTTGGTAGTGAGGATGAATTGCGTTGGGTACTCTAGCTGATTAGCACATTAGTACATTACCATTTCCTTGATTTATGAACATTCTACTATTTGATCTTTAAGAGTTCAAGACACAATTCAAGGTTACATGTATTCAAGGTTACATGTATTGTAGAGGGAATGAAGAATTGGTTATACTGGGAATGGACGAGTTGATGGTAATGTTAGAATATTTATTTCACGGAGAAATTATGGAGTGGGGTCGTGAGGATGATTGGGCCAATCTATGGAAGTATGGTAATCTAATGGGTGAATAAAAATTGGAGAGAGTGTACTCTTCATCTCAAAGGAGATCTTGTTTTCTCATTTCAACATCACATACTTCTGAAATTGTGATTTGCTGATGTTTCTCCTCCCTCTTTGATTTACCTGGTCTGACTAGATCCAAATGAAAGAATTGCAATTCATGAAATTGGTTTTTGCGTAACATGAAAGAATTGCAGTTCATGAATATGGATTTGCCTAACATAATTGAATTAGGGACTATATGGATTTCACAGAATCAAGTTGTCATTCTTTTATCTCTCTTTGGTAGGGGGGTGATGGATAGGAGTTTATGTTTGTTTACTCATTTGCTTTACTTGACCACTTTGTATGCTGTTTGCATGTCAGATTTGCATGGCCCATTCAGATGTTTCGAGAATCTTGTCAGCTGTCATATGGTGCATGGCTTATGTTCTTGTTGCAATTATCAGCTCTTTGCGTTCAATTAGTTTAGTCTGCTTCTGCATTTCAAGTTGGTGAAGAAGTTTTGACACAATTCAGATTTGCTTTTTGCCTGGAGTTAACTGGTTAGTGAGCATGTCCAATGCTTGATCCATAATTGTACTCTCCATAATAATACATAAGGTTTGATTTTTCATTTGATAAATGGACAACACTGCTCATAATTCATACTTCAGACATACATCCTAAACCATACAATCTAAAGAACAAAATTTACTCATGTACATTGGCAACATTGCTGGGAAAACTTACACAGTTGTGCTGCTTCAGAATTTGAAATTTGAATGTACTGTCAAATTAACTAGCATAGAATTATAAATGCATGTGCTTACCTTGGATGAAATCCTAAATTGCTGCCGCCACCACCCTCAAATTCTGCATTATTGCTGAAAGGGTTGCTAGAGCTAAGCTTATGTTGTTTCTTTAGAGGATCAGCTAACTTCTAGGGTTGAGCCAAAGCTTATGCTTTATGCTTTATGTAGTAATGTAGTGGTAGCGTATGCAGTGCATGGCTTCAAAGCCTAGATGCCACATTTCTTAGTTCTGAACTCTGTAGTCATGTGTTGAAGACCCAACTCTCAAGTCATTTCGTAGTCCGACTTAAATAGCTGAATTAGAATGGCATGCTTAAGACACATAACCTTTACTCCCTGAGGCATCTAAGCTAGGATAACTCACAGCCCTCATTAGCTCTAAGGAATGTGAACGACTGCTCCTTTTATAAGCAGGGGCTCTGGCCAAAATCTATACATCTAGGATTCAAAATTTCAAATGATAATTTATCTCTCTCTTGTGGCCATCAAAGCCAAAAGTATGATGGTCTATGGTCATCCATTAGTCCTTAACCTAGGGGGTTAACATCTGTTCTTATCTCATCTTCATCTCAAAAGCAGTTAATCGAGGAGACAATCCCTCACCTCAGTTCATCTCACCTTTTTTCCCTAACATAATTTCACTCAAGTGATGACTTCTCTATGTAAAGAATGCAGGATCATCATGTTCATGATTATTCCATTAAAATGTGCCTTCTCTTTCATCAGTATGATCTATTAAAGTATATGGAACATGAAATATGAAAAGATTTGTCACACACATCTTATCTTACAGATCTGTAATGCTTTCTGTGCATGCAGGAATACTTGTGATTTAGATTTTTGATAAGTTACTGTAATCTCTAGCTAACAGGATCGCCAATACTTTAAAAAACAATCAGATGCATTTCTGCTGGTCTTGGTTGCCGTATGTATGCCTTGGAATGTAAGGTGTCAATAATGGCACCACTTCATATTGTCTTCAGTTCTACTGAAGTAGTTGATGTGTTGAATTAGGAAATGGAAAGTTAAAGTGTTTATACATATAAGAGATGATTATAATACAAGTTCATATTATCTGTTAATTATGCATTTGGAGCTGTTGGACTGTTGGAGTATAGGAAATGTAAAACCTATCTACTGGTTCCTCTTTGCCCCTAGTTTCACTTTTGCATAAATTTTTAGTGGAAGTTGCATAGTTAACTATAAAAGCTATCATTGCAATGCATCTGATTATTGCATTTATATGTTGTCATTAAGGTTGGATTTTCATATTTGTTTTGCAGCTATTATATTTGAAGGTTCGGAAACAAGGCGAGATGATTGAGAGAGATATTTGATGCGAAGGGTGAAAGTACATACGTAATTATCGAAAACCCATACAGATGCTTCATTATAATATAGGAAAGTAGAAACTCTACTAAGTACTAACACAACAAAATATAATAGAGAAAGAATGGATTATACACAGCAAATTATGGTTTGGCATTTTACTCCGAATAAAAATTCATGAATCATGATATAATAGCGCTCCGGTACATGCTGTATGATTTATGATTTTCATTCATAGGTATTTAAGCTGTATTCTTCCCAGTTGATTCTTGATATGAATGAGTTGTCTTCATTTCACATTAAGTTGCTTAGCAGTAGTCTTAATAACCTTCACAGTCCACATCAACCACAGTCCACACATCAATAACCATTACAAGAGTGACCGTGAATTGAGAAAAGGTCCGTTGTATGCCTCGGAGACACCACTGCCAATACCTCGGCTGGTAATAATGTTGGTTGAGCTATGCGGTGTGCTGCTCCGCAATTTTTATACACTATATTCTTCATTGATTATAAAATTTTAGGTACACACAATAGCTTTCTTTAAGCTTGAGCTGTTATTATCCTGTATGAAGTATATCGTTTTCTTCATCCATGAGCCATCAATCTGTGTTTGCTGTAAATAGATCTGATTATCTGAAGGGTTTTCCTTGAAGTGAAATTCTGCCGTTTAGATATAACTGCTAATACAGTAGACTGAAACCACTGAATCCCTGTTTACAAAAATGGAAATTAAATGTTGAATTAAGAGGATAAAAAAATGTTAGTTGTTAGTAACAAGTCTTTTTCTTAGTATTTATAAAACTATGGTCGTTGAATTTGTTTATTAACCAATTTGATACCTTTTTAAACAATGAAATAATTGTTCAAACCAAGATGATTACTTGTCCAAATCATACTCCAATATTAAATTGCTCAATCTTTACTAAAAATGATCAAGTTGAATTATACAACTAGCTTGACATGATATGCTGCCGCGGAATTGATGTTAACATTCCAATAGTTTAACACTATGCCCCAATTTTTTTTAGAGAGCCACAAGGCCAGGGGTGAGAATCGATCCCATGATCTTAAAATATATAAAATTATGCTTAACAACAAAGACAAATGAAGTATATTATTCAAGGTTTTTTTTTTTTTTTTTTTTTTTTTCCCTTCCCTTTTCTTTTTTAGGAAAAAGTATTATTCAAGTTTCATGTATGATTTAATTATGAACGAATGCAAAAAAGAACATTTAATTTCAAATTAAAATAAGAAAATCAACAAACAAAAAATAAATTAAAGACTGACTCCATTTAATCCACCTGCTAATTTGGAAGGCATCAAAGACTTGCTACTGTATATAAATCATAACTAAACTGAAATTCAATCATATAATTTCATCTGGAAAAATGGGTGAAGAAGTAAAGATGAAAGAAACCTTCTTCATAACCCATGGAAACCCATTGTTAATAACAGATGAACTACACCCATTACATCCATTTTTCAAAAATTGGAAAGAGAAAGTGTATTCCAAAAAACCCAAGGCTATTCTTGTCATTTCAGCTCACTGGTTAACTGATCATCCTGTTGTTAATTCTGTAATTCTCAATGATACTATCTATGATTATGGAGGCATTACTTACCCTGCTCCCTTATACCAGGTCTTTCTCAATCCTCTATTTTTCCTTGATTTTCACTTTTGTTTTTTATTTTTCTCTATTTTGGATAATAGAGTGAAACTATTGACTACTAGTTGACTTGATGCAAAAACTAGCTTATGTAACTGATAAAGTTGTCATGATTCATGAATATAAGACATATGATCAAACCTCGTCTATGTTACTACTTTGCTCTTCCTAGAGGGGCTATACAACTTTTAGCTAATGATGGACTAAATTCATCTCAAAGGTAAAATTGTTGAATATTATGTGAATCTAACATGAAAGAAACTTGTCATGTTATAAGCTTATATAGGCAACTTTAAAATATTCTAACAACATAACAATGCTCTTCATTGTTCTTTATAAACAAAGTTGTATATTGTAAGGAAAATAACACAATTCTTCATTCAATTACCAGCTGAAGTATCCGGCCCCTGGAGCACCAAAGTTGGCAGCAAAGGTGCAGGAACTACTAACTAAATCGGGTATTCAATCTGTGCACATTGACAAACAACGTGGGCTCGATCATGCAACATGGGCACCTCTCATGCTGATGTACCCTGAGGCTGACATCCCTGTATGTGAGCTCTCAGTACAACCGAGTTTGGATGCAACACACCACTTCAACTTGGGACGAGCATTGGCTCCTCTCAAGGATGATGGCGTACTCATCATTGGTTCAGGGAGCGCGACACACCCTGCATATGATACACCTCAATATGATGAAGTTGCTCCTTGGGCTGCAGAGTTTAACTCATGGCTTGAAACAACTCTTATAAATGGAAAGTATGATGAAGTGAATGAATGTGAAACTAAAGCGCCGAATTGGAAATTAGCACATCCAATGCCGGAACATTTTTATCCATTACATGTTGCAATTGGAGCTGCTGGTGAAGATTGTAAGGCAGAGCTTATTCATAGCAGTTGGTTTTCTGATAATTCCTTGAAACATGGCTCCTACAAGTTCACTTCCATCTAACTTTCATTGTAATTTTTTTTTTTTTTTTCTTTTAATGTTGAAAAATAATAACAGGAGTCATGAGTGCATGAATTTGCTCCAATGTAAAATTTTGCGCATTGTTGGACATGCAATAAATTTATGTGCATTTCTTATTTTCTTTTATTGATGCATGAAGATAATAATTTCTTTCAATAAAAAGCGTATAAATTGGATCCATCCTCATATCATCATTAGTGTTTCGGAGGTATTTAAAGCCCAATCTTGAGTAATCTATTTGTTATTTCGAGTGACCTATCACGAATCTCACGTTACACAACATAGTTTTCCTTAAGAATTATGGTTTGATCTGACCCTAACCTAGTAACCTCGTGCAGTCGTCGGCCTAGTAGCTGCAACAATAACTTAAAAATGTGATTGAATTTAGTGAGATTTGACCCTAACCTCTTACGGTCGTGGCCAGTAGTTAAAGAGCTAGCCTTATACATCACTTGTAATAATACATCCAATTATTGCTCAAATTTTTTGTAAAGTAATCTGATTACCTAAAACCAACAATAATTTGGTCAACTTTAAGTAGGAAAGTGTTACAATATTATATTTTAGCTGTCATAATCACTCTTCAATATTGTGCAGCTCATTATCTAGAATACTAAATTCATGAAATAAGCTACTAGAGAAGTGATGTTAACATTCCAACAATTCAAAACACATGGTTGCCCAAACTGAAAAGATGGGTGAAGAAGAAAAGATGAAAGAAACGTTCTTCATAACACATGGTTGCCCAAAGTTGACAATAGAAGAGGCACATCCACTACATTCATTCTTTAAAAGTTGGAAAGAAAATGTCTATTCAAAGAAGCCTAAGGCTATTTTGGTCATTTCATCTCACTGGATTACTCATCAACCTGCTGTTAGTTCTGTTCATCTCAATGATACTATCTATGATTATGAAGGTGTTACTTACCCTGCTTCCTTGTACCAGGTCATTTTTCTCACTCTCTTCTCAATACTAGTATATCGGTTGATCTGCGTGTATATATATGTTTTTTCTATGTATTGTTAACTGTTAAGAAGGTGTCACCTAACTTAGTTGGTAATAAAGTCTTATTTAGATCAACGTCAAAGAAAGTCTCCCAGAAGTAGACCATGTCTATATATAATCCTATATCACGACCCGTGTTGGCTCGTTATAAACCAAGGAAGTTTATGTTCTTTATCACTACCCGTGTCGACTTCTTACATGTTTTTTAGGCTTAACCTTGGTCCATTTGACTTAAAGGGTTCCTTACCATTTTGCATCGTATTTAAGACAAGTCAGCCTTTATCTATGCATTTTTTTTTTTTGTTAGGAGAATGTCTTAGGAGAACTAAGTCAAGAAGAGAATTTAGGAACATTAACTTAGGTAAGTTCACACTTTAAAGTTGAAGAACTAGCCAAATATTCTAGACTATTGCTTATACGCTCAAGTGGGGCGCTCAACTATGATTGGTTTGATAGTATACAAATATTTTATATCAATGATCGAATTTGTTTGCTTTATAATGCGAATTAATGTACCTTAATAAACTCCTTTCAAAAAAAAAAAAAAATGTACCTTAATAAACTAAATTGAAAGAATAGTGACCAAAGTACTAGTATATAGGAAGCATAACATAGTTGTTGCTAAATTGTTTAAAAACCAGGTAAAGTACCCTGCTCCTGGAGCACCAAATTTGGCAACAAAGGTAGGTAAACTTCTCAATGAATCCGGGTTCAATTCCGTGCACATTGACAAAAATCGCGGTCTTAGTCATGCAACCTGGGTACCTCTCATGCTGATGTATCCTGAGGCTGACATCCCTGTATGTGAGCTCTCAATTCAACCACACTTGGATGGAATGCACCACTACAACTTAGGACGAGCATTAGCTCCTCTCAAAGGCGACGGTGTACTCATCATTGGTTCCGGTAGTGCAACACATCCTTCATGGGATACCACTCATGAAGGTGATGGAGTTGCTCCTTGGGCTGCAGAGTTTGATTCTTGGCTTGATTCTGCTTTAACTAATGGAAGGTAACTTAATAAATACTTCAAAGTTATAAGTTTAATATCAACATGTACAAAATTAAGTATTTTTAGCTTTCCTAGTGTACTAATTATGATATGCAATGTATGTTGCTTGATAAGCTTATACAATTAGTCAATTACATATTTGATAACAAACTTGTAGTTATGTATACAACATAATAAATACCATGATTTGCACATTGATTTAGTTATCTGATTATACTAGATAAGGGCCTGTTCACTTCAGCTTAATTTTAGTTCAGTTTAGTTCAGTTAAGCTTCAATTAGTTCAATTCAGCTCCAATCAGTTCAGTTCAGCTCCTAATTTCCTTCTCTCATAAAATATTCATTTCAGTTCAATTCAGTTCAGCTCCAATCAATTCAGTTCAGTTTTGTTCAATTCAGTTCAGCTCCAATCAATTCAGTTCAGTTTAGTTTAGCTCAGTTCAGTAAATATGAACAGATCCTAATTAGTCTTCTAATATTTTATAGCTATGGTTTGGATGACTATGATTTTTAGGTACGAAGAAGTGAATGAATGTGAGACGAAAGCACCAAATTGGAAACTAGCACATCCAATGCCGGATCACTTTTATCCATTGCACGTCGCGATTGGTGCTGCTGGAGAAGATTGTAAGGCAGAGCTTGTTCATGGCAGTTGGTACTCTGGTGTCTTGACTAATGGTGTCTTGTCTAGTGGTACCTTGAAACACAGCTCCTACAAGTTCACTTCTAGCTAAATTTATGACATGTAGTAGTTGTAATATCGTTTTAATTTGTGTGTTGTTTTCTTCAATATATTTAATGAATATTCAATCACAAAAGCATTGAAATATATAGATTGCTTGTCATTGCATATGCTGATATGTTGGATATACAATATATTGAACTGTCAGCAATACATCTCACTTTTTTGAGACAAAATTAAACTTAATAATCTTAATTGTTAGGTACTCGGGTTTAAGGTGTTTGATAATCAATCATTAAGTATCCATTAGTTTTGATGGAAAACATTTTTTTTTGTTTTTTTAGAAATTCACTTTTTTAAAAAAAATCAAAATTTCAATGGTAACGTACATTTCGAAAGGAGAGGTGGGGCTACAAATGCTAACAATGACATTGACCCGGCACAACTTTGTAAAATTGAGCCCTAAATCATTATTAAAGATATTAACAAAATTACTTTACTAAATCAGCAAATTTATGATAAATTTGAAGATAGATGATTAATTAACAAGTTTTCTCTTTGATTCGTATTAGTAAATATCAAATTAAGGGCCTCTTTCTGGTCATGTGCGATCAACCACCATATACATGCTCAGAAGTTAGAACCATCTTTGTTCGAAATAAAACAATAGATCGTGAGTTATATGAGAAGTGTTACTCCATTTTATTGAACGTTTGAATGACCTCAACTCTGTGATTTGAGGTAAAAACTAGTGAGTAGTCAGAGTGTTATCCCGGGTTGATACTATTGTAGACGTGCAATCAATAAATTTTTTAAAAAGATTTTTGAAAACTGAAATTTTCAAAACCACCTAAATTTCCTATTTTCATCCTTAAAATCAATCATATGAATGTGATTATGGAGAATTGGAGTGGTTTCGGCGGCTAGAAAAAGGAGAGGAGTGGTTTCGAAGATAGGGGAGGGATGTGGCTTTGATGAATAATTAACCAAATTTCATTCATCTTGTTTTGTCATTAAGGGTATTAAGGGTATATGATGTTTTCCTCTAAATAAAAAAAAAAAAAAAAAAGGTATATGAACATGTTAATAACAAAAGCAACAAATTTTACCCTTCTTTATCTTGTAAAAAAAATTATCCCACGCAATATTGTACTACTTCCGTAAAAAAAATACAAAGCAGAGCAGAGATCATATCACTCGCTCGACCAACGACGGCCATCAACTTAAGGTACGTTTTCTCTCTCTATAATTTCTAGGGTTTTTTTATTTTTTATTTTTTATTATTATGCTTTAATCAGAAATTACTAATATACGGAGTACTGTTTATTTTACGTTCAATTGTTTCAACAATGTTGAATTTACGCCCATTGTTAAATCCTAGCTTTTCAAGTTTCATCGGAATTTCGACGATGCTTGTTTTTGTTTTCAATTCAACTTTAATCTTTAGGGTTTATGATCATTCTTGGTTGCTGCAACTCATACAAACAATGTGATTCATTTTAAGGAACTTGCCTAGGATTAATCAATCAGGGTTGAATTCGATTGTTTGTTAAGATAGTGGTTTTAATTAGAATTTCATAGACGAAGTTGCTGTAATTGACATTGATCCCACTGTGTTTGAGCAGGATGTTAAGTCAGAAAATTGCTGCATTTGCTTATATGTGGAGTTCTAGTTTGATATTTGTGGGGTTTCTTGCTCAATTTACGTCCTACTCGGAAGATGGGATGGTTTGGATTACGTTTGGTTTTGCCCTGATGACGCTGGTGAATTTTTGGTATGTGTATATGCTCACTGTCAAAACTCCGTTTTACAAGGAATTGCATGTTTTTGAGGTGGCTGTTAATGTGGCTCGGCTTTTTGGCACAATTCTTGCCTTCCTAGGTGACCTCTCAATCAATGTCACCAAGGTAATTTTGTTTTCGGGTTTTTCGAATTGTGCCATTCGATTGCTTAGTTGCTGGTTTACAATTATGTAAGAAACAAGATACAACAATGCTTGTTAGTAATATAGTCTGTCTAAACTGTATGCAGGGTCCTGCTGTTTTTGTTTGGGTCGGTGTTGTTGGGAGCGTGGTGATGCTCCTCGGCGGTTTGGGGCTTCTGGCAAAAGAAACTGTGATCGAGCTGTTGGAAGAAGAGAGCACACTCCCGGTGAAGCAAGGCGAGTGATGTTTTGGTGGTTTTCCCTAGGGTTTTAACATTCTGATATCATCTTCTTGTTTTTAGATTATAATGGTTTGTATAAAGAAACTGTAAAGAGGTATAGCAAGTTAACTCGTAGTTATCACAATAGTATGGCAGATTGGCAGTTTTGAGATGTTGAGGGGTTGATGAATTTCTGCTGATAGATACTAAAATTACTACTAAGACTAGCATCGAAGTGCTAGTGAAAATTTTCTCGCCTAATTGCTGTTCATGATAATTTTAAGAAAAGCAGCTTGTCATACTACGGAGTAATGACCACCAAATTGATCTCATGAGAGTGGACTTTAAATTAAATCATGAGAATTTTAAACTTATATTTTTGGTAAATGGTAATTTTTATCAAAATGGAATGCAGCCAATATACTAATTGGCCATATGTTTGGAGTAAACCATATTTGGACTAATCTAATATTTCGTACACACGGTTCATGCTTCTTTTGTTTTAAGGTCAATTTAAAGCTTGCACATTTGGATTTGTGCTTAAGCTCGATCAATTTGAAGATATATGGAGTTGCAGAGTTTAGGTAAGATAGAACAGCTTCTAATTAGTACCCATGTCTACTGCATTGTTTGACAAAGCTTAGAGTCGTGTAAAAGTACAAGGCATGTGCAAAATTTAATTGTAAATTAAGTACAATGAATAAAGTTAAAAAAGTAAGGGTATAATGATCTTTTACATACTATTCAAAAATAGAAAGAGGAACAATATTTTGAATCTCTAACATAGAAAAATAGGAACTGTATTGTGGGACGGAGGGAGTACATCCTTTGTTTATTTACATGTTACCATCTTATACCGTGACTCCTTGACCATTTTTAGTGCAGTTTACAAGTTTAGAAACTTTAAGGACTTGTACCGATTTACTGAAAACAACTAAATTGGACTGAATTGAACTGATTGGGGCTGAATTGTATTGAACTAAATAGAGATGAAATGAATTATTTATGAGAGAATGAAATTAGGAATTAAACTGAACTGAACTGCAATTAAGCTGAACATAAGATGCGCTGAGTAGAGTACTAGTAGTATGGATTTACCCAATTCATTTAACGCACCTTGTCAATACTCAATACTACAAGTCTACAACTAGTCATTCAGCTAATCACTTACGTAGTATTAAATTAAAAAAAAAAAAAAAAAAAAAAAAACAATAGAATTGGGCTTGAAATAGACCTAATTCTAAAGTTCAAACCCATGCAATCCCGTTTGACGACCCTCTGAAAACTCCCGCCGACGACAAGACAACCTCCATCCTCTGCAACAATGGCGTCCAGGTACACTTTCTCTCTCCTCCATTTCCATACCCATCCCCATCTACACTCTTTCTTCCACCAACACGCTATCTCTCTCCTCTGAACAGGCGTCTTCGAGCATTCAAGCGCTGGATGACCTCAAACGGCATTCAATTCAGCGACGCCCTTGAATTTCTCGACACAGAAAACGCCGGAATCTGCGTGAAATCGAAATCCGAACTCAAAGAAGGCGACCTCATTGCTACAATCCCTAAGAATGCTTGCTTGACGATTCGAACTTCCGCGGCTTCGCCGATTATTGAAGATGCTGATTTTGATGGGTGTTTAGGGCTTTGTGTTGCGGTTATGTATGAGAGAAGTTTGGGTTCGAACTCTAATTGGGATGGTTACCTTCAATTGTTGCCTAAGTTTGAACCGTTGCCTTTGGTTTGGAGTTTGGATGATATTGATCGTCTTCTTTCTGGTACTGAGCTTCATAAGGTCCTCTTTCTCTCTCCTCTATTCTCACTTTGTTTCATTTGTCAATTTATTGGTTTTTGGTGTTTAATTATTACAATGGTTATAATTATAATATATGTTTCAGTTATTAATTTGTATTCACAAATGTAGTATTTTGGCAATGTAAATGTGTTAGGATCAAACATTTATACATAGATGGGGTTTGATTAAAGGTATATGTACCAATCTACAAGACTTTAACCTACGATGCGAGTTATCAAGGCTTGTTTTTTTTAATCAGCTGTGTTTGCATTGTGAAGGGTTTGTCAAAATTGAGCAGATATTGAATTTAAGTTGGTTGTTGTTTAAGTAATTGAGTTATATTATCAAACTGTGTTGAATATATCTCTTTAATGTTTAATGTATTTGACTTTTCTTGAGCTGGCTTTGGTTTTCATAATTGTGTTACTATATGAACTAGGTAAGAACTTGTGATGGTTTTGTGTCTGAGTATGTGAATTTTGATGTTGGAATGGGGAAAACAAGGAAATAAGAAAAAGGAATTTTTTAATATAGTGCTAGTTACTTAAATTCAGCTTCTTTTAGAGATTCTCTGGGAAGCTCATTGTTCTAATAACAAAAATTTCATTATTTAGTTTCGAGTGATAAGTTCAACTATTTTCATTACTTGTGTGAAACTTTCCTTCAGATAGTTTATTTCTGCTTAACACAATCCAGTTGAAGCTCTTGGTTTGTCTTTCTAAATCTGTCTATTATTGGTTGAAGATGGTGTATTTTCTGTTTGTGATGATTTTTGTCACATGTAGGCAGACAATGAAAGAAGACAAGGCTCTTGTCTATGAGGACTGGAAAGAATGCATTCTGCCTCTAATTCACTCAGAAAAATTTGCTATTGATTTAAGTTTTTTTGGTGTTGAAGATTACTTTGCTGCAAAAAGTCTTGTTGCATCTCGATCCTTTCAAATAGATGATTACCATGGTGCTGGTATGGTTCCTTTAGCAGACCTGTAAGTTATGCACTTCCTCCTCCCCCAATGATTGATTGGTTCTGGCATATTGCATTATCTAAATTCAGTGACAATGGAGAGTTGTTTAAATTATTGCGAAATTCATGATACATTTTGCTTCACTGGTTTGCTAATCAAATTCACTCATTCATCGACCTTCTCTCATTTTCTATTACAATCACTTGACATATATAAAAGAAATTTAGATATTTGTAACTTTTAATGATTAAGAATGCAAAATTCTCTCCTGATAAATAGTTTTAATCACAAGACTGGAGCTGAGGATGTGCACTTCACCACTGCATCATCACCTGATGAATCTGATGACAGTGTTGCGAGTTTGACTGATGATGATGAGATTGATAGCAGTGATAAAATCTCAAGTGGAAAATCTTCGTTTAAAGAGAATGGTTTGTCAGGTGCTTCAGTGGTTCAGAGTTCTTCAGATGGTCCAAAATTAGATTCTGAAGAGACACCAGACAATCCCTTGGTATTAGAAATGATTCTTGTGAAAGATGTCAAAGCTGGTTCAGAGGTTAGCAACTTGTACAGTAATATCTTTCACTAGATATTGCATTGTCATCTGGAATAACCAACCACCCACCCCCCCCCCCCCCCCCCCCCCCTCCTCTTGAATGTGTGGCAATATCCTTGTCAATGGTGAGTTATGAAGGGGAAAAGTTTTAAGATACAGTTATAGATTCATGGATGCAAACACGGCTTTCCTCTCTGACTTCTCTTAAATTTTCAGGTTTTTAACACGTATGGGTACGTTGGCAATGCAGCATTGCTGCATAGATATGGATTTACAGAACTAGATAATCCTTTTGACATTGTCAATATTGATTTAGAACTTGTGCTTCAATGGAGTACATCTCTCTTTTCTGGTCGTCACAGCAGAGCAAGACTGTCTTTATGGAGAAAGTTGGGGTACTCTGATTCTGAAAGCCAAAACTCAGAATACTTTGAGGTTTCATATGAAGGGGAACCCCAACTTGAACTATTAATTTTGCTTTATATAGTCTTATTGCCTGAAGAAACATATACTAAGTTGGATCTCACCTTAGCCTCTGAAGGAAATCCCACCGAGTCTATTCGTTCAAATTCATCCAAGTCAGGAAAAATTCTGCAGGGGAAAATATCTGAAATGAGTAATGATATGTTATTGACAAAGAGTGTCTGCAAGGCTCTAATGTCCCTTGCTGATATAAGAGAGGGCTTGTATGGCACAAGCTCATTGGAACATGATATGGAGAGCTTAAGTAAATGTGACTGTAGTACAGATAGGAAGTTGTACCATTCATTGGTCCTTCGTGTTAGTGAAAGAAGGATCATACAAAAGCTTAGGAATTATGCTGAAAGGGATGCTAAGTCGATTAGGAAGGGCCCAAGGCCGCATTTGAGGAAGAAATTGAAATCATGATATGGTTCTAATCTTGGGTGAAGAACGGTGTTTTTGTGGTCTTTTCGAGTTGCGTAAATTGGAGAAAAGGTTTTCCTGAATTCATTGTTTGATTGATTCTGATTTCAGCTAGATAAGCATTCTTTTTGTGCAAGGGTTTGATAATGATGGTGAACGGTCATCCAAACTTAGAGGAAGCATAATGCAAAGCCAAGTAATTGCCCTGGATAATTTTGTGAACACACCAATGGTGAAATTTTGAGCCTTATGTGACTCCTACCTTTGAAGGTTGAACTAATCCGGTGATCGTGATGTGTATTGATTTCAGATATTTCATTTTGCTCGATTAATATCAGCAGCTCGGTTAATTTTGTATGTTCTCTGTTTTTCACTCCATGCTTTGTGTATTACTTGTTTATTCAGACTATATTTGTTAGTTTAAATTTTGTCTTCCTGTTAAAACTTAAAAGGAAACTGTATCATGTTGAAAATTATTGGTAAAGTTTTTTAATTCTGAAATTATAGATTTGATTTCCTGCCACAGCATCCTTTTCTTATCTCTCTCAAGTTTTTTTTATTGATTTATTCACCTCCAAGTTCTTAGTACAGTCCTTTGTATATAAAAAGATTATTTCAAACTAAATTGTGCCATCAATATACAATAAGAATAATATTGCCTCCATTTTTTTTTTTTTTAAATTCATTTTGTAAGAAAAATGTATATTCAAAAAAATACTTGTATTGTGTATGATATATAAGTAAAAGAAAAATTAATACTATATTTATATTTAACACTATCATTGATTTATATACTATCGATGATGAGTAATTTTGTTATAAATTTCTGATCCATAAAATAATAATGCTTGTTATCCTGCATATATCAAAAGACCCATTAGTCCATAACCCATACAAATTTGGATTATTGGTGGACTTTTGAATGCTTTGTTGGCAGATGCTTTGTCACTTATAATAAACAGCGTAAGATCATTTTCAACTGGATTTTATAATAAATAATGACCTTCTAACATGTTCCTCCTCTTATGCCATAAATTCCAACAACCACCAAAACTTCAAAAAATTCCTTCATTTTCAACAATTCCACAAATCAAAGCAAAAGCTTCACTAAAATTCTTGATTAATTCCAAATTGAAAGAAATGGGTGGAGAAGAAAACATCAAAGAAACGTTTTTTATATCTCATGGAACTCCAATGATGACTATTGAAGAGTCAAAACCTTCAAGAAAATTCTTAGAAAGTTGGAAAGAGAAAGTGTATACCAAGAAACCAAAGGCTATTTTGGTCATTTCAGCTCACTGGGAAACTGATGAACCTGCTGTGAATTCTGTGGACGTCAATGATACCATCTATGATTTCTATGGCTTCCCTGCTCGCATGTATCAGGTCTTTCACTCTCCTCCCTTTCTTTTAAAGTTGGATTCTTTTCTTTCTTTCCTTTTTTGGGGTTTTAATATCTGGGTTATCAACTTATTACTGGTATTATGTTTGCAACTGGTATATAATTCTATAAAAGGAAATAATTTCATTTTACATTGAATGTTGTTTGGGTTATTGAAATGTGTGATTGACTGAAAGTTTTGGAAAAAGATTGGAGAATGCAATTTTCAGGTAGTTATATATGGAATTTATTGAAGAAGGGGACCTCAAATTAGAGTTTTATCTGTTTGTAGTAACTTCTACAAGGATTTATTCGACTGTTTTTAGTACTCGTAGACTCGTAGTATATTTGACAGAAATTATTGTTTGTATTTTCTCTTTTTAGTAGGTATTCATTCAACTGTTTTTATCTATTTCTGAATGGATAAAAGACCAATGAAACGTTATTATTATGTGTATGGTACGAAACTAAGAATCGAATCTTTTTATAGAAATTATTGTAATATCTGCTATATTGATCATCTAATATGGGCTATTAGCATTTACTTGTACGATTTATCAACTGGTTGTATAATAGAACTTACCGGGTTTATGTTGCATATAATCTCATATGTTCATTTGATTTAATGGTTGTTAGTAGTTAGCGTTTATCACTTGTTTGTATACGAATGTCCTCAACTAGTCAAGAAAATCCAAGTCCTATAAATTCGTTAGGAATATTGTATTGCCCCTAGCTAATTTGTTGTAGTTTTAATGTAAGGTAAAGCCATGTATGTTCAAAGATCGGACCACATAT
This sequence comes from Chenopodium album, assembly GCF_948465745.1. Classification (NCBI taxonomy): domain Eukaryota; kingdom Viridiplantae; phylum Streptophyta; class Magnoliopsida; order Caryophyllales; family Amaranthaceae; genus Chenopodium; species Chenopodium album. Next base: position 5,780,971 of record NC_137855.1, read on the forward strand.
GGGAATGACAATTATGTAATCTTGAATATTGTGTTGTCCGTGTACTGTATACTAATATACTACGAGGCTTAAGAGTTATGAGCATGAAATATTACATATCATTCTGAAATGGAGTGGTTCATTTTTCAATTTTGGCATGTTAGTATGCACTCAAATGTCCACGTTTGCATACTATGCACTTGAATCGGATTAATATCATGAACATAGAAATTATACAAGTACAGTTTAGGGTGAAAACTTTTATTTTATTGATAATTTACTGAACATATAAGTACGTTATAGAGTGAAGAAGGGTTGGAATGGTAACATACCTTTATTTGGTTAACAGTTCAAGTATCCAGCTCCAGGGTCTCCGGATTTGGCAAAGAGGGTACAAGAACTTCTTACTACATCAGGGTTCAAAACTGTACACATTGAAAAGAAACGTGGGCTGGATCATGGTGCATGGGTGCCTCTGATGTTCATGTATCCTGAAATTGACATCCCTGTTTGTCAGCTCTCTGTTCAATCGCACTTGGATGGAGCATACCACTACGAATTGGGACGAGCATTGGCTCCTCTGAAGGATGAAGGTGTACTCATCATTGGTTCAGGAAGTGCAACCCACCCTTCAAACAGTACCCCTCATTGTTATGATGGAGTTGCTCCTTGGGCTGCAGATTTTGATCGCTGGCTTGAAACTGCTCTAACAAATGGAAGGTAACCTCACTAGTTCTCAGCCTTTTTTAATTGAAATTCTACATGTATAAAATGTTGTGCACACTGTTATGGCATGATTTTATATACATGGAGTATTCAATAATGTACTTGACTGTGAAATGCAATTGTGTAGCACTTCATTTGCACCTGTTCTGTGCTTGAATCTTGCCTTATGAGGTAGCAAGTAGAAACCTCTCCGGAATGCTGTTTGACCTGTATTCTGTCCGAGTCAATCTTTATAGTTCTTGTCTTGACTGTTAACTATAATGCCATTGGTTCTTTCATGAGTGCAAATTTAGCAACTTAGGGCTTATTCTCATTGACGTACTGGACTGGACTGAACTGAACTGAACTGAACTGAAAATTTTATAAGAGAAGGAAATTAGGAGCTGAACTGAACTGAATTTCAACGTATGAGAACAAACCCTTAATAAGAAGCATTTGGTGAGCATAGTGATTGGGGCTCTAAGGATATATATGCCTCTCTTGGACTGCATTATACACCTTTCCCTTGGATAGGACCAGATTCGATGAAAAACCAAATTTGTCAAACATTGTCACACTGGTCTTTGCTAAGAGTATATAACTATGATTTGCTCTGTTCTCCAGGTATGAAGAAGTGAATAAATGTGAAACCAAAGCACCAAACTGGAAATTGGCACATCCGTGGCCAGAGCACTTCTATCCATTGCATGTAGCCATGGGAGCCGCTGGTGAAAAGTGGAAGGCAGAGCTCATTCATAACAGTTGGGATCATGGCACCATGTCATATGGCTCTTACATGTTCACATCCAACTGATTTTTACCTTGTTAATGGGTTTTTTAGCCCATTCATATTCTCTTCAACAATGCAAATTATACCTATTTATATGGGACCTACGGAGTAGCTCACTAGCTTCTTTGTTTTTTCATATTGAATATAATTGGATCAAAAAACAATGTTGAAGACTTTACTTAAACTCATGAGTACTTAAACTAATGAGGTCTTATCATACTAGATCTATGGTCATGAATAAAATCAAATCTTGATTGAAACATAACTTAATTAGATTACTTTGATCCAAATTTGGACTAGAATGAGGTACTCTGTATTTTACATTGTTTTTTCCACATATTTTCCTTTGACCACAACTCCACAAGAATAATGTTTAGCAATATTGTGATTTATACGGGAAAAACATAAATATGTAAGCCTTTTTATTAATTTATTTTTAAAAATTTTATTTGAGTTGGAAGAATAGTTGATTGTCTAGTCTTTTTTTTTTTTTTTTTTTTTTTTTTTTTCCGGAAAAAAAGTTAATTTGTCTATTTATTATAAAATTATTCCACATGGAAACGCATTGAAACCCAAGATTATAAAATACAATAATATATTTCATATTAATTTTTTTAAAAGAAATTTAAAGGCTAAAGAAAATAAATAAATAAATTTCCTCAAACAAAAATTAAATAAATAAATCAATCAACGTTCAAATAAATGAAGTGTGAAAATTAATGCAATTTGGAAAAGGTCAGCTCATATGTCATCATCTCCTTTAGCTATAAAACTATGACTCGACAAATCAAGTTTCGCAACCACAAATTCATATTCATATCTTTATTTCTCATTATTTTCTACCAAACCCAAATTTCATCACCTTCTTTATTTCACATCTTTTCTCTTCACCATCTTTTTATTAACCAATTACTCAATAAAAACAACGACGAAAATGAGCGCCGACAAGATAAACCAGACGTTTTATTTATCGCATGGTTCACCGAGGCTTTCTATCGACGATTCGCTACCTGCTCGACACTTTTTTCAGAGTTGGAAAGAAAAAATATTTGATCAAAAACCAAAATCTATTCTTATTATTTCTGGTCATTGGGAAACAAATGAACCTACTGTTAATTCTGTTGATGTTTGTGATACTATCTACGATTTTTATGGCTTTCCTGCTCCCATGTATAAGGTAATTAATTTTATTTCTTTCATTGAATTTGTTTTTTTTTTTTTTTTTTTTGGAAATTTGGACTATCTTTTTATTAGGTGAATCTTTGTGGAATTGCCGTCTTTGTTGAAAGTTTTATATTACGAAGTAAACGCAACCCTTTTGAAGTTTTGAATATTGTAGAATTTAAGTATTGGACTAATGGTATTAATCATATTAGTATAAAATAAGATGTGATATTATTTTTATACTAAAAATGTTAATGTATTTGAGTATTCGTACTATTTTAGTGAATATATTTAGTGTTTGGTTGGTGGAATGTAGGAAATAGTTTTTCTAGAAAGTTTTATGTTACATGTAATAATATTTCCTATGCTTTAATATTGATTGGTTGACGTGATCAACTTTATATGGGAATTTCCACAAGTAAACAACTCCAATAATTTCTGGAAAATATAAGTTATTAAAGAAGTTCAAATTATCTTTTGCCAACAAAACAAAATAAAATCCAAAATAAAGATATAAACTTTGGAATAAAAATTGTATACTCATATGTGGGTCTAGATACCTGTTTCTTGTTCATCAACTTGAACTTCATTCTTCTATAGTTGACCTTTATATTTTCTAAAATAATACGGTTTATAATTTTGAGAATTTATCAAGCATCGATTAACATTATTAATGCTTAATAATTTTTAATCTTTCTTTTTAATTTTTCTTACACAACCTTAATAGTCACATTCACATTCACATTTATATCTCAAAGTTGTACAAGTAAAAATAATAGGTGGGAATGTTCTCTTTTTCTTATTCCAATTATTAGAGTAAAATAATTTGCACGGAAATTTAGTGGATATTTGATAACAAATAATAATGATGATGGTGGTAATAAGGAAATGAAAAAACGATGGCGGTCGGCCATTGTGTACTTGTGTCACTTTCGGGGATTTGGTGAGATTTTTCTTAATTTCTTAATTTTTGTTGTTATAGTTTGTAACTTTGTTTAGAATGCACTCCGATCCTACAAGAATTTGGTGAGATTTGAGACTTGTAAGTCATGACTCGCTCTTAAGGTATTATTCGTGTAAAGTGCGACATTCAACCAATTGCTATCCAATTATAGACAATTGGATTCTAAAATAGTACCTATACATTAATTAATTGACAAGATTCGATTTCATACTCGTATTAAGCATTTTATAGTGCCGAATGATGTGTGATTTTGTCATTATGCATGCAAATAAAGAAATGCACATTATGCTAGTGCTAATAATATCAATATCCTTGCGTGTTCACAGCTCAAGTATCCTGCTCCCGGGGCTCCAGATTTAGCAAAGCGAGTGCAAGAGCTTTTGACGGCCTCTGGAATCAAGCGCGTGCACATAGACAAGAAACGAGGGCTTGATCACGGTGCATGGGTGCCTCTGATGCTTATGTACCCTGAGGCTAACATTCCTGTTTGTCAACTCTCTATCCAAATGAACAAGGATGCTACGTACCACTATAACATGGGCCGAGCATTGGCTTCTCTCAAGGATGAAGGTGTTCTCATCATTGGTTCTGGAAGCGCCACACATAACTTGAGGGACCTCAAATGGGGTGCTAAAGACCAAGAAGTCGTTCCATGGGCCGGCGAGTTTGATAAATGGCTTGAAGATGCTTTGATCAGTGGAAGGTAACTATTAATTTAGGCTTCTTATTTGCATTTTTCATGAATGTGTTTTTCATATTCCAATGCTCTAATTTTTGGTATGTATTGAGGCTTTTGTTGAATTTGTATGCTCTGTATCAGATTGAAAGAGTTGGTATATTAGGATTGAGATGAGTTTAATTAGCAAAATTTAATTTGCATAGATCAAAATTAATCACTAGCGTGTTATTGCTATATGCCTATATACCCTTCATCTTGAATTCATAGTTCATGTTGATTGATTGAGTTTATGTACGGTAGCACGAGTTTGAAATGACATACTCGTAAACTTGGATTATAGCTTTTAACTTACAGGGTTGTTGAGATAATGCGACAATTATATTTGGACAAATTAGAGAGAGCCTTTTTTTGCACATTCATACCTCATTTGGCAAATGTTTTGCACATTGAACTCGTGATCGATTCTGTTGTACAAATGTTGCTGGTGTTACTTGAAAGTGTTATTACTTATTAGTCCACTCTAACACTAGTGTAGTTAGACCAATGTAGATATGATGAAATTCTCTCCAAAAAACTTTGCAGGCATGAAGATGTGAATAACTTCTTACAAAAAGCGCCTCATGCAAGAAAGGCACACCCATCACCTGATCATTTCTACCCATTGCATGTAGCCTTGGGTGCTGCCGGGGAAACTGCGAAGGCGGAGCTCATACACCGCAGTTGGAGCCTCGGTACCTTGTCCTACGCCTCCTACAAGTTTACCACCCCAAACTAAGTCTGATCCTTAATGTGTAGTACTCAATTGTCACATTTTATTTTGACATGTACTTTTAAATTAGTTTGTTCCTTCATGTATTTTAATTTAAGTTACATGTCCATTGTTTTTTTTTTTCTTTCGATGAGCAGCACAGCTGTACAATAATTTGTAAGTACTCCTAACACTTATGTGAGTTACATGCTACGTTTTTTAAAAGTTGGACTAAGGGTCTGTTCTCATTGACTGAACTCAGCTGAACTGAACTGAACTCAGCTGAACTGAACTGAACTAAACTGAAATGAATATTTTATAAGAGAAGGAAATTAGGAGCTGAACTGAACTGAACTGAATTGAGCTAAACTGAACTGAACTGAACTAAACTGAACTCAGCTGAACTGAATTTCAACGTAAGAGAACAGACCCTTACTATACTTGACTTTAGTGCGGTATGCTATTAATGCATAGTTTTGTTAATATCTTGAATTATGTTATATTGAATAATTATGGTCCTCAACGTCGACACATTAATCAAGTTTAACTCAAAACCTTCGTATCTTGGTAGGTCAAATCAAGTCATTATACGAAGTAATATAAAACTTTGAGACCAAACATTTAGCTAGGTGTTTACCGTTTTACATAGTCTATTTATTGCCTATGTAGCTAATAATCCTAAGGCTATTCGCCTTTTCATAAAACTGGAAGGCAGAGCTCATTCATAACAGCTTAGTCATGGCACCATATCTGCATACCATATGGATATCAGGATATGGACGATAATAATATGGCTCCGACAAGTTTATTTCCAGCTGACTTTCACCTTGTTTTACATTTTTTTTTTCTTTAAACGTCAAATAAAATCTGACTCCATATTTACTAATTTACATAATATATACTTTAATTCGTACAATCATACTACTATGCTTCTGAATTGGTCTTGAGAAAGGGTCTGTTTACTTCAGTTTAGTTCGATTCAACTCCAATCAGTTCAGTTTAGTTTAGTTTAGTTCAATTCAGTTCTTAATTTCCTTTTCTCATAAATTACTCATTTCAGCTCAGTTCAGCTCCAATCAGTTCAGTTTAGTTTAGTTCAGTTCAGTAAATGTGAACATGTCATTAGTAAGCTTTGCATCCACATAATATCTAATAACTAGCCGAATACATACACATATACCACCATATTGGATTCGACTAGATAAGAATACGAAATATGCCTAAGCCTGACTATATGCATGCATGATAACTAAAATTAGGCTCCCTCTGATTTGTTTTTAGATACATGCTCTATATCCTTATTTTAAAAGATTTTACAATATTTAATTCATTTCTCTCAACTAGTAGATCCAACATAAATAATATTTTATTAATTTTATATTCTCTTCTCCAATTCTCTCAACTACTTTTGCTTTTTACAATTTTTTTTTTTTTTATTTTCTATCTACTCCACTACCTCCATATTTTAAACTAACTCTAATTTCTCCTAAAACTCCAGGCATGGAGAAATGAAGTAAGTATTTAAAACAAAGGCAGTATCTTGATTGAATTATTATATAGTACCAATTGGTTGTTGGTGTAGTGGTGATTGAGATAACACTTTGGTAGGGAGGATCCGTGTTCAATCCCCCGGAACAACAATTGGGAGGGGACTGAAACTCAACCATCTAGAATTGATCCTGAATCTGGATTAGCCCAAAGGATAAATCGGGTGGAACACAAAACAAAAAAAATTATTATGTAGTCACTGGTACAATAGTGAATAGTCTGCTTTGATCCAAGTTTACAGAGGATTGAGTATTTTGCTATTGTTCTTCACATTATTTGATAAAAATTTAATGAAGTGTGTATATATATATTGAAACCTTCTCCCTCCGTGTCTTTTTAAGTGACACACTTCCCATTCCCGACCGTGTTTTTTTAAGTGACACACTTCCTCTTTTAGAAATTCTTTACATTTTAATAATATATCTTCACCTCATTATCTCTTACTTTATCGTTTATCACTCCTTTCATGGTCTCCACTTCCTCTCACATTCTTTTACTTTATCATTTCTCACTCCTCCAACCTACCTCACTAAAATCTTATTTTACAGAAATACTTGCGTGGACCTGGTTCACAATAATATTATTGTGGACCCGAGATTTATACACACGCAACTGACATTATATTGAACATAGTGACATTTATTTTTAACATAATAACCTTATTTTTAACATAGTAACCTTTATTAAAAGTTGTATAATGTTTAATACTATTGTGAACTTGAAGTACGACGTTATGACCCTAATTTTAACATAGTGACCTTTATTATTAATATTGACCTTATAAAATATTTCATTAAAAAAATTAACCTCTTATAGCCTATATATTACCAAATGACTTTTATTTTCAACATGGTAACCTTCATTTTATTATAGTGACTTTTTTTTTATTAATAAAACAACCATAATTTATCTAATGTTAGTGGTCCACAATAAATTAGTGTGAACCAGGTTCATTTAAGAATTTGTACTTATTTTATTAAAGTCAATAAAATCTCCTAAAACTCTGTGTCGGTCAAACTGTGTCACTTAAAAAAACACGGAGGGAGTAATAAAGTTTAATAAGTATAATTGACTACGCATAAGCCACTAAGCCAGATTTGTCATATTTCTACAATTTAGGTACCTAGTACTCACTTTTTTTTTTTTTTTTTTTTTTTTTTTTTTTTTTTTTTTGAGATCAAAGCAGGTTAAATTATTAGACTCAATCAAGATCAGCCAAAGTAGGGAAACATATCTAAACAAACATATTCATATTACCTCTACTATCCCACCTTGCCATTTGCCACTACGTGAGAATGTTAGATAGAGTACAGTGTTCCCTGCTTATTTTTTATTTTATTTTATTTTATTTTTTTTGTTCGTGTAATTTGAATTAAATAAATTTTTAAAATAAGATATCGAATTCGTTTGTTTCAACGTCTGAGGATTCATGGTGTCAAAATTATTGTTAGCAATAATGGAATTGAAGCAGTTAGCAATTATATGTATCTTTTTATATATAATATCTAATTGATTAGGGGAGTAGTTAAATTGTCTACTCAATCATTGTTAACAATTTAGCAATGTCCATTATTATGTTGGAAAATAAATTCTATTTTCATTTTCTAACACATTCCAAATGAAAAGTTGAAAACGCATTGAAACCCATAAAATTTTCTAACATATTCTATTTTCATTAATCCTTGAGACTAGCTAATTAAGGCTCGTGAATTTTTGAGACTAGCAACATGAAGGCTAGGGTTTAGGGCTTAGCTCATGATTATTATCCCCTTGTTTCAGTTTATAGGATATAATATGGGGAAAAAACCTTAAAACGTCGAAAAGTAATATCCTAACTAAGCTTTTCGCATAATCCTTCTTTTACAAGACTTTACCAACAAAGCATAAGCTCCACATAAAATTAAATCTATCTAACCGAATACACACCACCACCTTGGATTCCATCGACTACATAGATATGGGGAGTAAGCTAACTAGACTAGATCTATGGTAAAAAATGAATTAAATCTTGATTAAATCATTATCTAATAGTTTGCTTTGATCTTAGGGCCTGTTCATATTTACTGAACTGAGCTGAACCGAACTCAACTGATTGGAGCTAAACTGAACTGAATCGAACTGAATAGAGCTGAAATGAATATTTTATGAGAGAAGAAAATTGGGAACAGAATTGAACTGAATTGAATTGAACTGATTATATATTGGAGCTGAACTGAACTGAACTGAACTGAAATTAAGCTGAAGTGAACAAGCTCTTAATTTAAACTAGATTAGGATAGTTTGCAATTGTTTTTACAATATTTCCTTTGTTGTTAGAAATAAAGTTTAGCATCTAATTTACCACATAGATTGATAGATATAGCATATTCTTACCATTTAGGGACATATAAATAGTAAGTAGGTAAATAAGGTAATAGCATACGTATTACATCATACGAGTATTTTTTTTAATTATTCATCACTTTCTTAAATCCTAACTTTAATTTTAGTTTGTATTTTTGAATTTAATTAAATATGAACAAGTCTATATATCTATCCAAAAAATAAAAAAAGAAAAATAAAACCTTTTCAAACCAAGAGTTGCACGTAATATCAAATTCGTTTCAAAATGTAATCGGTGGATGGAGGCAAAATCTTTATTAGCAATGAAAGCAGGTTAGCAACTTTAATCATCCTTTATAAAGTATATTATAATTTTGTTTATTTATTTTAGATTGGGGGAGTAGTTAAGTTGTAAACTCGTAATCAATTAATTTGGCAACATCCATAATTCCATATCAAAGTACATGAAACGCATTGAAGCCCATAAAATTAGTAAAATAATATATATATATTTTTCTTTTTACTAGCAACATTTTTATTGATATAATTGCCATTGTATTATTTCAAATATTAATATCTTTAATTATCAATATCATAATAAATTGAAATCTTGATTGTTTATATTGAGGCAAATCTAACAAGAATGTATATTGACTGTTTTCCCAAAAAAAAAAAAAAAAAAAAAAAAAAGATTGTATATTGACTAAGGGCCTGTTCTCTTACGTTGAAATTCAGTTCAGTTCAGTTCAGCTGAGTTCAGTTCAGTTCAGTTCACTTCGGTTCAGCTCAATTCAGTTCAGTTCAGCTCCTAATTTCCTTCTCTTATAAAATATTCATTTCAGTTCAGCTGAGTTCAGTTCAGTTCATTTCAGTTCAGTTCAGCTGAGTTCAGTTCAGTTCAGCTCAGCTGAGTTCAGTCAATTAGAACAAGCCTTAAATGTTTTCAAAATTACATACTGAGTTGTTTAAATCATCAAAGCTAGTCAATACAGATCACGATGTAAAAAGCATATAAGTCAAATTATTGCAATTAAAAGGAAACTGAAATAATAAAGTTCTCCCATTTTATCAGCTTTGTTGATACATATGTTAGCAGTGGCGGATCTAGGGGGTACATAGAGTTACAACTGTACCCCCATACTGCGGAAAAAAAAAATCTGATACAAAAAGAGACCGCCTGTATCTAATAGGGGGTCTCTTAGGTACTGTTATCAGTAGCCTGCCACTACAACAGCGCACCTCTTTTGTACAAGTATTAATTTCTAAGAGACCGCCTATTTTAACACTGGTCTCAGGCGATCTCTTAGATGATATATAGTGCTTTTGAACAAAGAAACCTGTTGTTACAATAAAAGGTCTCTTATGTTATATTGTTTATTTTCAGCGCCTGATTTGTACTTTTGATGAAAGAGAAATATTGTTACCATAACAAGTTTCTTGACAATCTCTTTTTAATAATATATTTCGTTACTCAATTGTAAGTCTTGTTGTTGGAAGATAGGGTGTATAATACAATAGTTAAATGTTTTATTAACTCAAAATTTAGTTAAGAAAAAATTATTACGTTCCACATATTACTTTGTATTTTGTAAATTTTTTTATCAAACTTAATTTCGTACCCCCATTATCCAAATCCTGGATCCGCCATTGTATGTTAGCACTTACGTTTATATATAATACAATCAATCGGACATGTAGAATTTTGTTAGAGTTAAGTATAATACAAGGACCTCACTTTTACAATTTTTCACCTTTAAGGACCTCACACTTTTTTTTTTCAACTTTAAGGACTTAACATTTGGTTTCCGGTGATGATTTATATTTCTTAATTCAAGTTGAGTTAAACCAGAGTTTAGCTAACATAAATCATAATGAGGGGGCTGAAATGGCATGGGTAAGCGTGCAAGTTGTACAAAAAATAATCCATAATCTTCAATTCTTCCTCCCCTGTTTATTTCACCATTGTTTGTAGAAAATCCATGGCTCCAAATTTTACTTCAAATCCCCATTTCCTATGAAAGATAATTGGCTAATTCTATCTCTTTATTTTCCACTTCTTGACCTCTGATTTCCTATGCTATTGTATGTTGCAATTATTCCTCCGATTCTCTTTCATCATGGTCACTATTGCAACAATTTTTTGTTGTTGGTGCTCAATAGATTGTAGATTTTTTTTTTTGACTTATTTCCCATGGACAAGGATGCTGCATTTCTCTATTATTTAACTTTCATTCCACTATCAACTGACGCAAATTCTAGTAGTATAATTCCTTTTTTTTTTCCTTCCAAATTTCGATTGATTTTATTCTAAAAATTTGATTTGTGGGTATATTTTAGGAATTTTTGTTGATAAGATGAATAATGTAGGTTTATGTAAATCATCTTGTTCCTCATTGATTTGCATCTTGTTCTTACTAAATTATGCATTTCCATCATCCATGGGAAAATCATCCCCTATTCCTCGTTTTTTGGTAATGCACTAATTTATACTTCATCCGTTTTCTTTTACTTGCAACACACCTTTTAGGCACGCAATTTTAGGAGATGATTAGTGAGGGTAAACGAGCGATTTTATCAATATAATTTTTACACGAAGATTAGAATAGGGTTAAGTATCATTTGTAAAAATTATAATGAATAATTTATCCGTTTACATTACATAAACCCGACCTCAAAACACGTGCCACAAGGCTGTGTTGCAAGTAAAAAGAAACGGAGGAAGTATATTATTATTTTTTTGTAATATTAATGCTTTGAGGGACTTAACATTTCATAATGAAGAGATCATCATTTCGGTCGAAGCTTAGGTGAGTTAAGTTGCCGGAATGTTAACCCCAGGTCCTTAAAGGTGAAAAAAAAGTGTGAGGTCCTTAAAGGTGAAAAATTGTAAAAGTTAGGTCCTTGTATTATACTTAATGATTTGTCTAAATTTGTATTATTGAATATCAAATTTTGGTACTAATATTTGTATAGTTAAGGATATAAAATATTAAAATTATACATTGACAAACTTAAACAAAATACTGCAACTAGTCAACTACTCGTAAAAGAGAAGGTAGAAATGCATATACTCGGTAGCTTAACTAATACGAGTACAATCAGTACATCCAAAGAGTAGCCACTCAGCACCTATGTCATCAACAGTTTAACACTAATCATTTTCTTCTCCTTTTCAAAAGGCACTACTACGTACTTGACTAGCTACTTTATCATCCTATTTATTTGTGGAAATTTTCAACCAAATTCAAATTCTCCAACATTTCTATTTTTGGCAAAAAAAGAAAATGACAAAAATGAGTGCCGAAAAAATAAACCAGACGTTTTACATATCGCATGGACCACCAACGCTTCTTCTCTATGGTGCACGATATCTGAAGCAATTTTTAAAGAGTTGGAGAGAAATAATATTTGATCAAAAACCCAAATCTATTCTTATAATTTCTGGTCACTGGAAAACCAGTGAACCTACTGTTAATTCTGTTGATCTTTGTGATACCATCTATGATTTTGGTGGCTTTTCCGCTCCTCTTGATATGTATCAGGTAGTTTTCTCTCTTCTAACTTCCATTCTCTTGTTTTTTCTATGTTTGAATATCTCGTTTTGGTAAAAAAAGTTTATACATATGAGTGCAAGGTGCAACTAAGTGTACTTTTTGCTCATTCTGTGTTTTTTATGTGTGCTCGTTGTAAGATCTTAAATTGAGCCCAAAAAAAAAAAAAAAAAAAAAAAAAAAAAAAAAAAACTTTGGTTGCACCTACCTGCTACCTCTATGTTCATTCAGGTGTAATGGTGTATGTTTCTAAAAAAAAAAAAAGGTGTAATGGTGTATGCAAAAGGTGTTGTCATTTTAGATATATAACATTGTAACTATTTTCTTTATCTATTGAAAGGAAAAAGCTACTACTACGTACATAATAAATATAGTAGTAATAGATATATAGGAACTTGCTTGCAATTTTCAAAGAAGCTTTTTTTTTTTTTTTTGACAAAAAAGTTTCAAGCTAGCTATACTAAAGCTATATATATATATTTAGTTCATCAGCAACTTGTTTCAATAACTTATTATTTTAGGCCCTCATCTTTTCACCTTGTTCAAATTATATTTTATAAAGAAATAAATTTGGCTAAAATAATTTCAATTTAATAAAAATAATTAATACGTTATTTAAGTTCAACAACCATGCAATATTATTATTATGGAACAAAGGGGGTAATATATAACATTAGCGTCTTTACTGGTTTCACAGTTCAAGTATCCAACTCCTGGGGCTCCAGATTTGGCAGAGCGAGTGCAAGAGCTTCTAAAAACCTCCGGATTCAAGAATGTGAACGTAGACAAGAAACGAGGGCTCGATCACGGTGCATGGGTGCCTTTGAAGCTCATGTACCCTGAAGCTAACATTCCTATCTGTCAACTCTCTATACAAATGACCAAGGATGCTACATACCACTACAACATGGGACGAGCGTTGGCTCCACTTAAGGAAGAAGGTGTTCTCATCATTGGTTCTGGAAGTGCCACACATAACTTGAGGGACTTCGAATGGGATGCTAAAGATCAAGAAGTTGCTCCATGGGCCGGCGAGTTTGATAAATGGCTTGAGGAAGCTTTGATCAATGGAAGGTAACTATTGTTTAGGCTTCTATAACCTTAATGCGTGCTTTAATTATTGTAGGTATTTATCAAGCTAGAGTTTTATCTTAATTACGGAGTTTGGGCTAATACGTATATGTATATATGTAACTATTATTTTTGGATAGATTAAAGGGATCCTTTTTTGCTCATTCATCCCGTTTGATTGTTTAATTTTTTTTATTTTCTATATAAATATCTTGGAAGTCTTTTTTTTTTTTTTTTCTTGGATAAAGTGGAAAAAGAAGACAAGCTCTCAACTGACTCGAAATTACAGGTTAACTAACGAGAAAGTTTAACTCTCACAACTGTCCTAATACAAGAAGAAGACCGGGGGGGTACAACTTGGAAGTCAATTCATCATGTTAACTCAATAATTAGTCAATTAACAATGTTCATCATGTGATAATTCTCACTTCTTTAAAAAACCTTGCAGGCATGAAGATGTGAATAACTACATACAAAAGGCGCCTAATGCAAGAAAGGCACATCCAATACCTGATCATTTCTACCCATTGCATGTAGCCTTGGGTGCTGCCGGGGAAACTACGAAAGCGGAGCTCATTCACCGTAGCTGGAGCCTCGGTACCCTATCGTTTGCTTCCTACAAGTTTACCACCACCCCGGCCGACCTCATCTAAGTCTAATTCTCAATGTGTATGCAGTATTACTCAATACAAGTATATATTATTGTCCCATTTCATTTTGAATTGAAATGTACTATAGTATATGGTTCTTCTTTCGTTTATGTTACGTGGGTACAAATAAAGTTGTCTTTCTATTGTACAATAACACTACTACCAAAAACCCTTATCGAGTCGCTTATAAATGACCTAACGAGTCATCTCAAAGGCGATTCTACAGCCATCGACACAATAGCTTCCAACTTTAGGAGTCACCTTAGAGGCGATTCGATTGCTTTTATGTAAGTCGCCTATTAGTTGTTAGGCAACTCTATAGGTTAAGCTATTGTGTCACATGTGTTGAAAGAGGCGACTCTATAGGTTAATCTATGGTATCGTTTGGTTGAAAGAGGCGACACGTAAAAAATCAACATTTTTTCCAACTACTTTTATTAGCTCATATAATGTCAATTTTTATGCTACTTAGCATGCTTGATCTCTAGTTCTTTGTCTGGAAGGTTGAAGTTCTTGCCCATTGTGCAAAGTTATTAGGCGACTTATTGTATATTTGATATTGTAACTATTTTAAATATATTGTAAGAATCAACCTATCGAGTCGTATCTTACTTATTAGGCGACTTATTAGGTAGTGATCATATAATAAAGCACCTAACAAGTCGGACTTTTAGAGTCGCCTGTATATAAGGTGTGACTTGTAAATATATCGAGTCGCCTCATACTAATTAGGCGACTTGTTAAGTTGAAGTTAAAATCAACAAAGCACCTAACGAGTCACCTAATATACATGAGGTGACTTGATAAGTTTACAAGTCGCATCATATATAGATGTGACTCTATAACCTGACTTATTTGGTGGCTTAAATTAAATTTTCAAAGTCACCTGTATATAAGGTGTGACTCATTAACCTATTAAGTAGCCTTATACATATTAGGCGACTCATTAGGTGAGAGTTATAGCTATCAAAACTCACCTATTGAGTCGCCTAATATGTATAAGGCGACTCGACAGGTTTTCGAGTCGCACCTTATGTACAGGCGACTTTAAAAATCTAATTTAAACCACAAAATAAGTCGGGTTATAGAGTCGCATGCATATATGGGGAGACTTGTTAGCCTATCAAGTCGCCTCATATATATTAGGAGACTCGTTAGGTGTTTTGTTGATTTTAACCCCAACTTAACGAGTCGCCTAATAAGTATGAGACGACTCGATAGGTTTATAAGTCGCATCTTATGTACGGGTGACTCTAAAAGTCCAACTTATTAGGGGTTTTTTGTAGTAGTGTAATTTGCTTTAGTGTAAATTTATGTGACTTATATGCTGTAAAATATTTAATACGATTTGAGCAGCTGTGCATTGTGTATGGAGTATGATATACCACACGCCAATGATAAGGAAGTCTTTTGAGTGCATAGGGAGGAATTGAACCCTTGACCTTCTAAATCTATGCAACAAGTAACTAAGAACTAAACTTACTATAAAACTTCAACATTCGCACAAGATTTTTAATTTATATGATATCAAAATTTGGGCATTGGAAGGGCCAAGGCTCGGATAGGTCCCCTTGAATCTGCCTGCGGATCCAAACTTGTTCAACTCCAAACAACACTAGTTTAGCAAGAAATGTTATTATGGTGGATTGGTGGTATGATAGTAGTCTTACACACATTTTTTTCCTTTGGTTATGTTTTAATTTGTGTAACTTTTCTTAAATTTGATAATATTATGCTCTGTATTATAGCTCAACATTATTTTTGATTAATAAATTGGTTTGTACTTAATTGAACTTGGGCGATTTCGTTGTCAATATTGTATTTACGATAAAATATTAACTAATAATCAATAATTATTATGATCTTTTGGTTAGGTCAAAATCAAATTATTGTAATTTCACGTAGATTTTAGGTGAAACTTTGATATCAAATAATTAATTAAGTACCTATTGATTTTAACAAGTCTACTAAGAACCCTAATCGCTAAAATTGGAAAGGAGAGCTCATTCATAACTGCTTCGACCATGGGAGCAGGCCAGGCCATGTCATATGGTTGGCCTACAAATTCACAACTGAATTACTGCTTTAAAAAATAAAATAAAATTGAAAAACATAAAAGAAAAACCATGGGACTCTAACAATGAATAAATATTAAATATATACGACTATACAAGCAACGCTCAAAATTCTGCGGAGTGTAGTAACCATGTTAATATTTTTTTTAACACAAGCAGGATCATAATATTATATCACAAGATAGAAACTTTGATGCTTAAAAACATCAAAGTATATAGGAGAGTTAGAGAGCTGTGAAGCTTCTCAAGGTAACCTGAACAAAATATAAAGACTGAGTGTAAACAAATACACCTCAGAACTATTACATAACTACTACCAATTAAAACATCAAGGCATAAAAGTAAACAGCAGCATTGAGTGAAAGCAGTTAGCAGCAGCAAAATAAACCAAAAGATGATGCCAAGGACACAGCTGCAGGGATTAGGCTGTCTGAACTTCTGGAATTTCTGAGTTATAAGTCTGCAAAATATCAGGAGGAGGGTAACTGAAAGGGACCTTTTCACCCACCTTGAACCTAGTCCTTCCCATAGTAGTAAGTCTATCAGCTACAAAGTTAACTTCTCTCTTGGCATGGAAGATGGTGACAGTCCAGTTCCTCTGCAGAAGAGAAGCCACATCTCTTATCACATTTCCTAGGTCACTGTCTTCATATAACTTTGGGTCTTTGAGCATCTTTGTCAAGGCATCAACATCAGTTTCAAGTTCCAGAAATTTGATCCTCTTATCCCAAGCTGTAAGCAAGCCTTCTCTTATAGCCAATAACTCTGCAGAGGCTGCTGTTAGAGCATTGTACTTCATAGCAAAACCAGTGAGCCAGAGACCTTTTTCACATCTGATAACACCACCTCCTCCTGCATTATCAGCACTCATCCAAGAACCATCTGTATTTAATTTATGATATCCCTTGTGAGGAGGAGCCCACATCCTAGAAGCTTGATTGGAAGAAGAGCATGGTCTATCCAAATTTTCCTGGTGTAATTTCAAACAAAGATAATCATCCACAATAAATTTGTTAAAAGTAGATTGCACAAAACACATTTTTTGCTCAAAGATTGCAGTATTTCTAGTTTGCCAAATGTGCCAAATACAAACTGAAAAAATTATTTTCCAAGAAGAAGAGCAAGAGAAATTGAAAGCAAGCCAATCTGAGAAATTTGAGTTGTAAAAACTACTTAAATCAATATTTAAATGGCTGAATTTCTCAAAAACAAGACACCAAAGAGCTGAAGTATTTGGACAGTCCCTAAAAATGTGTATAGTGTCTTCCAAAGGAAATTCACATCTCATACACATTGGATCAAAGAAAGGAATTTTGTTTTGAAGAATAGATCCTACAGGGAGAATATCTCTCACTAAGTTCCAAAGAAGCATTTTGTATTTGTAAGGAACATTAATTTTCCACATGTTCTTCCAAGAAAAGTTAGAGAGAAAAGAAGTGTTTAGGTTATTTTGAGGGAGGGTAGAGTTGTATGCTGTTTTAATGGTGAAAATTCCTATTTTATCAAGAATCCATTGCAACCTATCAGCAACCTTAACAATCTTAGGAAGAGGGGAAGCTAAAATAAGGGAACAAATATGATTGGGAATAATATTTTTAACATTGTCAAGATACCATTCATTATTCCTAATAATATTAGAAACCCTCCAATGTCCACGGGAATTAGGAATATGAATATTAGGGATAAGATACAAAGGACAATCACCAATCCAATGGTGATACCAAAGAGAGGTATCTTCACCATCACCTATGTTGATTTTTATTCCCTTCTTTAGAATATCCCTACCAGCTAAAATATCTTTCCAAATAATAGAATCAGTTGGTTTAACAGTATAATCCATAAAATTAGAATAGGTAAGATACTTGTTCCGCAAGATTTTGACCCATAACTTATCTGGTTGAGTTAAAATTTTCCAACCTAATTTAGCCATAAAAGCCATATTCCATCTTTGAAGATCTCTAATACCCAACCCACCTTTTCCCATAGGATCACAAACCACTTTCCAATTAGTACGAGGAATATATCTAGTTCTGTCAACTCTATTCCATAAAAAAAATTTACACTTTTTTTTGAAGATCACTAAGCACATTTTTAGGAATAACATTAGTTTGCATGACATAAACCGGATAAGAATTAAGAACAGATTTAATAAGGGTACATCTTCCGGCCATATTTAATAACTTAGCCTGCCACCCCTTGATTTTAGAGCAAGTTTTATCAAGCAAGGAAAAGTAATCAAGATGATTTAAACGTTTGTGAGAGATGATAACACCCAAGTATTTACCAAAATTAGTAGTATTTGTTATATTACAAAAGTCACATATAGACTTCCTAACATTGTAATTCATCTTCCTAGGGAAGACAACAGATGATTTCTGGATATTAATAGATAAACCCGAAATGCATTTAAAATTATGAAGAACTTCCATAATAACCTTTATATTATCACATGAAGCTTTCCCAAAAAGGAAGACATCATCGGCATAAAAAAGGTGAGAAATATTTATGTCCTTAGCAATCTTTAAAGGTTTCCAAGTACCATCATTAATTTTATCTTGTATCATACAAGAAAGACGATCAAGACATAATTAAAACAAAAATATAGGGAGAGAGAGGATCACCTTGTCTTATTCCTCTTGATGGGGAAAAAGATTCAGTGATTTCTCCATTCCAAAGAAGAGAAATCTTTGGGGTGCAAATGCAAATAAGAATTAGGTTGACAATATTAGAAGGAATATTAATACTAAGAAGGGTATCCTTAATAAAACTCCATTCTAAACTATCAAAAGCCTTAGAGAGATCAATTTTTAAAGCCATTAGGTTAGCTTTTTTAGAAGCTTTGTTAAAATGGTGAGCAACTTCTTTGATAATGATAATATTTTCCTCAATGGACCTATTAGGGATAAAACTAGACTGGAAAGGACTAATTAGATCATTCATTATAGGCTTTAGTCTATTGGAAATACATTTAGTAATAAGCTTGTAAATAGAATTACAAAGACCTATGGGTCTAAAGTCCTTCATAGTCATGGGGCAATCAGTTTTAGGGATAAGAGAAATAAAAGAATCATTGATAGAAACAGGAACAGAACCATTAATGAAGCAATCTGAGATAAAAGAAGTAATAGAAGATCCAATAGAAGACCAATGTTTTTGCAGAAAAATGGGCTGGATCCCATCAGGTCTAGGAGATTTGATGGGATCCATTTGATTTAAACCAAGCCTAATTTCCTCAGCAGAAGAAGGAGCAGCAAACTCAGAACTAGAACATACAGAAATAGATTTAGGGTAATGATAAGAGGCCATAAGATTAGAATCAGAGACATTTAAAGTGCTAGTAAAAATGTTGATAAAATAATCTCTAGCCATATTTTTCAAAATATTTAAATCTGTAATCCAAGTTCCATCATTGTTCTGCAAAGTTAAAACCTTCTGATAAGTCTATTATATATATATTTTATTCCCCGTCCCATGGTCATATTTGTGCTTATTTGAGCTCTACGGAGCTATTTTTATTACTAATATACGTTTTTTAGTGTTTTTGTAGAGTTTGTTTTATTTTGTAGGAATTTGCAGATTTATGATAATTCCCGAGCTTATTTAAGCCACTACAAAAATATTAGAGACGGAGCGTATTTTATGACCATATATTTTAAGCCCAAGGCCGAGTTAGAGAAATCTAATCCGGTGATTAAGGGCTTGATACGAGTAAAGGTCCAAGATTTCACAAGTTATTATATCACGGACCAAACAAGTGAATGAATTTGGGCTAATGAGCTCTAAAAGACCAAGTCCAAGAACAAAAGGGAGGTAGAGCTATGAAGCCCAGCTCGCAGCTCAAGCTAACCGGGCCCGATCGGGAGAGGCCAGGCCCGGTCGGGCAGAGATCAGCGCAGGCTCATTTTGATTTGGGCTTAATGTTTACTCTTATTCTCGCTTCTGAGTATTTTTCCTAGTTGGAGTTTTGTTGGGAATAGGAAACTAATAGTTGGTGGTTGACTTTTATTTATAAAAGGAGTAGTAGTATTAGTATTGGGGGGGTTTTTTTTACGGAGGTTTCCTTAGTTTAGTTTTAGGTTCATTAATTAGTTTTAGTTTTCTTTTCATTAGTTTAGTTTTGTTTTTGTTTTTATTAATTTTAATTTAGTTTTCTTTTCTCTTTCTCTCTCTAACTTTTCTCTCTCTCCTCTTAATTAAACTCTTAGTATTATTTTCTCTCTTGTTTCTCTCTCTACAACTCTTGGTTTAATTTTAGTTATTTATTTTCTTTCTTCTATCATGTCTTCTTTTATTGCTTTGATTAGTTTAGATTTAATTATGCTTGAGTAGTTCTCTTTCTAGGGTTTGTGGGGATCCATGAATAATATGAAGGGGTAATTTATTGTTGTTAATTATCAATGCTTAATTGATTTCCTATTGATTGATTTAATGCTCTGTGACTAGATTAGGCCTGATCTTTTATGCATGAGTTTGACAATATTGATTCGAGATTCGAGAGATGAGAATTGATGTTTAGGTCTAGATTTAATAGGCAGGTTAATCTATAAATGGTTAAGTCGAGATTCGAGAGATGAGATTTAATACCGGTAGATTAATTCTGTGATTGTAATACGTAGCGAAAGCCCTTTATAATCTGGTTAATTGATGCATTGATGCATTGATTATTATATTTTACCCTGGAATATTGTTTATTGGTGAACCTATGCCCTAGACCTTTTAATATTTAATTTCTCCCTACTTTATTTTCCCTACTCATATTCTCCGTAGTATAGTCTTTAATTACAACAACATTGGTTAACTTAATAATTTAGATTAAATTAATTAATTAGGAGTAGAAAGACCAGTTTCCCTGAGGATTCGACCCTACTTCCCTATCTACTTTAGTTAGAGGACTTAGGTAATTACTTTTGATTAGGGGATACGACTTTACCCTGTCACCTTCCCCCTAGTTTTTTTTAATATTAGCAAGTAAATGAAAATACTTTGTATTGCAATCAACATTTTTCCTCCAATCCAGACCAGCTTTTTGAGCATATATAATTCTTTCTATTTTATAAATATGATTTAATTCAAAAAGCAACTCTTTTTCCAAATTAACAAGAAAGTTTGAATAATTTTTAGAAAGGGCAATTTGGATTCCATCAATTCTAGCAATCAATCTTCTTTTTTTATTCATAATATTTCCAAATACATGATGATTCCAACTTTTTATATTATGCAAAAACTCATCCCTGCCTTTAACAAAGTCTAAAGCATGCAGATCCCAATTTCTAACAAAAAAGTCATGAAAATCAGGATGTTCTAACCACGCAGCTTTACATCTAAAAGGATAAGGACCTCCTTTTCTATTATCAAAAATAGTAATTAAGATAGGTGCATGATCAGAATAAGTACGAGCTAAGTGAGATACCTGAGTGTTTGGATAAGTATTCAGCCAGTTCGGATTGCCTAGAGCCCTGTCCAAGCGTTCTTGAATTAGTTCTAGCCCTTCTCTAGCATTATGCCACGTAAATGGGTTACCAGAGAACCCCAAGTCAACTAGGCAAGCAGCCTCAGCAAGTTTGTTCAAGTCAGAACACTGATTTTGCTTAAATTTCAAACCTCCTGACTTTTCAGTAGGATTTGTGACCTCGTTTAAATCTCCTAAAAATAACCACGGGGTATTATCAGGAGGGAGGGAAGCCTGTAATTCATTCCAAAGACGATGCCTTTCAGCAGGGGAGGAAGGCGCATGAACAGCTGTAAGAAGAACCTCCTTGCTGTCAGGAGAGAACTTGAAAAGGGCGTGAAAATAGTTTCTAGTATGACCTTCAACATAGTCTACCAATTCAATATTGTTGTTGTACATGAGCCAAATACCACCCCTCAGACCATTAGATTTGATGAATTCACATTTATCAAAGCCAAGTAGTTTGGAAACAGTAGTACAACGATCACCATCACTCTTACTTTCAAGGATAATGAAAATGCTCGGTTTGTGAGCAACAATAACATCCCATGCATGTGGGATAAACTCATTTCTGCAAGCACCTCTAACATTCCACATAACAACTTTCATATTTAAATCAGGAAATTCCGGAGGAGAAGAACCATTACAAAACAGGGGATCGAATTTATCCCAATCCGACCAAGTCATCTGTCGGTCCATCATTACAATGTCGTGGATTTTGAGGGGGAGGACCATTGAATCCAATTCCCTGATCGTGTTGACTGTTTCCCAAAAGTTTACCTCGACTTGGAGACCTAGAACGCCCTTTTTGATCAAGAATATTTTCATATGGTGTTCGGGGTTTTCTAGATCTTGTTCTATGTTTTTCGATGAAAGAAGGGTTATTTGGGGGTTGAGAGGAGGTGGGATTAGATCGTGTTTCTGGTAATTCGGCCAAGCCACCTGCTGTTGGTACCAAGGGCGTAGGGTTTGATGATTGTGAGACGGTGGAGATGAAGATGGTTGGGGAGGAGGTTGAGATAATTGAGCAGCCATTACCTTGGTAATTTGAAGAAGAGTATTGTGCATCATTTCGATCTTGGCTGGGTTGGGTGGTGACTCGATCGACAACCATAGCAGAGGCGTCGTCGAAGGGAGGGTCGGAGTTGCTAAAGGTGGAGTTTGTACTAAATCCCTGATCTGAGCTGGAGTCATTCGGTTGTTGAAAGGGAACTGATTCGACAGGGGAGGTGGGTGAGGGAATGGAGTGAATGGCATCCTCATTGAAAGAGGTTGTGCCGGAGTAATCGGGGGGATGGGGCTGGTTGTCACTGCGGGAATTGAGAGGTGTAGTGATGACTGTGGTTGTTGTCGCGGTGGTGTGTTTCGATTGATGCTTATCGATCGCCGCGGAGGGCGAATTGGGGTTAACTTGGATTTGTTCTTCTCCATTGGGGGTGTTTGTTTCTGTGTTTGAAATGTTCTCTGAGTTTGTATTGCTCAAAATTGGGTTTAAAATAGGAGAATTGGAAGGGTTTGCATGGTTTGCCATTGTTGATGCCGAGTTGTTCATTGCCAAATGGCAAAAAGTGTCTTTTGAGAGGGAGGAAGGAGATGAAGGGGAAGCGTGTGTAGAAGGTAAGTTGATAGAAGAAGTTTTGTGATTTTCTGAATCTTTTCCAAGATTATTCTCATCATTGCCCCTCATTAAAATATTATCTAAAATTTTATTGGGTGGAAAATTGGTGGTGGGATCCAAAACAGCAAAGGAGTTTTTTGTTGCTGAGGGTTGAATTTCTTTGGGTGTAGAAACATTATTTTTTTTTAGAGGTAGAATTGGGCTTAGAGGGTTGGATGGGCTGTGAAATTTGTTTGGGCTTTGAAATTAGAGTTTGAGGTAAGTTGTTTTTCTTTTGTTGGGTTTTATTTTGCAAATTCTTTCTTTTGTTGGAAACTATAGTCCATGGACCATATTCAGAATTTGAGTGGGAAGCATTGACCCTTGAAACCTGGGTGTTGGAAGTTGATGGAGTATCCACACTAACCTCATTGATATTTGGTAAAGGGTTTATTATAATATTTTTTCCTCTATTATTGTTGCTAATACTTTCAATCTCACCTTTTTGTTGGGTGCATTTTTCTTTGCTATGACCAATTTTTCCACATAGAAAACATACATTGGATGTTTTCATACTCTATTGCTTGCCAAGAGTTACCCACCCAAACACTAGTAACTAAGGAAGCAGTGAGATCAATATCAAGGCAAACTCTTGCATACCTTGCTCTGGTTAAATGATCTGTAGCATAATCCACCCTCAAAGGATTCCCTGCTAATTTAGCAATTTCAAATAGAGCATTTATTTATTATAATACTCAACTGGCAACTCCGGAAATCTAATCCAAACAGTCATCCTGTCAAAAGGATTCATGGATGGTCTGAAATTTGGCTTCCACTTTGTGAGCATCAAATAGTGATCAAGAATAAACCATGGACCCCCAAGAAGAGCCCTTTCATAATCATCAATGATTGAGAACTGAAAGAGGTAGACATCCTTACCAAGGTCAATAACTTCTAGAGTACCTTTAGGCCTCCACATAGCCCTAACACGTTGTGTTATAAAAGATGGTCGAATTGAAATACCCAAGCATTTTCCCATTAGAGTTAACTTCCATGGTTGTCTCAGTTTTTCCAAAGTTTCCTTTGGAAAAGACACACCCTTAGATGGATCTGGAGAAGTAAAAACATCATCTTCCCATTCAGTAGAAGTGATGACAATTTTCCTAGCCTCTGAGAACCACTGTGATGAAGCTTGAACAGCTTGTCTGAAAGACTTGTTTTTTTCATGCTCAATAGGCAAAATAGTTTATTCTGTGTTAACATTATGATCAACCATATTGGTATCCATAATACGAACAATTTCCGGATTGGTAACTATATTACCATCAGGATCAGCTGAGTCAACTTGCATGGTTGAGATAGTTAACAAAGAGTGATCATTGGAAGAGATGTTGTTGTTAGAAGCATCATCCATGGAGAAGGAAATTAAAACTTGCTAACCAAAAAATAAACTAAGAAAGAGAAGGAGAGAACAGGACAGGGCTAAAGAGAACTCGAACACTGAATACCTGTAAAAAGAAAAACAATTTGAGGAGAAAGCAATCTAAAACTCTAACTAAAGTTCCCAAGGCCACCTTGCTTAAGCAAGGAGGGAATTCCTTGATGACCCTCGAGAGAGAAAAAGAAAGCTAGAGAGAGAAGTCATTTTTTTTTTTACTACATGAATAACATGATAACATAGTAACCATGTTAAGTTGTGGTCAAGTTGATCTTGATATTAATATAATCTCATAGTAACCATGTTAATATGAGATTATATTAATATCAAGATCAACTTGACCACAAATTTTTGTAGGTAAATACGCAGTACTCCGTGTAATTCATCGCACAATACACTAAGGCTCCGTTCACTTCACCTTATTTTTGCTGAATTGAAATTATTTTCACTGAGACAAATTATATATGCTGAACTTAAATTATTTTTACTGAATTTAAATTAATTTTACTGAATTGAAATTATTTTTGTTGAACTGAAATTATTTTTACTAATTTTCTATTATAATTATTCTTTAGAAAACTGAATATTAATAAACTGAATTTATTTTTTATTGAACTGAAATTATTTTCACTTAATATTAATTTTGTAAGGTGAAGTGAACAGGGCCTAATTACTCCTTCCGTGTTTTAATAAGTGTTACACTTCTTTTTTTTTGACAAAAAAATGCATTTAAATATTATATCTCTCTCCTCTCATGATCCTCACCTAAACCCATTACTAATTTTTTTATTATATCTTTCCTCTAACATTCATTACTTTTTAATAAACTTTTTTTTTTTGAAGGGGTACTTTTTAATAAACTATTAACCCCGCTATCTTTCTTTTACAATTTTATAATACTTCAATCACCCCACTTACATCTTATTTTATCTAAGTCAATTAAATTACCTAAAATTATGTGCTGGTCAAAGTGTAACACTTATTAAAAATACGGAGAGAGTAAGCTAGAAATGACATACATTCAGCCAGGAATGACATTTTAAAATTAAAACTTAAACGAGTATTAGATTATTGTTAAAGTGTATCACCACATGTTATTGTCCTACATTGGTTTAAGATGAGAGAGTTAATCACTTTATAAGGCTAAGGGGCTACTCCTCCGATTGCCATATGGTTTTGGGATGGAACCTCCTTTGATCTTGTGAAGTGAACTCTCTCTTAGTTTGTGGGTGCAGCCCAGACCCGCGTTTATCAATTACTTTAAGTAAAAGTATTGTGTAGAACAGACTCACGTGAGTCCGATTATGAAACAGAAAAATATCTAATTCCTGACTAAAATGATTTTTATTCATGACTAAAAATATCTAATTCCGTTTTCAAAAAAAAAAAAAATCTAATTCCTGACGAAAATTAACTTATTCCTGACCAACAAAATCTTAAATCTGATTAAAAAAAAAAATTACTTAATGTTTTTTTCGGGTTTTAATTGTCAGAAATTAGATTATAATAGTCAGATATTAGATTATAATAATTAGATTTTAGATTGTAATAGAAATTAGATTATATTTATGAGGTATTAGATTAAATGTGTTAGAAATTACATTATAATAGTCAAATATATATTGATATATAAGTATCAGATATTAGACAATATTGATCATACTAAAAAGATGAAAACAATAGCTGGAGAACAAAACTAGAAATGAGCACGGAGCACGGAACCCGAGATCAAATTTGCAGGAAGGAAAAAAACAGCTAATGGAACCCATTACCACACCAATTTCAATGACAATATACATAATCACCACACAAATTAAAATCATCCCAGTAAACTAAGTACTTGTATAACATTATACATACAGTAGCCCTCAAACATGATGCAAATATAAAGCAACAGTAATTTCAAAAGACAAATTAGTACTCCAACAACAAGCCTCGAGACTTGAAATGAACAAATTTTTAGCCCAGCAACAAAAGAGAAGGGAATGAAAAACTGAGAAGCGACGTAACAACACTGAGAATATCCTTGGTTATTTCCCGCAAAGAACTGAGCCTTAGAGGTAGGAATTCGTGTCTTTCATTGATGGGTTGTTTGGGTTTGAATTTGGGTTGTTGGGTTTTCTTGATGACGGAAAAGGGCATGAAACGATGGGGGCGAAGGTGGTGGTGTTGGTGGTCGAGATGCCGGAGATGACTATGAAATGGGAGGGGATGGGTGTGTGCATTATAATTCGGACGGACTCACGTGAAACGGTCTCACACAAAACCTTCTCTTACTTTGATTATAAACTTATTTATTTGCTAAAAAAAAAAAAAAAAAAAAAAACTTTATGATCAAACGAAAAGGTTATTAAATTGGCTTCAATATATATGTAAATATGTAATTGGAGGATTGTGGGAGTAGTTAAATTGTGTAGCAATTTGGCAATGTCATTCCACATGAAACGCATCGATACCTATAAAATTGATAAAATAATAACAATAATCTATATTATTATTAAAACTCCAAGGTAAGGAGTGTCAATTTTTTTGTTTTATTTCGCCACATCATTTTTTGTAACATATAAACTTGCCACATAAGCAATTCATGTTAATGATGTTTCAATTATTAGTAAAAAAAAAAAAAAAGTTTTTTCTTCCAATTCAAAGTTTGTAACCGACATTATTTATAATGGTCTTAATTATTTGTCTTAATGAATAATTATATTATATCATTATTGAATTGCTTGAATTGGAGCAATTTGTAAAGATTGTACTCGATGATCAATTGTGAATCAATTGGAATTCTACAACTGAATAATGAATGGGTGAGTAATTAATGAGTAATTAGCCACAAATTATAATTGTTGGAAACGATTCACTTACCCTGGCCTCTTGGAACAAGTTTTGTAGGTGAGTATTTTGATATTTTATTTGTATACAAATACAACATAAAAATTTGATATATCCTATGTATATCAATGCAATTAAATAGTTATTGTTTTATATTTATTCACTTAGAGGTCTGTTGACATTTACTGAATTGAACTGAACTTGGAGCTGAACTGAACTAAACTAAACTAAACTGAATATTTTATGAGCTAAGTGAAGGAAATTATGAGCTGAACTGAACTGAACTAAAAATAAGCTGAAGTGAACAGGCCCTTAATTATAAAGATTGTTAAATATTAACCTTATAAATTTAGTTTTTATCAAACTTATAAAATTATAATGAAACGGGGCATCGCCCGCGCCAATAACTAGTTATCTCATAATAACCCATATTAACTTCTTCGTCACTATTTTACTTTGCAAGTTCTATACCCGTATTGTTAATTACTACGTATATTGTAATATTGTAAATTAGTTACGAGCCTTAATTATTTCTTAGTTTATAATCCGTTGACTCCTAATTTGTAGCTGGCAATATTCCTTCCTAGGAGATTGTCTAATGAACAAGCAATAGTGCTATACTAACAAGAGTTAAAAAATCTATAATATCAAAAGGTGAGCTCATATATACTTCGTATGTTATGTAATTATCATCTTCTTCATATTATATCTCATGATTTTCAACCAAATCCAAAATTCTCCAACCTTTCTATTTTAAATTCGGCAAAAAAAAAAAAAAAAAAAATGACAACAGTAAGCGCTGAAAAAATAAAGCAGACGTTTTACTTATCTCATGGACCACCGACGCTTCCTATCGAGGATTCACTACCTCTCAAGCATTTTTTAAAGAGTTGGAGACACAAAATCTTTGATCAAAATCCCAAATTTATCCTTATCGTTTCTGCTCACTGGGACACTAATGAACCTACTGTTAATGCTGTTGATGTTTGTGATACCATCTATGATTTTGATGGCTTTCCTGCTCCTCTTGATCTCTATAAGGTACTTTCTCTCCTGAAACGAACTCGCTATTTTTTTTGGAAAAGAAAAGAAAAATATGGCTTCCTATGTTTGGATTTAAAATTTAAATGAAATTTGATAGGAAATGAAGGGAAATGGAAAAAAAACTCCCTTCACAAAATCTTCCCTTTAATTTTATTTCTTCGCAAAACTGGAGGAATTTGAGAGAAAAGAAAGAAATTAAATATATCAAGCAATCGATTCTTTTCTTTTCCCTTCCTTTACTAATATAAATAAACCAAACATTAGATGATACAATTTCTTTTCTTTTTTTTATCTTCCTTTGATTTCCCTTCTCTTCCTTTTCTTTATTATTTCCTTTACTAATATAGTAATATTGAACCAAACAAAGCCTAACTTGTAACTTTTAGAAGTTTTGGACTAGTAAGCATTATATAGTTCATTAGACATATATTTCAAAATTTCAGATTTCTTTGCTCAGCTCCATTATAATTCAATTAATTAAGCTAGTAATTTAAGTCATATTCAATTAAGTTCAAGATCAATTCATCAACTTTCTATAGTAGTTGTTGACTACTTGTCATAACTCGTAAGACTCGTTTAATGAACAAACTATTACAATGTATCTAGAAACTAGTAGCTTGAAATAATCTTACATGATTTATATTAAAAATGTTTTTTTTTTTTTTTAAAAAAAAAAAAATAGGGAAATGTTTATATGCAGTTTAGTACATCATTACCCCTTAAATAATAATATTGGCTGGAATGTTTATCTTCTTTCCTTGTTCCAATAATACAATTACAAGTACGTACCCTTCTCCAAAAGTTATTGTTTTGGTTTGTTTAGAACACACTCATACAAGGGTTAGTTTAATTTGGTGAGATTTAATTTGATAAGACTTATGACTTTGCGGTGTAACATTCACCCAATTGCTATTCAAATATAAGCAATTGGATCTATCGGATTTTATATAGTACAACTACGTACCTACATTAATTTGTAATTCGATTATTATGTAAGTATACATACTACGCAATTTATAATATAAATAATGTCGTGTGAATTGGAATTTTGTCCTTACGAAAATAATGAAAGGCATTATGCTAGTGTTAATAACATCAACATCCTTATTCCTTACGGGTTCATTCACATTACAGCTCAAG
Source organism: Chenopodium album (assembly GCF_948465745.1). Taxonomy (NCBI): domain Eukaryota; kingdom Viridiplantae; phylum Streptophyta; class Magnoliopsida; order Caryophyllales; family Amaranthaceae; genus Chenopodium; species Chenopodium album. The sequence continues at coordinate 5,810,717 of NC_137855.1, forward strand.
TATCCTGCTCCTGGGGCTCCAGATTTGGCAAAGCGAGTGCAAGAGCTTCTAACAACCTCTGGAATCAATCGCGTGCACATAGACAAGGAACGAGGGCTTGATCATGGTGCGTGGGTGCCTCTGATGCTCATGTACCCTGAAGCTAACATCCCTGTTTGTCAGCTCTCAATTCAAATGAACAAGGATGCTACATACCACTATAACTTGGGCCGAGCATTGGCTCCTCTTAAGGAGGAAGGTGTTCTCATCATTGGTTCTGGAACCACCGTACATAACTTGAGTGACCTAAGGTGGGATGCTAAAGATCAAGAAGTCATTCCATGGGCCGGCGAATTTGATAAGTGGCTTGAAGAAGCTTTGCTCAATGAAAGGTAAATTTTGATATAAAAGTTTTGATTTATTAATAAAGATATGAGATGACTAGCTTGAGTTAGCAAAGCTTGCATTGATCCAAACTTGATTTCAAATTAATAGTTCATCTTCGTTGATTGAGACAATACGTGCAAGAAGCCAGGAATGGTCCATTTTGAAAAAGATATCCTATATAAAATTATTTCATAGCTTAATTATACAGGGTTAGAATAGTGTGACAGTTAATTTCGAACATATTAGAGAGTATTTTTGCACATTCATACCTCATTTGGCAAGTTTTGCACATTGCATGATCCTGTTCATGATTTTACCTAGCTCCTTTAATAATACATCCAGGCATGAAGAGGTGAATAACTACTTACAAAAGGCGCCTTATGCAACAACAGCGCATCCAACGCCTGATCATTTTTACCCACTGCATGTAGCCATGGGTGCTGCTGGAGAAAATACGAAAGCGGAGCTCATACACCGCACCTGGAGCCTCGGTACCCTATCGTATTCCTCCTACAAGTTTACCACCCCCAACTAGGCAACTAAGTCTATTTCGTAATGTGTAGTACTCAATTCTCACATTTCATTTTCAGATGTATTATAGCTTAGTCAATTTTCAATGACCAGTGCAGATTTTTCTCTATCTGGTACAAAGTTGTCTAACATATACTGTCATCTGTAAGGTTGGGCATGTTCTGTCATTGAAGCTTAGTAAACAAATCAAGCTTATGTAAACAACACGCTATAAAATACAATTTGGGCAACTGTAAAGTGTGATTATTGTTATATACCATACCCCATTTGACAGGTTTTTTTTTTTTTTTTTTTGGGGTGTGAATATTAGATAAAGTAACTAAAATTTTAATTAAATTAAGTTTAATTATGATAAGAGGTAATGTTTTGTTTTTTTTTTTTTTTTTTTTTTTGCTAATCACTTTTTCAAAGAGCATGTTAATGAAAGAATGACGTGTATTGTGCAAGTATCAATAGCGCTCTATCAATTTTTTTTATTGCAATATTTGAGGTAACGGTTTAAATGCCTTGATTGTGAATTTAACTTTAGAAAACAATTTTATTAAATTTGTAACAAGACATCAATTTTTTTTTAAAAAAAAAATCACGAAAACAATCCATGTATAAATAAAAATGTATTTCTTTAAACTTTTAATAACAAGTTTCCAAACCATTAAACCTCTATGGCTCTATGACTCTATTATTATACAATTATCATACTTCGTATTTTTTAAAAAGTAAAATACTACGGAGTAATAGTTTAACATTAGGAGTAACTTTTATATGTGGTTAGCTACATTTCCTTTACAAATTTAAAGATTGATTGATTTGCTTAACGATAAACACAGCTAGTATTGACAGAAGAATTTGTAATAGGTAAAGAACAAACGATATTTTATTACTCTGTATTACCTATTACGGAATATTTTATTACAGTATTACGGAATAAAAATAATTTATGGTCAATCTGAATTTTTTTATTTTTATTTTTTTTGAAACACAATCTGAAATTGTAATCTCGTGCAATTCGTGGGCTTACCCGCCACGCAATCAACATTCCGAGGTCAGACTTCCCCTCTTTTTCCTCTCTTTCATTCTCTTCTGATTTCTCAACTCTCAGATTCTTTTTCCTTTTTTTTTTTTTAATTTTTTTTTTTAAAACCCCTTGATTCTCTCCCAATTTTCCTCCTCAATTTTCTCTCTCCTCCATTGTTGATCACAAATCAACCTTCATCTTCCGATGATTTTAGGGCTACAACCTTCCTCCGATTGATGCTAACCCTAGCTCATAATTGAGCAACAATTTGGGGAAAAATTGATTGAATTTTCTGTAAAATGGATCCTGAACAAACGTTTATTAGGGTTCAGGAGAGGTTTTCGCAGATGATTACGCTTAGAATTCGAACTGCTCTTGAATACTTTTATCTCTTCACCGCTATTACTTTGTTCGCTATTCTTGTTGTTATGCACGCCAATTTTGTTCAGCAGGTTGGCAAATTTCTTCATCTTTAAGCTCAATTTAATTTCCAAATTTGATTAAATTTGAACTATATGAACTGTTTGTTGAATTTTTGTAATCGGTTGTTTTAAGTAGGAATTATTTAGTAGTGTTCTGAGTTTGTTTTTCTGATTCTTTGTTTGATTTTTTATTATCTTGAATTTCTGGAAATTGAATTCAGTTTAAGTTAATGCATAATTTAACGATACAATTAAGTATTTCTTTGCTTGTTGAAGTCAATTCACCTTGTGTTGGAATGATATACTATGATATACTTCATCCGTCCGGACCGGCGGACCGTACCTAGATAATATGCCACATTTGATCAGGAGTTATTTTCTTGGAATTAAGTGAGTGAGAATACTATGACTGTTCTTCGTTGTTGAACTCGAATTGTAGCGTACTAAAGCTAGAAAGTGGCCTATTATTTCGAGACTTTTCAAATTAAATTTGGTTGATCATGTTCGGAGAGGGAGTAGTTATGAAATAGACAGGTTCTTGAGGCATCTGTTGTGCAGCAGTAGCTTATACATATAGGATTAAGAAAAGATGATACTATTGTATGTCTTTGCTGATTTGATCAAGGAAACAGCCGAACCTGAATGTGCTGGATCAAAGTTCTATTTTGGTGCTTTAAGTTGTTCAGTACGATAGGAATACATCCTTATTACCGAGTTTGAATCAAGATCTACTGGTATTCTTGATCTTGTATGTCTTTGACTTTTGAGTTTAAAATTATGCAGCCGGGCTGTTCCAGTGAACTCTCTGGAGTGCAAACAACAGAAGCACAGCTTATTTTCGTCAAGGTAATAGATATTGGTATTTTATGGTATACAACTTAATTAAAAAAAGCCATTTCTTTGATATGTTGGCAGTTTGCTTATGCCCTTGTGATGTATGCTCAAACTGGTGATGCAGATTACTGGAATTGACCTGCTAATTCAAAAAGATTCTGAACCTAATTTTGAACATATATCTCCTGGACGAATTCTTGTTGATGAACCTAGACCTAGAGAGCCAGATGCCCATGACGACGAGTTTAACTTGTTTGCCGTGAACTACTGGTTTGGTTGGATTACTTCTGGTGCTAGGAGGGGAAAATTGAACTTCAAGTTTTGGAAAAATTATTATGAATACTCTGAAACACAGCCAGAAACTATCGTTGATGGGAGGGGCTCAAAGTTAGCTGCCAATGATGGTAGAGTTGAAAGAGAGGAGCCATCTGAGACCTTTTCCATGTTTTCAAAACAATCTGCAAGAGCAGTCATCTTACACTTTTTCAGAAAGTGGCACAGACGTCTAACATTTATCTGGAAACACGGAACACGTTTGTTGGGAACTCTTTGGGTATGTGTTTGGTGAATTCTGCTGGTGCTATATATTGCTTCTTTAAATGTTACCTGGAGTTTTATTTCAGTTGGTTCCTGTGAATCTTTTTCTTGTAACATTAGCATATGACCTAAAAGCTCCATATGATGGTAATGAAAATTTGTGAGGTGTGACATACTTCATATGCCATTTCATCGAATTTTGATGAAGTCATGTTTGATAATCTGAAGCGCTGATAATAAGGTCAAAAATCTCATGCTATATGTTTGATTGTATGAACATTTAAATGAAAGCTTCATCCACCTTTGCCATGCAAATTTATGACTGAGGACTTTTAAAATATAATTTTTTTTTTCTCTGGAGCTGGAAAATTTCTACAAGTATTTGACAATTTCATATATCTAGCTTTTTTTTTTTTTTTTTTTTTTCAGTGAGCAATTGCTGAATGTATTTCTATACCTATTGCTTGATTGCATTGATTCCTTATTATTTATTAGACTCCTCAAGTTTGTATTCCGTTGTTATGTGTATAACCTTATAGCTCAATGTTTCCAGTTCTATACATACAATTATACAAGTAAAATGTAGACAGCGTATAATGTACATATCATGTATTTTGATAATAAAAAGGAAAAAAAAAAATCCATTGAATAGATCAAACCATAATTTATATTTTCTTGTAGTCATATTTTCATATTTCGTTCAGTTCTATGGCACATATATGGTTGATGGTCTTGTTCTGTACTCTTCCTGTAATTATGTATTTCAGTTTCCTTTAAATGTTTGTGTGCTGTTCTGTTTTGAGTTAAGCTTTTTTTTTTTATGTCGCTGAATTGGATTTCAAGTACAGAACATTGCAGGTATTCGCTTGAATCTTGACATTCCTAAGTGGCTGCATATTTTGCACTTGGATAGGCTCAATTTGCTTGCAGGTAGATTGATTTTTACTTCAGCTGAAATTGCCAATTCAATTTTAATTTGTATGGATAATAGTTTTTTTCAGTCATTTGACTTAAAAACATTCGATGTATAATGGGAAGGCAGAGATGTGATGTACTGATGTGAAGCCTTAGAGAACTTTTTTTTTTTTTTTCCTTTTTCTCCTCATTATCTGATATATAACACACCAATAGTGTGTCTCCCATATAGTATTTGAAGGTTGAAAACAATAAGATCATCCCCTCAAATGCATAGAATATATCACGCATAAGAGGACTCCTGGAAGGTGTTGTTCCTTAATCCCCTTTCAGAAATAAGCACTTGTATAGAGATTATAGACATGTTTCAAGAAGGGAGTCTTTTTATGTTTTCATTACTTATATTGGGAGCTACATAACGTTATCCTAGGTAAGTAAGTTGAAAATGCTGAACGCTATCGATTGAAAGTGAATGCATTTAGAGGTTGAGTATTTGTGAGAGTTGAAGTAATATCTTTTATATGGTTTGTCTTCTTGAGTTAAATGTTTGGAAAAACAGAATAGCTGTATTAGCCACTTCAATTTAACACAGAGAAAGCCATCTTAAAGAACGCATCATTAGTGTTGATTCCTTCTTATTGATTGGAATTAAATTGTAGAATTTTAGTTTTATGTTGAAAATGTACTTTAGGAATTAGTTTTCTTGTCAAATCAATGCTCTATTTCTAATTGCTCATTATTTTCCTCACGAAATTTATTTGTAGAAGTTATTACTCCATGTTGTTTATGGAAGTATATAAGGATAATACCATTCAATATTTTAAGTATAAATGCTCCAATACATTTAATAAACGTACTTTTTTGTAATCTATATAGTTCTTGAGCAATTAGCTGCCAAAGTTAGACTTCAAAAGGCGAAAATGACACATGAAACGGTGGGTGTATCATCTTATACATGTGTTTGTCATGTGTTGCTGGTCAATTTCCCTTACAGTAGCATTATATGGAATCTTAGGGGTTAGAGAAATAAAATACTAGGCTCTTAACAAATTGACTTGTTTCTTATAAAGAAGATAATTCCTGTTTGTTAAATTTCTAAGTTACTCTAACCTTCTCAGTGCAGTGGCTTGAGAGGAAAATCAAAGCATTTGAACCGTCATATCTCTATACTATGGAAAAGGTGAGTTCTGTTTCGTCTTCTTATGCACTCTCCGTTGTATTATAAATTTGGAACAAATCAGGTAGTAAGAGTTGTGGTGCCAGCTTAGTTGCTAATTTTTGTTTTCTGTTGTTTATCTTTAGGGGTATTTCTTGCTTCCTGAAGAAGCTAAATCTCGTCATAACATTTGGACTGCTAACATAAGCATATCTGCTCGGCATCCCTGCTTTGGTAACAGGTGATTACTATTCTATCTTTTTCATAGCTTCTTTATTCTCCTTACTCTTGTTCTGTTTTATTAATTTTTTATTTGCTTCAAATCCTAAGTTCTCTGCCCCATTGACTCATTGAGTGCTGAGGCCTATGTACCCCTACTCAATTGACATAATGAGCAACAGTGGATTAATTGTATCAAAATTATTATTACTTGAAAATTTACCTGTATACTGTTTCATGTGACTAAACTGCTAATATGCTATGACTTTGAATTTTATTGGACCTTGGGCTTCAAAACCAGGGTGATAAAAATTTGTTTTATCTCTTTTTTTTCCCTCCGTCTCCTTGCACCCCCCCCCCCCCCCCCTCCCTCCCTTTTCTTGATTTTTATGCTCAAATCTATTGCTATATTGTGCTCACCTGGCTTTACCAAATACTACCTTTTCAGGTGGCAACAACTTCTCATAAATAGAGTGGTGGGATATGACACTATTCTGATGAACAGTTTGCTAGATGCTCCTGGACAAGGTAGAACTCAATATACAATACCGATGTTATGTAACTGTTCAGATTTCTATAACAATGCAATAAGTAATTCCTCCTTAATACCTATGCACAATTTTAAAGGACTATTATTTGGGCATAGAGCTCATGTTTTAGCTGTGAATATCTTGAGGCAGCCTCTCCAGTCTCCACTAGTATCAAGTTGTAAACTTGTGACAGTAAAATCACCTACATCTGGATCTCGCAAATGATGGAATCTTGCTAGGTTGTTTTCAGGATGTGGCATATGTAGGTAAAAATTAATTTCACATCCATGCCAATTAATAACTAATACTCGTCCTAAAGGGTATGGGGTATGAGCATGATTTGAATGGTGCTCGTAGTATCAACTGGCACATTACTTTTCTCACAGTTTGTAGTGTTCTTAGCAGAAGTCTTTACATGCTAATCTCTCTGCAGGATACCTATATAACTATCAGACAAAGGAGTTTTACAACCTCAGTTATGCCCATGAACCGTCAAAAAGCTCTGCTACTTTTGGAGGTTTGTCTTCTGTAATAATCAAAGTCTGGTCTTGATCTATTTTCTCCTAAATCCTAGAGAACACCTAATAGCTTGGTTACATCAATTATGTTGATCCTGATATATATTTTGTGATCGTAGTTTTGTTGTTCTACTGAATATCTGTTGGTTCATATGCCTTATTTTGTTTCTATGCAGATTATCTGGTAACTAAGTGTGGGGTGCTTATGATGTCACTCTTTGTTTTCTTCACAACGACCATGTCAGTTTCATTTACATTGAGAGAGACACAAACTCGCATGCTCAAATTTACAGGTTGGTTTCCTTTCAACTTCATATACATTTAGCAAGATGTGTACATCAAATACTGGCATATGGCTCATTGTTGATTCTGGAAGCTTGCTGATCTTGAGATCTATTTCTTTTAAAAGCCATGTTACCTGTAAATGAACTACTTTTGTCATAATTGCGTCTATATTATATGGCTGGACCCTTGCCTGATCCTCCAGTCTGCAGTTTGTTAGCACTATCCATATAATTACATGCAGAGGGGGGAGGTAAAGGGAGAGGGTGGGGTTCTATATGAGATGGGACTTGGTCTTCAAGACATGAATGGGAGCTGTAGAATGTAGTAAAATTGATGGTTGCCGGTTGAAGTATGTGACAATGGCTTCACCATGGTTATGATGCTTGAAGATAGGAAGAAAAGATGACCTTTAACAATGTAAAACTGCAGCAGTTAATAAGGTCTGGAAGTCTGGACATTGATGATGTAGAGACAATCAAATTGCCTTTTGGTTATTTGAATTGATGCTTGATGGTGGGTAAGAGTGAGAAGAAAACGAACAAAGGAGGAAAAAAGGGTTGAGAGATCAGTTGCTTAGATGTGTAATTCTGTTCGGTTCCTTCACCAGAGTCCAGATATTATATTGAGCCTATTTGAAGATTGACTAGAAATCTTGATGCTAGATTGACTAGAAATTTTAAAACTTTGGGTTCAAAATTTCCACTACTGTACTTTTGGCTCTTTCCTTATTTAAGGCCCTTAGGCATGACTGACAGGTAACAATCACTTAACATTTTTTCTCCAATATGAATGCAGTGCAGCTTCAACACCATGCGCGTCATCGACTTCCAACATTCCAGCTGATATTTGTTCATGTCGTTGAGTCGCTTGTCTTTGTGCCTGTAAGGATGCTGCTTATTATAATGTACATAGAATTCTCAATCCTTGAATATGTTCATTTCTATTTGCTGCTGATGGATTTCATTTAACATTACATTGCAGATCATGATAGGCATCTTATTTTTTCTGTTTGAATTTTATGATGACCAATTACTGGCTTTCATGGTGTTGATATTGGTATGGCTGTGCGAGCTTTTTACCCTTATTAGGTAAGTCTAATGTTGTTTGCTACCAGTCTTTGTCCTTCCCTCGTAGCAAATTTTCAGGAATTCATATGCTCTATCACTTGTATTTTTCTTTACTTTATTCTGTGACCTTAACCATCTGAACTTTTTTTGGGCTTTTGTAGTGTTCGTACGCCAATATCAATGAAGTTCTTTCCACGGTTTTTCTTACTCTATTTCTTGGCGTTCCACATTTACTTCTTCTCATATGCATATGGTATGATAACCTCTATATACTTATTAATTTTCCCATATCAGCTATCTCTAGTTTTGTTTAATGCACTCTTGTTTCTTGCAGGTTTTTCATACTTGGCCTTATCTACTACTGCAGCATTTATGATGCATCTTATCCTGTATTTCTGGAACAATTTTGAGGTAAATAATTTATGATGCCTTCTGGAGCCTAGAGCAAATATGTGAACATGATGGCATAATAATCTTTGAAACCCTAATTTACTGCTCTTTGTCATAGTTATGTGCTTGTCTCTCTTAACTACTCTAACCGTTCTTTAAAAGAGTTAACGTCTGACAAAAAGTAGAGTGAAAAAGTGGGTGATTGGGCTTCAGAGCCAAATTTTGAGAACTACACATTGAATGCACGTGCCATAAAATACCAGATAGGTTGAAGGGAGCAACTAAATTTTTAACAAATTCATAGGTGTGTGTGTTGTACTAATGTGTATTCATGCAGCAATATGGCTGTATGCGCTTGGGGTTTAGGCTTAATTTCAATCTGCTATGCTTATATTGTTATATGCCTCCTAATTTCTGGTCTCTTGCATTTGTAGATGCTTCTTACTTCCATACTTGGATTTAGTTATATATAAATATATTTATTCTTTTAAATTCAGGTCCCTGCTTTACAAAGGTTTTTGCAAAGCCGTCGTTCACATATGCAGCAGCACCCAGATTTCCACATAACCTCCTCTACTCTGTTTGCCTCTACACTGCACATCACCCGGTTGAATACAAGAAATCCTGGCCCAGCCAATATGGAGGATGCTTCTGGTCCTGGGGTCTCAGTGCTTAGGCCTGGTGGTAATGTTCCAATGCCGCCTCATGCGCAGGCAGCAGTTCCCGGGCTTCAAGAACAATTGGAAAATGCAAATCAGCAAAATGAAAATATGGGGGAAGAACCTCTTCCAATCCCTGAACATGACCTTCGGCAACCAGAAGCTGGTCAAAACCCGGGAAATATGAATTCCTTTAGCTCTTTGTTGCTATGGATTCTTGGAGGAGCACCTTCTGAAAGCCTCAACTCCTTTTTTTCCATGTTTAGAGATATGAGGGATCAAACCCAGTTTTATACAGATTCTTCTAGACAGGAAAATGATAATGCCGAAAATTCTCAATAGTTGTGAAGCAGATGCAGGTGAAGGTAATATTGGCAATTGGTGAATACTGTCATAGTTTGAGCTATATCAAGATATCGATCATGTTTACAGAAGCAGAAAAGCTTCCATGGATGTCGGTTTCAAATGTAAATGAGTAGTAAACGAAAGAGAATAGGCAAGAAGAAGCTATGTTTCGTGTATGCTGAGATCGTGGTAAATTTGTCTTAGTGAGGAATTTTTGCCATGAGCAGAGGGGTTTTGTAAGAATGAGTTCCTCTCTGGTCTCAGGATCTTTTCTGTAACTATTGCTGTAAAAAGATGGTTTCTATTGTGATGCAATATTATAAATATAAGTCATTATAGATCAATATCAAAACATGGTCACTTGCTCAAAAGAATATGGTTACTTGTTCCTTTCAAAAGGGGAAAAAAAAAACAAAACAAAACAAAACAAAACAAAACAAAAAGTCTGATGGCAAATTAAAGTTACATTTTTGGATTTTTTTTTGGACTGAATTCCATAACCTGTGTTTCCGATTATACGTCAAATTTCCCCAAAATTTTCATGTTTCCCCCAATTTTCTCCACATTTCACATACTTGTATGATATATTAATTTTTGAAATAAACAAGCTGAGAATCAGTACTTTTCAATCCCCTGTTAAATTAGTTAGCATTTACGAAGATTTAATATTTAGGGCTCAAGGATTTTGAAATAGAGCATCCAAGAATTCAAAAATTCATGATTATCTGGGAACTATAACAATGTGTAAAGATTGATAACATGTGTTATACTCACTCGTACACTAACTTGTATAATTTTGAAACAATTGATATTATGAAGGAAGAAAAGCCGATAACTTGCATCATTGCACGTATACTCCCTCTGTCACTCAAACGACAAAGTCATTTTAATCTGTCTTATTTATACACAAAACATCAATATAATAATATAAAAAAGAGTGACAAGGATTCTAGATGGTAATTAAAAGAAAGAATTCTAAGCTAAGTTAGAAAGTAGAATGATTAAACTCATTAAAGAACTAAAGTAGCCTCACTAGTTTAATTTATTAGAGGAATCACTAGCATCATGATCATTAAGAGTAGAGTTATTGCCTTTCTTAACAAAAAGGTACTTGTTATTGTGCATCCAAATCTTAAGCACTCTCCTCTTGATCCCAGCCTCTTGGCAAAATTGTTGCACTAATCCTTCATCCACCCTTTGTATCTTCCAATTTGTCTTTTGAGCAAATCCCAACATTTTCTCTTTTTGTTCATTTGTAAATTTTGTCCTATGCCTCTTCTTACTCATTTTCATCCCTTCTACCATTAATTGTTCCCCATCATACTCTGATGGCATGGCCGCGGGCCCCACATTTTGACTAGGACTATTGTGGGGCCCGTGCCTCACCTTCAAGGCATTACCCTTATCTAGATGATATTCTTGTACTTGATTTTTGGTAATATCACTAGTATTACACTGATAGTGGCAATTTGGTAAATAAGTATAATTGTTGCTGCCCACCTCTACCTCCTCTTTACGGTGGAAGTTGCGGTGGCAGCTGCATGCTGAACACAGAAAAACGTCGTGGTCACCGGAGGGGGGCATAAACTCGCCACAACCATCAGTGGAGTGGGATCCAAGGGATGCTGCATGATTCTTAAGGCATTCCTTGTACACTATCATCATCTCTTTGGAATTGCTACTATTATCATATTTCTTTGTAGTTGGAATAGTGTTGTGTTCATCACCTGCTTGAGTGCTTGATTCACTCATAACTTCCTCTTCTATGCTCTAATCACAAAATATATGAATTTAATGTAATGATACTAAAGCTGGTTTTGGAAGCTGGATAATTGAACATAAAATCTGAAGAAAAAATTAATGAAAGTATGGTTTTGAATTGGATTTGTATATATATTACTTGGTAACTAACAAAAAGTACATTTAAACCTATACTATAATGTTTTATGTTGTCTTAGGTATAAATAGCTGGTATAGATGAAATAGTTTTATACGAGAGTAAGAGACTTCTTTGCTTTGCTTGTAATATTAGTTATCATTAGCATGCACTAGGTCTATAGAGGCGCAAGCATGCGCCACAACGCCAATCCTGCTTAGATTGTTTTATTTTATTTTTTCCACCGTCATTTCGTGCATAGTTAGGTCTTGTTCTTTTTACTTTAAGGACATGCTTGGATTGGGGGTAATACATTAAGGGGGTAATTAAAGTCAAACTAAGCAAAATGAATGTGAAAATAGGGAAGAAGGAGATAGTGATGGTGTAATTGTAAGAAGATTATGTAGTGATGGTATGGTGTGAGGTGAAGAAAGAGGAATCAATACCCTCATTTTGGGGGTAATAGTTACACTAGGGGGAGGGTGGGTAACTATTACCCTCATTATGAGAGTAATAATTCCTCCATCTCTCTCTTTTCCTCATGGCACAACTAGTTTATTTCATTTGTAAGCACCATGTCTCCTACAACAACACCTCTAATTACTTTTGTTTTTTCAAGTTTGACTTTTATTATCCCCTTAATGTTTTACCCCCAATCCAAACATGCCCTAAGAGATAATATTCCGTAAAACTATGTTTTAAGCAGTTTTAGGTGAAGTGTTTGGTTGAATAATGTCGAACAAAAGGTATTGAGGATACCATTACACCATTAAGCATTTGAAATCACAAATTTTAGTTATGTGTATCGTTTTGAATAACATTTTACTGACAATCTTATATAATTTTTTTGACAATCTTATATAATTACTTATACAGTTATACTAGCTAATCTTTAATACATGTTATTATTGTAGCTAGTTTAATTTCCAATCAATAAGATAGACATAATTTTTGTACAATATGTCATATAATAACTTAGTGTTCCGGGTAGCTCCGGCACAGATAATCTCCGTGGGTGGGTAAAGGTTTACCGTCCAATTGCGCACCTACACAGTCAACACAGATAAGCTAACCCGGGGGTTATCCGGGAATAACCTCTCCGATGCTAAAGTCAGCAATCCGGTAAGAAGAAAGAACGAAGAGAGAGAAAGTGTTTAAGTATATAGAGAGAGAGAGAGAGATTGATTGTACCTTTGGGTGAATATTTTCTTGGGTATATATAGAAGAATAACCAAGCTGGTGCCACCTATAACGATAGGTGGCAAACCGACCTCATAAGCAACAGGTGCCTACGTGGCCTCAAGCAGCTCCCCACGTGGCCGTTTAAAAAGGCCGTTATGGGTACTTAAACTTTCTTATTAATCTTGTTAATCAGTTGTTCCTGTGTTGTGATTGTCTCTTATCGGCTAATTAGGTATTACTACCGGTATTATCCCGTACAACTAGCCCCCCAAGTGAGGGCGTCGGTGGAACCGGCGGGCTCACTTGTAACTGTGATAATAATTAAATCCGATTGAGGTATCGAGAGTTCTTTGGAATTTGAAATGTGAGTTTCGCTCCTTAACTGAGTTTTTTTTTTTTTTTTTTTTTTTTTTTTTTTTTTTTTTTTTTTTTTGTAATTTGCCCCTGAAGTGACAAAAATTCCGATAGTAATTTGGTCACTAAAAACTTAGTGAGATTTTACCAAAAATCTCTAAATTGCCCCTGAAGTGACCAAAATACTTGGTCACTCTAAAATTGATGTAGAGTTAGTAAAATCTTTGATTCCTCCCTTTAGTGAGCAATGTACCGGTAGTAAGCACTGTCATAATAACTTTATAAATTTCAAAATCTTGTGGGCAGGATAACTTTAAAGTTAGTGGGGCACGTGTCATTCATCCTGCGTTCTAGATTGCGAAAAGGCGTTTTTCCCCAGCCGTTGGATTGCATGCACAAACTGTCACTTCAACTGCCACTGTTTATGGGGGTATTTAAACCCCGAAAATCAGAAATTTTCCTCATTTACACTTTATTTCCAAAAATTTTCTACAAAGCATTTTCTGCGAACACACTTAGGGTTTCGTCGATCGATTTGCATCAACAAAAGTGGAAAAATTCCAGTTGCTTGCTCAAAGATCCAAGTTTCTCAACTTTCCGACCTTGGTGTTTTTGTCAGTTCTTTCCTGCGAAGTTCAGCTGACTCTACGAGGTAAAAAGCCCTAACCCTTTATTTAATTTGGTAATTTAAAGCGTCAATTGCCTGTTTTACCCTTGTGTTGCGTCTGCGGTTGTATTTGTTAAGTTTATGCCTGAATTTGTTCAAAATTCGACTTCGGGTAAGGCCGGCGAGGCTGACCCGTTTGCACCCTTGTCCTCAGCTCCAGTGAACGAAGTTGAAAATTCTTGTCAGCCTACCTGGTCTAATATTTTAGAAGACGTTGAGATCATCTCAGTCTCCCCGATAAGTATTTGCCCTCAATTGCACTCTACTTTCGAGATAATTCAATACGGGTCCAACTTAGGCAAGATAGGTCGTAAGGCAACAACAATGCCGAGAACCAAAAGAACTAGTTATGAGCCTGAGGAAGGTGAAACTTCTAAGCACCGTGAAGGTAAAGAACCTGTGGTTGAGGAAGGTTCTGATATCGGTGACGAACACATACAGTCTGTAGAGAGATCTTTAGAGGAGATGGGTGAGGAGAGTGTGGGTAACAGCGGAGATGAAGGTGTAGGTGAGAGTGAAGATGAAGAATTCGGTAGTGGGGATGGCGGCCAGGATACCGAGGGTGAGAGTGAGCAAAGAGTGAGAGTGAGGGAGGGTGAGGCCGCTGAAAGAAGCGATGCCGTCATGAAAGAAGAGAGCGTAGATGAGGGGTATGATTCTGAGAATGACGATCCAAAATACCGACAACCTCTTGAGATAAAGGCTGAGTATAAGGTCGCGTCAACGAAAGTTGACCCAGACTGGCTTGCGAAGGCTACCGAGAAAGAATATTGCCGTATCGGTGCTCATTTCTTCAATCTCCCTGACGGCTATGATTTGAAATTACCCAAAGAGGGTCAAACTGCTCTTGACTGTCCTGACGGTCATATAGTCGTATATGCGAAACACCTTGAGTATGGCTTACGGTTCCCGCTGCATCCTTTTATCGAGAAAATTTTCAGGGCTTGGAATGTGTGCGTGGCACAGCTGACACCCATTTCTATCCGTAATCTGATCGCATTGGTATGGGTAATGATATTTATGGACTTCCCTCTTACTTTGAATTTATTTCGCACCCTTAACTGGCTAAAGAGAGACAGTCAGTCACCAGGGTTTTGGTCATTGTTCACGGCCCCGGGCAAATGCACAGTCTGGCCGAAACTGACCAGTTGTAAAGGTTGGATGGAGAATTTCTATTTTTTAAGTGTTCCTGAAGAATACAGAGTTCGCAGGCGTTTCTACCCTGCTCATAGCATGTTCGATACTATTAGGCGTAGGGGATTAGGTGAGGTAGAGAAGTATGCTTGTAAATTTTTTGACTGTACATATGTAAGGGCCGGTAGTAAGAATAAAGCTGTACCGGGGGTGTGGCTACCCAACTGTAATTATATCTTGGGTAACGCCCCTTTGTCTCATGTCGGTCTCTGCTGGACTGACGCATTTGGTATGGCTCTTCTCATATTAACAGTTTTGCTTTATTTATTGTTATAATTTTTTATTATTTATTATTATTTTAGTATTCATTGCCGTCATATTTCACTTATACGCTTTTATTGGAGTACCTTGATGCCTAAAACCAGTTATTTCAAAATAACTGACTGCCCTGTCGGTATCTTTAATTTTAGTGTATCTGAGCTTCATATCTCGTACTTGTATTCATTCTTCGTGTGCTTGTCGTGGTGTAGGTATTAATAAGTTAGACTTTGCTACCTTGGGTTTACATCCTGACGGCAGGGTAAAATATCAGTGCCCTCCAAATCCAAGGCACAGTTACGATACCTTGCCCGTTTATTGCACACGCGCTCACAAAGGGAAGAAGAGAAGGTCGCAAGACATGACTTCGAACGAGCAGCGTAAAACCAGAGTCCCTCGAACCCTTCCGGTCAGACGCGGCGGGGCAAATACGCAAAAAAGGTCTAGCGACCTCTCTGACCGTGACCAGAACAAGAAACGGAAACAAGAAGAGGCCGCTACCGCTCGGCAAAAGCCGACAGATCCCTTCAAGGATCTGAATATTGTGAATCTAGAGGACGACGCCCCTACCGGCGTCAGGAGACTTAATATCACTTTGCGCAGGCCTACCGAGGCAACTGTTACTGCGCCTGAGAAAGTGATAACGGCTGAAAAGTCGGTAGCGGCCGAGGAGTCTTCTTTGAGACAAACCAGAGTGTCGGCCAGGTCTACTAGCAGCAAGAACGCCTTCATTCCCGTGACGGTTGGGGACTACATCGAGGTTCCGCATGTCAAGGTCCCTACCGAGGTTGCTGAGGAATTCTTGGTCCCTAGCGGCAATGCTGGTGAGCCGTGGCATCCCCGAATTAACGTGAATAGGGGGGAGTCTGTTATTTGTGACGACCCCAATACCGGCGGGAGCATGGGCTGGAGAGTATTGAAGGACCTGGCCACACCTGCAGATAGGCCTGCCGACAAGCTTATCGCCCCTTGCGGCCAAATGATGAATGACATGCTCCGGGTATGCACTTTTATTATTAAGTTTTTTTTTTTTTAAACGGCAATTATGCATAGTTGTGAATTTAACTCTCCTATCCCTTCCCCTTTTTACAGACTGTCAACTCGGCAGTGGAGGTGGTACATATGTACCGGTATTACCAGCGCTGCCATGACCAGGCCGAGGCCAAGTTGAAAAAGAGCGAGGACGGCCGACAAGCTGTTACTAAGGAGAAGGATACGCTGACGGCTAAAGTCAAAACGCTGGAGAACAACATGATTGTTCTGAACACCAAGCTAGCCGATCAGGAATCCATGAAGAAAAAGATCACAGATCTCGAGCTGCAGCTGAAGACAGAGAAGGAGGCCAGGAAGAAGTTGGAGGAGAGCTTGAGAAAAGCTGAAGAGGACAAGCCTGGTATCAGGCGTCGAGCAGTCAACCGGTTCATGCAGTCTAACCATTACCGGAATTTGCTGGTGGACCGGTACACTGGTGGATGGGTAGCTGCGCACCGTTGTGTCTGCAAGGCCGAGGAGTGGGACGCCGACAGATGGCAGGCAGCTGAGAATGCCTACAGTGAAGATAAGCATCTGTCCCCCACCAGCTACGAAGCAGACTATTTCGACAACCCTCCTCCAATTGAAGTATTGAAGAATCTCGACCCGCGCGATTTGCCGGAAGAGGAGTTTGCCGATGACTTAATTGCCAGTCCTGTCGGTGTGGATCAGCCTGCCGGCACCTCTGAAGCTGTTTCCCAAAAGCCCCCTGAAACCAAGAGAGATTAACGGGGCGGGCAGCTATCACCAGAATCGTGTGGGTCGTCTCTGTCTGTAATGACCAAGCCTTATTGTTAAGCTGTTTTATGTTTGTTTTTGTCAAAACAATTTTATTTTTCATAGACTAAATTTGGCCGATCTGACCCTTGTGTTTTTTGGGTGATGGCTGTCGAACTTTTATGTGTAAACCACAACAATTTCTTCTCTTCTCTTTTTTTTTATTTAACAAGTTTATCGTAGAAAACTGACGTACTTTATTTATGTAGAATTAAACGGTTCTTCCCTTTATTTTCCCCATTGGATGAGTTTTACCGTTAAATTCGTTCTCAAAGAAACTTACGCGCTTCTTTACTGTATTCGTTTTAATACCGTTAATACCTGTTAAACACAAAAACCCTTGTGATGCCGTTATTGATGGTAAGACTATATTACTATGTTGTAATTATAATGCCGTTCATTGGTGTCATATGTACATGTATGTTCTTGTTGTAATTTCGGTATTGTATTAGCCTCACCATTAAACCTTCTTATGAAATCTCTAAGGGACTCATCCCTCCTCTGCCTTACCGACATAAGCTCTCCAGAAGTTCTCTGTCTGGCACTATTACTAACATACTGACCGGTAAACATTTCGACCAAGGTATCGAAGCAATC
The DNA here is from genome assembly GCF_948465745.1 of Chenopodium album. Taxonomy (NCBI): domain Eukaryota; kingdom Viridiplantae; phylum Streptophyta; class Magnoliopsida; order Caryophyllales; family Amaranthaceae; genus Chenopodium; species Chenopodium album. The sequence goes on from NC_137855.1 coordinate 5,828,443, forward strand.
AATTGACCCGTTCTCCAAATTCGAAAACCAATCCGAGGCTGGCCCCGTAAGTGTTGTCGGGAACACCTTGCACCACACGGCATCGGTGTCGGTATAAAGTAACATATGGCTTTCAAATGCGGCTATATACCGCTTGGGGTCTCCTTTGCCGTCAAAGGTGCACGCCGGCATTTTTATCCTTTCCATCTGCTGGTCCAGTACCTCCTGAGTAAAAGGTGATACTCTCGGCCTGACTACAGTCCTTACTCCACGCCTCAGCGGTCCGCTACTAATCTCCTGCTGTCGGGACCCTGAATCCTCTATTTGCGTCCCATGAGTCAGTTGGCGCTGACTGGGAACAATCATTCCTCGATTTTGGGGCGGTGGCGGCGGTTGTTCGTCCGCCTGGTTGAACTGGCTTGCCAGATTCACAATCACAGGAACGGCCGGTGTATTGTTTCGCCCCCTGTTGGCTGCAACTTCAGCCTCCTTCCTTTTTCGGGACATCGCCTTCATTACCCTTGCCGTTACCTCTAACTCCTCTGGGGTAAACTCCTCCATGGGGTCCAACATTCGTGCGGGGCTCCGTTCTGGTGTTACCGGTGTGTTCACAGTACTCCTGTGAAGAAGATGGGTTTCATCCTCCACTTCAATCTCGGGTATTGCATTGACGGTCTTGTTTGCATTGACATTCAAAGTGCTGCTATCATACTGACGGTTTTCGGTGTCTGCTGTCGGTGTTATGCGTTCCTGATTTTCTTCCATGACTGGCGTAGGTTATTTGGACGATAGAAGTTATTACTATCCCCTCCTTCTAGCGCCAACTGTTCCGGGTAGCTCCGGCACAGATAATCTCCGTGGGTGGGTAAAGGTTTACCGTCCAATTGCGCACCTACACAGTCAACACAGATAAGCTAACCCGGGGGTTATCCGGGAATAACCTCTCCGATGCTAAAGTCAGCAATCCGGTAAGAAGAAAGAACGAAGAGAGAGAAAGTGTTTAAGTATATAGAGAGAGAGAGAGAGATTGATTGTACCTTTGGGTGAATATTTGCTTGGGTATATATAGAAGAATAACCAAGCTGGTGCCACCTATAACGATAGGTGGCAAACCGACCTCATAAGCAACAGGTGCCTACGTGGCCTCAAGCAGCTCCCCACGTGGCCGTTTAAAAAGGCCGTTATGGGTACTTAAACTTTCTTATTAATCTTGTTAATCAGTTGTTCCTGTGTTGTGATTGTCTCTTATCGGCTAATTAGGTATTACTACCGGTATTATCCCGTACACTTAGTGAGTTTCTACCACCGACTTGAAAGTTGTTTTTTCCTTAATAAGGACTCATAAGTGAACGTGTCTTACATATGATAGCCCATAAATTGTTGTTATTGACAGCTAGATGAACTTTCTAACAGAAACTAATAGTGCCAGTGACTAGTTCCTTTCATAGAGTCAACTAATCTTCATAGTAAATTAGTATGCGATAATTTCATCTAATAGTTGCTAGTTCATATTATATAGTTCATGTTATGTGATTACGGTGTAATTATTTAGGTTCTCTTATAATGGATGATTGGTGCCACACGTATAGAGTATATTTCGATGTAACATGATATTGCAAGAGAAACAAAGGTAATGTTACTAATACATGTATATTATTGCTCTTTGACAATATTTTTTTATTTTTTTCTAAAAGGGGATTTATGTGAGATTTCTAGAGGAACATAAAATGTAAAGTGTAATGTTAAAATGATTGTTACACATTTAGTTGTGCTACAGAGTGTTTGTTATCTTCAATTTTGAGACTGTCTTCGAGTTCAAAGTTAAGACAAGTTTGAAATTTTCAAGCTTGAGTTTGTGTTATTCCAATCGAGATTATTGAGCCACACTAATTAAGCTTAATATGACCCCTATCTAGAGATTTAATTAACATAAGTTAAAACAAAAATTAAGAATTTTTGTGTCCAAACTTGTGATTATTTGGACTATTATTTCTAGAGCTACTATGTCGTGTAATAATGATGTAGATATACATACATTGTCTCATTCTAGTGTATTGATTAGGGAACTAAATAATGCATGATTCACTTAATTGAGATGAAACATATTGGACTCAGAAACATAATTAATCAAACTATGCATAAATTAAGATTAGATTACTACTAAGATGTTGCTTAAAAGGCATGAAATAGACAAAAGTATGCTTTAATTTGAGGTTCCTCTGCTCTTCTTTACCCTCTTAATGGTGCATTTAGGTCAAAAAGAGCAACCAAAAGTGCAAAAAAGTGACCTTTTGCTTTGCGTATGAGTCTTCTAAGACCTTATTGTTTATGAATTTTATATAATCTATAGTTGAATACTCTGAATTAATTATATTTCAAGACAAGAACAATGTTTAGTTAACCTTTTATTGTTCAAGAATCAAGACTCTCATGAGAAAGATTGAAAGCTTATATAACAATAATAAATTTAAAAGATAATCAACCATCTTAAAAATTATCACTTGTTGGAAAAAAATTTCCCCAATTGAGACCGGACTCACAAATCCGAATTAGTCGAACTCTAGTAGGCTCCGATTTTCTAGCTATACTTGCATAAAATAACAAATACTATAAAGGATAATCAACCATTGTATAGTTAATGACATTAGACTATATGCTATTAACTATGACATAGTCATGTATACTTTGTTTGTAGTAAGAGAATAAAGCATAAAATTATTGTACGATAAAATGTAAACCTTTATTATAATTCAGGACTTATTCGGATATAATATAAAAACATAGATTTTTATAGTTAGCTAAACAAATTCTCTAAAAGCAAATGAAATATTTATCTTATTATTATTAAAAGAAAGCTTGACTTTGTCACCATCTTCAATTTTTCTATGGTCAACATATTCAGTAGGAACATGTAAGTTGCAACGAGAGGTGCCCTGTCCACGCTGTAACTGCACGTTCATATCAGTAACATAACCTGTCTCTGTATCATGCACTTTTACCTCTGTTGATTTATACATCTTAATTTCTTCCTTTTGATCTTCACTCAAATTGTCATGCAGATTCTCCCAAAAATGATATTGTGGAAACGAAAAACTTTTTTTGGACTGCTTGTATGTCGCTTCACACGACATGATAAATTTATCAAGGGGCTGAAACCTTAAGCTAATGGTTAGAGCCTTACGACTAATTAATAATTTTGAATTACCTGGGGGTTAACTATAAAGTACAGAGTATTATTTATATGAGAACTGAGTGCATAATAAGAAAGTATATTAGTATTTACTATAAAAAAAAATTAGCACGGACCAAATCAAATCAAATCATTATATTTTTGGTGAAAATATTATCACAATGTTTTCTCTTGTATTGCATTTACCATTATAATTTATTACAATGAATATTTAATTTTCCATTTATTTGGTGAGCTTTTACTAGCTTTTGTAAATAAATATTTACCATCACATATCTTTTTCTGATTTTAAGTAATCTATATGACCACAAATATTTTGCGAATGATGAAATGAAAATTTAATTAACAAATTATTCAAATCGTGAATTGCGTAGTATCACATGATATGGTAAACCTTAGATTCCCATTACATGCAAGAGTATATTTTGTAATCTACTCAAAAATAAAAAGCATATATATTCTGTACAATATTCTATAATGTGCCATTCTATTAATTAAATGGCTATCTTGTTAATACTGTATATTATTAGATGATCTACCACTAGTAAATCTTAAATTTCCCAAAAATTTACTACTCCGTAAGAAATATTGTTCTAATCAAAAAGAAATTTTCATAATATTCGTTGTCGAGAGCTATACATAAAATGAAATACGAAGTACTCTGTATTATAGAGAATTATTTAGGGGAGTGTAAGAGAGGTTTTTTTTTTTTTTTTTTTTTTTTTTTTGAGGGAGTATTAATTTAGACTCACTACATTTAAATATAACGCCAAGCAACAAGGTGTAAATCAGTTTGATAGTTTCCCAACATTAAAACATTTGAAATCACAGCTGATGGCCTGCGCGGTTGGAGAACGAAATCTATGCACTTCTGGGTGCTCAAACAGGAGACGAAAAAATTAAGAACCCAGAAGTGATGAATGACAACCTAGCTAGAGTATAGAAGAAAATTTATCCATTTAAGTTTTTAACCTTTAACCAAAAAAATGGTATTGAATTGATGACAGTGGGAAATACACAACACAAAGCATGAATAAAATGAAGAACTTAAGTTTAAGTGAAGATTATACTCACTAATTTTTCTTCAAGACAAAATTCTACAAGCCTTTTATGTACATTGACATAGATTGTGGGAGCTCAACTGATTTTCCAAAGGGGTGTCAGGGTACCTTATATGATCGATAGCAGCACAAGTGCACAACAGTTCTCTATATCTCTCTTTTCTACAAAAGGATCTCCATTCCATCGGGTTTGCAATCATATACCAAGCTAAAATTCAGTGTCAAAACAAGAGACCAAGACTCGGCTGACCATGGACCTGGCAAATGGGATGTAACTCAAACTGTACCTGCAAATACATAGTAGATTTACAAGACACTGTAAGCAATGGATATATATATATATATTAAAAAAAAAAAAAAAAAAAAAAAAAAAAAAAAAAAAAAAAAAAAAAAAAAGAGAGAGAAGAAAAAAAAAGACTTTTGAAGCAAAGGATTAAATTTTTGGCATGTATAAACAAATTAAACACAATGGTCTTCAATATTCAAAAGACCCACAACACAATTTTTTCCTAGGTTCGAAATTTTAGACATACCAAGTTAGAGCACCAAACTCCAAAGTGATTGCCAAGAGTGTCAATAGCTTGTTATGAACCTGCCCAAGTGATCAAGCACAGTTTATTTACATCAGAAATGGATACGTAACTAAAGAGAAGAATCAAAGTACACTACATGACAAAATACAGATGATACTTACATAGAGGGCGCAAAACAGTGCAATAATCATGCTTGCAAGATATAAGGCAGTTGCATATATACGCACGGGATCAAGCATCATTGCCACTTGCCTTTTTGGGCCAATAAGGAAAGCTGTGCTGCCACACAATATCCAACATAATAAACTCTAGTCAGAGAATATAGTATTTTTAACCCCGAAATGTCCAACTATTCTAGGTCATCAGATTAAGCCAGCTGATGGATCCATCATCTCAAACTAAAAAGGAGAAGACACATGACCAGAAACCTTATTTAAAACAGGAGAGATGGAAACCTAAGAAATAAAAATATTAAAAATATATACACGGTATAACAAGAACCTAAACAAGAAATAATAAAAGAAATAGATACATACCTCCCAATAGCAAGCAAATTTCCAAGGGTAAAAGCAATACCAAACTTGATCGGATTGAAGAACACAAGCATGGACTGCACGGTAACGAAGAAGCGTTCAAAATTATTAATGTCAAGAAAAACTTGTCTCCATAGTGAAATACAGAGTGACGTTAATAATAAGCAGAGCACATAAGGACTAAGATTTATTTATTTATTTTTGTTGCTAGAATTATTAATCGTCAAAAAAGTTCCTATAATCTTAGCAGCAGTCATGAAGGACATCCATATCCCAATTTGCATGTATGCAACATTGTACAAAGTGAATAATTTTTTATTTTTTATATAAGAAGGATCATCAGTGTTGACTTAACGCTCAAACAAGCGAAAGACAGATAACCTACATCCCAATCAAGACTGCAGCAGAAATGAAGAGCACAATAGGGGAGTCTAGATAATGCCCCATCCTTTTCTTTTCCACAATCCTTTTCTTTCTTATGTTACTGCAGATTGTACTGGAGATGTGAAGGAACAAGGCAAAGAATATGGTTCTCAAGTTATATTCAAGGCAGGAGTAACTAAAATAATGCTCAACCATAATCAAATCTACACTCTTTTATAAAGTTCATGTCAACATTGCAAAATAGGCAACAAAATTCAAGGGTCCTCAACTAATTAACTATTTTTACTTTAAATTTTTAAATTAAAATTGTGTTTCTTAAGTTCTTAACTTCTTAAGAAGCTGTAGTGAAGGTAGAGGCATTCTGCATCCGGACTCAGGAATAAGATGACTTCTTAAGAAGCTGTAGTGAAGGTAGAGGCATTCTGCATCCGGATTCAGGAATAAGATGAAAAAAGAGGATACACACTTATATAAGACAAATTGAACTGTGTTCCTGATCTATTGGAATTTCGGAACCTATAACAAGCAACCAAATATCGAACAAAGATTTGTGACAATTCCACGCTTACCAAAAATGTACAAGTCAACCCAGCAACAAAGCATATGGCAAAGCCTTGAATTCTCTGCAGCAAGAAAACGAAGACAAAGCAATAGTTAAGTAGCTAAACCAAAAAACATATACAAAATTAAAACCAGTACAAGGCAGCATTGACACTGAAAAGGGAAAAAAATTGATAAATAAAATAGATGGTACCAAATGATGGAAAGTTAAAGGGGCAAAGAAGAGGATAGAGGTGGCAGGAGAAGAATGACATGACACATGACTTACTCCAACTCTCGCTCCATTGGAGGGATTCAAACAAGGATTCTACAGATATCTAGGTTCTAAAATATCCAAACAGCAATAGTGTATAACCTCCCCTTCCCATAGTGTATAACCTCCCCTTCCCTTCAATCTACATAGAGTATGCGGACAGTTTCCTTAGTATCATGTCCAACAGTGTTTGATGATTTGAACCCCTGTTTTTTCTTCAAACGCTGGTGATAGATCCCTCCACCACCCACGATAACATCGATGTAAAGATCCCTCCACCGCCAAAGAAGATATGTGTCCTAACACTAATCAACTATTTTGGCACATATGCTGGCAAGTGCAAGGGAATTTCCTTGACTAATAAAAAGCTTCAAAAGCAAAGTCACAACAATACACCTCTTTTGTTGCTTCAGTGTGATAAAAATTGGTAATGACGATTGTAAATGAATAGTCCATTAGGCATGAAGAAATGCCAACTTATGTCCAAATAGCTGAAAACGAAATTAAGCAAGCAGATCCTAGGTACCAAATGCACTATTAGTTATAACATAATCCTAATATTCCTAAATCATGTGTTCTATACAAGGAGTAGTATAGGCCTATTCAGACATCATGGATATTCACTCAAATGGCACTTCAATCCACATATCTGGGACTTACGAATTTTTGAATACCTAAATTTACACAAGTACTCCGCATCAAACAAGTTTTCTTTTTCCACCAACAAATTCGTGACTTCTATATAGAGAGCAATATATGTCTCTAAGGACACGGCAAGCACAAAAGCTAGCTCAACACGTAGGTAAGCCTACACAACAGCACAACTACACATCCATTTAAACTTCAAGTCAAGCACACCCTTATCCTTTCAATAAGATTAATGAGGGATCCAAAGATCATAAGTTGCTATCAGATTTTGAAATTTAATATTCCACCATTACTCTACAAGCCATAAGTTGGTCACATAAAGGCCCATGGTGACCTTTAGCTAATGAAAGGAGGTATGTATAAAAAGAGTCATATTGATTATTCAAAGGCAAAGTGGAAGGTTTTAACCACTCAAATGGACTCCTGAAGTGTCGTGGGTCCATGGGAATCACCCCAACCTCTTTCTTTTCCGGGTCCGAAAACGTCAAAAAATATCCAAAATTGAAGGCTATAATCCACGTTTTTTGACCAAATTTGAAGGTTTTTGGACCCAATGTAGAAAAATCTGGGGATTGTAGGGGATACAACTTGGGGTCATATAATGTTGTTCGGAACCATGTATCACCAATATATAAAGGATTGTGGTGGCCTTGAGTCAATTAATAGAGGTATATATGTAAATTGCTAAATTAATCGTTCGAAGGCAAAGAGGATGGTTCTAACCATCAAAATGGCCTCTTTAGGTGTCGTGGGGTTCATGGGAAGAACCTTGACCGATTTTATTTCCAATTCCAAAAATATTCAAAATTGTCCAAAATTGAAGGTTATAATCCACAAAATTAGCCCAATTTTGGAAGTTTTGGGATACGGTGTAGAAAAGTCTCAAGATAATATGGGAATGTGTTTGGAACCATAAATGACCATTAGTTGGCCATATGAAGTCTTGTGATGACCTTGTATTAAATAAGAGAGGCGTAAGTCATAAACAGAGAAATTGGCATTTTAAAGGAAAAATGAAGCATTCAAACCACCCAAATGGACTCCTAGGGTGTCTTGGGGTCCATAGGAGCTATCCCGACATATATCCTTTTCCAAAAAGTTGAAAATTGTCCAAAATTAAAGGAAGTAATTCACTTGTTCGGGCTAATTTTGCGATTTTTTTAAAAATTGAAGGAATGGTATGTTTGGCAACAAAACAAAGCTTACTGATATGTCTTATAAAGTCTTGAGGATGAGTTTGGTTCATCTATGTGGCTAGGCAGTGAAGAGCTACAAGATATGGTTATTTATATGACCAACTTGGCATTTCAAGGTCTATGAAGTCCTTAATTTTCATTGTTGTTGATATTCCCAAATTCATTACCTACCATAATATTCCAATACAATGTTGATGAGACCATTATACTAAAATACTATATTAGTGTTGTGTTTGTTACTCAACATTAATCAATCAATGTTGACTTTAGTCTATTTAGATACATTTGTTCATTCATAATGGAATGGATGGATTGAAGCCTTTTCATTCATATACTATATTATTAATTTTTATATTCTCCTTGTCAAGCAATAAAATAGTGTTGACCTTGTTAACCTCCAACATGCATGATAACTCAAAGAGGTGGTGCCTAGCTTCTAAACTAGTTGACATAATTCTTTGTAGATAGATGAACCTCAAAAGTAGCTCAAAGGGTGGGAACGCCTATAACATAATACAAGTATAAAATTCCACTTCATCCCCCAATAAAACCATGATTTGAGATGGCCTCATGTTCTGCAAACTGAATTGTAGTATGCAAACAGGAATACAGGATCCACAAAATCAGTTGAACTTCTTGGGAACATATCACAAAGCAACGCAATAAAACATTTTTGCACGTTTGCTAGCTGATTCTGGTCTAATTTTTTTTATAGCTCCACACCTCTAGATATAAACCATGTTCTGAAGAGATGTACATCAACGTAAGACATCATAACTATAGCATTTAACTACATGCCACCAACTCCCAAACAAAAACTCTACACATCAAGGCCCGAGAAACGATCAAAGCTCAGAAACAATGCAAAGAGCAGGAATCTATAATGCACTAATACAATCACAAGTTTGTAATGAATTCACAAATTCACTAGGAGAGTAATTATGCTAGCGGCTCCAAATTGTACTCCCAAGTGACATTGTCATATGCTCATAGAGTCTATACTCCAGGGCACACAGCTCGCCGCTACGATCCATACACAGTTGAATGACAGAACTCCATCATCTCTACTCAGACCAGATATAGCACATTAATAGCTGCTGTTCCCAAAGTAACATTACATTCTATGCCCAAATTACTGATTAACGAGTATCAATTCTTAAAGAGAGAAAATTTGGCACATTCTCTAATACCACTACAAATTAAACCCGAAAATTCAATTGCAATCAGAGTAAGCAATCAAATAAAACTCAATAAAGCACACAATCAACCAAAATTAACCCTAATTGAAAGTAAAACAAAGAATTAAGTGCAGATCAAACGAAAATTGATCAAATTCTACGAAAATGCATAAAAAAACAAGGGTTTTAAGACCAAGAAAAATAAAATGGAAAAATTAGAGACCTGTTTGGTGGACAAAGTGCAATTACGATTGAATTCATCCATGAAAGAGGTATCATCATCAGCAGAATTAACAGCAGCAGATTCTTCATCGTCTAACTCCATACCAACAAGCATCTTCATTTTTTCAACAGGTTGGTAGCTCTTCACCTTATCAAATGCTTCGCTTAATCTCTCCATTTTCTCTCTCTTGGAGATCCAGAGAAAATCGAAAATGGCGATCAAGAAATCTGGAAATTGGAAATGGAGGTTATGGTGGATTTGGTGGGTGGATGAGTGAAGACTGGAGTGAGAATGGGGAGAGAGAATGAAGAAAGTAGAAGAAAGAGTAAAATGTTAGTTTTAGGGAGAGTGACAATTGGATTGTAAGTTAGGCCTTATGTCATGTCTTGGGTCAGGCCTCAGGCTCCTTGTTGTCTTGTTGAGGTGATAAACGAGTTATTTGGATTGGATACGATTTTTTTTTTTTTTTTTTTTTTTTTTGAGGGTATTTGGATATTATGTTTGTGTAAGAGTTATGTGATGTAATAAATGGGTTATATTATGTTTGTGTAAGGGTTATGTGATATAATAAATGGGTTATAAAAGGATGGGTAAAGTTTGTATTGATTCTTGCTCATTTATCATGTTTTGTTGCTTATTCATATTTCTTAAGTTACGTTTAGCTTATATTGGTCCTATCGGATTAGAGATAGTTATAGAATGCTAGCGTAGTTGGCTAATTTTTACCAATCTCTCTCTTTTATACCTTAATCGTGGAGCCTAAGTTGTGGCGTATCTCAGATGGTTTGATCTTTGGTGATGGTGAATATAATAGTCGCGTCATGGGATTGAAAGCAATACATATACTGTCAATGTATTTTTGAGTTATTTAATTTAAAGTTGATAAGCTTGGTCATTTCTTGTTTGAAGATCTATGAACCTTGTAAATGTTGTCATCTAAATCATTTTTTAAATTAGTAAGTATGATGGTTAATCATTGTTAACTTTGACTTAATTTATCAATAGATAATAAACGTATTGATCAAACTATGCATGACAAAAATATACTTTAACAAGTTGTTATTATTTGGTTTTACAAATGGGTTAAGGTCATATACAATGATGAGCATGACATATAACTATATAAGATATGAGTCATATGACTTGTTCTTCTGAAATGTCGTCAAAAGGTATCAACACTCAAAATCTTAATCTTACATATACAAATCTAATACAAGTATATTGAATTACATATATATTGCATGGCACTACATAAATTCTAAACAAAATACATACTTGTATATAGCACTAGTTTTACATAAGAAAAGTAAAAGCATTCTCACAACATATATATTAATATATATCTAATATACATTACAAGAATATCCTCAAACCCTACCAATAGTGTTATTCATATTGTTGTAATTTGTCATTTCTACGTGGGGTGTCCCTGATGAAAGAAGTACGTAACTAATCAATTAATTTTCCTACAATCTCTACGAACTTCTCCTTTAGCTCCTTCTTTGACATCGAGCAAGCTCATCTTAACCATGGCGCGTTGAAAATCCATGAAGAACAAGGCTTCATTCATGGCATAACCATTGACAAAGCCTCGAGTTCTAGGGCTATCAAATAAGGTTTGATCAGAAGTAAGCAAACCAGCCTTGTTTTGTAATGCACGGAAATAAAGGTTGTCAAAATCATTCCTTGAGGCATCAAAGGGTTGTTCTGCTTTATCACCAGCACTACATGTCTTAGTAAGTGTACTAGCAAAATTAGCATCTAATGATGGGTCCACTTCATGTGCATTATCAAATTTGCTTAGTCTATTCTTGAATGAGGCGCACCTTGCCACTCCCAATGTGTGGGCTCCTACATCAAGTAATCAAGGAATAAAACAAGATTAGATGATAAATAGGAATATGTTGCATACTATATTAACATATTGTGAGTGGGGTTTGTATTATTTTAATACTTGTATGATAGGCATGATATAGGCGAAATTCAATTCAGGTGTTAGGTAACGTTAGTAAGCGTGTTTGAAAACTTTATCAAATTAAGTTTTTGCTTAATTCTAACACGTGTAATCAATCTATCATGTTGTATGATGATGATAATGGTAAAAAAAAATTGTTGCACGACTAAAATTATCATGTCACATAATGATTAACATATCTAATTTTGAATGCTTCTTCAAAGTTTTACTTGCTTTATACACGACGTATCAACTAAATTAGTTGACGTCTGTATGTATGACCAAAGAAAGTACACAACATCTAGAATTTATAATGAAATAATGTGTCAAGAATGTAAAATTTGAAGAATAGTGGTACCTGACAAAGCGACCATATCTTGAATAGTAAAGCCGCGTTGTCCAAAAACTCTAATGAGTTCGGAGCTATTGAAAGTGGGAAAAGGAAGATTGATTGTGTCTTCTATTTTTGATCTTCTTCCATCTTTCCTTCCTTTTGGTATGTCATAGATTGGACCACCACTCTACATTAATTAAAACTTCAAAATAAGAATGAAAGTGATCATGCTTTATATTTCTTAAAATATGCTTTATATTTCTTAAAATTGCATGATGATAGTAATTGCGCTTCATCAATTTTGGCACATACTCATGCAATGGTGCACAACACTACCCTTATCGGTTGTCAATTAATTTCATCACTAGTTTAAATAAAGTTAGATATAAATGACAATTTTAATTTGCATGGATAAATTAAATTACTCCGTATTTAGATGTATGACCCAATATTAGAATGAAAATCAAATTAAGTATTATCTTACCAAGAAAACTGCATCTCTAGCAGCCATGGCAATAATATCAGCACAAGAAACTACTCCAGGACATTGGTCCTCGAGTTCATCCTTTATATTATCTATGAGTTCATATCCTCGCAAGCTTAGATTTCCCGGAGAATCCTTCTCCGCTGTATTATCCTTTGTCGAGTCAATAAGGATGGATGCATCACATCCCTACATACAAAAAACAAATCGTTTACAAATAATTCGAAATTTCAAAGAGATCGTTCAATTCCATATAATATGCATTAATCGTTAATTAAACACAATGCAAAATTACCTGTATCCAACAGTCATGGAAATGCATTCTTAAAAGAGGGCCAGCCAAGGTAGGATCATCTTGAAGAGCTCTAGAAACTGCATCTCTAACAATTCCATCAATCATTGGACAACTCATGATATAATAATTCATGGACACTGCATCAACTCCAAACCTAAATCCCTTAGCTACCATCCCCATCAATAGCATTGCCTCGATAACGTATCGAAACATCATCCTAGCAATGCTTAAGGAAGATTTACTAGAAGATAATGGTAACATTATAATTTTTGTTTGGTAGGCTTATTAGTTATTACTATGAAGATTATTATTTTGTTGTATATGAATTGCTTAAGAAGTACCTAGATGTATATATAGAGGGTGGGAAATGGCTAGTTGCAAAAAAAAAAAAAAAAAAAAAAAAAGCACAAAGACATACTATAATGGATATAGAAGATGATGAAAGTGGAAGATTGTAGTGGGCCATAATAATCTAGGGTTCCACTTAAGAAAAATTGGGAGATGTTCAAAAACATGATAATCCTAGTTAAATAATGTAATGCATGCTTGATTGCATGGTAATAGACACGTTAACATGGTTAAGATTATAAGATGTTAATGGTTCATAATGCTCCACCGCCCGCCAAATATATAAATGTGACTAGGAATTTGGGTAATTGCTAAACTTAGCTTCAAGCCATATCATGAACAAAGACATTTTCTTAATGTGCATTGTTGATTTCTACATGTATAAAATACTAGATGACATGTCAAAAGCATTTTCAAGTTCAGAGTCAAACTTAGTCAAATTCATACTCCATAATAAAATCGGCCTTATACAGGAAAAGTAACTCTCATGATAATCGTTATTGGATTATTTTTAAAACTCAAACCTGGAAACTTTTGTCACGGTGGAATAAGCCTCTCTATACTAGCTAGTCCATACAAAGTTCGCACATTTGTTAGGGTTTCTGTGTATTTTTTTTGGTAAGGAGACAACTCATATTAGAAGGGTTATATAATCCTCTCATATATTGGTGAGATTTGAGCCCTTGTCTCACATTTGTTTGATGAAATGAAAAATGACAAGTTTCCAAACATAATACTACCTTCGAATTTTTTTTAGTTGCAATTTTGGAATTGCAACTAAAAAAATCGGAGGTAGTAAATAATACTATACTTGTCGTGGGACATGTATACATGTAGTGAGATAATTAAATAAAATGTCATTAAGTGTACGTGGTTTCATTTAGATATTAGATATAGACCATGTATAGTAATAGAATTATCTAGATTTTTAAAAATAAAAATTAAACTAGCTTAGTGAGAAGTTGGCATGAGAAATGATTATGATGAGTTGAAGAAGGAATGATATACGTCGTATAGTTTGGTCTTCGTCATGATTCTCAACTTGAAACGAAGTCTACGCCACACATTATCAGCATTCAGCACGCTTCTACTGGTTGTTCTTGAAAGTATATTGGTATCCAGCATTCCAGCAGCTGAAGTTTTCAAATGCAAGACTACTCGTGCAGACGTAGAATTCTAGAAAACTACTCCATTTGTATCCATCTAAAGAAAACTGAACTGTTTCCCACATAAATTGTTTATCAGGGGTATAATCGTCTTTTTATGTACAAGTGGAGGGGAATATACATGTTTTCATGTACTAGTGGAGGGGTATATACATGTTTTCATGTACTAGTTGAGGGGTACATGTGTAATTTCCTCATCAAACAGTAAATGCAAGTTGCAAACAATAATTGGACAGCTCACCAAAAGTACTGAATAAATGACCACGTTTTTTCAATATATTTACATAAATGCCACCAGATTAACAAAAACTCGTTATCTAACAGATAAACTTGTATTTGCCGAAGAAAAATTGCAACTATTTGACATATGCAATATACGACGTACAATTATTACAATTGGTATTACAATTAATTATTTTTTTTTATATATCTCATATACATTTACTAATCCGATAATTAATACTTTAATTACTATAATTATATGAATAGTTTAAAAGTCAAAGTATTGTGATTTCTTCTAAAGCGAAAGGAATAATACTTTTAAGTACAGTTTTCGTATGATATTATCTGAGATTTGCAAGTTAGATACTCTTTCGTCTTTGAAAGATAAATTTAATTTTAATGCTTCAACATCTTTCATGTTTTATAATAGAAATTGAACTACAAACACCTTTCATTTTGATGTACTAGGTCTTTAACAAGTAATTTTCCCTTGTAAAAATTTGATCTATGTAGCATAAACCTCTTCCAAATAGAGGAGATAAATTCATCCTAATGGTGGATGAAAGTTCCTCACAAAAATAAGGAAGAAATCATTAATCTAACCTATGAAGCAACAAAACAGAAGAATAGACAGCAAAATTAAGATATAACCATATTATAACTTTTCACTGACAAATAAAGGCTGGAGTTTGGGAGAGCAAAAATAGGCATTTTAAATTTAAAAATTTTAACTTCTTTTTAAAAAAATAATTCTCAATTCGAACATGATTTAACATAAGATATGTTTAATTATATTTTCCCATTTTGGAATTGTCTAGAAAACATCTATTGCAACATATATGATGCTTGAAGTAGCAAAAGAAGATGAATCTTATAATTTACTCGTATGTATTAATTTTAGAAACATCACGAAACATATCGTGATATGTTTACATCACTCCAAAATGCCACAATGCAAAAGGAATGACAAGCTAAGCATATTGACCTAAAATAAAATAATTTAGTACTCCATAACATTATTTCTTAATTATTAAACAAAAGTGAGGGTACATCATCATTACCATTTGATTAGCACAACATTGATCATGTTTAAGCTTTTTGTATGTTTATTAATGCCAAACAAAAACAACATTTGAAGTAGGATATAATAATATTAATGTGATATGTATGAATGTTGTTACATTATATGCTAAGCAATATAGTTGAGTGGCAAAAACTAAAACTTTAAATTAAAGCAATGAAGTGGAAGAATGGAGAAGGACAACTGAGCTGGTTTCCATACTCTTTGGTTACTTATACAACTAGTGCTATCTACGCGGCTATAGTGAATAGTATGAATACTCTTTTATAAGTCAACGAGTCGTGAGTAGTTTGATGTTCATATAAAATACGGATTACTTGAAAGTAAATGGCTCTTACTTTCGTGCTTACTTATTTTCTAAATTAAATATTTTTTAGGGTCTGTTATGATTTGTCGAACTGAGAAAATTAGAAACTGAACTGAACTTAAGTTGAAAAGAACAGACCCTTAACGTTAACGTAATTACTTTAACCAATTAGTTTGAAGTTCAGGTAATTTATCAGATTTCCTGTGCTCTCTGTTTATTGCAATAAATGATTTGAGAACAAAGGATCAAGATAGAATGAAGAAAAAAAAAAAAAAAAAAAAAACCCTTTATCAAAAGTAATAATTTTAGGTGTGAAATGCTTCCCAAAAGAGACAAGTGATAGTAAATTCCCATATGCAACCAAACCAGGCCTTAATGGTTAATGATATGCAATATGGTATGGATGACGGAGTGGAAGGGCCGTCGCTCAATGGATAAAAGTTACTTACCTTATTATAAAACAGAGAAAGTGAATACAACCAATGAAATATAAGTACAGAAATATTACCAATATAAAATAAATCAACTGCAGATTAAGTTAGATTTTTTTTTTTCCTGTCATTTTTTAACTTATCATTTCGTATCTACAAAGGCACAAAGCTCCATCGTGCGCAGTTAGAGTGCATAGCATTTACAAATGACAAAAAGAGTTGGAGCTTGAATTAAACCCAAAAAATTTAAAAGGGATTCCTACTGACTAGAGTGACTACTGCAACTGAAGTGTTCTTCAGGCCCTTCTGAAGATATGTACATGTTTCCTCGTCGGCCTGAAAGAAAAAAAACCCTAAAAAGGAATTTACAAGGGCAAAAAACAAAAACCAAAAGGTCTAACCTAACGTACATCGAACAGCATAGCCAAGCTTTTCCCACCTCCACCACCGATCATGATAGACTCATCCTTGCAGTTCAAGCCTACATTATCAATGGCCATCTTGCTCGTGCCTCCGCACTTAATGCAAAGAAACTTTGCTGGCACAGCTTCAGAGTCCAGAATTCCAGCACACCTAGTGTGCTGCCAAACACCACACCCATCACATGCCAACATTCTCTCTCCATCGTCATCATGGGCCCCACAGCCACACTCTACTGTCCATCGCTCGACCCCTCTTTCAGAACGGAAACGGCCCAGCCCGTTCTTCAAGGAACACCTGCCCTGAATCCTCACAGTCAGGAGGGAAGGAAACAAAAGCCTGACTTGGGTGGAATCCTCTACACCTCGATAGTCAACTAGCTCTTCTGCTTGGAACCCTTTAAGCATTATGTAAACTTCCTGAAAAACCTTTGAAGCTTCAACTTTAAGGTCAGAAATGGTGGCCTTTAGTGGTAGTGCAATGAGTTCTGGTGGTGGCCTTATAGTGTGCTCTTCTGATAGGTACTCAGGTAGTTCTACTTGGCAATATATCAAGATTGCAGAGGGATTCTCAGGTGGTAATGTGGTCTCAGGCTTGTAGTTCTTCACAAACTGCTTGCAATCAAGAAGTCTTGACGCTGCACTGATGGCACACTCCCTTCTTCCCTTGGGTCCAAAGTTCATCATAGTCAGGGGATGAAGTAGATTTTCATACAAAAATTTCATGTCCTGTAGAATTTTTTCTCTGGATGGGTAGTTCAGAGAAGAAGGATATGTACACCCAGAATTGCCTAACAGAGAAAAGTTTCCAGACTCGACCCTGAAGATGAATTTCAATTAGATATCAGAGTTTGCACAGCTTGAAAAACAATACTAACATAATTTAGAAGCATAAAAAATAGAGAGGAAACAAGGAAAATGCTTACCTATACTCAAGTGCACCAGTATTAGGGTTACAACGAGCATGAACAATCATTCCTTCAGGAGTCTGCTTGCCACCAAGTTCCTTGAGACAGTAATCCAGTAGCTCTGGAGAGCCTACTTTACAAACAGCCCCTCTCAAGGTACGCCAACTCACCCATTTGGAACCTGTAACTGCACGTAAAACTCTGATCATAGCAGCCTCAACTCGTTTGATGTCACTAGTCGTCCATGCACATAAGACCCCTGGTGCACAAGATCGACGCTTTTTGAACGAATCTTTAATGACAAGGGATGATTTTTGCACATCATGGACCAGACTCATCACAAAGTGAAAGAGGTCCCTCATATTTACAAGCTCACATTCTGAGAGAGACTGGTAAAAAAATATCAAATCCTGAATGTGAGTGCGTGGCTTCCTCCCTTGACAGATAAAGAAAGAGAGTGGCAAATGGGAGAGAGTTTCAACAGCCTCTCTATAGGAATCTTGAGTAAGAGCAAAGCTTCCAGACCCAAACTCATAGCCCCAGTTCCCATACCACGGGTGACCCTTTGTAATAGCATGAAGAAGCCGATACTCCATCCCATACTTTTTGGATACATCCATGACACTGATCTTTCTGTTGATGTTTAAAAAACAACATTGTAGGGTCTTAAGAGGTGTATAGGAAGTTAGGTAGGCATTAAAACATAATTGATGTAATTATACTTACAAGACTTGGGAGTGACCCCCATTTAACTTGATTACAAAGCCACATTTGGAATATTTTGAAAATTACTGTAGTATTGAGATTGCTATGTGGATATTGTCTTTTTAGAATAGTCATATACCATCCACTATTTAGTTATTTTTTTTAGAAAAATTGATACAGAAATCAGTATGTTTACCTAAGAAAAATATATTATAGATCAGATAAAAGTATATCTCCTCCATACCACCACCACCTTCTCCAATCTCTTTTTTCAGCTTTTTTTTTTTTTTTCTTTCACGCTTTTTCCCTCTCTCTCTCTCTTTTTTTTTTTTTTTTTGAACTTTTTTTAATGAAAAATTGTTGCTCATTTTATCTTCAACAATACCACACTCATGCACCATATTTCATCCTCTTACCTTTTTTTTCACATCCTCACACCTTTAACCCCCACAAAATAATGGACTGAGATCGAGTATCCCAATCAAAATCAGACATTCACTTAGGTTATAAGGGAGGAAAAAAAAAACTAAACTTTAAAAACAAGGACACCCGAATAGAAGATGGAAAAGAAAGTTGCTCATTATATTTGCAAACTTATTAATCTCTAATTTTTCATGTTTTTCATCCTCAAGAAAGTACAGAAAGGTAAGAACACCATGTACAATCAAGAGTCCTAACCTGACTCCAAGATATTTACATAAGCGATCCCAGAAGTCCATGATATCAGTTCCTGAAAGGACCCTTGAACCACCTTCTCTACCATTGACTCTAAGAAGGTGTCCATATCCATTAGCATGGACAACACCGTGCAATAGATGAGTAGTGTCCTCCAACTGGTTATAGACCCAGTCTTCAGTCTCATCAGAAGTCATCACATGCTGGCATGTCTTACACCTATAAGAGGCAAATGACGACTTAGTTATTGAAATTAATCAACAATATAGCTTTTTAAAATGTAAATTCAAGATATGTGTTCCACTGCTACAAACATACATTTTTAAGAAAGAGCAAAGAAGATATTTTAAATAAATATAGCAATCCAATCACAAGACAGACTTTTTTCTGCTTTCATTCAACTTCTTGATTGAGTATGAAGTAACAATGCCTCCACAAAAATAAGGGACCAACAACCCAAATTTCTTCAAATATCAATAGTATATACTCACAATCAAATTTGATCAATAATACCAACAAGTGGACAAACACAGAACAGACAAAAATGTGAGAAAAATAAAGTAAACCAATTGTTTACATCTTACCAATTAAAAGAAATACAAACTCTAACACAGCAAAGTCAACAATCATAAAGTTTCAAGTACTACATTATTATCAATTAGTGTCACATTCAATGATTCAAACACCAAAAATGATTCAAAACTTGATTACTGCGTTACCACACTTATTTATCACTCCAGACAGTTGTATAATAACATGAAAAACAAATTTCAAGTAGGTGTTGCCTTTATATTCACAACATAACAATGAAACTGCAAACCAAACAATATGAAAATAATGAACAGGGGAATGAATACGGGCTTGGATCAAATCTCGTCTACATCACTTCCCTTTTCGATAGCAACACACACAATAAAATAATGAATGGGGAATAAGTAGCTCACCTAGGATCAGCAAGATGGATTGAATCACCACATTTAGGACATGGCTTAACAAACCCACCAATTGAGTTCCCATCTGCTTTAATTATGAAATGATACCTCTTTGTGCATACTGGATGCCCACTCCATCCTACACAACAAATTACACAAACATATTCAGTACAAAAATAATATTTTATGAATATAAAAACCATAGGTTATAATTTTATACAAGTAATTCATGAATAATACAAACTGAATATTGATTTTGTTTTGTTATTATTATTATTCCTAAAAATCTCAATTGTGTGACTAGATGGCCCCCACAGTGTCTGAAGTGGACTCAAAAATATTTCTGGATAAATCAAATATCCAAATCAAAATATTATTATTATTATTAATTGATTAATATTTACGATTTTACCCTTTAATCAATATCAAAATCAAGGGTATTTTAGGAAAAATAAAGTAAATTAATGATGACGGTGCAATGTATTTGTACGAAAAACTACTCAATCACGCAATAAGTAAGGCCCAGTCACACATAACTCAATCCCTTAATGCCACCTGTCCTTACTAAACGACACCGTTTTATTGTCCGTTTCCACCCACCCCAAAATAACTACATTTTCCAGTGAACCCAAAACGACACCGTTTTTCCCAAAAACATGCAGAAACAACGGCCCATCTATCCCGCTGAGTCAACTCGGCCGAGTTAACTCGGAAAATTGACCGTTACAGAAAAAGGACACGACTCGGGCGAGTTGACTCACCAACGACTCGGCACTGGTCGCAGTACACAGATCTAGATCTGGCGACGTCTTCCTCGACAACATCGACGCAAACGACCGGAGGAGACGAGTTTTCCGGCGACTCCGGCGAGTCACCGGCGCGGAAGAGGACCTGCCACGTCACAAGGTGAGGGAGGAGAGAAGACGGAGGAGGAAGAAGCGCGTGACGCGCTAGAAACGTCTTGATGTTCGACCTAAACGGAGCTCCGGCGATCCTCTGGCCAGATCCCGGCGCCGGAAAACCTAGAAAGTCCGGAAACTCGGCGGTGACACGGCGCTTCATTCGTTTCAACGACCTCGCGTTAACCACCATTGATGAAGAGGGAAAGTTGCAGAGATTTGAGATTGGTAGAGAGGAGAGAGAAAGGAAGAGATTAGGGTTCGAGATCTATGAGGAGGAACTGAGGAAGAGAGAGAAAAAGGGGGGAAAATGGGGAAATTTTTCAGATCTGGGAAATTAATGTTTGTTTGTGATTTTAAAAACTGGAGTTTTTTTTTTTAAAATTTTTTGATATAAATAAAAAAATAAATAAATGGTGATTTTTGAGGAGGTGGTGAGGTAATGGATGCTTTATTTGAGCCTCGAAAAAAGAGACGGAGTTAAAGGGGAGAGAGAGAAAGAGAGAAAAGGAAGAAGATGATGTTGATTTTTTCAAAAATTAAAATTAAATTATCCTTTTTCTTAGGAAGGAAGAAAGGCGGTTTGTTTGGAAAATACAACGGAGTATTCAACTTATGGATGGTTATATTTTTGCTTAGGCGGGTTATGATATGGAAAAAGTAAAGATGGTTATGATATGATGATGATATATGATGAAGAGGAGAGAGAAAATAATTAAAGTAAAGATGGAAAATTAAAGGTGGTTGATGGTGAATTGGAGAAGGTTAATTCAATAAATATGGAAAAAGTTGCGCATCTAATGCCGTTTTATATGTACATTGTATAGTAATTGTATAGTAATTGTATTTGTTAAGTTATTACGGAGTATTATTCTTTTTAAGGGAATTTTTTTAAAGTTAATTACTACGAGTAGAGTTTGAGTACTTTCTAGACTATTGGGTTACTATACATGCATGGGACCCGCTTTTTAGGAATATACTTTTATTTTATTTTTTTGGAAAATTTTTTACTATTCACCTACTTCATTCAGGAGTAGTTTGATTTATTAGGGAAGTGCAAATTTTCATGAAATTTAAATTTGTGGGAAATAAATTCTATCATTAAAATCATGAGAATTCAAAAAATTTGTTAGTTAAGAATGGAGGAAGTGAATTCCCATCAGAATTTCAACTTACCAAGTAGGGATAAGGTAAGTAAATTCCCATGTTTTGTGTGAATTTAAAATTCCCATGAATTTTCATTGCCCCCATTTTTATTTTTTGTGTCAATCAAACAAGAGGTTGAAAATGAAATTCCCGGGAATTTTGACTTCCTACAAAATATTTAGCCAATCAAACAAGGCCTTGTTTTTTTTTCCCTTTACTCGTTTACTTTATCACGATTCTCAATATAAAACTTTAACCTAGCAAACGGGTCGTTCGGGTCGGATTCGAGTTAGGTCAATTCGGGTCAGTTCGAGTCGAGTCGGGTCAAATTTGGGTCAACACTTCGGGTCAAGTTCAGATCAAGTCGGGTCAATTTTTAGGACGAATTTCTGGGTCAATTTTGGGTCAAGTCAATTCAGGTCAGGTCAATTCGGTTCAAGCCAAGTTTGTGTCGGGTCACCAAAATAAATTTACAAACAAAAAATAGTTGGAAAAATAAAGTAAAATTGTTCATGAAAAAAAAACGTGAGTACCTATTATTTATTAGGAAAGAAAGAAGCCCTAGACTAAGTAATTAACCATTTCACCTTATTCACTTCATGAATCAGGTTACTTTGAGTCGGGCCACTTCGGGTTAGCTCAGTTTTGGTCGGATCGATTCGGATTAAAATCGGTTCGGGTCCCTTGGGGTTTTGGGTCACTTCGGGTCGGGTAATTTTGGGCATCGGGTCACGTTCGGGTCAACTTCATTTTGGGTCGGGTTAGTTCGGGTTTGAGTCATTTTCGGGTCATGGGTCAGGTCATTCGGGTCGGGTCAGGATTGTCAGGTCATTAATAACTCTAATTTTCTTATTTATATATAACTAAAAATAAGGTTGCTTTAACTTGCTTTCAAAAAAAAATAATAATAATAATTTAATATAAGGTTGCTCTAACTTGCTCTAAAATATAAGGTTGCACCAGCAATCAAGAAACTCAACTTCACCCTTACAAAAAGAATGGAAAAGGCATACTTCCTCGGTTCTAAATTAGATAGCATGATTCTGTTATCACTTTTATCAATGTAAAAAATTTAATCGAAAATATATTTACTTAAACTATTAAAACATATGTAAAATTGAATTATGTACATCGTAACTAACCTAACAATGAAGGATTCCAAATTCTTGAAAAAAAAAATGTCCATATAAGTGATCTATCCACAAAATACAAATATTAGTCAAAGCAAAATTTATGAATAGTATGAAAAGTTACAAGTTTAAATGTAATTTAGGGTCTTTTCACATTTACTTAATTCAGTTTAGTTTAGTTCAGTTCAGTTCATTTCAACTCCAATTAGTTCAGTTCAACTTCAATCAGTTTAGTTCAGCTCCTAATTTCCTTCTCTCATAAAACATAGTGTTCAGTTCAGTTCAGCTCCAATCAGTTCAGTTCAGTCTAGAGTTCAGCTCCAATCACTACAACAAAAAAGGCCTTAGAGAACTGTTAGAATAGGCTTTATAGATCGCCTTAGGGGCGTTCTTCTGCTAAGCGATGTATAAAGTATAGAGAACGGGTCGTTTAGGCGTTTTATATAATAACAAATAGAGAACGGTCGTTAGTCACAACCGTTCTCTTTTCCCTTCTTAAATTCGTACACCAAGGAAGGAATAAAGAACGGTTTAGGCCACTTAACCGTTCTATATTGCATTACAATAGAGAACGGTTAAGTTAGATAACAGTTCTTTAATTTTTTTTTTTTAAAAAAAAATCTAGCCATAATTATTCGAATTACCCTTTTACGTATTTATAATTCGTATTGTATTAATCCTGTATTTTATTAATAATCTGTATTATTTTTGTAATTCATTTTAGACATGTATTTGTTGTATTCCTGTTTTGTATCTTGTACATATATCCTGTAAGAAAATCCATGATCCTGTATACGTGCAATATAAATTTCTGTATAATTATATTAACAAAATATTTCTAGATATGACGAAAGCCATCAAAATATACTTCATATATATAATTTAATAGCGTCAGATTAACTCCATCCAATCCTTTAAAGACATGAAACACAGGTCCAAGCTCCAGTCCATCAGAAAGGCATACACAGGTCCAAGTATATTACTAAACTCTTCTTCAGAAGCTTGTCACAATTCACAAATACAAAGACAGTGAAAAGTCAAAACAACAGTATAAGATATTATAATCACATACGTACGTTGAGAAAACAGTATCAATGTGAGATGAAACCAAAACAGTTTTTTCCTTGGCTTCAAATTCATATTTGGGGGTGATCCTCAAGATAATATGATTTAGATCAGCATAAATAAGTGTTTTCCCTACAAATAAGCCGCCATTAAGATGATTTGCACCCTCCTTGACATAAAACTCTTCCACCTCAACAACAACTTCCCAATGAGATGTGTTTTTTATCTTTTCTGCAGCAAGCAGCACATACTTCCTAATAGGAAAAGGAAAACCATAAGAGAAAGGATCACTTTGACAAACAAAATAATTGCAGACAAAATCTCAAGGATCACTTAAGTGAAAGGCGAGTAATGCAAAAGCCATGAGAAGAGGCTTATCAAGTATGCAAATTTTAGTAGACAGAGGGCGTACAAAATTCCAGATAGCTAAGGGCCAACACAATCAGAGTATCAGACAAAAAACCAAGAGAGAAATAAAGAGTGAAAGTCATCAAACAAAAAACCAAGAGAGAAACTTTAATACCCAGGATCCTTCAAATTAAAAGTATATATCAGATTTCAAACATACTGCTACACATATTTTTTTGTCAAAACAAGTTAGCTATTTCTAATTTCGAATGGAATTTTTTACTTTCAAGTTGTGAGTCACTAATAAAACATCACAACTATTCAGACTTTCTAATTTGCACGAATGCCAGGACTAATATGTCCAGCATCAGAACAAAAACCCAACTAAGTTAATTCCTTGACATGTTTCATATCTTCAAGGATATTCAACCCAAAAATTGACCCAAAAACCCCAGAAATTCGACCAAAAAACCCCCACAAATTCAACAATCAAACTGCAATATTGACAACACCCATAATCGGAATAAATTCAGGTTTACAAACCCCCAATTTCGAGCAAAACAACAAAAAAACCCCTAAGAAACCCCAAGAATTCGAGCATTAATTCGAACAAATTCGATTATGGGCAAATTCTAGCAAATTCGAGCAAAAAATTGAACAAATTCGAGCAATTTCGAGCAAAAAAATCGAATCAAAACCCCAGGAATTCGTTGAGTAAATTCGACAAAATTAAGGGTAATTTGATTGAACTTAATACGATAATTCGACTAAAATATTTATATACAAACCATTGATGAATTTATCCCAAAAACAAGAACTTTGAAGGTTTTTTCAATCACCTAAAATTCGAATTCTACGAATTTACTTCTGTTTCCTCCATAATTCGAATGATTCATGCAATTAGATTGACAATTATCAGAATCTAATTACTCTACCATAAGAAAAATTCGAACCAAAAAAAAAAAAAAATCAAGCCTACCTCAATTTACTGGTGGCTCAGCAGACAGGTGCGGTACTGTAGACGTGGAGCGGCGGTGTAGTAAGCGGCTGATGAAGGATTTGCTTTGGAGGTTTGATGAAGGTTTCACTTTTTTTTATGAGAAAGAGGTTTCACTTTTTGATGAAAGTGAAAGTGATGAGCGCTTCAATTTTCCCTTTAAGTATTTTGGGTAAAAAAAATTTGACGGAAATTTCGGTTTTTTTTTTTTTATTTTTTTTTATTTTTAAAACATGGGTAAATTATTACTATGTATGTACGTATATAATTTCCTCCTAATTAAAAATAAATATTAATTAATATAATACAAAACGGTTGTCAAGATTACCGTTCTATATCATCTATAATAAATAATTATTATTTTTAATTATTTGAGTAAATTGAAATACAGAACGGTTAACTATGCTAACCGTTCTATATGTATTAACATACAGAATGCCTCTTATATTAAAACGATCTATATTCTTCTGGAGAACGCCTACCTTTAATAACCGTTCTATATTTTGCGATCTCTAATCTAGTTTTTGGTGTAGTGAATCAGTTCAGTTCAATTCATCAGTTCAGTAAATGTGAACAGACCCTTAGTTATAATGATTGTATCTTTCAAGTTTCAACCTTCGTGGAATATGTGGATTAATTCCCCTTGAGGTTATTTAAGTGGTAGTGTGCTCTTATGGTCTGTTATATTCACCCTAATTTCACTTATTTTAGGTGTAATAATTCAGATAAGTTTAGTTCAGATTTAATAAGTTTTGATAAGAGTTATCCAAGTACAATTTACAACTAAAATAAGTTTTAATAAGTTCAGATAAGTTCAAGTAAGTTCAGATAAGTTAAGTTAAGTTTACATCAATGAAAATCAGGTTAATAGACACACCCTTACTCCCCCAAACCCAAAATCCCAAACAGCCTTATCTACTTAGGATTTGTTCAATTGATTTGATCAATTAATTTGATAAATTGGAATAAGCTTGAATAAGTTGAGATAAATTTAGAAAAATGAAAATTAGAAAATTGTATACCCACACACAAAAAAAAAAAAAAAAAAAAAAAAGTTATTAGTTTAATGTGATGTACTCCCTTCGTTTTTAAATACTTGCTCCATTTCTCCATGCGCGGAGTTTTAGGAAAAATTGGAGAAAGTAATAAAATATAGTGGTAGTGAGGTTGGTTGAATAATAAAAAAATGTAAAAGACAAAAGTAGTGGAGAGAATTAAAGGACAGAGAATATATGTTGAGTCCACTAGGTGAGAGAAATTAATTAAGTATTGTAAAAGCTTTTCAAATAAGAAAATGGAGCAAGTATTTAAAAACGGCCGCAAAAGAAAAATGGAGCAACTATTTAAAAATAGAGTGAGTAATTGTTACTCCGTGTGATTTTTATTCATTTTTTCAGAGAAAAGTACATAGACACATAGTATATTGTATGAATAAACGTACTTACCACAGACAAAATTTTGTGCTTATATTGGTAGGTGCAATATTTAATGGACTGATATTTGATAAGTTGTGTAAGCATATTTTGGTTTTCCAACTGTTTAGTAGTCCGAAAAATGGGTCTTCAGGAGCAACATGGCAGCACATTGGCATCTATTTTTTCAATCTAAATTAAGTATTTGAGTCATTGGACTATGATGTTGTAAACGTTTCCTTATAGGTCAATAACTAAAATAAATCACTAAGGGGTCGTTTGGTTGGGGGTATTCAACAAAGGGAATGGGAATCAACTGCCCTGATTCCCTTTATTGTTGTTTGTTAAGCACTTTCTTTCATTCCCTTTACCCTCTTCATTACCCCAAATCTTTCTAACTTCATTCCCTACCCCTCTTAGACTTTTCCATTCCCTTTCCTTAACCACCCCTCCACCACCACACCCACACCCACACCTAGCCACCACCCGGTCGCACCTCCACTGCTCTACCGACATTCGCCGCCTCTTCCTCGACGTTCGCCGCTCCTTCCCCTAGCCTCCACAACCATCGAAAAACCTAAACAACCCATCCTCTTCACTGTTAAACGGCTGAACGACCCTCGGGGGAGGGCCGTTCGACGGGTTTCACAGGGAGTGTCGAGGTTTTTCAGCGGCGCTAGGGTTTTCTGGGCTAAGGAGGTTTTTGGGGGAGGGACAACCTCCGCTGGGGGTCGACGAGGGACGGGGGAAGGTTGGCCAATGGCGGCAAATAATGGTGGGGAGGTGCGGTGAGTATTTTGGTGGCTGAAAAGGTGGAAAGCAATTTGACTTAGGTGGTTGTGTGGTGGTGGGACTAGTGGGATTGTTTCCCTTTGTGTTAAAACAAACAACATGACAAATTTTAGGTATTTTCATTCCATTCTTCTCCTTTCCCTTTGTTCATTCCATTTCGATTCCCTCGTGCGAACCAAACGGCCCCTAAGTACTTCCTCTATTTTTTTTTAATACTCGCAACAGTAGTTTGACTTTTACACTATTCATGTGTTTCATTTTGACAATTTCTATATAAATAAAATAGTCATGTGAGATGTTGTTAGATTCGTCTCGATTAATACAATTTTAATATCTAAAATTTATAATTTTTACATATTGGTATCAAATATATTAACGATTCAAAACATGCATAGGCAAGTGTGAAAAGAAAAGTGTTGCAACTATTAAAAAATAGCGGAAGTACGAAGTTTGTGAATTAGTTGATGTGTGAAGGGAAAGCGTTAAAGAATAGAGTCAAAGGGGATGAAGTTAGGTTAACTTAGTATCCTCACTACCCGTCCCTGGCCCCTTCAACAACTACAATGGCACAATGCTTTCCCGGTATTTAGTGTACACCACCAGGCCGGGCTGTGGAAGCCAATGTGTCACGTCAAGATTTAGGCCAAAATTCATCGTGTTGTATCAATTAGCTTGTAAACCTCAATGTTTGGGGCGAGCCACTAGTATTATGAAAAGATCCTTTTTTTTTTCTTATACTGTAATATTTAGAAAAATTTCACATTTGCTACCCCTTTAAAATTTTATTTTATTTTACTACCACCGAAACACACTAACTTTCATAATCACTACCACTTAACGGAATTTCCGTTAAGTTTATTTAAAAAAAATTAAAAAATTAAAAAAAAATTTAAATAATAAATAAATAAATAAATATAAAATGAAAAAACCACCCAAAAAACCCTAGCCCTCCCCGTCATCCACCCTCCCCCCTCCCCCTGCCGGCGGCCAGCGCCCAAACCTGCGGCCGGCGCCGGCGATTCGGGTCGGAATCGGACCCCTCCCCTTCCCCACCCAAAACCGACAATCCTAACCCTAATCCCCCTGCCCGAAACCACCCTAATCCCCCTGCCCGAAACCACCCTAATCCCCCTTCCCCACCGTCGCTTAGGGTGGTTTTTGTTGGCAGGGAAATCCTTCATCGCGGCCAGAAAAGGGAACGGGGGACGAGGAACGACTGGATTGGGTTTCGAGGGGAGATGGGCTGGGATCGACGGGGGTTTCGAGGGGAGAGGGGCTGAGATCGACGGTGGTTTCGAGGGGTGAGAGGGGCTGGGATCGACGAGGGTAGGGGAGAGAGGGGCCGGGATCGACGGAGGTTTTCGAGGGGAGAGGGGCTGAGATTGAGGTGGGTTTCGAGGGGAGAGAGGGGCTGATCGGGTTTTCGAGGGGCTGGGAATGCGACGCCGGCGCCGACAATCAGGGTGGTTGGAGTCGCGGGCAGCAGGTTATTGGGCTCAGGCGACTATGGCAGTGGCTTGGTGGCTGGGCTGGACGGTAAGTGGTGGTTGCGGCGGATTGGTAGCTGGTGGGTGGGAAGGAGTGGTGGCTGGACGGTGGTTGGGTGGTGGTAACGGAAATACTAACGGTGTAAGTCAAGTGGTAGTGATTATAACAGTTAGTGTGTTTGGGTGGTAGTAATATAAAATAAAAAATTAAAGGGGTAGCAAATGTGAAAAAGGATTTTTTTGCTGGTAGCAAATATGAAATTTTCCTAATATTTATTTGGTGTGTTTTATATCATCTCACATATTTTTTTCTCAATGTAGCTTTATAAAAACAAGAGTTTGACATAAACATGAATTTATACGCACAATTCATATGGTCCACTATCTATAAACTCATATCAATTCATATGCATCGATCCTTATTAATGAGTCATGCATTTTCATGCCACATTGCTTGCAAAAATTCATTTCTCTAATCTCTTTAACTTCTTTCACATGAAACGTCTTGATATGCATGTGATTCACAATTCCACTTTCATGCATGTATATACAATTATGTAGCACTTTAACTAATTATATTCCTTAATTCCTCACGTTCACTACCTAATCTTCACTGCATGCATAATTTAGATCTAGAAATTGAGCTTTTCAATCAATAAAAAAATTGCAATCATAAAACTAGAAATTTACCAACCAAGGGTTAAGCGGCTTAAGCCCAATAGTCCATAGTTCCATACAATAATGATACAAATGAAACGAACTATGAAAGGTTAATATCTTTTTTTTTATTGAAAATAATAACTTAATTAAGGACTACCTATGCTCAATTAGACAATTACGGCTAAATATAAATTTTAATTTAGTGAAATCAAATGAATAAAATACACCCTTAATCTACTATCCAAATGGGTAGGTACATCAATTATTCTTTTTTTGACATAAGGTACATCAATTATTCTTGAACTAACTTACGTAGTATGTGTTATAGAGTATGTGAATAGTATATAGTAGTTTAAGTCTTTAAAACACTATTTTGTTTATCTTTTTTTCATTCATTTCAGAATAAATAAGTTCAAACAAGACTTACTACCTCTGTCCTAATTTAATTTACACATCTTATAGAACCGTCCCTATTTAGTTCACATAGTTTGATGATTGACACGTAGTGTTAGATATATTCTTTTATTATGTTATGGGTCCCTTTCAACTTCTGTGAAAATAATTAAAAATTCAACGCCCTACTTTCACCAACAAAAGTAATTGTCCTCAGATCAAACCCCACTAACTACAATAAAAACTTAATCTACCCCCAACTTTTATATAAGTACTCCATAATACTCCTTCCGTCCCCCAATGATAGTCTCTTATGGGCAAATTTTAGTCCCAAAATGTTTATCCCATTTGCCTTTTCCAACAACCATTAATATTAATTTTTTTTACCAAAATTCCCTCCAATTTGCAACAATATTTGTACAAATTTACTTTCCCATGTACTATTATTACTTTTCTCTCTACTATTTTGCATACTCAATGTCAATTTACTTTTTCAATGTACTATTACTATTCTTATTTGTGTTTATTAATTCCCGTGAAAAATACCTATAAGAGATCATTAAAAGGGGACGGAGGGAGTAGAATACTTTGTATAATACAAAGTACTAAAGTTAATATAAATATCTTTCAAATTAGATAAATTCATAAGTTAATTAGTTGTGTAGATTCTCATCACAGTAACTGTAAGTACTAATAAGTAGGTAATTAAATCAAGGAAACGTAAGCATCTCGACTGTTGAGTATATTTCGTGGAAAAAGGCAAGGCATATTATGTACACATCCTTTTTCCATGAATTATGATCACAACCATTAACAATGCTTTCAAAGTATGTATATTGATCCATACTTAGCCTCTGGATTTGTCTGTCATGGCCCACAACTTTCATCCTTTTATTCATGATAATTATGCTTGAAGTTTACTTGCTAGGAGAATAACATGATTTTTCGTTACCAAACAAAACAAGTTGGTGTGATACCCTTAGCTTACATTTTGTTAATTTTGAGCATAGTCATGTGTTTGGAATTGAAAAAGTTAAGTTATGTGAGCTCCTAGTTGTATAGTCACAAGTAAAAAAATTTCTTACAATTTATGGAGTACAAGGTAACACAATATTAAAATTGAGACTATTTAAATTTAATACGAGTAAATTAATTCAATTCTATGTAAGCACATTAATTTAAATTTATGATTCAAATAGTACTCCGTATGTGTTTTCTTATATTAATCTCAACTTTGAATTGAGTAAAGTAATTCTCCAAAATAATCTAATGCTAATATTTCTATGAGAAGTATTAAGAATTTTTATTTACATTAACAATCATTTGTCACAAATAAAATAAAATACGAGATTATCTCAGTCGTACAGTTGTACTATGAAGATGAATTATTGCATAATTAAGTTTATTTCAACATAAATATGTTTTCTAAAAAAAATAGAAAAAAAAAAAAATTACGTAGGCTTTACCTCCATTACCCAAGCCTAGAAGTCATACTAAAAGGGAAATGAAAAGGAAAAACCATGCATAAAAATATGGCATCAAAGAGGAAATTTGGGAATAAAGGCCACAAGTTAACAAACTTTGCAAACAAATTGTGCATCTAAACTAAGTAACTAACGCGTATATGCTTTCTTACAACATTTTACGTAGGCTTTATATACTTCTTCGTAGATCGTATACCTTAACAAGTAACAAAAATAAAGAACCAAAAATATACCTTAACATTATATTATCATGAAGAATTTATGCTTGACGAGAATACTCAAGAGATTGAGAATTATTAATCTTATAGTTCTAATATATGCATTCTTACATGCTAGATTGGCATCAAGTGCTCAACAATTTACAGCAATGTACGTCTTTGGAGATTCACTTGTTGACAATGGAAACAACAACTACTTGAACGCCCAAGCTAAAGCAAACTTCTACCCTTACGGAGTTGATTTTTATCAAGGCCCTACCGGAAGATTTACCAACGGGAAAACCATAATCGACTTCCTCTGTAAATTCATTAATCTCTTTTCTATTTATGAATTTATTTTTTTTACTTTAATTTGTAATGCGTGAATGAGTTTGAATTAGATTTTTTTTAAGAAAAACAAGACATAAAATGAGTTATAACAAATGTAGATTGATTTGGTTTTTAAGGTAGCATGGCACAACGTGTGGCCTATTCCCTAGGATGGTTGGCACACAGCCATGCTAATATAGGGATTTTTTTTTTTTTTTTAAAGTAATTTTGAGATCGTTTCTCATCACTCATCCTTGCGGCTCTCTAAACACCATTTTTTTAATTTTTTTTTTATGATAGGGATTGGTTTGACCCTATTAATTTATATACACCCATCCATACTAGAAAATAATTTTTTTTTTCTTTTAATTTTTTTTAACATGTCATAAATTCATAATTTATGAACTAATTTGTGTATGCTGAAATTAATTTTTATTTTTTATTTTTTATTTTTTATTTATAACAAGAACTAATTTGTGTATGCAGCTGAATCGCTAGGACTTCCCTATTTACCACCCTTTGCAAATCCTTTCTCCACTGATAGAGATATCATGTATGGTGTAAATTACGCCTCAGCTGCTGGGGGAATTCTTGAAGAAAGTGGACAAGCCTTGGTAAATTTTCTCCTCTTAATCTTTAGAATCTCAAGCATAAGAATTTCAAATATCGTCCTTTAATAATTTTTTTTTTTTTTTTTTTTTTTTTTTTTTTTTTTTTTTTTTTTTTGAGGTATCTCGTCCTTTAATATATTGATTTAAGTTTAGGCCGCTCTGAAAAAACAAATTAAAGACGGTCATTATTAATAAAAAAAAAAAATACATTTTCTATTAAAATTATTTTAGACGCGTAATATCATTTGATCACTATCATTTTTGACATGTTTTCCCTCTAATTTGGTCTTATTTCCTTTGTAAAGTCTCATGATAAGTGTAAATTGTGACAGGGAGAAAGGTTTAGCTTCAGTCTACAGGCTCGGAATTTCGGAATAACCAAAACACAGTTGCAAAATCATATGAATGAGACGGAGTTGCAACAATACCTTACAAAGGCTTTGGCAGTGGTTATACTAGGAAGCAATGACTATGTAAACAATTACCTCAATCCAACTTACCCAAGTCAATCTAAATTCAAGCCTGAAAATTATGCTGATATTGTCATCAACCAATACACAAAGCAAATTCAGGTAAGACAAATTGTAAAATATCCGTTATACACTCGGGTACTATCATAATCATCCATGCCTTCTAAGGTTACACCAAAATTACCTATCAACACAAATTCCTAAAATATCACAAAGATATGAAATAGGGTGCTAATGGATCCTCGAGTGTGAACTATGAGTTACTCATTATAGTAGTTGAAGTATTAATGTGTTTGTTTTGCATAATGTAACTCAAACCTTTCTTAGACAGCAGGACTACTTGAGTTGCTTCACAATGTAATTCTAAGAAATAAGGGTACATGTGAACATTGCCATTAACACCGTCTCACCTTCTACACAGGCACTATACGATCAAGGTCTAAGGCTGTTCTTCTTAGCTGGAGTAGGGCCAATTGGCTGCACCCCTTCTCAGAAAACAGCGGCTCAACTGCCTGCTGATAAATGTGTTACCTTCAGCAATGATGTGGTTCAAATGTTCAATACAAGGCTAAGAACCTTGGTTGATCAATTTAATGTCACCCACCCAAATGCAACTTTTATTTTTGGGGATACTTTCCAGGCTCTGACGGATATACTTGATCATCCTGCCCAATTTGGTAAGAAATGTTAATTGGAAGCAAATCCTAGAATGCCTGCAAATCCCCTTTCTTTGAAACTGGTCTTAGATGGTTCCCAACGCTGACATTATAAGTTACGGAGAACAAAATTGGAGTAATATATCCTAAAAATAATCCGACCTCAGTTCACATTCGTCTCATGTATACTCAATTGTCTTAGGACTACTAATGGTGGTAATCGTATGTGGATTGCAGGGTTGACAGAATTGGAGAGAGCATGCTGTGGAGTGGGGCGAAATAATGCAGAAAAAATGTGTCTTCCTTTATTAATACCATGTTCAAACAGGAATCAAT
The DNA here is from genome assembly GCF_948465745.1 of Chenopodium album. NCBI lineage: Eukaryota > Viridiplantae > Streptophyta > Magnoliopsida > Caryophyllales > Amaranthaceae > Chenopodium > Chenopodium album. Next base: position 5,862,856 of record NC_137855.1, read on the forward strand.
ATGCTTTCTGGGATGCATTTCATCCAACAGAAGCTGTTCACAGGCTCCTAGCTTTAGCGGCTTTTAACGGCCCTAAATCTTATTCTCACCCCTTTAATCTCAAGGAGATAGTTGAGCTGACCAAAGTTCAGATCTGAATTCCCCTGTTCTGTAAACTAAAACTTGTGAACTTGTGTAAAAGTGCAGCTGTGATTGATATTTGATAATGAAAAAGTTAGTATGTATACTAATTCAATTTGTTGTGCTAATACAGTACATAAATGTAGCTTCTGCGTGTATTTCGCAGTAGTTGTGTTTAATATAGGCATCTATTGTTTTTAGTTTGGTTTACTATCCACTCCGTTTGATCACATTGTTTTTGTGGTACCCATTAGACTAAACAGAATAATACAGTATTATGTAATTTAGACTAAAGTTTCTTCAGCTAAATCATACTTCAATATACAGTAACAAGAGGATGTATAGGCTACAACAAACTTACTAAAATAACAGACCACAATACATACTAATATGGTGTATTTAATTTGAACAAAGTTACCCTAACAAATGATGAAGCAACTGAAGATTTCTTGTATTTGACATAAATCAGCCATGATATCTCAATAAAATTCGACTAAAATATGCAATTGCGATTTAACATTTTGCAATTTTAAGAAAGTAAATTGCATTTCTGGAAATTGTTATAATGCTATGACTAAAACCTTGTGGCCGGAAAAAATGGTGGAGTAGAGCAGCACATCTGTCGTCTGACGACCGACAACTGTCACACATCGTCCCATTAGAATCCAACCAAGTACTCCGTAAATCATCAACCTCAAATAGCTGTAGCAATTTCCACAACTTCCCTTAATAAAAAAAAAAATGAGAAAGTGTCTAAATCAACTCAAGTTATCATAAGAGAAACTTCTTAAGCAAGTCCTTGTTTGAGTCACTTAAGTTATCAGAAGACAAGAGGCCAACACACAATGAGAAAATGTGTGCATCAACTTCAAATCCTTTTCCAACCATAAGATCGCGATAGTGTAAAGCATTTGACAAGTCATTAGCGGATATATAACCTCTGATGACTGTATTATAGGTTAGATCATTAGGGGGGCAACCATCTTCCTCCATTATCCTCAACACTTGAGCAACTTCATTCATGAGCCCTTTCTTGCAGAAACCTTTGACCATTATATTGTATGTTTTAATATCAGGTTGCAGACCCTTTGATACGAGATCAGAGAAGAATTTTGCTGCATCTTCAAGCTGTCCAGTCTCACACAAGTTGTCTATTAGGATATTGTAGATAACAATATCTGGCATAACACCATTATTCTCCATATCTTCGAGTAATTTCACTGCCTCGTCAAGCCGTGCATTTTTGCAATGGCTGTCAAGCAAGGAGGCATAGGTGACAAGATCTGGAGTAACTCCGGCAGCAAACATTTCCTTGAACAGCTTGCGCGCATGTGGGAGTCTATTGGCTTTGCAGAGTCCATCGATAAGAGTGTTGTAGGTAACAACACTAGGGGTTATATCCTTCCGAGACATCTCTTGGAATATGTTTAGGGCCTTGCCAATGTTTTTAGCCTTGCAATATCCATTAATCATAGTATTTAGACTGACAATATCAGGATCCCAACCATTTTCGACCATGAGATTGAGTAGGTTCTCTGCATCTACCATCTGACCACGCAAACAATATCCATCCAGTAACGCATTATAAGTAATGATGTTAGGAGTCACACCTTTCTCAATCATGTGCCTTAGAATGGACTGAGCTTGATCAACACAACCATCTTTACAAAACATGTCAACCAGCATGTTGTAGGTCTTAACATCTGGTGCTATGTTGCTCTCTAACATCTCAGTCAACACACGATGAGCCTCATCCCCACAGCCAAAATTGTGGAGTCCTCGAATCAAAGTATTATAAGTGACAACATCGGGTTTAATGCCCTCAGATTTCATAGAGGAGAACAGATGTAGGGCCTGTTGTAACAACCTGTCCTTACAAAGACTATCAATAATAGTGTTGTATAAAACAATGTCAGGCTTAGAATGAGATCCAGATTGCATTTTCTTAAGCAAAGTGAGAGCAGATGCATTATCGCCAATCCTACAAAGCCCTTTGACAATAGTACTACACGTAATTACGTCGGGTTGGAAACCAAGGTTGACAATTTTATTCAAGAAAGAAGCAGCTTGGGGTAGCTTATCGCAGTGAATATAGCCATTAATCAAAGTGTTAAAAATGACACAATCAATAGGATACCCAAGCTTAAGCATTTTACCAAGGAGAGAAAACCCAAAATCAAGTCTGCCCAAATGACAGTAGCAATTAGCTAGAATACCAATAGAATGCTTATCGGGTTTAATACCATACAATTCAAGCTGCTTGAAGAGAGAGATAATGGTGGAATGAGGTTGAAGTCGTTTCAATTTGACAATAGCAGTAAATAATTGATTGAAATAGATAACAGAAGGAAGAGGGCGCAAATTAATCATTTGATTATATAAAAAAAGGGGGGATTTAAGATCCGAAAACCCTAATTCGGATTGTTCAGTAATTGAAGTTAAAAACAATTTACGATCTTGGGAAGAAGAGAAAAGTCGAAAATGGGAAAGAAAAGAAGGGAAAAGAGACTTACCGCCATTAAAGAAGAAGCTTTTGATACAGGACAATAGGAGAGCCACCCCAAAAGCTAGCTCAAAGCCTCAAAGGGAGGAGAGCCCATTGTCCTATATAAATCCTACATTAACCCCCCATATGACCGATGTGGGACTCAAGTCCCATACCTTGCAATGGATCATTAAATCCGCAGTCAAGAGCCACCTCTTATGGCCTCAACGAGAGGATCGTAACAGCTTTAGAGGAAATCATCATACTGAGGCCTGAGTTCTCGCAATCTTGGATCACTTTCTCCAGTTCTCAACTTTGGTGCTGATAGAGTACATATTCCTGGGCCTCAACCATCAGCTTAAGCTTTTGGTTGAGTTGGTCCACTAACATGGTATCAAGAGCCAGCGTGACACAAAGGTCACGGGTTCGAATCTCATCCACCCCTCCTTTAAAGTGGAATTAATTCGCAGCAGGTATTGGTGGGCCTGTGTTGCATCCACATTTCAAGCCCAAAGGGCCTTTCATGTGAGGGGCAGTGATAGAGTACATATTCCTGGGCCTCAACCATCAGCTTAAGCTTTTGGTTGAGTTGGTCCACTAACAGGTGCTGCTTTTAATTAAGTGTTGTAAAATAGGAAATGTGTTACCAGCCCTTTTTTCTTTTCTACGCTGTAATTTTAATTTTTTTTGGGCGAATTAAATAACTCGTAAATGATACGGGGCATAAACGAAAGATATAATGTAAATGTCATGTTAAGATGGTAGGCAATACAGTTCCTAGATGATTACATGGAAAATGCATTCATGCATGATACCACATTTCCCCAAAGTGTTACAAGTAACAATTTGTTCCAAACTCTAAGCAATTGAAAATCAGAGATAGCAGCTACCACAACTGGTTACAGAGAAGCGAAGGATTTTCGAAACTTGTACATGCACCTAACAAAGGGGATGAAAACACGTCATTGTCGCTGCCACTGCCACTGCCCACTGCTGCCTAACATTTCATGTTGATACTGCCGCTGCCACCATTACCAGCCAGGCAGCATCAACATTATACGTATTACTGTTGTTTTTTGTATATAAACACACGTGGCTCACACGAGAATCACTGTTTTTAGATTAGATTAGAGATAACATTAACCCAGAGTAATGTGGCCACGTTTCCCTCTAAGGCAGTACATCATTTCATTAACCAGAAAACACAGCCATTTCATATCATCATCAGAATAACAGAATTCAGAAATTTGATAACAAAATATGGATCAACATTCACTTGCACCACATGTACTAATCTTTCCATTTCCTGCACAAGGTCATGTAACCCCTATGCTAAATTTAGCTGAACTATTATGTCTTGCAAATATTAAGATAACCTTCCTAAATACAATCCATAACCAGCAATGCCTTACCAAGCACACTGACATCGAAGCTCGTTTTGCTCGCTATCCCGGGTTCAGGTTCAAGACAATATCCGATGGCCATCCCAATGACCATCCACGATTGGGTGGTGATTGGTTGAAAGAAATGCTACAAGCATTGCCATCATGTGCTAAACCCGAACTGAGGGAAATATTGGTTAATGCAACAGGAATAGATAAGGTTACTTGTTTTTTATTGGATGGGTGGATGGGCTTTGCTAGAGATTTAGCAAAGGAAGCAAAGGTACCAGTTATTGCAGTTAGGTTTGGAAGTGCATGCTTCACTTGGTCTATTAAATGTACTTCAGACCTCATTGAAGCAGGGGAAATACCCTTCAAAGGTAAGAAGCACTACCTTTTGCCATTCAGATTCACAAAAATCAGATCCAAAAAACTTGAATATGCTATTTTTAAAAAACTGGATATCTTGGATATTCGAAAATATTAAAAGGCTATCCGGAATTTTCTATATCCAATCCGGAACATAAAAAGCTAATCGGATATCCTAAATTTTGGATCGGATTTATGCCCATCCATAATTTGCATAACCCCACATCTATGTGGGTGCATAAATGTTAAGTATATTTGTGTTAATAGCAAATTAAGGAAATGGGATAACTCTATAAGTCTTACCTGTTTGAAATTAAATATGCTGAAACTAAATCTAATAAATAAAATTTGTCATTGGAAAAAGCAAAGGCCATATAAAAATTAAACACCTAAAACCTCTACCCTCACCCGTAATCCACCGAAGTAAGTTAACCACCAAATTAAAGATTGTTTAGATCTAATAAGAAAGTATTGTAGTTACATGTGAAATTGTGAATTGTTACAGAATTTTCAGCATTATATAAGTATTTTTACAATAGTCTAAAAATTCTAGTTCTTAGATGAACCCTCATTAGTCTCAATATTAGGCTAGGCTATGTAACATCCTCATTAGTTCTTCACCTTCACCTCATGTACTCATAATTTCACTGCCTATTAATAGGCCATATAAACCCAATGCTACACTACACTAAGCTGAACTTCTTTGTCTTGCAGACTATAAGATAACACTATTAAACACAACCCACATACACCAACCTCTATTACGATACACATATATCAAAGCCCATTTTGCCTGTACCGAGGACTCGGGTTCAGGACAATGCCAGACAGATTGCCCAATGAACACCCTAAGCTTGGAGAGATCAAAGACGGGCTGCTAATTAAAGGATTTGGTACTTTTTGAGAAAGATTTTGGTTGGATCAGCAGAAACAGCTAAATTCATTAAAGCAGGGGAAATACTCAAATACCCTTCAGTGGCACACACTGGATGCATCTCTATGCATAATTTTTCAGGGTCATTAAGTAATAGAGGCTCAATGACAGAGCTGATCACAGGCAGGATGGGATCGAGCGAGCAATAGACTACTATAATATAACATCTGTATTCATGAGGGTGAGTTTGAGATACACTACTTAGCAATGTGCAGAAAGCTAGTTTCTACAATTACTATCCTTACCTAGCTCTCTAGATATATTAACCAACAAGTAGTTGTTTGGTTGACGTAAATATATACACAGGAAGTGTAAAAAGTGAAGGATGTTGCAGTAATCATCCATTTTTATGTCTACTTAGGCAAATGTTGCAGCCACATAAACCTAGCTAGATAATTAAAATATGTTCTAGGAACATCACTCTAAGAACATCTAAAAAGCATTATCCTCATTTTTTATTATTTTGGTGGCATTTTGATTTTATCATGTAACTTTCTGATAATCTTTATTTTCATTCTATCAGATGATAAAATGGATCAGCTAGTAAAGAATGCACCTGGGATTGGCAGCTTCTTTCGCTATCGTGACCTTCCTAGTTACTGCCGAAATCTAGACACATCTTCTTTACAATATATCCGAGACATGTCCACTAGTGAGGTACAGGGAATTGAGGAAGCACAGTCCGTCGTAATTAACACATTTGAGGAATTGGAAGGCCCGTTTCTTTCTCTCATTCGGTCGCATTGCTCAAGGGTCTACACCATAGGACCACTTCATGCTCACCTAAATTACAGACTCAGTCCAAAAGAAACAACATTGTCCAAGAACTCCTCTAGTAGCCTGTGGGAAGTTGATCGAAGTTGCATATCGTGGTTAGACCAAAAGCCGGACAAATCTGTTGTCTATGTAAGTTTTGGTAGCTCAACTATGCTCACAAAGGATCAGCTGATAGAACTTCGGGCTGGGCTAGTCCAGAGTAAGAAGTATTTCCTTTGGGTTGTAAGTCCCAATCTCATAAAAAAATGTGACATAAATAGTCCAATTCAAGATGACCTCTTAGAGGGGATCAAGGAAAGAGGATACATGGTAGGTTGGGCACCACAGGAGGAAGTTTTAGCTCATCGAGCCATTGGTGGATTCATGACACATAGTGGATGGAACTCGACACTAGAGAGCATTGTAGCTGGTGTGCCAATGCTTTGTTGGCCTTACTTTGGTGATCAACAAGTGAACAGCAGATTTGTAAGTGAAGTCTCGAGGATTGGCCTAGATATGAAGGATACATGTGATAGAACTATAGTAAAGAACACGATTAATGATCTTATGGAAAGGAAGAAGGACGAGCTACAAGGGTCAATGAGTACAATATCAAACTTAGCAAAGAAGAGCATCAGTGAAGGCGGATCATCTTATTCAAATCTTAACCATTTAATAGAAGAAATAAAAGGGATGACCAATAAAGAGGCACATTAATTAGATTTCATTCTTCTAATGATGGTAGAGAGTTTACTAGCTGTCAATTGTAATTTGGTCAAGACTCAAAACAAACCGTTTTTAGGGCGGGTGGTGAGAATCGATCCCACGAGAAATATGAAATGTTACATTCTTATCTTATGCTTCCCTCATTTTTAGTGTGACATAACTTTATCTTATATTATTGTTAGCCGTATAAAATGTATGTAATTAAATCTAAATTAATACTAATACTTTTTTTTTTTTGAAACATAAATTAATACTAATACTAATACTAATACATATAAAGAAGCATCTCTAAACAAGTTTAGGTGCCACATGACACTATCCTTTTACATATTTTACCCTATAAGTCACTCACATAGTCACATACAATTACAAAAATAGAACATAATTTGAACAAAATTTGATCTTGTGTAATTTCTAGTGTCAAGACTTCATATAGCAAAACTCTTTAAAAGGATAGTTTGTTTATATATGAAAGAAGTATAATCTCTACTTCTCTACTACTTCCTCCGTCCCCTTATATTTGCCTCGTAAATATATGTTCACTTTATTAATTTTTGATCGTGTAAAGTTAATACTACCTCCGTTACATATTAGTTGCAACTTTGGAATATTAGTTGCCCAAAGTTACAACTAATATGTAACGGAGGTAGTAAGAGAGAATAATAGTTGGTCCAAAATATCTTTAATAGGATAAAAGCGTTATATGTTATGGTCGTACAGAGTATGGAGCATAACAAAAAAGACACTCTAAGAAGAAAAGAGGAGCAAAAATTTAGGGCAAAAGGGAACGAGGCAACGAGGAACGCGCGCCTAAAAGACCAAGTTTGTTTGAATAAAATGTAATAAGTTTTCCATGTCACATTCGAATTCACTCAGATTCAGTACGAAGCAATATATAGACAAAAGTAACAACAAAATTGCATGATGTTCTTGGGATGCCGCGTTTCTCTCGAGGGAACAATACTCTTCTATGATTCTATCCAACTATATCCCTACCTAATAAAAAGTAGAAGATTGCGCTTATGAATAGTGCATGGACCTATATGCCCTTCAAAATGTTTATTTATGTTCTTACCCTCATATGTTATTTCTTACATTTATGTCCTATTTCTTACATTTATGTCCTTCCACATGTACAAATGTAATAATGAGTGTTGAGCTTTCTATCTCCTTACATTTATGCACTTTTTATTTATTTATTTATTTATGCTATAGGTAAATTTTAAAGTTCATCTCTTATGATTGAAATAAAAAAGATGACTCTACAAGATAGATGAGCTTGAAAAATCTTTCTACTTAATTAATTAAATTAATTAAAAGGTTAATGAAATCATGAAATTTAAAATTTTGATATTTAATGGAGGTTATAGTTTAATTGCATGACAACTTTACCAACCGCACAAGCAAAAAGTTATTTCTTTTTTTGTGATCGAAGGTCAAAATTAACGACATACACATAATTGTATATAAATGACATTGAGACCAATGATTTGATGATTTTGTCGAAGTAGATGTACTAAGAAGAAAGGGAATCTAACTAACTACGATGAAAAGGGAAAAAAGCAAGAACGAAGTCAAGGGAATTATCAAGGGTTTAAGGCTATAATTGGGACTGCATAAAATTTTTTCTACCGCATAACCAAATTCACGTTTTTGGAAGAAAGTTGCAAATGCAAGCTGATACTATATTTTCCCTGATTGCCTAAATGTTAATGTTTATGCGAGTTGGGTGTAACTGTTTCTCTTTTTTTAGTTTCATATAGGTAATCCTATATAATTTATATAGAGTAATTACTAGGTTGGGTGAGAGTATATACTTGCAAATAGTAAATGCTCCGAAAAACTTTTCCATTATTATATGCATATGCAATGTTAAATTACTTCTATTTGTATGTAATATGTGCTCTATGATTTTTTAATTATATTTAATCTATTCTTAATTAAGTTTGTAGATGTTTTTGCATTATTGCATTGTTGAATAACTGTATACTTCCTCTGTTCTTTTTTACTTGACCTGTTTCTTTTATCACGCTTGCCAATACAAAACTTTAACGATCAATAACTTGAATTCCCCATAAGTAAAAATTATAAAAATTATATATTATGATAGTATTTTTTAAGACGAATTCAAAAAGATCCCACATGAATATGTTTTTTCTTATATATTATTCACAAAAGACGGTCAAAGGAGGGGTGATGAATAGTGTAAAAGTCAAAGCGGGTCAAGTAAAAAAGAACGGAGGAAGTAAATGTTTTTAAGGAGAAGTTGTAAACAAGTGGAAAAGTTCTGCCGGAAAAACAAAAAGTTTAAACACAATCCAATATACTCATTCCATTAATTTATCAAATTATTCTCTAAAACCCCAATGTCGTGGAGAGTTTAAACACAACCTAATATAAACATTAAGAAAGGACAAGCCACTCCGCGCGCATCGCGCGCGTTAGCTGCCTTAGTATTTATAATATTATGCACTAGATATAGCAAATACATCAATCTAAATTTCAAGAGCAAAATTATTGTTAGTAGTACCAAAAATGGAACACAAATCATATCCTGTACCTCATGTATTAATCTTTCCAGTCCCATTTCAAGGCCATTTAACCCCAATGCTAGACTTGGCAGAAATTTTATGCCTAGCAAATCTCAAGGTAACCTTCCTAAACACAACCTACAACCAAAAACGACTTACCCAGTACACTGACATCGAAGCTCGTTTTGGCCGCTATCCCGGGTTTACCTTTAAGACGGTACCTGATGGGCTTCCCGATGACCACCCACGATCTGGTGATAAAACCTGGTTGAGAGAAATGTTTATGGGGTTAGCAACAAGTGCTAAGCCCCTTCTGAAGGACATTTTTGTAGGAAACGATGAAGTTACATGTTTAATATTAGATGGATGGATGGGCTTTGTTAATGATATAGCTAATGAGGTAAAGTTACCGGTGATTACATTTATGATTCCTGGTGCAAACTTCATTTGGACTCTTCAATGTTTACCAAAGCTAATTGAAGCAGGGGAATTACCCTTCAAAGGTAAAAATAACCTCTACATGCTCTTTTTTAAAGCAGTTTAGAGTCGTAAAATGTTGCAATTACATAATAGAATCCAAAAACATAAAGTATTGAGCTAAATTGATATACATTTAACAAATAATGCATAAAACATTGATTAAAAAATACTATACAGTCGACATAATTATAACATGTTTGAATGTTTATCAAGGAGATATAAAGAAGTTAGTTTGTTTCCGAGAAAGAATACTACCTCCATTAATTTTTCGTTGCAATGAAAGGGTATTATTTGTAAGACATAAAAAATTCCTTTGCTGCAACTAAAAACATACGAAAGTACTATATATTACAAAGAAGCTCAAGTTTGATTAAAATTAATTCTACGTATTAATTTCAAAAACATTACAAAGAAATAAACTAACTAACAATCTGTTAATATGTGAATTCAACAAAGTAATAACAGTTTCCCTAATAATCAACTCCCCAAAAATGAAACTCTTAGGAATCACAACACTGGAAGTGATACTATGTCCAACCAAGCACCATGAGATATGATATTCATACTAAAGTAACGCAGCCAAATGAAACTATAACATTAATATACTACCTCCGTTTCATATCATTTGCAACGATTAGACATTTTTCCTCTTTACTTTTTTATGTCAATCGTTGCAAATAATATGAAACGGAGGTAGTATATTCAATGGTAACTGATCACAGATGCCTGGCATAGTAGAACATACTCTGAACAATATTTTAGAAAGCATAATCCTCATTAACTTTTTTTGGTAACTTTCTAATGGCTATAATTTTCTTGCTATGAATTACAATGAACAATAATAGATGAAGATATGGATCAGCTAGTAAAGAATGCACCTGGGATGGATAGCTTCCTCCGGTATCGTGACCTTCCCTGCTTCTGCCGAGACAAAGACATATCTGCCATCCGTAGACATCACGACCGATTCAACAGCGAGATGCAACGAATCAAGCAAGCCCACACCTTCATTCTCAACACATTTGAGGATCTGGAAGGTCCGATACTCTCCCTCATTCGTGAGCACTGTAGAGATGTTTACACCATAGGCCCACTACATGCTCACTTAAAATATTGACTCAACCGAAAAGAAACCACACTGTCCAACACCTCCTCTAGCAACTTGTGGGAAGTTGATCGAAGTTGCATATCATGGTTGGACCAAAAGCCTGACAAATCTGTTGTCTATGCAAGTTTTGGTACAATTACTACCTTCACAAAGGACCAGCTGATGGAATTTTGGGCAGGACTAGTGCAGAGTAACAAGTACTTCCTATGGGTCATAAAGTCCGATATCATTACAGGAAGTGGCTCAGAAAGTCCAGCCCATAATGACCTCATGCAAGGTACCAAGGAGAGAGGATACATAGTGAGCTGGGCACCACAGGAAGAAGTATTGGCTCACCCAGCTGTTGGTGGGTACTTCACCCATAGTGGAAGGGGATCGGTGTTGGAAAGCATAGTGGCTGGGGTGCCAATGCTTTGTTGGCCTTACTTTGCTGATCATCTGGTGGACAGCAGATTTGTCAGTGAAGTCTGGAAAATTGGCCTCGATATGAAGGATACCTGTGATAGAAAAATAGTGGAGAGCATGATCAAAGATCTTATGGAGAGAAAGAAGGACGAGCTGAGAACATCAGTGTCTAAACTCTCACATTTAGCAAAGAAGAGCATAAGTGAAGGGGGGTCTTCATATTCAAATCTTGACCAATTGATCGAGGAAATAAAAAGGATGACCAAGAAAGATGAGCATTAGATATCATCCCCCCAATGAAGAACAGGTGAATGAACTAGAAATTGTTATTGTAATGATGCTCCTAATGAAGCATTTGCATTTAGGTTTAAAATTTGGTCTATTTCATCAAATTGTTTTGTTCCTTTCAATTCAAAATTAGTATCCCTGGTTTGTAAAGTCTGTTTAACCTGAAATTATATTATGTAACTTGGCAAAAGTATCCAAATATCCTTAGCAAAGGACCATAATTAAATGTCATGGAATTGTTGGATACACTAAACTAAAGGACCATAACACAAGTAACCTGAATTTTTTTTTTTTTTTTTTTTTTTTTTTTTTTTTGAAAATTCACAACAAAGGACCATAATTAAATGTCATGGAATTATTGGATACACTAAACTAAAGGACCATAATACAGCTTAAGTTCAGAAATACTTACCAAACCAAGTAGTGAAGCATCTGGATAGAAACAAGATTTCATTAATTGTTCTTTGGTGATTTCTGCATTGAAGCTCACAAGAAACATGACAATTGGAACTAACAGCGGTTTGTTTTTCATAGATTGTCTCAGAGCATCAATAACCTGCTTTCCAACTTCATCTTAACTTTCTCTGCAACAAACAAACCAACCTCATATTATGAAGTGATCTTAAACTTAATACAAATCCTTCACCCAGAAGTCAATTCAAGAATGATCACAAAACACCAATAATCAAAACGGATTACAAAACAAATATTGAAACTAGTAAAGCTGCAGAAATTACATACCTTAAAATATCTTATGAAATAAGCTATCTTAAATAAGCCTATATGTAACGCAGTGTGTGCTCCATGCATAGTTCAATTAGTCTCTACTGTGAGAATTATTTTTTGGAACACATTTAGCGGATCACAGGACTGTGCCTCTAAAGTTCAATTAGCACAATTGTTTAAATAAAATGACAGCCTATTAGCTGTAACAAACTAAAGCATGGAAAAAACAAAAAGCTAAAGATGCCAATATTTAATAAGTTTCAATTTTTTAGTTCTCATCTTAGTCATAACAGAGCTAAAGAGAACTACACGTGCAGCTTAAAAATGACCATTTATAAAGTTACTATTATAAGTTAAACATAAAGATACATTGTGCACATGATTTTAGGCAGGATAAGAAGCATCAAGCCTTAGGACAACGCACTTCACAATAGCTTTTGACTTTATACCACAGATTACCTTCAGGGCCTTTGGGAGGACATAATTTGTTTGTCAAAAATACAAATCAGATAGATACAACAGTTAGAAAAACACTCTAATATCCAAAGTCCAAAATCTTTGCATTCAGCGGATAAACTTCAGTAGCAGGTCCTTGTTTGAGTCACTTAAGTTATCAGAAGACAAGGGGCCAACAAATAATGAGGAAATGTCTGCATCAGCTTTAAATCCCTTTCCAACCATAAAATCACGATAGTATAATGCATTTGATAAGTCATCATGATCATATTATAGAGGGGGGGGGGGGGGGGGGCAACCATCTTCCTCCATTTTCCTGAGTAGCTTCACTCATGAGCCCTTTCTTACAGAAGACTCTGATCAATATATTGTATGTTTTAATATCAGGTTGCAGACCCTTTGATACAAGATCAGAGAAGAGATTTGCTGCATCTTCAACTTGTCCAACCTTACACAAGTTTCTATAAGAATACTACATGACAATATTTGGCTAATCCTCCATATTTTCAAGTAATTTCACTGCCTCATCAAGCCATGCACTTTTGCAGAGGCAGTCAAGCAAAGAGGCATAGCTGCATAAGTGACAACATCTAAAGCAATCCCATATTCCATGAGCCTGCATTTCCTTAAACAGCTTATGTGCAAGTGGGAGTCTATTGGCTTTGCAGAGTCCATCAATGAGAGTGGTACAGGAAGCAACATCAGGGGTTATCCTTTTCTGAAACATTTGATGGAATATGTTTGTTTAGGGCCTTGCCAATGTTTTCAACCTTGCAATATCCATTGATTATAGTATTAACACTGACTAGATTAGGTTCAAAACCATTTTCGGCCATGAGATTAGCATTGCCCAACAAACATTTCCACCATTCTTAACTTTCTCACAAATCCGGCTGAAGGACAAGAAGAACAAGAAGAAGAAGCATCACAAGGGCAGAAGTCACAGAAGGTGAGAATCGAAGCTTACAATATAGAAGAAGAAGCAGCCTTCTTTTTTATTTTTATTTTTATTTTTTATTTTTTTTTTTGAGGAAGAAAAATGGATCCGGGGGAATGCGGTTGAATTGAATTGCAAAAAAAGTATTCACAATGAACGACGATGAACACTAACCCTGCCAGCAACCCACTCAATCTAAACAGCACCTTCTACACCTCCCTCACCTCACGCACAGAAGCAACAACACAATGCATTTCGAAGGGATGCGTGAGATGGGAAGGCCTCCCTTAAAGAGCAGCAGCGAACAAAGAACAGGGGGTTCAGTTTTTATTTTGTTTCTATTCTTCTTTATATTAGAATACTAATACAATGAACACTACCATCATTCCCTTTACAACTCGCCTTAATCACTTTATCTCATATCCACCACAAATTTTAGAGTATACACCCTTAAATTCAACCCAATTCAATTCCCACAACTTCAAAAATACTCCACAAAAACTAAAAAACTTCACAGAATTCACTAGGATCTTGCGACATAATTCCTTGAACAATAAATCAAACCACCAAATTTGAACATTAAAATTGAACAAAAACAAACAGATATACAGAATAGTTCCTTTTACTCTTTCTCCATAAGTATGACAGAGTGAAAACTCTAGACAAGTAAAATTTAAAAACCTTCTCACTTGTTTGATGGTCTTAAGTTGAAAATTATTGGAAATTAACTACTTAAGTAATTTATTGTTTCACTAGTCTAAAGAGAAAATTTAGAGAAACTAAAGTGATTTACACAAATTTCCAATGCTTGGCTTTAAAATATAATAAAGAGAAAGATATATGGAGTAACTAAAATTGCTATTTAATGAAGATTTCTGCCATTCTTCTATCACTTTTGAAACAAAATATCATGCTAGACCGGTAGACCCATGTTTTTTATAGGTAATTTTTTTTTTTTTAAAGGGTTTTCCATAGGTAATTAATATACACAGTTATGTACACTTTCACTCAGATTTAATCAATAAAACCCAACCTTTCTGCACACACTAATGCACTTCACAACATAATCCCAAACTAATTTACCCAAACTAATTTACTTCACAACATAATCCCAACACTAATTTACTGCACAACACAATCCCAAAACTAATTTACCCAAACTAATTTACTTCACAACATAATCCCAACACTAATTTACTGCACAACACAATCCCAAAACTAATTTACTTCACAACAGTATCCCAAAACTAATTTACTTCACAACATGATCCCAAAACTAATTTACTTCACAACATAATCCCAAAACTAATTTACTTCACAACATAATCCCAAAACTAATGTACTTCACAACATAATCCCAAAACTTGAATATGACTATTACTACATCTAAAAGCACTCAGTATTTGTTCTTCTAAACTCCCCAACATTAATTATTTGAAGTTCAAAAAGCAATATCACAACCTTCTCAATTAGGTCTAATTTCAATCAATATTTAAGCGCAAAATTCATGTTTATATAATTGATAAACAAAGTTTGCAAATATATTGGGGTGTTTTGGACATTTAAATCATTAAACTGGGGGCAGAATTGGCAAATCGATGGTAGTGACTAGGAAAAAATGCCAAGTGTGTTCAGGGAAGGCCACGTAGTACGAAACGGCTTTTAACGATTACTAATGAGTCAGACTTACAACGTTTGTGTGCATTTGACGGACCGACAAATGACGTAAGGGAATATTTTATTTATTATATATTTATCTTAAATTATTTTAAATATAATTTATAATTATACATTTCGGTAGGGTATGTTTTATGTTTGGCTGTATTCAGAATTCGCACCCGATGAGAAGTTTGGGAGCTGATCCAATTATCACAGTTCAGTAATTCGGTGTGTTAGTTGTACAAAATTTGAAGCGTATATTGTTAAATCATCAGAAGAATTGTTTTAGAGTTGATTGTCGAAGTCAATTGCAGCTACTGTGGTCGGTGATTACCAAGTCGCCGAAGTCGCCATCTAGGGTTTGAGACATTATATCTTCAGGTCATAATCTCCAGGTGTGTATAGTAATTAAATTTATGTATCAATTGCTGTGTGTGCGGCTTGCGCAGAGTATCAATTGGACAATTGGTGTGTGAATTCTTAAAAATATGAGTAATTACGTAATTTAATTAAAGGGTTTTGTTAGTTAATTAGTATGGTACGAAATCCGTTGTTGAATGATGTTGGTGGGAACATTGAACATTGAGTAAATGTGGTTAAAATGGGATTTATGTACAGGAGAAGAAAATATGGCGGACGCAGTGGTTGCCGTTGGCGTGAGAAATGACAACAATGAAGAGGTAATTTTAGTTAAAAATAAGGGGGTTCCTCGTGATTTGTATTATAGTCATTGCTGGAGTTTGTAATGATGGATGCCATGCCTTTGTATACAGATTTCGGATGCAGTGGAAGGGGTGACCAATTCCAGAAAGTTTGAGGTTAGTTAATTGTGAAATTAGTACCAATTTAGGAGGAATTTGGTATTATGAACCTTTATAATAATGTGAGTAACTGCAGGTGGGCAGGGGAGGGAATAGGCGGTCGCTGATAGCATTGCACCCTGGTTTGTTCAAGGTAAGTCATTATGCTTAAATGTTAATGGTGTATTGTAAGCTAGTGGGTTCGTTATGGGAATGTAACAATATGTGTAACTTAGACTTTTGATGATGACTCTTAGTATGAAATATTAGTTGGGTAATGTAGTATGAGTTGGGTGATGAGCAGGATTTTTATAAATTAGAGATATGGAACCAATGAGTAATTGTTAAACTATATTTTTAGGATGATAGTGATTCCGAGGGTGGTTTGGTGAAGGCAAGGGGTGAAGTCCTTAGACAGCAAGCTCTATTGTGTGGTCGGGTGAGTCCTTGTTTAATCAGTACTTTTACTTTGAATCAATGTTCTGAATTAGTAAATCTATGTTATAGCTTTTTGACAAGTGTAATTATTGCAGCCCCCCAATATGAGCTGTAGAGTAGAATCCTTTGGTCGTGTCTGCCAAAAATTTGATGAAAGACGGAAGAGGTGGGTGATGGAAATGGGATTTGGGGGGCTTCTCCATTTTGTGTCCGACATGCACCTACCTAGGCAACTAGCTTACTGGTTAATGACGAGGATCGATCCAATTAATAAAAGTTTTGTTTGTCGGGATGGTCGGGTGTTTTGGTTCTCAAAGAACCAAGTGAGGTGGATTTTAGGTATCCCAAATGGCAGTCGGCCTGTGCCTTGTAATAAAACCATGACCCCCGAGGTGAGGGGAAAAGTTGAAAAAATATTACTCAAATATGGTCGTACTTGGGTCACCAAATGTTGTAGAAGTTCTGGAAGGGTGTATACCTCAGTTGGGATTCCCGTAACTTCTGAAATGCTTGAGAGGCTGGAAGGTGAGTTTGAAGACGAGGATGAAGAAGAATTCAAGTCGTTGTTTCTTATAGTAGCCTTGCATATGGTTTTGTGTCCTACTCAGTCACCAAGACTAGCATCAGATTTGATTCCAGCGTTGAGCTGTGTGACTGACTGTGCGGGTTATGATTGGTGTACGTTAGTGCTTAACAAACTTATGGACAGTGTATCAAATTTTGCCCGAAGATTTTATGCTACTGGGTTTGCAAACGGATGTGGGGGTTGTGCCTTCTTTGCTGTGGTGAGAAGAATATATGGTATTTTGAACTTTGTAAATGATGGTTCCATGACTCCCCTGAATGTATGTTGTTGTGTATTGTGTTGCAGATTTACTATTTGGATCGGCTTGATAGGGAGCCCTTGCGTTGGGATGTGTTTCCAAGAGTAAAGGTTTGGAGCATGAAACTTATTTCTGAGGCGTCTAAGGATGACAGGTTTGGTTGTGGTGACTATGGCAAGTTGGGGGTAAGGCCTTGGGTCTGTTGTATGTATGCGAAATATGTGTGTGTAGAATTGTGCAGTATAATAACTTGTGTGGTGTGCTTTTATTAGGTTGTCGATGTTGCTTATGGAGAACGGCATTCGCGAGAGGCTAGGGACACAGAAGGGCCTCCAGCCAATGAAATAATTTTGGTAAAGTTGTTGTGTTTTGTATTTGTTGTAGTGGATTAATTACAATTGGGTCTGTTGTAGCTAATACGTCAAATACTAATGTTTGGGTCTGTTGTAGGAGGATGTGTCATGTTTGGAGCACACTTTCAGGGATAGGAGACGCACTGCAATAGGATCTGCACGTCGGAAGCGTAAGGCATTGGCGTGACGGGACTTTAACACTGGATGTCGAAAATGTAGCTGTGAAGTGAGAGCTGTATTAGGCTGGGGCAGACAGATAGGCCATTGGAGATTACTGAGAAGGTGATACATGTAATTTGGGTTAAGCATGGTTTCCTCAGAGATGTTGCACATTTGTTGTATACCATTGGGCCGTAATGGTGAGAGTTTTATACAGCGGCCCACATATAGTTCGGATCTAATGTAGGTGTTGTTGTTTAATGGAATGTTTGGGTGTATGGATAGATAGGGATGATTTGGGCCTTTGTAGGTGGCCTAAACTGAGGCATAGCAATTGTATTGTGAAATTGTAATTGTGCTGTACTTGTAGCAGGATTTTCTTTGAAAGTCGGTTCATAGTGTTTCGTATTTGTTTAGCTATATGCGTTTAACGGCCTGAACGAAGTTTATCGTAGTGACAATTTAGGTATACCGATTGGTACAGATGAACAAAGCTTAAAGTTGTTATAGGTAGGAATATGAAGATGTACGCGGATTTGTTTGAAAGATCTTGTAACATACAAACTTAACATGTTCGGGTTTTTTAAAAGCAATTGAGTTGATCTGTATGAAGTGTTGTAATTTAAACTGAAATGATAATGGTTTGGCGGGAAGTTAGCCAACTCATTCCGTGGAGTATGAAATAATTCAATCATATGCACCATATATAACTTACGGAGGTTGTGGAAAACAATGTATGCTAAAGCTTGCCTCGGCTGAGACACATGTTTGGTAGTGGTTGGGCCGTAGGCCTTGTAGGCCAAGGTAAATATGGCCATGAAATGTTATGGGGTCGTGTAAAGTGAGGCATGGTTTAAGAAAACCACCCAATCTTGATCCATATCGTTAAGTTTTAATATTTGTTGTTTAGTAAAATACCCGAACTATGATTAAGAAATTTGGTGTTTGAATCTGACATGTTACGGGTTTATGATACTTTTTGAATTACTATACTAATCTAATATATATATATAAAGGGGAGTTTTTTTCCGAGTTTTTAGAGAGGCACGTAGGATCTAATTTTCCCAGCGCGCCATGTAGGATTATAAATCTTAGTAGTAGCCAATTAAATAAGAGATTATTAATTTCTTTTAGAATTAAATAATTCAAATGCCACGTAAGCAAAATTGGCGAATGAGATTTTTAAGTTTAGGGATTTTATCTACATATGTAACAAATTTTATCTCATAAAACCAAAAAAAAAAAAAAAAAAAAAAAAAAAAAAAAAAAAACGTGCATCGCACGGGCTTCATCTAGTGATTTATAATTGGGTGTACGTCACGACATCCACGTCACAGGGCCCACCTAGATTATGTTAGGAAGCACCAAAAATATTAAGGTAATTACTGGGACCGATACTTACGTAATGTGTACATTAAAATAGTGATCTAGTAATAATAGGTGAAACTAAACCGTAAAATGGTTTAATTGTTCGATATCATGTATTGGACACCTATTGTCGAATGTTGGGTCAATGGCCACCGGGAAAACACAGACACCGACTTACACACATATTATATTGTTATTTAAAATTGCAACCTCCATTCACATTAGATAAACAAAAGTCTTTTATTTAGTTGTTATCAACACAGCATTGTAGCGTACTGGTTGTTGGGATTGAGACAAAGACCATCTACCAAGGGCCAACCCGCAAAGGTGTCGAGTTCGACCCTTATTAGAAGCAAATTTGGTAGTTGTTGATATATTAGTTGGTGGGTTTTTTTTTTTCGTTACTGTAGTGTTGTTGTGATTTACCGACTTATAAGTGATTATAAGTAATTGTTTCGTATTTAATTAATTGTTCCAACACTATTTATAAATCTAAGTAATTCATAATGATTTAACTTGGAAATAATTATCACCGTATGAGCATTTAAGATAGGTGTGATTAAAATGTTGTATTTTGGGCAATTATCGCATGTTTTGTGTTGGTACGAGGGTACGTTATTTGGTTTGTCTAATGTGTGTTGTGTTTATTATGTTTGTATATTCATATTTGGTACGGCCACTAAGGTGGGTATTATATTGTACAAACGAGTTGGGTATGAAGTGTAGTGGCAGAAAAATTTGAAATTGTCTATTTTTGCGAAATTGTCAATTTTTGCGAAATTTTCAATTTAGGTATTGAATTGACATTATTGTGACTTATATTTTATACATAACATATTGTATAGTAAGTTTCACAAGTCCCAAGGCTATGCGGCAGTGGATTCAAGATTTGTTGACGGGTGCCACTAACCACTACAAGAAAAACAAGAAATAAAACCGTTCTAACAAATGAAGTTAAAATTTTATATACAATAATGTGAGTTAAAATGTGTAATACATTAATGTGAGTTTGTGTAACAAAAAGTGATCATCATATTTTAAACATCTACCAATGATGCAATTAGTCATCCATGGGAGTTACTTTTAACAAATGTTTAAACAAAAAGTTTAACATTTGGAAAGTGGTCATATGTCCTCCTCCACAAAATAATTTGGAAAAGTGCTCATATGTCCACCTCTGGGTTGCGGATGATTAGTGGTGATCGATATCGGTGTTAGGGATTGTATAGTAAGTTGGAACTGAACCGAAGTCAATTGAACTGAACTTAAGTAACTCATCTGAAGTAAATTGAACTGAACTTATCTTAGATGAAGTACACTGAACTGAAATGAAATGATCTAAACTTAATTGAACTGAATTAAAATGAATATTTTATCAGAGAAGGAAAGTAGGAGGTGAACTTAACGTCGTCCTGAACTGAACAGAAATGAACTGAATTTAGGTGAACTTAACTGAAGTTAACTGAACTGAATTGAACTTCACCGAACTGAACTGAACGGAACTGCACGTAACTCAGCTGAACTGAATTGAAATGAACTGTAATGAACTAAACTGAACCAAATTTCAACGTAAGAGAACAACCCCTTACTCAACAACCACATTGAACGCCTTCATCGGGCATTGTATACAGGTGAATTTATTTATACAACGTATACGGTTCCATTTGGTTTAAGGTAAAGATTTATAGAAGATAAAATAGTGTACCAGGCGACGATACTTTTAGTAGCTTTATAAAAATATCTATTGTCCAAACCAAAATGTCTATGCACCATGTAATTAACCTTTATGGTTGTTTTATTTTCACTAAATTTTAAGTCCCCGGTATTTGGTACTCTTTCCCTAACATGTCCAATCCCATTTGGTCAACATGTTAAAGGACATCGTACACCTCTAGCGTTATTGTTTGTCATATAAATTATATGTAACACATATGATTAAAAATACGATTTGTCAATTACTATTATTGTCTATGTTTCATAGAATGAATAATGATGTATAGGCACTGTTTCGCAAAACCCTGCCCATCTTAAACAATACGGTTGAACATAGTGATTGACTTCATTGTTTGGAAACACAAAACTTGTTACTCCGAGTGTACGATAAATTGAGCTTCTTATTATTATGTTACTGATTACGGGGATGTGAAGTGTACAATTCAGGCTACAAATTATTAGACACAACAAATTAGGGTGGTTACATTGCATCTGCTTGGTGGAATTTTGTTTACCCCTAACACTAACCTAATAATTATGCTGCTACGTTTGGAGGTTGAAATGTCGACCTAGACTTATTTCCCCTTGTTTCCATGTTGACCACTACATGCGGTACCTTTTGAACCACGTCGGCTACATACATTTCTACCTCTTTTAACTATCTATAAATAGCCATGCATTGTTGATTACACTTCCTCACATTAGTATCATACAGACCATTCACAAAGCTCCCTTCCTTTCCTCTATGTCAAGTTCTTGCTCCCAAATCAAGATGCCTCGTCGTGCTAGAACCCAAGGCAATTGCCTTGCACTCATGTTTTTTTCCCCTCCTTCAGGACTCACACCGGAGATGGATTTCACCCGGTTTGAATACTTTTTCAAAGATCAAACCACCGGACTTCTTACCTCCTTAACTACAGAGAGCCTAGCATTTCTAATCTTAAACCCATCTAGTCCCACTCTTAGCCAACTTAACACCATTGTGATGAAAGAAGTAGACACCGTAGGAGAACCTAAACCTTCCCATCTTCCACATGTCTATGATATATATCCCTTTAAGTGTGAGTTCCACATCTTCTTGAGATGGTGCCTTGGGACTTATCCCGACTCCTTCCAACCAACTAGCCTTAGGCCCGCTTTGCATTTGCTTGACCCCAAGCCCATCATTGATGTAGATGAGCCCGTATGGGACCTAGACCATGTCCCCATTACACTTTGTATGGGAACTTACACTAATGCTTACCAAGCTGTGAAACTCCCCCTATACCCACACATCCTACACCTTGTTGTTTCCTTTGAAACTGATGCACAATTTGTCCCAGGCTATCACAAAGTTCATATCACCCCATATAAGGGTGACAGAGCTAAGTACCTTGTCACTCCTCCTTGTGTCCCTATACCCACAGACACACATGTAGTGTGTTGGAACGTTAGAGGTATTGCTAGGCCATCTCTTGTTGAGAACTTTGGCCGTATCTATGCAAAACATCGTCCAAGTATTGTTGTGCTACTGGAAACTAGGCACAATTTAGATACAACAACTCAAATCATTTCTGACCTACCTGGGGAGTATAAGTTTTTTTTTAACCAACCTGATGAAGGAATTTGCGGGGGGACTGTGGTCATGTGGCAAGAACAGTTAATCTCGATGGAGGAGCAGCGTCTGCACTCGTCATTTATCAAGTGTGACATGTTTCTTAAGGTATATTTTCAATAACAACCCTTTAACCACTTGAGGTAAAATTATTTGTCTTATAAGGATGATATTTATGGTTTTGATGTTGTTGTTCTTAGGGTCATCCACAGGCGAGGCGCAAGTTATTCGAGGTTTGATATTCAAGGAAGTGCGTGGTTGGAGGGTATTTTGGAGCTAGCTGTGCAAGTCATGGCTGTTGATGATGGTGTTTGTTTTCAATAAAAGCTGTTGTAGTTTTTTGCAATTTACATTTCCGAATTAGAGGGTTAATGTCTGTAGTTTAATTTTTGTATGTGTCAGTTGTTCATGTTTCCCTAATTTAGGTCCATCTTTATGCAAGCTTTGTTTATTTTCAAATCCTTTATTGTCGTTGGTATATGTATGAAAACCACTTGTTTTATCGCTGAAGCAGTTAAAGATCAAGTAACCTATATATATATTTTTGTGTGCTCAATTTTACTTGGACAATCATGCACCTTCCTAGCGGATATAGGCATATAGCACACCACTTTTGGCTCTTAATCCATAAAGGTTTGACAGCTGCTACATAATAGGAGACTAGTGCGCAAATTGCGGCAAATTGCGGTGCATGAACTAAAGGAAACAATAGTTTAAGTTTATCATTTTCAATTAATAACTTGGTAATCATAAACGTGCTTGGCTAGTACAAGTTTCAATACATTAAACCAACAATTAGAGACAGTATTAAGACATTTGCTATTAAAAGGAACTTGATCTCCAAGCATGTTGACTTCACTGCTGAGTTGACCAAAGACACATCCCATGCAAGAGATTCGATTTCGAGCTTCAACTTTCCTTGGACTTCCATGACCTCTAGTAAAAGTTCCACCTTTTTTTGCATGTCTTCAATTTTATCATTTACAAGTTCGTAGAAATGTGGCTGAGTTTCCGGTGTTCGGAATTCATCTGCAGCTGTCTCCCACTCAAAGAAGTCACAAGCCCTGGTTTTATCCTGCAAATTGTTGTTTCATCCAATCACATCTCACTTCCAACAACTAAGTAATTGATGAATATTACAACACTGCCAACACTAATATTGGATTCTTACCTGCCAGAAAGGACAGCTGAAGAAATACTTCCCGGCCGTTGATTTCTTGGTAGACATAGCCACCCTAGCTGGTATCCCATGGTGGCAAAGTTTAGGTGCAATTGGCTTAGCATGAGACTTAGAGGATACACTTGCTGAGCTCATTGTTCCACGTCTCAAACACTAACAATATGGCCAGGATACGTGAACTTTTTTCGTTTTTATAAGCAAATACGAAGTACTCTTGTACTGTTCAATGTTCAAATGCATTACAAGTTTGTCACCGACAACTAAATAAATTTTGACTCAAATATCTCTCACTATAGGCATAAGTGATAGCGTACGACATTATTTTATTAATCCAAACAGGTTGTGCAACAAACATTGTAAACCCAAAAAATTCTCAATCTCCTGATACGACTAACAATATAAGCAACGAATACAATTACAAAATGTTACACAATAAGTTGAAATAAAGAGTTCAACACTACCTCATTAATTACATTTTTCTTATTCTCCTTAATTAACCTTTTTAGGTAGTAAGATTGGTACAAACAGTTCAAAAATTATAAATTTCCTTAATCATTCAAGTTTCAATTACACGTTGTGGTGTTTGGTTTTGCTTGTATCCAATTATGGTACATTGTATCCAATTCCAACATAAAAATTTTAATTAACTTATTAAATCAATCAACACATATTTATATCATTCCGATTTTAAAATTAGGGAACACAATATAATGTTATCAATTGTGTACAAAGGTAATTGATTAAGAATATACACCCTTTAAATAGTTAGAGTTATTGTTTGTACATAACACACAACTCATTTTGGTTCCAAATGCACCTTTATGCTAATGTAATAGAGATACGGTTGTTTTTATATTTAGACTCGTCGATGAAAATGAGAGTAAACAATTATGCAGTACTGGTATCCAAGTTAAACTGCGTAAAGGGACTCCACCCTTGAAACCAAAAGGAAGCTTATACGGTACACGTCCCAGCTAGCATGAGTTAAAAATTGTTTGTGGGACCCACTACCCCACACATTCAGTCACAGTATCAGGGGATTGCAGATTTTGGATATGGGTCCACCGAATACACTTAGCTGGGGAACATATACCTCAGAATCAATAAATCGTTCGTACTTTAAATAACCTGACCACAACTACCAATTACTTTTTTTAAAATGCACTTGGTGATGAATTTTGAAGGACAATCGACGTGGTCAATTGTATGAATAGCTTTCCGAACAGCAATGGCATTACGCATTTCATTCTCATGAAGATGGATAAATAGTTCCCTAATTGAAATACTAATGTGCCACAAAAAATTAGTCAAGGTTAGGCACTTGTGTTTTGGATGATAAGATAATACTTTCAAAATGGTGGTGTCATTTTATATTTAACATTAATTACGGTTAAATTAATAAAATGGATTGGTAATAATGCAAAAGCAATATGTATGTCTAGATTAGGCTTATATTTATAAAAGCCGACCACATGTCCAACCAAATTCAGATATCCGCCCTTCATATTTTTTACGTATTAACGTGTACTATATCTAGTTTTAGGTATATTCCGGTCCTGTTTCACCAAGACATGGTTACATAAAAATGGTGAAATATGAAATTTTTATGTACAAATTCGGTACGCTGATACGTTACAAGGTCTATTACTTTAAAATTTGTTTTAATATGTCAGTTAATCTCGAATTTGTACCGTGTTAGTCATAAGTTTGCAAATTTAGATATTATTTTACTAGGATTATGCACTAGTAACCAAATTATCCCCAAATGTTTAGAAGCATATACCTTGTTACAAAGCGATTTCCAAGTTGTAGGGATATTTGGCAAAGCACAGCGTTCGTCACCTTAATGAAAGTGCTTAGTTATTCGATTACCAGGTGTACTCCCAATTAGCAGTTCATTGCATCTACTCAACTACATGTCATTTAATACTCTCTATATATATCTGCTACTCCAACTACTTTTCACTTATAGCTGTACCCAGAAGGGGTAATAGTAAATGTGGCTTGTTTGACAAGCTTGCGAGCTCCCCTTTTGTAACAAAATTCAGTATCCATTTGCTTCACTCAAAGTCAATTTGTTTACAGCTGTATGTATATGTAAGTAACCACTTCTTAACAAGGGAAGTGGCAAAGAAATTTGTATTAAAAGGTCTACGACACCTTTTTTACGTGTGATATTTGGTGCGAGTAGTAGCATCTCGCCAAGTTGTTTGGAGTCTAAAATGTGTTTAATTTAAAAATCAGTTAAACACATAATAAGTTGACATATCAAATGACCTGTTGTATTCTATGGGTGTCCAAGGAAGTCCCTGAATGCTATTAGTCGACGTAATGATTTGCTTTACTTAGTTACATGTTTGTGCCTTGATGGACGATTGTTAAACTCATTGTGTAGTGACCAACATTGCACATAACTGGAGTTCACAAAGAGTTTAAAAATTTTGTGGAATACTCTATCTAACTGTTTTTGGAAATTATTTCCACATATGTAATTAATAGGCGGCCTCTGTGAACTGTCATATTATATTCAGAGCAGTGCAGTGTTGTCTTTTCTTCGCCGTCATTTGGAGTTACTGACCCACCTACCAAACTAATGAATGTTTCATTTAATGGGAAAACTAGGAGTATAAAGAAAATCTTGCACAGGTAATCCGGATGCCATTATCCACGTGCATTGGTCATAAACTAAAGAATGTACTCTGGGCTTATGCAGCGAAAGGGACCATACTAAGATGTGTGAACTTTGAGTGCTACTGCTTATAATGTATTGCTAATCATCCTAGAAGTAAGGACACCACAATTATGTTGCTGCTAATTAAATTGTCAACATCAGATTAGTAATTCTTAACACGAGAACATCAAAAAATTAGGATACCAATTAATTATAAGGTGCACCTCATACACATGCTCCGTGTCATATAAGCAACCCACGACGCATTATTGTGTGTAGTGTGATTACTTAATTCTATTAACTCGAACAAACACTAAGGGGGACATGTGCGTGAGTGGGTTTTTTTTTATAATTTGCTTTTTTTTGGAATAAGCTTCACATTGGAATGAAGGGTGTCTTGGGCAGTGGCGATTCCAGGAATTTTTTGTTATGGGTTCGGAGTTGTCAAACGTAAAATAATATACTTCCTTCGTTGTTTATTATTTGACTTAATTGGACTTTTGTACTATTCACAGTAACATTTGACCGCCTTTTGTGATTTATACTTCGGTTAAAACATAGCCATGTTGATTTTAGTTCAAATTGCCTCAATAAATCTTAACTAAATATCGATTGATTATATTTTTTACTTAATTATGAGGAATTAGAAGTATTGATGATTAGATTTATGCATTGTCAAACATGATAATTTAGCTTGTCAAATAAAAAAGAACAAAAAATAAGTTACCAAGTACACAAATTTGGAACTATATAGTTATTAAATAAATCCAATGACCAATTAAACCAGGGAATAAGAAATAAATTACATGGCTTGGTTTAAAAAATATTTATACTTGTAGGAATGAGTAAATGGAGTTATATGCTGACTTACTGAATTTATGATTAAAGAGGGCTAAAAAGCCAAAAAATTTTGGGGGCAAGGAGTCGAACCGCGTCAGAGGTATAAGGTGATACTTCATGTTTTAGGCGGGACATCACCACTGATCCATCTCCTTGTTCACAAGCATTTATGGGACATAAATTGGTATTACATGCTTTGTTTTTCTCAGATTTTGCTGAAATTTCAGAAGTCCAGTATGGGTTCAGCTGAACCCACTGAACCCATATTTGGAAGCGCCACTGGTCTTGGGTTGAACGTCTGAATGTGTTCCAAATTACATGTGGTGTTTAAAGTACTCTAAAACCAAACAAAATTAATGAAGACCAACAATGGAGATTCAGCTATGTAGGAAGGAAATTTTGCTACAATTTTTCTACGCGAATCACGTAGGTGTAAGCATAACATATGTGACATATAAAATGTTACGACTAGGGAGTACATGTGTTTTATGAATTTCTGTATTTGGTTGAACGCGATAATGACAATGTTCAGTCGACGAATTTGAGTATATGTACTTATCATTTATTTATTGCCAATTAACCTAAATGAATGTTTTAATACCGACAGACGCAGCTTCTATGTGTTGTGATGATCAAAAGGCTTTGATCATGTAATGTTGAAGTAGTTACTGATTTCATTTTAAGTCTTCACCGATGACCGTGGAGTTTGTAGATTATCATTTAACATGATCTCAGCCGTTAATCTTTGACATTGGTGCCAAATTAGAGATTATTCAA
This sequence comes from Chenopodium album, assembly GCF_948465745.1. Taxonomy (NCBI): domain Eukaryota; kingdom Viridiplantae; phylum Streptophyta; class Magnoliopsida; order Caryophyllales; family Amaranthaceae; genus Chenopodium; species Chenopodium album. The sequence continues at coordinate 5,890,935 of NC_137855.1, forward strand.
GTAATTGTGCTGATCAAGAATGTTGCATGTTAGAAGGAATAAAACACGATTGTTTGCGTAATTTTACCGCTAAGAATTATTACCGCAAGAAAAAGAACAGTGTTCATCGAAACCACGTACCATATAGTCAATCCCATATTCAACCCTCACAAATGCTATATAAAGGCTTCCAGATAGTGTCGAAAGACCCACCACACCTCACTTATCACTTATGAAAAAAAAATTTAATCTTCAACCTTTAACCATGAGTTCTCCACCCCCAACCACCGTAACTGACTTCGTGGCTGGTGTTTCGTCTGCATTTGTCCCAGTTCGCCGTCGTCGCAACTCAACTGCAGCACAAGCGCCATACAACAGGCGTCGCAGGGGTGTGAACGAAGTGCTTGACCACTTGCGTCGAGTCCCACGAAACCCTCGCAGCAATTCACCACCTCTAAGGGAGGCTGTGACCCTTGAAGACGCTCCACCTCCAGCTGAGCAAGATGTAGTGGTCCCTGCTGTGGAGACCAACAATCAATCACCACCTCCGCCGACAGGCCAACAAACTGGATCACCTCAACCGCATTCCGGCCACCAGGTGCAACCAATGCCTGAGGGTGGATTTGACTTTCTCGGAGTGTCTCAACCTCCTAATGGGAATCAGGTAAGCCACGCTTCTGCTATGGTTATTGCTAACAGGAGGCAGGAGCCTCTCCGCCTTACTTACCCCCTGTGCTGTGCTGGAGAGAGTTCCTCCGTTGGGGCGCGTGGCTCCACACAGCAGAGTATGCAGGTACCTATGTGTCGCCTACCTTTCAGGGAGCAGCTTGCTAGGCCTTACTATGGATTTGAAACCCTTCCCCTTGCTCCTCCAAGAGCTGGAATTGCTGATCCCATGCAGGTGGCTGGTGTGTACCGTGTTCCGGTGTTCATTATACGAGTGCGTAGCTACAATCCCGATGATTCAGGCATCTTGTACAACATTAGGCAAGATGAGACCTTTGAGCACATGTACGATGACTACGCTGCACGGGTTGATCGTAAGCACGAGGAGATCATAATCGAGACTGATAGGGGTGTTGTTATACCAAGGATAAGCACTCCTGGTAATTTTGGCATCGGCGATGCTACTGTGTATGTCAGGCCAGTGGTAATATTCTAACCCTAATCTTATCCTTTTACTACTTTCCTTAATTTCATAAAATTGTTGTAATTATATGTACTTCCATTTATGTTGTGAGGCGGTGGTGGAATGCCATTTTCTGGTGTTCAGTGTGTTAGGGATTTATTGTGTAGTGTGAAGCATGAAATAATGTGACGATAATTGTGTAATGTGATGGATTAAATTAATCTAAAAGTTATTGCGTAATGTGAAACATGAATACATCTAACAGTCGTTGTTTATTGTGATGCATGACATAATGTAAAAATTATTGTGTAATGTGAAGGTTGAAATAATATAAAAATTATTGTTTAATGTGATGCATGAAAGAATGTATAAATTATTGTGTAATGTGAAGCATGAAATAATCTAATAATTGTCACATATTAGGTGATGTGGGTTGTGTTTCGATTGTAATTACGTGTGTTATCATAATCGTATTGTGGATATGTATTCAGGCTAATTACGGTACTTTGGTGAATGGGATACCTACATTAATGTAATTATGCTTTGTAAAAAAATAAAGATTTATTTGGTAAAGTAATTAGTGATACGTAATCAATAACACGTGACTGCGAAATTGCATCTTTATAACAAAAGTAGATAATTAATTAAAAAATATTTAGTCAGAAAGTGTGTATTTGAAAAGTCTTGTGTTAAAGAAATAAAGGATGTGTTACATTTAGGGAGTTTGTTAGGGAATTACTCCTTTACTCTTGTATTGAAGAATTCACAGTCACAACATTTGAAGGTGAACTTGTGGGACCAATGGTTATGTTACAAATGTGAAAGCTATGTCTAAAATTGACAATTATTTTGGTATAATACGTGTGCAAAATATATAAGGCACATGTGTATTTATAAATGAGGAGGTTTGACAAACGTGCGCATACCATAAAAATATTAACTACTTCAACTGTTAATTATTAGTAGTGGTGATTAGTGTTTCATAGTTACATATTTATTAGTGTTGCATACGTAGATCTTTATTAGTATTATTACAGGTCGTTAACATGAATTAGGTATGTAGAAGGTTATTTATTGTTATTTATTGTCACAAGTGCAACCATGATTAGCCTAATGTGTTATTGTCTAATAATAGTATGTTATTATCCATAGGCGGTTATTTGTTTATCAACAAATGACGTTGTACTAAATTTGATTATGTTGATGGATTTATGTTACAGAACCCGGAACATAACGTTGATGCTCGATTCAAGCAATTCTTCCTAAGGGACTGTGTCAGCTTTCCTGTGAAGGTTAGAGTCGAGGCAGGGCTAGAGCAGAGGCTATGGGATGTGTATGAGGGGTGGGCAACTGAGCGGAGCCTAACCCGCTTCCAGGTAGTTCCCATCTATGAGAACAAATGGGTCAGTTCATACGACACCGTTCGAGGGGCTATGATCTCAAACCACTACGAACTCCTGCTTATGCCAAACCGCCCTGGCTTTCAGTAGACAACACCTCTGTGCTTGGGTTTTGACTCTTTTGATGATGATATAAATAACTAGTGGCAATTATCTGGAGTTAACAACTTTGTGTTATAGTGTGACTATTTGCTACTTATGTCGGTTGTCGTTACCTAGGCTAGTCTTAAAACATTAGGTTTATATGTTATGCTGTTTAGTTGGTTAGTAGAAAGAGTATTGTGTGATGCTTTTGGGGTATGTTTTGGGTGGATTGCACAATTTAGAATTGTGTGTCCTTAATAGGGGAATGGCTGGTATCTAGTTAATGTCATCGACAAGACTTTATGTATGGAAGTTTTATTCGTAGAAGTTAATGCTTATATGAATGATGTTGCTTGAATATCTATATTTCCTTTTGCAGTATTTAATTTACTTATTAACTAATCAGTCAATTTGGTGTGCCTAAACTCAATTTAAACTGATAGTATTTGTACTATCCTATACATAACAGTAGTGTGCCCAAAACTAAGGCCATGTACCTTTGTGTATTGACCTCTCTGGGCAGCGCATCGAAGACTGGCCTAAATTAATTAAGTTTGCATATAGTTGAAGTGATGTTTAGCTAAATCATTTAACGTAAAAGTAAGGTGTGGGTTTACACTACTGACCTTCATACAAGTGATTAAGTGGGATGACCTTGTATATATATAGTATTGTAGAAGCAGCACAGAGTTCACAAGCTTATCTGTAGCTACCAAATACCATAAGTTTCACAACCAAAGCAACCTTCAAATGGATAGGCTACTTATGCCCAACTTGTTTAGGTACGACCCTCTCATTCCTAGTTGCCCTTTAGGTCCCGGGAGAGGCCCCAATCCACCTCTTTCTGCAATTCAAGAGCTTGAGTTTGACGCGGATGATGAGAGTGAGGATAGTGATCGCCTTATCACAGACTTTGCTGATGAATTTTGGTCTCCAACCTATTTCTTGCAAAATTTCTCCCCTGTTTTCAACTACAATCCTTTCAGAAACCCCCAAGACCCCCTGAGTCCTTGGTCATCAAGCGAAGGCAACACAAAGGCAAGGAAACTTCGTCGACTGTCAGTAGTAGGTGGCGTGCGCAAGTACATCAAGGTTTCAAAGCCAGCAAAGTGGGTGAGCAAGGTCCTTGGGTCATGTTTCAAGCCACACTCGGCTACTCCTTAACATGCCCTTGGAAAAGATGTTGGGGTAATGTGTATCTCGTAGGCCTTAGGAGTAGTAGTCCATGGTACATGTGTTGTCGTAATTAAACTTAGTATGTTGTGGTTGGTTATGTTGCAGTTGTTTATGGCAGTAACGTTTATCTCGTAGGCCGGAGTAGTAGTAGTGAAAGGTAGATGTGTTAAAGTAAGTAATCCTACTTAAACTAAGTCTAGCTGTAGTTGCGTATGTTGCCTTGTTAAGGTTGGTATATCTACTTATTTTCCTTCAGCCAAGGAACATGTAGTGTGTTGGTTTTGTTTCAATTTTCACGATGAATCAAAATCATTGTTGTAAAATTTTATGCCAAACACTTTTCATTATTTTAGATACGGTTTGATTTTCACGATCTAACAGGTGTAGATGAACAAGTAATGAAATGGCTCCCATCTACACAACAAGGGCGGTGCAGGATTAGGACTAACAAAATATGATAAGTTGATGGGCCTACAGCGGTGATAGCAGTGGGCTGGCCCAAAATAAAATAACAACAAATTGTTGTACAGTTTCATATTACCTATGCAGGTCAACAACCCTTTAAAACCGTCGCACACCAAAATGAGATCAGATTGAAAATGAAGGCCCATAAACTGTTAATACCATTTCCAAAAATCGGCCCAATATCTTGATGACCCCAACAACAACTCAAATTTAATAAAAAAAACGACCACAAACAGGTACATCACTAAGTGAAGAGTCACCACTTTGGTACGTAACAAAAATAAACTATGCTTAACTTAAACCACCTTACTACGTTCATCAATGAACGGACTGTTTAAGGTTTACTACAAGAAAGGGAGAAGACAATAAAAAATAAAAACTAGAGGCTTAGCCAGGTGTTCACCAGTGTCAGGCTATCGCATGAAGTTCATGACCGTCCATTTAGAATCAACAAATGTAACACAATAACATAGTTCGAATACAGATTGCCGATAAGCGATTAGAAGCTTTGTGAGAACATCGACTGAGAATCCCATGTACAATTAAGCAGAACGTCGTCCTCAGGAATATGGTCCAACCCGACAGGAGATGAAGCAGCAGCAGCTAATGATTTTTTCTTCTTCGAAGTCCTGCTACGGGTAACCTATAAAAACAAATACAGAATTAAGTGACGATGGTTCAGAACACTTGAGCAGCATTTACATAATGATGGATTTGATCAGGCTGGGATTACATATAACAACTTACTGGCAGTTTGTTACTAGCCTCAACCACTGACTCCGTTTGCGTGTCGGCTATATGGGTGGATCCCTTAAAGTCATTCAAAAGTAAACAACATTTAGCAAAGTAAATACCTACAGCATATAACTTCATCATACATCATGACAAAAGACAAAGTACTTACATAAACAAGTAACATACCTTTTTCTTTCCCTTTTTCTTAGAGGGGAGCTTAAAACCTATTTCTTGATAACTTTTATTGCGACTCCCTTTGGGTCTGCCACGACCCCTTTTTTTGGTAACCGGATCATCAACCTTTGCCTGCGGGGTTGTGTACGCTTCCCTGCCTTGGCTACCAAGCTGTTGTGAATTACGCTCCTGTACAGAGGCAGAAGTACCTCCACTGTCACTAACATTCTGAACAATCGGGTTAGCCTCTCCAGTGAAATTCATTGCAAATGTTTGGTCTAACTTCATCTGCCTCCGCTTCAATAATTTGCTATCCAAATCTAGTAAACCCTTAATTACCAACTCCACAGCTTCGTCATCAACCATGGCTGCCACATCACAAATGGGTTCAAAAACCGCCATAAGCTTCTTGTGTCTTTTCACCTCCACTGTCTCTGCGGGGTCATGGTATGCCACCTTAACTAGGGTGTGTTTACGAAGTATGTCCTTGCGCCACCTATTTAATATGTAGCGCGAGGGAATGTCATAAACATGGTTGAGGTCTAAAACCCTGATCATATGTTTACACATGATTCCATGGGTCTCAAATTTCCTACATTCGCACAACACATCAAAGGTTTCCTTGTTGAAAGTAGCACAATAGTACCTCCTGCGATCCGTGATGATTTCCTCATTGCTTCCCTCAACCACAATCCATACTCGATCCTCGAGAACATATTGAGTAACAGATTCAGATATCTTTGTTTCTTCACGAGGGCAACAATAGTTCATCCGAATGCATTCTGTCTGTACTTCTTGGAATTTTCGGTCTGTATACAGCTTCTGGAAGACCCTTTCAACCTTGTACCCAGTTGCAAGGCGACGAAGAAACTTGGAACAATTTGCATCAGCATCCGTCTCATCACTTACCCTTTTTTTCATGGCCTCCGAATACTTCTCAGGAAACTCAAAAAGCTTTGTATTACGGTACAAAAAACCGTCAAAAAAGCTGTTAATACTCTCCACCCTTTGTGTTGTCTTCATACCAGCCCAAAAGTATTCCCTCATGAATGCTGGTACCCACATGTGTCGCTCGGAGTACAAATCAGTAAGCCAGTCATTCGATTCTAGCTTATAATGTACGATGAAGGCTATCCAACGCTCCTCGAATTATGCAACATTAAGGCTTTCATACACTATTGCCTTCGGCTCCTTCTTTAAATCTGCATACCTGTGCAGCAACAAATCTTACCACTTTCACAACTACATATGCCAAGTAACTAAAATTCCATTGCAACCAACAAATGAACATAATTTCACAATTATTTAATGTTAGTCATTTAGCAAAAATAAATAAGACAAATATCACCAACAACAATCTCAAAAATGCATACCCTTCACATTTCCCTAGCTTCTCCGGTATTTTTTTCATAATATGCCAAATGCACCATCGATGACGAGTGTCGGGCATGGTTTCCTCCAAAGGCTTCCTCATCGCAGCCGCTTGATCAGTAAGAATTGCCAGTGGTGCACGGTTGTTCATGCAACACAACCATTGTTTGAATATCCAGGTGAACGTATCGCTATCCTCATGGGATACAAGGGCACACCCTAAAAGAATTGACTGCCCATGGTGGTTCACTCCTACAAAGTTAACAAATGGCAGATCATACTGATTAGTGAGGTAGGTTGCATCAAAACACACGACATCACCAAACTCCTCATAAGCCGCTCGACTACGTGCATCCACCCAAAACACATCCTTCAATCGCCCAAATTCATCCAGACGCTGTGCATGATAAAAATTTTGGTTTTCAGCCTGCATTTTCTCAAAGTAGGCCATCATTGCTGTAGAGTCACCCCCAACCATCCTAAGCTTCCTTGCCTTATACACTTCATGTTGAAGGTCTTTAACAGTGAGCTTCAACCCATTTTCTCCGTTGCTATCTAGCCCGAGACAACCTAGGATTTGAGAGACAGGTACCCCCTCATCAAAAAAATGCAACAGTTTTCTCCTTACATTTGTTGTTAATTTCTTCATTCGGTACTCCTTCACAAGTTGTGCATTCTCAGGTTTAGGGGAATGGTTCAAATGTTCTAATTCAACTTTCCTAATTACCCAATCACCTTGACTACAACGCCCTGCGTATATCATAGCCTTACACTCACACTTCTTAGACTTTCTCTTCCGCCTATTTAACTCATCATCACACATTGCATCCCTAACTTTCCCAACTGAACCACCAACTTCCATATCTTTAGCCCTTTTTTTCGCTTCCCTCAGTGCCCTCATATCCGGCCTACCCCAACACTCACACCTCCAAGTACTAGCTATCCTCTCTCTAACTACACCCTTACTATAAGCTCCTGCAACCCTACTTACCCCAAACCCTTGTTGTTCGGCATACTCTTTGTAATAGTTTTCGACCTCTAACCAAGTCTTGAACACCATTCCCACCCTAGGTGCCTCCACTATGACTGCTTCACCTACATGATTGCTTCCAACTACGGTGTTAACAGTTTCTACTACTCTTTCTGCAACCGGTGTGCAAAACACATCCTCATTCTCATGTTCCGCTCCATCCCATATATTTGGAATATTTCCATCACCCAAGCCATCCTCACCACTACTACGCCCAACAAACTTCACCCCACTCCCACTATCAAGATCCCCACAAAGCCCCTCACCAATTTCTACACACCCTCTATCCATTTCCTAACACCTCAATCAATAAACCTACAACACACAATCAAGATATATTATAACAATTTTGTGACCCTTCCCATGAAATCTTCAAAGTTCTAACAATTACAAACATCTCACTCCTATACCATAAAAAGGATACATGACCAACCATCAACATCGCAACCATGGTCAAGAGCAACAAAATTTTCAATTTCAATCACTAAATTAAACATTTAACAAACATAAAACCTTACAGTTTCCTTCTTGATTTAGTACAATCTCAACACAGTACAATTATACACCATACAACCATCCTCTAATCGACCGTATAGTGTCAGCAATTACCTACCAGTAACAGGATCATATGGCCTTCATAATGCATTTCACTACAAATTAACACACTGTAATCTCGTCATAGGGCATAATAATTCCCATAAACATATAATTCAATTTCAAATCCACCCAATTCATCAAGTTGCAATTAATTAAGCGTCATTTACTCTAAAATCAACTTCTCAATCAAAAATTAATTAAACATGCACTAAATTTATCAGAACATACTCGTAATTCAACATATAAACAACAGATTTAAGTTACATAATTTCTAAAGGACTGACATAATTGTTTCAATTTAAATTAGATACATTAACAAACAAATCACCAACCAAGCAGAATGATACTCACATACAGCAGATTACCAATTTGCAATTGCGCGACGAGGCAGAACAGAAGCACTCCCCTGAAGTTGCATTCCTTCACTTCGACTTGGAGACTCAGAGCAACAACTTCAAAAGGGTGCCGACAAATTAACCTAATACAACCAACGGCTTAATAAATGCCTACATTGTTTAAGTCAACGTTACATAACGATCTTCAACAGCCCCGTCAACATACCCCTATTGCCGTTTCTATGACGAGGATTCCACAACGGATTAAATCTGACGTAGCCGCCACTGTCAGACGCATGTCAGATGCCAAGTACACTATATAAACGTTCGTTGTTTATCAACTTTATAAACTGGGGCTGACTCATATTTAAGCAGACAAAAAAAAAATGAAACCAGATTAAATAAACTGGACTACACTAATAATTGAAACTATCATCAATATCCAAAGGAAATAATTTAATTTAGAGCATGAAGAATAAAAAGAGGAATTGCCAAGACAAACCTTATACCTTTTCGCCATCTCCATTGTTGATACCATCAAATTCACAGCAAAAAGAAATAATAATAATAATCCCAAATTCAGAACAGACATTTCCATCAGATTCGATAACTCAAAAATAATGATCAAAATTAAAAGTAATGTAAAATCGAAACACCGCATTCGTATGATTAAAAGTGCAATTACCAGCATACCAAATTGAAATACACGCAACAATTGATTCAAATTGATGAACGTAAAAAAAATTGTAAGAAATCGAAGAATTGAGAAGAGAGAAACAGAGTAACAGATAGAGGAAAAAACCTTCGAAATCGGCGATGGAAACGGCGGAAAGGTGAAACCAATCCTGTAAAAGTGATTTTTTCTACTCTATGCACTCTCCGTCCGTTAAAAGAGGTAAGACTGAAAAGGAATGAAGAATTGAGAAATTTCAAGTTGATAAAGTATACGGTATACCACCGTCAAACCGCAATTATTTCAAGTAAAGAGACATCATTGCCCTTACTAAAAAAACATTTTCTTTCTCTAACATTAATCCATCCACCACAACCAAGTCAACCACCACCAATCACGACACCGCTACGACCCACACCACCACAACCCACAACCACCACCATCTACATCGGACTGCTAACACGACTGCTAAAGTTGATGAGAAACGAATGGTGATGGAGGTGGCTCGTCACACAGGTATGACTTTTTTCCAGGGATTTAAAGTGGTTTGATTGGCCGAACAAACTGTCATTTGACCACGCTAACCGGAGGCCAAAACCGATTATCATCCACGGTAGCTGGTTTTAACCTCCGGTTATCGTGGTCAACCGAAGCTGAAAACCGGTTACGGTTGACCGGCAGTCAAAACCAACAATGACTGGTTTATCAGCTTCGATTACCAACCGTCGTTGCCTTCCGCCTCCGTCAACGGCTATCGGTAACCTCTTTTTATGCGGTTGTGTGGAGAAGAAAGGTTAGTAGTTGGGGTGTTTGATGAGACTGGAAAAAAAAGAGGAGAAAAATGGGTTAGGATTTAGTAAGGGCATTAATGACCCTTTGCTTGAAATGATGGCGGTTTTGATACATTTAGGTGGTGGTATTTAACACCCCCTTTAAAAAAAATAAAGGTTTCTTAAGAAAAAAAAAAGGAATTAAGGAGGTGATTTCATCCAATTATACTTCCTCCATTTTTTAAAAAATTTGTACTCCTTAGTATCATTTTTGTAATTACGGATTCTTAGTAAATTTTTGGAGTATGGAAAGATAGAGAAAAATAAAATAAACAAAGGACCATATGATTGGAGAGTTAGAGAAAATTTATTATTTAAAATGGAAAATGATGCATCTAAATTGAAACTTCTATTTTTGGAAAGTGATATCCCTACCTTATAAAAAGTAGAAAATAACTCTTAGGAATAGTGTGCTACCAATTATACCTCACTATTGTGTACAAAATTGTGTGCAAAATGTGTATTTACTTTTTTACCCTCAATAATATGTTTACTATCATTAATACATTTAATGTTTTTTTTTTCATTAAACATATATCATCAATTAATTCCGTTTTTTTATCAAAATGTATGTAATGCTTTTTTTTATTAATTAAAAAAAATAATGCTTTACACTTCATATGATATTATTATTATTATTATTATTATTATTTAAAATGAAAAAAAAAATTGTATGTACGAATAGATGATTTATTACCAACTACCAAGGGACTATTTTATCTAATTGTTGCCTGAATGTTAATGTTTATGCGAGTTGCAGGGTGTAATTGTTTCTCTTTTTTAGTTTCATATAGTTAATCTTATATAATTTATGTAGAGTAATTACTAGGTTGGGTAAGAATATAGACTTTCAAATAGTAAATGTTCCGAAAAATTGTTCTACTATTGCATATGTAATGTTAAATTACTTCTTAATGTTAAATTACTTCTTTTATTATATAATGTGTGCTCTATGATTTTTGAATTGTATTTAATCCATTTCTAATTAAGTTTGTAGATGTTTTTGCAATATTACACTGTTGAATAATTGCATAGATGTTTCTTGAAGAAAGGTTGTGCAGGAAAAAACGAAAACTTTAAATACACATTCCATTAATTTATCAAACTATTTTCCCTAAAATCCCAATGTTGCGAAAAGTTTAAACACAACCCAATATAGACATCAAGAAAGGGCAAATCACTTCGCGCGCATCGCGCGCGTCGACTGCCCTAGTGTCTAAAAAACGGAGAAATTAACAATTATTTATTTGGCACTTACAATTTTCCCTTAAGAGATCTAAATTTTTAATACAAGTATCAAACACCTCTAAACTAAGGGCATCACTTCTGAATTGCTACTGAATCATTTTAGATGTTTTTGCATCGTTCTTAATGAAGTTTCACTGATATAAGGGAAGTGATAAAACTTGATTAGTCATCAAGATCGACAAATTTACAAGATGAATCTTCTAAATATGCAACCCTATACCAATAGACACGCAATTGCAAAAATTTGCAAGACAAATCTTCTAAATTTGTATCGATTCACACACGAAAAACAAACCAACATACAACACTAAAAACTTCATTATAAGGGAACCGACTAAACCCTATATTGAGGGACTAACTATAATCACCATATTATTGGTGATCTTTTACCATCGATGGAAATCCCGAAGTTTAACTAGGTTAGGTTAGAAAAAAGAGAACATAGTTTTTTTTTTTGTAGGGTTTTGGAAAAGTATGCACTATCTTCTTTTTAAAAAAAAAAAATTTTTAAAAAAAATAAAAAATTTCATTTGGTATCATTGTACTTTGGGTTTTTCCATTTGATACTCAATTTTATTTTTATTCTACATGATACCATTGTTATTTTTGACTTATTATCTACCATAACAACCCGCTAAATAGAACATTAATCTAGGGCCCTTTTTTCCTCGAATTTCGACTTCGAAATTTGATCCGACAATAATGACCCCCTAAAAACGAACATCTTTTTTTTTGTGCGAAACAAATCGAAATATACAGATCGAGACATGTTCTTGCACGTAACTTGAGCATTTTTAAACTTTTTTTTGTTGCTAATTTTGACCTCAAATTTGAACTTTAAGGGCTTAAACGTCCCTTTAAAACTTTAACCAAACAATTTTTATAGCACCTAAATCGAAGAATACAAAACGAATTTGATGAAATGTTATAATAAAGAACTAGTATTTTGGTTCGGGCGCTGCCGAGGCATTACATGGGCTGATCATTAACATACATTTTAATTTATGACTTAATTTTTGTAATTAAATTTGTTATTCATATTGTCATTCGCTACTATACATATGTATTAATCTTTTGTATTCAAAAGATGATATAAAAGAACACATAGCTTGGTGGTCAGCCACTCAACTCTAGAATTAGAGGTTGCATATTCAAATCTTGTGGATTTTTAATTACATGCTATGAGTAACGAATGGAAGGGAGAGTCATGTGGCATTGGTGGTGTGGTGTAATGAGAAGTGAGCAGGTGACGTAGCGTTATGAAGGGGTTACGTGGCATATAGACTTTATAAAATGTCGATTAATCGAGTACCCAACCGACTCCAGTTCCAAAATTTTAAGAATTAAATTGGAATTGGTTTGACGGGTCCTTAATTTATTACCTGGAATGGGAATCATCGGGTCCAATTCTAAGGACGGTATTGCAAAGTTTGATCTTGTGCAATTTCTAATGTTATCCTTTTAAATTAAAATTTCACTCAATTTCTAATGTTATTCTTTTAAATTAAAATTTCACTAATAAGTGAAAATAAAATCTAATGACAGTTTTGCACCTAGGGGGAAATCCTACGAGGCACTAGCGTGCCAAAAAGCTACTAATTTATAGTTTCAAGAAATTCATAAAACGAAGCTTTTACATTATCTTTTTTGCCAAATTTGAGTTTAATTTGGATCCTCAAGAGACAAATTGAAGGCCTGTTCTGATTGATTAAATTGAGCTGAACTAAAATAAACTGAACTTATTAGAGTTGAACTGAACTGAATATGTTATGAGAGAAGGAAATTAAGAACTGAACTAAACTTATTGGAAGTAAAAATAATCTGAAGAGAACATACATGCCCTGACTCTAAAATCTTTAACAAAATATTTATTCAACACGCAAATTGAGAAAAATATCAAAAAGTTCAAAATGGGCCCCACTAACGATGACCGTTAACAATAATGTCACTATTGATACACAATTGTAGTTGAATGTTACCGTGTGTAACTTTCAAAAGGAGGGGCACAGCTTAGAAAAGTCGGTACTAAAGGGTGATAATGTAAAATTTCCCAAAAAAGTTAATAGTACTTTGTATTAATATTTGTTATTATAATCTATATCTATACTTTATTATATATTAAAAAACGTTCCTAAAACAGAATATGTTCCACGTGTCACCTTTTTTAAGTTCGACATGTCAGCAATATATGCCACATGTCACTATAAACATGACATGTCACCTTCACAACATGTATTAGTTTTGCATCTAAAAAATACTTATAACAAGACTTGAACTCAAGACCAACAAGTCCTAAGTTACAAGTCTTACCATCTTAGCCATTTATTAATTGTGTTGTTTTATCCAACAAGATTATAGTTAACTTAGATAAGTTAATTGGTGTTTTATTATATAATTTATTTCCATTATTTAATGATTGAGTTTGACAACTAAAAAATATTGACTTAAACTCGAAACCAACAAGTACAAACTAGCACCCGAGGCATCGCCCGAACCACACATTAGTTGAATATTAAATAACTTAAACCATTAGCATCAAGTGTCACCCCGGCACCCCCCCCCCCCCCTCTCTCTCTCTCTCTCTTGTTTAAATAATTTTATCGCTAATTTAGTTTACGTATTGAATGATGTTTCTTTCATATTCTCCATAATTTAATCATCTAAATGAATGTATGTCTGATTTTACTTTTTTTAAAAATCCGGACATTACACGGTCTAATAATATTCGTAGACATCTAAAGGCTAATTATCAACTTATCACAATAATATTCGTAGTATCAACCCGGACATAACACTGGTTAGTCTATTACTAAAATCTAAGGGGGTGTTTGGTATCAAATTAGTAAATGTAAGGGAATGGAAACAAATTAGGAGGGAAAAGGGTAATATATAGTGTTACCCTTACTACTTGTTTGGTATTACTAAGGAAACGTAAACAATGATAACCAATCCCTTTCTTCTTGGTGATTGGGGAAAATTTAAAGGGAAAATACAAAATAATCAGCAATTATAGCAATACATACTATCAATTTCAGCAAAAAAATCGAAATTATGGAAATTAAATAACAATCTGTATTTCGAGATATAAAATCATAATACAAACAATCAGAATGAAAAATATACAAATTCAACACATAATCAAAATCTAGGGTTTTTTTCGACAAAAAATTGAGAGATAACAAACCTGAGATTGTGGATTCTTGGTGATTTGAAATAGATAATTGAAAAAAAAAATTGAGCGAAATTTGGAGAATTGCTGTTTTCTTCAAAGAATTATCAGGAAAATTGTTGAAAAAATTTGAGAATTCTGATGAAAAATGTTGAAGGAGAGGGGAGAGGAGAGAGGAGAGAGGAGAGAGAAGAGTTTGGTTTTTTGTGTTAAAGCCAAGTAACGTTAATTGTTTCCCCAAGATTTTAAAAGGGTGGAAACGGTTACCACAAGGTAACGGGTTTTGTTTCTTTACTCGTGAACCAAACGCATTGTAAGGGTAACGGAAAGCTGATTCCGTTTCCACCTCTTTAAAATACTCATACCAAACACCCCCTAAGTGCCTAAGCCCAACGAGGGCCACGAGCCTAGGAGACCAACTATTCCTTTTGTCAAAGGTACAAAGCTTTCCATGTCAACTCAGATTCAGCAATGTGCCATCGTAAATAGACCAAAGTAACAACAAAATTGCATAATTCAGTTTTCAGAATTTGCGATGCCGCGTTTCTCTCGAGGAAACAATACTCTTCTAACCAAATATATACTGTAGTACAACTATATATTATACACCCAACATAGAAAATATATCAATCTAAATTCCAAGACCAAAAATATTGTTAGTAGTACCAAAAATGGAGACCAAATCACATCCTACACCTCATGTGTTGATCTTTCCAGTCCCATTACAAGGCCATTTAACCCCAATGCTAAACTTGGCAGAAAATTTATGCCTAGCAAATCTTAAGGTAACCTTCCTAAACACAACCTACAACCAAAAACGACTTACCAAGTACACTGACATTGAAGCTCGTTTTGCCCGCTATCCCGGGTTTACCTTTAAGACGGTACCTGATGGGCTTCCCGATGACCACCCACGATCTGGTGATAAAACCTGGTTGAGAGAAATGTTTATGGGGTTAGCAACAAGTGCTAAGCCCCTTCTGAAGGACATTTTTGTAGGAAACGATGAAGTTACATGTTTAATATTAGATGGATGGATGGGCTTTGTTAATGATATAGCTAATGAGGTAAAGTTACCGGTGATTACATTTATGATTCCTGGTGCAAACTTCATTTGGACACTTCAATGTTTACCAAAGCTAATTGAAGCAGGGGAATTACCCTTCTAAGTTATGATTAACCTCTACCTACATGTACATTTTTTAAGCAGTTTAGAGTCGTAAATTGTTGCAATTACATAATAGAATAAAAATATATGTAATATCGAACTAAATTGATACTGATACATTTAACAAACTTTTTATAAAAAGTTGATTAAAAAATATTTTACAGTCAAAATGATACAAGTATAATTTTGATATATTTGAATGTTTCTCAAGGAGATATATAGGTGTTAGTTTGCATGCTTATAGAGAAACTCAAGTTCAATTCTAGCTACCACCATTTTTTTTTCTAAACAATTCATTCATTATCATAAATCACTATTCTTGATTCCATTTATCTTAATTAGTACTCCGTAACTTTTTTTCCTTATCTTATAATTTGCATTATATTCATTTTACCATTTTATTACTAATATTGGTTGATATCATTTGGGATATTTTGTCTGAAACCAGCATACAAAATCCAAATTTTGTAAAAAAAAAACATTTTAACAATATTTCTTGCAATTTACTACTTGCTTCTGGAATATGGCCACAAGATGCTATAACCCTTTTGACGGTTAGATCAGCAAATTTAGCTGAGGTTTAATGAAATAGAGAGAGAGAGAGAGAACACAGAGGAGGAAGTTGGAATGATAGATAAAGTGGGGAATTTAAAGGTGCAAGTTTTTGGTAATTAAAAGTCTAGTCTATATTCCGACAAGTGGTAATTGCAAAAACATTTTGGGAAATTCTCTTTAGTGAACTCCAAGTTTTTAATTTTCTAAGTGGTAAACAAAGTAATTATTATATTACTTAGAAAAGTAAAAACTAGAAGTTCACCAAAGAGAATTTCCCAAATTTTTTTTTTTAAATGCGACATTTCACAACTTGGATTTTAAAATGTAGTTTCTAACAAATTTTCCCCTAACCTATTTGTGTAAACAACCTAGAAAGAACAAAAAAAAGTAGCATTAAAATTACTTTCAAAAACATTACAAAGAAATATACTAAATAAATTTCGTTAATATGTGAATCAAACAAAGTAATAACAATTTCCCTATAATCAACTCCCTAAAAATGAAACTCTTAGAAATCACAACACTGGATATGAAACTACAATGAAATCATCACTTTTTTTTTGGCAACTTTCTAATGGTTTTAGTTCTCTTGCTATGAAACTACGATGAACAATAATAGATGAAGATATGGATGAGCTAGTAAAGAATGCACCTGGGATGGATAGCTTCCTCCGGTACCGTGACCTTCCCTGCTTCTGCCGAGACAAAGACATATCTGCCATCCGTAGACATCACGACCGATTCAACAGCGAGATGCAACGAATCAAGCAAGCCCACACCTTCATTCTCAACACATTTGAGGATCTGGAAGGTCCGATACTCTCCCTCATTCGTGAGCACTGTAGAGGTGTTTACACCATAGGCCCACTACATGCTCACTTAAAATACAGACTCAACCGAAAAGAAACCACACTGTCCTACACCTCCTCTAGCAACTTGTGGGAAGTTGATCGAAGTTGCATATCATGGTTGGACCAAAAGCCTGACAAATCTGTTGTCTATGCAAGTTTTGGTACAATTACTACCTTCACAAAGGACCAGCTGATGGAATTTTGGGCAGGACTAGTGCAGAGTAACAAGTACTTCCTATGGGTCATAAAGTCCGATATCATTACAGGAAGTGGCTCAGAAAGTCCAGCCCATAATGACCTCATGCAAGGTACCAAGGAGAGAGGATACATAGTGAGCTGGGCACCACAGGAAGAAGTATTGGCTCACCCAGCTGTTGGTGGGTACTTCACCCATAGTGGAAGGGGATCGGTGTTGGAAAGCATAGTGGCTGGGGTGCCAATGCTTTGTTGGCCTTACTTTGCTGATCATCTGGTGGACAGCAGATTTGTCAGTGAAGTCTGGAAAATTGGCCTCGATATGAAGGATACCTGTGATAGAAAAATAGTGGTGAACATGATCAACGATCTTATGGAGAGAAAGAAGGACGAGCTGGGAATGTCAGTGTCTAAACTCTCACATTTAGCAAAGAAGAGCATAAGTGAAGGGGGGTCTTCATATTCAAATCTTGACCAGTTAATCGAGAAAATAAAAGGGATTACCAAGAAAGAGGAGCATTAGATTTCATCCCCCCATAAACAAGAAATTGTAATGATGTGGATTTGAGTATCTTTGGCCAAGTTACAAAGTAATCAATAATTCAAGCTATTAATATTTTGCTATTTCTAGCTAGTTATATTGGATGTACGGATATGTTGATGTGAAGGTAATAGGGTGATAAATCATGCTTGGTGTACTAGACAATTGTAAGGCCTATTCTTAATTCCTAGTATTTGGTAGTTCTACACGTTTTTGCTAATCCATTAAGGATTAGATTTTACGTGTAGAAAGAATAAGTAGTTTGTTATTGTTGCTTTGTTAGAATTCATGGTTTGTTATGATTTATGTTGCTTATATAAAGGGCTTTAAGATGCTATTTTATATAAACATTGTTGAGATTAACAAAAATAAAAAATTTGTGAAATAATTGAAGTAGATTAACGAATGGGAGAGAAACTTATTTTCCTAATGAAGCATTTGCAATTAGGTTTATAATTTGGTCTATTTCATCAAATTGTTTAGTTCCTTTCAATTAAAAAAATTATCCCTGTTTTGCAAAAGTATCCAGAAATCTTTAGCAAAACTTATACAAGTGTGAATTCATTCTTATAAAAATACACTTTTTTTTTTTTGTTTAGGAAAATTCACAACAAAGGACCATACTTAAATGTCATGGAATTATTGGATACACTAAAGTACTAAATCACCCGGGTGCAGTGATAAGTATGTAAGGGTTGCTAGGTCGTCGCCCAGAAGCGACGCGCCATATTGCCCAATTGTGGTGTCAAATAATCAAGGGCTTGGAGTTGGGATCAGGAGGGAGCGTGGGAGAAAAGAATTTAGTTTGCGGATTGGTTCTTGGAATGTGGGGTCTCTTACGGGAAAATCAGCAGAATTGGTAGAAGTAATGAAAAGACGACGCGTGAACATCATGTGCCTCCAAGAGACAAGATGGACAGGAGAAGGAGCTCGAGGCTTGGTTTTGGGGTATAAGGTATGGTATGTTGGGCAAGAAACGAGCCACAGAACAAGGAATGGTGGAGCTAGGAACGGAGTTGGTGTGGTTCTCGATGAGAGGTTGGCAAAAGAGGTGATCGAGGTCTATCGGAAGAACGATAGGTTGATAAGGCTGAAGTTGCTATGTGGCAAGGAGATTGTGAATGTTATCAGTGCTTATGCTCCCCAAGTGGGTTTAGATGCAGAAGAGAAACGACAATTTTGGGAGGACCTAGACGAGGTGGTGCAGGGTGTCCACCACTCAGAGAAGTTATATATTGGAGGGGATCTAAATGGGCACGTTGGGGCGAGCCGAGATGGCTATGAGAGTGTCCATGGAGGCTTTGGGTATGGGCAGAGGGACGCCGGTGGTGAAGCTATTATGGATTTTGCCCAATCATATGATTTAATTTTGGCTAATACTTGGTTTAAGAAGAGGGATTCACACTTGATAACTTTTCGGAATGGAGCAAATGCAACTCAAATAGACTTCCTGCTCACAAGGAGCATAGATAGACAAAGTTGCATAAACTGTAAGGTTATCCCAGGGGAGAGTGTGGTCACCCAACACCGGCTATTGGTAATGACTATTCGTCTGAAAGAGAAGGCGAAGAAAAAAGTTAGACAAGAAGAACCAAGGATAAGATGGTGGACCCTAAGGGATGCAAAAGCTAAGGTTTTTACAGAAAAGGTAATTGAAGAAGCGGATTGGGATGGAGAGGTGGATCCGGACATGACTTGGTTACGAATGAAGAACTGTTTCCTAAGAGTGGCCAAAGAGGTCTTAGGGGAAGTAAGGGGAAGAACTTCGGTACAGAGAGATACTTCGTGGTGGAATGAAGAGGTGAAAACAGTAATTAAGCAAAAAAGGGAATGCTATCAAGCCTTAGGAAAATGTAGGAGTGATGAAACCTTTGCAGCGTATAAGGAGGCTAAGAGTAAGGCAAAGGCAGCTGTTCGCCAAGCAAAAGAAAAGGCATATCAGGAGGTTTATGAAAAGCTTGATTCCAAGGAGGGAGAAAGGATCATTTATAAGATGGCAAAGAGAAGACAAGAGGCAAGGAAGGATATTGACATGGTGAAGTGTGTCAAAGATAAGAACCAAATGGTCCTAGTGCAAGAGGAGGGCATCAAGGACAGGTGGAAGGGGTACTTCGATGAATTATTTAATGGAAGTAATGGAGTTGTGATAGGAGATACCTCTATGAGTGATGAAGAAATCAACATGGAGTATGTGCGAAGGATTAGGAGAGTAGAGGTGGAGATTGCACTGAGGAAGATGAAACCTAAGAAGGCGGTTGGCCCTGATGGGGTACCGATAGAGGTGTGGAGGTGTTTGGGTAAGATTGGTATTGATTGGTTAACAAACCTTTTCAACAAGATATGGACGGCTACAAGGATCCCACAAGATTGGAGGAAGAGCACCTTGGTCCCGGTTTATAAAAACAAAGGAGACGCTCAAGATTGTTCTAACTATCGAGGAATTAAGCTTATGAGCCATACTATGAAGTTGTGGGAAAGGGTGATTGAACAAAGGTTGAGGGCATGCACAAGCATTTCAGATAACCAATTTGGTTTTATGCCTGGGAGATCTACTATGGAGGCAATCCATTTGATAAGACAAATGATGGAGTTTTATAGGGTAAAGAAGAAAGATCTTCATATGGTCTTTATTGATTTAGAGAAGGCATATGACAAGGTGCCAAGAGAGATACTTTGGTGGGCAATGTTGAAGAAAGGTATCCCACGAAGGTATGTAGACCTAGTTAAGGATATGTATCGGGATGTGTCAACAAATGTGAGGACATGCGGAGGGTTGACAAAAGATTTCCCTATTACAATCGGATTGCATCAAGGGTCTGCATTAAGCCCTTTTCTTTTTGCAACGGTTCTAGATGAATTAACTAGACCAATTCAAGATGAGGTTCCATGGTGTATGCTGTTCGCAGATGATATCGTTTTGGTGGATGAGACTAAGGATGGGGTTAATGTCAAGTTGGAGCAATGGAGGCAAAGGTTGGAATCTAGAGGGTTTAAGCTAAGTCGGAGTAAGACTGAATATTTGGTATGTCGTTTTGGCACTCAGAGGGGGACAAGCAATGAAGTGGTGAGTTTGGATGGAAAGGATTTGACCATGAGTGAATGTTTTAAGTACCTAGGGTCGATCATCCAGAAGAATGGTGACATTGATCAAGACGTGACCCACGGGATTAAGTCAGGGTGGCTTAAATGGAGAGCGGCCACGGGAGTGTTATGCGACCGCAGCATTCCCTTAAAGTTGAAGGGAAAATTCTACAGGACTGCCATAAGACCAGTGTTGCTCTATGGTACAGAATGTTGGGCTTCTAAGAAAGAGCATATTAAAAAGATGGAGGTTACGGAAATGCGCATGTTAAGGTGGATGTGTGGAAACACTTTAAGAGATAGAATCAGAAATGAGGTTATTCGCAAGAAAGTAGGTGTGGCGGGCATTGTAGATAAATTAAGGGAAAATCGTCTGCGTTGGTTTGGACATGTAAGACGGAGACCCGAGGGTGCACCGGTGCGAAGAGTGGAAGAGTGGGACCATGGAGGGATTAAACGAGGAAGAGGGAGACCAAAGATGACTTGGTTGGAAGGAGTGAGGAAGGATATGAAGTGCATGGATTTACGTGAGGATGAAGTTTTGGATCGTAAGGGATGGAGGAGAAAGATTTATGTTGATGACTACACGGAATAATCAAATTTGGTTCATGTTAGCCGACCCCACTTTTGGGATTAAGGCTTTGATTGATTGATTGATTGATTGACTAAAGTACTAAACTAAAGGACCATAATACAAATTAAGTTCAGAAACACTTACCAAACCAAATAGTGAAGCATCTGGATACAATCAAGATTTCATTAATTGTTGTTTGGTGATCTCTGCATTGAAGCTCACAAGACAACTGGAACTAAGAGCGATTTGTTTTCCAACTTCATTTCAACTTTGCCTGCAACAAGCAAACCAACCTCATATTTTAAAATGATAATAAAATTACACAAATCCTTCACCCAGAAGTCAATTCAAGAATGATCACAAAACACCAATTATCAAAACGGATTTTGAAACAAATATTGACACTAATTAAGCTGCAGAAATCAGTCAATCACATACCTTTAAATATCTTATGCAATAAGCAATCTTCAATAAGCCTATATGTTGGCTATGCAATTATAACTCAACGCAGTGTGTGCTTCATGGGTATAATATCTACAATGAGTATGATTTTTTGAAACATATTTAGTGGATCAGTTGACTGTGCCGCTTCAGTCCAATTAGCACATGGGTTTAAATATAATGAAAGCCCATTAGCTGTAATAAACTAAAGCATGGAAAAGAAAGCAAAAAATGCTGATCTCCGTTTTTAAAAAAGTTTCAATTTTATAGTTCTCATCTTAGTCATAACAGAGCTAGAAAGAACTGCATGTGCTACTTAAAAATGACCATTATACAGCATGCACATGATTTTAGACAGGATAAGAAGCATTAAACCTTAGGATAATGCACAGCACAACAGCTTCTGACTTTATGCCACATATTACCTTCAGGACCGTATGGAGGACACAGAAAAATTCTTGAGGTACACTACCATAATCTGTTTGTCAAAAATACAATCAGATAGGTTGATAGATACAATACTTAGAATAACACTCTAATATCCAAAGTCCACAATCTTTGCATACATTTTAACTGAAATTCAGCTGATAAACTTCGATAGCAGGTCCTTGTTTGAGTCACTTAATTTATCAGAAGACAAGAGGCCAACAAACAATGACAAAGTGTCTGCATCAGCTTCAAATCTTTTTCCAACCATAAGATCACAATAGTATAATGCATTTGACAAGTCATTATTGAGTATATAACCTCTGATTATCGTATTATAGGTAACATCATTAGGGGGGCAACCATCTTCCTCCATTATCCTCAACACTCGAGCAGCTTCACTCATGAGCCCTTTCTTGCAGAAGCCTTTGAGCAGTATAGTGTATGTTTTAACATTAGGTTGCAGACCTTTTGTTACAAGATCTGAAAAGAACTTTGCTGCATCTTCAAGTTGTCCAGCCTCACACAAGTTGTCTATTAGGATATTGCAGATGACAACATCTGGCTTAACACCATTATCCTCCATATCTTCGAGTAATTTCACTGCCTCGTTAAGCCGTGCATGTTTGCAAAGGCTATCAAGCAAAGAAGCATAGGTGACAACATCTGGAGGAATTCCATGAGCCTGCATTTCTTTTAACAGCTTATTTGCGAGTGGGAATCTATTGGCTTTGCACAATCCATCAATAAGAGTGGTATAGGAAACAACATCAGGGGTTATCCCTTTCTGAAACATCTCATGGAATATGATTAGGGCCTTGTCAACATTTTTAGCCTAGCAATACCCATTAATTATAGTGTTAAAACTTACGAGGTCAGGCTGCCAACCATTTTCGGCCATGAGATCGAGTAGGTTCTCAGCATCTTCCATTTGACCGCGCAAGCAATAACCATCAAGTAATGAACTATAAGTAAGGATGTCAGGAGGCACACCTTTCTCAATCATGTGCTTAAGAATGGACTGAGCTTGATCAACACAACCATCTTTACATAACATGTCAACCAGCATGTTGTAGGTCTGAACATTAGGTGCTATGTTGCTCTCTAACATCTCAGTGAACACACGCTGAGCCTCATCCCCAGAGCCGGAATTATAGAGGCCTCGAATCAAGGAAGTATAAGTGACAACATTGGGTTTAATGCCCTCAGATTTAATAGAGGAGAACAGGTCTAGGGCCTGTTGTAACAACCTGTCCTTACAAAGACTATCGATAATAGTGTTGTATAAAACAATGTCAGGCTTAAAATGAGATCGAGATTGCATTTTGTTAAGCAAAGTGAGAGCAGACGTATTGTCGCCAATCCTACAAAGGCCTTTGACAATAGTACTATACATAATTAAGTCGGGTTGGAAACCAAGATTGACAATTTGATTAAACAAATGAGCAGCTTGGGGGAGCATATCAGAGTGAATATAGCCATTAATTAAGGTGTTAAAAATGACACAATCAAGGGGATAACCAAGCTTAATGAATTTACCAAGAAGAGAAAAGCCGAAATCAACTCTGCCCAGATGACAGTAGCAATTAGAAAGAACACCTAAAGAATGCATATCATGTGAAATTCCAAGTAATTCAACCTAAAGAATTCATATCATATGATTGAAGAGTGAAAGGGGGGGTTTTAAGATCGGAAAACCCTAAATTGCAATGATCTCTAACAGAATCGAGAAACAAGTGAGAATGACGAAATCTGATATCTGAAAAAGATCGAGAATGAAAAGGAAAGGAAGAAAAAAAAAGAGGAAAGAGTAATACCGCCATTAATGAAGGAAGCTGAAGCTGAAGCTGAAGCTGAAGCTTTAGGAATCATCTTCTTCAATTCTGCCATTTCTGTATCTTCTCCTTCAACTTCGGTCTCTGGCTTCTCATCAGAAAGTAGCTTGTGACTCGTACAAAAATAACAAGTTTTATACACTTACTTTGTATTTACTATTCCCATTTTACTGTAAAATTAGGCTCCATCTAATTTGAGCCCTTGCCGGGTTGACCCGTGACTTCCGTAAGGGGTTCCAACCTAGTAAGGCTCTTTATCTTACCTACAAACAAACAATTAAAAAAAAAAATTGATATACGAAGTACTATGTAAACTGTTTTCAAAAGAATTTTTTTTTCACATGTTATGAAATATATAGAAATTAGAGGATTAAGAGAAGAAGGTAATAAGAGAAGTATTACTACTTTTATGTATTACTCTTGGTAATATTTTTGTGCATCATACAAGTGAAATTACATGGCTATTTATAGTAGTAAGAACCACTATTACATTGTGGGCTATAACCTTAGAGGGTGGCAATTAGGGTTGGCTACTACATTAAATGCAATGAAGAAATTGGAGTGTGGACATTCACACCTTGACTAAATTAATTAACTCTTAACACTCCCCCTTGAATGTCCATACAGAATAGGGTATATGTTGCCTCGTTAAAACCTTGCTAGGTAAAACCCTTTAGGATAAAGGCCATAGCTCAGGGAAAAGAGTACAACAATATATTACTATATGCTTTAGTGTACTGCCTCATTAAAAACCTTGTCAGGAAAAACCCATTGGGATAAAAACCTGATCGAAGGGAAAAAGAGTGCAGTGCATATAATGCTCCCCCTGATTTTAACATAGTTTATGAAGACGACGCATCCCAATCTTGTGGACCAACCGCTCAACACTCTTCGAAGGTAGGGACTTTGTAAACAAGTCTGCAAGATTATCAGATGATTGGATCTGTTGGACATTTATCTTCCCTTCCTTCTGCAAATCGTGTGTAAAGAACAGTTTTGGGGATATATGTTTAGTCCTATCACCTTTAATATATCCTTCAGTTACTTGTGCGATACATGCAGTATTATCTTCGTAAATGATGATTGGACTTTCAGTTACTTCTTTCATCCCACATTCTTCTTGGATATTGTCGATCATTGACCTTAGCCATACACACTCACGTCCTGCTTCATAAAGGGCAATCAACTCAGCATGATTTGATGATGTCGCAGTTAAGGTTTGCTTTGTTGATTTCCAAGAAATTGCAGTTCCACCATAGGTGAACAGATATCCAGTTTGTGACTTGGCGTTTTGTGGGTCTGATAGATATCCAGCATCTGCATATCCGATGAGGGTGGCATCTTGCCTTGATTGATAAAACAAACCAAGATCTTTTGTTCCTCGTAGATATCGTAGTAAGTGTCTTACTCCTTTCCAGTGTCTCTTCGTTGGTGCGTTGCTAAACCTGGCTAACAAATTCACAGAAAAAGCTATGTCTGGTCTAGTATTGTTAGCTAGATACATTAGAGCCCCAATTGCACTTAGATATGGTACTTCAGGACCAAGGACATCCTCGTTTTCCTCTGGAGGTCTAAATGGATCATATTTCATAGTCAAAGACCGAACAATCATCGGGGTGTTTGTTGGGGTCGCTTTGTCCATGAAAAAACGTTTTAACACTCTTTCGGTGTAGTTAGACTGATGGACGAAAATACCATTATTTAAGTGCTCAATTTGCAATCCAAGGCAAAATTTAGTTTGTCCAAGGTCTTTCATCTCAAATTCTTTCATCAAGTATTTTGCAGTTCTTTCAAGTTCATTTGGGGTTCCAATGATATTCAAGTCATCAACATAAACTGCAACAATTGCAAACCCTGATTGTGATATCTTAATGAAAACACAAGGACTGATTTGATTATTCTTGAACCCTTCTTTCATAAGGTATTCACTAAGACGATTATACCACATCCTCCCAGACTGTTTCAATCCATAAAGTGACCTTTTTAATTTTATGGAAAGAATGTCTAGGCTTGTGGTTTTCTGGTAATTTTAGTCCATCTGGGACTTTCATATAAATATCTGTATCGAGTGACCCATATAAATATGCGGTTACTACATCCATTAATCGCATCTTTAGTCCTTCTGAGACTGTCAAGCTTACTAGAAATCTTAACGTAGTTGCATCAACTACGGGAGAATATGTCTCCTCATAATCAATCCCTGGAATTTGAGAAAAACCTTGGGCTACAAGTCTTGCCTTGTATCTAACAATTTCATTTTTCTCATTTCGTTTTCTCACAAATACCCACTTGTATCCAACTGGCTTTACACCTTCTGGTGTAAGGGTTATTTTTCCAAACACTTCTCGTTTTTCGAGTGACTTTAACTTTGTCTGCATTGCCTCTTTCCATTTTGGCCAATCATGCCTGCAACGACATTCTTCCACTGTTCTTGGTTCACTATCATTTTCGTCAGATGCCATTTCAATTGCAATGGAATATGCAAATATTTCATTTACGATAACATCATTTCTATTCCAATAATTCCTGGTAGAAACAAAATTTATTGAAGTTTCATTGTTATCGATGTCATGGTCATCTTGTTCATCCCCTTTCGGATTATCATCTTTTTCGATCTCTATTCTCATCTGTACTTTGTCTTTCTTGACCTTCCGTAAGGGGAATGTTGTTGATCTCATCAGGTCCTTTTAATTTTCTTGGTTTAGAGTCTTTTGAACCAAGTGGTCTTCCACGCTTTCGGCGTGCTAGAGATTCATTTTCAATGATCTTATCACCAAATGGAATTTTAATTCGTGCAGGGGCATTTTCAGCTGGTATATGTGATTTTGTCACTTTCTTTGCATCTATAAATGCATCAGGCAGCTGATTTGCAATGCTTTGTAAATGAACAATTTTCTGAACTTCTTGTTCACACATATTTGTTCGTGGATCAAACATTGACAATTGTGTTGCATTCCAAATGATTTCTATTTCTTTCTTTCGTGGGTCCACTTTCTCTCCCCCCTAAGGCTGGGAATACTGTCTCATTGAAATGACAGTCGGCAAATCTGGCCGTAAATAAATCACCGGTCATTGGTTCAAGATATTTAATTATGGAGGGTGATTCAAACCCAACATAAATTCCCAGCCTTCTTTGTGGACCCATCTTTGTTCGTTGGGGTGGAGCAATAGGAACATACACCGCACAACCAAAAATTTTTAGATGTGAGACATTAGGTTCTCGACCAAAAACTAATTGTAGTGGTGAGAACTTATGATAAGCAGTTGGTCTTAATCTAATTAGAGTTGCCGCATGTATTATGGCATGACCCCAAGCAGATGAAGGCAATTTTGATCTCATCAATAATGGTCTTGCAATCAATTGTAGTCTCTTAATTAATGACTCAGCGAGTCCATTTTGTGTATGAACATGAGCTACTGGATGTTCTACAACAATTCCAATCGACATACAATAATCACTAAATGTTTGGGATGTAAATTCCCCAGCATTGTCAAGCCTTATTCTTTTTATTGTATGGTCTGAAAATTGTGCTCTTAGTTTAATAATTTGAGCAAGGAGTTTTGCAAAAGCAACATTTCTACTGGATAAGAGACTTACATGTGACCATCGAGTTGAGGCATCAATTAATACCATAAAATATCGGAATGGTCCACATGAAGGATTAATTGGTCCACAAATGTCTCCTTGAATCCTCTCTAAAAATGTTGGAGATTCAGTAGCAATTTTGTTCATAGATGGCCTTATTATTAATTTGCCAAGTGAACATGCAGAGCATGTTAATTCATCTGATCGAGGGATTTTAACATTCCTAATTGAATGTCCTACTGAATTTGCTATAATCTTGTGCATCATTCCTGTACCAGGATGACCCAAAAGATCATGCCATAAATTTAGCAGATTCTTATTATCTAACTTCTGGTTAGATATCGAATTTATTTCAACTGGTCGTATATCTATATGATATAACCCTGAAGAATATGCTGGCAATTTCTCATACACATGTTTCTTGCCATGTTTTTCTGCCGTGAGGCATAAATATTCCTTTTGATCCACTATCATTGTTTCTAAATGAAAACCATTTTGACGCACATCTTTAAAACTTATAAGATTTCTTCGAGATTTACTCGAATATAAAGCGTCATTAATGATTAATTTTGTTCCATTTGGGAGTATTATGCAAGCTTTTCCAGAACCTTCTATTAGCTTGGCTGACCCAGAAATGGTATTAACATTTGCTTGAAATAATTTTAACTTTAAAAAATATTTTCTATCCTTCAGAATAGTGTGTGTTGTTCCACTGTCCAAAAGGCATTGAAATTTGGAACCAACTTCGGGCAGATCCATATCTTCATAAAATAATAAGTATAAGATTAGTTTAAGATAATTAAACTGGACTTACTTTATTAATGATGAAAAATTAAGAGTACATAACTTGAACATGAAAAAAAAAAAACATACAAGAAAAGTACATAATGAAAACATAATACATATCATAGTAATTGATGAATTATCTAAACATGATTATTCTTTCCAAAGATAAATTCACCACCAGCTTCACCATTGTCTATGTGGAAATCAGACACATCAAGGCTAATTCCAGGGACATTTTCTTCATTAACATAATTTGTTTCGGCATGTTTTTCTTTCCCTTTAATGGAAGCCTGGTATAGTTCTACCAGATGTTTGGCCGTACGACAAGTACGTCCCCAATGTCCAGTCATGCCACATCTATAACATGTGTCTTTTCCTTTTGTGGTGGCTTGATTTTTGTTTCCTTGTTGATGCCCCCTTTGAGTGTTGTTTCTAGGGGGAAATTGGCCTCTACCACGGCCATAACCACGTCCACGGCCACGTCCGCGGAAATTTCCACGACCTCTGCCACGGTTATTATATTTTCCACGTCCACCTCTATGAGCAACATTTGTCTCAGGTGGATTTGAGCTTTCTACAGCATTTGTTTCATTGAATGCTTGAGACCCAGTTGGTCTTAGGTTGTGATTCTTCAACAGAAGATCATTATTCTTTTCAGCAACCAATAATGTAGAAATAAGCTCAGAATATTTTGCAAAGCCTCTTTCACGGTATTGCTGTTGCAATACAATGTTGTTAGCATGGAATGTAGAGAGTGTTTTCTTTATCATTTGCACGTCAGTGACTGGTTGATCACAATATCTCAATATTGATACGATTTTATATAGTGATGAATTATAATCACTGACAGATTTAAAGTCCTGAAATCTCAGGTTTGTCCACTCAAATTGTGCTGAAGGAAGGAGTACCCTTTTATGGTGGTCATATCTTCCTTTCAGGCTATCCCATAGTTCTTTGGGATTTTCCACCATTAAATACTCAGTTTTTTAAACTGTTATGTAAATGGTGCCTTAAGAGAACTATAACTTTTGCTTTCTCTTGATCAGTAGGAACTTTAATTTGAGCAGGGGCATCTTTTTCGCTTCCTGGGATGGTAATTTCTTTGATTGTATGTTCCAATCCCTGAGCCTTCAAATTCATTTGGGCATCAACTGTCCATTCAAGATAATTATGTCCGGACAAGTCTAATACGTCAAATTGTCTTTTCATCAAGTCTCCCAGTTTAACTACAATCAAATAGGTAATTATTATTAAGCCAATTAAGCAAGTGATAATTAAAGTAATCAAATTGTAATCATAATAATAATCCATTTAAAACATATTTGCTTCTCCCCCTTGGGTTATTATTATGATTTACATAAAGTTAAGCTAAAATTAAACATGATAATTACGTTAATTAAACAACGACAACAACAATAATAACAATAACAATGATAATAATAACAATAACAATAAATACTACTACTATCACTACATCACTGACAACAACAACAACAACAATAATAATAATAATAATAATAATAATATTAATGACATACATTAATGATAAAACAAAAGGAACATTTATTATAACAAAATGCACTTATAATCTACCTAGAAGACAAAAAAAACTTGAAGTACTACGGAGATTACATGCATGAATTCCCTTTGTCGAAAAACCGAGCGTTACTTATGTAAAATGATGAAAATCATCATTGCCATTAATAAAACTACTAGGGCCATAATTAAAACTAAATATAGTTTTAATTTCCTTAAATCTTCTTCAAAGGTAAAGGGGTGTGGTGGTTGTCGGTTGTCGACGGGGAACATGGTGTGTGACCGGTGTAAATGGAGGAAGAAGAACAGGAGATAATTTGGGTAAAGTTTAAGGAGGGGATAAGGTTTGTATGGTGAAATAAGGGGGTGTAATCCGCCTTTTATAGGGGGGTAAATTATCCGTTTCAGCTTTACACTACTATAAAAATATCATACAATGTTCTAGTAGACTGGTAAAATAATCGTAATCAAACTATTAATATTTACAAACGTAAATAAGTATCACATTGGGATGCAAGCCGTAGTGGTCCGAGAACCCTAATCTATTCATGAGGTCAAGGGTTCGAAAATTGAAAGAAACATAAAAGTGTGTAATCTAAAAATTAAATAAATATAAAGGCTGCATCATTTTTTTTTTCATTTTAGTAATTATGCACAAGTAAGTAAGTATAAACATGATTTGTGTGACCATGAAATTTACTTTATTAACATGCATACAACAAATATTTCCACATGCAAAAGTAATTATATATTACTTTCTATAACCATGCATGAGAGTTACCAAACTAAGTATCATAAATAAGGTATGTATTGATATCCTCATTTTTAATCAACATGGCTAATTATGTAGAGTAATTTTGTGGAGAAATATATTGTGAGTTTCTGGTATAGAGGATCCCATATGGGCAACTATAGAGCATACTCCTCAAAATATATTTTGTGAAAGAAATTGAATCTTTGTAAAAATTGGATAATCGGTATAAGTATACCTGATTGAAGATGGTGCTGATAACGTGTTATGAAATATATAGAAATTAGAGGATTAAGAGAAGAAGGTAATAAGAGAAGTATTACTACTTTTATGTATTACTCTTGGTAATATTTTTGTGCATCATACAAGTGAAATTACATGGCTATTTATAGTAGTAAGAACCACTATTACATTGTGGGCTATAACCTTAGAGGGTGGCAATTAGGGTTGGCTACTACATTAAATGCAATGAAGAAATTGGAGTGTGGACATTCACACCTTGACTAAATTAATTAACTCTTAACATCACAAACTTTATTGTCCTATTCTTTTGCACTTTTTATTTTTACTTTGTAAAAGGTTTTAGAAAATATAAACTAGCTTATCCTTTACTGAGGTTCTGGTTTGGTTGGAGGAATGCCCTCCTGCTGTTAGTTCGTCTGCCTTTGCAGACCAAGCTTTAATACTACGAGTAGTATAATTACTATAATTCCCATCTTTGGTGCTTTGTCAAAAAAAAAAAAAAAAATAAAAAATTTAAATCCTAACAAGTTGAGATACTACCTAAGCTAAATATTTATTGCAATTTTGTAATATTTTATATCTCACACATAATACCTTAAGTTGCAACTAATATATAACGGAGATAGTATATGTAACACGGGTTAGATATAAAATTTAACTAGTTTGAGGCCCGGGCGATGCCCCGGGTCATTTTTTTTATGTAAAAACTATAGTAAATTGTTTTAAAAAAAATCTTGAATAAATTAAAGGGAAATCTATTGATGGTTTTATAATTAAAAAAAAAAATCATTTTTTTATACATTTTATTGAACATTAACAAAATTCATTATGAAATATGCAGTAACCTAACTTTTATACGAGTACTTTATATTAGTTTGTTTTATATGTTAAATGAATTTTTATCTACCATTATAAATTTTTCAAAGTATAGATGAGCAAACAAAAGAATGAGGATTCAAAAATTAGCATTTATGAACATTAATTTTTTATGAGGGAAAATTGATGATTAGTTTTAATATGACATGAATCATATGACCCCACATCATTTATCAATTTATGAAGACACGTGGCAAAAATGATGACACGTGGCATGATTACAATTCTTGCTTTGGGTTTTAATATAGATATATAGATAAGATAAGTATGTATTACTTTGTATATATTAGTCCCGATAAGGCAATAAGCTCACATAAACCAATTTCAAGTGAAATTAGCAAGTTCACAATTGGTGGATTCAAATCTTTACATACAGTGTAATAACTATCTCACTTTACATAAAAGCTATTCAGGGGCGAAATCAAGGGGGATAGGCCACTAGGGTAAGCCACGGGCACCCCCCTTGATTCTGTTATAAAATCGAATTCTCATCGCATATTAAATGATACTCCACATCAAATTTATCTTAATGTATACTGCGTATTTGCAAGCAAATGTACAACTACATGTATGTCATGTAACTCATGAATAAAGATTACTATGTATTACGGAGAACGAAATACAAGTATCTTATACACTGTACTAATGTAGTCTGTAGTACTCCACTATACTACACGTTTGTACCTATCTTTTTTGAGTG
Organism: Chenopodium album; assembly: GCF_948465745.1. Classification (NCBI taxonomy): domain Eukaryota; kingdom Viridiplantae; phylum Streptophyta; class Magnoliopsida; order Caryophyllales; family Amaranthaceae; genus Chenopodium; species Chenopodium album. The sequence continues at coordinate 5,923,475 of NC_137855.1, forward strand.
ATGCACAACAAGACCACAAAAACTTGTCATTATTAGATTATCGTACATCAACATTTACAACACCTGCATCAACCTAATCAGTACCAAAGCAGCATAGCTATACCTCAGAATTCCAACCCCAAAATCTCAAGCAAAAATGGAGCAACAATCTTCTCCTACACCTCATGTGCTCATCTTTCCATTACCATTACAAGGCCATGTAACCCCTATGCTACAATTAGCCGAACTTCTTTGTCTTGCTGATCTTCAGGTGACTTTCCTGAATACAAACCACAATCACCAACTTCTGACCCAAAACAACAACATTCAAGCTCGTTTTTCCCGCTACTCGGGTTTCACATTTAAGACTATATCAGGTTGGCCGCCCCAAAACCAATCTCGGCCACCGGCTGGTAACACTAATGTTATGGACCTCTTGAATGCAGTGAATGAGGGGGTGGCACCAAGTGCTAAACCCCTTTTGAGAGAGCTTCTGTTTGGATCAACAGAAACAGCTAAGGTTACATGTTTCATCATAGATGGGTGGTTAAGCTTTGCTCATGATCTAGCAAATGAAGCTGAGGTACCAATTATTGCATTCAGGTGTTCCAGTGCATGTTGTAATTGGACTTATTTCTGTATTCCACAGCTCATTGAAGCAGGAGAAGTACCTTTCAAAGGTAAGCATATCTATATTCTCGACTTTTAAGAGCTTTCAGTGTTAATAATATATGATCTTATTTTTCATACCAACTATAATGATGAACAAAATGTACATGATTTTGTATGATAATGGTAAGGGTGAAGGGGGCGGCGAGGGCAGGGAAGGGATGAAAGGAGTGAGAAAAAGATTTCCTTCTAACAATTTAAAGAATGCTGCTAAGCATAACAAATGAAAAGAAAATCATATTCTCCCATTTGCTTCCCTTCACTTTCACCAGTCTTGAATTCAATTAATGAAACATGGATCCTTCACTCTCCCTTTCCCCCTCCAAATTCTCTTCTAAACGCGTCTCATCAGTTTGTTTTTAAGTTCAATAGTACAGGAAAAAGAGGTTTCATAAAGGAATTTGATGATTGCTTTTTTTGTCTTAACAATACTTTAACTTAGGGGGGTAAACCTGTAACTAAATAGAAGAGCTCACAAGATAAGTATACTACCGAAGGCAAGAGCCGTAAAAGACAAAGCTAGGTAAGCTCATGGTACGAAATCTTTGACTTGGGCAAGAAAGCATTGCCCAAAAAAAAAAAAAAAAAAAAAAAAATCAATTTCATAAAGTACCATAAACAAGACTGACAAGAGTGTTCAATAAAGACAGAATAAACATAAGTAAATCATATATGGATTCAATTCAGTGTAATTTAGGCTGCAGCAACTAATATTGTAAAAGCATAGATTTATGCATAGACACAATTCACACAAACATGAAATAAATTATGTTTATCTGCAAAAATTATCATTACTCGTGTACAGGTTGATTACCCTCGTTTTAATAACTAAAACTTCAGGAAGTACAATACAGTAAGGTCCAACTAGAAGCTATCTGGCTAGATGGGAAACTAAAGAACTTCCTCAAACAAAATACAGCAAAAAACTGTAATTATGAAATGGTATTCAAATCCAATAATGTCTAGTCGCCTATTAAGTGCTAAGCAGAACACAGAAAAGAGAAGTCTTGATCCCACAACTCAATTAAAATTATCTAATTGGTCTGGGGCTTTGATGGTGAGGCTGAACATAACTTACGCCAACTACTAAGAATTTGTATTCAGGTGACATTATTCAGTCTAACAAAGCCATAAAAGGGTCTCCCTTCTAAAATAACAAAAACATTAGATACCATCATACCAACCATACATTACTGTACTCCTGAATTCGGTTAGATTATCTGCTAGTAAATCTGGTCTTTGTTTTTTCTTTTCCATGTATTGCATAGAGAATGAAGAAATGGATCAGCTAGTAAGTAAGGTACCAGGGATGGAAAGCTTTCTTCGCTGCCGTGACCTGCCCAGCTTCTGCCAAGGCCAAGACATGTCCTCATGTAGTGACCTCAAACAATATTTCATCAATGAGATGCAGAGAAACAAGGAGGCCCACTCACTCATTCTCAATACATTTGAGGAATTGGAGGGTCCAGTTTTATCTCAAATCCGATCACAATGCTCCCGGGTTTACCCCATTGGACCACTACATGCACACCTAAAATACAGACTCGGCAAAGAGGAAAAACCATTGTACAACAATTTATCTAGTAGCTTGTGGGAAGTGGATACTAGTTGTATATCATGGTTGGACCAAAAGCCCGACAAATCTGTCATCTATGTAAGCTTTGGCAGCACAACTACCTTCACATCTGACCAACTCATGGAACTTTGGGCCGGTCTAGTGCAGAGTAAGAAGTACTTCCTGTGGGTAGTAAGGCCTGACGTCATCACAAGTGGCCTAGAGGGTCCAATTCCAGATGACCTCTTGGAGGGAACCAGGAAGAGAGGATGCAAGGTGAAATGGGCCCCTCAAGATGAGGTCTTAGCTCACCGATCCATTGGTGGGTTCTTGACCCACAGTGGGTGGAACTCTACTCTAGAGAGCATAATAGCAGGGGTGCCAATGCTTTGTTGGCCTTACTTTGGTGATCAACAAGTGAACAGCAGGTTTGTCAGTCAAGTTTGGGGAATTGGCTTAGATATGAAGGACACATATGATAGAGCAATAGTGGAGAAGATGATCAACGAGGTAATGGATGAGAAGAAGGAAGAACTGTGCAGATCAATGGATAATATATCACAACAAGCTAAGAGAAGTATCGCTGAAGGAGGGTCCTCCTATTCTAATCTTAACCACTTAGTTGATGAAATACAAGCAATGTCCAAGAAAGGAGGACTTTAGAGTTCATCCTTGCACAAATGAAGGTAAAAAGGTGATCAATTATAAAATGTATCCCAAAAAAGACACTTTTTCTTTAGTCTAAATAGTAGCAATTAAATTAAGAAGACAAAGGACATGACTATGTTAATAATAAGCCTGGTCATTCAGTAGTACATATTAATGTGCTGGGTAAACATATAAGCTACATACCTAAAGCATTTTCACAAGAATTGAATTAAGTATTGGACATATAGACCATACCAAAAGATGAAGCGGCATCTATGATTTCCACATCTCAGAGTTCAAGAAAAGTGTCTAAATTGGTGTCGAAAGTGATCTATTATTCCACAAAATACATTTAGTTATAGATATACTTACCATACCAATAGACGGAGACATTAAGCGTCTGGATGCAGACAAGGTATAATATTTGTTCTAAGATTTCTGCATCAGAGTTCATTGGAAGCATCTGAATCTGAGTCAAGAGTGGTCTGTTTTTCCACAAAACATCTCAAAGAAGCAGCAAATTGCTTCTCCAATTATTCTTCTTCTCCATGCCTTTTCTTCATCTGAAGTTTCTGTTCATGGATTTTCATCAACGTCACACATGAATCAACCTTAGGCTTCAAAGTGATGTGGAAATTAATGAGCTTTGCAAGTTGCAACTTCCTTCACCCTACGTTCAAAACAAGCAAAATCAAAGATCAACGTATTCCACTTTAGTTTGGGCATATCCACAATTGGCACTAATTCTATTTTATTTAATTACTTTCATTTCACTAAAAAAGTAAAAAAGAATAAGGATTCACTATAATCTATCACATCTACATTTATATGTTTTTTTATTTTTTTATTTTTTTTTGTATTGCATGTGTACTTTTTTCTTATAAGCTAAAAAATCCAATGCAAATGAACCTCACAGGGCATTACATTGTTAACAATAAAGTAAAGGAGCATAATATATACATTAAAGTACAGAAATATTTACAAAACCAAGTAGTGAAGCATCTGGATACAAACAAGATATCATTGTTCTTTGGTGATCTCTGCACCAAAGCTCACAAGAAACATGCCAATTGGAGCTAACAGCGGTCTGTTATTCATATATCATCTAGGAGCATTTTTACTCCATCTCAATTTTCTCTGCAGAAAACATATTTAAGGTCCAAAATCTTTGCATACATTTTAACTGAAATTCAGCTGAAAAACTTCGATAGCAGGTTCTTGTTTGAGTCACTTAATTTATCAGAAGACAAGAGGCCAACAAACAATGACAAAGTGTCTGCATCAGCTTCAAATCTTTTCCCAACCATAAGATCACAATAGTATTGTTTCTGTCTGATCCCAACTCTTCCAGGAACTCGGACCTGAGATTCTGATACCCCTATCGGCAAGCTGAGAACCTACACAATGAGAAGAAGTTGGTTATCCCCGGATCACCCAGGGGTTAACCACTCCGATGATAAAGTCAGAAAGTGTTTGAGAAGAGAAGATAAGTAAGAGAGATAAAGTAGAGAGAGATTAGAGAGTGAGTGGAATTAATGTCCTCATTAATGAGGTCTTACCTACTTATTTATAGTAATCTACCTTGACAGGTGGCTTTCACCCATGCACAACCTTTTGTGCCAAGTGTCGAGTTTCTGTTGCCACGTGTTAAATTGCGGCAGGCCGACATGTCCTCTTTCTGCAATATATCAGCATCTCCTTGCGATCTGGTCATGCCCAGATATCATCCCATACAATTAGCCCCCCAAGTGAGGACGTATGATCATCCATCATCGTGCTCAATTAATCATGGGAGACAAGCTGATCCTAACAAAACAAACTTTGGGTTCCACATCTCATTCTTCCGACTCTTCCCTAAATTGGAAATTTTATTGTAACAACGTTTCTTGTACGTTGTCAAGTACTGCTTACTAACAAAGTGTCATTACCAATGTTGTCGTTTTCATAATCCATCTTAATCGCTTGGCCTGTATCCAGGCAAATTAAGTTCTACATATTCATATATTTTTAAGCTCTATGTCCTTTTGCTGAGAAGTGTTATGCTAATTTGCTACTTGTAGTACTTTTATTATTACTATTTGCTGAGAAGTTATGTTTTCCTCCCCAAGTGACCTTGTATGCCGATAGCTTACAAGGTCAATTCATTACAAAAAACCTGGGAGCGAAAAACTCCGTTTTCCTCCCCAAGTGACCTTGTATGCCGATAGCTTACAAGGTCAATTCATTACAAAAAACCTGGGAGCGAAAAACTCCGTTTCCTCCCCAAGTGACCTTGTATGCCGATAGCTTACAAGGTCAATTCATTACAAAAAACCTGGGAGCGAAAAACTCCGTTTTCCTCCCCAAGTGACCTTGTATGCCGATAGCTTACAAGGTCAATTCATTACAAAAAACCTGGGAGCGAAAAACTCCCCAAGTGACCTTGTATGCCGATAGCTTACAAGGTCAATTCATTACAAAGGGTACGTTATGGTAGTGTAACCGTTTTTCTTCTTTTCCCTTTTTTTTTTTTTTTTTTTTGCTTGGGCGGGAAAATTTTTACACGTGTCACAAATCCTGCCGCTGCTTTTTGAAAAGGTTTGTCAATTAACAGCCGTCGGATCTCTGAACCGCCTTTCACTTCAATTGGCCATTCAGCTTCCCCTTTTTTAGATCAAAATTCCGCCATTTTCTTACTACTTTGCATTCCCTCCCAGTTTTCTCTCGAAAAAGTTTAAGTGGCTGACCACAGTTCTGTCCTTTCTTATCTTCCTCGCGTTCGGTTTGTGCATTCCGTCTCCTCGGGCGTACCTTCTCTTTCTTCGTCGTTTCTTTATCAGTTAGAGGTGTTAAATCCGCGATTTTCATTGAAGGTATTTTCGTACCCTAACCCCTGATTTTTCATGCTGTTTTTATTTCCTTATATTCAATTAAATGTCTGAAGATAGTGTCGAAGAGAATTTTCCTAACCTTAGTACTGCTAGGCGCCGTTTAATTAGACAATCTTTAGGCAAAGAAATCGGTAGTAATCAAGGTAATTCGTCTTCCCTTTCTGATAACATTGACTATCCTTTTGAGACGTTAACTTCTGAAGAAGAAAAACGTGCTTTTATGATACATAGGACCATTGCCCACCGTGAAAGCGCCCTTCACCCTACTAACCCTGATATCCCTGCCGATACTGAAATTCTTGACGTTGAACCTGTTAATGTCCGTTATCACTTACGCAGCTTTACTGGGAGACGATATTTTAATCAATACGGCACTAACGTTGGCAATATAGGTATAAACACTATGCCAAGGGTAAAGAGTACAAGTTATCAACCCCGAGCTGCCGCCCGTGAAGCCGCTGAGGCCGCCAAAGCAGCTAAAGCAGCTGAGGCCGCCAAGGCAGCGGAATCTAGTAAAAGACCTGGACAAGGTCAGGTTGTAAGTTCTTCTGAAGAAGAACTTGAGGATGACATCCCTTTGACCCCTGAAGAAGGTCCGTCATCTCCTGTTCATGATTCTGCCGTCAACTCAGTTTTAAGAGATGACGACGCTCAGGAAGACAGTGTAAATAATGAGAGTAGGGACGACATTGTTGACTTAACGGCCGAGGTTATCCAGGAAGAGAATTTGGACGAGGGGTATAATTCTGAAACTGATAGGGCTGAGTTCCGACAACCTATAGCTCTTGCCAACGACGGAAAAGTTGCAAAGGAAAAGATAAGTGAAGCTTTTAGGAAAACGGCAATTACAAAGGACTATTGCCGTCGTGCAAAAAAGTTCTTTAACTTACCTGATGGGTACGAGTTGTCTCTCCCTCCATCTGGAGCTTCAGTGTTGGATTGTCCAGCTGGTTCCGTGGCTGTTTACATGAAGCACTTAGATTTTGGCCTCCGTTTTCCTCTGCATTCCTTTGTTGCTAAAATCTTGAAGGCCTGGAACGTTTGCCTGGTTCAGTTAACCCCTCAAACTATTCGTGTCGTTATTGCTACAGTTTGGGTTATGCTATATCGGAACTTCCCTCTAACCCTTAATGTATTCAGACGGCTTATTACCCTAAAGAGAGATGGTCAATCAGATGGGTGGTGGTCTTTATATACCCAACCCCACAAATACACCGTCCATCCTAAACTATCTAGCTGCAAAGGTTGGAAGGATAAGTTTTTCTTTATTTCAGTCCCAGAGGATTTTCCTTTGAGGAGAACTTTTTTCAAGCCTCATCCCCATTTTGATTCAATCCCCGAGAGAGATCTCGGGAAGCATGAAGAAAGGGATGTCAATCACTTTGACATCTCTGAGCATGATGAAGGCGACGGCAAGGTCCGTCTAATTCCTGCGGTGTGGGTGCCGAATGTGAGTTACATTCTGGGCAACGCGCCGCTATCTCGTGTCGGTCTTTGTTGGACTGACCAGCATGGTATAGCTTATCCTTCTTGGTTTTATTACTCTTATTCATGTTCTTATTTTCATAATGAAAGCGGCGTAGTTTACTTGTTTAGTGTTACCTTCCTTACCCTTTTATTATTATTATTATTATTTTTTTTTTTTTAACTTATTGAATTTACATTCCTTTTTACCAGGTATTGATAAGTTGGATAATAGACAACTCGGCCTATCTTCTGACGGGACAAGGGTTATCAGGCGCTGCCCCAAAGCTTCCGACCCCTACGATACTCTTGCTTCCGTCTGTGGGCGTGCTCCAGCCATTAGTGCCAAGAGAAGAGCTGAGATCATGGCCGATGATAATGCCAAGAAGAGAAAACTAACACCTCTAGCCAATCGGCGAGGTGGCATTGTGATCTCCAGCCCCAGGCAACCTGAAGGGCGTGCCGAAAAGAAAAAAGATCAATCGGCGCCCGAGAAGAAGAAGGACCAGTCGGTGCCTGAAAAGACCCCGACTGTCAACAAAGCTAAAAGCCCTGAGGCCGTTGTGAAGAAGGTTATTCAGGGTATTGAGATCGAAGATCTCACTTCTGCTGAATCCCCCCGTCAACCTCAGGCAACCACCGCAATTGCTCCTACAACGGCTGGGTCGGATTCCAGCATCCCAGCCTTGACTTATCGGTCCAATCAATGGATTGAGCGTGTTTCTGGAAGGTTTCCAGATGAGGTTCTGAAGGGGTTTGCTGTCCCTCCCGGCCATTCCGGCGACCGTTGGCAGCCTGCTATGGATGTCGGCCGGAGCGAATCTATGATAACCGATGACCCAATGCAAGGTGGAAATCTCGGTTACCGGCTGTTGAGCAATTTGACACTGCCAATGGACAGACCTGCTGGTCCAATCGGCCCCCTTGCTGCTACCCACATGCACAACATGATGAAGGTACGTATACATATTATTATTTCACATCTTTTTATATATATATTTTTATGTAGCATTCTCGGCTTCCCTACTTCTACTTAAATACACATTTATGTAGGCCGTCATGTCTGGCACAGAGCTGGTTGAGATGTATCGTTACTACCAGGAGAAACATCATCAAGCGTCTGCCAGCGAAAGTGCCATGCAGGAGGTCATCAAAAATGCTGAAAAGGCCCTCGATGATTTGAGGAAAATAAAAGAAAAAGATGACAGGGAGATGTCGGAGCTGAAGGTCAAGGCTGAGAGGGTTGCCAACCTCGAGCTAGAGGTGCAAAGTTTGAAGACTCAGATCACTGAGAAAAACAAGGTCGTTGAGCGGCTTCCCTCAGTTCAAAAAGATCTCCGGGATGCCAGGATTAAAATTAAGAGCCTTGAAGAAAAGGTTCAAAAAATGGAAGCCGACAAACCTGGTATCCGTCGGAGAGCGGTCGGCCGTTATTTAGCCTCTGATGAGTTCTGCTCCAAACTCCAAGATCGTTTTGATGGAGGTTGGACCGCTGCTCAGAGATGTATTGCTCACGCCGCCGGTTGGAAGAAGGATGATTGGGCAAAAATTGAAAAGGCTTTCGGCGAGGAAGCCTACAAGATCCCTTCTGGCTTTGAGGCGCAGCAATTTTCTGATGAGGACTTGTATAACCTGGCGCCAACTGTTGATGACGGCCCCAGCAATCCCAGCATTTTGGATTCCCCAGTGCCTGAGAATGCTCAATCTTGAAGGGGCGGGCAGTCATCACCGACATCCTCTTGTGGGTCTTGTATCATTGGGCCTTACCAGCCGTAACTCTTTTATTGTTTTTGTATGTATGAACATGTTTTGGCAGTGCTGTTTTATCGGCATATACCCCTCTTTTGTGGTGATGCCTGTCGGCTGTTAATTTTATCTGTTGTGTAAACTTATTTTTATTTTTACCGGCTGCCGTTTGCCTTCAAAATTCTATACTTTTATCATAACTGTGTTGTTCTTTACTTATCATTTTCTAGTTTGCCTGTTTTTAAACAAGGTTATGATAATCATGTTGCCTCGCCTTGCTAGTTTTCAACGCATAAAAAATTGCAAAAAATAGTTACTTACCTAATGCTTTGTCTAAAATCCGAAAACTTCCAGTTAAAAACCTTTTTAAAGACGCCAGCTTCCGAAGATACCAGACCTAAAACCTGGCTCGAGAAATTGCATATAAAAAGTACCAGCATACTTTAAAAACTTATCAGCATACTATGGATATCACAACGCATATGAACTTATCAGCATACTATGGATATCATTCCTTGTCCCCCCCAGTGTACATAGTTCATGCTAGAGCTATGCACACTGAGCTGCGAACATAAAAGCGAACGGTTGTTGCTGGTTCAGATTATAACACTGGTCACCTACTGCTGTGTTGTTTTAGCCAGTTAGGTACCCTCTCGGCGATCATTTTCTGAGCTACGCCTCATGTCGGCGTATACTCGAATTGATTTGGCCGGTATTTATATTTTGAACCAGCAACCTCATGAGTTAACATATACAACTGATCAGATTGTATAACTGTTATCTTCATGGAAGCGGTTTTTAGCTGTCCATCCCACTTAACGATGTTCTGTTAAATGGAGGATGCCTATTTCAATGCGTATTGTCTGAATACTTCTTCATTCATTACCGATATCTTTTTTTGATATCAGTTTCAAAAAATAAGGATTTGTTCATTACACATAGTATTTTTTCAATACAGCGGAGTTCCATACATTTTTTAGAGGTGTCCCATCCGGGGTTTCTAGATAAAATGACCCTTGGACGACGACATCTCTTATTCGATAAGGCCCTTCCCAGTTTGCAGTCAGCTTCCCGTCTTCATTTCCCTTACCGGTTGCTGCGGTTCTTCGTAAGACTAGATCTCCTTTACTTAACGGCCTATATGATACTTTTCTGTTGTAGGCCCGTGACATTCTTTCTTTAAAGACAGCTGACTTAACTGCTGCTTTTTCTCTTAGCTCTGGCAAGAAATCTAACTGTTGCCGTAGGAGTAAATCATTTTGATCTGTACAGTAATGCTGAATCCGGAATGTCGGCAAACCGACTTCCGCTGGTATGACTGCCTCTGTTCCAAAAACCAGAGTATAAGGGGATTCACCTGTGGCTTCTCTCATCGTTGTCCTGTTGGCCCATAATATTTCTGGTATCAAATCTGCCCATAAACCTTTTGCGTCTTCGATCTTTTTCTTAATTGCCGTTATTATCTGCTTATTTGCTGCTTCTGCCTGGCCGTTAGACTGTGGGTGGCATACTGCTGCATAAGCAAATTTTACTTTATACATCATTAAGAGATCTTTGACTGGTTTACAGTCAAATTGAGTTCCATGATAAAAAACCATCGCCATTGGCAACCCGAATCTCGTGAAGATGTTTTTCCATACAAACTTTTTCACCTCCGATGCCGTTATCTTCGTTACTGGTTCTGCCTCTATCCACTTGGTGAAGTAATCAATTCCCACTATCAGATATTTTCTTCCACCTGTGGCTGATGGGAATGGGCCTGCTATATCCATTCCCCACTGGGCAAAAGGGATTGGGTTCAGCATCGGAGTTAGATCGTTCGGGGGCAAGTTGGTAATTGGGGCAAACCTTTGGCACTTTTCACATTTTTTAACATAAGCCTTTGCATCTGCGTTCATTGTCGGCCAGTAATATCCCCTTCTCATTGCCTCTCTGGACAAAGCTCTTGCTCCAAGGTGATTACCACAACTTCCCTCATGCAATTCTTCTATTAATCTTGCGGATTCAAGATCCGTTATGCACCTTTGCAACGGCAGTGAGAACCCCCTTTTGTATAACTGGCCTTGGTACATAACGAACCACACACTGTCCTTCTGTAACCTTCTCAGCTCCCCTTTATCTGTTGGCCCTACACCATGAACGATGTATGCCAGTATTTTATCGTACCACTGATCCTCCACTTCAACACAATTGACATCCGCCGGTATCTCATCTATGCTTCTCTGCTTTAAAATCTCAACCATAACTGTTCTTTCCAAGTCATTGAAGCTTGAACTTGCCAATCTTGCCAATGCATCTGCTTGAGCATTTTTCAATCTCGGAACCAGTTTAATCTCAAAGTATTGCAACTGAGCTGCTAACTGTTTCATTTTCTCCAAATACTTCACCATTGCTGGCTCTCGAGTTTCGTATTCCCCACTAAACTGGCTTGACACCAGCTGAGAGTCAGTTGTCAAAACTAGCCGTTTTGCGTCTGCCGCTATTGACAGCTGCATTCCGGCTACTGCAGCTTCATACTCGACCTCATTATTTGTTGCCTTGAACTTAAATTTCATGGCGTATTCAAATCTTTTTCCATCTGGAGCCGTTATCACAACTCCGGCCCCTGCCCCCGTTGCTGCGGCTGATCCATCAACTGATACCTGCCATGTTCCCAACTCCTCTTCTTCATCTGTGTATGTGGTTTCAACAATAAAATCTGATAACGCTTGAGCCTTAATTGACGTCCTAGGCTTGTAACTTATTTCATACTCCGATAACTCTACTGCCCATGTCAGTAGTCTACCAGACGTATCCATTTTTCGCAGTGACTTCTCTAGGGGATGATTGGTGAGCACTTTTATCGGATGTGCATCAAAGTAAGGTCTTAACTTCCTAGCTGCTACCAGTACAGCTAAAGCCATCTTCTCTATAACTGGGTATCTGCGTTCTGCCGCATTCAGGACATGGCTGACAAAGTAAATCGGTTGTTGTTGTCTCTTCCTTTCTACCAACAAAACGGCCGCTATTGTTTTTGGTGATGCTGATATGTATAATTGTAACACTTCTCCCTTCTCAGGCCTGGCAATTGTGGGAAGAGATTTAAGATGATTCCTCACTACTTCTAAGGCATCACTTTGTTCTTTTCCCCACTCAAATGCCTTATTCTTTCTCAGTACCATAAAAAACGGGAGTGCTTTATCAGCTGATTTGCTGATAAATCTTGTTAGCCCTGCCATCCTGCCCGTTAACCTCTGTATATCACGGATGGTTTTTGGTTGTTTCATTTGAAGTACCGCATTTACCTTATCAGGATTTGCATCTATCCCCCGTTCACTAACCATAAAACCTAAAAACTTCCCTGATCTCACCCCAAAAACACACTTCTCTGGATTCAACTTCATTTGATATTTTCTCAAGGTTTCGAATGTCTCCCTTAGATCGGCTATATGGTCTTCTTTGTTCTTACTCTTTACTATCGTATCATCCACATACACCTCAACATTCCGCCCTTTCTGTTTCTCAAAAATCTTATCCACCAACTTCTGATAGGTTGCCCCTGCATTTTTCAACCCAAATGGCATTGCCTTATAACAATACACACCTACATCTGTTATAAAGGCCGTTTTATTTCTGTCGGCCTTATGCATGCTGACCTGGTGATATCCTGAGAATGCATCCAGAAAACTAAGCATGGCATGACCAGAGGTCGAATCTACCAGCCTATCTATTCGAGGTAATGGGTAGCAATCCTTAGGGCAAGCTTTATTCAAATCTGTAAAATCCACACACATTCGCCATTTCCCTGTCGGCTTCCTCACCATTACTACATTTGCCAACCATTCGGGATATGTACAGGGTTCTATAAACCCTGCTGCCAAGAGCTTGTTCACCTCGGCCTGGATCGCTTCTATCTTCTCAGTCGAGAAATTACGCTTCTTCTGCCTTATCGGTCTAAACTTTCTATCAACATTCAGCTTATGTTCCATTACCTCAGGATGTATGCCTGGCATGTCACTGGCCGAGAACGCAAAGACATCGGCGTTCTCGCGCAATAAACTTATCAGGTTACACCTGGTCTCCACATCCATGTCTGCCCCAACTTTCACTGTTCTACTGGGGTCGCCTGGCTGCAATTCAACTTGGACGGTTTCTCCGCCCGGCAACGGCCTTGGTGTTTCTTCAGGTCTTGCATCAAAGTTTTTCATTGTCAAATCTTGCACTGTCGGTTCACCTTCCCTTGTTGGGTTGCATGGAACTGCGGCATCACCAACTGGGTTCTTCAAAGCTGTTACATAACAGGCTTTCGACATAACCTGACCCCCATACACCTTTTCCACAGCTCCCAAATTCGATACATAGGCTATTGCCAAATGGTATGTTGATACAACAGCCTGCATGTCATGAATTATCGGTCTGCCGATAATTGCGTTATAAGCCGACTTGACACCTACCACCAAAAACTCTGCCATCACATCCCTCGCTTGTGGTCCATCACCAACCCTTACAGGCAACACAATGCTCCCCTCTGGCCTCACTGTCGACCCATTAAAACCGATCACAGGGTATGATACCGGCTTCAAATATTGCCTTCCTATATTCATTTCGGTAAAAGCTTGCATAAACAACACGTTCGCTGAACTACCTCCATCCACCAGCACCCTTTTGATGTCAGCCCCATTGATCTTAGTTATCAGGACTAACGGATCATCATGTGGGAACACTACACCTCGTGCATCTTCTTCCGTAAATACAACTTGTGGTATTGATGCTGGCCGAGGACGATTATCTACATCTAAAGCATAAACTAGATGACGGTGCTCCGCTAAATGCTTTTTCGCTCCACTAATCGTCCCTCCGTGAATCGGCCCTCCCGTTATCACATCCACTCTCCCTGTAGATAACGGCGGTATTCCTGCATCCCCTTGTCGGACTATCCTCCCCTGTGTCCTTTCGGGCCTCGCTTCTATCTGCTGCCTCTCAACTGTTTGTGTTGGCTGTAAACTCCTGTCGGTATTCAACCGGTATTGTGTTAGGTGCCCTTTCCTGATCAACTCCTCAATGTTGTCCTTCAATTGGGTACATTCTTCTGTATAATGCCCCACATCCCTATGGAACATACAGTACTTCTTCACGTCCCTCGACCTTGCTTTCATGGGAATCGGCCTTGACCAATCTTCTCTGTTCTGATTCACTGAGAAGATTGCAGCCCTTGGCGTATTCAGGGGGGTGTAAGTGCTGTATCTCATTGGCAGTCTTGTCGGTCTGGTATCTTGCCGACTTCCTCCTCCCCTTCCTGGGGCAGGAGCTCTCGGCCTGCTCCCTCCAGACAAGGTCCCCTCATTTTGACTTTGCCCCTTTCCAGCCACCATATGCCTACTACTCGTCTTCAACAGCTCCTCGCTCTTTATGTAATCGTGAGCTTTGCTGAACGCTGCCGCCAATGTCGGCAGACTCTTCCTTGTAAGATACCTTTTGAAATCCGAATCAACTAACCCATTCATCAAAGCCATCACGGCTATCTCCTGTTGTAACTTCGGAATAGTGTTTGCTTCATTGTTGAATCTCCTGATGTAATCCCTCAAAGATTCATCTGGTTTCTGCTCCACGGCCATCAATTCTCCAGAAGTTCTCTGCCTCACGCTATTACTGACATATTGCCCTACAAACATCTCAGTCAGTCTTTCAAAGCTATCTACTGACCCAACTTCAAGGTTGTTAAACCAATCGGCTGCAGCCCCAATCAAAGTTGTCGGAAAGACCTTACACCAAACTGCATCTGAGTTTGTGTACAGCATCATGTGTCCCTCATAAGACGTTATGAATCTTGCCGGATCCCCTCTTCCATCATATCTACAAGTCGGCATTTTCACCTTCTCCATTGGTTGATCTAAGATGTGTTGGGCAAATGGAGATGCCCTTAACTGCACTACCGTGCGTACTGCTTGACCTACTATTTGCGAGCTTCTTTGCTGCTGAGTTCTGGTACTCACAACACGACTCGAGGATTGCTCATCCTGCTGTGATGTTGTATGCGTCCTTACTGACGACTCATATCGGGGTCTCCTTGACGAGTTCTCCAGCTGATTGTGTTGTTCCTCCTGGTGACGGTGCGATGTTCCTCTATCGGCCTGGGCAGCTTCTCTTTCAGCCCGTGCCGCCTCAGCCTCCTTTCTCTTCTTACTCATTGCACTCATCACCCTTGCGGCTGTTTCCAATTCATCTGGAGTAAATGCCGCCATAGGATCCTCTGCCTCCCCTCCTCCTGCAGGGGGGGTTATCGGCATATGAAACTGATTACCCTCTAGGGTATGGGTTTCGTCTACTATCTCCACCTGGGGTTGTCCTACTGGTATTCCATTGTTAAAATTGTTTCCGGCCATGATTATTGTTGTTGTATATATATATTTTGTGTGAGGTTCTTAGGCGATAGAAGTGATCAATTGTCCCCTCCTTCTAGCGCCAAATTGTTTCTGTCTGATCCCAAATCTTCCAGGAACTCGGACCTGAGATTCTGATACCCCTATCGGCAAGCTGAGAACCTACACAATGAGAAGAAGTTGGTTATCCCCGGATCACCCCGGGGTTAACCACTCCGATGATAAAGTCAGAAAGTGTTTGAGAAGAGAAGATAAGTAAGAGAGATAAAGTAGAGAGAGATTAGAGAGTGAGTGGAATTAATGTCCTCATTAATGAGGTCTTACCTACTTATTTATAGTAATCTACCTTGACAGGTGGCTTTCACCCATGCACAACCTTTTGTGCCAAGTGTCGAGTTTCTGTTGCCACGTGTTAAATTGCGGCAGGCCGACATGTCCTCTTTCTGCAACATATCAGCATCTCCTTGCGATCTGGTCATGCCCAGATATCATCCCATACAAGTATAATGCATTTGACAAATCATTATTGAGTATATAACCTCTAATGATCGTATTATAGGTTCGATCATCAGGGGGGCAACTATCTTCCTCCATTATCCTCAACACTCGAGCAGCTTCACTCATGAGCCCCTTCTTGCAGAAGCCTTTGATCAATATATTGTATGTTTTAACATCAGGTTGCAGACCCTTTGATACGAGATGGGAGAAGAACTTTGCTGCATCTTCAAGTTGTCCAGCCTCACACAAGTTGTCTATTAGGATACTGTAGATGACAACATCTGGCTCAACACCATTATCCTCCATATCTTCGAGTAATTTCACTGCCTCGTTAAGCCGTGCATGTTTGCAAAGGCTCTAAAGCAAAGAAGCATAGGTGACAACATCTGGAGTAATTCCATGAGCCCGCATTTCTTTGAACAGCTTATTTGCGAGTGGGAATCTATTAGCTTTGCACAATCCATCAATAAGAGTGGTATAGGAAACAACATCAGGGGTTATCCCTTTCTGAAACATCTCATGGAATATGTTTAGAGCCTTGTCAATGTTATTAGCCTTGCAATATCCATTAATCATAGTATTAAAACTGACAAGATTAGGCTCCCAACCATTTTTGGCCATGAGATCGAGTAGGTTCTCTGCATCTACCATCTGACTGCGCAAGCAATATCCATCCAGTAACGCATTATAAGTAAAGATGTTTGGAGGCACACCTCTCTCAATCATGTGCTTTAGAATGAACTGAGCTTGATCAACACAACCATCTTTACAAAACATGTCAACCAGCATGCTGTAGGTCTGAACATTAGGTGCAATGTTGCTCTCTAACATCTCAGTGAACACACGCTGAGCCTCATCCCCAGAGCCGGAATTATAGAGGCCTCGAATCAAGGAAGTATAAGTGACAACATTGGGTTTAATGCCCTCAGATTTCATAGAGGAGAACAGGTCTAGGGCCTGTTGTAACAACCTGTCCTTGCAAAGACTATCGATGATAGTGCTGTATAAAACAATGTCAGGCTTAAAATGACATCCGGATTGCATTTTGTTAAGCAAAGTGAGAGCAGACGCATTGTCGCCAATCCTACAAAGCCCTTTGATAATAGTGTTAGACATAATTAAGTCGGGTTGGAAACCAAGATTGACAATTTGATTAAACAAATGAGCAGCTTGGGGGAGCTTATCAGAGTGAATATAGCCATTAATTCAGGTGTTAAAAATGACACAATCAAGGGGATACCCAAGCTTAATGAATTTACCAAGAAGAGAAAAGCCGAAATCAACTCTGCCCAGATGACAGTAGCAATTAGAAAGAACACTTAAAGAATGCATATCATGTGAAATATCAATTAAGTAATTCAATCTTCCGGAAGAGAGAGATAACGGTGGAATGAGGTTGAAGGCGTTTCAATTTGGAAATGGCATTAATAATCTGAGTAAATTGAATAAGAGAAGGGAGAGGACGCAAATTAATCATTTGATTGAAGAGTGAAAGGGGGCTTTTAAGATCGGAAAACCCTAATTTGGATTGTTCAGAAACTGATTGAAGAAACAATTGACGGTCATCAACAACTTTATGAATTCGATTATGCCGAGAATAAAATCGAAATTGAAATTGAAAGGGGGAAAAGAAGAGAAAAGAAGAAGGAATACCAGAATGAAAGATGGCGGAAGCACTAGCTCTGCAACTCATCATCTTTATGATCATGTGTGTTCGTTGAGCTCACACTGCCACTGTTTGTTTTTCAACAACACAACGAATGTGCTTTCTACTTGTTGTATTTACGGAACTCTTGAAAACTGATTTTGGCACACCCTAAACTGATTTTGGCACACCCTAAATTGTGCTCTCACATAGGGGGTGTGCCAAAATCAATTTAGGGTGTGCCAAAATTATTTCCCGGAACTCTTGTCTTTCTTTTTTAACTGTAACACAAAAACTCATAAAGTTGGCCTAAATTTGGTTTAACACAACTACACAACGGGAAATGATTTTGGCACACCCCTATGTGAGAGCACAGTTTTCTATGCTCTTCTCACATAAGGGTGTGCCTAAATCAATTTAGGGTGTGCCAAAATCAATTCCCCTACACAACCCATATGATATGGCCCAAATGAATTGATGGGATCAAATATAATTTTTGATATTTTTCTTTTTTTTTGGTGTGTACTGAAAATTTCATAAATGTGTCATGTGTTTTCCTTCAGATTGTGCGCTTTCCTCAGTCCTCACTCTGTAACAAACCAACTTTTTTAACTTTCAACTTAAAATACTCAAATACTCTGATCACAACATTGGCCCAAATTTGGTTTGACACAACCCATTGATCTACGCTAATTATATACTCATAAACGAGATTATACTCGTTCGAAGATTTCAATCTCATTTAAAAGTATTTGTTGATCAAAGCGAAATCTTTATACAGAATACAGTACATGCATAATGTAGTGATACAATATAAATTAACTCCTGCCCTGCATTGGCTTTTTATATGATGTCTGTATAAGTTGAAGAGTAAAGCAAAAGTGAGATAAGATACATGAAAATAGGTCAGGTAAGCTACATAATTTCAGTAATTCAAACATCTATAAATTTACAAACGAGTTATATCGGTTGACATATTGAACCTGTTATACCCATAAAGACATAAGATATGAAAAAAGGAAAAAAGAAACATGAACAAATTCACATAAACGTCTCTACTCTCAAGCTGTTTGGATCCTTACTGTTTAATATCCTTGATGTAAAGGGAGTAATTGCTCAAGTCCAGAATATGGCATTTTAAGGCCATATATTGACTTCTGTAAAATGCTAACACAGACTACATTCTTACCTTTGCACTTCAAATCACCTTGCACAACAAAAGTTATCGAATCAACATAAAAACTAGGAGAAGAAACTTGTAAAACCCAAGCAATTTGACATTGTTGAAAATAGGAATAATCCGAATGTCGCAGTGAGCAAGGGAAGTAGATGGTTTCCCCTTGTATCACCTAGCACCAAAGTCGGTCCTAAACAACTGTTCATTAAACATGGATTTCGAAACTACTTTGCCCATCCCAGGCTATTTACATCGTCACTATTTGTCATCTCTTCTTTAGGTCAGTTCATCATTCCATACGCAAAACTCAAGAGTCTCAGACATCACATCAACCACGACTACTTTGTTAAGTCTTAAACTGAAATGTTTTTCTTCCATCCTATGTGACTGTTTTTTAATAATTCCCAAGTACACCAGAGTTATGCAATAGCACCAGCACCAACAGCATCTTCGGTGGGCCGAGGAGCATACTTGTTCATTAGCTCTGTCAAGGCAGCATCAAACTCCCTCTCCAGCTCCACCTCCTCCTCCCAATACCTCTTCTTCATCTCAATCTTCTTCCCACTGTAAATCTTTGCCAGTTGCTCTCTCTCAGCCAAATACTTATCAATTTCTTGCTTCTGCATCTCCTTAAACTTTGTTGCCTCCTCAGCCCTGAATGGAAGGGAAAAGAAAGCTTACAAGTGTATGCTACTACATAATTGCAATATGCATGTCGATACGATTGTAAAAAGGCAAACTCACAATAAAGATAAACAGGCTCCAAATTACATCATAGCCAGGACAGATGATTGAGGAAAGAACAAAATAATCATATCAATTGCACATGTACTATCTTGATAATCATCTGTGTGACACAAAGCAAGATTGCAAATGATACTCAGAATTAACCTAGAGTGAGATCATTACCTGCGCCTACCATCCTCTGTGTTTGAGGCTACTGTCTTGAAATCTTCAATCTTCTTCCGCTCCTCCTGCTGAAGCTTTTCAAATTGGTCCTCCTTCACAGTAGTTGCTTCATGGATTTTCTGGATCTGATCATTAAAGAACTGCTCTTGAAAATCCATCTGCAAGAAGGAAAAAAAAATTATAGTGCTTACTAGATGAAAAATTTAAATTGTGTCCATATGACCATGATAACACATTTATATACTCATTGTTATATGTTATATTTGAGTGTTTCTATCATATTTTCTCTATATATTTAACCTTTTAGAGCTATATTTCTTTATATTTCGATGTTGCTCTCCTCGTGCTCTCTTTCTTTATTTTGTAGGATTTACGCATAAAAGAGCACCTTTGCAAGCTAAGTGAGCTAGGAGCGTGTAGGAGATTACGGGCCCAACATCATATGGTCATATTCCAAGCTTGAAGGTGTTTTCGAAGGAGTATTGTGTAGAAATTGCCTAGCCTTGGCCTGGTCGTGGCTTGTTGCATTAAGCTTTGGCCTGGTCGTGGCTCCTCCTTTTATGCCCAAGAGAAGCCTACCAAGATCAGTAGACTCCACGGGTTGGCCGTGGCAAAGTCCTAGCAGCTTTGGGTAACCCGTGGCTATCACCTGACGAAGCATCGAAGCCAAGTTTGAGGCGGTTTGGAAGACCTATTTTAGGAAACTTCTTAACTTATTCCTAGGGATATAAATAGGCTTTGGTTAGGCATATTAGATCACTTTTTGGGCTCGTTAAATTGAGTTGAAGAATTCTACAATTCCTTTCAATTTTAGATTTACTTTGTTCAAGATTTCATCTTCAATTCTATTAATTCAAGTATTTCTTCTTTCCTATATTATTATGTCTTTTGATTATTTCGTTAATTTAATTATGAGTGAGTAGATTTATATTCTAGGGTTAGGTTGAACCCTAGTTATGAGTAATGCATGATTTCCCCCAATTCCTTATTTAATAAGATTAATTGCTTTGCTTATTGAATTGTGCTAATTTATCAATGTTAGGTTAGACGTAATTTGATATTGATTGAACCAAGTATCTTATTTATCAATGGAAGTTGAGATTAGATGGTTTGATTAAATTCAATAAGGGCATGAAATTCTCCATGGAAATAGGTAGGATGAATTGCTAGGATTGTATGGATGTTGAGTTTAATGTCTCTAAATTGCATGATACCATGGAAATAGGTTTGATTGGATTTTAGAGAAGCCATAAATACTCGGAAGGGATTTATTGGTATTTTTAAGGGCACGTCCTTCCTTTGAGTATTATTATTTTGATTAATTGGGGTAGGGACTTATCTTTGCATTATTCATACTAGTGGTGATACTTAACTCTGGATGTTTTTATTAATTGATTAATTTCATCTTGATTCTTCTTGTTTATTTTGTTTAGAATTAGATTAGTTGAATATCACTATTAATTGGTTACTTGCTTAGTAGTTACTTGAGTCTAATTAATTAGTTGAACCATAGTCTCTTGGGATCCGACCCTTACTTGCCTATCTACATAGTAGTGGTCTTGTTAGGTTATTTTTGTTAGGTACGTGACATGCCTATCAGACCATTTAAATGAAAGTGCCAGACATATTAGAGCATAAGGACTAAGGAGACGCCATCATGAAACATGCTCACAAAATATCAGTAAACCTTCAACACTTACTGTTAAAAAATAAATAAATAAAAAATAAAAAAACTGTTGTGCCAAAACTATTAATTAAATAAAAAAAAAAATGAGGTACCTCTTCTTTGTTCTCCACATGCTGTTCTTTGGTTCTCTGTCTCACAATCCGATTTTCCTCCATTATATTCCTGAGCTTCTCAGAGAGAATGTTATTAAGTTCCTCATTCGCCTTCTTTTGCCGTTGATAGAGGGCAGATTTATTCTTAAACCAAGTGAGTTGCTGATTATCCTCACTCATCTGCTTTAAGGGAACAACTACCATCTCCTGGTATGACCTAATCTCATACTTCAGTCTTGTTTTTCCTAATCTCGACAGAAAAAGAACATATCAAATACATAATTAAGGTTGTGTTTGGGAAACAATTATTCATTCCAAATGCTTCATTTCAGCTATTTAAATTAAAATTCGAAACGATTCCTAGACATCTGTTAGAAAAAACAAGAACATTAATTATTATTTCCCTTTAGAGGACAGAAAAAATGGAGAAAGAGATTAGCAAAGTTGGATGGCCAACAGCCATTGCTATTTGATAAGTAGAGAAAATTAGCTTGAGGAAAATGAGAAAGCTGCAAAATTGGTGATGATGGTGGAATGGCCAAAGCACAGAGAAGGGAAAAAAATCCATCATTGGTGCATTATGAAAAATTATAAAAAAAATAAAAAATAAAAAATAAAAAAAAAAGAGAGTAGAAAAGACTAAGAGAGAAATCAATGACAGAAATTGATGAAGTCATGACTAACGAGCAATTGAGGGAAAGAGAAAGAAGTCCAACATTTATAGGCTAATGGCCATCAATGGGAGGGTTTTGAGGAAAAAGGAAATGGTGAAAGCATGATGATAGAGGAATTTGAAATGACTACTATTTGGAAAGAAAACAGGAAAGTCAGAGAGATGGTCTTCTTTAATAAGTAAATAAGATTCACTAAATCCAATTCCAAATGATATAAATTCCCAAACAGGACATTTGCCCTGGATCCAGATTTGCAAGGAAATGACAATATCCAAACATAATACCATATACCAAGTAGACTTGAATTTCAACAGTCCCTTTAATTTTGTTATTACTCACAGTCCCAAACATAGTATAACAATACACCAAGCAGATTCTGCCACTGATTAGGCTAAACAAAAAGGTTTCACAGGAACTCATGTCAAGACTACAATACATGGCATGGGTAACTTGCAAGTGTGGATGTACAACATACATAGATTAACAAAATATCATATTAAAGGAGATAGAAAGAAACCTTGAGAATGCTTATTAAATTCTTCAAGGTCATCCTTCCTGGCAAAAAAGCCATATAATTGGCGCTTTCCTCCGGCATAAAACAAAGCCCTTCTACTATTATCCCATGCACTTCTCCCAGTCCCCTGTTGTTGAAAGTGCCTGTGAAGTCGCTCTGCTTCCACAAAGCCCATAGCTGAGCTCTCAAATATCAGGACGCTGATACCACGATGTCCCTTAGGGCCGTAAGAGTGTTTGGCTCTTACAGCTGCATATCCCTTGAAGTAGTCTATGAGCTCTTGATTTCCCATACCAATCCACTAAACAAAGTAAACAATAATATCAAGAAATTGAAAACATGCAGCCTTTAGATCCACAAGGGATGGCAGTACATATTATGGTAAATATATGTGACGACTCAGAACTTCAGATATACAGATTAACTAATGTATAAATAAAAAATTAAATAAACATAAATGCATACCTTATCATTGTCATCAGTGTCCAACAAAGTGTTCATGATCATAACCATAGGAGGCCAGACAATGTCGTGATCTTTCACCTCTTGCTTCAAACCCTCCCACTGAGCATATGATTCTCCAGCAGGCACCACAGAAGTTCCTTTTCTCCGAAGCTCCTCATCCAATATATCAGCAAATGTTCGATGGAGCTTGACTCTTTGAGAGCCCTTTGTCCTAGCATGTGCCATTAAGGGCTGGAGACCCTTATACCAATCGATGGCACCAGGGCCACCATGGCATGCAGGACAATGCCATTGCCGCTCAGGATGATTTATTTCCTCAATTGTCAGAGCATCAATGTTTTCAAAAAACTTCTTCAACATTTTATGGTTCTTCATCGATTCGTGAGTTTGCGGTCCTTCATCATCATCAGAACCGTCACTGAGAAGGTAATCATCATCATCAGAGTACACTTCATCATCCTCTGAATCATTAGGTGCCTTCTCTTTTTCATCAACAACCTTAACCTCCTCCTCTCTTGGTTGAGAGGATTCGCTTTTCATAGACCAATCCCTGTTTGAGGCATTACAGCTACGCATGCCTAGTCTATGAGCTGTATCAGGCTGGCCCCATGCTTTTGGTGGGAGGTTTGGTTGGACCCATGGTTTTCCCTTTCCAAATTTCTTTGGCTTCCGGATGACATCTTCCCAGGCCCCATCCTCAGAAGATTCGAGGGTGATATCATTAACAGCCTTGCTCAAGTTATCAACACCCTTTCTTGAACTCATATCTTCAGTTTACTGTCCAATAATTCTCAATCAGCGACTTCTATACAAGTGAATAAACACAATGTAGGACACAATGTAGGCCTCAACAATCATAAAGCAATCAATAAGGAATCCACCAGTTCAACATTACAAACTCATCAGACTATCAGAGGATCTCTAACCCTACAAAGAGGACAACACTATACTTTTCAAAGAAAAGGGAGCCAGATAATTTTGACATGAACAACGCATATCAGTTAATAACCAAGTTTCACCAAAGAAAGAAAAGAGTTCACAAAGATAAATTTGAGTGTCAAACAGGATTACAGGAGTGGAGGAACTTTAAAGTCCAAAAACGATAATAACTTGTATTCTTATTGCTTTCATAGAAAGCACTTTGATGAGCTAAAATAGTTGCCACAGTTGAACATACTAGCCAATAGTTGAAAAAAGTATCTTCATTTAATAATCTAAAGTATACCGGGTGGTCAGCAAGTAGTCTATGACAATGTTGAGCATTAAAAGTAATCGACAAAAAACATATGATAGTTAGAATAGAGGTAAATAACATGTTTTCCCACACTCATCCATATGCCTCATTATAAAACAAGCATATTGACACTTGACAGATAATAACAGTAATTGGGATTAAACTTATTAACAAATAGCTCCATTACACAGTTCCATATGAAAAATGCTTAAGCAAAATGAAAATCGTTTTTCCCAAAAACCTCGTTGCCAAAAAAACCAGCATTAAGAATATGTATTTTATCTAGATAAATGGAAGCCAAAAATAGGGTAACAAATTGCATTTGCGTAGTCCTAACATAACAGAACACCAAAGAAATGCCCACAATTTTAATATTTAATCATGAAAAGGAAAGGTGCAAAACAAATAATTGCCTACAATCACACATTTACACCACTTCTAAATGAAAAGTAGAAAAGAAAAAATCAAAACACAGAAGCAGTAAGAACTTCTATTCCACTACTAATTCCTACTGGCTGCTAAGAATTACACCACAAAACTATAAGATCTGGTATTCATTCGCTGCAAAAGAAATGACCTTAGGATTCATTCTAGTATTCTACACAGCCAAAAATGCCCACTCCTCGAACTTAGACATTAACAAGACGACACTGCTCCCACTAGGGCAATTTAGAACACACAAACTTCAAAAAAATTGTAACATAGATCGACCCAAAAACATTCTACAATTTCAAAAAAAAATCTACAATTTCAAAAACAATGTGACCAAATTTGTCAGGTCAAAACGAACGTGGGAGGCAGCATAAGGGCATAAAATTTTTATATGCTTAATCGAAACATTCCTATCTGGCTATCTATATATACATTTCCTTGCTAATAAAATCAAGGATACTCCTACAACTGCACATAATCCCTCATATTCATCCATCAAACAACCCTTCCAAAAATACAGCTTTCCAAAGTCACATGCATCACATTAGCATGATTCAGGCATTTGAGACATACAGCCCTATTAAAATTTCTAGCATCTATATGACCAAAATTACATAAATCAAACAAAAAAAATAAATTACACACAAAATCAAACAAAAAAAACATACAAACATCATTTCAAAAAATATATATAAATAAACAAAAAAAAAAACAAGAAAATAGAAAGAAACTCGCCACAAGCAAAAACCCCAGCATACAATTTACAACAGAAAACCAGCAATTTACTCCAATTTATAGCACAACTTTCATGAACATGCAAAACCAGGAATTTACTCCAATTTTATAGCACAACTTTCATGAACATGCGTAGATACGTAGAAATTTCAAGAAAAATCACTTAAAAAAACCACAAATATAGGAGAAATTAATCAATCAAAAACAAACACAAAAATTCAGCAAAATAATTCAAAAACAAAATCATCAACAATCAAAACAAAGGAAGAAAGACAAAAAGAGGAAGAAAGAGAGAAAGAAAGGACAGAATCTTGCGTCACCTTCGAGTTTTCCGACAATCGGAGCAAAATGCGGTAGCGAAGAAAGTTCGCCGGAGAAAATCGCCGATGATGCGCCGGCGAGAGGAGAGAAAAAGTGTTTGGAGTGAGTGAGAGTGAAAGACTGGAAAGTATGGAGAAGTGAGGTGAGAGAAAATGAATAAAAAGCAGAAACCCTATTTTTTAAGGAGAAAATTGTGGGCCCGGATTCCAAAATTTTATTCAATTTAATGGATTTTTTTGAAATTAATTTTATTTATGAAAAGTAAAATTAATTTTTGGAGTAATCACAATCTTGAATTATTGGAGATGTATTTCTGAATTTGGGGATTTCTTCCCAAATTGGTTGATAGAGTTATTAGAGTGGGATTAGGTGAGTTGTTAGAAGGGTGGTACAATAAACGTTCCTTCTTTTGGTGAATGATACATCGATAATTTAATATCTATCCGGTATATCTAGTTTTGGTTAATAAGAGACGAGTAAGGTTTTTTTATCCCATGATATTTATGTTTGAGAGTAACTAAGTAGGTGAGTACCTTAGTTTCTTCCTTTGCTCTTAAATATATTAACATTATAGTTGGGTTACTAGTTCGTGTTATATCATTTTAGCCTTTTATTTTAAGTAAGTGTATTGATGAGAAGGTGTAAATATACTTGTGTAAAAGTTAATTGGAATACTAGAGCTTGATTTTATAAACTCATGACTCTGACCTCTATAAACAAATGTGTATATCTAGTCATATTGTAGTTTTAAGTATTACTGGACTTATTTTTGGACTAATACCATCCACCCCATTCCATAAATATATTTTGATCAACTAGCCCACCAACAAAATTAATTGTAACAAGTAGCACCTTGCTAAATTGTAACATAAATATGTTGATTTATTTAGCTAACATTGAACTTAGTAAATTGATATAGTTGAATAATCGAAAAATGAGACATTTCGTGAATATACATTACATGCTGAGATTACACATTTTATCAAATTTCATTTCGAAGGAATTACATGCTGAGATTACACATTTTATCAAATTTCATTTCGAAGGAACTACTTCGTAAGGATTGGGAAAGAAATTGCTGCAACTCTTCTTGAATAGCATTAGAAATCCATACCTATACTATTCGAAGAATATGGATAAATCATCTGAAGCACTCGAAAATGCAAAACATAATTACTCCGTAACAGGTAAAGGCATCAGTGCCCTTCTTATGCAACCAAAATTCTCATTAGTGTAAAAAGCAATTGATTAAAGTCACTAGAATTACAATAGCTCATCTCCTAAGGAAGAGAACAATCTATCCTTGTGCTATTTCTAGCTATGAAAACTGACTATAATTAGTGAAATAACATTAGCAGTAAAATAAAGCAAAATTGTTGAAAAAAAATTAAATGAAGTGACAATAATTCTTACTAATTGGCACTTTACAGCTGAAAAAAAAAAGATATAAAGGAGGTGTGATACACAGGTTCCCAAAACTAAAAACAGTGATCAGTTGGTTTTCTTATCAGCCTCGCTTGTTGCTTCAATGGCCTCTGAAGACTGCCCCTCATCCTTTTTAGTTAATTCAATGGCCTCGGTAGACTGGCTATCATCCTCACCACCAAAACCGAATTCATTCACCCTCTTTTTGTCAACAGGGTAAACCCATCTTTGATAAACATATATCAAAAATATGATATCTGCAGATACAAATCAAAGTTAAAATCAACCCTAATAGCAAAATAGTAAAATGAAATCAACCACAAGTCCACAACCAAACATATTGTTTTACAAATTCCCCCAAGAAGTGGCAGATATGATCAAGAACTACCCTAAATTTGTTTCAAGGGAAAATTAGTATCAAGCGCAATGAAGGTGTTCAGGAGTTTTTAATTAATCTTACCATCACGGAAAACTGAAAGTCGATGAAGTGTGGGCATCTTGATGACAAAGGCAAAGAGATCGTCAATAATGGTGTTCAAGAACTTGTATGTCATTTGGCGCCAGGGCATATGAGCCACAGATTTCAACTTGTAGTTTATAAACAACTGGGGACACATCATTATGAAGCCTACAAAGAAGGGAGCATATTAAATAGTGTGTCCAATAAGAGAGACATAATAAACAAGTACCCAAACTGAAAAAGAACATAACACAGTCAAATATGCATTACGAAGAAAAAAGATTGTTTCGTTTATGACCCAAAACCACTTCTTTTCCAAAAGAAACATCCTTCCTACAAAATCGGCCTATATGTTAAAGACTAAATACTCATATAAACTATATCCAGCTGCTTATGAAGCACAAACAACACCCAGCAATAAAATGCTAATAACACACCTGTGAACACTCAGATATTTATAGAAACTATTAGGGTAATTGCTTAATTAATTAGCAACCTCCAAAATCAAAAGAACAATCCTATGGAACACATATCATATTCTCATCCACACTTTTAAACCAGTTTTATCAACCAAAAATTTCTAAACTAATATGTTGCTCAGATATTAAAGGGCAAAGTCATGCCTTGGAAACCATGAATGTCCAAAGTTGCGATTAAAAGATGACGCAAGAAAGTATAAAAGAACGATAAAAGCTTCGATCTACAATTGTCAAATCAGAATTTCAAATTCAGGATACGTACTAGAAACCAAAAACGAGCGAACACTTACCAAACATATATACACATTGTGTCATTGAAGAAAGAATCCATGAGTACCAACTTTTGTGGCGTTCATACTTCAAAGAGTAAATGGAGGAGCACACAACAAGGAAGAACAAGAGATATGAGAGATATTTCATCGCAATGTCGTCATACTCCTTTGTCTTGTTCATTTTATAGGAATCCCGATCTTTAAACCTTAGTAAAGGAATCCTGCCAGATCTATCCAACTGAAAAAAGGACATAAAGATATTGTGAGCCAAATCAATTGATATGAGTCTGAACTTCTACTCACCAAAACTTCACTAAAAAAGAAATGCAGATTTATCCTACTAGATATTAATCAAGGCATTCCAAAATAAAGCTCCTCTATTCAAGATAAATTTAAAGAAATTTGGCTTCAAAGTTTATAACTTCATACTCAACATGATTTTAGAATCTTCTAATAAAAAATTAGTCAAAAGTCTAATTTTAACAGGTAAAGTGGCACGTATTTGCAGGGCCATATGAAGAATAGACAAGTAAAGGATGTAACATGAATATTAGCTCTCCAATAAACAAAAAGAGGCTACCCAAGAATTACAACCAGATATCATACCTCTATGTGCATCGCTTTCCCTATTTTCCAAAACTCAATGCAGCAGCCGATTCCAGAGCTCACAAGAATCATCCATGAAGTATCATTATCCAGGAGATAAAGGAAAACAATCAACTGAGAGATAAAGCTGACAACAACTGACTTAGCAGATAACCCCTCCATTGACTTGTTCTTGTTCCAGAATTGAATATCTGATGTGTGTCAACACAAAGATAGAGTTAGATAAAATAAGAACAGGAAACAATATTCCACCAAAGCAACTTAAAAATGTAACTCACCATTCTTGAAGGCGAGAAAGTCAAACAAAGAATGAAAAAGTGAAACTGTCATTGTGATTGCAAGAAGGTAAGGATTCCCTTCCAAGAATACCCTCTGCAAAGAAAATTAAAAAAAATACACTGTGACGAGGAACAACACCAAGATGCAATCAAAGAAAACAGCGATCTTATAAACTGATAAATGAAAAAGACCCTTTAAGAAGATTTTCTAGCAAATAAACTGTAATGTGGTAAAAGGTAGAACACAAGGCAATCAACGCAATTGGGAAATAAAATCAACAAAGCAGAGAAGAAAACAAATCCAGGACCCCTCTGTTCTGGACTCACCATCAGAAGAGCAAATAGACAGACTGGAAAACATGGGACTAGGGTTACAAAAAAACATAATTGCAGAAATGGAGACATGGCACAAGTTTAAATTATTTATTTTAAACACACTTACAAAACTGTTACGAAAAAAAAGAATTAAAAATATTATGATACTCATATAAACATTTTGCAATCTATACATATATGCTTAAAAAAAATAATACATAAATAAAATGAAAGTGTCATCTGGTTGAGCTATAAAACTTCCAAGCATGAAGCTAGGTTGTCAAAACTCATTGTAAACTCTTAAAATTCATGACCATAGTTTATACAGAGCTCATTTACCAAATCGGTAGCTCCAGCATCTGCTTCACATAAAAAACACATCAACAAGTTGGAAAAGATTATCTACTAATTTCACTTGGCAGGTCAACACCACAGATTAGCTACCTAATAGCCTACTAAAATATTTCCTAAAACATGGCAACACTGTTAGAAATAACCAAACTATTTGTGAATATTCTGAAATCATAAACCATCATATGATAATAATTTCATACAACTAAATGATTCATAGAGACTCCCAAAATTTATATACCATGTTTGCCTAGTGGCATCTCAACATTCCCCAACAAATACCTCAGAGAAGCATATTAATAGGGCTTCACAATAAACACACCTTAAGCTCATCAGCCTCGCCTTCAAGCATACTTCCATAAGAGCGATGAATCTGAAATGACTCGTCAATCTGCAGGAATAGCTGCCACTTGGTCATGCTCATAGGAGCCACCTCCAAATGTAATGGAAGTTCAGTCACTGTCTCATTGATCGGTATCAACTTATCTTTGAGTAGCCAAAACTCATTGAAGAATATGGTTGGGAAATAGTTCCCTGTTTTGGGCTCAATATTCAGATCTGTGCCACAAGGTCAAGGAAACTCAAATAGTAAACCGCAAATCACAACTCTCCAGATGGCTTAGAGTTACACTTTATACTGGTTTAAATCATATGCAAATCATTGTAAGTATAACAAAACTCATACTGAGTTTTGCAATATCAGAGGGCAGATCAGTTTCTGCGACAAAAGAGGAGCTTATAAAAAAATAATAATAATCAATGTACAAGAATTGGTTAGAGTGAAAATTAACACTCTCTACAGGTAAACCTACACATACTATCCAAGTGAGGAAAATCTCATATTAAGTTAAACGCAAATGCCACCATAGTAACACACAAGTACAAACAAGAGTCTAAGAGGTAATTCAGTGATCAATGCTACACATAAGGGGTTCCTCCCAACAAAATCATCAACAGCACATTAGCCAAAGGAATAATGCTTGCTTCTGAGTTAATACACTTACACATTTACACATTCTGTACAATACTAAAGACCAAAAGGCCCAGCAGTCAAAACCATGCAAATTAATATCAAAGAAACTTATAATGCAAGGAAATAAAGATCAAAGGATACGAGGCACGATGTTTGGAGGAACAGAATTTGCAGAATACCTGTCAAAACAAGAGAAAGAGAATTGAATTTTAAAAAAAAAAAAACACAAACTTTGAAGAAATAACAAAAATAAATTCACAGGTTATTGGCTGGTTTCAAATTTTTAACATTTTTTTTTTAAAGAAGAGTATTTCAAATTATTTTAGTATTTTTGAGCATAAATACTGTAACTCAAATATATAGTCTAGCACAAGACTTGAATATATAGGACCTACCAAATATAACAGCAGCAGAAACAATAAATTTTAAATTACCACCAACAGCAAAACTCAAGAGTCATAACAGCCTGAAAATAGAGCTAAAAACAACAGTACACAAACACATCTTCTCTCAGCAACCATTAAGGCATTAAGAAGCTGAACTGCTGAAGACCCCTTGAACCTTTATGAAATTATGAGAATCAGTATTGAACTTCACCGCTTGGAGACAAATCAATCAATCAATCAATCAAAGCCTTAATCCCATAAGTGGGGTCGGCTAACTCTGCTTGGAGACAAAGTCCACCAAAAATTATACTTCGTAGATATTAAGGCATTCAATGCCAAAAAAGGAGCATAGACAGTACACGAAAAAGAGACTTCAACAATAGTGCCCTATAATGCTACAGGTGAACTTAACACACCTAGTGAAATCATCAACCAAATTGATTGTCATGTTAGGTTTCCAATAAGAAATCCATTCAGGGGGACCTTCATCTTTAGGATCTGCCTGCAAATCTTCTTCAACCTGATAGCACCAACAAAAATCTCATAAGCTTTTTATCTTTTACTTGGGAGAGCAAAAATCTCATAAGATTGTTAATCAGGCGGCTATCTGAAACTAACAGCATGAAATTTTTAGGGTGTGTCCAACATTCCTCGGATGAATAGAAGTATAGAACTTGAATTGTTAAGACTACCATACAGCCATACCATTATCATTACCCTGATCCCTCTTGCAAGCCGTATCAGACAGGATGGGAACTGGGAAATCAGATTTATGCAGCCTTGCCCGTACAATTGCAAAGTGGCCCTTTCTGTTAGACATCTAATTTTAGAGTTTAAGGTAGCCAACTTGCTCACCATTTCAAAGAGAATAAATAAAGGACGTTTTAAGAGACATGATTTAGATGTAACTTATTTCTATGCAGGATACTCCGTAATAGACTTCCAAGAAAGGGATCAGCTACATACTTGCCATATTTTTTTCCATCAAGCAACATTCCAACTTTCTATATTCTAGAAGTTGTAAGTTCTCTTCTTGACAACCAAATAATCACTTAAGGCCTATTGTGTTCACCTTATTTTCACTTATTTGAGGTATGATAAGTTCAGATAAATTTAGTTAAGTTCGTATAAGGAAAAATAAGTTCTGATAATAGTAACCCAAGTTCAAATTACTACTGAAATAAGTGTAAATAAGATCTAGTAAGTTCAATTAAGTGAAGATACTGAAAATCAAATAAATAGAACACACCCTTAGTCTTTACAATTTCAAGTTATAGGCTTATAGCAGTATAGCACACTAGAGGTACTTATAATTATGTCAAAAATGAACAAGAATTTTATACAATAATCATACAACAATCACAACCTTATGTCAAAAATGAACATAAATTTATACAAAGAATTTTATACAATAATCATACAACACTCACAACCTGATTACTTCAGTATGTGGATAAGTTATGCACTTACGCCATGCATACAGCAAAGTAACAAAACTTCTCTAACAACTTTCTTGATCTTTAGTTTACATGGGTAAAGATTTCATAAAGTGGACCCTAAGATCATTTTAACTTATTCTATCAATGCTAGTTCTAGCTTAAAGGTAGCTGCATAACAAAAATTCAACAGAGTACCAATAGGAGACCAATGAAGGATATCTTATTCTCGGGAAACATAAATTCTAGACCATGTTAAAGGTATCTCTAATACAATCAACAATATATGAACTGCCATTTATGCATAACATATACAGATAACACAATGCACCTTGGGACATAGATCGGAAAAAAAAATAAATGGCCATAAATATAAGGCTCATACCCACCTTTGACGTTGTTTTGTCCTCAGAAGAACTTTTGGTGTCTCCCAATAGGGATTTCCTTTTGTCAACTTTAGACTTGGGCAAGAATGTCACAACAGCTGTAGTTCAAAAAATAGATATTGTTAATAGAAACACAATTTGTTAAAACATTTTATCTTGAGTAAGCTTATATGTACACAAAATCATAAGGACAAGTGAGCATACGCTTGCTTCTACCAAAGGTAGCCAAAGGTTGGTACTCTGGCTCACTTGGATCAGGAGAATATCCAGAACGAGCAAAGAACACATGTGCATACAAAGTCCCATTATGCTTTAAATCCTGGAGATAAAATGTAACACGGAGCAACAGTTAAAATAGGAGTATTCAACAGAAGAAAATTCCAGCTAAAAAGCATGAAATGCATTCACAAAAGTTCTAAAAATTAAACAAGGTGCTATAGGATAGTATAACGATTCGTATTTGAACAAATAAGATCACCTCAGAAGGCTGATAGTTTAAGGACAAGGTCCTGGTACTCTCAGGTTTCCAGACTGCATAAGGGATGTTAGTCTCATGCCAGATGAGAGCTTGTTCATTCCCAAAATCTCTGAATTTTTCATGTTCCGAAAGATAAAACCACATATCCTACAAAAACAAAGATCTATATGTCATGCTCAGAAAGATATAACCATATATCCCAAAAACACAAATATCAATTAGAAGAAAAATAAAACAATCAGAAAATCAATGTTCTACCATTGCGTAACTGACTACACTGGTCATGAACGATAAATAAATATGCTTGATGCTCAATAACATAACCAGAAAACACATACACTCTTGTCATATGCTTAAAATCTTCATCAATGATACATTGATATATTTCCTATAAGGATGAGCACACTTACAACTATGCATCCATGCTGCACAAAGCTATAAAATCACAATTTAGGGATGTCAGTGGGGCAGGTCAAGTAGGAGACCCGTCCCCGCCCTAGTGGGGTGGGGATAGGTCTCGGTCTGGCGGGTGGTAGGGCGGGGATGGGGATGAATTTTAGACCCGCCGCGGGGATGGGGATGGGGATGAAAATGTTAGGTAGGGATGGGGATGGGAATACCAACATCTGTCCCGCCCCGCCCCGCCCCATTGACATCCCTAAATTCCCTAACAACCAGTTCTAAAAGAACATTAATTTCTCTGCCTAAAAAAAAACTCACTCCATCAAATGTACGCACTCAATTACCTAAGACAAACGAGTACTCAGCCTCGAGAAGCCGGATCAATTATATAAGAGGTTGTCAACAAAATTAAATATCAATGAAACCAAAAGGAACCAACTTTCCATATAAAAGAGTTTTTGGGAAAAAGCTAAAACCCACAAACAGAACAATAGCATGTCCATAAATTCAAATTAGAAACCACTCATATTCTTCAATCGCACATAGACAAAACAACTCAACAAAAGAGAATTAGTCACCTGGCCTTAAAACCCCAATTAAACCCCTTCACCCAAAGAAAATCATTCTTTTTTCTATAAACTTCAATTCCAAAATTAAAAACCCAGATGCAATATCATACAACATACAAAATCATATTAAATAAACAAACAAGACACAATTAATTCAAATCCAATACTACAAAATCAATAACCAAATAGATCAACGGAGCTAAAACACAGTTCAATTGATCAAAAAAATAGAAAACCCAGATCAAAAAACACGCAAAAATCAATCAAATTAACAACAAAAACACTAAATCACCATCCTAAATCGAAAAACACATAAATCAGATCGAAACATAAAGAGTAACAACATCATATATAAAAAACCAATGAAATTCATACCAAAGGTTCGCCCTTTTGGAAGAGATTGTTCATAAGAAGAGCAGGGTCAGCGGGTTTTTTAGGGGAAAAGAAGAATTTGGATGCAAAATACCAAAAAACCGCCATTCTTATAACTCCAGAGATCGATTGTCCAAAACCTTGACGTTGTTGCGGTGGCTGC
The DNA here is from genome assembly GCF_948465745.1 of Chenopodium album. NCBI lineage: Eukaryota > Viridiplantae > Streptophyta > Magnoliopsida > Caryophyllales > Amaranthaceae > Chenopodium > Chenopodium album. Next base: position 5,958,499 of record NC_137855.1, read on the forward strand.
GCACCTCCTCCGCCGCCTTCTGCGATTGCCGGCGGCGCCATAACTAAGTTTTCTCCGTCAATCGAATTGTCGATGAAGAAGGAAGTATTGATTCTCTCACGCTCTCGCCACGTCTAAGAGAGAGAGTTGTGAGAGTGAAGCCGTGGGAGATATTGTACGGGGTGTTTGGAATGTGGGAATGGAAATGGGATCGGGAATTGATTGTTGGGACTTGGGAATATTTTGTTTGGATAGTAGATGGAAAATTGGAAATAGATGGGAAATTAATTACAAAACTAGCCTTACTAATCTTTCTTTCCATTTTTTTTTGTTTTTTTGACGGGAATCTTTCTTTTCATTAATGACAAAATAAAGAATAAATTCTTACCCACATGGGAAGTTCAAAGAATTGAATATCAGACGGTTTGACTACCTCATCGACCTCTCCCAGTAAAAGAGCATGGCGATTGAAATGCCAAGGCTGCTCGTTCAAAACTCTTTGCTTATATCTCCAATGGAGAATTTGGAACATGAATAAACTCTTTCAATTCCAATGGTAATTATTTCAACTTCGTGCTTCAGTTGCCAAACCCCCCCCCCCCCCTCATAGTGATGTTAACGAAGGCGTTTGCATCGATATGTCTATTAGTCCATAATCTTCCAATCAACCCTAGTTCCAATCGTCCTCCTCTCCTTCGTCTTCCCAAACAATTACCTTATCCTCCCCTTTCTATAGGTTGCTCTTTTTCACAAACCCCACCCCCTTCTCTACTTCTTATAGTATTTATTAATTGATTTTCCACCAAATTAAAGGGAATTATAGAAGAAAACACTCAAAATCGAAGGAAATCGAGTAAGAGACCTTCAAAGGAATAGAAACCCTAGAAAAACCTTCTCAAGGAGAAACTTGGGTCTCATTTAGTTCACCTAACTTGGTTAGGTCCCGTACCACGCACGATAATTTTCAATAACTATTTTTTAAATTAACACTATTAAAAAAGTTTACTTTCGTATGTTACATTCATATCAACGGAATGGAACAACAAAATTGGGTAGGAAAAGAATCACAATAAAAATAAGCAAGCATCGTTCTTGGCAAGTTTTATTCAAGTATACATGCATAATTAAGTATTGAGTATAATTGATCAAAATTCTAATCATAAAGTATTTTAGGAAATATAAAAGTTTCATTAGTTTTTCAAAAAAAAAATATAAAAAAAAAATTCATTGGTTGATATGTGCATTTCATTATTCATTGAAACTTATAATTACATAATTTTATTTTTTTTTTTTTGAAAAAAAAAAAAAAATTCCATATGTCACAAACATGATAAGAATATTTTTGTTATTATTAATTTTTTTGCTTAAATTTATAGTTGTCAATATTTATTATTATTTTTTTTTTGAAAGATGCATCAAATTTACTACTACGTATTACTGTACACTGTATATTATATATGTATATGATTTGTTTTTTTCTAAAATAATTTTTTTTCCCAAAAAAACCAAGGACACACCAGGAGATGACACGTGTCATTGCTGGTGAGTCTTTATCTTGAAACACCTTTAGATTCCTCTCCCCCCCATAGGCACCAAGCAAGAAAGTAAGCTAGATGTTTAAGCTTTAAGTCCACCTTCTCCCAACTCACAATCAGCTCAAGAATATCCTCCACCCTATTCTTAACAAGGCTGCACAACCACTATCTTCCCAGACCTCCTTCACACGAATGCAATCAAAAATTGTGTGTGAGCTGGTCTCTGCCTCTGTCCCACACCATGGACACCCAACAGACTCAATCAAATGGCGTCTCGCAAGTAAAGCTTTAGTGGGTAACGTACCAGTGCATAAGCGCCATAAGAAGTTTCTCGCTTTAGGAGAAAGCTCCAAGCCCCAAATAATTCTCCAAACCTGATGAAAATCCTTAAAGTTGCAACCTTTACCCGACACATAAGCTGTCTTCGTGGAGTACAAACCGTCATTCAAGAAAGCCTAAGTTAACACGTCTTTCGGCTCCCTCTAACTCACGGGTAAAGGAAGGATACATTTCTGATCCCTTTCATTAAAATGAGCAGCAATTAACTCCTCATTCCACTCCATCATACTAAAATCGATAAGGTCACTTACTTGATTCAAGTCATCACATGCTTCGGTTGTGACAAATCGTCCAAGCTCATCAGTAAGCCAAGGATCCCTCCAAAAAATATTCACTGACATACCAATCCTGATCCGCCGAATAGTGCCTTCCTTCACAAGCGATTTTGCACTCCATACACTTTGCCAAGAATAGCTACCCGCAAAACCCAAAGAGGCATCAAGAAAATTACAGTTCGGGTACTATTTCGCTTTCATCACTTAAATAAGAAGAGAGTCCTCATTAGTCCTCAATAGTTTGTCTACCTTATATACTACTCCGTACATATTAATTCCAAACTTTAATTTATACACCTCTCGAACCATTTTCATTGACTTCATTGACTTGACTTCACTATGTTGCTAAATTTGACTTTGAATGGCGAAGACCACCACGTACTACCGGTTAGGACTCTCCCTTCCTTCCACGTATTACCTACTGCATCTTTATAAACGTATAATCAAGAAGGTACCCTACTGTTTTCGCAACCGACCCTATATCCATGGTTTACGGAAAAGAAATGAAAGTAGTCGAATTTCTTCCAAGAAATTCTCAATCTTTTCGGTAAGATAATCGAAATCCACTGTATTTTAATTGCTCCAAGAATCCCATAAACGTATGATTGTATTGCTTTTTCATGAAAAATAATTGAAATTCACTATTTTTACAGTTATCAAGAATGAAGAATTTCCGAATTCTACGACACTACATGATCTCCTTGATTAATTTCCGTAATCCAAGACTCCACTGGGAAATGCATTGGAGAAAACATGGATGCTACACCATTTTACCCTTAAGAAGCTATTTTGAAAAGCTTTTGGAGTTATCAATGAATCACATTGACACAATTGACCGAATCTTCAAAAATTTTGGTAATTTTTGTAGTTTTGATTTTTTATGTCTTTTGGTTGATTTAATATGCATTAGAGTAGTTCTGATTTAATATGTATTTTTAAAACATATTATAAAATAAAATTTATATTGTTCACCTATAAATTATGGTATGCTTAGGATTTGTCATTGGGGGTGAAGCTTACCGAATATGGGATTAAAATCTTATTTTGATAAAATCTTGGAAGTTTCAATCAATCGTACTAATGATCTTTATAATTATGATCTTGGACGGTCCATACTTTAATAATTAACGTTGTACGCCGTTTTTAATTTTATTTTCCGGATTTTATCTTAATAATACTTAACAACCTTAGCTTAATTATTATCTCATGAATTACAACTAATCTTATTTTTGATATTATCTATATATTAATATAGATAATTACGTAGAGAGAGATTTGGGGGTATTATATTATAGGCCTCCTAAGTTCCTAGAGAGTTCTACTCTAGAACATTCTAACCTCCTCAAATGGAGGGTCCTAAAATCTTAGTTTTCTAGATATTTCTATACAATTCTGAGTTCCTACTCTTATGTACATCATTCCGGAGTATTCTATACTACTCTAGAGTTACAAGAATGTATAAGAGCAACCTAGAAAGTTCTAGAAGCTTCCGAACGCATCCCGGGACTCCTATCATGTTCTGGAATGTTCCAGACCTCTCCTTGAAAATCTGGCTGCACCATTGTCTTCATTGGGCCCAAAAACGGTGGACCCCTAAGTTTGGGCTCATTTGGAGTTTATTTGGTCCCCAAATGATCCATTATTGTGTTACTGTCAATGTAGTATTCATGCACTCATGGGCATCTCCCTTGACCCAAGTTGCTGCCTACTGCCTATGCGACCGCATTGATGCTATTAAGGGTGTGGGACATGAGTCGTGACAACAGACTTCCTTATAATTTCATAGTGAAATTGTAAATTCTTATTATATCTGAATGTTGATGGTGTTCAGTGGAATTTTTTTGATCTTAACATTGTTTATCTCAAGCTAACTTATACACTCAGCTCCACTGTCAAAAAAAATAAAAAATAAAAAATTAACTTATGTACATCTTTGACTCTATGAGCTGACAATGCCTCTTATATACTCCTATTGTTTCAAAAACTAAGTACATTACAATAAATAGCGGCTTCTTGACAATTATGCTATTTTTTGAGCTTCTTTGACTCTTTGTACACAACAAAATACCGAAAGCGATGGGTAGGGAGAGAATTTTATTGGTTTTATAATGCATCAAATCCTTGCTGTGAACACTTAATACATAAATATGGAAGAAATTAATTCATTGGAGTTGTAATCCTATTGATTAGTGATCAGTTGAGTTGTTGATTTGTGAGGTCGTTATGTTGTTTATGCTGAGGAATTTCATTCCAGCATTGCGATTATAGGATATGGAGTATTATTTGGGGATATGAGAAAAGAAAATTATTTGATGATAGGGGTATAACCGTATAAGTTCTATCAACAAAAAAAAAAAAAAAGGGAATATCTGAACGGTTACCCTCAACTTTTGCTACGCACCAATGGTAACCTCCTCTTTCTTTTATTATACAAAATGACCTTAGTTAAAAATTTCATCTCACTCATAATCTAATTTCATTAAATATTAACTATAGTTAGATTTATATCTTAAAAAAAAAGAAAAATTAAAAAAATTAACCCTAACCACCAAAAACCACTCACAAACTGCCCAGCCACCATCTCCCTTCCGGCACACCACCCCAAGTTCCTCCGATCAGCGGTGATGCAACTCAGACTCCTCCGACCGCCGGTGCGCCAACTCCACCTTAAACACCGCCAAGCCAAATTCCCAAATCCCCTGCCACAACCCTCCTTCCCTCTCCTCCTTCTCACCGTCACCCCATTAGAGCGCCGATCTCGGAACCCCGACCACCCCCACACCGCTGAACCCCATACACGAATTGGATTTTGTAGATCAAATTAGGAGCGACTGCTTCAATGGAATTAGCGCCCGCTCTAAAGGGTCTTGTGGTGGCTCTGATGTGGACTGAGTGCGATGGTGGCTGTTGTGGTCGAATTGGAGGTGCTGGTGGTTAATTCGGCGGCTAACGGTAGAGGTAGGGACGTGGGTTGGTCGCGGGCTGCTGTGCGAGGGAGTTGTTGCCTGGGGTTCGGCGGTTTGGGTGTGAGGTTGGTGTTTCAGACGAGGGGGTTGGGTGGGAGGTGGCTCCGATGAGGGTGGAGGTGGTGGTGCTGGCTAGATCTGGTGGGATGAGGGTGGAAGTGGTGGTTTTTCTTTTTAGTTTTTTTTTTTTCAAAGCTAACATAGTTAATTTTTTTAATTATTTTACTCTCATTAATGTCATATGTGAGATAAAGTTGATAATTGTGGTCATTTTGTATAATTAAAAAAAAGGAGAGGTTACCATTGATGCGTAGCAAAAATTAGGGTTACCGTTGAGAATTTCCCAAAAAAAAATTAATGAACCATGATATTTTCACTCTATTACTCTCCTTCTCACCCTTAATTCTCTCTCTTGCGTCTTAACCCACCTTTCACACCAGTCTGAACCAGCACAGGCGCATGTACCACGGTTGAGACGCATATTACAAAGACCCATTCCGTGGTTTATGCGCTTGTTGTACAATACAGAATCCTCCAACCAAAGGTATACAATAGGTATTGTTTGATATAGCTAAAGGGCCTGCCCACCAACTGTTTGTTAGAAGTCCTCACTGAAAAAACTTGCCTAAATCCCATGAAAAGCAAAAGGGGTTTTAATTCTTGCACTTTGTACTAAATTTTGAGCTGAATTTAGTGTTATTAGTGAGTAAACACCATTCCTAAAGTAGCAACTTCGTGTAGAAGACAGAACTTCAAAGGGGACATTTGCTTATACCAGGGTGTTGTATAGCTTGATTGAAGCCTTGAAGGTATCTTGAGATGTATATAAGAGCCATTATTTTCTGGGGTTTTTAGAGGATTCCCAAGTGGTTAACAGATGATGTACACGGATTTCGAACCGAGTTTCATGGTACATCTCCTAGGGACTTTGCTAGCTGACATTCATAGAATGCATTAAAGTACAATGCAAATGCCAGACTTCAAAGCATGGAGTGAACTTATAAGGGCTCAATCTATTGGTGGGAGACATGATGAGGTTCTATCACTTTTCCTTTCGAAGTTACGATATCCATTTGGTTTTAGGCCTGATCACCTTGTGCTGCAAGCTGCTTTAAAATCATGTGCAATTCTCCCAGCACTTAATGTAGGCAGAGCTATTCATAGTGTTGTTGTTAAGCTGGGTCATCTTTCCTATCTTTCTGTATCTAAGGGACTGCTTAATGTGTATGCTAAGACTAAGGCCTTTGAGGACTGCAAGAAATTGTTTGATCAGATGCCAAAACGCGATACTGTTGTTTGGAACATTGTATTGGCCGGGTTAGCTGGGTCCCATGTTCATGACGATGAAGTGATGAGATTAGTGTATAGTATGCATACTTGTCAAGAAGCTGAACTGAGCCCTGTAAGTATTGCTATCATTCTTCCTGTTTGTGCCCGTTTGAGGAGTTTAGATACTGGTAAAAGCATACATTCTTATGCTGTTAAATCTGGATATGCTTCTGAAACACTTGTGGGAAATTCACTTGTATCTATGTATGCGAAATGTGGGCTGGTTTATGATGGTGCATATGCATCCTTTTGTGAGATATATGATAAAGATGTAGTCTCATGGAATGCACTAATTTCTGGGCTTACTGAGTGTGGGCTCTATAATGATGCTTATTTACTTTTTAGACGTATGTTGTTGGGGCCTGTTGCGCCAAACTATGCCACTCTTGCAAGTATTCTACCTGTATGCACTACTTTAGACAGAGATATTGCTCATAAATTGGGGAGAGAGTTACATGCTTATGCTCTTAAACATAGTGAGCTGCAAAAGGATGTTTTTGTTGTCAATGCTCTTATGAGTTTTTACCTGAGGATGGGTGTGTTGGAAGGTGCAGAAGCTTTGTTTGCTGGGATGACATCACGGGATCTAATTTCCTGGAATGTCATTATTGGCGGATATGCCTCAAACAATGAGAATTCTAAAGCAGTCCACTTGTTTCACAATCTAATTTCAGGGAAGATGCTGGAACCAGACTCTGTTACTCTTATTTCTGTCCTCCCTTCTTGTGGCCAATTGCAAAATCTGCAGATGGTTAAGCAGATTCATGGCTATTCTTTCCAATATCCAACTTTATATACTAACACAGCAGTTAGTAACGCCCTGATAAGTGCGTATGCTAAGTGCGCTGATTTAGATTCATCTTTGAGGACATTTGAATTCATATCTCAGAAGGATTTGATCTCCTGGAACTCGATGCTTGATGCTTTTGCTGACAGTGGATGGGAATCACAGTTAGTCAATATGTTATACCAGATGTTTGAAGAGGGGTTCTTACCTGATTCCATCACTATATTAACCTTGATCCGGTTTTATGGAAGTGTTTCCAGATTATATAAGGTTAAAGAGGCTCATGGTTACTTACTAAGGGCCTGTCTTTGTCAAAATACTACTCAACCTACACTAGGTAATGCTTTACTAGATGCTTATTCTAAATGTGGTTGTGTAGACAATGTTGGTAAGATTTCTAGAATAATATCGAGTGAAGGGAGGCTGAAGTGGGATTTAGCTAAGCCAGGATCTTTGACTTGCAATTTACAAGCTCAAGCTGGACCTTGTAATGTTCTGGAGTGTATGTCTCAAACAGATCTTATGACATATAATTTAATGATCCGAGCCTATGTGGAGAACAATTGTCTTGAACAGGCTGTTGCTCTGTTGTTTGAGTTACAAGTTAAAGGTGTGAAGCCTGATGCTACAACTATTATGAGCATTCTACCCATGTGTGCGAACATGGCTTCTGCCCATTTGTTGAGGCAATGCCATGGATACATGGTCCGAGCTTGTATTGATGATATTCAATTGATAGGAACCATGATAGATGTATACTCAAAATGTGGCAGTTTGAGGTTATCTACAAAGCTTTTCTGGTCAAGCTCCCATAAGGACCTAGTTATGTTCACGGCTCTAATTGGTGGGTATGCCATGCATGGTATGGGAAAAGAAGCACTTGTCGTGTTCAATCACATGCTTGTGTTGGGTGTGAAGCCAGATCATGTAGCTCTCACAGCTATTTTGTCAGCCTGCAGTCATGCTGGACTTGTGGATGAGGGCTTAAAGATTTTTCATTCCATAGAGAAGGATTTTGGAGTTAAACCTACCATGGAGCAATTTGGTTGCATTGTGGATCTTCTTGCTCGAAGAGGCAAAATCAAGGATGCATATACTTTTGTCACTGAGATGCCTATAAAAGCAAATGCAAACATATGGAGCATATTGCTTGGTGCATGCAGGACTTATGATGAGGTGGAACTAGGTCAGATTGTTGCTGATCACCTTTTTAGTTCAGAAGATAGTGATATTGGGAGCTATGTGGCAGTGTCAAATCTTCATGCCACTGATGAAAAGTGGGATGGGGTTTTGGAGATCAGAAAACTGATGAAGACTAGAGATTTGAAGAAGCCTGCTGGATGCAGTTGGATTGAAGTCAATGGAAGGAGAAGAATATTTGTATATGGTGACTCTTCTCATCCCGAGACAGATGCAATATACTGCACATTGATGGCCTTGGATAGAAAAGTTAATGAGCCACTCAATAGTGGTTAGAAGGTATTGCCTTGGAAGCTTGGACCTTGACTGACGAATGATGTTATTCCTTATACTGCTGATCCTCAATCCTATTTCCTTGGATAACCTTGCCTATCATATTCTCTTCTCTAGAAGGGAGACAATCTCAATCAAATTGCTTAGCTTGGATCATCACGGCTTCATGCTGACGTTTGCATATGGCATTGAGAACAATTAGAAGTGAGTAAAAGAAGCTAGCTCATGCATGAATTGAAATACTTTGCATTGGGCTGTTTAATAGAAGTTTATGTTATATGTTGACACGTGACTGTTGCCAAGGCTGGGAAATCTACCCGCTACACTAACACAAGTATCCCACCCCTGCCATACAGGAAGCCATTCCTACTGCGATTTTTGTCTGGAATGTATCCTTTGTTTATACAGTTTTTTGGATGTGGGGATAAAACATGGAGTTTGAAGCTCGATTCTTCCTCATGAAAAAGAGCAATTAAATATTTCACAAGTCAGTTGTAGAAATTGTTCTTTCATTGTGTTGCCATTTCTTTTCAAAGCTATTCATCCCTGAGAACCAAATCTAACGTTCTGTTGAACATATTCATTTTATCATAGATTCCTATCATCTTCAGAGCCTTCTTCTCTTTTTGTCTAGTTTCTGTCTTCCTCTCCATCCTACTAACCCTAGGGTAATGCCTGAGTAAAGAGGGTACCTCACTTGTTCAATTGTCTTGGGAGAAATCTACATGTGGTCTTGCCTGTCTATCCTGTGTTATGTCTTTACTTTTAAAGTAATAATGTGGTCTGCCCCATGATTCATCACTTAATGCTTATTCTTCCATTTGTATTTTCAACTTACATCTCCATCATCAAACAATTTAATAACAAAAATTTAATTAGTAGTTCTTTATGCATACTTGGCATTTACTGATCATAATGGTACTAGCACATGCAATAATGATACAGGATGTGTTGTTCTCTGCAGCAGATAATAGTTTCTACTGAGTACTGATGACACTGTTTTTCTTCACTCGTTGGCATATTTTTTGAAAATGTTCCAAGATTAATATTATGGGTTGTAAATCTTGTAATGTATATTTGCTTAAAATGTCATCAAGATAACCTAAGCCTTTTGTCTATTTGTTTTAAATAAAGTAGCTAGGTTATTCAGTTTGATTTGATATATGCAATAATTTATTTATTGGAAATACTTGGATTGCTAACCTTTTGAGCTCTAATAAATTTAGCTGATTTGACTTGCAGAATAGCTTATGTGGATGATGTGTGAAGACAACAATCAACTGAAGCCCACAACTATCAGCCATGTGTAAAAGGTCATTGGTGATATGATTTGTGGCAGGTAAAGTTTAAATATCAGTTCAATTGTGCAAATGATCCATCAGATACACATGCCACTATTAAGCCTGAATGCTTGTCTATATGTTCTTTCTTACTACAACTAGCTATCGATTTTGGCAAATCAAAGATATAAAGAGATACAGGAAAATACAGGTGCTTTGCTAAAAAAATATACTTGTTACACAAATCTAATACAAAATGAAACAGAGTAAACATTCATAAAAAAATTTAACTCTCAAATATCTCAAAGTTTAATATTGTGTGATTACATAGAGTTGGGTTAAGCAGTGGGTTACAAAAAATATTCAGTTATCTCTATCTGCTGAATTCAATTAGGTGATTGTAGGAAGATCCTCTAGGTTTTGGCCTAACAAGAATGTTAACGAGTCTTTTCCTGGTAGGGTGAGAAAAAGATACAATAAAAGCAGGAAGTCAGAAGGAGGAGATAAGAGGACAGCAGTCTGCCTTTTCATGTCTTACTTGGCTAATTTCTGACTCTTCAGTCTTCACCTGTTTTGGGAGATGTTAGAGGGAACAAGCTGAGTAATTCTGGCTCATTAAACCCAGGTTTTGATCTTGGGGAGGGATGTAGGTAAAATCGTCTCTCTCTGATAGCTTTCTCTTCTTCTTGTGTATTCAGGTCAGAAGCCGCTTGTTCACCTCTGCTTTCTCCTAAAGACAGGCTTGAGAAACATTTGGTTGGGGTGGTCATAGGACTCGTTTGGCGAACTTTGTTCCCTGATGCAGAGGGAGAGAATTTCTGTTGCTCTAACGATTGAAGCTGCTGCTCCTGATAGTATTGCTGCATAACGGCTGCTCCTTGCTTAATACTCAAAGGAGGTTTGATTATCTCCAACTTGGCCTTGTATTGTCTCCTTTCATGGAGCTTAAATTCTGGCTTTTTAACACCAATGTTACCTTTTGCAGTCGTTACTTCATGTGCTGCTGCTTCTGACGACCCTGTAAGCCGTTGGACAACATCCTTGAAAGTCTCGGTGTCAGCTTGCACAAATGTTGTTAACGCCTTTGAATCATTCACAGTCTTTTTTGTTGGCACCTCCATGCCGGTGCATCAAACGCAGAGCAATCCTCTATCTGGTAACCCCGGTTTCTGTAAGCAATAGAACTTTTTAGCACAATTTTAGTTTTGTTGTTGTAGAACTTTTTATTAACCTAAAGTAACTTCTAATATAAGAAATGTCACAGCATTTTGTATTCTTTAGATAACATTTGCTTTAAGCTATTGTGTTTGACTTGACTTGCCTAACTCAATACACAAAAGACCAATCTTTCCTACTCTACTAAGAATGTTTTTGCTTAAAGATATGCCATATTTTATTATTTTGTTACACAAAACCTTATAAGTTCATCCAACTTTTGTGTATATTACAATATGTTTTCCTGGAAATTAATTATTCATTCTTGCCTGTCTTGAATTTAAGGCTTTTGATCTGTTTTCAGTCGGCAGAAAGCCATAAAGTAACTATGGTGGGGTTCATGGAATGATTTAAGAAAAACCCTTTTTTGACTTATAGATAAACCTTCTAAACTTTAAGAATACACCATGTTCTATTGACCTGACATGAATCTGACCTGAATTCTCATTCCTTTCTTCATGGACAGGCAAGAAGTTCTGATTGGGCGTACCTCGAAAACTGCTCGAAAAAAACCGGGAGCCTAGGAAGCCGAAGTTATGCCTGCATTTGGCGGGAATGTATACAATTATCCAAAACCGAGAACGAGGAGGAAGAAGGAAGCAAAGAGATGGAAGAGAGACAGAGGGATAAAAAGGAGAGACAGAAAGATGAAACAGCAAGGGTAGCAACAGAGACGTTGAGAATTCTTATTACAACTCAAGAAGGCAGTTGAGACAAAGCAAATGCAACCGCAAAGCAATGGAACTATTTGCTGTGCCCACATCACATGTTGAAAGAGAGGGAAGCCTTTTTCCGCTTTTTTGGTTATATTTTGGTTGCCATATATAGTTGGTATATTTTTTTTCTTTTTTTTTTTAAAGAAGTATTTCGGTATTTCTTATCAAACAACTACACCAAGCCAACAATGCAACTCTCTTACAAGTTATAATCTCGCGTAAAATAGGGAGATTTGGAAATTGGATTGAGAGAATTTCAAATAAATTTCCAATTGGTAGAAAAATTGGAAAGGTAATTGGTTGCGCCACATAAGATGTGAAACGTGCTGATGGGGTAAATTAGTTGTTGAATATGAAAGTTGCCACCTTAAATTAGCATAGTTGGCAATGAGTTGGTTATGTGTGGTAAAAAGATGGATGGGAACAGCATGGGGTTTCTATTTTCTAAATATGTGAGTAGTTTGAGCCGTTAAGGTTATGATGTTGACTCATTTTGGATCCTTTTTAACCGCAAAAGAGTTCTTGTATGGGGCTAACAATAGTTGACAGACAACTTGCCAACCATCAAGTTTAGCTGTCTAAAAGCAAAGATTTTGGTAAAAAAAATTGTTTAATTTACAATAATGAACTTTTAAAAGATTAATTATTCCTTAAAATCCTTTGTACAATTTGTCAAAGAGGAAGTTGATGGCTCTAAGCATTTACTGGTTCCTATCTATATTAAAGAGAAGATGCCGATAGATATTTGATAGAAAAATGAGATTGCTTAAAGTTTTAAGCTTTTAGAAAGAGTGTATTTCAATTGTAATAATATATACGAATGAGTCGTACGTACAATCAAAACTTTATTTATTTATTGGTTTATAAAATTGCTTGGGCAAGATTTAAATGACCAAAAATACAACGTGTAGTGCAATCATGTTATTCAAATTTGCCAATTTGAATAGCAAATTGTCAAAAGGGATATACCATATACCATACAAAAAGATAGATAAAGATAACAAATAAAAGAAATTCTTTGCATGTTTTTTTTTTTTTTTTTTTTTTTTTTTTTTTTTTTTGAAAAGTAAGATACATGAAGGAGATTAGGTACGTCTTCTCGCAAGACCATGACCTAATCTATCAAGGAGTAAAAAATAAGAAAATTTACTATCTAGAAATGGATCTATATCTTGATGAGTCGGAGTAGAATAGCCGAGAGAGGCAACATAATCTGCTGCCCGATTTCCTTCCCGATAGATATGTCTTGCCTGAAAGCTCGAAAAAGAATCCAAAAGAGTCTTGATATCTGCCATAAGAAGATGTAGTTTCCATGGACAACTGAAATGACCCTGCAAAATATTAATAACTGTTAGATTAGATTATCACCTTCAATATAAATATCGGAAATATTATAATCTTTAGCAAGAAGGAGCCCATTGCGAAGGGCAATGGCTTCTGCAAGGAAAGCCGGACAAGAGCCTAAATTAGCCGGACAAGAGCCTAAATTCTTTGCATGTTACTATGTTAGTATGTTAGCTGTATAATTAGATTTTGTCCACTTTGACATTTTATGGGGTAGACCAATAGTGCCCATATGTAACATACCTATTTCGTTACATTAATTGTCAAATTAACTATTAACTATCAACTATCTAATTCTATATATAGAAAACAAATCTATATCTATACTTCTATATTAAAAAGCATTCCTAATACAAGATATGTGCCACGTGTATTAGAAGTATGTCACATCACCGTAATATGCCACATCATCCATTCATCCATTGTAATATGAATATGAATGAACATGTTTCAATTGCAATAAAAATGTTTATGACAAGGTTTGAACACAAGACCAATAACAAATAAAGTAATGTTATTACCAACTTTCCTATCTTTACATTGTGCTTCATATTCAATAATAATACAATAAATACTTTAATTTGTACTTTACAAGACATCAATTTGAGAGCGTTTATTTAATTTCATTAGTTATTATTGTCCACTTATTTTTTGTAATTATATAGTTTATGATTTTATAGCCCAAATAATATATGTATTGATATTCAAAGCAAAACCCGGTGCATCGCCCGGCGCCTCACACTAGTTATGTATATAAATGTCAGATATTCTCACACGTACACCACATGCAACAATGCAATTTTATTTTATTTTTATCACCTATATAATTAAGAAAATAAATTATAGTCATGGTAAATAGTTAAATATTTTCATTATAAATCAATATATCTATATACTTCGTGTGTAGTTAGATGTGATTGCGTTTGCATTTATTAAAATTAGAAAGTTTACATAAACATATTTAGTTATATTTATTTTGACATCTAAGTGGTTATATAGTGATGAAAATATATGATTGGTAACATAGATTGATAAACTTTTGAAAGTTTATCCGATCCATATGGTGCACGTACATGTGAACAGTGAACGGATTACTGGATTAGACCGGTGTAGACCCCGTACACAAGGTTCTTTGCCACCTTGAGGCGCAAGTACCATAACTGTGTATGCAAGAATACGAAGGCAATGTGAAGAAGAAAGACCAAAGTTGACAAAGAATTTTCAACAATTGTGATAGAGACTTTTACCATTGTGAAAGCGAGTTTTAGTCAAGCAATTATGAATTTGAATTAATTCGAAATTTCAAGATACAAGTCAATTAATCAATGTTGCGTATTACATCGTGAAGCTAAGCTTGCCTTTCAATTATAATGGACAGCAAATGCATTTATTAAGAAGCCTTTGCAACCTCGTTGATTTTTTTTAAGGGCAATGGAGCATCTAGCACGTATATCATGTTAGGGACCATGCATAACCAATCTTTAAGGCAAGGGAGCTCTTTCAATTTGTTTTTTCATATTTATTGAGGGGAAAATGACTAGTGAGTAGGGCCGATTCTTATGAGCTGTGAGTACACCATCGTACGAGACCCTAGTTAAGCCTTCTAATTTTAAAGACCAGATTGTATCCGTGTATTAGCACGAAAAAAAAAAATCTAATTTACAATGAATGATTATTTCGATTGGAAATGTGAAAGTTATATATAGAGAAATATCTTCTTAGGAGGAAAAGGGAGTGTTTAGATCTTGAGGATTACTTATTGCATCTCAAGTTAACTAGCATAATACTCCTTTTTAATTATTATATCAAATTCATTGCAAAATTATTATTACAAACCAAACTAAGGAGATACTACCTCCATTACATATTAGTTGTAACTTTGTAATATTTTATGTCTCACAAATAATACCCCAAAGTTGCAACTAATATGTAACGAAGGTAGTATGTTAATATCTAATACGTGCATATCATCGAAAACATTGAAATTCAGAAGATTTAAAAAAGGAAATTTTGTGTAGAACTACCCTAAAGATAGGGTCATTTGTGAACAACTACTCATTTTTTTTATTTGTTTAGAACTATCCGCAAGTTTAGAAAAGTTTCGGTAGCACTACCCACTAACGTTTTTCATCCAATTAAAATGTTATTTTGGCCCAATTTTCACTTTTATCAATTACAATGGCCAATTATTGCTAAAATAAGCAAAAACCCCAATTCAATTAAATCCCCAAACCTTAGAAATCAAAATCCCCAAATAATATTAAACTCATGAACCCTAAAATGAATTCTAATTAAAACCCTAATTAGGTTATTTAAGGTAAATTAAAACCTTTATACAAATTGGGAGAGTTAATTGGGTGGGAAAAGTGAAAAAAGTGGGCTCCGATAACGTCTTAATTGGACGGAAAATGTTAATGGGTAGTGCTACCCAAACGTTTTCAAATTTGTGGGTAGTTCTAAACAAATAAAAAAAAATAGGTAGTTGTTCACAAATGACCCTATCTTTAGGGTAGTTCTACACAAAATTTTCTTTAAAAAATATAGATTGAATTATGTGTCTCATGTTTCTTGGCATAGACGTCAAGATCCACTTAGGAAGAAAAAAAGAGGAACTAACTAGATACATACTAATTATACTTCAATTATCCCACGACCATATAATACCGTAAATATCTAGCTAGTACAATCGTTGTATATCTGAGTATCTTACTATACTTAGCAATCAAACATCGTTTTAACATTTATTCCATTTAATCGACCCAATTCCTCCATGACCCTAATTTTCTTTTCGTGTTACAGTTAAGTTCCTAAAAATTAAAAGCGCAACCATTACATAGAAAATCTCCCGCTATTAACGCAATTGACTTTAATTTGAATTATCGTTGTTCATAACAAGCACGAAAAATAACATATTTCACGATCGATCAACACATACGCCGCCCGACCTCTCTCCACAAATCCCACATTAATGTATCTTATCTAGAACCTCGAAGGGCAAAGGTACTAGTAGTTGTTATAATAATTTATAGGAAGCATTAACTCCATGGACCGACTAGCTAGAAGTTATACGTTACTTCACAATTTATATCATTCACCCACAATTTTAATTATAACGTCCAAACCTATTCTTTCATACTCGATCTCTCCGACCAATTCGGCGCTAACCAAGTTTAATTTAATCTTCTATTCATATCTTATATTATATATCATCATCATTATATAATTTCCATCAATTTTATTACATATACTTAGCTTAAATTTGCTAAGAAAATAAACATGTTTTCATACCCTAGTACTAATACTAGTAGTAGTAGTATAAGCAACGTTGAAGAGTTTAGTTTTCCTGTTATTTCTAATAATAACCCATTATCAAATTTCATGTTAACTTCTTCCTCATCATCATCGTCTTCATTATGGAGGATTTCGTCGAGGGTTTACCATCATCCAGAAGATTGTTATTATGAATACAATGAAGGGGTGAATAATGTTGTTGTTGATGATTATCGAATGGAAGTTCGTAGTATGTGTGAAGAGATTATGCCTAGTAGGAGAGAAATCGAAAGGAGCGCGAGTAGTGTGAGTTTTCAAAGCAAGGATTTTGATGTTGAAGAAAGCATGGATTATTTGTGGGAAGATTTTAATGAAGAAGAGAGAAAGGAGTTTAATAAAGGAAGAAAAAGTACAAGTGAAGATATGAGTTTTATGCAAGTGAACAAAATTGGTAGGAAAACAAGTAATGGTATACGTAGTAGTGGTACAAAATTGTTGGTGTTAGGGAAGTTGATGAAAGGGCTTGTTTCAATTAGGAAATCAGCTCAACTCAAGCTTTCAAAAGCAAGATTTTGAAAAAAAAAAAAAGGTCCTTCGATGATTTTGAGGCAATGATGTTGGTAAGTTTTCGTGATGGATTTAATTTTAAAGGCGATATGTACTGATAATCTCGAAGTGATTTTAGTTTAACAAAATTTGTTATAGTGATGAAATATTGTGCATTGAAAAAATCATACGTAGTAGTTGTTTGTATTATATAGGTTGGTTAACTTTTGTAATTTTTACTTTTAGGATTAGCTATATACTTTTCACTTATAACCAAATTTTATTATACTTTTTGCTCTTTGATTTCACTTGTGTATTATTAACAAGAACAATAATAACAAAGTTTGTTTCTTTTGGTGAAATTTCAATTCTTCAATGGTTGTATTTTGTATTGGAGGATTTTATAATGATTAATTATGTTGCTGGGTTTTATCTGTTCTTATAGCTGAAGAACAAGCTTTAATTTGCAAAATGTTTGCAAAAAAAAAAAAGGTATGAGGTATCATATATATACAAATACTTTCTTGTTGGAGATTTTAAATCAAGATATAAGGTATAATATATAATTTAGTTTCTTATTGGAGATAAATAATCTAGAGATGAATATTTAAATCTTCGATTATTTATACATTATAATTTTATTTTATTTTTTTTTTTTTTTTTTTACGCAGTATCAGTTATTTTGTACCCATTAGAGATTTACAAGCTAGGGATTAGACCAATTTGAAAATTATTTGATAATGGATGGAGTAACGATCTACACGAGGGGGTTGGCTAATGAAACAATACACGTACATGATACACTTACACAGGTGTGCTATTCTAGTGCAACACCAACACCTATATGATTTATGACTTGGTCATTATACAGCTCTAAGGGGCTTGCTAACTAACCTTGTAATAATGGCAAAATTAGAGGTTTTTGTTAGGCTATTGTTGCTTATTTTGGAGGGGACCAGGGCACCAATTCTATGCAGATCAATGTGGCTAGTGAAACTCTAGTTGTTGATAATATAGTAATCATACGAAGCTTAACCGTTTTTTACATACTCTTTTGGACTTTTTATTGGCACAATGATGAGTGGATAAAAAAAATATTGATTGAAATTATATATATACAGTATAAAATAATAATAAAAAAAAGCGATAATGATAAATTTGGAGTAGATTGGATTATACGTTTATACTGTCTTAAAAAAAGAAGAGTGACTTGTCAGCTAATTTTAAGGTGAATGTTCGTTACACGAATTTCTTCTCACAGATATCAAACTATTCTTTTAATTAATCCTCTTAACTATTGAATCAAGAATCAAAATTCATTTATGGGGTTGGTACAGTATGAGGGGAATAATTACATTACCTTATCGTTTAACTGGCCCAAATTCAATTAAAGATCCCAATTATGAGCTCAGTTTGACTATCATCTATACTTTATTATATATTAAAAAGCGTTCCTAAAAACGTTTATGTTCCATGTAGATATACACTAATATTGTGCCACATCACTGCACTTATGCCACATCACCACTAGCATTGTAGCAATGATTTCATGTCACTATTGAGAAAAAAACATCCCATAAGATTCGAACATGTGACCTCATGTATATGAGATCACATTCTTACCATCTTAACCAATAGTAACTCATGTCATTTATACACACATAAATTACTATATGTTTAAGTAAACACATAAATAATTATAAAGCGTAGAGAAAAATTAATAAAAACGAATAGATTCAACAAAATTAAGACAATGTTAAGTCTTTTTTTTTTTACCAACATTATGTCATTAAAAATATTTAAAAGTAGTAATCCGGTTCAACGCCCGGGCTACACACTAGTTTCATGTCAAATATGAACCATAGGGTGCATGCATGAGGCTTATTGAGTTATTGCTATGCTATAGATCATGATAACTCTACTGTACTATAAGTTGTAATATATTGATATGATTCAAACGTGAAAATGATATCGGACCTTAAAATGTTAAATCCC
Organism: Chenopodium album; assembly: GCF_948465745.1. Taxonomy (NCBI): domain Eukaryota; kingdom Viridiplantae; phylum Streptophyta; class Magnoliopsida; order Caryophyllales; family Amaranthaceae; genus Chenopodium; species Chenopodium album. The sequence goes on from NC_137855.1 coordinate 5,977,548, forward strand.
CCAAAGCCCCAAAAGGTCATTTTTTTTTTTTTTTTTATGGAAAACATGATATATTTACAAACTCGTAATAGCAAGTTACTCCCTCTGTCCTTATTTATTTGCCCATAAGAAAAATGTGCTTTGGTTTAAAAAAAGAAAAAAAAAAAGTGAGCTTGTGGTGGAGATATGTATTTAAGGGGAATTCAAAAATGAAACATAGGCCAGGGCAAACAAATAAGGATATAGGGAATGCCAACTTACTTCTAATCACACACACACAAGGGTGTAATAGTAAACTCGTGACAAATATGTTTGTAACAATTTTATCCTCTATTTCACGTTGTTTGAAATTGTAAATGGGACTATATATGAAAAATCTCCGACGTATTACATATTTTTCGTCCAAGCACACTTGACTATGAAGTTTTGACATATAGAATCCAGTTTATTAGTGTAGGTATGATCGCACCAAGTAGAGAGAACGTAACCACTATTCTAATACGATATCAAATACAAATTGAGTATTGACAACCTTTTTTAATTTAATTTGGCTACACGGATCATGATTCTCCAAGTTTACTAATATTTTATTGTAACAATACAAGTTCCATGGAGTATTATTAACAGTTAGCTAACTATGAGGTTGTAGGATCAAATCTATCAGAAGCATTTTGAGGTGGAAATTCCCTTATCCTTTCCCCTACTTTGAAAGTACCTAGCTCACTAACTCGGATCAGGAGGACTTGTGACTTTGTGAGGGGTTCCGGTAGAGATGTAGGGCCCTTCTCTTTACCAGAAACAGGGAAAAAATAAAAATTAGGCTGATGAGGTGATGAACATGTAGTTTCGCCTAGTCATCACTCATCACTCTCTCAGTGAAAATTCATGAAGATACAGTAGAAGTTTGTTAGAAGGGAAGAAAAAGCTGTCTGAAGAAAGTTGGGAAGAAGATGAGTTTCAGAGCTGCTGCTGCTTCTCTATTCTTCACTCATGGCGGTATTTCTCTCTCTCCTTTTCATTTCTTCAAGTTTTCCCCTTTTCAATTTTATTCCCGATTATATTCCCATCATTACCCTGATCATGCTCATACATTTGATAATCGTCACTTGTTTCTTCAATCAATTACCGAACAATCAAAATTAGGGTTTTCCGATCTTAAATTTCCCCTTTTTCTCTTCGATCAAATGATTAATTTGCGTCCTCTACCTTCTGTTGTGTATTTCAATCAGTTATTTACTGCAATTTCCAAATTGAAACGCCTTGAACCTCATTCCACCATTATATCTCTTTTCCGGAAGATTGAATTACTTGGAATTTCACATGGTATGCATTCTTTAGGTGTTCTTTCTAATTGCTACTGTCATTTGGGAAGAGTTGATTTCGGCTTCTCTCTCCTGGGTAAAAGCCTAAAGCTTGGTTATCCCCCCAATTGTTATACCTTTAACATCTTAATCAATGGCTATATTCACTCTCATAAATTCTCCGAAGCTGTTCATTTGTTTAATAAAATTGTCAAGCTTGGTTTCCAACCCAACGTAATTATGTATAGTACTATTGTCAAAGGCCTTTGTAGGATTGGCGACAATGTGTCTGCTCTCACTTTTCTTAAGAAAATGCAATCTGGTTCTCATTTTAAGCCTGACATTGTTTTATACAGCACTATTATCGATAGTCTTTGTAAGGACAGATTATTAGAAGCGGCCCTAGACCTGTTCTCCTCCATGAAATCTGAGGGTATTGAACCCGATGTTGTCGCTTATACTTCCTTGTTTCGAGGCCTCTACAATTCCGGCTGTGGGGATGAGGTTCAGCGTGTGTTGACTGAGATGTTACAGAGCAACATAGCACCAGATGTTAAGACCTACAGCATGCTGGTTGACATGTTTTGTAAAGATGGCTGTGTTGATCAAGCTCAGTCCATTCTACATCACATGCTTGAGATAGGTGTGACTCCTGACATCATTACTTACAGTCCATTACTCGATGGTTATTGTTTGCGTGGTCAGATGGAAGATGCAGGAAACCTACTTGATCTCATGGCCAAAAATGGCTGTGAGCCTAATCTTTTCAGTTTAAATACTATAATTAATGGATATTGCAAGGCAAAAAACATTGACAAGGCTCTAAACATATTCCATCATATGGTTCGGAGAGGGATAACTCCTAATGTTGTTTCCTATAACATTCTTATTGATGGGCTGTGCAAATCCAATAGACTCCCATTCGCGCGCAAGCTGTTTAAGGAAATGCAGGCTCATGGTATTGCTCCAGATGATGTCACCTATGCCTCCTTGCTTGACTGCCTTTGCAAAAGTACCCGGCGTGATGAGGCAGTGAATTTACTTGAAGATATGGAGGATAATGGTGTTAAGCCTGGAAATTCTATCTACAATATCTTGATGAACAGCTTGTGTGAGACTGGACAACTTGAACATGCAGCAAATCTCTTCTCCGATCTTGTATCAAAGGGTCTGCAACCTAATATTAAAACATACAATATATTGATCAAAGGCTTCTGCAAGAAAGGGCTCATGATTGAAGCTGCTCCAGTGTTGAGGATAATGGAGGAAGATGGTTGCCCACCTGATGATATAACCTATAATACACTAATCAGAGGCTATATACTCAATAATGACATATCAAATGCATTATACCATTACGATCTTATGGTTGGAAAAGGATTTGAAGCTGATGCAAGCACTTTGTCATTGTTTGTTGGCCTCTCTTCTTCTGATAACTTGAGTGACTTAAAGAAGAAGCTGCTACAGAAATTTATCAGCTGAATTCCAGTTAAAATGTATGCAAAGCTTTTGTACCTTGTATATGTTTTCTGCAGAGAAGTTTGAGATGGAGTAGGATGCTCCTAGACAATCTATGAATAACAGACCGCTGTTAGCTCCAATTGACATAATTCTTGTGTGAAGTAGTAGTGGACTTTTATTTTATCTTATTATTTTTTGTTAGGGTGGAGTAGGGGGGGCTACCATATGTTGAGTTTGGTGACAACTATACTTCTGGCTTACACTTAGGTAATAAGTTATAATAGGATAGCTAATGTTTTTATTACTTGGGATATACAGAGATGAGAAGAGGTTACTTCAGATTATGTATACACTTGTTGAATCTAGCTATGACATAAATTATGCAATGATATGTTATTGCTGCAGCTTTACTACTTTTGTTATTTGTTGTATAGTTCAGACTTGGCTGTTGGTGTTTCATTCTCATTTTTTTTTTTTTTTTTTGCTTTGCTTCTGATGTCTGTATCATGGTATCCCTGGCGATTTTACATGAACAACTCTGTAATCTTGGCTTTATGCAGCAGGTGAATTCAAATAATCTCTCCCTTTTTATGTGAATTTTCGTCCATCAGTTTAGTCTACATGTTTGTGCCAATGATGTAGTCTTAATTCGGATACATTGGCGTAGTTTCTTAGCAAATCGTTTTATAGACATTGATGATGAATTACAGATGTCATTTAATGCTATAGTAAATTGTTATACTCCACATCAGTATTCTTATTTTATGGAAAGGGGAAGCTTTCATTGTATTAGACTACAAATGTGCTCAGTACACGCTATTATATGGAGCTTGTTCACTGAGGGCCCTGGTCATTGTGCCCGGTAAGATCATTTATAATGGCAGTAGCAGGGTTCGATTGGATCACTGAATGTCAGAATATTGTTGGCTTGGTTTTGTTTCCCTGGCACTATACGTGTTTGGGGATCTGAAGGGAAGAGCTGTGAGTTCGGGTTATGACTTTGAGTTGGGTTATTTTCGTGAGCTAAAAATAAGCTTCCTCCTTAAGCATGATTGGCATGATTCGAAACACAATACACCATATAGGCGTATATTATGTTGCAGAGCTTGTAGCATATGATGAGTTACTCATGAGCCTTCCAAGTTGTTTGAGGTAGGCTTGTTTAAAACGAGCATGAAGTTTGAACAATATTTTAACTAGCTTTTTGGTTTGTATGTTTGGTGTTCATGAATGTATTGACACATTTGCTAACCTTGTTTTCTTTAACCTCTTTCATTTCCAGATTCTATAAAGAGACTTCAAGGGGAATTGCACATGAAAACTCAAGTACCACAGAAAAACTACTTTATTTCCCTTTTTTGTCTTCACACTTCAGATCACTTGGCTACTTCTGGTGAAGATGCGGTGGTTGGGTTTATCGGCTGAATGTAAATCTGACTCAGATGGTACAGTATCAATAGAAGCTTGTGAGATGGAAAGCAGACTTTAATTCAAACCAACAAGCGAACAACAGCTATAAGCATGTTGATTTGAACATAAATAGCTTTAAAGTGCTACTTGAGCAGGAGATTACTGTTGAAGCTAGCAACTGTAAACTCTCTGATGTGTTGCTGGATCTCACTAGCTTCAGCATGCTTGTAATGAGCTCGCAGACATGCTGGAAGCTCCTGCATCAACTCCATCAACTGGGAAAGAAGCGGCGATTTTTTCATGGACCAGTCATGCATTGCTTTGAACAGATATCCTAACAACTAACAAGATCCTTAGTCTGTCTACTTATAGTCTTGCATTGAATAACTTGTAGTCTTATCGTTGAATAGACTATCTACCACGATCACTGCTTGTGAATTGTGATACGAGTAGTAGCATTGACGTGGAAAATTTAGCTTAAGTTTATGCCACCAGTTTTATTGTACTTGGTAGTTGGTACTAATCGCGATGTATAGTAAAGAAAACAAGGGAGAAGAAATAACTAAATAATGAATAAGGGATTTTGGCTTTATGTTATTATATTAGCTTAGCCATAGCCAAGCCTTGCAAAGTTGCAGAACTTCTTCGTGTTGGCTGAGATTGTAACAAACTAACGACTATTATGATACATAATCATTATTGATACGGGCCATACGGAGTAGACGAGTAGTATCTCTCATTAATTGTTGCGCTGTTTCAAAAGAAAAAAAAATAAAAAAATATTGCGTCTTTTTAGCAAATATGATGGTACTTTGGCTAAATATAAATCAATTTTATGAGTAGTTTACTAATACAAATTATTAAAATTAAAAATGAAATAATAAGACCAAGTTATTAAAATTGAGAAAAAAAATTATTATTGATTAGGTGTGGTAAAAATATTTAAAAGTAGTATACATTATATTAAATAATGAGAGAGTGAGGGATAGCTCAAGTGGTTAGAGCTTTTCTCCCGATTTCAGGAGATCTTGAGATCGATTCTCACCCCCGCCCTCGTGGCTCTCTAAAAGCTAAGGTTTTTTTTTTTTTTTTTTTTTATTTTATGAGGGAATAAAATAAGCTAAGTAGAATAACAAAAATAAGAAAAAAGAGTATAGATGACATTATATATTGTTTTGGCAGAAATTTTTAATAATAGCTTGACATAAAAATGATGTAAACATGTTTTGTTGTAATATTAATTTATAGATACGTCACTCAATATACAAGCAATCAATCAATTGGCTGTTGATGTAGTATGGAGTAGTGAATTAGACTACATTTGGTAGGGAGATTCGTGTTTGATCCTCTACGACAACAATTGGGAGGGTTGGTGGAACCTAACCACTCATAACTGATCCTACGGGACTACGGGTATTGTTTATCGGTGAGATTAATGGGAGACATGGAGACATGCTGAAAATACAGTAAAATGCCATATGTATTTTTTTTGGTAGGTGTAAAATGCCACATTTACCGAGTATTAATTTATCCAAAGAATTGTGTCAAAAGAAATAAAAAAATTTGTCTGAAGAAGATGAATTTCAGAGCTGCTGCTGCTTCTGTATCCTTCTCCCATGGCGGTATTTCTCTCTCTCCTTCTCATTTCTTCAAGTTTCCCCCCTTTCATTTTCATTCCCGATATTATTTTCCTAATCATGTTCATACTTTTGATAATCGTGACTTGTTTCTTCAATCTATTACTGAACGATCCAAATTAGGGTTTCAAGACCTCAAATCCCCCCCTTTCTCTCTTTAATCAAATGATTAATTTGCGCCCTCTTCCTTCTGTTATCTATTTCAACCAGTTATTTACTGCTATTGTCAAATTGAAGCGCTTTAATCCTCATTCCACCGTTATCTCTCTCTTCAACCAGCTTGAATTGTATGGTATTAAACCCAATAAGCATTCTATTGGTATTCTTACTAATTGCTACTGTCATTTGGGTAGAGTTGATTTGGGATTCTCTCTCCTTGCTAAAAGACTTAAGCTTGGTTATCCTCTTAATTTTGTCATTTTTAATACCTTAATTAATGGTTTTATCCACTGTGATAAGCTCCCCCAAGCTGCTCATTTATTGGATAAAATCGTCAAGCTTGGTTTACAACCCGACATTATTGCCTTTAGTACTATTGTCAAAGGGCTTTGTAGGATTGGCGACAATGCATCTGCTCTCACTTTGCTTAACAAAATGCAATCTATATATCATTTTAAGCCTGACATTGTTTCATACAGCACTATTATCGATAGTCTTTGTAAGGACAGGTTGTTACAACAGGCCCTGGACCTGTTCTCCTCCATGAAAACTCAGGGCATTAAACCCGATGTTGTCACTTATACTTCCTTGGTTCGAGGCCTTTATAATTCCGGCTGTGGGGATGAGGCTCAGCGTGTGCTGACTGAGATGTTAGAGAGCAACATAGCACCAAATGTTAAGACCTACAGCATGCTGGTTGACATGTTTTTGTAAAGATGGTTGTGTTGATCAAGCTCAGTCCATTCTAAGGCACATGATTGAGAAAGGTGTGACTCCTAACATCATTACTTATAATGCGTTACTGGATGGATATTGTTTGTGTGGTCAGATGGTAGATGCAGAGAACCTACTCAATATCATGTCCGAAAATGGTTGGGATCCTAATCTTGTCAGTTTTAGTACTATGATTAATGGATATTGCAAGGCTAATAACATTGACAAGGCCCTAAACATATTCCAAGAGATGTTTCAGAAAGGGATAACCCCTAATGTTGTTTCCTATAATACTCTTATCGATGGACTCTGCAAAGCCAATAGACTCCCATCTGCACGTAAGCTGTTTCATGAAATGCGGGCTCTAGGAGTTACTCCAAATGTTGTCACCTATGCCTCCTTGCTTGACAGCCTTTGCAAAAATGCACGGCTTGACGAAGCAGTGAAATTACTTGAAGATATGAGGGATAATGGTGTTATGCCGAATCTTGTTATCTACAACATCCTTATTGACAACTTGTGTGAGGCTGGACAACTTGAAGATGCAGCAAATCTCTTCTCCGATCTCGTATCAAAGGGTCTGCAACCTGATATTATAACATACAATACATTGATCAAAGGCTTCTGCAAGAAAGGGCTTATGAGTGAAGTTCCTCAAGTGTTGAGGATAATGGAGGAAGATGGTTGCCCCCCTACTGATCAAACCTATAGTACGATCATGAGAGGTTATATAATCAATAATGACTTGTCCAATGCTTTATACTATCGTGATCTTATGGTTGGAAAAGGATTTGAAGCTGATGCAGACACTTCCTCATTGTTTGTTGGTCTATTGTCTTCGAACAAGGACCTCACTCATCGTTGTTAGACCTTCAGAAGGTAATATTTTGGTGCTCCTAGTATTTTGTGCATAGAAGTAGTGTTTTTCTGTTATATTCCAGGCTTGGCTGTTGGTGCTTCATTCCCTTATAGTTAATTTTAGCTTTGCTTCTGGCTAGTTAGTGGGTTTTGATGTTGATTATTTGCATTGTATGCTCAACAAATGTGATATATAATTTAGTTTTGTGTATTGAAATAGTTAAAAGGTTGAAGGTAATATGATAATTTTGATGCGACTTAGAAACTTTTAGTGCTAATTGATGTGAATTTAAGTAGAAGATGTTGATTTTAGTGTTGAGGATAATGGAGGAAGATGGTTGCCCCCCTAATGATCGAACCTATAATACGATCATCAGAGGTTATATACTCAATAATGACTTGTCAAATGCTTTATACTATCGTGATCTTATGGTAGGAAAAGGATTTGAAGTTGATGCAGACACTTTCTCATTGTTTGTTGGTCTATTGTCTTCTGATAACTTAAGTGCCTCAAACAAGGACCTGCTTCAGAAGTTTATTAATTAAAATAAATTAATGTGACTGCATAGAATTTACACCTTCATTAATGAATATTCAAGTGTTGTTCTTAATAGATTGATGTACTCTCTCATGTATTTTCGATGGGCACGTGATGCTAGTACCTCATTATCTTGTTGTGACCTCCAGAGTGTAATTTGTTGCTTAAAGTAAGAAGTTGTTAAGCTATGCATTTTGTCTGTCCTTAGATTTAATGATCCTTTTCTTTTTATTACTAATAATTTGTGACTTTGCTTAATGTAATTACTTTTTTTCTTTTTGCTAATCTTACTATGGTAACATCATAAACTCATAACTGGTCATATTTGTTGGTGTATAGCTTGCATGCGGCATACCATTATGTTGTTTTGTTTACTCAGCATGAATCAGAATCGGATGAGCCACTTCCGCTGCAGTCATCACCTCTAAGCTGCTGCTACCCTTCTCTAATCTACTGCTATATCTTCGCTTTATTTTCCTGTTCTCGGCTATGTATGTTGTGGGCTGTAATCTTGTAGCAGTGAATTTTCCTTTAGGTTCCTATCATCCTATGTTTATGTTTGTTGAACGCTTGAACTAATTTACATCCCTCTATGATGTAACATATGCTTTCCTTTGTGTTTTTAAGAAAGTTTTGTTTACTTTATACAACATACTAATACGAAGTATACGGAGTAATGTGCAAAAATGCAATGCTGTAAACCTCATCTACATAGTTGCTCTTCTTGGTTCTTTAACACACATAAAACTAAAGATGGACACGGGCCGTGCCGATGCATGGGCGGCACGAGCCCGACACGACACGACCACCAGCACAGCACGGCGGCCCACTTGTGGGCCGGGGGCCGTGCCGTTAACAAAAAATTTAATTCGGCACGGGCACGGCGGGCGCACGGTCGTCGCCCCGCCGGCACGGCCCGTGGCACGACCTATGCCCAATTATAGCTTATTTAATTAAGTTAATTTATATAAACTTATTTAATTAAATAAACTTATTTAATTAATAAATAAATAAGTTTATTTTTATAAACTTATTTAATTAAGTTTATTTATATTAACTTATTTAATTAAGTTTATATAAAATTAATTAAAGTTGTTCGAAAAAAAATATATTAACATAAACATAAATTAATAACATTATTTATATAAACCTAAGTTGTTCAAAATGAAATATATATATATCGTTTTTTTTTTATATATACATATACATTTTAAAAAAAATAACAATTATAAATTTACGGGTTGGCCCGCAGCCTGGCACGGCACGCCAGGCACGTGGATCGTGCCGTGGGCTGGGGTGAGCCAAAATTTGGCACGGCACGGCCCGCCGCGAAGCCAACCTGTACCCGGACAATGGGGTGAAACTAATGACCTGTAACCCGTCCTGAACGTGACCATATGTTAACCGACAATTGATTTGATCCAATACTTTTTGACCTGAACCCGAACCTACTCCCGACCTGAGAGTAAGCGTCAACCGATTTAATCCGACCCAACAACAATCTGAACCCGAAGTAGTACCCGACCCAATTAGAATCTGTACCCGAGTCATGGAAGGTTTAATAAAATTTATATGCCTTCTGTTCAACTTATAAACTGGTATAAATCTGTAAACCCACAATCCGATTCAGCTTGTATACCTTTTGTTATCTATTACATATATATACGTTCTCAAAAAAAAAAAAAAAAAAAAAAAACTTGAGCACATTGATATTTATTGGAATTAAACCAAAACCTAACAACTCGAACCCGAATGTATCATCTATTAACTCACTCAAACCTGACTCACACACAACCCGAACCTGAAATTGAATCCGATCTGAATTTGGCTCGAATTGAACCCCGACATATATCCGAAAAGGTGAACGACCCAGAACAAACTCAACTGAAATTGACCCGACCTGAACTTGAACCTGATATGAGGTTAGACTGACCCGACATAACCAGATTCTAATTTAACCCGAGACATAATTTAACCCAACTCAAATCCGACTTATATACCCGAATCGACAACTTTTCTAGTATAATCCACGAAATCTGAGCGATTTAGGAGGTATCGGGAACTGAATTTCACATAACACTATGGGATGAATCCCGGGATAATATAATATTGTGTGGACCCATATATGACCATTATCCGGCGACGTAAAGACCCCATGAGTGCTTATAGCCAATATAAGAGGCATGTACGAAAACGGGTAAAATGACCATTTAAAGGCAAATTGGATTATAGCTTGTACTAGAACAATGGGATGGATTATAGCCTTCAATTTTGCCACTTTTCGCCACCGGTCCCCAAAACCTCAAAATTTCCTTAAAAAGCGTGGATTATAGCCTTCAATTTTGTAATTTTTTGACCTTTTTTCGCCCGAAAATAAAAATTTCCGAGATGTTTACCATGGTCCCTAATACCCTCCAAGAGTCCAATTGGGTCGGTGGAACCATCCAATATGCCTTTAAACGGTCATTTTACCCGTTCACAATTTGAAGTGATTTCGAAAACTCAAGCCTACCACGGACGTTTATGACAACATATAATGATCATATGTGGTTTCAAACAGAATTATATGACCCCGAGATGTATCCCTTAGGGTCTCAAGGCTTTTCGACACCAGGCCCCGAAACCTCAAAATTTCCTTAAAAAGCGTGGATTATAGCCTTCAATTTTGTAATTTTTTGACCTTTTTTACCCAGAACTAAATATTGTTAAAGATGTTTACCAGGGTCCCTAATATCCTCCGGGAGTACAATTAGGTTTTTGGAACCATCCAATATGCCCTTAAACGGTCATTTTACCCGTTCACAACATGCAGTGATTTCGTAAACTCAAGCCTACCACGAACGTTTATGACAATATATAATAATCATATGTGCTTTCAAACGACATTATATGACCCTCAGATGCATCCCTTAGGATTTCAAGCCTTTTCGCCTCCGTGCCCAAAACCTCAAAATTTCCTCAAAAGTTGTGGATTATAGCCTTCAATTTTGTAATATATTTGACCTTTTTTCGCCTGGAAATAAAAATTGCCTAGATGTTTTCCATGGTCCCTAATAACCTCCAAGAGTCCAATTGGGTCGAAGGAACCATCCAATATGCCCTTAAACGGTCATTTTACCCGTTCACAACTTGTAGTGATTTCGTAAACTCAAGCCTACCTCGGACGCTTATGACAACATATAATAATCATATGTGGTTTCAAACGGAATTTTATGACACCGAAATGTATCCCTTAGCATCTTAAGGCATTTCGTCACCTAGCCGCGAAACCTCAAAATTCCTCAAAAAGCGTGGATTATATCCTTCATTTTTGTAATTTTTTGACCTTTTTTCGCCCGGAAATAAAAATTGATGAGATGTTTACCATGGTGCCTAATATCCTTCGGGAGTCAAATTGAGTCGGTCGAACCATCCAATATGCCCTTAAACGGTCATTTTACCCGTTCACAACTTAAAGTGATTTTCGTAAACTCAAGCCTACCACGAACGTTTATCACAACATATAATGATCATATGTTATTTCAAACGGAATTATATGACCCCGAGATGTATCCTTTAGGGTCTCAAGGCTTTTTGCCACCGGGCCCGAAACCTCAAAATTTTATCAAAAATCGTGGATTATAGCCTTCAATTTTGTAATTTTTTAGCCTTTTTTCGCCAGGAAATAAAAATTGCCGAGATGTTTACCATGGTTCCTAATACCTTCCGGGAGTCCTATTGGGTCGGTGGAATAATCCAATATATCCTAAAACGGTCATTTAACCCGTTTGCAACTTGCAACGATTTCGTAAAATTAAGGCTACCACAGACGTTTATGACAACATATAATGATCATATATGGTTTCAAATGACATTATATGACTTTGAGATGTATCGTTGAGGGTCTCAAGACTTTTCGCCACCGGGCCCTGAAACCTCAAAATTTTATCAAAAAGCGTGGATTATAGCCTTCAATTTTGTAATTTTTTGACTTTTTTTTCGCCTGGAAATAAAAATTGTCGAGATGTTTACCATGGTTCCTAATACATTCCAGGTGTTCAATTGGGTCGATGGAATCATCCAATATGTCCTGAAACGGTCCTTTTACCCGTTCGCAACTTGCACCGTACCAATTTCGTAAACTCAAGGCTACCATAACGTTTATGACAACATATAATGATCATATATGGTTTCAAACGGCATTATATGACCATGAGATGTATCCCTTAGGGTCTCAAGACTTTTCGATATTGGGCCCCAAAACCTCAAAATTTCCTCATAAAGCGTGGATTATAACCTTCAATTTTGTAATTTTTTGACCTTTTTTCGTCCGGTAATTAAAATTACCAAGATATTTACCATGGTCCCTAATAGCCTCCGTGAGTCCAATTGGGTCGGTAGACCAATATGCCCTCAAACGGTCATTTTACCCGTTCACAACTTGCATTGATTTCGTAAACTCAAGCCTACCACGTACGTTTATGACAACATATAATGATCATATATGGTTTCAAACGACATTATATGACCATGAGATATATCCTCTAGGGTCTTAACACTTTTTGCCACCGGGCCCCGAAACCTCAAAATTTCATTCGAAAGTGTGGATTATAGCTAGAGCTAAACTGACCCGACCCGAGAACCCGACCTTAACGGACAAAGATCTGAACCCAGCCTATACTCGAACAATGGGGTGAAACTAGTGACCAGTAACTTGACCTGAACATGACGTGATCTTAACCGAAAACCCATTTGATCCAACTTTTTATGACTAGAACCCGAACCTGCCCCTGACCTGATATGTTCCGTCAACCGATTTAATCCGACCCGAAAACAATCCGAACTTGAACTAGTACCCGACCCAATTAAAACATGAACACGAGTCATGGAAGGTTCAATAAAATTTAATATACCTTTTGTTTAGCTTATGAACTAGTATAATTTTGTAAACCTGCAATCCGATTTAATAAAATCTTTTGTTCGGCTTATATAACTTTTGTTCTCTATTACTCGTATATAGGTTTTATAAAATCTTGATGATGCTTGATCAAATTATGGAAAGTGGAGCAAGTATTTAAAAACAGAGGGAGTAGAATTGAACTTGAACCAGAACTCGACTCAACACTAACCCAAACCCGAATGTATTATCTTGTTAACCCATCCAAATCCGACTCAACACAACCCGAACCTGAAATTGAACCTGATCTGATTTTAACTCGAATTGAACCCGACCTATCCGAAAAGGTGAACGACCCGTTATAACTTGAACTGAAATTGACCCAGCCTGAACCTGAACCTAGATTGATCCGACCCAAAACCCGACTTGAATACCCGAATTAACAGCTCTATTTCCGTTTAATAATAGTAGTGGTTGTTTGAAGAAGGTCGTATTGGATCAGAACCTCTCACGGGCTAACCCGACCTAGGGACCTAGGTTAGCGGGACCTACACAACTGTTTATCATCATTTCCCCTTAATTTGTTTTTTAACACACATCGGTCCAGTTAATTCGGAATTCTGAGGCTGATAGCATCAAATTGAGGAGAGACTGAGAAATAATGGAGTTTGAGACGATTAGGAATTACTTAGAAAAACCAGGTAAAAAAGATGAACCTACAGAAATCCACAAACTTCCCTTGAGATTTTTCGACGCTTTCATCATTCATGGTGTTCGCATTGATCAAATCGAACATGGTCGTGTTCTCTGCTCCTTCAATGTTCCTCAACGTCTCCTGGTTCGTATTTGTTTCTTCAATTTTTATGATGAATTTTGCTTGAATTTGTAATTAGGGTTTTTTGATTTGGCCTGAATTGCCGAAATTGATTTGGGGATGAAATTGCAGAATACTGCGAATACTCTTCATGGTGGCGCGATTGCGTCATTGGTGGATTTGGTGGGCTCGGCTGTTGTTTTCACTGTTGGAGCTCCGTCTACTGGTGTTTCTGTTGAGATCAATGTTTCCTACCTTGATGCTACACTTCCTGATGTATGTTGAGGGTATTTTTGGGGAAAATTCGTAATTTTGTTGGATTTTATTGCTTAATTGATGTTGATAAGTTGCAATTTGTATGTGTTCTGTATTTTTTGATGTTTTGGCATACTGAATTGTGGGAATGTTGGGGTTGAGCTTGTTGAAGTGATTTCATAATCTACCGATATTGATTTACTGCTCATTTTTCTGAATTTAATGGTGAATTAAGTCCAATAAGGTTATAAGGGTGATCTTAAGGCTTTAATTGTTTCCTGGCTGATAAGATTTAGGGTTTTTGAGTTTTCGTTAATTGTCGGTGCTTGAAGTGATTCATCATTCAATGGAAGATTGAAGAGGGAAAATCCCTTTTAATAAGTTATAATTATAGATATTACAATAGTGAATGAGATTTATTTCTTTCTGTAATTGTAGTCCATTACTAGTAAGAAAGTTGAATTGTTCTGTTGGGTTAGTAAGCAAGGGATGGCTCCTTTTACTTTTGATCAGAAGCAAACTAGGCTAGCTAAAACCTACTGATTGTAGGCTGTGAAAGTGTGTATATGGGGGGTTGATTACTCGAGTTACTAAGAAGGGGTTACAGATTAAGGAGTTCATACTAGGTCTTTTTCGGGTTTTTATAATATGATGGCTTCTACATAGATTTATTACTTATTCTGTGTGGAAAGCATTTGTCAAACTGATGCTTAATTAAATCTCTTGATATGGTGTGTTGCTGGTCAGTGTGAAAATGAGATTTGTTACTTTAATCTTCCTTGTAGGTTTTGAGGGTTATGTGGCTGTTGCTTTGTTACCTGGATATAGAAAGAAAGCGATTATATGGATATAGATTTGAGGGTTAGATATGAATATTCTAAGTATTTATAATTTAGATGTCATATATATTTTAGATTTCTTATGTTGGGCTTGGATGTTCCGGTCCTAGTAAACCTAGCGGCATTGTTTACTTCCATGGATCAAACTATCAAAGATGCCTTTTGTTTTTTGCTGGCCTATGAGTCTACAACTAGCTGCTTTCGTCTCATAATTTTGACAGTGTCCAAAATGTTTTATTCACATGCTCGTGAAAGTTTTGATAAAGTCAGGTTTTGATCTGACTTAGTTTTGGCTTTTATGCATTTCATAAGTCTGTGCTATCTGATTTACTTTTTAATTAAGTGAATGTAGTGATGTATTACTGATACATCTATGTTTGATTTTGATTTATTCAGGAAGAGATTGAAATCGAAGGCAAGGCTCTACGTGTTGGGAAGTCCCTTGCTGTTATTAGTGTAGAATTAAGGAAGAAGGCAAGCGGAAAGATCATAGCTCAGGGACGGCACACCAAGTACCTTCCTGTATCCAGCAAATTGTAGCTCTTTATTTGGAAATGTCCTTATTGTACTAGCTCTTTCTATGTATGTCATCTATTGCGAAATTAAATAACACGTATGTACAGTACATTAAGATCATCTAGTATAATGATGCCCTCAAGTACTTTTATGTAACATTTGTCTTTATTAAGATTGATGCTCATTTACATATATATGTTTAATATGAAGTCTTACATCCATTTTCTATTCTTGTTGAGTGTATATATATATTTTTTCTCTGATCATTTTTTTTTCAAGGCAACATGTACGTCGTATTGAACAGTACTGTGTATTCAGCTAGGTTTTCAGATTTCTGACTCTATCAGATTCAGGACTGACAATAAAGTCGAATACAAAGACACTGTAAATGAAAGTGCAAAATTCAGACATCTTCAGGAGACTGAAAGATCCTATGGTTAGTTTCAGTCAATTTCTGTGATAATAAAAAGTAACTGCTAAACTCCAATGGTGCTAACTGCTAGATTTTTTCTATGAATCCTCAAGAAATTCAGCAGCATCTTCCCAATTTATAATGCTTCTTGTTGATTTCCTCCCACCTTTCCCATTGCCCATCCTCATCATTGCAACAAATTCTGCATAATTTATTTGGCCATCCTGAAAGACATCAGTCTCATGTTAGTACTCAGGTCATTGTTTAGCAGGGAAATACTTTAGCAATTGTATAATATTGTCAAATTTTATATATTTCAATATTTGTACTATAATGATCACTCACATTATCTTGATCAATCTCCTTGATCATTTCCTCTAGGTGATGATCATTGAGTCCAAGATCGATGCAGGCTTGCTGGAGTTCATCAATGGTTATATAACCACTGCCATCTTTGTCAAAGTATGCAAATGCAGATGCCAAATTCTCCTCTCTCTCCAACTTGTTCAGGTGCAGGGTTGCTGCGACAAATTCTCCGTAGTCTATTGTTCCATTGTCATCCACGTCTGCCTGCCAATTGGTAACCCTTACTCAGTAGCCATTAATGAATATGTATGAGAATTATATATGCTTTCTTATGTAGGTAATTGCTCTTACTGCATGCATGAGATCCTCAATTTCAGATTCCTTTATCTTTGAGTCAACCCGTAGTAGGCCATCTTTTAGCTCATCAAATGTTATAGTTCCGCTTTTGTCTTTGTCTATCTTTTTAAATAGCTCCTTCAAACCACCAATTTCTTCTTCAGAGAGTCTCTCAGCTATGACCTGCAAAAGACATAATTATTCTCTCTAAAACTATGATGGTATGCTTGCGCCAGAAAATTCAGTGGTTAAATATTAGTATCTTCTAATTTAGAAATCTATTCTAAATCCAAATCACTTAAGTCTTAAGACCCATTTCCATATATCCTAAAAAATTGGGGTTTGAATGCTATCTATAAGTCTATAACCCAAACCATCTAAGATATCTGTTGTTAAAGGCACAGGGAGTACCATGACTCGGTAAAATTTGCATAAACAAAAAAAAAAGGCAGGCCTCGAACTATAAAGACATGATTTTTAGTAATGTAATATTGGATTGATATGACCTAAAACCAATTTAACCGACTTAATTGTCAATGATGTATAAATGACCTTTAAGTACTGTAACTAAATCCTGCAACGTAGCAGCCCTCCCCCTAATTTTCTAATGGAAAGTGGCACTTGGTTCTTGGGCTTAGTCTAGTATATAGTACAGGAATCTTGAATTTTTTAACAGTATAGATTGAGTTTTACCCGGCAGGCCATCTTCTTAAGCTTGTTCATGGCTGAAAAGTGCTTGAGGCGAGACAAAACAGCTGAATCAAGAGGCCTGTCAGGTACTTTTGTGTCATCAACTATCCACGGATGACCTGTTTCAAACAAACACTATTACTTATTCATCCTTAATTATGCTACATCTTTAAAAGCTTGTTGGAAGAGTTGTCTTACTTAGCACTTGATAGGCTGTGAACCTCTTTCTGGGATCTCTTTGAAGCATATTTCTTATTAAATCTTTGGCATCCTCTGAGATGCTTGGCCATGGTCGCGACTCAAAATCAAGCTTTCCTCTCAATATTTGCCTGAATATTCCTGCATCAGTTTCTGCATAACCACAATTAAGAGTGAGGGATTTAGTTGAGACAGTCTCGCACCTAATTTATTGTGATACAGAAATAAGGTCACTCTGGTTTTACAAGTTATTCCAGACTCTCTCCATACAAGATTTCTCCAAAAATGTGTATAAGCACAATTCAGCCAAAACGGAGAAAAATTTGCAGATGTTGCAGGTTTTTTTTTTTAATAGTTTTTGGCCTCTTGCTGAATTGGCAAATCTTAGTAAATACTGTGGGATGCCCTGAATTTAGGCCTTTGTTTACCTGCCCAAAAAGGTGGAACTCCACTGAGTAAGATGTACAACATAACACCTGCACTCCAAACATCTGCTTCTGGGCCATATAGCTTGTTCAATACTTCTGGTGCAACATAGTAAGGACTCCCCACAACATCACTGAAAGTATCACCTTCAAAACACAAGAGAGTGCAAATAGAGTGGTATTAGACTATTAGCCAGAGGAATGTTTGGAACCTCGGAAAGGGCAAAAGCTTTTAATACCAGATGCAGAAGGTTGGTATAGCGTTATCTTATATGGGTACTTGGAGTGGTGGTATATTGTGGTACCTGAAATGATTGCGGTGGTATTTTTGTTGGTTGTGAACTTGTGATGGTTGCGAGGTAGCAAAATTAGTATCTCATGTAGAGTTTTCTGTCTCTGATCTTATCCGTTTCCCGAGAAGGGAAACGGTATAAAACTAAAATTTATACAGATTACGATATATTCAGTTAATGTGAACACAGAACAGAATGTGAAATAGTGCTAGTTTTATGCAACTTGCCTATTGGAACTTTGTTGAAGACATTATTTTATTTTCATATGTTAAAACACAATTTTTTACTTGGGACGTGCTTTTAAGTTGGGAAACTCAAGAAGATGTCTTTGAGTTCAAACCACTAAAATTCAAGCTTGATCTATGATGTTGTATAGTATTACCAATTTAGTTCCTTTCACTTTGATTTGATCTTCCTATGCTAAGGTAAACAGGGAAAAAAAAAAAAAAAAAATTGTTAAGTACTTGTTTGAAAACCAAATTTGCTATTTTTCAAGCCCTTTGATTAACTCTGATACATTGTTTTTTTCTGGTCAAAAAGTTTATTGCAGTTATCAACCTTCAGCAAAACAGAGCAAAGAAGTAAAAATGCTAGGAAAGCTGTTAACACACCTGGCTGATAAAACACAGAAAGGCCGAAATCAGTAGCTTTAAGAGAAGAATCCTCTGCAGTACTTTCAAACAAGAAGTTCTCAGGCTTGAGATCTCTATGAATAACCCCCAATGAATGGCAAGCTTCAACTACACCAATGATAGTCTTCATCAACTTAGCAGCCCCTCTCTCGGTATATTGCCCTCTCTGAACGATTCGATCAAACAGTTCTCCACCTTCACACAACTCCATGACCAAATGAACATTAGTCGAGTCCTCATAAGTACCCTTAATGGTTACTACATTCGGGTGCTCGACTAAGTGGTGCATTATCTGAATCTCATTCCAAACATCGTCGCAATCTTCCCTACACAATAGCTTCCTCTTGGGGATTGACTTACAAGCATATTTATCTCCTGTGGAGTTTTCTGTGCAAAGGTATGTTGTTCCATATTGACCTTGGCCTAGTTTTTTGCCTAGGGTGTAAAGCTCATTAAGATTTTTGGTTTCGTATGGAAGAATCGATGTCGGTTTCGAAAATTTTACCGAGTTGGTCTTGTTGAATGTCATGGTGATAGTTAAGAAATTGTGCTCTTTAGGAAAAAAAAAAAAAAAAAAGATGTTAAACCCAGAAAAAAGAAGGGTAGAAGAGATTAGTACAGGTTTGAAATTATACTAGTCATATGTTTGAAGATTTTGTTAATAAACAACTTGATGCAGCAAGTTGGCCCATTGTCAGAAAGTGTTAGTGGAAGAACATATCTTATTGTATAAATTTGATTTAAATAAACTTTATGGTATATTTATTGAAGCAATTAATAATTAATTTTCATTTGAAATATGAAGTGTGTTGATATGAACATGGACTGTTTCTCCATACTCTCTTTTACGTGGAATATTAAATGCAAGTCATGACCCATTCACGTGTCCACTAACCTTATTGATAACTTGCTATGAGCCTATTACTAGTTGGATGATTATAAAATGTAGACTTTTTTTTTTTTTTTGGGGAATAATAATAATAATAATAATAATAATTATTATTATTATTTTAATCTTTATGTTAATTTTTCACATTTCTATTTCGTTAAGATACATAATGTAATTTCCATCAAAGAAAAAAAAACTTTCACCATTTATATGGTCTAGTACTCTAATTCTAATGTCTATTGTCTTCGAATCTTCTAGAAGACATAAAACCAACATTAAAATACTTTTTTTTTTTAAAGACCACCAGTAAATACTACTCCCTCCGTCTCTTTATTAATGTCTAGTTGTCCACTTTCTATCATTTATTACTCACATAATAAAAAGAAAGTGGACTGTAAAGAGATAGAGGGAGTAATATTTGTATTTGAAATGACCTTGGATTAAAACTACTTGTAAAATGACATGTTACACAAATGTACATTATAATAGATGACATGGTGCAATTTGATTTGTGTAAACCACAATATTATGATTTGAGAGTAAACAAAATCAGTTTTTTATTTTTTTAATTATTTTTTTTTTAAAAAAAATACACACCAAAAAACACAGAAAGAATGAAAGATAATAAGATGGTAAATATCAGGATGGACATTTAAAACCAAAAATTAATTTTGTCCTCATTTTCTCTCAAATCATTACTACACGTCTACGTCAATTATTTATATACTTTTGTTATTTTTTAAAAATGCTACGGAGTACCTAGACAAGTAGCCAAATGTGTTCTAATCAGTAATCAGTTGTTGTTCATTGACTAGATCGTTTTAAAGTATTGATAACTTAACTTACTCAACATTTACCAAATAAAGGCTTTGCTTTTTCCTGAATTAGGTATACGGCTTAAGAAAATTTCAAATCTTGAAGGAGTAATAATGCACTAATTATCAGACTCTCTGTTTTTAACAAAACACTAGCGAACTAACTATAAGTGTATAAATACTTGATATTCTCTCTGTTTCAAAATAATCTTGTTTTGACAGTGATCCTAAAAAATAAAAGCAAAAAAAAGAAGATCATTATGTGATGGGGAATATTAATAATTTAGAAAAAAATATTGCAAATAAATATTTGTATGCTATTGCTAAAGCATGTTTAGATGTCGGTAATATGGAGATTTCAAAAAAGGAGCTAGTTTGGTACTCGCACTGTGGTTTAAAAAATCCATCCAATTATTTTATTATTATAAATAAATAAATAACTTTCACAAAATTCTTTGATATGAATGGTCGTAGTCACAAAAATACTAATTCTCACGTTATTATGATTTATACAAGTATTAATTTTGATTTCTTTGATAGTAAATCTATAAAATTGTCAATCATTACCAAAACTACAAATCAAAAATTCAGTCCTTGACATGCAAAGCTTACGCTTCCTATCTTTATTTCTTTGTCCTTTGCATGTAGAGGCACAAAGGGAGGTAGATTTTACATTAAAATTCGTCAAATATTTTACCAACTAATTTAATTGATTAATTCTTTACGAAAAGGTAATCCACATTATAAACACAAGTTTTCATAGTATTGTTTCTTTGTTTATCACCAAATGCTTGAAAGAGAATCTAAGGGTCAATCATTTCAAGTTAAAAATTGATTAATTGAAAAAATAGTTAGAATAAATTGAAAGTTACAGAGAGTTTCATTGATAGGGTGCATCGCCACCTCAATTGATTTGTTGCGATCGCCTCCTATCTCTCCCTCCCTTTCCCCTCTAAAGAAGAAATATCTGCATTTGTAAAAATCATGCACAATGGGTGATCATCTAATGGAAATGCTTGTTCTTGACTTTGATCTTGATCCTGTAACAAAAAAGGCATTAGTATTTAGTTATTACGCGTCATAGACTGAATTACAAAGTTTGGTAAGTATGGGGGTTACAACGTTGGTAAATTCAACTATGACTGCAACAATTTGTTACTCGTAATTTTCAAACTAGCAAATGCAAGAAGACTGTATCAAGAGCAAGAGTAAACGAACCTTTACGAGTCTTAAATCGACATGATGAACTTCCACATCGACAACGAAATGCCTTGATGGGATGACGATCATCATCAAAGTCAATCCCATAATCCTATAGAGGCCAAAAAAGGAAACAGTCAATATGAATCTCATTTCATATCTATAAAGGTTAACTTTTAAAGACGAGTAAATTTCTTATCCCTATATAAGATCATTAGCAAGTCACTTCAATTCTGAACAATGTAACAATTAATAAGTCACTCCTTAACAATAAGTCAAGGTTAGAGTTTATGCAAGTCACTCTTCCAAGTGGTACAATTTGCTAAACACATAAATCACCATATTAATACATAATGGCATTTCTGATAAAGCTGAAATTTCACATCACAGTCATCTGCTGGATCAATGTAATCAGTTGCATATTAATATTTATTAGACAGCTGAGGCGCATCAAGTCACCCTTCAACAATATCATAAATTAATTCTCGACAATATACAAGTCACCCTCAATAATTTCAAAACTACCCACTAATAGATACAAAGGGTGACCCCTTAAGACTCTAAACAAGCTGACCATCAAAAGAATAACAAGTCATCCTATAGGACAAGTCAAATGTAGTAAAAATATCAGTTCACTTATATAAGCTCTAAACAATATATTGGAAATCTCCATGCAAAATGAACTTACCCAGGTTAGCTCTTCATATGCTTTCACCTCTCGTGTGGTGAAAAAAGCAAGCTGCCAGATTATAGAATACGAACAAATCTATGTAAGATGTGCTTCAACCCAAAAGAAAAGGTATGTATTATGATTCCTTTAGGAAAGTAAGAAATGACATATATGATAATAATGATGATCTGCAGTCTCCACTTCAACTGGAATTTCAAACAAGTTGGCATCATGGCATCTGAGTCCAAAGTCGAGTATTTCCAAGTAAGCACATATATAAAAGAAAATTTGCAAAATTACTACATCGAATCTCTCACTCTAATTGTTAAGGCAGTAGTATAACATTGTTGATTACCATAAACTTAATTAGTAGGGATAAGAATAATACCTGTGGTTTACAAATCGACCAACGTTCCCATAAGTTGTAGCATCCAAACATAGTGCAAAATCATCATCCAAAATACTTTCAGAACCCCAGTCTGCATCAAGGTGAACTGGATATGTATGCCTCTCATTTGCTCTACTTTGTTTATTCCTCTCATCTAATTCTGTATTTGTTACAACCTCACCAACATACTCACATACAAATGCACCCTTAGGTAAGTCTTCCAGGGTCCGCAGGCCCCATCCTTTCGCGTCAGATGTCCAGAAAACCTGAAAGATAGAGCACTAAAATAAGCAATGGAGATACAAGGGAAAAGTAAAGTGTGACACTTCCAACTGATGAACAACTGGGGGTGCAGGTTTTCCATATGAAATCCTCAAAGATTGTACAGATCTTGTTTCCACATAAAGGGTATGTCTATCAATCAGTTAGTAATTAGCTTGTTCAATTGGCTAGATACGATTAGCTACCGAGTCTATTACAAGGATGTTTGTTAAAATTAGTTATTCAATGTCAATTTTTTTTGTACAAAAAATCCAATTTTTTTAGAAAAAAAAAAGCAGATTTGACATGCTGGTCCTGCTCTCCATTAACTTTCCAAGGGCAGAAAAGCTATTAGTAGTTTTTAAAAAATTGAATGTTTGACAACATGGGGAAAAAAGGGGGAAAAAAAATAAAACAAAGAGTCGCAAGAAGCAAAGGACAGCTTGGCACTTATAAGATATTTGATTTAAAAAATCTTTGTTGAAGCAGCCACTAAATACGAAGTGTCAAATATGGCACTTCTCTTTGGTGTGTGTACATGAGTAATTTTATGTTTTTTAGAACCAAAGTTGTAAGCCACTACTTCTTTATACTTTATATACTTCATACTAAAGGGAAAATTTTAAACTTAGATCTCAGGCATTACTTCAGATTGCAACATTCTGATCCAACATAAAATTTGTTCAATATGTAAACAAATCAATTAATACAAACCTGTTAGATTAAAGTTAAGTTTTACCTGCAAGCTGCGAGTGATCCCTTGTTGCACTACTCGATTACCACATTGCGTGCTGCAACCACATTTACTCCAACATTCTTTAATAAATTTCTTCACAGAATGACCCTTGCATTTTTCAGGCTTACTCTCATCCTTAGCCCTCTCGATTGGGCAATCTTGGCAATAGACGTACTTATTCTCAGAAAAGCAAGCTTTTAAGAACTCTGGATTAAGAAGCCCGTCCTCTGTGTAGGCAAACTCACCATTAGTTACTCGTGCACAAGCACAAGGTACTGGTGAAGAGAGACAATCCCCTGAACAGGCAGGACAACAATCCTCATCTGAGATCCGAGCCAATGAGATATTGACTATTGCTTTTTGGTAAATAATATTTCTTGGTATGTAAAAAAATTTAGGAGGTTCCCTGTTGCCACGCTCATCAACTAATGAGATCTTCACATTCTCTTCACCCTTTGTAATATCATCAACATAGAGTTGGGCCGGCCGCTTCCTACCATTTCGGAATACCTGTGAGGTATCAATTTCGGGCTCCTTCTCATCATCAACTTGATGGTTAATAGTTTCCTTTATGTCTTGTACAGGAGATGTTGACCTAAGTAATGATTGATTTGTACTATCATTAGCTAATTCACAATATCTCTTACAAACATCTTCCAGTAAGGATTTCAATGAAAAAGGAGGGCCCGTGATCTTATGTGATCTTAGAAACTCCTCTTCCACTAATTTCAGAACTGCATCCATATCTGGTGTATGAGAAGAAATTTTTCCAAGAGCCAAGACACAGCAGAGTTTCACATCTCCAGAGGGCAATGAAACAATGTCAAATTTGTGTTCAATTCTCTGAATATTACAAGCAGTAGCACTTTCTTTAGTATTGTCATGATCCAAACAACCAGATAACTTTGCAGATATGTTTCCTGTTGAAGAACCCTCCATTAAATCAGGAAGCACTACAAGAAAATAGCAGCATCAGATAGATTACCCTGTCTTTTCAAATTATATGAATCAATTCATGCAATAGTAAATACCTGAATGAATCGTTGAGGTACTTCCGCTAACAGGTATCAGACACTTTGCAGAAACCTCTTCTATTTCCACTGGAAGAGAGGCAGTTCCATCTATGGGAAATTTAGAGCATGATAAACTTAAGGCTCTTTCAGACGCAATTTTCTCAGAAGTAGGGACCTTGAACGATGAAAGATGGCCTTTTCCTTTGTGCTTAGCAGAGCAGGAACCAAATTCAACTTGTTTGTTTTCTACACATGATATTGAAGTGTTCGGTCCTTTACTTGAGGAAGAAGTCGGAAGAATGTTTCCTTCTTTAAAATCTCCCAACATCTCATCACTATCAAATGTTGATGATGCCTCATCCTCATCCTCCTCTGGATCCTCATCCAACTTTTTACATGCAGACTCAGACCCATTACAATCCACTGGTTCCTGCTTCACTTCAACTCTCTATCAAAAGGTGTGCATTACAAGAAGCATATATAAGAAACTTAAATGATATAGGTTATAGAATCAAAACCAATATGAAATTAAAGAAAAAAATCTAAATTCATACGGATTACAGAATGAAATAATAAATGAACCATGTCTTCCTTTTTTTCTTCGTACTCAAATATAGCATCTACAAGAGCACGATAGTTTTCTGCTTCGATAAATTCCCAGTTCTTGTCATACAATTTTAAAAGTTGCTTAAGTACAGGTTTCACTGTCTCTGGTGATATTCCTATGGACCTCATTGCATGAAAAGCCTTACCAACTTTTGGATTCTTCATATTTGTACTGAATACTTGACAAATTGGGTGACAGGAATATTGTGCCTTCGTCTTCTAAGCATCCATCAGATCTATACCTGTATTCACAGGATGTTATTTAAGTCTCGCAGGATGTTATTTAAGTCATTATCTTCTCTTCCTTTCCTATGCAGAATCTTCTAAAAACCAGGCACAAACGGTCAACAAGCATCATAATTATGTGATCAATTTAAAAATCTATGCAAGGAATACATATTAAAAGGTCAAGGATACATGCTGACTATCCATAAACATCATACGTAAGAGGGATGTGGTCAAGCGCCTGCTAAACACAATGTACCACGTGTCTAGACTTCATTATCACTAAATTGAGAGAAATAGAAATACATATAGATTCAACTCAATTTGGTACCCGAAGCTAAAAGACACACTTCACATGAGCTTCATAAATTGTCTAGGTAAATAAATTTTGGTTAACACTGAATGGGGAAGCAAAGCTTCTTCAGTGGAAGATCTTGTTAGTAATGCAACCCACAAATTGGGGGTCAGCCTTGCTGAAAGTGCTACATTGTTCCACAACCCAACAGAAACAGAAAGTTAAAAGTTTACACCACAAAATTGAGAGGAGACCCTGGCAAAAATATAGAGAAACGATTGCCAAAACCATGACTCTAAAGTGTAGGATGATGTGCTGAAAAAGATTGGGAAATTATGAAATTATGAAAAATATAGAGAAATGATTGCCAAAACAATAACTGATTTATTGGTAAAAAACTGTATATTCAGCTTAATAGAGGATGGATCTTTTCCAAAGGGCTAAAGCTAGCATTTAAAGTGACTCAGGACAGCTGGACGGGAAACTAACAAGAGATGGTAGGAAGTTGCAAATTGACATGTATGGTACGTATCTTCTTCATCTAATAAAAGCAAAACTCACCTTTGCTGCATGATAAACAAATTATCCCATAACCTCGTCATTGATGGCCTCTATCCCTCCCCTGCCTCACAACAATTTTGTATGAAAAAAACTCATGTTGCATGCAAAGACAAAGAACACTTAGAAGTCCAAGCTAATAAAAGCATTTGCTGTATTCTGGAGACAGCTTCTTTCAGTAGAACTTCAAAGTTTAAAAAGGCATTTGCTGAATTCCGGAGATAAGTGCCCTCAGTAAACCTTTGAAGTTTAACGTCCCTTGAATAAATACTCAAGTAGACTATCTAATAGATGTATCATAAATTTGGAAAAGCTCTGAAATCCATACACATGGAGGTAAATTTCTCCCATCCAGTCAAGTATTACACACTTACCCCAACTATTCTTTATATAATTTTACAGCATGCAAGGTGATAGACATAAGAAAACTGGGGAATGGGTAAGGAGAAATGATCAAAGAAAAAGGGACAAATTCTCCCCATTGAGTCAACAGCTTGTGAACAACATACAGGGAATTGAATAAGTAAAGAAGAGGATCCAAAAGATAATTTACCGGAGTTGCCATCAATAAATGCGACTCCAATAACTTCCATTAAAAGGAAAAAATTAGTCACTTGACTCTTAAAATACAGTATTTAAGACCAGTAACACAGGTCTTAAGACAAGAAATTTTGATGTCAAACATCAAAAATTTCCAGTAACCAACGTGAGCCCCAGTACGAGAACAAAACTTCTGTATACAAAATGAAACATCATTGGGAAACAAAGTAATGCAGCATCTTTTATATGGTAATCAGATTATTATTATTATTTTTACTAGGAAATATTACAGGATGTTAGTTCAAACTATTAAATATATACTACACAACAAAAACACGTAAAATATGCTTAAAATTCTCAACTCATCCATAGATACTGAGAGAGCTAATATATGATTTCTTTAATTCCCTTAGGGTTTAAGATTCAAAAAAATTGAGCCTATCCAAAGCAAAATAGCACAGAAAAACAAGAATCAAACTTTCAATGTAAACAAATTTGTGAAATGCTTTCCTAGATACCATAACGACGGTAAAGCAGCTGGATAAAGCATTTTTAAGGGTTTGAGTAACCTGCCCCAGATGTCAAAGAAACGGGAAGCCTTGGAAACCTTGTTAAGCATATCGGGAAGGAAAAGAGTAAAAGAGTCAAAGGTTACAAATCTGCTACAGCTCAGAAGAACAGCTCAGAAGAAAGCAAAGGAGCTAAGCTATATGGCAGTTTACTAACTGCTCCACTCTACTAAATTCTCCCTCATCACAGAATCAGTTATGTACTACCAAGATGGCTTTATACCAGGAAATGCACAGATAAATTGCAACATAGTTTTAAAATTTTGACATACAAATTGAGTGATGGTTCTCGCCTTCAGGTGATGATGTGCTGAGTTCAGGTTAGTTAGTGAACAAATCTCTAGTCAAGTTTGACTAATTATAGGTCAAAAGCTCCTCTGTATCATCAATCACCCATAACTTGATCTAATTTTGGCAACAAAATAACACATAAGAAACAATTTATGAGTTTCATACTTTTATTAATCAAAAGGTTAAAATACTCACACTTGTGTCCTTAAGTTTTTTTCTATTATTCCGACACTTGCAGAATTTGGTGCTTAAAATATATATCTAGTTTTTCAACTTTCTACTCTATAATTTGATAAGCCAAGCTTTTTCAAAACCTGCAATGAACTCTAGCACAGTTGCATGGACTAAGTTAGCTCGGCTTAAATCAAGTTGTCACTAATCAAACCTATAGTGCCATGCAAAATGTCTCATCTCATCATAACCCCTAGCCATTACATGGTGGTTGTGACTCCATTTCAAATGTAAACGTAAAAGGTTAAATAAAATGCTACTTGAATATATCAAACATCAAATTCACACAAGGGCTAGTAACATTCCCATTTGATACGAATGCTCAGTAATCCTTTCATTATTAACACCAAAACCTGTTAAAGAAAACTCTCATAAAAGAGGAAGTACACTGGCAAGAAGATTATATACTTATACCCTTTCGTGAATTCATTTGTAATTAACTCATATCTCATTCTTCCCTCTTATTATATACTTAAACCCTTTTCGTGTACTCATTTGTCTCGTGGGACAGAATATATAAACTCAATATCCATTACCCAACTCAAATACACTCAAACTCCTATAAGACCTGGTTACTCCAAAGACACATAACTCGACGTCTCTAATTTGCAACCACATCAAAAATAACTATCATCCATAACTAAATACTCCCCTTAGCTGTTAACTGTTTGAAATCCAGGGAATAAAGACAATTTCAAGGCTTTTTCAACCCTATAATCCTATATTGGAACAAAAGAGCTTCAAGTCTCGTTTTTCTGAGATATTAAACCTTATTACCTTACTGTATATGGTATGGTTTTTGCCAATTTCTTAATGGTCCACCACAAAAAAATGTATTCTTGAAAAGCTGACTATTCAACTTCACATGAAAATTAGATGTTTGGCATAGCTTTTGGTCAAACAAATAAGATGGCTAATTCCACATATTGACTTCTAAGTTATAAACACAGTAACAACTATTTATACTCGACTTTAAGTTGTAAACAAGATAACAACTGATTATACCAAACACCGCGATTAACACTATCCAACATTACAACAAATCAACAATAGATAGTTATGCTACCAGCTAACTAAACAAAACAAGTAATCCAATATCCAACAATCACAACATCATTGTCAAAATGCCAAAGTAATAATTAAGAAAATCAACATAAAAAGTGATCACACACCAAAATAAGGAGCACTCAACTCCAATTATAGTGGGACCATACAAGGAGCTCTGATTCTTGGTCCCTATATCCAACAAAAAAGAGTAGTATTAATTTCAACAAAATCTCCTGCAAATTTACCCAAAAAATAAAATTAAAAAAAAAAAAAAATCAACACCAAACCATAAAAAGTTTTAAAAACTCACAATTAATTACAAATTCCAAAACAAATCAACAAAACAAAAGTTGGGAAACTCTAAGTTTCAGTCACATTCTTCCATTTAAATTTAAACAAAACAAAAGGAACCATCTATAATTCGAACCAAAGTGGATGTCAACTAGGTTATTTGGTAAAATTACGTAGGGTGTTATTTATGACCTAAATTAAAATCTCGTCTACATCACGGCCCTTGTTTCCACAAATTGACCCATACCCCACAAAAATTAACAATTCAATCTTTCAAAAACAGGGGAGTAAAAACACAACCCACATGTTAAATTCAACCCATATATTAATTTCACGAGAAATTTTGAAAATTGACATGGAAAACATCATGTAATTAACCCCATTGCATGTACACTGTATACATTATCAAAAAAAATTACCGAAAATTAGAGGAACAATTTCCCAGTAACAGTAGCAAATATCAGTGTTGTTGATCGTATCCCGAAAAACTCGAAATTTGGCGACTGATAAACAAAGGAGAGAGAAAGTGCAACGAAGAATCTATGGAAAACAAAAAATAGTTGATGAATTTGGCTACAATGAAGAAATTGTTGGGGTTTTGTAGATTTTTGTGATCATGAATTTTGTGTGATACTCTAAAGTAAAAGTCTGAGGTTTTGAAACTTATGGTTTGGTGGCTTTAAAAAATAAAAAAATTTGCACACAAAACAAGGTTAAAAGAGTACATAGACCTATATAGAGGTCTACACAACATCTCATATGCTTTATTTGTACCTTTCTTTTGATGATGGAAGATCTAATTTGACACTTATGGTTACTAATTTTGTAACTATGAAATTGGCTCTATTTATGTATCGGAATATGTCACCAGACTCACCACGGCTTTATGAGTTACTAAAAGATTGTTAGAAACGCTGGGGTTTTGAAATCTTCTAGTGTCGTGGTAGGAGTTAGGGTTCAAAATTGTGGGGTTACAATCGCATTTATTACTTCTAACTAAACTATATGAAGTACGGAATGGTATATATGATAAGTACCATTGACTATTGTACGCCTTTGTAATGTTGTGGAATTTTAACTTTATTTTATTATCTTATATCGCATGATTTGCATCTATAAATTTGGCTCTATTATTACTAACAATCAAACATATAGTCAATTAATTATCAATAGTTAATCATCGTCATCATCAAGAACAACAAAGGGCATACCATCACTTACACTTGCCATCTTCTAGTTTTTTGGTAAGAAAATAAATTATTGACCTAGCAATAAATAGTATCAATTGTAACAATCCTAAATTCCTAATAGATCAAATATAGCCTAATTTCAATATCTAAAAAAAGAAGGGTAAAAAAAAAAAAAAAAAACCTACATTAGATTAAAAATAACCTAGATGTGATTACCACCCATTTTTGTTTGTGTATCAAAGGGTGATTAGATTACCCAGTACAGTAATATATAATTAACAAAATTAATGATTTATCTTGATTGTTTTTATAAAGGATATTTGATTGAATATTATACTAGAAGACACATCAGCGATAACACATTGATCATGGTGTGTTTTAAGAAAACACTTCAAAAGAAAAAAAATTTGACTCGGCGTTAAGTAGTCATAATTGTAACAAATCAATTACAGTCTAAGGCTATATTCAGTTCACATAATTTGATTTAATTTGACCTAATTTGCAAATTAATTCATAAGATTAAAATATCAAATGAAATATCATTAGACATATAAATATGCACTCAGATTTGAAAGTTTTAATTTTTTAAATTACAAAAATAGTGATATTCGACAATATATGAACCATTAAAAAGATAAGCTCTGATTTGATCCATTCAAATCTGATCTGATCTGATTATTTCTAAAATAAGATGATATCAACTTAAATAAGTTGAATTGAACATAGCCTTAATCCTACATCTTCAAAAGAATACAAAAAGAAATCACCTACATCAGGAAAAGATTGCCTAAATTATGAATTCAATTTTTATATGATATATTTCAATTAATTGTATGAGATATTTGACTGAATTTCTAAGGCTATGTTGAATATGATGATCTGATCTGCTCTGATCTGATGATTTTCAAATCTAACCAAACTTTGACCGAATCTAAATTATTAAATGAGATTTCATTAAATTGGTATTAATTTGCAATTTCTTAATATAAATTTTTATAATTCTTTATAAATGTAAGGTAAAATAAGATTTGATCTTATTATGTCTGCTTTGATTTGATTTTTTCTTAAATAAGTTGAATTGAACTTAGCCTTATTTAAGGATTAATCAACCACCTTTAATTATTTATTACTCCCTTCATTTTATAATGTTAGTCTCATATGGAATCAATCGCATAAAATAAGAAAAGAAATATATTTGGAATCTAACGTTAAATTACAAAATGATTCATAATCAATTGACCTTACTTAAGTTTTTTTTTTCTTTTCTTTTTTTTTCCTTGGGGAAGCATAAGTCATAATGCATAATTCAATGTAGAGATTTTCTTACGTTATTAAAGTCATGTCATCAATCCACAACCAATTAATTCTAAAAAAAAATAAGATAAAATAGAACACATAAAAATATGGGTATAGATCTAACGCTCAAAATAGTATATGAGACTGATATTATGAAACTGAGTGAGTAGCCTTTTATGTACATAATGTGCGCACGATCTATATTATAAGTTGATGGAGATGTCAATAGTCGAAAAGTGAAAAACAATATACTAGTACATGACTTCAATAAGATAATTATATGGGAGGTGTTTTGAGAATGTTTTGTAGCTTCCCTTAACGAAAATGTTTGACATGTGGGAATAATGGGGCGTTAGAGAATTAATGTAGGATATGGATAGAAATAGAAATTGGGAATTGGTTATTAGGTTTTAGAGGAGGATGCTAGGATATGATTTCCATAAGAGGGAAGTACATTCCAAACAAAGAAAAAGAGCAAAAACAAAAGCACACTAAAAAATAAAAAAGATACTACTGAGGGACTAGGCGTGGTAAGGCCACACTCCTAGCATCCCTCCTCTGAAATCCTACTAAGTTCTTCGGTAATCGAACGAATTAAACAAAATCTAGGTCATTAACAACTCAGTGGTAAAATCAGTAGACCACATACCTAGCATCCTCCTCTAAATCCACCTTTTTTGCAATCCTCCTCAATTTTTTGATTTGGTCAATTCTCTTTTCCAGTTAAATTCTTTTCTCCAATAACTCCCAGGCAGTAATTGAAATGTGGGAATTAAAGGCTCGCTTGGTTCACCTTATTTTTGCTTATTTAATCTGGTCTGATCTGGTTTGGTCTGGTCTGATCTGATCTAATCTAATTTGAATGTCAGATTTGACCAAACTTTGACCTTAAATATACGATAATCTATACAGAAAAAATATAAGGCGAATTGTTAGATTCGTAATATTGTGTATTTTATTAATATGTGATTTTCATAATTTTTTTCATTATGAAATTAAAAATATTTGGCGAAAAACTGCACATAAAACGATGATCCGATCTGAACTTATTTTTTCTGATCTAAACTTATTTTTTCTAAAATAAGTGAAAATAAGGTGAACTAAACAAGGCCTAAGTGAAGTTCATTTCTTATTCTGTTAAAACAAACAAGGAAACATGTCATGCATGCCCGAATATAAATTCCTATACTCATCCTATAATCCCATATACCAAATGTCCTGTAAATAATTTACTACTTTCCTCGTTTCTTTATAGTTTAGCACTTTTCTAAATGGAAATGTCACAATAGTTACAACACACTAATAATTAGAAAGTATTTTATGTCAAAAGTTGTATTATTATTACCTTATTATAATCTCATGACCCACTAAATTATACGGAGTACTCTCTTAACAATCTCTCTCCTTCATTTTAAGTGTTTTAAATCACATGAGACTCACTTTTCTTAAATATCGTAAAAAACATGTGTTGCAAGTATTAAGAAGTAGTATAGGAGTACATTTCCCTTTAGATTTCAGTTCACTCGTGTGAATCTCGAGGATAGTAAGCCTGACTGCCTGACCCATGATCTAATAAAGGGGTTTTTTTTTTTTTTTTTTTTTTTTTTGGATGGATGGATTGGATATGTGCATATGTCAAAGCGAAACCTTGCTAGCATTTGCGCGGGCAATTAATAAAATGAAAGTGCAACAAGCTTAATATGGTACCTTGGAGCAATAATAAGCCAATAACATATGTTATCCGTGCAAAGTATGTTTTACTATATACAAGTAATCAATTAGTTTTAGTAATTGATTAATCAGATGTAATTGTCATCACCTTAATATTTTTATCTTTTGTCTTCTATTTCTTTTTTTTTTTTTAAGTGAGGTAAGGTAGATCGCATTAGAGTTCACTCGCCGCATCAACCTTCAATTATAACTTCTTCAAATCTACTTTGTATTTTATTTTAACTGTTTAAGCTCATGTAAAAAAAAAAAAAAAAAAAAAGTTTAATGAAACATTACATGATTAAATTAGATGTCATTATATTGCTATAATTTTTGCACATATGTTATGTGAAGAATTCATTTAAGTTACAATAAGGATATTAGGATATGTCTTGAATAAGCTCATTAGAGACAAATGTACTCCTAATTGCCAAAGAGTTCTCTTAAATCTATTTTAAAATGAAAAATCTCCTAGTTTTTTTTTTCTTATCATTTAGAAATAAGATCTATACATAAAACGTCATAAAAAGTCAGGATCCGTCCGTTTTAAGTACTTAACTCCTTAGCCAAAAGAAAATTCAAAATATTTGCATATATAGCTCGGCACTCCGATCCCATGCAATGAAATGAATTACTCGTAGTTCTTCTTCATATATCTGCATGAAATAACGTACAATATAGCACATAGTTAATTTAAACTCATTTGGAGGATGAATATTCAACCCAAATGGAAAATATTTTTGTGGAAGCTCTTTCATGACGGAATCGCGGTCAAGGGCAATTTAGTGAAGAGAGGGATACATGTTGAGGCAACATGTGAGTTTTGCGGAATGGATGAGGAAGATAGCCAACATCTTTTTAGGCTATGTGATCTAGCAAGGGATGTCTGGGAGAATGGCTCCTTGGCAATTTGCTCTGACACTTCTGGGTTCAACTCTTTGAGATTATGGATCCAGCACTATATCCTGCTGTTTTATAGTGAGGATGGTAGGTATGGTACCCGCAGCATTAAGTTTATTGCTACTTTATGGGGTTTATGGAAGACTAGGAATGCTCGGTGTTTCAAGGGTACGAATGGGGAACAAGCCTTGTGACGGAATTTTACAACTTGGCAATGCAAGACCACGATATTTTCTGCCAAAACAGTGAGAGCAGTAATAATGGTAATGTTGTTGAAAGACCTGGGGATGACCCCTCCATTCCCCCGGGATTCAATGCGGTGCAATTGGGTAAAGAGAGGCATGGGTACGACAAGTTTATTGTAAGTGTGGATGGCTCGTGGGATAAGACTACAACAAGGGCGGGGATTGGTTGGACAGTCATAGGGTGCAATCCTGGGAATGAGAATAGTGAGGGGGGCAAGCATGGAGTGGCGACCTCGGCTCTGCATTGTGAAGCTTGGGCTTGCTTGGAAGCTATGAAGTGGGCCAGGGCGAAAGGTAAGCAGGGGATCCTCATACTCTCGGACTCTATTGTACTCATTAATAATCTTCAAGGCGATTCAGGTAAGGATGTCTTGATTACTTGGATTGTCAAAGAAATTAAGGAAGTGGGTTCCTCATTTCAGAGGTGCACCATCTTAAAAGTCCAAAGGGACCAAGTGCAAAGGGCAGATGTTATTGCCAAAAAATGCCGCACTAGTGGTTCGGACATAGTATAATTTCTTGTTGTAATTTGCTCTTGTCAAAAAAAAAAAAAAAAAAAAAGTTAATTTAATTTTCAAATGATATAATAAAATGTGTGCATATCCCTATTATTATTTATTAGCTTGCTAGTTTCTATCATACATATATACAAAAGACTTTGAAGGATATCATCATATAAGACTTTACCAAACTAACAACTATCCACTACATAAACCATACTTTACTCTAGATTTTAATTTTAGGTATGAATTTGATGTTATTCTAGTTAATAATTTGTGTGAGATCGATATTTAAAATTATAAATTATAAATAGGAAATGATGTAGCCGAGTTTGTTAATTGTTAATTTACCAAAGATATTAATAAAGTGAACCATATCATACTCACCATCATCTTTCTTCTTTAGGCATCGAAATAACATAAACACAATGAACAAGGCGCCCACTCCTCCAATTGCGATTGCCGCTATTTTCCCTAAACCATTCTGATTGTTTTGCTCTGTCACAAAAAAATAAATGCAATATGTAATAAACTATTTTACTTCTATTCTATAAAATTCGACTCACTTAGCTTTTGCGCAGTTGTATTGTTTTATTAAATTACGAAAAAGTTCTAGCAAAGTTGCATGAATTTTACCTCCATCCCCATGAAATTCATGTGGGTTAAATTCATAGCTCAAGTAACACAATCCCAAGAAAACTTGTCCAAAAATTGAATTCACACACTCTTTCTCAACAACATCAACACCTTCAACAATACATTTTGCACAATCACACCCATTCAACCCCACCTCACATTGAGCCATGGCATGGAATCCCTCATGGTTATTCATGGAGTAAAACCCATTTTTACCCTCATCTTCGGCCGCCTCGGTTTCTAACACCTCAAATGCATGGCTCCTCATTTGTTTAAAATACCCACTTGACACTACAGCTTGGTTTTCACCACACTTAGTGTGATGGTTTAATTCATCATCTAGGCTTAAAATGCCGGTATACCCGTCCGCCTCGTATTGTACATGGCACCCTGAGAGTTGGATCCTAGCTGCCATGGAACTACCTTAAGATGAAATTTTCATAGTGATGTTAGATACTAGTATATGATATTAGCCTCATAATGAAAATGATTTAAGTTGCCAAAAATCTATAAAATGACTTAGATTATATATATCATACATAAATTTGTATGTAAAACATTATTATTATTATTATTATTATTATTATTATTATTATTGACATCATTTTAATATATATATATATATATATATATATATATATATATATATATATATATATATATATATATATATATGTATATGTATATATATACATATATATAGATATTAACTTTCATGATAACTTTTTTTTGAACGGTAATTTTCATTATAACTTATGTTTAGTACGTAGTAAATTTATAAATTTAAAAAGATTATCAAAGTAATTAAGTTGTTGATAACCAAAAATGATGTTAAAACTATTATGACAATGCAATATAGATGAAATCTTACTCTAGTATTACCACATAAGCCGTTTGTGACATTTTGGAAGGTTTTCATGCACTCGTTACATTTGTGATCATCTAAATCTTGACGACATTGAAATCTGCCCGAAAGGGAAGCTTCTTCATAGCGATCCTCAACCATGACAAAAGTTCTATGAAATTTAGATTGAGAAGACTGTGATTGTAGCTTCTCGAAAAGAGACTTTCGTGCATTCAAGTATTCCCCATGAGGATCGTCGAGTTTTTGAGATGAACAACGGTGGAAAATCAAGGTATTATGGTCTTCTATAATCCCATTCACAAATGATACCAAAACTACAAAGAAAATCAATGAATAAAAAGTAAATTTTGTTAGAATTATAGACATGGGATTTCATTTGTTTTGTTATAATAGGTTCTTAAGTACAAGATTTGGTATATATATTAGTCTAAGGAGATTTGGCATGGTAGTTTAAGACTTTAATGAAAATTGGTACAATGCATGCATATTTCTTGCCTACCCACAACTAATCTTGGATTACAATAATCTAAGGTACACATTATATTTTATGAGATACATACCTTTAATTAAATTTAATTTATAGAATTGAACTAAGCTACAATAAGTGAATAACTGCCCATATCTAGTACTATCTTTTGAGTGGAGCATTAGTGACGCAAAGTTCATGTTAGTCAAAACTCAAAGGAACTAGAATAATTTCTAAAGTTTGGATAAACTTCCATTTACTAAAATTTTAACTTATGCAAAGTAAGCTAGTTTTGCTCTTTTTAAATGCATGAAATATTGCTTACGTTTGTGTTATTTAAGTACAAGTTACATTTGATTTAAGGTAGAGTAGTTAGGTGGTAGTGTTTTGGGTAATAGTTGAAATATGTGATGAAATTTCATTCAGGTCGCTACATCTAATAGAGAAAAATTGTCAAAAACAAATAATTATGCCGCAAAAAAAGAAAATAGAAATATTAACAAGAACAATAAATAAAGTGCAAAGACCAATTGTAAATAGTATATGACGAAAATAATTTCTATAATTACTGATAGATATTATATCAGGCTGCGTGCAGGGATTATATCTCAGTTACAAACTGAGTTCCCTATGACTGACTTGGGTCCTCTGAGTTATTTTTTGGGTATTGCAGTAACCCGAAAACCTTCTTATTTGCTACTTTCACAGGAGAAGTATGCACAGGAGATTTTAGAGCGTGCAGGTATGGGCTCTTGTAAACCTGCAGCCACTCCAGTTGACACTAAGTCCAAACTTAGTGCGGATGCAGGGCCACCTTTTTGGGATCCTACTTTGTATCGCAGTTTAGCAGGTGCTCTTCAGTATCTCACTTTTACAAGACCAGATATTGCATATGCGGTACAACAGCACTACAAGAAAATAACCTTTTCGTAGCGATTATTTTAACCTTTAGTATCGATTGTAATTGTGACAAAAAGCTTTCCCAACGAATGGTCATTCGATACAATATCCCCCGTTGCCTTAGCCTTTAGTAGTGGTTTTCAATATCGCTGGGGTTGGCCTCAATAATCGATACGAAAAACTACATCCAATCGTGGTGATTATTGTAGCGATTACAATCGCTATAAATGATGAACTCATTTTCTTCAAAAAAAAAAAACATGCATATGATCTTTACAAGATTCGAACATGCAACCTCAAACTCTTATATTAAATGTTTCACCAATAAGTTATGACATATTTTATGTATTCTTTGTCAAACAATATTTATATATCTAGTGTTGAAAAGGCTTTTCGTATCGATTTTTGGGATTTAGTGGCGATTGTAAATGATACGATTTCTCAAAATTATATAAATGTGTAAAAATAGTGTGGATATGTATTACTATGTTTTCCGTATCGATTTTATATGGAAAAACCATGGCGATTGTAAAATGATACGACTTCCTTAATTATTTCTCAAACATACTTGCATATTGTAGCGAATGTACAATCGCTACGAAATAATCGCTACGAAAAGCTATTTTTTTTGTAGTGCAGGTGTGTCTTTTTATGCATGATCCCCGGGAACCTCACTATGAGGCATTGAAACGCATTCTGCGTTATGTTCAGGGTACCATTGATCACGGCTTACATTTATATCCGACAGCTTCTCATCGACTTATTACTTACACTGACGCTGACTGGGGAGGTTGTCCCGATACCCGACGTTCCACATCGGGCTATTGTTGTTTTCTTGGGGACAACCTCATATCTTGGTCATCTAAGCGTCAACATACTTTGTCAAAGTCGAGTTCAGAAGCAGAATATCGAGGCGTCGCAAATGTTGTCTCAGAGGCATGTTGGCTTCGTAATCTTTTACTTGAGTTACATTGTCCTCTACGGCAGGCTACTATTGTTTATTGTGATAATGTCAGTGCAATCTACCTTTCTGGCAACCCAGTACAACACCAACGCACCAAACATGTGGAGATGGATATTCATTTTGTTCGAGAAAAGGTTGCTTTGGGTGAAGTTCGGGTTCTGCATGTCCCTTCAAGATATCAGTTTGCAGACATTTTCACTAAAGGCCTACCACGAGATTTATTTTTGGATTTTAGATCCAGTCTTAGCGTACGCCCTCCTCCCGCTACGACTGCGGGGGTGTGATAGATATTATAAGATTATTATAATATTTGTCGCAGAGTAGGATATATTTGTATATATTTGTGATATAGTTTGTATTCTTATCGTACTAGGTTTCCTAACATGATTAGGACTAGTATTGTAACACTATATATATGATTCAATGGTACACACTCCAACCCAAGGAGTTTTCCCGAAATCTAACAATTACCAATATGATAATATGTGTTAAAAAGAAATATCACCTATTAGTCTTTTACAAGTGTCAAAATTATAGACATTGTCATATGCTAATTGGTAATGTAACAACGTTGAATTCCACATTTTTAACCAATATAATTAAGATCCGTAAGATATTAGGTACAATTGTCCCATTTTAGAATTTGAATCCTATTATGGGATAAAAATAAATTCCTTTTACTTTCATCCAGTCAAAAAATTCTAATAATGAGAAAAATAAGGATGAAATTCAAAGAACAAAACTCTTGCATCTTCTTGCCTATGATTTTTTTGTTTTCTTTCTTTTACCCGCCTAAAAAAATTCTTTTCATTTCTCATCTCGTCGTCCTTTGATCTTCAATCAAAAGATCGATAACAGGACGACGAGAGGGAAATAAAGAAAAAGTAAGGAAAAAATATCAATAATCTATCAAAAAATTCAACTTCTTCACATTCATTTTAATCATTCAAATTGAATGTTAAATTCAAATCATTTTCAATATAGAAGCAATGACAGAAGCTATTCAATTACTACAAATCAACATTATTTCAGCTCAAGATCTAGCAACGGTAGCAAGATCAATGAACACTTATGTTGTGGGGTGGGTTAACCCGAACCGAAAACTAACAACCCGAGTCGACCACAAGGGAAATAACTCCCCCGAATGGAATGATAGGTTTGTCTTTCGGGTCTCACCAGAGTTCCTTGAATCCAACACTTCAACAGTTGAGTTAGAAATATACTGCCAAACTTGGCTACGTGACACTCTTGTCGGGTTCGTTCGAGTAGCTGTGCCTAACCTACTCCCTACAGATAGCCCAAACGGGCTAACCCGTCGATCAGTCGCTCTGCAAATTCGTCGTCCTTCAGGACGGCCTCAAGGTATCCTTAATGTCATTGTCTCGGTCGTTGACGGGGCTAGACGAAGCATGCCATTATCCGGGTTCGGGACCACGAACGACAAGGGGAATCACACAATCTCACACAAACAAAATCCAGAAGATAGTATCATCTTACGTCGGGAAAAGAGTGAGCGCTCCTGGGCGGCAATGGCCGACCAAGAGCCTCGTGCTGCTAAGTCCCCCTTTAAGGGCCATGACCCAGGACCAGGACCAGGTCATGGACAGGGGCCGCGTTCAAGTATAGGCGGGGGGTCATCTATCTGTAACTCTGATGTAGGACCATCAGCATCGGTGGTGGCGGCGGCTGTGGCAAAGGGGCTATACATGCCGCCAGCGCAACGGGGTCGTGGTCGTGGACGTGGTAAGGAGATGATAACTACTAATAATGATGATGATGGGAGCTCTATTTTGCAATGGGCAGATGAGCAAAGTGAGGATGGAATAGTGACAAAGATTGAGAGATGGAAAATGGAGATGCAAAAGTCATTGCACGGTAGCGGGGGAGGAAGAAAAGGCGGTGGTGGCCAAGGTGATGGTGCAAGGCACAAACATAAGCACCGACGATCAAAAACAGAAGGCGGGAGATTATTTAGGTGCTTTGGTAAGGCGTATGGTTTTGAATTTACAATTGTTTGTGGGTCCAACAATGGGAATGATAAACAAAATATCAAAAGTGGTAAGAAAAAAGTGCATCATAATAACAACACATCGGACGATGAGAGTAACAGTCAATCCTACATTATCGTATGATTTATTTTAATCGGGTCGATGGCCGGTCAAGTGTAGTTATTATAAAGGTAGAGTGTATATGATTTTTTAAAAACTCTCCTTTAATTTTCTCCCCCACCCCTAAGAATCCTTTTGTATAAATTTTTGATT
Organism: Chenopodium album; assembly: GCF_948465745.1. Taxonomy (NCBI): domain Eukaryota; kingdom Viridiplantae; phylum Streptophyta; class Magnoliopsida; order Caryophyllales; family Amaranthaceae; genus Chenopodium; species Chenopodium album. The sequence goes on from NC_137855.1 coordinate 6,018,755, forward strand.
TTTTCCTTTACTTTTTCTTGTGTAAATTCATGTTTTTTTGGGTAAATAGTTAAATACTACCTTATTTTTTTCAGCTTAGTCATTATTTGTTTTGACTTCATTGACATGTTATAATCTCACCGTCTTTTGAATAAATGTTTGATTTTTGCCCTTCATTCACTTTTTCCATATAGTTACTTTGTGTAAATTCTTTTTTTTTTTTTTTTGGTACGTACATTATTACCTTTTAGTTTTTTTTTTTCTTTTTTTTTTCTTGTTTAATCACCATTTATTTTCACATTATTGGCACATCATGTTTCTATTATGTTTTGTGATTTTTATGTAAAAGAAAATTGTAATCATGTTGAATGTCATTTATTTTTCCATTTATTCTCTTCAATATATGATTTCGAAATACAATTTTTCAAAATTTATATATATGCTCCGTGATAATTATATATATATATATATATATATATATATATATATATATATATATATATATATATATATATATATATATATATATATATATATATATATGTTTTGTGTTTAATTTGCACATGTAGTAATAGCTACAGTGGGAAAAGAAATAGATAGTTGATAAACAATTGGTTTTACATAGCATCATTGGAAAAATAATTTATAAAAATACATACAGTTCAAGAAAATATATATTATTTTACTTTCCTCTATTTATTAGTATTATATTTTTGTTTTGGTCGATGTACACACAGGCCTTGGTTGAACACACCTGCTATCTGATCAGGTAAACAAGTTTAACTCATCAACATTAGAAGACCGTAACCCCTAGCCAACTTGAATCGTTGCTATAACTAATATGAGTGAAAGGTGAGAGATGTTACCACTTTATTGTTCGTTGATTCTTTTTTCTTTTTCTTTTTTTAAATCCCCATCAGAAAGTTCTTATTAGTTTTTGTAATAAGATATTTTGTCAAATTGCGTTAAGATTTGATGCTTATATATGTGAGTTTAGGGGTTGCATTAAGAAGTGATGATGCATGGGCAGCTCGTTTTTGCAACAAAGAAGATGAATGTGCATTGGGTAGTTGAGTATGCTAGCTGAGGCCAATCTTGCTAGGCGCAACGTTATAATGTCTTAGAGATTAATGTTGTGTAGACGATTGAGGCTAAGGATTATGCTCCTTTTTTCCTATACTTATTAGTGGTCAATAGTGGATATTTGAAAACTTTAAATCAGATTGGCTTCTTTTTTGATGTTAGTATATCTAACAATGCAAGGGGATAATATTGTAGCATATATTGTAGCTAGGAAAGATAACTTGCCTTGTTTATTTTGAGTTTATGTGTACAAACTCATCCCCCATAGCACTTTGCCATGGCAGATTCTAAAAATACTATATTAATATTCTCTCATAAAATATTCATTTAAACTCTATTTAGTTCAGTTCAGTTCCAATCAGTTCAGTTCAGCTTCAATCAGTAAATATGAACAAGCCTTAAATCAGTTTTTACGATATGCAAACTTGCAAAGTATGTATAAAGAGAAGTTCTATATTAAGAGAACTTTTCAAGAGTAAAAAAAAAAGTGTCACATGCATATACATGACATTGCAAAAGACTAATTAGCATATGAAATTCGAGGCAAAGCTATTATTGAGGCCGGGGTTATTTTTTTATTGCGTGTATCACAAAATTTTCAGAGTCTAATAAATAAAAAAAATAAAAAATAAATAAAAAATTGGACAGTTGAATTGAGCCACCCTTGTCTCTATCTTTGTAGCTTTGTTTCATATTAATTGCAAATTTGCAATAAAGGGGTATTATTTGTGAGAGTGAAAAATTCCTCTATTGCAATTAATATGAAATGGAGGTAGTATAAGAAAATGGAGTTGAGTTTGATATTTTAATTTAAAAAGGCTTTAAGTCCAGAGAAGACTAGAATTTGATTTTGAATAAGCTGATAAAAACAATCAAATTATGTGAATTGACTTATTAGTAATTAATTATTCAAAACCGTGAAGAAATAAAAATTTAATTTCAAGCCATTGTTTAACCAATCTATCAAATAGTTACAATGTTACATACATCAATTTCAAAAAAACTTAAAGTTCACTTATCTATCCCCTCGGACATTGAAGAATAAAATATTTAAGCAAAAAATTAAGAGTACGTTGTGCCCAGTTAATCAGGGTATATACAATCGTCTTTTCAAGTACCAGTGGAGGGGTACATGCGTCTTTTCATGTTTTAGTTGAGGGGTACATGTGTAATTTCCTCACCAAACAGTAAATACAAGTTGCAAACAGTAATTGGACAGCTCACCAAAAGTACTGAATAAATGACCACGCTTTTTCAATATATTTACATAAATGCCACCAATTAACAAAAATTCGTTTATATGGCAGATAAACTTGTATTTGCCGAAAAATTAATCAACTACCAACCGGTTCTATGCAGTTCATAGTTTAAGCTCCTCCATTTCTCCATGTGCGGAGTTTTAGGAGAAAGTAATAAAATATAGAGGTAGTGGGGTAGGTGGAAGAATAAAAATTTGTAACAAAAGTTTTGGAGGAGAAAAATATGAAATTAATAAATTATTTATGTTGGGTCTACTAGTTGAGAGTTTTGAATAAAATAATGCAAAAGCTTTCCAAATAAAGAATTGAAGCAAGTATTTAAAAACGACCAAAAATGAAAAATGAAGCAAGTATTTAAAAACGGAGGAAGCATTTATTATGCGAACTAATTTAAACTTATTATTTTCATTATTTTGTTGTGGTGCGTGGATTACTGGATTGTTAATTTCACAGTAAGATTAAATCTTTTGGCTATTAGAAAGAATTTTTTCAAAAAAAAAAAGGCTATTAGAAAGAATAAACGATAATGAAAAGCAGGCTAATTTTAAATATATTGATTTTAAAGGACCAATGATCATTCAAATCCGATGTCGTCCAGCGGTTAGGATATCTGGCTTTCACCCAGGAGACCCGGGTTCGATTCCCGGCATCGGAACTTTTTTGCTTTCAACCTTTTCTACTGCTAAAATTGGCCTTAAGTGGGCCAGTAAAATCATTGGCTAGCATATTCCTAGTTTCCTACCAAGCTACACAACCCAAGACTAGTTTACCAATTTTTTTTTTTTTTTTTTTTTTTTTTTTTTTCGAGTTTTAGTATTTGAACCATAATAAAATGTTTAAGTAGGAGTACTTCTTACCAGGTACAAGTATATGATTAGCATTTTATTATCATCCTTTTTTTTATATATATATATAAAAAAAATTGATTAATGCCAAAGCTTGAATCTTGTGTACTAGAAAATCTCATTTGTGAAAGACTTAAAAACATTAACAAACCGTTCATAAATATTACTTCGTATAACTTTTTAAGAAACTTCAAAAAAAAAAAAAAAAAAAAACAAAAAAAAAAACTTTTTAAGAAAACTAAAATTGAACACTATTTAACCTCAATTTTAAAGAATTAACGCAAGCAAAAGCTTAAGCTAATGGTTGATGCCCAATATTATGTTATTACTCTAATCGATACCTCTACTATACGTATATGGTTTCATCTTGTTTAGACATTAATGTTTCTATGGCTATCTTCTCCAACTTCCAAGTTGGCCGGCTTGCTTTGAATATTTGAGTACATGCTTGATGCATGTATGTACCCTTCAACAAATTAAATTGAATTGACCAACGATATTTACTACATTTTGTACATGTTGCCGATGTTGGCCATGCTTGTTAGTAAAGATGGGCACGGGCCGTGCCCGTGCCGCCGCGGGCCGTGCCTGGCCGTGCCGGGGTGGTGCCCGTGCCGTGCCGTGCCGTGCCGGCTCCGCGGCGTGCCGTGCCGTGCCGTGCCTGGGATTGGCACACCCCAGCCCACGGCACGGCACGGCCCACGTGCCTAGCGGGCCGTGCCGTGCCGGGCCGCGGGCCAAACCGTGCCGTTTTTAATTTTTTTTTTTTTTTTTTCTTAAAAAAAAAAATAAATGTTAAAAAAAAACGAATTAAAAACAAAAATGCATATAATAAAAAAAAAAAATACTAGTGCGATAATCCGAAAACACAAAAAATTGAAGAATAACTTATTTTATTATATGACGGTAGCCGGTACGACCGTACGAATGTACGATAATTCAATAATACAAAATTACAAAATAAGTAATGATAATTAAAAATCGTACAACAGTGTATGAATATTGAATAACTTCATTTATTATACGGAATACGAAGTTCGATAATACAAAAAGAATACAATAGTGTATAATGTAAATATGTAATCATGTAATTATTATTGGTCGTCTTCGTCTTCGCCTTCGTCTTCGCCTTCGTCTTCATCTTCGTCTTCGTCTCCTAGAGGTTCAAGTTCATCCGCCAATTGAGTGGATTGAGAACTAAAAGAAGTCGACGTTCCTTCATCGTCGTCGTTTTGTGCATAAGTACGATCTTGAGAACGAGTTTCGGCATCCAACCAATCCTTGAAGCAAACACACATTTCAAGTGTTTCGGGTTTTAGTCTTGTTCTTCTATCGTCTAGAACTCTTCCCGACGCACTAAAAGCTCTTTCGGAAGCAACGGAGGAGACTTGGATAGCAAAAATATCACGAGCCATTGCCGACAAAATTGGATGTTTCACGGCTTGTGATTTCCACCAATCGAGGATGTCGAGGCCAAACTTCTCTTCATCGTCCATGCCTTTCATGAAGTCGTAACTTAAGTACATTTGCAACTCCGAAACATCGCTTTGAGTTCTCCTAGATGATGATGATTCTGTACCTGAATACTTAGACATCAAGTTAGCAGCTTGTGCAAATAAACCTTTGGCCCGTTTACTTACATTTTTGGATGTTTGAGAAGGGGCAAATCGAGACACGGTTCCATATTTACTTTCATAAACATTATATAAATTAAAAAACTCATCCGTCACCTTATTCTTAAAAGTTTCAACATCATCTTCAAAATTCATGTTACTATAATAAATATCAATTAATAAAAAGGTGCCATCATATTTTTGTCTAGGATCTAAAATGGAAGCAAAAATATAAATCTTAGGAATATCGGTGTAATATTTACGCCATTTATCCTCCATGGATGGAAGATATCCACGATAAACATGTTCTGATCGGTGTTCCGCAAAAAGTTGTGCAAGTAAACATGCATTGCTAAGAAAAGAATGAGCACAAGGATTATATACAGAAGAAAAACAATGTGTCATACCATATAGTAATTGTAAAAACTGCATATATTTTTCACAATTAGCCCAATCATCTTCAAGTAAAGCATTTTGTGGATATTTCATATTATAAAAAAGTGTTAAATGAACCTTGTACTCGATTGCCCGACTCAACATTTCATAGGTGGAGTTCCACCTAGTTGGACAATCCGGTGCTATTTTTATGGTTTTAATCCGTTGTTGCCTGCAAAAACCTTTCCATTCTTGATATCTCATGTTAGAGCTATTAATAGTGCAAATAGCACTCCGTATTTTGTGATAAAATGGACCAATTGCTTGTGTTCCATCCTTCACACACAAGTTAAGAACATGACAAATGCATCTAACATGAAGTGCTTCTCCATCTAATACTAAATCGGTTAATTGGGGTTTAACCAAATTCGCACTATATGTCATAGAAGTTGCGTTATCGAAAGTCATAGACATGATTTTATCCCTAAGACTATATGCATCAATAGCTTCCATTAAATGATGTGAAATGTTAAGACCGGTATGAGGGTATTCAAGCATTTTGAAATGAATGATGCGTTTTTGTAACATCCACTCATTATCTAACCAATGACAAGTAACACATAAATAGTGAAGTCCGTACCCACCATCCCATGCATCGGCGGTTAAAGAAACTCTACAAGGAAGATTAGCTAATTCATTTACTAATTTCAATTTGTACTCTAGATAAGTCTTCATGGCAGCAGATCGAACGGTTTTTCGGGACATTTTTTTGTGTTTTGGTTGTAGTGCTCGGTTAATATAGTTGTTGAAGGCATCATTTTCGGCGAAAAGAAAAGGTTGTTCTGCATGTACAAGCATTCTCCCAAGTTCATCCCTATCTCTCTCGTAATTGTAAATGAAACCTTGTGGATGGAATTGAGAAATTTTAGGTTGGGTTGGATCACTAGATGGTCCACCACATTTTTTTGTATGCCTAGTAAGGTGTCCCGTCCCTCCCTTGGTATCGGCCGAGAAAATTTTACCACAAGTCCGACACTTGCATTTTTTTCCATCTTTACTTAATTGATAATGTACCCAACATCCACTCTTTCTTTTGGTTTGAGCAAAATCCTCTTCGGTACACCACTCTAATATGTTAGGATTATGGGTGGATGGTTCACTCGACCCGCAAGCTTGTGTTTGGCTACCTTGGGAAGGAGGAGGAGGAGGAAAAGGAAATTCATATTGTTGAAATTGGGTTTGTTGAAATTGGGTCCAAGGAGCCATATCATCCATTTGTTCTTGCCCTCCCGTGTTTTGGGGATGAAAGAAAGGGGTGGAAGTGTTTGGAAAGGGCATGTTAGGAGAGGGAAAGGGCATGTTAGGGGGGGGCATAGACATTGAAGTGTTTGGGTTTGGTGATTCCCTACGTGTTGACTTGGCTTTTCTAGAGGAGGAGGAAACGTTCGGGTTTGATGCCATGATTAATTAATAATAATAACACAACTAACAATAACAAAGTAACAATTAACAACAATGAGATCAATGAGAATAAATTAGTAAGTAGTTTTTATATAAATTAAATTTTCAAAAATAATTATAATAATAGTAGATTACTTGGATCAATGAGATCCCAGGTAGGAGAGGTTAGGAGCGACGTTGTCCAGAGCCCAAATCCCGCCTTAGACAGATTTCAACAATCCAAATAACCCACAATTAAAATAGAAAGTAGTTTTTATATAATTAAGTAGTTCCAATAATAATAATAATAATAATAATAATAATAATAATAATAATAATAATAATAATAATAATAATAATAATAATAATAATAATAATAATAATAATAATAATAATAATAATAATAATGATAATAAATTAATAATAATAACAATAATAGTAACAATAACAATAACAATAACAATAACAAATTAAAATAAAGTTGAGTTAGATCTTACAATGACGCTTCAATGCTTTCCCAAATTTATAATTTCCCGAATTTTTAATTTCCCGAATGTAAATATAACAATTTTTTTTTTTTTTTTTTTTTTGTAGTAGACTAGTACAAGTAATAATAGTAAAAATGTAAAATTTATAAGAGAGTAGGAATTTTTTTTTTCTTTTCACAAAAGAGAGGAAGATTGTATGTTTTTTAGGAATTTGAGAATTGAGAATTTGGGAGTAAGAAAATTAGAGAATAAGAGAGAAGAGATGAGTTGATGAATTGTGAAAATTTTGGAGGAAAATATGAGGTATTTATAGGGGATTTGGGTGGGAAATGGGGTGGAAAATATGGCCGTTTATAGCTGTTGGAAAACGGCCATAAACGGCCATATTCCAACGGCTAGTGGCACGGGCCGTGCCGTGCCGTGCCGTGCCTGGCCGTGCCTGGCCGTGCCGGGCCGTGCCTGGCCGTGCCGGGCCGTGCCACGTGCCGTGCCGGCGGGTCGTGCCGGCGTGCCGGCCCACGTGCCGGCCACCGTGCCGCCCGCCGTGCCACGGGCCGTGCTCGTGCCGGTCCCAAAAAAATTGTTCACGGCACGGCCCACGGCACGCCGGCGTGCCGCCGTGCCGTGCCGTGCCGGCCACCGTGCCCGTGCCGGGCCGTGCCGGAGTCGTGCCGGGCCCGTGCCGCCCGCGTGCCGGCACGGCCCGTGCCCATCTTTACTTGTTAGCCTGTATTGAGATCTGAGAGTATCGTATTTACCTCTATTTCTTACTCCATATAATTTATAATAAAGGGATGTTATTTGTGAGATATTAAATATTTATAAGGATATGATGTGGCTACTAACATAACTATTGAGAGAGAAGTTTTTCATTTAAAGTGGCTATTGACGTGTCGCAACAAAAGAAGAGTGCACTAGGTGTTTGGAGGTTTTTTATATATGCATTAACTTCTAAATATGGAGTAATAATACAGATTCTACTATATTTTCTTACACTTTTTAAATACTTAACTACCATATTTACATCTTTAAAGTCCATCTATATATTGGTCAAAGTATAATATTTAAAAAATGAAGAGATTATAAGCTTTTAAACATTTCATACAAGTTATTGAACTCGGTAAAATTGACTCGTCTAATACTTTGTAGTAAGAGGATATAAAGTATTTCTTTAAAATTAAAATACGAGTGCAAACAGAGCAGCATGCAATAAAATTTACAAAAACATCGTCAAAACTGCAAATACAATTTAATAATTTTTTATTATTTTTGAGGCACATTTTAATAATATTTTGAGCAGCATGAATCGCCAAGCTAATCTTAAATTCTTCATAATTCCGTACTTAAATCACTTTGCAAAAACCATATTGAATGGAACAAAAGTTTATGATCTTATTTTTAGTAAGAGTGACCTTTAATACTTAATAATCCATATGATAATGACTGGATTAGGTTGTGTAAAAGCCTTTTAAGTTAAATTAATTCATAGGATGACTGCTACTCCAAGAGCATATGCAATTTTAAGAAGAATATTCTAAGTACTACTTGTATTTATCATTCCAACATCTTCGGTTAACATCACCATGCAAGGCTGCTAGCTAACTAGTTAAGCCATATCCATCGTTTAAATTTCACGCATATTTAGGGCCTGAAACTTTAGATGATTTTCAGTTTAGTTCTTAATTTCCTTCTCTCATAAATATTCAGCTCAGTTCTTAATTTCCTTCTCTCATAAATATTCAGTTCAACTCAATACAGTCAATCAGAACAGACCCTTAGTGTCTACATTTTCTAATTTAATTTCAGGAAACTTTGTTATCAACACATATTATCGTTTGCATGACTTTAATTTGTAGAATAAGAGTTGAGTCGATCATTGTTTCGAAGGAAAAATAAATATAAATCGGTTTTTAAATATTCTAAATTATATTGATTGAATTGCTAACAAACCCTTTATTTTCTCAACCAAGTTGCTTGTAACTTTGAATTCAAAGTATGTACTTTTCAGCAAAGTTTTCTAAATCCAAAATACAATACGTAACCTTTATATTCCTAGCTACATCTTTCTTTTGTGCAAAAATTCTTACGAGTAGTATTTTTACAAATGTAAATGCATATAAAGCTCATCACAAATTCTACTACTCGTATGTAATTAGCATTAGCCACACCATTAGTTGATGGAGTAATTAATTCACATAAGATAATTAATTGAGTAATGGTGTTACGATAAGGTTACTCCAATGATAATGAGGTTGTGATCATAAATGAGTCAATGAGATTGTTTTTATTAGTCAAATGAAAAGAATAGAAGTTATTCGAATAAACAATTAAGATTACTTTTTCTTGTTATTTTTTAAAAAACTGATATTGCTCGTTTAATGAATTTGGATTACTCTTAGATACAAACCATCGTTACTCTTATAGTCTTATGTATAAATGATGTTATACATACAAACAATACGGATTATTCTTATAACCTAATGTGGCCACAAACAAGGCTAATTGATACAATCTACAATTTGTCATAATATTTTTTTTTAGAAGACGTAATAGATATTAATATATTATTGCATGCTTAATTAATGTCCAAATAATCACAAAACACACAATGATTAGATTAATTTACACAAGGGTAGCGTACCTAATCCTACTATAACAAAAAATATCATTAATGTACCCAAAGTGGTATAGGACTCAACTAGCACTAATAATCCCGTAATTAATAGTAGAACACTAGAACTAAATCACTCTTATTATCTTATATGAGCTCTTAACCTCCGGATTAAGACACTTGATTAAAAATCATATCGAATCAATCGTAACACATCAATCTTACCACATAATCTGGGACCCTCTTGATAATTTTTTTTAATATATTTTTTTTTTTTTATTTGAATAGTCTTGATACTTAATTTAAGTAATCTCCACTTCAAAAATTAAATAATTAGATAAATAAATAATGGCAAAATAGATTATCCAAAACCCAAGCAACCAATGTTACCAAACCTTCTTTTTTCTTTTCTTGCCTCTTTATTTTTATTTTTTTTTTGGATGAAATTTAATCTTTCTATTAGGACTAGTTGTTTTACTCTTCTTTTAATTCAAAACCTAACCAAAATATCAACCCACTTTTATAAATAAATAAAAATATTTTCCAACTTTATTTGAATTTTTTTTTTCTCTCTCTCTAGCTCTCCTTCCCCACCCACTTGAGGAGAGTAGAGGGGGTCAACAATGGTAGTCTAATTTTTACGATTTTCCTATTAAAAATTGCAAAATTTTTCAATTCTCTCTTAAAAGAATGTAATTTCTTGCTAATTTTCAAAAAAAATTGAAAATTTACAAAAATATTGAGTATTAATAAAATAAAAAAAAAAAAAAGAATTTGGTAACATTTGCAAATTGGGAAAGTAAAAAGATGTTTGGGTGTGATTGTTTTCATTGGAACAAAAGATTAGAGTATTTTGAAGTTGAACAATCACCTGAGCCCTTTTCTTTGCCTGCTCCTCTGCCTCAGTGGCCTCAAGGTATGTGCTTCTAAGTTTCTAATTCTAATTTTTTTTTTTTTTTTTTTTGGAATTTTTTGAGTGTGTGATCACTGGAATTTGATTAAAGACTTGATCTTTTATTGTTTTTCTTTCAATTTTTTTGATAAATAAGATTTTTTTTTTGGTTCTGGTTTGATTTAATTTGATTATGAAGTTAGTGAAAATAGGCTAAAAAAAAAAAACTGAAATTTGATGATAATGTTTGAACCTTTTTGTGGGTTTTGCTGCATGTGTTCTTGTCTCCTTGAATTTGGGCAATTACCCAAAACCAAAGTTTGTAATTAATATAAAATTAAAAAAAAAAAAAAAAAAAGAAGAAAAAGCTAATTTTAGTAGTTTTTCTTTCCAATAAAGATTATTCTGGATAAAGTATTTCATAAATTGCCCGTTAATTGATGAGTCTTATATCATAAATCATTAATGGTCCATTAATTGGAGTAATTTCTATATTTTTTTACTCCATAAATTGGATAATTGTTGCTTAGAAATGTAATTTGGTAACTTGTTATCAATTGCTGGATACAAGAAAATTGAAATTAGTTCAATTTTGTGAGGTTGATGAATTTAAAAGTGTTAATTACTTCTTACCATGTAATTGAAATAGTTGATGCAATGATATAGACGAGATTTGATCCGAGGTGTTGGGTACTTACTTGCACGACTTTACCAATTAGGCTAGCAAAATTTCACATAAAACTAAAATCTGTTGTTTGTACATCACTCCCTTTATCAGTTTGATTGATGATTGTTTTATCTTGTCATCCACAATTTCAAGATTAAAGAATTTGTCTTTTTTTCCCCAAGGTGAAAGGGAAATCTTTGTCTTTCAAGAAGTTGTTTGTTTTTCTTCCTATGTTAATTATTAGGCACAGAAAAGCCAAATTAATGTACGTTTGTTTCTTAGTATAAATTAACAATTTTAGAAGTTTAAAGACTTTTTTTGTTTCTTCACATGTTCTTAGGATGCTATATATATTGTTTTGAAGAGGTAAAACTCAGATTTGGTGTGAAGTGATGCTTACTTAATAACTTACTCCGTATCTTGGTACACGCCATTTTTTGCTGGTTTCATGGTTTGGTCATCTACTGCATACATACTTAAAGATGCCTATTGTATTGTGATAATGTAACTGCTGTATTATGATTTTGGGATGCGATTTGCTAATGATCTTTATGACAAATCTGTCTTAGGTGATGGTTTTGCTACGGGAAGGATATGCCTCGGGGAGTTGGAGGTTGCCAAGATCACCAAGTTTGAAAGTGTATGGAGTTGCAACCCATCTCGTAGAAATAAAAGTGCAAAAGGTGTAACATTTTATAGGCCTGTGGGAATTCCGGATGGTTTTTTTTGTCTCGGTCATTATTGCCAATCAAATGACCATCCTTTGTGGGGTTTTGTCCTGGTTGCTAGGGAGGTTAAAGAATCGTCAGATCTTCCTGCTCTACAAAGACCACTTAACTATTCGTTGGTTTGGAGCTCAGATTGTGGTTTTATTTGGTTGCCTAATGCTCCAATAGGCTATAGAGCCCTGGGACTTCTGGTTACAGATACACCAGTTGAGCCTTCGGTTGATAGCATTCGTTGTGTTAGACTAGATTTGACAGAAAGTTGTGAAGCTTGTGATATGATACTTGATGACGATTTTACAATTTGGGAGACGAGACCTTGCAAAAGGGGTTTGTATGGAAGAGGTGTCTGTGTAGGTACATTCTTTAGCAGTACGTATGGGATAATAAATGAAGATATGGTAACTACAGCATGTCTGAAGAACCGCGATCCTGCCCTACACGCAATGCCTAATTTGGAGCAAATTCATGCCCTTATCAAGCACTATGGACCCACAGTGTATTTCCACCCTGATGAAATCTATATGCCCTCATCAGTGCAGTGGTTTTTCGACAATGGGGCACTCTTGTACAAGAGTGGTAAAAGTGATGGCGAGAGAATTGATTCAAAAGGTTCACAATTGCCTAAGGATGGCTGTAATGATGGGGAATTTTGGATAGATTTGCCAAAGGATGAAGTGAAAAGGGATTATGTCAAGCGCGGGAACTTAGAGAGTGCAGAATTGTATGTTCATGTGAAACCAGCTTTTGGTGGTACATTTACTGACATTGTAATGTGGGTCTTTGCCCCCTTCAACGGGCCTGCAACCCTTAAAGTCGGATTAGCCAATATCCCACTGGCTAGAGTAGGAGAGCATGTAGGTGATTGGGAGCATTATACTCTTCGCGTCAGCAATTTCACAGGGGAGCTGTGGAGCATATACTTCTCAGAACACAGCGGCGGTAAGTGGGTTGATGCTACTAATTTGGAGTACATAAATGGAAACAAGGCGATTGTTTATTCATCCAAATGTGGTCATGCTAGTTATGCACATTCCGGAACATATCTCTTAGGGCCTTCTAAGCTTGGGATAGGGGTGAGGAATGATGTTGCTAAAAGCAAATATTACGTGGACTCGAGTACCAAATACAAGATTGTTGCTGCTGAGTATCTTGGAGACAGCGTTGAAGAACCTTGTTGGCTTCAGTACATGAGAGAATGGGGGCCAACATTGATGTACGATGCACGTTCTGAGATAGACAAACTAATGAATCATCTTCCCATATTTGTACGATTCTCAATGGAAAACTTGCTGGATATATTCCCCACTGAGCTTTATGGCGAGGAAGGGCCAACAGGACCCAAAGAGAAGGATAACTGGTTCGGCGATGAAAGATGGTGATCACTTTCAAAGAAGGCTAAGGGAAACTAGAAAAACAATCGTTTTCCTTCAATACCGGTTAGATGGATATAGCTCCGCCCCTGAATATATACATCAGTTTGAGTGGTGTGACGAAAATTGAGTTAGTTGAGTATGTACATATTTGTCTCTCGGTCACCCTGATATCCTTTCTAAAGTAGCTTCCGAGAAGGGCCAGGGGTGTTGCAGAGGCTAAACTCTTGACATAAACTGTGAAATGGTTAATTGTCTGTTTAGAGTGGGATTACCCGATAATTCGTATACTTAAATGTTGTATTATAGCTTGCCCATATTTCCATTTTTCAGTTCATTCAATTGTTAATCCAGCATAGTTTATAGATGCAATGTTTTCCAATGTACATGTGAAATACGAATTATATTATTCCTGCTTCAATGATGCAGGATCTCACTCGAGAAGAAACCTTTTAAGTTTACATAGTAATGTCTAGATAAAATGATTAGATTTTTTTGCTTTGGGTAACTTATAATTTGTTGCAATTTCAATTTTATGTAAAGAGATTTTTAAAAGGATAAGTTTCATTAAACATAATATTACACTAAAAATTTGGTAAAAATTACCCTATAATTAGACAATAAGTCACGATATAGTGTAAAGTTGTACATTTGGTGCTAACATTACACCAACCCAATTGGATTCCGGGAGGGTATTAGTAACCATAATAAACATCTCAATAATTTTTTATTTAGGACAAAAAAAGCTCAAAAATTTACAAAATTGAAGGGTATAATCCATCTTTTTTGAGGAAATTTCGAGGTTTTGGGGTCCGGTGGCGAAAAATCTTGAGACCTAGGGGATGAATCTTGGGAGTCACATATTGCCGTTTGAAACCACATATGATCATTGTATGTTGTCATAACGTCCGCGGTAGGCTTGAGTTTATTAAATTGGTGCAAGTTACGAACAAGTAAATTGACTATTTAAGGGCATATTGGATGGTTCCACTGACTCAATTGGACACCCAGAGGGTATTAGGGACCATGGTAAACATCTCGGCAATTTTTATTTCAGTGTGAAAAAAGGTTTTTAATCGTATTGGCTGAATTCCAGATCAATAGAATAGAAGGTATCCCGGAGGGTATTAGGGACCATGGTAAACACCTCGGCAATTTTTATTTCAGTGCGAAAAAAGGTCAAAAACTACAAAATTGAAGGCTTATAATCCACGCTTTTTGCGGAAATAGGGAGGTTTGGGGGGCTTGGTGGCGAAAAGTCTTGTGACCTTAAGGGATACATCTTGGGGTCATATAATGCCGTTTGAAACCATGTATGATCATTATATGTTGTCATAAACGTCCGTGGTAGGCTTGAGTTACGAAATCAGTGCAAGTTGCGAACGGGTAAATTGACTGTTTAAGGGCATATTGGTGGTTCCACCTACCCAATTGGACTCCTAGAGGGTATTAGGGACTAAAGCAAACATCTCGACAATTTTTATTTCAGGGCGAAAAAAGGTCAAAAAATTACAAAATTGAAGGATATAATCCACGCTTTTTGAGGAAATTTGGAGGTTTCGGGGTCCGGTGGAGAAAAATCTTGACAACAATTGGAGGTTTCGTTGTCATATAATGTCATTTGAAACTATATATGATCATTATATGTTTTCATAATAAACGTCCGTGGTAGCTTGAGTTTACGAAATCGGTGCAAGTTGCGAACGGGTAAATTGACTGTTTAAGGGCATATTAGATGGTTCCACCGACCCTATTAGACTCCTTGAGGGTATTAAGGACAATGGTAAACATCTCGGAAATTTTTATTTCCGGGCGAAAAAAAGGCCAAAAATTACAAAATTGAAGGGTATAATCCACGTTTTTTGAGGAAATTTGGAGGTTTTTGGGCCTGGTGGAAAAAAGTCTAGAGACCCTAATAGATACATCTTGGGGTCATATAATGCCGTTTGAAACCATATATGATCGTTATATGTTGTCATAAACGTCCGTGGTAAGCTTGAGTTTACGAATTCACTACAAGTTGTGAACGGGGTATTTAAGGGTATATTGGATGGTTCCACCGACCCAATTGGACTCCCGGAGGGTATTACGGACCATGGTAAACATCTCGACAATTTTATTTCCAAGCGAAAAAAGGTCAATAAATTACAAAATGAAGGCTTATATCCATGTTTTTTAAGGAAATTTTGAGTTTTCAGGCTCAGTGGCTAAAAGTCTTGAGACCCTAGGGGATGAATCTTGGAGTCATATATTGTTGTTTGAAACCATATATGATCATTATATGTTTTCATAAATGTCCGTGGTAGGTTTGAGTTTATGAAATCGGTGCAAGTTGCGAACAGGTAAATTGACTATTTAAGGGCATATTGGATGGTTCCACTGACCCAATTGGACTCCCGGAGGGTATTAGGGACCATGGTAAACATCTCGACAATTTTTAATTTAGGGCGGAAAAAGATAAAAAAAATTAAGAAATTGAAGGCTATAATCCAAGCTTTTTGCGAAAATATGAAGTTTTGGGGGCCTGATGGTGGAAAGTCTTGTGACCCTAAGGATACATCTCGGGGTCATATAATATCGTTTAAAACCATGTATGATCATTATATGTTGTCATAAAGGTCCGTGGTAGGCTTGAGTTTACGAATTCGGTGCAAGTTGCGAATAGGTAAATTGACTGTTTAAGGGCATATTGGATGGTTCCATCGACCCAATTGGACGGGAGGGTATTAGGGTCCATAGTAAAATCTCGGCAATTTTTTATTTCAGGGCGAAAAAGGTAAAATATTTACAAAATTAAAGGCTATAATCCACGATTTTAGAGGGAATTTGGTGGTGTCGGGGTCCGGTGGCGAAACGTTTTGAGACCCTAAGGGATACATCTCATTGCCATATATTAACGTTTGAAACCATATATGATCATTATATTTTGTCATAAATGTCATTGGTAGGCTTGAGTTTACGAAATCACTGCAAGTCGGGAACGGGTGATTGACTGTTTAAGGGCATATTGGATGGTTCCACCGAACCAGTTGGACTCCTGGAGGGTATTAGGGACCATGGTAAAAATCTCGGCAAATTTTATTTCAGGGCGAAAAAAGGTCAAAAAAATTACAAAATTGAAGGCTATAAATCACGCTTTTTGAGGAAATTGGGAGGTTTCGGGACCCGGTGGCGAAAAGTTTTGTAACCCTAAGGGATACATCTCGAAGTCATATAATGTCGTTTGAAACCATATATGATCATTATATGTTGTTATAAACGTCTCTGGTAGACTTGAGTTTACGAAATTACTACAAGTTGCGAACGGGGTAAATTGACTGTTTAAGGGCATATTGGATGGTTCCATTGACCCAATTGGACTCCTGGAGGGTACTAGGGATCATAGTAAACATCTCGGCAATTTTTATTTCCGGGCGAAAAAAAAGTCAAAAATTACAAAATTGAAGGCTATAATCCACACTTATTCAGGAAATTTGGAGGTTTCGGTCTTTCGAAGCCCGGTGGCGAAAAGTTTTGAGACCATAGAGGATACATTTTGGGGTCATATAATGCCGTTTGAAACCATATATGATCATTATATGTTGTCATAAACTTCCGTGGTAGCCGTGCACCTAAATTTTTTGATATTTTCCCCACAACTTTGTACATGAAGCTACAGAAAGCTTTATGGACATTTTATAATTGTGGACCCTTGCTTCCATTGGCATACAAATCCATTTCCAAACTATTATATGCAATCTTTTCTTTGAAGAAAAAATAGACATAATTATTCCTTATTTACTTAAAGATAACCCTATGTTATGCTCCCCAAATTAATGCTTGTATGAATCTATTTGACTTAAGTTATACACAACATAAAAGACTTGATAAATATACTCCCTCTATCTCTATAAGTTTTTCCTATTTAGACAGTGATTGTCTTACAAAAAAAGTTAAAAGAGTTTTTAGAAACAGAGAAAATTTTAAAAAATTTATAATGAGGTTCCCAATAACAAGGGGGTTGTTGACTTAGGTTGCACTAATTTGTTCAATTTAATTTTAATCCCAAGGCACAATTTTAGGTTGTTTTCTTTTTCTTTTTCTTTTTCTTTTGTTTGAGTTGGGGGAGGGGGGAGGGAGGGATAAAATTTATGTTAAGAGCTAGAATCTAGAGAATAGGGTTGGCTCGCTTAGATCTCAAGCCAAGTCTGCTCAATCCGAGTTTTGACCGAGCCTAAATTAGTTCATATGCAAGCTCAGCTTGTTAACAACTTAACCATAATCATTTTTTTTTTTATATATAGCAATACCATACAACAATACTATATCATCTATATGTATTTATTTTTCATATTAAATACAGGTTTAAGGTATTAAAATCATACTGTACTATATTCATTCCATAATAACAGAACCACTGGACAGAGTGGGCACACTGAATACTTCAGTCTATACAAACTAGTAGACTTAACTACTTAAGAACCACCCTTCACCATTAACACAAGGACTACAATTACAGAACCAAACAAGGGAAAGAAAAGAAGAAGAAAAAAAAAAAAAAAACCAGAAAATTATGAAAAACCAAACAAAACCACATCACTTCATTTTATAAGCATATAACATCAGAAAACCAGGTGAAGGAAACCACTGCCTGAAAAGCTATGTATCTTACATCACTCTAATCTTAGTGACTCTTGATGCCATTGCCATGACCAGAATTTGCCCCGGAGTTGTGCACATTCCTAGGACAGTAGCTAATAGAAGGTGCAGGGGGTTCGGTTTTAACCATTTCAGCAATTTTACCGATGATCATAGTCTTAACATGCCCTCGCCTTGGTGGCAGAGTTGGGATTCCTCCGTTTTCCATCATAACTGCTTTCGTTATGAGGCGAATAGAAGAACAATAAGATGGAGAAGATTACTTGTGTTTTTAGGAGAAGAATGTGTAATGTGTTGAAGAAAAATGGCTGAAGCCCTCCTTAAGTAGTGGTGAAGTGGTATAATAATGCAAATATAAAAATATTAAATTGTTAAGATTTTGACATGCATGATAAATATGCACATCAGCTTATTTATCAAGCTTTTAGACTTACGAAAAGAGTGAATTGCAAGGTTTTGAAAATGAGTAAAAAAGATAAGAAAAAGGAGGGAACGAATATATTTATTCTAGATACGTGGGCATGTATTTTATGTTATTCTGATGCACCCTTAATTAATTGGATATAATGCTATTCAAAAAATAAATTAATTGGATATAATAAGTGAGTGTGATTTTAGAAAATTCTAGCAGAATATGTACTCCTACAGTCCTACAGTGCTGCAGGAAGTGCGCATATCTTCGAAGATTTGAGGGGACTCATCGAAGTTTTAACTTTTGATCTCTTAGGGTGTGTTCCATTCTGCTTTTTTTGAATTCATTATCTTTTCTAAACTTAGTAGAACTTATTTTAATTGTAAATTAATATTGGGTAATCTTTAATTTTTCTAAAATAAATAGAAATAAGGTGAACTACATAGGGCCTCAAGAATACTCGATCATTAAATTCGAACATAGTATTTACTTGCTTTGTTCTCATATAAACACAACAAAAAGATACAATTATGTTAAAAAAATAAAAATAAAAAAAATCTCGTGTGATGCCTCTGATGAGTAGAATGAGAGAGCAATAAAAAAAAGTGCCTAAGTGAGTAAGTTACTGCATGAATTTCAAAACATCCAAAAATAAGTGTTAAAACCTTGCACCACTGCACCTCACAGCCAAAATATATGCTCAATTGCCCCCAAACATACGCTCTTAGATTCATCGCATATGTTCAAACAATTATAATACTAACATGAATCATTATAGAGCTTTAAAAATGTACTAGTGCTTACAGAGATGGCACACACAATATCTCGAAGAAATGTCTCAGTGAGCTTATGACTTTTTTTTTTTTTGGTGCTTAGAGACCATAAGGATAGGATTGATGAGAATCGGTCCCAGAATCTTCTGGAATCGGGAGGGAAACTTTAACCACTTAAGTTATCCCTCTCTCTTTCTCTGAGCTAATGACTTGTAAATGGCTGCTGACTTGCTGAGATTATGACTTGCAAATGGCTGCTTACCACATACGTAGTATATAACAATTTTCATCACCATACCCCCACTAATTTGTGGTAAAAATGAACTGAAATAAGAAAGAACAAATCACAAGTTTCAAGCTTGAACAAAATAATGCTTTTATATCATATTGTGATCCCAAAAAATGGCTAATCATTGTTTGCTTTACATTGTAACTATTTGATCCTAATTCGGATTTTGGAGCAGGATCAGGGGTTAGAGGCCTACGGCTGCCTACCAATGTCAAAAAGGTAGTATAGGGAAAGAATCATCATGGCATCTAAAGGGGCATAGCTAGCAAGATACTATACAAAAATCAAAAAAATTACTAACAAGGATCAAGCTATATGCAAAATGGGCTATCACCCTAACAAGATCCTTGACCACTAACCTTTTCACTTGTTATCCCTATTGAGGTTTTCCCAACTAATATGCTTGCCACATTCCCCACAAACAGTACTGCAACCCACTTTTGTTCCTTGGAACCTCAGAGTATACATATGGGAAATATAGGTGCATTTCCGTACCTGCATACTGTACTTTGTAGGAATATTAGCCAAAGGATTGGAATCGCAAGTTCTCTTCTGTGAACTGCATGATGTGTTGAGGGTGTTCTGATTTTGCTCAAATGTTGACACGTCAACTGGAACTCTACTCACTTCCTGCCACTCAATGTCAACTGGAGCTCTTTGCACTCCCTGACACTCCATACTTCTTCTGAATACTTCCCACGCTAAATCTTGTTCTTCTTTTGTAAGCTTTTCCTCTTCATTTTCCTGCAGCAGCGTCTCATGCTCATGGAAATTCATTATCCATCTGAACCAAGAAGGCAAATTAGCATGTAGGCAGGGTAGTAATAGACTTAACAAATAGGATAGGGTAGAACTAGACAGCTGGAGATGAATTCAATCCATACATAGACGCACAAGGGGAGAGCTAAGCAGATCTAGACAGTGTAGACTTTAAGCGGTTATGAACTAAATTCCGTTCTTTCTAGTTGACACGTTTCTTTTACTATGGTTGCCAATACAAAAGTTCAACGAATAATATCTTTAATTATTAATAAGTAAAAAAGTATAAATATTTGATATTATGAAAATATGCGTTGATAGTTTGATACAATTCAAACAAGATCCCGCATGACTATGTATTATCACAATTATAAATCACTAATTTTTTTTTTTTTTTTTTTTTGAAAATTAAACCACTAAATTCCCTTAATAATTAGAAGAATTGTTGTGTTAAGGAATACCTTAGGCGATGCCGATCAAGTAGCTTTTCCATTAGCGTATCAGAAGAGCAGCTACTGGGACATGCAGATGAATTCAGTTTCAACGAATCCTCAGCCTTTCTGCAGTTCATACGCTCATTATTCACTTCCAAATCAGGTAGCACATCAAGGTTCTCATCATCACCAAAGTCAAAGAGATCTGAAATCTCTTCTTTAGACATGCTCCTCAGGACTTGTTGTCTATCAACCACCCTTGCAGCAAGACCCTCCTTTTTCACCTGCAAAACTTGCACTCTTTAGGAGACCAACTCATAAAAGAGAGGCAAGAAATCTCTTGAAGCTAAAATCTTTAAGTAATACCTGACGTTTGTAGATCTTTTCTTCCAAAGTCCCATGTGCCACCAATCGATAAGCATATACAGGCTTTTTCTGGCCATATCTGCATGAGTGTTTGGAGGGAGGAGCATAAGATAAGGAGACTTCAGAGAAATAAATCAGTCAGAATCAGCAATAAAAATAACATCACACCTCCATGCACGGTATATAGCCTGGAGATCATGTGTTGGATTCCAGGAACCATCGATAATGATTACGCGATTGGCAGCAAAAAGATTGATCCCCAAAGCTCCAGCTCTTGTTGATATAAGAGTACATTTCACTCTTCCATTCTGAGGATTGTTAAATGCATCAACAAGCTTCTGTCTTTCAGAACCTTCTGTCTTTCCATCAATCCTGGCGCATACAGGACATCAGAAATACCACTTAAATGCTAACTCAACATGGCAATTAAGACAGACACAAAGAAACATATTTAAGCAAGTGCACAAGCACACCCACACAAAAAGGAGGAGAAAGAAGATAGTCATTGGAAAGCATGCTCTTTTGAGCAGAAGGGACAAGTTTGGCATGATTCTGTAAGGGCCATCTTACAGGTCAGAAATACATAAATTATACTCCCTCCGTCCCTTTATTACATGCCTGTATTCCTTTTTGGGGTGACCAAAATTAAGTGCCTGTTTCTATTTATAGGTTGTACTTTTTGCCAATATTATTCTTGTTTTGATGAGTTGTTATCATTTTTCTTTTTCTTTTTTGTACTTTACATCAATTCCCAATACTTTCTCTCTCCTAATTCTCAACCACCTTTTTCTTTCTCTCTATCTCTCTCTAACCCCACATGCATATTTGTACTCCCAATTTTTAGTTTTAAGGAATCTTTAACTTTCTTAATTCCCGTGCAAAATGAGAAATAGGCATATAATAAAGGGACGGAGGGAGTACATAGAAACATCAGCCAAACACTTTCAAAAGCATCACTCACTACCCATAACATAGGGTCTGAGATTTTCGCAGAACATTTCCTGAATGGAAAATAAAGTGCAACAGTGAACTATTCCATTGCTGAACCATAAGCAATTAACTCATTTTTAAACATAATTAGTTGGAAGCGTAACATAAAATCAGCTATACAAAATTAGGGAAAATCCTTTTAGTAGATACACACCTATACCAGTCCTTTCCTCGTTTCCAATGTTTCCCCTTCTTACCCAGCCGGGGAAATTTTGATAAATAGGATTCGATCAGATCCAGAGTTGCTATACTCTGACTAAAAACTAATGCTTTATCACCAATTTCGGTGCACACGGTAAGAATATCCAGCAACAAAACCATTTTGCCACTATAGTCAATCTCTTGATAATTATACTGATTAAGAATATTGTTCCACCAACCCTGCAAAGAAAGAAAAAGCCTTAAAATAGATATCTAAATAAAATTGAGTGGAAGGTGATGCTTATACATAAGTCTTTGTATCCCCCCCTCTTTCTCAAACAAACGTGTTCTTTGGTTTATTAATCCATTGTTTATTCACCTTAAGTTACACTTCGTATTATTTTCTGGAAGAAAGAAAAAACAACATTTTATTTTCTAGACACCTTGGTGGAATTTAGACAAAAAAAGTGTCATCATTTGTTAATTAGCCAAGCAAAATTTTCCTCTGTAACTCTACTAAATAAAACAAAAAACAGAAAGATCAACCCTTTCCTTTCTGTAATCCTTTGCCTATTCTTTCCCATTCTCTTCCAATCACCATACAGAACCAAACAAATTACAAGAAAAAAGGTGACTAAGAAGAGCAATACTTACCTCTTGAAGGAAGCCTTTATCAGCTTTCGTCTTTGCCTTTTCTGTCAAGAAGTTCAAGTATACCAGATGAAGGGAAAAAATGTCAGCAAAAAGTCCAAAGCATTATAAAATGATTCAGCCTTCATATTCATATCTACTAACGAGCATAGGAATGGACATGAAAATATGAAGTCCAATAACATAACTGGCCAGAAAATACATGTAATGCAATAGGGTTTCCAGAGAAGCAATATATTTAAAAGTGGCCCATGCTTAATTTGGCAGAATGTTGTGAATTGATTATTCTTTGACATGCTTACCAAATCCAATACTCTCTGTATATATATTTATGGAAGCAGGTTCAATCAAGTCATATTGTAAACAGATGAGTCTAATCACAGAGAAATTATAACTATAAATAATTTTCTATTATAACAGTGATTTTTATTTTTTTATTTTTTTTATCAAAAGTGTGAATTTGTCATAATTTGCAAACAATTACTTCCCCCGTTCTCTGTATACCGGTTACCGATACATACTTTACTGATACATACTTGGTGTCACAGATATTAAGGAATAGAAGAGAAATAGAGAGAGATTAGAACACAAAGCACGTGATGAAGAGAGGGATAGAGATAAGCAGATAGCACATTGCCAAAATAGGTTATGTAGCAATCAATAATGGAGCTTTTATCAAGGAGATGTCGCAATTTTTATATAGCCCTCTGGGCTGTTTATAGCAAAACCAATAAATAAAACCAAAGTGCTTCACCCATAAAGGAAACAGTGCATTCAGCTTGCAGTTTGTTGCTAAAGGAACACCTCCACAATGCAAGAATCTAATATAATCAGCTTCAATACATTAATCTATGAGCAGTATATTGACCATAGCTTGCTAACAAAGACAGTGCTTTACACCTTTACTTGCTTTTTGGTAAAATTTTAAGTGTCCAGAGTTTTGATAAATAATACATGCATCTAATAACCATGAGAGTCTAGCATCTCTAATTATAACATGGCGCATGACAACTGCACTGACCCTTCCCAAATTGCCTGCTATAAACATTTCTAATGTCCTATTAATCTGGGCAAGTGTAGATATCTTCTTTTGCAATCTCATCTACCAGCTAAATTTATTTAGATGTAGACAAATCCCATAAAATTAAGTTCTCCTTTTGTGAAACATTGAATGAGAAATGAATAACATATTTCTGCAAGCTAGTCAAGGGAAAATCTCTGCTATTAACAGGTGACGACTGACAAGTGCACTTTGATAAGGATAAAAAAACTTCTTTAAGACAATTCATAATCCAACAAGGAACTATAAAGTATAAACAACCATGTGCAATACACAGCACAACTACGTTTGCTATTCAGCTATTTAAATCCAAAGTTTAGAGGGCATCAACAACACATATTATGACCATATTTTTGCAGAAATGGCTAGACATTTGAGAGTTAAAAGGAAGGTCGTCATATATGAGACAATGTTTAAATCATTAAAGTCTGGAACATTGCAGCAGAGATAAGTACCTCCAATCACCAAATTGGCATCCATATTTTCATCACTAGAGCTATCATCTGGATTGTCTTCTCGTTTTGCATACCTTCTGTCTTTCATCATTTGCAGAATACAGGGATGATTGCATATCTATCAATTTTAAGGCAGTTATGAGAATTTAAGAGAACAAGCATAAAAATAAATATTCCAGCCCACTAGCACAAGTAAAATATTCCACAGTTAAACTTAAGTCATGTGACCCTTGCTATAATACCTTCAAGTTGGCCACGTTTTGAAAACATTCAGCACGTGCACATTATTTCAGGACAGCAATTAATCTTTCTCTTTAGGGGAAGGGGAGCAAAGAACACTAACAACACTCTTATGTACACTACTTACAACATTTTTTATATTAATGCCAATTGCAGATTGGAGAAAAAATTGTTCAGCAGGAAAAGTGGCTAAATTCTAAAATTTTAAATGTTAGCTGTCCATGTTGCCCCCTCTGAGAAACATTTTTCAGTCCTCTTCTTTGTCCAGCAATAAGGAATCATTTAGTAGTTACACCTTTACTCAATAGTTGGCTGTTTTATTTTGTTGAAAAAGTAATAGTGTACCTGGGCTAAGGTTTGGTAAGCAGCAAAAAAATTCTTCCTTATTCCTTCAGAAGAAGCCTTGTTACCAGTTAATCCATGAACATCAAGAAACCTTTTGTATAATTTTTTCTGCAGTGAAGAAGCCTTCACAGCGACAACAAACACAGTCTTAGGAGGCAAGTCCTTTTTCACCACACTCATGTCCATTCTTTGAACAAACCCTTTTAGTTGTTCATATAGTATGTGTGACCTCTGATTCATTATTCTCACATCTTCAGCAGTAGAATTTGCATGTTGGCCATACTCTATAGGATTCTGAAACCTGTATAGGCAATGTATGTCAGCAAGAACCATGAAAAAACATTTAAAAAGAACAAACAAGAACAGCAGAGACCCACCGATTGCGAAATTCATGCATGCTTCCAAGAAATCCTTCTCTCACAAAATCAACCATCTGTCACAAGATATATATCATTATTTCAAAGATACTAAAGCATCCAGACAGAATATTAGTACAAGCTAGAACACTGACACAGTAATATTCCATAAGATTATTCTGAAGAGGGGATCCTGTCAAAGCAATCCTTCTCTGGCATTTAACTAGCTTTAAAGCTTGAGTGATTTCGGCCTTGGTGTTCTTGATGATATGAGCTTCATCACAAACAAGTATGTCAGGCCCTACCTGAAATGGACAAAGGAAAGGTGAATTACAATGACAAAGAGAAGTCATGAGAAAAATATATTTATGTGAGCAATAAATGGCAGATAACCAGTCTTCAACTGTGCATAATTGCTTCGGCTAGGCAGAGATTATACCAGGAAGCACAGGATCATAACAAATATATGAAGGCATCAGGACACTCCAAATTAGATCAGACCATATGTTAAGTATAAAAGGTCTTACATGTTATATACCTGCCAATAATTTTCAATTTCATATTTTGACACAATGGTTGATGTAAATATCACAAGTAGCCCAAGTTAATATTGCATGACAGAAAGAGAAAATTGTCACAGCCTAGATGAGTTTCTTCATGTTCTAACTACATTTCCATAACTAGCCAGTATTTAATCAGTCAGATAATTAAGGGGAAAACAGGATAGTATCCAATACATAACAGCATCAATAGAAAGAAGATTACAAATTTTCAAACGAGAGGATATAACAAAACTAGGAATGATGTTTATGTAGAACTCGAAACATTAAAATAAAATTAACGCAAAAGAACACCATAATATCATAATAACTGATTAGTGCATGATGTTAAGGAGAGACAAATTATTTTGTCAACCAACTGCCATGTAAATAAGGTAAAGCATAAGTCCTTAAAATTAGATTGCATTTTTTTGTTGTACCCCTTACAAAAAATACCTAGCCTTAATAGAGCCACAAATGATGACACCAAAGGTTTGAAACCTGATTAAATTTAACAATAAAGAGTCCATACTCTTACTAGTTGAAAAAAAATGTCATATCATATGATATTATGATGTTAGCGTAAATATCAAATTTTAATACTAGGGGGAAAAAAAAAAAAAAAAAAAAAAAGACGTTATTGCACCGAGAGATAATGAAAAAGGCAGCTGACCTGAAGTGCGTGGCATATTTCTTTGGCTGACTGACGATCTTTCATGTTCTTTCCAAGGGATAAGTTTCTAAATGACGAATAGCCAATCAAGAATACCCCACCCTTTCTTCTCCACTTCATTAGTAACTCAGCTCTTTGTTGCTCCCTGACCATTGCACATATCAGAACTTGTATAATTAAATGACATGGTGAGTATAAAATAATCAATATTGAACCAAGGTCAGTTTTGATCTCTTAAGCAGTATGAACAATGCATTGTGTCCCATACTCCCACTAGTTAATCAGCATAACTTAGTTTGGTATCCAACTTAAAAGATGAAATTATCGATAAAGACAATGGGGCAAGTAATTTGGGAAAATCCAAAACAGGAAATGGTGCAAGTGAATTGATACAAAGGGAGTACTTTTTTTTTTTTTTTTGGATAAGAACAAAGGGAGTACTGCTGACTTAAATTATTAAAGTTGCACAGTCAAAATCTACTCATTTTGGGTGATATTAAGATTACCTTCCAGCTAGCAAAAAATAAACAGCAGATTAAAATATATATAACACTCCAACTGCAACTGAAAGTTAGTAAATGAAAAACCTTGATTTATCTTCCAGCATGTAAACACGAAGAGGCTTGAATTCTTCAGGCTCCCACTTTTTAAACTCCTGCCGCCAATTATGCAGCACATTCACTGGTGTGACGATCAATGCTGTTTTTAGACCTAAATCAACACTTCGCATAGCAGTGTATAAGAAGGCTATGACCTGAGAGAACAGGAAAGTCAAAGAATAAGCGACCAAAACAGCATGGAGACAGGTTATGCCAATTACTCACTATAGTGGGCATTGATTAACCAACATTGAGGCACTTGAAAAGGAATAAATGCCCAAAAGAAAGTGATGAGTAAACTACAAGCTAGAACACCTCAAGAATTGAAGTAAAATTGAGAAAAGGAATCTACCTGGAACGTTTTACCAAGACCCATGGTATGAGCTAAGATGCAACCAAGGCCTTTATCCCCAGCTTTCACATTTCTGATAGACTGAATGATGTTTTCCCACATAAAACGAATCCCTGCAACCTGCAACAATAGCTTTATAATAATGCTACAGAAGCATAATGCATTTTAAAAACTAAGTTACAGAATGGCAACACTGTGACTAGTTTTCAATGCAATAAGCAGTGACATGTAAAAGGACAAGCTAACAGAGATCAAATGAGCACAAGTCTTCGAAAAAATAACCATGTAGATAAGTAGGAAGGAGAGAAGTTACAAAGAAATGCAATCCAAATTTTTAAAGCTTTATTACCGACAAGCTCAAATTAAGCTCCCTAGCCCTCACATCACTTAGCACTATAACTTGCAAAACCGACCGAACTGAAAGCCTAATCAGAATCGAAAAGTACCTCAAAACCAAAAACTAATTTGATGAAGGAAAACTCGACAGATAAATCCCAAGTTTGGGGCATCTGCCCTTTGTTTTCTCTACTCTCAAGTTTGGATGTAAAAGAGCACCTAGACACCCTCTAGTCCTCTACAGACAAGTGGTCTTATTCCCTGTATTGGAACAACACCTGTCTCAGACACTGAACCTGGACGCTTTTATAGGAGCCTCCCTCCATCCAACATAGTTTAAAACCTCATCAATGCATAAAATTTTAGGTGATACAGTGTGATAGGAATTAGTAAACATTCCTCCATGACACAACACAAAGGCACAACCTCAAGAAAAGCGTTCCTCCACGACACAACACAAAGGCACAAACCTCCACTTCTGTGATGATAGCTTCATGCCTAACCAAAAAATACACTAAACAACCTTGTATGCTATTTCAATACAAAGTAGAGATACTAAATGACCGTATCTACCAAACCCTATGGGTACTCCCTACAATTTTTTAATTAACCTTCATAGCAACACTTATCAGAGGTTCTTTTTAATGTAGCACTAGGTATATCAAAAATGGAGTAATATGAGCAGGACTAACAAAAAAACAGCAACTAGGAATATAAAAATTTGGCAATAATTCAAATTTTAAAAAATAAATAAATAGAAAAATAAAAATAAAAATAAAAAAACAACTATACATAAAGTATATACCTGGTGAGTTTTTAACTTGGCAGAAATGCTTGGAGGAATCCTGACAGCACCCTCACCTTCCTCCCTCACAACATTCACTATAAAACCAGTTGAGGGATCACCAAGAGCTTCAGAGCTAGCACCTTCAGGTAAATCATTACAGGTAGAAGTATTCATCATCATGGGCATGGCTGGGAGCTGTGCTTTGAGAGACTTGAGCCGTTCTTGACGTTCCTGTAATCATCCGACACATATAAAAAAGAATATAGCACCAAATTAAGTTCCCACAATCTGATTTTTATCTATTCAACATATACGACTATACGAGTAATAATACATAGAATGCAAAGTGCATATTTGATGCCAATTGTACCTTTTCTATAGCAATTTTTCTCTTTGTCTCCTCTCCTAACTCAGTATCATCCAAAATCCTTCGAATTTTCTTTTTCCCAGACTTGTTTTTGCTGAGTGGTATAAAACTTTATTAAAGACAACACTTAAGATAACAATTAACAAAAACAGCATTGAGATTGCCTGGTAAAAAATTTATTAGAATAGAAAACAAAAATGCTGAAACACCATAGAACTTGACACAAGGGTTGTTCTGAAACAGCATTGTTCCATACTTCCATTACATAAGGGTTGTCTGCAGCAGCATATGAACTTGACATTTCGTTAAATAAATCTCTTTATGAGTTTTATAATTATTACTAGTCCACAACATCCACTAAAACACCATATTAGCCATTATAATCCATCGTTAAAACCCTGAAGCATAATTATACAGTTTGATCCACGTATAAGATAAATTATAGTCATATGATGACCACTATAAAATTTAAGTAATTACATTCTAAATACTATAATATGATAAGGTTGTAAAAGCATATTAATTATATGCAGAATTCTTATAAAAACTCTTGAACCACAATCATTAAGTGGATCTTTTTCGAATCGTCAATTCATTGTGATAGCCACAACACATTAACACCTGCAAGATGTTGCTTCTGCAGCACCAAAGCCATTATAGTGTCCCAGCAGTACAAGAACATTCCTCTGCTTAAACCTCAAAGTGCATATTTTTTTAAACTACATAAATCATAGCTAGTAATTTTTGCAAAATAGGCATACAATCTTTTTTACTTGATTTGGAATTTTGTACTGCCAACCTAACAAAAAATATGCAATGCACCTTAAAAATGATGTACCGATAGTTCAGAACACCATATGCATGTACTCGTTAATTCCCTCCCATATTAACCGACGTGAACCCATGTGCACACAACATTAGAGATTTTTTAGTAGTTTCAAAACCTATAAAGTTTATTAAGCTTCACAAAAACTAATTATTTTAATATGCTGAGACTAAAATTTTGGTAGCTTCTGGGACAGATGATTAACTAGTACAAAGACTCATTTTGCATTCAACAAAAAGATTAAGGCGCTATTGTCCTCGCCTTCTATTTACTGATAATAACTTAATTTTGCAGCTCATTTTTTTACTGACTTTTTGCTGGAAAAAAAAATTTGCTAAAACTTATTTAAATAAGCTACGCAGACCAGAGGCTAATTAAATGAACCAATGAAATTACGTAAATTTCCGGTTGTCAAAATATGTTCAAAAACTCACTAACAGCTCTGAATACCTGATCGAGTCGTCAATCTCATCATCTGAACTATCTGTATCACTATCAGAACTAGAAACTGTTGATTCCTTTGAGCCAACAGCTTTCTCAAGGTCCAAAGTTAATTGCTGCAGGAGCTCTGGAGAACAGGAACAGCATTTCCATGTACCTTCTGGAAAGCATTCTACTCTGATATTCCTTTTTATACATGATAAACAAAATAAAAGTTTACATGATGTACAGCTTAGTAAGTCATTACTTCTTCCACACCATACACAATAGCGCTCCGAGCACTGGAGATCCTACCAATATATAGAGCCATCAAGCATTAGAAAGAGCCTCCCATATTCTTCATCCAGCAAAAAGAAAAAAGGGCTAAACATATTTGAGGAATTAAGAGAATAAAAAACTGTAAAGGGCAGTGAATAAGTTAAGACTAATTTCATTAGGAAAGCTAAAGAATAGACAGGCATTTCTCATTAAATTTAGAACAACACATAAAAATACACACTGCACGCTTAAGGAGCAGAGACAGGCCAGACAGCTTGCCCACATGGAACTGCCATGGCCCTGATGAGGTGGCCTAAAGCTTAAAGATGCCTCAGACAAGGCCCTGGGTTCTAAATTAAGCAATGTTACTTAATTCTCTCTCATAAGATTAAACCGTGAATCTTATAGCGGTTTTGTACAATATGATATCATGGTGTCTTAGTGCACAAGTTCAATAGTACTTAGTAACATACAGAGTATACAACAATTTTGAATGTAACTTTATACAATTGAATGAATGAATGACTATAATTTTAATTATGAAGATGTGCACCTCACTTTACCTAGGCACGCCTTTGACTCTTTACTCTTGACTCTTGACTCTTGACTCTTGCCTAGACAACAGCAACACCTATCATCTAAAGTGTATAAAAAGCCATTGATACAAAAAAAGGTTCTGAGAAAAGTTTTATAATGGACTGTGGACACATGAATATAAGGCCACATATATAAAATTAACTTTAAAAAATAATCAACTGGCCCAGCTTGAATTCCCATACGAAAAAAGGAAAAAAAAAAAAAAAAAAAAAAAAAAAAAAAAAACCAGAAAGCAATTCAGATCTAGGACCTACCTTCGTTTTTGCCTCAATGACAGATTTGCAAATCCCACAAACAATTACTTTCAGAAGAGGATGTTCATGAATCTCCTTTGTAACATTACCACAGGCAGTGCAGCAAACTTTTCCAAACTCATCAGCAATTTCTTGAGCAATGGGATCTTCTAATGCCTCACGGAAACCAATAAATTGAGCTTCATTATCACTCTCCAGAACACCAGTCCGACTTCTCTTAGCTTCATGGTCCAGAGCCTCATCATCACATGAACGCTTGGAGCCACAAGAAGGTTCGACTGACTTAGCCAATGAAAGCTCAGAAGAATCACCGTTAGACGTTTTTTCTTCCTCTACAGCATCAGCCGAAAGTCCACAATTATCGAGCTTTGCAACTTTCCGATCTTGGCAGATGACATCCTCATTATCACTCAATAAACCTTCAGCAAGGTTGGAGTTCTGTAAAAAGGAATTAAAAAATAAAATCAGCTAGACAAAACAGAGTTAGACAAGCACTACAGGCTCTCAAATGCAGGTTAAGTTTGAAACTCCACTATTGGAATGAAAGCAAGCAGCTATACCAGAATATACTCATCAGGAAGAGCTATCAATCAAATATTAAGATCATTACAGGTCACATCAAAGAATCTAATAGCTGATGAACCATGATATTAGTTTTTTAGAAGAATATGGATACTAATAAATTCATAATAACACACAAACAGCATAATCTACAATTTACTCACTAAAAGTAGACTAGCAGAAAAGGCCACAGTTTACTCAACAATTCAAAAAAATTTACCCAAAAAAAAAAAAAAAAAAAAAGAAGCTTTCCTACACAATTTACAGACACAAACCATAAAACTGGTATTCAAACTTCTAAAAAGGAAGCAAGCCAAATTCACCTGTTTCCTTTTTCTGTTTCTCCTTTGCTTCAAATGAAGCTGATGCTTTTGATCATAACTCATATCATCTTCCTCTTTGATCTGCCAACCACAGATAATACCATAACATCAAAAAGAATACACCATATATCCCAAAATTACAGTATTCGCTTAATAGTCTTCGTATTTATTTGACTAACACTATTACACTACTCAATTTACCTTTTCTTGATTCTTTTCAGTCCTTATCATCCCCCTAAAACATCCTTATAGACTTATAGTAAAAAACATTAGCTTGCACACTTGAACTAATGATAACTTCATTTTTTTTCACAAGCACAAACATCATTAGATTAAAATATCCTTCTTACAGTTTATAATTATACTAATCTAAGTAATTAAGCACAGAAAAACTTAAGCAAAGCACACGATACGGACCTTCCTCTGTAAGATCATATGACATATGGTACGCTAATAATTAAATCGGTTGCAATATACAGCAATATAAAAAGCTGAGCCAACCTTTTTGTAGTTTTTCCTTTGCTCCTGTGAGAGATACAGCTCCTTTTCATTTGCTACAGCATCAGCAAAAAATGGATCATTTGGATCATCATCAATGTCATCAATTTCCTCAACCTAACAGAGCCCAAAATATCAGAAGCTGTGTAGAATGCCAAGCAAAGAAAATACAGATGAAATACAGGCTCTTTTCAAGCCAATAACCATCAATCATAAAAGTTCACCAAGGAAACAGATATAATCTTCCCTTTTCCCAACCAATATACAATGAATTCTTTTCATTTAATTTGCTAATGAACATATTTTCACTCCTACAGAGCCTAACAGTTAAATACATGTCAAAAAAAAATTATACTCGCCTTATATTCCATAAGATATTTCAATGCAATCAGGCCATCAACAATGCAACACAAAAAAGAGGTCACCGGAAATTTAGAGCTCTAATAGATGGCCTATTTATGTTGAGTTAAGGATATAAAATTCATTCAATAGGTGGTATTCAAGTCTAGATAGTGATCAAGAAGTCACCTCAATTGTCCTGCTATAAAACATTAGGTGTCTAGGACCACAATAGGTGAGAAAAGAAAAGGAAAAGAAAATTGGAAGATATATGATTTGATACATTAGGAATTGCTGGAATAGTCTATTAGACATATTATTCTGAATAATTGAAATTGTAGAGCAATCTATAGTTGATAAGAAACGAGGGATTCATAAAAAAGTACCTCATCCACCCCAGGAAATGTAAGCCCCATAGCTGCAGCTTGCTGAGGAGTACTTGCCAAGTATACTGAAGCCCACTGCTTGTTACCAAAGGCCATATCCTCCTTGGATGGTTTTTCTGAGAATATTTTGTGAATAGAGCTCCATTCCACTCCAGGGTTTTCAGTCGAACTCTCACCAACACTGTTAGCACACATTTTTTTGGCAAGAAATCCACTAGCACCCTCCTCCAGAGTTTTACCATGTCGACTGAGATTCATTAATAGATCAGCTACTTACCAAAAAAAATTTGTCATCCTTGATGTGTAAGAATTCAGAATGACATAGACATGCACATACCTCTTTACGGGCCTAAGGGCTTGAAGATCCTTTTCAGCATCCTTAATGGATTCTACAGCATCACTGCCAGCCTCAGTTCCAACCCAATGAGTCCTTTTCTTCCAAGCTTCAGTACGACAAACATTTGGAGCATTGCTTTCAATCCATTTATAGATCCTTGGTAGATCAATATCAGCACCATCCAGTTGCTCCTATAGAAAAAACCAATGACGAAAAGCGGTCTGGTGAATACAAAATGCAACAGCATCATTTCAAATCTACAGAATAGAGAGGAATGCATGTTTTCCTTTTGTTAATTATTGACTTCATGAAACCTTAACCGATATTTTTAAGGTAATAATCATTAACACAAAGCTATAATAATAACATTAAACAGGTCACTAGCAAACAAAAGTTTCTTTGCCTAGTGTTACCTAAGTTGTGGTACACTTTGGTACACGGGTGGATACAAGACACAATTCGCTTCCTATTTTGACAAACTAATCTAAAAGTGTACTGTGCAACACAAGTTGCACGACCATAACACAATTTGGGTCGTGGTTCATGGGGAGTATTAGTGAATTCAGTTACATTGCTTGTATGACAATGAAATACTACATCATTAAAAAAAATAAAAATAAAAATAAAAAAAAGATATGGTTGTGCAAGTAGCCAAGTATCCAGTAAGTCGATGATTATTCAAAATCTTTTATGTAGCAACAAATTCATCAAAAATCAAATCCCATAATTTTGCAAAAGATTAACGCAAAATTAACTACAGCATCTACTAATAACTTAGACAATTAAAGCTTAAAAAAATTAAATGTGCGCAGACTATTAGTTTACTTGCAAAGAAGATAGGTGCAAACCAGTAAGTGAGCACTCTCTGTCTCAAGCTCGTCAAGAGTTTCCTCCCACTGTTCTCTTAATGCTTCCATTTCCTCTGCCACAGCCTTGTCTAACTACCATATCAAAAAAGGACCATAAGCAGACAATTAACAAACTAAAGATAGGTAATAACACCTTTAAGACAGCAGCAATTTACTGACATCATTGCCTTTTAGATTTACAGCCAACTCTACTCTCACTTCCTTCTCAACATTCAACAAAGACTCTTCTTCAAGCGCTTCTTGTGCCTCTGCTGCCTAAAAGCCATAGGAAATACGATTAAGGTGGCCAGTAGTTAAATCAAATCTCTGAGGACACTAGCATTATCGATACGAGTGATACCTTACTCTCTACTTCAAGAAAATCATCAACCAAATCTTGTATCTCGGCTTCTGTCAGAGGCCCCTGAAAAAGATAATCGATACTGAAATGAAAGAAAATAAATATAGTCAGCATCTCATCAAATCTTTATAGTGAAGTTAGGGTAACCTCAGGTTGTGATCCACTTCCTTCCAATGCCACTTCACCATCCTCTTCACTGAATTCCTCTGAAGAAAATTCCTCATAAACCCCGGCATCCTCATCTACATCCCCATCTACATCCTCGTCCACTTTCTCATCTACATCCTCATCAACATCCCCATCTACATCCTCGTCCACTTTCTCATCTACATCCTCGTCCACTTTCTTGTCCACATCCTCATCTACATCCTCGTCCATTTTCTCATTGTCATCTTCCATCCCATTAGGTTTGCCCTCCATCAGTACATATGCGTTAAAATTAGCTGAAAATTAAGCACCCCCAAGCGAATTTGATTACTCCGTATTATCGAAGACATAAAATGAACACATGTAAAAAAGGTCAAATTGAGCATAATACTTCGTATATGGCTTTCAGCAAAAATATACTTCGTATGAATTACAGTACAACATTAATCATAATAACACAAGGTTCCGAATTCCGAGTTTACGAAAGAAGAGAGCAATTCCCCTAAAGCTTATATGATCCGACATTCACAAAATTTTACACAGTAACAAATATAAGTACACACCAACATTCAATAATTGAGCAATGTTCAAAACAACTTATTTCTAACAAATAATCCTCAAAACAACTTATTTCTAACAAATAATCCTCAAAACTACACACAATTTAATACGAGTAATAATTCTTAGGTTTATCCAGTAACGTATAATTTGAAATAACATTTGAGCTGTCCTATGAAAAAAATAAAAATTAATAATAAAAAATAAATGAT
Source organism: Chenopodium album (assembly GCF_948465745.1). Classification (NCBI taxonomy): domain Eukaryota; kingdom Viridiplantae; phylum Streptophyta; class Magnoliopsida; order Caryophyllales; family Amaranthaceae; genus Chenopodium; species Chenopodium album. The sequence continues at coordinate 6,054,613 of NC_137855.1, forward strand.
AAATGTAAGTAAATTCAATATAATTAACATTGAACAAGTAAAATCAATGAATAATTGAATAACAATAACAAAGTTTCGATTTAAGCTGGTAAAGCATAAGCAGAGTTCGATTTTCAATTCAGCTAAAATATGCATAAAACCACATTCAAACACAAATATTATACAGTAGACATTGCAATTTAAATTCGATGAAGAGCTTACTTTGAAAATGTTAGGGTTTAGTGGAAAATTTGAGAAGAAGGAGGAGAGAGAGGGAGGATTTTGGGGGGAAAATACAGGTGTAAAAGAAGATGGAAAGACAAAGAAAATGGAAGAAATTCGAATTTTATGTAGTCAGGACGTGTGATCAGTGAACGTATTATTGGGTTTCGACTTTCGAGATGGTTTCTCACTTTCTTGTACTCCGTATTAGTCAGTCTTCCTAAATTCAAATCCGGCCACCTTCACAAAGGTTTGCCTGAAAGACCGGTAAAATTGACTCGACTTGAAATTGATCATGTATTCCGTATTATAGAGTATTGGGTTTAAAATTTGAAATTAAGGGCATGTTTTCTTTAACTTAAGTTTAGTTCAGTTCAGTTCAATTTTTAATATTCTCCTATTATAAAATATTCAGTTCAATTTAATTTAGTTCAATTCAGCAAATCAGAACATGGCCTAATTAATACTCCGTAAACTATAAATATGAGAGTTGTCTAGTCTAGCAAAAAAAAAATAAAGAAAAAAGGTTATGTTCTCATTTACTGAACTGAACTAAATTTTTTATGAGAGAAGTAAATTAGAAACTAAATTGAACTACACTGAACTGAATTGAGCTTAATTTAACCGAAATTAAGCTGAAGAGAACAGGCCTGAGTGGGTCAAATTCAATTGAACCTGAGATTAACTTGGTCGATTTTGTGACAGTTTTTTGATAAAGAGATGTTTTTTCCAAAAAACAAGCTAGTTCAACTAATCATGGTGGATACTCCGTATAAAGTTATTTATGTCGAACAATGATACTCATGTATGTGTTCAACTCCAAACGTAATTGTCTAAGCAAGATGATGGTTTGATGGATTGATGGACGACGATATTTTAATCCCATGTAAGTAGCTTTTTTAGAAAGATAAATGATTTGTAGAATTATTGAAATTCAATAAGATGCTGTTTGGATACAAGCATTTCATTTCAAATTAATCATTTCAAAATTCACTATGGAAAACAGTGAGAAAAATTCAATTTGGTCCTAAAAAAGAAAACATAAAGAGAAGATTGATATAATTAATCAAATGGCTAAGGACTCAAACTTCAGTTACTCTAATGCATTTCAGAAGATAAGATTAAAGCTCAATATTTTAATGGTGGCAGTCTTTTACCCTAATTCATTCAATTCCCCCTTTTTCGATTTTGTTCACATTTTCTAGTAAAATAAATATTGTCATTCACGATCAGTTGATCGTCATTTGTTTATTGATTCAGTTAGGTTAGAATTCATAATACCCTTTCAAATATTCAATGGTGAGAAAGCTCAAAAGCAAGACCACTTTAATCGAAATTTTATAGTACGCTTCAATGGCGGAGAAAGAATTTAGAGTGCTTGGATATGCAATGATGATGATGATGAAATGAATGTTTTTTTTTAATTTTTTTTATTTTGAGATCTGATGAGTTGAACAACCCAACCAGTTACAAAATCATGTAGAGAGAAAACCTAGAAATGTGAAGTCGTGGAATTTGAAATGACTTGTTTTACCTTGTCATTTCAGTATTTAACTTATAAACTTGTTTAACACTAGGGTGGCTAACGCGTGCATCATAATTAACGATGTTCCGTAAGCTCTTTTAGTTGTTGGCCACATAATAAAGGAAAATATATAAACAAATATTTTTAGGCTATAAATATAAAAAAAGACTAATATTAATGAAGGCGACTAAGTAACTAAACATTTTAATAGGTACGATCATCCAAATACAAATAATTATATGCTTAAAATATTGTTTACCTATATACACGTATATTAAATTTTTTTTTTTTTTGTATATATCCGATTTACACTAATATAAGTGTACATCGAGCAGTATAAGGGTAACTTTTAGTCAATTTTAGGATAACTTTTTGCCTTTTTTTGGGTAACTTTAAACATAATACAATTTTTATATAAATAGACTAGAGGTGATCATTGGGCGAGTCGGGCCGAAGCTAAAAAATTACACCCACTTCTCGGGCCAGGTCGGGCCAACTTTTGGGCCGAAATGTTTGTGCCCAAACCCGTCCAAAATGGTGGGGCCGTGCGGGCTTTTCGAGCCGGACCTAAAAATCAACTAAATATGCGTAAAAACGTATTCCCAAATCCGCCCCAAAAAATTAATTTTTTGGGCCAAATTATGCCCAAAACCCGCCCAAAATCGGGCCAGGCCAACGGGTTGGGCTAACCTTGATCACCTCTAACATAAACAATAAGAAAAGTTTTATAAAGGTAATTTAATTACATTCAATCATTAATAATTGGTTTTTAGTCATTTAAAATTGATTCTTTACTAATAAAGTGTAGATAATGTTTTTTTTTTTAAAAAAAAAGTGTAGATAATTTTTATTTGAATTGGGTTATTTTTACGCATATTGGGGTAACTTTTATTAATTTCAGGGGTAACTTTTAATCACTTTAGGCTATTTTTATAATAGATGTACAATAATTATTGTACACCCGATTTTTTTAAGATTTTGTGCCTATATATTTTTTTTTTGACAGGGAAGTTTGTGCCTATATTAATATTATGTTAATTACCATGTCAAAATATTTGAAGCTATTCACCTCACTTGTTAATCGCAACCCGAATACAAATCAACTTGACCTATATCGCAAAACCCACCGGCTAAGTCGGCGAACCTATCCTCGGCACGACCACAATCACTTTGAACTCGACCCCAGACCCTTTTCTGATAAACCCCAGTATCTGTCATCCTTCCCCAAATTACTCTACACTTCTTCACTCTTTCACAAACACTGCAAAATCCCCCCAAAACCTCAATAATCTCCATGAAATCTTGACCTTTCTCTCACTTTCTCTCCCATTCTCCCAATTTCCCACTAAAATTCTCCATTTCCACATGTTTTCAACATGCCCACCTTCTTCAAACTCCATTGTTACTCCTCTTCATTCAATCCCACATCACACTCTCCCCCATTTCACTCACCACCCCCGTAAACGAAAATTTCGAGCTTCTTCTTCCAAAATTGTAGCAAAAAATCAATACCCATGTCGTTCAATCCTCTTTTTTAGGAAAAAATCATCTGGGGTTTGCTTCTCCAGTAATTTTGAAGCTTCCCAAGTGGTTAATTCTAGTGTAATTTCGAATAACTGTGAAAAAACTGATGTGAAAGATGGTTTGTTTAGTTGTATTTCAAAGTCAATTGTGTTTACATTGTTTTGGATTGTGATTGGGATGTGCCCAATTCGTGGGCATCAACCTAATGCTATTGCTTTGCCTGTGATTAGTAGTTTGTTGTGGGGAAAGAAGGGGAAAATTGTGAAGGAAGAGCCTGCATTGGTTTCATGGAAGGAGCACGAGTTTTCGGGTTATACACAGAGGTTGTTAGAGGGTGTTTCGGGTGTGTTGAAGGTGATGAAGGAGGTTAGGGAAGGGGAGAGTAGTATAGAGGCTTTAGAGGCTGCTTTGAAGGGGGTTAAGTCAAAGAAAAATGAGCTACAAGGTGAGATAATGAGTTCACTTTACGCCGATTTGAGAGTTCTTAAGAATGAGAAGGAAGGGTTGGCTAATAGGGCTGACAAGATACTTATTAAGGTATTGAGGGCGAAAAGGGAGCAGGATAAATTGTTGATTGAGTTGAAAGAGAGTCGCAGAGATGAGGAGGTGAGAGAGAGGATAGATAAGTTGGTGGAGGAGTTGGATAGGGGTGAGAAGAAGTACAATGAGCTGCAGAAGAGGATTGGGGAGATTGAGGATAAGATATCGAGAAGGGAAACGATGGTGTTTAGTATCGGTGTCAGGGAGCTTTCGTTTGTTGAGAAGGAATGTGAGCTCTTGGTGAAGAAATTTACTCGCGAGATTAGGCAAAATGCTAGGTAAATTGGTGAAGTTTGCTATTGATTATTGCTTTTTTACAGTTAAAGTATGCTAATTATAAGTTTCAATGATGTATAAACTGTATATCATAATTGATTAGTACCTTGAGATGGATTAGTTTTCAGTTACATTGGCCTTCAACTACCCTGTGAATTGACAAATTGGAGAATTCCGTTCATCATTGCAATTCCAAGATTTTTGGAACAAATTCTTGTAGATAATGTTTGAAGATGTGTTCTTTAGCACCTCTCTTGTTATTTTTTGAAGATATTAGAGGTTTTGAACATTCAATGTAGCTAAAATATGAGCCTAGTGCTATCTCTTGTATGTAGATTTGCAATCATATCAGCATGTATAAGTCCTTAATAAAAGATTATAATGGTGGTAATGTAATGGTCTGTAACTACGTCACAGAAGAGGCTTTATTTGGTTACTGTTGTACATTGGGCAAACAAGTGATTCCCATGTGAGGACTTTCGTATGGGAAAAAATTGGTCCATAAGCAAATCAAAGAGAAGAGTATTATGTATGGGAGCAACCAATCTTCGTTTTTTTTTCTCTGGCCTTACAGATTATTTATTATTTGTGACGCTGCCTCTTCTCCCTTTTTTTGGGGGTGGTGGTGATTGGGGTGGGGGGAGGGGAGGGGAGGGGAGGTTATTTGAATTTGTTGTTTTGTTAATTGTTACTCTGAGAGAAATTATTGAGATTGGGAATCAGTTTAAGTCACTAGTTTTCTTGGCCTGCTTCACATTGTTCTTTTTTTTTTGGGTCGTTTTTGGGGGGGGGGGGGGTCATTCGGGTGTAGGAGTCTGTTCAGAAGATTCTGTGGGCATCTAATATAATCAATAAGGATAGGGGAAAAAAAGTGCAGGAGAAGGTGGAGCTCCATTTTCATTCCAAATCTCCCCAATTTTATAGGGATGTTTATTAAATAGAAGGAAATTGGATCTCTCCCTTGCCCTCTTTTTTCTTCCCCAATCTATTATCCAAGTAGGGAGCTTGTTCTGCCCCTCACCCGCCGCTCGCGCGCACGTGCGTAAGTGCGTTGTTCCCATTTCCCCCTTTCTCTCCGTATCTTCTTGTCTAAACAAAGTGTAAGTCACCTATTTTCCCCATTGAGGTGCTGGGTGGCTTCTTGATTGTTGCTTATGTTGGGTGATTGCTTTTCTGCAATTTTGCGGATTTTGTAGTTGGAAAAGAATGATAAATCTTTTAAGAAGTTGCAGCTACTACATAGTAATATTTTACGTGATTTAGTAATTTTGTGCCTTGCTATTGGCAAATGCACCTGGATGTTGCCCATAAGCTCATTTCTCAGTAGACTGCTAGTCCTTTTAAATCATATTACTACCTCCGTTTCATATTATTTGCAACAATTTGACATAAAGTAGAGAGGAAAAATGTCTAATCATTGCAAATAATATGAAATGGAGGTAATATTTAGTTTCTAAATCTTACATCTAGCAAAAGGAGAAATAATTAATATTAAGTAGTGTGGTCATCCATGGCTTTCCTATTAAAGCCAATGCCAGTTTAATTTTGTGCTACATCAGTCTTTTCCATTTAATTGGGTAGGGTCGTAGGGACACATCGAATGGTGAATGTTAAGAACAAATGCACCTCATTTGCTGATTTTTGATGTTAATACCTGGCTGCTTGTGCTTGTATCTTTATCTCTCTGTTGCAGTCGTTCCTGTAAGTAAGAAGTCCATCAGAATTTTTTTTAAGCAAATTTGTTTTATCTTACACTATTATGGCTGTATCATTGCAGTCCGCGTGAAATGCCTTCTGTAGCATATTCTAGAAATGATATACAGAAAGGCTTAGAAGCTGCTCAAAGAGAACACTTAAAACAGATGGTATTGCCTGGCGTGGTGGATTTGGATGATGCACTCGGACCACTCTTTGAAGGGGAGCTAACAAACTTTGCACAGCGTGTAAAGCAAGCGCTTGAAGAATCCAAGAGTCTGCAAAGAGAACTAGAGGCTCGTATTCGTAAAGATATGAGAAAACACGGGGAGGAAAAGCGTATTCTAGTGAATACACCAGAGGATGAGATTGTGAAAGGTTTTCCAGAAGCTGAATTGAAATGGATGTTTGGCAATAAAGAGGTCACTGTCCCTAAGGCTGTAAGCATCCACTTGTATCATGGATGGAAGAGATGGCGTGAAGATGCAAAAGCAAAGTTAAAAAAAAGTGTATTGGAGGATGTTGATCTTGGTAAACAATATGTGTCTAAGAGACAGGTAATTTCCCATGCATACTGTTTGTTATAAAGCATGCTCTCTGAGTCCACACACACACCTGTCAAGTAATTGACATGTATGAGTAATTCATGCACGAATGTGTACAAGGTTGCGCATTTTTATGCAGGAGAGAAATATCACTTGCTTGGAAAGAAACAATTTGTGATTCTTAGAAATATAGTCTGCTGAAGGTTTTGCTTACATATATTTCCCAGGAGCGCATTATATTGGATCGCGATAGAGTGGTGTCGAAGACATTTTACAATGAGGAGAAGAATCGGTGGGAAATGGAGTCCATTGCAGTTCCATGTGCTGTCTCCAAGAACCTTGTGCAGTATGCTCGAATAAGGCACGATTGGGGTGCCATGTACATTGGACTAAAGGGGGAGGAAGATAAGGAATATTATGTCGACTTAAAGGTCATACTTTGTAAACAACAGTTAATCTTTAGTGGGTATGGTTTTTGGTGTTTCTTACAAGAACTTATTATTACAGGAATATGAACTTATTTTCGAAGATCTTGGAGGGTTTGATGAATTGTATCTCAAAATGCTTGCATCTGGTGTTCCGACTGCTGTACACGTTATGTGGATTCCACTGTCAGAGTTGAATATCTATCAGCAAGCTCTTTTGGTGGCAAGACTGTCTCATCAATTATTTAATGGGATATGGAACAACCAATATGTCTCTCGTGGGAGAGAGTTGTTGTTGGACGAAATAAAATACATTAATGATGATGTGTTGATGGTGTTTGTGTTTCCGATTGTGGAGTTCCTAATACCTTATCCGGTATTCTTGTTTGTCACATTTTATTTTGTCTGTTTAATTAATTATTTTATTCATTTACTCTTTGATAGTCATTCCAGATTGTTTCCACTCTGTAGTTGAGGATAAGGTTGGGAATGGCTTGGCCTGAGGAATACGATGAGACTATTGGATCAACATGGTATTTGGAATTGCAATCTGAAGCAGAGTATAGTTTCAAATCAAGAAAATCAAATACGCTCCGTTATTACTTTTTCTTTCTCGTCAGAAGTGCTATATATGGATTTGTGTTGTACCATACGTTCCAGTTTATGAGGAAAAAGCTCCCTAGAATACTTGGTTTTGGGCCTTACCGCCGAGATCCAAATTTTCGGAAGCTTGGGAGATTGGTATGTCTTCAGCTTCAGCTTCAGCTTCGTAATGATCTATCCTCTAGTTACAGTTATTGTAACTGCCACCCGATATAGAACTTGAGATGTTAGTTCTTTACTTCTTAATCACTACTACCATGGTATAACAGTATGTTATCACATAATCCTATTTGCTTGCAATAGAAATTTCAAGTGCTCCCAACATTTTATTTTTCTTGAACTTGCAATTCTTTCCTACATGACTAAACCTTTCGCACTCCCAACATTGTGGCTTTCCTTTGTTCCAATAATTTGCAGTGTCATGGTTAGTCTCTGTACGTATTTAGCAAGAAGATTTAGTTTAATACACTTTACTACTATATTTTCCTATACTAATCTATATCAAAAATATTTTAACAGATATTTGTTTCTTGCTATGTGCTGAAAGTAGTATGTGGACTAATTTTAACACCTCTTGTTTTTTAGACCCTTTACTTATTGCATAATATCATTCACATTCAATGAGCTGGTGAGTTAGTTTTATCTTTCATTCCCCTCCCCCTCCCCTGATCTCTCTCTCTCTCTCTCTCTCTCTCTCTCAATCTCTCTCTGATTTGAATGCCTTAAAGCAATTGTAACCTATCTCTCTGATTTGAATGCCTTAAAGCAATTATCTTCTGCGTTTTTTACTGCCCTCTTTTCAGCTGTTTTTTGATGTATAAATAGTGTGATGTATTGGGTGTTTATTTCAGCAAAGGTACGTGAAATTTAAGAGGCGGAGGATATTAAGAAAAAGGAGAGCTGGGGTTGATCCAATCAGAACAGTGTTTGATAACATGAAGGTAAAAGCTTGTATGCTGATTGCTGAGTATATTTTTAAATTACTTCTTGTTGGATACTGATGGCTCTCTGTTCTTCAGAGAGTGAAAAATCCACCAATTCCACTGAGAGATTTTGCAAGCGTGGATTCTATGAGGGAGGAGATTAATGAAGTTGTGGCTTTTTTACAAAATCCAAGTGCATTCCAGAAGCTTGGAGCTCGTGCACCTCGGGTATGTTCATTTTTAAGAATTAACTTTACAGAAAAGTTTGTTGTTTTTGGTGATTGTTATTTTAAGAACTTTGCTATACAGAAAACTAAGTAATAATTCTGTTTTGTCAATAACTCTGAAACCAACTACAATTGAAGAATCATAATAGAATAGATGATAAGAGATATTCTGAACAAACCATGCTCTCTTATGTGGCTTGAGATGGTGTAACTAACCAAGCATTTAGAAATTTTTATCCAAATTATAAGTAGATTGCTATCTGGAAGGGTTTCTGTTGGAAACCACATCATGTTTATAGATGATATCACATTCAAACCACAGCAATAGGCTGAAAGTAACTCTTTCCAGAAACAGAGAACAACAAATATTACTACTTCCATGAATGACTTTGGGGACCTATCAGCTCTATGAAAAGCTCTTGGGGGCTGTTTGGTCAAGGGTTTCAAGAAACAAAATTGAAAGCAACACCCCTAATTCCCTATAATGATGTTTGGTAACTATGGTTGGCCATTCTCTTATTTTTAATTTCCCTTTTTCCCCCTTTTCGCCTTTTTCATTTTTGGAGTTCCCTAAAAGCCCTGTCATGATTTTTTACCCTCCTTTGGTACCCATTTACCTCTACACCATAGCCATATTTGACCTATTTTGACTAACACCACATATAGTCATATACACTATGACCATCTTGACCAACAACCCATGACGACCCCACCACGGCACCGGCTGCCACAAGCCCCAACGGCTCCAGATCCTGATATGCCACACCCACAAGAGCCGCAAACAGCCACTAACTCCCAGCCTCACCACTTAAATCTCCACCTCCACAACCTTTTCCCATAGTTCCAATGCCTTCAACACCTCTTTTAAGTTTTAAATACAAACCCTCCAAGGCACCAAGTCAACAACCAACCAAAAATTCATTTGGTTACTGCCACAAGCCCACAACTACTGACTATGACATGAGACCAATTGGCAAGCATCAGTCACAAAAAACAAGTTGTTTGAATTAGGTATGAATCGGGCCCATTTTGGGTCAGTCCCACTTTCATATTGGATCTGTATCAGGTTGGTTCTGGTTCAAATTTGGGCTGATTCAAATAGGGTCCGGTCCATATTGGGTCTGATTAAATTTAGATTTAGTTTTAATGATGACATCAACGTAATGTCGTAATTTAATTTAGTTATTCTAAGCATATTTTCATTTCTCTTGGGCACTTAGCTTTCGGGACAGTAAACGAGCTTTCTGATTTCGAATAATTTTCAATATAATTTGTGCTATTCGTTTCATTAATAATTTACCAGCTTTGGCAAGCTTAATTGCTATTGAACTGATGTCTTGTTACTTGCAGGGTGTTCTTATAGTTGGTGAGAGGGGGACTGGAAAAACCTCCCTAGCACTGGCTATTGCTGCAGAAGCCAGGGTGCCTCTTGTTGAGGTCAAAGCACAGCAGTTGGAAGCTGGACTCTGGGTTGGGCAAAGTGCATCCAATGTCAGAGAATTGTTCCAGACAGCAAGAGACTTGGTAGATCTCTATAGACATAACTTTTGTTTCCTTTATCTGTATGCTCAAGTAATAAAGAATCTCTTTTCAAAAAAAAAAAAAAAAAAATGCAGAATCCGAGTTCAAGATCTTAAGCAGTGGTGTTAATTTTAACAACTAGAGGAGTATGTTTTGTAGTCTTTGTTACTTACCATCGCCCCCAATGCTTTGGTTTAGAAGGGGGTTCTGATGAATATAGGCTTTAGCTGTACAATTGTGAAGGAAAAAATTTCATCTAATTGCTGATGTAAGAGACAACTTACCAGTCTTCTTCTATCCACAATTCTCATGTCAAATAATTAGCAAAGTATAGTTTTACTCGGACATTTTGATTTAGATCATTTTAATCCAAAGTTGGTAAATTGCTCATTATAGGCTCAATCAACTTTGTTGCAAATATTCAGAGTTATCTCAGTCAGTTCTGTTCAGAAATCATTATGGGGGATAAGAGCAAGTCTTGGAGGCCTTGTTCTGAAGAAGTAGATGATATTCTTCTATTTTTTTTTTTTGAAAGCATATTCTTCTATCTTTTCTAATTTCATAATGGCTTTCCAAGGGAAAGTATCATATTTGTTAAAAATCTCAGCTGTTAATGAAAAACATGGTTAACCGTATACTTTCATTGTAAACCTAAGTAGTTTTGTTTGCTGAATTTGGTTTTATTGCTATGAAGTATCTTGATGCTTTCTTTTTGTGTGTATTCCTCATGAAAGCTGAAGGTGAAAGAAGAAAAAAAAATTCCCTAGCATGTTAAGGCATGGCTACACATGATATTTATCTTCTCAATTATATCTTATTGTACCCTTTAAAAAGAAATTCATCATATACTCCATAGTTACTTTGTCTCTTTTGTATGTGTTTATTTCACTCCAAAAGTTGGGAAGGTCTTTATGGTTTACTAATAATGTTATATGATTCTATCCTTAGGCACCTGTTATAATATTTGTGGAAGATTTTGATCTGTTTGCTGGTGTCCGTGGAAAGTTTATCCATACGAAAAAGCAGGATCACGAGGCTTTTATCAATCAAATGCTTGTGGAGCTTGATGGGTATTCTTCCTTCTATGACCAATTTCTTAGTGTGCTTATTATATTAAATCACTCGTATTAGCTAATTGAATATATGAGGTTGGGAAATTGGATCCAAATTGTGCAGGTTTGAAAAACAAGATGGTGTGGTTGTGATGGCTACTACAAGAAATTTGAAGCAAATTGATCAAGCTTTATGTCGTCCTGGTCGAATGGATAGAATATTTAATCTGCAGCGTCCAACTCAAGCAGAAAGAGAGAAGATATTGCGCGTTGCAGCAAAAGGAACTATGGATCCTGATGTTATTGATTTTGTGGATTGGAAAAAGGTGATCTGAAACACTAATTTAATGTGTTCTATCTTTTGTGAGCCATAGATTTTTTTTCTTGTAGTGCTTTCCTATTATTCCTTACTCTAATTGGAATACTGAAGACCAATATATCTTGTTCTGGTGCTGTACATTTTTTTATTAGTGCATGTAATTATATTTTATGATTTGAACCCATCTTTAGTTGTTTTCCCTGGATTTTATATATTTATTTTTTTTTTTTTATCTGGAAAACAAATAAGAGCTAAAAGAGGCATGTATTCTTTGTCTACTGACTTTACTCTAATACTCTTGCATCCATTTACCCCCCTGGTGGATAAATCGCCGAACAACTGAACAAGTTGTACAGGCAGTGCAGCCTAGCTTCTATAACTATTGATTTATGGTTTTGAGTTGGAAATTGTACTTTCAGAGTTTCAGTGATCACTTATCTAGTTCTATTTTATACTTATGTCAATTCTGAAACAGTTGGTTCTAACTTCCTTGTTATAGGTAGCTGAAAAGACATCCCTTCTGCGCCCTATTGAGCTGAAACTCGTCCCTGTGGCTCTGGAAGGTAGTGCTTTCAGAAGTAAATATCTTGACACAGATGAGCTGATGAGCTACTGTAGTTGGTTTGCGGTTAGTGGCCAATTTTACTAATTTCTCAACTACACTGCTTTTACCTAGGTCAAATCCTTAACATGGAATTTCAGCCATAGGCCTACTTCATCTCTTTTCATGATAATAACCATATAACTTATGATCCTGCTGTTTACATGTAGACTTTCAGTGCTTGTATCCCTAACTGGTTAAGGAAAACAAAAGCCACGAGAAAGATAAGCAGTGTGGTTGTGAACCATCTGGGACTGACATTGACAAGAGAGGATCTACAGAGCCTTGTTGATCAAATGGAACCTTATGGTCAAATTAGCAATGGAATTGAATTATATACTCCTCCACTTGATGTAAGATTTTTCCGTCTATCAACTTATTTTTGTTTTGAGCCATTTGTCCATTACGTATGTCTGGCAAGTTTTAATTGTATACATAGTATAATTTGGCACTTAAATAGTGTCTCTGTTTTGTTGGTCTTAGTATTGCTAATTGATCCAGTGATCCAACCTTGTTTTCCTAAAGATATACAATGCTCTAGATCAATCATATAAGCCTTACATATATATATTGACAGTGGACAAGGGAGACAAAGTTTCTGCATGCTGTATGGGCTGCTGGTCGTGGTCTAATTGCTCTTCTTTTGCCAAATTTTGACGTTGTTGATAATATATGGCTTGAGCCCCTGGCCTGGGAGGTTAGTAATTTTGTAATCTTTTGCCTTTTTATGTTGATTTATTTTTGTACATAAAATATGAGAAAGCTTGCCAAACTGCAATCTGTTAGAAGAATATTCTAAGCAAAGGTGAAAATTAGAACTTGGACGCATTTGTCTCTATGAATAAAATTGATGAGCGCTCCTATTATTATACAATTGAGTTGCTTTTCAAAATTTTCTCATCTCAGTAATGCGTTCATCAGCCTACCATATAACTGCACGCTTTTGAATAATGCTTAAACTTACATTCTTTAATCGTATTGAAAGGTTGAGTTTGATAGCAGAACTCTGTTATTTTCTAGGTCAATTGGCCATATTGGATGTGAAATTTGCTAGAAAGGAGAGATATTTTGCTCTCTGGTTATATCTGTCTTGCTATCCTTATCATATCCATTCTTCTCCTCTCTTTTTTGTTGAGAATCTGATTTATTTTCTGATATATATGTCTGAGTGTTCCTACTTGGAGTAGTAATAAAAGAGAGGAAAACTGGATTGATATGACTATGTGAGGTAATCATGATAAATGGCAGTTCTTTTGTTGAGAATTGTCTCTTGTGCTATACAATCTGAGCTATAAATCTACTTAAAATAAAAACAAAAAAAAGGAATACTGGATTGATATTACCATTTGAAGTAGTCTTGGTAGTTCTTTTTTCTTTTCATGCCCAAGCTCAGGAAGGCAGCTCTATATGTAGTTAGATTGGCTGTTAGTTCTGCTTTGGTTTCCCAAATTTATACTTTATATTTTCCTTTCCCAATTTTAGTTGTTAGTGATTAGTGATTACATATTAACAATGCAGGCCAATAACTTGTCTGGCTGTACTAGTCAAAGTTTTATGGTCAAGCAGTGTAATTTTTTGTGATACCTGTGCAGGGAATTGGATGTACCAAGATCACTAAAGCTAAAAATGAAGGCTCTATGAACGAAAATGTAGAAACTATATCATATCTGGAGAAAAGGCTGGTGTTTTGCTTTGGATCACATGTTGCAGCACAATTGCTACTTCCTTTTGGGGAAGAAAATTTGCTGTCTGCTTCAGAACTGAAGCAGGCACAGGAGGTGGGTTGTATGTTGGGACTTCACATGCTAAATCTTGTGTAGAATTTATAAATACTGCATCGTCGCACTTTTGCTTCTCTTTCATCTTTTCTCAACCTCAAATCAATTAAATAGTGATGCTTTGATGTGAACCTTGTAAATTGTTATTTGCCACAGATAGCTACTAGGATGGTGATTCAGTATGGATGGGGGCCTGATGACAGTCCTACAGTTTACTATCATGGAAATGCGGTATTGTTCTTATACTCAATCTTTGATATCTATTATTGTCATAATTACGGGCAGGAAAGTTAAACTGGTGTTTGATCTTTAAATATCATTAGTGGCAAATCAAGAGGGAGAACTGCTAGATACCTCACTTGAGAGCGCCAGTTGCATTCTTGATCATTTGACAAGTGTCCACCTTCTTTTTTCTCCAACCCCCCCCCCCCCCCCCCCCCCCCCCCCCCCCCTTTTTTTTTTTTTGGTACTACCTTTGTCCATATAACTTCCCATTTGATTACTGGTCAATTAAGAAAACTTGTATTGCCCTCATTTAGCATTAGGGTGAAACTGTGGGCACTTGAAGAAAGAATTTAGAGATGATTTACCTTTTTGGGATTTAACTAGATTTACATCAGCCGATGCATTAAAAGAAGAGTAAAATTATAAGCAGCGCTGATGCTTCACCCATCTTTCTCATTTATTGGTATCCCTTTTTTATATATAATTTAAAATATAACTTTGAATTCTATAAAATCTACTTATTATCTTTAGTTCTGCTGCTTTCTATTATCCTCTATTTTAAATCTTTTACAGGCTACCGCTCTAAGCATGGGAAACAAGCATGAATTTGAGATGGCAGCTAAAGTTGAGAAGGTTTGTACACCATTCAGTTTTTCTAATATATTAGGCACTTCTACTAAGGCTTTCATAAATTTGTTGATGCACCATCCATGATTCAGAAACTGAAACCTTGCGTTTCTTTGGCAGATGTACTATCTTGCATATGACAAAGCTAAAGATATGCTACTGAAAAATCGATCAGTGCTGGAAAAAATTGTTGATGAATTGCTTGATTTTGAAATCTTGACAGGAAAGGTATGACCTGTTCTGCTATTGAAATGATAGCTTGTTTCACTAAGTCGTAAATATGCATAGTCATTATTTCTTAAACTATGTGCCCTAGGTAGCTTACCAATTGTTCCGAAATGGAGTACTTTTCTTATCACCCTGTACTAGATTTAAAGAATTTAGTTAACTTGGATGAATTTGGAAAATTGCCTGTGTTTTTAGCTACCCCCTTGATTTTAGAAGTGACACTATCTCTCTTCACTATATAATCAAGCTTTCTTGATGGTTTTCGTATTTTCTGTTTCCCTGAATAGGATTTGGACAGAATTCTTGAAAGTAATGGTGGAATTCGAGAGATTGAGCCTTTCTCCCTGTCAAGAGTTTATGAGAGTGAGGTAACACTGTTACAACTATGAATAAATTACTCATATTAGCCTACTTATTCTTAGAATTGATAGTTTGGTGCTCTATTTGTTTCTGCAGTCCTTGTCTGTTAGGTATCTCGATGATGATGGCAGTGCATCAGAAACTGCTCTTCTAGGTGCAGCAACTTAGAAATTGTCAAAGGTATGCAGTTGATCACTTTAGGACACAACTGAATGCCTCTATTTCTTCTGAGGCTCAAATCTCTTTCATCCTGGAGGATGATGATTTTGAGTGGGAGTGAGAAATTGCACGAAGACTGGTACACTCACTAATACATGTTTTTTGCACATGACTGGAGATCATTTGTACATACATAGCATGACATGTAAGAAACTGCCGTTTTTTCTTGTTTTTTTTCTTCACCTGACAATTGTGTACAGAAATTAGCCTGAGCTGTTTTGACCTCGAGATTTTGTAAGCAGTTAAGCCTCATGCTTGTAAAATTTTGATCTTTAAAGTAAAAGGTAAATGAAAAATGAGTTTGACCTCTTTTTTTTGTTCTCCATATTACTCTGTCGTCTGCATTGATCATGGATTGTTGTCTCTTTCACCTGCTATTCTTTAAATCTGGCTTTCTCTTTTAATTTCCGTGACGAGGTAAGGAAAGCTGGCGGAGCTCAACAAAGAAGCTCCCGCCTAATCTTATAATACAGATTTCAATGTACATAACTTATAAACGACTACCAAGTGTAGTCTAATAATCTTTCAACTATATCTGTGCTAGAAGTTTATACTAAGAATAAAAAAATGGAAGCAGAAATAGAAAAGTAGGAATCTACATGAGAAAAATAAAAGAAGAGGGGGGGGGGGGGGGGGGGGGGGGGTGGGTGGAAGAATTACAAGCAATGCTGGTAAATACATGAAATTCTCTACAACAGGCCTGTAACTGGGGATGTGCTAAAGACTGGTTTGTCAATGTTAGGTTGATACTCTTGATATCCATTGTTGTTACAAATGCTCTTCCTCCGAGGCTTCGCTTCTTTGAGCATTGATATAACATCTCTCATTGAAGGCCTCTCCTTTGGTAGTTTAGCTGTGCAAAGAAGGGCGATCCTCAAGACCAGTAACATCTCTTCCTGTATGTACTTGCATTGGCCTGATACTTCGGGATCAAGTACTTCCTCTAATCCTCCGTTCTTTCTAATCTTTTCTCGCACCCACCCGACTGAGTCGATTGATTCTCCAAACATTGGATCTAATGGCTTTTTGCCAGTGATGAGCTCTAGGAGTACGACTCCATAACTATAGATGTCGCTCTTCTCATCAACTTTTAAGCTGTAACCATATTCTGTGACAGAAAATTTCATAGATTCAGTTTCTAGGTGTAGAAAATATTAAAAGAATCTCAAGAATTCAAGTTCAACTATAAATGTAAATGATCAATTAATGCACTCCATATTTGTATCAGTTATATACTTCTTCTATTTTTTTTTCTATATTATTTTTTTTTACAGGAATATACTTCTTCTATTTGAATATGGAAAGATCATTATGTGTTATAGGATGTCCGGAAAAAGTTGTCACATTTTCTAAAATTGTAACAGTTCATGATTGGATTCTATAATGTCCATTTTAAATCAAATGATCTGGTTTGGAGGGGATATTTTGTTAGAAACATCTTTGCACAATCATTTCACATGTTTAATTTGCATCAAATAAAAAAACTTCACATGTTTAATCATATGAACGTTTGGGACAATTTTGCAAAGTTACTCAGGAACAGTCTATTTGGGCATCACTTCTGAATTTCCTGGTTTTTGGTTTTCAAGTGCCTAAGTTTTTATGTGGATGTTCATGATATAAAAAATAACTATGTAAAGAATCAAAATGATACTGACCAATATAAGCAAGATTAACAGGCAAGAAAATGGATATGAATACTCACCGGGAGCAATGTATCCATAAGATCCCGCAACCATGGAGATTGTCTTATCCTTGTCAAGCATCATCTTTGCAAGCCCAAAATCAGCAATTCGAGCATCAAAGTTCTCATCTAGCAAGATGTTGTTTGACTTGACATCGCGATGGATCACTGAAGGATGACAATCATGGTGGAGATAGGACAGGCCTTGAGCTACTCCTAGTGCTATATTATACCTAGACACCCAATCGACTAGCATATTGTTCTTTGGACTTTGCTTACTACCGTGCAATGCTGTTCCCAAATTCCCATTAGGCATAAACTCGTAAACCATCATCACATCATTCTCATTATGCAAGTATCCTATCAATCTAACTATGTTCCTATGCCTCAATCTTCCTAGAAGTTCAACCTCTGCTAGCAAGTTTTCCCCTGCTTCAGCGTCACCTGCTGATCTCCACAACTTCTTCACTGCTATGATCGAGTGTGGCTTTTGGATCTCGGCCTTGTAAACAATCCCGGTTCCACCCATTCCGATCACATTTGATTCCTTCAAGCATGCTAATATGTCGGGAGAGGTGAAGTTCAGCCTTTGGAATGCTACAAGTCTCCAAGGCCATTCTTTGTTGCTGCTTGTAAACCACTCTTCTACTCTACTGCTATACAAATACCATCTTCTATACACCATCCTTCCTGCAAAAAATGCTAGCCCGACAGCTAGAATGGCCGATATTCCTACTGCAAACCCTATGATTACATGGTTAATGTGCTTATGTTTTGGCCGACCTGAATATTTTTCATAGCTCCTAGAGCATGGGGGAAGTACGCCACCACAAAGTCCGGCATTGCCTCTGACTTCATTCGGGTTAATAACAGAAAACATGCCATTTGTGGGTACAGGACCTACAAGTTTGTTGTAGGACAAATTGAGCATTTCCAAAGCAGGTGAGTTCCCAAAGTTTTCAGGTATTTGACCAGTTAAAGAATTGTTAGAAAGGTCAAGTTTAGATAAAGTGGGCATTCCTGCAACTGAGTGAGGAATTTCACCTGAGAGTTGGTTTTCCTTAAGGTTCAAAATGACCAGCTTTTCACATGAAGCAATACTCTTTGGGATCACACCGGAGATATGATTGTAGGAAAGATCAAGGACAGCAAGGGAAGGGCAATTTTGCAACTGGTTAGGAATATGACCATCTAAGTTATTCTTAGAAGCTATGAAATTCTGTAAGTTTTGAATGGAGAGGATCCCTGAAGGCAGAGATGAATAGAGAATGTTGTATGAAACGTCGATGAAGGAAAGCGACAATGAGAGGGAAAGATCATCCGGGATTGCTCCGGTTAGATTGTTGTTTCCTAACTCTAGCCTCTCAAGGTTAGGTAAGGTACCTAAACCAGCAGGAATACTACCAGAAAACTGGTTGTTCTGTATTCTGACTCTGACCAATGAAGCACATTTCGAAAGGCTTACAGGTATAGGACCAGAGAAAGAATTGTTAAAGAGTATAAGTTTTGTGAGATTGCCAGAATCACAAAGATTAGGAGGAATTTCACCTGACAAAGAATTTGATGAAACATCAAGAAATTTCATAGGAGAATTTTTACCTAAATTCACAGGCAAATGACCTATCAGAGAGTTTTTCCACAATGAAAGAGCCTGTAAGTTGGTTAAATTACCAATCTCACTTGGTACTTCACCTGTCAGCTTATTGCACATCAAATTCAGAAGCTGCAGATTCTTCAACCTCCCAAAACTCCTTGGAATTTCCCCGGAAATTCGATTATCTGAAACATCCAAGAACAGCAATGATGAAAGATTTCCCAATTCCCATGGAAGCGCCCCCTCAAACTCATTCATGTACAGATAAACTGTATCAAGCTTCTGTAACTTCCCAAGTTGTGCAGGAATTTTCCCACTTAAACTTCCAACAGCTAAGTCTAAGTACTGCAGATTACTCAAGTTCCCGAATTCTGAAGGTATAGACCCATTAAACTCATTATACCCAAGAATCATAGTCTCTAAAGATGACAGAAAACCAAGTTCAGCAGGAAGTTCCCCTGTAAGATTATTTCCTGACAGGCCTAAAAACTTCAACTTCTGAAGGTTTTGAAATGAAGTAGGGATCGATCCCTCGAAGAAACTCCCTCGAAAGTCTAGCACCTCGAGGGAGTTACAGAAGCCGAGATCATCAGGCAATCCACCTTCAAAGTTGTTACTAGAAGCATTGAGTGTAACAAGCCCTTTTGCTTCACTGAAACCTGCAGGAAACCTACCAATGAAGTCATTTTGGCTAAGATCAAGGCTAACTAATGAGGTAAGATTAGAAAGGGATTTAGGCAAAGACGAAGCAAATGCATTGCAACAAAGATTAAGAACTGTCAAACTCTTAAGGTTTTGTATGTTATCTGGTATCTTCCCACTTATGTTCATGTTGGAAAGATCAAGTTTATCTACAAAACCTTGAGAGTTGCACCAAACACCCTTCCATTCACAATGCGAAGCCGGGTTTTTAGTGTTGTTAGTCCAATCTTTGAGCTGATTCAAGGGATCAATGAAGGAGTCCTTCATTGATAACAAAGTTAAGAGTTCATCATTTGGTGTTGCTAAAACAAGAGAAACACAAAATGAACAAAAACATAAAAAGATCAAAACTTTGTTTATAATTTGCATTTTGCTCAATCAAATCTTTCTTCCCCTTTATTTTTCTTGTTATGAAGACATTTTTTGTGATTTTTTTGGATAAAATGGGAGTGTTTTTTGGAGGTTATGATCAGAGATTATGGAAGAAAAGTGGCAGGTTCTATTCTATAAGAAAGAAATAAAGTTAGATTAAAATGATTGATTAGTGAGTAAATTAATTGATTAGTGAGATGATTAAATTAAGTTAATTCGTGAGGTCTTGGGAATCTAAAACAGCTAAGTAATGTTATGAATGTAAAAGTTTTTTGGAGTTATATTCCGACATTAAAACATGGAGAGAATGTGTTTTGTGGTCATTTACTGACATGCTTCTAGTTTGCATGATTAGGATCATGGTCAACCCAAATTATTTTTCTAATTATAATTATGTTATTAATTTATAGTCTTTTGCCTCTAGTTGATTAAATTACATAAATTAACTTCTTTTTTTTTTAGTGATGTTATCTGTTTTGTGCAGTTTTTTCTTCTTAAAAGCCGTAAGTTTTGTACTTGATAGTTGTTGCACATTAGAACTAAGATTATTGGTCAGAGAATTAGAGAAATTTAACATGCTAATTAAGTAATCTGTATCAGTTTATTTTATCCCTCTATGGCCTCTACATAAAGGTCACTCATAAAAATCAATTGATATCTCGTATAAAGTAACTCTTATCTTAATGTACAAATAACACATTTTAAACCTTCTAACTGACTTGCATTATTAATGCATTAGATTTTTTAATTGGTCTTCCATTAAAGTCACTATTTACAGGTTCAAAAGTCACGAATATGATGATTCCTCTCTGTTTCTTTTACGGTATATGACAACTAATTTGAATTTCGAAACCTTACAAGTTCACCGGGATCCTAGACCAATGAACTTTCATCATCATCAACTCCGGTTCCATACTAGACAAGTCTTGATTATTGAAATTGAATGAAAATTCATTATCAATGTGATTTGAGATCAGAAATGTCATTTTCTAATAGAATTTTTGATATGGATGTTTGCTATTTATGCAACTTAAAGCCCCACAAAATCTGATAACCCCACTATAAAGTTTTTTTTTTGACAAACCACTATAAAGTTTGGTATAAGGACATGCACAAAATATGTTTTTTTGTAATATGTGGTTTGCAAAAATGAATAACAGTTGGTTTTTAATTGTAATTATTCCCAAACTTGTCGTCTGACCTTAATTTTGCCTAGAGAAATTTGCATGCTAATTCAAGAATCTTTGCACCTTATCAGGTGGCAAAAAGTTGCCTATTAACGTCCGACATCTTTAATTTTACCTGTGCCAATTCTCTGACTTGATAAGAATAGGAATTACTTCTGAATTTAAGTTAGGTTTATGATTTTTGTACAAAATTTATACCACCTCCGTTACCATTTAGGGTATGTTCTCTTACGTTAAAATTCAGTTCAGTTCAGTTCAACTCCTAATTTCCTTCTCTTATAAAATATTCAGTTCAGTTCAGTTTAGCTCAATTCAGTTGAGCTCAGTTCAGTTCAGTTTAGTTTAGTTCAGCTGAGTTCAGTCAATGAGAACAGGCCAACTTTGGAATATTTTATGTCTCTCAAATAATACCCCAAAGTTGCAACTAGATGTTAACGGAGGTAATATATATATATATATATATTTTGAATGTCCAAAGAGTTACAAAAGACAATAATATAGATGAGATTTGATAACAGATCTTACGTATAACTAAGTAATCATTATAAGGTGAATCAATAAATTATCGAAAGTGATTTTAAACAAAGAAATTTTGCACACTAGATTAGGCACTACTAAATACTAACCCGTCTTAAGGATAGATAAACCTATTACACAACATGTTACATGTCACGTTAACACACTGTTTATAGATGTATCGGTGTTAACATAATATCGAAGATAATCACAACATTTTAGATATTGGCATATTTGCTATACTCATTCAAAAGTCTAAGTAATATGAAATTAATCAAAAGCAAGGAAGGAATATATTTTTTTCTCAATCATAGATTCAAGGTATGTTCTACTGTGGAGTTCCATTCCTTGCCCATTGAACCCCAATACCTTTCACTGATAGCTCATTCACATGCACTTCTCTGTCTTTAATCAACTTCATTTTATTTTTATTTATTTTAATTACTAGAAAAAATCCAAAATAATTAAACGGTGCATTTCCAAATAAATAAAAATATAATTAAATAAAAATTATATAAATAAAAATTGAGATTTAATATTTAAATTAATAAATTATAAGAGCAATCATTTAAGGGACTTGAATGAAAAAGTTGGAAATTGCTGGAGACCATGTGAAGAAGGGCAGCTTCCCAGGCAACATTGCAAAGATAAAAGGACTACTGTACTATCCCATTATTTGTGGGACACCCCTTTAAATTACCTTTTTACCCTTTTCTTCTTAATTATTTATTTGTTACAATAACTATTCAATTAATTGTATGATTATTTGATTTTGGCATTAAACTTTATGAAATCTTTGTGATTTGTGTAAAATTGTAATTGTGCCCATGTTTTGAGAATCCAAGCTTGTGAGAATTAGTTGCCCCACATGGGATTATGCTACACCACCTTCCTTTTTTCATCATTTATAAGATGATTAACTTGCTCTATTATGCTAAATTATCTATTTTAGATTCCACTCTTTTTTATTTTTATTATCTTTGTCTTTGTGTACTTTTCTCCATGCACTTAATCATGATTATTTTTAGGAAGTAACTTATTAACTCACATGTATTCTTTTTAAGAAAATATAGATATCTTAATGAAAATTAAAGAAGGGAAAATTATCGAAAAATGAAATTGTACATTCATCAATTTTATGCATAAGATTACAATCCGAGGCATTGTCTCGGTGCAAAAACTAGTATCATTTACTAGCATTTATTTTATTTTTCTGATTTCTATTCAATTACTATAGCAATGTAAATTAAGGAGAACACAAGAAGGGATCCCGCATTTGGATGGATACATTCACTTTTATGATGAGAGAAATAATGAGTAAAAAATTATTTTAAGATGTTAGAGTGTTCCAAGTTGGGGTATGAGATCATATTAGTATAAAAAAATTAAATATCACTTCAATTAACTAATAAAAAATACTAGTATAAAATAGAGAAGAAATCATTGATGAAAAATTAAGTTTTTGATAAGTTTATGAAAATAAGTGTAATTATAGTCAAACACAAAATCTTATATGTGGCTGACCATACGGTGTGACCATCAATCATGAGGGTTACTTCGTTAGTGACCTTAGTGTTATAAGGGTTACTCGTTCAGTTTTACAGGGGTTACTTTGTCCGTGTTATAGGGATTACGTAAGGGTTACTTGGTCAGTATTACAGAGGTTACCGGTTTAGTGTTATAGGAGTTACTTTGTTATTTTATAAGTGACCACGTGGTGTGGCTAGCCGCACACAAGACGCACTGTCAATTAAATAAGTTCTTTTTGACGAAAAAAAATCATTTAAGTTAACAAAACATTCTCCGGCGGAAATTTCACCGTATAACTCTTGGACTCTTTATCCCTCGATTAATCGAAAATCTGGTGTTCCCCTCAAAAAAAGTTTTGGATAAGCAAATTAAGCATTTGTCAACGACGAATTTGTTGCAGACAAGATACAATTTTTTTTCAACTTAACTTTGGGCCAAAAAGCTATCTGGGCCGAGAAGTTTCAATGAAATGTTGGAAATCAGGTCCATTGGGTACAAGAACATTTGGGTTTGTACCCAGCCTTTGAGCCATCTAAAATTGGGCCCAGCTTTATGCATGGACCGAACTTTATGGGCTTTTATTAAGTTTGGCCTAATAATAAGTATTCTTCTTCTTCGGCAGCTTACTACACAATCATGTAATCCACCAAATGAAGAAGCATTACACAAGTATAAACCTATACTTCTATATTGAATGGGATTACAAAGAAAATCTTTATTTTCCTAACCCAAATACTAGTTAAATAGTTTAACACGAATGATGGATGTAGTCTGTCATGTAGCCATGGTAAGGTGATTAACTAATCGTTAGATTCATTTGTAGCGATTTGGCATTCATTCGAGTCATATGAATTTTGTTATAATGTCAATTACTATAAGAAATATTTGTAGATGAATTTTAGTCCCTATCAATTTTGAATCTTGCACTGGTTCGATTCAAGTCAATATCAGGTCACAAGTCGTCTAGGTTTTTATTTTTATTTATTTGTGAAAGTGACAAAAAAGTAATTCAATTCAAGTTTTGTAAATTGAACCAAGAACAATTTGGGTTAAGTCCACTTGGATTTGGTGTAGTTATTGACTTGTGGTCCATGAGGATTGGGTTGGATAGATTTTTGTGCAAGTTTAAGTTAGGATTTTGGATCAAGTTTATTTTGCCAGGAATGAAATGCGAGTGAAATTAAATCCTATGTATCTCTAATGCCTTATCCAAAATCACAAATTATAAGATGCACCTGCACCACGCCTATACTTTTGAACATTTAGTAAAAAATTCTGAACAATTGCAAATTTTGAACATGTAGTAAAAACATCTGAACATCGCAAATTTTGAACATTTAGTTAAAAAATCTGAACAATCGCAATGCATCATGCCTATAATTTTGAACATTTATTAAAAAAAAATCTAAACAATTGCAAATTTTAAACATTTAGTAAAAAAAATATGAACAATCGCAATGCACCACGCCTCTACTTTTGAACATTTAGTAAAAAAAATGAACAATAACAAATTTAAACGTTTAGTAAAAAATTATGAACAATTGCAAATTTTGAATTATTACGTGTCACACAAATTTTGAAAGAAGTTTGTCTGACTCGTAATAATTCTACAGTTTTGTAATATAAACTGAACATTTACTGTAAACAAAATGAACATTTCTTTATAAAATATGAACATAAAAATTGCATGTTCATGTTCAGTTTTTGTAATGTGTCCATATTTTTTTACTAAATGTTCATTTTTTTGTAAAATGTTCAATTTTTTTTTTTTTACAAAATGTTCAAAAATATAGACGTGGTGCACCTATTTCTAGGTACACATAATACTAACAAAGCTAAATTTTAGTGAAAATATTTATTTCTATAATGTATGAATGGAAAATAATAATCTAAGCACAACAATTTCTTTATTTCATGTTTGGCCCAATTCGTGTAATGCTCAGTTAGTCAATTTTTTCATGGATAGTGACTAATGAGCAACTTATGACTTTAGTGTTAGTGGGTGATAAATACTCATTATTTTTCAATTAATAAACACACTAATCTTCCCCCACCCCACACTAAACACACACACCAAAAAAATTAAAAAAAAAAAAAAAAAAAATCTAATATATATATATATAAAGGGGAGTTTTTTCCCGAGTTTTTAGAGAGTCACATACGATCTAATTTTCTCAGCGCACCATG
Source organism: Chenopodium album (assembly GCF_948465745.1). Taxonomy (NCBI): domain Eukaryota; kingdom Viridiplantae; phylum Streptophyta; class Magnoliopsida; order Caryophyllales; family Amaranthaceae; genus Chenopodium; species Chenopodium album. Next base: position 6,079,799 of record NC_137855.1, read on the forward strand.
TAGGATTATAAATCTTATTAGTAGCCAATTAAATAAGAGATTATTAATTTCTTTTAGAATTAAATATTTCAAATGCCACGTAAGCAAAATTGGCGAATGAGATTTTTAAGTTTAAATTAATTAGATATTAAATGTTATCTTTTAATATTATGAATTTTATCTAAATATATAACAAATTTTAGCACATTAATACAAAAAAAAAAAATCAAACAAACCGTGCATCGCACGGGCTTCATCTAGTTAATAAATAAAATTGAATCTTATTAAAAATGCTAATTACTCGTAATATTTAGAGGTGCCAAAAGTTGACATGACCAGACTTAAGGCTTATTCTGATTGACTGAACTGAACTGAACTTATTAGAGCTGAACTGAATTGAATATTTAATGAGAGAAGGAAATTAAAAACTGAACTGAACCGAACTGAAAATAATCTGAAGAGTATAGGCCCTTAATTCGATCTAATCCAAAAGTAACCCGATTCATATTTCAATTTACATGGAGACAATGATTAAGCATGATTCAAACTCGACCAAAACCTGACCCGACTAGACCTAACAAAACCAAACCTAAAGGCCTGTTCACATTTACTGAACTGAGCTGAAATGAATATTTTATTAGAGAAGGAAATTAAGAGTTGAACTGATTTGAACTAATTGGAGTTGAACTGAACTGAACTGATTGGAACTGAACTGAATTGAACTGAAATTAAGTAAATGTGACCAGACCCTAACTCAGTGACTCAAAATGAGTAATGACACCTCTTTATAGATAATCTTACGAAAATTTGAGTTATGTTATCAAAAAAGAAAAAATGATAGATTTATTTTAGTTGTAAAGTGAAAAAGTCATCATAATCTTTAATTTGTGAGCTTGAATTAATTTTGATAAAAATCATTTTTCATGCATACTACTCGTACAGTAGTCGTATCTTATAATATACTCCGTAATCTTCGTATTAATTTAATTTGTTCCCACTTTATTGGAAACTACTCGTATATGCTCATAATGATTGCGGTTGAACAAGTTGCATTGCGTTGATGATCGAAGGTTGTTGAGGGGGAAGAATTAAAGTAGCAAAATATGAGCTAGTTCATGCTATTATTAATTTTCTAATTTAAAAAAAAAAAAGAAATTTTTTTTTTCTAATTCCTCTTAAATGAAAGAAAACTTTTAATAAAAAAATAAAAATTCTCATCCTTTATCTGATTAAAGGATCAAATAATCAAAGTTCAATTGGCTAATTATGGTCCCAACTCATCAACTTGCATCATCATGTGTTTTATGTGGGATATAAGAAATATATGTATGGCATGGTAGGGTTAGCTAAACGGACCATAAATGCATAATTAACTTGACATTTTTTATTGGAGCTTTAACCATTTTAAGATCTTAACTTATTTTAAGTTTAATCCGATAAGATTAGATATAAACTACTAATAAGTTTAAATTAGTTCACGGTTAAAAATGATCGAAGGGGTAATACATTTATATTTTAAATTTAAACGAACACAGAATGTTGCATGAATATCCACTTTGAAAGATACGTGAGTGGTGCAAAAAAGTATTGTTAGGTGATCTTAATGCAAATTTAGGGCCTAAATTAATGGCTAGGTTGATTTAAGACTATTAGGGCATGTTCTGATTAACTGAATTGAGCTGAACTGAATTAAATAGAACTTATTGGAGCTGAATTGAACTGAACTGAACTGAATATTTTATGAGAGAAGGAAATTAAGAACTGAACTGAACTTATTAGAAATGAACTGAAAATAATCTGAAGAGAACATGTTAGACCCTTATTTTCCAGCCAAAATTAGTACTCCCTCCGTCCTTTTATTAGAGACTCATTTCTCTTTATTATGTGAGTAATAAATGTTTGAAATGAGACTCTAATAAAAGGACGGAGGGATATTGAAGTTCATGTGTGCAATTTGGCAATTTAACATCCAATGCAAGAAGAGACATGAAAACAATGTCCTATTTAGGGCCTATTTTGATTGACTGAACTGAGCTGAGCTGAATTGAACTGAACTGAATTGAACTAAATATTTTATGAGAGAAGGTAATTAAGAACTGAATTTATTGGATTTGAATTTAATTAAACTTAAGCTGTAGAGAACAGACCCTTAGTTGTCAGATTAGCTTTGTGTAATATTACACTTTAATTACACATATCAAAATCAATTCAACTTAAACTATTCAATCGCGTGTACTGAAAATTGTTTGACTAGAAACTACTTATTTAAACCAATCCCCTTCAAGAAATAATATGACTTAAATCGATTCGTAGTTATACGTTGGGTCTATGTATATCATCGTTAGACCATTAAATCAGAGTAAATAATTGAACCATTGGATCGGAGTAAGTGAAAGAGTGTGTTGTGTGCCATTGGGCGTGTGGCTTGTGTGTGGTTGGAACTAGTACGTGTTAATAAGATTATTGGTTTAGCTAACTAAAGAGTGTTGCCTAAGGTTGTTAAAGTTGATACGACATGATAAACCGATACGAAATAAGCGGGTTTGGTGATTGAGTATAAAATATATTCCTGGGCCTCAACCATCAGCTTAAGCTTTTGGTTGAGTTGGTCTTTTAACATGGTATCAGAGCCAATGTGACACAAAGGTCACGGGTTCGAATCTCATCCACCCCTCCGGCCTTCAAAGTGGAATTAATTCGCACCAGGCATGGGTGGGTCTGTGTTGCATCCACATTTCAAGCCCAAAGGGCCTTTCACGTGAGGGGGAGTGATTGAGTATAAAACATATTCCTGGGCCTCAACCATCAGCTTAAGCTTTTGGTTGAGTTGATCATTTTAACATTTGGGTCAAGAATTCTCAATCCATTTAAATAATTGGGTCGACACGAACTCGACACGTAATTAAATGGATTAGGTTGGGTTAAAATTTTCAACCCAAACCGACACGCATAACCTGATTATGTTAATGGATTGAACGTCAACCCGTTAAACTGAATCTGACATGACTTGTCTATTGAAATGATCAAAATAATTGAATTTTTTTATGCCAATCTTACTAACCCTTCAAAGTAGGGATGTTAATGGGGCGGGGCGGGGCGGATGTTGGCCTTCCCATCCCCATCCCCACCTAATATCTTCATCCCCATCCCCATCCCCATCCCCATCCCCGCAGCGGGTTTAATTTTCATCCCCATCCCCGTCCCACCAGGTACAACTCCAAAACCATCCCCGCCCCACCCCCCACTTGGATATCAATCCCCACCTAATCCCCACCAAAGACCCGCCTAATCCCCACCCAAGATCCACCTAATCTCCGTATCTCAAATACAAAATCCTACATAATTGATACGAATTATAAAATAAAACATTCTACACACATTTTTGTGTTATAATATAAGTGTCGTACAAAGTATTATAATTAATATTGTATTTCACGTAATTATTTTATAAATAGCATAAAAGTATGTAATTTTGCTTTAAAAAATATATAAATGTGGGTATGAGGTGAGGATGGGGCGGGTACAAAGTGGGGCGGGGCGGGGATGGGGCGGGTACAATTTAAAATCCACCCCCGCCCCATCACCCATGGCGGGTATGGTTATTATCCCCATCCCCGCCCCACCACCCGCCAAACCGAGACCCATCCCCGCCCCACTGGGGCGGGGATGGGGCGGGTCTCTTACTTGACCCGCCCCACTAACATCCCTACTTCAAACTACCATACATAACTTGGTTGTATAAATATTTTAGTAAAAAAATTTAAGGGGCAAATTTTTTGGTTTGGGCGGACTAAGGGCCTGTTCACATTTACTTAATTTCAGTTCAGTTCAGTTCAGTTCAGTTCAGCTCCAATCAGTTCAGTTCAGTTCAGTTTAGCTCCTAATTTTCCTCTCTCATAAAATATTAATTTCAGCTCGGTTCAGTTCAGTTCAGTTCAGCTCCAATCAGTTCAGTGCAGCTCAGTTCAGCTCTAATCAGTTCAGTTCAATTTAGTTCAGTAAATATGAACAGGCCCTAAATTTACTACTAATTCACTTTAAAGTATTCTATTCTCTTGAAGTAATTAAGTGGGTAAAAGGTTACCCGTGTAACCCGTTTAATAAGCGGGTTAGGTTTGGGTCAAAGGTTTTCAACCTGTTTAATAAATGTGTTAGGTTTGGGTCAAGAATTTATCAACCCGTTTAATGTTGACACAAACACGAACCCGATACGACCTATTTGACAACCCTAGTGTTGTGATGACAAGCTCACAAACTCCGGCCTAATTGTGATGGTTAATTATTTGTGAATAGCTAATCAAACTCTACTTTGTGGATCAAACGACACAATCAAAATGTGTGATCATATAGAATGAAATAAAGTGAGCCGAATGTTAGTTGGATTAGTTGGATAGGTTAAAGGTTTGGAGGTGGTATCTAGAACGGGTTTTGATCGAACTCAATTAAATAAATACTTCGTTCGTACATATATCTTAACACGGAAGGAGTACTATAATTTTCCGTCATAAAGTGGGATATAAGTATATAACTATGTGACTAACTATGTCCCTTAGCTTTACAGCAACTAGATAGAATAAAATTGTGCGTGGTTTGAAGTACGTTGTATAATTTTTGTTGACTGTGTCGAGCTGAGACCTGAGCACGTATTCACGTAATTACATTTGTACTGAATTTACCGATTTGAATGTCATTTGCTTTTGTATCAACTTTTGAAATCTATGCCAGTTTATTTATTTATTTATTTTTTTAATGTAGAATAAAAGAACAGAATAACCACGGAATTGAACATCAAATTAATATCCTTTGAACATCAAGTTAATGGCCATGTTTGGTAATTGGCTTTTTAATGGCTTTTTGGTTAGCTTTTGGCTTTTGGCTTTTTTAGGTGGTCAAACAGCCAAAAAATGTGTTTAGTAATTGGCTTTTTAGTCAGCGAAAAAGCTGGCTTTTAAGTCAAAATGAAAAAGCTGCTTTGAGTAGCTTTTTTGTTGGCTTTTGGCTTGTTGGCCCACAAATTATCTAATATACAGCCAACAACCAACAATTAATTTACCAAACACTTTTATAAACAGCCAGCTTAAACAACCAATTTCAAAAGCCATTATAAACGGCCAAACATTTTAGCTGGTCAAACAAGCCAAGTGAACCAACCAACAACCAACCGCCAACAGCCATTTGCCAAACAAGGTCAATATCTTTAATGGGTTATAAATTTATAATTGATAGATGACCTAAGTCTTCACATATATTCTAAACCAAATCATTGAAGAAAGTATCCTATTAAATTGTTATTAGTTGTTTAATATACTTTCTAATACTATACGGACTGCAACCTTTATCATCGTGATAATTGGCTATGAATATTCCATCTTACTAAGGAAATAGCAAGAATCTCAATCTCCTTATTTTTAATTTTCATTTTTATTCTGTTTGGAAAGAAAAAGTCTATATACAGATGTACACTACACCGGTACTTTTATTTTATTTTTAATTTTTTATTACACAATATTTTGCGGAGAGATTGATTATGGTTAGTTAATCATTGTTTTGGTGCTAATAAATTTTATTATTCATTATCACTATGATTGTGGTTGATCACTGTCTATGCACATCCTGGTCAATTTATTATACACTGCACGTATATAGTACGAATATTTAACTATCGTGTATGAAAAATTTGATACTGTATTAATATTTGCTACATTTAAATTTAATCGTCAATATTTCTAATTATACGAAGTAAACTTCTGTTTTATAATATTATTAATAGGATTTTTCTATAATTTGGCAATGAAGCCGCAAATGACATACGAGTAATATTTTTTGAGCTTAACAAAATACAGTAACAACTAACAAGTGTTTTATAGGCACTCATTAGAACGATCAATTAATTATCTCCTTAAGATATCAATCATATTACGTGTCAACATTAATTAATACAGTAATTGGATGGTAATGATGAATACAGACAATTGCGTTGCTTAATTATGGATTAATACATACTTTATATTATTAGCCATTAGCCTATCAGGTGGACCAATTCTCCCAAAACTGGATAATTACAATAATGCAAGGTCTACAATTAGTTCTTAATATAATTTGTCAATGACTTTAGAGTGTTTCCCGGAATGCAACTTCATATTTCCTCAGATTAGGGGTACTGTCGGATGTTCCAAATACTATGTACTAAAGTATGTGTTGAATAAATTTTTCCTTTTGGACTTTATCTAAAAAAACCTCGTGTTTTACTCGTAAGAAGGATCTCATAAATAAATTTTAGTAAGATGATTTACAACAAACTCTCTTTCCATTCATGAATCATGATCCACCCTTTATACATTTGCAATCGATTGATTACTTAATGACTAAAATTTATCTACAAATTAAATAACAAAATCCTTAAAATTTGCTTGTTTTATTTGGGGTGTTAAAGAGAATTATCATGGATAAAAAAATTTGTAGGAATTAGCTCAAACTTTATTAGAAAATAGAAATGCATAGTATAAGTCATAACTAGTGCATTTACGATATATGAATGGTCAATGGTCCATCATATAACAAACGTGTTATGTGCGCAACATGTCAATTATGATGACGAGAAACAATGATATACTGTTACGTATCCCTTATGAACTAAGAAAAGCGTGATTAGAGAATGAAAAGGAAAGAGGAATCTCATTTTTCATGTAAAAATTACACTCACCACGCAAATTAAATTGGAAAAAGTAATCATTTTCAATAAAAAGAAGATAATTGCAAAACATATATTATAACTTCGATCAATTTATACAACATTTATTTGCAGTGAAATACTCCATATTTAGGGCAATTTGTGGTCGTGGATGGTAAAGAAAACATTATGCTAATCTGTGCATGGATGTTCTTATTTATTTTTTTCTTGTTGGAAACCTCGATCGATACTAATTGTATTATATATCGTAATTTTAAATGACACTACCTACAGTCCTACCATAGAGGTGTCAATATAAATATATATATATAGGGGAGGGATCCGGTGAGAATAGCTTCATATGTGAGAATTCATACTTATATGAGAACTGATTTAAAATTTAGAACATGTGAGTAAAAATTTAGAACATGTGAATAAAAATTTAGAACATGCGAGTTAAAATTTAGAATATGTGACTCAAATTAAAATTTTGAACATATGAGTAATAATTTAGAACATTTGTGTGAGTAATAAGTTTTGAACATCTGATTTAAGAATTAGGATAAGTGATTAAAAATTTATAAAATTTGCCTTATGAAATTTTAAACATACTAGTAAAATTTAGAACATCTGATTTAAGATTATGAACATGTGAATAAAAATTTAGAACATCTTATTTAAGATTATAAACATGTGAATAAAAATTTAGAACAAACTAATATAGAATATAGAAAGTGTGAGTAAAGTATTTAGAACATACGAGTAAAAAAATAGAACATATGCTTTGAAATCTGAAACATATAATTAAAATTCTTAGAACTTACGTTTTAAAATTTAGAACATATAAGTTAAAATTTTGGAACAAGTTATTTAAAATTTATGATATCAAACTTAACTAATTTATGGTTTAGAACATGTGAGTACTAAATTGGAAAATTTGATTTAATTTAGAACACCTAAGAAAAAGTTTAGAACATCAGATTTAAAATTTAGAACATATGAGTAAAAATTTAGAACATAAAGAGTGTTATCACATATGAAAAATTCTCACGAGAGCCTTCTCCTATATATATATATATATATATATATATATATATATATATATATATATATATATATATATATATATATTTATATATATATATATATATATATATATATATATATATATATATAATTCGGGTACTTGGGTAGGGTTTGACGAAGTCGATTTGGGTAGGGTCTATTTCAAAGTTAAGTCATGCTAAATTATTGTGTTTATATGAGACGAAATCTGAAAAGGATATATCCAAATACACTGTCATTGGGTTAGATATATTTTCATGTTATAAGCTTATAGCAATCTGATCTCAATTTCGCTGTCACCCAAAAATAACAAACCGTACATATTTTAATTGTATGGAGCTATTAGAAGACACAATCTGTTGTTGGCAATAGGGACATAATCATAACATCAGAGAGCAACTCCAATGGTTGCTATTAGGGACTAGCTTGCAATTTTAATAATTTTCAAGCTAATAGCCAAACCATTGGAGGATATTTTAATAGCTAGCTTGGCCAAGCTAATGCCAAGCAAATTAGCTTAGCTAGGCTAATTAGCCTGGAAATTAATTATATCTAATAAAATACTAATTATTTAAAAAATAAAGCTGAAAAATCCAAATACTAATTAGCTTAACCATTGTAGTATAAATTAGCTAGAAGGAAGAATAGCTTTGCAATTCTAGGTGGCATAGCAAGCTAATATGGGAATTAGCTTGCTATTGGAGTTGCTCTTATTGCTATAATTTCATCTAAAATTAATTAAACGTTAGGTTATCTTGCTCACTCTTTCATAATTAAGGATGTAACGTTATGTTACTCAAAATAGTCTTTCTATGACTAAATTAACGAGGGCAACTAGTACAAGTAAGAAGTGACTAATACTTCAATTATATGAATGTCTAGTTTCTATATTTTCCTCCACCCCCCCCCCCTCTTTTTTTTTTCTTTTTTTTTTTTTTTAACTTTTTGATAAGACGAGTGACATGAGACAATCAATTCAAGTCTTAATCTTTGTGCTGCCTAAACTTTATTCATCACTTGTCGGCCAAATAAATTGAAGTACTTACTTATCATAAATAATAAACAATACAGTAATTTTAAATTTTAGTTTTTTATGGTGGATCATATTATTCATTTCCCACTTTAAACCAACTACCCTAATTATATTAGGAGCGAGTACTAAACTAATTAAAGTGATTTGACCCTTCTCTCCCCATGTTCTACAATTTTTAAGGATTGAATTTACTAAATCAGAATAGTCATTGTTCAATACAGATTAAAAAGTACGGAGTAATATTTAAGGGTTTTCGTATAGTACTGTAACATTTTAGAAAGAATGCATATGGAATTTGATTTACTTATGGAATAACAAATACTGTACGTATTATAACTTTGATCATATTCATCAATTCATGTATGTAGTACAACGTATATTCATATACAGTAATAAGCAAATTGCTGATTTTTATAAGTGATCCAAGTTGTCGGAAAAGGTTAAAAGCCCTACTATTTGTATGAAATAACTAGGGCCTACGAGTAACAATGATTGTGCACAAATGCACAATTGATAAGGTACTAATTTAAGCTAGGTGTTCTTCACAAAAAAAAATAATAATAATAATAAAATTAAAAAAAATAAAAAAATTAAATTTCTAGGTGTATTTTGGAGAACTAAAATTTTTGCATATACTGTATATCTTAAATCTTAATTAAGGATGTAATTACACTTTGTAAAATTTTCTTAATTAAAAAAATAAAAATTGCTAGGTGTCTTTTCCTATACTTTTTTCTCTTCTAGAATGCAAACTTGAGTATCCTCATCCACCATAGACTTTTCTTCCTTGTTTAACCCCCTTCTCCTCCAATTAATCACCTTGCCACTTATAACAATTTAAATTATGTACAACACAAAATTGAACTATACTATGTAAATTAAAGATATTTTCAATGGAATCTTTAACTTACCCACATGTATTTGTTTATCACATTTTATTTATATAGAATGGATCGGAAAATTATTAAATTGTTTTGCAAACAAAGATACTCCATGTTTAAAAAGATTGTTTTTTTTTTTTTTTCCCTTTTAGCTCACACGATTTTGGATTTAGATTCCAAGTTAAAATTATGTGCTAGCTAGAATCAAAATCAAACCATTGACTTTTGATAAGGGGTATATATAGTTTATTGGATTCCCCTAATTGATGGGTACAATGAAATCAAACCAATATTTAAGGAATCATGCGCCTAGAAATAACCAATGAGAAATCACTTTATATAAATAAATCACTTAGTATGAAGAAGGCTACAAGAACCAAGATTGAAGACATAAAGACCGAGTTAAAAGATGAGCCTTTTGGGAGGATCCAAATAACACTCGATATTGCATTAGGAGTTTTTCTCACGAAAAGAGTCTTCTGATACAATGTATAATTACTTTTAACCTTTACAAAATAAAACAACAAAGTAGACAAATACAATCAAAATATAAAAATGAAGTGGAAATTAATTAATTAGCAAGTTTATGTAATCAAATCAAGCTTAATTAATCAATCACATAAGAAGAAAAGAGAAATTAAAGAGTCTAAAATCTTACAAACTAATATACTATAATTATAAGATCAAAAATTCCCATTTTTATCAATTCTCTCAATTTCTCACAACAATCAAACAAAAAAAGAGATTAAAAACAAGAAGGAATTTTGATCAAGAGAGAGAAAAAGAGAGAAAAGATGTAGAGAGAAAGCCAAGCATCAGACTTGCCTAGAGGTCAACATTCCCTCCAAGATCATGCATTTACCACCATCATCATCAACATCATCATACATAACATGCTTTTAAAGCTTTATTCTTTGATGAAATTTCTTCTTCACATCATCATTATCGTACATAACATGATCATCAACACCCATAACTTTTCGCTTCATCCTGCTATGATGTATTGATGAGATTTGAACTCGTAACCTTTTTTCTAAACTTGAACTTAACTTGTACACCATCTTTATTTCTTCTTCTTTGATCTTCTTCTTTTTCTTTTTCTTCTTCTTGTTCTTCTTCTTTGTCTTAGTGGATTATTAAGATGTAGCAATTTATATAATGGATGATTAAGATGATAAAGAAGAGATTAAATTGTAACTACAAGGTAGAGATGAGAAATATGAGAGATGTAGAAGTTTAGAACTAACCGAGTAGGAGGGTTTTAAATATAGTAGCATTCATGTATTGGTTAATGCTAAATAAAATAATAGTATGTTTCTATAAATAATTTAAAATCTCCAAAGAAGGTGGGGTTATTAAAATACAAGAAAGAATAAAAGCTCCTTTGCCTAAAAAAAAGAGAAAAAAAAAATATGAAAGAATTATGTTATGAGACTACTACATAAATAAAGGGCCTACTTTCACATGTTTTTGCAGTACATGAATAGAGATGGGGAGATGAATTGAAGAATATCTCTCTAAAGTTTGAGGTTGGCATGGGATCAAAGTGGGAATCTTAGATGAACCAATTAGTGAATTCAAATATAGGTTGGGTCCATCCTAACAAATAGTAAAAAGTATAAAAAAAAAATTACAAAAAAAAAAAAAAAAAAAAAAAAAGTTTTTTTTAAAAAATAAAAAATTTAACATCTATGGTGTAATAATTGGTCGTACCATACCTATAAAATTACTGTACATATAATAACATGGTATAAGTCAGGTTATTTCTTGACTATTTTAATCATTTAGGGAGATGGGAGAATAAATGGGAAAAAAAAAAATCTTGATTAAACATACAATAATTAGTTGTACAACAAAGTTCACCATATTTGGACATATACTCAAGAAAGTTGTTATTAAAGAAAAGGTAAAATGATGAAGGTTCAAGACTTGAAATATAAGTTTATAATTTGTTAGTTAATTTATTAAGGTGGTAAGGTTAAATCGTGAAAGAAGTTTAGATCCACCAAAATGTTGAAAACAAGATACTCAATTGTGCTCCCTACCTCAACAAAATACACGAGATATAGAGAGATGACACCCTCTACTCCACGTCTCCACCACCTCAATGTCATCTTAAATTTACTAGTAACAGAATGAGTATTGAATGTTTAAATTTTTGTTGCATACATTATTCTTACTCAACATACAAGATTTAATTGTATGTACTTACCCTCGGTTATAAGAAAATTACTCTTGAGCAAAAACTCTAAAAGATGAGAATTTGAGAAAGTGGAAATTAGACACGCGTACAATGTTTGGGTGACAAAAGATGAGTTGAAAGGTCAATTTGTAACCTACTAATTGCACTGTAAACAAAGCTACAAAAGAAAGCTTGTTAGTCTAAACTATATGCATTTGTATTATTATTTCTTATTGTTTGTAATTATAGTACACTATTAGTATGTTGTTTAATCATACTTTTTGACATTATTGACATATTAGTTACATCACTTTAGTTGGAGTATTTGGATGTATGCATGCCACGTATGTAGGGTCCAACGTTATTAATAAAACGGATACTAATTACTAAACATATTATGGACAAAACAATTATTAGTTCTTGTCTAATTATTATTAAATAAATCCAAATGTAAGAGGTGTAGTCGTATCACTCCAAGATTAGCTCGAATGGCCAACATTTAGCTAGCTAAAGAGTACGGAAGTCCTATTTGACTTTTTACCGTTTTTAAAATATGTTTTAAATCATAATTATTTTCATTTTTATAGACGTAAAAACTATAAAAATTCAATTCTAAAATGATCATAGATATTGAATTGGACTCAACAAAATTTCACATGATGATTGTACTATTATAAATTTCTTATAGATTAGTTAGAAGTTTGGTTTTAAAAAAATAACTTTATATGACAATCTTTAAGGGACTTAGGACTCGATCAAGAAATTATATATTACTCCATATCATTACATTGTTACTAATTAAAACAAGTACCGAGTGGATATATTACACAATTAATCCAACATATATTCTTAGTTCCATAAGCTAACATCATTTGATCGAATTGCTTTCATCAAAATCAAGACACACATTCTATTTCGATAAACGAACATAGATATAAGCCACTTACTTGCATTAGTTTAACTGTTAGTCTTAATTTGTCGGCAGAACAACTTGAAAAGTATAATTAAAATAGTATGGACAATATAATATAATAAAAAATAATTAGGGTAAATTATTACTATCAATGCAATTACCATTGGGTTGCCTTTTCTTGTGTACTAGACTAATTACTATATTGAAACAGACAAAAGTTCATGGCCTGATGATGATCAAACTGATTTAATCTAGGCCTAAATTAAAGAGTTTCACATTATTTCAAAAAAAAAAAAAATAATAATAAAATTAAAGAGCTCATTTGTTAAAATTAAGAGTAATTTATATTTCATATCATATATATCCTACCTTAATTGAATGCGTTCTATTTGCTTGATTTTCTACTTATCTAAACTTATTCTAGTTTAATTAAACGTAATTGTCTTAAATTTAATATAAAAATTCATTAACCATAAAATAAGTAAAAATAAGGTGAAGTAAATGTGTTTTTCGGACAAAATTTCATTTCGGTAATCTTTGGGGGGTATTTTTTTATGAACCTAAAATTCACAAAGTGTTTGATTTCATCTTGGGTACCTCAACCTAGATAATAACTACTCCAATAAATTATTGAGGGGACAATACTTTATGAGTCAAGTGGATTCACGATAGTTGGCTTGGGAAAAAAAAAGTGTAGATAAATAACTTTAATGTGTTAAATTTTAATCTAAAAGGTACTATTTTAAACGCATTGTCAAGTCCATTCAGTTGTGTGAAAAAAGTATTAAGAGAATTAATACTTCATCCTAACTTAGGGTCTGTTCTATTCAGCTTAAGTTCAGTTCAGTTATGTTCAGTTCAGCTCTTAATATCCTTCTCTCATAAAATGTTCAGTTCAGTTCAGCTTCAATTAGTTCAGTTCAGTAAATTAGAACAGACCCTTAATCAAAGTGATATCCACCTTAATTAATTGATGTATCTATAAACTTTGTACTCCAATCATGAGATTAGCGCTAAGTAAAACTTTAGATTAAACAATTTACATACTTGTCAATATATATATATATATATATATATATATATATATATATATATATATATATATATATATATATATATATATATATATATTAAATTAAAAAAAATACAAAGTATTAAAAGGTGAGATTGTTAGATCACTAAAATGAAATTTTATTGAATCAAGCCTTAATTCTCTAATCTTCAATAACTTTCATCATCTACTAAACCTAGATTGTCAAAATTAGACGTGAGTTATTTTTTTAGATTTATTATGTAATTATGAGGATAGATTTACTTTTTTTTTAAACTAATAATAATTTGGTTGCTTTTTAATATTATTTTTCTTTTCTTTTAAAGGTGACTTTTGTGGAAAAAAAGGGAGATAACCCCATCCAATGACAGAACTCACGTGACCTAAATTCGTACAAGCATAAATACTACAAACGTACATGCATCTCTTACTCTTATCCACCAAACTATAAAACCATTGGTGAATGGTGAATACATAGAAAGAGGCTTTTGCATTGGTCCAAAAGCTCACTACAAATAAAAACATAACTTCTCATCATTTTCAATGAAATGGCGGTTCTTGCGGATGAGAAAAAGGAAAGTATTCCTTAAATTGAATGTGGATAACACTCTCAACTAATGGCCCAATGGGAACTTGTTCAATGATTTGATCAACTACCCATTACAATAGTGCTCAAATTTAGGTATTACCGGTGAAATTTAACCGATTAAGAGTGTATTCTGTTCGCCTTATGTCCTTATAAGAAAAAGTTTAAAGGTAATCAAAACTGACAAATTGACAATAGCATAGTTAGGAGTAAACTAAAGGTGAAATAATTTTTTTTTGGGTGGGGGGAGGGGGGGGGGGGTGAAGGAGAATTTGAGTTGTATTTTATTGAATCAACACAACTTAGCTAAATTAATAGATTGAACTTGATATCTTGGATCAATACATATATTGTTAAATCATAATCCATGAAAATTTAGAATTTGTATAAAGTGTTTGATTTGTGATTAAATTTCTCAAATCTCTCCCATTAGGTGTCATCAATGTTTTTTAGTTTAAGTCTATCTAGCATATTAACAAAATATATAGCAATTGAACTTGGGTTTTTTTAATTTTTTTATTTTATTTTTTATATATACATATTGTGCTTTTTTAATTACGATAAATGATCAATTAATGTAATGTAAATCAAATTAATAGGTCTGACCCAATTTTGCCAAAAGTTTGTTTTGATACCTACTCTTGGGCTACCTCTTGAATTGGACTTTAATTTAGAGTATGTGATATTCTTCATATATAAATAAAGTAAATCACATATTAAGATTTTCAATAATAATAATAATTATATAATAAAATAAAATAAAATAAAAACAAAACAAATTTTGTTCACGAGACTTTCATAACAAAATCACAAATTAACCATTATCATAATATCATTACCATTAGCTTCTTTATGGTTATACTGATAGAAATTTATGCTAGAGTAGAAAACTTAACTGGAAAGAAATTAAAGGACGAGGAAATATAAATTTCTTTTTATTTTTTAATTTATTTTTGTAAATACAAGTTTTTTTTATTTTTTTTTTTTTTTTGTGTGTGTGTACTTACTTACATAGTTACATCACCTATTCACGTCATCCCACATAATCACCAACTTTCAACATAGAGTCATCTTGATGCTTCTTCAGTTCTTCCCCACCACCCCCATACCAAAAAAATAAAAAAAAATAAAAAATAAATAAATAAAAGACCATTAATTTGGGAGTACTATTTTGCAGAGAAAATTACAATAACTAAAACCATTATTTATAATACTCGTAATAATAATATTATTAATAATAATGTGATTACATCATTACATACGATTAATACACGAAGTACAAGTATATAGTAATACGCCAAGGTGGTCCAATAATGCTAACCCATGTACGTTAATTCCAAGCTGAATCACATCATACGCAAAAAAAACATTAAAACAATGCAACATTAATTTATAAATATTAGTAGTATTAATCAATAAACAGTTTTCATCCAACAAAAAAAAAAAAAAAGGGGGCACCAATGAGGGAACAACAGCTGGAATTTCCCTAATAGGGGGACCATAATCCGTACGAGATTGCATGCCCTACGATCGACTATACTATAAAGGGAATAGCTAGTAGTAGTTTACCATTAAAAAAAAAAAAAAAAAAAAAAAAAAAAAAAAAAAAAAAAAAAAAAAAAAGAGGAATATGAAAACTGTCAAAAAGAAAAATGTTACTGTTGTTGGAAAAGATTAAAAGAGGAAAAAAGATGGTGGATATTATTAGGGCTTAAAATGGTTTTCATTCATCATTAATGATTTAATGATGAGAATCAACCATGGAAGGAAGTAGAAAGGAGTTGTGATTTAATCATTTAACTAGCCTTTTGACCCGTTCGATGCACGGGTTCTTACCTAAGTTATTTCATATGTAGGTATGTTTTTCAATAGTTGAAACTTTTGATATGAAATACGAAGTAATTGTTTCACTGCTAAAACTTAAAGGGGAAAAAAAATGAGGGTAGAACTATGGAAAAAGATAATGAAATTTAGTTACGTATATATACATGAAGATTGTAGGATATGAAATGACATATTAGTTTAAGTTATGTTTTAAGTCTAGGAATTAAAAAGACAATTTTTATATAATTCAATTCATATGTTTATGTGAAGTATATTAATTGGTTCAACTTTATTTTATTATGAGGGAAATGAAACACTTCATTTTCTTAATTGAATTTGCAAGTTATGGAATACATTAAGACTTAAACAAAAAAATTAAAAGGGGTGACATGTGTCATATGTGGTATTGAGTGACTTGTGATGACATGTGTCATATGAAAAATTATGGTTTGTGTTTTTAAATACTAAGTATAGATATAGATATAGATTATTCACATACACACTTGTGACCACATATTTCATTACGAGTATGTTCTTTGGTACAATAATTGGTATATATATGTCTATAATTTTTTTTTTCTTAATCGCGATATATATGATTTCTGGACACATATTATGAATAAATTTATTTAAAAGGTAGAAGACTAAATTTAAAAGTTTAAAATAACTTGAATAATGTTGAAAATCAAAATTTAGTGGTTGTTTCACAATTCACAGACTATCATTATAGTTATGTCAACGAGCCGCTGTCACCAACAATGGTGGGACACTGGGACTTGGGTAGCTATTTAAAAAGAAGTAACGTAAATTTAAACATGACCTAAGCTATTTACCTCTTAAATGTTTTGAAATATGTTCGGGTTTCTCTCTATCATTCTTTTAAATTAGAATGTTACATTATCATCCATTTGACAGGTACAAGGTACAGTTTGCAACTTTCATTCTCAAAATAATTTAAGGTACGGAGAATACTGCATGCATATAAAAGTAAACCATATGCGAACATCAATAAAACGTGGGATAAGTTTCTTCTAAGGGTCATCATCTAATAATGGTACAACGCCTTTGTTGTGCATTTAAATTTCAAATTAAGAACTATGAAAATTCAACACAAAACCAAAGCCAAAAAATTAATCTAGAAAAAAAAAATAAAAACCTAGGAAATCATTATCTTCTTATATTTTTTTTGGAGAAGGAAGATAGATGTGAGGGGAATGGGCCTCCACATTTCCCATATTATAAATATAGTCACATGCTTAATTATCTTTTGGCCCCATGTATAGAATGGAAATGTTCGAGATTAAATTGTGGTTATCTGATCCAAAAAATTTAAATAAAAGAAAGTGAAGGATAGCTCAAGTGGTTAGAGCTTTATTCTTGGTTTCAGGGGATTATGAGCTGAGAGCCTGAGATCGATTCTCATCATCCGCCCTTACAGCTCTCTAAACAATAACAACAAAAAAAACAAATAAATAAAATAAAATAAAAATAAATATAACTCTTAAATCACATTTGCCTACAAAGTTTTCCTGTACGTAGTATATATTTAGAATATAGAAGTAAAAATCTATACCTAACTACAAATTATTTAACTGGACTGAACTCTAATACCAAACTACACACTAAATGTGATACAAGTATTAAATCCATACTATTTCTTCAATATCATCGTACGTAAATCCTAAGAGAATGAGTCAATGAGACACAACTATTTAAAAACTTCATTCTCAGAATTTTATCTCCTTAATTTATTGTTGTTCTATGAACAATACATGAAATTTCCCCTAATAGTCTGTTTTTCATTTGCAAATACAATTAGATATAATATGCAAGTATTTAATTTTCTTACAATATCAAAATTGAATCACAAGTTTACAACTTCTCTACTTTTGAAAATTAAGCTCAAACCAAAAGTTGATTTTAAATTTTTGAGAAATTGAATATTAGAAATTTATGACCAATAAAAAGTAGCCAAGTTTGCAACTTTACAAGATACAAAGTTGAAATTAAAACCTTAATATTCAAACTAGTACTCCTAATAACATAGGACAGATTAATGACAAAATCAAGATTACTACAGAATTTGGTCCACCAAGAGTTGACTAAGCTTGTGATTGGCATTCTTTGAAGATAAAAGACTTCAAAAGAGTATCAATTCATAATCAAGTGATTCAATACAAGTCTCCAAAAAAATTACTAGACATTCCTTCCTTTGCTGTTATTATTACTTTTTTTTTTTGAACGGGTGCGTGATGATATTATTACTTTACTTTTCCTGTTTGTAGATATTTTTTTAATCTAGCCTTAGGGCCTGTTCACATTTACTTAATTTCAGTTCAGTTCAATTCAGCTCTTAATTTCCCTCTCTCATAAAATATTAATTTTAGCTCAATTCAGTTCAGTTCAGCTCCAATCAGTTCAGTCCAGTTCAGCTCCAATCAGTTCGGTTCAGTTCATTCAGTAAATGTGAACAGACCCTTAATCAATTAATTTGATATAAATTTAAAACCGATGTATCAATTCAAAATGAACCATATGGGTTCAAGTCAAATTTGACACGGCCACAATTATTGAATACAAGATTTAAAAGTTTATACGAAGTATGTATAACCTACAAGCAAAGAACTCCTTTTCAATGCAACTGCATTTTAGCAAATAGCAATCATAAATTTACAAGAATGAAGAAATACTTGGTGATCAATAATCTAATTGTGAACAAAATTTCACTTTCAAGAGCATTTTTTGCTATTTTACTTGTAACCATTAATACACTAAATTATTTTTGCAAGTAAACTATTTAGAGAAAAGTGGTCCAATTTTCATTACCAATTTTGTAATGGCTATCAAATATAACAACCTTCAAATAATCAAAATTTTTAAATATAAAAATAATACTACTATTAGAAATATAGTGGTCTTGAAAATGATAAGTGAAGACAAGAAGAAAATGACAATTTGTTGCCAAGTGCAAATGGACCGACTACCGGCGGCTAGCCAGTTGCCTACTGCTCAAAGTAAATATTATTAATTTTTTTTTTGTTGGGGTAACAATGTAACATTTGCTTTCATTGGCCTCTAACACAGTAACACCTAATATTAGCTTTTAACCACTAATAAATCTAAAATTAAATATTCAAAAAAAAAAAATCATTTATATATAGAGTACTTTGACTTTGTTCTTTTCACGTGATATAAAATATTTCAGATTAGAATTTTTCTGATCTACTCCGTATGATTTAATCCGAATTACTTAAATAAGCTGATTTGATTGTCTGATTTAATTGAACTTTGATCTTAGTTAGTTGTACATTAATGCAATAACGCATAAGTAAAAATATTATCAAATTGAAATTTGTTAAATTTGTCTTAATATGAAAATAAGCAAACATAATTTGGTTATAATTTTTTATTTGTCTGATTTTAAACAATTAGTAATAATTTTTTATTTGGTGTTTATTAAGCATGTGATGTTCGTCATTATGCTTTTCTTGCCTCTCGGTTACGATCTATTGGGTTGCAGACAAAGCTTTTACGGCATGCTGGCGTTGTTGGCCTTGGTCGAGCCTAATAAGCGGATGCGTTGAGTCTGTTTAATGAAATGGTTGAGTATGAGTCTGACATTTTGAGTAATCCTAGTGAGTTCGTTGCCCCTAAACTCATGAAGAAATTGGCAAATATATGCTTCACAAAGGTTATCGCTTCTGCAGAATCCACCTTCTCTTTATCTCCTCAACAATCAGCATTGTGGAAATCGCAGCAAGGGGATCACACCTCTACTTGGCTTCGGGCAGAGCCTATTTCAAGGTTGGGTCAGACGATGAACACAAAGACTTACCGATGTGTGTTGTGCTACCGCTTGGGTGTTCCAATATTCTCTGTCTCGACGTCGTGCTCTGATTGTTTAAGGGTTTTCACTGAGGATATTTTCAGTGATCACACGGTGTCGTGCGCTGGTATGATGGGTATTGAACATCGGCATAATGTTGTTCGGGATACTCTTGTTGATGTTTGTTATCGATCTGGGATTTCAGCTAGAAAGAAAGTTGACATTGGATTGTCTGGAGGGAACAACGGGGCCATCAGACTTGCAGATGTGTTACTTTATTCTTGGATCGTGGTCGTGATGTTTGTGTTGACTTGACAGGGTCTCCTCCTTTGACACATTCGGGGTTATTTGACTTTGTTCATGGGCGGGTTGTGGTTGATGCGACTCATCGAAAGTGGGTTGAGTACGAAGCCAGTTGTCGAGCAAATTGGATATGGCTTTTTTCCTTCCTTTCTCTATCTCTTCACTTGGGGAATTAGAAAAGGAGCGTGGTTGCATTGCTAAAACGGATCCAAAAGTTCTCGAATACTCAAGACATTGGGGTTCGTGCTGCTGCTCATATCTTCAGTACGATATGATTTTCTAGCTCGAAGAGTGAGGGCCCAAATTGTATCTCGGCTTCCCATTAATTTTTTTTGTAGGTTATATGACATTGTATGTTTTGAGAATTAATAATAATAATAATAATAATAATAATAATAATAATAATAATAATAAACTCCTTCCATCCCTTAATACAAAGCCTCTTTCTAGTAATTATTATTCACATTTTTTTTTTTTTTGAAAACAATTATTATTCACATAATAAAGAGAGAAAGAAGTTTTGTATTAAGGGAAGGAGGGAGTAATAAAAATATAAAAATTTTGGTTAAGATTGTAAAAAATTTAAGCTCAAAAAGCAAATATTGCAATCAAAAGCGATTGAAAATGTAAGTGAGATTGTGAGAATATTATTTTCTTTCGTAAGAAAAATAACGTTAATAAAAAAATACTCCAAGGTCCGTACAATCGAACTACTAACTACATGAGTCCCCACTAGCACTGTCAAAACGGTTTGACAGTTCGGTTTCGGTTCGGTTTGAAATCGGTTCGGTATTTAATCGGGTCGGTTTGGAATCGGTTTAATTGTCTCACGGGTCGGTTTTGGTTCGATTAAATAGTTATCGGTTCGATTCGGTTTTGGTTTATTCTTAAGCGGTTTTAATTCGGTTCGGGTTGTAAACAGTCCGGGTAGTAAACGGTTCGGTGCAGATGGGTTGCGGTTTGTTAACGGTGCGGTGTAAACGGTTTTTATCCCGGTTCAAACAGTTTCGGATTGGAAACGGTTTCGGGTTAGAAACAGTTCGGTTCTTTTTTGGTTCAGTTTATAATTGGTTCGGTTCTTTTTCGGTTCAGTTTATAACTGGTTCGGTTCTTCGATGGTTTAACCACTTTAACGTTATTCATATCGGTTCCATTTCAAGTTTACTAAAACACGGTTCGGGTCAGTTTCAAAAAATAAATTGTTTATCGAGTTGTTTGGATTCGGGCAGTTAAATGGTTTTGGTTTGAAATTTGATAGTACTTGCTAACCTCTTGCGTTCACAAGTTTTATATAAAGTCGGCAAGTCGCGAATCATTTCATATTTAGGCATCATATTATAAACAAATTCTCATTGATTTTATAAATACATATTATGTTCTGTTTCAAGTTTAGTCATACTAATCTTACTAGTTTATTACGAAGTAGATTATAAGAGTTAGTGTATTAATGTATTATTGTTTTACAATTAGGTTATTATATGCTTCTTATTTAATCATTTAATCCATTTAATTATATTCCCGCCAAAAAAAAAATCCAAATAATTATATAAAAAAGTTTGTAAACGGTTCGATTTAGAAGCGGTTTGGTTCATAAACGGTTCGGTTTGTAACCAGTTCGGTTTACAATCAATTCGGTTTTTAAATGGTTCGGTGCAAACGGGTAGCAGTTTGCTAACGTTTCGGTGTAATCGGTTTTTTTGCCAGTTTAAACGGTTTCGGGTTGGAACCGGTTTCGGGTTAGATACGGTTCGGTTCTTTTTCGGTTCGGTTTTCTTTCAGTTCGGTTTATATTTGGTTCGGTTTGTTAACGAGTTCGGTTCTTATACGGTTTAACATTATTCGGGTCGATTCGGTTTCGGGTTTACTAACATACGGTTCGGGTCGGTTTTTGATTTCAAAAAAACTGGTTTTTAATCGGTTCGGTTCTCATTTGGGTCGGCCGGTTTCGGGCAGTTAAACGGTTTCGGTTTGAAATTTGACAGCACTAGTCCCCACAAATCCACAATATCATGACATCCACCAAGCATAAATCTTCATTCGACAAACCTAACTTCCTTTTCCTTTTATTTTTATTTTTTACATGAATCTTTGAGAAATAAACTTTATTGTGGTGGCCCATAGCAATTCATGAGTCGTGCCAACCTAGTCACTAGTTCTTGTTTCAAATATTAGAAAAGTGAAATTAAATAAATAAATTAGTTTAATATGAGTAATGTCAAAAAAACAAATAAAGCTATGTGTAAGCTCAATTATTATAGCGTTACCTAATTGTTGGATGCAATATAAAAAGTTGATTGTGTTTAATGAATGGACCAAGTGCATTCAACTTTTAACACCCCTCTCTCAACCTTATTTAATAAACAACCTTTGGTTTCATCAAAATCAAACTTTACAAGGTTCGCAAATCTTATAGCATTATCATTTGAAAATGGATAATTGGATATTGGATATGCAATATGTATAATTTATGTATAGTGGATGTATACATATCAACGAGGTTAAACATATTAAATTTAACTAGCCTTCTAGCCCGTGCAATGCACGGATTATTCATATAAAATTGTATTGAGAGATAAGTGAGGAAATATTAGTAAGTCATTATAGGGTATAATATGTAATTGGAAAAATTGTATTGAGAGATAAGTGAGGAAATATCAGTAAGTCATTATAGGGTATAATATGTAATCGAAAACATGATTAAAGAAATAAAAATTTTGTAACTTTAATCGAAAAAAGAGGCTTAAATACAAGGTGGAAGGGCTAAAATTAAAGAGAGAATAGGAAAAGGTTGAATTAAAGGGGGGAGATGAAGGGTGTATGAAAGATGAAGTATAAGTTTAGTGAAAGAATTAAAAAAAATGGTGTAATAAAAAATTAATAGTGTAAGATGACATGTGACACTATGATTAGAGAAGTGTAATAGAATGAATGAGGACATGTGTCTTTCTTAGTTTCTTGGTTATAGTTTTTAAATACTAAGTATAGATACATTATTATAAATTTCAATTTTATAAATTTCATTTCAAATCATTTTAAAGTCGGGATCGTAAACTTATTTCAAGTATATGCAACTCAATTCATGAAGAGGTTAATTTCAACTAACTTATTTAAAGTCTTAAACTGCAGTACTCAAAATATAAGATTGAATCATGTACAAACACAACAAAAAGAATAAACTAAAAAAAAAAAGACAACTTTATATAAAAAGAAATCAAATCACATAAAAGTCAACTTCATATAGGGGTTATTAAGTCATTGACCAAGGTTTTGTTCTCTAAAAACTAAGGTGTTCAAACTTCAAAGATAATGACCAATGTGACAACTATTAGCAGCACCACCTCTCCCCTTGAAGGAAAAAAAAAAAAAAAAAAAAAAGAGTAAATTAGGATAAACAGCTTAAACTAACATGCTGATTAATTCCAACAACTACAGAAATTGGGAGCGATAACCCTGAACACACCAAACTGGAAAACAGTAAGTAAACTGAAGTAATGATAATTAACTTACCAAGTTCTGTTGACAAAAAGTAATTGTTATAGAAAACTAGATTGGAGATGAAGAGGATGTCCTCATTTCCACATAGTAATAGCAAATTAGCAACATAATACAAAGCAATAATACTGAACGAAGATGTTCAAAAAACTTGGACCTGAATCAAGCAGCAATGAATACTACTGAACGAAGACGTTCAAAAAGCTTGGACCTGAATCAAACAACACCAACTCTAAGCAACAATTCAGAAAACACACAATTTAAATGCCCCAAACCTGCTTCATATCCACAAAAGTCATTCCAAGAATATATCAGAAATAGAATCGAAGTTTTGATTATCAGCAATACAGTTATGGGAATACAACAATTATATGTTCTATTTGAGCTTCCAGGTTCCAATATTATGTTCCTAGTTCCTATATAACCCCAAATATTGAACAGAAATGCCATAACAGAACAAAGACGTCATTACAAGATGTGGCTGCAGTAACTCGTACTCTGAAACCACCAAGGATCTTGTTGCTCCTGCGGAAGAATACTTAACCACACCATATGACAGTTCAGAAATTGCATTACCAATGTCAAGGAATTGAATGGGGAAGTCTAGATAGCAGCTTTTGTAGGTATCATTTCTTAACAGCATGCACAGCTGAAAATGGCAGAAAACTAAGTCTTCAAAATGACGATGACGCTATGCCTGTAGACAAAAAAGGCAAAAAAAAACAATAGCTCATCCGTGGCCCATAATAAAACTAGCCACCAATTTTGTATGGATATCCTATGATATATGGCAGTTGCTTCAATCCTAAACTAATATGAAAATTGGATTATCAAAGGCAAGAATCTATCCTAACACCCCAAAATGAATGCATGTAACTCGGACCAGCTAGAGGCTGTGTAAAGAACACCGGGCTTGGTCTTCCAATTGAAAGAATTTTCTTCAACACACTCCCTTTGTTTCTTCACCAAACCTTCAAACAATGGGACAAATGAAACCCCAAAGTGACTCCCAAGTCTCCTCAAACTTGAACTCGATCCAACAACAATTCCTATGTCCGCCTTGAGTAAGCAAAGCAAGTCACCAACAGAATCCCCAATATATACACTTAAATTCTTCTTGTCATCACCACAACTGACCAAAATCTCATCAAATGCTTGAAGTTTGTCAATGGGAGATTCAACCTTCCTGATAATTTCACCAGTTGATATAGATTCTTCATAGCTGAACTCATTTGCATGTATGTTTAATGCATCCAAACCACCTGGTATACAAAAATATTTAGCAACTTCTCATTCATTTGAAATAATATTGCAGGTAAACCACATAAATGCCGAAACTCGGTGAACAATAAACATAGATAAAATAAAAACACATTTGAATCATTAGATATGCTATTTCGGGTAGCAGCATAGGAGACAAAAAGATGTTTCTGGCAAATTGTAACTTTTCCTTTCTGTTTGAACCTAGAATCTGGTTTCAGAGCAAGCCTAAAGCTATGCATTACAACAGGACAGCAGTGCACATACCATTAGCTTACCACAGGCACAATTACGAGGCAACAAAAAGTTTTGAACATACTGCTTTCATTTCTCTTTTCCGTAAAACTACTTTCAGTTCAGGGCAATAGAAAAACAAACAATTGGCCAGATAAAATACAATAGATATCCAGCTAAGACAGAGAAGAAGGAACCCATGGTATTAACATGTAAATCATACTAAGGATAAATATTAGTCCCCTTGCAAATCACTTGATCTAATGTTTGCAATAAATAGTGCTAGCAGCTTTTTCAATATAAGGTTTATTTGAAATTAAGTTCATCCACACTTACATCTCTAGGTGGTAACGAGTTAAAATCAATATTAATGAAGAAAACACATGTTTAGAAGTGAAGGTGCATTATCTCGGACAATCAAATGGAACATTTAGGGGGTGTTTGGTATAATGATTTTAGATGTAGGAAACGGATTCAATTGAGTGTTTCCATTTCTATATGTTTGGTATGGGTAAAAAGTAACAAATACCATTTCCTAAGGGTAACAAAATCTCCCTATTTGTTACCCTTGACAAACTAGTGGAAACAAAATACGTTTCCTTACTCAATCACAATCTACTCAATTTGTTTCCATTCCACTAGGATACCAAACATATAGTAAGTGTAACGTTTATCATTACCCTTTCCCCTATTTATTTGAATCCTTTCTGTTTCATTAACAATGTTTATACCAAACACCCTCTTAAAGGTTATATCGAAAGCTTCATTAACTTCCCTTTAGTATTACCAAAGAGGGGGTAAGTAATCAAACAATACAACACAATATCAGAATTAAGCTCACCAAACCAAACACTCTTTGAACTCCCCAATAAAACAAACCATATTATCATAACAATATGAAAATTTTATAACAATATAAAAAATTAGTCGGGAAGAATGGAAGACACAGTTTACCTGATGAAAAAGCTGATCTGATTAAATCACCACACCAACAATATGAAAGTACATGGACAGTCACATCCAGATTTTCTTTATGTACAGCATTCTGGAAGAAACTAGTACAGCCATCTTGAAGGTTTATACGTTCACCAGCCTTCCGAATATCTTCAAGGTTCACACCTTTAAGGACTCCAGAATCAATCACCCTTGCATTGGCCTTTTTCTCAAAATCAGCAAGCAACTCAAGAGCCGTTTGCAGAGCTTCAAAGTTGAACTCCCCTCCTAGCAATAACTCCAATAAGCAACTTTTTCTAAAAAAATGACAAAAATTAAACAAACCAAAATACAGAAGCCTTAACCCTCCCACCACCTAGCCCCACTCCAAATAAACCAACTTTAACTTGATCTAGATACCTTTATCCGTTGCTAAAACATTCTCGATGCATTGTTCATACTCCTCTGTGTACTGCCTCGAGAGAACACCCCATGTGTTCCTCAAATCAGCAGACGACATCCGAGTAATTTGACCCTCAGTTGGACTTTGATCAGACTTTGGAGCTGTTACAATTGCGATCTCAGCTAATATTGCAGACGAATCAACAACTGTACAAGTCAAATCAAAATCTGAAAATAACATGAGACGCGATTTTTCAAGATTAAGCTCTTTCCACAACGGAGCAACGGTCTTTTGTGATAGTGTTTGTGCCCCAAAGAATTCTGTCTCAAGTTTCATGGCCTGCTTATAAAGCTTTTCAATAATATCAAGCTCTTCACCAGTTAGAGAAGCACTCAATTTATCCAGCAATTCTTCGATTTGCAAAGTGCATGCCTACATTCATTTGAAATATCTTAATTGCCTGCTCAAAATATATTACACTTTACCAATACTACTGTAGCCATAAAAATTAGATAACTACGATAACAGCTCAATACCAAGACAAACCTGGAAGCCTTCAGACGAATAATTGTCAATCCACTTCTTGTAGGGGTGAGTATTGAGATCTGGATCTGCCAAAGCCTTGAGCTCCTTGCCAAGAAAAGCGTATAGCCTCATACAAGGTGTCATTGCACCCAAAGTGTAAGCTGCTATCTTTGTCTTCTCAAATGGCGTTGCAAGCTTACCAAGACCTTTTACTCCTTCAACTTTTCCTGAAGCTGTTGCTATAAGAAAATCTATGTACTTTTGAGTTGCAGAGTTAACAGAGCTTTCTTCTTTACCAAGGTCAATCCCCCATTCCTGCAAAGTTGTAATAAGAACACATTAATATCTGTCGAAATTCTCATGACAAATGATATGTCACAGAACTCTGAGTAGCAATTTCACCATTGTTTAGACAAAAGCAGGTTAAATTTAACAATTGTAAGCATGAACATAATAATATAATATCATAGGGAGCCACCAGTAAGCTATGAATTTATTTAAAAGAAAGAAAGATTAAATCTTAAATGGAAAACTTGATGTTTAGACAAAAGCAGCGCCAGAAAGCAATATCACCACACACTTGTTTGACAATCATACATCAATAATAAGCACAGTTTAATATTTTATAAGACCAGTGCTCTCCCCCCACAAAGAAGACAAAATCAAAAGTAACAGGACACTTAACTCAAGGGGATGCATAAGCCATGATTATCTAAAATCAATGGTCAAAACAAAAATGTACTTGAAGGATGAGAAACTGAAGCATATTAATTTACCTCTGTATATAAAGGGCCAAGTATTTCTATGGACAATTAATCTACCGAGATTCCCAATTTAACTCTTCTACAAGGATATCAGTTTAAGAACATTAATACCTCCAAATCCTTCAAGGCTCAGCAAATAGGGTCAAGATTCAATCAGAAACTAAGTTGTGCATTTAGTATGATTGACAGGCAAAGGGGAAAAAAATATTGATCTGCTATTAATTCATGGGGTCATAATTCATATACAGCCTCCAAATATTTTATGAAACTTCCCCTTGCTCTAGGAGGAAACTAACTAAGTAGCAGGCAAATTAAACTCAATATTTCCCAAAGAGAAAACAAATTACACTTAATACTCCAAGACCAAGAAGTTGGCACCATGACATTCTTTCCATTCAAAATTTGAGTCCTGAAACACCTTTAACAGTTTAACCACCCACTGTAGCAAACTAATAGCCAGCATACAAAAAGGAAATCAACTAAAATAAATGATGTGGGCTCATTGCTCCTGAATTGCAATGCCCCTTGTTAACCATATATCCCCATGTCTAAGAAGAATGCTAAGTGCAAATCAGCAACTACCTTCGCTCCAAGATAGAAATCCATAACTTCATGTTTTTTCATTTAAATAATGGTCAACAGCTTCTATATAATTACCCCTATTATCTCTCCATCACATCACTCCTTCTCTCTTTTATCTCTTTCCCCTAATTATCCTTTGCCCCTAATTACCCCCTATTTTCTCACTATTATGACATATCTCATTGATCTTTTCCATTATAAACCTCTGCCGTGAGTGCCGTCTGCCCCAAAAAACATTTAGTTTATACATTCTTGATAACAATAATTAAACAGTGTCAACCATGAAGTTTATTTTTTAGTGGAAAATAGTACTTTTACGTCCTAACCATTTTATGAAGCAAGCATCCTCCATCTTCTGATTCTTATTCAACTAAAAGATAAGCTGATAAAGAAGTAGGCAGATCCTAACATGAAACAAATTACCAATTCCTGCCAGTTCCATCTTTCATAAACCTTATTGATCTTATCATTAACCTATCCCATCCATAAATGATCTATAATTATCCATAACAAAACATTCAACGCAATACAATGTGTTCTCAGGTACCACATTGGCCACTTACTAGTTCATCCTAGTCATTTCTGAAATGGTAACCGATGATACCTACACTAGCCTGTACATATCATCTAACTGATAAATGGAATATGATAATTGAGGAAAATGGCCTTTAGAAGCTAGTACAACTAGTCGTATTTCAATTTACTTAATTTACTTCACAATGTCACCACCTCTATATCATACATTCATGCTTCCTCCATTACTTAATGTTTGCCCCTATTTTTGACAAGAGCCCCATTTTCATTTTTAAGTCATCAGACTCATCACTAACAGATTGCTCCACACGATAAATATACATGGGGGACTACAACTTTATTCTCACAATAATTTACTTAACACTTTTCTCTCTTATTAATCCGATTCAACTAAAACTTAATGAAGTACATATGGCTGTAGGCAAACGATTAGTGGCCATCACATGATCTATTTGGAAAGAAATACTCCCTCTGTTTTTTTTTTTTATATGCATCAGTTTGACAGGCACATTTGTCGAGACATTACTTTGACCATTAATATCTTTAATTGTGCATTATAGTAAAAATTGTAACAAAATTATATTATGAAACTAGACATTATGACAAATCTAATGATATATTATATAATAACATTTATTTATTTTTTAGAGGTGAAAAAATTAAGTCAACCATGATATGTGAATAGTGCAATTGTCAAAATAATGCATATAAAAAAAACGGAGGGAGTATTTCTCAAGACACATGTGAAATAGAGCTATGCAGAGAATTATAATACAAATCATATACAGCATCAGTAATTGTACCACTGTATGGACTATGGAGTCAAATGAACATGATACGGGAATATAGAATTTACATTCAATTTTAGTTTCCTCCTATACTGGACCCTATACTGACCTCTCACACATTTTCTATACTTCCCCAACATTTCAAATTCCACATAGTCAATTGTTCTGCTTAACCAAATCATTTATGCATACAAGATTAGTTAACATTGTATGAAACATTCTAATCAAGTCTAAATTCAACATTCCTTAATATATAATTCAAGACCTATGCATCAATACTTACATGCAAAGTCATAATCAAATAATTGACACTGGTGAGCTAACACTTCATAAGACGCACGGTGATTCTAACAAATACAACACTACTTCGGTCTGCAGACATAAAAGTTCACCGTACAAAATTGAAACACTACAGAAAGAGAAAATGAGGTACTGGTTTATACAGGTCTTACAATATTCAGTAGGAAACAGCAGGCTAATTTACCCAGGCATATTAAAATATCACTAAGCCTATAGTACTATCTCTTTTTCCTCCTATATCTCTCCATCCCTTAAGGGAAAAGACAGTCTCAGATAAGTGACTTTCATCCCTAAACACGTGCCACTTATCACTGACTAAAATAGGGCGTGCATCTCATTATTCAAAGCAAAGTTCAATTAACAGTTGGTTGTCATGGTGAACAAAAAATATACTGAAAACACAAGTTAACGAAGTCAAACGTCACTATACCGGAGATGTATAATTTCACTATACCGGAGAACACGTTAATGTTGACTATCCGAAAATTCTAGGTTTAAGCTAATCATAAAAGAAGTGCATAAAAACCATTGAAAATTTCACATTACTTACACCACGCAAGCAATCCAATACAAATTTCCGTCAATCAACACAGCAATAATCTCTATCATCACGTAATTTATCAAAGATTCCGCACACTCAAACTACAATTACACTATATCAAAGATTCTACACACTCAAACTACAATTACACTACAGTCGAAAAAATAGGATAATACGAATTTTCGTAAAGAAATTATCTCTATTCTCCCACATTTCTTCAGAGATTCCACACATTCTAACTACTACGGAGTACTGAAATTCCAAAAATATACGAATATACGATCCGATACCTGAACATAAGAATCGTGCATCTGCAATTCTTTAAGAATGTTCTTCCTCAACTCCGAAATCGCAATTTTATCGTCGTCATCATCCGCACATTCTTCCGATAATTCATACCTAAAAAAAAAAAATCAACAAAAACAAAAATCAATTTCTCATCCTCATTCAACAATCGAACAAACACAATTCCAGAAAAAATGCAAAAAAAAACAGTCAAAAATTTACTTACGCGTGAGCGAAGGCCTGGAGGAAATGAACATCCTGAGAGATGTAATGGCGGAAAGCTTCAAGACGAAGATTACCAGCAGCAAGAGAGAGAACGAAAGGAGTGAAGAGAGAGAAAATGGAGTCGCGCTTAAACTTGTTCCAGGACCTTCTAGAGATGCCGACGTCGTTAGCGACGGCTCCGACAGCAGGAACTCCGATCGACGGCGTGGTGGACCTCGGCGGAGGAGCCGTCGCCATTGATGAAGGTGAAGAAGATCTCGAATCGCCGGAAAACGAGCGCAGAAATCGGAGGAGAGAGAATGAAGGTGGAAGTGAAGAAGACGAGAGAAGAAGAAGAGGAGAAGATCGGAGGAAGGTGGTGGATTTATAGGAGGAGAGAGAAAGTGAAAGAGAGAAGGAGGTTTTTATAGGAGAGGTGAATAAAGGGCGCATCAAAGAGGTTTTTAATTTTTATTTTGATTTTTTTTATTTTTTTAGAGAGAGAAAAAATGAGGTTGGGGAATTTGGAATGGTGGTGGTGGAATTGGAGTTTGGAAATTTAAGGAGGATGAAGGAAAGAAGAAGGAAGAAGGGAAACTATCCCAAAACTTTTTGGATATAAAGTAAAGGTTGTTGTGAGAGTGATGGGCTTTTCATGATCAATATATGTTGGCTATTTTGATACGGGTATATTACGGAATATTAATTTTTTATATACGGAATTCGAGAAGGGTTTCGGTTGTTAACTTGTTATATGATATCCTGAGTCTCTTGTGAACTCGTCTAAACTTAAGTGTTTGGGGCTTGGGAACGTGGGTAGTTATATGAATTTCGTGTTCTTTGCTCTTAATGGATGCGGCTGCATTGAGTGCTCATTGGTATTTTGCTTTGGTTTTTTATGGATCTTCTAGAAAGCTTATATATACGATGTTTTAAAACTTCATATTAATTCTTTAGTCTAATGTTACGGACAAGTCCTTAGGAGTTAGGTAAATTGAACTATGAATCACATGTTTTTGGCTCTCATGAATCACAATCAATGTGATTAATTTTGTACCCACCCCGTTAACTAAGTGTTAATTTATTTTATGCGTTGGAGGATTTAAATTTTAGTCTTGTGTGGTGCCATATGTTGTTGTAAATTAAGATTTGTCAATTGTCACGTGCTTGTATTACATTTCAACGTGGATATATAAGTGCAGTTCTTATTATTTATTCATACCATTACAAATAAGTTTGCTATCACAATTCTTGTTCTTGTAATAAAAACCCTTAAAAGTGTGCATTGGAGATCCACAACATTCTAATGAAAAAACTTTTATAATGGGGTTCTATTTTTCTATTAATAGGCAAGCCCTATTACGGAGTACAAATTAATCACAAAAATCTATATGAAAAAAATACTAAGTATTATTTATTGTCCGCTTGTATTGAGAGACTTAATTGCTAAGTATTGTAAAATCACTTTTCAATTAATGTTAACTAAATTAATTGTTGATGGCGTTTCAATTTGATTGATTGCATCAAATCAAAAGTTTCATTAAAACTTTAGAAGACATTATCATTCAGAAGACTTTTATCACGTGATATTGGCAACTTAAAACGACATAAATGGTGCAACATCACACATTGAAACGTGAATAGATCTTGTTCTTAAGCATTAAGATGCCTACGTCACACTAATACTCAAACTAGTGAAGAAAGTGTATTACTTTTATTATTTTTTATTTTTTAAAAAAGAGGTGAATAAATAGAACAACAATTTTATCTATGAGACGTGAAAGAAAGTTGTGGCGGTAAATATAATTTGGTATTTGTTAGCCTAGTGGCAAATTAAGATTGGATTAGATTTAATATCCAAAAATCGAAATTTAGTTCAAATTAATAGACGGGCCAATTCCAAACCGAAAAATGATTTTTACAATATTAGTGGATTTTATTACACTAACAAATAAATACATACTCCGTATTGAACACACACCCTTCATTCCTAATTGATTGTCATATTTGATTTATTTCAAAAGTTTCATTGCAATATTGTAATAAAATTATAGTTACAAATTATAAATAAAAAGAAAAAAGTACATATTTATCTTTCAAGTATTGCAGCAAAAAATTATGAATGGAAGGGGTACAATTCTTATGCGCCACGAGAGAATGCACGCTAGGTCGACAACAATTCTACATCATTATCTATTTGTAGACATCTACAATATTAGCTAAACAAAGACACTTGTTTTATTTCATCCAACTTGTCCAAAAAATTTTTAAAAAAAAATAAAAATAATAATAATAATAATAATAACAAAATAAATAAAAATAAAAATAAAACCTTGTCCAAAAGATTGGCGAATCAAATACGCAATTGATGTGAAATTACAGTGCTTTTTTCACACCTCAAAATACCTCAGAAAAAGGTTGAAAATACAGTTGAGGTTGAGGCGTACATTAAATCAAGGATATACGGTGGAATTTAAAGTGGAATCGTATGATTTTGGGCTTTGACTAAAAAAAAGCAGTGTTGGGATATACTCCTAGACTCTAGTGTAGCTATTTATCCCTACACCCCCACCCCTAAACAATACATAAACAAACCCACCAACCCCATTTTTTGTAATTGTGTAGTAACTATATAGTAACCACACTTTTTACCCACCTATAGATTAAAAAAAAAATATTCAAATCATCATTTCATTTCATTTTCTCTCTCCTTACCCATTTTCTCTCTCTACACCCATTTTCACTCTCTAAACCCATTGATATACTTTTTCAAACCCAAAATTTCTACGAATTTTGAGACAAATTATCAATAAAAATTGTTCAATCACTACAAAATTCAACAAAACAAGATTGTAATTCGAAATAATAAGTGGTTTTGTTCATATTTGGTTCAAAAAAGAGTATGAAACCTAGGTTTTACTAAATTTTTTTGTTGTGATTGTATTTCAAAACAATTATTAAAACATCAACTGCGGAAAATGCATCATGTAAGTATTTACTATAGTTTTAGTAATTTTTGTTCAAAAACTAGTAAATCAAATCATTACATTCTTCATTTTTTTTTTTTGTACAACAAAGAAAACAGTTCTAGAAAAGGAAAACAAAGATTCTGGAAGAATGTAAGTATTAATAAAATTAATTCGTAGTGAAATTTTTCTTTTGATGAATGTTCATTTCCATTTTGATAAATGCTCATTTATACATTAGTATACTATCATTCACATGTTTTTTTTTTCGAAAAACTCTCATTTAATTAATACAAATGCTCATTCAATTCATATGTATTTAATAATTTATAGTCATTCGTGTAATAATGTTCATTTTTTCATAGTTTGAAGTGGAGAATTATTTTGATGAATGTTCGTTTTTATTTTGGTAAATGTTCAATCACATAATAATACATGGTCATTCAAAATTTCACATACTAACATACGATTATTAGACCATCAAAGGTGTTTGATGAATGTTCATTTTTATTGCAGTACGAAGAAAATAGTTTTAGAGAAGAACATAAAAAATCTTGGGAAAAGTAAGCATTAATTAAATTATTTCGTAGTGGGGTTTTTTATTTAATAAATTTTCTTTTCCATTTTGATAGATGTTCATTTGTATTTTAGTATACAATCATTCACATGTTAATAGATGATTAATACAAAGGTTTTATACATATATATATATATATATATATATATATATATATATATATATATATATATATATATATATATATATATGAACATTATTATAAATAGACGAAATAACAAATTTTAAAATGTGTTCACTAGTTAAAATATGTATGAGTGTCTTTAAAAGAATAAAAATCATTGAAATTCACGTGTACAACATTCATATTCAAATACAACTACAATAAACCTATAGTTAACTACTGAAAACATACATTAAACATAAATGAACATTGGATGATGGAAATGTTCACTTTCGTGTTTATGAAATAATTACATGTAATAGTATAGCTGTATGAAAATGCATTATTATTGTAATTAAATATAATTTATTTTATATTGGAAATTATTTTTAACAATTCTTTATTTATATAAATACAATTCTAAGACGTATGTATTTGCATACATCTTACTATAAAACTTAAACATAGCTCTTGAAATGAACATTTTATGATACAAAAATGAACATATGTTGAAACACGAATAAACAAAAATGTACATAGGATGATGCAATACTTCTAATAATAAAAATGATTTGGACGCAGCAATCCATATAAATAAATAAATTTGCTCTCATTTTTATTGATAAAAAAATTCTTAAAATGCAATTCATAAAATGTACTTCGTATTAGTTTGAACAAAAAAACTCCTTATTATAAAAATGAACATCTAATGATTTATAAATGAACATTTACCAATATAGAAATGAACATATTATAAAAATTTACAGAAAATTCGTAAATGAAAAGGGGCGGGAGCGGGGCACGCGCGGAGGGGTGGGGGGTGCAGGCAGTGTTCCCTGCCGTAGAGTCTAGGTAAAAATTTGTAGGGATAATAATGGTTTATTTTAGTTGATGGGCTTTGACTATTTAAAGTTAGTTGCCGTATTTGGACCTTACTCGGCCTGTAAACTCCGTCATTTAGACTTTCTACTTTTCTACCAACGCTTACTATTTTTAATTACACCGTATTTGGTGTACTATTTATTACGTAATTTTCGTCCTAATTTTTGTATTATTTCCTATTTGAGATTGAGGTGTAGAAGTAGTGACATAATCGTCATTATTGCCACTCCAAGTTTCTGTGATGGATCAAATTCAATAGGGTCATTTGAAGAATTTTCTGTTTCTCACAAATGAGTAAAACTTAATATTTTGAAGATATATATTCCTGTTTTAAAAATAGTAGTCCTTAAAAATAATTGGTCAATGGAAGTACATAAATTATGCAAAAAGGTTCTTTAATTTGTAAGACGAAATGAGTATTATACGTATTATTATAATTAATAAAATGAAGTGAGTACTACTCCGTATCATTAAAGTTAAAGTTTATACTTCGTATTTTATGTCTTAATATTTGGTGACGCTTACTTAATGAGGTAATGATGTCTTTATTCTTTAATAAATACACTTTTAGCGTTTTCTTGCCGGCCCATAGGAAAAAAAAAAAAAAGGGCTGATTAAACATCAAAGGGAGAGGCAATGCATTAACCCCACTACAAAAATTTGATAACGACTATACAAATGAAGTAAGATCGTATTGCACTAAATAACTTGCAATTGCCAAAAGCTATACGTCGTAGTAGTTGTAGGATCAATTCATCAATCGATCAAATATTTAAGGAAAAATTGAAACGAATAATCCCACCTTTCATCCATCTGCTCAAAATAATCCCACCTTTTCGAATTTCAGAAATAATCCCACCTTATAACCCCATCTTCCCAAAATGAACCTTTTTACCTTCAACCTGTAAAACAGGTTAGATTTTTTTTATTTTATTTTCCTCTAATCTCTAATCTCTCCTCTCACCTCACCCCCTCCATAGCTGCCTCCATGTCAACCACCATAACCACCTCTACACCACCACCTGACCTCCCAAAATCCTAATTCCAACCTATTCCCATCCCCACCCCCTTTCACCACCACCTGACCTCCACCCAAACAACTTCAATGCCTCCCCAACCGTGCAGCCACCATCCCTAACCTCGCAACAACCAACCACAGCAACCAGCGGCGTCGCGCCACCAAACAGCTCGCCTCCATCTCCCAAACAGCCACAAACCCTACGCCTCTCCGCCGTATAACACCCACTACCTCAGTCCTAAATAGCCAATTTCTCGCCGTTTAGTTATTTCACGCCAACAATCACGAGAATCGACATCGCATCAGCCTAAATGGCCTCCAATTTAAACAAAAATAGCGCTAGAATTTGCAACTCAACCCACAAATCAGCCTAATACGGGGGTGGAGGTGGTTTTCGTGGGTTGGTGGGGGGGGGGGAGGCTGTTTCGCTATCGATCTAGACGCCGGCCGACCTCCATTTCCTTACAGTTAGGTGGGGCTTCGGGTTCAGGGTTGGTGGGGCTTCGGGTTCAGAATTGTTGGGGCTTCGGGTTCAGGGTTAGGTGGGGGTTTCAGTTTGTGATGGTGGTGATGGTGGTAAGGGGCGGTGGCATGGATTGTGATGGTGGTGATAAAGGGGTGGTGGCAAGGGGTTATGATGGTGGTGATGGTGGCGATAAAGGGGTGGTGGCAGGGGGTTGTGATGGTGGTCGTGGGCTGGGAGATTTTTTTTATTGTTTTGTTTTTTTATTTATTATTTAAAATTAAGACCAATTAGAAGGTGACAAGTGTCAAGTCACCTTCTACAACAGGTTACTAATTTCATAAATCGATAAAAGGTTCATTTTGGGAAGATGGGGTTACAAGGTGGGATTATTTCTGGAATTCGAAAAGGTAGGATTATTTTGAGCAGATGAGCGAAAGGTGGGATTATTCTTTTCAATTTTTCCAACATTTAAACCGTACAGTATTATATATAGGCTAATACGAGTAGATCATTCTTACCCTCCCTCTTCTCCCCTCTTTAACTTGCAAGGGGCTATCCGCTATAATAAATAGAAGTGACCTTAATATATCGTACTCCGTAAGATTTGAAGATTAATTTTTTATCCTACATAAGTGTTGAACAATCT
Organism: Chenopodium album; assembly: GCF_948465745.1. Taxonomy (NCBI): domain Eukaryota; kingdom Viridiplantae; phylum Streptophyta; class Magnoliopsida; order Caryophyllales; family Amaranthaceae; genus Chenopodium; species Chenopodium album. The sequence continues at coordinate 6,117,615 of NC_137855.1, forward strand.
AAGCTCAAAAATTTTTATGTAGGAGTATTCATTTTTTCTTATTTTCTTCTACTATTGTCGGGAAGGAAATTTTTGCAACACAATCTTAGGTATACCGTTATTTTTCATCTTGAATTGTTTTTGTTATTGTTATTGGTAGATATTATGGTGACAAGACTATTGAATAGATTTCTTTTAATTTTTGTCTTCCATGTATGACCAACCTCTATAATATACAGAGTAATTGTTGCCGATGATGACATTTATGTTTAAATAATTTTCAGCTTATAACAAATATCATGAAAATTCATCAATTAATATAAGTATTGTTTACATTTCATATAATTGCCAGTTTGAAATTGGTCTCCTTGTACATGGAAGAAGGTTAAAAAAAAAAAAAGAAAAAAAAAAGAAAAAAGGGTTACATTATAATATTACTCCGTGTATAAGTGTATTGCTCACATTACACATGCAAAAGTTATATTTACCTACTTACTAAACTTAAATTGCGAAATGATATATTCTAATCAGTAATTTTTGTTGTACTCGTACTATAATAAGTTGTTCCTCAATACAACTTCCACAAACCAATTGATGACTCAAATGTGCATGTAATTACCATTAATTCAATCTCCTTTAATTACACCCCTAAAAGGCTAAAACACCTTTTGTTAGGTGAAGAGTGAAGACTAAGGTAAGCCACAACAAATAAGCACTAAAAGAAAGCTATATTACAAACTCGATTAAAACATTCATCTTTGTAAACTTTATTACGGTTAATGTCATTCAAACGTGTAAATTAGTCACCAATTTAATTGTTATAGAAGTGTAAAATTGGCATTACATTTGAAGTGAATGTGACGATAAACAAAAGCGTTGAAATGCGGCAGGTGAAAGACTGAAAAGTATTGCATTAATTTCCAAATTCCAATTCTTGTGCTACTATCCTAAAGCATGCATCATGACGAAAACGGCATGTTTTAACTGATCTTTCTTTCTTTGGCAATTTATTTTATGTTTGTTTTGGCATCGTGACTTTTGTGCGGGGCTTAATTTGTGCCACCTTCTTCGTACACCTATCATATTTTTGATGTTTAATACGAAATACTTTGATTTTTTTTACCTAAAAATTAAGTTACGTACAAAGTAAAAATAAGTTTATGATTAAAGTATTAAACATTAAAGCCTCAAGGGGCTATTTAAGTTGAATTGTCTTTTATGACTCTAGCAGAAATTATTACTCCGTAGCATAATTGTCTTACTACCTGAATAAGTTGAATTGTCTTTTATGACTCTAGCTGAAATTATTACTCCGTAGCATAATTGTCTTTTATGGCTATCTGATCTGACCTATCTCTATACTAGAATTTTTTTTTTTTTTAAAAAAATCAACCAAGTGCATGTCAAATGCAAATAAGTTAAAACTTGAGCTAAAGTCACAACACTCACAAAGTTACAACGATTGTTCAAAAAACAAATTCATGCACCAATCAATAGCTAATTTAAACTCCCTTTCTCTTTCAGATTAATTGCACGTTTTTTTTTTCCATATTTCTAATTAATTGCTAATTTGAAATACGACTTATTGTAAAAAAATTTTTTAACCTACCTCGACTTAGCGGGTAGATTTTAGCGGTCGAGTATGGGTAGCTGTCAGGGTACGTGTAGTGAGTAGCTGTCAAAGGATAGCTATCAAAGTAACGGTTGATAGTACGGAATATGAGTATTTGGCAAAAATACTAGTTGCAATACTAAAACATACCTATTACATACTCCGTATATTGTTTAAAATGTAACCAAAATATATTAACCGCTACTCACTGCTTTTAAACACTACTATTTTTAATGTTTGAGAAAAGCTACCGAAACACTATATTTACTATTAACCGCTACTCAAACTGCTATCTTGCCGAACACTTTCACATTTTTTTTTAAGTATGATAAAAACACTAACCGTTTGTACCTTAAACGCTACCATTAAACATGACCTTTTTCTTAAAACTAGGAAATACCTAAAATGATGGTCGATTATCTCATAGTTTTCCTTCTTTTATTATTACTCTTTTGGGTGACGAACAATCAAGAGTCCCCAGAAATGGGAGGGGTGACCTGGTATCAATGGTGAGCACATACTTCTTATCCCCAAACTCTTTCTATCATCTCTTCTCAAACCCTAATAAACCTCTCCAAAACCCTAATTTTTCATCAAAATTTTGCTGTTCTTCATCATCTCGACCCAATTGGGGCTCCAATTTCGACGCATCTCAGCGCCGGAAATTCGAATTTGAAGATGAATTTGGGAGGAGAGAGAAACGGAGGAAGAATTGGTGGTCCGATGATGATGATGACGATGACGATGACGATGACGAAGAAGAAGAGTTTGGATTTTGGAAAGATTCTTCTCCTGCTATTGACTGGTTCTTCAAGGTATAACAATGCCTCAATTATCTTCGATATTTATTTGATTAAACTTCTTGCCATTTTTAGTGCATCATTAGTTAATTATGCCTTTTTATGTTGATGAATGTTGATTTTTACTCCATATTTCCTCACAATTGAGTATTGGAATGATTTTAATTAGTCTGACCTCTGTACTCTGTTCGGATTTAGTTGTCATGTTACTAATTTGAATTATATTATCAACGCGACGATTGTTTTGGGACAGAGGGAGTATCCTTAATGATATTTGTGAAGTATTCGTAGTACTGTATTTGTAATAGGGGGTTGTTGTGTATGGTGTTGAAGTAGTTGGGAAAGGATCTAATTGTTATTGTAAGAGGAAAAGGTGGTAAGTCTTTTTTTAGAGGCAAATGGGTGATGTTGTTGACTAATTGTGTTGGCGGCGTCCTCTCTCCATCACTTGGTCTAAGTGTGAATTTGTTGAGAATTCAATTACGGTTTATTAATACTCCGTCAACTTTAAATAATTTGGCTACATTTGATATATATTAATATATAATCAAAGCATGTTAACTTTGATCACGGCTATTTCCTATTTGTATAAATATACTAGGCAATACTATAATAGATAACCTCGTGGACCTAGTCAAAGTACTTTTGAAGGTGAATTTAGCAAGTTTAAATTATGTCATAATGCTAGCACGCTTTGATCATTTAAAGGTCTATCTTTCGTAATGAAGGCAAGGTTATGAATAATTAAGTGAATATATTATCTAGTCGTCTCTTGGATTATTCAAAAATGTCAAAATGACTGCTATATTTAGAAGGAAGGAGCAACAACATGTGATTATAGATCAACCTTAGCAATATCATAGTGAGTAATGCCTCTATTGAAGTATTGATGGTTTTCCTTTTCATATCTGTAAAGAGGCTTCTGCTTATAGTAGGGTTGTGGTTTGGAATTTGGATGTGTGCAATCTTAAATCCTCTGATATCGAAAGATTCTTTTGTAATCGTCCCTTGATTTGTAGGAAAACAATCATATGCCGATTCATAGTAAGAGGCTTCCACTTATAGTAGAGTTTTGGTTTGGATGTATACAATGTTAAGCCCTCTAACATTGAAAGATTTTTTTCATATTCAACCATTGATTTTAAGGGAAACAATCATTTTCTGATTCATAGTAATGAAGAAGTGTAGAGTTTATTGAACCTTTTGAATAAGTTCATCAAAAGCCAAAGCCGAAGTTTAATTACTATCTGAGTAATCCGACTCCATTAAGAGATGGACTTATAGCTTAGAATTACCATATTTTAGTAATTATTTATTTTTATTTTTGGAAAAATGTCCGTGCTCTTCTGATTATAACCTAAGGCTGCAATTGAAGAACCCAAGTGTGGTATACAACCAGGCCCGGTTATGGCCCTGTGCAAAGAGACCAACAGCACAGGGCCCCCAAACTCAAAGGGCCCAATTTTCGGTTGCAGCCAGTTTTTTACTTTGTTTGTAGCATAATGTAGGCTATAGGATGTTACTCTTGTGTCGTATACTCACTTCTTGGGTGTAGTAAAATCTACTACAGTAATTATTTTGTCCTATTCATACTTTTCAATTTCCACATGTTCTTCAGTAATGCACTAATGCCTAGGAACTAGGAAGTAGGAAATTCAAGAGTTTCCAAATTTTTCTATGTTGTCATATTTCATTTACTTTCTTTTTATTTTAATTTTTTCTTTTTATGGGACATTTCCTAACTCTCTTGTTTTACCCAATTATAATTATCTATTTATCTTATCAATTTACCATCCTCTTACCTCTTTTAATTTTCAGCTAACATATATTGTGATGTGTCAATAATATTCATTGTAAATAATATTTTCACAATCCTTCAATAATCTTCAATATAATAGCACTTTTAAGATTTCATACTTAACAATTACATCTCTTGATTTCCGGCTATCATCAAATTCACTTCTTATAAATTTTTAATCAATTTAATTGTTTTTATCAACATCTAACTACTCAAAACGATTTAAAGTTAAATTATACATGGTATAATTTTCAGTATACATTCTCGTTTATTGTAGGTGAAATTTTGAATTTCAATTTAAATATATATTGTAGTAGGAGCCAATTTTATTTATTTATCTATTTCTTTTTTTTTTTGTTGAGGGCCCTTTTTAACGATTAGAACAGGGCCCCGTAATGGAATGGGACGGCCCTGTATACAACCATTCTACTCCTTTGATGCTGATGATAGGTGAAGGCTAAGCATAATTAAAGCTTATTGTTTGCTCAAAGCTCACTGTAGTACTATTATTATCCGAATAGAGTTGGGTGCTTGTGAAGTTGGGAGAGAAACAAAATGTCTAAAAAAGCTAATATGGCAGACGATGAGCACCATAAAAGTACATTTTATCAGCTACAGCTTGTAGCCTAATAGTCATCATTTAAGCATATATTCATTTATTTTAAGCGTGGAGCCTGATTTTTTTTTTTTTTTTTTTTTTTTTTAATTTTTTATTTTTTTGATCAAATTCTTAGATGAAGTTTACTGAAAAAGGGGAGCTGGAATTGAGGGGCATGATTAGATTGGAAAGATACAAGGAGATAGGATATTAGTGTGACTCATATCCAATTCTTATTTCTAGGTGATGAAACTATGTGATTATTATTTGCTGACAAGGGTGCATCACAAGTGATTTTTCTTTGATGCAACATGTTTTCCTTTTCTTGTGTATAGATACAGAGTGGTATACTGACTTTATATAAAAATTAAGGGCATCCAAATGTTGGTCAAATTGGCTTGTGTTTGTCATCCTAGTGGCTTGCATTTCATAATCCAAATAAAGATTGTTTCGGTTGGAGTAGTATCCTTATTCTGTGTACCAAGCAAGCTTAGAATAGATTGGTGAAACTGTTTGCCTGCCCAATATCACATCGTAAGCTTGACCACCAACCTCACCGCAACCAATGTTGCTTGGTACATAGTACGATAAAATTCGTGGCACGGAAATACAATTGTAGAAAGCTACTTTCCTAGTGTTTCTAGGAGCTCTTTAAGTCCTCATTTTCAAGTTAACATCCTCCTTTCATATAAGACAGTTTCACCACAATGAACTATTAGTAGCGCTTTATCACTTTTATACTTGCCTATTCAGTCAGGTGTAGTCAACACTAGAATGCACAAGTGCTATATTGCCTATGTACTCATTGAAAATTATTATACAGTATTAACAGTACTCACTGGTCACAATATTACAATTCAGTTCTGTTCAAGTTTTAGTATGCCTATCAATTTACCTTGAACAAAACTTATTCCATCAAAGATGCTCAATACTCGAATTTTCCATTTCTTCTCTCTCCACCATCACTACTGCTATCTAGAACAAATTGTGTTACTATCTTTTCTTCCTTCCTTCTTCCATCACCTTGAGTTGCTGAATGTTTTATACTCATTAAATTATTTCTTTCCTTGGCTTATAAATTATCATAAACAAAATCTTGAGACTTTGTTTGTATGCATCGTACTTCATTATACTTCCTTCGTTTTTTATTAGATGCATCACTTTCTCTTTTAGTCAAAAAATTCTCTCTATCTCTCTCATATCACATGGGCCCTCTTTATTTTTTCTCTCTATCTCTCTCTATTCCAAATAGGATTCCGCAATTTCAAAAGTAATGTATCTAATAAAAAACGGAGGAAGTATAGATGATGTGAAGCTTTGAAAAGGCAGTTTAAGGAGGAAGCATGAAAGTAAAAAAATAATAATAATAATAATAAAAAAAAAACAGGTCTGGATGGTTTATGGCCTTTTGTCGAAGTGCGTAATTTTCTTTGGTGTATTATGCGGTTAAGTGTTTTAGCTTCGACTACCTAAGGCTTGGTTTATGCTTTGATATAAGTGTAAGTGAGATGAGGAGATTACTGTTTTTTTTAAGGGGTGGGGGTGGAATCAAGCCAAGTCTTTACTCTGGGTTTTTTTTTTTAATTTTTTAATTTTTTTTAACAAGAAGCAAACAATTTTTTTTTTGGTGTGGAATCTAGACCCATTGTTTCTTCCTTGCTTCCTGAGCTAAGGTATGGGCCGTTGATACAACACCTCTAGGAACTTTATTACAACAAAAGTAAGTTAATGTCCTGCTAAGTCTATTAATGTCCTGCGCCAATCTATGGACCTCCCATGGTGCTTTAGAAGGGTACTGAATGCACCTCACCGCCACTATACTTTCAGTGCAAACCTCGATAGATTGACTAATTATCTGCGCGTGTGATAGACCCTCCTGTATTGCCATCAGTTCCGTCTGCAACGATGATTGAGCTATGATGACTTTCCCTCCCCTCGCAATATCCACCTGATCTTTCTTTATGACCCAACCTATACCTGCTGCAATTCTCCCCCTCTTATCTTTTTTCCATGCTCCATCAGTGAATATGGAAAGCAGGGATCCTTCTTCACATGATCCTGTATACCAGAAGAGATCCGTCTCTGTTGTGTTCCTAACCCTGTCCCCCTTTCCAACTTTGATATCCTTCAATCTGGCCACTGATTCTTCCAGCAATGCCATGACCCTCCTTGGATCAGGGGTGCAATCCCCAAAGGTCACTGCATTCCTGTGTACCCAGGTTGCCCATATCATAGCAACAAAGTGCTTGAGTTGATCAGATGATGGGAAGTGCTGGCTCTATGAATTCTTCTCTGATGAACTGCTAAAGAAATGTATCTGATGAAAGTGTGAAGCTTTGGTTATGTATATACTAGTATACCAATGTCTTTACTCACTGAATAGTGTTGGTTATATGGATCCTTCTCCACTGACCTGGTGAGTATATGTATCTGGTGAACCTTTGGTTATGTACTTATGTGTATATACCAGTTTAGGAGAACATATATGGTGTTAGCCTGGATTGTTGGGCCTAGTTTTTGCTGAGGGAAAATTTGAAGATTGAGGCAATATTAGATTTGGTTGTATAAGATGGTAGAAAACTCAAAGGATGGGATTTTTTTATTCATGGTGCCTCAGTTTGCAAAATAAATTTAGTCCCAACAAATTAGCTTAACCTATTAGTCAGTATTGGCTACATGAATTATTCTCTATTATTTTCAGAAAGGAATCTCTTGTGTAGAAGCCTTTGCAATGTTGTGTGCTCTACCCTAAATATCCTATTTACTTTTGGAGTGGGATAGAAGTGGAGATTGTTTTCTTTGATATGCATAATCCCAATGCAATATTAACAATGTGAGTTTTTGTATTATATTTTTGGATGACCTAGTTTAGAAAAATTTCACCATTGATGTTGGACAGGGGCTATGTGCTAGCTGTCAGAAAGGCTTAGAAATATGTATAAGGCAATTCCGCACCTAAACGGCTAAACTGCCTGGTGACTGATTTGCTCTATCTACATAATTGCACCTTACTGTGTCAACAGATGCTGCTTTTAAATTTAGTATAAATGTTTGATAGAAGTATCTTAATGGTGTTTACTTCATTAAGTCCATATTTGCCTTTATCAATGTGGAGTTCATTTGGCCCTCAGTTAGCATGCCTTCCCTTCAGAATCGCCCTCAAGTTGAAAATTTTGCTAGCAAGAACTTGTGCACCCGTTTTCTATTTGGGTTGCTAATTGCTGATAAATTTGGAGATAAGTCCTTGAGTGTGTATAGTTCTGTATTTTGTATTTTTAGTATTCCTATGGAAGATGAGGTCTCTTTTAATTTCCTATTAATGATTGGTAGCTCATTTCCTTGTCGTGTTGAGCTGTCCTGTTCCCTATAGTTAAACCATTCTGGAGAAATGATTGCATTAGACCAGTATTTAGGTGAACAAAACAGATTTTCAAAGCTTTTGGCTAGATGGTTCAACACTAAGGAGTAAGGACAGCTAGGGGCAGGGTCAAATTCTGAAATCTTGGCATTAGTGCTTCTCTTGGGACACACAGCCCTATATCTAGTAATTGATTTGATTCAACTTGTGTATTTGTTAATACTTACATGCTCTGAGACTCGGGAGGCTAAGCAAATAACCAGAATCCTAATTAGATGGGCTAGTAAACGATAAACTAATATAGGTAACAAAAAAAATATGTTTCCTAATACTACCTTAACTCCCAAATTACCGAATACTCTATACTTCCCCTCAAGTGGGAGCGTGGAGATCACAAACACCCAACTTGAACTATAAAGATGAGAAGTTCAGGACACCAAGAGCTCTCAAATACTCATTAGGAGGTCAGTGGTCTCAGTTAGCACATCTTCCCTTCAAAATTGCATCCTAAGTTGAATATTTTTTGAACAAGAAATTGTGCAACCTTTCTTGTTTGGGTTGCTATTTGTTATTACTCTGCATGCTACTCTGTACATAGTATGATCTTTGGAGTTTAGTCTTGAGTTTTTATGGTACTATTTTTTGTTTTTGTTGTCTGCTTGTGGAAGAGGAGATTTCTTTTATTCTCTTCTATGATTGATAACTCAGTTCTCATAGAGCTTGAAATTTTCTTCCCTCCCTCTAAAATTATAAGCATTTTCGAGATATGATAGTATGTAACTTAATTATTTTGATGAACACAGATAGCCAAAGCCTTTGGTTGGATGGTTCCGATAGTTCTGTTATCAACAGTATTAGACACAGGATCAAATTCACTAATGATGGCATTGGTGCTTCCCTTGGGACAAACAGCCCTTTCCCTAGTAATGGATAAACTGTGGGAAGACCCAAGCTCTAGCCAAAATTTCAGGCCCCAAGACAGGCCAAGGTCAAAGTCTAAGACCAGAAGAAGGTCCAGGTCCAAGGGGTATGCACGAAAGGCAAGATCCCGTCCACGTCCTGTAAATGGTGACTATAAGTCATGGGAGGCAGCTAAGAATGATGGAAGACCTGGTTCGAAATTTGGTGGATGGGATGAGCTGGATCAAGAAGTAGCGAGAAGCAACAGCTTTGCTGACGAGCAAAAGCCAAAGGTTGATGCTCCCCCAATGGGATACTCTGATACTGGTAAATTGAGTAGGACATTAAACAAAGATAAACCATTGTTCTTCAGGTTGCTCATTGCTGTGTTTCCAATTTTGGGTTCATGGACCAGGTTCCTTTTCTGAATTGAATGTCAATAACAATCAGCGACACGATGGATTATACAGTACATATTTTGCTTTAGATATGTGATTAATTATGTAACTAATGTAACTATGTAAGATATGAATATTAGCTTCTTTTTGTCTCAGTCACTACAGCTCAAGATATCCGTGACAGACCAGAATGTTCTTGAAATGGCATGAGAAGTTGGCGTGATATCTGTTTTCGGTTACTGTTTTCGCTATAGTTCAAACTTCAAACTAGCAAAATAGGCGAATAGCATCTAATCAGGAAATTGTACTTGGCAAGAACAATTACTTGTCTAATCTATATACACAATAACACAAATATTCATCATTAAGTACATAACAGGAAATTTACCTCCATTGAACTGAACTACAGAATACAAGTATATCCAAATTCAAAATAAATCAAGTATATCTAAATCCAAATGAATTCAAACCGAAGGACTCTCATTCGAATATGATTAAAATTGAATTTACATGAACTGAACTTGATCCGAACTTTTTCGAATTACCATTGGACTACTGTATAACTCAGCGCAGATATTTCTCTGTTAAACAAAGGCAAACAAAGATGAAAAGTACAAAGTAGAACCACAAGTTAAGAACATATGATACTCCACAAACTTATTGTAACACATATTTTTCTGTCATTAAATGGTCCTACACTTTTGTTTAATTGTTTGAAAATTCTTTTATATTGACGTATATTTACCTCCACCGTTCAATATTGATATAACTTATACGCAGTATAAACTATCCTTTTCCAGCAAATTTGCAAATTGGGTGGTTCGCCTAAATTGTATTGACTTGTGCTCAAACATTACACTTTTGTCTGCAACTCATGATATTCAGCTTAGACTGTTACATCAATAAACTTTGTGTTTCAACTTCATTTTAAAAGTAGCCATCAACTGGCCCATAAGCAAAGATGGTCCAATTATTTGATACTCGTCATCTTTAAACATTTGTCCCGTTTTCCTACATAGACCGTTTCCATAAGTCATAATTCTTAAATGAACTTGATTCACACTAATTTATTGTGGACCACTAATATTAGAGAAACTATGGTTGTTTTATTAATTAAAAAAGGTCACTATAATAAAAATAAGGTCACTATGTTGAAATAAAAGTCATTTTGGTAATATATAAAGCCATAAGAGGTTCATTTTTTTAATGAAATATTTTATATAATGGTCATCATGAATAATAAAGGTCACTATGTTAAAATTAAGGTTATAACGTCGTATTAAAGTTTACAATAAACGTTATACAAGTTTTAATAAAAGGTTACTATGTTTTAAAATAAATTTACTATGTAAAAAATAAGGATCATTATGTTCAATATAATATCACTTGCGTGTATATAAATCTCGGGTCCACAATAATATTATTGTGGACCAGGTCCACGCAAGTCTTTCTGATAACAAAACAAGTTGTATAATACTCCCTGGAATAAGTGCATTGGTTTAATTGACACACGAGCCATTGTGATATCGCATAAATTTGTTTTGAAAAATATTAATTGTGTATTAGCAAAATTTGTATAAATGACATCGTGTTATATTAAAATCAATTAAACTGTGCCATGTAACCTAAAAAAAACCTGATGGAGAAATATATTAATATTATTGTCTTATTGATTTTTTTGGTGAAGATATTATTGTCTTATTGATGCCATTGATATGTTGATGGTTGGAGCGTTTATGTCTTTTTTGTAACATTTTTTTTTTTGAAAAGACGTTTTGTTTGTGAGTTTTCATGGACAAAGAGGAACCAAACACTTAAATGCCCGATTTGTTGGGTAAGTTGGTATATTGTTTACAATATTATCAAATAATGCAAATTCTCCATATTTTGTAGCCAGAATTTCTGACATATAATATAAGAAATTTAGTGATTGGACAACTTATTAAATATACTTAGGGCCTGTTCATATTTACTGAATTGAGCTGAACTGAACCGATTGGAGCTGAACTGAACTAAACTGAATAGAGTTGAAATGAATATTTAATTTTATGAGAGAAGGAAATTAAGAGCTAAATTGAACTGAACTGAAATGAACTGAATGAAGCTAAACTGAACTGAACTGAACTGAACTGAACTGAATTTAACCTAATTGAATGGGCCTTTAAACATGAGAACAATGGATGATTTATTATTAGTTTAAAAGTTACCTTAATTAGTCCAATTACCTTTAAGGTTGGTCGCATGTATTTCATTATAGCGAACTTAAGTAATTTGACAATACTTCTATCTATTCAAAATTAATTGCTACCTAAAGAAAGAAAATACACTTTGATATTATATGATGAATCTTGATTGGTCAAGTACAAGCTCGTAAGGAGGAAATATTGATCACATAATAACGCAATAGAGTTATTCATCATACAACCAATTGGTAATAATAGGTGGAGTAATCGACCATTCGTTTTCTTTCTCTACATTGTAGAACAGTACAATTAATCCCAACGGACACCCAACAACATCCGAAACATTTTATTTTGAGTTAATGATTGCCAATTGTTCAATTCATGTCTATTACATACTACTTCTCCCTTTATAATTGATGATAGAAGCTCTATATCAGTGGAGTATCTTCTTGTTAGTCATTATTTGTTGGGCGATGAATGATTATAAGTTACAAGCTTACAACCGGAACATCTATAGACTATAAGTCATTTAATTTACTCTAGTCCGAAACTAATTCAAGCACGTCAAATATTGATTTTGACACACTCATTGTAAGCTAAGAGCTTGCTTTCAATGTTCTTCTAACATATAATCCTAATGCGTCAAAATTAATTTTTTGGTGTGGCTTAAATCATTTCCCACTCTAACTAACATATACGGAGAGCAACTCCAATGGTTGTAACTAGGGCTTGCAATTTCAATAATTCCCTAGCTACTAGCTTGACCATTGGAGCTAGAAAATTCAATTAGCTTGGCTAAGCAAATTAGCTTTGCCAAGCTAATTTGCTTGAGAATTAACTTTCCAAAATAAAATGTTCATTGCACCAATTAAGCTATTTTCATGTATTTTCTATCCAACACCTACTACTAAGCTAATAGCTAGCCATTTGAGCAAAATGTAGCTAAAATGATAATTAGCTTAAAAGCTTATGTGGCATGGCAAGCTAATTTTCAAATTAGCTTGTCATTGGAGTTGCTCTTATTTGACTACTTAATTAACCTATTTATTTCATATGATCATTTCAATTTATCTAGAATATCCATCAATTCATGCATTATTAATTATCGATTCACCACATCATTTATCATTAGTTTTCGAACACAAATACACAATGCATAAAACAAGCATATTTTCTGATTAATTGTGGTTGCCAAAAAGATTTGAAAATCACAACTATACTTTGATGAAGTGACACTTTTTGTACGAAAAAATGAAGTAAATAAATAATTCTGGACATGAATAAATTAAAAACCAGTTTCTTTAATTTGCAAACTATTCTTGCACGTTTGAAACCTTGTGTTGTGTGTATTTGTACTCTACTATGGCATCTTTAAATTGGGTGGACAAAAAATATTCCTACCCTATATTTTCTATTTTTATTATATATAAAAAATATATATTAATGTAGTAATTTCAAAAAGAATTGTGAGGCTAAGAAAAATGACTTCCAAAGTCACATGCTTAGATAAGCTTATTGAAACTCATACTTTGGTGTTTGGTTGTTTATATGTCTTGATATGGATAATTAAAGAGGGATAAGAAAAAGGTTGAATTAGTTAAAACATTTATGTATTTAGGATGACTATATAAAGGCTTATAGCAATTAATTAGTGTGTAAAAGTGTTAATAAGTTGGTAATAAATAATGAATTGAGTTTTGGTCACATTCGACTGGAGTAGTTTGGTTCGTGTTGGATTATATTTGGTCATTCAAGTCTATTATTGTTAATTGTTATTCAATTTGGTAAAAATATTAATGTATGTACGTGTGTTTGCTTAGATAATCGAGATTTTGAGTTAAACTTCTAGCTAATGATTCATTCCCGTAGAAATCTTTTGGAGCTAATAATGATACATGACTTGTCTATCTAGAATAAAATGGTAATAGCCTTTTGAATTATCAATAATAGAAGTCAAGATGAGAAAAAGCCAGATGGAATTCTCAATATGAACATAGCTTAACGGGTGGAAAAATATGTAGTTTTACTTATCAACTAAATCATTAATGTACACACTTATACACGAGCAATAACGTTAGAAATCATACGAAAGCAAAAATATGGTAAAAACATTTCAACTTGCGTATAAAAACTACCCTTAAAAGTTGAACTCAACCTATAAATGGTGAATTTCTTTAGTCATGCTTATTATGCACACGATCATACATTTCTTTCACCATTTTGAGGACTAGGAGTAGTGCTAGTTGGCTCAATTTTCCTCATCATGAAGGAGGGTCTTTGTGACGGGTCATCTTCGTCATGGTACGCGTAGGCAAACCCGCCATGTCGGGTCATATCCATACCCGCGGTTTCATCTTCACTTGAGATCCGTAACAATTTGAGCTTCTTAAGGATTAAGAAAAGTGGAGCCATTGTGGCGGTAACCCACCCGAACACAACAAGTATTTGGATCACTTGGGCCGCGAGTAGTCTTCCCCCACCACCCATAAATAGTCCGTAGGGTCGATCCAACCCGTAGACCTCCCCGACATAGTGTTTGCTAGCGAATAGACCGGTAAAGAGTAGGCCCCACGCACCACAACCGGCATGCAATTGGGCTGCCTCAAGTGGGTCATCATACTTGACCTTTTCAGCTAACTTGTTTAGCCCAATTAAAACCCAAGCAGCCACAAACCCACAAACAATAGCAGCCCAAGGCTCAACAACAGAACATCCAGCAGTAATAGCTGCAAACCCACCCAATAGCCCATTGCACACATCTATTACATTCCAATGCCCAGCCAACAACCTCTTACTAAATAAGGTAGTCAACGCTGCGGTCGATCCCGCCAATGTTGTGGTGACAGCTGTCCTTCCTACCCCACTCCATTGACCATAATACCCTCCGGGGGACCCATATGCCTTTAGAATAGTCAAAAACGAACCCGGGTTAAACCCATACCATCCAAACCAAAGCAAGAAAGTCCCAAGTACTACCAAAGAAGCACTATGACCCCTTAGAACAACGGAGCGACCCGACCGGTCAAAACGACCGATCCTTGGGCCCTCAATAAGGGCTCCCCATAGTCCCGCTACCCCACCAACCATGTGGACCACACCAGACCCAGCAAAATCAATCACACCCGACCCAAACAATAAATTGCCAGTATTGGTTGGGCTAGCCCAACCATCTACTGACCAAAACCAATGAGAAACAATCGGGTATACAAACCCTGTTAAAAAAGTGGAGTATATAAGATACGCCACAAACTGGGTCCGCTCTGCAATTGAGCCGCTGGTAATTCCAGCGGCTGCAATTGCAAAGGCCCATTGGTACAAGAAAAAACTATAGTCAAACGTTCCCGAGTCAGTAGACTCGGGAATGTTCTTAAGACCAAAGAAATGACGCCCAACAAAACCATTAGAAGGGGCACCAAAAGCAAGAGCAAATCCAAAGAGGTAATACGAAAGCGAGCCAGCAGCCGCATCTAGAACATTCGTAAGCATAATATTCATCGTATTCTTAGCCCGAACCGAGCCAGCACACAACATGGCGAACCCAAGTTGCATGGCAAACACCAAATACGCCGAGAACAACAAGTACGTGTTGTCCACGGCGTATGTCACCGTTGTAAAACGGTCACATAGGTAAGAAGCAGCGGCGCTAGCATTAGCCGTGCCGCCAAGGAGAGGAAGTAGCTCCGCAGCGTTGCACGACATTATTGTAGGTAGATCAAAACAAGCAAAGAGAAGTAGATGAGATAAGAGAGATGATGTTATAAGCAGTGTTATAATGGCATGGGATGGGAGAAGTGTATGTATATATAAAGGAAGTTGTCGTTGTAGTTGTAACTAGTCAAGTGTATAAAAAAAAAAAGGTCAAGTGTATAAAAATATTCTACAGTTAGAATCTTGGATGTCAATAATTCTACTTTGGCTTTTAATTTTCTTTATATATTAATTTTGGATCTTAGTAGCTAATTTCTAGCTAGCTAATAAGAGGGAATTTTTCAAAGTTGGCTGCATCTTTCTTGCATATATCATCAATGATGAATCTACTTTTGTAACAACTTGCAAAGTTGCACGTATTAATTCCTCTAAATAAATATAGTTAGAGATTCACATGAACTCCTTAGTAAAAAAGGCGGGTGGGTGTATAAAAAGGTACATTTGTGAGATTAAAATATTATAGTGTACTCTATATGAGAAAACATAATAACGCGAGATCTTGTTAATTAATTATTAAATTTGTATTCTCACGATATTAACTACTTATAAGTCTTTCTAATTCTACATCGAATGATAATTATGCATGGTCAAATTAAAACTAGTACATTGAATTGGAAAATATGAAAAAACAATGGTGAATATGTAACTATTTAGTACTAATGAAGTTAAGTGAACTAGAAGTGGGTACTCAAATAAAAACACTTTTAATTTTAAGATAAAATCAAAGTGGGTACATAATAAAAAAAAGAAAATAGGGAACATGCTTCATTCTTTAATTTTTGAGGCTGTAGATTTAATGAAAGTGTTATGAAATATATAGAAATTAGAGGATTAAGAGAAGAAGGTAATAAGAGAAGTACTACTACTTTTATGTATTACTCTTGGTAATATTTTGTGTATCATACAAGTGAAATTACATGGCTATTTATAGTAGTAAAAACCACTATTACATTGTGGGCTATAACCTTAGAGGGTGGCAATTAGGGTTGGCTACTACATTAAATGTAATGAAGAAATTGGAGTGTGGACATTCACACCTTGACTAAATTAATTAACTCTTAACACTCCCCCTTGAATGTCCATACAGAATAGGGTATATGTTGCCTCGTTAAAACCTTGCTAGGTAAAACCCTTTAGGATAAAAGCCATAGCTAAGGGAAAAAAGTACAACAATATATTACTATATGCTTTAGTGTACTGCCTCATTAAAAACCTTGTCAGGAAAAACCCATTGGGATAAAAACCTGATCGAAGGGAAAAAGAGTGCAGTGCATATAATGCTCCCCCTGATTTTAACATAGTTTATGAAGACGACGCATCCCAATCTTGTGGACCAACCGCTCAACACTCTTCGAAGGTAGGGACTTTGTAAACAAGTCTGCAAGATTATCAGATGATTGGATCTGTTGGACATTTATCTTCCCTTCCTTCTGCAAATCGTGTGTAAAGAACAGTTTTGGGGATATATGTTTAGTCCTATCACCTTTAATATATCCTTCAGTTACTTGTGCGATACATGCAGTATTATCTTCGTAAATGATGGTTGGACTTTCAGTTACTTCTTTCATCCCACATTCTTCTTGGATATTGCCGATCATTGACCTTAGCCATACACACTCACGTCCTGCTTCATAAAGGGCAATCAACTCAGCATGATTTGATGATGTCGCAGTTAAGGTTTGCCTTGTTGATTTCCAAGAAATTGCAGTTCCACCATAGGTGAACAGATATCCAGTTTGTGACTTGGCGTTTTGTGGGTCTGATAGATATCCAGCATCTGCATATCCGATGAGGGTGGCATCTTTCCTTGATTGATAAAACAAACCAAGATCTTTTGTTCCTCGTAGATATCGTAGTAAGTGTCTTACTCCTTTCCAGTGTCTCTTCGTTGGTGCGTTGCTAAACCTGGCTAACAAATTCACAGAAAAAGCTATGTCTGGTCTAGTATTGTTAGCTAGATACATTAGAGCCCCAATTGCACTTAGATATGGTACTTCAGGACCAAGGACATCCTCGTTTTCCTCTCGAGGTCTAAATGGATCATATTTCATAGTCAAAGACCGAACAATCATCGGGGTGTTTGTTGGGGTCGCTTTGTCCATGAAAAAACGTTTTAACACTCTTTCGGTGTAGTTAGACTGATGGACGAATATACCATTATTTAAGTGCTCAATTTGCAATCCAAGGCAAAATTTAGTTTGTCCAAGGTCTTTCATCTCAAATTCTTTCATCAAGTATTTTGCAGTTCTTTCAAGTTCATTTGGGGTTCCAATGATATTCAAGTCATCAACATAAACTGCAACAATTGCAAACCCTGATTGTGATCTCTTAATGAAAACACAAGGACTGATTTGATTATTCTTGAACCCTTCTTTCATAAGGTATTCACTAAGACGATTATACCACATCCTCCCAGACTGTTTCAATCCATAAAGTGACCTTTTTAATTTTATGGAAAGTAAATGTCTAGGCTTGTGGTTTTCTGGTAATTTTAATCCATCTGGGACTTTCATATAAATATCTGTATCGAGTGACCCATATAAATATGCGGTTACTACATCCATTAATCGCATCTTTAGTCCTTCTGAGACTGTCAAGCTTACCAGAAATCTTAACGTAGTTGCATCAACTACGGGAGAATATGTCTCCTCATAATCAATCCCTGGAATTTGAGAAAAACCTTGGGCTACAAGTCTTGCCTTGTATCTTACAATTTCATTTTTCTCATTTCGTTTTCTCACAAATACCCACTTGTATCCAACTGGCTTTACACCTTCTGGTGGAAGGGTTATTTTTCCAAACACTTCTCGTTTTTCGAGTGACTTTAACTCTGTCTGCATTGACTCTTTCCATTTTGACCAATCATGCCTGCAACGACATTCTTCCACTGTTCTTGGTTCACTATCATTTTCGTCAGATGCCATTTCAATTGCAATGGAATATGCAAATATTTCATTTACGATAACATCATTTCTATTCCAATAATTCCTGGTAGAAACAAAATTTATTGAAGTTTCATTGTTATCGATGTTATGGTCATCTTGTTCATCCCCTTTCGGATTATCATCTTTTTCTCTATTCTTATCTGTACTTTGTCTTTCTTGACCTTATGTAAGGGGAATATTGTCGATCTCATCAGGTCTTTTTAATTTTCTTGGTTTAGAGTCTTTTGAACCAAGTGGTCTTCCACGCTTTCGGCGTGCTAGAGATTCATTTTCAATGATCTTATCACCAGATGGAATTTCAATTCGTGCAGGGGCATTTTCAGCTGGTATATGTGATTTTGTCACTTTCTTTGCATCTATAAATGCATCAGGCAGCTGATTTGCAATGCTTTGTAAATGAACAATTTTCTGAACTTCTTGTTCACACATATTTGTTCGTGGATCAAACATTGACAATTGTGTTGCATTCCAAATGATTTCTATTTCTTTCTTTCGTGGGTCCACTTTCTCTCCCCCTAAGGCTGGGAATACTGTCTCATTGAAATGACAGTCGGCAAATCTGGCCGTAAATAAATCACCGGTCATTGGTTCAAGATATTTAATTATGGAGGGTGATTCAAACCCAACATAAATTCCCAGCCTTCTTTGTGGACCCATCTTTGTTCGTTGGGGTGGAGCAATAGGAACATACACCGCACAACCAAAAATTTTTAGATGTGAGACATTAGGTTCTCGACCAAAAACTAATTGTAGTGGTGAGAACTTATGATAAGCAGTTGGTCTCAACCTAATTAGCGTTGCCGCATGTATTATGGCATGACCCCAAGCAGATGAAGGCAATTTTGATCTCATCAATAATGGCCTTGCAATCAATTGTAGTCTCTTAATTAATGACTCAGCAAGTCCATTTTGTGTATGAACATGAGCTACTGGATGTTCTACAACAATTCCAATCGACATACAATAATCATTAAATGTTTGGGATGTAAATTCCCCTGCATTGTCAAGCCTTATTCTTTTTATTGTATGGTCTGGAAATTGTGCTCTTAGTTTAATAATTTGAGCAAGGAGTTTTGCAAAAGCAACATTTCTACTGGATAAGAGACTTACATGTGACCATCGAGTTGAGGCATCAATTAATACCATAAAATATCGGAATGGTCCACATGCAGGATTAATTGGTCCACAAATGTCTCCTTGAATCCTCTCTAAAAATGTTGGAGATTCAGTAGCAATTTTGTTCATAGATGGCCTTATTATTAATTTGCCAAGTGAACATGCAGAGCATGTTAATTCATCTGATCGAGGGATTTTGACATTCCTAATTGAATGTCCTACTGAATTTGCTATAATCTTGTGCATCATTCCTGTACCAGGATGACCCAAACGATCATGCCATAAATTTAGCAGATTCTTATTATCTAACTTCTGGTTAGATATCAAATTTATTTCAACTGGTCGTATATCTATATGATATAAGCCTGAAGAATATGCTGGCAATTTCTCATACACATGTTTCTTGCCATGTTTTTCTGCCGTGAGGCATAAATATTCCTTTTGATCCACTATCATTGTTTCTAAATGAAAACCATTTTGACGCACATCTTTAAAACTTATAAGATTTCTTCGAGATTTACTCGAATATAAAGCGTCAATAATGATTAATTTTGTTCCATTTGGGAGTATTATGCAAGCTTTTCCAGAACCTTCTATTAGCTTGGCTGACCCAGAAATGGTATTAACATTTGCTTGAAATAATTTTAACTTTAAAAAATATTTTCTATCCTTCAGAATAGTGTGTGTTGTTCCACTGTCCAAAAGGCATTGAAATTTGGAACCAACTTCGGGCAGATCCATATCTTCATAAAATAATAAGTATAAGATTAGTTTAAGATAATTTAACTGGACTTACTTTATTAATGATGAAAAATTAAGAGTACATAACTTGAACATGAAAAAAAAAACATACAAGAAAAGTACATAATGAAAACATAATACATATCATAGTAATTGATGAATTATCTAAACATGATTATTCTCTCCAAAGATAAATTCACCACCAACTTCACCATTGTCTATGTGGAAATCAGACACATCAAGGCTAATTCCAGGGACATTTTCTTCATTAACATAATTTGTTTCGGCATGTTTTTCTTTCCCTTTAATGGAAGCCTGGTATAGTTCTATCAGATGTTTGGCCGTACGACAAGTACGTCCCCAATGTCCAGTCATGCCACATCTATAACATGTGTCTTTTCCTTTTGTGGTGGCTTGATTTTTGTTTCCTTGTTGATGCCCCCTTTGAGTGTTGTTTCTAGGGGGAAATTGGCCTCTACCACGGCCATAACCACGTCCATGGCCACGTCCGCGGAAATTTCCACGACCTCTGCCACGATTATTATATTTTCCACGTCCACCTCTATGAGCAACATTTGTCTCGGGTGGATTTGAGCTTTCTACAGCATTTGTTTCATTGAATGCTTGAGACCCAGTTGGTCTTAGGTTGTGATTCTTCAACAGAAGATCATTATTCTTTTCAGCAACCAATAATGTAGAAATAAGCTCAGAATATTTTGCAAAACCTCTTTCACGGTATTGCTGTTGCAATACAATGTTGTTAGCATGGAATGTAGAGAGTGTTTTCTCTATCATTTGCACTTCAGTGACTGGTTGATCACAATATCTCAATATTGATACGATTTTATATAGTGATGAATTATAATCACTGACAGATTTAAAGTCCTGAAATCTCAGGTTTGTCCACTCAAATTGTGCTGAAGGAAGGAGTACCCTTTTATGGTGGTCATATCTTCCTTTCAAGCTATCCCATAGTTCTCTGGGATTTTCCACCATTAAATACTCAGTTTTCAAACTGTTATGTAAATGATGCCTTAAGAGAACTATAGCTTTTGCTTTCTCTTGATCAGTTGGAACTTTAACTTGAGCAGGGGCATCTTTTTCGTTTCCTGGGATGGTAATTTCTTTGATTGTATGTTCCAATCCCTGAGCCTTCAAATTCATTTGGGCATCAACTGTCCATTCAAGATAATTATGTCCGGACAAGTCTAATACGTCAAATTGTCTTTTCATCAAGTCTCCCATTTTAACTACAATCAAATAGGTAATTATTATTAAGCCAATTAAGCAAGTGATAATTAAAGTAATCAAATTGTAATCATAATAATAATCCATTTAAAACATATTTGCTTCTCCCCCTTGGGTTATTATTATGATGTACATAAAGTTAAGCTAAAATTAAACATGATAATTACGTTAGTAACGACAACAACAATAATAACAATGATAATAATAACAATAACAATAAATACTACTACTATTACTACATCACCGACAACGACAACAACAATAATAATAATAATAATAATATTAATGACATACATTAATGATAAGACAAAAGAAACATTTATTATAACAAAATGCACTTATAATCTACCTAGAAGACAAAAAAAACTTGAAGTACTACGGAGATTACATGCATGAATTCCCTTTGTCGAAAAACCGAGCGTTACTTATGTAAAATGATGAAAATCATCATTGCCATTAATAAAACTACTAGGGCCATAATTAAAACTAAATATAGTTTTAATTTCCTTAAATCTTCTTCAAAGGTAAAGGGGTGTGGTGGTTGTCGGTTGTCGACGGGGAACATGGTGTATGACCGGTGTAAATGGAGGAAGAAGAAGAGGAGATAATTTGGGTAAAGTTTAAGGAGGGGATAAGGTTTGTATGGTGAAATAAGGGGGTGTAATCCGCCTTTTATAGGGGGTAATTTATCCGTTTCAGCTTTACACTACTGTAAAAGTATCATACAATGTTCTAGTAGACTGGTAAAATAATCGTAATCAAACTATTAATATTTACAAACGTAAATAAGTATCACACTGGGATGCAAGCCGTAGTGGTCCGAGAACCCTAATCTATTCATGAGGTCAAGGGTTCGAAAAACTGAAAGAAACATAAAAGTGTGTAATCTAAAAATTAAATAAATATAAAGGCTGCATCATTTTTTTTTTCATTTTAGTAATTATGCACAAGTAAGTAAGTATAAACATGATTTGTGTGACCATGAAATTTACTCTATTAACATGCATACAACAAATATTTCCACATGCAAAAGTAATTATATATTACTTTCTATAACCATGCATGAGAGTTACCAAACTAAGTATCATAAATAAGGTATGTATTGATATCCTCATTTTTAATCAACATGGCTAATTATGTGGAGTAATTTTGTGGAGAAATATATTGTGAGTTTCTGGTATAGAGGATCCCATATGGGCAACTATAGAGCATACTCCTCAAAATATATTTTGTGAAAGAAATTGAATCTTTGTAAAAATTGGATAATCGGTATAAGTATACCTGATTGAAGATGGTGCTGATAACGTGTTATGAAATATATAGAAATTAGAGGATTAAGAGAAGAAGGTAATAAGAGAAGTACTACTACTTTTATGTATTACTCTTGGTAATATTTTGTGTATCATACAAGTGAAATTACATGGCTATTTATAGTAGTAAAAACCACTATTACATTGTGGGCTATAACCTTAGAGGGTGGCAATTAGGGTTGGCTACTACATTAAATGTAATGAAGAAATTGGAGTGTGGACATTCACACCTTGACTAAATTAATTAACTCTTAACAGAAAGAATCATTTTTTGGATTTTGTGTGAACTTGAAATAATTCTCTTTAGTCCTCATTACTTGTCATAGTTGAATCCACATTGTTTGTCCCACTTCTTGAGTATTTTTAGAATTTGTATGTGGCAAATAAAATTTATGAATTAGCACTACTATACAACAATATAGCTTTTATATCTATCACATTTTTCAAAAAAATACATAAAATAGGTTGATAATAGTGGATGTCACAAATAAGGATCGGATGATATTGTTATTAAAAAGTAGGACATGAAATTTTTAATTCATCATTGATAATTGTCTTAAAGGAATAATATATGATTGGTATCCATCGTCTCTAAATAAAAGTACTATTTTCTCATAATATATATATATATATATATATATATATATATATATATATATATATATATATATATATATATATATATATATATATATATATATATATATATATATATATATATATATATATATATATATATATATATATATATCAACTCCTTTTGCATGCCCCCGGTTTACAATAATTTTATTGTACATCGAACATTTTTGCGAAAAGTGACCCTTTTTCTTTACAAAAGTGACCCTTTTTATTACAAAAGTGACCCCTATTTTCACAAAAGTGACCTTTTTTTTACAAAAGTGACCTTTTTTTTTACAAAAGTTACCCTTTTTTTACACAAAAGTGACCCTTTTTTACACAAAAGTGACCCTTTTTTTTTCACAAAAACAGAGTATCAAAATAAAAAAAATAAACACAAAAGGCAAAAGTTTTTGTTCTATAGCAATCATCACCTCTCAGTTTCGAAAGTATTGTTCTTGAAGTTGCAATTTCAGTCCCAGATGATATCACACCCTCTCCCACTTACCACCCTCTTCCCAACAATACAATACATTTATCCTCCATCATATTCACTTTCTTCAAAATTCAACCATCTTTCTTCTACAATTAGCAAGTATTTTCCTCCATTTTTTCTCTCCTTTAATGGTGAAATCAATTAAGCTTGAGAACAACAACCCTTCCGAAGATCCGCCAAACTCCTCCGACCCGAATTCCTCCGTTGCGTCCTTCGTCGTTACCCGTTTCTCTCTCATCTCGACCTCTTTCCCTGTCCTCGAATCACTGACACCCACCTCTAAATCACTGGCGCCGGAATTGGGGGAGGGGGGGTCAGCAAGGTCGAATCGGAGGGGGACGCCGGATTCTTGGGAGAAGCTAAGGAAGTGGCGACGGTGGTGGGTGTTTTTCTCGGTGATGAAGTTGCCCAGCCAGCCCGATTTACACTAATTTAGTGTAAACCGGATGTTAGTAAGAGTTTGTGTATATATATATATATATAGGGGAGGGATCCGGTAAGAACCCCACCTTATATAAGAACCCTTTCTTATGTAAGAACACTAATTATGTTCTAAAATTTTTCCTATGTTCTAAATTTTTTTCAACTTATGTTCTACATTTTTTTTTCTATATTCTAAAAATTTTCTTACTTATGTTCCAAATTTTTTTCAATAATGTTCTAAATTTTTTTTTTCAGCTTATAATCTAAACTTTTTTTCTATGTTCTAAATTATTTTCTCAGCTTATGTTCTAAAGTTTTTCGTATTTTCTACTTATGTTCCAAATTATTTTTAATAATGTTCTAAATTGTTTTTTAAATTATGTTCTAAATTTGTTCCTATGTTCTAAATTATTTTTTCAGCTTATGTTCTAAATATAACCTATGTTCTAATTTTTTTTTTTTTCAGATTATGTTATTAATTATTTTTTCAACCTATGTTCTAAATTATTTTTCAACTTATGTTCTAAATTATTTTTTCAACTTATGTTCTAAATTACTTTTCTTATGTTCTAACATTATTTTAGTTATTTATGTTCTAAATTTTTGCTATCTTTTAAATTATTTTTCTTATGTTCTAAAATTTTCTGCTTATGTTCTAAATTTTTTTCTATGTTCTAAATACGAAATTCTTAAAATTACAGAAATGCCATTACTAAAGGATCATTTTAGATGGTTAGATCAAAACTAATAAAGGGCTGAGATTGGTTCTTATATAAGATTGGGTTCTTATATAGAGGAGGGTTCTTACATGAGCGATCCGGTAAGAACCCTACCTTATATAAGAACCCTTTCTTATGTAAGAACCCTAATTATGTTCTAAACTTTTTCCTATGTTCTAAATTTTTTTCAACTGATGTTCTAAAGTTTTTCCTATATTCGAAAAATTATCTTACTTATGTTCCAAAATTTTTCCAATGTTCTAAATTGTTTTTTAGATTATGTTTTAAATTTGTTCCTATGTTCTAAATTATTTTTTTCAGCTTATGTTCTAAATTTTTTTTTCTATGTTCTAAATTATTTTTTCAGCTTATGTTCTAAAGTTTTTCCTATGTTCTAAATTTTTTCTACTTATGTTCCAAATTATTTTTAATGTTCTAAATTGTTTTTAGATTATGTTCTACATCTGTTCCTATGTTCTAAATTATTTTTTCAGCTTATGTTCTAAATATTTTCTATGTTCTAAATTATTTTTTTCAGATTATGTTATTAATTTTTACCTATGCTACGATTATTTTTTCAACTTATGTTCTAACTTTTTTGGTTGTTTATGTTCTAAATTTTTGCTATCTTTCAAATTATTTTTCTTATGTTCTAAAATTTTCTGCTTATGTTCTAAACTTTTTCTACTTATGTTCTAAATTTTTTTCTATGTTCTAAATTGTTTTTCTATGTTCTAAATACGAAATTCTCAAAATTACAGAAATGACATTACTAAAGGATCATTTTAGATGGTTAGATCAAAACTAATAAAGGGCTGAGATTGGTTCTTATATAAGATTGGGTTCTTATATAGAGGAGGGTTCTTACATGAGCCTTCCTCTATATATATATTATTTGTGATTAAACAATGTCGTGTTAGAAATTTGGAATATTAGGAAAATACACCGCTTAGCTATATGCTAATAAATGTTAACTAGTACCTTAAATTTGTCACTCCATTTTCATCTAAATGACTAAATGGGATCCATCATTATTCTCTAATATCTATTTTATATCTAACTTATAAGAGCAATATGACTATTTTTTTTTTTAAAAAAAGCGTATATAATACAATAATTAAACTTGTGTGCAAAAGTCATGATGTTTTATATACAAACAAAGGAAGTAGTTTAATTTAGTAAAACTGTGGGGCGAAACTGAGAATTTGGGATTAGATTTATTTTACATAAATCATTATGATCTGTAACTCTTTATACGTATGTACACCAATCAAAAACACGAGTTGAACATATTTGAAAGTATTTCCAATTCATAACATAAATTGATCAAATTTAGTTTAGAATTCTATCATATGATAGAAAATTTAATTACAACAACAGTAAGACTGGATCTATTGAAAATTAGATTTTCCATATACAGTTGATTACTGTAATTGTGTACTTATTTTGTACTCAATGGAGTCTTTGATTGTGCAAAAATGATTGTATTTTCGCTTTGTTGAAAATTAAACACAACTATATCTATCATATGCCTTTGTACAGTAGGACAATCCTGGACCATTTGAGCTTGTAATATGCTTGTTTTGATGAAATAGGTGACTTTCAAAGTCAAATTAGTACAAAACTTTTCCAATATAAGATATCTTTTTAATGGGGTATGATTTATAGAATAATAGAATATTGAATTACTTAAAAGAAATAATGTGAATACAGTAGTACAATTCCATAAAATAAAATAAAATAAATAAATAAAAAATAAACATATGTTTTAGTCTGTACCAAAATTGCAAGTATATTTTGAAAAAAATAAATACTTCGTATACACCCTCCGACCCTATGTTATTTTGTTAGTTTGCTTTTTGCATAATTTCCAATGTAATACGGAGTATTATTGTAATTAAACTATTTTAAGCCATACATTATAATAAAATCATATACTCCGTGTGTGTATATATATATATATATATATATATATATAATTGCTAGAATGAGAAATGAGAAAATCATTAAAGTAACTATATATTAAAAATCATATATATTTGAAAACTAAAAATCGAATCTGATTAATCTAACAAGTAATGTAACTATATTTTAAAATATATAAAATTCATTGAGATTTCATGATTTCATCAACTTTGAATAGTATAGAATCATAAGCAGCTAATTGTGGTAAAAATCTAATAGGGACATCATGTGAAAAAATTATGTTTAAAGTTAATGAAATTGTACTTTCATAGAATCATAACACATGCTATCTAAATAGATATGAAAAATAAATAAAACCTACTTGTTTATCGAGTACAAAAGGAGAGTGCATTGAATCTTTTACAAAGACATTAATTATAATTAAGTATAGAATCATAATACTACAAGATTATTATTTTAAATAATTTTCATTTTGTATTTTTTTTTTAATCAAAGTTGAGCTTAAGGGAATATAATGGTGGGGGAGGTAGGTATAGACGTATAGTCAATAATCATTACCAAAATATGCCGTAAAACTAATCATTTTTTTAAAAAAAATATATAAGTGAAGTCAAATTTCACAGCTTAAACTTTAAAATATGTAAATAATAAAACAAAAGTTAATAATATATGGACCAAAAGTAGGAGAGAGATGATGAAAAAGTTGTGTTTGATATGATCAGGTGCAATTTCTTTCCAACATTGAAGCAGTATCCAACATATATATAGCCTCTGTTGCATATATATCACTGCCTTTGATTATCAACCTTCCATTATTTCTAACATTTTGTTTTTTTTTTTTTTTGGATGAAAAGCAGTAAGGATTCTTTTTTTTTTTCCTCTCTCTCTCTCTCTCTCTCTCTCTCCCTCTCTCTCTCTCTTTTATATAGTTTTATTGCAATATTGATCTTTGATCCACTTATACAGTTGAGTAATCTTTTTGAAAATTATGTAGGCCAGGTTACGCAAAAACTTATCAGAAGTGGAGTTGTTGTTGTTGTCGGTGGTGGTACTGGTGGTGGTGGTGGTGGTGATGGACTGAGTCGCGAGTCTACAATGACAATACAAATTACAAATAGATCGAGATGGGCATGAATCTACGTCCTAAACTCGATCCTAATGTATATGTATTTTAAAGAACTAAAGACCTTTAGTTATTACCATTAGGTCAAAACCTCATTGGTATATGCTGCGGCAAAATTATGACAATATTAAATAAGATGATAGACTTATTAATTGCGTTAATGGTTAGATGTCAAAAGTACTTCATATCATCCATAGAGATTAGGGGATGGATTTATTTTTTTTTGTTCATATTGATCTACAGTATCTTTTGTACTCTTTCGTTAGATGGTCATATCATATATTATGTTGCCAACTTTTATTTTTGAGGGAAGATTATGTTGCCAACTTAATTAGTAACTAAGAAATACTTCATATATATTAGGTTTATTTGGTTAACTTATCCTGTATGTAATTCATGTAACTTTTTTCATACATTATCATAAGACCGTGTAATCACTTGTTTTTACCGAAAAAAAAAAGAGTAATCACTTGTTTGTCTATTTTGATTTTTTTTTTTTCATCCAATTATTATTTATATGACCACATAGGTTACAAACATAATTAAACAAGAAATTGCATTTCGAAATACTCGGTAATTAGCGTTTATACTCGTATTTCTTTTTCCTTATTGTTTTTTGAAAGAATTTATACTCTTATTTCAAATAAATTCTCAGAAAAACCATACTACTATGAAATAAGAAAATTATAATTTCCAATTTTCCAGAGTAAAATTACTATACGGAAACAGAATCTTAATTGCAATAGAGGGTCATTATCATAAACAACCTTTTTTTTTTTTTTTTTTCCTTTTTGGTGGAAACAGTATACCCATTCTTATATGTAGCAAAACTAGCAATGTGAGTGCACAGCAGCATAGAGTCAAATGTTTACAGCGTCAACTCTTCAAGCCTTCAGTTTTTCATTTAAAATAAAATAAAAAGAAAATTTTAAAATAAAACTATGGGTGTGTTCTATTCACCTGATTTTTACATACCTATCTGATCTTGTCTGAACTTATCTAATCTTATTTTACTTATAAATTGAATTTGGGTAGCCCTGATTCCTTATCACAACTTATCTGAACTTATTTCTCCTGAACTTATCTTATCTGAACTTATTAACCCCGAAATAAGTGGAAATAAGGTGAATAGAACAAAGCCATAGGACTTACATAAGACAACACATATTTGTGACAAAATCACTCCCCGTAAAAAAAAAAATGAAAAAAATTCATGTATCATTTTCCTTAATTTCATAATCAAACACTGTCATGCTCATAGTCATTAATCACTTTGGTTTGTTCTTTGCTACATAAATATATACGTATAATAAAAAGTAATATACTACGTACTACATGCGTTTTGTATCAAGATTCCTCGTCAAAACTTCCAGATCCAAGAATATTCATACTAATTATTTTTGGTGTTCTGTCTTTCAATTTTCATAAAATTGTACACCGTATATAGGTGAATTATAACGTCAATTACAACATAGATGATGCATCTAACTTCATCTCTAAATGATTGTTCTAATTTTCTTTATTTATCATTTGTTGTCTTGCTCTATCTAATGAGTTAAAACAAAAACTTTGTACAAATCCTATACTTGATCAAACCACTTTACTCCTAAATACTCGTAATCAGAATAAACATCGACAAAATAATAGTTGTTGTCATTCTTTATTGAATTATTGTGAAATAAGTAACATCGAACCTCTTGTCAAAAAAAAAAAAAAAAAAAGTACTGATGTTATCATTTAGGGCATGTAGCACAATCATGCACATAAGATACATGCATCATACTACCTCCGGTCTAAATTACTCGCAACTTTGAAATATTTTATATCTCACAAATAATATTCCAAAGTTACAAGTAATTTGGACCGGAGGTAGTATATGTTTTAGGAGTCCAATGTTTAGTGAGATCATTGGAGTTACAAACATCATGATTTTAGGACTCTTTCTCCTCAACTACATCTTTTTGTTTAAGTGTCATATCTTAAACTTTTTACGTTGCAATAAAAGGGAATAGAGTACTCAAATTTCCCTTTCACTTGTATTCCATAATAAATTAACAGAATCATAAAATACTAGTTTATTCGAGAGGTCAAATTAGTTGACAAATTATGGCTCTTGGATTCTAGATTATTATTTCTAAATTCATCATCAATAACAGAACATGCTTGCGTCTCCTTACATGAGATTTGTCTTCATTATTACACTATACTAATAATAATTAATCAATATAATTATAGGTTTTATTAGACGTTTAGAAACTTTATTAACCAATTATTCTTTGTTAAAATAAACTTAATTTTTAATTAATCATTTTACAATATATGATTGGTCATGTTTTACGTCATCAACCCATGCGGCTTCAGGATGTAACACTACTTAATTTTACTAATTTATCAAATATATATTTTACTTCTAAATGATTTGGTGATAATGAAATCAGATAGTATATTTATAAGCTGCAATTAGGCAATAAGAAATATAAACGTCATAAGATTCGATATTATTTTATGATGGCAATTGGCAACTTGGCAAGATTTGAGTAAAAAAATAATTTTTGCTACAGTACTAGTTTTTGTCTCTATTGTTAAAAAAGTAAGTAAATAATTCCATAGAAAATGCATGAGAGGTGGAACCGTAGAACATGAACAACAGGATGTCAAACCCGTATCTAGGATGATTTACCAATATGATAATCTCTTCAATCTTTTATATGAAGTACTTCCTTCGTTTTTTTGATACTTGCAGCACACATTTTTTTCATGCATGGTTTATAAGAAAAGTGAGCCTAAAATAATTTAACACACTTAAAATAAGGTTGAGAGTTCTTTCCCAAAAAAAAAAAAAAAAAAAGGTTGAGAGATTGTTTAGAGTGTAATTAAGTATGCCATGTTTGTTTTTTATAAAAAATAAATAAATAAAATTTAAATATGCCATGATACATGAGCGTTAAATAAGAGTAATATTGCAACTTTAATCTAAGAATTTTTTTTTCAATTTAGTGTGTTACGGAGTATAAGTATTGTGACATTCTATTTTAGAGAAGTTTTGTAAATATTTAAAAAAAAAATGGAGGAAGCACGTAATATATATTTGTCTAATTTGAAATTCGAAGTAATTATATTCTCCATTCAAAAAAAAAAAAAAAAAATAATTATATTTCATTTGAGTTAAATACGCGAGTTAGATACTACAATTAAAAACCTTGGGTTAGAGATTGGGCCAGAATTAAGGCCCAACTTCAAATTATTGGCACTAATCGTTAAGGCTCTAAGCTCGGCTTTATTGAACTACATATATATATATATATATATATATATATATATATATATATATATATATATATATATATATATATATATATATATATATATATATATATATATATATATATATATATATATATATATATATATATATATATATATATATATATATATATATATATATATATATATATATATATATTTTAAAAGACAATTGAACAGCACCAACTTTTATACGTGTGTAGCCGGCCACACAATGTAGCTAGCTAATACGAAAGTTAATTCATTAGTGTTATTTGAGTTACTCAGTCAGTATTACAGAGGTTATTGCGGGTTTACTCGGTCATTGTTATAGCGGTTTCTTTGTTCATGTGGCCAGTCACAAACTAAACGTGATAGATGTTGAACTAGATATTCTTGTGGTGGTTTTTCTTTGATTTACGGCCATGTTTATCACAAACTTTTAAAAGATTAGGTGTACAATAAACATTATACATCCGTTATAAGTTGTTCTAAAACAATAAAAATCATTTATTTATTTATTTTTTTTAAAAAAAGTCATCACAAAATACATGCTTTTTTATACTTGCAATACATGCATCTTTTTCGCACACTATTTGAGAAAGTTATTAGACAAAGTAAATAGACAAAGTAAGCTATAACAAGTAAACCGTAGTAACTTATCACTTTCTTTTGATCGGTGGTAAAGTTTTGTTAATTAATCTGTCCATTACCTAACCTAACGTTTTCATTGAAGTAGCTGTCAAAGTAGTGTTTGCAAGTAAATAAAACTGAGGAAGTAATAATTACCTGATAAAATAAAAGTTATTAAGGTATAAATAAAAGCAATCTATGTTTTATTGAAACATTTCTCAATTTTTGTTGTTGATATATTAAACTTATTCTCATAGATAATTGGAGAGTGAAAGTATTGCCCTTAGAAAACTTATCTTATTGTCTATTTAAGCTAAAATCATGGCAAACCAGGTTTAAAAATCATTGCAAATTTAGTTTTTTTTTAGGCAAACATTGCAAATTTAGTTTAATTTGTGTAAATGTATTTATTGATCAATAATTTTATTTATATTTTTATATTAGAAAATAATTTAAATTCATTGTTATTTGTTTCATCATTATTCTACTTTGTCACTTATTTATTTTAGTAAGAACATTATACGTAATACTTTGACTATAAACCAATATATATATTTTTTTTAAAAAAGGTTAATAGCCGAATAGGTGATAGGTCGGACAACTTAAATAGTACTTCGTATTAAGATACATGATTATTAATGTCGAACATAGGAAGTGTTATGTTAGGGAGTAATACATGTATTTGGTCAGTGATCATTGCCGGCCGGATATCTATTAATCTACCCAAGATTCTTTTTTTTTTTTTTTTTTTTTTTTTGGTTTTTGTTTTGTTTTGTGAATAGAATCTACCCAAGATTAGTTCCCACTTTCTATAATTTTATGATCCAAGTATTAAGGACTTCATAAGTACAATAATTGATTAATTGTATTTTTATTATTAAAAAATGATAGGTGTTACATCCTATAGGAGATCAAATCACTAGCTAATTATTTTATTTCCTTAGATATTTATTTTTTCTCCCTAGGTTTCTTTGTCAATACTCTCAATACAGTAGTTTTCTTATACAAGAATTATTGTTGCTTTCATCTTTATCTATAGTTTGACCATTTTTTTTCCTAGGGAAAGGAAGATTATTAAGAAGTTACGGAATAAAACATGAAAAGTCAACTTTGTTTGGATGAGAAAAAACGTTTCATTGCTGCACTTACCTAATGAGTAAAATAGAGTTCCAAATAATTAAGCAGTAATTTGTGGTTGGTGCACCCGGGTGCACCATGCACATGGTGCACTCAAAAGAACATTTAGTATATTTAAAAGAACATGGGTAAAAAATGAACATGTTTTTATTTTCTTGCAACTGAAAATCCATCACTCTCTTCTCCTGCAATTTCTCACTCCTCTTTCCCTTCCTATCACTCTCTTTCTTGTTGCCAATTTTTAATCTCTTTTACACCATCATTTTCATTTAAGAATTTCAATGAATTTGGGTAAAATCATTTCCAAAGTACTCATTTTCTCTCTCCATAACTTTTCTCTTTATCTTTTTCTATTTTTCAAAAAAAATTTAAAATAGCAAAACTGTTCATCTTCAAAGTGAAACCCAAGAAAAAAAAATTGAACTTATTTCAACAATTCAACCTTCAAACTTAAGCAAATGGTGGATTCAAGTAAAATGTAAGTATAAATTTTGTACATGCAAATTGTTTTTCGTCAATAATTTTAAAGTCAAAGTGTTTAATTTTGTCAATTTGGGGTTTTTTTAAAAAAAAAAAAAATAATTAAAGCTATAAAGTACAAGTTGTTCAAAAAAGAACAATTAGAGGAGAAAGAAGAATAGTAATGAATTGAAGCCAACTGGAAGATAACCAAACAAGGTTAATTTTTCAAACACTAGCTTGTTCTTTTCCAAACACTAACATGTTCTTTTAATTCCATGTTCTTTAAAATATGCCTAATGTTCTTTTCGGAGGTCATGTTCTTTGTCAAACAAAAACATGTTCTTTTGTTCAACATTATTATGCATGTTCTTTTTCAAATACTAGCATGTTCTTTTTCAAACACTGGCTTGTTCTTTTTATTTCATGTTCTTTAAAATATGTCTAATGTTCTTTTTGGAGGCCATGTTCTTTGTCAAACACAAACATGTTCTTGTGTTGAACACTATTAAGCATGTTCTTTTTCAAATACTAGCATGTTCTTTTTCAAACACTCGTATGTTCTTTTTTTTTTTCTCATGTTCTTTAAAATAAGCCTAATGTTCTTTCCGGGTGCACCATACGCATGGTGCACCCGGGTGCACTATACTATTTTCAATTAAGCAGATCGAAAATAGTCTAGGGTGTTACATACCCGCGCATGGGCAAATGCTTAAACTTAAAAGTAGGTGTTTCGTGTTAGGGTGTATAATAGACACTTTGAAGTTTGAATAGTGTTACATAACATGTTAGACAAATTTTTGTATGCGGTAGGGATTACTTGTAGGTGTTACTTGTTTTCTGGAGTTACTTGTATTTTGGGTTTACTTGTAGGGTGTTATTATTTTTAGTCAGGAGTTACTTATAGGGTGTTACTAATTTGGTATTGGGGTTTGGTCTGAG
This sequence comes from Chenopodium album, assembly GCF_948465745.1. Lineage (NCBI taxonomy): Eukaryota > Viridiplantae > Streptophyta > Magnoliopsida > Caryophyllales > Amaranthaceae > Chenopodium > Chenopodium album. Next base: position 6,152,067 of record NC_137855.1, read on the forward strand.
GTTACTTGTGGGTTACTTAGAATACAAGTAACACCTACAAAGTAATCCATACAAGTAATCCCAAAATAGAAGTAAAACCTACAAGTAACCCCTGTCGCACCATGTGGCTTGCCGCATTGAAAAACCTCTTAACATGTTATCTTCATCATGCCGTACATTAGCTTAGTATTAGTTTACTTTGTATTGTATGTTGCAATGATGATGAAATTTTTTCTGTGGAGGCGGATGCATCATGCTTGGTGCATCCGGTTTTAATTGAAAAAAGTCGGAATGAACATTTAGTTGTTCAGTAAAGAACATATAGCTATTTTATAAAGAACATCCAGTTTTATATGCTTTTTTTTTGTAAATCTAAAGAACATTTGTAATATTAGTAAAGAACATAATAGTATTAAAGAACATTATTCATATCGTAAATGTACATTTGGTATATATGATCATGTATGTATATGAAAAAGTACATTTTACTGTATTATAATGTACATTGTATTATATTCTAATGAACATATATGTTATAATGTTGGTTATCTACAACTTTTTGAACTATTTGACGATTTTCATTATCATATGGCTCACTTTCATTTTGTTTTCTCTGAAAACCATAATAAAAAAATCAAATCAAAGCAATAAAACAAAAAATCGATTTGAACTCAAAAAATCAAACCAACCACAAAACCTAAAAAAAAAAGTTGCAAAAACTTACAATCGAACTCAAATTGAACCAAAATTGTACCTACTTTTGTTTTCATCAGCCATACTCGAACAATTTCGCACCAACAAGTTTGAAATTCACCAAATTCTTCTTAAGGTTTCAAGAATTTTAGTTGGTTTGGGGAAATCTTGAGAGAGAATTCTTTTAGAGAAAGAAAAATTTTAGAGAGAGAGAGTATAGTATGAAATGATTTGAATTTACTACTTCAGCCTTGTGGCACGTGTTTTGAGGTCGGGTTTATGTAATGTAAACGGATAAATTATGCATTATAATTTTTACAAATGATACTTAACCCTATTCTAATCTTCATGTAAAAATTATATTGATAAAATCGCTCGTTTACCCTCACTAATCATCTCCTAAAACTGCGTGCCTAAAAGGTGTGTTGCAAGTAAAAGAAAACGAAGGAAGTACATGGTAAAAAAAAGTTGAACAAAATGTTAAAATAACTAGTGTACATTAAAATTGACCGAAATGTTCTTTTCTACATCCATGTACCTTATGATACAACATAATGTACATTCCGCTTTTTTAAAAAAATATAAGACTTGCGTTTTATGTACAACTGAGTGTCGTTTTGCAGCGGATGCACAATGCGGATCGTGCATCCACGGATTGCAATGATAAAAGAAGTGCAAGTGCAAAATTTTAAGGAGTAACTCACATTCAAAACGTAATGTCTAGATATTAAACAAGTACCATTTTTTTTTTTTTTGGGTTTTTCTACATTATAACCCTCTAACTTCCCGTTTTCTACGATATGCCCCCCCTTTTGAGAAATCTACACTGTAACCTCAAAGTACATTTAGTTTCTATACGGTAACTTTGCCATCAACAAATTCCGTTAGTGGGGCCCACTCACCACTTAATAACATTTATTTATCGATTTGCGTGTTGGAAATGGTTTCGTTAAAGGTTTTGGGGGCTATTTTGGCCCTCTTGGGTCCAAATTGAGCTCAGATTTGGTAAAAAATAAATGACGCAAATGTCTTGTTTTGCGTATCAACTACGTAAACACGTAAATCGAGACATTTCTTAATATGCATAACGAGGCATTTGTGTTATTTTTTTTTGCTAAATCTGAGCTCAATTTGGTTCATTTAGCCAAAATAGCCGCCCCCAAAACCTTTAAGGGAACTATTTTCAACACGCAAATTGATAAAAAAAAATTATTAGTGGTGAGTGGACCCCACTAACGGAAGTTGTTGACTGCAAGATAACGGCAAGATTACCATATAGAAGGTAAATGTATTTTAAGGTAACAATATAGATTTCTCAAAAAGGAGGGCGCATCGTAGAAAATGAAAAGTTAGAGGGTTATAATGTAGAAAAACCCTTTTTTTTTCATCCACACGAAATCATCAATACATTCATACTTCATCCACACAAGATCATCAATACATTCACACTAACACTGGACAAAAGAGTGTCAAAATATACAAGCAAGGATTTAGCAAACAGAACAACTTGAAATTGTCAAACCTAAACTACTCATATTCAATCAACTTAATTGCACAATTAATCTTAGAAATTCTTACATAATTTTGCATTATTTGATCATACATTTGCTTGTCTACCATCAGGAGTCATGCTACTAGGCTCCACCTTAGTCATCGCGAAGGGAGGCCTTTGTGACGAGTCATCTTCATCATAGTACATGTAAGCAAATCCACCATGTTTGGTTAGATCCATACCCGCCATCTCATCTTTGCTCGAAATTCTTAAGAGCCCAAGTTGTTTTAGGATAAAGAAAAGCGGACCCATTAAGGCACTAACCCACCCGAAGATAACGAGAATTTGAATAATTTGAGCACCTAGTAGCCTTCCCCCTCCACCCATGAATAGTCCATAATGGGTCCTATCCGACCCGTAAACCTCTTGTACAAATTTCTTTGTAGCGAATAGACCAGTAAAGATTAGACCCCACATGCCACACCCGGCGTGCAATTGGGCAGCCTCGAGTGGATCATCATATTTAACCTTTTCGGCTAACTTATTAAACCCAATTAAAACCCAAGAGGCTACAAATCCACAGATTATAGCCGCCCATGGCTCAACAACGGAGCACCCAGAAGTAATAGCTGCAAACCCACCCAATAACCCATTACACACATCAATTACATTCCAATGACCCACCAACATCCTCTTACCAAACAAAGTAGTCAACGCTGCGGTCGACCCAGCCAATGTCGTTGTGACAGCTGTCCTCGCGACCGCACTCCATTGACCATAAAATCCCCCAGGCTCACCATAAGGCTTAAGAATAGTCAAAAAAGAACCAGCATTAAACCCATACCATCCAAACCAAAGCAAGAAAGTCCCTAACACAACCAATGAACCACTATGCCCTCTTAGGACCGCGGACCGGCCGTTACGATCAAAACGGCCAATCCTCGGGCCTTCGATAAAAGCACCCCACAACCCCGCCACCCCACCAACCATATGAACCACACCTGACCCAGCAAAGTCGATGGCTCCCGTCCCAAACAACAAGTTATCCCCATTAAATGGGCTAGCCCATCCGTCCGCGGACCAGAACCAATGAGACACGACCGGGTACACGAACCCGGTCAAAAATGACGAGTATATTAAATAGGCTACGAACTTTGTACGTTCTGCTATCGAGCCGCTGGTGATCCCAGCGGCCGCGATAGCAAAAGCCCATTGGTACAAGAACAAACTATAATCAACACCAGCTTCAGGCACATCATTAAGAGCAAAGAAACGTCGTCCAATGAAGGGATTCGAAGGCGAACCAAAAGCAAACGCAAACCCAAATAAGTAGTAAGAAAGTGACCCTGCAGCAGCATCAAGAACGTTGATAAGCATGATGTTCATCGTACTCTTGGCCCGGACTGACCCGGCACATAACATCGCGAAACCAAGTTGCATGGCGAAAACCAAGTAGGTTGAGAAAAGCAGGTACGTGGTGTCCACCGCGTATGCCACCGTTGTAAAACGGTTACATAAGTAGGTGGCTGCCGCGGTGGCATTAGCCGAGCCGCCTAGGAGGGGAAGGAGCTCCGCAGCGTTACAAGCCATTGTATGAGGATATGGAAAAAATAGAGGTTAGAAATTATGGATAAGCATAGGTATAATAGGAAAGGAAGATGATATTGTGTTATAGGTCATGTAAATGTATGCATACAAGTATATTTATATTTGAGGATTATAAGTTAAGAGTCTAATTGAGTATAAATTTAAGTATATAGTACTAGTACAGTGTCAACGGTGAGTACAACTGTAATTAGTAAGGTAAGAGATGGTCTTCTTAGATATTTTTGTGAGTGGGTTGTTCTTATTTCTATTTTTGAAAACAAATCACTTAGTTTAGTTTTAAGAGGATACTTATTAGGGCCTATTCACTTCAGCTTAATTTCAGTTCCTACTTAATATTCATTTCAACTCTATTCAGTCCAGTTCATTTCATTTCAGTTCAGTTCAGCTCAATTCAATAAATGTGAACATACCCTAAATGATAAGGTTTTTTTTTTTGAAAGGGCCCTAAATGATAAGGTAAAGAAGTGAATATTATGAAATTATGAGCCCGTATGGTAAATTATTCAAGAGGTTATTCAATGGTAAGGTAAAGAAAGATATCCTCATGAAAATTACAAGTAGTTAAATATGTACGTTAAATTACATATCATTATCTTTTTGCAACTTGTAAATAAAATTGGCTGTAAATTGTTTTAATTTTCAACGGAGTTGCTTGTACATTTCTAGGAGTTTTGCTCTAGAAGCTACACACCTCACCTTATTTTGAAGTCAAACCTCTAATGGTCAACTTTTTAACCGCAATTATAACCTCAATTACAGTCGTTACTTAATTATACCAACTTGAAAAAAAAAAATAACCCTTATTTTTGGTATTAAAAATTCATCAGGTGGTATAATTATAGCTTCTTCCATCATATTGTAAATAATTTTCTTCTTTCCTCTTTTGGGATAATGACATTGTTAAATACTTATCATTTATTATTCAATGAAATAAATTTGTTATTTCAGAACTCATATGTGAGTTGAGACCAGTAATCTATAATCGAAATGAAAAGAGAACCACCAATAACGTATGAGTTTGATGGACTAATTAATTTTAAGAAATGAGTTTGTATCAACGGATTTTAAATGCCTGATTTATATGTAATCAGACTATCTTTTGATACGGGATCATAATTATTAATCCAATCATAAACTAACTCCCGTACAATTTGACTTACTTGAGGTGTGTCGTAAGTCATCAGTAGTTGCGTCAGCTTGAAAGGGGGTACATTACATTAAAACGACAAATCACTAAGCTAAAGTACATGGTACAGCAACTAGTGGTATGATAAAATTTTCTAGTTACATAAAAAGGGCATTTATTGTAAGCACGTTAAAGGTGAATTATTTGAGAAAATTCAAGATCTCTTTGAATTTTCCATTGTATTGTTGGGATTAAAAATTAATCTTTATATTACTCCGTAAAATTAAGAGGGGATAGAATCATAGAATGCGTTGGAGTATTTGTTAAGCTTGTTTGATTAGTGGTAAAGCGCTTCTAAAGGCGTTTGTGTGATAATTAATTGCTAATAATTCCATTGAATCCAAATTGTATGGATGACATGCATCACATGTGCTATTCTTGAGATTATGATGATTGTTGACACCGAAATTTTACTAATTATTGGGTATCAGATATATGTAAATAAGGAAATAATATCGAAAAATATAAGATATGTATCTTCAAGATCTCGTAGAATATTGTATATGATTTTTATCTTGTAAACTACTCTATGACTCTCTATATAAACAGGTCGTCGTTTCTAGGTTCAATCAGGCTTAGATGGAATAAGCCACAAAGACCCATCTCCTCCCTACTACCAAACATTGTAGGTCCATAGTATGGAATAAGCCGGCAAGGCCCCGTACTATAAACATATCAAAACCGGCAAGGCCCCGTACTATAAACATATCAAAACCCTAACCCTTTGGAGAGAGGAATCAATAGAGTTACGAGAATTGTAACCCATAAATTATCATTGAAATCATTGTTTTCGTATATTTTTCTCCCATCTTTATTTGTATATTGTAGGTTTAAATTTTTATGGTAAACAATTATGATGGAGTGTTGAATAATAATTCTTTTTTTTTTTTTGACGGGAGTGTTGAATAATAATTCTTCCTTTTACTTTACTAGCACCATTTATTATTTATCTATAATATTTTAACTATATTTAGTGATTTATATTGAAAGAAAATTACACTCGTATTGGATGTTGTTAGATTTGTTTCAATAAAAAAATAAAAAATAAAAATTAATAAAGAAATTATTTAGCATTAACTATTAAACATAAAACAAATCAGGAAGAATAATTAACTATAAACTCCATTTATAGCTATAGTGTTAACAAGCACACATAAGTTGACGAAGTCATGAAGACAATAATAGTTGCTTGATAATAATGACAAGAATAGTGCAAGTGCAACTACTTTAATGCTTGACTCGATCAAAAAAAGTAATGTCACAACTTGTCACAAAAATTAAAATCAAACCCTTGTTGCAACTTGCAATGCTAAAAAATATTCAACCATTCCTTAAACATTGCTTCATCATTTTCGTTTTTCACTATACTCGTATTAATTATTGTATGTATTAAGCGAGTAGATAGATTAGATTTTTAGGCCCCGTTTTCTTCACCTTATTTTTGCTGAATTGAAATTATTTTTACTGAAATAAAATTATATTTGCTGAACTTAAATTATTTTTACTAAACTTATTAATTTTACTGAACTGAAATTATTTGTACTGATTTTCTATTATAATTCTTTTTTAAGAAAAATGAATTTCACAGAACTAAACTTATTTTTATTGAACTGAAATTATTTTTACTGAATTAAACTATTTAACTTAACTAAACTTATTTTAACTGAACTGAAATTATTTTTACTTAATATTTTTTTAAAAGGTGAAGAGAATAGGACCTTAGTAAATGAAATACGGAGCACTTTATCAATAGAGAGGAATTGTGGAAAATAGGTACTAATAAGCTTATATAATTAAATGTAAATAAGAAAATATTATTAAAACTAATCAAAAAGAAAAATAAGACAATCTTTATAGGACGAAAGATCGGAGTATGGCACTGGTCTTTTCTAAAGTGGAAACAATGGGAGAAAAAAGTTTCAAAGACAATAAAGATAGGAATCTTTTACTTTTCATATATAGAAATGGCGTTGCACTATCAACTATCAAGTGGGCAAGATTCATGAACCATGCATATCACAGATTTTTAATAATAATTTGCTCTTATTTATATATTGAAAACTATCTTGCATGAGTTGCATCTTCCAATAAGCTACCGTACATTTCACTGAAATAGCTAAGAGTACTACACACTAATTATTAAAGTGACTAGTTTAGTATAGTAAAGTTGAACTTTGGATGCAAAAGAAAAAGAAAATAGTACTCGATTTGTCTATTTATCTACATTATTTAACCCTAAAGAAACTAAAAACTAGTTATGTAACATGTGAAGCATCAAAGTATAATACAGTATTAGTTAAAATTACACGTACTAATGAATATTGATATTGTATAGAGAGAATATACGTTTTAAATAATAAGAGATTTCTCTTATTACTAACCTTTTTTCTCTCTCTCTTTCTCTTTTTTTCTCTCTCTCTCTCCCTTTTTTTTTTTTTTTGGTGGTTTTGAAACCATTTTTTTTTCTCTTATTACTAACCTAGAACTGAAGATTTAGTTGAATAGATCATTGATATAAATTTATTAAATTAATTAGTTGAAAACTATAATACTAATTTGATGGGTTTTTTCTTAAAAAAATTTAATTTACATGTCATATATAGAGACAAACTTATTTCAATTCACTATATGCATTGAGATGAGAAATTCATTTTATTATTTTTTATTGTTTTGACGGCCTAAGTTCATTGTGGGATTGAGTTTTTGTGTAACAAATGGGATCAATAATTAAATTTAGTATGACCTATTTTGTTCCATTATATTTAGATTTTTAGCTAATAAATTTTGTCCTAATGTATTTTTCTACTCAAAAGTCTCTTATTACTTTAAATTGCGATTTATAAGTGCACTTTAGCTTACTAATAAAGACGAACGAAAGAGCATACCTCGAGTCCTCAATGGTATTAATAAAAGGTAGTTGGTGCACCCTAGCATGATTCACATAAAGGTGCACTATTATCTTAAGTTACCTTTAGCTTGTTTCGGGTGAAACTCCTTTTCCTTATCGCATTTATAATCTAACATTTTTTTCATTATTCTATGATTGTCATTTAATTCTGATATATTGCTAAACTAATTTTGAAATAACCAAATACAGATTATTATTATTGTTGTTATTGTTATTGTTATTGTTATTATTATTATTATTATTATTATTATTATTATTATTATTATTATTATTATTATTATTATTATTATTATTATTATTATTATTATTATTATATACCTAAGGGCCAATACCATTCCTAGTAAACCACCCAACTTGGCCCTTCCTCCATTGTTTAGTTGCTTAAAATCAGCTAAAATCGATGAAAAATTGCCCTCTTGATTTTTGTTTAATCACATAAATATAAAAATTAAATAATATTGGTCAGAGCTAGCTTGCAACATAATTAAACCTTGGAATATAATTAATGCAATGTAACCATCTAAATAATGACGCATCGAAGTTGTAAACACATGGTTTAGTCATACAAGTACAGTTCAAATGACCTAAATAAGATTAAACAAATTAAGAAAATCCCCCCTTCAAAAAAAAAAAAAATTAAGAAAATCTACTAGAATTTTCTGAGTTAGTTGTTGGTATATGTAACATATTCAATAGTACAAGTACTCGTATTATATTTGTATAACCTATGGTTTTTATATGAATTATATTAACAAAGTCTATTGCAGTATCATTCCCACGACTTTGAAATATCATTGATGAAAATGATCATTAAAGAGTAGGTCAATAATTACAGCTAAGAACTACTCCTATATTTAAGTAATATAATTAGTGAATTAATCAATCTACTTTGAGATTCCCTAACATAATCTATCTTTCTTAAGCATGAATCTTAGGTTTGAGATTCGCCGCCTGATATTTGTTTAACTTCAAATATAATTTCTAAATATTGGACTTTTTCTTTTCTTTTTTTTTTCCCCCACTTTGAAAATTTAGAAAAGCGTGTTGAAATTTGAGAATCAGGCCAAACTCTGTTGATAAATTTTTAAAAAGTCAAAGAAATTATGAAGAATTTGGGACAATGACCTAAATAGATCGTGTAAGTACGCAATGTATTTAAGTATTGTTATTGATGATTAATGTCAAAGATTATGTCTTGGTAAGAATAAATTACTGTAAGCATGCAATAGTGGTTTTAGCAGCAGTTGGCAACTAATTTCGACGGGTGTTTTGTATACAACGGTTGTATTATAAACAATAATTTAGGCATAATGCAGCTATGCACCTATGCTCCTTAAGTTATTAAAAAGCCTATTTTTACAAAATACGGAGTACTTAATAATGTTAATAAACTTAAATACGTAGCCAACCACCAGTCCACCAGATGGAACAACAATTTACCATAATTAATCGATGACCACAACTAAGAAGACCATTAGATCAGAACATCGACCATCACTCGTTCTTTGACTTGAGTTGTACTGCAAGCAAGACCAAACCAACTGCAGAAAACCCAGACAGCAAAGTGGATGTATAGAACATTGCAATTAGAGATGTCCTCAAAGACTGCAATCAGACAAAATTGGAATCGAATGTTAGCTATTTGAACTTGATCACAGCGACATTTAACTAATCAGATGGATTCTAAGATGAATATGTTCAAAAACCTTGGCCAGCAGCAAAGCATTATCATTTGCATATTGCAATTTACCGTCTGAGATGCTTTGAATTCCTTGACTAATTTGCCATGATAGGATCCTAAAAACATGGAAGTTGTCAGTAGAAAGCAAAATTATGACAAAATATTCAAACAAGTTCGATGATAAACCAGAGGCATTGTTGCTTCACTCAGTAGTCAGTAACAATGGGGCATACCCAAAAACAACAGCGATAACTGCACCTGTAATCGCCTTTTCAGGTGTCACTTCGACTTGAAGTTCTCCAAACTGCAGTTGGTGGTACACATAAGACTTGGTACATCTAACAGTAGACAGTAGCATCCACTATCATGTAAAAGGGCACAGAGGGTGAGGGGGAATCATAGGGGTTGGAGAAGATAGCGCACCTTGAAAGTCCGAGATTCAGCTTTGGGGAGTTCCTCAGTTGTAGGCACTGCAGTTGCAGATAGAAGCTTCCCAACAGAAATCATTGACTTGGCAATCTATACTTGTTGCAAGCAGCCAAGAATACTGCTATTTAGGAATGCATGATTTAAAAGTTAATTACACTAAGGAGTGAAAAAATGAATTGCTGCATAAGCACTTTTAGCCACATCAACCTCTTACACCATTATCCCGGATAATTAGTTGTTTTGCTGCTCATTGACGTGTAAAATATCATAAACTAGTTTTAAATTTCCTTCGATTTAGTAAAGCAGCATAAGAAAATGTTAAGGATGCACTATACCCTTTCTAGTTCACCTTGACCATATTGTCCCATTGATTGGAATCTTCTTCCAGCAGACAGCAATCGCTTACCAAAAGCTACAAAGGAAAAAGGCTTATGGGTGAGGATTAAGCATTACATTTTGACAATTTAACAATCAATACGTCGATCAAATCTTACCTGCCTTTTCCCTTTCAGTCAAAGAAGTCTCCAATAAAGGGAGCTGCTTGGCTAAAGAGGAAGAAGTTGAAGTATCAGCTGATTCCCATGCACGAGTCAGATTCAATAACGTCTCCCCTAGCTCTTGGCCACACTAAAAAAAATAAATAAAAAAAAAAAAGTGTCTCAAAAATTAAAGTGGCAATTCAGTTTGTTGCAGATAGCTTGCACCATATAAATGATCATCCTAAACTTTACACAAATTTGCACGTTACAAGCCATGGATTAAGTGGTGGGAAAACAAGATTGTATTAAAAGAAAACATTTTGTGTATGTGTGTGAGTGTGTGTTGTGTGTGTGTGGGTGGGGGGGGGGGGGGGGGGGGTTGTTCTATACCACTATTGCTCAAGTTGAAACCCTGACTACAATTACATAGGTTCTTTAAAAACGCGCATCAAATACCGTGGATTCATCTCCTATCTACAGTACCATCAAATAACCCGAAGAATTAACTACCATATATCTATAATCCATTAGTCCTTTATCCTCCTCTTCCAAGTTGTCGCAGGATTATTTTTATTCCACTTTACTAAGTCTAATCCAGCCAATTACATACAATTAAAACTCAAATTCAACAAAGAAACCACCCGATAACAAGAAAGTGAAATATATCCCTTTATTTTGCCTGGGTCTTCCCTTTGTAGCTTGATAAGGAAGGAAATGTCCTTCAGCATAAGCCTTTGGTCTTCAAATGGTCTCAGAAAGGTTATTGTCGTTATCGTACCCTTCAAGCATTTCGCAAAAGGTCCACACAGATATATATGTCATCCTTCACACAACCACACGATAAACCATCCCCAATCATGTTTGGCAATTATCTTTGAAAGCATATTCGCAAGGGATGAGGTTGACTCCTTTTTTCTTGTCATTCACATTGATATTGACTTGACTCTTTAAAGTATTGTGTCCTAACATAAGATCACAATTTGGAATATACATGTCAATTTTAGAATTACATTAATTATTTTTTGCCAAAACTACAATCAGAGTTCTACAGGGTTGTTCTTCAAGATTAAGATGTTCACAGAATTCTACGAAATCTCCCTTCAGCACTTATTTGTCGCCAACTTGCCATGCATAGATCTAAAGAAAGTTGTTCTTCTATAGTTCTGTTATTATATGATGTGAAAACTGTGTAAAGGAATCTTATACTCCTATCTAGTTTGGTTTGCTACGCCTGCAAAAGATATTCATCCAATTCCTCACTAATGGCAGATATTTTTCAACTCCCACCGAATCAATCTATCCATCCATGTCAACAGAGTTTCCATATTCCTATCAAATCTATCAAAATCTCTATTACACTCTTTGTCAACCTCAAACTAAGAATGCCAGTAACATAAAAACTGCTAAATCCTAGCTACACGGTTTAAACTTAAAAAGCCACATAAACTTCAGAAGCCCCTAAAGGAGCAAAGTGTTGAGGTTGAGAAACAAAGAAAAGGCTTTGCAAGGATACATTCAAAAGCATACGGCATACCCCAGCCACAAGCCCGCATTAAGGACACTGATTCATTAGTGTCCACAATGTTAACCAACAAAGTTCTCATCTCTCCCTATCCTGAGTTGACCTCCAGTACATCATCCCAAAACATCAAGTAATCAAATTCAAATTAATCATATTGGCCGATAAAGCTGTCATCAATCATCTCAATCAAAAATTTAAGCAATGATCCTAAACCAATTGTACATTGATATTAGTCTGCTGGCTGCCTGGCCTGCCTCTCATACTACTCACTGTAAATACAATCTCTTAACAACGCCTTGCCACACGATCTAGTAAAACTAAATTTACCTTTCTACACGATGTTCATTATCCCCACGACAGGAAAACCTAACCTAGCTATGTCACTTACGATGTCAAAGTAAATTGGGAGTTACCATACAAAAGTATCACATGACTTATCTAAAAATCTAATCCTTTCATTTTTGTATGTTAGTCAACCAATTCATCACATAAAACCGATTCTTTACAACGACCATAGTGCATTAGTGCAATGTCCATATATTACTCATTGTAAAACAATTGCAAAGAGATCAAATTACTAGAGCCCAGTTTACAGAAAATTGCAGCATAAAAGTATAAAACACATTCAACAAAGCTAACCTCATCAAGAACAGGTCCATTTGAAAGATCAAATGCGGCATCATTGAGCTGTAACAAACATTTTCACATAATTAACCAAAACCCTAAATTATGAAACACAAAATTAAATTTCTTCCAAGTTGCCAACTTCACACTATAATCAACATAACTTCAAATTTTACAACCAAAAAAAAAAAAAAAAAAAAAAAAAAACCATTTAACAAAATATTCACTTACATCAAGACGAAGGTCCCTAGGAAGTTTGGCAAAGTAATCAGGTGGCAAATCCAAATTAACCTGCAAACTAGCAAAACAAACTTCAAAATTTCACTTAAAAAAGGGAAACTTTAAGACTTAAATACCAAAAACAAAAATAAAATCCAAAGAACAACTAACCGCTAATTCTTGAAGAAGGGTTTGTGGATCAGGATTAGAGGATTTGGGAGAATCTGATTGAGTGAGAGCAAATGCAACAGTTAGAGGAAATTTGGGGATATGGGTTTTGAAGCTAAGAGATTTTCTGAAGTGGGAATTTGAATAATTGTTGAAAAACAGTGATTTTGTGGAACATAATTTAGTTGAAGAAGATTGAATAAGAAGAAGAGGATGATAGTATTGATGATGGTAAAGAGTAGCCATTTTTGGGAGCTTATTTCTTTTCTTTGTTTAAAAGAAATTATATTTTGATTTTTGACCCAAAAATTTGAAATATCAAGTGCAACATTGGCTTTTTTTTGGTTAGCAACTTTAGCACTGGACAAATGGTGCATTTTGGGAGTGGTTTCAAGATCATTTTGTGGTGTTGGAAATTTTTGTGGATATCTAATGGCCCACAAAATTTGGGTGTAGATTAGATGGCATAAAATTTATAATATGCTTTATTCATGATCACAAATTAGCTTGTGAAATGTGAACCTTTTTATTTCTTGGTGCAGGCAAAGTAACACTTAAACAATGCACCTCTAATGAGGCAGTGCCATAACATTTGCCCCTGCATAGCATTCTCAGCCGGAGAGGAAATTATGAGCTTTAAACTTTTGTAGGGAACCAATTGATTCCATTAGCTCAATCTCATTAAACAATTGCTGTTTTCTCGTTCTGCATCAAAAAGTTCACTTGGCAGCAATGGGAAAAAAAATGTTATCAATAAAAGTATAAAACTGTTAAATTTGGAGGCAGACCCAGGCAATCAGCCTGATTGGCAAAATTTTGTCAATCAGCTACTGATGTGGGCCATATACTGTACTTGCAATTAATATTATATTCATTTATATGGGTTTTTTTAACAAATGCAAAATTCCCACTAGTGACGGTGGCAAGTAACAGAACAACCACCACCACCATCTTCTTCTCAATCGCCATCACCATCACAGTCCATCCCAACCACCACCATCTTCGCGTCTATCACCATCACAACCCTGTGATTCTCTTTGCAACAACGACCCCAACACCGCTTCGCGGCGATTACAAAAAGATACCCTAGTAGCAATCGGTGTAAATTAGGGCCATATCAACCCCTTAGGGAAAAGCCTTACCATCGCAACGGCATTTTGAACCGTCACAAGTGGTGGTATCATTGGTGAGCAGATTTACTGGCTTGGAGGAAGAAGGTGGATGGGAATTGCCGAATTGGAGAGTGGAGGAAGAAAGAGATGAAAATAATTAAGATGAAAATACAAAAATACCCCCAATTAAATAACTAAAATGACATTAATACCCCCTGATTTACATCCCATGTAAATCAGCCTGATGAACTTAGATTTCCCCTTAAATTTGATATCTCCAAGCATAAATCCTTTTTAGCTCATCCATAGAGACTAACTGTGGCATTGCAGCAGAAGCAATTACAATACGGAGTAGATCATGTCACTGTTGTAAATTTTGAGCTGAATTCTGCAGCTACTAAATCATGTAGTATTTCCTAAATCATGGTCTATCAACACTAAACAAAAAGCCAGAATAAATCCTAGAACAAGAGCTCACAATACATGTAACAAAACCGCGGTGATTTCTATATGACAATATTCAGCTTTACAAAGAGCTTATCATTCCTAAGTCCTATGTTGAAAGAATGTTGGGTCTCAATTTCCAACCTTGGCAACCTTTCTCTGCTCAATTTGGCCTGTCACAGGACACTGCATCTCTGTCCAACTTATTGGAATCATTGTCTCACCTGAAAGAATATTTAAATCATCATCTCATGCAGTAACTAAATAAACAGAATGGAAACCAGAAAGGGGCAATAACAAAGGCTCAAAGCAAGACGTATAGCCAAATTCACTAACCTGCAGTGCTTTCTGCAGAAACAACTCCCAATTCATTTTTTGCTGTTGACAAGTGATAGGCCCTTGCATCCCCCAGGGATAGCTAATAGATATGTCAAGGAATTCTTCATAAGGCTCATAGAGTAAAATAAAGCACATGCCCACAGATAAATTAGGTATGACTGTATGGACTACAGACTCGTGACAGACTCAAGTATTATATGACAAAATTTCATATTCTGGTCCAAAGCGAAGTGTCAAAGATTCGACAAGGGTACTTGAGGTAAAAGAAGAGCCAGTTTAGTACCAATAGATAGAATGTGTAAATGCTTAAGTTAATCATTTTTAACAAAGCTTTCAACCGTTCCTTTTGGCAGTGAATTTATGCAAATACTTAAAAGAGATCCAAAAAACTGAGGTAGCAACACATCCATTAGAGATATATTAACATAGAAAACCATAAATAGAAAAATAATGGAAGAAAAGACTAATACGGCAGAATAACTAGTATATCAAGGATACAACCACTGCCCTGACGATATCACCAGCTCGGAATGAAGCGTGCATATCGACCTTGTCAATCTCAGTCGCTCTTACATCCTGCTGTCTGCCAAGGCACAGAAATTTTACTTAATCAAGACCTGCATAATATGTATTATGGATAACAATACAGAACAATGCTCTTCTAACACAAAGCAAGCACCTAATTACGCCTGTAAAATTTTCTCTAACAGACTTGCTACCAACACACATGATATCCGCTGAAGCCATTTTAGCCATCACCTTTTTAACCTGTCATGAAGATCACATACAGATTAGTTTCAGTTTGCAAAAGCATATCATAACATGCAAATCAGCAAATGTAATGACACACGCAACTCAATAGTCACTAGCAATGACAATAAGTCGTTATTTTTTACCCCTTCATACTTCATAGAGTTAATAAGTAACATTGATAAATTTCAAAAAGCTAGGAAAACATATTGGAATTATAAGAAAAATAAGAAATTTTCTGGAGGAAGGGAAATTGCCTAGCACCCCACACCATTGGAAATATATTTTTTAAAGGAACTCAATTATATACATTAATATTAAATTTATTGCTAAAAGTTATCAAGAAAAATAAACTTACCCGTGCAAGGACTGTGCAGCCAGGTTCAGGGACTGCACCATGCGCTTTATGGCCGGTTACCTCCACGACTGATCTCTTTAGAAGAAAGTGTTGCAGTTGTAAGAACATAGGCATCATGTGAATTATGTAATAAACAAAGCCAATTGCTAAATCTATCGACATCAATTAATACAGCAATTACTGCAAGCATGATACATCAAATAAAAACCTGGACATTTTAAAACATATAGCGAGTTAGCGACATTCTACCTGGTACCACATAATATTGACAAATTCTATTTGTTAGACCAATGACCCTCTGTAAAATTCTTCATCAATGTTCACTTTCCCCCCTCTTCCCACCTAACCTAACATGATAACCACCCCACTTCATCATGAAAGCCACCCACACCCCTATTATGCCTACATTATCCTACCTGTGAAGTTTAACCTATTTTTGAGGAGGAGAGGAAAAGGTTGGTTTCCATGGCATGAAGGGTGGCTGCTATGGTTTGTTGGGTTGGAAATTCCTGGCATGAAACCTTAGGAAGGTCATGAAGTGAAATTGGACAATATTAAAAGGTCGCCTTTAACATTCAACATATTTGGTCTGCCGTATAGAATTGTCAAAAGAAGCGGATACTAAAACTTTACACCAAGCCCATTAATAACCTAATAGTAAAGGACTTTTCCGAAACAAAAACACTTCCATGTTGCTAGGACTGTTTATTCAACAAACTGTGTTAGTCCATCAAAGATTCTAATATGGGGGACGGGGGAACACATACAAACAAACAAAGATTCTCTAGACAAATCCAAATTCAACCCCTAGCAGTTAGAGAACTTTGGCAAGAACATAGGAAATAATTATCTCCAATCACAGCTAAAGAAAAACCTCGGAATGGAGTCGCTTGAGTTATAATGTATTCAAGACTTCAATCTGCCCCGATCATGGAATTGGCTCTAAAAGCACCATCCTTAGTGTTCCAAAAGGCTTGATATCTGTCTCCCTAGTATAAAAATTGGCATAGACTAGATATATAGCATAGTAGTACTCCTTATTAAGTAAGCCGCCAAATTGGCTACCTTGAGCCAAAATATTGGGTTGAGAACACTTGATATGTTGAACAATGACCCATCCAAATATTTTTGCATTGAAAATTCTACTCAGGTTCCAAGCTTCTATAGTTTTGAAAGTAGAGCCACTAAACCACCTCTCCAGATCAGAAATATTGGCATTCAAAGTTCTTCATGTACTGCATAGATACCACATATATGGAACCACTAAAAAAGTCACACAACTCTAAACCTCTGCATTGGAACATCTCAAATCCATACAATCAAAACAATCCACAATCTACAATGTAAGGAAATTGCTACTTAGATTTCCTCCAGATTAACCACTTCACAAACTCTAGGCCTGGCCTAGATTTCAAAAAAAAATTGAAGGAAAGATACAATTAAAGTCCAAGTAGTTCTAGCAAAGAAAAACTGAATGTCAACCTTGCAACTAATAATTTAGTCATAAAAATAGATGAAACTCAAACTCCGTTCTCTTCCCCATTTTTGTTCTGCATGCTTGGTCAACCTACCACAAGACCATGATAATAGAAACAATAACCCTATGCAAAAATCAATCAACAATTCAATTCATATCCTCTCATTTAACCTAAATCAAGCCAAACCTCAACTCATTGCACTTCAAATCTTCATTTCGCCTAAAATACCCATGTTGGACAACTAACACTCCAAGATGGATATGCACGCTTAGCACCTCACACCAACCCAAAAACCATAACATTGTTAGTCAAGTCCTAATAAAGTATTATCTAATGCACTCAAAGCATATTGTTGAAAGGACAGAATTGGAATTGGGAGGTAAAAATGTCATCTTCCTGACTTCCCATATATACAAAAGAACAAAACCAAACAAAAGGTGCCTATCAATCCTAATGTACTAAACCAAATGACATTAAAACTAATAACCTCCATGTCTTCTATCTTCGCTTCTCTTTCCTTCTCAGTCATTTTTAAAAACCCAAACAGAAAATCATAATCTGTTTGGTTGTTCAACCAACATTTCTTCACTCATACTCCATAAGTCCATAACCAATTACATAGCGCATATGCGAACTAGCTTAGTTGATTAAAGTCCGGAAATTTCTGCTTGATACTCGATACCGAATCCTGTCTACCTCATTAGTCATTACCATTTGTGCTCTCTCTACAATAGCATTAGAACTTCCATCACACCAACAAATCAATGCATAGCAAAATTATAAATACCCCATTAAACTCCATAATCTCAAACTAATCAACGAAATTAACCATTTAAAAAACTCTGAAACATTATTAATCACCAAGACGTCAAATACTACTGTATATTACTATATATTTCCCAAATTTCAATCAAAAGCCCTAAAAAGAAGCTTAATAAATTAAGAAAACAAAAAAGTAAAAGAAATTAACAAGAAGAAACAAACCTTGTCAGTAGAATCGGAAGGAGGAGGAGAGATAGTGCGGAAACCAGTAAGAGAAGCGTAGACAAGATTAACACCGGCAGCATCAGCGGCAACGT
Organism: Chenopodium album; assembly: GCF_948465745.1. Classification (NCBI taxonomy): domain Eukaryota; kingdom Viridiplantae; phylum Streptophyta; class Magnoliopsida; order Caryophyllales; family Amaranthaceae; genus Chenopodium; species Chenopodium album. Next base: position 6,170,615 of record NC_137855.1, read on the forward strand.
AAGCACCTTTACCAGGTTTTAGCTCTGATGCTTTTCCTAAAATTTCTCCTGGTGTTACTTTTTCTTTGTTGTCTCCTTCGATTTCTCTCATGTTTTCTGGGTTTCTCAGGCGGCGGAGAATCGTCGTCGGCGGCGAAATTACCGGCTTTTGACGGCGGCGATAGAGGTTTAATTTTTTGAGAGGGGCGGGGTTTAGGGAGTTCACTGTAAAAGAATGTTAACTTTTGAATGATAGAGGTTTAGTTTTTTGAGAGGGGCGGGTCAATGAGTCGGGTTTGTTCGGGTATGAGTTTGGACCTTAATACGGGTGAGTGGGTGACTGGGTGAGCAAAAAGTCAAGATACTTAAAATTGGAATTAAACTCACAAATACAACAAACCTAAAGGAGTTACTACCATTTAGGGGGTGTTTGGTAAGTGGGAATTGGGGCTTGGGAATGGGAATGGGAATTGAGGAGGTGGGAGTATGTATTGCTTTGTTTGTTTTGTGGGAAGGGGAATTGTAGGTGGGATTGGGAATGAGAATAAAATTGGGCTATTCCCATGATTTTATTACTTGGGGGGAACAAGTAATAGGGATTGGGAATATATAGAAAAAGACCATTTTGCCATTATGAAAGCATAAGGTTTAAGGATATAATATTAGTAAGGGTGTTATTGTAATTTTGCTACTTATTCCCAATCAATTCCCTTCACACCCCAAATAAGGGATTGTCAATATTTTATTGAATTCTCATTCCCACTTTCCAAACGCCACGTCAGGGTACTTAAGTTGTACTTGCAAAAAATCAGGGTGGTTTAAATTGGAATTGAAACTCGCAAATACAACTACTCTGAGTTGGTGTAAGTTAACCAAATCTAAGGCTAAACAAACATAAGCGAATAGGCCATGTGTTTCGAGGGTCGGGGGAGGGATTTCATGAGCGTTAGGAGGGTGAGGGAGGGATTTCGTGGGTGTTTTGAGGGGAGGGAGGGGGATACGGGCTTATGAGAATATGGATGGTGGTTCAAGGGGGGAAGGGGGAAGGACGATGGGACGGAAGGAAGGGGCGACTAGCCAAGAGGAGGAGGGGTTGGGGTTGGTTTTTCGGTGCGGAAAGGGGATTGAGGTGGTTCTGGTGGCGGCGGGGTTGGAGTAGTGTAGGGAAAGGGAAGGGCTAGGTTAGAAGTTTTGTTTTGTTTTTTTTTTTTCCTAATTTTTTTCAGACCTATCGATCACTACTTGATGCGTGTTTTAAAATCTATTATAACAAGTCATTGACTTTGTTGACCGATTTGGGATTGAAGAAAGTAAACACCCTTAGAATTCAGATAATCCAAAGTTGGATTATTAAAAAAAAAAAAAAACGATTTAAAGTTGGGATTATTAATAGCAATTTTTCGTTTTTCTTATTGATATTTAAGCGTGATTTTAATTTTATTACATTTTCTTCAATTTCCTCTTTTATTTAACTCCTTTTTAATTATTATTTGACTAATATTTTTTGTTTAGAAACTAATAGATTAATGTTCAAAAGTAAGAATAACGGCTATTTCACCAAATGCCACTGAGCAATTTAAAAATTCACCAAATGCCATCGGACTTTTCAGAATTCACCAAATGCCATCCAGTTTTTAAAAAATTCACCCGGTGCCATTAATGACCAACGGCCGTTAACTCCGTTAGTAATTAGGGGTTAATCTGACACGTGTCATGACATAATAGGATCATTTATCTTAATTCATAAAAATTAAAAAAAAATACAAAAAAAAAACAAAAAAAAAACCCAAATTTTCCCAGCCACCCCGACCACCGCCAAACCCTAACCCCTCCCCTCATGTCGCCGGAAAATGGCCGGTCACCATCGGAACCACCAACAATCGGCCGGCCGACCCTGTAGCTCCCCACCTGACCCACCGCCAACCCCCAAAACCACCCACGCTACTCGTCTCGACCCCAAAAACCACCCACACATCCGCCCCGACCCCAAAAACACCCCGTAAAAGCCCCTCCTCCCTTTCCCTACCCTCAAAATTGATCGTTTTGACGGTGGGAGAAGGGAGGAGGGGCTTTTTACTGGTGGTTATTAGGGTTGGGGCGGCTGTGTGGGTGGTTTTTGGGGTGGGTGTTTGCGATTTTATGGGGTTGGGGCAGTTTGTGAGGGAGGTTTTGGGGGTCGGCGGTGGGTCAGGTGTGGAGCTACAGGGTCGGCCGGCCGATTGTTGGTGGTTCCGGTGGTGACCGGCCGTTTTCCGGCGAGATGAGGGGAGGGGTTAGGGTTTGACGGTGGTCGGGGTGGCTGGTAAAATTTGGGGTTTTTTTTTTATTTTTTGTTTTTTTGTTTTTTTAATTTTTTAAATTTTTTTTAACTTTTTTTGTTTTTTTTTTTAAAAAATTTTTATGAATTAAGATAAATAGTCCAATTATGTCATGACACGTGTTAGATTAACCCCTAATTACTAACGGAGTTAACGGCCGTTGGTCATTAATGGCACCGGGTGAATTTTTTAAAAACTGGATGGCATTTGGTGAATTTTGAAAAGTCCGATGGCATTTGGTGAATTTTTAAATTACTCAGTGGCATTTGGTGAAATAGCCGTAAGAATAATTATGTGTATAATAAGGCTTATTCGGGCAAAAAATAAGGGTAACATATCCCAATATATGGCCCAAATTTAACTATTTCTTAATTATTATTTGACCAATATTTTTTTGTTTACAAAAAAAAAAAAAAACTAATGTCCAAAAGTAAGAATAATTATATAGAAAAAAAATAAGGGAATCATAACACAATATTTGGCCCAATTTTTATTTTATTTTTTTCAATTATAAATTGGTTATATAAAATTGCTTAATATTATGGACTTCCCTACCTTATAAAAAGTACAAAAGAACTCTTATGAATAGTGTGATGACTTTTTTACCCCTAAAAATGTTTATTTACCCATATACCCATTTATGTCATATTAACTCTTATGCTTCCCTTATTTATTTCTCTTAGCTTCTTTAGTCTTCCTTCCCCTCCAACTTCCAACGATTAAAGTTATTTTTCTTCTATCTAATGTTAGAAAGCAAACCTATTTAACTTGATAATAGTCCTCTTCAAGGGGTGGGGGAATAGGTTGGATATAATCCACTTTGTTAATATTTTCATTAAAAAGAAATAAGAAAAACACACACACACACACACACACAAACCCACCGAATTTAATTACCTCATCTCCTAATTAGACATTTTTCTTTGAAACTTTCTCCGTTAGCTTTTAGTTGTAACATTTTAACTTTCACACTTGTCAATACATAATTTCAATCTTTTGTATCTCAGATTATAGACATGTAAAAAGCTCTAAAGATTAAATACTTAAAACGCATATATAAATCAAGATGAAACTAATAAAATCACACATGACTATGATGTCCAACAAAAAAGGCAAAAATAATAAAGCTCAATTATAAAAAAAAAAAAAAAAAAAATTGAAAAATGTGTATAAATTTTCAAGCGTTGCAACTAAAAGTGACGAGTGATGTATATTATAATTCACAACAAAAGTCATATTGCACCATAAAAAGCTTACAACTAAAAAGTGAGTAGTGTATATATATTTTCAAGTGTTACATTTCCGTACCTACGCAAGGATATAATTGTCAACAATTTATTTCTTAGTTTATGCATTCAAAAGCCTAGCCGGCAAATTTTGGATGTCATGACAAGCTATTAGTCTATTACAACTCGACCATAAACATCGAATATATCGCACGCAACGTGTGCGTAGGCTCCCCTAGTAGAGTCAAAAGCAAGGAGAGAGTGATAACCTCATTCTGTCTAACAAATGTCCCCTTATGTTTTAACAATCCTTTTCACTCTGCCAAACTATTTTGTTCTTACACTACTAAAATTCGGTCAAATTGCGACCGATTTTTTACGACCGTCACAAAAACGGTCGCAAAATATAAGATTTGCGACCGGTTATCAGACGGTCGCAGATTTGCGACCGTTTTTTTTGGCTATAAAACGGCCGCAAAAGTAATTAATCAATATTTTAAATAAAATGTATATGAAAAATAATTCAAAATTAAATTAATTGCGACCGTTTCAGAAACGGTCGCAATTTGCATCTAATTGCGACTGGTAAAATGGTCGCAAATGTGTTATTATTTTTATTAAAAAAATAGATGTATATAAGTGTGCATCCTAACCCTAAAATGTTGAACAGCCGCTCCTCTCCTCTCTTTCTCTCTCTTCTCATGCTTCTCCTATTCTCCTCTCTTCTCTTTCCTTTCTCTCTCCTCTTCTCACGCCAGAACTTTAACCTCTCACGCTCCAAATTTTAACCTCTTCTCCTTCTATTTCCTCTTCTCCTTCTCTTTGCTCTATTGGCGAGTCAACTTCTTCCTCAGGGTCCGTTTCTCTTGCTTGGTTCGATTCGTAGGCGGTGGTATAACAAGTTAATGGTTTTAAGGTGGAATTCGACTATGAAAACTCTAGATCTAGAGTTTTCATGGTCGAATTTGGCCTTATTAAACCAAAATTGAGGTGAATTTTGAAGTCAAATCGGGGTTTGAGGTACGTTTTCTTGTTTATAAGTTATTTGTTCGAATTTCATTTGATTTTTTTTTGTCGAATTCTGTTTGGGTTTATGTTCGAATTTTCTTGTTCAAGCATGATTTTTTATGTTTTGATTTTTGTTCAATTTAGATTTGATTGTCGTTAATTTTTTTAAATTTTTTGTTAATTTTGTTCTGGGTTTGATTTTTTGTTACATTTTTTCAGATCTTTTTGTTTTTTCTTTTTTTAAATTTTTGTTAATTTCGTTTTTCTTGTTTCTGTTTTTTATTTTTGTTAATTTTTTCCTGGTTTCAATTTTTTTTTTGTTATATTTTTTTCCTAGATTTGATTTTTTGTTAATTTTTTTTTCTGGTTTCTTTTTGTATTCTAATAATGTTTTTTTTTAATTGGTTTAATATTCAGTTGATATATTGTTTGATTTTGTGCGTTTTTGTTTTTGTTTTTGATCTTTGTTCAATGTGGGTTTTGTTTGATTTTTGTTGTTTTGTTTTGGATTTTTGTTGTCAGATTTTGTGGGTTAGTTTAGTGTGGTGGTGGGGGGTTAAGGTTGTTAATGGTGAGATGCCGGCGGTGGTAAAAGTTTCTGGTGGGTTGTATAGCAGTGGGATGGGATGGGATGGGCTGGGCTGGGTAGGGGAGTACATTCAGTTTTTTTTTTTTTTTTTTTTTCAATAATTTTTGCGACCGCCAAGACAGTCGCAATCTGATTTTTTTTGCGACCGTCAACAAAACAGTCGCAATAAATAAAAATTGCGACCGTTTTTCAACCGGTCGTTGAAAATTAGGAAAACAGTCGCTAAAAAATCTGCGACCGTCAACCGTTCGTAATTTTTATTTTTTGCGACCATGAAAATTACGACCGGCTTGTTGCGACCGTTGACGGTCGCAAATACTGTTAGCGACCGTTTTCCCTATTCAAACGCAAAAACCTTCATTTTTAGTAGTGTTAAATAACTCACTTAATTTCAAAAAATGTATTATAATTTCTCAATATCCCCAACTTTTTAGATTGTACAATTTCAATTTAACTTCATTGTTAAGGGGAAAAATCATTGCACTCAAATTTTTAATTTTTCCGGATGATTTTTCAGTTAAAATCGATATTTATTTAGGATTCTTTCAATGCTTTTTTTTTATATATATATATAATTATTGGTTTGATTTTCAAATATTTAAATATGTCTCCAAAAATACTATTAATAATGTGTTAGTTGTAAAATTTTTATGGGGCAAATTTTTTTTTTTTTATTAATACAGGGTCACTAAATTGTTGGAGAAGTAACTAGTATGTAAAATAAAAGTATGCACATTAGTGCAAGTCATCTCTGATTATTGATTTTATTTATTCGTTTTTTCCATCACAAATTCCATGTTGCTAAAATGAACCCTTTTTTAATAATTAAAAATAAAGTGGATTTAACTATTAAAAAAAAAAAACCTTTTTAAAAATTGGGTTGAACAAAGTTGTGTCTTTAATTAAATGATTCACAAAATTATGGGTATATATAACACTTTGGTTAAAAGTAGTGTGTGGTAAATTTTGCCACTTGGATCAATGTTGATAGTTACTCTATAACTTTTACTATTGAATTAATATTAGATATTACCTTTATTTTTTATTATTTGCAATAATGAGTATTATTTGTGAGAAGAAATCTTAAAATAAGAAGAATGAGAAGATTTATGCACATTTCTTTTCTCATTTGCTTGTAGTATTTTACTAAGTACGAAATTCTGAGAGGGTGAGGGATAGCTCAAGTGGTTAGAGCTTCCCTCCGGTTCCAGGAGATCTTGGGATCGATTCTCACCCCCGCCCTTGTGGCTCTCTAAACACCAAAAAAAAAAACTAAGTACGAAATTCTATAGAAGACAATTTAGGAAAATAATTATATGTAAAGTTAGGCCATGAGGGTTGGACATTCACCAACCCCCATATGGCTTCACCCAATTGCCTAATTTCAGGCATCAAGTACTCTCTTTGTCTCAGTTTTTTTGCCTCATTGTTTAAAGTTAGGTCAAATTTTGTAAACTTTGATTATAAATTTCTGTTAATTACAAGAGGTAATATAATGATGTGAGATTTTATTTGACCCGTCTCATTAATTATTTCATTAATATCAACTTTTTATATTTTTACACATATATGGACAAGAAATTATGGACAAAGTGTCTATGAGTTAAAATGGCTAGAGCCCATACTTTGTTTTCATTTGAGAAAATTGCAAATATAAAAATACGTTACTTTAAATAACCTTAGACAATGAGATTGAATAGTAAAATGGGAAGGAAAAGAAGGGGAGAGGAGGGAAGAATAATGAAATTTCCTTCTAATATTATCTCCCTACAGTTAATTTCTTACAATTTAATCCCTTCATTTCTCCTCCTTCTAATTCCCTTCCTTCTTTATTTGTTATTCAACTGAAAGATAATTTATTCCTTCATTCTCCTTCCCCTCCTTACCAATTTTTAAAGATTGATCGTAACTGTTAACTGTAAACGTTTAATTTTAACAGTTCGGTTAATTAACCGTTTAAATGTGTCGGTTACACCGGTTAACGGTTACGGTATATTTGCATACCCCTACTTGGGGGTAGGAATTCCCTTACTCTCCCCTCTATTCCCAAATATCTAACCCGCAAATAATAGACTAAAAAATTCGTAAAGATTGAGGTCTAATCAGGATCCTCCTTACCATTAATAAAAGGAAAAAAAATATACGTAATCATAGTATTCGTCCTTAGTTGCTTCATGATTGGTAAAATTAAATGGTAATTGATCCGAAACACATAAATAACAACAAAGTTGAAAAATAAAGGGGAAAATTCATACACTCACGTTACACGTAAAAGTAGACCCGAAATATCAGAATTGATTGGATCAAGGCGACAAAATGTGGTCATCTAAAAGGACCACACTATTAGTGGCTGTCCAACTAGACAAAGACAATTAAGGGCATATTCACTTCCGCTTAATTTCAATTCATTTTAATTCAGTTTAGCTTCAATCAGTTCAGTTCAGCTTTTAAAATATTCATTTCAGCTCTATTCAATTCAGTTTAGCTCCAACCAGTTCAATTCAGTTCAATAAATGTGAACAGACCCTAACTATAATTACGTACTTAAAGATAATTTTGTTTATGTACAGAAAAACTAATGATTTATTCCGAATATTTTCTTTTTAGAAACAAAATATAATCAATAGTTACAGAAGTCTCCTTTCACTATTATAACCTAACTTATTAAGGAATGAATCAAGAAAATAAGCTAAAATATGCATGTCATGCAGTGGCGAATCCACGTTGGGTTCAAGTGGGTTCATTGAACCCACTGATTTTTGGAAAAAAAAAAACTTTTTATTTTAAAATTAAAAAAATTGAAGCGAAAGGATTAAATACAATTTGTGTCAAATACTTTGTATAAGAAAGAAAACTCTGCGTAGCTCGCTAGTAAGTCAAGACTTGCATCGTTCGCTTGGGCCTCAACGGTCAGTTGTTTGAACCTAACGTATGCATCAAATTATAATTTATACTTCGTAATTTATAATCTATACTTCCTGCTTTCTTTTTTATTTGCATCGTTTGTAATTTTACCTTATTTACACAATTTTTCGATCGTTTTTTAATGATTCGTTGGAAAAAATTTATATAATCAAGTGGGATCTTATTAGATTTTTCTCAAAAAATACTTTAATGATATTGAGTTTATAAACCTTACCAAAAAAATAAGCTAAAATATTTAAGTTGTAGAATCTACATTGAAATTAAAAGCATGAAATCACCAACATTGCAATTAAGAAAAACAAAGAAGTTAATATCTTGTTAATGATTCCGAACCCACACTTTGATATCTTGGATACGCCACTGATGTCATACACTCATGCATGTGCATAAATTTTTTTTTTGGCATGCATGCACAAAATTGAACAAGGAAAATAGTTAACCTTGAGCTAAGAGATCTACATCTTGATGGGGTTCGAAATGTGATAGATGACCAATAAATAGTGACGATCTTGAACCACCTTTTTTTTAAAAAAAAATGATGTATTATCAGTATTAATTAATTTTTGTTTCAAATTAGGGGAAGGGGTCAAATTAAACACAACAATCACAATTTTGTTTCAAATTAGGTGAAGGATGTTAAAGTATATGCTACCAAACAACATGTGTAAGTGTTTCATATTAGTTGAAGAAGAAAAAGTTAATAATAATCCTAAAAGTGTTGCTCCTCCTATTGCCATATGATTTTGGGATGAAACCTCCTTTAATCTTGTGAAGTGGACTCTCTCTCTTGGTTTATAGGTGGATCCCAGGCTCGTATTTAATAAAGTGGTCAAACTAATAAATTTTTGAAGTATGGTTTACTTTCATATGAAATTTTCTCTATCTCAACTTTAACCTTATTAAGATGTACATTAATGCATAATAAACAATAACGTTAAGTTGTTTCTTGTTATATTATTCTTCTTAATGTATGTCAAGTATCCAAACTTCATTGTTTAGTACTTACAAAACTGAAGACATAAAGCAATAACAAAATAAAAATTTGTTCTGACTTATGGCCTGTTATGTTCAGCTTAATTTCAGTTCAGCTTAGTTCAGTTCAGCTCCAATCAGTTCAATTTCTAATTTCCTTCATTCTCTCATAAACAATTCATTTCGACCAGCTCTATTCAGTTCAGTAGTTCAGTTCATACCTAATCGATTCAGATCAGTTGTTTTTAGTAAATTGAAACACACCCTTAATATAACAATCTAGTTTAATCTTGTCAAATTTTAAAATACAAAAATGTTTAATATAGTAGTATATGGATATACAATAAGATAAAGAGATCGAGAACTACAAAGCAAAAGCAAGTTATTTGGAATATTTTAGTACGTGATGGTCTTAAGACCCTCCTTTATTTTGCAGTGCACAAAAAACTTCCACCCTCTATTATCACACAAAATATATAAAGGTGATGATACCAAATACATCACTTCATAATTTTTTACACTGTATTAGTTCTCACAAAACTACAATTGCATATGATAGGATTGATAGAAGGAGTACATCATAATCATATCATATAAAGTCAGTGGAATATATTCTTTCTTTCTCCTACGTCTGCTAACTTATATCCATCCAATTTTGCTGCGACATGCATGTTTAGATTATGTCGTCTGTTTACGTAACCAATGCAGTCTCAATACCTGCCTTCCATTTGGCACCTTAATTACTCCCTCCGTCGTTTTTTTTTTTTTTTTAACAAAACATTACTTTGATTTTTGTACTATTCACATATCATAGTTGATTTAGTTTTTTCATCTTTATAAAATAAATAAATGTTATTATATAATATATCATTAGATGCGTCATAATGTCGAGTTTTATAGTATAATTTTGTTAAATTTTTTACTAAATAACAATTAAAGATATTAATGATCAAAGTTGCGTCTCGGTAAATATGCAAATCAAACTGGTGCAAATAATAATAATAATAATAAAACAGAGGGAGTATATCTTTATCTATCTAACAAATACGTAGTAGATCATAGTGATACACAATTGGTGATAAAAGGAGTATATATAGACTATATATTCAAACTTCTTGTATACCAATAAAAATCTGGTACTAGTATATATATATAATATGTTGCAAATTATGTAAATGGGAGACGATATAACTTTAGAGTTTAGAGAATTGAAATACAATGAAATTTTGTTGATCCATGAAATCAACCTCTTGTTTTGCCCATATAAGTTCTTCAACCAGCTCAGGGATTGTATGTATAAGTTCTTCAACCTCTATGCAATTCGTAGCTTTGTGATGAGTAATAATCAAAACTTGACAAGGCAAACAACACTAGTGTAGGTGTCATTTGGATCACTCAATTAATAATTGATTGAACAAACAAACGTCTACCAAATAATTAATTACTCCATCATCCGTAACCCTAAGTATATGATCCATTACTATTTTAATTATATTTACTAGATGAATTAACATAAGTAGCTAGATGTGGTTAAAATTCTTAAGCTTTAACCTTGTAAATAAGTAGAACTCAGAAAAACAAATATATGTAGTAAATCATAATAGATGGTGTACCATTTAGCGTTACTCTATCTTTTCATAAAGTTCTCAATCTTGAGCCATAAGTACATACAAAATACTTGATAGCAAAATTCTATTTTGATGCCCGACTTATATAATCCTGGAATTAACTTTGATATGAGTTTCGTTTAGAAATTTCTTTCATAAAATTCTTATTACTACCTCGATTTGTTTATAATCAACTCTAATATGATCTATTATTTAACGATATTTTAACCTAATATAAATTTTTAACTGCAACTTTAGAATATTTTATATTTCACAAATAATACCCAAAATTACAATTAAAAATTAAGGGAGGTAGTATAAATTAGGAAAATTTCACATTTGCTACCAGGGAAAGGACCCTAATTCACATTTGCTACCGCTTTAATTTTTTATTTTAAATTACTACCACTAAAATCAACGTTTTTTAAAAATCACTACCACTTAACGGAATCCGTTAGGATTTCCGTTAAGTTTATTAAAAAAAATTAATTAAAAAATAAAAAATTAACCAAAAAAATTAAAATAAAATAAAACCACCCTCCCCCCTCCCCTGCCACCCCTCCCCTAAACTACCACCACCCTGCCCTCCCCCCCTGCCGGCTGCCGGCGCCCAGAGCTTCGGCCGGCGCCGGTGCGTACCCACCCCCCTCCCTTTCCCCCACCCCTACGCAGCCAACAAACTCCCCTTCCCTCTCCCCGTTCTTGCTGCCCTAACACCCACCCCGAACCAAAACCACCCCAGCCCCGATCCCCCCACCGGAATCCGCCCCCCCAGCCCCGATCCCCCCACCGAATCAACCCCCTCCCCTTCCCCTACCGTTTTCGGCCTTCACAAACCCTAAACCACCACCCAGATTCCACGAAAAACGAATTTAGGGTTTTGTTTTGGGTGGTTTTAGGGTGGTGGTTTAGGGTTAGGGAACGCCGAAAACGCGGTAGGGGAAGAGGAGGGGGTCAATTTGGTGGGGGAAAAGGGGTAGGGGCGGATTCCGGTGGGGGGAAGGGGAAAGGGGTGGTTTTGAGTTCGTGTTGGTGGCTGGTCGGCAGCAAAAAAGGGGTTCGCCGGAGTCACGGGCAGGGAGTGGGCTCAGGCGACGATTGGCTGGACGGTGATTGGTGGTGCGGTGGTTTGATGTTGAACAAGGGCGGTGGTTTGATGTTTAGCAATAGCGGTGGGTGAGAAGGAATGGTGGGTGGGAAGGAGTGGTGGCTGGACAGTGGTTGGGTGGTGGCAACGGAAATCCTAACGGATTCCGTTAAGTGGTAGTGATTTTTAAAAAACGTTGATTTAAGTGGTAGTAATTTAAAATAAAAAATTAAAGCGGTAGCAAATGTGAATTAGGTCCTTTCCCTGATAGCAAATGTGAAATTTTCCTATAAATTATAAACCATCAAACCTTTTTCTCCGAAGAAAAGAAGAAAGAAAAGGTATATAATCATGTAAGATATGCTCCTGTCAAATATATAGGCCCACAATTAAGATCCCATGGTGGGTTTCACGTGCCATGCACAGACGACAAACCAACAAAAGAAGAAAAGCAAAACCAAGAGTTGGAGCTTTCTTCGATCTTATCTTAATCATGGCAAATTTTTAGCAAACCATTTAATAAATTAATATTTACAGATCGAAGTTCATGAAAATCTCTTGAGTTGACCAGTCAAACCTCAAAGTTACTTTAAATTCAAAAAGGTGTTCACTTTGTTGTGGACTTGACATGCAATTTATTGCCTTTTACTCGTAACCTTCTTTGACTCATGTATACCTCTCTCTATCTCCTATCATATTCAATTATTCATAAATCTTAATCTTGGTAAGAAATTAAAGTTTCTTACATGTTGAATTGTTGATAATATTGTCACATAACAATAATACTAGTATATATCTTCATGATCAACATATGTCTCTATACTAGTGCTGTCAAATTTCAAACCGAAACCGTTTAACTGCCCGAAACCGGCCGACCCAAATGAGAACCGAACCGATTAAAAACCAGTTTTTTTGAAATCAAAAACCGACCCGAACCGTATGTTAGTAAACCCGAAACCGAATCGACCCGAATAATGTTAAACCGTATAAGAACCGAACTCGTTAACAAACCGAACCAAATATAAACCGAACTGAAAGAAAACCGAACCGAAAAAGAACCGAACCGTATCTAACCCGAAACCGGTTCCAACCCGAAACCGTTTAAACTGGCAAAAAAACCGATTACACCGAAACGTTAGCAAACTGCTACCCGTTTGCACCGAACCATTTAAAAACCGAATTGATTGTAAACCGAACTGGTTACAAACCGAACCGTTTATGAACCAAACCGCTTCTAAATCGAACCGTTTACAAACTTTTTTATATAATTATTTGGATTTTTTTTTTTTGGCGGGAATATAATTAAATGGATTAAATGATTAAATAAGAAGCATATAATAACCTAATTGTAAAACAATAATACATTAATACACTAACTCTTATAATCTACTTCGTAATAAACTAGTAAGATTAGTATGACTAAACTTGAAACAGAACATAATATGTATTTATAAAATCAATGAGAATTTGTTTATAATATGATGCCTAAATATGAAATGATTCGCGACTTGCCGACTTTATATAAAACTTGTGAACGCAAGAGGTTAGCAAGTACTATCAAATTTCAAACCAAAACCATTTAACTGCCCGAATCCAAACAACTCGATAAACAATTTATTTTTTGAAACTGACCCGAACCGTGTTTTAGTAAACTTGAAATGGAACCGATATGAATAACGTTAAAGTGGTTAAACCATCGAAGAACCGAACCAGTTATAAACTGAACCGAAAAAGAACCGAACCAATTATAAACTGAACCAAAAAAGAACCGAATTGTTTCTAACCCGAAACCGTTTCCAATCCGAAACTGTTTGAACCGGGATAAAAACCGTTTACACCGCACCGTTAACAAACCGCAACCCATCTGCACCGAACCGTTTACTACCCGGACTGTTTACAACCCGAACCGAATTAAAACCGCTTAAGAATAAACCAAAACCGAATCGAACCGATAACTATTTAATCGAACCAAAACCGACCCGTGAGACAATTAAACCGATTCCAAACCGACCCGATTAAATACCGAACCGATTTCAAACCGAACCGAAACCGAACTGTCAAACCGTTTTGACAGTGCTACTCTATACCTATCTTGATCTCAGATTCATCTAGAAGCTAGAGCGAGGTTAAGGGCCTAAACTGATTTACTGAACTAAGCTGAACTAAAAATGAACTGAATTAATTGAAGATTTGGAGCTGAACTAAACTGAACTGAATTGAATAGAGCTGAGATGAGATGTTTATGAGACAAGGAAATTAGAAACTGAACTGATTGAAGCTGAACTGAACTATTTACAATTAAAATGAAGAGAACAAACCCTAAGAGGTAGAGAGATATATATATGTGTTTCTAAGCGAGAGCGAGTTTATTTTGATTTTCCCTTGATCATTAGTTTTGGTTCAGTTGAAAAAATTTCAAATGAGCAAGACCAGTAAATTGAGAAAAAAAAATGTTATAGCAAGGTACCCTAAAAATCTTGGTCATGGATTGCCGTAAAAAATGTTAAAGCTTAGATGTATACAAAACTAACTAAAATACGTACATATATACTTCAATACATACTATGGAGTATTTTGTACGAGTATGTTTTAAATGTGGGTATGTACTTTGTTTTTCATCTAGAATAATTATTAATTAGTGGTGTTTTATTTTAATACATTTTAGTCCCATAGAATTACTAGCTACTATATTCCTTTTACTTATAAGGTAAAAACTAATGAGCATCCCCGGGGCGTTAGATAAGAGTATTAAAAGTGGAAATATCAGAGTAAAGCTAACATTAATTATACCGAACGACGCGTGATTTTGTTATGCATTTCTAACTTAATACTCTTTCAACCAATAAAAGCATTCCTTAACTAACGCCTCGGGGCGCTCGTTAGCAAGATTCTATCAAGAAAAATCGATATGTGTGTGTATCTCACATGAGACACTCAGTTATGGACCGAGAGATTACTTAATACGATTACATCTAGCTAGTGATGATAAACAATCTCCAACTAGTGATAGATCTTCAAGGAGGAATCCTTTTCAATTTTCATCATGCACAAGTGTTATACTAGCTTTTTTTTTTCTTTTTCTTTTTTTTTTTTTTAAAACATCATGCACAAGTGTTATGGCTAGCTCACACATTCACACCAAATACTTGAAAGTCCAACAAATTAATTAATATCAACAAGAGAATAGTAAGAAACTAGGTGCATGCATTATGATTTTATATAAAATTCCGAGCTTAATTAATCCATGTATTTTTACTCCATATAAATGCTACCCAAATTACAAACCTTGTACAAACTGAAAATTAAACCTCCAAATAAGTTGAAAAAAAAACCAAAAAACTTTGGACTCATTACTTGTGTAATATTTCCAAGAATCTTGGAACACTTGAGAAAAATACCAACTAAAATTAAGATCTAACCAAGTAAAAATACCTTCAAACAAATACTTTAGGGTGATTAATTAATAATTACTAAGTATGTTAATTAGCATGAAGGAGGATCAAACTTGTAGAATTTATCAACAGCAACAGAAACTTCCCAAATGCAACTAAGACCTTTGGGAAAAATCACAATATCTCCTGCTCCAAATTCTACTCCTTCATTATCATTTGTTGACCCTTTTTTAGGGTATGCCTTTACTTTTCCTCTCACAAAATAACATGTTTCTGTTGCATCATATTTCAATGTTATTTTTCCTGGTGGACAACCCCATCTGCACATAATCACACATAAACATATACCAAAAAGTTATTATTTGTGTTCGGGTTTCGTCTAGTAGTTCAGACTACACTATCAGCGTGACTATTAATTCAAAGTAACTAGAACGAAGATGTATATATACTTACTTAGGCCAGGATTTAATGCCGAGTTCAGATAAACGAGCTTCGGAGGGATTTTTCTCGATTATAATCTTAATATTTGATTCTGAAGTTGTTCCCATTTTTTTTTTTTAAGTATTTGTTAATAAAAGAGTTTATGAGAAAGATGAAATTGGAAGAAGGGAGATATTTTTATGGTTGTTTTAGGATGTGTTTGGTTTATTTATAATGGTATAGGAGAGAATGGGGAAAGAAGGGGACAAGGAGAAAAAGGAATTTTAAATGTGGGACAATGAGAAAAGGATTTTTTTTTTGTTTGTTTAATGTGTGTTTTCTTATTGAATAGAAATAGAGTAAGGAAAGACCTAAGCAAGAAGTCTTTCCTTAATAGTAGTATATATATTGCTCTATACAGAAGAACGTATTAATTCTATTTCTAATATATCATGTGTTTCATACTTCATATACGACAAACTAAGTTTTATTTGGTGGAATTGGTGGAGAGATGACCTTGTAACTTTGAGGTCACAAGATTGAATATCACCAACTCCATTTGGTTGGGAGTAAAGAAATTCCCTTACCTCTACTCTCAACTCTCAAACATTGACTTACGACGATGGTAGGGTTCTTAAGTATACATATTGTTAATATTGTGCAAAGAATAATAATTTTAATAGGTTAAACGTTTACCTTTTTAATAAGTGAGTTAGATTCGGGTCTAAGACTTTCAAATTGTTTAGATTAACTATTTTTCAACTTGTTTAATATCAAGACGAATTTAAACCCGACACAACACGATCTATTTTACAATTATCATTAATGTAAGCCGTATAAATTAAGTGGAAATAGGAATATAATTGACTTTAAGTTTAAATGATGTTAGGAGTAGGCCCAATATGGAGGTTGGGTCCCAAGAATCAAACGAGATAGTCAAGTCCAGGTAGGGTGTGGGCTAGTCCTACAAGACTACTCAATTTTGATATTTTGATTCAAAATTGATCCAATCACAATCATAATGACCCTATTTGACCCGTTTATCAAATCTACTAAGAAAACATAGTTTAATAACAAAGAAGGAGAAAAAAAAAGTTATTTTTACAAAAAGTTAAAGAGCAAAGTTTATAAATGTGTAATATATTATTGTTCTATAAATTATTTGTTGCTTTTGTAATAATAAATCATTGCTTCTTTTTGCATGATAAATTAAGTAAAGTTATCTTAGAACTAGACTTTTTTTTTAGTTGGATTCTAACTATATCACAAAGAAAGTAAAGATAGCATGCAGTCTAAGAGATAATTCCCCGCTCAAAAAATTTTAAAGAAATGTGACTTTTAGATTTGGTCTTGTAAAAGCCATTGAATTAAAATATGTGAAATGTATGTTGAAAATCACACATTTTTTTTTAAAAAAAATTATTTTGTCGAAATACATCATGTCTAAACGAGTCATTTACTTTTCCAATAAAAAAATGTGAATGTTCGTTATGGTCTTACTTTTGAATTTTTGATTATAGGCTTCGGGTGATACTTAAAATTCAAATTGAATCATATCTTCAATTGGTCAAGGATATAATATCTACTTGATAGTTAGAGAAAATTAAGATGCATACAAAGAAATTGCCACTTCTATTAAGAATAATGCTTTCTTCCTTAATTATTTCACAATTACATTTCTTTGTCACCTTTTTAGATTGACCAAAGAAAAAATTATACTAGAAATAAACTGCAGAGAACAAAATCAGAAAGCATTGTGAATTTGTGATATATTTACCTTAGCTTAAAACAAGTAAAATAAAAGAATTAATACTAGAAAAGAAAAAAAAAGGATTATATTCTAGGTGGATTTGGGCTAAGAATCATGGACACTTTGGGCTTCTCCCAGGCCCACCATAGTAGAAATGTTGGCCCCAATCATTGTTGTATGAACTCTGAATATCATAACAATTGATATTCTCAGCAAGTATTTGGATATCTTGGGGTGCACTAAGGCTGTTGTCTGAGTCCACAACCTCTAGATTCCTGAAGTAACTGGCTTGGCCAAACCCATCTTCGGCGAAATGGCCCGAACCCATTTGAGTCGCGGTATGAAGCCCGTTAGCCTGTGTGTTGACCACCTCACCACCCCACTCTACCATGGTTGCATGATCTGTTAGGTGGGTGAACAACTCTGCTGGCCAGTACCCTACTAGGGTGTCATCCCCAAAGCTCATCCACCAATTTCCAAGTTTTGGATCCTACAATTTTCAAACAAAAATATCAAAAAAAAGGCCGATTTTTAGGTAAGTTGACTAGTGTGGACATTTCATACACCAAAGCTTTTAAGCTAAAAGTGTGTGTGAATGTATCGTGCAGATGATACACCTGAGTGTATAGTGAACACCTTAAAAGACGTGCTTAACTTTTAGTAGTATAACTCAAGTCATCTCATATTCCTAGAATTTTGACCCTAAAAGTCATTCCATAGATTTATAATATCACGGCAATATTTTAATGTATACTTCGTATTATAATAATTAACCAATCACACATTATGTATATCTAGTTCAAAATGTGGAGATACAAACCTTCCAAATGAGGATGGTAATGTCAAATTGGCTGCCTTGAAACGAAGAAACCGGAGAAATAGCAGCTCCAATAGCAATTTGACTATTAATTTGAATAAACCCAGCACATAGAAGATTGTAGCAACCAGTTGCTTGATACGAGTCACTCTGCATCATGTCAAACAACATAATTTTAATATCATTCCTTTACTCGATTTTATTACCATCTATTATCACTTAGTTTATCAATTGTTAGACTAATAATTAGAATTTGAAAACAATGTATTACAATTCATATTTCAATATACATATTTTATTTCATTTATTCATATTATACGGAGTAACTAATAGGAGTAACAACTCTCTTGTAAGCGTGTTATGTACAAGTCATTTGTTTAGACAACCTTTACTTTCACTCTATTGTTGTGAATTTGTGATCACCACTAATCCAATTAACAGATTTTTGCTTCACATCTTAGTGAGATAATAAGTGCATATATTGAGATATTATCATATATTTAGAATATTTAGATTGATTTCCATATGTTTATCTATATTCTATTTTAGTTAATTACCTAAGATCCTACATTATCTTGTCATACGAGGACTAGGAGTTGTATTGATTATATATTCCCAATTGCGATTAATGAGAAGGCAAGTGATTATCTTTCTAATTCTTCATGGTATCAAGAGCAGGATAATTTTTTTTTCTAAACTATAATCATGTCTGGCGACGGTGTTCCACCACCGCCGCCGCCACCACCACCACCGTTTAAAATTGAACCCAATTCTCCATATTTTCTGGGTCCGCAAGACAGACCTGGAGACTACATTACCCCTACTCGACTTACCAGCGACAACTACGATGAGTGGGCTGCCGATATCCAAACTGCCCTTGAGGCACGTCGCAAGTTTGAATTTCTTGATGGCACGATTATAGTGCCTGCTTCTCCATGTACAAAATCGGATTGGACTGCCATCAACGCAATGTTGATTTCTTGGCTCTCCAATACGATTTCTCCGGAAGTAAAATCATCTTTGTCAAAATTCAGAGAAGTAAAGCCGTTTTGGGATCATCTTCAAAAACGATTCGCTCAGACCAATGGCCCTCGTATACAGCAACTTCGTTCTTCAATTGCTCGGTGTGAACAGAGCAAAACCATGCCTGTTTCGGTTTACTATGGCAAATTACATACTCTATGGCTCGAATTAGATCACCACGAACCGTTAATTTCCTGCAAGTGCTGCTCTTCTTGTACGGCAGGGAAGCTTCATGAGCAGCGCCGGGATCAATCAAGGCTTCATGATTTTCTGATGGGCCTTTATTCGGATTATTACGCCTCACTCCGTTCTAATATTTTATCTCAAGATCCCTTACCTAGCCTCGACAGGGCGTATCAGCTGGTGGTTCAGGACGAACGTGTCCGCAACGCAAGAAAGGAGGCCGAAGCCAAGCCGACAGAGGCTGTGGGCTTTGCTCTCCGGGCTAATTCAGGTGGTCGAAGCTCTGTTTGCTCCCACTGCAAGAAACAGGGGCACGATTTTACCTCGTGCTGGTTTAAAGCTCCGTGCCCTCACTGCAAGAAGAAGGGCCACGATCCGTCTCGATGCTTCGAGGTGATTGGCTATCCCGCAGGTTGGACACCAGGGCCGAGAGAAGGCTCGGGTAAAGGGGGGGCTCGTGCTAATATGGCAGCAGTAGGGGACTCTTCTAGCTATGCCGCAGCTTCCTCGAATCAAGTGTTCACTGCCGAACAATGGAAGGCACTCTCGGGGTTTATTGGTAATACAACTATTCCCGAAAATCGCCTACATGGTAAGTTTGATGATTCTTGTTGGATTATTGATACCGGAGCGACTCATCACGTTACCGGAAATTATTCTTGGTTATTTGACACTCGTTATATTGAATGTCCCGTTGGGTTGCCGAATGGTGATTGCGTACTTGCTACTTTGGAAGGATCGGTCAAGTTATCTGATCAAATTACCGTCACTGGAGTTCTTTATGTGCCAAATCTTAATTGCAATTTGCTTTCTGTAACTCAACTTAGTGATCAATTAAATGTTGTTGTCCAATTTAACTCATATATGTGTGCTATACAGGACCGACTGAAGCAGCTGATTGGAACGGGACTTAGAAGGGACGGACTATATTATTTCTATGGCAAACCGAATGTGGTGCAACGGGTGTCTGTGGTTGAAGCAACATCAGATTTGGAGCTTTGGCATAGAAGAATGGGTCATCCTTCAGAAAAAGTGGTTAAGTTACTTCCGCATATTAGCAATAATAAAGGTAGCTTAGATAAAAGTTGTGAAGTATGTTTTCGTGCTAAACATCATAGAGATAAATTTCCCTTGAGTGAAAATAAATCTTCTAGAATTTTTGAGAAAATACATTGTGATTTATGGGGTCCGTATAGACATGTTTCGTCATGTGGGGCTCGTTATTTTTTAACAATTGTTGATGATTATTCTAGAGCTGTTTGGATTTATTTATTGATTGATAAAACCGAAGTTTTTCAGATGTTCATGGCTTTTGTAGCTATGGTTGAAAGGCAATTCAATCAAACAATTAAAATTGTTCAAAGTGATAATGGAACCGAATTTAATTGCTTGATTGATTTTTTTATTGCAACTGGCATAATTTTCCAAACCTCTTGTGTGGGAACCCCTCAACAAAATGGTAGAGTAGAACGAAAACACAAACATATTCTTAATGTTGGGAGAGCCTTGAGATTCCAAGCTAAATTGCCTATTTATTTTTGGGGTGAATGTGTTTTGGCCGCTGCACACTTAATAAACCGAACTCCAACACCTCTTCTCCAAAACAAAACTCCATTTGAAATACTCTTCAATAAACCCCCTTCCTTTGATGCTATTCGTACCTTTGGTTGTTTATGTTTTGCTCATAACCAAAAGACTAAGGGGGATAAGTTTGCTAGTCGGAGTCGAAAGTGTGTATTTTTGGGGTATCCGTTTGGAAAAAAGGGGTGGAGATTGTATGATCTTGAAACAAAAGAATTTTTTGTGTCTCGTGATGTTAAATTTGTGGAAGAAATTTTTCCGTTTGGTTGTCCGGATGATATCAATATTGATGTGAGTATGCATGATATGGGGGAAGATGTTCATAATGATTTTTTGGAAATTTTTGAGCCCGTTGAAGCTTGTGACACTCCCGAGACAGCCCACCCCGCAACCCCCTTGCGGCATAATGCTGCTGGCCGCAGGGAGGCTGCGGAGTCCTCTGCCCCGGAGCAGCAGCAGGCCACTGCCAGCACTGACCAGCAGCAGCCTGCTGCCGAAACTGCTGGACAGCAGCCAGCAGCCACTGCCAACGCTGCTGAGCAGCAGCAGCTGCTAGCTGAGTCACCACAGCAGCACGCCACAGAGCAGCAGCGTAGTGACCCACAGCAGCCCGTTTCTAGCACCACATCTCCCGTAGCCCAACAGTCCAATATGGGGCGCGGATTTCGAGAAAAATACTCGTCTGTTTTGCTTCGTGATTTTGTTACTCACTCGGTTTTTGCCAATAGTCCGTCTCCGTCTTCCAATCAGTCTTTAGGTACTCCTTATCCTTTAGCACACTATATACATTGTGACAAATTTTCTGTGAATTATCGGAAGTTTATTTCAGCTGTTGTTCAAACTAAAGATCCGACATCTTTCAAAGAAGCTATGCAACATGAAGGGTGGCGTAAATCCATGAATGAAGAAATTCAAGCTTTAGAGAACAATGGTACTTGGATTTTGGAGCCTCTCCCTCCAGGTAAAAAGGCTCTAGGGAGTCAATGGGTCTATAAGACCAAGTTTCTTGCCAACGGTGAAGTTGAGCGACTTAAATCTCGTTTGGTGGTATATGGGAACCATCAGAAAGAAGGTGTCGATTATGATGAGACTTTTGCTCCGGTTGTTAAAATGACGACGGTTCGTACTGTTCTTGCTATTGCGGCCGCCAAGAATTGGGAAATCCATCAAATGGACGTTCACAATGCATTTCTTCATGGTGACTTGGATGAAGAAGTTTACATGAAATTACCACCTGGTTTTAAGTGTTCCGATCCTTCTTTGGTTTGCAGATTAAAGAAGTCACTCTATGGTTTGAAGCAAGCACCTCGATGTTGGTTTGCTAAACTCACCACTGCCTTAAAAAAGTATGGCTTCAAACAATCTTACTCTGACTATTCTTTATTCACTCTTACTACTCATGATACTCAGATTACAGTTTTAGTGTATGTTGATGATTTGATTATTTCTGGGAACGATTCCGCTGCATTGAATGTTTTTAAGGCATATTTGAGTGACTGTTTTAAGATGAAGGATCTAGGTCCTTTAAAATATTTTTTGGGGATCGAAGTGGCTCGTAGCTCTGCAGGTTTATTCTTATGTCAACGGAAATATACTCTGGATATTATTTCTGAGACAGGTTTACTAGGCGCGAAGCCTAGTGGTTTTCCCATGGAGCAGAATCACAAGTTGGGGTTGGCAACTGGTGATTTCCTTTCTGATCCAGAGTCTTATAGACGGCTTGTTGGTCGTCTGATTTATCTTACTGTTACACGTCCTGATTTGGCGTATTCAGTTCATATTTTGTCTCAGTTTATGCAGCAACCTCGTAGTGAACATTGGGATGCTGCAATGAGGGTGGTTCGTTACTTGAAAGGGACTCCCGGTAAAGGTATTTTGTTGAGCTCTGATTGTGATTTAAATCTGCAGGGTTGGTGTGATTCAGATTGGGCTGCTTGCCCATTGACTCGTCGTTCTTTAACTGGTTGGCTAGTTTTTCTTGGAAAATCTCCAATTTCATGGAAAACTAAGAAGCAACCAACTGTTTCTTTCTCTTCTTCGGAGGCCGAGTATAGGTCCATGTCTTCGTGCTCAAAAGAGCTAAAATGGGTGAAGGCTTTATTGTCGAGTCTTGGAGTCCAACATCCAAAGGCGATTAAGCTATTTTGTGACAATGAAGCGGCTCTGCATATTGCAAAGAATCCGGTTTTTCATGAACGAACAAAGCATATTGAGATTGATTGTCATTTTGTTCGTGATGCAATTTCCGAGGGGTGGATATCTACTTCTCATGTTCCGACTACTTCACAGCTTGCGGATATATTTACAAAGGCACTTGGGAAAGCACAGTTTGATTACCTTCTTTCCAAGTTGGGCACTTACGATCCAAGCACTCCAACTTGAGGGGGGGTATTGAGATATTATCATATATTTAGAATATTTAGATTGATTTCCATATGTTTATCTATATTCTATTTTAGTTAATTACCTAAGATCCTACATTATCTTGTCATACGAGGACTAGGAGTTGTATTGATTATATATTCCCAATTGCGATTAATGAGAAGGCAAGTGATTATCTTTCTAATTCTTCAGCATACAACCTTATTTAGAATGCATTCAATTCACTTGATATTAATTACTTATCTAAACCTACACAGAGTAGAACTTATCAAAAACTCGGGTTTTATAACTTAAAGTTCACCTCTAGCACTCTAGGTCACCTTTGTGGATCCTAGGAGTGAGTTTCAATCAACCTATCTTTTATCAAAATATGTTAGTTGCAAGTCACTCTACCATGCAAAAATAGGAAGAAAAAAAAAAATGAAAACAAAAGGGATTAACGGCGATTTAATAAGATCCACTAACAAAGGGGTGCAAATTTCATCATAAGTAATGACTAGGTGGTCCAAATATTTTTGGGAATTGGTGTAATCAAATTTGGTCAGTTGCTCAGTTGATCATTATTCAGATATTAAGGCACATGGTTGTGTCACTTTCGTACCATTACTTGTAATTAGTACACAAGTGTACTAACTAATTAATGTTTATTATCTTATTTAATGCATATACTATTGCCATTGGATCCATCCCAATCTCTTTTTCTATAAATAAATTAAAATCATGAATGTACTTTGTAATGTTTCTCTCCATATATGGATAGCATAATCGAGCAAATTCTTACATGCACCCGTAAGTAATTGGAGTTACAAAGTACGAAGTATGTAAATAATGTAATACACACTAGTACATACATTATTCAAGCATGTATGTCATAGATTTACTCATTGGAAAAAAAAAATATGGAGTAATAAAAATAAAACAATCTTTCCTTCGGGTGATTAGTAAGTTTTGAGACTCATTTTAATGCTTCTTGCAATTATTGTTTGTCAATATCATCAATAGAGTGAGTATTTATTTGGTAAAAATTAGCTTTACCAAATTTGTAATTAAAGAGATGCTAAAACCAGAGAAATTATCGTTGATATTAATAGAATTTGACTTTTATACATTACAAATAGTGAACAAAGTAGGTGAATTAATTAATAATTTTGACCTCAAAGACACTTAATTACCCATGTGATTATCTTCTGACTTCAAAGAAATTTTATACTAGTATACTTGTATTCTTTAATTTTTCTACTTGTATTTCCTAAATTTATTAATGTGCTGACTTTTATTGCCAGCAGTTAGTAATATCACACCAAGCAATTTCAAATGTAATTTCAATTAACCAAATAAATAATTAAAAAGGGAAGAAAGGGCAAAAAATGAAATAAAAGGGAAGAAATCTGACCGTCCAGTAAGTGAATAATCTTGGCCTGCTATCACCATAAAGCTCCGGACTGACCTGACTAGTACAACAATCATATCCTTAGGGCTTCCATCATCAAATTAAAATAACTATTGTATTCATGCATAAATCATACATATGCTAAAATTAGAATAACTCAAAATATGTGTATATATATTCCGCATTAAGTAATAATGCAAGTTCTAATATGAGACGATTTGATGTCATGACTCAAGAGAATTGACATAGTAGTAATTGCGTTTTATAAAAAGCACTAGACTCAGCAAACACTTTTTAAAGGAGCAAAAACTAAATTTAAAATAACAATAGATTGTTTCGATCAGTATTAATCAAGTGAAAAAAACACGACCTCAAATCCTCAATAAAGTATGAGGTCGAGTGTCAAACCGATATACGTAGTAATATAGGGATTACATACAAATGCCCTAGAGGTATATGGGATATCACAATGCATGTATTAACAAGTTCCTAGCTACTCCAACATCAAGGTTGATACTATGAAGTTAAAAAAGAGAGTACATAATACCTGCCAACCAGCTTCAATACTGTTAAGATCAGAGCCGTCAAAATTGCCAGATAAAACCCAAATTTGAGAAAGGCTAAATTCGTTCAATTCTTCAATTGATGGATCCCACACGTTTATTGTTGCCTTTGCTCCATATATTTCTCCCGATGTTCCCGTATAAGCTATTGCATGCTACACATTCAACAATTTTTTACATTACACATTGAAATAAGATGAATGATTATAAAACAATATAAAAGGCAATTCCAACACAATTCATAGAATCTGTGCACTAACAGGTAAAACTACTATAAATTACTTCATATACAGAAAGTTTGCATGTCATGATGGCACGTGTATTTTCTTTATATATAACCTCATATTTTCCATAAAATTCAGATATTTTAATCCTTTTTTTTAAATAATAATTTGATGTTTTTCGATGTACAAGTACTCCATTTTCTTTACTTGATTGCCATTTTCTTCTTCAAATAAGTGAATTAATTAAATGAATATTTATTTACAAAAATCAAGATGCAAATGTAAGTTTATTATTTTCTCCTTGAACTTTTCATAATTTTAGTTTGAGTTTTAAATTAATAATTGAAGAGGAAGACGGAAAAATAAGATAAATATTAAAGTTTTTTAAACAAACTACTCCTTACTAAAGAGTGAAAGTTCAATACTTAGAAAATCCAATTTAACATACGTAAATGGAGTTAAGTATAATACAGGGGACTCAATTCTTGCAAAATGTGGGGAAAGAGGACTCTATTTATTTAATAGAGGAAAAGGGGACTAGGGTTAAATTTCTGGTGTTAGGGGGTATTTTTCAGGTGACTTAACTCACCTTTAACCCAAGAAGAATTAAGTCCCCTTATTATTGCCTTAATTAAACCAGACAAATTCAATCCCTTCATTAATCATTTCTGCTGATTGTTTTGAAAATATAGCTGTTTGAAATTAAGAAAGTACAACAACAATACAAAAGCTTTGTTCTTGAAATTTTTTTAATGTTTGTTATCCAAAAAAAAAAAAAAAAAGCTTTCAATAATTTTTTAATGTTCTTCATCTCTCTGGTTTGTAGCTTATTTGTCTTGCATTTGTAGTAGAAGCACACATCGTAATTTTAGTGAAGGCTTGTAGGGCCCTAAATTTTTTTTATCGATAAGCCTAGTGTATATTGCAAAAGAAGGTCATTAAGGAGAGTTTCTAAGAAAGTCAAGCATCCTTTTATGAGATTTCTAATATGCCCAAACTATAAACAAGTGTATGGGTGTGATTATATTAGGTGGTAGGTTGGTTGACAGTCCACGTGAGTCAGAGTTAGTTTATGAGATGGTCATGATTTTAATTAAAGAGAAATGTGGAGTTAGAAGGTCGATGATGTAATGAAGATGATGAAGAAATAAACATTCAAAGTATTGTAATTTTATGCTTTATTTTTGTTCCAAAAAGAGGAAGGAAATCTTTTTTTTTTTTTATTGGTCTTAAATTAAAATGTTTACCAAAAAAAAAAAAAAACATACTCCTTTTTTTTAGTTGACCAAAGTGACTCAATTGTTTAACCAAGGGGACTCAATTCTTTCCCTTATTTAATTAGAACCCACCGAAAACTCAAACCCATTCTAGCCCAGTCCCTTTTCTCTCTATAAAATAAATAGAGTCCCCTTTCCCTATATTTTGCAAAAATTGAGTCCTTGTTTTATACTTAACTCTACGTAAATGTGTTATGTATGAATGGAGGATGTGGAGCAAAAGTGGTGCATTTAAACCTTGGGCCCGTCAATAAGCCAAATTCAAGGAATGAAGGAAACAAAATTGGTTAGGATAGACCCATTTTTATTAAAGTTCCTTCAATTCCTTACATCTCTCTTTGCCTCTCAATTTTACAGTTGGCATGACCTTTGTTTTGTAATTTTTTATTTTATTTTATTTTATTTATTTATGTTCTTATTTTTAATAAGGAAAATTACTACTCAGGTATGTAAAATATAGCTAATAATATTATATGATTTTATCAAGAAAATCTAACCTTCCACAGGAAAAACAAAATATTACGAGTTTACAGCATTAACAATCGCTCTTACCATGAATAAAAAAGAGTCGGTTTTCGTTGTCACAACTTGACTTTAGACTTTAGTTTATTTCTTAAATGGATGATTGAAAATGCATGAGAGGCCAGGGAAACAGGAAGGTTTTATTAGCCTCATTCTTTGTGGACCAACTTACAAGTTTTAATTACTTGTGGAAAATAAGAATAGAAATCATAATCAAGTAAGTGGAACCACAATTGGATCAAACACTTCTTTGAAAAAGTGATGTGTCTTATCACTAATTGTCAAAAGTCAAAAGAGTCAACATACTACATAATCCTAATTGACTATAAATTCCTTGTAATCTTGATTATAAGCGCATGCAATTTTTAAAAAAATTGCTAATGTTCCCTAATTAGTTGTCTTGGCCCTTCCTAATTGATTGTCTTGACCAGTGAAATGAATAGTACAAATTGCTAATGTTCCCTAATTGATTGTCTTGGCCCTTCTTAATTGAGCAAGCTAAGGTAATTACTAATTATTAATTCCAAATTTCCAACTGCTAGCTTTTCTTTCCCTTTTATGCTAAAATAGTACACTATAACGGTCTATGTATCTAATTTATAGGCAAGTAGATATCAACTACGTAGTATAGCTTAGTTAACGTTATAGCTAGCACTGTCAAAACGGTTTGACAGTTCGGTTTCGGTTCGGCTTGAAATCGGTTCGGTAGTTAATCGGGTCGGTTTGGAATCGGTTTAATTGTCTCACGGGTCGGTTTTGGTTCGGTTTAAATAGTTATCAGTTCGATTCGGTTTCGGTTTATTCTTAAGCGGTTTTAATTCGGTTCGGGTTGTAAACAGTCCGGGTAGTAAACGGTTCGGTGCAGGCGGGTTGCGGTTTGTTAACGGTGCGGTGTAAACGGTTTTTATCCAGGTTCAAACAGTTTCGGGTTGGAAACGGTTTCGGGTCAGAAACAGTTCGGTTCTTCTTTGGTTCAGTTTATAACTGGTTCGAATCTTTTTCGGTTCAGTTTTTAATTGGTTCGGTTTTTTTTCGGTTCAGTTTATAACTGGTTCGGTTCTTTGATGGTTTAACCACTTTAACGTTATTCTTATCGGTTCCATTTCAAGTTTACTAAATTACGGTTCGGGTCGGTTTTCGGTTTCAAAAAATAAATTGTTTATCGAGTTGTTTGGATTCGGGTAGTTAATTGGTTTTGGTTTGAAATTTGATAGTACTTGCTAACCTTTTGCGTTCACAAGTTTTATATAAAGTCGGCAAGTCGCGAATCATTTCTTATTTAGGCATCATATTATAAACAAATTCTCATTGATTTTATAAATACATACTATGTTCTGTTTCAAGTTTAGTCATACTGATTTTACTAGTTTATTACGAAGTAGATTATAAGAGTTAGTGTATTAATGTATTATTGTTTTACAATTAGGTTATTATATGCTTCTTATTTAATCATTTATATACTACGCATAGTATCATAATCATGATTTGATGAGTTCTTGACTTCTTGTGAAATGAAAATTTGCAATTTGGTAATTCGATACTTGATTAGTCAACAAGACTGATAATTATGACTCATTTATCATTATATATTTTCATGAAATTATGAAGATATTACAAAGTGCTTTGATTTGTATAATGAAAGAAAACACTAATGACTAATTAACAAGGTAATATTGATTAGTTCAACCGATCATATGTACACATTATTAACACATGGCATCTAACCATCTCATAGTTAAATATTCGTATCATCGTTATTCGTATGTATTAGTACAAAGTTATAGACTCATTAGTGATCTTTATAAATTTATCTATTTATACATTTTATTAATATAACGTTTTTATAATTTTTACGTGTATGAAAATAAAGATATACCAGTAGATGTTTTAATACGTGTCTTGGGCACTGATCCCGATCAAATGGGGCAAAAAAAATACTAAAGAATTGAGGGAATAATATTTTTGTAGATGAATGTACAACACACAAACACACACGGATCCCCACTCTCAACCATAGATTAAAAAATCAATGGTTAGATTCTTTCTCCCACAACACACACGGATCACCACTCTCAACCATAGATTAAAAAATCAATGGTTAGATTTACATGAAACCCTTTTGAAACCCAATTAGGAATTAGGGTTATCACTTATCAATCTTCCCCTCTCTCTCTCTCCGCCGTTCCTCTCTCTCTCTCTCCCTCTCTTGCTGTTCCTCTCTCTCTCTCTCCTATCTCTAATTCTACTTCATTTCTTGTGTATTCTTTGACAGACAAGCGAATTTCTTGATTTCTTCTAGTTTTGAAACCCCCAAAATCATTATAGTTTTGCCGTCGACCACAATCATCCCTCATTCCCTTTCTCACATAGTCAAATGACGTCCGACGGATATCCTACCGCAACGGCAAGCCGGTGACTGCGCGAGTACAAGATCTCGCCGCAAACAAGCACATGACGATGACTGCAAGTTGTAGTGTTAATTTAGATGTTTTCATGGTTTGAGATGGGTCCAGTTTAGCTATGAGTTTTAAGGAAGATGTTCATTATTAATTGTTAATGTGGTTTTCCTATGATAAAATATTACAAGATCCTTCATTTTTTTGGATTTTTGGATTATATGGCTTTGTAATTGTTGCTGGTCTGCCTGTTAGTATTATTTTTATAATTTTGTTTTAATTAATTATAATCTCGGTAGAATGGATTTAATAAAATCGGGTACCCCATGTACCTGATTTTCTCGGGTCGGGACATGGGCCGACTTTTGAACTACTCGAAAAAGCGGGTACCCGGATTTGAACACCCCTACGCCCTACCTGAGGCTTGTTTTGCTCTTGTTTGTGAACACTGATTAACCTTAAGACCTTAATGAATGATTTGCCTTGCTATTTTAAAAAAAATATTCTAATATTTAATCCATTTAACTATATTCCCGTCAAAAAAAAAATCCATTTAATTATATAAAAAAGTTTGTAAACGGTTCGATTTAGAAGCGGTTAGGTTCATAAACGGTTCGGTTTATAACCAGTTCGGTTTACATTCAGTTCGGTTTTTAAATGGTTCGGTGCAAACGGGTAGCAGTTTGCTAACGGTTCGGTGTAAACGGTTTTTTTGCCAGTTTAAACGGTTTCGGGTTGGAATCGGTTTCGGGTTAGATACAGTTCGGTTCTTTTTCGGTTCGGTTTTCTTTCAGTTCGGTTTATATTTGGTTCGGTTTGTTAACGGGTTCGGTTCTTATACGGTTTAACATTATTCGGGTCGATTCGGTTTCGGGTTTACTAAAATACGGTTCGGGTCGGTTTTCGGTTTCAAAAAAATCGGTTTTTAATCGGTTCGGTTCTCATTTGGGTCGGTCGGTTTCGGGCAGTTAAACGGTTTCGGTTTGAAATTTGACAGCACTAGTTATAGCCCTTATAGACGGCCATTTATAACGAAGAGTCATACGAAGTACTCCGTATTATTTTGCAACAAGTATATAAATGGCCATTTCGTGAATAAGTTTTAACAATAAATCTAAATTAGAGCGGATTATAATTTAATACATTAAAATTGCTATTATCCATTACATTTACTAGTTAATAATCACTCTACCTATGTATCTACTCAACATGCAATCATGTACTCTCGCATACAATGTTTAAGTTTAACAATAATGTACATTCGTGGAAATAAACCTAGCTAACAATGAAGAAATAGATTATTGGATTAATCCTCAATCAACATCATAATTATGTATGACAAAAATATCATTATCTCTTGATCACTACTTGACACACATTATAATGATACCAAGATTATCAACAATCAAACAAATCATTACACCAAGAAGTATTTCCTCCAACCTTCCTTTTCATTCTAAATTATAACAACCCAACAAATTATAAAATTTTAACATCAATTAATTAATTAATTATGTAATTAGCTAGTTTGAACACAAATTAAATTACATACCTCATGGCCATTGCCATTAACAACATCAGGAGCATCAACCCTTCTAGCTAAAGGTAGTGATCGCGGTCGTTTCTTTCCGAAATCATACAAAGATTTAGACCTCAGCACATCATGAACCGTACTCCGTCGTACCGGAACAGTTCCCTTAGGGCACCTTGTTCCATTTAAATGCCACATTTGCCATTCTATTTCTTTGCCCTTCCTATTATCCCCTTCTTTTATTTCATCTATTTTTACCATTCTCATTTTTGGCCTTTCTGTTGGTGTTTTCTGTCACATACAAAAATAAATTAGATTAAACAATTTTGTAACACTGATGAAATAATACTGTCTCTATCCGAAATTAATAGCCACGTTCACATAAACGTTATTTCGTAGTTGTGCAATTTGGGCTACTTATGTGACACCTAAACTCAAAAAGTGAAAGTACTCTCGTGAAAAGTGAAAATTAAAGTTTTAGAAGCTGAAATCACTTGAATAATGGTATAGTCCAATGTAACATTAAGTACCAATTAGTTTTGCACCTAAAGTTCCAAGCTTTTATTCACATTAGAAATTTAAATAAAAAAAAAAATTAATTTTTCTTTGCCAAAATTATTAGAGGAAAGAAGAAACAAACCTGAATCTTGTGATTCTTCAAAAGGGGATGATCAAAAGCTGGTTGTTTTTTTCTATGAACACAATCTATAATGTCTCCATCAGGGCTCTGAAATTAGTGGAAAAAACAAAATTAGTCATACAAAAAAAACAAAATAGAAGATTCATAAAACCAACAAAAAACTAATTAACAAATTAATAGATTAATTTACAAACTAATTAACAAACAAACCTGAATGGAAAAAATAGAAGGCTTGTTAATCTTGTTAATGTGCTTCTGAATCCTCTCAAATCTCAAATCACTAACATGTCTATATTTTGTGTAATTTAACCCCAAAACAACATTAAATCTTCCCAAAAACAGAAGAAATAATGCAACAAAAACAAGTTGAAAATTACTCGAAAGATAAATATTTCTTCTCTCAATTGAAAAACCCATTTTATTTTTCAAACTTTCTTTCACATTCTCACTGTAAAATAAAAAATGATAAAAACCCAGATGAGAAAAAAAGGTTTTTGAATCCCTAAAAAAACAGAGTAAGGTTCCTCTGTTTTTATATATGCTCTGTTTTCTTTCTCTCTCTAGTTTCTCTCTCTAAAACAGTAATGTAGAAGTGAAGAAGGTGGGTGTAAAAACTGGAAAATGAATTAAATTTAGAAGTTCAAAGGGTTTGAAAGAAGGACAGAGAGATCATGATTGCTGAAAATGCATTGGAGTCATATATAACTTCCCAAAATTAAAATCACTCTGTTTTACAATTAATAAGTAATAATATTTCAATTTTTTTTGAGATTTTTTTTCTGGGTTTTTATGAAGTGGGGTTGTAAGAAATTTATACCAAAAAATAAAAAAAAAAAATAAAAAGAAAAAAAAGAGGGAAATGTGACTTGAAAGGCAAAAATTATAAAGGGTGGAAGAGAGAGAAAGTAGGGCAGACCTACCCAAAGGAAAAGGAAGTTAATGAGAGTATACCCACCTAATTTAATTAATTACTTGTCAAATTGAATATGAGTTTTTAATGATTTGTTATGCATCTATCTGCCAACACCACTGAGTTTAAGAAAGGAGCATTAATTTTTCTTGAAACACCACCAATCCACCATCATTAACTACTACTACTATAGTCTAACTAAGTCTATGGGTGTTTTTTAAGTTTATATTTCCTTTTTCATTGTGATTTTTGCATGTTGAATCAAGGTTAATGTGTATTATGAAGCATGAAATTGAAGTAATTGATAATGAGTCCATCTCATGTTAACATGGTCTAAAGAATGTGTATTAAATTAGTTGATTTTTAACATTTCTTTCTCAGCTTTTTGAGTGTTTTTTGTATATTTTGTTGTAAGGTTTTAGCCTTGGTAGCTATATTGCAATTTTGCTTTATGTTTGACTTTTGTATGATTTAAACTGCATGATAAAATAGTATGTATATCAAACGTGTTTATATGTTACACAAATTTGTCTATGGTGTATCATAATTGAGAAAAGTACATTGTCAATCGATTGTAAGCTTTTGCCTTCTATTCTACTATGGAGATTTTAATGTTAGAATTTTCAAGCTATAATCGAAGTTATTTTGAATTGACAAAGGAAAAATGAAATTTAAAACAATAAAGTATGTGAAGTTTGGTATCATAACATATAAATTTCTTTGTTTATATCGTTTTCAATTGACCTAAAATTTTATTGCATGTACGGTCTATTTTTTTTTTCAATTATTAAAAAGTTGATGCAAGCATACAACGATACAATTCATGAATCATTATGAGTTATTTTCATTTTAATTTAAAAGTCAAAGAATAGTAAAGATTTTTCTCCATTTTAAATGTATACAAGGTACATGTAATGGAAAAGAACGTTCTTACCAAACTATCACCATCAACATCCCTTTTTCTCTCCTTTATTTTTATTTTCTATTTTTATTATTATTCCTTTTAGGGATTATCTTTGCTTTACATATTTCCATCCCCTATAATTAACCGTTTTTTTCTTCTAATTTTAGGACATAGTAGAAACTAGAAAAGTAGAAAGCAATGAGTGTGTTCTCTAACTAACTTACTGCCACGTGGCAAATAGGCAATTTAAACAAAGTTTTACTACTAAAGATTAAGTGAAAACTAAAGGATAAATTAAAATATTGTGATGTATTAAGTATAATATGTTGACGTACACGGCACTTGGTCAGTCTAAATGTGTAGTATACTGTAAGGAAATACATAAACAATACTACATGCAATTTCATATGGTAGTTTTTGCAGCTCAAATTGTTCAACCAAACTTAGTTGATATTTTGCCGAAAAATGGTAACTTTCACTCGTTTAGCATGTTAACTGCTTCCTTTAAATAGGTTCTGTAAATAAGGAAATCTGTTTCGGTTGAGTGTTACTTGTATCACAATACAAGTACTATGTAGGTGATAGGTTATGCGAACTTATTCGCATTTTCGATTAATTAGATAATTATTGTATTAATACAAAATCTAGTTTCTAAATCGTTAACATGTAATTGCATAATCTTAAGGTGAAAAAGTAAATTGATAGCCAAATTATTATAAAGTGAAGATTTTTTTAAGGGAGAAATATTCATATATATTGAGAGGTGACTTCATTGACTTGTTATGTTATTTAGATAATTTGATATTTCTTCAACATAATTTAAATTATACACTAAATTTCAAAAGTGAACATTCCGAAATTGATTTTTTTTTTTTAAATATTTTTTTGTAGGTTATGACTAATGAGAATATGAGATTATATTATTGCGCTGGGAACATTTATGATCTAGGACCACATACATACAACCATATTACAATATTGACAAGTACTCCGTACTAAGTAAATATAGTATTCTTAAAAAAAAATAAAAAAAAAATGTTAAAAATATTTTACTGATAGTAAGATATTTATCAGTGAGGGGATGAAGATAAGAAGCAAGTAGTAGAATGGTAGGAAAACTCTTTCTTTTGATTTCCAACCTCAAGTTCACAATACGTGAACTTTCATTTATATAGCCAAAATAATTGAATAAAATAATATACATTATTATACTTTATACAAATTATTGTACTTAGTAAAGTCTTCATTGACCTCAATTACCACATGTGAAGTTCAATTCAATCATGTTTGCATGTTTCTCAACACTCCCCCTTTGAACGTTCACATGGAATGGGGTACAAGTTGCCTCATTAAAAACCTAGTTAGGTAAAACCCTGTGGGATAAAAACCATAGCTAGGGAAAAAGAGTACAACTATATTGTATTATATGTTTTGGTGTACTGCCTCGTTAAAAACCTTGTCAGGAAAAACCCAGTGGGATAAAAACCCGATCGAAGGGAAAAAGAGTGCAGTACATATAATACTCCCCCTGATCTCAGCATAGTTCACGAAGATGTCGCATTTCGATTTTGTGAACTAACTGCTCAAATTTCTTCGAAGGAAGTGATTTGGTGAACAGGTCAGCAAGATTTTCACAAGACTGCATTTGCTGGATATTTATTTCCTCGTCCTTTTGCAGATCATGTGTGAAGAACAGTTTTGGGGCAATATGTTTCGTTTTATCTCCCTTAATATATCCTTCAGTTACTTGAGCGATACATGCTGTATTGTCTTCAAAGATGATGGTTGGGTCTTCTGTTATTGTGTTCATTCCACACTCCTTTTGGATATTACTGATCATCGACCTTAGCCATACACATTCCCGTCCTGCTTCGTAGAGGGCTATCAACTCTGCATGATTTGATGATGTCGCAGTCAATGTCTGCTTTGTTGATTTCCAAGATATTGCAGTGCCTCCATAAGTAAACACATATCCATTTTGTGACTTGGCATTTTGAGGATCTGATAAGTATCCAACGTCTGCATACCCAATGAGAGCAGCATCTTGTTTTGGTTGGTAATATAAACCAAGGTCTTGTGTCCCTCGTAGGTACCGGAGTAAGTGTCGAACTCCCTTCCAATGCCTATATGTTGGTGCATTGCTGTGCCTGGCTAACAAATTCACAGAGAAAGCTATGTCGGGTCTAGTATTGTTAGCTAAGTACATTAAGGCTCCAATTGCACTTAAGTATGGTACTTCTGGACCCAGAATCTCTTCATTTTCTTCTCGGGGTCTGAATGGATCATTTTTCATATTCAAAGAACGAACAACCATTGGGAAGTTGGTTGGAGTTGCTTTGTCCATGAAGAATCGTTTCAAAACTCTTTCTGTATAGTTTGATTGATGGACAAAAATACCATGACTCAAGTGCTCAATTTGCAGTCCAAGGCAAAATTTAGTTTTCCCAAGGTCTTGCATCTCAAATTCTTTCATCAAGTATTTTGCAGTTTTCTCGAGTTCATTTGGGGTTCCGATGATATTTAAATCATCAACATAAACTGCAATGATAGCGAATCCTGATTGTGATCGCTTTATGAAAACACAGGAACTAACTTGGTTGTTTTTGAATCCTTCTCTCATAAGGTATTCACTCAGACGGTTGTACCACATCCTTCCAAATTGCTTCAATCCATAAAGTGACCTTTTTAGTTTTATGGAAAGCAGTTGTCTAGGCTTGTGGTTTTCTGGTAGTTTTAGTCCTTCGGGGACTTTCATGTAAATGTCCGTATCAAGTGACCCATAAAATACGCAGTCACTACATCCATTAATCGCATTTGCAGTCCTTTTGTGACTGTCAAACTTACCAGAAATTTTAATGTAGTTGCATCAACCACTGGAGAACATGTTTCTTCATAATCAATCCCTGGAATTTGAGAAAATCCTTGGGCTACAAGTCTTGCCTTGTATCTAACTATTTCATTTTTCTCATTACGTTTTCTCACAAATACCCATTTGTATCAAACGGGTTTTACACCAGCTGGTGTAAGGGTTATTTTTCCAAAAACTTCTCGTTTTTCAAGTGACTTTAACTCAGCCAGCATTGCCTCCTTCCACTTTGGCCAATCACTCCTACGTCGACATTCTTCTACAGTTCTTGGTTCAACATCATTTTCATCAGACACAATGTCGATTGCGATGGAATTAGCAAATATTTCATTAACGATAACATCTTTCCTATTCCACTGAGTCTTTGTAGAGACGTAATTCATTGAAATTTCATTGTTATCGATGTTTTGAACATCTTGTTCATTCCCCGTAGGGTTGTCTTCTTGTTCGTCCCCTTTTGGATTATCATCATTTTCTTTACTTTTATCCACATGTGGTCTTTCTTGACCTTCTGAAGGGGGAACATCATTAGTCTCATTTTCTATTCCATCCAATCTTTTCAATTTTCTTGGCTTAGAATCTTTTGAACCAAGTGGTCTTCCACGCTTTTTGCGTGCCTGAGATTCATTTTCTATGGCCTTATTACCAGTTGGGATTTCAATACGTGCAGGGGAATTTTCTGCTGGTATATGTGATTTTGTCACCTTCTTTGTGTCTACAAATGCATCAGGCAATTGATTTGCAACACTTTGTAAATGAACAATTTTCTTGACTTCTTGTTCACACATATTTGTTCGTGGGTCTAACATCAACAGTTGTATTGCATTCCAAATAAGTTCAATTTCTTTCTTACGTGGGTCCACTTTCTCTCCCCCTAAGACTGGGAATACTGTTTCATTAAAGTGACAATCCGCAAATCTAGCCGTAAATAAGTCACCAGTCAATGGTTCAAGATATTTAATTATAGAAGGGG
The DNA here is from genome assembly GCF_948465745.1 of Chenopodium album. Lineage (NCBI taxonomy): Eukaryota > Viridiplantae > Streptophyta > Magnoliopsida > Caryophyllales > Amaranthaceae > Chenopodium > Chenopodium album. The sequence goes on from NC_137855.1 coordinate 6,208,070, forward strand.
ATTCAAACCCAACATAAATTCCCAGTCTTCTTTGTGGACCCATTTTTGTTCGTTGGGGTGGAGCAATGGGAACATATACAGCACAACCAAAGATTTTTAGATGTGAGATACTTGGTTCTCGACCACAAACAAGTTGTAGTGGTGAGAATTTATGATAAGCTGTAGGTCTCAATCTAATTAGCGCTGCTGCATGTATTATAGCATGTCCCCAAGCAGATGATGGCAATCTTGACCTCATTAATAATGGTCTTGCAATCAATTGTAATCTCTTAATTAGTGATTCAGCTAGACCATTTTGTGTATGAACATGAGCTACTGGGTGTTCGACATCAATTCCAATTGACATACAATAATCATTAAATATTTGGGATGTAAATTCCCCAGCATTGTCAAGTCTTATTCTCTTTATTGTATGATCTGGGAATTGTGCTCTTAATTTGATGATTTGGACAAGTAATTTTGCAAAGGCAACATTTCTACTTGAAAGTAGACTAACATGTGACCATCGTGTAGAAGCATCAATTAAAACCATGAAATATCGAAATGGTCCACATGCTGGATTAATTGGCCCACATATATCTCCCTAAATTCTTTCCAAGAATTTTGGAGATTCAGTAGCAATTTTGTTCATGGATGGCCTTATTATTAATTTGCCAAGTGAACATGCAGAGCATGTTAATTCATCTGATCGGGGAACTTTGACATTTCTTATTGAATGTCCAACTGAATGTGCTATTATTCTTTGCATCATCCCAGCTGCTGGATGTCCCAAACGATCATGCCATAAAATAATCAAATGTTTGTCATCTAACTTCTGGTTAGATACCATATTGATTTCCACGGGTCGTATGTTTATACGATATAACCCCGAAGAGTATGCTAGCAATTTCTCATATATATGTTTCTTGCCATGTTTTTCTGCCGTGAGACATATATACTCTTTTTGATCTGTCGTCATTGTTTCTAGATGATAGCCATTTTGGCGTACATCTTTAAAGCTTATGAGATTTCTTCGAGATTTACTCGAATATAAAGCATTATTGATTATTAATTTTGTTCCATTTGGAAGCATTATACAAGCCTTTCCAGATCCTTCAATTAATTTAGCTGACCCGGAAATAGTGTTCACATTTGCTTGAAACAACTTTAGTTGTGAAAAATAATTTCTATCCTTGAAGATAGTGTGTGTTGTTCCACTGTCCAAAAGGCATTGATATTCGAAACTAACTTCAGGTAGATCCATATCTTCATAAAATAAATTTGAGATTAGTTTAGAATAATATTATACAATCTTTTATTGATGATAGAGATTAAAAGTACATGACTAGAAATTTAAAATACAGGGAACTAAGAAAATACATTAAAACATAGCATATGTTACATTAGTAGATGAGAAACCTAAGCATTGTTGTTTTCTCCAAGAATGAAATCATTTCCAATTTCAGCATTATCCATGAAATAATCGGATACATCAAGGCTGGGACAAGGAGCATTTTCCTCATTAACATAATTTGCTTCTGCATTTTTCTCTTTGCCCTTTACAGAAGCCTGGTAAAGATCTACCAAATGTTTGGCCGTACGACAAGTACGTCCCCAATGTCCTGTCATGCCACATCTGTAACATGTGTCTTTTCCTTTCGAAGGAGTTTGTTTGTGGCTTCCAGATGATTGCCCCTTCTGTTTTTCAAAATTTTTGAAATTACTGTTTCTTTGAAAATTGTTTCTACCACGACCACGGCCGCGTCCGCGATAATTTCCACGGCCTCTTCCACGGCCATTGTAATTCACGTCCACCTCTTCTTGTAGCATTTGACTCGGGTGGATAGGAATTTGTTGCATTTGCCTCATGATGAGTGGCCAAAGACCTAGTTGGTCTCAGGTTATGATTTTTCAACAAAAGTTCACTATTTTGTTCCGCAACAAGCAATACACTCATTAATTCATTGAACTTTTTAAAACCTCTTTCACGATACTGTTCTTGCAACAGTATGTTGCTTGCATGAAAGGTAGTGAGTGTTTTTTCAATCATCTGTTCATCCAAAACTGGATGATCACAGTATCTCAATATAGACACTATCTCATGTATGGTTGAATTATAATCAATTACAGATTTGAAATCCTGGAACAGTAGATTTGTCCAATCAAATAATGCCTTAGGAAGGAGCACCCTTTTGTGGTGTCCAAATCTTTCATTAAGGCAATCCCATAATTCTTTGGGATCTTCAACCATCATGTACTCAGTTTTAAGGCCTTCATGTAAATGATGCCTTAACAACACTAAGGCTTTTGCCTTATCTTGTTCAGTAACAGGTTTTGCAACAGTCATTGCAGAAGTGGTAGTATCAGTTGTTTGACCAGAAGGACTTTTATTTTCTTTAACAGTGTGCTCCAAGCCTTGAACTTTCAAATTCATCATTGCATCCACTTTCCATTCCAGAAATTTCTTTCCAGATAAATCTAAGATGCTGCTGTCTTTCATAAGGTCTCCCATTTTAGCTACAACAAATTACGTGATAATTAGTTTATAATAACAAATTATATGTACAACTCACATGTTTAGTTCTTCCATATTTATAATTAAGTTAATAAGACACGTGATAATTAAATTTAATATAATAATAAACCATAAATAATATAATCTTTTCTCCCCCTTGATTTATTATTGTGAGTAATTATATGATTAGACAAAAATTAATCATGTTAGTTGCAAAAAAAAAAAAAAAAACAAAACGACAACAATAACAGTAGTAACAATAATTATAATGATAACGGTAATATTATACAATGATGATTAATAACAACAAACAACATAATAAAACAAAAACAAGCTTTTAATATACTATTACGACAAAATAAGTGAGTTTTACTTATACATAATGACAAAAACTAATATTGCTACTAATAGAACTACAAGTGCCGTAATTAGAAGGAAATATTGTTTTATCTTCCTTAAATCTTCTTCAAAGGTGAAGTTGTGGGTGTTTTGGGTGTTCTGGTTGCCGTCGTCGGGGAACATATCGGAGAAGAAGGGGGAGATAAAATTTTTAGGTGATTTTTGGATAAAAAGTGGGAAGGGATAAGGGATTTGTGGTGAAATTGGGGGAAAAATCCGCCTTTTATAGAGGTAGGTTTATCCGTTATTGTTCTGTACAACTGTAAAAATATCATATAATAGTCTAATGTACTGGCATAAAATTATGATCCATATATATATATATATATTTATAATTGTAAAAGGTTATCACACTGGGAATGCAAGCCATAGTGGTCCGAGAGCCCTAATATCTATAAAAGATCATGGGTTCGAAAACGGAAAGAAACACAAAAAAGTATGTAAAAGTAAGAAAAATAATAAGTATAAAAGGCTGCATCTTTTTGTTAATCTTAATAATATGCATGCAAAGTTACTACTTAGCAATTATAATAACTAAGATCAAAATTTATGTAAAATGAGTATGTAATATCAACATGGATCAAACAAAGAAACATCAACATGAATAAAACAAAAGATGATAGTAATGAATTCACAAGTAAGAGAACTTTCACCGTTGTTTTTGAGGTATATATAATACAGTAAATGTTTGAGTTTCTGGTATAGAGCATCCCAAATATGAGCAACTATAGAGCATACTCCTCGAAACATTTAGAAGTAGATAGTATTATTTGTTATAAATTTTTAGAAGTAGGTATAAATATACCTGACTAGAAACTGGTGCTGATAACGTGTTAAAAATATTTTACTGATAGTAAGATATTTATCAGTGAGGGGATGAAGATAGGAAGTAAGTAGTAGAATGGTAGGAAAACTCTTTCTTTTGTTTTCCAACCTCAAGTTCACAATACGTGAACTTTCATTTATATAGCCAAAATAATTGAATAAAATAATATACATTATTGTACTTTATACAAATTATTGTACTTAGTAAAGTCTTCATTGACCTCAATTACCACATGTGAAGTTCAATTCAATCATGTTTGCATGTTTCTCGACAAAAAAAAAAATTTCAGTATATATGTAAAGTCAAAGGTACATGGTCAAATAGAACTATCTTTCCAAAATTTTAAGTAAGTTCCACCAAAGAAAGTATCCTATATTTTGTTGAACTGTTGTGCCTTTTTCCGTCTAAAAAAGACAAATTTAGAGTACCAATTTCCTTTCTCCATCTTTGGCATCTTTCTTATGATCCCAATATCTTATTGTTATTTTACTTGAGTTTTTATGGTTTTGCTTACGCAGACTCTTGTTAAGGCCGCAACAGCAACACAAATTCCATTTGTGAAATTTGTTTTGAATAAATTACGTACATCCTATGGAAATTAAAAATAGCAAGAGTTTATAAAGCAAGCAAGAATTTATTTATTTTTAGCATTGCTAACAAGTTGGATACTAATTACTTTGAAAAGGATTACGCACGTCTTCTTAATAATAGCATGGTATAATAGAGCAAGCAAGAAATTACTGAGCTGAAATGAATTGTTTTTAAGAGAAGAAAATTAGGAACTGAATTGATTAGAGCTAAACTGAACTAAAATTAAGCTGAAAAGAACATGCCATTAAGGACATAAGATTAGAAGTGTTATTAAGAATTTCGGGTCAAATATGAATGCCATAAATTTTAATTTTAATCTTCAAAAGTTAAAAATTGGATTATTAATGTTTCTCACAAAAAATTCTACCGATATTAAAATAATGTCTTCTTGCATCATGTACAATAGTAGTTATATCTTCCAATTAGAAAAGAGCATAGCATATACACAAAGTCTTTAAATAGTGATTAATTTTAGTGAATGTGACATACTAGACTTAAGAAGTTGGGCGTTAATATCAGAATAAGGTGGCTAAGAGCTGTAAAAAAGTGGGGACAAATACAGAAAAAAAGAAGACGTAGTTGTCAAAAATAAATAGCATAACCCGTACTTTTATAAATTAGTCTCCCTTTTAAGGCACGATTAAGATGAACAGCGCAGCCGCACAACCAACACAATCTGATCGATCACCAGCTACATTTTCATTAATTTGCAAGTACGGCAGAAAAAACAAGTACACTACATTGCAACTAAAGGCAATTTTATTTCAAAAAAGCTCAATTTTCGACCTTTTGATTTATATTTGACAAAAAGGAATACAATAAAAAGCAATAATTGGGGGATCTAAAGGACCAAAATTACTCATACATATTCTATCTACAATCGCGGAAGGTACTCCCCCTGTAAAAGACATGTTTTCTAGGTGTGTGTTTATGGTGTTGGTATTAGTCTCCGCCAAAAGGAATCACGATATACAGCCTATGCTGCAAAATAACTCACAACGAGCATCCTGTTACAGCAGCTCAATCATCCTTTAACCAAAACTTTCTACAATCGATCAAATGAATGAACCTAAAAGTAAAATTCTCAGCCACTTGTATTGTCATCTTCACTATCTTCATCACCATCACTGCACATCAAATAACGGTCCCATTAGTGAGTCAACAAGGAGATAGACACAATCTGCGCACACAACTTTCTAAACTAAGAGCATAACAGTTTGATGGATGGGTGCATGAACGCAAATATCATTTTCACAACCCTAGGATTATATAAACTGCGATATTGCTTCAAATGTATCTACAACCTGGTATCTTTTGAATGCTAAGTATGTTACAACTCCACTCTTATCTGATCCATATTGCAACAATGTCAATTACGCAATGCAAAAAGGGAGGTCACCGCTCACTTCAGTGGAAGAATTAAAAGCTAAACTAAGACTAATCTGATGGAAACGAAAGATAATCAACTGCAACATTACAATTTTCATAAAAGCAGTTGTTACAACGACCGAAAAAAGAAGAAAAACAAAATTTACCCATCAACTACAATTTACTGATAGGAACATCTTAAAGTATGAACCAAATGAACCAATGCATTAGAGAAAATCGGTTTTGAAATCTGATATCACAGCTACTGTGTTTAATACACTTTATAAACAGGGGCATACCTGTGTTCGGGATATTTAGCAAGTCGTCTTGCATCCAAGCCAGTGATGTATTTTTGGGCTGCCTGAACATTATCTGGTCCTGTACACAGTAGGCCAAGACCCAAGAGGCATGTAATGTGATTAATTAATGTGAAATATATTACTACTTTTTATCTCTCTCTCATTAACAGCCTCAGAAAAGCAATTACCTTTAGCCAATTGGAATGAATGCACAGCACATCGTTCTGCAGCAAGCTTCACAGGTGTACTTCCATCCTTTAGACACTCAGCCAATGCAGGACCAAAGATCGACACATGTCTCATAATGGCTGAAGGATTTGCCTGCCAAACAATATAATTCCAGTGTCACATGAGTAGGGAATTAATACGATACATCAAAAGTTTATGTCTAGAAAATAAGTTTGATACCTTTGCAGCAGCCTTCAGAGCAGATAATGCTCTTCGTCTAACTTCACTGGAGTCATCTTTCAGCGCAGAAACTATAGAGGACACAGTTTGAGCATGCAAAGAGCTACTCATTGGGTCACTTTGAATCTGATAAATTAGATATCTTCCAAGTGCTTTCGTACAACTTTCACGTACTGGAAACTGTATAAGGGAAGTAGAAGAAAACCTAATCAGGATTTGAGAAAGGAAAATGTTCATTTCTGCATCTTGATATCAATGTGCACTCTGTGTGTGTCTTTCAGTTGGTACCTTCTCATCTTTTAGCTTGTCTTTCAGCATTTGTATTATGGAGGGTGACAAAGATGATAGACAAACTCTTGATGGGCAGTGTCGAAGCATGGATGAGATAGTGAGTATTGAACCATGTCTTGCAGTCCAGCTGGAAGACAAAGCTGAATCTAACAGGTCTTTGAGTAGATCAGCTAGCTGACTGTCTTCAATGTACTGTAGTCAACAATATTTTAGAACAAGAAAGAAACATGGGAGATTTAGGTACATACATGGAGATAGGCCTAAAACAATTTCTTTTCATACATACCTCAGATGTGATCCCAAGGATGCTAGCAGCAGATACACGAACTAGGTCGTCTTCAAGATCAATAAAGTCTTTTAACAGGTCACAGACACGAGTTTTTACAGCAATGCTTAAACTTTTTCCTGCATGCTTTACAACACCTCTGAGAGCAATAAGAACAGCTTCTCTCACACCCCCTTCAGAGGCCTAACAATCAACACCACACATTAAACAGCAATACGAGCCAGTGCAAGACAAATGAGAACAGAGAAACACAAATTACCTGTAAACTAGACAAAAGATCACTAACTAAAGGATCAACCCTACTGCTGAGTGCACTGAGTTTCCCCAATGCCAATGCAGCACTTGAACGAACAGTTCTGCAAGAAACAGCTATTAAAATAAACTCCCACAAAAGAACTCTTAGAACTGCCATCAGCATACAAGACTATTAACACTCGAAATCACTGCTACAAAGCTATTTAAATCAGCAGCTTACCTGGTGTTGTCCTGTAAACATTTGATGAACGTTGTTTGCAACTGTGGTAGAAAAGGTTTTAGGGCCATGCCACCCTTCTTAATTATGATGGTCAAAGTTGACAAAATGGCACTTTTAACCTGCCATGGGAACCTATCACCTATGATACGAATCAAAGGCCTGCAGTAAGAATGAAATTTGGTCAGGATTGATTTTGTATTATAGTAACACCTATGCATCAAAATAAAATATAAGAGAATAACGCTTTGTTTGGATAGCAAAGAAGGAGGGAAAGGAAGGGGAGGAAAAAAGGAGGAAGGGAAGGGAAAAGAAAGGGAGGGGGAGGTGAGCTCCATTTTCCCTCCAAATCTCCCCAAATTTGGACGGATTGTGCTCTTTAAAGAGAGAGGGAAAATGGATCCCTCCCTCTCCTTTCCCTTCCTTCCCCCAATCCTTTACCCAAACAAGAGAGTTTGTCCCCCTCCCTTTCTCTTCCCTTCTTTTCCTTCCATTTCCTTGTACCCAAACAAAGAGTAAAGGAGCTACAATCAAATTCTGTCTCTGCATCATACGCCCAGGCGCACACACACAATTACACAAACACAAACAAACAAACTTGAGAGGGGGGAGATGCAAAACTAAAACAACATAATGTGCAAGCCAAATTCAACCTTCAGACCCTCGATACAAGAGATTAGTACAATTCAAGAGGTGTAGTTCACAAGAACAGTTATATGCTGAAACATTAAGCTAGAACAGAGTAAGTGCAAATGAACTAGCACAGCAACCCATGAGAACAAGACAGACATCTGAAGGCTTATCTTTCAAAGAAAAATCATCAAACATTTTAAGTATAAAAAACCATGAAAATGCATGTATATATTGCCATCAGGATAACATACCCTGTTATTGGTATAACAAATGCCTTCAGTGCTGGCTCACTAGTTACATCAATCAACTCTCCAAGACCCAAGGCTGCCTGTTCCCTCAGTTCTGCTGACCCACTGATCAAACCCTGTTAACAAAAGAAAGGAAAAGTTCTGGTTAAGTAGTATTTTAACAAAAGGGCGGGGAGGATAAGCCATGAATATTACGAGGTTTCTAAAAGGAACACCAACAATTGTTTATAAGAAAACATAGGATAAAGCAATACACTATTAAACAAATTTATCTCGAGATTTTAACACCATCAAGAGTTGCTTATGCTGTCCCTTTGATCTATATGATCAATATGAGGTTTTCCCCATAAAAGTGCCAGCAAGAGTATAACGCATCAATATGGACTAACATGAATAATGGAATTCTTGACAGAATTGCTGGGATAAAAAAACAGAAAGGCGTCAATATCAATGCAGCTATTAAAAAATTTCATCATTTGAATAAGGCACATAGGCGGTAAGTCAGATTGAAAAAAAGGAGATTAGGAATTCATGTGTAGGCATCAAATCAGAAAATGTACAAACTACAAAGGAATGAAAAAAGTTAAGGTCTTGGCCTATTCACACTAGCATGAAAAAGCACCCGAGCAAACAATTAGAAAGTAGTCCAGGTCATAAACAGCTACTATATGCCTTTGATCCACACGAATGAGGTTCCTAGATAATGCATAAAGTTGACATACTGCCAGTGAGTACAGACACAGGACTGAAACTCAAAAGATAAGACACGGCCTCTGTAGCGTAGAACAAGTGGTTTGATTTAATAGGACATGCAAATTCTTACAGGTCCTTGACATATGAAAAAGAAAACATGATATGGCATCCAATAGAATTTGTTATGTACACCCGGGTGCACCGTACACCCAACTAACCTAAGGTAAGTTTTTGCTCTTCATTTGATGATAAAATGAAAAACAGTCATCAAAATGAGAACAAATACTCATGGGTGTACATGACACCCGGGTGTATATAACAACCTCTCGGCATCCAATGATACTTTTCTGGCTACTCAATTCTGACACCAAATTAACCCAAAACCCATTCTCGCTAATTATAATAGAGTTCAAAGTTCAACCAACGGCTAGGTAACAATACATAACCAGACTACTTTCAGAAAGAACTATATACAAAGACATTCACCAAAACAAAAGGACAAATATTTCATTCTAAAAATATTCTACCCTAGCATAGTCTAGGAAAAGCAAGCTTGATTTTAGGAAATACAAAGTCACGAAAATATGACAGGTGATTAAAATGATACACCAGAATCGATTACTATTTTAAAGAGAATTCCAACTAGCTGCAAGCCATCACACACTACAAATTCATATATAAAAGGACTGGCCACCTTTTGAAGATTTACAAAAAGTCAAGAAGATACCTGCAGGAAGATGGGAAGCACAGGTTGCAGGGCTTTTGGAAGACAAAATCCTGGTACTAGTACTGGTCCTCCCTACAGATTTAATGAACCATTAAACCTTATGACTCAAACAACGTCCACTTAAAATACAGTACAGAAATCATTAGAAAAGGAAAATCACAGCTAAAAAAATAAGAACAATAAGATGAACTTGCCTTCTTCTTTCTTCGCTCCTTATCTCTGGCAGTGGATACAGCATCACGAACAAGCTTTATGTGACTTGGGAGTACTTCTTTAGGAATTGAACTCACAACCCTTGACAAAGCTTCCCAGGCAGTCTGCAAAATAAAATATGAGAAACAATTCATGGTATAGAGAATTAAAAGCACATAGCAATGCATTTGCATATCCTACCACAACAGTCTCATGATCAGAATCACTGAGCAGAACAATCAAGGTAGATATCATGCTGGGAGCTTCATCATCCAAATAGAGCTTGCTATTCTCGAAGAGATGGCCAATAAGGTACGAAGAACTCCTCCTTATCGATGCCTAAAATCCAGATAAATTGGAAATTACAATGGCTTCAAAACATGAGAACTATAACTCAGGCTTGACAACTAAGAGATTAGATTTTGCTGGACATACCTTGCTATCACCAGAACCTTTAATAAGCTCTGATATTAAAGAGTCAATTCCTTCGTCATCAATGACCAATACAACAGTCTCTGCAGCTTTCTTTGCTAAATCTTGGACATTCTATACAGTGAAATTAAGTTGTGAGGAATTGGCACAGCTCATAAAGGAAAATCAACATGTATTGGAAGGAAGAAGCAAATAAATGTTTGAGATGCCACAAACCACATTGTCATCACCCATGGCAGACAGCAGGGCAGGAAGAACAGTATTAAGGTGCAAATTCAGACCAGACCCAGCAACCTCCGCCAAAGCTCCAAGAGCATGTGCATTAAATTCACTAACACAAGAGTAAGAAACATAAGGAAATAAATCTTTGGAGAGGGCATACATGATAACATCACACAGTTATACATACCTGAGGGGAAGTTGAACCAGCTTGGGCAAGATGTGCGGTAATACTGCAGCAGTCCTCACACTAACAATACCGTATTCAAAGATGAAAGGATCAGCTACTTTCTACAAAAGAAAATTGATTACCAATGTGTCTCACGAACAAGGAAACTAACCTTAAAATTTGCTTAAGACCATCTAATGCAGTGTCAGAGGTTTCATCATCCTCTAAAGCATGCAGAAGAGTAGGAACAATCTCATCAATTGCTTGCAGTCCAGCACTCTGTAGATAGTAGTATAGTACGGCATTAGCAGCTTCAATCTTTCAGACTTATTGAAAGGATGGTAAAAGATGCAAATCAAACCTTGTATAGAGTACTGAATGCCACGCCTGCTGACTCACGAACCTCCTGCTCACTGTTGATGAAAGGAAAAAATCATTGTCATAAAAGGGTACTAATTTGGGGCTCTAAACTAGTCAAGTCTTTGCCTACAATCATGTAGTGCTAACAATGAAAATCTTTTACCAAACTCAAGTGAATCTCCATGACAATGTATGATTTACAAACCTGTCACAAAGTGCAGTCCGAATTGTAGGGATAAGTGAATCCATAAAGCTCAACAATTGACTCTTGCCAGCACTCCCCATCACCTCACTCAAACCAATGCAAACACCCTGCCCACCATAAAAGCTATGTAAGTTAAGCTATCAATTTAACTTCATTGTAAACACCACTACCACAAGCATCAATATAACTTCCAGATAGTAAAAGATAAAGCAAGCACATAAGGATTATTATAGATAAACATAGATGACCAATAAAATAGCAATGACAATTGGCAACACTAATACAAACATTTTTTTTAATCATAAAAGCACAAATAACTGGAAACTTATCTCCAGCATCAAGTTCATAGTCTTGTTACAATAAGCTGAATTGTATGTGTTATATAAAATCATAATGCCACACTCATTTTATATTAATTTTTGTGATTCAATGTGTAGGCATAAGTGGAAGATGCCAATACAAATAACTACATCAGGCAACGTGTCATACACTCATACAGCATAGACCCAAATCGGGGGAGTCTAAGAGCACAGCGTCTATCCAGTAATTTGATATATATAATAGCAGCAACTACAGACCAATTTCTGTTAGAATGGACAAAGCCACATAAAAAGACGCAGACACTTTATATGTGCAGATTTCACTCGAAATATTGTAGCGATAAAAGTTAGCTAACAAATTCAAACATCACGACAGCTTAACCCAAATCACAATGACCAATTAAGTGTGTACCCATTAATAGTATATTGACAGGTATTACACAAGCACAATCCCAACAAGTAACAAAGTTGGTTGAATGTAGACACAAAAGTTGGGATATTTCATACTTGTCTTCTGCCAGAATCAGGGTCTTTTAGTCCACTAGATAGAATAGGTATAATCAAAGGAAGCACTCTTTCACCAAGCTTCCTAACAAGCTCACCCAATGCCCTTCCTGCAACCTAGTAGATAAACACAAGAGCAAGTAATGAACATATTTCACAAATTAAGTTCTTTAACTGAGAACAGCATTAGACATAAACAAACCTGTCGCCTTTCATTAGATGGTGATGCAAGTGAGGATATCAAGGTATCCATCAATACAGGCATAATTTCCTTGAGCGTCTTAGGGGTATTTGCTACTATGGTCTTCCATACATGCAAAGCAGCCTATGATAACAACACAAACAAATTATCAAAATTTTGACCAAATTAAGTGTTTTAAAATTCTTAAACTGGACATGTACCTGACGCACTGATACACTGACATCAGTCCGAACCATGTATAAGGCTGCAAGCACTTCATTACGTTTTTCTCTACCAAGCACCTCTATAATAGCACGTCCTTGTGCTTCTGTACTAGCTCCTTCATCATCACTACCTCCCTCAAGCAATGCTTTCCCAGAAGTACCAGCAACCTACAGACGAAATATAACTTTTCTTTGGTTTTGGAGACAAGATGAGGGCGATATGATCTCAACTATTTCAAACAGAGCAATTCAAGTAAAAGGGAAACAAGCCTCTAAAAACACACCTTAAACAACAAGTCTCCCAAAAGCTCGACTGAGCTCTGTCTAATACGCCAACTATCATTAAAAATTCCATCCTCAACAGCAGGAAGTAGCAAACGCAAGGACCTGACAAAATTACAGCAAAGCATAGCACAAGAGATAAATATTTGCCTAACGACTTCATAATTTCAGGCTCATACAGTAATATGTTCAAAAAAGACTAATCCCGAAAAATCCAGAGTTTTTGGTTTTAGAAAATAACGTTCCTTAGGATTTAGCTATAACTTGTACATGGTTCACATAAAATCCCAAACATTTGGACGGAGGGGGGAGGGGGGGTGGTGGTGGTGGTGGTGTAAGAATGGATGATGGTTGGGGAGAATTAGTAAACAAAAGAATGTATTCAGGTAAAAAAGCATAACAATGAATGAAATATTTGAACTAGTATCAGAGAAAAAGGAAGCTTAATAATAAGGCTTGGAAAAATAAAATAAAAAGCACTCACGTTGTTGCATAGTGCTCAACAAGAACATGTCCAGCACTAAGAGCTGCATCACGAACTGATTCATTTTCATCAGCAAGACCTGAACAACAATTGAGATTAATAGAAGTCAAAAAGGGTGGGGAGGAGGGTAAGGACTGTGCATACAAAGGATTAGGCTGTAAAAAATAAAAAAATAAAAAATCATAGATCAATTTCAGAAGTCTACTAACCATCAAGTATAGCAGGCAACACCTGCTGCAAATAGTTCTGAAATTGTACACCAAGAGACCTCGGCAAAAACTACAAACAAATTCAAATTAGGTCACACATTTAAAGGACAATCTTCTATCTAAACATATCACATAGTTCGGAAGTTGTTATTACCTTAAAGACAGTCAAATAACCTTCCCGGACATAACCCTTTTGATGAGCGCTATTTCTTATTATATCTGGAAGAATGTGCTCAAAGTACTCAATACCAAGAGCAGACAAAACCTAATAAGAGAGACAAAAAAGAGAATAATCAATAAATATGATATTACAGAGCAAAAATGTTTCCTTTCAATACAAAATATAATGCACTAGCAACCATTCTGAACAAGACATCATGTGTAAAAAACTAAAAAATTAAAAGTCGATACCAATACAAGACAAAAATTTCATGCTCGAATGATGGTAAGGTAACACAGTCTATAAAATGAGATTTAGAAGAATCTGCTAAAGAATCCTTCATCTAAGAAAAGGAGCATCAGGAAGACGACCATAGTAAGATATTAGAATAATGTAAAACAAATACTACTTCCGTTTTTTTTTAGTTGACATCTTATATCACCCTTGCCAACGCACTATTTTAACGTTTAATATCTCTAATTCTCGACATTGTGAATTTATAAAAAGTGGATGTTAATAAAATATGTATTGAGACAATTCAAACAAGATCCCACTTGACTATATTTTATCGTAGCTATAAGTCACAAATGCTAGTCAAAGTGTAGTTTGTGAATAGTATAAGGAACATTAGTATTGTACACACTCATGATAGATCACAGTCCTATATTAACAAACTAAGCTTATGGCAGTAACTCCAATACACCTGGCAATATATATTTACTCAAAGAAACAATTTGCTAGATAGTTATTGGTATATTATAAGATAATAATACTTGAACATATCAGATTGAGAAAATAACTTTATAACATAAATGATAAGCATATATAAAGGCTTAGAACTTTGAAAAGAGCAACCTTTGGCCTGCAAACTTAATGGTTTCAGTCTCCCATGTGAATTAGAGGAGAACTGTAAAAAAAGTATGATTGGATATAAACAGACCAGACTCACCCTGTATATTAGTTTAATAGCTTTGGTAATGATTTAAGAAGCCCCAAATACGGGGTTCAAGGATTAGTGATAGACAAGGATCAAGAAAGAGACTAGCAGATAAGTAACCACAAGTTTAAAATTAAAGTCCTCAAATCCGAACTGCTTGGGTAATCCTTTTAATATAGTAACCAATTCCTTTTGCTCATAAATATTTTTATTTAGTCCCCTAAAGATATCAGCTACACAAACCAAAATTTCTGCTGTAAGGAGCTTAGTAAGAAAAGGTAGATAAAAGTGTACATACTCCAAACCAAGTGCTACTAGCACTCCCAAGTTGAGGAATCAGATAAAGATTGGAGTCTCATATACATTCAAACATGAGTATGGAAGTAAATACTCGTCCTAACTTTTGTTTCCTTCTCTTACTCACTACTTTCCATTTTACTCCTAAGTATACGATAATTGCCTTTTTTAAATGATAAAAAGATTCCTAAGTTGGTAAGAAAGTAATTCCATGCCAAAGCTTTAAGGAAAACAACGACAGGGATAAGAATATATTGCAGGAACTGTAGGTTACACAAAAAACAATAAAATAGAGTAGGTGGATAAAGCTACACAAAAAAGGGGTGGGAAAAGCCACATACGATGTGTGTGTGTAGGGGTGGGGCATTGAAAAACAATAAAAATGAGTATGAACCAAAATGCTGATCAATTTATATACCCTATCTCTTTTCTTGATATGGGAGGGGATTAGGGACAAAGGAGGAGAACGAAGGCTCAAATATCCTACAGTAAATTCTTGTATGCAACAAATCACAATGTTGAATATCAACCAAGAACACTATCATAAGAAAAATATTAACATTCAAAAGAAAACAAATTGAAAAAGCGAAAATAAGACTTATTTTTCCCCAGTAAACCCACCTCACTCAATCCCTGTGCAGCACCAGAACGTTCAACATTACTTCCATCAGATTTAAGCGTTTCCAGAAGCCATGGAACAAGGTCAGGGAAGTGTTCCTCTCCCAGTCCTTTTATTAGGGAGCCAAGTGCCCTAGCAGCCACAGACCGAACTTCAGGTATTGGATCAACAAGAACCTGCATAGGGGCACAGATATTACAAACCAAGACTAAGTATTCAGGGGATATATCTAAGCATAAATACCTTTTTCACTTCAGGAAGGAGCAAGCCAATATAAGGTATCATGTCTCTAGGCTCCGTAACTAATGAGCACATATTACCAACAATTTGGGCAGCTTTCTTCTTAGTTTCAGCACTCCTTTCCCTCAACCCTCTATGAACAATTGGTACGAGAAGAGCAAGTGAAGGAGCATCAACAGTGTTAACAAAGGTAGTCTGCAATCAAACACTGAATATCAGAGAAAAGAATGTGTGTGCAATCGTAAGTCACAAAAGTTATAAATTAAAATGAATAGGCTTACCTGGAGAAGTATGTCCAGAGCAATTCTTGTATGATCATTGGGATCAGAAAGTGCCGTCAGCAGGGTAGGAACCAGGGAAGCAATTTCAGGATTTTTTATCACACTTCCAACCTGAAAAAGAAGGGGGAAAGTTACTAGTATATCTATTGTCTAGCACTGACTAGCTGGGATAAGCTGAATGTCGAGTTTTTCAGATCTTACCTGCTGAAGTGCAGTTTGGCCAGCTGACTGGACCTTTGGATGGGTATCTGTCAACACCTGTCACATCACCATTACTTTAATATCATGGAAAGTAAGCAGTATATCTATTACTAAACCACATTTTCAAAAGAAATGTCATAACTGTAATGAAACTAACCTCTGTCAATTTAGGCACAATCTTAGGCAAACATTGTGACAGTTGTTGAGGAGCACAATATGCCATTGCACCAAGTAGCTGCACACTACTTTGTTTAGTTCTCCAAGCCTTATCTTCAAGACCCTAGCCAGACCAAAATAAGACCACTAGCATAAGAATTAAAGAAACACCAGAATGTCTAACAAAAAATAACCACCAAAAATAAACAAATTATTCAATATGTTACTCATGAAAGCAAACAAAATGAAGAACAAATAAATGAATGGAAGAAAAGCTTAATCAATGTGACAAATGTAATGGCACTAGAACGACCTTCAAAGCACAACTAACAATATGGTAATTGCGTAAAAATACAAGGTGAAAAGAACACACACAAGCACGAATTATCAAGTAGAATGATATTGAATTAGTTCCAATTAAGATCCTTTAATAAAAAGGTTTCACTATAGTTTTTCATGATGTCAAATTATAAATTACCTCTTTCTTTTTGTTTGCCCCTATTTGCGATTTGCACAGTTGTTGATGCAATATTGCAATTAAAATATCTCAAGTTACGTAATACAAAAAAACATATTTGGAATTTAAAATTCAAGATGAATCAAACAAGATCCCACATGACTATGTTTAGAGTATAAAATTTTACTCTAAAGAAAATATTAGCTTCCATAAGCACTGGAATATCTAAATAGGACAATCAAATAGAAACAGAGGTATTAGTTTTTACAAGTGGATAATAAATACTTCATGAGACATGAGTATTTTTAAGATGAAACACTTTTAAGTTTGCACTATTCACACAAAATACATTCTCTAATGTTAATCATTTTTCATGGGGAAAAACATAGTCATAGTGTTAGAATCCAACTCTTTTCTTTCTGTACTTTCCTTCATTTTTTTACCTTATGTAATACATTTGAGACTTAGCTTTAAGTAGTCTAGGCTGTAGGCAGGTTGTAGGTAGGATTATTCCGTTACAATCATAAAGCTCTTTAGGGAGCAAATAATTTATGAAATCCAGGCTCCAACCATTAGCTTTAAATCTTGTGCATTATTTTAGGCCTTTATACTAGTGCCTAACTTTATCTTAAAGCGCCTGCCATAGAGACCCTTTAAACAGATACAACTTACTTGTCCTTCTGAGCGCCTCGACTTGCTCAACCATCACAAGCCCCAATCGACCCTTGTCGCTACTTTTGCCACAAATAGACAAGAGTATCCCTCATATACCTATCTTACTTGGGAAGCTCCATGTCACAGGCCATTCATACACTTGGCTTGCACCTGCATCACCCCTAGACGAGAGCACGCCGCACTGATTTGGTATACTCGGACAGTCATCTGATGTATAGTTAGATTCGTTTAACATACTATCATAGTCACGAGGGGTTTTGCTAGATTCGCTTTAATTTATACAGTACTTTCTAAACATCTAATTTCAACTTATTAATATTTAATAATGCTTGAAGATGTCTTGTAAAACATGAAGAAAAAAAAATGTTTCATCTAAAAAATCAGAGGAAGTAGATGTTATGATCAAAGTTGTGCATTGACAAGTGTGCTAGTCAAAATCTAACATTATTTAAAAAAAAAAAAATAGAGTTAGTATGAAATAAAGGAAAAAAAATATATCAATCAGCTTGGTGATTTAACTGTACACACTTCAAAACTACACGGCTACACAGTCTAAATTGAAACCTAACTCTGTGATTTCCAAATAAGCAGAACATCCGAACCATAAGACTTTACAGTTCTGATTCATAACCATTTACTAGGTTGAAAAAAACAAATCGACAATAAAATGCACCTTTAGCAGCGAAGGGAGAACAAGCTTGACCCCCTGAGCAGAAAGATTTGACATCATTGCACGTGCAGCACACTCAGCAGCTTCACGGACAGCGTTAACTTGATCAGAGAAAGACACCAGGAGTAACGGAAGCATTTGAATCACATAGCTGAACACAAAAAGAGCTGTCAGAAGGGGGCAAACGATGGGATATTTTAGAGGGTATGCCTGATGATAGGATGGACACAAAAATCCAAATGCATGGAATTTAGTTCAAAGTACAAGGCACAATGACATACGGTTCAAATAGTTTTCCAAGCTTCTCACAGAGACACTCAAATCCAAGCAGCGCCCCCTCACGACACTTTGCAGAGGTCCTACAAAGTGAACAAATTATTAAATCAGTGACCACATAGTTATTAAAAGAAGTAAAGAAAAGACCCTTAGGAACACAATCAGTCAATATAGCAATCCTCATCTAGTACATAGGAGGCGACTTAAGCCTGGATTGCATGAATCACAAAAATTAATCCAAAGATCAGAAATGAGCTCAAAATCAGCATGCCTCCTTGAGCGTGATGATATCCTCTGAAAGGAAGAGGACTGTACCCTCCCTAACTCAAAGAACACTATAACACAAAGCTTAATCTCCATCAAACATCCTACTAATGATGTCAATTAGTTTAGTCAAGAATGAAAAGCATTGCAGATCACCACAACAAGACCACACACTGCACCAAAACCATCTCCAAGGCTTCTCATTAATTATATCAGCAGAATTGTTCAGACAACCATTCTGAAAAATTCATTTACTACAGAACATTGCATACAAGCCAACAAAACAT
The DNA here is from genome assembly GCF_948465745.1 of Chenopodium album. Taxonomy (NCBI): domain Eukaryota; kingdom Viridiplantae; phylum Streptophyta; class Magnoliopsida; order Caryophyllales; family Amaranthaceae; genus Chenopodium; species Chenopodium album. The sequence goes on from NC_137855.1 coordinate 6,227,106, forward strand.
GTGGGTAAAAAAATGCAGCATCATACACAAAAAGAACAAAGAGAGCACCTATCAGTAAGGCCTTCGTGTAAGGCAGGCACAATACCATACTTCTTCAGACAAGAAATTCCAAATCCCTTGACAACCCCAGCCAGTCCAAACGCTGCTCCACGGCGTTCTCCGTATTTTTCACTCTTCATCATTTGACCAAGAAGCTTTGAAACAAGAAGTGGGCCATCTTCCTGTAAAAGAGAACTGTGGGTTAGGTATGGAAATTTACTACAGAGAATTGTTAGTAAAATTAAGAGGCATAAGATACCTGTTTAGATGGCATTAGTGGAGACAAGCAAGATGAGACTGCCCTCTGCACAGCTTCAGAGGGAGTATTGAGCACATCAAGCAACTTCTCAACAACTGCATGGACTTTAGGGTCATCCTGTCAGAAGAGTCAATTTTACATTTAGTGGCACAACAAACAAATTAATTAATAGAATAGAAATAAAAGTGCACAAGACCTTTCCCAAATGTTTCGCCAAAGCCCCAGTAAAAATAACCACACCTTCACGGACAAGATCATACATTTCCTCATCAGAAGCCTGAATAACAAAGCAAAAAATAAATCATATCACATAAATATACATCTAAACATTCCAAACAAATAACAGAAATATCAGTAATTATTGAACCTTTTTGTTGAGATAATTTTCAAAAATTGGAAATAACAAGGGAACATTGTCTCTCCCATGCTTGTCTATAATCAATATACCAGCATTGATCATTCTCCCACGAACATCTCCATTGGGATCAGCCTAAACAATCAACAACCACAAATATCTCGTGATTAGTTGAAACAAAGATATATGAAGAACAATTAAAAGAACATAACCAGCTTCACAATATATATACATTGAACCTAAACAGGGACCTTAACCATACAAATCTCTACTTTTGATATCTTAATGAACTAATTAAGAGAGGGATTAACCCAACCCATTTGACTGACATCCAATTCCAAACACCCTAACTCACATCATGGAGACTAACCCAAGGGATTTGCAAGGAAAAGGAGGAAATGAAGATGATAACAATTGTGGATGGCAGCTAATTTAGCCGATTAAAGTCTTAGGGGGGGAGGGGGCCTTTGTGGCTCTCTCTACATGCCAAAAAAATGATGATGAGAACTGAGAATGATCTACTCCACAGCTGCTAGTAGGATCTGAAATTTCCTTGTGATTAAAAATCTTCAACACATATTCAATACGCTGGTTATTGGATTGGATTAAAACAACTAGCTGTGTTCACCAACCAATCCAAATTACAGGCCCAAGTTTTAAGACATGCAGCATAGTTTCTGTTTGGGAATTGACCCGAATTACATGTCATATTATTGACAAGAAGGTTTTAAATACACAATGCGCCACGTGGACATTGAAGCCTTATGCAGAAACCCACAGGGAGACATTAAAACTAAAATGAAAGAAAAAGAAATATAATAAAAAATTTACTATACACTTGCAAGCAGAGTTTATATAAGCAGCACATCATCCAAGATGATGTAACTTTCCAGCATGTGATACTTTTGAAAGAATAGCTCCGCCAGAATATGACTCAGAGAGTCACCCTCTCTCCATGATCTATAGAAAAATCCCACAATATTTTGACTCACCAAGGAATTAAGAGTCTAGAATGGACTCCTTAACTCTACACCTCAACACTATGAGATCTTTCACTCCGCAAATTATATTATTTTTATAAATACGTAGACCAAGAAGATCAGTAAGTACTCAAAAGGAACACCAAAAGAAAAAGAGCTAGAAGAGTACACATATACTTGTGCACACACATCTAATGCAAAAATGCAAGGGATGTGGGAACTGATACAATGACTAACCAGTGCTCGTGAAATCAGAAATGTCATGACAACAGGAAGGTCTTTGGTTCTTAATACATCAGCAGCAGAATGTAATGCCAATGCAACTCCCTGCCTGCCTAGCCACCCAGCATCAACATGTCCTTCCTCAACACCGGCATCACGTATGTATAAGGAAAATAGAGTTGCAAGGCATTCCTGTCAATAAAATGAAGTGAAATAACATGGAAAAAAGCTAACCTATTTTGAACAAATAGTAACTACGTATAATTACCTGTATAGTATCAGGGTGTTCATCTAAAGCAGCAGCTAGTGCTTCTGATGCAGCCAAACGGACATTATAGTGAGTATGCGAAAGTGCTTTATAAAGTCCTGAATAGTCAGTCCCAAGTTCAACTCCATAACGATCCCATAAATCTTCAGCAGCTTCAGCAACTGACTGAAAGTTTTTTAAGAAAAAAGCAAATGAATGCTGATGGACATGACAGAACAGAACAAACCGTTCATCTAGCATGTTAAATTAGGTATTGTGATTAAAAACAAACTAAATAGCAGAGCGAAGATGGCATATCTCCACATCCTTATTGTTACAATCTGTAAGCAATGCTTAGTACAACTACAAGAATAACCAAGCTAATGCACACCAATAAATAAGGGATGGATTGTGATGCACAAAAAGCAGAGAGAAAATATAAGCACTATCCAGCCAAATTGCTCCCTAAGGCCAGATAAACACACACTAATAACAAAACAGCTGAACATTAAAACAGTAAGCACATCCCCAAGGTTTTGCAAAACAGTACTCGAACCTCAATTTCCAAGCAATCATCATATGGAAAAAGCAATTGACTAACTAGCTTACAAAACTAACCAAATGAAGCTATAGTAACCACGAGTAGACAATTCACAGTAACTCAAAGGAAATATCAGTGATTCAGGTACCAAGACAAACCTTCTCTGGATCATGCAACGAAATCCATATACTTGTAGCAACCTCAACATTCTCGGGAACACAACGACTAGAGACAGCAGGAATACATTTTACAGCATTCAAGCAGGCCATTCTTACATGAACATCTTTAGCATACACACCATAAAGTGCCTGTGCAAAAAAAGGTAACAACAAAATATAAACCAAAGGCAAAGTTAAACAAGATCGCATTGAAAAGATGCAGCACATACAGATGCAACTTCGTCTGGCTTCAAGCCTAAACACAGCTCATTCAAAGTTGATCCAATAGCTGCCTGATGACCAGGAACTACACCAAGAACATGATACAGAACCTATACAGAAGGGATCATAAAGATTATCAGGAAATGCAAAACAGAGAAAGGCAATGTGAAGACACATCAATTAATTCAGAAACTTTAAGCTGCCATCACTTAACTGATAACATTCTCAGCCTCGGGAGAGGCAATATTGGATCAGTATGCAGATACAGGACTCGAAGCACCGCATCATGAATAGCTGTTTTCTTTGGTGACAAAAGAATCCACTCCATAATCTGTAAACAGAGCTTATAGTTTTAGAGTTTAGAGCCAGAATAAACCGAACATTATCAAAGTATTAAAAATATTCAAAACTTACCGGGAAGACAAATAGAAAGGTGTCCACTGGAAGAGGTCCATATTTACATGAAACTGTAAATCCATTCACTACTCTATTAAAAAGACCAAGAGAAGGCCTTTCATTTGACTCTTCCTTATCATTAGTTGTGATAAGGTCCAATATAATGTGGCTTTCCTCTACTTCAATTAGTCTTAAGGCAGTAGCAATGTCAAGAGCCCAATTTTTGAGTGGAGGAGCAATACATTGGGAAAGCTTCACCAAAGTTTCATATGCAACATCGCCCACTATTGGTGATCGAATAAGAGGATTGACAAACTTTACCTGAATTATAACATCATAGAGTATAAGCATTGAAAGGAATCAATGGCAGTTCAAAGAACAACACTTAGATTCAGGAACAATATATCAATGCATGACAACCTAAAAATGTGGTTAAGAATCATGTATTAAATATCATAATTAACTGGGACCAGGTTAAACAATTTACTGGAGTCCCTCGAAAAAAATATTGCCCTAGTTGACTTTTCACAAACAAGATAGAATGTTGGGATAATTAGTAGTCTCTATTTGATGTTGGAGGACAGCTTTGTCTCCTACAATATTCCCCCAGTTTGCTTTTTATTTCAATACCGGTTTTCCTGTAAGAATTGTAATTGATGAGTTGCATTCAACCAATAAACCATAACAACACACATTAAGCTCCTTTAACCCGCAAAAAACCAGAAGAGAAAGATACTTATGAAAGGCCGCAGGAAGTTTCTCTCACCACACATGAAATGCCCACATAATCACCAACCACACAAAAGGCCACACGTTTAAGAGGAACCTTTGCCTTCCAAATAATTTTTGTAGCCAGAAGTAATAGAAAGAACAATATACAAGAAAAACTGAAAAAGGACCCAAAGGATCCGTGACCCCATCACTGCAGTCAATCAAATCTTGAACCTCCACCACCGAAGAAAGCTCCTCTATCACCTCCATTGACAAAATACAAACAAACAACATCAGAGATGTAACCCCAATAACCAGAATCGGCTTTGTGAACAATGATTTTACCTCCAACGGTCATCGAAATAAATATCCTCTCCATCCATTTCCTCTTATCAAATGTTATATGCTAATGTAAATCCAATTTATTCAATCTAATCTTTATTCTCTCCATCAATATCACCCTTAACCTCCCTCAGCTTCTTCTACATCCCTACTATCCCAACTTTCTACATTTCTTTATGGCAACCTTCTGCTCGCCGTTTCACATGATCAAACCAACATAACCATTTCTCCCTTACATTAATCTCAATATCCAACACTACAATCTTCTTCCAAATATCTCATTCCTAATCCCAGTCATTAAGGTGTTCCCACATAACCAGCTCTACAACATTCAACTCTCTAATGTAATCCTTCCTATATACACATCAGATTGATCCATCTAACAACGCTGGTGTATTTCATATAGAAATTTCCCTTTTACTTTAGAAGTATGCTACAATCACAGTGCCACACAATAATCTCGTTGCAAATTTCCATATGAGACACCCGGAATTAATCCCATGAGTCACATTAAGATCATATCTCCTCCAATCTTCTATAGGATCGACCCAAGGTACTTACAATATTCAATCACAACTCCTTACCATCGAATGTACTCACTTAAACCCCTCCTAGCAAGAACTTGCTCTGACTAAGTCTAAATAGTTAAAACAAATAACCCCACTTATGCCTCTAAGGCTCTAATTCAACACTAACCACAACTTTATTCTCATCCACCAATACAAAAGATACGCAGATAACAAATAACCCCACTGCCACTTATTACTCTTTAGAGGTTTCCCTAGAGTGTAATTTTGAGATGGCCATCAATAACAAAATTAAAATGCTCCCTCCAATCCAATTTATATGTGATATTAAAGGTTAACACAAAGAAAAAAGAAAGAATTCAATACTCGATAAATCTAACACTAGTTTTAAAGCAAAAAAAAAAGGGTATAAAATATTTGGTAAGAAGTTTGCATTAAAACTTTAGACAAGGGTTAATTTGAAGCAAACTAAAAGACACTTATGTTAAACTAGAGATGATAAAAATGAAAGCTATTCAAATGGCTAAGTATATGAAAGCAAAAATAATAACAGCAAGATAGTAACCATGGATGCAAGTTGACTGTGCGCGAATATCGGATTGGCAATGGCCATCGCACCAAGAGCCCTTATAGCCAAAGAGAGATTCCTTTGTATGGCCTTGACCTTCTTCCTTATAGAAGCTTCCTCCTTTAGGATAAGTTCTCGTGCCTCTTCTTTACCAGTCTTGCCCTTGTCTACACATATTACAAAACCCCAAAAATAAATGTTTGCACTCGTGCTGAGAAGTCGTCATCCAAATAATAGAGAAGAACAGATACTAAAAGTCGGACCAGTTTTTTTTGCTGTTTTTCCAGAGTCTTTCTTGCCTGACCCAGCAGCTTCTTTTCGAGACAGGTCTTTTCGTACAGAGTGATTGGAGCTCACGTGTTCCTGGCAAAAAATAACCCATAAGAGAAAACATAAATTAATAAATAAATAATGAGAGGAGAGCAAGCCCCAAATGCTCCCCTCTCATAGTGCCACCTCATTTGCCATGTCATACTACATAATAAGCAACCGAATTAATTACAACACTTTTGGTAACATACCAATCAAGCCAGAAAAAATAGGAATTTATCTTCAACATATATCAATCAAGCAACTAGATATTTTTAGAATACTTCAATATTGATAATAAAGAAAAATTCAATATTGTTTTCCTTCGAAAATTTATACATCAAAATTCAGATGTCAAGTAAATTTGAGGAGAGGATAATCACCTTGCTTCCCTGTTCTTCAGAGTCCCTGGCAGCAACATATACACCAACCTCACTTGAGAGAGTACCCTCTGGGGTGTTAAAGATCTGAAATCAGAGATATGTCATAAAAAAGAGATTTATCGGGAGGCTACAAACACAGGTCAAGCATGATGTTGCTATAGAGCTGTCATTATGTATGCTGAACAATTCCATCAAAAATGCATCAAAAGTTACAGTTAAACAGAGAACATTTTTACACGGCAGCTTTAACACACACCCAAGAAACAAGAATGAAAAAGAAAAACATATTAAATATACGGAGTAGAATACTCTAAGAGATGTCCATATGAGCCTTGGAACTTGTCACTTCACACAAAATATAGCTCACATTACCTTGCCTTTACTAAATGGAAATTTACATTAAGAGATGGTGTCAATCTGAATTCTTGCTTCAATACTTCATTTGCAACCAACGCCATGTAATCTCAGAATAATTTTTGAAATATACTCCACAGAAAAATACAATAATAAAACTACCAAAACTGAGTCACACTCACAGCAAGCATGGCACAAGGTAGGAAAAATCCAGTGTGTTTCTCTAGGGGAATAAAGAATAAAATCAAGTAATCATTTTTTTATGTGCTACACAAGTCTTCCGTCAAAAACCATATGAGGCGAACAATCCACTTCCCCTACTAATTGTATCAAGATCTAAATAGAGCCAAACCAATAGCAAAGAATAATCACTGCTGCAGCACATATATGAAATCAGTGAGGGAAATAGAATTTTACCTTAATGTCATTTGAAGAAAGAGCATCATGTGTATAACGGTCAGGCAGACTGCTACAGTGCTGTAAAGGGATACAGTACACAGACGATCAGCACAGAGAAATAGAGAATTAATCTTAAAAGTTAAAACTCTATAATCTAACATCTTGGGCTTCACCTTTTCAAATTCCAAATATGTATCACTTGGAGCTATTGTCATCAGTGTACACAAGGAATGAATAGCTCCCTGTTGTTCAAGAGGATTTCTACTCATCAATCCTGTTGTTCCTACAAGGTCCTGTAATAAACAACAATATCAAAAGATATGCCAAAATAAGAGAGTGGCCAATAAATGTCCTCAGATAATCAAAAATAGTGAGGATCCAGAAAGAAGCAAGTCAAGCAACCTCTCTGAATGTTCAGAGCTTCAGATAGAGAACATGAAAGTTCATGACATAAATAGTGCGAAAGCAGATAGTATTTTACCCACAGAGTAGGCCAATCGGACACTTGCAAGCATTTAACTTGGGAGGAAAGAACCAAATCACAAGAATAGAACCTTTTTTTTTTGTTTTTTTTGACAGGCTAAGAATGAAAGATCAGAATAATGAATCAAAACCAAGGACTGGGAATACAAATAAATTTCGCATCACAAACTGAGTAAGCTAAGGTATGTCAGATCATAGTCATCTGAAATTATAGTATTGCACAAATCAATGACTTGAAAAACTATGAAGAGTATAGTTCTAACGTCATCATAGACAAAGATAAATCACCTCACAAATGCTTTTGATCCCCCCAGCAATAATGCTCAGAGCATCAAAACCCTGTGTCCGCAAGCATGTTGATATTCTCTGGAAAAATGAAAACAAATTATTGAATATGACAGGCATGATTAAAAAAAAAAGAAACTGATAGAATTGTTACCACTATAACATAAAAAGAGTGGCAAAAACAAGTTTATAAGCATCAAAACATCTTAAACCATAAAAAATCACATCGGTAGCTAAATTTTGCAATAACTTATCAAAATAGAGGATGAAAAGTGACAAGAATAAACCAAACAATCATCGGGTGCTTAATTCACCAGGATTGCTAATATTTGAGAGAGAAATATGGTGAATGCGGAAGTTAAAAGGCACAAACTTACACGAAGATACAAGGAGCTAACACCTTATTTTAACAAAGAAAAAACATGTGTAGTAAGCAGGGACGAGAAAGTAGGTAAGACAAATTGATCAAACTTCTAGAATACATATTGACAGTGACCCCAATCAGCATAAAACAATGTAAAAATTCAGGCCACAAAATTTTCCTCAAATGGCGCGGAAAACGGGTCAGGTAACAATTTCACTGTCTTATATGCAAGAGATCCTTACTGGAGTACACATTTTAGTCAGAAACTCAAACAAATTTCATCAACAATTACAGAGTAGTTTATGAAAAAGGTAGCCAGTTGAGCTAATAAATATACCTGCCAAATTCCATCTCTCTTTCCGGTGCCAAGTAAAGCCGGATGATGTGAGCAAAATATGACGCGACCGCATGTCTCAGGAGCAACCGCAACAGCTGTAGAAGATATATTCACCAGGGCCTTCACCATTACCTCTACAGATGGAAGGAAAGAAACAGAAGCTTCCACTGCGTTTTCTGTGTCGCTACAAAACAACAAATTACCCTATTTGCCACATGAACTTGCTTATAGTTTCTTTCTATGCCAAAAACAGCAGGGGACATGAGGTAAACTATAACAAAACCCCTAAATCTCATGGAAGGTTTGTGGTTACAAAAGTAATTTTACAAAACTAAGGAACAGACTGATCACAACCAACGTCAGTCAAAGAGACAAAAAATAGGCTGAGCTTGCCAATTCACCCCAAAGCCACACATTAGAATATAAATAAATTAGAAAATTAATCATATTCCACCATGACTTACTAAATATCAACCACTAAAATCCAATTCTTTGATGACTTAGTGCCAAAAAGAATCAGGTAGACAAGCAATAGACACCCTAGGAAATAGCTACTAGGCAAGTAAGGAAACAAGGAAAATAGTTGGACACCAAATATAAAACAATCCACCCTCCTCAACAAACAAAGACTCCTAATATTGCCCCACAAGATGATTTTCCCATCTGGCTCATCCCCAACACCCCCATCCCCCTCCAAAAGATTATGTCTTTACACCTCTTGAATTTTTAAGACTGCAAAAACAATAGCTGGAAAATAAGGGCAATGCACAAACTAGAAAGGCAACCATTACTAATTTTCTTTTCCTGATCTATAGACTACAAACCCTTATATCGTGTGGTTTCTTAATGACAAAGGAATACTTTATCTCTTCAAGCTTTCATTTCAAAAGAGATCTTGAGGTTATCATAGGGAGCTCTAGTAACTTTTTGGTTAACCAACACCTCACAAACTATAATAATTATATTGTGTGGTTTCATACTGGCAAAGGATACTTCTATCTCTTCAAGCTTTTAGTCCAAAAGAAATCTCAAGGTTCGCAAACGGAGGACCGGAGGTGTATTAAAAACTTCAGTTAAGTTTGATTAACACAAACCTGACCAACATACTAATCGTTCTCTTCTACAAGCACAAAAATTAAAAAAAAAATAATAAAAAATTTAAAAAATTTAAAAAACAAAAAAGGAAAAAAAAAAAAAAAAAAAAAAAAAAAAAAAAAAAAAAAAAAAAGAAGCATCCTATTTCATATTTTCTTTCCAATTTCCAGATTCATTTGGAACTATTGAAAGCCAAAACTAATATAAGGTGAAAGATTTCTTTTAATAACTGCTTACCATGAAAAGGTATTTTGATATGACCTCCAAAATGTGGTATAACTATAAGTAGTTATGGAGCACAAAGAGCAGGAGATTTGCTAAAATAAGGTCTGAGTAGTTTATGCTGTTTAAGGAATAAACATTTTTAAGAAATAAAAAATCCAATTGGATAGCTTACAATATGTGCTAGGAATCAGGATGATCCTTGGCTATTCCCACACTAGACAGAATTTTTAGGATATTGAGGTGAAGGATTTGAAGATTCAATCATGAAATCACAGATCGAATTAGGGAAGACTAGTAAGAAATAATGTAGGTGCTTTCCCAAGTAATAATTCTCTCAACATTTCTCAGTACCCCTCAGTATTGCTGTCAACCCCCACTGACTAACCTCATCATTGCCTTATCTGCTCTCAATTCCAACACTCTAACTAACTTCTATTACGATTACTATATAACTACTCTCACAACTCAGGAGAATATTCCCTCTACTGCCATTCCCCCTTTCTTCTGGCTAAAGACTGAGGTAGGAGACTAAGATTGTTTGCAGAGCATGGTACAATTCTTTAACATACTAATTCTTGCAGAAAAACAACAAATTTGATATCAAAAATAAATGAAGTGATAAAAGAAATAACAGCATAATCATAAAAAATACTGGCCCACGGTAAAACATTATACCTTGTATGTAAGAGACGTCCTTCTGCTACAGTTGAAAGAAAAATTGCAAATTCTTTTAAAAGTGTGTCTGCTGTCTGGGGAACTGCTTCAATAATTCTTTTGGTGCTTAAATAGGCAGCTTTGCGAATTTGCCATGATGGATGGCACAAAAGATGGAACAATAACTGTAAAAGACTTGCATTAATTACAACAATTATTTGAACAATAACACACAACCAGCAACCTGACTAGCTTACCTGAAACAATGCCTGAACAGAGAAAGACTCCAACGTCCTGCGCAACAACAAAGGAATCAATTCCCATTAGTCCATTACTACATAAAAATATAAATGGCCATTATGGGCAGCAATTTAAGTATAAAGGAAAGGTATTGAAAGTATTTTAAAATCAAGACAAAAGACACCACAGAGGTTAGCCCAGATATAACCTTTTTGTATGGTCTATTATCATCACATGAAGGAGATCAACACAAGCCAGACAATCTTCACCTGATAGCTTTGGGACCTAAACAAAACAGACAACAAATGGAAAAGTTTTATGATTGACATAATAGCTGTTAGTCAATAACAAACAAAGAAGATAAATAAATAATGGTTCAAAGATGCAGAAAGGTAGAAGTTGAAGAGCAACCTGTCCAAAAATCATGCAACCAACCTGCTATCAGCAAAATTGCATGTAATACTGAGACAACAAGTGATGCTCTGTCCCTCTCCCTCTCCCACTGAGGCAAAGGATGGGTATAGATGGGACAGAGCACCTTGGCCTTTTCAATAAAGATGGTTGCTTTCTCTATGGTTAGATCTTCACATAAGTACAGCAATTGTTAATGATTTAAAACTAAAAAGGGCTTCACCATTGACTGTATGAACAAAAAATTTTTTAAAAAAACAGCATTCCATATATATGGTGACACATGAAGCCAAATGGTTGACCAAAAACCAAATACCAATTTTGTTCGCAATTTTATATCACCAGTAGCTTTCACGCAGAGACTATTAGTAATAAAATAGTTTTAGAAGTGAGCGCAAATTTAAAAAAATAAAAAAAAAAATTAAAATTAAAATTAAAAAAATTAAATAAAAATAAATAAATAAATAAAACATAAGAGAGACCACAGAGAAACCGAGGCAGAGTTTATTAACAGCCACAAATCAATGTAACATCATTACCACCAGAAAACAGGCATAATTCATACAAGTACAAATAAACAATACCATGGAAAGAGGAACCAACGATGGCTCATTTTGAGCAACTATAGACCAGATCTTCTCTTTTGCAACAGCCTCCTCTGGAATTCAAATTCAAAAAAAAACTTTAAGAGGACGTAAATATAGAAAACATCACTAGATGATGATAGAGCTCACTAACAGACATTATTACTCATATTAGTTACAATATAAAGGCTACCTGCTTTCATATCAACAGCTGCAATCTTTGCAACCAACAGCAACGCATAGATGCTATCCAGACGCTGAACCGATTTGGTATAACCTGTTTTTACTATTTGGATAAGAGGTCCCAGCAAAGATGAAACCTACATAGTAACATCGGCAACAAAAGTAACACTCAGAAAGAGCTGTGGCCGAAAACTATATATAGACACAGAGAATACAATAATGACCTGTATAGTGACATCAGCATTGTTGCATATAATCCTTAGGCATCTGAGATGACCTCTTCTAAGGCCTTCCTTCTCTTTCAATCCAGAATTCAAAAAAGAAACTGTGGCTGGTTGGATAGAATCTGCCCCTCGCGCTAGCCAAGAGGCCAATGCTGACAAGATGGCAAGCTTTGCTTCTTCGTTTCCTGCATATTTGGAAAACAAATCAGTCACATGAAGTTTACTAGAAAAAACATATATGCTATGCATGTATGTAGGTATATCACAGTGTGCAAAATATTAATTACCTTCATCCTTGTAACAAGACAAGAGAAAGCTGCATAATGAAGATGACAAATCGTTCAACAATTTTCCTCCAGGAGCATTGGACAATTCCTGCAGGGCATTGAACATCCCAACCCTTTGGTAAGGAAATTGGAGTCTTCCCTCTGAGCCTGTTGTTGAAAAGTAAATTACCAATTAAAGTTTCATAGACCACTAATAATACCACAAGATACTTATGCAACACTTCAACTTTCAGCCAGTAACAGCAATTCGTCATTATAGAGCTTCATAAACGTTGACATCGTACCTCCAATTACAGATTTGATGGCTTTGAAAACCATATCAATAACATCTGGATTACTGGATTTTTTACTCAAACATTGTATAATTGCCAAAGCACCACACCTCCTTCCTTCATCGACATGGCGAGCTTGTGGTAAAACCACTGAGAGGAATTCCATCGAATACTTACTCAAGTCAATGCTCACTGATTTCAAGAGAATCTCAACTGATTCCAGAGCAATCTCAGGATTGCGTTTCAACATTTTGACAGATGAAGGAACAACAACATTTTCAAATTCTTCATGCGTTACGGACAAAAAAAGCGGTGAAAAAGCTTCACTAAGTCCCTTTGCTGGTTTCTCTCTTGAACTAAGAACAGCTTTCACATATAAATCGAGAAATATTGGCTGCACAATGGAAAGCTACTTTAGATTCCATCTTGAGAGAACAGCTTCCAATATGACAAAATGATCCATACTAAACGGAGAAAAGTCTCACCTTGTATTGTCCAAACGAAGGATTCTTTCTTGAATATTCTATCAACAACCAAACAATATCAGGACATTCTTTATATGGTATCCTCGCATCTTTCAACTCATCAACATAAGCTTTGTAAATATCCTGGGACTAACGACATCATACACATAACAACAATATTTAGTACCAGATCCGAAGTCTGAATGGTAAATTAAGAAATGAAATTATTCTAGCAAATTGCAATTATGGGATAATGGGATTCAACCTTAGACCATAGGCTAAAAAATGATCGTTTAGAAGCCCTTATCTCACGAAAAGATCCTTTCATAACAAGATGAAACAGTGATGCTTGTGCAGAAATTACTCTGGACATAGCATTCTTTGAGATAGAGGGAAATTTACTGCTACTTAAAAGAAAACTGGACCACTTTATAAGCCTGTAGGATCCGACATAAGAATGAGACTTTTGCAGCCTCTCCATAACCTGAACAAGGCTAGCTGCAAAAGCTTTAATGAACCCAACCTCACTCAACGCCTTTAAAACAACATCATCGACAGCCTTCCTCGATCGAAGATCCTCATAAATGAACAAAGTTTTAAAGATAATATCCACAAGGACAACAGCGACCTCACTTGACATATCTGCAATGTTTAAAAATCAATCAATTGAGACAATGGTGTTCAGCTAAGCTAGAATCAATCAAGCTATACTGAGATCAGGTGAAATGTTGAACTTTGTTTAGATAAGAGCAAGAAATTAGATGAAAGATTTATGTGATACAAAAACAAATATTGACATCCAAATTTCCAATTAAGAAGCCCAGAACTAAACTGTGATAAAAAGAATGGCTAGATTTATTGTTAGTGTTGGAATAAATAAATAAAAAAAATTGATATCAAAATTACGGCCATGAGCAAATTATATACCCTACTGAAAAAGTAATTTATAATTCAACAAACCTCAAGCTCATTTGATGCACTTACTCTCCTGAAGAAAAGATTGTACAAAAAGTACGTGAAATTTGATATCTACTACAGCATGTAATGTTACGACTTAACAAGAAGTTTGCACAACAAAATCTTGCTATTTTAAGTCTCCCAAATTCCAAAAAATAAGTTTACTTAAACTTATTAGAAATTATTTTAGTTGTAAATTGAATTTGGGTAGCCTTAATTAACATAATTTATAATATCTTATTAGAACTTATTAACCATCATTTGAACGTGATCTTCTGAAATAAGCCACTAGAAGGTGAACATAACAATGCCTAACTTCAACTTATAGGAATGACTACACAACCCTTGACAGAACATAATTGCACCTCGACTTGTTGTCCAACATAACATGAATATTCTCAGTCAATAACGAATGTTCCTTAACATTAGGGATAGATATACCACACCCTTTTTCAGTTTGCACATGCCCCCTAAGCCCTAACAATTCTTCATAAAAAAAGAAGTCAAATATTTTAATGTGTTCAGTTCACAAGTAAGTTTCTCTGTTGAATATTTGAATGTGTATTTCAAAAGTCCATGCACAGAGTCCCACAAGAGGATATACATCAATATAGCTTAAATTCCGATGGAATAAAATTCTGGAAGTTATCTAGTATGCATCCTCATCACCAAAAAAATGCAGAGAATCAGTCTAACCAAACAAAGAATCACCTCCCAACCTCATGTACATACTCGTTCCACATTAAGCACCACTAAAAGTATCATCCTTTCAATATCGGCAAACACCTAAACTGACACTCCACTCAAGAAGCTCAATTCATTAGATCCGTAATTCGGAATACTATCCATTTCACCTTATTCATATGAGCATCCATACTTTATTACCATATGTAAGCTCCGTCATTATATCAATCAACCAAACTCGAAAAAATAACATTCCAAAATAAGTAAAATCTACATTGTTCCTCATCTCCTAACACAATTTTATCCAAAAACCTCACTTAAATTTCCAGTTGCTCTAATCCAGCTCAAATTAACAATGTCTAACTTCAACTTGTAAGATATACCACACCCTTTTTCAGTTTACCCATGCCCCCTAAGCCCTAACAATTATTCATAAAAAAAGAAGTCAAATATTTTAATGTGTTCAGTTCACAAGTAAGTTTCTCTGTTGAATATTTGAATGTGTATTTCAAAAGTCCATGCACAGAGTCCCACAAGAGGATATCCATCAATAGCTTAAATTCCAATGGAATATAATTCTGGAAGTGATCTACTATGCCTCCTCATCACCAAAAAATGAAGAGAATCCGTCTAACCAAACAAAGAATCACCTCCCAACCTCATGTACATACTCGTTCCACATTAAGCACCACTAAAGGCATCATCCTTCCAATACCGGCAAACACCTAAACTTACACTCCACTCAAGAACCTCGATTCATTTAAACCGTGGTGCAAGCACGCAACCAATTTGGAATACTATCCATTGCACCTTATTCATACGAAGGTCCATACAGCATTACCATATCTAAGCTCCATCATTATATCAAATTATCAATCAACCAAACTCGAAAAAGTACCATTCCAAAATTAGTAAAATCAACACTGTTCCTCATCTCCCAACACAATTCTACCCGAAAATCTCACTTGAATTTCCAGTTACTCTAATCCAGCTCAAATTAAGAATAATTACACTTAAATCGTTCCGAAAACCGAAAAACAAAATCAAAATCAATCTCAACACTTCAATCAATCATCAACACACATAAAAGTTCAATCCTACATTCAAAAAAACAATTCCTTAACTCTAGCAAAAAGGCGAAAAAAAGCATAAAAATGGAGAATAATTTCGGACCTGAATTTCTGAGAACATCGGGAATGTCACAGCGAAAGAGGCGAACACGAAGATCAGTAGAAGAAGTAGTGACGGACTCGGCGAGTGAACTGAGACGCTCAACAGAGTCCGCCATTGAAGAAGAAGAAGGAAGCTTCGACGATGAGGTAAGGATCCGAATGAGGAGGAGAGAGAAAATGTGGTAAAAATGGTGATGAATGAAGGATTGTAAAAATGGAGGAGAGAGAAAATGGAGGTGGTGTGTTTGAAGGTTATATGTAATTAGGGTTTTAGATGTGTTGTGTTGTTGCTGCTGAAACTGCTGCTTGGTTGGTTGCATTGTGGAAGACAAAGATATTTGATTCTGGTTTTGAAATTTTGAACGTTTTAACATTTATTTATTTTTTAAAGTTAAATTCATTTAAGAAGCTGGAATAGCTCAGTTGGTTAGAGCGTGTGGCTGTTAACCACAAGGTCGGAGGTTCGACCCCTCCTTCTAGCGAATTTATATTTTTTAAAATTTTGTACTCATCCTTGACAATTTGTTTTGCACTAATTACAGTATTTTCTTTCACTTTAATTGTCAATTGTGGTGGCTAGCTACATGAATTATTACTATTTTTAATTCTCTTAACCATAAGGGTTTGTTTTGTACTATACTAATTACTTTTGTATTTCACTTTAATTATTGTCAATTATATTTTTTGTTATTTAATTTTTCTTGAGTCTTAACAATAAGAGTTTGTTTTGTAATTTTGTACTCATCCTTGACAATTTGTTTTCCACTAATTACAGTATTTTCTTTCACTTTAATTGTCATTGTGGTGGCTAGCTACATGAATTATTACTATTTTTAATTCCCTTAACCATAAGAGTTTGTTTTATACTATGCTAATTACTTTTCTATTTCACTTTAATTATTGTCAATTGTGGTGGTGACAAAAATTATTATTTTTTTCTTAACCATAAGAGTTTGTTTTGTACTAATTCTCTTGACAATAAGACTTTGTTTTGTACTAATTATTATCTTCTTTCACTATAATTATCAATTGTGGTGGCTACATGTATGAATTGAGCTAAAAAAAATCATTAATCATATTCATGGTCTAGGTTATTTTTTGTTTTAACAAAATGATTATTCAAACGAATAGTGAGAGAGAATTTCTAAGGTTAACAACATTTTAAAATTTAGACTTTGTTTGATATGACTAACCTTTTTTTTTTAAAAAAAAAAATGAAATCACTATATGACTAAGCTAACTTAATTGTATAAATAAATGAATTGCTATGCCTGTGGTAGAGGCGATCAAAATTCAAGTCGGGAAAGACAAACCTTATCATGAAAGATTATACCCAAACCCGTTAATTTGGGTCGAGCCGAATTACGGATCACCGTTAGCCTGCAGCTATGCT
Source organism: Chenopodium album (assembly GCF_948465745.1). Classification (NCBI taxonomy): domain Eukaryota; kingdom Viridiplantae; phylum Streptophyta; class Magnoliopsida; order Caryophyllales; family Amaranthaceae; genus Chenopodium; species Chenopodium album. Next base: position 6,244,432 of record NC_137855.1, read on the forward strand.
TGACAACGATAGATATTTAAAAGTTTGAAAAAGAGACAAAACTATTAAAGTACAATTAATGTGCGGGGATTTCGTTACATTTCTAATGGGCTGATGTCACCGATAGCTTTTTTAATTCTGTTATTCGAGGAAATTGACAAAGTGCTAAAATTACTAAGGTATAATCATATCATTGAAGAAACTATTACGGTATATTATTTTATAATTAAAATTAAAAATGATTTAGATAACTAAATATAAATTTTATTACACATTATCTTGAAAAATAGTACTCAAAGTAACTTTTTGATTAAATTCCTTTTTATCACCTTAAACTTTATAAATAAGATCAATCAATTACTTCTAAATATTTGAGTAGTATGTAATAATTTATTTTGAACCTTATTATTTCAAGTGCTTGAAATGTAATGTCAAACATGCATATAAAAATCCCACTAATTAAGATATTTTGATTTCAATAACATTTATAGACTAGGTGTGTCACTCTCGTTGTCTAGTAGAGGATTTGTTTTTATAGATTTAATTGTTTTAACTTTTATATGTATTTAACTAATTATTTTTTCACTTTCAACTATGTTCTCAACTACTCTTGAGATATCATCTACCAAGTATAATAGAGTTGTTAAATTAGATGTACAGATTAGATATGTATCTTAGTTCGAGTCTAGTTTGGGTGTTACATTCGTTACTAATGCAAAATCAATTGATGTTAGTCATTTATTTTATTGGTTTCATAGATGGTAGCTTTTTAGTTTGAGGTATAATCAGTCTATCTTTATTGTGTGACCTAATATAATGGGAGTTAACAATTTTAAACAAACCAATGAGCATTAAATAAATCTATGCCAACCAACGACTAACATCAAATTAATCGATCATTCGATCATCAATATTCCATATACATTTTTGATACATTTTAAACACAATACGTATACCACAATTTAGATGATCTGTTAGTTTTTTTATACTGAACTACACTAGCTTATTGCCATATAAATTATTTTTCCTATTTGAACAAAGCAAAGGTACGTATAATTTGGCGTTTATTTTTTTTGGTGCAATACACCAATACTTAATGCATGCTCAACCAGGGTGGGAATAAAACCAATGGGAAGTTAAGGAGGCTGAAATTTTTGGTTGGCAGTTGTGCAACTATTCACAATTAAGTTTTAAAAATAACCATCATTTTGATTTACTAACATACCAAGAAAATGAGAAGAGTTTAGGTGGTTAGTAAAATAAACATTCTATGTGAGTTTTGAAATCACTATTTCATTAGACATAGGAAGTTTTCACAAAACAAACATGCATTTTCAATTTGAAAGATTACTTTTTTCATGCATCTCAAATCTATTTGAAGTACTTGATATGATTATTGCTAATTAATTAAACTCTTATCAAAATTCATTAGATGGATTCTTAGGTTAGTTTTGGCTTCTTCTTTTATTTTTTTTACGAACATTTTCTAAAAATACAAATGCATGTTATAGAAGTACTAATCAAGTTAAGTGCGGGGTTATATGAATAATTGAATTGAACTTTCCTTTTAGAACTTGATATATGGAGATTTGAAATCAACCGACAAGAAGTTAGTTGATGTTGGCCAAAACAAGCCTGCCTAAATACACTACTACATTTTTGACCTAATGCAACAGATAATTAAAGGCTAATGCAACGGTATTTTTACTACCGTTGTAATAGCATAGGCTAATGCAACGGATTCACCTTTAATATTTTAATAGGGAGAGCTAATACAACGGCACTAGAGAATCGTTGTGTTAGCCTAGCTATTTCAACAACCAAAAAAGCTGATGCAACGGTTTGTAATGAAAATTGAAAATTTAGAGGCCAGGCGCGGAAATTTTCATGACTTCCCTCTACTTTTACCCCAAATATTTTAAACCCCTTACACGTGTTGCTAGTCTAAGACCAAAAATAATAAGGAAAAAAGAGAAAAAGAAAATTGGAAAGTAAGAAACTTCTTTGAACTAAACCCATTTTCTGATTTTCCCCTTAAAAAAAAAAAAACCCATTTTCTGATTTTTCTCACATTCTTGCACTATACCCATTTTCCCCCAATTCTCCATTTTTGAAGCCCTAAATTACGATAGGAAAAGTACTCAAAAATTTATGAGAGGAAAATTGAGCAAAGAAATCTGAGCAAGTAGACGAAGGCGGCACTTAGGTGGTGGCTAATTGCTTGAATTTCAGGCAGACAAGTGGTGGCTGCGAGTTTTAGGCTACTTAAACTCCCATTTTCATCTTTCTTGTTCCTGCCTTGTGGTTGATTGCTCGAATTGTTGTTTAAGGTTTACGGCAAAGTTTTGTTTTTCAAATTGCTTAATTGAAATTTTTGTTGTTGCATGTCGTGGTGATTAATTTGAAGTTTTCGTTGTTGTGCTTGCAAATTTGTATTTGAGGCCATATATTATGATAACAGGAAGATGAAATTACTTAGTTCAAATTTGATATTTTAGAGAGATTTCACGAGTTGGGTGAGAAACGATCTGGGTAATCGTTTTCCACGATAACTCGAATTAGCGACCATATACAATCTGGTTAATTTCTGGAAAAATAGAGAAAATTTGAACTAAAAACATCAGGAAACGGAAAGATAGATAAGTTTATTTGTTACTTTGGGATCTAACCATAAAAGATGATTTGATATATGTTTGTAGACCAATCTATAAATTTTAATGTAATATGTATTTAAGCGTTTATCTAGATTTCAAGACTCTTGGCATTCAGAGTCTTTGTTAGAGTTCCTTAAACGGATGTGATGGAGTACTAATCCTTTGTAAATTTATGACAGCTTGTTGGACAAAAATTAATCTTGAGTTAGTGGTATACATTGTTGTAACTGTCATCTGAGATAAAGATCAAATGGGCAGTCTAAGGGTAAGATAACTTTTTATTTTTGATTTTTTAAATCGGACTTCCATATGAGTATATTAAACGACCAGAAAACTTGCTACCCTAACATATTTTACTCATCTTGTGTTAATCTGGTCGTCTTTTGCTAGCTGCCTGCTGACTTTTATTTATTGTTAATCTGTTATTTGGTGTCTTAAATTCTAAGTTTGCTCAATGATTTTATGTCAATAAAGCTGTAAAGATATAGTGTTGTAGTTTTGTGATATTGTGTTATGTCATTAATCTTGCAATTTGACATTCTTTTTACATATAATACGTTTGTCATACTTCATATTTAGCTTTTATTATGCATTTGAGTTCTCGTGAATTTAATTTTTTTTTGTTTTTAATAAATTAACTTTCTTAATTCTTACCCTGAGGAATGGATAGTGAAACCAAAAACTGGTGGATGTTTTCCAAATGAAATGATGAATATGAATGGGGAATAGACGAATATGTCTAAATCTGGTGCCACAATTAATCAAATATCATAAATTATTTTCTATTGCTTCTGTGTAGCTTTTGATGCATGCTGCTAACCTGACTATACCGTAGCTACTGTTGAAATGTTGATGTTGATGAATTTTTCTAATGCCCGCTGTTGCTTTTATTTTTGTATATAGTTGATGGTTTTATTGTTTGCTGCTGCTTTTAATTGTTCTATGTTCTGTTGTTGATGTTCATGCTTTTTATTATTTTATAGTCTTCTGCATCTCTAAATTGCCATCATTAGAATAGTGAAACTTTGTTTATTAAAAGCCTTGCATGCATCTTGGTATCTATAATTAATATATATGTAAAATGTTTATATAATTTGCACACTATAATTATAAGTTGGGTGGAGCTTTTAAGTAGTGTCCTGTTATTTATTGGTTAGCTAATATCCCAGATACAGGTTGAATGTTAAGCTTTAGGAATATGATTTAAAGTTGAAATTCATTTCACTTATAAAGATTATCATGAATTGGTACCACTAATTGTCCTTAGCATGTATTATGAGAAATATTCAGGCTAAGAGAAAAAATTTGATTAAAACATGAGTGAAACTTATGAGTAGTTTCCTATAAAGTAAGCTAACTAAAAGAGATTGAACGATTGAACGTGTATAATCGTGATACTATAGTGGAAACTAAGGAAAGCAGACCAAACTTCATGATTTTGTTTATATTTTTGGATGACAATGTGAGACCTGAGACGACAGCATCTCAAGCTACTGCTCATGAAGTATATGTTAAAATTTAAACTATTATGTGACAGAATAAGAATATGCATTCTTTAATTAATTACTTAGACACTTGTTATTATTTTACTTTTGTAGAGTTTAAGAAACTTGCACTGTCTAGCTTTTTTGTATGATGCTGCCTTAATTCTATTGTAGCTGTTATTGAACTGTTGCTTCTATTGATGTTATTAAACTGTTGCTTCTATTGATGTTATTGAACTGTTGCTATACAGTCCAGGAAAAAGTTGCAAAAAACCCAATGAGAAGGAATGGCCCAAGATTCAACACATCCCTTACATTATTCATTAGATTACTGAGTAGGTGCGCTCCAATCCATTCATTCAGTTATTTAGTCGTTAAAATAGTTTGTAATATTAGTATATTTTTCACTCAATCTCTAATTTGCCTCTCTTTTTCTACTTGAGCTTTGATTTAGCATGGGGGTGATACAAATTTTTCGGCAGAAATCCCCATAATAAACTATTTGAATATACCATTAATTTGCCTTTTCATTAATAAACTTTTTGAATATACCATTATTCATTAGGTTAGTAAATGCTTGTTGTTTAGCAAAAAAAAAGACACTCACTAAGATTTCACCTCTGACACTTAACATTGCTTTCGACATTGTCCTGAGACTATTCTTAATTAGTCCAGTGGCATACATGTTAAAAGTATGTACCTACTGCAATTTGTTTTATCAGTCTTAAGTTCATAATGCTTGGTGATCAACATATTAACCCCTTTCCGTTGTATCTATGAATATTGTCTTGGTGAATATTTTAGAATATTATTTTTGTTATGTAGTACTATATAAGTTGGGATCAATCTGTGGTTATCATCATAGCAGTCGCTTTTTTTTTTAATTTTTTTTTATTTCACTCTGAAAATCTCGACATTCTTTTCTGCAGTACTTTATATAATACCACCAGGCTGCCGTGAATTATATGCTAAGCTAGCAGGTTTGTCTTCTCCTTTAATGATTTTATGTGTGTCTCTTCTCCTTCTAATGATTTGAAGTTCGGTGACTTATTACAGATTCTTATATATAATTGGATTAATTTGTTTATCTGGTAAACTAATTATATCACTTAGATTTGAGGTTTCTTGAGTAGTGTTATTGAGGATTATTATGTTTGTGAAAATAAATATACTAAAAAAGAGTGGGAGCAGGTTTATGATACCAATTTGCTCTGTTCTTGTTTGATTTAATTGGTTGGTTATATATGTCTTTGTTTTACTTTATATGAACTATGGCCTTACCATTCATGTTAATATTCAAACTATTACATTTAAGAGGGGCAAAAAAAAAAAAAAAAAAAAAAAAACAAACAAACATCAAGTTCCTTTTTTTTTTTTTTGAGTGCTCGATTATTCTATAATTCCATTTTGATTTTTTTGGGGTTATTGTTTATCAAGGGAATCAGGTGGATACTGAAGCTGAAGAAGATGTTCCCGAATTGCTTTACTTGAGAAATTGGAGAAGTAGGAGAAATAAATGGAATTGGAGAAGCAAGCTAAGAGAAAAAAATGATAATGCGGTCCAAAGAATTGCTGATAATATTGTTTGGGGGACAATTTATATAATATTTTTAATTGTTTTCTTTCTTAGTTTAACTAATGATAATTTAATTTTAATTTGTAATTGTTCTTGTAGATAACATTGTGCAAACTTTTAATTCTTATTTTATTTGTATTATTATTATTATTATTATTAGTAGTACAATTATTTTTATTGGCATTAGGTTTAGGGAACCGTGGCATTAGGGTATATGCATCGTGGCATTAGGTATAGGAAACCGTGGCATTAGGTATTATAACTAATGCCGCGGCAATAATGTTGCCGTTGCATCAGGTATTGATCTAACGCAACGGATTATTGATGCCGTGGCATTAGGTCTCATATACCGTTGCATTAGACCTACTGCAACGCCAGCAGATGCCACGGTACATGGCCGTTGCATTAGGCCTAATGCCACGGATTTTGACGCCTAATGCGACGGATTTAGGGGTTGCAATATATCAAAAATGTAGTAGTGATATATACTCCCTCCATTTTATATTGTTAGTCTCATTTACGAATATCAATGCAAACCTTTAATTGTATATAGCTTTAATCTCACACTAGCCAAAAAATATAAAAATTAGATATTAATAATCAACTCACCAAAACGAATAAAACTATATACTAGAGAGTAATTATGTATGACTATGTTTGTCCTTGTATTGTAAAAAGATTATAAATGAGACTAACATTGTGAAATGAAGGGATTATATATATACACATTAGTACATTACACACACTAGAGTATCATTTTACTTTACAACACAAAAACTTAACAAAGTACTTTTGTTTGCTTATGTAGCCCTAAGGGCTATATATAAGCATTAAATACACTCTAGAAAATTGTATAAAATTAGGAATTCATGACAAAAACACGCGTAAATCAGTGTAATTAGTGTTTCTATTTTCATGATTTTCTAACTTTTTACGGTTTTCTAGTGTAAATTTAATGCTTATATGTAGCCCTAAGGGCTATAAATTTATAATACATGCATGCATACATTATTTTTTATTGGGGTCATAGTTTATGTAATTGATGAGCTAAAGCACAACAATGATATCCTTTCGAGTTTCGATACTATCTCAATTACTACCTCTTCAATCATCATAACAACATAGATCTTTGTAATAGATACTTTTTTAATTTTTTTGAAAAATACTTTTTTAATTTTAAATTAAAAGAAAATAAATCCATTGTTAATGCCTTAAAGGCACCTTCAAGGTTACAACATACAAGAAACATTTTAAATTTGATTTAAATTACTATATTTAGAAGCTGATAAGGTGATGAAGTATATATATAAATTAAGGACATATGAAAAATAATAAAAATAATCATAATAATTAAAATATAGGGTTCCAATTTTGTATATATCAGCCACAGTCCTACTTGGATAGGTTAAATGCTCTAGTAAGCAATTTGTAGTAATGTAAAGGACAATAATCCAGCAAAAAAGACGAAGTTAAATCAATGAAGAAAGGCAAGATGTTTGGAAGTAAACCAAATGAGTGAGAAATAATCAAAGTATGTAAGAGGTGTTTAAAGAGAAGTAGCTGAAAAACAACCCTACCCTATTTACTTAGATTCTCATAGTGCATTCATTGCTATGGTTTTATTCTTTATCTTCTAGCTTACGTAAGTAATTAATTGGCCGCCAATTGAAAACTAATAGTAAAATTACTCCAAAAAATTAAAAAATAGTTTATAATTTCATGCTCTATCTTCTAGCTTAGTCTAGTAGAGATAAGCGCATTCTAAGTTTTTTTTTTTTGAAGAATAAGCGCATTCTAAGTTTTGAAAGTGTTATCCGTAAAAAAAAAAATTAATAAATAAATAAATAGATAAATAAAAAAATAATAAAAAATGAAAGTGTTAAAATTAAGTTTACGAAATTAAAATTTATAAATCTTTTGTGTCAAATAATGCATTTAAAGATCAAACTCTAGATCAAACTCTTTAAAACTTTTCTCTACCTCCGACCTCCGTTAATTAGATGATCATATCCGTTCAAAAAAGAAAAAAAAAAAGATGATCATACTAGATCAAATATATTTTATTTTATTTTATAAAACTGTTTTTCTATTACAGTTTTTTTATTTTTTTTTTATTTTTTTTATTTTTAATGATTAGTAACTATTAAGGAAAAATAAAGGCATTTAGGAATCATATGGAGTACTATACTATTGTTGGATCAAAGCAACAGTACGTTATAATATATATATATATATATATATATATATATATATATATATATATATATATATATATATATATATATATATATATATATATATATATATATATATATATTGCTAATAATCATTTTTTAGTAAATGTGTGACATAAGATGTGTTGCGGCTAAGTAAAATGAATTGAAAGAACGAAGTAACTTTTATTGAATACTAAATATAGTTATGAGATAGATATTTGTATATTACTCTTTGATGAGACGAATGAATTGAATACAATAAGATTTCACCTTATAACATTTTTTTCTTAAAATTTAGGCTACAGTTATCGCATGCATTAAAAAGATTTAGATTACAAAAAAAATACAAAAAAAATACAAAAAACTTAATAAGTTAGAATAGTACATACACTTTATTTTAGCCTTTTCAGACGAAGAGAACAAATCCATTACTCTGTAGAGAACAACAATGCGCGGTACAATTTTACCACAAAAGTATTTATTTGATCTTTGGTTAGGTGATTAATTAGGTTCCATGTTAATACAAAGTTGGCTTAAAATCAAAACTGAAATGAAGGACATTAAGTAGGTCAAGTCCAAATTCAATAACCCTTTCAAGAGAAGAAACTGCAGCTCATAGGTCCAGCTATTTTGACTTTTTAAGCCAAAGTTTGAGTTAAAGTCCCACTCTTTTAGCAAAACATTTTCAATATACTTTCCAAATTAGGCAATGATTTACTAACAATCCTACCACCACCATCCTTATTCTTATTATGGTAAATCCAAAAATTAAGAAAGTAAGAACAAAGTGTGATCCCCAGCTAACTTCCTATAATCCTATACTATATTGCTGGAGGGTATTTTTTTTATTTTTTATTTTTTTATTTTATTATTTTTTTTTTGACAAAGTTGCTGGAGGGTAGTTGAATAGTTGGCCATGATTAATTAGTCATGCATGTTTAATTTGTTTGAATTTGGCCTAAGAAAATACTAGTATGTGTTTTCCCTTGAGTATAAATTTATAAATCTGACATTTTATTGTGCTTTACATTTAGCTTGGAATAATGATATTCATTTTATTAAGAGATTTGATGAGCATCATAGCATAATCGATACATTGTTAAGCCTCAATTACCATTTACCACTATATATCGCTTTTACAACAAAATCTTCTCAGTGTCAAAAAAAAAAAAAAACTTCTACGTAATAATATAACTAATAATCACAAGTAATCTTTGATTAATAATCAATCACAAAAGTAATCTTTTAAATACTAACTAGCCTTTTGGCCCGTGCATTGCACGGATTGTTTATAGGTACACAATATAAGTTTTTTTTTAATAATATATTTTTATTGGAAAATAATAGTTTATACATGAAAAGTAGAGTGAAAATTGAATGTAATTGTAGAAGATATTAAGTTAGGGGAAAGTGCACCAAACAACATTTATACATGTATTAAATTAAAGCTATTTTAAAAAAAAAAAAATGAGAAAGAGGATTAAAAAATGAAAAGTTAAATGAGATGACATATGACATTGATGAAAAATAAAGTTTACATGTGTCATGATGAGCATCATGGTTTGTGTTTTTAAATAGTAAAAGTATAGATTTTTTGCATGCAGTGACTCATAATAATTAAATTTGTGCGAGACAAATCATCAATACAACTTACTTAGGAAATAAGTATATATTAAATGTCAAGTTTTAATTAGTAGACGTTAATTAACTTGGTTAAAGTCTAAGAAAATGATGTCCAAGATCAAATCTTATCCATGTTCAACTTTTTTTTACACTGAAAAGAAAAATCAAAGTTGTCATCCATGCAATAAAGTTAATTCTTTGAGAAACACATTAAGCCTAGCTAGCAGCCTTATATATTACAAGCTAAGGAGGCAAATAACAATAATCAAGCTAAGGTCATCGTGCATGCAATAAAGTTAATTTCATTAGTAGAACTAGGGTTAGATAGAAAAAATTATTATTGTATGTTTCATAAACATGTACACCTAAATTTTAAGCCTTTAATTAACAACAATTATAAAGCTTAAACAATTACAAACCTCTTGTCAACTCTTCCTTAAAAATATTACAGTATTTTCGGGTGGTCCACTTTCTATGATCTTTAGGTGCAACCGTGAAAGTAGAGGGGAAATTGCAATTAATATCATCAAACTCACTTCCTAGCTCTTAAGGCCTTTATATACTCCTATTCATAAACTTCAGTTCATTCATCTTGTACTTGTTTGTGTTAAAAAGCTGCTCATTTTCTGTCATACATAATAATGGAAACTACATTAGCTATATTCCTGGTTTTTACATTATTACTTTCATTCCTGTTTTCCTCTGCTGTTGGTCAGGATGGTCCTCGAGCTTTCTTCGTGTTTGGTGACTCACTTGTCGATAGTGGCAACAATAACTTCCTTGCCACCACTGCTCGCGCTGATTCTCCTCCCTATGGTATCGACTACCCTACACATCGTGCCACTGGGAGGTTCTCCAATGGACTTAACATCCCTGATATCATCAGTTAAGTTTCACAATATTTATGTTGCATGTTATCTTGTTATGTCTTAAGTCTTATGTGTTAGGCTAATGTGTTTTTTTTTTTCCTTCTTATAATTAGGTGAAAAACTTGGTTCACAACCTACATTGCCATACTTGAGTCCCGAGCTAACGGGGCAGAGGCTACTAGTTGGAGCTAATTTTGCTTCAGCTGGGATTGGAATCCTTAATGACACCGGGATTCAGTTTGTAAGAATCATACAAAATTTATCTTCACATTATTAATTGGTTTGCAATATATTTAAATATTTAATTTGTTCTCATCGCGATATAAGCTTTTTTTTTTTGTGTAAATATGAGCATGTATGGTTAATTTCACTGACAATGTGGTAAGTACAAAATGATGAAAAAAAAACATCTAAGTTAGAAGTACTGCCTTGCTTTACATGGTCCAATTTCGAGTGTGACAACTTTCCATTTTTGGCTTACTGCATGGATTAGTATATTTGTAGCATTTGCTCTTCAATTATTGAACATTTTGTAGACCTTTAATTCTCTCTAACCTAAGCTAGTTCAATGAGCTATATTATATAGTCTATACCATAGTGTACGATAAAAATAATTCATTAATTCCCACGTCTCCATGAATGTACAATAGTTTGATTATACTATATTTGGAAAATTGCATGGATCTTTCATACAAAAAACTATGGTACTCTATTCCTGAATGATTTTGTTCTAAATGTTCTTCTTACTGGCTCATAACGTAGTATGTTACTAGTTAAAAAAAATACTTGTTTTGATATGTAACCAAAAAGTCCCATAGATTATTTCCGAAAAAAGGACTGATGCTGCATTTTTTTTTTTCAGCTGAATATAATCAGAATCTACAGGCAGCTAGATTATTTCCTTCAGTACCAACAAAGAGTGAGTGCCTTAATTGGAGAAGCCGGAGCTCAACAGCTAGTAAACCGAGCTCTGGTGCTGATCACCCTCGGAGGCAATGATTTCGTTAACAACTACTACTTGGTGCCTTTCTCAGTCAGATCTACCCAGTTCACACTCCCTGCTTATGTTGATTTTCTCATACAAGAGTACAGCAGGATTCTTGAGGTGAAAATAAACTAATCTTATTTTTATCTTAAACTAGTGTAACACAATTTGGTTACATTTACCTGCAAATTGCAATACTATGCTGTCACATGAAAACATAAGTGCTATAAATTAAAGCAAGATTACCAAATATATGCCTTTTGTTAATGTCACAGACTTTGTTACCACTAGGCATTTTATGCATCCATGTTGAACTTTTTGTTGTTTACATTTATGACTATATTATGATAGTGGTTGATAGATCCATTTTAAGAACTAGTACTTTTATGTGATGTTTTTAATGAACTATTTTTGTTATATGTTACTCCGTAAAATAAAAGTTTATTAGCCATTTTTTTACACACTCAATTCTGGTTAATTTCTCCATACCTATGCTAGCTAGCAAGCCTAGCCTGCACGAACCGGTTGATGATTACCTCTATAAGCACACATAAAATTTTTGATGCAGAATGGAAGCATATACTTCGTATAGGTTTACATAATTACATGCTTAATTACTTGGAATTAATATGATTGCAGAAATTGTACGATTTGGGAGCTCGAAGAGTCCTAGTAACAGGGACTGGACCACTAGGGTGTGTACCATCAGAGATAGCACAAAGAGGCAGAAATGGAAATTGTGCAGAGGAACCACAAAGGGCAGCTGCTTTGTTCAATCCTCGACTTGTTGACATGATCAGTAAGCTTAACAACAAAGCTGGCTCGAATGTGTTTGTTGCTGCTAATGCATTTAAAATGCACATGGATTTCATTGAAAGCCCTCAATCATATGGTAATTATATATATTATGCCAAATATATTAAAAAAATCAGGGGAGATATATAATATAAGGCCTCTGAAGTAGCATTTCTTGTTCTTATGTAGGGTTTGTGACATCAAAGGTGGCATGTTGTGGACAAGGACCATACAATGGACTAGGAATTTGCTCAGTGGTATCAAATTTGTGTCAAAATAGGGATGCATACGCGTTTTGGGATGCTTTTCACCCAACAGAGAGGGCGAATAGGTTGATCGTTGACCAGATTTTGAGTGGCAACACAGACTACATGCACCCAATGAACCTCAGCACTATAATGGAGCTGGATTCTAGAGTTTGATTAAGTGATAAGCCTATGTATCGTATCGTATCGTAGTATCCATTTACTTTGCTAGGGAGAAATAGGTAGTCCTTGTTAAGTTATGCATGTCATGGATTTCTAAGTTGTTGCAGAGTTTAAGGTTAGTAGTAATGAGTGACTTTGTACGATTGCATGTTGGCCTATTGTGTTTGGGGGGGCTAAGAGGAGTTTTTTAAATGGAGAAGACTAGAACTGTTTGAAGATGGTGTAACCTAATAAGTAATAGATGGATTGTTATGTTCAAGAAAATCAACTCAAACTCCTTTTTGAATTTGTTCTCTTTAATTTATAGCTAGAATTGAAGGTTAATAAATTGTGCATGGCAAAATTGAACTTATTAGCAATTTATGCAACATGAATGTTGAATCAATTCCTCATGCGTGGTTATGAGCACACAAATGGTAGATAGAGCTATGGTTTCCTTACAAGATTTGTACATATCAGATCAGCTCGTCTTGATTATTTAGCTAGTTAATTGCAATCTGTGTAACCTATATGACCGCGACTAATCCGACAATATATTAAATTACGAAGTAATTTAGCTGAAAAAGATTATTTTTATACTAGAAAAAATTGGCATGAAAAGTGAATTATTGAGGATTAATCTTATATAGAGTAGGTGGCTCATAACTGCAGCGCAGTTCATGCATACAGCATATATAACTCCAGGTTCCAGCTATTCAAACTAATCAACAATTGTCACAATTAATTAAAGCTAATTATCGAGTTAAAGTCCTAATCTATTAGCAAAACCAACCTCACTAAAGGGGTGTTCTAGTTTAGGCAATGTATTACTAATTTACTATTAGCAACTCGATTTCCATCATCTTTTTCTCTTATGGTAATACTCCAATTAAGATGAAAGAATGGTCCATCTTCTATACTAATTTGCCGGAGCTAGTTGTATAGTCGAAAAGTCTATTGAATCACCACCTTGTAATCTTGTATTGCCTAGCTACACTATTCCGGGTGCCTAACAGTGTTCATCAATAGATCATTAGTTAAAACCTTTTGTAACAGAGTTGGATTTTAGACTCTTGAGGCTAATGCAGAAGAAAGTAATATGTGGTGGGTAGCTATTTGCATACTAGCTAGTCAAATTAGTCAGTTACTTTATTCTAATTAAGGAGAAATTACAGCAAATTTGTTCCTTGTTTTCTATTGAATATGCCAAAAGGAATATGGTTTGTCAAGCTAAGAAGTCTAATAAACATATAATGCATAAGTGATGAGATCTTGTTCATGCCCTTCATGGTTTTTAGACAATTATGTATAAAGCACTACCATTCATAAGTACATATTGATCAATGCAAATCAATATTATATATCAATTAACTAATTGGTCTCTCAACAAATGATCTAAGTAAACCTTTTGAATATCTTTGCACAAAGTTTCATTGACAAGTTGTCCTCTTGTCATTTTAAACTTTTTAAGTAGGGGGTGTTTGACAATTGGCTTTTGGCCTAGCTTTAGGCTTTTTAGTTTGGTCAAACAACCAAAAAAATATGTTTGGTAGTTGGTTTTTTTGTTGGCATTTAAGCTGGCTTTTCCGCCAAAAGCTGATAAGATTAGCTTTTTCTATTGGCTTTTGGCTTATAAGCCCACTTTATCACTAATAATTAGATAATAACCATAAATAATTTTACCAAACACTTTTGTAAAAGGCTGGCTTAAACAACTAACTTTAAAGCCAATCCATACAACTAATACTTCCATCTAGTCAAACAAGCCAAGTAAACAAGCCAACAACCAACTGCCGATTACCAAACAATTCCGTAATCTATAGGGCGTAATTTATTTTATCAAGATGATTTAATTACTCGTTAAACGTTTTTTTCGAAAGAATTTGCAATAAATTTTTAGAAATTATAAAACAATTGACAAAAGTTTTGTAAGACTTTTTTTTTTTTTTTTTGAGGGTAGTTTTGTAAGACTTTTACTTAGGGCTGATATAGGCAAAAACTGAAAACCCCACAAAAATGCAAGCCCAATTCAGCCATTTGGTCCCCCTCAACAAAAAAAAAAAAACAAAAATTAAAATCCCTTTCTTGGAGAAGAATGAAAGACCTCAACATACAGAGAGGAGAGAGCTAGGTTCTTGTGATTCTCAACTAGAAATCGCACAAATTTTTTTTTTTTTAAAAAAAATTCAATCTTTAGAGGAGAGAGAAAGAGGGTAAAAGAAAGAAAAGGAAGATGGGATTGACGAATTTTGTAGTGACAGTAGCAGCTGTTGGTGCTGTTATTCTTCTTGCCAAAAGCGACGTTAGACAATCTGCTGCTGTTTTCCGTCGCAATGTTCGTCACATTCGTAATTGGCTTGAAGAAGAATCTTCTGCTGCTTCCAAGTATATCTCTTTTTTACTCCCTTTCTTTAATTTTGATTATGGGTTTTTCTTATTTTGCAACATTTGAATAATTATTGTCATTTTATGATTTTATTGTTTGATGGGTTTTGTTGATTGTTTGTGAATTGCAACTGCTATTTGATGAAATTTGGGTTTTGGGTTTTGAGGGTTGATTGTGAATTTGGGTTATTGTTTTGATCACGAGGGTACAAGAGGAAGTTGTTTGTGGGTCAATCATGATTTTTGATGTTCTTTAGCAACTCCCAGATGTTAAATTATAGTACAAATAGTGGGTTATGTTATTTCGATTCTTCGATTACCTGAAGTATACGTGTTTAATTAGATCCTCGACATTTTGACATGGATATGGAAACTTTGACCCTTCATTTTGGACAATTATTATGGAAATTTTTCATGGAGAAGTTGAATTGGACTCTTGGACATGTAAACATGTCTGATATGAGTTCCCAAGTCCAAGTAACAGAGGCAGTTACAGTAACTCAGCGAGGTTAAAGGGAGAATCTCAATAGTAGAGAATACAGAATAGAAATTAGGAAGTTTGAGGCAATTTTGTGCACTGTTGTTGAGGAGTTTAATAGGGGTGAGTTTTTGTATATGAGGTAAAGAAGACTGACTATGTTGAAATATGCTACTCCTGTACTCCGATGTAAGTTCAAGGATTTATCGAGGTTTGCTACTTTAGATTTTATTTTTAGCTACTGAACGGATGAAATGATCAATTTGAGTGGGGTCTTTATACCATGTGGTAGTATAAACTGTTGACTCGAGAGTTTACTACTTATCAGGTTGTGAATACTGCAGTGAATGTTACGATGTTGAGGTAATTGTGACAGTATGTGAAATCAAGCCTTGTGGGCTTTAGAGGAAAGCAAAACTGAGAATTATAATCAACTAATGAAGAATTATTGTTATATATAGATCATAGGCTATTGTTGAAGAAGTTAGGGGAAATTTTATCAAGCAAACCTATGTCGAGGAGTTTCAAATAGTCATCTAGGGTGTGCTTTGTGTAAAAATTGGGAAATGAAAGCACTTTGAAGGAGACTATCAAATTGGTGCTCTTTTATAAGTGTAGAATCCTATTGAGTATTAACGTTGAGTAAAAACTTAGAGAATAGGTATTGAGAAATCTTAGGCAGTTTTGTGCACTATTGTAGAGGAGGCGAAAAGAAGATGAGATCTTGTGTTGGAAGCAAGGAGATTTGACTAGGTTGAACTATTCTAACCAATGAAATGAATCGGTTTTAGTTTGGTCTTTATCTCATGTGGTAGTATAGATTGTTGGTTAATTGTCACGGGCGTCAATGGGTCACTAGGCAATAAGGCATAATCATGGCTAGGGGGCTTTGTTATGGCCTTGTATTCTAATGAACACCCATTTGACGGTATCACAATAATGAGTCATTTAGAGGGTCAAATGGGCTCAAATTCGGTGGTTCACCATATTTTGGGCCAAGGATTAGCATGGAAGGGTGTCGGTTTTCCAAGACGAGATCCTGAAATATGGGTTTGGGCAGCAAGGAGTCCGGAAAAAGCAGGTTGCATCTCTTGGAGGTTCTATGGGAGAGAATTCTGGAGGGGATGACTTTGGAATATTTAAAGAAGATTTTGTACATAGTAGATAGTTTCTTGGTCCTTCTATGTATGTACATAAGTAGTGTACTTCTCTTGTACATTCTAGCATATATTTGTGTAGAACCTCCTTGTATGTAGATCCTTTGGAGGTGGGAATACTCTAGAAGGTAGTCTAGACCCTTCCATTTGAGGAGGTTAGGAAGAATCTAGAAAAACTTTGTAGGTAGGATGGAGTACTATAATTAGGCTCCTAGGGTCATTTGTACATATGAGCCAACACCTTCAAGTTGTATTCTTTCTTTAAGTAATCAAAGCATACTTTAAAACACTTACTACCTCCGTTTCTTTTTAGTTGACACATATTCCTTTTTGGGTAAATTTTTTACCTTGCATTTACAAGCTACCCCACTTGCTTTTTCATTCTCTATCACTCTCTCTCCTCTCCTTAATATATGTGCCTAAATCAAACGCGTCAACTAAATAGAAACGGAGGAAGTATGAACAATCTTTCTCCTACTTAGCCTACATTCGTAGCACATTTAGCTTGACTAATTTGAGGTAGTCATGGAGCACTATAAATAGCTAAGAAGTAGAAGAGCAAATTAAGTTAAATTGCCCTTATTTATTCACACAAGAATCACTACCTGTAAAATTGCACTTATTAGATTTTGTTACTTAAGTTTATGATTTTGTGAATGTGATTTGTGCTCTTATACATTTATACCATTCTTGGTATGTGTTTACTTGATTGTAATCTCCCTTGTTTTTTTTATGTAAGTGTATGAAATGTACCTTAGATTTAGACAAGAAACTAAGAACTTGTTAGCATCTTCCGAATGGCTGCTTTGGAGGTAAATTAGACAAGAAAATTATAGGATTTTTGTCTAATTCAAAAAAAAAAAAAAAAAAAAATAATCATCTTCCAATATTTTTATTTTTTTATAAAGTATTAATCTACTAATTTTTTCTTCAAGATAATTAAAAATATTATTCTTCCAAATAATTGTTTTTTAATTTTAGTACCTAAATTTTCAAGCTGTTTTACTACTACGTTGACTACTACCGTTGAAACCACTACACAAGCATTGTACTTTTGCGGTTTTGTCCACATATTATGAAAAATGTAAACAACAATTATCTAAAGTCATCAAATACATAAGAATCGCAAATTTTTCTCGTATTGACTAGTGGCTCCGACCCGTAGACATCACTAAAATTGGCTAAATTAATCATTCCTTTGTCACCCATTGATCGCATTTTGGGCTTATGATTTAATTATTGGGTTATCATGTGGAATCAATTAGATTTGTATTGATTTTTTATTTATTTACTATTTCCTTCACCCATTGACATACTTCTATGTTGGTTTATTGCTTTATTTTAAAATGATATTGTGAAATCATCATGTGTGCTTTGTGTTTATACTTGGTATTTTAATATATCCCATTTATGTCATTCACTCTTGTTAAGATTGATATTGCACATATGGTGGTGAATAGAAATGTCAATGGGGTGGGACAGATGGTGGCCTTCCCATCTCCATCCCCACCTAAATTTTTCATCCCATCTCTGCAGTGGGTCCAAAATTCATCCCATCCCTGCTTCGGTAGGTACGATTTCAAAATCATCCCCGCCTTACCCCGATATACACCCTTACCTAATCCCAACCCAAATCCTGCCTAATCCCCGCCTCCTAAATACACAATCCTACATAATTAGTAAAAAAAAATGTTAAATATTACACATTTTTTTGTTTATAATATAAGTGTATTACAAAGTATTATATTTACTATTTTATTTTACATAAATTTTTTATAAAATTGTATAAAAGTATATGGGGTGGGGATGGAGCGGGTACGAAGTGGGGTGGATGAGGCAAGGATGGGGCGGGTACAATCTAAAATCTACCTTGCCCCACCACCCGCCTTGAGACCCATCCCACCCTACATGGATGAGGATGAGTTGGGTCTCCTATTTGACACGCCCCACTGACATTTCTAATGGTGAATTAGAATTCTTATACAAAGCATTTAATCGAGGTAATTGGGTGTAAGGGATTGGGAGTGGAGATAAACCTCATAAATTATCAAGCTTAATTCATTAATTCAATTTTGTCCCATGTTTTCAAAAGGCAGGAGCACCAAGTCAAAGATATCGAGCTAGACTTGGCCATTAAAAAAGCATATAGAAGGATATGGCCATATGGGAATGAAAATTGTATAACATGTACGATCTTTCCCCTCTTCTCTAGTCAACTTTCATACGGTTGTGTGATAAAAGTGAGGGATTTGCCCAAACTATCACTATTCATTCTTCTCTTCTCTTATGATTAATCTACCTTAGTCACTAGCTGTAGCATGAGATTTTTAGTTTTTTATGTGGACTTTAGATTGTAGCCTTGTAGGCACACAAGATGAAATCAGATATGTGGAGAAAATTCAATTATATTGTTGCTTATAATGGGTGGAGGTTTGTAAAGGATGTAAAAAACCAATATTTCTATGATGTACTCATAAGATATTAACAAGTGATTATCTTTGCCCAGATGCATTCATATGGAGTTACTGTCATTTTTTTTTCAGTTACTTTTCCACCAATACAGAAGTTTGTGTTTAAGCATTTCAGTTTTAATGAGTTTACTAATTTGCCTCTTTCAGGTCTGCTGAGAAGGCAAAACCCAAAGAGCTGGATAAAGATATTCATAAGAAAGACAGTACAAAGGGAGACAAGTAGTTGTTTTTGGCAAATAGTTCAGGCTACATACGGGTCAACAGAACAGTATAATCAGTTACCGTAGATTTTATCGTATGTACATGGAAGAGATAATTTTATGCTTTAGCTCTCATGAACAAGCTAATTCTTATGAGGTTATCTTAGGTTCAGTTTGTTGTTGACATGATGGAGAAGAGTAATATGGCTTACATTATTCTCATTTTGCAGTCCTTGTGCGATGATTTATGGTTTTGTAAAGTACATTTTTGTAGATGGAGATAATAGTTGCATTGCGTGATCGCTTGATTAATTTTGCGATCTTAATAAATTTGATATCTTATAAACGCTTATGATATCTACTCGTAATAAATACAATTTTGACTAGCAGTAATAGCTTTTGATAAACTCATAATATATTAAGAAATACGAGTAAGTAATAACAAAGAAATACGAGTAAATAAGAACAAGGTTTATGGTGCATGAAATATAATTCATTTTGCGAAGCATTAAGAAAAATCAGATTCACAATCACAATATTTTATCAATCACAAACCCAAATTAGACTTGATATGATCTAACCTTACCCGACCTAGTGACTCAAATTGACACCTCTTCGTTGTATGTACAACCGATTATACATTTATACGATAAAAATAATTGACACCTCTTCGTTGTATGTACAACCGATTATACATTTATACAATAAAAATGATGAAATACGAAATGAATACGAATACCCCGCCAGATATGTATTTTAATTCTTAAACCTCCACAAAACCCAAGCCTTATCCAACCTTCTTCCTCACTCACAGCTCTCCAGCAATGGCGCACATCTTATCCTCCAAATTCCTCCCTTTCAATCCAATACTCCATTATTCTCCTCACTTTCTCTCTCCTCCTCCATTGAAGCCACCCAACTCCGTCATCGTATCGGCGGTCTCATCGCCGGAGCGGAAGTCCCGGCGCCGGCGACAGCCGAAGGGGGATGACTCTTCGACGGCATTGTCGGGGACCGAGAAGAGTTTAAGGCTAGTATTCATGGAAGAGCTGATGATTAAGGCTAGAAATCGAGATGCAATTGGAGTTTCTGATGTTATTTATGATATGATTGTTGCTGGTCTTAGTCCTGGACCTAGGTCTTATCATGGCTTGGTTGTTGCTCATGTTCTTAATGCTGATGAAGAAGGCGCTGTAATTCTCTTTAATCTCTTAATTTGTCTTTATATTTATCTAATTGATGAAAAAAATAGTAAATTTTGGTTTGTTATGTGATTTTGCAACCCTTTATTGTTATGATCATTATGGCCATAAATCTATTGCTAAAATTTTGTATTATTTTTAGTTTTTTCGTCCCACTTTAATATGCCACACTTGGTTAGAGCGTCATTTTCAAAAAATTGACTCGAATTATGATGATTTACTATGGGTTATTTATGTAATGTTTTATTATGATACTAGTATACTACACATCAAATCCTTAGATCATGTCAATTTGTTTGGTTGGTGGTAATAAATGGTGGCAAAGAGGATAGTGTAATTTTGCTTGGAATGTATCATCTTAATTTCTATAATAATGCATGCAAGTATGCAACCCCATCCCTGAACTTTTGAGATTTTCTTTGCAAATTTTCGTCCCCCAGG
This sequence comes from Chenopodium album, assembly GCF_948465745.1. Taxonomy (NCBI): domain Eukaryota; kingdom Viridiplantae; phylum Streptophyta; class Magnoliopsida; order Caryophyllales; family Amaranthaceae; genus Chenopodium; species Chenopodium album. Next base: position 6,265,354 of record NC_137855.1, read on the forward strand.
TGTATTAGATGGTAATGACTAATGAAAATTAGTGAAGACAAAGATACTTTAGGGACTTAGAGGTGAACTAGCATTACCATGAGAATAAATTCATTCCATAACGCTATTTTTTTAATTATATCCATACGGACTGTTATTTTTAACATGGAAAAAATTCATAATTTAATTAGTTAGATAAAATGAGCCTAGTAATTTGGGACACCCCACAAAATAGAAATGTCGCTAATTAAATAGAGTGTGTTTATAATTTTGATTAAAATTTTTGATAGCCATTGAATTATTGGGTTGTATTATTGGTGTTCATTGATGAGTTGAGGATTGACATGGATGTAGATGCAATCACTGAGAAGAGAGTTGAGTGTGGGGCTTATTCCTCTCCACGAGACATTTGTAGCATTGGTTCGTTTGTTTGGGTCGAAAGGCCATGCTTCCAGAGGCTTAGAAATCCTTGCGGCAATGGAGAAGTTAAATTATGACATCCGGAAAGCTTGGTTGGTTCTTGTTGGTATAATATGATTAGCATAGTTTTTGGTGGCATTATGTCGAATTTTCTTTTGATCTATCCATAGTGAGTCGAAATTTTGTTTTCAGAGGAGCTGGTTAGAAGCAATCATTTGGAAGATGCCAACAAGGTGTTTCTAAAGGGTGCTGAAGGTGGATTGAGGGCTACTGATGAGATTTACGATCTCATGATTGAGGAAGACTGTAAAGCTGGGGATCACTCCAATGCCTTGACTATTGCTTATGAAATGGAGGCAGCTGGCCGGATGGCTACAACTTTCCACTTTAACTGCCTTTTGAGTGTTCAGGTGTGAATTTCAATTTGCTTTTGCCTCTCTTTACTTTTTATATTTGAGCTTAGTTGATTAAAAGTATGCCAAGGGATGTAAGTTTCAAATTACTCCGTACATCTTTTTGTGGCCTTGTTGCCTGCTAAAACTTAAGCATGAGCTGTACATGTAGGCGACTTGTGGAATACCTGAAGTGGCATTTGCAACATTTGAGAACATGGAATTTGGAGAAGGTAGGCCGTTATCTTTCCACTGACTCTATGATGTGTTGTTTTGCAACATATGTATTTCAATTTTTGCAATAAAGGATTTTATCCTTGTTTGATTTTTAGAGTTTAAAAATACATTCTTCACCTCCAAAAGAAGCTAGCATGCTTGCAAGTTTTATACAGTATCTGAATTTTGTATCAACCTCACACAACATATGTTCACATGTCATAGACAAAGAAAAAGGAAAACAGTCTGCCATTTAATAGAAAGAAACGAGACACCAAAGGCCTAAAAGACAGCTTGGAGAGTAGGGGAATCATCACTTAAACTAGAAAATTGGAATCATACGGTGATTCTTTGAGGACGCAAAGACAAGGTTCCAAAGTAACATAGCTATGAAACAATTGAACAAGATAATAGAATAATACTTGTATTCAATAAGACCAAGCTACGTACTGGCCTGACAACTTGTAAACATGTATCAGCTATGCTGACAAGTGAGTAGTGACAACATAATAACTAACCTTGCCTAGCATGTACCCACTGCACTGCTAATACATCCCATCTCCCATAAATGAAAGAAAGCTCATGACCACCAATTTTTATAAAAACCTGCAGAATTTGTATGGGTAATTCTAACGCTAGACTGAGCTCATGGATGCTATATTAATAATTGCATCTAACTGTCTATATACCATGGTTTCAGATCTTACATCTTAACTTTTGCTTACCAGATTATATGAAACCTGATGCAGAGACATATAATTGGGTGATCCAGGCATATACAAGAGCTGAGTCCTATGATAGGTGAGTAATTCCATAATGATATTTGTCCATGTATGGGTCTATCAACTATGTATGACTCTGCTGTGTTTGCCTCAATTACTTCCTTCTATGTATGACAACTGTGTTTGCTGCAATTACTTTCTTCCTTTTTCATTGGTTTATTTTACATTTTTTTTTTTAGCTTAGCTGTAGTAAAGCTTCTTTATACAATACTTGTAGAAAACTTGTTTCTGTTAGTAGATGAAGTATCAGAGTTCTTCCATTTGAATTTAAATGCTTTCCTTCTAGTCTCACCTTGTCACTTGGCACCTCCTTGTTTTCCGTTAAATGGATTTTTTTTTTTTTTTTTTTTTTTTTTTTTTTTTTTTTTTTTGCTTAAAAACATTCAATTTGAATTCTGATTCACCTTCCATAAGGATGACAACCATGGTGTCGTTTCAAATATGTGTAACTTTATTTACTTCTTGGAGGAAAAAATAACTTTATTTGGCATTACCAACAGTCCAACATTATCAACACCAGGATTGGTACTAGAACTTTATTTATAAGGTGTGTTGGGGGGGGGGGGGATGGAAAAATCTTAATCATTAATAGAAACATTCAACAATTTTACCTTTTTTTTTTTTTTAATTTTATTTTATTTATTTATTTATTTATTTTTTTATCATAGCCATTGTGTTTGTCCTTTCTCTCCTGTATCTTTAGGCTACATAGCCTTCCTCCGTCCACCCCACCTCCAACCCCAAAAGGATAAAATCAATAACAACCGAGTCCTACACACCAGCTCATATCCTAGTATCATACCTTAATGTGTTGTACATAACCAATTGAAAAGCGAGGTTATATATTGTACGGAGTTTATGAGGAAAAACCAAACATGTTAAAGCTTAAAGGTACTACCAAATATGTTGGGTAGCCAAAGTCGTTTGGGTTTCGCAAGTTCCAAGTATTGAACTGTATGGTTATTCATTTGTTTCTACTTTTATATCCCTTGAAATATTTGCCACTTTTTCTTGATGGGTTTATGAATCTGAATTACTAATATCTTTTTATTTTGTGGATAGGAATTCTTAATATCTTAGTCGCTATTTACTTTAGCTTTAGCAGATATGATGTTATGCTTCCTTTTTTTGAAATTGATAGTATGCTTTTTTTTTTTTTTTGTTTTTTTTTTTTGGGTGTGATTACTTGTTGAGTATTTTATGTTTGTGCTTTTGAGCCATTCAGCAGTGTTAATTCCAAATGCCTTTTCTTTCTGTTAAATTAGGGTTCAGGATGTGGCTGAGCTGCTTGGCTTGATGGTTGAAGATTATAAAAGAATACAACCAAATGTGAGAACATATGCGTAAGTATCTTTAATTTGATTTACTTAGTTATGAGGATTGTAAGTATCTTTGATTTGATTTACGTAGTTATGAGGATTGTTGAATGCACGTCCCTTTTTTATTAGATAAAATTGAGTTTTGTAGCATTAGACCTGGCATATAGCAGTCTGGCATTCCATCTTATTTTTGTGGAAGAGCATGCACTGCTTAGACATTAGTTTACAGTATTGATCTTTACTTCTTGAGAATTTTTTACACTGCATCTTGGCCAATCTTTTTATCAGTAGGATTTTAAGCTTGTAATTTGGAATTAGATAAGCCCTTTCTAATCCAATTTACCTTTTTGTCAAATTTCTTGTGACATTAAAAATGTTAATGTCTTCAGGTTGCTGGTAGAATGCTTCACCAAGTATTGTGTGACACGTGAAGCTATTAGGCATTTCCGTGCATTGAAAAATTTCGAAGGGGGCGTAAAAATTTTACATAATGAAGGAAACTTTGGTGATCCACTTTCTTTGTACCTTCGAGCCTTGTGTCGAGAAGGTGAAAAATTCAACCTTCTTTGTTATGCCACTGGCAGAAATAGCTACTCTATCTTAAGACAGCATTTTATTTCCTCTATACTTCAGCATTGCATGCTTATCCTAATTATGCTAATTTTGGAAGCATATTATGCTCTTGATATTGCATAGTGGCAGAGAATTTATATAGTTGTTCATTCAATCATGGGCTGGGCATTATATTTTATTAAAGAAGATTGGAATTCTCAGTAATGTATGCTTATTTCTAATTTCAAGAGCCAAGTAAATATATGATACAATGTCCAAGCAGAAAATATAAATTTTAATGTCGCTTTCTTATTTTTTAAATTTAATATTATATAAATTATAGACTCATCATCTTTAAAGAGAATCCTACTTTGCGGGAATATTCTGCTAAGTTTCCTGTGCTTTTAAACATGTCTTAAGGTGCCAAATAACATGTTGGCAGCTCACTCTCGAATGCTAACTTGTTCAATCTGCAAAACAATCAATGCTTCAGTTACAAATAGTTTAAATATTCTGATGCTCGGGCTCCTAACTTATTTGCTGTCAAAATTTGATCCTAACTTGTTGTGATTTGGGTGGAGAACAGGAAGAATTGAAGAATTGCTTGAAGCTTTAGAAGCTATGGCTAAGGATAATCTGCCAATTCCATCAAGAGCTATGATTTTGAGTAAAAAATACAGGACATTAGTCAGCTCATGGATTGAGCCTTTGCAAGAAGAGGCTGACCTTGGATATGAAATTGACTACATGGCCAGGTGATTAATGTCTGTTTCTTGAGCTTTGGCTTCAGGCTATTTATATTTGGAAATAATTCTCGCAGTATATCATACGCAAAGAAAATTCCGGTGATTAATTATTCTTTTTGGTAAGCCCCCAGGTATATTTCAGAGGGTGGGCTAACTGGTGAGCGCAAACGCTGGGTTCCTCGAAGAGGAAAAACTCCTCTGGATCCTGATGCAGAAGGGTTCATTTACTCGAATCCAGTGGAAACCTCTTACAAACAAAGATGTCTTGAAGAATTGAAGATACGCCATAGGAAGCTTTTGAAACACTTGAGGAATGAAGGACCAGCTGTTCTTGGACCAAATGCATCAGAATTTGATTATATAAGAGTGGAGGAAAGATTGAAGAAACTAATCAAAGGTCGTGAGAAAAATGTTATAAAACCAAAAGCGGCTAGTAAGATGGTAGTGTCTGAGTTAAAAGAAGAACTGGAAGCCCAAGGTCTTCCTATCGATGGAACTAGGAATGTGCTCTATCAGCGAGTACAAAAGGCTAGGAGAATTAACATCTCACGTGGTCGTCCACTATGGGTTCCTCCAGTGGAGGAGGAAGAGGAGGAGGTGATCTCTTGGTTCTGGATCAGATTGCAATCTCTTGCTATCCTTTCCTGTTCTTTTTCTACTATATTTTTTTATATAATGGTTCTTTAATTAAAAAAGATTGTTTTGACAGGTTGATGAAGAGGTGGATGAATTAATTTCAAGAATCAAACTGGAAGAGGGCAACACAGAATTTTGGAAGCGTCGTTTTCTTGGGGAGCGAGTAATCTATGATAATGTAAATCCCACAGATGGGCAAGAATCAGAACCTGAAGAAATGATAGATGATGCCGATATTGTGGAGGATGCTTCGAAAGAAATTGAAGACGATGAAGCTGATGACGAAGAGGAAGCAGAAACAGAAGTGGAGGTGGAACAAACTGAAGGTCAAGAAGGCCTGGTAGACAGGGTGAAGGACAAGGAAGCTGAAGCCAAAAAACCTCTTCAAATGATTGGAGTCCAATTGTTAAAAGATGCAGACCAGCCAACAACCTCGAAAAAATCAAGGAGAAGAGCTTCTATGGCTGCAGAGGTATGAGAATTATGCTATTTGCTAACAAACACGCATTGTTTAGTGCTCTGCACGTTGTCTTGCCTTCTTTTTTCCTACTGTAGTCATTCTTGCTTCCAAGCACCCTGCCAGCTCCCCACCCTCATACACGATAGTGCTCCTTTTATGTTCCCTGTCCTCCACCCTTTTTTGGGGTTTGGAGATTGGGGGTTGGTGCAAGAATTCTCTGGCTTTAAAATATGTTAGGCATCATGTGTAAGGAACTCTAATTTCCATTTCTGTCAGCAGATGACAAAGTACTGTAGGTCTGGAGTATCATTAATTAGTATGAGATACTAAAAGGAGGTTTTGTATGATCAAGAGATCAGGTGTTTCTTTGTTTTGAGAGAGTTTGTTTGTGGACTTTGAGTGTATCTCAGAGAGTAGTTGTTGGTGAATCATGCTCCCTCCTATCATCACTTTGAAAAATCTTGTTACTGTACAATATAAGTAAATAACTATTATGTCCGGTCTCAGGAGTATAAACTCACTGACTTTCCAATTTTACTGATTAAAGTGTAATTTTTGCATAACTAAGTTTATATGGAGCCTCATTATATACTTTTGGGTTGCATCATGATGTTAATTTAATGCTTTGGTAATTGAGACTTATCAATCCTTATCACAAAGGGGGAGAAAACCCTCCAAAAAAGGGAGACCGATCTCTTGATATTTATGCTCCCTAGTGCAGGAATGTCAGGAAGTTTCTTAAGTTTGTTACTTGCAGGATTAATATAGACATGATGTATTCTGGTGGTTGGAAATATAAAAATTTGGTCATTACTACATTTCTAACAAGAAAGAAAGGATATTATTGCATATGGTCATCTACTTAGTGTTTTAGCTTGCATGTGTATCAGCCTGCCTCACTCTATGTCATTGGTGCAGAATGATGATGATGATGACTGGTTTCCCCTAGATTTATATGAGGCTTTTGAAGAAATGAGGAATAGAAATATCTTTAACGTAGACGATATGTACACGCTTGCTGATGCCTGGGGCTGGACATGGGATAGAGAGCTGAAGAACAGACCTCCAAGGAGGTGGTCTCAAGAATGGGAGGTTGAATTGGCTATTAAAGTTATGTCAAAGGCAAGTTTTTAAATTTATTATAAATCATGAATCCTTCATTTTTACCAGAGCCTGGATTTGACTTTTTTCCAGGAACTCAAGTATGAGAGAAAATTCCAAAAGATTAAGTTCTTTGGGCTGGCGTCACTAAATTTATTGTTTGCTTTACTTGCTGATGTAGATTAAAACACATGTAGATGTTAATTAATTGCTGAAAGTTGTATTCTGTCTCAGGTAATAGAGTTAGGTGGTATACCAACTATTGGGGACTGTGCTATGATCCTTCGTGCTGCCATAAAAGCTCCTCTTCCTTCAGCTTTCTTGACAATCTTACAGACTACACATAGTCTTGGCTACAGATCTGGAAGGTGAGTCTTGACATTTGTTTTTAACTTGGAATTTCTTTTAGTATACGTCTTTTTTAAGAAATTTCATTAATAGATATTCTACTTAATAGTACTGCGTAGTAGATGAGTTAAAATATATATATCTGTAAGTTTATAATGCTCCACATTCATAATAAACAACAATGAAGTCATGCTCTTTGACAAAGAAGAATAATTTCCCCGTAAACAACCTTGTTAATAGAGATTGAAACTGGACAGGGGAATGCTAAAGAAGTAAAAAGATGCTACTGGCTGGGAACAAACTTGAAACTTCTGCCCATTTTACGATTCCTATATTGGTCACTTACTTATTATCTATCAACTTCTGTGGAAATTCTAAGTTCACCTAATTGGTCACTTTTCTGTATACAGTCCTTTGTATGATGAAATCATCACTCTATGCCTTGATCTTGGAGAACTTGACGCAGCGATAGCAATTGTTGCTGATCTAGAAACTAGTGGAATCACAGTTCCTGATGAGACACTCGACAAGGTGATTGCTGCTAGACAAACACCAGACAGCCCTTCTGATGAAGCTTCTTGACCTGTTAGAAATCTATGTAAATATTATTGAAAATTTCCCCGTTGATTATGAGCTGTAAGGATTGTGATTTAACCTAGAAATTTAGAACCATTATCCAGAATGGACCACAGCGTGCAAATCTCAAGTTTATTACAAAGAAAATGGATGTAAGCTTGCAACATAGTGATAGGATTTCTTAGAGGAGACAAATGAATCCTTCTAAGTTGGATCAATACAATTTGGGTGATTGATATGTCTTTCAGTTTGAGTCTATTTTGGCAAGGGCCATAATCAAATTATTGTCTAATTATTATGTCGAATTTCGGATTAGGATAATTATGTACAAGTCAGTTTCTAGGGCCTTGCTTTGTGGTGTATTGTTGTATGAGCAATCCAACCTGAATGGAAATGCAGTTGTCTAATTTTAAATTGTATCTCTAATGATTGTAAATTTGCTTTGCTTCCAAGTTATGTAATTCTTATGTAATCACTTTAATATCACATGTTCTTTTTTTTAAGACGAATTATATATTTCTCATAAATTAAGTGTTTGTTTGATTGACATGGAAATTAAATTACTGTATGAAATATTCTCCGAGAAGTGCATCAATTTGACTGACATACGTGTCAATGCACAAATTTGACTATGATTATCTTAATTTATTAATTAAAATTTATATAAGTTAATTTTTGTATACATATACATTGAGGCTAATCTAGCAAACCTTGCATAAGTCAAAATTGTTATGTAAATGCCGTAAAAGTCAAAATGATTCACTTATTTAGGTGCTAAGAGAATTATAAATAAACTATTATGCTAAATTAATCACTATTTATAAATTCCCTCCATCCCACTCTAGTTTGCCTCTTTATCAGCATCCATATTTTTAAGTAGAGTTTTAAATTTTTGCTATTAATTAGACATTTTTTTACTAAATGAGAGAGAGTGTGAGACCCTAACTTTTAACTAAAAACAAGAGAATTATTAAAAGCAAATAACAATAAGCTCTCACCAAATGTATGTTAGAACAAAGGGGGGCAAAATGGCAAACTAAGGACAATCGTAAAAAAAATGGACAAACTAAGGGCTTGTTCCAATTTATTGAAAACAACTGAACTGATTTAAACTTAGATGAACTGAATAGAGCTGAAATGAATTGTTTATGAGGGAAAGAAATTAGGAACTGAACTAAACTGATTGGAGCTGAACTTAACTGAAATGAAGCTGAACTGAATAGGCCCCAAATCATGACGGAGGAAGATCAAAATTGAATTAGGGATCGAAATTGGGTATTACACTATTTCACACTTGCTTGTGGACTTGCCCTCTAAACACACCCCGCCCAAAAGAGGAACGTAAAGTAGGGCGGGTACACCGGTGGTTGAAGAAGAAAGAAAGTTGACGATTAGAAATTTAGACAAGAGGAAGAAGTTGTTATTAGTAAAGTTTAAGTTACAGAAATACACAACCAACTTCACCTTCTCCACTACTCCTAAACCTTCCTAATTCTCTCTCCTACACTATACTCTAGATCTTTGCTAATCGCTCCGCCATTTTTGCCGCACTACGATTTCCAATCTTCAAGGTTTTGAGCTTCAATTTCTACTCATTTTCATGTTGATCTTTCCAAATTTGTTTAATCACTCTTCATTTAATCCGCCATTTTTGTGCCAAATTCTAAAATTGCAGATTGAATTGGTAATCTTGCGGCATTGAGGAGGAGCTATGGCTGTTCCTGTTGAAGAAGCCATTGCTGCTCTTTCTACATTCTCACTTGAGGTAAATTTTTTTGCATATTTTTTTATTAATTTGAATTTGAATTTTAGGGTTTAATTTTGGTTCATTATGTATTTATTTTATGATTTTGATCATGTAATTCGGGAAATTAATCAGAAATATAATTCAATGTGTATAATTGAAGTCTATTTGCAATGTATGTATATTTATATTAGTATGCACAATTTGCTTTTGAATTCTGGAAGTGATGCCAAAAACTTGCTAAGGTAGTGAGACAATTGATCAAGAAATCAAGGAGATTATATTAAATCTGTAAATTGCAATGCTATTATATATTGTGGAACTTTACTCCTTTTGTTCAGTCTTTTATGGTAACTCAAGCAGATTAAGGATTTGTTTGTTGCAGTGTTTGGATTCTGAACCGACTATTAGGATTTCGTTGGTGTGTAGTATTGAATCTGTATTATAATGTAACATGGAAGACGAGATAAGGAAAGTTGGTTAAGTAAATAGTGGAGGTATACTAGTATTGTGCTAATTTTTGTCTAAGCCTCGTATCATTATACTATTCCAAGTTAAAATTTTCGAGCAACTTAAATTCCATGTAAAATTTTCTTGATTTATATATTGAAGTGAATTGAATACTAGTGTCAAACATCAACAACAGCATTACCATTAATCTATCATGTCCTGCTTTATTTGCACCAAAAAAAAAACCAAAAAAAAAAAAACAAAAAAAAAAAAATCATGTCCTGCTTTATGTTGAGTAAGTGAATATCCTACTTATTTCAATAATTCTGTGCTTGTTTCCTATGACGGAACAACTGAATCTCATGTTTCAATTATTAATAATTGTTATGTGGAAATTTGTGCTCTAAAGAGCTGAAAGTAGCTCAATGTTGCAAGCTACAGTATATTATTGGCACTGCTGATGATTATATTCCCTCATCTCGAACCCTTGGCGATTTGTTTTCAGTCTAAATTCTGAAAATTGTCAATACATACTCACCCTTGGTTATCTTTTTAGGATGACCAGCCGGAGGTGCAAGGGCCAGCAGTTTGGGTGTCATCTGATCGAGGTGCAACTACCAGTCCAATTGGTAAGTATTTCTGTTACTAATTTTTTTTCTTTACTACATCATTAATATTTATTTGTAATGTAATATCTCTTGATCTTTTAACTCCATTAATGCTTATGTGGATTACAAGACATGAAATGGGATGTTTTGTTTAGTGTTTTCAAAAGGTAGACCATACAATGATTAAAGTATGAATTAACTTTTTTTTTGCAGAATACAGTGATGTTGCTGCTTATCGCTTATCTTTATCAGAAGACACCAAAGCTCTTAATCAGCTGGTACACATCTTTGCCTGCAAGCCTCTACTTGTAAATTTTATAAACACTAGATTTACGAACCTCTAAAATTACCTCATAGCTGTCGTGTATTAATTGCCTTCTCGACTGATTATTTTAAATTTCTGTGATGGGCTTCTGCTTGGTGATAGGTATACATTTTAATATATTAACGTTGTTCATGCAGAACACTCTTATCCACGAGGGGAAAGAAATGTCATCTGTACTTTATACATATCGGAGTTGTATCAAGGCACTTCCTCAGGTGAATTTCATTTTCTTTTTTACTATGGGATATAATGATTTTTAATTTTATTTATTTATTTTATTTTATTTAGTAAATGTTATAATCTTTCTTTTGTATTATATACTGAAGCACCATGACACAAGTTATGTATTACCGATTCTGAAACCTCAGAGTTTCAGTGTATTTTATCTTTAGATCTTTTTATGAAATATATCTAGGCAAAGATATCTTGTTCCGCCCATGATAATTTTGTGATTCTAAAAGTTGGGAACAATTGCAGCTTCCTGATTCCATGAAACATAGCCAAGCTGAACTATATTTAGAGACATATCAAGTACTTGATTTGGAAATGAGTCGTCTACGCGAAATTCAACGTTGGCAGGCATCGGCAGCATCTAAAGTATGACCACATTATGTGTTTTCTCTAAGACCTCCAATGAATTACACTCTACCTCCTTGTATTATCTTACCAAAGCATGTATATAATCCCCTGTAATCCAATGCAGCTAGCAGCTGACATGCAACGCTTTTCAAGGCCTGAGCGACGCATCAATGGCCCTACTGTAACTCATCTTTGGTGAGTGAAAAAGCTATTTAATTAGCCTTAAGATCAATGTAACCTTGATTTAAACCTATTTCAACTAAGATGTTGAGCAAAGGGTTTCTGGCTCTACAGTCCCTGTAAAATCTAGGTTCTTCATGTATGAGATTATGTACATCAGTGGAAAATTTTGTTGGGTGTTATAAGAAAAAGTGTCTACATTCTGATCTATTAATTATAAGAACTCTTATTTATATTCCTTTGTTTCATCTTCTGACTTATATCTACGCACAACAATTATTCAATAATATCAGAATGTTTAATTTTTTTTTTTTAAAAGGACTCCATTGTCGAATATGTCGATACGTTGTCTGTCCCCATATAAATTCATATAGATTGATTGCAAAGTAATATCTTGTTGAAGCTTGAATCAGTGCCTAACCTCTGCAGCCAAACTTTTCTTCAGTATATTTTCATCGTGAAGGGGTTTGTTTACTAAGTTTTGACTATGTTTTCAGGATTCCTTGACTGCTCCTTTCTTAAGGATGTTGTCTTTTCTTAACTAAAGGGGAAAATGAAACTAGCATATACATTTTTCATGTGTCCTTGAAATTGTTTTCTTTGCTACAGGTCTATGTTGAAGCTGCTGGATGTTTTGGTGCAACTTGACCATCTTAAAAATGCAAAGGCTAGCATTCCAAATGATTTTTCTTGGTACAAAAGGTATGCTAGCTAATTATACTATCTTGATCTAATTGCTATGTCATTAGTTTTTGTCTTAGCCTTATAATATGCAGATGTTAGATATTGAGCCCTATATCCTTCTCCCATCCTGCAAAAGATTCATATACTTAAAAAAAGCTTGAATAGCTGTACAGTGTAAAATATTCAGATTTTTGCTCCTCCCTGATGTGTCTAGACAGGGAAGTTTCTGATGCTATCTTTTCTTTGGTATATTTTTAATATCATTAGTGATATCTGAATCATTGTGTGTGTGTGTGTGTGTGTCACCCCCCCCCCCCCCCCCCCCCAGGGAGGGGGTGTGGAGGAGATTGTGAATATCTGCCAGACCAGTTCTGTTGAGTCATATATCCTTTATTGACCGCCTCTTTTGAAAAATTTAAATGTAGGACATTTACCCAAGTTAGTGTTCAGTGGCAAGACACTGATTCAATGAGGGAGGAATTGGACGATTTACAGGTATTTCATGTCATATGCTCACTTGTAATTTAATATCTGAATTCTCCAGTTTGATTGATTTAAAATTAAATACTTATTTTATGAGTGTACTTTTTGGCTCAGTAGATTTTCTTAAGCACGAGGTGGGCTATTCTATTGAACTTGCATGTGGAAATGTTCCGGGTGAACAAGTATCCTAACATATACAAGTTGCTGTTTTTGTAAATTTAGATTTTTAGGAATTTTGTTTTGTTAGGCTCTTTTGATTGGTGGCAGTATATATTGTGCAAATGCTTTCTATTTTCCTCCTGGGATTTCCCTTAACGGTGGATAGTGTAGAAGATATTCTTCAAGCTCTGATAGTATTCACTGTTGAGTCACTGGAATTGGACTTTGCACTTCTCTTTCCGGATCGGCATGTTCTCTTGCGTGTCCTTCCTGTACTTGTTGTCTTAGCAACTACATCAGAGAAAGATACAGAAGCACTATATAAGAGGGTCAAAATCAATCGACTTATTGGCATTTTCAAGGTATAATAGATGATGTTTCCATAAATCTAAGACTTGTGGTTCATGATGCTTTTCTGTTATATATTTTGCCTTCTCGAATTATGGTGCAACATTCGATGCTTAGACTTTTCCTATCCTGATAATGTGCAGAGTGATCCAGTTATCCCTGCATTTCCAGATCTTCACCTTTCTCCTGCTGCCATTATGAAAGAGTTGTCATCATATTTCCCGAAGTTTGTCAGTCAAGCTCGCCTTCTTGCTCTCCCAGCACCGCATGAGCTTCAGCCTCGTGAGGCTCAAGAATATCCTTTTTTTGTTCTTCGTTCTTTCTAAAGCAAAATTTCCTGCTTGGCTGCTTGCTAACCTTATGCATTTCAGTATGAACACATGCAAGCATGCCTCTGATAATCAATTTACACACATACACGCATGTGTGCGTCTGCTGTCTGTATGCATGTTTTTGTCTGCAACTCTGTGTACACATGTATTATTCTATTTTTAATCGCAATTTCACACCTGAATACTCTCTCTCTCCCCCCTCCTCTCTCTTTTCAGTTTGTTCCTTGGATCAGATTTTGCTGCCCAAATTTTCTGTCTAATTTTTGAAGGATTGGTGATTTTATTCTTTCTTTTCTGCTTTGTGACATAAATCATTTTCTTGTCCAGTGATCTCTGTCATGAACACAATTTCTGATTACTTCGTCCTCTTTATCGTGTCGCTTATATTTGGAATGTGCCTTTAGTTGGAAAATAATACTGGTAAATTATTATTCAAGAAAACCTTGGTGTACCTGCAAAATGGCCCTTTGGCCTTTGGTTTCTTATGCATTTTCAGGTTATATTGTATAGAATCCAGCAGGATTTTCTGAAATAGAAAGAGTACCCAGCAGGAGTAGTAGGCTTACAGCTTGCTTCTCTGCTTTACTCTTCCTCAGTTTCTAACTCTGTCATCTATGTATCATCCTCTTCTTTTAATTTCTATGATGCACCAACATAACTGAAATCCTCGGCATAATCATCAACTAATTTTGAAAATCGGACTGGAAAACTTTATGTTCATTTAGCTGTTTCCTAAGTTAGTTTTGTTTATTGACTATGAGAGATGTGGCTATTTCTGGCTTGCCTTATGTTCATACAATAGTACAATACAATACAATTTGCAAGAGAATATTGGATATGCTATATTTCTTAACTTACATCACTTATCAGAGACAATATCTTATAGTCAACCATATTAGTGCTATTCGGGCTGAACACGATGATTTTACAGTTCGTTTTGCTTCATCCATTAATCAGGTATTGCTTTTCTAATGCTTCCTTGTTCATAACCTTCCACATGAAGGCATGAAGCACAATGCTGTATATGTGCATTATTTCTAGGATATGCTGAAATCTAAGTTCATTGTCCTGATACCTTTTTTTTTTTCTTATTTTATTATGCAGTTAGATTTATTAAAATCCACAGAGGGTGCTGAAGTTGAGTGGTCCAAAGATGTCAAAGGCAACATGTATGATGTGGTTGTTGAAGGATTTCAACTTCTTAGCAAATGGACTGGGCGCATCTGGGAACAGTGTGCATGGAAATTTTCTCGCCCTTGCAAGGATCAATCTTCTGAAGAGTCAAATAATGCTTCAACTTTATATTCTGACTATGAGAAGGCACTGGCACTTTTTGCATTAATTTCCTTAGTCTTGCAATTTATACATCTCAAACGTGTTCCATCTGCCTCATGTTATTATTGCAACAAGTAATAAGGAATAAAGAGTGGTTCTAATTTGTAAGGGACGTATAGTGCAATGTTTGTCAGTGGTGGGCAGAGAAAAATGTTGTTCACTAATGGACCAGCACACTCAGTGAACCAACAATAATCCTAGAAACAAGCTTACCTACCTCTGAAAGAAGGGGCTAATGGAATTCTTATTATATATATATTTTTAATTAAAGTATAATGTCATTATGTTTTCTTGTAATCAATATATTTGGTTTGCTGTAGGTGGTGCGATATAATTACATTGCAGAGGAAAGGAGAGCATTGGTTGAGCTTGTTGGCTATGTTAAAAGCATAGGATCAATGATGCAGCGTTGTGATACATTAGTTGCTGATGCCTTATGGGAAACAATTCATGCTGAAGTTCAGGACTTTGTTCAGAATACCTTGGCAACTATGCTGCGTACTACCTTTAGGAGGAAAAAGGATCTTTCTAGGTGGGCATTTGATTGATGACATCAATCAAGATCTATAGTTTAATATTTTAGAATCTGCAGTCTATTCATTTCTGTAAGCAACCCCCTGACTCTGGGCAAATAGTAGCTAGCCCCACCTGGCTATTAGTGATGATTGATGAAGTATTTTTCTTCTGGAGGAAAATCTTCATGGAAAGAATTCAAGTTGATGTATTAATCATATAAAAATTGCTATATTTCTGAGGTTGTAGCCAAGTGGCAATACTCTTCATCTCTTGAGGAAAAGCCCCAGGAACAAATCTTCCGGGGGGGGGGGGGGTGTTGTGTGTGGAAGTTAAGCCTTGGGTCTGGTCTTGAGAGAAGGCAGCCGATATCCCAAGGAGTTTGGTCACCAAAAAAAAAAGCCTATGTTCTCTAATGGTAGGATAGTCACTCTACGATATCTAGTATAGTCTATGATTCTATTGTTCTATACTAAAAATTTATTCCAAAATAACATATTGTCTTTACAATGGATTTCTCATTCTAGCTCTTTATAGGGATATCAAATATGTATCAGAGTATTAGACCCCCATTTCTCTTGCTCCGGCCCTTCAATCTCTTCAGTTCCTCCTATCTCACCCTCATCTTTATCCATCTCACCACCCTTACTTAAACTTCTTCGTTCTCCTCCCTTCTATTCTCAAGTTCTCCTGTACCCCGACCCCATGGGGTTTTCTAGATTTAGTGGTGGCTGGGTTGTGGAGTAAGCATGTAGCTAATATCTTGAATTAGTATCCAGATAAAAGTTTTGATGCATATGTAGCATAAGAAAAAGATGTTGTTAACTTGCTATTTCTGTTCAATTTTGCATGTCATCACTGAGGTTTTCTATTATTTAGTCAGACATTGAGTGTGGCCTTCTATGGGGTTGATCCCTTTTCTGGTTTTCCCCACCTAATACTTAGGATTAATCTTTTTTCAGGATTCTGTCTGATATGCGGACCCTTTCAGCTGATTGGATGGCAAATACAAGCAAGCAAGAGAATGATTTGCAATCCCTACAGCAAGAAGGTGAAGAAAGCAAAGGGAGCTACTTGTATCCTAGGCCAGCTGCACCAACAGCAGCCCAGGTCTGCTTACTGTCTGTTACTTTTCTTTAAAATATATATGTAGTTGGCTGGTAGCTATGGCATTTGTAGAGATCCTTTGCTTATTTTAGTGAGAGAGCACATTGTCAAATGGATGATGTTTGGTTCAATATAATTTTAAAAGAGAGAGTTGGATAAGCTGAGTGATGTCAGTGAGTCATTGGACTCAGCTAAGTGCTCAGTTCAAGTCATAACAAGCCGTAGCCAAAACAAACCTAAGCCTTAATGATCCCAAGCCAAGCTTAATCCAATTAATTAGTGAGGAAGCATATTGGTTTTACGATTGCCTTTTATTTTTCAAATCGTGAAATGGTCATTGACAGTAATCCTGAGTTAATTTAGGCTGTGAGCACCGATTAAGTTGTGGCTAGCTGATGGCTGCTCACATAGCTTTGGGTGAATGAACATTGCCTTGAGACTACCAAGCTCAGTCTGGGATGTTCTTGTTTATACACACCGCAAAGTCCTGTGAGAGTCACTTGAGTGTTACAGGCTAGGAGGCGGTTTCATAAAATACAAAAGTTTTTAGGTGTAGACGACATATAATTATAATAATATACGTAGTATAAGAAAAAAAAGAACCTAAACACCTCTAATTAAATTTGCTATAAAAGACCAATTGGAAACTGTTGAGCTGACCTGTGATTTTATATGATCAACCTGCTCTAGCCAATCTTGGCTGCTCACCAAGAAGGCCTAATTCCAAGTGGATCAGTAACACCATAAGCAATATTCATGGCTATATAAGTATAAACATACTATATGAAATCGTACTGGGGTATCACAGTGTGTATAAGATTATAAGCTATAAGTAACTGATTCAGCATTCATTTATGTTAGTTGTTTCCTTCCAAAATTCAGGTCCACTGCCTGCAGTTCCTGATCTATGAGGTCGTTTCTGGTGGGAATTTGAGAAAGCCAGGTGGGCTCTTCAGCAATACCGGTTCAGATATACCTGCTGAGGATTTGAAACAGTTGGAAACCTTCTTTTACAAGCTTGGCTTCTTCTTGCATGTGCTAGATTACACGGGTAATCATCTATTATTCTTAACTCAGCTCATTATTTCTCTCTCTTTTCTGGCTTGTTTGTTTATATAATAACATTTATATTTACCAAGAGGTGGACAGATGCACCTATCCTCCCCAATGCCACAGTTATATTTTGGTCCCTCAATAAATGTTGGTGTTGCTGGAAATAGTTAAATCGTGATCAACTACTACCTCCTGCTAAGTTGTTAATTTTCGATGTAATGCTAGACTTGCTGGCTTCTTGAGAAATTATAACTTTCTATGTAGCTGATCTTGGCTCTTGATTGTGTCTGCAGTGACAATAGGAACACTCACTGATCTTGGCTTCCTTTGGTTCAGAGAATTCTATTTAGAAACATCCCGTGTTATCCAGGTGAAATCACTTTTCAATTATGCACCATTCTTCTTGATGGATCACTTTGCCATTTGAACATGTTTGATTTGAAAGCTAGGTATTTAGTTTTAAATAGAAAATATCCTCCTTTCCTCGTCTTCACCTTCCCCAGCGCTCCTCTCACTTGTTTGTTTAGAAATTAACTTGTTGTATTTGAGAGTGGTATCATGACGAAGATGGTTGTTGTTGTAGTTAATGGAAGAAGTAAATATAGATTATAGCCTTGTCATAAACAGTAATCCCTTAAGTAGTGGGCCAAGTGTATCCAATTCAGCATCATTTAACGTGGAATGTATCCAATTAGATCTAAATTAATTCACTCCAAGTTTCAAAATCACAATGCATTATTATTTGTTGCTGGGGGGGTGGAGTTTTATAGCCTAAACATTACTTCGATATAATTCAAAAAGAATGTAACATACATAATTTTTTTTTTTTTTAAAGGTTAGAAATACAGATACAGAATAATGTTTTGGGTTTACTTCCCCCGAATATAGGGTATTCCCCCTTTGCGATGCAACTGTAACAAGTTGTTTCCAAACAAATCTTACGCTAGGGTAAGTAGTGGCTTGACTTTGGTAACCACATACATAGCTACTTTTGCTTCAAAAATTAGTGTAGAAGAGATCCATTATCACTGTCAAATAATCTGTATATTGGTTTTTGTTTAGGATAAACTGTATATTGCTTCCTACTGTTTCCTTTTAATTCTTATGTTTAGTTCTGCAGTCAATCTATAGTTTAGTACCCAATTCATCACACATATGTAGGCATGACACAATTTGTTTATAAACAAACAAATTGCAATTTTTAATTGAATGCTCAAATAGTCAAATGAATGCAAATTGACTTGTTGCTTGATTGCAGTTTCCAATTGAATGCTCTCTTCCCTGGATGCTGGTGGATTATGTGCTTGAGTCTCAAAATGCAGGATTATTTGAGAGTGTTGTTATGCCATTTGACATTTACAACGATGCTTCTCAACAAGCATTAACTGTGCTCAAGCAGCGCTTCCTCTATGATGAAATTGAAGCCGAGGTACTTCTGATTTACTTGCTACTCTTACACTGCTCATATATATTTCTGTTGGTTATTTCGACATGGGACTTAAAATTTTCTGTCACTCCTTACAGGTGGACCATTGTTTTGATATTTTTGTTTCCAAATTGTGTGAAATAATTTTCACATATTACAAAAGTTGGGCAGCGAGGTATGGCTGGCAGTGGATAGTTTCTTTCAGTCTGATACTTAATACCTTCATACTTTTGATGCTAACACTTTTTTTCATCTGTTAGAGAATTGCTCGACTCCTCATTCCTCTTTGCAGTAGACAATGGAGAAAAATACTCTGTGCAACCTATGAGATTCAATGCACTATTCAAAATGACTAGAGTTAAGGTGAGCATGATTTTGCATGTTGTTTGGGGTGACCATCACTCAATATAGTTTTGTGATCTTCCACCTTATATCATCATGTTTCATTGTGTTTACCAGTGACTTGTTCATTTAGTCATAGGCGTGGTCTTCAAATGTTCCTTAGAAGCTTATGAGAAATTTTCTTGAGTAGTTGAGCCTTGACTGATCTACTACTAGTACATGATGCTGTGATTCGCGCTCATGTCTATGCTGAATTTTTTCCCTTCTATTGCTTGAGGACTTGTGGTCCTCTGGCTCTGTATGTTTTTATTACCTTGATTCTCTGTATGATATCCAAAGGAAAAAAAAAAAAAAAAAAAAAAAAAGAGGGATATGTTATAAGTAACCAGATATTATTTGGATTAGGGGATTTTTTTTTTTTTTTTTTTTTTTTTTGAGATAAAAATTGTACTTGAATTGAAAAAAAACTCTCTTTTCTATTTTTGCCAAAATTTGAATGATATGTGACAGGAAATTGAAAAAAGGGAATATGCTCACTTATAAACAAGAAATAAGAACTTACAAAAAAAAAAAAACACAAATCGTAGTATGGTACCCTTTCACTCAACAACTCAATCTGTGCCCTGCCCCCCTGCAAAAGCCAAAAGGATAATTGCATCCTATGCTATAATAGTATAATGTCTATAAGACACATTGATCTTGCAGTTATGATCTGGAAAGGAGTAAAACCTCAATATATGTTAATTTCCTTCTTTTTAGGTGCATGTTTTATATAAGTTCGTGGGTGGGGCAATGCCTCTTGCTGCTAGGTCAATCCACTGCATCTTCTATCTAACATCTCTTCCCTTCTCCCATCCCACTCTTAACTTTGTTTTTCTTTCAACAATAAATGTGCTCATAGTTACTTGGAAGGAGCATTGATTTGAGATGCCTGATCTCACAACGTATGAACAAGGCATTCAGAGAGAACTTGGAATTTTTATTTGATCGTTTTGAGTCGCAGGATATCTGTGCTATTGTGGTGAGTGCTATTATTTTCTTTGATTCTGTCTTCTGAGGATAATGTGCTATCAAACTCATTTGTTGTTTTCTTTTCTGAATGTTTTATTTTACAGGAATTGGAGAACCTCGTGAATATCTTAAAACATGCCCATAAGCTTTTGTCTGAGGATCTGACAATAGACTCATTCAGTCTTATCTTCAGTGAGATGCAAGAGAACATATCTCTTGTTTCCTACTCAAGCCGCCTAGCTTACCAGGTCTAAAATATACCTTTTCGCATATATGCTACTGTGTCACTCATAACTTACAGCGCTTGAAATGTGGCTTGCCTGTTCCTGTCTATCATGATGATTATTTTGTCATTTTTTACATTATGATAACTTATGAGGCATGGACTGTTGTTGCTGCGATTCTGCAAATGCTGCCAGATATTTTAAATGATATGATGTTGACACAATTTATGAAAAATGCTGTGAGCTCTTGGATTTTCTATTCACTGTTATGAGATTAATTGATCAAGTGATATCCCTGTTGTCTCTGAGTTCATCAAGCTTGTGGACTCAAGTCTCATGTCTTCATGTACCCCTGTCGTCTCTGGATTAACTGTTTGTATTGCCTTGATGCCCCATTTTCTGTTTGACTTTGTGAGAGTGGTATAAATAGGTAGAACATTATCAGCAGATGTGTAACTTTTTTTTTTTTTTTTTTTTTTTTTTTTTTTTTTTTTTTTTTGGTGTGTGTGTGTGTGTGGTGGGTGGGGGGGGGGGGGGTGGTCTTGATGAAGGAGAGAAGTTTAGTTTTTTAGGATGTCCTTTTGAGTTCTTTGTTAAATACATGTCTATGTCACATGAGTTTGGAAGCTTTTTTGGCTTGCTTATTTATAGGCTCGAATATAGGAAAGCAGGATAAACTCTTTGAGCATTTGCTTTCTTTGCTATAACCTGGAGTGTTTGAGGTGGGGTTTCGGGTTCTGGTGGTTGTAGTGGGGTTTCAAGTTTGGGGAGTGGGGGTACTGTTTCGGTCGGTTGGTTGTGGTGTTTCGGTTATGGTGGTTGTGCACTTGTGGTGGGGGCATGTGGTAGGGGTGGGGTTGGGGCTGGTGTTGGTGGCTGGGGTAGTTTTCTTTTTTTTTAAAAAAAAAAAAAAAAAAAAAAAAAAAAAAAAAAAAATCTAACCATAGTTTGGTCTTTTAACCAAAGAACACACATTAATTTCATAATATGCGATAAATCAGAAAAGGGAGGGTTACCAAATCAGTGTCCCAATTTTTATTCAAGTAAGATTTTATCTTTGTTCTGAGAAAAAGATATTGTTGAATTGTTTGTTGCATTATTGTCTTTTGTTTCCTTGTCAATTGATTTCTATGAGGTGATATGGGGACATATAAGATTTTGTTGTAGATTCTTGTTGTGTGTATCACTGTATCCAACACTGCCTTTGATTGAGTTTCTTGTCCTGTCATTTGTAGATCTGGACAGAGATGCAGAATGATTTCCTACCAAACTTCATACTATGTAATACTACTCAACGATTTGTCCGATCACCAAAATCATCCAGTGGTCGAGTTCAGAAGCCATCAATGCCATATGCTAAACCAAACTTTTACTGTGGTAACCAAGTAAGATACCTGACTTATCCCCTGGCTAGACTCAATATAATTCTTTCTATTTCATATTAATAGCAATCATAAACTTAGTTCTAACTAGTATCATTTTAAATATGGTATATGAAACACTTTAGTTGTGACTTGTGAGGCACCAACCTTTGTACTATTATTGGTCTGTTATTGAACATAAGTTATGTAACTATCAAGCCAATGCTCTTGTTTCCCATGGTATGAGCTGAAGTTTGTCATCTATTTTGTCTCAGCATTCTTTTTCTTGCCTTATTGCTCAAAGGACATAAGAAATTTCATAAGTTTCTATTTTTTTATTTATTGTTTCAGGATTTGAATTCTGCACATCAGAGCTTTACGAGGTTGCACAATGGCTTCTTTGGAATGCCTCACATGTTTTCTATCGTCCGCCTTTTGGGAACCCGTTCTTTACCATGGCTGATCCGTGCACTGCTGGATCACATATCTAATAAGGTAAAAAAACTTGTGTGCAATTAGTTATTTAAGTGTCTTCCGTGTACACAACAATGGCCTAATATATGTCCTGCTTATTGGTGGGGGTTAGTGAGACTAAGCCGCAACTCGTGGCTTTATGCTATTTGTGTTTTTTTTTTTTTTTTTTTGAAGGGAAGATGCATGTATTTTTTAAAAGCTGTTTAGTTGACCTATATCTGTATCTCATCTGGTGTTACTTGATGAAACAGATTAGTTCACTTGAAGCAATGATTACAGGATTGCAAGAAGCATTGCCCAAATCAATAGGTTTACTACCCTTTGATGGTGGTGTGACAGGTACAATTTAATTTTTTTTTTTTTTTTTATTATTATTTTTATTTTTTTTTAGGGCAGGGGGTTTCCATTCTTTCAAATTATATAATAAAGATTTATGTAGGTTGTATGAGACACATTAAAGAGAAGCTTAACTGGACCTCAAAGGCAGAACTTAAGCAGGAAGTTCTTCAGGGAATAAAGGAGATAGGAAGCACACTGTATTGGATGGGTCTTCTAGATATTGTACTGGTAAGTCCTATAATTGTATCTGTATGTTCTTTTAATAAAAAATTATGCTTTATGGGTCCTTGACTCCCTAAGGGCTATGTGTAAAAATCTAAAAGTAGATATTTTAAACATTAATTAAGCATTGACGACACATATCAATGCATGATTTTGTTTTATCTCCAAAATTAATGCTCTGTACTATTTCAGGAAATTTATTCAATATTTTGACAATATGTAGCCTTTATGGATATATATAGCAAATCCATTTATTTAAGATTAAAGCACAACTTCTATACTCATGACAATGAATTATTGTTATACAATTGGCACAGTTCAGGAATCCTCACAAACAGTATAACAAAGTGACCCACTAATTGTGTTGATTTGATCTTCTAGATTGAGACTGCAGCAGAAGACCATAAATTCATAGAAAGAAGATCACTGTATTCCAAAATTGTGTATACACTTTGCTACAACTTGACTCTTGACTTCTGATAATCTATGTTTTGACTTGACATAACTATAGAAGGCGCTATTAGCATAAATCAAATACAAAATTTTCCCAGAATTAGCTGGAACATGGAGGCAGGATAAAAGGAAACCACTTTTCAATAAAGATATCTGAGTATCTGACCATATGACGATTGACTTCCCATCTTTGTTTGACCTTGGAGCAGGATAGGTTTTTCTTCTTTTTCTTTTCCCTAAAGTAACTAGTGGTATTAGCATTCTAGAACATTTCTCTGATACTCTATACAGTAGCGACTTGATATATGTTTATAGAATATGCTGCCTAATTTTCATGATTTTCATAGCAGATGAGCAAGAAACAACTTTTAATCATATATACTTCTATGTCGTTTGCATCAAAAAGTGCATAGCATGAGCAGATGAGCTCATCAAGTTATAGCCAAGCAATTGCTTGAAAGCTGAAATTTCTTCTAGTTATTCACAAAGTAGATTTTTTTATTTTTTGTAGAGAGAAGTAGATACAACACGCTTCATGCAACTCGCACCCTGGCTTGGTTTCATACCTAATGCGGATGGGCAAATCCTGCTATATCAAGGTGAGGGTGAAAGCCCTGTTGTCAACCTCATGAAGTCAACAACTACTGCGATTGTGTCGAATCCTAACTGCTCAAATCCAACTTCCTTATACACAATGTCAAAACAGGCTGAAGCAGCAGGTATAAAGACTCCTCCATATTCCAGCCATCTTCTCTATGATCAATTATTTATGGATGTCAAGCATGTGAAAAATACCGAAAGACTGATGTCATAGACTCATAGTTTACGTCATCATTATGCCATAACTACTTGCCTATTGACAAAAACAAAATGAGTTTCGAGTGATTCTTATCAAAGACATGGATGGACAAACCAAAAGTCTTGCAAACTGCTCTATGATTTTTTTGCTATATCATGTCGAAGGAACTCATGCAGACAATTTTCATTGTTTTTCAAACCATTCATTGACAACCATAGCTATGATAATGCTAGATTGCTAGGTATTTTGTATATGCATAACCTAATAAATTGCCTGGTTGCAGATCTCTTGTATAAAGCTAATATGAACACTGGAAGTGTTTTGGAATATGCTCTTGCATTTACAAGTGCAGCACTGGATAAATACTGTAGCAAGTGGAGTGCAACACCAAAGACAGGATTCATAGACATTACAACTTCAAAGGACTTCTACCGAATATTTAGTGGCCTTCAAATAGTAAGTGATGTGCAATTGCAGATTTGCAGGTCTTTTGTTCTTCGTTAATTAGCCATCAGGAACATGTGCTTCTAGATTATTAGGTTTGGTAATTGCCTGAGTATTTTATGCTGTGTAATATGAATTCTAAGTAGTTCCAGGTATAACCACAACGGAAATTTTTTTAGGTCATTGTGACTCTGCAGTCACGAGCTCACTACTAATAACACGGGCTATAACTCTTTGGGCTCATCTGAATAAGTTTTTACCAGACTAAGTTTTTGTTTACAAATTTAATTATTGGATCTAGTGGCATCATTTATCATCAGTTGTGTGACAGAACCAAATGCGCATTAAAAAGATGGAGGTTACGGGAATGCGCATATTAAGGTGGATGTGCGGGAACATTCTAAGAGACGGAATCAGAAATGAGGTTATTCTCAAGAAAGTCGGCATGGCAGGCATTGCACACAAACTAAGGGAAAATCGCCTGCGTTGGTTTGGGCATGTAAGACGGAGACCTGATGGTGCAACAATACAAAGAGTGGGACCATGGTGGGGTTAAATGAGGGAGAGGAAGACCAAAATTGACTTGGTTGGAAGGAGTTAGGAAGGATATGAAGTATATGGATTTGCAAGAGGATGAGGCCTTTGATCGTAAGGGATGGAGGAAATTTTTTGTCAACTACAAACGGAATAATCAATTTTTGTTCATGTAGCCGACCCCACTTATGGGATTAAGGCTTTGATTGATTGATTGTGTGACAGAACCAAATGTAACATCAGTTCTGGTCCTAAAGTTAGATGTAAAATCTGAAACTCTTTAGAATATTGGTGGAAAATAGAATTTCCAAAATGAAAATGTTCTGCATGAGGCTTGGGAAGGCAGTAGAAAATCTTAAGAATGCTATATACCAATATTAGGAAGGAATTTGCAACTGTATCTTCATATCTTATTCCTTCACTTTCCAGGATTTGATGAAAGCAATTTGTAGGCTTTAGGCTGTGTACAATTGTACACTTGAACCATTCTAACAGAGTATATCACCCTAGGTGGGATTCCTTTTTAGAGAATTGGGCTAATGTATGGTGCAGAGTGGTATATTACAGACTTATTGGCCTGATGTAATAAATCATAATGGATGCCATTTACTGGGAATTTAGTTCATATACTGCTTATATCAACAAAAATTTCTGTCATGATGATAAGGCCCATTTCATGTACTTAGCTGGATTAGAGAAAGGAGTAGAACTATGTATTCAATATGGGGAATTTGGGTGATTACCTTGGTGGGACTTGGGAGCATCGTTGGAGGAATTGGGATGATGGTATGATGTGATATCCCATCTCGAGGTATAATAATTATCTTGTGATGGGAGCAAAATTCTCTCGTATATAAACAAATGCTCACAATTTACTTGAGCATGCATCAGTAATTATCAAGATTTAAGAGAAAGGCACTTGAAACTTTGAAAGTATTGAAGAAAGATTTTTTTTTTTTTGTACAATTTCTAATGCCTTTGAACTGCAGGAACATTTAGAAGAATCTGTTCAAGGTGTCCCAAATAGTCATGAGATGCTAGGAGATTCAGTAGCTTGGGGAGGCTGCACATTAATATATTTACTTGGGCAGCAGCTGCATTTTGAGCTTTTTGATTTCTCATATCAAGTCCTTAACGCAGCAGAAGTTGAGGTTACAGAACTTACTCAAATGCATAAAATTGTTCAGGGTATCCAGGTAAGACTTCTTAATCTTCTTATTATCCCATCGTTATAATTATAAGGATTTTGAATTCTATCTACAATGATGCCTTCAGTTGTACATGTCTTTATATGTTGCAAAAACGTTGTCCTGAAATATCTCGGTTCCCAAAACTTGATAATGCATCTCACAGAAGCAGAAACCTGAGTCCTGAGTCGACTAAGCACAGAAATTTTGTTAACTTGTGCTGAACTAATTACTGAGAACAAATCTTTATTGGACCACTCTCTTAGATCTACATATGTCTTTACTCTAAAGTAGTAAGTAATCTTACATGTGGATAAATATCTTCGTTGGAAATAAAGATAATGTATTGTTGTCAGTATTATTTTGAGTATCTTCGATTTCACCTTTATTAATTTGAATCCATTTTCTCTGTCAGTCACAAACATATAATGGTAAAAAATTAGACTCCATGCTGCATCTAGGGATTCTAGACATCCCTAGAGTGACACCACATCAGGATTTACAGGGACGGGTTGGGGTGCCAAGGTGTGCTATAAGAGTTTTCCCAACATGATCGATAAACTTAATTCTGAATGGCTGAATAGGAATTGCTGGGGGGATAGTGTAGGACTGTAGGGTAAAATTTTAAGCCTGTGGCATGGACTATGAAGACAATAGTGATCCTGGGAGGAACACTCTTTTCTAAGAAATAGGGAGACATCTTCTTATAAGAGATTACCCTCATTGCTTTGATTCTTGAACAATTTTACCAAAAAATCTGACTCATGATTGAGATTTATGACTTATGCTTTCTGGAAGTTGTTTAGAATGTTTTGTGATACATTCCTTTAACACCTCAGAGCTAACTGATTTTTCTGTTTTTTGGACTGGAAGGGATGGGAACCCTTGATAGAAGCCATGAAGAAAGCCAGGAGGTTAAATAATCATGTGTTTTCAATGCTAAAAGCTCGTTGTCCTCTTGAAGATAAGGTAGCATGTGCAATAAAGCAAAGTGGAACACCTCTGCATCGAATCAAGTTCGAAAACACAGTTTCGGCTTTTGAAACCCTTCCACAGAAGAGCACTTAATTCTTTCCCTGTGTTAATACCACTAATTCAGGTTAGGTAGCTTTATAGATTCCACCTTATACTGAAGACTAAAAGGGCTAGTATCAGCTACTTCCAAGCCACAGTAAGAGATGCTAGATTGCCAGGGTTTATCTGTATATTAGAATTGCTGAAGTAAATGCTTGTTTTTACTGTCTTACTATCCAAACACAGTCGCTATCGAAACACGGGTTGGCTCAAGTGCTACTTCATGATCAAAAAGGAGCAACTGCAAGTGCTAGCAATAGTTGCTGGACTCGTCGTTGATTTTCAGCATTATTGGAGCGTCTCACCATTGTCTTGTCAGACAGCAACAGGTTGTCAGAATATATGTTATCAACTTGCCATGTATTGTATATGTTTGGTTTGTGTAATTTTGTAGCAATTGTACCTAATGTATACGTAGTACTATGTAATTATCATGCATGTCATAATCCTGTAGTAGTATTTTAAGTAATCGGATAATGTTGATTGTTTATTGCGAATAACTAATTAATCGTAGAACTGTCTGGGTGCATTGATGAATACTCTTAGTCATATCATCTTCCCTGTTGAAGATAAATATGGAGTACGGCACTATGATTAGACGAATATATTATATACGAAGTATATGAATAAAATAAAATAAGATAAGAGGATTAAATTGAGTGAAACATCACAATTCAAACATGTTATTGTCACCATACTCTATATTTTTTCAGATTCAATACTTTTATTTTTGAACAGTTAAAATACAGTTGCGACATCACTAATTTTCACTTTGGGTTCATTACATATTCCTAAGCATTATTTTTTAACTTCTTAGCACATTTTTTAGTCAAAGTTTAATAAAATAAGATGAACAGTTAACCTCAAAGGAGAAGAAAGGGGAGGTGTATGTTGATAATGATCGAACTTTATTTAAATGGTAGAAGCCCAAAGTTAAGAGCCTTTTTATTCAACAAAATAATGAATGTTTGGTGGATTGCTTAATTATAAAATCATGTGCCCTAAAATTATTGGTCAGATTGCATTTGTCGTTAAAAAGTCAGAAACAATATTTTGAGATCCTTTTCCAATTATAATGATGATTTTGCTTCTGCCATGGAAGGTATTTTTAAACCTTTGTCCACCATTATAATGGTTTGTGCTATAGAATGCCTAAATATACATATTTTGTTTATAAAAGACTAAGGGTATGTTCACTTCAGCTAATTTCAGTTCACTTCAGTTTAGTTTCTAGTTTTCTTCTCTCATAAAATATTCATTTTAGTTCAGTAAATGTGAACAATTCCTAAGACCTTATTTACTTCACCTTAAAAATATACTGTAATATTTAGTAAAAATAATATTAGGTTAGTTAAAATATGTTCAATTCGGTAAAAATTAATTTCATTTCAAATAAAAGATAAAAAAAAAAAAGCTTATCAAAATAAGGTAAAGTAAACCGGGCTTCAATATTATTTAATTAATTAAGACCTTACAAAATATATTTATCCTTATTAGACCTTGCCACAAAAAAAAAAAAAAAAAAAAAAAAAAAAAAAAAAAGTGTCAAATCATATTACGAAAGACATGTTAAAAATGTACTACTTTCTTTTGTTTCTTTTCTATTTTACCTACTTATGTACTCTGTATTCTTTTTTAGCATTTTTTTTTTTATCTTTTCTAAAATGAAACCTCAATTTTTTTTGACGCATACCAAAACCTGTAATAGAATACGGAGTAATTTGAACTACTAATTGAGATGCCCATCGTAACTTAAACCATACATTTAACTCGGTCTAGGAGTTTGACATGATTTGAACATAGCATTCATTACTTCCTTAGGCCTTTCATCACCAAGTTGTAAGGGCTGATTAACAAGTAATAGCTTTCTTTATTATTTTGTTAATTTAGCACTACAATATTAATATAATATAGTCCAATTTATTTGCTGGACTATGCTAATTTACTGAATATTCAACTTGCTACTTCTACTAGAACTTGTCAACTTGGCTTTTCTACGCTATTGTTTTTGACTTTTTTTTACAAGTCTTGACTTAATTCCATTGGATCTACAAATCTCTGACTTGTTGACTCTAGTATGAGTCCTCTCAAACAATATTTTCATTCCTAGTTTTTTTGTCCTATTGACTATTGTACATTGCAATTTTTGGCTTTGGTTAAAAATTACAAATGTCATGTAAATTTGGAGATAAATCTAATAATACGACGATAAACACTGATTTGATTGGTTATTACTTATTAATGTTAATCAACTAAAAGGATTAGAGGTAGGAGATGGATTAATTAGTTTACGCTTAGATGGATTCAATTGGATTGTATTATATTCAAGTGAGAAGTTATTTGGTTTATATTGACTTGAGTTCATGTTAAGTTGTATTGTTAATTGGGTTATGAAAATTAGACCAAGATTTGTCCAATTCATTTTTTGTGTAAATTGACTAGAGTTGGAAAACTTTAGTTTTGATGGTAGACATTCACAAGAATCAGACGAACAGACTTGACCTAAATAATCTAATTTATATGTAAAACTCATTTCAGTCAATTAAAGTTAGATGGCCCGAAATTGATCTAAACTAAAATAAAAAATAAGTCGATAAAACTCAATCCATTCTTCATTTAAAATACTTTTCACCCAATTTCAGGTAATTAACTCCCCAAATAAACCCAACTCATACCCAAACCAAACGTCTCGATTTGCATATCGCAAATGCCACCTCAACACGGCCTTTAAATTAAAAAGTTGTGAATTTAAGAGATCACTAAAGGGTGGAAAAGTGACTTTTTGGGAAAATCTGTCATTTTCCTGTACTGAAAACGAAGCAAAGAGGGAAAATCTCACTTGTTTTAAAAAAAAGAAACGTATTTATAATAATAATCTTCAAATATCCACTTCTGGTGGGTTGCTTGCTTCTGTATCTGAAGAGTTGGCCACTTTTCTAAACCCATTAAAATATTTTACCAAGCTTTTCAGACGGCATGATATGAGAGGGATCCCATAAATGGTGATTTTGCATGCTTTGTCGGCCATTTTCATCTTTTATTTTCTTCTCAATCACATAAATTGTTAACTAAATGATTGTGTTTTTTTAACAATTTTATTAGATGGGGTTTTCAGTCTTCCTCTTAATCATCACATAAAGTTTATTCTAATTTGATTTTTTCAAAAATTATAATTATCAAATTGGATAAAGTTTTTGAGTGAAATTTCATCAAGTCAAATACTTTCTTCTGCCTAAAAATCATTTCTGTGGGAAAGTTGAAAACTTTTTGCCTAAAAAAGTTTTTTAAGGTATGCAAATTCTTTTCTTTCCTACACCATTGACTTCATTTTCAATGAATTTTTCACAAACAGTTCTGATTGCAGAACTTTGGGATGATTAAATTGGGTCTAGTTTGTTTGTAAATATACTATAATCTTGAATTTTTGTAATTTTTATGTAAAATTTTCAGTTTTTCTTTTGGGTGAATTGTGAACTGGGTTGTATTGATTTTGGGGTTTGAAACTAATTTTGTAATGGGTAGTTTAAATTTGTCAAATTATTACAAGATTGTGATAGTATTTCTTGTTGTAAATACCCTTTTGAGTGATCAAACAAATGGCCTTAATTTGGAGGGTCAGTACCTTTTAGATTTGAAGAGTAAAGTGGTTGATAAATTTGATGATCTGGGTAATTGGAATCCAATGGACCAAAACCCTTGTAAATGGAAAGGTGTTTTATGTAGTAATGATAGTAACCCAGTTGTAGAATCTCTTAATTTGAGCAATATGAATCTAAGTGGATCAATTTCTCCTAGTATTGGTGGATTGGTTCATTTGATTCATCTTGATCTGTCCTTTAATGGGCTTTATAAGGACATACCCAAAGAAATTGGGAACTGTTCCAATCTTCAAACTCTATCTTTGCAGAACAATCGTCTTGAAGGAAACATCCCTAAAGCGTTGTGCAATTTGTCTGCTTTGACCTATCTGAATGTCTGCAACAACAAGCTTTCTGGCCCTATTCCTGAGGTGCTTGGTAATATGTCTTCTTTGTCAGAGTTTGTGGCATACACTAACAGTCTCAGCGGTCCGTTGCCTCGTTCCATAGGGAACCTGAAGAACTTGAGAAGGTTTAGAGTGGGGCAGAATTTCCTTTCTGGTAGTATTCCTGCAGAAATAGGTGGATGTGACAGTATGGAGTTGTTTGGTCTTGCTCAAAATCATTTGAGTGGGAACATCCCTAAAGAGCTCAGTTTGCTGAGCAACTTGACTGAGTTGGTTCTTTGGGGTAATCAGTTATCAGGGGTTATTCCGTGGGAGCTTTCGAATTGCACGTATTTGCAAACTCTTGCTCTCTATCAGAACAATCTTGTAGGTGAAATACCTAAGGAGCTTATGAATCTTAAGTTCCTTAGTAGTTTGTACCTATACAGAAATGCTCTGAATGGGACTATTCCAAGAGAGATTGGTAGTCTTTCTGCAGCAAAAGAAATCGATTTTTCAGAGAACTTGTTGACTGGAGAAATTCCTACTGAAATTAGTAAGATTGAAGGGTTGGAATTGCTCTATCTGTTTGAGAATCAGCTGACAGGTGTGATCCCTGAGGAGCTTACAAACTTGAAGAATCTCAGTAAAGTCGATCTCTCGATAAATTTTCTGACAGGTACAATTCCTGTAGGATTTCAGAATTTGCCTCAGCTTCTGATGTTGCAGCTCTTCAATAATTCTCTTGGAGGTACAATCCCTCAAGAGCTTGGATTGCGTAGTCGGCTGTGGGTTCTTGATCTATCTTCGAATAATCTGACAGGAAGAATCCCTCAGAATCTTTGCAGAAACTCTAACTTAATTTTGTTAAATCTGGGTGCAAACAAGCTTTCAGGAAATATCCCATCTGATATCATCAGCTGCACACCACTGGTTCAGCTTCGCCTGTATGATAATCGTCTCACTGGAAGTTTTCCAACTGATATCTGCAAGTTAGTGAACCTCACTGCTGTTGAACTGGGAGTAAATCATTTCAGTGGTCCAATCCCACCTGAGATTGGAAACTGCAGGAACCTACAAAGGCTTCTATTGGCGTACAACCACTTCACATTGGCTTTGCCTGCATCAATTGGCAAGATTACGCAGCTGGTGGCCTTTAATGTCTCATCAAACTCACTCAGTGGACCTGTACCATCTGATATCTTCAAATGCAGCTTGCTACAACGTCTTGATCTTAGCAGGAACAATTTTGTAGGCACCTTGCCTGATGAAATCGGAACTCTTTCTCATTTGGAGCTTCTCAAGCTCTCTGACAACAGGTTCTCAGGTAGAATACCTGCAGTTATAGGGAACCTCCCTCGTTTATTCGAGTTGCAGATGGGTGGAAACTTGTTTTCTGGAGAAATCCCTCCAGAATTGGGTAGTTTATCAAGCCTTCAAATTGGTTTAAATATAAGCTACAATAATCTATCAGGGAAGATCCCCTCAAAGCTCGGGAATCTTGCGTTGCTGGAATATCTCTACATCAATAACAACCAGTTAAATGGCCAAATTCCTACCTCATTGCAGAGGCTATTAAGTTTACTCGGGTTCAACTTTTCTTACAATGACCTCAGTGGTCCTATACCTTCTATGCCTGTTTTTCAGGGTGCAGCTCTTTCGAGTTTTGCTGGCAACAAGGGTCTCTGTGGCGGGCCTCTTGGTCCTTGCAGCAACGGCGACTCTTCACTCTCAATTCCTGGTAATTCTGGAAAGGGTGGTTTCCGTCTTGGTAAAATTGTTGCTATAATTTCAGCTGTTATAGGTGGTGTTTCTCTATTCTTCATTGTGGTGATTTTATACTTAATGACTCGCCCAGTCGATATTGTTACCCCAGTGGAAGATAAGTCCCTCAGTGATATAGATTCAGATATGTACTTCTTTCCAAAGGAAGGATTTACTTTTGAAGACCTTCTTGCAGCCACTGATGATTTTCATGACCGATTTGTGATTGGTAGTGGAGCTTGTGGGAAAGTGTACAAAGCAGTTTTACCTTCTGGTAAAACTTTTGCTGCAAAGAAGCTGGCATCGAATAAAGAAGACGGAAACATCAATGACAGCTTCAGGACTGAAATTTCGACTTTAGGTAAAATCAGGCATCGAAATATTGTAAAGTTGCATGGGTTCTACTTTCATGAAGGTGCCAATGTTCTCCTTTATGAGTTCATGCCAAGGGGTAGCCTCGGAGAACTTCTTCATGGGAATTCTTATAATCTTGATTGGCAAACACGGTTTCTCATTGCCTTTGGTGCTGCACAAGGTCTCTCTTATTTGCACCATGATTGTAAGCCTCGAATTATTCATCGTGACATAAAATCCAATAACATACTATTAGATGAGAATTTTGAGTCTCATGTTGGAGATTTTGGCTTGGCAAAAGTAGTTGACATGCCATATTCCAAGTCAGTTTCTGCAATTGCTGGATCGTATGGATACATTGCTCCCGGTATGTTCTTTCTCCACCATTTCTTTCTTTTTCATAGCATATATAATTACATGTGTTTATTTGTACATTGGTAAAAAAATTTGCTAGTATCCTGTTATAATTTCTGTATAAGCATTTGCTGCATCATATTTGCTGATGCAAGTAATTTTCTTCCAATTTCAGAATATGCATACACCATGAAAGTCACAGAAAAATGTGACATATATAGCTACGGTGTGGTCATGCTTGAGCTGTTGACAGGAAAAACCCCTGTACAGCCAATCGACGATGGGGGTGATCTAGTTTCAT
The DNA here is from genome assembly GCF_948465745.1 of Chenopodium album. Taxonomy (NCBI): domain Eukaryota; kingdom Viridiplantae; phylum Streptophyta; class Magnoliopsida; order Caryophyllales; family Amaranthaceae; genus Chenopodium; species Chenopodium album. Next base: position 6,299,408 of record NC_137855.1, read on the forward strand.
GGGTCAGAAACTACGTCAAGAAGAATTCATTATCAACTGGTATTTTTGACACTAGATTAAACTTACAAGATGAGAGTGTTGTTGCTCATATGACAATGGTCTTAAAGATTGCTTTGTTGTGTACTAGTATGAATCCTCACGACCGCCCCACAATGCGGGCTGTTGTGTCAATGCTCATTGATTCTAATGATCAAGAAGGTCACTATAATCTCTTCCCAAGTAGGGATGTCAGTTATAAAGACGAACCATTACAATCGTAGATTTTTACTCTTTTTTCAGATCAGATTTTCTTTTGTATCTAGAAATTATAGTTGTTTAGCAGGGCAGAATATCCTTGTATCAATTACAATAAACGGCTAAGCTATCCAAAAAACTTGTATATATATGAAATAATGAGGTCCGGAGGGTTGACAAAAGATTTTTCTATTACAATCGGATTGCATCAAGGGTCTGCATTAAGCCCTTTTCCTTTTGCAACGGTTCTAGATGAATTAACTAGACCATTTCAAGATGAGGTTCCATGGTGTATGTTGTTCGCGGATGATATCGTTTTGGTGGATGAGACTAAGGACGGGGTTAATGTTAAGTTGGAGCAATGGAGGCAAAGGTTGGAATCTAGAGGGTTTAAGCTAAGTCGGAGTAAGACTGAATATTTGGTATGTCGTTTTGGCAATCAGAGGGGGACAAGCAATGAAGTGGTGAGTTTGGATGGAAAGGATTTGACCATGAGTGAATGTTTTAAGTATCTTGGGTCGATCATCCAGAAGAATGGTGACATTGATCAAGACGTAACCCACAGAATTAAGTCAGGGTGGCTTAAATGGAGAGCGGCCACGGGAGTGTTATGCGACCGCAGCATTCCCCTACAGTTGAAGGGAAAATTCTACAGGACTGCCATAAGACCAGTGTTGCTCTATGGTACAGAATGTTGGGCTTCTAAGAAAGAGCATATTAAAAAGATGGAGGTTACGGAAATGCGCATGTTAAGGTGGATGTGTGGAAACACTTTAAGAGATAGAATCAGAAATGAGGTTATTCGCAAGAAAGTAGGTGTGGCAGACATTGCAGATAAATTAAGGGAAAATCGTCTGCGTTGGTTTGGACATGTAAGACGGAGACCCGTGGGTGCACCGGTGCGAAGAGTGGAAGAGTGGGATCATGGAGGGATTAAACGAGGAAGAGGGAGACCAAAAATGACTTGGTTGGAAGGAGTGAGGAAGGATATGAAGTGCATGGATTTACGTGAGGATGAAGTTTTGGATCGTAAGGGATGGAGGAGAAAGATTTATGTTGATGACTACACGGAATAATCATATTTGGTTCATGTTAGCCGACCCCACTTTTGGGATTAAGGCTTTGATTGATTGATTGATTGATTGATTGAATGAGGTCCATATTGCTTGAAAATTCAGCTCATTAACAAGATTACATCTTACATTTTCTTGAACTCTTCCTTTATGCCTTCTGTCTGTTTATCTATTTTGTAGCTTAATAAGTACTTATTATGTAAAAATTTTGGCTCCAACCCGTGGATATACTCCTTGTGGTATACTCTTCAAATTATCTTCACTTTTTTCACGAAAATTAAGTAGGGTTCGGATAGTAGTTGAATTGATAGTTGTATTACTGTACCAGTATATTTTATATTTTATATCATTTGTACATACATATCTAGTAATCATCATGTGATATTAATACAATATTTCATTTTATTAAATGCTGCTTCTTTAAGTTTTTCTTTCCCTTTGGACAATTGAGATCTTGTTTGGATTTTGGTCTTTGGATAGAAAGATGAAGTCATTTTGACTATATTTAACTAAGAAGAAATCTCAAAAGGAGATTAATTTGTACCCAACAAAGTGGAAACCATGTGCCAAATAAAATTAACCAAACAAATGAACAAAATTGTATAGCAGTAATCCATAACAACATTTTCCTTGAGTGGAATGAGATCACCCACCATGTCAATTTAAAAACGATGAAATCATGAATGAAGTCATGTTACATTCTCCTTGTAAAGTATCATTGAATTAACACAAACTGTATAATACAATATATTTATAATACTAATATATAATATGCTTTTGATACTAAGGTATCTCCATTTATATTGAAAACAAATACTACTTTTTAGGAAACAAAATAATATTCCAATGGCTAGTGAAAAAGGTGAAGCTTTTTAGGAAGATGGGCAAGTCTCTTTAAATAGTATTAGTATATTCAAATTGCCCTAAAACTTAAGGGTCGGTATTCCTTTAAACATAGAAGAACACCTTACTAACGAGAGCTCAACTTTTAGGGCCTGTTCTGATTGACTGAATTGAGATGAAGTGAACTGAATATTTTATAAGAAGAGGATATTAGGAACTGAACTGAAGTTAAGCTGAAGAGAATAGGCCCCTTATAGTACATGTAAAACACTATCAACAATAAGATACATATTAAGTCAATCATTATCTTTCAATACATTGATGAAACATGGTAATAATACCCCTTTTGTCTAAGGAACCTTAGGAGAATGTTAATGTCCTTTACTTGCATTGATGGTAAACAAAATTTAAGAGATTTGAATATCAAACCTCATTCAATGAAAATCACATGTATTACTTAGCTAGAAATAAATTTCTATTAATCCACGTTTATAGTATACAGATAGATGTAGAATTAAAACCAATAAAAATCTACAATAATTTGTTGTTATCATTGTATTCTAATTTACTCATTGTACCAAAACAAAAAAAAACTTATTTACTCACAATGGTCACCCAGAGTAAAAGCCCGGAGTTGACACTAATTTGCAAATAAAATGTTGTACTTCGCACTATATAGGATTATCCGGTTATGTATATTTAAAAATAAATAATTAAGGGGAGATATATTGATGTAATTGTTGCACAATTAACATACCTTTATTGTGTTACATTTTTTCCCTAGTTGGAAAAATCACTACCATGTAAATTTGATCTATGACATTCTAAAGCTCCATAAATTTTAGTAAAATAAAACATTTCGGAGTTCTAACATACAATATGATACACATAACTATTCCATCCATAAATTTAGATACGCCGCCAAGAAATAGATGCCGCCAAGAAATATACGTTGTACGGAGTATAAAATCATCCATAAATTTTACTTTATTTCACTCATTAGAATAACTTTCATCATGCAAAGATAATGAATTTAAAAAAAAAGAAAATATGGAATTATTCCTTAAATGTCAACATATAAATTAAAAAAAAATAAAAAAAATAAAAGCTAAACGTCGCCCTCGAATATCTAACTAACGCCCGCAAAATAAATTAAAATTACAAATTTACCCTTTTTTAATCAAAAAAAAATTACCCCCTCAATTTACCCCCTTCTTCATACTACCCACCACTACCACCTCTTCATACTAACCACCACCGCCGCCGCCTCCTCCTCCTCTTTTAACCACCAACTCCTTACCTTCGGTTTCACGATCTACATAGCCGCGTTAATGACGAGTAAAGACAAAGGGAAGTCGATCGCCAGCGGAGAAAATGTTTTTTTTTTATTTTCTGAATTCGCGGCAAACGCCTAGATTTTTTCGCACGTCCTAAGCTCAAACGCCTAGTTCGTGCGAACAACCATGTGATTGTATGAAAAATCTAGGCGTTTGAGGTGAAACGCCTAGTTTTTTAGAATACCCTAGGTTGAAACGCCTAGTTTTTTCGAATAGCCTAGGATGTTTCGAAAAAACTAGGCGTTTCAGCCTAGGGTATTCGAAAATCCTAGGCGTTTGGGTTTCGAATTTTTTGAAAAATTAATGCGACGTACTGATTCCGTACGATTCGACGAGCCTTCGGCGAGCGTCTAAGGTTGTGTTTTGTCGTTGTTCATAAGATCTAACGAATTTGATTTTGCAAAATTTAAAAACTTTGTTTGATTTTGAAACTCACGGTGGTTGGGGTGGTTGTTCGATGAGCGTCAGAGGTCGTTGACCACTAGAAAGAACGGTAAAAAGTATTGTGTACAGTAAAATTGTGAAATTAAGGTAAAATTAATTATTTTAGTAATCGTTATTATAAGGATAAATATGTAATATTATTTTATTTTGCGGATGTTAGTTAGATATTCGAGAGCGATATTTAACAACCCTTTATGTCGAGGAAAAAAAGACCAAAAAAAATAGGAAAACACAGTACAAAAATACAAAATCGAACTCCTTTAAGAAGATTCATACGACAAAACTTTGTGTTATACAAAGCCAAGTACGTATTTAATTCAGGTAACGCCAAACTATCAATCCATTTCCACCCTACACGTGTACGCCCCTGATTTCTCCTTCTTCTTCCTTAAATTTTCCATTTTCTCTCTCCTCTTTTCCTTCCGACAAATGGCGTCATTTTACTCTCTCTCCCTGACTCTCACACCATCTTCACCTCTTTCTTAAAACTTCCATCTTTATCTTTTCTTTGATCTCCCAATTTTTCAAAAGAGAATCTGTAAGTTTTAATTTTTCATAATTTATTGATGAAATTATTGATTATATGAAGTGGGGTTTTTGTATTTTTTGGTAATTTTGTTTGTGATCAATTTGTTGTTGCTGATGTTGATGTTGTTAGGGTTTCGGAATCAACGATGATTTCGTTGCGAAGCGAGTCGCGGCAACAGCTTCATAATCATAGTAATAATCATAATAAGAGTGAATTGCAGTTGGCGAATTTGGCGTTTGATGTTAAATCCGATGTTTCTTCTTCTAATGTTAATTTGAACCATTTTAAGGGCGCTGAGTCTCGTGAAGGTTCTCTTCTTACTCCAATTTTTTTAAATAATTTTCAATTTTTTTTGGTGTTTATGAATTAATTATGATCTCTGAATTCTGGGTTTCATTTTTTTTTCTTTCTTTTTTGGGTGATTGTTGTGAATCTTGTGATGATTAATAGTGTATTCGTTTCATGTTTCGGGTGTGTATAGAGAGTCGCGAAGGGCAGTGATGTAGACGAGAATTAATGTTATGTTATGGGGACAATTCCATATTCTAATACTTGAAACACTAATCTAGCCACAATCCTTATAATTGATAGTGGAATAACTAAGAAGTTTATTTTATATTACTATATTAATCTTTCAGGTAATGATATTCTTGGCACTTAAATTAGATATTAATTCTGTCCTAAATTGATTGTCACACTAACCTTTGTGTATTGTTTTACAATTTTATGTGATAAGTTGTTTTAGTTGGATGAGAGAGGGGGTGGAACCATAACTATAGGGGATGGGAATATATGGGTAATTAAATACTTCGTATTAGTGAGTTCATGCCGTAAAAAGAAGAGTGACATCTAGTTTGGGACGGAAGTGAAGGGAAAAAAAGAGTGGCAATTTATTTGGGACAAAAGGAATATGAATTATGAAGCAAAGGGGTCTTTTTTTTTTTTTTTTTTTTTTTTTTTTTTTGAGGGAAACGCAAAGGGGTCATTGTATATGAATGGATTAAAATTATGTAACAGGACCATGGTGGATTATGTGCTAGTTTTGAATCTTGGTAATCTTGTGATGTTTCTTCAAAAAAAGATTCAAGCTCTTCATTGTTTATATCAAACTGAGTTGGAAGCCTATTATTGGATGGGCTTCTTGCTCACTGGTATTCTGGGAACTAGTGCCAAATTTACAGCCAGTCTGTGGCGCTTCAGTTTGTGGGTAGGTGAAGGAAGATTGCATTATTCGCTATTATGTTGTGCTAATATTCACTCTAATATTTTTGGATTGGATGTAGAAGAAGACATGTTGCTGGGTGCTGCACACCAGTTGTACAAGAGTGGTGACTATAAGCAGGCTTTGGAGCATAGTAATACTGTCTATGAGAGAAATCCGTTACGGACTGATAATCTTCTTCTTTTGGGTGCTATACACTATCAGGTTATTGTTTTTCGATATTGGTTGTGTTTCTGGTTTATTTTTTAAACAGACTTCAGCTGTTCCTTACCATTTGTTTTGTCATTTTGCAGCTGCATGATTTTGATATGTGCATTACTAGAAATGAAGAGGCTATACAAATTGAGCCCCATTTTGCAGAATGTTTTGGCAACATGGCAAATGCATGGAAGGTGTTTATAATGCATTGACATGAGATCTATTAAAGCTTTAAATATATATAATGGCTGGAATGGACTTCAATTCTTGGTTTCTGTATGCTTCTTACAGGAAAAAGGAAATGTTGATGTTGCAATCCGCTACTATTTAATTGCTATTGAGGTATGTTCTTAGTGGCATATCTGATATATGCATATTATGTTGTGTGGCTGATCAGGCTGACCTTTGATTTGTTTTGAAATGGAATTTTGTTATTAATTATGGTTGGTATCAAAGTGGAAGCACAATTGTGTTTAAAGGAATATCCAGTTCAGCCTAATTGTGTTTAACATAAACCTATATAAATGTTGATTTTAAAGTGACCAAGTCGAATCTTGTTCTTTCCCTAAATTTTATTACAGTCTCATTTTCTTGTTCCTAATGTTCAATGATTTTTTTTTATTTTTTTTATTTTTACATTATGCTTACAGCTCAGGCCAAATTTTGTGGATGCCTGGTCGAACTTAGCTAGTGCGTACATGCGTAAAGGGAGATTGAATGAGGCAGCCCAATGTTGCCGCCAGGCTCTGGCATTAAATCCTCTTTTGGTTAGATCTTTGTTCCTGAATGCCACAACTTTGTATTTATTCCTTCTTCCTCCCCCCCCCCCCCCCCCACCACCACCCCCGTCTCAACCATTGTCAAATATGGTTCAAAGTCAAAAGTCTGGATTTCAATGGCATATATTGGCTAAACTTTCTGTGCATTTGATCAGGTCGATGCACATAGCAACCTTGGGAATTTAATGAAGGCACAAGGCTTAGTGCAAGAAGTAAGTCCTACACTATGTTGTGTTGCTCCTTTCTCTTAAAGAGATATGTTAGTTACTCATGGTTAAAGTGATGAATATAGCAGTTCGTCTGATAAGATGTTGGTCAATATTGAAGATAAGATATATTGTTGTATTCTTGCTCTTATTTCAAGTTGCATCTAGCTTTTTTCATTCTTTTTTTTCTTTTCCTTAAATTTATTGGGTGGGTGTGACGAGGAAAGATGTCCTGGGTGAAGTGCTTGTGTTTGTTGAAGGTAAATGCTTGTTGTAAACCGTTGCTAATTTTGGTGGTCTGTTACCTATAGATTGACCACACCAATATGGCAACGTGTAATGTTTAAGATTATGTTATCTAGCAGTAATCTCCATCTCCATCTACCATGGACTCTAAATTGCTTCTCCTTTCTTCCATCTCATCCAGTCTTTCAATTTTGGACTTACTGTATACTGGTTTTCAAAATATTATTTTATTTTTTTTTTAAAAAAAACTTTTAAGCCTATGTCTGCTTAAAGCATTTCTCTTACTTTTTGTGTTTTGGTTTTCCAGCTCCATGCTATTCTTAACCCTTATACTTCATCCTTCAGTTGATTTCCTTAAATGCTCACCCTATTGGTTTTTTTGAAGAGATTAAAATGGTAGATGTCATTATAACAAGTAATGTGGCTCTCATTATTTTTTATATTTCTGTTCACCTTAATCACCAGTAGAGTTACTGATTGGAGTAATACATGTCCTTAACTGTCTTGATTTACAGTCCAATACAGATATCAATTCTTAGCTACAGGGCAGGCTCAGATGTTGGTTGGTCTAGTTGTTACTTCCATCTCCGAGACTCCATATTCTAGAATCTATTTTTGTGCAGGCATATAGTTGCTATCTTGAGGCTTTACGTATACAACCAACTTTTGCGGTTGCATGGTCAAATCTTGCTGGCCTTTTTATGGAATCGGGTGATCTTAATCGGGCGCTTCACTATTACAAGGTAGTTAGATCTCATTTGTTTCCCTTTCTTTCCCTACTTCTTGTCTACTCCTGTGTGCAGATTAAGAATGTACTTTTTTTCCCCCTAAATCAAAAAAACCACTTGTGACCTTTATTTTTACTTTTCCTCAGGAAGCTGTGAAACTTAAACCATCCTTTCCTGATGCATATTTAAACTTGGGAAATGTTTACAAGGTAAATTGGTGTGTACTGTGTAGTGCTTATTGCTATGATGTTGAGTAGGTTAGTCAACTAATTGGTGCATGAAGAAAATCATTCCTTTATCTTTACTTTTTACAGGCTTTGGGAATGACTCAAGAAGCTGTAACGTGCTACCAGCATGCTCTTCAGGCACGACCAAACTATGCAATGGCATTTGGTGAGCTTCTAGCTATTTATTATCTGCCTCAATTACTTCTTATAATTATTAATAGTTTTGAGATTTTATAAAAATTTATAACAATGATTTCTTAATTGTGATGTTCTGGTTGTTTCTTCCCAAAATTGACAATGCTTTTTACACCCATTTCTGTGGATGGAATTACGTTCTTTTTTTGAACCTTGGGTTTGCAACGATAACTTGGTATATCCCAAGCTTTCGAAGACAACAGCGAATTGCTTCCTAGTTCCTACCATTGGTCCAATGGATAAAAGTCAGATTTTGCTTCACAAATTATAGAGCTTGCACTATAAAGTAGGCCCTGTCCATTGGTAGAAGTTTGCTGTGTTTAGGAAATTATATTAGCTATGCTCCTACTCCACCTTATTTAAAAATTAGAATAACAAAATGTCAATTATGTACAATATCTTATTTCCCCTCTATTTTTATAGATTATCTTGAAAGTATAGAGATGGACACTTGAAATATCTTTAGTCATGCTATTGAAAATACCCCTTTATTCAAAGCAAATACCTTCAGTAATGAGGTGGAGGAGTTATTATAGAGAGCCTGCAAAAAATTGTGTAAAAACCATTAGAAGGATTTATTTTGCAGAAAGAGTGGGCCTTGGCATATCCACACATGCCTTGGGAGTTGGCCCTGGAAACATATGTAAGAGTGCCCCCCTTTTTTTCTAACGTCAATTGGACTTTCACAAAATCTGGATGTTAATTTAGAGTCAAACAGATCTAAACTAAACAAGTTGATTATCATACTTATGAGTATGAGTCTCACAAGTTCGCACAAGTTTTTACGGAAACTCAGAGAATCAATTTACTCAACTCTTATTTAAAGTAGAAGTACATTCCTATAACCCCTTATATAATATGTATTATTAAACTCTAGATTCCCCCAAATATATGAATAAAAAGATAAATGATACTTGCAGAATTTCAACTTTCCTAATTTACATATGAAATTCTTCATCATAAACTAAAAAGATTTGTTATGTTTATGCTATAAAGACGCAGTTACTTGTTTATGATCTGTTGCCTTCAATTTAAAGTTGGGATATTTGATTGCACAAAGTTTTTTTTGGTTTTATATTATAAACTCAGTGCATATTTTTTGAAATTTCCACCAAATTAACTGTATGTTTGTGATATGGCATTGTGGTCTCACCAATGCCAGGTAATTTGGCTAGTTCGTATTATGAGCAAGGGCAGTTGGATTTGGCAATTCTTCATTACAAAGAGGCCATTAATTGTGATTCGGGATTTCTGGAGGCTTACAATAATTTGGTTTGTTTCTGGATACCTGTTGATTGTGAGGAATCAGGATGTATATTCTGCATATTCTCATGTTACTAGACCTGATTTCTTATGTTCTCTTGGTTAAGGGTAATGCACTTAAAGATGTGGGCAGAGTTGATGAAGCAATTCAATGCTATAATGTAAGTTTTTTCAGCTGGAAAAATGTTTATTATCCTGGATTTTACACTTACTAATTGTTTTCATCTAATACATTGATTTATTATTCTTTCTTTAGCAATGTCTATCACTACAACCCCATCACCCTCAAGCTTTAACCAACCTTGGAAACATTTATATGGAATGGTAACACTTCTCTTCGTTTTCCTCTATTAGTCTTTTTATATTCCTTGGGCTTTTGTTTGGGTATGTCTCGTACAGCTTTTACTAGCAGATATATTTTTTGATCAGGAATATGGTGGCAGTGGCAGCTACTTATTATAAGGCAACTTTGAGTGTCACATCTGGATTATCTGCTCCCTTTAACAATCTGGCAGTTATATATAAACAGCAGGTAATTTGATCATCTGGTTTCTTAGTTGTTTATATCTGATTTTCTTACACTCAAGTCTTCGGTCTTCCTGACTATTTTTTTTTTATTTTTTTTTATAGGGAAATTATGCAGATGCTATATCTTGCTACAACGAGGTTTTACGTATTGATCCAATGGCTGCTGATGGGCTTGTGAACAGAGGAAATACTTATAAAGAGCTTGGAAGAGTGACTGAAGCACTCCAGGATTATATTAATGCTATCAACATACGACCAACCATGGCTGAAGCACATGCTAATCTGGCTTCAGCTTATAAAGACAGGTAAGAATAATACTACAAATATACTTTTAGTTTTGTCGCTGAGCTGAGTAGTAATACATGGAGCATTCGTCTTGCAGTGGACATGTGGAGGCAGCTATTAAAAGCTACAAACAAGCATTGCAATTACGCCCGGATTTCCCAGAAGCAACTTGTAATCTTCTCCACACTTTACAGGTACTAGTGAGAGATGAAGGTAGTTTAGAATAGAAAGTATCTGCTGTGAAGTATTTAGGTCAATTTGAAAACAACTTATGGCTTAGTGCAAAGATAATGTATACTAGTAAATTCAGTGTTTTCTCATATTTTACATTTTTTTTTTTAATTACAATCGGATTATTGTATTATACTTAGCATTATTCAAAGTTTTTCCATCAGTTTTGGCATAAGGATTTTTTTGATGCTTAAATTGGAGTATGATCATGTTCCTGTCCTGTGGTGAATGCATTCATGCTCAACTTCCATTGCCAGTTATATTGAAAGTTCTGTCAGATGTAACTATTAATTTGTCACTTTCTTACAGTGTGTTTGCAGCTGGGAAGATAAAGACAAAATGTTTGCTGAAGTTGAGGGAATAATCAAACGACAAATTAAGGTTAGAGAAGCACTTTTTATATGTAAATTTCTGTGTATCTACCCCGGGATTGTTAATGCTGTATATAACATGGAAGTATTCGGCTAACTTTACTTTTGATTATATTGAATTTGATTTCAGATGTCAGTTCTTCCTAGTGTACAGCCTTTCCATGCAATTGCATATCCTCTCGATCCAGCACTGGCTCTTGAAATCAGGTATCCTTGCTTTTCGATTTCTGTCAACAGGAAGTTTTAATGTGAGGTCTAACTTATATCTTCCATCTCCTAGCCGCAAGTATGCGCAGCACTGCTCAGTGGTTGCATCCCGTTTTGCAATGTCTCCCTTTAAGCACCCTCAACCTATTCCAGTCAAGAGTGAAGGTGGCTATCAGAGGCTTAGGGTTGGGTATGTCAGATGATCTAGTTGTGTCATATCAATTGGAGTTTCTGGTGCCATATTCATAATATGTGTTTGGGCTTTGCAGTTATGTGAGCAGTGACTTCGGTAATCATCCTCTTTCACATCTGATGGGTTCTGTGTTTGGTATGCACAATAGAGAACATGTTGAGGTATGTCACTATGTCTGTGGCTATATCCTGAAGTTTAGTTTCTACCTGTTTTTTCTATTTGGTTTCTGTCCTCTTTTTTTTTGTGGTAATGAGATAAAGCTTACTCCTTAGGTTTTCTGCTATGCATTGAGCCCTAATGACGAGACTGAGTGGAGACAACGAACTCAATCTGAAGCTGAGCATTTTGTGGATGTTTCTGCTATGTCATCAGATATGATTGCCAAAATAATTAACGAAGATAACATACAAATTCTTGTGAACCTCAATGGCTACACCAAGGTAAGTATAATTAATCTGTTCATCATCTCGCATCATTTATTAGAAGTCATTTGCATTACTTCCAGCAGGAGCCTCTCAAATTTTTTTCTTTTATATTCCTTTCATGTGAACACAGGGTGCCAGAAATGAGATATTTGCCATGAAACCAGCACCTATTCAGGTTTCATACATGGGCTTTCCAGGAACGATGGGTGCATCATACATTGACTATCTGGTTACTGATGAGGTTGGAGGGAAAAGTTCTTTTGCTGCGAATGCATGTTAAATTGATCCTATTTCTTTTTGCCTCTCCCCTCCATAAATGCTAATAAGTAATATCTTTACTCCTCCATTCCAGTTTGTATCTCCTTTCCGTTCTGCTCATATTTACTCCGAGAAGCTCGTTCATCTCCCTCATTGCTATTTTGTAAATGATTACAAACAGGTTGTGTTTCCTGCCTTTTTTAATACCTTTGTTTTGTCTTGTACAAAAGTAATTATTCAGCTAATTCGGCATTTTTTTTTTACTCAGAAAAATAGAGATCTATTGGATCCAAATTGCCACCCCAAACGCTCAGATTATGGCCTTCCAGAAGACAAATTCTTGTTCGCATGCTTCAATCAACTATACAAAATGGATCCTGAAATCTTCACTGCCTGGTACATTTTTCATTTTCTTTCATTCTCTTTCATTCCATATGATATGCATAGCTACCTACAGCAATTTTTGTCTTCCTTATTGTATTATGCAATCACTTCTTTTCTAAATAACAGTTGATATCATGCTTTTTGTTTCAAGGTGCAATATTCTCAAATCTGTACCAAACAGTGCCTTGTGGCTTTTGAAATTTCCAGCCGCTGGAGAATCAAGACTACGTGCATGTAAGTTGGTTTTATTCCTTATTTTTGAAAAGGAATTTTTTTTTCTTCGATAATTATCATGTATACAAATATTCTGACCATAATTACTTTTAACTAGTTAGTGCTATCTCCAAAATTTAGAAAGTACCTTCACACACATGCCTGCTCCAACTGCAGACCTCTACCTATAACTGACCATAATTACTTTCACTAGAAAGTGCTTTTCTCCCAAATTTAGAAAGTATATTCATGCCTGCTCTATCTGCAGGCCACCATCAAGTTATTTTTTATCATCATTATTCTTCATTTGTTACAGATGCTGCTGCTCAAGGAGTAGGGCAAGATCAGCTTATATTTACAGATGTTGCTGTGAAAAATGAGCACATCAGACGCAGTACTTTGGCTGATCTATTTTTGGACACGTAACAGCTTTTCCTAATTTCTTTTATTATTAATGGGTAGTCTCGTACTATTGATTAATCTTGCTTCAGTTTTCGTTGACGCATGAATGTTGTCTTCCAGGCCGTTATGTAATGGACACACTACTGGCACAGATATCCTCTGGGCTGGTCTACCGATGATTACTTTGCCTCTAGAGAAAATGGCTACTAGAGTTGCTGGCTCACTTTGTCTTGCTACTGGACTTGGCGAGGAGATGATAGTGAACAGGTAACCATTAATGGTATTTAAGTGGTTTAATAGATTAGTTGAATTATTGCATTTTCCTCATGCTACAAAATTTTTCATCTGCACATTATCATATTCACATCCTATAAAGTGGATATGTATATACTTTGGATAAGGGTTTTCCCTTCTGAGAGAGATTCATCAGTTAATGGGCATGATAAACTACATTAAGTTGTCTGCCGTGCAAAATTTTTGTTTCCTTGCTAATTAAGTTTAGCTATTAAGAGGAGCTTTGATCTCCCATTGACCACTCTGTTCTTGGTATTGATAGTATTGAGGAGTATGAAGAGCGGGCAGTTTCACTGGCATTAAATCCTTTGAAACTCCAGGCCCTTAGAAATCAATTGAAGGCTGTCCGTTTGACTTGCCCCCTGTTTGACACTACTCGTTGGGTGAGATCTCTCTCCCTCCCTCTCTCTCCCTCTCTCTTTCTGTGTTATTGACGACTGACTGAACTTTTCACTTGGATTCCCAGGTTAAGAACCTTGATAGAGCTTTTTTCAAGATGTGGAATTTGTATTGCACAGACAAGCATCCTCAGCCATTCAAGGTCACTGAAAATGATATGGATTTTCCTTTCGATAGGTAGTAAAAACTAGCTGAACGGGATTGTACATAGCTTGTAGAGTACGCACATACTTGGTATATATCATTAGTGCTTGATGATACCTGAAGAGGACTTTTTTCTTTCAAGGTAAGGGGTCCTCTGATAATGATTGGGAGTTGTAACATTTAGAAATAAGTAATGTGATTATTATGTGCTTCTGATCTATCTAGCATGTAATTGAGGGTTGAGCGATTCGCCTGTTAACATATTATGTATCATAGCAGCAGAGGTAGAGAGAGTGATGTTCCCCTGGCCTTCACAGGTTTATCCTCCCGGTTCTTTTTTTCCCCTCGTCTTTGCATTGCTTTCTGCCTAGCAGTTGCAATGTTGTTGTATGTACAATTATTATTTTTGACTACGAGATTTAAGATGATCAGCATTATATATGCAATAATGCAATATATACTCCTTTCATCCATTTTAAATTGTGCATTACTGAGGGTGAAAATATACTACCTCCGGTTCAATTTACTCGCAACAAAGAGGTATTATTTGTGAGACATTAAATATTCCTTTGTTGCGAGTAAATTGGACCGGAGGTAGTATATATACCGGAGTACATCATATTGGTTTGCAACATGATTAAATGATGTATTGAAGTAGTAATCTAAAAATGATAAAAGTTTAATAGACTTAGAGCATGTTTGAATTAATTTGAGAGATCCATTTCAATGTCCTCCCTAACCCATGCAGTATTCACGTACATCACTTGATTGATATTTGAGCATAATATTTACACTAGCCTAAGGGCTTGTTCACTTCAGTTTAATTTCAGTTCAGTTTAGTTACAATCAGTTCAATTATGTACAGATTAGATCCTAATTTCCTTCTCTCATAAAATATTCATTTTAGCTCTATTTAGTTCAGTTCAGCTTAGTTCAGTTTAGTAAATGTGAATAGGCTCTAAGTCACTTGATTGATATCTGTATTTTGAGTCCAATGCACGATTTTTTACTTATGCTATAATGAATTTTATTATTAATTCAACAATAATTTGCCAAAATACAAAATTTAATTTTCAAGTGACATAAAAAATTGATTGATTGATTTTAATAACTATACCAAAGACATTAAGGGCAACTGAATATTGTTCGTTTTGGTATTGATTCAAAAAGGCAAGCATTAAGTTAGGTGTCACTTAGCACTTTCCTCAATTAATCAAGTATATTGCTCGAGGCCTAAATACTACGGAGTAGTTAAAGATAGTAATAGAAAATTTACATTAACGAATGTACCAGTCAAAATGGATCGATTAAAAAAACGGAGGGAATATTTTCCAATGGACAATGGTTAATGGTTTATGGATTGTGTTTCCTCCCTCTCATAGTCTCATTTCCTCTCTTCTTCACCATAATAAGAAACCAGAAGAATGATATCAACTGCAAAATCAATCCTTCGAAACTCTCTCCTCCATTCTCACCCCACCTTCCCATCACCATTACCTTCAACCCCTTTCTCTCTCCTCCATCTCAACTCCCCCTTCTCTCTCCTCTCCACCTTCTCCTCCAATGGCGGAAACCCCACCTCCTCCAATGGCGGAAAATCCCTTTCCTCCTCCACCAAAAACGACGACTACTTCGCCGCAATCCACCACATCTCCAACATCGTTCGCCGCGACATTTACCTCGAACGAACCCTAAACAAGCTCCGAATCACCGTCACCAACGAGCTCGTTTACCGCGTTCTTCGGGGGTGCTCTCGTTATGGGATCCAGTCTTTCCGCTTCTTCAATTGGGCGCGATGTAATTCTCTCTCCTCTTATTCTCCTACTTCGATTGAATACGAGGAATTGATCAAAACCCTAGCTAGAACTCATCATTGGGAGACAATGTGGAAGGTTCTTCATCAGCTTTGTAAGGAATCTTCCTTGAATTTCTCAACTGAGGTAATTGAATTTGTAATTCGTGAGTATGGTAGTAAAGGGTTTATTGATGAAGCTGTTAGGGTTTTTAATTCTTGCCCTAAAGTTTTTAAGTGTGAACAAACTGTTGGTGTTTATAATTCCTTGTTGTTTGCTTTGTGTGAGGGGAAGAATTTTTATGGGGCTTATGCTTTGATTAGGAGAATGATTAGAAAAGGGGCTATCCCGAATAAGGAGACGTATTCGGTGCTCGTTAATGCGTGGTGTAAGGCTGGGAAGTTGAGGGAGGCTCAGGAGTTTTTGGAGGAGATGAGTAAGAAGGGATTTAATCCGCCTGTTCGAGGCCGGGATTTGTTGATTGATGGGTTGTTGAATGCTGGTCATATTGAAAATGCCAAGGGTTTGGTTAGGAAAATGGCTAAGGAAGGGTTTGTGCCTGATATTAGGACGTTTAATTCGTTGTTGGAAGCAATTTGTAAGTCGGGGGAGGCTGAGTTTTGCATTGAATTGTTTAGTGATGTGTGTAAATTGGGGCTTTGCCCTGATATTGATACCTATAAGATTATGATTCCAATTGTTGCTAAGTTGCATAAGTTGGATGAGGCGTTTAGGCTGCTGCATTGCTCGATTGAGGAGGGTCATAAGCCTTTTCCGAGTTTATATGCACCGATTCTGAAGGCATTGTGTAGGGCTGGACAGTTTGATGACGCCTTTAGCTTTTTCAGTGACATGAAGATTAAAGGGCATCTGCCAAATAGGCCAGTTTACACGATGTTGATTAGGATGTGTGCTCGTGGGGGTAGATTTGTTGAGGCTGCAAACTACTTGGTTGAGATGACTGAGATAGGCTTGCCACCTTTGTCGAAAAACTTTGATATGGTCACTGATGGATTGAAGAATATTGGGAAGCATGACCTGGCAGAAAGGATAGAGCAGTTAGAAGTGTCTTTAAGAGGTGCTTGATATGTCAGATGATTGCGGAGCACAATTTTATGGTGCTTAATGATGTGATAAGGTCATCACGCTTGTTGATGGCAGAGATGTGACTTCAGCTCAAAGAGGCATATTCATGGGAAGAGTGGTAAGATTTCTATCATCCACCTCTTTTTTTTATTCTTGTTAAATCTTGCCGTATGCTTGGTTTACTAATCAGGCCTCTGGCTTTAATTGGTTGCTTGTATGATCCGTAGACTGTAACCTGAAATAATTACCACTTAGCAGATGTCTCCAAAGAGATTAACATTATGCATCCAGGTTCTTAAATTTATGCTTTTTTCTATCAGAGTGGTCTGAGAAGTGAGAACATTTAGTTGAGGGGATAAATTAAAATGCAACCTAAAGTGTTTATGTTACTCCGTAATTATGATAAGCAATAACTATGATAAGCGATAATCCTATTGTTCCATGCTCTTTTATTCTACATTAGTGAGAATATGTTTGCTGAATAGGTCATTATATGCTTTTAAAATCAGGTCTTTTCATGTATATTTATGGCTGTAAAGTTGGTATCTTTGATTTTTTATCCAGTGTTTAATTCTTGAAAATCCAAGGTCTATCTTTTCACATGAATGAGACTAATGAGGAATTTGGAAAATACTTAGAGAAGAGGGACAGCTGGAAAAATGTGTAGTAATCTTTCATTTGTGAGTATAAACTTAGGTTACAGCTTACTAGAGTATTGATTCACGAGTTGCCCGTGGTTTTCATCATGCCAATATTTTAGTGTATCTTAATGATATAGATCGTTAAACTTTGGTAGTTAATTGAGCTTTGGCTTACTATTATGTGCTGTTGTGTAATATCCTGCACTCCTGCAGCCATATCAGGTTGTAACTTAGAAATGAACCCGAACCCGATGAGCGTAACTTGGTGATAGAATTGTGTAACAGCTTTTCTTCCGCACATTTCCCCATCATGAAAGTTGATTTTGGCATATTCCAGTATGAATTTAATATTGTGCTTCCACTACATCCCAATCTTAAAAAGAACATTTAGCTATAGAGATCTTTGGCTTTAACTTATTGTTTGGATGGGAGGAAATGAAGAGAAAGGAAGGGAAGACAAAGGGAGGGGGACAAATCACTTTGTTTTGGATAATGGATTGATGGAAGGAAGGGGAGGTAAAAGGACGGATTCATTTTTCCTCCCTTTTTTTTTTATTTAACACTATCCTTCTAAATTGGAGTGATTTGGAGGGAAAATGAAGCTCCACTTTCCCCTTCCCTTCTTCCTATTTCTTTCCCCTTCCTTTCCCTTCTAAATTGTTATCCAAACATGAAAGTATGTTGACATTCTAATGTAATGATGTAACCTTTACACTTATACCTTCTGATTTAGACCCCATGTCTAAGGATTTAAATGCATCATCATATCATATGCATAATATTAGTGCTTGTGATGAGATGAAATTTTTTTACTGCATTTCAGGGGGTATAGTAAGAAGCATTTACGTCACTTGCTGAGCAGTGTCATGAATACCCAAGTGCAAAATTTGACCACCAGGCTGTGAATTAATTCATCGCACTTGTCCTGTAAGAGCTCCAAAACTGATGATTGATTGATTCTACTAGATCAAGCTTATCTGACTGACTACCTTTAGCTCCTTGGGACTCATCGCTCCTGTACCTCCCTTTCTCTCTCTGTCGCTCTCTCTTCCCTTATTTACCATAGGTTGGAGTTGTCAATGAGCAGCAGTCAAGTCAAGTGAAGAGCCTGGTTTACTTTTTTCCAACTTCCAGATCTTGAGCTTGAAGATCTAAGCGTCGGTATAAGCTGTTAAAGAGGATATCTTCCTTAGGACAATGTTATAAGCTGTTTAGATTGTTGTATCTTTATAGACACACTTATGATTAATCTAGTTCAGATACCTTAACTTTACTGTTGTTGGTTTTCTATCAAGTTTTTTGTGGATTCTTAGAAACATTGTACAGTACTTTAATTCAATTTTGATTTGAACCTATCTTAGCCTTAGCCAAAACATAGTACGGAGTATAAATTTGTGGTGACTCCAAATCAAGGCTTCTGTAAGACTAACCTTACACATTTTACACTCCAAATCAAAGCCTTAATAAATTGATTTTTTTTGGTTGGGGCAAATAATTAGGGACTGAGGGAGTAGAATCTAACAAAATAATTTTTTTCTTACGCTTTTGCTCATATAGTTCTCTTTGATCATGCTGTACCTTTATAATGCCAATAAATTAATAACGTTCATTACTATATATTAATAATGTTCCAATATAGTATTTAACAAGCATGTCTAACTTCCAATAAATTATTAACGTTCATACTATATATTTAATCTACAAGACTACAAGTTGCGTATGAAAATTACCATTTTATACTGATCATCAGTGTGGTCATCCACAAAAAATAGGTTATATTGAACTAAAAAATCGAATCCCTCCCCGCGAACTAGTGAATTATGTTTAGTATAAGTACAATCAATTACCTTATCATAAAGTCAAATAATTAGCCTTTAAACAAAAGGAAAAATAACAAAAATCATCCGAACTATTGGGTATCTTTGCATTTTAATCCAAACTAGTCTTTAAATTAGAATAACCAAAGGGGTACTTGCTCACTATGTTACTCGGACTCTTTCATTTACCTCACGTGTCCGTGTCGACACGACTCGTGTCGGACACCGACACCGACACTTGGACACTTCATTTTCAACTAAAAACACAATTTTTTTTCAAGAAAATGGGCGAGTCCGATACTTGGACACCCGTGTCTAATTGGACACTTCATCCGAGTCCAAGTAACATAGCTAGCTCAGATTAGTTTAAACAAGTTAGTAACCTTGCATAATTGTGGTTGATGACTAAATGCAATTCATACACAAAATTTTTCCAGTTCGGATGTACTTGTTACCAAATTAACAAAGAAAATATGATTCTAGATACAATACGTTAAAGAATGAGTTGTTAGTCAATCATTGACCGCACTGCGAGAAGAAATTCGTTTAGCATTCAATCTAAAGTTAAAATTATTACATAGATATTCACATTGTTTTTTCTTCGAACTACGTTCAGTCTATTCATAATTTAATGTGTCCAAATGGAGAGTACAAAAGAGTAATTACAGGATCAACAACCACGGCAACAAATTGATTGTGCAAGTTCTTCTCCTTCACCACTCACTTCACACTAAGGTAAGCTAAATGTGGTAAAATATTCCAACCTTGCCACAATAAATAACTAACCTCAGAAAGAATTTTCAGAATACAAAGATGTTTGTAGACTTGTCATTGACCTGAACTTGCAGCCACATTAGAACTTTCTAGAAAGCCTATCTGCATCACGAAGCTCCTCATCATTGGTCTCTGCCCGTACCTGCTTATCAAAGGCAACCTGCTAGTCTCTAGGAAGTCTTCAACTAAAATGGGGATCACTATCCCCCCACCATCAACTAAGAGGAGAGAAACGCTGCCATCTTCTAAAAGCTGTCAAGAAGAAAAAATCTTCCTGATATACCCTCCACTCAGCCACCTATTTTTCCATATACATAGAAGTATTTGAATTTAATCCTGGTTGAATAAATGAAACTCATACATCAACGATACAATACCAACATAAAGATTGAATTTTAAACAATGAAAGACTATACACACATAAATAGCGAGATCACTTGCAAAGTAAAACAACCAGAATCATAGCATGCAGTTATACACACACAAATCGTGATTTTAATTTTTAAAATACATTATGCACAAATTATAAGACATGGTAAGCAGTATGAAATTTTGGAAGGGGCAATGCATATGGAGAATATAACCACAACTTACCTTCCAGAGGTCATAACAAGATAGATGATCTAATATTGAACTAGCATAATTTGTTTGTACAAAATAACGACAAATTATAATAATTTCTCAAGTAAAATACTTGAATATTCAAGGTCCAAAATATTTGCATACATCACAGCTACTGATAAACTTCTGAAGCAGGTCCTTATTTGAGTCACTTAAATCATCAGAAGACAAGAGGCCAACAAACAATGAGAAAGTGTCTGCATCAGCTTCAAATCGCTTGCCAACCATAATATCACAATAGTATAATGCATTTGATAAGTCATTATTGAGAACATATCCTCTGATGATCGTATTATAGGTTAGATCATTAGGGGGGCAACCATCTTCCTCCATTATCCTCAACACTTGAGCAACTTCATTCATGAGCCCTTTCTTGCAGAAACCTTTGACCATTATATTGTATGTTTTAATATCAGGTTGCAGACCCTTTGATACGAGATCGAGAAGAATTTTGCTGCATCTTCAAGCTGTCCAGTCTCACACAAGTTGTCTATTAGGATATTGTAGATAACAATATCTGGCATAACACCATTATTCTCCATATCTTCGAGTAATTTCACTGCCTCGTCAAGCCGTGCATTTTTGCAATGGCTGTCAAGCAAGGAGGCATAGGTGACAAGATCTGGAGTAACTCCGGCAGCAAACATTTCCTTGAACAGCTTGCGCGCATGTGGGAGTCTATTGGCTTTGCAGAGTCCATCGATAAGAGTGTTGTAGGTAACAACACTAGGGGTTATATCCTTCCGAGACATCTCTTGGAATATGTTTAGGGCCTTGCCAATGTTTTTAGCCTTGCAATATCCATTAATCATAGTATTTAGACTGACAATATCAGGATCCCAACCATTTTCGACCATGAGATCGAGAAGGTTCTCTGCATCTACCATCTGACCACGCAAAAAATATCCATCCAGTAACGCATTATAAGTAATGATGTTAGGAGTCACACCTTTCTCAATCATGTGCCTTAGAATGGACTGAGCTTGATCAACACAACCATCTTTACAAAACATGTCAACCAGCATGCTGTAGGTCTTAACATCTGGTGCTATGTTGCTTTCTAACATCTCAGTCAACACACGCTGAGCCTCATCCCCACAGCCAAAATTGTAGAGTCCTCAAATCAAAGTATTATAAGTGACAACATTGGGTTTAATGCCCTCAGATTTCATGGAGGAGAACAGGTCTAGGGCCTCTTGTAACAACCTGTCCTTACAAAGACTATCAATAATAGTGTTATATATAACAACGTTAGGCTTAAAATGACATCCAGATTGCATTTTCTTAAGCAAAGTGAGAGCAGATGCATTGTCGCCAATCCTACAAAGCCCTTTGACAATAGTACTATAGGTAACAATGGAAGGTTGGAAACCAAGGTTGACAATTTTATTCAACAAATGAGCAGCCTGTGGTAGCTTATCACAGTGGATATAGCCATTAATTAAGGTATTAAAAATGACAGAATCAAGAGGATAACCAAGCTTAAGTCTTTTAGCAAAGATAGAGAACCCAAAATCAATACGACCCAAATGACAGTAGCAATTAGCAAG
This sequence comes from Chenopodium album, assembly GCF_948465745.1. Classification (NCBI taxonomy): domain Eukaryota; kingdom Viridiplantae; phylum Streptophyta; class Magnoliopsida; order Caryophyllales; family Amaranthaceae; genus Chenopodium; species Chenopodium album. Next base: position 6,321,548 of record NC_137855.1, read on the forward strand.
AATACCAGTAGAATGCATATTGGGTTTAATACCAAACAATTCAAGCTGCCTGAAGAGAGAGATAATGGTGGAATGTGGCTCAAGGCGTTTCAATTTGACAATAGCAGTAAATAACTGATTGAAATACATAACAGAAGGAAGAGGGCGCAAATTGATCATTTGATTATAAAGAGAAAGGGGGTTTTTGAGATCAGGAAACCCTAATTTGGACTGTTGAGTAACAAAATCAAGGGAAAACAGACGATCTTGAGAAGAAGAAAACAGTCGAAAATGGGAAAGAAAAGAAGGGGAAAGAGACTTACCGTCATCATCCAGAGACCAGAGTAGCGTAGTGAGCTCTTGCAAATCGCAATCTTTTTCATCTCCTTGTTATGCTTTGACAGTGTAAGGTTTAAAATAAGAAATGCGTTTTCAACTTTTTACTTTTCAGAATTTATTTTTTTTTTTTTCACTTTTCAGCACCTTTTTCTTTTGTAATTCGTGTAAAAAAAACAAAAAATTAACAAGTGTCCTAGACTAGTAAATTTCATGTGAAAAATCTATAATCTATAATTAACTAGTTCAAAACCCGTGCTATGTACGGTTTTACAATAATTTTTTACTATTTGTTTATTAGATAAAGTACAAAACGAATCATTATAAGTACAAAAAAAAAAAACATAAAAAAGTACAATAAACATTGTGATATACTATAAGATTAATCTCAATGTCTAAATTACATTACAATTAATGTGAGATGGAAGAATTAATAAGATTTTAGTATTCGTAATATGAAAACTACATCCAGATTGCATTTTGTTAAGAAAAGTAAGAGCAGACGCATTGTCGCCAATCCTACAAAGCCCTTTGACAATAGTACTATAGGTAACAATGGAGGGTTGGAAACCAAGCTTTACAATTTTATCCAACAAATGAGCAGCTTGGGGGAGCATATCAGAGTGAACATAGCCATTAATTAAGGTGTTAAAAATGACACAATCAAGGGGATAACCAAGCTTAAGTCTTTTAGAGAGAAGAGAAAAGCCAAAATCAATTTTGCCCAAATGACAGTAGCAATTAGCAAGAATACCAATTGAATGCATATTGGGTTTAATACCATACAATTCAAGCTGCCGGAAGAGAGAGATAACGGTGGAATGAGGTTGAAGGCGTTTCAATTTGACAATAGCAGTAAAAAGCTGATTAAAATAGAAAATAGAAGGAAGTGGGCGCAAATTAATCATTTGATTATATAGAAAAAGGGGGGATTTGAGGTCTTGAAACCCTAATTGGGATCGTTCAGTAACTGATTGGAGAAACAAGTGACGATTATCAAATGTATGAGCACGATTAGGGTGATGAGGGGTATACAGTCGGGAATAAAAATGAAAGGGGGGAAATTTGAAGAAATGAAAAGGAGAGAGAGGAATACCGCCATGAGAGAAGTCTAGAGAAGCACCAGCAATTCTGAAACTCATCTTCTACCTTAGTTTTCTTCGCTGAACAAAGTTTTTTTAAAAAAAGTGAATTCTGCAATTGAGAGAAAGGGAGAGAAAGGAGGGACCGAGGGACTATGAACAACTCATTTTTTGCAACATTTTTAAAATTGGTGCTTTTTTGCAATATTTTTTTAAAAGTGGTTAAATGCAAAAAAAATAAGATTTAAAAGGTAGTTTTTTGTAAAATTTCCTAATAATTAGCACATTTCATTTTATTTTTTTTGTTTGTCCATAAACATGGCTGCATTTTGAAAATGTATCGAGAGTGAAATATAACTCAAATGGTTAGAGCATCTCCAATGGCAAGCTATAAAGGCCTGTAGCTTGCTTTGCCATGTCAACTTTTAGAGCTACAAAGTACTCCAATGGTAGTTGTAGCTTGATTTTCCACATCAATATTATTTTTATTTAAAAATTGTAAAAATTAAAAAAAAAATTTAAAAATAAAAAAAAAAAACTATGAAAAGTGAAAGATACAGATTACAATCATTACATTACGAGTGAATTTGTTAAGTGAAACCTATTGTCTTGTAAACTCCTATTAAAAAAAAAAAAAAAAAAAATCTTCTCACCCAAAAAAAAAAAAAAAAAAAAGTCAATATCACTTATCTATATGTCAGTTGATAATGATGAAAATAATATCTTAATATTTATTATTGTAAATAAAGATAAAAAAAAAGATATTTTTAATTTAATTTATAAATGTTTAATATTTCCAAGCAGTGTAGCTTAACTCAGCAGTACTGCTCAAGAGAGCAAGCATTTCAATAATGCTCCAATGGTTAAGCAACACTTTTATTATTTTCCATATTTGCAAGCAAGTCCTTACAAAACACCATTGGAGATGCTCTTAGAAATTCCCTCTCAATTGCAGAAGATTCAATTATATTTTATTCTTGGTTTGAGGCTCGGCGTTATAAACCTTAGTCCTTGGCATGTTGGTAAGAGGATGATAATCAGTGGGAATTGGCCCGTATGTGGTCTAGTTTGATTAAGGTGTTTTCTGGTTATTGATAGTATTTAAGTTTTTATACTTGTTGGTTTGTTATTCAAATTACTCATGTCCAAGGCTAGGTATTGAACAAAGAGTACGGCACACTTATGGGATAAATGAGTTAATTGAGTAAAAGATAGTATTATTATTTGAAGTTGAATTGATAAAGGTTATTTTCAGAGTACAGAGTTATTTTTTTTTTCCTTGAGGTATCAATGTGTAATGTAGTTTTGAACTACATTGTTTAATTGAGCTAGTATTGTCAAATAATCTATTATTCTTTGTATTCTGTGGTGATTACTCAGCTTTTTGCTGACGTTTGTGTTTGTTGTTTGTTGTGCTATTTGTGTTTGCGGCCATGTCTTTTTCTTTTGGTGGCCCTGTGACGATCTATTTTGGAATTTGTCCTTAATGGTGAGCAGTCAAGGTTGTAACAGGTTGATCAAGTGATCGTAGCTAAATGAGCTCAAGTGTTTCGATTAGTTTGTTATAACAAGTTTGTAAAGTTGTATAAATAGCTCACCTAGATATATTGGGTTGTAATTAATGGGTTTTTGTAAGCCTTAACACTTGACAGGTTGTCGAGTGTGGCGGTGATACCCCTGATTTAGGTGTATGCTTCCGCAATTTTATTTAAAAGTTGTTTATTTTTACTTTAATTCATGTTTATTATTAGCTAGTAAATCGGGGGTGTTACACCCAATATCTTCCAGATTAGTGAGATGTTCCAAAGTGAAAAAATCACAGTGTCTCAACTACAATACGTTCCAAATTTCTGAAAATAAAATCACCAAGAACATGTTTAAAGTACAATCGTGATAAGGGTGATTTTCAGTCATATTGGGCCCAAGATACTAGAAATAATCATAGAAGCAAAAGTGTAAGAAATATTGGTATAAGACCCTGTTCTTTTGAGCTTCTAGGCAGAGCAGAGCAGAGTAGAACAGATTTCAGCAGAGTAGAGCAGATTTCTTATTATTATTATTATTATTATTATTATTATTATTATTATTATTATTATTATTATTATTTCACAAGATTGAAACTTTATGATTTCAATCAACTTAATAAATGATTAAATCAACAAAGTTTAACAAAATTGTTTTTATAATTATAAGTATTCATGTAATTTGTTAGTTCATAAATAATTTTATGTAATTTGTTAATAGAAAAAATTACATGAATAATCCAAACTGTGTTTGAACTTCTACAAACATGACAAATTTTGAATTGTTTTTAAGCAAGATAAACTTTGATATATATTTTCTTTAAACAAGACACAACTTGTATGTGACTTGTTATAACAAATTAAATACAAGTTATGATTAATAATCAATAATCATCATTAATAAGTAACTAATTAGTACTTAATTAAAATAATTACATTATGACTAACCCAATTAACTTCTAATTAATCCTTAACTAAAGCACCCAATAATTAATGCAATCCCCGTATTTATTAATGTTTTAAATATGAAATTTATTTTATTTATAATATTTATTTGTAATTTTCCGGAATTTAATTTCAAAAGTTTCAAATTATTAATTGGGTCAAAAATTAGGAAATTTTAGAAAATAACACCACAAAAAAACACAAATTTTGATTATAACACCACAAAAAAAAACTTTTATTATAACACCATAAAAAAACTCACAAATTTGATTTCACCACCACTTAACGGATTCTTGGATGGAATCCGTTAGTGGGGACACAATCTGACACGTGTCTATATCCTATAGGTTTAAAAAATTGAATTAAAAAAAAGGAAAAATTTTTTTTAAAAAAAAAAGAAAATCCCTAACCCAGTAGCTCTACCACCGCGCCACCTTATCTCAGCCGCTGACACCGTAGCCCAGGTCGCCGACACCCATTTGCCTCCACCAAAACCGGCGAAACCACCCACGCTGCCGTATTTTGCCATCCCCCTCCCCTAAAACCACCCACGTCGCCGAAATTCTCACCCGCACAAACCCAAAAACCGACGAAATCATCTCCCACACAACCCAAAAACCACCCACGTTGTCGAAATCCTCTCCCACACCATCATCGTCGCCGAAATTCTCTCTCTTACCCAAAACTGTCGTCGAAACCCCAACCCACACCAACCAAAAACCACCCTCACCTGACCCTAACCCGTTTCCAGAAATCAATTAGATCGGAGTTGGGCGGAGGCTAAACTGGGTACGGCGTTTAAGGGTTAGGGTGGTGCGTCGTTCAGGTGGTTGGGGGTCGAGGGTGGTCGACTGGGCGAACCAGCATCGGCGGTGGGCAGGAGAAATCGACGCCGGTGGTTAGTACGGTGGCTGGGTTTGAATTTTAGAGTTTTTCATTTTTTTTGTTTTTCTTTTTTTTTTTAAACCGATATATATCTGACATGTGTGTTATGTGGGGCCCACTAACGTTTTTTCGGATGGCGTTAGAAAGTGGTGGTGAAATCAAATTTTTTGATTTTTTGGTGGTGTTATAATCAAAGTTTTAAATTTTGTGGTGTTATAAAATTTGTGTTTTTTTTGTGGTGTTATTTTCTAAAATTTCCCAAAAATTATTTTAGCACAAATTATTTTATAAACCTTCATTTTACAATTTATGCCCGTACAAACAAAATCTAGTCCATTTTACTCTGATTTTGGAATTCAAACCAATTAGCTGCTGTAATGTTATACTTGTATATAAAATCGTATCCAAGGTGCTCGCAAATTAATTGAATTTTTTTTGGATACGATTATCTCTCCAAATCAGAGTGCTTTTGTCCCACAAAGACTTATCACTGATAATGTCATTGTAACATTCAAGGTATTTCATGCGATGAAAGAGAGGTGGTGAAAGGAAAGATGGGAATATTGCACTGAAATTGGACATGAGCAAGACGTATGACCTGGTCGAGTGGGTCTTTTGGAGCAGGTGATGTCGAGATTGGGTTTCTCTTCAAATTGGATTCATTGGATAATAAGTTGTCTTAATAGTGTCTCATTCGCTTTTATGATTAACGGCTGCATTTCGAGTTTTGTGGTTCCGTCTAGAGGGTTGCGTCAAGGTGACCCTATTTTGTTGTGTGCGGATGCTTTTTCGACCTTAATTTCTAAGGCGGCCAATAGTAATCTTATTCATGGTGCGAGAATATGTAGGAATGCTCCTAGAGTATCCCATCTAATTTTCACCGATGACAGTATTCTCTTTGCTAGAGCAAATGTGTAAGAATGCTCGGTGATAGCTGATATTATCAGCAAATATGAGAGAGCTTCGGGTCAGAATGTCAATCTATGCAAGACAGAAGTTGTTTTTAGCAAGAGAGTGTGTCCGAATAGAAGGCAAGAGATAATCGACATTTTGGGTGTTAGGGAAGTTGAGCGACATGAGAAGTACCTTGGCTTACCGACTATAATTGGGAGATCGAAAAAAGCGATTTTTGCTGGGTTGAAAGAAATTAAAGGGTATGGAAAAAGCTGCAGGGGTGGAAAGAAAAATTGTTGTCAAGACCGGGGAAAGAATTCTCATTAAAGCGGTTGCCCAAGCCATTCCGACATATATGATGAGTATATTCATTAGACCGTAATTGAGATTATTAGAAGTAAATCGAAAATAATTGGAATTATATTTATGTACTTATTTTTCCTACTTTTAAAACCTGTATTATAAAGCCGCTCTGCCCCATAATTATACGATCATAAAAAGACTCGCCCTATTTATTTAATAAACATATCAAAGTCATCTAACCCATATCATAATTGTGGCTTTTAATAGGGCTCCAAGGCCTCTTTGAGTTATTTCATTGGAGCGCACTCAACGTTTAACACGTAAAATAATTACAATTATAGCTCGTTATTAATAATAATAATAGGGTAATGCTATATGCAGCCCTGCATATAAGCATTTAATATATTTTCTTTTTTAGTATTAAGTTGAGAATTTATTGACAATTCACGAGTAAGGCCCTGTTCTTTTGAGCTTCTGGGCAGAGCAGAGCAGAGCAAAACAGATTTCAGCAGAGCAGAGCAGATTGAAGCAGCTATTTTTAAGCAGAGCAGGGCAGAGCAGATTGAAGCAGAGCAGAGTAGAGCAGATTTCAGCAGAGCAGAGCAGATTTCAGCAGAGCAAAGCAGCAAAGCAGCTCTAAAGAACGAGGCCTAAATCAGTGTAATAAATGTTTATTAATTATCAATTCTTTCCATTTTTAGCTTCTTATATCTTTTTCCTAATAACTATAGCACGTAATTTATATTAATAATTTTTTAATTAGGTTAAATAATTTTTGATTCATTATATGATATGTATAATATACTTTTAAAAAACAAAAAACCAAAAAATTGATGATGGAGCATATTTGCAGTGTCACTGGTTTGAGTAATGAATGATACACTAGCTGTGCCAATACCTAATTATAGACCTAATTTCAATCATCATCGATTCATCGGATTGGATATTCTCCTGCTTTCTGTTTTTCATATTATTTATTTCTAATTTCCTTATTATAAAATATTTACACATTACATCAAATTCTCTTTCTTTCTTTCAAAAAGACCTCCATTCTTACCTCTCTGAGTTATTTCATTGAAGCGCACTCAACGTTCTCCATTGAAGCTTGAATCTAATTCTTGTATCCCCCATTGAAGCAGCTTCTAAGGTATTTTGTTTCTTGTTGTTATTAATATCATCATATCAATTTCACAATCTAGGGTTTATATTTCATCTAATCTAATTTAATTATCAGTTCTTTAAGTTTAGGGTTTGTAAATCTCAACTATTTGTTCTAAATTCTTAGATTATGAATCATCATAACCAAAAGAAAAGAAAATTACGAGATTATTGAATCAAAAATCCCTAAAATTATGTATTTTTCGAGATAATTGAATATGAAATTAATTAATTTTTTTTTTTCCTGGGCCTAGGGCGGCCGCCCCTCCTGCCCTGCCTCAGGGCATCGATCCGCCTCGTTGTCGAGGATGAGTCAACTTCAGCAATCACAGGTTCATCAGCAATTGCAACAGCAGCAGCAGCAGCAACAAGTGAATCCGCAGCAGCAATTGCAGCAGCAACAAGTGAATTCGCAGCAGCAACAAGTGAATCCGCAGCAGCAGCAACAACAACAACAGCAACAATTGTTGAGACAACAAGCGCAACAACAGCAAGCTGCGCTGTATGGACAGATGAATTTTGGTGGGTCAATGTTGAATCAACCATTGAGGCAGCAACAATTACAACCTCAGCAGCAGCAACAACAGATAACACAGCAGCAGCAGCAGCAACAGCATCAACAACAGCAGCAACCGCAACAACAACAGCAGCAGCCGCAACAGTCTCAGCAACCACAACAGCAACAGCCACAGCAACAACAGCAACCATCTCAGCAGCAGCAACAACAACAGTTGCAGCAACAACAACAACAACAACAACAGTTGCAGCAACAACAATTGGGCAGTGGGAATTTGTCTCGGTCGACAATGATTGGACAAAGTGGGTCTTTGCCTGTGTTGTCTGGCCAAACTGCTGTGGCTGCTGCCCAATTTAATAATATACAGTCGCATTTGCTTTCTTCGGTATGATACTCTCATTGTTGATAAATGCATTGTTGTTTAAGCATTGGATAATGTTTATAGTTTCTGTCTCTTTTTTTTTTTCTTTCTAAATTTGCTATAGTATAATAGCAGTATATTGATTGTTTAGTGGAACCACTATGAATAAAAAAATGGTAAGTTTGGAAAATTGCTCTGATTTTGAAGGAAAGGAAAATATAGTTTAAGACCTAGAAGGAATAGGAATATTACACAATAATCAAATAGAGATCAGTAGTTCTTGTGGTGCAATAATGATTTAAATTCATGGAGGCTCCTTTAATTTTTTTTCTTAAAATTATTCTCTGATTTATATGGTGGAGGCCTGGAGGGTAGTTCTTTCTTAATAGCTGGTTAAGAACGCATAAATTTCATCCTTTTTTACCCCTTGTCTTTTTTTTCTTCAAATTTTGTAGCCTAGGCAAAGGGCGAATATCCTCCAAAGCTCGCAATTTCAATTACCAAATGCAATGGGGCAATCAGCGCATATGCAAGCATTGCAGCTGTTGGGTTTTGGTTCACAGATAAGAGCAAATGGTGCAGTCCCGTATGGGCAACGCATCAATCAAGCCCAGTTGAGGCAGCAAATAACACAACAGAATTCACTTTCGTCACCTCAGGTATAAGTTTACCCCTTAATCCTTTTCTTTATTTTGTGCTTTTGTTCTTTCCATCATTGGCTTGGTTTAATGATTTGAAACTTGCTCTGCTTTTATTACATGTTTAGCTAAAGCATGTGTTGCTTAGATCAGTTAGGTGTTCACTCTCCCAGTTGTAAAAAGGAAAGATTTTTACAATTGGAACCTAGGAAAGATTCTTTTCACAAAATAGGAATATGCACTTTTGACAAGTATTTTCATTTTACTCATATAACAATTGTTATGGATTGTTTTTATGAAGAAAGAGTTTGAAGAAGATTGTCCTTTGTTTCCGCTGAAAGTGTTCTCACTTATGGGATGCTTACTTGAGTAAAATACATGGCATGGTCTGAAAAGAGTTTATGTCTGCAGCAGGTCACTCAGTCCCCAAACTCTCTAGATTTCCCATCTCTTATCAATCCAGGTTTCAAGTTGAAAACTGAATTGTATAAAGCAGTTTTAAGTGACATTGTCTTCATGTATGTTGTACATAGAGGGGTTAGGGTAGCGAAAGAAACCCAAAACATTTAGGTTTAATCCGTCGTCCTTACCAAATTACTCGGTTCCATACGTTTTTTTTTTTTTTCCTTGGATCAGTTAAATTCATGATGTCCTACCCAAACGTTTTCTTCAGTACCTGCATATATTCCAAAATTTGTTAGGCTGATTAGTGACTTCCGTTCGAAAAATTGAAGGTGTGTGTTTACAACCCAAAGCAATGAGAATGCTTACACACTTTTTTTTTTTTAATTACATAATTATGTTATGGCTTTTGTTTAGTCATGTTTGACTTTTTTGGATATCTATTTGTAGACTTTGGATATAAGATGCTTCAGTTCTTGAACAGTTACTCTATCGGTTCCTGCCTTTGAGGCGAGGCAGGTTACTTATATTGTACCTCCCTAGTGGTAGCCCTGATGGGATCTATACTGGGATTGGTGTTGTTATTGACTTTGGCTGTGCGATTTTACATTCAAATAATTCAATCCATTTTGATTTTCCACTTCATGCCACTCTAAACTAAGTGTGCAAAAACAACACTTCAGTGGTTCAATTGTAAAAGTGGTTTCTAAGTATAATTTTTACAAATATGCTTTCAAAAGTATAATTCTTACAATGATGTCGTTTGCAGTATTATTTATTGTTCCTTAGTATAAAGACATGCCGGTTGTTTGGGTATGTCATAAATGCTACATTCCAGTTGGTGTGTCTTTGTGCATGGTATATTACTTTTTAATAATCAAGAGTGAAAAAGTGCAATATACTATGTGTTGGAACCAAAAGGTAATATCAGATGGATTGAGGTGAGAGCAAGGGTCCATTTAAATTCTTGTTTCCTTTTTTTTTTTTTTTGGCGCGAGAAGGGGGGGGGGGGGGGTTGTTTAGCCATCTTTTTATGTTACTCAAGTTTGTTTCTGCTTTGCTTTAAATGGTTTGTCAAAACGCTCTTAATTCTAAAAAGCAGGAAGACATCTTTGCCAGACTACTTTAATTTAATGTCTTGCTTACTCTATACCCAGCTTGTCCAGAACTCTAGATAAGGGCTCTACTGGAACTATAGGATAAGAACTAAGGTCAAGCCAGACATAGATGCTATATTTTATATAATTGATGATCTGTCAGGTGTTGTAGGGTAGGACTCGACTAGTTCAATCTTTAATCCTATAAGCTGTTAAAGATGGTTTAACTATCAGCAACTATTACCTTATTGATTGGCTGAATGTTCAGAAATTATAGAAAATGTGAACAATCTCTTTAGTTACATTAAAATCAGCCAGTCATTAATTATAAAGTGGGTCCATATCTTAGCTGGTCTGTGAGGATGACGTTTCAGCTTCTTTATTATTTAGGCACTTCCAATGCTATAGAGTGTTATGCGGCATAGCGAAATTGAATGGACGAGTTCCCTTCTATTAATGATGCTTCATAGCTCAAGTTTGCCGGATTGCTATTGCATGTTACCTGAATAGGTTCCTCTCGAAGTCTTTGCTTGTTGATAATTTTGTCACTTTGTGCTGATGCCTTTCCCAGGCAATCATGTGCTTGTTTCTTCTGGGTTCACTTGGGACACAAAATGATGAAACCTGATAAAGCTGGGCAATAAATTGTTGGTCTAATGTGCCAGGAAGAGTGATTTTAATGGCAGCAATAACTTTGAGGGGTCAATGACTATGTTGTGCTATTGTGGAAGGAGATGAGTGGAAAAGGATCCAATTTAATGGATTGGCAATTGAATGGGAATATAACATTTGAGTGAAGAGATCAATTTCTGTCATTTCTATTTGATTTCTTGTAATTTGTACTTAAATGATTGATTGTAGGATGTAAATGCTGCAGATAGTATCTATATTTTGTAGGCTACGAGGATGACTGGATAAGTAACGTATCTCTACAAATGTTCAGTGCATGTTTAGCAATATTTACTAGCAGTTAGCACTTAGCAGTTCTACTCACTGTCACTAGCAAATTGGTGCCAGCGTTTCATCTAATTAGACAGTGATCAGCATAACTAGTGGCTAAGTAGTTGTTCCATAAAAGACCTGAATAATATACTGAAATAAAAGATAAAATATATAAAAAGGGTATTTAGGGACTTAAGGTAATATATTGTAGTATGCTACCAATAACTATGTTAGGCTCACTAGATTTCCTAAAACACTACCGCAACCTCTAACCACTTTAAAATTAGCTATAGATTTGATGGGTTCAAAAGTCAAACACTAAGTGCCACCTTTTCTATATAACATGCCATTAAATATATACATATTCTTCCCTCTCCTACATTTTACTGTATATGATAGTGAACAATCTAAAATGCACATAGATGGATCCTAATGCGCTATCGTGTCTCTGTGTTTTGTTCATCATTAATGAGTCCTATACGTTTTACTTAGCCTTTAGTATGTGTGTATGCCCATCCTTTGTGATGAAGAATCTGACGCTTATTATATTTCCGCTTCCAGAAAATTCAGGGTCAGAGCATGTCACGAACGTCATCATTGGCATATATGAACTCTCAGTTGTCTGGCTTGTCTCAAAATGGACAGCCAGGTATGATGCAGAACTCTTTGTCTCAGCAACAATGGATGAAGCAAATGCCCGCGATGTCTGCCCCTGGATCACCATCATTGCGTCTGCAGCAGAATCAGAGACAGATCTTACAACAGCATATAAATCAATCTTCTCAGTTACAGCAGACCATGTCTTTGAATTCCCAGCAATTATCTCAGCTGGTTCAACAGCAGCCCTCAATGGGGCACCCTCAGGTGCAGCAGCAATCCCTGCAGCAAATGCGGCAGCTACAACAGCAACCATTAGTGCAGCAACAACCATCAACGCAACAACAGCAATTACAGCAGCAGCAGCACCCGCAACTGCTACAGCAATCACCAACTATGAATCAGCAGCAGCAGCAACAGTTATCTCCAAGGATACAGGGACCAGCAGGCCAAAAGTCATTAAGCCTAACTGGATCACAACCAGATGCTACTGTATCTGGAACAACTACTCCAGGGGGTAGTTCAAGTCAAGGAACCGAGGCAATGAATCAACTTCTTGGGAAACGAAAGATACAAGATTTGGTTTCCCAGGTGCTGTCCGGTTGATTTTTTTTCATTTCATAACATTGATTGCAGCTAATATATGGAGGATTTGTGGAAAATTGAAAATTGCAGTCTTTATTACAAATCAACTCTGTTTCTGAAAGTTTTTAGCACTTTCCATTTTTCGTGCGTTTTTGAAAGTTCTCAACACTTTCAATTTATTTCTTTTTTGGTAAAACCTTTTTCTACCTTACCCCTCTTATCCTACCATATTTGCGTCTTTTCACTCACTCTTTCTTACTATATCCACCTCTCTTACACCCACTCACCACATACACTCTCCCTCCAGTTATTTTAATTTGTGTGCAAATGATATAAGTTAAACTTTTAAAACAGGGGCAGTATAGTTTCTCATGACCTTCCCAGATTTGGAAATTCATTGCATGTGCTATTGAACTACTGCTAATTTATAACTTGTCAAAACTGAATGCTCATATAGTCATGTGTTAGTAATTGGGGGTATTTATTGGTTTGGTATGGTGCAAGACTGCCTTAATTACATTATGCAGCTAGTGCTATTTCAAGAAATTTTAAGCCTACAAAGTTAATCAAATATTTTATATTTAAACATAAAAACATATACCCTTTTTATTCCACTTTCTTATGGCCTTCTTTTGTCCTATCCTACTTTCTTCACATTGGCTCTTATATGCAATTGATTTGTTCTCAGGTGGATGCACATGGTAAGTTGGATCCTGAAGTTGAAGATCTTCTCCTAGATATTGCTGATGACTTCATTGATTCAGTGAGTGTTGCTATCTTTTTAGCTGATGAATTGCTTAAGCTTTTGATATTGTAGACCTCATTAGTTTTCCATCATGGTTTTGGTTGTGGTTAATGTAATGGTTGGGGAAGGGTATTTTCTTTGTTTCCTGGTAAGATTTGATAGCATGTTCTACCATGGCTCTTGGACTACAAGACATCTGCCAGCTTACTTAAAAGAAAATGTTTTAATTTCTTGTTAGTGTTATCACTCTGGCACAACACTATTATATTGTCATTTATTTACCTTCATGTCGTTCCCACTGTCCCACAGTATCTTTTTTTCTTAAGTCTTGAAATTCTGATTGTTGTTCTTTGTGTAACTGGTTATTGTTGCTCTGCTTTGCAGGTTACTACATTTGCATGCAATTTGGCAAAGCATCGAAAATCTTCAACACTGGAATCCAAGGATGTGTTGCTACACCTAGGTCTCATTTCTTACCTCTTACAAGCTTAACTGGGGCATTGTTTGCCTTATTGGTGCATTTGTTGATCTCTATTATTTTCTGTTATGCTGTACTCTTGGAGGAAGTTGAATCTGCTTCTAGTTTCCATGTTAGTGATTATTTTGTTTTCTACAAAGGAGCTAAATATGCAAGTTGAAGGATCTACTGTTAATTTCTAAGCTGAAAAAAAAGGGATTACAAATCACATTCTGTTTATTGATTTTTTTTTAATTGGGAATAGTATCAATCATATGGTATTGGGGATGACAGTTTAATTTGTTTGCAGCATGATGTCAAGGTACTTGTATATTATGTATTTCAAACTTCACATGCTTATTGAAAAGAATAGTTGAGAAAATGTATTTTATTTTTTATTTTTTTTATTTTTTATTTTTTATTTTTTTATTTTTTTTTTGTCTTTTGCCTTTCCTGTAACTATTATCTGCCAGTTCCAGGTTCCTTTTTCTTTATTATGTTTTCCTTCCGGAGGCTAACCAGAGGATTTGGTGGGAGTATGCATGATCTTGAGATTATGGTTCTGAAATTATTGCTTGCATCACGATTCTAGGTCTCTAGCATGTGTTGTTAGGATCCTTTTGAAAGGTATTAATTTTTGTTTCAAGGAAATACTGGAAGCTTTACCTTGATGAATGGATAATTAAGTATGTGCGCGCATATCATTATGTGATAATGAGGGTTAATGGTATGTTTTAAAACAGGTGGATAAATTGGAAACCCTGAAACTTCTCTGGCTTAAGACTATAGGAGTAATTGTCAACTATCCTATTTTGTTTGTTTGCTGCAACCACCAACATGTAACTAAATTGGAGGTATTGAGTTGTTAAATGTGATGGCTGAGAGATGACACACTGCCTTTTTATAGGATCTCACACTGAAAATTGAAACGATGCTGACTGCCTGACTGTTCCACAGACCTTCAATTGTTTATTGGATAAGTGTTCCATTTATTAAGAATTAGAATATCTAATTGAGCTTATGTCTTCTTAATGTTAAATTTTCCTTTGCAGAAAAAAATTGGCATCTGACTATCCCAGGATACTCTAGTGAAGATCGGAAAAGCAACACCGACAGTGTAAGTTCTTGCTGTGCAAATGTCTACTTTTGTTTGTTATGTACACTTTCTAAAAATTTTGTGATAAAATGATTTTTTTATGGCTTTTTAGGCTAACATAATAATCACTTTTGACTGTTTTGAGCGAGAGGGAGAAGAGTTCACATGGAAGGAAGTCTCTGGCTTTCTTTGAACTCACAGAAACCTAACTTTGCTACTCGTATATATTGAGAAAAACTACGAGGCTATTATTATTAGTATTATTATTGTCATGATATTATGATATTATCATTATCTACGGGGGAAGAGAGATTAGATTAGTTCTAACATGTTGACATCTGGTGGTTGCAGCCCTCAAGTGATGTGCACAGAAAGCGCCTTGATATGGTACGTTTTTATTACATTTAATTTATTTAAATGTCTTCTTTTTTATGTGTTCTTATTTAAATGGCACGTTTTTATGTGCTCTAAAATTGTATGGCAGATACGTGCTCTGGTGGAGTCTTCACAATCAGAATTCCACTCAAACAATTCTAAAGAAATGGTGAAACAAGGACTTGGTAACTTGTCTGGTGCCAACCACATTATGAAAGCCTCCCCTAGTCCAGATCAACTTGTTGCACAATCAACTGCATCTCAAATGCTTCAGCAGATGACAAGGTTCTGATAGAGCGCCCCTGCTTTGTCTGTTCAGCTACAAATGAGTGAACATTTTTGGTAAGCTTCACCTCTGTATTGTAGTCAAAATCTTTGTTATATTCTTGAACGACTATCTAAATAATATTCATTACTTTTTTGTCTGCTGCCGATGTTGTGTCCACAATTGGGGCAAGTGATATGAATTCATTCAATGATCTCATGCATGTCCTAGACAACCCTGAATCCTGCCATGATGGTTCAAGTTTTGATGTACAACCTAGTATAGTGACCAATTTCTTTATCTTGTCTTAGTGTGCTGTTGTAATTGTTTGATTGTGTGTTATTCGTTTAATTATTTTCATCAGCATAATGTAATAAGCAATTACCTCCCTCCCTGTATCATTTACATCCTCTCGCGCTGTAGGTTGATAAACTGTGAGGGGTACAGATCTGCACAGCTAGGCGATTCTGAATAAATGGAAAACGCTAAGATGCGCCGAATAAGATACTGACCAACTCGAGACATGCTAGGAGTTCGTTTCAATTATCCTGTGTATATTATTGTGGAAGATGATGAGCTAAGGAGGTTTGTCTACAAACTACATAGCTGTATATTATGTGCTTTCATAGTCATACCATGCTGTAATTTTATTTATATTCAAGAGTGGAGTTCGAATTTCACGAATGAATTGTAATAGGAAGCATTTTTTATATTCTTTAGAAAAGTTATTATAGGTGAATTTTTATACTGTGAAATTTTGCCCTCGTTAGATTATTCTGATATTGTAATTTGATATGTCCTCTGTCCTTAATTGATCTGAAGTAGACTTTAGACCGCATTTTTATTTGAGATTGTATTAAGAAATAGGCCACTTTATAAAATTAGTACACACATTAATATTTTATTTTTTATGTATTACCTTATATGATATCTTTTGAGTAAGATTTCCATGAAATTATCTTATTAGTGTGGCAAAGATGTGAAATACAACTTTGTGAAGGATTTTTGTGGCATTTTGTTTATCATTTCCTTAAAAGATACTTTGTATTTCTTTCCCGTATTGATCAATTATTTAGGATGGAGAGCAATTTGCACATCTTATGGTTTACTTCATGAGATGACGTAATTTAGGCTTTTATTTGAACTGTTCAAACTTGAGGCCTGCGTCAGAGACCTAGATTATACAACTGTTTGTAACAGGATGAAGGCAGAAGCTCTGAACCTTAGACTTAAACTTAAGGAAATGTTTAGCAAGTGCTATCTCATACAAAATACATAACTATATTCTCAATTCAGATGCCTATTCTGAAATATACAAAAGCATCTGCAAATTTATAAGTAAAAGAGCATAGTATATGCTGGCTACTAAAACTCAGAACTATAAACCAAAACAAAACTACAAAAGTCTTAACTTTGTGCTTCTAGGAAGGCATGGAAGGCCATCTGGGCATCTTTGTTATTGTCTTTGTCATCTTCCTTGTTGTCATTGTCATCGTCATTCTCAAACACGAAGGCAGCTGTCACTGGGGACTGCATATCGCTCACGCTACACCTTAGCAGCTCCATTGGCAAATCAAAGAAGAGGTTTGCAGATTCTCCTTCCTCATTCTCCAAGGAGGAGGCCCAAGACCCACACTCAAACTTCTCCAATGAGACTCTCCTCGATATTGCCATTGGTTCGCTCTTGCACGATGCTTGTGTCATTGTTGATGCTGTTGAGATGGATCTTACAGTTTTGCCCTTTCCTCTAGGAAGGAAAAGGCACAACTTCCCGCATTTAAATTTTTCCTCCGGAAAATTTGGGTCTCTACTTTTGCTCCTTTTCATTGTACTGCTATGGCGATCTACATTGCCAGGTCCAAGTGGTGGCTTGGAAAAGCCACCATGTTTATTACTATTATTGTTGTTATTATTACTACTACTGCTCTGATCTTTTCCCGAGTTGTGGCTTGATTTCTCAAGCCAGAGATCAAAATCATCTACAGGACCGCTTGTTCTCCCTTCACCAAGAGACTTGCTCTTCCGCGTGTTAGCCTCCACCATAGCAAGGTGCGTATCATCCATCACAGACTGCATTCTCGAGAGATTATTTCGAGGAGCAGCAGCAGCCTGTTGGCTATGATTCTTTTGATACTTTTTATATAAACTTTCTGGGGAAGAAGAGTTGGAGCCTGGAAGACTCGAGCTCACAAACTTGAGCTTTGGTGGTGGTGAAGGAGACGGTGGAGCATTAGGGCCCAAATTCTGATTAGTAGGAGGAGAAACCAGTCGAAAGCTGGCTTGCCTTATTGTGTTTGACCCTTGCAATGAAATAGGGTCAACCGAGATCTGTTTCTCCCTTTCCGAGCTATCCCTTGTAAGGACAGCTCTGGGGGGCTCAATAGCAAAGAACTCAGCTCCCTTCTCATTATCAATAGTCATAAAAATACCGGCCTCATCATCACTGAAGTTGCTGCCGTTTGAGTACCGAGCACTGTCGCCTTTAGAGGATGTGCCCATGACAGAAGAAGGAGAAGGATGCATATTTTGTGTATGTTATATTTTGTACTTCGTATATAAAATAAAACTCATAAAGGATGATTGATTGAAATTTGAATAAATGCAAGACAAATAAGAGTATGTATGCAATGAATATATAAACAAGAACGTGCATGGCATATATTTTCATTGCTAAGATAGTGATTTCCATGTCTTTGCCGGCGAATATAATAATAGGTTGACATAAAATTTATTCCCAGATTTATTCTTCATTAGATGAGGTCAACTCCAACTTTGTATAGTAAATAAATTAATCAATTTTGTTTACCTTTGCTGGTAATTACATTAACAATTTAATTAATTAAATAAATCTGTACACCTTTGCCGGTAATTACATTAACAAATTAATTAAATAATTTTGTTTAACTTTCCTTTTCCAACAGAAGTTCTGATTTGCAGCTGTTTCATACATACCAGGGACTAGATAAAATTACATTTAATCAGAAGAGAGTCCGGATGCTTTGTAGCGAATGTTGTTATACAAGGCTTTTGTTGCTGAATTAGTACTTCTAAGCTCAAATTTTATACATTCTATCCCTGGCTTCTGGTAAAACGGACTAGGAGATCCCTGCAATACTGATATTGCATCTGTTGGCTTGTTTAAGTTTCACCGAGGCCTGTCTTTGATTATTGTTTGACGATTTGTAGGCAGTGTGTGCAGTCGGGATAGAATGATTGTAATTTTAGACTAAAGAGTTATGGACTTAAGCAATGTATTCCTGAGTCCTGACTAGCTAAATTTAATACATTTGTGGATAGTAGTTTTCAATAGATGATAGACCAGAAGATTTCACAATTCTTGCTGTCATGTTTCCCTTAGCAGTTTACACTATGTCATTTGCTAAGTTACACATTCATGCTAGCTTCAAAAGCCCTTATAAGTTTTCAAGAACTTGATATTCTATTACAAACATGACTACATGAGAGATGACTTTAGTGAACGTCAGCTAGCTTAGTTGTTTAAAGTTTTACAGGTAACACTCAAGACTTCATATCGATTTCACTACAATAAAAGCACGCAAATGGATACAAAATACAATATCTGCTTCCATGAGCACCATACAAGTTAAAGCAAGCTCAAAAAGAAGTAAAATCAAATGTTCCAAATCACAGATATTAATGCTTTTTCCTACAATTAATCAAAAGTTACACATTAAATATATGAATTACTGATTCACAAGTCACTCACAATATCTGTGTACACCTCTGCCACAGCTGATCATATATATATGCTTTAGTCATTGCTCCTTCCATTTTTCCTGATTATCACTTGCTCAGTTTTCCAAAAATATTTTTAGCAATTTCTTGTCTGCATCATCGATATTTGGATCAGTGAGTAAGCCCACAAATGACGATATAGTGTGATTGTCAGCAGCAAACTCTTTGTTTCTCATTAAGCCAATAAGCTCTAAAGCTCTCCTAACATCCTTACCATCTATAAATCCTCTAATAATTGTATTGAAAGTGCGTTCATTTGGAAAGCATCCATTGTCCTCCATATTCTTCAATAATTCATCGGCTTTTGCTAGCAACCCTTCTTTACAAAACCCTTTTATCGTTATGGTGTAAGCACACACATCATGCAGTCCATTAGCTGTGAGAAAGGAGAAAATGTCCACTGCTTCTCTAAGGCGATTAGCTTCACACAAACCATCCATTAGGATATTGTAAGTACAAATATCAGGGACCACTCCAGTATTCCCCATATCCTTCATTGTTGCAATTGCCTCGTCAATTTGTGCATTCTTACACATGCCATCAAGTAATGAGTTCCAAGTTATTACATTTGGCTTTAGTCCATGAGCTTCCATTTCGTTGAAAAACTGGTGTGCAAGCTTGAGCTGATTGTCTTTGCACAAGGCATCTATAAGAGTGTTGTACGTGATAACATTAGGGGTTAATCCATTAGAATGCATCTCTTGGAGCAGACCAAGAGCTCTATCAATCTTTTTAGACTTGCAGTAGCCATTGATTAAGCTGTTGTAAGTAATTACATCAGGTTTGCAACCATTTTCAACTATCAAATCCATAAGCTTTTCTGCCTCATCCATCTGCCCACGTAAACAATACCCGTCCAATAAAGCATTGTATGTAATAATATCGGGAACCAGACCTTGACTTGTCATGGATTCAAATATGGCCCGTGCTTCATCGACCATTCCTCCTTTACAATAGCCATTGATTAAAATGTTGAAAGTTACAACATCAGGTTTGCAACCATCTTTTACCATCAAATACATGAGCTTTTTTGCCTCACCCATCTCACCATGTAAACAATATCCGTCTAACAAAGTATTGTAAGTGATGATATCGGGAACCAAACCTATGTTAGTCATGTTCATAAAAATGTCCCGTGCTTCACCAACCTTGCCTTCTTTACAATACATATCAATCAACGTGTTGTAGGTCTCAATGTCAGGAGTTATGTTGTTCCTCAACATCTCAGTCAGCATTTCTTGGGCCTCTTTCTGTTGCCCCAAAGTGCACATACCTCGAATTAAGGTATTAAAGGTGACAACATTAGGGGAAATTCCCTTGACTTTCATCTCCTTGAAAAGGCAGAGAGCCTGAGGTAAGAACTGGTTTTTACAGAGACTATCAAGGATGGTGTTGTAAATGACAAGATCAGGCATAAAATGGCCATAAGACTCCATATTTGTAAGGAGTTTGAGAGCACCGGCATTATCACCGGACCTACAGAGACCTTTGAACATAGAACCATAGGTGACTAATGTGGGTTGGAAGCCAAGCTTGAGAATTTTATCCAACAAATGAACGGCTTTGTTGAATTGATTGGAATGAATGAAGCCATTGATGAGAGTAGTAAAGGTGACAATATCAGGCTGATAACCAAGCTTAATTGTAATAGAGCACTGTATGTTATAATATCAGGAACCAATCCTATCTGAGTCATGTATTCAAAAATGTCCCGGGCTTCACCAACCTTGCCATCTTTACAATACATGTCAATCAACATGTTGTAGGTCTCAATGTTAGGAGTTATGTTGTTCCTCAACATCTCAGTCAGCATCGGTGATAATACATGTCAATCAACATTTCTAAGGAGTTTGAGAGCACCGGCATTATCACCGAACCTACAGAGACCTTTGAACATAGAACCATAGGTGACTAATGTGGGTTGGTAGCCAAGCTTGAGAATTTTATCCAACAAATGAACGGCTTTGTCCAACTGATGAGTATGAACGAAGCCGTTGATGAGAGTATTGAAGGTGACAATATTAGGGTGATAACCAAGTTTAATAATGTTGGCGAGAACAGAAAGCCCGAAATCAACAAAGTCCAAACGACAGTAGCAATTAGCGAGGATGGTAAGGGAATAATGATCTGGACGAACACCTAACAAATGTAGCTGCCTGTAAAGAGAAATGACAGTGGAGAAAGGGGGGTGGGGTTTAATCTTACAAATGGATGATAATAGTTGATTGAAATCGATAATACCAGGAAGTGGGCGAATCAATTTCATATGATCAAAAAGAGAAAGGGGGGTTTCAACATCAATAAACCCTAATTTGGATTGCTGTCTAACAAATTTAAGAAACAATTTGGGGTCATCAAAATCAAAATCAACATCAACATCAACATCAACATACTTGGTTTGTTTGGGACGATAAGAGTAAAATCGGGAATGAAATAGAAAAGGAATGCAAGAGGAAAGATGGAGAAGATTACCTAAAAATGGCGAAGAAGCAGAAGCAAGTGAAAGTAAAGCTTTGGTCATCATCATCGTCTCACTCCCAGAACCAACTGCAAGTAAACCAACTGAGAGGGGTTTGAACAATTCAATGAGCAGTAATTTGAAAGCGTTGCTCTGAGCAGTTAGAGATTACATGCATGAGGCATGAATGGGAAGATAGAAGTGATAATGTGATATTACTCATGCCTAATTCTTGAACCGAAAAAGATTCAAGAATGATACTACGGAGGGAGTTGAAGGAGTGAAATGGGTGCTGGGATATTTTTTTTTTTTTATAATTTTATTTGTTTGATATTATTCTCTTTTGTTCTTGTTTACCTTAATTTTTTTTTTTTTTGAGAAAACTTGTATGAAATTTTTTTGACCTTTTTACGCCCGGAACTAAAAAGTGTCAAGATGTTTACCATGGTCCCTAATACCCTCCAGGAGTCCGATTGGGTGGGTGGAACCAACCAATTTGCCTTAAAACAGTCAATTTACCCGTTCGAAACTTGTACCGATTTCGTGAACTCGAGCCTACCACGGACATTTATGACAACATTAAATGGTCATATATGGTTCCAAACGTCATTATATGACCCTAAGATGTATCCCTTAGGGTCTCAAGACTTTTCTCCACCGGGCCCCATAACCTCAAAAATTCCTCAAAAAGCGCGGATAACAGCCTGCAATATTGGAATTTTTTGACCTTTTATCGCAAGGAAGTAAAAAGTGCCGAGATGTTTAGCATGGTCCCTAATACCATCCGGGAGTCCAAATGGGTGGGTGGGACCATTCAATTTGCCTTAAAACGGTCAATTTACCCGTTCAAAACTTATACCGATTTCGTGAGCTCGATCCTACCACGGACATTTATGACAACATATAATGGTCATATATGGTTCAAAACGTCATTATAAGACCCTAAGATGTAACCCCTACGGTCTTAGGAATTTTCGCCATCGGGCCCATAACCTCAAAAATTTCTTAAAAAGCGTTGATAATAGCCTTCAATTTTGGAATTTTTTAACTTTTTTTCGCATGGAAGTAAAAGGTGCCGAGATGTTTACCATGGTCCCTAATACCCTCCGGGAGTCCAATTGGGTGGGTGGACCATCCAATTTGCCTAAAAACGGTCAATTTACCCGTTCGAAACTTGTACCGATTTCGTGAACTCGAGCCTACCACGGACATTTATGACAACATTTAATAGTCATATATAGTTTCAAACGTCATTTTATGACCATAAATTTTATCCCCTAGGGTATAAAGACTTTTCTCCACCGAGCCCCATAACCTCAAAAATTCCACAAAAAGCGTGGATAATAATAGCCTTCAATTTTGGAATTTTTTGACCTTTTTTTGCTCGAAAGTAAAAATTGACGAGATGCTTACCATGGTCCCTAATACCCTCCGGGAGTCCAATTGGGTTGGTGAAACCTTTTAATTTGCCTTAATACGGTCAATTTACCCGTTCGAAACTTGTACCAATTTTGTAAACTCGAGCCTACCACGGACATTTATGACAACATTTAATGGTTATATATGGTTCCTAACGTCATTATATGACCCTAAATTTTATCCCCTAGGGTCTAAAGACTTTTCTCCACCGAGCCCCACAACCTCAAAAATTCCTCAAAAAGCGTGGATAATAGCCTTCAATTTTGACCTTTTTTCGCCCGGTAGTAAAAATTGCCGAGATGTTTACCATGGTCCCTAATACACTCTGGGAGTCCAATTGGGTTGGTGAAACCTTTTAATTTGCCTTAAAACGGTCAGTTTACCTGTTCGAAACTTATACCGATTTCGTGAACTCGAGCCTACCACGGACATTTATGACAACATTTAAAGGTCAGATATGGTTCCTAACGTCATTATATGACCCTAAATTTTATCCCCTAGAGTCTCAAGACTTTTCTCCACCGGGTCATATAACCTCAAAAATTCCTCAAAAAGCGTGGATAATAGCTTTCTATGTTTGAATTTTTTGACTTTTTTTCCCCGAAAGTAAAAATTGCCGAGATGTTTACCATGGTCCCTAATACCTTCCGGGATTCCAATTGGTTGGGTGGAACCATTCAGTTTGCCTTAAAACGGTCAATTTACCCGTTCGAAACTTGTATCGATTTCGTGAACTCGAGCCTACCATGGACATTTATGAAAATATTTAATGGTCATATATATATGGTTCCAAACGTCATTGTATGACCCTAAGGTTTATCCCCTAGGGTCTAAAGACTTTTCTCCACCGGGCCCCATAACCTCAAAAATTCCTCAAAAAGCGTGGATAATAGCCTTCAATTTTGGAATTTTTTGGCCTTATTTTGCACAGTATAAAAAATGTCGAGATGTATACCGTGGTCCCTAATACCCTCTGGGAGTCCAATTGGGTGGGTGGAAC
The DNA here is from genome assembly GCF_948465745.1 of Chenopodium album. Classification (NCBI taxonomy): domain Eukaryota; kingdom Viridiplantae; phylum Streptophyta; class Magnoliopsida; order Caryophyllales; family Amaranthaceae; genus Chenopodium; species Chenopodium album. Next base: position 6,345,363 of record NC_137855.1, read on the forward strand.
CATTCAATTTGCCTTAAAACGGTCAATTTACCCGTTCGAAACTTATACTGATTTCGTGAACTCGAGCCTGCCACGGACATTTATGTCAACATTTAATGGTCATATATAGTTCCAAATGTCATTATATGACCCTAAGATGTATCCCCTAGGGTCTTAAGAATTTTCTCCACCGGGCCCATAGCCTCAAAAATTCTTCAAAAAGCGTGGATAATAGCCTTCAATTTTAGAATTTTTTGACCTTTTTTCGCACGGAAGTAAAAAGTGTCGAGATGTTTACCATGGTCCCTAATACCCTCTGGGAGTCCAATTGGGTTGGTGAACCTTTTAATTTGCCTTAAAACGATCAATTTACCCGTTCGAAACTTGTACCGATTTCGTGAACTCGAGCCTACCACGGACATTTATGACAACTTTTAATGGTCATATATGGTTCCTAACGTCATTATATGACCCTAAATTTTATCCCCTAGGGTCTAAAGACTTTTCTCCATCGAGCCCCACAACCTCAAAAATTCCTCAAAAAGCGTGGATAATAGCCTTCAATTTTGGAATTTTTTGACCTTTTTTTGCTCGAAAGTAAAAATTTCCGAGATGCTTACCATGGTCCCTAATACCCTCGGAGTCCAATTGGGTTGGTGAAACCTTTTAATTTGCCTTAATACGGTCAATTTACCCGTTCGAAACTTGTACCAATTTTTTGAACTCGAGCCTACCACGGACATTTATGACAACATTTAATGGTCATATATGGTTCCAAACGTCATTTTATGACCCTAAAATGTATCCCATAATGTCTCAAGAATTTTTGTCACCAGGCCCCATAACCTCAAAAAATCCTCAAAAAGCATGGATAATAGCCTTCAGTTTTGGAATTTTTTAACCTTTTTCGCCCGATAGTAAAAATTGCCGAGATGTTTACCATGGCCCCTAATACCCTCTGGGAGTCCAATTGGGTTGGTGAACCTTTTAATTTGCCTTAAAACGATCAATTTACCTGTTCGAAACTTATACCGATTTCGTGAACTCGAGCCTACCACGGACATTTATGACAACATTTAAAGGTCATATATGGTTCCTAACGTCATTATATGACCTTAAGATGTGTCCCCTAGGGTCTCGAGATTTTTCGCCACCGGGCCCCGTAACATCAAAAATTCTTCAAAAAGCGTGGATTATAAGCCTTCAATTTTAGAATTTTTTAACCTTTTTTCGCCCGGAAGTAAAAATTGCCGAGATGTTTACCATGGTCCCCAATACCTTTCGTAGCCCAATTGGGTGGGTAAAACCGTGGAACCATTCAATTTGCCTTGAAACAGTCAATTTACCCGTTCGAAACTTGTACCGATTTCGTGAACTCGAGCCTACCACGGACATTTATGATAACATTTAATGGTCATATATGGTTCCAAACGTCTTTATATGACCCTAAAATGTATCCCCTAAGGTCTCAAGAATTTTCGCTACCGGGCCCCGTAACCTCAAAAATTCCTCAAAAAGTGTGGATAATAGCCTTCAACTTTGGAATTGTTTGACCTTTTTTCGCCCGGAAGTAAAAATCGCCGATACGTTTACCATGGTACCTAATAACCTCCAGGAGTCTAATTGGGTGGGTGGAATCATCCAATTTGCCTTAAAACAGTCAATTAACCCGTTCGAAAATTGTACCGATTTCGTGAGCTCAAGCCTACCACAGACATTTATGACAACATGTAATGGTCACATATGGTTCTATACAGCATTATATGACCATGAGATTTATTCCCTAGGGTCTCGAGACTTTTCTCCACCGGGCCCCATAACCTCAAAAATTCGTCAAAAAGCGTGGATAATAGCCTTCAATTTTAGAATTTTTTAACCTATTTTCGCCCGGAAGTAAAAATTGTCGAGATGTTTACCATGGTCCCTAATACCTTTCGGGAGCCCAATTGGATGGGTGGAACCATCCAATTTTCCTTTAAACGATCAATTTACCTGTTTGAAACTTGTACCGATTTCGTGAACTCGAGCCTACCACGGACATTTATGACAACATTTAATGGTCATAGATGGTTCCAAACGGCATTATATGACCCTGAGATATATCCCCTAGGGTCTAAAGACTTTTCTCCACCGGGCCCATAACCTCTTAAATTCCTTAAAAACCGTGGATAAGCCTTCAATTTTGGAATTTTTTAACCTTTTTTCGCACAGCAATAAAAATTGCCGAGATTTTTAACCATCCAATTTGCCTTAAAACGGTCAATTTACCCGTTCGAAATTTGTACCGATTTCGTGAACTTGAGTATACCACGGGCATTTATGACAACTATAATGGTCATATATGGTTCTAAACAGCATTATATGGCCCTGAGATTTATCCCCTAGGGTCTAAAGACTTTTCTCCACCAGGCCCCATAACCTCAAAAATTCCTCAAAAAGCGTGGATAATAGCATTCAATTTTGGAATTTTTTGACCTTTTTTCGCTCAGGAGTAAAAATTGCCGAGATATTTACCATGGTCCCTAATACCCTCCGGGAGTCCAATTGGGTGGGTGGAACCATCCAATTTGCCTTAAAACGGTCAATTTACTCGTTTCGTACACGCCTCTTGTATTGGCTATAAGCTTTCACGGAGCCTGTATGTAGTCGAATAATGATCATATATGGGTTGATACAATATTTTTTTACCCTTGGATGCATCCCGTAATGATCCGTGAAATTTCGACACCGGGTTCCGACATCTCCTAAATCGCTCCGATTTCGTGTATTATAGCCTTCATATTTTGCTTCCGTATATTATTTTTTCACCCGGCGAGTTCATGCATCCAAGTACTTCCAAGGGTTCACAAAGGGATTTGGGAGTCATAAACAGTGCTCGGAACCATCTAATTCATCCTTAATCATCATGTCTTAAGGGCCTTTGGAGTCGTAAATAGTGCCCGGAACCCGGTATGCCTTGTCCTTGGGTGCACATGCCACACGGCCCCTTGTACCATCCAACATCCCAACACTTAGGCTTTGTGACTTGTCTTAATCCCGTACTTTGCATTTTTTAGCATACGAGATGCATCACTAATCTCGTTTTAATTTCCAAAATATAGGTATTTTTAGGGAGTAGAGTAGGGGGAGGGACGAATCGAAGCGACATAGGGCTGAATCTCAGTGGATCGTGGCAGCAAGGCCACTCTACCACTTACAATACCACGTCGCGTATTTAAGTCGTCAGGAAAAGATTCAACCTGTCGCTTGGTAGAAGTTGTACTAGCTTCAGGGCGGCTCTCACGGCACATCCACCGCGCGAGCTTAGCCTACGACACGTGCCCTTGGGGGGCGAAACCCCTACTATAGGACGACAATCGAGCGGTGGGCGCATGAGTCGCTTCTAGGCTGGATTATGACTTAGAGGCGTTCAGTCATAATCTAGCATACGGTAGCTTCGCGCCACTGGCTTTTCAACCAAGCGTGATGACCAATTGTGTGAGTCAATGGTTCCTCTTGTACTAGGTTGAATTACCATTGCGACACTGTCATCAGTAGGGTTAAACTAACCTGTCTCACGACAGTCTAAACCTAGCTCACGTTCCCTATTGATGGGTGAACAATCCAACACTTGGTGAATTCTATTTCATAATGATAGGAAGAGCTGACATCGAAGGATCAAAAAGCAACGTCGCTATGAACGCTTGGCTGCTACTAGCTATATCACTTTTCTGACAACTCCAGCTTTAAATTCAAAAGGTCTAAAGGATCATTAGATCACGCTTTCACGGTTCGTATTCGTATTGAAAATCAAAATCAAACGAGCTTTTACCCTTCTGTTCCACACGAGATTTCTATTCTCGTTGAGCTCATCTTAGGACACCTGCATTATCTTTTAATAGAGGTGCCACCCCAGCCAAACTCCCCACCTGATAATGTCCTCCGTCCGAATCGGCCCGCATAGCGGACCTTAGGTCTAAAAGGATTGCCCCGCTTCCGACTCACGAAGTAAGAAATATGTATATATTATATAGTTATTTTCTATTTTCTAACAATGAAATGAAAAGGAAAAAAAATAGCATTCATAACGTTAATAATATAAGCATCCATAAGCTTCTCTCATTCTCTAAACCCCAAGCCTCTATTGTTGAATTTTGGAGAGGCTTCTATCAGTTTGAATTGGGTGAAAGCCTCCAATAATCTTTGTTTCTTGTCTTCGATCTTTTTCTCTTTGATTTTATTAGGTTTATAATAAATCTTCCTCATTGTTTTAATTGGTGAAGAATGATAAGATGTGGATCGCAAAATTTATCAATTTCTCGATACTGTCAAATGAATTAGATAAAAATCATCCTCAATACAACAAATCGTTAGATTATTGTCTCTTCAAAAAGGTTGTAGATTCTAGCGATGTAAGCGAAAGTTGTTCGACAGTGAAAGATCTACTCTATGACTGTACGGAGTAGTTTAATAAATCAAATGAATTCTTTATTTGATTCAATATGTATTCGTTAAATTCGAAAATCTTTTGCTTTTCATAAAGCAGAAAACAAAAACCCACACAAACAGAATTAACTCTATCGATTACTGGAGGTGGGCAAAATAGAAAATGAATTAAACTTGGAAATTAGTGTTTAATGCAAACCCAAAATACAATTCACATTCCCCAATTCAACTTCAATTAAACTACATATAACAGCTCAGCTTAGTCAGCCAATGAGAACAAGCTCTAAATCAACCAATCTAAGCTGAAATTACCTATTAACTACAGAATCGAAATGAATATAAGCATTATAAAGAATTAAAGTACGTGGTCAACTGGTGAAGTACTCCTACCAATTTAGCCTGTTGATTTCGGTTCAATTGTGACATTTTTTTTTTATCTTTTTTTAATTTCTTTGGGATTTGGTAACTTTTTGAGAATAACAGAAAGCAGCCTATCAATTACACTACTTCAACTAATTTTGTAAAAAAAAAAAAAAAAAAAAAAAAAAAAACCTAATCACTCACAACACTTAAGGGGCCGTTTGGTTCAGACGGGGTAAACGGAATGGAATCAAGAAAGGGATTGAGGGGGAAAAGAAATGATACCCTTTGATGTAGTACACTAGTACGTTGTTTGGTTACATAAGTAATAAGTTGTCTTCCACCAAAACTTACAGTTTCTCCCTCATATTAATGGAGCACCATCCACACTTCAAGCCTTATCCCTTCCCGGCCCTATTATCACCGCTACCTTCACGTCGCTGCCCCTCTAAGGCACCATAACCGACATTTTCTCTCTCATCTTATTTAGTACCTCCACCATGAAATATATATACTTGTAAAATCAAAGGTTTTGAAGGTCAAATTCACCCTTAAAAACTCTAGATCTGGAGTTTTTATGGGTGTATTTGACCATCTAAAGTCATATTTGATGATATATCAAGGTAATTTTTTTACTTATAATTTATTTTTAATTTTAAAATTAGTAGTAATTGGGAGGTTGTATGTGGTTTTTCTGGTGGTGGTGGGGCTTCGCGGGGTGGTTGTGGTGGTTTTGATTAATGGTTGTGGTTGTATCATGTTAGTTTCAAAGTGGTTTCGTAGAGCGTTGGAATTGTAGGGGCGTTCGACGGTGGGGTCGTCGGTGATGTTGACGACTACGGTGGGGTCGTCGGTGGTGGTGTATGTTTTAATGGTGGTCAAAGTTGGTTATGGTTGTTGGGTGTAGAGGATTTTGGGGTAATGGATGATTCCCTTGGGGGGGCTGGGGAATCATGATGGAAGGAAATTGGGTAATCAGGGGGGAAAGGGAATGATTAAATTAGACAAACAAACAACATTAAAGGGAATCATAGCTGTTGATTCCCATTCCGTTTCTTGAAACCCCCCAACCAAAGGCCATTCTGTCAAAAATGATTACTTATCGCCATTCCATTGCTCAAAGAAGTACTAAAAATAATCTTGCTGCTATAGATCATAAGTAACACACAATCACCTCCAAGCACCTAAGAGTCCAAGACAGATTCTAGCAGCTAACTATACTCTTCCATTCTGTCAAATATGATTACTCATCATGGCTTAGATAGTAAGATATAGCTAAACTTTAGCTCTGGCTCCATTAATATTTAAAGGCTAATAAGAAAACAAATGCAACTTGTTGGCAGATACCAAGTAAACACACACAAATTAATACAATAGGTCAATACACATCTGCTTCCATGAGCACCATTCAAGTAAAAGCAAGCCCGAAAAGAAAAAAAAAAAAAAAAAAAAAAAAAATCAAATGTTCCAAATCACAGATGTTGATGCTTTTTCCTACAATCAATCTAAAATTACACATTAAATGTAAGACTTACTGATTCACAAGTCACTCACAATATCTGTGTACACATCTCTGCCACAGCTGATCATATACGTATGTTTTAGTCATTGCTTCTTCCACCTTTGCTCCTAGTTATTGCTAACTCAGTTTTCAAAAAACTTTTTCAGCAATTCCTTGTCTGCATCACCAATATTTGGATCACTGAGTAATCCCACAAATGATGATATAGTGTGATTATCAGTAGCAAACTCTTTGATTCTCATTAATTTGATGGTAAGGGAATAATTATTTGGACGAACACCTAGGAAATGGAGGTGCCTAGAAAGAGAAATGACAGTGGAGAAAGGGGGGTGGGGTTTAATCTTACAAATGGATGATAACAATTGATTGAAATCGATAATAGAAGGAATAGGGCGAATGAATTTCATATGATCGAAAAGAGAAAGCGGGGTTTCAACATGAGTAAACCCTAATTTGGATTGTTGTCTAACATAATTGAGAAACAATTTGGGGTCATCAAAATCAAAATATTTAGATTGTTTGGAACGATAATAAGAGTAAAATCGGGAAAAATAGAAAGAAGAAAGAGGGAAAAAAGGAGGAAGAATACCAGAAGAAGATGAAGATGTAGAACCAAGCAAAAGTAGAGCTCTGCTCCTCATCATCATCATCATCATCATCATCATCATCATCATCATCGTCTCACTCTCAGTTTTCAGTTCTCAGACAAATACCAAATACCTGCTAGTGTTGGCTACTGCGAAAATTGAAAAGGAATAAAGATGATGAACAAATTTCTTAATTTTTTTTGACGGAAAAATGGACATCAACTAAACTACTGTAATTCAATAGTAATATGAGTGGGACTTGTCTCCAATAGTCCAATAAATAGCAACATGCTTTTCAGCTTTTGTCTTCAACATCCTTTTTTTTTTTGAGGGTTGTCTTCAACATCCTACTCCTTATTAAATTGTTTTTCAAATTGATTGAAAATACTCCCTCCTAACCTCCTTTACGTTTTTTTTTTTTGTTTTTTTTTTTTGTTTTTTTTTATTTTTTTTTTAAGTTCTATTCTTATTAAATGAAAAAATAATCATTAGTTTTAAATTTCTTTCTTTTTACTAATTTTTTTCAATAATAAATCTTACATTTCTTTAATTCCCCAGATTGAAAAACTAGTTTATTTATATCAATTTAGACCTACTAATCTTTAAATATATTAGTCCCAACAATAATTTCTTCTAAATTTAAACTTGTACGGGATAAATTAAGAATACTCCTTCAATCTAGTTTTATTCAAGGAACATGAATTGAGAATAATGTTGTTATTATAAACGAATAGCTCACATTTTTAATAAGGCCAAAAAAAAAAAATTAGCTCACATTCTCAATAATGAAATGATATTACTCATATAATGGTTTGGAGTTACTTTAATGGACAAAATAAGCTTACTCTTATGAATAAATAGGATTACTCACACACACGCGCGCGCATACACACACACATATATATATATAAATAAGGATTATTCTTATAAATGAATGTGCACAAATACAAGACTTCGGCCCTGTTCTTTTGAGCTTCTGGGCAGAGCAGAGCAGAGCAAAGCAGAGCAGATTTCAGCAGAGCAGAGCAGATTGAAGCAGAGCAAAGCAGAGCCGAGCAGAGCAGAGCAGATTTCATTAATATTAATATTATTATTATTACTAATATTATTATAATTACTAATATTATTATTACTATTACTATTATTACTATTACTATTATTATTACTATTACTATTATACTACTACTACTACTACTACTACTACTACTACTACTACTACCACTACTACCACTACTACTACTACTACTACTGCTGCTGCTGCTGCTGCTGCTACTACTACTACTATAATCATTAAATTTTATTATTAAATATTAATTATAATTAATAATATTTATATTATTAAATATTAATTATATTATTATTATTAATATTATTATTATCATATATTAATTATTTTATTATTAATATTATTATTATTAAATATTAATTATATTATTAATATTAATATTATTATTAAATATTAATTATTATTATTAAATATTATATATTATTATTATTAAATATTAATTATATATTATTATTATTAAATATTAATTATATATTATTATTAAATATTAATTATATATTATTATTATTAAATATTTATTATTATTATTAAATATTATTTATATATTATTATTATTAAATATTAATTATATATTATTATTATTAAATATTTATTATTATTATTAAATATTATTTATATATTATTATTATTAAATATTAATTATATATTATTATTATTAAATATTTATTATTATTATTAAATATTTATTATTATTATTAAATATTATTTATTTATTATTATTATTAAATATTAATTATTATTATCATTAAGTATTAATTATTTATTATTATTATTATTAAATATACATTATTATTATAATAATTCAATATTAAGTATTAATTTTAAGCAGGGCAGAGCAGAGCAGATTGAAGCAGAGCAGAGCAGATTTTAGCAGAGCAGAGCAAAGCAGAGCAGAGCAGCTCTAAAGAACGGGGCCTTCCTCTTTAATTTTTCCTTCACTATTTCTTTTGGTAAATATATCGGAATAGAGATTAGCCCTAAGGCCCCGTTCTTTAGAGCTGCTCTGCTCTGCTTTGCTCTGCTGAAATCTGCTCTGCTCTGGTCTGCTCTGCTCTGGTCTGCTATGCTCTGCTCTGCTGAAATCTGCTCTGCTCTGGTCTGCTCTGCTCTGGTCTGCTATGCTCTGCTCTGCTGAAATCTGCTCTGCTCTGCTTCAATCTGCTCTGCCCTGCTCTGCTCTGCTTAAAATTAATACTTAATATTGAATTATTATAATAATAATGTATATTTAATAATAATAATAATAATAATAATAAATAATAATTAATACTTAATGATAATAATAATTAATATTTAATAATAATAATAAATAAATAATATTTAATAATAATAATAAATATTTAATAATAATAATATATAATTAATATTTAATAATAATAATATATAAATAATATTTAATAATAAATATTTAATAATAATAATATATAAATAATATTTAATAATAATAATATATAATTAATATTTAATAATAATAATATATAAATAATATTTAATAATAATAATAAATATTTAATAATAATAATATATAATTAATATTTAATAATATATAATTAATATTTAATAATAATAATAATATATAATTAATATTTAATAATAATAATATATAATATTTAATAATAATAATATTATTAAATATTAATATTTAATAATAATAATAATTAATATTTAATAATAATATTAATAATAATATAATTAATATTTAATAATAATAATATTAATAATAACATAATTAATATTTGATAATAATAATATTAATAATAATAATATAATTAATATTTAATAATATAAATATTATTAATTATAATTAATATTTAATAATAAAATTTAATGATTATAATAGTAGTAGTAGTAGTAGTAGGAGCAGTAGTAATAATAATAATTGTAGTAATAATAATAATAATAATAATAGTAATAATAATAATAATAGTAAAAATAATAATAATAATAGTAATAATAATAATAATAATAGTAATAATAATATTAGTAATTATAATAATATTAGTAATAATAATAATATTAATATTAATGAAATCTGCTCTGCTCTGCTCGGCTCTGCTTTGCTCTGCTCTGCTCTGCTTCAATCTGCTCTGCTCTGCTGAAATCTGCTCTGCTCTGCTCTGCCCAGAAGCTCAAAAGAATAGGGCCTAAGTCCCTAACAAAGTAACAAACTTAAAACATCTCATTATTTTGGTCTCTTATATTAAACTATGAGATCGATATAGGGGTGGCAATACAAACTTTTGAACATGGCAATCTAGCAAGTAGGTGTAAGTTGGTGTACTACTTCGTATGTGTTTGATTCTTATCCTAATTAGTTTATATGCAAACTAGTATTCTTCTAGTTTGTATTCCATGATTTGGAAATGCAATGTAGAAAATTTATATGGAATCAGGTTGATAAAATTTAATATTCGTCTAGATTAAATTAGAATATAGTGATCTATTATCATATGAAATCAAACAGTCAATGTATAGGTTTTGAATTTATTAGCCATTTTGAAATAAAAAAGAAAACTATTTTTTAGCTGACTTGTATTCCTTTTTGGTAAGTTTTTTAGTTGACACGTATTTCTTATTAGGAAGTTGATTTTTGGTTGACCCTACTACAAACTTGGTTTTTTTTTTTTTTTCTTGGGATACTACAAACTTGATTAAATAAGCTAAATAAAGCACATGATCTACCCATTTCTTTGTGAAATGAGAGAAACAAAGGAAATCTGTCCCTAAATTAAACGTGTCATCACTCATTTTAATAGAAATAGAGAAAATATAAATTTTTTTTTAAAGGGTTACATCCAAGTACTTAAATGATACGAGTACCAATTTTATTCCACTTTTTGAACCAAATTCCTCATTTTGTTGAGAAAACGAAAACTCAAGAGTCAAGAGTTGGCATTTTATTAATCAAATTCAATCCTCCTAAGAATTATTTCATCATCTCTAAAATTGAACTTCTTCAGTTTACTCAAATGCACTCACACACTCACATCCACACTCAAATCTCTCTTTTCCTCCTACTCTCCTGGTTAAATAACTAACTAACTTCCAATTAAACAATTTTTACCCTAATTTAACTCTCTGCAAATTAGGGTTCTTATTCCTATTCTCTTTTTTCCGCTGAAACATCGATCTTTACAAAAACTTCAGCTTCCATCAATGGCGAATACAATTTTAACTTAACCCTTTTCAAATTAGGGATTTCAATTCCATTTTTCAATTTCCAATTGCCTTCAATTTCTGCAGAGTACTGTAACCAAATTAGGGCTTTTGCAATTGAAGAATGGCAAGTAAAATTGGAGTTTCTGGAAAAGAATTCATTGCAAAAGCTTCAGCTTCCATTAATGGCGGTAACATTACTCATCTTCTTTCATACCCTCTTTCTTCATATTATTCTTCTTCTTCAAATTACCAGAGCAATTCTCTCTTCTCCGCTGAAAATGAAGTTGATCCCAAATTCTTCCTCGGATCAATGAGACAACAATGTAAGATGGGATTTCGCAACCTCAACGACGCTGTCTCTCTCTTCCATCAAATGACCCGTATGAATCCTCTCCCTTCTTATTTTGATTTTACTGTTATTTTGTCTTCAATGACCAAGATTAAACCTCGTTACCCTGAAATCTATTCAACTGTAATTAATCTCTCTTCACAATTGGAATTGCTGGGTGTTCCTTATAATCTTTATTCTTTTAACATCCTTGTTAATTGTTATTCCTGCTTGGGTCGTGTCGATTTCGGGTTTTCGATTATGGGAAAAATCATTAAGCTTGGGTTTCATCCCAGTATTGTGACCTTTAATACCCTCATCAATGGGCTTATTTATTCTAATCTGTTGGAAGAGGCTGCTAGATTGTTTGATCAAATTGTTAAGCTTGGGTTTCAACCCAACCTTGTGACTTATGGTACACTGACCAAAGGTCTTTGTAGAATAGGGAACTATGCAAATGCTCTTAATTTGCTTGTGACGATGAACTCGGGTTTTTCTCTTAATAAGCCTGATATTATCATATATAACACTATCATTGATAGTCTGTGTAAGGATAAGCTTTTACCTCAGGCCACCAAACTTTATTCCGAGATGAGAGGAAAGGGCATTCAACCTGATGTCTTAACTTATAACACCTTAGTTCGTGGAATGTGCACTTTGGGGCAATGGGAGGATGCAAAGAAAATGTTGGATGAAATGTTGGAGAACAACATAGATCCTAATGTTGAGACCTACAACATGTTAATTGATATGTGTTGTAAACAAGGGAAGGTTAGTGCAGCACACGCTATACTGGGCCTCATGACCAAAAGGGGTAAAACTCCAGACATCTTTACTTACAATTCCCTGTTGGTTGGTTATTGTTTGTGTGGCCAAATGGATGAAGCCACTGAGCTTATTGATTTGATGACGAAAATTGGTTGCAAGCCTAATACTGTGACTTATGATAGCTTGTTAAACGGATATTGCAAGTCTAAGAAGCTTGACAAAGCCCTAGATTTGGTCCAGGATATGCGTCTTAGAGGATTAGCACCTAATGTTGTTACATATAGCACTCTTATAGATGCCTTATGCAAGGACAACAGACTCCAGTTCGCACGTCAAATTATACAGGAATTGGAAGCTGAAGGAATCGTACCTGACATAATTACTTATAACTCATTGTTTGACGGGCTCTGTAAAAGCTCACGGGTTGATGAGGCAATGATAATGCTGAAAGGAATATCAAGTTGTAGAGTAGTCCCTGATATTGTCACCTACAATATCCTAGTTAATGGCCTTTGTCAAGCTGGGAGACTTGATGAAGCAGTGGATATTTTGTCTTCTCTCCGAGCCAAGGGTTTAGTTCCTGACAATTATACTTACAATGTAATTATAAATGGATATTGCAAGTGTAAGAAACTTGACCAAGCCCTTGGGTTGTTCCATGATATGTGTCTTAGAGGATGTAAACCAAATGTTGTTACGTATAACACTCTCATAGATTCCTTATGCAAGGAGAACAAAGTCCAGCATGCAAATCACCTTATCCAGAAAATGAGTTTACAAAACCTCACACCAGATGTAGTAACTTTTAATTCATTGATAGATGGCCTCTGTAAAAGCTCACAGATTGATGAGGCAATGACAATGTTGAAAGAAATGGTAAGCAGTGGAACAGTCCCTGATATTGTCACCTACAATATCCTAATTTATGGCCTTTGTCAAGTTGGTCAACTTGAAGAAGCAGTGAACATCTTTTCTTCTCTCCGAGACAAGGGTTTAGATCCAGACAATTATACATACAATGTATTGATAAGTGGATATTGCAAGTGTAAAAAGCTTGATCAAGCCCTTGTCTTCTTCCATGATATGCATCATAGAGGATTGGAACCTGATGTTGTCATATATAGCACTCTCATAGATGCCTCATGCAAGGAGAATAGGTTCCAGTTTGCAAATGAACTTCTGGAGAAAAAGAGAGCTCAGAACCTCACACCAGTCACGGTTACGTGTGAATAATTGATTCATGGCTTCTGTAAATGCTCACAAATCGATGGGAGGCTGGAAGGAATGACCACTAGTGGAGTAATCCCTGATATTGTCACCTACAATATCCTAATTGGTGGCCTTTGTCAAGTTGGCGACTTGATGAAGCATTGGGAATCTTGTCTTAACTCCGAGCTAAGGTATTACAACCAAACAATTACAGATACAATGTAATGATTGAGAGATGCTGTTTGTAAGGGTTATCTAATGATGCTTTTGAATTGCAGGATAATGGCTGTTCTCCAGATGATTGAACTTAAATTATGACTATCAGAGGATTTCTTTGTGGTAATGATGTCCAAAAGGAATCCCAGTTTTTCAGAATCATGAGAAGCAAAGGCCTTGCACCTGATGCTTGTACAACTTTGCTGCTTCATTACTTGATTGCTGCTCGCTACGTAAGCAATGCCAGTAAAGACTTGGCTTCGAGTGACTCTAGAAATTGACTAAGCTTGCAGCTTAATGCTGTTAGATGTCAATTTTCTGATTGTGGTAAATCTGCTTCATGCTATTCCTCAGGTTTACTTGTTGAATGTTTTGTAACATAGTATTCATTCTTGCTCATCTTCCATTATCTGGTTTAAGTAAATATACTACCCCATTTTATGAATCATACAAATCTGTGCTTCTTGTGTAGATAGGTTTTTATATATTTTTGACAAGGTGGTGAGAGAATTAGACAGAAGGAAAGGATTAAGTTTCTGTGAGTAGATTGGATAGGCAAGTCCCTATTGACAATTGTTCAACTTTGTATCATTACAACATCGCTATTGAGAGGCGAATCAAGCAGCATATTCCATAATTAATTTCGGCCATGATGCCCAACTATGCTATACGGTGTTTGAAGTATTAATATATGCATTTCTTTGTATGCTTAGCTCTAGCCAATTAATGCTATAATGCTAGTTGATATGGTATCCTAGGCTACTTTCTTAGGTAGGTAGATGTAATTTTGGGCACGAATTTAGCTTATCAACCCTGTGTCGGTCTATACTTTGTGCTGTGCATATAAATCTTGATGTAAGATCTTCCAAACATTTTGCTGTTCCGCCTAAATTCCCATGAAACATGCTTCTAACATTCATATAATAATGAAGTCTTTGGTGTTCTTCAGAAGGATATGAAAGGAAGAGGAAAGGTGGGAGCTGAGAGGAAGGAGATCATTTTCTATTGTCCGGATAATAATTGGTTTAGCTAAGTAACAAGTGAAATGACTAAAAAGAATAAGCTTTTCTTCTTTAATGTGCCAGCTGCAGTTCAGAGGATTGCCAATTCAGCTTTCATGTTACAGCTTAGGTGGTTTATTTATTTGCATATTAGAATCCTTATGTTTTCAAATCTACAAGTTAGTTGCATGGATATCTTTCTCTTGAGGACACTTTAACTATCTTGTAGTAGCAGAGCCGCAAAGGGTTTGATAAATTATACAGAATTATGCAAGGAATAGCTCTGCTGGTTGAGTTGCATGATAGATAACTATCTGTTTGCCTTAGTGTGCTATCTGTTTCTCTTCAACATATTCAGAGCTTGTTTTATGTCTGATCATGTGTATATTCCATTATTTTCAGATGTAAACGCTGTGCTATGATGGTTCTGATTCTTCTGAAACATTTGGAGACAAATACTGCTTGGAGGCTTTCCTATATTGAAAATAACACTTGCTCATTGTATTTTTCTTAATTTTTTTAAAAATTACATTTGTTTCCAAGGGAGAAAATGGATTATTCACTTAAATTATTTAAAGTTCTAGAGGAAGCTTAATGTTTGTACAAAGTATGTTGCAAATGTACCAAAGGAGTTGGAGGGGCAGCATATATGATATGGCTGTTTGATAGTTTCCTGCTTGCATATGTTCCAAGCAGGTTGAACTGTTGCTTTTATTGAATTCTGAATTCATTAATGGATTAGTCTTACACTAATAAGTAATAACACTATTGTAGGTTAAAGTGCTTTTCGACTATTGAATTAATTGAAAATGCTACTGATATTTTGGGCATGTTTTCACATAAATAATACAGAGTATTATAATGTTTTTTGTGAACGTAATACTGGGACGCATATAATAAAAGTAAGGATCTCAAGTAAAAATTAGCCAATTCAAATTCAAATACATGATGAAAGCTACCAAGGGTTTATGGTTATTAACTTATTATATATCCTACATCCTATATATCTTTTTTTTTTGAAGAAATAAAGGGTAGTATATATCTAAATGCAATACATGATGATTATAGTTTATACTAGATGAAGCCCGTGCGATACACGGGTCGATTTTTTTTTAAAAAAAAATATTTTTCATATTTATGTGATTACATTTGTTATTTTATTAGCTGTACGTAATATATCATTTTCTTTGTATTTGTTTTAAAATATTAGATAAAATTCCTAATCTCAAAAGATAATATTTCGTATTTAATTAATGTAACTATTAAAATCTCATTGGTTAATTATGCTTATGTGACACTTGAATTATTTATTGGATATAACTATAATTTATAATCCTACGTGGCACGTTAACTAATCTCAGGTGGCATAATCCTATTGTAGCGTTTTAAAAATATTAATCCTATGTGGCGCTCTAATATTTTTTTAAAAAATATTAATCCTACGTGGCTCTCTAAAACTCGGGAAAAAACTCCCGATGCACGGTAGTTTGATTATTTTTTATTTTTGTATTTATTAGCTAAAATTTGTTATATATTTAGATAAAATTCCTAATATTAAAAGATAATATTTAATATTTAATTATTTTAAACTTAAAAATCTCATTTGCCAATTTTGCTTACGTAGCATTTGAATTATTTAATTGTAAAAGAAATTAATAATCTCTTATTTAATTGGCTATTACTAAGATTTATAATCCTACATGGTGCGCTAAAAAAATTAGATCCTACGTGGCTATCTAAAAACTCGGGAAAAAAACTCCCCTTTATATATATATATATATATAGATTTTATCTCAAAGCTAACTAATTGAGTTAAAAGAGGTTTTTTTTTATAAAAAAAAAAAAAAAAAAAAAAAAAATCTTGGTGAGAGTACCAAAATGTGTACACAGGATTTAATATAAGGTTTTTGGTATCACCCTAAAACTTCAACCAACCAAATTAATTAACATTCACATTGAAATGTTTTCGTACCAACCATAAAATTTTTAGTCAAAATAAGCTTATCATAATTACATTTATTAGTTTCCATTTATATCGTGTTATTTATGTAGACCTTAACTCCAAGCAACGGTTGAAAGCGGTCATAGACTCATTGAATAAACATGGGTTAGCATACTTAGCAAGTACTAGCCACTTAGCCTAAACTCCAAAGGGCTAGTTTCAACCTAAAACCCTAAACCCTCAACAAATTAAGGATTTCAGATTTTCAATTCAGACTTATTAATTTATTATTACACATTTTCACCCCCTTCAACTTTCACAAGAATGGCAAACAATAAACTTGCAGTTGGAAGAAAACTTATTGCAAAAGCTTCAACTTCCATTAATGGCGGAAATATATTCCTTCGTCTTCCCTCTTCTCTTTCTTTCTGCTACCCTTTGTTCAGTTCTCTCTCCTCCCCAAATAATGAACAAAACCCCAAATTATTCCTCAATTCAGTGATACAACAATGCAGACATGGTTTCCACAAGCTCGACGATGCTGTATCTCTCTTCCATCAAATGACTCGTATGAATCCTCTTCCTTCTGCTGTTACTTTTAATTTCATATTGTGTTCTATGATTAAGGTTAAACCTAAAGAACCCATTAATTATTCAACTGTAATTTCTCTCTCTGCACAATTGCAATTATTGGGTGTTTCTTGTGATCTTTATTCTTTGAACGTCCTTGTCAATTGTTACTCTTGTTTGGGTCGTGTCGATTTCGGGTTTTCGATTTTGGGGAAAATTATTAAGCTTGGGTATGAACCTAGTATTGTGACCTTTACTACCCTTATTAATGGCCTCATTCATGCTAATTTGTTGGAGGAAGCTGTTAGATTGCTGGATAAAATTGTCAAATTAGGGTTTCAACCCACTATTGTTACCTATGGTGCTTTGATCAAAGGTCTTTGTAGGATAGGGAACTACGCGAATTCGCTTGGATTGCTGGCAATGATGAATTCTGGGTTTAGCTCTTGTAATCCTAATGTTGTCATATATAGCACCATAATTGATAGTCTTTGTAAAGACAAGCTTTTACCTCAGGCTGTCAGCCTTTTTTCCGACATGAAAAGCAAGGGTGTTCGGCCTGATGTCTATACTTATAGTAGTTTGATTCGAGGGATGTGCACTTTGGGGAAGTGGATGGATGTAAGGATATTCTTGAATGAGATGTTGGAGAGTAAGATAGCTCTCAATGTCACGATCTACAGCATGTTGATTGACATGTGTTTTAAGCAAGGGAAGGTTAAGGAGGCAGAAGCTGTAGTGGGACTGATGAATAAGCGGGGTGATGCTCTAAATATTATTACTTACACTTCTCTGTTGGATGGATATAGTTCATGTGGTCAAATGGATGAAGCCTCGAAAATAATGGATTTAATGGTGAAAAATGGTTTTGTGCCTAATATTCTGACTTTTACCAGCTTGTTAAATGGATATTGCAAGGTTAAGAAGGTTGACAAAGTCCTAGACTTGGTCCAGGATATGCTGCTTAGAGGTTTAAAACCTGATGTTGTCACATATAGCTCTCTTATAGATGCCTTATGCAAGGAGAATAGACTACAATCTGCAAGAAAGCTTCTCAAGGAAATGGAGACTCAAGGCGTAAAACCAAATGTATATACTTATAATTCATTGCTTGATCATCTCTGTAAAAGTTCACAGGTTAATGAGGCATTGGAAATGGTGAGACAAATGGGTGAAATCAGAGTGGTCCCTGACATTTTTACATACAGTATACTAATTGAAGGCCTTTGTGCAGTTGGGCGATTTGAAGAAGGAAGGGATATCTTCTCTTCTCTCCAAGCTAAGGGTTTAAAACCTGACAAATATACATACGATGCAATGATTAAGGGGCTCTGTAAAAATGGTTTACCGGACGATGCTATTGAAGAATTAAAGAAAATGGAGGACAATGGCTGCTCTCCAGATGATTTTACCTATAATGCAATTATAAGTGGTTTTCTTTCAGCCAATAATTTCAAAAAGGCTTTAGAGTTTGTCATAATTAAATCAAGCAAAGGGTTCCCACTTGATGGTCACACTACTTCGCTGTTAAGTGGCTCATTTGCTGATCACAATGTTAGCGATGCAGACAAAGCTTTGTTTCAAAAGTTTCTAGAGAACCAGAAGCACAAGTAAACAGCTTAAAGGTGTCAATGTTCTGATAAGATCTCTATTCCATAAGCTCTCTGGTCAAAGCATCTGTTGGCTGTTGCATGGTAAAATTTCCTACGTTCAACTTGCGCATTCTGGTAATGTCTTTTTGTTTATATAATTAATTTCTTTTGATGTGGCTGTGTCATATTATGAGCATGAGAAACTAATTTTAGTTTTGCACCACTTATCTGATAGTAACTAATCATAATGACCCATGAACAGTTTGGTGGAGGTAATGGACTGGATAATCTGATTTATATATTTATATAAATAAGCAGAAATTAAGGCTGAAAGCTTGAATTAAATTAAACTTGCTAATGGTTTCTTACAAAAGGAAGTAGGTTTCGCCTACAAATCTCATATTAGTGAATTGAGGTAACAACTCTCAAAAGGATTCACTCCAAATATTTCCTACCATTTTCTTTCCCCTCCCTCTCTTTATACTACGGACTATTAACCTAGTAAAATATGACTAGAATACCCATACTGCCCCTCCTTAGGTTAGTCTATTACAGAAAGCAGACATATATATTGCCAACATTGTCCGGAATATGGCAGAAATAGTGCCAACTTTGCTAGTAGCAATATCATTAGACTTCCACACAACCACACGTATGTATTAATTTCTCAAAATTTACAAAGTATTCAGTCTAATATTTCACGAGAAACTCTTGACCACTCTCTGTATGGGATTGTTTAGTTCAATCTTCTGTTTCCACTGCCAGCTCACATATCTCAGTAAATTATTCCGTTTCTACCATTGCCAATTGTTACTGCCTCATTATACATACAGATTATCAAGCCTGCTTTTTCCTTGTTGGTAAAAAGCCTTAAATTGGTTATTAGCTTGACAAGTTGACTTGTCATGGTTATTTCCTTGGTCGATGGTCTTATTCTTGTTAATATGTTGTTGGATAAGATTGTCATGTTTAGAATTCAACCTGACTTGGTTGTCTGTGATGCTATGTACAAGGTCTTTGCAGAACAACAAGAATGTTGGTGCTCTCCGCTTTTAAAGGAGATGGGGTCTCATGGACCTGTAAGTCTGGTGCTAAACTGCTAATGATGCTTTACATTATGTCATCATTGATGGTCTTTGTAAGGACCAATTGACCAATTATTATATCAATTCTCAAGCCCCTAAATTTTTGCAGAGATAATAGGCATGCACATTTTGCCCAATGTCATCAGACTTGTCACTTTATTCCTCAGTTTTAGGTATGTGCTGTTTGGAGCAGTGGAAAGACAGCCGGGATATTTTGGACAGAAATATAACAGCAGCACCTGATTCTCACACTATGCTGCTTTATTGCTCACTTGCTACTAAGATGTTGGCGGCAGATTAGGCTTGGTTTTGAGAGTTTTTGGAGGACAATTGCACAAGTTAACACCTTATGAAGTTTAACGTCAATGCTCTGAAATTTCTGCAGTGTTTCTCATCTAATTCTCGAATAATTTGAGATGTGGTAATCTCGTCTTCCTTAAACTCTTATCTAGAATTCTGGTTAAATTGGATATGCTTCCCCATTTTCTTCATTTCATGAGATATGCATGTCTAGTTGAAGCTTTGCAGTTTGCACCTTTATCAGAAATAATCACTCATGCAGTCAACACACAGCGAACTGAAAAGTCATCTATTTCATTATGGTAAATTCTTAATTTTTCTTATTATTTTTCTTTAGGAGGCTAAATTTTACAAAGTATGTTATAGCAAAGAGCTTGAAGAAATTATGAAGTTGCACAAGACTTGCTCTGCCACAATGATTTCAGATGGAAGTGGAAATTTTAAATTATTGGGATCACGTATGCTCTTCTTGAACCCAGTTGGCTTCAAGAAGCAGCAGATGGCCTCCATAAACTAGACAACTTCCCGAGGAAGCAGATGTCTTCTCTATTCTTCCGCCTAAAGGGTGAGAAAAGATGCACTTGCCTATTTGTGATTATGGAAGGATGCAAATAACTACTCCAGAATAATTCATCTCCAACACTACAGAGTAAAAATATTAAAGAATTTATATGTGGGTGTTAGGAAGGTTTTGGGGCTTCTCAGTCATACATTTACAACTGGAACTAAAAAAATTCATACCTTGTGCTATTTAATTTCAATATGTATTGCTCACACAAAATTAAGCTATTTATGTTCAATTCCATTTCTCTTGCTTGGAAAACCTTTTTGTTCATCTTTGCTGAAGAGAATTTTTTGGTTTGATTTTTCTCAAAGAAATTGTAAAAAAAATTTATGTCAAACAATAGCTTCTCTGTTCCTAGGCTATCTCATATTCTGTACGATGTTCATCCCTGAATCCATGTCCAGTATTATGAATAAGATGCTTTTGCCTTTCTTCCACAGTTGAAAGGAAATAAGAAAAACAGAGCTTCTTTTTTTTTTTTTTTGTTTTGAGACAAGAAAAACAGAGCTTCTTGTGCTGTATCTTGTAAGCCTACAACTTATCATTTGTATTCTCAACTCTTACCAATTTTCATTAAATTTTAGTCTATTCATACATGGAAACAGAACACCAACTGATCATTTGAGGATACAAAGGTTATAATTAAAGCAGTATTATTAATTTATATACATTCCAACATTAAACTGAATTACTAAGGAAGACCTAGCTAAATCTAATCAACCTCCATTAAGCTGAATCTACCTTAAGTTAAATTAAACTGCATTCCTGTCAAACAAGTTGCCATCTACCATTAAATCTCGAAAAATTCTTTGATCTTGCGATTCTTCCCTTCCTGGTTGCGGTAAACTTCAAGAAATTCTTTAAAGTAGTAATTCCGATAGTGTTGAGGATGCTGATTGTCGATCAAATTTTCAATTGGACCAATTAAAGCATCGTTGTCTGGGCCATAAAACATTGCCAGTGACACTCTACTTTGGTGTTCATTAGTCACTACTCTATGCAGCACGCTTTTATATTTACCATTGCTTAAAACCTACATCCAAAGACAGAAAGACAGAATGAAAGTGAGACACAAAGGTAGAGGTCAGAGTATTGCTTTCATTGTTTGAAATAGTCCAGGTTAAAGGATCATAATTTGTATAAAGAAATGCATCGAAAATCAACAAACCTGCAATTGGTCGCCTATATTGACTATTAACGCATTTGGAACAGGATCAACCACAATCCATTTGTTGTCCTTCATGATCTGTAGACCCTCCACATTTGAAGTTGGTAGCACAACTGTCAGTGCATCTCTATCAGTGTGAACACCCAATCCGAGTGTAAGGTCCGGGTTTGAACAAGGTGGGTAGTAATTTGCTTGAGCCCTAAACAAGGGAGTTTTCCCTAACCTATCTTGTAAAACATCTCCCTCCAGTCCCAAACCTTGTGACATCAAATTCAGAAGCATACTCATGACAAATCCGATTTCTTTAGCATATGCAGTCACTACCTTCCTACAATAACAAAATCAATTGTGCTTAAGAATGGAAGTAGTACAAATACATAACATAATCCCAATAGACCCTAAAACTGAACAACCAATTACAGGCCAAGAAAAAACCAATGAACTATAATCAGAATGTTCAGAATTTCAACCTAGTCCATATCTCCAATGCAAAAACTGACCAATCGCAATGCTCAAAATGCATACCTGTAGTTTGGAGGATCTGATGGCAAAAGTTCAGCAAAACTGTCATCAGCCGGGTGCCAAGAGTGTTTAAAAACCTCACTCCACATGCTAAATTTCTTAGCCTTTTGGTCTCCCTTGTCCTCAGCTTTTCGGAAATGATTACAAATCCTTACATCTTTAGTAGGATCATCTGACACAAGAAGAGCCTTAACTTGAGGAGGAAGATGAAATAAGTCAGTAACAGCAGACAACATGCTTTCACAAAGCTCTTCTGTTACACCGTGATTTATGATCAGAAAAAATCCATACTCCTCAGATGCTTTTGCTATCTCTTTGACAAGACCATCAATATCTCCCCTTCCCATATCTATTATTGGAACACTGTCACCTGACTTGGACACTTCCGCTAAATTTGGCCTTCTTTCCACAGGAAGGATGAAATTGGGAGTAAGAGACAGTGCAGTTGATGAGGTAGAAGATTCATTGTCATCTGAGTTTGCCCACTTGAATACATTCCCAGACATTGCAGATACTTTGGTAATACAAAACCTTTAGGGAATGCAATGCCACGCGTTATAGGTAATGATCGCCTCCACTTTCCATTCAAGCTAATACAATTGTTGCAAGCCGGAGAAAAAAGAGAGTTTATCATTATCTGAAGATCCGATTACAAAAGTATGATTATTCGGTTATTTATTACAAAAGTGTGATACATAACATTTCAATTCAAAAGAAAAGGAATGGCCATTACATATTAGATTACTTCAATATAGATAAATTACATGTATCATGTATGTTTGTATGTATATATGTACTTGTAACACGCAACTAAGATACCAATATACAATTAGAATTTAGATGTGTTGCAACCTTAAAGACAATTTATGCCTAGGTGTTAGTCTTAGGAGACTTTCCTAACTTTTGTGTATGGTAAAATAGGTGGGGATATCAGATTATGTTAACTACAGGCTTTACTCTCTCCCTTCAAGATTGTCCCATTTAGAGGAGTCAGGTGTCCGAGTCAGGTTTGGTGAGGTCGAGTCTAGTCTAATTTCAAACTTCGGTGACCACCCCATGGGGCAGCTGCAACTAACCCCCAATCTCGAACATCTTATCTCCGCCGTTTCATACTCCACACAACACCCATCAGCCTATAATTAAAAACCCAGCTATTTCGTTCATTCCAAATCATTCACAAAACAAATTCCACCAATCCACCTCTTTATATTTATCCCATAAACAAACCATTCAATCCATGATGACAATATAAAATACCACAAAAATCATGAACATCCAAGCAAATTTGAGAGAGAAAATATGATAATCTTATATTCCTTCCAAACGAATTTAATTTACAGAAAAACATTGATTGAATTAGAGTATGGAAACGATTTACAAACCTCAATTGACAACGGAAAGCGCAAAGAAAGATTATCTGACGGAGGAGATCGAGAGCCCTAGTGACGAAAACTGAGTGAGTGAGGTGACCGAAAACCAAATTGAATACAAGGTGCGGGGGCAATCCTGTGGTTTCCTGAAACCCGGCAGTACGGGTTTTATAAAATATTTTCTCCTGTGTTTTATGTTCAAAAAAATTCGGTTGGAATACAAAGTAAATCAGCTACCGTCACTACTCACTAGAATGGGTACAAACTCGGATATGAAACGAGTACGTAATACGATTGTTTTAAAAAAATAAAGGGTACATTAAGTAAAATTTGGTGGAATTGGTGGGGAACTCACCTTGTGACTTTGAGGTAAGGTCACAAATTCAAGTGTCATTAACTACAAAATGTTACTCCCTCCGTTTTTAAATACTTGCTCCACTTTCTTTTTTCGACCGTTTTTAAATATTTATTACATTTCCTTATAGAAGTGGAAGTAAGGTAAGGCCAAAAGTTTTATTTCTGCATATCGCTCGAATTGGAAAGCTTTATTATATGTGTGTAATTAATTTCTCTCACTTAGTGGACCCAACATATATTCTCTCTCCTCCAATTAGCTCCACTACTTTTGCCTTTTACATTTTTTTATTCTTCCACCAACCCCACTACCTCCATATTTTAATACTTTCTCCGATTTCTCCTAAAACTCCTCACATGGAGAAATGGAGCAAGTATTTAAAAACGGAGGGAGTATAATATAATTTTACTACAATATCTTATGAAATTTTCAATAATTTATGATAAATAAATTTTATTTTATACACTTTTTTTTAAATATTTTATGAAATTTTCAATAATTTATGATAAATAAATTTTATTTATACGTAGTAAGTATATTTTTAAAAAAAAATAAAAAATTCATCGGATTGAATAAATTTATTTGAAAAATATTTTAAAACATAATAAAAAATTTGGTCAGATAGGAATTAGATTCAAATAAGATTGGATTGTGCTTTCATTACCTTTCAGTAGCCAAACATTGGAAATAAAATCTCCTTCTTTTCCTTTCTTTTTCCCCCCATTCCTCCCTCCTCTTTTCCTTTACTAACAATGAGCCAAACAATTAGTAAAAAAATATATAATAGAATGATCCAACATAAATGTTTTTTTCAATGGAATTCAAAATAAATGTTGAAAAAAATGATGTATATTTTATTCATGAAAACTACGGATGGGGGATTATATTAAAATCAATAGAAGTCGGATTACAAAAGTTTAAAGGAATTGGGTTAAGGCAAACCCTCTCAGACCCTATATCAAGGCAAGTAGCCAAATTTGGCTAACTAAAATTAGCTGATTTGGATATTATAAAGAAAAAAAAAAAAACAGATTTCGAGCCCGATCTCGATCAAACAATCCAAAGTCGTGTCTATGTCCGATCTCGAAGGCGGCAACTTGTAGGCATGTACAATTTATATAAGTGACACGTTATATACGAGTCAAAAGTCAATTATTGACTTGATATTACTTGACTATTTATTTAAATTAATTGTTTTAGGTGAAATTAATTAAATATGCAAGTTTTAATTATTTTAATTAATTTTCTCATTTAATAATAGAGAAATCCTACTAATATTGGATAATAGATGGGTCACGATTAGCAAGTCAAAAGCCTAATACAAATATAACCCTAACTCGGCCTAAGAGTCACACACTCTATAAACCTAGGAGAACTTGAAAACATCAAGCACATCACAAGTCAGTGCAGTTCAACCTCTACATCAGTCATTGGTCTACATCAAATGTTAAGGATTGAGAGTCAAAGTCTTGCATCAACTATTTTTGATCGAGATCAAGCTTCAACAGCCCTCAATTGAGAATCAAGTTAGCTCGTGAAATAAGTCAAAGCTAAAGTGGAAATCGAATCAGATGAACAAATTATAGATTGTACCCTAAATTATCAAATTAATAAATTAACATTTTATTTCATTTATTTTGAATCTATATTTTGCAAATTTAAAATTTGTGTTTAAAACCTCTAACAGAACCTCTAAGTAAACCCTGACTGAGTAACTCGAGTAACCCCTGCATATATTAAAACTTGTGGCTTATCATTAACCAAACTAGGTTATCATTAACAAAAAAAAAACAAAAAAAAACACACACACACACGCATAAACTAATAGGGATTCTCCGTTCATCTATAGTATTAGGGATTTAGGGTATGTTCACTTCAGCTTAATTTCAGTTCAGTTCAGTTCAATTCAGCTCCAATCAGTTCAAGTTTAGTTCAGTACCTAATTTTCTTCTCTCGTAAAATATTCATTACAGTTCTATAACCTCTATCAGTTCAGTTTAGTTCAATTCAACTCAGTTCAGTAAATGTAAATAGATTCCTTGTATTGCAATTGTAAAAAATACAAGTAGAGAAAGTTACGGAAGCATCACACATCAACATCACAAAAACAGTAAAATATCCGAAAAGCATAACATAAGTTACATACCAAAAGCTCCAAAAAAAAGTGCACTTGTTTAATAGAAAAAGCCAGCCGCCGTTGACCAACACCAATAGTGGCAATTACCAGTAGTTCCTACTTCCCGCTATTATCTACCGTCTATCTCTATCTCTGCTCAACCTCCTTCACATTCTCCTCCATTTTCTCTCTCCTCTCTTTTTCTCTGCGTTATGGCTCTCACTGCTGGTAATTTTCTCTCTCCTCTACTCAATTTCAAATTTTACCTTTCATTATTCTCGATCATTGCCTGTAATTTCACACAATTTTTGATAGGGTTTTCTGATTTTGAAATTCCGAAATTCAGTTGTTATCTTTGTCAGTTGATTATGTTTTTAGGGTTTAAGGATTTTCGATTTTATTTGTTTGATTCATTCGAATATTTTGTTGGAATTTGGCGTGTATATAAAGCTTTTGCATGTTGATTTTGAGTTTTGACTTACTCACTGATTATAATATTTGGATTTTTGTTTGGTTTCTAGGAATTTCTTGCTAATACTGTAAAAGAAATTTGGGGAATTGTTCAGAATTTCATTTTTTTTTTTTTAAAAAAAATCAATTAACTTTCCTAATCGGCATAGTATTTGCTCATTTATTCTCGACCGATTACGACTTCTATTATGTATTCGGGTATGCCTAGACTCTAGAGTTACCGCGAGCCAATAGTGTTGTGAATATGTGATAGACTAATAAGATTGTGTTTTTGTTATAGTTTATTAAACAAGTTAAAGTAACCTAAAACTGAATGTGTATTACTCTAAACTGTGCTTGGAGAGATGAGGATGGATATGATTATATAATTACAATTTGTTTTGTCCTATGAAGGAGTGGGATATGAAAATTCGTGTAATAGTAATGGAGTGCGCATTGATGAAAAGTGATGGTGCCGGAGTGTGGTTTTGATGGGTCTTATGAATTATGAGTCAAGCTTTTTGTGTCATTGGATGGTAAACCTGTTGTCGTGTTGTGCCTTCAAGGGAGATGGTAGTGAACTAGTGATGTTAGTTTGCCTAGTTATGTGCTATAATACCAAGTGAAGTATTATAGAAAGAAACGAGAAAGAGTAGTTAGTGTATGTAATTGAAGCATATGAATGAGTATGATCTCTTTTTGTATTATATGGGGAAGCACATATATTTGCTGATACTGACTACTGAGATAGGGATAAGTCGATAAGATTCAAATGTAATTGGAACGTGCTTTCTCAGAATATTACCGGGACTCAACCTAAATGAACTAGTTAAGAGAGACCAAATGTTAATCTAAGCAAGTGAGTAATCCCCTGCCCTCCTGTCTGATCAGACATTATCAGAACTAGGTTCCTTTGAAGCTCCTTAGCATTATCTGAAATACATCACACCATGTTGATTGCGAATAAAGTAATGACATTTCAGAATGACGTTACTTTCTAAGTTTCTAGTAGCCTTGGTTATAGATTTAAATCATCCACTGCGTCCCTAGAGTCATCATCAATTCTTGTACCTCAGGAAAAGACACAATATGCATTTCGACTTTTGAATGTGTTTCTCTCGGAACAACTTATTTCTGTTAACTGCTGAGTTTTCTTCATACTCTGTATATCTATCTGTTAACCACAAGTTGAAAACAGATACTCGATTTCTCTGCTTGCTGGAATCTAGAATGAGTAAATCATTTTTTTAGTGATTTATATTCTTTCATATTGTAATCCTTAATAGAAATGAAGCGTTACCTGATTTCTTAAAACTTATGTTTTTCTGCCTTTTTGCATTACTGTCAAGTCATTTTTATATTCCTAACATTGCTTTATTATTATTTCTAACAGATGTTGGAGAAGCTATCTTGGATAAAGATGGGGGACAAACTGTGATGCCAACACTCTTCAAACTAAATCGTTGGCAATGGTGGATTTTGGTGGGACTCAATATTTTCTTTCTTGTAGCAGGACAAACTGCTGCTGTACTTTTAGGAAGATTTTATTATGACAAGGGTGGATCTAGCACGTTAATGGCCACCCTTGTTCAAACTGCTGGGTTTCCTATCCTATTCATCCCGCTTCTATTAATTCCAGCTCCCCCCAGTTCTCCAACCCCATCTGATTCAGTTTCTGGAAAGTATATATGCTTAATATATATCTCACTAGGAATAGTTCTTGCGGGTGACAATTTGCTGTATTCGTATGGACTCTTATATCTCTCTGCCTCCACATATTCTCTCATTTGTTCTACCCAATTAGCTTTCAATGCTATCTTTGCTTACTTCATCAATTCCCAGAAATTTACCCCGTTGATTCTAAATGCTGTAGTCATTCTTTCTTACTCTGCGGCCCTGCTAGGGGTTAACGAGAGTTCTGATGCACCAGAAGGGGTGAGCAAGGTACAATATGCCATCGGATTTATGTGCACCATTGGAGCTTCAGCTATCTACTCGCTCTTGCTTTCACTGATGCAGCTTGCCTTTCAAAAGGCACTGAAAAAAGTTTCATTTTCTGTTGTTTTAGAGATGCAAATCTATCCATCAATAGTTGCAACTATAATTTCTGTTGCTGCCTTATTTATAAGTGGGCAGTGGCGGACATTAGAAGGAGAAATGCATGGTTTCCACACCGGGAAAGCTTCTTATGTGTTGACTCTGGTCTGGACCGCCATATGTTGGCAGGTGTGCTCAGTCGGTGTGGTAGGCTTGATTTTTTTGGTTTCTTCATTGTTTTCAAATGTTATAAGTACTGTGGCATTGGTTGTCGGTCCTATTGCTTCTGTCATCGCCTTCCATGACAAGATGAATGGTGTCAAGATAATTGTTATGCTTCAAGCACTTTGGGGATTTGCCTCTTATCTCTATCAAAATTACATTGATGATTCTAGATCAACCGAGCTACGGAAACAAATGGAAGCCAATGAGAGGAGGGTTGCTGCTTGTTAATATGGTTCATTAAGTTACACAGAAATGATATAGCATTATTTTCTGTAGATGGCCAAACGGTCATCCTGTATTCATCAGTTATTTGTTAGGTGTCATCTTATTCAGAAACTTTGCAAAAATAATATGAGTTAGTATATTATTGCCATGAATTGTTCTCCATGTAATTCTATAGTTATTCTTTCAACTGCTTGCAAAATGATTCTTTCAACAGGCAACAACTCTTGTACCTGGTAGTTTTTATTACTGAAGGCAGTTCAATAGTGAAATGGTCGCTTCATCTTTTCTTTTTTGGTTTATTAAAACACGCATCTTGTAAACTAATTTACTATTTAATTTTTTTTTTGAAGACAATTTACTAATTTAAGTTCATAACTTTGTATATTGTGGGTGCCAACTAGCTTAGATTTGTCTACTCGTACATCAATATTGACTTTTAGTCCTTACTACAATGTGTTAAACTACTACTTTTTTTTTTTTTTTGAAATGAGTGTGTATATGTAGAGATTTATTTACTTCCACTTATCTAAACTTAATTTTGCTTAAAATAATTAATTCTTTGCTAAAACTTATGTAAAATTGCCAATTGTTTCAAAAAACAAAAAATAAATAAATTGCCAATAGAAAAAGAGCTCCTCTTGAGGAAAATTTATTAAGTGAATTAGTGTAAACACAAATAAGTAAAATAATTTTTATTTGGCAAAAACTCTATTTATCAAAAGTTTAGCTAAAACTTCATAATATAAGTTAATAATGAACTAGGCTAAGTTACTTTTAGTCTTTTCCCGTGATAGGGAGACCATTAGCGTACTATCAAGGGAGAAAAGTTCATTATAGAAAATGTCCGTATGTAAACTGATTCCAATTTTCATAAGAATTAGTAACAAGCCAACAAATCACCATCTCAAAATCCAATTCAATCTTTTAAATGACCAATACTTAATAATTGCTAAATTCATCCTATTTTTATGATAGAGAATATCCATAGAATATTCTCATCTTAGGTTTAGGATATATTTTGTATAAATAGAGAATATCCATAGAATATTCTCATCTTAGGTTTAGGATATATTTTGTATAAGATTATCTTTGATATCTGTACATATCTTATAGTTACCTAAGATGATTAGGTTTCTCATTGTAACCCTATAAATATTGATCAATGGAAATCACTCTGATTGAGGAGTTTATATTATCTAACATGGTATCAGAGCTTAGGTGAGATCTTGGGATCATATATAAAAATTCTCACCCTGCCAGTGGGTTGGAAAATTAAACCCACCGGCGGGATATACACAAATTTTTTATGCTTCCGCAAACACACATATAGATTTTTTTTTCCCTTTTCTCAAAGTTTTTTTTTAAAATCTTTATGTAACCTTGCGCCTCCCACCGACAGTAGCAACCGCGAAAGCCGCCTCCATCATTGGTGGCAATTGCATACACTACCGTCTCCCACTACTGGCAGTAACCACATCTGCCAACCTTCTCCATGTGCCGCACTCTATTTCCACCTCCTCATGACCAACAATGATTCTTACATTGCCCCATTGGTTTTTCTACACATAATCACATAGATTTTGTTTTGGTGGTCGTATATCAGAATAAGGTCAACTACTTTTGCACATCTCTTTTGCTATCAAGTTGGCTCCTCTTATTGTTGCAGCACTTGGAATCTTTGTGGAGTATTGATTCTTGCTACCTGGGTTTCTCTTTTGAGATTAATTGCAAGCGGTGAAATTTAATCTTTTCTTGCGCTATTTTATTTGTTTTATTCAACTGTGATTTCACGTAGTAGTGTAGTGTCTTCTTCCCGATGATGGTTTGATCCCTTAGCTTCTTCTTCTCTGGATCTGCAACTTAGCCCAAGTCTGTGTTCGGCTCTTCTCCTTCTCCTCCGGCCTAGCAGTGCTTATTTCTACTCTATGTAGGTCGTGGCTGTTGCTTCTCATCATTGTCATCACCGGCACATGTCTACTACTTCTCTTTTGATCATGGGTTACCATACTATCCTTACCGCTTGATGCGTGATTCAGATCCAGTCTGAGCATCCGATTTTCTCCCTCTCCGACTGCGGGGGTGTGATAGAGAATATCCATAGAATATTCTCATCTTAGGTTTAGGATATATTTTGTATAAGATTATCTTTGATATCTGTACATATCTTATAGTTACCTAAGATGATTAGGTTTCTCATTGTAACCCTATAAATATTGATCAATGGAAATCACTCTGATTGAGGAGTTTATATTATCTAACATTTTAATATAGCAAAATGCTTATATAATTTAATAATATTTATTCAATTCATTGTCAAACCGGTGAAAAATTAATTTCAAAATAATATTTGAGGGAAAAAATATTTGTAAAATCAGTGTACGTAATTACATAAGAAATTTAACATCGTTGCAGCATGTTTTAGGAAAAGTCCGTAAATTGCCTCAAAAAAAAAAAAAAGTAGTTTAATTTGAACTTTGCCTCATCCGCCGAAATTAATCCCAACTTTCGTTTATTATCTATCACTCCCAACTTTAGGGGTATTAATTTTTGTTGCACCCAACAGGTCATCCAACCTGATGTAGCAGGTGACCTAGACACGTGTTGGGTGCAACAAAAATTAATACCCCTAAAGTTGGGAGTGATAGATAATAAACGAAAGTTGACATTAATTTCGACGGATGAGGCAAAATTCAGATTAATGAGAGCAATTTTTTTTTTTTTAAAAAAAGAAAAGTCCGTAACACCATATTGTGAAGGAGCTCCTTCAAATTTATAGCAGCTCACTCTCAAATAATTCCCTCCAAATCACATACTCTTCTACTGTGTGCTGTATGTTGCATTTTCCAAAATCATCTTGTTTCTAATTTTCTATCAATGCTTTTTGATCTTTTCAAATCATATATGCTTAATTTTCTGTAAAAGTCGAAGCTAATACTAATACCCCTTCAATGAATTCTCATTACCCAGTTCCCAATTCCTCCTTCAATCCCTTAAACCCTAACCCTAATTTCTCAAATCCCCATTTCAATTCATGGGCACCTCTACCTTCTCCCCCACTCAACCTCAACCTCAATCTCAATCTCAATCTCAATCTCAATCTCAATCTCAAACCCTTGTTTCTGATTTACCCAATTCTCTCTCTTCCCTCAAAACCGTACTACAATCATCAAATTCTACTCTTCAATCTCTCTCTTCTCTCATCCCCTCATTTTCTCTCTCCTCCAATTCCCTAATTCAATGCCCTTCAAACCCTAATCACTGGGTTCCCCCAAATTCCCTATTTCAGCACTCCCTACATTGCCCTTCTTCGCTTGATTTGGGTATTTTTCTTGATTCCCTCCAATACCCTAAAACCCTGAAATCTGAACAGCATTTGATTCACCAGAACAAGTTTGTTCATCCCCTTAATGACCCCACATCAGACCTTTGCTTGTCCCTTGATGACTACGTCGATTTCGGTTCCAATTTCTTTTATCAGGGTTGTTCTGGTGTTGTTAGCTCATTTGATGATGATGCCACTAGGAGGATTTTCACCCTTCCCGGGGTTTTATCAGTCGAGTGCTCGAATTTTGCTGGTGTTAGTGATAGGGAGAATGATCACTTTTTGGGAAGTAGTATAAAGGTACTTCCATCTGAAATGTGGGTTATTGGGCGTGAGATTGAGCAGTGGAGTGATTTTCCCAATGAGTACTCATATAGTATTTTTAGGGCATTCTTGTGTATGGATTATGTAAAGGAAGGCGAATTGTTGTCGTGGTTGATTGCGAATTCACCGCGTTTTGGTGTTGTAATTGATGTTGCTATGAGGGATCATATGTCTGTACTCTTTAGACTTTGCTTGAAGGCAATTAGGAGAGAGGCTGCACATTCTTATGGGTCTTTGAAGAGTGATGTTGGTGATAATGGTCATAAGTTGGATTTGAAATCTTTGAGGTTTAAGTGTCCTGTTACAGTTGAAGTTTTGAGATGGTTGGCATCACAGTTATCCATCTTGTATGGTGAAACAAATGCCAAGTCGTATGTTATTGCGATGCTTCGACATTTGTTGCTTAATGCTGCATCTCATGCCTCACTGTTTCCTTTAGACAGGAAAATGGAGCACGGCCCTGCCATTGAGCTAGAGAAAAATATTGTCATGGGTCAGTCCGCAGGAGATGTCAGGAAGAATGAAGGTCATGACAGAACAGATGAAAGAATGTTTAGCAGATCTATTTTTGTGTACCAAATAGCAGCTGCTATAGCTGCATTGCGCGAAAGAGCATTGCTTGAAGAACGAATCAGGGCACTCCGGAATCCTCTGCCCCTTGCTGCTTATCAACGGTTTGTTCATGTCATCTTATTCTGTGTAATGATAAATGTACTAATTTTTTTGTGACATTCTAGATGAACACTATCCTGTTGAACCATGTGATGATACTTATACAAGCTTCAATTTCTGCCTTACGTATTGTTGCCTCATCTTGGCCTTGTTTATATAGTTGGGTGATCTCATCTGATGGATATTACGTTAGTTTTGTTTTGGGGTATAGAAATGAAGATAACTTCTCTTAAAGAATAAGTCCAATTGTGCATACTTTTCTGTTTGGGGTAGCTGAGCATCAGTTAATATAGTTGGGTGATCTCATCCCAGATAATATGTTTTTTTTGTTTTGGGGTAGAGAAATGAAGATGACTTCTCTTTAAGAATATCCAATTGTGCATACTTTTCTGTTTGCAGGGTGGCTGAGCATCAGTATATTTCAAAGAAGGCTGATGAGGAACGCCAAAAACGTCCTGATTACAGACCGCTGCTTGAACATGATAGTCTTCCTTTCCAGAGGCAACATGATCAGGTATGTGTTCATTGCTTGAAATGCAGATAATTTGATGTACAGTTTACGTTTAGACCTTTCTTTCTAGGATTAGAAGGTCCACTTTCATTTGATGATTTCGGTGACAGGAACTTTAGACCGTCTAATTATAATAGTTTTAGAATAGACTTTGAGATGAAGAATTATTAAGAAGATTTTGTCAAGATGATCTGCAAAAGTCAAGGAATGACATAAGTTAGGCCTCTGGCTTGAGGTGGGTCTGCCTGGGTACTTAATATATTGCTTCTTCTGTTTCTCTATGATTTACTGCTTATAATTTTTGAGTGTTGGAAGAATTGGCAGCATGTTCCGTAACTTTTTTCCCATTCTACTCCTATTAGAACATTAATATGGGCCATTTATGCTCATATACAGGGCATGTACAGTTGTACAGTCTTTTTTGCCAGGATTAAAAAATGATAATGTTGCATGATTGATGTAGTAGATGGATCTTTTGAAAGCATTTGGTCTCATTTATTGTAGCTGTAAAACGTTTGCCAATTTCCATTATGCCTCATAATACAGATAGTGTCAACTGTTTCCTGATAATGAGAGAGGGGACAGGTTTACAACAGCTGAATGTGTTCCTATATAGACCTTTTTATCACCATATTTCATTTTCCCCTGCTTTATGTAAGATCAAGTCTGATGTTCATGCTAGTCTGATGTCTTAATTATTAAATTTCCTGCCTAAGCTGTTAGTCTGTACTACGTATGAAATTTTGACCAAGTTAATGAAGATAATTTCAATCTTGTCTGCTGATCAACCAGGACTCTACAAAGATGAAAACTAGAGAGGAGTTATTGGCTGAAGAGAGGGATTACAAACGTCGCAGAATGTCCTATCGTGGAAAGAAGCTAAAGCGATCAGCAAAAGAGGTAAGAAACACGCTGTCCTTAGATATTTTGTGCTTCTCTTCTACTTTTCTTGGGTTACACTGATCCATTGAAGATTTATTGCATGGATGGCCTTTCCTTAAAAGAACCTATCAACCCATAATTAAGCTTCTGGGTTTCTTGTTTCTTGTTCAAACATTTACCACAGGAGTGGGCAGTGATAAAGTGCTGAGAGAGGAGAGAGAATCTAGAGAAAGGAAGTTAATGAGGGACAAGGGGTCATTAGACACTGTAGTTTGTGTATTCTTTGGGGGTAAATGGCAATTCACTTTTCATTCTTTTGAATGTCTGGGCATCTAGGTTGCCAGTTGGCTCTCTGGTACAATTTTCGTTGTCTTTGTGATCATAAGTCTTGTCCCTCCCCTGAGATTATGGGTCCTTTTGCCAAAGATTGTTGTTGATTCAAGGATTTGAGTGTCAAGTATCCCTTTTATCAGTGTTGAACCTGAACATGGATCCATATTCATGCCGCTCATGCCATGTTTCATCTTGTGTCCCACTATTGAAAGGCCTTCATGTAACAAATATCTGCTTATGATGTTTCTTGTCAGCTGTAGTGAATGAGCAGATAAGTGAAGGATTGATTGCTTGTTTGTTTGGAAGCTGTTCTGTGGGTTGGAGAAGGGGAGGGGGGAGGTACATCAACCTGTATGGGTTACATTATTACAATTTGTGAAACTTTCCAGTAACTGGGTTAAGATTGTTTATTAGATGAGTGGGATGTCTGTCTGATCCTGTTAGTCTGTTAGAAGTAGCTTACAAAACCTGATGCTGTGTGACAAATTTTTAAGGTTTCTTTTTAAACTCATTTGTAAAGGTGATGCGGGATATCATTGAAGAATACATGGAAGCTATTAAGCACACAGGAGGTATTGGAGGCCTTGACAAGGAAGATGCAGAAAGAGCAGTGTCCACATCTATTAACTTTCCTGCCCATGAATCTACAAATTTTGAGGTGGCTCATCACTTAACAAATGATCAGCAGCATCGATATAGGCAATCACTTAATGATAACCATGAATCTAGGGACAAAAAACATATTGATGCTTCTTCTAGTAGAAAGGAGCGACAAAAGAAAGAGACTTACAATCACAGACATCTTGAGGATGAAGGAACAAATAGGGATAGAGGTTCTAGGGACTATTATTCCAGAAGCCCAAGTGTTGATAGAAGATCCAACCGATCAAGAGAGCACAAGAGTCACAGAAGGAACCAAGATGTTTTAGAAAGAGATGATGATGGACATTCTAAAAGAAACTACTCTTTCCATAATATGTCGAGCTATAATGATCTGAAATCATCTACATTAAGCACTTTGAGAAGCTCTTCTGGTAGAAAGGACAAAAGGAAGTTAGAATCTCCAGAGAGACATAGATGGAAAAAATATGAGAATGACGAAAGGGATTTATCGAAAAGGGGTGAATTCAGTGATAGATATGATCCTTCTGAAGCTAGTGATATTTATGATGGTTAGTTCATTGACAGCCAGTCCGGAAGGCCAGAGTCATAATACAATCTCTGATGGCATTAGGGTTCGATTGTGAAGTAGTATTTTGTTTTCTATGAGGACTTTTTGACCCTTGATGACTGGTTTTTGCAGTGTTCATGTTGCTTTGCAGGTATGTAAATTCAAGCATTCAGCATACTTTACTTGCTTTTGGTTCATCTTTTATTGCTAATGACTGGCTTATTGGTTGTGATTTTGACTTGGTTTATGATAATAATTTTCTGTAGGAAGTCATTCAGGCTTCAGCAGTTTTTTCTTTGTTCGTATCCTCCTTTGTATCCTTTAGTAGCTTATGCTTCTACTTGGTTCTGCTTTTGAATGCTATTGTTTACATATGAATTTGTTTTCTGGTAACCATTATCCTTGTCTTTCTATGTACTTTTTATCTCATTTTCTTACTCTTTTCTTGCACTTTGGCAATATCTTATCATACATTGCACTTAGGCACTTAAATGTGGTTTGCCAATATGAGCATAATTTATTATGATGTTGATCTTACATATTATGTCTAAAATTTTGATATTTTGCTTTGCCAAGACTATTACTCCAATCATTCAGCATAACTTCATGTTACTTTTGGACGCATGGCACCCCCTGCTTGATATTGTCCATATTGCTTAGTCTTTTTTAAGAAACTGTAAAGTAGTTGCCCAAAAGAAAGCGTGATATATTCCAGGCTAATTTGTTAGATATAATAAGTGTGTTCTAACCACACTGTTACTATTCTAGGAAAATGCGGTGACGTTAAATTTATCAATTCTTTCTTTGATAAATTATGGACAGTATTCGGACTTTTGCCCAATCATAATAATAATATGGCTGTTTGGTAGAAATTTGTTGTGAAATAAAAATTCCATTACATACCTTTGGAAATGTTGGACTTTGCCCTAATATTGACTCTGCAACTTGATTGATATTTTTTGTTGTTTGATATTGTTTGACATGATGCATCACTTTAGAGTTATTATGAACTCAGTTGTACTTCCATGCCTTTAAATAGAAATCAGCATAAAAATTTCTCCTAATCCCATGTCAAGCTTGTTAAGGCCTTAGAAAAGCCAACTTTAGGTCGGATAATATTGACTTTTGAATCATTTTTATTTTCTTAATTACATCCTTAGTTAATTGGCAGTTTTCTGTTCAAATATCTCCTGATTTAATCATAAATGCTGTCATGTTCTACCTGTTTTTTGTGTCTATTTGGTAGTCACTGCTCCTTGTAGCAACAGTTTGATTTTCTGTGTTCTTCACTCCATCATTGCAATTTATTTAATTCAAGTTTGTTACTAGTTTGCGTGGCAAAACCACAGACCTTGGTACTATTAATTAGCTTTACGGGCCTCTTACCTACCATTAGAATAAGAGTAATGCGGCTACTGCCATCACTTGATGAAGGGTTGATAACAATTGCCTGCAAATATTGTTGTATTTAATATATAAACCGAGTTTATACTTATCAGTGAATATGCTACTCTAAATGTGATGTTTCATTAGGTATAGATTGTCAGTAATGCTTCATTCTTGGGAAGAAGGGCGATTTTTTTAGGGATAACAGCATATTTAACTTAATGAGCCCCAGCACCGAACCAGGATTCTCATATGCGAGTTGTATCATGCTAGTAATAGATGCAAGGAACCAGACTTGATCATTTCTTTAATAAATTGTGGTCAAATGTTCTCTTTATAGGATCGATTGAAGGTAGCTTCTGACTATTTTATTTGAGATATTCTGTTTGCCTTTTGTATTTTGTAGATCCCAGATACAATTGAAGATGATTACCGGAGGTTATTTCGTTGTAGTACTGTCATATGAATGACGCTGCTGCTCATCGGAATGTTAGGGTGAGAATTTGTAGTCAGCTGTGTCACAGGCCCCAAATTGACGTGGATAGGGTATTCTGTAACTATTTTTCTTGTGAAATTTAGAATTGCATCTTTAGTCAAGCAAGTTATTAGACATGTAGATTTGTTGAGGCGATTGCTGATGAACTGAGTGAAGTAATACAGTGACAAAAGTAGGTTGGAACCTCAAGTTTTTTTTTTTTTTTTTTTTTTTTTTTTCTTTTTTAAGTTCTGATATTTATTTAGGCCAATAATGAGTAATGCGTAAAGATTGATTTTTCTTTATTGACTAAATATTTTTGGATTATTATTAGAACATTAACTTGTTGGAATTAGTATTTTAAAAGGCGCCGACAAAATTAAGATTGTTGTAAGGGGTTATTATTCTAAACTCAATCGTACTAGTTGTGAAAGGTCATACATAGTTCTTGTCATCCTGAAAACGATTTTCTTATACAAAAGAAGTAATAAAACTAAAAACATATTAACATGACAACAAGTTTGTGGACAAGAATTGAGAAAGGTGAGTTAAGCTACTTTGGTTTTGGAACGTTCGGATAATGTTCAAAATCAATTTCAACACTCAATTTATACTCTCTATATATCTCCAAGTATAATTTACAAGTACTAAGTATATTTCATACTTGTTATCTTGACAAATTATATATTTTTTATTGCCTATTTTTATGTTACAGCCGCCATTACATGCATTGATGGTAAATTTTCTTATTTTATTTCTTTAAAAAATTAAAGTATAGTTAGAGAATACTATCTTTGCCCTTAATTTATTTCTTAAAGTTATATCTATACTCATGCTTCTCTTTGCCCTAGTCTTTATCGTTGTCATTTCACCTCATTAAGCAAGGGAAAATACATCTCACTTAAACATGTTCACCTTGAATAATAATATGACTCATATTATGCATCCAGTCACTCTCTTCTAAGTGAACATTTTATGTTGAATAATTAAATTAGCCCCATCATTTTGAGTTGCTTACTGACTTACGAGTGTAATCTTTATATTAAAGTTGCCTTAATAACATTATAACTGGATGTCAAAAAAAAAAAACAAAAAAAAAAAAACAAAAAAAAAAAAAGAAGTATTATAACTTTCATTTATAGTAACAAAAAGTTGATACGAGTACTAGGATAGTTCACTGTTTCAAAACCAAAATGAATATAAACCCGAAAAATCTCACTATCTAAATTCATAAATTGGGCTTTATGCCTAGGTATTAGATCGGACCGGTAAGATCTCTTGAAATCGAAAGGATAGCTCTAAGACTCTTATTCTAATTCCTTTTATGCTACACTATATGGTTTTAGCACAATGTAATGCAAGTAATACCCCTAACAATAGAAAGTACTGCAAGTCGTAATGCTCTTATATATAAGTGAAGTGTGATAACTGATAAGTAGATGTAGCATTTGGTTTTCAAGCATAAAAGACAAGAAAATGAAAATAAAATTCCCATTAAATCTGACTTATTATTTGGATGAGTTCATCATCAAGTTGCAAAGTCACAAATTATTGTCTGACAAAAACAATCTAGATTGAGGAGCCTGATATTTTGTCCACTAAATGAGTGAATGACAATTGGCCAAAGGCTTTTAAGCTTTTGGATCGTAAGTTCAAATGAGAAATAAGGACAATAATGTTATGTTTAATTATCCATTTATTATGAATATTAAATACTCAATTGTAAATAACTCTTAAATATACAATTATTGAATAATTAATTTACAATTTGGTGTTTCTAATTATTAAAATTTAATGATTATTAATTAGTAATAGTACTCCCTATTAATTAGTTCTTTAATCCTCCCCATTTGTTATTGGATACATAATACAGTACTAATTATATAATTATTGATTACAATATTTCTTATACAGTTATACTCCTCCACCTTTGGAAGTTCTTCCTATTTGGACAAGAAATACTTCATAGAAAAATCAATGCAAACTAGGAAAAACATTTAGACTCGGAGTGATTATTAATTATGAATAATTATTAAATTAAGCCAGTTATCAGATACAATGTCCGACTATTTGAACAAGTTTAATGTCAAAAACCAATAGTCAATGAAAAAGTCAGCCAAAAATCAGATACCACTACTCAGATACCCCTTATATATTCCCTATTGGATTTTAAACAACCCTAACCGATACGAACACCAAATCCGTCACAAGTCGAAAACCAAAAACAAACACATCACATTAGTTGTACCACTCAATGCTACTCATACAATAATATAGGAGATGAGGACCGGATGTGTTATACACTTATAAGTACAATGACTATATAGTAGAGATTTCTAACACATAACTGGTCCATATTAGCTCCAT
This sequence comes from Chenopodium album, assembly GCF_948465745.1. NCBI lineage: Eukaryota > Viridiplantae > Streptophyta > Magnoliopsida > Caryophyllales > Amaranthaceae > Chenopodium > Chenopodium album. The sequence goes on from NC_137855.1 coordinate 6,385,948, forward strand.
ACTTCCATGATTGTTACATGTATGATAATGTGGCTATATATATTTATATGTGTGTGTTAGTTGATAATGCAAATAGCATACCACATGTCGCGTTGCCAAAGCTGCAGCCATAGATTTGAGAATAGTACAGACAATTATTTGGCTGACATGCACCATATATCACTTCAATTTCTTGGGTTTAAGCCTCTTAATTTTCTTATTAGGGTCCCTCCATTTTTTTGCCTTTCACCATCAAAGTGCCAATTATAACAGGCAAAAATATGTTTGTCTTTTAGACTTATTTGCTTCATAATAATGGTGCCCATCCTCCTATAATTTTAACGACAGTCCCATATTGTTCATGTTAGTAGCTAGTACTACAACCTAACACGGGGCAAGGATCATATCGTTAGACTTTATCTTCACTTATTTCACAAACATGAGTTCAGATTACTTTTAATATGTTTTAAGAAAGGATTAGGATAATTTTGGTGAAGAGTTTACGCCGTAAGTTTGAATAATTAACCTCGTTTAGGTAAGTAAAATTTGCGTGAGTGACATGCGTACTATAATAATTGACTAAGCTAATGATGACTAATTAAGGGTCTGTTCTCATTGACTGAACTCAACTGAACTGAACTCGGCTGAACTGAATTGAACTGAACTGAACTGAACTGAACTGAACTCAGCTGAACTCAGCTGAACTGAACTGAACTGAATATTTTATAAGAGAGGGAAATTAGGAGCTGAACTGAATTGAGCTGAACTGAACTCAGCTGAACTGAACTGAACTGAACTGAATTTCAACGTAAGAGAACAGGCCCTAAGACTTATTAATAAATTATCGTCCAAATAAATATGTTCTTACGCACCAAAAAAAAACAATTCAAAAGAGATATGAACACATGGAAACTTGGAAAGGTCCATATCTTACGTGAATATGATTCACGGGTAAGTTAAAGTATAGTAGAAGCCTTTTAAGTAAAAAATTATATGGTTTATATTGCTTGCTTCTAAATTCGAGTACTAAACATGTCAGAAACACTAGAACCAAAGGCAGTTCTAAATTCTTTTACGTGAATACTTTTATTATATGAATTGGTTTCTTTATTTTAAAATTTAATACTCCAAAAGTTGGTGAAGAATTTTGGTCTTGGACTCTTTTTTCCGTAGAGTTATCTTCTTATTGGGGAATTCCATGTAGTGTTTAATTGTTTATGGGGAGATCGAGGACAATTACATGGTTTATCTATACAGAATCATTAAGCATTATATTCCATTCTTATTAGATTAATTTAGAGATTTTTATTGTTTATGGATTATGTTAAGAAAATATTAAGGAGTAATAAATAAGATACACAATGTTCGAACTTTGATAATCATGCATGCCGCAATTTATTGTCTATGAATTGGAAGCTTATCTTAAGTGATTGATGAATATTACATATAACATTCAATAAAATCGTGCGTTGATCAGAGTAATCTCGTTCTAATGTAATTACTCAGTAGCCATTTAAGCCTCAATTATTTCACTAGCACATATCTTCACATGTTAAGTATTATAAGTTGAGATCGTAGAAATTTATCATCAAAGTCATCACATGGACACAAAATTTAAAGAGATTTTAGAGAGTTAACAATAAAATTTTGTAAAATAACCTAACCTTCTACAAGAGGAAATATTAGGTTAGGACAGTTTGTTCATTCTAATTAATTTGTGTATTTGGCCTTTGCAATCGAATCTCTATCAAAAATCACAAAGTTTCATATATGACTGATAACATCGTATGGCGGGATTACTTGGTTAGGAATTACTCGATTGATCAGGGGTTACTCAATGTGCATAAGTTACTCAATTAAGTTATCCGATTAGTATTTTGGTGTGTTATAATCAGTCACACGATATGACCAACCACATATCAAATGCGCTGACATAAAAACATATACGGTATGTAATTAAGTTGCATGTAAAAAGAAACGGAGAAAGTGAAGAGCAAGCCTCTCACTCAGGTCTCCTTACCAAATAATTGGCATGAGTCTTGAGCTATGGCCAAACTCCAAAAACCAAAGTGGGTTAATATGCCGCCAACAAGTCATAATTCAAAGTCCACTATTGATGATTAACACCATAGAAAATAATGCACCCATTTTATTTCCAAGTGTCATGGCTGATTATAAAATCCACGTGCATTGATTGTTATTTGATCATAAAATTAAATTATTTATGTTTCTTTTAAAAAATTAAAATCTCTCTTTAAATAAAAATCCAAAATTTATCTCTCATTAAATAACCTCCTTTGGGCCCTCATCTCCATTTTTCTCTTTCCTTTCTCCCCCAAAACACCAAAAATCACACAACCAACGCTTGTTTTTTTCACCCAAATTACCAGGAACAACATCAACATCAAATTCTACAATTTTTTTAATTTATTTTTAATTAAGTGAGAGAGAGAAAGTAAGTTTGATGAACCTTAAATCCCCAGAAATTCTGTGAAAAAAAAAAAATTACAGAGAAAAAAAATGGCGAAGAGTGAAGCGATGGGTGTTTCAGATGGAGAAGTTTTGATTGAGAAGGGTAATAATAATAACAACAATGGTAATAAAATCAAAGCCAAAGAACTTAAGAAGGATTTGCTGACACTAGTTATGGAAATTAATCAAGAAGAAGAAGATGATGACGAAGAAGTTGAGAGAGAAAATGGAGTGATTCTGGGTACAATTGATAAAGCAATTCAGGCATTAACTGCATTGAAAGAGTTGAAGTTGAAGAAATCGAAGAAGAAGCGTGCACTTTCTTCTCAGTTTGATCAGTTGAATGTTCCTGATGAATTTCGTTGCCCCATTTCTAGAGAAATTATGAAGGACCCTGTTGTTTTATCTACTGGACAGGTTCGATTTCTTTCTGGGTTTTTACTTAATTTTACTGGGTTCTTGTTTAATTTTTGTGGGTTTTTGTTTGATTTTTCTGGGGTTTAATTGAATTTTTCTGGGGTTTTTGATAATTAATTAGTTGTTGTTGAGATGTTTATTTTTCTAATTTTCTTGGTATTTTTTTGAATGTAGGAATTTCTGTAGGTTTTTCCTCAATTTTTGTTGGACTGTCGGTTTGGCATTTTCTTGCATAGTACTTGAAAACTTTTCTTGTTTGGTGAACTGAAATATTTTATCAGTCGGTGGATTTTCCCGAATTTCTGGGTTTGAAAACTTTATTATAGTATAGTTTAATGTATGAAATGGGAGTTATGTTGTTGTTCTGAAGTTTTGTTAACTGATGAAATATTTGGTTGATAATCTTTAGTTTGGTATGGTTTGATCAGAGAATGCCAGCAATTTCAGCTGTAGCAGTGTTTGTTTCCACAATTCCAATTACTAGAAACAAAAAAAATTGGTTAGGAATTATAAAAAATTAACATTACAATTAAACTAACAGTGGTTGAGAAATTCTGCCTTATCCGTAATATTGGGGTTAATCTTTCCATGTGCTTGACTGATACTAGAATGTGGAGGGAAAGTTCTTAATTAATGTGATTGTTTTATGAATAAGTTTATTAAATGAGTTTAATAATATGGTGGAAATGTGTAATGATGTTATTGATTCACTATCTAATTATATATGCAAAATGCCGAAATTGGAGAATATGGTGGCTTGTTTTGGAGGATAACATGTGAATCTTGTATTGTAAGAGTGGTTTCTATATTCGATTGCGCTTTTGTTGTTGACGTCGTTGTGAAGTTTTTGCTTAAGTAATGAGATTTTTCATTGGATGATTGATGAGACTTAGAGCAGTATCAAGTATCGATAGGACATTAATGAGAATCGTGGAATTTTTTGCTTAGGGATGATTTTGTGGTGGGTTTACTTTAGTAGGTGTATAAGGAAAATGAATTTGCCATTTAATGTTTGCGGTTTAGTATAATTGGTTTGCTTTATTGCGCTTTTCGCAACCCTGATGAATTTTAATGTAATCTGATATGATTCGAGCCTTGATTTATGAGATATTGTCCTCCATATGCAGACTTATGATCGGCCATTCATTCAGAAATGGTTAAAAGAAGGTAATAGAACATGTCCTCAGACCCAGCAAGTGCTTTCTCATATCGAGCTCACCCCTAACCATTTAGTCCGAGAGCTGATATTACAATGGTGCAAGGATCATGGAATTGAACTCCCTCCCCCCCTTCAGGATGTCAATGATGGATTCGTAACTGATGCTGATCAAAATTATTTGAATATGCTTCTGGACAAGATGTCTTCTACTCTTTCTGAACAAAAGCAAGCTGCAAAAGAGATCCGTATGTTGACCAAGCGAATGCCATCTTTTCGCTCCTTCTTTGGGGAGTCCGCTTATGCATTGCCGCAGTTGCTGGGGCCTCTTACAACCGCGGAAAGCCTTGAGGATCATCCTGATCTTCAAGAGGATCTTATAACTACTATATTGAATCTTTCTATACATGACAACAATAAGAAGCTTATTGCAGAGTTCCCAGCTGTCATTCCTTTACTGATTGAATCTTTACAATGTGGGACCATTGAAACAAGAGCCAATGCTGCTGCTGCGCTTTTCACATTGTCTGCACTCGATGAAAACAAGCTTCTTATTGCTGAACTGGGAGCTTTGAAGCCTTTGATCGACCTTCTGGAACAAGGGCATGAAACAGCCATGAAAGATGTGACTTCTGCACTCTTTAACCTGTGTAAAATACGGGAGAACAGGGGTATAGCTGTCCGTGATGGGGCAGTTAAAGTGATACTAAAGAAACTCAAGGAGCGGGTGCATGTCTCTGAGTTATTGGCTATCCTTGCTTTTCTGTCAACCCATCATTCAGCAATTGATGAACTAGAAAATCTTGGTTCAGTGGATTGCCTGCTAAGTATAATAAGCGAAAGTTCGTGTGAACCAGATAGGGAAAACTGCATTGTGATACTGCTTGATATCTGTGGATACAGTCGTTTTGCTCTGAAGGAGGTTCGGGATGAAGAAAAAGAAAAAGGAATCATTTCTAGTCTTGCGGAGAATGGAACTTCAAGAGCCAGAAGGAAGGCTAATGGTTTGCTGAATAAGTTGAGGTTGAACAGACGCATTAACTACACCCATACTGCTTGAAGCATATTCCGTAAGAGAGTTTTGTACATATTGCTGCGTCGTTCAGTCTTTGTATACATGTAAAGTCAGATACTACCTCGGGGGTGAATTGGCGGTAAGTTCTGTTCCCTACCCTGCCCCCGACTCTTTTAGCAATGTACAGTACTACTACTACTATAGCTACTACTGCAAAGTTTTGGTTTCCATTTGTTTCAAATAAGAATGGTTTGTCTGTGATCAGAAGGGAGAAGTTTAGTGCTTCTTAGTCATCAATTGAATTAGTTTTTAGTCTTTCTAAGTTCTCTCTGTCAATAAACCTGTTGTGGATAGGACCACCCAATGTAGTTGCGATTATCACAATCAGCATTTTGGTAAATATATTTCTGTGGGTCACTAAGTGGGGTGATTTGCTTGCTAATTAGCTATAAATGAACAGATTGGAACTCCGCTTGTTGCTTTCAAAGCCAATCTTTTGCTTGTGTCGGTTGTCCTGCACATAGTACATTGATTGATTTGCAACCCCCCCCCCCCCCCTTCTTCAAAGTTGCGCCTTTTTTTCTCGTTATGGTGATGTCTTTCTGCTTCTTGTGATAATGACATATTATAGTGGCTGAGAAAGTTGTTGCAAGTGGAGTTGAATGTCTAGAAATCACGGGAAAAGGAATGGAACCAAGAAGCAATTAGAATATTGTTAATATTAACTAGTTATTCTAGTTTTATAGACCCATAGGTTGGTGTGCTTTTCAGCATGATGCATAGGTAGTTTGGGGGTGATTTTCATGCTGCTTTTTTTTATACCATTTTTGTTCTAGATTCTGATTTTGGAATGAGGTTGTTGCAAGCAATGATGTCTTGTTTTTGCTTGTTTCTTGTTTGAAGAAAGACTTATAGTCCTCATTTTGTTTTTGTTTGACCCCTTTGGGAAACTCCTTAACCCTTCCTCGTAATCCTTGGGTCTAATATGTCTGAAAGCTAGGACTACTCAGGCTGGATTCAATTTGGATTACAACAGATTGATCAAAACGAGCTTTTATTTCTTTTTTGTGTGATTAGGGTTGTAGGAGATCAGATACAATTGTCGGGTTGATTTTGCGAGGTCTAAACAATCTATAGTCGTTGATTGAGATAGGCCTACCTCAAGAAGAGCCTCCTTTAGAGTATATAATATTCTTTTTGTTTGTGTGTGTTATTCAAGTTGCATCTTGGCGTGCATTGCTTATGTCAAACATCTTACCAATGCACCCACTGAACACAGATATTTAAGATTGGGAGTTTTTTAAATTTGTCGGCAATTGGTAATTGGTCCTTAATTATTACGGAGTAGTTTTTACTATAGATTTCAGAGTATGGGAAAGTTGGTGATCCTTTGTAAATTCTTTGCTTTTAATTTTGGGCCTTCAACTTTTTTGATTTACTTTACCACCCTTTTGATTTCATCCAATTATAGTGGGTTATAGTTTTGGTTGATAAGAGATTCCAAATACGGTATGAAGTTTCTTGGTCAGAAACATTGCACCCTCCACTATAGGACGATTAGACTACATGCTGGTATGCTATGTTTTACACCATTGACACGGTCAAACTTCAATGTACACCAAATAGGTTCAAGTGTTTGTATTCGACTATTTGCATAACCCAATTATAGGCTCGAATGCTTGTGCTTTTCCATAAGACCCACAGGACATAAGACTTGTTTAATTTAAGCTTATCTTGAATTAATAGATCTTATATGCAACGAGTGTATATCTCGGAAACCCTTTGATTTCACAAGTGTATAGACAAGTTGGATGGTAAGCCTTAGGGCCTGTATTTTTCAGCTATTTTCAGTTCAGCTTCAATAAATTCAGTTAAGTTAAATTCAGTTTTTAATATATCCTTCTCTCAGTTCAGTTTGGTTCCAATAAGTTTAGTTCAGTTAAATGATAAGTTCAAACAAAGTGACAAATGTAAGACGGGGAATGGGTGGTTGAGTTTAGTTAACAGTTGAAAGACGACTTCCAAGTGAAGGTAGTACTTGAAAAAGAGTGTCGTGAGAGAATCTTAAATTCTAAATATAATAATAACTCTACTCATTCATGTTATGACAACGTAGATGTTATGTTATCACAGCTTTTTATAAGTGGTCCCCACTTTTTATTCTCTGTGAGTGAGTGAGTCTGCAAGTCTGAGAGTGTTTGGTGTCTTTAACGTATGAATCAACTCAACCTTTAAGGTCTTCTTTAGGGGCCCATTGTTTCATCTGCTGTTGCAGTCTTATAAATTTAGCATCTTTTGCATTAAAAATGTCTTCAAGGTGGTTAAGTTATTAATCATCTACTGTAGTACTGAGCTAATTCATTACTTAGTACTTACAAGAAGTAATAAGATGTTAGATTAACAATTAAATCTCTTATGGAGTAACAACTCCTCCAAATTCGGGGGAAAGAACTTGGTTGCGGATATTAAGAATGTTAAGTTAGTTGCTACATCGTTGTTTTACATCTCGTTAATTAGTTTTGGTAAGCAAATTTTCTTTGTGTAGCTAATTAGTTTCGTAAATGTGAACTAAAATAAAAACGTGTTCAAAATATAAAATGTTGATGTGGATGTGGCATGACATATTTTCATATGAGCAAATGATTATAAAATGTTTGATGAAATCAATAATTGATTGTCAATTTTTTTTGTGGAAAAGTTGATTAATCAATTGTACAGTACACTCTATTCATCTAGTTTAAATTGATTTTGTTGGAACGTTACTAAGCTATTAGTAGGAAAAGATCAATAAATAGTGCTAAGTGGACGAGCATGAAAAAAGTACTTCGTAATTTTGTATTACTTATTGTGAATAAGTGAAATAAGAAGTACAACTAACTTAGAGACCATTAGATGAAAATATTCACTTATAAAAATGGATAGTATTATCCTATTTGAAATTATCAGTTAACTTTTACTACTCTTTAGATTAAGGGTCTGTTCTCTTCAGCTTAATTTAGTTCAGTTCAGCTCAGCTTTAATCACTTTAGTTTAGTTCAACTCTTAATTTCCTTCTCTCATAAACAATTCAGTTCAGTTCAATTTAACTCCAATCAGTTCAGTTCAGTAAATCAGAACAGGCCCAAGCGAAAATAAAATTTAAAACATCCACTATACTTTTACCCTATAAAAATATGGTTCATGCAAGTCATGATGAAAAATTTAATTTTGGCAGTCACCGTTCACCGATGATAAAATGATGATAGAAAATTTGAGATGATAAGCTAAAGTTGATAAACCCAATAATGATTTATAACCTTACAAAAAGTCTTTATTGTTGGACCGGTTTAACTTTAGCATGTGAATATGTGATACTTGTATTTTGTTTTAAGACTGGACCATGCCAGATTGCCAGCCTCTGGTTTTATTTGTCGGCCCAATTATGCGCTACTTTTCTACTTTGTCCTACTACTGCCTTACTAAGTTACTATCACTACTACTACACTCCTTACTGCCTCATATTGCTTACTGTAGTTTTGTTTTACTCCCTCCGTCACTTTATTACATACCTGTATTCCTTTTTGGGGTGACCAAAATTAAGTGCCTATTTCTATTTATAGGTTGTACCTTTTGCCAATATTATTCTTGTTTTGATGATTTGTCATCAATTTCCTTTTTCTTTTTTGTACTTTACATCAATTCCCAATACTTTCTCTCTCCTAATTCTCAACCACTTTTTCTTTCTCTCTATCTCTCTCTAACCCCACATGCATATTTGTACTCCCAATTTTTAATTTTAAGGAATTTTTAACTTTCTTAAATCCCGTGCAAAATGAGAAATAGGCATGTAATAAAGGGACGGAGGGAGTATTGTTTTATTTGCTCATTTCAATTTTACTCTAAGCTTAAAATTTGAGTTGAAATTTACTTTATTTGTTTTATACTTCAAGTCTCCAAATTGTTTTACCAACTCTATTTTTTTTAATTTGATTATCATCTACTCATTATATGAAGATAAATACTACTCGTACCATTAGTTTTAACTTTTAACTATCAATTTGTTTTAAAGTGATTGTTATGTTGGATACTTGGATAAGAAGTTTCACTTTTTAGTTCTAAAATGTTACAATGTCGAATGCAATGTAGAAAATGCCGTTAATCATAATTAGTACTTTTCGTACACTAATCTTAGTTATATAGGGTAGAGTATGTAGGCTAACATTTCAATTTTTTATTTGTGAGAAATATAACTTCCATTAAATTTCACCTTCGAAAATCTTTCCACCAAACAAATTAGCAATTTTATTTTCCATAGGCAGAATAACCTTTTCAACAAACCAATTTCTTAGTATAATTTTTTTAAAAAAATGGTAATAACTCCTACGGAGTATATGTTAGTGTGCTCTGTTAAAATTTTTTCAGCATTTTGGAGTACAAGAAATGAGTAACAGATATTCAAAATGGCGCACCTTAATAATAACGGTAAGTAGTCAATGGCTAACACTAATATTTTCAGCATTTTGGCCTACCATTGAAATTTTTGGCACCTAAACATCTCATTCAAAGTGGTAGACTACCAAAATATGACAATATAATTAAGGATGTAAATATTGACAATCAAGCTTATCTCTTGACTAAGCTCTAAATGTTCATACTATAGCTTCACTACAGTTCAAAAGGCTACAAGTATATAGATTGTATATATTACATCAACCAGCCGAAAACCGGAATTCTAATCTTTGCATACAAGGGAAGCTTCTACAAAATACTTGTTCTGATTATCTTCGGTTTTATGTCACTTGCATTAGACTGCACAAGGGGGAACCAAGCATCTTGAAATAAATCCTAGTCTTCTCTTCTGTATCAGATAATCAATGTACAAAACATTAGTCGTACGTGAATTAATAGTCACGCTGATAGTGTACTGTTATACATTAAAATGCGACTTCAATAATGTATTGCAAGTACATAAAAGTAAAAGAGTAATAGAGTACGTACTCGCTTAAGGAGCTCAGGAGGGATCTTATAGAGATCTTCATCAACAGCTTTGGGAGCTCTACGAGGCGGGGCGGCTGATCCGGCGTCGTATTGGTACTGCTGTTGCTTCTTCTTAACGGCTGTTACAGCTTGACGAGGTTGACGTTTGACTCCTGCTTCTGATGAAGGGATCTCCGTTACAGTAACGTCAAACACCTTCCCTGCTTGCTTCCTATTTCCTTCCTTCACATGTGTGTTATTTCCTGTTCTCTTTTCTCTCCCCTTCCCCTGCACAAATGCACGTAACTCATTAAGTCTTCATTTAGACATCAATTCGATCCATGGAAGAGGGGGTCGATTTTTTTTGAGAGATCATCGATCGTACTAGCTCTCGATCTCAGGGTATTTTGGGATTTTCCTAACTAAAAAGATCGACATATTTTGGAATTTTCTTAAAAGGTACAAAATAATTTTAAAACGTGCCAATTATTTCTGTATAGATGGAGTGTATCCCGTATCCAACTGTCACATAAATTAGATTCTCCGGTCCATTTTAAACAAAACTAGATATACACACAAAAAGCACATAGGATTCATAAATTTCAATTAATATTAGTAGTACAATTAAAATCAATCAATCAAAAAATTAATAAACCTAGTAAAAGTAAAATTCCCAAAGATGATAAAAGTAAGATTAGGTATGGGTCAAAGTCTTGGAGGCCCACAACCCATATAGGAGGAAATGGGTGGGATCCGAAGAAAGAGGCAAAAGAATTAAATGCGGGTTGCTTGTTAAGATGGTATGATGTTTGATGTTTGATGTTTGCGGTTGTTGTAAACGTGAATATTGTCAATTATCATGTGAATGTGGAGCCGATCCATATATTTCGAATTATGTAGAATTTTATATCACATATTTTGTACCATAGTACTTCATTAATATTAAAATTAGTACAGTATAATCAGTAGTAATGTAAGTACTACAGTATTATTAAAAATCATTACTAACATGTTGGAGGACCCCAAATTCTGCCACCAATTTATCAATTCAGTAAATGAAATGTTGGATGCATTGCTAGTGTTAGAGAGTACACTTTCATTATCAACTTCCTCTGTTTTAAAATAAAATGTTATTACAGATCTCAACTCGTAAATCACTAAGAGAGTAAGAGTACACGATAGATACCCATATTCTAAGCAACTCATACGTCGTAGTTCTTCCTTACCCCTCGTCCTTATTAAATGTCTCAATCTATAAGAGAAGTTGTAATGAAAGAACTAACACGTTGATTATAAGCATGGGCTTTATGGCTTATTTGAAGTTGTCAGTTTTCAAAATCAAATATAAACTCATATAATGACTTATTCTAAGTTCATTATGATCTTTACATTACCGCTTTTTTAAAGTGATACCAAACGAGCTATAAACTACTTAAGGGTTGTAGACTTGTAGTGTTTTATATGTGGACTTTGACTCTGATATATCTGTTTAGAATAAATGATGAAATTAATTAGTGTATCTACTTGATTGTTTGGACAAGAAAGTAAAGGGGTTAGTTTATCTTCTCTAAACACTTTTTTCTAAAAAAATCCTATAAGAATACTAGTCAAAGCTATAAACAGGTGATATGAGTACACATTATTGGAGTAGTAGTAGTATAGTTAATAATTTGACATGTAATGAAATGATAAGATTAATACAGATCCTCGTTTGAGTTTCAATATGGTTTACGCAACATATCTCAATCAACCCTCACCACCATGCATTTTCACATGATTCTCATTAATGCTGTCTTATCTTCCCTTTAATTCCGCCTTTCTCCAATTCTCCTTGCTTATATTATTACTCCTATTCCATACCCTTCACACATTTTAACCAAGTTACCACCTCTTTTCAGCTTTCACGAGTGTAACTTACTACCTCCGTTACAGGTTATGTGCAACGATTTGACATAAAGCAGAGAGGAAAAATGTCTAATCGTTGCACATAACCTGTAACGGAGGTAGTATATTATACTATCGACATGACAATTAATATTAAATTAAACATATATGTATAGATTTTTTTTTAAGTGAAACTCGTGGTAATTTAATAATGATCCACAGTCTACGCTTCCTAAGTTTATATGGAATGAGTCTAATGACCGGATGAAGTATACTAAAATTAATTTTTGCACCCCTTCTCCGTAAGCTAAGGGAGTATTTCTTTGATAAATTTTTGCACCCCTAGCCCTAGTATTACATATATGAGAGTATGAGACCCCGTGACTAAGAATTTTAAAGAACTATGATTTGAGAGAGAACGACTATATAATGTCGTTTTATAAATTCATAGTATGTCCTAATAGTATCATAATCAATTAAGTTAAGTGAAGTATTTTATTTTATTTATTTATTTTTTTTTGAATAGGAGTTAAGTGATATTAATATGTTATTAGCGACTAACAAACTATCCTAAATACGCACCAAAAAACAAACTATCCTATATACGGAGTACAAGTATATTTTTGTATGATTTATATTTTTGTACTACGTATTAAAAAATGCTAGAGATCTAGACTAGGAAAAAAAATAAGTGAAAAACAAAGGCTGACAAAATCTTATGGCAAATGTCAGCAATCCAACACAACCATTCCCCTCAAATAATGCATCGTAAAATAGACTGCCTTCCATTAAATTCAACTATGTCCAACTACGGAGTAATATTTTTTCATTTCATATTAACAATATGAAAATTCTAATATTAGCAGTCTAAAATTAAATTCTGTATATTTTATATTGCTATGAAAAAAAACAAAATTTTCCAAATTTATACATATATAAAAAAAAGAGTCAACAAAAGTAGACTGCATTTGATTTCCACCTCATAAGTCATACTCCGTAAATCCGTAATATAGAAAGAATGAATGAATACCAACAAAATCTTAAACTTCTGCTATCTTTCTTTTCCTACTAGTTCCACTGTTTTAGATCTCCTACTTTTTTTTTAATTATTTTATTTGTCTGCATTAATAAAAATAAAAATAAATAATTGAAAAATTGCTTAAGAAGAGAGCAAAAACCTGTTTAGGACGAGGTTTGATGAAATCGACGGTGTATAAATCATCATTAGGATGCTGATTTTGATTATGATTATGATGATTATCACAGCATTCTCCTGAGGATGAGCTGTACCGGATTAAACCAGCTTGACGTGCACATTCAAAATACTGAGTAATGGGTAAATCGTTTACATATTCCCAGTTTCCAAACGCCGGTATTTGACTCCCTCGTATCTTCGATTCCTACGCAAACATAACCATAAACAATCTCAACTACAATTCAACCAAAAAAAAAACCCGTTTTATATTATTTGCAACGATTTAACATAAAGTAAAAAAGGAAAAGAGTCTAATCGTAATAAAAGAGACATTTTCACTTACATCCATTTTTGTAGAGAGAAATTAAGAGAAGAGAATTTCAGAAATATATTGAAGAGAGAGAAATTTTAAGTGATAGTCCTACAGTTGGAGGGACACTGCCTTTTATATGGAGGGGAATAATAATATGGTTGGATTTTTATTTTAATTTAATTTTTATTTTTTGGCTTAGGAACTTGGGATAATGTGATTAGGTTTATAAAGAAGTGGGAGTTTATTGGTGGGATTTTGGTAATAAAGTCAACTTTGGGGTTGAAAATTTTGTTTTCTAATTTTTTTATTTTTGTTTTTGATTGTTTTCTGACTTTGTTTAGCGAATGAGTTGCTTAGAATATGGGGATCTATCGTGAACGAGGGGCCACCATTGTTTGGCAGAGTTTACATTTGTAGACTCTTATTAATCAAGTGCTAAGTAGATGATTTACTATTAGTGTTGTATCTTGACCTTTAATAACATGATTTGACCTTATTATTTTAGCTTAGACGATTAGTCGATCGGTTAGAATACTAACTCGCGCTCAACTAATGGTATATGTAATTATGCATACGTAGGTTGTAGCTGATAAAACATTGCATACATCATTTAAACTTTAAAACTCCTTTTACGTCATGTTAAATAATAATACGAGTATTGATTACGTCTCAACACAAATCTTATTCTTAATATCGATAATCTGATAACTATTGACCAATTAAAAATTAAGGTCGTTGACAAAACAATTGCAAAACTTAAGTGAATTACTGTCAGTGAAATGATTAGCAAAAATGCTACCAATAACATGATTGACGCAACAATCAATTGAGAGTAAAAACATGGGTCCTTGTCCTTCACGTTAACTCTTAACGGGTCCAAAAATTAAAAAAAATTATAAAATAAAATTTGTCATTAAATTACCAAAACAGAAAAGTCTTAAACCATGTTTGTTTGCGTAAAAATTAAAAAGAAAAGGAAAAAACGAAAAGGGTAAAAAGTTGAGAATGAAAAGCCCCAAAAAAGGTAATAGCACGATTTACGCGGTAGATTAGACAAGGACAAGCTGGGAAGCATGGCCTCTTTGTTTCTCAAAAGTCCAAATCCAAACAGTACTTACAGCAGATAACAGGGAGTAGGGTAAAATCTAAAATTGTGAAACTTTCTAGTAAAAAGCCAATCTACTTTTTAGTTTTCTTTTTTCAAGAACTAACACTGGATTTCATTTTTAAAAAAAATAAACCAAAAAAATCAAGTTATATGAAATGAAGCCATCTTTTTCTTTTTTGTGTTAGGCAATAGTAGGAAATGAAATTAAAGTATAAAGCTATTCTAGGCTTTGTAGCTAGGAAATGGAAGTAAAGTTATGTACTTGTTGAAAAGGAGTAAACATTTTGTTTTAGTGAAAGTTATTTATCTTTGGATCAAAATAGGGTGTGGCTAAATTATTCATTATTATGAAGTACGAGTACAACATTTAATATCTTTTGAGGCTCGTAAAAGAGATGGGTTATCAATCCTTAAGACGAGGTGTAAATTTGAAGTCTGAATTTAAATATCAGTATTGTGAATCGTGATCTATTGCTAGCAAGATTATTTGACAGGTTGGTTACTTTTCTTAAAGTTGATACGGCTCAAGTTATACAAGTCATATATATTGCAAATTT
The DNA here is from genome assembly GCF_948465745.1 of Chenopodium album. Taxonomy (NCBI): domain Eukaryota; kingdom Viridiplantae; phylum Streptophyta; class Magnoliopsida; order Caryophyllales; family Amaranthaceae; genus Chenopodium; species Chenopodium album. The sequence goes on from NC_137855.1 coordinate 6,401,000, forward strand.
GCAATATGTCTGCAACGTAGATAATTATGAAATTTCCTAGCTATAAGTAATTATCACCATGATTTTTCTAAAATGAATTGAACCTTGCACAAATAATGTTGTCTCTTAACCTCTTTATTGATTGCCCTAAGAAACAATGATGGTGAAAACAAATCCTTGTTCTTCTCCCTCCATCTTTTAATTCTTTTTTGTCATGAGAAACAATAATAATGGTATAAAAACAAAGCAAGACATATTTAACACGATTTGTCTACGCGTAGCATTAAACAACATTATTCTCCAGTTATAATTCTAATCATTCAAAAATTGTATGCACTTGGAATTGTCCCTTGTTTTCTAAATACGAGTGTAGCCTTGTCCATGGTCAAGGTGGAATAATAATGTAAATAAGTTTTATGTTCAAGTGTAAGATATAGGCTTTAAACATTAAAATTATACAATTCTCCTAATAAAAGAGTGATTAACTTTAATACAATTTTTACCTCTCTTAAAAATGACTTCATGATGACCCTAGAGCTTTCTTAATAATCACAATCAATCATTCCCATATACCAAATTAACAATAATTCCTATGAACTTAGGGTCTGTTCTCATTGACTAAACTCAGCTGAACTGAACTGAAATGAATATTTTATAAGAGTAGGAAATTAAGAGCTGAACTAAACTGAACTGAACTGAATTTCAACGTAAGAGAACAGACCCTTAGTAAGAAATCCCTAATTAAGAAGAATAAACATGCCAATATTATTAGTTAGAACTTGATTATCTATATTACATTAATAATAATATTAATATTATAATTAGAAAATGAAAAAAGAAAGACAAGCCATAGATTTTACTAAGAAAAAGCTGACCAAAAGACCAAAAAGGACTCCACCTCGTAGAATGAAATGCTCCCCTAAAAAAACAATAATTGACCTTTTCTAATTATATTTTATTGTTTGATGTCTTTCAGATTTCAGAAACGTACTACACTTAACTTTGACTGTCAACATACCGTCATTCTCCACCGTCAACCGGGCACGTGCTTCTCTTATTCGACGGAGAATGATCGACTGCTTTTCTTACGGACAATTTCCTAACGTTTTGGTCAAATAAGCTGTTACAAAAGTCAACTTCGTCTACTCCATTCAAATTAGTCGGTGAAGAGAATTATCAGCTAATTTGTAAGTAAGATACTGGAATACAAATTAGTAATTTGACATTTATATGTTCAAGTAATCAATTTGTAGTGTATACCAGGATAATGTCAATTATTTGTCATATTATATATCCAAAAAAAATGGTTAGTTTGTACCTTATTAACGGTTCATACTATTTACTAGAGTACATAATTTTGATCATTAATATATACTACTTCCTCTGTTCTTTTTTAATTGACCTATTTCTTTCATCACGCTTGCCAATGCAAATCTTTAACGATCAATAACTTTAATTCACCATAAGTAAAAAATATAAAAGTTACATATAATAACAGTACTTATTGAGACGAATACAAAAAAATCCAATATGAATATGTTTCTCATTACATATTATTCACAAAAGACGGTCAATGAGGGGTGGTGAATAGTGTAAAAGTCAAAGCGGGTCAAATAAAAAAGAACGGAGGAAGTACATATACTCAGTATGAATTACTACCTTTGTTACTCACTTGTTATAGATACACAATTTACGAAATTATTGAAAAATGTGAGTGAGTATTAGATAAAGTAAGAGGAAAAAAAAAATCTACTCCGTATTATTATAAGAAAAAAATGAATATAGTAAGAGAAAGAGAGTATGAAAAGGTGTAATTATTGCGGGGGTGAATTGAATAAGTAAGATGGTAAAAGGGGTACGTCGTAAATAGAATACGAGTAAACTTTAGTGAGTAATTTATAAGGAACATTGTAAGATGTATGAAAAGTGAATAGAATAAAAAAGAACGAAGGGAATATACACTATACAACAAGATAATTAAAAATTCATTTTGAATGTTGAAAGATCTCTATCAACATATATTAATTAAAATGTCATTTAAAAAAAAAAAAAAATCTTTACTAGTTAAATTCAAGATATTAATAGCTATAGTTGTCCCTTCAAAAAAAAATTTAAATATAATAAAAATAAAAATAAAAACCATAGTTGTGAATCATCAAACGTGTACAGTTAAATCAAAACCAAAAAAAAAATAAATAAAAAAAATCAAGAAATTATATACATTTTCGTTTTTAATTATTTTTACTCGTATTAGGAGATGTTTGGTATTAATATTGGAAATGGAATTAAAAGGAAACAAATAAGAGTGGAATTAGTCACCGTTAGTGGTGGGCATGGGCCGTGCCGGGCCTGCCGTGGGCCGTGCCTAGGCGGGCCATGAACAGTGTCGTGCCGGGCCGTGCCGGCCCACGGTGGAGGCGGGCCGTGCCGTGCCGTGCCGGCCTTCAAGGTTTCCCTGTCCACGGCACGGCACGGCCCACCGTGCCGGTCGTGCCGTGCCGGGCCGCCCGTCGTGCCGGCCCACGGTGGAGGCGGGCCGTGCCGGCCACCGTGCCGGCCCACGGGCCACGGCTTACCCTTTTTTCTTTTTTTTTTTTAAAAAAAAAAATTAAAAAAAACTTTAAAAAAACTTGAATTTTTTTTATGAAAGAAAAAATTGAATTGAATAATTATACAATTTAATATTTGAATTTAATAATTATTAAATTTTTTATGGAGTTAAGTTATATTAAATATTGTTTAAATTATATTAATATTTATTGTTCATTCATAATTTACTATATATCATATTATTCATATAACTATATAAGTATTAGACAAAAATTAAATAACAATATAACATATTCCATAAAATTAAAAGTTGAAAAAATTCATTCATAAAAATTTATTAAGTAAAAGATAATATGAAGTACAAGGGTACAACTAACAATAATTGATGAATAACTTATTTTGTTATTTTATTATACGGCTAATGTTAATAGAGTACATAGCCAACATAGGAAATACTAACATTTTCACTAATTAATAGAGTACATAGGAAATACTAGAATTTTCGCTAATTAATATTAATTCTCGAGTTGTTGGTAATCTTCAATCAAGGTCTTCATTATCTTCTTCGTCTTCATCTTCGGCTTCATGTTCACTAGCTAATGCGGAGGAGCTAGTTGAACCAGAACGATCGGAACCATCGATGTTGTCGTTGGCCGTAAAAGTACGATCTTGGATGCGTTCTTGGGCATCCATCCAATCCTTCAAGCAAACACACATTTCTAGTGTTTCGGGCTTCAAACTTGTTCTTCTATCGTCTAGAACCCTTCCCGAAGCACTAAAAGCTCGTTCCGAGGCAACGGAGGAGGCTTGGATGCTGAAAATATCACGTGCCATTGCCGCCAAAATTGGATGCTTTGTGCTTTGGGATTTCCACCAATCTAGGATGTCCATCCCCAACCTCGAATCTTCGTCCAAGCCTTTCATGAAGTCGTAGTTTAAGTACATTTGCAACTCCGAAACATCGCTTTGTGTTCGCCTTGATGATGATCCACTACCTGAAAACTTAGATAACATGTTAGCAGCTTGGGCCGCCAAACTTTTGCCCGTTTTACTTACGCTTTTGGATGTTTGAGAAGGGGCAAAATGAGTGACGGTTCCATATTTAGATTCATAAACTCTATATAACTCAAAAAATTTATCTTTCACATGATTTTTATATTGTTCGACACCATCACCGAGTTGCATGCATTCATAGTAAATATCAATTAGCATAAATGTGCCATCATACTTTGATCTAGGATCTAAAATAGAAAGTAGTTTTTATGTAATTAAGTAGTTCCAAGTATACAACAATAATAATAATAATAATAATAATAATAATAATAATAATAATAATAATAATAATAATAATAATAATAATAATAATAATAACAATAATAATAACAATAACAATAACAATAACAAATTAAAATAAAGTTGAGTTAGATCTTACAATGACGCTTCAATGCTTTCCCAAATTTATAATTTCTCGAATTTATAATTTCCCGAAATTATAATTTCCCGAATGTAAATATAACAATTTTTTTTTTTTTTTTTGGTAGTAGACTAATAATATTAAAAATGTAAAATTTATAATAGAATAAGAGATTAAGAAATATTAAGAGATTATAATTTATAAATTATAATATATGAGAATAAGAGAGTAAGAGAGTAAGAGAATGAGATGAGAAGATGAGTATTGAGTTGTGGAAAGAATTGGAAGTTGAGGGTGGTATTTATAGGTGAAAATAGAGCCGTTTATAGCCGTTTATAGCCGTTTATGGCCGTTGGAGGGAAAAAACAAGAGCAGCGCCAGTTTATAGCCGTTAGCCCGCGGGCCGTGCCTGCGGGCCGTGCCTGCGGGCCGTGCCTGCGGGCCGTGCCTGCGGGCCGTGCCACGGGCTATTGGCCGGGCTCGTGCCGTGCCGGGCCACTTTTGGGTTTTTTTTCACCGCAGCCCGCACGAGGCACGAGGGGCGTGCCATCGTGCCGGGCCGGGCCTGCCGTCGGGCCGTGCCGTGCCGGGCCATCCTCGTGCCGTGCCCGGGCCGCCCGCGTGCTGACCCGGCCCATGCCCAGCTCTAGTCACCGTCATTTAACTCTTACATTTTTACTTGTCTGTTTTAACCATGAAAATAAATCATTCCGCGCTTGTTCTCATTGACTGAACTCAGCTGAACTGAACTCAACTGAACTGAAGTGAACTGAGCTGAACTGAACTGAACTGAGCTGAACTGAAATGAATATTTTATAAGAGAAGGAAATTAGGAGCTGAACTGAATTGAAATGAATATTTTATAAGAGAATGAAATTAGGAGCTGAACTGAACTGAACTGAATTTCAACGTAAGGGTCTGTTCACTTAAGCTTAATTTCAGTTCAGTTCAACTCCAATCAATTCAGTTCAGCTCTTAATTTCCTTATCTCATAAAATATTCATTTTAGCTATATTCAGTTCACTTCAGCTCCAATCATTTCAGTTCAGCTCAATTCAGTAAATGTGAACAGATCCTTAAACATAACTCAATTTCTTTTTGTTAAATGAGGGTAAGGGTGATTTTTACGTTAGGCTTAAGAGAGATAAGTAGCTAGGTGGGACCCGTAAAAAAAAAAGTACGAGTAGCTAGGTGGGAAAATAATACGAGTAGTAATTATTAAACCAAAATCTTTTAACTAAAACTTGATATATGTAATGATTTTTTTTTTATTTTTTTTTATTTTTTTTTTTACGGGAAATGATTTAATTTAATTTGTTTCTAATTAAAAAAAATACTCTTATCAACCATGTTCTTATTGTTTTGGTGCTATTTCGACCTGTGCTCAAGTCAATGGCAAGTGGGCTTTGTATGTAGTTGGACCATACCTTGTAAGACAATAGCAACTAGCAAAACATTATGAACAGGATGGTCTGGTGGAGTATCTCCTTGATTGGTCTTCATTACGAATGACTCAATCATGGGGGTTTATGAGACGAGACAACTCACGAACTACTCGAGTCCGAGTCGGTCAAAACTCAATCGAGATTGACTCAAAATGTTAATAAGTTGAGTCGAGTAGCTTATTAGACTCGAGAGCTCGTGAAAAACTCGAATTTCTTTAAATAATATTATTCACTAAAAACTAAAATATTTTGATAGAATTATGTTTACACTAATAATTACAGTACTAAATAAAACATTGTTTTTGTACTCATATCATCATATGTATATTTCTCAAATGATAAAATTAAAGAGAATGAAAAAATGTCACACTAAATAGAGAGTTCTACTAAGACGGATCAAATTGCAAGCTACTCGAGATTGACTCCGTTAAATTTGGCCAAAACTCAACTCGGCCAAAACTCGACTCCATATATTAATGAGTTGAGTCGAGCTACCCCAAACTCGAACTTAACTCGCATCATAAGCACCCTAAACTCAACAAGCGGGTCAAGTCGTTTGTTTATGACTTTATGAGTATGTTGATTGAAGCCCAAACTGTTACTCCGTATTTGATATGGGTCGAATTGTTTACCTGCTGCTCGACCCAACTTGACCCGTATTCAGGTCTAGAAGAAACGGACAGAGGAATTGCATAGTTTGTTGATTTTGTTCTGTCTCTGGTAAAATTCACAAGCATCCAAGAAGATGGTTTGCTAACTTAATTTGGTAATTTTCTCTCTTCTACTGCTCATTTTTTACAATGTTAACTTCTACTCGTATTTTATAGTAATTGTTGCATCAATAATCAGGGTTTTGGGTTTTATCTCTGGGGTTTTAGGCAAGTGTAAAACCCTAACCTAGCAGTAAGAGAAAATGTCATTAAATTTTGCATCTTTATGGTTTTATTTGCATAATTGTTGGTTTATATCTCTAGACATGAATAAATATATGTAAAACTGTATGATTTTCTGTGAAGTTTGATTGTTTGAGGAAATGGGGTAATTTTGATTTACTAGTTACTTCTAAATTCTCATGTTTGAGTAACACCAATTTTTTTTTTTTTTTTTTTTTTTTTTTTTTTTTTTTTTTTTTTTCTGGAAAGTTAATGTAATATGCTATTTTTGTTGTTAATTTGTCAATAATTGGGAATTTTGGCTAACCTCTATTAATTAATCTGAATTATGGGGTTTAGTTTTAGTATACTTTGCTGAGTTTATTGTTCACTGTTGGGAATGTTTACCCATTTATCCTTTCTGTTGAGAAATTTGGATTCAAACCCGAAATCGTAATGGCCCGCTGTATGAATGTATCGAACAGATTATTCGTTTCAGTTTTGGGTATAAACGTATAATCAAGATAAATTGTGTGAAAATGAGCTGCTGGATATGCTTGTCAAGATCATGATTGACCTTTGTGCATGAAGATGTGATTCAATTTGGACAGGATTATTAGTTTCTATGTATTTTCGAATATGGTTACCAATTCTGGACATAGTTTGATGCCTGAACCATGGTATGTGTTGTGGGCATGAAATCCATACATAGAAACTTAGAAGATTCTATGTGATAATTCTAGATGCTCAATGCTGCTTTGTTTCACTTGTTGATGAAATTCTTTAATTCTAAAGCATTCCTTGTGTGTGACAAGACTGACAGCATTGTAAAAGACTTAAAATGATGTTCGACATTTAAAGATGTTCCAGTCAGAATTACTGGAAACTAAATGTTATATGAGGATATGTTGCTTAATTAGGAACCTTTAGTCTTTAGTCTGCATTCAAAATACTCCGAAGTTAATTAAAGATTAGCAGCCCGATAGTAGGATTGGTCAGATGCTAATATCAGTTTCACTTCTCAGGCATTTGGTGATTAAATTTGGCAACTTTGTTGATGGCTTACATAGCTCCGCATAAACGGTTGTCAAAGAACCAAGAGGGTCCCCCTCCTAAGCCTGTGCTTCCTAACTTCAAGAAGAGTCTTGATTTAAACTCATCAAGATCAAGTTCTGATAAGAGGAGGGAAAAGATTACCACATATGCAAAGAACATTGTTTATGCTAGTCACTCTATATCAAGATGGCTGGCAATTCCATCAATGGATGACGTGCAGCTTTTGTCTTCATTAAGCTTGGCACCAGTTAACTTTCAATCTACAGAGTTTAAACCTGGAGATAAGTTATTCAGTTTAGTTAATGGTCAGTTTCACTCTGCAATAACCTTCCCTGTTTTCCCCTCCTAGATTTCCTCAACATTTATATTAGGTGCTATGTGGTGCATTATCTAAATTTTTATTTAATCATGTTAGACAACCATGACACTAAGAACTGTCACTCGGAGCATATGTGGAAATCGGTTGCTGAAACTGTACATGCAGATCTGCTTTCAGCTTTTCAGAATGTAAGAAATGAATTGGTGGATCAAAATCTGGAAAAATCCAAGACAGCTATTGTTGCTCGATTTGGCAAAGTGCTTTTTCGTCGGTAATAGTCATTCTGTTTCTTACTCTCACTAATTGTGTGCTTGTTGCCTTGATGTTCACTCTTCTTAGTTCTTACCTTTCTTTGGGGATGTGAGTTGTTTAGATGGCTGAAGTTGCCTAAATGGTTATTCTTTTGAAATTTCTATTCTGTACTCGTGTATCGGAATATTTATCAAAATGTGGGTAAACATTTTTTGTGACATTTTTATAGTGGCAAGTGCAAGTGAGTTTGCTTGTTTTCCATAAACTTACTGCAATCATCTTGGTTAACTTTTGAGGGAAAATAGGTTAGTGTGTGGCTTTAATTTCTGGCCTATAAACCCCTATTCATACGAAATGAGGTGTTAAACATATATGTTGTCAGCTCTGCTATGTGCACATGTCATATCTGTTTTATTAACTCAGAGAAAAGCACCTTGATGTTCTCTGTGAGGGATTTGAGCTGCAAAACCTTCCTGGTGATGCTGAATCTGATGATTTAAGGGTTTGTAATATATCTTGTGGTGCAGGAATCCTTCATCCAACCTAGATCTGGTCAAGGAAAACCCGGTTTCTGAGTCCTGTATAAAGCAGTTGAAAAGAATGTTCTATACTAACGTTTCTGCAGAATACATGAAACACATTAAAGAGGCAGTTTTGCCAGAGATCGATGTTCAATTTAAGGAAGAAAAAGACGTATATCGTGTAAAGGTATCTGCTGAATTTTCAATGTTGTTCTTGTTTCCACTAGTATGACATGGCACTTGTTTTGGTTAAAATCTTATTTAATTTGTTTTTCAGCTTGCTGATGCCAAACGACCGGATTCAATCGTATCTTGCAAATGCAGAGTTCATAAAGATGAAGAGAAACTTGAACTTTACAAGGCAAGTGCTTTAATCTTAGCTGTTCAAAGCACGAGTTGGGTAGAATGGCTTCTCTTACTCTAAACCCATTTCTTAATGGCAGTTTCACTTTGTTCTGGGGTTGTAGTTTATGTATACCATGTAATTTTGGAATTTCACCCCACTCTACATGATTAGTCTCTGCTGTTAGCTTCCTAGCTTTGACTTTCGGGTTTCTGGTTTGTAGATTGAGTTAAACCCAGTACGACATCTGATTGTTGATATGTCTTGCCTTGTAAGTAATGTGGATCTACGGTTGGCACTCTGCACAAAGAAGATCCTAACAGCTCTCCAGGTAAGTTGCTGCGGTATCTATTTTGTAATTATTGATTAAGTGTGGTCTTGGTGCTTATAGGATTTGTGCTTTTCTGGCTATTCTTTTCCAGGTCATTTGTTGATGTTCTTGTCATATCTTTGGAGCTACCTTTTAGTTTTCCCTACATTGCATGAGTTTAAGTTTCACTCTATTGTTATATGGTGCTCCTGAGTCCGGAGCACAGCTGCACAAGCATACCAATTTAGAGTTGAAATAATCATGATAAATAATTGATATGTATACAATTATACATTGCATATTCATTAGAAATATGGAACGTTTTTAACTTAAGGGCATGTTGGTTAGTGTTTCTAACTTTCCATGACTGCATTCTGCTGTTTATTATCTATTATTCGAATTATGTATTTCAGTATTTGGGCTGTTACTAACTCTATTGCTTTGTATCATGCATTGTCTAGGAAGAAGAGGTGCAAGAAATAAAAACTCTGATTAGCTCGGCAATATTCGACCCAAATGTGAAAGGTGGTCTTAGATGGTCTCTTGGGAAAAGCAAGTCTGGAGGTCAGTTCAGCGTTGTTAACGTGTGGCACACCAAGACTGAAACTTATCGTAACCCATCTATAAGGTTTAAACTGAGAGAAGCTGATCGATATGATTTCCTTACTTCAACGGGTGAAGTTACAAGGGAAATTGTTATGCGGCTGACACAGATAGAGTACCTACTGGTAAGACCTGTTTCTTTTAAAACAAGTTTTCGGATTTGAAACTTAATCAATGTTATGATTATAACTATTGAAAAACAAAGAAGAAACTCCTAAACATTTTCAAAGCTATGTTGGATGCAAAATCTTTTTTTTTTGTTAGCTGATGTGTATGATGTAATGAATGATAGTTACTGCCTCACTATTGTGTTAGTTTGTTCCTTTGGTTGTGAAAGATTATATTGTCTTTGCTGCATTTATGGTAAACTAGGCTGTCCTTTAATCACATGCTTTTATGTACAATTTTTTCAGGAGCAGGGAAGTGAAGCTAAAAGTGTTTTGGCCGTGCTTGAAGATGTGCTGAAATTGATTCAGAACCATTTCCTAGCTTGGGAAGGCAGTCTGGTCTCCTGCACTGAATCGTAATAGACTATATTATATCTTGTTTCACTGAATCGATTCGCAACCACTTCCTAGCATGGGAGGGCAGTATAGTCTCCTGCAGTGAATCGTAATATCCCAAGTAATATCTTGTCTTCTCGTGTACTCTACTGCTTGTCTGCTTGTAGTATTCTATCAGTTCCTCAGTGCTTGCAATACTTGTGTATATACGTGGCTTATGAAAATTTGTTGGGAGTACAATAAAAAAATTGTGATCCCTTGTTATATTAGAAATTGTTGCAAGTACTTAGAAACCACCGAAAGAGACACCACCGAGAGAGACGAAGTGTTGTGAGTATTTAAGAACGCAATCTCCTTGTACTTTGCAATTTCGCATCACACAGTATACACATCACATGTGAAGCGACAAGATCCTTCATCTTCATATACGTTCTACATCTAGGGCAGCTAGAAGAAAAGTGTATCTTGACGCTTAAAGTTGGGAGTATGCATGTTATCCTTACTTAAAGGTGCTGAAACTATTACATACTCATATCTTGTTACTGAAGAATCAAGATGAAGTAAACCATTTATCATAAATGTCAACTTAAAATTTTTTGTGCAATAAAGTCAATTTGTTAATCCAATTCTAAGCTAGTCCTAGTAAGTTAATCATATTATTTCATCAATTTTTCGTTTGTAACCTTCTGATCCTTTCTACAAATGGACCAAATCTAAGGTGAAGAATACATTTGACAATTAAGATCTTAGATGACTTATAAAAGACACTATCTATACTAAAAAGTAAGTAAAATTTTAGGCAAAATTAAGGTTATCCAATACCCCCGTATAAAAATGGAGTTACCGTCGAGCAATGAGGTTATTAAGGCTTATTAAAAGGTATGTTTATATGAACCCTACGTGAGCAATGAGGTTATTAAGGGTAAAAGGGCTATGAACAATACATATTATAACCGTTATAAGCAATGAGATTGTTGTAAGTATATATGTAAAAAAAATTCTAAAGTGGATAATGGTTGGGCGATTATTTCAAACCATCAATTGAGTGTGTAATGCATCATACAAAAGGTATTTATTTATCATCTAATAGCCTGAAAGGTACGAGAAAGTCATGGTATTTCGTGTAGTAGAAGTAATAAAATCCATTTAGCAGCTTAATCTTCAATCAACTAATGTAAAATCCATGTGCTATGATTTGATTCAATGTCAAGCAATTATATTACTCAGCAAAGAACTTCATCCTATACAATTAAATACATCAATTCAAACTATCTATCTTTGAAAACAATGTTCCTACTAAGTTTATGCAACTTTTCTGGATTCTATATAAGACTCTACATCAAACCCAAACAATTCAAATTATTCATTAACCAAAAATGCTTAATATGGCAAAAACTTTGCAAATCCTAAGCTCACTCTTTCTATCCATTTCAATACTAATCATCCTGATCCAAATCAAACCCGCTAAAGCAAGGATTAACACGACAGAATTCATAAACGAGGTCCTAGATGGGCATAATGCTGCTAGAAAAGCAGTAGGGGTTCCACCTCTGAGGTGGGAAAATTTGCTTGCAAAATATGCACAGATATACTCGTCTAGGCAGAGGCGAAAGGACTGCAAACTGATCCATTCTACCAGTCCATTCGGGGAAAATTTGTTCTGGGGTTCAGGGAAACGATGGACTGCAAAGGATGCAGTCGCAGCATGGGTGGATGAGAAGCAATGGTATGACTATAGTAGCAACAGCTGTACTAGTGGATATGATTGTGGACACTACACTCAGGCTGTATGGAAGCAAACTATATTGGTCGGATGCTCCAAGATTATATGTGACAGCGGCGATTCATTCATAACCTGCGAGTACTATCCTACAGGAAATTATGTAGGGGAAAAGCCGTACTAGAGTCATAATTTACATGCCTAAAGTCAGTGTGTTTGTTAGTTTTGATTACTCCGAATGAGGAGCTGTATGTTTCCAGTAATACCTTAAATTTGATAGTGATATTATGTTTATGTGCCTTAATTATGTGTATTAGTACATGTTGGGTAATCAGTGACAAAGGGGCTGATACATATCAGACCCTCAGAGAGTTGTTCCTGTTTTCTGAAGTTCCTTCAGAGTGCTGTCAGAAATAGAGTCCTGATCAAACAATCAGCAATAAAAATTTCATGTTTTGCTCTTTTCAGAATGGGAATTGATTTTTGCACTAAAATAGTATATTTCTGTAATCGTTTTGGAATTGGTTAGAGTATATATTTAATGAGTAAAATGACAGAGTGAAAGTTGTTTGCCCTTTAAAATGTATTTGCTGATTTACTGCTACCAAAAGAACCATCTCCTCTAAGAGACTAAGACCCCTTACACACGTACGAGTACGTGCAAGGGAGGCTTCCAAGTTCGAACCTGCCATACGAGTATACGACCCATACCTTATAAGACTAGACCACATTGGTTTTCCGACTTTTCCCCTCTATCTAATAGGTGTTCTTGTAGCACATACTTGACTATTGCCATTTTTTTTTGAAACAACTTGAGTATTAACATCTATAGTTTTGATATCCTCATATTATCAACAAGATCTTTTTGTTTCTTTCAAAAAAAAAAAAAACAAAAAAAAAAAAAAAAAAAACAGGATTTTTTTGTATGATTTTGTTTACTAAATGAAACTTATTTTTACTACATACTCCGTACTTATTTTACTGCTCATATACTCAGTGTAAAAAGAAACGACTTTCCTCAAAACGCCAAAAGTTCCCCAAAGAATTGTTGGGGTTGACGACTTGCAAATATCAAAACTTTTGTTTTCCTAAAAAAAAAAAAAATCAAAACTTTTGGTGCAACTCTCTAGCTTATTTATCTTCAACAAGCATAACAATTGGGTTTTTAATTCTCAACTCATCAGATAATCTTGCAGTAAGAGAAATTTGCCATCAAATTTACCTTTTTATTGCTTTATTTTGTTATTATATGTTGTCTTTAATTTGCAGTAAGATAAAATGCATGCTTTTTCTGATACCCTGAGTTATTTGTTTATTTGATTTCCTGAGTAATTTGTTTGTGCATTAAAGTTGGGCATTTTTTTTCTTTCTAAAACTTAGAGAAGATGTATTTTTGTTTCAACTAAATTTCCATGTTTAAGAACATCACATGCAAACTTTTCATATAAATTGGCATTTTATGATTATCCCAATTACCCTAAAGAGCTAGCCTGGATTATGGGTCTAGTTTTAGTATTCCTGCTATAATGAGGATGTCTTAATTATGGGTCTAGTTTTGTGTTCTTGCTGGGACTGAATGATGGGTAATTTCTGTGAATTTTTTTTTTTTTTGTCAAATTGGGTTGCAGATTCTGGAAATAGTTTGTTGCTTGAATTGTGGAAATTTTGTTGGAGGCGCGCTTAGTATGCCCCTGTGTGATCAATCTTGATGCCCTTAGCTGGTTGCGCTTAGTATGCCCATGTGTGATCAATCTTGATGCCCTTGAGCTGCTTTCTTTCACCTGTTGTAGTATATAACTTTATTTGATTCTTCTTTATTTGATTCTTAAGATTGGCATTATTGGTATATGAGGCTATATTGTTAAAGACTGTAAATGATGTTTGAAAACAATGGCATTGGATGAAGGAATAGTTGAGGAGTAGCTCTAGAGTTACAAATATTGGTCGCGGGTAGATTCCAAGATGTTGTTATGGTTTCTGACTTTGGAGTCTGATCTATGCAATTCAAAGTTTAATAAGAAGTTAATACTTTTATGTGGATCTTTAGTTTTCGGTTTTCTTTAAAATGTCGTAGTCATTTTGCATATATATTATCAAGTTTTATGAAGCTCTCAAATTGATCAAGGTTTCTAAGTGTTGATCAAAGATTTTAAAAGCCCTTCATTGATACTGAGAATTTGTTCAGGTATTCATATAATATAACCTGTGATTCTCAGGCAATAAGTGATAGAATTTGCCAACTTTTGCCAATGGCTTACGTTCCTCCACACAAACGGCTGTCAAAGGCTCAAGAAGAGCCAACTCCTACACCTGCACATTTGCATTCTAATTTCAAGAAGAGTTTAAATCCAAATTCATCTAGATGTGGTTCTAATAGCAGGGCGGATAAAAGTATCTCATATGGGAAGAAAATTATTTATGCTAATCGCTCTATATCAAGATGGTTAGCAATTCCATCATTGGATGATGTGCAGCTTTCTTCTTCACTACTTTTGGCTCCAGTTTGCCTTGAATCCATGAAGCGGAAAACAGGAGAGAAAGCATTAACATTAGTTTATGGTCGTTCAATACAAGGTTCATGTCTTTTGCACAACAAATTCTTTACGGTTCCCCATTCCAGGTTTCCGTAATGGTGCGTTATTTAATTTGCTTTCTCAATTCTTCAGAGCACCATGGAAGTATTACCAGTCACTTGGAGCATGCATGGGCATCAGTTGCTAAAATTGTACACGCGGATCTGCTTTCAGCTTTTCAGAATGTAAGGAGTGAACTGGTGGATCAAAATCTGGAAGAAGTTAAGCCAACAATAGTTGCCCGATTTGGCAAAGTGCTTTTTCGTCGGTAGTAATCATTTCTATTTCATGCTCTCCCTGGTTTCTGTGCTTGATGCGTTGATATCAGCAATTCTTCTGTTTCTCCTGGAATGCGAGTTCAACGAATGATTGAAGTTGACTGATTTGGTTAATGCTCTTAATAGAACTGTTATGTAATTGTTTCTATACGTTCTTTATTGCATATTTAACTGAGACAAGTGCAAGGGACAAGGTGCCTGTGTGCTTTTTTTCCATAGACTTCTGCATCTGATTGCAGTCATTTTAGAGTCCATTTTTTAACTTCTATCTTGCTACTTGGTTAATTTTTGATGGAAAATAGGTTGTTGCGAAATTTTAAAGTTCTGTCCTATAGTGATCCCAATTTAAAGGAAATGAGATGTCAAAAGTATTATATCTGCTCTATTAGTTCAGAGAAGCACAATGTTGTATACTGATGAGGGATTGAGCAGAAAAACCTTGCTGGTGATGCAGATTATAAAGATCTATGGATTCATAATGATTTTGATGATGCAGAAATCCTTCATGCAACCAAGATTTTGTCAAGGAAAATTCGGTTTCTGAATCCTATATGAAGCAACTGAGAAGAATGTTCTACACTAATGTGCCTGCAGAATACATGGAACACATAAAAAACGCGAGTGTACCCGAGCTTGGTGTCCATTTTGAGGAGCAGAAAGAACTATATCACGTGAAGGTAATTGATGAATTTGCAAAGTTTCATGTAGATTCTTGTTTCTAGGTGCATGATCTTTAGCTATCTACTTATGACTGAAGTCTATTTTTATCTTATTTTTCAGCTAGCTGATGCCAGACGGCCTGATTCAACCATATCTTGCAAATGCAGAATCCAAAAAGATGAAAATAAGCTAAAACTCTACAAGGCATGTGTTTTGATTTTTGCTATGCTATTTAAAGCATGAATAGGCAGAGTGGATTATAGTACTCTGAACCCTTTTCTTATCGGCAACTGCTGGGAGTAAGCTTACATGTTAACTGGATTTGTGGTTTATATACATTGTTCAGTCGCTTTTTGAACCCTTTGTATTCTGTTTAGATAGCAATCTAGCTATTGACTTTCTGGTTTCTGGTTTGTAGATTGAGTTAAACCAAGTACGTCATCTGGTTGTGGATATATCTTGCCTTGAAAGTAATGTGGATCTAAGGTTGGCGCTTTGCAGAAAAAGGATCTTAACAGTTCTCCGAGTAAGTTGGTGCAGAATTTATTTTGTAACCATTGATTTAACTTTGTCTGAGTGCTCATTGGATTTATTCCTTTTTTAGCAACCATATGCAATAGAACTAGTTCCAATATTTTGTTGTAGGAAGTATACATAAGTCAAAGAAATATGAAACACTTTAAGAGACTTGCAGTTTGAGGAGGCCATATTGTAGGGGATAGCTTGTGCTTGACATCCCATACATCAGTAGTTGACTAGTTTCCCTTCAGAGTTTAGACTTTTGGTGCTTCACATTGATGTCATAGAGGTGCAAAAGCTTCCTTAAATTATCCATTCATCAAATCAGAGGTTGACCTCACTGCTCTCTTTTCATTTGCAGCGCTATTTGAGCAAGATAGTTGCCAATAGTACCCCTTTGCAGCCCAAAACCATTCAAAAAAAAAAAGACATGAAAAGGAAAAGCTATTATGTACTTGTAAATCACAAGGCACACTTTGCTGCTTATGAATATCGCGCTTACCTCAAAATCAATCTGATTCTAATGGAAAGTGAACATATTCTTGAAAGGTGTATGTTATATTACTGTACAATATCATAAGAAACAAGAAATAGCACACTCAAGTGGTGTACCAAGCCTATGGTTCTCCTGGGTTATTATATAATTTAAATGTTTCACTTGAGCGTATGTTGTTTTGTGTTCCTATAGCTGCATTCTGTTGTTGATTATCAAGTATCTAAATTGTTTATTCAAGCCCTTGAAAATTCTATTGACTTGTACTCCTTATCATGCATTTTCTAGGATGAAGATGTGAAAATTATAAAAGATTTAATAAATCTGGCAATACTTGACCCAACTGTGAAAGGCAGTCTTAGGTGGCCTCTCGGGAAAACCAATTGTGGAGGTCAATACACAGTGGTTGGGGTTTGGCACACTAAGACCGAAGCTTACAGTAGCTCACATATGAGGCTTAGATTGAGGGAGGCTGACCGATTTGATTTCATTACTTCAACTGGTGAAGTTACAAGAGAAGTTGCTCTGAAGCTGACAGGGATAACTAGGAACCTACTGGTAAGACCTGGTTTTTAACAGTAAGTTCTGGATTCAACTTCATGTGAATGAGTCTTGAATTAGGTGAAGCTTATATTATCCACGTTAAAGACTATTTGTAATGTAAGATGTTGATCATAATCATCTCAAAAAGTAAGATTTTACATTTTCAAAGCAATGTTGGATGCAAAAATCCTATCTTGCTGTTGAATATGCTAAGAAAGTTGCTTGTTACCTCATAGTGTTAGTCCTGGCTGCTCTGTATGACAGACTTCATTATTTGTATCTGCGTTTATGCAAACAGTCAGAATTTTTATCGAAAACAAATCTATGATAAGAAATCTAAAAAATTATTTGAGTTTAACTTGAGTTTTAATTATAATTTTCAGGAGCAGGGAAGTGAGGCTATAGGTGTCTTGTCTATGGTAGATAATGCTCTGAAGTTGATTCAGAATAATTTCCTAGCATGGGATGGCAGTTTGGTCTCTTGCAGTGCATCGTAATTTTTTGTTATGCCGTGTAAATCTGTTTATGTCAATTCATAGTTTTTTCATGATCAATCTGGCAGAGTGGCTGCTGGATTACTCATTATGCATGTACTCAGTTTAATCTTTAAGCATATATTCCGTACTACATTGACTTAAAGCCATCTTTCTTTCGAGATAATGATCACTGATTCACTGACACTATGTTTGGATAACAACAGTGAATAGAAAGTGAGTGGAAGGAAAAAGGGGATGATATAGGGAAAGTTGAACATATATGCCTAGGTGATCTTGTATAATAGCTCCTTCCCTGCTAGCCTCGGAAATCCCTTCACTAACCATCTGTTTTGAAAGCACACGGAGTACACTGTACCATCCTGGTATTGGTGACTAACCATAAACTTTCCCTAATAAGCATTGCCATGCCAAATTGCCAACCCAATAACGACTACTAAATCTAACACAACTCACACAATGACACAAGTAATTGATTATGGTTATTTGCACAGGGTTAACCCGACACAATTTCAGATGATTAGTTTTTTTTTTTTATTTTTTTAATAAAGGTAAGAAAAATGACGCAATTAGGGAAATTCCTAATGCATCAAAGTAGAGAGACTAGAGTTGTTACAACGAGTAATGTCCATAACTCCATACTATCAATAACTAAATGACCGACATTAGTTATCCAATCAATTGCCCGATTTGCCTAGGCTCAACAATACACAAGTACTATAGTACAATACTTGTGTTAGTCTAGATTCTAGTCTAATTAAACCACCCGACTAACCCAACCCGAAGACTCAAATTGACACTCACACAAGTGAAGCAACTCCGGTCTCTCGTGCCCCCTGGGCTAATCACTAGCAGAGTAGCAGGGTGAAAAGGGTAACGGAAAATCAAAGCTTCCATTACCCTTTTCATGGCGTCTCGCTGCAAAAACCAGGCCGCCATGGCAGTACTTCACAGCTCTTAGAGAACACACACACTCTCTTTTTCTCTCTCCAAATTATCATCATGAAACCTCCATTACAACTACCTTCAAATCCTTCCACCCCTACTATCTCTCTCCTCCCTCATCACTTCACTTTCACAACCCCAATTTTTCCTTCAAATTCCACTCTCTTCCTTAAACCTCGCACAATTTCCGCCCTTTATTCCTCCAATCGTCGCAATTTATCAACACTTTGTTCTTTGAATTCATCAACTGAATTGAATATTCCCAATTCAATCACTCAAAAGTCCCAAGTGCAACAATTTGACTCGGAAAATCAATCCGAATTTGTTGAAATTAAGAACCCTAATGTTCCGCCTTTCGTCTCGTCGTGGCGTTTGAAGTTCAGTTTAAGTGACCAAGCTTTCTTCCTCTTAACATTCATCGCTTGCACGGTAATTCAATTGCTTATTTCTGCTTTGAATTTTACAGAATTTATACAGATTGTTCTTCATTAATTCTGTTGATTTTCCAGCAATGAATTGCCTATATTTAAAATAGTGTTAGTTTACATGGAATATTATTGGATTTAGGCTTTGAATTTAGTGTTGGTTACAGAAATTGTATCATTTTTGCATGCCAATTTCACGTATCGATTGGTGTTATTAATGTTTGATTTATGCTTACGACCTGTTCTCTTCAGATTATTTTCAGTTCAGTTCTTAATTTCTTTCTCTCATAGAATTTTTGATTAAATTCAGTTCAGCTACAATAATTTCCTTAGTATATTCATTTTATCATTTTCCTTGAAACTATAGTAGAATTAGTAATGTTGCATTGGCATTAAACTAAAAAAAATAAATTTGTTTTGATATCATAGACAGTAAGATAATAGTGCATTGTATTTTAAGTGCCAAATAATGTGGAGTAAGAAAAGTTAGTTAAGTGGACATATAGTATAGAGACGAGGTAGTATTTGTTTGGGACTTGGGAGTTGACCCATGATTCCATGTAAACTCCGGCGATTTATAAATGGGGATATAATACATGTGTGCCTCAAATTCAGTGGTACATACAATGATGATCAAGGTATTGAGCTTAAATGGAGATAGACAGTGTACATGGAATTAGCTGATCCAAACGGAAGGGAGAGGTTGTATATTTTCTCGACCAAATTGTGTCCTGAATATACTCCTTAGAAAACGAGTAGAATGTCAAAAATCAAAATGAAGAGCAGAAATTTCAGGTGAGGGGTGGTAAGATTAGGTTTTTGTTTCTAAATTGAGGAATTACTCTATCATAAATCAGGTTTTGCTATAGTGTATGTTTCCTGAGAATGAGAAATCTTAGTGATGCTCAGTATTGTAGTTTCAATGTTGACTGAACCCCATTATATAGTACTTTCCAATGCAACTAGAGAAAGAAAAATATAGTGTAAAAGTGCTTCTCCTTAGTTTCATAGTCCACTCACTTATCTGATGGATATTCCACTCACTTATATGACTGAAAGTCAATTATTATCTATATACATCCATTACTTATTTTGATTATCTTTGGAATGCAGACTTCCGTGGCATTTGTCAGCTTTGTTGCTGCAGCTGTTCCTACCTTGTATGTAAGTCCTCTAAACAATTTTTGCTTTATCAAGTGTAGTCAAGTTAGATAAATTGTGCCTAATAATCCTGTTTGACACATTCTTTGACTACCATCAGCTAAGACCTGCACACACATGCTTGTCGAGTTGTCAGCATCCCCTCTTTCCCCTTTAGCTGCCATCAGTTAAGACCTATTCATTAGGAGATGTGTCTGAACAAGATCTGGTGGATGCTCCTTTGATGCTCAAATCAATAAATATTTGAGAAACATGATTGGTCATTGATGTGTTTGTAAAGGAGAAAAATATGCAAACATGCATCACTTTGTTGTGTTTTTGTTGCAATGAAATGAGTTGCCTCAAATATAAGGGATTGGCTATATAATAAGTGTGATGGATGGTTAAATAGAGTTATAACTTGGGCTGTTCCCCAGCTGAAGTAGGTAATTAGACAAAATTTCCTGCTATAGGCGGTCTACATTCATTCCCCAATTTATTTCCCCCCTCCTTTAAGGTGTTGGACCTGGATCTTGTCCTGTGGTTGCAGAAATAGAGCTGATGAACTGTAACTGTCTTCTACAAAAAAGGGCCTAGCACTTAGGCATCTTGCTAATTATTTACTTGGCTCCTTCAAACTTTGTAATGTCCTCAATTGTCAGCTTTTGAGAACATAATATATAACTGAGGCTATATAGTTTCTGGTATATAGTTGGCGGGGGAAGGGGGGCATAAGGAGGCAAAGCAGAGTGTCTAACACTGATTGATTAGACTGCTTATTTGAGTAATTGAGTTTTGCAATTTTGTTTATATAAAAATGTATTTAACAAAAAATCTTGGTGTCTTTGTTAAATTAAAAATTGGTATAAAACTAAGTAATTTTGTTTATATAAAAAGAACTGTAACTCTCACTTTTGTGTAAATTGTTGTATAAATTTTCAAAGATTGTAATAATTCATAATAAAATTTTGTTAAACCCGTGCATTGCATGGGATCTAATCTAGTTAGTGTACTATGTTGAAACTAAGATAATTTCTGTTTATATTCATCTGAAAATAATTATTAGTATTTACTTGCATTAAAATTTGCCAACTTTCACCGGATCTGGTCTATCTGGAACATTATATTAAAATTAGCTTGTTCAGAAAACACAATAAAGTGTGTGCTTAGCTTAATGTCTCAATTTAGATAAGTGGCATTGAATTATCAATTATGTAATCTTTGTTGTTAATTAGATAAATGACATTGAATTTTTAATTCAGACATTAAGCTATCAATTATGTAATCTCTATTGTTACTGGCATATGGAGCAGAGGAATTATGTAAATGTCTGACTACTGCTTGTCATGTATTAGGCTATGGGAAGAGCTGCTAATTCTTTTGCAAAGCTAGCAGACACTGCTCGAGAGGAGCTTCCCAGTACAATGGCAGCTATTAGACTTTCAGGCATCGAAATCAGTGACCTTACCGTGGAACTGAGTGAGTTGAGGTAATTAAAGTAGTGTTACTCCACTTTCGTGATTGTTAACTTTCTTTTCACTTTCTCAAATTGATGCCTCTTGAGGTGCTTTCTGGATGTGGCACTACAAGCTCTAGTGTTGATAAAGGAAATGTTTTCTCTGTTTTGGTTTTGTCTCAGTCTGTGTGTATGTTTGGGATGATTTACTATGTTAGTGATATTGAACTAAATAGTTACTTTTCATGTGCTAAGATTTTTGTAGTTGCTGAAACTCCATATTCAAGAGTGAGATCTGCAAGCTGAAAATTGCTCTTTTAGTGAAAGGAAGATGCTATGGTTTGATTTTTTTTTTTTTTTTTTTTCATTTGATTCTTGTGCTTCTCTTATGGAGTAGAAAAGTTTTCATGTGCTGTAATCTGTAAGATTTTGGATGATTTTTTTGTGTGGTACTGTTTTCCTACTTCTAAATTTTGCAGAGTAATTTATGCAGTTCTAAAGCTGTTGGGGAGA
Organism: Chenopodium album; assembly: GCF_948465745.1. Taxonomy (NCBI): domain Eukaryota; kingdom Viridiplantae; phylum Streptophyta; class Magnoliopsida; order Caryophyllales; family Amaranthaceae; genus Chenopodium; species Chenopodium album. Next base: position 6,422,926 of record NC_137855.1, read on the forward strand.
GAGAGACAGATAATTTTATTAGTGTACCTGGCATAAATGTTTATTTTCTGCCAAAACTTTTCATCTTTAATGAAATGCTTAACCTTTCATGTTATTTTGTTTAATTGCAATTAAGTATTTTAAACTTACCTCAAACTCAACATGTAAGTGTTGAGATTATTGACGTTAGAGTGTTAGAACATTGTAGCTATATTTGCTGTAGACTTGTAGATTGTGGCCAAAATCTGGTTGAAATGCCAGATAAATTAACACAGTGGTTCATGTTTTCAGCCAAGAGATATCAGAGGGAGTCAATAAATCCGCACAAGCAGTTCAAGCAGCCAAACATGGAATGCGGCAGATTGGCTCTATTGCTCGTGATCAGACTATGTGTATGTTATAAGTATACTTTGGTTGCTTACCTAAGATATTGTGTGACTTCTTCATCCTAACTGAATTCCTTATAATGCTCTGCTTGGCTGCTATGCAGCAATGATTGAGGAGAGAGCAAACCTTCCTGCCATCTCATTTCAACCAGTTGTCACTGGTGCTGCAAAGAAGACCACTCGTGCTGTTGGCCATGCTACTAGGGCTTTAATGAATTTAATTTCCAGAGGAGAGTCCATTGCGGAAAACAAAGAATGATCCAGCTGACAGGTTTGAAATTTGAGGAGCCTTGTGACTTGATAATTTAATTTCTTGTTTGTGCATGCTTTGTGCGGTGCCTTCAACTACCATCTGGAATTCTGGAGGATATGATGGGATGATAAATAAACCAGTTTTGAGCTAAAAAGTTGTATGAGGCTTAATGCAAATGCAGCTACTTGATTGATATTGTTCACTAGAACTGTGATCTGCTGTAATGACTAGGCCAATTTTGCAGAATCTAGTTTGAAAAGTTGTATCTAAGAAACTTCCCTCATTAATGAAAATTACAATAGGCACACAGGAATCTCTCTCTCTGTTTATTTAGACTTTCTAGATTTGCCAAAAGCATGATTTCTGCTGGAAATCAACCTAATTTGGTATATGGATTTTGTATAATCAAAAGGATGACGTTCTTTCACTGTAATGAGGAGAGAGAGAGAGGGGGGGGGGGGGGTGAGCCTTATAACCTTCTTTTGTCCTAGATCAAGGTTATGGATATGATACACCCTCGTGCATTCTGCCTTCGTTAATTTGGAAGGCAGGATTCAGCAGATTAGAAATTAAGTTGTCTTTTTGACAACTTGTTTATCCCTCAAAGAACCTTGAAAGAAAGAAAGGGATGAGAGGGGAGAATGAAACAAAGGAATAAAAAGCTATCATTCACTTGTAACCTGGAAAGAGTTTCAGAGTTACAAAAATAAAAAAGAAGTAATTTTTCCTTGTTTTTCTCTTTCCCACCCCGCCCTGAATATAGAGTACAGTAAATTAAATCACTATTATTGTATTATTAATATTATTTTACAAGAACTACATCTACTATGGATAGTCTCAACTCTTCATATAGATAGGTACTAGTCGATTTCCCGAAACCCCAGATCTCAATAGAGAGTTAACAGTTCACCCTAGTTGAAAGGGATACACTATACTATCTGCAATTCAATTGGTTGGTTGTCCTTGACGACATCATCCACTGGATCTAACTTTGAATCTCTGTTTGTTTTGTCATGAATGGAATCCTGTTCTATCTTTTTGATGCAGTATCTGTAGACGATATAGAGGGTCATCTGAATCACTCCTAGAAAAAATCCCAATATATTTGGTCCCTGTTTATCATAATGATTAGCTTCTATGTATCACAAAAGAACATTGTTGTAGGAATCTTGTACCAGATGATGAAGGAAAGATAAATTTTATAAAGAAGTGACTATAGGTACTTACTGCAATGAAATAATCTTTGAGGAAAAATCCATAGAAGAACCACATAGTAGCGTTAAGGGTGAGGGCTAAGGAGAGAGAAATAGGCATGAACTCCACGCTTCTTGTTCTAATTACTTGCCTCTGATATATGATCAAGTGTGGTGACAAAATATTCAGTTTAGATGATCATATGATATGTTTTTAACATGCTTAGGAATCTGAAGTTATGGATATTTTTTTTCTACTTACCATGACACTCAGTGGAGCAGCAAACACAGCGAGGTTGATAGCTGCATTTATCCAGCCTACAATAGTAATTCTTTTGGAACCTTTTGCTAGAAAAGTTGTGAGCAGCATGACTAAGCTGCATACTCCCAGGTTAAATAGAACTATTAGCTTCAATGTGAAATTCTGCAAAATGTCAGAAAATGGATTATTAAAGGAGTTCTAAACAACAGATGCAACTGGTATCAAACAATTTGTGCTAAATTATGGATTTAAAGCAGAAAAATTAAAAGAAGTTTACTTAATGGAAATTTTGTTTAGAACCACATAGGGTTATTTGGATAGGTAATTTGACAAAGGCAGAAGAGTAGGAGCCAAAATTCCCCATAAACAAGACTGATTTAGCTCCTTGCGTTGGCCTGGGCAACACCGGTTTTACTCATTGGGAAGCTGAGAGGGGGGGGGGGGTTGTGGATTACTTTTCTGTGCTATGTTTTCTCCTGCGTGTTGATTTACATACTTGTCCCTTTTTTTTCCGCACAAAGTGTTATCTGTTTGAGTTTATTACATATTGGGGCTCAGGGGTCACATGAAAGCGATTGTAACTCTCCTGGGTTTTTTGTGGGTGATCAAGGAACAGTGCAGCTTTTCTAATTGTAATTAAAAGTTGACTCCCTTCTAATGAGGGTGGAAAATGAGTGAAGCAGAAAATATACCTTTGTCTCTTTTGGTGCATATACTAGAAATATCACCAGGTAAATAACCTCTATGCAGCATCCAAAACTGTTAATAGTGATGAGCAGAAATCCACCTGGCTTGAGGGAGCCATAATATAATAGCATCATTGCACTGAACAGCGCCACAGCATAGGGTAGTGACTTGTATCCTTCAGATGATTTCCTTTTGTAAATCCTGTAGAACGTTGGCCTGTAAAAGAGAGATTAAGCAAGGGTGAGACTTTAGAGAACCTACTGAATTAGTTGCTTGAATTGAGTTATTCGTAAATTCAGAATGACTAACAGTGGTGAAAGGAATACTCCAATTGAGACAATATTTCCTGTGGTGAAACAAGGAAAATCATGATTAGTATCAGTTTATATACAATAGTGTGGCTGTAAACAAAACCCAGAAGGGAAAAGCAATTCTGAAATCTTTTTCCCTTTCCCCCTCAGCCATTTAACAACAGCTGTGAGAAAAATTTGAAGCTTTAAATATATATACCTAAGATGCCAAATATGACTGCAAGTGTGTGAACTGTCATAGTCGGCATTTTAAGGGTTTGAAGCTCTTTGAGGCTAGTAATATATCTTTTGCTCTCAAAGACTTAAGAAACTATCTCACAGCATTGGCTTATATATATACATAGGACAATGTTAGGCCACAATGATGACTCTGCACTGAATAATTCATTTGCTTGTCCAAAAAAAAAAAAAAAAAAAAATCATTTGAAACATGTTACGAAATTCGGTAAGAAGGTAGGCAAAATCAGGAAATTAACCAGTCTCTTGTAAAAAAAAAAAAAAATTAAAAATAAATAAAAAATATATATATAATTTCTACCTAGTTAGTTAGCAGGATGGTGAGATGGAAGATGTAATGTACTAATGCCAGCAATCTGTGAACAAATGTGTCTAAAAATTTTCAAAATTAGTGCATGTCTGAAACTCAGTTATCTGTTGCTGTTTTGCTACTAAGTTGAATATGTTCTTATTAATTGGTTACGAAAATGGACAAGTATGCATAATTAATGTTTGTACTTGGCTCATTCGCTATTATGTTGGAAGTTTTATCAATTTTGTCTTGATCATTGGTATATCCCTAAAGACATAGCAGCAATCTTTGCTATTCTTTACCGTTAGGGAATAAAAATTTGTTTTGATTTTGTGATTAATAAAATATTTTATATCTTAAGTATACCTTTGATTGTGTTCTTATCACATGCATGTATGCATTTCCTCTTCTTCACCTTAAGCCAAATTATTTAGATTGCATAAAAATTTTGTATCATTCAATTTTTTGCTGCGCTGATGCTGTCTTGAACTTTACAGAATCTCTGACCGTTGAGTCGATTCCCAAATATAAAGATAGTATTGGCATCACAATACAACTTGTTATTGAGCCTGCTCTAACCTGCTTTGTGACGAAGGGCCAGAAGAGGGTATCGAGAATTCGAGATGCAAATGAAAAACCACGTGGATGGTGATGCAGGTAATTTAAGGAATGACCAATCCTATTGCAACAAAATTCTATGTACTTCTTTTAAATGAATATTTACTAGAGAAGTATGCATCATTCAAGCACCTAAGGTTTTTCTTTTTATTTATCTGTGTACCATTTATCTTTTGTGTTGTACATACGATGACTACATTATGATTTCTGTTAGTTTTGATCAGTTAAAGTTTTCCACCTTTGGCTTGCAATGCAATTGAATTTTGGGGTACAGTATTTCCTAAATTATTAAATGTTGATGTCGAGGCAAAGTGGAGGTGTTTAGAATTTAGATGTCTTATTTGATTATCTGATTGTGACAAACTAGGGATGTTATAGGATGCAGAGGCTAATTTTTGAAGGAGAGAAAATAATATTGAGTTTCTGTACAAAGATGTTTTGTGAATTAAAATTTCCTGCACCTACTTCAAAAGATTTGTACTAAGAGGCATTTGTTCTGACTATTAAATGCTACGTCAGACGTGGCTGCGTGGCAGTCGATTATATTCTGATTAGGGTGAGATAGTGCAAATTTCCTTAATTTTGCATCTCATCTGTTGAAAAAGAAAAATCCTAATCTTTGTATTCTAGTACTACAACAAGTAATATTTTCATGGTATCCTGAGCATTGTTAGGGTTACCTAATTAAGTGAGGCACTTATTTTACATTGCAAGTATCTTACGCACTTAGCTGAAGGAGTCTAATGTCCAAAACTTGTGAGGTTGTTAGACATATCATCATGTATAGTCAGCTTTACTATTCACATGTTCGTGTATAGTTTTCATGCCATAAACAGAGACAGAACTTCACAAGCTATCTACCAGTAGTAGTACAAAACCGAAAATTTGGCCTATTCTGTTAAAATATCTATTAATTTATCATCTGATTTTAAATGACTAGCAAAAGTTTTACAACTTGTTTAAGACTTGATGTATATAGCTAGATTCAATGATTGAACCTTTGTTAATCTAGGTGAAAGTTTTTCACCAGACAGCGTTTGTCTGTCTAGCGTAATTTCTATCACAATCGAAGGCATAGTTTCAGTATAGTTTGATAAAGTAATTTTCGTTTTTTTAATCATAATGAATTAGATCAAATGATTAAATTGCTTAATGTTAGTTGTGAAGCCATTGAACTCCTAAAGTCTAATGCCTTCATATTTTATGGTTTGATGAAAATTTGTATATTTTCTTCTCTAAAACCTTAGCTTTTCGGATTTATCATCAACAATTTTGTATAAGGTGAGCTCATTCCTATATCCATGAGTGTGTGTGTGTGTGTGTGTGTGTGTTTATTTGTCTGCTTTTGGAGTTTCTTACTACCTCCGTTTCATATTATTTGCAACGATTAGACATTTCATATTATTTGCAACGATTAGACATTTTTCCTCTCTACTTTATGTCAAACCATTGCAAATAATATGAAACGGAGGTAGTATTTAATTTTTGCATATGTTGCGCGTTTCATTTGCATAGTACTTCTGTTTTTAGGGTTATAGTTTTGTGAAATATGTTTTGAGTAGATTTGGTCTAATTCTTTTTAGAATGTTTTTATTGAAACATAATTATTCAAATATGTATTGTGAAGGTTTTCGCCTTGAGAGAAAAGATCTAATGTCGTCAAAATATTTTAACAGGCTTGTACCGACCTTTGGCTTGAAGTTTAGGTGAAAGTGGTGCATCTTGCCTGTATATTTTTAACTTAGATTTTATTGATCGTACGAAGGCCGTTTTTGCCAAAATTCTTGGCAAGGATATATTTTTGTGTTAGTGTTTCTGTGCAATTCACAATTATTAGCCTTCACAGATCAGTTACCCTAAGCAATATTTAGTGTACTAGATTATGCTAGTGTAATGTATCTTTCTAATTTAGTTTTGTCTGTGTTATCCTTCTTTTGGCTGAACAATCCTAGTACAAGTTTTTTGAACTGTGTTTTAGAACATAGATATCCAGACCAAAAATAAGCTGGCTGAAGTAAGAAAAAAAAGGGTGGAATTTTAGCTGTTTAAAGGCCAAGCATATGTCTGTACTGTGTATTTTCATAGAAGATGATGAGGATAAATTGTACTCTAAAAGATTGAAATGGGTATCAGATCTTGTGGACCTGATTTTATTCGGGTTATAGGTGATAAATCATTCAGTTTGGTTTCAGGTTGATTTGGGTCTATTTGTTATTTTAATAAGACTATTAGTGACCATACATATCCAGTTTGGTGTGGTACTGTGGTTAAAATCAGGTATTCTCATGTAATCTAAGTGTAGTTGAGCGGCTTAGTTTTGTCAAGTCTATTTAATTAGGATGCAAATGTTACGTGAAGAGCTATTTAGAGGAAAGTTGGAGCAGAAAAACTGGGATTACTCGACCTCGCTTACTATATTTATTAGTACTTGAAGTGGGAGATGAGTAGGGGAGTTGAGTTATCTTAATCAAGTAGAGAATACATACTAACATGAAAAGTGATTCATGGGAGTTTCTCATCTGATATAATGACTCAATCAATCTAGCAAGGACCACATACAACATGTGCCATTTATACCAGACTATTGAATTTTGACAGGCATAGTTTCCTCATGTATATGCATTCTAAGGGTAATTTCACATGGATGACTCATGATATTACTTTCTTCTTCCATTCATTTATCGTTTTTATAAGATTTTTCTTTCCATATCATAATGTATGTATTTCGTTCGTACCATAGATATTTGTTTTACTGATAAAGATTTTGATAGTTGTATATGAGGTACGGAATCGGAATTTGTCTACATCATTAACCATTAGCAGGTTTTAAACATGTTTATTTCTCTTGCCATGATTATAATTTTCTTCCTTTCAAATTAGGTTTTTTTATTTTTTTTATTTTAAGATTACTTTTCTTTTTTAGTAATAGCATTTAGTCATTTAGGAAAATAGGTTCAGATAATTCCAATAAGCTCATAAAAGTTTAATCGATGACTACAATAAAGCCGGTTTAACTAATACTCGTATTTTGTACTACAATAAAGTCAATTAAGGTAAGTTCGATTATGTTCGGATTAGAGAGTTATTCGTAATTTTGTCATTTTGAAGCCTTATAAAGAAAGGGATAAGACGTGTAAACAATGGCAAACAGGTACGTTGAAGTTGTAACATGAGAATAGCAAAGCCAATATTCATCTAATTGTAAATAAAGGAATGTGGTGTCATGGACCTCATGGTTTATGGTGTGTAGTTTTGTTTGCTTAAATTAGGTAATGAATTCATTTCATGAAGTCCACGTTTAACTTTCTGATTCAACTATCATCCTAAACCTTTTTATTTTGTTTTCCATGCTTTGTGATAAGAGCTTACTTTCCTACCAAATTCAATATTAGTAGAATTTTTCCAATATATTGTGACAAATTATTAGATTGAATTTGATTTGCGTTCTATTTGTTTTTTGACATCATTGATTCAATAGAATTCAAAGTATTTTGATATGAGTCATTTTTTTAATATGTTACCATTTACTTCGTAGTTATAATGCAAACTCAATATATCACGTAAATGTATTATTTCTATGAATTAAATTGATGCAAGGAAATTATTGGTTATGATTTTCAAATACATAGTGTTTTTTTAAAAAAAGGAAATTTACAGTGACTTATTAAGCATTAGTTATCTCTACAATCAGTGTATCAGTCTTTTTCACATTTACATGGACGTGTGGTGTCTGTTTTAGATTACATTACTCATATTTTTTGAGGGAAAGATTACAGTACATTACTCATATTGCATAAGAAAAAAACGAGTGTTCAAACTTAAGCATGTGTGATGTTCCCAGCTCATACAATGTAGTTGTCAACTTTTCATGTACCACTCATTCTCATACATTTGTTGCTTGGATTTTGGAAAACTGTTAGATTGTTTTCGTTCTAAAATCAGAATAATAAGAAAAAAAATTATTTGGGCTTTTGGTCATGAATTTTAAGTTATGTGCTGGGCTTGATGTATATTGAGGTTTGTCTAAATGATGGGCTTTTGAAGCTATAATAGCTAGTGATTTGAAAGGCCCATGAATGACTTAAGTAGATATTGATTGTTTGTACAAAAAAATGTTCACTAACTCTCCTTATACCTAGATGGCATATCTTAGAGTTGAAATGAGATATTGTACAATAGGTCAAGGGTTCAAGGGTTGGTAAGTTGAAGAACAACAACAAGAACAACAAAAGAGGTATTCTAAAATACCTCCTTTTTAAAAAAAAAATAAATAATTAAAATTAAAATTTCACTATTAGTATTAAATGCATTTTTTGATTTGGTTAAGCATGTGATTTTTGTAATTAGAACTGTAATATTCTTTACATAAATGATAGTTTATAATTAATTCAATCTAAAGATGTAAAGGAAGATTAAACTACCCCATGACTAATGAGGATTACAAAGAAAATTCATAACAAAACATATTAGATTTAGACCATTGGCAACAATAAGCTACAAATGTAGCTTTGTTGCTTTCAAGCTACAATCAGTCAACCATTCTAAACACCTCATTAGCAAAGTTTATTTAGTTTTGATGGAAAAATGCTGACAGATGTAAAAGAAAAAGTAAATTAAAGATGTTATCAAGTAGGGAATGAAGACTCAAAAATTAGCCTTTTTAGAGTTTTTACAACACAAATAATAATAATTCACCTTTCGGCTCTTGTATGCACCATTTAATTTACTCCCATTTTTTTCTCGTTAAACGCAAATCCATATAGCTCTATGCAGCTGTTTACTTTTACAAAATAACAACTCATTTAGCTCTATACGGTCAATTAACAAAGCTCTGTGCCTCTGTCTGTTAAAAATTTACAAGCCCCTACCCTACCAATATTGGTGCTCTTGATTACAACTTTACAAGCATACAATCAAAGCAGAATCCAATACCCATACATTATTTTCATGAGCTAGTCTAATCTAAAAGAACATGAATGAAAACATGACACTTTTCTTGATAAAACTAATTACTGGCTTTGAAATTACACCAACCCTCCCTTTGTCTTGTTGGTTAGGATCTTCCCGAACCATTACAAGGTCAGGGGTTCGAGGGTTGGTAGGAGGCGAAGAGAGAGAAAGTGATGAAAAATGTCAGAGGTATTTAAAAATACCTCCTTTTTTTTTTGTTTTTTTCCAAGAAGAAAGAAAAGGCTTATCCAAATTCTGAGCTTTCATTCATTCATTCACCTTTAATCACTGATTCATTAACGACCCACGTTGCCCGCCCTTTTTCTATCTCCTCAAACTTCACCTTCTAATCCAGGTTCTCTCTCTTTCTCTATTTTCTCCTTTTAATTTCATTCTTGGTTCATTTATCTACGTATTTCAATTTATAATCTTGATGTTATTTATTTGCGTGTATGATAACTCGGCTTAGTTGGTTAAAGTTTTCGTTGCAGTAGTGTTGGATTTAATTTTTGGTTCATTTGTTATGTATCCCATGAAAAACCCATGAAGTTGCTTTGTTATTTATTATTTTTTTGAATTTGAAGAGTAAAAGAGAAAAAAAAAAATTCTTCTTTGATTGATTTGGGACTTTGGGATGTGGGTATTTTTACAATTCATCTAATTGTTCTGTATTTGGTAGGTAGGTGGCAGTTAAGTAGCTAAGAGAAGGTAATTATTGAAGAGCGCCTACAAAGGGTGTCTGGCATTGCTAGATTTGGCTGTTTTTGAGATATGGAATATTGTATATAAGTTGGATTGGTGATAGTTTTGCAAAGAGTAATTAACATGGCATTAGTTGCACGATCGATATGTTTATCCTACGACGATTTTGCTGGTATGTGCAACAATGTTTCACAACCGAATTATAAGAAATGGGTTCGATTGAGGAAACCATTTCTTGTACAAGATGATGTTAGATTGAAGATAGGGTTTAATGAGAGGAGGGTTTCATATACTTGTAGTAAGTTTATTGGAGCTTCTGAAAAATTCCATCATCGAAATCCAGCAAAATCAGGTCTTATTTCATGTGGATGGGAAGTGAAATCCTCAAAGGTTATGTCCAATGCCGTCATACCTAAGGTACTAAACGCGGTATGTATAGGATAGCTTTAGTTACATTAGGTGAGGGCAGCTGATTCTAACAGTTTCTTACTGAATCTTTATCAGAAATGGGATCTCTTGAAGTTGAAGGTTGTAGAAGTGACAGCTGTAGTTGCGTGCACATTCTTGGTCATGTCTCCAGCACAAGCTATTGATGCTCTTAAAACTTGTACCTGTTTGCTGAAGGAATGCAGGTAAACAATATTGGACCATGTTTTAGGTGATCCTTAAATCAGAGAAACTATCTTTTGAACTTAACCAATTTAGAGGAAACAGAATATGGCATGTGCAGTAATTCCTTTGTAATTCATAAAATTTGTTCTAGTTAGACTTGACTTATACAATAACATGAAGTTGTAGTACAAGAAAATTGATGTCTAGACAATGTCTTGTGAAAACATAGGGATCAGGGAAAAGAACATTGCTTTTCTCAAGCTAGATAGAGGGTATTGTTTTTCTAGTTAATGTGGGTTATTGTTGTTGATAGTTTGTTTAAAAGATTTGCACCTTTGTCTGATTTGTTCAATATTCTGAGTAGAGTTGAACTCGCCAAGTGCATTGCGAATCCATCTTGTGCAGCCAATGTTGCTTGCCTGCAGACCTGCAATAATAGGCCTGATGAAACTGAATGCCAAGTAAGCTCTTAAATATATCTATTGGTTGAACTCAGACCCTTCCCTGCTTCAATAAATAGAGATCAACTTACTTAAACTTCGTATTTGTATATCAGATCAAATGTGGGGACTTGTTCGCGAACAAAATCGTTGATGAGTTCAATGAATGTGCAGTCTCTCGAAAGAAATGTGTGCCTCAGAAGTCTGATGTTGGAGAATTTCCAGTTCCTGATCCTAGCGCGCTTGTTAAGAGCTTCAACATGGCAGATTTCGAAGGGAAGTGGTTTATAAGTAGTGGTTTGAACCCAACATTTGACGCTTTTGATTGCCAGTTACATGAGTTCCATGTGGAAGATGGGAAGCTTGTTGGAAACTTATCTTGGCGAATAAAAACACCAGATGGTGGATTTTTCACCCGTTCTGCTGTGCAGAAATTTGTTCAGGACCCCACCCAACCGGGTATACTGTATAATCATGACAATGAATATCTTCACTATCAAGATGATTGGTAAACTTCCACTACTCCTTGAGTATTTATGTTTTGAAAAAGTAAATTCGATCCATGTTTAGCTTGAAGCATTTGAAACTCTGAGACAGGCTCTCTTTGATGGGTGTTATTTTTCCTGTCTGCTCAACCATGACATTCGTATCCATGGTTTTGAAGTTTGTTGCTACTCACAATCCTAGAAGCATACATTAGGGACATTAGAGAGGAATAACATGAGAAGTTGACACTAAATGTTATGCTCCATACTATTTTAACTTTGAGAAGGATAAAGATGGAGTTTTTGTTGTTGTTGTTGTTGTTGTTGTTGTGGGTTAAGATGCTAACTATTGACATTATTTTAAGCCAGTTGGAGTTATGAGTGTCATTAGTCAATGAAAGTCAGCTGTATTAGTCTGACAAAGTATTTTAACCGGGAGCTTTATTGTCATGTAGGTACATCCTATCTTCCAAAACTGAAAATCAACCAGATGACTACATACTCGTATATTACCGAGGCAGAAATGATGCATGGGATGGCTATGGTGGCGCTTTTCTATACACAAGAAGTGCAACTGTGCCTGAAACTATTGTGCCAGAACTTGAGAGAGCAGCTCAAAGTGTAGGGCGAGACTTCAATAAATTCATTCGGACAGACAATACCTGTGGGCCTGAGCCTCCGCTTGTTGAGAGGCTGGAGAAGAAGGTGGAGGAAGGAGAGAGAGAAATCATTAAGGAAGTAGAGCAGTTTGAAGGAGAGGTGGAAAAGGTTGGGAAGACTGAGATGACATTGTTTCAGAGGCTAACAGAAGGATTTAAAGAACTTCAAAGAGATGAGGAGTACTTCCTCAAAGAATTAAGCAAGGAGGAAAAGGAATTACTGGATCAATTACAGATGGAAGCAGGCGAGGTGGAAAAACTCTTTGGACAATCATTGCCCATAAGGAAGCTTCGGTAAAACTTGAGGCAAAGGTAACGAGCTTGTCAAATTGTTTGTCATTGTTCGAAATGAACCAATACTTGAAAAGATTTTAAATACTTTTACTGGATTTTATCTTGTTCACATACGATTTGTTAGATAATGAAGGTTCATATTCTTTTGTGTATAACTTGGATCTTCAGCCTTCAGAATATCAGATAGATCTTGCTTGTTAAACTTTTAATGAATTCCCGGTGTAAGAAGTTACTGGGAGAAAACATTAAAGAAGCAATTCTAAGCTTTCCAATACCCCATTTTATTTGTATTTATCCACACAAACAGATCTTACAGAATTAGATCTTCAAAATCATACATTTGTGTTTTGGGGAAGAGTCTAATGTATATATTTGTACTCTGTATTAGCAGTCAGACAATAGAAATTCTTTACTTTCTTTGAACATGAAAGGTAGAAGATGAAATAAAAAAATAGAGATTGATTGTTTCAACAACTGAAAACTCGCTTAGTAAACAACTTCAGGATTCAGAATGCTACAAGGCCTACAACTGATGTGCACAACACTACCATGTATTTTATGAAAAGTAAAGTAAACAAAATCGTCATTGTGCTCACCCTTCTGCCTACATGCCTAGCACTTCTAACAATTTCAGTACAAAAAAGGCCAATTCCATATTAGATGCTTACAAAATATCAAGTTTTTCAAGAGGAGTCAAGACAAAAGGGAAGAACTAGAAGGATAAAGGAATGGTGTAGTAATTGGATCAAACAAACACAAGCTGTAAGGGAACTTGGAAAGAAATCTTGCAACCAAGATCTGGCATTTGCCCCTCACTCAAAATAGCATGATTTCAACCTCCTCAATGTCTGATGCTTAGGGTATAACTTGAGAATTGGATGAAAAGAGGGAGACAAACTGCTAACATTATACCAACCAAAAAAAGTTCTTTTTGTCTATGCTCAACAATCAGTTTTAGAACAAGAAGATGGATAGCCGTATAATGCATTAATGCCTTCTCACGGATATCACCTGGTTTTAAGATGCCGTAGCTGTGGACTTTCTTTATGAGGTTGCTCAAAAACTCGATGATTTGATTTGTCTGGGCTACTGGTGGCTTGTTCTTGGAATCCGTTATTCTGTAGAGGAATGTGTGTCTCTTTCATGTGTTTTGGAGACCCTTTCTCTTCCTCAGATTCACTGCTGCTTTCTGAGCTTGAGGAACTTGAGCTTGGTTCTTGTATATGTTGCTGCTGTTTTTGTTGTTGTTGTTGCTGTTGTTGTTGCTGCTGCTGCTGCTGTTGTCTAACATCTGTAGCAGCTGAAATTACTGTCTGATTATTACTGTCTGAATGGCTATTTTCTCCTTCTGGTTTTCTAGTACCATTTTTCTTCGCACTTAAACTTGGTTCCTTAAATGTCACAACTGGCTTTCTTCTACGAGAACCATTAGCCTTTGTTGGCGAAGATCTCCTACTACTTCCATGTTTCGAAGATTTATATCCAGCATCAGATTGCATGCTGCTGTCTGTACTTCGGGCCGAGTGCAAACTGTAATTAGCAATTGAATCTATTGATCTTTCTGGATCTTCAAGCTCTGTGGCTTCAGCATCATCATAATTGGTATTACCACCTCCACTATCTGAGTCTGATGTGTAAGTGCTCTGTTCCTCTGAAGTATCAAAACTCTGTCCTCTTCCTGAATATCGACTACTACAGTCTTTCTCTCCCAGTTCAACTTTTTGATCACTTCCTCCATTCCGCTGATCAGAACCACTTTGGGTACTCTCACTATCATCATACCGTAAACTGTCATCTGATTGGGACGGTTGATTCTTTTTGGTCTCAATTTCATAGAGCATCTTCTGCTCTGATGGTGGGGCATTTGCTGGTGGGGCTGAAGCAGTAGTAGTACTTGGTTGAGGTATTGCGAGGAAACTAAGAGCAGCAACAACATCACCAATCAAGGGTCGGACAGATGATTCTTCTTGAAGGCACATTGCACAAATTCCAACTGCTTGGTTTAGACTAGTCAGTGGAAAATTGTTATTTAGCCGTGGGTCTGCCAAATCCGGAAATCTTTTAGGATCCCTAAATATTGGTTGTGCCTGATGATTCAGGTACAAATAAATCAGGTCAGGATAATTTCTTGTCACTTTTGTCACCCTAAAGCAGAGTGTAAAAAAAATAATAATAATAAAAGCTTACCCATGTAACTAGATTTTGCTCATCATTTGGTCTAGTCGTATCAATGGCTTTTCGTCCAGTGAGAAGCTCTAAAAATACAACTCCGAAGCTATATATGTCAGATTTGAGCGTAAGCTCACCACCACTTGAATACTCAGGTGCAGAATAACCATAAGTTCCCATTACCCTTGATGTTGGGTTTACCTTACCTCCACCTGCTCCAAGCTTGGCAAGACCAAAATCGGACAGTTTTGGTTCATAGTTTTCATTTAATAGAATATTTGATGGTTTTAGGTCACGATATATGATAGGGGGATTGGCCTTGTCATGCAAATACTCGAGTCCATTGGCTGCACCCAAAGCTATTTTCATCCTGGTGTACCAATCCAGCGGTTTCTTGTCAGGATCATCACCTGCAAGTTACAAAAGCATTAAGTTGTGAAAAATGTTTGCATTGTAAAAAGTATTAAAAGCAAAGAAAAGAAGAAAAGTAACAGCAACAGCTATTATAAATCCTGCAGCTTCTGCATATATACTAAAATGATGCAGAAGGCAGGAAAAACATGTAGAAGTGTAGATAGGATACTATTTAACCACTGGAAGGATGAAAAGTTAATTTACCAAACAATAGATTCTCCAGAGATCCCATCTGCAGATATTCATACACCAGAAGCCTCTGATCTCCGTCAGCACAGTAGCCAATGAGACTAACCAAATTCGCGTGTTGGATCAGACTGAGCATCAGGACCTCAACAAGAAACTCCTTATTTCCTTGCATTCCATTTCTGTCAAGCTGCTTTACAGCAACAACCTACAGCAGCCAACCATTAAATTGAGGTCAACAATCGACTAGATAAGAAAACAAATCCAGCAAAGAAAGGGAATTTAGGACACCGGTTAGTGGTTACCTGGCCAGAAGACTGAAGCTTCCCTTTGAATACTCTTCCAAATCCACCTTCACCTAACAGACATTCCTGCCGGAAATTTTTGGTTGCCATGGCCAGCTCCCGAAAGGTAAATGTTTTTGCTACAATAAGATATGTAAGGAAATTTATCATTAATTTTTCTGCAGTGACATAATGAGGGAGTTTTGTTTCAAGTAATGATCCTAGCTGAGAAATTGCCTAACATCTAATATAGCAATAGATGATCTATCATCTATACTTATCCTTCAATAATCAATACATACATTGAAGGATAACTCTGGTTATTTACATGTTTGAGGAGCACAAACCTAGACACAGTACATTACAGCACTAGAAACTACAGCTTTGAAGCTGTGAAAATTTGTCTAGGATCTACAATAATGCCAAATATACTGATAAGATGAAGCCATGCTTCATATTTAGCAGAACCAACCTTAGAAACCCTTTAACCCTTCAATGTCATAAGCCAGCCTTCCACTAAAAGGATGTTAGTTCCCTCATGGCGCGTAATAAAATAACTCATTGAGCTATTAAGTGACCTCAAATCCTCTTAATCATCCAACATGTAGCTACAAAACCAACTATAAGCCAAGTTTCTACTATGAAATAGTCTGTTTTTGTCATCTACTCTGAAACATAATTGTATGGATATCACCTAATCCCCTCTAGCTCAATTAATCTAACACATAATTTCATAAACAATAGCAGATATACGAACAGATGTCTTGAACAGAGGAATCATGTCAAACAATCACTACAAGAGGAAGGAGAAGAAGGATACCTTTCGACGAAGAAGCAACTGCCTCTTTGGGTTCAATATGAGCAAGACTTTCTTTCTTAGGAGGAGGTGGTGGAGGATCAGTGGGTTCTTCGTCGTCGTCCTTGTTGAAGCACGGTAGGCAATTCATGTCGATCACTCAGACCCCTGATCCCCGTTTTCGACTTTGTCAAAATTGATGATTTTTCTTTAATCTCTAGAGAGAAAGGAAAAATCCCTGAATCCCAACAACTCAGATTCATCCAAAAACAACCAAGTCCCTCCAAATATTCATAATCTGATAATAACCATCATTCATCTCAATATAACATATGGAATCACAACCCAAAATTCAAATCATGTCTAAACAATAATCACAAAAATCCTATCTAGCTTGTTCAGATGAATGTAGGTAGAACAACAAAGGGCATCCGACGGCGAACGGGCAAAGAAGGACCTCAATCAAGCAATCAAAACCAATGAAGAAAGGAAGAAAGACATTGACAAAATTTGTTGGGGGTGTGAAAAGTCCCAAAATTTGGGATGATGAAAACTTTTGGTTGTTTTTTTTTTTTTTTTTTTCTTGGGAATTTTTTTAGGAAATCATCCTCAGAAAAATAAGGAAGATATGGGTGGAGTATGGTGGTTAGACATGCATGCACGCTCTAATTGTCTCTATTATGTAAATTAGTTTCAATAATATTATATGAATTATAATAATTGTATGAAACCAAGCCGTTGAAATTCAAAATTCTGGTATATTTTGTTAACTCCCTCCCACTCTTTTTTCCAACAAACCACCATCTAACCAAGTCACCCCACTCTTATTTCTTGAGGAGTTGTCCTCTATTTGTTATTTACACGGTTACACCTGATTGGTAATCATGTCATTTTGTAAAAATCGGCCTATAGGTTGGATTTAAACCTGTAATTTTAAGTTGAAAAGAGCGGGTTTTTTAAGTCATTTTCGATTGAGTTGTAAATTTAACCAAAAATAATAGTATAAGACTCCATGGAGCTAATAAAAATTTTGGGTCAGGCTAAATCAACATATTAGCTAATCTTGTTAGCACTACACAAAAATTGCTAAAATAGTTAGTATATTCACACAACATTATTGTGTGATGGTATCATACAATCATTTAGGCTTTTGCAATAAAAAATAAGGTTTGTTTTTTTTCAATTTTGCAATGGTCCAGTCACGTACAACAAACAAAGTATAATAAGGAATTGCTAAAGTTAATGCAAGCTATAAAATCCGGTTCAATAATTTCCTTTTGGTAAAGACCGTCAAGGCGTCAACTGAGTTTGTAGCATATCATAAGTCACGATCCCCTCGCCCAACCCAATGGGTTAATGTGAGCTATCCATGCTACTGTGTTAGCAGATTCTGCGAGCACAACATCTTTAGATATACCATTTTAGTTCTTTATGGGTAGTTTTTGTGTAAATTATTTAACCTTTAATAAATGAATAAGTTGATAACCAAATCTCCTTGGCTTAAAATCATACAAGTATATACGACCCATATTGTGTATGTACACAAGTTTGAGATCTAGACCTTTTCAATTTAGAAGACCTAAACATCAGTGATTCAGAGGTTAAAAATTTAAAAATCTTCAAAAAAGTTGTATTTAACCTATAAATTTACACTTTTACCTTAAAAAAAATCCGTCCCTTTCCATTCTTTTTCTTTTCATGTTTGTCAACGCACACATTTTTCAAAAATATTTTTTTAATTTTCAACATGTAAATAATAAGATTTCCCTGTCAAAAAAAATAATAATAAGATTTCACGTAATTATGTTTTACTAATGGAGATACTCCTCTCTATTACGAGTATTTTGTTAAGGTCAAGTGACATATTCAAAGGTTACAAATTTAAAAATGTTCAAAAATTTTAAATAGAATACCAAAGTCCCAAAATAAAAGTCAATTTTGATGATTTTGGATGGCAATTTTGCCAGCACCAGAATACGCTCTTCATAGTTCAAACACAGTGTGCAGCAGCAGCAGCAGCGTGGCACTACGGTGGCAGTGATCTTCCTCCTTGGCTGTTGATTTGGCATAATGAGGAGCAAATCTGGTATTTTGCTCAGAAATTCTCTTCAAATTTCTTCTCTTTTCCATTTTAATGGCGGATCTTCTTCAAGTAAGCTTCTTCATCTCTCTCCTCTTTTCATTTTCAATTTCAATCCCCCTTTTTACTTTCCATCTTTTCTATTTTCTTTCCGATATTACGCTTCTCATCATCTTCATCATGATGTTGATGACCCCGAATTGTTTCTGAAATTTGTTAGAAAACAATCTAAATTAGGGTTTACTAATGTTGAAATCCCACTTTCCCATTTCCACCATATGATATCCATGCGACCTCTTCCTTCTATTATTGATTTCTGTATGTTATTGAGTGCCATGTCCAAGATTAAACCCCACCCCCCTTTCTCTACTGTCATTTCTCTTTCTAGGCACCTCCATTTCTTGGGTCTGTGTAGGTCCGGTGATAATGCCGGTGCTCTCACACTCCTTAGAAATATGGAGTCTTACGGCCATTTTATGCCTAATGTTGTCATTTATAGCACCATTATTGATAGTCTCTGCAAAGACCAGTTATTACCTCAGGCTCTCCGCCTTTTCAAGGAGATGAAAGTCAAGGGAATTTCCCCTAATGTTGTCACCTTTACTACCTTAATTCGAGGTTTGTGCACTTTGGGGCAACAGAAAGAGGCTCAACAAATGCTCACTGAGATGTTGGGGAACAACATAACTCCTGATGTTGAGACCTACAGTATGTTGATTGACATGTATTGTAAAGATGGCAAGGTTGGTGAAGCACGGGACATTTTTGAATACATGACTAAGAGAGGAACGGTTCCCAACATCATCACTTACAATGCTCTGTTAGATGGATATTGTTTACGTGGTGAGATGGATGACACGGAAAAGCTTATGGATTTGATGGTTGAAAATGGTTGCAAACCTGATATAGTTACTTACAACAGCTTAATCAATGGCTATTGCAAGTCTAAAAAGATTGACAAAGCTCTTGGTGTCTTCCAGAAGATGATTTTGAAAGAAGTAAACCCCAATGTTATCACTTACAACACTCTTATAGATGCCTTGTGCAAAGACAATCAGCTCAGGCTTGCACACCAGCTTTTCAAGGAAATGGAAGCTCACGGACTAAAACCAGATTTAATCACTTGGAATTCATTGCTTGATGGCATGTGCAAGAATGCACAAATTGACAAGGCAATTGCAACAATGAAGGAAATGGGGAATACTGGAGTGGTCCCTGATATTATTACATGCAGTATCCTGATGGATAGTTTGTGTGAAGCTAATCGCCTTAGAGAAGCGGTTGACATCTTCTCCTTTCTCACAACTAAAGGGCTGCATGATGTGTGTGCTTACAACATAATGATAAAAGGGTTTTGTAAAGAAGGGTTGCTAGCAAAAGCCGATGACTTGTTGAAGAATATGGAGGACAATGGATTATTTCCAAATGAACGCACTTTTAATACTATTATTAGAGGTTTTATAGATGGAAAGAATGTTAGGAGGGATTTAGAGCTTGTCAGGTTAATGAGAATTAAAGAGTTTGCTGCTGATAATCACACGATATCATCATTGGTGAGCTTACTCACTGATCCTAATATTGGTGATGCAGACAAGGATTTGCTGAAAAAGTTTTTTGAGAACTAAGTGAGCTATGGTTAAAGCGATGGTGGAAGGAGCAATGACTTAAGGGTCTTAAGCATATATGTTTTTTTTTTTTTTTTTTTTTTTTTGACGAGACTTGAGCGTATATGTTCAGTTGTGAAAGAGATGTCTAAAAACTGATATTGGGAGTGACTCTTGAAGCTGTAAGTCATGTACTTAATGTTCAACTTGATTGATTTGTTGGAAAAAACCTTATTATCTGTGATTTTTTTTTTTTAAGGGAAATTATTATCTGTGATTTGTAACATTTGTATTTACTTCTTTTGGGCTTGCTTTTACTTGAATTGTGCTCATAGAAACAGATGTGGATTGATCGATTGCATCATGCGTGTATTTACTTGCTATATGTCAGTGAGTTGCATTTGTTTTCTTATTAGCCTTTGGATATTATTGGAGCCAGGGCTCGAGTTTAGCAATATCTTACTTACTAAGCCATAATACAACCATGGCAGGTACTAGGTTCAAGAACAGGGCATTTAAGGTCAATAACACCAGTCGTGTCAACTTAGCCAAGGGTATAATTTTACTATTTTACATAAGTAGGGTAATACTGTAATATGGACGGACATGAAATCAAACACTAGAATCTGAAATATAACTTATTCACGAATGCAAGGATACAATACAGGCACCATATTAACAGGTTTATACAAAAACAAATACATATCAAGTTCAAGATAAACAGGTTTAGATACTTTCATTTGAAGAACAAAGTTTAACATTGAGTAATCCCAATAACCAAAGGCAGCGGTAATCAAGAGATTTAAGGCAATATCATTTGATATACATTAGATAAGTTACAACTTCGAAACATATCTTAAAAGTTTATTTTCCTGTTGACAACTTCTTCCCATCAATTTCTACATGAAACCATCAGGGGTCATTTCTGCAAATGTGGAAAACATGCACCAATGTCGTGTTTTGGGTGCTTATTTTCAGCATGTTCACGGCATTTCACCTCTGTAGTAGTACACATAAATGTCTGCATGCATACCTTGCACTGCATTCACCACTGAAATGTTAAGACCAACAGATATACATTCTAAGAAGGCTCAATATATACTTTTAAAACATATCTACAAAGTATCAATGAAGTCCTATCTAAAACAATGATACTGCAATATGACTACAACTCCAAAACATCTACAGAAACACCATCAGCATCCCTCTGGCGTCAGCAGTTCTCAATGATAATAAAAAATAAATAAATAAATAAAAAGCTAAGTGTTGATTCAATAACAGCAAGGATGCATATTCAATATGCAGAATGCCTTTCAAGAAATGTTCAGCACAATTTGTATTCAGCATAACAAACTCATTTACACAAACCATTCTCATGTTTGCAAAGTGCAGGAAACACTGCCAAATTTGTGCTGTTCTCCGACATTATTAAGGAAAAGTATATTATGCAGCAAAAACAGCGCAATGCAATCCTTGCAAACAGAGTTACCGTAAAACATGACCTTTTTCAATAGAAACTTTGAGCTCATTGTTTGAAATAGGATAACCAACTTACTAGCATAAACGCATAGATTAACATTAAAAGCCTCTTCCTCTCAATACATAGCCAAATCTAAAGGGCACATGCAGTATAACTGATGGAAGTTTAACCTTGCATGAGGTGATTAGGTAAGCATAAAAACTTATGTATCAGCTGCTTGCTAACCTAGGCTAATCAATTCATATCTTCCTCTTTGTTCAGACGAATGTTAAATGTCCTCTCATAAAGAAATGTTGTGCCAAGAATCCAAGATAACAAATTTTGGAGGTAATCATGGGAAATGATAAAAGGTTGAAGGCACACATTAGCAGTATGTATATCCAAAGATAAGCCTAATTTCATACAAGTCTACAACCGAGCAAAAACATCACCACCCCACCCTACCATCCTTCTCAGAGCAACAGGCCAACAGCAATGCAACAGCACAACAGCAACTTCAATAGGCAGCTTGAAGATGGATAAATCAGCTTGTTAGTGAAGAAGCATCACTAGACTATGGTTGGTTATCTAATAAATGCATAATGCTTCTATTAGTTTCACTTACTTCAGAACTTTTTAGCATATCTATAGACCATAGAGCACACTAATAAATGGCTCCGGCATATTTAATCATTTATGATAAAGGTTCTGGTGATATTTTGGCAGAATATGACATTCACAAGAACTTAAGGGATTAGCACCATGAGACTCTTCACATCAAACTTTGGGCTTTCGTCCATATGGGTGTTGGCCAACAGAAGCTGGTGAAAATTGATTCACTTTTTAATTATCTCCCCATCGCTTAGTAGTGGCATATTTAGAAATTATCTCATACTACGGTGACAACATTTTTGGATATCGGAATTTTATATGAGACTGTTAGCTGACAAAGGTTGCAAAAATTATCATGACAAAGTTTATAAACCCTTTAAAAATAGACCATATAGAGCAAAAAAAAATATCATCAAAGTTAGTAAAAATGATTAGTAGAGTAAATTTTCACATCAAATTCAATAATGTGAGTGTGTATGAGCGCTCTCACATAATTATTCATCCAAGCCTAATGACCGAGCTAAATCGCAATAAACAGCAAGATTAGTATTGGACAATACTATATCTTGGAATAAAATTTTATTCACAGCACATTTACATAAAGAGTGATCAAATAGTTGAAATTATACACAACTCCAACCTGCTAAACACAATTTCATTATTTACAAAGGATCAATTCAACAATTACAGGTAAAATCAGTATTACAAATTCAAAATGATTCATAAATCATAATTAATTCAGCTTTATCGTAGCATCATTAACCAAAATTAATCAAACAAATAGATAAAAATCAACTGCAAAATCAACATACCTGGATACTCATAGCCTTTTTGTTTGAATCTAATTGGCTTCCTGCACCAAATCAACCACAAATTTAATCAAACCTCAATTTTTTTTTTTTTTCAGATAAATTATCTCAGAACAATAATTTTGAATTATTAATCAAAAAAAAAAAAAAAAAAACACCTTTGGAAGGCTTATTCTTCTCCAAATTTTTCTCGCGAGCAGTCTTGGATTTTTGAGCGTTGCCTCCCCCCATTTTTGTGAGAAATCGGTGAAAGCAAAACCCTAATTTGCGCAAATTTTGCAGAGAGAAGAAATAATGGAGGATGTCACCCAGGTTTTAGAACAAAAGAACGCGGGTTGGTGGGACCACTATCTCTCCTGTGATCCACTTTTATTTTTTATTTTTATAAAGTACTTGTTAATTTTACATATTGACTCACCCAAATAGTATGGGGTTGTGCCCAGTTGCTAATTAGGGTAAGGGGCCAAACAATTTTCAAATACTAGTACATGTCCATGGCCATATTATAACATTTTCGCAATACTAGTACATGTCCATAGCCATATTATACCAATTTTCAAATACTAGTACATGTCCCGGCACTATTTATTACTCCCAAGGTCCTTGGAAATACTTGGATGCATAATCTCGTCGGGTGAAAAAATGATATACGGATGGAAAATATGAAAGTTATAATAAACAAAGTCGGAGCAGTTTAGGAGGTGTCAGGACCCAATGTCAGAATTTCACGGAACATTACGGGATGCATCGTGGGGTCAGATAATATTATTTCGACCCAAATATGACCATTATCCGGCTACATACAGGCCACGTGAAAACTTATAGCCAATACAAGAGGCGTGTACGAAAACGATTAAATTGACCGTTTTAAGGCATATTGGATGGTTCCACGCACCCAATTGGACTCCCGAGGGGTATTAGGGACCATGGTAAACATCTCGGCAATTTTTATTTCCATTAGAAAAAAGATCAAAAAATTCCAAAATTGAAGGCTATAATCCACGCTTTTTGAGGAATTTTTGATGTTACGGGGCCCCGGTGGCGAAAAGTCATGAGACCCTAGGGGAGACATCTTAGGGTCATATAATGACGTTTGGAACCATATATGACCATTATATGCTGTCAAAAATGTCCATGGTAGGCTTCAATTCACGAAATCGGTGCAAGTTTCGAACGGGTAAATTGACCGTTTTATGGCATATTGGTTGGTTCCACCAACCCAATTAGACTCCCGGAGGTCATTAAGGACCATGGAAAACATCTCGAAATTTTTAAATCCGGACGAAAAAAGTAAAAAAATTCCAAAATTGAAGACTATAATCCACGCTTTTTGAGATATTTTTGCTGTTACGGGGCCCGGTGGCGAAAGTCTTGAGACCCTAGGGGAGATATCTTAGGGTCATACAATGACGTTTAGAACCATATAAGACCATTATATGCTGTCAAAAATGTCCGCGGTAGGCTTCAATTCACAAAATCGGTGCAAGTTTCAAACGAGTAAATTGACCGTTTTAAGGCATATTGGATAGTTCCACCCACCCAATTGGACCCGCGGAGGGTATTAGGGATCATGGTAAACATCTTGGCAATTTTTATTTCCGAGCGAAAAAAAGGTCAAAAAATTCCAAAATTGAAGGCTATAATCCACGCTTTTTGAGGAATTTTTGATATTACGGGGCCCGGTGGCGAAAAGTCTTGAGACCCTAGGGGAGACATCTAAAGGTCATATAATGACGTTTGGAACCATATATGACCATTATATGTTGTCAAAAATCTCTGTGGTAGGCTTCAATTCACGAAATCGGTTTAAGTTTCGAACGGGTAAATTGACCGTTTTAAGGCATACTGGATGGTTCCACCCACCCAATTGGACTCCACAAGGATATTAGGGACCATGGAAAACATCTCGGCAATTTTTCTTTCCGGGCGAAAAAAGGTTGAAAAATTCCAAAAATTGAACGCTATAATCCACGCTTTTTGAGAAATTTTTGATGTTACGACGGGGACCGGTGGTGAAAAGTCTTGAGACCCTATGGGAGACATCTTAGGGTCATTTAATGACCTTTGGAACCATATATGACCATTATATTTTGTCAAGTTTCGAACGGGTAAATAGACCGTTTTATGGCATATTGGATGGTTCCACCCACCCAATTGGACTGCCGGAGGGTATTACGGACCATGGTAAACATCTCGGCAATTTATATTTTCGGGCGAAAAAAGGTCAAAAAATTCCAAAATTGAACGCTATAATTCACGCTTTTTGAGGAATTTTTGATGTTATAGGTCCCGGTGGCGAAAAGTCTTGAGACTCTAGGAGAGACATCTTAGGGTCATATAATGATGTTTGGAACCATATATGACCAATATCTGTTGTAAAAAATGTCCGTGGTAGGCTGAAATCGATGCAAGTTTCGAACAGGTAATTGACTGTTTAAGGCATATTGGATGGTTCCACCCACCCAATTGGACTTCCGTAGGGTATTAGAGCCATGGTTAACATCTCGACAATTTTTATTTCCGGGCGAAAAAAAGGTCAAAAAAGTCTAAAATTGGAGGCTATAATCCACGGTTTTTGAGGAATTTTTGATGTTACGAGGCCCGGTGACAAAAAGTCTTGAGACCCTAGGGGAGACATCTTAGAGTCATATAATGACGTTTGGAACCATATATGACCATTATATGTTGTCAAAAATGTCCGTGGTAGGCTTCAATTCTCAAAATCGGTGCAAGTATGGACCGGTAAATAGACCGTTTTATGGCATATTGGATGGTTCCACCCACCCAATTGGACTCCCGAAGGATATTAGGGACCATGGTAAACATCTCGGCAATTTTTATTTCCGGGCGAAAAAAGGTCGAAAAATTCCAAAAATTGAAGGCTATAATCCACGTTTTTTGAGGAATTTTTGATGTTACAGGGCCCGGTGGCGAAAAGTCTTAAGACCCTAGGAGAGACATCTTAGGGTCAAATAATGACGTTTCGAACCATATATGACCATTATATGTTGTCTAAAATGTTCGTGGTAGGCTTCAATTCACGAAATCGTTTTAAGTTTCGAACGGGTAAATAGACCGTTTTATGGCATATTGGATGGTTCCACCTAGGGATGTCAATGGGGCGGGGTGGATGTTGGTCTTCCCATCCCCATCCCCACCTAATATTTTCATCCCCATCCCCATCCCCATCCCCGCGGCGGGTCTAATATTCATCCCCATCCCCGCCCCGGCGGGTACAACTCCAAAACCATCCCCGCCCCACCCCCACTTGGATATCCATCCCCACCTAATCCCCACCAAATACCCGCCTAATCTCCGTCTCTCAAATACACGATCCTACATAATTAATACGGATTATAATATTAATAAAAAAACATTATTAATATTACACACATTTTTATTTATAATGTAAGGTAGTACAAAGTATTATAATTAATAATTTACTTCACGTAATTATTTTATAAAATAGTATAGAAGTATATAGATGTGGGTATGAGGTGGGGATGGGGCGAGTACGAAGTGGGGCGGGTGGGGCGGGGCGGGGATGGGGCGGGTACAACTTGAAATCCACCCCCGCCCCATCACCCATGGCGGGTATGGTTTTTATCCCCATCCCTGCCCCACCACCCGCCAAACCGAGACCCATCCCCGCCCCACTGGGGCGGGGATGGGGCGGGTCTCCTACTTGACCCGCCCCACTGACATCCCTAGTTCCACCCACCCAATTGGACTCCCGGAGGGTATTACGGACCATGGTAAACATCTCGGCATTATTTTTTCGGGCGAAAAAAGGTCAAAAAATTCCAAAATTGAAGGCTATAATTCACGCTTTTGAGGAATTTTTTATGTTATAGGTCCCGGTGGCGAAAAGTCTTGAGACTCTAGGAGAGACATCTTAGGGTCATATAATGACGTTTGGAACCATATATGACCAATATTTGTTGTAAAAAATGTCCGTGGTAGGCTTCAATTCACGAAATCGATGCAAGTTTCGAACAGGTAAATTGACTGTTTAAGGCATATTGGATGGTTCCACCCACCCAATTGGACTTCCGTAGGGTATTAGAGCCATGGTAAACATCTCGGCAATTTTTATTTCCGGGCAAAAAAAAGGTCAAAAAAGTCTAAAATTGGAGGCTATAATCCACGGTTTTTGAGGAATTTTTGATGTTACGAGGCCCGGTGGCAAAAAGTCTTGAGACCCTAGGGGAGAAATCTTAGAGTCATATAATGACGTTTGGAACCATATATGACCATTATATGTTGTCAAAAATGTCCGTGGTAGGCTTCAATTCCCGAAATCGGTGCAAGTTTGGACCGGTAAATAGACCGTTTTATGGCATATTGGATGGTTCCACCCACCCAATTGGACTCCCGAAGGATATTAGGGACCATGGTAAACATCTCGGCAATTTTTATTTCCGGGCGAAAAAAGGTCGAAAAATTCCAAAAATTGAAGGCTATAATCCACGCTTTTTGAGAAATTTTTTATGTTACGGGGCCCAGTGGCGAATAATCTTGAGTCCCTAGAGGAGAGATCTTAGGGTCATATAATGATGTTTGGAACCATATATGTTCATTATACGTTGTCAAAAATGTCAGTGGTAGGCTTCAATTCACGAAATCGGTTTAAGTTTCGAACGGGTAAATTGACCGTTTTATGGCATATTGGATGGTTCCTCCCACCCAATTGGACTCCCGAAAGGTATTAGGAACCATGGTAAACATCTCGGCAATTTTTATTTCAGGGCAAAAAACGGTCGAAAAATTCCAAAAGTTGAAGGCTATAATCCTCGTTTTTGAGGAATTTTTGATGTTACGGGGCCGGGTGGCAAAAAGTCTTGAGACCCTAGGGAAGACATCTTAGGGTCATATAATGGCGTTTGGAACCATAGATGACCATTATATGTTGTCAAAAATGTCCGTGGTAGGCTACAATTCACGAAATTGGTGCAAGTATCGAACGAGTAAATTGACCGTTTTATGGCATATTGGATGGTTCTACCCACCCAATCGGACTCCCGGAGGGTATTAGGGACTATAGTAAATATCTCGGCAATTTTTATTTCCGGGCGAAAATAGGTCAAAAAATTCCAAAATTGAAGCCTATAACCCACTCTTTTTGAGGAATTTTTGATGTTACGGGGCCCGCTGGCGAAAGTATTGAGACTCTAGGGGAGACATCTTAAGGTCATATAATGACGTTTGGAACCATATATGACCATTATACGTAGTCAAAAATGTCCGTGGTAGGCTATAGTTCACGAAATCGGTGCAAGTTTCGAACGGGTAAATTAACCATTTTATGGCATATTGGATGGTTCCACCCACCCAATTGGACTCCCGGAGGGTATTAGGGACCATGGTAAACATGTCGGAAATTTTTATTTTCGAGCGAAAAATGGTCAAAAAATTCCAAAATTGAAGGCTATAATCCTCGCTTTTTGAGGAATTTTTGATGTTACGGGGCCCGGTGGCGAAAAGTCTTGAGACTCTAGGGAAGACATCTCAGGGTCATATAATAACGTTTGGAACCATATATGACCATTATATGTTGCCAAAAATGTCCGTGGTAGGCTTCAATTCACGAAATCGGTGCAAGTTTCAAACGAGTAAATTGACCGTTTTAAGGCATATTGGATGGTTCCACCCACCCAATTGGACCCCCAGAGGATATAAGGGACCATGGTAAACATCTCGGTAATTTTTAATTCCGGGCGAAAAAAGGTCAAAAAATTCCAAAATTGAAGGCATCCACGCTTTTTGAGGAATTTTTGATGTTACGGGGCCCGGTGGCGAAAATTCTTGAGACCCTAGGGAGACATCTTAGGGTCATATAATGACGTTTGGAACCATATATGACCATTATACGTTGTCAAAAAATGTCCGTGGTAGGCTTCAATTTCCGAAATCGGTGCAAGTTTCGAACGGGTAAATTGACCGTTTTAAGGCATATTG
Organism: Chenopodium album; assembly: GCF_948465745.1. NCBI lineage: Eukaryota > Viridiplantae > Streptophyta > Magnoliopsida > Caryophyllales > Amaranthaceae > Chenopodium > Chenopodium album. Next base: position 6,451,657 of record NC_137855.1, read on the forward strand.
AATGGTTCCACCCACCCAATTGGAATCCTGGAGGGTATTAGGACCATGGTAAACATCTCGGAAATTTTTTTTCCGGCCGAAAATAGGTCGAAAAATTCCAAAATTGAAGGCTATAATCCAAGCTTTTTGAGAAATTTTTGATGTTACGGGGCCTGGTGGCGAAAAGTCTTGAGACCCTAGGGGAGACATCTTAGTCTCATATAATGACGTTTGGAACCATATATGACCATAATATGTTGTCAAAAATATCCGTGGTAGGCTTCAATTCACCAAATCGGTTTAAGTTTCGAATTGGTAAATTGACCGTTTTAAGGCATATTGGATGGTTCCACACTTCCACCCACCCAATTGGACTCTCGGAGGGTATTAGAGACCATGGTAAACATCTCAGAAATTTTTATTTTCAGGCGATAAAAGGTCAAAAAATTCCAAAATTAAAGGCTATAATCCACTCTTTTTGAGGAATTTTTGATGTTACGGGGCCCGGTGGCGAATAGTCTTGAGACCCTAGGGGAGAGATCTTAGGGTCATATAATGATGTTTGGAACCATATATGACCGTTATATGTTGTCAAAAATGTCCGTGGTAGGCTTCAATTCATGAAATCGGTTTAAGTTTCGAACGAGTAAATTGACCGTTTTAAGGCATATATATTGGATGGTTCCACCCACCCAATTTGACTCCCGGAGGGTATTAGGGACCATGGTAAACATCTCGGCAATTTTTATTTCCAGGCGAAAAAAGGTCGAAAAATTCCAAAATTGAAGGTTATAATCCACGTTTTTTGAGATATTTTTGCTGTTATGGGGCCCGGTGGCAAAAAGTCTTGAGACCCTAGGGGAGACATCTTAGGGTCGTATAATGACGTTTGTAACCATATATGACCATTATATGTTGTCATAAATGTCCGTGGTAGGCTTCAATTCACGAAATCGGTGCAAGTATCGAACGGGTTAATTGACCGTTTTAAGGCATATTGGATGGTTCAACCCACCCAATTGGACTCCGGGGGGGGGGGTATTAGGGATCATGGTAAACATCTCGGCAATTTTCATATTAGCTGAGCCTAGCACATAATTGGTTCATTAAGCATAATTTTCATATTCTACACTACCATGAGCCATGCTTTATAAAGTCTCAATCTCCCCTAATGCAGTAAAGTACATATTGGATGTAGAACATAATCAGCTTTAATTTGTTATCTGATCATCTAGTCAATTTAAATTCGTAGTATTATAAGAACATACTTGCATCATATGCATCCTTTTGATGGTTGCATTGAGTTTCTTTGTTAACTTCTTTTATCTCATTTCGGATTTTCAAGCAATAAAATTTAATTTCCAACGCACGCACATAGTCACATTCTCACAAATAAAACTTAAGTTGAAGCTAACTCTTTAGAAAACAAATAAAACATACACTAAGTAAAAATAAAATGAAATGCCATATCATCTAAATGTTCATAAAAGAATTCATCATTTAATTTGTTAAATTACTACAAAGTCAATGATCTTGTCATTTAAAAAAAAAAAAAAAAAAAAAAAGAAGAAGAAGAAGCTATGATCATGTAATTTTAGTATTTTATCACCTTCATCTCTCTATAAATCATAAAAATTGGCAACTATAGAGACTATTCAAGCAAGCTCGTATATAACCACAATAGCTACTATGAAGTTGTAAAGATCACCAAAAGAAGCAAATAAAATAACCATGAAATAAAGCTTCTTTATGTTGGAAATAATCAAAAGATAAAACATAAAAACAAAAGTATGGGTGGGTGGGAAGGAGAAAGGGCTCAAAAGAGATAAAGGATAATGTTTTTGAGTCAGCCATTCATAATTTTAAATATAACACATGTAAGCAATTATATTTATAGGCCATCATCTTCAAAGTTGTGCATGTTAAGGATCCAACAATCTTCTCCCATGCAACCAATATTTGTAGTACTTATAATATAAAATATAATATAAAGTACCAGGTAAAAAATCATGTTAGCCATATATTATTAACACACTATAATGTTTTATAACCTAGCCATGCATGACGTTAATAATTCGACTATACAAGTATGCATTATATCTAAAGCCAATTTCCCTAATTGGCTAGTTGAGTAGTAGAGCACTACTTCTATTATTAACAACGTAATACTTGATTGTTTTTAATTTTAATTTATGATTTAATTTTATAATTTATCTTCCTACCACACTAATAACTTTTCATTTCTATAAAGCATGTAGTTTTACATGCAATAATACTTATTGGTGTTTTCAGGTGAGAAAAAAAATTTAGAAACCATAAGAAGCCTGAATTGAAAAGATAAAAGTTGAAAAAAAAAAAAAAAACATTATATATAGAGTATATAAGTAGATTCAAATTATAGAAGAAATGAGAAATTTTTCTTGTAATGTATGTAGTTTAAGCCTCTAAAGAAAAAAGAATTGAATTTCTTCTTTTACTTTACTCCTTATCTGCAATATATATGTTCGGCCAAGTCCAGTTTAATGTTGTTTTTAATTCTAAAAGTTGTAAAGGCTTAAGTGTTAAAAGCTAGATTTTCAATTCTCAAGTTGTTTTAATTTCGAAGTTGGTAGTGGTAAGTCTTAGTTCTTATTTGGTATGTTGTAAACTCTAATTTTATAAATATATTTTTCTTTTGTAAAAAAAAAAAAAAAAAAGGAGGTAATAATTACTTAGCTTGTACAAAAAATTTAAAATATTTTATACAAATATTTTGAAAAATGACCGAGCTAAATTGAAAAAAAAAATAAAAAATTATTTTTATATAGATACTAAAAGTCAAAGAATTGAAGTGTCTTACGGAGTTAAAAATAAAGATTGCGTAAGATAATAAATAAAGTATACATCACCATATCATGAGACAAAGAGAGTACTCTAATCAAAACTAAATTAAATCTTAGTAATTAAACTAGACAAGTTAGACCTTGTTTGGCAAAGAGCTTTTTAGAGAGTTTTTTGGCTTTTTGAAACTTATTAGAGGTTTGAACAAATAAAAAAGCCAATTTTGTGTGTTTTGTAATTATAGCTTATTAAAAGAAATTTTTTCGCCCAAATTGATTTTTAAAAAAAAAATTACTTATTGAACATTTAGCTTTTTAGTTATTACATACATTGAAACATTTAATAGAATTTAATAGATAAAGAAAACAGATAACGTAAAAATAATTGCATGAATAAATTTATATTCATATATACTTAATAATGGCTTTGTCCTATATTTATTTGAATTGATATTTTGTTGGCTCGCCCATTATCAACCGCTATTGGTTCGCGACCGTATATTGATCCTATAAAATATGACTCTCTTTAATCTATTTGACTTGTAATTGACCCGCACCAACCTTAATCCCACCCGTCTAATAACTAACTCTACAATCGACTATATTAATCAGCTATCAAGCATCAACTACTTATAATTACCCAAACAAGGCCAAAAAGTAAAAACACCTTATTTGGGGAGAAATGGAACCTAGCCTTAGTGAGGTTCCTAGTTCCTACACTATAACAAATGTGAATCTAATCTCCTTTTTACAACCTTTGAATCAGATCCCCTTTTTACACATTTGAAAAAAAGTAGATAAATTTAAATAATATCCACATCACAGACTTAACCCCTAAGCTTCTCTATCTCTCCACCGCCTATAAAACGTGTCACCCTCTCACCCCATATACACCAAACAAACTCAATTCATCCCAATTATAGCAACAACATAAAATCAAAATTTGTTAATGGAACAAGAAAGAGAATTGAAAATGCTTGAAGGAGGTGAAATCTTCTACGGCATAGATTTCTACGTTTTACCAGAAGGTTGCATCGCAGCCGTTGTTTCCTTCACTAGTCCCCGTGATGCGTGTCGTTTCGCTTCCATTTCTAGAATCTTCAAGTCTGCTTCTGATTCTGACGCTGTTTGGGAGAATTTCCTGCCGTCCGATTATCGTCTGATTCTTTCGAGATCCGACGGTGCTCTTTCTCTTCTTGATTCTCTTTCTAAAAAACAGTTATTCATGCATCTTGCTAATAATCCCCTCCTCATCGATGACGGTGCTTTGGTAATTTTTTCTATTTTTTATTTTCTGGGTTTATTTGAATATATTCGTGTTTTTGTAATTTATCAATATTATTTAATTTAATCGTGTTTTTGTAATTTAATTTCAAAATATTATTTGATTTCTCACTGTCTCTAAACATACCATCGTATATAATTACTATCTCTGCTACATATTAGTTGCAACGATTGACATAAAGCAGGAAAAATGTTTAATCGTTGCAAATAATATGTACCGGAGGTAGTAATTAATTAATTAATTAATTATATTAAATGTTTGCATTTGCACGGTCTCTAATGTATTTCTGCTCGAAGGAGATTTCTTAGTAATGTTAGAGTTTAGTGGGGAAATTACTGTAATCAAATAAATAATTTTGTTGATAATTAAGCTTTTGAGTTTTGACAGAACTTTTTGTTACTGTATATGATATGTTTTTTGTTAGTGACATAATTTCTTTGATTCGTACTTGTTGATAGCAAACTCCAAAAAGCATTGAGAGAAAGTAAAAGAAAGAGAAGTCTTTAAAAAAGATGATGACTGTAGTATTTCTTTGTGTTTGTATATTTTGTAATTTGGTAGTGTGTTTATTGGTTTAATACTGTATGAGAGTGAGTATGAGTACCGCCTTTTGTTGCCTTTGTTTATCAATTCTTTTTTTTGAGTTTATGTTAGTGTGGAGTCTGTAATAATGTGTTGTGACTTGCTAAAGCAAACAATTTAACGGATTTAATCAATAGCTGACCTCATTTTTGGATTTAAGGCTTTGATTGATTGATTGAATCAATAGTTGAGTCCGAGATAGGAGGCTAGAGTAGTTGATTAACTCTCCGACTTCCAGGTCTGAGGCTAGGGGTCTTATGTGCCATTTTCACTGTAAACAGATGAATTATTTATGTATTTGTGTCTAATGTAGTTATTAAAATTTATGTTAACAGAGCTTTTCAATAGAGAAATCAACCGGCAAAAAGAGCTACATTATATCTGCAAAGAATCTGACCATTGTTTGGGCTGATACACCAAGATATTGGACATGGCATTCTGATCCTAAGTCGAGGTACGTTTATGAAATTCAAATTTGTTATCTTTGTTCGTTAAGGAGTTGAGCAGTAACTTAGCTAGATTGCTAGAGGCTGGTTTATTGATGTTGTTTCCTGTAAAATGCATGCAGGTTTTCTGAAGTAGCAGAGCTTGTTACTGTCTGCTGGCTTGAAATTAAAGGGAAAATTAAAACATCCTTGTTATCTCCAAACACAGATTATGCTGCTTACCTTGTCTTCAAGATGGAGAGAGAGGCCTACGGGTTTTACTCCTCGGCTGAGGTTACACTTTCGACTGGTGAAGGCAAACCCGTAACTGAGAAGTTCTACTGGGAGTCCCAGGAGAGGTACCAAATTGTACCCAGGCGTGTTGGTATTTTCAACCAGTTCAGGGCTCCTATGTCAAGGACTCAGTCGACGACTCAGGGAGAGGTTGATCAAGCTAAGCTTCCGAAGCAAAGATCAGATGGATGGCATGAAATTAAAATCGGGGAATTTTCAACTGGCAGAGATGATAATGAAGAAGTGGAGATGTTAGTGTTGGATGTCAAGGGTGGGAATTGGAAAGGTGGTTTAATTGTTGAAGGAATTGAGATTAGACCAAAAATTGCCAAGGAATAGAGAAAGAGAATTAAAATCAATTACTCTGAAGTTTTTATTGTTTTTAAGTCGATTCGTTTATCCCTTATTAGCTTGCTAAATATCTTGGAGAGAATTTTGTTGGACGTTTATATCGTTCTTCACTTCTTCAGCAGCCGTACAATCTTTTTACTGCTTGTTTAAGATCAGAATAAGAACTGTTTTCTAAGAATGGTGAAGCTATTCGTTGTAGTACTCTGTAATAGAAGAGATTATTTGTATGAATTCACCTTATTATATACTTCGTATGTTACTGAATGTGACAATTTGCACTCATGTTGATCATTTCCGATGGTTTGTTGCGCCAAAGCTAGAATTGAGCTACCCGCAAGCAAGGTTGCTATTGATAGAGTATAAAATATATTTCTGGGTTTAAACCATCAGCTTAACCTTTTAGTTGGGTTGGTCCTCTAACATGGTATCAAGAGCTAGCGTGACACAAAGGTCACGGGTTCGAATCTCATCCACCTCTCCTTTAAAGTGGAATTAATTCGCACCAGGTATAACCATTAGTTTAAGCTTTTGGTTGAGTTGGTACTTGAACCCCCGTATTTTTTTTTTTTTTGAAAGAAGCTCAAGAGAGCAACGAGATCGAGTTCCGTCAAGCCGACTAGGCCTTGCGGTAAATCAGATACAAAAACTTGCTCAACAAAATTTGAAGGCATCAACCTGGCAGGCATATGGGCTATACATTTCCCCCTCTCTTGACACGTAATCAAACACGGTTAATTTTATTTGACTAAGTTAAATTTGACACGCGAGAAATTCATTATTTAAATTCATCAAAGAGCTAATCATGAAGCTTTTATTTGTTACTTGTTCTGCATTATAGTGTTAAATATAAGGGCTTGTTCTGATTACTGAATTGAATTATTTATGAGAGAAAGAAATTGAAAATTGAACTGAACTTAATTGGATTGTTTATGAGAGAAAGAAATTAGGAACTGAAATAAACTAAACTGAACTGAATTAAACTGAAATGAAGGTAAAGAAAACATGCCCTTAGTTACTAAAGTAGTAAAGTGATGATATGCAAACAAATACTTTAGTATTTCTAGAGAACATAATTCCAATACTATCCTCTTGAATCGTTGTAATGCGCTCATCACCCGACGGAGTATGGAGTACAAATATATTATTTCGTAAATTATGTGTCAAGCTTAGTATTGCGATCTTAGTGTGTATAGGATATCCTCATAGTCATAGCCGGCTTAATTACTCCGTGTTGTACTGTTGTTGTAGGGGGCGTTGGGCATATTACTGTGTGTGTGACTCTTAAGTTGGAGTTTGGACACCTCATGCTTCTTTTAACAGCTACAATCTCTGACTCTTAAGTTGATACGATTTCCTCACAAATGGGGGAATTGTAACATCACTACACCTGGTTTCAAGGTTTGTAGTAGCAACACTTGTTCTACGTACGTGGCAAGCCATTCATACTATTTTGTTTCTTTTAGTTGACACCATTCTATTATCGCGCTTACCAACGCGTGTTTTTAATGATTAATATCTCTAATTATCAACATTGTGAAATTAAAAAAAGTGAATATTAATAAAATATACATTAAAACAATTCAAACAAGATACCACATGAATATGTTTTATCTTATCTATAAACCACTATAGCGAGTCAAAGCGTGTTGTGTGAATAATGCAAAAATCTAATGGTGTCAACTAAAAAAAACGGAGGGAAGTACGCAATACTCTTTTTTTTTTTTTTTTTTGAATCAGGTACATTATAGATATGTCAATGTAATACTTCAATTATTACGGACTACTCCGTCTGTTTTTTTTTTTTTATATGCATCAGTTTAACTGGCACATTTGCCGAGACGCTACTTTGACCATAAATATCTTTAATTGTATTAGTAAAAATTGTAACAAAATTATATTATGAAACTAGACATTAGGACGAATCTAATGATATATAATATAATAACATTTACTCATTTTTTAGAGGTGAAAAAATTAAGTCAACCATGGTATGTGAATAGTGCAATTGTCAAAGTGATGCATATAAAAAAAACGGAGGGAGTACTATTTGTCATGATTTATAATAAATGCTCTACTTTGATTGAACAAATATGTCAATATAGTATTTTGATCAATAAAATCTTTAATTATTAATAAATACGAGTATAATATAAATTAAAAAAGAAAACTTATATATTGTATTAAGTTAGATAATCTTACAAGTACCCACATAATTATATACTCGTATTTTTTTTATTGTCTACAAATTAAATCATTAACATAGGTTAAAGTAAATTATGTAAACGCTTAAAAAAAAAAAGAGTAAATTATGCATGTAAATAATGCTAAAGGTCAAAGTATGATTTGAAACACAGTAATATATTTATTTATCAATACCAAAACTTATTGAAAATAATACTGTATGATATTTGGAAACTATATGTACATTGAAACGATTCAGATCAACAAGTAATTACTATAAATCCTTTAACATAGGTTAAAATGGATTACGTGAATGTGCAAAGAGTTTAATCGAGGCACTTAAAATAACATTGAGTTATATTATTGAGTTTTTTTTTTTTTTTTTTTTTTGAATAATTTAAATTATTGATTTAGGCCCTGTTCTCTTCACCTTAAAAAAATAATATTAAGTAAAAATAATTTCAGTTCAGTAAAAATAAGTCCAGTTCAGTAAAATTAATTTCAGTTCAGTAAAAATAATTTCAGTTCAGTAAAATTCAATTTTCTTAAAGAAGAGTTATAATAGAAAATCAGTAAAAATAATTTCAGTTCAGTAAAAATAATTTCATTTCAGTAAAATTAAGTTCAGTTCAGTAAATATAAGTTCAATTCAGTAAAAATAATTTAAGTTCAGCAAAATTAAGGTGAATCAAACAGGGCCTTATAATTAACGTGAGTAAAAATTACGAGTATAACTTTATTTAGTAAAAAAAAGTTTTAATACAAAAATAGCTTAATGAAAATTAAGTTTGCTTCAACAAATTGCAAAGGTTACACACACACACAAAAACAAAAACAAAAAACATCACTCACACTGACTGAGAGTGAAGGATAGCTCAAATAGTTAGAGCCCCCTTCCGATTTCAAGAGATTTTGGGATCGATTTCATCAACCGCCCTTCGATCCTGGTGGGTTGTGGCTTAAGGAAAAAAAAAAAAAACGCTCACAATTCAAATATTTCATATGTACGTTATTTGCCCTTGTGATGGGGTTATCTCAATAATTTTCTTTTAAAAAAAGAAGCTTTGGAAGACGAAAATACCTCCTATTACAGGTCTAACTTGAGTTTTTTTCTAGTTAATTGGGATTTGGGATCTTTCTATCTTCAAAATAAAAAATTTAAAAAACACTTTTCTTGCATCTCGCTGACAATTCCCTCCTCATCGATGACGGTGCTGTGGTAATCTAATTTTGATTTGATTTTTTTTTTGTTGCAATTTTTTGGGCTAATTTTCTTGTTAATGATTGATTTTGCATGAGAATAGATATTGTTTTTATTTAATTTTTTATAGTCATTCAATTTTTTTGTTACTCGTATGATCATCAGTATCATTCTTTTTTTCCATAGTATCTTGTCTCGAACACGTCCTTACTTATGAGTTATGATTATATACTTGTAAAACATTTGATTTTGCACGGTCTCTAATATATCAGGATGTGACATGGTAGTTTTGTTTGGAGTTTTTTTTGGTTATGTGAGAGATTAGTAGGAAATTGGATGTAATCATATGAAACCTTTGGTTCATATATAATCAAGCTTTTGACTTGTACTTTTTTTAACGGTTTATGAATTATGATATGTTTATTTGCTAGCTACATAACTTTCTTTAATTCGTACTTGTTCATAGCAAACTCCAAAAAAAAAAATTAAAAAAAAAAAAGCATTGATACTTTGAGAGTAAATGTTACTCCTAGTATGGAATTTGTATTGTGTCGCGACTTGTAACTTGTAACTTACAAACAATAGTTGAGTTCGATAAAGGAGGCTAGAGCAATTGACTAATTGATTAGCTCTCCGACTTTTAGGCCTGACATAGGGGTCTAAGCCCCTATACTAGGATTTTCCTTCTCCTAATTAAGTTGACAAAATTTTTGTGTTTGTGTATCTAATGTAGCTATCAAAATTCTTTTGTAAACAGAATTTTTCACTAGATAAATCAATGAGCAAACAGAGTTACATTATATCTGCGAAAAACCTGACCATTGTTTGGGGTGATACACCAAAATATTGGACATGGCATTCTGATCCTAACTCGAGGTACGATTATGGAATTCAGATTTGTTATCTTTGTTAGTTAAGGAGTTGAAATTTATTGATTTGTTTCCTGCAAAATGTATACAGATTTTCTGAAGTAGCAGAGCTTGTTACAGTCTGCTGGCTTGAAATCAAAGGGAATATAAAAACATCCCTATTATCTCCAAACACAGATTATGCTGCTTACCTTGTGTACGAGATGCAGAGCAAAGCATACGGGTTCTACTCCCCGGCTGAGGTAACACTTTCGACTGCTGAAGGCGAAGGCGAAACTGTCAAATTCTATTGGGAGTCCAAGGAGAGGTACGATATTGTACCTAGGCGTTTTAACCAGTTCATGTCTCCTGTGTCATGGACTCAGCTGATGACGACTAAAAGAGAGATTGATAATCAAGCAAAGCTTCCGAATCATAGATCAGATGGATGGCTCGAGATCAAAATTGGGGAGTTTTCGACTGGGAGAGATGATGATGAAGAAGTGGAGATGCAAGTGTTGGATATTAAGGGTGGGAATTGGAAAGGTGGTTTGGTTGTTGAAGGAATTGAGATTAGACCAAATTTTGCCTAGGAATAAAAGGGAGGGAAAATACTTCAGCTAGTTTTATTGTTTTTATTGCATTATATATATGTTACCCAATGTGACAATTTGCACTCAAGTTGATCAATTGGGAGTGATGAACTTGTGATGATGTTCCTTGAATATGAGTCATGTTCCTTAAATATAACTCATTATACGCTATTTAGAAATGAAATTAGTAACACGATTATCTTGCTTGACTTGTATGTTAATTACTTAATTTAGACGTGAGAAATTCATAATATAATGGAAGTCATAGAAGAGCTAGTCATGAAGCTTGCTTCAATGCCAAGGGCGCCATTGTAACAATTCAAGAGGATATTAAGCACATTCTCTTTATTAAAAAAAAAAAAAAAAAAAAAGGACATATATTTTAGATTGAGTCAAAGAATTTTGGGCTGAATGTTTTTTTAAATTGGTAGGGAGGACCTTGACTAGACCTCAACCCTCACAACTTTTTGATTCATTTGCAAGTTAGACGCTTGTATAGAGGATAGGATAAGGAAACCTTTACCCCAAATATACTCTCACTTGGTAGGATTTGAACTTTAAAATGAGCCAATACTTTATCGTAGGAATTGCTTAACTACTCGTAAATTGCAAAGATTACACAAGGTCCTGTTCTCTTCAGATTATTTTCAGTTCAGTTCAGCTTTAATAACTTCAGTTCAATTTAGTTTAGTTTAGTTCTTAATTTCCTTCTCTCATACAATTCAGTTCAGTTTAGTTCAGGTCAGCTCACTTCAGTCAATTAGAATAGGCTTTTACACCCCAATAAAAAAATACACAAGTCACAAATGTATAATCTTGAAAGGACGAAAATACCCCTACCCACAGCCCTAATTTAAGATATGTCTGCCCTTTTCTGGTTAGTCGGGATCTTTCTCTCTCATCCACTTCTTCTGCATTTTCTTCCCCCATTAATGAAACTCCGATTTCTCTTATACATCACTTTTCTCCAAATTTCCAGTTCGATCAACGGCTCCAATTAGTTCCCGAGCTGCAGGAGCTTAATCTCGACCCTCCGTTCTCACCTGGTACTATCACACTCTATTTTCTAGCTTTCTATTCCCCCCCCCCCCCCTTTTTTTCTCATTTCTAGGGTTTTAATTAATTCAACGAATATTGATTTATATTTTAGCTAAATTATTTGCTGGCAACATTGTTTATGAAATTTATTGATAATGGCTGATTATAATTATTTCTGGGCTGTAATCAGTGATTTTAAAGTGTTGTGAAAATTGTAAATTTTAATTTGATACTGAAATTATATTAATTGGGAAGCTCAAAAGATTGGATTTTCCCACTATTTTCTTGCTGAAAGATGGTAAATATTATTATGGTTGATTGTTGATGCATCATAGTTTAATGGGTTGTTAGATTGAAGATAAAATAGGGTATGATTACTTGCAATCCCGTGATTATACAGACTATTCGGAGCGAATCGATACGAAATAGGGTGGACTTGACTTCAAACTTAAATGCAGAACATGAAATTGGTATAACAGGGGATATGAGGAACTATTTCAAATGGTAAGAGGGGTAATTGAGCACTTAATTTTCATTGTCTGGGAAAATTAATGTAATTGAACCTAAACTTATGCTGAAATTATGGTACTAAATTAAGAGCAATTGATATGAACTTATCATTTCCGCTAAACTTTGTCAAGGGAGGATATTAACAGAGCTTTTAGCTGTGAACATTGAAACACTTTGTTAATATGAAGTGTTTGAATGTTGATTAAGGTTCAACAGAAAGTCGTAATATGAACAACTGGGATTAAAATGTCATAACTTGAGCTTAGCCTATTGCTCTTTACCCACACATTAACACATTTGATTTGAATCTTAGCATCCTACTCTTTGCCTATTTATGGTAATTAAAATATTAGCCTCCCGCTCTTTCCCCACATATTGACACATACGCATACGAACAAAAAAATCATTCATCAATTCTCTTTCTTTATTCCTTTAACTTTACCTTTGAAAGCTGATGTAATTTACAATTTCAAAGAAGGAAAAAATGAAATAGTTGGATAGAATGGGGAATGAAGGAGCTGGTGTAGTTTTGTAGTGTCAGTTAGCTCAACTTTGAAAGCTGATGTTTCTTGGATGAGTTCATTATTGTCTTGTATGATTATTCTTATCCATTTCTGTCTTGTACTAATTACAGGTTAACTTCGTCATATGAGAGTCTGTTGGTAATTGTTTGAGTTAGTGACTGCTTATCAATGACATGAAAAGAAGCATTCCGAAACACAAAAATTATTGTCCCCTGTGATTTATGGCTGATGATCAGTTGACTGTTCCAGATTCTCTCGTACTCGATCAGACTCTATTACTTGATCATTCTCTAGCTATTGGACAAGAATTCCCTGATGTTGAAACTTGCCGAAGAGCATTGAAGGATGTTGCGATAGCATTGCATTTTGATCTTCGAATAGTTAAGTCAGATCGCAGCCGTTTTATAGCAAAGTGCTCTAAGGAGGGCTGCCCTTGGCGTGTTCATGTTGCAAAATGTCAAAATGTTCCTACCTTTTCAATTAGAACACTGAACACAGAGCACACATGTGAAGGAGTTCGTAATCTTCATCATCATCAAGCATCAGTTGGTTGGGTTGCAAGATCGGTAGAATCTCGAGTGAAGGACAATCCACAATACAAGCCCAAGGAAATTTTGCAAGATATTCGTGACCAACATGGGGTTGCTGTGTCTTACATGCAAGCATGGCGTGGAAAGGAACGTAGTATGGCTGCCCTTCATGGAACATTTGAAGATGGATATCGTTTTCTTCCTGCATACTGTGAACAAATCAGGAAAACTAATCCTGGAAGCATTGCCACAGTTGTTGCAACAGGACCTGAAAATTGCTTCCAAAGACTCTTTGTCTCTTATCGGGCATCAATATATGGCTTCATAAATGCTTGTAGGCCACTCTTAGAACTAGACAAAGCACATCTAAAAGGAAAATACTTGGGGACAATACTATGTGCTGCAGCTATTGATGCAGATGATAAATTATTTCCTTTAGCATTTGCTATTGTTGATACAGATAGTGATGAAAATTGGATGTGGTTCATGTCAGAGTTGCGGAAGCTTCTAGGAGTCAATACTGAGAACATGCCTAGGCTTACAATATTATCTGAAAGACAAAGGGGCATGGTTGAAGCAGTGGAGACACATTTTCCAAGTGCTTATCATGGTTTTTGTCTGCGATTCATCAGTGAAAATTTCCGTGATACATTTAAGAATTCAAAGTTGGTGAATATCTTCTGGAATGCTGTGTATGCTCTAACAGCAGTTGAATTTGAAAGCAAGATATCTGAAATGATGGGGGTGAACCAAGATGTTGGAACATGGTTCCAACAGTATCCGCCTCAACTTTGGGCTGTTGCATATTTTGAGGGAGTTAGGTATGGACATTTCACACTAAGTATCACAGAGTTGTTGTATAACTGGGCTCTTGAATGTCATGAGCTTCCAATAGTTCAAATGATGGAACATATTCGTCAGCAGTTAGTTACATGGTTTGATGAAAGGCGTGCTGTGGGCATGAGATTAGATTCCATTTTAATGCCATCTGCTGAGAAAAAGATCTCAGAAGCAATTGCAGATGCCCATTGTTATCAAGTGCTTCGTGCAAACGAGGTTGAGTTTGAAATTGTGTCAACTGAGCGTACAAACATTGTGGATATAAGAGCTCGGGTTTGTTCATGCCGACGTTGGCAACTTTATGGTATACCTTGTGCTCATGCCGCTGCTGCACTCATCTCCTGTGGGCAAAATGCTCAGATGTTTGCTGAGCGTTGTTTTACAGTTGTAAGCTACAGGGAAGCTTATTCTCAGATTATAATGCCTATTCCTGATAGGAGTCAGTGGAACGAGCAAGGTGAGGGGATGGCAGAAGGTGGAGGCGCCAAACTTGACATTGTAATTAGGCCGCCTAAAACTCGACGACCGCCTGGTAGGCCAAAGAAGAAGGTGTTGCGTGTAGAGAACTTAAAACGGCCAAAAAGAGTAGTTCAGTGTGGCCGTTGCCATATGTTAGGTCATTCTCAAAAGAAATGCACATTGCAACTTTGATTTAATATTTCTTTGTACATCTTCCCAGATTGTTGTAAAATTGGTAGTACTGTTGTGTCCTTGAATGACAGTCAACAGTTGTAAAGATTTAATTTGTGGGGCTTTCAACTTGTCTTTATGTCGCTTTTTATCAGACTATGTACAAGAATCAGAGCTTCAACTCAGGTTACTGGAAAGTGGAAATTAACCATATACGGAGTATAAAACTATGAGATGGGATTAAACACATGAAATAAGTGAACTCGGACAGCGGGACTACGCACGATACGAAAGTACATTGTACAAGCTCCGAATATGATTCTGTGCTTAACTGACTTTAAAATCAAATTTTGCTCTCATAGAGTTTTGCAACATTCCTAACAAAGTGGACAAAATTGTGCATACAAGGGAAAAACAGGGGTGAATTAGCATGGGGGGGAGAATTGTTATTGTTCCTCACCATTATGATTTATGAACTTGGATTGCAAACCCCTCAGCCAATGACATGATGCATTATTGTAACTGACAATGTGTATCTGTTACATGGACTGACACTATTCAGTGACTCTGTTCACCAATATCAAATAAGTTTACAAGTGCACCAGACTATAAAGAGAAATACTTCCTCCAATCTAGAATTTTTGACATTTAATTTGATTATTTACATTATTTATATACTTTGTATTAACTTTGATTAGATTGTAACTAATAAATTGTGAAGAAAATATTATACCACCTTTATGTACTTCGTATAATTTTAGTGTCTTCAAGGACTTCAACTACAGGAGTATCATAACTTTTCACATATATTATCTTTTACAAACTTTCACCTTTTACTTTTCTCAAAAAAAAAAAAAAAAAAAAAAAAAAAACTTTCACCTTTTACTTTTATCTCTCAATTTTTATACGAATACAAAAACAAATCTTAGTTTTGGTGAAAAAGCAAATGTTTTAGATAAATAAATAAACCCGGATGAACTGAGGAAGTATAAATTTAGTTTCAAGTCATTAACAATATCCTGGTTTTGGCTTTGCTGTAAGATAAAATACATCCATGCGACCATGCCTATCCTTGTTCAGAACATCAAATACAGTATACAGAAACAGTGGAGTTGCATGTCCAGTCTACTTTTCATAGATCGACAAACTAAAGGCTATCTTCCTTATCCCTTGAGGCCAAAAGGCGCAATGTGGTATCAAGCTTCATCAGAATATCATAAACTACAGAGAAAACTTGATAACAACCTACTTCTCTACTGAAGATTGCATAGAAAAACACTGGGTTAGATGATTTCCCAAACAATCCATTGAATCAACTGTTTAAAGACACCAGATGGTTGCCAACATGTATCAGAGCTTCAAAATTGATGTATATGTACTGTAGTCCAAAAATCCTTCGATTTTGAATGACTGCGTAAATAAACGTTCTAAACCAGTAACCATTGCAAAATCTCACACTTGTAACACAAATTTCATTGGTTTCCCCCCATTAGTCAAACATGTGAGGAAGAGGCCTCGCGGCCATGAAAGCATCCACCATCTGGAAGTCAAAAGAGCATTGTTAGAAAAGGATAATTTGACTACTACAAGGGCTTGTTGTAAAAGAAGCAAATAGTAAATCCAAGCAGACGTAAGCTGACAATTTTAAAGGGGACCGTAACTAGAAATAACCAGAATCTCAAGTACAGGTGAGAGATCAAGAATGACCACATATTTTCATGACTACCAATTGGTTCAACAATTTTCCCAAGTCATACCACAGATTTTCCCTATATTCACCCCGTTTCTTCTTGCATGTATGTTTGAGGGTTGTGTTACTCAGGTTGTCCAAGGGAACAAGGACAACCATGAACTCCACCAGTACATCTACAGGTAAAAGTCATCATGTACACGATTACTACAGGAGAGGACTCCACATCCATACAATGACTAATTTGCTTTTCCACACTGGAAAATCTTGTGAAGATGTATTTACAATGACTAAAGTTGCTTTTCCACACTGGAAGATCTTGTGAAGATGTATTTGGTCATTATTGACTTTTCACATTTATAGAAATTATGGTCAAGTAAAAACTATAATATACATTTTATAACTGCTCTGGTGGAACTCAGATTAATTTCTATATATCGAAAAGCACAGCAAATAATAAGTCATCACTCGCAATACACTGTTTCTGCTGTGGTTCAGAACAATTAACAACATTACATGAAGTTCACCCAAAAAAAAAAAAAAAAAAAAAAAAAAAAACCTCCCTAACAATTCAGATTAGAAGGTAGCAATTCCACATAAAAAGCTCACCTCATCAGTTTTCAGCGGCCCGAGCTCGTTGATGTCTTTCAAGTTTCAACCATCTCTGACAAAACATCAATGAGCCGCTTCTTTACCTCACCTGTCAGCATCCTTCCAGCACCATATTCCTGAAGGAATAAAGCTTTAGCATTTTATCAGGAGGAAGAAGAAATATGATGATAAAAAGTGGAAGTCCCTATTGTTAAAAGGATCTAGATACATGGACCAATGTGATGGTTATCTTACTATTTTAACATGCTCAAGCTCAGCATCATCCTCCAAAAAAAACTCCCAGATACTTGACTGGTATGTCTACCTGATTAACAATGAGAGCAATATTATATATTGGAGCTAAAACAAAGAATCAAGTTCACCATCACATACAGCATTGTCTAGTTTTAAAATTACACTTCATCCTGCCATTACAGCGAACAACTATACAGACAAGGAAAGAGGACACCAACAGAGAGCAAAAAATTTGTACAAACATTGAAGAGCAAATCCTTTGAACAAAGGCGGTACAGCAAAAGAAAAAAGGAATATTATATGCCATTCTTCTAGGTACATGGATGCAGCAATGGCCTACAATAATAAGACATGTTGTACTGTTGGATAAAGAATAGCTACCAAAAACAGGATTGACGATTAAAAAGATGAAAGTAACATCATTGTACTCCATGACACTACTTTCATCACCAAATACATCATGGTTTCCAAAATAGCTAGTGAGAACCTTTTCAGCTTCTAGCACAGGTCACTAATCCAATACAGTAAGCAACTAAACGCAACAAAAAAAATTATCAGCGAAGTACCTCTAAATTAGCTCCATACTTTCGGTGATTTTAAATAGAATCTTGCCCGCCAGAAAAAGCATATCGATTCACCTGCAGCAGCAAAAGAGAGTCTAACGATCCAAAAATAAAGCAGATGAAATAGTGCTAAAGCTTAGTACTTAGCAAGATAGGATAGCCATGCATAAGCTCCTTTAGAGATTACAGATATACTTATCCAGGAAGAACTTAAACACTCCTACCCCTTCCCTACAAAATAGTTTTGGATACCTCATCCTTGAATAATAGACCACATTTCTAAAATAAGCCACGCAAAAATATTGTCTACATGATAAAGAAAGTAATTAATTTTAAATGAAATGAAGTATTGCTGTGGCATTTTAACTCAATTTCATAAAAAAATGACCCCTGATCAAATGTACCCTATTATTAGAAAAAAGGAGAGTACTAGTTTATTCTGAATTATTAGACATAAGGATCAATGTATTTAGTCCTGATAACTCTTTTCTAAATCAAATTCCCTAGACCTATGAAACATCTTATAACTCTGTGATCCAACCGCTCAAGGTGATATATAGTCGCATATATTCCTCCTAAACAATGGGGAATGCCTTCTTCCCTTGGATATTTATAAAGTTACAGCTTAGTTTGACATATTATTCAGTCAGTGCCCCAGAAAGATTTACGAGGTAGTGGCTGAGGAGTAAATTACAAACCTTAATTTTGATGTCTTTTGCAGTATCAGTCACATATATGGCAGAATTAGGATCACTTCCAGACATTTTGCCAGCCTCGCCCTGAAATATTCAAAGCATTTAAAGAGTTTCTCATTTTAAGCATGAAGTCGTATTCATAACAAATAATCTTGTAGAGAAGTAACATCTTTTTTTCTTTTTTTTTCTTTTTTTTTTTTTTGGATGGGAAGAGAAGTAACATGAAATTGGTATGGAGAAATCCAACTAATAAACATGTATAAGCTTTGGCTAATGAGAAGAAAACAATAAAAACAAAAAATTAAAATAAAACAAAAAATTAAAAAAAATAAAAAAAACATTCCACAGCCAAGTATACAAATTACAGATACAGTAGAAATATGACTTTACCCAATTTGCATTTAACAAAAGCATAAATTTTCAACACATATAAATTCCCACAACTTCAGACAGGTGCTCCAAGGAGCCCCGACTTACCATCCAAACGACCTAGAGACAGTAATACAGTGGAGTTGTATGATTCGTGCTAGATAGGTGAACAAACATACAACTAAAATAAAACAAACTATCATACTATTGAAAAAGCATAGTAATACATGGTCTCATATACTCCCTCATCATTGTTAAGTTTTCACCTGATACCTTAAAGTCCATGTTCTTATTTTATATAATATCATGTTTGGCAAAAAAAAAAAAAACCTCTTTTATTCTTCCTTACCCCATCATGTTGTTCCACTAAATCTATTAAATAACATCCATGTTTCTAAACAACATTCTTTTTTCTATCCAAAAAGTCAAAAGGGACCAATTTTCCACCAGCTAGTTAATGCAAAAGAGCTTAATGGAACGCAGGAAGTATCATGGTGCTACTGTAAATATAAGAATACATTCTAATAGACCTTATTTATCATGTGTGTATATATGAATACATTCTAATAGACCTTATAATCAGAGACCAACTAGAACAGAAATTAGCAAGGCAAGTTGTTTCTATGCATAATATTATAATAATAAGGATATTTTTAGCCAAAGTAATACCAGATTATTTTTACCTAGGAACAAGAAATTAAAATTAAGTAATAAATAATCCGCCATTATCAATAATTCTCATCATAAGAGAAACTATTTCATATTTCATCAGAATGACTACAAAGATTAGTATGATACAATGAATTAAATCACTTAAAATCCTACATTCCCCAAACATCATGACCATAAACTCCTCAAAAAGCACACGACATGTTCATATCATGTGTCAAAATTACCTGAAGTGCAGGAAAGAAGGAAGACTCGATCAATGCAGGTTTCGATATCCTATCCGAGGAGCAACATCTCTTGCCATTCTGAAGTAAGGATCCTGGAAACTGACAAAATGGAAAGCAGGACAAATTTCTCTCAGCATAGAACTAGAGAAGTAGAGGAATAATAAGAATAGACACTTTCAAGGCCCAACCTAAGAAGACGATCTGCAAAATAAACAATCAGACCTGGTAACAGAGCATTATAGGTTAGTCGCTAGTAAGGGAAAACGAACGTGAGGATCAGGGAGAGGATCTCCTTTATCAGGTGTTACTTTCAGATGACAGGGGGACTGGAACGAAAATTTTAATAAAAGTAAAGCAATCTTGGGAGGCCTTTCTCTAGCCTGGAGCCTAGAAAAGAAAAGTCCGATCTAAGAGACATACCAGGGACCTCGCACCTCTGCACCAAGGTCTTAACAGTACAGTGCCCCTGACTCCTGTTCGAACACTAAGCAAATCAAGACCTGGGCTTGACATCCTCCAGGACTCAGGAAAATAGCCCAGACATTCACTCACTCTCACTCTCTCCACACACACACACACACACACACACACCTCTTCAATAAGAAAAAGCAAAAGGGTGGAAAATTCAGAAGAGGATAACACTGATGAAATTGCCAAAATGTCCTAACCCTAAGTTCAAACCCATCATCTTTCAAAAAAAAAGTTAAAACCCATCATGACCCGATCATAAATTCAGCTTAAATCTAACATCATGCTGGAATTTCAGTCAATGCTCAACAAGACAAAAATTACAAGATTTGAGGCCCAATGCAAATCAATGTAAGCAACCAATTAAAACAAGCAAACCAGTAAAAGCAGAATGAACGATTACTCAAAATTATAAAAATAAAAAAGAAAAATTATGATTAGACCAGGTAAAAAGAATCAACCTGGTCAATTGCACAAGGAATCAAACACCGAACATTATCTTGGCCAGCAAATAGGTGAGGGAATGAACTGGAAAAGGCAGGAGCTGCCTGCACCCACAAAAAGTATCAATCAGAAGCAAAAATCAATCAATAAAAAAATTCAAATGATTTGCTGTATAAGAAACGAATGCAGGAGACAGTTTGAAATAGCTTATTTCACTCCAAAATTCTAATTAGAGCTCATCCTAATAACACAATATTGGATACCATTGACAACAGCGTAGAGGGGTCAATTGACAGGGCATCAACTCGACCATTTTAAGCTACAAGTATAAAGGAAATCAAGGCTCCAGTAAGAAAGCAGATCAACAAAAGAGTATGACCATGAAAACACAACTCTGAATGGCAAGAGCCCATGAGACAGTATTAAAAAATCAAGAAACAATAACTTATACTAAAACTAGAAAAGGAGAGAGAAAATAGTACTTTGTGAACATGAAAGGTACCAAATGCCACAAATGCAGCGCTTCAGAGGAAGGTCCTCGACCAGTATACAAGTAAAACTTCTCACCTCTTTCGTATGCATCAAGTATCTCACTCAAATCACTACAACATCAGGAAATCAATCAAACACCAAAAATCAGGCAATTAATCAGCAAAATTAAAGAAATATAAAGAGGAGAGAAAGAAAGACCGGTGAGCGAAGAAGACGCCACGGTGGAGGAAGACGTGGGCAGGACGACCAGTGAGGTGTTCAACACGTTCGATAAGAGTAGAATCAAGACGTTGGCATCCAAGCTGGTCGATTAGTTTATCATAGTCAATTTTGCCGCCTTCTTTGGCGGATACTTCCCATGGAGTCACTACTTGTCCATTTTCTTCATCTCCTTTTACCTCCATCTTCTCACTGTCATTTGCCATTGACAATGCTTAAGCTTTCCAGTGGCAGATGCAAGAATCTTGCTTACGAATACGAAATCTTCAAACAAATACAATGAAATCAAAAGCCTAATCCAAAATACATATCAAAACTACTTATTCCAGTCTGCGCTTATGCAAATACAATAACTTAAAATAAATTACACTTGAACCCAATAAGTCTTCATGTTTTGAAATCAATATACATATACTTCCTTTGTTCTCGAAAATTTGTAACATTCCCTAATTTCGAAGTTTAATATTAATAACTACATACCCATTTTGGTTAAATAATTCTAATATTCAAAGATTTTACCTTTTACATGCCCATTTTGGTTAATTAATTCTAATATGTAAAGATTTTAAATTTACATTATGAACTACTCGTAGTTCAATTTTGTGAATCCAAATTCATACATTTCCATCCCTGAGCCATGTTACAAGTAGAAAAGATCCATTTTCATAGTAATTTCTTAAGATTAAAGGGTTATAAACAAAATCCCGCAACACATTAGCAACCAAATTCGACTCCATTATCAAATTAGAGCTTAAAAAAATCGAATAAGATTCATCTTAGTTAAGAATATCAACGATTTCTAGCAACAAAAAAGCTCGTTATAAACCTTCATATATTTAGTAATTATAATCATTAGTCCAATAGTCCACCAAAGAAGAACCCTAATTGACTATACTGAAAACTAAATTAACAATAGTGTGAAATTGATATTCAATGATTAAAAGATAATTGAAAAATAAAATCATACCTTCAGAAGTCGCTATAATGGAGAAATCAGAGTACGCTTCAACGGAGGAGATAGAGGTGCAGCGTATAAGTGAAGAGCTCCAAAGGGAAAGAGAAGTACTCCGTAAAAGAGAAGGATTAAATTTATCAAATCTAATGTATTGCTCCGTAGTATACCCTACAATACGGAGTATGTTAGTACTCGTATTATAAACTACTACGTATTAAGTTTGTGGGGAACTCACGTTCACAACTCATGTTTGAGTCCTACCTAGGGATGGCAATTTAATCCGAGTTCGATTCGAATCCGTTTAAAATTAGTTCGAATCCGAATTCGATAAAATAGATCCGAATCCGAATAGGAGGCGGATCGGATTTGGACCCTACGCAAAGTCCGACGGAGTCCGATCCGAGTCCGAATCCGATACTATGAGCATATGCTTTATAACTTGAGACAATTGTTTGCTTGTTTGTTGCAAAATTTTGTTATGTAACTTAGTGCATTATTTAAACATGTTATAATTATACTTACCTTGGTATGACAATACAAGAAATTATAGGTATATGACATTACAAAATAAAAAAATTAATCGAATCATTTCGGGGGTCCGTATAAACGGACCGGATTCGGATCCGAAAATTACGAGTCGGATCGGATTCGGACTCGGACTTTTCGGATTCGGACTCGGATTCGGATCCGAATCCAGGGTCCGTTTACTAAACGGATCGGATTTGGATTTAGCCAAATCCGACCCGAATCCGATCCGTTGTCATTCCTAGTCCTACCAACTAAATTTGCCCTTGCCCCCTCCCCTCTACTCTTAAGTGTTGACCGGCGAAGCATTAGTAGTAGTATACTCGTGGGTAGAGGTGGTTATTGGGTAGGGTAGCGCAATGATAATAGGGTGTAATCCCCCGTATTTTTAAATATTTTATAAATGAAAATTTATTTTATTTATAATATTTTTTTGTTTTTTTTCATAATTTAATTTCAAAAGTTTCAAATTATTAATCTGGGTCGAAAATTATTTGAACAAATTATTTTATGCATCTTTATTCTACAATTTATGTCCAATCACACAAGCCTAACCCATTTGTTTACTTAATCGACCCATTATTTTTATGAGGCCCAATTTTTTTTTTTACCCTACAATAATTCTCTCCTATAAATACCCCATGAATCTCCAAAAATTTCCCACACAAAAAGTTTAGTCTTATTTTCATCCTTCTTTGTTTCATTATTTTGCTTAATGTTAATTTAATTGTTTTGGGTTTTGATTTTAGTATAAAGATTATATTTTTAGTATCAAATTATATTTTAATGGTATAAAGATTATAAATTTCAGATTATATTTATGTTATAAATTTCATTTTTTATGAATTATAAACCTAGGGTTTCAATTTATTGAAAATCATGATTTTAGGGTTTTTATGAACAATTGATTTAGGGCTTTTATAGTAATGATGTTTTGAAATTTTGGTGATTATAACTACTGATTAGTTTAACTTAATTCCAGATTATTTTGAACACTTAGATTCGTGTTTTAATTTTTAGATTTCCGTTCGTTAATATTAATCCCGTTTTAATCCCGATCAGGTTCTAAACTCATCCGATTTTGACAAAAAAGTAGTGTTTTCCATGTGGAAACAACGTTTTAAGAAAGACTCACTACCTTTTGTAGTGAGCACCACCCTCTCGTGGCCAAATTCAGCCTCTAAATATGATTTTCGGGCAGTTTTTGGTTTTTAACGAAGTTTTTTTAAAATTTTATCCTTGAGTTTAAAGGGTAAGAGATAATTTAATTTTTCTATGGATAACTTAAGTATAAAGATGTATTTTGATGAAGTTTTGAAGTGGTTTTCGATTAGTTTAAAATGCTGGAATTTTATTTAAAGTAGTATAATTGTGATTTTAATAAAAGGGTGTGATTACCTATTAAAAGGGAGATTTTTAGGGGTTTTTATATAATTTTTAGATTTTTATTAGACTTTGAACTTACTGTAATTTCATGTATAAGAGTGTATTTTAAGGTTTTTATGAAGAAAAATTTAAAGAACTATATATAAGCCTTTAATTTTAACAAAAGGGAAGGTTTTAAAGTGTTGTTTGATTTGGATTTTGAAGGTTTTAAAGTAAGTTAGTATTGCTGTAAATTTGATTGATTGGGTATTGATTGAGATGTTATTATTTGGCTTAGGAGAGGAGTTTATTGAAGGTGATTTCTAGTTAGTAAAGTGGCATACCAATTCGTTTGCTCAAGGTACGTACAAGTTACGAAACCTTTCTTTTAGGTGCATGTTTAAGGACGACAGATCGAGAACTTAGTATCATGTATAGGGATGACTGAGTTAAATTGTTTGGTTATACATTGTGAATTTCGTATGACGTGCACTATTTTATATTACAAGTATTATTTGTGCTCTAATTATGCAAGGTGCGCTTAGAGGCAAAGGTATATGATTGGTGTAATGATTAATTTATTACTCATTCATGATTATGCAAGCAGGATGAGTAAAGGAAGAATTTGAGTCTTCTAAGACGAGGTTGAGGTTTTGGGGTGCCTTATGCACTCAAGGTGTTTATACACCGAGGTAGTAAAGGAATAAATAATAAATGTTGCTTGCCACTAATAAATCAAGAATTGAAATTGAAAAGTTGTTTTACTTGATTGAATTGATATTGGATTGATTGTATTGTTATGCATATGAGTCATCACCAAGTCTAAACCTGTAAATCACGTAAAGTGCAAGATGGATGAGCAATAAAACTCTGGATTGGTGCACTTCTGGAGTAATGACAATTAGGGGTTGGGGTACATGGGGTATTAGCCGTGTACTTTTCTCGAGGCCGTCTGATCTACGAGTCTCTTATTTCAAATATTTTTCAAAACTAGGAGTTAGGTGAGATCTCATACTAACTACGGTCACGGAGTCGCGCCTGTGGTCGTTAGATGTTTATTGATGTTTCCGAAAGGAGGCATGGGGTTTTTCTTTTATTGATGTTCCAAATGGAGCATGGGTTGGACAACCTTGTCTATTGCGTAATCCAATGAATAAAAATAATGATTTACCTATTATTAATTAATGGAGTCTTAGTAATATAAATAGTTGAGTCGTGTGTTGAGTCTATAATTTAATGATGCATGATGATTGATTATTAGTAGCAGGTTATGGATTTCTTAATTTATTTTGCAGCTTGTATGTACTCAGCTTTGCTGATTGCGTGCTTTGTGTGTCTTTCTTTGGTCATGGCCTTCGCCTTTTAATGACCCTGTGACGATCCAATTTTTACACTTGTAATATTGGGGAGCAGAATTATCACAGGTTCTTACACATGCAGCATTCATTTCTCTTTATAGGCACCTCCATTTCTTGGGTCTTCGTGCAGATCATTACTCCCTTACCATCCTCGCTAATTGCTACTGTCGTTTGAACTTTGTTGATTTTGGGTTCTCTGTTCTCGCTAACATTATCAAACTTGGTTTTCAACCTAACATTGTCACCTTTACTACTCTCATCAATGGCTTCATTCATTCTAATCAATTCAACAAAGCCATTCATTTGTTGGATAAAACTCTCAAGCTTGGCCTCCAACCCACATTAGTCACTTATGGTTCTATGTTCAAAGGTCTATGTAGGTCCGGTGATAATGCTGGTGCTCTCAAACTCCTTACAAATATGGAGTCTTATGGACATTGTATGCCTAATGTTGTCATATATAACACCATCATTGATAGCCTCTGTAAAGACCATTGATTACCTCAGGCTCTCCATCTTTTCAAGGAGATGAAAGTCAAGGGAATTTCCCCTAATGTTGTCACCTATACTACCTTAATTCGAGGTATGTGCACTTTGGGGCAACAGAAAGAGGCCCAAGAAATGCTGACTGAGATGTTGAGGAACAACATAACTCCTGACATTGAGACCTACAGCATGTTCATTGACATGTATTGTAAAGATGGTAAGGTTGGTGAAGCACGGGACATTTTTGAATACATGACTAAGATAGGATTGGTTCCCAATATCATCACTTACAGCGCACTGTTAGATGGATATTGTTTACGTGGTGAGATGGATGAAGCTGAAAAGCTTATGGATTTGATGGTTGAAAATGGTTGCAAACCTAATGTTGTTACTTACAACAGCTTAATCAATGGCTATTGCAAGTCTAAAAAGATAGACAAAGCTCTTGGTCTGCTCCAAGAGATGCATTGTAACGGATTATCCCCTGATGTTATCACGTACAGCACTCTTATAGATGCCTTGTGCAAAGACAACCAGCTCAAGCTTGCACACCAGTTTTTCAAGGAAATGGAAGCTCATGGACTAAAGCCAAATATCTTTACTTGGAGCTCATTGCTTGATGGCATGTGTAGGAATGCAAAAATAGATGAGGCAATCGCAACACTGAAGCAAATGGAGAATACTGGAGTGGTCCCTAATATGGTTACATACAGAATCCTAATAGATGGTTTGTGTGAAGCTAATCGCCTTAGAGAAGCAGTGGACATTTTCTCCTTTCTCACAACTAAAGGGCTGCATGATGTGCGTGCTTACACCATAATGATAAAAGGGTTTTGTAAAGAAGGGTTGCTAGCTAAAGCCGATGAACTGTTGAAGAATATGGAGGACAATGGATGCTTTTCAAATGAATGTACCTTCAATACAATTATTAGAGGATTTATAAATGGAAAAGATGTTAGGAGAGCTTTAGAGCTTGTCACCTTAATGAGAAACAAAGAGTTTGCTGCTGATAATCACACTATATCATCATTTGTGGGCTTACTCACTGATCCAAATATCAGTGATGCAGACAAGGATTTGCTGAAAAAGTTTTTTTAGAACTGAGTTTGTGATAGTAGCAAAGGTGGAAGGAGCTACGAGTAAAGCATATGGGATCAGCTGTGAGCATGTGAGTATGTGACAGAGCTGAGAAAACAGCCATCGCAAGTGAAATTTGTAAGTCACGTGCTTAATGTGTTTCAATCGATTGTAGGCAATAACCTTAATGCCTGTGATTTGGAGCATATGCCTGTGATAACATCAGTCTTCTTAATTTTTTTTTTGCAAAGGGGTCAATTTTCCCATTTACATAATTAAATTACACATGGTATACGATGCAATTATTGTACAGTAGGATCTACTAAGTTTTGTTCCATTCGCTGGAAATGTGTTATTTGAATTTCCTGAGGCTTGTTTTAGCTTTCTGGTCTGTAGAATAACAAGCCATTGAAATCATTGTTATTTTAGTGTAATTTTGCTTCGTCAGGGTACTGTATGTAAGCTGAACTGAACTCGCGTTTTAAGCCAAGAATCAGTTCATTTTAACATGCTGTCTTTTGTTTATTTCTTCTCTGTTTTTCCATTCTGGACAAAAAAAGAAAAGAATCAAAAAGTGTGAAAAACATCAGGTTTAGCAATCAATTGGAGCTGGTTAGGCTGCTATTTCAGATTGATCCAACCAGCCTGATTCACTTTTCATACGAAACAAATCTAGACGTGAAAACAATAAAAATAGATACAATAAATGTAGTGTATTCCATCTCTGTTAAATCATTTCTACCTTCGACATGAAAGTCACCATCAAGAACATCAATCTTAATCTTCAGAGAAGATTCAGGGCCAAAATCAACTCTGTTGTCTGACTCATCAAGCTACTCCACTTCAAGTTAACGTCTTGATCTTCTATTTTGGTCATGGTAAAGAGTGTAGCAGGTAAATTACACCCTTAAACTGCATTTTCAAGCACCTTGATGCAGATGGCTTAGCCTGTTGAGGCAACGTTAACTGTTATAAGTTGTTGGTGGATCATATAGAATTTAGATTCGTTCCTGACCGTAAATTCTTGCACCAGGCCTTACTCCAAAAGTCAGGTCTATGAACAGTAAGAACCCTGGTGTGATATTTACAACAGACATCGTGAGTGAATGTTGGAAAGTGGTAAGTCATATATTTGATGTTTTTTTTATTGATTGTTGGCAAAGACCTTAACGTTTGTGATTTGGAACATATGAAGCAAATGTGGATTAACCTGTGAAATTTGTATCCAATTGCTGTGCTTGCTTTCCATCTGCTAGTGAGTTGCATTTATTTTCTTATTACCTGATAACTTCCTTTGTATATTATCAGTAGTAGAGTTCAAGTTTAGTTGTATCTAAGCAATGGCACAAATACAAGAACATGACATTAAAGATTGATAACACCAGTTGTGTTTACCTTGCAAAGGAGTCCATCTAACCATTGTATTTTGTATGTAATTACACTTGTTGGCTTGTCGCACACATCTACTTAGTTTAATCCATTACTTGAGATGCGTTAATTGTATTTCCTGAGGCATATTTCAGCTTTCTGCAACATAACTACTTGTAGTCGTTGAAATTGCTGTGTCATTGAAGATTTTGCTTCTTCAAGGTACTAGGAACTTGCTGAATTTAATTCATGTTTTGATCTGATCACATAGCATAGTTATAAGTTTGAAATCATGTCATTTTCACCTGGTGTTCTTTTGTTATTTTCTTCTCTTTTTCTCATTCTGAAAAAAAGAAGAAAAGAATGAAGCAAAAGGGGTTTTAAAAAAAGTGTGTAGAATTGTGATATGCTTGTGAGTTAGTAATTTAGACTGCACTGCTTTTTAGTCATCTGAAGCTTTCAGTATAGAAAACAAGGTTTATGCTTGAATGGAAAAACAATCCAATTGACTAGATTGTGCAACAAATCAGCACTGCGAAGAAGTATTAATACACTAGTTTTGGCCGGGTGTGAGGCTGATCAAAGCAAACCAACCCAACAATGTTAAAAGATAATGCACATAAGGCTGCTCAAGTTATAACATTCAGTAAACACCAAAAAACCTACCAGACACCAATATATTTCAACATGCATGGTAAAATATCTTGTATAGAAGCTGAAATACAGTATAGTTTAGTTTTCCAACAAGGCATGGACAAAACCCACCAAAGATGAAATGGGGTTGTAACTTATTGAGTGAATAATTGTGCTTAAGTGGGACTCAAAATCTCAAACATTTGGGAAATGGGGTAATATAAGAGAAAAAATTGGTGCATAAAAATTAAAACATTTAAGTAGATTAAGCAAAATGAGTCACGCACTCCAATATTTAGTGAAAAAAAACATCAAAAACAGGGAAGGAAATATGTTAAGAGACTAATAGAGTTGTAGAGCATGGGCATACAATCATACATATCAAAGTTGTCCTTTGTTTATGAGTAATTACTACTCCTTCATTGTTTTAATAAGTGTTACACTTACCAAATCTAACCGTGTTTTAATAAGTGTTACACTTCCTTTTTTGGCAAAAAACTATATTATAATATTATATCTCTCTCCTCTCATGGTACCCACCCAAACCCACTATTGCTTTTTTTATTATATCTTTCCTCTCACATTAATTACTTTTCAATAAACTATTAACCTCGCTATCTTTCTTTTACAATTTTTTAATACTCCAACTACCCCACTTACCTCTTATTTTATTTACGTCAATTAAATTGACTAAAACTATGTACCGGTCAAACTGTAACACTTAAAAAACCACGGAGGGAGTAGTATTTTGTGCCCGCAATGCGTGTAAATCATGAAACCGACATATACAGATGATTTTACAGTAGTCGTACGAACCAATGAACCATAGACTTAACTATGTGGCAAGACCGTAGGATGTGATTGGATGTACTTACTCATGTCATCTTTAACTTTTCAATGTCTAATTTAATTAAAATTCATTTTTAATTTTGAATTCTGAAATGCATTTTTTTTCAAAAATAAAATATTTTAATTTCTATTTTTTTTAAAATTCATAATAATTTCAGAAAATCAAAATTAAATAAATAAAAAATGAGGTGATGGGGTGGTTTGGCCCATTTCCCCCATTGAAATGGACCGGTTCGAGTTTGATATGGACAACCAAATTTCAATCTAGATTGTAAAAATAATCCAATTCAATTTAAAACCATTAATTTATTAATCAGGTCGCATTTTACCAGGCTTAATGGATGTCTTTGATCCAAACATCCATAACCTACTCATAAACTTACAATTTTTTTAATAGACCTAATTATTAGATAGGATAGCCCGATGAGTGTAGAGATTGAACCAAATATTTTATTAAACATAGTCTATTGGATATAGTGGTACATAGCTAAAATGTAGTCCAATTAAATAGAAAAATAAAATAAAAATGTAAAAAAAAATTACATGAATAATCTCTTATTCACTTGTGCTTATAGAGTACTTTTTTTTCTCTCACCTCCATTTTTTTTCGTTGCTCATTAGTTAGCTCGTCATTAACGACCTGCTATTGACTTAGTGATCCACATTGGCTTGATCCACGAAATTCCAATCAAATGTGACCCTCTTTAGAATTTAGACCCCATCCACTATCAACCCCTCACCAACTCTAACCTGATTGGGCCAATAAATAGGTCAATTCATGACGATGCTAAATTAAGGTAAATTTTACTACCACTGATTCACTTTAGATGTATCATTTTGACTTTTTTTTTATTTTTTTTTTATTTTGTGAGATTACAACTTTAACCATTAGTAAAATATATACAGTAAACTTAAATTATATTTTGAAATTATACATTGAAACCAAACCAACAAACATATTTACCTTTAGGTAAATTTTTTTATTTATAAGTAAAACCTTAGTTAAATTATCATAAATCAACATTATTTGTCAGCAAATGAATAATGCAAAAGATTAAAATAGTGTATCTTAAACGGATGGATGTAGTATTTAGTTTTTCAATAATTGCACGTGCCTTAAATCTAAGCATTTTGAGGCCCCACCAATCCACAATGCATGATGCATGAAATAGGAGCTCAAAAATCATAAAATGTGCTAATCCCATCAAAAAAATTGAGTTCAATGAACTAATAATATGCACTTTGCGATTTGATCCGTCATCAATACAAATCTAAGATGGGCCCCACCCATGATTGATGAAGCGTGATCCATTTTATTCAATATTCAATTCCACGGTATCCTCTAGAAGGATCCACGTATTCTACTCGGGTCAAGTGAACCTAAAGATGGGTGGAATTATGTGGAGGTAATATCTCCATTTTTGTTTCCAAACCTCCATTCTAAAGTATTGCTTTTCTTCCTCATTTAGTTAATCAAATGCTACTTATACTTTGATCTACTTAACTTATTATAATAAATTTTAGCTTACAAAAACTATAAGTTCCTTAAAATTAAGGTGGGTTATATAACAACGATGACATAAAATCATGCATGTTAAGTAAAGCTCAATAAATGTTAAACAACTTCGATGAGATTGCAAAGAAATATAAGATAAGGAAAATATATCTTTGTTTTTAATTAATACCCCATTCAATTTAAATTGCCCCATTTTGACTTGACATACTTACGACGTAACAAAACTTTGACAAATAATAATTGATCTTCGATAAGTATGGATTATAAATGTTAATGTTCGAAAACAATAATACAATAAGACAATTCCAATAAACATCCACATGACTATATTTTTGTGATCAAAATAAAGCATGTAATAATCCAAAGATCAAATCAAGACACTTATTAAAAAAAAAAATTAAAAAAAAAATAAGGGAGAAAATATAAGACATTTTTCAATTTGTGAATATAGCATTTTTTATTTTAATTCTATTAACTAGCTAGAGACCACAAAAATCAATTGAAGCAATTTCATTTCATCTATCACCATGCAATATAATCATAATCCCTTTCTTATTTGGATTGGAAAATTTGATTTTCTTTTTAGGGAGAAAGGGTGTTGCTTTAGAGGGGAAAAACTAAAGATGGGACCAAAAAATGTCATATTTCCACTAAAACTAACAATTGAAAATGACATGCGGAATCTAAGTCCAACTTTGTACCTGATTTAGAAAGGGAAAGTGACCAATCAAGCACATAAAATCTACTCATTCCCTCAAAAACAAAAAAAATAAAACAAAAATAAAAGGTTCCCTAAATTCCATCATTATTACAAATAGACGTTATTATATAACATCATATAAATGATTGGGAGACTGTAGATTGGATTTTATTTCAAACTATCAAAAATCACTTTAATTTAATCTATCTAATTTAATTTGTAAGCATGTCATTTTCATCATAGTTTATGCGCCTATCTATATCTTTTATCTTTCTTCTTTGTTGGAGTTGCCGACTTTTTCCTCTTTGTCACACTCAAACCTAGTGTGAATATGAATATTGAATAATGTCCTACTTATAAAAGTGTTTGCACGTCCAAGATTTGCAAATAAATACACTAATTAAGGTTATCATATTTTAAGAGGACTACTTATATTTTTATTAGCACGCACGAATTTCTTTTATTAGTGATGTTCTTTTTATGCAAAGATTGGATTAGCTTAGTGTCATTTCGCGTATTGTTCTATTTCTTCTTTTGTGCTTTACACAAAGATTATACGTCATGGGTTCTAAAAAAAAAATAAAAATAAAAAAAAGATTGTACGTCATAGTGGTTATTGTAGACTTGTAGTATGATCTTCACCACAAAGCCATTATAGATTTATAGCAAATATGAATGTGTAGTCGATTACAAAAACTCATATTATAAGGGGTTAATTAAACTAGATGAGCTCATTTATATGCATGCATGGATCATATTAGTGGTCCATCTAAATTTTTTTGATTGAGAGATGAGATATGACCTATATATGTTCATTTGTCAGGATCACTAACCATGATGATAAAGATTTGACAAAATGTGCACGTATATTTGAGTTATTTTAATGAAAAATGGTGACGTTATTGGCTATATATAATTGTGACTTACCAACTTTATGTCAATTATTCCAACTCCAATCGAGCTTATTTATATATAAAATATCGTCTATAGACCAAATATGAGTTTAAGGCATATAATGTGTATTGTAGTGTACTAGTGTATAATATGTATGTTGATGAGATGCATTTATGGCCTCTCTATTTCCATGGTTTCCTTGACCTTGATCGATCACATGTACTGATTTGAAGTTGATACATTTTTCGTTTGCCAACTTTTACTACTCCAATCTTATTATAATATTTTATTCAAACTAGTGCCAAATCCAACAATTTAATTTTAACACAACTTTAACTATTCTAACCCGAAATCCACATGTATAAATCTGGTGACTAAGCTACTTAACAATGCTAACTCTTAATACCATATCAAAGGAATTTATATAAAGCTTAAATTTGTAGTTAAAGCTCCAAGATTAATAATTTTTGTGTACTATTAATTACCGGCCAAGAGAGCTTAGCTAATTAAATTGATATGTGCACCGACTTTCATAGAATATAACTGATATGTGTTCAATTTTCAATTGACAAGTACAAATTAAGCTCCAAACTGTACATTTAAAAAAAGAACGGAAAAATTATGGTATTTCAGTATAAACTTTAATCCATTGTAAGGTCATGGTGAATTGCTACATAACTTGGTAAAAAAATGATGAGTGAGGTACCTTAAATTGGCAATGTCAATACAACGTGATTGCCGTCCTACCAGTTTAAACAACTAACCCCACTTTAAAAACTAATCATTCGAAAGAGACTAAAATTTCAATCGATCACTTCAATTCGTTGACTAAAACTTTAGTGAAATTTACAGTACATGTACTCGATATCTCGATCACATGATTAATGATTGCGCAGGGTGTGGAAATTATGGGTTCATCAGTCCAAACTATGAATGAAGTCTTCCAAATTTCATACATGTAAAGTTAAATAAAGTTAGTTATTGCTTTGTACTATTACAACTTGAACATTTTTATTCTTTTGGTGGTGTAGAATTGAAGTTTTCCCACTATAAGATAAGAGTTGTAAATAATTGGTGCATATAAAAGGAAACTAAAAGTGTATTTTTAGAAATTTTATAAATAAATTTATAAAATAGCTTGTAACATCATTTTCTTTATCCCATGTCAATTGTCAAGGGACCCCTAATCATGAAATTATATGTTATTGTAGGATAATAAAAACATGGCTAATATATTTATTTGAATAGTTTATTTACAAACTTTGATTGAAAAAATGACAATTTGATATCTTGGAATTGCAATCCTCCTACATGAGTACAATTATATAGGCGCGCTATATTCTAAAGTTGTCCATTTGATTCGTTAATTTACCTTATTGTACTTCATGTCATGCGAGTTTGTCAAAATTATGTGGTTAAATGCGAACTAATTAATATATTATGTGTGTATAAAAATGGTTCATTTATTCATACAATTAGACTAGAGATGAAGATTAGAATTTCATATATCAAATATAGAAGGGATCATGGATGCATTGTACACACATCATCATCAAGTGATGTGCATGTATAGGTGAAACATGTCTTGCATGCTACTCCTTTGGTATCAAAAGATAAAATGTTCCGTTTCAAAACAAGAGAAACTAAAATATTTTAAGTCCCCTTTTTTTTAAAAAAAAAAAATTATTTATGTTACAATGTCTAAGATATATATGTCTTGTTTACTATATTCCTCCCAAATGAGACAGGGCTATACACATCTCTCGCTCTACCCTCACAACATATATCAGTTGCCATTAAGAACCCTTGTCAATACATAATTTAATTTACAGCTTCCTTATAAAAATAACTAGGTTCGGGCCTAGGCAACCCGAAACAAAGAGAAACAAGGTTTGGGAGAACGGCCCAACAAACCTAGGCTCTGATACCATGTTAAATTTTAAAACAATATGAAATGGACCTGAGCAACCCGCGAATAAGGAAGAGGAGAGTTCGGTCCACAAACAAGGATTAGGAGCTTCCATTTATACTAAAATCAATTGGCAATAGTAGGAGTAACTCCTCTACCTCATAAAGTGAAACACCTCTCCTCTTTCTCCAATATGGATCACTCACAAGTGGGGTACAATGGGTTTCAACATGATCACTTGATTTTTATGATTTTTTTGTCTTTCTTTAAATCACTTTAAAAGAAAAAAAAAAGATAATATTTTTTTGTAAAAGAGTAATATTTTTTTTAGTTAATTTTATCTTTCAAATCTCATTAATACACTAAAAATCCTTAAGTACTTTTTCTATTAAAACTAAAATTGCTTGTATTTGTAGATGAGAAAAACAAACCCTTTATTGATCTCAACTTCTTGGTATTTCTGTAATTATTTTATTTCTTTTAATATAATTATAGTCTGTTTTTGAGGTGTATATAAGCCATAAATCCTCATCCTAAAGAGTCTAATTTGATCTCACAATCTCAAACATTAGTCAATATTTTAATTGATGCGATCTAAACAATCGTTTTATAGTATTTTTAATGAGATTTGAACTTGCAACCTCAAGACCTCAAACAATGGTCGATATTTTTTATTTTTAATTGATACAAGCTAAGCGATCGCTTTAAAAGGGTATTTTAATCGATATATCTTACGAAGTACAATCTTAGGTTGGAGGCTTGGAGCATGACGGCTGGTGAGTAAGAGAAGCAAAGTGTTAGTCAAAATCAGCCGTCACATACGTGGGCCAAAACTTTCCGATACTCGTGGCTTTCTTCATATAATTTGCGTCACTTTCAGGTTTCATCACTTTCGTAATTTCTATTCTAAATCCCTATCATTAAGCTCTTAGCATTCTAATCATTAAATTCATTTGACAAGGGATTTTCAAAAAGCATAATTCTTGACTGGCTATTCAATTTTTGTTTTCTTTAGCAATCGGAATTATAATCATTGTTAGAATAGTGCTAATTATTAGAAAGTAACATCTAGTATGTAACACCTTCGTTACCTTATCCATGGGTTATTAGGGTAAAAGATGTCAAAAACTAATCCGATCAACTTGAAAAATACATAATCAACTTTTAACACGTAGACACAAAAAAATAACTTGACTAAACTTTGAAATACACCCTACCCAGATACTCGAATTAATACCTCTACATCAGATCTGAAACACTTAAGTGTTACACGTTTTTTTGGGATCATTCAAAGTGTCACATAAAAAAAAAATGTCACATAAGAAAAAATAAAATCATTTAAAATCTATAATATAATAAAAGAAAGGTTCATAATTTATTTCATAATTAAAGAATCAACAAATGAGAATTGAGTTTTGGAATTGGTTATATTTATTTAATTATAATAATTTGCTTTTATTGATAGAATATTGAGAGGTTATTAGGGTTTTATTATACAGCCAGTTGGTGTTACCCTTAACACACTGTTTAATTATATAATAATAAACCATTCTCATTTGTCAATGTTAAGATAAATTCTCTTAGAAAAAAAATATATATATATTTTTAATCAATTTTACATTCCATATCCATTCATTGGTTTATACTTACATGACAATTATAAATATTCATTATCATTGGTATATATTAACCATTTTAATTTGCTTATGTGGCACTTACGTTGAGTGCTCTCAAAATTTGCCTCACCTCCTTCCTTTGTTTTACCTCCAGGTACAAATCTGTATAACCTAATTGCTTCTATAATATTTGTTGAAGAAAATCAGGAAAAAAAAAAAAAAAAAAAAAAAAAAAAAACCATGCGGCGCAGAAGTGATTATAAAAGAAGCAACCGTAGTCAAAGAAGAGTCGTAACCTCGCATTTGCATAACAATAATAATTGGCTACTTAGAAATTATACATTTCTCTCTCTTCTAGTCTTCTCCTATATTCTCTCGTTTGTTTTCTCCTAGATTCACGACCCTATTTCTCGACCTCCTGCTAAAAGCCTAAAACTTACTCAGTCACTAATCCATTGCATACTCTCAATTCCATCATATTTTTATCATGAATAATTATAGCTATAATAATTATGGTGATTATGATTGGTATAACTCTTCTTCTTCTAATCAAGGATCTTATTATCAGAGCAACGAAAACTATTATCAGAGCAACGAAAACAATGATGTTACTGTCAACAATGATGGTGGACAGTTTTTTGCTGATAATTCTCAACTCCAATCCTCTGTCGATGTTCCGGTACTTTTTTTAATTTTATAAACTTCTTATAACTATTTTTTTCTCACTTTGTAAAGCTCTCAACCCTGATTCGGGATTTTAATATTTGGTAATTCTCAGATCTCCCATAATATAGTTTTTGATAATATAGTTCTGGAGTATATTGGTTTTTGTTTTTCTTTTGGTTGAAATGCGAATGCATTGATTTATTTGCATTTGTGAATAATTTTTTTGGTTTGTTCTATTAACAAAGATCTTATTTTTGTTTGTGGTTTTTTTTAGGGCTTGCAGATGTAAAAAATAATAATAATAATAATAATAATAATAATGTTTATATAACGTTATTAAGAAGAGGTCATTGATAAAAGTTTTTTTTTTATTGATTTGTACTCTTTTTTTTATTCGATAAGATAAACAAATTATTTTTGGGATTACATTCGAAGTTATGATGATATATAAATTGTTAATGATCTAATCATCTTTTGAGATGCATAAACAAGTATATCTACTTGTGATTTTGTGGAATCATACTCATTATTTATTCAATGGTATGAAAAAGTATATTTCACGATTTTGATTTTTCAAGATCACGTCTGCATGGGATTCTTTGTTAATGCCAAATAATGTATTCTATAATTCTGCGTACGTGTACCCTTGGCGGCGTGTGTGTAGTGTGTCGTACAAATTGTCATACACACGTCGTCAGCTAATCCTTGTTCCAGTTATAGCTATGTATGTCATACACAATTAATAATGTTATAGTAGTGCTAAAAGATGTATTATGACTGAATTTTGTTACTGTTGGTATGTAGAAACTTGACGCAGAAAGTGCTAAACGTGAAACTAAACTTGGGTTGAGGCTGACCAAGACACCATCATTGGTGAATTTGCTAAGTAATGCTCTTCCAAGAGATAACAACTTACCCGGTTCTTCGGAAAAGCTCAAGGCTGCTAATTTTCCTGCTATGTCTCTCCATATTGGCCCTTGGATGGTAATTTGATTTTGACAAGCCTCAATTTGTACTTGTATATCATATTCTATGCTCACATTATTATTGTTTTGTACTTCTTGAACCAATTATTAATTATGGTAAATGCATCTTATTGATGCAGTGTTTTGATTTTGAATTGAATTAGATAGCGTATTTCGTTCTTTACCATACTTCTATAACATACACCTACCATTAGGTTATAATTCAGAATGGTTGGCTAGCTAGAACAATTGGCCTTGTTAATTCTTCGCTATTCAAACATGGTCAGGGTCAAATCTCACTAAGGTCATCTTAGCTTAATAGGAGGGAATTTCCTAAACCCCCCCCCCCCCCCCCTCCCCTCTTTGGATGTGCCTTCCCTACTAGGTTATAGAAGAAAAAAAAATAGTTCCTCAAGGCGCGGCCTCTGATCTAGATAATCGTGATACGTTTATCTTCAACGTGACCTATATTTCATGACTTCAAACATATCTAGGCTACCATACTTATCTTTGTTGCCTTGTGCTATGCTTGGACCAGTCCATTATATTACAAATTGCATACTCAATAGGGTGATAACATTAATGTGATCAACAGAGAGTCTCAAGGCATGAAGGAGAATTAATAGCCAAGTGCTACTTCAAAAAACGGCAATTAGTTTGGGAAGTTTTAAATGGCAACTTGAAGAGCAAGATTGAGTTTCAATGGTCTAACATTGCAGCCATTAACGCTACGTTTGATGTTGATGGCGGTCCAGCAGTTCTTGATGTCATGGTTAGTTTTCAACTCATCTGCCACACACTCTTGAATGTTTTTAATCACTCAACAATTGTAAATAATTTTTATTTTTAGGTTATATTTTTGTTAGATGTCATGAGTTATTTTAAAGAGATTTATTAGGGTAGATCTGTACTTAAGCTAGGATTTATTCCCTCAAAAAAAAGCTAGGATTTATGTTTGGATTTTACTAGATAATGTCCAAACTATGATAGATTTTAAAATTAATATCGCGTAATAATTGAAATATAGAAGGCTCTATACATAAATAGGCCAATAGTCTACCATAAATAAATATATAATGAAGTTTTTAGATAAATCGAAAACTCCCTCCAAAAAAGTTTCCCTAACTAAGTAAAGGTATATATATTGGCTTATTTATAGTCTACCGAGTAATCCCTAACTGAGTAAAACCCCTAACCAACCGAATAATCCCTGACCGACCAAGTAACCCCTATCAAGTAATTTCGAACATTATTTTCAAAAAAAATTATGAAAGTTTACCTTTATAGTTGATGTTAGTATTCAATTTATTCATTAGAGATTAAGTAAATTTTGGGTTATTGAGAGTTACTGTTTTGTCGAGAAAAGCAATGGAACTGAGAAAGCAAATCTTAGTTGAATACAAATACTTCATATTAATTTGAGAAAGATTAGTACTCTTCATATCTTTGTGCTACTTACAAATAAACATACAACCACCAAAGTTACAATTAAAGACCATCATTTACATTCTCAAGTAAGGAAAATATCATCGAAGTCTTCATCATCAATCTATAAGACCATACTCACGCAAGAAAGTACTACTCCACCTTCTTTCTTTTCAAGAAGTCTACTTTCTTGTTTTAGGAAACACATCACTGTCTAGCTCTTGGAGGAATTCCCTGCATTCATCATATGAGTGAGGGATAGCTCAAGTGGTTAGAGCTTTCTTCCCGATTTCAGAAGATCCTAGGATTGATTCTCATCCCCGCCCTTGTGGCTCTTTAAACACTTTGTTAGTTCATCCCACACTTCGTTCCTCATAGTTATTCCCTTTATTGCTCTTTCACAATCAGGAATGATGATTCTTTGAGTAATTCCTTTTCCTTTGCACCATTTAAGGGTATATAAGATGGCCAAGGTTTCCCCCCATATTGGAGAGGGACATTGGATATCCATGGTCATTTCATCCACCCAATAATCATTATGGTCTCTGCATGAGCGCCCTATACCTGTAGACAAAGAGTTAGAAGAAAAAGAGGCATAAATGACAAGTTGGTTTTGGTTTTATGATAAGGAACAGGGGAATTGAAAGTGTTTGATCTAGCACTGTGACAATTTATTGGATGGACCATAGTTTATTGTTTAACCTTTCTACGGTTTCCTCCCTCTATTGCAGTTGGAAAAGCCTCCCTTGTTCTTCCACGAAATCAAGCCACAACCTAGGAAGCATACGAATTGGGAACAATCTGAAGATTTCACAGATAAACAAGCTTCTTTGATAAGGTATACATACATACCTCAAATTAATTTATCATCTCACTGATTACATATTAGTTCAAATCAACACATTCTTCTATCTATCAAATTAATTATTTTCACCCCTTGTAGGAAACATAAACTTGTCTTTGCCCCTGGAATCTTGGAAAAGCATTACTTCAAAATTATACAAGCTGACTCTAAGTTGCATCATATAAGCCAACAACCTTTCCCATATCAAGCTAGTATATACTTCAACGAAATTCACTTCTCGAACCAGCTTTGCTACAATAATCTCCCTGCCGCGATTCCTCCACAAATTCCAATAAATCATCCTACAGGTTCGTACTTCACACTTCTTAATAAGTTTGTTACGTTCTTGCTTTTGTTTTAGTACGTTCACAATCTTACCTAAAGTAACTCATCGCCTTCTAATTATTTTCTTTCTTGAATTGATTTAGTTATGGATTTTTCGAGCCATATCACAAGTGCAAATTATCCAAATCATCAAGATCTTTCACCCAGCAACAATGATCTTCAATTCGCAAATGCATCATCTATGAGCCAAGAGAGTAGTGCACATTTTCAGCAAGCCGGGTTAGCATACCCATGTATAAATGATGTTCCTGTGACAAATGATGTAGGATTAAATCCATTAGGTTATCTGCTACCATATGACTGTCTACAACAAATGGATGCAGTGGAGAGTTGTCTTCAGTACATGGGAGATTCGTCTCATCATTCAAGTTACGACTATGAGGATAGCATTGCAGATCAGCATCAATCAATAAGCCATGAATATCAAAGTCATCAACATTATGATTATTACAATTACAATCAAGAGGACATCAATAGATTAAGGTGATTAATGCTCTCTCCATATTTTATTACTTGCTCCACTTTTCTTTTGCGGCCGTATTAGATTAGCTGCTCCGTTTTCTTTTTTTGGAAACTTATAGCAATATTTTATTATTTTGAGCTATCATGCAATGCATTAAATTACATGCATATGCTATGGTAGATCAGGTTTGTAGCTAAGGAAATCTTTTAACTATTTGAATAAGAAGTGTGAAAAATTATGTATTTTTTTGAATATATTTTCATTAATACTTTCCTCTTGTAGCTTCTTATACATACACAGCCCTTAGAGTTATGTATAGCATTTTTCTTTTTTTATTGTTGATCACGGATTCTATTCAAGGGAAAAATTTCTCATTGAACTCAAGTCATATAATTTATTACAGTTATCTATCTTGTGATTGCATGCCCTAGCTTTGCTAGCTACAGAACAAGACAATTTTCGAAAGAATCTGATCCATCGGTTAATGACAAAGCGTCTTTAAAACTAAAAATGTGTAGCATGCTTACCTAAGGCCTGCTCAAAATTAGGCGGAGTTGGGTCGGGCCAGTCATGATCAGGTCTAGCTTAAAACGGACAATTACAAGTGGTCAGAGTTAAAATTACAAGTGATCAGTTTCATAGTCCTGAAGCAATAGGCTCCACTTGCATTGTGTGGGTGAGGCCCTCAATGTGACCTCGTGATCAAAGATCATATCTAGTGTTAATGCTTCTCCTATATACTAAATTTTAAAGCAAAAACTTATCAAATTTAATAATGTTTCTTTAAAATTTTTGTATAACTAGTAATGGGAGCGAGCACATTCCCAATTTTGTACATATAAATTTGCATATGTGGTTATTGCGCATTGGCGTGATAAGATTTTTCAATTTGTATAGTTCGTCTATTGTATGCATGTGAATTGGATTCATTTTGTTAGGTATTAAGTGGCCCAAATCTTTGAGAAGCCCAAAAGCATTTTTCATGCTTCTAAGAGTATGTCGGTGCACACACTTAGGGCCTGTTCACATTTACTGAATTGAGCTGAGCTGAAGTGATTGGAGCTGAACTGAATGAGCTGAAATGAATATTTTATAAGAGAGGGAAATTAAGAGCTGAACTAAACTGATTGAAGCTAAACTGAACTGAAATTAAGTAAATGTGAACCGGCCCAGAAAACTCTTCCTAAAATATCATCACTCAACCACCATAATCCACCGACTTCAACAACTATAAATAGTTGGAGTTTGGTTCATTTTTTGTTCATCCACAAAAACTTGATCATTCCACATATATTGCCATACTACATAAAAGCCTTCTTACTAAACTAATTTCCTTATACATATTTCCTCTTTGTATAATTCCACT
Source organism: Chenopodium album (assembly GCF_948465745.1). Classification (NCBI taxonomy): domain Eukaryota; kingdom Viridiplantae; phylum Streptophyta; class Magnoliopsida; order Caryophyllales; family Amaranthaceae; genus Chenopodium; species Chenopodium album. The sequence goes on from NC_137855.1 coordinate 6,494,294, forward strand.
ATTCCTTTTCAATACCCTCAAGTGAGTTCCCTATTCGTGAGAGTTTTATTGTAATATTTCTCACCCTAATAAGGTAGGGACTTTGTACTCTAATTTGATATAGTGGATTCATTTTTAAAGTGCCCGTTGTGTGTTATTTTCTAAATAGATTTTTCTTGCCGATTATACTTTGTCAATTTCTCGACGAAACACGTTTTTGCTAGCGCTCTTACCCTTACACATTTGTATGGCAATTGGTTAGTATTTTCTATAATTAATAATAGGGAATGACTAACTTGTTTGCTAAAGGAATTAAATGAGAAACCAATTATTTATCAATGAATCCCTGCAAAAGATTTCAGCCAAAAAAAAAAAATGAAGCAAAATCACTAATAGATCATATTAAAGTGTTATTTGAATACGTCAAAGAACCTATATATTAATAAGTAAAATCATTCTGTAATCTAGTATATATTAATGAACCATTCTATAATATATAATATATAAGTAATTGTTTATCATTAACAATATAAGTCATTTACAAACAAAAATGCTTTTAAAAACAAATCCTAAAAAAGTAAAAATCATAAAATTTAATGTGTTCAGGTACTGTTTTAATTTTATAATCCTCTTATAACTAAATTCGCTCACTTTGTAAATCTTTCAAATTCGGGTTTTAATATTTGATAATGCTCATTTTCACCTCAATAAGATATGAGATTTCGAACCTTACCATGTTAGTGTGTTGGTATAGTCATTTTTATTTTTTTTGGTTGAAATACGAATGCATTGATTTACTACATCTATTTCATATTATATGCAACTTTGTGGTATTATTTGTGAGATATATAAAGTATTCCAAAGTTGTAAAAAATATGAAACAGGTGTAATATTTGCATTTATGAACAAAGAAGTTTTTATTTTTACTCACATTGGAAGAACCCTAATTGTAATCTTTTTTCCAAAATAAAAATGCAATATACAAACTCTAAATTTTTGTATACTTGTCTAAACTCTAAATTTTTGCGTTTGAAAAATACAATGAATAACAAAATCTGAAAGATGTACTTACAACAGTTACTTTCTCCTTAAAGCTATGTGCAAAGAGGCCAAAGGTCCATTTCTGAAAAACCAGCTTCCTTTCTTCCCCATTTTGCAAGCATAACTAATTTACAATAATTTACTTGCTGCATAACATAAGAAAATAAATCTTAATTAGAAATTAGAACCATTAATGTAAATTTTCTAATCATTACTCCAAAGTCTTGAAATGCAAATTAAAGATCAGTACGGTGGGAATGATTTAAGTAAGGCACATTATGGATTTATGAGCCCACACTACAATAGTCTTCCAATCCATCTCCAAATCATCCCACCAATCTCCCTATACCAAGGCAATAAAGATGAAAATGAAATTAAAAGTAAGAACAAAGATTTGAACGAGACACCTTCAATTTCACAACAATCACCCACATCAAAAGCATGCATATAACAAACAAAAATATAATTGCATCGAATGTTGTCTTTAGGTGTTACCAAATAAAGGCATGTACAACAACTTGGGAGCTCACAAAGACTAGAAAGTGATTAATGAGGCTCTCCTTTCTCCCGATAAACAATGGATCGATACCAAGTTGAGTTTGTATAGTAAATTACCGGGTAAAATCGATTTCGAGTTAACTTCAGGTTGATTTTAGATCGGATTTGGATGATAAAATTTCGAGTCTAACTACATTGAAAACAATTCGGATTCAGGTAATCCTTTCGGATCAGGTAAGTTTTTTAGACCCCTTAGTGTAATTTTTTGAAGACGTATAATTTATTAATATGGGCAAAATTGTTGTACACTAGTACATTTACTTCCATTCGTCTTTAATTAACAATAATTTAGTAATTCAATCCAATTTAAGTTCTCAACCATCAATTACGGAAAATTTTTGTATAAAGAGATGGTAACAAATTTTACTACACAATTTCTTAAACCCAACAACTTACCCATCTAGTTTTTGGGGTTATATTTTTTTATTATTTCCTCAGACATGCTTTTCTAACTTGAATGAGTGAAATCTAATAAAATGCGGAATTTATGAAGCATCTGAACCCTTGAAAAAAATTATTACTAACTTTAATAATTCAAGCTACATTAATTTTTTTCAAATTTAAAAACAAACATCATTCCAAACTTATCATATTACAATCTGAACACTAGATTTTACAAAATACTTAATAGCTACTAAATTACGGATCACCCCAACAGAAAATATTATAGCCCCTAAATTTAAAGTCATGACCCAAAACATTCTCCATACGAGATCAACCATTTCTGAATGGACTACGCTTGACACAGTTAATACTTTAAGGAACACATTTCAAACACACTACTGACTAATACAGCTACCTTATAGTTAATTGACTCCTACTAAAATAACAAACTTAGATTTAAACCACTCCTAAATATTACTACTAGTCTACAACCACACCCTAATAATATTTTCACTGAGCTTACATTCCATTAGGAAACACCCAAAACTTAAGAAAAAAATCCTATTTTCCACCAAACTCCAACTCCTCAAATAACCCATCGCAGACCATTGGTGACATAATCCCTCCTTCCCCATGGTTATCTCCATTCTCAACATCACTTACCTTGTCATCCTCCTTCTGAAGAAGATCCCATAATGTAGCATACTCCAATTCATCTTCAGAGCCTGCCGGTGATTGAGAAGGGGTAGGATTTGACTCGATCAATCCGAGTTTTATGAACACCGTCGGAGTGAGGATCGGGAACGAGAAGCTAGATTCTCGAAACAGATCCTCTATTTCACACCCTTTTGCCTTTGGATATGGCCTGAACTTGCAAGATGTTGTCATGTTGATATTGCCACTCTAACTCCAACATCAACATCTTATCATATTCATTAGACGAAGGATTCACCCCCTCTCAGTGTGCAATTCGACCATCAGAGAGGAATGGGTCATTTTCCTCAAAGTCAGGAAAAACAATCAAACAAACTAATCATCAAATAAACTTAATTTCATTCCTTTTAAGTCAAAAACTTCATTCTCGACTTCTATCCTCCTGGAATTCCTTTACAACTCAACACATGCATCGTGTTCTTCACGATTGTAATTCCTCACCAGTAAACTCAAATACAACAAACAAAATTCTTCATCAATGTGTTAAATAACCATTCAAAACTCTCACCGATACAGTTAACAAACTTCTAACTCACATCTTATACAGAGTAACACAAATCGGCATGTAGCCAACTATGCTTGCAGGGCATAAATATGCAACTTCCATCACTTACAATGACGTCTCAGTCAAAGCCATTACTACCTATAATGATTACGAAATCCCTTTTTGAACATAATCTAGATAATAATTCGTACTTCACAAGCAGCGACACACGAACATATTCATGATACAAGTTACTTCAACTCAAATACACTCAGTTAAAATTGTTAACATCACCCTCATACGAAATCACAACAGATCCTATGATATATTGTAGACCTCGGATAATTTTTTTTTTTAAAACAGCCCGCAAAGGGGAGGAATTATATTAAAATATCAAGCGAAGCAACATCAATAATACGACTTGGGAACTCATCAAGCCACAAGCATTGGCCGACCCCCCATGGTTGATAGTGAGCTAACTCATGGGCTACCCTATTCCCTCCTCACTTAACAAAGGACCAAACTACACTATTAAAACTAGAAACAAGAGCAAAAACATCATCCAAGATTAAAGACAAACTACTAATATATAACTTTTGATAACAGTAGCATCTAGCACCTCCCCACACACCTTTGAAAGATAATCCACAACCTTCTCAGCAATCGGGACTTCCCCCTCCATCACAAAAGAATTTCTAGCTCCCCAAATTGCCCAACATAGAGTTACTACATTACCCACATCCCACCCATCTAGCTCCAGAAAACAGGATTCCCACCAATCTACAACATTGTTCACTTTCAGATCAGCCACCCAATTATATCTGCTAACACTCCACACATCTTGAGCCAGCCTACACTCCTTCAAGGCGTGTAAAGTGGATTCGAAACCACGATGGCACACTGAACACTCAGGATCATAATCCTTCACCCTGATTTTTATACCACACCTCGTGGGAATTGCATTATGGCAAGCCCTCCAAGCAAAAACCTACAACCTTGGAAGCACTTGCAGATGCCATATCCTCTTCCAAATGTCTCTGGCTGTAGCAACACCTACCTCCTCCCTCTTCCAGTCATCATTAAAGATAGCACGATAAGCAGATTTAACCGAGTAATCCCCATGCTTCTCTAAACCTCAGCAAACAATGTCCTGCGGCAAGAATTCTCGACTTCTATTCTCATGAAATCCCTTTACAACTCAACACGGCATCGTCTTCTTCACAATTGTAATTCCTCACCACTACCAGTAAACTCAAACACAACACTCAAAGATGCCTCACTTGAACAACAAAATTCTTCATCAAATTGTAAAATAACCACTAAAAAGTTCAAAACTCTCACCAATTCACTTACCAACCACTAAAAACAATTCAAAGTTCAAAAAAAAAATCGCCTAAATTCAAGCTGATCTCATTATCCAATCCACCTCTCATTCAATCAATCAAATTAACACTCCATCAATTCAACAAAACACAAAAAAACATCAACAACAACACACAAATCTCAACACAAATCAGAAATTAATCATCACAGATAACCTAACATCAGAAATTGCATAAAAAAATATTCAGAAAAATAAAATCAAACATCAAAAATTACCTGGAGTCCGAATTGCGAATTGGTGCAGTCCGATGTCGGAAACTTCACCACCACCACTTCCTCCGCCGCCTCCGTCATCGCCGTCCATCATATTTTCTCTCCTGTTTTTCTCTTTCTTAAGTCGAATTCTAAAGGGTGAATTCTTTACTAGAGATAATTAGCTCGATTTAAAGATAAAAGATTAGAGATATTTACGTAAAAAGATGTACTTTCTGTTTTTTTTAGTTAAGACCTTATTAATATCACACTTGCCAACTTATATTTTTAACGCTTAATAACTTCAATTATTAACATGTAAAATTATAAAAAGTGAATATTAATAAAATATACACATTAGCGATTCAAACAAGATCTCACGTGATTATATTTTATCGTATCTAAAAATCACAAAAGCAAGTCAAAGTGTAGTGTATGAATCGTATAAAAGTCAAACGGTGTCAACTAAAAAAAATAGAGAAAAAAATTTGGTTTAAAAAAAAATGTGTGCGGTTGGATCAGAAATCTTTTACGGAATACATAAAAACACAATTTGTCCGAAAATAGGAGTGTACGATGAATCGATGATTGATTATAAAAACTTAAAACGGATTATAGTTATCTTAAAAATGTTTAAAGGTTTCTTTCAAAAAAATATATACATATATTTAAAGGTACCCTCTATACTATAAAAGTTACGAGTATTATTTTTTAACAATAAATATTATCCTTTGAGGGCTTAAATTACCATAAAAATAATTGAAGTTATCCTAAAACTGATTGTCTTGCCATAAAATTAACGTACACCCACTTTATATGAAATATGAAAATAAATTTAGAGGAAGTCAACGAGAATTAAAAGTCTACCTTCACCCTTAATGTCCGAATAACATTAAAACTCTCCTAGTACGTCAACTCATACATGTACTCTCCTATATATATGTCTAACACTTTTTACAAATTTATATTTTCACAAGTATACTCAGTTACTCACTGGTAGACTCAATTACTCCGTAGATTGGAGAACAAAAAAAAAAAAAAAAAAAAAAAAAAAAAAAAAAAAAAAAACTCCCATAAAATTAGTAAAAGAAGAATGGATTACAATAATGGTGATTATAATCTTCCTAACAATAATTCCGGCTACGGTGATCAAATATACCATGGCAATGGCGGTGTTTCGATTACATTAGATCCGGTTGGTATTAAGGTAATTTTTTAAACTTTATTAATGACAACTTTCTTTAACTATTTTTCATGAAAATCACAAGTTAAATAAATTTAAATTATCAAGCTTAATGGAGAAAAAAAAAACCTATAAATAGAGTTGGGTATGGGTCGTGTGATCGTGTCGGCCCATGGGCGGCACGAGATAGGCCCGGCACGGCACGACACGACACGGTGATCGAGGAGTGGGCCGTGAGCCGTGCCGTGAGCACGATTTTGAAAATCCGACACGAGTATGGCACGAACCCGCAGGTGGCAGGGATGTAGTTTGGCCTGCCAACATGGCACTCTAGGCACGGCCCGGCACGACCATAAAAATAACATAAATAATAATGAAAAACTATAATAATAAAAATAAGAATAATAAAGAGAACAATAATAATAAAAAAAAAACATAAACATAAATTTAAAAAATTATTTAAATAGGAGTATATCCATTTTAAAAGTTGTTCAAAAAAAAATTAAAAATATGATGGGGGCCTGGTGACAGGCACGTGGCCGTGTCATGTCGTGGGTTAGATATGCCAAATGATGGCCCGGCACGACATGCCAAGATGTAGGCACGGCACGACACTAGCCACCACCAGATACGGCGAGGCACGGTCCATGACGGCCCGGCACGGCACGCTGCCCATCTCCACCTTTGAATATTTTTTTTTTTTTTTGTTGCAAATGAAGGCTAAGCCCTTTTATTCAAAAGAAAATAAAGTACTAAATTACAAACCGGGGAGTAGTAACTCCAAGCATATCCTCCCGAAGAAGCTCCTTTATTTCAATCGGAGGATTATCAAAATAAAGGACCCTCTCCCGTTGGATAACACCCAAATTAGCAAGACTATCCGCCACCCTATTCCCTTCCCGATAACAATGAAAAATACAAGAATTAAGTCCCAAGGACTTAATGATACTACGACATTCTTTCAGCATGATCGAGCCTTCCCCTCCTTGAATCTGGTCACTTTGAAGAGCTTCTATGCATGTTTTGTTGTCCATCTGGATGACCAGTTTAGAGATGCCTTTCGAGACTGCCATACGAAGACCAACTTCCAGAGCAAGTAATTCTGCACGATAAGCAGAGCAGATGCCAAAATTAGCTGAGAACGCTTTGATAAAATTACCAAAGCAATCCCTCAGCACCCCTCCTCCACCAGCAGCCCCAGGGGACCCTTTTGCGGCACCATCGGTGTTCAATGCTACCCAGTCCCCTGGAGGTGATAACCACCTGATTAAAGCTTCTCTGCGAACAGGGATATTATTGACAGACGCTTGATCTTCATCCTGGATCATAAGAACTCTCCAAGTTTCATCAACTTTAGCTTTGATGAAGGCACCTTTATCAGCAGGAATTTCATTGTTGCGACCAAAAATCTGGTTGTTACGCCATTTCCAAGACCACCACAGGGTAAGATCAAACCAAACAGGCCATTTTTCAGACAAATTAGACTCCCCTGCCTTCAAATTACGAGAGAGCCAAGGGTGTAAATCTCCAGAAAAAAAATCAGAGGACCTGGCAGCACCTCCCACACTAGCCCAAACAATCCTTGCAGCCTCACAATCTTGAAGCATATGCAAAGTCTTCTCATCCTCATTCAATGAGCAACGATCACATCTTGGGTCATCAGTTAAATATCTCTTCAAATGATTAGCATTACAAAGTAATCGATCATGAAGCAAGAGCCAAAGAAACATTTTCACACGTTGTTGGACAGGGGTATGCCAAGCCAAATCCCATTTTGAGTCCTTCGAAATTTGTCCATCATCTCTCATAATCTCGATGGCAAATTTGGTTGAGAATTTACCTGACTTCGAGCCTCGCCAATATCTCAAATCCTCTATGTCAGACCCCTTGTAGACTTTGTGAGCAGCAATTAACTTCAGAGCATGAGCAGGGAGTAAATTTGCAAACAAATCCCATCTCCATTCACCATTATCATCCCACATTTCCTCTATGGTGGCCCCTTCAATGCAATCTGGAATAGGGGTAGTGGTTAAATCACAAAGAGGCACTTCGGTTGCCCAGCAATGATCCCAAAAGAGCGTTCGTCTACCATTTCCAATTGCTACAGCATAACCTTTTTTAAGCCATTGAGCATTCTCAGTTATGCCCTGCCATACGTTCGACATACTAGAGGTGGGTGTGAACATGTCAATGTCACACCGCCCTTTACAGTATTTATATCGAAGCACTCTAGACCATAGGGAATCAGGTTCAGAAAGCACTCTCCAACCTAGTTTTGCGAGAAAGGCAGAATTTGCTTGGCGAGCTGAGCGAAATCCCAACCCACCTTTGTTCTTAGGAAGTTGCAATGTCTCCCACGACAGAAGATGGATACGCTGCTGCTCATCCGACCCTCCCCAAATAAATCTTCTTGCCTTCCTGTCTATTTCATCGCAAATACCCCTTGGTATTTTAGCCGTTTGCATAGAATAGTCAGCCATGGTTGTAAGGGTAGACTTAGCAAGAGTGACCCGACCCGCAAGTGATAGGTACTTAGTCTTCCAACCAGAGAGTCTTCGATCAATTTTTTCGCATATATGAGCAAAGGTTGTCTTAGTAACTCGGCTAGTCAATGTAGGCATACCAAGATATAAACCTAAATCATTAGTGCATTCCATACCAAGTGACTGACTAATTGACAAACCATCAGTGCTTGAAACATTTCTGGAGAAATAGACACGTGATTTGGGGAGGCTAACACGCTGACCTGATGCTTGACAAAACCTATCCAGGCAGTCTTTGATGATAAGGGCTTGATCAGTAGAAGCTTCCGCGAAGAGAATTAAATCGTCCGCAAAAAGAAGGTTCGAAAGAAGAGGGCCTCCCCTGCTAGCATAGATCGGTCTCCAATTGCCCTTATAAATTGCCTCCTCAATGACTTGATTGAGTCTCTCCATACAAATTACAAAAAGATAAGGTGATAGCGGATCACCTTGTCTTATGCCACGAGTGGGAGAGAAAGCCTCAGTTATTTCCCCATTCCAAAGAAGTTGCATAGATGGAGAAGAGACACATTCCATGATAATTTCTATCAAACCAATCGGAAAATTCATCTCTTTGAGCGTATCACGGATGAAGGACCATTTAAGACGATCGTACGCTTTCTCAAAGTCGATCTTGATAGTCATGTACCCTTTCCCTCCTTGATTGCGCTTCATAGTATGAATAACCTCTTGAACTATGACAATGTTGTCGGTTATTTGACGCCCCGGAACAAAACTTGCTTGGGAAGAAGATATGAGCTTAGGCAAAAGGGGTTTTAGCCGATTGACAATGGCTTTTGTTATGATTTTGTAAGTTACATTACAAAGGCCAATTGGACGAAATTGGGAAGGGGAATCAGAATTGTCAGTTTTGGGCAAAAGAACAAGAAAGGTCTCATTAAGAGAGCTAGGAAGCCCTTTCCCTTCTAGAACCGAAAGCACCATAGAGTACACCTTCGGGGCTACTAACTCCCAATTTTTCTGGAAAAAAATTGCTTGATACCCATCCGGACCCGGGGCTTTAAGGGCCCCCATATTTTTCACAACAAAATCAATGTCACTCTTTGTAAAAGGTCGACAAAGAGTATTCCATTCTGCATCAGAAAGCACATTACAAACCCCTGTAGGAATGTTCATCTCACTCGAAATACCATCATCAGAGAAAAGAGAAGAAAAATAATTAACCACCAAATTTTTCACCTCTTCTAATTCGTACACCCACTGACCTTCATTGTTTTTGATGGCTGTGATCTTATTTTTCCAGCGCCGGATTATAGTACTAAGGTGGAAGAAAGAAGTATTACGGTCACCATTCTCGATCCAATCCACCCGAGCCTTTTGATAACACAAAAGCTCTTCTTGTTGTAGCACCTCATCAAGCTCTCTTCGAAGCTTAGCTTCCAACTTTAGAAGCCCCGAGTGACGATCAGTAGATAGAGAAGATTGAACCCCTTTGATACGTGCCATAAGCACACGTTTTTCTCTAAAGATATTATGAAAAATATTGTGATTCCATTCTTGCAGATCCTTCGAGAGAGAAGAAAGCAGAGGGATTAGGGGTGCATCAGTATTCCATTTTTGCTCCAAAAACTCCGAGAATTTTTCATGAGAGAGCCAGGAAGCTTGGAATCGAAAGGGGCGATTTAGAGAGTCAAGAGGGGCAAAACCATTGGGAGAGATAAGGAGAGGGCAATGGTCCGATTGAAGAGCGGGGAGGTGCTTAACTCTTGCTTTGTCGAAACGCACACTCCAATCAGCCGAACAGAGAACTCTGTCAAGCCGTGCACTTTGTCTTGTGGCCACTGAGTTGCCACGAGCCCAAGTATGAGAAGGGCCGGAAAATTCCACTTCAACCAACTGATTATTATCAACCCAAGCATTGAATCTTGCACTTTGACGCGTGGTTTCACTACAACTGGAGCTTCTTTCCCAAGAGAACCGAGTTTCATTGAAATCCCCTGCTAATAACCAAGGTTTATCGTTTCTCCTAGCAAAATCAGATAAGTCACGCCAAAGATCTTGACGCTTGGAGGGGTCCGGACTAGCATAGACCATAGAGAAATACCAAGGCAAATCACCATTTCTGGTAATTGATACAGTAATGTATTGATTGGATTTTTCGATTGGGTCAATAGTAACGAGCTCGGGTTTCCAGAAAACCCAAATGCCTCCACTAAACCCTTGAGCGTCCACTCTTGTGTGACCATTGTACCTAACCATATCAGCAATTCGTTGAGCATGATTTCCTCCCATATGGGTTTCGACTAATGCAAAAACACAAGGCTTATGGATACGAATAACTTCTCGGAGAACTGCCATGAATTCTTTACTACCGGCACCTTGAACATTCCAAACCATACACGTTATGGGAAAGGAATTTGAGTCTAAATTGTGAGCTAAATCCATAAAATCAGTTGAATTAGGATAGGTTGCTCTGTAAGCTTCAGCAATATTGCGCAAGGCATGCTTAATTTCCATTGGTAACTTCAAGGTTACCATCATCTCTAGATTCCCCGGGCTCGGAGGGTTCCATGAGTGTATCTCCATCTGGAGAATGTGAGTCAGGGGGTCGGCCGCACCCAGATAAGGTTCCTCCATCGGAGCAGTCAAGCATAGTATCTTCTCTGGAGAAATTTGTAACATTATTGGTGATGGGAGTAGGAGAGACATGGGTAAAATTTGGATTAAATTGGCTTAGTGAGGGTTGGCTTTCCAGGTTCAAAGTGGAGGGCTTAGTCGTGGCTTCTTGGTGAACTTTGGGAATAATAGGATAATTTTCCTTGCCTGCTGTTTCGGTTGAAAAAGATTTTGGTGGAATATTTTTTGGCTTATCATTAGTAATATCTCTCAAGATAGATTTGTTGGAATCTTTTGACAGAATCTTGACTTGCTGCCACTGCTTGGAGTTACCTAAAAACATGCCTTGTGATTTGCCCCTAGGAGAAGAATTACCCGAATTAAAATGCAGGGGAGCAATATTAGGAAGTCTCACTTGCGATTCAAATCCTAAATCCACCGTGTGCACATGATCTTCGGAAACAGCCATATTCTCGCCTTCCACTATGTTCTCACCTTCCACAAAAAAAGGATTTTGAGCATTATTAGGCGGAAAATCTTCCTGGGAACTTTCCTTCTCTAGAATTGCAAATCTTGATCCCCCTAAAACAACTCCCTTATCTTTGGCAAGATCTTTTTTGAAATTTGAATTTGAATTCTTGCTTTGAACATCTTTACCAGCCACCATAACTGGTTTCTCCGGCCGGGGAGGGCGCTTCCTAGGGGGTGGCTTTTTGACTTGCAGCCAAGACCCATAATCTTGTACTTCCACAGTCGAAGGTTCCTTAGGTGAGTGCACAGCAGGATCGACAAACCCCTCTTGCCTATTATTGTCTTCTGGGATGTGAGACAAGGAAGGGCATTGGTCTCCTTGATGACCAATTTTCCCACAACTAAAGCAAATCATTCGAAGACCTTCATATTAAATCCTCCAAATTCTACCTTTGAGCCAGAATTTAGATAGCAGGGGTTTTGATAAATCCAGTTCAATACTTAGTCTTGTAAACTGACCACGTTGAGCTAATGCTGTGTTGTTATCAATCCGGATTACCTTACCAATCTGACTGCCCACTTTGTGAAGGAATTCTTTGTCAAAATACTCGACTGACAAGTTGGGAATGCGAATCCAAGCAGTCAAAAAGCGCATTGGGGTGTTGTCAGGAATAAAATTAGGAATCCATTTCCTAATCGTGAGGTAGTTATCATCCAACATCCATGGTCCTTGAGTAAGGACATGGTTATAATCCCCTAGATTAGAGAAGCGAGCAATGAAGTAGTCATAGCCAATATCAGTTAACACTAAGCCTCCAGTAAGTTCCCACTTCTTTTTCAATCTTTTCATAAGTGACATATACCCTATTTTGCTATCAAACATTTTGATAATAAGGGTGTGTTTCCATGGTTTACGGAGTCTTGCTTTCTCCTCCTTAGTTAGCAAAATCACAGGACATTTGGGATCATTGACTATATCAGCAGGAGCTTCATCATCATCAGATAAATCCTCTTCATCATCAACATCAGGTTGAATAATGTTATTACCAATTAAGGTAGAGGAATTCACCATATCACGAAAAGACAAACCTGGAGTGGTAGGGTTTCGGATAGGCTGTAAAACAGGTGGATTATTGGATAGGATAGGAGAAATAGCATTGGTATCATTGGAAAAGATCAAATGATTGATTTTGCGTTTAGTTTTCTTGATTGATCGAACAAGTTGATCTTTGGTTTCGGGGTTGGAGGAGTGGTTGAGAGCGTTTTCCATAGAGAGCAAAACTTTCTTGTTGTAATCATCTCCACCTTTGAATATAAGTCTAATGGCAATGTGTATTTATTATAGAGTAATTTACCAAAGTTGAATTACAACTTTACGTATGAATAATTTATCAACATCGATCATTCTACATTATATGCCCTCTATTCGAACTCCACCGCTTCCTATTTGTAATTTATTTCTTTATGGCTCATTCGAACAAAGTAAAATTATAATTTATTTTATTTTTATTTTGTTAGGATAATATTGAGGCAGTTCTTGGTCTTAAACTAAACATGGATGAAGAATTGAAGAAGTGTTTTATTCCACCAACAGATAATAAGGCTATTAAATTCAATGCTTTGTCTCTTCGAATTGGTAAATGGAAGGTAACTCTTGTTAACTTTTCTGTTTGATTAACTTTATTTGATATACCTTTTTATCGTTATTGTATTGTTATTATTACTTCTGAAATTTTTCATATTTTTATTTTTACTTCAAATTTAAAAGTAATAATAAGGCCCCGTTCTCTTCACCTTAAAAAAATAATATTAAGTAAAAATAATTTCAGTTCAATAAAAATAAGTCCAGTTCGGTAAAATTAATTTCAGTTCAATAGAAATAAGTTTATTTCAGTAAAGTTCAGTTTTCTTAAAGAAGAATTATAATAGAAAATCAGTAAAAATAATTTCAGTTCAGCAAAAATAATTTCAGTTCAGTATAATTAATTTAAGTTCAGTAAAAATAATCTAAGTTCAGTAAATATAATTAAGGCCCCGTTAAGTTTAGCAAATATAATTTAAGTTCAGTAAAAATAATCTAAGTTCAGTTGCACTAAAATTAATTTCAGTTCAGTAAAAATAAGGTGAAGAGAACGGGGCCTAAGTTTAAATAAAGTCTAATTAAGGCCCCGTTCTCTTCACCTTAATTTTGCTGAACTGAAATTATTTTTACTGAAGTGAAATTATTTTTGCTGTGCTTAAATTATTTTTACTGAACTTAAATTAATTTTACTGAATTGAAATTATTTTTTTTGAATTGAAATTATTTTTACTGATTTTCTATTATAATTCTTCTTTAAGAAAATCGAGTTTTACTGAACTGAAATTATTTTTACTGAACTGAAATTAATTTTACTGAACTGAACTTATTTTTAGTGAACTGAAATTATTTTACTTAATATTATTTTTTTTAAGGCGAAGAGAACATGGCCTAAATAACTTGAATAAACGGCTAAAAAAATAAATAAATTTAATATAGACGGTTTTTAAACAGTTCCATTAGCATCACCAAAATATATACTTTCTCTGTTTTTTTTAGTTGACACCATTCTATTATCACGCTTGCCAACACATGTTTTCAACGATTAATAAATTTAATTATCAACATTATAAAATTATAAAAAGTGGATATTAATAAAATATACATATAGACGATCCAAACAAGATCTCACATGACTATATTTTATCTTATCTATAAATTACAAAAAAAAAAAAGTCAAAGTGTAGTCTGTAAATAGTGTAAAAGTCAAACGGTCTCAACAAAAAAAACGGATGAAGTAACAAATTAGGACCCTGTTCTTGATGGGTGCAAGTAGCGTGCCACTAAGAAAGAAAATTGCAGAAAAAGAAAGAAAATTGCAGATTAAAGTGTTTGAATGTTTGATACTGTGTTTGATACTTTGATGCAATGCGTGAATATTTTTTTTTTTGAAATATATACCTATTCAAAAAAAAAAAAAAAAAAAAAAAAAAAGAGAAAAGGGATTTTGTGTTGTGTTGGGTTGGGGGTTGACTCACTGTGTATATTGTTTAGATTCTTTTTATCCCTAATTTAAGCCAATATAAAATGCTTAGATGGAATTATTTTTTATTTTATTTGGATTTGCTCATTGATTTACAAATGTTTATTTGTTACTATCTCGTAATACAGTTTAAACCAGTGAGACATTCGGACTTATTGATTTGCAGAGGCTACTTCATCAACAAATATTTCGCTTGGGAAATATTTGACGGTACACTTACAAAGAAAATCCAGTTCGATTTTTCGAGCATTGGTCATATAACATATAATTTCTCACTCAACACTGTTACTTTGGAGGTTTGTTCACTATATTTATTATTTTTATATTGCATATTAATTTGAATGTTCAAAAAATATTGTCAATTTTTATTTAATTTTTAATTTAAGGTATCAAACTATTGTAAATAGTTAAGGTTGCTCTCTACAATTTTGTTAGATCCATATATATATTCCGTGTGCAGTGACAACTAATTTTTATACGAAAAAAGAATGAACAATTAACATTAATTTATTAGATCCTTATTACGGAGTAGCATATTTCATTTTCTTAAAACGACTTTCTTTATTTATGTAACAGCTAAAGGACAGCCCCTCATTTTCAGTTGAGCTGCCGCCAAAGAGAAAAAAGCATACAAAATGGAAAACATGTTATGATTTTACTGATAATCAAGCTTCTTCTTTATTACAGTATGCAAAATATGTTACTTTTTTTTTTCATAATATTCTTGCATTAATATCTATGTTGACTTAGTAGTACATAAAATGTAGTATTGATCAATTAATCTTGATTAATAATTTCGTTCAATGCAGCTCGCATGTTCTTGAACTCAAACCAACAGTATTGGAAAACAATTGGAAATATTTCATGATGGCTCATCGTCCGACCGTCTCGTATAGCTTGTTTTACAATGTTCCTAGAGGTGCTATATATATATTGATCTTATGTTTTGTTAATTTAGCATTTTAGCTAAATACATTACTTGTACCATATGTTTCTTGCATGTCTTTTGATTTTGTTTATCTATATAGATAATAATGCAGACAATCAAAATGAAGCAATGCTGAGGCAGATTGACGATCCTCTACCAGAACCGGCTTTGGAGATTTTTACTAATGGTGTTGGATGTCCACCAATAAATGGTTATGTGCAAGAAGGTGCATTTTATGAAGGTACTCCGTTGAATACATTTATATTTACTTCGTTCTTATTTAGTTGATGTATTTTGACTTATAATACTATTAACAAATGATAAAAAAAAAAAATAATAATCATGTGAGAAGTTGTAGCTAGAATTGTAAATAAGAACTGAGGATGTATGTATTTGTGCATGTTTTTATGAAGTTTCTTAACAACTGTACAACTGTAATTTTAAAATTGGACAACTGTTATTTAATGATTTATGCAATTCAATTTTAAATTGTTTATAAATTTAAAAATCAGAAAAATAAATTATTTTTATGCAAAAAATAATTAAACTGATTTATAATTAATATTAACATTTTAAAATCATTAAATCTTACCGATAATTTTTAAAAAATTATGGTTATAAATTAATTAATCATATTTCAATTTATAAACGTAAGAGACTATATGGAAAATTAAGATGCTTGTGCAGCTGCATAGATATCTTATCTTTTCGTTATATTCTATAAATTGCATGTACGAGATTAGGAATTCATGTTTTGTGCATGTTTTTTAAGTTTCCTAAATAATCAGTCTCTTTTTTTCAATTTTATAGATGGTGCAAACCATATAAATTCTTTGGACGATCAAACTATTGATCAAACAATAGGCCAGTTCAATTTTCCCTATGCGCCAAGTCTAATAGACAATCCTCAACAACCACCTTCGAGTTTTGCGGAAAATTGTTATGAGTCTTATGACATCAATCAAAATGATGCAATGTGCAATCACTATGTGCCGAATGATACTCGACACAATCCTCAACCACCACCTTCGAGTTTTGCGGAGAATTGTTATAACATTAATCAAAATGATGCAATGTACAATCACTATGTCCCGAGTGATCCTCCACCCTTGCCTTTGTATTCTGTGGATGAGGCTTCATCTAGTGGTGTTGGATGTTCACAAGGAAATGGCGGCTATCTGCTAAATCATGTTGTTTAAGATACAAATGGTTATTATTCTCAACCTAGCTACCAATATTTTGTTAATTGGGATAACAATTAGCCCATAACAGATTGCCAATGCAGACGATGAATGCCCTGAATGAGAATATGTTATGTTTTTTTTGTTGGTAGTAAGAATATAGGCATTTTTATTACTAGTATTTACAGCATAGTAACATTAGATATTCTTCATAAACTGGATTTCAATAAACCTTACAAATCAACTACTTGTATCATTACAAAATTAAATTTTGTCCAACACCAAGAATTCTTGGTGCGAATTTCATTTGTCAATGAATAATTTGAGCAGTTTAAATAAAACTACAACGGGATTTGGTAGCTATAATAGAATCTATCATGTAAAAGAGTACATTTATTTCTTAGGTTCGTTGGTAAAACTGGTAAGCACATACAACGATAATACTACCGGAAATTGTGCTCCCATATTTCCATAAATGATCATCCTTTGAGAGGGAAGGCTAAACTTTTGAGTTATGTCAGTTTTTAATGTCACAAATTATCTCCAGCTTTATCTAAAGACGCAGACAGATAGCTGAGAATGAAACCATCAAGGTCACCTTCCAGCACAGAATCAGGATCTGAGACCTCAAAATCTGTACGATGATCCTTCACCATTCGGTAAGGCTGCAACAAGACAGTAAAAGAATCATTTAACTTTGCTCAATATCCATTAGATAGTTTCTTTTAACATCTCAGGTTTTGGTGGGAATGTTATTTATTTATTCATTCATCGGTTTTGGTATGCTGAAATATGAATATCCTTACATGAAGAACATAAGATCTTATCTGAGCGCCCCAACTGATTTCTGTAAGTGATTCTGTATGCTGAGCATTCATTTGAGCTTGGCGAGCTATCTCAAGCTGGTCTACACGAGATTGGAGAACTGCCATCGCTGAAGCCTTGTTTTGATGCTGTGACCTTATGTTGTTGACAAATAAAACAATATGAAAATCAGTGAGAGAAATACAGCACCGGGAAACTTTTAGGTGAAGAAGATGGCTATAGAAAGACGCGGGATTCTATAATAAGACATGGTGAGGAAAATTGATTACTGCCTTAACTGGTTTGAATTCCTCGTTTTTATTTTGTTCCAGGATCAGTTTGTCTCATCTAACAACTCCCTTTACAATAAATCTTGTACTTCGTATAAGGCGGGCTTACACTGATATTATTGTAAGACCGTCAATTTAATGGTAACTTTAACAGTATATATGGCATGAAGGATATTAACTTAGCATGATAATAGGAAAAACATTAGTAGTTCTTCGTCTATGCATCAAAGTCTATGAAACTATAACCAAAGATGAGCATGTAAACCTTTCATTTTGACAAGTAGCGACAATCCCTGTAGGGATATGAGTTATCCTCACAGCACTGTCTGTAGTGTTGACCGACTGGCCACCAGCTCCACCAGCACGATATCGATCAATGCGGAGATCTGATTCTTTAATTTCCACACGTGTGGATACATCTTTGAGGATTGGAATAACTGCTACAGCAGCAAATGACGTATGTCTGCGTTTTGCACTATCAAATGGAGAAATACGAACCAATCTGTGTACCCCAACTTCTGCTTTTGCATATCCATATGCATATTCACCATCTACTTTGATTGTTGCCCGCTGAAATCCAAGAAAAATAAAAAATAAAAAATTATTAGATATAATCAAGGAAAGATTAGGGCTACAATCATTCATTCATAGAGATATCAGAGTTCAATAGAGGTACAATGCAAGCCGGAAAATCCGTCAACCAAAGACATGACCTATAGCACAAGGAGTTATATGAGCTAATTCATGGGCAAAATTAAAGGACACAAAGTCCAAAGATCTACAAACATTATGTTTATCATAATGATAATAAGAAGAGAGCTAATTCTCTCTTGTGATTTAATTGCGTGAATGAGACCAAGGCAATCACTATCAAAGAAAGATTTCTGAATGTATGTAAAGCACAATACTCCTGGAATGAATAAAAAATGCAACCCGTATACATCAATAGGTGGATAAGCTTAATCCTAATAGTATTTGTTCCTTTCTATTCCTTAATCACACAATGTAATTCCATTTAGTATATCATAACCAAGGCTGCCCGTCATTTTAGGCAATGAATAGGGGATAGTAAAGGTAGAATAAATGAAAGGCATAACCTTGATCCCTGCAATTTCACCAGCCATTTCCTCCAGAACACTAACGCGATATCCACATCGTTGAGCCCATGATTTGTACATTTCCATGACCATAAAAGCCCAGTCATTGCTCTCTGTGCCACCGGCTCCAGCTTGAACCTACAGCAATTAATGATATGCAATCTTGTTATTCTCCTTCTCAGAAATAAGCAAAATGTGAGCCAAAATCTCATAATACATTGAGAAAAATATAGGTAGAAGAGAGTGAAATATAGAAAAGCAGGTAGATATTACTAGTATGATCCAATTTCAAACGTTTGTGAATTGTAATTGTGCAATAGTTACAATCCCACTGATATCTCCGGTATATTTGAGGGTTTTTTAGGTGAAACAGCATTCCTGTCTCTGCTACACTACATAGGCACATATGCTAATACAGTCTGTCTTGCACGTGGATTTAAATCTGGGCTTCTTTATAGCAATGCGTAAGGTTCTTATCTAATATCTGGATTCAATCTGCTACTTTCAAATAGATGAAGGAGTTATGTCTTCGTCGTGTGCAATTACTAGATATATAATTGGATCAAATTATGGAGATAATTAAGTCCGGACATTTGGGTCGTCGTTTTGCCATAGCTAGAGGTACTTACGATCTTTGGACTAGTAAAATAGGCCAAAGCCCAATTGGACGGATCCTATAAGGTCACACAAAGGGGCTAGATCGAGCATTAGAGGACGAGGCCTATCATGGGCCTCATCACTCTAGGTGGCCGGCCATATGAGGCTTTAAGAGGCTATTGGGCTTCGTGCCCTAGTCTAATTATAATGAGATTATAAATAGACTGGGTGCCTAGGTTTGCAAGAAAGGAATTTACTGATCATTTAGATCAAACCCTAATTAGCAAACACGAAACCAAACCCCTCTCATACTCCCTCTCTCACGTCACTCTCCTCCTCCCGGCGCCGATGGTGTCTCGTGGTGGTGGTGGTTCGTGCGGTGGTCGGTTGTCCGAAAAGGTGGTGATCGCGGTTTTCCTCAATCACTCGACCAATCTAGTATTGGTGGACGGCTCGTTCGAATCTCGTGGACTAAGTAGAGGAGCAACACTTGGGGCTCTACTCTCTCCCTGATTTGCCTGACGAATAGCTTCGTGGAATTCACGCTTCAAAGGTATGATTAAGTGTCTTGTGTGTTATGCATGCGATCCTTGGATTAGGTACTTTATTGAATATGATTCATATATGTTATTTCCGCTGCGTAGTACCTATAAACTCCTACAGTGGTATCAGTTAGCCTCTTGCATGAACGCGCTAGATCATAATAATACGATTATTTGATGTCCACGTTAATTTTATAATCAATTAAGAGGGAGAAATTAATTTAATTATGGTTCGATTATTATATTTAATGTGATTAAACTTTTGGAATCGGTTAATTGCGATTTAATTATGCTCAAATAGCCATGAAGAGGACCGAATTATGCCCTAAAATTGTTCAAAAATTTCGAACCCTAACCCTAATTTATTCGAAAATTCGAACCTTATTAGCCTTAAAATTATGAATTTTGATGCTTATTTTGGTTGATTACGTTTTAAATTTGTTTCATAATTTTAATTGAATTGATTTATGCATAAAAATGTTTTATGTATGATCATAGATTTAATTTTAAAAGTTAGAATTAAATTGGGATTAATTTTATGATGAACCCTAATTTTAAAGTTGAATATGATTTAATTTTAATCTTATGGACTAATTTAATTTAATTAGGATAAATGCTATTTTAATTAAATTGAAAACACAAAAAAAAAAAAAAAAAAAAAAAAAAAATTATTTTGGTCGGCAACCGCGGCTGGGTGGTGCAGCCACGGCGGCTGCCGACCAGGTGGCGGTCCAAGAGGGAGGGGAAGGGAGGGCGGCGGTCCAAGGTGGCTGTGGGCAGCAGCGTGCAACCGTTGCACGGCTGCTGCCGCGGCTGCCAGCGCCGGGGTGCTGCTGCAAGGCAGCCAGCCACCGTGGCTAGCCTCGGCTGGCCACGCACGGTGGCCTGCAGCCCCCGGCAGTAGCAGCTGCCACGCTGCTGCCCTTTGCGGCAGTGGCTGCTGTCACGGCAGCCAGCCACCGTGGCTAGCTTCGGCTAGCCAACCACGGTGGCCGGCGTTAGTGGTTGCGGTTTTTCAAAAAAAAAAAAAAATTTCTGTTTTTAAAAAAAAATTATTTCAGGATAATTACGAATTATTTTGAGATAAAATCGGTTTTATTTTGGATAAGTTAAAATATTTTCAAAATATGATCTTTTATTTTAAAAGATAAAGTTGGTTTTATTTGGATAAAATCTTTTATTTTAGGATAAAATCAAATATTCAAAAGTTGTTATATTTGATATTATCCATATTTAGTTTGTTATTTTGGTAATTATCCTAAATTAAAGTGGTTAATTATGGATAAGATTGACTAGGATATTCTGAGCATATTCCATAAGGATAATAACTGATTTAAATAATGTGATTATCCCATAATTAGATTAGGATGTAATTGATTTTAAAATTATTTGATTGGCTAGTAATTAGGATAGAATCTCCTAAATTAGTTAGGATAATCATGGAAGATTAAATATGATTTATCTTTCTAGATTAAAATGTGATTTGATTCTATCTCATGACTAAATTAAATATATGATATTTTATGAACCGTCATGAATAATATATGATATTATCTAATTATGATTAAAATATAAGATATTTTAGGAAATGCGTTGACTTTATTATGAACATTCGATGTTGTAGTTTAGACAAGCATGTTGAGTGATTTATTATATGGCACTTTTCTAATATATGATATTATGTCACTATATATAGACTAGTATGGCCCATAGATTCTTAAATACGATCTGCGTATCGTGATGTATTTTTGTAATCTAAATACGGTCTGCGTACCGTTGAGTATTTTTATAACTTTTATTTAATGTAAATAGAATAGTTATTTAAATGGTGTTAGCCCAAAATAAGCTCATGAAGTGAAGGCCCAAAGGAGCAAGGTGGAAGAAGATCCATGATGATTCAAGTGGGAGCAATTTTCATTTCTAGTTTTCTTAGGACTAAGGGGCCATACTATGTCATATTTTATTGCATTAGTAAATTATGCATGTTTAGGTTTATTTATGTTGATTGATGATGCGCTAGAGTTCACTAAATAATCACAACATAATGAATCTAGATCCCAGTAATATTGAGGCAGCTTTTCCAATTAAAAACCCGACAAAACCTTCGATCGTTTATGATGGGTCGGCCTCAGCAGAGCATCATAATATATCTTGGGGAAGTGGGGGTAGATCACGTTCTACACTTTTAATTGGTTATACTCAACAAGGTTACCTAAAGATCAGTTTAGAACCTTGAAGCTAAGGGTAATAATTAAACATGTGATGGTTAATTATTCAACCAAGAATTACAAGAGTTGTAATCAGTAAAGAGTTTACTCACCTTGAAAATGTAATGGTTGATGGCAGGGCCTCAGTCCGGTCAATTATTGCACAAATAAAGGATCTTGGAATCACTTAAAATTCAATTGGGATCATTTAATTATTGAATAAAGTGTTTTAAAGTTACCAAAATGAATGCTTTTATGGTACTTTAATTTTATTAAACATAATTATTAAACTTTGCCTTATTTTGACATAGATGGGTAGCCGTAATAACAATGACAGCAACGTTTACAATTTGCGACCATTCCTTGAGAAGGATAGGTTGACAGGGGAAAACTTTTCCAAGTGGGAAAGAATGCTAAGGCTTGTTCTGAAACCTGAAGGTAAGGAGCATGTCATTGATACCCCATTACCAGGACCTCTCCCAGAAAATCCAACTGCGGCAGAACTCATGAAGCACAAGGAAGCTCATGATAGAGCTATGCTTATCACTTGCTTAATGATTGCTACCATGGAACCTAGTCTTCAAAAGCGTTTTGAAGACCAGGATGCCTACTCAATCATGGAAGAGCTGAAAGCTTTGTTTAAGAAACAAGCTAGAGTTGAAAGGTATGAGCTTCATCGTGAGATTCTGGATTGTAGAATGGAGAAGGGTGCCACAGTTCATGATCATGTTTTCAAAATGATCGGCCTAATTCAAAGTATGGAAAAACTGGGGTACCCAATTAGTGATGATTTGGCAACAGACATCATTCTCCACTCACTTCCAGAAAGTTTTAACCAGTTTATCATGAACTTTAACATGACTGCGAATGCAAAGACTATGAATCAATTGCATGCAATGCTGGTTAGTGCTGAGAAACAAATCCCTAAGGAACCTAAGAAGGAAGTTCTTATGATTCAAAAGGGAAAGGGGTTCAAAAAGAAGGGGCAAAAGGCTAGTGCCAAGAGCAAGGGCAAGCAAGTTGCCAAGGCTCCTGAAAAGCCTAAGGCTAATCCAAAACCCAAAGCTGCAAGTGAGAGTGAATGCTTTTACTGCAAGAAGAAGGGACATTGGAAACGCAATTGCCAGAAATACCTTGATTTCCTCAAGAAGAAGAATGGAGCATCAACCTCAGGTATTATGTTATAAACATTTTAACTTTCACTAAGGTATGTAATACCAAGTTGCAGAGCTTAACATTATGATGTTGCGCAGGAACTGCAAACAAGTGAAGCTAGCATGGAGATGGAGCTTGAAGGTGCACTAGGAGTATTAAGTGGTTAGAGATAGCTTCATAGTTTTATTTTCTGATTAGTTTATCATGACATTTAGAACAATTTCCAGTTTTTGATGAGACAATATTTCGGTTTTCTTGTTTTGAATACTGATTTGGTTTTACTTGGCTTGGACAAATGTTGATCCATGACCAAAGGTAATAAATTGTTTTCATTTTGCTAGATATGAGTTAATTTTTATTTATGACATTGATATAAGTAGATCACAAAAGTAAATTTAGATGATTCAAAGTAAACTTACTTACAACAAATTAAGATTAGGTCACATAAACCATTTGCACATCCAAAGTTATGGATGGACTCTTACTCTTATATGATTATGAATCACTTGAGAATTAGAAGTCATGCTTGATAAGGTAAAATGACCAAGTTACCTTTTAGTTGAAAGGGTAAAAGAGCTAAAAATGACCTTTTGGAACACAAACATATGATGTAAGTGTACCATAAATTCAAGATTTAGCAAAAGGATTTAACTATTTCATTGCTCTTATTAACGATTTAAGTAAATATGTCGATAATTACTTAATGAAATAAAAGTTGGAGTCATTGAAATGTTCAAAAATTCCAAAATGAAATGTAAAATTAAGTTTGAGATAAACATATTAGCACTACAATATGATTGTTGTGATAAATATTTAACTCAAAATAAATGATCATCTAAAAGGAATTGTTGAATTAGTCCACAATCCAGGAACATTACAATTAAAATGTATGTATAAAGTAGGAATCAAACTTTGCTTGCCATGGTTCGATCCAAGATTTAATGATTTACAAATATCGTTTTGAGGATATGCATTAGAACAACAACAATTGCGAATATACTAAACAGAAACTTAACCAAAGCAGTAGAAAAGATGTCATAAATGTTATAGACTGGAAATGTTCCAAAGTAATCTTTTCTAAACAGGATTGAGGGAGTATGAAATCTATGTAAAATGTTTACAAAGATAACATAATAAACCCTAAAATCAGAGGTATTATTCCTACAATCGCGTAAAAACAAAATGTTTGTTGCTCGCGATAGTGTCTTTATAGAAAGAAATGTCTTCCTACAAAGCCAAGTGGGAGTAAAGTTAGATCTCGATGAGATTCGAGACGAGCAACAAAGGGATGTGGATACCACTACATCAGAGACGAAGGCGCATGAAATCAGCTAATTTGATAAAACATGTGTCGAAGCAAGCTAATTCAAGTAGCGAGACTTCTATCGTCCTACTAGAATGAAAGGCTTCAAAGAGTTGAAGAGAATATTTCTATTGTCGCTCATACCTATTGTAGGTTACTTAGGATCGAAACAAACAGTTTGTTGCAATTCTATTATAAGGTGGATTCTAAAATTTTCCTATTGGAATGGTTGGAATCCATACCTACAAACAAGCTTTGGACAAGTGCCAACTCAGGAAGTGGCTTAAAGCCAAGAAATCCAGAATGGACTCCATGTCTGTAAAGATGTGCTAGTCCATGACAGTCTTACAAATAGGGTCAAACCTATTAGTCATGTAAGCCTATTCGGATTATTTCTAGTTTTGGAAATCAAAATCACCTTCATGAAGTATTCTTGATGGATGTCAATGTATATGATACAACCTAAGAGTTTTGAAATCCAGAAATTCCTAGAAAGTTTTGCAAACTTCAGAAATTCTTTTATGGATTGGAGTAAGCATTAGGGAGTTGAAATATTCATTAGGAAATCAAACAGTTTGATTACCTTGGAAGAATGAAAAGGAATCTTGTAGAGACAAGAAGTTTAGTGGGAGCAATTGGTCTTCTTAGTCTAGTATGTAGTTGACATACATTTCATATGAAATGATATATCAACAATGGTTAGAAAAACTGTTTCTATATGGGAGACTTAGGAGGTATTGAGTACATATTGGGAATCAAAATCCACAAAGTGAATCTTGAAGGATGACTGGATCTAATCAAGAGACTTATGTTGATAAGGTTCTTGACAAGTTCAAGATGCAAGATTCTAAGAGAGGATCTCTTCCCATGTCTCATGGTTATACACTCAGTAAAACTCAGTGCTTTAAAAGCTAGTAGAGTTGAGTTGTAAAGGTAATGTACCTCAAACTTCTGCAAAAGGGGCCATTACATGTGCCATGAAATGTACAAAGCAAGTTGTTACATATGACTTGTGCATGTGTAACAAGTTTCAAGCGAATACAGAGTAAGCATACAGAAAGTTACCAAGAACAAATCCTTGAGTACTTGAGAAGCGCTAAAGGAATTTTTCTAGTTTATGGTGTTAAAGATAAACAAGTTGTCAAAAGTTTTACGAATGCAAGTTTTTCCAAACAGGCAAGATGATTCTAGATTTCGATCTAGATGCATATTTTGTCAGTGTGGAGAAGTATAGTGAGCTTGAAAAGTTCAAAGCAAAGCACTATTGCATGCCCAATGTCAGAATATGTGTATTAAGCTATAGTCGGATAGTTTTAGAGGAAGTTTGGATTAAAATGTCATGTGACTAAAGGGTCACCTTTGCCCAAGAACAAAGGAGCCAGGGTCATATCATAAATCCAAACAAATGAATATGAGATATCGCCTCAGTTATGAGATCATTGACCAGCGGAAGGTCACGTTCTGCAAAGTTTTATTATGAGTGAGAAATCACTAAACCCCTTCCATAGACAAAGGTATGAAAGTCATGTTAAAGTCTTGGATTGAAGCTAATTATGTAATTTAAGTTGTGTATGTTTGAGAAAACATATTACATAAGAAAATACATCAATTTGCAGAATTATGTTTAAAACAGAAATTATTATTTCTCTTATTTAATTATGGTTTTGAAATTAAATAAAATGTCCAAAATAATTATGAATTGATGGGCTCACTAGGTTGATGACCTTTTGAATGGAACCCCACGGGTGAACAAAATTCATATATTATTTAAGTTCCTAGTTCGAGATCATTAAAATGGACATAAATGATTTCAATGAATGGACTAGCATGTAAGATTGATTGGATAGCGCAGTTTCATGGGCTATAGGAGCATAGTGATGCTCGGTCAATCACTTGGATATGCATGAATGATGCATGATTGAACTATTGACCTACTTTGAAGTTCAAGTATAGAGCTTCCGTATATATTAGTGGATTCCTTTGACATGAGTGGAACATTGATTTCATTCAATGGATGTTATGGCTGTGGTACACTCAAACGTCTGCCCGTAACCGGAGATTATAAAGGGTGTTTCCTGGTCATTTCAGAAGTTGAGTGGGAGGCTTGTTGCCACAAGATTGGATAGAGTCTACCTATTAAATTAGGAAATGTGTCATGGCCGCTTGAAGAGGGAGAATTCAGAAAATACGTGGCCGCGTTCAAATGCATTACTCAGTAATCATTTGGTTTTGTAATTCTAACTCAGATTTCAAGAAACGATTTGTAGATTAATATGATCTCGACATGTGATGTAATCATATTATCAAATCGACATATACATTGACTTAAGGAATTTGAATATTGCACCCTTGTCTCAGACAAGTGGGAGATTGAAGGAGTTATGTCTTCGTCGTGTGCAATTACTAGATATATAATTGGATCAAATTATGGAGATAATTAAGTCCGGACATTTGGGTCGTCGTTTTGCCATAGCTAGAGGTACTTACGATCTTTGGACTAGTAAAATAGGCCAAAGCCCAATTGGACGGATCCTATAAGGTCACACAAAGGGGCTAGATCGAGCATTAGAGGACGAGGCCCATCATGGGCCTCATCACTCTAGGTGGCCGGCCATATGAGGCTTTAAGAGGCTATTGGGCTTCGTGCCCTAGTCTAATTATAATGAGATTATAAATAGACTGGGTGCCTAGGTTTGCAAGAAAGGAATTTACTGATCATTTAGATCAAACCCTAATTAGCAAACACGAAACCAAACCCCTCTCATACTCCCTCTCTCACGTCACTCTCCTCCTCCCGGCGCCGGTGGTGTCTCGTGGTGGTGGTGGTTCGTGCGGTGGTCGGTTGTCCGAAAAGGTGGTGATCGCGGTTTTCCTCAATCACTCGACCAATCTAGTATTGGTGGACGGCTCGTTCGAATCTCGTGGACTAAGTAGAGGAGCAACACTTGGGGCTCTACTCTCTCCCTGATTTGCCTATCGAATAGCTTCGTGGAATTCACGTTTCAAAGGTATGATTATGTGTCTTGTGTGTTATGCATGCGATCCTTGGATTAGGTACTTTATTGAATATGATTCATATATGTTATTTCCGCTGCGTAGTACCTATAAACTCCTACAATAGAATCATCTTCAAGTTAAAATTGTAAATTGAAAAAGGGAACTACATTCAAGTTAAACTTTAAATAAAAGTTTAGAATTTTTGTTACTTGAGAAGCTATAGAACAGCAAGAACCCTTCTTCTAGAGCAGGGATTAATTGTAGACTCGTAGATGCTAAGTACAATTTATGTTCACAAAGGAATTTGATTCCCAGGGAAAAATACTTAGAAAAGGAAGCAAAACAATTCTGCAGACCCCAACATCCAAAAAAAAAAAAAAAAAAAGTATTATTGTTTCCCAATTCACATGTGAATACTGAATGAGTAAGAGGGGAGTGGGTGAAAGACTTCTCAAGTTTTAGTCTAACTTTTTACTGCCAGGCAAACAAGAGTTCAATAGAGCATTTCCCAAGAAATATCAGTAGAGCAAACAATTCCAGTCAGAACTACAGGAAGTGATACACAGATGTAATGTCAAGAGATTATAAGTTATATACTTGTGGATCATTCAGAGAAATAGTTCCAAAATATTTATTTGACAAGTCCTGATTTTCTGAAATAGATGTACTTGTATATGGTGGAGCATTGTTGCCAGAGATGGAAACTGCTTTGGGTATATTGTTATTGGCAATTTTTAAAAAGACATATATTCTTGTTTGCGTTAACAGCTTATATTCCTCCTTTACCACTAGCCAAATATTTCTATCTTATGAGAATTCATGAGCAGAACACAGATGGACTTTCCAGTATACTGTCCATAACTCCAGATATTATACAGCAGCCACAGCTATCATATATATAGTATATACAAGATTAGACAATGAAGAAGTAATCGCATACTAAAAGCCACATTTACTCTTCTGAGACATCATTTATGATAAAATGACTGTCTGAAGTGCAGCCAGGTAATTTAATTTGGGCAATGCCCTCAATGCAAAGTCTACATCAGGAAGCCATCTAGAAGATACTAACCTCAATATAACAAGAAGCGGAATCATGTTCACCAGATAACATAGCATCAAGTTCTCTTTCCTTTGAATCTCTTCTCATTTTAAGTAAAGCATTCATTGTTTCCTGCAGGCAAATACAAAGTAAATAAAAGAGATTGCTAATTTGAATTCCCAAGTAACGAAACTTATATAAAATTATTAAAAGTTTAAAACCATGTTTATATGAAATACAAGGTATTAGAGAGAGCTAACAAGATAACTACTAATTTAATAAATGCATTATACAAATTATCTGAATGGAAGCCAGTAGGGAAGCTAGAAATTTTTGAAAAGTAAATTTAGCAACTCGCCACTTGTCAAATTAACTTCTTTGTTCATGAGAGAAAAAAGCTGAAAAAAGTCTCAGATGCATACCAGGCTAAATGAAAAGGTCTACCTGGGTAATTATGTATAAAACAATAAAAAGACAAGCAAGCATTCTGATTCAATCATTTACACACTTTTAAGTGTTTATTATTAGACCTCCTCAACAACCAAGCTGGTTGAATTTTTTGAGCACATGTCATGCTAATCCAACTATAAACTGGAGAGTTTTTTTGACAAAGAATATATTTTAAAAACACACACAGACACCTAACTAAGCCAACAAGAGCCATTCATATGTCAACTTGTCACCTTAAGTTTATTAAGACATTTAAGAGCATTGGCACTGCTCTTTCCAACGAAATGACAAACTCTAAACATAGGTAAATAAGTATGAATTCTATGGTGGAGAAGAATGAAAGCCTTAACACGTATAGTGAATGTTCTACAGGCAGACAGAGAACAGCTAGAATTAACAGTTAACAGTAACATTAACCATCATTTGTTCCTGTTTTGCAAAGCATAAAACTTGTTTTCAGCAATCTACAAGCTAATTAAGTAAACATCATAGGGCATTGGTAATCTCATAAAAGGATTACTTGAAGCAAAATACTGCTAAACAACACAGTTCAAAAGCAATAAAAAGCACCTGCTTGATGCTGCCACCATCAGTATCAGACAATATCCAAATTTTACTACGTCTAATCATTTAGGTTTGTTTGGCACAAAAAACAAAATGCCTTCCAGATTTTTCAAGGAGAAGCAACCTAGCTTCTCTAGTAAGCTATGTTACTCATACTCTTCTTTTTACCTTAAGTACCCATGTTGGACCCTCGACACTCAGACATGGGTATGACACTTGGACACTTCATTTTAGTTCAAAATCATAGAACTTTTTCACAAAACAGCCGCCTCAGACACTTGGACACTTACCCATGTCGGACATGGGTACCCGAGTGGCCGAGTCTGAATAACATAACTGGTAAATTTCCAGAATTCCTACACACCAGCACAGACCAACCGCTCCCCCAAGCATCCCCAACAAAGAGGCTATAAACCAGCTTACTTCGCCAAACATGAACAAAGTCTGATCTATCTAACAAACTCCATCAGTCTTTACTCAACTTATAGGCTCAGTTATAACTACTGAAAGATATAGCATGTCTTTGCTATCTGATGGTACTCTAAACTTCCCACTTCATAAATATGCACCCAGTGGCTATGACATCTGTTTCAACACATTGAAAAAACACTTTAAAGAAAGAGAGAAATCATTACATTAAATTGTGTTTCTTCCAAAATTATACAAGACCTTCTATAACAGATGTCCCATTTTCTTTTTGCTTTGTAAAAGTAATAGGAAATTCCAGGGAAGACTATCAGAATGGTTTTGAAGCTTATAGGAACACAAATGAGAACTCTTCATTAGCTCTGACACCAACAACAGAATGCAGAAATTGACAGAAATTAGCATGAAAAAATTGTGCAGTTTTTGTTCCACAACAACAAAGCCTTAGTCCCAAAATGATTAAAGGAATTTTTGCTCCACAGATTTATTAAAACATGCAAACTAATCAACCAATAAATCTTGAAGGTATCAAAGCTACTATGAAAATGTACAACACATATTGATTAATTAATAATAGTACACCATATCCATCATGAATGACCTTCATATAAACATGAAGCAACTATTTTCAGTCCCTCATTTACTCGCAATCGTGCACTGAAATTTGACAGACAACATTTTCAAGCATCAGCAATTCATATCGTGAATTACTATATGTAAAAATCCAAACTCAAAGCCCAAAGTGATTTAATATACCTTTGCCAACAACAGAGAATAAAACCTGCAGTGACCCAATTTCAACAATAAATGAATTCTGAATTGAATTACGGAGGTATGAAGCATACTAAACATTCTCAAATATCAACACATTGAAAATAGAAGTGATCAACATATTATATATCCACAAGGTCAAGACACGAATTTTACTTCTACAGTCACTTGACAAGTTGGCAAAAACTAAGCTCACTGGATATAACCACATTTTCTACAGTCTTGACTACTTATTAAAAGATATGAGAACATGCCTAGAAGAAGTGAAGCGCACCGATTCCAACTCTGAATCATTCTCTTCTCGAGCAAGCTTCAGCATATCAATGTGCTCAATCAACTCCTGCTCAAACTCCATTACCTCGTTCACTTTTCCCATGAGAGAACCATGCTCACGACTAATCTTTCCAGCATGAACAGGATCATCCCACAGATTCGGTTTATCCAGCTCAGCTGATAACATGTCCAAGCGCACCAGCAACTTTTTCCACTATCAACATCAACATCACATATGACATTAGATAATACAACTTATAATGACCTAGGTAATACAAGTATACAACTATTGCATATGTTTCCATATTTACAAGCTCAAACAAAAATCTTTAAATTAGCAAATTAAAAGTAACATCGAGGTTAAGGACCCGGCATAGGATTTTCACCATCATTCCTCATTAATCTTCATATGTCAACTAGCTTAGTCGGTAAAGACTGGGACGATAATACCCAAAACCTTTGATCGAGTCCCGTCTACATAATTGCCCTTTATGGCTTTCTATACACCACATTTCTATCAAAACTTGTTACAAAATCACAAATTCAAACAACCACACCTTCCTCCCACGGTCCCACCAAAATAAATCTAGGAGAATAATAAAAGTAACATATAAACACATAAATACAATAATGTACATGAATTTTGAGCATATAAATTACCTGCAATCGCTTTTTAATAAGATGAATAGACTGCGCTACAGCAGAAGCATGACTCTTCCAATCACCTTCATCTTCGTCAAGTATTGGCCATCGACTAGCAACAATTATTTCCACAGTTAATCCATCAGAAGTTGCTGGGTCTGCAACTTGAGAACTAAAACATCGAACCCCACTTGAAAAAATCAAACCCTGATTAGACCCATTTGATAATTTCGCATTTTTAAGCAAATTTAGTGAATACCCAGAATAATTTAACAAATGAATTGAATTCCCAATACATGATGTCGAATCTTGGATGCTTGATTGCCTTGATTTGTGGTGATTTGGCGGGAAATTGTGGGTGTTTTGGGGGTTTGATTTGGAAGAGAAGAGCAAAGAGCTTAGATTGGGTGTTTGATGGAAGATTCGAGATTGTAAATTTGATCTTCTTCGAGCAAGAAAATGTATCATTTTTACTCGCCTCCGTTGGAGAAGAAGAAACAAGAGGGTTTATGGGGGAAATGAAGGGTTTATGGAGAGTGCAAATATGGTATGCATTTCCGCTTGATCCGACGTCGTATTATTGTTTTGCTAAAGGGAATTTGCCAATTTACACCCACTTTTTTGTTTTTTAAATAAGGTAAGAAGAAAAAACATTAAGAGACCCTCCTCACAAAGAGAATTTCTAACGTGTCGGTTTGAAGTATAGAAATTAGAAGCTAAACTTGAAATATTACGATAATTGATTACCATGGAATTTACTAGTGATGCTTGATTTGCTTATCAGTTGATATGTTTGATACTCCAATTGTTGAAATCTGACAAGAGATGCGCATGTTTTTAATAATGGTTTACTCCACGTTAAAGATGATTTTTTTTTTTTTAAAAATATTTCGTATATAGAATTACTAGCTTAATCCGTGTAATTATACGATTTTATTAAATTTTATAAAGATGTAAAATAATTTGTTCTTAGTTCAACAATATATTATTTTTGCAACCTACCAAGCTTGCCCGTAGACATGGCTTGAACATCATTATCAAATTTGATTGTCAAGCCATCACCAAGAGATTGACGAAAGCTGCTATCTACTACTCTGACCTTGATTTTATAAAGCGGGAAGGATATAGTGTAGCTCATCATTTAGGCTAATTCCTTTTGGAATTAAAAAGGTTGGTTAAGTATTGGCGCATTGCAGTTATATGTTTAGAAACATATAGGATGACAAGATGTACCACTATAGCCTAATAAGTGACAGGTGGTAGGTATTTTAGGATAAAATAATCAATGGCATAGGATGATAAAAAGTACTACTACATCATTATAGTATACAAAAAAAGTAATATTAATACAACTTATACTTTAATGGTACATTATAGTACACAAAAATATACCATTGTAGAAAAACATCAAATTGAGAAAAAAAATAAAAACCGCATAATGTCCTCCTATATGCATGTTTAACATATAGGTGCTATGCGGCTATGCGCAATAATGGGCCTATATATACTTGGAAAAATCACGCTCCAAACGAGATAATACCTCATGTATTGATAGACAGTTTGTCCCTTAATTAATCTCACAACCTATAAGTAGACCTCTCGTAATCTTGTTCCTCCATTTGGCCCTCGTAATGTGCATTCTCTTATGCTCTCCAATTATCGTTGCTCAACTCACCCTCTACCTTCTAAACTCTAGCACCACATCAAAATCTCCCTAATCAAACACTTTTCTCAATCAACCCCACAAATTCCAATGTCAATTGAAACCCCAAAACAATCAAATTCAACTTCAATGGAAGAAACCCCAAAACAATCAAATTCAACTTCAATGGAAGAAACCCATTTGCCAAATGACCCAAAAACCCCATCAATTTCCTCTTACCCAACTCCATTGTCCCCACCATTACCTCTAATTTCTAAGGAAATCGAGCTTAGCAGAGCCATGGCTGCTTCTTCAAAGGCCACTGTTTTCAATCTTTCCAGAGATGACGTCATCTTTGAGGATCAATGGTTGCTGGTTGTTAATAAACCCTCTGGGATTTACTGTGAGACTGTCCTGTCTTCTGTCCCTCGTCTTCTTCAACAATCTTCAGGTTCGTTGATCTTTCCTTTGAATCAGTAGTTTATTTAACGTGGCAAATTTGATTTTTTTTTTTATGAAATTCATGAGATTGTTATTGATTATTGAATATACTGAAACTGTTTGAATTAGATTTGATTTGCACATTATTATGTTAGAGAATGATAGTTTTATGAAATGTTTGATTGAATACAACTTGTTTAGTGATGGAATGAATCTAAGAAAATGGGCATGAAACTAGGAAGTTTTATTTATTTTGATGTTACTGTAAGTAGCATGTAGCAAAGAAAGAATTGTTTACAAAATTTTAAGTGAATCTATTAGGCTATTAAAGTGAGGAATTGAGGAAATAGGAATAACTTGCTTGCTTAGGTAGTTTGGACATAAATGTTAAGAGATGTCAACTTCTAATCTATAGTACTCCATAATTAGTAAGAATTGTTGTGACTCTTTTGAGTTTTGCAAGATAAGCTATTCTAAGAACTGTTGCGTGATTGGAAAATCAAATCAAATTTTCAATAATTTTTCTAGGATGCTGAACACTGTTGCTTGTATAGTTTGAATACTTTAAAATACTGATGCTTGCCATTACAAGTGAGCAGCTGGGCTTATATGATGAGACAGATGCAATGAAATTTTTTAACTTGACAAGTGTAACCAAATTGTAAATCTTTTGGGGCTTTGAATGTTATCATTTCAACTTATGTGCAATTGCATCGGGTTGTTTCAGATTCAGTTGAAGCTTCAGAGTTACATCTTGCTAACAGGTTGGATCGTGATACAAGTGGTGTAATGGTTATAACCAAATTACACAAAGTAGCTGCCAAGCTTGTCAAGGCATTTACTGATCACAAGGTTCAGAAAACATATGTGGCTCTTTGTGTAGGGTCTGCACCAAAATGGGATAGAATCAGGTTAAAATCTGGCCATGGTAGATCTAAATTTGGTGCTTGGCGTGTATATGCTGCGTCAGATGTTGGTCGGAAACTACCTGGTGGATCTGTGGTGAAGGACATGGAGACACTTTTTGAGCTATTATCAGTAAATAGGGTAGTCCATTTTAAAGAGTCATTCCAATGTGCAGAAAATCTAGAAAAAGTTGTGGTTGTTGAGGATAAATCATCAACAGATGCTAAACACGGAAGGGATGAGATATTGGTCCGAGCTTTTCCAAAGAGTGGAAGGACACATCAGATCAGGTTGCACTGTCAGTACCTTGGACTGTCAATAAAAGGAGATGTAAAATATGAAGGTGTATGTGAGTGGAAAGGGGAAATTTGTGATGTCCATAATCTTCATGCAGAGAGTTTGTCATTAGAACACCCTATTACTGGTCTTCCAGTAAAATTTCAGGCACCATTGCCTTTGTGGGCAACCCAAGCATGCAATCATGAAGATCACACATAAGGATGAACCAAGTCACATGCCAATTTGTATGCCAAGAGATAGTTTCATTGATCAGTAGCATGGTTGGTAATGTAAATGACAGTCTGCTGTCGACGTGGGATGTTTAGATTGGGAATGTGCATTTAAGAATGGGAATCACATTTCTAATAATTTCCCTTTATTTATTATGGACTGAAAAAGCCTTTGTTTCAATATATGCAACTTGAGCTATTGAGATTCTCTTGACTTGGTCAGCTACTCTTGTTTCCGTGTTCCAATTGAGTGCATTGACTCAATGGGCTGGGGCATCGTTCATCCGTTCTGACTTCTGATTGCTCTTAAAAAAGTCTAAAAGTATGTTTGGACCTCTTACTGAAGCAACATTGGGGGAGTACTGGATGCAGAGAATTTCTTACGCAGAATCAGTCTGAGAATAGTGCAAACAAATTGGCAATTGCAGCTCATACCAAACATCTTGCAACTAGTCAAAAGTGGACATTAGGACTGTTGCCTCTTACTTTCAGCTCATTTATTGCAACAATCGATACATCCATATTTCCTGTCTTTTCCTGGGCTGTTCTCATGTGTGGTTTTTGCTGGTAAAACTGTAGAAGCTTCTCCATATGAAGATTTAAGGCTTCCCTTTGCAAAATGCCAACCTTTAGACCTTGGTTCTTTTTCTTGCAGAGATGAGTAGAAGAGGATGGTGAAAGCCAGGGTGTTGGAAGGGGTATGCTTTTGTTTTCCATACATTTTTCACTTTGAATGACAGAACTCTTGTTATTGTAGAGATTATTAGCTACATGTGATCTTTTGAAGCAAACATGATGTATTGTCAATCTTAATACGTATGAAATTGATTCTGAATTTTGAATAATCAGTTTCAACACAGTATTACCCTTATGAGGGTTATTTGACAAAAATATACAGTTGGTATCAATTTATTGCAAGTTTGCTGTTCTACCTCTTGCATTCCATCTTACATGTTCTTTTTTTTAATTTTTATCTGGACTTGGAATCATACTGTTTGAAAGTCATCTTTTATACTGTCTGCTACTGAAAGCAGGTAGTGAATAGAAGGACAAGTCTTTGTGTTTGGGCGATCATTTGACATACATAAGCTAACGTAACTCAAAAACTAATCGTTCTTTTGTTGTTTCGTGGTACTTTGATGTTAGGATTATCTAGTAAATTAGTGGTTTTGTGAGCATACATTGAATACGGAGTAAACAAACAAGAGAGCTGGCTCCCTAAGCCATAAACTACTTACTTTTGTTAATTGTTTAGGTTAATCGCAGTCAAGTGCAGGATGTGGCTGATGTATGCAGAACAGAGCAATATGAATGTCATTTTTTGTAGTACTTCTGGTTATAATTCTGTTACAGACTCTCACAACATCCATGTATGTTATTGCAGGAACTATTTATGTTAGCTTCAGTCTGGCACTCTGGCTGGTGTGTAAGCAAAGTACAATGTTTTTTTGGGGTGCATTCCCTGCTACATTACTAACTGGAACTCCTATTGATGTTTGTGGTCCAAGTTTCTTCCATACTCGCATTGGTGATAATGATAGGGGAAGGTGGGTTGGTGGGCACGGGCACTAGCTAGAAGTCATGACTTGTGACTTGTGAGTATGCTCTTGATGCTGCTGGCAACACAACTGCTGTCATCGGAAAGGTAAGGCACACCAAATTATAGTTATAGCGATGCCACATACAAATTTGGAAATTCTTTTCATAATCGCAATTATATAGTATAGCTAGAAACCATACATCTGATACCAGGCTTGTTCTATGGATCATGCCAAAATGCTGGGACCACGAGGGTCAAATTCACCCAAGGCGGTAGTTGTTGGCAACAGTGCAACACCATAATTGACTTCCCTCTTAAGGACACCTCCGGCCCTGCACTTAACGTCCTCCTCAGGTTCATGTCAGTGGAATCTATGGTGTTTGCTCCATTCTTTGCAGTCCATGATCTGTCAACCTTAATTAGAACTACTCCGTAATGGACTGCATATAATATTGCTAATTTGCTATCCTGCAGAATACATAATTATCCTGCTACAGGGCGCAACCAAAGGTCCATGAAAGTCAGCTATTTGGCAGCATTGTCAGCACGTAAACCGAGAAGCTAATTAAGTTGCGGATTTCATTGTAGTTGCGAACCATCGCCCATCGGCCATCATATTGATCAATAAGGAAGTTGAAACTAATCTAGGCCAACGTAGGGCCTTGACCATCTCGTACAACTATCATCCTCGGCGTTGCACGATTTGTCCTCTAATTAACAGAAACTAGCGATCAAGTCAGAGTAGGTAATATGCAGTAATAGAAAACACATAAAATGCAAATGTAGATCATTCTCATCTTCAATTGGTTTTTTAAGCTTATCCCATGTGATTTCTTACATTTTGTGAACCCGATATTGGTAAACTACTCGAGGAAAACCCGAAAACTAGTTATTTTTATTAAAGTAGTTGCATTCAAAGTGTAGATATATAATGATAGTTTTATGGATACTTTAGATAGAAGTTTTGAATTAAAAAATTATGTATAGTTTAAGAAAAAAGAGAGTTTTAAGCAATAATTATTATCAATAAGATCATGGTGGCTTTTTAATGAAAATGTATTCCTTTTATTTGGCTTCAAAGTTAAGCATCCAGAAATGGGCTAGTTCAATTACGTAAGGATTGGGGCATGTTCTTATTGCACTCATCATACATTTAAACTTATCAATACCCAACAAAATTTCATACGGAGTATTATTTTATGAGGTCACGTTTGCTAAAATAAGATTATTTTTAGTAACTTTATTTGTATTGTTTTTTTCTTCAGAAAGACACCACTTGGTCCACTTCACATTTAGGATATTGTTTAGGATTTAGGAATATACTAGCCTTATTAGGTGGGGAGGGGTTTTACATTATCATGATTAATGTCTCGTGGTAGTGGTGGAATCGGAATTTTATTTTAAGCAATCGAACCTAATGTATTTCACGCTTACATCTAACTCGTTAAACTAATATATTAAAATTATAAGACATGATCTAAACATAATTCTAATGTTTGTAATTTCAAAATGAATATGGATGTCTATCATATACGAAGTATGACTTTAGATCACAAAATTATACCATATCAACTATGTCATAACTTATAGACATAATTTCTTTCAAAAAAAATTTAACTTATAGACATAATTTTTTTAAGTAATATTCAAATTAAGTTAATAGACCATGGCCTACCCAACCCCCTTTTAAACGCCATTGCCTTATCTATGGTTGTTTACTTGTTTTACTTCTTTATGGTTTATCTCAAGCTGGATGATTTATGGTTGTAATTAAGCTAATCCAAACAGATTGAAAATAAAATTTAGAAAATAATAAGGGGTATGTATAAGAAGCTCAAAAAGGAAAGATTGAGGAAATATTAACATTAATTACACTGATCTGCGCGTAATTTTGTCATAAATTTCTAATTTAATTCCATTTTGAAAAGTATATTTAATGCTTATATATAAGAGCTACATCTATTATTACCCATAAAATTTTAGGCATAATGATACGGAGTATTAATCTACTTTTAACTCAACCTATTGAATTTCCAAACTATAATTATTTGTGTATGCCCCACATAAACTTTTTGCATTAAGTTTTCATTAACACCACATTAATATACAATCCTTTATTTCCATAAAAAAAAAAAAAAAAAATACATTCCTTTAAAATCACAGACCAATAAATGTGCACATGCGCATCTCACGTGACTATTCTTAATAAACCCCAAAAACAGAAGTAAAAAAACCCAAAAACCCAACCGAATGGCACTTTTACTAAATAACACCCAAAACCAAGGGCAAAAAAGTACTTTCACACTCAAACCAGCTCGTGTAAATTCCCAATAGGAACCCGCCACGTCAACCCAATGACACTGGTATCCAACGTGTCAAACATACATTGGACCACGTCATAAAATAATTTCCACTTAGGACTAACCAAGTGTAAATTAAAAACTCGTTAGAAAAAGTCTAAACTTCCCCAATATATAATCAGCCTTGATTGTCATGGTCATTTCTACATTTCTCACCTTCCTCAGTTTTCTCTCACCTCCTCTCACACTCTCCTCAGAGTTAGCTACAATGGAGATTCGGCGTCGAAACCCTACCGCTTTCTCTCTCCTCGTCTTACTCTCTCTCTTCGCCATTGCTTCTGCTAAAGTCTTCTTTGAAGAACGCTTCGACGGTATACGCTCTTCCTTGCATTTTATCTGTTTTATTCAATTTGTTAATTTGGATTCTGGATTTGATATATTGATTTTGAAATTTGTAATTTGTTGTTTGTTACATGATTTCTGATTGGATTGTTTGATTGACTGAATGATTGATTAGAATTTAGCTGAATTTTGGTTTGGATCATGAATTTTGTTGATTGATTTGATGAAATGACGCCTGTTTTAGTGTCTAATTTGGCTTGATTTTGTATATATCATACGCTATTTTAATTATTGTTGATTTGATTGTTAATTTGATAAGATTGATGTGTTTTTTGAAATGATTGTGTATGGATCTGATTTTGTTTGATTGTTCGAATTTTTTTTAGATCCGTGCAGAATGTGATCTATCTATTGTTTTTTGCAGCTGATTATGTAATTTCTGAATTTCTTAATGAATGAAAATGACTCATGTGAATTGTAAATTAGTCAACGAATTATAATTGTTGAATCAGAGTGTCACTAAATTGTCTTTGTCTGTTCAGAGAAGTGTCCACATGAACTAGGCATATTTATGAGAAATGACACAGAATTGGTGTATGGAGTATCCGGTATCGGTGTATGTATGGACAACCGATGCACTGCCTTTGGATTTTAAGGTTTATTTTAAGTGTTTCAATTAAAATGACTGTTTTGGCTTGATGCCGATTGCTCAGACCTACTTAAATATTGGTAATCCGTACTCATATAAGACTGTGTTGAGGATCCGAGATGAGTACTTGAGGATGTTGAGGTTGAATAAAAAATCGGAGTACACTTTCAAGCCGAATCAGGTCTTAGAAGACTAATAATGGAAGTATGATTTTCCCTGCAAACTTTGCGTGAAACTTATATTTAGTACTATAAGTGTGTTAGCTTAGCTATTATGTGATCCCCAAATTTCTCACAAATTACTGGATTGTGATCTCCCTTGATCCCTTATAAAGACATGAAAGTTTAGTTACAAGCATGGATATGATATTCTAAAGGCATTGAGTTGTTGAGAAGTTTGTATCTTGAGTTTACTCTTGTATTAATTTCATTTCTTTTGGCTAATCTAGATGGATGGGAGAGTCGTTGGGTCAAATCTGACTGGAAGAAGGACGAAAGCATGGCTGGAGAATGGAATTATACATCCGGCAAATGGAATGGAGATGCAGATGACAAAGGTATACTTTGATTATATATTTTCCAGTATATCCGAGCATTTGGCTTCTGGTTTTGCTACTTAAGTTATAACTTCTTTTACCCATGTGTTACAGGTATCCAAACTAGCGAGGACTACAGATTTTACGCTATCTCTGCTGAATTCCCAGAATTCAGCAACAAGGATAAAACCCTAGTCTTCCAATTTTCTGTTAAGCATGAACAGAAGCTTGATTGTGGAGGTGGTTACATGAAGCTACTCAGTGGTGAAGTTGACCAGAAGAAATTTGGTGGGGATACTCCATACAGGTAACCATTTTATGTTCTATTGCTAAAGGACTGTGCTTTTGCATTGTTGCTTTTGTTTTTAAGTGTTCAATTTTACTGATTTGAACTGTATAATTTGTTGTTGTTGTTGCAGCATTATGTTTGGTCCTGATATCTGTGGCTACAGTACTAAGAAAGTACATGCCATTCTTAACCGCAATGAAACAAATCACTTGATCAAGAAGGATGTCCCTTGTGAGACTGACCAGCTGACTCATGTTTATACCTTCATTCTCCGCCCAGATGCTACCTACAGCATTCTTATCGACAACCAGGAGAAACAAACTGGTAGTCTTTACGATGACTGGGATCTTCTTCCTCCTAAGAAGATCAAGGACCCTGAGGCTAAAAAGGTATTTTCTTTCTGAGAAAATTCGTAAATTTGATCTTCTGGTTCCATCTGGATGGCCTACTGAA
The DNA here is from genome assembly GCF_948465745.1 of Chenopodium album. Taxonomy (NCBI): domain Eukaryota; kingdom Viridiplantae; phylum Streptophyta; class Magnoliopsida; order Caryophyllales; family Amaranthaceae; genus Chenopodium; species Chenopodium album. The sequence goes on from NC_137855.1 coordinate 6,535,719, forward strand.
CATTTATACTAATTAATCTGATGATTGTGTGATTTTTAGCCTGAGGATTGGGATGACAAGGAGTACATTCCTGACCCTGAAGACAAGAAACCAGAGGTATTTATATTAATTTCTGTTTCTCCTTCCTCCCTTTTGACACTGGATGATAACGAGATTGCCGAAATTTATCTTCATGTTGGAATGATGAACTTATCAAGTGTCTTGATTTTTTTAGGGTTATGATGACATCCCAAAAGAAATTCCCGATGCTGATGCTAAGAAGGTAATGTGTGTTTAAATCAGTGTAAAATTTAAAAAGTCCAAATTTTTGGATATGCTGACATGTCTTATGCTTTTCAGCCAGAGGACTGGGATGATGAGGAAGATGGTGAGTGGACTGCCCCAACCATTCCAAACCCTGAATACAAGGGTCCATGGAAGGCAAAGGTTTGTTCAATCCCTTCTCTTAATTGTCAAATCTTTCTGCAATTAATGATTGGCATTGCTTGCAGTTAACAAGTTATACATGTTGATTGCAGAAAATCAAGAACCCCAACTACAAAGGCAAGTGGAAGGCACCTTTGATTGACAACCCAGGTTTGCACAATGCACCTTGTTCTCACTTCTATGTCTACATTACCTTGCCTTTTTTCGCGGCCGGAATCACATGAATTTAAGTTGAATATCTGATTAAATTGCTTTCATATTTCAGAATTCAAGGATGACCCAGAACTCTATGTTTACCCCAACCTCAGATATGTTGGTGTTGAGTTGTGGCAGGTAACTTTCAGTTCTAGTCTTGTGTTGAAAGTTGATATATGCTCAATGCTATTATGATAAGCATATTGATGAAGTGAGCGATTTTTTTCAGGTTAAGTCTGGCACACTCTTTGACAATGTCTTGGTCTCTGATGACCCTGAGTATGCAAAACAGCTGGCTGAAGAGACCTGGGGCAAGCAAAAGGATGTAAGTTGGCCTGTTTCTCAAGTTAGGAAGCAATTATTTTCAGCACTTTAGTCTTTGTATTTGAGTTGTCTGACATGTTTTGCATATCTTTGCAGGCTGAGAAGGCTGCTTTTGAGGAGGCTGAGAAGAAGAGAGAAGAAGAGGTATGAGTATTGTATTTTTTTTTATTTGTTTTATTTTAAATATTTTTGTCTTTTTTAAGGTGTATTGTATTTGAAGCTTCTTTGTGTATATCCTTGTGACATCTCTTTCGTGTCTCTTTTGAACACTATTGCATGTTCGTAAGAATCGTAACCAGTAATAATGTAGAAGCCTGGAAGGGAACATGCAGTTGATTATTAGTTTATTGTCCAATTTAGTTATACTGTCAATGAAAGACCAACATATTCTCTCAGGTCTTTAAAACCTCATGTCACTAATAATGCTATTGAATCTTTTCAAATTAATTTGTGAAATTCATGATTGGTTAGAAATCAGGACGCCTCAATGCCACTGGCCTGTGTTTGGCTTGATGTTGTGGATTGTTTTCCTGTATGGTTGTCATGGTGGTGCAGTGATTATTCTTTTTATTATCACATGAATTATATATGTATACTGACTCAATTTTGATACTCCAAGCAGGAAACCAAGGACAGCCCCGTTGATTCTGATGTAAGCATTAAAATTAAATCTCTAGTCTGAGTATACTTTTCAATTCTTTCTTGAGACAAATGTTAGTGGGCAAGCCCCTTATTTTTTCATGGTTTCTCCAGGCCGAGGATGAAGATGAAGCTGACGACTCTGATGCCGATGCTGACAAATCAGATGACAAGGATGAAGACAAGCATGTATGTCCATAGATAAATTTCCTCTGTATATTGCACAACAGTGCTGACATTGTGCTTCTATCTAATTTCGGTCGTTTTTGCTGTGTGTTTTACAGGATGAACTTTGAGCAGCAGAGCAATATGAAGTCTTTAGACGAGGATCTTAATTTTTTTAATTCAGGCTCATTGTTCGCTGGCATTTTTCTCTTGTCAACTTTTAGTGTAGGTTTTTGGTAGTAGATTCAAATGACACCAAGTTAAAGGCCTATATGACAGATTTGTTTATCTCAATTAGGCTGTATTTGGTGGATAATAGCAGAAGGCCAAAAACATTTCCAGTTTTTCGTAATATATTAAACATTATATAGAGATTCTGGAATGGTAAATGAGCTGAGTTATGTCTAATTCGTTGCATCTCTCTTTTACTGGTATAATTCGTTGCATATCTCTTTTACGTCCTTAGCAATACCTCACTATGTTTAGCTCAAGACGGTCTTATTATCCACTAATAATTCTGTTGAGGGTAGGTGTTATCCCTGTGAAAAGATCTTTTGATGTTTCTTGTTTTACTTTAACATAGTCGAAATGAAATTGCAGCAGTCTGATTTACAAGATTTGATTCAGCACTTCAGGAAGTAATTTTGTGCTCTTATTATACCTTGTAATAACAATCAACGGGACTGGTAATATTATTAGCAGCAGCAGCAGTAGCAGGCTAGCAGCAGCATGATTTCCTTGACAAATGGCATGGACTAATATAACAATTTTATAATTTCGCTCAATCTTTGGGCATAAGAAGAAGATTATACAAAAATAATCATATTACTGTATGACGTATAGCTCACTTGAAGAAAAAATTGAAGAACATACTTAAAAATTGAAGAACATACTTGTACAACCGTATAATAGATGTGCGCAATTGAAGTCCTTGACTAGTTTTTTTACTATCGGGGGAGGGGGTGTTTGTTACGATTAACATCGATCTTCAGTGACAACTGCAACAAACATTGATAAGTTTAAGGATTTTTTCACATTTACTACCAGCGAAAGCACCACGTATCAGATTTACTACCTGTTTAAAAAAATATTTTATATTACTACCACCCAAATTCCCTAACTGTATATATTGCTACCACTTAACAGAATCCGTTAAGGTTCCGTTAAGTGGGCCCCATATTTCATTAAATAATAATTTAAATAATATAAAAAAAAACTTTAAAAAAAAAAATATTCTCAAACACCTCCCCTCCCCTTCCCGACGTCAGCCACCCTCCCCCCTGCTGGCGGCCATCTGTTTCCCCGAAACCGGCGAACCCCACCTCCTCCATTTTCCCCTCCTGCCAACCATCTCTAACCTCATGGTCAGTGCACACCCGCCTGCTGCTAAACCGTCACCTCCGCCGCGAAATTCCACCACGTTCTTCATCGGCGGCCAACGAACCCCTTTCCCCTTCTTGTTCCCGACCACCAGCCCCAAACCACCAGCCAATTGAACCCTAAAATTCGAGATCGAAATTGAAATCGAAATCATAAACCACCAGCCCCAAACCACCGAAATCGAAACCCTTGTTTAGGGTGGTTTGGGGATGGTGGTTTAGAATTAGGGATGGCCGAAAGGGTAAGGGAAGGGGAGGGGGTCGATTTCGGTGTGGGGAATAGGGAGGGGGGCAATTTTCGGTGGGGGAAAGGGAAAGGGAGTGGTTTCCGGTACGGGGTGGGGGTCGGGGCAGCAACAACGGGAAAGGAGAGGGGTGGTTGTCTGCGTAGGTGGGGGAAAGGGAGGGAGTGGGGTCGCGCCGGCAGGGGGGTGAGGTGGGGTCGCGCCGGCGCCGGCAGGGGGGAGGGGGTGGCAGTTGAGGGGACAGGTAGGCTGCAAGGTGGTTGAATGGTGGCTACACCCAACTAGCCGTTCTTGTGGGCCCCTCAAACAGAAACATTAACGGGGTTAGTCAGTGGTAGCAATATATACAGTTAGGGAATTTGGGTGGTAGTAATATAAAATATTTTTTTAAACAGGTAGTAAATCTGATACGTGGTGTTTTCGCTGGTAGTAAATGTGAAAAAATCCTAAGTTTAATGGGTACATATTCTCTTTTGGTAGCATGGCCAAGACGAGAGCATTTTATTTTGGCATTTTAACAACTAAAACAGGGCAGCTCGCATTTTGGACGCAGTGATGGCTCACACTCCTCATTATCGACCTGTCATTCATTTTTATACACATAACTCAATAAATGAAGCATTTAAATTAACAAACTATAAAAATGAACAAAATTTCCAAAGTAGAAGATAATAAGTTGGCATCACAACGTTTTTTGTGTAAGAAAAAGGTAAGAAATAAAATTGAAGATAATAAGTTTGCAACACGATGTTTTTAATGTGTACCTGGTGAGTTGACTATACCCATGGCTTCCCATGACAAGCAAGTCCGCCTTCAAAACATTCACCATCTCACATATCACGTCCCCTGGATCCCCTTCTTCTACCTTTTTCTCGACTTTCACCTAGGAAAACGAATAATTTTTTTTTTGTAAGCGCAATAGACACAAACGCCAAATTAAAACTAAACTAATTTTATCACAAGGTTCACGATGAGTCGATGACAGTATAAACACGAGTATGGTGAATATTATTGCAAATCAAGTTTCGCTAAAGTAATAATACTAAAAGGTTGAATGCTAGAGAGTGAACTGAAGTAGGAAGGCCAATCACTCACATCATGCTCCGCACAAAGCTTATCGGCCTTCTGAAGGATCCAACATGCCATTTCGTTGTCACGTCTATCTAGTGATGATAAAGCATCATGGGAGCTCAAATATGCTGGATATTCAATAGTAAACAATTAATTTGAACGAACAAATATAAAAGAAAATATATACTTGTAGAATTTATGGGAGTACTTCACATATATTTATATTAGTAGAATTCAACAATAATATATTCGGGTCTGTTCACATTTACTGAACTATGCTGAACTGAATTGAACTGATTGGAGCTGAAATGAACTGAATTGATTAGAGCTGAACTGAACTGAAATTAAGTAAATGTGAACAGGCCCGAAGTACTCCGTATAATACAAGTACAAAAATAAGTGCTAAAAAAAGAAGATTTTAATAAAATTACTAGTCTATAATTTCTCTGTATAATTAGAGAAGGACTGATCTTTTTTTTCAAAAAAAAAAAAAAAAAAAAAAAAAGAACGATCTAACTTTGTAACAAACAAATAGGGTTTTATAGCTAGAGACCTTTCATCATAATGGCATGATGCCCACCCAATTAGGCACATTAATAATAAAGTCATTATTTTTAAGGAAATTCTCAATGGTAGCTATTTACTTTTGCACATTCTCATTGGTAACAAAATATTTGGCTAATTCTCTCAAATAGCATTATTTTTTATTAGTTTCTCTGAATTGACAATATTTTTACATTAAGTAACTAATTAGCTTAATTATATGATTTTTAAAAAAAAAAATTAAAAAAGTTGTGCAATACTCTTCACCAGCCACCCCACACCACCGACTATCCACCGAAACCCATCACCACCAAGCTCGCCTAAACCCCTCCAAACCCACCCCCACGCTGCGACTAGCCACCAGAATCCATCACCACCAAGCTCGCCTTAAAGAACCCTGCGAACCCTCCACCAAGCTCGCCTAAACAGACCTGCGAACCCACCCCATGCCGCCGAATAGCCACCAAAGTCCACCACCAGAAAGATCGCCTAAACCCCTACGAACCCACCCACGCCGCCGATTGTCCACCAGAATCCACCACCACCAATTGCACCTGATGAAGATTGTCAATTGGGGAAAAATCGAAAACCCTTAAAATCTGAAATAAAAATTTCTAGGCTAATGAGGAATCAATTCAGCAGAGGAAAGGGGAAAGGAAAATGAAGGAAAGGGTGGGAGTTTCAGGCGAGTACAGTTGTATGAATATCGAAGGTGATGGTGGGTTCTGTTGGGTTAGCGGCGACGTGGGGTGGCTGGAAAAGAGGGGTCTGTACATTTTTTTTTTTTGATAATTTTTTTTACAAGATTGTTAATTAACTGTTAATTATTGTTTAATTAAGCTAATTAGTTACTAATTATAAAAAAAATGTCATAATAGAGAAACTAATAAATAATAATGTTATTTGGGAGAATTTGTGAAATATTTTGTTACCATTGAGAATGTGCAAAAGTTTATAGCTACCATTGAGAATTTCCCTTATTTTTAATAGAGTTATAAACCATAAATTAAATTTACTAGCACCGGCGATCATCAAGACTAACTAAACATATATAGATAGCCTATAGACTATACACTATAGTATATATTTTTGAGACGATGATCTGATGATGAAATAATACCTGAGCTATCCAAGCCAGGGTACACAACAGTAGGTCGCTTGGCATGTAGGAGTACAAGGGCATCTTTACAATTTCGCGGTTGTCCTTGAACGATGTTGTTAAGGCACCATGACAAAGCGTACATGCTCTCTTCACTCTCATCCACGGCCACCACTATCTTCCTCGCCTCGCCATCTCGGCCATCAGCAACTACCACGACATCATCACTACCCATTCCAAATATTATTTGTCAAGTGAATGGTTAAAATACTATGGTTTAGTTATATGTATGGTGTTGTAACAAATTAAGTTGATGAATTGAGTTTATATAATATACTCCCTCCGCAGCAGTTGGTTCGTGGAGGCGGATGCACGATCCACATGGTGCATCCGCTCCAAAATACAAAAATGCGGAATGAACATTCAGTTATATACTAATGAACATGGTCATATAAAAGAACATAGTAGTCATTTATAATGTACATGGACATATACATAAAAGAACATAGTATTCATTATAATGTACATCAGTTTTTTATGCAACAATTTTGTATATATATTTTTTTTAAAAGAAATTTTGTACAATGAAATAGATAAATAGTACTATAATTATTTTTTTTACCATACATTAATTACAAATCATTTCAATTTTTTTACCAAAAGTTCACTTTCTCTCTCCAAAAAAACTTCAAACCTCAAACAAAATTTCAAGAAATTCGAAATTTTGAGCCCAAAATTGTTCAAGATGACAAATAAAAAAGAAAGGTAAGACTAAATTCGACATTTATACTTGTTTATTTGACATTCATACTTGTTTATTTTGAGTTTGAGTGTTTGTTTTTTATAAATTTGATTGAAAATTGTAATATTTGATTTTATTGAAAATTAATTGCGATTTTGATTTAATTTTGTTGTTGCAATGAGAAATAAAATGAAATTCTTGAAGAAGATCAACCGATTAATATATTTTGGAAGAAGAAAGCAAACAAATAGACAAATTTAGAAAAAATTGTAGATCCAAATAATACAATGTACATTAAAATACAATAAAATGTTCTTTTTCATATACTTATATGATGCAATAATACAATGTACATAAAACATGTAACCAACATTATAACATATATGTTCATTAGAATATAATACAATGTAAATTATAATACAGTAAAATATATATTTTCATATACATACATGATCATTTATACCAAATGTACATTTACTATATGAATAATGTTCTTTAATATTATCATGTTCTTTACTAATATTACAAATGTTCTTTAGATTTACAAAAAAAACATATAAAACTGGATGTTCTTTATAAAATAGCTATATGTTCTTTACAAAACAACTATATGTTCTTTACCACTACAAGAAAATAACCTTTTCGTAGCGATTATTTTAACCTTTAGTATCGATTGTAAGTGCAACAAAAAGCTTTCCCAACGAATGGTCATTCGATACAATATCCCCCGTTACCTTAGCCTTTAGTAGTGGTTTTCAAAATCGTTGGGGTTGGCCTCAATAACGATACGAAAAATACATCCAATCGTGGTGATTATTGTAGCGATTACAATCGCTATTAATGTTGAACTCATTTTCTTCAAAAAAAAACATGGATATGATCTTTATAAGATTCGAACATGCAACCTCAAACTCTTATAGCAAATGTTTCACCAATAAGCTATGACATATTTTATGTATTCTTTGTCAAACAATATTTATATATCTAGTGTTGAAAAGGCTTTTCGTATCGATTTTTGGGATTTAGTGGCGATTGTAAATGATACGATTTCTCAAAATTATATAAATGTGTAAAAATAGTGTGGATATGTATTATTATGGTTTCCGTATCGATTTTATATGGGAAAACCATGGTGATTGTAAAATGATACGACTTCCTTAATGATTTCACAAACATACTTGCATATTGTAGCGAATGTACAATCGCTACGAAATAATCGCTACAAAAAGACATTTTTCTTGTAGTGTACTGAATAGCTAAATGTTCATTCCGCCTTTTTTTAAAGAACAATGGATGCACCAAGAATGGTGCATCCGCCTCCACAGAAAAAATTTCACTCCCTCCATCCCCAAATGATAGTCCAGTATAAAACAGGGGACTCAACTCTTGCAAAATGTAGGGAAAGGGGACTCTATTTATTTTACAGAGGAAAAGGGGATTGGGGTTAAATCTCTGGTGGTAGGGGGTATTTTCAGGTGACTTAACTCACTTTTAACCCAAGAAGAATTAAGTCCCTTGTAAAGAATCGAGTCCCCTCATTATTGCCTTGATTAAACCAAACAAATTCAATTCCTTCATTAATCATTACTGCTGATTGGTTTAAAAATATAATTGTTCGAAATTAAGAAATTGCAATAGCAATGCAAAAGTTTTGTTCTTGAATTTTTTTTTAATGTTTGTTGTCCAAAAAAAAAATTCTTTCAATAATAATAATAATAATAATAATAATAATAATAAGCCAAAGCATGCTCTTCATCTCTAGTTTATTGTAGCTTATTTGTCTTGCATTTGTTTGATTGTGTGATTATAAAGTTGGTAGTAGAGGTGGTCAAAATCGGACCGGATCTTGACAAAATTTCTCGTGCCCAGGCCAAACTCGCAAAAAAGTAGCAGACTTGTCGAGTTTTTCCGGCTGGGATCGGGTTTGTAACCAAAAATATGTTTTAAGACTTGTCCAAACGCGCCCTATTTTCGAGCCGGATCGATCCAAGCTCGGATCAGACTGATATTGATCACCTCTAGGTGGTAGGTGGGTTAACAATCCACGTGAGTCAAGATTATCTTATGAGATGGTTGTGATTTTAAAGAGAAATGTGGAGTTGGAAGGTCAAGGATGTAATGAAGATGTGAAGAAAACAAACATTCAGAAAGTTTTGTAATTCTATGCCTTATTTTTGTTTCAAAAAAAGGAAGGGACTCTATTTTTTATTGGTCTATTTTAATTTAAAATATTTTTAATTTAAAAACACAATTAAACCTAAGGGACTCAAATGTTTAACCAAGGGGACTCAATTCTTTCCCTTATTTAATTAAAACCCACCGAAAACCCAAACCCATTCTAGCCCAGTCCCTTTTTCCTCTGTAAAATAAATAGAGTTCCTTTTCCCCACATTTTGCAAGAATTGAGTCCCTTATTGTATACTTAACTCGCCTATTTTTAGTCCCAAATTGATAGTCTCATTTGCTTTTTTCAAATATCATTAATATCATTTTTTTTATCAAAATTTCCTCCAATTACAACAATATTTGTGCAAATTTAAGTTTCTCATTTAAATTTTGTTTTTCAATGTACTTTTATTACTTTCTCTCTCTACTATTTTACATACCCAATGTAAATTTATCTTTTCAATGTAATTTTACTATTTTTATTTAAGTTTCTTAATTCCCGTGATTTTTGTCCATAAGGGACTATCATTTGGGGACGGAGGGAGTATATGGTTCTGGTAAATGGAATATACTCTTTGTATGTAGTACTACGATATGTCGTTGGAAGATAAAAGTAAATGGTTTTTCTGGAAGAGGTAACTTTTCAAAACAGAAGGGCCGTTTAATATTCTAATGTTGAAGAATCGAATTTTATTTATTTTTATGGTGTCAAAAGACGTAGAAAGCATAAAGATTGCATGAAAGAATTAAGAATTGTTACCTTTTCCTTAATTAAGAGACGGTATTAAATTTAGAACCCACATTTTGCTTTTACGGTTTTTAAAATACAGGTAGGTCTTGAAAGTATGTTGAAAGATGGCTTATGAAAACAGCTACAAGTATTAATTATATTGCTTTAACTTTGAGGAATTCTGGTGGTGGTATTTTGTGGCTTGCGGGCTTTTTCTTTTGTTTATAAGTCAAAAAATATTAAACTAGTACTCCCTCCATTCCTATTTTGATAGTCACTTATTCGGTTATTCCATTTTTAGTGCCCCAAAATTATAGTCACATTTGCTTTTTTCAAGTACCATTAATATTAATTTTTTACCAAAATTCTCTCTAATTTGCAAAAATATTTATGCAAATTTAACTTTTCCATGTAAATTTGTTTTTCATGTACTTTAATTACTTTATCTCTTTACTTTTTTGCATACCTAATGTAAATTTATTTTTTCAATGTACTTTTGCTACTTCTTTTTCATGTTTATTAATTCCCGTGAAAATTGCCCAAACGTGACTATCAAATAGGGACGGAGAGTATAAGTTATCAAGATTGATTTGTTATTGATCATATAAAATACGTACTCTCATCGAGAATCGAGATTATGTCCAATTCTTTAATTTGCACCTATAAATTAGTTATTAATTTATTATAGACAAAATAAGTTTTGATTAATTTAATTTCATGGATGGGACTAAAAGACTGGCTAGTTGGCTACCCATTTTCAATTTATAAATACAATAAAATTTTATTCGGTAACATAAACATAAATAGTTCAAAGCTAATTAAGTAAGGAGTTATAGTAAGTGCAAGGTTTGTCTATGATTTGGATGTCAAAAAAAAAAAAAAAAAAAAAAAGGTGCAAGGCTCTAGTTTTGATAAAATAAGTTCAAGTCTAACAATGTACATAAGTTCCATTTTGAGGTAAGTGAAATCCAAGTAAATTAATTCTACAAGTATAAATTTTTTAATTATTTGTAATAATCGCTACAAAAAAAAAATAATAAATAAAATAAAAAAAATTATGTTCATATCGTCATTTTAAGAGTATAAGTTCATATTTTAAGATAATGTCAATAAGTGAAATTTGTAAATTACTAAATTTATATTCAACGTTCTTTAAGAACAAGATGTTACGGAGCATATTTTTAGATAACGTATCTACTCTAGTATTTCAAAAGAGTAGAAGTGTAGAGCTTCATAAATCACCATAGCCTTCGATGCTAGTCCCATATATAAAACAATACATATTCAAAATAACAAAAGTAAGTAGTGAAATTAGTTGATAGGTCTCCAAAGGACCAAAGTTTGAGTTGGGGAATAAATTCAACAACTTGCTTGTTTGAGACCTTATATGACTTTGGGTCGAATATAAGCGATGTGTTGATATTCTAGAACGTAGATTTATGACCACCCGTCAAAGAAACTGGCATACAACTTGGAAGTTTAGAAATCAGATCGAATGGTTTGACAAAGTGGAGGATCATGACCTAGGATGCTAGAGAATAAACAATAGAATTTAATGGCAAGGTTGTTCTTGTAAAATTTGTGTCACTTATGTTCAACTTCATTTTGTATTTTTCAAAGACGAGTTAGACGACTAGAAGGTTAGTCCGTTAGCTAGGATATATTTTATATTTTTTTACAAAAAAAGATAAAAATAATATAATGTATTTATTACAATAATGTATGCATACCAGGCTAATTGTAGGAGAATGGAGACTCCTTAATACAAAGTTGTACCCTTCTAATGACGGAGTCAATGCACGACATTGACCATTATTAATAATGGTAATTATATATAATTACGGAATATAAAAGCTTGATCTAATGAAATATACATAAAAACTAATCTAAAATTTTCTGTATAACAATATATTTTTTTTATATTTATAAATAAAAGGGAAATTCTCATTGGTAGCCATGTAAAATTGCACATTTTCAATGGTAACAAAACTTTTTGCAAATTCTCTTAAATAGCATTAGTAATCTAAGTGTTCTCTAACATAACATTATTTTACTAATTCTAACTTAATTAGCCTAAAATACTAACTAGGATTAAATAATGAGTAAGTTACTAAACTACCCCTATTTAATTTAATGCAAACCCGTGGCCCCCAACCCCCCTACTGTTCATTCATTGAAGCTGTTTGAGTTCCTTCTTCATTGAACTGGTTTGTGCGCTAAATTGATCGAAAATCCATCATCGGTGTTCTTGGCAAATCTCTCAAAAGGTGATAACTTTCAAGCATCGACAAATATTTCATCCTTTCTTAAGCCTAAATTTGAATTACTTTTTTTTTCGAAATTTATGCATTGTTGTTTATGGTTGTCCTTTTTTTTAATGGATTGATGTAGTTGAAAAATTAGGGCTTTAATGTGATTAATTCTGACTTTTGCTGGTTATTATTCGAATGTTATGTTGTTCAATGTTATTTAAATTGTATGGGGTTTATGAGTGTTAATGAATGTGAGTGTTTGAATCCAACTTTGCAGTTTTGATTTTTTAAGGTAATTGATTTTTTTTTTTTATTGAATGTTGCAAGTTGTATTGAGACATGTGAATTAAAATTGTTATATAAATATAGCATGGGTGATGAAATTGTGTTGAAGTTTCAATTTGAAAGTGGTAATGCTGATGTTATTGTGGAAGACATTTATAAGATATATTGCAGAGAAGAGGAGGGAATGAGAATAACAGAGGAAGAAGGAATGAGAATTCATGAAAATTAGAAAAATAAGGGTTTATAAACCTAATTATTTTGGGAGGGAAATCGTGTTTATTGTTTTGGAAGGAAATAGATTAACCTTGGTTAGTAATTATAGGTTAATTAGGTCAGAATTAGTAAAATAATGCTACCATAGAGAACAATTAGATTAGTAATGCTATTTACGAGAATTTGCAAATAATTTTGTTACTATTGAGAATGTGCAATTTTACATGGCTACCAATGAGAATTTCCCTAAATAAAATGTATAATTAAATAAGCATATAATTAAAAATGATGTAAAAGTCAAAACGTTGCAATAATTTAGGAATTGAGAGAGTTAAAAACTCAAGCTACTCAGGCCCTGTTCTTTTGAGCTTCTGGGCAGAGCAGAGTATAGAAGAGTAGATTTCAGCAGAGCAGGGTTAGGCTTCCACACATTGCGGAGTGGAGTAGAGCAGGGCAAGGCAAAGCAGAGCAGAGCAGCTCTAAAGAATAGAGCCTCAATTCCACACCATCCATCCATCAATCAATAACTATGTACTAAAAGACACACCAGCAATGACACGTGTCATGTTCTGGTGTGTCCTTAGTTTTTTTTTTTTTTTTTTGAAAAATTATTATGGAAAAAAATCTTATACATTACATAAAAAATACGAAGTAGAAAATTTATACATATATAACAGATTATAAAAGATTTGATGTATATTTCTATAATAGTCAACTATATATATAAACATAAGTAGATACAGTAAGATTTTTTTTTTATTTTTATTTTTTATAGAATTTGTGTCATGTATTACAAGAATTCTATTTTTTTTTATTAATTTTATTTAATTACATATTAGAAGCTCAGTAGTTCGAATATCAAATATTAAAAATAAAATATTTGATTTATCCTTCCACAAAAAATTAAAAATATAACTACTATAAATTTAAGCATTAAAAAAAAGTGACATTCTTCACATAATTTGAGACATACATGGTGTAATGTCCAACGTTTTTTATCCAAATGATACCAATACAATTTGTTAGTGAAATCGAGTATATAAAAAAAATATGCACATTAACAAATGTGTAGTTTTAAATGCCCCAATCATTGTTCACCTTTTATAATTTATATATACCCGGGTTCACATAGAGGTAGGTGTACGGGTGTACCCAAGGTAGTTTTTTTTTTTGCTTATTTAATATATTTTTTTCTTCTCATTTAAGAGTTAAAAATGAGCAAAAAAAAAAAAATAAAAAAAAATTGGCTAACGTACTCTTTTATAAATCATAATATTATAGACAAATTTTTATGGTATAATTAAACGTACTGTTAATACGAAACAATTACTAAAAGTTACCGTGCATGGCACGGGAGTTAACTTAGTAAACTATAGAGTTTTGCCCATTTAGAGGCATTTATTTATTTTTTTTGTTTTACCAACCAGGCAACCAGATAAGTTTTTTCTTTTTTTTTTTTTTTTTGAAAGGAGGCAACCAGATAAGTTAAGACATTAGACATTTATCTGAGCTTCAGTGCACTCATTAGAACTGTCTCCCCCCGGCAACAAACCCTGCCAGCCCCACTGCCCACGACTACATTGCTCATCAACAGACGGCGGCAGAGGCGGTAGTAAATACCTCGTGAAACTATCAAATCTTTGTTTCTCCATTCAACATTTTCTCTGGTAAATTAATTCAATTCATCTCTCATTCCTCAAATTTTGTTTTTTAATTCGATTACTATTGTTATTGATTGTAGTTGACAATTTGTGCAATAGATGTTACCCTAATTTGTAATTTTATCATAATTTGATTCTTTATTTTTTTTACATAATCAATGGTTTGTTCAGAACTTCAGATTGTTTATGTGCTTTTGTCGATTTGTGGTTTTTCTTTCAATTGGAAAATAATTAATAAATGGAATTCCGAATGTACTAATCTAATTGCTAGCTTGAGTTCAGAGTAAATGCTTTCATTTTGGGCAGCAATGGTTTATGATGATCCTGTTAACAATTAGCATTCAGATTTGGTGTATGCTGTTCATAATCAACTCCTTTGTTTGTATTGAGATCTAGATTTTGTTCATGCGAACTGCCCAATAGTTGCTGTTTAAGTATCCTTCAAGTATTTGCTTTTATTCTCTTTTGACAAACTTACTATATTTTCGATCTTTGATGAATAATCTTTGTTTGAATTTCAGATTGTGAGTTTATAGTCTCTAAACTCACCAAGATATGTGGATTTCTAGAATTTCTGGTCTTGGAGCTCAGGCAATTAAGAGATTGACCCAAGGTTTGTTTTGAATATTCAAATTTCCTTGCTATTAAATTTTATTATTTAAAATGGTTGATTGGTTGGTGTTTGTTAACTCTTTGTATCACTTTCATGTTTGTTTAGATAGATTGCACTATTTATAAATTATAATCTGTATTTCTAAAATGTGATACGGGGCTTTTATGTGCCTTTTGTGATAAGTTATGTTTCCATCAATTTCAGCTAAAAGCCTAAAATGATATATTCCTTTTGAGATAAGATTTTCCGTAGGATGCAGTATTTGAGCAGTTGAGATGCAGGGCGTTAGGGGTCATTCGCTTTTTTGTGGTATAGGCAAAGTGATTGATTAAGCGCAACTGAGGTTCATAGAGGCACACTGCACATCACAGTTTTTTTTACAGATCTTTTTTATTGTTTATTATATGTGCCTCACTTTGTCCAGGCGAACGAAAAATTCTGAATCACCTTGAGCTTTCTCATGCATTGGTAGGAGGTCTGATAGGGTAATAAAAATTTTAGGGGCATTCACTTGTAAGTTGATATAGGGGCTATTTTGTGCCATGGATTAGAATTTTGCTATGACAAGTTAGTAGTTATAGATTCTGAGCATTAGTTTAGAAGTTATTACTACAGCTATATTTCGTGTAGATTGATACATTGTAGGTAATAGCTGTCTTAATCATACTAGCGTAACAAAAATCTTAGCAAGTTGATGCTCAGGTTTGATGAGATTGAACTGTGGTACTGAGAACTGGGAAGTTGAGAGTAACCTAAATAATTCGTTGGATGGGCTTTGAATAGTTGAGTATACGAACATAGTGATTTTTTGACCTGTACTTTGTTTTTGGGTAAACTGGCACAAACTTAATCATAAAAGCATGCTCAATAGTTGCTATTCTAAACATTCAGCAAAAATGTCAATTAAATGTGAGAAAATAAACAAAAGGAAACGGATCTGGTAGAATTGTATCCTATACCTGTGGCCCTAGTAGGTGGCAAAGAGGTCTCTTGTGGTATATCTCGGTAGCTGATGCTTGCTGCACATCCCCACAGCTAGGGTAGGTTATTGCAAATCAAAATAACTGCAATTCTTTTACAGTGTGTTTGGATAAAGATAGGGGAAAGAAAAGAAGGGGAGAGAGGAGAAGAGGAGGGGAGGGAAAGGGAAGGGAGGGAAGAATGGTGAGTTTTCCTTCCAAATCTCTCCATGGTTGGAGGGATTAATTTACTACAATTTAATCCCTTCATTTCTCTCCCCTCCAATTCCCTTCCTTCCTCATTTGTTATCCAAATGAGAGATACCCCATCTCTCCATTTCCCTTCTCTTCTTTTCCCTCCATTTCTTTCAATCCAAACACACCGTTAAGCTTTCATGAATTGTTCTTTTTAGTCAGTTTTTTTTTTTTTTTTTTTTTTTTTTTTTTTTTTTTTTTTTTTTTTTTTTTTTTTTTTTTTTTTTTTTTTTGTAATTTTGCTGAATACTTAGAATTAGGAAAGAAAAGGCTCTGGTTGTTCAATGAATAAAGTATTAAATCTCATAAAACTATTTGTATGGTTTCACAATAAGCAATCATAAGGTTTTAATTAGTGTTCATGACAACTTATGCTTCTGGGTAAAAGTACCATGGGTTTTTAATGAAAAGGTGCAGAGGGTTTTTTTTCCTTTTCCTAACTTTATATTCCAATTTCTTTATTCTGGTAGGGAAATTTGTTTGCATGCCAAAGGCTCCATATTTAAATGTTTCTTCTTCCCGGGTACAGACTTTGCTTCAGCTTCCTCCCCAGGTATCACTTAATCATAATTTGGATTTATTTGATTAATTAAATATATACCAGCAATGATATGCACTAGTCTGGTATTCATTGCTGGCTTTGTGGTTATTGTATTACTGAACTCATACTTTGATCTTCTATTCTTTAACCTA
This sequence comes from Chenopodium album, assembly GCF_948465745.1. Taxonomy (NCBI): domain Eukaryota; kingdom Viridiplantae; phylum Streptophyta; class Magnoliopsida; order Caryophyllales; family Amaranthaceae; genus Chenopodium; species Chenopodium album. Next base: position 6,552,374 of record NC_137855.1, read on the forward strand.
TAGCAAAGGCTGATTTTTCCTATAGTTCAAGGTTATGTTGGCTTTATGTTAAAAGGCTTCTCTTGCTAATGTAACTCTATATTAAGGTTTTTGAATTCACTGCAATCTAATATAAGCAGGAAAGCTTCATTTACCTATCTGTTGGTAGCAATTACTTGATGATTATGCTTTAGACATGACCTAGCCCTATGCAGGACATTCTTGGTTGGCTGTTTGCTTAGAATGAGCTGATACTGCTATTTGGGCAGTTGATGAATCGTAAGGGTAGTCTTTAGCATTGTTTCTACTGTCATATGCTCATATGCATTACTGTTTTTATTTTTTTGCAGGTGCATCGATATCTTTGTACTACTGCTACTGACTCTTGCAATGATAAAAATGAAGTTGAGCAAACGTAAGCATCCCTGCTGTTTTCTCTGCACTTATAATTTATATCTAAACATTGATCAGAATACCATTATTTTGTTAAACCAAAAAATGTAGTACCACAAGAATCCATTGTTAGCACTTAGCAATAGCATAGGCAGGCACAAATTTAGGTGGTTTGTCTTTGATTAGTCTGTTTTTTAATTTATCATGTAACCTACCAGCCTCTCCACCTGCATTCTTTTACACTATTGTCTACTGTTCTTGTAACACTACAGAGTAAGTGTAACCTTTGTTGAAACGGATGGAACACAGAAACACGCAAAGGTTCCTGTTGGCACAAGTATGCTAGAAGCTGCTCTTTCAAATGACATTGAGCTAGAAGGTAAGCATTTTACTCATTCTGAAACCCCTTTCTGGACCTTTGTCTCTTTGGGCGAGATCAGTGGTTTGTCCAATCATGAAATTATGAAACACCTGTTTTATTTCCCAGTGCTGCTTTATAATGGCTATCTTGGTTGTTGGTAATCAAGTTGTGTTCTGCTAAATGTTCCCTCAAACTTTGTTTGTACTCAAGTAACTCAACAACTTATTTTTCACAGGAGCATGTGAAGGATCCTGTGCGTGTTCTACATGTCACCTTATCGTGATGGTAAATCAGTCAACACCTTAGAGATATAGTTACCTCATCTGTCCCCATGTCTAAACATTTGCTTGCTTTGCATGGCAGGATGTGGATTACTACAATAAACTGCTGGACCCAACTGACGAAGAAAATGACATGTTGGACCTTGCCTTTGGGCTAACAGAAACGTGAGTTTATCTACTTTGTTCATTTACTCGAGTTGCCTCTCCTGGTTCTTGATCTCAATGTTTACTTGTCTAGGTCTCGTTTGGGTTGCCAAATCGAAGCAAAGCCTGAAATAGATGGAATTCGTTTGGCTCTGCCTGGGGCCACTTGAAACTTTGCAGTTGATGGAAACATGCCGAAATCATACAGCCATACAGGTATAACAACAGCTTAGTGCAGCTTTAGTTGAACCAATTACCAATTGTGTAATTTACAAGCCAATAGAATAGTCTATACACACTACAGAGAGATTATTATTCTGTAGAATCGTCAAGTGTTAATTTTTTAATATTTTTTTGCAGAGTATGTAACTTTAGGCTTGGTAGCATAGGCTATAGAACTATTTCAGTTTTTTTGAGTAATTGCTACGGAATATAGGAGGGACTCGGGCTTTTTCATGTACTGGGAAAATAACTGCAGCATTGTTTCTCACGAGAATAATAAATTATATTTTTCTGCATATTCATTATTTGTTGTTTTCCTGTATTTTTCATAGATATTTAAGTACCAACTGTTACACTTTAACCCTGGTCTTCTCTACAGCAAGCTACACTAGGCGGAGTGAGCGCTGCCTTGTGTTTAGATCTACTATGGCCTCCTGTAATACTTACCTTTATTTCGTGGATGTACTTGTATCAATTCTTACAGCAATAAACTTTCTATTTTGACATGGTTGAATTCCTCATGTACCAGTAGCAGGGAAATCCGAACCACACAACCCCTAACATGGAATAGCATCATCACACCTTCTCTTTCCATCTACATCAAGTAATCAAATGCACGTTCATTTCTTATCTGAGGTTATCTTCTCCAAAAGCTCACTCTTGTCAAGACCATGGTCATTGAACCTTGTAACATTCTTTTTATCCATCTTCAAAATTGAATACCTCGGCTTCAGCATGTTGCACCATAAAAGGCGTTTTTGTGGCTTAAGTTATGGATGTTCGCAATGAGGGATACCATGCACATTGTGTGAGAAGCAGGCTATATGGAGATTGAAGCGGAGCTGGTGTGGTGACTGTAAACATCAGGAGGAAAGAATTAACTCACCTGCTATGACATTTTTGAACTGTTAGGACAGAAATGTTATGGAATCATTTCAAACAATCTGGTGGGAATTATATTGGACTCTGCAAATTTTTAATTTAAGATCCAAATAAACACATGGGAAGAGAAAAAAAATTCTCCCAACTTCTAAATTTTCACACATAATCAAAGTACTATAATTTGATATGGGACCATGTTAGTCGTTCAAGTCAAGTTCCGCCAAGATTAGAAGAAAGAAGCCCATAAATTCGTTCAGAACAATTGTTTCACCTTCACTAGGTGGACTACTGTATTACCTGCACTTTTAACAAGCCATAGTGAAATCAATCATGAAAATTAATATGAAAATCATCACAAAAAAGTACTTCGTATTAACTATTGTCAAGGCTTCACCTTCAATCCAAATTCACATAAACCCAAGTCTTTTGGCAATTTGATACCCGGAACTCACCGCAACCCCTAATATATTTACCTTGAAATTAATCCATCAATTTTTCATACTTAACCTTTTGCTTAATAAAATTAATTCATTAACGAGTCAATAACTCAATAGTCTCAATACCCTTACATTTTGTTTTAAGAGGCAAGTTACATACATGAATCATAATTCATCTTACAATAAGGGTATGTTCACATTTTCTGAATTGAGCTGAACTGATTGGAGCTGAGCTGAAATGAACTAAAGCTAAAATTATTATTTTATGAAAGAAGGAAAGTAGGAGCTGAATTGATCTGATTGGAGCTGAACTGAATTGAAGTGAAATTAAATAAATATGAACCAACCCTAAATTACTCTCACTTAAAGTCCCAAAAATTTAAAACATAGGAGTAGAAAATAAAAATGAAGGGAAATTAATCAATTATGTCACTTATGTGGCACATAGAAGATACGAGTATAATACTGTACGGATTACTTCCATTTGTTTTCTCATTCTCTCTCTCTCTCTTTTCTTCTAGGGTTTGTTCATCGCGTCTAGAATCTTCTCTCCCCTCAATTAACGTCAGATTCTTGTTTGATTTCTTCAACTACTTCTGGAATCCCGAGGTTTCTTCGTTCCAATTCTTTTGCCTAACTTCATTCGCGAAAAACAATGTTTTTGGTCGATTGGTTTTACGGTGTTCTTGCTTCACTTGGATTATGGCAGAAAGAAGCAAAGATCTTGTTCTTAGGTCTCGATAATGCTGGGAAAACCACCTTGCTTCATATGTTGAAAGATGAGGTTTGTTTCTATTTAATTTGCGAATTAGGAGTGAGAATTTTTAATTTTGTTGGTCTGATTCTAAATTAGGGTTTTTGGCCCTAATATTGATTTATATGAGTATATTTAGATAGGATTTATACAATTTTGTTGGTATATTATGTGAATTGAATTGGGTTTTGGTGATTAATTGATTGCAGAGATTGGTCCAACATCAACCAACTCAGTATCCAACATCTGAAGAACTGAGTATTGGTAAAATCAAGTTCAAGGCCTTTGATTTGGGAGGGCATCAGATTGCTCGCCGGGTTTGGAAAGATTACTATGCTAAAGTAAATTTAAATTCTTGTTTATTTTGCTCAATAATTATATTTGGTAACTGATTGATCATATTATTTGTGGAAAATTTTTGGGGTGTTTTGTTGGTCAGTCTAATTGTGCCTAGTAATGAAATTATGTGCAAGTTGTTTGATTATATTGATGTTTTTGTCAGTCTCCTTGATTGAAGCTACTTACTAGGCCTTCATAATCCCAGATAAGAGTTTCAGTGTTTATCTGATTCATGGGGGGCCAATAGAGTCATTGGGAGGTCGCTGATGGCGCCTTTAGTGTTCAAGGTGTTTTAATAGTAACTTTCCAGACAAATTTTGCTCCTGTAGTTTTGTTATCCACTTGTTTATTCAGGTGCTACACATTAGCAATTTTTTAGGCTGTATGTCTGTCCTGTACGAAAGCTTTCTGAGTACCTGTGGTGTCTGTTTAGCGATGCATCTGTTTTATGTCCTGTAAATTTTTTTTTATCTTTTTTAGTGTCTGTTTTCAAGTATTGCTTGTCGACCTGTCCAGAGTTTTGTCTATTTCATGTGAGGAGTTGTATAAATACCTAGTTGATCTTTTATTGAGGGACTGGAAGCTTCTGATGTGTAATAGTAAGTTTTGTTTCTAATCAAAGGGAAGGCTTGTTGCAGGTGCAGTTTTTCTGTGTCACATGCTAGCTGATGGAGTGATTAGTGAAAAACCAATTGAGCCACTTGATATTCTCATATTTAAGTATTAATTATATGTGATTATGGAAGGCCTATATCACTGAGGTTTCTATGGCACCTCTAGTATCTAAGCAGGTGTATTTCAGTATGTCAATTTGTTCATCCTACTGGATAACCCTGACCTGGAAGCTCCTTTTGTGTGCTGGATTCAGTTGAGGATTTATTTTTTTTACCAAAATTATTTTAAGAGCTTTGGGATTTAGTGAGGGGATTGATATCGAATTATCGATCTTTCTTATCTCTGACTCAATATTCTTATTGATAGACTTTTGTTTAATTTTGCATTGAAATAACTGTGTTTTATCAATTGCATTCAATGCCATATTTCCCTGGCATGAAATTCACGTATTCCTTTTGAGCAAATGCATCTGAGATGAGGTTTATATAAGGAAGGATATGCCTCATTCTAATAGGATTTGTTTTGATTATTTTTATATGTAAGAACTACATTTAGACTTTTATCATTTTGGAGCGTAATAGCTTAGAATTCAATTGCTAAAATTTTGTCCTTGATCCTTCAATTGAGAAGACTGTTCTGTGAAACAAGAACCTTACTGGCTCATTCCCTATCCCAAGTTCCAGGTCTCAATTGGTTCTTGATCCAAGCAACCCTTGAATCTGTGATTCTTAAGCACCAGTCCTTGAGCCACATTGGTTCAGCCTAATGAGCTTCTAATCTTGATCATTTGAGTGATCTTTCCATAGATTTTTTTTTTTTTTTTCTCGTACATACTATGCAGTAAACATATTCTTCATGTAGGTAGTCGTTGGGGAAAATTAGATACAAAGTATGAAACTATGAAACACTTCCTGTCATTGCTTTTGAGTCTTAACTTGTGTGTAGGCAGTGTAGCAACTCTTTGGGCATTAGGAACCTTTCACAATCTGGTATAATGAATACAGTTGTCATCACCATTTTCTCAGATTATCTCATGTGCTCCCACCTTTTTAGGGATATTCAAATAGGATAGATGTATGCAGCATTGACCTAGAGATTTCTGAGAAACTGGTACCATTTTAACCATTCAGAAGGGTAGACCCATCTTTTTAGAACTTTTTCAGCCACTTTATGGTCATCTTCATTTTTGCTTGTACATCTTTGCTCTTTCAAAGTTATATAAAATGCCTTTTTCATCATTTCAAATAGACCCAAACATCTATATGAATCATCAAAGGCAGAAATTGTCGTGCAGAGCTATTTTTAATACGTAGGACTTCCCTCTTTTATTGAGAGTCGCCTTATTGATATCTGCGGACAATTCCCAAACTTGCTGAGATTTATTCTGTTTTATGACTTTTATCCACATACTTGTTTTATCCATGCTATTTGCCCACTAATGCATGTTTTGGAATTGAAGGTGGATGCTGTGGTGTACTTGGTGGATGCTTTTGACAAGGAGAGGTTTGCTGAGTCTAAGAAGGAGCTGGATGCTCTACTATCTGACGAAGCGTTGGCCAATGTTCCTTTCTTGATTTTAGGGAACAAAATTGACATACCTTATGCAGCTTCTGAAGATGAGTTGCGCTATCATCTGGGTCTGGCCAACTTTACCACTGGTAAGGGGAAGGTTAACCTGGCAGACTCCAATGTCAGGCCTATGGAGGTATTCATGTGCAGCATTGTCAGGAAAATGGGCTACGGGGAGGGCTTCAAGTGGCTCTCGCAGTACATATAGAGTAGGTTTTTCCCTAGCTTTTTCCTGTCTTGCATAGTTACATGTTTAGATGCTATTCTCTCAGCTAAATTCAAGTTGTATGTGTTGTCTAGTTTAGTTGAATGTTCACATAGTCTGCTTGGTTGCTTGGCATTTGATGCCAATTTCTTGTGTATTGGTGTGCATAACCAGTGTTGTGATTGTGCAGACAGCTTTATTATAGATAAAATTGTCGTTGAAATATATTTTTATGTCAATTATAGTCACCTATCTATGATGGTGTGAAACAATCACTCCTACAAGGCTACAATCTATATTTTCCATTTATGTTTTAAATTTTTTGTTTTGACAGATGGGAAACAAACATAAAAGATATAGCTAGGCTGCTTTCCTTGCCTAAGTGGCATTTGGCAAGGTCGTGAGCTCTAGCTACTACATTTCTAGGAGCTTTACTACAACTAAAGTAATGTAAATCTAGGCTAAGATGAAGGATATTCTTGATCATGCTCCTTATTTCCCATGTGCTCGTCCGGGGTGTACGCAAAGCATGTAGGGATTCCAAATTTTCTGTTGGGATTTCAACATTAGTTGAGTACTTCATGACTTTGTTGTAATCCCTACCAGATAGCTTGCAACTCAATGTGCATACTGGAGTTTTAATTTGTCTTAGTCGAATCTATCTATATTCTATAATAATGGGAAACAATTAATCGTATTAAAGAGGTTTACCAAATGCTTTTTTTTTTTGGTTGTTTGACCAAATTTTTTTTTTTTTTTAAAAAAAAAAAAAAAAAAAAAAGCCAATTTATAAAAGAATCAAAACTATGATACGACATAAATTGAACCAGATGAGCAACCTACTGTAATTTCTTGTCTTCATTTTTACTCCGTATATTACTTTCAACAAAAAAAAAAGGAAAAAAAAAAACTGTTTTTTTAAGGAGAAAAAAAATAAATTTATGTCTTTATACATAAATACATAATACGTCTTTGTTGAGAAACGGAGGTACGGCCGTATGGGGTAATTGTTTTTTTAAGGAAAATTTGTTAATTTCCACCTCAAAAAAGGGGTTTTTGTGAATTACTACCCATAAAAAAAAAAGTTATTGTCCGATTAATTTTTAATTATTTGCTTTTAAGGCATGATTAATTAAATAAACCCTAACACCACCTCTAAACCATCACTGCACCACCTCCAACAGCCACCTTATCCAATCCCCACCATCTCCGGCAGCCTATCCCCGCCCGGCATCCACCCCACCTCTAAACCACCCATTGCACCACCTTTAAACCCCCAACAATCCCTCCCACCCTCGAAATATCCCTCCTCCCCACCCGCCGGCGACCCTAACCCCGTCCCCCTTGCCAGAGAACCCTATTATCATCCATTTCTAAGATTAAACCCCACCCCCCTTTCTCCACTGTCATTTCTCTTTATAGGCACCTCCATTTCTTAGGTCTTCGTCCAAATGATTATTCCCTTAACATTCTCGCTAATTGTTACTGTCGCTTAGGCCTTGTTCATTTGGGTTGTCCCTTGTTTCTTATACCATTAAGCTTGGTTATCAACCTGATATTGTCACCTTTACTACTCTCATCAACGGCTTCGTTCATACTCATCAATTTTACAAAGCCGTTCATTTGTTGGATAAAATTCTCAAGCTTGGCTTCCAACCCACATTAGTCACCTATGGTTCTATGCTCAAAGGTCTCTGTAGGTCCGGTGATAATGCCGGTGCTCTCAAACTCCTTACAAATATGGAGTCTTATGGCCATTTTATGCCTGATCTTGTCATTTACAACACCATCCTTGATAGTCTCTGTAAAAACCAGTTCTTACCTCAGGCTCTCTGCCTTTTCAAGGAGATGAAAGTCAAGGGAATTTCCCCTAATGTTGTCACCTTTAATACCTTAATTCGAGGTATGTGCACTTTGGGGCAACAGAAAGAGGCCCAAGAAATGCTGACTGAGATGTTGAGGAACAACATAACTCCTGACATTGAGACCTACAACACGTTGATTGATATGTATTGTAAAGAAGGCAAGGTTGGTGAAGCACTAGACATATTTGAATACATGACTGAGATTGGTTTGGTTCCCAATATCGTCACTTTAGAGGGATATTGTTTACGCGGTGAGATGGGTGAGGCAGAAAACCTTATGGATTTGATATTTGAAAATGGTTGCAAACCTGATATAGTTACTTACAACAGCTTAATCAATGGCTATTGCAAGGCTAAAAAGATTGAGAGAGCTCTTGGTCTGCTCCAAGTAATGCATTGTAACGGATTAGCCTCTAATGTTATCACGTACACCACTCTTATAGATGCCTTGTGCAAAGACAATCAGCTCAAGCTTGCACACCTGTGTTTCAAGGAAATGAAAGCTCACGGACTAAAGCCAGATGTAAGCACTTGGAGTTCGTTGCTTAATGGCATGTGTAAGAATGGACAAATAGATGAGGCAATCGCTACAATGAAGCAAATGGAGATTACTGGAGTGGTCCCTAATATTGTTACATACAGAATCCTAATAGATGGTTTGTGTGAAGCTAATCGCCTTAGAGAAGCAGTGGACATTTTCTCCTTTCTCACAACTAAAGGACTGCATGATGTGCGTGCTTACACCATAATGATAAAAGGGTTTTGTAAAGAAGGGTTGCTAGCAAAAGCCGATGAATTACTGAAGAATATGGAGGACAATGGATGCTTTCCAGATGAATGCACTTTCAATACAATTATTAGAGGATTTATAGATGGAAAGGACATTAGGAGAGCATTAGAGCTTGTCAGGTTGATGAGAATCAAAGAGTTTGTTGCTGATAATCACACGATATCATCATTTGTGGGCTTACTCGCTGATCCAAATGTTGGTGATGCAGACAAGGATTTGCTAAAAAAGTTTTTTGAGAACTAAGTGAGCAATAGTTAGGATCAAAGGTGGAAGTAGCAATGAATAAATTATATATGATTAGCTGTGACAGAGATGTGTAACATCATGAGGGATTGTTGTAAATTAGTAAGTCTTATATTTAATGTGTTTTGATTGATTGTAGGCAAAGACCTTGGAACATATGATGCAAATGTGGATCAACCTGTAAATTTTTTAATCTAATTTCTGTGTTTGCGTTCTATCTGCCAGTGAATTGCACTTGCATATGTTTTCTTACTACCTGATAACTGCCTTTGAATATTAGCAGTACTACAGCTCAAGTATAGCTATATCTAAGCCATGGCACAAATACAAGAACATGACATTGAAGATTGATGACACCAATCGTGTTTACATTGCAAAGGAATCAATTTAACCATTTTATGTAATTAAACTTGTTGCACACAATGATCTACTTAGTTTTTACTCGATTGTTTTTTTCATGACGTATGAAGTTTGGTTGTTGACTCTTAATGAATAATTTATGGATTGTTTGCTTTGAATGCGTATACAAAAGGATGATCTTATTAATGCTTAATTGCACTCTCTGGTGCTACTGAAGTGAAAAATCAAGGATCAACACTCAAGACATTCCATTAGATATACTTCGTAATTGATGGCTTGTGTGAAGCTTTGGTTTCCTACTCATCTCTCACAGTTAAGTGCTTGCAGCCAAATGCATTTCGTAGTAAAAATCAAAGGACTTTGTAAATATGGTTTGTTGAATGGTGCCACTGAATTGCTACAGAAATTGGATGTCTTCTAGATGAATGTAAATACAATACAATAATTTTTTTCCCCAAGTATGTCAGCAAGACTTTGAACTTGTTGGCGCTATGGGAATCAAAGACTTTGAACTGATACGTATACAACTTTATTTGCCAGTGTACTCAGATAGTCTGATTATGCTGTTAGTGATCAGATAAGGCTTCAGCTGAGAATTTTTACAAGAATTTGTCTTCAGCCTCTGATGTTAAGATATTTTGGTTTATGCTTTCTGCCTCTCTGGTTCTTCCCTTCTCTGGTTATGTATCCTGTAACAAGTAGCAGCTCAACTGCATCTACAAGTCACTTATACAGCATGGTTCTGTTGAATGTTAAAGCTTCTGCGTATGAAGGTAAAGCCTGCCATATAGTTTATGCACCAAACTCACACATAAAGGGTTTCTCAGTTCATGTTACCAGCTACTACCCTCGTGGATCTATTGGACACGGAATACAAATGTTCCTACAAGCTGTTTCTAGTTTAGTCATCTTTGTCCTTCTACTTAAAAAACGCCATGAAGAACAAATAGTGAAATAGTCTTGAATTTGCTGAAAATCCAGCGCCATCTGTTAGAGTAACCCCATAATTGTCTCTAAAGTCTTTTTTTTCAATGAAACTCCCTGCTTTTTGCTAATGCACAAATTTGATGCAGTGGAACATTCTTTCAAGGCTTTTGCTCTTAGAATGCAACTGAAACTCTTTGTTGCCCAATGGTATGGTATCTTCAAACAACTAATCCAAAAAATTAACGCAAAAAATTAACTCTATGGTTTAAAAAAAAAAGAAAAAAATCCCCCACTGAAGCCATTCAGCAAAACAAATACACCACTAACACCAGTGTGTAATTCAAAATAAATACAAAGATAATTAATAAAAGAACAGTCAAATATGCAATTTGGGGATGTAGCTCAGATGGTAGAGCGCTCGCTTAGCATGCGAGAGGTACGGGGATCGATACCCCGCATCTCCATGTTTTATTTACTAAATTCGTTTTTGTTCACTTTGAGAAGTGTGGGACACCTTACTATTTCCATTCTTTTCATTATTTCTCTTGTTAAACAACTTGAAAAGGAAGCAGGGACAATCTTAGTGGAACGAAGGTGTACGTATATTACTTGTATATATGACCAGCATAATACAAAGTATAAAAGATGGTAGGTTTAAACTTAAGTTGGTGGATTATTCTAACTGCCATCTCTCTCTTAGTCTACATGTTCTCAACCACAACAGAGTATAAAAGACAAGATTACTTGCAACATCATATAAAAATAACACTAATAATGGTATAAAGCATTAATATAAGTGTATGTTCTCGTACAAAAACCAATATCAGTTCAGAAAATTGAGCACATATATTGATTTCATATTCCTACCAAAAAAACAAGACTGCAAGAAAATTAGAGATGAAAGATACAAGTAATACTATAAACCGATAGGATATTGACCAAACGAAAAGCCAAAAAAGAACTCAGATGCTTCACTTCACGTCTCGTCTTCACTATATATTGTGAATGTTTATACGTTACAGCTCCCACTAAGACAGTTGATTGTTAATCTCCCTCTCTTAGCCAAAACTTTCCGAAGAGGTTCCTTTGCTCTTGCATGCTACGTTCGATTCCTTTAAACGTTCTATAATGGCAAGACATGCAGTTGCTTATGCTGTTCTGATTGTCACTTCTGTAATCTGTTTCAGATCAGGTAAGCTTAGTTGAGAACACATCTCCAAAGTGATTGAACTGCATAATTTCCTGTTTTATGTGCTTTCAGCTTCATCTTTATAACTTATGATTATTCCTTCTGTACAGGCTATGCACAGGATCCAGGACAATTTCTTATAAAAGCACTGTCTTGTTTCAATGCCGACAATGTAATTAAGCTCCCTCATATCTTGCATTATTGTACTTGCACATAAGATGACCTCATGTTGTAGAATAACAGAGCTCAAGCATTTCAATAATTTGGGCAAATTATCTTCAGATTACTTTAAACAATTCCACCTTTTTCCATCAGAATTTTAGCTGATTACGCTTTGTTGCCTACACTTTAGAAAGAGAACGCCACAGCCTCATACCATAATCCATAATAGTTTTCTGAATATCTGAAAAGTATTTTCTTCATGTGCATAGTAAAGTTGTAAGTTCTTCAGTACAGCAAAGTTTTTTAAAAATAAAATAGAATTAGTGTTGCTGGAAAACTTATTTTCATACGTGTAAAATCATCTTGTATATTTTACAAAATTACTTGTATATTCTCACTGATAAAATGTCAGTGCAGATTTATAGTAGGTGCTCGGAAGCATACAGACTAACCCAAAGTGGATACCTCAACATACCTTCTGCTGCAACAGAACAGTTCTGCTATGGTCCGTGTTTGGCAGAAACACACCTTGTCCTTGACTGTGTTGATCATTCGCTGTCCAAATTTGTGTTCTACAACAAGGCCACAATTAATGATGTAAGAGCAACACTTCAAGCAGCTTGCGGCAACACACATGAAAGAGGTATTAAGCTCAATAATCCTCACAGCATAAGGAATATTGTCCAAATGACAATTCGCCAACAACATCATCAGCCTTCACAAATAAAAATATCTGCAAAAAATGAGAACAAAAAAGCACAAACCCAAAATTTTCTGTTTTTTTTGCACTTTAACTTGTCGTGTATTGTAACATACTGTGCAGGAAACTTCAATGTGGAAGAATACATGCAGAAATATATGCAGGATGATTGGAGCGGCGCGAATCTATCTCCCTTACCAAACAACTTGTTCACCTTGATTTTCCTTTCTTCAACACTAATCCTCATGATCAGAGAAGCTCTGTGAGGTCCTATTTGACAGGAAGCCACATTTTTATTAGAAAATATTATATTGAAGCAACGAAACAGATTTGCTTCTATTTATTTGGAACAAATCAAATGAAAGAAGCATCGGTATATATGTACACACTTGACAGTAAGCCATATCTCCTGCTTATGATATAACATCACAAGGAGAATTAAGTAAACAGGTATATTAAACCAACAGAACACTGAATGAGAGAAGCAGCGTAGCACCAATATTGCCAGATTTGTAATGCACTCAACATCAAGCCATATTGCCAGTTTATGATTTAATAATAACTCAATGAAAAATGAGTAAATACGCATATAAAACCCACAGAAGAGAAGCGCCAATGTATACACTCCAATGTCCAGCTTATAATGTACTATATTAGTTACAGTAATAAGAGAATTGTGTAAATAGACTTATCAACCCCAAAGGCTTCTAAGAAAAAGTATCTATAACAGACGATAAGCAACATGTAGCTGAGCAATGATCAATTTGATTCATGATAAATATTTACCAAATTAACACCAAACAAAAGACCTTTGAATCTATCCTAAATCTCTACACTAATAAAGCACCTGAAGCAGTAGATGTCTTAGCTCACAAAGCATGAAAATGTGGCTCCTAGAAAATAGATAGTGTAATTCCTTTTTAATGAATACACAATAGAATCACCAAAAAAAGGGTACTATGCAGCATCTGCTCCCTAGTTGCTTCAAACCCCACAAAACATGTTCGAAGAAACTCCAAAAGATTGAAAGAGCAAAGCCATGACTTCTTATGCACTGCAAGAAGATAATTCATAATTTCATACTATGAAATCATATTTTATAAACTCATCTTACTTGTCACAAATCTGCAAGTTTTCCCGTAAAGCCTTGTTATTTATCATATTGGGATCATAAAATGCCATCAGTTCTTATCTTCCCCCAGCTGTCCAGCCGTCTTTAGGGCAAAAATGGTCTTCATTTACTTATAACCTATGATGCTTGGAAAAGGATATGAGTGTCAAGACTCAAGCGTGCATCCAAGAGTATGATCTGAAAATTTCTTAACTTGAATACACAGAACATATTTATGAGTGTCCAAAGCTAACATATGAACAAGGGGACAAGGAAACTTCCTCTGTTACATTCGCTAAATTGAAGAGTCAAAGTGTCCATGCCCAGCAGAAGAGATAAGCCTATTAGCCTGTCCCCTGAATCAATCATTGGTCCCCTGTCCCCTAAGGTGATAAGCCCTATTAGCCTGTCCCCTGAATCAGTCATTGGTCCCCTGAGGTGATAAGCTCATAAGCCTATTAGCCGCACAAATATTATCGACCATTCCAATACATATCCTTACAACAAGTTCACTCCAGGCCACTTCTCAGGCTCTAGTCAACATAGTTCCTCGCATGCTTGCTGCTGCTGAGGCTCCACAAGTACACAACTAAAGGAGCTATAAAGTTTTAACCATTATCCAACCAAGCTGAGCCCAGTGGACTTTCTGACACTACTATCCTTCATTAATACTCTTAATTTATCAACTTCATCCCATTTCCCTTCTTCTGCGTAGATATTGGATAACAATACATAATTACCAGAATTCCATGGCTCAAGAATTATAAGCTCTTTAAGAGCATGTTCTGCAAGTGGAACGTCACCATGATTTCGTGAAGCGCTGAGCAGGGCACCCCACAACACAGCATTTGGCCTCATTGGCATGTTTTTAACCAGGTCATATGCCTCCGTCAAACATCCACTTCGCCCAAGTAGGTCTACCATACATCCATAATGCTCAAGCTTTGGCAGAATTTTGTGCTTGACTGTCATCAATGAGAACAAGTCCCGGCCTTTCTGTAACAATCCTGCATGGACACAACAGGTTAAACCCCCAACATAACTAGAATCATTAGGCTTTATACCTTTACTAACCATTTCTTCAAACAAATTAACACCAAGCTCGCCTTTCCCATTAAAAGCAAGACCTGAGATTAGGGTGTTCCAGGATATCACATTTTTCCGAGGCATTTCACAGAAGACCTGATGAGCTGTTTCTAAGTCTCCACATTTGCAATAGAAACTCACTATCGAGTTACCCACTGTGATGAAATCTCGAAAGAGTCCACTCGATTTAGCATATGAGTGCAACCTATTCCCAACATCAAAAGCACCCAAACGGCCACATACAGGTAGAACAGAAACCACAGTAGCCTCATCTGGCTCAAAACAACCATCAATTTCCATATCCCTGAACACCCCCAAGGCCTCCCTGTCCCTCCCACTCTTCGCCAACGAAGATATCATCGAATTCCATGACACAATGCTCCGTTCTCTCATCTGCCTAAACAACAACAACCCCAAATCAATATCCCCCACCTTACAAAACCCACGAATCATCAAATTCCAAATGATCACATCCCTTTGCGGCATTTCATCGAACACCTTCTTTGCATCCTCCATCTTCTCACAATTCGCATAAAACTCAACAATGCCAATCCTCACAGCATTACGCCGCTCAAACCCAAGTTTCATAATCTCACCATGAACAAATTTCCCAACCCTTGAATCACGGATATTACAACAAGACTTAATCAAAGGCGCAAAAGTATATTCATTGGGCAAAACCGCATTATTTTTCATAAGAGAAAAAAGAGATAAAGACTTCTCAAATGGCCCAGAAACAGAGTAACCCTTGATCATAGAATTGAAAAGGAGAAGATCAGGGAACTGGGTTTGCTGAAATACAAGCTCAGCGTACCGCATTTTGCCATTGGCCCGACAAACGGCGACGAAATGAGAGAGAACTTGATTTGATTGGTGGAGCTGATGGCGGAGGAAATGGGCGTGGATTTCGAGAAGGTGGGTTCGGGTTCTCCGGTCATGGAGAAGACGGAGGATCCGGCGCTCCACTTCTCTGCTCATTTTTGTGTGTATGTTGTAGTAGTGCTCACTATGTGTTTGATGAAATGACTGAGAGCTTAGATGAGAAATATTTTGGAAGTTATTTTTTTGGCGCCAACCAAAGTAAGCCTAACTAGTTTTTACCGTATAAAAGTTACTCTGTAACAGTTATGGAGTAATAATGTGCCTCCGTTCTGCTGAGTCTTAGGCCCTGTTCTTTTGAGCTTCGGGGCAGAGCAAAGCAAATTTCAGCAGAGCAGAGCAGATTTCAGCAAAGCAGAGCAGATTGAAGCAGAGTAGAGCAGAGCAAAGCAGAGCAGAGCAGATTTCATCATTATTATTATTATTATTATTATTATTATTATTATTATTATTATTATTATTATTATTATTATTATTATTATTATTATTATTATTATTATTATTATTATTATTATAACAAAACCTACAGAGTCAATCAATTTACAAGAAATTGGTAGGGAGCCGAGATACAATCTGGGCCCCCACCCCTCTAGCTATAGCGAACCCGATCCTACTGAAAATGTGAGCAGCTGCACGAGCACCAATATCCTGAGACTTAGCGAACGCCTGAACCCGCTTCAGCAACGCAATTGCATCCTTGTCTAATTCCCCTAATGAAGAAAAGGAGAAAGGAAGAAAACCATAGCCAATAGCCCTACAACGTGCCCCATACTTGTCCCTCTTTCGCTGAGCCGCCGCCGACACAACACGACCAGGAACGAAGTCAGACAACCCCGAATGTGTCAAAGGTGAAGACCCCGTCAAGTCGACACATACATCACGACCTCTATCCCAGGAATAAAGCAACACATCTGCTGGTCGTAACGCCCCCTCGTTCCCATCAGTCAACCCAACGTTAACCTCCTTTCGAGCAGAAATCCCAGACCGAAAACAAATATCAACAAGGGTGTCACGAACAACGTTGTGCCGATGTTTAATACCTACTATCCCAGCACAAGATACTGCATGATCCCCATAAATATCTCCATCAAAAACCCTTGAGCAAGACGAACACGGTGCCGATGTTTATTATTATTATTATTATTATTATTATTATTTTCATTATTGTTATTATTATTACTATTATTATTAATATTACTATTATTATTATTATTACTACTACTACTACTACTACTACTACTACTACTACTACTACTACTACTAATACTAATACTATAATAATAATACTAATGATTTATTATTGTTATTAAATATTTATTATTATTATTATTATTATTATTATTATTATTATTATTATTATTATTATTATTATTACTACTACTACTACTACTACAACTACTACTACTACTACTATTATTACTATTATTATAATCATTAAATTTTATTATTATATATTAAATATTATTAATAATATTAATATTTTTAAATATTAATTATATTATTATTATTAATATTATTATTATTATTAAATATTATTAATATTATTATTATTAAATAATTATTATTATTATTATTAAATATTAATTTTTAATAATATTATTAAATATTAATTATTATTATTATTACTAAATATTAATTATTATTATTACTAAATATTAATTATTATTATTATTAAATATTAATTATTATTATTATTAAATATTAATTATATATTAATTATTATTATCATTAAGTATTAATTATTTATTATTATTATTAAATATACATTATTATTATAATAATTCAATATTAAGTATTAATTTTAAGCACAGCAGAGCAGAGCAGGGCAGAGCAGAGCAGAGCAAAGCAGAGCAGATTTCAGCAGAGCAAAGCAGAGCAGAGCAGCTCTAAAGAACGGGGCCTTACTCGGTTAGTCGGTTATTGTAGTTTTTAAAAAAAAAAGGAGTAAAACTAGAGACTATACACATGAGTATTTTTGTACTTCGTATTTTATTATTAGACGGCAAGCAAAAGCAAGCTTATATAATTCACGGACAAAGTGCTTACTAAAACATACGGGGAAATCTCACAAGGATAATGATATACCCAAACTTATTCAAGACCAAACAGAATTAATCTAGCTAAATGATGAGCAACAAAGTTACCATCCCTTTTTCTTTCAAAAAATAAAAAATAAAAAGTTACCATCCTTTTTAACATGAGACCAAAGCACAAAATCAAAGCAAGAAGTAATAGAAAGAACATCCTCCCAAGATCGAATCAAGTTTTTGTACTCCGTATTAAGGAAGAGAGAGAGTAAGAGATTTATTTTAAAAAATTTGGCCCTACAAAGTGTGGTTGTGATATGAAAAAAATGAATAAAAAAATTGCATAAAAAGAATAGTAAAAGTTAGTAGAAATTCGAAATTTGAATGAAAATGAAAGTGGGTTAAACTTAGAAAAATGGAGGTCGTAATATACTAGAGGGAATATTTTTAGCTCATTTGGGTAGCCTAACTAAGTTTCCATGGTAAAATGCTTATACTGTACTGTATGAGTTACATGCTTTCCTTTATTTACATGAGTATATCTTATTCTCTAATGCTCCAATTGGAGCTTATGAAGAGTGTTAAATATTCAATATTCATTTTCAGAATGAACATTCATAAGCCATAAGGTGCATAAAACAAGATTGTATAAGGGCAATAAGGCATATAAGTCAATTTGTCAACTTGATATACATGAAGTACAAGATATTCCTTCTAAAAATAATCAATTGTTAACAATTGATTATAATTTGTTCATTACAAATTTTAAAAAGTTCAATAAGTTTAAGTTCAATTCAATTTAATACGGAGTGCTTCCAAAACTTCAGAAGTTTAATTAACTTTCAACAAAAAAAATTGATCCAATACTCTTTAATAAAGCAATACAACTTAGATGAAAAAAACATTCTAAGATGATGTCTTTTTCATTATATAGTACTTTTTTTGAGGGGAAAGAGGGCAATATTTGTTATAATACTATCAAGGTCAGCCATAGAATAAAAATTTCCTTCTTTCAAAAAAAAAAAAGAATAAAAATTTCCTTAAAAGTCCACTGATCTTACTATTCCTTGTATGAAACAATGACAATTTGCTGCAACTTCTTTTTCTGAAACCTCTAGTTCAAGAAGATTGTATCAGATACATAAAATACAATGACTAAACTAACAGCAACAGAAGTTAGCGGTTGTCGATCCCTAAGCAACGCTACAGAGAAAATACAGAGAAAGGGCTCATTCAACCTTCTCATTTTTTGGAAGAACCGAAACCACCAAATCCCATCATAGCAGCCACTTCAGTATCTATCTCAGGCTCCTCCACAACAGCCTTCTCTTTCTGGTACAAGAAAGCAACCGTTAAAAGAATTCAGAGTTGCAACAACAAAAAAACTCCATGAAGAGGGATAAAAGAGAGAAAATCACATTAATTTCATTGTACAAACCTTCTTTTCTTTCTTTCTCTCCCGACGCTGACGTTTTATCTCCTCCTCCTCTTGTTGCTGCTTTAAGATTCTTTCGTCAAGATCTGAGTGAAAAAGGCACCACTTACGTCAGGATACAATAACATTAACTACCTCTTACATGATAGGCTACCAGTTAGTATAAACACTAGTACAAGAACATTGCCAACCACACAAAAACAGTAATGTTTTTTTCACGGTCTCACCTTGCTCTGAAAAACTGCCAGGCGTTTTTCGCTTTTTTAGAACCTCAAACCGTTGTCGTACCTGAGATTAATAAGGTAATATGCCATCAATCCAACACAGCAATTACAAGCAGCAAGTCCAACATGGAGTGTCTCAAAAATAAATTTGGGTCCCTTTACTTGAGCAGGTAAGTGAGGGAATAGCTAATGAACAGGCAATTCTACTTTGCACCATTGCAACATACACAGTTAGGATCCCACTTCATAAACTTACACATTATTTAGATTTACAAAATATATCTTCCAAACACAATTTCCTCAAACAACCTAACCTCCCCTCCCCTCTCCAAATTTGTGTAGGATCTAAATTGCATTCTACCACTCCATTAAACAGGGAATTATTCGTAAATGTCAGCATATTCAATATCGGGTCTGCTACACACATCAACATAAAAATGTGAGATGTGTCACTGATGACTAGCCAAAGAGGACCAAATAGCATTTGATAGGATAGGAACCTTAACCTATATAACCAGAACAATGACCATAGGCAACTATTGGCAATTGTCTGACAGGTAACAATTGAAATTATATGGGGCAGAGTAGTATGGATTAGGAGGTGATAAGCAAGCACTGAAGGAAGTTGCCAAAGTTCACAGACACTACCTTCAACATCCACATAAGAATAAAGAGGGCAGTAGCAGCAGAATGGGGTGGATTGAATGGGAAAAAGGAGGGTGTCAGACTGTCAGACTGTTCAACTGGAGGAAGGGAAAAAACAATGAAGCAGACTGGGAGGGAGAAGGGGAATAGGGTTTTATTACTTTTTAAAGATAAAGTTGAAAAAAATTTAACGATGTAAGCAAATCTGTAAACTTTAACGATGCTTTGCAAGTTCAGGGTCACCCTAGGAAGCGGTATAAATTTTTAGAGCTGTATGAGAAAAATACTAAAAAATGGTCATACAGTATAATTTTCCAAAAAAAAAAAAAAAAAAAAAAAAAAAAAAAAAAAAAAAAAAGCACAAGTTCAATTATTTCTTGGCCACAATGCCCCAACAACTCTTTTTATACTCTTCCATGATAATTCAGTCATCATAAGTATCACTATTTCACAATATATAAGATTCTTCCAAATCCAAGATATTGTACACTCAAATTACAAAACAGAGCAATCAGTATCAAAGCTTACCTGATCCAGAGTTGCTCGCTCTGATCGCATAGACATACCCAAAGCCCTTTGATCTGATATAAGCAAATTCATGATGAGGGTGAATCAAAGTCCCATGTGAAAGTAAACAAAAAGGCAATAAAAGAAGCAGCTGGAGAACACACACACACATACACACTTAAACACACACACACACACACACACGTACACACTTAAACACACACACACACACACACACACACACACTAGAGAGAGAGAGAGAGAGAGAGATCAGCAGATCCCCTAGAAAAGCTTACGTTTTTTGCCATTGATGTGGTCCAAGTAATTTGCAGAATCCTTTACCACACATTCACAAACTGAACAAAAGTAACCAGCCTGCAATAAGGAAACTTTAGTGAGCACACAAAAACCACTAGAATTAAGACCTTGATATATTAACTGGATAAACCACCATCCAATTATGTTCGAACTGAGCAGTTACTCATGATATATTGATCACACTCAGATTTGCACCAATATGAAGAGGCAAACACACACTCACCCCTATAACTGAAAGTATTGACAAAGAAACAAACAGAACATAACTTCGACACGATTTGCACTCAGGAATCCATCATAGAGAAGCCTTAAGCATGTGTATTTTCTATATATGTCCATCTTTCCAACAATTTTTTTACCAGAATTAAGCTAACGAAAAAGTTGGAAACAGCAGCCAGCATGCGAAGGACATTGGTAAAAAGTACCAACCCCCGCAAAAAGACTTAACAACAAAGGAACTGGCTTTTTGAATAAGGATACGAAGTGCCAACAGGTAGAGAGGGGAAAACATCCAGTCTCCAGTTGGGTTAAGTAAAAATAAACAGCGAAATGCACCTACAAACACCAACATTTAGCAAGCTCTTACTTCTTACTTCCTCCGTTCTTTTTTACTTGACCCGCTTTGACTTTTACACTATTCATCACCCCTCCTTTGACCGTCGTTTGTGAATAATATGTAAGGAAAAACATATTCATGTAAGATCTTTTGAATTCGTCTCAATAACTACTATCATAATATGTAAATTTTATAACTTTTACTTATGGAGAATTAAAGTTATTGTTCGTTAAAGTTTTGCATTGGCAAGCGTGATAAAAGAAACAGGTCAAGTAAAAAAGAACAGAGGAAGTATATAACACTGCCTAGGAAATGGATGACATCACCACTCCCTCAAAACAGAAATGGAAGTTAAAAACAGGAAATGAGGGAACCTAACTATTATAGTCAACTTTTGGAGCTAATTACCTACTATAATTCTATTTAAAAGCAACTACCTTATAACTAGCTATTTGGTGTTGGTAGGTAGCACTTCCAACTAGTGGAAGACGTTAGACATGTCATCAGAGGGGCCCACTTTCGTAGCTTTCCTCCCTCTCCCCACCTTTCTTCAATTCCATTTTCAAATTTTCCACATAATAGATTCCTTGCCCTTAATTCTCCCCGCCTTCACAGATCCAAGCAACGGAATTCCCTACTGAGACTATGAATTACCAAAGGTTTGAGACAGTTATAAGTCATTAATTCTAACTACTTGTGGAAATATTGTCAGTTGCCAGACTAGGGTTTTCAACAATTTGGGAGTAACTGTTTATCGTTCAAAAAGCTTGAGGGTGATAACACTATGTTTACTTCAAAAAATTGGATATTTGGATTGGCACATAATTGACTTCCTAAATTACTCTCCACTCAATTAGGGGGTATAATTTTCAGTCTTGGGGTTTCCTTTAAAAACAAAGTGTTGTACAATGTTCAGATAACCAATTGTTTCTACTTTACCCCCATTTCTACATATTCTTGATACTTCCCAATCCAGGAGCGAATCCTAAATTGAAGGCAATATTCAGCCAAGCCATCCACACACATCTACTTCCCTAATGCAGAATTGTCCAAAGGCAATTTGAATGAAATGAATGGATCCGCAGGAGGCATAAAAGGAGAGCCAGGCATGCTGAGCTCAGGACAGCAGGTCTTGCCTTATCAATACAGAGATCAAAATCATCCTGTCATCCCACGATACTTCATCGGAAATATCTTAATTCTTGCCAAGGCTGAAATTGTTACGGAAAGATTCTAATTCAAGCTCCAAACAAAAACTCTTAAGACTAACACCAAACTTTACACTAATTGAAGCCTTACACATTCAAATCCAGCTAAAAGAGAGACTCAAATGAAGCATCATTTAACCAACAAACAAAGATGTTACTTTAATTCGTTCGCCGAATTCCTCTCAATTATATAAGGAAAATTTGTAGGAATATATGTCATATTTTGGAACAGCTACATAATAAATTTTCTTCAAATAACTATTAACTACTAACTAATATCAAGTATTTGATTTTAGTAGCACTACCAATAGATATCTTGTAGTCAGTTGGCAGTGCTACTATGGCTTTCCAAGTCTAACTCTTAAACCACTACATCAACAAATGTTATTTGAAATGTGATCCAATTTCAATGGTGTTCAGTACTATGAGTCTGAATTTAGTAGTTGCCTGTACTCCTGTACATAACACACAGGACATTCCATCCAACTCGAGAAAGCAGAGAGACAAGATTCAGAAGAAGGAGAAAAAAACGCATTAATCTTATTGATACACCAATCTAAAGTTCTAGAGGATGCCAAAATAAATAAATATATGCTAACACTACTCCAGGCAAGTAATTTAATAGCCCAATTACAATTGCTTCCTCCACTCCCCTATTCCCCTTACCCTTCCCTACCCTCCCCACACAACCCTAGTCCCCTAGATCAATCAACAGAAAACATGCCCAGAGCATATAACAGAACATAACTGAACCCAGAAGCAGAACCCAGAGAGAGAGGGAGAAGATACCTGCTGGCTAAGTGGTGCTATTGGAGTGACAACCTGCAAAAAAGCATTACGAGAGTCAGCATTAGAAAAAGAAGATGTGAAGAAAGCCTTACATGTTTCTTACGAATAAATTAGGAACTTCAGTTGAGTACTTATAACAGTAAGTTTCAGATGTAATGTACACTGCATACAACTACTCATTATTTGGCTGGGGAAGAATGTATCAAACTCATACATAAGTCCCTAAAGACTCGCATTAGGTAATTTTCTAGCATTGTAAAGATGTTCAACTTGGTTTGGAAAGTACAAAAATCAAACCCATTCATATATTTGTATTGGACGGCCAAGGATATGAGATGGGGTACTTTTTCCATGGTCCAATGTCAATAGCATAAACTATGATTCACTGACCCATAGTAAAATTTCACGCACACATACATGTTTTGACAGGAAAGTAAAAAGTCATGAGGCCTAGCTGGAAATAGCAAATAAAGACTATTAGTAATATTATACTTGAAAAGATATTACATCCAACAAGAAAACTTTGTTGAACATACTCTACATCAATTAATAATTCTAATACAGTTTTCAGATTCATACCACCAAATAAAGAATAAATTATCAGAAAATGTAAAAACACTTATTTAAAGAAACTCTTTTATGTTACAGCAAGATTAACCAATCTCCCAAGCGTAAAGTCCAGCACTCATATCCATTTGCATCTTTACTACCTAATTTTATCATCAAGTCCAATCCCCCTAACTCCTAAGTCCTCTTTCTCAAAGTCACAGTTAACATATATCTTTTTCTTTCTCCAATTGTTCTCTACTGTTGTTTTCCAATGAATTTTGATAAAATTTCAACTACAACAACCCAATATTAAACTCTTCACAACAAGTCTAGGGAGGTCCAGATATATGAAGCCTTACCCCCACCAAATAGTCAAAAACTGAGATTTGGTTCAAAAATTACTAAGGCCACGTGTGTTTGCGCTTCGGAGAACACAAACTTACATGATACAAACATAAAGAAGTTCCAGCCATGACAGTTCTAAAAGAAAGAGATAGTCATCTTAATAAACAAGTGGTTATACGATTAAACACGATATAATAAATCTTTTCTCCCAGTCAGATCACAGTAAAGTAGCTTAAACTTGCTAACATGCAGCCCAGGCCCAGTCTAATCACTGCCAATAGGAGCTAATATAGCTACATAAATGGAACAAACTCAAACAGCAGGGCAGGCTGACTGCCACATCCCAAATAATGATCTACCTTCTACTGATACTATAAAGGGTTACTCATCTACAAGACATTTTTTTCTTAAGAATAAGAGACGCATAACGTTACCAAAAGTTTAGAAGATCTTGTCAAGTAGTTGCCATAAAACAATATCTAAGACCAAAAGACAGCAGATCCCTATTGGCTAGACCATTAAGCAATAGGCAGAATCACTAGCACAAAGTCCATCAAATTTCATATATGCACTGTATTCCATGACAATACAGCTAGAATTAACATGACAACCCAAAACAACACCAAGCTATTCATCTTTTAGTCCCACTAGCCAAAACACTACACCTAAAAACCATAAAATTCAACGCCATTGAATTCGACGAACAGCCACAAAAGCACCAATTAAAATTGACAAATGCAGGCAAATATACTGACCTGGGTCTTCCCCAAACGAGACTCGAGATCAACTTCATAATCCCTATGTTTCAATGGCTGCCTCTGCACTGGAGGTCCTTTTGCTGCACATACATTTTCAATAATTTAAGCATTATTCTAATCCAAAATCATAATATTATTTTACCATTAAATCAAATTAAAGAAAACGTTCAGCTTACATTTGGATTTCGACCTTCCATCATCTTTTTCCTGTAAAAACAAAAATTCAGAAAACAATAAAATTAAATCAAATTCATGAAATAATTACTGAAAATTTGAACTCCCAAAACCTTTTCTTCTCGCTCCCGAGCTCGTTGCAAAAACTCTTCACGATCGAACTTCCTTCTAAAAGTGTTATCAACTCCAGCTGCCTGCATAACATAAACAATCATTGGATTGAGACAAAAAAAAACACCAATCAATCAATTCTTTTTGAATAACATAAACAAGTTCCAGTAACAATTAAATTTCTTCTAAAATTATAAAATTGAAATTGATTACAACAACTACAATAATATCATAGCATTAATCCCAATGTTGGGGCGGGCTACAAGAACCAAGAATTAAATTCTCGTAAAAATTGTAAAATAATGCAAAAAATTAGATGGATGAATTTAAATACTTACTTTATCATTGGATTGAGACATATTGGGAACTATCAATTTAAAACCCTAATTTAGTTTATAGTTGAACAAAAAATTAATTAAATTATATGAATAAGAAGATTGGAGAGAAGTACTGGAATTTGAATAAATTGTGAGAATTTGAGAGTTATATTTTGATCTACTGTAGTGTGTAATTTAAAATATGCAATGATGCAGGCATTGAAGAATATGAACTCTTTTCTTGAGTTCGTACCAAGGTTGTGGAATGATTCTCGCTTTGGGTGCGAGAGAGGTCGTCAGTTCGATTCTCGCAACACCCCCTTAATTCGTTAATTGTTTCTAAAGAACTAATTCATTCTTTTGTTTATTAGTAATTGCTTTTAAATGAACAAATTCCTCTTTTTTTTAAAAGTACGTATCTAACGTATGTATTTATTGTAAAGATTTAGAAAATTCAACTGAAAAACAAAAGTGCTATTAATCTTGAGAATGAGAGCACTGTGAATGTTCTTATGCTGTACTTGTATGTTATTGTTAAAAACTTAAAATGCAAATATCTCCATAATATTATAACTTTGACATTTAGAATAATTGTATGTTAACTTGATTTCAACATAATACATATATATATATATATATATATATATATATATATATATATATATATATATATATATATATATATATATATATATATATATATATATATATAGTCGTGTGAGTTTTATTTATTGATTACATAGAATTTTAATCTATTTAAATCTCGAACTCATTGAGAATCTAAATCTACTTAAAACAAAAGGTTATCTAGGATTTCCAAGTAAATCTCTGGCCCTGTTTGGTAATTAGCTTTTAGCTGATTGTATTAACTGGTTTGACTAAACGGATATGTTAGCTTATTTGACTAGCTAATTGTAAATAGCTGATTATGTAAAAGTGTTTTGCAAATAGCTACTTATTATTATTAGTTGGTTCAATGTACTTAATACCCAAAGAGTTAATTAATTCTTCAATAAGTTAATTGCAAAAAGCTATTATATTGAGTTTTTTCTAAAAGAGTTTTTTTGAGCCAAAAAACTCTTTTAATAAGCTATTTACCAAACACCCAAATTAGCTTTTTAAAATGGTCAAACATCTTATAGTCTTCAATAGGCTAAAAGCTTTCCAATAAGCTCTTTACCAAACAAGGCCTTTGGAAAATGACCTCAAGGTCGATAAAAATGGATACATTAAGGGCCTGTTCTGATTGACTGAATTGAGTTGAACTGAACTGAATATTTTATGAGAGAAGGAAATTACGAACTGAACTGAACTGAAAACAATCTGAATAGAACAAGACTCAAGTACACATGTGAGTATTGTTCACAAAGTCTCACATCAATACATATGCTAAAAATGTTATAACCCAATCTAAGTAGGCTACTTTACCAAGGTGGAGAACTCACCTTGTTCGAGCCTCACTACCTACAAAATGCTTGCATTGGGAGTAGGGAGATTTCCTTACCTCCCCTTATACTCAAGTGATGACCTAAGTAGGCTACAATTTTGTTTTGCCAAATGTTTAAAAGATGAAGCATTTTTTAAACTTGTTTTTAGGGATGAAGCGGTACTTGAGTGTTTATGGTTGAGTTTTAATTCTCCTCTTGCAAGATGTTTAGGGTTTAGGCTCATCTTTTGGCATTAATTGCTTGGTTACAAGCTCTAATCATTGCGACTCTAGGAACATGACGACAACAAAAACATTTTGATTAATTAATATACCTACCACTAGGTTCCATAGCTTCATATTGAATAATTTATATGGATCGATGTCAGACACATTACTTTAACATAGTGACATATTTTCTTCGTTCTAGTAATATTTTGTAACAAAGATGAAAATAGCAACCTAACACATATCTTATACATACTACGTATGTTACATATCTGTAATTGTATAAAATTGAAAATCATACAAAGTTGATATTATGAGACGAATCGAATAAGACTACACATAACTACTCTATATTTTTATATAGTCAAATAAGAGTGACAAATACCGCAAAGTTCAATTCTTGCAATACTTTGTATTTTACTTCCAAAAAAAAAAAAAAAAACAAAAACAAAAAAAGAATGCCGGACATGGCACGTGGCATCATTCAATTAGTTGAATTATCATAGTTCGTGTCATTCATTGCCACATCAGACATACTTCGAAACTACGACATACGGAGTAGCAGCTAAAAATAACTTTAAACTATCAAGCCCCAAATTTCACAGGTGTTTATAAAAGGACCAACGCTCAACTGCTTCACCTTTTCTGGTTATTTTTTTCAGAAGAAAACTCAAAAATGGCGAAATCTCAGATCTGCTTCTTCGTCGGAACCCTAGCTTTGCTCCTCGTTTCATCGGCTTTTTCCGACGATGTCGTCGTTTTGACAGAGGAGAACTTCGATAAGGAGGTCGGTCAAGATCGTGGTGCTCTCGTTGAATTTTACGCTCCTTGGTAACATTTCATTTTTTATCTCTTTAATATTCTTCCGATTTTGTTGTAATCATCATTTTCAGCTCGAATTTGCTCAATATTAGTATTTTTTTATTCGGTTTTTGATTGATCTTTGATTTTTGCTGATTATCAGTTGATTTACTAGATCTTGTAGGATTAGTAAGCGTATTTAGAAATGATGAAATGCGATTTAGTTTTTAGTTGAATTTTGAAACTCGTATTGTTTCCTGATGATTTCTATCAAGTGTGCGACTGTGGAATGGAGAAATTGTTAGCTGAAGAAGGTGTACGATGTTTTTGAAATTTTCGCCATTTAAAAATTAGAGAATTGATTGTGTTTATTATAAATGTAACAAAATGTTGCACGTTAAATGGGAGAATTTGAAATGCTGAGTCAACGTTGTCCTTTTCATAACTCTGTTTAAATGTAATAATAATTGAGATATATTATCTTAGTATCAAAAGTTTGTATTAATAGTTTGCACTTCTAAATGATCCTTTGGAATCTATGGCACTTTTGTTGAACCGATGTCCAATGGATATTCGGTATAATTGATGGTTCATTAGAAAGTTGATGGATTCATGTTGGAAGCAAAATAGCAAAGATGATATGCTTTGATTAGTTGAATAGAAATGAAATTCAATGATTACATGGACAAAAGAGCATGATCATTTGACGTTTAGCCCATCAGTGGCCAATATTAGAAATGACGTACTTGTATCATTTATTGGGATTCTAATTATAAAACGTACTTTGTTTTTTATATGTCATTTGTCAAACATATATTTTTAGAAAAGAAACTTGGGATGTTACATATATATTTTTAGCTTCAAAGCTTCATTCTGTTTGCCTCCAGTCTTAAGACTGTTAACGAGTGGATATTGTCTACATGACTAAAAGTATGTAT
This sequence comes from Chenopodium album, assembly GCF_948465745.1. NCBI lineage: Eukaryota > Viridiplantae > Streptophyta > Magnoliopsida > Caryophyllales > Amaranthaceae > Chenopodium > Chenopodium album. Next base: position 6,581,223 of record NC_137855.1, read on the forward strand.
TTTGCGACAACTTGTTCTTGATGCTCTTTAATGAGTGGGTGTTCAGATTTAACATAGCATGTATTTTGAGTCTGAGACACTTTGAGTTGCATATTTTATCGACTTATGTTTCCAAATTTGCATATGACAATTTGATTTAATAACATGTATCGTCTATTCGTTTAGTATTACTTTAGTTCATATGCATGGTGGATAGGCATATCTTCCTTTACAATGCTTGCCTGCTTGGTGCTTCATTTTTATTCTTGATCTAGTTACTATTCATGGGAATCACAACCCAAGTTACTGGCTGGTGGCTACCATAGTTCATGGTGCCAAAGTGCATATCTAACCATTGTTAACCATGAAAGTAGGATTCAAATTATTAATTGACTGCATATTCTACAGGTGTGGGCACTGTAAGAAGCTCGCCCCAGAGTTTGAAAAGCTCGGTGCAAGTTTCAAAAAGGCCAAATCTGTTTTGATTGGAAAGGTTAGCTATGCATGTTGTTGGTCTTTTTGCCAAAAGTTTATCTTGATGAGACTATATTGGATTACTAAAAGATGAAGGATGTTCATAGGATAATCTGACTGAAGAAATTGCGGGCTATGCTTGTATTGATTGTTTGATACATGCTCTTTAGAATGCTGTTTTTATTGTTGTTTCTGGTGAGGGAGGGGGTGCAGCTTGCTTGGCTGTTGCTGCTACTTTAACATCCACATAAAGTATCTAAATTAAGGGATTTTGGGAATATGCAGAATTAAAGCTGATTGGTGATTTTCCTGATAGCTTGGTGATTGAATCTACCACCTATGGGCTATAGTAAAATTGTGAGATTTGTGAAGCAGGAGAACATTAGATCCAGTATTCCCTTCATTTTTTTCTGATTAGTGCTTATAAACTCAAGGTGTTCTGATTACATTAAGTTGTTCTTCTGAACTTGAATTTTGAGACTTTATTTAATCTGTGTGCTGAATGAACAATCTTAGTTTTTCTTTAGCATTATCTGCATCAATGTCTCCATTGATTGGTGTCAGGAATACATTCTTTTTTAACTAAATTTTTAATCACTCTGCAGGTGGATTGTGACGAGCACAAAAGTCTGTGCAGCAAATATGATGTTTCAGGATACCCCACAATTAAGTGGTTTCCAAAAGGATCCTTGGAACCCAAGAAGTGAGTTTGTACATCTCTGTACTATCACCTGAATGCTGTTTATGTTTGCTATGCAATGGCTAAATATTTTGTGGGCAAGTATCGTAATTTATTTGTAAATGTTCACTGTATGCAGATATGAAGGTGCACGTACAGCTGAGGCACTTGCTGAGTATGTTAACTCTGAAGGAGGTATGTTGTAACTTAATTAGTGATTCTCTCAAATAACGTGATTATGTGAATGTTTTTTTGATTTAATTGTTGTTAAATGAATTATTTGTTATATTAGTTGCAGACCTTTTTGGACTATATGTAGATTGCCTTAATTTCTTATCATATATTTTGTTTCATGGAGGACCTTTGCCTTATACGGAGTACTGTCAGCATCAAACTGAAAATTAATTTGACCTATTATTTTCAAAACATTATTTGTTGCTCCATCACTATTACAACTTGATGTCAACTTCTGCTTATGTATCCTGTGTGCAAAGCACCGAGTACTTTGCTATTTTCTTCCTGTAGTAGGTGTTAGGGTAGTTCTGACTCTTCTGAGACTGGGAAGGCATTTTGTAGGAAAAAGTATTTTTTGTAATTTGAATTCTGTACAACTCCCTCACCAGGAGGAATTCAATCTGTGTAACCCTTCAATGTTCTCTAACAGATGCCTTTTCGACCAGATGATATTGCATTATATTTTTATTTTTATTATTGCATGACGTGTGGATTTTAGGTTAATGTGGCTACTAAAAGACATCCCCTACCCAATCTCCCCATTTCCCCAAAATGTGAAATGGGAAATATAAATATATAATACAAGTATCTCCTTTTGTTCTGCTCACTTTTATTCTGCTGAGTATTCTCCTTCCTTTAAAATTGAGGAGCTTTAGTTGTCATGTAACAAACTAATAATAGCATTTACTACCTACTCCATCCAATATTCTTGTAATGATGTTTTTGTTTCTAATTCTAACCATGTTAATTGATAACTGGTATTTTTAGGCAAATAAAAGCACTCTAACTTTGAGAAGTCAATTAGTATATAGTTTCCTCTTAAATCGGTAAAATTCTAGCAGACCATTATCAGGTGCATGCTATCTGTAAGTCTGATTTCTCTTTCCTTCTGTGCTGATTATTTGCTTCTATCAGGGACCAATGTGAAGATTGCTACTACGCCTTCGAATGTTGTGGTACTATCTACAGATAACTTTGATGAAGTTGTCATGGATAAATCAAAAGATGTTCTCGTTGAGTTCTATGCCCCATGGTTAGTTATATTCTTTGTTCACTGTACTTCACTAGTTCCATATATCTCTGACAATGATCAGCTACTGCTTGAACTAATTATGAGATTTGGTTTTGGGTAATTTAAATTGTTTTTGAAGTAATTTCTACTGGTATAATATTGGAATTGCATCTCATATATGCTTATTCTGTTGCTCAGGTGTGGTCACTGCAAGGCATTGGCTCCTGTAAGTGCAAAAGTTGCTCTTCACTTTATTTTTTTTAGTGGGTGCATTAGTAGTTTGTATGATTATTAAGCCTTCTATCTTGCCATGCTGTAGACTTACGAAAAGGTTGCTACTGCATTTAAATCGGAAGATGTGGTGATTGCAAGCCTTGATGCTGACAAATACAAAGATTTGGGAGAGAAGTAAGTTCACTTTTCTCTTGGCCATCTGAAATTTCATTGTGTTCTAAATTTCATACTGTGACTTGCTTTAAGATTGCATGCCTAACTATTTTGAACTTCATTTACTTTTTGTCAGATATGGCATAAGTGGCTTCCCAACACTGAAATTCTTCCCCAAGAGCAACAAGGATGGTGAAGATTACGATGGTGGTCGAGATTTGGAAGACTTTGTTAGTTTTATTAATGAGAAGTGTGGCACCAGCCGTGACAGTAAGGGCCAACTTACCACACAGGTGATGTGATTCATTATAAGCTCTTATGAATTTGCAAGTGATAGAGAGCCCAGGAAAAGATCCCTTTATTCTAACTCTGCTCTCCAATAATTAGGCTGGTATCATTGCATCCTTGGAAAACCTGGTGAAGGAATTTGTAAGTGCCACCGGTGATGAGAAAAAGGCTGTCTTTAACAAATTGGAGGAAGAAGTTGGGAAGCTTGAAGGCTCTGCGGCAAGGTAGAAGGATATTTCAGTTTTATTTTATTTTATTCTCTTAAATCTTTTAAAAATGGAGAAGAGGAGAAGTTAATTAGTGCATGTTATATTGGATTATGTCTGATTTCTTTCCAGGTACGGAAAGATCTATACTAAGGCTGCCAAGAGCTCAATGGAAAAGGGTGCTGACTATGCTTCAAAGGAAATCCAGAGACTTGAGCGCATTCTTAGCAAGGTAACCATATTATGGCCATGATTCTATAGGAGTCTAAAATTAAAATTTTGTGCAAGTTGTAGTTGAATTTGGCAATTTGTGTTTGATACTTGATCAATTCTGGTTGCTTTTAGGTTGATTAAGCATCAATTTCAAGTAAGAATTTACTACCTTAGTCCTGAAACACTTGGCCATTTGTCTATTTTGGTCATTTCAAATAGTATGACTTATTTGGTGTGGCGGAGATGTAAAAAGTAAAATAGTAAAGGATGTCTATGTTACTCTTGCTAAAATCTGCAAAATTCAACTGTCAAATAATGGCCCATTATCTAGTAAAGGAGAGAAGGGGGCTATATTTATTATACAATGTGGTCAGTTGATGATAATTTGTGTTAGACTTCATTATTTCGGTAATATTTTTGTGTTCTTCCACAATACTAAGCTGTAAACAGGTCTGCTTCTTGTGTTTGTTATAAACTTATAATGATTGCCAGCTTAGAAGGTTGTTCTTCCACAATACTAAGCGGTTTCTGGGAAGCATGGTAACTGTAATGTGCATTATTATGGCATATTGCTTTGGATGCTTCCATTAACATGTTAAGATCTAGCGTTGCTTTGTGATGCTGGTCTGAGAATGAAAATATAATTTGTTCTACTGTCTACTTTGGCTTCTCAAATCCAGAAATAGTAGGTAGAATCTATTAGCAACTACCATGCAAATTAAGCTGTTATGTATATAGCTCACATTTAAATGGAATAGGGAGGTCAGGGGATAATGGAGTTTAAATTTAGAACTGTTAAAGAATATAAGGTAGTAGAAGCTGATGCCTTGAAGCAGGGATGAATATGAGTACTATTACCCTAATTGAAGGATTACAATACCCCCAATTCTATCCTCTCCCAAACATTGCCAAGTTATTGCCCGGTGTACTCGTATTATGTATCCCCTTATCTGTTGTATGTCTTCTGGTGTATTCAAATTTTCTACCAATGACTCAAAGAGAGTTATTGTTATATGTATAATGTTTCCGCTGACATACAGAAGTTTGACAAAGCCTTACTCTGATGAGAGGACAATGAATTATTTCTTGAATGAATATATCTTATGATTATTAGATCTAAAAGGGTATAAATAAAGTTGTGTGCAATATCATCTGCATATGTATAGTCTTTTTCCCCGAGGGGTAGGGCAAAATACAGTGAACAATCAATAACGTAGCTGTAAATTGAGGAATGTTATTTTCTTGCCCCATTGTCAACTTATGAAGTTACGGAGTATAGTTTTTTCTCGTGTCCTGAGAGCTGTGCCAGGGCCAACTTTAGCATTGTCCACACTTGATCTCTAATAACTTTTGTAACTTGTTTGTTCATGCAGGCCATCAGCTCAGCAAAGTCTGATGAGTTCACTCTAAAGAAGAATATCTTGTCCCTTTTTGCCGCTTGATCATCTGGCTATTACGTATGATGTTAGTTGAACATTCATACCCCGAGGGTTGATATTGCAGATACTATTTTCTCTTGGGGAAGAGGTTTATCAGTAGTGTTAATGGTGCACATTGTTTGCTGCACATTTTTGCTCCTAGAGCTTAACTGTACTAGTAGAATTTATAGTTTTGGTCACAGTGTCACACTAGATATAATAACACTTCTTGGAGGAACGTTGACTTTGTCTTGCTTCTCTGATCCATTTTGTTACCCCTTTTATACGAAGTGAACTTCAATTATCATACGAGTATGAATGAACCTACAATTTTAGACATGTCATCACTCTGTTGCAACTGCAACCCTTGCTTCCCTTGGGCTCTTTACTCGCTTTCAGCCTGTTTTGAGTACTTGAAAGCCGTCTTAACTTGTTGCAGATCACGATCAGTGATCCATAGAAGCCTAAACCAAATCTTCTCCAGAGACCGTAATACGATTATTTACGGGGATTTCGGCTTCACACACTCATTTTTGCATTCTATCCAAATGTTTGAAGTTGCTGCAACTAGTAATCTGAAAATGGTGGACTTAGGAGTTTGAGTAGGGACACACACACACACACTGTAAAAAGGGTGCTAACAGTAGTACAGGCAAAGCTGCCTCAATTTAATTAATACTCACTTCTTCCTTCGACAAGATCCGCTACATACGCCCACTTTATTCCTGCCATTTTTTTTTCTTTAATTTTCTATTTTAAATTTTAGTGAGTTGTTCTTTTCCTTCAACTTTGTACCCCAATTTTAGTGCCAGAGTCCCGTGCTTCTACATTATGGGAAAATGATCTTAGCATGCTTTCTCTGGATCACTGCTCTTCAAGGTTTTTTTATGAAGGTTGCATTAACTAAATTAACTGTAAGGTTTGTTTGTTTTTTGGGGGAATCGAGACCGTCATTATTACTCCCTCTGTCCTATTTGTTTGTCCCATATTTAATTTTCAGCCGTCATTTAAAAACACAAACTTTACAAAAAAATCCGGTTTACATTATTTATTGAATGGCGGTTGCTGGCGACTTCTTCTCCTTCCTCTTTTAAGGTTCATGGCAATGATAAGGAACTGATACTTGACGATATCGCCATTTTCTCCGCTTCAACACTACTTTTACTCTAAATCTTATGGATTAATCCAACTCTTCAATTATATTTTCCTCCAATTTCAATGCTGCGGTGATAATCAAAACTTCATAATTCCTCCCACTTTCTCTCTCCTCCCTAATTTTGATGTACTACATTAATTTTATACCCTCAATCTTTTTTCTCTTTCATTCTATATTGATTGTGAGAAGAGATACTACAATAATTAGATATAATGTTCACTTAACTGATTGATTTGGTGAGATTTGGGGAAGATGGAGATTGATAATTTCACCAAATCAATCGCAAATTTATAACTCTAATCTTGAGTAAATTGTTGAATATTACTCCTATACTACTATGCTTTATTTTAGGAATGATGGAATGCTCCTCTTTTTTACAAAACAGTTGATTTTTTTTCCATACTGTATTGATTTCTTGTTGCAATTCTTCTATTTAAACAAATTGTGGTTGTGTGTTCTTATTGATCTATGTTTGGTAAATGTGATCAAATGATTGGAGCTAGTTTTTACTGTGTTGCTAGTGTAAATGTTATGACAGGGATGCAACCCGCCACCAATGGATATGGCAGGGACGTCGGCGAACATTAGTGCGTTTTTGTAAAATATGGGTCACTTTAGTGAAATAAAAAGGTCACTTTTGTGAAAAAAAGGTCACTTTTGTGAAACAGAGTCACTTTTGTGAAAAGAGTTACTTTTGTGAAAAAAAAGGGTCACTTTTATGAAAAAAAGGGTCACTTTTGTTGGAATAAAGGAAGGAAAAAAAACAAGTTTAAAGGAGTATTTTTTCATTCTCTTGTTTGCCCTGCCTGCCAGGGCAAGTCCGCCCTGGAGGGCGGAAGAAGGTAGAAACTATTTTTCAAGAAAAATGAGAAATCTCATTTGCCCGGGCTGACCGGGCAAGCTCGCCCGGTCGGGCGCGAGAAGCCACGTTTGGCTAGGCTTGCTCGCCCGGTCAAGCGTAGTCTTGCCCGGTCCGGGGAAGTGGGATACCGAGTTCTTGAGCGTCTTTTTGCCTTCTTCTTGGATTCCTTTCTTGTTCTCTTTTGATTCCTTATAACCCCTACATTTAAGAAGATGATTATGGTGATTAAATCTTCATCTTTATTCTGATTTATTCACCCTTCATTGATGGAAAATATTCTTCTATGATCTTCCATCTTCCTCCATCCATCATTATAAGTTGAAGGATCATTTTCTGATTTTGCATACCAAGAAAATTACACATCAAACACAAGCTAAACACTTACTCTATAATGGGCATAAGTTACTTGGCTCCAACCTTCCACCCAAAAGTGCCTTTGTGTGGAAGTGGTGTGTTAACCTTAGGGAATGTGCCGGCGAATACAATTGTGCACCTCGGTTGCGCCGGAATTTCGTTTTCAAGTCAGTGATTTGCATCACGACACACCGTACTCTTTCATTGTCATAAGATCATCTTTTCGATCTTATTGTTTACTTATTATTATAGCCTATGAAAATACCCTTAATTTACAACAATTTGAAAACGAAATTTAAATATTTTCATTGGCTACATAGTGGGTTTTGGTCGAAAGATTGGATGATGTCAACAAAAACAATTCTTTGGGAAAAAATGTTGTTCACGTTTTTATGGGAGAAGTCCCGAAAATGGAACCCGATCGAAGGTCATTTGTTATCGGATTTGGCTGAAATTTTGGAAGCTTGTTCGGAACTTATGAGGCTTCATTTTCAACGGTTGGATCGTTGATATCTGCTCACGTTTGGGAGTTATGACTTCAAAGTTAAGCAGCATTTTTGGAGAGGAAATTTGGACGTACTACAGAGAATGTTCATCTTTGACAATTAAATTATTTCAAGGGAGGTCCTCTCTAAACTAATTTTATTTTGATTATGCTTAGCATGTGATTTTAATTCTAATAATCATCTTGGAAAATATATGAGTTGTGATTTTTGGCATTATAATATAAGATAATTATTTTGTCCATAATGTAGTATTTGTTACATGATTATTAGTTTATAGGCTATGTATAATCCATGTTATATATGTGTGATATTACATGGTATGATTGATTATTTCTATGTCTTTGTTCTATGCTTGTGGTTTGAACTTAGTATTTAGAAATATGATTTTATTTACCGATTTGTTGGTTTGTGAACATATAGATTATTTTGTTCATTGAGAAAGTATATATATATTAGGGCTATTGTTTTAGATTAATTTCTATTAGCAATTTGGTAAGTACCTAATATTTACATGTCTATTTTAATAGATAGTTCATGGTTGTTTAAACTTGTTATATTGTAAGTTTTACATGAATTTTGTGATTATGTGGAGCATGATATCAAAGGTTATTATTTTGCAAATACGTTGATATGTATATAGCATGTTTGTGTAAACTTTGTTCATGCTCATAATGCTTATTTTGCATACTTCTTTTCAAGAACTTGTGTTAATCATATTAATTTATTAATTAAGTATGAGAATTTTTGAATGAGAATTATGTGATTATTTTGTGAAGAGTCATATGTGTATTTTTCTCCTCCAAGAATATCATTATGATTGGTGAATCTTAGTTGAACCGTAGTTCTTGTTGGGAATGCATGACTACTACTATTAATTTTTAATACTCTTGAATTCCTTTTGGTGGCTTTTTGATATTTTAGTGAGTTAACTAAGTTGTGTTAACCTTTGTGATGAATTTTTGGAAGTATGATAATGTTTGAATTATTATTTAGTTCAATGGTTAGATTATTTTACTTCTTTAATTTGTTTATCCACCTTAAGAGAGAGTTTTTGACAGGGTAAAGTCGTATCCTCTAATCAAAAGTATTACCTAAGTCCTCTAACTAATGCAGATAGGGAAGTAGGGTCGAATCCACAAGGAAACAAGTCTTTCTATTCCTAATTAATTAAAATAATCTAAATTATTAAGGTAACCGATTTGTTGTTTATAATGTGAAATTATACTACGAAGATTAAGTTTAGGGAGAAAGTCGATAATAAGAAGGCCTAGGGTCATGGGTTCACCAATAATTAATATCCGAGATAAAACATAACAATCAACGTTTAACATTGCACAAATAACATGATTAACAGGCTCTCGCAATTTACTAGATCTAAGTTCCTATTGAAAATAGCCTTTAATATCAAATTAACATCTGCTCGATTCATCAATTCAATATTGATAAACATTCACAATCAAATTACATCTGCTCGATTCATATCCCAATTGCAAAGAATTAAAACAATTCAATAAGAAATTATCATGCAATATCAATGATTAATAATAACAAATTATCCCTTCATATTAATTATGGATCCCTATAAACCCTAGAATTAAACTACTCAGACATAATTAAAATTAAACTAAACAAAGCAATTAAAGAAGTCATGATAGAAGAAACAAAATAAATTACTGAGATTAAACCAAGAGCTGTAGAGAGAAAATAATACTAAGAGTTTAAGAGGAGAACTAAGAGTTTTAGAGGAGAGAGAAAAGAGTTAGAGAGAGAAAGAGAAAAGAGTTAGAGAGAGAAAGAGAGAAGAAAACTAAATTATAACTAAAACTAAAGAAAAACTTAAACTAAAACTAATTAAAAAAAAACAAAACTAAAACTAAAGCTACCCCCTCTCCTCCGTAAAACCACTACTCCTTAAATAAGAAAAGCTAATGGGCCATCAATTCCACTAACAATAGAACTCCACTAACAACTAAGTCCTAGATAAAGTTCTAGAAACCACGCCCTTCGTAAGAACAAAGCTATTGGGCTTGTTTTGCAACAAGGCCCAACCGAATCAAGGTAGCAGCAATCATCACTCGCCCGATCGGGCCATGGGCTGCCCGATCGGGCCCGCTAATCCACACGCCCAGCAGCAACTCTGAATTGGGCCTTTTTCACTTGGGCTGAAATTTTCTTCTTCTTAATTTATGTTGGACTTGCAACAAAATTAGTACTCCAAACAAACCGAGCCCTTAATCACCGAACCAAATTTAATTAGCTCGACCTTGGGCTTCAAATACTCGTCATAAGGTACGATCATCTCTAATATTTTCATAGTGGCTCAATAAGCTCGGGAATTGTCATAATTCTTTAAATTCCTACAAAATAATACCAACTCTACAAAAATACTAGAAAACGTATATTAGTAATAAAAATAGCTCCGCAGAGCTCAAATATGCACAAATATGACCATAGGACGTGGAATAAAAATATATATAAAATAGACTCATCAGTTTTCAAGAGTTATTAATTCTTATTACGTGTTTTGTTCATATTTGTTCTTACTTGGTTCAATTTGGTTTTGTATTGACATTTGGTTAAAGGATCATTATCGATTTCCTTATGGTTGGAATGTGAATTCTTAAGAATTTTATTTCTTTTGATGATGTCTAGTAAATCTCTACATGATGTCAATATGATTCAAGTAAAGAACATGGATCCAAATGTGCTTCAAATAGCTCAAATCACTTAGTGGATGGATAATCAATACAAGTGGTGGTCATTGGGTTGTTCATCATTGGTCGCTAAGGTAAATTATTAGAGGCACCATGGAGGTATGTTCACATATTCTTTCCTCCATAATCAACTTTGTTTTGGTTTTAGACTTAACTTTGGCATGTGGGGGTTATGATTCTATGAGTGTATAGAATTTTGTAGTAGGAATTTAGTTCTTATATGCCCCGTGTGAAAGGATTAGAGTTTACCATGTCTAATTTCAATACTTGAGTTGAAGACTTCTATCGTCCAATGTGGGGGAAAAGTATATGAGAGTAAATGTTGGACTCAAAGTCTTGGTTTATTTGATGTCTTGTTTTTTGCTTTTTAAGCAATTGATAGTATGCTCCATGACTTTATTTGTAAATGTTGGATTATCTCCATATACCACAGTATTGGATTATTGTATGTGAATGTTGTATTATTGGATTATCTCCATGTACCACATTTTTTGGCATCCTTTACTTTAATAATTTGTTTTAGCAATTATATGCGTTATGTCATGTTTGAGTGATTGACTATGCATATGGAATTCTCATGTCTCTTGATTGCTATATTCCCATATATGTATTTATTTTGTTTATTGAGTAAACAAGTTGATTATAAGAGGAATAAGAGGCATCATTTTTAGTTTCTCTTTTATTTGATGCAAAGCATGAAAGTGACTAGTCATGCTAAAGACTATTATTTATCTGCCTTGATTTGGTTTCTCTACGCAATGTGTGAAGAGTGTTTTCTTAACTTAATGATTTGATAACATGAATGATTGTTTACCTTGGAAGTAACTATTGAGGATAAGTTAGATAATTTCTAACATGCTTAGAGTTCTCCTATCTTTTTATGGAGTGTGTTTCCTAATATATATTTCTTCTAAAGTTTTTTCAATGTCAATTCACTAAGTGTTGTTGGGAGTGATCAAGGCTAATTTGTGAGTTGGAAGTTCAAGAGTGAGTTGGAAGTTCAAATGTGAGTTAAAAGTTCAAGTATGAGTTGACTTGAGATTATTAATTACCTAGGGAGTAGGGAGTGGTACAAGAGTGTGGTTAGTACCTTGTGAGAATCTAATACTTGTGATTAAGTTTGTTTCTCACTACTTGCTTCAAGGTGATATATATTTTTGTGTTATTTCTACAATGTGAGTAATGTGGTGGTATTGAGAATCACATGCGTAGTTGTAGTAAATAGCTTTCTTGAACTTCTTCTCTTTCCAATTTGTTGTGGTTTTTTTTTCTCACGAATTTGAATATGACATATGTTTTATTATTTTGAGAATAATAATTATTATAATGAGGTTTTGGTTTTTCCAAAGTGTCATACATGTTTCGTGATTGAAAAGTTTTTGCAATGATATGATGTTTGTTGTTCATGTCATCACTTGAGTAGAATATGTGTTGTATTAGCATGAATTATGTGTACTTTAAAATGTTTTAAAGTATGTTTTGAGTGGCGTATGCTAATACATTTAGCAATGTGGTAGTGACATGCATTGCATTTTATTTTAACATAGCATACGTTTGTGAAATAGTTGTAGTGCAATATTTTACAAATTTAATAGTGAATTACTAACGTTGTTGTTTAAACTTGCTTCATCTTTTACTAAGTATCTTTTTAGGTACGAAGGTCGTGAAATACACTAGACTCCGGAAAAAGTTGTTCAAAATCTTTTCGGAAGGCAAGTGTTGGTAATTAATGGTTGATGAAGAAAGTTCACTAATGTGGCTATGTTATTTTCAAGGATTGGACTTGATTAAGATTTTGAAATTTCAAAGCTTTGGGTTCGTTGTCTTATTTTCTAACCATTTTTGCAAATTAAGTTGATGTTGGTAACATGCTAGTTTTCCTTTTTGGAAAAGTATTCTAGCAAAATAATTTTGCACTATGGTAAGGAAATTTGGGACATGTAACACAATCCTTGATAATTTGTGGAAATGTCGAGGGGGATAGGCATTAAGCCCATGTGGAAAAACATTACTTTCCTATCCCTATGGCATGCGTTGTAATGCTTGATTGAGGTTGAACTCTTTTGAGTTCTTAATGGAACAATAAATCATTTTTGGTAGGTGCTATTTGAGACGCACTTGATTGATCCACCGTTTGAGGTTGAGTCCTTTGACTCTTAATGAATCCAATTGTTTGAGTGGACGCACTAAAACTTTGGATCACCGTTGTTTATGATTATTGTGAGGTTGAGCGTTAGGCTCTTAATGAATACGTGGTCTTGTGGGGGTTAACAGCTACAATGTAGCAGTTGTAAAGTTCTTATGAACATGACTTAACCCCGTTGACTAAGTACTCTTGAAAAGTGCTTGTGATTCACCTATGTGGTTGTGAAGACTAGCCATCTTCTATGGAAAACTTGGGCGGATTTCCTAGAGCTTCCACTAGACCTAAGGTGAATATACTTGGCTATAAAAAAGCATATCTCTTCGCGGAGTTCAAGTAAATTCTTGGAGAAAGGTATGTGATGTGGGGGTCTTGAATTAAATCTTGGAGTTTCAAGGTTAGTCCACTCCTTGATCAAGAGTCTAAGGGTTTCAAGGCTTGTCCACCCTTATACTTGTAATTCATTGTCTCATCTCACTAAGCACTAGATTTCAAATTACTTATGTAATATCTAAGTGTTATGTATTGATCTCCTCTTATGCCCAATATGTTGCTTCTCATTTCATTGTTGTTTTCTTCCCTCCCTTTAGTGGGGAATTGTTGGAATAAAGGAAGGAAAAAAACAAGTTTAAAGGAGTATTTTTTCATTCTCTTGTTTGCCTGGCTGCCAGGGCAAGTCCGCCCTGGAGGGCGGAATAAGGTAGAAACTATTTTTCAAGAAAAATGAGAAATCTCATTTGCCCGGGCTGACCAGGCAAGTTCGCCCGGTCGGGCGCGAGAAGCCACGTTTGGCTGGGCTTGCTCGCCCGGTCAAGCGTAGTCTTGCCCGGTCCGGGCAAGTGGGATACCGAGTTCGTGAGCGTCTTTTTGCCTTCTTCTTGGATTCCTTTCTTGTTCTCTTTTGATTCCTTATAACCCCTACATTTAAGAAGATGATTATGGTGATTAAATCTTCATCTTTATTCTGATTTATTCACCCTTCATTGATGGAAAATATTCTTCTATGATCTTCCATCTTCCTCCATCCATCATTATAAGTTGAAGGATCATTTTCTGATTTTGCATACCAAGAAAATTACACATCAAACACAAGCTAAACACTTACTCTATAATGGGCATAAGTTACTTGGCTCCAACCTTCCACCCAAAAGTGCCTTTGTGTGGAAGTGGTGTGTTAACCTTAGGGAATGTGCCGGCGAATACAATTGTGCACCTCGGTTGCGCCGGAATTTCGTTTTCAAGTCAGTGATTTGCATCACGACACACCGTACTCTTTCATTGTCATAAGATCATCTTTTCGATCTTATTGTTTACTTATTATTATAGCCTATGAAAATACCCTTAATTTACAACAACTTTTGTTAAAAAAAAAAGAGGTCACTTTTGTAAGAAAAAAGGGTCACTTTTTGCAAAAATGTTCGATGTACAATAAAATTATTGTAAACCGGGTGCATACAAAAGTTTTTGTTTAAAAATTATCACATTTCTTGTATACAAACATAGTATAATGTGTTCGCTGTTTTATCCATGTACCATTTTACCTCACTTGCACACACACTCGCTAGTGAAAAGAAAAAAAATATCTCAATAAACCATATTTTGTCTATGAAGCAAACGAAGGGAGATATACAGGAATGGAGTATTATGAAAGTTAATCACTTGTTAACAGAGTGCAATAAAGAAAAGTCATATCTTTTTATCCTGGTTTATACTTTTCTCTTGCAAAAACCAGGGTAATAAATAACAAAAACAATATTAAAATGGAGGAAAATAACTTCAGAAGGCTGATTGGTGTTTCATTAAATTGATATGTTGCATCAATTGCATGCTACAGTGTATTGAAAGCTGAAAGACTGAAAGGCTGAAAGCAATTGATAAATGAATTTTGCTCAACCTTCATTAGTCTCTGCCCATTAACATTTTGCTCAACCTTCATTAGCCTCTCCCTTCTAGTTACTTTACTGATATCCTAACTTAACTTCCTGAGCAAATAATAATTTATGATTATTGATAATTTTAAAAAATTACGAGTAATTGGTAAAGTTCTAAGTCGGCATACAAAAATGGAAGGAATATCATTTTCGGAAATATCGTTACGAGTATAAGTTTTCTTAATGATAACGCAAAGGCTTATAAATTTGAGTGGTTGTCTCTCATTATTCAATATAGAACACTTCCATTCACATGTAAGTTTCTCGTGAAATCTCAACAATAATGATCAAATAGAGTAGTAATCCAGGACCATACAAATAATTTTGCGTGTTTTAATTTGCCGTTTAGGTATGGGGGGAGTAGTAGACTCGTTGTGATAAACTTATATGGATCACATAGAATGTTGTTGCATACCATTTTGTCCCACGTTACATTCTTAAAATTCTGTATTAATAATGCAGTTGAACTGATATATTCCCCAATTTTCTTTTCAAAAAAATAAAAAATGTCCTAGTCTCAATATTTGTTGGTGCAAAATCATTTTCTTGGGATGAAAGGGAGAGAGAAGAAGTTAGGCATGGATCAGAGAAATGAACAGGCCAAAATGGACTTTAATATTAATACTCCAAAGAAAACACGACGCAGTTGCAGGTGTGGGTTTGATTTTGCCCCAATAAGTCAACATCTTAACTAACCCCAGTTGGTGTATTATTAATGCATGTCCTCCACTTATTTTCAATACGCCATCTGTTTTCGAAAGTTTGACTCACTTGTTGCAAACTTTTTTACGTCTTAAAAAGGTTTGTAAAAAATATTTTTTCTTAAAGATTGTTCCATTTCATATAAATTTAGAGGGAATTGGCCTTTATGGTGTGTGTCTCTACAACTCTACAGGACTACAACTTGCCCTATCAAGTGACCGGCAATAGGTTAATAAAAGTGTACACACATTGACAATTTGACACACTCACAAGTGCACAACACATTGGCGTGGGTGCACTAGATTAGTACTACGTACGTATCAGTGATCACGTACTAAAGGTATCGCGTTCTTGTAGAGTTATAGTGGCTCTACACTGCACTTAACATTGGACACCAATTGTCAAAAAAAATAAAAATCGGGACTAGTTAAGTTCCTTTAGAGGAGTACGATATACGTAGTAGTAGTAATCACTTTTACTTACACTATGGCTCATAATAGTAATTCAAAGCAATTGGTAACAACAGTATAAGTTTGATACAAACTTAAAAATAGCAATTGTAGATTTGTAGTTTTCTGATAGTAGATTCTCTGAAACACTAACCTTGAAATAAGGCTACATACCAATATGAAGTATAGTCATTAGTCATACGCAATTGGTCAGGTAAAACTGTAACTTGGAGTATATCTGAGAGGTAAGATATTGAAGTACTGTAATAAGATAGAGAATTTTGGGAAAAAAATACTTGTAATGTGTGTTTTTATGTGAAGTCATCTAGCTCAATCAAATCGGCTGGCCCAACATTTTGGCTTCATGTTTGTGTAATTGTTGTATGCATTAACATTGCAACCCGTGTTTTTATAAATTGTCTCGTACACTACTTTGGCCACCCCTAAGCTCGTATGAAGTAAAACAATGACATATCAATAATGCATGGTATAGTATATACGTAGTATGTACGACTCTGATCCATTCTTTCCTTTAAGTTGTCCTTTTGAATTTGTACCTTATCACACATATATAGTCGTAAGAATTTTTTAATCAACTCTCATGTACATTCATTTGGACCCACCAACATTCTATCTTTCTCGTTGATTGCATTCAGTAAAAACTTAATTAGTAAAATTCATTTATATGGGGCAAACAAACTAGTGGGCGAATTGAGTATTCCATATAAAATTTCTAAATATCTTGAAAAAAATGAGGCACATAAGTTTGCAAAGAACAAATAATGGAGGTTTTTTTTTTTCTTGTGGGAAATGAAATGGGTCCATATTTTGTATGAGTAATACAATTTCAGTGTCAGGATTCTTCAGATTCATCATGGGACCTTTTGGAGAGGGAATTCTTTTGGGCCTTCTAATAATACCCCCCCTCATATTAGAAATTTTTACCAAAAATTATCAAAATGGTGATAAAATTGTACGTATCAAGGTTGACTATACATAAAGATTGTGCATTAAGAAATTTTAATTTCGATAGAACATAAAATCAATCGTGTTTAACATTAGCATAAACTTTTGATCAAGTTAATCTTCTAATATGCTATCCGAGCATGTATAATAAGTTGAGTTTTAATGAGTGTATAAAATCAACTTGCTACATGTATTAAGAAACAAAAGAAGTACGGAGTATTTGTATATAATATGTCCTTATTTTTTAGTCTTACTAAGCGCGTAATAGTATAAACAACCAATCTGGATATATTGCGAGGGTATTGAGGATCCATGAGATCAATATCAGATTGAAGGTTGCACAAACTCTCCAATTAACTTGCCATTAGGTTGAGAGTTGCATGTCCCCACAATGAACCCTAATTTATTTGATGCTCTCAAGTTCTCATCAACAATGTTCAAGTACCCACTCATCATAATTAACGCCTTTCAATTGTACTTAAGTGACTACATTCCCTAAGTTGTCATTTGCACTCAATTATGAAAGTGAAAATGTCTTCTCAATTCTCCATCTTTGTTTTTATTTTCCTTTTCGTCAACCTAGCTTTAAAATGATTAATTGTTTCGGGACACAAAACTTATTGAAAAAACAAATAATGAAGTATGTGATCACATACTTCATTCATTTTATGATGGTTGTAACATAGCTACCATGTGTATGATATATATTTTCTTCATTCTATTTAAGATGTTTTGATTCAAATTTTTTATTTTTCCAATTCTTGATGATTTGATTTTTTCTAGTCTATAAAGATCTTTTTTTTTTTTTTTTTTTTTTTTGTCTAGGTCTAAATTGTTGTTTTTGTATATTTGGTATAGTGTAATTTGAATCTTCTAGCATAAATTTAATAAAATTAAGTACTCCCTCCGTCCCTAAATTACATTCCTCTTTCTCTCTATTATGTGAGGAATAAATGCTAGAAAGAGGAATGTAATTTACGGACGGAGGGAGTACTTCAATACTAAATTAGTATTAAAAATAAGGTGAAAAGAATAAAGTAGCACCCCTCCAAAAAAAAAGCAGCACGTATTATCAAGATTCATTCCACACACCCCATGACGGGCGGGCCATGACCTTGGCCTTGGCTTCCTCTGGCAGGAATGCAGGATGTAGTAAAAATGTACTCCGTCATATGACACGAAAATCAGCCATTTTATTGTGAAGAATTAAGGGTAAAAATAGAAATACACCGATTAAAAGCTTCAAATAAGTCCTACACTACACTACATTTCACCCGCGTCTTTTACCAAGGTAAACAGTTCAAAAAATTAACTAAATTAGGAAATTTGATCTATACTCTCTAGGCATTTAGGCAACAACATTAATGTCTAATGATGCCTAAGTCTATGAATCCATTTCTTTACTTTTGTTGTCCAAGCCTATAAATGTATGAATCTACAACTGCGCCTTAATCTAAAGCATCTCAAATCCATTATGCCATACACTTTAACAAAACTTACTAATTCCATGTATACGAACTAATGTACAATATCATAAAAAGACACCCGAAAAAACTTGTCAACGTTTCTAAACTAGCTATTACGGGCATGTTCTCTTCAGCTTAATTTCAGTTCAGCTCCAATTAGTTCAGTTCATTTCAGCTCTAATTTCCTTCTCTTATAAAATATTCATTTCAGCTCTATTCAGTTCTTCAACTCTATTCAATTCAGTTCAGCTCTATTAAGTAAATCAGAACATGCCCTATGTATATTGGTTTAACACATTTGTCAAGTGTGAATGAACCCCAACAGTAATTTCTTACTATTTCCATCTTTAAAGATCACTTTTTTTAAAAAAAAATAGTTTTAGCTATCCACAATATACACAACAATTCATCTTTTTGTTTTGTTTTGTTTTGTTTTTGTTTGTTTGTTTGTTTTTTTTTTTTTTTTTTTAAATCATAGAACTAGAAAGAATTCAATTACTGCCCTCAAAGAAAAGAAAGAATTCAATTACTGTTCTTCGGGGAAAAAAAAAACAAACAAAAAAAGAATCCAATTACTGTATCAGAAACTATGTGACAATTTGAATGGAAAAATATACAAGTCCTATGACTTGGTCATAACCTTTTTTACACTTCTTTTTTATTTGAAGGAAAATGGTAACAAATTAAAATAAAAGATCCTTTTCTACTACTTTCCTAGTTTCCTACCCCTTCTTTCCATCTTGGAAAATAAATAAATGAACTAGAGATGGATGGAGACATGTAAAAAGATAAAGAGATAAGAAAAAAGCATGTAAAACAATAATCAAGTCATTGTTTTGTTAAATTCTCAATATCTCTAAAATGTCACTTTCTAGGACACAACATGAATAATTCATAATTTCATACCTCATGTTAAAAAGATGAGCACTATGTACTTAAAATAAAGTAGCACAAGCCCTTTACCACCAACCAAACTAATTTTATAAAAATGTTACTCCTATTTTTTTTCTTCAGCTACAGAACAAATAAAAATGACATTTCCTAAAAGAACAAGCAATAACTACTTATCATCAACAAACCCCCAAAACAACAAAAAATCAATTAATCAATCTTACCAAAGACAAAAGAAAAATGAGTCCTTCCTATCACATCCAAAGCCCCTCAACCACCACCAAAGCCATGCAAGTTATACAAGTATTATGCATAATTTGGTTCATACCACACACATTTCACGGATATGAAACTATCTCATGTAACAGTTGCACCACATGTAGCGACAAAGCTTCAAAACCTAATATGAGTACTTTTTCATGCTCTTCGTAAAATACATCAATGATACAACAATTAATTAAGCAGTAAATACTGAAAGCTCCATTTAAAAAATTACTCCATATAGGATGTTATAGGTTATGGGCTTGTCAGTAAGGTATTAAAGCAGTAAAAAAGATCAATTTTTATTTTTTACTGAAAGCTCCATTACTATGATTATAGAGTCAAAATCAAAGCACTGCCAAGTCTCCAACTAACATGGTTCTGCCACTTAACCATGTGGTGCAAATAATTGGAACTCACCCTTTTTCTCCAACTCTTCTTTCTAACGTTCCATTTTTGATAGTAAAACCAAGTGAGCTCAATATGAACCATCTTTTTATTGTCACTTGAATTTTACCTCTTACTATTAACCTAACTAAGAGAAACATTAAAATGTGTAAGAATTTTCTCAGTGTCTATTATATACTGTATCTACTATATAACGGACACAGTCCCATGTTGTAACATGCTTTTGAACCATCCATTCACATGATCTATCCACTATCCGTTTAAACATTATACGGGGCTTCATCATTTGATCTTCATTTGGAATTGAATGATTGCAAGGTTGCACCAAAATTACTTCTTGTCCACACAATATTGCTCAATCGCTTAAATATGACAATGAGATAATACAGAATCATACAAACGATATTTGACAATTGAGAATAAAGACGTATAAAGTCATATGTAAGGGTTATCAAAGGCACCACACGACTAGAAAAATAAGTTTAGATTAGATAAGAGTCTATAAACTATAGACAAGTGAAACATTAGAAAATTAACATATCTCCTAATTGACTGTGGAGCAATTTTAATCTAACAAATTAAGTAATTTTTTTTCTCTTTTTTCTCAATTATCCATAACATTAAGGAATAGTAATGTGCTAATGTGTATGTTATCAAGGTGTTGTGAAACTTGAATTGCAAATTTACAAGATTATCTCTTCAAACAAGTTAACATAAAGTTACATAATCCCCAAATAATTAGATACATAGATTCATACTTTAGCACTAACAATTCATAGAGACTAGAAAGCTAAAAACCCCTCCCTAATCTCTTTTTCCAAGTGTTTCCACCATAGCAACCAAAAATAAAGAAAAGCTACTACAATCAATCTTCTCCTTCATTGAAGACAAAATGAGAAGGCACCCAACAATCATAATCTACACATTGATATAGTAATCATGATTATAATCATGTATTTAACCCTAGATATACAAATTTAAAGAAAAATTAGGGGCCTATATCAAATTTAAAGGTGGAGAAATTAAGAAAATTAAATCCTCTATACAAAAATCATCCATTTTTTTTTTGTAAGACCCTATTAATCAATAGACTTGATTTGGGTTTCTTTTTACTTTTTAAAAGTGTTTTGATTTTGATGATGATACTTGTAATGATATCACCTAGAAGAGACAGGATTTAGAGCTCTAGCAAAACCATTAAGTGCACCATAACTCTTGGAATTAAACCCTAAACATCCCAATAAACCTTGCCTGTAAGGTAAGAATGTTTTCTTCCTCATCTCCTCTGCTTGCGCTCTGTTCGCAGCGTAGTGCATCTCATGCGCCGATCTCCTCTTACCTCCCGGCATCCCCTTCCCTTTCGACGATGAAACTTCCTTCTTCTTCGCCTTCTTATCCTCGGAACTCGAAGCCGAATTCGTATTCGCATTCACATTTACATTTGTATTTTCATTGACATTGCTGTTATTATTGCTACCTTTCTCTCGTTTTTCTTTCGCCGGAGAAAACGAGATGTTGATATTATGCCAGAATTTGTTGTTACTTCTTCCTTCACTCTTACTCCTCAGAAAATCCTTCAGAAACACCCACCGTTTCGAACTCCTCCCCGCCGATGAACACCGCGACGAACTCCCCGACGGCGTCGTTTCGCCGCCGTCTTTCTCCTTCTCACCTCCTCCTTCACCATCTCCTTCCTCCGCCTTCTTCGTCGGAGTCGAAACGGCGTCATCAGAGCAGTACCACTCAAACGGCGCCGTACTCCGAAGAGGAGAGAGAGACCGAGTTCTTCTCCGTTGAGATCTGTTCCTCAACCTCGACCTCTGAAACACATTACTCTTCTCATCATCGTCGCAATAATCGTCGTCTTCTTCGTCTTCTCTCTCAGATTCCAGCAATGTCAGAGACGGAAGCTTCTGCGGCCGTTGTAGATGAGCGCAAAGCCTCATCGGACGGATCTGACCGTTGAGGAACAACTCATCAGCGGAGGACATAGACGGTCCAATCTCCGGCGCCGGCGAGTCGAATCGGGCGGAGAACTCGAACTCGAAGGAGCCGGTAGAGGAGGACGCGTCGGAACTCGCCGGAATCAAGCCGCCGCCGGCGGAGGATCTCGCCTGAGCAGTAGCGAGGACGAAATGCATGGGACTTGCAGGTGCACTGTAGAAGAATCCAGAAGGATAGTACGAACGACCTGGACTTGAAGGCGCGCTCACAAATGGCGTTGAACAGTTACTGTCATCGATGTAGAAATCATCATCATCATCCTCCTCGTCGTTGTCGTCTTTCTTCTGGAGTGATGGCGGAGATGGAGGAGAGAGAAAATCACCGCCATTAATGGAGGTTGGAGCTTCGAGGTTAGAATCCATGGTATTCTGTGAAGAAGAAAAGAGAGAGAAAACAAACAACAAAAACAAAGAGTTGCAGAAATGGAAGGAGAAAGATAAATGATGAGTGAAGAAGAAGCTTATAATAAAAGGGAGGTATTGAAATGAAATTACCCTTGGATTTTGGGTAAAATAACATATATGCCATTGGGAATTTTTGGGGTGAAATTATTAAAAAGGGATTTTCCGTACGGTGTTGTTGGGTTTATTTTTATGATGAAATTGATGAGGCTGTTTGGATTCTTGGAATTTTTTTTAAAGTACATAATATTTGCCCCTACAAGGCTATAAAAGTAAATTAGGTGTCTAGAAATTTATTATTGCAAAAAGTCTTTTGATTATTGTGTTTGCATCTTTATTTTACACTTTTTAGCTTGCTTCTTTTTGCCCTTGTGTTTAAGGTTAGGAGGAAGATAAAACAATAATACTCCTAATAATTACTCATCTTTTAATTGAGGTGGATAGGAAGCAAATCTAGGGTGTGTGACAATGGATATTAATATCAGTAGTTCAATTTCAAATATGGTACTATAATTGCTCTATTGGTTACATTGTAAGATTTGTAACATTGGTTGTTAGTTTACAATCTAAACTGAATATGGTTGACTTGTTTAAGATAGGTTTGTCCGTTGTATTCTCCTTAAATCTGATTGACATCAATCATCGTGTTCAATAAAACTTATCAAGGTAAGCTTCACGTGTATGATTGTATGATGGGTAGTGATATTTCACAAGCCACGTTATGATTTCAATTATCTGCTTAAACTTACCTATGTTTGTGTTTATTCATACACTTATGTCATCCATAAAAGTTCTCGACTCTAGCATGAATCACAACTTACTGGTCAAGATTATCTTAGTTCAAACTTGTCGCCTTAGCAACTGTGACATGAGTTGCAACTCATACAAATTATATAATCATCTAAGTTACCATAACAACTACAAATGTTTTGTGTACTCTGTTCACTTCATTTTATTTTTGCTGAGTTGAAATTATACTGAACTTAAATTATGTATACTAAACTGAAAATAATTTTATTGAACCGAAATTACTGACTTTTACTGAACTGAACTTATTTGTACTGAGCTGAAATTATTTTTATAAAACTGAAATTAATTTTTTTAAGGTGAAGTGAACAAGACCTTAATGTACAAAAAAAAAAAAAAAAAAAAAAAAAAAAAAAAAAACAAGTAAAATACAATTAGGAAATAAAAATAAATCAAGAGAGTAAAAAATCCAAGTTAAAATACAGTATGAAATACGCATAGAATGTGAATAGAGGGAAGCACGTTCACGGCCCGTGTGATGTCACAGCCCTACCACGCTATATATCTAATCCACCTGCAAAGATTGTTGTAGCATCACGTGCTCTGTTTCCTATTCCTCTGTTCTCACCTCCACTTTTCTACCCTACACCCTCCTCCAGATTCCAGAACCTCCACGTCATCATTATCATCACACCCTACATGTGGCAAAACCTCATCAATCTATACGATTTGATTTGCTAGTTTGTTGAAGGTTGATTTTAGTATCGTACACCTGACTGTACTGGATCAATCCCTTCATTGGATCCTGACTCTTGTGCAACCCTTACGAGGAAGGAGGTTATTTCATTAATTTATTTAATTATTATTTTAATGTGTGTCAAATTTGTATAAAGTCAATCTAGTTTTAGATGTTTATATTATTGAAGAGCTACTAATCTAGCATTATTGTATAGTACTCCCTAATCTGCATTAGTTAGGATAAATTTGATACTATTTTAATTTCGTTATGTGTTACAAATTATTGACTCACTCGGTATGTTTATTTTACATCAAATCATAGAGATTTGGGGTTCGAATCCTGTCAAATGAGGGTGTTTGAGGGTGATCTTAGAATAAATTGGAATAACACTAACCAATAAATAGAGTGGAGTTATAATCAGCAATTAATATTCCAATGGGAAATAAAAACCAACTACATAAATACAAAGCACATAGTTAGTTTCAAACGTCAACTTCATTAACAAAAAAATGCATTAATGGGATCGGCTATGGAATATCAGAAATGAATAAGACGTGTGAAAAATAAAAGAAGGGAAGACATGAATGAACTACAGTACTTACATATAGAGTTTAATGAACATAGTTAATTCTCTTTAAATTTTACTGTTGATAGTTACACACCTTCAAAATTCAATTGTTTCCTCATTGATTTTTGGCTTAGGGGTAAATAATGCAATTGACTTATAAATACTTTAACCAAGTAAAATAATTATGAGTAACACTTAGTGTATTGGTGACGAGTATTTTTATACCTTTTTAGTTAAGTTTACATTGTGTTAATTAAGCACGTAATAATGGCAAGTAAGGCTTAACGTACGGAGTAATTGGTAAGAGATTGACCTTAGCTTGTAACTCTAAGGTCACAAGTTTTAAGAAAATTAAAGAGACAAATAATAAATTAACAATGAATCCTTACCAAGTAGCAAAGTGTTGCGGAGTAATTATTATAAAACGGAGGTAAAAGAAAAGTGTTGTGATTATCGCAAAACAGAGGGAGTATATATATCTGAGTGCAAGAAGCACTTGAGGCTAAAGATTAAACACCAAATCAAAAAAATCGTAAGGGGTAAAGTCTGGTTAGTAAGGTTATTTTATTTAATAAAAACGAAAAGGAAGACAAAATTAGAATTAGTTAATTAGGGGGGAATATGATTAAAGCTTATGGGTAATAGCACTTAGGTAATGTCCCTTTTCAGTATTCTTACTTCACCCTAGAAAGAAGTTAGCAGAGAACCAATTTTTTAAAAACTTTGTTAATATTTTAGTAATTAAAGTTTGTCTTATTAGTAAAAAAAGTTTGTCTTATTAGTAAAAATTACCACTAACCAAATCTAGGTATGTATGTCAATGAGGTTGTGTCTTATTCCAATTACCAATAAGTTGGAGCATTAATCTTCCAACTACTGTCAGTTTATATTTCTGGTAGCTAGCCTAGTATAATTAGAAATAGTATATTAATATAGTTGCTATATATTTTGAGGAACATTTATGCTCTCATTGGTCAAAAAATAATACATTTACTGTTTTTTTAGTTGGTATCTTTAATTTTCTGCCATAAAATTCAATTTCAATCCTGTTTATTTTTAATGAAGTCAGAAAATTACTACTGTACTAGCTAACTAGCTACTGCAGATTATTCATTTATCAAAAAAATTAAATTCGGGGAAGTGAATGCATCAATATTGTTAACATGATAAAGTTAGCTAATAGTTGCTGTATGATTAGTTAATAAAAATCAGAAAAATCTTTGTTCAAAATTTGTAACAATGCAATTTTATCCAAGAAACTTAACGGTGTTATTTATAAGGAGTAAGAGCCATTACCACTTTACCATTAATTGACAAGCGATTATAATATTGGTAGTGGTAATAAATTACATAGTAATTTGTACGAGTATTTGTTCAATATGGAGTAAACCTTATGCTAATGTCAATTGCCCACACCCAAAATTTTCTTTAATAAGTTTTCTATTTTGTTATTACTTGCACATTTGCACTATTTTAGAAGTCGTAATGAAAATAAATTATTGAAAGCATGTGTTTAGGATAAAGTTCCATTATACTCCGTATAACTGCATGACTAGCATGAGACTTTCGTTTCAAATTTGTACTTTCCTTTTTGTTAGAATTATTTGTTAATTCAACATCCAAAATTCACATCGTATTCTCGAGTGTAGACACACTTTGAGATGTACCTCTCTCTTTATCCTTTCTATTGAAATAAATATACACAAACTACGTACTTTGTAATAATCACATCGATACATAGACCAACAAGGCAAAATCTGATTTATCCAGATTTTAGGGTATAAAAGAAGGAATTATATTGATTAAGATTCTTTGAACAACTCTTAAGATGCCAAATTAGTACCACAAAGTAGTAAGCAAATGAAGGACCACTACAGCACCCTACAAACAAAGGGGCCAAATGAAAATTCTAAAGAGTACAAATACATGTTTTTATCATAAACCCAGCTTGTATTAAGTGCTGCTTGCATCATTATCACACATTTTCATGTCTACCTTATTTCCAGCACTACCATCTCCCAAACATCATTTTCATAGATTCTCTTACCTCAAATTACCTGTAATGAAAGCTCTAGGAGCTTCATGGAGATACCTTTGCTAAAATCTCGGTTTTCAGCCGAGAAGTTCAATTTCTCTGAAATCTCGTGTGTGTGTGTTGTGTAGCAGTCGTGTTTTGATCTTACTGAATTCAGGAGTGTTAAGGACAATCATTTGAGTAGATAGTGATACAAAACTACAGTTATAAAAGCTGTAAGTTCTCTGATGATCAAAGCGAATAGAAAATGATGCCATTTGCATTGAGCGAATTTCTTCAAAAGGATTAATTCACCTACCACATTACCATTAAGAGAGATGTAGGATAAACTGAATAATCTGTTCTAAAAATTGTACAAAAGGGTTAGGATGGGTTAAATAAGCTTACTATCTAGATTGCCTCTATACAGTTAGATCAGCAACAAGCTCGTCGATCAAAGATTCTACTATCTCTTTCTCAATGTCAATTCCCTCTTCAAGTGATTCAATTTCGAAATCCAACCACCTTCCTAACTGAGTACTCATGTCCAAGTCCACAAGCTCATCCACCATTAAATTTCCCATGTTTTGCCAACATAAAACCTCTTTATACACTTCTTCAGTCAACCACTCGTTTTGAAGCAGCATTCCCCATTTCTCCCATGATTTGAAACTCCCAAGAAAAGCCCGTTGATACTTTGCGTTAACACTTTCGGTAACACAGTTGAACAAAATTCTCCGTTCAAGCTTGGAACATGGTTCTGCAGTTCTGCCTGATGTACTTATCAAATTTTCCAACAGGTCAAAGAGATCAGGATCTATAATGTCGAAACCTTCATCCAACCTTAATCTCTTCAGTCCAGCATAGTGAAGCATGTGTCTTACATATTCTAGTTCCCAATAAGATGCATCAATAAAATCCGACTCATCTTCCCTGGGATGGATACTTTCACTCGACACGCAACTAGTCACTTCCTGAGATCGAGGAGATGAAGGCTGACAATTTCCTGCAAATCAAATAGCATAGAAAGAACATCAGTTCGTAAACACATTCAGCATTTAACTTAAGTAAAAATATCTATTTTGTGATGAATGGATGCAATTTGACCAACTTATCACAGAAGTGCAATTATCCAAATATCATTCTATGTCATCAGATAAATTAGCAAATGACGTCTAACAAATACAGATCCAAGCAGGGATACTATTTAATTTTAATGCAACAATTTTTTACTCAAGACTTTCAGAAGAGGGTTTCCTCACTCAACAACATTATCCAGAGCTTGATTGTTATATTAGCTAATCATAATCTTTAATGCTAGACCATATGGTACATAAAGCTTTACCGTGAGTGACATCACTTGCAGTAGTTGATGACATCCAACTTCCGGACATTGAACATTCTGGATTTGAGATATTAATATGTTCAAGATGAGATTCTCCGCTCGCTTCAAATCTGTTAGTACTGCTAGCCCTCTGCTCTTCAAGACCTCCATAATCCTTTACAATATGAAGGGAATCAAGAAGAATTTTAGAACATGAAGTTACATCAGAATAAATAATGAATTTACAAACTCAATAAAGTGGGGGTCAAAAAATTTTATAATTAGGAACACTTCAGATACCAGCAAGAGAATATTTGCCAAAGTTGTTAGTGATAAGGATCATGGAGTAAATAGAGTATACTTCAACTCCTAAATAAAAGCGCTTAGTTTATGTTAAGACGTGTAGCCATAGAATTTGGCAAGCAATAGTTGATTGGAAATCTTAATGCATCTAAAACATATGCACAGTTCAAAAACAACAAACACAACTCCAGCAGCCGGACAGTGCATATTATTAGCTAAAGGTATACTATTAGCTTTTGAACTCCATAAGATTTCACATGGTAAAGCCCATAACAAGAAACAAGCTCCCAAACTTGGACCCAAAAGAAAAAGGGAGAAAAAGCTGAGGCAATATGCTGGAAATCATCACAATAACTCCTCCCCAATGAATTAGAGTATCAGTATACGTAGGTAAAAAGAGTAGTACTAGTGTGTAATTCTAACACAACACCCCCAGCATGAAGAGGGGAAAAAACAGAAACGGTAAGGAAATATGGAGTAACATTTGTTTTAGAGAGATAGAGAGAACAGCTAGCTCGCTCAATTATTTCCTTACCCTCATTATCCTTGTCCCTTAAACCATCTATAATAGGTATTTTCCCAATTCTCAATTATTTCCCTACCCTTGTTATCCTTGTCCCTTGAACCATCTATAATAGGTTTTTCCCAATTTCCAAAATTAATTAAGTGATCATCTCACTTCGTACTTCAAAACAGGATCCTTTGTCGTAAATTACTCGTAATTCAGAAAATTATAGTTACCTCACAAAGTTAACCCCCTTTCAGTTACTTTTTTTTTTTTTTTTTTTTTTATTTTTTTTTAAATGTAAGTACGTGGATTGCAATGCCTTGTGCAATAGAAAAAGGCTAACAACTTAATAGCCTCAATCTCTGTTCTATTCTAATCTGGCTATCAAACTAAGCAATTTTCATTCACTTGTATGTTCATCTTCTTCAGCGAGCAAGGAATCAGGCCAAGTAGCACAGGGCATTATATATGCTATACTAGAATAATATCAACAACATGCACCACCAGAAAGTGTAATTTGATGCCTCACCAAAGAACACAGGACTAGAAATCTTATTTCCTACAGAAAAAGGCATGGAGAAAATCCTTAGAAAGTTGGAAGGAAATTATCATACATCAACTTTTGCTGAAATCTATGGCCTTTTTTAGGACATATATCTTACCAACTAAGTACCAATAGAGATTTCTTTCCATATACTGGATGACACACATCACCTCTTCATGATTTTTTTTACAAAAATATATAAATCAATAAGAGCATTATTTAGTTTCTTATTTGATTCAAAAAGAAGAATTGCATCAGTACAAGAAAGACAGACTTCTTGAAAATAACAATTATGCAAAGTTGTAAACTGTCTACCTTAAGTCCAAAGTGGCATCTCAGAAAAAGAAAGCAGCATTTTCTTTATTACTTTTGTGGAAAATAAATAGCTAGAGAAACAGCCAGTTGCAGTAACAGCCTATGGTTATGAGACTAGATGATATTCTATTTCTGTAACAAGTAGACCATTTGATGATTTACTTGGTAAAATTATGAGCAAGATTTGTTAATATGAGCACAACCACATATTAAGAGCCTACCAGGATTAATCCTATGGGACTGAAGATGCATGATATCCCCTTTTTACCCCTTAATGAGATCATAAAAGTCAATATGCCACTGCCAAATCCCTTCTTTACTACTCAATTCTAATCCAAGTAGCAAAGTAATCAGCAGTCCTTCAGCATGAGCTGAAACAACATCCATTCCTCACAAAATGGATATGTTTACTAATCAGCAAGAGACAACATATTATAATTGAAAATTAGATTAGCAAATGATCCCACAGTGGAGCATTGTTAGGAGTTTAAATTGACAAGAGCCAAATATAAGGTAAACGATATGGTTGGCTTGACCCCACTTTGGTAATCCATAATATATGGGCGCTACAAGCAATTGGGGAGAAAATTAAGGATCTTGTTGTCCATGATCTACATTGAACCAATCATGAACATAAACCTAATGAGTAGTGACCACAGAAAGAAAAGGGGTTGACTACATGCCTTTAGCTTAAGCTAATTGAAATATAAGGGGAAAAAAAAAATTGGGCATGTGACTATAGATTGCAAGTTACATATACACCACACTCCCACTCCATATAAATGTGATGAACTGACTGCCAATTGGCATTGCCTAGAAAACTATACCACTCTTGAAAGTTTGACCTTTGTAATCTATTGGCTTATAAACCTTCCATGAATCCATGGTACTTGATAGCTCTCATAAATCTTTATTGAGTTTTATTGAGTTTGGGAAAATCTCTAAATTTCTATCCTTAAGAGAACAGAAATATAGAAACAAAAACTGAAAGACCAGAAGAGCACCATCAATAAAAAGTTGCACAACCTTAAGATGTCTTTATCAATCAATCAATCAAAGCCTTAATCCATAAGTGGGGTTGGCTACATAAACCAAAAGTGATTATTCTGTATAGTCATCCACAAAGATCTCTTTCCTCCACCCTTTATGATCAAATACCTCATTCTCATGCAAATCCATTTGTTTCATATCCTTCCTAACTCCTTCCAACCAAGCCATTTTCGGTCTCCTTCTACCTCGTCTAAGCTCTGCATGATCCCACTCTTCCACTCTTTGTACCAGTGCACTTTGAAGTCTCCGTCTTACATGTCCGAACCAACACAATCTTAAGATGTCTATCAAACATGAATACTAAAAGCAACTGATATGTATCGACTGAACGCTTCAATTACCTACAACTAGGAAAACATACTAAAAACTAACAAGTACTAGAACAGTTTTTCTTTCTAATCTTCTTCATATGAAAAAAAAAAAAAATCTCTTAAGTTCCATCACTAATCCTCTCCGTCCAGCCCATTTCCTCCCTAAAACTTGAACTCCTCATTTGTGAAATCTAGGGTTGCTCTAGTGGCAATAAAAAAGAGGCCAATTAGAAAGCAAGGAAACTCCTCTTTTTCAGTGCCTATGTTTCTAATTTGTATTAGGCCAACCTGCAACAACAATCCTTGCTAAGTGAAACGATTCCAGCCCACCCTCAGGTTCTCTCCAACTGTAGCTGCTTCAATGGGATGTTCAACGGTGTAATGACAATAATGGCAAGACAACACTTGCCAAAGCTGACAGCAGCAGGATCATGAACGGCAAATAAATACATAACTCCTAGGTCTATTCTCACACACGCTAGATCAGCATGGTCAGGCTTTAATTCATACTTAGAATCATTAGAGAAGAGGAATTGGATTAGCCAGGGGAGTGTCTTCCGCTGACTAATGAAATCAGATAAAATTTATGCCCACACTACAGTTTATTAAAGAACATGTTGCTGATTCTCAATGATCGTAGTTGTTATATTTAGATTTCTTATGTAGAGGTCATATGTTTTTTTAATTAATAAACTGATTTTACTATACATAAAAGAAAGAGCATATTGTTAATCACTAAGTTCCTCAAACATTGGGAATCTGACAAGAAACTGCCTATTGCCCAGGAAAAAAGTATAGAACACTTAAAGGGATAAGTTAAGGAACAAAATATCTCATACAAGAGAATGCCATGGTACAATCAATCACTAAAATAAAAAAATCTAATCAGTCACCAATGCTTTGTGCAATGAATGAACTCTCTTACCTGACAGCAATAAAGCTACAATGCCAGGAAGATAAAACCCCAATCCCCGATCAATAAGTGCCAAAAAAGTCCAATAAACTCAAGATAGCAGGATATACAAAAAATTCTGAAAAACATCTAATTTTAACTTTAAAAATGATAGAGATTAATGCATGAGTAATGCTTAGAAGGAAGACAAGCAACGACCAGGAACATACCTCCCAATTCTGGCTTGCTTTAGCTATCATAGATGAAGATAAATCATCATCACATGTAGCACTTGTTTGATCTTCATCAGACCAATCATCATGATCCATTGAAGGAGCGACAGCATCTCGTGACAAAATTGATTCAGACAAGCAAGATACACTGTTTGTATCAGAGCATTCCATCATAAGATCAGATTTGGTTGAACCAATTTTATCAGTTAGTTCCCTGAGCTTTTGCTCCAAAAGAAGGCTTAAAGAACCACTATCAATTAATTTTAACCCTCGTTGTGGTGATAATGAATGTGTATCAGATTGAACATTATCAAAAGAATCAGCACAAAGATGATGATGATTGCTTCTAATGGCTTCAGTAGTAGATGGAGAGGACTGAGATACAGCTTTTTTTATGGGAGAGGTGAAAGTGAAGGAAATTACATCCATGTCCTTCCTTGAACTGCTTTGAAGTGCTAGATCACGTTGTACAGCTTTCTCATCACTGTTTTCTAGCACTTTCTCACTTGAATTGTTATCATTGGCAGAAAGCTGCTTGCTTCTTGATATTTTTTTCATTCTATTCAGTGAGGGCCTCTTTTCACTAACACCATTCACTGGAGGTCTCCGGTCCATTAAACGAGTTGTTGCAACCTTCTTTGATCCATTTTCAGCATTCACAAAAACTTTACTTACAATTTTACTTGGACCAGCAGAGCTATCTCCTGGAGGTAACTTTCTAGGTTGCTGATCAGAGTGTGAAGTTTTGGCAGTTGATTGGTCTTTGTGAGAGACACTATTCTGCTTCTCGTTGTTCTGTCTAAGCACGCTAGAACTCTTCTTCCTTGGCGTCCTAGTTGAATTGACCTTTTGGGTATTTGGCTCTTTCTGTTTCAGCTTCTTACGTTCCTGCTGCTGACTCCTGCTGTCACTAAATGCTGAACCAATTTTTTTCTGCACATTGGCTTTATCTTGGACAGGCAAAGGAACAGACTTACCTTTATTTTTTGCTTTTTGTGAACCACTTGCTTGTGAACTCATAATATTTTTAAACAAAGATTTTCGAGTAGGCCTTTCAGAAGTAGTTCCTCTTACTTGCTGTACAGGAGCAGCCATCTTAGGTGTCTTGGGGGATTCAGGTAGTCTAGAAGACCTCTGTGCAGCTTCAATTTTTTCTTTTAGATCTTGATACCTAAAGGATGATGAAGGAGACCCCAGAGATGAGACTTTGGTCCTCCCAGTAGGCTGAGGAGAAGAATCAATAATTCTTGCAGCTGTCTCCATGATATAAGCTGCATCCTTTGTAGGTACAAACCCTGGACTCTTGATTGGTGACAAGAGCTTATGATGAGTGATTGAAATTGGTTTGGCCGACTTTGGAGGCAATACCTCAGTTTGAAATCTCTCAATTGGCCGGCCATGAACCTTCCTCATTCTTGAATCTACTGATTTCCAAGGGTTACCCTCCACTTTGTTTGGCACGTAGCTATAGCCCATAATATGTTGCTCAAATTCATATGGAGTATCACCTTCAGGATAATAAGAGCTCCCAATAGCACGAGGTTCATAAGATGCAAAAGAACTTGCCTCGCATGAAGCTGTGGTAGGCATAGAGTCCAGTCCCATAAGTCGGGCAACCACCCCGGGGGCTTTTGTTCCAAATCCATCATCCCCATTTACAGATGATGTGGAACTATAATTACCACTTCCTCTGAAAGAAGAACGATCGCCATTCTCTGATAGCTCCCTCTATAAGAAATTTTATCAGATTTAATATCATTCTTAAGTGACAAATACGATAAAAATCGGAAATGTTGGTCTAGGTGCAAACACAGGCATGTCTCTATGACATACGTGCACGTGTGCTAATATGGATGCTCTCATTTTGACTTTGTTGCGAATTTGTGATTCCTAGCAAATTATTTACATGCGATTGAACGAAAGAGAAGGAGAGAGAAACATGACTCACCAATAAATACTGAGAAATGGCCAAATTGTCAACACTATCCTTCCCTTGGCTAGATCCTTCTACATCTAAAAAGGCAGCGAACTGTAAGTAAAAGCATAGCCCCAAAGGAACATAAAATGACTAGGCAGTTAGAACAAGGATGATCTAATTACCAGATGAATCAGACTTGTTAGAGAACAACTTTTTCCGGGATTTAGCATTCCAATCGAACAAATAGAGGAAGCGCCCCTTTGAACGTTTTCCCTCAGCTGCCATCTCCCAACCACAACCCCCACTACATTAACTTATGGTCTCAACTGACCACTCTCTCTGCAATAAATCCACAACTTCATGATGTTTGTATAACATTCATTCAAAGGTTATAAAAATATAATCTTGAATGTTGAATCTCATTCACAATATAACAGTAAGGTCCACATTCTGCACCTGGAAAAATTAACTCCAAATACTCGATATTTTCCATAAAATTAACATAGTAAACCAATAACTTGCATAGCAATATATACATTGAATATTTTCTAAGATATCACATATCCAGCCCACCTTTAAAACTAATTAAATTGAAACCCTAAATACAGCAGCTCATATGAACACTATAGCAGAATAATTCCTAATTAGCAGCAACATTGCTCTAATTTTTCAAGTTATAAGCTACTAAAAAACACAAGAATAAATTCAAACAAACCCAAATCAACAGCTACATTGCACTAAGATTTCAATTTATAAGCTCCTGAAACCCCAACTTTATATTCAAACATACCCAAATCAACAGCTACATTGCATTAATTTTTCAATTAATAAGCTCATTAGAAGAAAAGAAAAAAAACCCAACTTAAAATTCAAAAAACAAGTTCAAACACCCTGAAAATTAATTACAAAAATCAAACCCAGAAACTTTCCTGATTTATAAACAAAACCCATGACTCGAAAAGATCCAAAAAGAGTTACCCAGAAAACTTACACAAATTGCTGAAGCAAAAACCCCTCATTGGACCCAGATCAAGAATGCCCTGAAGATGCAAAATTAGGGTTTTGGAAAAGGGGAAAAAAGGAGAGAGAAATAGGAATTTCCGTTTATGGTAAACGAAGAGTCGAAGACAGAGGTTTGAATGAGCAATAAGTTGAGGGAATTAGTAAAGAACAGTCAAAAGTAGCAAAAATGGCAGGTGGGTTTTTCGATTGAAGGAGATTAATGTTTGATTTTTTAGAACAAAGTTTTAATTTTTATATTTTCCCTCGTAAACAAGAATGCTAATAAAGTATTTTAGAGAAAATTTAAATTTGAATACATAATTTTATAATTTGAATAATTTCTTCCTGTTTTAGTTGTTTGGATATTTGATTGGCTGGCTAATAGTCTTGGAGGGCATCAAAGGATTAAGACCCTTGAGTCCCACCATCAATGTGTTATTGTTAGGTGGCAATAATCAAAATAAAATAATGGACAATAATAATTCTTGGTCAATTAATATTAAAAATAAAACAAACAAAGTATGAACCACATTTTTTGTTGGTTTTCTTGACAATTTATTGTATAAGTATTGAATCAAAAGATAAGCTTAGCTAGATACCAATGAGAAAAGAACAATCCTTTCAATTTTGGGAGAGAATATTTGGAAGAAATGAGACATGTTGGGCTTAATTTTGTTTCACTATTTAAAGAAGACATAAGTGTATAAATGCTTTTGATTGTACAATACAAAGTATGTTTTGTTTAAGGTCACAAAGAAAATTGATGGAAATGATTTTACATTATATCTTGGTGTCAACCTATAAGATTTTACATTAAACTAGTTGCTTATTGAAAAAAAAAATGAGATTTATAAAATTAATTTATGGATATTATTGGCAAAGTATTAAGGTTGGTATAAGCTTAATTCATTTTCACTTATCTAAACTAATTTTAGATGAATTTTAAACATCAATGACCCTTATTAACCCTAATCATAATTTATAGTATTTTTTTAAAATACGATAAGTTATAAGATAAAGATCGAAAAGTTTAGATAAGATAAAAATTAATAAGTGTAATGCTATATGCAGCCCTTCTACATAAAAGCATTTAATATACTTCCTTTTTTAGTATTAAGTTGGGAATTTATCGACAATTCACGAGCAAATCGGTGTATTAAATATTTAATTATTGTCAAGTCTTTCTATTTTTAGCTTTTTATATGCAGCCTTACTGCCTTATGCTGCATATATCTTTTTCTAATTAATAAATTCAGATAATAACATTATTCATTTCTTCTTTTAGCTCCTTATACATAACCCTTAGAGCTATTTATAACATTTTCCTAACATAAAATACTCCTTAATACTGTACATAGTACGAAGTGATAACTAGCTAAAACTCAGGATAAAAGATAATTGTCTTACAAATAATGAAAAACTCATATTTAACAAATGAAAATAAATGATGGATAAAATAGGTGACAAATTTCTATTCAAAAAAAAAAAAAGTGACAAATTTAGAATATTATTGATAAATACTTCCTCCGTTTCTTTTTAGTTGACACATTTCTTTAGTCAAGTTTGCCAATGCACTAATTCAATCGTTAATATCTTTAATTATCGATAAGCAAAAATTTTGAAAGTATATAACGTTATGAATCTAACAAGATCCCACATGACTATATTTTTCATTACGTATAAACACAAAATATGGTCAAAGAGAGGTGGATGAATAGTGCTAAAGTCAAAACGTGTCAACTAAAAAGAATGGAGGTAGTAATACGGAGTAGTACTGTATTTATCAGTCAATCCGTCATTAATACCACCCAACCCAATGAAACGTCACCAATTCATGGACTCATTGTAGTAAGAAAATTACATGGGTTCTCATCATATTATTCATACAAAATATAGAATTCTATTTGAGTATTAATCCTTATTTAACTCATTAGTTTCTTATCTTGACCACTTACTCCATGTACCATTCACACGTAGTACTACGAAATAGTTGATCTATTAAGG
Organism: Chenopodium album; assembly: GCF_948465745.1. Taxonomy (NCBI): domain Eukaryota; kingdom Viridiplantae; phylum Streptophyta; class Magnoliopsida; order Caryophyllales; family Amaranthaceae; genus Chenopodium; species Chenopodium album. Next base: position 6,617,799 of record NC_137855.1, read on the forward strand.
ATATTCTCCGTGCAAAGTTTCATTCAATCAATGATATGAATATACGACTAAGATGAACAAAATAAAAAAGTGAGAAGCAATTAATTTATACAAATTTTACTAATCCGTCCCTAAAACATTGTCCCATAAACTAAAAAAAAAATGTTCCTAAAAGAAATTTGATACCTTTTTAAAGTTTATATGTGAACACTTATATACACAAATTTGCACTTATTTCTTAAACAATCACTTAGAGACAGAAAGAAAGTATTTCGTAATTACAACTCCATAATGCAGTTCAATGGTACAAACTACAAAGACATGTGATTGACAAGGTGTTATGTCAGAAACACATTCTTTACTACGGCTGTTGTAGTAAATCTGCCCCTCTTAAATTATGGATTCAATGATTAATCATTGTCATCATTGAACACACCACAACTACATAGGTCCCTCATTTTCATTGTCAAGCGACTGATGAATGAGAGATACAACATACAACATTACAAGAAATTTCGCGGCGATTTGATTAGCAAAATTTCAGGTACAACATTACCTAATTCACGATTCCAAGGATTAGCAAAATTTCAGGTACAACATTACCTAATTCACGATTCCAAGGTTAAGGTACAGTACAGCATTCGTATTCATTTTACAGTCTACTAGTGTACCAACAATCCGACAATTCGAAAATCAAGGGCTATACGGTTGGTACTTCTATCTCCTACCCATGTGGCAGCGGATAAATTATCTTTATCTTAAAGGGGGATGGAATTATAAATGTGATTTACACCAGCAAAAGTTTAATAGAACTCTTAAAGACAATTTGATTATGAGCAAATCGTATAACAAAAGAAAACTGTCTATTGCAAAGTCTTAACACATACATACATATATGTACATCCATGTCAAAGACAAATACTTGTAGCCAAGCCCGGGTGAGTTGGTGACATAGTGGGTTCTTGGGATGTGAGCGTCTCTAACAGCCTCGGCATGAGTTACAAAATGCTACACATGGCTACATCACACATTTTGTGGAATAGGTTATCTCTGAATCAAATTTCGTCTTGGTCAATTATGGTAGGCTTGTCATTACTCTCATGCAGGTCTATTCACACAATTATCGCAAGGATTAGGACCGTATTTGCATGTATTTGGGTCAAATGATTCTCCAAAATGTTCAAGCAATGTTTTTCTCCTGCATTCATCCTGAAAAAGTTTCACAGGCATAAAGGCATTACCTACCAATAGTTTTTCCAACTAATGTGATGAGTGTTTTCAGTTTGGCAAAGGGGGCATGAAAACAAGATGATTCACTAACCTTCAGTTCACAATACTCCCGCATTTTCTGAGCTTGAGCCATTGCCTTCTTGAAGCTGTCTTTGTTATAACTTTGTCCATTTCGCAACATACAAACAATTCGACTGAAATCCTTTTTCTGATACAAGGCAATACATTCTGCAGGAAGATTGTCTCTACCTGCCCTTCCAGACTCCTGGTAATAGCTTTCAATCGATTTGGACATTGTGTTATGGACAACAAAACGCTGAACATTAGCAGAAAGAACCATAAGAGTGAGGTTTCCGAAGAAGATGAATGCAAATGAATTAACTTGAGTATGCACTAAGACTGAAAAAACCATGAGGAAGACCAAAAATCCCCCCACTCCCCTATAAAAAATGCATTATGCAATATAATTTTTTTTTTCAACAGAGACAAGTCACTTAGAAAAAAAATGACCCATCTCAAGCTTACCACATCAGGTTTATCTATTCCCATTCCAAAGGCAATAGTAGCACATACAACTTGTACTTCTCCAGTATGCCATCTCTTTTGGACAGAAACTCTTTGACGAGCAGCTAAACCAGCATGGTAATGCACTGATTTGATCTTACATTTCTCATTTAAATACTTTGCCACTTCCACACTTTCATTCTTTGAAAGGCAGTAAACTATCCCACAAGAATTTTCAAATTCATCTTTCAGTAGTTTCCCAAGCTGCTTGAGAGGTTCCTTAATCTTAGTAATCACTTTATACTTCAAATTCGGTCTATCAAAGCTCGTCTCCAACACCAAAGCACGAGGTATTCTTAATGCATTTAATATGTCCTGTAAAAGATCTCTTAAATTATGGACTATATGGCCATACAATTTTTTTTTAAGTTCACAGAATCATTCGTACCTTGCGTACACAATGAGTTGCTGTAGCTGTTAAAGCCATCACAGGGACAGTTGAAAAATTCTGCTTAAGACATCCTAATCTCCGATAATCTGGACGGAAATCATGGCCCCATTGGCTAAGCAAAAGTAAGAACTAATTTAGCTAGAGAATAACGATTGCAGTCATAGCATGACAAACAGTAAAATTCTTTCCTGTCAACTAGTTCCGAAATTGAAATAGAAACAAAATGGAAAGCAAAAAACACCTTTTTCTCCATGAAATTAGTCCATTGATTCACCCTAAGCTAGCTATCTTATACTGATGAATAGTTTGACTTTCTAGTAAAATCATTCATTTCTGCTGCTTTTTTTTTCTTCCATAAAATACATAAATAAATAATATTTAATGTTCATACTTGATTCAGGAGACAGTAAGGAGGAGTGAGGTTTCTTTCCAAAATCTTCGTTAGTTGGAGAGAGTATTAATGTCATTCATCTGCCTTAGTAAGGTGAATCAGGTTATGTCATTCATCACTCTTAACAACTGAACTCTGTCACCAACAGGTTATAAGTCAAAATCTAAAAGGGTAACCTAATATGTAATATGTAGATCATCATCATGTTGAAAAATCTCAGATACTGAATCCAAGTTTCCAAGAGTGAGCAAGAACTTAAGCTTAGCAAACATTTCTTTTTTTTTTTTTTTATAAAAAAAAAAAAAAAAAAAAAAAAAAATTGCATTTTCAGGTAAAAGGCATACCTTACACAATGGGCTTCATCAACAATAAACCCTGCCAGAAGTCCCTACAATTGAAAAAAATAAATCTCATCTTATCCAGGAAATTCATGTTACAAATACAGATATCTATTTGGACAGAAAATCGAGTTTTTATTGCAGAACCAGCACGAACTCACCTTTTGATGCATACTTTTCAATGCATCAAAAAATGATGCATTTGCAGAGATTCTTTCCGGAGTTACATACAAGAGCTTACATGAGGGTTTGTCACTCCTATCAAGAATAAAGGAACAACATCAGCAGCCATGACAAAATTAGTTAAATTATACTGAACATGCCTTAAAAGGCCCAACAACACTGTAGTACATACAGGATTAAAGCTTAAGCAGAAATATACCAGGCTTCATAATACTCATATCTTACACAGCAAAGGACACATGTTGAGAAGTAAATTTCCTAATTTAATAACAAAATTGTCACCTAAGCTCTTGAATGACAGCTGCAGCTTGTGCTGGGCTTTGCTGGGAGTTTAGAAAAGTTGCAGGAACCCCATACTTGAGATTCAGTGTGACGATTTGATCCTGAATAAGAGAAAGCAGTGGGGATATAACAATGGTCACGCCTGGTTGTAGAGTTGCAGGAAGCTGTAAGAACAAGCAATTTGTTAGATACATAGGATTGATGATAATTTGTCATGCACTAATCAATCGTAGGACATTTTCACGACTTGTCAGTTGCAGAAGAGATACACCCAAAAAAAAAAAAAAAAAAAAAAAAAAAAAAACATAGAAAGTTTTGTGCCAGACACTATTCTGTATTCACAATTCCAGCTTTGTACAGAACTGCCTAAGTGAAGGTGACAATACTTTCTATTCAGTATATCAATCACAATATTCAACCCACATATACGGTAGTAGTAATTTATAGTAATACATAGATAATCACCTGGTAGCACAGACTTTTTCCACCTCCTGTTGGCATGAGAACAAAGCAGTCTTGCTTTTGGACAAATGCTTTACATGCCTGATGTTGCAAAGGGCGAAAGAACTTATTGCCAAATATGACAACATTAGCTAATTCAAAATCATCCAAAGCCTGCAATTCTTCGTAACTAAGAGTTTCTTCGTTTATATCCAATACTTGACAGGTTCCACTTGTAGAAATGCCAGATGAACTTCTAGCCCTTTTTTGAGATAGAGATGAGCCTTTATTATGAGTGACACTGCTGCGGCACTCCTTCAAAGAATCAGAATTCATTAGAGAGGTACAACTTCAAATGTAAATTAAGAAGCTTTAAGAAAGTGAAGCTTGACATCATAAGTGCATAGAAAGCAAAAAGAAACTAGCTTTTAGCTTTATTGACAAGGAAAACTAGCGGAAGAAATGGCTGTGAAACCAGCTATATGAGCTACAAATTTACTCCCAAATAAGTGAACAACAGAAGGCTCTCATGGAGAATTTGGCAGCTTTCCAACATTGATCAATTCACAGAAAAGAAATTTAAAAAGTGCATGCTTTACAAAGCCCTATTGAAAGGGATGTTGTAAACTGCATGAGAGAATGCCCAAATGATAATAATCATTCCAAATCATAGAAAAGATCTTACCCCAGATCTTGGAGAGGTCCAATCACTGCTGTTATGATGAGGATTAGGACGTGCTGAGGACTTAGAACTTCTATTTGCAGAAGTTTCAAACGTCAAATCCTCATCTTCACTGGAAGAATCTACCACCAGGATATCGTGAGGTGTCTGAGTTTGCTCTCTCACATGAACACTACTTCCGGGATCCTCATCATCTTCACAATCAACTTCAAGAATAGGAGTTGCTTTTCCCAACATGCTGCTTAGAGCACCACAAGTTTCAGTTTCCATAGCTTGTACATCATCCCATTCTTCACTGTCTTGCATAGACTCGGCCAGCATTGCAAGAAAATCATCACCGCAATGTTCCACAGTAATAAAATCTTGTCCATCTTCACCTTCAATAATTCATGAGAATGTCTATCAGATAGACAATACTCATTACTCCAAAGGCCATGATCCTCTTCTCAAAGAGACTCGTTTTAAGAGACAATTTCCTTCTATTCGGACTGGGGTGGGGGGCAGCTAACTCGACTCCACTCCAATTTGTTTACCACAGGAATACATGATATCACCATAGCTAGAATCATATAACTAAAATCATTAAAATACCAAAATTCCCACACAGCCATATTACAAATCGAGGAGTTACTCCTCCCATTGCCAATTGATTTTAGGATGTAACCTCGCTCGGGTTTATGAACAGTTCAAACTCGCACAAATTAGAATTAAATTGACATGTTAGGCGTGGAAAGAGAATAAAATTCACGAGAAAACACAGTCTCAATTCTCCAATTACACAGACAGTTTCTCAATCAATACTCGAATAAACAGACAATTTATTCAACAGAAATCTCAATCAACGAATAATTAGGGTTTCATTAAGAATAGAGAGAATACCATAAAGTTGAATGAGACGGTCCAAGCATTTGTGAGCAGACTGGTCGTCAAAGCCGAAATCCATGGCTAAACTCACCAATCGAACTTTCTCGGTCTGTGGATCGGTGCCCTCCATTTTTATGCAACCTTCTAACTTTGCTGCTCTCTCTCACTCACTCATTCTATATAATCTCACTTACTCCCAATTGCGTACATCTTAAATTTCTCCCGCCAAATTCTTTTTTTTTTTTTTTTTGTCATTATTTAGCAATTTCACTTCGAATATCATTTTTTTTTTTGAATTCCGTATTATTATTATTATTATTTTTTGTCAATATTTAGCAATTTCACATCGAATATCAATTTTTTTTTTCTTTTAAATTCCGTATTATTATTATTTTTTTTTGTCAATATTTAGCAATTTCACTTCGAATAATTATTAGATACGAGTAGTTTGAAAGTTTTGCATTGGAATATGCAATTGTTTGTTTTGGTAAAGAGTCGAAAGTTTATGTTTAGACAAAATTTCTTTTTGTAACGAAAGTATGCTACATTTTCTATCTAGTACTCCGTATTATTCTTTCCCATATCTTCCCCTTCGTCCCTTCCTGTAGTCTTTTTCCCCATTTGTTTTTCTATAATAAAAAAACAAAGGAAAACATTTTCACACAATCACATTTTTCATTGAAAATTGCTTTTGAAAATGATTTTCCATATAGTATGTTTCTTTCAAAATAAATGGAGCTTAAGATCATTCTTTGTCCGATGTTCCAATCCCAGCAATAACAATCTTACAACTTTTGTTCCTTGGATTCGCTATCACAACAAAAACCAATGTTTCTTATGCTTAGAATACAAATGTTTTTAATTGGACTTATTATACAAAAAAACAAATATGTTAATTATGTTCATACCTACAAGTTCAAATGATGAGTTTAATTTTCACTCTATTTGTTTTTGAAATAAATGAGTTGAAAAGAAACACACTCCTTCATAATGTTTAATAGCTGTGGTATGGAATTCGCAATATCACAAGGGTTTTGAGTCTTATGACCTTAACTATACAACAGAGTAAATCTTTCTCTTGTGTTAAGCATCTACGAAGAACAATTACTTGTACTCCTTCCATTAGTAGTTAGTTAAATATTGTGTTGTTGATTAAAAATAAACTAGTACAACGAATGAAGGCAGCAGTGATTCTGAATTTCTAATAAGCATTATTTACAAGTTTAGATGAGTAGTCGGTTTACGGATCATTTGGCAATCAAGCCTCTCTTTGACAAACAATTGCAAGTCGTTGAACAAAGGAATGTAGTACTTCGTACTTAGTAATCTTGGATTCTTGGCACAGAACATTTCCAAATATAAATATGCATGTCTTCGTCTCCGTTTCATAAGAAAATGATACAATGCCTCTTTCATAAATCCATAAGAAAAACATAATAAACGGCTTAAAAGGAGAAGGCAAAATAAAAATCAGTTGCCAATAACTGCATGTCTATACTTCTCTATGCAGCAGCTGCAAATGACTTCAACCTTATACCTGAATAACACTTAGATTTAGGTGTAGGCAACTTAAGAAAACTAGACATGTAGCCAGTGCTATAAGATACTAATATTTCTATTAGAGTGACTTAGGCAACTCCGTAATATATAATGACTATAGACAGAGGGAAAAACACATAATTGTTCAGATCTTGAAATAGTTTTGAAGTAGAGCCTTGTCTGAATCACATAAAGTATGATCAGTGAGCAAGCCAAAAAATAAGGAAGCGGTGTGAGCATCAGCAGCAAACCCTTTGCTTCTCATAGCGGTGACAAGTTCCAAAGCCTTGCTGATATCCTTGCTTTTCAAAAACCCCCTGATAATTAGATTGTATGTACATTCATCTGGAGGACATCCATACTCCTCCATTCTCCCTACCAATTCAATGGCGTCGTTCAGAAAACCTTTTGCACAAAGTCCTTTGACAACTATATTATAAGTATAGATATTTGGCAGTAAGTGCTTCTCTGTGAGAGATGAGAAAGTATCCAAAGCTTCTTGAAGTTTCCCTGCTTCACACAAGCCATCGATTAGGATATTGTAAGTGATAATATTGGGAACCACTCCCTTAGTCTTCATTTTTGTCAACAGTTCCATTGCTTTGTCAATATGTGTGTTTTTACACAGGCCATCGAGCAATGAATTCAAAGTCACTACATCAGGTTGTAGTCTGTGAGTTTCCATTTCTGTAAAAAGCTCATATGCTGAGGTGAATCTATTGATCTTGCATAAGGCATCTATAAGAGTGTTGTATGTGTAAATATCTGGAGTTATCCCATTAGGATGTATCTCTTGGAAATGGCTAAGAGCTTTGTCAAGATTATTACACTTGCAATATCCGTTGATCAAGGTGTTGAAAGTAAATATGTCAGATTTGCAGCCATGTTTTATCATCAAAGCCACTAGATTTTCTGCCTCATCCATCTGCCCACGTAAACAATATCCGTCCAATAAAGTATTGTAAGAAATAATATCGGGAACCAGACCTTGACTTATCATGGATTCGAATATGGCCCGTGCTTCATCAACCATTCCTCCTTTACAATAGCCATTGATTAAAATGTTGTAAGTAACTACATTAGGTTTGCAGCCATCTTCAACCATCAATTCCTTGAGGTTTTCTGCCTCATCCATCTCACCACGTAAACAATATCCATCTAACAAAGCGTTGTAAGTGATGATATCGGGAACCAAACCAATCTCAATCATGTATTCAAATATGTCTAGTGCTTCACCAACCTTGCCTTCTTTACAATACATATCAATCAACATGGTGTAGGTCTCAATGTCAGGAGTTATGTTGTTCCCCAACATCTCAGTCAGCATTTCTTGGGCCTCTTTCTGTTGCCCCAAAGTGCACATACCTTGAATTAAGGTATTAAAGGTGACAACATCAGGGGAAATTCCCTTGACTTTCATCTCCTTGAAAAGATGGAGAGCCTGAGGTAATAACTGGTCTTTACAGAGACTATCAATGATGGTGTTATAAATGACAACACCAGGCATAAAATGGCCATAAGACTCCATATTTCTGAGGAGTTTGAGAGCACCGGCATTATCACCGGACCTACAGAGACCTTTGAACATAGTACCATAGGTGACTAATGTGGGTTGGAGGCCAAGCTTGAGAATTTTATCCAACAAATGAATGGCTTTGTTGAATCTATACATAGTATTTAAAAACTATAACCAAGAAACTAAGAAAGACACATGTCCCTATCCATTCTATTACAATTCTCCAATCATAGTGCCACATGTCATCTTACACTATTAATTTTTTATTACACCATTTTTTAAAATTCTTTCATTAAACTTATTATTCATCTTTCATACACACTTCATCTCTCCCCTTTAATTCAACCTTTTCCTATGCTCTCTTTAATTTTAGCCCTTCCACCTTCTACTTAAGCATCTTTTTCAATTAAAGTCCAAAATTTTAATTTCTTTAATCATGTTTTCGATTACATATTATACCCTATAATGACTTACTGATATTTCTTCACTTATCTATCAATACAATTTTATATAAATAACCCGTGCATCGCACGGGCCAAAAGGCTAGTTGATTAGAATGAATGAAACCATTGATGAGAGTAGTAAAGGTGACAATATCAGGATGATAACCAAGCTTAATAAAATTGGCGAGAATAGAAAACCCAAAATTAACAAAGTCCAAACGACAGTAGCAATTAGCCAGAATGTTAAGGGAATAATAATCTGGACGAACACCTAACATTAGGAGGTGCCTGTAAAGAGAAATGACAGTGGAGAAAGGGGGGTTGGGTTTAATCTTACAAATGGATGATAACAGTTGATTGAAATCAATAATACCAGGAAGTGGGCGAATCAATTTCATATGATGAAAGAGGGAAATGGGAAATTCGACATCAGTAAACCCTAACTTAGATTGTTGTCTCACAAATTTGAGAAACAATTTTGGGTCATCATAATCATAATCATAATCAAAATCAAAATCAAAATCAAAATAATGAGTAGCGTTATTCTTGTAATTTCGGCAAGGAAATAAAAATGGAAGCTGAAAAGAGGGCGAATTGAATAGGGAAGAAGTGAAATTGAAACAGCGAAAAGGATTAGAAAAATGGGGAAGCTTACTTGTAGAAACGCCATGAAAAGGAAGAAGCTTAAGTGTAGAGCCGCCATTAAAATGAATATGAAGAAAAGTTCTTCCAAAAACACCAGGTGTTCCTCTCATGTTGAAGAAAAGGTCTTGAAATAGTAATGGAGGTCCAATTCGGTAATTATCCTTTCCTTTTTTTTCTTGTTAGTATTTTCTCATTTCCTCTAGTTTTATGTTTGTATTTCAATGAAGTAAAAAAAACATTTAATTGTCATTCTCGTGAGGGGTAGTTAGTAGGTACACTATTGGTTTGACTGATACCCCTTATTGCTTGACATTGTGTTGCTCCCGTGTTTTTTTAAAGTGATACAATTTTCATTTCCGGCCGTGTTGTTTTAAGTGATACACTTCCTTTTTTAGCAAAAAAATACATTAAAATATTATATCTTTCTCCTCTTATGGTCTCCACTCAAACCCACTACTATTTTTTTATTATATCTTTTCTCTCACATTCATTACTTTTCAATAAACTATTAACCCCACTATCTTTATTTAACAATTTTTTAATACTTCACTACCCCACTTACCTCTTATTTTATTTAAGTCAATTGAATTGTCTAAAACTATGTGTCGGTCAAAGTGTATCACTTAAAAAAAACACGAGAGTACTAAATTAGGAAAATTTTCTTATATGCTTAACATTGGAGCCAATAAGGCTTCTATATTTATCAAAACTCTTCTTTTTTTTTTTTTTTTTTTTTTTTTTTTTTTTTTTTTTTGAAGACTATCAAACTTATTTTATATGGAGTAGTTTGGAATGCTTTAGTAATTCTGTAATTGTGCAATATTTAGTTCAGTTTGGAAAGTTACTCTGTGAAATAAAGAATTCAATTGACTAACAATCACATAATACTAAAAACGAATCTAAAGGAACACTTGACAATGTATTATTAAAAAAAGGCAAAAACTAACAAACGCCTCCGGAGACGTTGGATAAGCTAGCTAAAAATAGAAAGATTAAATTAAAATTAACATTAATGACACTGATTGACGCGTGATTTTGTCATGCTATCCCAAATTAATACTATTTTAAGTACTACCTCCGTTAACTTTTATTTGCAACTTTGGGGTATTATTTGTGAGATATAATATATTCCAAAGTTGCAAATAAAAGTTAACGGAGGTAGTAATATTTTAAATGCTTATCCAACACCCCGGGGCATTCGTCAGCTAGATCCTATTCAACATCCGTACAATGCACGGGATTTATCCTAGCTCACAATATACACTAGTGTTATATGAAGTACTTCGTACAAAATAGTAATGCAAAATGGTCAACAAGAAAAAGTGTGAAAATTCATAAAAGCTTAACTTTGTAAGTTAAGAGTGGTCGATTGGAATTTGGAAGGCCCTTTCTCATCACCCAAATGGACTCACGCTTAACTTTGATGGTTCTTGTTATACAAATAATAATGCAGCCTGCAGAATTGCAGGAGCAAAACATAACTTATGATCGATATAAAAACAGATTTGGTCCATTAATCATCTTTATGTGTTCTTTTAATTACTACGGAGTAGCTTATATTCTAATCCATTAATAACCTCACGTTCTACTATGTATGATTGATTGCCCTATTACCTATACGTAAAAGTGGTGAAACAATCTTTGTAATTATTTTCTACTGATTTTCTTCAAGTTTCAGGCTCTCAGCTCCTACTGTTTTTATTTTCTGCTTGAAATTTGATTTTCTCGACATTTTATTAAGAGTTAATCTGAAATTTAGAATTTATTTTTCTTTCTCGATTTCAAATTCTCTCTATGAAGAAAATAACTAACCCAAATTTCTTTTCTCTTAAAGGTGGCTTAATAAAAGTGTAGATAGAAGACTAGAGGAGTACAATATTTGTGAAGCTGCAGCTGTGATGGATGAAATAGAAGGATCAAATATTCAAATTGCAGTGGTATTTTTGTTTATTATATGAGATGAAGCATAATCAACATACCTTAATACACATGATCATATACGAAGTATGTTCCATCAGAGCCTAAGATTTTGCATCATCTTACATTCTCTTAGGACAGAACTAAGCAAGTCAACCACTGTTGCACATTAACCAAAGATCATTGACAGGGTGATCAAAGATTTCTCTTACGACGCTGAAATGCAAACAACTCGATTCAATCAATTAGCTACTCACCATGATCAGGAGCGCCAGAGAAACTGAAACTCTCAGATAAATTGCATTATATATAGCCTCAACACTTGCACCCTAAATATGGTCTTAAAATGTAAACAGGGAAGGGGAGAGGGGGTGGGGGATCTCATCTTCAACCGTAACACCAGACAATGGAGGTTAAAAAAAGTAACATCATTATAAATATTATAGATACCAGGGGAGCAGAATCTAAACATAAACCAAAATCCATATTACCAAAGGCCAAAAATACCTAAGTAATCAGATCTCAAAATACTTTTGAAGCAAAGCCTTGTTTGAATCACTACAGCATGATCAGTTATGAAGCTGACAAATATTAAAGAAGCCGTGTGACTGTGTGAGCATCCACAGCAAACCCTTTAATTCTCATGGTGCTGACTAGTTCCAAAGCCTTGCTGACATCCTTGCCATAAAAAGATCATTTAATAATAGTGTTGTAGCTAGGTATACTCATCAAGTGAACATCCATTGTCCTCCATCTCCTTTAAAAGTTTAGTAGCTTTATTCAGCAAACCCTGTTTGCAATATCCTTTTACAATTACATTGAGACTAAACACATTGGGCTGTAAGCACTTTGCCGGAAGAGAAGTGAAGATATCCTCTGCTTCTCTAAGGCGCCTAGCTTCACACAAACCGTCCATTAGGATATTGTATGTGATAATATCATTATATCAGGGACCACACCAGTAGCCTCCATTTCTTTCATTGTTGCAATTGCCTCGTCAATTTGTGCATTCTTACACATGCCATCAAGCAATGAGCTCCAAGTAATTATATGATATCTGGGTTGCTACCTGGTGATAATGTTGTTAATGCCAATATTAATTAACTAATTTAATGATGATTGGTTAAACCACAAGAAACCTTCATGTCAATTCAATTATCCATGCTTGATACTATTTTTATATACTTGTATAAGATATGGAAAAAAAAAAAACACACAAGTAGAAGGTCCTCCTCTCAATGGGAACAACTAATGTTAGTAATGTATCAATCTGAAGAACTCAACTAGATACTTGACACTCCAAATGAATATGCATGTGTAGGCTTCAACTTCATACAAAAAGCAGAGGTTACTAATCACAATTTTATATACCAAATAATAACAAAGAAGACCCTTCTCCTCATTCATAGTGTAACTTTAGACACCCATTGAGTGACTCTGGTAGAAAAGCCCAAGTGTGAATCTCGTATCCTAATCAAACAGCAAAGATGTACGGTTGACAGATTTTAGCACACCCTATTTTAATTCTATTTACTACTCATATGATGGCTTGACAACTGCTATGTGTGGTTGATGCAAAGGGACATGAGTTTGTATAATCAACTACAGAAGTCAGAAGAGCTTTGAGAGTTTAAGAGAGAGAGCATCATGCTGAGTTGAAAGAAAAGACAATTGTCAAATATCCTAGAAGATAGGCTATTTTGGAGTTTGGATACTTACATGATACCTTCTCGGCTACTCTGGAGCAGCCAATTTCTCCTAAAACTCCTACAGAAGATAAAACATGTCTCAGTAAATTCAATTAACCCATGTCAGTAAAATGGAAATTTAACTTGAGCACTAGTACATTAATATTCAAAGGCAAGTCGTAAGAAAACAAATGCAACTCACAGGCACAAAGCAAACAAACACAGCAATTGCATACAAATGTACATGTTAATTCATATTGTTTCATATGTTCCACATCACAGGCGTTAGGGTTTTTTCCTACAATTAATTAAACCACATTAAATATATGACTTACCGTTAACCATTAACCAATGTAAAGATCACTCATGATGTCTGTTTTCTCAGCTCTGTCACAGGCTCACAACTGATCACATATGCTTTAGTCATCACTCACTCAGTTCTCAAAAAATGATTTCAGCAACTCCCTATCTGCATCACTAATATGTAGATCAGTGAGTAAGCCCACGAATGATGATATAGTGTGATTATCAGCAGCAGAGTCTTTAATTCTCATTAAACAGACAAGCTCTAAAGCTCTCCTAACATCCTTTCCATCTATAAATCCTCTAATAATTGTATTGAAAGTGCATTCATTTGGAAAGCATCCATTGTCCTCCATATTCTTCAATAATTCATCAGCTTTTGCGAGTAACCCTTCCTTACAAAACCCTTTAATCATTATGGTGTAAGCACGCACATTATGCAGCCCTTTATTTGTGAGAAAATAGAAGATAGCCTCTGCTTCACTAACGCGATTAGCTTCACACAGACCATCCATTAGGGTACAATATGTAATAATATCAGGGACCACTCCAGTATTCTCCATTTGCTTCACTATTGTAATTGCCTCGTCAATTTGTCCATTCTTACACATGCCATTAAGCAATGGATTCCATGTGATTACATTTGGCTTTAGTCCATGAGCTTCCATTTCCTTGAAAAACTGGTGTGCAAGCTTTTGCTGATTGACTTTGCACAAGGCATCTATAAGAGTGGTGTATGTGATAACATCAGGGGCTAATCCGTTAAAATGCATCTCTTGGAGCAGAACAAGAGCTTTGTCAATCTTTTTAGACTTGCAATAGCCATTGATTAAGCTGTTGTAAGTAACTGCATTAGGTTTGCAACCATTTTCAACTATCAAATCCATAAGCTTTTCTTGAGCCTCTTTCTGTTGCCCCAAAGTGCACATACCTTGAATTAAGGTAGTATAGGTGACAACATCAGGGGAAATTCCCTTGACTTTCATCTCCTTGAAAAGATGGAGAGCCTGAGGTAATAACTGGTCTTTACAGAGACTATCAATGATGGTGCTATAAATGACAACACCAAGCATACAATGTCTTATCCTCACTTGGTTGTCCTCAACAAAAAAAAAATTAAACAGTTTTCTCCTAGCCAACTAAATTTTAAAAGGTTTTTCTGAACAAAAAGGTCGCTTTAAAGGTTTTTCTGAGCAAAATATCCTTTTTTTTTTTTTTTTGATGATTTGTCATCTTTTTTCTATTTTGTTTTTTACTTTGACAGTAATTTACAATACTTTCTCTCTTTTAATTCTCAACCACTTTTTCACCTCATGCACAGAATTTTTAAATTTCTTAATTTTCGTGCAAAATGAAAAATAGGCATATAACAAAGGGTAATGCTTAGATGCAGTGCGTTTTTAATGCTTATATGTGCCTATGTATAACATTTTCTCATAATAAAAGGACGAATGGAGTATTCTCCTTTGATGCTATCCTATGGAGATGTTAAGAGAATGAAATCTGATTTTGCATCTTTTAAGTGTTGTCATGTTCGGAGGTTGGGTAATACTCTAGCGCATTTCTAAATACGATGTTAGTGAAACAACTTATATATGGCTTGATAATTTCCCTCAAAACTTTATCACTTTGACGGAAATTAGTTTGAATTAATAAATTTTGCTCGGCTAACGTTCCTTCAAAAAAAAAAAAAAAAAAAGGACAAATGGAGTAATTAAAAAAAAGTTTTATAGTCAAAGTTATGGTGTATACAAATAATACGAGTACAAAAAGTCATAGTGTGTTACTTATTCTTAAACGGATGAAGTAATTCACTAGTGCACGATTGAACCACTGAAAACTGAAAATTTTGAAATATTAAGACCTGGGTATTAGATTTGGACCGGACCAAAAATTCTAGTTTACAAAACCCAAACCAGATTGGTTTGGACTGTTTTTAGGAAAAACAAAAATTCCATATGTTCAAGTACTCCTTATACGTAGTAGTTTTTTTTTTTTTTTTTTTTTTAATATGGTAAAAACAAAGTAAATTAAATAAAACTATTTGTTTAAGAAACTATCAGTCAAAACTCCAAAAAAAGCATGCTATACAAATACAATCAGCATGAAATAAGCCTAACAGAATATCCTGATAGAACAAACATACCAGGAGAGTGGGAGACCAACTGTTTATGCCTCATTTATCATGCCAGTTGTGTGTGTATGCTCAATAATAATAGAACACCATTACTTTTTTTTAATTGCGAAAGAACAAACTAAAATCTGTAAACAAGTCAAGTCTCAAAAATTATATACTCCACTGAGTCACTGACTGTATATGTTAAAGCTAGAATACAATATAATGAGATTGGATGACATGTTCGAATAAGCCGGGCTGGTTGGATGTATCTGAAATCGCAAGCTTAACCAAGCTTCTTTTCTTCTCCTATTTATCTTAATAATAATGGAAAAAAGAGAGGAAAAATCAAAATAACAAAAAAAGACCATGTCAAAATGACATAATATAAACTTATAACTATGTTATGTGAACAAAGTTCAACAAGTTCAGAGTGCCCTGAAGAAACAAAATCTTAAATGACATAATAAGCTGAAACAAAACTAAGGAAATTCAATAAACACATCTCAAGTGATTGGATTTAAACTTAGTACGAGTAGATGCTTGTGTGCAATAATTTCATAGTATATTACCCTACTTACCTAAAATAGTAAAATTTTACCCTTAGCAAAGTTAACTAACACGACTAGTGTTATTGACCTTAAATACCCTGTTCTTGAACCTAGTACCTGCCATGGTTGTATCATGCCTTAGACAGTAAGATATAGCTAAATATTCAGAGGTTAATAAGGAAACAAATGCAACTCACTGGCATATAGCAAGTAAACACACGCAGGATACAACAGGTCAATCCTTCCATGAGCACATAGTCAATAAGGTTCTTTCCTACAATCATCAATCAAGTTGAGCATTAGTTATGTGACTTACTGATTCACAAGTCACTCACAATATCAGTTTTTACACATCTCTTTCACAGCTGATCATATATGCTGAAGTTCAAAAAACTTTTTCAGTAATTCCTTGTCTTCATCACCAATATTTGGATCACTAAGTAAGCTCACTAATGATGATACAGTGTGATTATCAGCAGCAAACTCTTTGATTCTCATTAAGCTGACAAGCTCTAATGCTCTCCTAACATCCTTGCCGTCTAGAAATCCTCTAATGATTGTATTAAAGGTGCATCCATCTGGAAAGAATCCATTGTCCTCCATATTCTTCAAAAGTTCATCGGCTTTAGCTAGCAACCCTTCTTTACAAAACCCTTTTATCATTATGTTGTAAGCACGCACATTATGCAATCCTTTAGCTGTGAGAAAGGTGAAGATGTCCACCGCTACTCTAAGGCGATTAGCTTTACACAAACCATCCATTAGGATATTGTATGTAATAATATTAGGGGCCACTCCAGTAATCTCTATTTGCTTCATTGTTGCAATTGCGTCATCTATTTGTCCATTCTTACACATGCCATCAAGTAATGAGTTCCAAGTTATTACATCTGGCCTTAGTCCATGAGCTTCCATTTCCTTGAAAAACTGGTGTGCAAGCTTGAGCTGATTTTCCTTGCACAGGGCATCTATAAGAGTATTATACGTGATAATATTAGGGGCTAATCCGTTAAAATTCAACTCTTCAAGGAGAACAAGAGCTTTGTCAATCTTTTTAGACTTGCAATAGCCATTGATTAAGCTGTTGTAAGTAATTACATTAGGTTTGCAACCATCTTTTACCAACAAATCCATAAGCTTTTCTGCCTCATCCATCTCACCACGTAAACAATATCCATCTAACAAAGCGTTGTAAGTGATGATATCGGGAACCAAACCTATCTGAGTCATGTATTCAAAAATGTCCCGTGCTTCACCAACCTTGCCATCTTTACAATACATGTCAATCAACATGTTGTAGGTCTCAGTGGTAGGAGTTATGTTGTTCCTCAGCATCTCAGTCAGCATCTGTTGAGCCTCTTTCTGTTGTCCCAAAGTGCACATACCTCGAATTAAGGAAGTAAAGGTGACAACATCAGGGGGAATTCCCTTGACTTTCATCTCATTGAAAAGGCAAAGAGCCTGAGGTAATAACTGGTCTTTGCAGAGACTATCAATGATTGTGCTATAAATGACAACATCAGGCATAAAATGGCCATAAGACTCCATATTTCTGAGGAGTTTGAGAGCACCGGCATTATCACCGGACCTACACAGACATTTGAACATAGAACCATAGACAACCAAATCAGGTTGGAAGCCAAGCTTGACAACTTTATCCAACAATCGAACGGCTTTGTGGAATTGATGAGTACTAATGAAGCCATTGATGAGAGTAGTGAAGGTGACAATATTAGGGTGATAACCAAGTTTAATAATGTTGGCGAGAATAGAAAGCCCGAAATCAACAAAGTCCAAACGACAGTAGCAATTAGCCAGAATGTTGAGGGAATAATAATCTGGACGAACACCTAACATTAGGAGGTGCCTGTAAAGAGAAATGACAGTGGAGAAAGGGGGGTTGGGTTTAATCTTACAAATGGATGATAACAGTTGATTGAAATCAATGATAGCAGGAAGTGGGCGAATCAATTTCATATGATGAAAGAGGGAAAGGGGAAATTCGACATCAGTAAACCCTAACTTAGATTGTTGTCTCACAAATTTGAGAAACAATTTAGGGTCATCCAAATGAAGATGAACAGAATGAGAAGCGTAATATCGGGAAGAAAATAGAAAAGATGGAAAGTAAAAGGGGGGATTGAAATTGAAAATGAAAAGAGGAGAGAGATGAAGAAGCTTACTTGAAGAAGATCCGCCATTAAAATGGTAAAGAGAAGAAATTTGAAGAGAATTTCTGAGCAAAATACCAGATTTGCTCCTCATTATGCCAAATCAACAGCCAAGGAGGAAGATCACTGCTACGCTGCTGCTGCTACTGCCTACTGTGTTTGAACTTTGAAGAACATATTTTGAGGAAGGTTGCCATCAAAAATCATATCATAAAAAATGTGTGACTTTTTTTTAGGAAAATTTCACATTTGCTACCAGCAAAAAGACCCTAATTTACATTTACTACCGCTTTAATTTTTTATTTTAAATTGCTACCACCTAAATCTGCATTTTTTAAAAATCACTACCACTTGACGGACACCGTTAGTATAACCGTTACCACCACCCAACCACCGTCCAGCCACCACTCCTTCCCACCCACCAGCTGCCCAATCCACCACCACTCCTCCCCATTCCTCCAATCCACCACCAACTCCCACCGCCACTCCCAATCCACCACCACTCCTCCCCATTCCTTCACCCAATCCACCACCACTTCTCCCCATTCCCCTGCTCCTTCACATCAACACCAATCGGCACCAACACCCAATCCCGACCACCGCACACAGGCACACAGCAATCGAACCCAAATTCGCAACCCCATCCCCGTAACCCCAGCAATCGGCTCACAGCAATCGCAGCCCCCAACGACAATCGGCGCCGGCGCCGCGGTCGCAACCCCGTTCGCAACCCCCTCCCCACGAAAATCTGCTCGATCCCAGCCAAAAACCCCAATTGAGCATGTGGGTGACGAGTGTAACACCCCAATAATTCTCCCCTTTTCAAACCACTTACTTTTTATAAAATAGTGGAGAACCATTGACATGTTACCGCCACGTGTTAAAACGTTAAGGCTTTATCAAAGTATCGCAGCGGAAAATCAAACACAAGTCTTTAAAATAACATAGTTTAGGAAATTAATAAGTCAAAGCTTACAAATTGGAACCATGTAAGGCCCTTATTTAAAACCAAACCAATAATCAAAGTCCAAAACATAAACGAAATAGCAAAGCATAAATAAGTTCAACACAAAGAACGAATACTCTCAATCACACCAATCCCTTGACAATGCGTATGTCAAATCCCCGAACTTCACATCATCAAGCTAACCTGTGCAATACTGCTCCCCAATAATACGAGTGTAATAATTGGATCATCACAGGGTCATTGAAAGGCGAAGGCCATGACCAAAAGAAGGACACACACACAAAAGCACGCAATCAGCAAAGCTGAGTACATACAAGCTTCAACGCACAAAACCTAGCATGCTCAACTAATTAAAGTTAATAAACATATAACACAAATTTATTTAATCAAGACTCCACACTTAAACAATTCAACTGACTCAACTTACTTACTAACTAATTCCAAACGATTGACTCTTTATATTTAATTTAATTAATTTAATTTAATTTGGAGTAAGCAATAGACCAGGTTGTCCAATCCACCAAATCATTTTGGTCCCAAATGACCATTTGAAATAAAAGTTTAGCGCGATGCAAGAATGGGCGCGACTCCATTCTCACAAAGTTAGTCTAGGATCCCATCTAACTTTCATTATAAAATAAAATGTAAATACCAAAAGAGAAGAGGACATGTTGATCAAACAAGCCTCGAAAAGCCACGGGCTACCACCGTGTACCCCAACCCATAATTGTCAATACTCTAGAAGTGCACGCTTTCCAGAGTTTTATTGCTCATCCATGTTTCACTTTACGTGATTACAATTTTAATTAATAGCCGACTCATTCAAGAAGACCATACATAACAATCATACATCAATTCATTTTTAATCTTATTTAGGACAATGGTGATCACATCACAAATTGACCTTTAATTCCAATTAAACTTCCAAATTATTCAAAATTGTTGAACATAGTCAACCCATTAGCCATTTCGGCTTAATCCACCTTTACTCAACATACTAGAAAGTTATGATTGAGTAATAAATAAATAATAATAACCTTGTGGAATAATTAATAAATTCATTCCACTTAAACCATTCAATTCCAATCCTTTAATAATCCAAATGTGGTTAACAAACCAATCCAATAAAATATGTTTGTATCACATTCCATACAAACAATTAATCCAATATAATTCCACATACTTGCATCCATAATTCCATACAAGCATAATTAATTCACCAAAACATGCCTCATAAACATAAATACATGAATTAATTAAATATGTAACCAAACAATTTCCATCCAAGTGTTCTCTAATCATGAAACTAAGTTCTTTCCTTTTGGTACCTAAACATGATACTACTTACAACGAAGTAGACATGTACGTACCTCGTGTAAACAATTCTTTGCGCCACTTTTAATTAATTAAAGGCTCCTAGAGAAAAATTACCTCCTATAAAACAACCAATAATCACAAATTAATACTTACAAAAATTTCCAGCAATATAATCTAGATTAAAAGTCCTTAAAACTTCATTAAAAATATGTTTTTATGGTTAATTAATCATTAGAAATTGACTAGGAACAAAAGCCCCAAATTAATTAGTCATAAGAACCCTAAAATCCCAATTTAAATAAATTGAAACCCTAGGTTTTAAAATTATAAAATCTGAAAATTATAACATAAACAAAATCTGAAATTTATAAGTTTAAGCTATCAAAAACATGGTTTTGATACTAAAAATATAATCTTTACACTAAGAAATCAAAACCCAAAACTAATTATATGAAGATTAAACAAAAATAAGAAAATAAAGGAGGAGGAAAGGGGGCAGCAAGGTGGGCCATGGCTGGGCCCACGGTGGGTCGACGGCGGCGGCGAAGGGCGGCACTCCGGCCAGCAGGTGGCAGCAGGGGGGTGTGAGTGAGGTTTCCTCACGTAGGAGAGGAGGAAAAAGAAAGAAAGAAAAAAAAAAGAAAAAGAAAAATAAAAATAAAAATAAAATAAATAAAATAAAGGAGAAAGTAAATTAGACTAACCTTTTGTGTGGGGAAAAATTTGGGGATGTATGGGGTATTTATAGGAGAGAGAGTGGTGTAGGGTTAGTTTTAAGATTGGGCCTCATATAATTAATGGGCCAATTAGGTAAATGAAATGAGCTAGCTTTGTTTAATATGTATGGCATAAATTGTTGAATGGACAATTAGAAATTCTTTAAGAACAAAATCAATCATCAACCCAAAAATAATTTGGAACTTTAAAACTTAAATCCGATCCCGGAAAAACACATATAAATATTATAAATAAAATAAAAATTCATTTATAATATATTTATAAATATGGGGGATTACAATCTACCCCTCTTAAAAGAAGTTTCGTCCCGAAACTTAGCGCGAAATCCCTTAAATTGCAAAACATTTGCATAAAACCTTTTCAAAATTATCAAAATTATGTTGCTGGAATTCCAATTGTGTCACAATATCGACACTAATATCTTATTATCATCCCAATTTACGCACTTCACTAGATGCGTAAACAAATAAAAGTGCTATGAAAAGCATGAAAACACCATAAAATTGCATAAAATTGGGCAAAAAGCGCGAAATTATACGCATTCTACCCCCCTTAAAGAACATGAGTTACGCCCTCGTAACTCACCTCATTAAATAATTTAGGTTATCTCTTATGTATCTTGTTGCACCTCACAACCTTACCAGTATGCAAACTAATAAGTAAGTCAATAGGTGGCTCTAGAATCAAACAAAGCTTAAGCAGAAATAGAATGAATTGAAAAGTTACCATTGTCAAAAGACCTTTCAGCTTCTGTTTTGCTCATCACAAACAAACGACCTTGAGTGACATTCTTTCCTTGATTCTCGGAGTTGTTGTTACCAACATTTCCGTTCTTTCCATTCCCATTATGGCCATTCGAATTCCCTCCTTGGTTGCTTGTTGAAGTTAACTTGTTCCCATTACCTTGTTGCTTTAATTTGGAGAAACACTCAAACTCCCTATGGCCCTTCTTATTACAGTATCTACACACAACCAAGTTCCCATCACAATCCTTTCCAGGATGATCCTTGCCACATCTCTTGCAGTTGTAATGCCTCTTAGCTTCGCCATTAGTTCTAGATGACCCTCCATTGTTCTGAACATTCCTATTTTGGAAATTCTCATTCCTTGGATTCTTGGAGTTACCTTGGTCACTCGAATTCCCAAAATCCTTACGCTTTTCTCCAACACTTCCACTCTCAGGTGCACTCCTGGCATTCAAACCGTACAAGTGCGCTGCTCTCCCATAAACCTTATCTAGAGTCTTAAATGTCTTTCCAGCCAAGGCCTTCTGCAATTGTTTAGTCAAACCTTGCTCAAATCTTTGAGCCTTCAACTCCTCAGTAGGCACTACCTCAGGAGCAAACCTCTCTAAGTTCATAAACTTGTTATAGTACTCAGTAATCGCCATATTGTTCATTTGCAGATTGATGAACTCTTGAGCCTTTTGTTTCCTTAAGAATGGTGGATAGAATTTTTCCCTAAGTTTGGTTTTGAAAGTCTCCCACCCAAAATTAGCCTCAGCACGAAGCACATCTCCATTATCCCTCCACCAAATATCTGCCTCTTCCTTCAAATACATGGTAGCTTGATCCACTCTCATATTCTCAGGGCAATTCAAAGCAGCAAAAATCTTATCAAACTCCCTAATCCAATTCTCTAGAAAAGTTGGGTCTCCACCTCCCTCAAAGTATGGTGGCTTGACTTGAGCAAGTTTCTTAAACATCTCACCCGCAGGATCGGGATTATCATTGCGGTTTTGGTTCAAGTTCTCAGCTAGTAGCCTAATAGCAGCAGCTAAAGCATCGTTGTTAGCCATCCTCCTCCTCTGGCTTAGAAAAGTAATACACTCTTAGGCCGACATCAACACGAAAGAACTCTTTTTGCTTAACAAATCACATTCATGATCATCAAATATATATTAAGGTAGAAAGGTGCACACGACCACACAATCGCCCCTAATAAGTCACTTTTAAAGGAAATGATTATTTAATTTTAATCATTCCTACGCACGCGAAAAATAAAATAAAATAAAATAATTCCCTTGATTTAACTCCCACCAAAATCGAAGCATTAAGCAATTAAACAAACACCTAATAATAGGCACATAATTACATGTTTCACATAAACAAATCATTTAAACATTTCACATTGCACAAAGAATTTCATTCCATTCCATATTACATGTTTTAATCTTAAACATGATACTAAGTGATCACTCAAGTTTGCACCATTACATAAACATACACAATTAAATAACTTGCATGATCACTTCATACAATAATAAAAGCATAAAGTAATTAATTACAATGCATAAAGAAATAAATAATCTATTCTATACGCCCTTCCTAATGCTACCCAAATCTCACCGGTAAAGAAAATAAGCACACAAGTTAGGAATAAAATAAATAATTAAATTCATTTTATTTTAAAATAACTAAATAGTTCAAAATAAATAAAACAATATATATTTTTTTTATAAATGCCGAAATAAATATATTAGAATAGAATATATTTTTGAAAATCTAAGTTAACTTTAAATAAGGTAGTTAAATAAACTCATTAGATTTAAAACATTAGGCGCCTAAAAACTTTAAATTAAATTTAGTGGTAATTAAATCGAACCTAAGCTCCCAGATACCACTTTGAAGGAGGGGTGGATGAGATTCGAACCCGTAACCTCTATGTCATGTTGGCTCCGATACCATGTTAGTTGACCAACTCAATCAAAAGCTTAAGCCGATGGTTGAGGCCCAGGAATATGTTTTATACTCTATCACGCCCCCTCACACGAGAGCCCGTTGGGCTAGAAGTGTGGATGCAGCATGGGCCCTCCTCATACCATGTGCTTAATATTCCACTTGAAAGTGGGGGGTGTGAGTGAGGTTTCCTCACGTAGGAGAGGAGGAAAAAGAAAGAAAGAAAAAAGAAAGAAAAAAAAAGAAAAAGAAAAAGGAAAAGAAAAATAAAAATAAAAATAAAAATAAAATAAATAAAATAAAGGAGAAAGTAAATTAGACTAACCTTTTGTGTGGGGAAAAATTTGGGGATGTATGGGGTATTTATAGGAGAGAGAGTGGTGTAGGGTTAGTTTTAAGATTGGGCCTCATATAATTAATGGGCCAATTAGGTAAATGAAATGAGCTAGCTTTGTTTAATATGTATGGCATAAATTGTTGAATGGACAATTAGAAATTCTTTAAGAACAAAATCAATCATCAACCCAAAAATAATTTGGAACTTTAAAACTTAAATCCGATCCCGGAAAAACACATATAAATATTATAAATAAAATAAAAATTCATTTATAATATATTTATAAATATGGGGGATTACAACGAGAATGGAGAATGTGGTGACGGAGAAGGAGGAAGAGCGGTTTTTGAGGAGTTTTCCGGCGGCGAGGTGGAGTATAATTGGTTGGAAGGGGCGGATTCTGGTGGGAGGAAGGGGAAAGAGGTGGTTTTGGTTCGAGGTTGGCGTCGGGGCAACGAGAACGGGGAAAGGGAAGGGGGTTCATTGGCTGCGCAGGGGTGGGGGAAAGGGAGGGGGGTGGGTTCGCGTCGGCCGCCGGCAGGGGGGAGGGAAGGGGTGGCAGTTGAGGGGTGGCAGGGGAGGGGGGAGGGTGGTTATTATTTTTTAATTTTTTTAAAATTTTTTTTATTTTTTTTTAATAAACTTAACGGAAATCCTAATGGATTCCGTTAAGTGGTAGTGATTTTTGAAAAACTCTGATTTAGGTGGTAGTAATATAAAATAAAAAATTAAAGGGGTAGCAAATGTGAATTAGGGTCTTTTTGCTGGTAGCAAATGTGAAATTTTCCTTTTTTTTATTTTTTTTTCTTCCTCTTTTTAAGTAATCTTTTACCTTGATTTATTTCATCACTCAAAAAAAAAGGTGAATGAAAAATACGTATGTGTATAGCTGTAGACCTTGTAGTAGTTGTCATTGTTTGTACTCGTATAATCAATCTAAAACCATGTACAGAGTATTGTATATATCATACTTCATACCGTTCATAGCTTGAAAGAAAATAAATAAAACAAACTTCAAGGTGAAAAAACAAAAATAAAAATGATCTCTTATTGCTTTTCTTTGAATACAACTTTATTATTTTTTCAAATTTTCAGTAATATATTGTATCAAAAAAAAAAAAATAATCAATAATATCCATGTACAATATGTAAGCATCTTTTCTTCAACCAACGATATCCTTTCTTAAAGGAACTCTTAACCTTACCTTCCATATCATATATCTTATATTTAGCCATTCTTCTTTTCCTCTTTTGTTCTGGATTATTATACCATGCCTTAACCGAAAACATCAAAGAGCTTGATGACTTTGTATTTAAGGATGGTTTACGTTTCGATCTACGAACAAGGCCTTTTCGAGGGGCTGACCCTCGAGATCTGGCTACGTAAATTTGATCCACAGCTGTATATTGATCAATGCCATTAAACTCGACTCTCCGGTCGCCTTCATATCCATAGGAATGGCTATAAGGCGACCGGAAGTCATGCATTATTGCCACCTCTCCTCCCTTGTTCCCCGTTTCTCTCCTCTTTTTTTTCCCTTTTAAATTCTTTCGTTTGATGTGAGGAGGGGAGAAGAAAAATGATTTAGCTAGGATTAATGTTAAGAGGATTAATGACGTTATGTTTTGTTCATTTGTTATGAAAGATGAAAATGATATGGATGTGCTTATATTTAGAAGTTACCTTAATAATAGGGACAGATTGTTTTGGGACTATTAGCCTATATCATTACATAATTCTGTCATTAAACACAAGAAAATACCTTTTCATAGTATATATTGTATTATGTTCAAGATAACCAGTTAATTTAATTTTAATTTTGATTTAATTTTTATTTCATCTGATAATTTACAGGAATTAGCTTTATTTCCTCCTGTAAATGATTAGTATACTGATTCTGCAGCTGTTACAACCATATGACAATAGAGACTATTTCACTTGTAAACTAATTATAAATTTGTAATACGTCGGATAAACATGAATGAGTTTATACCGTAATACTATATGCACAGTACATGTACATTTGCTTGCTAATGTTGGGGTAGGACTTCAAGAAAGGGTGGTTTATTTCGATGACCCTCCAATCGAAATAAACAACCTGCTCTGGGAGGACTTGGCTGGGGTGGCTTTGCCACGGTTGGTGGTGTAAGTTTGTTTGTATTTTTCTTTGGACTTTGTCCTCCTTCGCATCAAAAAAAAAAGTACATGTACATTTGCTTCACTGCTTGTACCATGACTACAAGTCCAAATCGAGTCCCTGGGTGAGCTACTCATCCCCCTGGACCAGTTCGCTAGCTCCTGTCGCCTTCTCTTTCCCTATACTATTATATGCCTGGGGTAGCATCACTCCAATCATACAAAAAAAAAAAAGAAGAGTATACTGTTTGTATTAACAAAATTAAAAGAACATTTTGCTTGAATCAGAGCCCAATTAAACTCAAGAGTTATATACAATATGTTGACAGAGTAGCATAGTATATATACAAAGTGCAAGTCGGCACCTTCTTGAAGTCAGCATCTGACCAAATTCTTGAAAGCTACATGTATATACAATTCATTATTCAGGGAATAGGAGACAAGTAAAACTGTGGTGTTACAAGTCTAGGACGATTTGGGATGCCCGGCTTCAATTTCAGAATTCTTCTCAAAACTAAGATCTTTCTTCCTCGACATCTTTGTGTCACCAAGGTGTGAAGCCTGCAACCAAAGATAGAAGAAAATAAAACAGCACAACAAAAACCATATGTTATCACGAATTGCAAAATCACGAGTGATAAGCCATTGCTCTCTCTCAGACGCGTGTCTATGAGTGTGAATGCAATTGTGTGCATATACATAAAAAGCAAACGTAAAGCAGCCATTAGATTAAGCGTAATTGAGAAAGACAAGCTATATAGGTGACTGAGGGCCCATAGTGAACAGAAGAAAAAATTATATGAGAATCAAAGAACTTCAGGATATGGGGAGTCACAGAAAAAATTATCTTCACCTTGTAGCCTGACTTTGATCCATAATTGGCATTCCAGTCAGAGCTTTAAAAAGAGATTCATTTGATTTAGTCGATGCACTTACAATATGGGATTTCCACTCTATTTTGACATTTTTGTCTTCGACGTCAACAGGTTGAGAGTGGCTGCGGATATGGTGGAATAGATGGACGAGAACAACCGCATCAAGAGCAGCATATTCCAGCTGCAGAATGTCCATATAAGAAGTGGTGACAAGGTGTGACAAAAGAAAAATGATCAAACAGAAATGTTACTAACTTGTTGCTGACTCAAAGGCCTTAGTTCCCAGTTGCTGTTCCTTCTCGTTTTGTTTAGACCAGTTCCCAGTATTTTCTACAGCGAACATTAGTGGTATTTTTTTATCAGTGTAAGCCATAAACAACTCAACAGGGTAAAAAGGAAAAGGCACCAGAAGATCATATTCATGAATTACCTTCACAAGGCCAGACAACCCACCACAAGGCTCATTAAACACTTTCTGGATGTCCAGAAGCATTTCATAACGCTTGAAGCAGTCCAACTTTTGGTAAGAATGAGCCAACTGATGCATATCACATTGAAAATTATAGCCTAGATATAGCACAAATGGGACCAATGTCATTAAATTCCATAATCTGGTAATCACAACATAATATTGATATAGACAGAAAAGGTATGTCGTTCTAGTGCTACATAAACACTTCAACAAAAGGTAGAAAATGAAGAAAAAAACAAGAACCAATTACGATGATATACATACCAAGCTTCAGAATTCTTGGAGATTGCAGAATACGAATCAAGCAATTGTTCAAAACTTCAGGAGCATCATCGTATAGCTTAATTAAATCAAAAATGAAAGCAACCTTTTCGGAAGCAATTTGCATGATAGAAACCTGTCAACCAAGGGAACGATGAACAGGCAACATCAGGAAAGATAAAAGAAAGGGTCCAGCTTCATAAAACAAAGCTTCAAGTCCAGTAAAACAGGAATATTCAGCAAAATAATGAAAGGGGCTATAATACAATCTCCAAGCCCATAAACATATGAGCTCAAAACCACTAAATCAATAAGCTCCAAGCTCCAATGGACACCAAATAAAGTCTAAAAACAGCCATAAATTAAACCCAGGATCATTTTAAGATGCATTAGTTTCGTCAATACAGTACAAGCGTACAGCTGCTACAGCAATATGTGAATAGTCTCATCATCAGATAAGCTCTTAGCACCTTTATTTTTACTAGAAGTTGCAACCTTTGGCCTTAACGTTTCACAAAACCTTCTTTTTTTAACAATTTGATAGCAAAGTGCACCTTAAAGGAAATGAAGCACTATGAACATAATGAAACCATAAGAGAAGTTTGGAATGACAGTACCTTGTTGCCTTTGCTACCTTTTACATAGTTAGGCTTCCATTCACAATCCACACCAACAACTTTACACCCTTCAATATAAGAAGTCGCTTTTTGCAGACTATCAGCCTCATCAACCCAAATAATGTCATCTATGAACAATTCGTGCAAATGCAGATAATGACTCTGAAGAGGATGGACCTCAGGTTCTGCAACCAGCAAAGAAAAATATAGGATAACATTCATGTCTTTCTGGATCCACAGCCCTACATATGGACCTATCTTAATTTTGGGTGCTTTGTTTGATAAACAAGAAAATTAATTTCATTAACAGCAAGTGTCACCTTCTTATCTTGCACAACAGATCATCAAATATAATTTCAGCTACAAGCAAACATGTGAAATTATAAAGAAAAGGTTCTGAAATACATTAAATATGGTACTTGATGCTTCAGATATTAGGACAAACAATTGCTTAATATCTATAGCAGATTACACAAGAGTACAAGACCAACACTAAAGGATGAAACCAGGCATTCAACTGATAAAACACTAATCATTAATACAATATAGTCAAAGATCACCAGATACAATATTGTTAAAGGTCTAAAGCCTAAACGACCCAAAGGTCAAGATAATTTTCCAGATTTTGAACCTAGACCCAAATATGCTGGGTAAAAGAAATCAGTTTATCTTTTTTATGATAAATTTGTTCTGTATTATTTTTGTGGATAGACTTATAATTCAAAATAAGTGAAATCTGTTAAAAAGTTTTTTTTTTGTTTTTTTGTTTTTTTTTTAATAAATTTATTATTCCCTCCCTGATTGCTGATCTTCAAGAAATTTGATAATCAGCTATAAGTCTATAACTGTGTGATGTGTGTCTGGCAAGGAAAAATGAAGGTCAAACAAAAGGACCAAACTTTTACCTTTAGCTTTCACGAATCCTTCCAGTGAGTAACGTTCACATAATTCATCAACCTTCTCAGAGTAGCCAGCCTCCATCGCCAAATAAACCTTTTTGATGTATAAGAAAGGTGTTAGGTCCTAGTTAGTAGAAAAGTATGCATTCAAGCAGTTAGTGAAACACCAGCTTTCCTAAGTAAGCATAATAGGTGGCAAGAGTATTATTCAGTAGTCATAGAGAGATTTGTTTTCTAACATAGTCAAATTTTCTTAGAGATTGCAGAAAAAAGTTAAATTGGAATAAAGAAAAAGAACATAGCAAGCAAGCCAGAGCATTCTAGAATCAAGTAGACATTAGCCAATAAGCAACTCAATATATATACATACATATATATATATATGTATGTATGTATATATAAGCAACTCAATATATATATGTACATATATATATATATATATATACATATATATAGATGTATGTATATATGTATATATATATATATATATATATATATATATATATATATATATATATATATATATATATATATATATATATATATATATATATATATATATATATATATATTTGTATGTATGTATATGTATGTATGAACAAATCCTCAAATTACTGGATGGATAGAAGATGAATTATTCATCCAGTTTAAAGCTTCGTGCAAAGGAAGCAGCTTACATCACACTAGTGGATGAACGGATTAAACGAGAAATTAACAATATTGGAGTCATTGGTTGGGTAATGAAAACAAAAGATTGAAGCCAAAGCTGGCAAACCCCTTGATAAGCTATTACTACCTCCGTTTCACAATGGATGTACTGTTTTGACCTTTTTACTTTCCAACACACCACTTTGACCATTAATTCATGTATAAATTAATTATTTAAAAAAATATATATTATGTTATGAAATATAAATTGACCATTCCAAATATATTTAATAGCACAAGAAGTCAAAACAGATCATCTATTGTGAAATAGATGTAGAACCGTAGAATTAAAAAAAGTTAAGTGCTTAATCAGAAATAGACCAGCTAAAGTGGTTTTGAAATATGTAAATTAAGTGCTCTGAAAGAAGCTGTTGTTAGAAGCTGTAGTTGGAATCACAAGAATGTATTTATTAGGTTTGGGCTCAAACTAATTTCCAAAACCTGCTCACCAGATATTCAAGAAGCTGTCTATCATTCTTCGTCCTCTCTTCTGCAACATCCCAGCATCCTTTTTCAGCTAATGTCTTCAATGAGCTACAATTCAAAAAATATTATTTTCATTCATGATTCAAATTTAATAAATAAATAAATAAAAAGGTGTTAGCTTATGAGGAAACATTTATGCAGGAAAATTCACCTTTCTTTACATTTATGGTAAACATCTGGGAATTCCTCTTGTAAATTGTTCCTCTTTATAATCCCATATGCAGGTTTTAGCATATTCATCTTAACGTATTCCTGAACAAGAATACATAACATTGACTTACCCATGTATGATGCCCATTTCTCTGCTGCTCTAAAGTCTTTGTTCTCCAACATTTTAAATAGAAGAGATTCTCCCGAGTGACGAATATCAAATTGTTCCAACAAAGAGACGGCAGTCATATATGACTGAGATTCTATGTGTTGATGAATATAATTCTCCATGAAAGCTTCAGCTTTGTCATAAGTACAGTACTTTGCAGCTGAATTGTGTATAGCTTTTTCAACATTCACCAACTTCAAATCAACAGCTTCAATTAGCTTTAGAAGTATTCTCTCATCATGGATGACAACGCCTTGAACAACATCGAGAAATAACTGTGCAGCAAGATCTTGTGCTTCTAGCAAGTCAGCGGGATTGGTATTGGATTTCAGGAATTTACGAAGAGCAGATACAATCAAGTGACTGAAGCCATCAGCATATGATTCGAATACTGGAAGCACATATAGGCAACGGACAATAAAAACAGCTGGTCCAGGGTGAGGGGCATTTATGAGGGCTAAATTGACTTGTTGTTGCAGAGCACGGAATTTTTTGGTTGCTTTAGACTTCCCTATAACACCAAAATATAAAAGTATGTCAGTCACCTCTTCCTCTGTTTGCCTTCTTTGGCAAAGGAGGCTATTTAAAAAATAATATAAAGTAGGACTTGACTGCTCTACTTGCAATTCCTAGTTGCTTCATTAACATCAATTTTAATCAGCCAAGCCTGAATCAGTGTTCCTTTAATGATAAACACAACTGTCGACTAATAAAATTTGTAAACAAGCAAGAGAACTGCATGACTAATGATAGGCACTATACTGTAAGCTACCAGGAGAGGGAGGGGGGGAATTAATTACATCCAGAATTTCAGATGCCCATTACATTAATTACTCGAAACAACTCAGTAAGACAGGAAAAGGCAAGAGTCCACAAGACAATGGTTAATTCACAAAAAAAAAAAAAAAAAAAAAAAAAAAAAAAAAAAAAAAAAAAAAAAAAAAAAACATTTAAAGAACATGAGAAATTATCATGATTAACAACCACCTAATAATAGTGTGCAGCAGAAGAGTACTACCGTAGATATATGATTCTTTTAATAAAAAAAGAAATACAACGGGTGAAACGCATGACAAATCAGAAAATGCATGCAGGCTCAGAGCCCCCGATTGCTCATCTTGCTTCACATCATCATGCTCCACAACTCTTTCTTCAAAGCCCATGATACAATTGCTGAAGACCCTAAACAGCACAAAGAGTTTCCAATTCGAATGAACATGATTAAAATTAGAATTATAAGTTTACACAAGACATAAGTCAGCCATCTTTGATTTAAACTATGAGATCTAGCACAAAATTTTCATGAAACTGGCCAGACATCACATGGCACATCAGAAGAAAATATTAGACCAAGATATAAATTTCAAAACTTTGAGTCACTTAGCATCAAGGCAAGAGGACCAGAGTCTCTTATCAAGATAAAAAAAATAGAGAATAGAGTTGCCACCAGACTGCCAGAAGTCAATATAGTATACCTATCAAAGGTTCAAGATTCAAAAGAATAGAAATGGTAAGAAATATACCAGCAAAGGAAAGCAAAACATCTCTAATTTTATTCACATGATTGAACAAGGAGTCTCACAAATTGATGCTGCTTTCTTGTGGATCCTAAAATTAACTCTTTTTTTTTCTTTCATAATATGACAAAATAGTTGCATCTTCTATTAAGCTATCCCTCCAAAATTTGGTACTGAACAATCTGATTTGCTCAGTAACCACTTACAGGATCAAACAACATATCTGACTTTGATCCTACAACAATAATGTCATTTTCCAAGTATGCCAACCGTACATAGGTCTTGGTCATTTTAATCGGAAATACCATATTCTACATTAGACAGTCTTGCATGGTGGACCGAGGAGTATAGGAACTCATTTTGACATCAGAGAAATTCATATAAAAAGCAGGAGCTGAAAGTACTATCAAAGTTTCATGACCACAACAGCAAATACAAAAGAATGATTGAACACCAAGATAAGAAAACTCTGAAAAGATGAGGCATACTTGAAGCTTGTGTGAGAGTGAATTGACAACATTAGCTCTAAATTTGGAAAATGATACTGTTTGTATAGGAATGAGAGAGAGAGAGAGAGAGAGAGAGAGAGAGAGAGAGAGAGCTACTGAAAAAGCATATCCATGTGAGAGCAAAAATCTGTCACCATGTTATCCTATTGGAGAAAATACTTGGGCAATAGAAAATCAGAAATCCAATACTTTGCGCTGCGAAGTCAGGAATTTGCTAGAGTGATAGGTTTATTAGGTATTCAAATACCTACAAGTCAAGATGAATTCAATTCCAAATTTAACTAGCCAGCATAACTAGATTAGGCATCAAATTGAGAGACCCTTACTTTATCACTAATTCATCTGATGCTTGAACCAGAACATCTAAAGAGCAGACAAAGAAACAAACATGTGTAGTCACTCCTTTGTTTTATTCCAGAAGATCTTTGGCACAGGAAAGATACTTAATCAGCTTGTCAAAGACAATACTAACGTTTCTTTGATGGAATGTGTTTCAGAACAATATGTTCTATCTAGACTTCCTTCGTTAAGGAAAATTTGTAACAATTCCTGTAGATGAAAAATAATTTGCATTGAGTGGTAGGCCAAAGCTACAAGCACAATGATCTCCATAAGACTATAACCTACACAGCTACCATATAATCTATACCGAGCCTCTAAAAAATTAGCAAAGGAATCGTGTTAGAGTTCTCCTTAAGAGTGAAACCTTGTTAAGAAAAAGCACATACACAAACGCTCCTGAAAACAACATAATAACTATTTACATTCATAGTCCTACACAACTATTTTTTTATAAGGCGTCCGAATTGAAATATCAATATCATCCATCACATAAACTACATAGGTTATCAAAGGTAACAAATTTAAATCAGCAACCTACTCTGAAAATTGGTGTGTATTGTACACAATATAACAAAAACTCATGTCCAACGAATTCACTCTTTGTTGAAGAAACTATTCATCCAGCCATCGGCTATAAATAGTCAATGGACGCTGGTGCAACAATTTAACAGAAGATAAAGCAAAAGATCACCTTAAATCACTTATACAAGATAGAAAATTATATTTTTGACCAGAATTTAGCCTCCAAGACTCTCTTATAAACTAAAAAATTGGCTCTGAATTAAAAGATAGATTACAACTTTGAAACCCAAAAGTCCAAAACTATCATTAAAAGAGCTTGCATGAAAAGATCCACTTCTAATAATGAACAAAAAGGCCGCAATAAGTCAACACCTAAAAAAAAATATGAAAACACACCAAATTTGTAGCTCTCTATACTACTAGTATAAAAGTTAAATCAATCATC
Source organism: Chenopodium album (assembly GCF_948465745.1). Taxonomy (NCBI): domain Eukaryota; kingdom Viridiplantae; phylum Streptophyta; class Magnoliopsida; order Caryophyllales; family Amaranthaceae; genus Chenopodium; species Chenopodium album. Next base: position 6,652,179 of record NC_137855.1, read on the forward strand.
TTTTTCATCTTATGCTACATTCAATTTTTATTTATTTTAATAAAATCAAGATGCTATTATAATTTCTGAGACCCACAAATTAAACATTAAATAACAGCCAATTTCACAGAAATAACAAAATATAAGAACAAATAGCACAATTTGCAAATTATGCAATGTGGGTATGATAAAAAGAGAATCAAAGAGTAGTACTAAAACCAAATAATTGCAGATAAAGCAAGAAACACAAAGTGGGTATGAAAGCAATCATCAAAATAAGAACAACAGTATGAAAATAGCACAAGATTGTGAATAACCAAACCTGAAAATTTTGCCGAAACAGAGAAAAGATAGTGTCTTTTCTTTTCTTCAGTAATTTAGAAATAGAAAAATGAAGTACAAAAAAATGGGATTTTTGGTTTGATAATATAGTAGAAGGGCCTTTTGCCAACTAACCTTAATTTTCTGTACCTCCTTTTTGATGGGATTTGATGGGGACTTTGGGTGGTTTTTGGATAAGAAAAACCCTAAAAAATCATTAAAGAATAGGAGGAGTACAACATTGAAATTTGTCCGAAATGCGGCGGTGTTGTAGACCCACCGGGGAACGGGATCTTTCCATCTTAGGCAATTTTGATTTTTTTTTTTTTCTTCAATATATAGAGACTAGAGAGCCATAAGGAATAGTGATTAATAATTCATGTTAACGCACATAAAATTTGATTATGAGATAATATTACGACTTTTATTTCATCTTTGGTACAAAGTATAAATTGGCTATCATAGAAGATAATTTAATTATTTGGCCGAATTCAAGTGGTTAAGTCGTTGCACGTAATTTGAGTAGTTCTTTTTTTTTTTTGAAAAAATAATTTTTGTAGTTTTATAATTACAAATTGTTATTTAAATATATATTTTGAGAACAAAAATTGGTTAGCCAACAATTAGTTAACAATTTTTTTTTTTTGAAAGAAATCCTAAAGGACATTAAATTTCATTAATAATAGCCATACGGCATCTACAATTGACAATTGACAATTGACAATTGACGATAATGAAAACGAATTTAACAAAATCAAACAAGAATTAATCGGGGAAGGGCTAAGAATCCAAATACATAAATATAACAATTCGGCACATTCTCGGTTCGTTGTCTCATACAACTTTTTGAGTGGATCCGTCGCCGCTTCGCAATTTTGTGATAAATAAAATTCTTGTGTTGATTCCATAACCTGAATCCGAGCCATAATCAATAGTAGCCCTGCACAACTAGAGACCAAATTAAACACAAATAAAACCTTGTCTTTCGAAGGAGTTCGAAAAACCTTATCTTTCGAAGGAAATCGAAAAAACCTTGTCATTTGAAGGAGATAAACTCTTTCTTTCGAGGGAGACATTATTGGAACCTAAGAAAAATAAAAAAAAAACTTAAAAGAAAATATAGATTGGGCTTTCCACCGGTGAAATCCAATAGAAGCCCCTTCAAAATTGACAATTGAAGCTAAAGTTTAGGAGAGAGAAGAGAGAGAGGAGGCTAGGGTTTTTAGTTTTTATCTTTTTTAGTTAACAAATTTTTTGAGTAGGTTTATAATTACAAATTGTTATTTAAATATATATTTGGGCATCAAAGTTTTCATTAATAAAAATATATTTACCTAATGCTCTAGATTTATAAGTTCTACCAAGTACTTTGCGGTTACGGGCCTGTTCACTTCACTTAATTTCAGTTCAGTTCACTTCAGCTCCTAATTTCTTCTCTCATAAAATATTCATTTCTGCTCCATTCAGTTCAGTTCAGCTCCAATCAGTTTAGTTCAGTTCAATTCAGCTCAGTTCAACAAATGTGAACAGACCCTAAAACTCAAATTTTACAATTTTAAGGTCATGAGTTCAAGCATTGATTTTAACCTTTTTATTATTAACATAGTGTGTAATCCGATCGTTGTTCCAGGTTTTACATTGAATACGGAGTATTTTTTTAATTAAATCATTTGAAAGACTTGTTGATATTTTAATTGTTAGTAAATTATAATAATACAAAATAGTAATAAATTATTTTAGATTATTTTTAATTTTATATTACGAATACATTCTAATATGCATTTTTATATTTAAATATATAGATTGAACATAATTTATTTGTAAGATGGTAATAAGTGTGTATTTATTCAATGAGGTTAGTGTTATCTTGTGTCAAAAAAAGGTTTAGTGTTATGAGGCACAATTTTTTTGAGGAGTTTTGTTGGAGTGGGTCATTGACTCATTGCATCCACTTGCATAGTTGCATGTACATCAGTACATGTAACAATTTAGGCTCCTTGTAAAAAAAGGTTTAGTATTTTTTTACTTTTTGCCAATGAATGAACCAAATTTTACTAACATTTGTTATCCAATTGCTGTGCATTATCTACCATATTAACTATTAAGCCGTCAAATGACAATTTTAATAGATGTAATGTATGGCGTGTAGCTGTGTAACGCAAATCCCTTCCTTTATTTCTATAAGATTGTTCCATACCCTAAAAACGAATGTCTTTAAGAAATTGCTCCATATCTTTAATTTAAAATTTTCCTCCCACGCAACCTCATTTGATGTCTCTATCTAGCTTATTATCAACAATTATGTACACTTTAATTTGTTCTTAGTATTAGGAATAGAGGGAGTAACTAATACTACTCGTGGTAAGTAATACACCACAATAGGATTGCTAAAATAATGCACACAAAATCCAAAAGATGCCAACACTACATAATGACTAGAAATGGTAGGTGATACGAAAATTTAAGCTAAGATTTGGAGGCTCAAATTGCATGGTGCATGATGTGTAATGCATATAGAAAAGTTGACACTTGGGGTATATAAGGTCCCATGGGATTGCATCATGCAATATATACCATCATATTTTTTTGTCATTTGTTACCAATAACTAACATTTCTTACAAAAGTTCTAGTACAAAATTGACATGAACACATGATGTATATGTCTACTTTTGTTTTTTGTTTCCTTTTGCGTGATTGTCTATGTCCCAAATCCAATTTAATTATTGGTTTATTGAGTAAAAAAAAGCAGTGTTTTTTCTTTGTTCAAATAAGCATCGAGTCCAAAACAAGATGTACAGATTAATAGCTACTCCATAATAAGAAGTGAATTATACTGTCTTCTTATTTTCTTGGGACACTTATATCGACATAAGGTATCAATCCTTCTATTTTACCTCTTACCATCCGATTTCGTTGTGTATTTTCTCTTTAAAAGAGTGTCAATCAAATTAGTTTCCCATCCGATCCCTTACCTATATGAATAGCTAGTATTGAGAATTTTTCCCATAGATAATTTTCCCCTCCGATCCCTTACCTATAATAGCTAGAATTGAGAATTAAGACGGGAAATAATTGTTATGTTTAATCTATGCTTAACTATCTATTATTTTCTTTTATACACGCACATGAAATTGGATTGATTCCTCTTAATTTTTACATCTATTAATCGTCGAAGTGAAAATATTAACAATATTTTTGAAAAATATGATCCATCCAACATAGAAAAGTTAAAGAGCTAAAGTGTAATTAGTAATTAGTAGAGCAGTTGACATGATAATGGTAGCTGTTGATGTTCTATTTGGTCACCAGCAAGTGATTGACATTTTAAAATTATCCATGTGCATGGGCGGATGGGCCTATCATGATCATGAATTACTTTGACGCAACTTCAAGGTATATGCCATAATCATCAACAATTTGATTGAAATTTTCAGAAAGATACAAATAAACAAAGTATTAGTAGACGTCCATTAGGAGTGATAAGTCATCTTTGGACATCTTTATAAAACTGATTCACACAATGATATGAGTTTAGAATAAAAAATAAATCAGAGCGGTTAGTACGGTTAAAACTTGATTCTTAATACTTTGTATTATCGTATATACCGTGGCTTGGTTATTGTAATATTGTTCAAGGTTGAATTATTTTTTATTTATTTAATACAGAAGAGGTTTGGTAAAACTCATACACTCATACCCACCAGGTCAACCCTCTTATTCTCTTAACCCCATATCTTGAACGTTTAGCATTTTGAGATTTGTGTTTAAAAACTGATTTTTCTTAAACAAACATGTCCCCAAAAAAAAACAAAAACCTTATACTTCGTAATATATAAGGACAAGAAGAGAAGGAAAAAAAAAAACTTTTACCTACTCCACTATATTAGTTGTAATCTTTATCACACCATGCTTTAAAAGTATTTCATGTACATAAGACGTAACAAGTATAATAAATATTTCGTGTATTACCATGAGTATGCATTTATCTTTTAATATTGGAATTTGTCATCGTTCATGCATAAATATCCATGTGTATTAGCACGAGTATGCAAAATAGCAAGAGGTTTAGCCTTGTCAACCACACACTTCAATTCTCCAAGCTAGTGTTGAAAACACCCCAAGTATTTGCCCGCTACATGTTAACTGCTACGAATGATGGTAGGTAAGCCACCAGATGGTAATGAACAACAGCCAATTTGAGGGAAGTGGTCGATAGGACTCTCAAAAAATAAATAAAGGCCCAATGTTCTTAATTGCATAATTTATTAATTTGGCATACAAGATCAACACAAAGTTATTATCTAAGAGGAAAGCCCATATCACAACTTTTACTAGCATGGACATTCACTAATTCTGTAATTCAGTGTATGTCCAAGAGCACTAGCATTTCAGTATATCAGCTCGATCGGCAATTCTGCAAATGAAGTCCAGTTGCTGTATCACCTGTATGAATACATTTGTAAGCCAAGCATGCAAAAACTGAGTTTCTAACAGAGCACAACACTTCACAAGCACCAAAAGTACAGCAAAAAAGAGAGACGATTACTCACAGATTGATAGGGACATCTGATGATCAAAAAGAGATTTTCATCAAGATGACGTGCTCAATGAAGACACATCTCATTTATCAATCAAATTTCTGGAGTTTTGGCCTTCATCTGAGATTTTAAATTGAACATACAAGGACAGAACCAAGAAAAAAGTTAAAAAAACCATTCTAGTAAAAATCATATCGCTTCATCATAACACGGACAATCAACAAACAAGGTTTATTGGATTAAAATGTTATAAACAAGAACTAGAAATGAGACAGGAAAATAAACCTACCGGTTCATCACCTTCATGATACAGTCCACACAGATGAAATTCGATTGCTTTGTTCTTCAACAACACATAGTGTTGAGCTTTGACTGATCAGATCTGCAAAACACCAATTAAGTACTAAGAAGTAATTTTTAGCAATGACAATGTTAATGAAGTAAGTGAAACAAACTTCTAAACTACTCCGTACCACGTATACTTACCCAACAGCTACAACTTCCATGTTTCCACTCCTACCTACGACAGTCCAAGATTTGCACCAGTACCCAAGTTCTGCGGTATGGTAAGTTTGACAGGATTGTATGCAAGTATTACGCCAATGACTCTGAACTGTCCATATGAACTACAGTCAATAACTTCCAATGAAAGACCTGAAGATGATAAGGAGATTGTTACGAAGATGTAATATTATATTGATTGATCACATTGACATCTACACTTAAGACAATAGTTTGTACCGCTTCAAAATATTCTGCTTCTTTCCCCATTCTAGCATCAATATCCTTGGCCAATGATTTCTCTGAATCGGGAAGCATAGGTAGGTCACCCTTATTCACCAAAGCCTACATAAAAAACATCAAATTTGCCAGTAGGAAACAAGCAGTAAAGGAAGGATAATTGACAAATTATCATGTTTTCAAGATAAAACTCATCAACTACAGCCATTTATATTTCCATTGGGGTCACTGGACACAAAATTTGGACTTGCATGAAGGGCACAAGACAACGAAAATCAAAACATCAAACCAGATATTTTGATTTCTATCTTCAAAGGGTCTTTTTGTAAGAACATATCTAACTCTATTTTATAAGATACTCAGACAATGCGACAACTAATTCTGGACAGAGTATAACTATTTACTGCAGTTTCTTTAGCAAAACATGGAGAGTAGGAAGATCCCAGCATTTGTCAATTTTTATTGACATGAACTTGATCCTTAGTACATCATTATAGCTATTATTTTATCGTTGACTGAAAATCACCTGCCAGCTTCATGTAAAGTGCTTTGACTTACAAATTTAAACAAGATTGCTTACCAACACAAAGCCTTCACCAGAATCATCAAATTTGATCTCTCTGAGCTTCAATAGCTTGTGCTGCTGAATGATGACTGATATACGTAAAATGGAGCAGAAAAGTCCAAATTTCTGTAATAAATTAAATTTATAAGATTCACAAAAGCAAGAATAAAGAATCATTACACTTTTAACTTCACCATTGAATTTTGCAAGTATAGGTACTTTTCTTTTTTTTTTTTTTTTTTTGGGGGGGGGGGGGGGTGGGGTGTACCTCTCTTGAGAAACCTTGGAGAAAAGTACATTCAAATTTAGGGAACTTCTTCCTATGATGTCTAGCAAGTTGTGCTATCAACTGCATAATCAACAAGTAACGATCACCAATAAGTGCCAAAAGGACAAAGACAATGGAACTATAGCACTGTCTATACAAAATTAGAACTATAGAGGTATCAATCAATATACCTCAATCTCCTCACTGGTGTAACCATCTAGCTGGCTCTGTTCCTGCCAAAAAAGCCTACTGTAAGGGAACAAGTTTGCAAAAGCCACAAAAAATCATTTAGAACCACCTAAATTAACATTATTCATATAATTACCAACCTCATCGATCCTTAATGAAGATGTCATCCATCACTGATTTACTGCATTTTTAGCACTTGTGTACAGAGTCTAGAAAGACTACTATGTTTCTAATTGTTGCCCAAACGCCTAAAGCAATATGAGTATATACCATGCAAACACAATAATAAATCTATGCTATGCTCAAAAGTGCACTCTAGTTCATCAGCATAATCATCATTCAAAAAAGCAACTGTTTCTTCCACTGTTAAAACATATTGAGCTAGATCTGTTAGAAGTTCGCACAATCCACTCATCTAGAAAAAGTAGTCACATTGTCTCAGGCTCTCAGCTACTCAATTTAAGTGCGGGTATATTAGGAAATCCAATCACAATCTATTTCTATTCTAGAATATATGACATAATATATGTGACTCTTAATACCAAAATGAGAAAGTATCATGTTCCATTCCCTTAGGGTCCAAGTAATTCTAAGTCATACCAACATTTCAGATAATGATTGGCTATTTGGCTTAATGTCAGAAATTTGTACTTGCTACTTGCTAATTCTTGCTTTTTCACCAAAATATAGGAAAAATATCATGTTAAGAAAGTAAACTGGAAAATGCAAATATCCTACCATGATTATGCTACAAGACTGTTTATGGTAGCTCTTTTTCCCAAAATAGAGACCAATATTGTGAAGCATACAAGCAGCTTCAAGATACTCAAAATCCTTCTCATCAAGACACAATTCAACAGTTAAGCGATCTTCAAAAACCTTGTTGTACTTCCTCAGACCTTGAAATACATCCTACAAAGATTATTCAACAATACACTCATTAGCAGTTTAGCACAAACATTTTAATTGGTCTTACAGTTTAATCAGAGCTCCAACAAGTAATACCTTCGCGATAGCAGAACACTGAACACCATTCTTCATCCTATCATTCCCATTAAACCTCATAGCAAGTCTCATCACCGATTTCCATCTAACATTGGCATTTAAATCCAACCCCGGAAAAGCCTCAGACGCCATCTCAGCCACTACACCCTCTCCCAACGCGTACCTGGAAACCTGCATCTCACTAATCCCAAGCAACTCCATAATTTCTTCCAAAAGAATCGCGCCCGCCACAATGAACTCCGACCTTTTACCAAAGAACCCGTCTCTTCGAGCCTTCTCCCTTTCACTAAACCCTCCCTCACACAATCTCTCAACAAGACCCCTCAACTCCTCCCTACTAAACCACCACCAATTCCTCCTCTTACCTTCCCCCAAAACCCTAATCTCTTTATCCCCATCATCACATCCATAACCACACCAAATCGCCTTCTCAATTGCTCGAATCGTCCCGGACGATCCAATTGCAACCTCAAACCCTAAATTCTTAACTTTCCCAACCAACCCAGATCCTTCAATCAACTCACGAACATAATCCCTAACTCCAACCAAATCATTCTCCCCAAATTTCTGGGTCAGCATCAAATGCCCTAATCTCAAAGAATCAGCATAAACAACCTCCCCATTTTCCCCAACCACAAATTCAGTAGACCCACCTCCAATATCTACTGTCAAAACCCTTTTATCATAAACAGGTAAAAATTGAAGCACACCAACATAAATTAACCTAGCTTCTTCAACCCCAGATAAAACATTCACTTGAAAATCAAAACCCAGAATTTCTCTCACCTCTTTTAGGAAGATACTCCGGTTTCCAGCTTCTCTAATGGCGGAAGTTCCAACCACCTTAATATGAGTCACATTGTTGTACCTTAAAACTTCTTGGAATTTCTTGAGGGATTCAATTGCTCGGAGCTGGGAATCCGGCGAGATTAACGACGAAGAAGATGAACTGCGACCCAATTCGACGGCGTCGGAGTGAGTGTAGATGGTGGTGAATTTGGCAGTGGTGGGTTCGAAATGGATGATCAAGAGTTTGAAGGTGTTAGTGCCCATATCAATGGAGGCAAAAATGTTTTGGGATTTAAGTGGGATCGCCATTTTTGCGGGTTTTTCGGAATTTTGTGGGTTTTGATTGGTTTTTAAGGGGTTTGGATTTTTGAAAATTCGGTTTAACGGTTTTTGGAATAGTGGATTTTGAAATTTTGATCGAGTTGGGGCTTGGGTGATCATCAATTGAGAACGCAATTTGTTTTGTCAAGAAACGTTGCCGTGTCGTATGTGATGGGTCAGGTAGAAATATCATGTGTTATTGTGTTAGGCAAAAATGGCTGTTGTAGACCTTGTAGTACTCCAACACTTGGGGCCTTCATATCAGTTCAGTTCAGCTTCAATCAGTTCAGTTCAGTTCTCCAATTAGTTCAGTTCACTTCAACTCCTAATTTGCTTCTCTCATAAACTATTCATTTCAGCTATATTCAGTTTAGTTTAGTTCTGTTCAGCTCCAATCAGTTCAGTTCAATTAAGCTCCAATTAGTTTAGTTTAGTTCAAACTCCAATTAATTTAGTTAAGCTCAGTTCAGTAAATGATAAAATAAAAACTTAGTCACTTTCATATGTTTCATTTTACGGTTACATTTGAGAAAGATCTCTAGAGGTCGCCCCTCATCCTTGAGTGTGAGGTTCGATTCTCATCATGTATGTACTATATCTCTAATGAAAAGGCATTAATCACTTGTAGCTTTAGTAGGTTTCACATGAGTGACTGACACATACTATTTTCTACTATTATTTATAAAGGGATAATCCGTAAGATGTTTCAACCTGGCAAGACTTTTCTCCTAACCAACCAAAAAAAAAAAAAACACTAGTTAAGCATGTAGCTCTAACTATTTATTATTTTTGCAAGCAAGGACCTCAAAAGCAATGTTGTTGTTGTTGCTATAAGAAAGAGGTATGATGATTGAGGAATATGTTTCTATGTGAGTAACAATTAGTTGTAAGAATATGTAACTATTATAATGAAACAAAGAGAATATGTTTCTCTAAAAAAAGTGTAAATATTATAAAGCATGAAACGAAGGAAATATGTTTTTATGTGAGCAACTATTAGTTACGAGAATAAATATTAGGAAAGTTTGTTTAAAGAAAAGCTGCTAATATGAACAATTGTTTAACGTCACAAAGAGAAGCTGCTAAAATGGTAAATGAAAATTCAATAGCTACTTAAATTCTAATATAAAATTGATAGCTTTTGTGAAGCATTTGGTTCAAAATAAAAGTTATAGGTTGTAGAAATGTAGAGAAGTAAAAAAAAATAAAATAAAATGCGTAAACTACATTTATTTAGAGGTAATGGATATTGGTTCTAAAAAATACTCTATATTGATAATAATTTACTTGAATTATTTTCCAACCTTAAAAGAGTTTTACTTACTAAACATGCTCTAATATGTGAATAATGTGGTCTCCAAAATTGTGAGAATGAAGAAAAGGACCTTGAAGGTCAGATCGGTTGATTACTTGATTATGTTCAAATTTGCATGATGTTAAAGTTGTTATTATTGGTAGGACAAATAACAACTGAAAGAAGCATTATACGTAGTATTTAACATTAAATTTTCTTCCTATCATATCAATCATATGTGATCTTTTTTTTTTTTTTTTTGAAACCAATCATATGTGATCTTTAATCATTCATATAGCTGATAGATTATTTAAGCTATTGATAAATAATACAAGTACGTAGTAGTACTTCATTTTATTAATTTATTATATATAAGTCCACTTATTAAAATATTCTGCTATGCAACGAATTTTGGTCGTTGAATTGGTAGGTATATTTGTTGAGCTCTTTACATATTTTTATTTTTGTAGGAGACCACTTATCTAAAGTTTTTTCTTATTAATTAATAGGAAAGATTATTTAATGATAAATAAGTATAAAGACTAGTGCATTTCCATAATACGATCCATGATGCACACAATTTTATATTTTTTGTTTGGTAAGGGTAAGTTCTTATCATTTGGAACTGGTCACAGGTCGATCCGCATCGAATTAACGAATTAGGTATTTTAAGAGTGGGGGGAGGGGGGGAGGAATAATGAATCCTTACTCTCAAAGTGCCCTTATGAAGAATTATACCTTCTACCTTTAAGGTTAAAAGATTTTTTCCTTAACAATAGGCCAACACTTAATTAGTCAAAGACACATATAAACACATGTCACACATACTTCAAAATTCAAACACATGTATGAATGCTAAAAAATGCTGTGTTGCGTATTGCTAATTATATTTTTTTAAAAATCGCTTACATTATTACCAAGTCTTATACTTGTATTTAATTATTTATGTACAGTATTTGTTTGTTTGTACATGTGAGGCCAAGGATCAATCAATCAATCAAAGCCTTAATCCCAAAAGTGGGGTCGGCTAACATGAACCAAATATGATTATTCCGTGTAATCATCAACATAAATCTTTCTCCTCCATCCCTTACGATCCAAAACTTCATCCTCACGTAAATCCATGCACTTCATATCCTTCCTCACTCCTTCCAACCAAGTCATTTTTGGTCTCCCTCTTCCTCGTTTAATCCCTCCATGATCCCACTCTTCGCACCGGTGCACCCACGGGTCTCCGTCTTACATGTCCAAACCAACGCAGACGATTTTCCCTTAATTTATCTGCAATGTCTGTATCCTAGAAAAATGTAAATTGTAGGATGACCCTTCGTCTCTTCCAAATACTCTACTTTAGGCAAGTATCAAACCTCCATCACCCACCATCTAACCTCCATCTATCAAATGAAATGCCGATCCTAGTCACTTCATCTTAAATTAAAAAAAAAAAAATTCAGTAAAAATAATTTCTATTCGGCAAAAATAATTTCTATTCATCAAAAATAATTTTAGTTTAGTAAAATTAATTCTATTTAAATAAAAAATAATTTAAGATCAGCAAAAATAAGGTGAAATAAATAAGGCATAAGTACTAACTTAGTGGTAAGAAACAATGATAAGGGCGTTCCACGAGAAAAAGTCAATAGAAAACCTTTCAAAATTGAACATTCGATCCTAAGGTTTTAGAAAGAGGAGAAAGGAGAAAGAGATTTTTTTTTTTTGGTACACCTTTATTATGTTTACGTTCTTATTCATTAACTTATTTATTTATATAATTATTTACCTTCAATCAACCAAAGATTGTTTCTAAAAAAAAAACCAAAGATTTAATTTTTATTTTTGCCTTTTATTTCTTAAAACCAACATTTAAGGCTTATATTCCGTAAGAAAAACATTAATTTTTAAAAAAAGTATTTAATTTCAATTTAATAAAATAAAATTGATTAACATTATTTAACATTGCTTGAATCTATGTAGTTTTGAATACATTTCGACTTCAATTGATTTTTTTTTTTTTTTATCGTTGCCAAGTTAAGAAAATGGCTTAGAGCTAGGCATATACTTGATCAGGCTGAACCATAAGGGCTAGTCAGGTATAACATGATAATAACCCTACATGTGGTAGGCTCGGTATGACATGAGAGACAAGCAGATGGAGCATGGCCATCACGAGCATCATTTTCAAATTTAGCCAATAGCTCGAGGTGAACACAATGAGTTGACCGACCCATTCATTTTACAATAAAAAATATAAGGAGTATATTAAGGACGCTGGACACTCAAAGGCTTGGCACACAACTGACACAAATTGTTTTGTTTTTTTTTAAATGGTAAGATACAAGATGAGGAGTTGAATCCAAGTCAAACCTTGGAGGGACTAACCATCCCTCTACTCCTCACTCCTCGCACAACCGGCACAATACGAATACAACACGACTTTTTCTTAAGACAATTTGTTTGAACACGAGACACAATGACCCGGCCGTGCCTGGCTCCAGTAAAGAGGAACAGGCGGACTTGCGGAAGTGGAGAAAGGCAGAAAGCGATTCGAAATTTCAAATTCCTAGCACGCCCTCCCCCACCACCAAGTCCACCACCATCTTTAATCTCTGGAAGTCCATAAAAATCCTCCGAAAACCCCAGAAAATGTACCAAAATGTCATCTTCCCATCAATTTCCAGCAGACAATTAGAAAATTCTTTATACCCTTTATTGAATTCCTAAAAGGGTATTTTGTAGGAGAGAGAAATTGATTTTTTTTTTGGGTTGTGGTCGAGATTCAATTCTAATTCCACACTCAATGGTCAGAGCTTTTCCCATTTCTCTCTCATTTCGTTTTCTTCTTCGTTGCTTTTACTTGACTTGCTTGTGGAATTGGAATTTCTATTTCTTTGATTTTCTAAATTCTATGGAATTCCCTGTTTCTTCTTTATGTTATTGAATTTTATTTGTTTCTTGCGAATTTTGTGCTTACTTATCTCATCTCTTTCTTAAAACTTTGATGAAATGCCCATCACAATTTCTATTGTAGTTTCTACCTACCTTCCTCAAATATACAGAGTACAATACTTATTGAATAATTGATACGTGATTTTGTTATACAGAAGTATTATTTTTGTTATTGAAAGTTCGACTCATTTGTTACAAGAGGAATGACTCTAGGTTGAATGGTTGATACGTGATTTCGTTGTTACGGAGTAGTTTATTGGCGCTTATATCTAATTAGGGAGTGTATTATATAACAATTCATTGTATTACCATTTCAAAGCTGATGTATGTGAAATTAAAATATTTAGAATTGACATATTATAACAAATTAACTACAATTTAGAACGAATTTGGTGGTGCTGTCAAGATGTGTTAGCGTGACATTGTTACCAGGTACTATGCTGTATAACCTGTATTTAATACCATATGATATGCATAACCCTGAAAGACTGAAAAAAAGCACTAGTTACATTTCTTGACAAGTAGTTTTTTTTCTTTTTTTTCTTATTGAGATGTCTTTTTCTATGTTGTCTCGAGCGTTGACCATCATTTCACTTTTTGTTTTGGACAAAATAAATTTTTTGTTTGTATATTTAAAATATCAATATTTATGTGTATAATATTCATCAAATTTAAGTGGTCAATGCAATTATTAAAAATGGAGAAATATCTATATTTGTGAAGAATACAATTTGTATATGTATATGTACCATTACTATGATTGTTAGGCTTGATTATTTGGATGGGACATCTCTATATCAGAGTGTCCTCAATTAGTTAACTTGTGGTATTTATTCTTCCTCATCTATTTATTCATAATTGGTGCGAAAGAGTCAATAGGACACACGATTAACAAACGAGGGAGAGGGGGATTTGATCCTATGACTTATCCTACATAAGACCCTCACTCATTGCCACTAGGCCAAGACTTTGGTTTTCCCATCTATTTATAGATTATAAATATACAAAAACTTGATATATAATTAATTTGTATTTGTACACTCATGTCTTACTTGTATAGTTGTATTAGTGTATCTTATCTCATTTTGTCATGCTCTCTCACTTCCAAAGTGTTTGGTGACTAATTAGTTGATAACTTATATCAGTTGACCACTAGACCATGACTGATGAAATGTTCTTTTCAAGCCTCTACGCGTTTCTTTGGTTATGATCTCATGAAGCTAGTTGTTTTTAATATAATAATTGTTCATTAATATATTTTGGATACTCTCAAGTATCATATAACATGATTGACTAGATTATTTTCTACGTAAATTTGGCAAAATGTGCGGCTTACCCTGTTAAGATATTCAACTGTAACTATATTTTATACTAGTAAACGTTTTTTTTTATCGTAGTATCAAGCATGTGTATCTTTAGAAAAGACTTTACAAAGGCATAGCAGTTTTTGATAAATGATAATAATTTTGCTTGACTTTTAGTATACATGAAACTTTTGTTTTTATAATGAAGCTACTACGCGCTTTCATAGGGGTTGATTTGTTGCCTCGTACCCTATAAAACAATCAACTATTAGCAGTTTTTGGTTAGTACCCTGCTATTGATCTTTCTCTAGATAATCTGGTTGTAGTGATGGTACTCAAGAGACAATTTGGTGAGGATGCAAGTGATAATTCATCACTTAACAATAGCTCCCAAAGCCCGCCAACAAAAACTCGGAAGTGAGTGCATGGGTTTATTGTTTCCAAGTGTTCGTTGCTTTGTGTTTGTCTGTCAATATCTCTACTATGAATGATCAATGGCTGGTCTTGCATAGTAGTTTAAGGCTTGAAATGAGTTGTTGTAGTCAGTTTTTTTTAAGTATATCCGGTCTTACAATATTTTTGCAGAGTTGCTAACTATATAATGAAGGAAGTGTCACTGCAAGACATTGCAACACAAATATCAGCTATATTGGAACCTGCCCTTCGCAGAATGGTATGTTTTCATTTGATGCTTTTATCTTCCTGATCATGTTATGTTTTGTACATTTCGAGGGCTGCACCTCATGCCAATTTTGGCTGCAAATTTGCTTTTAGATTGTGTTGAGCTTTCTAAGTGTCTAGTAAGCTTTATAGCTATGCATTCTCTGTGTCACACCGCCTTATAGCCATGCATTCTCCCTGTCACTTTTAAAAGCTGCAGCCTGTTTGAACAACTTGACTCATGTATGGTATTGGTCAATTGGATATATCCATTTAAAGTCTATACTTCTTCAATGTGATTCGTCATTTTATTGTGGTCGTTTCATTAATCTTCCAAGGTTTTTTTTTTTTTTTAAAACCGTGTTGAGTATGCTGAATCCCTTGCTAGCAATAGTGATATTCATGTTTTAATATTAATTACTGTTATGAATTTTGAAAATTTATTACATGTACTGTGAACAGGTGAAGGAGGAGGTGGAGCCCCTGATATATTTCCTTCAGTCATCTCCAAGGTTAGCTCTGTGAGATACTTTGTTCTTTTGTTTATTTTCTAGCACCATGGATTGTGATCGGTTAATTGTAGCTGTTGCTTCTCATTCAATATAGCAGTTCTAAATTTTGATAGACACTTTCTAGTACAGTGGTTTTGTGGACAGATTAGTTGTAAATACTTCCTGCTTGTTTCTGGTAAAAGATATCATAATGTGACTACGACTTTCTTTGGAAAAAAAGGCTTTAGTTTTGAGCTTCGATCCTTAGGGTAGCTGGTCTTACTTTTGAACTGGATATTCTTTTTCAGGAGAACGAGGGCTAATATTGCAAAGGTTAAAGTTTTGTTCAAATTGTTTGTGTATTGATGTGTGATTCACTGTGTGTGTATGTGTGCATGGGTGTGA
The DNA here is from genome assembly GCF_948465745.1 of Chenopodium album. Classification (NCBI taxonomy): domain Eukaryota; kingdom Viridiplantae; phylum Streptophyta; class Magnoliopsida; order Caryophyllales; family Amaranthaceae; genus Chenopodium; species Chenopodium album. Next base: position 6,667,996 of record NC_137855.1, read on the forward strand.
TTTTGAATTTGGTAATAATAAAGAAAGATATTGGAGGAGATAACTGGAGTCTGGAGGAGTCATAATTTCCCTTAAAATAAAATAAAATTGTTACATTAGAGATTGTGAAAGGTGTACTAATTTGAGAGGTTTATGGACTTTCTCTAATACCCTTTAGTTTATAGATTATTTCTGTTTGTCCTGTTATTATTATTGAGTTTCTTGTTCTTTGGTTGCAGACATTCGCTTGGTATCCAGCAAGATTCATTTCCTTTAAGAAGCCTGCAATTGCTTTTTGTCAACAAATTGCCTTCTACTCTCTTTACAAATAGTAAGATTGAGGATGAGGAGCATGATCCTCTTCAAATAAAACTAGTTGATGCAAAGTCAAAGAGCCTGATCCAACATGGTCCGTTCTCCTCTATAAAGGTTGAGATTTTTGCCCTAAATGGTGATTTTGCTGCTGATGGGCGGGAAAATTGGAGTGAGAGTGAATTTAATGAAAACATTTTGCGTGAAAGAGAAGGTAAACGGCCATTATTGGTAGGAGAGACTTCCTTTTCACTTATTGGAGGTCTAGGAACCATTGGAAACATCACTTTTACTGATAATTCAAGCTGGGTGAGAAGTAGAAAGTTCAAATTAGGGGTTCGAGTAGTGTCAAGGGCTTCTCATGGTATTGGCATCAGGGAAGCAGTGAGTGAAGCTTTTATGGTATTGGATCATCGTGGGGAATGTAAGTGTCTCCTTTCTTTCCTTTTCACATCCACCCTATTTAGTGCCTATCTTTCCCTCAAGTATTTTTACCAAGCAACATAGCAGTCTGGTAGTTCAGAAAACCCTTTAAAGAATTGCAATCATAAAGTTTTGTGGTACATGCCTTTCAACATAGTTTATTTTGATACGACCAACTACAATAGATCTGTATCTGTATAATGATTTTATAGCTTAGCACCATAATAGTTGTCCATTTCCCAAGCAGGAAGCTTAACTTAGAAGAGATCAGACATCATATGTATGGCTTTTTTCTAAGCCCTTTCATTTTATTTATTCGGTTGACAGTTGCGTATAGGTTTGCTTCAATTTTCATTTTCTAGGCATTACTTGCATACTGTTTTGAATGTGTAGAGCCTCTAAACAAGCAATCCCCATCCCCCACAGTCCCTATAAAATGAAAAAAAAAAGGGTTAACTAATGGTTCTAGGGATTCATGATCATATAGATAAACTGCTATAGCCTATAGGATTTTATATACTGTCTGTCTAATAAACATGGAGAACAAAATACTTTTATGTCCACTTGGTTAATAACTGCACTGACTGAATAGGAACTACTAAATTATCTTTAAAATGTTTGCTTCAAATAGCTATGCTCATGATTCCATTGTAGTTTCCTAATTGTGTATTTATAATTTGACTTTGCAGCTTATCAGAAGCACAATACACCATCCTTGGATGATCCAGTTTGGCGTTTAAAAAAAATATCTAAACAGGGGGCATCACACAAGAAATTGGAGAAAAATGGAATCAAGACAGTAAAAGATTTCCTGATGCAATATCACATGAACTCATCTTTTCTACGAAATGTAAGAACATGGTTTTTGTATTTGGATGACCGTTGGAGAAAGTTGTGCTTCTATGCGGCCTAATATAATCATCTGTAATCTTTTGTTTCTAGGTCCTTGGGAAAGGGGTTGCTAATAGAACATGGGACATAATGGTGAAGCACGCTAATGAATGCCATCTAAACAACACATACTATAGTTACTTTAATGAAGCGGAGTCTGCTCAGCTCCTGTTCAACTGTGTCTACAAAGTCGTAGCTGTGAAGTTTGAAGGTCAAGATTACCAGCCTGTCGATACTCTTGATAATAGTCAAAAGGTGAGCAGAAAGTAGATCATAGGACTATGTAGGATATTTTTGCTACTATGAATTTTATTGGCTGACTTGGCTTGTGTAATGATTTGTCAGGTTCTGGTGGAGAAGCTAATGCAGTTTGCTTTCATAAATTTGAACCACCTGATTCCAGTTAACAATCCATCAGTTATTTCTACTTCAATGGAACCAACTGTTGAACAACATGTCTTTTTTCCTACTCCAAAGCTGGATTTACAGCATGATGCTCTTTCATTTATAGATCAAGGTAATATGTCAAGTTTGTTTTTGTTAGAAGTGGATGGGGGATTGGGAGTAGTTTGTAAAATTAGATATCTCTGTATATCTTTCTTGTGAGATAAGGATTGGTGCTTTAAGCTTCAGTGATATTGAAACTGGTTGAAATTCCAATTTAACAAGTGTTATGACTTTGGACAAGTTCCCGGGTTCATATGAAATTTTTTAGAACTTCCAATTGACTCCCCCCCCCCCCCCCCCCCCCCCCCCTTTTCTGGAATAATATGGAATAATATAGGATGCTATTCGTCCGTTGTTTACGCTGACAGCCTTCTTGTACTGCCATTGCTTAATATTGCAAATCTTGCAATATGCGTGCCTGCAGAAGTGTTTTTTTGGATGTGCTAGATCAGCAGTGGAAGTATTTATTGTGCAAGTTGACGGCTGAATTAGTTTAGGTCACTAGACTCACTACTACTCTAGGCTACTAATTGAGGAGCATGCTTTGTTATTGATCCTTTATTTATAATTTCTTATGTGGACTAGAGTACTCCTATTCTCGGATAGTCGGATGACTGCTCTTGCTCAATGTTCTTAAGCTCAATTTTTTTGCTTCTAATATTACTGCTATATTTGTACAGATCAACCGGATACGAAGTTGGATATTAATCTTTCAGATTCAGCATCATACCCCTGCACAATTGAAGATGGCTATACATTTGAAGTTGAATCAGCATCTCAGCCTAACCAACCGATACAGGGGTTTACTCCAGGAACTTTCCTAATGGGTGATTACACTGCTGAGCTCTCTGACAAAGCCTATAACTGGCACCAAAACAGTCCAGTGGCAACATTTGCGCAAAACTGTCAGTTTGGAGAGCTGTCTCATATTCAAACCTCGCCCTTCTATCCTCTTGCAACAAATTGGGGTCAGGGGGACAACGTTTTAGCAACTATATCTCCTGCTACTCATTTTGATATCCTCTCCCAGCTTCCTGATCTTGGTGGTGCTATCTCAGGCTCTGGAAAGTCTAGGGCAGGCTGGTGTAAGATTCGAGCTGCTGTTATGTGGAAGATTGTTAGACGAAATGCTGCTGCTAGAAGGAAAGCAAAATTTCCTTTCGGCTATCATTAATACAGATGCTGCCACACTGCTCATACTCCGAACTCTGAAATTGCTAGATATAGTTAGGGCTGCGGCTCCCATAGAAAAGGGTGGCGTTAAGTCGAAATACATTGTGACTGTATAATTAAAAAATGTATAGAAGGCAGAATTGCCATCTATTCCAATAGGTGGATTTTGTATGATGTGAATAAGCCTTCTAGTTGCTGCTTTTTGTGTGTGTCCTGTGGAAAAAATGTATAGGCATTGTCAGTGAGACAGTGAATCACTAGTTGTAAATGTGATGGTACTTTTAAGGATATAAAGTTACTTATTACTTCGTATGATTTGAGTTCAAATTTTTTTTTAATGGGCGTCCTTGTTGATTTGCTTGGTACCTTGGTTCATTCTTCGTTGTGTGCATCGCAGGATCTAATCAGGTTCCTCCAGCAAAGAGAACTGAGAAGATGTGAAGGGATATGATTCAGAGGCATCACTCTGCGAGGAATATCAGGTGGGGGAAAGATCTATTTGGTGAGAAGCACCACCATTCAGGTATTGTGTTGATTGTTGAAAACATATGGGGTTGTTTTGAGAGTTCCTTTTAGCAGGTAGTTTATCTTGAAATGATTAAAGCTTTGAAAGATGGATTTATATGTACCTGGACCCTGCGTACAGATATTGATTAGTCCTGTACAAAAGGGCGGGGCCCGATAAAAGCCCGACCCAACCTTAAAATGTGCGGGTAGACTCGATACAGACCCCCTCCACATAAATGGGGCGAACTCTTAAACGGGTCAAAAATCTATTGTGTATAAATGAGCTTAAACCCATCTAATTTTGAACCAGCCCAACCCTAACTCGCCCCATTGCACAGGCCTAGTCTTGATCTAGCATGAAAAGGGTCTCAAGTTGCTTTCCATATTAGTGATGAAGGGAAGAATAGTTGTGAGGGTAAATGCACATAGCAAGGCATTGTGGGTGGGAAGGGGGGATGCTAGCTAGCAAACTCGGGAAGGTTGGTAGCTAGCAACCCCAGTTTGCTAATCAAATCCCTAAGCACCTACTAATCTACTATAGTGAGGCTAATTAAACGGCGGATTGATTGGCTAATAAAGGGTACATAAATTAAATTAAAATAAAAATGTAAATACATGTATTCCACGTCCTAGTATATTACATGTATATTTCTTGTGACACGTGGATTTTGTCATTAATTAAGGAGTGGAGTGCTGTTTAATTTTAGACATAATTTACGATTATATTTGATTGTATCCGTACACTCGAAAATGAATATAAAATTCCAAAGAACAAGGATCCAATCAGTTACGTAGCCTGAGAATCTAACACTGCGTGAAATGGGGTTTTGTATGAGATCACTAGAAGACTGCTGTCTGGGCCGCCATACTTGGGCAGCAAGCACCCTTTTCGGGCAGAACAGGCAGGGAACACTGAAAGCTACTTACTGAGTCTGAGTCATTGGTGAGTTGGTGACTACTAAGCACTTTCATCAATCACTACTTATAAATAATCCACTGCTTAATACTTTATTAGCTTAACATACATGGACCCCTTAATCATAATAGCTAATATAATCGCTGAGAATTTGAGAAAGATTACATGTCATGGAAAAGGATAGGTTGATGATTATGTTGTAATTAATTTGGGATGACTTAAAAAGGAAAATGTGACAATTAATTTGAAAAGGAGAAAGTACTTTAAAAGCGAGTGATTGAGTGAAATTTAAAGCACACTTTTTTTTAAAAAAACCTTAATGCTAGTGAAATATTCAAATACAAAAATGTAAAGCCAATTAAGGGGTATATTAGAAGTAACTGCAGCTCATTAGATGTTCAAGTCAACGTATTCGATTTGTGATCAATCACTTTCTTCTTAGATATAGTCTCCTTGCAATATACATGTACTAAGCAAATTAATCAAAGAGGGGAAGGGGGCTTAATATCACCCAAAACGTCGATGGTAGGCCATAGGTTGACAAAGAAAAACTAGGGCTTACGACGAGCAATGAGAAAGACTAAGGTTTGCACGCAAGAGGTATTGATCATAAATTATATCTTTAATCAAACGATTACCAAAATTAGATCTAAATATGACATGGAAGAGTATTCTTAATTAAAGCAGGCTAATTTTGTTTGATTTTTTGAATATCAGTGATGTAATCTGCTGAGGTGGAGCAAATAATCCTACGTGCATACACTTCACCTCAAGTATGTAATAAGGAATCCTGAATCTTGCTTGTGTTCATTTGTTGACTGTACATCTTTAGTTTATTTATCATTTTTATAAGTAATTAAAGTACTAATTATTCCTTAATTTTAGCTTTGTGCTTTTGAAAGTAGATTGCTCATACAGAATATGCTTTTCTTTGCATGGAATCCTGGTCGGGGCTTTATTTGTATGCGTGTTTTTTTGTTTTTTCAATAATTCTATGTGATCAGTTGGACCCTTAATTTGTATTTTCTTGATTAAACATTAAGTTGGAAGTCTTGGAACTTTATTAGCATTGTTATAAACTTATTAAGCTGGTAGCAATTAAGTTGAGGGCTTGATAACTTTATAAGTCCCTAGTAAAAAAATCCTTATTGAGTACTTCATTAACACTTTAGACCTACCAAGCTAAGAGGATTAGGAATATAATCCTTGTTGCACCTGTTAGATTAAGTAGAACACATCATGAAAACTACTTAATTAATAAACTAAACAACTAATTACTATATATAATTAAGCAAGACCATACTTTTGAATTCTAAATTTCTTTCTTTAATTTTCAATTTTTGTTCCCTTTAGAAAGCAAGAATTCTAGTAGCTTTACTCATGGCCATCATAATCATATGTAAATATTAATAGTCTATTAACGTTTACTTGACTTTGCTACAATTTTGGCAATTACATGTAAGCTTCTACGCGGTTTCTTAATACTTTTACATTCTTAATTCATGTTTCCCTCTCTTTTTCATTCTATAAATATGTCATTTTTGAGCTGTTAATAAGTTACTCCAACCATTTGGTCAACACTCTTATTTAGAATTCGTGAATTTGAATAACTTATTGATTTGGATGGTGTTGAAGAGGGGTTTTTCAGGTGAAGTGGAGAATGATAATCCTCACTTTCAAACTACTCAACGAAATCAACGAGCTAAGTTCACCAAGTAAGTAATACTTGTAGTGTATGACTGTATGATTGATCGCCTTATTATCGAAGAGGTTAAAGTAAAGATATCAAACATTAAGGTTTTGAGAAAAGATATATTTTAGTCCTAACTACAAGAGTTTTTTTCGATTACAAGTTACATGGTTGATTTTTCTTTAGTAATGCTTATTTTTTATAGTCCTAATTCATGCATGCAGTGTGATGGGATTGTTAATTTGTTAGGTAATAATTACAATTGGAAAATTCTGGATATCAACATCCTACATACAAACATAAAATAGAAATCTGAAATATTTTTAATACTGAGTTTACTGTAAAACCTTAAAAACTACGGAGTATGTCGTATGTTATTATGTTTTTATTTTCATATATGTGAAAGACAAAATCTGTAGTAATAATTGACTTTGAATCATGTCAAATTGCTAGGTGTATTTGCAAAGATAAGTTATGGCTGCAAGCATATTCTGCCCAGTTGGAGAATTCAATCAGAAAAGTGGTACTGTATCATTTAACTTTTTTATTGGATCTTCTTTTATTAGTTATCTCAAATACTAAATCTTTTGATATTTATGCTTTTGATCTTTTCATATAAATAAATTTGCACTTTTTTGGAATCAGGATCATTATTTTTTTTTTCAATTCATTAATTAAAAAGAACCCCACTCTTTTTGTGTGTCCTTTTCAAAAATATGATTGTAATCTTTGGTTGAATTTTATAAAATGGCCTAATGTCAGGAAGCTATTCAAACAAGGATATTAATTCTGAGGTTAGCAGGTAGGATGGTCAAGTCAACTTAGTTGTGATGTTGAAGTGTTATCTGTTATGTATGAGTCTACGAGAAGGCAAATAAAAAGTCTTATGCCATATGTTAGGTAGCTACGCCCTGCACCGGGCCATGATCGGTATAGCGCATGGCTCGCTTTGGTCAGACCGTGTCACGGCCAACAATTTACACCAGGCCATGGTACAAGTGATGACCCACATGCTACACTTTGTTGGCCCATTGGGCACAAAACTATCCCATGCCAATTTATTATTATTTTTTTTTCCAAATTTGTCCTACTTATTTAATTGTGTGTGGATTTGTTTTAAAGTGTATTTTAGCAAATCAATAATTGAATATATTGACTGTCAAATTTGTGAATAAAACTCTGCGGGGGCAACCTGAGGAGGCTTGTCACTAGGCCAAAGAAATGTTTGAGAATATTTTGATTGACAGTGATCATGTATTCATGTTACTCATGTAGTTTGAAATAACTCTCAATTCATTTGGATAGTTGAATTTGTTATTATGACATGAACAGGTAAGGGAGGAAGTAGAACAGGCCATACAACACTCTTACCACTCCTTATCAAGGTCAGTTGGCTAGCTATTCATGTTTGTAATTTTAGGCCTTGTATTGCTGTGTAATATTGATCACCTTAATGCTTATCATTATTGATGATTGATAACTATAATTTTCGACTTTATTTGTCATTAAAGCATGTTGCTAGGTTTCAAATAAAAAAAAAAAAGGCATGTTTCTATAGATAGGGTTTAAGTTCTTTATAACTTTGGTGTTCTAGGCTTACCTATGTTTCGATGAGTATGAATACTAGTCTAAATACTTTGTTGCATGTTTATCATTAACTATATATGGCTTTACTTTACCATACCTCTTATAATCACCTTTTAATTAAGATCGGCATGTTTAACATGATAAAATCTGTCAGAAACTCAGAAATGTTAATTAGTCTTATGCTTGTAGCCTTGTAGGTTGGTTTATGTTCGAACTAATCTTCAGTAAGTTTTGAGGAGCTACTGTTATTTGTTTGGTAAAAAAAAGTTGGTCTTGTACGAGGAGATCAAGTGTTACTACGTATCTCTTATTTGAACTTATTTATCGTAAATCTTTTATATAGGTGAAAAGAACGAAGCCTAAGAGGCTAAGACTGGTTCATATGATACAGATGGTATTCTTTTTTTAATGCTTTGGCTATGTTTCTAATTTTTAGCTGCATTCTAAGTTCAAGCTTTTACTTTGTCACATAGGTTGATGCCAAGTCAGGTTAAGCCAAGTGAATCAAGAAAGTTTAAGCTGCAGTTTGAGGACAAGTTACCTGATAAACTTTTTACTGGGAACAAGGTAGAAGCTGAAGGACCTTCTTCTCCTATCAAAATTTACTTGCTTGATGCAGTTTCTGGGCATCGAGTAACTGATGGTCCTCTGTCATCAGTGAAAGTGAATATTGTTGTTCTTCATGGACATTTCAAGGCTGAGGAACTAGATAATTGGACAGAAGAAGAGTTTGACAACAATATTGTGTTTGAGAGGGATGGTAAAAGGCCACTGTTGATTGGACAGCATGTAATTTCATTGCAAAATGGGGTCGGCTGGATTGGTCATATATGCTTTACAGATAACTCGAGCTGGGAAAGAAGCAAGATGTTCAGGCTTGGGGCTAAAGTTGTAGCCAAAGGACACCAAGTGAGGGAAGGGGTAAGTAGTCCTTTTGAAGTGAAAGATCGGCGTGGAGAGAGTAAGTGTTTAGTCCTTATTCCTGTACTGCATTTCTGTTTTGCAGGCCATTCTTATCTCCATTAGTCTATTGCTCCCATTTAATTCTTTGACAACTGGAGAAAGCTTTACTGCTTTAGGCCTTATTTTCCTATTAGTTGATCGCTGATAATTGATTGCATTAGGTGTTATTCATTAGCTGACATGACTGGGGGATCGTATTAGCAGCTGGTTGTACAAAGGATGTTTGTTAAATTTGGCTGATAGTTAATAGCTATCAACTAGTATACCATTAAAACGTTTATTAACGGAGATTATTATGCTGTGCAGATTACCAGAAGCACAAGATTCCGGCTCCAGAAGATGAAGTCTGGCGCTTGTGCTGGATAGCAAAAGATGGGAAGATATGCAAAAGGTTGGCTGAACATCACATTTACAAAGTGAAGGATTTCGTGAAACAATATTACCTTGATGAGTCCTTACTCCGCCAAGTAAAGAAGTTTCTTGATACTTTAGGATGATTGTCATGTAATAGAATGCTAGTGTATGGCTTTAACTCTCTGAAGTGAATTTTTAACCAACTCTGTTTGATTTGTTAATTGCAGATTCTGAATGTAACGCCAAAAAAATGGGAGGCAATTATTCAACGTGCTACTTCATGCTTTTCAGGGAATATTAGTCAAAGTTTGAGTGACTCGACCCCAATTGATGTTCCTATTAGCAATACAATTTACCCACTTACAGTTCCTGGCTTGAACCTGCAGCAATTCTGTGCGCCTCCATCTTGCTATGGTATAATCCGAACTTAAGGAGGTGTTGATTTAATTCTTTGTTGACTGTCACTTTGTTGTACTGGAACAATATGTTTAGAAAACTCATAAGATTTAATTTGAATCAGTTTATTGATATTCTCCTTTAAAATGTTTCTGACTATACAGATCAACCAGAGAATCAAATGTCACGTTACCATACAGAGAGTTATAGCCATCATCTGGATCAATCCATGGCTCTAAACAATCCATTACTCATGGACTTCCTAGCTGGATCATATAGTGAGGATGGAAATCTTCCGTCTCTGGAAGACTGTATGCTACCACCCTTCCCTAATATGTTCGACTTTGAAACCTCAAGTTGGTGTCCTGTTTCTCAATCAATGGGGGAAGAAGGCAACAGAGATTATACTGGTTATAGTCATTACTCTGATATAGGAATGCCCTCCCTCGCCCCTAATGTAAATGTTAATGCTTCAGAGGTTGCAAAGCCGAAAGATGGATGGAGCAAGGTTCGAGCTATTATGAGGGTAATAGTTAAGCGTGATGAAGCTGCCAGGAAGGGAAAGTTTCCGTGTTTCAGTCAGTAGGCGGCTTACCCCTTGAATATTTGGAGGGGTAAGCCAGTAGGGCATTGTGGAGGAGGGAAACTTGCGAAGGATTTCTCCTTTGATGTTTGATATTTTCCTTAATGTAAAGTGCCAAATAATGGTTCTTTGTGTTGTAATTGGTTCTACCCTATGATTCCTGATGTAAGTAGTCTTGGTTTTGTGCTAGCTAGGCACATCATATATTTATATATAGTTAAGCCCTTTAATCTATACTGTATAATAGTCTGTAATGTGTTGGTATCCTAAACATCTGGATATTATATGGATCCCATAATTATACTGTTAATCTTATCTAAATATATGTTTAATGACTATATATATCTTGCAGTATACTCCAAAGATGATACAGTAAAATTTTAAGATTTACTTTAACCTTTTAGGTTATTCTTGGGGGTGAGCGAGTTCATCATTTTGAAAATGGCATAATTTGACATAAAAAGGTAAAACTACTAACACCATTAGCGTATCTACCCTTAGCGGTTTTAGCCTTTCTATTTCTAATTATGTCATTTTGGTCCTTTGATAAACAATACATTGTTCATAGGCTTATAAACTTGTATTTTCCTCATTTTTTGGGGGGTTATGGTTAGGATAAAAACAAGCATTTAGACAGAAAAATAGGAATCAACTGAATTAAAAACAATAACCACTCCACCGCCCCCCTTCTTTTTTGTCTGAATTAATTACTAAGTGGACCTACCTTATTGCCTACAAGACAGAATTAATCTCCAAAGTTCCTTCGATTTGATACTCTTAAATTCTTAATTGGAGTCTTGGCAAAAAGCATCATCATACGGAGTAGTACCTTTTGAACTCTTTTTAGTTTAACTAATAAGTCTTCCAGCACATTAATCTAACACTAGTGACTAGTTTGTTTCGTTCCTCAATGTTCTTCGTTTGATTATTCCAAGCAAGAATAATACTCATGAACCGAGGAAATACCAAATGATTATGTACTTCATTTGTACGATGGTTAGGAATCATGTCGCTTCATGTTCTCTCCGCAAATACGTACAAATCATACACTTGAACTGAGGCTAGAGGCTAGACCGCTAGAGATACCAATTCAGGTCACATGTAGGATTTGGATTGGGATTAATTTAAATGAGTCGCTATAAACTATATTCACGAGACCAATCAATTTTAGACATGTCAAATCAGAATAATTTTTATCATCTCTACTTGACAGTAACACATGTTACATAAATGCCGACCCATGGCATGACATTTACAAGGCCTCCCACAACACACATACATGTTATTATTAATAATGAATCAAATGAACCCTCTCATCTAAAGGAAGCAGATGAACCCTCTAATCTAACGGAAGCATGTTATCATTTACATACCTAAAGACACAAAGTATGCACAAATGAAACCCTTATTGGATGTAAAACTAATGAACCCTTACTTTTGCCTTATAATTAACCCAATATTACTATTAAAGTATTAACCAAACCCATTCTAAACTTGACTTTTATACAGTTTATTTATGGTATCATGGTAGCTTCCTTAATAACTTCCACGACATTACGTTTCACTTTAATCATCTTTTCTCTTACACGGTTTACACATACACATCTCTCCTCTCTTCTTTAGTCCTACTCCGATCCCTAGTATAAATAGGCCGCCATTTGAGCCGTTTTTACTTAATTATTCTCTAATCTAATCAAATCTAGCTCTCATCATTATTATTGTTTCAGCAATTAATTATTGTACTTAGCTTCTAAAAGCTTGTTTCTCAAAAAAAAAAAAAAAAAAAACTTCTAAAAACTTGTTAGTTAGCTTAGTTTTGATGATACCCATGAAGGATACTGAACAAGGAAGCCAGCACCACCTGAAGTTCACAAAGTAAGTACTTGATCAAACTATTAATCTCCGAGGTTTAGAATATAATTTGGTCAGGTATACTCTATAAAATCCGTATGATCAATTTTTTTTAATCTAAATTATGGTGCATGTTTATGAGCAGTCCTAAATTTTACATATCTTGAGATATTTTAATATACCATACCCGGTATTAAAATCGAGTTTATAACTTGTGTGACAGGTATTTGTTTAAAGACAAATTATGGATGCAAAGATATTCTGCTCAGCTGGAGAATATATTTAGAAAAATGGTACGGCTTTTTGGATCTTTTTGTATCTTATGATGACATTTTTGCTTGTTTTAGATGGGTTTACAACTTTACAATGATACCCAGATTCTTTATCTAATTACGAAGTACTTCCTCCGTTTTCTTATACTTGCAACAGTTTGACTTTTACACTATTCATGTACTCCACTTTGACTAGCTTTGACGATTTATAGCTAAGAAAAAATATAGTCATGTGTGATCTTGTTAGATTCATCTTGTTTTATACTATTTTAATATCTAACGTTTATAATTTTTACATATTGCTAATTAAAGATATAAACGATTGAAATAATGCATCGGCAAGCGTGAAAAGAGAAGTGTTGCAAGTAAAAAAAAACAGAGGAAGTATGTTTTATGATCATACATTAACAACTTTGATTATTTTGTACTTTTCAAAAAGCAGAAGTAAAAATAGTATATATTGTCGTGCATGTAGCCATGTATAGTTGCATGTTAACCAGAAATACTTGCGTGGACCTGATTCACAATAATATTATTGTGGACCCGAGGTTTATACACACGCAACTGATATTATATTGAACATAGTGACCTTTATTTTTAACATAGTAACCTTATTTTTAACATAGTAACCTTTATTAAAAGTTGTATAACGTTTAATACTATTGTGAACTTGAAGTACGATGTTATGACCTTAATTTTAACATAGTGACCTTTATTATTAATATTGACCTTATAAAATATTTCATTAAAAAAATTAACCTCTTATAGCCTATATATTACCAAAATGACTTTTATTTTCAACATACTAACCTTCATTTTATTATAGTGACTTTTTTTTTATTAATAAAACAACCATAGTTTCACTAATATTAGTGGTTCACAATAAATTAGTGTGAACCAGGTTCATTTAAGAATTTGTATTAATCATATGTTCTTTCGTCTTATTTGTTTTATGTCTGAAATAAAGTCATGTATTACAACTTTACTAGATACAATTATTGAATTTGTAATTATTACAATATGAATAGGTCCGAGAGGAAGTGGAGGATACAATTCAACGCTCTCCCCTCTCCATCTCAAGGTCAGTTATTTTTCATAATTTGTTGAGGAAATTGTATTTTATATGAAGTACTAGTATCTATAATTACCCACATATTTTATGTTTAGTTTGTGATAAATCTATTTTATTTATCGGTCAATTTGTTCCAACTCTACTTTAGATTAAACTCTTTTTTTTTTTTTTTTTTTTTTTTTTATTTTTTTTAACTCGACCAAGGTTTACGCGCTAAATAACTTCATTATGTCCAAGGTCATGCCCAAATCCGATTGATCCATCTGAATCCAGACCATTTAAGCTGCAGTTTGAGGGCAATCTACCCTGCAAACTTTTTACTGGAAACAAGGTTGAAGCTGAAGGGTCTTCACCTATTAAGGTACTGCTACTCGATGCAGTTTCCGGGCATCTAATTACAGACAGTCCCTTATCATCAAAACGGGTTGAAATTGTGGTTATTCAAGGTCATTTCAAGGCCGAGCAACTAGAAAATTGGACAAAGAGCGACTTCTGTAAACATATAGTATCTAAGAGAAGTAACAAAGGGTCATTGTTGGTTGGGCAATGTGAGATTGTTTTACACAATGGAATTGGTTTTGTTAATGACATTTGCTTCACGGATAATTCCAGTTGGGTAAGAAGCAAGAAGTTTAGATTGGGGGCTAGAGTAGTGGCCGAAGAAGACCGTGTGAGGGAAGCAGTGAGTAATGCTTATCAAGTGAAAGATCGTCGTGGAGAGAGTAAGTCATGTAACAATGTAACATACCTACATGTTATAGGGTTAGTATTCAGCTTTGTTGATGATCTGATTTGTATATTATATGCTTTGCTGCAGCCTATAAGAAGCATGACATTCCATCTTTAGACGATGAAGTTTGGCGTTTGTGCTGGATTGCTAAAGACGGGAAGATCTCCAAAAAGTTGGAAGAAAATCAGATTTATACAGTGAAGGATTTTATCTCACTGTATCGCCGTGATGAATCCTTACTACGCGGTGTGAGTATATCTTTAGACTGCTTGTTACGGTTTTAGACAGTAGAAATTGGACTGCATAATCTGATTTGATCTGTGTATGTTGTAGATTGTCAAGGTACCGCATAAGAAGTGGAAAGAAATCATTCAACGTGCTGATTCCTGCTTTACAGGAAATGATGTTTGCACAAATCTGAACAATAACTCGGCCCAAATTAACATTTCAACTGTTCCATGCTCGAGTCTGCAGCAATTTTGTGTCAATGGTAAGAAGTAAAGAAGTGTTATTACAAATCTTTGTTACAGTGTCAATTGAAGTGTGTCACATAATCCTATTCCTGAAAATTTCTGTTTCAGAAACTATTAATCACTCGGTTTCTGCTTTCGTTGATTAATGCAGATCAACAGATGATTCAGATGCCAGAGTCCAGTGCAGGGGAGTATAGCCATCAGCTAGGTGACAACTCCATGGGTTTGGACAATTCGTTGTTCGAAAATTTATTTATTGGTTCACCAAGAGATGTCTGCCTTCCACCTTTATGTTACACTATGCCACCAACTTCCACCACAATGCTCGACGACCAGGCCTCAAGTTGGCATCCTGACCAATTACTAAGGGGAGAAGGCATGGGGATGCTCTCTTCTATCCCTGGTGTGTCTGCTGATGCTTCAGAGATCGCGAACCCTGAAGATGGTTTGGAGGATATTGGTTAAGCATGATGAAGGTGCTATGAAATCGCGATTGTTTCTCTGTGTTAGGATCAGTATGGTACTTAGCCTGGCCTTGAGTATTTGGAAAGGCAGGAGGCAGGGAAGTTAGGGGCTTGAAATCGAGTTTACCTTTTCTTAGCTGATGTTTATACTTGAATTTTTGTATGGTTGTGTATTAAGGCAGAAGACTGGCTAATGGCTATACATTATGGCACATAATAAAACATGCTCTATGTTTCAGAACTTCACTGTCTTTTAGCTCCATAAAAAAAAAAATTAAAATAAAATAAAATAAAAGTCTAATTTGATCATGAATAGATCATGGTGTTAATGAGCATATCTAGTTTGTAAACTATTTGAGCTTAATTCAAAATTTTGACAACCGAATAAAACAAAGGCTTGGCTGAAGAATCTCTTAAACAAGCTTGATATTTGTTATTTTTATTTTATGGTATACTTTTTTCTTTTTTTTTTTTTTTTTTTTTTTGAGGGGATATTTTATGTTACACTTCTTATGTTATACAAGTAACATTTAACTTAAATTAAGTATAAAATAGTAAATAATAATTAGATGAGAAGCTTATAATTAAAAACGAACAAAAGGATGGGTTAACTTGAGTTCAAATGAATGTCTATAAGTATGACAAAATTCTCCATACTTTGTATGTAGTTATATACTTATACTCCGTATCTCCGTTAGCTATAAGTAGTTAGTAGTAACTCCCAATTCATTCCACAAAGTCTAGTACTCGTAGATTGGAAGACTGTTATTTTATTTATTTATTTTTTTTATCTTTCTTATTTTAAACATTGTTTAAAATTATTTTACGGAGTACATTATTTGGGTCAGTGTCAGTGTGTGTGGGTCAGTAAAAGAAGCCAAGTTTCATTATTTGGGATAAAGCCGACGCGTTTTACTAGTTTACCACTTTACGTGACCAATATGGCAATATTCAACGTGTGATGAAGAGAACTGGTTATTTGTGAAGTTCAGTCTGCTTATAGTGGTAGTTAAAATTCTAGAATATTCTTTACAATTAGGACTATTTTTGGAAGGATTTATTCTTTTTCACTTACGAAGTACGACTATTTGTTACTTAAACAGATCGGATAAAATTTGTAATTTCTCGTTAAAACCCTGTATTAAATACAATAGCGGTCATGTGTAGTTCACCATAAGTATTTAATAAAAGTAATTTGAGTTTTGTAAAAATAAGTCCAATTCGGCAAAAATAATTTCAGTCGTAAAAATCAGGAGCTCTAAAGAAGAAATATAATAGAGAATGAATAAAAATAATTTTAATTCAACAAAATAATTAAAGTTCAGCAAAATAAATTCAGTTTAACATAAATAATTTCAGTCCAGTAAAATTAATTTCATTTCAGCAAAAATAAGATGAAGTGAACAATGTCGGAGTACAAAAGGAGTATAAGTTTAAATAGAATTCTTTCACTTGTGTTACGTGAGGGTTAGAGCATACCCATTGGATTGGATGACCTAAAATATTTGGTCATGGATTATTATATAATTTCTTTCTCTTTCTACTCATCCATGACCAAGTCACATGACCAACCATGACCAAAGACTCCCAATGGTTGTCCAAATTAACTTTGGTCATGATTTTGTCTCTCCTATTTTTACCATGCCCCACATGCAAGTTTGCTTTTTCTTCAACCAATAATACACTGCCACTTGTCATTAACATTTTCATGACAAAATTTTGAGCTTAGTCATCTTCAAGACCAGGTCATGACTCTCTTTCATCCAATTTTTTCTTTGTTTCATTTTTTTAATATTAAAACTCCTCTTCTCTCCTCATGACCAATGACTTGGTCATCCATTGGCCTCACTCTTAGGGATCATTAGATTCATTACCCTCCCGCTTCACTTCCAAGTGTCTAACTCGTAAATAAAACCCAAAAAAAAACCAGTCTCTTGGATCTTAACTAATGAGTAATGACAAAAGCTTTCCTTTCTTTATCTTCCACAACCAAAAAAAAAAAAAAGACCGTCCTTTCTTCTGACAATGACTTCGTCAATGGTGCACAGCCATAGCCAAAATCAAAGTTTCTTTACTCGGTTAAAATAATTTACAATGTTGGAGAAACTGAGTAACTTTGTTAATTTACACTAACTACATTTCATTGAATTTTCAAGCTCCTCTCACATTTCCACTCTATAGTTTTATAAATAAAACAGAGGCGGCTCTCATTTTTGCCAATTTTCTCTCTCCTCGCCATTCACTTCTTAACCCAGTTTTTGATTTTTTTTTTAATCCCAATTATTTTTAAAATTAAGTTTTATTTTTTTTTTCTTTTATTTGGGTAATTTTTTACTTGGCATGGCATCTGGAAATTTTTCTGGTGAAGAACACCCTCATCTGCATTTCAAGTGAGTAATTTTGTTTTAAGTTCTTTTCAGTAAAGGTCTAAATTATCAATTTTTACATTATAATTTAGTAAACATAATGACAACTACGTAAAAATAAAATTCAATATTATCATTTCAACTGTCAATTTTGATTTCTAATTTTCTATGGCTTGCTTGCTATGCAGCTGCTGTTGTAGTGGTGCTAGTGGAACTATGATTCGATCTTCATTTGAGAAAGTCAATTCTTCAATTACAGAGGTTTTTTTTTTCGTTGATCAATGCAATTTTATTCAATTTATTATATTTTTTGGCAGGTTCTTTTTCTTTTTTTGGAAGTACTATCTGATAATGATTCGACAAATATTTTCTTTATTAATGAATAGGTTCAAAATAAACTGAATCTAGTGCTGTCTCTTTTGCAAAATTCTGCCCTGCCTCCAACTTCAAGGTATTGTTTAGTACTTTGGTTGTTTATGCTCTTATTTTCTGTATTTAATTACTATTATTATTATTTTTTTGAGAAATATTTAATTACTATTATTAAGATATACAATCGGATTGGAAATTGGATCATTCATATTCTGTTTAGGTGAAGTAGTAGGACTTTATATATATATGGAGATGTTTTTGACTACTACATTACATACTCGAAGTAGTGTAGATCAATAGATAGGTAAAGTAAAACTATGGGAATGTATTTGTTTTATTTATATATGAAGTACTTTGTGTATTGTTTTAATTAATTTGTTTGATTATTTGATGAGATCACTTGATATAATCCATTGTTGGGCTTATAATTTGGAGCTAGTTTTCCTTGAAATCAATGGAAACATCAAAATTCATTGTTTGCTTAATGAGCAGCATTTATCTTACAAGTTTCCTATTGATTTGGAAGAAGACTAATGCAAGGAAGTCCCAATTTATTTCTTTGAAAAACATATTTCGTTTATCAAGGAGCAAAATGTAATAACATAGGCAAAGCTCCTACTTCTTCAAGATTGAAATTACGCATTTATTGGTAACTTTGCCATTTGATAAATACAAGGGGGTTAACTTGGATTGTCTCAATTAATGCTCAATTATAAGCATAAGGATTCCAATATTTTCAATGTTATACTTTTCCATTGTCCAAACCGTGGTAAAATTGTGGAACCTATGTATGGAGTAATTGTTTTCTCTCCCAAAACGTGGTAAAATTGTGGAATATATGTATTTCTGGCTACATTTTACTTGGTTTCCTCATTAATGCCAGTATCTTGGGTACATCAGTGCAGCAGTGCTTGCTTCTATAGACTTTTGTGCATTATTTCAATTAATAATAATGCAAAGTAAGGCTTTGGATCGTAATGATCAAGATTAATACATAGTATTTATTCATCATTAGTAAATATGGATCAGATTTGGATATCCAAATTTTAGTTCATACAAAGTATTTTATCAGGATTTTTCATGGATTGAAATCAGAAATTCAGATTTCCAATTTTTTAGATCAGGCATAATACTAATGAATTGAAATTATATTTGTTGAAATATACTTCATATCATTTACTACATGCTCATTCATAGTACAATTCTCAAATAAGTGATGAGTTTCAGTGATATCAAAATTGCTTTTAAATCCTTCCTTTGTGCTACACTTTGACTATTTGAAGAGTGTACATGTTCTAACATTGTTTAGGGGCTCATCTATTACAAATAGTATTCGTATGTACTTGACATCCAAAATATTTGACATAATACCAGAATTAACAGTTTAATTTTGACCCTTGCTGCAGCTCATTGCCAGATCACGTCGAGTCATCATCTACACCAGGAAGCTTTCGATTGTCCTTTAAGGGCATAATACCTGATGAACTGTTAACTAAGAGCAATATAGAAAAGGAGGGTACTTCACTTGAAGTGGAGTTGCTTGATGAGTTTGGTAAAAGAGTAGAAGTTGGTGTTGATTCTTGTGTGAAGATTAAGATTGACGTTCTTGATGGTGATTTTAATGTTGAGGAGGAACAAAATTGGACCGAGGAGAAATTCAAAGAGAATATTGCCCGCCCAAGGAAAGGTAAAGGGTCACTTTTGATTGGAAACACCAAGTTTTCATTGAATGGAGGAGTTGCTGCTGTTTTTGGCTTTTATTTCACGGATAACTCAAAGTCAATGAGAAATGGAACGTTTAGGTTTGGGGCTCAAGTTATAGGTGGTCTTCCTTCTGGAAGGGTTGTAAGATCAGCAGTAAGTGAAAAAGAATTTCGGGTGAAAGAAAGCCGCGGGAAAAGTAACTAAATATAACTCTTTTATACAGCTTTGAACTTTGCATATATTTCATTTATCCTCGTTTTTGTATTTTGTTTGCTGCTTCAGAGACTAAAAAAAGACTACACATAGCAAATTAGCAATTACATACCCAGGCTTAGCTAAGATATTTCCTTTTTGTTTGGATGTTCATATAGTGCTAATTGGACATTTAACTATTTATCCAGATTATCGAAAGCATCCAACTCCGTCTCCTGAAGATGAGTTATGGCGATTGAAAAACATAAACATAACTGGAAAAGTTTGCTGTAGGGCAAAGGAAAAAGAAATTCATACAGTGAAGGACTTCCTACAACTTTATCACACTGATGAAAAGAAAATGAAAGCTGTAAGGACTATTTTCTTTGTTAAACATGCTAATTTCTAAGCATCACTTCTGCAAACAGGTCTCATGCTGATCACTTTAAATGTTCTTTTCTTGTCAAAATCAGATTCTAAGAGTTCCTGAAACAAAGTGGGATGAAATTGTAAAAAATGCCGAGGCATGCACATTAACCAAAGAGCAGTATCGGTACTATGATGATGCATCAGGGGATGATCTTATATTAGATTGTGCCTTCAACATTAAAAGGGTTACATTCAAGGGTGGAACAACCCAGCTTTATGAATCTCTTGATTTTACCCAGAAGGTACCTGGTGTTCTCTGTCTCTGATCCCGTCCACCTCTTTTTTAACTGGGAGGAGAAAAAAGGAGGAAGATTCTGCTCATGCATGACTGTCCAAGCTATATAAACTTGTGGTTTAGATTTTCTAATTGGATTTCTCTGTTCTTTTTGCAGGAAAAAGCTGGTAAATTAAGGCAATCTGCATATGAAAAACGACATAAGCTTGAACTAATTGTACCAACTCAAGAAGGACTCGCATGTCCATCTAGTGCTGAACAACAGGAACTTCAAGAAGAGCAAGAGCAACAACCAGCAGCAGCACCCCCACCATACACTTACCCCAGTAATTTACCTATGCAGTATCCTGGTACTGCAGCAACATATCAAGGTATAGACAAATGACAGTCAATCAGTTAACGAATATCTTAGGGCATTTTCAGGATAAAACTGATATTATTACAGAACAATAAAAATCATATATCATATAATTGCTTGCTATATTTGCCTCCTTTGCTAGATTTTGCTTAGAACAAGCACCTCCGTATCTTTTATTTAAAAAAAACAATTGGAGGAAACGTCATTTGTTTATAATCTGTATAGTCGCATGCACTAATTATATAATTGTAGTACTACTTGTTCGAAACAAACTTTGGGCTCCCCAGTTAGACTTGTGATAAGTATTTCCTTTAAATTGACTATGCTTTAATGATTTTCTTTCCTGAAGTTGGTTTGAACATTAGTCTTGTAAAGAATGATGCTAACTCGTGCAAACTCTTCAAGTTTCAGATGATTCATTGCAAAACATGGGAGTCGTTACTGAATCAGCATGTTTTATGGCTTGTGTTTCTGGGGTAAGCTAGCCACTAAATTTTAATCATTGACTAATTAGAACGAGATATCTCTTTTTAAGACATTAAACACTTAAATTCGTGAAAGAAATTATAGGACATGACATGAAAATGAGGTCGCTGTATATTTTAAGCAGAATACATGAAAGTGATGAAACAGTCATAGTAGAAGTGGTTATCTTTTTGTACATGCGTGCCTATGAAATTGCATTTATTAAACACTATAATTAACATCCTCATATACGAAGTAGTTATGTACTGTTAACTGAACCATTTGTTTTACCTATTTAACAGGATAACAATCCAAATCCTGCAGTCAATATGCCTGTGCAGATATCAGATCATAGCCTAGACTCACTGACGTCTTTGCCACCTGAATTATGTTCAGCATCCTTTCTGTTTCCTAATATGTCTACTGATTCTGGTACGAAAAATCTATTAAGAACCTGAAATTCAGAATTCTTTTTTTGGTTTTATTTTTTTTGAAACCCGGGTTTTAGATGTTAACCTTCATTTGAACAATGTTGTGTAATTGAGCAGGGATGCAACAAGTGGATAACTGTGCTTCACAGTCTGTACTAAGCACAAGTTCATCTTTCTCCAATATTGATGAATATATTGCAGAGATTTTTGGTGAGGGCGAGGCTTCTGTTGGAGACTTGCAGGCTTTAAATAGTACAGATGAGTTGAGGACTGAAACTCCAAGCAGTTATTGGGTATGCTGGAGGAAAATCCTAGTTAATTTAAACTTTTTAATAAGGATAAGAAGAATAGATAGTTGCAGAGCTCTGAAGAAGCAAAAGACTGGACACTCACGCTACTGATAAAGTGATAAGCGTTGTATTTGCAAAGTTTAGATGATACATTAATTTCTTACAAGCCAATATATGTAATGTGTCTGATTTGTAAGAATATTGAAGGATATCACCTACTGAGTCATGTAACAGTAGTTACCTGGTGTTTCATTTGTATGAGATTTGTATGAGTTTTAATGATTCATTCCACGAAAAAACAATCATTAAACTTGTAATGAAAACCAGGTAACCTCAGTTAAGCCATTACTTAATGATTGATACATGATATTCCCAGGTGATAAAAAAATGTGCCTGTTCACTATATAGAGTGATTTGTTTAGTTTTTATATTGAATTCCTCGGTTGCAGAAATGTATATCAAAAAAATCTAACGCAATAAAGTTATAGAATCATCAAACTGTTGGGACAATAGAACCTGATCAGTTAAAAACATCATTAACTTCTTGAAGTAGGATATCATTGCTAGCAAACTCCAATTATGTTTGTCTTTTGATGCTATGAACCTCCTAATGGTAAAAAAATCGGACTCTGTAATCCGCATTAACATGAGGTCTAAAAGTACCAACAAGTCACACGACACTATTAAAAGTACCAACAAAAACATTGATTTAAAGTCAATCATTGTTACCCAAATAGCCAAATGTCACCAATTGAAGACCTAAGGTATATGAACGCGTATATACCGCGTCAAACTTCGAAAGTCACGGCAATTATCCTCAATGAAGTCACTGAATCAGCCGCCAATTTTTTGTTTGAAGAAATATTGTACAAAAAAGTATATTCTTCCCTTCTTTAATTACTTCTATTACTGAGGTAAATTAGTTGGTTAATTCAGTTTAATTTTCAAATTTTACCTGAGAAATCAACATTTCCATGAAATTTCAATCTTTTCTTTCTTCTCTTCTCTTCTCTTCACTATAAAAAGATAGGCAGTGCTTCAGTGCTTGGTATGCTCAACTTCTTACTTCTCTCTTTCTCTCTCCTAAAAAACTCTCTTTTTTAATTTTATTGGTAATTCCAATTTTGGGTACAAGAAATTCCATGGATTCTAGAAGATTCATTGGTGATCAACAACCCAATGAACAATCCAAGCCTCCTGAGTTAATAGTTTCATCTGGGTTTTACTTAATTGCAACTATTAATCATTAATTAATTCTGTGTTTATGAGTTGATTAGCAATTAGCATTTACTAATCAGAGTTTTATAACTTTTAGGGAATGTTGGTGTAAAGGTGTTACTAATTTAGGGGAAGTGAAATGGATGCAAGATTTTATGGCCCACCTTAAGCCTACAATTGGGGAAGAGGTCATTAATTTTAGCATTCCTTCTTCTTATTTGATGGGGTTTTTTAGAATTTTAATGTCATTGTGTGTTATTCTTTTCCTCAATCATACTTCTGATTCGAATTAGTAAATTTTTCGTAAAAAGGGTTTTTCTACGTGGTACCCTGTTGTTTAGAATTATTAGACTATTCGAGGAAGGATTGTTTACATATTGGGTAATTGTTAAATGTCATCAGGTTGAAAAGGCTGTGAATCGAGTTCTCGGACCGCTTCTGCCCTTATTACAACAATGTGTCCTGCCTCCTAATTCAAGGTACAGTTTTTTTTTTTTTTTTTTTTTTTTTTTAAAATCAATTCAAGGTATAGCTTGGTTGTCTGTTATTTTTTTTGTTATGCTTATTGTTTCTGTCTGATCTCAACCCCTCCAAGAACTCGGACTTGAGATTCTGATACTCCTATCGGCAAGCTGAGAACCTACACAATGAGAAGAAGTTAGCTAACCCCGGGGTGGTCCGGGGATAACCACTCCGATGATAAAGTCAGAAAGTGTTTGAGAAAAGAAGATAAGTAAGAGAGAGAAAGTAGAGAGAGAGGAGAGAGAGAGAGTGCAATTAATTTTTTCATTAATGAGGTCTTACCTACTTATTTATAATAATCTACCTTGACAGGTGGCTTTCACCCATGCACAACCTTTTGTGCCAAGTGTCGAGCTTCTGTTGCCACGTGTTACATTGCGGCAGGCCGACATGTCCTCTTTCTGCAACATATCAGCATCTTCTTGTGATCTGGTCATGTGCTTTCGCAAGATATTGGTCATGCCCAGATATCATCCCTCATGTGCTTTCGCAAGATATTGGTCATGCCCAGATATCATCCCATACAATTAGCCCCCCAAGTGAGGACGTATGATCATTCATCATCATGCTCAGTTAATCATGGGAGACAAGCTGAACCTAACAAAACAAACTTTGGGTTCCACATCTCATTCTTCAGACTCTTCCTTAAATTGGAAATTTTATTGTAACAACGTTTCTTGTACTCTGTCAAGTACTGCTTACTAACAAAGTTTCATTACTAATCTTGCCGTTGTCATAATTCATTTTAATCGCTTGGCCTGTATCCAGGCAAATTAGCTTCTACATATTCATATATTTTTAAGCTCTATGTTCTTTTGCTGAGAAGTGTCATTTTAATTTGCTACTTTTAGTACTTTTTATTATTACTATTTATGTAAGAGGATAATTTTTGTGCCGTAACGCCGTGTTCTTCATCAGTTTCATTAACTCATCAGTTTTATTAACCCCTCTCCTCCCGCAAGTGACCTTGTATGCTGGTAGCGTACATGGTCAATTTATTACAAAAAAGCTGGGCGCGAAAAAACTCCGTTTTCCTCTCTAAGTGACCTTGTATGCCGATAGCTTACAAGGTCAATTCATTACCAAAAACCTGGGAGCGAAAAAACTCCGTTTTCCTCCCCAAGTGACCTTGTATGCCGATAGCTTACAAGGTCAATTCATTATAAAAACCTGGGAGCGAAAAAACTCCGTTTTCGTCCCCAAGTGACCTTGTATGCCGATAGCTTACAAGGTCAATGCATTATAAAAAACCTGGGAGCGAAAAAACTCCGTTTTCCTCCCCAAGTGACCTTGTATGCCGATAGCTTACAAGGTCAATTCATTACCAAAAACCTGGGAGCGAAAAAACTCCGTTTTCCTCCCCAAGTGACCTTGTATGCCGATAGCTTACAAGGTCAATTCATTACCAAAAACCTGGGAGCGAAAAAACTCCGTTTTCCTCCCCAAGTGACCTTGTATGCTGATAGCTTACAAGGTCAATTCATTTCAAAGTATACGTTATGGTAGTGTAACCGTTTTTCTTCTTCTCTCTTTTTTTTTTTTTTTTTTTTTTTTTTTTTTTTTTTGGGCGGAAAAATTTTTACACGTGTCACAAATCCTGCCGCTGCTTTTTGAAAAAGTTTGTCAATTAATAGCCGTCGGATATCTGAACTGCCTTTCACTTCAGTTGGCCATTCAGTTTCCCCTTTTTAGATCAAAATTTTGCCATTTTCTTATCACTTCGCATTCCTTCCTAGTTTCCTCTCAAGAAAGCTTAAGTTGCCGACCGAAGTTCTTTCCTTTCTTATCTTCCTCGCGTTTAGTTTGTGCATTCCGTCTCCTCGGGCGTACTTTCTCCTTCTTCATCGTTTCTTATCAGTTAGAGGCACTAAATCAGCGATTTATATCGAAGGTACTGTCGCACCCTAACCCCTGATTTTCATGCTATTTTATATTTTTTTTTTTATTCAATTAAATGTCTGAAGATAGTGTCGAAGAGAATTTTCCTAACCTTAGTACTGCTAGGCGTCGTTTAATTAGACAATCTTTAGGCAAAGAAACTGGTAGTAATCAGGGTAATTCGTCTTCCCATTCTGATAATATTGATTACCCTTTTGAGACGTTAACTTCTGAAGAAGAAAAACGCGCTTTTATGATACATAGGACCATTGCTCACCGCGAAAGTGCCTTTCACCCTTCTAACCCTGATATCCCTGCCGATACTGAAATTCTTGACGTTGAGCCTGTTAGTGTCCGTTATCACTTACGCAGCTTTACTGGGAGACGATATTTTAATCAATACGGCACTAACGTTGGCAATATAGGTATAAACACTATGCCAAGGGTAAAGAGTACCAGTTACCAGCCTCGAGCCGCTGCCCGTGAAGCCGCTGAGGCCGCCAAAGCAGCTAAAGCAGCTGAGGCCGCTAAGGCAGCGGAATCTAGCAAAAGACCTGGACAAGGTCAGGTTGTAAGTTCTTCTGAAGAAGAACCTGAGGACGACATCCTTTCAACCCCTCAAGAAGGTCCGTCATCTCCCGTTCATGATTCTGCCGTCAACTCAGTTTTAAGAGATGACGAGACTCAGGAAGATAGTGTAAATAATGAGAGTAGGGATAACATTGTTGATTTAACGGCTGAGGTTATCCAGGAAGAGAACCTGGATGAGGGGTATAATTCTGAGACTGATAGGGATGAGTTCCGACAACCTATGGCTCTTGCCAACGAGGGGAAAGTTGCAAAGGCAAAGATAAGTGAAGCCTTTAGGAAAACGGCAATTGCAAAGGAGTATTGTCGTCGTGCAAAAAGGTTCTTTAACTTACCTGATGGGTACGAGTTGTGTATTCCTCCATCTGGAGCTTCAGTGTTGGATTGTCCAGTTGGCTCCGTGGCCGTGTACATGAAACACTTGGATTTTGGCCTCCGTTTTCCTCTACATCCCTTTGTTGCTAAAATTTTGAAGGCTTGGAATGTTTGCCTAGTTCAATTAACCCCCCAGACCATTCGTGCCGTTATTGCTACAGTTTGGGTCATGCTATATCGGAATTTTCCTCTAACCCTTAATGTATTCAGGCGGCTTATTACCCTAAAGAGGGATGGTCAATCAGATGGGTGGTGGTCTTTATATACCCTACCTCACAAATATACCGTTCACCCTAAATTATCTAGCTGCAAAGGTTGGAAGGATAAGTTTTTCTTTATGTCAGTCCCAGAGGATTTTCCTTTGAGGAGAACTTTTTTCAAGCCTCACCCCCATTTTGATTCAATCCCTGAGAGAGATCTCGGGAAGCATGAAGAGAGGGCGGTCAATCATTTTGACATCTCTGAATTTGATGAAGGCGACGGCAAGGTCCGTCTAATTCCTGCGGTGTGGGTGCCGAATGTGAGTTACATTCTGGGCAACGCGCCGCTATCTCGTGTCGGTCTTTGTTGGACTGTCCAGCATGGTATAACTTATCCTTCTTAGTTTTATTATTCTTATTCACTTATTATTCATTTTCTTATTTTCATAATGAAAGCGGCATAGTTTACTTGTTGTTTATCGTTACCTTCCTTACCCTTTTTATTGTTGTTTTCTTTTTTTTTATATCCGCATTTAACTGATTGAGTTTATGTTCCTTCTTACCAGGTATTGATAAGTTGGATAACAGACAACTCGGACTATCTTCTAACGGGACAAGGGTTATCAGACGCTGCCCCAAAGCCTCTGACCCCTACGATACTCTTGCTTCTGTTTGCGGGCGTGCTCCAGCTATCAGTGCCAAGAGAAGAGCTGAGATCATGGCCGATGAAAATGCCAAGAAAAGAAAGCTAACACCTCTTGCCAATCGGCGAGGTGGAATTGTGATCTCCAGCCCTAGGCAACCTGAAGGGCGGGCCGAGAAGAAGAAGGATCAACCAGTGCCCGAGAAGAAGAAAGACCAGTCGGTGTCTGAGAAGACCCCGACTGCCAACAAAGCTAAAAGCCCTGAGGCCGTTGTGAAGAAGATTATTCAGGGTATTGAGATCGAAGATCTCACTTCTGCTGAATCTCCTCGTCAACCTCAGGCAACCACCATAATTGCTCCTACAACGGTTGGGTCGGATTCCAGCATCCCAGCCTTGACCTATCGGTCCAATCAATGGATTGAACGCGCTTCTGGAAGGTTTCCAGATGAAGTTCTTAAGGGGTTTGCCGTCCCTCCTGGCCACTCCAGTGACCGTTGGCAACCTGTTATGGATGTCGGCCGGAATGAATCTATGATAACCGATGATCCAATGCAAGGTGGGAATCTCGGTTATCGGCTTCTGAGCAATTTGACGCTGCCGATGGACAGACCTGCTGGTCCAATCGGCCCCCTTGCTGCTACCCACATGCACAACATGATGAAGGTACATATATATATTATTATTTTATTTCTTTGTATATATATTTTTATGTAGCGTTCTCGGTTTCCCTATTTTTACTCAAATATATATTTTTTATAGGCCGTCATGTCTGGCACAAAGCTGGTTGAGATGTATCGTTACTACCAGGAGAAACATCATCAAGCCTCTGCCAGTGAAAGTGCCATGCAGGAGGTCATCAAAAATGCTGAAAAGGCCCTCGATGATCTGAGGAGAATAAAAGAAAAAGATGACAGGGAGATGTCGGAGCTGAAGGTTAAGGCTGAGAAGGTTGTTGGCTTGGAATTGGAATTGCAGAGTCTGAAGACTCAGATTGCCGAAAAAGATAAAGCCATTGAGCGCCTTCCTTCCTTTGAGAAAGATCTCGACGATGCCAAGGTTAAAATTAAGAGCCTTGAAGAAAAGGTTCAAAAAATGGAAGCTGACAAACCTGGTATTCGTCAGAGAGCAGTTGGCCGTTATATTGCCTCCGATGAATTCTGCTCCAAGCTTCAAGACCGTTTTGATGGAGGTTGGACAGCAGCTCAGAGATGTATTGCCCATGCTGCCGGTTGGAAGAAGGACGATTGGGCCAAGGTTGAAAAGGCTTTCGGCGAAGAAGCCTACAAGATCCCTTCCGGCTTCGAGGCGCAGCAATTCTCTGAAGAGGACTTGTATAACTTGGCGCCAACTGCTGATGATGGCCTTAAAAATCCCGGCATTTTGGACTCCCCAGTGTCTGAGAATGCACAATCTTAAAGGGGCGGGCAGTCATCACCGACATCCTCTTGTGGGTCTTGTATCATTGGGCCTTACCAGCCATAACTTGTTATTGTCTTTTGTATGTGTGAACATTTATTCTGACAACGCTGTCTTATCGGCATATACCCCTTTTTTGTGGTGATGCCTGTCGATTGTCAATCTCATCTGTTGTGTTAAACTTATTTTTGTTTTCGTCGTCTGTCAACTATCTTACAAATTTCTACACTTTTATCATAACTGTTTGCTTATCTATTTCTAGTTTGCCCCTTTTTTTTTTTAAAACAACGTTATGATAGTTATATTGCCTTGCTAATTTTCAGCATATAAAAAATTGCAAAAAATAAATGCTTACCTGAGACTTTGTCTGAAATCTGAAAACTTCCAGTTGGAAATCTTTTTAAAGACGCCAGCTTTTGAGGATATCAGATCTAAAAACCTGGCTTGAAAGATTACATATAAAAATTACCAGCATACTTTAAAAACTTATCAGCATACTATGGGTACCACAAATCAGTAATATATTATGAACATCATATCACTCCTTGCTCCCCCCAGTGTACATAGCTCGTTCTAGATCTATGTATACTGAGTCATAACCGGTTGGTGGTGGTTCAGATTATAACATCGGTCACCTACTGCTTTGTTGTTTCAGCCAGTTAGGTACCCTCTCGGCGATCACATTCTGAGCTACGCCTCATATCGGCGTATACCCGAATTGATTTGGCCGGTATTATACTTTTAAACGCCTCATAAGGTGATTCACCTGTGGCTTCCCTTATTGTTGTCCTGTTTGCCCATAATATCTCTGGTATCAAATCTGCCCATAAACCCTTTGCATCTTCGATCTTCTTCTTTATTGCTGTTATGATTTGCTTATTTGCTGCTTCTGCCTGGCCGTTAGACTGTGGATGGCATACTGCTGCATAAGCAAACTTCACCTTATACATCATTAAGAGATCTTTGACTGGCTTACAGTCAAATTGGGTTCCATGATCAAAAACCATTGCCATCGGCAACCCAAACCTGGTGAAGATATTTTTCCATATAAACTTTTTCACCTCCGTTGCCGTTATCTTCGTTACTGGTTCGGCCTCTATCCACTTGGTAAAGTAATCAATTCCCACTATCAGATATTTTCTTCCACCTGTGGCCGATGGGAACGGGCCTGCTATATCCATCCCCCATTGGGCAAAAGGGATTGGGTTCAATATCGGAGTTAGATCATTTGGGGGTAAGTTGATAACTGGGGCAAACTTTTGACACTTCTCACATTTTTTAACGTAAGCCACTGCATCTGCGTTCATTGTCGGCCAGTAGTATCCCCTTCTCATTGCCTCCCTGGACAAGGCTCTTGCTCCTAGGTGGTTACCACAGCTTCCCTCGTGTAATTCTTCTATCAACCTTGCTGATTCAAAATCCGTTATGCACCTTTGCAACGGCAGTGAAAACCCCCTTTTGTATAATTGACCCTGGTACATAACGAACCACGTACTATCCTTCCGTAACCTTTTCAGCTCCCCTTTATCTGTTGGCCCTGTTCCATGAACGATGTATGCCAGTATTTTATCATACCATTGATCCCCCACTTCAACACAACAGACATCTGCCGACATCTCATCTATGCTTCTCTGCTTTAGAATCTCAACCATAACTGTTCTTTCCAAGTCATTGAAGCTTGAGCTTGCCAATCTTGCCAGTGCATCTGCTTGAGCATTTTTCAATCTCGGAACCAATTTGATCTCAAAGTACTGCAATTGAGCCGCTAACTGCTTCACCTTCTCCAAATACTTCACCATTGCCGGCTCCCGAGTCTCATACTCCCCACTAAATTGACTTGATACCAATTGGGAATCAGTTGTCAAAACTAGCCGCTTTGCTTCTGCTGCTATTGACAATTGCATTCCGGCTATCGCAGCTTCATATTCGGCCTCATTATTTGTTGCCTTGAACCTAAATTTCATGGCGTATTCAAACAGTTTTCCATCTGGAGCCGTTAACACAATTCCAGCCCCTGCCCCTGTTGCTGTGGCTGATCCATCAACTGATACCTGCCATGTTCCCAACTCTTCTTCTTCATCTGTGTATGTGGTTTCAACAATAAAATCTGATAATGCTTGAGCCTTAATTGACGTTCTAGGCTTGTAACTTATTTCATACTCCGACAACTCAACTGCCCATGCCAGTAATCTACCTGATGTATCCATTTTGCGCAATGATTTCTCTAAGGGGTGATTGGTGAGAACTTCTATCGAATGTGCATCAAAATAAGGCCTTAACTTCCGAGCTGCCACTATTACTGCCAACGCCATTTTTTCTATCACTTGCGCTCTGCCGCATTCAAAACATGGCTGACAAAGTAAATCGGCTGTTGTTGTTTCCTCCTTTCCACTAACAAAACGGCTGCCACTGTTTTTGGCGACGCCGAGATATATAACTGCAACACTTCTCCCTTCTCAGGCCTGGCAATTGTGGGAAGAGATCTAAGATGATTCCTCACTACTTCTAAGGCATCACTTTGTTTTTTTCCCCACTCAAATGCCTTATTCTTTCTTAGTACCATAAAAAACGGAAGTGCCTTATCAGCCGATTTGCTGATAAATCTGGTTAACCCTGCCATCCTGCCTGTTAACCTCTGTATATCACGAATGGTTTTTGGTTGTTTCATTTGAAGAACCGCATTCACCTTATCTGGATTCGCATCTATTCCCCGTTCACTGACCATGAAGCCTAGAAATTTCCCTGATCTCACCCCAAAAACGCACTTTTCCGGATTCAACTTCATTTGATATCTTCTCAAAGTCTCGAATGTTTCCCTCAGATCTGCTATATGGTCTTCTTTGTTCTTACTCTTTACTATTGTGTCATCCACAAACACCTCAACATTCCGTCCCTTCTGCTTCTCAAAAATCTTGTCTACCAACTTCTGGTAGGTTGCCCCTGCATTTTTCAACCCAAACGGCATTGCCTTATAACAATATACACCACCATCTGTTATAAAAGCCGTTTTATTCCTGTCAGCCTTATGCATGCTGACTTGATGATATCCCGAAAATGCATCCAGAAAACTAAGCATGGCATGACCAGAGGTTGAGTCTACTAATCTGTCTATCCGGGGTAGTGGGTAGCAATCCTTAGGGCAAGCCTTATTCAGATCTGTGAAGTCCACACACATTCGCCACTGCCCTGTCGGCTTTCTCACCATTACCACATTTGCCAACCACCCTGGGTATGTACAAGGCTCAATGAACCCTGCCGCTAAGAGCTTATTCACCTCAGCCTGGATTGCTTCTATCTTCTCAGTTGAGAAATTGCGCTTCTTCTGCCTTATCGGCCTGAACTTTCTATCAACGTTCAACTTATGCTCCATTACTTCTGGATGTATCCCCGGCATCTCACTGGCCGAGAACGCAAAGACGTCGGCATTTTCGCGCAGCAAACTTATCAGGTTACACCTAGTGTCCACATCCATATCAGCCCCAACCTTCACTGTCCTACTCGGGTCACCTGGTTGCAGTTCAACTTGGGCGGTGTCTCCCCCTGGCAAAGGCCTTGGTGTTTCCTCAGGTCTTGCATCAAAGTTTTTCATGGTTAAATCCTGAGCTGTTGGCTCACTTTCTCTTTTTGGGTTGCTTGGCACCGTGGCATTACTAACCGGATTTTTCAGAGCTGTCACATAACAAGTTTTTGACATAACTTGCCCTCCATACACCTTCTCCACAGCGCCCAGGTTTGACACATAGGCTATTGCCAAGTGGTAAGTTGACACAACAGCCTGCATGTCGTGAATTATCGGTCTGCCGATAATTGCGTTGTAGGCCGATTTGACATCCACCACCAGAAACTCTGCCATCACATCTCTAGCCTGTGGCCCATCACCCATCCTTAACGGCAACACAATACTCCCTTCTGGCCTCACTGTTGACCCATTAAACCCAATCACAGGGTACGATACCGGCTTCAGGTATTGCCTTCCTATATTCATTTCACTAAATGCCTGCATAAACAACACATTCGCTGAACTGCCTCCATCCACCAGCACTCTTTTGATGTCTGCCCCATTAATCTTGGTTATCAGAACTAATGGATCATCGTGCGGGAACACCACACCTCGTGCATCCTCTTCTGTGAACACAACTTGGGGTATTGATGCCGGCCGAGGACGGTTATCCACATCCAAAGCACAAACCAAATGACGGTGCTCCGCCAAATGCTTCCTTGCCCCACTAATCGTTCCTCCATGAATCGGTCCCCCCGTTATCACATCTACCCTTCCTGTAGATAACGGCGGTATTCCTGTTTCCCCTTGTCGGACTATCCTTCCTTGTGCCCTTTCGGGCCTTGCTTCTATCTGTTGCCTCTCAACTGCTTGTGTCGGTTGCTGGTCTCTGCCAGCATTCAACCGGTATTGTGTTAGGTGCCCTTTCCTGATCAACTCTTCAATGTTGTCCTTCAACTGTGTACACTCCTCCGTATAATGTCCCACATCCCTATGGAACATGCAATATTTCTTTACATCCCTTGGCCTTACCTTCATGGGAATCGGTCTTGACCAATCTTCTCTGTTCTGGTTTACTGAGTAGATTGCTGCCCTTGGTGTATTCAAGGGGGTGTAAGTGTTGTATCTCATCGGCAGCCTTGCCGGTCTGGTATCTTGCCGACTTCCCCCTCCCCTTCCTGGGGCAGGAGCTCTCGGCCTGCTTCCTCCAGATGAGGTCCTCCCATACTGACTTTGCCCCTTTCCGGCAACCACATGCCTGCTACTCGTCTTCATCAGCTCTTCGCTCTTTATGTAATCATGAGCTTTACTGAACGCCGCTGCCAATGTCGGCAGGCTCTTCCTTGTAAGATATCTTTTAAAATCCGAGTCAACCAACCCATTCATCAAAGCCATCACAGCTATTTCCTGTTGCAATTTCGGAATGGTGTTTGCTTCATTGTTAAATCTCCTGATGTAATCCCTCAATGATTCATCCGGTTTCTGCTCCACAGCCATCAATTCTCCAGAGGTTCTCTGCCTCACGCTGTTACTGACATACTGACCTACAAACATCTCAGTCAGTCTTTCAAAGCTTTCTATTGATCCAACTTCAAGGTTGTTAAACCAATCGGCTGAAGCCCCAATCAGAGTTGTCGGAAAGACTTTACACCAAACTGCGTCTGAGTTAGTGTACAGCATCATGTGTCCCTCATAAGACGTTATGAATCTTGCCGGATCCCCCCTTCCATCATACCTACAAGTCGGCATCTTCACCTTCTCCATTGGCTGATCTAAGATGTGCTGGGCAAATGGGGATGCCCTCAACTGCACTACCGTGCGTACTGCTTGACCTACTACTTGCGAGCTTCTTTGCTGCTGAGTTCTGGTACTCGCAACATGACTCGAGGATTGCTCATCCTGCCGTGATGTTGTATGCGTCCTTACTGACGACTCATGTCGGGGTCTTCTCGACGAGTTCTCAAACTGATTATACTGTTCTTCCTGGTTACGGTGCAATGTTCCTATATTTGCCTGAGCAGCTTCTCTTTCAGCCCGTGCTGCCTCGGCCTCCTTCCTCTTCCTACTCATTGCACTCATCACTCTTGCGGCTGTTTCCAACTCGTCTGGAGTGAATGCCGCCATAGGATCCTCTGCCTCTCCTCCTCCTGCAGGGGGGGTTATCGGCATATGGAACTGATTACCCTCTAGGGTATGGGTTTCATCTACTATCTCCACCTGGGGTTGTCCTACTGGTATTCCATTGTTTCCGGCCATGATTATTGTTGTTATATATATATTTTGTGTGAGGTTCTTAGGCGATAGAAGTGATCAACTGCCCCTCCTTCTAGCGCCAAATTGTTTCTGTCTGATCTCAACCCCTCCAAGAACTCGGACTTGAGATTCTGATACTCCTATCGGCAAGCTGAGAACCTACACAATGAGAAGAAGTTAGCTAACCCCGGGGTGGTCCGGGGATAACCACTCCGATGATAAAGTCAGAAAGTGTTTGAGAAAAGAAGATAAGTAAGAGAGAGAAAATAGAGAGAGATAGTGCAATTAATTTTTTCATTAATGAGGTCTTACCTACTTATTTATAGTAATCTACCTTGACAGGTGGCTTTCACCCATGCACAACCTTTTGTGCCAAGTGTCGAGCTTCTGTTGCCACGTGTTACATTGCGGCAGGCCGACATGTCCTCTTTCTGCAACATATCAGCATCTTCTTGTGATCTGGTCATGTGCTTTCGCAAGATATTGGTCATGCCCAGATATCATCCCTCATGTGCTTTCGCAAGATATTGGTCATGCCCAGATATCATCCCATACACTTATTTGTAGTTATGGGTTTGTGTTTGATTTGCATAGATCTTGTAAAGTGAGATGTTCATACATTCAACTATAAATATTTGGAAACATCTAATAAAAGATCATTGACTTCATTGGTTGACTAAAAGCAGTGATGAATATCTTTCCCCAGAAGAGAGATTATGCTAATTACATCAAAGCATATGATCTTGCCCCTTTTGGTTTGTACTTTGTACTTTTATTAATCGCGCCGCCATTTAAGGTAATTGTCTCATATCTTGCATTTAAAGGGAACATCTAATTGGCCTATATGTAGATCCCTAGCAGTGTTAGTTCTTTATGTAGAAAGGTTTTGTAGTTGTTTGTAACAACCAAATATCAAACCAGGGTTCTTAACTTCTTACTCTTTATAGACCTGACTTTTGGACTAAGGCTTGGTGAAAGAATTTATGGTCATGAACTAATCTAAATTCTTTATGATCCAACTACAACTGTTTCGATAGTTTAACAGTTAACTGTTGATTGTTGTCGCAGCATGTTGCCTCAACAGGATAAGCCATCTGCATCAAGGTGCTTGAAATTGCAATTTAAGGGTGATTTACCTGCTACACTCTTTACCATGACCAAAATAGAAGATCAGGACGTTATGCTTGAAGTTGAGTTGGTTGATGAGTCTGACAACAGAGTAGATTTTGGCCCTGAATCTTCTCTGAAGGTTAAGATTGATGTTCTTGACGGTGACTTTGATGTCGAAGGTAGAAATGATTTAACAGAGGAGGAATACACTAAAAATATCACTCCTCCTAGGAAGAACAAAGGATCGCTGCTGAAGGGAAATTGCGAGATTAAAATGAGCAGAGGGGTTGCTAGTGTCAGTCATATTGCTTTCACTGATAACTCGAAATCAACGAGAAGTGAAAAATATAGACTAGGAGCTAAAATTGTAAAAGGGCTTCCCCCTGGAGTGGTAGTAATGGCAGCAGTAAGCGAAGCAATTAGGGTTAAAGAGCACCGCCTAAAAAGTAAGTGTAGTCTTCATCTTATATGCAACTTTAAAGAAGTGATTTGCATTTAGCTTTTTTCCATTTCCTTCATTGTTCTTTGTTCAGATGCTAAATTAAGGAATGCAAAACAAAGCGAGCTTCCAAAATTTAAAACCCCTACCCATCAAAACTCTGATCAAGAGCTCACAAACCTATCAATTATTCAAGAACTACCACTACAACCACAACCGCTGCTGCCACCACCAAGTTGGACTTCTAGTGTAAGTGGATTCAGGCATAGTATAAATGCAAGCAGCCTTTCAATGGGCTGTATTCCACCCACAAATGTTTATCATGATGCTGCAGCAGCAAATCAACCCTGTCAAGGGTATGAGCAAACAATAGCACAAGGCGGGTATTTCCAAAATCATGGTAAAAATATGGCTTCATTGGCTTGTTTGAAGAAACATAGTTCTGACTTCTGAGAGTACATTTGTTATATCCGAATATTTCTGGGTTCAATTTTGCGTTGTTAAACTAGTGGTGCACGTGAATGTCTATTTTTCAGGTTCTATGGTTAGTTTATTACTAAATGAAGATGACGAGAAACTGGAAGCATTATTACAAACTCAAGAAGATATGGATATGTTGAGAATGTTAATGGAAGAGACTCCAGTCATCACTCCACTGCAAGAGGAAAGGAGCAATGTTACCAGGAAGCTAATATCTGTATTTTATATGACCAAAGCTGCTACTATGTTCATGATTTCAGTTCAGCAAGATGCAAGTGCCCCTAAAAAGAAGCGAAAGCTTCAATGAAACCATTTTTTTTCAGGTTTTTTGCACATTACCTCAGTATCTCAGTAGCTTAATATCTTTTTTCTCCTGGCTCATGTGTTTTCTGTTTCGAACTCAAAACTTGTGTTAAGAATCTACAGGCTTAGCTATATAAAGCTCCAATGAGTTGGGCGACATGTTGTATAATGGACTTCGCTGGTGTTCAGTCTTATTGTATAAACTTTATTGTTTTCACGTCTAGGTGTGTTTCATATGAAAAGTAAATCACGCTAGTTGGATCAATCTGAAATCGCAGCTTAACCAGCTCTAATTGATCTCTAAACCTGATATCTTTCACACCATTTGATTCTTTTTTTTTTCTCCAGAATGGAAAAAAAAAAAGGAGAAGAAATAGACCAAAGGCAGCAGATTAAAATGATTTGATTCTGGGCCTAAAACTATGATATGTGACCAAAACGTGGGTTCAGTTCAGCTACATCCTAGTGCCTTGAGGAAGCAAAATCATATTAAAATGACAGTGACTTCAATGGCTTGTTATTCTACAGAAAACTAAAACATGTCGCAGGAAATTCAATTTATTTATCTCTAGTGAATGGATCAAAACATTGCTAAAGTTGAGCTCTGGCAATCAATAAGAACACAAATGCAACTCCCTGGCAGATCAAAAGCAAACACAGCAATATACGAAATTAACAGGTTAATCCATATCTGCTTCATACATGAAAATACCAATTTCCAACACAAGCATTAAGGTTTTTGCCTAAAATCCATCAAACACATTAATAATATGACTTACAGATTCACAA
Source organism: Chenopodium album (assembly GCF_948465745.1). Taxonomy (NCBI): domain Eukaryota; kingdom Viridiplantae; phylum Streptophyta; class Magnoliopsida; order Caryophyllales; family Amaranthaceae; genus Chenopodium; species Chenopodium album. The sequence goes on from NC_137855.1 coordinate 6,705,637, forward strand.
GTTCACTCACGATATCTGTTTACACATCTCTGTCACAGCTGATCATATGCTTTAGTCATTCGTCCTTCCACCTTCGCTCCTAACAATCCCTCACTCTGTTTTCAAGATACTTTTTCAGCAATTCTTTGTCTGCATCACTAATATTTGGATCATTGAGTAAGCTCTTAAATGATGATATAGTGTAATTATCAGCAGCAAACTCTTTGTTTATCATTAAGCTGACAAGCTCTAAAGCTCTCTTAACATCCTTTCCATCAATAAATCCTCTAATAATTGTATTGAAAGTGCATTCATCTGGAAAGCATCCATTGTCCTCCAAATTCTTCAATAATTCATCGGCTTTAGCTAGCAACCCTTCTTTACAAAACCGTTTTATCATTATGTTGTAAGCACGTACATCATGCAGCCCTCTAGCTGTGAGAAAGGAGAAGATATCCATCGCTTCTTTAAGGTGCCTAGCTTCACACAAACCATTTATAAGGATCTTGTATGTAATAATATCAGGGAACACTCCAGTAATCTCCATTTGCTTCATTGTAGCGATTGCCTCATCTATTTGTCCATTCTTACATATGCCATCAAGCAATGAGTTCCAAGTGATTACATTTGGCTTTAGTCCATGAGCTTTCATTAAGCTGACAAGCTCTAAAGCTCTCTTAACATCCTTCCCATCTATAAATCCTCTAATAATTGTATTGAAAGTGCATTCATCTGGAAAGCATCCATTGTCCTCCATATTCTTCAGTAATTCATCGGCTTTTGCTAGCAACCCTTCTTTACAAAACCCTTTTATCATTATGTTGTAAGCATGCACATTATGCAGTCCTTTAGCTGTGAGAAAGGAGAAGATGTCCATCGCTTCTCTAAGGCGCCTAGCTTTACACAAACCATCTATTAGGATACTGTATGTAACAATATCAGGGGCCACTCCAGTGCTCTCCATTTCCTTCACTGTTGCAATCGCCTCATCAATTTGTGCATTCCTACACATGCCATCAAGCAATGAGCTCCAAGCGATTACATCTGGCTTTAGTCCATGAGCTTTCATTTCCTCGAAAAACTGGCGTGCAAGCTTGAGCTGGTTGTCCTTGCACAAGGCATCTATAAGAGTGCTATACGTGACAACATCAGGGGATAATCCGTTACAATGCATCTCTTGGAGCAGACCAAGAGCTGTGTCTATCTTTTTAGACTTGCAATAGCCATTGATTAAGCTGTTGTAAGTAACTACATTAGGTTTGCAGCCATCTTCAACCATCAATTCCTTGAGGTTTTCTGCCTCATCCATCTCACCACGTAAACAATATCCATCTAACAAAGCGTTGTAAGTGATGATATCGGGAACAAATCCTCTCTCGGGAACAAATGTCCCGTGCTTCACCAACCTTGCCATCTTTACAATACATGTCAATGAACATGTTGTAGGTCTCCACAGTAGGAGTTATGTTGTTCCTCAACATCTCAGTCAGCATTTCTTGAGCCTCTTTCTGTTGCCCCAAAATCCACATACCTCGAATTAAGGAAGTAAAGGTGACAACATCAGGGGAAATTCCCTTGACTTTCATCTCCTTGAAAAGGCGGAGAGCCTGAGGTAATAACTGGTCTTTGCAGAGACTATCAATGATGGTGCTATAAATGACAACACCAGGCATAAAATGGGCATAAGACTCCATATTTCGAAGGAGTTTGAGAGCACCGGCATTATCACCGGACCTACACAGACCTTTGAAGATAGAACCATAGGTGACTAATGTGGGTTGGTAGCCAAGCTTGAGAATTTTTAAACATGTGAGGTTGGACGTAGTATGTGTATGTCTCGTGTCCAAATGTAAACAATTAGAGAAGCTCAACTGCTAACCCGATTCATTCAATAAGCATAACATACATAACTTCGGGTCACTTGTTTAATTTAAGTATTAAACTTATAAATAATCCTTGACACTAACCCGTTTTTTACATATCTAATCTATGTTGTTTTATATGCAAAAGTATTTATCTCGTACAAATGTAAACAAAAGTATTGATAACTTTTCCTCAAAAAAAAAATAAAAATAAAAAATAAATTGTAAAAGTATTGGCCTCAAGCCCTCAACCACAATATATACTATTATTTCCATAAATTAATGCCTTTATTATTTTATGTTGTTAGATTTCTGTAGGGAATATCGACAATAACACAACCTATTTGTAACAATAACACAACCTATTTGACTAAATGTGTCACATCATGTTGACTAATTGAATTAAACATGTCATAAACCCTGAACACTAACCTGACTTCTTTGTATCCGATTTGTGTATTGTTCTTGTGTTATGTCAATTTTTGCAAATTCTAATTTATTTTAATGAAAAGATTATAACATGTAAGCCAAATTTGACTTAATTCATTTGTCAAAAGCCCAGAAGTATAAAAAATACTTAATTTCATTTCAAAATTCAAATTATGTAATGAACATTTTATTCCTCCATAACTAGTTACAAAACATAACTGTAAAATTAAAGTTACAATGCACAAGGCAAGCATCAAAGACTCATCATGTCTCATAACCTTGTTCCCTTCTCTTCCTCGAGCATTCAGTTAGTATTGCCCATTCTTTTTAAAGCATCACTGATATAAATCATCATCACTAATCTTCTCTTTCTAACTTCATAGGATTCATCTTCTCAAAATAGAAGCTGTTGATTTCGACTACACTTTGCTCTTTCTTCCCGATCAACAATATAAAATATACACATCATACGTGTGACTATATCTACACTTACCTTAAATTAGCACAGCAATTGTACTGCGCTTGCAAGAAAAGGGATTTCTTACCTCCACAAGACTGGAGAAAATTTTCAAATCACTTGCTTCCCTTTAAATATCCTGTTAAAAAAGAAGCAAGATATTCACCTCAATATAAAGTTATTGCATTGCATGCAGCAGAATTTGCAGAAATACGTCGTGTCGTCGTAAAAAAATAAATAAATAAATAAAGATACTTATTCCACAAAACATATATTCTGGAAATTTCAGACTCAACATTCGACAAGATGAAAATCACAATAAAATTGATTTGGATGACTTGGTGATCGTGAACAACAGAACAAATGACAAAGATTGAAAGGGTTCATGAAATTTTCAACCTTCAAAATAAACCTCATATTTAAGTTGAAGGCAAATTCAACAAAATACATCAAACCATTGAGAGAAAGGAGTAGTTGAGAATAGCTACTTGACATGCAATATCGAATGTCTGTCAATTTTTACAGTACGTCCCTGTTCAATTAAAAGAAAGATTAGGATGGCAGGATTTGGTAATGCAAATGTGGGATAGATGAGAAAACTTTCAGGTTGCTACCTGGTGATGATGCAGTTGGCTCCCATAGCAATCAATTAAGCGATGTTCGGTTAAATTGCATGAAATCTTCATGCCAATTCAATTATCTATGCTTGATACTTTTTTTAAGATACAAAGATAAGGAAAAAACACAAGTAGGAGGTCCTCATCTTGAAAGGAACACCAAATGTATCACTTAGAAGTATTCGTGCTTGATACTTGACAGTTGACACTCCAAATGAATATGTATGTGCACGCTTCAACTTCATACAAAAAGGAGAGATTACTAACCACCATTTAAAATACAAATATAACTAAGGACACTCATAATTGAGTTAATGACTCTGATACCCAAGCCCAAGTGTGAATCTCATATCCTAGCCCAAACAGCACTGACAGATGTTTCTCCAGAGTTCACTCAACTGCACCCTATTAATTTCACTATCTACTCATATGATGGCTTAACAACTGCTATGTGTGGTTGATGCAAAGGGAAATGAGCTTGGATAATCACAACATAAGAGCTTTGAGCATTTAGGAGAAAAGGCATCATGTTCAGTTGTAAAACATGACAATTGTCCTATATGGCTAATCCTAGAAAAGAGGAAGGTTATTTGGGAGTTTGGATACTTACATGGTAAATTCTCCGCTTCCCAGCTAATCTGGAACAGCTAGTTTCCCCTTAAAACTCCTATTGGAAACATCTCCAATATAGACACAAGAAAATTCATCGTGCACAAGATATCTTGAAACTAGTAGAAATTCAGTCAGTATAGTAATCAGAAGAGCTGATCAAGCTGCAGCAAGTCACCTCTCAAATTTCATTGTTATGCAAAACAGCAAAAGTATGCTGCAGAAATGCCTTCTCTTTAAAAATTGCTTGGGCTAGTCAAGTGAATCCACCTACTCTACTTGAAGAGAAGTTCAAAAAATATGTATCTTTTTAACTGGTCAGCAAGGGGAAGCAGCTGGGACCAGGATCTTGTTGATAAGTATTTCCATCACCCTTAAATTTCAATAGACATGGTAATTTATGAAGTCACAAGGAGGCTCCAAGCAGACAATACAATAAAGATATAAAGCAGAGCAACAAGTGGCCTTTTTCAGCATTAGTTTTTATAGTAACTCAGCAAAAGGCAGAACATTATTTCTCACAAAAATAACTACTGGAGAGGGACTTTGAAATTGGTGTAGAACTTTTACAGAATTGATTCCTGTTCCATCTTTTCAAAGTTATGAAATATAATGTTGAAGCAATCTGAATTCCAGCTCAAACGGGATGTTGTATAGGGGTTGGTTGCAAATCTTGCAATCTAACCATGTGGACAATCTTTTATAAGACAGTTTGAAACTTGTTAACAAAAAAACTCAACCGAAAAAACAGAACAACATTACCAGATGGTGAAGTTTATATATTTTGCAACTATATAATAAGTGCATAACACAGTAGAAAAAACAATAACACCTTTGCACTTCCCAAAGGATCCAAAAATTAAATTCCAAAGACTGGCAAACTATCTATCACCCTAACTTCAAATTAAGGCATTAAGCAATGACATTCTTCAGCAATTCTATTAAATGACTAACTTCAAAGATTGCAAAACTTAAACTAAACAACTATACAGTGACAAAAACATATCTTGAATCCTTAACACCATTCAGCCATATTTCATACAATCAAAAAACATCATTTCATATGTCAGAACATATTTCAGATGCAATCACTGCAGCAAACAAAGGCAAGCAACATTTTCTCTAATCCCTTCAAACATTACAAACATATAGGAAGTTCAAATTTTAGTAGCAAACCTTTCAGTAAGAGATCAAGGGAACATCTGACAGCTGCAGCTTCTTTCAATGGACAAACAGTCAAAATCCATACAACAATAAAGGCAAACTCCATCACCCCTGACATTCCAAATAAAACTGCTCTATATGGTTGTGCATTGCCACATAACTCATCTAGCATAGAAATATAGAATCATAAATGAAGTTTTCCAATAAGCATACAAGATCTGGTTTAAAACCAGTACTAAATGTAACGGTGATAAATGTCAAACCTTTATAAAGCATTCTGTGAACCGCACTTGAGCCCCATACAAGTGTACACCCTCTTGCAATATCTACTAAACAAAGTGTACAAAATCCCATCACCAGCTCCGCAACCTTCCTCCTTGACCATCAAATCTATTACTAATTTGGCAATTTACCAGCGATTCCTTGGGCATTTTTTTCACACATATAGAATCCAACTGATCAAATAAAGCTCCAACATCCCAAGCATCAACAAGACAACACGTCTAACACCGGTGATCCCCTTCTTAGCAAAAACAATATTGCCCTCACTTCGATCCCATTGAAACCTATGCTCAACATCTCAATCAAACATACCCAATTATGTTTTCAATGCCCCCAAAGGCCCTAAACAAATACAATTCTCAGGCATTTTCTCATTTTTCCCCAATACAACACCCTTGAACTAAAGCACTATAAGTGACAACATTTGGCGAAATCCCTTCTCTTTGCATCTCATCAAACAATTCAATAGCTTGAGACATCATATTATCTTTACAAAGACCATCAATGATAGTACTATATATGACAACATCAGGCTTACAAACCCCCTCAGATTGCATTTTCCTGAGAAAATTAATAGCACCCACATTATTTCCTTTCCTACAAAGTCCTTTAACAATAACACCATAAGTAACAACATTAGGTTGAATCCCAAATTTCACAATTTTATCCAAAAATTTAACAGCTTTATCAACATTATTACAATTTTCATCAATAAGGCCATTGATCAGGGTAGTATATATCACAATATCAGGTTCATACCCAAGCTTAATACGCTTACCGAGTAGCGAAAACCCGAAATCGACCCGACCCAAATGACAGTAGCAATTTGTAAGAATACCCAGTGAATTCTTATTGGGTCGAAACCCAGATAATTCCAGCTGCCTTGAGAGAGAAATGACGACGGAATGATGCTTTTGAGGTCTCATTTTAGAGATGGCGATGAAGAGATGATTGAAATCCATTGCAGAAGGTAAAGGATCCAATGATAACATTTGATTGAAAAGAGAAATTGCGTGATTTATGTTTGTAAACCCTAATTTGCATTGTTGTGAAATTGAATTGAGATGCAATCGATCGAGGATTGCTCCTCTGAGATTAAACATGTGAATGAAATGGGGGAGAAATTTGATTGGAAAAAATAAATTAAATTAATTTGGAGATGAAGAAAATTATGGAGTATGAAAGATTTGAATTTAGGGCGCCTAGTAATTTCTTTGATTCAGGGCAAGATTGTTGGATCTTGTAGATCTTTCGTGTGTGGGCATGTAACCACAATTTTTCTTGTTGTAAAGGCCCAATACGTTGTTGAGGCTTTTATTTTTCCTACATTCGGGAAGAACCTAAGAAAATTCTATATTTATGATTTTCAAATAATGCTATGTATCGCTCATAAAAACGTGTAACGTACAAGGCTAATCTAGTAGATGATCAAATCCCGTCAAAGAAAAAAATAGTAGATGATCAAATGGAAAATAAAGAAGTTTGGCAACGTTGAATGAGGAGGAAAGGAAGAGAAGAGAAAGGGAGAGGAAGGATGGAGAAAATTAAGTAGATTTTCATGATAAACAACAATTATCTAGTGGTAATGTTGTAAATAAATGTCTAACATTTTTACTAATTATTAAAGCCTATTCTGATTTACTGAACTGGGCTGAGCTGAGTTGTTTATGATATAAGGAAATTAGGAGCTGAACTGAACTGAATTGAAATTAAGCTAAACAGAACAAATTCAAAATTTGTTACTTAGGTATACATCAAGTAGAGGTATCCCTCTAGATAAGTTCAAATTGTTTATTATGAAAATCGATGAGGGCTCCCTCGGAAAGGTGAGCTATAATTTTCTTCCAAATCTCTCCAATTGTGAAGAGATAATACCACTAAAGAGATAAGAAAAATGGATCCCTTCATCTCCTTCCCCTTCTTTCAATTCCCCCAACCTTTAAACTCTTTTAAAGGTTGTTATATATACCAAAATGCAAGGTGTACCCAAATATATATTTTTGCACATTTTGATGATTGAAAGAGATTATTGTTCATTTTAATGATTATTCTAGTTGCTAGATGGAACACAAGTATCAACGATGAATATGCACAATTGAATTCCCTTCCTCAAAGTGTTACAAATTTGGTTAATATGGACTTAATATAACGAAAGCTCTTTTCTACAAAATAATTTTTTAAAAAAAAATCATTAAATGAGTATAAAAATAACTTAATTTGTATGTTCCTTACACCTGGGTGTACATACATTTTTTTCACTATTCATTACCAAAACAAGAATGTTTGTCCTCCTCCTTTGTCTTTTTCTCTTTTTTTCCTTTCATTTTCTTATACCCAAACAAATTAGAGTGTATGTATCTGAAATGAATGTAATACAAAGTATAGTTTTTAAGATGACGAATTTTGTTTTTATCGTGAACAAGGATGTAATTCGTAAACTTGTAAGATTGATTTTGTTTATCTTATATACAAGTATATGCAAACATCGAATCATCTTTGATGATGATACAAAAATGAGCAACAAGTTCCAAACTACAAATTTAACAAACTACTCGTCCTACATGACCAAATCATTAAATTTTGTACAAAATCTAAAGAACACTCACTATGACACAATCACACAATCACCAATTTAGGCAATTTAATCTCCCAAAACACATCGTTTAAGACACGCGACCTAACCACACCACAACAGACAACACCACTACCTCCAAATTAATTTATTTTTTCCAATTTCCAACGTGGCAAGTAAAATGGCAAGAATCGTAAATAAACCCACCTCCAAGGTCAATCCCAAACTCACACAACAAAAATATCTTCTCCCCCCCCCCCCCCCCCCCCCCTCCTCTCTTCCTTCACTTAACTTTATCAATTCTGAAATTCTCGAACTTTCCTCCATCGTCAGCATCTTCAATCCCACCCCCTCTCTCTCCGCTTCGGAGAGTTAGAGAGAGAAACTCCCATATAAATCCCCACCTCTATTTTCCTCAGATATTTTTCTCTCTCCTCTTTTTTTTCTTCCATAACAATTTTCTCATGAATATATAATTATATTCCCTCAATTTGTCGACTTACTTTCGAATTATAATCCTAATTTTCTCAGCCTTTTGATCTTGGTGAAAAATGGAGAGAGGTGGAGGATCTAACGGTGGTAATGGATCTTGCTATTACTCTGTTCTTGGTCTTCGTAAGGATGCTTCTCCGTCTGACATTCGTTCCGCTTATCGGAAACTTGCACTTGTATGTATTTACTTTCTCTTCGGCTCCGTTTGTTTTGACGGAAAACATTTTTCGCGGAATTTTTTAAATTTATCTTTTAATTTTAATTTGGGTTTTTGAAGAAATGGCATCCGGATAGATGGGCGAGCAATCCTTCCGTTTCGGCCGAAGCGAAACGCCGGTTTCAGCAAATTCAAGAAGCTTATTCAGGTTTTTCTCACTAATTATAATTTTACTGATTTATTTATTAATTTAATTTGATTTGAGTTAATTTTATTTTTGGGGAATTATGTAGTGTTATCGGATCAGGGTAAGCGATCAATGTATGATGCCGGATTTTATGATCCTACGGAAGAAGAAGATCAAGTACGTTATTTTTTTTATTTTTTTCATTTAATTTTTGGTGGAATTTAGAAATTTTGCATGTTGATCATTTGCATATTACGGCGTCGTTTAATCATGTGACAATTTTGTTTTAAAGTTAATTAGGTGTAATTTTATGGAACAGGGGTTCTGTGATTTTATGCAAGAGATGCTCTCAATGATGGACAATGTTAGAGGCGAGGTAATTTCTCAACTTTTCCTCTACAATTAGCTAATACGACTCCACCTAACTATAAATACCATCGTAGAGGTTAAAGGGGTCAATTGAATGTATTATTCCGTTCTTTTTAGTTGACACGTTTTAACGTTTTAAACTTAGAATTCTGCAAATGTGATAGGACTAGTTAATTGAAATATAATCTAGTGTGCCCCAGCCCCTGGGCGTAATTAATATATAGCTTAAAATAATATTAATTTGGAAATGTATGTCAGAATTACATATTGATTGGTGTTTAATTTGGGGCGCTTATTAGTTTTTGCCATCAAAATATACAAAGGTGGAAATTTAGGGTTGTTCTTTTAGTAAATTATAAAAATGCATGGATTGAGGGTGTAATTTTGATAATTATGGGTTGAAATGAAATACAAAGACGAAAGGGTGAATCAATCAAAGTCTTAATTCCATAAGTGAGGTCGGTTACATGAGGTCGGTTACATGAACCAAATTTGATGAAAGGGTATAATTGGTAAATGAGAATGAAAATGACAAGGGATATTTATAAGTAATGCATGGTAATACTAAAATGGCAGACGGAGAGTCTAGAAGATCTACAAAAGATGTTCGTGGAAATGGTGGGTGGAGGAGATGGGATGTGCTTTGACTTAAACGCAGATCAAACGGCTGCTAAAAGATCACGAAGTAGTGGAAGTTGTGCAGCTACCAAAGGGAGCGCCGCACCCAAACGAACCTCCCCTCGTTGCTGATTCATTCGAACGATGTCGTTTCTTACTTGTTTGTGATTTTTCTAACCAAATAGTGTCAATTTTAGGCTTCTTCTTTTTTAATTGTTCAAAATGGTCACTTGTTAATTTTCTTTTTTTAGAAATGTTCAACCTCTTTTGAGTATTGAGTTTGTAATGGTTAGAATATTAGTGAAATGTGAAATAAATATTTCCTTCTTGATTCTCCTTTTGTCTTTTTGCTACATTTGCATTTGGCTTGATATTTAAGGGAAGTGAAATAATCGAGAGGATGAGTATCGGTCCAAAAATTAAAGAAAAGGATGGAAAGGAAAGTATGCCAAAATGGACATATGTTTTTTTTTTTGTGTTTAGAGAGCCACAAGGGCGGGGGTGAGAATCGATCTCCTGAAATCGGGAGGGAAGCTCTAACCACTTGAGCTATCCTTACTCTCGCCAAAATGGACATATAGTGTAATGAGTAATATAAACTAGTACAAATGGTCAAGCGGGGGAATTGAACGTGTGACATATCGTATATAGCTAATTAGCCATCCGTGATAGGTTTTTAGACTAAACTAATAAATCAAGATATTGTTAGTGGCAAGATATTGTTAGTGGCAATAAAGGAAATGCATTTAAAATGAAAAACATCCCGAAGAAGCAAATTAAAACTGATTGGAAATACAACATTAGCGTAGGTTGAATGTGCTAAGGGCCTGTTCATATTTACTGAACTGAGCTGAACTGAACTGATTGGAGCTGAACTGAACTGAACTGATTGGAATTGAACTGAATTGAACTGAACTGAATTGAGCTGAAATGAATATTTTATGTGAGAGGGAAATTAAGAGATGAACTGAACTGAACTGAACTGATTGGAACTGAACTGAACTGATTAGAGCTGAACTGAACTGAAATTAAGTAAATGTGAACAGGCCGTAAGTATGATTATGTATATATCTGTACAAAGTTAAAAAGAATGAAGTACATATTATGATATTAATACAGTATTATTACTAAGTGCTGTATTATAGATAAATGTTTGGTAAAATATAAGCAGATCTATACGAAAACTGAAGGAGATGGTACAAGTAGCTTCCATATACGTCTAAAAAAATTTGCTCCTACCTTTTAATCTCCTTACTTATTAAAGTTTTGTTATTTTCGGTTTTTAACCCATTTTAAGAAATACTAACAAATTCTTTATGGAGTATTGAGTACGACTAAGTATGATTCAATGTCAACAAAGACTACTTAACTATGAAGTGTATGAATGTATGATAGGACATAGTTCTCCAATAACAGTTTGAACAGCCTATTTTGCAACACAAAACAAAAGGTAGTATATTTCACAACTAAAATAAATTGGAAAATTTGTTAGAAACAACCTTTTAAAGTGTTCACTTTATTAAAAACAACCTTTTAAATATTTTTTTACAAATTCAGACCACATTATATTTTTTTTTTATCAAAGACAACCTAATGCTAGTTTTCGGCATTGACTCTATTTTTCCGATGTTGACAACGAGTGTATGAGGCATGTGACCTCATATATTGCTAATTACACCCCTTTCCCTTCAATTCACTCGTACTAAATCCCCTCCTCTCTCAAAGTAATTTGTCACTTTGAAGGGTTTTAATATGAGTTAATTGGAGGGGAAAAGGGTATAATTGGCAATGTATGAAGTCACATGCCTCACACACTCGTGGTCAACATCAGAAAAATAGAGTCAACGCCGAAAACTAGCATTAGGTTGTCTTTGGTAAAAAAAAAATTTAATGTGGTCTGAAGTTGCAAAAAAAAATTTAAAAGGTTGTTTTTGATAAAATAGACACTTTAAAAGGTTGTTTTTGACAAATTTTCCAAATAAATTTAATAAATTCAACACATTTCAAATAAGTGCCAATACGTTAAAGTAAATTCCAAGAAAATTGTAATTATATTCCTATTCTTTGGATTATCAAATATCAACTCTATTATAAATATCCCCCAAAAAATCTTAATCAAGAGTAGGTTATTTTAAGTTTAGAAGTGGCTAGAAGAAGAAATGCTTTGGTGGGAACAAGAAATATAGATTTAATAGTTTTAATAAGGTAATAATATTAATTAATCACGAAGGATATGGCCAATCATAGATGCGTGGAGTTGCTTCTTTAGTTTAATTAATCGAAAAATCAACAAGAAAGAGGGAAGAAATAAGAGAAATAGTGACACATGGTGTGCATGTAGATTCCACAAGTATGACTTTGGTCGAATTAATTAGTAAAAAATTGAATTAGGCCACAATTATTTTGATTACCACATTATCCTGTCTTCTTATGTCTGCTTTGTAAATCTTTTTAACGGTTTCTTTTTGGGTTCCTAATTTTATCTTTCCCAATTGTAATGACTAATGTTTTTATGGTTATAATTACTAACCAACATCAAGAGCTTGATTAGTTAAGTTCATAATCACAACACAACTCATGTAATAAAGCTCCAACTTGTTAATGATAAAGGTACACGGAACTAGTAGTCTCCCTATCTCAGGGAAGATTACTAGAATCTAAAAGTCTCCCTATGACATGCGCTCTAAACCTCCAGCACATCGATCTAGATGTGTTAACTCATGTTGTCACAGTGTATAATCATCTTTGGGACATGTCACTTAACTTATTTGGTAAAAGTTTTGGGGTAGTATTCAAGATTTGAGATTGAATCTCGTCTACATCATTGTCCTTGCAGGAGTTGCAGTTCCTTTTACACAAAAAAAAATATACATGTTACAACAAGCATACATTATTCTTTGAAAACTAATACTAGTAGACCATAATTGGTTTCTCATTATATCTGATTAAGAATGATTATTGAGGGAAGAGAATGAAAGAGATTGAAATTGCAAAAATAATAATTTTGCATAATCATGTTAAATCTTGCAAGATGAGCTAGGATAAGGTTAGGACTTAGGACTATGTCCAAATAGTACAAGAAATTCAGCAATTATCTTGAGATACTTTTATCAATTCCATTTTTAGCAATAATCTTGAGATTCTTTTATGTTAAGTCTTTTCATACAGTGGATTTATTTTTCTTGCTCCCCATAAAGTTTAGGTCTCATGGGCCTTATGCTGGATATTCCTCTTCCTAATCACATATTTAGTTGTTTAATTTATAAATAGAGCTAATCAAGTGGTTGAGATTGCATAAGTAGTCAAATTAACGAATCAAATATAACTAATTATATGAACTACTTGTCATTTTGCAAAAAAAAAAAAATAAAAAAAAAAAAAAATTAGTGCAATAGTTTTCCCTATACACAACATAACAACTTAACAACTCTATTTAGTATATATGAGTATATTTATTCATTTTATTCGTGATAAGTATGAGAATTTTATATACACCGTACATTCATATATATACGGTCCGTGCAAGACTCGATTACCTTTCTCAAAAACTCAATCAAACTAAAACCAATTCACATAAATTGTTTCCACAAGAATCAAATCCTAGCATGTTGCTCCCATGTTAAAAGATAGGACTTACTTCTCCACCATCCCTTAATTCAATTATTCTCACCCATATAAAGTATTACATATTTACATCCCTAAGATCATGTTGTGAGACGTATGCTACTAAACTAAAATGTGGGACCAACAACGTTAGTTGATAAGGTGTTCAATAATCAATATGTATATTTTGTGGCATGGAAAATGCAAAAAATATCAAATTACCAGCTGCTTCTTTTGACCACGAACTTGCTTAAATCAACGTATGTGGTGCATTTTTTTGGTCTAAAACTTAAAGCAATGTTTCCTTGGTTTTTACTGGATTGCAAAAAATTTCCTACAAAAAAAAAAGAAAAAAAAGAGTTTCTATAATTCACAAGCCAAAATGATTGAAAATTTCAAAAAGGTTTACAACAGAGTTAACTTTTAGGAAGCAAGTCTTACCAATTGCTAAATGGTAACTATATATTTTCCCTTAGATGATTGCCAATTACTTGAAAGTGCGAATTTCCAAGTACATAGATGATTCCTCCGTGAGATCAATAGCCTCTGTTGCGATGGACTTGGGTACGAGCCATAAACAAGCCTAAAGCAAAAGGTCAAGGCTCGAATCACATACCTGTATCACCTCTCTCACGGGCTGCCCTTGGAAATAGATCAAAAACAGACTTTACATTGTATTTCCAGGGTAAGGGAAGGAAAGAAAGGTCAAGAATTATGTAGAAAATCAACATTTTCCAAGTACTATACCTTTCACAATTCATTGTCCAAGCCTCCAAGATCTTTTCCTAGAGAACTTGTATTTCGTGCACAGAAGCCTGAGTACATGCTTAGACATCAGCATTAACACAAAGTTGCTCAATAATGCTACCATCTCACAGCCACTAACCTTTTAAATTGGCTGCAAACCTTTTCACCTTCGTCTCATATACAAGAATGATGCTTGCTTCATGAGATAGCATGACAATTCAATTAATTACTGCAAGCATTATAGTGAGAAGAATTGCTTCCTACAATGCAATACAGTATGTTAAATAACACAATATAACAAGGACCACCATGACATGTTTAGCCTCCATTCAGCTGGCTCATTACAGTACATATGATGTTCATGCATACAAACTTAGAAGGGGTAACACCCTTCTGGCCACCATAGGTTAAGGGCAGGGAAAAAAGCAGTCGAGTTAAAGGTCTCTTAGAAGGCACAGGATTAATATTGACAGATGAAGAGGAAATGCTTAATTTGCATACAGTGCAGAATTATCTTCCATACTTAGCAGTAGACGCATGTATACAATGAGATTTAGGATAAGGATATCATATTAATATAAAAACAATTGTACAAAATAAATTTGACTAAAAACCTGATAAAATCTACACATCTAAACTAAGACATCTTGAAACAGAGAAACATGAGAAAAATAATACCGAGTACATCAAGCATCAAGGAAATGGAAGCAGATATATGAGCAAAGTAAAACTAGAACAAGTGAAAGCAAATATTAATTTACAAAAAGCAACATGAACTAGGAACATTACATGGCAAAGTATAAGTGTCAGGGAAAAACAGAAGTCAGCTGAAATAGTTTATACAGTAATACAGGGCACTTAGAGTTATAAGTGAACATAAACTCAAGGGACTGATATCAAGAGTTCAAGACATAGATCCAATTCCAAATGGGTGCAGAGTAATGTATTCACAATAAAAAACACCACATCAAGATATAACTTGGTGCTGTAAGGTTGAAAAGTTTAAAGTTGTATCTTGTATCTCTAGTAAACCTTTAATGAAGTTTAAATTAGCCAAACTGGGAAGCCTGCAGCATTTTGGATTGGGGAATTTCAAATAGCATGCTCATATGTTCGCCATTGAACGAAGTATGTATCTGCTATTATGCTGTCATACTTGCAGTCAACAGCTTAAGGGAGGATACACTTCAAGGCTTAAGTTTCAGAACATTAGGCAGTCAAAGAGCTGAGGACATCAGGCACAAGTTTGTTAGCAATTGCTTTGGTGTCACCTCAATGCTCTTAATGCAAGTGGCGTGTCTGTTTAAATTAAGTGTTTGATAATAGTTCTTAATCAATTGAAATCACGACTCCAGAATTTCTCTCTTTTGTAATACGGTGGTAGGTTACGTAGTATATAATCAAAAATTTAATTGATTTTAATGACACGAACTGATAGTCTGCCTCCTTTGATGCAGACAATGTGATACATATTAATATATCATATATACAAAGATACAAGTATGTAAGAGTGGTTGGACCAATAGATTATCCGCAAAATCAAAATAACAAAGAGCAATTAGCACCAGCAATGAAAATTTGCTTCAGCATATGACCAAAATTACAAAGCTAACAGCAACAATTAAATTTTTCAAGATTTCCTGTATGCATAAGCAAAGAAGTAACAGCTCGTCCAAATATGCATACCAAGCATAGCCAATCAGCAAAGGGACTTCGTAGTTTCATCATACAAATCCTTGACAGAATTTTATAGCCAGCCACAATGTAGTGTCTACATTACTGATCTAGGCATACAGTAAATACCGACGGCAGTACCAGATGAAGGGTCATTATGATCAAATATAAATCAGACACACAAATGTGCCAACACTCCAACAAGGCAGCAGAGCATCAATTATTCAATTGTAGGGAATAAATTAACCACACTGATTCAGTAACACAATATATTACCACAGCCACATTTAGCTTGCTTCAGAGGAATATTATAACAGAGGAGCTGACACAGAGCATCTGCTAGCTTTTCCATTCAAAAGGCAGAGCAACAATATGAATCTTCCCGGGAGAAAAGTAACTTCTACCATTGGAACAGAACGAAACGCAGCGACCAATCAAAATGAATATATGCCAAGCTAGTAGCAGCTTAAAGAATCAAGAAGATTTGATTTTGCTCATGGGGCAAAAAAGATGCCTACAGTGAGCTGTAATTCCAAAATTCCAAACCCAACAGACAACTTGCAAAGTTGCAACTTGAAAAGACACAAGTCAACTGAAAGTTTCCAAGAGGTTGTCAAAGCTAAGACTGCCAGACAGGAAATCATATTGTTCAGCATAATTAGATTTGCTTGTGCTGAAGTAAGTTATACTGATAGCCTGATATACAAGGAAGAAGTGAAGGAGAATGATTTATTCACCCTTGGAGTTGACAGCCCTATCGAAATCTTTGAGCAATTTGTCACCAGTTCAAACTACCCATCGATGCTAAGATCATGGAATAATAGATAACTTAACTAGTAACTACAACTTACTGCGGCCTCTTCAATCCATATATTTAAAATAATATACAGGCAATACAGCCATCATCAGATAACATCTAATAACAATTACCAAATGCTCAATATGTGAGAACTGATAGCATCTAATCATTGATCAATTTCGATACCAAAAAGAATACAACGTGATACCATCAAATTAGTTAATGCTACGAAAACTCAAAACAGTTTTCATATAACATATAACAAAAAGGACTAATCTTCATACTATCATCCTACTTAACATCAAAATTTCACCTAAATCAAAGTAAATATAACAGCACTAAAATTCTACTTATTCTTGATGGTAATCCCAAGCTCACTAGCCACAATAACAGTAGTTGCCATGTTAAGAAACATACCATGTTCAACAACACCAGGCAACCTCAAAATCGTGTCGCTTGCAACATCAAGATCTCCAATATCCTTCTGAAAATACAAATCAATAATATAGTTTTCATTATCAGTAACAAAAGGCTCACCACTCTCAGGGTAAACCCTAAGCTTTGCAACACACCCAGAATCCTGAAACAAATTTCTCAACCTTTGAGCTGAGAATTTCCAACAAAAGGGCACAACTTCAACAGGCATAGCTAACCCACTTCCACCCAAATGCTTAACCATCTTAGTTTCATCCACAATACATATGAACTTCTTGCAAGCACTCTCAATCATCTTCTCCCTTAGAAGTGACCCACCTCTACCCTTCACCAAATTCATGAATGGGTCAACTTCATCAGCACCATCAATTGCGAGATCGATAACCGGGTATGAGTCTAGATCTGATAAAGGGATACCACATGAAACAGCTTGTTCATGGGTCATCTTTGAAGTGGGTATTCCAATGATTCCAGTAAGTTTACCTTGTTGAAGCAATTCACCAATTCGGCTAACTGCGTGCTTTGCTGTTGACCCGGTTCCTAACCCGATTACCATACCCGATTCAACATACTCAACTGCTTTGTAAGCTGCGATTTTCTTCAATTCATCCTGGGTTAAAACCCGGGGTGATGAGATTGAATTGGGTGAACCTAATAAAAACCCGTTTTCCATTGCTGCTTTTTCTGAGGATATGAAATGTGTGCAGGGGATTGCCATTATAAATATAGGTTAAAATTACAATGTGAATGCAAATTCAAAGAATCAAATTTGATTATTTTTTTAATCAAATTGGATATAATTTTGCAATGAACAAAATCAGGATTTAGAAATTATAATGGATACCCAGAAAAGAGAAGAAAGGGGGAAATCTGAAATGAGCAAGAAAAGATAAGAGGGTGTTTGGGATTTTATAGAAGGAGGAAGATAAGAAAGAATTTGAGTGGTGGAGGAAGAAGAAGTAAGAAAAGGGGGGGAAATTAGGGTTTATTATTATTAATATTATTCCAAAGCTAAAAGTGTGTATGACTCTTATCTTTGACTATAAAAAACCTTGTGCAAGTTGTTTTTGATGGAGTATATTTTCTTATTTTTTGTGATTTTGTAACGTTTAATTTGTAAAAATCATGATTTTTAAGCCATTGAAGGTGGAGTATTTTCTATCTTTGATTGGGAAAAAAAGGAAAGTATAGACGTGTACGTGTTGATGCGGGTATGCGACGGCAACTCGGCATAGTCTAGGATTCTTGTTGAATGAATTATTTATTACGAAAAATCTCTTATTTATTTATTTATTTATGTTTGTGATGACATATTCTCTGTTATTGGGAATGTCTCTTTTTAACTGTCCTACCATGTCCTTAGGGTCGATGTAATCGTGTGTTTCTTCTACCTATTTGTAGGCAAAACAATATTGTCCCTTGGATTTGGCATTCACAAACACATGATTAATATGGATTTGGCATTATTTGAGTTGGCAAGAATATATCCAAATATGGCTCAATATCCTTGTGGGTTGTTTTGTTAGAGGCCCACAATTAAATGGCCATCTTGAGTTCTTGACACCCAAACAATTTTGTATGGCCATAAACACTTCAATTTATACTCCATTTATATGGACAATACCTTCACGGATAGAGCATATTATCGAAAAACTCGTTATCTCCTTTCTCGGTTTTGCAATTGGAGTATCCAGCATATTTGTCGAGAGGCAAATCGCGCAGCGAATAGGGTAGCTAATGTATGTCATTTATGGCCTATTCTCTTCAGCTTAATTTCAGTTTAGTTTAGCTCCAATCAGTACAGTTCAGTTCAGCTCTTAATGTCCTTCACTCATAAACAATTCATTTAAGCTCTATTCAGTTCAGTTTAGTTCAGCTCCAATCAGTTCAGTTCAGCTCAGCTCAGTAAATCAGAACAAGCCCTTAGTGTATAGAATGGATATTGAAGTTTGTAATAACTCTACTATGTTTTCTATTCTTTCTTCTTATACATTAGGAATTCCCCTTGTAGAAGGCTTCCTAATGTATAATCTTTCTTACTTACTTTTTCAAAAAAATAAAAAAATAAATAAATAAATTACTCGGGTCCTTTGCGATTGTGATTTTATTTTTGGGTTCGAATCACCTGGCATGCGAGACATCACGAGTTACAAATTTACAACTAATGAACTTAGAATGAAGGGAATTCACTATTTGTGAAGTGTGGCTGGATTCAAAGTAGGGAGTTTTGGTGCATAAATTTGGAGTTGATGTGTCTTTTGTCTGTCCTAATAAACACACAAGATAAATGGATGATGTTTCTGTGATCTGAACAAATACCTCCTGAAGGCTGAAGTCTTGGTCTCCCAAGTTGATTTCGGATTAATCTGTTGTTTGTATAATTAATCAATGTTCATCGTACTCTAATTTTTATTATTGATCTTAGCTCCTCAGCTACCCGTATCTAGTTATCGCCATTATATATAGGCCAATGAGTATATTCTTAATGAATATAAGATGTCAATGTACATAGTATTTTGGAATGAATTGTTATTCTTATTCTACATCTCATGATTAAGCTATAACATAATCTAATACATACGAAGTATAATACAAAACAAAATACTACTTGTAGAATAGGAGCAAATTGGAGTATAATAGCTTAATCTTGATAGGCTAACAGCCATTACCAATTATCAAAAACAAAGTAGTCTAAACCGATATTTGTACATAAAAGTATAGAACTATTAAAGTGATCTACCAAAAATATCAACAATAATCCACTAATACATGTGACAAAAAGAGGTTACAAGTCGAACATGTAAAAGCCACAAATTTTAGCACCTCTTTTGTCACTTTCATTTTACCTAAAATCTTCTCTACACTTTTCTATGACATTCTCCTAAATCAAACAAAACATCCACTAAACCACAACAATCATTACTAGACTAGTAATGATCTACCATACTTAACTAATACCTCCTGCCTAGTCCCTCCGTTCGAATACAATAGTCACGTTAATAGTGTAATTTGAACTACCATACGACAACTAAATTTGGGACCGAGGTAGCTTAATCGATCGATCAACCCTCCAAAAAAATATGCTCCTCATTAAGCAAAAACAGATCCACAAGATAAAGACATGAGCAATACAGCAGCTTGCTCTACTTCACCCAAATTTCTCTTACTACTGTTAATACTATCTTCACTGCTACTCCTCTGTTTCTTCAACTGAGAAGACGAAGACGACGATGAAGAAGATGATGATGATCTTTCAGCTAAAATCATGTTATCTCTGTAATTGTAATTCATCTTCAAAAACTGATCATTATTAATTTGATCATCATTTTCTCCGATCATTTCTGAACTGGGTTTTTGTTGTTGTTGTTGTTGATCATCTTCTGCCATCTTCCTCTTCCTGAATCTTATTCCACAAGCATTACAAAGTGACTGCAAAAAAAACCCAGAAATCCAATCAGAATATTTAATCAAATCAAATCCAGAAAAACAAATAAATAAACAAAGAAATTATGTAATAAATTCATACCCTAGGACCATGAGGACCGCTTCTCCATAATGGGGTTTTTGTAGTCTTGCAATCTGCACAAAATTTCCTCGCCTCATTCATTTTATCACCTTTAATTCTTTAATTTTATGAATAACTATTTGAATCAGAGGCTAAAATCAAATAAATGAGTTGGGTTTTTATGAAGAAAAACAGAGGAATTGATAATCCCAGAAATTTAATTACCCTCTGTTTTTTCTGGGGTGGCAAAATAATAAAAGATTGATAAATAGAAGAGGCAGATAATAAAACCGACATAAAAAGAGGCTCGGTGAAGGCGCAAAGTACTAGAATATTCAGGATTTCTGGGGTGAAGAGTGAACCCCACTAATTTTTAAATAAAATTTTTTGGGGGAAATATATTTTGGTGAGAAACTATAAAAACAGAAATCAGAAGAATTTGGACACCCGCCAAAATGAGGGTGGAGGGAAAGTGAAGGCGGGAACTTACGTGGCAA
Organism: Chenopodium album; assembly: GCF_948465745.1. Classification (NCBI taxonomy): domain Eukaryota; kingdom Viridiplantae; phylum Streptophyta; class Magnoliopsida; order Caryophyllales; family Amaranthaceae; genus Chenopodium; species Chenopodium album. Next base: position 6,726,691 of record NC_137855.1, read on the forward strand.
ATTTTCAGGATTGTTGGTTTGGGTAGTTTTATGTCTTTCAGGTTGTTTTGCATGATGGGTTTGTTAATTGTTACTAGTTACTACACTAATGTAAATAAGATGGTCATAGTTTGTGAATATTGTACATGCCTAAAATAGGTCAACAAAAGTCGTGTTGTGATGGGATCATGTAGATATTCTATAATTTATAAATGAGGTTTATGTCTTGATCATATATTGTTGTATATTGATGTGTTGTGTTAACGGATTTCTTAATAAAATTTTATTATTGGTTAAATGGTAAACAAAAAAGTGAGATGACATGGTGTGTTTGTGCTTAATTTGTGAAATAATGTCCATATACGACCTATAATCTCCCGTTATACCTTTTATGTTAGATCAAAAGTAGAAAAGGTAATGAGTAAATAAAATGTAGGTAGAGTTAACAAAATAATTATGAATGCTAGACATACCAACGAGCCAATGCACTCATAAACGACTCCTTAACAAACTCAGTCAAACAAATTCCACTATTTGAATTTTAAATTCCACTGTTGTTATCGAGCATAAGTAAATTCATAGGAATTTCGGGGAAGAAATTATTCTCTTAAAATACAAGTTTATATGGAAATTTAATTTGTACACAAATTTTTGTATGCGGCTGGCCACATGGTGCGACAGGGGTTACTTGTATGGTGTTACTATAGGTGTTACTTGTTTCTGGGGTTACTTGTATGGGTGTTACTGGTTTTGTCAGGGGTTACTTGTAGGTGTTACCTGTATTCTGGAGTTACTTGTATGGGTGTTACTGGTTTTGGTCAGGGGTTACTAGTAGGTATTACTTGTATTATGGGGTTACTTGTATTGGTGTTACTAGTTTTGGTCAGGGGTTACTTGTAGGGTGTTATTGGTTTGGTATGAGATTTTGGTATGGGGTTACTCAACCCATTCAAGTGTTCCATACAAGTAACATTCTACAAGTAACATCTACAAGTAACTCCAGAAACAAGTAACTCAGAATACATTTTTTTTTTCAAGAGTTACTTGTACGATGTTACTGGTTTTGATCAGGGGTTACTTGTAGGGTGTTACTAATTTTGGTCGGGGTTACTTGTAGGGTGTTACTGGTTTGGTATATATAGGGCATACGTACAAGCAACCCTTGAACAATTAACTCATACAAGTAACCTTGAATAAGTAACTCATACAAGTAACCCTTAAATAAGCTAGTAACTCATATAAGTAACCCTTGAATAATTAATCATACAAGTAACTCTTGAATTAACTCATACAAGTAACCCCTGAATAAGTAATCCATATTCCTGAAGGAGTTATGTCTTCGTCGTGTGCAATTACTAGATATATAATTGGATCAAATTATGGAGATAATTAAGTCCGGACATTTGGGTCGTCGTTTTGCCATAGCTAGAGGTACTTACGATCTTTGGACTAGTAAAATAGGCCAAAGCCCAATTGGACGGATCCTATAAGGTCACACAAAGGGGCTAGATCGAGCATTAGAGGACGAGGCCCATCATGGGCCTCATCACTCTAGGTGGCCGGCCATGTAGGGGCTTTGAGAGGCTATTGGGCTTCGTGCCCTAATCTAATTATGATGAGATTATAAATAGACTAGGTGCCTAGGTTTGCAGGCAAGGAATTAACTGATCATTTAGATCAAACCCTAATTAGCAAACACGAAACCAACCCCCTCTCATACTCCCTCTCTCACGGCTCTCTCCTCCTCCCGGCGCACGGTGGTGTCTCGTGGTGGTGGTGGTTCGTGCGGTGGTCGGTTGTCCAAAAAGGTGGTGATCGCGGTTTTCCTCAATCACTCGACCAATCTAGTATTGGTGGACGGCTCGTTCGAATCTCGTGGACTAAGTAGAGGAGCAACACTTGGGGCTCTATTCTCTCCCTGATTTGCCTGTCGAATAGCTTCGTGGAATTCACGCTTCAAAGGTATGATTATGTGTCTTGTGTGTTATGCATGCGATTCTTGGGATTAGGTACTTTATTGAATATGATTCATATATGTTATTTCCACTGCGTTGTACCTATAAACTCCTACAGTGGTATCAGTTAGCCTCTTGCATTAACGCGCTAGATCATAATAATACGATTATTTGATGTCCACGTTAATTTTATAATCAATTAAGAGGGAGAAATTAATTTAATTATGGTTCAATTATTATATTTAATGTGATTAAACTTTTGGAATCGGTTAAATGCGATTTAATTATGCTCAAATAGCCATAAAGAGACCGAATTATGCCCTAGTATTTCGAAAATTTCGAAAACCCTAACCCTAAATTTCGAAAATTCCAAGCCCTAAAATATGATTTTTGTGCTTGACTTTTGTTTTAATTCGATTTGTTTTATGCTTCATAATTTTAATTGGTTTGATTCATGCATAAAAATGTTTTATGTATGATCATAGATTTAATTTTAAATGTTAAAATTAAATTGGGATTAATTTTATGATGAACCCTATTTTAAAATTGAATATGTTTTAATTTTAATCTTATGGACTAATTTAATTTAATTAGGATAAATGTTATTTTAATTAAATTAAAACACAAAAAAAAAAAATTAATTTATTTTGGCCGGCAACCGCGGCTGGGTGGCGCAGCCACGGCGGCTGCCGACCAGGTGGCGTCCAAGAGGGAGGGAAGGGAGGGCGGCGGTCTAGGGTGGCTGTGGGCAGCAGCGTGCAACCGTTGCACGGCTGCTGCCGCGGCTGCCAGCTGGGTGCTGCTGCTGCCTTGCGCGGCAGTGGCTGCTGCAAGGCAGCCAGCCACCGTGGCTAGCCTCGGCTGGCCACGCACGGTGGCCTGCAGCCCAGCAGTAGCAGCTGCCACGCTGCTGCCCTTGCGGCAGTGGCTGCTGTCACGGCAGCCAGCCACCGTGGCTAGCTTCGGCTAGCCAACCACGGTGGGCGGCGTTGGTGGTTGCGGTTTTTCAAAAAAAAAAAAAATTCTGTTTTAAAAATTTATTTCAGGATAATTACGAATTATTTTGGGATAAAATTGGTTTTATTTTGGATAAGTTCAAATATTTTCAAAAATATGATCTTTTATTTTAAAAGATAAAGTTGGTTTTATTTGGATAAAATCTTTTGTTTTAGGATAAAATCAAATATTCAAAAGTTGTTATATTTGATATTATCCATATTTAGTTTGTTATTTTGATAATTATCCTAAATTAAAGTGGTTAATTAAGGATAAGATTGATGAGGATATTCTGAGCATATTCCAAAAGGATAATAATTGATTTAAATAATGTGATTATCCCATAATTAGATTAGGATGTAATTGATTTTAAAATTATTTGATTGGCTAGTAATTAGGATAGAATCTCCTAAATTAGTTAGGATAATCATGGAAGATTAAATATGATTTTATCTTTCTAGATTAAAATATGATTTGATTTTATCTCATGACTAAATTAAATACATGATATTTTATAAACCGTCATGAATAATATATGATATTATCTAATTATGATTAAAATATAAGATATTTTAGGAAATGCGTTGTCTTTATTATGATCATCAGATGTTATAGTTTAGACAAGCATGTTGAGTGATTTATTATATGGCACTTTTCTAATATATGATATTATGTTGCTATATATAGACTAGTATGGCCCATAGATTCTTAAATACGATCTGCGTATCGTGATGTATTTTTGTAATCTAAATACGGTCTGCGTACCGTTGAGTATTTTTTCATAACCTTTATTTAATGTAAATAGAATAGTTTTTTAAATGGTGTTAGCCCAAAAGAAGCCCATGAAGTGAAGGCCCAAAGGAGCAAGGTGGATGAAGATCCATGATGATTCAAGTGGGAGCATTTTCATTTCTAGTTTTCTTAGGACTAAGGGGCCATACTACGTCATATTTTATTGCATTAGTAGATTATGCATGTTTAGGTTTATTTATGTTGTTTGATGATGCGCTAGAGTTCACTAAATAATCACAACATAATAAATCTAGATCCCAGCAATATTGATGCAGCTTTTCCAATTAAAAACCCGATGAAAACCTTGATCGTTTGTGATGGGTCGGCCTCAGCAGAGCATCATAATATATCTTGGGGAAGTGGGGGTAGATCACGTTCTACACTTTTAATTGGTTAAATTCAACAAGGTTACCTAAAGATCAGTTTAGAACCTTGAAGCTAAGGGTAATAATTAAACATGTGATGGTTAATTATTCAACCAAGAATTACAAGAGTTGTAATCAGTAAAGAGTTTACTCACCTTGAAAATGTAATGGTTGATGGTAGGGCCTCAGTCCGGTCAATTATTGCACAAATAAAGGATCTTGGAATCACTTAAAATTCAATTGGGATCATTTAATAATTGAATAAAGTGTCTTAAAGTTACCAAATGAATATGTTTTGTGGTACTTTAATTTATTAAACATAATTATTAAACTTTGCCTTATTTTGACATAGATGGGTAGCCGTAATAACAATGACAGCAACGTTTACAATTTGCGACCATTCCTTGAAAAGGATAGGTTGACAGGGGAAAACTTTTCCAACTGGGAAAGAATGCTAAGACTTGTTCTGAAATCTGAAGGTAAGGAGGATATCATTGATACCCCATTACCAGGACCTCTGCCAGAAAATCCAACTGCGGCAGATATCAAGAAGCACAAGGAAGCTCATGATAGAGCTATGCCTATCACTTGCTTAATGATTGCTACTATGGAACCTAGTCTTCAAAAGCGTTTTGAGGACCTGGATGCCTATTCAATCATGGAAGAGCTCAAAGTTTTGTTTAAGAAACAAGCTAGAGTTGAAAGGTATGAGCTTCATCGTGAGATTATGGATTGTAGAATGGAGAAGGGTGCCACAGTTCATGATCATGTTTTCAAAATGATCGGCCTAATTCAAAGTATGGAGAAACTGGGGTACCCAATTAGTGATGGTTTGGCAACAGACATCATTCTCCATTCACTTCCAGAAAGTTTCAACCAGTTTATCATGAACTTTAACATGACTGCGAATGCAAAGACTATGAGTCAATTGCATGCAATGCTGGTTAGTGCTGAGAAACAAATCCCTAAGGAACCTAAGAAGGAAGTTCTTATGATTCAGAAGGGAAGGGGGTTCAAGAAGAAGGGGCAAAAGGCTAATGCCAAGAGCAAGGGCAAGCAAGTTGCCAAGGCTCCTGAAAAGCCTAAGGCGAATCCAAAACCCAAAGTTGCAAGTGAGAGTGAATGCTTTTACTGCAAGAAGAAGGGGCATTGGAAACGCAATTGCCAGAAATACCTTGATTTCCTCAAGAAGAAGAATGGAGCATCAACCTCAGGTATTAAGTTATATTCATTTTAACTTTCACTAAGGTATGTGATACCAAGTTGCAGTGCTTAACATTATGATGTTGCACAGGAACTGCAAGCAAGTGAAGCTAGCATGGAGATGGAGCTTGAAGGTGCACTAGAAGTATTTGAGTGGCCAGAGATAGCTTCATAGTTTTAATTTCTGATTAGTTTATCATGACATTTAGAACTATTTCCAGTTTTTGATGAGACAATATTTCGGTTTTCTTGTTTTGAATACTGATCTGGTTTTACTTGGCTTGGACAAATGTTGATCCATGACCAAGGTAATAAATTGTTTTCATTTTGCTAGATATGAGTTAATTTTATTTATAACATTGATATAAGTAGATCACAAAAGTAAATTTAGATGATTCAAAGCAAACATACTTATAACAAAGTAAAGTTAGGTCACATAAACCATTTGCACATCCAAAGTTATGGATGGACTCTTACTCTTATATGATTATGAATCACTTAAGAATTAGAAGTCATGCTTGATAAGTTATAATGACCAAGTTACCTTTTAGTTGAAAGGGTAAAAGATCTAAAATGACGTTTTGGAACACAAACATATGATGTGTGTGTACCATAAGTTCAAGATATAGCAAAAAGATTAAACTATTTCATTGCTTTTATTAACGATTTAAGTAAATATGTCGATACTTACTTAATGAAATAAAAGTTGGAATCATTGAAACGTTCAAAATTCCAAAATGAAATGTAAAATCAAGTTTGAGATAAACAATTTAGCACCACAATATGATTGTTGTGATAAATGTTTAACTCAAAACAAATGATCATCTAAAAGAATTGTTGAATTAGTTCACAAATCCAGGAACATTACAATTAAAATGTATGTATAAAGCAGGAATCGAACTTTGCTAGCCATGGTTCGATCCAAGATTTAATGATTTACAAATATCGTTTTGAGGATATGCATTAGAACGACAACAATTGCAAATATACAGAAACTTAACCAAAGCAGTAGAAAGGTTGGAAATGTTCCAAAGTAATCTTTTCTAAACAGGATTGAGGGAATATGAAATCTATGTAAAATGTTTACAAAGATGACATAATAAACCTTAAATCAGAGGTATTATTCCTACAATCGCGTAGAAACAAAATGTTTGTTGCTCGCGATAGTGTCTTTATAGAAAGAAATGTCTTCCTACAAAGCCAAGTGGGAGTAAAGTTAGATCTCGATGAGATTCGAGACGAGCAACAAAGGGATGTAGATAACACTACATTAGAGACGAATGCGCATGAAATCAGCTAATTTGATAAAACGTGTGTCGAAGCAAGCTAATTCAACTAGCGAGACTTCTATCGTCCTACTAGAATGAAAGGCTTCAAAGAGTTGAAGAGAATAATTCTATTGTCGCTCACACCTATCGTAGGTTACTTAGGATCGAAACAAACAGTTTGTTGGAATTCTAGTAAAAGGTGGATTCTAAAATTTTCCTATTGGAATGGTTGGAATCCATACCTACAAGCAAGCTTTGGACAAGTGCCAACTCAGGAAGTGGCTTAAAGCCAAGAAATCCAGAGTGGACTCCATGTCTGTAAAGATGTGCTAGTCCATGATAGTCTTACAAATAGGGTCAAACCTATTAGTTATGTAAGCCTATTCGGATTATTTCTAGTTATGGAGATCAAAATCATCTTTATGAAATGTTCTTGATGGATGACATTGAAATCCAGAAATTTCTAGAAAGTTTTGCAAACTTCAGAAATTCATTTATGGATTGAAGTAAGCATCAGGGAGTTGGAATACTCATTAGGAAATCAAACAATTTGATTACCTTGGAAGAATGGAAAAGAAATCTTGTAGAGACAAGAAGTTTAGTGGGAGCAATTGGTCTTCTTAGTCTAGTATGTAGTTGACATACAGTTCATATGAAATGATATATCAATGCTTGAATAAGTCAAGCAATGGTTAGAAAGATTGTTTCTATATGGGAGACTTAGGAAAAATTGAGTACATATTGGGAATCAAAATCCACAAAGTGAATCTTGAAGGATGACTGGACCTAATCAAGAGACTTATGTTGATAAGATTCTTGACAAATTCAAGATGCAAGATTCTAAGAGAGGATCTCTTCCCATGTCTCATGGTTTTACACTCAGTAAAACTCATTGCCTTAAAAGCTAGTTGAGTTGAGTTGTAAAGGCAGTGGACCTAATGCTTTTGCAAAAGGGACCATTACATGTACCATGAAATGTACAAAGCAAGTTGTTACATATAACTTGTGCATATGTAGCAAGTTTCAAGCAAATACAGAATAAGCATACGGAAAGTTACCAAGAACAAATCCTTGAGTACTTGAGAAGCACTAAAGGAATTTTTCTAGTTTATGGTGTTAAAGATAAACAAGTTGTCAAAAGTTTTACGAATGCAAGTTCTTTCCAAACAGGCAAGATGACTCTAGATTTTGATCTAGACGCACAATTTTGTCAGTATGGAGAAGTACAGTGAGCTTGAAGAGTTCAAAGCAGAGCACTATTGCATGTTCAATGTTAGAATATGTGTATTAAACTATAGTCGGATAGTTTTAGAGGAAGTTCGGATTAAAATGTCATATGACTAAAGGGTTACCTTTGCCCAAGAACAAAGGAGCCAGGGTCACATTACAAATCCAAACAAATGGATATGAGATATCGCCTCAGTTATGAGATCATTGACCGGCGGAAGGTCACGTTCTGCGAAGTTTTATTATGAGTGAGAAATCACTAAACCCCTTCCATAGACAAAGGTATGAAAGTCATATTAAAGTCTTGGATTGAAGCAAATTATGTAATTTAAGTTGTGTATGTTTGTGGAAACATATTACATGAGAAAATACATCAATTTGCAGAATTATGTTTAAAATAGAAATTATTATTTCTTTTATTTAATTATGGTTTTGAAATTAAATAAAATGTCCAAAATAATTATGGATTGATGGGCTCATCAGGTTATCTATTTTAGAGACCTGGTGTATGAAACCCCACAGGTGAACAAAATCCGTATATTATTTAAGTTCCTAGTTCGAAATCATTAAAGTGGACATAAATGATTTCAATAAATGGACTAGCATGTAAGATTGATTGGATAGCTCGGTTTCATGGGCTATAGGGGCATAGTGATGCTCGGTCAATCACTTGGATATGCATGAATGATGCATGATCGAACTATTGACCTACTTTGAAGTTCAAGTATAGAGCTTCCGTATATATTAGTGAATTCCTTTGACATGAGTGGAACATTGATTTCATTCAATGGATGTTATAACTGTGGTACATTCAAACGTCTACCCGTAACTGGAGATTATAAAGGATGTTTCCCGGTTATTTCAGAAGTTGAGTGGGAGGCTTGTTGCCACAAGATTGGATAGAGTCTACCTATTAAATTAGGAAATGTGTCATGGCCGCTTGAAGAGGGAGAATTCAGAAAATACGTGGCCGCGTTCAAATACATTACTCAATAATCATTTGGTTTTGTAATTCTAACTCAGATTTCAAGAAACGATTTGTAGATTAATATGATCTCGACATGTGATGCAATCATATTATCAAATCGACATATACATTGACTTAAGGAATTTGAATATTGCACCCTTGTCTCAGACAAGTGGGAGATTAAAGGAGTTATGTCTTCGTCGTGTGCAATTACTAGATATATAATTGGATCAAATTATGGAGATAATTAAGTCCGGACATTTGGGTCGTCGTTTTGCCATAGCTAGAGGTACTTACGATCTTTGGACTAGTAAAATAGGCCAAAGCCCAATTGGACGGATCCTATAAGGTCACACAAAGGGGCTAGATCGAGCATTAGAGGACGAGGCCCATCATGGGCCTCATCACTCTAGGTGGCCGGCCATGTAGGGGCTTTGAGAGGCTATTGGGCTTCGTGCCCTAATCTAATTATGATGAGATTATAAATAGACTAGGTGCCTAGGTTTGCAGGCAAGGAATTAACTGATCATTTAGATCAAACCCTAATTAGCAAACACGAAACCAACCCCCTCTCATACTCCCTCTCTCACGGCTCTCTCCTCCTCCCGGCGTACGGTGGTGTCTCGTGGTGGTGGTGGTTCGTGCGGTGGTCGGTTTTCCAAAAAGGTGGTGATCGCGGTTTTCCTCAATCACTCGACCAATCTAGTATTGGTGGACGGCTCGTTCGAATCTCGTGGACTAAGTAGAGGAGCAACACTTGGGGCTCTATTCTCTCCCTGATTTGCCTGTCGAATAGCTTCGTGGAATTCACGCTTCAAAGGTATGATTATGTGTCTTGTGTGTTATGCATGCGATTCTTGGGATTAGGTACTTTATTGAATATGATTCATATATGTTATTTCCGCTGCGTTGTACCTATAAACTCCTACAATTCCATACAAGTAACCCCTTAAAAAAAAACAAGTAACCCCTAAAAAATACAAGTAATCAGTAACTCCTGAAAAAAAAATAAAACAAGTAACCCCTGAATAAGTAATCCATACAAGTAACTATTGAAAAAAAATATATAAGTAACCCCTAAATAAGTAATCATACAACTAACTTTTGAAAAAAAAATAAATACAAGTAACACCTGAAAAATACAAGTGGCCCTGACAATACCAGTAACTCCCATTATTTTTGCTGACTTGGCAGCAGGCCACATGGTACTGTGGCCTGCTGCACCAAAAAGGCACTGTAATTTGTATATTAACCAAGCAAACACTATATACATGCAATGCATTGATTTTAATTGTAAACTAGTATTTGGGTCCGGGCGATGCCCCGGATTATTACTTTATATTCTTGTAATTAACTTTGTTATAGATATTAAATAATTAATATCAAAAAATAACATAAAGGTAAGATGTTTAGTTCTAAAATAAGAGGTTGCAAGTTCAAATCTTGTGGAGACTTGTTTTTTTATTATTAGTTATAAGTGCATTACATTCAATGAGAAACATATAGAAAGGAGATCCACGTGGCATTGAGTGGGTGATGACATGGCGTAATAAGACATTGATGGGATGATGTGGCGCAATGAAGGGATCCTCGTGACACATAGACTGTTTTATTAACGCCTTTTAATATATAGTATAGATTATTGTCATTCGGTTCATATGAATTGATTCAAAGGTATTTATGAATATATCTTGAACTTGTTCAATTGAAACTTAAGTTTCTTAAAATAAGTGAAAATTAATTAGATCTAATTATGAAATATTGAGTTCAAATACTATATTAGCCATGTTAGGCTCCAATCCATAACCATTGTAGGTTTTGTTACGAATCTGCTCCCAACTTGGTCCAATGTTTAACAGCCCATTGGGCCAATATAATCTTGAGTTCTGGTGGGATCTACTTTGTTTATAAAAAAAGAAAAAACTCTTGATGGGCTGTTAAGATTTTATAGTTTTCCAGAAGAAAACAAAGAAACATTTTATAGAGATTCGCGTAATCATGTGGAGAATGTAAAATTCCACCATTAAACAAACAATTAAATCAAAGTATTTGGTTTCTTTAATTAAAAATTGTGTTTAAACAATTTAAAAGTGTGATTCAGCGACTTGTACTCATTATCTAATCTTGTGGATTACGTCGGTCCATTCTTTATTACAAGATCCACCGTATTACAACACTTTATTTTTAAATTTGTGGAGTTCTCTTATTTTAATTTTTTAATATATCCAAATTACAATCACCTTGAATACTTTTAATCAGGTTCAATTTTCACATTTAAACTCGTAATAAGGATATTTTATGCTCAATTTATTGAGTATATTTTGATGGATTTTAATAGAAGTTTAAAATTGTGAAATTAGATTGAAACTCATATGATGCGTAAATCCCAAAACTAATCCTATCTTCTTTCCTTTCATGCAATAATCAGGGTTCGTTGTTGCTCCAATTTAGAACAGGAGGAGCATGAGACGTGCTTTAATTATTCATGCTTACATTAAAAGGACAAAAAATGAAATACTACGTATAGTAATTGGAATATTGGAATATTCCCACTATTGATCATTGCTTTGCTATCAAGTAGTCTATTGACTTGACTTGTAAAATACTACTACTGTGCTTCAATGTACATCCACAAAATAATACGGAGTACATAGTTTATGAAATTTTTTGATCCAACATATACACATAACACATTAATAATCCCCTGACCCCTGGGCAATCCAAGATATTATCGATTGTTTTTTGAATTTATTGAGGCCTTTGGATTGTTAGTAACGTCGTGTATTCTTATTGTTTAAAATTGTCTCGAGCATCTGATCCATTCAATCATACTATATGCCAATAAAGAGGCTAAATTTACGAGATTATGTAGTTAGGTTTGTTTTCCACTCTTTTAATGCATTTTATTATAGGGTGCATTATATTCCCCTAAATTTGTACTCGTATAAATCGAACTCATTAGATTTAATCGAATTCAATCATTTCTAATTTTACCTTATGTTGACTTATAATGAGCCGTATTTAGATGAAGAGAACACGTCTTAATACTTAAGTAGCAAGCTAAGTGATATATAAATATTAATGGTATTTTTTTAATTTTTGAATGTGAAAAATGCAATTTTTTTTTTTTTTTTCTGAAAGATTAAAAAAAAGCATATAGTAGTATTAGGAAATGAAACATACATTAATGGTTTCCAAAAAAAAAAAAAAAAAAAAAAATAAATAAATAAATAAACATACAAAAATGGTTAAAAAAAAACCCGAGAAAAACGGAGCGAGATCGTGATCCGATTTGAAGGGGTGGGTTAATCAGCAATCATCCAATGCTTGCGTCTCTCTTCCTCTCTCTCTCTCCTCTCACATGCGTTCTGGGTTTTCTTTTGCTTCTTTTCTTGCCCCGTTTAACTGCCCTTTCTTTCCTATAAAAATTTCTAACTTCCCAAATTAACAAAATCAAAACTACTTCCTTTGACACTTCAACAAATGCAGTTTCTCATTTGTAATCGCTTTCATTTCATGGTATGTCTTCTCTTTCTCTTTCTCCAAATGGGTTGTTCATTGTTCAGTTCATTCCATTTTATTTCTACCAACATAGTTTGATCATATTACATGATGCTATTCAAGTTTATAACTTTGTTAATTGATGCTTTGATTTGATTAACTTTGACCCGGATTGTGTGTATTTTGTTTAATTCCCAGGTCATTAATTTTTCTGGGTGTTTGAATTTTTGCTTGTTTGAGCTTTTCTTCTTTGTCATTTTCTTTCCTTTGATTATTTAATTTCTGGGTATTGTGAAATTAACTAACCCATTAGGTTGATTTTTGAACATTTGTGATATGCTTCTTTTTCCAATTAGTTGTAGCAAGTGAGCTGGTTAATTAGCAGGGGAAAATGGATAATATATTTGATTATGGATTAATTTTCTATTAAATGTATCAATGATTCATGAGTTGTAATGGATTAGCGAGTTTTCATAATGAAGATTGGATTTTGACTTTGTTGCAAGTATTAATTTTGTTGCAGTTTCTTCAAATTAATCCTTGTTTTTGTCTAATGGTGTTGAGAGATTTCAAATGTGTTTGGGTGTCTGGATTGTGTTAATTGCGATTCACAATCATTTTGGTCCGTTTGTTAACTATAGGTTTAATTAATCTTAGATCTAATTATGGAACAGTCTAATATGGTTCTGCATTGTGTTGGAGTATATGCATTTCATGATGAGGTTGTTGCTAGAAGAAGCATGTTATGTTTTTAAAGAGGCTGACTGGCTGAGCTTCCTGTAATTAAATTTCACCAAAAGGTTGAGGCATTATCCGAGTTTTACAGCGGTTATACTATGAATTCTTGCTGGCATTGAAGATTGATGTTTTCTTAATTTGAAGCTGCCATGCCATTGCATGGTAACTATAACCATTATCTGAATTCTGAATGTCCACTAAATCTCGCAACTCAAGCCTTATTTTAGCTTTCTACTGATTTGTCTTGATTGAGATTTGATTTGCTGTACAATTGTACAAATCGTCACTTTTCACACAGGAGTATTATTTGGTGATGATAACTTATTTATGGTGCACAGACTTTTTACATTCATCCTATCTTCCTTTTTGTTGCTAATTGACATAATAGTGTCGATGATATTCCATTTACAATTATACATCCACTGGAGGGTTGCCACTTGCCAGTGCTTTCTTTTACAAATGAGGTGAAAGAGTATTTAATTGGCTTAGATGATAAATGGTAGTAATTGTATGCCTGTACCTATGGGATAAGGATAACGGAAGTTGAAAATTTTTCTTGGACTGGAAGCTGCTGAATGTTGTTAGCGGATTAAAATCTCACATCAGGGTTTTCTGACTTTGTTTACTCTACTGTTTTTAATCTTGTTATGTTAGTTGAAATCACTCTCCTACTAAGCACTGATAGGCTTATTATGTTATTGCTGTTTAAATGATTTATCTATGACATGAAACTTCTAGCTGTTTCTTAGTCTATATGTTTTGTCTATAACTCTGTATCTTTAAGGTTTTGCTGATTATAGAGCCATATAACCACCAAAGTAGGAAAGGAGCTTGGTCTCTTTTCAGCTTTTGTTCATATAAACATATAGTTCTAAATCTATGCTAAGTTTGTGGAAGGAAACTTCCAGCTCAGCTGGAGCTAAAATTTGTTTTGCTAACCTACGATGGTGAATAATTGTTTATGCTAATTGAATTCCCTTTACGGTCATAAAACAAAACTCACATTTCACATTCTCTGAAACTGCTGTCATCAGGTTTGAGCTATCCACTTCTGATGCAAATACAAAATCCCTTGCTTTGCTTTGTGTTTTCATTGAACGAACGCTGTAAGTTCAGATGAGAACAGCCCCTATGTGCTACTCAATCTTGCGAGTACCCAGATGCAGAGTTTACTCTTTGGTTAATACGTGGTGGGCAGGTTTTGTCCCCATAAGTCCAACATGTAAAAATTCTAATTTTAGGCTGTTCAGTTCTAGTGTTGGTGGGCAAGAAAGAAATAGTGGAAGTTGGAGTCGAAGACCCTTAGTCACTGCAGATGAAGAAACTAGCAAAAACTCCTTGAGCAGTGCAGTTAATGTCAGGCATGACTTGTCAGATAATTTAATTGCGACAACAAGCACTAATTTCCCAATAAACATAACTGATGGTAGCAGTGCAGATGTCCGACAACTAATAGCTGAGAATAAGGAGTTGGCCAGCCTTGCGACTTTTATTGTCTTTGATCTTGAGACAACCGGGTTTAGTAGAAGTTTAGAAAGAATCATCGAGATTGCACTTCAGGACCTTCACGGTGGTGAAAACAGCACGTTCCACACTCTAGTTAATCCTGGGCGTGATGTCGGAAATGAATTTATCCATGGTATTTCAACCCAGATGGTCACTAAACCTGGTGTTCCAAGGTATCTCAACCAGAATTTTTTTACAAATTCAATTATCACTAGTTTATTTTGTTATTGTAGTGTACAACTTTACAAAAGATGTTGGTCTGGGTATATGAACTAGTTAATGTTCTATAACATCATGCTATCTTTGAGGAAAGGTGAGATTGTTTGGTTAATTCTTCATCTGCCCCGCAGCTGAAGTTTGTCATTGTAGTTTTAGTGACCTACTTAGATATATAAGACGATCGACTATGCATTAAACTCTTGCATCTAGTGGTTGAAAACAGATGCATGCGTACACATGCTTTATTCTTTTAAGTTTTTTGGTTAAACTACTCTCCAAACAGATCCATTAAACCCCTAAACGGTTACGGTACCATGATAATGATGTGGGAAGTCAAGGATCAACACCTGGTAGATCTGTCTTCTGGATTGACATTGGCACTTTATTTAATTATTTGTAGTCTTTCAATCTTTATAGTGTTTTTGGTTTGCGCAGCTATGGAGGAAAGGGGAGGGGGATGGAGAAAAGAGAGATTAGGGGGAGGGAAGGGTGCTTGAATTTTTCTTTTGAATCTGTCCAGTAGTGAAAGATTTTAGTTTATTGAAAGGGAAAGAAAAAAGAAACCACCTCCATTCCATATGTAAATAAGGGAATATAGATCCCTTACTCTCCATCCCGTCCCCTACCCCTGAAATTTCCTCATTTAAACAGACTATAAGTTTGGTAATGCTTATTTTTCATGTTATTTACTCCGTATCCCAAAACATTCTAGAGCTTGAGCAGGAGAATTTGAAGTAACATCATGAATAGATGATCATGTCTGTTGGTGGAATGATTTTGTCGCATTTGGTCTCTAATGTAGGATGAAGGAGCTTATTCCAATATTGCTCAAGTATGTCCAGAGCCGTCAGAAGCCAGGGGGATATGTGGTGCTTGTCGCACATAATGCCCGAAATTTTGATGTGCCATTCTTGGTTGCTGAATTTAGACGATGTGGTTTTGAAATCCCTTCGAACTGGTATTTTGTGGATACTCTTCCTTTAAGTAAAGAAGCAATGAAATCTGCAGGTGCTGTCTCTTTCATTATCCTCCCCTTCTCTTTTGGCTGAAATATTGTCATCTTAAGTTTTTCTTTGTCTTCAGGAAAAACTGGGTCGAAGACGTTGAAAGCACTTCAAGAGCATTTTGGAATCTCACAAGTAGGTGAAGCTCACAGAGCCATGTCAGATGTGCATTCTTTATCACTAGTACTTCAGAAGTTAACCTATGTTCTGGAGCTTCCAATAGCCGGGCTTGTGCAGAGAGCTTTTACGGTTGATGAATTAACTAGTAGCATTACAAAGAAGAAAAAGAAATCAAGCTAGTTCTTTTCTTCCTTGTCATTACTGTATCATTCATTGTTGTTGATTACTTGATTTATATGTAATTCTTGTAATCATAAGCAAATCACTCATTGTATAACTATCATTTGGGCAGTTATAGAAATGAAGCAAAGTTTAGATCTTTCATATCACTACATTTCTCTTCTTTTCTCTTTTTAATTATTATTATATATATATGTGGTACCTTTGATGACCCAAAAAAAAAAAAAGAAAAAAAAAAAAAAAAAAGAAAAAAGAAAATCCAGTGGTTTTATGGCAAAAACATATACAAATTATCATTTGGCTGAGGTGAATCAAGTGGGAGCTCCATGGTAGAGCTCTCACAGAGTCTTTCCAACCATGATATTGGAGTTTTGATTCCCATCATTCTTAACTTTATGGTTGGAATGATTATGGTGACTTTTCTTTGGGTAACACTACCAATTATCACCATAAACATGACTGATGTTTTCTCGTGTGTTGGGATCCTCTCGTCTCACGACTCTCTCTTTCCCCCGACCTAGCAGAGTTTATGCCATCTGTTGGTGTAAAGAAAAAGAAGAAAAAAAAAAAAAATCATCTGTGCTAAGCTGATGCTAGTATGCTGTAAATCAGGACACTGAGATGCTATCATGCTAGGTTAGTGGCCGCAGATTTTAAAAAATGCTCTTGTTGAGAGTCGAACTCAAGACCTCCCGCTTACTAAACGGGTGCTCTAACCAACTGAGCTACAAGAGCTTCTTGTAGAATGCACACAATTTCTTATTTCTATCCTAACAAGTTAGCAATTGCTAGAATTGCTACCTTTACTGTTTTGTTAACAACAAAATCAATGCACTTTGCTATTTCAGATCAAGGTCAATTAAGAAAACTTAAAGTTTAAAGTTGAATAGCTAACATAATAATACAATTATCTTTTGATAATAATTAAGGGGAAATGTTGCACCAATTACATAAATGGTTTAGCTGCTAGGAATATTATAGTCATTTGATCATTATTTATTGCTAGTCACTTGTATGCTGTTCATTGTGAAGCCTGAGCAATTTGTAAATAAAATGAGTAATGTGTTCTATAATGAACATGTCGGCCTCATTGCTTAATAATGTTTACAGATAAACTATGTCTGAACCTTTAAAGAATCATCTGAAGAAGAAAGATCTAAAAAACCAATGTTTCACTTCAGAGCAGTTCTTCCAAAAAATGAAATAAAACCACAGCTGCCTTTGTCTGGTGTTGTAGTCTTGTAAATGTTGTATTAGTACATTTGTATGTATACACACTCGTTTGTAGTTTTGATTCATGTAATCCCTATTAGAAGCTCTCAAAACAGAATGGGGCATAAAATTGAGTACACAGCGTCTTTAAATTAGGTGAATCAGCCAAGAACCTGAAGCTTTTTCTCTCTGGCTGTGATGGCAGATGAAAGAAATTTGATAATAGGTGAAATCCAATACCTTCGCTTTTCACAAAATAATTTCCTTCAATACTAGGAGAATTAGCATGACAAAGCACATAATAATGAGAATAGTTGCACATTTCACTATTCCCCCATGCTTCTGATTTCTATCTGCCTGCAAGTTCAGCGCCACAACAGAAAGAAGAAAATGAAAAGAAAAAAAAAAAAAAAAAAAAGAGAGAAGAAAGTAGCAAGCATATAAGATGATGCAACAAAAGAAATGAGCTGAAGGATTATTTTGGATCATATATACGTAGTATACAAGATAGATGACCTTCTGAAGCTGTTTTAGGCCCTCCTGGACAGTTGCTGCTACATTCTGAATGTTGTAATCTACCCTATCAACAATTGTACCCTGCACTCAAGCATGATAGATCATCAAATCTATATCATTCATGGGTATGCTCAGCTGACATATCATGAAAGTTGCTTAACTGCTAACCTGATCTATCACCAACACTGAAAGATCCTTCATGATTTGAGCAAGCTCATTCACTGATTCTGCAACCTATAGACAACATGAAAGAAATGAGTCGTGAATGTGGATGTGAATGTATGTATCTTAGAGTCAGTAATAATATTTTACTCTCTCTCTCTGTATTATTCTTTCTAACTTAATGTTTTTCCCGTCCAGTAAAACAGCTGTTGCATCAAAACTTACAGGACAGTAAATTACACATTAGATTATTGTATATATTTATCAATTTAATTATTTTCACATAATAGTAAAGCCAACAGGTTGCTGTCTGCAGTAGCAGTGATGGTAGACATTGATCACCAAAATACATTTGTAATTAAGAGAAAGTTGCATTAATTACTTGACAAGAGTGATTGAAAAAAGAACGAGAAAAAAGATGGAGACAGACTAAACAAGGATCTTATGGAGTATTATGTTTCCACAAAAAGATCTCGCAACTCAGAAAAAGATATATTCTACACAACACATGGAAGTATCCCTAGTTTAGAATTAAAAATCAAATACAAGAGCAATCAGGCTTGTTTTACATTGAAGCTATTACTGCATCACTCACCTGCTGGATTTCTCGCTCCCTTTCTACAGTGAAGGCTTCACTTTTCCTTATCCTTGCTAGCTGGTGCTCATTTATCTCCTACGGAACATAAATTTATAGAGCCATCAAAAATTGGCTCTTAACACGATTTATAAAGGTAAACATAAGATCCATAAGGATAAAGCTCATCAGCAATAGGTAATATACTCAAGAAATTGCTGAATGGAAAAGTGACACTTTATGGGACTTGACCAACAACTCTTCCTCCTCAAGTTGTGATCTTTCCCTAAGATAATTTTAAATTTATTCAGTTTCTAATTCATGCTGAACAAAAGTGAAAAAGGTTTGAGAGCGAAGAAAAGTTGCAAAGCCACTAAACTAAGGATCAATTTAGCAAACAAATAATGTTGTTTTGTCTCAACTCTCAAAGGATGATTTCATTCATCTTGACAGTAACTCTCAATTTCTAGGATAAACATCTCAGAAACCTTGAAACAAATCAGTAAACCTGGTTGCATTACCTGGTCATCCAAGTCAGCATCTTCGACTTGAGATCTGCTTCCATTCATATTTATTTCCAAGTCTCCATCTGAGCCCTAAACCAAGAAAGTAACAACCTTCAATGTTTAAACTTTAAAGGTTGATAGGATAAAGATAGCAATCGTAACACTAATATATACAGTCATAGAATAACTGCACAGCCAGCAATCCAGCATGTTTTTTAATGCAAGTGCTTCAAAATTTCCAAATGATCTAAACAGCTATGCAGACATCAGGTTCTGATTCTAACCTCTTTTTGCTTTTGAAGGCGCTTTAAATATGCAGATTGCTTTTTTCGAAGCTCCATCGATAAGCTTTGAAGATCAGTTGCAAATGAACGCTGCAGTAAAAACATCCAAACTTTAATTTAAAGGACAACTGTACCATAAGACCAACATTATTTACTCAGTTCAACTCTGATAAGTCAGATTAATACCTGCACATTTTTCCTGACATTCGAGTCCTTTGAAGGTCCACCAGCAGAAAGTCTATGCAAACTCTTTTCTGATTTCCTTATCAAATTCGTTATCTCATTAGTAAGGTTCTCAATTCGGCGCTGATCTTCTTTACCATCTCCAAATGATGGCATCAATGCTTTTGCATGAGCCTTTGTCAACTCAGCCATTTTCGAACGTGCACGCTGCACATTTGATGCCACATCTTCGGATACATCTACCCAAGCTGGTGGCAGCCCAACTTCTACTGCACCTTTCCTGCAGCAAGAAACTTATTCACATTCCTTAAGAGGACAGCACCACAATTATATAATGACAACATCACAATTTTCCAAAATTTAACTTCAAGAAAAGATCATTTGATTGCCAATACAAACATAATGATGCCGAAAAAACAGCATTTCATAGAAGGTGAGCAATAGAGCATGTTAACAAATTATAACACTCCAACTACATGATTAGAATCTCACCATTGTTTCAGTTGTCTAATTTAAACTAACTTCCTAGGCAAATATGGTCTATAAGACTATAAAAGGTAAAATTTCGGTATAGTCGATTTATGGTATGTAGTTCCATACGTCCGATCAACATTCTTCCAGTACATTGCCCTGTTCCCTGTACCTTCTTCAATCACATACAAGCTATTTTCGGGTTATGTTCGGGTTGGGTCAACTTTCGCCAGCTCTAAATTTCAAAATTGTATTCCTTACGAACTAATGCTAATTACGATTACATTTATATCCAATTAAACAACAATGTATATCCAATCAAACAGCAAAAAAAAAAAAAAAAAAAAAAAAAAAAAAAAAATCACCAAAAATAAAGAACATTGAGAAATGAACAAACCTAGAAGTTCCAGGATCCTCAGAACTAATAGGCGTATAAGAACGAGCACCACGATGAAGCAAAGAGGTAGCAGCCAATTCAATACTATGTTGATGCGACGTCGTTCCTTCGATCGGTGTTCGTACGCTCTTTAGCGCATCTCTGTGCTTCCTAAACAAAAGCGTCCGGTTTCTCGACGTCATTGATTTCTCATTTCATCAAATTTAGCAATATAATCGTTGAATTGAAGAAGATTTCGAGGAAATTAAGATTTTGAAATCCCTAATTTCGGCACATTGTACGTTAATTTTCTCTGTTTTTTTTTTTTTTTTTTTTGAGAGAAGATGAAATGTGATTAAAGGGAGAATTATTCGAGGAGAGAGAAAATGTAACATTATGATCGGAAAATTGGCGGCAATGTGAGAGAGAAGAATGGTGAAGGGGTGATCAGAGGTTGAATTGGTGCAATCTGTGCTTCTATGGCGGGGAGAGAGCAGCGGCGGATCCAGGATTTGGGGAATGGGGGTACGAAAGTACGTTTAATAAAAAAACAAATTACAAAATAAAAAGTAATATGTGGAGCGTAATAATTTTTTCCTAACTAATAAATTTTGAGTTAATAAATAGTTTTACTATTGTATATTTGTATTAATATTTGTTTGTACTATACACCCTATCTTCCGACACTAAGGCTTAAAATTAAGTAATAAAATTGGGAGGAGAATTTTTTTTATCTAAGAGACCTGTTATTTGTAAGAGTAGGTCTCTTTGATAAAAAGTACAAATCTTTGGAAAAATAAACAATATCACTTAAGAGACCTGTTTTTGTAACAGTAGCTCTCTTTGATCAAAAGTACTATTCTGAAACTCCTAGGCTTCTAGCATGGAAGGTATAAAAAAAATAACCTAAGAGACCAAATTTTTACAAAGGCGGTCTCTTTAAATTAAACATAAAAAGGCGGGGCTGATTCGGTGATGCGGAGTAGTACATAACAGTACCTAAGAGAGCGCCTATTACATAAAGGAGGTCTCTAATCTTAACAGTATTTTTTTTTTTGGCGGAATGGGGGTACAGCTGTCACTTTATTTCAGCTCAGTTTAGTAAATATGATTAGGCTATAAATTTATTGGACCATAATATATATTCGAATTTAGTGAGCTAAATGAGTCCCATGATGTTTGATCCTGAGACCTCAAGGATACAAGATGAGAGCGATATCACTATTCCATTACCTCAACCTTAGAATTATAAAGTGATTAACCATGAAGATTACTTGGTTAGATATTGTATTCCCGTATAATGTAATATGCCATGTTTAACATTTTAATTTTTTTTTTGAAAAATAATATGTCATATATTATACAAAGTCATTACAAAACTCACATCAGCTGTATGATCCTTTAAATTCAAATAATAATGATATAAATCAAATTGTTTAATTGTGTCACTTGTGACTTGTGAGCCATACTGTCTTATTTTATTTTTCTATTTTACGCGTGTTTAATATCTTATGTTCAAAAGTAATCCTACCATAGATGATGCTTGTCTGCATTAAAAAACGTTTTTCCAATAAGTGAATAATAACTCTATTCTCTCATAATATAAGAGACATAGATTAAAATACGTACTCGTACTAATTAAACAAACATTACACCAAAGTACCAAACCTAAATTATTCCAAAAAAGAAAAGCATGGTTTTGCCCATTAGACAAAGATGAGCCGTCATGATTCAAGAAGCTGTATCCAACAACAAAAGAACAAAAATTGAGTTTGCAATTTGCAAATCTTTCAA
The DNA here is from genome assembly GCF_948465745.1 of Chenopodium album. Taxonomy (NCBI): domain Eukaryota; kingdom Viridiplantae; phylum Streptophyta; class Magnoliopsida; order Caryophyllales; family Amaranthaceae; genus Chenopodium; species Chenopodium album. The sequence goes on from NC_137855.1 coordinate 6,748,789, forward strand.
CTTACAAAGATCAAAATTTTATTTTAAGGAAGGAAAAAAAAAAAAAAAAAAAAAAAAAAAAAAAAAAAAACCACCCAAAATTCCAAAAAAAAAAAGAGAAAATATTAAAAATAAATAAAAGACGAAGAACTGCCAAAATGAAGTGAGCAGAGAGCAAGCTGATATTTTCATCTCATCTCATCCGCATTTTCTCTCTCCTCTTCTCTCAACAATTCTGAGCTCATACACTCTCATTCTTCTTCATTTGCTCTGAAAAATCCCCAATTTCCATCTTTACTAATTATCAATTTACATCTACTTGAGCTGAACTTTCTGGAGTAGCTCGAATCGAAACCCTAATTAATCGATCAATATTTTCTATTTCCCGATTTTAATTATGGATGGTGATTCCTGGGCTGCTCGTTTGTCTTCTGTTTCTAAGCGTTATCAATCTGCTTTCCAAACTCGATCAGGTAAAATACCCACCAAAAAAAAAAAAAAAAACCCCTTTTTGATTATTTTTTTCCAATTTTTGGGTTATTTAATTAATGTTTTGGGTGTTATTGTTGGGAAATTACAGATGTTTTTATGGGATTTGAGGATATTGAAGGAGATGATGATATAAGGGAGGAGTTTCCATGCCCATTTTGTGCGGAGTACTTTGATATTGTTGGACTGTGCTGCCACATTGACGACGAGCATCCTATTGAAGCAAAAAATGGGGTATTTATTTTTCTTCTTTTGTTTTCATTATTAATAAATATTGTGAAAGACTGAAAGTTGGAAACTTTAATGTTGAAAATGCTTTAAAATTTTACCAATTTGTTCTTTATGAAAATCGAACTTTTAATTTGTGGTCAAACTGGTTTTTGCTGTCGTGTTAATGCATTTTTTTGTTTAATGAGCTTACTTGAGTGTTTAGAAACGGAAAGATGATTCTTTTGCACTTTTCGGGCGGTGTTTGCATCCATATGTGGTATTATAGACTCTTGGGTGAAGTTATGATCTCATGTTTTGGGAATCAAGATGTCAATGAAGAGGGATTATGGGAACAGTGTGATGAATCCTTTTTTTTTTAATAGTTACTGAAATGTGCTTATTCATTCAATTGAGCAAGATATGAAGTTTGACGCATACCATAAATTATTACGAGGAAGGGTTATATAAAGAGTTAGTTATATTAGGTTTGATAGCCAGAATGAGGTATGCAAGCTACATGTATCTTGGCGTTCAGACTAAGTACCACATTGGCAACACATTGCTCTCTTTAGTTTGAAGAAAGGAATGGCTATGTTAGAGTTTGAATAACATTGATGGAACGATGGAGTTGTGTCAATGTTGCTTGCACTTAGTTGTCAAGAACTTCGAATAACAGTGTGGCTTGTTTACATATAAGAGACATGTTGTCGCTTTGGCTGCTGCATAACCCTTTTCTTCCTCAAATTCAGATCTTTTTCCATTGGTAATGTTGAAAAATTACTTTGCTATATTTTTGGGGCAAGGGGTCAAGGGTAGAGAAGGTGTCAGTGAATACTTTCATAAATAGTACTGGAGTTTTGAAGGCATTGAATATTTGCTCGTAGACCAATATATGCATGATGAGCTTATGTTGTAGCAGAGTACTAGAATTAAAGTGAAGAAGAGTTGAGAATGTTTGAGACAAGTATGCTCTAGCTCATGAAGGGGCTAGTTGAGGTGTCTGTGGTTATAAGTTAGAAAACTGTTTTAATGCTTTGTTCTTGCTCTGGAACCATTTTGGTGATAATGAAACTAATACAAATAAAGCTGAGTGTCTTATTGAGGATGAGCAGGGAAATATTACACATTCTTACCTCTATCTGGTTGGGCATTTAGTGAGGGATATGCCTTTAGCAAGTGTTGTGGAATTGTATATACTTAGTCTTACCCCTCGCTAATCGAGACTTTGATGAGGTCGTTTCCAAGAGATTCACATAATGAACTTTTTCCAGAAAAGGTATCATTATATTGGAAAACGATAAATTAAGGGGTCTTTGGGGAGATGAGCAAATATAGTGACACAAAACATTGGGGGTTGGGAAGAGTAGGCAATGCATAGAAGTAATTGCTAGATATTGTAATGACATACATTGTAAAGGGGAATAGGAGAGACCCATATCTTATGTAAACAAGGACCTAAAATTAAAGAGGGCACCTACTTGATTAGCTGCAAAAATCATTTGATCCCGCAGTATTCTTTTCAGGGTTGAAAGCATGCTGAATTCTGGATAGGCCCAATCTCCTATGGTCCTTTAGGTTTACTTCTTTTCTTTCCATGAGCATTGGGGTGTCTCATCTTTTATGTCAGGTGCCTTTCCCTTCTTGCCTTCTATAGAGGTCATTATTGACCATACACTTATTACTATTTCTTATTTTCATATTTTGGTGATGTTGTTCATCTTTTATCATCTCCATTATCATTTTTTTGTATGAAATCAACTTTAATTGATGGATACTATTTCTCATAAACAGATGCAATCTAATCACCTCACAATAAGAGCTTCCTTGAGCTTTAAGCAGTATATTCTAGTATCTTCTTGTCACATACAAATGCACTCCTCATTTTCAATCAATTATTTAGTATGCGGTACAAAATACTGATGCTGTAATTGCCGTGTTCGACTCAAGATACTAATGACCATCTCTGTGCATTGAACCTGTCTTGATCCATGTATCGTAGTAGGAAGTGTTGATGTCATGTTCCTCATGTAAATGTATATTTTACCCTAGAAAATATGGCGGAGAAAAGGTGTTAAATGGGTGAATGCTTTTGTGAAGTACGTTTATTGGAGCTAAGGATAGTATGAGAATTGAGAACACATAATTTATTATGAGCATGTGGTGGCTTTTTCATTGGGAACTAGTGCCAGCTAATTGCATCCATTATTTTATGTACAAGTATGGGATAAATTCAAAACTGGTGCTTGTCTGTTTCTTGTTCAATGTATGGCCCTAAATTATATTTGTAGAGGATATTGTCCTAGATCCAATGGACAATGAGGCAATAGCTGCACTTGGAAGTCATGGAAGAAGTTTTGTTGTTAGATTGACATGAAAGTAGACAGAAATGGGGGAAAACTAAGGATCTATATGGCAGACAGGTTTCAAAAAAGGAAAAAGTAGTTATCGCTGATATTCTTTGGTAGTTTATGGTCCAGATTTCTTATATTGCTTTATCCTTTTAATTCTTTGTTTTTCTAAAAACCCCTGTACTTCTATTTGAATCTGAATCCCCACTCCCTCCTTAGTACATTCCCTCAAACTCATCCATGATGTGGAGACATGACCCAACGTTCCTCTACCATTTTTGACCCTCCTCCATCACTTATTATTAGCCCGTCATCCTTCAATTACCCCCTTAGCCCCTTCCCAACCCGGCAACAAAATGCTCTTCGACAAGTTGTGTACAGGAAAGTGGTTTCCTGGATAACCTCCATATCAATCATTGCCAACCCCAAGATTTTCAAGAGAAACAAAGTGCAAGCTTGAGTATTATTACATCAGTCTTTATTCCCAAAGCAAAGGTTTTCTCTGTGATGTTCAGACTCTTACCCTAGTTCCCTAGCAAACCCATCAACCTGACCAGGTTGGAGACATGGGATAAGATTGTGGACACTGGATGTGGCCATGTGGGACATAGGTTGGACTTGCAAGTCGCTAGGGAGAAAATGGACTTGCCACTAAAGCATTTGCCAGAATGCTAGCTGCCACTGCTCTTGCATGTTGCAAAGAAAGAAGAGGGCTTCTGTTCAATAAAGCACTATGAAGGGGTAAATGAATGGTCAGTGAATAAGTGTTTCAAAAAAAAAAAAAAAAAAAAAAAAAGGATATTTATTCCAATTTATTTTATTTAATTTTTTGAAATTTTTTAGATAATACATTTTTTTAAAAATATGTTGTTAAATACAAATTTTATTTTCCGCGTCCTTGAGTATAGAATTACTTGTATCTGATCCTTGGCTCCATACTTGAGTCTGATGCTGGTTTCCGGGCTTGGGCACCATAGGTTTCACTAATATGACTCCTTCATGGTTGGACTAGGCCCTTGAGGTTTTAGATTTGGAATTCCCAACCATTTTTACTACCCAATACTTGAGTTTAGCCAATGCATTCATGTGGTGAAGTTATCTCTTGAAGACTGGAAGTTATGGTGAAAGAAAGAAGAAAGAGAGAAAAGTGTCAAATGGGAAGGTACTATGGCAATGTTGTGAGATGATGGTGAGACTTTATGTCTAAGACTTCGCTATCTTTCTATTCATAACCCAAACATTATGAAATGAACTTGGATAACATTCTTTATTTCAACAAGAAAATATTTGAATGAAAGTAGTCTGAGCTGTCTGGTTCCCATTTTCATTAGAAACCCTATGGTAGAATAATGTAGTCTTATTAGAATTGCATTTCACGGGGCTCTGTGGTTGTTATATGAAGTTTATATTTAATTGGGCAAAGGTGGCCTTGTTAAATTTTAAGTTTTAAACTGTGGCAGCAAATTTTAGTAGGCATGGTCTTCCTGGTTTACCCCTTCCTCTATCTTCCTTGAATAGTGTGGTGGAGTTATTGATTTCTAGGTACTTGCTTGTGCATAGGTGATGCCTTTTTCTTTTCACTCTTTCTCTCCCTTCCTCACATCATTAAAAAGCAAAGGACTAAGTGGAGGACAAGAAAAGACATGTAAGGGGTGTGACTCTTGACATATAATCCTAATATGCTCTTCTGTGGGCATATGCCAATGATCAAGTGATTGTTTGCATGAGTAATCAATTTCCCTTTGTCTCAATAATGCTTTGCTACCATTTACCATGTGATCAGTGATGGAAAAAAATCACTCTTATGAGATTATCTGTATCTTTTGTACAATTCAATATTTGATCTATGAATGCTTTTGACAACTTTGCTTTCCCATTTAAGATTCTACTTATGAACCTAAGTTTAGGGATTAATTTTAATTGGGTGTCCGGATATTGCATTTTCAAACTTTAGATGCTTAATTTTCTAAACTTTAGTATTGTACATATTTATATGTCCTGATATTGGAAATGCTATGTTGTCTCTTACTCTTTTATTGAAATTAACTTTCTGGATATTGAACAAATTTTGCGTGCATGTCATTTCTTTGTTATTCCTGATGGAAGAGAACATGTCTTTATTGCCATTGCTATTCAGGGTATAATGGTATGTGTACCTTATTTTAGAAAGTGAAACATTGGGATGCTTCAGTGAACAGTCCAACTTTTAGGTAAACTAGTTAAAAGTTTGCTTTTTGTTTAGTATTTTAAGAACTTGGATTTTAAATTTTTTGATGCCTGACCTCTTGATATACTGTAATTTCTCACTGCGACTGTTTTTCATCTTCAGGTATGCCCAGTTTGTGCCATGAGGGTAGGGGTTGATATGGTTGCACACATCACGTTGCAACATGGGAACATTTTTAAGATATCCTTTTGTATTCAGTAATTACTTTATTGCTTATTTGATTACATTTTTTGGTTGCTATCCTCTGATATCTTTTACTACAACAATGACAACCAACTAGTCAATTATAGATTGACCTGAAGGTAGGGTATGGGGAGGTCATATAAATGCAGGTTACTCCTTATAGTAAAATTCAAAGGAGAGATTCATATATATACTTTGTGTGTTTTTATTTATGTTGAATTCTTTTATCATGTCAAAATCATTCATCTTGTTATTCTTAGGTCCTCCTTTCTTTCTTTTCCTCGTCTCATCTCAACATATATGTTTCAAAACATGATTCAGAAGCAGAAATTAATAAATAATGTCTCAGGACTCTCAGCCTTGAAACATTTGAAAGCATTTGTGTCCTTCTTGATGCAAGTGTTGAGGTACTTTTGTACATTTAGAGGATATGTTGTTTGAGTTCCTTGACTATATACCACGTACAGCGCAAGAGGAAATCACGTAAAAATGGATCGCAGTCAACACTTTCACTGTTGAGAAAAGAATTGCAGGAAGGCAACTTACAGTCCCTGTTTGGGGGTTCTTCCTATATAGTGTCATCTTCCAATGCTGCACCTGATCCTTTGTTGTCATCTTTTATATTGCCTATGGCGGATGATAATGTGATAGCTCAGTCTCGATCATTATCTGATACAAGCACAGCAAAGAAAGGCAAAGAGGAGATTGTACGAGAAAGGTTGGTATATTATCCTGCCTGTTTCCTGTTTATCAGCTTTTACATAATGGCAATACTCTTTCATACTCAATAAAAGATGTTAAATTTCTTGCTAGTCCATTGGGTTGTACTGTTTATCTACCCCAACACCTGTAGCCTATATCTTGGCTGAGAAAAATATAAATTTTCTGAAATTTGATTGCTGTGTTGTTCTGTGATAGTTGAATATTGCTGCACACAGGACTAGCAAAGATGTCCTTTTTACTATTGTACGAGAAAGGTTGACTAACGTTTGAATTGCAAGCCTGTGTTTTACAGTACATGTTTTAGTTTTATTGCCAACTAGATTATATGTATTATTCGACCTGGCCGCCTTTACAGTTTGTTTATGATAAGGCTGCAGTAGTTTTATCAATAGTCAGGATTCCTTACGAATCAAATATTAAGTAGTACATGCTAGATAACTTGAATAAATTTGCTGGTTGAATCTAATCTTTCAGTGATGGCAGGCATGTGAAATCAGAGCCCTTGTCAATCAAAGATCAAGAGGAGAGGGCAAGGAGATCTGAATTTGTCCATGGGTTGTTGATGTCTGCCATGTTCGAGGACGAATTATGAAGATGTTGCTGATTGTGGATTGAGAGGGTTATTGGTAACCCAGTTTGTGGTGAATATGCAAATGTATCTGAGAGTGTAATAACCTGTAGGAATAAATGTAATTTATGATGAGAGTGGAATATAGCTCTAGGCTCAAACAGATATAATCTTTGTTAAATTGTCACGATTTTCGTTACTCTTAGCATGAGGAATGAAGATATAGAAGTTTGTGTTCGCTTCCCGCCCTTCCCCCCTGCTCCTGCCCCATGTCTAAAGTAACTAAGTAAGGATCTTTAGGGCATTGTTGGAGGATTCATCCGTTCATTCCTTCCCTCCCACTTCTATTCTGCACTAATCCAATTCACTTTCCACAAATTCCAACATATTTAAATTGAGGGGAATCTCTCCTTCTCTCGCTCACCCGCCCGTTATCTCTGTGTTTTGTTTTGAGGAAGGCCTAAACAGGCATAGCGTACCAACTTATCTCACGAGTAAAGGAAGAGAGAGCTCCACAAAGAATGCCGGAAATAAAAACTTAAATGAATAAGCTATATATATTTTCATTATTGGGAGGAATAATCAAAGAAAAACATCTTTAATTAGAGTAAAGCTCCTTGAAGTAATACAGATATTTAAGTTTGATCTTTCTGCTCTGCCTTAACAGGTAATCTTAAGCCTTGTTTTCCTTTAGGGCCTGTTCATATTTACTTAATTTCAGTTCAGTTCAGTTCAGTTCCAATCAGTTCAGTTCAGTTCAGCTCTTAATTTCCCTCTCACATAAAATATTCATTTCAGCTCAATTCAGTTCAGTTCAGTTCAGCTCAATTCAGTAAATATGAACAGGCCCTTAGTAACATCAATGGGTTTGTTTTTAGATGTCGAACGAGGTTCATGGCTTGTTGAACTTGTATGGTTGTTCAATAGCTTTGACAAGACCATGAATTGATTTTTCGTTTTGGTAGTTAAATTCTTTCAGACGAGAGCAAGAGATCAGTACATACAAATAAAAAAAAAGGTTTTTTTGCTATGGCCTCCTAATTTTGATCCTAATACATTACGGCTTTAACCTTGCCCACAAAGAATTCACAGAAACGTAAGGAATTAACAGTCGTTGAGAAAGTCAATAAAATACTCCGTAAGTCAATGTGAAATTATCGACAAGATTTGTTGCTCTCTTTTCTGTATAATTGTCATGCCAAATCAAAGAAAGATTTTAAGAGAGAAAAATGCTACAAAGCTACCAGTGTTGGCTATTACAAAAGCCAAGCGAAAACATTTAAACAATTCAAAGAAGGGGTATTTAGGTTACTTAAACAGATCCTGTTCTGAAAAAGCCGCAACTAAAAAGGGAAGAAAAAAAAAAACAGTTTTCAGAAGATTAAGCGCTTTGTTCATTCATTACTAATCACTAGCGGACAAGTTTGATTCACTAAGATAGGGCTTACATGAAGAAATGCAGCAAATTCTGCAATACAGAACTAAAGCCTGAAGCAACATCGCCTTTATCCTTGCCACCTAAGATGCTAAAAAAACCGACGACAGACTGAAGCCATAATAGTTCAAGTTAGTTATGAACAGTTAGGAAAAACAGGAATGGTGCTTCTGGACCCTTCCCATATGAGAGTGTCCACAGCAGTAGGAAAATTCATGATGTAATCAGTCACAATTGTTCCTACAAACATAGACAAGAAAATGAGCATCCTACGCTAAAAAGAAAAACATAGGCCGATGTAAGAATATGTTCTTCAAAAATGTTCCGAGTATCTAATGATCAATGTCTGAAACCAAACCAATGAGGTTGCAGTAGTATGTCCATGATCCTCTTCACAACATCTTTCACGAAACCCTCAAAACAATTCAAGCAACAATCATTGATAGGACTTATCTCTACATTGGCCAACCTGCTTACAAGATGGACACAAATTGGAGGTTGTGCTTCATATGTGTCATGCCTTCGAGGTTCTAGCCCACATGCCGCCATAATGGTGTGGGCAGATCTCCTCGAAATTTCTACATAATCATCATTACCTGGATGCAAAAAAAGTTGACTAAAAATTCAGAATCAAGCAATAAAATGTCTATCATGAGACAAGATTTGCACCATACAAGATTTAAAGTCCTGATGGCGGAAACCAACTCTAATTGCTCAATGCAAAAATTGGGCAGCCACAGACTCATAGGATTAGGACCATTCACTTTCGTTTTCTTTTATGCCTTTATCTTTGAGGGCAAATGGTGGCATTCTGCAGATTGTGTGTTACATAAAGTAGCCTCTCAATGGACCATAAATGACTAAGCTAATTCAATTTGAACGTCTAGGTGCATAATCCTTAGAGAGAACTCTTCACTGCACCTAAGCCACATTATATGAATTCATAAACTCTGCCTATCAATGTATGACCATATTATTGTGTACGACTTCTGGGCACTTCAACTTAGATTAACATTTCAACAACACATGCTTAAACTTCTAGGCGAGTCCATGCAACTTAGTGATTTGGAAAATATGAAGTGCTTAGTCAAAAGTAGGTATATGCATGGTTCAAGAAACAATCATAAGTCCATTCTATGTGGAGCGAATGCAAAGAACATATAATGAACTCACCTAAGTTCATGTCTTGAGACAAGCTCTTCAGCTGGCTCCTCACCATTGAATGTACTTGTTGTTTCACTAAAGTTGCATGTTCCTCATACCTGTTGTGTGAGGGAGGGGCATCAATTTCAGGCCCAATGCTTGTTCTACCATTAAAAGGGCGAAGTTGTTCGCCAGCTGACATCAGACTCTGACCTTCACCCAAATTCAAGCTGTCTAGCCCGCTCCAATGTACTTGGCCATGATCTGTGCCATTTGCAGAGGTTGAGGGCTGACCCATCTGTCTTACCATATGGCCCAGCCTTCCAGGAAATGGTTCCCTATTTTGTACACTATTAGAAAGTCTTTCCTGCAATCTATCTACATATGGAGATTGATAAGAGGGCCCTACATCTGTTGTTCTACTTTGTTGCTGTGTTGAATTAACCCCCCGGCCAATTAGATTGCCAAAAGCACCTATATCAGTCCCAGGGGGTACTTGACTCAATCTATTGGTAAGGATATTTCGGATTTGACGGTGAATCAGTCGTCTTCCTGATACAGTTGATACTCCCATCCCAGAGGCAGGAGAAGGTGCCTGTAAATTTCCACCTGAAAATCTCGGTGAAGAAAGGAATCCATTTCCTTGACTAACTGGCGTTTCTGGAATTGTCACGTTAAGGTCTATTTCTGCCATGTTCTCATACGTAGATGCTCCATCAGAAACACCAGTATTTGTCCTCTGATCAAGAATGAGATCCTGAGTTTGAGAATGTGAGGACCCAAGGGCAGCTGGTTTGCAACCATCACAATACCAATTGCCTTCAGGAACTTCCCGCCCAAGACCAACACAGTATGTGTGCGCTGGTGAATCACATAGATCACAAAGTAGCATAAGGGCATCATCCCCGCCCTGATCGCATTCGGTGCAAATGACATTTTCATAGGGATTGAGAAAGTCTCGAAGCTCCTCTTCAGATGGTTGATAGACCTGAATGCAATAAAATTGCCTGAGCTATTTCAATAAAACATGAAAGCAGAACATAAAATAAAGCAATTGCTAGGCACGTATCCATGGTTCCACAAGAAGAAAGATGTTGGATAGATTTAAGGGTCAATGTTTGGAAACAGTACCTGATCACGCTCTGGAACTGATATCACCGTATCCCTTAGATCAAATGCTTTACCACATCTCCCAGGCTTACTAATTGAGATAAACCTTTGTTTGCACAATGGGCAACGTGTTTCCACTTTTGACCACTCGAAAATGCAAGCAAAACAGAAATGGTGGCTACAACAGTTTAATGTCCCACGGACAGTATTCTTTCCTTCTTCTGTTAAACATATACCACAAACAGGCTTACCCACATCAGTCTTTTTCAATTCTGCTTTCTCTTTGCCCTTCCTGGCAGAAGTTTTTTTTGGTTCATAAAAAACTTCATCTTCTTGGACTCTCCTTGAACTCCTCAGGTTTGGAGCCAGGCTTCCACAAATCCTGTTAGCTTCTCTGATTTGTTCTCGTTCTTCCTCAGATATAGTGAACTCGTAACCGGATGAGTCAGAACAGAAATCAGAATCTGTTCCATTTGTCACCCTATTCTTTCCACGCACAGGTTTCCTCAGGGTCCTACCTCTCAGAGTAGGACCCTTCTCAGTAAATTCCTCGTCACCATCAGATTTTGTCCTCCTCCTTAAACTTCTAGTCTTTGTACGTTTCTTTGTACGAGGTTTCTTCACAGGCTTTGTATTCCTTTTTTTTCGGCTTTTCACGGAAGTTCTTGTTTTCGATGTGGCCCTCCCTCTTTTCCTGGTGTTCGTCTTCTGCATCAAAAAGTCCTCGTCCTCGTCCTCTTCCTCATCCTCCAAATATTCCTCCTCTGGTGTAAACTCCTCATCGTCATAATCAGAGTCTTCATCATCGTCAGATTTAACAACTCTCTTCCTCTTATTTGGTCTTTTTATACCATTTTTCCTATGCCTTGTAGATCCCTTTTTAGTCCTTGGCTTTACCACTCTTCTCCACCCTCCCTCATTTTTCTCTTCCTCTTCGTCCTCCTCCTCCTCCGCTTCCAGCTCCGCCTCAAAGCAACTCTCTTCCTCAGAAGCGTCTCCAACTAAGGAGTCTAGTTCATCAGATTGATCATCTACTTCATCAGATTGATCATCTACTTCATCAACTTCAGCCACATAGTCCTCATCAGAATCCTCAGATTCCATACTTTTCACACGGACATGTCGGTTACCAGCACCACTGCACCTTGAGCCAATCCTCCCTCCCCTCCTCATCTGTTGATTATTGGAGATGAAGAAAGATGCCCAATTTCAATGAAGAAAATACTCAATGTAGTTTTGATGAGAAATGCTTAAGATGCAATCAGAATATATCAAAGCAATTATAAGTCGGTATACACCAAATCTCTCTCAACCTCGGTACAATCAAAATTCTGGAGGATCACATGGGAATTCCTACCAAGAAAAGATCATGCACATAATTTCTTAGTATTAGCAGCAGATATACCATACAAGAAGTGATAATGGCAAATTAACCGATTACGGATTCATGATATAAATTTTTAACCCAATAAGTTAGCTAATTAAATATTAAAATCATAATACTACAAACAAATTTGGTAGATACAAGACTAATCCCTCATTTCCAGCCTATAACAGATCTTCAATAAATTGTTTTTAAACCCAATTAATAAAATGGTCAGCTGATTTGGAAAATCATCACTCTTCTTGCTGATTCCCAATTTAACTTCAAAAATTGATCTCTAGTTCTCTACCCTCTAACACCGCGACACGAAACCGAAATGTTCTGATTCTGAAATTAAGCACATACATAGCATAAAAACCCTAGATCACTAAAGCTGAATCATTAACTTCATTCATAAGGTAATTCCATCACACCCCAATTCATCCAATTTATTAAAAATATTAAAAGTTTATTACACCACCTCCAATTCTTTATCAATCAAAATTAAAAGTAAATACGCGAATCTAAATTATATCAAAATCAATAATCCAGTTGATCCACAAAATAAGCATCAAATTATTAAGAAAATAACAAATCTGCTTCCTTTTTATCACCAAACCTAAATTAAAAAATTACCCATCAAAAATTTATTCCAATTCAATTTACCAAAATAGAGAGATTCAACCAATTCCCCATTAAAAAAAAATATCACCAATCCATGAAAAAAATTACATAAATAAAATTAAAAATTCAGCACAATATAGCATTTATACAAGAAAAAATTGTATGAAAATACAAATTAAGGTACCAAAAAAATTATAAAAAAAATCCCAGATTTAATTTTGATATTACAAGAGGGAAAAGAAAGAAAAATAAGGTTTGAAATTGAAGAGAGAGAAATTGAGTACCTGCTGAGAGGAGATAGAAAGCAACGAACCAAAAGCTAAGAAAGACCCTCCAAATGAAAATTTTCATTTTTTATTTTTTTTGTAAAATTATGGGAAAAATGTTCGGCGTTAGTTTTATACGGCAGTTTTTTTCCTTAGTTTTTGTTTGGTTCGGTCGGTAAACATGTAAAAACGAATATTAATGCATGCAACTAGATTAAGTTGAGTTAATCCAAGGTGCCTACTTCATGATCAACTTTGTTGGTCTTTTGTCTCCAAACTTGTCCTTTTGTAGTAGACTAGTTCAAATGTTGTGTTTCTCTTCTTGTTTTAATGAGTATTATAGTGTCAAACGAAATGAATTTATTGATGAGGGTTGTATCTGCTTTTGTAAAACGATGAGTTTTCTCGTGTGAATCAGAATGAGATTATTAAATTGTGGGTTGTTTCTCTTTTTGAAAATCAATGAATTTCTCATGTCAATCGTAATGATGTTGTGAAAGTCAGTTGTTTCAATTCTTGTGAATCCATGAGTTTTCTTGTGTCAATTCAAATGGCGTTGTAAAAAGTGAGGGTTTTTTTTTCATGTCAATCAGAATGACGTTCTAAAAGTGATTTTTTGTAAATCAATGAGTTTCTCATGTCAATTAGAATACCGTTGTAAAAGTTAGTTGTTTCTCTTTTCTGTGAAACCATGAGCTATCTTGTGCCAATCCAAAAGGCGTTGTAAAAGTGAGTTTTTTTTTTTCAACATCTTAATCAGAGTGACACTGTAAAAGTGAGTTTTTTCAGTGTGTCAATCAGAATGACGTTGTAAAAGTAAGCTTTTTCAACAAATCAATCAAATGACGTTAAAGTGAGTTATATCAACGTGTCAATCAGAATAATGTTGTAAAATGAGTTTTTTCGTGTCGATGAAATGATGTTTTAGGTGAATCTCGTGGTATACATCCTTCTTGTAGAAGATTATTATATTTCTTCATTATATTATACATGTCAATTGAAATGATGTTAATCCAATGAGTCATCTCGTGCCAATAAAAGATGTTGAGATGATAAGTTAGCAAATTTCGTGTTATACACCATCCTTTTATAAAAACTTTATTAAGTATCTTTTTTATTAAACATGACAATCAAAATGTTGTTTGAACGATAAGTTCTCTCATGTTTGTCGAAATATTGTTGTAAAGTGAGTTCTCTCGACTCTCGTGTCACTAACATGATGATTTTAGTTAGCCTCATGTTATACGCCCTCCTTTTAACATATTGTTATATTCCATCATTTTTGTATGTGTTAATATATATATATATAAATACGTTATATTTTAAATGAATACATTAAAACAAATCAAACAAGCTGAATCACATATAACTATATTATTATTATTATTATAACTTGATAAATTAAATTTGATTATCAAAATTTATAAAGCTTGTCCTAAAAAACAACAAAGGGACAATCTTTTGGAGACAAGGGAATGGTGTAATTAAATATAATTATATTCACCATATTTTCCATTATTTCAAATAAAATATTTTTTTTTTTGACACAACCTTTTCTTTCGTTATGATAATTGCATTTTTTTCTTATTTGGTAAGGTCCTTATTACATTATTTCTATCTCCCATTAATCCTTTATTCACTTAATTTCTTTTTTTTAAAAAAAAAAATTGAATAAGTCTATTTAACTACTTTTATATGTAATACGAGTATTGTATTTGTTAGAGGACCAATTCAACCAAAAGCTTAAGCTGATGGTTGAGGCCCAGGAATATGTTTTATACTCCTCAACCATCAGCTTAAGCTTTTGGTTGAGTTGGTCCACTAACAGTATTATTAAAAAAGTCAAATATTGAACTGTGACTACGGGTGGTATATATACCTTGAACTGTGATGGGGCAGTTAAAGGATGTCCAGGTCCTGCTGGTGGAGGAGCTATAATACGCTACAATGGCACATTTGTAACAGCTTTTCATTCAAACTTTGGCTACAGCACGGGATTTAGAGCAGAGATTATGGCTTTGACCAGAGGATTGGAGTTAGCTAAAAACTTACAAATTCACAAACTGGAGGTTCAGTTGGATAATCTTGCGTGTGTACAAGCTCTCCACAAGAAGGAAGTTCCAAGAGGCGAAAACATCCATGACATTATCTACTGCCAGAATTTGCTAAACGATTCAAGATGGTCAACCAAGGTAGCACATGTGTTTAGAGAAGGAAATAGAGCGGCGGATTGGTTGGCCAACCGCGGAGTCACTCATGACTCTCCCTTAGAGTATATTTATAATGTTCCGGTGGAGTTAGGTCGTATTTTAGAGGAGGATTCTAGGGACGTGGCTATACCACGTCTAATTCCTCCGTAGTTAGTTTATTTGCTCTGTTTTGTTTTCGTTGTTTGTTTTTGCTTTTGCTTCCTTTGGCTTGGCCTCCGTTGAATCAAAAAAAAAAAAAGTCAAATATTTTTAGATAACTGAAAATCAAATGATTAAAACATACGGAGTATTTTAAACGTAATATAATTATACATAGTATTCCGTAGTACGAAGTACTCCGTAGTTTTTATATCTAGAAATTAGTTTTAAAATAATTAAAAAAAAACTAATTAAATGATTCTTTTCTTTTTACATTTTCATCATTTATAGCTTTTTTGTGACGTTATCTACGCGTCGTCATTCATTGATTAAAGGGCAATGACAGATTTGTCCTTCGGAAAGAAGTGATATTACTGAGAGTCTGAGAAGCACCTTTTACAAATTTGTTTTACCAAATACCAATTGCAGTTCAACTGTAATTTTGACCTTTGTTGAATAAAAAACCAGAATAACTGTAACATACTAAAACAAGGCCCACTGATATGGCCCATAGTTTAGCAGACCACAGGCCTAAACTAAACTAATACGTAGTACTTCTTATACAACTATGCCATAAATTTTGCAACTTTAATTTTGATTAATAAATACTCCGTATTTTTTATTTAGAAAAATAAATAATACCTTCTCGGAACTTTTTTAGTTGACACATTTCTTTAAATACGTTTGCCAATGCAAAAATTTGATCATTAATATCTTTAGTTACCAAATATTTTGAAAAAATATATTGTGACGAATCTAACAAGATCTCACATGGTTATACTTGTCATTATGTATAAAGCACAAAACACGGTAGAAAAAAGAGTATGCAAATAGTGCTAAATTCAAAATATGTCAAGTATTTAAAAACTGAGGTAGTACTCCCTCTGTTTTTTTTTTATATGCATCAGTTTGACCGGCACATTTGCCTAGACATTACTTTGACCATTAATATCTTTAATTGTGCATTAGTAAAAATTGTAACAAAATTATATTCATTATGACAAATCTAATGATATATTATATTACCTCAGTTAATTTTTATGTGCAACTTTAGGGTATTATTTGTGAGATATAAAATATTCCAAAGTTGCACATAAAAATTAACGGAGGTAGTATAATAACATTAATTTATATTTTAGAGGTGAAAAAATTAAGTCAACCATGACATGTGAATAGTGCAATTGTCAAAGTGATGCATATAAAAAAACAGAGGGAGTAATAAATAAATACTCCGTACTATCGTAGTAGATTTCTTCTTTTTTTCCTTTTTTATCTTTGTTTTTTGTTTTTTGTTTTTTTTTTTTTTTTTTTTTTACACAAGTATTTTTTTTGATTCATTTTACACAAGTATTCTGTATTCGTGATTGTATTAATTAATAAAATGAAATTTTTTTTTACCTTATAGGTTGAATATTTATGGAAGTTTCAATTATGATTAAATTTATGTGATTATTATGATTGAACATTTTCTTTCTTCTTTTTTCATTATGTGTGTGAGTAATTTTTTCCTTTTAAGTTGGCTTACATGACAACTTAAGTGGCATGCCGAGAGGAGAGGTTTTTCTCTCTAAACTTTGATGCATTTGATCCATTTATTCTCTAATAAAGAAATATATTAACTTCGTTTAATATTATTTACAACAAAATCTGTGAGTCATAAAAGAAAATTTTAGTTGCAAATAATAAGAAACGGATGTGGTAATAAATTACAAAATAGTTATCAAGTAAGGATGGACAATTAACGAAATGTTTATTTTGTTAACGCAAGCAAGGCAATGAGGGGACGTGAATGGTATGTTCTATTCATTTGATTTTTACTGATCAAAACTAATTATATTAACTTACCTGAACTTACCTGAATTTATTAAACCTTATTTTAGTTGTAATTTGTATTTGAATAACTCTTATTAGAACAATTATACCTAATTGAACTTACCTGAACTTAACTAAACTCTGAACTTAATACACCTAAATAAAATAAGTGAAAAAAAGGTAATAGAAGTATAGAAGAGACCCTAATAAAACATGGAGGGAGTATATTAAAACTTGACTTAAATAGTTTCTTTGCTGACTCAAATAATTATTGGAATTTTGGTCTTTGAGCCTTTCTTTTCACATGTCAAACGACCGAAAATACTTTAGCTCACTTAGTGACAAAGTGGGATAAATATGGGAAAAAGGCTACACATACAATGGTTGTATGTGGTGGCCCACATAGAACATTTGATTGGTTTGCATTTTGGGGTCTATTTTCCCCATCTTGTTTCCCCCTATTTTTTCCGAGGAATTTTAAAGGGAGGAATGTTAGGCATTTAGAAATGCATAACAAGGGGTATTCATGTAATCATGCATATGTACACACGAATAAATATTCTGGTATCATTGGATGATCAAATGGTACCACTGAATATACAGTGATACTATATATGCACATAATGGTATTATATATGCATTCAGTTGTACTAAATTTATGCGTAAATAGTACCACTGAGGATTCAATGGTACTATATAAACTTTCAGTGGAACAATCAGCATGTGGTCCCCCCATCACGTGATACAATCCGACCAAAAAATAGGTGGGGCCCACCTACAAGTCTCTGTATTCCTATCTCTCTCCTCTTTTCTCTCTCTACCATGTGTTTTTAAAATATTTTAATCAATGTTATGCATTTACAAATGCATAACTTTCCTCCATTTCATGTTCCCCATTTTTTCCTTCTTTTTTTTTCCCTTTCTTTGACGTGGCATACATAGAATGGTATTGTATGTGACCTACCACATACAAGCGTTGTATGTGTAGCATCACTCATAAATATGTAATGTGGTTCATTTTCACTCTTTATATCTTGTAAAAAAAAAAAACACTCCTCATATCACCTCTCAATTGATTCTCAAGATTTTTTTATTTTTTTTACTAGTGACACAATAATTATATTTGCCAATCATACCACAATCACATTAGAAGTTTTTATGAGAGTGTGGGATAGCTCAAGTGATTAAAGCTTCCTTCCCGATTATAGGGGATTTTGGGTCGATTTCTCATCATTCGCCATTTTCTTCCCGATTTAAAGGAATTTTGGGATTGATTTTCATCATCCACCATTGAAGCCCTCTAAAAAACATTAGACGTTGTTAATTCGTCCGTGTTTTAATAAGTGTTACACTTACCAAATCCGTCATGTTTTAATAAAAGTTATACTCCTTTTTGACAAAAAACTTCATCTTAAGTATTACTTCCTCATTTTTTTTATTTTAATTTTTTATAGTTGCAACACTTCTCTTTTCACGCTTGCCGATGCATGTTTTCAATCGTTAATATTATTAATTACCAACATCTAAAAATTATGAAATTTTGATATTAAAATTGAATAAATCGAGACGAATTTAACAAAATCCCATATGATTATACTTTTACTTAAGTATAAACCGTCAAAGTTAGTCAAAAGGAAACACATGAATAGTGTAAAAGTCAAACTTTTGCAAATATAAAAAAACAGAGGAGGTATATCTTTATCTTTCATGGTCCCCATCCAATCCCATTACTTATTTTGTTATTCTTTCTTTTCTCTCACATTCATTACTTTACAATAAGTTATTAACCCAATAATGTTTTTTTACAATTTTTTAATACTCCAACTATTCCACTAACCTCTTATTTTATTTAGGGTAATGTTATTTTAGGGCTATATATAAGCATTTAATAAACTATTGAAAATGGTATAAAATTAGGAATTTATGACAGATACACATGTAAATCATTGTAATTAGTGTTTATATTTTCATGATTTCCTAACTTTATACAGTTTTCTAGTGCGTTTTTAATACTTATACATTTTCCTTTTATTTAAGTCAATTAAATTGCCTAAAATTATGTATTGATTAAAGGATAACACTTATTAAAATAGTGACAATGTATGCAAAATACTCCATACCTTAAAAAGACAAATTTTTTTTCTTGCAATAATAATTAAGAAATCCCCTACAAGGCTACAATAGATCCTTTGGCAAACACGTGGCACAAAGCAAAGTTGCGGCTCTAATTCGATTTGGGGCATTCGTGGAGCATTTTGTGTGCCACAAAACAGAGAGAACCCAAATGCTGCCAATATACGTTATCTCTAATTTTTTCATAACTTGATAATTTGATTTTAGAACTTCAAAAAAAAAAAAAAAAAAACTTGCTAAAATTTGCTTGTTCACTCAATCATCTTCTTCTTTGGATGGGCTAAACTATCCTCTGTAATCCCATTGAGAAAGAGAGAGAATTTCGAAAACCCAGAATTTTATCTCAAAATTCATCTTTTTCTCTCTCATCTGCAATGGATTTCACTACTAATCTTCACCACCGTTCATCTTTTCTTACTGGTTCATCTTCAACCTTATTAGATGCTCGCAAATCCTCCATTTTACAGCTTCCTTCACCATTTTCCACCATTAAAGCTTCAAACTTTAGCAACAATTATCTGAAAACTTCAAAACCCAGTTCACAGTCAAACCCTAGGCTTAAGCTCTCTCAAATTTCGTCAAAATTATCTGCCCTAGCTGTTGAATCATCGGACACAAATACCCAGAAAAGGGATGAAATTGAAGCTCTATTTAGTAAAGATTCTACTGATGAATTTGATAGAAAAAGGGGAAATAATAGACAATCAAATTCTGGGGCTTCAAGTGTTTCATCTGGGGTTAGGTTAGAGAACATTAGTAAGAGTTATAAGGGTGTTACAGTGCTGAAAAATGTGAGTTGGGAAGTGAAGAAAGGGGAGAAAGTAGGGTTAGTTGGGGTAAATGGGGCAGGAAAAACTACCCAATTGAGGATTATTGCTGGGTTGGAAGAACCTGATGGTGGGAATGTGATTAAGGCCAAGAATAATATGAAAATTTCATTTTTGAGTCAAGAATTTGAGGTTTCAATGAGTAAGACAGTGAAAGAGGAGTTAATGAGCGCTTTTAAGGAGGAGATGGAGGTTGCAGAGAAGATTGAGAAGGTGCAAAAGGCAATTGAGGGGTCTGTTGATGATTTGGAATTGATGGGAAGGTTGTTGGATGAGCTTGATTTATTGCAGAATAGGGCACAGGCTGTAGACTTGGATCAGGTGAATTCCAAGATCAATAAGTTGATGCCTGACCTTGGGTTTTCGCCCGAGGATTCCGATAGGTTAGTGGCTTCTTTTAGTGGTGGATGGCAGATGAGAATGTCTCTTGGAAAGATTTTGCTTCAGGTTTGTTGAATTCTGTGTGTAAATTCAATTGCAATCTACTATTCTTGGATGCATAGCATTTTTTTATAATGATTTTTACTTTAAGACAGATACATTATTGTTAAACAAGCTCATGAGTCATGAAGTGGAATTAGAAAGAAGTTTCTTCTGTTGCTGGGAATAACTATATGATATGCATAGGTTCTGCCCGTTCTGGAATTAATGCTATGAAAATTATAAACACCTGCCCAAATTGTGCTTATGCTTGAAGCATCTCATTGGGAGAAATCTTTTGTGTATTATACTTTGCTAACATTTGGTAGTTACCTTGATATAATTACAACAATAAGTTAAAAAAAAAAAACCATTGCTTCTTATTCATGGTGTAAAGGTGATTTCTTATAGCTTTATGCTTAAATCATTGCAGGATCCAGATTTGTTGCTATTGGATGAGCCTACTAATCACCTTGATCTTGACACCATTGAGTGGTTTGAGAGATATCTTAACCAATTGGATGTGCCGATGATTATCATTTCTCATGATAGAGCTTTCCTTGACCAGCTTTGTACTAAAATTGTGGAAACAGAAATGGGTGTTTCTAGGACATTTATAGGAAACTATTCTGACTATGTTATTTCAAAGGCAGCTTGGATTGAAGCTCAGTTTGCTGCATGGGAGAAGCAGCAGAAGGAAATTGAGCAAACAAGGGACATAATTAACCGAGTTGGTGCTGGTGTAAGTGCTGGCAGAGGATCTACAGCAGAGAAGGTACAATGTAAATATATAATACTTTGTAGAACTTTCTAAGTTTTTGTGAATTGGGGAACTTTGATGTTCAATTGGTCAAAAGCAGAGAATTTAAGAACTGTGTAACCATATTTTACTGTTATTGCAATTATATGTTGCCAAGGATCATACATCATCAGTTTTGGTGGTAATAATGGATCATTCTGCAGTTGATTCTTAAAATCTTTCTTGTGAAGTGGAAGCAAAGTCTTTCTTCATCTCACCACTTGACTGTAATTATGAAGATTGCTAACATTGCTGCTATTTGAAAAATGCTTGTTCGACTTTGAATTTAAAAATTTAATCCTCATGGTGGAATCCTTAAAGCCTATTCCATCTTGTTGAGTATCTTGGTCTTTATAAATGTATATTTTGATGCTGCTGCACAAGTTTCATTTCTTTATGTTCTTACTGGCTCGGTGTTTGAAGGTTGAATCTGATTCTGCAACTGTTGAGTGTATACTTTTTCACTTTTATGGGAATAATCTAAATTGAAAGTTGGTCTGTTTGTCGTTTCATAAAAAAAGACAATCCAAAGCTTTCTCAAGTCCTTGTGGCATTTGTTTCTACGTTGTTACAAGTCAAATGCTGTGTGCTTAGCTTCCTACAAATACTCTTCATGCAGTTACCTACTTAGATTTATAGATGCTCCATTTTTCATTCCAAAATGCTCGATTCATGAGGTATCTGCTATATTCTATTGTAACAGAAATTAGAAAAGCTGCAAGATGAGGATCAAGTTGAGAAGCCTTTCATAAGGAAGCAAATGAAGATTGTATTTCCTGAACCTGAGCGAAGGAGCGGGAAGTTGGTCTTGACAATAAATAACCTGCAATTTGGTTATGGCGATAATGTAAGAAAACTCCCTACCCTCTTATGTGCTACTCCCTCCGTTTTTAAATACCTTGCTCCATTTCTCTTAGGCACGAATGCCGATGCTAATCTTTGATCAATAATATCTTTAATTATCAATAAGTATAAATTCTAACAATTGTAAATTAATAATCTATTCACTGAGACGATTCCAACAAGTACCCACAAGACTATATTTTTTTCTTATGTATAAATCACAAACATTAGTCAAAGTAGGATGAATGAATAGTGTAAAAAATAGAAATGGAGCAAGTATTTAAAAAGGGAGGGAGTATTTGTAGCTCAAAAAGTTTGTTTTATTTATTTATTTATTCATTTATTTTTTTTATACTGGGTTGGGGAGGATAGGAAAGAAGGAATTCTCGCCTCACGATTGAACTATCAGATTCCTAATACATGTACATTTCAGGTATTATTTCGCAACGCAAATCTTGCAATTCAGCGAGGGGAAAAAATCGCTATAATTGGTCCCAATGGGTGTGGGAAAAGCACTTTGTTAAAATTAATTATGGGTTTGGAGAAACCTACTGCTGGTGAAGTTATACTAGGGGAGCACAATGTCATCCCAAATTATTTTGAGCAGAATCAGGTATTTTACCACTGCCAGGACCTAGTTTAAGAATTCCTCCCTTGTGCATTTAGGTTTTAGTCCTTTTAGCACTATGAAAGATATGTTTCATGATGTGTTAATTTAGCTGAGATTGGCTTAACTTGTTGCAAGGCTGAAGCGCTGGATTTGAATAAAACAGTGCTGCAGACAGTGGATGAAGTTGCAGAAGATAAGGAACTCGATGAAATAAAAGGTCTTTTAGGGCGTCTAAATTTTAAGTCTGATATGCTTGATAGGAAGGTCTCCCTTCTGAGTGGTGGAGAAAAGGTATTATACTCAAAATAATAAATGTTTTGTCCTCAGCACTGCCTGAGTGTTTTACTCAATCCCTTCCAATGTCATTGGAAGCTTACCACATCATTTTCTGCTCCTTCAGGCTCGCTTGGCGTTCTGTAAATTCATGGTGAAAAAGTCAACTTTACTGGTTCTCGATGAACCTACCAATCACTTAGATATACCTACGAAGGAGATGCTTGAGGCCAGTGATCTATTTCATGTTTAAAACTCTTATAATAGTAGTCTTTGTATAAGCAGTTACTAATTTTTAGTTTTATTGCTTTCCAGGAAGCTATACAAGAATATGAAGGTACTGTCATTACAGTTTCCCATGATCGGTATTTTGTTCGTCAAATTGTTAACAGAGTGATAGAGGTGAAGGACGGATACTTACAAGATTATGTTGGGGACTACAATGTAAGTCTTGCTTCACCTTATACGATTCTGGTTCTTTTTATTTGGCTTCAATTTTGGTTTATTTTGTGTCGTCCTTTTTATTTTATTTTATTTTTTTTTTTTTTTTTTTTTTGTGGAAATATTCCTGGGCTCATCTCAGTCAAGTCCGAGCTTTAGGAATTAGGATCTGTGAATGTCTATGGAATTTGCTTTCCTTTCCTATGATTATATACTGGGTACTCTTACTTTTACACAGGTAACTAAATTTTTAAACACAAAAGAAACGATATTTTAATTGGTCACTTCAAAATGTCTTTTGAGTTTTTTTATCGATTGAAATACAAATGCACTTTGTTATAGTTATACAAACTGGTCACTTTGACATGTGGGCCCTGTTAGGGTTTGATACACCTGATCTTTTGGTTAGTACCAATTTCTGCTGTGCTAAATGTATAAATTTGCTGGCAATGTATTGTTTAATCTTGTTGTGTATACATTTTGCATGAAAATAATGGCATTTTTTTTTGTTCTTTTCTGAACTCAGTTTCTCTCATAACCTCTCTATGGACTTTCTCAAATAATGCGCGTAATGCTTAGTATTGTTGTCTGGTTTACATCTATAGCTGCATACATGGGTAACCAAATTTTTTATCCTTTTGCTCATACGAAGGAATGAGAAGGGAAAAACTGTGAAAGTGAGGGCATTGGAGCCTTTTACATGTTGTTTTTAAACATCGATGCTGTAGAACTGACTATTTCAGTGATTTGTAAGGCTTCTAAGAAAATATTTGATGGCATATGCAGTATTATTTAGAGAAGAATCTCGATGCAAGACAAAGAGAATTGGATCGTGAGGCAGAGCTTGAAGAGAAAAATTCCAAAGTAAAAGCAAAATCAAAGATGTCCAAGGTAGTTTAAGCTGGTGATTAACATAGTATGTCTTGAATTATTTTCCTGTACCAGACTGACATTCGTTTAACAGGCTGAGAAGGAGGCTCGGAAGAAACAGAAAATGTTGGCTTTTCAGCAGGCGAAAGCTAAAGCAAAATCTAAGGGGTTAAAGAATGCAAAGAGATGGAATTGAGATGGTATCCTCAGTATTTTTAATGAAGATACCCTCATGTGATCACTCTCTCTTTGTTAAGGGATTTCAAAAAGGCTGTCAATCTTGATCATGTACATAGCTTCAAGTTGATGATATATATGGTCCTATGGGTCTTTGTTTTGTGATTCGAAAAGAAATAACTCGTGAAACCTGTAATGGGAATATATATAGCGAAGCTTAATTTCAGTTTTCTGCATACTTAGCTTAGAACTTGAGCAAACAATCTATAGATTTTGTAAATAGCAATTTAATAGCCCCTTAATTATGTGTTCTTTTTGTATCCCTCCACACACTCAAACAAACATGTAAGCGTTATCTTCTAATACTATTGTTTATGTTGCTGAATGCTTAGATTTGAAGAGCCTGTTCAAATAAGATGATAGTAAGGAAAAGAACCTTGACCAATCCTTAACCCTTGCATTTTTTTGGTCCGGTATATTCGGGTCAAGCACTTTGAGTGTAAGGAGGGAAGGGTAAGGGATCCTCAACCTCAAAGTGCTTCTAGTGGGGATTGAACCCCCAACCTCAAGATTGGAAGGTACAATCTTGATTAGTAGACTAAAGTACTAAACTTAGCTTGGTTAAGGTTTCGACAAGCAATTGTTTGAGTATTTTTGTCCCATCAATAATACGTACTATAAGACACACCAATAATGTCACATGTTATTTTTTAATTTTTTTTTTTGAAGGAAACACATGTCATTTTTTAGTGTGTCCTAAATTAATTTTTTATAGTTGCAACACATTATAATTGGAAGTATTTTATGTCAAAAGTTGTATTTTTATCCTTATTACAATCTCATGACCCACTAAATCATACTGTCAACCATCTCTCTCCTCCATTTTAAGCGTTATAACTTATAAATCATATGAGACCCACTTTTCTTAAATAGTGTGAAAAAGGATATGTTGCAACTATTAAAAAATGGAGAAAGTATTAATTAAAGAAATAAATTAATTACAGTACAAAAATAATTATATATTTAAATAAAAAGATTTTATAAATCTTTCTAAAAGAAATTTGGACAACTATAAACCAAAAATTATATTCTTAATATAATTTGTGACAAATAATATAGCTCAGGTTTTTTGTCTACTTTTATTTTAGTTGTGTTTTAGAGGCTATAATCAAAAGATGCAAATATCAAATCAACATATCATACTCTTTTATTATTTCTCATCTAATTTATGATTATAATACTTTTCAACTAATAATCTATTTATGATTATAATACTTTTCATCAATTAATAATCTATAACTATAGATCATTGTGCATGACACGGGATCTAACCTAGTAATATCTACGACTAAATTAGCACACTTGCCAACCCACTCATACTATTATAAAACCTTAATCTGTGCGGAGTAATAACTTTGATAAATATACTTGTAAAGATAAACTCAATAACATTTGTTTTTCATGCATTCGTAAAAAGGGGAAGAAAAAATTTCGTCAAAAAAAGAAAAAAAAAATTATCTGAGTTTTTTTTTTTTTTTTTTTTTTTTTTTTTTTTTAATAAACACAAACAGAAAAATATTTATATTAATAGGCTAATGCCAAGTTTGAGAGAGGTTGTTATATACACTCGGGTGTATCGTACACCCATAAGTATTTGTTCTCATTTTGATGATTGTTTTTCATTTTATCATTAAATGAAGAGTATAAACTAACCTTAGGTTATTAGGGCATATTGTACACCCGGCTGTATATAACAAATTGTACAAGTTTGATTACAAACCTGACCTTTGAGTTAAAACAAAAGAAAGCTAGTAAGACAGGTCCTAGCTATAAAACCGAACCTAGGCCTTACTTAAACCAACCATATTGCCTTTCAAAAAAAAAAAAAAAAAAAAAACCAACCATATTTACTACTCCGTACTTCGTATTTAGCAGCAGGGAGCTCAGCTTCATAAGATTCTTGAATTAATTAATGTAAACTGAAATTATTAGACATAATTAAGCCTGATTAGCCCTATTTTCACCTTAAGTTTAGTTGTTTGCCAAAATACTTTTGAGGTACTACATGAGATTTGAGGCATGAGATTGTAAATACTACCAACATCCCACTCCAGTACTCCACACTTGCAACCTTCGTAAGGACTATACAAGCTTTTCTTCTTCATATTGTAATTGTTTCCAGAATTACATGAACATTATGAGGTCTCGATCTGTTATTGTTGCAGAAGCTTTTCTTCGTCCTTGTTTTCATGGCGCCACTTTAATCAACCTTCGTCCTCTTCATTTTCATGGCAGATCCTCAAGTAAGCCTCTCCATTTCTCTTTTCCTTTCCCTTTTTTCGATTTCCGTATTCCCCTCTTCATTTCGCCCTCTTTTCACCTCTTTCCTTGCCGATATTACACCAATTACGCTACTCATGACTTTGATTCTGATGACCCCAAATTGTTGAATTATTGAAGAATATGGAGGACAATGGATTCTTTCCAGATGAATGCACTTTCAATACAATTATTAGAGGATTTATAGATGGAAAGGATGTTAGGAGAGCTTTAGTGCTTATCAGCTTAATGAGAAACAAAGAGTTTGCTGCTGATAATCACACTATATTGTCATTTGTGGGCTTACGAAATGATCCAAATATTGGTGATGAAGACAAGGAATTGCTGAAAAAGTATTTGGAAAACTGAGCAAGCGATAATTACGAAAAGTCGAAAGAGCAATGACTAAAACATATATGATCAGCTGTGACAGAGATGAGTACACAGATATTGTGAATGACTTGTGAATCAGTAGGATTGCTAGCTAAAGCCGATGAATTATTGAAGAATTTGGAGGACAATGGATGCTTTCCAGATGAATGCACTTTCAATACAATTATTAGAGGATTTATTGATGGAAAGGATGTTAAGAGAGCTTTAGAGCTTGTCAGCTTAATGAGAAACAAAGAGTTTGCTGCTGATAATTACACTATATCATCATTTAAGAGCTTACTCAATGATCCAAATATTAGTGATGCAGACAAAGAATTGCTGAAAAAGTATCTTGAAAACAGAGTGAGGGATTGTTAGGAGCGAAGGTGGAAGGACGAATGACTAAAGCATATGATCAGCTGCGACAGAGATGTGTAAACAGATATCGTGAGTGAACTTGTGAATCTGTAAGTCATATTATTAATGTGTTTGATGGATTTTAGGCAAAAACCTTAATGCTTGTGTTGGAAATTGGTATTTTCATGTATGAAGCAGATATGGATTAACCTGTTAATTCCGTATATTGCTGTGTTTGCTTTTGATCTGCCAGGGAGTTGCATTTGTGTTCTTATTGATTGCCAGAGCTCAACTTTAGCAATGTTTTGATCCATTCACTAGAGATAAATAAATTGAATTTCCTGCGACATGTTTTAGTTTTCTGTAGAATAACAAGCCATTGAAGTCACTGTCATTTTAATATGATTTTGCTTCCTCAAGGCACTAGGATGTAGCTGAACTGAACCCACGTTTTGGTCACATATCATAGTTTTAGGCCCAGAATCAAATCATTTTAATCTGCTGCCTTTTGTCTATTTCTTCTCTTTTTTTTCCATTCTGGAGAAAAAAAAAAAGAATCAAACTCCTCAGAAATATGGAGTCTTATGGCCACTTTATGCCTGGTGTTGTCATTTATAGCACAATCATTGATAGTCTCTGTAAAGACAAGTTATTACCTCAGGCTCTCCATCTTTTCAAGGAGATGAAAGTCAAGGGAATTTCCCCTAATGTTGTCACCTATACTACCTTAATTCAAGGTATGTACACTTTGGGACAACAGAATGAGGCTCAACAGATGCTGACTGAGATGTTGAGGAACAACATAACTCCTAACATTGAGACCTACAACATGTTGATTGACATGTATTGTAAAGATGGCAAGGTTGGTGAAGCCCGGGACATTTTTGAATACATGACTCAGATAGGATTGGTTCCTGATATTATAACATACAGTGCTCTATTAGATGGATATTGTTTACGAGGTGAGATGGATGAAGCAGAAAAGCTTATGGATTTGATGGTTGAAAATGGTTGCAAACCTAATGTAGTTACTTACAACAGCTTAATCAATGGCTATTGCAAGTCTAAAAAGATAGACAAAGCTCTTGGTCTGCTCCAAGAGATGCATTGTAACGGATTATCCCCTGATGTTGTCACGTATAGCACTCTTATAGATGCCTTGTGCAAGGACAATCAGCTCAAGCTTGCACACCAGTTTTTCGAGGAAATGGAAGCTCATGGACTAAAGCCAGATGTAATCGCTTGGAGCTCATTGCTTGATGGCATGTGTAGGAATGCACAAATTGATGAGGCGATTGCAACAGTGATGGAAATGGAGAGCACTGGAGTGGCCCCTGATATTGTTACATACAGTATCCTAATAGATGGTTTGTGTGAAGCTAATCGCCTTAGAGAAGCACTGGACATCTTCTCCTTTCTCACAACTAAAGGGCTGCACGATGTGCATGCTTACACCATAATGATAAAAGGGTTTTGTAAAGAAGGGTTGCTAGCTAAAGCCGATGAATTATTGAAGAATATGGAGGACAATAATTGCTCTCCAAATGATTGCACCTTCAATACAATTATTCGAGGGTTTCTTGATGGCAAGGATGTTAGGAGAGCTCTAGATCTTGTCAGCTTAATGAGAATCAAAGGGTTCGCTGCTGATAATCACACTATATCATCATTTGTAGGCTTACTCACCGATCCAAATATCAGTAATGCAGACAAGAATTTGCTGAAAAAGTTTTCTGAGAACTGAGTGAGCTAGATTTTGGAGCAAAGGTGGAAGAAGCAATGACTAAAGCATAATGATTAGCTGTGACCGAGATGTGAAAACACACATTGTGAGTAAACATTGTGAATCTGTAAGTCATATATTTAATGTGTTTTGATTGCTTGTAGGCCAAAACCTTAACGCCTGTAATTTGGAACATATGACAAAAATATCGATTAACCTTTATATTTTGCATCCAATTGATGTGTTTGCCTGCTATCTGCCAGTAAATTACATTTGTTTAGCTAAATCTAAGCCATAGCACTGGTACAGGAACAGGACATTTTCAAATTCCTCTCTTTTGCACCACGTTATACCTAATCTTCTTCTGGTCACTTTGAAATGTGGCCCTTGTTAGGGTATCAATATACCTTATCTTTAGGCTTAGTGCCACTTTCTGTCGTGTTAAATACTTAAATATATGATTTTGCTTGCTATTTGTTGTTTAATCTTGTTGCACTTGTGTGATGGCAATGCATGGCACTACGGGGGTTGATGCAGTGGGGGTTGTTGTGGGTTTCGTTTAGCTGAATGCAGGCTATGGCATTTACAATGCAGAAACTGAGTGGGCTTATACAGGTCTTGTATTGGTATCGCTCTTGGTTTGGTCTCCTCCTCATGCTGATATTATGCTTAAAGTTAACGTTGATGCTCATGTGCGAAGTGATAGTAATGTGCCGATTGGGGTGATCATTCATGATCATAATGAGAAACTTTTACTGGCTGCAGTGTAGAGAATTGATGCCCGATGGCCTCCTGATCTTGCAAAGGCTGCTGCTGCATGTTATGGGATGGAGCTTGCCAAGAGATTTGGTTTTTCGAAGGGAATTCTTGAATGTGATGCCATGAATGCTGCTCATGCAATTTGCAAATATGTCTGTAGGGGCTGCTCCTATCTACCTTGTGTATGATGACGTGTTAAGAATTAGGGAAGAGTTTTATTTCATTTTCTTGTAATCATGTTAAATGAGTCGGAAGTGTGGTTGCCATATGGGATACTAGTTTTAATTCGGAGCGTATTTGTATGAACAATTTTCCGGTTTTCCACAAAGCCTTCAAACTTTTAGTGGACATTAATTATTGATGTATGCGTTCTCGGTTACCCTCAAAAAAAAAAAATAAAAAAAAAAAAGAAGAAAAAAAAAACTTGTGTAATCATTTTGCATGAAAACATTGGCATTTTGCTCTAAACTCACAACTCTCATACTCTGGACTCTATCTACAGTCTGTGTTACACTCAGTATTGTTGTCTGGTGTACATCTATAGGCCCTATGCCCCTATTACTGCATTAACATGAAAATAGAATAAGTATGAATGACTAACATTTTTTTTACCCTTTTGCTCTTAAGAAGGGATGAGAAGGGGAAAACTGTGAAGTGAGGGCGTCGGAGCCTTATTACATGGTGTTGTTTCAAGCTGGTAATTAATAGAGTATGTCTTAAATTGTTCTCTTTACAAGAGACTGACATATCACATATGTTAAGCAGGCTGAGAAGGAGGCTTGGAAGAAACAAAAATTGTTGGGTTTTTCAGCAGGCAAAAGCAAAATCAAAATCTAAGGGGTTAAAGAACGCGAAGTGATATAACCCCCCCCCCCCCCCCCCCCCCCCCCCCTTTTTTTTTTTTTTTTTGTGTGATTCCTCTCATCCA
Organism: Chenopodium album; assembly: GCF_948465745.1. Classification (NCBI taxonomy): domain Eukaryota; kingdom Viridiplantae; phylum Streptophyta; class Magnoliopsida; order Caryophyllales; family Amaranthaceae; genus Chenopodium; species Chenopodium album. The sequence continues at coordinate 6,779,468 of NC_137855.1, forward strand.
CAAAAACAGGTGGGTGTTTGTTTTTTATATTACTACTCGTATTATTTATGTCCTGAAATGTTTTAGATTTGAAGAGGCAAATCAAATCAGATTAGTATAATAAACACTTGAGCATTTTTAACTGTTTGATGCATTGTTAATTTGTTATATGTACTTTTTATAGGTATGCCTAAAGATCATACGTTCATACCATTTGTTCTTGCTCCAACATAAGGTAGTATGTTCCTCTTTTTTTTTCCTTGTGTGTGGGTGTCAAATAGCACTTTTTTTTTTTTGGTAGCTAATGGGAAACATTTGAATTCGGATTTTGAGTAATAAAGTGAAGGCTATGACAATTGTTTGAGTTCTTAATAGATGTCTGACAGGTTAGCTAGTGAATTTAATTTACTCCAGCTTTTAAAAGTTATTCAAAGTAATATTCCCTTGCTGGTATTCTGCAGGGATTCAAAGCTGGTCTGGTTCTTTCACCTTTGCGTTTGTAGGTGGAGAGTTTCGGTGGAAGCAACATGATTGAGTGGTTCAACAATTTGCGAGGGAATTATACGGATCTGCTTTGGTGGGACATTTTCTGGAGTATTTTATGCGGTATGTGGCTGTGTAGAAATGGGTGGGTGTTTGATGGCAAACGAAAGGTAATTGATGATCTTATTCATAAAGCCATTAGCATCGTGGGGGATTACGATCCAGGGAAATTAATAGCAGCAGTGCAAAGGAACTGAGGCTACCCTATGCCTTGGATTGCTCCTCGCTAAGGAGTGTACAAAGTAAACTCTGATGCAGCCATATTTAAAAGACAATCAGGTGGGATTAGGAGGTGTTACAAGGGACCTCCAGGGGGGCATTGTTGTGGCTACTTGTCTGAAGCTTCGGGATAATCTTGATGTTGAAATTGTGGAAGCCATGGCAATGAGGCATGCTTTGAAGATCAGTATGGAAGCTGGTTTTGTGAGAGTTTGCTTGGAGATTAGTAACAGCAAAGTGCATAAGTATTTGAAAAACACGCCACTTCCAATGGTTTTTTGGAGTATTATTCAAGACATTTTGCAGTTTGCTAATGAGTGCCTTATTGTTCTTTTTCTTTTGTAAAGAGGGAAGGAAGGGAATGTAGGGCTCGTGGCTTAGCAAAACTAGTAGCACTTTTGAATATCTTAGAGTTTTGTTGGAGGAATATCCTCTTGACATTTCTGAATCTGTTATGGACTTATGGCTGATTTAAGCCTGCTGTATCCTTAATTAAATCAGCATTCTTGCGTTCAAAAAAAAAAAAAAAAAAAAGGAAATCCATTGTCCCATTTCATATATGACATACGAGTACTAATTTCTACGGAGTATTTCAATATTCTTGTTAAACGTACCCATAATTTTACTACTCCGTACCTCCGTTATACTTTATTTACAACATTTACCATAATTTGATACTACTGTATAAATAATTTGCAACAATTGCCTTCTTCCTATTTTTACTTGCTACTTCATATTTCTTTCTCTCTTCATCACATATTCACATGTACCTTTATTTAAATCTTTTTATTTATCATTCATAAACAAATTTTATCTAGAAAAAAATACGTTTTAGAGAAAAATCTTAAAACATCTTGTATAATACGTAATACTGTTATAAAATAAAATGTTATAAAGACACAATGTTATAAAAAACACAATAATGTTCTTTTTTTTGACGGGAAAAACACACACAATAATGTTCACCACCGCACAACGTTACAATTTTATGGATTTATGGAGCACTCCACATGAAACAACAGAGGAGTACAAGAATAAAAACCCAGGTACTTTTCATTTGATTTCAGAACTCGAGATTATGTCTCGATCTGTTATTGTTGTTGTTGCCAAAGGTTTTCTTGGTCCTTATTTTCATGGCGCCACTCTAAACAAGCTTCTTCCTCTTCACTTTCATGGCGGATTCACAAGTAAGCTTCCCCTTTTCTATTTCAATTTTCCCCTCTTCAATTCCCCCTCTTTTCACCTTTCTTTTCTGTTATATTACTCTAATTACGCTGCTCATGATTTTGATGACCCCAAATTGTTTCTGAAATTTGTTAGACAACAATCCAAATTAGGGTTTACTAATGTTCAAACCCCCCTTTCCCATTTCCATCATATGATGTCTATGCGCCCTCTTCCTGGTGTTATCGATTTCAATCAACTGTTATCATCCATTTGTAAGATTAAACCCCACCCCCCTTTCTCCACTGCCATTTCTCTCTATAGGCACCTCCTTTTCTTAGGTCTTCGTCTGGATGATTATTCCCTTAACATCCTCGCTAATTGCTACTGTCGTTTGGACTTTGTTAATTTTGGGTTTTCTATTCTCGCCAATTTTATTAAGCTTGGTTATCATCCTGATATTGTCACCTTTACTACTCTCATCAATGGCTTCATTCATTCCAATCAATTCAACAAAGCCGTTCATTTGTTGGATAAAATTCTCAAGCTTGGCTACCAACCCACATTAGTCACCTATGGTTCTATCTTCAAAGGTCTGTGTAGGTCCGGTGATAATGCCGGTGCTCTCAAACTCCTCAGAAATATGGAGTCTTATGCCCATTTTATGCCTGGTGTTGTCATTTATAGCACCATCATTGATAGTCTCTGCAAAGACCAGTTATTACCTCAGGCTCTCCGCCTTTTCAAGGAGATGAAAGTCAAGGGAATTTCCCCTGATGTTGTCACCTTTACTTCCTTAATTCGAGGTATGTGGATTTTGGGGCAACAGAAAGAGGCTCAAGAAATGCTGACTGAGATGTTGAGGAACAACATAACTCCTACTGTGGAGACCTACAACATGTTCATTGACATGTATTGTAAAGATGGCAAGGTTGGTGAAGCACGGTACATTTTTGCTCACATGACTGAGAGAGGATTTGTTCCCGATATTATCACTTACAACACTTTGTTAGATGGATATTGTTTACGCGGTGAAATGGATGAGGCAGAAAAGCTCAATGAATTGATGGTTGAAGATGGCTGCAAACCTGATGTATTTACTTACAACAGCTTAATAAATGGGTATTGCAAGTCTAAACAGATTGACAGAGCTCTTCGTCTGCTACAAGAAATGCATTCTAACGGATTAACCCCTGATGTTATCACATACAACACTCTTGTAGATGCCTTGTGCAAGGACAATCAGCTCAAGCTTGCACACTGGATTTTCAGTGAAATGGAAGCTCAAGGACTAAAGCCTGATATAATCACTTGGAATTCATTGCTTGGTGGCGTATGTAAGAATGGACTAATAGATGAGGCAATTGGAACAATGAAGCAAATGGAGATTATTGGAGTTGTCCCTAATATTATTACATACCGTATCCTAATGGATGGTTTGTGTGAAGCTAAGCGCCTTAGAGGAGCGGTGGACATCTTCACCTTTCTCACAACTAAAGGGTTGCATGATGTGCGTGCTTACAAAATTATGATAAAAGGGTTTTGTAAAGAAGGTTTGCTAGCTAAAGCCGATGAATTATTGAAGAATATGGAGGACAATAAATGCTTTCCAGATGAATGCACTTTTAATACCATAATAAAAGGATTTATCGATGGAAAGAATGTTAGGAGAGCTTTAGAACTTGTCAGCTTAATGAGAATCAAAGGGTTTGCTGCTGATAATCACACTATATCATCATTTGTGGGCTTACTCACTGATCCAAATATCAGTGATGCAGACAAGGATTTGCTGAAAAAGTTTTTTGAGAACTGAGTGAGCTAGATTTTGGAGCAAAATTGGAAGGAGCAATGACTAAAGCATAGTGATTAGCTGTGACCAAAATGTGAAAACACACATTGTGAGTGAACATTGTGAATCTGTAAGTCATATATTTAATGTGTTTTGATTGCTTGTAGGCAGAAACCTTAATGCCTGTGATTTTGAACATATCGACGAACGTGAATTAACCTGTTTATTCTGTTTCCAATACCTGTGTTTGCTTGCATCTGCCAGTGAGTTGCATTTGTTTAACTATATCTAAGCCGTAATACTGATTCAAGAACTGAACATTTAAGAATTCCTCTCTTTTGCTTTTAGGTTTAGGTCCTTTTAGTTGTTTGATTTTCCTGATGTGTTCATTAAGCTGAAGCTGGCTTAACTTGTTGCCAGGCTGAAGCTTTGAATTTGAACAAAATGGTGCTCTAGACAGTGGATGAAGTTGCAGGGTATAAGGAACTTGATGATATAAAAGGTCTTTTAGGGCGTCTAAATTTTAAGTCTGATATGCTTTGTCTTCAGCTCTGCCTTAGTGTTGTAATAATATCTTATCCGATTTCATTGGAAGACTTAACACATAATTTTCTTCAGGCTCACTTGGTCTTCTGCATGTTCATGGTGAAATAGTCAACTTTACTAGTTCTCGATAAACATACCAATCATTTAGACATACCTATAAAGGAGAAGCTTAAGGTTGGCGATCTATTTCATGTGTAAAACCATTATTATAGAATGAACTCAGGATGGAGAATATGAGACATTTGGTCAACGCATTCCAGGGGTGAATATTGTTTATTGGTTGGATTTAGAAAAGAAATCTGGTATGTCTGATGGTGAAATATGCCCATTCTTCAAGATTGAACCTGGTCCTGATCTGTAGATCAAATGTATACATAGTATATTTGTTATAGATCCGTCAACAGGCAAGGAGGCCGAGTTTTATCTGTATCAGAGCTGCATTGACGTGGAAAAGCTGTTGCTTAAAGCTATACAAGTAAGATATACACAGCTACTTGAAATTAATAAAGAGCTTATTAAGAATGGTCAAATCTTTTGAGGTGCTTGTGATGTTCTCCTTCAGGGTATCATGGATGAAATTGGTGTGGACCATAGGAAGGTTAGTAAAACATGTTTTGTCTGTTTTATCTCTTTACAGGGGGTGTTGGTACTAAGGCTCAATTTTAATAATTACGGCTGAACTTAAATTATTTTTACTGACCTAAAAGTGTTTATATTGAACTTGTATTATTTTAACAGATTAAAACTTACTTTTTTTTTTAATTCTCTACTATGTTGTGCTTTGAAAGTTTGAAGTAAGTACTATCTACTAATTAAAACTTATTTTTGCTAAACAACTTATTTTTCTACTAAACTTAATTTAGCTGATTATTTCTCTAGGTTGAGAAGAACAGGGCCAATAAGGTCAGGTTGGGGTGGGTTTTTAAGTTGGGCATAGGTGGATAATTTTTGATGATTTTAAAAGAAAAAAACTCAAGAAGGTCATTCTTCATGTGGTGACATAAGAAACAATTGTACCCTCTAACATCTTGGGTATTGGGTTAGAGCTCACTTAATGACTTTGCTTCTATATTCAAGACAACATGAAATTATGGGGAAAAAAAATATATAATAACAATTTAGTTTCACTCTTTCACATGAATTAGAGGTGGAAAATCTGACTACAACACTTGGATTTTGGCTAATGATTCCTCTGGATAAATTCTTTCAATGTAGAGAAGAGACAAGGAAAGTGATTGGAAAAAAAAAATTGAGGGCTGTTGGTTCTATGCTTCTAACTGAAAATCTCAATTCTCACAGGGCTGGGTCACGTGACCCTTTACCCTCCCAGTTTGTTACTCAGTTGCACAAATCTGCCATGCCCCGTTGCAGAGGCCTTTATTGCAATAAGTGCTTTGTATACAGCTATCTAGCATATTTATTAATCTGTGTAGCTGAGTGAAATGACTTTCTGGATTGATTGTGATCTGCTATTTTCCTGGACACTTGATTATTTATTATTATTCTTGCTTGTAAATGAAAAATATCAATAATTATTTCTCTTTTTGTTTGATCTTTTCAAAACATACATGCTTCAAAAACCCATCCCACAAGGTAATCTTGGGCTGAATCATGTCCTGAAAGGCTGAGAGTGAGTTAAATCTATTATCAGGATAACTTATTTTATGATGTCCCGTACACAGAAGTGTGTGTATGAATGTATACGAGGTTTTAAACTTACTTTTGCTTCTGCTCCCACTCCTTTCCCAGAGTTCAAAAAGAGTGTGATTTGTTGTTGATTAACGGGGTGAAGCTTTTGCTATTGTCTTGCGCTTCCTATATAATGATAGTTTGCAACTTGAAGCTTTAGGTGACCAGTCATTTGAATCTTAAGCTCCTATGGAGCTTGGAGCATGTCAAGAATCGTATACTCATACCTTTACTTGCTGGCTTGCTGCAATGTGGTGCTTACTGCTTAGTATGGTAAGAGGGTCAGGCCTGATCCTTAGCAACCGCACAGGGCCAATAGCTTAGGGTCTCATATGCATACAGTATATAGAAATTGTTGTAAAAAGTATTGAGTATAAGTGTTGTGGCTCAGTGGTAATTGTCAAGATCTTAGTTTTAGGTAGGTGCATGGTTCGATTCCCATTGATTTATTTATTTATTTTTATTATTTTTTTTTTCATATTTTTTTTTACTTAAAAGGTATTATTTCAGTGATATGTCTAAGGTTTCTAAGAAAATATCTGATGACATATGCAGAATTATTTAGAGAAGAATCTTGGTGCAAGACAAAGGGAATTGGATCGTGAGGCAGAGCTTGAACTTGAAGAGAAGAATTCCAAAGTAAAAGCAAAATCAAAGATATCCAACTGTCCAAGTAGTTTCAAGCTGGTGATTGTTTGTCTTAAATTATTTTCCTTTAACAGAGTCTGACATATGTTTAACAGGCTGAAGGAGGCTCGGAAGAAACAGAATGTTGGGTTTTTTTCAGCAGGCAAAAGCAAAAGCAACATCTAAGGGGTTAAAGAACGCGAAGATATGGAATTAAGAAGGTATTCTCTGTAATTTTTTGATTAAGATACCTTCACTGTGATCACACTCTTTGCTGAGGGATCTCAAAAAAATGCTGTTAATGAAAGGCTCTTAATCGTGTACATAGCATTAAGTTGATGCTATATAAGGTCCTAGTGATCTTTGTTTTGTGATTGAAAAGGAAAGAACACATGTAGCTGTGACGGGAAAGTAGCATATCTTAGTTTCAGTTTTCTGCGTACTTAGCTTAGAACTTGAGAAAATAATTTATAGAGTTTGTAAAAAAGCAATTTGATTTTTTAAATTAAGTGTTCTTTTTGTATCCCTCCTCATCCCTACAATCAAATCAGATAAGAATAATACGAGTACTCTTTAGTTTTTCAAGGAAATGGAACCTCATGAACTAATGCCAAATGTAATCACTTGAAATCATTGCTTGATTGCTTTGTGTAAAATTGCACAAATTGATTAGGCAATTGCAACAGTGAAGGAAATGAAGAGTACGAGAGTTGTCCCTGATATTTTTACGTAATGTACCCTAATGGACAGTTTGTGTGAAGCTAGGTGCCTTAACGAAGCAGTGGATATGTTCACTTCTCTGGCGACAAAGTGCTTACAGCCTGATGTGGTGTGGTCAAGGTCAATATAATTCTAAAAGGATATTGCAAAGAGGGTGCTGGATAAAGCTACTAAACTTCTAGAGGAGATGAAGGACAACGGATGGTCACCCGATGAGTGTACCTGCAACACTATTATTAAAGGATGGATGTCAGCATGGCTATGGAACTACTCAGCACCATGAAAAAAAGGGTTTGCCACGGATGCTCACACAACTTCATAACTGATCACGCTGTAAGTGATTCAGACAAGGCTTTGCTTCGAAAGTATTTCGAGATATGAATTGTTATGTATTTGGCCTTTAATAATTTTAAATTGTGGTTCATGTATAGATTCTTCATTTCCTGTTATATCTACCCTTTTAGGCTTTTACTTGTGTTTCCTAGTGCAGATGTTGAATATGAACCTTGAGATTATAATCCACACTGTTTTTTGAATTGGTGGAATATTGCATTTTGGAGGCTTGGCAACATCATGTTTCATGCATAAGTTTTTTCAATAATTGTTGCATCAAGCTTTTTAATACATTTAAAGTCATACCTCGTATTTGGCAAGAAGTGTTGAGACAATAATTTCTGATATTTGCAATTCATCTAAGACTTGCAGTTGCAGCTACCGTAGCTCCTGACACTGGTGACTGGTGAGTAATCAATAACCAGCCTAATGCCCTAATGGAACGAAGTAAACTCCGAGCAATCGCCTATGCTTAATGGAGTGAAGTAAACCATCATCGATTCAGGATACATATCATTTGGATACATACATAAAGAAGTCGAGGATAAATCAAAGTATGTACCTAAAAGGCGACTAACAAATGGTTTGGTGTCAAAAACATCAAACTCAGGGCCTGTTCTCTTACGTTGAAATTCAATTCAGTTCAGTTCAGTTCAGTTCAGCTCAGCTCAGCTCAATTCAGTTCAGTTTAGTTCAGTTCAGTTCAGCTCCTAATTTCCTTCTCTTATAAAATATTCATTTCAGTTCAGTTCAGTTCAGCTGAGTTCAGTTCAGTTCAGCTAAGTTCACTCAATGAGAACAGGCCCTCATCCATGTGTTCTCCTGTCCCTATGAATATCACAAGACCTGGTTTGTGTTTGTGTCATCCAATGTTATCAATTCAATGATAATAAGATCATAGAGTTCCTTTTTTAATCGTGCCAAACCTTCAACAACAATCTCATTGGATCTTTTTCGTGTAACTGTTCCAATTTCATGCTTAGCTTGTCAATGCATAATATAAAAAGGAATTTAAAAGATAGATATAAGATAGAATGAATATATATAAGATAGAATGAATATACAAGTGTATAATACGGAGTACCTTCCATAGAAGGAAGTGTGGCTGTGTGGTGGTTGATTAACATAAAATTTCGCGAGTACCTTCTTATCAATCACATTTGAACTATTTAGATTTTGGAGAGCACAAGACATGCTCCCACTTAATTTTGATAACACTATTATTGCACTTGTTTATTTGTTTCAAATTCCAAAATTCCTGGTGTTTTTAACGGGCGAACACTAGTTTACTTCTCTTTATCCTATTATGTGAAATTACATAACTTGATTGTATCCCATTAATCTAAGAGTATATAATAATGTTACAACTTTTTTCATTTATTATTTTTTATTTTAAAAAATAATATATTGTTACAACTTAATATACTCCTAGTATATACATTCAAATTTTCTGACAAAATTATATTTCTGTAGGCCCTGTTTGGAAGAAAGCTGAAAGCTGAAGCTGATTGAGTTAGCTGATTTTATTAACTGATTTGACTAACTTATTGTATTAACTGATTATATAAAAGTGTTTGGTAAATAGCTGAATAAGCTGATAGCTTAAAGGTGATTGAGTATGTGAAATGACCAATAAGCTAATTGTGGGGTAGCTAGTTTAGATAGAATTTTAAATTAAATGAGGTTATAAGTGTCATTTCACAATAATTAATGAATAAGTTAATTGAAAAAGCACCTAAAATGAGCTTTTTCAAAAAGAGCTTATTTAGTGGAATAAGCTCTTTCAATAAGCTTACTACCAAACACTTGTATTAGCTTGTTTGACAAGTCAATAAGCTAAAATTAGTCAAATAAGCTAATATACCCTCAATAAGCTTACTACCAAACATGGCCGTAATCTCTATGACTCTATTTATGATCTTATGTTATGCTTAATCCCTTATTATAGAAAGGGGTTATAAAAAGTCGTCCAAGTCAAAGCTATAAATTACGGAGCACACTTGATAAATTTCAAATATCGAAAAAAAATTAAAAAATTAAAAAATCTTCATCTTTTTCTTCCCCCTTAAAGTTTTTTCACTTCTACTACTCTGTACCTCTCTCACTTTACTCCAATTGAAGCGCGCACTCTAAATTCTCCATTGAAGCGGCTTTTTCTTCTTCATCGAAGAACCAGATTCTGAGGTAATATGTTTTTATCAATCATCAAATTTCAATTTCTCAATCTAGGGTTTAGTATCACTTATCGTTAATTTAATTGTCTGCGTAATCAATTTAGGGTTCTTCATTGGTGGATTATTGAACAATTTGTTATAATTACTGCAGTTTTGAAAGATTATAATGAACGATTTTGTAGCTAGTATTTTCGTATGTGCAATTTCGGTTGATATTCTTAAGCAAGATGAATTTTGTGTGATTTTTGGAGCTTAAATTGATAATTGAGTCAAATGTAGTAGCAAATATGTTGCAGACTTTGTTTATAACCCTTTAATGTTAGGAAGGAACTATGAAAATGGATCTTTACTTCCTAGGCCGAGGGCGGCTGCCCCGGCTCTGGGACGGGCCTGTTTACCATCCAATGATAATGACATAATGTGATTGCGGTTGATGATAGGCTACCTGAACAGGAGATGAATGGGGGTTCATCCACACAACGAGAACTCGAACGCCAGATTGGTGCAATCAAGGCTGTTTCTGAAATGGAAGTTGAACATCTCCTTACCGAGTTGCGATTGATTCGTTCATATTTCAATGAGGAGCAATTGCAAAAACCTGCCCTGGAGTTTTTTAGAGAGAATCTTCCTAATGTTTCGGTAGTTAGAAATGATGAGGATGAGCATTTTGATCTGAGATGGAAAGATGATGATGGTAATTTGTCCATGTATAACCCTAGTGGTAGAGATATCCATGCCTCCCTTTTCCATCACATGGGTATGGCTTATCCTGCTTGTTCTGATGCGAGGCAGTCTTTTGGTGGATTTCAGTTTTCGGGCAAGGCTATGAAAAGCCTTGTGGGTTTTGATGATCTGCAGATGGGGACGTACTTGTCTCAAGAGTCACTTAATAATATGATGCTTGGGATGCCAGAAGGTCTTCAAACTCCTGGGGCTGAAAGCCAGAGATTGTCTGTGGGGATGACACCTAAAACCCGTAGATTGCCTAAACATGGGGAGATGCTTCTTTCTGTACATGGATCCCCCCTTGGTGTCTACAAAGAAGATAACATGGAAGCTATACGCGAGTCAGAAGAAGGCTGACTTATATGTGTTCTTTGTTCTTCATCCAGAAGATATAGGAATGCTTTATGTTACTACTGGAAGTTGTGCTTTCCATCATTGACATAAAGCAGCACCAATCTCCTAATATGGCTCTGCAATGAAGTTTTCAGTTTATTTACAATTTGTCAATGAATTTATTCATCCAATGCTTGATTGTAAAAAATATATCCTAAGCGGGTCTAGTTCTGTAATCCACCTTAAGTGTTGTAATAGTGTATGGTAGTATGGTATACTTTGTATCCATTCAGATTAATGAATCAAGTTTTTCCCTCTGCAATTGAGACTTGTTTGCTACTAATATACTGCATTTTATGAAACTTAACCCTTAGAGAAGATTGGCTAACTTGATTAGAGTTCGAATTTTGTTGTCTCTGAGGACCTGTTTCTTTGGGTTCATTGTTTGATTCAGCTTTTGGCATTCTTAAGAGCTTGGTTTCTGTTGATAATTGAGAAGCTTTTGTGGAACTTGGAGGTGAATTTATGTAGAGTGAAATGCAGTTTACAGCAGGTATTCGCAACAATTTTCTTTTTGTGTGAATTGAATTATATACAATCATATAATAATATGAACTAATGACGCCCCAGTCTTCTTTCCATTATTGTTATTTTGCTTTTAAAGGATTGTTGCTATGTAGTTGGTTTAACAAATTATGGAGTAATATGCTGGCTGTTGCTACATGTATAAAGTATCCCTGACTGAGCTAGGCTGCTCCCTCTTTCCCCTAAACTGTAACAAAGTGATTTTGAGTAGAGTATGTGTTTGGTTTGGACTTTCAACAAAAGCCATCCCCAAATTCACTTTAAGTTGCGGTTGGATGCAGGTGGCAAAAAAAAATATTCCATCGCCATGACAAGCTATAGATTAATATGTGGTTTTGAGGCTGTCTTACATGCTCCTGTGTCACTGGGGTACACGAATACTGAATACAGGTATGTGCTCTAGTGGTGGAATAGCATTATCAGAAAGCTCTGTACTTGTGACCTAATTTGACGATTCCTAATGTTGATATCATGCTTGGGTGCTGTATAAAACGTGGGATCTTTTACTTTTTACTTTTTAAAGTTTATTCATGTCAATCTTTTGGCTTGATCTCCAATGTTTTTCATTTATCTATGATATATGCATCTATACCACACGGTTAATATGTGAAGACGCTTGCCAAAAAACCTAGGATTATGTGTTTGTTCTGTTGTACACAAAATCTCTGTGTTTATTGTTTAAAGAAATTGGTGTACAGATTTGGTTAGGTTATCTAACTCAATTGGGCTGAGCAAGGTTTCAGAGTTGTCATTTATCTGTAGCTAGTACAGTTTGGTTCTCTAACTCAATGTATTTCTCTTCCAAAAAAAACTCAAATGTATTTCTATAGTTCTACTTTTAACTCAAGACGAAGGAAGAGGTTTTTTTGGTTGCCCTCTATGGGTGAAATGGATGATCATGATGTAAGCCACCCCTGAAAATTTCTTGGTTTTGTCTCACATATATATGTAGTGCTTATATTACTTCATACAATCTATAATTATGCAAGAGGGGAAGGAAATGCGCTCTTTGTTATTGTATTTTAGCTAGACTCAACCCTGTTGTGTATGGAGTTATGGGAGCTACACGCGGGGGGGGGGGGGGGGGGGGGGGGGGTGGTGGGGGTTGTGGATATTAGCCACACACAGTTTAGCTAGGTCTCTATTGCAATGACATTTAGTCATCTAAATTGTGCTATTGACAGCTAATCAGCCACACACAGTTTAGGATACTGGAGGGCATAACATTTGATGGGTGATGCATATATTTACATTATGTAGTTAAAGTTTCTATGTCTAATAGCTTTAGGCATTGTTTTACATGAAATTACTATTAAGTTCTAACTACTTAATTTGTCCTGAATAGTGAATACAGAATGGTCATTCTGAAGAATTGCTATATTGAAGGGACATACCTTAAATAGCAATAACAAAAAGTAATGTTATAGTTAAAAGTTCAATATTATATGTCTAATAACAATTTCTAAAACAAATCCAACAAGTAAAATTGTACAACTGTACATGTTAGATCAACGAAGTGTGTATATCAAAGTTTAATGAATTTAACTTTTGACCTCTCATTTAAGGTCAAGTTTGGGTAGGTTAGAGTAGCATTCTCTTGGTTAGTAGGACATACTTGTGGATCTCATTCATCTCAAGTTCAGGAATATCTAGAGTGAGGAGAGTTTCTTAAACTCTTACCCAATAACATTCTCATATGTAATCCTAGAGGGCTTTCACAGGTGTAAGTTGTGTAGGCATTTGAAATTCTGTAATTTCTGTATTCTGTTGGGCATGAAAAATATATGGTAGTGACTTTTGGTATGGTATGTTGGCGACTGTATGTATTGAGCTCAATTAATTGCTGAATATTGGGATACATATCCATACTGTTCCTTTGTAACAAAGACTGCTGTTTGCAGGTAGTACAGGACTGTAGTTTCTAGGTATATGTCATCACCGTCTTAGATCTGGAAAATGCCAAAGCTATTCAGTGAATTGATTTCTTATCTAATGTAGACTCTTTGTTGGGATTGATTGGGTGATCATGAGATTTGCATAGCAGATCCTTGCATTATGAGGACACGGCTTTGTTATTGTAGTTCTTATGTCATTGTCAGAATTGAAACCCTTGTCTGTTTTAGACACTTGAGCTCTATTGCTCCCCATACCTCCAAATATTTACACATTTGGATAAAGAATATCTTAATATACTGTTCTTGACAGTCTGTCGTTTCTTCCGAACCTCACAATATCAGTACTTTGTTTGAGGGTCCATTTTCTTTTGCAATTATATGAGATTTTTAAGATCATAATCCCCCCCTCCACCCTTCCCCCTTTTTTGATTTTTTTATTTCCTGCTGAAGAGTGCATAGATTTATCTGCTACTTCAAGATAAAGGTGCTGAATGAAAGCGATTATCTCATCTTTAACATGCTGGGTCGTGATGCTAGTTTTAGTTATCTATATACCTCTTTTCTGGTTGATGACTATATTTATATTGAGATGATAAAATGTAACAGGTCACTTGGCACTTTGAAGCATTGTTAGGAGGATGGGACATTCCAATGCATACCTTAAAAGGTGACCTATCAACTCTTGATCTATGTATAATACCTGAAAGTTATTAAGGGGCTCACCAATATCAATAGAGAGAGGGGGTATGAATATTAGTTCTAGAAATGACTAAGACACATGGGCTGTATTGAAAAGCGCCTTGCAGATTCTTCTGTGCCAAGATTCATGATTGATTATTTTGCAAAGCTTGAATAAACTACTTAAGCAATGATTTCTCTCAATAATCTTATCTTGTTTTATCATGTAAGGGGCTTTAAGGAGCAGCATTTTTTCCTTCCGCCTTTCTCGAGAATGCATTTGATAATGATCTAAGGAGTGCTGACATGTTTGAATCATTGTAGATTTAATTGACTCCATATTAGAAAAAAAGTAAAGCAACACTAATTAAATATATTGGTTTTCTCTTTAATCTGCCACCATTCATACAAGTCTGCGTAAAATTATAACTATTGAAGCTGCTGTAATGATTTCATGGACTGAATGGGGATAGTTTTCTTTGAATCTTAAATATTAGCATATAATCATGATTTCCACTTTTTTTCATTAATTATACCTGCTAATCATATGAACTAATTTTTGACTTTGCTCAGCGACGAGACTTAATGATCAAGTGAATTCAGATCGGTGAAAGTAAGTCTACTGAACCTGAGCTCCTGATCTGATGTTCTGTTTCTGTATATTTTTATTATTGAAAGATCATTCAGATCTAATTCCTGGATTCTGGGTAAATTCTTGTAGGTTCTTTAGGGTGTTAGATTCTTAGATTAGTTTATTAAATCCTACCAAGTACAGGTCTATGGTTTTCTAAAGTGTATTCAGGTGGACAAATACCCAATTGATTATAATCTTTTTGCATGAAGCTGTCAACTTTTTAGTCAATGCCAGCGAAGACTCCTGTTGCTGTCATTATTCCTGTATCCAAGTTTGAAGAGTTTGCTGCTATGATTCCATCCTTTATTTTTTACCTACATCTTTCTTTTCTTGTTGGATTTTTTAACATTAACATGATTTTGTTGTTTTGCGCACACTTTTCCTTTCATATAACACGGTTTTTATACTGTCTTTTCTCTATTTAGATACACCCGAGTGTATAATAGACATGTTGACATGCTGTGTTAAAACAATTTGCGGAATAAGGGTCTAAAACGAGTATTTGCAATATCTGACGGATCTAAACTGGATTACCTAAATACAACTAGCCGAAATTCAGATGTACATGTGGTTTGTGCTTTGAATGGTAGGGTTAAACAACGAAGAGTTCCATTGTAATTGCAATGTTACGACATGTACTATTATGTATTACAACTTATGGACAAGATTGTGACTAGAAAAGAAATGTTTAAAGTTAATTTATTTCTGATGAACCTACTTATTTTGGAAAGGGATATATCTTTTGAATTTGCTTCATTTTGCTTGATTTAATTGAACTATTGAAGGCAGACCAAGATTCTCAATTCAATCCCAAACAGTTGTAAAACTTGTACCAAGTATTTCTTTTTTGTTTTGATACACTCTCACTTATTATAACGTGCCACCATTCTTTTTTCCTTTTCATTTTATTTTATATTTAAAAAGTATTTTTAATATTTTATAATATGTTTATTTTTTAGATTTCATTTTGTTGTATCCCACTAAGTGTTGATATTTACTAAATTTGATGTAAAACTCTAACAAGAGTCATAAGACATGATAAAAAAAAGTTACCAATGATGGTAAGCTCTCTCTAAAAAACAATATTCATAATTGCATCATATATATATATATATATATATATATATATATATATATATATATATATATATATATATATATATATATATATATATATATATATATATATATATATATATATATATTTGGTGTTTAGAGAGCCACAAGGGCGGGGGTGAGAATCGATCTCAAGATCCCCTGGAACCGGAAGGGAAGCTCTAACCACTTGAGCTATCCCTCACTCTCATACATATATATATATATACATACATATATATATATATATATATATATATATATATATATATATATATATATATATATATATATATATATATATATATATATATATATATAAAATACATATATATATAAAATCTTTGAAGTTTTATACCCTTTTCTTAGGTATCGGATGTAGTAATCATAACAATTATCAAATCTACGAGGACTAGGGCCTGTTCACATTTACTTAATTTCAGTTCAGTTCAGTTCAGCTCCAATCAGTTCAGTTCAGTTCAGCTCTTGATTTCCCTCTCACATAAAATATTCATTTCAGCTCAATTCAGTTCAGTTCAGTTCCAATCAGTTCAGTTCAGCTCCAATCAGTTCAGTTCAGCTCAGTTTAGTAAATATGAACAGGCCCTAAAACACTACATTTTTTTAACCCCTAATCTAAATGTCACAATATATCAAATTGTGCTAGCTAAATCTTTATTGTCTAAATTTTGCTTAAAAATATTTGAAAATATGTACTGAATATTCTACAGAAGTGTAAGATTTGTTAATATCTGACCTACAAAGGTTTGTAGAATCACGTAATATTGAAAATATTAATCAAGAATGTTTTTTTTTTTTGTATTAATTAGTTTAGACTATTTTAAAATATAATTAATGCATTACCACTCGCAAATTAAAATGTGACAATGTCAACCCAAGATGAAATAACTTCAAAAGTCAAGCTGTCTTTTGACAGGATGCTAGGAGAATAATTCAAAATGTCCAAAAAAAAAAAAATGTATGTTAGTAATGTAACGTGTATGCTTCTCCAATTTCATATACTCATCAACATTTAAGTAGCAGCTGTCACTGCTAAATTGTAGTACGAGTACCAAATTGATAAGGATTTAAAGTACTAATTATTGACAACATCTTCCTTTTTCTTTGGATTTTGGTCTAATTTCATCACTCCCTCTTTCTTACCATGTATAGTATTTAATCATCTTTTCATATTTAATTATTATTAACAATCAATTAAATAAGTAAATATATCCCTTAAAAAAAAAGTAAATACATACTGTGTTATTCTTTTTTTTTTTTTTTTTTTTTTTTGGGTGTGTGTGTGTGTCATGAGTAGTTTGCTTAATTACTGATGTGAAGTAAGTAGTAACTCTATCAAAACATTATACGGAGTAGGTAATAAAAGTACTTAAAAACTTTATTTGTAATATGATAACCCTATTGATTCATTAATTGCAACTTCTCTTTACTTATCAATAACCTAAAGTGGAGCGTCGTTGGTAAGTTCACTATGTTGGTAGCTCATATATGCATCGCTAATAACTTCATTTTTTTTCCCAGTAACCTCATTTATACGTAATTAATAAGTCCATTGATAACTTCATGCGTTGCTAATGGCTATTATAATGCTATATGATTATCAAAATTCTCATTTAAATTAGACATATCACCGGTCAATATAGAAAGCGATCACATCACATATAAAAATTTATGATTGCCATTATTAATATTACTAGTTTAAAATCATGGTATTTTGAAGAGACCTTCTTATCTAATGTTGCTAGTTTATCGTCCCTCAAAGAGTCAAAGATCTCTCCTTATGAGTTCAAATATAATAACACATACTCCATAGCTTTCAAGGGCGAGAGAATGTAGTCCATTTAAATTGGCAATTTATTAATAATTTTACCAATTACTAATGCATAGTTCTACCAACAGTTTGAGATTGGTAACTAGTTACATGTTTTTATTTGACCGTCTTTAATATAAATTTAATTTCGATATAATTATATAATTCAAAATATAACTATGTATCGGCATATATAAAAGTCAAATGGGACAGAAAAAGTGCTAAGATAGATAGACGCATAGTGAGATCAAAAGGGAGAGTAGAGTAGTGGGTCCCAATTACCGGCAAATATAAACTACCGCCGGCATACTTTTAGCACGTTAACTAACTTAATATGCCGGCATTATTTGTGTATAAAAGTGGGTCCCATCTAACAATATTGTTAACTTGTGCTTTTTCACCTAGGTGGTGTGTAGGCCTATAGGGGACAACAACAATAACATCGCTCATTTTTCCGAACCTGTTTGGCTTGGAACTAGACCAACCTTTTAAATGTATTCATCTTTTGGCGCTCCCCCCGCCAATGTTACATTTTCTTGTTCGTTTTATTGTCTAGTACTCCTACAAGTAGAGATGTTCATGGGCGGAAATAGACGTGTCAATTCAAGTAATTGAGTCGGAGTGAGATCTGGTCTATATTAATTTGAAATATTTATGTTCATACAAAGCGAAATATGAATCAAATTTTTTCGGATCATATTAAATCGGATCAGTTGAGTCAATTTTTGACACATCTAGGTGAAATTGGACATAGTTTTAGCTAATAAAGCTATCTTGTTTTGGGTTTTGTTTTTGGTTTCATAATCAAGTTGAAATTATTTTGTTCATTTGGGAAGCAGGTTTTTAGGGGTCAAAACTCAAAAGTGGGTTGAAGAAGGACTTGAATTAAACAAACCTAAAGCAATGCTTAACATAGAGTTGAGTAAAATATTTTGACCCAATAAAGGCAATAATCACACTCAAACACACCCATTTTCAGATCAAATTTACCAATTGAGTTTTCCTGTGTATATTCTCTATTATTAATATCACTGACATTAATTTATTTTTCATCATTTTTAGAGCTAACTAACTAAATATGAGTATACAACTCCTACTATGGGGGAAATGATTTTGGCACACCCTTAATTGATTTTGGCACACCCCTATGTGAGAAAAGTATAGAAAACTGTGCTCTCACATAGGAGTGTACCAAAATCAATTAAGGGTGTACCAAAATCAATTAAGGGTGTGCCAAAATCAATTTTCCCACTAATAGGCATGCCTTTGCTTTGCCAAAGAGTACCTGATGGTTTTGACCAAGATATGAAGTCCTCAACCACATATTAGTTATATTTTGACCACTTGAAATTAAACTTTATTTTAATCTAGGTGATATTTGACCACTTAAAATCTCACTATTTAACATTACGCATAATACCCTTACGTATGTAGGCTAGCTATTTTGAAAAGTAAGAGTAAATAATGATGGTTTATTCAATTCATAATACTCCGTATTTCTTCACCAAAAAAAAAATAATACTCCGTATTTCTTTAATTATGGTTTAGCTTGTCAACTTTATCTTGGCCAATTTATTAATCGTAATATCTAATTTTGATTAATGAATATATATAAAAAAAGAATTTATAACAATTGAAGAGAAGTTATTAGCCTAATAGGTGAAAAATGTCTCACCGAGATATTGGTGAGACTTTCTGTATTTGAACTTAATGACTAATTACTTACTTGTACTCCGTATTAGTTATTACTCCTGTTTGGAATTTTACACTTACCATATCAAATTACACTTCAACCACACAAAAAATTCACAAACTTTAAAAAAAATCGGGTGTACAATAATTATTGTACATCCACTATAAAGATAGACTAAATTGATCAAAAGTTACCCCTAAAATAAATAAAAGTGACCCTAATACGCATAAAAGTAATCCAATACAAATAAAAATTATTAGTAAAGAATCACATTTTAAATGACTAAAATCAATTATTAGTGATTGAATGTAATTAAATTACCATTATCAAACTTTTATTATTGTCTGTTTATATAAAAAAATTGTATTATGTTTAAAGTTACCCAAAAAAGGGCAAAAAGTTACCCTAAAATTAGGTAAAAGTTACCCTTATACTGCTCGATGTACAGTAAAATTAGTGTAAACCGGGTGTATACAAAAGTTTTTGCAAAAAATTAGCCCTATTATTAAAGACTGGTATTAGGTTTTAGCCATACTTCAATATCATCAATGTATGTTTTTAAGCAAGGAAAGTTGATAGATTTGTGCACAACGATTAATTGCTTATTTTTAATCTAAACTAGTTTGTCTCAGTAAATAAATGCTATTCCCTCCGTCACTAAATTACATTCCCGTTTTTCTCTATTATGTGAGAAATAAATGTTAGAAATAGAAATGTAATTTAGAGACGGAGGAAGTATGTAATAACTTTTTCAAAGACGTTACACCATCTCAAACTCTTCCCTTTCACCATAGTTATTATACAAAATAAGGTAGAGCGGAAGAGTAATTCATTTTGGACCGACATGAATGAATGAATGTAAGAAAAAGGATACTAAAGCTTAAAGTTTGACACGGAGTATCAATCTAGCTAATCAACCGGAATATGTTCTAAACCTTTAACGTCGGCATGAGGCCGGCCCCAAGGTCTATAAGAGGTATATTAAGCACAATGCTAATTTGCTTTTTGCCTGCTAGATCTCCATCATCATTCAATCGGGTCATGGTTAAGCACAACTTGCTTATAAGACTTGGCAACTACCTCCTTTACATTGATAGATTGTAGTGGGAGCTTCACTCAAGGCTTTTTCTTTGGTATCACTTCATTGTCTAAATGTCTTCCTAGATCCTACTAATTGCATAATTTAGATGTTTGGATAATTTTGTCGTTTATAGAATCAATTTCTAAGTATAAAGAGTAACATATAGTACGTACTATTCTGATTTTCATTGAAACGTATGCCTATGATTATATAGAAAAAAGATAATTTGATTTGTCTCTACCTTCAATCCTTCATGATTGCTTAAGTTCATAATCATGATTAAGAATTAGTCCACAACTAACCAAACAATGTTTAGATCATTATAGCAATCAATTTCAAGTAACTAGGCATAGAGTGACACTTGGAGTTTAGGAGAAGATTTTCTCCTTTTTAAATCCGGCTCACAAACTATTGAGTGTGTCTTGCTGGAAATAAAATAGCGGGAAAAGTGTAAAAAAAAGTGTTGAGTAAGAGAATTGGGGTAAGATAATAGTAAGCAAACGTGTAAGAGTCTAAGACGCAAGTCAAACAATGTGAAACACTCCAAATAAAAAGTGAGTTGAACTTAGGGAGTGATTTAGATGGGCATAGAGTATTGACATATGTAGAGATGAAAAACATTTTATTCAGATTGTGCTTAATTTGGGGGTTAAAAAAAAAAAACAAAACAAAAAAAAGTGCTTTGATTATGAATTTATATGAATCATCAAAAAATATTGATCATTTTCAAATTTGAGTTCAATTCGATTTTTGGATAAACTTGAACTTTACACGTTGTCTAACATTTACATTATTATATATCCACCAAAGTTACACTAATGGCTAGCAAATATGGTCTTATATATTCAAATCAATTGTCAATTAACTTAGTAATACAAATCAAGATTAGTCAGGGCTTTAATGCCGGGCGAATTTCAGTAGGATAAGTAGTTGGATCAATAAGCATAGAGATATAATGTATTTTTATACTTGGTATATGTTACTCTAGTATTAGTGGAATCATACAAAATGAGAAGAAATTGTTAGTGGTCATCTTGTAATGGGACATGATCATTTAAGCACATAAAAAAATTGATTTTGGAATTCTTATATGTGAGAAAAGCTAGCATTGAAAATTGTTATATAACAATAGATGTGCAAATTAATTTTTGGTATGCCTATATCACTTTCCTAGATCAATAGTAATTATGTATTAATTTTTGATAGTCTTAATAAGGAGGATCGATAACAAGCTGATTTAATTTAAGCTCAAACTTAAGTGAAATTGATTTGCTTTATTGCATATCCCTTACATAAGTTACTTCCAAGCCCAAGCCTTTTAGGATTATAGTTCTCAAGTTACTAAACTTAAAATTTCACTCGAGTCATTCAAAAATTTTACAAGTAATTAATTGTTAATTATATTCAACGCTTGGGTTGTATGAGTTTGTAAAATGTTGTCATTGTTACTTTTTTGGTCATAATGAAAAAAAACATTACAGTAATAAGTTTAGAAATTTTAAGCTCCCCTTACAGAATAATTTTATCCAAGAGTCATATTTTAGGGCCTGTTCTCATACGTTGAAATTCAATTCAGTTCAATTCAATTTAGTTCAGTTCAGTTCAGCTCCCAATTTCCTTCTCTTATAAAATATTCCGTTCAGGCCCTTAAGGGTGATTTTCATTAACTTGATTTTGAACTTTGAGCATCAAACTCTATTTTTGTCCAATTAGATTTTTTGCTTTTTTTTTTTTTTTTTGGTAAACACTGTTTTGAGCTTTATAACATGTTTATGTGGCTCTTTCTATGGTCTTAAACGTTTCACATTAATTGCTAAAATTCGAAATAATCAAATCAAAATCCCCCCAGAAAAAAACATACAAAATATGTAAGTTTTATTTCGAGATATGCCATTATGTACCCAAAAAAAAAAAAAAAAAAAAACCAACCAAAGTTTAAAATCTTTAAAAAGTACTCCGACAAAATATCTTTGAGAATCCAACGGAATTTCCTATATCAAATCAGAAAAAATTACGTGCAGATATCATTGGAGATCTAATTGAAACTTCCACTATTAAATCCTATATATTAGGCATCATATCACTAGAGATCCAATCAAAATATTCATCATTCAAATCAGAAAAAAAAAAAAAAAGAAAAAAAAAATCACCAAAGATCCAGAGTTATTTTGTCACTATTTACAAGGTTAAGTAAAATGACTTTCTATCAAAAAAAAAAAAAAAAAAAAAAAAGAAAAGAAAGAAAAAAAACCCAAGAAAACTTCAAGGCTAAAAAATGAAAATGAAAAAACAAAAATAATGTTGTCAAAAAAAGTTAAAAATAGCCTTTTTTCTGTAAAATATTCCTATAAAAACATCCAAAAAAGAACACAAAACTTCAGGTGACCGAAGCGAGAGGTTCGGAAGCAGCTTTTTGTGGGATATTACCAACAACTTCATAGAGAGGAAAAAAAATTGAAGAAAAAAAAGTAGTAGTAAGAACGTTCAACAATGGCGATTAATATTAATGTTTAGCAAAATATTAAAAAAAAATATATTAAATTTTTAAACAATAAAAACTAAGGGGGGAAAATAGTTTTTAAATTAATCAACATCATCTTTATATTTTTTTCCCCTTCTTATATCTTCTCCTCCATTTCCGCTGTCTCTCTCATTGAATTCTTCAAAATTTTAATTGATTCTATTAAAAGGGTTTCTTTATTTCTCGAAGAATTAATCTGGGTTTGTTTTAATTTTTGAAATGATCATCATTAAAGTTCAGAAATCAACTAAAATTCTTGGATTCTGAAAAACCTGCAAATTTTTCAATTTTTTTGGTTTTTGCTCTTTAACGGTCATATTTCCTGGTTTTTTGCTTGATGGTGTCAATGGAATCAGAGGGAATGTTGCCATTTTCGGTGGTTTCTGTTGTTGAAGATGTTCTTAGACAGCATGGAACTCGATTGAGCGACATTGATTTCGCTTCAAGAAAAGCAGAGGAAGCTTGTATGATTTCTATCCTCATTCTTGATTTCATGATTTTTGAGTTTGTTACCATTATATATTATGATTGATAATAATGTAGGATGAATTATATGATTGATTATTGTGAAGGATTGTAATTTACAACCCGATTAACTAAAATTATTGAATTATTGCTGGGATTCTCACATAATGCCTGTTAAATGAAAGACAATCACAATTTAGATGGATTTGGATTAAAATGCATATGTATTGATCATTTTTTTTTTTTTTGGTTGGGGGGGTTGTCCGGTTGATGTTGGGTTTTATATTGGACCTTCCTTGTGAGTTGTGATATTGTGATTAAGGATGATGTTTAGGACTCATAAGAGAAACTAAATTTTGTAGCATCAAGACGATATGAGGCGGCGAGGTGGCTAAGGAAGATAGTGGGGGTTGTATGTTCAAAGGATTTGCCAGCTGAGCCATCTGAAGAAGATTTCAGACTTGGGTTGAGGAGTGGGATAGTCCTTTGTACAGCAATCAACCGGGTTCAACCTGGTGTTGTTCCAAAGGTATTTAGCATTCACTAATTCTTTGTTATATTAGATATTAATTCTGTATTATTTGTATGTTATGTTTATGTTACATGCACACATTACATGTTTTCTGGTATTTCTAGGTGGTAGAAGCTCCAAATGATACCGTGATCATCCCTGATGGCGCGGCTTTAATGGCTTACCAATACTTCGAAAATGTGAGAAACTTCCTGGTTGCTGTAGAAGAGTTGGGACTTCCAACTTTTGAGGCATCTGATTTAGAACAGGTTAGTCTCTCAATCATACTAGGGAGTTGAAATAAACCATACTTCTCAATATTAAGTCTTGTGCAATAAAATTGAAATGACTCAGGAGATTGCCAGACATATAATTTGTCCCTCTTAAGCTCTACTGTATAGAGATTGACACATAGAATTTGGTTATAGATGATGTATGCCTTTTTAAAATGAAGAATTTGCTTGCTAGTCAAAATTAAGCTCTACTTACTTTTGGTTTACAACTATAATGGTCAGGGTGGTAAAACAGGAAGGATTGTGAGTTGTGTTCTTGCTTTGAAATCTTTTAGCGAGTGGAAGATTGCAGGAGGTAACGGAACATGGAAATATTCAGGAAACTTCAAAACACCCAGCTCTACTGGCAAAACTGTTGTTAGAAAGAATTCAGAACCCTTCATGAATTCAATTTCGAGGACTTCATCTATAAGTGAGAAGTCTCTAGACACCGAACAGTGCAGTGATCTTGGTGTAGATTTAAGTGACACGGTCAGTACTTGCATCTGATTGATTGTTTGGTATTTATTATGAAAGATGAAGCAAATATAAAAGCGTTTAATTTTATCTACAGAGCAACAGTCGTTCCTTAAACATGATGATTCGTGCACTTCTAATTGATAAGAAGCAAGAAGAAATTCCAAATGTAAGTTTACTTTGAGCTAACTCAAGCATTTTGATGGGACTAAAGATGAGCAGCCTAAATATTCTCAAAGTCAGTGTTTGATTGGGATCAAGATTTCAAACATTTGACTTATGTTCTTTACTAATTTTACACTCCTGCTAGTCCTGCAATTACATCAGATATTCCTGTCTTTTGTAATTATTTGATCTTCTACTGATTTCAGATTGTCGAATCCATGCTCAGTAAAGTCATGGAAGAGTTTGAATGCCGCTTAGCAAGTCAAGATGAATCTGTAAGTAGCTCGTAGCTGTTTGCTGCAGTGTACTAGACTTAGTATACTAATAGTAGTGTAATTGCATAGCCTCTCCTTCCCTTGAAATCTTATTCTGTTGAAAAGAGACCTACTGTTTAGTCTTTAGTTATAAGATCACATCACTTGGTTTCACTGTCTCATTTGTTAAAATTCAATTTACTGAAATGTCAAGTTGTATATAAAGCTAGACAAATTAAGATCACAATAAAGAGTTTTATAACTTCGCAGGAGAAGGCTGCTTCGGAAGCAATGTCAGTTTCTGGACAAAACACATCTCCTGTTGAGTCCCCCAAGACAGAAACACAGGTAAACTATATATTGGAATACAGTTCTGATGACTATGATCTTGAGTTGCTGAAGATTTCCTCACACATTTATAAATATTTTGAAGAATCATGATGACAATGCCACCAACAACATTAATGAGCCAGAGCAAGTTAATGAAAGTGAAGAGATTCGGAACTGTGTCCCATGTGCAGCGCCTGAAAGTAGCTTCAGGAAGCATGATGAACATTTTGAGAGGCAGGAGAGTAATATCAAGGTAACTGAAAGCACTATGTTTCATTGCCCTTTGCTGTAAAAACAATTACATGTTTTTAATCAGTGATTTTTTTTTTTTTTAGGATTTAAAACAAACTGTCCACAGTACAAAAGAAACCATGAGGTTATTGCAAATGAGATATCATGAAGAGTTCAGCAATCTAGGTACAATTACTGATATTTTCGTGTGATGAACGTGTTAACTGTTAAGCAATTAATTGACTCCCTAGGAACATTATCTTTGTATCCTAACAAATTGCTTTGATAGGTAAGCACCTTCAGAGTCTTACTCATGCTGCATCAGGATATCAGAGAGTTCTTCAAGAAAATCGCAAGTTGTACAACCTAGTGCAAGATCTGAAAGGTATGATGGACATGAGAAAAAGTCTAGCCTGATCTCCCTATTTCTAATTAGTTCTGATTAAGACAAAATTTTTTGCCTCTGAACCATAGGGAACATTAGGGTGTATTGTCGAGTGCGTCCATTCCTTCCTGGGCAAGCTAATGGTTTTACCACTGTGGATCACATTGAAGAAGGGAACATTACTCTTATGAACCCAGCAAAATATTGTAAAGACGGAAAGAAATCCTTCAATTTTAACAAGGTTTTTGGACCTGAATCAACACAAGGTTAGTTGCATTACCATTTGATATTTTTTTTTTATTATATCCTAAACATTTTGGAATTGATCTCAGCATCATGTTCTTACACTCTACTGCAGCTGAGGTGTACACGGACATGCAGCCTCTTATTCGGTCTTGTCTTGATGGTTACAATGTCTGCATCTTTGCATATGGGCAAACTGGATCTGGAAAAACTTACACAATGGTGAATGCTAAATTGACTCAACCTTTCAACTGATGATTTTCTTTACATTTTAGTCTTACTGATGCTGAACTTCTGCTATTATTTAGAGTGGACCAGACAATCTCACAGAAGAAACATATGGTGTGAACTACCGAGCTTTGAATGATTTGTTCTGTCTGGCAGAAGAAAGAAAAGCCACTTTCACTTACGAAGTTTCTGTTCAGATGATGGAAATATATAATGAGCAAGTCAGAGATCTCCTAGCTACTGATGGATCAAACAAGAAATATCCTTTCCTTGTCTTCTTTTACATCTTGTTCTCTTTTCAATTTATGAGGATTCCATCTGCTAAATATCTGCTGCCATTACACATCTATGTTATTCCTTAATTCTTGATTTACATTAGAGATTCGGAACAGTTCTCAGAATGGGATAAATGTACCAGATGCAAGTATGTTGTCGGTCTCAACAACAGCTGATGTAATCAGTTTGATGAATCTTGGTCATAAGAATCGCGCAGTGAGCTCTACAGCTATGAATGACAGAAGCAGTCGCTCTCACAGGTAAACTTGCTAATACATATTCATACTCTAAAATTAACATTACAATTTCATACAACTCTTAAATTGTATGCTTTCAGTTGCATGACAGTCCATGTCCAAGGGAAAGACTTGACATCAGGAGCTGCTCTACGAGGTTGTATGCATCTTGTTGACCTAGCTGGAAGTGAAAGAGTTGACAAATCTGAAGTGACAGGGGATCGATTGAAGGAAGCACAACATATCAACAAGTCCCTTGCTGCATTAGGAGATGTAATTGCTTCACTTTCTACGAAGAATGCACATGTTCCCTACAGAAACAGTAAACTCACACAGTTGCTCCAAGACTCCCTGGGTAAGTTTGTTTCGTTCTTTTCACCTTATTATAAATATCAGAAACTAAGTACCGATAAGTTTCAATAACTTCAAATTAGAGCTAATGCTTTGAGGTGAAATTAACCAAGCCTTGCTTGTGGGGTTCAGTGCTTAAAGAGGCTTATATATCCTGTTTCCTATTTTTCTGTTAACTCTGAAGTCCTATAATTTTTTTTCAACAGGAGGACAAGCGAAAACATTGATGTTTGTTCACATAAGCCCAGAGGCAGACGCCCTTTCAGAGACAATCAGTACACTTAAATTTGCTGAGCGTGTATCTACCGTGGAGCTTGGTGCTGCTCGGGCAAACAAAGAAACTGCAGATACAAAAGAGTTAAAAGAGCAGGTTTTTACAGTTCCCTTGTCCTCTTGATTTCCTTCCAGTTAACTTGCGATCTCTGAATTGACAGTTGAATTATTTCATTATTTTGTGCAAGGTTTCCAATCTCAAAGCAGCTTTAGCCAGGAAGGAAGAAGAAATGGAGCATCTTACTCGTTCAGTAACAAGCACTCCAGAAACAACAAACATTAGGTCTACTGCTTCTTCACCTACTCGTCCATCCTCTCGTTCAAGAGACCTTTCAGGTGGTCGAAAGAGTCCAGTGCAGGATGTCAGTAACATCAAGGTAAGTTACTTATTTCTACACACCACCAAGGCAACAACAATAACATTTTATCAGCAACTTTTAGCCTATAATAACACATTTGAAACATAAAGCAAATAGCATTGTTTATCATAAATGATTCTCTAATAAGGAATTACAGCTGACTAACTAAAATTTGTGGTTTGAAGGTGAAAAACAACTCATCGAAGCCACGAAGGAGAAGCTTGGATCCAAATGATCTCTTATCAAATAATTCTCTCTGGCCACCCCTTACTGTCAACAAAGCAGAACAGAAAAATCTGACTGCAGGGGATTGGATGGAGAAGGTGATGATGAAACAAAGTAAAGTAGATAGAAATAGGTCTGTAGAAAACTTAGTGGATGAAAACATGAAGCCTTCTGAGAACTGTCATCCTGATGATAGCAGCACTTTGAAGCAACCTTTCGATATCTTAGTAACCGACAAAAAGGATTGCCAAGATAATGACTCACAGCTTAATATGTGTGACTTGCTTACTCCTGACAGCATTGATGAGCTTGAGATAGCAACCAGTGATTCTTCTGAGCAGGACTTTCAAGTTCTTCTTCCAAGAACAGCAAGTCTGCCTAATGTTATAGGATCAAAAATCAAGAAACCTACCCCTGTAAAGCCATCCAAAAGCCCGGAAAAGAGGTAACTTGACAGATTCTCATTGTTATATTCTTTCATTTGTAACAATCTTCATTGATGCAGTCCTTAGGAAAGTTGATACAGTTTTGTCTTTACAAATCTAATGTCTTTTTGCCATGATCAGGAGTTTGATCCCTATGCCACCCATGAGGAGATTATCGAATGGGGTGAATACACCGGCAATCAAGAATGGAAGACAGGCAGTGTATGTGAAGAGGAAATCAGGAAATGCAAAGTGATGAGTATTAGCTAAATCTGCTATGCATATATTATGTGATGATGGCTTGTCATCCTCCATA
The DNA here is from genome assembly GCF_948465745.1 of Chenopodium album. Taxonomy (NCBI): domain Eukaryota; kingdom Viridiplantae; phylum Streptophyta; class Magnoliopsida; order Caryophyllales; family Amaranthaceae; genus Chenopodium; species Chenopodium album. The sequence continues at coordinate 6,808,345 of NC_137855.1, forward strand.
TAATTTTTTTTAGTAGTTAGAAGAGGGAGGGTGAAGGAGTTGAGGAAAAGGCTTCTTTTTTATTTGATTTTGCAGTGCAAAAATTGCAACTATTTCAGTTACCTGATGCATGATTTTGGTGGTGATGGGTTCAAGTATATGCAGTCCTGCCAAATGGCCCAAATTGATGGTGATTGCCTTTTGTTGTGTTACATTGTGTATATGGGTGTTTGATTCAAATGGCCCTAAGCTAAGGTTTGATTTTGTTAGTTCTACCAAAGACGAAAATCGAGTAAGGTATATATATAAACTATATACTTGTAGTACATATATCACATATATATGTCTTCTTGGATCAAAGATTTGATGCAATGAAAGTTAATGAAATTGTTGTACATTATATACTTTTTGATTGTGTTGTCCACTTCAAGGCGCTGGTTTAAACAAAGTTTGTATTTGATTAGCTCATTTTGTTAGCAAATCTTAACACTTTAAAACAAATTAGACCCTTGTGATTTATTTCTACTTGCTAGAAATTTTTTTTTTTTTTTTTTTTTGACAGGTACTTGCTAGAAAAGTTATAGGCAAAGACTTTCTTGACGTGTTGTAGCTTAGGTTTTCCATAAAACTATTGTAGTTCACTTCTTGGGCTAACCCGAAATACTATTTTTCTTTTTCACACAAATTGATTACTCACTATAAAATGAACTAAACCATATAAATTAGAAAATCGTTTGACATGGTGGACAATGGACATAATCCAATTACGTCCACACCAATTTGCCAGCTGGGTTACATTACTTTACAATGTCATACACTTATCCCTTACATAAGAATTGAGTGGTTAAACCAATAATATGATTACTTATTTACTTGGACTAATTTCTATGCTTCCGATTCCATCAATCAGTCAATCACGTGACTCGCTTTTTTTTTTTTTTTCTTTATCCTGACTTCGGGCTTTTTCTGATTTACTGAAATGAGCATGAGCCGAACAAAACTGAACTGAACTGATTGGAGCTGAATTGAATATATTATGAGCGAAGGAAATTAGGAGCCGAACTAAACTAATTGGAGCTGAATTGAACTAAAAATAAGCTGAAGAGAACATGTCCATCATATTGAAAATATTGCCAAATTCAATTCAATACTATCCAAAACATAATACTATATGTATTGAAATTATAATTTTATTGAATTATAAACATGTAATTCAATAAAATCATAATTTATTACTATTAAAGATATGTGAATTTTTTAAAAAAATATTAAAATAAAATAGTATCTATTATACAATGTATCACTAATAAAGTAATAATGATTTTGAGGATAGGAAGAAGTTTTTATAGATGACCAATTTTTTAAAGAACATATATAACCTCTTTTATTTATTAACCTAACAAAGTTTTCAATATGAGTGACAATTGGAAAAATAAAGACAAATTGGTCCATCTGATTACAACTCATTTTAGGACACAAAAATCAATTGACTTTTGCCCAAATAATCACCCCCGTTAACCCCACCTCCTCAATATCCTCCCAACACCCGCGTCTTCTCCAACCCAACCCCAACATCCCTCACTTTCTCTCTCCTCTCCTCACTTTCTCTCTCTACATTTTTTTGGCTTCATTTCTACTTTCTCTCTCTACCTTGCCAATGTCGCACTTCCTCTTTCTCTCTCTTCAATATCTCAATTCTTACTTCCTTTAAATGCTACTTACTTCTCTTTCTCTCTCTTCGATCTGTAAGTTTTTTGTCCTTTTTATTTTTGAATTTGGTGATATGATATGTTTTTTCCGCTGATTAATTGCTGTGTAATGCTGTTTTGCTGTTGAATTTGAGATAAAATTTTTGTGTTTTGGTTGTAATTGGAGGAATTAATTTTGTTTTTTTCGATGTTTGCTTGATTTTAGGGGTAAAGATAACTCTAATTTTGTTTGTCTGTTTAATTAATTATCATTTCAGAAGTGTTAGGGTTTATGATTTTTTCACCATTTTGATTTTTTAGGTTAATTGTGTAATGCAAATTGTAGTTTGTAGTATAATGCTGCAATATTTTGTTGCGAAATTTCTATATTAGGAAATTAGACTGTAACTTTGGGCTGATGAAATCCTTGCCTGGTTTTTCTGTATCTGTCATAACCTTTATGGAACATTTAGTTTAACAGTGGACATTCATTCAATTTGTGCTGTTTATTGGACCAAATTTGTGTTGATTGTATCGAAAATAGGAACATTAACTAAAATAATACGGAGTACAAAGTAATAAAAATGATACGAGTATAATTGAAATGACATTATTTTGTATAATCATCAGGGTTGTAAAAGGGGAGCTGACAGATGTTGAAACTTAGACTAAAATGAGCCAGACTGAAGTATCTACAGCAAGTCCTCCTCTTGTTCCGCTTGGGACACTGATCGGTCGTGAACTTAGGTCTGAGAAGGTTGAGAAACCGATAATTAGGTATGGACAAGCGGCCTTAGCCAAGAAAGGGGAGGATTATTTTCTTGTGAAGACTGACTGCCAGAGAATTCCTGGGAATCCTTCTACGTCTTTTTCGGTTTTTGCGGTAATCTACTGCTCATTACTAGGATTATTACTAGTTACTGTGATTTTTTGCAGTTGATATGCATTGAGAGTTACTGAACTTTGGATTTCTGGGTAGATATTTGATGGTCACAATGGCATATCAGCTGCTATATTTGCTAAGGAGCACCTGTTGAACAATGTTCTGAGTGCTGTTCCTGAAGGTGCTAGTAGGGAAGAGTGGCTACAGGCACTTCCTCGTGCCCTGGTCGCTGGGTTTGTCAAAACTGATATTGAGTTCCAGCAGAAAGGTTAGTTTTGTAATGACTTTTTGAGTAAATTTTTAGTTGATATAAGACTGCTGTTGGTATGTTTGTGCTGGCAATCTCATTCTTGTTCAATTATTAGGTGAAAGTTCAGGGACGACAGTTACTTTTGTCGTGGTAGATGGGTGGACTGTGACTGTTGCATCTGTTGGGGATTCTAGATGCATACTAGACACACAAGGCGGTGTTGTTTCTGACTTGACTGTGGATCATCGCTTGGAAGAAAATGAAGAAGAGAGGGCACGTGTGACAGCTAGTGGGGGTGAAGTTGGAAGGCTTAATGTCTTTGGGGGCAATGAGGTCTAACTTCTGGATGCTTTATTTTTAATGACCATGTACTGGAGATTATCAGCTAGAATTTGCTATTAATACCCCTGACAATGATATTCTCTGGAATTTTTCAGGTTGGTCCTCTCCGCTGTTGGCCTGGAGGATTGTGCCTTTCTAGATCAATTGGTGATACGGATGTAGGAGAGTTTATTGTCCCTGTACCACATGTTAAACAAGTGAAAGTGAGTTTTTAGTGTGTTTTGAATCCTCACTGATATCCTTATTAGTTATTTGAAATCTTCTTCAGAGATTAATTAACTTTATGTGCAGCTCTCTGATGCTGGAGGAAGGCTTATTATTGCTTCTGATGGTATCTGGGATGCTTTATCATCTGATGCTGCTGCAAAAGCTTGTCGAGGCCTTCCAGCTGAACTTGCCGCAAAGCTGGTTGTTAAGGTTACTTACTCCCTTGTTTTTGGTTCAATTAATGTATTTTGATGACATGTTTTTAACTAGACTTACATTGGGCACTGTACAGGAAGCTTTAAGGTCAAGAGGTCTGAAGGATGATACAACCTGCGTAGTTGTTGACATTATTCCCTCTGTGCACCCCGTCTTGCCCCCAGCACCACAAAAGAAGCATCATGGATTGGGTGGACTGCTATTTGGAAAGAAATCTCATAATTTAGCAAGCAAATCATCTAAGCTTTCTGCCGTGGGAGCTGTGGAGGAGTTGTTTGAAGAGGGGTCTGCTATGCTTGCAGAAAGGTTTATCCTTCTTACACTTCTTTTTCTGCTTTCTGAATATTTTCACTAGCTGATTTGAATACTTTGCTGGAGCTACTTTACAATTTTACATAATCACAAATTATGACTACACATAGGGGATAGAGGGGTGGGTAGAATTTTCATTCCATTTAATTTGCCTATCTTATGCTAATTTGCTGCTATGATTGTTATGAAGTCTATTCCATCAAACAAAACAGTTGGGTGCTGCATTTTGATTTGTAGTCCTAACTTACGAGGACAACATTGTAATTGTGGCACATGAGTTTGAGGAGAAATTGTTGTGCCACAACGTTTGTTTTGTGTAATGCCTTTTAATAGGCTGCGTAGGATTAGTGCAATTGTGTGGATTTTATAATATTTCCATAAAACAAGATTGAAGATGCATTAATTAGTTTTCAAATATGCTTGAATATTATGATAATTCCAATCAAGTAGTTCTAGCTTCAACTGCTTTTCTTTTGGATAGATAAAGATTAAACTTTTGGCCAACTAAAGATGATAGGCTCTGAAGTTCCGGATAAGTTGAAAAGATGAACATACCTGTTAGGGTTACCCTATCCCGACGCAAAAGGCATGAATTTGACTTGAATCAGCTCTTGCTACTGAAAGCTGTATCATTTTCTACAGTTATCCAAGACAATTGACATCACACATCATTGTGTACTGCTTTATCATATTAGTTTGGAATTGCATGTCTACAGAATAAAGCCCTTCCACCACTATAAATAATTAATGGAAGTGATTTTACATTCTGGTCAAAATTTATAGGTGTCGTAATAATCTAATAAATTCTTTTTTTGTGTGTAAAGACAAAACTTAGTGGTTTGCCTAGGTTTTTGCCTAGGTTTTTTTTATTATTTTATTTGTCGTTGGATGGGACAAAGGAAGGATTACCTGCACTCTTTAATGCAATTGTCTCTGAATAAAAAAAAGGAAACAAGTACTTCGTATATCTTAATTATCGAGCCCTTTTAGCATGTTATAAAATCACTTTTATAATATGATTGTGTATGCCACAGAGGCATGATCTCTGTTGGTGACTAATTTAGTAATTATCTTGGTTGAATGTGTTATAATTCAGAAAGTTTAGTTGGTTCAATTTGTTCAACATGTTTTAAGTTTTATTACATGAGCAATAATGGTGCTTATGGGGGCACTTTGAGGTGGACTTTTCCTTATCCTTCCTCCTCTTCTCCCCTACACCCCCCCCCCCCCCAAAAAAAAAAAATAAAATAAATAAAAAAAAAAAAAAAATCGAAGGGCCTAGCTTGTAATTTAACCCATGCCGGGTTGACCTGCGAGAGAGTGCCTAAAAAAATGAGCTTATACTTGAAAACTTGTCTTAAAAATATACTAATTCTATTTACCTTGTCATTCTACAGGCTTGGGAAGGACTTTCCCATGAACCCTGATTCTGGCATTTTTAGATGTGCAATCTGTCAAGTAGATCATCCCGCAAATGAAGGTCTATCTCTTAATTCTGGGACATTCTTTTCTCCTTCATCAAAGCCCTGGGAGGGACCCTTTCTTTGTGCCAACTGCCGTAGAAAGAAAGATGCCATGGAAGGAAAGAGGCCAATCAAGCCTACAATTTCAATCTAACAATTTATCTGGTAATATAATCAATTGTCTATATATTCTTTTTGTCTTTGAAGTGTGAGAATGCTTTTCATCTCTCTATCGTGCGTGTTGTAGATGTGTGTAAGAAGTAAGAGGGTGGAAGAAAGTTCAGTAGTTGATTTTCCCTAGAGTTTTTAAGCAGCTCTTATTAGCTATCAATTATCCCTGGCTTTTGGAGTTCCTGACTAAAGACTGAGACTACTGTGTGATCTAGTATGCATTTAGATCAGTTGCTAACATTTTTACGTGTAATTAACCAGTGAATGATAGTGATTTGTTCTATGGTAATTAATTTCTTTGGCTTTTTTAGCTAGATGCTAGACTATTGATATTCAACAATGTCTATTTTTTTCTTGACATCTAAATCTAATGTTTGAAAGAGACATGGTTAAACATTAAAAGACTTATGAGAGTAAAATGTTTTAGTGATCCGTGAACAAATGTAACAAAGTCTTTAGTCAGTTGGATTTTCTTTATCACTATGGCTACCTGTTGAGCATTGATATTACAATATGAAAGTGAGGCAAACTTCCAAATACTTTTGATGGTGTTTTCGGTTTCCAGTGGAACCAGTTTAGGCAGCGAAATGACAGGTAGCTCTCTGTGATTGTGATCTGTCTGATGTAGCTCTCTGTAGTCCATGCAGAATTGCCAGTAATTCACTTTGAAACGCCGAGACTGTCCACTCTGCTCCTACTTTTGAGCTCCGTTCCATGCTTTGATGACCCATCCAACTCCAGTGTTGATATAACTATACAAAATTTTAATGATACAACTCGAGCCATCTGATTCATGACCATTCACTCGTACATGATGAATAAGTTTATAAATGAACTGAGGTGATGAATTTAGGGGGTGATGGAAAGATCAAGTGGAGCGGATGAATATGGTGTTTTTTTTTTCCTCCAATCCATATAAGATCATTGTACTGTAAATGAAAATAGCTCTTCTTTCCACTACTGTCTGTCTGCTCTTGAGGAAAGAAGAAATGCTAGGTGATACAGAGTAGTATAATTATAATCCATTTCACCGTCCATCTTACTATAAAGTTCAAACAACTACACTTTCTATTAAATAAAAAATTTCAACTTTGGCTATGTAGCCTATGTTTAGTTTACCTTATTAAATTTGATCGTCACCTTTAGTTAAACTTTGACCTTATTTTTAACACTAATTTGTACAGTAAGATGAAAAACTGTCAGATGAAAATTTATTAGATGACAGAAGCTAACGAACACCCTGGGGCGTTAAATAAGATAACTACACTGATCGACGCGTAATTTTGTCATGCATTCTCGAATTAATATCACTTTAGGTAGAATTTTAAATGCTTGTTCATTAGCAAGATCCATTTGGTATTTAAAGCGTTGTTGCTTTTTTTTTTTTTTTTTTTTTTTGACATAAGAATAAGTCTCGTAAAAGTTGTAATACCTAATGATACAAATATACTCTTAATATGCTTTAAGATAAAAAAAATTAAACAATCTACTAAATTTGAATAAAATCCACTATTTTTTTATAAATAGAATTTAGTAGATTTTTATACATAATTTAATTTTATGTATAAATAAAATGTTTACTGAAATTAACACTCTCAAATCTTTGCCATTGTTAAAATTTGTAACAAACTTAACACTTGAAAATTGAAACTTAACCCAAAGTTTTGACTCGATGCTTGACCTAAATATCTATTGACTTGAAATGACTCGACTCAATCCGAATTTGACTCAATTGTATACTTGACCCAACTCTAACAACCCGATCTAGATATATATGTAAGTAAGGGATGTGATTAAAAAAAAAAAAAAACTAAATTTTATAAAGTACGAAGTATAAGTAAGTAGAGTGAAGCACAAATCAATAACTATATTTTAAAAGACACACCAACAATGATGTGTGTCATTTTCTAGTGTGTACTTAAGTGTTTTTTTTTTTATTTTTTAAATAATTTTGAATAAAATTCAATTAAAAAAACAAATCTTATTTACAAAAATATATCCTAAACTTATACAATATAATTACATAAAATAAAAAAAGGTTTGACATATCTTTTACACAAATATCTATATAGCTATAAAAAAAAATTTTAACATAATTTTGCTCATTTTTTTTTACATCATTTAATATCTAACACAACTTTTGTAATCCTATATTTTTCAATATTTGTCAACTTTATTTGTAGATTTTTTTTTGTTTATAAAAACTAATTATAATGATTGTTAAATTATGATTATTGAAGATTACCGCGCATATTATTTTTCTAATAATAAATATTATTTTATAAAAAACTTATAATGTATTAAATTAATTATATTAGCCTTTATAGTAACTTAGTAAGTATGTAATAATAAATCTATAAGAATTTATACATTAAAATTAAATTTAAACTAATGACAAATTAAAAGCTACTCTTTAAGGGTTTAAAGTTACCATAAAATTAGTTAAAATTACTATAAAAAGTTAAAACTACCTTCAAACTGGTTTTCTTACAATAAAATATGTCTTTTTCTCCCATGTTAAGAAAATTGTAATATTGTTGCTCACCTTGTTGCAAGTGGGGATGCAAATGGTAATGTGGAGTACTTCAGGCTTAAAAATTTATCAAAGGCTACAGTGCCTTTTTGGTGCAGCAGGCCACATGGTGTGGCCTGCTGCCAAATCAGCAAAAATAATGGGAGCTACTGGTATTGTCAGGGTTACTTGTATTTTTCAGGTGTTACTTGTATATTTTTTTTTTTTTCATGAGTTACTTGTATGATTATTTATTTAGGGGTTACTTATATTTTTTTTTTCAAGAGTTACTTGTATGAATTACTTATTCAGGGGTTACTTGTATCATTCAGGATGTAGCTGAACTGAACCCACGTTTTGGTCACATATCATAGTTTTAGGCCCAGAATCAAATCATTTTAATCTGCTGCCTTTTGTCTATTTCTTCTCTTTTTTTTCCATTCTGGAGAAAAAAAAAAGAATCAAATGGTGTGAAAGATATCAGGTTTAGAGATCAATTAGAGCTGGTTAAGCTGCGATTTCAGATTGATCCAACTAGCGTGATTTACTTTTCATATGAAACACACCTAGACGTGAAAACAATAAAGTTTATACAATAAGACTGAACACCAGCGAAGTCCATTATACAACATGTCGCCCAACTCATTGGAGCTTTATATAGCTAAGCCTGTAGATTCTTAACACAAGTTTTGAGTTCGAAACAGAAAACACATGAGCCAGGAGAAAAAAGATATTAAGCTACTTAGATACTGAGGTAATGTGCGAAAAACCTGAAAAAAAATGGTTTCATTGAAGCTTTCGCTTCTTTTTAGGGGCACTTGCATCTTGCTGAACTGAAATTACACGTGCACCTGAAAAATATGAAGGAATTATGTCCTCGATAAGTGCAATTACTAGATATATCAAGGATCACTATTATGGAGATAATAAGTTCATTCTATTGGGGCGTCATCCTCTGTTGCTAGACTATGAGAGATGATCTTTGGGCTAGTCAAATGGTCCAAAGCCCTTTAGAATGGATCCTATATTGGTCACACACAAGGGTATTGGGTTAAGCAAGTAAGAGGCCCATTAATGGGCCTCATGAGCAATTAACTAATCATGAATTGGATTGGGCTAGCATAGTTAGATTGGAATTAGGTTTTGGGCTTTTGACATGGGCTCTTATTTAGAGATGAGATCTATAAATAAGAACCATGCCTAGGGTTTGTAAGAAGTAGTCATAATTCACACACTGTGAATTTTGACATCAATGCAACCAATCCCAAAACCCTAATCCTCTCTCCAACTCACGGCCCTCATCCTCCCCTCACGTCCGTACGGCCGGCCACCCCTTGGTGGCGCGTGTGGTGGTTATCGTGGTGGTTCTTGGTTAGTATGTCTCTCCTCTCCGTTGAAGGTTGATTGAAGCGTTCAGTCACGACTAACTAGCATTAGTGGAGGTCTTAATCTGTGCCTGTGGACCAAGTAGAGGAATCACGCTTGGGGTTCTTTATCTCCTTTTGTTCTTGCTCGATCGCACGTGGAATCACGCTTCAAAGGTACAATTATTTGTGCTTTATGTGTTATGCATTAGATCCTTGGATTAGGTACTATATGAATATGATTCATGTTATTTCCGCTGCGTAGTACCTATAAACCCCTACAGTGGTATCAGTTAGCCTATTGCATTTACGCATATTGCCAATAATTCTTTGATAATCCACAATTTTAATTCAATTAGGAGGGAGAATATTTAATTATGGTTCAATTGTTATATTTAATGGGATTAAACTTTTGGAATAGATTAAATGCGATTTAATTATGCTCAAATAGCCATGAAGAGGACCGAATTAAGCCCTAATATGTTCGAAAATTTCGAGCCCTAGAACCCTAATTTCGAATATTTTCGAAAATCCTAGCCCTAAAATATGATTTTTGTGCTTGATTTTGATTTAATTCGATTTGTTTTATGTTTCATAATTTTAATTGGGTTGATTCATGCATAAAAATGTTTTATGTATGATCATAGATTTAACTTTAAAAGTTAGAATTAAATTGGGATTAATTTTATGATGAACCCTAATTTTAAAGTTGAATGTGTTTTAATTTTAATCTTATGGACTAATTTAATTAGGATAAATGTTATTTTAATTTAAATTAAAAACCAAAAAAAAAAAAAAAAAAAAAATTTAATTTGGCCAGCAACCGCGGCTGGGTGGTGCAGCCACGGCGGCTGCCGACCAGGTGGTGGTCCAAGAGGGAGGGGAAGGGAAGGGCGGAGGTCCGCTGGCCGTGGACAGCAGCGTGCAAGTGTTGCACGGCTGCTGCCACGGCTGGAGCAGGGCTGCACCTGCTGCCTTGCGCGGCAGTGGCTGCTGCAAAGCCGCCAGCCACCGTGGCTAGCCAAGGCTAGCCAACCACGGTGGCCTGCAGCCCAGCAGTAGCAGCTGCCACGCTGCTGCCCTTGTGGCAGTGGCTGCTGTCACGGCAGCCAGCCACCGTGGCTAGCTTCGGCTAGCTAACCACGGTGGCCGGCGTTGGTGGTTGCGGTTTTTTAAAAAAAAAAAAAAATTATTTCAGGATAATTACGAATTATTTTGAGATAAAATCGGTTTTATTTTGGATAAGTTAAAATATTTTGAAAATATGATCTTTTATTTTAAAAGATAAAATTGGTTTTATTTGGATAAAATCTTTTATTTTAGGATAAAATCAAATATTCAAAAGTTGTTATATTTGATATTATCCATATTTAAGTTGTTAAATTGGTAATTATCCTAAATTAAAGTGGTTAATTATGGATAAGATTTGTTAGGATATTCTGAGCATATTCCAAAAGGATAATAATTGATTTAAATAATGTGATTATCCCATAATTATTTTGGATATAATTGATTTAAAATATTGTGATTGGCTAGTAATTAGGATAGAATTTTCTAACTTTGTTAGGATAATCTTTGAGGATAAATATGATTTATCTTTTAAGATTAAAATAAGATTTGATTCTATCTCATGACTAATTTAGAATATATGATATTTTATTGATGATCATGAATAATATATGATATTATCTAATTACACTAATTAAAATATGAGATATTTAGATGCCATGTTTCCTTAATTGTGAACATTCGATGTTGTAGTTTAGGAAAGCATGATGAGTGATTTATTATGTGGCAATTTTATAATATATGATGTTGTTTTATTGCTATATAATGACTAGTATGGCCCAGTAGATTGCTAAATACGATCTGCGCATCGTGATGTATTTTTGTAATCTTAGTACGGTCTACGAACCGATAAAGTATTTTGTAATTTTATTTTATTTTATTTAAGTAGTAGATAGAATAGAGTAGAATTACAGGTTGCAGTTAATCCAAGAAGCCCATGAAGTGAAGGCCCAAAGGAGCAAGGTGGATGCGATCCATGATGATTCAAGTGGGAGCATTTACTTTATTAGTTTTCTTAGGATTAGGGGCCATGCTATGTCTTATTTATGCATTCAGTATTTTATGCATGTTAGATGTTATTGATGTTTTGTGATGATGCGCTAGAGTTCACTATTTAGTCACAACATAATAAATCTAGATCCCAGTAATATTGATGCAGCTTTTCCAATTAAAAACCCGACGAAAACCTTGATCGTTTGTGATGGGTCAGCCCTCAGCAGAGCATCATAATATATCTTGGGGAAGTGGGGGTAGGACCGCATATCTACACTTTTAATTGGTTATATTCAACAAGGTTACCTAAAGCGTTTAGAACCTTGAAGCTAAGAGTAATAATTAAACATGCGATGGTTAATTATTCAACCAAGAATTACAAGAGTTGTAATCAGTAAAGAGTTTACTCACCTTGAAAATGTAATGGTTGATTGCAGAGCCTCACTCTGGTTAATTATTGCACGAATAAAGGATCTTGGAATCACTTAATTCAAGTTGGGATCACTTAAATTGAATAGAGTGTTTTAAAGTTACCAATTTAATTCGCTTATGGTACTTTAAATTTTAATAAACATAATTGAATTTTGCGTTTACTTGTAAGTAACATGTCGTTCTAATTTTATTATTATATATAATCTCCTCGATTGAAAATAAAGTTGAGAAACGTTCTCAAAAAGGTTTAAAAGATAATCCACAAACCTATATTCCAATTTTGCTAAGATTGTTCTAAAAGGCAAGTTTTAGAAATTCATGTCACATGTCTAAGGTTGGTTTTATTCAAAATGTTTGAGTAAAATACCAACACATCTTCATTTTGAAAAATGTTTCAAGGGATATAGTGAGATGAGAGGTACAATCCCTCAAAAGACAAGTGTACAAGTCCAATAAAATCTCTTATCTTCAATATGATTGAATATAAGAAAATGATTGGAAATCTCTATGATCAAAAGTTGATCAAATAACAATATTCTTCATCTACTTTATATAGAGTTTAATACTTGATTAAACTCAAATATAAATAATGATAGAATAGACTTAGCAAAATCATGAAAAGTGCTTAAAGTAGTTGAGCAAGGTATCAATTTGAACCTAAGAGAAATGTTCTAGGTGGCTCAAACGGGAAAGGTTTAGGAATATATGAGGATTGCAATAAGAAGTTATAGGCCAAGAAATGCAAACAAGTTGCTACTTCTCAAACCTAGAACTACTTACATGCTAAAAGTTGTTATGAACAACAAATGTTTCAAATTAAATGGATGAATTCCAATTGATTAGAAACTACCTCATATAGTTGGAAGATAAAAGAATGGAAATGTTCCAATTTAAGAATTATATTATAGAAATTGATTTAGCATATTGCTACTTCTTGGACATATGATGTCTTGTTTAGATCACTCATTGCACAATTTGGTCGAACTAAAGGAAGAAATTAGCTAAAGGAGGAATAAATCTACAAGTTTAGAAGCAAATGTTGCTACTTCACAAGTAGAATCTACAAGTTTGGAAGCAAAAATTGCAACTTTACAAGTAGAACTAGTATTTCACCACTAATAATTGGCTAGAATTAAATAAATGTTATTCATTCTTGCCATTATCAAAACACCATTCAATGTTAGTAATGACTAAGCATCGAAGATTCAAAAACGTGGAATAAATGTTATTCTATGCTTCTTTGAGTCATAATGTGTTTTGAATTGCTAAATAGGTTTAAAGTTCTATATGATAGAAATAGTTAAACCATTTCTATATATATAAGTTGTCTCTAATATGTCAATTAATTCGAATGAAAATGAAAGTTGCATGCGGAAGATCCAAAGGGATGGACTTTCAATATCATTGGATTATGAATCCATTGATATATGTAATTATCATTCTAATTTGAAATTATGACTAAGTCACCATTTAGAGAAATGATGATGCGAACTCGAGGTCGAATACATATCGATGTAAGAAAACCGAAGGTTCAAAGACTAGAAATGGACAAAGAAACTTCATTTGTGATACGATCACTACTTGTGCTTGGTTGAAGCATAAGAGTGAAAATTTTGAAAAGTTCAAAATGTTCAATATGAAATTCAGTATCAACTTGACAAGAAAATGATTACATTACAATATGATTGTAATTGTGAAAATTTAAGTCAAGACATGTACTTGGCAACACATTCGAAATATTGCGATATGATCGTAATAATGAGAATTTAAGCCAAGACATTGATAAACATCCAAGAGTTGTGAAAACGTTTTACAACAAATTCCAAAAGCAAACCTTGTGAAGTGTTTATGGAGGAAGCTATCAATCTATATGAGATATATTTTGATAATGGATGTAAATTACCTATCTTCCAACCATTGTTCAAGGGATATACTTTTAAGAAAAGCTACAAAACTAAACAAACTACATACGTCAAATCAAATGTAGCAAAGGCTTCATATATGATATGGATAAGAAAAGTTCTTATTAAGTCTTTCTACAAAGCAAGGAATAAAACATGTATTAAACCGTTTGATGCACGTTCGATTCCTACATAGAGCACGGGGTACTACTATACAACCATACTTAGCACAAAATGTTTGTTGCTCAAGTAGGTGCCCTTATGGAAATTGTTCCAAAAGGTCAAGTGGGAGTAGTGTAAATCTCAAAAGAGTTCGAGAAAAGCAACAAACAAACATGGTTCAAAACCTTGGTTGGTTCACCCTATGCTAAATATGCCTCCTCAAAAGGCAAGTGGGAGTATAAGAATTTCGAAAGGTTCGAGAGCCTTGAAAGAGTTCAAGAAAAGTGATTTCGAAAATCTCGAAGAAATTTGAGAAGTTATCGAATAAAAGCAACAATATGAGCATGATTCACCTCATGTTACAAATGACAACGCGTGGTCTCATTATGTGTAATGGGATTAATAACCATGTGTCGAAGGTAGTACATTCCAAGTGCACATCCTCTATTGTCGTTTCTCATTGAAAACTAAACAAAGTTGTTGTATGAGTTTCAATTGTTGCATAAAAACCCACAATGATGACTAGCATATGTAAAACTTAGCCAAAGAAATATGATTTCATATTGACTAAGAGTTCTAAAATATTTATTTTGGAACATGATGATTATGCAAGTAATAAAGATGATTTGACAACTTATGACTCCAAGTGGTTTAAAACCAGAAAATCTGAAATAGATTCAAAGTCTGTAAGCAAGTGTATGACACTTGAATAATTTGCCTAAATTGGGTGAAACCCGTTGTAAGCAAAGCAGACAAGAAAGAAAAATGTTTTCTAACTAAAGCAAAGACTTGTTAAAGGATTCAACTAATTCATAGTATGACTATGATTACGATGAAACCTTTACATGTTGCAAAGATCTATTAAAGATATTTAGTGATTTCTACCTTATAAGATTTGGTAGATGGATTTCAAAACACTTTCATAAGATTTGTATATGATACAATCAAAAGTTTGGAGATCCAATAATCCTAGGGATGCATAGAAGATCCATAATGGATTATAGTTAGCATCAGGGAGTTAATATTCTTAATTTTGTGAGTTAATCAAATCGTTTGATGTTCTCGTTAAATGAAGAAAAGGTCTTGTATGTACAAGATGTTTAGTGGGAGCTATAAAATCTTCTTGGTCTAGTATAAAGAGAAATTATTCATTGCTTGAAGAGTCAAGTGGTGGGTAATGCATTTTGTATGAAAAAACCTTGAAGATGATGATGAGTAAATTTGGGTTTCAAGATCTATATAGATAGGTTTCGAAGGATGTTTGAGTTTTGGTTAAGAAACTTATATTGATAAGATTCTTATAAGGCCCAACATTATATTGAAAGAGTTTCAATCTCATGTGACATGGCACGTTGCTTAATGATTCAATACCTTGAGAGAAGTTTGATGAAATTAAGATTTTGAGTGATGATCCTTATGCAATTTGCAAAGGATGCATCATGCATGTCATGGACTATACTCGTCTATTTGATTCACGTGTTTTAAAGAACAAGTGATGATAGATTTCAATCGAAATCCAATGTAACGTTGGAGTACAAATTAGAAATTCCAAAGTTCCTTGCGAAAGGGCGAAGGAAAATTCTTAGTGTATGGAGATGAAAATGATTATAAAATTTAGAAATTGCAAAATTCATGTTTATGAGAATGTCTCATGAACTCTACTTACTAAACCCCTTCCATAACCAAGGTATGAGAGTCATACTAAGGTTTTTGGATTGAAGCAAGTTATGTAATTCTAGTTGTGTATGTTTTGAGAAAGCATATTACAAAAGTAAATACATTAGCTTGCAGAATTATGTTTATCAATTGAAACAAAGTTTCAATCTTATTTAATCGTGGTTTCAAGATTAAATAAAATGTCCAAAATAATTATGAATTGATGGGCTCACTAGGTTGATGACCTTTTGAATGAAACCCCACAGGTGAACTAAATTCATATATTATTTAAGTTCCTAGTTCGGAATCATTAAAGTGGACATAAATGATTTCCAATAATGGACTAGCATGTTAAGATTGATTGGATAGCGCAGTTTCATGGGCTATAGGAGCGTAGTGATGCTCGGTCAATCACATGGATATGCATGAATGATGCATGATCGAACTATAGACCTACTTTGAAGTTCAAGTATAGAACTTCCGGATATATTAGTGGATTCCTTTGACATGAGTGGAACACTGATTCTATTCAATGATTGTTTTGACTGTGGTACATTCAAACGTCTTGCCGTAAATGGGGATTATAAAGGATGTTTCCCGGTCACTTCATGAATTGAGTGGGAGCTTTGGTTGCCATAAGATTGGATTGAGTCTACCTATTTAAATAGGAATGTGTCTTGGCCCCTTGAAGAGGGAGAATTCAGAAAATGCATGGCCGTGCTCAAATGGATTACATTGTAACCATTTGTTTTGTAATTCTAACTCAGATTTCAAGAAAGATTTGTAGATTAATATGATCACGACATAAGATGCAATCATATTATCAAATCGACACACATTGACTTAAGGAATTTGAATATTGCGCACTTGTCTCAGACAAGTGGGAGATTGAAGGAATTATGTCCTCGATAAGTGCAATTACTAGATATATCAAGGATCACTATTATGGAGATAATAAGTTCATTCTATTGGGGCGTCATCCTTTGTTGCTAGACTATGAGAGATGATCTTTGGGCTAGTCAAATGGTCCAAAGCCCTTTAGAATGGATCCTATATTGGTCACACACAAGGGTATTGGGTTAAGCAAGTAAGAGGCCCATTAATGGGCCTCATGAGCAATTAACTAATCATGAATTGGATTGGGCTAGCATAGTTAGATTGGAATTAGGTTTTGGGCTTTTGACATGGGCTCTTATTTAGAGATGAGATCTATAAATAAGAACCATGCCTAGGGTTTGTAAGAAGTAGTCATAATTCACACACTGTGAATTTTGACATCAATGCAACCAATCCCAAAACCCTAATCCTCTCTCCAACTCACGGCCCTCATCCTCCCCTCACGTCCGTACGGCCGGCCACCCCTTGGTGGCGCGTGTGGTGGTTATCGTGGTGGTTCTTGGTTAGTATGTCTCTCCTCTCCGTTGAAGGTTGATTGAAGCGTTCAGTCACGACTAACTAGCATTAGTGGAGGTCTTAATCTGTGCCTGTGGACCAAGTAGAGGAATCACGCTTGGGGTTCTTTATCTCCTTTTGTTCTTGCTCGATCGCACGTGGAATCACGCTTCAAAGGTACAATTATTTGTGCTTTATGTGTTATGCATTAGATCCTTGGATTAGGTACTGTATGAATATGATTCATGTTATTTCCGCTGCGTAGTACCTATAAACCCCTACAAATAGACATTCACGTGCACCACATGCTGGGTAAGAGAAATTACACCATTGGTGTAATTTCTCTTACCCAGCATGTGATTGAGTTGGTCAATAATTACGATTACTTAGTTAATGTTTGAGTGTATATAGTTCTTATTTGTATGTATGCTTTATTTCTTGATTGATATTACAATATCTTTTTATGTTGATGATTTTTGTCTATATTTGTTATTTCTTGTGACATAATTCGAGGGTATTGCTCCCTCCGTGCCTAATTGTTTAATTCATGTAAGTATTAATTAATAACTTTAATTATATATTCGTTAATCTATACAAGATAATATGGTCATGTGTTACATTGTTTGATTCGTCTTATTGTATATTGAATTAATATTTCATTTGTTTTTTTAGCTGACACTTTTCGTTTTTCACGTTTGCTAACGCGCTATTTCAATGATTACATCTCTAATTACTGAATAAGTTAAAATTAAAATATACTTTGAGATGGTTCCTACAAGACTCTACAATAATACTATATTTATCATAACTATAAATCACAAAGATAGTCAAAATAGGATTTGTGAATAGTGTCAAAGTCAAAACGTATCAACTAAAAAAAAAAAAAAAAAAAAAAAACGTAAGAAGTATCAAGTTTCATAAAGTAATTTCTTCGCTTATAAAAATAGAGATAGGTGTGTTTTTATAGTTGTCTCCAAAACCGTAAAAAGTCAAGTGAAACATACAAATCACCAAATAAATCAATCAACTGAAATTCATCATAGTTTGTGGTTGAATAGATGCTTAATGTGAACAACTTAATAGAAATCACATCACAACAAGTTGTGACTGATTGATTAATGTAATTAATTATTAGAAGCAACAATAATAATAGGAGCATATTTAATTTATTCATAGAAGTGATTAATATGATAAGCAAGCATACAAATCATATATTCCTGCATTCTTCTCAAGGCTAGCAATCCTCTCATTTATCTCCTTTAAAGTCTTACGAGCCAGCATAAAGATCCATGGTATCCTCCAAATCCAGCCCTTCAAGGGTCCTTGTCCCATTTAGACACTCATGCATGATGTTGGTAATCTCCTTCTCCTTGTTAACTTTCTTCAGCTTCTGCAACAGTTGTTTTGCTTTCGCGATCCTTTGCTTCAGGTATTTCTCCTGATCAAGCATCTTCTTCCCTTGATCGTCCTGAGAAAGATTCTTGAATCTCTTGAGCACACTACGTGCTTCATCTTGGCTTGGCCAGACCTCAACACGCGGATTATATGGACTATAAATGATGGCACAAGCATCCACCCCACATAAGGTGGTTAACTTGGCTACCTTCTTGAACAACCCCTTCTTCCTCTTATTAAAGGTTGCCTTCCTCCTTGCCGAGTCATTGGTAATGAATGCAAGCTTCACCTTGTTCCTAGCCATTTTGTTTTCGGTTTTGACCCTACAACTCTAGGGAGGTTTTGGGTGTTAACCAAAGCAAGAGGAGTATTTGTGAGTGTGTTGCTCTAAGACTTAGAGGTATATATAGAAGTTTGGAGGGATTAGGGTTATATTCATTGGCCAACTTTTATTATCTAATTAAGTAATATAAATAATAAGGATAAAAATTTAAAAGTAGTACTAACAATAATGGTAATATCAATAATTGAGAGATTAATTATTTTTTATACCGTTTGAGTGATATTTGGTAATCTCTTATATAAGGGAAATGATTGAAGCTTTAAATGGCTTTTATTGGAATTTTTAATATATCAAATAATTTAAACTCTCGTTTCATCAATAGGTTTTATCTCTAATTAGAAGTCTCGTATCACCTGTATTAATTTATTTATTCACTTAAAATCAAACTCCACAATTTTTCTTTTAAATTCACTTTTAATCAATTTATTCATCTTTAATCAACCAAATCGCAATGTCTTATTATTTACGGAGTATAATTTACTATCCTAAAAACTTGGGCAAAAGGTAAATGAGACTTTTGTTTAAGGATAAAGGTAGACCGAAGGAGATTGAAATTTTGAAAGTATTAATTAAGTGTAGCTACATATGTTCTCTACATTAGATAATACTTATTGAAAGTAATTGCTGGCCTTTAGCTAGCTAGGTTTCCTAATCTTGATTTTCCTAAATTACGAGATTTTATTACTCAATAATTAGGTTTGATAGTAACCATCCAATATGCTCTTAAACGGTCATTTTATCCGTTCACAAATTACACCGATTTTGTAAATTCAAACCTACCACGGAAGTTTATGAAAACATATAATGATCATATATAGTTTCAAACGGTATTATATGACCCTGAGATGTATCCCTTAGGGTCTCAAGGCTTTTCGCCACATGCCTTTAAACCTCAAAATTTCCTTTAAAAGGGTGGATTACAGCCTTTGATTTTGTAATTTTTTTACCTTTTTTCGCCCAATATTAAAATTACCAAGATGCTTACCATGGTCCCTAATAGCCTCCGGGAGTCAAATTGGGTCAGTGTAACCATCCAATATGCCCTTAAACGGTCATTTTACCCGTTTACAACTTACAGAGATTTCGTAAACTCCAGCCTACCACGGATGTTTATGACAACATATAATGATCATATGTGGTTTCAAACGACATTATATGACCCCGAGATGTATCCCTTAGGGTCTCAAGGTTGTTCGCTACCAAGCCTCGAAACCTCAAAATTTCCTAAAAAAGCATGGATTATAGCCTTCTATTTTATAATTTTTATACCTTTTTTTGCCAAGTAATAAAAATTGTTGAGATGTTTACCATGATCTCTAATATCCTCCGGGAGTCAAATTGGGTCGGCGGAACCATCTTATATGCACTTAAACGGTCATTGACCCGTCAACAAATTGTAGTGATTTCGTAAACTCAGACCTACCACGGACGTTTATGACAACATGTAATGATCTATTATGGTTCAAATGACATTCTAAGACCCCGAGATGTATCCCTTAGGGTTTAAAGACTTCGCCACCAGGCCTTGAAACCTTAAATTTTCCTCAAAAAGCGTGGATTATAGTCTTCAATTTTGTAATTTTTTTAATCTTTTTTAACCCGGAAATAAAATTTGCCGAGAGGTTTATCATGGCGCCTTATATCTTCCGGGAGTCCAATTGGGTCGGTGGAACCGTCCAATATGCCCTTAAACGGTCATTTTACCCGTTCACAACTTGTAGTGATTTCGTAAACTCAAACCTATCATGAACGTTTATGACAACATATAATGATTATATATGGTTTCAAACGAAAATACATGACACCGAGATATATTCCCAAGGGTCTCATCATTTTTTCGCCAGGCCACCGGACCTCAAAACCTTAAAATTTCCTAAAAAAAACGTGGATTACAGCCTTCAATATTGTAATTTTTTGACCTTTTTTCGCCCGGACATTAAAATTGTTGAGAAGCTTACCATGGTCCCTAATACCCTCCAAGAGTCCAATTAGGTCGGCAGAACCATTCAATATGCTCTTAAACGGTCATTTTACCCGTTCACAACTTGCAGTGATTTCGTAAACTCAAGCCTACCACGGACGTTTATGACAACATACAATGATCATATGTGGTTTCAAACGACATTATATGACCCTGAGATGTATCCCTTAAGGTCTCAAGGCTGTTCGCCACTGGGCCCCGAAACCTCAAAATTTCCTAAAAAAGCGTGGATTATAGCCTTCTATATTGTAATTTTTTTTGACCTTTTTTAGCCTGAAAATAAAAATTGTGAGATGTTTATCATGGTCCCTTATATCATCCGGGAGTCAAATTGGGTCGTTAGAACCATCTAATATGCCCTTAAATAGTAATCTTACCTGTTCACAATTTGAAGTGATTACGTAAATTCAAGCCTACCACGGGCGTTTATGACAACATACAAGGATCATATAAGTTTTCAACTACATTATATGACCCCGACATGTATCCCTTAGTGTTTCAAGGGTTTTCGCCACCGTGCCCCAAAACCTCAAAATTTCCTCAAATTAAAAAGCGTGGATTGTAGCCTTTAATTTTGTAATTTTTTACCATTTTTTGTCCGAAAATTAACATTTCTGAGATGTTTATTATGGTCTCTAATACGTACCCTCCAGGAGTCCAATTGGATTGGTGGAACCGTCCAATATGCCCTTAAACGGTCATCCTACCCGTTCACAACTTGTTGTGATTTCGTAAACTTAAGCCTACTACGGACGTTTATGACAACATATGATGTTCATATATGGTTTCAAACGACATTATGTGACCTCGTGATGTACCCCTAGGGTCTCAAGGCTTTTTGTACCTGGGCCTTAAAACCTTAAAATTTCATCAAAAAGCGTGGATTATAGCCTTCAATTTTGTAATTTTTTTGACCTTTTTTCGTCCGAAAATAAAAATTGCTGAGATGTTTACCATGGTCCATAATATCCTTTGGGAGTCCAATTGGGTCGGTGGAACCATCCAATATGCCCTTAAACGGTCATTTTACCCGTTCACAAATTGCAGTGATTTCGTAAACTCAAGCCTACCACGGACGTTTATGACAACATATAATGATCATATATGGTTTCAAACGGCATTATATACCATGAGATGCATCCCTTAGGGTTTCTAGGCTTTTCGCCACCGAGCCCCGAAACTTCAAATTTTCCTAAAAAGCGGTGATTAGCCTTCAATTTTGTAATTTTTTGAACTTTTTTCACTCGGAAATAAAAATTGCCGAGATTTTTACCATGGTCTCTAATATCTTTCGGGAGTCAAATTGGGTCGGTGGAACCGTCCAATATGCCCTAAAACAGTCATTTTACCCGTTCACAACTTGAAGTGATTTCGTAAACTTAAGCGTATCACGTACGTTTATGACAACACATAATGATAATATATGCTTTCAAACGACATTATATGACACCGAGATATATTCCTTAGGGTCTCAACACTTTTCGCCACTGGACCCCAAAAACCTCAAAATTTCCTAAAATAACGTGGATTCTTCAATATTTTAATTTTTTGACCTTTTTTCGCCCGGAAATTAAGATTGCTGAGATGTTTACCATGGTATCTAATACCCTCCAAGAGTCCAATTGGATCGGTGGAACCAACCAATATGCCCTTAAACGGTCATTTTACGTGTTCGCAACTTGCACTGATTTTGTAAACTCAAGCCTGCCACGGACGTTTATGACAACATATAGTGATAATATATGGTCTCCAACGGCATTATATGACCCTGAGATATATCCCTTAGGTGTAACACCCTAGAAATTCCTTTCTTTCAAAATACATGTTTTATTCTTTTTAAAACACGAGATAGGAATTCTAAGGCATTACCGCCAACATTTGGGTGGGGACCATGAGAGGAGAGAGATATAATATTTAAAGGTAGTTTTTTGTCAAAAAAGGAAGTGTAACACTTATTAAAATACGGCCGGATTTGGTAAGTATAACACTTATTAAAACACGTAGGGAGTAAAAAATTGTTAAAAGTCTCCAAAAAAGAAAATTAAGCAACTGATAAAATACGACCACGAAAAGGAAAGTGAAGTAAGTAATAAAATACAACCACGAAAAGGGAAGTGAAGTAAGTATTAAAATACGAAGGAAGCATCATTCTAAAAACTTATCATTTTCATTTCATGATAATTGACAATTAATTATTTGAAATTAGATTAATTATAAAAAGAAAGTTGAATATTTTGAAGGGAAGTTTATATTAGTCCCTCTGTCTCAAAATATCTGACACAGTCAACAACTCAACATTGCTCTCATATCAATGCACTAGTTTGACTTTTAAAAAATTATGGTGTATATTTTTAATGAGGAAATTAGGGATGCCCTATTATCAAACTAATTTACAAAATTAAAAAATGAAACTCTAGCCTAGAAGAGCTAACCGGGTTGAGCAACTCACGAGCGACTCGAACTCAACTCGATCTGAGTTGGCTAGACTCAAAATTGTCTGATCGACTTAAGATGTTAACGAGCACAAGTTGAGCAAGCTCTGACTCGTCTCGATATGCTTGTGAACAACTTTGTAATATATTTTATCAATATATAGTTTATATAAAATTACCATGTTTCAAAAAAAATGACACTTAATAAGAGTTAATTTATATTATAAAAGAGTGTAAATTTCTAAAAATAAATAAATAAAAAATAAAATTATATAAATTGAGCATAATAAATGAATAAAGGCCTATTATTTTAGAAGGACTTAACATTTAACGAGGAGTTCATGAGCAACTTGGCTTGACTCGAAACGCTAAGGAGCACGAGTCGAGCAAGATCTTATTAAGCTTAGTGAGCAGCGAGCACGAGTTGAGCACATGTAAAAAGTTTTCGAGTTGAGTCGAGCAACCTCATCTTTGCGATCGACTCGCTCGATTAGCACCCCTATCATAGTCTCTCTCCTCTCTCTAAAATAACCCTAGCTTCCATTGTTGAATTTTGGAAGGGCTTTCATCGATTTTTATGATGGAAAAAGCCTCAATCGTTGTTTACGTGTGCTTTTCTCTTCTTTTAGGTTTATATTAACTCTTTCTCTTTTGAGAGGAACATTTCTCCCTCGAATGTCAGGGTTTATTCTCTTCTATAGCAGGATTTTACTTCTTCAAAATACTGGATTTTTTCTTCTCGGTCTCTAAGGGGGAATTTGCTCTTTTATTTCATGGATTGATATAGAGTTGTTTCATGCGTAAAAATTTGTACTTGATCGAAAAGAGGATACTCCCTCCGTCCCTAAATTATATTCCTCCTTTCTATTTTTGGTATTCCAAAATTACATTCCTCCTTTCTATTTTTGGTAAAAAAATTTTAGTAAATCAACTCTCTCACTCATCCTTTCCTAATCTCACTCATAATCCTTGTGCCAAATTACTATCTCACTCATAATCCTTGTGTCAAATTACAATGAATATGATTGGTTAAAAATTTTCAAGTAGGAGCATGTGATTGGTCCTTTTTTTTTTTTGCAAAGGATTGATGACATGTCATGAGTAATAACTAATCAATCTTTGTTTTACTCAAAAACATTATTTAATGTTTTGTACATCTCATTGCATTATCTAATTATTGTTATTTGTCTTATTCTTTCCTCCTTAATTCCCGTGTAAATTTCCGAAGAGGAATGTAATTTAAAGATGGATGGAGTACAAGAATAAATAAAATGGGATTAAAAGTAGATGAAATGAAGTTTTAAAAAAAATGACAAAACTACCCCAATTTAATAAATCAAATTACTACTCGTATCAATTTAAACTTGAATTTTCTCAAGTTAAACAACATAGAACATGAAAGTTAACATACTGAACCACTCACAAGAACGAAAACCCAAAAAACCGAATCTGTTGATAATCTTTGATTTGCATTTTCCTTCTAATCTTTGAAAACCCAAAAATTGGGGATTGTTTCACTTCGTAATTACAAACCACCAGAAATGATGGGGAAATGCAAAGTAGAGAGATCTCATTAAGCTCCATAATTCTATAAGAACAGAGAAAATTTTGGCTGAGAAAAAGATGAAATTTGCTGTTTTTGGTAATCTTCTTTACCTTTCTTCTCCTTTTCATTCATCTTTCTTGTTTTCTCGTTTTCGATTTCTCCACTTTTTCTCAAATTATGCAACTTCTTCCTGTCAGTTTCATTCTGTTGATGTTGATTTTGATGACCCCAAATTGTTTCTTAAATTTGTAAGACAACAATCCAAATTAGGGTTTACTAATGTTGAATTTCCCCTTTCTCTTTTTGATCATATGAAATTGATGCGCCCTCTTCCTTCTATTATTGATTTCTCTATTTTATTTAGTGCTATGTGTAAGATTAAACCCCACCCCCCTTTCTCCACTGTCATTTCTCTTTATAGGCACCTCCATTTCCTAGGTGTTCGTCCAGATGGTTATTCCCTTAACATTCTCGCTAATTGTTACTGTCGCTTAGGCTTTGTTCATTTTGGGTTGTCCCTTGTTTCTTATACCATTAAGCTTGGTTATCACCCTGATATTGTCACCTTTACTACTCTCATCAATGGTTTCAAATTGTCAATTCATTCTAATCAATTCAACAAAGCCATTCATTTGTTGGATCAAATTGTCAAGCTTGGCCTCCAACCCACATTAGTCACCTATGGTACTATGTTCAAAGGTCTGTGTAGGTCCGGTGATAATGCCGGTGCTCTCAAACTCCTCAGAAATATGGAGTCTTATGGCCATATTATGCCTGGTGTTGTCATTTATAACACCATCATTGATAGTCTCTGTAAAGACCAGTTATTACCTCAGGCTCTCCGCCTTTTCAAGGAGATGAAAGTCAAGGGAATTTCCCCTAATGTTGTCACCTATACTACCTTAATTCGAGGTATGTGCACTTTGGGGCAACAGAAAGAGGCTCAACAAATGCTGACTGAGATGTTGAGGAATAACATAACTCCTGATGTTGACACCTACAACATGTTGATTGACATGTATTGTAAAGATGGCAAGGTTGGTGAAGCACGGGAGATTTTTGAATACATGACTCAGATAGGTTTGGTTCCTGATATCATCACTTACAATGCTCTGTTAGATGGATGTTGTTTACGTGGTGAGATGGATGAAGCAGAAAAGCTTATGGATTTGATGGTTGAAAATGGTTGCAAACCTGATGTAGTTACTTACAACAGCTTAATCAATGGCTATTGCAAGTCTAAAAAGATAGACAAAGCTCTTGGTCTGCTCCAAGAGATGCATTGTAACGGATTATCCCCTAATGTTATCACATACAACACTCTTATAGATGCCTTGTGCAAAGACAATCAGCTCAAGCTTGCACACCAGATATTCAAGGAAATGGAAGCTCATGGATTAAAGCCCAATGTAATAACTTGGAACTCATTGCTTGACGGCATGTGTAAGAATGGACAAATAGATGAGGCAATTGCAACAATGAATAAAATGGAGAATACGGTAATGGTCCCTGATATTTGTACTTACAGTATCCTAATGGATGGTTTGTGTGAAGCTAAGCACCTTAGAGAAGCGGTGGATATTTTCACTTCTCTGCGAACAAAGTGCTTACATCCCGATGTGTTCAGTTACAATATAATTATAAAAGGATATTGCAAAGAGGGTTTGCTGGATAGAGCTACTAAACTTGTAGAGGAAATGGAGGACAATGGATGCTCACCTGATGAGTGTACCTACAACACAATTATTAAAGGATCTATCTATGGCAAGAATATAAGCAAGGCTTTGGAACTAGTCTCCACCATGAGAAGCAAGAACTTTGCAGCCGATGCTCATACTTCTTCTTTATTTGTCAACTTACTCTCAAATCATGCTCTCTGTGATTCTGACAAGGCTTTACTTCGAAATTTTTTTAAGACATGAGAACTGTATGTATGGTTAGGGTCTGATTTACTGGTTACAGAATTTATGATACTCTTTGTGCTTAGATAGGTTCGAAGGTGAAAGCTTTGCAGATCCCATTAGATATAATTAATGTTTATTTCTTGCACTCTGTCTTTATTAAGTAAAGAGTATTGCAGTTGGAGGCTTAGTAAATTTCATGCATCAGAATTTTTGAAAGATGCACTGATCTTTTGGAAATAAAGCTTGTAACCTCCTAAGGCTTGGCGCTTCTAATATGCGGCTTTACCAGTCCAGTACTTATTGAGGTTTGAGTAATATTTTTCTCTGTCGCACTCTGTTTCTTATTGAGATTTTCACTGACTGTGAGCTTTTGAGCCTACATATGCGTTCATTGCTCAATGCTCATCATAGTATTGTTATCCCTCTTGCTGTTTTAACAACCTGTTAATCCTGTTATCAGTCTGATAAACTTGTGATCCTTTCTTTAACTATATAGAAGTGAGATTTGATTGATTAAAGGTTATTTCTTATTTGTTGGTGTAATTTCTCTTACCCAGCATGTGATTGAGTTGGTCAATAATTACGATTATTTAGTTAATGTTTAAGTGTATTTAGTTGTTATTTGTAATTGTATGCTTTATTTCTCGATTGATATTACAATATCTTTTTATGTTGGTGATTTTTGTCTATATTTGTTATTTCTTGTGACATAATACGAGGGTATTGCTCCCTTCATGCCTAATTGTTTGGTTCAAGTAACTGATGTAAGTATTAATTAATAACTTCAATTATATATTCGTTAATCTATATATACGAGATAATATGGTCATATTGTACATTGTTTGATTCGTCTCATTGTAAATTGAATTAATGTTTCATTTGTTTTTTTAGCTGACACATTTCGTTTTTCACGTTTGCTAACGCACTATTTTAATGATTACATCTCTAATTACCGAATAAGTTAAAATTAAAATATACTTTGAGATGGTTCCATCCTACAAGACTCTACAATACTATATTTTATCATAACTACATACTAGTATAAATCACATCATAACTACTAGTATAAATCACAAAGGTAGTCAAATAGTTTAAAAGTCAAAATGTATCAACTTACAAAAAAAAATAATAAAAAATAATTATAAAAAAAAAAAAACATAGGAAGCATCAAGTTTCATAAAATAATTTCTTCGCTTATGAAAATAGAGGTAGGTGCGTTTTTATACTTGTCTCCAAAACCGTAAAAAGTCAAATGAAACAAACAATTAGGGACACAGGGACTGGAATTTTAGGGGGAAACCTAGTTCTTTTCTCCTCACTTTTAAAATTGAGATTACACTGACAATATCTAAAATAAAACAGCAGAAACAAAA
Organism: Chenopodium album; assembly: GCF_948465745.1. Classification (NCBI taxonomy): domain Eukaryota; kingdom Viridiplantae; phylum Streptophyta; class Magnoliopsida; order Caryophyllales; family Amaranthaceae; genus Chenopodium; species Chenopodium album. The sequence goes on from NC_137855.1 coordinate 6,836,310, forward strand.
TAGATCAACTGAAATTCATCATAGTTGAATAGATGCTTAATGTGAACAGCTTAATAAAAATCACATCACAACAAGTTGTGACTGATTGATTAATGTAGATCTTTCATTAGAAGCAACAACAATAAGAGCATATTTAATTTATTCATAGAAGTGATTAATATGACAAGCAAGCATACAAATCAATTATCTCCTGCATTCTTCTTAAGGCTAACAAACCTCTCATTAATCTCCTTTAAAGTCTTAAGAGCCAGCACACAAAGATCCATGCTATCCTCCAAATTCAGCCCTTCAATAGTCCTTGTCCCATTTAGACTCTCATACATGATGTTGGTAATCTCCTTCTCCCTGTTATTCTTCTTCAGCTTCTCCAACTGTTGCTCTGCTTTCGCGATCCTTTGCTTCAGGTATTTCTCCTGATCATCCTGAGAATCCTTGAATCTCTTGAGCACACGACTTGCTTCAGCAGCTTGGCTTGGCCAGACCTCAGCACTCGGAGCATATGGACTATATATGATGGCACAAGCATCCACCCCACATAAGGTGGTTAACTCGCTTACCATCTTAAATAGCCCCTTTTTTCTCTTATTAAAGGTTGCCTTCCTTCTTGAGTCATTGGTAATGAACTCAAGCTTCACCATTTTTTACCCTAGAAACCAATTAGTAAGAGGAGTATTTGTGAATTGTGAGTGTGTTGCTCTAGGACTTAGAGGTTTATATAGAGGTTTGGAGGGATTAGGGTTATATTCATTGGCCAACTTTTTATATTCTAATTAAGTAATATAAATAATAGGATAATAATTCTAAAAGTAGTACTAACAATAATAGTAATAATATTAATAATTGAGAGACAAATTATTTTTTATACCGTTTGAGTGATATTCGGTAATCTCTTATATAAGGGAAATGATTGAAGCTTTAAATGGCTTATTTTAATTCCCAGATAAATAAAAGTCTCGTTTCAATGTTTCATCATAAGGTTTTAGGTCTAATTAAAAGTCTCGTATCACATGTATTAATTATTTAAATTATTTATGGTGTAGTCAACCGCACACAAGATGTGCTGTTTATTATGTTTTTCTATCCTTAAACTTGGCAAGAGATAAATGAGATTTTTATTTAAGAACAAGGGAAGACCGAGGGAGATTGAAACTTTGAGAGTATTAACTCAGTGTAGCTACATATGTTCTCTATATTAGATAATAACTAGGTTAGATACCGTTTGTATACATACGGAGTATATATATACACTAAAGAAAACCTAGGGGCATCTTAAATGCACGACTAATAAATATTGTGGATTACATCACAAAGCAATTGATAATTAAGTGGAATATAATTACCAAAAAGAAAAATATTATTGCAGTGTAAGAAATATTCTCTAAGAAGGTTTGGAAAAATAAAAATAAAATTTTGGCGGATAAATTTTCAATCAAGAAATGACACGTGTCATTCCTAATTTTTTCTCTGTTACGCCTTTAGTATATATTCTCTGTTACGCCTTTAGTATATATAGTTGTTACATCACAAAGCTATTGATAATTAAGTCAAATATAATTACCAAAAAGAAAAATATTATTGCATAGTAAGAAATATTCTCTAAGAAGGATTGGAAAATAAGAAGGTTTGGAAAAATAAACATAAAATTTTGGCAAATTTTCAACCAAGAAATGACACGTGTCATTCCTAATTTTTTTTATCTATTATGCCTTTAGTATATATAGTTATATAAATATATAGATAGATTACCATCAATCATTCAATCCATTGTTATAAGTTACCAAAGTTACCATTTAAACTTTATGAATATTTTTTATTTTTTACATAGAAAAAATTGAACATACGCATATACAAAATATTAGAGTAAAATTGAACATCTTTTTTCATTTCTTTCTTGTCAATTAAATTTTTTTTAGATTAAGAAATATATTATTTGAAATACGAGCATGAAGATTATTGTTGAAAAAGAAAATAAAAATTACTCCAGCTATAATCACTGGTAGAAAAACACATTTTGGCACCGAGTTATTGATACCTGTTCTTAAAAACCGTTGGGAAAAAAATTAGGCGGATTTAAGTATAATAGAAATGGAACCGGTTCAAACCAAACCGATGCCAAATTAGTGAAATACCACCGGTTTGGATAGTTTATGGTTATATTCATTGGCCAACTTTTATAATCTAATTAAGTAATATAAATAATAAGAATAATAATTAATAATTCTAAAAGTAGTACTAACAATAATAGTAATATTAATAATTGAGAAACGAATTATTTTTATACCGTTTGAGTGATATTCAGTAATCTCTTATATAAGGGAAATGATTGAAGCTTTAAATGACTTTTATTGGATTTTAATACCTCAAATAATTTAAAGCCTCGGTTCATCAAAAGGTTTTATTTCTAATTAAAAGTCTCGTATCACCTGTGTTAATTTATTTATTCACGTTAAATCAATCAAACCCCACAATCTTTCTTTTTAAAATTCACTTTTAATCAATATATTCATCTTTCATCAACTAAATCGCAATGTCTTATTATTTATAATTTACTATCCTAAAAACTTGGGCAAAATGCAAATGAGCCTTTTGTTTATGGATAAGGAAGGACTGAGGGAGATTGAAACTTTGAAAGTATTAATTCAGTGTAGCTACCTATTTTCTCTATATTAGATAATACTTATTATTGAAAGTAATTGCTGGCTTTTAGCTATCTAGATAGGTTTCCTAGTCTTGATTTTCCTAAATTAAGAGATTTTATTACTTAATAATTAGGTTAAATAGAATAATTTTATAATAAAATAAAAATAAATAAATAAAAATAAAAAAAAATAAAAAGAAAGAAAGAAACGAGACAAAATACGTTAGTTTGTTGGTGGTGAAATTCATTTTTTAGATTTTTAATGGTGGTAAAATCAAAATCAAAAGAGAGGGAACCCAAGGATCCTTCAAATTGTCAATAGTATGAACAAGCCCTCTCTGCAACTTTAATACGTAGTAGCTCTCTTGGAAATCAACTCCCTAGCTGAGAGAATCGATCTCCAAATGTAACTCGCATATATATATTTCCCCATTACTGTTCTTTATTTGTCTTATGAATTTCATAAATAATTTATTGTAATATTTTTTAACTAGCAATAATCTTTGGGTTTGTTTCTTTTCCATCTTATTTTAAATAATTTGATCTGTTTAAGCTAGTCTCGATAATAATAACTTTATACACTGTGATTTAATTATTTGAAGGGACACAAATTAACAAACCAGCGAACAGTATTTATGTCAATGGAGGAGAATTACAGATTTATAAAAACTAATAAATTCTACAATTTATGTGCTTGGTTTCTATCCATCTATTTTGGCAAAGCCTACACATACAATCCTTGTATGTGACCCCTACATATAATATAACATGGCAGCTTATAATTAAGTGTAAGATCGGGCCCTAAACTCCGCTAACTTTGAAATTTCATTGAATTTCAAGTGAAATTTCTAGTTAACCTAATGTTTAATATTTAAATTAACTTACATATTGTATGTTAGGTTTCTTTCTTAATTGTATTTTTGGATCGGACATCCCCTAAAGTAACAACTTACTTCCACCAACGACAATCATTTATATGTTGAGTTCGTCATAGGTTTGTGGACAAAAATAAACAAATTGATTCTACACCCTTATTGCCAAATTGTATACCCTTTATTTACGTTATATTCTACATTGACATTAAAAAAGATCTTTAATCTGAGCATGAAATAAATCGCGGACATAATTTTCAAGCATCATAGACATATGAAATAAAATTGAGAGCAAGATGAACACATAAAAGTATAAAACCACTAGGAAAATCTTATAAGGGGGCGTTTGGTTCACGAAATATAAGTATGAGGTATGGGTTTAGAATGACTAAAACCCATACCATATGTTTGGTTGACAAAAATATGAATTTCAAACCCATACCTCAAACCCATGAGGTATGGGGTTTAGAAACCTTGGGGGGAGGTGGGTTTGGCTCATTCCATTCCCTTAGGTATCAAATAAAAAGAGAGAATAGTGAGATATTCCATTCCAGAATTAAACCAAACACATGGTATTAAGTATCAAGTTCCAACCCGATACCACCTTAACCCCATTCTTGATTCCAACCCCATGCCACTTTGTGAACCAAACGCCCCCTAAATAGTTCATAATATTTTAGTATCATATTCCAATCCATACATATTTAATTAATAATAGGGACAATGCATACAAATTAAAATCACATAACAAACCTTTTTTTTTTTTTTTGACAAACAAGTTGTGAATAAATCACATAACAAACAAGATAGATGTGGATCCCTATTAAAATAAGCACAACAATTTTCCCCCCAAATAATTAATTAAAATTCATGCATACTAATCAATTATTATCAATTCCTTCATTAACCTCAAGGCTTTTAATTTCAATCTCCTCATCAACCTCCTTTAACATCTTCTTAGCCATCAAAACAACATCTTTCCTATCCTCCAAATTCAATTCTCCAAGGTTCCTTACACCATTCACACACTCATACATGAGTTGAGTGATTTCCTTCTCCTTGTTATCTTTCCTTAGCTTCTCCAAAAGTTGTTTGGTTTTTGCGATCCTTTGCCTTAGATATGCCTCTTGATCCAACATCCTCTTCTCCTGATCCTCAGGGGAGAGGTCCTTAAACCTCTCAAGCACGCGACGTGCCTCAGACCGGCTTGGCCATGCCTCGGTACGTGCAGCATAAGGGCTGTGAATAAGTAAACAACCTTCCACCGCACATAAGGTGGTAAGCTCGCTCAACTTCTTTAGAAGACCCTTCTTCCTCTTCTTGAAGGTTGCCTTTCTTGCTGAGTCATTGGTTATGTACTCAAGCTTCAGCTTTTTCCTAGCCATTTTGTTTTGAATTTTTTGGCCCTAAAATTTTAGGGAGGTTTTATTTGTGAGTGTATTTTGCACTAGGGAGTAAAGGGTATATATAGAGGTTGGAATGTTGGATGGAGGGTAAAGCATTGTTTTCATAGGCCAATTTTTAAAAAGTGAGAAACATAATAACTAAATAATTTTTTATAAAATATAAATTTATTAATAAGTGAATAAATAATTAAATAAATAAGAATATAACTCTTTGGCACATAGTAATACGGAGTATAATACGAGTAGCTATTTCTATTTACAACGTCATCATCAATATCTTTAATTATGTACTAAAGCACATTAAAATCATTACTATGAAGTATAATAAAGGGGCAAATTGAAATTGAAATTGAAATTAAAATCAGTAATCATCAATACCTTTTATTATGGTTTTTGTATGAGGTACATAATAAACTGACCAAAATTTCTCATTAAGATATATACTTGTACAAAGAAAATACAATAATGGGATGAATTGTTAATTAGCAAGAATTGTCCAAAAAAAAAAAAAAAAAAAGATGTCTTAATGTGTAGTTTTATAAAACTTCTATCAACTATTTATAATTATAGTTATTGCAAAATTAAATACTACCTCCGGGCCAATTTACCGCAACAAAGGGGTATTATTTGTGAGACATAAATTATTCCTTTGTTGCGAGTAAATTGGACCGGAGGTAGTATATTAATGGTCAAATGTCCGAGTTAAAGGTCGTATAGATGAAAATAGACAATATATAATGGGATGGGGGTAACATTTTAATGTATAGAGTTGGACACTCAGTACTCTAAATGTGACAATACTTGAAGAGAAAAGTTGGCTTTTTGATATCCAAATCTTGATTATCCTTAATTGTCATGATTTATTACCTTTTTTGTTTTGACAAATCATGATTTATTACCTTTTTTTTCTTTTAACAAAATCATCATGATTTATTACCTTATATGTTCAAACAAACACCTTTTATATATGTGGTTGGCCATACCGAGTGGCCAGCTAATACACAAATATTTTCTGACCAAATAACCCCTAATCGACCGAGTAACCCCTAACCAAGTAACTATTGACCGACCGAGTAACCCTGACCATACCAGATCAAATTAGATCAGATAAATTCAGATAACCAAAAATAAGGTGAACCAAACAAGCCCTAAGTAACCCCTAACCAACCGAGTAACCCCTGACCAAGTAAACTCTGACCAAGTGAGTAACTCCTGACCAACCCAGTTTTCCCTTACTAGATAACCCCGACTATTCTTTAAAAAATGTAGTTGGCCACACGGTATAGCCACGTATGAAAGTTTGTGTCAAACAAAACAATATAAAAAAAAAGGAAATATATCAAAATTTCAGCATCGAAATCATTCAATATTAAAGGTGTCAAAATTAACTCAATCCAGATCTCGACTTTTATGGGCATAATAAATTAGCATGACTTCTTTTTTTTGTCTTAATTTAGCATGACTCAAACTTAGACTAGATCAAACCCGACTCTAGTGAGCTTGGCCCGTTAACCCTAATTAACACATTTATAACTTGCCAAATTTACTGAGTTAGGGTCTGTTCTCATTGACTAGACTCAGCTGAGCTGAACTGAACTTATTAGACCTAAACTGAACTGAAATGAATATTTTATCAGAGAAGGAAATTAGAAGTTGAACTGAATTGAACTTATTAGAGCTGAACTAAACTAAATTGAAATGAAAATAAACGTATGAGAACAGGCCCTTAGATACCTTTTTTTTTTTTTTTTTTTTTTGAATGGAACTAAATTAGACACTTAAATAGACTATATTAAGGAGTATTTGTCATATCATTGAAAATTTTAACTGTTTTCATTAAAACAAAATGTACTCACTCCTTCCCAAATTACTTGCAACGTTTTGATATTTTGCACTATTTACACATCTTACTTTGACCATCTATTTTAGCTATATATTATATGAAAGCCAATGTAATCATGTAAGATGTTAGTTGGATCTATTTTAATGTATAGTTTCTAAATATAAATTTTTTATGGATTATATAAGTATATAATAAAAGATATTGACGGTCAATCTTGTGCATCGGCAAGCGTGTGCAGTCAAAAACTCAAAATGTTGCAAGTAAACTGAGATAGAGGAAATATACTAAGGGCTTGTTCACATTTACTGAACTAAGCTGAACTAAACTGAACTGAACTGATTGGAGCTGAACTGAGCTGAAATGGATATTTTATGAGAGAAAGAAATTAGGAGCTGAACTGAACTGAGTGGAGCTGAACTAAACTGAACTACCATGATTGAAGCTGAACTGAACTGAAATTAAGTATGTGAACAGACCCTAAATATTTCCTTTATTTCTTTTTTTATTGACTCTAACTTTTTACACTAATCACAAACTAACCACATTGTTTCTCGGACATCCAGCAACGCCAACCGCTGAAACATTAAAAAAAAAAATGGAGTGCAAATCGAAATGGCAGGATTATACAACTAATGCAAATCGAAAGAAAAAGAGCATAATTTAGGGTGGTAGACAGATACACTGAAATACTTCAATAATGTAGAGCACAAAATAATACTCCATGTTGGAGAGTGCTTCTTTAGCAAATTGCAATTCGAACAAATCTCTCCAGAAATTGCAAGATATTTAATTAAAGCGCACATACATATATCTTACAAAAGGCGAAGCTCCAAGATGAAGATGTCATATTTCTACAATCAGTAACTAATTTGACATCATTGCAATCCTTGCCCTGCAAACGCGAAGACATGCATGGTAAGAATACTAAATCTCAGAAACTGCTGTCAATTAGAGATAAATCAGCAGATGAAATACTATTTCATTGCTTGCTGGCTTGCTGCTACTCGAAACACAGTAAGAGCAAAACTTACGCAGTTCTTCAAAGGGAATATTGGTAGTACTTTCTCCAGGCTTTATGAGCCGAACCTTACCTAACAAATTCAGACAAAAGCAGAAGAAAGATAAGTATGTTACTAGACTGTTCAATATATCTTGTACAAGAAAGCAGTCTGTGAAGAGTAGCATAAGATTCTGGAAGATAAGCATGTCTCAAAAGGCTAAATGCATTCTGCAGCATCATAATTCACAATTATCAATTTTTGATACGGCAAAAAGCTCCTTTCTAAAGTTTGAAAAAAAAAATGAAAAGAAACTTACAGAGGGAACAATAATCTAGTAGTTTAGAAACATGACACCCTCCAAGGCTCCAACAAAGCCATAATCCAAATGCCTGAGCACACATGAACATTTTTTTGACAATAAACTTTGGCGTATTGTTTATATCAGTGCACAAGCAATCAAGAGAAAAAGAATGGCCATAGGTTTTATATAAGAGAGGTCAAGTTGGATTGTTGGAGGATGTATTTGTTGACAATTGAATGGATTGAGTGGAAAAAAAAAACAAAAAACAAAAAAGTAAAGACAGTTGAGGGCTCCAGGTATTGCACAAAGTCCACCTAAGATACAGCAGATTTTTGGGTTTGTGTTTATATTGGGTAGGTACAAATGTCAGGGATCAGGATGCCATACTTTCTACTTTCTATTCAACCACTGTTGGCTTCACAAGGCTCACAGCTCACTAGTAGAAAACAAGTCCGGATTTGGATGATAATTGGTGATGAAGTAACAGACAATATTGCAGGACATCCTGATGTCAGACATACAAGAATCACTCCCTAGTCCTATGTTTCAAAAGTTCTTCGAACATTAAGCAAGCACCACACTTATGCAAGATTAAGAATTTTCTAGGGGTGGCAATTCGGGTTAACAGGTCGGGTTCGGGTCAAATTTTGGGGCGATTTCGGGTTGTGCTTAGAAAACATCAAAATAGTGTAAAACTTAATATTATTATGATGTATGAAATTTGGGTCAAATTGGATCGAATTTGGGTTGTTCGGGTTGGGTTGTCGGGTCGGGTCGGGGATTGCCAACCCTAGAATTTTCTATCCGAAAGTCAAATATACAAATGTCATATATATAACTAACGTTTCAATTTATTATACTCCGTAGATTTAAAATCACTAAGGGCATGCTTGGATCGGGGGTAAAACATTAAGGGGGTAGTATAAGTCAAACTTGAAAAAACAAAGGTAATTAGAGGTGTTGTAGGAGACATGGTGCTTACAAATGAAATAAACTAGTTGTGCCATGAGGAAAAGAGAGAGATGGAGGAATTATTACTCTCATAATGAGGGTAATAGTTACCCACCCTCCCCCTAGTGTAACTATTACCCCCAAAATGAGGGTATTGATTCCTCTTTCTTCACCTCACACCATATCATCACTACATAATCTTCTTACAATCACACCATCACTATCTCCTTCATCCCTATTTTCACATTTATTTTTCTTAGGCCCCGTTCTCTTCACCTTAATTTTGCTGACTGAAATTATTTTTGTTGTACTTAAATTATTTTTACTAAACTTAAATTAATTTTACTGAACTGAAATTATTTTTGTTGAACTAAAATTATTTTTACTGATTTTCTATTATAATTCTTCTTTAAGAAAACTGAATTTTACTGAACTGAACTTATTTTTACTGAATTGAAATTATTTTTACTTAATATTTATTTTTTTAAGGTGAACAGAACATGGGCCTTAGTTTGACTTTTATTACCCCCTTAATGTATTACCCCCAATCCAAGCATGCCCTAACAATTACAAGGTTTTTTCTAACAAATGGTACTCTTTCTGAACATTCTCAGTTTCCCACCCGTAGCTAAATCAGATGATTCTTGATATAAGATATAAAATAATTCCCGTAAACCGAAACCAGGATATAAGAACATCCCAAAAACTGCATTTGATACACCATCACAAATTCATAAAAATGAGAAATGAATGATTCCTAGATAAATCTATAGGATGTGCAAGACAGGGGCAGCAGCAAAGATGAAACATCAATCAGTGGTTATAACAGGTAGAGCAAACAGAATTAACCCAACATGACAACCTGACCTAAAACAAACATGATAGCAGCAGCTTTGCAATGATACAATTCATAATCGAGTGGACACAAAAAGACAGTTCAACTCAAGGGTCAGGTTGCAGACAATTCCAACTGGAAAATAACCTACTTTAACTCACTAAGATATATACCGTAACTACATAAGCACCCAAAAGTACAACAAGGGTCAATGTGAAAGTTGGCCAAAAAAAGCTATACCAAATGGTAAAGATAGATAGTGGTTTTAAGAAACTGCTAACATGTTTGCTTATTACGTACAACTTACTCCATAAATTTTGGTCCATATAGTACTCTCTATATTATAATTTCAACACTAACAGCACAAATATGAGTTGAATAATCATAGGTTGAGTTGAGTCAACTATTTCAAAACATATGTACAGGTTTGGGAGTTCAACATATCTATTTTCTACCCAACCAAACACAACCAGTTTACCAGCATAAAATAAATGTAAAGCAAAGGAAAAAAGATAGTGCAATAACCAGAAAGGAGTCTATTAAGGGATGTATTTCAACCTGATATTACAAAAATAAATGCATAACAAAAGACATACCATCATTGCGAACACAAATTTCTGGCAATCTCACAACTTCACCAGTGATGCCTTTATTGTAAACTCGAATTTCAATGTCACCCTCAACATAAACTGAAGAGCTGCAACAATCCCCGACAAATTAGTAACATCACATACAGATACAACGGAGTAACTATACACCAAAAGTTACACAAACATACTTTTTCACAAGTTGTTGAACAGCATAGGCACCAAGCATTTCATTATGGACAACGACACGATGCCATTGGGCTGGCTTTGGCAAGTCTTTTACACCCATTACTCTATGGTCCCATAAGCCGCCTGTTCCAACATTAAAGATGGTCAAGGTTCTTCCACTTCGTAAAAGCTTCTGCACAGGGCTTTGACGAACTTTCCCACATATGATTGCCTGATTAACAACATGAGTCAAAACCCTATATCTAACAAGACCTCAAACTTCTAAGCATTACAAAAATATAACTTATTTCAATGCCTTCTAATAACTAGTGAATCACCTTATGAACACCCCTGAAATTCCAACCCCTTTTGGGATCTACACCTGTATCGATTCTCGCTTCTCAGGAATAAAATCATCATGGAAATCATCTGCCCCACTGTTCTTTGCACCATCATTATCACCATCAAGCGACACCGTTGAGTAACATAGCTTCGAGCTTCTTTGAACTCCAGACACTAGTCATTTACAATAATTACACACCCCCAATTCACAATAAAAACATTCACAGTAGCGTTGAATCACGCATTGCACAATGCACAATGCACACCAACCATTTGATAAAATGCTTCTGAGAAAATATACTCTTACTAATTATATGACTAAACCATCAAATATTTTGAGAAATTCAAGCTAATTATGGAATTAAATCAAAACCCATATGACCAATTAACACTTTTTTGCAACTAAAACGCTCCAATTTAAATACCATTGTTAAGATTGCAACAGAAAATTAAACATTTGATGATAAAATAGATTCATAAATTACAGAAAATAGAAACTTACGGAGAGCAGAAGTCGATCTTGCAGAGGATGTAAATTGATTTGCAAATTTGGCAGCAAAGGAAGACATTGTTATCAAAACTCAAAGACAAATATTGAAATTGGAGGATAGTCGAGGGTTTAACCAGGGTTTACCTTGACCGCCAACACGCGACGCATTGTTCTATAAACTAGTGAAGCGCAGCGTTTTATCAACTGATGCACTAGTACAAATATTTACAATTTACAACGGCCATTAATAATCACTATAACTCTCGTAAGATTTGTCATCTTACAGCCAAAAGGTTAAATGATAAAATCACACAAACGACACTTTGGGATGAGGATTTGATTAACCTCCCCCAACTTTCTACCTCGGGCAATGACCTGTGAGGGCATCGGTAGTATTCTGCATAGTTGTTTGGTTGATACAAAAAAAAACAAAACAAAAATAGAGGAAGTGAAAAAACTAAAATTGGGGATATTGTAAGGTCTGGCCATATTGGTCAATTAGACAAATATACAGAATATATAATGAGCAAAAAAAAAAATAGTGTCTTTGGATGCATCTTGCACCCGGTTGTATATTCACAAAGTCTTACTTAATAATGGTTTTAACATTTTGATTTATTCATAATATGTTGCATTTGAAACGAATCCAATCAACTTTGTGCCAAAATACATGACAAGCCTACATAGTGTTACAATGTTGCATTATTTGCGCTTTAGCAGTTTAGCACACTTTCTACAACTGCATAATATGATTGGTACACAAGGAAAAATTAAGCACCAAAAGCCAAAGATGCAGTAACAAAACCGAACACATCTGAGAATGACTTCATATTATGATGCTAAGCACAAGCAATAAAGAATCTGTTATTCAAGTATACAACGCTCAAATATCCTTGAAATTTCAACAAAATTACATTTCACAGTAGCAGCAGCATCCCTCTAAACAATCTACTAACTCATGACTAGCAGCATAAATACGAAAAATATAACCAAAATTGAAATTAACTCTGAGAATAGCCACTTGCCACAAAGAAGTATACAAAGGCACAAAACCATGCACTGTCAGGATTATCTAATTGCAGCAGCAGGGGTCAGAGATCTTATGAACGAACCCTAAGGACTAGTTGATGACCAACACGGCAACAGCTTAAACACGACACTCATCACCAAGTGGGCCTTGAACCACCCCCACCAAAACCACGACGATCATCAGATCGCCACTTATCAGTGGACGGGGCTGGGGTAGACCCAGCAGCTTTCTCCCTCAAGTGCCTAGGAACATATTTTCCAGGTGCTTGACCAGCAGGAGCAGCGGCAGGGGAAGGAGCAGCAGCTGCTGCAGCAGCAGGTGCAGCCACTGCCTGGGGCCTGGCAAGAGGAGTTGTCTCAGAAGACCGAGCAGCCTCGCCAGCAAGGATCTGCTGTCTTCTCAGCTTCTCTTTTTCTTCAAGTTCCCGCTCTCGTTGCCGTTGCTTCTCAGCAATTTCATCCAGCTTAGCTTGGCGCTCAGCTAATTCCTTTCTTCTTCTCTCAGCCTCTGCAGGTTTGAACACCAAAATGGTAAATATATAGAAAGAAACTGGTCATCAAATTACATATATAGACAAGGTCCAAGGTTAGCAAAAATTCCAAGGGTCATAAGCTGAGAGAAAACTGAAGCCAGAAGTGAACTGAAGAAGAGGATGTATGCCTACCTTCATGCTTTCGTGCTTCTTCCTCTTCACGCAGCTTGTTCAATCTTTCCTCTTCTGATCTCAAATAAAAAATCATCTTCCGCTTAGCTACCCTTTCTTGTCTACGTGACTGGCGAATTTGGTTATAATGCTCTGCCCTTTCTTGTCTCAATCTTTCAAATTCAGATTGGCGACGATGCACCACTCTTTCTTGGAAAATCCTCTGAAAATAAGATGGATGGTGAGACACAACCATATACCTAATATAACCTTGGCCAATAAAGACAAGCACCCACTTATCTATTTTAATGACATCTAGGGAGGAAGAGCAAAACCATCATAGATCTACTTAATATGTGTTTGAAAACAAGCAGAGAACAAATAAAGTAATCGCATCCCTTCAGGATATAAGCTGCTGACCTTGTTTTCCATCACACGAGCTAATCTATTCTTTTCCTGAAGGTCGCCATCATGGCGTTGTCTGCTGAGCTCAACCTCAAGCTGAAAAGTAATATTAAACTGGTTAGGTTGTTCTTAATAAGGTAAAAACAGCACATAGACTTTGAGCAAGCAATAAAGTTTTAGTACAGTATGGGACAGAATTTTAACTGTGCTCTCTCAGTCCAATTTTTTTATTCTTAGTTATGTAAGATGCTCTACAAACCTCAAATTTCTAACCCCATAAATCTCGAATTTTTAGAGTACTTAAAAAAAGCAGTATTTTAGAAGAATAAAGAGAGCAACAAAATTATTTAATATATGTGAAAATGACAAACAGTGATTGATTAAGGCAAGATTAAACCATACGTTAAGAAATGTCGTGTACAGTATTCCCAAATACAATTAGTAGGCAGAATATGAGCAAAGACGTAATAATATACCAATACAACATCTCACTTTCTGTTCACAAAATATAGTCACTACACGAATTAAAAAGCCAAAATTTGCACTGAACAGACAATATTTCAAAATATATCTTGAATTCTTGATGCCAAATATTAAAACGTACAAACATTCTCCAAAACCATATATTTGAGATTCAAGTAAACTGTCTTTCATAATTTCTATTTAAAATGATGAGAATGCCACTCAAATTCAGACACTGATTTACCATACTCAGACCCAAATTATAGTAAGTTTCGAAAGGAGAACCTGTTAGCTCTGAGCAGTTATTTCTTAGTAGTAGATGATCTACATAATACAGTACCAAGTAATTAAAAGAATTTTAGGTGTACCTGTTGCTCACGCTCATGCAGAAGCTGTTCCTCAACCAAGCGTTGTTGATATGCAGCTTCTATTAAAGGAGCTGCCTCCTCCCTCTTAGCTCTCTCAAGATAATCCATCTGCTTGCTCAACTTCAGCAGTTTTTTCTCCATTTCTTGTTTCTCCCTCAGCTGCTCATTAAGAGCCAACTCCAACAATGCTTGTTTTGTCATCTTATCCTGAAATTACACACATAACACACAATTGGAGCACTAACCTTCCAGCAAAATCAAAAAAAAAATTCAGAACACAGCACTCACCCCTTCTATGATTGGCTTCTTCTTATTTTTTGAAAACTTTTCATGAAGTAGAGCTTTGGCTTCTTCCATCTCACGCTCTTCGATTTCCTTTTGGATGCGTTGAAGTTTCCTCTTCTCAATTTCGATAGCAAGCCTTTTCTGTTCAGCTTCTTCATTATTTTTCTGTTGCTGCATTCTCTTCAACTCTTCCTCACGTTCCTTTACAGACAACAAAGAAGTCAAGTTTCTAAAACAACAAAAGTACCTCATTAAAAGGTAAAGCAAGTAATGGACAAACCTTCTCCAAAAGCTGGCGCTCTTGTTCCTCTTTGCGCTGTTCAATGATTGTTTTACGAGCAAGAAGCTTCTTGTGTTCCTTCTCCACAATCTCAGCTAAACCAGGTAAAGTATCTCCAATTTTTGATGCTTTATTTAAGGGAGGATATATCATGGACCTTGCTTTATTCAATGATTCAGCAAGCGCTGTAAGGTGATTTCTCAATGTATCAGATTCAAGATCCTGCATTAAACACCATGATCAGTCAATCGACTTTACCTAGTGACCCTTGTAATCTGGACACCTTAATCTTAACTGGGGTAAAGCACATAAAAGAACATCTGATAAATCCGAATGTTAGACAGTTAAAAGGCCTCAAACAGGAAGTACATGATGGTTGGAAAATAACCCGAGAGAAGAGTGCATGTACTTGCTACACACACTAAAAGAAATATTCAATTCAGCAATAGATTTAGAACAAAAACACTAGTTGAAATAACATATATTAAATCTCTTAAAGATGATTCATCAAATGAATCACATGAAAGTCAATCAGAAAAAACGCTCTTTGCATATATAGACTCTCCCTTGAGAGATGACAACAATTCTTTAGAAATATATGTACTTGCGCAAAATTCTAAACCTGATTATTCACAAACACCCATCCCCATCCCCAAATAAAATATAGGAATAAAATACACACATACATACCTGTGTGTGTGTGTGTGTGCACGCACAAGTGCACAACAAAATATAAAATCCAAGAGAGGACAGAATAAAAGATGGAAAAAGAGTAAATGGTAAATATATTTACATCAGCATATAATTAGACAAGCTTTATAACAAAGCAAGTATGACAAAACAATAGCTGATAGACACAATGCATAAATGCTGGACCCAAGAGCTTACCAAAATACTAAATGAAACAGCACCATTTATATGGTCAACCTTCATGGTTAAGAACTTATGTTTGACAGCATCAACTGAAATCTTTTCCACCACAGAAAAATCAAAAAATGGAACCATCTGGGACAAACTCTCAATGGTCATTGTCTGGTAAACTTGGGAAGCCTGGGATGCCAAAAGTAGGATATTAATAACACTGAGGGTTGCTATGACAAAGTGTGCCAAGATACAATTACAAAATACACATGGCAGAGATACAAAAGGATTATAAACAGTGCACCTGCTGTAGCAACCTCAGGGTAGCTAGCTTTTCCAAGGCAAGAACATACTTTGACAATTGCACTTCTGGTACAGAAGAAGCTGAGGCAAGTTTCCCACCAATCTTAGAGATTTTGTTCAGTAAGGGCTGAACCTTCAGAGACAAATCCAAGGGAAGAAACTCATGCTCTAGAAGATGATAAAGGTCTTTCACTTCCGGAAGGACACAAGACATAACACCTTTGGAGACCTGCCAATTCCAAAATAAGATAAAAGAAATAAGATGATGTGAAAAAGACCAAATTTCTGCCTAGAACCCTCACTTAAGTTTTCAGCACTAGTTATCTTCAACAATGACCAGTTGGGAATCTTACCAGTTCCAAAAGAAGAGCTGAGCGTGATAGCTGTCAAAGTAAAAAATAGAACTATCAGAATGGCAAAAGGTGGATTAAACACATTAATCGCAAACAATATAAACTAATGGATAAACAAACTATTTACCACTTCTCTGCTCTCAGGTTTGGGATCAAGATTAAAATTAATAAGATTGGACATTCTCATATTCCTCTCTTTCTCATTTTCAAGTTCAACATGAGATGCACCACGTGTATGGTCATACGGAGGAACAGAGAGGGCAGCCAAAACCACAGATGATGCTATCGTCTGTAAATCCTTCTGGCTCAAGTTCTTGTTGAAGTTCTTTTGAAGTAAGAAAAGCTTCAGCCAAGCATATGCATGATACAAATGGCTTCCAGAAATCCAAAATATTTCAGTGAGCTTGGCATAGTAAACGACCATCAAAGAAGGTTTCGGGGTCTTCTTAACCATGCACATTAAGCCATGGATATCTTCAACTGAACGAAACGCTTCCTGGAATGCAAAACAAAAGCTTAATCAGAAAAATGATTTATCTCAAATAAAAGATTAATGTGATCACGTCAGGGGTGCAGAGAAAAATTTGTAACAGACAACTACACCCCTGATAGCAAGAAAAATATTTACACTATCAGCACTGAGTAGTATGGCTCTAACTTTAGAGTCAATTTTCAGCTGTGTATCATAATGAACTACATCAAAAAGAATCCTTAAACTCTATGTGCTTCTTGTGCATTGTGAAGTAGACATTATCTGTTGTAGTTCAGACAATGATCTAAGTATAATCAAATTTCTCCATAGTTGCAGACCTAGCATACATCTGACCCTCTGTTACCTCACCTTGATAACAGCACCCTACAGAGGCAGTAGCCTGATGATGATGACAACAAAAATCATCAATTTCCTTCCCAAATTATCAACCTTATAATTCACATCAGCAGTCACAGATAAATGGAGAACATGTTTTAAGGGACAGACACATGTGCGTGTTTAAAATTGACCACGTTAATTTGTGACTTGGAAAAGCAGGCATATAATTCTAAAAGAAATAGGTAGCTTTAAAAAATTTAAAAATAATTTTAAAAAAAGGCTTGGCCTATCTTACCTGCCAAAGTTCAAGTTCCGTAGCAATTTTAAGTTGCTCAAATCTTGTGTCCAGATACAATTGCAAGCTTTCTGGTGCTGTCAGATCAGGCCTGTCTCGTTGGTCTTTGTATTTATTAAGATTTGACAAATGGTTCCTAATTATTTCACAGAGTCTACGGAATTCTGTGGTACGTTTGTATTGCTTGCAGAATTGAAAAGCACGATGTGCTGTCATCTGCAAAAGAATAGATCAAATTTTAGAGCCAAAGTAGTTTACATAATAGTATAATACATACAAATTACAATCTATCTTCCATGACGACTGCAGCATTTTAAAGCCAAATAGAGCACAACATGGAATGCCTACTATAAATCATGAATAAAAATCAAAGACATCCTCTTATTTTGAATAAAAGCCAACTTTATTACACTCAACTAGTTTTGACTGCATTCTCAGAATTAAAGAATGATCAAGAGTCTAAGCAAATATACCCCTTGTCAGCTTGATACGATCTACAAACAGGACTCTTATAATTCCATCCAAGCATAAGATGTATTCAAATCTCCAAAGCCCATATATAACATAGCCAAGGAAAATAAAGTATGTTGCAAAACAAGGAAAGCATACAACAACATTGACTTGTAAATATGTGAAAAATATTAATAGGACACTTACAGCATAAAGATTCTCCAATTTTGAATTGTTACGTAATATTTCCAAAACAGTTCTGTATGTCTCCCACAGAAATTTGAACCATGGTGTAACAAGTTCACGATCAGACCTGTCTTTTCCCTTCTCTCCACTAACGTAGCTTAGCATTAAATCCTCAGGCCGCTTATCTTCCTCAAGATCATCAACATCAAGTACTTCTTCTAATTCTTGAGCTTGATTACGAGCACCCTCAGCCCTCTCAGTTGACAAGTGCATGAAATGCTTGATTACTTCCTCTAAAGAGTTCACATTCACTTGTTGGCACACAATGCGGTATTGTATTAAACCATCTTTGGCATACCTACCCTTCCTCATTTCCACACAAAGGCCTATGTATCTAAACATAATTTTTTCCAACGGTTTCTGCCATGCTCTGTACCTCTTGGAGGTAATAAGGTCATGAAGCGCTTGTAGGGCATCTTGCTTCTGACCAACATTAATCAGCTCTGCATGAAATGAATGTTATAGAGAATATGAGAACAAAGAAAACA
Source organism: Chenopodium album (assembly GCF_948465745.1). NCBI lineage: Eukaryota > Viridiplantae > Streptophyta > Magnoliopsida > Caryophyllales > Amaranthaceae > Chenopodium > Chenopodium album. Next base: position 6,855,024 of record NC_137855.1, read on the forward strand.
GCAAATACATCAGACATCCACAGATACATTTTACACCAAATGACTATTTCTTTTTTTTTTTTTGGAAAACTTCCGATGATTATTATTTACTTCCTTAAAATTGCCAAATTTTGTTGGGTTAAACATAGAAACATATACGAACACTTCTTATGTAAATGTCAACCAAACAATTGCACATATATCTATTTCCTATAAAAATTATTTCCATATATAAGTCAACCAAACATACGCTAAATTCACAAGTACATGTAAGAAGGAAGCATTTGAGTATAGGCTACATCTATAAGTGGCACGTGTCAAAGAAAATAAGTGGGGGGCAACAGTGAAAAGGCTTGAAAAATAAAATTCAAAAATTTAAATAAAAAAGAAAAATTGTTACCAACCTTCTGCTCGCTTCAAAGCGTTTTCTGGTTTCGCAAAGGTAGACATGTTGATCAACAGGTACCTTCCTCTGCACTAGGAACTATTTGCAATGAATACAAAAGAAAACTTATAATCATGAATACTTACAAAGGAGATAATTTAAACATCTACAGTGTAAAATGCATGCCCTTAACATAATACTCTCTTGCATTTTGTTTGGCATAATTTAGATAGGGTATCTACAGATGGATACAGTCATACAGGTCATACAGGGTGGGTAAAGCTCCACCAACATTAATCAATCAACTCTAAGTCCATCACCAGTAAAACAATTTATATAGGACCCCACAGCTGATTATTAGGTGATCTATCATATAGATACAATAATACACACTCATTCTCCCAAAAGCCAAAGTCCCAAACAGATGATTAATTTTATATTGTCACAAGATTATGTACTGGTATTGTAAGCAAAAATAAATAAATAAAAGCGGTTTATATTTTCTACCATTAACATGACAAATTAACATGTAAACTCTCTATCGACAACATCTAAAGTACTATAATTCGATCAAAATTCAGCACAACCAGAGTGGAATCAGATGTAGAATTTACATCAAACACCAAATAAAATTCAACAAAGCAAACGAACGACAATTACGTGACATTACGAACCAGCGGACAAATTGAGGCGACATACTCGAAATTTCAGGTAATCAATCAACCCTTGATAATCAAGTAATGAGACTAAACAATGTCACAGAACCACATATAAGGCAAACCAGATATCGTATCGAAAAAGATTACTGAGCCAGAAACAATCGAATAGTGGGGAAGACAATGCACGACAAACAGACTAAGGGACTGATTCAGAGTGCAACAATCAAAAGAATAAATCTTTTAAAACTAAAATTAATATTCTTCAAGCTATCTTATCCTGTCAAATCATATAGTCTACACGACGAAATCGCTCCAGTAATCAAAAGCGAAGAACCAAAACCCTAATCCACAAAATTCACTCGATTTAACCTATAAAATCTTAATCAATTAACCCACAGTATACAATCCTATTCAAAAAATCAGATTTTTTAACTATTTCCTCAATTCATCACATGCAAAACACAAAAAAATACAAAAATCAACCAAAATTAAAAATTTATGCGTTTAACAAACTAATCTTGAAGAATACAGACAAACATCAACAAAAAAAAACATAAAATAATCAAAAACCTACAAATCAATGCATATTCATCAAAACATAGAGGAAACCTACCTAAAGCTTGTTGCCGCCGCCGGCAGCAATTTCGCCGGAAAAGAGGAGAGAGAAAGTGAGTGGTGAGAGGCGGAAAGAGGAGAGAGAAAGAGCGAGAGAGTGTGTTAGGGTTACGCGGGCTAGTGAGAAGGAAGATGAACGAGAAGAGAGCGGCCTAACACTAAAAGTTTGGGCCGATTACGTTTTACTGTACCACATGAAATTCCGACCCGTTCTATCAATGTTCGGGTTATTAATACACTTTGAAAGTTTTTTTTATGGCAAGATTATTATGTCAAGTTTTTTTAAAAGATAATTCTAGTTTTTTTTTTTTTTGGCAAGTTCTTCACAGAATTATAATAGAAGTACAAGTAATTATCTACGATTTTAAAAAAAAAAACAAATTCAATCAAAAAAAAATTAAAATAAGTAACACAACCTATTTTAATTACCTCACCTTTTATATATACCAAAAGGTTAAATACGTACTCTGTATTAGAAAGGAATTGACCTGAATGCATTATTTAGAACTAGCTTTTTGGCCCGTTCAATGCACGGGTTATTACTTGGGTTAATTATTTTCTTATGTAGGTATGCTTTATTTCTATTATTCTTTTTTTTTTTTACAATAAAAAAAAATGAGGATAGAACTGTGAAAGAAGATGAAGGAAAATAGTTAGATATACATACATAAAGATTGTGGGATATGAAATGACATATTAATTAAGATTATATATAAAGTCTATGAGATGAAAAGACAATTTTTTATCATAATTCATATATTTATGTAATGCGTAGTTTTTTTTTTTGTTTTTTTTGTTTTTTTTTTGAATAGATGTAATGTGTAGTTGTGTACTAATAAATTGAACTTATCTTATTATGGTGGAAATGAAACACTTCACTTTAGTAATTGAATTTGCAAGTTGTAAAATGCATAAAGACTTTAAATATAAGTATTAAGGGAGGTGACATGTGGCATATGGGTTAATGAGTGACTTATGATGCCACGTGTCATTTGAAAAAGTTGTGGTTTGTGCTTTTAAATACTAACTAATGTATAGAAGTATAGATTTGATGTAATTTTGTTAAATACTCATTAAGTCCACGTTCTCTTCACCTTATTTTTGCTGAACCGAAATTATTTTTACTGAAACAAAATTATATTTGCTGAACTTAAATTATTTTTATTGAACTTAAATTAATTTTACTGAACTTAAATTAGTTTTGCTGAACTAAAATATTTTTTACTGATTTTCTATTAGAATTCTTCTTTAAAAAAACTGATTTTTACTGAACTGAAATTATTTTTACTTAATATTATTATTTTAAGGTGAATAGAACATGGCCTAACAATCTCACTTTATATCAACCTATCCTCTCGACATCTAATTCTATTCAACCCCTCTATGATTTTCCTTTAAGCTTGAAAATAATCAACTATCTTAGAAAGGATATTTTCGACTATTTCTCTTTATTTCTCATCGGTTTTAATTCTCCTTTCAATTTCAATAAAGAAATCTTGATTAATGAATTAGAATGTTTTTGTTATCTAATCTCTCTTTTTTCGTATAATTTTTTAACTAAGTCGCCGAAAATTTGTGTCAATTTATTATATTTCTCCAAATTGTTCAAGATCTACTTAAATTTATAAATCGGATTATGATTTCAAGACAATCGTAGCATCGAGTGCATAGAACTTTATACAACTGACAGTAGAAAGCTATGACATTCACATACCTTGTCTCCATAATTTTAATGCTTATACTTAGACACTTAGTAGTAGGCTATGTACGTAGGGCTTTCATGTAATGAAAATTATCTTTTGTTGTCAATTCTCAAATTGAAAATGGTTGACTTGACCCCAATTATATTGTTTGGGCCATAATAGGACTAATAACAAAAAGATCATTATAGGACACAAATAATTGCAACCCAATCTCAACTATTATCAATTTATCATGTAAAACTAAAAAAAGATGTATCAAACTAATACTTGATTATCTCTAATTTGCTGATTTTGTGGTTATCTTTTTTGTTTAGTTTGATTTCCTTATTGCAATAGATCTTTAATTTGTAGGTACTAGAGTGTACCCGTGCTCATGCACGGGTAGTTATTAAAGGGTGGTTATTGGTTTTGTTTTTTTTAAAAAAAAAAAAATAGAGGGCTAAATTTTATTTGAATAATATGGGTGGTTTTGAGTAAAAATGGTGGTTATTGATTATTTTTTTCAAAAAAAAAAATAGAAGAGCTAGAATTGCAAGGATGAGAATTTGAAGAGTTGTAAATAAAAGTTGGTGAAAAAAAAAAAAAAAAAAACCTCTACAATTATATATTATATATTATACATCTAATTATACGTAGAGATACAATAGCACCTAATTAATAGAATAACTAGATGAAGCCCGTGCGATGCACGGGTCAGTCTATTATTTTTTAAATTTTTTTTTTTCATATTTATGTGATTACATTTGTTATTTTATTTGTTGTACGTAATATATCATTTTCTCCGTATTTGTTTTAAAATATTAGATAAAATTTCTAATCTCAAAAGATAATATTCCGTATTTAATTAATGTAACCATTAAAATCTCATTGGTCAATTATGCTTATGTGACACTTGAATTATTTATTAAATATAACTTTAACTAATCTTAGGTGGCATAATCCTATTGTAACGTTTTAAAAAAATTAATCCCATGTGGCGCTCTAATAATTTTTTAAAAATAAAAATCCTACGTGGTGCTCTAAAATCTCGGGAAAAAACTCCCCTTATATATATTAGACTAATGTAAGCCCGTGCGATACACGGTTTTTAAATATTCATTTATGTATATATATATATATATATATATATTTGTAATTTCTTAATATTTTTTGTTTTTATTTTCTATTCTATTATTTTAACATTAATTTAAGATAAAATATTTTGTTAAGTTTAAAATTATTCTTGTTCAAATTTTACGTATATAGAACTTGAACTTATAAATTGAAATAAATATTATTTCATTCATATGATAGTTAGATAAAATCATTAAATCAAAATATATTTTTTAATTTTTAATTATTTGTTAAAATAATATAAATCTTAATGTAAAAGATAATATAATAGATAATTTTTGTTTTTTTTTCATTATTTAAATCTTAAATTACTATTTTTTGTTTTCAATTCTCAAATTTCATTTGTTAATTTTTTCTTAAATGGAGACTGAAAATTTAAATTCTAAATTAATATATAAATCTAATTTTTCATTGGTCGAAATATTACTTTTGCTTATGTGGCGTGCAATGCACGAATTTTTATTTACATTTTGTATATAAATATTTTTTTGGTGATATCTTAATTGTTTTCTTGCATTATAAGTTTTAAAAATTTTGTATGAAAATATCATATCATCAGATTTTTACATAAAACCATTAACATCAAATGATAATTTATATTTTTTAAATATCAAAATATAATTTTTAGTTTTTTAAATAATATAAATCCTAATATCTAAAGATAATTTTTAGTTTTGTAACAAATAAAAATGATAAAATTAGTGTTCTTAAATAATTAAAATCCTAATAAATTACTATTCGTCGTTTTTACCTACGTGGAAAAAATTTAAAATTTCATTCGTCACTTTTGTTTAGGTGGCGAGTGATTTTTTTAATTCTAAAATAAAATAGAAATCTAATTTTTAATTGGTCGAAAATATACCTTTTCTTATGTGGCGCTTCCAATGCTATCCAAAAATGCCTACTTTATTTATATATATTAGATTTATTGATTATTTTTTTGTTCATATGATACTTTTTTTTTTAATCATTTTGAAATTGAACTCAAAATTATCATCAAGAAGCATTTTTACCTATTATTTATTATTATTGCTATTTTTCTAAATTTAATTTTAATTATTGTTGCTTAATTAGTGGCCATGAATAAGTATTGGTAAACCATTGTCTGACGACAGTTCACCCGAGACTTCTCTGTACGTACTTATAAATTATTTATCCGTTAATTAATGAAAAATTCCTCCTTCCCTTCAAAAAAATCTCTTTTATTGGGAATTAATATCGAATAGTTATTTTTCCTCGATTATACCTATACGGAGTATGAACTAACTTTTCAAAAGTGGACTATCTTCATGAACTTGTCAAAAATTATATATCCCCTTTTTCCACAAAGTGTAATTAAACATTTATGGGAAAGTATCAACAAATTATTAAAATTACCTTAAAACCCACTATGGTCAATCAATTCTTAATCCAAACTAGGCACAAAATCAAGTATCACAATAAAGTAGTATCTTCAGAATTAATTTATGTTACTAAGTCAAATCCTATCTGATTTCGTCATAAGTTAGCATTTTTTTTCTTAATTTTTGTAGTCATAAACAAGAAGTTACTGCAATCCATCCGAAACTGCAAAATAATGACTACCATTTAGTCACACCCACTATCTTCACCACTCTCCCACATTTCAACCCATAAACTCCCTTCTTCTAGGCTAAATTTCCTCAATTTCTTATCTATTTAAAATTTAGTTTCATAAAAATTTGAAAAAAATGGTACAAAATCCCTTCAAAAGCCATAGAAAAACCCCATCAAATCCAAAAGTTCTTTCACATTCTCGCAGTATTTCTACCATTCCAAACAACCAAAAGAGCATCAGCTTCATGCCAAAGTTTTTCCTTAAGACTCTCCATAGGAGGAAGCCGAGCCACCGTCGTTCCATCTCAGGTCCGAGCAGTATTGGTGGCAGCAAATATCTCAAAGATTCTGGTGCCAAGAATGGTGAGATCAAGGTAGAAAAAATCAAGAGGATCAACAAGTTTTTTCAAAAGAAAAACAAACTCATGCAGCTTATACCGCCTGTTAAACGAGTAACCTCCATGATGTCTATCTTGTTTAGGAACAACACACAACGTGATCAAGATAACCAATGCGAGGATCATGAAGCTAGTAAATTGGATAAGCAAGGCTCGAAAAAATCGAGTTTGAAAGCGGTTCCTAGTAGTGCTGCTAATACATCAAAAAACTGTAAGTGTGGTGTTGGTGATGTTGCAAGCCTTACAGTAAATGGTGAGAGGATAAGTAAGGTGAAATCTGTGGGAAAGAAAGGGGAGAAGAAAGTGGAGGCAAAAGGAGGGTTGAAGATCAAAAGGATTATAAAGGTGAAGATCAGAGAACGAGGGAAGGCCGAGAAAAGATTCGAGCTTTGCAAGAAAAAGATACTGATGGGAGAGAAGTGTAGGCCTCTTCATGGTAGCCTTCAGTATGACAAAAATGGTGTTCTGGTTCCTGAAGATTTTGCCTGACAGTAGAATGTTAATTCTACCAGTGATTGTTAATTTGTTATAGGAAATACAAAATTATCCTTAGCTTTGATCTTTCATATGCATAAAATTAGTGGTAATTCATGTTGTTTTCTATGTTATAATTGTAGTGTTGTCATTATGAAATTGAAGATGCTATCAATTCATATCATAAAATTGTCTTGAATCACAGCTTTGATGCATATTATTTTACAAAAAGACTGCAAATTTTGGTCTTTTAAGTCAAATACTAGTGAATGAATTTCAGCATGAAACTGCCAGACAGGTCAGATAAATTACTGTAGTGTCATGAAACAGCTGAATGCAGATAATTACTCCAGTCTAATAGAATGCAGTCTTTCTCAATAGCATCAAATGCAATGTGTAACACTTTGGGCTGACCAAAAACAGGGTTATACTCTGTATAAATTGATGATAGCCAGTTGTAACAGAAATCATACGAGTATAAACATTTGAGAAATGGGTTATACAATCAACCTTTGGCAAAGAAAGTATGGATACATACATTTACAATCATATGTATCTATAACTTTAATGGTTTCAACCCAAGTTTAGCTCGAAGCTTGTTTGCTTCAGCAATTTCTGGATCAGGATGGTCTGTGCCATCATCCTTCTTTTCCTTCTCCTTCTCCTTCTCTTTCTTCTTCTTCGTCTTCTTTGATTCCTCACGCGCACCATTATCCTCATCTCCATGCCTTCTAGGGCTGGGACTCCTACCATGCCTCTTACGGTCACCCTCACGGTCCTTGCGATCCTTACTCCTACTCCGGCTTCTTGAGCGGCTCCTCCGCCTACCACGATCCCTGTCACGCCTATCCCTATCACGGCCATAATCCTTTTCATCTTTGATGCGATAACGATCTCGGTCTCGATCCCTATCCCTGTCCCGAACCAGTTGTAACAGAAATCATACGAGTATAAACATTTGAGAAATGGGTTATACAATCAACCTTTGGCAAAGAAAGTATGGATACATACATTTACAATCATATGTATCTATAACTTTAATGGTTTCAACCCAAGTTTAGCTCGAAGCTTGTTTGCTTCAGCAATTTCTGGATCAGGATGGTCTGTGCCATCATCCTTCTTTTCCTTCTCCTTCTCCTTCTCTTTCTTCTTCTTCGTCTTCTTTGATTCCTCACGCGCACCATTATCCTCATCTCCATGCCTTCTAGGGCTGGGACTCCTACCATGCCTCTTACGGTCACCCTCACGGTCCTTGCGATCCTTACTCCTACTCCGGCTTCTTGAGCGGCTCCTCCGCCTACCACGATCCCTGTCACGCCTATCCCTATCACGGCCATAATCCTTTTCATCTTTGATGCGATAACGATCTCGGTCTCGATCCCTATCCCTGTCCCGATCTCTATCTCGGTCCCTATCCCTATCTCGGTCTCTATCTCTCCCTCTTCCACGTTCTCTATCATAGTCACGATCATAATCACGGTCATAGTCCTTATCCCTAAAGAACAAAAATGAGATTGTGAGCATCACCGATTCTTTAGTCAGTAACTCATATTACAGTTGGAGAAGAGATCAAATCAGTAGTATCTTTGTTTACCAGACAAATGAGGATGAAAAATACATTTTTAAGTATGTATGACCCATCATACTTCTCAACTGCACACTGCCAATGCAGAGAAACCTGGCAGGATCATCATATTTTACTTTTGGAAGCTGCTCTAAACCTCAGCATGACATTGATTACCATGAAGATACCACAAAGTTTAATTTATTTTACCGATCTATACGGTTGTGTGTGTGTGATTAGTGTATAATTAGTGAGTTGTGACTTAAAGTGGAGAGCAGCTTCCGCATGAGAGTAGTAAAGCACATGTTGCACAAAAAGATGATGCATAAAAGAATAGGGAACTCAAGACACAATTTAGTCTTGGGACACATAATCTACATGCAATAATATCAAATGGACAACATAAATATTCCAATATCCATAAAGATGGATACATCAGAAATATGTAATATACTACAGTGAAATTAATATTTCCACAATGCAAATTAAGATGGTTGCAAAGAAAGTGATTTTAATTTGCAGCTAAAACAAGTTAATTGAAAAGACATCATATTGCAGCATCGAACAGAGAATCTTAGCGTGAGTAAATTTACTAGTAATAAGAAATATTGGAATAACATGACTAGTCTGTCAGAGACAAGACAAATTGAATAATGTCTCGAGTACAAACCTGTATCTGTGACTATCACGCCTCCTATCCCTATCTCTCACAGGACTCCTACCGCGATAATCCTGTTGAACAGTAACAGAAACAACTGAGTAAGAAAAGGAATAAACAAAGAGTCATTTGAAACAGATTATTCAGATGAGGAAGGATACTTGAACCTTTTCATGTTCATCAACATCTACATCCATCTCATCTTCTTCTTTTTCTTCCTCCTCTTCAAAATCATCTTCCAGGGCACTTCTTCTGGGTTCCAGAGCACCAACATTCTCAAGATTCCATCTGTTCGTCAGGAACTGATGAGTTAGGTACTATCCTATACAAACCAAAAGACCTCTGAGAATAAAACAGGACATGTGCTAACGCAAAGTCCAGAACATATACAAACACATACAACATAAGATAGCAATTTTCTTTCAAGGAATAAAGATCTAAAGACAAAACGGTTATCGGTGATATTTAAATACATAATAAATTCATATACTCTGGGATAATAGATACAGAATAATTACAAGTTTGAACACACCAACATTTTTGTAAGTTGCAACAAGTACATTATATATTACGAAGTACTTTACAAATTCTGACAAGAAATTCAACTAATTTACACAATCAAATCTGCCAGACATTAAAAGTTGTTACTTGTTAGCCTATATCATCTGTTAATCAGCTCAATGTACCTCTCTTTCAAAAATAAAATCGCTATATGTTCATATTATCTTCATCAAAAGCCCGTTACTATTCACTAATAAGAACCAAGCAAGGCTTGGATTAGTGATAAGATTTCCATCTACCATGAGATTGTGTGATCAAATCCAACTAGGGGACTCCGTGTTCCCCCCCCCCCCCCCCCCTACTCCTAACTCCTAAGGGGCCTTGCCTGCTAGACCATATCAGATTGACCTATGAGAGGTTTTGGCTTGGTAGGGCCTTATCCTTACCTCTAAAAAAAAGATCATTATGAGAACTGACAACTTTTGAATCTAATTGAATTCCCAAAATACATCTGAACGAGGCTCCACAACACTAGTCATGGGCACTTCAAGAACCAATTAACCCTTCTCAAAATGAGTTTCACAGCCTTACTTCTAGTATGAATTTGTCATTCTTACTACCCATAAGGCCATAAGACATAGCACTATTATTTATTCCTAGTCGTCAAAATTTTAGGCAGTGTACCAGCGACATCATTTGGGCACAAGATTGGGAAATCAATATTAGGTTAACCTAGAATTGAACAAAACAATTACAAGGATTCAATCAGCATTGCATGGACATAAACTAGCACTCCATAAGTCCGTAACATCCTAAAAATTATTAAAACAACAATAATAAACTGACAAAGCCTACTATCCATGTTAAAAATATACATTGTTCATTACTCAAAAAGAGAGCTCAAGGTTTGTTAAAGTGGGACTAGCAGATGTACTACAGCAAACCATGAGAAACCACAAATGAACACATAGGATCTCTTTACTGTTAAGGACTGCAGGACTTGTTAACTATAAGGGTCAAACAAACCAAAAGCACTTCAAAATCAAAGGAAGGAAATTTGGCATATACACAGCTAGCACCGATCATATTTCAGCACAATTAAACAATCAAGTAAAGAGAATGTCACCTTTTCTTGATGCGAGGCATGGCAATGTCACATGAATAGTCTTTAGTCAAAAGCTCGTCTATGAATTCGTCCACATGAGTCAACAAGAACTCTGTTGCCAAACAAATAGATTAGTCAAAACCCAGACTGATAGTGTAAGCAGAAACCTAATATGCATATGGACAGCATATAACTTACGCCCATCCGGTTTTTTCATCCGCAGCTTCCGATAATCATTGTACAGAGGCTCTAGATACAAATAGATATCAGAATCCGTTCCAGTAAGGCGTAAATAGAACGCCCCAAGTATCCTCACATACCTGCATTTACAATAACCACACTCAACATTGAACCATGAAATGAACATATACACATTAACAATTTAACATAACACCCTCTGCATCCATAAATTTTCCCAACCACCCACTTAACCATAAATTAACCCAGAAATTCAGAACACAATTCAAACTAATAATTGCAACAAAATAGCAACCTTCACATGCTACTACTAAACTAACAGTATAATTCATAATTTACTTTCAACCTCAAAAAACACACTGAAATTCTTCAAATTAGCAAAAAAACGAATTAAATTAGAGAATCGAGATTTACTTATAATCTTCATTTTTGATAAACTCGACGACGATATCTTTCTCAGGTTGAATTTGGAGCATCTTCATAACAAGGCACATGAACGGCGTAGGTTTACGATTACCGCCATAAGTGCCGCCGATATGGTCGAGTTCCATAGCTTTGTCGACGAGAGTTTCAGCGGTGAGACCGAAGCATTGTTCTTTCCAGTAAGTGTTTTGGTAGATCTTCGTTCGAACTATCTTTTCGACCAAATTCTGTGGATTTGTACCTCTTATGCTCTTCGCTAGTGGGTCCGTACGATTCGCCATTGTTGAATTTTGAAGGTCGATTCGTAAACCCTAACCCTAGATTGAGCTTAGCTCGGAGACGAGCAAAAGCTTTTCTAGTTTTCTTCCCCCCTTTTTTTTGGTCTTTCTAACTCTAACCTGGATTAGTATGAAGAAGGGAGGTGCGATTAACTGGTGTCGGGTTATACAATGATTCGACCCAATTCACTCTTTGGGTGCGGTCTAAAATATACAAGTACTTCATGTATACAGAATTATTGCTAAGGGTCTGTTCTCATTGACTGAATTCAGCTGAACTGAATTGAAATTAATATTTTAAAAGAGAACGAAATTAGGAGCTGAGCTGAGCTGAATTGAACTGAATTTCAACGTATGAGAATAGGCCCTAAGTCACTCTGTTTCATATCAATCACAACATTCGTAATGATAGACTTTACACGTAATTTAAGGAAAGTTATAGGATGGAGTCTTAGATATTAGAGAAATCTTTTGAAAAATTGGTTGTACAACCATTGTGAATTTGTCTTAATGATCAAAAGTTATCCCGACATAAAAGTTACCTTTTTTTTGAAGAAACCGGCAGAGAATATTATTAAAGTAAGTCAATTTCCGCCAAGGTTAGCAAACTTTGCGGAAAAGGACCAAAACACACAAATTCATCAGAGTTTCTAGTGTCCCACCTAGCTACCAAATGAGCTAAGGTATTCCCTGCCCGATTTACATGAGAAATAGAAAAATAATCAAAAAACATAGAACTAGCAACAATATCATCAATCAACAGGAAGAAAGGGGAAAAACCCAACGCCTTCTGTTTTACTCCCGTGACCACAGACAGAGCATCACTTTCAATCTCCACACTTGACAGACCCATTCTCCTTGCGATACTCACGCCAAAAAGCACAGCAGCAGCTTCGGCCTCCCTAACAGCCCACCCCATCTTGCCTCTCTTTACAGCAGCAGCACGCACCATGCCTCTGTCATCTCTCACAACCACACCCAACTGGACTTCACTTCCCACCATGGCATCACAATTTATCTTCATAATGCCAGGATCAGGGCAACACCAAGAATTGTTTGCTGATGGAGCAGCACGACCCACCTGCGGACAGACCTTCACAGAGTATGCATTATACTCTTGGACCATTTTGGCCATCCCAATAGCCACCAAAGTAGGAGTGAAAGGTTCATCATCAAAAGTAGCTTTGTTCCTACAATGCCAAGCTGCCCAACAGAGGGATGCGATAGTAGAGAGCTCCTCCTTCGTAGCTCTGTCACATAGCCACAAGAATCTGGTTGTAAAACTTTCACTGGGAGCTTGATCTATTAGACCCATAAAGGAGCTAGTAGCCCAAATTTCCTTAGCTGCTGAGCACTCAAAAATAGCGTGGATAACCGACTCTTCCCCACAACCACATATTGCACATAATTTATCATCAATTACATGGCGATAAACCAGCCTTTCTCGAACCGCAAGAAAACCTTTACAGGCTCTCCATAAAAATTGTCGTAGCTTAGGCGGAGCATTCAGATTCCAGATTATCTTCCACACCTTATCCCAAGTATCACCAGAGTCAAAGTTACCCCCATTTTTGCAGAGCCAATACCCTGATCGCACACTGTACTCTCCATTTTTGTTGGGCCACCAAAACATAGAGTCAATCGGGTTCCTTGTTGACAGGGGAATAGACAAAACCAGAGCACGTTCATCAGCAATAAACGTATTATTCACTGCTTCAACATCCCAGCAATTACAAGAGTGGTCAATCAGATCAACAACGCAAAGTTCCATATTACTGTCAACTGATGGAGTTGGAACTAAAGTGGATGTACTACCCGGTAACCAAGCATCACACCAAACATTAATTGCACTACCATTTCCAACCCTCCATTTAAGACCATCAAGCAACAAGGATTTGGCACACCACATACTACGCCAAGCATAACTAGGATCATATCCTACATTTGCTATCAACACATCCCCCTTCTTAAAATACTTCGCCTTAAGCACCGAGTGTAACAAAGATCCCGTATTATGGTGAAGCCTCCAAAATTGCTTTGCAAGTAAAGCTCTATTAAAACATCGAAGATCACGGAACCCCAACCCCCCATTACCTTTTGGTTGACAAAGAAGATCCCACCGTTGCCAGTGCATCTTTCTAGTAGTATCATTCGAGCCCCACCAGAATTTTGCTAGAAGAGAGTGAAAATCATCGATCAAAGTGTCAGGAATTTTGAAGATACTCATCATGTAAGTTGGGATTGCTTGGGCCACAGCTTTGATAAGTATTTCTTTACCCGGTCTTGAAAGCAATTTCTCCTTCCATCCCTGTAGCTTTTTCCATAATCTTTCCTTGAGCCCTGCAAAAATTACCTTTTTTGATCTGCCAATAATTGTAGGAAGGCCTAGATATTTTTCATGTCGCTCAACCTCCTGTACTCCTAGAATCTCAATAATTTCCCCCTTCCGAACAGTACTAACTTTTTTGCTAAAGGTGACCTCGGTCTTGCTTAGATTGACTTTCTGACCCGATGCCCTCTCATACTTGCTGATAATGTCAGCTATAACGGAGCATTCTTGCGCATTGGCTCTAGCAAAAAGTATACTGTCGTCGGCAAAAAATAAATGTGAGACCCGGGGAGCCCCTCTACAAATCCTCGCACCATGAATAAGCTTATCAGAAGCGGCCTTATTCAATAAACCCGAGAAGGCATCAGCGCAGAGTAAAAACAAATACGGGGAAATAGGGTCCCCTTGCCTCAACCCTCTCGATGGAGTAACAGAACCCGAAATGTGTCCATTAATCTTAAAAGAAAAATTGACACTCTCAAGGCAGTCCATGATTCTGTTAATCCAAGCCCCAGAGAAACCCATCTTTTCCATCACCTTCACCAGAAACACCCATTCAACCCGATCATAAGCCTTACTCATATCCAGTTTCATCGCAATGTTTCCCTCCTTCCCTTCCCCTCCTCTCTTCATGGCATGGAAAATCTCAAAAGCAACAATTGCATTATCAGTAATGAGGCGTTTAGGAACAAAAGCACTCTGATTCTGGGAGATCACATCACCTAAAAACCCCTTCAATTTGTTGGCCAAAGTCTTCGAAATAATTTTGTATATGACATTACAACAATTAATAGGCCTAAACTCAGAGATTAATTTAGGATCCTCCACTTTCGGAATAAGCACAACACAAGTGTTATTTATTTCCTTTAAACCCGCCTCACCCCTCCACCACTTTTTCACAAAGCTAATGATATCATTCCCAATAATATGCCAAAATTTCTGAAAAAATAAAGCATGCATACCATCGGGGCCGGGAGCTTTATTCGGATGCATCTGGAATAAGGCTTCCCTAACTTCTTCACCTGTAGGCTCAGCATCAAGCATTGCATTCATCTCATCAGATACAACCTCCTCTATGCCTTCCAACGCCCCTTGAAATCCTATCGGTGAACTTGTTGCGAAGAGATCATTAAAGTAAGCCTCAATGAGTCGTTCCAAATCCACACGTTGGTGAAGTACCACTCCACTTGAGTCCATTAAACCAGAGATACGATTTTTTGCTCTTCGTTGGCTAGCTTTATGGTGAAAATATTTTGTGTTTTTATCACCATCTCTAAGCTCATTTGCTCGGGCTCTAGCAAACCAAAAAGATTCTTCCTACAAATAGAGAGAGTCAAGCTCCTCGGATAAGTTTTTGCACAAGTCCAAGGTCGGACCATCCATTGCACCTTCCTTCAACTCACGCAGCTTTTGTTCGGCCTTTTTTATTTTTTTCTTGATCAAGCCAAAAGTCTTCCCTGCCCATGAACTCAAGTCTTCACCACATCGGGCAATTTTTTGATTTATATCCATCGCAAGACTCGTATGCCAACTTCTATCCACAATCTCCCCACATTCTTCCCGAGAGAGCCAAAGAGGCTCAAACCGGAAGCTCTTTCCATGTGCACTAGAATCATCTCTTTTCTTGACAGTCAACATAATTGGAGCATGATCACAGCTGTAAATAGGGAAATTTCGGGCTTGATAATCTGGGAACAAAGATACCCATCCATCATCAGCAAGAAATCTATCCAACCGTTCACGCACATAAGTCGACATAGAATTCCCTCTTTCCCAAGTGTAAATGCTACCTTTGAACCCCAAATCTCGAAAGCAACAAGTATCGATAGCATCTCTAAATGCATCCATGAGCCTCTCACTTCTAGGAACACCACCATCCTTCTCACTCAAGCTAGTTATTTCATTGAAATCTCCAAACATAATACATGACAAGCTGTTTTTTGATTTTAGAGAGGCCATCAATGACCAAGTATTATGTTTTTGCGCTTGTTCCGGCCACCCATAAATGCCAATAGCTCTCCAAATAGGGGAGTTATTACCATCAAGTACATCTACCTCAAAGTGATGATCAGAATACGAGACCACATTTGCATTTATATTTTTCCACCAAAAACCCATACCACCCGAATTACCAACACTACTAACACATAAGCCATAAGAAAAGCCACATCTGTTTTTTATTTTATTTAAAGTAGTACTATCAATCATAGACTCCATTACAAAAACGAAATTTGGCCTTTCCCTCCAACATTTATCTTGGAGGGCACGAACTCGCCTCGGGTTGCCAAGCCCGCGGCAGTTCCAGCTTATTATTTTCATGGCTTTTCGAGGGTTTGGACATTCCCAATACCCTCTACTTCATTAACAGGAAAAACAGAAGATTTATCACTAGCACACATTTTTAACTTTTTTTCAGAAAAATTAACAGTAGCATCATGATTGTTACCAATGACCTCTTCTACATTTCTTTTCTTTGAGCCAGTGGGATTTCCACAACTTTCTGATGTGTCCATGCAAGCAACACCTTCCCTCCTTCCTTTTTTATGTGTCTTCTTGGAGCAAGTAGACGCATAAATTTTTTCATTTAGTAACATCCCATCAGCAGCTTCATACTCCTTCATAATCTCGTCCCCACCACGCATAACAGAAGCATACCCTGCCACTCCCACGGAGTCTTCACTAGCTTTACCCTTCTCCTCCAACAAAGCTTTTGGTCGTAGTACCATTTTACCACTTCCATTGTCCTCGACAGCAACCAGAGCCACAGAACGCGGTTTAGGAGAAGCCACATTGAGCTCACCAGGGGTAGAGAACAGAAGCTTTCTAGCTGCCCCCGGAGGTCCCAGCCTAATGACTGAAGGATCATTATAATCCGCCCTCGGAATTCTTCTCTTCATCATCAGATTTGCAGCCCATTTTCTTTCTTTTTCACGGTCCATGGCAGAGACTTTTGGACGGTGTGGTGAAGCAGACAAATACGGACCATATTGAAACACCAACGGCGATTCATCATCACACTTCTCCTTCTCTACACAATCCTTATCAATGTGCCCCAACAGACCACAAAAAAAGCAGAAATCCCCAAGCCTTTCATACTTGAATCCTATCCACTTGGTAGCCCCCGACTCCATAGCAACCTTCAACCCCCGTCTAAGCGGTTTGGTGATATTCACCAACACCTTCATCCTCATGTACTCCTCCCACCCAAGAGGGTCAGACTCATCAACCTCCAAGCACTCACCAATACAATCACCCACCTCCCTAGCAAAACGAGATGTTCGTTTTCCAAAGCTACCCTTTTAAGTGGGTAGAATTTATATTGTAGTAAGTGAAAGTAACTATGTTAGACTTACCCTTAACCCTTGTAAAGCTATTTCATTCTATTTACTAAAAATACGGTAAGAAATTTATTTTCATTTTTCTTGCCATCAATTTTCAAAATTATCATAATATTAATCACTTAGCAATTATTAATTCATTAATTGACATATATTTTTAAAAACCAAAACCACAACAATACCAAACAAACCCTGATTAGGTTTGGCATGAGAAAGAGAGAAAAAAAAATAATAAAAAGAAAAAAGTAGTACTAAATCTATACAATTTTTTTTTTTTACAAAAAATCTATACAATTTCAATTTGTTTTTTATAAAAACAACACAATAATATTTGATATTATTGTATTTTTACAAGTCCAAATAGTAAGATTATCGTCCAAAACTCCAAATCAGTTGAATGCTGTCCCAGACTGATTTACATTCTGCCTGCAAAAAATTTCTTTCACCTTCAGACTATTCCTGATTTCAGTCTATTCGCCTTCGGACTGAAAGGAACCTTCACCTTCAGACAGCAAACAATTTCTTTGGCCCAAGATTCACATCACCCCAAGCAAACACAAAAGAAATACATGCTTCCTTTTTTTTTGGGTGAAAGAGGGGGGAAAACCCCAACAAAAGAAATACATGCTTATAATACTGCTTGATTAACGATTCATTCCCTTGCAGAGCAATTGCTCAAAGCATCTGTAAATCTTCTAGTAATACAATGTCATCAAGACAGAAGAACTCATATACAATTTTCTAAAATACAGAGCCCAGTTCACTTTCAATTGGACGAGATAATGATACAAGAATGCACCTCTCTAACCAATTCTGTCTAAACATTGTGTCTTTATCCTTGCTGAGAAAACATTATCTGAAGATCACAATCCTAGAGTCTACTCACTAAACTGTAGTAAACTAGTACACTAAATAAAGAATTTCAACAATGTACAGACAGGATTTTCTAGAGAGGTTCATCTTTGTATTTGATCAGGAGTGTGGCTGCTTGTAGCAGATGATGAGGCCGTTCTGCCATTTAGCAACCCATTATCGGCAGGTGGAGACACTCCCCACTTGCCTTCTGACTCGGCTGGCTCTATCACTTTAACGGTTCCATCACTCAACCCTACAGCAATCTGAAAGGGTTCTTGTGGGTGGGCAGCTACCACTAGCGCATAAACAGCTTGGCTCCTAAAACAAGTAGAGACAGATTAGATGAGACTAATATAAATATAGAATCTACATCTACCACATAACCCTTGTGGTCAGCAACTCAAAACAAAGCAGCATTGCATATGTCAACGTCTCAGGTACTTGGTCTTTCTTCACTGAATAATTGAGAAAAATTACACATACCCAAGAAACAAAATAAACTCAAGTGCATAACCAGCTAAAACTTCAGGACTTTATTGTGATATTAACCCTCTCAAGATAAACACAAACAATAGTTCAGGTACTAATAATGAGAGTCGGAATTTGATCATATGGATTATATTTTTAAATAAATAATGCAGTACTGTATCAATAGAATGAAATATAATGTTCAACATTACAGATGGTAAAGTCTTTTTACTCACCCATTCAATTGAGCCTGAGAAAGGTATGCTGAAGGGCCCACACGGCATCTAAGTTTCAAAGTGTCCGCATCAAATACTCCAATGTTGCCATCACAAAAAGAAGCATAAACTATCATACTATTGCACGAGTATGCTGCATAGGATATTGGTGCAGACAATGCATCCTGGGGAACCCACTGCAATATAAGAAGGCATAGAAGAATCACAACTGATCTTTTACAATCAACCTCAAAGCAAAACATAGTTAAACCACTCTGTTATACCTGTCTAATGCATTCCATTTTAGAGGCATCATATATTGCTAGCTGGGTTTCATGGAACACTAGCAAACGAGTCTGGTCAGAGTGAAACTGGACTCGTGTATCACCAGTAGCTGCCTTACCAGCTGGAAGTTGTATTGTGACAGTCTTCCTCTTCTCCCAGGTATCAATGCTCCAGACACACAGCTGTAGTCATATATCCACCATTATAATAGTGAAAAAGACACTTTATTATAAGTCATAGTAGCATACATCAACAGTATCAGGTTAATATATTGTCATTTGAAAGCAATTGAACCTCATATACAGAGAGATTGACTGCCTCTGAATGCAGCATAAAAACCATATATTGATTATTCAAAAAATAAGTAAATAAAATTTCAACACTTGGTATAAAATGTACTAGGAATGGAGCAATTTTCTTAGGTAGTAGTTATAACAAGTAATCGTTATCCAAACTACCCATAGAGAGCCATCGCCGCCTAGTGCCCAAATCGGAAAGGAAAACACATACAGAAATAATAATTCTAAGGAACAACTAGACCAGAACCTTAGCCGGCCCTGTTAGTCATAATAAGTAATCGTTATCCAAACTACCCATAGAGAGCCATCGCCGTCTAATGCCCAAATCGGAAAGGATAACACATACAGAAATAATAATTCTAAGGAACAACTAGACCATACAACCCAAGTAAATATTCTTCACTGGTGACCTGGCCACTTCATTTGTAAACACTCTAGTCTATATCAATATATCTCTTCCAAAATTACAAAAGTTAAAACCAAAAGGTTGTATTAACTTCCCAAAAGAGGTCGAATATTGCCTACCTGAGCATCAGCCCCAGATGATACCAGGATACCAAGAATGGTTGAAAATGCTAAACCACTAATGCGCTTCACGTGACCCTTCAATTTTGATTTAACCTGAAATTAAGAGGTTGAATAAACCTTAAATAGATGGCATACTAATATAAGAAAACACTATAAAGAAGTTACTTTGCAATTGAAAATAATTACCTCGTCTACTCTAACATTGTATATGTGAATGGTTGAGTCCTCCATTCCAATTGCTATGATGTTGTTGTCTTGGGGATGGAATGCCAAGAAAGTTGAGGCAGGCGGAGGAGGCATGAATGTCGTCATGACCTGAAATTGCAAAATAATTAGTTGCCCATGAAGTCCATAATAAAGCTGAACTATAGAACAGCAGGCATACTTTACATTAATAATCATAAATATAAATACCTTAAATGTCATCATGTTAAACAATGACACCTTTCCACCAGCAGCTGACATTACGTATGAATCATTTTTCGAAAGTGCTATGCATGGTACAGCTTCTTCAGCGTTGACACTTGGGACATCATTAGTCATAAGAAGACCGCTGCTTGGTTGCCAATGTTGCGGAACCACACTGGCAGTGGCCTATTGAAAATTGAAACTCAACAATTTTAGCAACAGTTCATTCAAAGATTTCAAAAACATATTTGATGAAAACAGAAACTCTTCCATTACCTTCCCGTTAGGGTTTTGCTCACTGCGACTCCACTTCCAGATCTTCTGGATACCATTTGAACCAAGCGCCAAAACCCCAATACCATTATTGGTGTAAAGAAGTCGAGCAACCTAGAGGCATGCAACATTCAGATAAGAAAGAGAAATTCTGTGCACAGCATATGATTTTAAAGAGTCGATTAACAAACCTTGCTGAAGCTGTCCATGCTTTCTGGTAAAGTCACCAGCCTACACTGAACAGGCTCCACGATTTCAGCCAACTGCCAAGGCTTGATTTTAGTCTCAATTGCATCTTCGGCCATCCGAGCCTTTTCCATGTTTCCATTCTGAAGAAAAAGGGAATCCAAAACTAAGCTAAAATACAATGATGCAAAGGAACATGAATAGAGAAGAAAATCCAGGTACAATGAAATGGGATGGCTTTCATTACAAAAGAATGTACAACGGTTTTTTTTGTCCAAGGTTTCTCAGACACAATTATGCTCCGTAGCACATGCTACATCAAAACTAACGATTCCAAATAAGTACTCACCACAATTGGATAGAATGTTCATGAGTCATTGCAGAAAATTGAGACAAGCACATATGAGAATTAGGAGGACAAGCACAGAAACACACATGGTCAATCTAATATGCTTGGCAAGTTTAGTGGTCTTGGCCTCGAGGCATTACAAAAAGAGATCAGAAATATAATAAGATTTAGACAGCTACTAATAATTGCTGCTATATAAATTTAAATCATTGAAGGTTACCTTGATAGCAGCAGCTTCAATAGGTGTCCTCAGTGCTTCAAATTGTGGGGCTTCTACAGTCCTCAATAAACGAAGACCAGCTGCAGTTGCGAGAATTTTGATTCCATTATCTGCAGTGGAAACAGCAAGAAGGTTCCCTTCCTTGTTGAATCTCAACCGTGGAAGATTCTGAAACGCATTTCAAAACATAACATAAGCAACAGCACTACATCCTACTTGTGGGAAGAGGGGACTTTCCCATGATATATAGACAAATCCAAAGATGCTAACCGGAAGCCCTCCCTCTGCATCTGTTTGAGCGAGTACACTGACATTATCCATGTCCCAAAACTTTATCTGATGATCTTCCCCTGCAGCTAGAAAATGATTTTGTGTTGTGTCAAATTGCACAACGCCATTTGATTTCCTTCTAAATCCAGTGTATGTCCTTTTTATTGCCCCTTCACTCTCATTCCACTCAACCAGGAAAGATTCTCCATCTTTACTAGTTCCACACGAAAATAATCTGCAATACAATAAGACAGGTGTAGGTAAAAACATCACATGGCATCAACTCCATGCTATGTCAGAGATCCTAAAATTGGGAATCCTGATGGACTGAATCCTTTTTACAAGACAATTTTCACAAATTTATCCATACCTAGTTCCATCAGCACTGTAAAGCATTGTAGTACACCAGTGTCCAGGAGCATCATAGTCAACTTTAGACCCCGTATTATCATACAGCCAAGCTTTAATCTTCCCGTCAAATGCAGTTGAAAAAATGAACTGAGAAGGAAAGGAAGCAAATGAGCATAGTGTTACAAGAACAGGAAGCAGGATAGTGTCTTCAAGATTTTCAAGATTTAATAATCTACTAATTTACTAACAGGAAGCATGGGCTTAGTTCACAGCTCATCATCAATCAGATCAATTCATAATTTACTAATAGAAAAGAGAGTACAGTTTTAGACCCAAACATCACGTCTACTGTATGTATCACAATTATCAACTTCAGGGCTATTGGTTAGATACCTGAATGTTCTCCTTGTGATGAGGGCATATTGAGTAAACAGGTGCTTCATGGCCTTCAAGATTGAATAACTTTCTTCCTGATAAGTCCCAAACCTGTTTGATAGAAGCATTAGTAAGAAAGAGTAAAAACATCATAACCAGCATGCGAAATTGAACCTGAATATTAAAAACCTACTCCATTCTTACCTTAATGATCTTATCATCTCCACATGTTAGGACACAAAGTTGCTTGTTAGGATAAGCAAAAGCTAGATCATTCACCCCACCAACATGGGCATCAATCTGCAAGCTTAAGGATATATTGGTCAGGTTTGATGTTCAGAGTACAACTTAAACAAGCAAGATAATACTTCATTTACCTCCAACTGTTGTCGAAGATCATTTGGTCCAGAATAAGCATATAAATGGATCAGGTGCTTACTAAAGGCAGCTCCTGCAACAATGAACTGAATGAGACCATAGACGATGGAAACAGGAGCAAAAGATATTTTAAAAAAAAAGAAGCAGAAGCAGCAAGAAAAACAATTACAAAAACAAAAATAAGCAAGCAGACATACCCAGATAATTTCCATCAGGACTCCATGCAACTCGGCTGACTGATATTACATCTTTGACAAAGGCAGCCTGTAAAAACTCACAATCATTAGGCCTACAGACTGGGCTGGTTCAGCTACAAGAGCATGCAGTCATAAGTGTTGTATGTCCAAAAAAAAGTAGTAAGAGAGAGAGAGTGACACACACACACAAATATTAAGAACAAGAAAATTACTACAAGGTGATAGATTAACCTGGAATTGTAAAGAGCATGAAGCCATGTCCCAAACTTTGAAAGGCTTTGACACCAATTTCTCACGTGATGCAACCTCCCAAAGAGTAATTTCCGCGCTAGATGAACCAACTAATCCAAACATCAAAGTTAGCACAAGACATGAAAACAAAGTGCATGTATGGAACTACAATAAATGAATAGCCTTCATACCAAGCATCAATGTGGGATGAGAAGGATGGAAATCCATGCTTGTAACAGTTGAGCCTTGGTGCAAAGTAAAGGCCACCATTCTGGGGAGGTCATCAACAGACCAAGAAGCTTGTTGGCGGGGTGTTGGATACGTAACCTGAAAAGTAAAACAACAAAGAATATGCAGTAAGTAAACTGCCGATTAACATACTTAACATTGGAACCAACATGAAAAGTTAAGCCCAGAACAGAACAGTTACCTCCTCCACAGATTGCGCAGGACGAAGACGCTTCATCAGCTGTTCGTGATCAGGATTCTGATAATCAACCATGCCAAGTGTTGTAGGCGGTGTTCTTGGCCTTTTATGGATTGGGACTACCAAAAAAAAAAAAATACATATATAAATAAAAAGCTCAGGTTCTAAATAAAAATAAATAAATAAAAATGTCTACGAAGAAGCTGACACAAGTAAAGAAGAATATTCAGATACAAACGAGAAATTAAGTTTCCTTTTAAAGCCATCAACTCTTCCCCACTATTAAACAAAGCCAACATTAAGCTAAAATAGATGTTAGGGAGTTCCTCAATACATAAGGTGCCTCTATAGTTAAGAACAGTTAAACAGGAAGCCTCTTAACCAATTTCACCGGCCTCAATTATAATTACAAGTAAATATTCACAAACAGCTTATTATGTCAGTACCCACCTTGATTTGGGGGCACAGGAATGGATGATGCAGTCACCACTGCTGCTTGGACAGAAGAGGATGCAGCAGCATTTGCCATCCAACCAGCCAAAGCATTAGCACTAGCTGCAGCAGCTGCAGGTGTAGGCTGGAATGGCTGCAAGATAAAATAAGACATCATAATTGAGATTCATAATTTTTTAACTTATTCAGCAAACTTCAAAAAGAAAAAGAAAAGATAAAAAAAAACAAACAAACTAGCAAATGATTGTAGACAACATACACCATGAGCTCCTAGCTGTGTATAAGCAGCAGGCTTTGCAACAGCAGCAACTGGAAGAGTTACAGGAGCAGGTGCAACAGCTCCATTTGGAGGAGTGCACGTATGATCAGTGAACAATGTCTTGATATCAGGGTTTGGTCTGGGATTCTTACATAGCTGATGCTGCCAATTTAAGCTGCACAAATCAGAGAGTTAAAAAATCAGTAAACATATATACCCAATCTTGTTTGATAACAATCAGATACCAAATAGATCAAGTCTTTTTAAGAATATACATGACAATTAGGTGCGCATTAGTGCGCCTATTGAATACTTCTAGCCTAGAGCAAAAAAACGCGCTCTGCCCTAATTCCCTAGTGCCTAGACGCACCTTAGGTGTGCTTTTCAGAACACTGATCCTTCTGATTTTAAATTTTCTTCTACGGTTATGTGGTTCAAGAAGATTGACGTGTCATGTAAGGAAGACTAAATTAAGAATCAAAGTATTGTTTATTAGTATAATATGCTTTTCCAGTTCACGGTTCATGGGGGTGACTGGGTGAGTGAGAGCAACTTAGATAACACTATCCCTTACCCTAATCTTTTCCAT
Source organism: Chenopodium album (assembly GCF_948465745.1). NCBI lineage: Eukaryota > Viridiplantae > Streptophyta > Magnoliopsida > Caryophyllales > Amaranthaceae > Chenopodium > Chenopodium album. Next base: position 6,879,935 of record NC_137855.1, read on the forward strand.
TTATTTTACGTGCTTTTCATAATTTTCAGCAAATCAAACAAACACACTACCTCACTCATTTATTTTAAAAAAGTAAACAGTAGGTTTCTGATTGCCATCCCACAGACATTGGCCTTATCTGAAGTTTAAAGAGACTGAGACATAATAAGTCACTCTAGCAATTGCCGTGTATGACAGAATTTATGAACATAAATATCACCATGAACATTAAACCATTCAACCAACAAACAAAGTGACAGCAGGGCCTTTTACCTTTGATTAATTAGTGTACGCAGTCTTGACGATCTCAGAGTCGGGAACACCAGCTTGTCACGGAAAAGCGGGTTTGCTTCTATCAGCTTTTTAAGCTCTACCAACATTATGTTACGAGCAGTTTTGGTGTCACCATACTTTGAAAGCTGCTCGTTTTCCCTGAGGTATCCAAAAAAGTTCTAAGTACTGTAACAATTTTATAAAAGGCAATCTAAGGAAGACTGCAGATCACATCGCACACTAGAAATGTTTTTCATGGTAATCTCCCCATTAGATAAAACATTTGAAATCAGGAGCAAACAAAATTTCCTGCTCCCAACTGACGTGACAAGAACTAAATTATTACCACATCAGCTAGAAACACTAATTTGCCAAATTATTACTACAGCTCTTGTGACCACTCCACTTTGGGAGTTGAGGTCTTGCACGATAGATCTCCCCGGGTGCATGCAATATTTTCTATTCCCAACAGGCATGGTACAACCGTACAAATTAAAAGGATACAAAGATCCATCCTTAAATTATTACCATCACCAGGGAGCAATAGCTCGATAAACTATTACTACAGCTCTTGTGACCACTCGCTTTGGGGGACAAGGTCTTGCATGATGGATTTTTCCATCAGATAAAACATCTGAAATTAGATACATGTGAGATTCTTCCAACAGACGTGGCAAGAAATTAAAGTATACAGTGGACCATCAGCAGCACTAATTTTCAAAAGGCCCAACGAGACACCATGCCAAGAGCATGTACAGGGAAGGTCTATTGGCCCTCTTAAACGTATCATTACATAAGCCCAGCAACAATTTTCCTAACTGATACAATTTCCTTCTCCCAATTGACATTGAAACAATTCAAACAGTACAAAAAAAAAAAATCAATCCTTAGATTATTTCCACGTCACCGGGGAATACCCCAATGTTCACTAACTAATTTTCCAAAAGACACAAGTCAAGGGCACAAAACAGTCTCTCAGTTGTCCACATGTGCTATATCCTATAAAGCATTAAAACGAACGATTGTGGGGTTTGTAAAGTATACCTGAAGTTAGTTAGAGTTAAAAGCTGTGTGATTTCCTTGTAGAGCTCTTCGTTGAATGTCGAAAATACTTTCAAATCACCAACAAGTATCTCAACCGCCTTGGACTTGTCTTGCCTAATAAATTCAAACAAACACCACAATTTTAATACCAATTTCACTCCCCCCTCCCCCCCCAAATACAATGACAACAAATCAATCAAACTCGAAAACAAAACCGAAATCAAACATACCGGTCAAGAGCTTCGAGATACTTCTGCTTCCTAATCTCAAAGAATATCTTCATTGAATATCTGTTGTCATCCACTTTGGTAAACCCAGACAAATACTTTTCAACCTCATCCCACTCCCCTGCTTGCACTTTCTCTTCAAAGTATTTCATATTGAAGAAAAACCCTGACTCTTGCTCAAGCCTACCCCCAATCACCAAATTAAATTAAATTAAATTAATTCACAAATTAAATAATACAATATACAATCAGCAAATGAAATTAACATAAAATCATCAACAATTATCCAAACATTCTCATCAAAAACCCTAACATCACAAAAATTCAAAAATTGACCTCCAACGGCTCCCCATTTTTTTATTTTTACCAAAAAAAAATTAAAATTACCTTCCTTCGGATAAATTCTCCGCATGTAATAAAAACCAAAAAAAACATAATTTTTTTTTAAAAAAAATAATTAGGACAGAGAAAAATTATAATAATTAAAAATAATAAAAAATACCTGTGAACGGACTCCTTGAATTTCTCTTCTTCAAGGAATTGGAGTATAAGAAAAACCAATTCCCGGCTTAACGACGACATTTTATCCCCTAAATAATCCAGAAATTCAGATCAAATTAACAGATCAAATTTCGTTAATTTCCCCTAAAATCAAAAACCCCCAAATTAAGATCAGAACAAGAGGAAAAAAAAATCGAGAGAAAGAAAATTATCCTCAAAACATGAATGAATTGAGCAGAGAAATAGGAGAGAGAGAAAGATTTTAAGCAAATTAAAGTTGGAAATTTCTAGGGTTTATATTTTGGAGGCTCGAAGTTCGAGAATTTCTAGGGTTTCAAAAGCTTGAAAAAGAAGGCTACTCAAAAAATAAATGTAAAAAAAAATGAGGTCTATTTATTTAGAACAAGAGCGGAGGAGAGAGAAAGTAAGATAAAGGTTTTGTGTTTCTCTTTCTACTCTCTCTCTTGCTATCTTCGATGCTTTTTTTGCAGAGTGATAAGTAAGTGTGCTTATATAGTTATATGATAAGGTGATTTATAGAAGTGATAGGTAGATTTGGTTATCATTGCGTGTGATGTGAGAAAAAGTAAACCGGATTCCAAACCACTAACTCAATTAGAGTTGAATATTCGTTGTTAACGTCCATTTTTGACTCCTCTTGTTTCGCGATAAATACGGGGTTTTTTTTTATATCTCGTGGTATTTTGAGTTGAGTTGAATATAGCGGGGGAAAGTGAATTTTACGACACTGATTTTTTATTTTTTATATTTTTTATTTTTTATTTTTTATTTTTTTTGAAGACGTGAAAATAGTTAATTCTAGGTTCAGCGTATCTAATCTGATCCCATTTATTTCCATTTTTGTTGAATTTGTTAATTAATTTACTTGATTTGTTTTCTTTTACTCCCTCCGTCCCTAAATTACATTCCTCTTTGGAAATTTACACGGGAATTAAGGAGGGAAGAATAAGACAAATAACAATAATTAGATAATGTGATGGGAAGTACAAAGATAGATTAGTTATTACTCATGACATGTCATCAATCCTTGCAAAAAAAAAAGGACCAATCACATGCTCCTAATTGAAAATTTTTAACCAATCATATTCATTGGAATTTGGTACAAGAATTATGAGTGAGATTAGGTAAGGATGAGTGAGAAAGCATTAAATATAAAACAGAAAAAGAGAGTTGATTTACTAAAAAAAACTTACCATAAATAGAAAGAGGGAATGTAATTTTGGAATACCAAAAATAGAAAGGAGGAATGTAATTTAGGAACGGAGGGAGTATCAATATATACAATTTTTTTTTTTTTGAAGAACAATATATACAATTATTAATATTTGTAAATAAATTTATACTCCTTCATTAATACAATAATTGTTTTTTTTTATCCTTTTCCTCAAAAAAAAAATTTATTGTTTTTTATCCTTATCTTATCTTTGATTACAATTGCAATTATAAATAATACCTTTTTTCAAAAAAAAATACTTCTAAAAGTTTGACTTACTTATCCTTTATGCGGTAAGAAATAAATAACTTTGATCGCATTTTATATGATTAATACAATGGAAATAAAGTAACATCAACTTGTGACTACCAAAACCTTAATAAACCATGTTTCGACACAAAACTCGATAATTTTTAGTTAATAGGTGATGAAATCTGACTTTATATAATTTTGGGGTAGTTATATTTTAATAAAAATGGTGGTAAAGTCAAACTTAGGTATTTTGAGAGGTGATTAATTATGTACAATTTTTTCATTTATTTAACTGTTATGTGACTATACACATGCAACTGTGAATCTCGTGTTTATTCTTAATCTCACTTCTCTAACTTCTCGTGATATTTTGTCTTTTCAATTACACGTTTAATAGATGTGTAATGTGGATACATTCCAGATAATTCCTCAAATCAGATCCTATCAGATTATGCAATCTTATCTCATTAAAAAGAACTTTTAACGATTCGATTCACACTGCAAATCAAATCATCAAGATTATCAGCACGTGTGATTTGATTATAATTTATGTTTTATTGATAAATAAAAAAAATTATTAGTTTAAGTTTTGCATATGCTTGTTAAAAAGACATTAAAAACAAAAGGAGTATTTTGTATCTAACGAACTTATGTGAGCAAATAACAAAATCAACATTGGTTCGATAAAAATCAATGGAAGAATAAGATTATGTTTGGCTCGCTTGATTATTCCTAAACTTATTTTTATTTTCGATAAGTCTTGACCACGATAATTTATAAGGGTGGTTGTTATTTATTCGTATGAATAACCACATAATCTATAAGAGTAACTCCTTATTCTTAGAGTAACCCAAACTCACTGTAAGTAATCCCATTTGTTCATTTGAGTGACTCGTATTATTTTGTTTTAACTAATGAAGGAATAATCTGTGTATGTAATTTATATGAACTTAATTTACTAATTATTTTCTTCCGAGATTTGATTAAGGGCCCTGTCGGATTGAAACTCCTTACGGGTTAACTCGGCTAGACAAATTGGTAGAGAGGGGTGAAGGAAAGGGAATTCCACCTCCCAATTTGTCACTATGGATTGAACTTCCAACGTCATGGTTGGAAGGTGCTATCCTTTCCACTAGACAAGCTGAGCTTAGTAAAACTTATACAAGTATTATTTGATATATGAACATATATAATTTTATTTTATATAAACCTCTTTTCTTTTTCTTTTGAAATAAAAGAAGATACGATGGAAGTCGCGCTTGGTAAAAAGCTTAAAGATGAAACTGATTGTGTTAATTGGCTTTGGCTATATAATTGTATTAACTTATTTGATTAATTGGTTGTATAAAATATATTGGTAAATATATAGTTGATTGCTAAAAGTTGTTTAAGTATGCTAAATGACCAATAATTAAGGTAATTATGGAGTAGGTAATTGAAATAGAGTGTTAGATTAAACTAGTTTTTGGCTGGACAATGTTCCGGGTCATGATTACTTGTATTGTATTATAGTATTTTTTATTTTATTTAAAAAAAAAAAAAATCAATAGTCAATGTTTAATTTGTCAATTTGATTAGACATTAAAGGGAGTACACTAAAAAAATATATGGTGGGAATATTTTATGCTCATCAACAGTTATAATGTTTTAACAGTGAATAAAAGTTAGAATTTTTAAAAAATGATTTTAGGTGTGCTTATTAATTGAATAATAAATAGTAAAACAATAATATATTGAGTAGTTAATACAAATTTGCGAAATAAAGAGCATTACAGTCAAATTAAATTGTTTTAACGCTATTAGGTTAAATCATTCTATTAGGCGCAATAAGTATTAAGAGGCATTGTTAGTGTGATGATAAATGTTGTTCTTAAATTTAGTGGTTTTGCAATGAATTTTGGTATTTAAGGTAGATGAATAGGTATTGACATGTCATTGCTCATGTGACTCCAAATTTATTAAAGGAATGATGACACATGGCGATACCATGTTATTTTATTGAGTTTTAATAAAGTTATACTTCCTCCGTTCTATTAATATTGCAACAATGGACCTTTTGCAACTATTCATCACTCTTGTTTGACCATATAATATGATTTATATGTTAAACAAAATATAGTCAAGTGGGATCTTATTGGACCCGTCTTATAAAACACTTTTATACTGTAATATCAATTTTTTATAACTTTAATTCTTACATAATTATAGATCTTTAGCATATAAAATGTGCTTTGGGATGCATAATTTTATCATTGTTGCAATATTAATAGAACGAAGGAAGTAGATTATAGATGGGTATAGGCGTTTTCACTTTAAGATATCGAGTAAGTTAATGAAAAAAGCCTATTTAATGGGATGAGCTATTTGAATCAGCTTTCCACCAAACTATCCAAAATAGCTTATTTAATTTGATAATGATATTAGCCAAACAAGCTAATTTTGCCGATAAGATGAGATGTTCCAAATACATCCAAATTAATACGAAACAAAACAACATACGAAGGCAATTAATTATTCATTTACTGGGTTAGATCCCGTGCCATGCACGGTTTTTCATTCTCTGAAATAGAAGATCTATTTAAATATAAAAAATGATTTGGTCCAAAATCTATTTATTATTTTATCCCAAATAAAGCAATTAAAATATTTTTTTATTTTTATGACTACATATTATATTTTTTTTCTTCAAGATTTCTTTTATTTTGAACCCTAATGGCATATTTAAGTTGTTATTATTATTTTTTATTTCACATGCTAATTTTTCATTCACCAATTATGTTGGGTGGAAGATATATATTCAAGATTTTTTACTATTAATAATCCGTACTCGTATTACATTAAAGTAATTACTTACATAGAAATTTATATAAATATATATTAAGATATTTAAGTTGGTAAATATATTATTTTATGATTTTTTTTCCCTAAATTTTGGAAGAAAATATTATACTTATATTCTCAATCTAATTTTTAATAGTTTTTTTTTTTAAAAAAAATATATATATACTAAGGACACACCAAAAGATGACACGTGTCATTGCTGGTGTGTCGTTTAGTATATATTATTGATTGATTATTGATTATTGATTTAGCAACCAGAGATTTCACTTAAAATAAAAAAGACAATAGGAGGTTCCACTCTTCCTTCGCTTTCTTTTCTAAACCCTATGCTCTAATGCTCCAGTGTTAATTTTTAAAGAGGCTTAAATTGGATCTTACCGGTGGAAACTCTCGATTTTTTATTTTTGTTTGTTTCTTGCTTTTTTATTTTTAGCTTATTATAATAATGGTTCCTCGACTAGGAGGAAACTTTCTCCCTCGAAAGAAAGGGTTTTGTCATTTGAAATACAATGTTTTTTTCGATCTCTTAGGAAACAAGGTTTTCTTTGCACTTGGAATTGTCTCAGGCTATGTAGGGTTACGATTGATGTTGGTTGCTCAGATTCATGTTGAATTGAAATTATCATAACTATTTACTTCCTCCCAATATTGCAGAGCGACAACGGATGCACTTATAAAGGTGTATGAATCAAGAATGTGTCAAATTGTTATATTTTGCGAATCAAGAATGCGTCGAATTGTTATATTTACATATTTGGATTCTTAGTTCTTCCTTGGTCGTCGTTAATTCTTGTTTGATTTTGTTAAATATATATATATTTTTGTCGTTAACTGTCAATTATAAATACTGTACGAATCAATGAAAATTAGTGTCTTTTGATGTTGAAGTAGTTATAATATAGAAAAAGGGAAAAAATAAGTAAACTTGTATTCAATCCAATTAAATCCAACTATAATTAAAAGCTTGTATATCCATATAGGCATGACAAACAAAGGTATAGCTAATTAAGGATGCATAACCTCATATTCACACGCCTAATTTAATGCACAAATTAAGGTGTACGTTGTTTGGTTTACATTAAAAACACAAGAATTTAGAGTTATTAGAAATAGCAAAAATGAGTATAGGTTGTTTTGTTGAATAAAATTTGGTGAAATGGGGGAACGGGAACTTCCTAAGAATTTTCAGTTCCCACAAGATATAGGGAAATATTTAGTCCCCCTAGACCCTAGGTACTTAGGCAAGTTTACTTCCCTTCTTAGCTATCAAACAACTTTAAGAAATTCCCACGAATGTGATTATAAAATTTAATTCCCATAAATTAGAATTTCATGAGAATTTTCACTTCCTATATAAAACAAACGATCTTTGAGTAACTCACTAACTCCATTTATTTCACGTATTTTGCAAAAAACTCCCTCTGCTGTTTCCATTGCCCTATTTTTTCGAAAGTGTCCAATTCCAAATTTACAAACCCCACTTAGGCCCTGTTCACTTCAGCTTAAAAAAAATACTCCATATTAAGTAAAAATAATTCAGTTCAGTAAAATTAAGTTCAATCTCCTCCTTTTAACTTTACTCTTATTTTTATAATATTTCTTCCTCTCATATTTTAGCTGGAGGTGTCAAAAGCACACCCAACCCGACCATATCAGACCCGATCCGATATCAAAACTAAAACCCCTAATTTTAGGGCTTGTTTGGCATTGTTTTTGGTTTTTAGTTTCCAATTTTTTTGAAAACCAAAAACCAAAAATAGGAAACAAGAAAAAGGTGTTTCCAGTTTTCTGTTGTCAGTTTTCAAAATTATCATGATTTTAATAAGTGTGACTAATTTTTAATTCATTATATGACATATATCATATGATTTTAAAATACAAAAAACCAAAAAACAGAAAACCGCAGTGATGCCAAACGGATTTTAGCTAGTGTTTTCCATTTATATTTGTCTCTTTGCTCTTTTGGCTAAAATAAATGTCCACACACGCCACAACTAAACCTTTAAAAACAGTGGGAGTATTTAGCATTATCGCCTAACAAACACAAGAAAAATAATACTCGATACATGTTTATAGTTTATACTGAGCAATCAGAACCGAAGACGTTTCTCTGGTCTCCTCGTTTTCACTCTATATCAGTTTCCAATTGAAGCGCATTCCACGTTCTCCATTGAGGCGACTTCTGGTACTACTATCTTCCACTGATTATTATTACAATTATTAATGCTCGTATTTTTTTTGGGTAATCATCGAATATCAAGTTCACAGTCTAGGGTTTATCGTTAATTTTATTTGTCAATTTAGGGTTCTTCAGTAGACCGATTCTTTTGCTAAATAAGAAAAAATTGTGACTTTTCGAGCCTAATTTGACATTTGAATCAAATTTGCCTTTTATGTTAGGATGGAACTATGAAATTGGATCCTTTTTTCCTAATTTTATGTGAATTTTCAAGCATAATTTTCTAATTGAATCAAATTTGGTTACTAATGTAATGCAGAACTCTTTATCATTTAGGGAGGAACTCATATTTGGGGGTTAGGGTTTAAGCTTGATTTTGGGTGAGAGGTTGGTGAGAATTAATGAGGATTTATCTAATTTGGTAGGAGAAAGTAGCAATTTTGTTATTGAGATTTGAGAAAGTGAAAGAATGTTGTCGATTGTTGATTAGCACCTTGACAATTCAGTCATTTATAATGTCATTCTAAATTTTGTTATTCCTAAAGATACCTGAAATAATTTCCGTTGCAATAAAGGTAAGGTTTGAGGTGGGAGCTATCTCCCTTTTATGAATAGTTGTCTATGTCATTCAAGATCAACGAGGGAAAGTCGATGATGGCTTGTCAAATGATATATGAAAATCAAGGGAGAATAGCGCGTCTATGCTTAAAGCATGGGCATTGATTTTTCCGTCTTCTCTCCCTTTGCTTTCCACGCTATCTACACCGAGTGTGCTCAAACTTCAGCCTTTTTATCTTGGATAAGGGTACGGAAATGTAGGTTTTATCCAAACAGAGTCCACAGATGAACTCTGTAAACTGTCTTAGTTGAAATTCACAATTTCCTTAATAATCAAATCAGTGTGTTATATTGTGGAGAGATTGCTCTGAGCTTATTCTGCTGTCCTGATCATATATAGTTGAGGCTCTTGGAGTAGTCTAACAAGTTTGGGCTCATTGATTATGGGTCAAATTAGAGTTATCTTTGACCTATTCTTCCCATTTGCCGGAAGGGGGTGGGATTGATACAAAACAACATCAAAGATTTATTCTCAAATAGATGGGGTTGGCTGCATGAACCAATAATCTATCTCCCATTGTCGTCCAAGTTCTCGTCTTCCATTTCCTTCTATTTGTTGTTTCCTTCCCTATGAGGAAAAGTGGATGATGGCTTGTCAATTACTATATGAAAGCCTAATTAAGGGACACTAGCATCTTTACTTAGAGCATGAACATTGATTTTCGCTCTTTTCTCCCTTTGCTTTCCATTTTCACTAGTTATCTACATTGAGTGTGCTCAAGCTTCAACCTTTTTAAGAGCTCTGTGCCTTTGTGAGGTCTGAGGCCTTGGGATTTTGCTATAAAATATAGATCTCACACATTTTACAAGGGGTATGGAAAAGTAGCTTCTATCCAAACTGCTGTCTTAGGTGAAATTCAGAACCTATCCACAATATGATACACATTGATCTAACTGCTATCATGGTCTGAATTATTTGAAGCTCTTGGAGAGTAGTTTCACAAGTGGGGGTTCATCCTTTGATATTGGATCATATCACACAGCTTCTCACATTTTGTTGTCAAATCAAGGTCATCTTCAACCTATTCATCCCAGTTCTTAAGTAGGGGGATTGTGGGGGAATGATACAGCAACAAAATGAAAGCTTACTTCCCCAATCGATAGGGCTGGCTGCATGAACCTGTCATCCACATAAGCTCTCTTCCACCATTCCCTTCTATCCATTGCTTTCTTCATGAGATTTTTTTAACTCTCTCCTTCTCGGTCATCTTGGGCCTCTCTCGGCTTGTTTTGATGCTTCCATTATCCCCTCATCTTCCTATAGGAGTGATACCATCTATGCTTTTTAATTTACAATAGTTTGTTAGGTATAGTCATCATCGCTGAGGGTCTAAACTGTAAAGCCTACATCAGTTGATCTCACCAATATTTGTTTTGGAACTTTTACCCCTGTGTTTCAGTAGAGTAGATTATGGAAAATAAAAAGGTAGTATTTTTTTCTCTGAAAAAAAAATCTTTTCCCTTTCCTTATGCTGAGAACTGAATTAGAATGACGCCAGCTTACCGATTTCTGATTGGATATTGATTGAGCATTTGAGCTGATGGAGAGGCTGTGTAAAAAAAGCCTGGTTACTTAAAAATTTGCTCAAGGTCAAGTCACATTCGAACAACTCCGTCGAAGTTCATGTGTGGACTTGAGCTCTAATTTTTCAGGGATGTTAACCGTACTCCTCTTTTATAGTGATTTGGGGTCATCTTCTTTTTACTTATATACTTGTGTGCTATAGAAAAGTTCTGTTGGGATATCCTTCCCTCAGGTTCTTACCAGGAAGCAATTCAAGAACAAATGGAACGCTTTCTACTTCAGGAACAAGCATAAAGAAATCGATCTCTCTTCGAATTTTTATTTTTTATTTTTAAAAAATGCCGTTTTTCACATGGATATAGAAAAAATATATGGAAATATATTGCGTCCAATAGGATTTGAACCTATACCAAAGGTTTAGAAGACCTATGTCCTATCCATTAGACAATGGACGCTTTTGATTCCTATTTTTTAGCATTTTTTATTTTATTAAAAGTTATTTTTTGTTTTGAAAAAACATATGTGAGATGAGACAATTTTTGATATATTTGAGCTTAACCTTATTAAATACTCTCCTTCTCGTAATGTAAATTAAATGTGAAAAGGGGTCTTTGTATGTAGATAGATTTTTTTATTAGATGTTAGCTTATTACTCCATGCTTCTCTACCAGAGCTTAGGAAAGACATAAGAGAAAAATGATAATGGATAAACAAATGGAAATGTTTCTTCTGTTTCCTCAACTTTTTGCAGGCCGTAGCTGATTTATTTATATCCTAGTTCTATGCAACCTGCTAGATATTTGCTGCAATAATTTAAATTGTCTTCCCTTGGCTAAAAATGCTTTCCGGCCGCGAGCCTGTTATATCTTCACGCCTAATGGCTTTGTATATGCATCTTTTTAACATTTATGTTGCTACCAGCTTTTTCAATGCTGAAAGGAAGAAGGGTCGTTGGCAAGGGAGAGGCAATGGCTGCCCACTATGCTTTTGGTCCTCATGAAGACGACGCAATTATAAAGCACAGGCTCCTCACTCGCACAACCACAACAAGAGGTGAACCTCCATTGAAGAAGCTACAAAAGAAATTTACTGCCTTTGTCGTTGAGGTTGAGAAGAATGCAGATAATTACAATGATTGTGAGAGACTTGCGAAGACCTTTTTGCAGGAGCTTACCACTTTCGAGATCCCATTATTGAAAAGCAAAGCAGTTGTTGATGCAAATGTGAGGGAAAAAGAGCATTTCAACGAGTTGAATGATGAGATTAATAGCCAGATTCTTCAGGTTCATGCAGAAATAGAAAACCTAAAGAAAGAACTTGAAGCCAGCAAGATTGAGAGAAAGCACAAGGAGGAGTGTGAGACGATACGAAAACTAATTGCCACACAGCCCCCTAGGTCAGAAACAGAGAAGATGATAGCTGAACTTGAGAAAGAGATAGCTGCCTTGGAAGCAGAAGACATGGCTAGTACAAGGATGCTGGAACTTCGCAAGAAACAGTTTGCTCTGTTATTACAAGTGGTATGTTTTAAATCTGCTGTATTACCTTTTTTCCCCTTTGAGGGACTGCTGTATTACTTGTTTTCCCTCAGTCGCGTCATTTATGTTGATAATGGATGTCAGTTCATCATAGTTATCTGGAGTTCTATTTGCTTAACAATTTAGGTAAACAACACCAATATGCCCTTACTCCTTAGTGAACCAAACTAGAGTTGGCCTTTGGTAAAGGACTTTTTGCCCTTTGTATACGTTAAGGGGATTATAGACTTTCTGCACCCTGTTAGTGCAATGCTGCAATGCAATTGATTGAAGAAGATTAGAAAGGACATAACATCTTATTGACTATTTGTATTTTGTTTAGGTGGATGAGTTGCAGGTGACAATTGAAGATGAACAGAGGAGTCTAGTTGAAGAGATGAAAAATCAGTCTGAAGAGCAGAAGGTTGGCCCACAAGATCCGAGCGGGAGTGCAGAAGCCATGAGCATTGATTAGCAATTTACTATGTTTGCTAATCTGGGGCTTTACAAGTAATTATGTAATATTGTGATCGATATACCATCTTTATGGTCATGCTCTGAGTGGGCCAATCATTCGTGCTTTTGCAGGATTAGGAATCATTTTGTACAATTTGGAAAGAGTGAATGCAATCTGCATTCTTTGTTGGGTAACTAGGATCATTTAGGTTGTTCGACTCTAAAAGCATTCAAGCCATATTGATCTGGAATGGACTTCATTCGATCATTCCTAGCCTGAATGGCCATACCCCAATGAGGTTCTTGCAGCTCCTGAAGTTGCACAAAAGCCAGTGATGAAAGTACTCCATATGGATGCTTTACTGGACCATATTAAAATCAACTACGACTTTTAGCCTCAAGATCTCATGTGGCCAATATGGTTATATGGGAAGGAAATTATTCTTGTATTTTCCCACATTTCATAATATATACTCGTATGTACGAAGTACTATGTAAGTTTGTTGCTTACAAAATTAAAATTTTTATTTTGTGACCAATATCAGTATAACTTGAAAGAAAGATAAAATATTGAATAACTAGTTTTTGTTTTGTTTTGAATTTTCTTTTTCGGTGTCGTTTATATTAAACAAGTACTAGTTATTGAAAACAAATATTAAAAAAATTTACATTAAACAAATACATGTAAAGCCGTAAAGAAAATTTACTTATCAACTACAATTAATTCCGTTTATAAGTTTTTTTTTATTTTATTTATTTTTTTTTTAAGGGAAACCATAAAAAAAGCATAAATTAAACAAGCCAAATAGCACTTACAAATTGGTATTTCTGATTTTTGTTTTTCAGAAATATTTTTGTATAAAAATTTGATTTATATACATGGCAGGACTAAAACAATTCTTTTTGCAACTTTTCGATATGGGTTTCACGACTGAACATGGAAGTTACCGGCAGTTTTTTTTTTTTTAAAATTTATCACCCAGATATTAAAGTCAAATTTAAGATTAGAAATAGTTAGGGTGGTGAACTCCTTTACGGAGCTTCCAAAAATTGACGGGCAAGACCTGCCGAAAGTAGGGCAGGGAACTCACTCGCCTTAATAGTTGTGTGTTCGTTAGGTGGTGTCGGCACGACCCGCCATCACTAGGCGTTCATCAACGAGTCGCCACGCACCCCTGACAGGACGGGTTAACTCATTTTAATTGTTAGAGAATACAATTTAAACCAGTGTTCTGGTCTTCTACTCTTCTCACTCTTCGATGTGGGATTCTTTCATTTTATTTTTTATTTTAGATCTTTTACATCTTTATCACTCTAGTCACTTTCTTCAACAAATTTAATTTGTTTCAATTTACTTCAGCTCTAGCAATTTGATGTTTTGGGCTATTGCGGTACTCCAGATGCAATTTTGGATTTTGGAGAAGGTAATTTTATCAATCACTGGCATAATTTTGATGTTCATACCATCAAATTAAGAATGTTTATTACTAAGGGAAATAACTCGCCTTATTACTCGAACATTTTTCACGAACCTAATCTGAATTATCTTAGCATTCTGAAGCCCTTTTGTTTTGTCCTGTGGAATTAATATTGCCCTGTTAAAAATGTTCAGATCAAATCTTCTGAGTTACTAGTAGAAAATTTTTAAGTTCTCAAAGGGTCGCCATTACATTTTTTTTTGTTTTTTTGAAACCAAAGGGTCGCCATTACATTTAATATCGCATTGATTTTGTAATTTACAAGTGAACTTTTGCATTCGTTCTCCATCATTCAAATCCTTATACTTTCTACCTGCTTTCCCCAAAACCTTACATGTTCTAGTGGAATTCCCTTTAAAGGTCGAAGCCAATGAATCGAATATCAACCGAAGATAAAAATGCACAAAGAAAGATAAGATGCACATAAGAGAATTTTGACATTCACAAGAATCACACATTTTACTGATCAACCACAGCACAATTGACACATACATTACAAAGCTGTGTGATTTTTTCCAAACTTTTGCCTTTTTTTCGCCCACAATTATCTCTTTCTATTCAATGAATACAGAGGTTAGGCTTTGGAGTTATTCGGGTAAAGAGTGGAAAAAGAGGCAAACTGCTGAGATATCATCCATTGCAATCCCTCGCCGTTTTCGCTTCCATTCTCGGACTGCATGATCTACTAATTTCTTAGCGGCCTTGCCTCGATTAGGGCTTGAAGATATAATTTGTACCGCCTCTTGATTAGAAACCACATCCCATACCTGGTGCATAAAATTCATTGTCAATGTTTTGCACTTATATTAATTCATAGAGACACATATATGTAAGGAATAAGTAGGATTTAAGCCTAACTTGTCCTCCACAATTATATAATACGGAACCAGAGCACACAGGAATCAACGAAATTACCAACAATGACAAATTTAATCAGGTCCGTGATTACTTAGCTAACTTTGTTACAGCTATATTATACTACGTGTTTGAAATGTATTTTTGAGCAAGTTTTTATAAAGTATACCCTCAAAAAATAAAGAAAAACTTAAAGTCTAGCTAACAGATTTTTCTTATTAGCATAGAACATTTAAAACAGGTTTAACAAAGCCACGACAAGTCGACAATAAGACCTACAACATCCAGGTACAGAATTCTTTCCCTCCTTTTGATATCAAAGAAGATGACTCATTCAGATTCTAAATGTTTATAAGAAAACTCCAAAATAAAAGGCTGTACATTTCCTAAAGGACGAGAGGGCAATTGGCTGACTAAAGTGATCCTATCTATCTCTTAAGAAAGTCGTAAAGCTTACGAGTTTCATACTTGCATATCAGACATAAACCATGAGTCATTGTATACAAGAGTTTGTTGATTCATTGCCCTTTCAAAGTTTAAATAATCCAGAGCACATGATTCCAATTTAATACTTGTACGAAGTATATCATCTAATTTGGACGAGTGTAGCTTACGTGAACTAATGCACCAATCAAAACATTAGAGAATTTATAAGACTTCACTATGGAAGCAAATAAATAATACTGTATTAGAAGCATATTATTCTCTAATGTGCAAGAGGTGTATTAAATAAACTCAGAAAGTACATGCACATACCCCATCGGTAGCCAGCACAATGAACTGGTCTTTGCTGGTAATATTCCTTTGTGTTACTTCAGGCACAGATATAAGGCCAAAATCCTTGATGCAATAATCCCCAAAAGCTCTAGACATTGCTAGCCCGGGCACCTCCTCGTCAGGTAGCCACACCCTATGTACTCCAGGCTCATCGTGTAAGCAGAATACTCGTCCATTACATTGCATTATTCGCTCAGCTTCCTCTGTTAGCAAAAATCAGAGCATAAGAATCCAAAAATTATGATAGCATAAACAGGATGTGATGAAGATTTGACATGTAGTTAAAATTAACTACTCCTGAGTTGCACTATGGCAGGAGGTCAGAGATTATGGTGAACTCACGAGGCAAATTGGGCTTGAAATCGATAGTTAGCTGTACAGCTTCCAAGTCACCATCATCTGAAGTAGTACCCAATACAGCACGAGAGTCTCCAACATTAGCAATGATAATTTTGTCACCCTGGCAAAGAGAAACAATGTGAAAAACTGAAATCAGTATACATGATTAAACTATTTCCGATCATAAAGCCTTTTCACACATTGACTACATTGTTATACTAGTTAAAGAATTTAAATGAGTCTTAGAAGCATAAGTTTCGTAAGTTTCCATCTCTTTGACAAAGATCAATTTGACTAGGAAAGCAGCATCCTGCTAGATTTTTTTAGCTCCCAGCCTTAACAGATACAATATGTTCACAGACTAGATAGTCCAAAAAAATTAAGTGGAAGTCACTAACTTAAACAAGTTGCTATTAAAATGATCACCGGGTTTAACTTTCCTATTATATTCACGAAAAAGGAGAATGTACGGGAGGTACCTAATCCAACACTAATTCTGTTTGTCAGTTCATGTCAATTCTACATGTCATCACCATTATAAAAGAAACCTATGACAAAATGAACAAGCAATTTGTCCTCTAATGGTCACATATATGTATTAATATAATCATACAGATTTAATAAGAGTAATTAGTGGGAAAAGTACATAATCTGCCTCAGATTCCGCATGCTACAAAAAAGGCTGTTGAAGTCTAACCCCCAAAGTCCACAAAAATGATGGGCATCATTAGCCAATCTACTAATTAAGCATTCCAAATCCAACGACGCCCTCTTTAGCACATGGTTTTTAAATATGATGGCTTGTTATGTATGTTGAAGTGGATTATTCTTAAAGTTATATGTCTTTAAACTTGTTATAACAGACAAGATTCTCATTAGATATACTGAAAGCGAAATCCACAATAGGTGAGAAATTGAGGCTGAGAAGAATTTGTTATGGGCCACAAATTGATGGTTTATCAAAAATTATAATATCCATTCATCATTCTCAGGAGTGATTAGCTTTAACTCTCTAAGTAGGACCCTCCACTAAAATGATTTCCATAGCTTTTTCAAATGCAGGGACATGGCCTGGAAGAGATGATCCCAAGCAATGAAAATGATAGAACTGTGCACATGATATCTTCACACAACTACAGACTACAGGACCACAAACGAACTATAACCGTGGAAATCACAGGAGCTGACTCGTGTAGAAACGTGAATGCAAACATGCAAAAGATCAAAACATGAAACGTTTTTCATCAGCTAAGGAGAGAGCGCAATTTAAGCTGTGAATTTCAAAGGCTGAAGCTCAAATTAATGAGAATCAAACCCTTACTTTGGCCCGGGATGAATTTGGCTTACTGATATTGCCACTCTCAAATCTCAAGATCAAGCAACATCCTGTTTAACAGTTCATTGCAGAATTAATTCATCACTTCTACCTCACTCAGCCTAATCAATGCTTAAACATAATTTGCAAGCTTTAGGAAACAACTTTGAGAATTGGTCAAAGTTCTAAGTATGTAGTCATAAATCCCTTTTTATTATGTAAGCATCTAAGCCAAAAGAATATAATCAAACAAATGCAAGCTATCTTCCTTTTTACCATGTAAGCATCTAAAAAAATAGATAAATGAAATAACGAATGCAAGCTATCTTTGATTTACGCTAATGTAATCCATACTTAATTAGTTGATTACACTCAAACTAATCGTACAGTCTCAGCCATTAGAAGGTAGAAAGAAATAAAGTACCTGTTTCACAATTGAAAGGGCGGTTGTTCCACTATAATATGCATCAATTCTTCTATGTTGCTCAAGTTCTTGATCAATAGTAGCACATGCCCTCAAATAGGATTGCTTCCAAATATTGAACCAATTCATCTTCTTCTCTACCTCCATATCAAAATCCGGATCAAGCACCATTTGAGCAAGAGCCTCTTGCCAATTGCATAACAAAGATGGTGGCATCGATTCCCTCACTGTCTTTGCAACAAAATGACCCCAAGGACCATGTCCATCAAAAATGCCACAAAAAATCATATCCGGTTGACATCCAAATTCCTGTCATGGACACAAATTAAACCAACCTTAGCTTATTTTAGTCTATAATATGAATTATAACTAATCATTGACAACATTCACCAAATCATTTCTTCCCAACAGAGAGAATAAAACCATTCAACATCAAACAACCTAATCTTGTACACAAATAAACATATACCCTCCAATCATAAGGATTCCAATACTAATCATTTAAGTGCACATAATTCATATAATTACTTCAAAGTACAATAACATATAATTTAAATAAAATGTATGATATGTTCAAGTGATTTATACCTCCCAAACAATGCAACAATCTTGATTAACACCTTTTTGACCTTTCTTGGTGAACACTGAGGCGAAATTCTTCGAACCCTCAACATTAACAATGCCTGATGACTTTAATATCATATCATTCTTCTTAGCATCCTTTGCCATGGACTCTGCAGTTTCCCTACCTACAACTCCATTTCCTGAATTCTTCACTTTCTTAATTGACAATGATCTTGCTAACCCATTAAACATTGATGACCAAGTACCCATTTCTTTTATTTTCCTGCAATTATATTTCCTCAATATTTAGTAACAACAACATCCACCAATTAAAATTCAGTGATTCTTGCTATTTATAATGACCCATCAAGTAAAGCATAGTATATATTGCATAATTCAAAGTTGGAAGAAATGTGATTCTGAACTAAAAAGATAAGAATCACAAACAATTTATAGTAAGGTTATTTTGGTTTTTTGGGTATAAAATGAAGATAAATCTAGAAGAGCGGAAAGTATTTTAACCAAGAAAAGTTTAAGAATAATGAATCTTACATGGAATTCCAATATTTGTCAGAAAATTCACTAGAACCACAGAACAATTTTTTAAAAATATTCTGAATCATTACATTCCTAATATAAGTGATTTCATGAGATGCAAATTATATCTTAAATTTAAATTAAAAGCTTATAATAATTAAATACTTCTTTGAACAAAGGGGATGCATAAAAGTTATGATCAAACAAAGCTCCATCTTTCTATTAAGAGTAATAAATAAACAAATACCCAGATTGCAGAAGGGACCCAGTTAATCCATCTTAAAAACATACCCTTAAATTCTCAATACCATCATTATTAAACCCCAGAAAATTTATGTAAAAAAGACACCAACTTTCTCCATAAAAATTGGAAATTCAAAAAACCCATTTCAGAAAAATAAGAAAAAATCAAAACCCATAATTCTTAACTATACCAAGAAGAGAAAATTTCCATAAAAAGTACTAGAGCAAGTGATAAAAATAGTAAGTTTAGTTGACAGTAAATTAGACACCTTTCTATTAATTACCCTCAATTCTGTTTGTTCCAAGTTCCAATTTGTGTGAAGAGAGAGAAAACAGAGATCAAAGAGCAGGAAGTTGATGCAAGTGATGAAGAAGTGAGCAAATTTGGTGAAATTTGAAGAGAAAAAAGTGGGAAGAAGGGATATTTCCAGAAAATGAAGGAAGAAATGGATCACAGGAGTCCATATCTTGTTTCCCCTCTTATTATGTTTTTGTTTCTGGATGTTTTATTGAGGAAAAGAGAGAGAAAGAGAGAGAGAGCAAAACTACAAAACGGACGCGATGTATAAGCACATCATGATATCAATACAAGTATGTATCCAAGTGGGTACGTACCAACAAGTGTTTGGATCAATCAGTAAATAATTTTTTTATCGGAGTAAAATTTTAGACTCTTGAATTTAAGTAATTATTAATTAGAGTCTAATAAACTTTATCGCTTATATCCTTAAAAAAAAATTAAAAAAGTAACAGTATACTGTATACGTGTATAAGTTCTTATTTCCTTGCGAC
This sequence comes from Chenopodium album, assembly GCF_948465745.1. Classification (NCBI taxonomy): domain Eukaryota; kingdom Viridiplantae; phylum Streptophyta; class Magnoliopsida; order Caryophyllales; family Amaranthaceae; genus Chenopodium; species Chenopodium album. The sequence goes on from NC_137855.1 coordinate 6,899,905, forward strand.
TTGAAAAATTTGTGCTATCATAATTTCTACCCAAGTCGTCAAAAAGGTGTACTTAATTTGAACGTTAATATGGATTTTAATTACAATTATTGAGTGGTTCTCATTAACTGTGATTAAAGTGATTTAACGGAATTAAGGTTTGGTAAGTAGGTTACTAATAATAGTAAATATTGTTACAGAGTTAAATCAATGTGAGGTGAGTAGGTGACGGTAGCACAGTAATAATAAAAAAAAATGTTGACAACAAGAATTTGTCATTATGAACAAGACTTTGAAATAGTCATAAGCTCACCAGAGTCACCACACCAAATACGATATATATATTGACTTAATTCTAACAATATTTACTTCTATGTTTACTTTTATAAATCTTCAAAAAAAACATGTTTACTTTTATAACAAATACGGAGTAATATTCAAATAATATTTCTAAAATAATAATTTTAATTTTGTAAAAATAAGTTCACTTCATTAAAAGTAAGTTAAGTTCATCAAAAATAAATTCAATTCAGAAAAGAAAGAAAAAAAAAAAAAAAACACTTTGGAACAAAAATAGGAATCAGTAAATTTTGACCCGTGAAAATAATTACTCGTACTATTTAGCAACAATAATTTAATTTAGTTAAGATGAAGCAAACATAGCCTAAGGATTTAATTTGAATTTAAAGATTTTAAACTTGCCCTGGTTACGAATGTACATTTTCTGGCTTGAAGGTACACAAATTTGAATTATATAAACTTATCTCTAACCCTCGTACTACTTTTAGTTATATGAGACGTTATTATGAAAATTGTTCCCTTTGTTTTCAGTGCCTTTGGTAAAAGGTTATTAGACCAAGACCTGATGGTTCATGTAAAATGTATTATTGTCATACAAAATACAAGCATATATACCCTATTACACTTGAAGATTGCTTTGTCTTTTATTAAAAAGGAAAAAGAATTGCGTTGCCCATTAATTAGTGGCTAACTTACTATTGGCTAATACAACTTAATGACTAATTACCTTTAAAAAAAATAAAAAATAAAAGCCTACATCATGATGAAGGGGCATAGGGTCAACTATGTTAAAATTAAAACCAAGTTTTAGATGTGATAATGCAATGTTGTTATCAGCATTAATATTTAATAAAATTATCAAACGTATATAACAACATAAGTACACATTATATTCAATTTCGTACATCACTATCGAAAATTCATAAGAATATAAGTATCAAAAGGGTAATTTGTAAATTATACTCTAAAGGATCAACATCACAAGAAAGTTTCAACACCCTTTATTTGGGTGGGGGAGCTAGAGGGACACGAATCTAATGGAGCTTCAATTTTCAAATGTATCACCTCGTTCATTGACTTAGATTAGATGATACATTCCTAAATGTTGGGTAAAGATTGAGAGAAAAAATTCCTTAAAAAAAAAACTTGTTATAACCCTAATTCAGTAATTCTCCTTTTCTTGTATAAATTCTTGTGTGGAAAAATTCACATGTACTTTGTTCCATTTTAGTTTCCACATTAAGCTTTTGTAAGTTGTTGCCGACTTATTTCTCCATTTTTTTAAAAAAAAAAAAACTTGCTTGAATTAAACTTACTTATTTATTTATTATTTTTTTAATGTTACACTTTTATTTAGGATGAATGATAAGCTTTTACATTTGTATTAGGTTAAGTTAATTAAAGGGTATATTTTACTCAAAAAAAAGTATATTTTTAAATATGCGTATATTAATCTACGCGATGAGGTGAGATGATGACTTTTTACTTTTGAATAATCATAACATTTGGTTGTGAGTATGGTTGTGAGTATAGATATTCCAAAATTAAAGTGGTCGTGTTCCTATCATACTCGTTCGTTTATTTTAATTTAGTCGTAACATTTTTATTTTTACGTTTGTCAACGCATAAATTCAATCATTAATTACACTTATTATTAATAAGTAAAAATTATAATAGTTAATATTTTTTAAAGTATATATCAAGACCTAAGCTATACAAAGATGGAGGAATTACAAGATTGTATGAAAGGTGTCAATCAAATTAAGAAATACTCCATATGTAAAAGGAAATTGCGATGATTAACTTGAGATGAAGGGAATATAACGTAATCTTTTAGATTTATTTTAGTCCAGCTCAAATGATGTAGAAGAGTTCAGCTCAAAAGAATACGACTTTATGTTACAAACTTGCTCCCCTCATCGAATTAAATCTTGTATTCCAAGTTTCTAACTGAACTGGTTAAATTTATAAATATCAAAACATTAGCTCTGATACCAAGTTAAATACAAATTACAATGTACTGTACAATTAAGAGTAACATTAAAACGAAATGATTTTGTCATATAATTATCTTGTTTATAAACAAACTTGACTTGAAAACTTGTGGCTGATCTTCGTTTGGCCAACATAATCAGATTAATGCCCAAAAAGAAAAGAAAAGAAAAGAAAAAAAGGCTGGCAATGCAAGGAATCTTAATTTACTTAAACATTAGCCATTCTTCCGACACAAAAAAAAGGACTACAAAACTTTAATTGATAATTTGGAATTATATGTTTATTTGTAATGTAATGTTTGTGTGAAATATCCACCACATACATGACACATGGCTAATTAGTAGCAACATAAAGTACATAATTTGATAAATACACTAGTCAAAAGTCATTATCTCACAACCTATTTAAAATGTAATCTTCATTTATAGTATAATGCTTTTATTTTATAAGATATTGACAGAAAATAGTTCTTAATTACGGATAATATTGGATTAATTAATGGATCTAATTTTATAATTAACTGAACATTTATCGATAACCACTCAAGAGGTCAATGATTATAGGTGATAATTTTATCAATATTTTTTGATTAATTATTGATGAAGACAGTCGAATTTTTTGGGCCCATAATTACGTTAGCTTTGAGTGTTATATTATATTGTAATATTATACGACAAATGGAAGATTTTTCCAAATTGTAGTGACAAATTGAAGATTTTCCTGCGTCTCTGAAAATCAAAACGATTTGCTTTGCTTTGCTTGATATTTGTGATACGATTCACATAATATTCTACGTATAAATATGCACTTTATAATGAAGTTTTAAGATCTACAAATGTACACGTTTGTCTCTAGCTTGTATGGCCTTGTGGGAATTCCTTTCATTTAGAATTAATTGTAATACTTCTATCATGTTGTCTCAATCCCCATAAATTCTAATAACACAACCATGTCGATACTAGATGAAATATGGAACATTTTAATGTTAGACACATATATAAACGATATTAAAAAAAAATGGAGCAAGGTGAACAAATTAGTTGTTTCCAATACCGACCTTTGGCCTTTATCTTTCTCAATTAATTATTTTGATAAGATAGATATTAAGTTCACGATTAATGAGTTTGATTACGTCAAGGTCAAGACCAATAAGTTTAAATTGATAAATTCATGACTAATAATTAAAAATTCAATGTAAAGACGCACCGTAGAATAATTAAATAATACTGAGTATTATATATAATATATGATCATGAATTTTTGATTGAAGGAGTATACTAATGGATTTAGATACCTAAAATATTAAGGTATGTATCTTTGATTATTAAGGTATGTATCTACATCTCCACATTCCAGTTCAATCTTTGAATTATTTATTGAGGATACAACAAGCCAAGGACGGATACTATGGAAAATGTTTAAGATTTAATTATATTTAATAAATGGCCAATTATTATGTTAGACAAACTATAGGATTGATGAAACATGTGGTGAGAAGTAATTGAAAAACCAACATAACATAATAAAATATCTTTCTTTGAAAATGAAATGGCTTTAGACTTGTAGTTGATAGTACAAGTGCTAGTTAATGAGACACAAGTTCAATTATTCTGCCCATATAGCCCCATCATTTAATTGGTGATGGTGGTCAAGATCTATATAAACGGATAAACCGTGTGATTTCTTCATATGATATAGAGTATATAGTTGAATCCATTAATAGGAAGAAAAAGATGTATGCTCTATCTCATCACAAATTCACAAGTATGAAAATAGTACGTTGTAGTGCATTGAATGTGCATCAGTGTATGTAAAATGTGAGCATGTTTCACTTCAGAAAATGAACCCCACTACACAAGGTTGGGAATTTAGGAGGTCGGTGTGATTAACTGATTACCCTTTTTATGATTTAGTCCCTTGACCCTTGTTGCCATGCATTAGGCTTTTAACGGTGTACGATGGAATACGATATATACTCATAGTAGGGTTCTATCCTAAAACTAATTGCAGATAGATGGATCGATCAGACGATTAATAAAATTTTTTGTTGGTATTAACATGATATCATCTACAGGTACTATTTTACTAGCTACATCTATATAAAGATTTAATTTTTTTATAATGTTTAATATTTTTTTAATATTTTTTTTGATAAATAATTACTCTACTATTCATCCAACATGTGCAAACATTCCAGTAATATATTAAAAGTAACTATCGATCGTAACATCTCCCAATTGGGGCACACACCAATGTTGACCACCTAATTAGCTACATAGTAAAGGCTATTAGTCTAATAATCATATAATAATATGATATACAACGAGTTATTGACTCTCTAATCTTGTTTAATGGCATAACTTTTTCCAAGACTAGCTGCGCTCTAACAACTAATGTACGTAGTTATGTGAAAAATAGTTAGTTTAATTTGTTAATGTGGTGACAAAGATAGTAAGACGCGTAATTATCGCGCTCATTGACGACTTGATGGACTCGTTACAATAAGAACACCATTGAATTATATGAAGAATTGTAAGTTTGTGTTACGTATGTAATATATTATAGGGAGTTGGCTAGGCTTGTAGTTCTACTAGCTAGGATTCCAGCCAACCCATAACAAGTCGTCAACAACGAACTAACTATTTTTATTTATTATTAGTCTCTTTGACGTATTGCATGCTGTTTTGGACCATTTATCTCGTGCCTTACGTGGTTATGGCCAGTATGACCATCATAAATTAAAGGTAAGGTATATTAAATTAGGGTTAATTAGCATTATATGCCCTAATTTATGTAAGCTTAGTATTTAGCTATTTAAGGGGAACCAAGGGTAAATATATACCAAAAAATAATACACAAATTATCAAACCAAGGTAATGATATATGCAATTCTTAGGGTATGGTTATTGTAAAAATTGATACTAATAAATATTAATCTAGTTTAACACATTATGATAAATTCACATGTTGATCGCCATGGCCAATTGACTGGTATAATCAACACTTGCTTGATGGTGAAAACTACCGCATTAAAGATAGAGAAGAAAGAGTATTGGTGGCTGGATCATAATGTAGAGGAGTTTCTCACCTTAGCTTGTTGAACTATATATATAAAAGAAATAAAAAAGTCATTACTTATGATAATGTACTTGTATTAATTAGACATACCAATCAATATACCATAACATGACTGATAGTCTTCAATTTTAGGTGATTTAGATGTCTTAAATTAATTGTTTAGATTATCAAACACAAAGACTGAAAGACTTGCACTAGTGCAAAGATGTTTTGGAAAACTTGTATCATATATTCATATTAGTTCATTTAACATCCCAACTTATAGCAAGCCGGCCATTATACGAAAATGTAAGTTAACACAATACGTAGTAGTGCATTGGAGGCGACAATTATTTTTGCATTGCCTTTTTCTTTCATTTATATATCATAGACAACTAACTTAATTGATTCTGTTTTCTCTCTTTTATCCTAAAAATTGTATTTTCACTGAACAAAATTTCCTTTACAAAATCTAATTAAGGAGATTTTTTAGGTGCAAATCAACCATGCATGTTTACTTAGGTCATGTCTCACGTGAATCTGGATGCCTAGCTTTTCCGTATACAACCAAAAATCTAAAGCTCACAGTAATTTCGAAGGATGGACAATAGTTAAGTACCTACATGGCTACAATTGTGGATTTGTGGTGCTTACAAAATAATAAATTTTCTTCTTGTCAGAAAAAGAGGATGGTCCAACATTTTTAACCTCCTTGAGTCTTGCTCTGGCCAAATTAGATGGTGTATCTGGGGGTACATGTGCAAAAAGTACCTAGGTTGGCACGTCGTTCATAATACAGTTTAAAATGATAACTTAATCATGCGAATTTGGTGAAGTTGATGGGAAAAAAAAACTCATCTTGTGGCTTTGATATCATAAGTTTAAGTCACAGTATTACACTAACTGCTTATATTGAAAAGATCGGGACTTTGAGAATTGAGATTAAGGGGGATTCCCTTAATTACCTCTTTCCTTTACTCTCAATTGGTGACATGTATAGCTGAGTTTGCTAATTATGTTGTTTCCATAGGGTTTTTCTTAACCCAAAATATAAGTTGGAGATGACAACTAACCTATTCTCCAAGTTCGAGGGGTTTTTTTTTTTTTTTTTTTTTTTTTTTTTTTTTTTTTTGCGTGTGTGTGTGTTTTTGTGTTTTTTAATTACTTAGCATAGCTTGTATTTGAGTTCGAACTATATATATATGCTTTAGATGAATTGATTAATTATAGTCAAGTAGGGTATAAATTATATGTTCTTTTACTCTATATTACAAAGAATTTCATAATGACCTGTATAGTTTGTAATCTTTAATTATGAAGGTAGATCTTGTTTTCTTTACTCTTTATTCTTTATTCTTTAAGTTTGTAATATATGGAGTAGAGTAAGTTCTAGTACTTTTTCTTTGAATTTAAACTATGGTTGTGTAATTTATTGTTTATTAGGCTACAAATGTTGTTGGTCTACTCTTCACCTTCTTTAAGATATTCTCATATGATATTTTTTAAGCTAAGATGTGCTTTGATTTGAATTTCCTTTTTGATTTAAATCGTTATTTATACGAGTAATTTGATATGTTTTGATTTAATTTAATCTGATTTAACTGACTTTAATAAGATTCACAATTTACGATACTCCGTACAAAATAATTGTGATTTTTGCATATTATTGTCCATGCGTTACATTCAGTTTTGATGCAAAATCTAAGATAGATCTGTCCTCCTTAAAAGTAGCCTAATGTTTTTGACTTATGTGCCATGCCTTTTTAGTGCAGTAGTAATGTAGTATAGTGCGGTGAACATTGATGAATGATGATATAAGTAATAGAGACGTGTTTTTGTTTGTGTGTGCGACATATATATACAGCTATACAAGTAAGTTTTCTAGCACCAAACTTGTCACTTCAGTTATTCCATACACATTCTAACTTTCTTATTGTAGAAAAAATTTACTGTAAAGTTTTTAATGAATATGATTGTCGGTAAATGCTGTCAACAACAATGTTAGTGAGTGACTTAGTGGAAAATGATGTTTGTGATGCTATGTGTCGTAGTTGGAACTTAGGAGGAATAATATACATTTATAGAAGTGAGTACTATGTTCATTTATGCTCATATCACTTATAAAGGGGAAAATGATGAGTTTTTTTCCCCTCTAAAGACGAGGTTTGTGTTGAGTCCATAAACAACCCACATGTGATTATTCTCTTGTCCCACACTAAAAAGATTAAATGAGAGTGTAGTGGTAATAGAATCCCACATTGAAAGAATTCAAGAGTTACCACCACTATATAATACTAAGGGGCTCCCCTCAAAAAAAATATAATACTAAGGGGCTACTTTTTTCATGAACGTATTGTTTTGAGGAGGAACCTCCTTGGTTTTGTAAAGTGGTAATGGAATCCCAAAGACTTTGTGAACATCAATTCATTATCTCACAATAGAATTCCAATTTTTGAAAATGTTTTTGTGCTTTTATTTACGGTTCTAACTTTTAAGAAATTTATCGAATAACTTAACTAAAAGATAGTGAGAATCCCCCAAACGACTCTTATCTATATGTTATAAAAAATATAAAAAAAAACTCCGTACTAACTAATTATAAGTTCAAAATTTAATACTTCTCATATAATTGACTGATTGAGTATCAATAGAGTTGTTTCATTTAACTTTCTATTTGGTTCCTTAGTTTATTTATCGAGTATCAATAGAGTTGTTTCATTTAACTTTCTATTTGGTTCCTTAGTTTATTTATCACATTATTACAAAGGGTGTTATCCCTTTGAGAGGCATAAGGGGCACCGGGCACATTCAAGTAACTGAACTTTTTCATGAAGACCCATGCATGATCTATTGAAATCCTTATATCCATCTAACTTGCTTATAAATTGCTCCATCATATTATATACGAAGTATATGGTAACGGACTAACGGATAAGGAACTTTTTGTTCACAATACATCCATCTTATAATTAACTTTGGTCCCTCTCCTTTTAAATAAATAATTATTATTATTATATGATTTGAAACAACCTAGAGATCTTGGTTTATTATTGTTAATATTTTTTGTTATCTTGATCTAATGATTGAAAAAATTTGCATGTCTATATATTTAATGGAAAATATATAGCTTTTCATGTGTTTGATATGCCTGCATAAAATGTATATAATATATTACATAGTTTAATTTAATTGGTCCAAATTCCTTGTATGTAATTGTTAATATAAGTTTGGATAAGTTAGGAAATGCATTTGTTGCATGTTATGATGAGGAAGATTAGTAATGCTCTTCCATAATTAACGGGAAGAAAATTTAATTAATTAGCACTTCTTTAAAAATTAATCATGTATATTGACCTTTGTTTACCACCACTAATAGCGCATCACTTCGTAAAGTAGAAGTTGATCAGATAATAGAGGAGCCAAATATAAACATTAAAAGTTTGCATGAACAGCTTGCTAACAACTTCATTAAATTAAACAAATTCTTATGGCCATTACAAGTAAACTTTATACTTGATAGAATTTAGAGAAGCCACATCAATTTTATTTTAGTGGTAGGATTTTATATGGTGCCAATATGGCAATATGGTGGAAACGTGGAGTATTTGTGAGAATTTATATTTGCTTCGTTTTTTTTAAAATAATTGTTGCAATACTTTTCTAAAATGGAAATATCACAATTATTATTGCAACACATTATAAAAGGAAGGTTTCCATGGTGAAAATTATACTATAATCTTTATTTAAAGTTCATGACCCACTTAATTATATATACTTGGGAAAACCACGCTCCTAGTGAGGTTTCCTCGTATGTGCTTGTTGACACTCTTACTATGATATAATATGCACTAATCGGCTTTAAAAAAAAAAAAAAGTTGATGACCCACTTAATTTATATACTCCTAACAATTTTAATTTTCAACCTCATTTTAAGTGTATAATTACTATATAGCATGCGAGGTCCACTTTTTTTAAATACCGTGTAAAGTATATATGTATTGCAACTATAAAGACACGAAGGAAGTATTTGAATATAAATTTACGAAACGTCAATGCCAAACAATCTATATTTATTATAGTATTTGTTTTTTTTGGTGAAGTTATTATAGTTTTTTTTTTTTAAGGCAAGTTATTATAGTATTTGTCAAAAAAAAGTATTTGTCATTCATTACTTCGTCATACAGAATATTTTGTATTTTTATTGCCCTTGCCTCTATATTCTTACTCTGTATTTTATTTATTTTAATAATTAATTTTAGTTTTATAGATAACCTAATTATATATTCCTATTGACCCCCTACAATTAAAATAAAATCATGTATTTTGTTAGAGTAAATGACGTAATCATTTTGTCTCATTAACATATGGAACTACTCAGGAAAAGTTTTCGATTCACAACTAAAAAAACTTAGTTTCAAATAGTTGAAGTTCAATTCATAAGTAAAATTGTTCCAATAAATACAAGATATTAAGTAAAATTGTTCCAATGTGACACACTTAGATTTTGTATAATTGCTTGATTATATATGTCCTTTTGTGGATTCTTTCCCTATCGAGGTCCCTATTAATCAAATTGAATTGTCCCATTTTGCCTAACAATAAACAAATAATCTCAATATATAAAGCATTATAGAACATCTTTGCATAAATTAATTTATAAAATCAACTAAATTCCAAATAACTCCAAAATCCAAGAATTGACATGAACAGAAATGGCTAGATATTTTTGGAGGAACATATTATATACTTCATAAATAACATGACAACTGAAATAATAACTAGATATTTTGATGAACTAAAATAATTTATGTTTGTTGTAAAAAAAAGGTTGAAATCCAACATCATTTGAACAGTAGAAAGCGTGATACGAAACTACAAATGGCATACTACATAAACACAAATAGTTGTCAACTAGTAAGTGATATCACAAATTCACATGGGAGGTGATCTAAAGGACGGTGCCAATTACATTTTTCTAAAACTAATGCAACAAACATGGTTTATTGGTTTACAGACCCCTAATTTAGCTGATCATGTATGCAATGAGATCTCACTTTCATTAGATCGACAATCGTTTTAATTAATTTTGACGGATCAGTACGTAATCGTGTACTGTTGTTAGGGATCATTTCAAATCGACAATTATGTTACTAGTTCGTTGTTCTTATAATTTTGATTCCTTACTACATGTATTGTGAAAGTTATGCTTCTCCGTGATGGGTTGATTTTGACCTAAAAACAACATTATTCGATCTTATGTGTTTCATCAAAGGTGATAGCTTATTACTTAATATTAATATGGATTTTGTTGCAAAGTGCCTTAATTTAATTGTGTTATTCTATTTTCAGATTTAAATTGTATCCATTAGTTTAAATGTTACCCGTCCACAATATCCTATAGGTCTATTAAGTGAGTAAATTGTACTCCCTCCTGTTTTAATAAATGTTACAATTTCACTTTTTTCACTATTCACAATATCCTAAAAACAATTGTTATTGCACAAGACATTATTGGATTCGTTATAATATATAGTTCCATAATATAATTTTTCATATAATTTAATTAACCTATAATTAGATAAATTAATGGTCAAAGTCGTGTCTCGATATACGTATTTGGTCAAATTGTAACACTTATTAAAACATGGAGGGAGTACCGTTTTATATACTCTGTAAATGCATTAGTGAGAGACATTAGAGAGTGGAATTTGAACTAAAAAAATGCAGCTATCTCTGTCTTTCAAATTTCTTTCTATTTTTGTGGTAGGATGATGATGAATAGATGATGATTAAGTATTTGGAAGGAATCAAAATAAAGGATGCCGAAAGGCCACGTAATTATAATTAAGCAACAAACACAAATGGGGCGGCAATTTTTTTTAACTTTTGGCGTTGCTAATTTGCTAATGCTTTACTAGTATGACTATTGACTGATAACCACTCCCTAAAGGTCAGAATCCAACAATTTTATTTGGAATCTTAGGTATCATATTGTATGAGAAATTGAGAAGAAATTAAATTATCGTAAGTTCTAAATTTATTAAGAGTTGATCATGGATCAGATCAATTTGCACCCAAAAGTTAACATATGTGTAGGGATACGACCAAACCTTGTGATCTTAAAATCAGCTTGTAATAATAGAATGGACAAATACGTTTAAATTTCATAAATCAATTAAGCTAAAAATTATTGTATGGGCCAATAGGCCAAGTAATTAAGGTTTCAGCCCAAATCAAATTACACAATCTTAGTAACATTGAACAACTCACATTCGTGCAAAAATAAATAACACAAGCATCAACTCTTTGCGTGATTAAAATAATTCACTATTATATTAAACTACTAATTATAATTGCTTAAGATGCATGTAAGATGCCAATCTTTAGGGATATCTCTGCCAAAACGATACTTAACAACATGGTTAATTACCATGGAAGTTCCAAGAAGATAGAACTTGTCGTTAATTAGAAGGTGCACTTGCTATTATTATCTAATACGTAGTATTAATCATATAATTAACTAGAATAATCTCGAGGTTTACTGTATCCGTATATTAATGATTTAATGGGTAGTTAAAAATTTAAAATAAACCCAAATTAGAAATGTGACATAATCCTTATTAATTAGAAGATGACCAACATTTTGACTATTTATAGAAACACAATCTTAGAGCTTAGCTGGGTAAATCTATTTTGGGCAGTGTCATGACTTTTTTTCCAACCTGTAGTGTCCCTATTTTTTTGGTTGTTTAATTTGTTTGATTGCAAATGTTGTTGCATTTCGACAAATATCTATTGCATCGTTGTTTTAAATTTGTGTATATTGTTAGAGAACCAACTCAAGCTTTTGGTTGAGATGGTCCTCTAACATGGTATCAGAGCCAACGTGACACAAAGGTCACGGGTTCGAATCTCATCCACCCCCACTTTCAAGTGGAATATTAAATGCTGGGTATGAGGAGGGCCCATGTTGCATCCACACTTCTAGCCCAAATGGGCTCTCGTGTGAGGGGGCATGATAGAGTATAAAACATATTCCTGGGCCTGAGTTGGTCCTATAACATATATTATGTACTTCCCAATTATCAATTTATCATTGTTATTTGGAAATATCTTGATTTATGAGAAGTCGTATGCATTATTTTTTTTTGTAAAAATATGATAGTTAATTCAATCATTTACGGCGTACAAAACTACACTAAAATTATTTTCCGTTTTTTTTAAAAAATATTGTTTTAGTCCCTATAAATATATATGATTGAGAGTCTGAGATCTCACTAATGTAGTGTCATGAAAATTCCGTTCTTTTTATAAAAAAAATTTTAAAAAATAAAAATTATTTTCCATTTTTTAAAAAAATGTAAAAATGTAATGCCCATTTTGTATGACCAAGAAAGTTCCACCTCAAAATCATATGGCAATAAAAGGAGTAGCTCCTTAGCGTTATAAAATGGACACAACTTTCTTAGGGCATGTTCTCTTACGTTGAAGTTCAGTTCAGTTCAGCTGAGTTTAGTTCAGTTCAGTTCAGCTCATAATTTCCTTCTCTTATAAAATATTCAGTTCAGTTCAGTTCAACTGAGTTTAGTTCAGTTCAGTTCAGTTCAGCTGAGTTCAGTCAATGAGAACAGGCCCTTATTTCTTCAATGTAGGATACATATCATAATACAAACTCTCACTTATAAACTCAACCAATGTGGAACAACACACCACTCACATGTGGGTTTTCTCATAGGCTCAACAATGGAGGTGAAGAATAATGGAAATTCAAATATAAACTCAAACGAGCATAGTAAAAATAATATATACGTAGATGAATTTGGATAGAATAATTTTTTTTATAATTGTCATAGACTTTCACAAAGATATAGAGATGGAGTAAGATAAAATACAAAATGAAAAGAAAATTAAAGATAAGAGAAAGTTAGCATGTAAAAGGTGTGTAGATATTTTGGGTATCCGATTATATATGATAATGTATGTAACAATAATGTATTACCCAGTGTACTGATCATATAACGCAATGGAGGGAATATAATATAGAATTGTATACTCCGACTTTGTATTTCTTTAAGAACGTATTAGTATGATGAGTTTTTGTATTTTTGCGTAATAGTAGTTTTATCGACATGTAACTTGATTGTTGATTCCCTTAAACTATTTTTTTATAAAAACGTCATTTAATTGATTTTTTAAGCAAGTTCAATAAATCTCAGACTCTCCTAAAATAAAGTCAAAACAAATTTTAATGGGACAAACGACACATAAACAATAAGTAATAATACAATTTTAAAAAACTGCTATGAGTCTTCTCTAACAACATTAATATTTTATTAGTTCAAATGAATTTTAAAACTATAAGTTCCAAATAAGTTAGGCTTAATTTCCAAATAAACTAACATTATTATGAATCAAGACTTAATTTCCAAGTAAGCTGACATATACAAATTATATCGGCATATACTCAAATTTGTTAATAACTTATTAATATGGTGTTTGAAAGTGATTTTGATTGTTGCCTTTGCATTGATAAGCTTTGAGTATAAATATACATGTACAAGCGTAATCTAAGGAAACTAACTAGCTACAAATAAGGCTAGGATAAATACAATTACCAAACTAATTATATACAAAGTCAACTGAATATATTTGCATATATTCTAACACTCCCCCGCAGTCGTAGCGGGAGACTCACGAACGCTAAGACTGGTACGGAAGTCATCAAAGAGAACCCGGGGAAGTCCCTTTGTAAAAATGTCAGCTATTTGATATCTAGAAGGAACATGTAGTACTCGTACCTCGCCTTTAGCGACTTTCTCACGAACAAAATGAATGTCCATCTCAATGTGTTTTGTGCGTTGGTGTTGCACCGGATTTCCAGAGAGGTAGATGGCACTCACATTGTCACAATAAACTATGGTTGCTTTTCTAATAGGCAAATGAAGCTCAAGCAACAAGTTTCTGATCCAACAAGAATCAGATACGACATTGGCAACCCCACGATACTCGGCCTCTGCACTGGATTTAGACAATGTAGGCTGCCGTTTGGAAGACCAAGAAATCAAATTGTCCCCTAAAAAGACACAATAACCAGAAGTAGATCGTCTGGTGTCGGGGCATCCCCCCCAATCTGCATCAGTATAAGAAACAAGCCGGTCTAGCGAAGACTTATAAAGATGCAAACCAAAAGATAAAGTACCCTGTAAATAGCGTAAAATACGCTTCAAGGCACCCATATGCGCATTGCGCGGATCATGCATGTGAAGGCAAACCTGCTGAACAGCATAAGAAATATCCGGTCTGGTAAAAGTCAGATACTGAAGAGCACCTGCAAGACTCCTATACTTAGTGGGATCCTCGTATGGCTCATCATGAGAGGCACTAAGTTTAGATTTTGTATCAACAGGAGTAGGTGATGGACTACAGTTTGACATGCCGGCCCTGTCAATAATAGATGAAGCATACTGTTTTTGAGACAAGAACAGACCATTATCATTACGAGTCACAGCAATGCCCAAGAAAAAACTCAAAGGACCCAAGTCCTTCATTGCAAATTCAGAACTCATGAGATCCATAAAGTGTGTCCGGAGATGGTCAGAAGATGCTGTAAGAATGATATCATCAACATATAACAGAATATAAGCAGTATCAGATCCCTGTCTGTAGATAAATAGAGAAGTATCAGATTTACTGTTAATAAATCCAATAGAAGTAACATAATCTGCAAACCGGTGATACCAGGCACGAGGTGCCTGTTTGAGGCCATAGAGAGCTTTCTGTAAAAGACACACATGATCAGGGTGATCTTTGTCACGAAAACCCATAGGCTGATGCATATAGACTGTCTCAGTGGCTTGGCAGAATTTTTAGTGTTCTGCTTTTTGGTTTTGTTGTTCTTGGAGGAAGAACGAGAGGCAGAGGACTGCTGTTGGGCTGACTCGGAGAGGTGATTGCTGCTGGCGGTGGAGACAAGGGCCGTCGGCGGTCGGCTGGTGGTGCCATTCTCCCTGGCCAATCGATTTTTAATGGTGCGTTCGGCCAATTTGAGTCTACAACGGCAGCTTTCAAAGGAGGGCAATGGCTCTTGGTTGTGAATATAATCCACGGTTCCGGCATACGCTTCAGGGAGTCCGGCAGTCATCTTTAGAATGAGACGGGTATCGGGAATCGGAGCATCAACATCCGCAAGACGATCGGCGAGGGATTTGATGTGATTGCAATAGCCATCAATAGAAGAAAAATTCTCGAAATCAAGGTCAGCAAGTTCTTGTTCGAGATGAGAAGCTCTTGATGCTTTGTTGTCCTGGAACATGGACTCTAATCGAGCCCAAGCACCTTGAGCGGTGTCATCCTTGAGAAGAATGGCGGTGAGGAGGTCATGGGAGATTGAACCGTAAATCCAATTAAGGACAGCCGCGTCCAAGCGTTTCCAGAAAGCAAGGTCGGCCTTTTTAGAGGCTTCATAGGCTGCTAGTTCGGTTGCCTCCGTAGGAGGGATAATGTGAGGAAGAAGATCATGTACCCTACAAAGCACTTTGAAAAGTGCAGCCCAAGAATGATACATACCATAGCTATCCAATGTAATCGGAATAAGAGATTTGACATTGGTTGTGGTTAAAGCAGGATGAAATTTGTTGGTTTCGGCCATGGTGAATATGAGCAGCGGAAGAGGAAAGGTGAGAGAGGTGGGCCGTTTGTGAGGGAAGAGAAGAGGCTAGGATCGAGAACCCTAATATGATACCATGAAAGTGATTTTGATCGTTGCCTTTGCATTGATAAGCTTTGAGTATAAATATACATGTACAAGCGTAATCTAAGGAAACTAACTAGCTACAAATAAGGCTAGGATAAATACAATTACCAAACTAATTATATACAAAGTCAACTGAATATATTTGCATATATTCTAACAGTGTTCCACAAGCGTGTTGGAAATTATAGATCAAGACTTAATTTAACATCTTAAACTAATACTATATAATATATATGTACTTCTTAATATTCGTGTAACTATATTATTAGGTAGGAATTTTCCAAAAACTTGTAACTTATATAATCATATAATGGTACTTAACCTCATAGCCCCACAAATTAAGTTCTTTTAAGTTTTAGTCATTCTTCAAGAAAAAAAATGCTATATTATGAAGTGTTTGCTTTAAATGAGCTTTTGTTTTCATTGACATATTTCTAGTATTCTAGATGGAAGGAAATATGGCATTCTTTCCACTCTTTTTCAAGAATTATAGTTCAATTACCCTTTGACATATTTCGAGTGATTGAAATTTACAAAGAGGCCATTAATTCATTTGTTGCAAAGGGTAAAGGTGCTATTTGTTTTTTGGTTGACTTTAATGCTTACGTTAAACCTGTTGAAGTCAATGGATGAGAGGGATTAGATTAGCCGCCCTTTACATGCATGACACGCATAAACTACCAAGTATAAGCTATATAATGCTAAATTTGTCCTTCTAATTAAGAGATGTATTATATAACAAAAACATGAATAAATGAGCAAAAAATTCTTTCGGCATACCTAACTCTTAAGTTAATTGGAACATTGGATGCATCTAATCCATTTGTTGTTTGTTTTTCAGGTTTGTCACCTTTCATTTACAAGCATATTCTCTCATTTTATCTACAACAACTTACTTTATATATGTATCTCACTTACCCTTTACACGGTAACCTTTAATAGAAAAAAAAAAATTTCAAAAAATTAGGACGGTTTCTTATTTCTTAATACATACATCCCCACATTCATTGATTCGATTAAGAAACATCAATGTAAACAAGGAGTATGTTAATTTCAAGTGACCTAACGATATTATTAAGGAAGAGACACAAATTGAGACATATATACGACCTCAACATTTCAACAATTAATGAGTTGACAAAGAGTTGTCAATACTATTTACTTACCAAAGGAAAAACAATTAAGTGAGATGAGAATCTTATAGAGTATTACTTCAAAGTTCAAACCGTACTTTCGCAAGAAATTTCGATTTGTAGCATGGCTCACACGGCTGATAATAAATGATGATGATTGTGAGGCAGAAAAATAACGTGTAAAAGAAAAAGTGAAATGTTGGTATTTGGTAGGTAGTACCGTCTTTTTAAGATTTTTGGGTAAAAGTGGGCCTTTTGGGCTGGCCCACATCACATGACATCCAACTCCCATGGACCCAATTGTCATTCTACTATTGTTCTGTAAAAGCCAATGATGTATTAATGGCTTTAACGCATTTGTGATTTTGACAGTTTTGTGGCCCATTCATTTTCCTCATCAAAGTCCATTGCTAATTTGCTATTGCCATTACCATTCCAATATTTCGTGAGAACAAAAACATGTCATTTTCAACTTTGTTATAGGGAAGGTCCTTTAGATTGCGGTAAAATCTAAGGTCCTTTAAGGTCATTTGTTTTGAATGTACTTGTAATTATGTACGCTTAGCTACTGAAGCTTAGACTTTTGTGTTTAACGCGTCGAGTTGTTAGTAAATATCCTCTTCGTCTCATATTATTTGAATTTTTTTACTCTATTTATTGTTGTCCGAATTCGCCCCAACCTCGAATTCGGATTTTCGAAGGACGCGACCCCCACCCACAGGGGGAGCACAACCGAGTAGCGAAGCTACGACCTTGTGAGAAACTTGTTTCGAACGCCGGGCTGCTATACCCTTAGAGCAGAGCGAAGTGGAGTTTGGCCCTCGCCCCCGGAGGGTCAAGATAAAGAATAGCAAGTTCATACATTCACTGTTTTTGAAGCTATAAATTCAAATTTATAGAAACCTTCCTTAAAAAACAGGAAAAAAGGGACAAATCGGCATCGAAGGAGGCAGGAAAGGAACGTTTCCCCCCAAAACCCCCTCGGGGGGATGCTTATGAGGAATCATTAAGTTGATTTAGAAAATTTAGTAAGATTAGATTTTCTAAATTTACTTGTATGACTAAAAATTATATATCTCTTAAAGTGTAATTGAATATAGGATACAAGTTAATTTTATCAAGTCTAGATGCAAGAACAACAACTCTCGCATCTTTTGATTAAGGGAAAATTATAAATGTATGCATACAATAATTTTAGATTTTTCACCAAAATCATTGAACCTGCGGAAGCTACCATTCCAGTTTCAGTTTCCATTTTGTAAATAATTGCTAATCTCCTACAAGTATAGTCCTATGCATATACAGATATAATGTATTTATAGTATATGGATAAGCCTAGCCAAGTCAAGTGATTTGAAATTTATTATGTACATTATTATTATTGTTGTCAAATTCATTAGACAAAATTCAAAATTTTCTGTACAATATTATTGTCAAGGTAGTAAAACAAAGAATCAATAATCATCTATGTTACATGAGTTTTAAACTAGTATAGAAAAAACGCTTGTACAAGAGGGACCCTAAAAATTGAATCTTCTACGAGTTCTACCCAGCACCCAAAGAATTTCCTACACTACCATAGTATAGTCTATCTGACTATCACACCCATCTTTCAAATTTTTACTCGCAATAAAAAAAATCTCAACAGCTAAATCATATTCACAAGTCACAACTAACCGCTCTTTTATGTATGCTTACCATGAAAATGTAAAGCATGCTAGTGAAATACTTCAGGAGAAGTATAAAACTCTCCTTCGTGGAACATAGGTCTCAAATCTTCATCCTTCATGAATTCCAAGGGAAAGCAAACAATGTTACCCTTGACCGATTTCAACATCTCTAGAGGATCTGATGTCTTAAGCATCCCATCTTCATTAAACTTTACCACTTGAGGCGCTACACCAAAATCTATGGTTGTATAACCAATTTTCTCTGTCAACTGCGACATTTCTTGTCTAAAAGCATTCCTGCACAAGAGGAAAATATAATGTGAACAACACAAAAGCAGCATTATGCTCAGCAAGTACAAGTTCAAGTTGAAGAACAAGCATACTTGGAGTGTATACGATCATTTGGTGTGCATCCAAAGACGACGTCATAAATCAAAGCATTAGCCTGGAAAAAAAAAAAAAAAAAGACAGACAAAAACATATGATTAAAATGTGTATCAACAAGGAAGATATGCATGAGTGAAAATACCAAGGCAACTGCAGTTCAACTATCGGAAAGTAATCTGGTGGCATATAAGTATATAACCTGATTGCACCACTCTTTATTAGAACAGTTTGTGCATATTTACTTCTCAGCTATAGTTCTGTACAATAGAAATATAGAAAAACTGGACTTATATAAATTGTTTCACAAACCTTGGCAGTTTCCAACCATAAATTTTTGTATGTTTTGTCAGCCACAGGATCTTTGATCTGATTCATCTGAATGAGTAAAATCGGAATATTATATAGAATTCCACCACCACTTTATAGTTGAAGACAACACTGGATCGGATCAATGGCTTAGAGTAGCACGGTGAAATAATTCTTACCTCTCCAGCAGAGAGTCCAAGATGCTCAGCCCATAGGGAAAGCCGGAGACTTGAGCTAAATTTCCCAGCCATCCAAGACTGTCCATTCATAGATGACTCTATAAACTCTTTATCTTCGATTACTACTCCAATCTACACACAGTTTATAAAGTTAGGTATTAATGTCTGATACCCATACCAAGCAAATTTGAACAGGACTAACAGCTGTTACACCTTGCCCTAAAATTGGCTAGAAAAGAGGGAAAAGAGCAACAAATTATGAAAACTTAATGAAATGAATGTTGTGTAAGAGACAATATCCCCAATCATCAGTTATCACCTCAGTGAAGGTTCATGTGCAAGTGCTTTTGATCAATAAGTGAATCTCAAAGCACAGTTTCTTCGTCAGAGAACCAGTATTGGAATCCTCAGGCAAACTTCTATACTTCTTTCCTCTTATCATAAATTATAAGAAATTATGACACTTCAGTTATTATAAGTTATTCCTCTCAATTAGCTACTACAAGCATGGAGTAGTTTTCTTTCCCCCCTTTGGAAACAGACAGTGTTAATATTAGACGAGATCATGTCCCATCTTGTGTCCTATCTCCTCTTGATTTTTTGCCGCACCATCTATTTACGAATTTGTTATCGGTGCTTTAACAGATCAAGTGGTGTGGCACAATAAGATGTTGGAGTATTTACAATTCTAGTAATGCAAATCGGAGATTAACCAAGTGAGTGTGCAAGGAGTAATGATGGAGTGGTGTAGCAAGTAAGTTAGTGAGTTGCGCGAGATTGAGCTAGCAATGGAGCTAGAGCTCGGATGCTTGCAATGGCCTTCAGCAGATGCGAGCGAGAGCTCGCCTATGTGCGAGCTATAGCTCGCTGCTGGCAGAGCCTTGCTAGAGCTCCGAGCTATAGCTCTCCTGCGAGTGAGCTATAGCTCGCTGTAGCTCCGAGCGATAGCTCTCCAGCGAGGGAGCTATAGCTCGCAGCTCAAAATGCCCACGGCTAGGCTGAGCGATAGCTCTCTCGGTGGAGAGCGATAGCTCGACGGCCCAGTCGAGTTTTGGGCCTTGCGAGTGGCTTGCGTGAGGTTTGTGATTATTTCCTTTACCTTATTACTCCTATAAATACTACTCGTTGGTCGTTATTCAAGATGACGTTAATTTTATTATTGAAATACCCTAAACACATAAACACAAACCTACCCTTTGAGATCTGAACAGTTCTTGAGTAATTCCACGCTTCGGGTTCGGGTACACGAATTACGAAGGAGAGTCGTGTTAAACTTGGGGGGCGTGCGTCGTCAGAAAACCTGTACCGGTGGTGGCGTATTTCGCTTCTAAGGCAGTGGATTATGTTCCACGGCGCGACTATGAGTTTGAGATCTTCAATCAAGTATTTTTCCCTTTCATCCTCTTTGTTTGTCATTGGAATCGACAGGTATTTTACCAACAATTTAGAAGCGAAATAGTATTAATTATTATACTGTTGATTCCTGAATAATTTGTTTTGGGAAGAGGATTTTTCGAAGGAAGGACTTATATCAAGAAATAGAGAATCAAGTAGCAAGTAGTTTCGATTAAATTGGATACAATGAATCAATAAAAAACTACTGGAAGTATGCGCTAAAACCGCGTATAATTGTTAAAGAACCCTAATTTTTAGGGATTAATATATCATCAGCCAGTTTATGGATTAGTCACTGCATAAATTCGCGTGACCTTAGATATTGTAAAATATTTTAAGTCGTGGGCATAGAAAAATTTCTTGCGGAACTAGTATGGGTTCGCTGATCGAAATTCAGCCAGATTATTTGAAGCAGTAGAATCCGATTATTTGGATTTGGGATTATAGCAAAATTAAATTAACTACTACTTGGATTAAATCCACTATGATGATGTTCTGCCATCAAGTGGTGTTAGGTGAAGGAATCTTTGTCAATTGTCTGTAAAAGCACTCAATTAATAAGGAATGTGTTCCATCTTGCTGGAAAGGTCATCGAAGAGTCACCAATGGCCTATGTGCATTAGTGACGAGATAACGTTGTTCTAGGACTTGAAAGCTGTGTATAATATAATCCAGAAGTCGGATACTCGGAGTTCAGCTAGGAGCTCTACAACAGATGACCAAAGATGGCCAGACGGGCACGAAATCAAGGAAGTTCCTTCTTGTATAATAGTGTTCTACATCTATTGAGAAGACGCATTGCACGGTCAATCGTGCTTGATATCAGATAAGTTCCTTCTCTAATTTATCTAAGTAATGTCTAACGTTACTTAATATTTGTGTCTATTATTATGTGCCCCTGTTATATATGCATAATTTTATTATTATGAGCTATTGCAATGCAATGTGGGGGTAAGGTGAGTTAGATCTTGAGACTAACTAGTAAGTTAGTTGTACTCTTGTTGATGAGTGGTATTGAGGAGGAAGGTCTCCGTAAGATACATTTATCTGTGGCTATCTGCTTGTTGGTTTGCAAGTAACTTATTTTTGCTAATGTATGTCTCGTCCAATGATAATTTATTTATGTTCATGGACTTCAATGTTGTGTTCTAGTAGATTAGGGATGATATATGTTCTATCTTACGATAGTGTGTTGTTGACCTTATTCCTAATCATGGACAATGTTTTGTTGAGCACGGAGTATGTGATAAGCTTGTAAGTGTCTCTTTTTAGATTAAAAAGAGATTTAGAATTGTTGTTTATTTTTAATTCTTGTGATCTTAATTAGCTTTGTTCACGAACTTGAAATGTATTTAATTTGCTAGAGGTGTAGCAATTATTTTTTCTTGTTGATGGTCTAGATGAGACCATGTTGATTTCCGTGCTTATTAGCACAATTAAAAAGGCTTGACATATTAGCGAAGTTAAAGTGGTCATGCAAGTTTGAAGTGTAAGTGCCCCACATGAGGTAAGGATGGGAATTAAAATTCCATATGTCTTTAAATTCTATTAATATTCTGTGAATGTTAGTATTGTGGGGGTTGCAGATATGTTTCAGTTGTGTTTTTGTTTAAGTAAGTAGTTCACCCAAGAATTTGGTTGATACTCCCTTATTTGTTACCCGATGCATGATTATTCTCATGTGGTATCTGTGATGTGGGGGTTTCCAATAATGAAGAATTGATTTCTATGTGTTTCACGTAAAGCATGAACGCTTGTGGGACTGTGGGTGATGTGTTTGTTGAATATCTGCTACGTTTATCATGCATGACCTTGATAGGCTAAATCCTGTGAAGTGTCTCAAGTATATGATTTCCTATGACATGGCATGTTAGTTTTGCACGTTCATAGAATTTGTTCATGTTTCCTAAGCTTTATTCTGAAATTGATGAGTTCATCAGCTAAGGTGTATTTGATTAAAGCTTGAACTAGTTGTGTATCATCTTGTTTTTTACTTTCTTGATCGAAAGTTGTATGTAGATGGTTTGTTGTGTGGTATGTATTCAAGTATTGGTGGATGAAAAATCCTGAAACCATATGAATACGCCTTGATTAACTAGTTGTGGAAAGAAGCATGTTAATGCGAATGTGCGCTCCTTTGAGTTTATATGCTTGAGAAGAGTATATCTTGCCTTGCTATTAGAAATCCATCTGTTGTAAGTATCTTTCAAGGTGAGTTGAAAGGAGGTTGATTGGAAATGAGCTGAAGGTAAGATACTGTGGTGTCAGGATTTATTCTGTAAGTTTGGAGCTGACCCATCTTTGTGATTCACCTGGTTTGTTCTAAGCTTGTCTGTTTTGCAGTAAGGTTGCTTAAGCTTCCTAGCATGATTGATTGTAAATCAAGGGTGTGTATTTAAAACGCATGCACAGGGGACAACTTAGAAGATGAGGTATTTTTTCTCATGATGTTATATCCTTTGTGATATGTATGGTGAGTGGGGGTTAGATTTGAGTACTCTAACTTGTTATGTTAAGTTTTTCTTGGCATGTGGGTTGAATTTCTTGATGCATGTGTGATGTTACTATGGTTCGCATTGATCGAGTTCATATGCTAGAATGATCATAAGTTGTTAACTTCACATGCTTGTTCTTTATTGAGATAAAGATGTATATGTGTCTCAAAGCCAAGAAACAAGTACAAGATAATGAGATAAGCAGAATGGTTCTAGGCAGTGAGCCAATGAACTAATAAAGGTACGCATTAATCTCATTTTTATGATGTAGAGAAAGTGTTTTAGTAAATTATATTTATCATGCTTAAGCCAGAGTTATTTTCATGATTTGGCCTTGATGTTTGATTCAAATGCGCTAATGTTTTTGCAATCTAAATGATGAACAAAATTATTCTTGACGTGAAGTGGTTTTAATTTGTTGTGAACTACATTGTTCATTCTGTTTGTCAAGAGAAAAAATTACTCAATTATTGCTTGAGTTTCAATTAGTACAGGGATGAAGGTTAAAGTGAGAAAGATTCTCAAGTACCTGTCCAGTAAGTTCTAAGAGATGATGATTGAATGAACAACGATGATTAGTTGAACCTCTTCAGTGTATGGTTTTTACATGATGAAAGGTGATGCTATGTTTCTAGTGAGCTGCAAAACAAATTGGTGTACACTATCCATTATGAAGCAAAGGTTCATAAGATTGGATGACGTGTGTCAAGAAAATGATTGTTGCAAAAGTAATCTCTGGAAGTTTGTCCATTGTGGGGGTAAGCTAATCCTCATGTATGTTCTCTACATTATTTTTCACAAGTGTCTATGTATATTGTCAGGAACTACAAATGTAGTGCCAGAGTTAGACAGATCTTGTGGAGGTGATACTCATGCTAGAGTATGTGAAAGCAAAGAAGAATCAAGCAGGTCCTTATACAAGGATGAAGCACAGGTAAGTGCTTGATTGTCTAAGGGAATATAGTAAAGATCCTGTGGGGTATTTTAAATTATTCCAAAGACAAAGATTTAAAAAGATGAGTCTACGTTTGGAAGTGATCTAGCTTGATAACCCTCTAATTTATATGGTTATGAGATGCTTTGGTAGACTTGTTGCTTGATCTTTACAGGTTGAGCTTTAAGTGCTCTTAATATGTCCATAACCCAGGATGGGTGGTCAATTGAGACAGCTTACATGGACACACCGAAGTGTTTTAATTTGTTGAACTTTTGTTCTGAATGGGTCTAGAGCCTTGTTTTAGTTGACTCATTGTTGAATTTACACCATGTATGTTTATTGAATCTATGACTCTTTTTAGTGGTTTGTTGACCAGGTGGGTAGATTCAGTAAGGTTGAGCGTAGCTCTTAATGTCATTTGTCCAGTTATTCTTTGAGCAGGGATTGATGATGGTTCTTAAGTGGATTTAAGACCATTAGCCCAGTGGCTCTTAGAGTAGGATTGATAATGACACCGAAGGTGGAAGGTTGAGCATTGCTTGCTCTTAATACTACTAGCCCAGTTGCTTGAGAGTAGGGAACGATAGTGATCCTTAAATGAATTAGAATCACTAGCCCAGTTATTACTCGAGTAGGGAACGATAGTGGTACCGAATGACTGAGGTTGGGAGTATCCCTTAATGCATCTAGCCTAAGAGCTCGTTGAGCAGTGGATTGATAGATGCACCGACGAGTTGATAGGGTTGAACTTTTCGTTCTTAATGTTCTTATTCCATTGCATAGAAAATCTTGGGTTTGCAAGGTGCTTGAATGTGTTTTAAGCCTGCATGGAAATACCCTAGATGTGCTGGGAATGTGTTTGTACACAGACAGAACACCTACGTGAGTACGAGGGGTGGCCTCCTTCAAGGGAAAATTGTGGTGTTGTTTTCCTGAAGTACTCATGAGAGCCCAAGGTGTTGGCCAAGATTGGCGGAATTACTCAAGTTCAAAAGGTGAAGTATGTGATACATGTTCCTTCCTCGCTCCTGGGAGTTCAAACCTTTGGATACTCACCAGAAGAGTAGTGTTGAATACCTGTGTCACTAAGGCATTAGTTCAAACCTTATGGATACTAGTGCTTAAGTACCTAACCTTTCATTGTACTGTTCAGATTTCATGATCTCATGTCTGTTTTGCATTAGTGGGGGATTGTTGGAGTATTTACAATTCTAGTAATGCAAATCGGAGATTAACCAAGTGAGTGTGCAAGGAGTAATGATGGAGTGGTGTAGCAAGTAAGTTAGTGAGTTGCGCGAGATTGAGCTAGCAATGGAGCTAGAGCTCGGATGCTTGCAATGGCCTTCAGCAGATGCGAGCGAGAGCTCGCCTATGTGCGAGCTATAGCTCGCTGCTGGCAGAGCCTTGCTAGAGCTCCGAGCTATAGCTCTCCTGCGAGTGAGCTATAGCTCGCTGTAGCTCCGAGCGATAGCTCTCCAGCGAGGGAGCTATAGCTCGCAGCTCAAAATGCCCACGGCTAGGCTGAGCGATAGCTCTCTCGGTGGAGAGCGATAGCTCGACGGCCCAGTCGAGTTTTGGGCCTTGCGAGTGGCTTGCGTGAGGTTTGTGATTATTTCCTTTACCTTATTACTCCTATAAATACTACTCGTTGGTCGTTATTCAAGATGACGTTAATTTTATTATTGAAATACCCTAAACACATAAACACAAACCTACCCTTTGAGATCTGAACAGTTCTTGAGTAATTCCACGCTTCGGGTTCGGGTACACGAATTACGAAGGAGAGTCGTGTTAAACTTGGGGGGCGTGCGTCGTCAGAAAACCTGTACCGGTGGTGGCGTATTTCGCTTCTAAGGCAGTGGATTATGTTCCACGGCGCGACTATGAGTTTGAGATCTTCAATCAAGTATTTTTCCCTTTCATCCTCTTTGTTTGTCATTGGAATCGACAGGTATTTTACCAACATAAGAGAATATAATAGGATACAAAATGGAGCAAAGGGTCTTTAGTAGTCACAGCCTCATAGACCAATATTATCTAATACTCATGATTGTGTAGAAAAAACCACCTTGTTGACAGAGTTAGACATCTCCTATTCAAATAAAAAGCAGACAGAGTACCTCAGAATCTCTAGATCCAAGCAAGCTCCTGTCATTGATGTTGGATGACCCAACTAAAGCAATACGGTCATCAATTATCATCAGCTTGCTATGGACATATACCTGAAAAATCACACGATTGTAAGTTAAGAAAAAATAAAACAAAACAGTTCTCTTTGAATTATGCAGTAAATAGCATAAGCTGACAGCATATATTGTTCGTAAATGAAAATTTCCATTTTGAGATAATTAACTTACTTTCTATTGCTCTATTTGGTTTGCTTATCAGAAATTACTCATCTAGTTGATGTAAACAAAAGCTTCCTCTCTAAGCCAAAATGTATCATACATAATGAAAACAATCCAATAAAACTGCTTATTTTCATTGTTGTCAGTGGTTCTTTCCTTCCCAGAATGCACTAAAGCTGATTAAGTGCAGTTTTAAATACAGAATAGGATTCATCATAGGTAGACACACAAATACTCCTAGTAGAATTTGTTGCAAATGGAATTCATCAAAACAAGTAACCACCCAAGGAAATTTTGATTCCTTCAACGCTTTAAGGAGTGCAAATTGTGAGGATAATTGTTCCTAAGTCATAAGTATCACAGGGGATAGTGTAACCTAATACCCAGACAAAGCAGACAAACCCTTCAAAAGCCAGGACATGAATTAATAGAAATATAGAATTACCTGGCTGGTGACCAGAGGTCCACCTTCATAAAGCCTGCCATATGTTCTAAGGCCATAAAATGAAATGTAATCATCTGTCTTCGAACCAAGTTCAGCTTTAAGTTTGTGGAGCATTGAGTGTTCTCCTCTGCAAATGGTTCGATATTGCCAGTGCATTAGGGCTCTCACGGTAGCTGCGCCGGCATCATCCATACCACCCTATTTTTGACAAAAATCAAAGCCAAAGGTAAGAATGAGCTAGCACTTTCTAACAACCCAGGATGAAATTTATAATTAATACCTGAAATCCTGGCAGCAGAGGTATGACTATAATAACTCTGAAGCATTTTTGTTGTTTTTTGGCTAGGAGTATACGCCTATATAAAGCCTCCATGACTCGATTCTGTATTATGTCATCTTCTTCAAGGCCTGATATGAAAAATTGATTCTGGAGCAGCAAAAATGAGGGAAACAAGTAAGAAGGGGAGTCATATCTAGAGAAAATAGAGAGAAGGCATAGCAACGTTAATGTTTCACTACAATAAACCAGTATTATATTTACAAAAAGGTGCATTATAGAGCACAACATGCTAAAACAAATGCTGGAGAAAAGGGTATGGTAGTGCAGTTCATTTCATGAAAATGAGTACATATCAAAATAATTTGTATGAACAGAGCAGCTTGACATTCAAAATGTAATGCACTGTTACACCTAGAATCTGAAAGAACAATCATTAATCTGTAGACCAGATAATAAACGGTGAAGTCTTTGCTATGATATCTCACTTCACTTGCTCAATGAGTTTACCTCAATATAAATAAAGTGTTCTGCTTGCTCAATAAGGGAACAATAAGCTTTGTGAATACTTTCTTCATCTTGGCTTGTTCCAGCAGACCAATGGCTAACACTTCTGATAATCTAGACATATTGAATGCAATGAGAAGAAGATCAGAGTGAAGTCAATTTCGTAAAAGCATTAACTATCAAAAATTTCAACAAAGAATGCGGGAAAAGAGCTCAAAGGTGATTTGAAATCCCCCCCCCCCCCCAAAATGCCTAACAGTGAATATCTTTGATTTTTGAACATCTATGTCATTTTAAATGAATACTGCCGTGTTTTACCTGTGATTATGGTTAACTAAAAGTTACCTTGAGCATGTTTCAAAAAAAAAAAAAAAAAAAAAGTTACCTTGAGCAAACTTCACCATAATGCCTAAATAGATAATTTTCATTCAAAGGTGCTAAACCATACTTACAATGAGCCAAGATACATACAGCAGCGGTAGGGAAATCATGTTAAAATCTATATCTCTTCACCGGTGTTGAACCTTTTAGAAGTATCTAGCATGACTGCCCATGAATACAGAAAGATTTATTTATTTATTTATTTTAAATTTTCCTATTACATGTCAGATTGAGGTGTAGGATATGTATCAGACGTGGGAACACCAAGTAACTAGAGAGCATGAGAGCAAAAGCAAGAGGTTAGAGCCAAATAGGAGGTGGAGAATGGAGGTTAGGCTGAAAAGATAGGAAGCAGCCCCTGATTGTTTTGGATAGAACGATGAGATTGTTTTGCAAGGTCAATTAGTGATATCTCATCAATTCAAGGAACTACGAAAAAATCATATGTGCTAGAATACGAACATGTAGTACTATTCTGATTAAGCAGCTTTTACTATAGTACTATGCTGTAACAGCAACCCCCTGAACATTGCAATATAGGTGGTTAGTAATATTACTAAATGTTATGGCGTATTAGAAACTGCCAAATAGTCATCATTGATCTCACAGATCTCCAGTAAAATCATGCAATTTTTCCTATAAAACAGCACCAGCTGCATCACAATAATTCAATAAGAAGATACCTGACAATGACATGAAGTACGGGGACCAATTTGGGAAGGTTCACTTGTGAAATCAACCTGTTTACCTCGCTCTTGTGCTTCCCACCACTCAACTGAATTCGGAGTAGAAGAGGACATCATTTGATCAGACGTGTTTTCAGGTTGAGCTTGATCGACTAACTCATCGAGTTGTGTATGTTGGGTTACAGATTCAACTTTAGCATCATGGAAAGATGAACTTCCACGTCCATCGTTTTTCCAACCAAAGCTATTTTGGATATTTTGAACGGTATTATTACATCTTGATGCATCTACTGCTTCTGAATCTCGAGGCAGAAGCAGTGGGACATCCAGTTCTGGTGATTCTGGAGAAAAGAGATCCTGTCTATTTGTGTTTTCACTATGTCGCTCCTCATTCTTTGGGATATTAATCTCTGTACTTCTTAAATAATGGGGAAGAACCATGTGATGACGAGGAATAAGTAGAGGTATTGTCCGTTGATATGGAGCTTTACTTTTCTGCCATGATGATGGAAAATCATGTCAGAACTCAGAAGTAAGATTTGGCAAATACATGCCAAACCAAAAACTGAAAGAATTATTAAATCTACCTTAGCATAGTTCCACCGCTGAACAAAGTGCCTCGCAACATCACGACAGGGTGGTCCCCAAAGAGCACAGTGAACATCATGCCATGGCATACGGGGATATTTTTGGCGATCCAATTCGTCTTTCATCATGTCTTCCCAAGAATTTGGTTCTGACTCTCTATAACAATAAATAAATAAATACATTTATACATATATAATACACAAACAAATTAATGAATAGAGCAGACTGAAACTTGGTGTTGAAATAGAAGTAATTGGAAAGATTATAATTGTTAAGATTTTCTAGAATTTCAAAAACAGTATGGAAACCTGGGGTTGTAGTAATCTTTTCCTGGATACATTTGGGAAGGAAGGTCACCCACTCTGTGACTAACTGTGTCATAACGTCCAAAGCACAAATCAAGGCCTCCAATAAAGCATATTTGGTTATCAACAACAACGATCTTTTCATGGTGTGACCTGACAAGAAGCAAGTTTAAGAAAACTGACTTACAGCATGCGCATAAAATTGGAAAGAGTATAATCACAAAAATCTATTCAACAAATTTCTAATAAACTGTCTTACTAACAAGTATTTTTTTGGCTACACACCAGTAATAGATTCCAGTTGCCAAATGGTCAGGATAGCGCAACACTCTCACATTGTCATGAATGTTGAGGAGTCTTCTTTTACTATAAAGACTGTTAATTTTTAAAGCTATAGAAACCTCCTTGTAAAGAAGTACATAAATCTGCACAGCAATGGTAGTAGTCAAATAAACAATACAGAAACCACTGAAACTTTGTTAGTTGTTCATTCTTAAGAATTCAAGAAGCAAAATCAACCCTGCACATCTTAGCACAACGATGTCCTCTCATATTATACAAGTGAACGAACTACATGTGAAGATTTTTTAATTCATGAAAACTGAAAAGTGCAAGACCTGAAGCTTGAAGATGTTGATGATGATAATTGGTCAGAAATAGAAATCAAGCTTAGTTAACACAGCAACAAAAAGCTTGAAAAGTATGGTAAGTCACTAGAAATTAGATTGACCTTACTTAATTGAAAATGTTGATCCCAATACAGTTAAGACAAACAATCTGGCTTTTTGAAATTGCAAAATTAGTCAGCTAAAGTTGCTTTTTTCTACTCAAATAACCCCACTCCCTCCCTTTTAGCTCCCAATCAGAGTTTAATTCATGTGATATGAAGTACAAATTCCTCACTTATCTCATTATATAATTATTTCTGCTCAACTTGGTTCAAAGTTACAAACACAAAAGTTTTACTTCCTTCATCCCAGCCCATGGTCAGTAACAAGTACCAACTTCCCCCTCCCCCCGGCCCCCTCCCATCAATTTCAATAATATTTCAGTGTATGACTCAAAAGGTTAGATGGTGCCTCGCAGAAGTACAAGCCCCTCACTATAGCTGAGCATATCCTTCTAACTTGGTTCAAATACATTGGATTTTAAATGTCATTAAGATTCGTTTCAACGCAAGAATCTAAGAGACAGTCAATCTCTTTACTAGATAATTTATATGACAAAGGGTCAAATTCCACAGAGAAAGAAACCAACTATAATCATATAAGAGGAGGAAAAAAACTATTAAACGAATATGCACCTGAACCCCTTCCTTCGCCTTTGATTCAAGTAAGACATCTAACCGGGATGTCTCATGTTTCCAATAAGGACGCCTCAGATGTAGCTCTGGGCAGAGCCACCAACCAGTAATATATATCTGCAACAAATTTCTGGGCATTGGTTATAATAATTATTTGCTAATGATCTTGCTGTTTTAGGAACCAACCTCTGCCTTAGCATTCTCAATGGCTGTAGCAATAGCATCAAACGCCGATTCCCCATCTATGAACCATTGAGCCTCACTCCCATCCTCACTCTTCCTTTGGGGTGAAAAAGAGCCAAAACGATGAGGATGGCACCAGCCCTCAGGTGGCCTTTGAACAGCATCATTAATTGCAGCTATCCAGTCTTTGACTTTGTTACTGCTGGAAGTTCTCAGCCTTACACTCCAGTTGCCACAAGAAATCTAGCGATATCATATATCAAGGCTTAGAAGCACATCAATGCTATTAGAAAGCATTAAAGGTTATGTCATGTCAGAGCACATATATCCTAGACAACTATTTGCCTGTACTAAAGGGGGGGGGGGGGGGGGGGTAACTTGCATTTGGAGGTTGTGGCTTGCAATTCTCCTGATAGTCCCTGACAGAAATTCTAAAATCACTAGACTAAACCGTCAAAGTTAATAATTAAAATTCAATTTAGAAAAACAAAGCAGACCAAGAGGACTAGAGGAGAACGAAACAGTGAGACACCTAGTCGTCAGTCAGGTTACAGTTTACAAAAGTTTACATCTACTAGCTTAGGTAAACTCGTGAATTTCCCAATATCTTCATGCTGATCAGGCCGGATGGCAAGAACAGCCTTTTAGACCACGAACTTATAGCTGCACAGCTTTTCTCAGCAGGTATTCACATTTTTCTCTCAGACATTCATCTAATTGACACGTTTAATTTTTTACTTGTATCGACTGTAGTGTAATCTTCAACCAAGACCACTCACCAACAAGCAATCACAGTGACAACATTACATCAAGAATTTGTCTGTGGATGAACCAAATACATTTAAACAAGGATACAAGCATAAATCCTTCAGTTACAATAAGGTTTTATGTTTGGAAACACACCTTAAATGAATAATGTAGAGGCTTGCGGCTTTTGATCTCATAAGCTAGATATACTTTTTCATTACATGAGGATGGTAATGAATCAAAAATAATTATGTCCAATAATTTCATATCAAGAGGATCTTCTAGAAAGGCTAAGAAGCCAGGTTTTAGCACAGCCCACACCTGCATAAAGGTATAATAGAGCTCAATTTCGCTGTAAAATAATATATAACATAGAAAATCACAGAAATATTAAACATGAAGCACCTTTTGCCATCGGCAACAACCGAACAGCTGACAAGGAAAACAGTGTCTAGTGACATTTTTCCTTGGCATTCTCACTAGATGATTCACTGACACGTAATCCTCTTTCAACTTTGGGCCATATTCTTGAAGAAATGATAGTTTGGAGACCTCCAAAAACTTACACACCTGTAATTCATGAACTCCAATGATAAGTGGACAGATAGCAACATAAGGAGTACAAATTATGATACCAACTAATAAGATATCCAAAGCATACATAAAGTTGTTACTGGTTTTAAACATTTAATCACATGTAAGGAAAGATTATTGACTCCAACTGTAAGGATATATGCCACAAATAAAATAAAAATGGAAATGCTTAGATTTGAAGGAAGAGAATATTTTCTCATTCTCAGCTGTACAAAGTTGCAGTTAATACTCAACTCACCGGTCGAGAATTTACAATTTCCAAGTTGCCTAAAAAGTGATTCAAATATCCCTGCATTGCGACCTTTGCTTTTTCTGCAACGAACTCCTGCCTCCCAACAGATGGATTGATGATGGAAAAAGCAGCTCTAGAGGGAATGTTGCTGCATGAGAAACATTTTGTAATACAGGTTATAGAGTCCAAGAAATCCTCAAATCTGAAGCTTTATAGAAAAACAAGATAGTAGGAGCCACTCACTGATAACGTGAACTACTATCCTGGTGAGCGCGAACTACATCATCATCAAAATCATCGTCATCATGCATCACTGCTGCATGATCTAATATTCCTAGATTATGAAGCCATTCTTTCACCTTTGCAAATTGCATACATTACAAAGATATCAGAGCTTCATAAAAGCAAAAGGTACATTAATTTATTGGTTCTTAATCCTACAAGACTAATCATAGTAGAGTTCAATGACAACAGGAATGACTAAGTAGGCATAAAATAAAGTTCATAGTTTGATTAGAAGATATTGAAGACATACCTGCTCCTGCTTCTCATGAAATTCCTCAAAGATTGCTCGTTTCTTCAAAGAAATGTGCAAGGAGAGAACTTGCGTAGCTTTCTTTTGTAGCAGCCACCTGAACTGTTCAAACAAAAGTCTGATGAATTCTATGGTAAATTGGAACAAAGAAAGTGAAAATTGCACACTTTACTATAGAAATATGTCTTCCACATAAATCATAAATCAAATATATATCAATCAAAAACTTGCTCAGAATAATGAGCACAATTACAGCTTCAGAAACTGTAATATTGACCAGAACATATCATGGAAAAACACCATTGCACAAGAGAATCAGAATGTGACATGCATGACTTTTTTATCAATGCTTTTAGCAACAGAAGATGGACAAATAAATTTTTCTTGTATGCTTCGTCTTATACGGAGTCAGCTAAGTTTGTCCAATACTGCAAGTGCATTTGGAAGATTGGCCAATTCTAGATTCCTTATTCTCCTTATAACATCTTACTATTCCTGTCCAACACTGGAACTTTCTTCATTTTAACTCAAGTAGACAAGTACATACACGAGATGAGATACTAAACACTTAGCATGCAAAATTATCACAAATAATCCACATTTTACCTCACGTAAAAGTATGCATGTAGGATATTCACACTCTTAAAGAGTACACTTCGCTTTAGACCTAAACATACAAACTTTTCATAACATGGTCAAGTCTTGCACTTGGATACATACTCGCGTGTAACTAAAGCTAACATAGCTTCGAAAAAGTTTATGTAGCATTCAACATTCAAGAATGTAGAGAATCGTATCCTGATAAATATACATGTCACATGCCCACGACAAATTCTTATTTTCACCAAAGACTTTAATTTAAGGACTAATGACTGCACAAAGATAAGGAAATAATTTCAGTCGTGATCACAATAATCTATTTATTACATGCCTCTAATTCTAATTCTTGATTTGCCTGTAATTCAATCAACAGGCGAGTAGAAAACTTCAAACATTCATACTCCGTCGTCCTGTCACTCCTGTGTTACTCATAGCACTTTGACCATTTTTTTTTTTACTACCTATATTATATGAAAACAAAAGTTACTATAGTATGTAAGATATGGTTGGCTTTATCTTAATGTATATATCCAAAATACTATATTAAATTTTTACATAATTTTATATTATATGGAAACAAAAGTTAATATATGTAAGATATCGAATAGACCATTTGCATACATCGTATATAATACGAAGTAGATCAATTGAAAATATTGATAATCAAAATTATGTTTGCAATCGCGTCCACTCAATATTATGAGACATAGGGCCTGTTCTCTTACGTTGAAATTCAATTCAGCTCAGCTCAGCTCCTAATTTCCTTCTCTTATAAAATATTCAGTTCAGTTCAGTTCAGTTCAGTTCAGCTGAGTTCAGTTCAGTTCAGTCAATGAGAACAGGCCCATAATCTACCAACTAAGATTAAGCTTTAAATAATATAATAACCAAGACATCAAAAATCTACCTAATTAATGAGCTTAAACTCACAATCTGGCAATCTGCTACTAATATTATAAGCAAAGCATTAATCTACCTGCTACTAGTACTACACAAGAATATTTATTAGGTAATTATAATTATATAATTATTAGTATATACTTCCAACTGTCCTGTCCAAGCTACTAAATGACATTAAAATTAAACCTAAAAATTAGAGTTTTGCAAAATATATCTAGACAATAAATCAATAATCCACCATTTCACCAAATAAACAAAATGAATTATTACAATCACACAAAATTACAGAACAATAAACAATTATACAACAAAAAAATACAAAAATCAAATTATTCATCATCATCAATTTCGCAATAACAATTTGTTACGCAAAATCTAGAGGAGAGAGAAAGTGAACCTGCTTGTACTGGACTTCAATGGTGTAAGTGTAAGAAAGAAGCAGAGAAGTAATATCACTAACATCAGGCCTTGATACAGACAATATCGTTGCCTTTGGAAGTTCTTCGAAAATCGGCGAATTCATCGCCGCCGTAACATCTGAGCCTTGCCGTAATAAAGTTGTTTTAACCGACGATGACATTGGTGTGTAGTGCACCCGCTCATTGTCGCCGAGCAACTTCTCCGTTGCCGACGACGACATATCTAATCAATGCAAATATGCAACAAACAAACAATTACTGAAATTATGAAGAATTTGTGATTTTGAATAATTTAGTAGTGTCACTTTTGTATAATGAAGAGGAGAAATAAAATGGAGGGGAAGAAGAAGAGAAGGAGGATTTGTTGTGCGCCAATTCGCCAAATTGCGGAGAAATAGACTTGTTTTTGTGAAGGTGGGTGTCATTAGTTGCCACGTGTAATTTCGTGTGATTTTGTTTGGATTTTTGGGGTGGTATTTTGGAATTTAGGAAAGAATTTTGGGATGATTTGTGTGGAATATTCTTTTAAGACAACAACTAGTTGTTAAACTTGTTATTAGTTCGACTTTTTCTCATTCAATTTAACCATTTTCGGTGTTTAGCCAAAGTGTTTTCCGTTGTTTCTTTTTTGGTTTGACACAAATGCAACGTGAAGTTTGTAATTCCCAAAATGAGACAAGTTAAGAGTATTACAATAGAAGTACTTTGTATAAAATTTGATTGCCGATTAGTTTTTGTCATAAACGACATATTATGCAATCCTTTTTAATTTATTAAGATTTGATAGACATTTAAGTTACATACAAGTGTGAGTATGTTGTTTTGTACGGAAGAATGAAATTTTTAAATACTAATTTATGATTTAATTAGGTCACTCCCTTGAGTCCTAGTCAAGTTTACAATGAATAATTAGCCCCTTAGGTCCCATTCTTTTCACCTTTTGTTGAATTGAAATTATTTTTGCTGAACTTAAATTATTTTTACTAATTTAAATTAATTTTACTGAACTGAAATTATTTTTGCTGAACTGAAATTATTTTTTACTGATTTTATGTTATAATTCTTTTTTAAAAAAATTGAATTTTACTGAAATAACTTATTTTTACTGAACTGAACTTATTTTTACTGAACTTAAATTATTAATACCTCCGTTTCTTTTTAGTTGACACGTATTCCTTTTTCGAAAGGTTTTTTTTTTAGTTGACACATTTTCTTTTAGGGTAACTTTTTTACCTTGCATTTACAAGCTACCCACTAGCTTTTTCATTCTCTCTCACTCTCTCTCTCCTCTCCTTAATATATGTGCCTAAATCAAACGCGTCAACTAAATAGAAACAGAGGAAGAATTACTTAATATTATTTTTTAAGGTGAAGAGAACAGGGTCTTACTTTGAGAATTTTTTACTTGCTTATAGTCGCTATACTTCATAACCTAAGTTATTAATTTAAGCAAGTTTATATTTGATTTAATACTCCACTCCATAACGGGAATCATATACCATCATCGCCATGAACAAAATATTTTCCTTACAAAATTACGTTAACTCCTCTACTATCATTTTATTTCAACTTTCAAATATGCCACAACGCCCCACAAGGGATAATGTAAGGATTTAATACATTATAGCAATTAAATAATACGAGTAAAGACTAGTAGTTCAAATTTAAATTAGGAGATACGATGAACTAAATGATAAGGCTTTAGGAATTTTGACAAGTTTGTAACTTGTATATAGGCGTGTAGTAGTGATGTTGCCGCCTTGGCGGGCAGAGCATAAATTATAGGCATATGCCAACGGGGGAACTTTGGGATCGCGTTTAAGAATATCCAAATATGTTATGCTTGATCAACCACGAATATGCTGATATGGCCTATGATTGATGTCCCACAATGTACCTATAATTCATTAATCAATAACAGTATTATTGTGAGTGGCTCATCCTAACCTATTTAAAAATTGTGGTGTAGCTCATGTTATGCTGTAGCTTTCATCTATCATTAGTGAAATAAGTCTACAACCAATTATGTTCCTTGATGACTAGAATCACTAGTTTTGAATGTAAAGATAAATAAAAATATTTTAAAAATTGTTCTCCATCTATTCACCTAGCTCTTACTTTGCACTTCAAATTTTTTACTCTCTTTGTAATTTATTTGTTTTGATTATATTAGATCAGGAAAAAAACAAAAAAAAACCCTCAAAACATATAAAACTAGACATTAGAAAAATTATAACAATTTTTTTGTTTTATTTTATTTTTACGAAGTCCAAAACACCTTTTTTTTTTTTTTTTTTTGACAGCTGGGAAACAAGAATAAAACCAGAATGATACCCCTAACCGAGTATCCTGGCCCGAACTGTCAGGTTGTGGGCTCTAGAGGTGACATTCCTGGAGACATGACAACAACAAAAATAGGAAAGACTAGAACTTAGTTGAAGGATATCTGCCGCCAAATTTTGCAGGTTCTAACCAAAAACACCTTATAGACAACGAGAATAAAGCCTAGATGAAAAGAGGAGGGGAAAAAAATTTAACTTTTGATATACTTTCACTATGTGTAAAGAGAGTTTCAAGTGTGAGTGACGTGAACAGAATTTAGTAACTAGTATTAAAATCACCCTTATAAATCATACGAATGTGAAATAGATGACATCCACAACAAATCAACAATATCTTATTGAAATTCCGCTTATCTCTGTTAAGCGCATTGCATTTGAAACATTGTAGCTGACAATCTAACAAGTAATTAGCAATTTTACCTCAACTTAAAGTTTTAAAAGGTAGCTACAAACTACTTCTACAACGGTGTATATATTATGAACTGAAATTATAGGACTCTCCTTATTATCAATGATACTAAGCTAATTAAGCTTGGTCTAATATCAATGATACTAAGCTAAGCTTGGTCTAATGAGGCTATACCTTCTATGAGGTTAGGGGTTAAATCTTCAATGGATACATTTAAAGGGTGATGATCTCTTACCTTTCCCCCTTACTCTTAAAGTTTTTGACCCGAATATTAGTGGACCATAAAAAAAATCGTGAGAGTTGACATTTACTCAAGATCAATCTCATTACCTTTACAAAAAATCCTTATTAACAAAGATGAGTATGTTTATACTGTATTAATTTGATACACCAACGAATATGTGAATTCTTCAATATAAATTATAAAAGAAACAGTACTCTTAACAACCCACAACAATCGCTTTAATGGGCCGTAAATCGTGAGAAGGGACTCAAGAGAGGATGTTCATTATCGCGCATGATATACAACATAAAGTATCCCACATCGACAGATGAGAATAGACTGCAAGCAAAGGAAGGATATAAAAGCAAACTTTGAATATAGAATAAATTATCTTTGCGCTTGGGGCAATGACGCAGCTAGTGAGGTAATAACCGAGGCGCGTCAATTGCTGGTTGAAAACTATTTCCAAACCCCCTCTTCGGCCTGGGCTTGACCTTGGCCGTCGAGAATTTCTGGAAGGGCTCCCTCTTACGAGGGTAAAGCTCTGCAATTCCTAGTTAAAATTTTAATCGTTATTAGACAATGTCATTTATAACAATAAATCATGAGTTAATGTTATAATTGACGTATCAATCTAAAGTGTTATCTTTGATGAATGTAAATTACTTAAAGTGGGAGAAGATTGTGGTAATCAAGCTACTGTACTTAGTGCTGTCAAATTTCAAACCGAAACTGTTTAACTGCCCGAAATCAACCGACCCAAATGAGAACCGAACCGATTAAAAACCGATTTTTTTGAAACCGAAAACCGAACCGAAAAAGAACCGAACCGTATCTAACCCGAAACCGGTTCCAACCCAAAACCGTTTAAATTGGAAAAAAAAACCGCTTACACCGAACTGTTAGCAAACTGCTACCCGTTTGCACCAAACCATGTAAAAACCGAACTGATCGTAAACCAAATGGTTATAAACTGAACCGTTTATGAACCAAACCGCTTCTAAATCGAACCGTTTACAAACTTTTTTATATAATTAAATGGATTTTTTTTTTTGACGGGAATATAATTAAATCGAACCGTTTACAAACTTTTTTTTTGACGGGAATATAACTAGTAAGATCAGTATGACTAAACTTGAAACAGAACATAATATGTATTTATAAAATCAATGAGAATTTGTTTATAATATGATATGCCTAAATATGAAATGATTCGCGACTTTATATAAAACTTGTGAACGCAAAAGGTTAGCAAGTACTATCAAATTTCAAACCAAAACCATTTAACTGCCCGAATCCAAACAACTCGATAAACAATTTATTTTTTGAAACCGAAAACCGACCCGAACCGTAATTTAGTAAACTTGTAATGGAACCGATATGAATGACGTTAAAGTGGTTAAACCATCGAAGAACCAAACCAGTTATAAACTGAACCGAAAAAGAACCGAACCAGTTTAAAACTGAACCGAAAAAGAACCGAACCATTTATAAACTGAACAAAAAAAGAACCGAACTGTTTCTAACCCGAAACCGTTTACACCGCACCGTTAACAAACCGCAACCCGTGTGCACCGAACCGTTTACTACCCGGACTGTTTACAACTTAAACCGAATTAAAACCGCTTAAGAATAAACCGAAACCGAATCGAACCGATAACTATTTAAACCGAACCAAAACCGACCCGTGAGACAATTAAACCGATTCCAAACCGACCCGATTAAATACCGAACCGATTTCAAACCGAACCGAAACCGAACTGTCAAACCGTTTTGACAGTGCTAACTGTACTCATTTCAATAACAAAGTAGCCATCCACATTAATTATCTGCATAAATTGTGTTGGTTGATTGTAACTATTAAAATGGGAATTGCCAAAATTTTGGTTATTCATGACCAAACTCCTTGTATGTTTAATAATTGCAAGAAAAAAATGTCTCGACTGCTATGCCAAGATCTCTTCATATATAACTCAAGGCGATTACATTGTCTTTCATGTCAAAACACAGATCTAAGATGGATTTGAATACGATGATCAGCTCTAGACCAAAATCCAAATGTTGGTCTCAAGTCGAAGTTGGATTTAAGCTCCAGTTTCTACAGATACAATGGACCTTGGCTAAAGAAGCCATGTAATCGTCAGACCTGCAATGAAGATTTTGGCAAGAAATTTAGATGGTTATAATGAAAGCAGTCTGTAAATTTGTAGGTATGGGGTATGGTGATAGACCTTTGTGCATAAGGGGATTGGCAAGCAGCAACTATATAATTCTTAGCTGGGTTTTCTTCACCCTGCAAAATCAGAAACCAGTTGAGGCTGTCATGGACGGGTACAAGCATCCTAATTAATCACACACTGATTATGCATTAACAGCATTAAATTTTCACATCGTGTTTTTCTGAAGCCGGTAGAGGTTAGTCTGTAATAATTATATAATATAAGGAAATAGTACATGAGAATAAAGGGATTCAATACAGTACCATTGCTTCATGATAGAGGCCAGCATACAAAGATGCATAAAAATATTCTCCATCTCGACTGTTTGAGAATGTATCAACCAGCTACGGAGAAAGAAATCATAGATTAGAGTTATTCAGTAATACATACAAGAGCATGAGCAGATCACATCACCCTCCAAACCCCCACACCACCAAATAATCTGTAAGAGTTGCACCAGAATTATAGCTCTTTGGAAATTAGATTCAGAATTAAGCAGATATGTACTAGATATATTGATAGAATACAGAAGAAACAGATCTCTGATTAATATTCAACTTTAGATAACCATAAAAGCATTTAACAAAAGCGCAACTTTTGAAATGGAAAGAGTAATAGTTTCTTGTTTCATGTAACGCAGAAGGGCATTTTGTCCCACTCCCCACATACTAGAATGCTTAGCAAGCCATACTGCAATTTTTATAAACCAGTTAGCTAGAAGAAACTACAAAAACAGCCACTTTATTTCAGATTTCCAGTTATGAGTCTTGTAACTAGTACCTTCTGAGGATCACCACCATCTTTGAACATGTCGTAGACTTGGCGCATCACCGGTCTTGGATCTCTACCAACCTAAGAAAATGGTTGAAATCAATAATGGTTAATCACACAGAAAACAGAACTGGTGGTAATCAGTAATATCGGTGTTCATAGACATTTGAGCATTCAATTGCAAGCATTCAGTGCTGAAGTTTTAACAAACTAACCTCAAGATAACGTTTCCTAGCTTCATCAACCCCATATAGTCGAGCTTCACAAAGGAAGCACCAAATTGACTCCTCTGTATCATCTGGGTTCTGAGCTACATCCAACCTGAATTGCTCCGCGCCTTCTTCAAACCTATCAAAAATTCAAAAGCAATAATTTCTCTCAAAATTACTCCAAGAAAAAGACAGAAACATGTACTTTTACAGATACCAAATGTTCAAAGTTGCCACATCTTGTCTCCAAAAGTTAAGTGTTTGTTAGAGGATTGCATCAACTATCTGGTGTTACTGATATACTTCATATATATGGCTATATGCTCTACAACTGCAAAGTTTATGGCTAATAGACATTGTTCATCATCATTTAGCTATCATACATTCATTTGGAGTAATTAGTTAATTACATTAGAAGCATATTTCTCCAGGGAAAATAAGGATTCATGTAAGCAGATAGTACCTGTGTAGATAGTAAAGAGACAATCCTCTTTGCCAAAGATCTGAAAAAGACCCACATCGATAAAATAAATAGTGAACAAATTATTTAGTGCAATAACAAATTCAAAATTTTCTTTTTCTAAATTTACAGACATACATGCCTTTTGACGAGGATCAAGCTCAATTGCTTTATCAAACTCCACAACAGACCCCATTACATCACCCTTCATAAATTAAAAATAAATTAAGATGAACAACACTTCGCATTGAAAGGCAATTATAAAACGGAACAAAATTAAATCGAAATCAAAGACCCTAAATCAACAGTGTCAAAAAATTATCTTTCTTCAATGCAGGACAACTTTGCCTTTGACGGAGATTATTCCCTTTTTTTCCAATAAGGGACAACACTTCGTATTAAAAGACAATTATAAAACGGAACAAAATTATATCGAAATCAAAGAACTAAATCAACAATGTCAAAAAAGTATCTTTCATCAATGCGGGACAACTTTGCTTTGACGGAGATTATTCCTTTTTTTTCCAATGTGGGACAAGTTAGTCGTAAAAAAAGAAATCACCTGTCTAAACAGCTGCATACCGCGGCGAATGGCAAGAGCAGCTTCGCGGGGATTATTGTTGGCGCCTCCAGTCAAAGCATTCCAAATGCCTGAAACTGAAGGAAGAAATGTCCTCCTTGTGAGAGAGATTGAGGAGAGAGAAAGTTGATCATAATTAGTGGGTGATTTGGAAGTAAATGTGATTGGAAATGGTAATTGTTGAAGGTTGGATGATGTTTTGAGGGAGAAGATTGAAATTGTTTTGATTGTGGGATTGAGAGTATTATTTAAGCTCATTTTTTTGTTTGAATTTGTGCAATATTTGAAGGTTGTTGTTGTTGTTGTTGTTGTTGTTGTTGAATTCTTTGAAGGCAAAGGTAGAGAGTAAAGAGAAATGGGGTAGGGAAGAAAGATAAGGCGCGTAAGGCTAAGCTGTAACTACAATACCTAACTTTGGGCTGATACTCAATTGCTCATCTTTCAATCCAAGCCCAAATATGGCGAGTTTATTTAAAGAATGAGGTTGTGATTTAATTACTTTGTTGTCTATTATAAGAAAACGGATTAAGTATTATTTTTGAGTTTTAAGATATTGATGATAAAGCTATTTTTAATCCTAACAATAAATGTTGGTCATTTAGTAGATTGAAAATTACGAGTCTGAATGTTGCCTTGTCTTAATAGCCAAGTAGACAACAATTAGGATTATATATTTATATTACTTCCTCTTTTTCACCTTTGCTAATACACATTTTTAAATTAAATTTTTATTTTGTGATCAAATTATT
Source organism: Chenopodium album (assembly GCF_948465745.1). NCBI lineage: Eukaryota > Viridiplantae > Streptophyta > Magnoliopsida > Caryophyllales > Amaranthaceae > Chenopodium > Chenopodium album. The sequence continues at coordinate 6,943,503 of NC_137855.1, forward strand.
TTGTAATCTAATAAGATTACTCATGACTAAGACTATATATAATTCTAAATGTTGCGATTGAAAATAATAGCCCAGGGTCTATTCAAGGTTATTAGTCAGCTAAAAAAACAGCAATTCAGACATTATGCGGGTTGCAACTTTTAAGTGCCGGGATTTTTGCCACCAATTTACAAAAACATAACTAAACCAAAAGCCACATCCCACTGGGGGTGTTCGGTAAATGGGAATTGGGGGTGGGGGTGGGGAATGGGAATAATAATCCCTAAATCTTTATAAACCCATGTTTGGTTGGTGGGGATTAAAATATACTTCCTCTGTTTTTTTTACTTGACCTGTTTCTTTTATCACGCTTACCAATGCAAAACTTTCACGATTAATAACTTTAATTCTCCATAAGTAAAATTTACAAAAGTTATATATTATGATAGTACTTATTGAGACAAATTCAATAAGATCTCACATGAATATGTTTTTCATTACATACTATTCACAAAAGACGGTCAAAGGAGAGGTGGTGAATAGTGTAAAAGTCAAAGCGGGTCAAGTAAAAAAGAACGGAGGAAGTAACATGAGAATGGGCTTGGGAATATTTAGCTTGTATTCCCTACATTTTATTACTTGAGGGGAGGAGGTAATATTTTAGGGGAAATCACTAAATTGTTAAAAAGACAATACTACCCCTGTTTTGTGGCATATATATACTCTACCTCTGTTGTTCAGTTCATTTTACTTCATTGGGGCGCCATTTTCACTTTCATTTGTCACCATTGTTGATGTGAACAATGTAAGTTGCTTTTTTTTTTTTTTTTTTTTTTTTTTTGTCTTGATGATTGCTAAACATTCAACTCACTTGTCAATTTACTCTTCTACCCGGTTTGTGGGGTGGGAAATTTAGCTTCAATTCAAAAAAATTACAGATCTAGTCATCCATGTATGCATAGTACTTCTTTGTTCTTCAATTGTAAATTTGTAACATACAAAGGAACAAATTAAAAATAAGTGCAGGTGCAAAAAATCACAAGTAGTTGCACTTTTTTAATATACAATATGATAATAAAAGGGCAATCTTGTAAATTTTGCTTTTAATCCCTCTATCATTCCCACATACCAAACATAAGATTTAAAATTTCTCAATCTTATTTCCAAAATATGCCAAACAAGGAATTGGGATTATTTCATTAATTCCCAATCCCACTCCCACCCTATATTCCCCAAATTCCCAATCCCATTTGCCAAATGCCCCGACAATGCAATATTTTTTGGTTAATGAGGAACTAACAGATTCATTGTTCCCTCCACTTGTATAAATTAATTACCTCAATATACAACCAAATGTTTTAATAACCTGAATTCTTTCATCGCTCTTTAATAAGTATGACTTGTAAAAATACTCCGTAATAAACATGCATATCACTCCAATCATTCATAGATGTCCAGGCATTTTAACAATCAATTGAAATGAAAAATGAACTCTTCTGCCACACAAAACAGTATACTATCAGCATGTAAGAACACCATTGACACCACCTCAGAGCTACACATACCAAATGTTATCCAGCCTGACCAGACAACAAAAAGTCAAAAACACAAATCCTTATCGAAGTCAAGCTGGTCAATTAATGATTTCCCAGCACAGCCAGAAAAAGAAACGCCAATAGAATGCATTATGTCACCGACACTCATATAGCTCATAGCACATTACAAAAACTCCAATTGATTATCAAATTTACCAAAACTGTGCAGTAGTTCGTGTCTTTGGCAACCACATCAACCATCGCAAACATAATAGTTTGTCTTGCAATGAATAAAATGAAAAAAACGGAAAAATTTCTTCAGAGGCCAAAATTTGTGATCCAAGTTTAATCAAGTCTTTTCACAATTGCTCCAATGAAAACAGAATTTTAAGACCTACTCGATATAACTGCTTCACTTCTTGGACTTTTTAATTGGCCTGCACAGCGATCATTTGCAAAACTTAATAATTGACATGAATTAAAAAATTCAAAGGCTTATTAATCACAGGTACAAGGGGAAAACGTACTCTGCTGGCTTTGGAGCAGCTGCTGGTGTTGGTGCTGGAGCTTTCTCTACAGGCCCCTGTATAAAACATCAAAATTAAATTTCAGAAGATGAAACAGCAGAGCAAAATATTGCAACGAATGACATAATACAATTCATATCAGACATCAGTGCATTATATAAAGTACAGCAATACTGAGGTGCAAGGTGCATGAGGATGACCACCAGCTAGACAAGGTGACGATACCGTTATAACCCAAGGGAAAAGATTTTGAGATGGGCCATATACACATATAGTAGTATGCACTTTTCCTAATCGCACGTTTAACCTATGTTGATGAACCCCTACTAAATCTGTCTATCTAACACCTCCCATAAGTCCGTACAACTTGTTCAACTACATAGCCCACATAGGCAATTATTTCCCTCCACGTTTTCTGAAATTCAGAAGCTAATCTTAACCTAGATCAACATGCTATATTTGTAAGTTACATGATTTAAAGCATCTTTATTACTACAGTCACCACAAAGTTAAAATCCCAGAATTTTGCCAAATGATAATCACATGGTCATAAGACTCATAAGTCATAACAACCCCCTCAAAAATGATTTCACTAAGCAACCCTATATCATATTAGGGGGCATTTCCATGCTCTCCCCACCTCAGTAAATTATTAAGCCAACAACTTGTATAGACTAAAATAATAGAAAGGGTAATCTCATTAAGTTGGGGGAATCAAGTTAGTTTCATGTCAAAGGACTCACCAATGCAAGACGTTCATCCCTCCTTGCAATCTTTCGTTCCCTGCTAGCCTTGTTCTTCGCACGCCTAGCCTCAAACTGATCAGAGAGATTCTTTTCCCTTGCCTTTTCAGCCTTTGACTTGTGGATGTTCTCCATCAGCACACGTTTGTTTTTAAAAACGTTACCCTTGACCTTCATATACATGTCGTGATACATGTGCTTGTCAATTTTCTTGGACTCCCTGTATTTGCGGAGCAGACGCCTTAGTACACGCATTCTCCTCATCCAAAGGATTTTTGTAGGCAACCTTGCCTCCCTGGTACCCTTACGTTTACCTGGGATCATTTAATAAGTATAGAATAATCATCAAAGAAGAAATAATAACCAAGGCTAGTGCATATTGCATATTTATGGAAAGCATTTTACAGTAATGCTTTGCAGCTGTAGAAAGCCAGAAAACTACTGTGCAAAATATTAATACATGGAGCTGATAAGATGGAACACATATGAGTAAATATGGTAGTCATGTACTGTATCAACACATACCATAGCCAGAGTGACGCCCTTTTCTCTTTGCTACTAGCATTCGGCGAGCACGCGAACGGGAATGGATGTTTGATGGCTTTTTGATGATAAATCCATCTTTGATTAGCTTCCTAATGTTTTGTCCTGAAATGAATCAGCTTTAAGTCAAACACACCTAACATTTATTAAAAAGATGTATATAAGCAATAGCATGTTCACTAGTGAAAATGTCATCCAGTTACATTGGAGCGCATGTCCATTGACCAAAGAGATGGCTCAAGCAGAAAGGATAAATTTATTTACGCACTAAAACATCTCAGAAACCATAATTTCAAAAGAAATCCAAGAATAACTAAGTGCAAGAAAATAATAGATCAATATTTATAAAGATACGCTAATAAGCAATATTTCAAAGAATGACAATTTGATTCATCTGAAGGCATACCCCAAAAAGAACTGAAATAACGTATTAAAAGATAAATACACCCCAATGCTCAAAAGAGTGGAAGGCTCCAGCAGACAGGATACCTCCCAATATCTATTTATTTTCATAATGGCTATAATCACTAGTTCTATAAAGACCCTCCAGTGAATACAAAAGCAGTGACCAATAATAGCAGTGAGGGAAAAAACTGGCAAGCAAAGAAGATATTCCTGATGTTCACTAGCATAAATGTCATCCATTTACATTGGAGCACATGTCCATTGCCCAAAGAGATGGCTCAAGCAGAAAGGATAGATTTTTATACGCACTAAAACATCTCAGAAATCATAATTAGGATTCCAAGAATAACTAAGTGCGGAGAAAATGACAGCATACTTTTGCCAAAACAAAATAACCAATGATACAAGTACAGTACATACAATCAGAAGGCAGACAAGTAATAGCTATTCTCACTAGCACATTATCATCCAATATCATTGGAGAACATCTCCATTGCCAAAATGAGATGGCTCAAGCAGAAAGGATATTTTCTTATACGCACTATTAACACCCCAGAAATCACATTTTTAAACAATTCCAAGTATAGTTAAGTGCGAAGAACATAACAGCATGCATTTTAAAGAGCTAACTAAAGAAAAGTTACAATATATCACATAATGGTGTATAATGTGTAGCTTACAGAACTAAGAACCAGTAAATCATAAAGCAACTCATAAACACAGATATATAATCATTTAATCATAAACAGCTTTGCACTGATGCACATAGTAATAGAGGTGTGAAACTGTAGTTTTTAAAGAATTAGCACTCGCATAGTGCCAGCCAAGATAAAAACTTTTTACATTAATCCCTAGGGTTTCATAACACATCAACCAAAACGCAATTTCTGGTCCTTAATAGCTCTTTAAACTCGAGAACTTCGACTAGTAAATTAAATTTCATATGAAATAACAAACTTGCCTCGCCAAATGCAATGATCAAAGACCTCAACAATCTCAATACGTGTTAGTCCACATTAAATGTCTGATCTCTCGGAAACAAGAGCAAACCTTTATCCCAATAATAAACCGAGAAGGAGAATGCTCATTAAAGTAACGACAGATAAATTTCATATACGCACAGATAAAATCCTCAAAATCATCAACAATGTTTCCAGGAAGAACTAAGTGCGATACCTAAACCCTAATTCTCCTCCAAATGAATAACCTAACCAAACCCTAAAAACTGACATTGCACCCATTAAAAAATAACTCTTTGCTCATCAAATTCAACCTAGTTATTCAAATGTATCCACTCAGAATGCTCAATCAACATCATTCCACCCTAAAACTGAAACTTCTTCGTTTAGAACAGGAAATCCAAACCCAGTAATTACAACTACAAATTAAAGCATATAGAATCTACCCTTAACAAAAATCACTCAAACAAGGTACATTACATTACAACGCAGATTCACAAACAAACCCTTTAACACTAAAACCCCAGAAGAAACAACAAAATACCCAATTAATCATCCATCACCTCGAAACCAACAAATTATCATCACAAATTACAAACAAAAAACACAGAAAATGAAACAAAATAACAACGCTAATCAAAGAGAAGGTTAAGAAATTTACGAGAGTTAGCCATGGAGATCTCATTTGTCTCATTGGGGTCAAGCCAAGTCTTCTTCTTCCCGCATTTAAGTACGCTAGCAGAGAGCCGCTTCTGCAGCTTGAGTACCACCATTTCTGCAACTTCACTCTTTTTTTTGTGAGGAAGATGAAAGCGGCGAAGATTGAAGGAGTTATAGAGTGGTGGTTCACAAGTTTTAACCCAAATTGCAGTGAAACCCTAATTGTGGATACAGATTCAATTAATGGGCCCTTTTGTTGTTGTTGTTGTTGTTGTGTTTTCTAATCTGGGCTTTGGGGTTTTGTGTTTAAAATAAAGGGGATTTAAATTTGTTACTCATAAGCCTGTCAATAAATTTGTTATAACGAAATTTTTATCCTAACATTACTTATTTACATGGGTGATATAAGGGGAAACGGTTGTAGGCAATGGATTTGGATTTGTTATGTACCATTTGGATCTTTGAAAATTGGACCCGAAAGGACCCGTATATTCGGAGTCTTTTTTTATATGGATATGGGTTTTTGAAAATTGGATCCAAAAGGATCTATATTTGAGATATAAATCTGGGTGAGAGTTTGAGACACGACCCGTGGATACTTTTTTAAGCGATCCCTAATAGGAGTATTATGCCATATTTAATTTAAACATTTTGATGAAAAGATGAAATTAATTTAATGGTTTTTAACCACCTACAAATCTACAATAGATGGGTAGAAATTTCTTATGTTGAAAATTGCCCTCAATTATGTTTAACTTTTATGGTTTTTCTTGACCGGTGTTGACATTGACCTAATTTATTCTATTAGGAATTAATATTTTCGAAAACTTTGATGATGCAGGGCCTGTTCACATGTACTTAATTTCATTTCAGTTCAGTTCAGTTCAGTTCCAATCAGTTCAGTTCAGTTCAGTTCAGTTCAGTTCAGTTCAGCTCTTAATTTCCCTCTCACATAAAATATTCATTTCAGCTCAATTCAGTTCAGTTCAGTTCAGTTCCAATCAGTTCAGTTCAGTTCAGTTCAGTTCCAATCAGTTCAGTTCAGTTCAGTTCAGCTCAGTTCAGTAAATATGAACAGGCCCGCAATTGTGTAAGTTGAAATTATGTGAAAAGATCGAGCAACCAAAAAAAAAAAAAAAAAAAAAAAACACTATAGTGTTTTCTCTTTGATTTTGCAACATTTTACTTAACAACTTGTGGATGCAAAAATTCAATAGTTATTCCATAATAGAAATATAAATGCTTTGATATGTTGGAGATTCAATTGAAAAGAGAAAATACATTAAACTTTACTGTCCAAATATAAGTACTTACATATTGACTTTGTATCTCAATGTTCAATTTGTAATCTCAAAAACCTTTTTACATGATATAGAGTATGTTCGGCAAAATTAGTTATTGTTGCAGCTGATACTTAGGGTCTATTCTCTTCAACTTACTTTCAGTTCAGTTCCTAATTTTCTTCTTTCATAAACAGTTCAGTTCAGTTTAGTTCAGCTCGGTTCAGTTCAGTAAATGAGAATAAGCCCTTAACGTTTGTTGCGATCATGTGACTGTGATAGTAGGTGCTTGCTATCGATGAGTAAATGCTATGGAAAACTATTTAAGTAATAGTTTTGTTGAAGTGTTTGGCACAAATTAGTTTTAAATGTTGGGTGTATTTTTAGGCTGTATTTTGCAAAACTAAACTTAAAAGGCTAAAACCCGTAAATGGATATTTTTGACAGTTGTATTTGACAAATTTTCTAGTGTACTTGATACAAAAACAACGGATTGTAATAGCGTCCAAGCAACTCGTGGCAATATATGTAGTCAGTTAGTCACAATTCACAAATAATTATTCTTATTTATTTGCATGACTTGCCCAATTTGCCCAACATCTATCTTAATCATTTGGAAATGGGAAGAGCCAATTTGGCACACAATAAGTGCATAAAACAAGTAATTCCTAATTATGGAGTGGCCTATAAGCTGCCTTAATTAATTAATGGACTTGGGCCTTCTCGTGTATAAACCAAATATTTCGTACTTGATTATGTTTTGTACCAGTAAATAGATAATGAGCATTTTCCAGTGGTTTTAAGCCTTTTAGCAATTATTAATGCGAACAATATTGCTACTTGTCTCTCCCTTCTTCTTGGTTACTCGTACTTCGTATTTACAATTCTTTCGTTTTGTCAAAAAATATTTACAATTCTTTCGCTTTTGATGTTATTAAGAAATAGATGTCTTCAATTCTCCATTCCTTTTTAATTGTATCTCACTTATATCTTAAAATATTATATTTTGTTCGTATACTTCCTCATGGATACAAGAATGTCATAAGAAAAAAAAAATATATATATATATATATATATATATATATATATATATATATATATATATATATATATATATATATATATGTTTACGTGGCAAATCAACCTGAGCTAAGCTCTCTCCCCAGTTTTGAGTTTTCTTTCTTTAAAAAAGAATCTCAATAAATTTAATTGGAAGGTTCTTAAAATCTTTGCATAATATTAATGTAAGTTTAATTTGGCAAATCTATGAGATAGTAACTCTTGTACGAAGAAGATAATTGTAGATTTGTAGTAGTATCTTATACGAAGTATAATTTTTTTCTCTTAAAAAAGTGTTGAATATTTAAATGGGTATGATTGATTGCGTAATAATCATCCATTGTGATGCACGGTAGTAATGGTACCTTAAAACTAATGTCGTCACATGACAACATGATTTCATCAAATGTATACTAAAAGGTGCTCATAAGATCGATGTACCATCTACCCTTATATATAAAAATTAGGCAATCAAATTTAGGTTCCGTTTAACATTCAAACTAATACAACATTATTATCAATTAAGTACAATATGTTGCGTGTTTCAAACATTCAAACACCCCTTATAATTTGTTATATTGTCAACGGCTGCAACTCCTACAATAACTTACAATAATCAAGTCATTCAAATCATGCATAATCTACAAGCAAAAGAGAAGACATAGGATCGGAGCATTTGATAGAAGAATAATAATCATAGGTAAATTGTTTTTTAATTAATTTTATTACTCGTATTTACTTTCCTTGTCTTTTTTCGTATGGAGTAATCTGTAACAACTATATTACGTAAATATATATTTTATACATACTGATGTTTTAAATAATGTTTAAATGTTAGTTGTAACCTATTAGTCGTGAGAAAGGTATATGCAAGATTTGACTATTTAATATTCATACAAATTAATTATTTTGTGGTTTGATTAGTAGCAAATTGCTTCACACTTTCTAGCTATTGGTATGTTTATACTTTATAGACAAATTAGATTATGACTTTAGTTTGCCAATGGGTATAAAAATACTATTGCCGGGTTGCCCGATTCTAATCAAACTCTTAAACGACTCTTCAATTGAATTTTTTTTTTTTTTTCATAAAAACCCATTTTCGCTTATTATTGGAGTTGCTTTTAAGACAAGGTGTTACAAACTAATACTATTTATGTATTTCTAAACAAACAAATTGTACAAATCTTGATATCTAAAGGTAAAGATCGGAAGGAAGTATGTCCAAGATCTAAGCTTGGTAAAAGGTTAACAAGTGAACCAACACCTTATTTACTTATTGATGTGTTTGTATGTACGTATGTGTCATAATCGATTAACAAGGGTCTAAGTCTAGTGGATGGTAAACATCATATTATTTACGTTGTACAGTAGCTATATACTCCATAAGGTCCATATCGACCACATGTATCTTAAAATTTAGCTTCATGTTACAAGTTGTCCACTCAAGTTTCTATCAAACTACCCCACTTAACATTTTATGCACATGGAGATAACTAAAGCCATATGCATAATAGGAAATAGGCAAGCAGATTTATTCTTTTAATCAAATAGGCACACATAAATTGAATAATGCACAAATTAAACTATAGTAGTTACATTATTTTGTATATACATATTATTAATTCATAGTTTTGGATATATAATAGATTGTGTAACATACATATATGAAGATGATGAGCTTAAATGAGCTACCAGAAGATTGTGTCTCTACAATTCTTTCCCTTTCCTCCCCATGGGATGTTTGCCGGTCTGCGGCGGCATGTTCCGAGCTCCGGTCAGTGGCTCAGTTGGATTGTGTATGGGAAAGCTTCCTACCAGTGGATTACCATGAGATAGTTTCAAGGGCTGGTCCAGCTTTGCTTAAGTGGGATTCAAAGAAAGAGTTGTTTTTCTTGCTTTGCAATTCTCTTCTCATAGATGGTGGTAACAAGGTCAGTCAAGGAACTTTACCTTATCCAATATCTTACTTAATAAAACCCTGCCTACCTTTGAGTGTCTAATATATTACACTAAAATGTGCCTTACTTAGGTACATACATCATACATTCATGCATGATAAATTGATAAATGATAAGTACAAGTACATGATTATTCTCGGTTTACTTGTTTTTTACTCCTTATAATATAGGTTGCTCATTTAGAGGTAGATATACCTATATATAAAAGATTTAATATTTCCTCCTTTCTTTATTACTTAATCTGTTTATCACACTTTCTAATATATGTTTTATTAATCATCAATATACGTAGTATTCGATTTTTTTATAAGTAAACATTATAGTAATTGGATAGTGTGATAGGATTTTTGAAATGATTCAAACAAATCCTACATTCCTACATGATGACATGATTTAGGCATGAGGCCAAAAGTCGAATCTCACCAAACTTATTTTAGCAAGGATTTTTCTAAAATTACCCCTCTCTTCTCCTTACTTTAAATAAAAAAAGTTGTATGTACCAAAGAGATATAGTCGGCCTAGCTATTTGTGGACAAGCAAGAGTGGCCAGTGCATATGACCCATATTGTTAAATTAATGTGTTTCATACACGGATTATTTTTGTAACATGATAATTACAGTCTTACAGAGTATGGTAATGTTCTTTTCATTCGTCCAAAATTCATTTACTCCGTATCTTATTACTAGTATTATCGTATTAGCCTTTATTTCAGCCTAATGTAGTAATTTAGTCCTTCTATCTTATTGAGTTATCTTAAAAAATTGAATAATTGAAGGGAGGAGAATAAAGCCTTCATGTTTGGATTTCTTATCTAACTTGTTCCTTTAAATCTATTTTTACATATACCCTTATATGTATGCTTCTGAAAATTTGCCATATTGTCATATACTACGTATAAATAGTTATCAATCATAATCTATGACACTGTCGTGATTATAATATTTTGACAGTTGTAATTTGTGATTTGTCCTAGAGAGATGGTTTGTCAAGCACTAACGTCAATTCATCTTATCAGTTTATAATTTATATAAAAAGATTTGTCAAATCAAATTAATTTTAACCAAAAGTCAATTATTGTTTTTTATAATATGTCTAGCTAACATATGACAAGCTGCCATGCAGATTTTTAATTTAGACAAGATTACTGGACTCAAATCTTACGTATTATCAGCAAGAGATCTGTCAATTGCATGGGCTGATGACCCAATTTATTGGGCCTGGAAACATACTCCTCAATCAAGGTTTATTATCTCTAGCCCATTCTCGTCACAACTCACAAGGGTATATGAAATTATGAATTAGAGTTGTAAACGAGATTTAATCTTATATATCTTGCGTATGTGTTTTCTTAATTTAAGGTTCAAGGAAAGTGCGGAACTAAGAACCACATCATGGTTAGATATACAAGGCTATTTGAAACTTAAAATGCTATCACCAAACACAACTTACGGAGCATATCTAATTTTCAAAGTGTCTAAACGTGCATATGGGTTGGAAATAATGCCTATGGAAGTATCAATTGAAGTGGGTAGTGATGTGGTGAGCCATAATACTGTGTATCTTCGCCAAGATGAAGGAAAGAAGCACCAAATGCAGTGGTTACTATACTATAATCGAACGGAAATTCTTGCATCAAGGGTGAATCATAGGTCGGAGGAAAGTAATTTAAAACTTCTAGGTGCACGCAGTGATGGATGGATGGAAATCGAGTTAGGACACTTCTTTTGCAGCGAGTCTTGTAGAGATGGTAAGGTTGTGAAGATGAGTATGATGGAGATTAAAGGGCATCATTTGATGGGTGGCCTTATTGTTGAAGGGATTGAAATAAGGCCTCTACATTAGATAGGTGTTATTTTTTTTTCTTTTTTTGAAGGTACTGGAATATTTTTGTATGATCTATAAAAAGATGTTAAAGATTTTATGAATTTTTTCCTCACACACTAACATTCTACAAACACGTAAAAATAAAGGTGTTAATACTTTTCATAATTAGAACATCTTCTACATGTTTTAATTTAACGAAGGTTATATACAAAATAAAATAACTAAGCAAGTAAGCATGCTTGGTGGAGGTGGTGGATCACTCACCTTGTGACTTTGAGATCACAATTTCAAACCACACGCACTATCCTAGAATTTGCTTGGGAGAGGTGGATTCCATTACCTTCTTCTCTTGTAATTAGTTCGCTCCATTCTAATCTCGTCTAGCATGCAGGAAATATTCCTTGAATGATTAATTTGCATTAATTAGGCCTTGAAAACCTTGATTCATTTTAGAGAAGTGGAATGTTGGCATGCACCAAATCTTTAGCAAAAGCAAAGCATCTTAACCTACTCTACCATTTGCAAATTCATTATTCTGATACTAATAGCTTGTCTCATCTCAATATTGTGCTTTTTAGAATGTGACAAACAAATACTTCGTATGATGAGTACATAGAATTAGCTCTGTTCACATCATTTTATTTATGATGAATTGAATTTATTTTTACTAAAGTGAAATTAATTTTTTTTGAACTGAAATTATTTTTATTGAAATAAAAATATTTTAGATTTTCTATTTTTTTTTGACTGAAATAAAATTATTTTTATTAAATTGTTTTTATTGAGTATTGTTTTTTTTTTGGGTTTTTTTTTTTTTTTTTTTTTTTTTTTTTTTTTTTTTTTTTGTAAGATGAGGTTAACAGGGCCATAGAGCCATTAAATGTTTGTATTTAATTTTATTTAATTTATTTGTAAATCAATAATCTAGTATTATAAATAATTTGTAGTATTTGTGAGGACATAACAATAATCAACCAAACAACCATATTTCCATGACGTGGCATTATTATAGACAATCCAAGCTTGGTTAAAAAATGAGCTAATCGTTTGTAGACTTATAGTTGATGATTAAGACATTAAATAGTTAATTACTAGGAGAACATATGCTATAACATACGTGTTTATCCAGCCCAAAATCACAAGTCGATGTACAAGAATATATTCTCCAATATATAATGGACTACTAGGTAAAATATAAGGCAAGATATTCTAGATAAAAAGATGCATAATTTCACAATTGGTCCAAAGTAGCAACAAAAGCTTTTGTAGCCCTTCGTGAGTGAATTGGCCATGAAAGGAAGAATAAGGAGCCGTCAAATTCTTTCAATCCGAAATTGGAATTCCCTTTATGGATACTCTCATTGAAAAAACTCTATCTTATTCCAAGATTTTTTTCTTGGACCGTTGCTATATTCAATGGCCGCTTGGGCACGTGTCACACGATGATGCATGACACGTTATATATTTTGTATTAAGATTAACTTGGTGCTACATGAAAGTACCTAAATATAAAATAAAATAAAATAAATGACATGATGCTCTTACGACGCCAACAACATTACGCCAATGGATGATGATCACATGTCGTCTTTCAAACAGTCTGCATGTAAAGAGCAAGAGTATTGATTTGGGTAATCTCAGGAGCATATAACGAATTTGCAAAAAGTAAGGGAGTGAGTAGTTTAAATCAAGATACTTCGCACATATATATTAGGAACTTCATAATAATTATTTCATTTTCTCGAATCTAAAAATATTAGCATATCTTATATATACTTTTGTAAGAACCAAGCAAGTCTAGCCCATGGAATAATCTTCACCTACTATAAAAGGAGTAAAAAGCTATAAACCTTGGTATAGCTAGGCACTTTGTAAAGAAAAAAACACACACACACACAAAAAGACCTAAAGGATTAGCGTTATTCGTTTCATTGGGAATGCCAGCACCGGCGAGCCAAGGAAGAAAGGGGCACGGGTGGTGGAGGCCACGACCTTCACTGCAAGACGGACCTCACGATGGACAAGGCAAGTACATCAACCATGTTAGTAATGTTGCGGTTGCTTGTCTCTACAAGGGTGGTCAGACCATGTGTAGCAAGGTGATCACTATCGATCCTAACCAGCATCAAGTTCTTAAGGTTGCATAGGTGACAGGCTAAAGTCGTATCACCTAATCAAAAGTATTACCTAAATCCTCTAACTAAAGTAGATAGGGAAGTAGGGTCGAATCCACAGGAAAACTGGTCTTTCTACTCCTAATTAATTAATATAGTCTAAATTATCAAGGTAACCAAATTATTGTTATAATATGAAACTATACTACGAAGATTAAGTTTAAGGAGAAAATCAGATATAAGAAGGCCTAGGGTCACAGGTTCACCAATAATTAATATTCCGGGATAAAACATAACAATCAATCAATCAACATTGCACAAATAACATGATTAACAGGCTCTCGCAATTTATTAACCAGCATGGATCTAACAGGCTCTCGCAATTTACTAGATCTAAGTTCCTATTGAAAATAGCCTTTAATATCGAATTAACATCTGCTCGATTCATCAATTCAATATTGCTAAACATTCACAATCAAATTACATCTGCTCGATTCATAATCCAATTGCAAAGAATTAGAACAATTCAATAAGAAATTATCATGCAAAGTCAATAATCAATAATAATAAATTACCCCTTCATATTAATTATGGATCCCCATAAACCCTAGAATTAAACTACTCGGACATAATCAAAACTAAACAAAGCATAATAATTAAGCAAGACATAACAGAAATCGGAAAGAGTAAAATACTGAGATTAATTAAAGGAGAAATCGTACCAAGACGGCGGAATTACAAGAGTGTGAGGAACAAGGAAAGAAAATAAAATCTAGAGAGAGAAAGTTAAGTAGAGAGAAGGGAGAGAAAAAAAACTAAACTAGAGTAATAATCATCATAAGAGATCCTAATCTTGCCTAATAGAATTACATTAATACTAAGCAAGAGTTAACGCTAAAACAAAACAAAACGGAAAGCTAATCGTCTCTGAGGAACGACACGCGCCCGGTCGGGCAAGGGCTCGCCCGACCGGGCCCGCCTTTTTCTCCCCAAAAGCTTTCTCGCGCCCGGCCGGGCGCGTGCACCGGGCGCATGTTGATTTGGCCCGCCCGACCGGGCGCGCCTCCGGGCGGAGAGAGTGGACTTGGGCGATGCTCATGGGCTTCGAAATCTCCAACTCTTGGGCCTCCGAACTTGGCCCAAGTCCTCAAATCTTCATAACCGAGCCCTTAATCACCGATTTGATCCCTCCAATCGGCCTTGGGCTATCGAAAGCGGTCGCGGTCTTCCAATACTTGTAGATGCTCCTCGAAAAACCCGGGAAATTGCTCCAAGTACGCAAATTCCTACAAAACTCAAGCAAAACTACCAAAGCACTGGAAAACACAAATTAGTAATAAAAGTGGCTCGTAGGAGCCAAAAACACTACTAATTACGACCAAGGGACGGGGATAAATATATATATAAAATGAACACATCAAACTCCCCCAAGCCAAACCTTTGCTTGTCCCTAAGCAAAGAGCTCCTCAATGAACAAATAAAACATGCCTCACCCCAATATAAAAATCAAGCACAAACGATTCAAGGTAAATCAAGTGAACATGCTTCAAAATCAACCAATCTTATCCATCTAATCACCCTTCATCCCCAACAATTGTCAAATAGAGCAAACCACAAGAGCATATAAAATTCAAGACTAGTGCTCACACACTCAACTCTCATTTATGTGGCGAGTAAAAGATGTACTCGATCGCTCTCCATCCCAACCCCTTTAATGTGAACAATGCCCTCCCAAACTCACAACACTCGTGTGTTTAAAAAGACATACACTCAACCTAATAGTCGACTCGGAATATGTCAAGTCATAACTTGCATTGATAAACAACACTTTCATATTTACACAACCCTATGCACAAGGTCAAAAGGTCTTTTAAAGCTTGTAATGTAAGGTTAGGGAAAAGGGTAGGATAAATTTGGGAATATGTGAGAGAAAAGCTATGCAAAAAGGGAGCCATATCCTAATAAAACCAATAATCAAAATAAATAATGATCAACATCTCCAACATAACCAACTCCAACATAAATCACCAAACATACTCCAATCATAAAAATCAATCCCAATACTTACAAAAATTCACTCATAAAAATATGATAATATAGAACAAGAGTGAATAACAAACTTTGAACTCAAAACTCAAATATTTACATTGAAACTCAATTTTTTCTTTCTTTTCTTTTGATCAACCTTCACTTAGAACATTTGAACATTAAACGCTTTTTTTTTCTTTTGCTCTTTTTTTTTATATTATTATTAGAAGTTCACTTTTTTTTTTCTTTGAAATTTCTCATTTTTTTTTTTGAACTTATTTTTTTTCTTTTTCATCACACTTTTATTTTTCTCAAATATATACACTTTTAAACTCATCAAAACAAAAATATGATCAAGCACAAAATACTTCTCACCCAAATTGTGCAAATAATGTGCACACTACAAACTCCCTCACCTCACTCACTAATAGCTCCCCCAAGCCAAGCTTGGGACTAGCAACCAATGGGGCAAACATGGCTTGTAATGTGGCTAAAAACAATAAAAAGTCAAGGCAACAACAGGGGTAGCAAGAAGGGAACAAATGTATCTAATAAATCTGAAGGCTACCTAAAAGAACAAATGCCTTCGTCCTCCACATGTGCATAATAGTGAGTTATGAAACACTACTCATCGTTGCAAATCAATACTCAAATTCATTGACATACCAGGAACTAACACACATTCCTAACCAAATCAACTAGTCAAGCACTATATTCACAAGTAGTTAGACAAAATTGACGCATGTTTAGGAATCCAAGCAATTAAACTTCAAATCATGATCAACAAATCCACAATGCTCACAATCAAATACCAAGAATCAAAACAATTTTTCTCAAGTATGGGGCACAGGGAAGCATGATTTACAGTTCATTGGTTCGTATTTTTATTATTTTTTTGATTTTTCAATTTTTTTGTATTTTTCATATAAGGAAAGCAATAAACTAATCTAAAAAGCAATAAATCTAAACTAACAAAACACACCAAAAATAAACAAAAATAAAGAAAAGGAAAGAGAAAAGTATATACCAAATCCAAAAATCCTCCCCCAAGCCAAGATCGGACAATGTCCTCATTGGGATGGGTGCTGATATCAAAGCCTGCTTAATCCTGTCAAAAGCCTCAAGACACTCGTCAGTAAAAACAAAAGGGGCATCCTTAAGCAAAAGCTGAGTTAGTGGTTTAGCAATTTTAGAAAAATCCTTGATAAAACGGCGATAAAACCCCGCATGACCCAAGAAACTCCTAACTCCCTTAACATTAACTGGGGGAGGTAATTGCTCAATCACTGAAATTTTAGCTTTGTCCACCTGTATGCCCTTATCAGATACAATATGACCCAAGACTACTCCCTCTGTCACCATAAAGTGACATTTTTCCCAATTTAGAACCAAATTGCATTCTTCACATCTTTTCAGGATTTTAGCTAGGTTAATTAAACATGCATCAAATGAGGAACCATAAACACTAAAATCATCCATAAAGACTTCCATGATAGACTCTATGAAATCAGAAAAAATGCTCATCATGCAACGTTGAAAAGTAGCAGGCGCATTACACAAACCAAAAGGCATTCTACGATATGCAAAAGTGCCATAAGGGCATGTAAATGTAGTCTTTTCCTGGTCGTCAGGGTGGATCGGGATTTGGAAAAATCCCGAATACCCATCCAAATAGCAAAAGAACTTATGGTTTGCTAACCTCTCAAGCATTTGATCAATAAAGGGGAGAGGGAAGTGGTCCTTTTTAGTGGCGACATTTACTCTACGATAGTCAATGCACATACGCCACCCTGTAACAGTTCTAGTGGGAATTAATTCATTTTTATCATTTTTAACGACAGTCATCCCACCCTTCTTAGGAACCACCTGTACAGGACTTACCCATTTAGAGTCAGAAATAGGATAGATGATACCTGCATCAAGTAACTTCATAACCTCTTTCTTGACTACCTCTTGCATATTAGGATTCAACCTCCTCTGGGGTTGAACGCAGGGCTTGTAATTGTCCTCTAAGTGTATCCTGTGCATACAAAAATCAGGGCTTATACCCTTGAGATCATCAATACTGTACCCTATTGCCCTTTTGTGGGTTCGGAGAACCTCTAAAAGTTGAGAAATTTGTGGGTCATCCAGTGCAGTACTAATGATCACAGGGTACAATTCCTGCTCATCAAGGAAAACATATTTTAAATGGGAAGGGAGAGGTTTTAGTTCAGGTTTCTTCACCTCTGCAGGTTTTGATTCCTGAACCAAATTTACTACCTTCACACAATCATTAAGATCAGATTCCTCGGTGGCAAGAGCTCTTTCTATATCGTCCACCTCCTTGCTCCATACGCTCATGTCACCTGCAGACAAATTTCCACAAAGAATTTCCTCCAAGGGGTCCCTTGCAAGAACCTGTGGTAAGCTTTCCTCACAAATATCATCCATTATATCAAGCACATCAATCAAATAACAATTTTCTTCAAGCATTGGACCTTTTAAAACTTTCCCTAAATTAAACGTGATATTATCGTCGCCTACAGAAAGGGTTAGTTTACCATTTTTGACGTCAATAATGGCTCCTGCAGTATGGAGAAAAGGTCTACCTAGTATAATGGGAATTTGCGTGTCCTCAGCCATGTCTAGAACAACAAAATCAACGGGGATAAAAAATTTACCAACTCTAACAGGTACATCCTCTAAAATACCTAAGGGGTATTTAACAGAACGGTCTGCCATTTGCAATGTTATATTAGTAACTTTTAAATCACCCATATTTAATTTAGCACAAACAGACGATGGCATTACACTAACAGAAGCACCTAGATCACATAATGCTTTATCAATGAAGACATTACCAATATGACAGGGGATAGAAAAACTACCGGGATCCTTTAATTTAGGAGGGGATTTATTCTGTAAAAGTGCACTACATTCCTCAGTGAATGCTACGGTTTCTACCTCATTAAAGGCCCTCTTCCTAGTCAGAATGTCTTTCATAAATTTAGCATATGCAGGAACCTGAGTAATAAGTTCTGTGAAAGGAACTGTTACCTGCAAATTTTTAACAACCTCCAAAAACTTACCAAACTGTTTATCCAACTTAGTCTTCAAGTGACGGTTGGGAAAAGGTAGCTTGATAACTGGTGGTGCTTCCCTACTCTTCTCCTGGGGTGCATCCTTCCCTGGGGTTGTACCCTGCAATGAATCATCAAAAATATTAGCATCAGGAATTTTACCCTGCAGCCCTGCAGGGGAAATTGGTACAAAGGAATCAGGATTAGCAATGTCAGATAATTCAGGTTCATCCTCTTTGGGCATTTGGGGCCCATCATAGTGTGAACCACTCCTTAGGGTGATTGCATTTGCATGATCCGTTGGTTGCATTCCCTGCGCTGGTAAAGCTCCCTGCTGACGAGATTGAAGGGTAGAAGACAATTGGGCAATTTGGGTGTCCATGACTTTATTATGGGCTATAATAGAGTCAATCTGTTGGTCTCTACTCTCCATATGCTTTTGCATATTAGTCAGCATTGCCCTAATTTCTGATAAAGCAGGGTCAGAAGATGTAGTAGGGGGTTGTGATGGGGGTTTCTGATTGGCATGAGGATGGTAATATTTCTGCTGTGGAGGGGGGGCTTGTTGTGGTTGTTGTGGAGGTGGAGGATTTTGAACATTGGTGCTACGGTAAGATAGGTAGGGATGGTTCCGGTAGCCAGGATTGTAGGAATTGGAGTATGGGTTATTTTGCTTGTAAGTTTGAAAAGCATTAACTTGCTCCATTGAACTCCTGCAATCTTGTTCAAAATGACCTACACTTCCACAATTTTCACAGAAAGCATCCTTAGCATTATTAGAAACAGCAGAAACATTAGCAACAGAATTAGGATTGTTAGTAGTAAGATTATCTAGTTTCTGACAAATAGAAGTAAGCTGGGCTTGCAATAAAGTGACTGAATCAACATGATGCTTGCCCTTGTTAGCAAAGCCTCTAGCATTCCCATATTGGGAATTATGGATTGCCATATCTTCGATAACCTGACCTGCATCATCAACATTTAAATTCATAAATCTACCGCTAGCTGCGGAATCTAAAATTGTCCTAGATGCATTTCCTAAACCATTGTAAAAAGCTTGAATCAACTGCCACTTCGCCAAATTGTGGTGGGGACACTCCCTCTGCAGATCCTTGAATCTTTCCCAAGCTTCATATAATGCTTCATCTGCCTCTTGGGCAAAATTCTGGATGGCGCTTCTCAATAAAGCTGTTTTCTCTGCAGGGTAATATTTATTATAAAAATTCAACGCAAGAGTCTCCCAGTTAGTAATACCAAGTGCAGCTCTATTCAAACCATTAAACCATAATTTAGCTTTTCCACATAAAGAAAAGGGAAAAAGAATCTCCCTGATTTGATCCTGCGTTACCCCATTCTGCCTAATAGTATTGCAGTATTGACAGAAATCTGCAATGTGAAGATTAGGATCTTCACCCTTTGCTCCACTGAATTGCTTCCTTTCTATCATCGTAATGAATTGGGGCTTGATCTCGAACTGGACTCCCTCGAGATCGGGCGTAGGAGAAAGATGCGGAAAATCTGTCAGCGATGGTTGCGAATAATCGCTAAGCTTACGAGGTGGTGGAGGTGGTGGTGTACCCATCTCTAGTTCTGAATCAGAAGAATGCTCCGAATCACTAGAGGAAGGTAATGGATTTCCAGGAATATCACTACTCCCGGAATCTGCTAAGATCTGCCTGTAAAGATTCTTTTGTCTATGAAACGAGCGTTCGATCTCAGGATCGAATGGAATGTAACCTGATCTGGAACACCTGGGCATAAACAAAGAACTAAAAAAAAAAAAAAACAGATATTAGTACTACCTCAAAGAACTAATGTCCCTTGAGGCAAAAGAGAAAATAATCTAAACTATAAAAACAATTAGAAATAAAAATAAAACCGTTTCCCCGGCAACGGCGCCAAATTTTGACAGGCTAAAGTCGTATCACCTAATCAAAAGTATTACCTAAATCCTCTAACTAAAGTAGATAGGGAAGTAGGGTCGAATCCACAGGAAAACTGGTCTTTCTACTCCTAATTAATTAATATAGTCTAAATTATCAAGGTAACCAAATTATTGTTATAATATGAAACTATACTACGAAGATTAAGTTTAAGGAGAAAATCAGATATAAGAAGGCCTAGGGTCACAGGTTCACCAATAATTAATATTCCGGGATAAAACATAACAATCAATCAATCAACATTGCACAAATAACATGATTAACAGGCTCTCGCAATTTATTAACCAGCATGGATCTAACAGGCTCTCGCAATTTACTAGATCTAAGTTCCTATTGAAAATAGCCTTTAATATCGAATTAACATCTGCTCGATTCATCAATTCAATATTGCTAAACATTCACAATCAAATTACATCTGCTCGATTCATAATCCAATTGCAAAGAATTAGAACAATTCAATAAGAAATTATCATGCAAAGTCAATAATCAATAATAATAAATTACCCCTTCATATTAATTATGGATCCCCATAAACCCTAGAATTAAACTACTCGGACATAATCAAAACTAAACAAAGCATAATAATTAAGCAAGACATAACAGAAATCGGAAAGAGTAAAATACTGAGATTAATTAAAGGAGAAATCGTACCAAGACGGCGGAATTACAAGAGTGTGAGGAACAAGGAAAGAAAATAAAATCTAGAGAGAGAAAGTTAAGTAGAGAGAAGGGAGAGAAAAAAGACTAAACTAGAGTAATAATCATCATAAGAGATCCTAATCTTGCCTAATAGAATTACATTAATACTAAGCAAGAGTTAACGCTAAAACAAAACAAAACGGAAAGCTAATCGTCTCTGAGGAACGACACGCGCCCGGTCGGGCAAGGGCTCGCCCGACCGGGCCCGCCTTTTTCTCCCCAAAAGCTTTCTCGCGCCCGGCCGGGCGCGTGCACCGGGCGCATGTTGATTTGGCCCGCCCGACCGGGCGCGCCTCCGGGCGGAGAGAGTGGACTTGGGCGATGCTCATGGGCTTCGAAATCTCCAACTCTTGGGCCTCCGAACTTGGCCCAAGTCCTCAAATCTTCATAACCGAGCCCTTAATCACCGATTTGATCCCTCCAATCGGCCTTGGGCTATCGAAAGCGGTCGCGGTCTTCCAATACTTGTAGATGCTCCTCGAAAAACCCGGGAAATTGCTCCAAGTACGCAAATTCCTACAAAACTCAAGCAAAACTACCAAAGCACTGGAAAACACAAATTAGTAATAAAAGTGGCTCGTAGGAGCCAAAAACACTACTAATTACGACCAAGGGACGGGGATAAATATATATATAAAATGAACACATCAAACTCCCCCAAGCCAAACCTTTGCTTGTCCCTAAGCAAAGAGCTCCTCAATGAACAAATAAAACATGCCTCACCCCAATATAAAAATCAAGCACAAACGATTCAAGGTAAATCAAGTGAACATGCTTCAAAATCAACCAATCTTATCCATCTAATCACCCTTCATCCCCAACAATTGTCAAATAGAGCAAACCACAAGAGCATATAAAATTCAAGACTAGTGCTCACACACTCAACTCTCATTTATGTGGCGAGTAAAAGATGTACTCGATCGCTCTCCATCCCAACCCCTTTAATGTGAACAATGCCCTCCCAAACTCACAACACTCATGTGTTTAAAAAGACATACACTCAACCTAATAGTCGACTCGGAATATGTCAAGTCATAACTTGCATTGATAAACAACACTTTCATATTTACACAACCCTATGCACAAGGTCAAAAGGTCTTTTAAAGCTTGTAATGTAAGGTTAGGGAAAAGGGTAGGATAAATTTGGGAATATGTGAGAGAAAAGCTATGCAAAAAGGGAGCCATATCCTAATAAAACCAATAATCAAAATAAATAATGATCAACATCTCCAACATAACCAACTCCAACATAAATCACCAAACATACTCCAATCATAAAAATCAATCCCAATACTTACAAAAATTCACTCATAAAAATATGATAATATAGAACAAGAGTGAATAACAAACTTTGAACTCAAAACTCAAATATTTACATTGAAACTCAATTTTTTCTTTCTTTTCTTTTGATCAACCTTCACTTAGAACATTTGAACATTAAACGCTTTTTTTTTCTTTTGCTCTTTTTTTTTATATTATTATTAGAAGTTCACTTTTTTTTTTCTTTGAAATTTCTCATTTTTTTTTTTGAACTTCTTTTTTTTCTTTTTCATCACACTTTTATTTTTCTCAAATATATACACTTTTAAACTCATCAAAACAAAAATATGATCAAGCACAAAATACTTCTCACCCAAATTGTGCAAATAATGTGCACACTACAAACTCCCTCACCTCACTCACTAATAGCTCCCCCAAGCCAAGCTTGGGACTAGCAACCAATGGGGCAAACATGGCTTGTAATGTGGCTAAAAACAATAAAAAGTCAAGGCAACAACAGGGGTAGCAAGAAGGGAACAAATGTATCTAATAAATCTGAAGGCTACCTAAAAGAACAAATGCCTTCGTCCTCCACATGTGCATAATAGTGAGTTATGAAACACTACTCATCGTTGCAAATCAATACTCAAATTCATTGACATACCAGGAACTAACACACATTCCTAACCAAATCAACTAGTCAAGCACTATATTCACAAGTAGTTAGACAAAATTGACGCATGTTTAGGAATCCAAGCAATTAAACTTCAAATCATGATCAACAAATCCACAATGCTCACAATCAAATACCAAGAATCAAAACAATTTTTCTCAAGTATGGGGCACAGGGAAGCATGATTTACAGTTCATTGGTTCGTATTTTTATTATTTTTTTGATTTTTCAATTTTTTTGTATTTTTCATATAAGGAAAGCAATAAACTAATCTAAAAAGCAATAAATCTAAACTAACAAAACACACCAAAAATAAACAAAAATAAAGAAAAGGAAAGAGAAAAGTATATACCAAATCCAAAAATCCTCCCCCAAGCCAAGATCGGACAATGTCCTCATTGGGATGGGTGCTGATATCAAAGCCTGCTTAATCCTGTCAAAAGCCTCAAGACACTCGTCAGTAAAAACAAAAGGGGCATCCTTAAGCAAAAGCTGAGTTAGTGGTTTAGCAATTTTAGAAAAATCCTTGATAAAACGGCGATAAAACCCCGCATGACCCAAGAAACTCCTAACTCCCTTAACATTAACTGGGGGAGGTAATTGCTCAATCACTGAAATTTTAGCTTTGTCCACCTGTATGCCCTTATCAGATACAATATGACCCAAGACTACTCCCTCTGTCACCATAAAGTGACATTTTTCCCAATTTAGAACCAAATTGCATTCTTCACATCTTTTCAGGATTTTAGCTAGGTTAATTAAACATGCATCAAATGAGGAACCATAAACACTAAAATCATCCATAAAGACTTCCATGATAGACTCTATGAAATCAGAAAAAATGCTCATCATGCAACGTTGAAAAGTAGCAGGCGCATTACACAAACCAAAAGGCATTCTACGATATGCAAAAGTGCCATAAGGGCATGTAAATGTAGTCTTTTCCTGGTCGTCAGGGTGGATCGGGATTTGGAAAAATCCCGAATACCCATCCAAATAGCAAAAGAACTTATGGTTTGCTAACCTCTCAAGCATTTGATCAATAAAGGGGAGAGGGAAGTGGTCCTTTTTAGTGGCGACATTTACTCTACGATAGTCAATGCACATACGCCACCCTGTAACAGTTCTAGTGGGAATTAATTCATTTTTATCATTTTTAACGACAGTCATCCCACCCTTCTTAGGAACCACCTGTACAGGACTTACCCATTTAGAGTCAGAAATAGGATAGATGATACCTGCATCAAGTAACTTCATAACCTCTTTCTTGACTACCTCTTGCATATTAGGATTCAACCTCCTCTGGGGTTGAACGCAGGGCTTGTAATTGTCCTCTAAGTGTATCCTGTGCATACAAAAATCAGGGCTTATACCCTTGAGATCATCAATACTGTACCCTATTGCCCTTTTGTGGGTTCGGAGAACCTCTAAAAGTTGAGAAATTTGTGGGTCATCCAGTGCAGTACTAATGATCACAGGGTACAATTCCTGCTCATCAAGGAAAACATATTTTAAATGGGAAGGGAGAGGTTTTAGTTCAGGTTTCTTCACCTCTGCAGGTTTTGATTCCTGAACCAAATTTACTACCTTCACACAATCATTAAGATCAGATTCCTCGGTGGCAAGAGCTCTTTCTATATCGTCCACCTCCTTGCTCCATACGCTCATGTCACCTGCAGACAAATTTCCACAAAGAATTTCCTCCAAGGGGTCCCTTGCAAGAACCTGTGGTAAGCTTTCCTCACAAATATCATCCATTATATCAAGCACATCAATCAAATAACAATTTTCTTCAAGCATTGGACCTTTTAAAACTTTCCCTAAATTAAACGTGATATTATCGTCGCCTACAGAAAGGGTTAGTTTACCATTTTTGACGTCAATAATGGCTCCTGCAGTATGGAGAAAAGGTCTACCTAGTATAATGGGAATTTGCGTGTCCTCAGCCATGTCTAGAACAACAAAATCAACGGGGATAAAAAATTTACCAACTCTAACAGGTACATCCTCTAAAATACCTAAGGGGTATTTAACAGAACGGTCTGCCATTTGCAATGTTATATTAGTAACTTTTAAATCACCCATATTTAATTTAGCACAAACAGACGATGGCATTACACTAACAGAAGCACCTAGATCACATAATGCTTTATCAATGAAGACATTACCAATATGACAGGGGATAGAAAAACTACCGGGATCCTTTAATTTAGGAGGGGATTTATTCTGTAAAAGTGCACTACATTCCTCAGTGAATGCTACGGTTTCTACCTCATTAAAGGCCCTCTTCCTAGTCAGAATGTCTTTCATAAATTTAGCATATGCAGGAACCTGAGTAATAAGTTCTGTGAAAGGAACTGTTACCTGCAAATTTTTAACAACCTCCAAAAACTTACCAAACTGTTTATCCAACTTAGTCTTCAAGTGACGGTTGGGAAAAGGTAGCTTGATAACTGGTGGTGCTTCCCTACTCTTCTCCTGGGGTGCATCCTTCCCTGGGGTTGTACCCTGCAATGAATCATCAAAAATATTAGCATCAGGAATTTTACCCTGCAGCCCTGCAGGGGAAATTGGTACAAAGGAATCAGGATTAGCAATGTCAGATAATTCAGGTTCATCCTCTTTGGGCATTTGGGGCCCATCATAGTGTGAACCACTCCTTAGGGTGATTGCATTTGCATGATCCGTTGGTTGCATTCCCTGCGCTGGTAAAGCTCCCTGCTGACGAGATTGAAGGGTAGAAGACAATTGGGCAATTTGGGTGTCCATGACTTTATTATGGGCTATAATAGAGTCAATCTGTTGGTCTCTACTCTCCATATGCTTTTGCATATTAGTCAGCATTGCCCTAATTTCTGATAAAGCAGGGTCAGAAGATGTAGTAGGGGGTTGTGATGGGGGTTTCTGATTGGCATGAGGATGGTAATATTTCTGCTGTGGAGGGGGGGCTTGTTGTGGTTGTTGTGGAGGTGGAGGATTTTGAACATTGGTGCTACGGTAAGATAGGTAGGGATGGTTCCGGTAGCCAGGATTGTAGGAATTGGAGTATGGGTTATTTTGCTTGTAAGTTTGAAAAGCATTAACTTGCTCCATTGAACTCCTGCAATCTTGTTCAAAATGACCTACACTTCCACAATTTTCACAGAAAGCATCCTTAGCATTATTAGAAACAGCAGAAACATTAGCAACAGAATTAGGATTGTTAGTAGTAAGATTATCTAGTTTCTGACAAATAGAAGTAAGCTGGGCTTGCAATAAAGTGACTGAATCAACATGATGCTTGCCCTTGTTAGCAAAGCCTCTAGCATTCCCATATTGGGAATTATGGATTGCCATATCTTCGATAACCTGACCTGCATCATCAACATTTAAATTCATAAATCTACCGCTAGCTGCGGAATCTAAAATTGTCCTAGATGCATTTCCTAAACCATTGTAAAAAGCTTGAATCAACTGCCACTTCGCCAAATTGTGGTGGGGACACTCCCTCTGCAGATCCTTGAATCTTTCCCAAGCTTCATATAATGCTTCATCTGCCTCTTGGGCAAAATTCTGGATGGCGCTTCTCAATAAAGCTGTTTTCTCTGCAGGGTAATATTTATTATAAAAATTCAACGCAAGAGTCTCCCAGTTAGTAATACCAAGTGCAGCTCTATTCAAACCATTAAACCATAATTTAGCTTTTCCACATAAAGAAAAGGGAAAAAGAATCTCCCTGATTTGATCCTGCGTTACCCCATTCTGCCTAATAGTATTGCAGTATTGACAGAAATCTGCAATGTGAAGATTAGGATCTTCACCCTTTGCTCCACTGAATTGCTTCCTTTCTATCATCGTAATGAATTGGGGCTTGATCTCGAACTGGACTCCCTCGAGATCGGGCGTAGGAGAAAGATGCGGAAAATCTGTCAGCGATGGTTGCGAATAATCGCTAAGCTTACGAGGTGGTGGAGGTGGTGGTGTACCCATCTCTAGTTCTGAATCAGAAGAATGCTCCGAATCACTAGAGGAAGGTAATGGATTTCCAGGAATATCACTACTCCCGGAATCTGCTAAGATCTGCCTGTAAAGATTCTTTTGTCTATGAAACGAGCGTTCGATCTCAGGATCGAATGGAATGTAACCTGATCTGGAACACCTGGGCATAAACAAAGAACTAAAAAAAAAAAAAAAACAGATATTAGTACTACCTCAAAGAACTAATGTCCCTTGAGGCAAAAGAGAAAATAATCTAAACTATAAAAACAATTAGAAATAAAAATAAAACCGTTTCCCCGGCAACGGCGCCAAATTTTGACAGGCTAAAGTCGTATCACCTAATCAAAAGTATTACCTAAATCCTCTAACTAAAGTAGATAGGGAAGTAGGGTCGAATCCACAGGAAAACTGGTCTTTCTACTCCTAATTAATTAATATAGTCTAAATTATCAAGGTAACCAAATTATTGTTATAATATGAAACTATACTACGAAGATTAAGTTTAAGGAGAAAATCAGATATAAGAAGGCCTAGGGTCACAGGTTCACCAATAATTAATATTCCGGGATAAAACATAA
Organism: Chenopodium album; assembly: GCF_948465745.1. Taxonomy (NCBI): domain Eukaryota; kingdom Viridiplantae; phylum Streptophyta; class Magnoliopsida; order Caryophyllales; family Amaranthaceae; genus Chenopodium; species Chenopodium album. Next base: position 6,971,314 of record NC_137855.1, read on the forward strand.
CAATCAATCAATCAACATTGCACAAATAACATGATTAACAGGCTCTCGCAATTTATTAACCAGCATGGATCTAACAGGCTCTCGCAATTTACTAGATCTAAGTTCCTATTGAAAATAGCCTTTAATATCGAATTAACATCTGCTCGATTCATCAATTCAATATTGCTAAACATTCACAATCAAATTACATCTGCTCGATTCATAATCCAATTGCAAAGAATTAGAACAATTCAATAAGAAATTATCATGCAAAGTCAATAATCAATAATAATAAATTACCCCTTCATATTAATTATGGATCCCCATAAACCCTAGAATTAAACTACTCGGACATAATCAAAACTAAACAAAGCATAATAATTAAGCAAGACATAACAGAAATCGGAAAGAGTAAAATACTGAGATTAATTAAAGGAGAAATCGTACCAAGACGGCGGAATTACAAGAGTGTGAGGAACAAGGAAAGAAAATAAAATCTAGAGAGAGAAAGTTAAGTAGAGAGAAGGGAGAGAAAAAAGACTAAACTAGAGTAATAATCATCATAAGAGATCCTAATCTTGCCTAATAGAATTACATTAATACTAAGCAAGAGTTAACGCTAAAACAAAACAAAACGGAAAGCTAATCGTCTCTGAGGAACGACACGCGCCCGGTCGGGCAAGGGCTCGCCCGACCGGGCCCGCCTTTTTCTCCCCAAAAGCTTTCTCGCGCCCGGCCGGGCGCGTGCACCGGGCGCATGTTGATTTGGCCCGCCCGACCGGGCGCGCCTCCGGGCGGAGAGAGTGGACTTGGGCGATGCTCATGGGCTTCGAAATCTCCAACTCTTGGGCCTCCGAACTTGGCCCAAGTCCTCAAATCTTCATAACCGAGCCCTTAATCACCGATTTGATCCCTCCAATCGGCCTTGGGCTATCGAAAGCGGTCGCGGTCTTCCAATACTTGTAGATGCTCCTCGAAAAACCCGGGAAATTGCTCCAAGTACGCAAATTCCTACAAAACTCAAGCAAAACTACCAAAGCACTGGAAAACACAAATTAGTAATAAAAGTGGCTCGTAGGAGCCAAAAACACTACTAATTACGACCAAGGGACGGGGATAAATATATATATAAAATGAACACATCAATAGGTACTATGGAGTACATATTACTAGTTCTATAATCTATATATATCATGTATTGTCCCTTTTTTTTTTCCACCTTTGTAAACTATCTTATGGATAAGTCTAGGTTTATGGTACGTACGAAAAATGGTAGCAATCAAAAGTGAAGCATGATGTATATTATTAGGGAGCTTTCAGTTGCTATTTCTGTAAATTTTGTAAAAATGTTACTTGTAGTTATGTACGTTGAAATGAGACTGATAATGATGAGCTGATGAAGAGCTTAGTTTGCTAAGATTCACTAGGGCACATACAATTGTTCCCATTGAGGTACCAACAAGTGCGAGACTATGCAAGCAGGAAGGATAGGAGGAGAAAATTGTGAATTTTTTTTTTTTTTTACCATTTATAATGGTCAATTGGTCATAAGTCAAATTGGATGTTTTATTTGAGAAGATAATCATAACAGTTTTATGTTTAAATAAAAGTTATGATTAAAACGAGAAGGTGATCAACAATTGGGATTATTCTTGTTATTTTTCCACTAAAATATAAGTATGACTTTATCTGTGTGACTAGTGTTGGCAAAATACTTATTGATTCCAATATCAAAAGATGATGAAAAGGAAAACACCGAATTAAAAATATCAACAACACAATCCTATCACGGAACAGATTACAAACTGCCTTAGAAGGCGAAATACGCCACTACTAGTACATGTTTTCTGATGCAAGCCCGATCCCAAGTCTAACGCCACTTCCTTCGTAATTCATGCATTCGAACTCAAAGGATGGAATTGCTACAAGGTTGTGTTTATGTGATTAGGGTTTCAAATATAACAAAAACGTAGATTTCAATTTTGGGAACTAATAAGAAAGGTATATATATATATATATATATATATATATATATATATATATATATATATATATATATATATATATATATATATATATATATATATATGAGTAAACAAGAAAAGAAAATAAAAAGAATATCTTGTCTTACACTCCACATGCACATGAGCAGTCGAAAAGCTGTTACACACAAGCATGCACCCCAGCTACCGCTCACTTACCTGCAAGCTGTAGCAAAGCCTTTTTTTTTGTGTTTCGTTGCCTAGAGAACAATAACTCTCTAAATAGCTCAATAATAACTTCCTCCAATTTGCATTACTATTATCATAACTCCAACAACTAGAAATTCAGAATAGAGAGTAAAGCTCTATGAACAAGTGGGTGTGAGTCATTTTGTTTATTTGGTTTAGGGGCTGTTCTCATCAGATTAATTCAGTTCAGTTCAGTTTATGTCTAATGATATTGCTAATGATATAAAGTCAAATTTCATACTTTTAAGCTTATATTACAACAATGACAATAATAATAATAATAATAATAATAATAATATATTTGATAAAATTCATGGTTCAAATGGTTATATTTTTTGATACACATTTTTACTGTTAATTTTTTTTTTTATTTTGAGAATTTTTTAAAAAGGGTTTTGTGTTCTTTTGTCATTTTAATATATTTTTTTAAAAATTATATAGTATATGTTTTTCAATTGTTTTGGGGTTCCATATTTTTAATATATTTTTTCATAAATATTTTAATTATACAGTATATTTTCTTAAATATTTTAATATGTATATTTGTATATACACAGATATATAATAATAAATAATCAATAAATTAAGTTCAGTTCAACTATAATAAATTCAGTTCAGTTCACTCCAGTCAGAACACGAGCAATTCTAAATTTCTCATCACAAGAAACAAATTGCAAAATCATTAATAAATGCATTTATTTTCAACTATTTATCGGCAAATCCGCCCGAAAACCACTTTTGCCTATAATTTTAAATCTAAGCTTGGTTCAACATAACAACATTTCTCAAATTGAATCAGGCAGTGGTACTCACAACAGAAGATCAGTCTTTTGCATGAATTAGGGTTTAAGGTATGCTTCGAATTAGGGTTCATGTAATTATCCAATTCTTTATTCAATTCAAACCATAATATTCGAATTGAACTTTGTTTTCTGTTACTTGATTAATATCAAATCAAAATGGATGATTAAAATTAGGTTTCCTCGAATTAATCAAAATTAGTAATGTATTGCGTTTGCTTGTTTGTTTGTTCTGAAATCAGGTTTCATGATGTTCGAATTAATTGAGTGGTCATTGTTACATATTTTGACGCATTGTGTTTGTTTGTTCAGAAATTTGCAGTTTTTGGGTTTGACATTTTGTAGAATTGAATGCGCTTGAGCAGTTGTGTTTGTTGGACATGCTTGGTCTTAAGTAGGTATCAGTTGTTGTGCCTAATCTTTCTATCTTATCATTATTCCATGAAGAATAAATTATCCGGCCTAATTCTCAACACTATCGAAAATTTTATATCTTCAAGTGTTGATAACATTGGTGAAATTAGCTTCTCTTTGTGGCTTCGATCTCGATCTGCCTCAATTGAGCAGTTGAACTCGATGTATTAAAACCGATGTTTTGCCAAGTATCCACAAATAAACCCTCAAATTAGCATCTGTTTTGGTTAGAATTGATAGGGAAAAAGTATTCTGTCTTACCTGTTCAAGACTTGGATGTAAAAGCACTATTCGAGTAATCACACTTATTCATTCTACTGAATGTCATGCAAATATGCAATGTTCTAGTATGATGAGGCAAGTCAGTGTTCTAATTAATTTTGTGTCATGCAGTTGTAATAAAATCGAACTGCAGTTTAGCTGAAGCTGTTAGCCTACTTTCTCAGCATAATTTTCTTAGCGCGCCTGTTGTCGATGTTGAAGCATTAGTTTGGATTGTAGAGTTTGCTGGAATTACTGTTTGGATACTGCATCAGGTCAGCTAACTTCTTAGCTCAATCTCTGATACTTAAGCTATTTTTAGAAAAAGGTCTGTGTGTCAATGCTGGATTAGTTATTGTCTTATTGAGCATTTGCAATTTCTCTACATTATAAACCTGATTCTTTAACATTTTCTATTTGAATTTTTTACGCTATGTGATTTTTCGAGCCTAATTTTATAACTGAATCGAATTATGTATTGCATATCTCATTCATGTTGGGATGGAACTAGAAAGTAGGTGCTTTCTCCCTAAAATTATGTGATTTTTTGAGCTTAATTTGATAATTGAATCATATTTGGTTGCTAATGTGTTGCAGAACTCATTAATGTTGTGATGGAACTAGAAATTAGACATTTTCTACTTAAGCCAAGGGCGGTCTCCCCTCCTAGCCTGGCTCAGGGATGGGCTTGTTACAAACCATCTAAAATAAGGTGCAAAGTCACCTCGAAGCTGAGTACTTCATCTGGAATGGCGATAGGTGCGGACTTGCCAGAATATGAGGAGACGGCAAAGTTGAAATTGGGTCCTTATCCAGGAGGAATGGGACCCCACACTGGAAGAGACCCAAATGTATTGAAACCAAATTGGTTGAGGCAGAAAGCTCCTCAGGGGAAGAAATTTGAGGAGGTGAAAGAGTCTCTTTCTCGCTTAAATCTCCACACTGTTTGTGAGGAAGCCCAGTGCCCCAACATTGGAGAGGTAGCTCTTTTGTTCTTTTTCGATGATTATTTGTGACTGTATTGATAATTTTGGTGAAGGAGAGTTTGGCTCAGGTACAAGCGTTTGCTATTTTGTGAAAATTCTTCATTTTGGGCCTTTTGGCTGAAAATAAAGGGTTGAAGTGTCCTGCTCCTGCCCATATCTGAAGGATCCGATATGGGTGCTTAAGTTAAAACAAAGAGTCCAAGTAATGTAGGATATTGTTGCATCATGCCAAATTGTTTGTTGTTGCAATTAATTATTTATATATTCGTGGCATACTGAGAACTAAACTAAAAACTAATCCTACTAAATTTACTTTCTAAAATTGGGAAATAAAGTTGCTTAGGGAAAGATTAGTGTAGGTTAGAAGTATAGTCTTTAAATTTCTTCAAGTGTTTGTCAGCACATGAAGTATTAGGATAATTTACCATCTATCTGAAATTTACATTACAGTGTTGGAATGGAGGTGGGGATGGAATTGCAACTGCCACGATCATGGTTCTTGGTGATACCTGCACTCGTGGTTGCAGATTTTGTGCTGTCAAGACGAGCAGAAACCCTGCGCCACCTGATCCAATGGAACCAGAGAATACTGCTTCCGCTGTTGTAAGTTGGGGGTATGTATAATACACTTTTTTTGTGTGGTAAATTTCTTATTATTTTATTCAATTCCTGGCCCCTTACTTTCTTTTTGCATTACATCATGCCTTTTGGTATATTTAAGTGCTAAATATATTAAAATATTACGATTTGAAGTTTAACATTTCACCAAAAAAAAGTGTTCCTTGGGTGCTTGTCTGAATAGCCCTTAACAATATAGGCTTACAAAAGGTAAAATTTAAAGCCTAGTAATGCATACCTGAAGGAACCCTCACTATCTGTAGAGTTGGTCCATTTTCTAGTTGGAAATCCAAACCTAAGAGTAGAATTACCAATAAAGTTCAAGGAATTCCAGCAAACTTTAATTAGTTATCATTAACAATTATAGCAATGAAAGAATATAAGATTAAGGTTAGATGTCTTAGGATTTGGAAATTTGTTGATATGTTTAAACTCTAAAGTATATTAGGATTTTGAATAACATGTAGAGTATCAAGTTATCAACATCTTATTAAATTAGGGCTTTCTGATTGACATGCACTTGTAGAAGGTCCATCAATGTAGAAAAGTATGTGATTTTTGTATGCTTTTTTATCAAACTTACTCTTTTGCCATCTCTCATTGAAGATCTCTCTAGAAGTGCCTTAACTGCTTTGCTTTGTTTTTTTACTAATTATTATTCATAAACACCACATCTTTAGCTTGGAGCTCTTAGCATATTGGCACTGTAATATCATTCCATGAAAATCTCTCATAAGCAGTGCAGCTTGATGCTTGATTTTTTTAAAACATATGTTTCTCATATCTATCAAATTTGGGTTTATAAATAAAGAGGAAGATGTATGATATGTTGTAGGACAATTGCCCCTCTGTAAATATATATCAGCTGGTTTGGGGTAAGGATGCCAACGGCTGAACCAATTTAGAACCTTTTCAAGCTCATTTTAAGAACATTGGTTTCAGTTTCCTTATTACGGAGTATATTCATATCTGAGCGCTAAATGTCTTGATCTATATACTGATATCATTTGGGCATTTACATTGTAGTGTTGATTACATCGTTCTAACTAGTGTTGATCGGGATGATTTGCTTGATGGTGGAAGCGGCCATTTTGCTCAAACCGTCAAAGCCATGAAGGTAGGTGGAACTTTTAGTAGCTTATTATTGTGGACCTTTCTTCAGTTCTCTTAAATTATAATCTTGTCAAGTACCAAGAGAGATGAGGAAACATTTGATTTTGCAGACACTCAAGCCTGAAATCATGGTTGAATGTTTAACTTCTGATTTTAGGGGAGACTTGAAGGCTGTAGATACTTTGGTGCACTCAGGATTAGATGTTTTTGCTCACAACATTGAAACTGTCAAGCGACTTCAGAGAATAGTTAGAGATCCTCGAGCAGGGTCAGTTTTTAAAAGCTTTGTTAGCAATTTAGTATCAACATACTGGTATTACCTGTCTTTTAAATGCATATCTTGCATAGTATGTATGGGTAGTATTGTGGGCCTTTAAATCATTCCGCCCTAAACTTATTGGATGTGGCTATTGGAAAATGAACCTGACTAGCAACAGACCTGCTCTCCTTTCAGGTTATGTGATAAGACCAAACATGGATTTCTTTTAAGCTTCAAACCAAGAGATTCGGAATCTTGTAGAAATGGCTTAGAAAAACCTAGCTTAAACCAATATGTTTGGACTCTTATGAGCTCCTCATAATTTTACTGTTTCCTAATAGCAGAATTATTTGTGTTGTAAGTAGTATTGTGTGATTCTTCAATTTTTAATGGTCTAACTGATTTTGTAAGAAAACTTTTAGTTATGGTCATACCTTAAACCAACATGTTTGTCCAAGGCACATATATCTGTCATATACCTTGTTATAGTGATTTTAGTTGATGTCATTTAATATACCTTGTTATAGTCATTTTAGTTGATTTGCAGGTATGAACAGAGCATGTCTGTACTCAAACATGCAAAATTTAGCAAAGATGGGATGATCACAAAAACTTCTATCATGCTAGGGCTTGGGGAAACAGATGATGAATTAAAGGAAGCCATGGCTGATCTTCGAGCCATTGATGTTGACATTCTGACACTTGGACAATATTTACAGGTGAGAAAATTATGCCTAATTTAATGGCTTTGTGTTGTGCTTTGATTTTTTGTACTCACCAAGTTCAACTTTAACTTTATATTTATCCCTAATTTACCTTCATGAAATTTTATCTGCTATCCCAGTTCTTTGAGGGCTTAAGCTATTCACCTTTTTTTCCCCTTGCAGCCAACACCATTGCACCTCACAGTTAAAGAGTATGTTACTCCCGAGAAGTTTGCTTTTTGGAAGGAGTATGGAGAAGCTTTAGGTTTTCGCTATGTTGCTAGTGGCCCACTTGTAAGCATATTACCCTGTTTTATTTGAATATTAAGATGAGTACTTTTGAGTTCTATCTCATTTGTTGCTGAAAGTTCAAATTAGGCATAAATTGTGTGGACTGCTAAAATCAGTACTGTCATGTGCCTCCACAACCTCATGGAGTTTCTGAACATCCTTTGAAACTTAAATTAATTATGTTTTCATCATGATATTTATAATAAATAAAATATAAGAGATGTATTAGAGACAACACTTTGATTACTTCCTTGGTCATTCTGTCATTGTAGACTTGTTGAACCATAAACATGCTCCATTCATTTTTCTAATTGTAATTTTATTTATTATCTGACCTAATCTTATTATTATGCTGATAATGAATGTTATGGGGGCAGCACCTGGAGTGTACGAATTTTGATTTTCTTTCATTCCTCCCTTGTAGGTACGCTCATCATATCGAGCAGGAGAGCTCTTTGTGCAGACTATGGTGAAAGAAAGAGCTAAAGACACGTTGAGCAAAAAGTTATAGCTCATAAGTTTAAGTTAGGAATCACACATAAGGCTAAAACATGCTTATAGCAGGTGTGAACCACTATGCAATGAATTTATTGAATTCATTTGATTTATTAATATATCTAGCGAGTCCTAGTTGATCTATTATCGGAAATGTCAATCTAGTGGACTTTTCAAAATTAAAGTGAACAGGTACATTTTGCCGGTTCATCTACTCTGCTCCACAGGTGCTTACTCATTTGAGTCATTCTTACGACTTATTACATCTGTAAGGTAACTAGTTTCAAGCCGTTGATGGTTATGAATTTATGATACATTGAATTGTCCCACGCAGCTCATATTACCCCATCGATGACAATTTCGATCTTGATTTCATGGTAAAGCTCAAACCTTCCATGTAAGACGCCTTTTTCAGCTGTACGGATCTTGACGGATAAAGATTGGTGGTGCTTATCTATGTGTTACTGTATAACTTATAAGTAACATTCCTACCTATAGGCGTTCGTATTTGGTGTGACGATAGTTTCCTAATTTTTTATTTTTTATTTATTTTATTTATTTATTTATTTTTAATTTTTTATGTTTGAGGAAAGATATTAACAGAATAAGGGAAATGCAGTAATGCAAGGGTCTTATGTTTATAGATCTTTTGATAAGGTAGATTAATGCTAACATAGTTAAGATCAGTTTGGCAAGTTAAATGCACATTTAAAGGATAGTTTTTGTTTTTGTTTTTTTTTTTTTTTTAAAAAAAAAGGATAGTTGCACACATTTTGTTCGTCGGATAGTTGCACACATTGAAATATAGGTCAAACAGAAAAAAAGGAATTGAATCTGAATGCTTTAATTGATAACAATTTAGAAAATGGAATTAGTGCACAGATGTAAATATGTAAGTATTGCGCCATGGCATATATCACGACCATATATTTTAGGCTTTAACATTCATGGAATTCAGTTTACAATTGAAAACTGACAATCTAAATTTGTTAATTCAAACATATGTTTGAATTATCGTGTATATAAAGAACAATCCTTATCATGCCAGGAGAGCAAGAAAATGCTTTGCGATAATTCAACGTTGTCACCTACTATAAATCCATATACTACTTATATTTTTGAAAGCTTGCATCAAATCTTGTCTTGTGGTCACTCTCTAAGGCTATCAACTTATCATATTGGTTTAACTAGTAGAAAAAAAAATAGTAGTAATTTTAAAAATCACTATTCTTAGTATGCTATAACGTGGAATTTTCTCACCTCTTTCTCTAATATAGTACAACTCAAATGTGAACAACAAAGAGGTTAAGTTTCAAGCTTTCAACTAATACAGTACAGTTAGTTGTGATTTAAATTATTGACTAATAATAATTCAAAGAGAAGAAGCAATGTCACTATTTTTGGATAAATGGATTATTGACCTCTTTTTTTTTTTTTTTTTTTTTTTTTTTTTTTTTTTTTTCCTGAAAGAAAGATGGATTATTGACTTATTGTTACACTAATACCATTTTTTCAAACTTGTACAACATTTTTTTTGTCTTATACGGATTAATTTTACTACTCTTAGATTATAAATAAACGTGGGATCCTTATACTCATAATATATCTAGGCCATTATCAAACCATTAAATAGTGAATGCGTGAAAATGGCTTATTCAAGAGCTCTCTTATGTTTCTGCCTTCTATTTCTTGTCTTCCATACAATAGTAATTTCCGCTCGAGACTATCCCAAATCTGTTGAACACACTGGTAATACAATCCTCATCTTTATAACTTTCCTTATCTAAAATTCATGCAATTTTGTTAAGCTCACGTACATGTATTAATTGATCATCACTGTGGATCTTAAGGTCGATAGAGTTGATCAAGTGTAGCCCGACTTTATTCGACCCAATTGGTCAAGCCATTATATGGGATAGCCCAGCTCAGTGAGTCATATATTGTCCTAACCTAGCCTGACTTAGGGCCTGTTTTAATACGTTTATTTTCAGTTCAACTCTAATAAGTTAAGTTCAGTTCAGCTCCTAATTTTCTTCTCTTATAAAATATTCATTTCAGTTCAGTTTAGCTCTAATAAGTTAAGTTAAGTTCAGTTCAGCTCAAATAAGTTCATTTCAGTTCAGTTCAGTTCAATCAATGAGAACATGCCCTTAACCCGATGATTAAGGTGAAACAGTTTGAGACTTGGCATGTAATCAACTCTAGGGTCTCTAAATAATAGTCTAATATAGAATTATAGAGTATGTATTACTTTTGGTTATTACAAAATTGTTAGATTAAAGGCCTATTCTCTTCAGCTTATTTTCAGTTTAGTTTAGCTCCGCTCCAATAAGTTCTATTCAGTCAATCAGAATAGGCCTTAAGTACAGTTGACATCCAAAAATTAGCGTATTCAACTTACTTGAATGTTTTATTGGAATTAGATAACAATAAAACTGTACTCATTATTGCACCTGAGACTGCATACTACAATTTTGAGCTGTATTTGTACTACTTTTAGTTTTTTCCATGATTGTACAAAATTGGGTGGTTATCATTCATACTTTGGCCATTTATGATGCATTTGGGCCGTAAAATTAGAGTTCAGTTTTGTCCACTGGTCCATTAATCTCAATGGCATAATTTTTATTTTGGGAAAGCAGTTTTATTAATTACATTTACAAGTATGTCTCAAAAAAATAAAAGAATTAGGAGTATAAATTTATAATTATCCCTAACGATTCGATTGTACTCTGTAGGAGAAAATGATACCACGGTTGTAGAAGTTGGCCCGATATGTCGTCGCTGCCCTCCTCGGAAAACTCCACCACCACTACAGAAAGGTGCTTATGAAGAGAACCTGGGTCGTGGCGGATACAACAAACCTGCTCATTAAGTGATTAATGTATGAACTATGAAGTGTGATTATCTCAAGCTTTGCTTGCTGATTTTCTGTTATTGAACTACTTGCGTATAATTAGCAATATTGCCAATATAGTAATAATTTGTTGTATTATTAAACAATGGCAATATGGCATTAATAATATTTGTATGTATGATTTTCTCAAGCTTTGCTTTCTGATTATTATGAAACTACTTGTGTATCATTAGCAATATAGCATATGTATGATATCCAAAGGTATTGAGGCCCTGTTTTCTTACGTTAAAATTCAGTTCAGTTCACCTTCCAATTTCCTTCCTTCTCTTATAAAAATATTCATTTCAGTTCAGTTAATGAGAACAGACCCTGAGTATTGATAAATGTTTTCTTTTTTCTTATCATTGAATTCGTTCGACTACTTCCGTTCCATATTATTTGCAACAAAGGGTAATATTTATGAGATAGGAGTATAATATATTTCTTTGTTGCAAATAATATGAAATGGAGGTGGTAGTAATTCTTATACATAATACTCCCTCCGTCCCTAAATTACATTCCTCCTTTCTATTTTTGGTATTTCAAAATTACATTTCTCCTTTCTATTTTTGGTAAGTTTTTTTAGTAAATCAACTCTCTTTTTTTTGTTTTATATTTAATGCTTTCTCACTCATTTTTACCTAATCTCACTCATAATCCTTGTGCCAAATTACAAGATTGGTTAAAAATTTTCAATTAGAAGCATGTGATTGGTCCTTTTATTTTTGCAAAGGATTGATGACATGTCATAAGTAATAATTAATCTATCTTTGTACTTCCCATAGCATTATCTAATCATTGTTATTTGTCTTACTCATTATTCCTTAATTCCCGTGTAAATTTCCAAAGAGGAATGTAATTTAGGGATAATGGGAGTACAAAAGTATAAAGAGTACATATATGCTAATTGCTATATCGTGACTCTTGATTATCTTGATTCATAAGTCAAGAATTTTTTGTGTTAAGTATAGGCATTCATTTTAATAATTAGTTTTCAATGAAATATGATTTTCATTAATTAAAAGGTCCACATGAAAGAAATAACTGGATTTATATTTAAAAAGCCCATATTATACTAACTATACATACCCAGAATTGCTTTATTTATCAAATCAATAGCAGTCCAAATTCAAAATTTTAATGTAAACAAAATTAATTATGTAAATGTAAATGCAGTTTTTAAGTTAATTTACCGATTTATATGAGAAATCCAATAAATCAAAATAGAAAATAAGATGATTATAAAATCGATTATTTTCTGGGTTAATAAAAAAATAGAAAGAACCCTCAGCTAATCATAGAGTAAAATATCGATCATGAATTTGATCAGAATTAGCATGGTATAATATTACATCACTGGGATTTATTTATCAAAATTTTCAAAAAAATAATCAAAGTTGTAAATCGATTGAAAACAAAAATAACAAAATTTTAGAAAGGAAGATTGATAAACTCAGATAAATATTGGAAATATTTCAATTCCTTGATCTCCACAAAGGAAATCTCGTAATGAGCTGGGATTATAACCATTTATCGTCATCGCAAAACAATTTCCCCATTTTTATTCAATAATAAAAATCAAGAAAAAAGAAACAGAAGAAAAAGATTTTCCAGAAAATAAAACGAAGAAGAAGAAGGAACTTGTAATTGTTCAGGAGAAATGGTTTGAGTTTTATATGAAGAGGCGATGAGAAGAAGAGAGGTGATAGGATTAGGGTTTTATCTCTCCTCTTATGTGAAATTACATCATTACCCTTTTAAGTATTGGACTTTTGAAATTCTGAATTTCAGCCCAATGTAATGTAGCCCAATTTGAGTATTGGTTGGTTTGATATAAACTATTTTTTCCTAGATGTTTAGTCCATAGATTATATTGGACCAAGTTGTAATTATCCTAATGTTTAGTTTATTCTTAAATGACACTTTATTCCTCTTAAATTTCTTCCCAAACAATTACTAGTTTCTTCTTTCAAAATTCATACGAAAACTTACTTTTATACGATAATTCTTTAATCAACCTACCTTTCACTAAAAACATTTCATCAAAAAGTAAAATCCGTGCATTGCACGGGGTAAATACTAGTATTGTTTATTAACTGATGTGATGTAATATGTTTAAATCAATATCGTTCTTATAATTCACCCCAAAAAATTAAAGTACAATATATATATACTATATTGTCCTATCAATGTAACGGTGGTTCCTCATTGCCCTAACTATGTTTTATGAAATTGTCATTATCCTTTAAACAAGTTCTTAAGACAGAATTAACATCTTTGTTTGTATTCTTATCTATTTATTTGTGTAGTTGGAGTTGTATAGGCAGCGTCATTATTTACAAATAATACTTTTCTTCACTAAGAGCTATTACAAATCATTGATATAGTCTTCTCCAAACCTCCAACGCATTACCAAGTTGTAGGAGAGTAAGAGTAGTAGGATTAAAGTTTCTTGATTAAATCTATCATCCTATTGGACATTTAGTCTTGGATACTTAATCAAGTGCATGACCGAGTTTATGTAAGTTATACGAAGTACTATATGTCTTACTAAATCAATATGAAGTTACGATATACTACGTACAATACTACCGTATGTACATACAATCTACAACGACGTTGTAATTTTGTATTTATTAAGGGAAGGTTAAAATCATGAATGTAACCGTTTAGAAAATGTGAATGAGTGTAAGATTATAGACTTTAATGGATTATTGTATGATGGATGATCAATAACTCCATCAATTCCAATTAGTAGAGACTTTAATTTTAATGTCAAGACTTATTTATAAATTTGTTTGTATATAAGGATGATTTATGTGAGGCCTTGTTAGATTCATTTCAATATATTAGTATATTATTTTTTGAAATATTAATTTTTTAAAATTTTTACAGGTAATAATACTTAAGCGGTTGAGCCCTATGCCTTGAAATAGAGATATATATGTTGAAAGTCATATATTGACAAACATGAATTAAATTAAATGCAAGGAAATTAGCTTAAATAAAAGAGGTAGCTATAATTTAGCTAGTATGACACGATATGTATCTAATGAAGAATGTAAAAGGCAAATGACACGAAGACAACTAGACAAGTTATAAACGTAGAACGGTAGAAGTACACGTAACTTTAATATCCCACAATGTTGCGTTATGATTTTGTGACCAACATCGACAAATCATGATGAGACTTGCATGATATGCTACCACTACAGCCATGAAGCAAATATGGAAAGTTAGTTTAAATTTCAGTTCCAATAATGTAACCCGTTCCTCCAAATTTGTCTTCTTTGGAGTCTTATTCCCCACTTTGATTGGACATCTTTAATACTATCATTAGTAATTAGACACCACTAATTCTATCATTAGTAATGTGTTTAATTGGGATAACAGATAATCTAAAGCATGTCGGCATAATAGGAGTAATTTAAACGAAGTCAATTAAAGAGGACTATGAGTGGGACCTAAGATTTAGTAATCCGACGGTGATGAATGTTTTGACCTATCTGATCCTTTTCATCAGATGGTTGAAACGGACTATCTATCTGTTAGTGAGCGAATGTGACAAAGATAACTTATGGAAAAATCTCGACAGTATAAGTAAATCATAAGTATGGTGGGTAATGGGGCATTAACTTTAATTAGGTTAATGATGGTGATTACATGAATTACTATGATCATGATCAATATAAAGTATATACAAGTAATAGTTTAAGTAGTTTAAGGAGGGAAAATCAACATTATTAATACCCCATTGTAGAAGTAGTTTGGCCTAATTTACAGGCATTTAATACAATTTATTGACATCATTAACACGATTATAGTAATTATAGTCGAAATCAATTGTTTTTTTTTTTTTTTTTTTTTTTTTTTTTTTTTTTTTTTGTGAAACATAAATGATTTTTTTTTCTTTTTTGAAACATAAATGATTTTTTTTCTTTTTTGAAACATAAATGAATTGTTTTTAATAAGGTGTTCAAGAGAGAAAAAAAAGACGGGTGTTAAAGAGAGGAAAAAATAAAAATAATAGATACAACAATATTATATTGTTTATACTGATAATTTACACGGTAACATAGCGATATAATAAAAGGTCAATTACTAATTTAACTTTGACCAAAAATAGAAAAATAATGCAAATTTAACAAAAACTCGCATTATGTCATAATCATGACCAATGAAATCTTAATATAGTGATTAAGTTTTTAAGAATTAACTATGAGTCATATAAATTAAATTTTGTAATCCTTCATTTGTAATTTGCATTTTCTTATAACATCATCACCTTTTTTCCCTAGTCGCCTAGTGCACCTATACTAGTTGGCTTGTTGAATTGGTTTTACGAGTCAAATTAGTCTAAGTTAAGCATCCAATTAAAAGTACAATGATCAAAGTCGTGGAATCATCGTATTATTTCTGGTGATTCAATCTCTCTTATAATAATACTCCATAATACAAATCCACTTTAACACGTGTTATTAAAACACAACTATCCTCATTGATTTATTCATTCCTTCATTTATTCATTCATTCTCCCACATCAACACTCCCCACTCCTCCTTCCAAATCACCCCTTTCTCTCTCCTCCCATAATCTTTCTCTCTCTTCATTAAATTCATAGGTTAAAAATGTCGGATATTAATGGCACAAATTCAGAATACCCTTCTACAAGAAGTATCAGCAGTTTAATTTCTGAAGAAGAAGCTATCCTAGTCAGCTTAGATCTGGTCTCTGCTGCTAGACGCAAACTCAAGTTCCTCCGTTACGTGGCTGATTCTGATTGGCTTCATCACCCCTCTACTCTGGTCGAAGCCATTCGCAGGTTTTATTCTATCCCTGTCTTCTTGTTGTACGTATACATATTGTTGTCACATCGTTTAAGAGTATTTGTGAACGAA
Organism: Chenopodium album; assembly: GCF_948465745.1. Taxonomy (NCBI): domain Eukaryota; kingdom Viridiplantae; phylum Streptophyta; class Magnoliopsida; order Caryophyllales; family Amaranthaceae; genus Chenopodium; species Chenopodium album. The sequence goes on from NC_137855.1 coordinate 6,987,259, forward strand.
GAGTATTTCATTTGATCAATATATACGAAGTACTCGTATATGGTTACAAGTTTACAACAACCATCCCAACTGTGTTAGGATCTCACGATACCTCACTTATGCTGTTAAAAATCTATCCAAAATCTATGGTGAGAATATTCGACTTTATTCTTTATTAGTTAGGTTAATCTGTTGGCCGGAATGAAATTTGAACATTGTAACATTTTAGTAGACTAGTACCCGTAGTATACACGATAATTAATTCCGGGACAAAGTTAGAACTGTACTATATGGGTATAATAATCTATCATAATAATGCCAATGCACTAACACCAAATATAATAAGGCCAAGTCTTTATTTGTAAAGACAGATTGTTTATTGTTAGGCATGTTAGCTAGTACAACATTTGTTACACATATTTTACAGTACGTAGTTAAAAGTTAGCAAAATTATGCAACATTGAAGTTAAAAAAAAAAAAAAAAAAAACCAAGAAATTGAATACCCTTTAATTGGGTTTTTTGTCATGTATTGAGCAAATTGTTATAAAACATTATCAATAATTCGTGGGCCAATGAATAATTATCAATTATAATAATATTTAAGTTACAAAGACATTGAATTGTATTTGTATATACTAAGATGTTCAGCTTTTGGCTGGATATGTTCGGCCATGATAATGTTATTGATGCATTTAGTGCAATTATTGATTATATATATGTTAAAGTCTTGTGGATATTATTTTTGAAAGATTGAAAGCTACTTGGTCCTATATTGATTTGTGACTCCAATCAGTCACTTTGAAAATGATGTATTTTCTTTAATATTGTTTCGTGTGTGAACAAAAATTAGTTGATGTTCCATTCACGTCAAATTCAAGATCGTTATAGCGATAAGTTTTAATCGGTAAAAATTAGTTCTCTTTGGTTGAAGTTTCGGGGTGACATGTAGGATTTTAAGTCTTTTAAGTACTTATGTTGTATATGTACACGTAATATTGTCTTTGGTTAAAGTCTCAGGTTTAGTCTTTGCGACTCTCTCTACACTAGAAAATATATGTAGTGACATTGTAACGGTTTTGGTTAGGTATGAGGAGCTCTGGATGCCATTGATATCTGATCTAATGGTTGGGTCGAACCAAAGACCACCTATGATTCTACCTCCATTTGATATTGAATGGGTTTGGTATTGCCACACTCTTAATCCGGTAACTACATTTCTACATAAACTGGTTTTTAACTGGGAAGATTTTGATTGTACCACCCTGCATACTAAAGTGCAAAACGCTACGTATTGGGACAGGTACATTATAGAGATTACTGCTTAACACGGTTCACAAAGGTGATAGGTAAGGCCACAATTTTCGATGAGGAGAACGAAGAGTATGCTGTTAATATGTGTAGGGAAATATGGACAAAGAGGTACCCTAATGAGGCATTTGAGAATGAAGTAGAATCTGAAGTGTATTTGGAAGAAGAGAAAAGAAGTGGTAATGTGGAAATTTTTATGGGTGAAATGAGGAAGCAAAAAAGTGTATATGACAAGTTTTTTAAGGAGCCTTATATGGGAGAATTAGTGTACTTAGTTGCAGCAATGAGGAGGTACAAGAAATTCTTACAATTGGTGGTAACACAACAAAATGATGGCGGTGGCGATGGCGATGGCGATGGCGATGGATGTTCATGCGTTTTGGTCCCCACTGTTGATATCTTGCTCATGTGGCTAACTCATCAGGTTAGTTTCTATGTTTAGGTCCACCATAAGTTGGCACCTTCCAACATTGTTTTTTTTCTTAAGAATTTTGTTCGAAATTAAATAAAATTGTACTGGGAGTTCTCTAGATTAATTTTGAGTAGTAGCTTGGAGCCTAGGATTAGGATTATCAAATCTTCTAATTGAGGCCCTGTTCTATTGACCTTGTACCTACTTTAAGATAAGTATGTCTAGGAATAATCAAATAAGATAATGAAAAACAGAGGCATACTCAACTTTAATTTATAGCTTTAATGAGTTTATATAAGTTCAGTTCAGTTAAAATACGAGGATAGCATCTCAAATCCCAAGAATCATAAGATCTAACTAGTAGGCAGGTTAATCTGTCCATAGTTATGTTAAGATTCTTTTAAACAAAATGTTGAGCTTCATTATCCAACTGATCGATGAGGCTACATGGAAGTGCATGATCCTACTTTAAACCTTAATAAGTTTAATGGAATGAGCAATCTTACTAAGATATTGAAAAGCAATACAAGGATCATTTTTGGGTCATATATGTGGTCGGATGGTCCTACAAGCTGTGTCACAAAGCCTTACATCAGCTGCACCATCTACTTTATTTACACAAGAAAATTGGGTTTGAAATCTGTTGTCATCCATTGCTTTTTAGATTTTTAGTAAAAAGAAGTCCTATGATATGTAGTTTTTACCTTTCTAAGAACACTGGATCTAGAGGCAACTCTATGAATGAATATGATTACTCGTGCTGTAGAATAGTGCATCTATCCCAAATATATTGTCTTCCATTTATTCCTTTTGTTGCATTTCTTAATATTCCAGCTAAGTAAAATAAAAGTGAACATTATTTCTTTATTGGGACAAATTGAGTAGTTAAATTTCCTTGACTAGTATTGTAAGTATGAGATCAGTATCACAGCCTAGTCAAGAGAGCGCAATAAAAAGATTTGGTAAGTTGGCACGGTATTGTTGTCTATGACTAGGATTTGCCAATATCATGCATACCATTCAGCTGCTTTTCATTTGATGGGAGGTTGTGGGGTGTAATATTGGATATCTGTTTTTTGGATGTTGTTGAAGAACTCTTTCTAAAGAGTCAATTTGATGGATTCTACAGAAATCTTTAATAATTTGTTGACTTAGAGTCCATCTTTTTTGAGCAAAAATTGCCTAAACTTGTAAAAATTACCCTAAAATGACTGTGATTTACTATAGTCAAGCTCTCATTTGTCCCAAATATAAAATTTACATGAACTAGAGCTACCCAACGGTATATGCAGCTGACACGAAGCACATGGAAGATGAGCTGCTGCTGAGGGTGGTGGGCCCATGGGATCATTCAGTGAACGAAGAAGACATAGAGGAAGCAAAGAAGCTTTGGGAGGCTGTTTTTGATCAGCCATATGAGAAAGCTGGGGGAAGACTAGCCGTGGATTTGCAAGGCGGTATTAATGCTGTCAAAACCTCGGTCTTCTGGGCGGTTTCAGACTCAGATGTTAATATTAAATACAAGTCATTGCACCCAAGATTCTTACTAGAGGTTAGTTGTATGTTGAAAACTACTTTACCACTAATATACATGCATTATTTACTACCAAGGTTTATTTATTAGCAACTTGCTCTAATTAATAATGTTTTATTGTACATCATGAGATCATCGAATCTTATTCATTGTGATTCTATGCATGCTTTGTCGTCATTTTCAACTTCCACAATCATGTTAGTTTTTTATATTGTATAGATTGTTGAACAAAAGCTTGATGAAGTGATCTACTATAGATTTTGAAGTGGGAAATAAAGTAAGCCAGTTGGCACATATGGTGGATTGTTGGTCATAGAAGCTCAATTGAGCAGGACAGATTGGAAGTTAGGTTATCTGACTAATTAAACATCCTAGTTGCTGATGTCTTCTTGAGATTGTGACCATATTGCCAAATAATTATTGTCTAGTTATAGTGAGATGCCTTGACTACATAATTTCTTGTTTTATAATCAGTGACGAATCCAAAAGCTTTTAATTAGGATGCCAAATATAGAGGTCTTATTTAGGGAGTTAGTTGGCAAAATCACAAGCAAAAATATAATTTCTACATGCTTAGTAACATTCACACAGTACTTGATCTCTGTCGCGCACTAAGCTAATATTTTCTTCAATAATCCTACATTACTATAAACATGTACTATTTGACAGCCCATACTAGACACCCCTGGTTCCTCCCTTGTATCCTATGCCCATGGTCTTTAAGGCATGTTACTATTGGAAGTAATTAGACGCTTGATTCTCTTACATTCTATGCTGACTTCTGGTTTAAACAAATTAGCCGATGTTGAGACAGATTGACCTCTTTGAGATGACTGACTATATTGTCATAGCTCAACTTTTTCATGAAGATCTGCACAATATGCTTATTATAGAATTTAGAACTGTATCATCAAACTTAAAATAGCTAAAATGAACTCAATCATTTTTACTTCTATTGTGTATATAAAAATTTGGGCAAGTTATTAAAACTAATTAAAACTGAAAGTCTTGTGTACTCAGTTTTAAGCCTTGGTGCTAACTTGGATTCTGATTTTGGAGATCAGGTATGTGTATTTGTTAGACTGAGGTCACATATGGATGCAGCACAAGCAGAAAAGACACGTGAGTTCTTGCGCCTAAGAATGTTTAGATGTCACAAAGAACTCAAGTTTGACAAACCCATTGGGAGTTTTGCTCCAGATTCATGGCAAAAAGCATGGCATTTCTATTCCGAGTTTGGAACCAGGGGCATTAGCCTTGAGCTTCGACATCCAGGGAACCTTTGTTTCACGGGCACTGGTTTGCTGGACAATGTCTCATTTTCGTGGAATGACTTGCTTCGTGCACCTTCTCTTGCATTTGGAAGTGAAGTTGATCAGAAATTAAGGGTTTTCACTTCAATTACTCCTCCTGTTCAAGCACCATACCTGTTGAAATGTGTCCCTGATCGTTCGAGTGATGATTCTGGTGCTATGATCTCTGATGTAATGCTTAAGCTAAATCAGTATCGACCTCAGGAAGGGAGATGGTTGTCTCGGACTGTTTTGGATCATGCAGGAAGAGAATGCTTTGTGGTTCGTATAAGGTGAGCCTTCACTTCTCAACAAAAGTAGCATCTTGTTGTTTTCTTTTCAACCATCGTTTTAGCCAATGAGACCATTTATATTAAACATCTCCTATGTCATTAGTAGTTTAGCAATTATGTTCATGCACTTATAATAGAGACCAGATCTGTAAATGCGAAATAACTAGCTAGTCAGGCTCATAGTATCAACCTCTTCATTCATAGGAGCATAAAAGCTGTATGTTTAACTTAGCCAGGAATTCAACCAGGTCTGAATTAAACCAGTAAATAGGCTTAAACTTTCTGCTCGAGTTATAAATGGCCTGACTGTATAAATGATGGTTTAACACAAAAGAGGTCGGTCAAGCTTATTATTTAAAGCCAGACTAGCCTGTACATATTATAATATGTTCCTGCAAGTATTTGGGCACTCTGAATCTCTGACAAGATTGTGATCTGCTAAATGAAATTGCACCTCTTGTACAGAATTGGTGGAGGATTTTGGAGAAGAGGGGCTGAATCTCCGGAGACAGTGAAATGGGAAGACCGGATAATTGAGATACGCGAAGGTCCTTGGTCTTATGTGGCAGGTTCTGCAATTGGGAAAGCCCCAGGTATGCCCTCTCTGCATCCACTTTCTTTCAAATGAATTGGTTGCTGACTTCCTATGTTTAAGTTAGAAGCAAAATCACTATCCTAAGTTATCTATCATGTCATCTATACTCTTTAACATTTCAGACTTTGCAAATAAGTGCAGATAAAGTGGTAGGAACAGCACAGCCTAAGGAGATATCAGATGGGATAATTTCTTGGTGCTTCTCAACTGGAGACGAACTGACAGTGCAGTGGGAATCGACATCTTCCTTAGAAACGTTAAGCCTTACACTTACCCAAAATTCCGACTCTTATGTAAGGCTTGAGAACAATCATCCTATTCTATCCTTGAGCAATTATTGGTCATGACTTCAGTGGATTATCATTAAGAACTCAACCCATTTACTTGTTTTACAGGTAAAGTTATTAAAGGGCCGGAAAATGCAGTATGAGGTGAGTAAGGAAGAAAGAAAACTACGTAAAACAGAAGGAGATCAAGTAGAAGACGAAGAAGAAGAAGGGTTTGTGACCGTTGTTAGGTTCTCTGATGAGAACCCGAATGGAAAAGCTACTGCTCTTATGAACTGGAAGCTTTTGGCCTTAGAGCTATCACCTGAAGAAGACGCTGTTTTCGTGCTGTTATTGTCCCTTGCTATACTCAGAAGTGTTTCAGAGATGAGGAAGGAAGATGTGGGAGGATTGTTGATACGGAGAAGATTAAAGGAGGTCAAGCTTGGGGAGAAGGATTGGGGTTCTGTCACACTTCATCCTTCGTCGTGCTCTACATCTTCACTTCCATCGCCGCATCTTCAGCCTTGGTATTGGAATGCTAAGGCTGTATTAGGATATGATCCTGGTGCTGAGCACATTTTGAATCAACCAAACTTTTCTGTTGCAGAAGGTGGTGAAAAATTGTACAAGAGAGGTATTATCTCATGAAAATACAATGATTGTTTTAGATTTTCTAACCAATTGATTGAGCTTCTGTGGAAAAAAAGAGGGATTTATCATGAGCGTGGTTGTACATACGGCTTTGGACTTGTGAGTTGTATAATTTGTGAAAAATCAGATAAATTACTAAAATTTGAAAGTCGAATAAGCTAATGAGTTTAATCGTTCCTCAATTGGTAATGTTATTATGTGTTCTTTGTAGAATATATGAATGAAACCTCAAAAAACTGATGCAGAGGAGAATAGTGAATCATGTTGATCCATAGATGTAAATGTAAGGAAGTTTCAATTTCGTTGTAACAGTGATTAATGAGGAAGAAGATAGCTTTGTTGTTCATGTAGCTGTGTAAACATGGAGTAGAGTCGCGAAAAAGCGATTATCTTATCTTCAGGACTGAGGGAGTAGCTAGCTAAGTGTTTTTCTAAGGCTGGCTTAGGATGATTTCACTAGGTGTATTGAATTTATGCATTTAGATTGGATTTGAATCTAAGACCTCTTAGACGCTAATGTAAAGCCCAATGACATTCTATTTCTCAACAATGCCCCTCTAAAATTGGTCATCTAATTGATAATGAATCGATAAGCGATCTATTTTCAACTAATCATTTGCTAATCCTTGGCACGCATCCTTGCATAATGTATCAGTGATCACGTTGAGATATGAGTCCATAAGACAAGCTAGCCTAATAATAATTGAGAGGTGCAATTGAGCATGTGCTTAGTGTGGCTAAAATGTCTCCGCATGTGCCTAATTTGTTTCTCGTTTGTGACTAGGTGTCTAGATTGAGTGGTCCTTGGATTTGCTAATTTTATTAACGGACAATTAGAAAATATTCAAAGTTGATTGGAAAAATGGTTTTTCTTTTTGTAAACAAATTCAAATTTAGATTGTTCATGTTAATTCTTGGAGTTAAGCATTCAATATTTTATATGGAGTATTGTACACAAATGCGCTCAAGATCAAATTAAATTGGACCGTGAGTCTTATAATATGTATGGAATAATAGTCTTGACTCTTGACTAAGCCAGTGATAGTATAATTTGGACTGGCTCAAACTGAACCGTTGGGAGTACTAGATTATCAATTTACATTTTGATGATTAAAATTGCAATTTTTAATTGAATTCTTTAAAACAAAATTAACTAAGATTAGTGGTTGAGAATCTTAAAATGCATGTGACGGAAGAATTACCGTACTAACCGAAAACAATACTGTATGTAGACAATAAATCCGTTTAAATTCGGATTATCAGTTTGATTAATAATTAATTTGATCTAGTCGGTCCACCAACACTATTTTGAGATAATAATTAATAAGCTAAAACAATGATAATATGAAGTACGTAGTAATACTAGTAGGAAATAAAAAAAACAAAATAATAATAATAATAACGGGAAGATTTGTCAGTACACATACAATGATCTCAGCGAGGTGATAAGCAAAGGAGTATCGTGATAGGTGAACATGTGAATATGCTTATATGCGTATGCGATTGCTGGTAAACTGATAATACTCCCCTAATTAAGGTCTTCCTCTAACACTACAATAAATAATACAGAGTGTTCTCTTCCTTCAAACGAAGTATAGAGGTGACCAAAGGGCAAAGGTGATACTATTCAATAACCCGACTCGAACCCAATAGTTCTTCCTTCAAACGAAGTATAGAGGTGACCAAAGGGCAAAGGTGATACTATTCAATAACCCGACTCGAACCCAATAGGAAATTAGTATTTAGGTTAAGGTTTTTCAACTTGTTTGAATAAATACGTTCACCCGATATGACCCATTTATTACATGGGTTGGGTTAGGCCCGATTTTTATTAATTCGAATCTAACATAAAATATACCAAATTATCCAAGTTTCCGAGTTTACATTGGGAAAAAAAAAACTTTATTTAATTTGCTTCAAATGATTTGACAAAACTAACCCTTATATTTTTTAGACTTTATTGACTCGATTCAGGCTTTGTTTTGTACATCCATCACCTTATTTCTACTTATTTCAAGAAAAATATGTTATGATAATTAAAGGTTAATAATTTCAAACAGGTTTAAATAATATGTTTAGAAAAAAATAAGTATATACCAAGTTCAAATAAAGTGTGATATAGGTTGATAAAGGATACCCAAGTTCAAGTTCAATAAAAAAACTAAAATAAGCTCGGAGAAGGTCGAACAATAAGACCAAATGAGTTCAATTGAATAAAGAAGTAAAAATTAGGTGTATACTTGTTCGTTGTCGAAAGTGATCTTGTTTATTATATACTCAACTCAATTATGTTTTAGAGCGAATTATTGTCAATTACCTCAGTTAAATGTTCTAAACATATTTCAATCTTCTTTATTCAAAATAAGCTTGATTCATTAGAAAATCCCAAAAACACACGCTAGAATCACTTACACAAAAGATATTAGAGATCAACAATGCAAGAAACCTAAAGAGTAGAGGTGAAGTTAAAAAGAAGTGAGTTGAGAATAATGTAGAGTAGAGTTGTAAGTAATTGGTTTGTTATCTTCTACGTACCAATTTGATAGTACTAGACGTCATAACATCAACATGGTGGTGTGACATGTAAGACTAGACAAAATTCTTCTTGTTTTTGTTGTTCGATCTTTTGTAGTTTTAGTGCATCAGTATTATGAATATTCAATACATTATATGTTTAATTACTCTCCTTTAAAGCATATTCGTCAAATCTATGTAAAATAAAATCCACAATTAGGGCAAACTAAGACTATAGTTCTGTTTTATTATCTTGTTTGATCATTTTTATAATTCTAGGATGTCAACACTATGTCGATATTATCATTCCAAGCAGAATAAATGCAAAAGAAAGATTGACAATAATTTAATCCATAATTTAAACTACAAATGAATGAATAATTTATGTTAGTCATGTAGTGGTGGTGGTGGAAAAATGGAGTTTATAAACGAAATTTTGGGTGGAAACTGGTGAAGGTTGAATGTGTAGCAAGTAGAAGTAAAGCATAAGAAATTAAGACTTAATACTAATAGTAATATTAATTAAGATATAATTAAAGACAAGTGTATGTATGCGAAGTTGGACCATATGGTAGCATGTGTTAGACTGTTAGCCGGAGTTTTCTAGGGAAGAATGAAGAGCATATGCGCGTATCTAAATACCGAGTACATTGAAAATTAATTTATGTCATTTTCATTCACGCAGATAGGTACGGTTTCGAACACGTTAGTGGGCCCACATGCTAGCTGCTACTTTCTTCGTCCAAATGCCGTACGAAACTTTGCATGAGTTTCGCTTCATACTCCGTTAGTTTCTACCTAAAAACGATTTACTTGGAAATAGAAGCATACAAAACTGTGTTCTCTCATAGGGGTGTGCCAAAATCATTTCTCGGTTTACTTGGCTTCTCAAGTTTCTTTATTTGCTTTTATCCAACGTAGGAAATAGGAAATAGGGTACTCGTACTCGTCCTCATCCTCGTTCTTGTAAGATTGTCCTGGGCTATTGAAGTTCTGTAATTGAGTGGAGTTATTAAGAGAGAAATTATAAGTTTGTTGTATTGAAGTTTTTTAATTGAGTGGAGTTGATGAAAGAAAATAATTAAAAGACTAAATTGATTTATGCGTTACTCCATACAGTATGCACTTATACGTTATACACATTACACATGTTTTGAGGATTCAACACATATGAACATTCCTAAATGTTATTTTTTTTTAAAAAAAAAGAAAAAAAATTTAAAATTTTTTTTATAATTTAAAACACTTAACTAAAGCACTTTTCTATGTAATTATTGTCAACAAATTTATGATTGTTATCTACATTACTTGTATTAAGGAAGTATTGTACTCCGTAATATGTAAACCCTAAGGGCATGCTTGGATTGGGGGTAATACACTAAGGGGGTAATAAAAGTCAAACTAAGCAAAATGAATGTAAAAATAGGGAAGAAGGAGATAGTGATGGTGTGATTGTAAGAAGATTATGTAGTGATGGTATGGTGTGAGGTGAAGAAAGAGGAATCAATATCCTCATTTGAGGGGTAATAGTTACACTAGGGGGAGGGTGGGTAACTATTACCCTCATTATGAGAGTAATAATTCCTCCATCTCTCTCTTTTCCTCATGGCACAAATAGTTTATTTCATTTGTAAGCACCATGTCTCCTACAACAACACCTCTAATTACTTTTGTTTTTTCAAGTTTGACTTTTATTACCCCCTTAATGTTTTACCCCAATCCAAGCATGCCCTAAAAGATAAAAGTAATCATTAATTGAAAGGTTGATTGGTTGATAGTTCCTACATCATATACGAGTACAAGAAACTAAGAAACAGACGAGCTACTATAAATAGTTTTTTAATTGCCAAGTAGACCTATTATTTATGTTGAATAAATGCTATGCTAGTACTACGTACTATTTTTTAGCAATGATAGTACTTCTCCATAAGACCATAAACACTAATTTTATATTCTTCTTTAATAAAGGGATTTATTAATTTGTTATAGTTGTGAAGATGATTTATATGATATATGATTATAGACATTATAGTTGAAGGATTCTTCGTTCTATACCGAGGATAAAAAATTTAAATAACACAAGATAAGTATAAATTAAGTATCACCATAAAGGCATAAAACACTTAAATTAATGTACTTAACTAAAATCTCAATAACAATTCATTCAAAAAAAATCTTAATAGCAAAAACTCAAACCAATTACGAGTAAACAAAAAATTGATATTTCACCTACAAAGAAAAAAAAAAAAAAAAAGGAGAGAAGTAAAGAAAGAGGTGAAGAACCTTTTAGTAGATTATTACTCCATTTGTCTCTAATTATTTTGTCCCATTACAAATATAGGTCAAACTTAGAAAATTAACCATAACTATAAAGCAAAAATTAATTGATATCAATGATATGTATTCATATATACTTTGATAATTCATTATTGAAAACCAAAACCTAGTGCCAACACAACCTATCAATAATCCAATAAACACAAACACATATCACGTCACCATTACCTTCCAACTTCCAAGTAGTCTCTTTTTATATTCAATCACTCCTTTTATCAAGTCTTCCTCATATAAAAACATATGATCTCATCTACTTATTTTCAACTCTTCCCCCCTTTTCAAAATCAAACACCAAATTCTCTCTCTCATCCTTTCCAATTATCACCCTCATTATCAATCTAATTATAATTAGTGTTTGTTAATCAAATCATTTAATCACATGACCACCTCACAACAATGCTCTTCCTCCTTACTCCTCACCCTCCTAACCGATGACCTCCTATCCCACATCCACTCCCTCCTCCTCGACCCCGCCCACCGGAACTCGTTCCGCCTCGTCTGCCGCACCTTCCACCGAATCAACTCACTGAGTCAAACCCACCTCCGCCCTCTCCACCCCTCCATCCTCCCCTCTCTCCTTCCTAAACTTCCCTCCCTACACACCCTCGACCTCTCCTTATGCCCTTGCGTCGACGACTCCCTTGCATTCGCCATCTCCCCGCTTATACGACACCGCCTAACCACCCTCTCCCTTAGCCGAGCATCGGGGCTTACCCCTGTAGGGATCGAGGCTCTCGCACGATCATGCGAGAGGCTCGAGTCCCTCGACTTATCCTACTTGTGCAAGAGGTTCGGAGATAAAGAGGCCCTCGCGGTGTCATGCGCGATGGGGTTAAAGGAGTTAAAGTTGGATAAATGCTTAAGTTTCGGCGATGTGGGATTGGCGCACATTGCGGTTGGATGCGTGAATTTAGAGAAAGTAAGCTTGAAATGGTGTTTAGAGATTACTGATCTTGGGATTGGTCTTCTTGCTAACAAGTGCTCCGGCTTGAAATTCCTTGATTTATCTTCTCTCAAGGTTCGTGCTAATAAAATATTTCATTCATCTTTAAATACAGTAATAGTAATAATAAATCTCAAAAAAAAAAAAAAAAAAAAGGGAATAAAAACCTTAATATGCGTGCTAATTAATCTTATGTTATTTTGTGTACTTTTTACGTCTTATACAACCTCAAGAGGTACCTCGTACTAGAATTGTAAATATGCGTTAAAACAATAAATGGGTTTGTTTGTTGTGATTAATTTGGTGCAGATTACGAGTCAATCGTTGCATTCGATTGCAGCATTGCAAAAGCTGGAGAGTTTGATAATGGTGGGTTGTGGTTTGGTGGATGATTATGGGTTGCATTCGCTTGGTAATGGCTGCCCTTCACTTAAGGTTGGTATATAAAGTTGGTTAATAACTACTCCTATTAGACCCATTTTTTTTTTTTATGAGCAACATAGAGATAGCAATTAGTAGGGTTTGTTTCGAGGGGGAAATGCGTTATTAGTACTCGACCAACCAATTTTGAGACAATTGTGATTGGTATTATACTATTATATATTGTTGAGAGATGATTTGTTACGCACCTACATGTTGAGTAAATTTTTGTATAATAGTATCTATGCTAAATTGAAATGTTTCACATGTATACTCAAAACTGACAAAATTAGTTGCAACGTGTACTTCTTAAGTTGTAATTAAAGTAAGCTCGATTTAAGAATTCTAGTAACGTAGGAAGGAGAGGTAATCTTCAAAACCCCCTAAGGTGTATCACTTGCTTTTTTTCTTTAATTTGTTGGAATTTATAATCCATGCAATACTTATTTTTGGTGTTTATGGAATTGAAAGCTTATTAGCTTCTATGATCATAGTACTACTAAATCTTCAAAGGGACGCTACCTCAGACGTACATTTGACAATGGAGTGTGCAAAATAATGCCACAATTCATGAAAATCACATAAACATATGTTAAGTACAAAGTTTATTTCATTAACTTTGAACTTCATTAGTCCCCTCAGTTTATAGAAGTTTGATATTTTACGTGCCTTTTCTCTTTACTTTAAGTCTTTAAGAATTAGAATCAAACAAAAGAATGTAACGATGACAATGTTTAGTCCAATATAATGAAACATTGCAGACATAATCCATCTCCAAGTGCTTTCTCTAATTCTCTCGAACCAAATACTACCTAAAATTCTGATATAATTCTTGTGTATATAACTAGCATATAGGATTATATCTAACATATATGAATGCTTACCGAGTTTTTCTTTGTGGCGCGGTTATTGTAGGTAGTAGATATGTCAAGGTGTGATGGTATTACTTCAGCTGGATTATGCTCAGTAGCTAAAGGACACCGTCAACTACAACAGCTAAATGCAAGCCATTGTATGGTCGTGAGTACTGTCTAAAACTGTGGGAAATTAAACCTTTCTCTTACATCTATTTTTCCACATTTAACCTTTTCGACATCACTAATGTTTTCTGATCACAAATTCAAGTATAATGTTACATTTTTGCAGGATCTCACCTCTGATCTTCTATGTGCACTGAAGAACTTAAAGTGTCTAACTGTCTTTAAAGCCGATGGAGCTCGTGTTTCTAAAGCTACAATCCTAAGCATTACTAAAAATTGCACGTCTCTTGTCGAAATTGGGCTAAGTAAATGTATTGGTCTTAGAGACATTTACATTAAACAGCTTGTAACAGGATGCTGTAACTTGAGAATCCTTAATCTTTCCTGCTGTGATACTGTTACTGATGACGCGATTGCTGCAATTGCAAACTCGTGCAGAAAACTGCAGTGTCTGAAGTTAGAGTCTTGTAATTCTATAACAGAAAAGAATTTTCAACTACTTGGGTCTTCTTGTGTTCTTCTTGAAGAGCTAGATCTCACTGATTGCTCTGGCATAAATGACTTTGGTATGACTTTAAATGTTCTGTTATGTTATTTTTTCATTATGTATTTGTTATGTGCTTAACTGAAAACAGGAATATTTTTCTTTTGCAGCTCTTAGTTTCTTATCACGGTGTTCGGAACTTAAAATCTTAAGACTAGGGCTTTGTGACAACATATCAGAACAGGGTTTGTTCTACATTGCTTCCAACTGTAAGAAGATCTGTGAACTCGATGTATACCGGTACACACCCTAACTCAATGAGGTTATGTTAGTTGCGGCCGTGCCTTAAAAAGTGTTGCATATGCAGGTGTCCTAATATTGGAGACGGAGGAATGGCAGCATTGTCAATTGGGTGCAAGAAGTTGAAGAAGCTAAATGTGTCATATTGCAGTAGCTTAACTGATAAGGGGATGGAGTACATTGGTAGATTGGAGGAGTTGAGCTCACTTGAGATGCGCAGCCTAATGAATGTTACTGGTGCTGGATTGCAAGCTATTGCGATTGGATGCAAGAAACTGTCAATGTTGGATTTAAAGCACTGTGAGAACATTCAGGATTCGGGTTTTTGGGCTCTTGCCAACTATTCCAACAATATGCGCGAGGTAACCCTTTGATAGCCTATACTATGAAGTAATATTTAAAAACACAAACCCTTATATGTGACAACCATATATAATCCAAGACATTGCACGTGTCAAATAACTAGTTATATGTTTTAAAACTTACTTGTATAAGTTAATAAGTACTGACGTACATACTACATGTCATTTAGTTGTTCATGATGTTAAAATTGTTTTTATGCACCAGTTAAACGTCTGCCATTGTGGCATCTCAGATGCAGCACTATATATGGTGCTGAGTAAACTTACATGCCTTCAAGATGCCAAGCTGGTTCACCTTCCTAACGTGTCGGCCAGAGGATTCGAGCTAGCCCTTAGGGCCTGTTGCATACAACTTAAAAAGGTCAAATTGCTTGGCCATCTCAAATCCTCCCTTTCGCATGAGTTAATTCAGTTTCTTTGGTCTAGAGGATGTAAAATTAGATGGGATTAGAATAACTATTCTTGATTAAACAGAGTTTATTATAATTGCCCTTTACTTTTCCTGAACAACATAACTTATTACTCCATTGAAATTGTAAAGTGTAAATGCTAGAAATGATCTTTAATCTCTTAACAAGCAAAGGGTGCGCTTCTTAGCCACAATTCTAGAGATTCTTGTATAAGGTTTACCAAATTATGTAAACTATGTGACCTGAAATGTAACTGTATGTAAGATATAACACATACTTCCCCCGTTTTTAACTATAGGAATTAAAGTGATTTTTATCCTTGACAATTGTATCGATAGATCATAGATGTATAAGAATGATAAAACAAATACATAGTACATGCGATTACTACGTACTTTAAAGCCTTAATTTCTTATATTGTACTCCTCTTGTTTGACCTTTACCATAAAAAAATTCACAAGTAAATAGAAGCTACCGAAAGTTAATTGAAAGATGAACACGAAGCCAATGATAAGCCACCATTCCTAATTAGGCTATCAAGGCATCAAGTAAAGCACAAAATTGAGATTAGCTTCAAACTTTCACCTAATACGAATAAACTAAACTTTGGTAGGAGTAAAAGGATAACTTTTTACAATTATCATGACCCCACTCTAATAGTACACTTTCCTTAGTAGGCAAACATTCCATTATTTTTGATACGATTATTAATGCATGCATCATTACACAATATTAAGCCTAAAACTCAAATTTAAGACCATTTGCTTTAATTTCCTACACTCAATTGCATGCCCTTAATTTAACAAAAATGCCTAAGATGTTACCATTTCTCATACTACTACTAATTTTGCCTTCCCTTAATGATGCCCTTTACGACGAAAAAACCGTGTACAACCAAATCCCTCCCAAAATCCTACAAAATATGATCTCCCAAGCGTGTGCCAACGTAGAGGACGAAGTCAATTGTCTCTCCAACGTCGAATCTAGGCTTCCAAATGGCCCTAGGAACGCTTCTTCGGTCCTTAGGGCCGCCTTAGAGGCTTCTCTCAACGAAGTCCAACAAGCCATAAGAAAGGTTTCTGATTTTAGTTCCTTTTCGTCCTCCACTGCTCGTGAGCAGATAGCAGTGGAGGACTGTAAGGAGCTCCTTGACTATTCTGTCACGGAGCTTGCTTGGTCTCTCTCTGAGATGAGGGATATACGATTTAGTGGATCTGTCCATGATCCTAGAGGAGACCTCCAGGCATGGCTAAGTGCCGCGGTTAGCAACCAAGATACTTGCCTTGAAGGGTTCGAGGGTACAAACCAACACACTAGGAATTACATTAAGGGTAGTTTGACACAAGTAACACAACTTATTAGCAACGTTTTAACTTTGTACACTCAATTGCACGTGTTACCCTTTAGACCCCCTAGGCATAAATCACATAATGGTTACAACAACAATAATAATAATACTAGGAAAAATATTGATCAAGATAATTTTCCAAAATGGATGACTGAGGGTGATAAGGACCTTATGGTTTCTTCGTCTCCAAGTAAGGGAATGCACGTAGATGCGGTTGTTTCTACGGATGGGAGTGGGAAGTATCGGTCCATTAACGAAGCCATTGATGATGCTCCTAATCATAGTAATAGGAGGTATGTTATATATGTAAAGAAGGGAGTTTATAATGAAAATGTTGATATGAAGAAAAAGAAGGCTAATATTATGATGATTGGTGATGGTATTGGAAATACTGTTATCTCTGGCAATAGAAATTTCATGCAAGGTTGGACCACCTTTCGCAGTGCTACTTTTGGTAAGTTTTATATACAAAGTATATCTACAATTCATTATTATTCTTTTTGCAAAAGTTTGCAAGTCATTGTATGAGAATATAATCTTGCTGTATAGGTCGTCCTTTAAAAAAAAGTCACCCTGATCACACAATGAATTAACGTAAAGCTGTCTAACATTTCAAAAGTTTATTGAAAAATGTTTAACTTGTTATAGCCTAAAATGATGAATAACATGCCAGGCCAAAATATAGAAATTACCTAAAAATACCTATGATAAATTTAAAGGAATTTAATCCGTGAGTATAACATTCCATAGTGCTGTGTATATATACAACTTACAAGCTAAGCATAAACCACTAATTAAGGCTATAAACAAGGCTAAATACTAGGCTAGAATATTTACAGTTGACTAAGATAATTATTTACATAATTATCTTAACACACCCCCTTAGTCAAAGCGGGAGGAGGACGGACGCTTAGACTATCTCTGAAATCTTCAAAAAGTACCCGTGGTAGTCCTTTCGTAAATATGTCCGCAATTTGGTGCCGGGAAGGAACATGTAGGACGCGAACTTCACCCCGAGCTACCTTTTCACGAACAAACAAAATGTCCATCTCAATGTGTTTGGTACGTTGATGTTGTACCGGATTACCCGAAAGGTAAATAGCGCTCACATTATCACAATAAACCAATGTAGCCTTTTTAATAGGACAAAGTAACTCAAGCAATAAATTTCGTAGCCAACAAGACTCCGAAACTACATTTGCAACACCCCTGTACTCTGCCTCTGCACTAGACTTAGAAAGAGTTGCCTGACGTTTCGATGACCAGGAAATCAAATTATCACCCAAATATACACAATACCCAGAAGTAGATCGTCTCGTATCGGGACACCCACCCCAATCAGCATCTGTATAGGATATAAGGGTAGAAACAGAAGAAGGATAAAGATGCAAACCATGGTCAAGAGTGCCTTGGATGTATCGGATTATCCGCTTCAGAGCAGACATGTGAGTTTCCTTTGGATCATGCATGTGTAAGCATACCTGTTGGACCGCATATGAGATATCCGGCCTCGTAAAAGTGAGGTACTGTAGAGCCCCAGCTAGGCTCCGGTACAATGTGGGGTCGGAAAAGGGAGAGCCGGAAGAGCCGTCCTTCGACTTCACCTCAACAGGTGTAGCTGAAGGCTTACATGAAGACATCCCTGCTCGCTCAATAATCTCCTCCGCATACTTGCGTTGTGACAAAAATAAACCACCCTTATGTCTTGTCACTGCTATGCCAAGAAAATAATTAAGTGGACCCAAGTCCTTCATAGCAAATTCCGAGCTAAGAAGGGACATAATAGAACACCGTAGAGTATCAGAAGAAGCAGTAAGAATAATGTCATCAACATATAAAAGCAAATAAGCCACATTTTTCCCTTGACGATAAATAAATAGGGAATTGTCACTCTTACTATTGGTAAAACCAATAGAAGCAACAAAATCTGCAAACCTCTTATACCATGCCCGGGGTGCCTGCTTAAGTCCATATAAAGATCCCCGCAATAAACACACATAATCAGGGTGAGTTTTATCACGGTACCCAAGTGGTTGATGCATATAGACTGTCTCCTGTAGCTCACCATGTAGAAAAGCGTTCTTAACATCAAGTTGATGGATCGACCAAGCTTTAGACAAAGCAAGGCTAAGAACAGTACGGATAGTAGCCGGTTTCACAACCGGACTAAAAGTCTCCCCACAATCAATGCCAACCTGTTGTGTTTTGCCATCACCTACAAGACGGGCTTTATGCCTCTCAAAAGAACCGTCAGATTTCACCTTGTGAGTAAAAATCCACATAGAACGAATAACATTAACACCAGGTGGACGGGGCACCAACTCCCACGTCTTATTTTTAATAAGAGCATTAAATTCATCATCCATGGCCATTTTCCAATTCGGGTCACGAAGAGCAGAAATGGGGTTACGGGGCAAAGGTGATTTTGTAACCATAGTCACTGTAGCACTAAAATTTTTATATTTTGGATTAGGCTTGACTATACCATTTCTACTTCGTGTCATGATAGGAGAAGAAAAGGGAATTGGATGTTGAATTTGTGGGTTAGGAGGAGCAGTGGGCTGATTTGCGTTTGGGCCGTCCACATGGGTAGGACTCACCTGGGCCGTGGCTGATTGAACAGGCCCACGGTCCAAGGAAGTCCTATTATGCCCAGCAGAAGCTTGCACGCAAGGAGGAGGAGAAGGGAAGGGAATTGGGCCGAATTGGTGAGGTGAATTCGGTGGCCCAGTAGAAATAGGGGAGGCCGAATTGGGCTGGTGTGGTTGGTTTGCCGAATTGGGCTGCCCAGAAGAGTGTAAGTGGTGAATGACATATGAACTAAGTCCATCATCCAAGAAGTCATATGCATGGGAAGAGGGGCTATACAACTTAGCAAAAGGAAAAACACTCTCATCAAAAATAACATGCCTACTAATTATAATTTTATTAGAAGACAAGTCATAGCATTTGTAACCCCTATGATTTGGTGGATACCCCAAAAACACGCAAGGTGTAGAACGAGGTTGTAATTTGTGAATGGTAGTAGAGGGAAACAAGGGGTAGCACAAACACCCAAAAACACGCAAATGAGAGTAAGAAGGTTCCTTTTGGTAAAGAACTTGGAGAGGGGACTTATATTCTAGCAATTTACTCGGTAGAATATTATGTAAATATGTCGCCATTTGTAATGCATGATGCCAAAATGACGGAGGTAAAGAAGCATGAGCAAGAAGGGTGCGAATAATATTATTCAAGGATCGTATTTTTCTCTCGGCCTTTCCATTTTGTGAAGACGTATGAGGACATGAAAAACGAAAAGACATGCCATTAGACTCACATAATGCCCAAAAAGGTCCGTTATCATACTCCTTCCCATTATCACATTGAAATGTTTTAATAGGCCGTTCAAATTGGGTGCGGATTAATGCTTGAAAATGTGATATATTACTAAAAACATCCGACTTTTTAGCTAAGGGAAAAGTCCATAAAAATTTAGAATAATCATCTAAAACAAGCATATAATAACGATGACCCGAAGAACTTAAAACGGGAGAAGTCCAAAGATCACTATGAACAATATCAAACGGCATAGAAGTAGTAGATTGAGATGAAATAAAAGGCAATTTGACATGTTTTCCAAGTACACAAGAATGACAAACACGAGAACTAGGAGTTTGATTACATTCAATGTATTTATTACTAGAAAGTGCCTTTAAAATAGAAGAACCCGGATGACCCAAACGATCATGCCATAAGGTAGATGCTAAAGCAGTAAAGGTGGATGGAGTAGAACTTGAAAAAGTGCTAGTGAGTGGATAAAGGTCCCCTTGACTCTCACATCTCATTATTGGCATCCCCGTCCGATAATCCTTCACAGAAAAACCATAAGGGTCAAACTCAACAGACACACAATTATCAGTTGTGAATTTACGAACAGAAATTAAATTTTTAATGAGCTTGGGTGCATGAAGGACATTATTAAGAGATAAAGGAGGGTTCGGGGAAGGCAATGTAGTATGACCACAACCACGAATTGGAATAGTATGACCACTCCCAACAATAATACCACTAGGATGATTGCTCAAATTAAAATAAGACGAGAGATTACCATTGGAGGATGTCATGTGCGAGGTTGCACCGGTGTCCATATACCAAGAAGGATCGGGTTGGTTCAACGTCATGGTATGCATCGCCGCTTCTATATCAGTTGGGACATAGGACTGTTGGGACGCTGCATATGCATGCTGAGGACGAGGACCTAGAATGCTGGACTGCTGCTTCATTGGGCCTTGGGGTCTGGCCCACCCTTGGGTTGGGTATGGACATGGTGGGCTAGACCATTGAGGAACCCACCCCCAAGGTGGGAATTGATTCTGCCAAGGAGATGGAAACGACCCCCACCCCTGCTGCTGTCCGTACTGCTGCTGACCAGGGCCACCGCGACCACCGCCGGTGGTCTGACCGCCACCTGTACCGGCGCCGCGACTGCCACCTGAAGACTGACCACCACCGGACTGCTTCTTGCCACCATTTTTTTTCTGTTTGTTGTTCTTGTTTCGAGAATGACCCGAGTCACTTCCCAAATCAGAATCACGCAAGGAACCAGCCACCAAAACCGTTGCCGTCGCAGCCTTCTTCGCCAACCCAGCTTCTTCCAAAGTGAGCATGGAACGGGCTTGATAAAATTGAGGCAAGGGGTTGCTCTGTCTAATCAACGTAGCCACGCCATTGTATGGTTCGGTAAGACCGGAAACCAATTGAAGAACAAGCCGATTGTTATCCACCGGAGCCCCGACATTCTTCAATTGATCGGATAGGCTTTTAAGCCGTTGACAATACGCCGAAGCGTTAGGAAAATTCTCCATATGAGTATTAGAGAACTCATGTTCAAGAGCCACAGCACGGGAATTCTGATTGTCTTGAAAAATATCACGCAACCGATCCCAAGCCTCCATAGCCGTGGAGTTAGGTTCGATAATGGTGTCCAAAAGGTCCCTCGAAATGGTGGAATAAATCCACCCAAGAACAAGTGCATCCAAAGTCGTCCAGAGTTCTTTTTCTTCAGCAGTGGAAGGGGCAGCAACCTGTTCCTTTGGAGCAATTATATGGTTGAGAACCTTATGAGACCGAGCGTGTACCTTGAAAAGTTCCGCCCAAGTAGAGTATGCATCATTCTCCATTGCAAGGGTTAGGGGAATGTTACTCTTGATGTTTGAGACTGTGAAAGCCGGATGAAAGGAAGGCTTTGAATCCGACATGTTTTGAGAAGAGGAAGAGAAGAAACAGGGGAGAAGAGAGGAGAAGAGAAGGCGGAACAGAGAGTTTAGGGTGCAGCGGAAATAACCCTAAGCAACTGATACCATAAAGGAATTTAATCCGTGAGTATAACATTCCATAGTGCTGTGTATATATACAACTTACAAGCTAAGCATAAACCACTAATTAAGGCTATAAACAAGGCTAAATACTAGGCTAGAATATTTACAGTTGACTAAGATAATTATTTACATAATTATCTTAACAAAATTGTTAATGGATTAAATATGATAGATTGATAATGGATTAAATAGCCTAGGTGCTTGTTTCAATGTTTCTGACCAATTAAACAGAAATACTCAAATAGCCTTGAGTTGGGCCTAATTGAAAGTATTTTTGGTTTTTTAAAAAAGCATGATTTCTTGATACTTTTAAGGTCCAATGAGGAAATCTAATAATTAAATTTAACAGCACAATATTAAGTTGCACTGCCTTAAAATCCCTCTTTTACTAAAAACTTACATTTACATGCAGCTGTCTCAGGCAAAGGCTTCATAGCAAAAGACATCACATTTCGAAACACCGCAGGTCCTAAGAACAACCAAGCGGTGGCCCTTCGTGTAGATTCCGACCAATCAGCATTTTACCGGTGTAGTATGGAAGGATACCAAGACACGCTCTATGCACATTCCTTACGTCAATTCTATAGGGATTGTAACATCTATGGTACAATAGACTTTATATTTGGTAACGGAGCTGCGGTGATCCAAAATTGCAACATATATTCCCGGACCCCACTCCCTCTCCAAAAGGTCACCATCACGGCCCAAGGTCGAAAAAGCCCACATCAAAGTACGGGCTTTTCGATCCAAAGTAGCTTTGTTTACGCGAACCAGCCCGCCTACTTGGGCCGGCCCTGGAAGCCCTTTTCTAGGGTGGTCTATATGAATACTTATTTGAGTGCTATGATTCAACCTAAGGGTTGGTTGGAGTGGTATGGAAACTATGGTTTGAACACCTTGTACTATGGAGAGTATAGGAATTATGGGCCTGGGGCATCGGTAGCGGGCCGGGTCAAATGGCCCGGGTTTCATATTCTTAGAGATGCTTCTGAAGCTATGTTCTTTACTGTTGGACAATTTATTGATGGTATGTCTTGGTTGCCAGAAACTGGAGTCAAATTCTCAGCTGGTTTGACTAATTAAATTAGATCGTAATGTGAATATCTAAGATGTTTATTGTAGTTTGCTAAGATTAATGTAATTATGTAATAGCTTTTTCTAAATTATTACTCCGTAACTTTACTACGGAGTACATATTAGTCCCCATCGCAAAATATGTTTTAAGTATAATACTATAATACTACATTTGATTTTGTATGGAAGAATACAAAAATCATCTTTGATCATTAATATATCTGATTACGTATGATATTTCAAAAAGCTTGTACAACTTGAATGGGATGGAACCTCGTTTTATTTAATTACTGCTATATATGTACGCGGGAATTTTTCACTTTGATTGTCTCCCCTCTATTCCATAGTTCTAGATGGATTCATATCCATGAATATTTCGTGAAAAAACTATGGACTTGATTCAAGATTAAATATAATTAATTTTCTTTCACAATATTTAGTAAATATGCGTAGTTAATGGCATCTGTTTGATATAAACCCCCATTGACATATTTAATTTGTTGGAAACATGCAAATATGATTTAATAGTAATGTACTAGATAATCAAACGTATGCATGATTAGCTTTCTTGAGACCAGACGTAGATGAGCACTTGTTAGTTCTGTGTATCTAGCGTACAAGATTATTTAACCACTTGTTTTCTCTCAAAATTTCATGTCCAAAAGACTAACGTTTTCAATTAGTGCTCTTAATAGTTTAATAGTACAATAGTGCTAGCTTGTCGTTACCACTATCATAGTTTTTGGATGACATATAAGCTGCTCAATCACATAATTTGATTCTACCACGTAAAATCAAACTCAATATATGAAGAACTCCTCATTGATAAAATCGGTTCAAAAGGTATTTTAGTAGTTTTTAATTTGTTTGAAGCCTATATTCCAACTTACTCATAAAAAACCTAAAATGCCCCTACATATTGCTAGAATATATGAAATCTACGGACTAATAAGACTTTTTTTGCTTCACCATTTTTTTTTGAAATTATATTATATAAACTTATCTGAACTGAATTTATTTTTATTATAACAGAATTTTTATATAAGTGTGTTAGAACTTATTTTGTTTAAAATAACAAAGCAATAAGTTAACATACACAAGTATAAAAAAAACTCAAAAATAAGTCTAACAACGTCGCGTTGAGTGATTTATAACTCCTCTATATTATATATGCCCTATTAGTTGTGTTCCTAGGAAGTAGAAAACATGCAACTTAATTCCATCAGCAAACACTAACAAATTAGAAATACACTATGGCATTCACTCTATCCAATTGTTTCCAAGTAATCTTGCACATTTTGCTTTTAGTTTCTTTCTCCTCTTCTCAAACTCCCTCAAATTTAGATACAATATGTAGCAAAACTCTTTATCCAAGCTTTTGCAAATCAACTGTAGCAGAAAATAACTTGCAAAGTAAAACCTTACAAGATTATGGTCGTTTTTGCCTTAGCCAATCCTTGATTATGACCAACAATTTCAAGTTATTAGTAAACCAACATCTCCAATCTTCTAACCAAAATAATGTTTCTCAAGCTACCAAATTCGCCCTCCAAGATTGTCGGTCTCTTACTAGTCTTAACATCGATCTTCTTTCTACCACGGCTAATATGATCAAGCCTACCAACATTCCAAGTAACATAGACAAAGATCATGTCCAAACCATGCTTAGCGCGGCCATGACCAATTTAGACACTTGCTTGGATGGGCTCAAAGAGGCGCGACCACAATTTAGTATGACTCAAGCCCTATTACCTCGAATCTCAAACAACACAAAACTTCTAAGCCTATCCCTTGCCCTTTTTATACAAGGTTGGGTGCCTAAAAATAACCCAAATGATATTTTACCCTTGAAATATGATCAAATTAAAACAAGGGTAGATGATTTTGGTAATAGTGGGAGGAAATTGCAACAAATAGGTGAAATGATGAATATTATTATTGTGAATACTACGGTGGTGGTAAATCCTGATGGAAGTGGAGATTTTACCACTATCAATGATGCAATTACTGCTGCACCAATAAATAGAATGCCAAATACTGGCTATTATGGAATATATGTGGCTTCCGGGGTTTATCAAGAGTACATCAATATTCCTAGTAACAAGAAATATTTGTTGATCGTTGGTGATGGTATTAATCAGACTATCATCACTGGAAATCGGAGTGTTGGTGACAATTCGACTACTTACAACTCCGCTACATTTGGTATATAACTTTATTTTTTTTCATTTTTTTTTATAGTACTGTAATTATTAGGTGCACCTAGGAGTATAATACATGTGTCAGTTAACACGATAATTACTTTAGGCACTTTAGATGTACGTGACAACATCAATTTCGACTTCCAAATATAAATTAATCTAGGCCTAAGACCGAGTAGGACTAATCTCTCTGTTAACCAATTTATACGAAGAGTTAAATAGGAAGATGATACAAAAACACTTGTTTTTGGTGATGGTATTAAATTTTCGTTCTGTTTTCAGCTGTGAATGGCGTAGGATTTGTTGCAACGGACATAACCATCCGCAACACAGCAGGGGCAATCAAGCACCAAGCCGTGGCACTTCGAAACAGCGCTGACCTTTCAGCCTTCTACAGATGCAGCTTTGAAGGGTATCAAGACACATTGTACGCACAATCCATGAGACAATTCTACAAAGAATGTGACATCTATGGAACAGTCGATTTCATATTTGGTAACGCCGCAGCAGTCTTTCAAAATTGCAACTTATATGCTAGACAACCATTACTAAAACAATTTAATCTAATTACTGCTCAAGGCCGAACTGACCCAAACCAAAACACTGGATTCTCAATCCAAAAATCCATGATTAGAGCCGCCGATGACTTAGCATCAAGCAACTTTACCGTCGAGACTTATTTAGGGAGGCCGTGGAAGGAATACTCTAGAACAATTTTTATGCAATCGTTCTTGGATAATTTGATTCAACCTCTTGGTTGGCATGAATGGAATGGAAGTTTTGCACTTGGTACGTTGTATTATGGTGAGTACAACAATACTGGACTAGGGTCTAACACTGTTAACCGTGTCACTTGGCCCGGGTACCACGTGATTAATCAGACCGTGGCATCTTATTTTACCGTGTCTTACCTAATTGTGGGTGACTTTTGGTTGCCCTCTACCGGAGTACCTTATACTTTAGGTTTGTTTTAATTACTCTGTATCTATGTATATTTATATACAAAGTTATGTGTATTACAGTCATTTTAAAAAAATGAAAAAAAAAAAAAAAAATTCAAAATCATTATAACTTAAGTCTTAATCACGAATGAGGTGTGCATGTTTTTGATATAGATATTTACTTTACATTTATAATTGTGATACAAATTGAATGCTTTATTTGTTTAATGATTATGTTTAAACGATGTTAGTATGAATTATATGTGTCAAAAAATAAAATGTTATTATGAATTATTATCGAGTTTTTATTTTAATTTTTTCCGAAGTAATATTTTATTTTACAATAAAGTATTAAAGTTAATAACTTTATACATTTATTTTTTAAGGGTCCATTTGTACTTGTTACATTGCAAGAGTCATAATGAAGTATATTGACCTATATTTTTGCATGTTACTAAAAAAAATTATACTCGTGTAATCGTGTTTTATTTTGCAGCAAAAATAAAGATAGAAAAATCAGCTCAAGCTCTATTTCAAGGTATAGAAAATCTAGCACCTACAATCAAATTTTCTATAGGACAATACTTTCGGACAAAAATTACAAAGAAAAATAGTTACTTGCTCCTAACATTATGCCAAAAATAATGGAACTAGTTGTCTAATAAAAGAGGTTGATCAAAATAGCTGAAAATTTTGAGGAAAACTTTTGAAAAAACTAAGCTGGATTAATCCTAATTTGGAGAGTACAACCATTAATTAACCTGTTAATTAACTCCATTAAGCTCTTAGAGCCTAAAAATATTAATATTAAGTGAAAATTTAGCCAACATTTAATTTCTTTTCATTTACTAATCTCTTTCCCTTTTTTCATGTTAATATTAACCAAATTATTTCTAAAATTTTAGGGCCTCTCATCTTCAATAGAGAGAGCCTTCCTTATTAATTTTTTTCAAATTGCAGCTCTCTTGTTCATGATTAAAAGGTTGTGATTAAGGTAAAATTGTTAATAATTATTAGTACTTGATTAATTAATATCGCGAATTAATGTCGCGAGTTGCAGTAATTACCTTGTCCTCCTTGCTCCTTGTTGGGCTAATTGCGTCCGTGACCTTTAGCTTCGTATCACATAATTGGGGTAAAAGTAACAATCAAAAGTTGGCTGCTTCGTCTAAGGCTGTCCAAGCTATATGTAACCCTACGGACTATAAAGATGCATGTCTCAAAAGTCTAGCCACGGTCAGGACCGATGACCCTAAGGAGCTAATTAAGGCCGCATTTGTATCTGCTAAGGCCGAGTTGATTGATATTTCTAAAAATTCGACGGTCTTAAAAGAGCTCGAAAAGGATCCTAAGACGGCTGAGGCTGTTAGAGATTGTAAAGAGCTACTCCAAGACGCGGTTGATGATTTCCAACGTTCATTCGATGAAATTTCAAAGTCTGATATGACTCAAGCTAATAGGGCACTAGAAAACCTTAAGATATGGCTAAGTGCTACAAGAACGTACCAAGAGACGTGTCTAGATGGTTTCGAAAATACCACCGGGGACGCGAGTGACAAGATGAGAAAGGTGTTGCAAACGGCCATGGAAATGTCTAGCAATGGACTTGCTATCGTTAATGACTTGTCGTCGTTGCTTAGCAGCCTCGACATGTCTTCGTTTAACAAGAGGAGATTATTATCAACTCAGGTGTAGTAACGAAACCATGTTATAATATACGGAGAAAAATTGAAGTCTATCACCTTAATAAACAAATTTTGTTTATCAAATGGTAAAACTGTAAATAAATCAACAACTTTTTAGTAAATTTGAGACTTACAGTTGTTGATATAATTACAAAAATGTCATGTTGACTAGACATTTTTGTTGATTTATTTACGATTTTGATATTTGATAAAGGCGATAAATTGGAACTCCCTTTAAAGTATGACCCTTCTTAAATAATTTTGCATTTTGAGCATTCTTCAAATCATATATTACGCTCAATAATTTTTTTTCTTAAATGTGTCACACTATTTAGGTGAATAGACGTCTCTTAAACGATGATGATGGGGGAGTCCTCCTCCAGGACAGCGAACAAGACCGAAGGAGAAGGCTTCTTACCACGGTTCCAACTGTAGGTCATCACAAGGGTGAAGTCTATCCCGAATGGGTTGATGGGTTTCGACGTAAGCTTTTGGAAGCCACGAACTTGGCCGATGATTTGAAGGCTAGGGCAAATGTGGTGGTGGCTCAAGATGGGAGCGGAAAATATAAGACAATTGAAGAAGCCTTAAAGGAAGTACCAAGGGAGGGAAAGGAGAGTTTCATCATTTATATTAAGGAAGGAGTTTATAATGAATATCTTGTACTTTTCAAATGGATGACTAATGTTGTAATAGTTGGAGATGGCCCAACTAAGACAAGGATTACTAACAACAAGAACTTTGCTGATGGTACTAAAACGTTTAAGACTGCTACTTTGTGTAAGTGTTCTAAACTCATGATTATTTCTTCACCCTTCTCTTAAAAATATTTCTTTGTCATAATTGATTATTTATTAGGCATAAATTGATATAAAAAAAAATGTTTCAACTAATTAAGGTACCCTAATAATTGACCAAGTTAAGGACTTTGTATGTCAAGGTGAAACTAAAGATGATATGGTCAATGGTGATTTCGTTGAATTTCGAACCAATGAATGGATGACGGATATCAAATACTAAAGTACCCGAAAATATTTTTTTCTGTGTGTGTGTGGATATAGAGTTTTAAGTGCAACAATGTAGACAAAATTCGACTTCAAATTTCATGTAAACTATCAATATTACGAAGTATATCATAACTCATGAGTTCATAACTAGCCTACTATTGCAAATGTTATTAAGCACTAAGAGTTAGAATTACAAGAAATTGAAGACAAAAATACATGAAGTATATATACAATAAGAGAAGATTGCTTCTTTAAATTTATTTTGTACATCATGTATATGTATTGATTTATTGACTCTCTAACTAATAATTTGACATGATGCATTATAATGCAGCTGTTCTTGGAGATTTCTTCATGGCTAAGGACATAGGAGTTGAGAATACGGCAGGGGCAATTAAACATCAAGCCGTCGCATTTCGTGCACAAACAGATAAATCCATCTTCTTCAACTGTCACTTTGATGGATACCAAGATACTCTCTACGCCCACACCTACCGCCAATTCTACCGTGATTGTAGAATCACAGGAACAATCGATTTCATCTTTGGTGACGCGGCAGCATTTTTCCAAAATTGTACCTTTGTTGTTCGTAAACCACTCGAAAACCAAAATTGCATTGTAACAGCCCAAGGCCGAATGGAGAGGCATCAACCAACCGGAATAATAATTCATAACAGTAAATTTGAATCCGACCCTGAATACTACCCTGTTCGAAACAAGAACAAGGCTTACCTAGGAAGACCTTGGAAGGAATTTTCCAAGACAATTATTATGGAATCTCAAATTGATGATTTGATACAACCTCAAGGGTGGTTGCCTTGGGAAGGTGATTTCGCGCTTGATACTCTCTACTATGGTGAGTACAATAATGTTGGAGCTGGCTCGGGTTTGTCTGATAGGGTTAAGTGGCGTGGGGTTAAGACTATTGTTTATGATCGCGCTGAGAAGTTCATGCCACCAACACTCTTTGACAATGATGATTGGATTATAGCTTCCGGTATACCTTATCAACCTACCTTGTCTAGTGCAGCTGGACCAACATCAGGTAAATTAACTCTACTAAGGAACTATCACAATGTATACATTATGTAAAAATCACAACTATCGCAAAGTATACATACAAGATTAAACCTAAGGAAATGCATGAACGAAATTAAAATTGTGGAATAAGTAGTAGTGATTGTTTTATTTTTCTTGGGATAACATTAGTATTATTGGTTTAACTTTGTATCATATATCATTGTGTTTGAAAAAACAAAAAAAAATAAAATAAAAATACCCTTAGGTTAACCTAACTCTATGTACACCCGAATGCATGTAAGAATTTTTTTTTTTTTTTTATTTTTTTTTTTTATTTTTTTTACTAAGGCTATTGCAACTTCTATTTGTGAAGGTATAGATGAAGATCCAAATGCACCAGCAAGAGCACCATCCTCCTTCCCCTACGAATATTCGTCAAGTAGCGGCACCACTTCTCATGGTGGATCATCATCTTCAGGTGGCTCTACTCCCTCAAAATCCACCCCGTCAACTTCTAAAGGTTCATCAACGCCAAGTGGCACTTCTTCCCCTGACACATCTACGAAAAAATCTTCCCATGAATCTTCAACAAGCACAAGTAGCACTTCTTCCCCTGGAACCCCTTCCAAAGGATCATCTTCATCTACTGAAGGAGGACGAGGAGGAGGAGGAGGAGGAGGTGGTGGTGCATTATCTTCTCAAGAAAGTGGGACCGATGATTCATACACTACTACTACCGCCACGGACACAACCACCGCCACCGATGCACCTACACAAGCACCACCTCCAGAGGCGGAACTCACGACTCCAACCCCAACACCAGCCACTAGTCCAACTTCCCCTTCATTTGGATTTCAATTTACAACCTTATTTATTCCTCCAATGTTCAGGCAAAAGAAGCCCAGTCCTCCAGCCTCTAGCCCAAGCCCAAGTGAAGTAAAGAAGTTACAAACTGACCCATTAAAAATGGGTGAACTTGAAAGAGTGCTAATGTCAAATGAAGAAGTGGAGCTCGAAGAACTCACAACTCCTAGCCCAACACAAGCCACTAGCCCAACTCCCCCTCCTTTTGAAGCCCAATACACAACCCTTATCATTCCTCCAATGTTTAGGCAAAAGAGGCTTAGAGCTCCAGCCTCAAGCCCAAGCCCAAGCCCAAGTCCAAGCCCGAGCCCAAGACCAAGCCCAAGCTTAAATGATGGAAGGAAGTTGCCGCATGTTGGCCCACTAAAAATGCGTGAACTTGAAAGAGTGCTAATGTCAGATGAAGATATGGAGTTTGAAGATGAAGCTAGTAATGATGACATGTCAGGGAATGTGCCTGATGGTGATGAGCCAAGCCCTGCTAGGGTTGAACCACCAAGCCCATCTACTTCACCAAGCGGCAGTGTCATTGTTAGCCCAAGTGTTAGTCCACCCACATCTACAAATGGGCCTAGCTCAAGCCCAAGTTCAGAGGAGGTGTCTGATTGGCTTCCACCTGCTTTGGCACCCGAACCCGGGCCCGTTGATGAAGCTGATAAAGAGCCTCCTGTAACTAGTCCTAAACCTAAAGCCAACTCTGGATCAAAGTCTAAAATTGAGTTAAGTATGTTATTGAGTGGAGTAATTATGTGGGTTGTTCTACTCATATAAATGGATATTGAATTAGGCCTTTATTTGTAGCTTTTTGTGTTTAACTTTAATCCCTATACCTCTTACTTTCTCTTAAGCTTTTTTATTATTGTTTTTGCGGGTTTCTTTACAAGTTTGCGACTTTTATTTAGCTTACATTGACAATTTTTTAGAAATTATTGTACATATTATGTTACTCCTTTCGTTTTATTATATAAGTCATTTGAATGTGGACTTTTCACTCTTTAATAGATGTTTAATTATATTAATAAAAGGAAAACTAATAACAATTTTGTGAAAATATATCAAGTAATTTACTTGTAAATTTTACAAAGTTTGTAGAAAAAAAGTTAAAGATGGATCAAATTCAGGCTTTTGTTTTTTGAGGTGGGGGTGAGGTAATGGTAATCTAATTTATTAATATAGAGACACTAACTGACACACTACATCTGATATGAACTGTCGGTATTCATGGGTATGGATTTGGAAATAGCAGACTTGCTACATTGACGCACACGAGTGGTAACACAACATCAACATATCGAGATAGACTTATTAATATAACTACAATTTCAAATATTATCCCCTAACTTCTTCCACTGGTCGATTGGGGGATCCGGGATCCGTTATGGGGGAGGGGTTGACGTACTTCCTCTTTATACCAATTTGGGACATGTATGTTACCACAAACATCATTACATGGGAAATTAGGGCTGGGGGTACTGAGAACATCATAACCTAGGGTCATCTTCCTTCTCTTAATTTCCTTTAATTGTCAAATTGATGAACCTCTTCTATTTGCATGGCGACTCTTCCTCCTTATATTGCGTTTGGACTTGAAAGAAAATTGAAAATTGTAGAAAATTATAGTGGTGAAATTAGTAGAGAAATTGTCCTCCATGGAGTAGTGATTAGTGAGTGTCTTCTTTGTGTTAACAACTCTTAAAATTATGGTTGAATTTGCTTCAAAATACTTTCTCAGTCAAACACGCAACTTCTTGCACCCCATTTTTGACAAGTA
The DNA here is from genome assembly GCF_948465745.1 of Chenopodium album. Classification (NCBI taxonomy): domain Eukaryota; kingdom Viridiplantae; phylum Streptophyta; class Magnoliopsida; order Caryophyllales; family Amaranthaceae; genus Chenopodium; species Chenopodium album. The sequence continues at coordinate 7,019,614 of NC_137855.1, forward strand.
CAGAGAAATAGATAGTCATTTACAATAAGCTTATTCTACCAATTAGTCAAACCAGCTAACATAATCAAGTTGTCAAACCATCAATAAAACACAATAATGATCGATTTTGTGATAAATGCATAGGAAGAAGAGATTCAAACACTTGTACCTTAAATATATTTAAAAATAACCTTAACCCTTACGCTAATGTCTCGTATTAATATACGGAGTAACTTTTATTCATATTAATGTAACTTTTAATCATTTTAAAGCGCAATTAACATACTATAAACAAATATCTATTGTACATCCAATTAATTTAAAATTTTATTACTCCGTACTCCGTAAATCCGAATCCAAATCCGAATCCGAACTTAACTAAAGCAAGAGCTTAACTAATAACAATCCGACACCCAACAAACCCTTAATCGAGCCTAAACTCCAAACCAAGCAAACAAACGTTAGAAAACCCCAATCCCCAGTTCCCCCACCCTTTTTCCCGCATCATCCTCCTTTCCTCTCGCTCAGCTCCTTGACTCATTCAACCATGGCGGCTTCGCCATCGACGGCGACCTCTTCCTCCGATACATCATCGACCTCATCGTCTTCTTCCTCCGACAGAGATAGAAGCCGCCGTCGTCGACGCCGCCGTAGCAGTAGCAGCCACCGCCATCGCGACTCCCTCAAGATCCGTAAACCTAAATCTCATTCCAAGTCTAAACGACGTCGTCGTCGTCACTCTTCCTCCGATTCTCATTCCTCTGATTCCTATTCTTCAGATGATTATAGGTATACTTCTCATTCCTTTTGTTTTCTCAGCTGTATTTGTTAATTAGGTTTTGTTCTGTTTTATAACTATTAGTTTTATCGTATATGAATGAATTAATTGATTGATTTTTTGTTGTTTTTATTATGAAGACTAATTGTTTTGCTATTGATGATATTATTGGGAAATATATTGGGGATTTTGTAATTTGTGATTTTGAATTTTAGGGTTTACATTTATTTTATCAATTACCTGAAATATGAGCTGAAATCACAGTGATTTTGACTAGTATTAGATTCATTTTCTGGTGATGAATTAAGTCACAGCTTAGAAGGACTAATTGCAATAACATCTTTTTTGTTTACCGTGTGGTTGGGGAGGTATTAAAGGTGAAGTAATATCGAGACGAATAGAGATAGTTGCTTGATGCCGGATGATTTATGAACTCACTGAATCGGTGAGATGATGTTGATTTGCAAATCTGTGATCGATACGTTGGTATCTATAGCCATGACCAAAATGAGGTTTCATAATATGATTGTTAGAAGCTCTAAACAATGAAAATTCAACCTTGCCTATAGTGAAACAAGAGGAAAGCATTCTATATTCATTTTTTTCCCCGAATCTACTCTTGCCACAAACTAATCAAGATATGATAATTAACGAATTCCTCATTCCAACTCTTATATCTTTAATTTTTGTAACTCTCAGGAGCTGCTTAAAGTACTTACTTCCCAAAACCAGGATAGATTTGGTAAAAATTGCTCAGGAATTGAGTGACGCAAAAACTAAGTAGTGTCATGTCTTCTAGAAAGTTAGCTCACCATATGTTGTATTCAACCCTAAAGGAGCATTGGTTGAACTTATATTCCTAGAATTTGAATTCGTTACGTGATACTTTGTCCTCTTGCTCTCCTGGTATCACTTACTCCGACTCACCTGATTTTATGAACTCAACAGTTAACACCAATTAGCTAATACGATTAACATATTCGTGTTGGTCTTATATCTTTGATCTTATGAGAAACTGAGAAAGACTTTAAATAGATGCTTACATTCTATGAAGCTTGAGAAGATATGTTCTGTAATGTTTTAACTTGCTTGGGAAGTTGAAAAGCATATACAGCTCAGAAAGTAGTGTTTTCTTTTAAATAGTAGTTTTATTTTTTAAAATACCTCTCCCACTCGTATGCATATCTAACACGTAAGACAAAATGTTGGAAGGTTTGCATTTGATTTTTCTCCTTTACGTGTCAATATCTAGTTTAGAGCCTCCAACTTTCATGTCATAGCCTAGCACCTAAGTGATAACGAGATAAAAATTCTAAAGTGATGTAGTTTGTTTCATATTGGTGTTGCATTCATGGAGTTGGGTATGGGATTCTGAAGCAGGTAATCACCATTTGGTCATGTCCGAGGCTTGTAGGGCAGCTTGTAAAACATTTTGGAATTCATGTTATACAACTAGCTTTTAAATTATTTGAATCGCTAAAGTCTCTCTTAGTATGCAAATAGATGGACAACTGGTATTCTACTATACAAATTGATGGACATAACTTGGGATTTGCTTAGTGGAAGAGTGGGATCATGGAGAGGTTAAATAAGGTAGAGGAAGACCGGAAATGACTTGGTTGGAAGGAGTTAGGAAGGATATGAAGCATATGGATTTGCATGAGAATGACGTATTTGATTGTAAGGGATGGAGGAGGAAGATTTTTGTGGATGACTATACGGAATAATCACTTTTGGTTCATGTAGCCAACCCCACTTATGGGATTAAGGCTTTAATTGATTGATTGATTTAAGAGATTCTTAGTGACTTTGCTTGCATTTTCATACTTGGAATCCTGGATTTGCTTTTTCTTTATTTGATTTTTGTATGTAATGAAGACATGATCATTAGACATTGCTGTTTGCTTCGGTCATGTTTAGATTATATGGTCTTTTGCTAGAAATTTGTAGAGTATATGAGGTTTGCCATCATTTAACTTCAAATATGGGATATTGTTGTCGAGTATCTTAGACAAGTGGCGGGTCTTTATTGCATTTAATTGTATTCATTCTTGAATCTTGTGGGCTGCTCCCTTGTATTTGTTTAGGCGAATTTTGACTTGATTCCCTGTCTTGTGATATGTGAGCATAAAGTATGTCACGTTGTAGTTGTGCCTAGGCTTCATATCTCTTTCTGCAGTATGCAAGTATATTAACGTTTTTTTTTTTTTTTTTGGAACTTGAGTAGCTCTTCTGAGAGTGAGCGTGAAACTTCAAGTCGCTCAAGAAGACGCAAGCGTGATGACAAGCCAAAGAAGGTAATTTTAATACTGGCTTGCGTTGTATTATTTAGGTTACCAAATTTTATTTTTAAGAGATCTATATGGCATTTTTTGACCTGCTGTTTTCTCAGAACAAAGGAAAAGACAAGGATAAGGGTCATCACCGTAAACGACACAAGCACAATAAAGAGGTAGGAATACACTTGTTTCAAAAATGCATTTACTTTTTATCCCTCATTTAAAACCAATCATTGTAGTAAATCTGAAACTAGTGACACCCTAACACAAAATGTTTTTTTGTTGATTAAAAATTCCTTTTACTACTTGTGTTGTAGCATTTTGACATATTCTATTTGTTATCTTTTTTACTCTGACACTCTTATTGTTACTTGCTCTTCAAAATTGGAGCTGGGATCTATGACCTGATGTCTGGACTCTTGATTGGCTTGTCTGGATGGTTTTTTGGTTCGGCTTTCTCCTGCCTTTTGGAGCTATATGCAGAAAGAGCAGGATGAGCGACGGAGTAATGGTCCTGTGCAGCTGTCCAAGGTAAATAATGGATGTAGTGTGTTACTAGATTTCTTGTTGAAGAATTTTGCAGCTGTTTATTTGTAATACCTCCGAGTCTCATCTTATGTGCTTGTCATGCAGTTTTTAGGGCGAGATAAAGATGATGGTGTTCGTCGAAGTGTGGTATCTGGAAAAAAGGTAACATTTCAGCTTGTTTTATGAAGGGTCGAGCTCTCTGGATGATTCTCATATTATGTGTTCTGTTACTGCTGCTACTTCCCACAGATACAAATGAAGCTTGAAAAATCGAAAGAGGACAAGTTTGCAGAGAATAAGCGTAACGAATTGTTGAAGTTCCTGAATGCCAGCTATGATTGATTACCTTGGACCCTTGAGGACTCTTTGAGGTCCAACATACATTCATTATTAAGAGTCAAGGTTGTGTTCAAGCTTTATGGATATTAAGCATTGTGCTTGAAGTTCTCAAGCTTTTATAGGCTTGAATTTTGCAATACTATTTGCTAATTACGCTGTCGAATCGTGGCTTGATTGTGCGCCCTAGTAATGTCTTTGATGTGCTGTGTTTTGCTAGTTAACCTTTTTTCTGAATTACTGGGGATTTCTTCGATGCAATTATGTTAATTTGTAATATTAGTGGAATTATTGTCCGCATTTTTTTTCCTTTTTTTTGTGGCATTTGGATTTACTCATTACCAGGTCAATACAGTCATTTTTTTTTAAAAAAAACTTTCATATCTTTAATGGCAAAGATCAGCAAATTGAAACAAGAAGGGAAAAAAAAAAAACAGAATGTGTTGCTTTTGAAACTACCCAGTTATTTGATAAATAAATCTTTATCCTAGTGTTTTAACTGGGAATTAGCTTCGAAGCCTTGATCGCACATAAGATTAACCTAAAAATTGTCCATTTCGATAGACCTCCTTTCTTGATCGAATGCTACCTCCTCCAGTTATCTGCCTTCTTCGTTTGTTGCACCTTTCTTTCCCTTCCTTTTCTCCTTCGTTGTACTTCGTATGTGGTTCGCCAAAAAGGTCAAATATGACTAGAGCGGTTTGACCCACTACAGGCACTTTGAGAAATTGAATACTCTTATTATACCCCAAAGTGTCTAACTCGTTAGCCCAAATTGGTTTGACCCATGAAGAATATTGGTCCCCTTTTGGCTTACATATTAGAAAAATGGATAACAGTTGGATTCAATAATAACTTCACTTTAGTAAAGTCATGATCATTGCATATTGAACATTTTCTGCCACTAATCAATGGATCATGAATGATCATCAATTGATGCAAGAATTTTATCCATAGGAGAAATATGAAAATCTCAAAATAGTCCAACATATTAAATCGATATTGTACAATTTAATAACATACTCCGTAACACACTAGTCTTGTATACAAAGTAATAATTTTCAGCTGATGATGGTGTACCAGAGCTTTAAATCTCTTTAAAATCATTCTTAATAAGTCAAATTTCACATTTATTTAGTCTTTCTCTTTTTCTTAACTTAAGCCTTTGTTGTCCTCTTTATGTGCCCTACCATGAGGATTATACACCTCAAATTTCATGTCACATACAATATTTTTGGATCAAATTCTACTCATGAATTAATACATTTTATAGAAATTCGTATCCCAATCTTTCGGTCTTTATTTCCCTTTTTATTAGTTCTTAACATGACACATTGACATGCATGATCATAGGCGTTAGCTTCTACATACTTAGTTATATATATATATATATATATATATATATATATATATATATATATATATATATATATATATATATATATATATATATATATATATATATATATATATATATATTGAAACAATATTGTCTACATTTTTACTTGTACAAATCTTGTGCAAAAGGCCATGAGACAAGTATTTTGGGACAATGGAAAGTATATACAATTCTTAAGCCTACATATAAGGAGTCAAAAAGTTAAATATCAATATTCAAGTTAAATTAAAATTAATTATACCAATTTACAAATAATTTTTTTCAACTCGTCTTGTATGTGACCGTGTGATCACTTACAAAAGAATAAAGTAACCTTTATAACACTGACTAAGTAACCCTTATAATACTGCTGAGTAACCCCTTAAACACTAAGTAACCCTATAATACTGACAAAGTAACCCCTTTACCACTGACCAAGTAACCCCTATTCTAATGAAGTAACCCTTGTCACACGGTAGGAATGTGTATATTACGGAGTAATAATCATCAACAAAGTCTTACCCAAGTAGCATTAGACTAATTAAAAGCTTGTTTGTATACGATAGATCACAAGTTCAATTCTTTCCATTATGTTGTATACAGTATACACCTAATAACTTATATTTATAATACCGTTATAAATCATTCGGACAATAATGATAATAATGAAAATAATTAGTTACTCCGATCCGTGTACACTACACCTAATCCTACTGTATAATTTTCTTAGCTTGTTAGCATTGAAAACGCAATTATTTCAACGTCTAATCTTAATGAATGCTGATAGCTGAAGTGTGACTTAGAGTGAAGAAAGGGAGAAAATAGTACTCCATCTACCAAATTGTTAGAAACATTTGCTAGCTAGCTAGCTAAAAGAGTGGCTTTGATGATGATGATGATGATGTAATCTAACCTCTAGAAAAAATGGGAAAGGGATCTTAATTACATTATTTACATACATGCATCTAAATTAATACTCCCTCCGTCCCAAAAAGAACGACCCATTTGGGTTGATTACGTGGGTATTAATTAAGGAAGTTAAGTAAAAAGAAATAAAAGTATATTGGAAAGATAAATTTACATGGGGTTTGTAAAAAAAATAGAGAGAGAAAATATTGCCGGTCTAACGAAATGTTCAGGTCTTTGTGTGCGTGACGCCTAGCTACAAACTCTTAATAAAATAACATGGAAAATCAAATTTTTATATGGGGAAGCTAATTTTGCACAGATATTGTAGCAAATTAGTGGGTGTTTTAATGCAAATGGGTCATTCTTTTTGTGACAAAATTTTGGCCAAATGGATCGTTCTTTTTGGGACGGAGGGAGTATTTATTTTTGGTAATAATGTATGTAGCCCTTAGGTTTATATATAAGCAATAAATATACTTCCTAAAATGGAATTAAGTTGGGAATTCATGACAAAATCACGCGCAAATCAGTGTAATAAATGATAATTTATCCTTATTTATTCCTTTTTTAGCTTTTATCATTTTCCTTATTTTTTGTGTTAGTGTACGTAGAGCCAACCATATTTACTTTTTCATACGAGTAGTCATTATTGTTTGCATAGTTGTTTATATAGGAATAAAAATGAATTTATTTGTAATTTGATAAGAAAAAGTATCATCTGGTATTTATAATGTCCATAATAATGCAATCACTTCTTTGACTTAAAACATTATGAAACAGGAGATAGTAGTATTAACAATTACTTATTATGCATTCACTCCGTCCTATATTACGGTGATACTCTATTGTAGGGAGCGTGCCTTAGTTAGCTTTAGTACATACGAACCAAGGCTCCCTTTTTATAATAGGCTACAAAAAGCATATTTTTAGCCAAGATAACTATGCGTACGATTTTCTTAATCTCCAATCACCCCCAAGGCAAGGGTGGATCTAGCATCGAGTCACTAGGGCGTAGTCCTCCACTCAAAAATTTATTCTTTGTAGTATTTCGTACATATACTAACTTACATACTACTCCCTATTATAAATCACATTGATTACATTTTTGCAAGTGACCTAGTGGTTATGGTATATGTTTTACTATTATTCAGTAAATTTTTGTTTTGGTCCGATTTATATTAAAAGAAAGTAAAATTATTTAAACACACTACACTTTACACAAGTGTCTTCTGTCAAAAAAAAAAAAAAAAAAACACACAAGTGTCTAGATTTGCTCTGCCCCGTGATGTAAGTTGAAAATCAAACCCTAGCCTGATCCCCAAGTTAAAAGACGATAGGAGAGGTATCAGCTAGGCAACTACTTTTTTCTAATTATCTTTCTTCGTTTTGTGAGAGACAGAAAAAAAATAAAATTGAGAGATAATGAAATAGATCGAAGGAAGTAGTACACACATAAACCTAAATTCTAGATTGTTCATTTGTGGCCTTCAAAAGTATAAGATTAGACATTTAGACATTTCAATCGTTATTAAAAATGTCACCATCTTGAAGACAAAGAAACATAGAAGCTAAGCCAACCCCTTAAAGTCAGGTAGGGTTGAAGGAAGGAGAGTCAACTCATCATTTTCTGTGCACAGTAGCAAGTGCACCTAATAACCTCCTCTTCTCATAAATTCCCTCTTATTAACACATGCACAATAACTTGCATAGCATCATACTAATAATTTTGCATGAAGATTCAACAGGTGTCACAGAGAAAAACAATAATATTCTAGTATAACATATTCATATCCGTTTTTTCTTTTACTTACAAGACAGACTCGTATGATAAATTTAAAAAGAAGATTAGATAATGTAAACGAACAATTAATTCATAATAATTTGCATTTCGTGATAATAATAATAATAATAATAATAATAATAATAATTTTGCATGAATTTTCAATAGGTGTCACAAGTCAGAAACTCAGAACTTAATAAATTATACTTTTAATACGATCAGTGGTTGACCAAGTTTGCATGTGTTGTGTGGTTGTAATTTCTTGTGAAAATGAGCTTTCAATTAAATTCTTATCAGTTTTTTTTTTTTTTGTTTTTTTTTTTTGAAGGGCCTCATTTTCACTAAATCCTACCGACCTCATTTAAGGAATTAAGTGCGTGCAGAAAAATTCAGGGGAAAACAATCTTGGTTAGTTTACCCATAATACGTACAGTGGACCGATAGCTAACATTAATATTATTGGATTCTTTTTAACAAAAAGCAGTGTTATTCAGCTAAGCAACTCTAAATATCATCACTAAGCTAGTACATTTTATTGCTTTATTACGTGACTTTATGTGGTTATATGGAGTAGATTACTTAGGGGAGTAGCTATAGCCTATAGAGCTAGGCAAGCACGAGAGTCTCGTATAAGCTCGACTTCAACCTGGCCAAATCTGGCATGAGCCTGTCACAAAATCAATATCTATGGCACAAAAGGTATGTTGCCATGTTGGCGCGGGGATGTGCATGGACATCATTTTGTAAAATTTGACAAGAATCAACTTCTTGACATGTTAACATTTTATCAATTTACCAAAAATGAATATAAAAAATTAAGAAGCTCAATACTTTGGCCGAATTGTATATGGGATTTGTTCATGAAAGATCAACATGAGTTTTGTTAAGGGTAAAAATACCCCAGGTACGTGGCCCAATCTCATAGTGACACGTGGCCCAATAAACAGGCGACACGTGGCCCTATGAGAATGTGACACGTGTCCACTTGTCATGGTGACACCTGTCAGCCATCTCTAAATGCCCCAATGCTGCAATCAGAATGAGAAAAGAGCCCTGATAACCTCAGGCCCAAATCCCGAGAAAACCTTGAAAGCCGTAAAACGGCGCCCCCCACGACACGTGGCGACCTCTGATTGCGCAGCCAATCACGTCACGAAATTCTAGGGCATAAACCCTAGAGGGGTACATGTTCCCACCCCTATAAATACCCCAATCATTTATGATGGGAGGGTGGATTGTGACATAACATAGATATAGAGCATTAAAGAGCTCCAACTTCTCTCTACTTTCTCTCTCTAGCCTTTTCCGTTTCCGTTCACTAACTTGAGCGTCGGAGGCGAATATTCTGTACACCGGAATATTCGTTATTTTGCAGGTGTCCGAGTCTTTGTCAGCAGAGCGTGACCAGTATCCGAGGGAATCACAAAAAACCCCGAAACATTTGGCGCCGTCTGTGGGGATACTCGTCCGTTATGGCAACAGATGGTCAGACACCTAATTCTGGACCTCGTCCAGGCGAAGATGGATATGTAGAGGACATACATACTACCATACACTCAAGCAATCCTTTGACTGCCTTATTTGAAGAGGCCGAACAACTTCCTGTCACCCCAGCTACCCTAATGGCCGAGCTGACTAAGCTCCGCAAGGAGTTGGCGGCTACCCAGCAAAAGGGGAGAGGGGGCACTTCCAAGAAAGCCAACAACAAGACCAATGCAACTGATGCTGGTAACACCCCATTCCGTCGTCCGCATGGAAGGTCTCCCCGAGTCCCACGGACCAACTTCTCTAGCCTGCTGGCGAAAACACAGTCGGCTGGGGGGAGGGGCAGACAGCCAAAAAGAGTTGAGACTGAGCCGTCACAGCGTTTCAAGGACGCAAGGGACTACATTCGGCACAAGCAAAGGGAGAGGGTCGCATACTCTGACACGGCCTCTACCCCAACCATGCCGGAGGAAGTCTCCAACCAATCTTTCTCCCAATACACCAACACGGCTGCTTCCAGCAAGAGTCATAATATTACTCCCCGTCCAATTCAGCCATTGCAATATCAGCCCCCTCAAGTACTCAATGGGTTGATACAACCAACTCCCCAAGTTTTTGGGCAATATGGGCCGTATGGTCAGATGTTCGGCCAGACTCCTTACCTGGCTGGAACGTCCGCTCAGCCTATCGATTGGCAAATGCGTTTGTTGAATTTGGGAGATAATCCGCCTCCGTTTTCGCAAGATATACTAGCATCCCCTCAACCAGCAAAAGTGAAGAGTGTACTAGTGGGTGCCTATGATGGTACGGGCAACCCAGAAGAGCATGTTACCTCGTACAGGAACTTGATGTACTTGCAAAGTGTAGATGATGCTACATGGTGCAGATGCTTCCCGGCCACTCTCAAAGGGGTGGCCCAGGACTGGTTTAACAGCCTCCCAGCCGGATGCATCAATTGCTTTACCACCCTCAGTTTGTTGTTTGTGGGAAACTTCTCATACAACATCCCACCAAGAAAGACAAGTCTCAACTTGGCTACAATTGTCCAAGGAAAGAATGAAGGACTACGTTCGTACGTCCAAAGGTTTAACCAAGAAAAAGCCCAAATTCATAATCTTCCGGACGAAATGGCTTACTCAGAATTTCTCCGGGGATTAAGGCATAATGGTTTTAAGTTTGATTTGGTAAGAAAAAAGATTCGGTCATACGCAGGTGTATTGCGGGAAGCCGAAGCCTATATTGAGGCCGCGGATTTTTGTTCGCTCACCAAATCAGAACAGCCGGCCAAGGGGGCTGAGAAGAAACAATCTTCTCAGCAAAACTCGGCCGGTCGAAAGAAAGAGGGGAACAAAAGAAAAGAAATCTGGGTAGCTGATGACCAGCAACCCAAGTCAAAGAAAAGCAAGACATACGAGCCTCAGTATGAGTTCAACAAGGATGGTTACTCTATTTTGATGGAGATAAAAGACAAGTTTGAGTTTAAGAAGCCTCAGCCTTTGAGAGGCTTGGCCCAGTACAAAAACAAAAACAAGTATTGTCATTACCACAAGGATGTGGGTCATGACACGAACGAGTGTATCAACTTGAAGAGACTGTTGGATAAGTTGGCCGACAAGGGTCTGCTGAAACCCTATGTGACCAAGTCTAAATTCACCTTCAAGCGGACAGACAACACGTCCGAGAAAAAGCAACAAAGTGAAAAGAAGAATGACAAGGAAGATGATGGGAATAGCACTGATTCAGGTTTTGTGGCCGTCATATCAGGAGGCTTTGCTTCAGGCGGCCCTACCATGAAAGGAATCAAGCAGGACGCTCGAAACCTGTCAAATGTGATGCAAACGGACGTTGTTAAAGCCGAGCCATTTCCTGAAGTGATCATAAGTGAGTCTGACCGTGGTGAGGTCAGAGCTTTGCACAATGATCCCATGGTCTTTGTAATGAAAATAGCAAATTTGAAGGTGGGACGGATATTGATTGATACGGGCAGTTCGGCCGATATCATAAGTCTCTCTGCCTTGAGGAATTTAAGCCTCCCAGAAGATGCTCTCCAAGATATAACTCATCCCTTAGTAGGATTTGGGGGGAATATCATTCATCCAGTCGGACGGATTGACCTTCCCATCCGTTTCGGGCAGAAGGGGGAAGGAAGAGACATGGTCGTCCGTTTCCTTGTGGTAAAAGAGTTGACTGGGTACAATGTAATCCTTGGCCGCCCTACTCTCAATGCAGCCAAGGCGGTCATAGTGCCCCATTTGATGTTGTTGAAGTTTGAAAGGTCGGACGGAAAAATTGGAACAATTCAAGGAAGTCAGAAAATGGCCAAGGAATGTAATCAGCTGGCCGTAAAGCCAACAGCACGCGGTCCAAAGTTGTCCGAGATTAAGGAAGAAGGAGCCTCACTCCCAACATACCAGGTCGGCCAGAAGCGTAAGGCGACCAGGGCAGAGGAAGCCTAGCAACTAATGACTGTCGGCCGGCCAGATGAGTTGAGGCCCCAGCCGGCCGGCAGCCACCAGGATATAGTGCTTGACTCCAACCACCCAGAACGGACAGTTAGTGTCGGCACTATAGCCTTGGAATTGCTTGGGGATGAGTTAGTACAGCTGTTAAGAGAATTCAAAGATGTGTTTGCATTTGAAGTCGGTGAAATGCCAGGAATAAGTCCTGACCTGGCCGTGCACAAGTTGGCCGTGAATCCTTTGATAAAACCCGTCCGCCAGAAGAAGAGAAATCACGGAGAAGAGAGTAATCAGGCGGCCGCAGCAGAGGTAAAAAAGCTGCTGGACGCCGGTTTCATTCGGCAATGCTTTTACCCAGATTGGGTGGCCAATGTAGTTCTTGTGAAAAAGCCGAATGGGACTTGGAGGATGTGCGTGGATTACACGGACTTGAACAAGGCGTGTCCAAAGGATAGCTTCCCCTTACCTAAGATCGACCGTTTGGTTGACTCTACGGCCGGACACGCCCTTATGAGCTTCATGGACGCATACTCCGGATTCCATCAAATTCCTTTGTGGGAAGAAGATCAAGAGAAAACAGCGTTTGTGACCGAGCAGGGGTTGTACTGTTACAAGGTTATGCCATTCGGCCTCAAGAATGCTCCTGCTACATTTCAGAGGCTTGTTAATACGGTCTTTAGAGACCAGCTCGGCCGGAACATGGAGGCATATATTGATGACATGATTGTCAAGTCAAAAGAGCCGGCCGACCATCTCAAGGATCTACGAGAAACGTTCGCCGAACTCAGGCGGCATAAGATGATGTTAAATCCAAAGAAGTGTGTATTTGGTGTTGAGTCCGGCAAGTTTCTCGGATTTTTGATTGATCAACGTGGAATCGAGGCCAACCCTGAAAAAATTCAAGCCGTCCTTGACATGAAGTCTCCAAGAACAATCAAGGAAGTACAAAGACTGACCGGCTGTTTAGCAGCCCTTGGAAGATTTTTGTCAAGATCAGGGGATAAGTGCCGTTACTTTTTTCAAACCATTAAGAAGAAAGCCATGTTCGAGTGGACAGAGGAGGCCGAGGAAGCATTCGTACAGTTGAAAAATCACTTGCATACATTGCCTCGCCTCGTCAGTCCGCTCAAGAATGAGAAGCTGTATATCTATCTTGCCATCTCCGAACACTCTCTAAGTGCCGTCCTTCTTGCTGAAAGGGACGGCCATCAGGTCCCGGTGTATTTTATCAGTCATGTACTTCACAATGCTGAGTTGAAGTACCCCCCAATTGAAAAATTTGGCCTGGCCTTGTACATGGCATCAAAGAAGCTGCGGCCATACTTCTTAGCACATTCAATGGTGGTCTATACAGACCAACCCTTGAAGAAGCCGTTCTCAACATTAGAGGCAAGTGGCCGCATGCTCAAGTGGGCCTTAGAGCTCAGAGGTTTTGACCTTGTGTTTGAACCAAGGAAGGCAATCAAGGGCCAAGCCTTTGCGGATTTTTTGGCTGAAATGACACGGCCTGATCTTCAGCCGGCCGGGGACCAAGTCTGGAAAGTGTTTGTGGATGGTAGTGCAACAGCGACCGGGTGTGGCGCTGGTATTATATGTGAATCTCCTGAGGGAGACAAGTATGAGTACGCGTTGAGGTTTCAGTTCCAAGCGTCAAACAATGAAGCTGAGTACGAAGCATTGTTGGCCGGCCTAAGGATGTGTAAAGCAGCCGGGGCAACCAAAATTGAAGTATGCTCGGACTCCCGGCTAATAGTCCATCAGGTCAATGGTGGCTTTGAGGCCAGGGAGCCGGCCATGATGAAGTACATGCAGCTAGTTAAAAATGAGGCCGAAGGCCTAGAGCTTTTCTCTCTCAAGCAAGTTCCCCGTTCAGAGAATCATCAAGCGGACGCCCTCTCCAAATTGGCTTCCTCGGCGTCATGTGATACTCCAAGATCAGTGTTTTGGGAAGTAAAGGAAAAAAGGAGCATTGATGCCGAGCCCGTTCAGATAATAGATAGAAGTTCAACCTGGATGGACGGAATTACTTCCTACTTAAGGGATGGAATACTTCCGGACGATCCGAAAGAGAGTTGGCTAGTGAAGAGGAAGGCGGCCTGGTTTGAGATGAAAGATGGGGAGCTATTCAAAAGAGCCTTTGTGAAGCCTTACCTTAAATGTATAACTCCTGAAAGAGGGCATGATGTGTTGGATGACCTTCATCAGGGGCATTGTGGTTCGCATATTGGAGGTCGAGCCTTAGCTGAAAAGGCGACACAGTTGGGATATTACTGGCCGAGCCTGAAGTCGGACGCCATGAAAATGGTGAAAAAATGTGACAAGTGCCAGAGATTTTCAACCCTTATTCATCGTCCAGCAAATAGTCTATCAGCCATCAGTAGTCCACTTCCCTTTGCCAAATGGGGCATGGACATTTTGGGACCGTATACTCCTGCATCCGGCCAGAGACGGTATGTATTAGTGGCAGTAGACTACTTCACTAAATGGGTTGAAGCTGAGGCCGTCCGGGGCATTAAATGGACGGATGTGTCAGCCTTCATTTGGAAAAGCATAATCACTCGGTATGGGGTGCCTCAGTCAATGGTGTTCGACAATGGACCCTAGTTTGAGACGCGTCAACTCAAAGAATGGTTGGGAGACCAAGGCATTACCCATTGCTTTGCCTCGGTCGGCCGACCACAAGCCAATGGTCAAGTTGAGGCCTATAACAAGTTGATTTCAAATGGGATCAAGCGCAAGCTTGAAAAGGCAGGCGGCCTATGGGTAGACGAGCTGGTTAATGTGCTATGGTCCATACGGACAACAGCAAAGAGTTCTACAGGGGAGACTCCATTCTTTTTGGTCTATGGAGCTGAGGCTGTACTCCCAATTGAAATGTACGAGCCCACTTTGCGGGTAATGCTTTATGATGAATCGGCCAATTGGGAGGCCATGAAGACCGCCCTAGATTTCCTTCCAGAAGCTAGGGGCAATGCGGCGCTTAGGCATGAAATTTATCGCTTAAGGATGACAAGGGCATATAACCGCCGAGTGTCTAAGCGGCCGCTCAAAATGGGGGATCTAGTGTTGAGAAAAATGGAAGCTGTTGGCCGTGCCAATGAGGACGGCAAGTTGACTCCAAACTGGGAGGGACCGTACAGAATCAGGGAAGAAGTCCGAGACGGCACATATCGCCTTGAGGCAATTGATGGCCGTCAGATCCCACGGACATGGAACACTGATAACCTGAAGAAGTATCATGTTTGAGTTTTGTTTCTTTAAGTACTTAGCCAAAAAGCTGTTTATACAGCTAGGTCTATTGACCGAGCCTTGTAATTAAAGCCGTACGGCCACAACAATGTAATTTTGACAAAAATTAATGAAGAGTCAGGCATTGATGAATTATTTGTTGTTTTTATGATTAAAGGCCGAATGAAATGATTTACTGAGTTGCTTCCAATATAGTAACACGGCTTATCATTCTTTTTGAATGGCCGAGTTAAAAAAGGAAGCGAGGTTGCTTCCAATATAGTAACACGGCTTATCATTCTTTTTGAATGGTCGAGTTAAAAAGGAAGCAAGGTTGCTCCCAATATAGCAACTCGGCCACAAAAAAAAAAAAAAAAAAAAAAAAAAAAAAAAAAAAAAAAAAAAAAAAACTGATTTAATTCAGAGATCAATGCGTCCGCCCAATTCTAGGCGGACGATTGAGGCAAGGTATTCCGAACTTGTGTAGAAAACAAGTCTCCTTTACAAATAGGGCAAGGGCATACCTAGGCATTTAGCCCGGCCAATCAAGGAATCTCTGAGTTGAGATAATACTTAGGATTTCTAGGGTACGTCCGAGCGATAGATTCAACGGACTACTCGTACAATGATAGCCGAACGGCCAATTAAATTAATTCGGTGCTTCACCTAGCCCAAGGGCAATCATTACTATGATTTGATTAACTTGCTAGCCGTCATACCCTTTTAAGGCATAAAAACTACCAAGTTAATCAAACCACTTAGAAAATGGACTAGGCGAACACCGAATAAAGGGGCATACCCCTAAGAACGTACGAAAAGGCATAATACCGAGACGTACGGAAAATGTGCAAAAGCAGAAAATTTGCAAAACTGCTAAGTATGAAACAGAAGTAAAAGCCGCCAAAAAGGCGGACAAAATTTTCATTAATAAGACCGCACAAAGGCGGCCAAAATGTTTACATAACCGCTCGAACAGGCGGCCTCAAAAAAAAAAAAAAAAAAAAAAGAGAAGTACAAAATAAGCTAAGTACACAGTAAGCTGAAAAGAAAAGGAAAGCTGAACAGACGGCTGCTGGAGGACCTGAGCTCTACTTAGCCGTATTATCTGTGGCAGGCTCCTCCGCTGTCTTGGCGTCCTTGGCCGGGGCATCCTCTTTGTCCGCCTCCTCCTCCTCCTCATCCCCTTCCCCTCCGGACTCGGGGGAAGTAACTACTAGTTCTGGAGGAGGCATGCCGGCCTTCCTTGCCTCTTCTTTAAGGCAGACGTACTGAAGCCGCTTCTTGAAGCGTTCCTCGTAATAGGCGGCTTCACCTTCGTCCACCATCAAGTTGAAGGCATCAAAGAAGTATGCCTTAAGCCTGTCTTCAGCATTTTGCTCGATGCGGATGACTTCTTCAACGCTGATCGGCCGAGGAGTTTTAAGTTGCTCCTCATAATCCGCAAGGGACTTCTTTAAGGTTTCCACCTCGGCCTTCAGCGCGTCCGCCTCATCTAGCGCAGACTTGAGGTTGGCTTGGGCCAACTTCAGCTCACTCTTCAGTGCCTCGGACGCCTCGAAGCCCAACTTCCATTTTTCCTTTTCCAGGACGGCCTCGTCCCTTTCAACCCTCATGGCCTCCCTGGCCAAGGACTCCTGTTCGAGTGCCTTGCCCAGTTTGACCAGGTCCTCTGTTTGCCGCGCCGCTTTGTCGGACAGCGCGGTTATTTGGGTCTCAAAGTGTACCCTCTGGACGGCGGCCGTCCCAGTTACAGCATCCTTGGCTTTCCTGACTTCAACCCAAGCATTCTTCAACCGTTCGTTCTCCTTGTCCTTCCAATCTAGGAAGGCGTTCAAACGGAGGAAGAGCTGCGGACAGAAGGAAGAAACTTAGTCAAAAATGTGGAAAAATTGGCTAAGTGTTGGAAAGCAAAAACATAAGGAGATAGAAGTATACCTCGGCGCTGCAGTTTAGCATGGGGCCGAGGAAGCCTTCGTTGATCCCCCGCAGCTTATCACGCTGCGCTTGGGGGACCGCGCGAACCATGGCCTCGCGCATGGCCTTCCTGTCCGCGCCAGTCAGTGACTGGCCGGGTACCTTCAACTGCATCTCCTCTGATATATCTGCGGACGACCGTGTAAGAAAAGTTAGCTAAATTTTACAAGTAAACAAAGACTTATAAAAAGTGAGAAAAAAGACGGCTAACCAGTGGAGAAGGTTGGAGGAGAAAGATTGGTGGGAGGAGGCGGTAAAGGAGTTTCCCCCTCCTCCGGACGGCTCCCTTCAGCATCACTGGACGGCGGGTTGACCAGCACCGTCCCGATCCAGCGACCGGTCATTTGTTCTGGGGTTAATCTATCCCCACCGTCCGAAGGGACGGACTCTTCGTGGACCTGATCAGCAACAGGTTCCATGGGCTTGGAGGCCCCGCTTTGTGTCAGCCGGGGTTGTTCTCCTTTAGACTGCGTTGTAGCAGTCTGCGACTTTGCCATTGCCGCCGCTTGAGAAGACGGCTTGGAAGCAACCGTCTTTCTCCTCTTGGATGCGTTCGCATCAGGAGTGGACGTGGCCGGCTGCTTCCGCCTGGCCTTCGGGGTAGAGGAGGAGGTCTGCAAAAATACCAAGTTAGAAAATTTTGATGGCGTCCGTGCGATTTGGGAAAGGAACTCCCTTCCAGCATGCGTGAACGGACATAAAGCGTCCGTGCAAACTCAGGAAGTAGGTTCCTTCCAATATAGCAGAACGGACACATTAAGGAATGAGAAATTCAAAAAATAAACTAAGTGTTTACCTCTTTGAGTTGCTCGTACATCTTGAAACGAGCCTTGTATCTGGCCAAGTCCACCTCGGACATCTCAACCTCTGCTTTTTGGGCCGAGTCAAGCATAGCGTACGCCTCCGCTGCAAAAACAAAAAGCAAAGTGTTAGAAAATTTTTCTAAACAACTCTACATGTGTACAAAAAAGGGTCTATATTTCTAAATGTCCACCTTGGGGCATGTTCTGGTACAGGCCGTACGCAGACATAAAGACAGGGTCCCTAAGCCAATTGGCAAGAGGAACCCAATGGCTAGGGACCCGTTCAGTTTTTTTGCCCTGCTTGACTCGGTTGACCTTGAAGTACTCAAGCTGGTGTTCGTGGTTTGGGTGGATGGGCGGCTTGTCAGGCTTGTGGTCTCCGCGTCCGAGTTGAATAGGCTCTGGACGGCACCTGTTCATGCGAAGGTTGAACTCCGCATCTTGAGTTTTGATGCGGTAAAAACGGTGCTTCCAGTCCCTCCATTTGCTGACACGGTCGACCACGACCATATAATCCCTGGTTGAACTCAAGATGAGCCAACCATCCACGTCTTTCTTCAGTCGAGTCAGTGAGTGCATCTCACAGAAGACCGCAAAGTCTGGCGTGAATTTTTTGGCGATGCACGTCACCAAATACCCAAAAATGTTCAACCAACTGTTTGGCGTCAGTTGGAAGAGGCCGATGTCATACTCGTCCAGGAGAGTCCGGACGAACGGGTGAAGAGGGAAGCGAAGCCCCACGTCCAAGGCTGCCCTATAGACGCAAAACGCTCGTTTGCGCGGCTTCTCCTCATCCCAGGTAGCCACAGCAATGGCCTTCCTGGGGACTTGAATTTCGAATCCCTCCCCCAAATGGAGGGACTCCTTATACTTCTCAAAATCCTTCTTTAAAAACTTCAGGGCTGTCTCCCCAACTGTACAGGCGTACGAGTCCCTGAAGTTATCAATGTTGGCGACAGTTTCTTCGGCCGTCGCCTCGCCTTCAGCCGTCTCACCCACGGCCTCTTTCTCAACTTCTCCCTCTTCCACTTGGTGAGAAGGGGCACTCCCAAACTCCGAAGACAGCACTCTGTCCAAATCTGCTGCCTCGGCCGAGCTTCGGCCCCTTGAGCTTGGAACGCCCATTGAAGAAGGAACGTCCTCCTCGACCATTGGACGCTTGCCTTTATCGCAGCGTCCTCCCCATTTCCCGAAGGAGGGGCGTTGCGAATAGGCAGGGCGGACGGTTCGCGGATTGAGATTCCGGTTAAGGGTCTGTCCGCCCCACCCAGTTGAGGCCGAGGTTGAGAAGAAGAGGGGACGGACGAACCAGAAGCGTCCGCCCTAGGATTGGAAGGGTTGTCTTTGCAGGCTACCAGTTCGGCCCCATCCATGACTGAACTGGCAAATTGAGGGAACCTAAGTTCCGGAGCAGGTGCGGACGAGGCGCCTTCAGCTCGCAGGCGTTCCTCGAAGGAAGAAGTGACCTCCACGGCCAAGTGATGAGAGCCAGTGGAGGCGGTCGTTGTTTGGGTGGTGGAGTCAGTCTCCACCATTGTACTTGGGTCACTAGGGTCATAAGGGACCCTAGGATGAACCAGACTTCCGTCTGGGTTCCTGGCCGCGTGAAGCTCACGCGTACGCATGGTTCTTGCCATTGCCTGTTGGGACAGAGAAGAATAAGTGGGGGTGAGTATGTACGCATCAGACATAGACTCACTCCAAGGAGGAGACAACTCTTCTCCGTCCACTCTAGATTCCTCAGTCCCAGGCGAACGGCCGGCCTCATGAGAAGAGTCGGACGAAGCCGAGTATGGATCCAGAATTGAAGTAAAAGAAAAAGAAAAAGAAAACAAGTAAAAGAGAAAATGTAGACGGCCTACCTCTGTACGTTCTGAAAGTTCTGAAGGTGGTGGTGAAGTTCTTGAAGATTGACCGGAAAACTCAAAAATGCCCGGAAAACTCAAACTCACGGCGGCGCTCTTGAAGATTAAGGGAAAAATAACTTTCTCTCACTAGAACGCTCCGACTTCTCTCTAGAATTCACAATTGGGTAAAGTGTGAAAATGAGAATTCACCTCCCATATTTATAGAGTGAATTCATGAGGGCAAAATGGTAAAACCGTCTTTCCCGCCTAAACATTCAAACGGTAATTTCTTGAGAAATTACTCGAAGAAAGGGCCAGGACGACGTTAGGGTTCTGTTAACTTGTGAAAAAGACCAGACGAACAATTAACGGCACGTTAAAGTGAATTTTACACCTTCAACACTTAGTCTCCAAAAATTGAGAAAATCTACGAGGAAAAGCGTCCGCCCAGTTCTCAGACGTACGAAGCATGATTAGAAAGCCAGGAAGTACGTCTGAAATCATGGAAGCCCAGATTACCCCAAAGAAGATATGTGGCCGTTCTGGGTGGTTAGGAGATAAGCTCCTCCCAGAGTATCAGAACGTCCAGTCTCATTGCTGTGGCCGTTCTGGGTGGTTAGGAGATAAGCTCCTCCCAGAGTACCAGAACGTCCAGTCCCATTGATGTGGCCGTTCTGGGCAGTTAGGAGATCAACTCCTCCCAGAGTATCAGAACGTCCAGTCTCATTGATGTGGCCGTTCTGGGCAGTTAGGAGATAAGCTCCTCCCAGAGTATCAGAACGTCCAGTCTCATTGTTGTGGCCGTTCTGGGTGGTTAGGAGATAAGCTCCTCCCAGAGTACCAGAACGTCCAGTCCCATTGATGTGGCCGTTCTGAGCAGTTAGGAGATCAACTCCTCCCAGAGTATCAGAACGTCCAGTCTCATTGCTGTGGCCGTTTTGGGTGGTTAGGAGATAAGCTCCTCCCAGAGTACCAGAACGTCCAGTCTCATTGATGTGGCCATTCTGGGCAGTTAGGAGATCAACTCCTCCCAGGGTATGAGGTCGTCCAGCTTGAAACAAGTGGACGACCACATGAATTTAGAGGTTAAGCCTCTCAGAGTACGAGAGCGTCCAGTACGAAATTTGGACGTCCAGATAAGCAAAAAGCCAAGCTCATTCCAGACTACGAGAACGTCCAGGGCAAAATATATGGACGTCCACGTAGCAAAAAGAGCCTTGAATCAAAAGTATATGGACGTCCAGGGCAGATGGGAAGCAAACCCAACCCAGAGTACCAGGACGTCCAGAGTGCAAGATCAGAGGAGGCGACCAGTAAGTGTACGAGCCACCCCCTCTGAGGGGCAAATGTTAAGGGTAAAAATACCCCAGGTACGTGGCCCAATCTCATAGTGACACGTGGCCCAATAAACAGGCGACACGTGGCCCTATGAGAATGTGACACGTGTCCACTTGTCATGGTGACACCTGTCAGCCATCTCTAAATGCCCCAATGCTGCAATCAGAATGAGAAAAGAGCTCTGATAACCTCAGGCCCAAATCCCGAGAAAACCTTGAAAGCCGTAAAACGGCGCCCCCCACGACACGTGGCGACCTCTGATTGCGCAGCCAATCACGTCACGAAATTCTAGGGCATAAACCCTAGAGGGGTACATGTTCCCACCCTTATAAATACCCCAATCATTTATGATGGGAGGGTGGATTGTGACATAACATAGATATAGAGCATTAAAGAGCTCCAATTTCTCTCTACTTTCTCTCTCTAGCCTTTTCCGTTTCCGTTCACTAACTTGAGCGTCGGAGGCGAATATTCCGTACACCGGAATATTCGTTATTTTGCAGGTGTCTTTGTCAGCAGAGCGTGACCAGTATCCGAGGGAATCACAAAAAACCCCGAAACAAGTTTGACATGACATGACTTTTTTTGGGTATATTCCACGTATGGCGGCTAACAACTGTAGGTTGTTATAATTCTTCCAAATAGTAATTTGAATCATTGGAACAAAGTAAATCGCCTAATTATTTATGTGTGCCTCGGGTGAATTTGAGTTTAATTTTGGCTCAAGTTTAGATTATTTAGGTTAATTTCAACTTTCGCTTTGATTAACTATCTAGCTATGGGTTATCTTTTTTTTTATTTTGGATCACATCATTTGCGTCTATGCAAGGTCATATTTTTGCCATGTGTATATGCTAAACATAGAGATACACATATGAATTGGAATCGCGAAGAAGTACTTAAATAATAGTTCTACAATAAGGGTTTGTCCAAAGATCTCGAGTTTGGACCACCTTAACCAAAGGCCTTGAGTTCAGATATCTCCACATGCTATAAGAGTATCCTGATACTCAGAATGTGTCCTTACTCGAATTCATATTAGTCAAGATATAATAAGTAGTTCTGGATTACATAATCGAGTTTAGTTACGTACCTTTTAGTAAAAAAAAAAAAAGAAAAAAAAACTATGATTCCATCCCAATGATTTCCCTTGGGATGAAAATGATTTAATTAATACTTCATATAAAGTAAACAAAATTTAAATATGGTTGGACTTTGCCATAATCACAAGAAGAAAATTGCACCATTTATGAAGATATGCCTCCCCATGCTCCCACCGGTCTTTATACTACAATATATATAAGAACAACATACATAGCTTTCAATTCACTACTCACAAGAAATCATACTACTCCCAACTTTTATCATAAATGCTTTTCATACATTATTACTAACCTTTTTTTTTCCACAACTTTCCCAAGTACACTACTTCAATTCTCCCATTTATTTCCACCACCTTTCATCTCACTTATACGATCAAATATATATAACACCAACATTACAACCTTATATCACACAAAAAGTTGTCCCTCGTATCATATTGGCAAACATACACGGTCAAAATGGGAAAAACATTCGAAGAGATAAAACATACAACGGTCCAAGTAAATGGCATAAACATGCATTATGCTGAAAAAGGTGAAGGACCAATAGTTTTACTACTTCATGGTTTTCCAGAGTTATGGTACTCTTGGAGACACCAGATTACTGCCCTAGCATCCAACGGTTACCATGCAATTGCCCCAGATCTAAGGGGTTTTGGTGATTCTGATATTCCACCTTGTAGTTCAAATTACACTTGTTTTCATTTAGTTGGTGATCTTATTGGGCTTCTTGATCTACTTGATGTGGATCAAGTCCTTCTTGTGGCCCATGATATGGGTGCTATGGTGGGCTGGTATCTCTGCATGTTTAGGCCCGATAGGATTAAGGCCTTTGTCTCTCTTTCGGTCCCGTTTCGGCCCAGGAACCCTAAGTTGAAGCCCATTCAAACTCTCAGAGCTTTTTTGGGTGATGATTACTATATGTGCAGATTTCAGGTTAATTCTTCTCTTACTTTTCTATTTTACTTAATTAGCTTCCTTCTAATTTGCTTAATTATTGTTTTTATTATATGGATTGTCATGAAGTTAAAGATAAGTTGTTTACTTTCCAGCTAAGCTCACCATATAGTCACTAATACCTTGTTGTGTTCTCGACTTTACCAGCTAAGTTTGTAACAAGACATAAGCAAAACGACTTTACCAGCTAAGTTAGCAATCGACATACGTTTTCTTTTCTTTTCCGCCTTTTTAAATTAAATATACATTTTTAAATGTCAACTAGTTTGTTCGATTAAGTGGACCCATCCACTTTGTCTTTGTCAATTGATATATTTTTAAAACAAGATTTTGTATGAACTTTCTAAATCGTTTACTTAATTGAATGAACCGCACATTAACTAGCTAGGCATTACTATATTGGTGTATATAGTGGTCACTTATCTCATAATGCCGAACTGTATTATCGAATAATAAAAAGATAAGGAAACCACAATAATGTTGCCAAGTGCCAACCATGAGATGGTGATGCATAAGACTTTTTTAACATCTAAATATCATGGCTGAATTTGTATGCTACCACTTTAACTTCCATCAACTATTGGCTAACAACTTCCTCCCTTTAACATACATCTCTTTCTATCTTAATCATTTACTCTCGAGTCTCCAATCCACATTTCTTAAAGGCTAAATGACTAACATGTTAATTATGATCGTAATTATTTTAACGTGTTAAAGTTCACTGTTTTCCTTTGAAATAAAAGTGGTAGAAACTGTATCCCATGTACTATTTGGATATTCAAACCGCATGTTGAATTTTCATGTACTATTTAGATATTCAAACGGCATGTTGAATTTTGCATTGATTGATGATTCAACTTCTTTATTTGAAAATTCAAGGTCCTCCTTCTATTCTATATTATCTAGAAACCTATTAAATTTTTTACGTAAAAATATCAATACACTATTACTGCGTACGAATTATATGTTTGATTATAAATATTCAAAGAGAGGTGGGGGAGCCAATAGCAGAATCATTTCGGGTGATGTCGCATAAATATGATGCTAGTTCATGAATGTGATATTAATGACATTAGGCAATTTGGTACAATTGGTCTAATCCGTGAAACTTGAACTGCGTTGCATGGGCTCCATTTCTGCTACTACTTCAACCCCATTTAGAGTAAGATTATGTCATGCGTGCTAATGTGCTATCAATGTATGCCAACCAAGGCAGCTCAATAGCAATTGCAATGTCGGTTTTTATGAATTATCCGCTCAGCCCCTTAATGTTTGTCGTATATCATAAGTTTGTGCCTTTTTTAAGAGTTGTATTGAGTTGATAGGTAGTTTTAACTTTTAACATTTTACCTTCATGTGACATAGGAAAACAATATAGAAATCATGCATGCAAATCAAGAAGAAAATTAGGATTTCAAAACAAAAAAAAGACAAACTTAATTTTGAAAGAGACTTTGTTTTCACTACGCATTTTGTAAGAAATTTTACTAATTAAACGTTGTACATTTTGTCTAATTATATACGAAGTACTTATTTATCGAAAAAAAATGTTAATCTCAATTTGAGATGTTAAAGCAATAAAAAAGAAAAAAATGGATAGAATACAAAGTTTGATTTGAATTACTCCTGTTATAATAGCTGTCTTTAAATTGCTATTTTAAACTTGACCAAATAAATAGGTTTGACCACTGGGTCTAGTTCACTTGTTCCTGAAACCTGACTATGTATTTATTCTAGCTGTATAAGTAAATACTGTATCATCTGTAAATAATACAACCAACTTCTTTATTGCATACTCAGACAAAAAAATCCCCTTCTTTAAATAAAGTAAAATATTTTTCCTAAAGCATTTGTACCTTATATGTGGAGTCAATTTTTTTTTGAAAAAAATTTCAACCCACTTGATCTCAACAATTAACTACTTTGAACTACTCCACAGTACTAATTTAATTTCCTAATATTATATACGGAGTAATTTTTAAAATGGTCATAATATATATGCAATTTAATTTAATCATTTAATTTCCTAAAATTATATACTTTTCAAAACAGTCATAACGTATGCAATTGTAAGATCGGGTTTGCAGACATACAAGAATAATCTAAAATGCATGACAAAATCATATTTTGTAATGTTTGATATATGTGTAATAGTTTATCTTTATTTCATTATTAGTGTTGCATGTGTTCTAATTATATTTGCATTGAATACATCTTGGTGAGAGTTTAAGCCTATGCATTTAGCCATTTAGGTCATTAGGTGTGTGTGAACGTCTAATTAGAATTATTATCTTCAGATTGCAAGTTGTATGATGATTGAAATGTACAAGTATGTGTTTTGCATTCATTGCACACAGTATATGACTATTATGAACGTTCATCCATATGTGTTGTCTAAGTCTCAATTCGGCTAACCTATATTAAAACTAATAAATAAATAAGTCTCAATAATTCGGCTTAATTTTAAGCGTATACCTCCTAAAGTTGGGATTATTTAAAAATAATTGATAGTTGACAATTTTTCGTCATAATTTTTTTAGTGGAGAGGATTTTTCGTAGTAATCTAACATTGTTTAATTTTGTAGGAACCTGGAGATATTGAAGCTGAAATAAAAGAATATGGTGTGAAGCATGTCCTGAAGAAAATTCTGACGTCACGTGATCCAGGAGCACCAATGCTGCCCAAAGGAAAAGCTTTTGGTGACTATCCTGATAATTCTATAACCTTGCCTTCTTGGCTGTCTGAGGAAGATATCAACTACTATGCCTCCAAATACGAACGCAATGGCTTCACCGGTCCTTTAAACCACTACCGGAATTTGGACTGGTATGGTGGCCTCAACCTCGATTAATGTTATCTAATTTAACCGCATATTATACTTTACAGTACGAAGTTATTTTAGAACAGAGGGAGTATTATACTTTACAATAGTAAAGTGAGACTTGACTGCTCAAAGCTGATTATTTCCGATTTTTTGTGGATATTTGATGTAGGAACTGGGAGCTGACAGCGCCATGGACAGGCGTGCAGGTGAAGGTACCAGCGAAGCTAGTCGTGGGAGACTTGGACATGGTGTATAATATGATCGGGGTAAAGGAATATGTGCACAAAGGAGGGTTCAAGAAAGACGTGCCTTTGCTCGAGGAAGTAGTGGTTTTGGAAGGAGTTGGTCACTTCATTAACCAAGAGAAAACTAAGGAAGTTAATGAGCATATTATCGAGTTCTTTAGCAAGTTTTAATCCTTAAACTTGTCTTTGTGTTTCTTATGTATGGGTGGTACGAAAATCGTTTGTTTAAATGTAGTATGGTTGATGGTTCTTCTGAACCTTTTATCGATCGTCGTGTGTTTTCTCCTAAACAATAAGAAACTCTAGGTTCAATGTTATGTTCTTGTACACTGGAGTAGAGTACTCTTATTGTAGATTTGCAGTACTAATGTAAAAATGTGTAGTTTTATTTATTCATTCTACTGGTCCAAGTGGTCAATACTATTAGTCTTATATGGTATATTAAGTTTGTGTTTATATATATACAAATGTCTTTGGTTATAACTTATAATAGCATTGCCACTGTCACGATACAAGTCACTGCATGCACAGCTCCAAGAATGAGCTCTCCGCGCCTATGCCAGCTACCATACCAGACATGCAGACAGTCGAACACACAGGATGTCTGTGGCTGGCATATATGCCCTTCACACATGCACATGTTTGGGAGCACCATTTTCTTGTTCTTGATGAGTTAATGCAAGATAGCAAAACTGGATTAGCCTAAGCAGTACTCTATAGTCTATACTTCGTATAAAGTACTAGCACTTCATATTCATTAAGGTTCCAAATTAAGAATTTTAAATCTGGTAAAACAATAGGTAAATACTAAATAGTAAATACTAAACAGCAGGTCCAAAGCCACAAACCTAATTTGTTCTGCACTCGACCTCCAAGTATAGCTTATAAACACAAATTCTGGAAATCCATTGTTCTTAAAATGCAGAAACTGTTCTGAAAGTAATAAAACAGAATGCAGTTCTAGGTGGTTATTCTTCCAACTTTAACCCCTTTCTCATCACATCCCCAATAATCACCTCCCACCGCCCGGCGCCCAGCACAGCCTACTTCACTCTTTTCGCTGCCATCATAATCTATAGTCCAGCACAACACCATCAGTGAAAGAACACTACTGCCAAAAAAACAAGACCACAGACAACCATTGTCGGAAAAGCAACGTCATAGGCGACAGCACAGCTGCAATTATACATTCATCTCTACTTCGTCTCTCATTTCACCCATAATTCCATAAACCATAACATATTAGTAGTATACATGGTGTACTTGACCACATACAGAAGATATGAAATCTACAAGAGCTCACCTAGTCACTATTTAGTGGTAGGATTAATAGGAGGAAATTTATGATGTGTAAGAGAATGGGACAAAGTGGGGAGACACAAGAATTAAAACAAATTCATGATGCTCAGATCATACAATAAAGAACTGTGTGTGGGAGAAGGGAAGCAAGATCTGCAATGGATAGTTGAATTCAGTAACATGAATAGTATTTCGGCTAAAAACTACCAGTGATAATAAATACAAAATATGAGGAAAAAAATTAACCCCAAAATGAAACCTCAAAACCTTTCCTGCTTCAACTCCCTCTTACCCATCTCATCCTGTTCATTATCCCAATGCCATCTGCAACTACAATTCAAAGTTCGAAAAATAGCAGCTCAGGCTAATCAGCTATTAACACCTCATGTTAGCCAATCAAGGCAAAATATAAAGCAGCAAAGTAAACAAAAACAAAAGGGATAAAAGACTATCTCAAAATAAAATGCCTTGCATGATATTTCATAAACAGAACTACAATAACCAAAAAAGAGTAGAATCACAGTAGAGGTAGAATTAAGAGAGTAATAAAAATTAAATCTTGCCAATGATAGCTACTAACTCCAGCAAAACTCGAATAGCTGCAACTGGAAACAAAAGAGCTTTAAGAACAAGGTGAATAACTTAATTCCTGTATCCTCTGCTGTTCCTCCTTCCTCTAGCTTTCTCAAACTTCCTACCCTCTGAACGCACATATGGCTTAGTGTGACTGTGTGGAACACCAGGAGCTTTGCCAAAGTGCTTAACTGCCTCTCTGGAATTCTTTGGCCCTCTGAGAAGAACCTGCAAACAAAACCAGAAATTACAATCTCACTTAAACACATATAAGTGTCAAGTCTCTATATTTAGAACCATTCCAAAAACAAACATAAGCTGAACATAAAAGTTAAGATCTAGCAAGCAACCAGCTTATCCCCGTATCAATTCATCAGAAAATCTGCAGGAATAGCCCAGGAGCCTTCGCATTGCATAAGGCCCTGTCATGCTACATAGACCACCAGAACTACAGTATTTCAAAAGGGCTACTAAAAAATGTATCCTAGGAAAACTAAGTCTCAGAAGTGAGCAGGACATGCAACAATAGTGTGAATTATTATATGACAAGGCCATAAAGAAATACATAGACATCTTTGTATCTTCAATACATCAGATACATTTGCACAAATCGATCCAACAAACTATATCCAACATTAAACTATAGCACACATCAATCCAACAAACTATACCTAGCATCTGGACTTCAGTACAACTAAACTCCTTAGTGTAGTCTGCACTATGCGCACATTTAAATATGGAAATCACAGTATCTACAATAAGCAGTCGCTACGCACTTAATCCATGACTGTTACATGAGAACATAACTTACATTCCGTCACCGCATTGCAACTTCACAGAGGGAACCAGTTCAAAAACATCTTTCATTGGCTACTATTCAAATACTATGTGACAAGAGACATAAGATGATACATATATTTATCAATGATAATAAGTGTGGATTAAATTTGCGTAGGACTCCTTCCATCCATTGTTTTAGCATATTAGGGAAAAGAAAATTTATATTTCAAACAAATCTCCCATAGTTCACTTCTCTTCCACGTTCACTTCATGGCCTACACCAATGGGCAGCTTAGGGCTTGACAACCAAAAGAATTGTTTCTAGAAAAAAGGTAAGGCAGAGGTATCACAAAGAATCTTTAAAAACAAAGAGGCAAGGGAAAGCATGAGGCAGAGGCACACACATGGAAACAACACATAGTTTGCAAGAATTGCATTACTTGGTAATTTTAGGGTTTGTACTAATTCAAAAATTATGTTATTCAATTTTAAATTAAACAAATAGGAGAACATGTTAGTTGGGATTGTTTTGATATAGTGACACACACATCTCAACTCATGAAGCACATAGGTTTCTTGATTGGTTAACAGCTATGAATAAGGGGTGCACATAAGGCATTAAACTTCTATGGAATCACAGCGTTGAATATATCTAACAAATGGCAAGAGAACTACACTCATGTCTACAACGTTTATAGCTTAGGTTGGAAATGGTAGAAATTGAAAGGAATAGATAGTTCAAGCAAAGCTGCACAACTGATTGATATCAACAAGGTGTAAGCAATCCCACATAATCCTGGTAGTCCCAGGAAACAGGAAAACAGTCCTCTCTTTTCCGTCACTAAACCAGCCAGCTCCTTTTCTTAATAGCTTTCTCACTTGCAGTGTGACTTGATGCTAGCCAGGAGAAATCATAGCGTAGAATGTCATTAAGTACAATTGGTTGCCCAAATGCCAAGCTGCCAACTACTGCACCTTATACTACATTGCCTATACAACCTAAGGATGATTGGGTTACAACCCTTAACCAAAATATGCATGCATCTTTCCTTGATACATGCACAGAAATGATAGATATATACAAGTCGCAACATAAAAATAGGAGAATCATTCATGCCTACCTAGCTGAATTCTAATCAGAAGCTATTTTGAAACATACCAAGAAGGCCAAAGACCTAAAGTACATTCTGGAAACAGCAGAATTATGAGCAAAAAGAATGCCCACGAAAGAAAAGCAAGATATCCTGTCACATTTGAGCTCACATACGAAGATGGTCGATATCAAATTCGAGTACACTATACACTAATCCTTCTTACATACTTCCTCCGTTTTCTTTTACTTGCAACACAGCCTTGTGGCACGTGTTTTGAGGTCGAGTTTATGTAATGTAAACGGACAAAATTTTCATTATAATTTTTACAAGTGATACTTAACCATATTCTAATTTTCGTGTAAAAATTATATTGATAAAATCGCTCGTTTACCCTCACTAATCATCTCCTAAAATTGCGTGCTTAAAAGGTGTGTTGCAAGTAAAAGAAAACGGAGGAAGTATAAGAGTAAAGCTGAAACCCAGAAGCAAAATGCATTAACTCATGACAGTAAACAGCTAAATTACACCCCACAAATCAAACCTAATTCTCATGACAAACAATCAATTACACCAAACAAAACAAAACATCAAACAGAAACAATCAACGACATCTAATCAAAACGAAAGATAATTGATAAGGAGTGAGCAACATACAGTGTTCTGTCCAAGAGGAGCCCTAAGAGCAAGCTGATCAAAAGTAAGACATTCACCACCAGCCTTCTCAATCCTTGCTCTAGCAGTCTCAGTAAACCTCAAAGCAGTCACCTTCAATGCCGGAACCTCGTACACTCGAATATCATCAGTCACAGTCCCCACTATCACCGCAACCTTGTCCTCCTAAACCCAATTCAACCCCAATTCAAATTTTCAAAAAAACCAAGAAAACACACAAATTAAGTCAAAACCCAGTCAAAGGAGAGAGAAAATCACCTTCCCATTCATATACTTGATGAGACGAGACAGAGCAAGAGGGGCTTTGTTAGTCTTAGACATGAAAAGCCTCTTCAAAATGACGGCGTTGAAGCTGCTACCAGTCCTACGAACGAGGAATCTGTAGAGCTTAACGAGGAGTTTAAGGTAGACATCGTTGGATTTAGGGGCTGTTCTCTTTGTCTTCTTCGACTTACCTCCTGCCTTCAAATCGATACCCTGTAATTCAACAAAGAAATCTGAGCTAGAGATAAGATGCAACAATGGCGGAAGTTAGAGAGAGGAGAGAGGAGAGAGAAAGAGAGAATCACCATTGTTGATGTTGTTGTCGCCGCTGCTCCGACTTACCTCAAGTTTGTGTTGGGGGCGATGAAATGTCGAAAGAAATTGGGGGATTATTAGGGTTTTTGGTCGACTCTGCTGTGATTGTGTGTTGCTGAGCCTCATCTGTCTTCCTAGGATCTCAATCTCAACCGTCCACGTGTAACTTTTTTTTTTTTTTCAAAACTATTTTTTGTTTAAGTATTACTCCGTATTATTTAGGTTCAAAAAAATATCTCGGGTCATTACATAGAAGTTAAATTGTAATAGACACTTAGGGCCTGTTCTCATACGTTTATTTTCAATTCAGCTTCAAAATTCCTTCTCTTATAAATATTCATTTCAGTTCAGTTTAGTTCAGTTCAGCTTAGTTCAGTTCAGTTCAGTCAATGAGAATAGGCCCCTAATTTATATCCGTGATTAATTTTGTTATATATGAATATTGTCATTCACTACATATTAATTTTTTAGCTTTTTAAAGAAAATAAAAGGTATAAGAGCATCTCCAATGATTGTAACTAGGGACTTGCTTGCAATTTTTAAAATTCTGTAGCTACTAGCTTGACCATTGGAACTAAAAAATGAAATTAGCTTGGTCATGCTAATTTGTTTGAGAAAAAACATGCCAAAAAAAAAAGGTTTGATAGATTATTAAAATTAAATTTTAAAAGCTAAGTAAGGCTCATTTAAATCACAAGCTATTAGGAGATTGTGTGAGAGATAACTCAAGTGGTTAGAGCTTTCCAATTAGCTTACCATTGGAGTTGTTCTAACAGAGCTTGGTGGTAAGACACTATTTAATGTTAAAATTAGAGTTCTTAATTTTTGCGATTAAGGGAATTAGGGTTCTTGATTTAGGTGATTAGGTTTCTAAATCTCTTTAGGGGTTTAGGGGTTCCAATTTAGAGGATAAGGTAATAACAGTTGTTGATTTAGGGAATTAGGGTTTTATAATTTGGGGAATTAGGGATCGAATTATATATATCAATTTGGAGAATCAGGTTTTATGTATTTTAGTAATTTTGATTTATAAATTCAGAAATTATGGTGTCATATAAATTTGAATAAGGATGGTTAATCATTCAAATTAACGTAGTAGGTTTAAAATTTATTTTTCTATCGTATTTAAATAGGATATCTAAAAAGTGGGGACTCAACGGAATCATTTGTTGGAATCCATTAGTGGATTAGTGCGACTCAATTGTTTAAAGGGTATTTTTTTAGGAAATAAAACTTCAAGGCTAGTTGCTTCTAAATTTAAAGGGTTTTTAATAGGTATAAAAACAAATAAAATAAAAATAATAAAACTTTTCATGTATACTTCATGATTGAATTTTTTTTTTAGCACCACTTTAATCATAGAGTGGGAGTAATTGTGATATTCAAATCATAAATTTCCTCATAAATATATCACCGTGATACCAAAGAAGCAAAGATCAATTTCACTTACATTATTTGCCCTTTGTCACTCTCTCTACAGTCTAGCTAGGCGTATACATCTAAAAATACTAAAGCATATCACTATGATAAATTTGGCAACCCTTGTAGACTCGTGATCATACTACCGAGGATGTGGACTCATTGAAGCACTTGAAACCACGGCTGTCATCAACTCTGGAGTAGTCGAGCTCGAACTCTCAGCATCTGCGTTCTCCTTAGCCAAGCACTCCCTTAATTCAATAACAATGTCACTCATGGTTGGTCTATCTGCTGCATCTAATTCAACACATTTCTTGGCTAGCTCTGTTGCTCTCCATATGGTGTTGTAGTTTTCGCCTATCTCTAGCTGCAGTCTCGGGTCCAATATACTACCTATGTCACCTCTTTCAAAGAGTGGTGTTACCCATTGAACTAAATGGGTGTTTGTATTTTTTATGATTGCTGATTTCCCTGTTATGAGCTCTAGCAGAACAACGCCAAAGCTATACACGTCGCTCTTTTCATTCACCTGTCCGGTTAAATGGTACCTGTATTCATTATAATCATAAACATTAAAACCTTCATATTAGCTTAATTAAATAATATATCGAGTATTTCAACACTAGATACACCACGCTTAATATGTGTAGATATGTCCAGAATTTATATTCAAGTTCAACAATGCAGGATTTGTCAAAAAGTGATCAAACTTAAGGTACATCTACTACAAAAGAGTGTGTGAAATTATATCAAAAATCGATTGCAAGGGTGTGAATGATAGAGTATATAATATAATCTTGGGCCTCAACCATTAGCTTAAGCTTTTGGTTGAGATGGTCCACTAACAGTGAAACAAATAGGCAATGACTCACAACGATATAAATATTCTGCTTCTGGAAGAATGGATTGAGACATTGATCAATTAGATTGACTAGAGATGAAGATAATGCACTTACTGAGGATCAAGATAACCTGTAGTTCCAATGACTCGAGTCTTTAATTTTGAGACATATTCAGCTGGAAATATTTTTGAGAAGCCAAAATCAGCTACTTTTGCCTGGTGATAACCTTGATTTAGTAGTATATTAGCCGGCTTCACGTCTCTATGGACTATTGGTGGGCTGCAACCAGTATGCAAATAATCCAGTCCTGAAAATACAGAGGATGAACTTGTTTAATGCTCTAACAACTAATCTTAATTACTGATAAACAATTTATGAATCATAGTGAAATTTAATTGAAACATGTACGAGTATTGTATTTCATTTACACCTTGAGCTGTATCAAAGGCAATCGCAAGTCTCCTTTTCCAGCTTATGAACACACCTGAATGTCCTGGTCAACAAGAGTACAATAAGGTATTAAATACTGTTGGACAAAATTATAATAACAATTAGTATGATGAAATATGTTTATGATACGGCAACACTTAGAACTAAAATAATTATAAAATTAAGAACCTGAAAGAAGAGCTTTCAAGTCTCCTCCAGATAAGTACTCATAAACAAGTGCCAAGTTGCTGGTTCCTTCTTCGCAGAATCCGATCAGAGTAACCAAGTTTTTGTGATATATCCTCCCTAGCACATTAACCTGTGCCGCGAGCATTTAATTTGTAACTTTGCCTTGTAACAATAACACCATATATATATTTATTCAGGAAAGTTATTAATAGTGTTGGTAAAAAATGAATAACCTCATTGCTAAATTGCTTAGGGGCATCATTTTTTGAGAGCACTTTGACAGCAACTTCCCTGTGGTTGTCACTCAAGCGACCATAATAAACGATTCCATAGCCACCTTCACCTAGCATTCTATTGAAATCATTTGTCATATCCTTTATCTGTTTATAGGTAAATCGCGCCAATTGAAGCCTACTAGCATCTTCAATTTCAGTCTCATCTTCAGTAGCTTCTGCTGCATTGTTAGTCCCACCTGTAATTAGTGTCAATATATTCAATATTTTTGAGGAGTGTACTTGTTGCAGCAACTGATTTTAATTTGTTCTGTAACTTTGAAATGACGAATTTAGTAAAAGTGTTGTAGCTCACCTGATGGCCTACACCGCCACCTCCAAAACCAGAAGGCACCTACGATTGAGAAGAATACGACGACAGGTAATAGCACCTGGAGGAGGACCTTATGGTACTCTGGCACAGAAATTCATTTTTAAAAAATTAAGACAATAATTCAGATGATAATAGGTTGCATAGTATGAAATATTAGCCTTTAAATACTACCTCCGTTATTTTTCAGTTGCAACAAAAGAATGTTTTATGTCTCACAAATAATACCCCTTTGTTACAATTAAAAGTTAGGGTAGTAAGTAAATGATCAGCTTGAGTTTATCACCTGATAGGGGATTCTGCTTATGGGATGAAGGTGGTCCGGTGGGAGAAGGGGATCCAATTAAATCGAATCCGAGATTACAACTAGGCTTAAATACTATAGTGAAGGCCCATTGACTCATCTGACTATATGCGTCGCTTAGGCATTTCTCACAAAGGCTACTACTGATATAAGGACTGCATTGTGCAAAGCCGCGAAGCTTCTGAGACACGGATAGACTGGTTTCGTTTGTGGCAAAACCAAGAGGGTTTTTGTTATTAGCAGCTTTGCTAAAGAGACTAGTCATGGTCTTGTTAAAGAGGTCACGGTGTGGTTCAAGAATGGGGTCGCTTACCAAACCGGTATCATTGTAGTATCTTTTGGGTGGAATCTCTTCGTCAAGGGAGAAGACGGTGTGGTTGGCATAGCGCAAGGTGCAAAACTCGTACCAAACAATTGCTTCTTTCTTAAATTTGCACTTCTGTACAATTGCCTGTACTGCAGCGTTGATGCACCTATGGCACGTGTCGATATCAACATCTCCTCTGCAGAAATACAGAGCAGTGACCTGATTAATACCTGTACTACCATTGGTGAATTTAGAATAGGTTCGTAAGGCAGCATCAGCAAGGAGTCTTGTGAAAAGGGTGTGGTTCAGAGACTCTTCAAACGTGCTGCCTGCGCCGTAGGAGAAGCTAGTAGCCGGGCAATGATGGTATTGAGGGCGTTTGTTGTCGTTGTCTGCATCATATGTGGGTAGATACAGCATCAGAGTGATGCTGATGATTAGGCCCTGCATCTGACCGAGGAAACTCATACTCGAGCTGTTGTTTATTAGCAGA
Source organism: Chenopodium album (assembly GCF_948465745.1). Taxonomy (NCBI): domain Eukaryota; kingdom Viridiplantae; phylum Streptophyta; class Magnoliopsida; order Caryophyllales; family Amaranthaceae; genus Chenopodium; species Chenopodium album. The sequence goes on from NC_137855.1 coordinate 7,055,428, forward strand.
GTTTAATTAGAATGTGCAGCTGAGCTTATTCATATTTAAGTCATTCCTTACTCAAAATCGACAATTTAATTAAAGACAGAGTAAAGATATATTTTGATGAAGCTGATCTTTTCATTACACTCCAAAAGTCGAAACCCTTTAAAAGAAATAACCCGTGCATCGTACGAGCTTCATCTAGTATGGTTATATTACTGAATTTTTTTTTTTTTTGAAAATTTTTTTTACTCTATATAATTGACTAACTAAGTGATGAGCTATTCATTCGTAGTGTCAAATGATTTTAAAGTGAAACTTAATTGGGCTGCGTTAGTGGGCTATTTATACACGATTGAGGGTCTATTCTCTTCAGATTATTTTCAGTTCAGTTCAGTTTCTCTCATAAAATATTCAGTTTAGTTCAGCTTCAATGAATTCTATTCAGTTCAGCTCTAATAAGTTAAGTTCAGCTCATTTCAGTCAATCAGAACAGGCCCTGACCTGATGGCTTCCATACACTTATATTTTGTGCATGAGTTGTGACTAGTTTTGGTGACTAAAACTTTGTAATTTTCAAAATGCAGTACTAGCGATTCTATTAGTTCTTATGGTGTTACTACTCACAATAGCTTCATACGCACCCCGCCAAACTTCATCATCATCTCTATCAACACGACGTTCGAATAGCAACTTAAATACCCTCATCGACTTAAAAAGAGAAGGGTTGAAGATAGGCTATCGACAAGGAGCCTTTGTGAAATCAATGTTGGTTAATAAAGGAGGGATTTCGGAAACAAATTTGAAGGAAATAGAATCCGAAGTCGAAATGCTTAACAAGCTACAGAGAGGAGGAGGAGATGATGGTATCGATGCTGTTGTTGCTGGTACACACCATCTCAAACTTTTCCAAAAAAAACATTGCGATGAATTTACCCTTGTCCAAGATTTTCGTCTCAAATCTGCTGGACTTGGCTTTGTATGTCTCTTTCTCCTCATATTATTCTTCTATCTATTGATTTAATTTATTGCTAATTTTATCTACATGATCAATTCATTCTAGTTTGATTTGATCCAAGGTATGCTTCAAAAAAAAAAAAAATAAAATAAAATAAAATAAAAAATTATCCAAGGTTTGTAAATTATTCTAGGTTTCAACATTAATAATTGACTAGACTTGGGACTTTTACTACATATTTTTGTTTCAAATTAAATGATCTTGATGAACAAATAAGCAAGCGTGAATTACTAGCATGTCAATTAATGTGAGAAAGCCCCGATTTATCACCTTGATTAACAACAGTTGTTTAATTAAATCAACAAAAAAAAAATCCCATCAACATGGCATATTTGTGATTATATTTGTAATTATATCAATAACTGTGGGACTCATTTTTTATTAAAAAAAGTTGTTGATTTATTTACATCGGCTACTTAATAAACAATTCTCAATTGTTTATCAAGGTAATTAACTTTCCTCAAAAAAAAATAAAGGTGATTAACTTGTGATGTAACCGAATTTTATTATGTTGCTTTAACTGTCTCATTCATCATATTGTATGTAGAGTAAGGCCGCAAGGAGAATATTATAATTTTTTTAACCAATACTTTACCCAAAAAAAAAAAAAAAAAAAAAAAAAAAAAAACCCCTAGTAATAACAAAAGTGTAAAGAACAAAAAAGAATGAACGAAAGTGAAAAGCTTAGAGAAAAAACTAAAAGCAACCAACGTACGAAGTATTACATTAGATTCAACATTTTTTACTTTATTTCTTAGAAACAAGATCCATTACATTTTTCTTTAGTTTTTACTTCTATTGTTCCATCTAATTATGATACAATCACATTAATATGATAACATTATGTCTGGTTTTTTCATGCAGGCTTTTCGTAGAGATCAATCTCCTTCTTTTGTAAATTCATTCTCAGAGGCCATTGTACAACTGATTGACACTGGAAATATGACAGAAATTCAAGAGGCGACTATTGGTGATTTGGATAAGATATGTCAAGATACCGCCGGAGCCACGGGTGGTTTCCGATCCACAGTTCAAGATCGTATCTCTATTTGGCTCCCAGTTACGAGTGCCATATTTGTTGTCGTGCTGGTGCTTGTCATGCTTTTATCTTATTGCGGAATACATTGCATGAAGAAATAAGTCACTACCTTAGCTTATATACACAACGCACTTGCCTAGCTTGCTATAAACTTCATCATCCTCTCTTTTAAATAGTTGCATCATTTCTCTTTTGAAAGTCAAACTTTTATTAACAATGAAATATTATTAGAAACATTTCAATATGTATATTTGAAATATTTATTTGTATAATTATTAACACACAATTAAATCTTAAATATATTTATGATCAAACTATTATATTGAAAACCGTGGAAAAAAAATGACGGTACAATTATTTAGTGACGAAAAAGGTATTGTGTAGATATCCTTGTTTGTTATTTGTTATAGGTATAGATCATATCACAACTATGGTATAATACATAGTAGAAAGTGTTTTCATTTTTTTTTAAAGTGTGTTTAGAGACTACCAGGGCAAGATAAGAACTGATCCTAAAATCCCTTGAGACTGAGGGAAGCTTTAACCAATTTAGTTACCCCTAAGTCTTTTTTCATTCTTTCAGTCTCATCCATGTAATCTTAAGGTCTGTTCTCTTACGTTGAAATTCAGTTCAGTTCAGTTGAGCTCAGCTCAATTCAGTTCAATTCAGCTCCTAATTTCCTTCTCTTATAAAATATTCATTTCAGCTCAATTCAGTTCAGTTCAACTCAATTCGGTTCAGCTGAGTTCAGTTAATGAGAACAGGCCCTTAATGTACTCTTTTTTTCAATTACAATTAGATAAATTAGACAAATAATCTTCACAACTATAACATATTGATAGGCCCCTCATTGAAAAAACTGTAAAACACATATATGTAAGATGTTATGAAGAAAATCTAATGCGGAACATGCAACATTGTTGCAACTTTGCTATAGAAAATCTAATGCGGAACATGCAACATTGTTGCAACTTTGCTATAGGAAAATGTATACATAGTATTTGATTCAATTGACATGTATCCCTATTCCCTAGTAGCTAGTGATAACTGATAAGTCTTGTTTGTCCGTCCCATCATGCCTACCGCAACATCTACCTCATATATTGACTTATAGAGGTAACAACTTAGAAGAAGGGATGCGATCGTACGGAGATCCTTGCGTTTACTCTATTGAATAGTGAATATGAGCTCGCAACTCCCAATTAAATATAGTGACTTTGGCAATGGAACACTCTTTCTGTGAATGTCATCACATATTCATATTGCTCTCACAAAGAGTGCTAATATCAAATCCGATTATCCGATAGTGTGATACATAGCAACATAGCATTGACTTAATAAAATTCCATAAAAGAAAAAGAGAAATAAATTAATGTGCTTATCATCACTGATTATTTAGTGATAGGATACAAATTTGAGCAACAGATGCTAACTATTTAAATGGACTACACATGACAAAATGGCCGCAACAAGATGATGGAAAATTTTATCCTCTCAAACGTAAAATAACAAGGGAAAAGGGGCCCAAACGAACAGCAAGGCATGGATTTTATAATTGCTGATTGCTCTTCACACACCATCAATCTAAGCGTTCCATCTGCATAAACATGAGCACAGGTAAAATTAAAATCTGATTTCAAATTCAGTTGTTCTTTCTCCTTAAAGACTTTGATGTATGGGCATGGGATTTCATGTGTGCACAGAGAAGCGGGGGAGGGAGGGGGGGGGGGGGGATATGAGCAAAAGGTTGTATGATACATAAGGCATCTCTACTGCAAAATCCCATAATGATAAAACACTTCCAAATGCAGTAAGTTAAACTTTTAAGATTTTACTTGCACAATTTACACTACCTTTTAGCTAAAAACTCTAATGAATGACTTGCCAGAGGCATGACCACATGGTAGGTAAGAGAGAAGGATAGTTATAGTCTTGTGATTCAATTCAGTACTAAAAAAAGACTCCCCAGTCAAATGACGCTCATTAAAAAGGGCAAATAAAGTTCATATGAACCCATGCAACTATGCAAGTTCAGCTCCAAATAACATTACTTAACCAGTGGAGTTCACCATTCTATAGCAACGGTAATTAAAGCTATATACAGTAAATAATTATGGGTTATGATGCAAGTATCAAACGATAGAGCTAATAAAATGAGAAGATATCTGCATTCAGAGAAACCATGCGATGGGAGGGACAGAGGAAGACATAAGTAGAATACCTTCCATAGGCCGTCATTGAGATAATGCAGATTGTCTACACCAATGCCCTTGTTGATAGTTTTTCTGCATCAAGAAGGTGAGCTCTAAGCAATTTGCATATGGGAAAATTATACTGATGACATATGCCATGTACTATCTTTTTCTACATATGCCGTAACTCTCACATGGATACAAAATAGACAGCAGCTGAAGGAGACTATATACACAATAAAAAAAAAGTATGACATTCAGATGAAAAATGAAGCAAAAAATTGAAAATCATCACATGCATAGATAGAAAGCACAAACACTTAACTCTCACAAAAATATTAGACTTTTACTAAGTTGTACCGATACTGGTTTTGATTATGAACATAAAATCTAAGATCACAACATACATATCAATAAAAACATGGAAAACAATGACATTGTCTGATGGTCTTAACTTTGTTTAGCCCCACTTCCAAGATACAATTTCACAAACCAGCAGTACTCTAAGAAATGATCATAGCATGAAACTTACATATCTTTTGCGGACATTTTTGTGAAGCCAATAGCAAGAGCATGCTGCTTTCCTTCAGCCATTATAGCCTGAGATATTAATTACAAGAATTAAAATCACATAAGATGGAGCATATAATATTCAATTATTATCTTTTTTTTTTTTTTTTTTTTGAAACAATATTCAATTATTAATTATCTAATGCATGGACCTTCATGGATAGATCACTGAAATTTGCACTGATGGATTTCAAGCATGAGGAGACATACCACAGGCCTCTCGCTCCCAACTTCTTCATCCAGAACACCGCCAGGTGACGTAAGACCAGGACACATGATATTAGCACCAGAAAAAACAAATTTAATAGCCCCCCTATCTACTTGAAACTTCTTCATTATATTAGGATCTGCAGCAGAATAAAATTGCCAAACCATTAAAATCTTAAGATTGATTATTTAAAATGTCTGATTTACACAAATGACCCATAATTCAGAGGGGCCTTCTTGAGCCAGTCAGCACCAACCTATATAGAAATGTAAAAGGGAAAAGAAAAAGAAAGAAAAAAAAAAGGAGAAGAAATTCTGGTATGGTATATACACTCAAACCAAAAATATCTATAGAGCAATGCCGCAGGAATAAAACAGCATTAACGATTAACCCCAGTAGAAATAAGGGGCCAATAAAAGTAAATTTTGACAAGACACGAAAATTGTAAAGTAGAAATATGTCACCTAGACTACAACCATAAATTTTAAAATTAAACTTCACAATATAAAGCAAATTTCTAAATCCAAGCTTACATTGATGAAGAAGTCGTAGAGTTGGCATATAAGGTCCATCACGGATATTGAAGAACAATGGGACATTATTGACTACAACAAGATTTAAATGATTCTGACTGCAAAAAAAAGCAAAAGAAAATAGTCAGATAAGAAAAAATAACTAACTAAACAAGCTAAACAGAAACGAACAACGGAAATGGACAAGAACATCAGAACCATTTCACAACTACAAGGGGTGACTTCTTTGGCAGCAAATCTTCCAAAACCGGTTCAAGTCCAGGATACTGTCAAAAAAGAGAGCAATATCAGTTACACTAAAAGTATATGAGGCAATTAGTGTTCTTGATTTTCATGGACTGAACATCCTTATCACAGGAATGTTCAGCAAGAGATTTGCACCAACCTCTTCAGCTATACTTTGACGAATTCTCCTTTGCACAGATGCCTTGACTTGATTTTGGGCTGAGACATCTTCAGAAGTGAACCTGATAAACATAAAGGTAGAGGTCATTTACCCAATTTGAGAGCCAAATAATATGGGGAAGGTATTGATGCACGACTCTACAAAAAATCAAGCCGATTCATGTATATTTCTCCAGTGAACATCAACCAGATTTTTTGTATGAACCAGCCCTGGAATTCATTAGCTTAAACAAAAACTGATCACATATTACTGTATACTTTACGCTGGTCAATAATTAATGCCCGACCTCTAAATATACAGGGAAAATATTAATAATACTACCTCCGGTCCAATTTACTCGCAACAAAGGGGTATTATTTGTGAGAAATAAAATATTCCTTTGTTGCGAGTAAATTAGACCGGAGGTAGTATATTAATTGTCATCCGTGTTCATACTAGCCTAAGTTATCGTAAAATTTATGCCACACCAAAGGTAGGAATAAAAAGTTGAACAAGCAGAAGGATCCTTTTACATCAACGTTCAAGCAACAAGAAGATAAAAATATCCTATTCATTCTTATAATATATCTGACAAAATTTAGTATGGAGTAGCTCGCATTATCCACCATCACATGAAATGGTTTATACTCTCTATAGTCAGCACTCAGCATGGTCAACTAGAGCAATTGCCAGCTGGCCCAGTTCATAGTACATTATCTTCTCATGGGCTTGTGGCTATGCTACAATTGCGATTTTAGAGGGCAGAGGGGTTATAATTGTGGAAAATACTCACTGAATATGATATGTCAATGGGAGAGATAGGACTATCATTTCAATGAAATTCCAGCAGTGGACCACAAAAACATTTCTATTAATTATCTTGCTATTATGCATAACATTATTAAAAAGTTCTGAGCAGCTCAAACCTGTCTCAATAATTACATTAAAACCTTGCATAGACCTAATTTTCTTCATTATTTATCATGCAAATATGCATACAATTGTATTTTACAACATTCAGAACCCAAGCTCTGTGATTACATTTTGAATCTTGTTCAATAGACCACAAAGGCATAAACTATGTTATAGAATATCTTCATTTCAACTGAATAATCCATGAAAACACCTTGACATGAGTGCGGAGAATTCACACTTATATTTGGAGTAGAAAATGAAACTTTTCTTCCAAATTTAGACTTTAATATATACCTATGTCTAGACAGATTTAGTAGGTCCTAGTTTCAAGTAATATATACAATGAACCTCACTGCATCATCTTTTTATCATGCAGATATGCATATATATACTCTCTAAGATGCCCAACTTTCGTTTTCCCAAAGTTAGCAAGATAAAATGCCAACTCGCTCTATACGTAACTTTCATTAATAATATAATTATTAGAACAGAAAGTTCTGGGTAGTGTATCACCTAGTTAATGTAAAATAAATTATACCCTCTAAAGTACACTTGTCGAAACTACTTCCAGGTGTCTTTTTTGGACTCACCAAATGAGCTAGAAGCAGCTTGGCTTAATATAAACGGCTGACCACACCTAATTTTAAGTTTATTTCAAATTCGATGCCAATAGGAATTGACAGATAAATCAGCCTATATTCAAACTTGTTGCAGCAAAGGCGCAAATGGCAGGAAATGGCTAATACATTATCTTACATTGCTACTTTTATACGAAGGAACAAGGCATTGCCAAAATAAATTATCCAGCAAAGGAGAGAAATTCATGAAAGAGCTTTCCACAACATTCTCAAATCAACATCCAGCCTTTCGAAATAAACAACCTTAATATTTTCAAAAGAAAGTAGTGAAAAAGCCTATAAGGAAATTAGAAATTCCGACTCCCACTGATTCATCCCTTGACTACTATTTCGGCAGAATCATAAAACAATGACACAGCAATCAGTGATTTATTTTTATCACTCTCAATAACTCTAGTTTTCGACTATATTCGGTTTTTGCGGTTCCAATCATAAAGCCACATCAAGCATTCACCTAGCGAGTTCGAATTTGTGCTACAGCACTCTAAAAACTACAGAACACCCAATATTTATCCGAAACGATTGCTGCTCTCAAACTAGATAAAGATGCCAGAAAACACACTATCAAATATGTTAACTGCATGAAAATTATCCAATAATCATGAATTTACTCCACAAACCCAAATCAATAATAATTGCAAAACCCCTAATTTGAATTTAGGTTACATAAATGAACAATTTCTATACAATTAAAAATTAAAAAATAAAACCAGAAAGAATTGATATTTCCTCTGCACAAAATCAAAACAACTATTGCAACAAAGACCAATAAATTATCAACAAAATCACATCATATATGAATCAGAGATATGAATAATTGGCAAATTGAAAACAGATTAAAACCTAAAAGATTAATTGCGCAATAAAATAAAACGAATTAAGGAGGAGGAGAGAGAAAGTACTTTTTGAACATTTGAGATTGCGGAGGAGAGAGAAGATGAAAAACTTAGGGTGTTGCAGAGGAATCCCCGATTAATTGAGACTGCGATTGCGAGAAACAGCAACTGGTGCAAAAGGAGGGAGAGAGGTGAGACTGAGTGTTCTTCTGGAGGTGCTGTGCGTGTCTACCAAGCAGCTCTACGGAGTACTACTTTACGGAGTTTTTTAAGATCGGTCGTGCTGTTGTCAATGTGCCTCGTGCTCAAGCAGGTCGTGTCTAAAGAAACCAAATAATAGGTGTCATGCACTCATGATGGACTCGAACCAATACACGGTCCAGCTTGTGTCGTGCTATGTAATTGGGTCTTTTTGATAATTTTCAATTTTTTGTTAAATTGGTCAAAAGTAAGTGGATCAATGGTAAAGACAGCTTGTTATACTCGTGTCAGATTCATGTCAAGCTTTGAAAATGATATTTATCAATGACTCATTGTCATAAAAAAAGATATTTATCTATGACTAATGGCACGCACTGCACATGCCTCTTTGTGTTGGGCTTTTAAAGAGCTTATGCCAAGTCAGTTGTTTTCGTGTTGTGTTTAACTGTCTTTTATGTCGATCTAGCCCATGTCCATCTCAAGGCTCAAGGTCAGATTAAAAGCAATTAAGCATACTCATAAAAATCACAAAATAATTTTAAATCATGATCTTATCAAAAATCACGAATACTTTTAAGGGCATGTTCATATTTACTGAACTGAGCTGAACTGAACTGAACTGAACTGATTGGAACTGAACTGAACTGAATTGAGCTGAAATGAATATTTTATGTGAGAGAGAAATTAAGAGCTGAACTGAATTGAACTGAACTGAACTGATTGGAACTGAACTGAACTGATTGGAGCTGAACTGAGCTGAACTGAAATTAAGTAAATGTGAACAGACCCTAAATCACAATCTTATCAAAAATTACGAATACTTTTGAATCGCAATATTATCAAAAATCATAAATAAGTTTACGAACGGCATATTTTAGTAGAGGTACTCCCTCCATTTTTAGATACTTGCTCCATTTCTCTATGCGTAGTGTTTTAGGAGAAGTTGGCATAAATAATAAAATAAAGAGATAGTGGGGTTAGTGGAAGGTAGATCGGAAGAGAGAGAATCTAAAAGTAATAAAATTGAGTCCCACTTGTTGAAAGAAATGAATTAAATAATATGAAAGCTTTCAAAATGAGGAAATTGAACAAGTATTAAAACGGCCACAAAAGAAAAGTGGAGCGAGTATTTAAAAGTGTAGGGAGTATATTTTATTCATGATTGAATCAACTTTTATCAGAGCCTCAGAGGACTCAATTTGGTTGTCAATCGCAATACCTAAATTAAACTTTGCATACGACTAATCAAAATATGGTTTTAGAAGTTTATTGAATTCTTTGATTGATTTTATTTTCGAAAATTACTAATTCTTTCAATATAATGTTAGAATGTATAGTTCACCTCTAAATTCTTTCAATGTTTCTTCATACATCAATGGTCGATCCTTGATGCAAAGGTGTTTAAATTAACAATTCCATTTTCTAATCATCATCGATAAAGATTAATTTGAAATTTTTGTATTGTAAGTCCTTAAGGAGCCATCAACAAACATAATGTATCATAACAACAAACAACAAACATAGTAAAATGAGCAAAATCCTTCAAGTTACTAATAATCAGGGGCTAATATGTCTATTTAAACCATCACAACCTTTTTGGATGGGCATTTTATTTTAAGACATACACATAATATATTAGGCAAAATTTGGCTATTGACTCTAATGAGATCGAATTGATAAATTAGGTTTCATGTTGTAGCTTAGATATTACTTCCTCCATTTTCTTTTATTTGTAACATAGTCTTACAAAACGCAGTTTGAATAATAGATTAATTAATTGAGCAAAAAAATAGTGTAAGCAAACAAATTGATCAAAAATAATGTATACACAAGTACATACACAATGATTTCTTATCCATCTATCTCCAATGTTTAAGTTATATATTTTGATAAATTTGTCAATTTACCTTCACTAATCACCTCTTAAAAGTATGTGCCTAGATATTGTTTTGCAAATAAAGCTGAGGAATTAAGTACATTTTATAATAAAAGAGTTTGATCAGGTCATGCACATTTACCCTAGCTAACTAGGGTTTTTTAACAAATAAATGTAATAATTTTGGCTAATATACAATGTATTACGTATGTTGATTTTGAATTAGCTAGTGATTGCATTTGTATATTTAAATGCTTTGCTTCTAGCTTGAGATAATTAAAATGTAATGACTCATATCTTAATCATATGTATTTTTTTATTTTTTTTTATTTTGAGGGAAAGTCACATAAATTGGAGTTTTATTACTATAATTAAAAGAAATATCTATTTGGTAAGATCCTACAATGACATTCTTAATTTTTTTCTAAGCAAACTTTTTATTTTCGGGAGGAAAATTTCCTCGGAATTGGTAAAAATGAATGAAGAATATTACTATATTAGTACAAGCTATCTAGCTTCACAATACTATATTACTATATATGTAAACTCAAACTCTAATTATTTAATTAGAAATTTGACTAAAAAAGATGAAAATGTGAACCATTTTGAGTCCCCAATAATATAATTAGGGACTAATCAGTCTAACCCGTCATGATTTATCAGGCATTTTATATTAGGGACATACATATATATATAGTATTAGACTGTTAGGGTAGGCATGAGTTGGCTTTAATTATATGAGATGGATTTAATAAATTATGTTCAATTTTGTGGATATACGGAGTATATATTTGGATAATTTTAAGGAGTTTGATCACTTCTACTACAAAATTAACTATAGTTATCAGCAAATAAAAATGTAATCATAGATACTTTTTTTTTTTTTTTTTTTGAACAATTATCATAGATACTGTTAATATATATGTAATCATTGATATTCTTAATTATATATTATGTAAATACTGTGTATGGTTGACTTTGAATTAGTGATTGTATGATTTGTATCTTAAAGTTGTTAATATATATAGTATTGTGATTTGTGAAGCTAGCTTGTACTAATCATATTATTTATTGTTAATTATGTTTGGGGGCTAGTCATATTGGAGTTAAATTACTTTAATCAAGATAAAATTATATGAGTATTAAATTTGGAAAGATCCTCCAACAACATTCTTTAGTCTATCTCCTTAGTAGATCATATGTTATACATTTTTGTACAAAAGAATCAGTAATAAGTTATGGATCGGAGTATTATTAGGAAACCCTCCTTTAAAGAAAAATAAACATTTATATATATATCCGAAATGTAAATCAAACTAAGGAGAGTTCCAATTCCAACGCTATTACAAGTATAGACATATATACAAAGTATGAAACATAGAAGAAGAAACTAGATATTTTCAATTACCTTCAAAGATGTCCATTGAAATTTTAATTTATTGCCAAAAAAAATTCCACGTGGTTTGACATAATCCTTGAACATAGTTGACAACACTATTCTAATAATGTAACATATCTATCCTCAATAAGTATGTAGCTTTCAAATTACCACTCAATTCCCAATTAAAGCTAAACTGACTCTATTTCTTAAAGCTACATACTTGTATGTGTTCTTCAACTCTTCAAGTATAATATTCCTCCATTTTTTTAAATTAATGTCGAAATCTAATGTTTAAGTTTAAACTAATATGTGTTTGTAGAAATTAATTATAAGTGGTATCATGTATTTTTTTTTTGACAAGAGTGGTATCATGTATTAAAAGTTGCATTGTTAGTTGGAATAATTTATGTCAATATATAATACAAAGTAATATTTTATTAAATTATCAAGTAATAATTTATTTTACAGTAATAACTTTATATTTTAATGGTTAGAATTATACATTAATAATATAGTTAAAATTTAAAACACTGCATGCAATAATAATTATAATATAAACCGAGTATATAATTGTATAAAATTCAATATAAGGACAAACTATTACTTCATATTATTTAAGAAAAATACCAAAATATTAAAATCTTTGTGAACAAGTAAACAACCACATGAGTTGACACATTGCCCGGCATTACATATATAATAAGCAGTCCAATTAAAATAAAATTGAGTTGGCATATAATTAATTTAATTAAGTTGCAAACCTAAGCTAAGCTAAGCTAGCTTACTTATCGAATTCGTCTACCAAAGAAAATATCAACTCTTTCAGAAAAAAAGCAATGCATGCTACACGCAACTTATATTATAAATACAGAGAATGAGAGAAAAATCATTTTCAAAATATTTGAACAATATATATGATATATACTCGTATTTATGTGTATATATAAACTCATATATGTAAATTTATCCAGTGTCTCCAAAGCATCAGGAAGGAAGCTTTGAAGAAGCTATATCAACTCATTCATGGCCGAAGTTGTCGGCTTGAGTTTCATATTTGGGATACTAGGTAATTTTCTTATAAACTCATGTTCTTAGTTTTGGAATTCATGAAGAAAAATGATCTCTTAATTAGCTTTTTGTTCATGATATTTGAAGTTATTTGATTTTATTTATTTTTTTTTACCAGGAAATATTATATCAGTGCTTCTTTTCCTGTCTCCTATGTAAGTCACTTTTTGTCTATATATTATGATTACTCATAAATTTTGTAATTGTTTGCTAATAATAATCATATGATGATAGAATATGCATGTATGTGTTCTTTACAATATTTATGAAATTTGAGGTATATATTCTGCATTTTTTAATACTTGTTTAAATCTTTTGTAATACTTTAATTAATTTGCTCGTAAGTTCTAATCACTTTTTACTAGCTACGTCTTAAATTTACATAAATGAACACATGAGTTGATCAATACTAGCTTAATTGATTAATATTGTGCCCTTGTTTATTACAAACAAATTTCAACTTTTCAAGCTACATTGTCACCCTTATAAAATCTCTAATTAGCTAGTTATAGTTAAATTACAATTAACTGCGCTAATATACATTTGCTACTATGATAAAATCAACATTATATTACTGTTCTCTACACCTAATAACAACTACATTTGCAAAAAGCTCATCAATTTGGTTTAATATACAAAGTATTAAATTACCAATGGTCATGTTTCTGGTTACGTAGAGAAAGTGAGAAATTTTGCAATTTTTTTCTCATAAAGTCAAATTCATATCATTTCAATAATTATATATAAATGACCTAAGTTTGAGTCAATTTAATTATATAATGTCATAGAGTAACTTATAAATTTTTATCACTTCAAAAAAAAATGTTGCAATAAGAAGTTTGCGGTTAGTTTAAGAAAACTATTTGATGAATGTGGCAAGGTGATCTGCTATATAAACCATATTAGTTAATATAATGACGACATTACTTGAATTTTTAGAATTCGGCTACGTATAGTGCAAATAATTAATAGCTAAACAGATAGACTTATTCAATATTATCATAGTTTAATCTAATCGTACTCATATAATTAAAATAATACGTATCTATTTTACTATATTGCTAATATTATATATTATGATTTTGAGAGCATATACCTGGAGTATATGTAATTATCAAAAGCTAAAACTAATTGTTATTATATTGCATAAATTGAATGCAGAAAGACTTTCATTCAAATAGTAAGTAAGGGATCAACAGGAGAATTCGAATGCATCCCATATATATGCACATTTTTGGCTACATCTTTATGGACTTACTATGGACTTATTAAGCCTGGGGCTTTGCTTGTTGCCACTGTCAATGGGTTTGGAGCTGTTGTCGAGCTCGTTTTTGTAACACTATTCCTCATCTTTGCTCCTCCACAAATGAGGGTACGTTATACATATAAGATTTAACCAACTTAAGTTACTTAGCAATTCAATCAAATATAAACTTTTTTCGATCTGATGATATTAATTGTCACGTTGTTATGAGATTTAATGACATGAACAATGTATTACTATAATCTAGTAACATAACATGACACTTAAATCTAACTAGATTGGATATATATAGTTAGTATTTTAAGGTAATTATGTGATTTGACATACATGGATTATGTTTAAATTTGATTAGGCAAAAACAGCCAAACTAGCCGTGATATTGGACTTGGGATTTTTAGGAGCAGTAATGTTGGTATCAAAGTATATGCTATTGGATGATGAAATGAGGATTAACATGATAGGAACTCTTGGTGCTTTTGTCAACATCCTCATGTATGGTTCTCCTCTTGCTGTCCTGGTATGTAATCATACTCTTCTTCCGTATTAAACCTCGCTCCTTAATTTCTATCTTGCTTTCATCGTCTTATTTTGTCTTTGCATGCATAGTTTGACCACATATTAAATAATTCCTTTAATAATGCATTATGCGTACTATGCACTCTATGTTCTGATATATTTTTATGCTCTTTTGATCGAAAAAATTGACAAAATTATACTGTAGTATCACTAATGTAATGTATTATAGGCAAAGTCTTGAATGAGACGATTTATTTCGTCCCTATATTAGCTAGCTGTTAATCTAATTAGTTAAATGGTTTTTTAATGATTAATAAATTAATTAAACATGTTTGTAGAGAGCAGTGATGGAAACAAGAAGCGTGGAATATATGCCTTTCTTGCTATCATTGTGCTCATTTTTGAACGGAGGAGTTTGGACTATCTATGCTGTTCTTGTCAAAGATCTCTTCCTTTTGGTGCGTGTCTTATCATCTCCTAATCCATTTTTTAATTATGCATCTAGTGATGTTATTAGTCATGTTACATGATCTAATCTCATTGGATTTTATTTAATTTGTTAAGAATTAAGATAGGATTTAGATCAATCAATGATTAATTTTTCCCAAAATATATTATTAGATCCTTTGTCTCTTAGTGTTTGATTTTATTTGATGGTTGATATTAACAACTTTATATAAATTATTCTTGTAAGGACTACCTATATGAAAAGAGAAATAAGACAATATTCTTATACTTCCTCTATCTCATTTTACTTAGCTTATTAACTTTTCATTTAGGCCGTTCTTAATTATGATCACTTTAATTCTATACTTACCTATAGTTTAGCCTCATTTTCACGTTATGTGGTGCCATTAAACAGGTACCAAATGCAGTTGGATTTATTCTCGGAACGATTCAATTAGTAGTCTATGCTCGTTATAGTAATCTAAACAATGATCAACAATATATTGAGCCTCTCATTTAATGGAAAATCAGCAAATTACTCAATTTCATATCAATCATTTTTAGATTTTATATTTGTATACTTGTACATAAATTTACTCCAATGTATAGCTTGATTCTTTGATTTTCTGCTGCTTGATAAATATATGTAACTTGAAATCTACAAAAATTGTGTATAATATGATTGTCATACGGAGCATTTGTTACTCCATCTATTTGTATACTAGTATGAAGTAAGGAATCATTTAAGAGTCAAGACCAAAACTTTGCTGGATAACGATGTCAATGAGAAAAACAAATTTATATTTTTAGTAGCGTATTCGAAGAGGCAAAGCAACCACGTGACATTGTGACAATGAAAGAAGTTATGGATATTGGATATATTCCACATTAAAAGATTAATAGTCACATATACTTGTAGCATTTATAAATGGATACAGAGTATATTTCATTGTTAAAAAGTTTTTTTAATAATTTAATACTTAATACCATGATACGACTATTACGAGATTATTCGTCTTCAAATTTATTGTTAAGGGGTAACATGGACATCTTGTAATTTTTTAACACTGGATTATAAAAGTAGACTACTTTGGTAGAATAATCCAAAATAAAATTGTGGTTTAAGAAAGCAGCAGTGATAGTTTATGTTTGTATAATAATGGATATCACAATTGCTTAAAATCATACTTATATGAAGAATAGATACAAGTCATACAACATACTTATAAGTCAACGCCAGATAATTGAGTAAATCCACTGGATGAGGAGGAATATTAAAGGGAGGAAAGTTAGGCATTTGTAAATGCATAACATTGATTAAAATATTTTTAAAACACATGGTAGAGAGAGAAAAGAGGAGAGAGATAGGAAGAGAGAGGTCTGTAGGTGGACCCCACCTATTTTTTGGTCGGATTGTATCATGTGATGGGGGACCACATGTTGATTGTTCCACTGAAAGTTTATATAGTACCATTGAATCCTCAGTGGTACTATTTATGCATAAATTTTGTACAACTGAATGCATATATAATACCATTATGTGCATATATAGTGTCACTGTATATCCAATGATACTATTTGATCATCCAATGATACCAGAATATGCATTCGTTTGTACATATGTATAATTACATGAATACCCTTTGTTATGCATTTGTAAATGCCTAACTTTCCTCCATTTCTAGTTCCTCCTGGATGAGTAGTATGGTTGATTTGTTAAGCAACCAAAATTGTCTTTACCTTGGAAAAATAAAAAGTTCCTTGAAAATGAAATTGTATTTCTACTTTTTTGGGCTGCATCTATAATATTCGAGTAGGAAAAGGTCCAATGGGCCTTCATCACTATATATAGCACTAGCCCACTCTTTTGGACAGAACAGTGGTCAGCTAATCATGCAAGTATGCAATAACTAAAATTAACAGTCAATTAAGACTTTAAGAGGTTTATAAGCTTCAAACCTTCAAAGGAGTAGGATTCATAAAAACAATTTCTAAGAACGTGTCTTTTAATGAATTTTCTTTTTTAACCAAGATTATCAATGGTCAATTTGTTATATACTCTATCAGGCCTGTTTGAATGTAATATACATTTTGTCTCAACCTCGTACCATTACTCGTATATCTCAAATTTACTCAAAGGTTCAATAGCTTGATCACTCTTATATTTTTCATTTCCCGGTCATAATATTGATATACATACTTTTTTTTTTTTGAGGGAATATACATACTTTAAATCACTACTACATAGATTGCGTACTATTAAAAATACAATAACTTTTTTTCGAATTGAACATCATATATATAATGCGATTATTATTTGTTGATCTTCACTACCTAATGGAACATGTAGTGATGTAGACCATAATTTGCATCTCAAGTAACTTACTACCTTTTCACTAAAGTAGATGCGATGCTTCAAAATGCAAAAGAGTATTATAACATCATTAGACAACTTCTTTTACCACAAAGCAATAATCCACTAGAAAAACAAAAAAAGAGCTAAGCCATCACAATTAGTTAGACTTTGACTTTACTTCTACTTATCATATCTTTCCCCATGTCTTCGTGCACCAATACATCATGTCATTCATGCACTTTCGGGATAAATCCGTATCTTTGTCTTTAATATCGAACTTAAGAAAAGTAAACGTTCACTTCAACTTATTAATCTTTTATCTTTACCACTACTTTAATTACAATATACTTTGTATTATATAACAATTGAGTTGATTTGGACTAATTATTATAAGACTTTGAGTTTTCAGATAGAATATATAATCGATTAATTGGACATGATAGAATAATAAAGCCAATCTTTGAACTTAATTTAAGGATTTAATTAGAGTTTTAAGATTGATTTTATATATAATCTTACAAGTATCACTTTCGTCAGAAAAATCAATTAGTAATGGAGGAGCTAACTCGTCATAGTCGTCTAGAAAGTAGAAACTTGAATATACATAATTTTTCTAATGCCGGACAACTTAGTGAACTTACCTGTATAAACACGAGATTGGCATAAACACATACTTTCTCCGTTTTCTTTTACTTGCAACACACTTTTTAGGTACGCAGTTTTAGGAGATGATTAGTGAGGGTAAACGAGCTATTTTATCAATATAATTTTTACACGAAGATAAGAATAGGGTTAAGTATCATTTGTAAAAATTATAACGAATATTTTATCCGTTTACATTACATAAACCCGACCTCAAAATACGTGCCATAAGGTTGTGTTGCAAGTAAAAAGAAACGGAGGAAGTATAATACGAGACTACGGCTCAGCCTACGTCATAAATATAGCTTTGACAATTAATGCGGGTTCATATTTTATAAGTATATCAATTGGAAGTAGAGAAGTGATGTTAAACATTATCTAATATTGTATATTTCTATATTCGTGTTATTAAGTTTTTGTTGGACTTGGCCAAGTCAACATTTAGAGTTAGAGCCTAATCCAGTCACTAATAACAAAATAATTATTCTTTAGGTATGCTTTTTTTGTAATTAATCTTCATCAATAAAAAGTGTCATGCAGTGAGCACAAAATCTTTCTTGTTGGTATGCATCATAATAATTATTCTTTAGGTACTAGTTAAATATTTATATTATTATTTTAAAAAAAATACCTTTGAAGTTCCTTTGATCCTTTCCCACTAAAAAAAAGGTTTTTTTTTTTTTTTTTTTTTTTTTTTTTTTTTTTGGAGTTTATAGAAGAAGAAGTTCATAATTTTAGGGTCTATTCTCTTACGTTGAAATTCAGTTCACTTCAGCTCAGTTCGGTTCAGTCAATGAGAACATGCCTTTAATGTAGTAGCAATTGTTTGTTGGGTGCGTCATCTTTCAAATAGAAAAAAAAAATGTTTAATATGTGTAAGGTTTGTCGGTTACAAAATGGGTGGAGTCCATTGGCAATAGTCTACTAATGAGACTTTAATTTAGGAAGATGAGTTGACAATTAAAATATAGTTGGAGGGCAATCATTCTTTACTAGGCCTTAATAATCCATTGGGAATTCCAGATGATGTATACCATGAAAGGCATGAATGTAATTTTTGTTTTTTTTACTAGATCTTAATACTTGTTAGTTCAGTTATTAAAGTTTTAAAAATGTTTGTTTTAGAGCTGATGTTGAATATATATATATATATATATATATATATATATATATATATATATATATATATATATATATATATATATATATATATATATATATATATATTCATATCTTTCATGTCTCTTTTAAGAAATTAATTAAAACAAACCGTTAAAATGGCAAACGAAACCTTCTTTTTTAAAACGGAGGGAGTAAAAACTTAAAATAGATCTTTAGCTCCTTAACCCATATGCTTTGGAGAGCATGGAGTGGTGGAATATAATCTTGAATACTCATACCCACTTCATTGCATGCCAATGATATACCAATTGTACCAAACTACCAATAGTTAGTATGATTTCTATTAAGAATGGGTTATGTTCACCCTATTTTTTTTTTTTAATTGTTGATTAAGTTTGATTAGCACTAATCTGATACAATCAAATGCACAAATAACATGAAAATCAAAATATATCTATTCTAATAAATTATGTTTAGATAAATTTAGGTGAAAAAAACTCACCATAAATCTAAGTCACTTATCAGTTATCACGCCGACGAAACTCCTTAACAAAAGTCCAAACTTATGCCACTTGTCAAGCAATAGATTTTATTAACAAACAAAGATCCCTCCAACACAAAATAAAACATTTGTCATTGTCAAAAAAAAAATAAATAAATAAATAAAACATTTGAATATAATTAATAATTTAATACACTTATAATAAATTTGAAAAATTGACAACTTTAATTAAATTATTTTTTTCTTATAAATAGAGAGACAAAGGAAAGAGAGAGAAATGGGGGGAAGAGACGACAGACGAGGAGAGCACGTATAAGTTGACAATGACAATGTATAAAGACTAAAAACGCGATTTCAGATTATTTTTGCCCACCTCAATTTTTATTAATCTTTTTTTTTTGAATAAATCTTCAACCTTTTATCTCTCTCTAACATTTCCTCCATTAATATACCTTCTTCCTCTTTCTCTCTCCTCCATTTCCTCTCTTTTTCACTCTTCTGCCAAAAAGATTTCTTCTTTTTCTGGGTTTTCGTTCAATTTAATTGGGGTTTGGGTAATTGTTTGGATTAAGGTCAGAATTAATTTTAATTTTTAGGGGAAAAATGATGATGACAATGGAAGGAACAATGGATGAAAATGTATTGGATGATATAATTAGGAGATTATTAGAAGGAAAAGGAGGAAAACAGGTGCAATTATCTGAAGGTGAGATCCGCCAACTTTGTGTCAACGCTCGTAATATCTTTCTATCTCAGCCTAATCTTCTTCAACTTCGTGCCCCAATTAGGATCTGCGGTAATTTTTCTTTCCTAATTCATATAATTCATTAATTGCAATTTTTTAAGTAGTAAGTTTGAGAAATTGTTTGTTTTTTTGGTATGTTGATTAATGTATCTGAAATGGGATTTGACCAATTTAATTGGATTAATTGGGGTTGTCACGAAAGGGTAATGATGTAGACGGGATTTGATATCGGGTATAGGTACCAACCGAAACCTTGTTATTGAATGGACTTAAATATTTGAATATCTTTGTGGAATCATTTTGGTTTTTTTTGATGAATTGGCTTATGGAAAATTGGATTTTCTTGGGATTTTTTTCTCTTTAATTGAATTGGTGCATGTTTTTGTTTTGTATCAAGAGGAAACATTGAGATTCTTGTAACAATTTTTACAGTATATGAATATACTACTTAGTATAATGCTAGTTATGATTTGTTAATATAGAAATGGTTTGTGTTATGTTAATCCTATGTGCAATGGCACAGGAAATGTGTATGATTAGAATATGACTCAAGTAGTATGGTCATTGAAACCGATTTAACAGTCGTTTATTGCGGAAATTTGTGACTTTTGTGCAATATGGAATGACTTCTAAGGGAGAAGATGACTTTTAACATCGGTTTTTTAAGGGTGACTAATCGATAAATTATTCAAGCTTGCATGACTGTAATGGTTAATTGACATATGCTCGTTCAATAAAATGACATGGATTATGTATACATACACAACCATTGAAAACTTGGATATTCACGGTTTATAGCATATGCTTATTTTCTCATATTTGCCACTAGTATCACTAATTTAAAGACTACCTTGCAGGTGATATTCATGGACAATATCAGGATCTCCTAAGGCTTTTTGAATATGGGGGTAATCCCCCAGCTGCGAATTACCTCTTCCTTGGAGATTATGTAGATCGCGGCAAGCAAAGCTTAGAGACAATTTGTTTGCTTCTAGCATACAAAATAAGATATCCTGATAAGATTTACCTTTTACGAGGAAACCATGAAGATGCAAAAATTAATCGTATTTATGGATTTTATGATGAGTGCAAAAGAAGATTTAATGTTCGTCTATGGAAGATTTTCACAGACTGCTTCAATTGTTTGCCGGTTGCTGCACTTATTGACGAAAAGATTCTTTGCATGCACGGTGGCTTGTCTCCAGATCTACAGAATTTGAAACAAATAGACGAAATTCAGAGACCAACAGAGATACCAGATAATGGTCTCCTCTGTGACCTTCTCTGGGCCGATCCAGATGCTAGGAATGAAGGCTGGACAGACAGTGACAGAGGTGTTTCATGTACATTTGGGTCTGATGTGGTTGCTGAGTTTTTAGATAAGAATGATCTTGATCTGATATGCCGCGGTCATCAGGTAGAAGAAACTCTACTTTTAGAATGAATTTTTCACATATTTTAAAGTCATCATACCATTTTAAGAGCTTCAGATGATCTAGGTCTCATATTCCAGATATAGTTTTTTGTGTTTTCTTGGTGATAGAAGTTAATATCAGCTTAGGCTGTCATTAACTCATACCTTTTGCTTCATCTCTTCCTTTTTTGTCAAGCATAAAGCAATTCATCACACGCAGTGAAAAGAATGAAAACTACTCGTATTATTTGCATATTTGTTACATCAGGTAGCAATCTTTGACCAAGATTGTCCCTTTACTTATTAAACTGCAGGTTGTAGAAGATGGCTATGAATTCTTTGCCAAGCGAAGACTAGTGACTATATTCTCAGCTCCTAATTATGGCGGAGAGTTTGACAACGCTGGAGCCCTTTTAAGTGTTGATGAATCCCTAGTATGTTCTTTTGAGATACTGAAGCCACGCGACCAAGGGAGTAGTTCCAATGTTCAACTTAAGAAGGTAATTTTCAGAGCTTGTCATTTAGTCATTACGTATGGTTAGGAGTAATAATTTTAATTGACTTGTATGTTTTGTAAGGAAAGGCTGATGGAACTTTATCCCCAAGAACTCAAGTATGTGTTTACTTTTCCATTACTCACTCATTATCAATATGAGTGGTAATGATTCCTTACAAACATACATACTTAGAGGTGGAGAAATGTTCACTTGAACATTTCCATGGGATTTTTCTTGCAAAACTACATATACGTTCTCCACATTAAAATGGAGCTTGCCATTTTAAGCTATCCAAGAGGCTTGACCTGTTTTATCTTATTTTGCTTGAACAGGTTCCTAAAGCCGGAGGAATCTAATGCAAAATGTGTAAATGTAAATGAAGATCACACAGTTGAAACTTTCAAGTATCCTCTTGAGTTCAGATCTCTCGTAGTGATATGGTCCATGAGAGAGTGAAAATCATCACGACTAAGTTTGAAAATTCACAAACTCATGGCATGCCTTGCGGTTACTGGAATGAGAAGTTCATCTGACAAAACCTGTAAATCAAACACCATCCATCATTCTTTTAGGCTATACCCTTCTTTGTTTTCTTGTACGTGTTGGTGCATTTTGTAGGCAGATAATGAAGTTTTTTAGGTTATCCTTTGTCTTTTAGACCGTTTTGTGTATCAAGTTACATCGCATGATTTGTTCTCGAAGTCTGACTAATTAAGATTATAAACATAGTTTGTATTAATCGTGTTAGTGTGAAATATTGTATTTCTTCTAAAGAAGAGCAATATCAAAACAAAGGGACTAAGAAAATGAAGGTTGCATATTTTGACGTTGGCCAACTTTGACGACAGCCATCAAGTGACTTGTAGGCATGATCAACCAGGTTTGAAATCTTATATTTCAACCAACTTTTCTTAGTTGGTGAGATTATTAGATCCAGAAAATACTACATAAAAAATAAAAGCAGGCTACAAATTATTGAGTATGATTGAAAACGATAGTCAGGTCATAGGCCTAATATTAAATGCATCTGAAGACACAAACATGAAGTTATTAATTTATATCTTCACTACTTGATCCTGAACGTGCTTTCAAATTATAATGGTGCTCCGACAGGAGCACACGGTCCGTTTGGTGCTTGTCAAGGGAGAATCCGGTTTATATCTCCTGGTGGAAGGCATAAGTATTGCTCTATAGTCCTATAGAGGGGAAGATACATTGCATTCTATAAAGAATCGCAGGGCAGTTCGAACAATGCAAAGTGTAAAAATGAGTATCTAAAAATGTTCCAAAATTTCTTCATATGACTAATTCTATGTTGAGAACCACACAAGCCAAAAGAGAGTGGAAGAAAACCGAGGATTACAAGAATGACTGCAAATCAACAATACTATGTTACAAAGGGGGAAATGGGGCCAGAAATCTGGGAGGGTTAAATCTATCTTACAGCAGTCTTCCTACTACCCTGGGTGGTCGATGGTCTTTGGCCTGCTTTGGATTCCAAGTGCCTAATCCTAGCAGCACGAATAATTGCAGCATGCTTCTGCTGTTGGCTGTAGCTCTTCCTCTTACTGCATTGCACGCAAAATGTAAGGCTAAAAGTATATCGGAGAATTAGC
Organism: Chenopodium album; assembly: GCF_948465745.1. Classification (NCBI taxonomy): domain Eukaryota; kingdom Viridiplantae; phylum Streptophyta; class Magnoliopsida; order Caryophyllales; family Amaranthaceae; genus Chenopodium; species Chenopodium album. Next base: position 7,079,383 of record NC_137855.1, read on the forward strand.
AGATAAAACGGCAAAGCTAGCATAACTACCAATCATTTTTTATGACAAAGATAGCTGCATTAAAACACCTTCAATATCAAATAATGGTTGCTATGTTACAGGAACTTTGGCATTAATACTTCCATAGAAGTTTGCAGAACTTATGGCTTTGTTCCACCTTTGGATATTATTAGTTTCATGGAACAAGTACAGATGTGCTCAAGCAACTTCAGATAAAGGCTAATAATTTTATTTCATTTCAAAAAAGTTTAGAAAAGCTTTAGAGTATAAATTTTGTTCATTTCATAGAAGTCCAGAATAATTTAGACAAAGGTTATCGAGTAAAAGAACGAGGCCTTTAGTGTTGAAAATAGTGAACTAAGTCAAATAAGTATAAATGATAAAACGAAATAAGTGTCTGCTTCTTTTGTGTTAAGAAATAAGACTGCCTAACAGACGAGCAATCCATACATTTCTTTTTTTTTCAACATCCTGATGCACAAGTTTCTTCCTATAATAACATGCCAGTTTCTGACATCAGTATAAGAGTAACACAGCTTGCCAAGACTATACATAATGTGTTATTTCAAGATTTTGAGCTGATAACATGCATCATTTCTTTTCTAGCCTAAACCCCAACTCATCCATTAATATATAAGGCCAGAACATTTCAAACAGATAGGTTTCTGTTTGTTTTCTTGTCAATTTTATAATCAGAACATTAGCAGCAAAGGAAAAATGATTCTTCCCAATCACCAGAAGCAAGAATGTAACACATCTTTGTAAATAGGCAGGTGCCAGGATACAGGACATAGCAGGAATGGCTTAAATAAGTATGCAACTGTACAACTGCTAGATTTATTTTGATCTCATCAGGAAACAAAGGTAGTAGTCTTATCTGAAGACCATACCAACCAAACAATGCAGGCTTAGTGAAGAAAGTCCTAAATCCTAATTACTATAAGGAATCCTCAGTGTAAACACAAATAATTTGTTAAAGAACTTTTCATAAAAACAGCGTATCAGATGTTTTAACACACAAGACACACACGCAAAGATACACACACATCAACCTTTAGCATCACCAGATTATGACTAATTTCAAGAATAGGTCCAATTCTGTCAAGAGAATGTAAATGGTCTAAGGATGTGATGCACAAGAAAGCATCTAATCTCAAGATGACCTAATCCCAAAAAAGAAAATATGAGATCAAATCACACATCAGAAAATAGAAAGATTAGATTATTAAAGTTAGGCAGGTAGGAGTTACTTATTGAAAAAGACCAACCTCATAAAAAAGAGTCCAGCAGTAAGCACCAACCCTCCCACTGCCCAGGAAACTCGTTCAGCGAATGGCATTTCTTTCATCCACTGCTGGAAATCTTCAAACAATCCATTGTGCCCATCCTTCTGAAAGTAGCTGGTTTGTGGCCTCTTCCAAGACTCTGCAATGGAGTCTAGACTTGCTTTCCCACCATAGCAAGATGTTTCCTCAACAGTAAGGCCTGAATCACTCAATGGCGTGACGGCAAAACCTGCTGCACGGCAAAGTTCTGTACCATTAGAGATCCACTCAGAGGCCCTACCACATACAAAGTCTCCTACTCCACAGGGTGCAAGAACCTGGGACAAAATGACTGATCAGGAAACTCCAGAAAAACTCTAAAAGATACTGTATGAATTAATATCACGCACAATGAATCTGTCAGCATATACAATGTAATACATATAAACTAGTCACATGTTTAACAAATTGAAAGAAATAGGTCTTAGCCTACTACATATAAAAGGAAAAACCATTTTAAAGTTTTTCACGCTATGACTACTTATAACTATTGTTCCTCTCCAAAATCAATCAAGGTAAAGGAACAAACCTGTGTTATAGCATCCATAGAGAGATACGCATCAGAACAAGCCTGGAACAGTTTTTCACAAAAAGAGGCACATATCAAAGGAGGACCTGGCTTAACACCAACATCTGGATCACAAAGAGAGCACTCCAGCATCTCCCATAAGTGCAAGCACTCTTGGTTTGCTTCCCCTGTTGTTGCCAACTTCCGTATAGAGATAAAAGCAGAATGTGTGTGTGTCGCATCACAGCAGGTGTTTCTTCGAAACATTCTGCACAGTGTTAAATCTCTAAAGCTTCTAGGAGGTTTCCCTTCTGATGAGAATGGGCGGAAACGACCTCCAGGAGAAACACAGACCCCATTTGATTTTTCTACATTAGTAACTAAAAATCAGTTAGTACTAAGCCACAGGAGGGAGTAAGAAAATTCAATAAAAAGTGTTGCAACTAAAAGTACAATGCATTATGCCTTTACTTATAATCTTGCCTGAATAACATAATTTATCACCCAAATTTCAAACAAGACGTTCTATTCACATAGCTATATAAGACATGACTTAAGTTGTGGCTATTTTGAATGAACCAGAAACTTTATAAACAAAGCTTGTATCCCTTAACAGAGATCTTTTAAACTTGATGGTCATGGATTACTAAAAATTATTAGCTTACTATTTGATACAACTTATCCTAAAGCACATTGATTCATCCTAAAGCACATTGATTCATCTTCTTAAAAAGTTAGGCACCACAGCAATCTATAGAAAATATTAGCTTCAAACATGTCAAACTCCATCATGAATTGAACCCCAGCCCTACATAAGTTCTAATTTACACCTGCTTGAGATCCATCCAAAATACAAATTAGCTTCAAACATGTCAAATTCCATCATGAATTCAACCCCAGCCCTACATAAGTTCACAGTGCTAGCCTTATGAAGTCCCAAGGAAACTTCTAATATGATTTTTTATGCATCCATTAAACCAATATAGACAGTCTTTTTTTTGGTAGAATATATAGACAGTCTTTACTAACTTATTTTCCAATTCTGTTGTCTATATACTGAAACAGTAAAACCTAAATGAGCCGGTATTTCTTAATTCCCATGGCTTGCTACTCACGAGTTTATCGAACCTTATGTTCTTTTGTGAAAAGGATGTGAGTTAAATTAAATTGGCAAATGCTCTACACCTGCACAAATGCATTAGAAAACTCTCGGCTTTTTCAACCTTTGCAGTTTCTGAGGCTTCTTTAATCTAGCTGAGAACTAGTACAATCAACAATGCATATGAAGTTGGATATATTTCACCATCAACCAGCACGAATACCACTTCCTAGTCTATGTGTAATTCTATTTGTAGAGATGCCTGACAGGGTATCAGAATAACTCTAAATAAAATAAAAGTATATGGTTCCTCGCCAAGGGCAGACAGTTCAAAGTGAGTCACAAGATTCCTACAATGTATGAAACTATAAACTTATCATAAATTTCCCGAAGTCAGGTACATACTCCCTCCATCCCTTTATGTCTGCCCTGGTTTCCCTTTTGGTTTGCCGCATAATACTTTAGGTATGTTGTTTCCACTTATTTCTCCATTGTACTCAAGTCCATATTAAATAATGTAGGAAAACAACAAAACCACTACCCCACTTGTACAGCATTGCCCAACCCATAATGTAAAATATTTGCTATGAGGCAAACATAGAAGGACGAAAAAAGTACATCGATCCAAGGCATAGCTAACTCCTCTGAGACTACAATTATATAGATATTGATCCAAGTTAACCAAGTAGTGAGAGTGAGGCTTCACCTCAATATTTATTAATCATAAATGAAGTACTACAGTAGCTTCTACATGCTCGAGGCTATCTGCCGCAGCTTATGTTTGAATCACGAGTTTGTGAATACTCCAATGATGCTCAACAGTAGTAGGCTAATCCAATCCCAAGCCCCCAATTAAGGTTCTATTCCTACCAATTAAACAATTTAGGAGTAGCTAACTAGCTAGGTTCATAGGTGTTTTCAATACCACTGACATACTGCCAAACCATCAAATACATGAGTAAAGTAACCTCCTCAACACCCCCACCCCCAGCGTGCACACATTATCAAAAAGTGAGGAGAGCAAGGCACATAAATATATAAGGTGTGTCACATTATACTTTCTAATCATTAGTTCAGACTAGACTCTAGAGATCACCAATAAACTTGACAAGTGATTAATTTTTCAGAGACCATAGGCTGCCAGATTTCATTTACTTGGAACTAGTCAAATACTAAGCTTTTTATTCCCTCCCAGTCAACAATTTTGGAATTGGATCCAACTAGGATTTCTAGAATAAGAGAGATTATTGACATTGTGGTTCCTCAACAAAATACCAATGCCTCTAAAAAAAAGCTCCTCAACGAGCTGATACGTAGCCTTATTTTTGGCAGTCGGCATCATGATCACAACAACAATAACACAATCCCAATGCCTTAAACGAAACCTCCTCCTTAGACCGTAATTTTAGCCAATGTTTTAATCGACCCTCTGAATTCAAATAACCTATTCCCACATCCAATAAACTGCGTAATGGGAAACAAAACTACTTCTTAGATCCAATATGTAGGCTTATATTTGGCAATGTGGTTACAACTCTTACAAGTTTACAACAGCAATTGCATAATCCCAATGCCTTGAAAGAACATGTTCCCTAGGCCGTAAACCTTATTTTTGCAACAATCAAGACTCTATGCCTACATCCAATAAGCTATTACAGGGGGAAAATACTACTTGATTCCAACAAGAGCTATAATTGTTTAGCCATATTGATAATGAGGATGGCAATGATCATAATATAACCCGGGTTCAACGCGATTCGTAACCAAATGGATCACTTACAAGTTGCAACATCTACATTTAGCAAAATCAATCTAATGCTTTGAATTCGACAATAGAAAATAATCTAATCCCAAACCCCACAATTATTTCGGACATTTATGACATTCATCGGCTGTCAACAAATTATACAATAACAAATCCATAATTTCTTCTATTAATTATCATTAAATCACCAAGAACAATACAAAGACTGATGGAAGTATTCCATTTTATACAATAGAACAACAAAACCCAAGAAATTACTAAAACGTATGATCAATTTGTTTGAAAATGTAATTATTTACCTAAATTAAAAGTACCATGATGATTAATTAAGCTAATTTCAAAAATGTTGACCAAAATGAATAATACCCATCAAATATAATAACCCATTAAATGGAAAGAGAGATAGAAAGTACCAGAGAGAGATTGAAGAAGAAGATTGGAGAGGAGAAGCAGTATCAAAACAAAGAAGTGATCTTGTTTCATCTTTATTCTTCGAGGAGAACAATCAATCGTCAATTTTAGGGAGACATGTTTGGTGTTCAGTATTCCAGTAGACTTTTCTTGCAAATTTTGGGGGTTTTGATTGAAGGGCTTTTGTGAGTAGTGTAGAAGAACAGGAGAGGGAATTCTATGCCAAATCTTTGTTCGATTGGTCTATTGTCGAAGGTGTAACGTCTAAAGAAGGGTATGAGAATTCGAGGCGCTGGCCCCATTATTTAGAGGAACTCTATTTTGCTTTATTAATTTTGCTCCGATCTGCCCTGCTCTACTTAATAAAATAATAATTTATATTGAATTATTTTAATAATAATAGTGGAAAGCTAAACGTCGCCCTCGAATATTTAACTAACGCCCGCAAAATAAACTAAAATTACAAATTTACCCTTTCAATTTACCCCCCTCTTCATACTACCCACCACCACCACCTCATCCTCCTCCTCCTCCTCCTCCTCCTCTTTTAACCACCAACTCCTTACCTCTGGTTTCACGATTTACACACCCGCGGTTATCACGAGTAAGGACAAAGGGAAGTCGGTCGCCGGCGGAGAAAAATGTGTGTTTTTTTTAATTTTTTTGAATTCGTGGCAAACGCCTAAATTTTTCGCACGTCCTAGGCTAAAACGTCTAGTTCGTGCGATCAATCGTGTGGTTGTATGAAAAATCTCGGCGTTTGAGGTGAAACGTTTAGTTTTTTAGAATACCCTAGGCTGAAACGCCTAGTTTTTTAGAATACCCTAGGTTGAAACGAAAAAACTAGGCGTTTCAGCCTAGGGTATTCTAAAAAACTAGGCGTTTCCTAGGTTTCGATTTTTTAAAAAAAAAATTATCGCAACGTATTGATTTCGTACGGTTCGATGACCCTTCAGCGAGCGTCTAAGGTTGTGTATCTTGTATTTCGTCGTTGTCCATAAGATCTAATGAATTTGATTTTGCAAAATTTTAAAAATTTCTTTAATTTTGAAACTCATGGTGGAAGAGGTGGTTGTTCGATGAGCATTGGTGGCCGTTGACCACTAGAGAGAACGGTAAATGAGATAAAATTAATTATTTTTATAATCGTTATTATAAGGATAAATATGTAATTTAATTTTATTTTGCGGGCGTTAATTAGATATTCGAGGGCGATATTTAACAACCCTCTAATAATAATATTTTTAATATTTAATAATAATATTATTTAATTTTTAATAAAAATACTAAATAACTAATATTTAATATTTAATAATTATAATAATAAATCATTAATAATAATAATAAAATTGATTTTTTATAATAAACATCAATATTTAGACTTTAGAGATAATAACTAATACTGAAAGATAGTAGCAATTAATACTCTAAAACAATAATAATAATAATAATAATAATAATAATAATAATAATAATAATAATAATAATAATAATAATAATAATAATAAGAAGTTATTATTATTTGATAATAATAAATAATTAATATTTTATAATAATAATTATTATAATAATAATTAATACTTAATAATAATATTTAATGATTATAATAAAATAATAATAATAATAATAATAATAATAATAATAATCTGCTTGGCTCGACTTTGCTCTGCTGAGATTTTCTTTGCTCTGCTCTGCCCAAAAGCTCAAAAGAACAGGGTTTTAGTTGAATAGATTTTAGGCTACGTTAAATTCATCTTATTTTTAATCATTTTAAATTATATTAGAAAAAGATAGGTTTTGACAAACTTAATTATTTTATGCATCATTTTTAACATAAAAAATCTTTAATTTTATTATGAAAATTACAGATTTGTAAATTAATAAATAACACATTATTACACGAATAAAGTTAAAGTTCTCGTCAAAAAAAAAAAAAAAAAAAAAAAAAAAAAAACCATATGCTTATGTTTGTCTAAAGTCATCTATTTTTATTTGATTTTATTCAATTAATTAGAAATGTGGAGTAAAGATAAACATAATTTTTTACTCGTATATGGTTAATTACATACAAGTATAAGCTAATTATTACTCTAAACAATAGAGGTTATGGTCATTGACAAATGGAGTAATTTGGACTTATGTGGATTACTTGTATGAGAAAATGGAGTGAATCATGGAAAATAAGTAAATAAAAGTAGTAGAAGGTTAGAAATTGTTTCAAGTATTGAGTTTATAACCGATTTAATGAAAGGAATATCAAGATTTTTTTTTATTTTTAATTTTTATGTAGAGAGAGTCACAAAAGACAATGATGTTACGTAGACATAATTTGCTCCCAAGTCTAATGTACTACCCCAAAGACTTTAGCCAACTATAGTTGTAAAACTACAATCAACAAAGATAATTGAGTAAATGATAGAAAACATTTTTACGTGGTTTAGGAAACTTAACAGAGTTAACAAGACGACATTAGGAAACTAAGACAAGAATTTGACATTGGTCATTGAATAAACCTCAAAGAGAAGAGGCACGAGTAGAATTGGCAGCTTAAGAGGTCATCATCAAAATTATGTCAATAGAAACATGAAATTAAGCAAAGTTATTAAGAAATAGTAATTTGGTCATTGTATTTTCTTCACCGAATTTCTTCATAACAGTGCACTACCTACCTTTTCAAGCAACCAAACGACAAGCTATATATATTGGTTAGTTTGGCTTTTGGAGAATGAATAAACTGGTAGTTTTTGTAGCTTATTTGCCACCTTTTGTTGTTATGGTTCTTAAACAAATATTACCAAACTAGCAATGGAATTGAACCAAAGGACCACTTTTTTCAGGAAATCTTTGGTAAAGATAGAATGACTTAGCACAAAATTAAAGTATGAAACCTTTGATAAGACTTAAAAAATAGATTGAGTATTGTTAGTTTAAGTTAAGACACTCCAAAATTAATCGATTCATTACGTTATTAGATCAAATTCTATTTGTATCTATATAACTACATTCATTCTCCAGGCTTATTATAAATACTTACTAACTCAACTAACGACAAGTCGACAATAACCTAATCTACAACACGAACGTGTTTGTCTTTAGAGATGAAAGTGTTTGCCTTTAGACATGAAATGGGAGACGAATGACACTACTATCATATTCTTATGTATGTCTACATCACAGTTTAGGATGATGTCCAAGAATGCAGTAATACACAATTTTTAATTACACAAATAATAATGCTAATAAGAGTATAAGACTACCTTATGACATATGAGATGGATCTTGCAACAAAATAATGACATCTGACCTAACTCGCTATGGAGTACAGACCATCTACTAATCACAAATTTTCGCCATATTAACTCATCCGGCAAATCACAAATAACTTGCAATGACGTTCTAAATCTTCGTGTAAAGAATGTATGAAGTACATAGATTTGTTGTATTATTATCGTAGTGAATTTACACTAAGGGTCTGTTCTCATTGACTGAATTCAGCTGAGCTGAACAGAACAGAACAGAGCAGAGCAGAGCTGAAATGAATATTTTATTAGAGAAGGAAATTAGGAGTTGAACTGAACTGAGCTGAGCTAAACTGAATTTCAACGTAAGAGAACAGGTCCTAAGTCCATCAATAAGAATTGATTTGGGCAGGAGAGTATTGCACGAATTTGCGACAAGGAAAAGGCAACACAAGGCGATACAAAAACAAAACTCTGCTGATCATTTTTTCATTCAGAAGAGCAAACATTACAAAAGGAAGAGCAGAAGTAGACTACAAAGCCCAGATCGAAAACGTCGTGGTTACATGACCATAATCACGACTCATACTACAAACTATTTGACATTGCATATCTTACAAGGTGTAATAAACACTATATTTCACATGAAAGCTTAGAAGAAACTCTTAAGAACAAAAGGTCCATACACCAAATATTTACATACCACAAGCAAGCTGCTAGTCACAGTTTACAAGTGATACTTATATGATACATGGACATAAGGCTGGTATTAGTGAAGCCTCAACGACACCGTTAGCAAAGCAGGGTCGGGTGGTGGTGGGAGATTAGTCGAGCCTCGTTACTTCGACCTTAGATATCAGACATCTTAAGAAGAAGGAGCGCTTCCGCAGGTTCTGTCCTCGTTCGCTGCCTTCTCATTCGAGTCTGACGTAGATCTCCTCCGAAACCTGAACGCTCCTGATCTGTTTCCTAACCAAGCAATTATAATTGCCAATTTGTTAGCTAACTATGTCATTATCAATCAAAGTATGAAGATATTAACATTACTTAAAACAGAAAGCTACATTGCTAAATATAGTAGGCTAACTAGAAAAGAGTATCACATTGCTTGCCATAACTTTGCAACTTCTAACTACCTTGACAGTTAAGTAGTTAACACCTAACATTATTTCCTCAAATTAGTTGATCGATCTACAATGATAGATTTGTTATTCATATATTGACACTTGAATCTACAACGTTATACATATTTATAACTCTAACATGCTAACACGACGCAACTTTTGTTTTTTAGTTACGGAGTATATGAATAATCGAACACATGTACTGTACGTTACATTTGACTAGACAAGTTAAACAAGAATTGAAGTCTCAACCTCGTAACTGAAAGATCGGCGATATTCTGCATAAAGTTTTTATGATCATACGTCTACATCATAAATTAGGATAACCAACATTTAGCTATTGATAGTGTATTTTATAACGTCAATAAGACTAATGCCGTATTAGAAAGGATCTTAGACTTTAAATGAAACTATGAAAGTAACACTTTACCTAACTTTCTTTGTACCATCATCTACCCCATTTAAATCAGAAAATTACAACCTTATTAATCATCAATATTTTAATTAATTGTGTAATATAAATCCAAAAAATAGGCGGAAATTTCAATGGATAATACTATAATCGGGCCTACAAATATAATAACAAAATAATAAAATCATGAAACAAAAAGAAAAATTAACCACTCTACGTCAAGTCATAATCAGACCACCAAATATAATGAAATGACAAAAATACCCTTCCTAGACTTTTCCAGATCCCAACCTCACTTCACAGTTCACACTATTCACTCTTCCAACTTTACTGGAAAAAAACGCATGCAAAGGGTATTTAAGTAAATTTAAAAGTAAAAAGAGTGAGAAAGTCACCGGAAAACGGCGATGACGGCGGCGTAGATCCGGCGGGACTCGCCGGAGCTGATCCTGCTCCCTGATTATACCCTGGTGGCTTCACTATCATTATTTTCCTCGAAACTTTCACTTCTTCCGGATTATCCGCTCCTGATATCACTTCTCCACCGTACGATCTTCCATTACTACTCCCTCCCTCCATCTCTGTTTTCATCAACAAAAACATTATTATTATTATATTCGTGTTTTTAATACTACCTCCGTTTCTTTTTATTTGTGAGTAAAATACGTTTAGTATCATATAAAATTAATCATCAATTATGTTAGGTTATTGCTATGGCGGAACTTGATTTGCAATAAAATACGATAATTGGTGAAATGACGGGGTATCGGGGTATACCCTTGAAAGGGGTGGAGCGGGAATGGAAAGTATTGAATTTGCGAAGACGTCCAAGGCCGGAATCCGGTTGAGGACCGGCGAGAGTGTCATCCCAAAGCTTCTCCAGAAGACCCATGTAAAAAAAACGGCGTTTTTATCAAAGGAGAGAAAGAAACGTTATTACCAGACTTGCGAAACGTTGATGCGAAACGGTGGCAATGTTATTGGGGGAGAGAAATGAGATGTGAGAAGAGTGGTATTTATAGAAGGAGAGAGATGATCGTGGCCGTTGATTTAGGAGATGGTGACGTAAGAGAGAGAAATGAGTAGATAAGGTTTGGAGGAGAGAGAAAGAGAGAGCAGGGTTGGAAACGTGGCGATGGAGTGAGGGATTGGTGGGGTAGTCACGTGAGTTGGGCCGGGTTTGTTGGAGGTGGAATGACGGATTTGCCCTTGTATTTGATTAAAGGATTATTTTGGGGTGGGGTTTTGTAGATAATTACGATGGTTGCCACTGTCAGAAGTTGAGATTTTTGTACTGTGATTAATTTTGCCGCTTTTTGAATGATTTTTTATTGGCGATTTTTAAGTTATTTTTATGTTTTTTTTTGCAGGGTTTGGGATTTGGGAATATTACATGGCATGGATCGTACAACACTTGTAATGGAAAATTCGAGAATCTCTGAATCTATAAATGGTGTTGTGCTAATTGCAAATTGTTTGTTAAAGAGAGTTCTCTCTCTCTCACACACACACACACACACAAAAAAAAAAAAAAAAAAAAGAGCTCCATAATAGTACTCCAAATTCTAATTTAAGATGAGTATATATTCACTTATTCACTATTTTACATACGTTGTACTCATTTTTGAAAATGAGTCGGGTGTGTTTAACCAGAATCTCTAAATTTAGAATAATTAACCTTGAACTTAATAGGTTATGAAAGTTTAGCTAAATACCAATTTTGTACAAAAGTTACTACTAAGTAGTTTACTACTCTTTCTATTTCTAAATGGTAAAAGATCATAAGAAAACAGAAGGAATACTCTTTAAAAATAACTTACATTTCTACCATTTTAGTTTATAATCACCTTCGTATAGTACTTATTCGTATAGTACTTATTTCACCTAATGTAAAAACTTCTAACCAAAATTAACAATGTTTTACAGTAATAAAAACGCAAATATAAATTATCAGGCTATCAGCTTAACTTATTAAACTTTTTTCTATAAACACCTAATGCAACTGAGTATTCATATTGTACATCTAATGCATCGATTAGTCAAATCAGTTCATATAACATGTCATCTCTTAGTAACCTATATACAAGTAATACAAAATAATTCCTTTCTTTTCTCATAATCTAATACTCACATTATTACTTTTACATTACGTTCCAAATTAATTGTGAATCACTTACAAGATGAAACCTATCACACGCACTCATTTTCTCTTTACCTTTTTTCTTAAGAGTGAATTGTGAGATTTCTTAAAATATTATACGAATCACGTTACTGTGTTGCGTGTATTAGAAAACGGAAGTATTACTTTAAATACCCTACAATCTTATACAAATACAACCAATAAAGCAATGATTGGCTTGAAATCCGTACCCTTACACACATAAAAGAAGAGTTGTGTGCATGTGTACAAGTATATATGTAGCTATATACGTGTAATCCTAAAAAGACATTATCTTACATTTTTGAAGGAAGACTTTTCACTCAATTTTCGATAGTGAAATATCCAACAAAATCCAATTACACTAGTAAAAAGGCCAAAATACACCTAGATTGATAAGAGGCTTGATAAGAATAAAGAATACAGCTAGAATGAAAGAAAATACTAGTTACGTATGAAATTGAGGATGTGTTTTGATTGGGTATACACTGTAAGTGATTGGTGCCTTTGGGTTGGTATTGCATGGTAATTTATGCCTCAATTACCCAATGAGATAAAAATACAAGTTCTTTTATTAATGTAGAATAGTTTATTATTCCAAGTTAAGTAATTGAATTTTTGTAGGTGTATGTACCATCCATAGTCCATGCAATTTACAACTCCCGTGAAAGGTCAATAAGAAAAGCACCAAATTAAGGTAGCATCTTTGACATGAAGCACATGAATACATGATCAATCAAAAATTCAAGGCAATAATTATTGGTGATAACTGTTAACCATGAACTCTATTGATGATTTGATAGGATTTACGTGCTAAAAAAACTTTATTAATAAATGTATAAATCAGAGTGTACTATTTTTGTAAATAACATATTAATTTGATATACATGTAAACCAATGAATCATCAGTGTATATAATTTACTCTATTTCTCTAATTTTCACCTCCCACAAGTCACAACAATTGAAACTCGTAAACAAATATTCAATCAATACAGGTGAAATTCTTAACAGAGTTAATATCATAGTCCACTTTGCAGTTAAAAGTACAGATAATAATTAACTTTATTGACAAAGGGACGTAGTAATTTAACATTTTGACTCTTTCAACACCTATAACAAAAAGAAAGAAAAGATAACCCCATGGACAAACCTTTATGAAGAACATCGATCATTAGTTCAATTCAATCTATATATCCTCTTTATGAGTCTTTATCACCCACTTGTTTTTTGTCCCTTTATTTATATTAGCATGTTCTTCCCATGATTTGAAACCAATAATTGACCTCCACAATTAAAACTAATCAAATCAATTATCAAATCGACACTACTACTGTCCATGTCGTAATGAAGGGGGCGAACTAGGGAATTACAAAAAAAAAAAAATGTATGACTAGTACAAACTACAAAGTAAGATCATGAAATGTTCGAAATAAACCAATAAAATAATAAAGGGAAGATTGTGATTTATGAGATGTTATAAGTTATAACCTACTGTTGTAAAGGAACTAGATTATTAGTTTTACGTGTCCCCTTATAAATATCCTAATCTTACAAAATCTGCCCCATGTTTTAGATTCTCTTACACTTACTTAGCTGGCCTGCTAATCGTCTAGATTCATCTACCCCTTTAATAAATTAAAAATTACAAAAAATTACGAGTAGCTCTTTAATAATTATATAAAAATTAAAAGTATCTCTTTCTTTTGCAAATAAATTAAAGAAAAAATTGTATACAATAAACTTACATTATATTGTAGTCTTATGGCTTTTGACTACCACAATTTTTTAAAATGAACAGTTGAGATTATTCGTTTTATTTGTTTATTTTTATTTAGTAATTTTAATTACAAATAATTTTTTTAATTATTTTAAATATATTTTTATCTTCTAAAAATTATGTTTTAATATTTTTAAAATTCTATATATATATATATATATATATATATATAATAATTATAAACAAATTTAATCTAAATTAAATTACTAAAGAAAAAAGATAAATATAAAAACAAACAATCTCAACCGTCCATTTTTATAAAAATTGTGATAGTCAAAAGTCATACATTAGAATTTAAAGCTAAAGCATAGGTTATATGTGGAGTAGTACTTATTTACAAAGAAAGGTTATATTGATAGTGTATGTGCATTCCTTAAAAAAAAAAAAAAAAAAAAAAAAAAAAAGTACTTGCATAGATTTTTATGATGAATGATTTGGAGCGTTATGGTTAAAAAGTTTAAAACCAAGGTAGGTTTATTTATCTTTATTTTTTGGGAGAATAAATGGTAATAAGGTTAATAACTTTAGGAAAATATCATATGATAAATTTTGATAAGTAATTTTCAATTCAATTTTTAAATTTAAATATGTTCTTTGATGTTAGAAAATCTATAGTAATAAGTTCTACGTTTCACAAATATTGCAACAATTATCATTTTAAAAGTTTCTTAAATATTGCAACATTTTCTTATTTGCATATGTTTTTTCTCTTTCACTCTCCTTATCACATATGTCTCCTGGTTTCTCTCTCACCTTCTTAAAATCCGTGTCTTTTCTTTATTCTCATATTGCAATATTTTTAAGAACGGAGTAAGTTTATTATATACACAATAAGTCAATAACACAATTGAAACTAAGGTGAAATAAACTACCATAACTTCCATATGTCATTATGTCTCGTTGCCTATTTTGCCTCCATAGTACTTCTAGGCATAATGGGCTGCACTACATTAGGCAAGTAAATATTCTGAGTATATTGGGCCAGATTAGTCTGAGAAGATTTAGGCTTAGTCCCGGTAACACCCATACAGTTCCTGACATCCTTAGTCCAAAAATGATTTTATCTAGTGTGATTATTTATTATTTTGTCTTTGCAATTAGAGTGTTGATACTATTGAGCAAGGATATACTGTAGTTAAATGGTGTTGATGTGCTTGCTTGCTTTATTTACAAATGCTCAACCTTTTAGAATAACGTACTAAATTTGAACAGAAGCAAAGACCGCCTTTGAAAGAGTTTTTTTTTTTCTAAATGGAGTGGTTGCATATGTATTGTGTATGATCAAGAACTTTAAAACTAGAAAAATATAGTTTAAAGTGGTAAGGTCACTAAAGTGTATCTAGCTTTCGTTTCGTACATATGTAATTCGACTATTCGAGTATCACATGTCTAGATCGATCTTTAGGTACGCTGTATTAGTTCAGACTCTTCCTTACAGACTGTCACTGTCTTTATATTCGTCCCATGATGTTTAGATTTCCCTCTCTGTGTAGGTGCATGCACTTCCTTAAGAGCTTCACAGGGGTAATATGAAATGGACTGGTCCACTAATCCATACCAAAGTTTAGTGAGAAGAAGGCAAGAAGCCATGCTTGTCTTTTGTAACAAATACAGTAGATGACGACATAATTTTTCTCTCCATTGAATTTGGCCAATTTATGGGAGCTCGTATCTGAACAAACTTGGATGTGTCGATTCTACTATGAGGCCGGGTTGAGGAGGTTTAGGTTAGTCTTGGTAATTGTAAATAGTGTGATATCGTGGTGTAATTTTGTGTGATTATTAGACTTGAATGTTGAAGAGGTGTTTGTAAGAAAGTTTTTCTGGAGATATATCACTAATTTTGATGATTGATCCATAGTTTGATATTGGCATGTTGCTAGAGTAATTGGTAATTTGAAGGTTAATTTGTGCAATGGCAGTTCAAAACTAAAAACTAGGATCGCGGGCAACAATTTTAACAGGCTACGATGTTGAAGTTGCAATTGGTAAGGTAGATCAATCAGAGGCATTTAAGTGAGACTGATGAAAGACTAGAGTCCCTGACTCATTCAGCCAACGGCGAGTTCCGACCTGGTTTAACTGGTTTGGGAATTCTACTATGGAGCACGAGATTCATTGCCCATCTCTCCGAACACCGAAAAACTACAAAAGCACAATTGGTTTTGAAAAAAAAAAATTATTAGATGATTCTAGACCAGCATGCTGTATATGGACCTGCACAATGATAGCACGAAATGGAAGAATTTTTATTTCCCTATTTCCCCTTGCAATTGGTTGAATTGGCGATAGCAATGTACCTTTGACTACTCCTAGTTAGCAAGATCAATGAACTAATTCCACAAAGTTTCATACTTTTTCTTATTCAATAAAAAGAAACAGGCAAGAAAGTTTAAGCTCGCCAATGAACACACAATACATAAGCCAATGCATAACTGCATTTCAAATTTCACCCACGATATCTAAAAGAGAAAAAGTATGCTCGAATACACTTCATTACTGGGGATTAAGATGTTCTTTTCCATCATCACAATTGAAAAACAGCTTGAGACATTATATCAAATTTCTAGAAACCTAATATCATAACTAAAGTTCTGCTTCAATTTATAGTAATTTCACACCGGCTTCTCTCATACTATCAACCACTGCTTTGATCTTACCATGATACTTCTGTTCTCTCTTCAAGAAGATTGAAACAGCAGGAATATTCTTAACAAGCAAGCGCTCGCCAAGAATCTTCCCAATTTTAGCAGCAGCTGCCACATCTCGTGTGATTCCCATGGTTGGTCTCAAAGCCTTTTCCTGTGAGCTTGCAGAAGCAGCTACTGTGGCCGTTGGAGAGTGGATGACTTGAGCATGAACAAATTTGTTTGTGAAGTGCATTTTGAGCACATATGGCTTCAGAAATTCTGTGATTCTTGGAGCTCTGACTGGTGGTGGGATCACCATCTTGTCCTGCAATGAATTTTGCTACCCATCACCAATATGAATTTTACATTCAATAAACTTTTTTGGGGTTCAAAAAAGGATATGATATTCAATGAAGATGAGAAATTTTTCTCTGAATCAACACTCGAACAGCTTAGAGTGATAGAGAAAC
Organism: Chenopodium album; assembly: GCF_948465745.1. Taxonomy (NCBI): domain Eukaryota; kingdom Viridiplantae; phylum Streptophyta; class Magnoliopsida; order Caryophyllales; family Amaranthaceae; genus Chenopodium; species Chenopodium album. The sequence goes on from NC_137855.1 coordinate 7,096,302, forward strand.
AAAATGAAGAACTCTCAACCTCATCAATAATCCTAGACTTTCAACATCAGTGTACTAACTACTAAGTATCACCTAAAAGACTAGACCTGATGTTGCCATTTTAGATCAAGACACAAAAGAAATTTAATGGCAGACATATACCTAGCTGCATTAGGGACTGGAGCGTTGATTGGCTATCCAAACCAAAAATAAATAAAACTTCAGATTGTATCTGATATCCAGAAATTGCAAAATACACTATTGGTATATGATTAACCAAATTTTGAAGATTGATTGTAGCGATTATTGTGGGGGTCATACAGGAAGTAACAAAGCATCAAACCCCTCCAAATTACAATAAAATCTCTCATAAATACCATGAATGACCACTCTAAATAAACTATCAAAACTTGAATTTTGATTCCTTCGACGTAAACCATCAATTTACTTTGAGCCTAAATCAAGTTTGTATAACAATATTTCAACCATAACCCCAACATTCTAACAACCAAATCCCCAAGAATACACATTTCTGATTTGAAATTCATAGGAAAGCGAAATTTTTTTACAGATTTCACTGATTTTTGGAATCCTGAACAGCAAATGTCCAGCCAAATCAGTTAACAAAAAACCATGTTGATCCATATAATCATTGTTATTGCATCAAAGAACAAACTCATACTACCATACTATTACTACCTAGTACCAATACAAGTTACAGTAGCCTAAAGGGTAATACCAAATTACCAATACAAGTTTGGTGCAACTCGACTCGACTCGACTCAAACAACATCAAAAATTGAGATGGCACCAAAATATGTTTACTATGAATAATCAATAATGTAATTAAACAAAATTCAATTACTTCCCTGAAACAAATGACAATACATTGCCAACTTTGGCATTGCACTTGGCCCAAATTAACCATTTTCAAATCAAATTTGCAATTCATTGCAAAATTTCATACAATAATCACAGCTTATGCTATAATAATCAAGTCGAGCACATCAATTCCAAAACATGAAGAACATCTCGAATTATAATAAAATAATACACAAAAATTATTGTTGACAGACACACATCAAAGTAAAGCAAGAAATTTCATTTCATAATCGTCTATTTCGGTAAATTCCTTCAACAAAAGAACTAAATTTCTAAACGAAATCATAATGAAGTTAACAATTAAACAAAATTGATATTAACTAAAAAGCGATTGAAGATAAAGAAAATAGGAAGAGAGAGAAAATCAATACCAGAAGATAAAGGTGCGCAGCAGAATGTCGTGAAGAAGAAGACGATTGAGACGGCGGCGGCAGGTGAGGGAAACCGGCGACAGGGCGGAGAAAAGGGTGTGTGGTGAAGTTGTGTGAGAGAGAAACCGGGTGGGTGATAAGTCTAACCGGGCCTTATTTGTTTTGGGCTTGGGCTTGGTGATACTTTATGTATGCCTCATTTGTATGAATACAAAGAACTTTCTATGTTTTTTTTTTAAATTGTAATACTTTGACTTTTACACTTCTTAGTATTCATATTATTCTCTTTAACTTTTACATTGTTTTAATAATTATACGAATTTCTTATCAAAAAAAAAAAAAATAATAATTATACGAATTTGACCCTAATAAATTGAATATTCTTCAACTTAGGGCTTGTTATCATTGACTGAACTCAGCTGAATCGAACTGAACTGAACCGAACTTATTAGAGCTAAACTAAACAAAACTGAATTGAAATGAATATTTTATAAGAGAAGGAAATTGGGAGCAGAACTGAACTGAAAATAATCGTATGAGAACAAGCCCTTAATTCATTCATAATAAGCAAAAGTCGTGGAGTCATGGTATGGTGACACATCACTAATAATTTCATGAATACCCAATTACAACGGCTACTTGATTCACATAATCACATGAACTTTCTCAACTATGAGGTTAAAAGGCTTTACACTAAGCAACTAGAGAAAGTCCTAATACATCACTGTTAGACACAAATAAAATTGCATGACAGACTTTTGTATTACTGAAAGTCCTATTAGTACTACTGAGATATTTTTTTAAATACTACTTACAGTGTTTTTTCAATATTCAGTAGTACTATATTGTCTCTCGGTATTACTTTTAAAATATCATAATTTACAAAATTGTCATTATTATGTAATTGCTTGTGCCTAACTATGAGGTCCTAGGAAGCGCTCAAGCAACCAAGGAGGCAAGGAGGGTTTTCTTTGAAGTGTAAATTAACAGAAATACAAGATGAGCATAGTTTTCTTAAGAACAATTTCCCAAGATACCACGTAAAAACATAAGGCAATTAAAAGTCAAACAACATTTGAACCAAATAAGAGGAATCAAATCTACCTAGGGACAAGGGACTAACCTTGCCTTGCCTAAAAGAAGCACAAATTTCTTCGACAATAATAATAGCACCTCATCCTATATCATATCATCATAATCTTTGCTTTCACACGCAACATTCCGGCCCCTCCCAAGATCAAATTCCATGCATTCATCATCCACCTCCTCTCGTAACATTGCTACTTGATATTAATGGCTTTTTATCCATTTAATTTAATAATCAAATATTGCCATAAAACATTTGTTAAACTTACAAAAGCACCCTCTATTCATCTTTTGTTTGTCTAATTATTTGCTTTCTTCACAATTTTATTTTCATGCACACATTTAAACATATAAGAAATAATATATTTGTAATACATAAAATCAAAAAGTAAATTAAAATGATTATTGGAAAATTACACATCAAGACGAATTAAATAACATGCATGCATGTTATGCGAGCATTTTTTTCTGACATATTTGTCAAAAGACTAGTAAATGTGTTTTTCATTTGAGTTAATAAATAATCATCATCGACAAAATGAAATATATGAAGTAATTTCCTTCTACTAATATAGAACACATTTGCAACTTAAGAAAATATTGAAAGAGTAGATGAATGCTACAAAGAAGTGAATTATATATTAAGTAAGAAAATTGAGTAAAAGGTTGATAAATCATTGAGTAAAAGTAGAAAAAATGAAATAAGGTAATACATTAAATTGTCCAATGAACAAAATAATAAATCAAAACTATTTCTTTACCCATGAACTAAGTAATACTTCCACCACCTAGTCCACCTTAATAACTAGATTGTGAAAGCAATCCCATCGTCCTTTTAACTCATTTTTGTGAATTGTGAATTTGTGATGCATGGCTAGTTGATTGGTTACAATAATTTAGCTTTCTCAATCTTCTACTTGTAATAATATTTATGAAATAGTTTTACCACATATAATGCAGGAATTAAATTTTATAATTAATGATCATATGAGTCATTGAATTAAACAATGTCTAAATATGATGAGATGTAGGTCTTAATTAGCTTTTGCTTCATTCTACAGTGATTGATGAAAATACTTTACGACTTCACGTACATGTGCCATGAACACAAAGAAATACAAGTAAGTCGGAAGAGTGTACATAGTGATCACTTCACACGTTATTTATAAAACCCACATTATATAATATTCCGTATGAAGTAAATGTATAATACTTCGTAAAACTCTATAATCCTTTCAATATGGAGACAAAAGCCTTTTATATCTGATTACATTGCATCCGATAGTTTTTACATTCCCATAGTTCCATCTCCGTCGTAACTCCTTCGTAAATCGTATGTGATTTAAAAAACTAGTAAACTTAAATGACTTTTATGCAAGTATTAGGGCATGTTCTTCTGATTGACTGAACTTAGCTGAACTAAACTGGACTGAACTTAGCTGAACTGAACTGGACTTATTGGAGTTGGAGGAAATTAAGAACTGAACTGAACTGTATATTTTATGAGAGAAGGAAATTAAGAAGTGAACTGAATTGAACTTATTGAAACTGAATAGAACTGAACTGAAAATAATCTGAAGAGAATAGACCCTTAGTGCTTAAAATTAAACTTGTTAAAAATTTGTGTAACCATAAAAGAAGCCTTCCATTTAGATTTGTTCTATAACTTCTAAAGCATATACATACATACATACATACATAGTAGTTTTCTAATAATAATAATTATAAAAATAAAAAAATAAAAAAAAATAAAAAAAAAATAAAAAAACCTACTAGCAGGGTAGAAGTAGAACCGTTAAAGATGAATAAGAAAGGGGTAGGTTAGCTAGGATAGGCACAATGCACACGCACCAAACTGACAAAAAAAGGAGTCAAATCTAGCGGTGACTTGAGTCACGCGGAGTGCAAGCAAAGCTTAAAAATGTGATAATTTTGGGACATTTGAATTGACACTCACACTCCTTGTCTAACCCAATCTATCTTTTGCATCTAAAGTTGAAGCTTATGAGTGTTTACCACGCTATTTATGTAACACACTCAAATATCATATCCTCTATAGTAGTCATGCTAACCTAAGCTACATCATTAACCCAACTTTTAAATTCATGCAAACCAATTTTTATATTTAAATTCATCATGCAAACCAATTTTTATACTCCTTGTTTACTAATTAAGTCCTCGATCCATAGATACGATAAACAAACAATATCGTTATTACTCATCCTATTCCTAAGTAAAAATTTCATTTGATTTTAAAATCTTATGCATAATCTTTATACGAAATATGTTCTTTAATAATCAGATGAACTCTAACAAGAATTTTATTCAAATTTTTAGGCACATATGCAAAAGTTAAATAATATTAAAATCAAATAGAGATTTTTTTTTTCAATGCAAAATCAAATGAAGAACTTATTATTACTCCATATTACATATAATTTGTCTTTACTTGCTCGTTAATTTTTTTTCCTTTCACATTTATTTGCTCCTTTTTCTTCTAATGAATTTATTCTATACTTTCTTTTCTCTAAGTTAGGTCTCACATTTTTTTCCACCCTTAGCCTTTTATTCACCTATATAAAACTATATGCAAAGACAAGAAAATATTATTATATACAATATATATCCACATATTGCATTAAAAGATTGGGCATTCCTAGACTCCATCCATTTAACACACATACACTCTCTCAGTCTCTCTCTTCCACCCTTGTATATAAATAGGCCTGAGTAGTGAGCAAGAAATAAAACCAAACCAAGGAAGATATCACAAACATCTTTTATTTTGGTGACTATATGAGTGAGTGGCTCGTGCTGGAGAAGCAGGGCACGTGCAAGCTTGCTATCTTAGTCATGAGCTTTGCACGTGCTCTCCTACTCCAACATGAGTTTCTCACTTCTCTTCTTCTTCTGCATGGATGTTCTCAACTTAATCATGAGGTTTGCATTATAACTTTATGGATCTTAAATTAGGTAATTTAATTCAATTGTAAATTTAGAGTCACAAAAAATAAATGACGTACGAGTTCAATCTCGTGTCATGGTTCATATATACTTTTTGTCGTAGTCCTTCATTCGTTGATAATTGTCCACATAATTAACAACTTTCAAATGTTTTGTACGTAGTATTTTATGGAGTACTTATGTTCTTCCTTTGGTTAGTGCTTATGTTAATTATCGTACTCGTTCATAATCTTCATATGCAAAAAATAAGCAAATTAATGTTGTTCGCTTACAAAAAAAATGAGTTAATTAATTTCTCTCATTTCCCTTAATTAACTTGCATAAAATGGTCAAATTTATCAAGTGCATGCAAGTCATGGGTAACAAGAGCAAAAAAAGTTTTTTTTTTTTTTTTTTTTTTTTTTTTTTTCTTTTTTTAGTGTAAGAGTAAAACCAAAATGCTTCTTCGTACAATTGAGCAAACCGATTTGAACAATCATACTTCAAGCATGATAGATAAGAAAATGGGTAACCAATTATGATTTACTTTAGTACCATAATGTATGTATTACTCAAGAACTGCATGCATGAAAATTCTATATTTGAGAGAATTAGAGAACTAGAAAAATATGAAAATTCTATTTAGCTTGCAGAACAGATCAACTGCCAGATAACTTCGTCAAGTACGGGGGAAAACCTCAATATAATTATATTATTACTTTTATTTTTTCATTTTTTAAAATAATCGCAATACTTTTTTACATGCTGTTATCATCTAGGAATCTTTAAAAAGAAAAAAATATAGTCTAGGAAGGTAAATCGATATCGTATTGTTTAGTGTTTTCTCCTTTTCTCTAATATTGTAACAAGATAAATATGGATTTCAACATAAAACAAACAAGAAAGAAAATTATAAACCCGTGTGATGAAAAGAAATATAAAGAAACAAGCATATACAAATTTTTTTACAAAAACATACAACAAGTTACAAAATTTGTAAAATATCTACAATATTAAGGGAAAGGTGGAAATATAACTTAGACACTGATATAAGGGAACTAGGACTGTCTAGGAGGCATAAGTGTGTTTACCTTTGCTCTTTGCTTTTCGTTAAAATGTACTCCATATGTTAAGAGGTTGTTACATTTAAAAAAAAAATGGATGAAGTGTATAAAGTTGGGCATAGGTATGGTTGCGCAATCTACTGTCGTGTCAGCATGTCTCATGGTCAAGCAAGTTGTGTTGTGTATAGCCAATAATATAAAAATCATGTATGTATAGCCTGACCACATACATATGCTAACCCATCATTTCTGTGTTAAACAATGATAACTTTTGAAAGTAATGTCTATGCACAACCTAAACCCACTAGCATGACTCTCATGCCTTAGCCCCTAGCTCACTAGATATTCTTTGTTTGTGCCTGATTAGTTCTTCACCTTCTTGTGCTTATCCGATCCATGCCCAACTCTAAACATATACTAGTATTGTATAATATATTGTATAATAGAGTGCTTCGTATTACAGTTTACAAAGTTGAAAACTAAAAAAAATTAAATTTTAAAAAAAAAATCTGACATTGGAAAAATTGTGATTGTGGTATGGAGTACGTAAGGTTGACGAGTTTGCAATTGAATGGGAGTCAGAAAAAAAGAGTAAAGACAAATATAAAGCAGCTTGGAAATTGGTCTGGATTTTGCCTAAGATAGCGGGGGACTTCTTTCTCAGTTTCAGTCAGAGCTAGGTTCTACTTGTGTCAAATTAAGTTTCACTTTTTATCACTCTACTTCACAACCTTTTCTTCCATTATTTTTTTTAACCATAAATGGAAATTGATTTAGATATGACTCTTATTATTAAAAATTACTCTTTCTATATCAACATTTTTTTCTAAAGAAACAAGGTCGTATTTAATTTACCTTATTTTCACTTACTTCATTTGTGTCTAAAGTGAATTGTTATGATTTTTGCATTATTTATCTAATTTACTTTGACTAATGTTTGTAATTTATACATAAGAATAAATATAATTTGTGGATGCTTATTGGAATCATCTATTTGAATAACTAATTAATATTCATCTATTGTTATAACTTATACTCGTATTTTTTAATAGTTAAAGATATTATCAGTCAAACCTTTGTATTAACATATATACAAAAGGGAAATATTTCACTCATTTAAACATGGAGTGCGTATTTTAGAAAAAATAAGTCCTGATCAAATTAAACCAAATAAATTAAAAAAAAAAAAAAGCAAAAACAAGGTGAACTAAACAAGCTTTTACTCTCACATGTGATTTTTGTTTGACACTATGTTACAGAGTTTATTTTAAATTCGCTTAAGTCTGAGAAGTCAGAGAACAAATAGTCGAAAAGTATGTTATACTTACATGATTTTCAGGTCTTTGAACTTAATTAAACTTGTCTAATTAAATTTGATAAACTTTATGTTAGTTATAATTTAAATTGATATTAATAGCCCTTATTAACCTTTATTAGTTCTTATATAATTTTTTCACAACTTATCTAATTTGAACTATATTTCATAATGTTTTTTTTCCTATACAAAAAGGTAAGGAAATTAATTAATATTAAAGCACCTTCCTCACGAGGGGAAGTACTATATACTTTGTATTTCATAAGTATATATGTAGTATTATATCACAATTCATAACAATTAAATTACTCCGTAAGTGTTAAGGTTAACATTTGTTTGATCACCACTTGAAATTGATAATTAAAATCATAAGCATATATAATACACAAACCCATCAATCTAATAATAAATGTGATTTATCAACACAAACCTACCCATATTGATGAAACTCATGAATTCAAAGGGTATTTATGAAGAAGGAGAAGAAGAGAGGAAACCTTAAAATACAAGCAATGGAGTAAAGATGACAGTAAAAACAAGCAGAGGGGAAAAAAAGGGGTGGAAGTAAAAGGGGAAAATGAGGAATAATAAATCAGAAGGAAGTTGATGAACACGCAATGCACAAATATCTAAGACTGAAATTTAAGAGATGAATGACAGCAAGAGTGTGAGTTTGTAATAAGACGTAGTAGTAGTATGTACTTGTGTATATGTAGGCTAGAGGCAAAAGGAACCAAGGATAATAGTGACAATGATAGTAGTACTAGTCCTACTCTATTAGCTATGGTTTAAAAGAGGATCATTTAATCCACACCATACTTGCACTAACGTCATCCTCACAAAACCAAAAAAAAAAAAAAATAATGCTCGTAAAAAAAAGTTTTAAAGTTAAAGCAGTATAAAAAGAAAATACCGAAAATTAAAGTATACGTGTGATCTTTACCTCAGTTTTATTTAATTGTTATAGTCGGAATTAAATCAAAACGATTCATATAAGATCTTCATTTTTGTAAAATTGTTCCATGTTGATCGTATATGTCTCTTGGTGCATATATTGACTATTATTATCATTAAGTGGCAATTAGCTAATGTTATAAAAGGTTGATGATATTTTAAATTTGTACATTGAGATGAATATAACAAGATTTATCATGACTATGATTTTATTTATGTTTAATGTTCAATTATTTCAGGTACATCAACAGGATACCTATTAATCCTATCAGACCATGCATTGGAAAGATCTTTGCTAACCACCTTAGAAATACACTTCCAAACAGCACAATTGCACTTAAATCCACTCCCAAAACACAATTGGAATACCCTATCACCCTTCTTAACTCTCTTTTTGGCTTCAAGATAGCATAAAGAGTACCATGTTGAGGAGGATGAAGTGTTCCCAAACCTATATAGTGTCATCTTAGATGCCTCAACATCCCTATCACTTAAACTTAACCTATCCTTGATCGCATCAATCACAGCCTTACCTCCGGCATGGATGCAAAAATGATCAAACGCCTTCTTAAAATTTGGGACATAGGGAGTTTGCTTCTTCTTCCATGGCCTAAGCTTGTTCCACACGAAATGGAAGGCAAATCTTATTTGCTCCGAGTAGGGTAACACTAGAGGCCCTAGGGTGGTCAAGTTGGTTTTCAATGCTTCCCCTGCTACATGGACCACCGTTCTAGAGAGGGACACACCTACCTTGCCCTCATCATCGGCTCTTTGGAATACACACCTACAACAATAGCAAATTCAATCACTTTATGGATAAATCTAGCGAAAATAAAAAGTTAGGCTAAATGGCTAACATGTTAGTCACCTAACACTCAATAAATGAGTAAAAGATATTGGACCCTACTTTAACATCAACTTTGTTTGCTTCATTCGAGAACAATTATGTCAATTTCTTTACCAAGTGTTAATGATGCATGTATATGCGATATCAAACCAAAAAAAAAAAAAAAAAAGAAGTATACGCACCCATAAGCATCATCCTTGGCACCTAGATGGGTTCGAACTATGTGTTCTAGCTCATACTTAGCAATGGCTCACATTTCCGATTAGAGAGCAAAATGCCTGCACCCCCCATCCGAAACAAACAATTAGCAAGCAGCATAGACTTCTGATTCCCCATGTAAACATTAGAGCAAATAGTCTCAGTACTAAGAACCAAAGCCAGAGAGTTTTTATGAACTTTAAGCAAGTCTTTAGCCAAGCTAATCGCGAGGATTCCAGCACTACACCCCATTCCTGATAGATGAAAGCTCCTTACATTGCTTCTAAACCCGAATTTATTTATAACCATAGCAGATAATGAAGGAGTTGGACAATTAATACTGCAATTAGTCACAAGAATATCAATACTTTTAGGACTAATCTTGTGTTTTTTAAGAAGTGTTTCAACAACTGTGAAAAGTACATGTTGTACCTCACCAATTGCTTGCTTTAAAGAGCCATCAGTAGGAATGATATCCATTCCTACTGATGAATAAGTCTCATTCCCCATTCCTGACCTTGTGATCACTTTCTTTTCGAACTCGTTTACTTCTGATGTTCTGAACTCTTTCTCTCGCAGTGCTGAGTGTTCTATGAATGCACCTATGGAAACACGGTGGAACTCGGGTGGTTGGAAACACGCAAAATCGACTAGGTAGATTTTGGCACGCCTCCGAGTGATGTGTATAAAGGCAAGGATCAATATAAAGGCAATAATGAATTTGAATTGAGAAAATGAACCAAGGGCTTCAATGATACAGTCATAGAATTTGATGTAATCATGTTTAATTAGTGGAAATACCTCCATTTTTCTTGTAAAATTATGGGTTTTTTTCGGAAATTTTACATTTATTCTTGTTAGCATGAGTTTTGAACTACTGATTTATACTAGTATGAAGAACTTGCAAGCATGCACGACTCTGTTTAAGATGCATAACTGACGGACCAAACTAAGCATTCATGCAACTTAAATTTTACAGGAAAAGAATTTGATGCGTATGTATGTGCAACTCACATTTATAACTGTGACATGCTTAAAATGTATAACACGACTACACGAGTCCATGTAGGTTGTTTGGGCATTTAGGGACTTATAGAGCGCAATGGCGCATGCATATTGGTCCAATTCAGGGTAGTACATCATCAATGTATAGACAATGATATTCATAGACACTTGCAACGGAAATCAAAATCACGGAGCAAAACTAAGAACAAGGCTTATTATGTAAATGCTTAACAGTCAAAAAAGAATGTATATAAATTCAGGATGAGTTGATTAAGCGAGAAATTGTACTTTGAAAGAACCATTGCGCCAAGATCCTATATACTTTTTGAGTCAGATTAAAACCGTCCCAAATTACATAACCATCAGGGTTAGTACAAACTGGAACCCCTTGAGATCCACATGTTCTAGTCGGATTAAAACTAAATCGCCCTCCTGCTCCACAACAAGCTTTCCGAAGATCAGATGTGCCATTGAATCCTGAAGGAGATCAAGAAGGAAATTTGTTTCAATTATATGACGAAATACAGAATGTGCAAGCCTTTCAGATGTACAGAAACTCTGCAGCACTTACCAACACGAGGAGCATTCTGCAAAAGTCGATTAAAGGGATTGTTATAATCACCATATATGATGGTAATATTCTTATAATCTTGCTTCAGCAATAGAAGTCTCTTTTTTAGCTCATCGTTGTGATTGAGTGACAAGTTGTTCAGCAAACGCTGTTTCCTGTATGTTGCAGAGTTCTTGGCTCGAAATGCTGTGATATATGCAGGAAAATGGCCTAAAGAAAAGGTCCCCGGGACAATTATCTTGGTAGCACCACTTTGGATGACCCTCTTAACAACATTAACAGCATGATACTCAATTAATACTTTGAAAAAGCACAATTACATCAATATTAAGAATAGATGAAAGCAAAATGCCAGGATTAGTGCTCAGTGTTAGGAGAACAAACTTACTATGACGCCTTCAATAATCGCTTGGACAACATCAAAAACCATGGTATTGGCATCCTTCATCGTTTTCCCCTGTGACAACGCATAGTAATAGTCATTGCTTCCTATTCCCCCAACTATAAATAGGGAATTCTTCAGTTTTTCTGCACAATCTATTCAACCATTTCGATTAGATCAGAATCAATGCCAATTGCCAAGTCAAGTGTGCAGGACATGGTTACCTTAAGAAAATACTTTGTATGTTCCAGGAAATTAATATGTTCAATAAGTTTAGCCAAGGGTCTATCAGTTCAGATAAATTTGTAAATGTGCTACCAGGTTCAATTCGTTCCTAAAAAGAACGCAAATGACTGTGTATGACAACGGTTTTTAAGGTGAAAAGAACGAAACTAATAGTTTCTTAGGGCAGAATAGGTGAATTTGGAACGCAAATGACTGTGTATACCTTGGTCATTATAGCAAATGGAATTGAAGTGTGACCACATCCAATCAAGCTGTACACTGAGAGAACTATTTGTGACAGGATTTACTATGTTTTTATCTGCAAGAGACTCTGTTGGCAAGGCTGTGGCACCAGCAACCGCAAAATTTACTCCATGAGTGAAATCAGCATCTCTGTTTAAGTATGGATTCAAATGCGGAATACCCAATGCCTTTGCTGATCATAATCACCAAAAGAAGTCGGAAATTAAAAAAGAACAGTAGTACATTACATTCAAAAGTAAAGTTGTTATGTAAAGGCTAAATCTTGATGGAACATGATGTAATAATTGAATTGATCAAATGTGTCCATATTATCGTATCGAATCTAACTTGTAGAAAATGAGAGACTTCAGGGAAGTGCTTAAGTCATGACTCTTGCATTCAGGAAAAGGAAATCCTAATTGAGAATTATAGTTCAGCACAAACAAAAACCAATTACATGTGATTGCATAAACTAACCAATTACATTTGACTGCATAAACTAAAATATCTACACAATTCTGATTGTATAACTTAAGCAATGTAAGAACGTTGCGTTGACACATGATACTAATGATTCGAAACAGAAGCACATGCTTGTCGCTGCCCCAAAATCAAGTTTCACCACTCACAAGTGATGAATCAATGAAAGAAAATTGATGCATAACAGCATAAATGAAATCGAGAAAACAATCAAGAATTGTCAAAAACTTACCCAAGAAATCGATCATTAGTTGACCATTTGAGCATCTACCAGTGGGATGCTTAAGGAAGGATTCACCATAAGGAAGCCGAGCAAAGGCTGAGGCAACTCCATTAGGACTCTCAACAATTAAGTTTCCGGTATCAGATAAGGAGTCACCGAGCTGATAAATTGATGTGAGTTTGCTACTTCCTGTCCTGGCTGCAGGAAGATGTCCAATACCTCTAGCAAGGCATGGCAGAAGGAAGAGAAAGCTCAAATATAAGAAACACATCGTAAGAGATAATTTGAGATTCATAAGAAGATAGTAACACTCATACTATGATAGCCCTGTAATTTCTGGTGAAGATGTTAATGACAAAGAAAAGAGAAGGAAAAGAACAGAAATGTAACTGAATTTATGTAAAGAAGATGGTGAATCCAGTTAGATCACATTACTAGTGGGTTTAAAAAGGACTTATAATTATTTCCACAGAATGTTATAGTTTTGTGTAACACAGTTTTGGTAGAAATTATGCTTAGATTAATCTGCTACACTTATTAATTACTCCTACAATCTAATTTGATATATCTGTTGCTCATAATGTAAGATCTGATTCAGACTAATATTGATCACTTTATTAGTAATATAAGAGATTTAAGAAAGGAAATAACTGCAGTCAAAAATTGCAGAGATCTCATGCACAGGAAAGCAGCTTTAACAGTTCAGATCACATGATAAGTTAGCTTTTCCTTCTTTTTTTCTGAATTCAAGTGTGATATTGAAGGTGTTTCAATAATGACCAGATAAGTGTTTAGAGGTGTAGAACATATGAAAATTTGTTATGGTCGACTGGTCATGCCAGTTCCTACTTTGAATTATTAGTTTCGACTGTGCCGACCCAAAGGCCCCACCAGCACACCGTGCTCACAAGGCTTATGCCAGGCCATGTTACCCTCGCCCAAGCCCTGCCATGCCTAGTAATCAAGAGGTCTCATGCCAGGCCATGTCACCCCCAGGCTCTGTCTTGCCTTTGTAATCACCATCTCTTCCAAAACAAAATTGTATGGTTTTCGCTTTCTTGTTGCACGTTAATTACTACCTCCGTTAACTTTTAGTTGCAACTTTGTAATATTTTATATCTCACAAATAATACCCCCAAAGTTGCAACTAAAAATTAACGGAGGTAGTATAATTAATTTGCCACTTCCCTCACAGTAACAATTCCCATCCTGCCATGAGCATCATTTATTCGCCCCAAAAGGCAATGCAAAAAAAGCCTCAAACAGATGAGTAGAGGCAGTGTATCCATCAGGTATGTTGGTTTAATTGCAGCTGTGGATACACCATACACCACAAGTCCGCAACAGTGCGAATAAGCAAAGCACATTCATTCTCAGGAATCCAGAAAAAAAATCAGAGTAGAAATTCAACTTTCACCAAAATTGGATTATTATCATCATCAATTGTATGTTACAGAGCTTGGTTACCAAATTCCAGAATTGTATATAATCTGCAAAAGTATAGCTTGGGAGAAGAAAGCTAATAACAACAAAAACATCCTACAAGTACACAAAGGACAAAAATTAGTGCCCCATATGTACAATTCTTGGAAATTTTTTGATTTGTTTAAAGGTCAAATAAGATAAACTCCACTTAATTCTTGTGTGAATTATCTAAAGGCACAAAGTTCCCATACTGAGCTTCCTTATCTTGTGAGTTTTTATGGTCATAATATTCAACTACTGCAGCTCCAGCTAAGGCAGCCAATGTAAAGGCCTGAGCGTGCAACCTGCATTAGAACCATGACATAGTCAGTAAGTATGAACATCAAATAAATACATTTATCATGAAGCAAAGATAGAACATATAAACATGGATGCTAATGTATCTTAATTTTCGTCTTCTAGCATAATAGACATTTTAGTATCCATGTACATGTAAAAGGATGAAGCTAGGGGTTTCAAAAGTTATACTTATTGCAACTTAAGGTACTCAAACTCATTAATAATGTCAAGCTTTCTAAACTTTCAAATTGAAACATACAAATGACTAATTGACATTCTCAATTTCTAGAAACATCTCCAAAGCAGTTTCTACATGTTAATTTTAGCCTAGAACAAATGAATTATTGACATTGTCAATTTCTAGAAACATTTCCAAAACAATTTCTACATGTACATTTTAGCCTATAACAAAAGTAATACCCAGTAGAAACACAGTATTTTGTCAACTCAAATCACACCTATCCTCCAGTTAACATACTTTAACAAATCAAGAAAAAAAATCAGGATATTTTATCACAACCAATAAGAGGCAGCCTTATAAATGAGCTCATTTCCTAAACAGTAACAAATTGGCCTAAGAAACCTTGCAATGTCAGTAAAAAAAATATCAGAGCAATAGACTACATAAGAATCTTCGTGAACGACTGCAGCATATAATTGAAGTCAGGGGAGTAAGTAATTAACCACGGCTCGAAGATTTAAGTCAGTCCAACAAATGTATTCGCAACATCATCCTTGTAAAAGGCAAGCTGGATGGTGCCAGTACTCCAGACTCCATATAAAAGCAATATTCAAGCTCATAGTACCAACACTTCGAAAATTATTTCAAGGCTCTCACTCCTATATATTCATAATTTAAGAGGCTACTAGGGACAAGGTAACTCTCAAAGTATAAAAAGTGATCACAAGTCATAAACTTCAGCAGTGCTAGAACATGCATTCATGGTAGTTATGTAGCATAATTCTCAACTCTTCACCAGAAAACAATAATCTCCATATATGATTATATGAAGCTTTAGGACAACTGATACTTGTATCGCATGTACCAAACATGACCTGTCCAAATGCTATAAATCTCCAACTACCAGCAAAGGTGATACCAACAAATCCGATAAAAGATTATCAACTCTGTCATTTCTATTACTCTTCCTCAGATATAGATTTCTCTACAAAACCCAATCTCTAAAACTCCCATCAAAAGTATACTACCCCTTGGGCATAATCCCAATTATTATTTCATGAAACCAATACATTCAAATAAAGAAAAATGCACTAGGAGTCTAGTAGCAACTGAATTCATAAATTACAGTGGCCATACATACCAAGAAAGACACATGTCCCCTGTCCTACAACACTTCTCTATCTTCTTCTCTATCTTTCTTTAATTCTTACATTAAACTTATAATACTTCATCTTCCAAGCACACTTCATCCCTTCATCTTCATCTCCCCTCTTCAATTCAACCTTTTCCTTTTCTCTCTTTAATTACAGTGGCCATATATACTCTCCAAGTGAAATTTATACATTACCTAAGGGGCTAAGCTAAATTTTCAACAATAAAGCATACCCACCTCTTTAAATCCAAAATTACAAAATCAATACCCTAGTTCTGAAATTGTTGTACAAAGGTAAGGCTAACTCAATTCAGAAACATAACACCTTCGAACTTTTTTTATTAATAATCACAACATAACCCCTTTGCATGCATTTCAATGAAGAAATTAAAGAAGATAAACACAAAAAATTATGATTATAAAACCACAATTAACAAACCCATGTCCCATAACTTAGAATAAACACATAAACAAACCCAAATCAAAAAGTTATCAAATCAAGAAATTAACCTAGCGTGGATGATCCTAACACTGGTTTTCATTTGTGGACGAGACCAATTGTACGCAATTGATCCTGTAATTCCACTCAACCATAAACACCCTGCAAAAATCAACACAATCAATTCAATTCCAATCAAATTTAATCAAAAAGGGGGCAACTTTAATCATATTAGGGAAAAATCAAAGAAATTACCGACGGTACGAAGCTTGTGTTGAACAACCCAAGACCTAACAGATTCCATGGTGGTTTTGGATTCTTCCGCCATTGATAAAGATTAAGAATTTAGAATTGATAAAGAAAGAGAGGAAATTGAGGGAATTTGGGAAAGCGGTGAGATATTAAGGAGAGAGATATATAGAGGGTAAAGCGGGAATAGAGAGGAAGTTGCAGGCAAATGAAAGTGTGCAACTTTGAAACTACCTTCTACCTGAATTTCCTGTTTTCAAACCCGTTGGCGGATTGCCGAACACGAATTTCTTTCTTTTTTTTTTTTTCTTCGTAGTCAAAGCACGTCATTTAGTTTTGAGTACTCGTTAAATTTGTAACAACGCATGTGAATGGTAAAATGCTAACTCGCTATGTTTGTTTGATCTAGGACACATGTATCATGTATTCATGTGTTTCAATGTATGTGATAGGGCTTAGTTTTAATCTATGAAAGGAATTGGTGTTGTTGGGGTATGGCTCATTGAAGATGGAATCCAAACCTTAAGTTGTCTCCAATGTGAAAGGGATGTTTTAGATATGAGTTCAAGCAAGAAACGATTGTGATTGTAAGAACCAACATACTGATTACTTTGAAAAACGAAAGAAAAATGTGCGATTTCATGACCAACTATCTTTGAAACAGTTGCTTGTAAGTTAAGAAAAAAAATGCAATATCAAGCTAAAGATATCAGTTCGTTATAACATGACACGACTCAATACATAAAAAATTCGACACAACATGTACAAGAGGTAGGCATGATTATGAATGCATGATACAAGACACTACTATGCATGTTGAGTCAAAGGATAATAAACACAAGTTAGATTTGCCTCGATCATGCTACCACAACATAATGAAATGAGGGCTTGGGCTCGATGTGGACCACCCTTTTGAAAATTTCAACACAACAAGTAACGAGTGGATTTAGTCTAATCCGGCCCAACACATGGAACAACTCCACAATCATCTTTAAACAAGCATATACACACCTGTAAATCTGTAATAAATTCAAACAAGGCACCCAAAGGAAGACAAGCTAATTCTAGTCTCAATACTCTTAGCATTATTGTTAATCCCTCTGTTCGATATTAATTGACACACTTGACTTTTTTGTATCAATTTTGACTATCAATATCTTTAATTAGGTATTAATAAGCTTTATAAAAACTTAATAATCCAATATATACACTAAGATAAATACTACTACAACTTACTCTTTAACATTTTAATGTATATATGTAATACTCACTCTGTTATTTTTTGTTCTTCCCATTTGGAATCTTGACACTATTTATAAGATGAGAAAATCCTATAAATAACTTTAATATATACAACATAACACGTATGAGCAAGAGATAAGCATGACACAATACGAAAAGATACAACACAACATAAGCAAGGGTTACACATAACACACACGAAAAGATACAACACAACATGAGCAAGAGGTAGGCATAACACAACACGCTACTATGCATGATTGTATATGTTGAGCCAAAAGGATTTTAAAATAAGTTAGATTTGGCTGCAAATTGACAAAACACATGGACTTGGGCTCTGTGTGAACTACCCTTTCAAAAATTTCAACACAACATGTAGTGAGTGGGTTAAACTTAGCACATGGTACAACCCCACATACATCTTTAACTAAGCTCATACCTATATTAATAAGACATACAAAAGGAAGGCAAACACAAAATTCTAATTTCAATACTCTTAGTCATAGTGTTAACTTAGGCCCTGTTTATTTCACCTTATATTTGCTTATCTAATTTGGTCTGGTCTGACTTGACTAAACTTTGACCTTAAGTGTACAATAATCTATTATGAAAAAAATATCAAGTGTGGGCTTTGTTAGATTTGTAATAATGTGTATTTTATTAATATGTAATTTTCATAATTCTTTTCATTACGAACTTAAAGATATCTATACTATCTATTAAAAGGCGTTCCTTTTAAAGGAACGGTGCCACGTGGCACTCTTCAATGTATACGACACCATATCACAATGCCACGTCACTATTTTTGCGACACATAAGCTTGCAACTTTATTTAACAAAATAAATGAATTATGATTTGATCTAGATTCGAACCCGCAACCTCCAACAAATAAAGGTTATACACTTACCATCTCAACCACTGTTATTAGTTTTTTAACTTTCACGTAATTAACATTATGTATTCCTTATTAATTAGAGGTTATTCAATTTACTTATTCTTCACAATATTAGAAAACAAATATATATGATGTTAAAAAAAACCGTAACATCCGAGGCAATAACGCTCGGATCAAACACTAGCTATACAATCAATTGAACATAATTATCAAATTAAAGAAGTAAAAAGTACAAATTAGCAATCCGGGGCATCGCCCGGGACACACACTAGTTTAGCAATAAAAAATTGCACATAAAACGGTGACCTAATTTGAACTTATTATTTATGATCTGATCTGAACTTATTTTTTCTGAAATAAGTAAAAATAAGTTAAACTAAACTAAGCTATGGCGATCAAGCTTGCTAAAAGCCATGGTCTAATCGACATCATCATAGAAGGTGACAGGCAAGTGCTTATTAATCGTTTATCCAAAGCCTCAATGTTCTTCACTGATCCCGACAATGTCCTTGATGATATTTTATCTTCTTGTTGCTCCTTTAATTCCGTTAATTGGTGTCATGTTAAACGAGATGGAAATGTAGTTGCTCATAATTTAGCTCTTTTAACACCTTTTGGTACCGAACATGGAAGAACCTTAGCCTTGTGAGGTTTCTCCATATATGTATTGATGGACAAATTATCAATATAAGCTAAGCGACACTGTGTGAATATATGAGGCTCGATTCTCTGTTTTTTCTTTTCAGATGGAAGGTTTTTTTTTTTTTCCCTTTTTAGATTGTAGTTCTTTTTGTTTAGATGGTAGTTTTTTTTTTTAAAAAAAGAATTGTGGCTTTTCTTTACAAAAAAATACAAAAAAAAAGACAGAATTGAGAGGGGTTTTTTGGGAAAGTGAAATCAATAACTATATACTAAAAGACACACCAGCCATGACACGTGTCATCTCCTGGTGTGTCCATAGTATATTTTTTTTAAAAAAATAAAAATTTATTTAAAGAAACAAATAATATGACAAAGATACAATAATGAAAAAGATATGAATATATATCCCCACCATCAATTATCTCACAGAATTTAGGAAACAATAATAATCACCAAGAAAATATTCACTAAATATACCATGATTATCCTAACATATATACAGTGATATATAATTATGCATTTTTTCCCTTAAAAAAAAAATCTTTGATTCAACAAAAATAAGGAAAATTTAACTTTAAATTTTCAGACTTAAGAAGGATACCCTTCAATAAAAGACTTAACAAAGATAATAATAATAATAATAATAATAATAAAAATAATAATAATAATAACAACATATAATAAAAGGTCAATAGACACACTAGCAATGACACATGTCAATTTCTGGTGTGTCCTTAGTATATTATTTTTTGAATAATTAATTACTACGAAGTATAGTTTATTTAAGGAAATTATTTTAAAAAAGATGTTTGTTTTTGTCAAATATATAAAATGAGCAATAATATTTACCATTCTTATTCAATTTTGTTCAAGATATTTTAAACAATTTTTATATTTTATGCTATAAATAAATTAATTTGTCAAAAGAAAATATGGGGTAATTAAAATAACTGTGCATTGCACGGGAACTAACCTAGTTTATCACCTAAAACCCCTTTCACTTTATACATAGGAAGTTAAGAGACGCACGAAAATTCGTGCGTGTTCATATAAGTAATCTATCAAAATCAATTCTTTGTTTTTTTTTTCCAAAAGGAATTTTTTTAGATGGTGATTTTTTTAAGGAAGGTAGTTTTTTTTTAAAGGATGGTTGTTGTTTTCTAGACAAAAAATGAGAGGGGTAGTTATCAATTATTGTAGGATAGTTTTTTTTTTTTTTTTTTTTTTTTTTTTTTTTTTTTTTAATTGCACTTATTTTTGGTAAAAATGTAATTTTAAAATGAAGAATGGTATTTTAGGAAAAGCAAAATTTATCGATCAAAAGGTCCTTTCTTTTTATATACTACTATAGATAATGACATCCTAACGGGTTTTCCAAAAAAAATAAAAAAACAAAAAAAAAACTTTAGTTCCCGAGCTTAGTAGTCTAAAGATAAGCATAAGTAATTATTGAGTAATATGTATTAGAAACAAGTCATGGATTTGAAATTACTCTCTAGCTAAAACTTTATAATGAGGGCAATCTTTAAAAAACGTTATGGTTAATGTCTCAACCTAAATTATATTAGTATAAAGGTGGTGGTAAAAGTTCATGTCCATTTAGTTTATGATTTTAAAATTTGGGGCAATCTGTATTCCTTTATAATTGTTGCAGAGCCAAGTGGCCAACACTAGCAGGTGTGTCTGAGAACCGAGAGTCAGTGTGAGACGATGATGAGGAACAAAGCTTTGCTTTCACTTGCTTCTGCTTCCTCGCCATTTTTAGGTAATCTTCTTCATCTTCCTTCTTTTTCCCCTCTTTCCTTCGCCATTTCCCCCTTTCCATTTCTATTTCATTCCCGATCTTACTCTTATCGTTCCAAACATTTTGATTTTCATTTTAATAATGCTGATGCTGATGTTGATGTTGATGCTGATTCTGATGACCCCAATTTGTTTCTCAATTTTGTAAGACAACAAATCCAAATTAGGGTTTACTACTGCTGAACATCCTCTTTCCCTCTTTCATCGTATGAAATCGATGCGCCCTCTTCCTGATATTATCGATTTCAATCAACTGTTATCATCCATTTGTAAGATTAAACCCAACCCCCCTTTCTCCACTGTCATTTCTCTTTATAGGCACCTCCATTTCCTAGGTGTTCGTCCAGATGGTTATTCCCTTAACATTCTCGCTAATTGTTACTGTCGCTTAGGCTTTGTTCATTTTGGGTTGTCCCTTGTTTCTTATACCATTAAGCTTGGTTATCACCCTGATATTGTCACCTTTACTACTCTCATCAATGGCTTCATTCATTCTAATCAATTCAACAAAGCCGTTCATTTGTTGGATCAAATTCTCAAGCTTGGCTACCAACCCACATTAGTCACCTATGGTTCTATCTTCAAAGGTCTGTGTAGGTCCGGTGATAATGCCGGTGCTCTCAAACTCCTCAGAAATATGGAGTCTTATGCCCATTTTATGCCTGATGTTGTCATTTATAACACCATCATTGATAGTCTCTGTAAAGACCAGTTATTACCTCAGGCTCTCCGCCTTTTCAAGGAGATGAAAGTCAAGAAAATTTGCCCTGATGTTGTCACCTATAATACCTTAATTCGTGGTATGTGCACTCTGGGGAAACAAACAGAAGCTCAACAAATGCTCACTGAGATGTTGAGGAACAACATGACTCCTACCACTGAGACCTACAACATGTTCATTGACATGTATTGTAAAGATGGCAAGGTTGGTCAAGCACGGGAAATTTATGTTCACATGACCGAGAGAGGATTTGTTCCTGATGTCATCACTTACAATGCTTTATTAGATGGATATTGTTTACGTGGTGAGATGGATGACGCGGAAAAGCTTATGGATTTGATGGTTGAAAATGGTTGCAAACCTGATGTAGTTACTTACAACAGCTTAATCAATGGATATTGCAAGTCTAAAAGGATTGACAGAGCTCTTGGTCTGCTCCAAGTAATGCATTGTAACGGATTAGCTTCTGATGTTATCACGTACAACACTCTTATAGATGCCTTGTGCAAGGATAATCAGCTTGAGCATGCACATCAGTTTTTCAAGGAAATGGAAGCTCATGGACTAAAGCCAGATGTAATCACTTGGAACTCATTGCTTGATGGCATGTGTAAGAATGCACAAATTGATGAGGCAATTGCAACAATGAACCAAATGGAGAATACTGGAGTGGTCCCTGATATTTTTACATATTGTATCCTAATGGATGGATTGTGTGAAGCTAGGCGTCTTAGAGAAGCAGTGGACATCTTCTCCTTTCTCACAGCTAAAGGGCTGCATGATGTGCGCGCTTACAACATAATGATGAAAGGGTTTTGTAAAGAAGGGTTGCTAGCTAAAGCCGATGAATTATTGAAGAATTTGGAGGACAATGGATGCTTTCCAGATGAATGCACTTTCAATACAATTATTAGAGGATTTATAGATGGAAAGGATGTTAGGAGAGCTTTAGTGCTTATCAGCTTAATGAGAAACAAAGAGTTTGCTGCTGATAATCACACTATATCGTCATTTGTGGGCTTACGAAATGATCCAAATATTGGTGATGAAGACAAGGAATTGCTGAAAAAGTATTTGGAAAACTGAGCAAGCGATAATTACGAAAAGTCGAAAGAGCAATGACTAAAACATATATGATCAGCTGTGACAGAGATGAGTACACAGATATTGTGAATGACTTGTGAATCAGTAGGTCACATATTTAATATGTAACTTTTGATTGATTGTAGGAAAAAACATTAACATCTATGATTTGGAACATTTGATTTTACTTCTTTTTGGGCTTGCTTTTACTTGAAAAGTGCTCATGGAAGCAGATGTGGATTGGCCTATTGTATTAATTTCTGTGTGTTTACTTGGTATCTTCCAGCGAGTTGCATTTGTTTTTGTATTATTCTTTGAATATTAATGGAGCCAGAGCCCAAGTTTAGCTGTATCTCACTATCTAAGCCATGATACAACCATGGCAGATGCTAGGTTCAAGAAAAGGGCATTTAAGGTGCGTTTCAGCTTTGCTAAGGGCACAATTTTACTATATTATGTAAGTAGGATACTATACAATGAAATTATTGCAGCATACAAGAATCTACTTGTACTTTAGTTTAATCCATTCATTTGAGATGCGTTAATACTATTTCCTTAGGTGTGTTTCAGCTCTCTGCAGAATAACTTACCCATTGAAGTCACTGTATCATTGAAGATTTTGCTTCTTCAGGGCACTAGGAACTTGCTGAACTAATTTCCTGTTTTTGATCACATAGCATAGTTATAATTTCAAGATTATATCCTTTTGATCTGGTCTTCTTCTGTTAGTTTCTTTTCTTTTTTCCCATTCTGAAAAAAAGAAGAAAAGAAGCAAAAGGGGTAAAAAAAAACCTCAGGTTTGGAGATCAGTTTAAGCTGGTTAAGCTGCAATATAAAAGATACAGCTCGGTTTATAAGAACGTTGCCCAATCTCATTGGAGCTCTAATAGACTATATAGCAAAGTCTGCAGAATTATGATATGCTTGTTCGCAGACTTGACTTGTTTGCAGATTTAAGTTTGTTTACAGATTTTAGTTTGTTTGCAGATTTTAGTTTGTTTACAGATTTTAGTTTGTTTGCAGATTTTAGTTTGTTTATTTGCAAATTAGAATGTGATCGGGGTTTCTATTTTTTTTTTTTTTTTTGTTTCTCAGTATATTTTACTAGGCTTTCCTACTGAGTTGTATTTGTATAGCATGCTAATTTGGACTGATTTTTTTCTCATTTCTGTTTTGGTTTACAGCATAGACTTTCTGTTTTGCAGTACTACATAATAAATTTTGAGTCATGTTCTCATTCTCCTTTGGTATGTAGATTTGTAAGAGGTGCAAGGTCATGAGCACAACTGATTTTGAGAGGAAGAAAGAAATAATGAGACTTGTTTTCGACATGGCAGCTGAGTTAGTTACTAATCAAACGGCACTACTTTTAGTCATCTGAAGTGTTCAGTATAGGAAACATTGTTTATACTTGAACATTCAGTAAACACCGAAAATACTACCAATATATTACAGCTTGGTAAAGTATCTTGTTTAGAAGCTGAATTACAGTCAGTTTTACAACAAGGCATGGAAAAATCCAACCAAAGTTGCGTAATGATTTGAACTGAAAACAAAGAACCTAATGAAGTAGTCTTAAACAGCCTCAGTAAAGATTTTAAGATAGATATAGTGTATCCTACTCCGTATTTCATAACCAAATAGTCAATTATGTCCAAAGGTTGAGTAATGTTAATAGTTCTACTTGGTGTACAACCCTTAAAAGTAAGCAACTTTGGGGTGTGTTATGGTTTGCAGCCTAAATTTCCTAAATAAAAGTCACATTTCATCCAAATATCTATCCCACTCTTAAATAAAAGTTATATTTTACCGTTACTAGGTTTTTATTTACTTTTATTCTATTATATACTATATCCTATTAGTATTTTATTATTAACCTTATAAGCATTATTAAGTACTCATCTTTTTGAGATAGTTTTGTGATAGATGAAGGACATGAAATTGTGACTTTGTGAGTGATTTTTTTTTTTGAGGGAGTGAATAATCAAGCCTGGACTCAAATAGTTGGAAAATGAAGGTAATTTAATGTGAGGAAATAAATTGGCGATTAATAATTAAATACTCCGTATAAAAGTAGGAATAGCAAAGTCACACTTGATTCTCAAATTCTCATTTCCACATATCATACGTTCTATTTTTTATTATTACATATAATTTTTAATTTACAAATTTAGTTTTGAATTTCTCACGTGCCAAACGTTTCATTTTTTTATTATTATTGTTCACATTTACCGAACTCTTCACCAAAAAAAAAAAAAAACATTTACCGAACTGAGTTGAAATGAATATTCTATGATAGAAGGGAATTAGGAACTGAACTAAACTGATTATAGCTGAACTAACTTGAAATTAAGCTAAAGTGAACACTGAACAGACCCTTAGGGCTTGTTCTCCTTGACTGAACTGAATTGAACTTATTAGAGCACAACTAAACTTAACTTATTAAAGCTGATCTGAATATTTGATAAGAAAAGAAAATTATAATCGAATGAGAACAGACCCTTAGTTTTGAATTTGACGCTTTCCTCAAATCCAAAATCACCAAATAAGAAAACTCCAACCAAAAAAAGCACAATAATATAAAATCAGTCCCCTCCCAAGATGCTGCCACGTGGATAAACAAAAAGATCAAACGTCTGGCGCACAATAAAACCGTAGATTAAAAGTACCGAATCCAATCTCCACCTTTATAAAACCCTATTTTCTCTCTCATCTCGTAACAGCTTTCCAGAGACTTCTAATTTCACGGTAAGTTACGTCTTCTTCTTGTTTTTTTTTTCCCCTGTTTTATTATTATTTTCTTCTGATTTTATCGAAAATTCAACTTATTTTATTTTTCTTTGATTAATAAGTTCTTCAGTTAACATTTTCATCGTACTAGTAGTTAAGTTCGGTAATTTTGCTTCTTCTTCTTGTTTTTTCGTATTTTTTTTTTTTTTAATATCTTGATTTCTTAGCTAGGTAGATAAAAACTAGGTTTTGGATTATTGTTGATTTGTGGTAATTGGAATTTTATTGTATTGTTAAATTCAAATTAGGGATTTTATTGTCAATCGCCTTATTTTTTTGTAATTTGATGGTACATCGACGTCGTATTCAATTAAATTAAATCAAATTAATGTTGAATTCTTGTTTTCTTGTGAGTTTTAATTGTCCATTTCAAAAAAAAATTTAAGTTTTTTTTGTTTAGTTAGAATTGTCATTACTCATTTTTTTAATCGTAATTAGCTCAAATTTGGGAATCTTTGTGATGTTTAATTGATTCATCAGAACGAAGATTATCCTATTTATTACACTTAATTATTACTCCGTAGTATGTAGATTTTGGGCAATTGCTGTAGTTTTTGACACGAGCTCGAAATATTGTTCTAAAGAAAATGTTTTGATTGTTTAACTTTTCGGATTAAAATTTGCGTATTCGAATTTAAAATTTTCATAGCTAATTCTGTAATCATATGTGAATTATTAGATTTTTCTAAATTTTGTTTAAAATAGATTGTTTTCTTGTTTTGAAGGGAATTTTTTTTACAGAATCCTGCGAAATTATCTACTTCCATGTTCACTATTGGAAATTCTGATAGTTGGCTTTATATTGCTGTGCAGCTTTTGTCAAGTTTTAATCTTTGTTAAGGGTTGAAGGAAAACATGACGAGACGAATTTACCGTACTATTTACGTTGGTAATCTCCCCGGTGATATTCGCGAGAGAGAAGTCGAGGATATCTTTTACAAGGTTGGTCTTTATATAAGTTTATGTGGTAACCCCATCTTGAATATGAGTATTGTCCTTGAAATGAATTATTACACTCGTAATCTACAAATTTATTAATAATTATCCAAGGTTAACTTTGTGTAGGTAGAGATGAATATATTATATGTGCTATTGTTGATGTTGTCATGATATATTCTATAACTGCAGTAGTTTTTTGAGATTGTAGTTTACTGGATTGCAGAGGCTTTATTTATTCTAGTCTTTTGAGATTGACTGAATACTGTAGTAGCTGAGTTAGGCACACCTATTTCTGGATTAGCCAAGGCAGAAGAGATGAGAAATATTTAGGCTATTGCTTTGTCTTTGTCCATATGTGATATAGTGTTGCTGAACGATAGAAAATAATATATTGATGATCAATCTTTTTAAACCAACAGTTGTGTAGTGTGCAAGACATACACAGGCATTGATGGTGAGGAGTATGACTCTAAAAGTCAATTCTGAAATAAAAAATATTTGTGATGTAATAAGTCATTTACAATAGCTCGTGATGCTCTCAGTTAAAAGTGTCAATTAAGAATAATTGAATGATGATCCTACTTGGGCGGTTGGGCCAAAACTATATAGTGAAGAATTTAGGATTGTGCTTCTCGCTCGAGAAAAAAATGTAATAGCCTGTATGTGGATTTTTTTATATTTTAGTTTTAAATTAATAATAATAATAATAATGATAACAATAATTTTCTGTTATTGTGTGTGTGTGTGTGTGTGTGTGTGTTGGGGGGTTATTATTCTGTTTTAAACCTAGCATTCAAACGAAATGTTAGTATGGCCCAACCTAGAAACTAGAATTTACTTTAGTGGTTCTTGATCAGAGATGTAAAAAAATGTAATTATGGTAGCTTAGTAAAACAAGGATTACTCACTATTTGTTTATTCTCTGATGCAGTATGGCCCAATCGTCGACATTGATCTGAAGATTCCACCACGGCCTCCTGGTTATGCTTTTGTTGAGGTGAGGTTAATTTTGATTGGTAGAGAATGAGCTGGTATTAGATGGGTGATTTGTGTTATGACTTATGAACTTGTAGTTTCTTTCCCTTACTTCTCAGTTTATCATTTTTTTGTTATATGCTCTTTACAGTTTGAAGATGAACGAGATGCTGAAGATGCTGTGTATGGTCGTAATGGTTATGATTTTGATGGGCATCGTTTGCGGGTTAGTATGCTTGGGATCTATTTTTCTGCCCGTCTATCCGAGCTTCTGTTTTTGTCTGTTTAGTGTTGCTATAATTACAATGGTGTTTTTAACTCTCTAGGTGGAATTTGCTCATGGTGGTCGAGGATCCTTATCATCTGACCGTCATAGCAGTTATGGAGGCAGCAGTTATAGGGGTGGAGCACCCAAGCACACTGACTATAGAGGTTAGTCTTGCATTCTTGCATCTCAAGTAAAATCTTTTTGGTTATTTTACAGCTCTAAGAAATTCTTGTGTTGGTGTTTGTGCAGTCATGGTCACTGGACTACCGTCATCTGCTTCTTGGCAAGACCTTAAGGTGAGTGATAACAGTTTTTAAGCTAGAATTAAGGAATCATTGTACTGTGCAGTTGTGTCTCGTGCATGATTGTTTCCATTGTATATCCATTGTTGATTGTTCATGCTTTTTTCTGATCTACTTATTTATTTCATCATTAGGATCACATGCGACGAGCTGGAGATGTTTGTTTTTCAGATGTATTCAAGGATCGTCGTTATGGTGGTAAGTTGGTGCACTTGATGCCTTGAATTTCTGCTTTCCAAGTGCTTCTTGCATCTGTGTCTGTGATTGCTTGCTCATTATGTGGTTTGGTAATGTGGGTGCTTTAAGTTGGAATTGTGCCTTGCATCCTATGTTGAATATATATGTAATGATTTAAGCTGTCCCAGCAACATTTCAGAGAAGAATAGTTATGAAAAAGAGACAGATCAAAGCAAAGGAAAGAGAATAACTATTATTATTATGCCTGGTGTATTGATTTTGTACTGATAATCAAGGAATTCGAGAGGGCCTTGAGCTCTTCTTGTCATGAGACGGTAAACAATTTTCTGGATACAATCAAAATTCATAGTGTCCTTAGGTCCCACACTTGGAGAATTGGAATACATCAGCATTATTGGGAGACCTTAGGGTGGATCATTACAATGTATTCACTCAACTTTATGAAGATGAAGTATGTAAGGGTTGGATATTATCTGGGTCACTGGTTGACAAAAATGGAAGAATAGTTGGACTATTAACTTAATCTTATTGCTTTAATTCTAGACAGAAACTGTGACATCTGGTCTTATATTTATTGGTTGACTAAATACTCTCCTTTCTTTTTAACATATATATTTCCTTAAGCTTTTTACACCCTCTTGTTTTAGACAATTTCTTATTCTTATCTGGAATCCGCCAAAATATTTTACTATTTTCTATGGGATATTATTTATCTTTCTCCCTAAAAAGGCCAATGGTCCTTTTTGCAAGCCTGGATGTGATAGATGCTGATGTGTATGTATACGTATTAAGGTTGAAAGATGAGTATTATCTTGCTGCAGTAATTTGAACTTTGCTCATTTTGTGTCATAGTTTGGATTTTTTAGGTCCTTTGGGTTCATTTGTAAAAGTTGGGACGTTTTGTGCGTTTTATGCTTATACTGTATATAATACCCTTTATCTGATTGACTATATTTGCAGGCATGACTGGGGTTGTTGAATATGCAAGTTATGATGATATGAAGCGTGCTGTAAGTTTCTTTGGTTCTGTATGTTGTTAAGAGACAGTTTTTACTTTCTATGTCCCTTTCCTTGTGGTTTAATTCGGCATTACTTGTCATGCAGGTCAGGAAGCTGGATGATTCTGAGTTTCGTAATGCATTCTCTCGTGCTTATATTCGAGTATGTCTCACTTAGAACTGATTCCTGAAATGTGTATATTTGTTTGAATCTTTTTTTTTTTCCTAATCTTTTTTTTGCCTGTAGGTGAAAGAGTACTCTAGGAGTATGAGTCCAGATGATAGGTCGAGAAGTAGAAGCTACAGCCGTGGCCGTAGTTATAGCCGAAGCAGAAGCCGAAGCCGCAGCTACAGGTGCTATTATTTGTTTTAAGTTGGAAATTGTTGTGACGTTCCGTTCCACGATATGATAGCATGTTGATGTGGTTTACTCTCATGCAGCATTTCTCCAAGAGGACGAAGTTCACGACGTTCTTATTCCAGATCTCCTTCAAGGTCTCCCTCAAGATCCCCTTCTCGTTCTCGTTCTAGGTATGTTGTTGTTCTTGTAACTTGTGCTTTTTAATCACCTTAAGACATTTTCTAGTATTAATTACTTGCCTGTTTAAGGGTTAATTAGATGGCTATTGGTGTTTCATTATATTTCAAGAAACTGCCTAGCTTATACCAATGACATAACTAGTTGGTTATGTTTACCTTCTATTGATGGGCCAGATTCTGGTGACAGACAATATTCTACTGATTATCCCTGCTTAATCTTAATTTAAAGATAAATAGGTTACATGTTTAGCTTCTAGTGTTGAGCCAGGATTATGTAATTGGTAAGATCATGTTGCACTAAATTTCCCTGATTTAACCTTGGTTAAACAATGCGCTGTTTGATTATCCTTTTGGCTGGTATAAGAGGGGAACATTATGATACAGCCCATTAAAAGGAGGGCTTCTTTCTTGGTAATAGCTAGTCTAGTACCAACCATAGTGTGAATTTCTGTGGTTTATTACTGGGCAAGCATCTCTATGGGAGATAATTTGAGGTTATCTTGGTATCAGCCAGATAATGGCATAAAATAGGCTGGATCAGCATACAAGAGTATGTATCCTTTATATTACTAGTGTTGGATGCTGCAAGACTAAATCATCTACAAATATGTGGATCATTCTTTTTTACTCTGTAAATTATTGTGAAGGCCATCAAGCATTCAGCAAATGTTGGGTTGTTATTTCAAGTTGTAACCTCTTCCCCCTCTAAATTTTCTATTTGTGCTTACATTTTTTTTGTTTATTTTGTTATTGACTACACATTCTCTTTCTTTATTTTCCTTGGTCTATGCTTTGTCTTGGATGATGCCAGAATGGAGTATGGAATAGTATGTAGTTTAGGTTTTTTGGGATCTAGAGAAATGATCTTTTTCATTGTCTCTTTATGTTCTGTCTGTTTTGATCATTTAACATCTGCAGTTCTGCACGGTATTGGTTATTTGGTTTTCTGCCTATCAGATGCATTTATGTGCAGTCGGGTGTCATATTTCTAGGCTATTGACCTGTTTTGGGTGGCACTTTGTGCTTTTTATGTCAGCATTGTTTGCATTTTTTCTGTCAGTGAAATTGAATAGTAAAGGATGGTGTCAAATTTCATTTTGATTTATTACTTAAATTTTTGTAGTTGGAGCGATGGACTGTGGTGAGTAAAGAGGAGTCATTGGATACATGCAGGTAGTTTGTCTCGTACATGGCATATGATGTGATGAATTTGTTAGAGGATATGGTATTCTAGTGCTTTACCATGTCTAGTGACATTATGCTTTTTGTTTTTAGATCTGATGAATTTGGGACCGTAATTTTGCTACTAATTGTACTATGCCTTGTTTTCAAGTCATGTAGAGTTTGTCCAGTAATTAAATATGCATTTTCTACAGATAAGTTAAAACTAAAGATGGAACATTTAAAAGTGATCATGTAGATAAAACAGACGGATTTTCCAAATTAAACCTGCCTCTTGATGGATTTTTAGGACACGGTCGTATTTGAAACATATGAGATGTTGCCGAATTGTTTTAATGAGTTTATGAAGCTTGTCTTCTTTGTTTCGTAGATCCAGCTCTTTGCGGCAGTCTGGGGATTGGACATAGGGGCTTGGATCTATTTGCACATCAAACCTTGCTCATTTCCATCCAGGCTGGCGTTTTATATTTATTGGATGTGTTCACTATTGGGAATTATGATTGTTGGATAAATTATTAAGGTATTATGTTTGGTGGAGGTTTTGGATGTGAGCTGGCAGAATCTTTGGTTCTATAAGAAAGAACTGGATTCTCATAGGTGTTCTAGTGTCTTGGAACACAGAGCATGTGTAGCCTAATTGCATAAGCATGAGAGTTGGTAGGACTCGTGGTAAAGGGATATTGATAGATACAATGTTTTATGCAATTTAAGTGCGAAACATGGTTTTGGGCCTTCTTTGCTACTCTCATTGAAGATATTCCACACCGATCTGACTGGATGTTAAGGTTGGAATTTCTTGCTCTATGTCCAAAATGGTTCTCTGACTGGATGGTAAGGTTGGAATTTCTTGCTCTAGTCCATAATGGCTCTCTTTCCACTTCCCGTTACTGGTGTAAATTTTTCTGTATAGTTTTGAGTAAAGGCAAACTAAGGCCTAAAGTCACCCTGTTGAATTCTTGTCAAAATCATGATTAATTGCTGAAGCTATCAAATTTATGACAAATAGAAGCTGTCATATTCATTACTAACATTTTAGCAATGCTCTATTTGATTTTCAGATCTTTATCAAGGTCTAAATCTCCAGTTCGCCGTTCTGTTAGCAGAAGTGTCAGTCGATCACGTTCACCCGCTGTATGATTTCTTCTGTTATGTTCTGTAAATCATACTCTTTTTCAACTGCTTTGTAATCTACAAATTTGTGAACATGCAATGTTGTGTATTGCAGGCAAGATCTGATAGAAGTCGTTCTGTTGAGTCTGAGGAGCGTTGCTGAATCGAGAAGATTATTACTGCAGAAAATAGAGGATGAGTGTAATGTTTAAGAGTTATGCTGTAGCATATACTTGGGAGTAGAATTGTTAGATTAAGCTGATAATGTACACTCTTACTATATTGGGACTGGGGCGCAAGGAGTTTACTCAGTAGATCAGATTAGTGAATTTCTCATCAGGGGATCTGAACTTGTTGCAGATTTTTAATTTTCTATTAAGCAATTGACTAATTTGGTCGACTTTAGTTGGTCAATAAATGATCTAAGAATTGTGGTTGTAAGATTTTTTATGTATTGGTTTAAAATCTTTAGGTAGTTCTTGTGCACTGTTGTGCTACTACAGTTTTAACAAGAGTACAGATGGTTTTGTGAAACCCATTGGTTACGTTATAGTTTTCAGAATTTCACTTCAGACTATTTAGTAAAAACCCTTGTAATTGTCTAAACCTTAACAATGAATTGTAGGCTGAAAGCTGTGTATAGACTAGAGAATTCGACTTTTTCAAGATAACCTCACTTTCTAAATACTACCAACATAATATGAATGTGTTTAGGAAATAAAATTGTAAAGTTCAGCAAATTCGTGTTTGTCATTCCTAAAGATACGAAGCATATTACTATCTTGATCGATTAGTTTCATGCATGATGATGCCAAAGTACATTGTAAGCAATATTAGAAACCACGTTACTTTCTTCCTCGCAATTTGCGTGAATTTTCTGAATTTTAGAATTGAAGTGCAGAATAAATACTTAAAAGTAAATTAATGCTTATGACTTTATGAGTTATGACGGACCTTTTCTCATTGCATCAAATAAAAATGGTGTTATTGGTGTTGTTATCGTCACAAACTCAATTGTTGGTGAATTTTTTTTTAGATAGAACTTTTGTTATTTACTTAAAAAGATCTCAACTTTTAATTAACTTTTAAAGTGACAAGTTTAGGGGACATTTTGTTCTCGAAACGGTCCCCAATTGTTTAATATTGTCCAGGGTTACATATGCATTAGCCCTTGTGGCGGAGACAATGGCTTGGGTGCGATAAAATTAAAAGGCCACTCAGAGAAGAGGGGATTAATTGACTTTTTTGTAAAATTAAAAGGCCACTAAAATCCTATAAGCACATTTAATCAACTTAACTTGTTGATTGAAGCCAATGGAGTTGAGATTATCTTGTGGTGTTGTGATAGTATTCCATAATGCTCTTATGACCTAATGTTAACACTAGGGGTAAAAAAAATCAAAATTTATTCAAAAAAAATTTATAAAATATCAATCATGAAATACAAATGTCATTAAATCGTAAAAACTATAAATCAAATATATATCATTAGAGCATTATCATTTAAAAAAATAAAAAATCATTAGTCAATTTACGATAAAGATCATATATAAATAACAAATAAAAAGAAAATTTTGACTTTTAACACCACAAGAAAGACCAAATTTGTTTATTAATTTTATTTAACAAAAACTTATTTTGACACCACAAAAATTTTAGAATATGTTAATAAACCTCCATTAACACCCTTCCTTCAACCTCCATTATCACCTATTCAATCACCTATTTGAGTTTCATTCTCTTTTCATTATCAGTACTTATATCATCATTTAAAGGTTATTTCTCCTAAACAGTCTCATCTGACCTCATTAATTCTTTAACAATGAGAATTTAGGTGATTAAGACTAGACCTAAAGACTAATGACTCTAGCCTAGTTTGAACCTACTTATCAATGCCATTACAGCTAGTTAGAACTGAAAAAAAATGAAAAGAGATAATGGTTCAAAACTTCTTGAATTTTTGCATACAATTACCACAAATATACGGGGATTAAGTTAACAGCAATAGAATTCAGTCCCCCCCTTTCTCACAAACCTTCAGGCATTCTAGCAAGACAACCCAATTCGCTTTCTAAGGCAACAGACACCTCTCCGCATAAACCATCGGTCATCTACGATTCAATGTCTTATCCTAAATACCCTCGAGGCAATTAAGCTTTTCAATGAAGCCACTGCCAGAAAGGACCATTTCAGGATCCACTCAACAGCATATAGGAGTCTCGCTTTTCCAAGCGAAACATCAAATAAAACCATTCTGCATAATTTCACACATTACATATTTCATTGGTTTCTGCAGTTGTAATATTGGCAATTTGTTTTCCGCTTTCTCCCAATAACGGAAAAAAGGATAGACTGTGGTCTTATGACCGATTTTGTGATGGTGTCCGTTCAGATCCATGTCGTTGGCGGAAACTGCTGGACCCACCAACAACCTGGTGGGGAAGCCAATTGGAGTCTCTATCACCCTGAGTTAATGGGAAAGAACCCAAATGGTCTCTTTCCCACCCATGGAACCTGCTAGATATTGGATTCTCCGCTTCAGGAAAGCTCCGAGTGGATGTACCTGATGGGTATACAAAAAAGCCTCCATTCGTCTGATCAGATGATGAGGGAATTGGGGCCCCTTGGGACAAACCTCTATGGCCACTGGATCTTCTTGTATTGGAAATGATGGGTGCACGCATGGGCGGGGAGCTGCTAGGTGGCTGAAAATATGCCTGAAGAGCTTGTACACGATCACGAGCTCGAGCCGCACTGCCTGGATATGGTGGAATCATAGATGAGGTGACGGAACTTCCAATCCTGCTGCCAGAACTGCGATAATAAAATAACACGCAGTCATTAGATGAAACACAAAAGTGGTCAAACAAAGTTTGTCATCAAGCCCCATCTATACAATAGTAACACCCAGGTGTTTCAACTAACGAAGGAGAGATGATGATGATGTGTACACATAATTAGAAATTGCCTGATAAGCTCCCAAAACAAGATGGTAAAACTTGATGTTGAAATATACAAACATTTTCAAATCTAACATAATGATCAAACACATCTCATTGTGGGAGAGCAGATGTCTATCACCCAAAAGCAAAAAATGTGAAAAGACAACAGGAGTTCCAAATTCCATACAGTTCTCTCTAAAAAGACTTAAGAATCAATATAAGGCTGCTTTACTAGATTCAACTATTCAAGACTGTAGGATTTGTGGAATTGTGGTAGAAATTATACCGAGAATAAATCAGTTTCAAATAGGAGACAACTCGGTAATTTTCCAAAACAAAATCCTTAATCCTTTTCCATTGAAAATTCTATATTGTCGGTCTGTCGGATAGTCAGTGTTTTACAGAAGTCCAGCTTATTTTCCCTCATCCTTCAACAAGTAGGCTAGATTAAATAGCCCGAGCAGCTGGACCAATCCCATAAAGGCCCTAAAAGCAAAGGAAAGCTTAAAAATATACTTCTAAACAAATAACGACCAGGCCAAAGGAGGATTGCCATGGTTTTCAGCACATACCTGTGGCTTACAACAAATGGATGGACAAATGACCCTGATCTGGACAGATCAGAATTCACCCGTGAGGATCTCGAAGTCAAAGATGGAGCTGAAGGTTGATCAGAAGCACCCATCCGATTTCCATTAGAAGAGAAACTCAAGGACTGCTGCTCCCAACCATGATAATGGGGGTCCATGGCAGCAAAAGCATAAGAAGCTGGCATTTCACTGGGTCCAGATGGCCCTCCCCAGCGATTATTAAAATTGGAGCCATCAGATACGCTTCCAACAGAGTTTGAGGATGAGGAATGAATTGGTCCATAATATGCTACATAAGGGCATTGATGTGTAGAAGATGAAACAGCCGTATGTTCAGCATAGACAGCTTGTTGACCCAAAAAATCATGATCTGTAAAAGCAAAAGAAATTTTAATAATTGAAATACCACCACAGTCAAAATGTTATCAGCACAAGGTGAATGCAAAACCAAAACTTACAAGGAGTAGATGGGAACTCTCCCTCCCTGCAAAGATAAGAAAAATAACTCATCAAGAAGCAGTCATCGATCAACGATAGAGTAAAACTGGCAGATCATTCATCAGGTAGTCATACTACACATGGAGATCCAACAAAATAATGGCCAAGAGCCCAGTTAACCAAGAAAGCCATCACAATGTTAAAGTAGGACAACACAGAGGCACACTACAGCTTGAAGCAACACTGGAATGAAGGAAAATCATGCAAAAACAAAGCCCAATTGGAAACAGCTACACTGGATCTATGGTGTTCATATAATATATCACACTCACTTCTAGCATGAGATCAATGTAAACCAGTGACCCACTCATGATACAGGTATGGATTGGAACATATAACTTAAACTGGTAAGATTTCATGACACAAGGACAGTGTGTCAGTGACCCAGGCAAATGACATGAGATGCTTTTAAGTAATGCATGGCTGAGCAAATTTTGGGATGATTAATATAATTACATCATTGATCGGTGATTGAAACAAAATGGATTGAAGAGGGCAGCTTAAATGATATATGTTGCTCTAAATGCTACAAAAACTGACAAAAAAGGTGGTGAACTTGTGACCGAACAGAACAAAAACATTACACCATCATATCCCTCATACCAGTTCCATGGAGAAGCAGTACGAACCATATGAGCAAGGATGCATCTAGCTGAGACCTATAGTCTTGAAGAGCATGAGAACCACTTGGAGCCTTGGAGAGGCTTTTAGTTAATTTACAGAAACCCAGTTATTGTAATCATAAAAGAGAACACCGCACTCGTTCATGACTACATACATAATGTTAATAAGATATATTGATCACAAAACCAAATTCAGAAGCGACTCTTATAGTTTGAAGTATCCAAGAGTCAAATCAACACTGAGTTTTCCTAGACACAGCAGAAGTACTTTAAGAATTAAGATGCAATAGAGGATCAAAATCCAAAGCACAACTACTGATCTATTGTCGCAATCATCTTTAAGGGCATATGTGCAAGTGCTCAAGACAGCTGACGAAAAAATTTCAAATAGATGGTTTCATACTAAACACCAGAACTAACCCAGTTCAAGGCCAGGTCAGGTCATCCTAATAGGCTTTAACAAAGCAACAAATCCAAGTGAAAACCCTTGAGCTAGGCAAGCAGGACTCCAGCTCAATAAGTAGGACTACTCGGCTCTACAAAGTATCAACAAGGGTTGGGGAAGTAGTTGATCATAGAGACATTAAAAAGTTTAAAATAGCACACAAACTAGAAAAACGCCAAGAAATCAAGAATCCGTGAAAACAAAAATTATAAAAGTATGTTAATTTGTGAAGGCATGCTTACTCAAAAGAGGGAATCCGTGAAAACGCAGGTAATGGACACCATTGAAGTCCAAACTGCAAATGGAAACAACAAATAAATTAAAGTAAATAAACCTGATAGTTACAGTTGCATATCAAAGCAATTACAGCTAATTGCCTTAGTATGGTATTGTGGAGAGATTAACAAAAGAAATAAACTTATTGCAATATGAATAGTTGTAATATAGAATACTATTGATATGAACCTTATTTTTTTAGAAATGTCGAGTGCATAGATGGATGAATACACACCCAAATTTCTTAAAATAAAGCAGAGCGAATTACATAGTCTCAGTTTTAGGGGCAGTGGAGGAAGTACATAGAGCTAAGAGAATGACTGTTAAGCACATGAGAAGTCTTATAAATTAATGCCAACTCATAGCAAGGTTGTCGAATAACAAAAAAGAAGCAGCCAGCCGAAATGAACAGAAAAGGCCAAATAGCTTTACTAAATTACTAACATTAATGTTCATGAACCTACAATGCTAAGTATCCAAAGGAATATGAACAGACCTTGACTCAAGTTGATATGAAATAAAGCAACCTTTTTAAAATTAAGATGCTCAAATAAAACTGTAACTATTTTTTTATATTGACTTTGTTAAATAAACTTATATTGATCAAGATAGTTGTAAATAAGTACCATCTCAGAGTAGTTTAGGTCATAAAGATCCTCATCATGGGGCCAGTCATCCATCATATCCGTAAATGAACGACAACCATTGGAAAAAAGCCATTGACCTTTCTCAATCTTCCGACAGTTAGGGCATTGCATTGATCCCTTGATATTGAAAGCAGAACCAATGCAATCTGCAGATCACGGCAATTTATAAATAAAGGATTGAAATATCAGCAAAGATGGATAGAGCAACACCACATAAAGCAGACAATCAACTACACAAGCAGCTTCCAAAATATTCAACATCGAAAAACAGAGAAGTCGTGAACATATTAAGAATAAACAACAATGTTTTTCTACAATAGAATTCATTTCTTTCTTATTTTATTAAATGCATTGAAGAGCATGATCCACTGTTACAGTAAAAATAAAAATAAAAATAAAATAAATAAATAAAAAATAATAATACTTTGAGTACCACAGCTATCATATTGTGACCATTAACATCAAACATTCACAAACTATGACAAAGCTCACTCAAATTCCTAAGTTCCTTTCATGCAAACTTGGCAACATTTAAAGTTGTCGGCAAGAGTTGCAACACCTTAAATACCAGAGAAGCTATAAGACTGGCATTCCTACACCACCCCCAAAACCAAAAAAAAAAAAAGGCTCAGGGGGGGGGGGGGGGGGGGGGGGGTGGGGGGGGTGGTACCTATTTTTCCCTGACAGCGCACTTTACTTGTTCTAAAATCGAGAGAGGATCAACTTTCAAATCATGTGGATAAAGTAATAACACTTTACATTTACAGTTAAAGATAACACATTTACTCATATGGATGCCAAATATTCAATCACTCCAGTTTATACACCCTATATAATGTCTTTATGACCTTATTTCTTTAAGCACGTCGATACAGAAATGGGTGATCCCAGGCGCAGTATTGGGACTCCTGTGGCATCGTACTAAAACAGAGGGCTAAGCAATGATTAAAATGTATGATTTATTGGATTTAGGGGTTTGGATATATATATATATATATATATATATATATATATATATATATATATATATATATATATATATATATATATATATATATATATATATATATATATATATTATTGGAATGGATGAAAATGGTAAATATGTCAAGTATTATGGGACGGAGGGAGTATCATACTATCATTAAACAACATCAAAAACACATAGAGACAGGAAAACAATACACCATCAAAAAAGGTTGATTGCAGGTACTTCCAAGTCCTTTGTAACCCTTTCTCAGAATCTCAGTAATGACAACGTTAAAAACACTATACAGGAATATGACAACTCATCTGAATAAAAATTTGAAATTAGTTGATACGAAACAACATTTACTCGTGCCAAGACGTTACTAGTAGCTCATTGCATCCATACAAAAAGCTCTCTTAGGCCCTGTTTGGCAGTACCATTTTAAGTAAGCAACTATATGTAGTAAGCTAGCTATTCATCACAATTCAATTTATTACATCGAGTGATCACGGCCAAGTACTCTCTCTCTCTCTTTTTTTTTTTTTTGGGGGGGGGGGGGGGGCATTAGGAGGATACAGTAGGCTAAATAGAAACAACAAATTTTGTCATTAACGCTGTCTTGATCCTCCATTAATTGATATCTAGCCTGCTGGTTAAGTCCTCATACGGTATATGATGCATAACTTAACTCAACTCAACAATCCAGTTTAGCTGAGCTAGAGAGGTAGCAACCTTACCTATAACTAGTTAAAGAAGAGTGTTTTATGGAAAGAAAAAGAAAAAAAAACTTTTTTGATTGGAAAGAATCTAAAGTAAAGAGTGATATAAAAATAATATATATGTGTTAATACATAGCACTTTAGTTAATAAAGAAAAAAGAGATTATGATAAGAAAATAAATAAATAAATTGAGAAAATATATGTTCTGTCATGATATACCTAAAAATAATTAAAAACACTTGTAAAACTTGGACCAAAAAGTAGTGGAAGTAGCAAATAGCAATGACACTTGTAGCAGAAACTGCAAAATGACAGTATATAGGCCATTGACAATAAAATGAATTATGAAGTAATATAGCTCTAAGTTTATTTTGACAAACCAAAAACCCAATTTACTCGTGACAGGGGAAAGAATGGGAGAAAAAAAAATTCACAACCTTGTTTCAAAGCTTCTAAAGTTAACCTTTTCGGCTTCTCTTCTCCTACAATTCCTTGGAACAATATTCACACATCACCTAGCTAAAGCATTAAAATGCCTCCTAACATGTCCTAATAACCTACGTCTTATTTCCAGCATCTTAACATCAAAATGTAACAACTCTGTTATTATCATTGAATTAACCTAACTCATCTAATTTAACTACAAGATTGACGAGGTATCAATGTATCATCATCTCTTATAACTTAAGGTTTCTTAAATTCCAACCCTTTGTCTCATTAAAATTGAATTTGGTGGATATTTTGAGGAAGCTTTGTCATTTAAGTCATCCCTACTTTCTCCAAAATTACACTTCAGGCACATTGTCAACTCTACGAATCCCCTTCCAAATTCTCACTTGCCATTGATGCCTTGATTAATTACAATTGCCATAACAATGAATTGAGACACAGCATAGACAAATTTGCTAATTGCATTGATGATCCATGAAAAGTTCTACCTTCTGAAGTTGTCACGAGAAAGAATTAAGTACATACTCATATGATCATATCACTAAGAAATCACGATATTCAACACATCTTGAAGAAACACTATGTCCCAAACAACGGAATACTAGAAGGCATGAGAGGCAAGTATTAGCAGGCAATCGCCCCGTGTAGCCGAAAATACTAATCTTACAGGTTAACATCAATCCACAACTCAAAACTATCATGCTTAAATATTTTATGCATAGCATTAACCACCCATATAATCCATGCAAAACTTCTAGCTCAGTTTTAATATTTTGATCATCTTTCTCAACAACCCAATTGCCTTAAATTAATTCCCCCCAATCATGCATCAACCCCAACCACTAATTTCCAACTTACGTATTCAATTCTACCATTTTTTCACGATAATCAGTAGCATAATCAATACAATTTCCGGCAAAATTCAGCATACCAATCGGATCAATCAAGCAGCAAAAATCAGCAAAACTAAAAACCTAGATCTCAAAATTCTTAACAAAAACACATACCCAGATGAAATTCATGACCACATTGAAGCTTAGCCCAAGATCTATCACCATTGTCGGTGACAGGTTCAAGACAAATTGAGCAAGAAACATTGGAAGAACTCAACGATTTACCCCCACCATCAGAATCATCAATTGTATCGGATTCATCAAGTCCCATGACGTTATAATTAAGTTTAAATCCTCCCCCAATTCGATTAAGGAAACCCTAATTCATAAATTTCCGAAAGATTCGATTATCACACACCCCAGAACAATTCAAGCATAAAAATTAAAATTAAGATTAGAATTGAACAGTTTTGGAGGTAGAATTGAATTGTTGGTTGAATCAAAGTAGATGGTGAATCCAGAAGATAAGATTAAAGGGGGATTTTAATGGGGGAATGTGTGGTGAAGCAGTGGGGTGGTGTTGGAAAGAGGGGAAGGATGGAGGAGAGAGAAAGAAGACATAGATTATGGAAAACTGGGGGAGTTTGTGAGAAAAGGGGGACCCACCGTCAATATATTGTCTTAATCTATATACTCTCGTATTTTTAAGTTTTTAACTGCCATACTTTACCGGATTTTCAATTCGATACCGTAATGCACAACTTTAACCAACAATATTTTTTTTTTTTTTATCACGGAGTATATGTACTTGATTCTTCTCTTGTCCTTTGGTTTTTGAAACTTTAATGTCTCCTAATTTGCTTTTCATTTTTCAATTCGAATTATGTAATGCAAAATTTTATCCAACAATATTTTTTATTACGGAGTACTCCGTATTGTTAGGGTTTGTTCTCTTACGTTGAAATTCAGTTCAGTTCAGCTCCTAATTTCCTTCTCTTAATAAAAAATTCTGTTCAGTTTAGTTCAGCTCAATCAGTTCAGTTCAGTTCAGCTCAGTTTAGCTAAGCTCAGTTCAGTTCAGTTCAGTTCAGCTGAGTTCGGTCAATGAGAACAGGCCCTTATTGTAAAGAATGTAAATTGTTCCTGGACTTAGATTTACTGGAATTATGTAATTTTCTTCTAGACTGACATTACTTTTATTTAAAAATTATATTAATTTTGTTGAGCTTAACTTACTCTTTGTTGAACTTAATTCATTTTCCTTAAACTTACGGGAAATTCTCAGTTGTAACCTTTAACTTTGGTACGCTAAAATAATAACCCGTTATAATTATAATATTTTCATTAATATGTTAATCATAATTAAAATTATATATAAATTACTTAAATGACATTTGTCTTTATCACCAATCTACCTCTTTATGAGCTCCATCACCACCACCGTGGAACCCCCTCTTGCTCTTCACCTCCTAGGCTTCTCCCTCTCCCTCTCCCTCTCCCTCTATCTCCTCCATTGATCCTAACACGAAACCTCAATCCTCATCCATTACTTAACTCGAAACAGAAACTAAATAAAACTCCAATCTGCACCCTTACCTGATCCAAAACCCCAGTCCTAACGGCCAAACTCCTTTGCCTAATCCAAAACTCTAACCCCAAACTCCCACCCTAACCTAAAACCCCGACGGCCTAGTCGTGGACGAGTAGAAACCTCCCTGGATTTTTCTAAATTATTGCCTATAAGTAATATGATGTCT
The DNA here is from genome assembly GCF_948465745.1 of Chenopodium album. Classification (NCBI taxonomy): domain Eukaryota; kingdom Viridiplantae; phylum Streptophyta; class Magnoliopsida; order Caryophyllales; family Amaranthaceae; genus Chenopodium; species Chenopodium album. The sequence continues at coordinate 7,139,296 of NC_137855.1, forward strand.
AATAAATGCACCTATAAAGCTGTGGTGTAATGATTATTATTGTTATTTTAAAGTTCATTGAAATATTCACCTCTAACTGTTAAGTTAAAAATCGAAAATTAAACATCTAGAGAGAGAAAGCAAAGAGAAATTGGAGCATTTTGGGACTTGAATTAATGTTGCAATAATGTGACTTGAATGAGAGAGCAACATGTGTCCTTAATTAGGGGGTGTTGTCGTACGAGGTTTACTTGGGATAGTGGGCTTTGAAGAAGTAGAAATGGAGGAATGTTATGCATATATTGGTACAAAACATGACAATTCGTAAGTATTTTTATAAGTAACATTAGTACCACTGAGATGTAAAATGTATCATTGTTATTACAATAGTACTGTAAATATTTAAATTACACTAAAGATTGTTACAATGGTATACTTTTGAAGCTAATATATATACCACTAAGTTGTGAAATTATGTCATTTGAGTGTAATGGTATAATAGTAGTTGTAATGATATTAAAATGACTATAGTGGTACAATAAAAACCTAAAAATAAAAGTTATAATATGCGGTTCCATTACCTTTTTGTTGTATTGAGTTACCATTATGCCCCTGTTATGTACCGATTGGTACATAACTTTCCTTAAACGCCTCGTGAGCTTTTGAGCCTTTCGTTGTCAATGACTTCTAATGTCATGTGTCACACTTTGGTTGGCCATTTTGGCCACTGTTAGATACCATGTGTCAGCTTGAGATTGGACTTTGGTTAGCTACTTTTGTTGGTAAGAACTATCATATTGATCCAAATAAAACCTCTCATAAATCAAATTCATCCGGGTTAGCAAACTAGACACATTGAAAGTAACTAACTAAACCCTTACATGCTATTCATCTTGCTACGTATGTATGGCTATCTTTGTCCTAGGTAAACACAATTAATCTGGTTCATTATCATCGTTACTGTTTTCTTAAATGATTTTTTATTTTAAATATAATAATGATAAGGGCACCAATTGGTTGATGAATTAGAAGCGTCATGAAAATTGGATACTAAGAGAAGTCTTAATAGAGGAATAGAAGCATTTTGGCCTTTTAATCCTCATTGGAACATAGAAATGCAACAATTATCTAGAAGAAAGTCAGTTAATCTCGAACTCATGACTACACCAACTTGACTAATCCTTTTGGAGACCAACTCTACCTACGCACCCTTGATATCGAGATCGGTATAGTGATGCTTCAATCACTTATTCTAGATAGTACAATTAGGTACGTCTTGATGTAGTGGTACTCACTCAACCTGAAATAATCATATATGGACTTATTAGTCTTTAATTTACCTTATGTAATCTTATTACCCCTTATCTTTGTACAGTATTATCTCATTTGTACTAATCAATAAATATTTGTGAACTCCTAAATCAATTCTAATATGATCCGACAAACATTTGTAATGATAAATTAAATAAGCGAGTTACACACACGTAACATTTTTGACCTTATGACATGAGACCGTCCCATACTAAATTCTCCCAAAACGCGAAATCTAGAATTGTCACAATTGTGTCAATGTGTGAAAGTCCAAGTCCAATCATAGAAAGAGTTGGCCTGTTGCACACTTGCACATAAACGGAGTACTAGTAGAAGAGAGGTGTCCATTTCAGTTAAAAAAAAAAGAAAACAATAAAAAAAAAAGAAATATTCCAGAGAACAAAGATAATATACTAAAACCCTAGATATATAAATATAGAAAGGGGGTGCACCACTGAAACCCCTCTCTTGTTCACAGCCTTTTTTCTCCTCCTCTCTTGGTTGCGTAACGAATCTCAAATCCCAGTTCCAAGGTAGGAGAGAGACTAAAAGTCTGCAACCATGCTCGTTTACCAGGACCTCATTAGCGGTATTCATTCTCTCTCTTCCTTCTATTTTTTTCCAATTTTTTTGGGTAATTTTGTATGTATTTTTTTGGGTATTTGAAATTTGTGTTTGATTTAGTGTTCTGTACTATTGATTTTGTATTTGACTGGGTTTTAATTTTGTGGGGTTTAGTTTGTTGATTGGATTGATTGCGATTTACTGTAGCTGTATTTTTTTCGCATGCGACAAAGCTTATGGTTTGATTAGTTGTAGGAATTTATTGTTGATGATGAGATCTGGGAGATTTGATTTATTTACTGGGGGTTTTAGATTTAGGGTTTATAGATTTATTTTGGTTTTGAAGTTGATGAAATTGCGATTAAGTTTTATCTTATTTTTGATCTAAATAGATCTGGGTTTCTTGTGATTTATGTTACAAGATTTCACCTTTTTGTGGAATTGAACTGTATTTGGGGTTTATCGTTTTTTCTTTGATCATGTATATTCATATGGGTTTGTTATAGTGAGATTTGAATTATATCTAACTTGCAAAAACTTTGATGGTTATTTTTCATCATCTGATCATAATTGAATTTTGGGATTTTTTAATAAATTACTGAAAGCTTTAGGAATAGATATGTAGGAACTCAATTTTGGTATAAAGGCAAACGCTTTAATCTTGAACTGCTGCTCGTGAGATTTGTTAATCTGTATTTGTTTGATTGTTATCTAATGTCTGAACCTCGGAATTATTAGGTGATGAGCTTTTGTCCGACTCATACCCCTACAAGGAGCTCTTCAATGGATGCCTTTGGGAGGTAGATGGAAAGGTATGAATGTACAAAACTAATCATTCCTGTGAGTTTATGAATTTTGATTTCCCGGGTTCGGAACTAATTTGATGTGGTATTATGTGTTTATGTACTTGCAGTGGGTTGTTAAAGGTGGTGTTGATGTCGACATTGGTGCCAACCCTTCTGCTGAAGGTGCTGGGGAGGATGAAGGTGTTGATGACCAGGCTGTCAAAGTTGTTGACATTGTCGACATCTTTAGGCTACAGGTAATGGTCGTCTAGTTTTGTGGTTATGTGGGAAGTTGCTAGATAAATATGCCATGTAGCTGAAATTCTTTTTTTACAGGAGCAACCTGCCTACGACAAGAAGCAATTTGTTGCATTTGTAAAGAGATACATCAAGAACCTCACTGCCAAATTAGAGCCTGAGCAGGCTGCCGAGTTCAAGAAGAATGTTGAGGCAGCAACCAAGTTTCTCATGTCAAAGCTCAGCGACCTTCAATTGTATGTTTTTATACTTTGACAACCATTAATTGTGATGCTAAATTTGACAATTTATACTTCAAGAAAGGTTGCATGCATAAATCCGAGTGACCTTGCTATAGGCAATAGGGTAATGAAACTAGATGTAGTAATTGTGTTAGGATCTAATTAGTTCAGTCTTTGTTGGAGTTGGGTTGAGAGTATGTTTAGTACTGTAATATTATGCTGTTGCATTATTAGTTAATTACTATGGAAGTGTCATCTGTAGGCTTTAAAATCCTGAATAAGTGGTTATTTACAACAGAATATGACTAATTGTTTGTGCTGTGCAGTTTTGTTGGTGAGAGCATGCATGATGATGGTGCAACAGTCTTTGCTTACTACAAGGAAGGTGCTTCCGACCCAACTTTCTTGTACTTTGCTCATGGCCTGAAGGAAATCAAGTGCTGAGTGAATGAGCTGTGCAAAACATCTCTCAAGAGGTGTTTGACGTAATTTAAGCTTTCTAGGTTAAGCTGTTCTAAGTTTTATTTTTGCAGTATTTTTGTTAACTCTTGTTGTCGACTTATTGTATGTTTTGACAATGTGGGATGGTGGCACCAGTTGGTTAGCCTTCCCTCGTGTTACTGTTTTGCTTGATTGAGACTGGATATATTAATATATATACAAGCGATTTGAGAATAAGCAATCTATTTATTGTTGATTGTACGATTCGTTATCTATGCTGCATCTTTGGTCCCTACAATGTTTCTGATGTAGGCTGGGGTATGTGCATCTGCACTACTTCGTACTTGCCCAAATATAGCAGTAGAGATTCTCAGGGTATTAGAATTGTGCAAATCAATGGGCGCTTGTCTTCTGCAACCTGCTTAATTTAGTTACATATTGGAATGAGAGCTCATCTATTTATCTTGGGTGCTGCTGAGATATATGTTGTATTTTACAGCTGAACTGATTCAAGGGAAAGGGTATGGGTAGTTGTTTACCATAATTCTTCACGCCATTGTTGTATTTTCACATGTATCATATACATGCTCGATTTATGTATTCGTTACATTTTAAAGTATAATTGGGTTGTTTAGGAATGAACACAATGTAGGATAGATAGATGTTCATGAACATCTTGGAAGTATGGAAATAGACGAATAGTTATGGTTGAAATTCAAGAGAGTGAACTCAAGCCGTTGGTGGGAAATTTAGTACTCCGTATGATTTGGATCGAAGAAAAGATAATCTTAAAATTCGCGGCAGATGGACATTTATTATTAGCAAACATTATCTTATAAACATTTTGACAAAAGTGCATATTCAACTTCATCACTTGTTTAATAAAGAAAGTGCAAATTGCATGCTCTGTCCCTCATGTTGACATTTTATCAGCCAACTGGGTAGTAAATAGATTGTTTAATTTAAACTAGCAGTTGTCCTTTCTCAATGAGTGCAAACTGTGCTAAATTGATAAATTCTGGTTTCAGCATATATGTAGAGATAATACTCGGAGAACTTCATAGAAGAATTTTTAGTCTTTTATAGTTAACCATACATTGATACACATGAATGAAAAAAATAAACTCCGAAACAAGGAGTTTACTACTTGTGGTATACGGACATGATTTTCACATATTCTATATAACACCTACTAAAAAACGATAGATTATTACCAGACACCAAGCAGCAAGGATTCAATGATCACAATAACACTATATTTAGAAGGGGAAATAAATGAAAATGCTTTGGTTTAATTTTGTTGAAGAATTTCCATCTCTATAATATGGGAAAAAACAAAACCACACTGACATGCCATCTCACGCATAGTCTTGTGTTCTGGTTGTTTAGAAAAAATAAAAAAAATTTCAAATTACTAAGATATTGAATCCACGTTATGCAAGAAACCGTAGTTGAATCATCAATGAGCCAAATTTATCATCTATTGAAACTTTGGAAAACACCATGAACGTTTGAGCCACCAAGCTCACCAATGAAAGCCTATTTGCAAAATAGCTAAAATCTGATATTACAGAAGAAAAGAGACCTCTAAGCATAGTAATTCAAGCTTGCTTTCTTCTTAGCTTGAACTTGAATGATGCCTTCGTTGAAGTCTTCATGGTTCACCTGATAAAAAAAAAAAAGGTAAATTAAGCAAGTTTGATGGAGAGAAGGAGAGGCCGAGAGGGAGACAATTAAGTCAGCAAGTTAGCATAGGAGAGAGAAGGCACCTCAGTGGCATCTCGGCGAAGAGCCAACATGCCTGCCTCTACACAGACAGCCTTCAATTGTGCTCCATTAAAATCATCTGTTGACCGAGCTAATTCTTCAAAGTTCACATCTGGGTGAACATTCATCTTCCTTGAATGGATCTGCAACAGAGATCCAATGAAATTGATAAATTGAACAAAAGAGACAAATTTGCCAAAACACTTGGAAATTTCTGGAATACAAACCTGCAGAATTCGGGCTCTAGCCTCCTCAGTAGGGTGAGGAAATTCAATTTTACGGTCCAATCGACCAGAACGCATGAGGGCAGGGTCCAAAATATCAGCCCTATTGGTAGCAGCAATGACCTGGAATATATAAATTGAGATTAAAATTAATACACAATCTAGAGAGGTGTCGGATTTAAGAAATTGATGATAAAAGAGCATCTGAATTTTTTTATTTTTGGGAAAGAGTATAAAAGTTAACCTTGATCCTTTCATCACTGCTAAAACCATCAAGCTGATTTAGCAACTCTAACATAGTTCGTTGCACTTCTCTATCACCACTCACTTCACTGCAGTGCGAAACACATAGTTAGCAGAAAATTACAATAATGAACCATCACTGAAGGTGTATTGGTAGATAACTTGAGCTTGCTTTCGATTTCTTGTCAATTTATAGAGCAAAAACAGAACATATGATTTAAGTTTTATACAATGGTGACAGGATTGCTCACCTGTCGAACCGCTTGGTACCGATGGCATCAATTTCATCAATAAATATGATGCAAGGAGCCTTCTCTTTCGCAAGTTGAAAAGCATCACGTACAAGCTTTGCTCCATCTCCAATGAACATCTAAATCAATTGAAAACAAGAAACTTAAGACAACACCTAAATTTGCCACTGCAAAGTTATTTAGGATCTGCCTATAAAATTAAAAATGCATCACATGACGAGCTACTTCCACTGTCATTTTTTAATCTTTACATTTGGAATTTATGTTGTGAGAGAAAAATGGTCAAAGCGTAAAGATTAAAAAGTGACTGAAGGAGCAACAAAAAACTTTTCGTTAAAGAAATCATAGTCATGGATAATCAGATCAGTTAGCAAGCAATAAATTCTTTAAGTGTCCTCAAGCTATGAATACACAACAGATTTGAAGCAACATCTAACCAACAATGTCAACAATTATAAGGGGTCAACAGTCCATATCAACTACTACTATTCTTCACCAGCAAAATTAACATCTACAGGAACTCAACCTCACTATGAATAGGAGATCTTAAACATGTTCCACAAAAATGTCTTAGCCACTAACGTTACTGTGAATTGCAGAACATCCATCGTACGAGTGGTCTTCAACTCCAACACTGTTCCTGTATGCATATTTCTCCTCTCTTCACTACCTCTCAAGTCCCAACCCAAGCACTTCATGAACACAAACCACATGCCAAAACCCAGATTTTCATCCACTGTCATCACCATTAATTACCAACCTCAAACAACACCACCAATAAAATTTCCAGGTTGTGATCTATACTGAAAAGTGGAGATAAAAACATGCAGATATAGGGCGATTAGAAATTAGAAAGAATAGAATTAGAAATCGAAGGCCTAGATTAATGGTTTATGATCAATTGATCTGAAATATGAAGGTGTAATCAGAGTAGTCCGAATTTAGAAAAAGAGCAGCAAGTATGATGATGAGGTTTCTATGATCTGGAGAAGAGGAAAGACACCATTAATAAAGAGTTAAGGAGTGCTGGTGTAAAATAGGATTGCAGTCATTGCACTGCTGGTTGTCAATCTTCAGGAATCAGGAGGTATTTTAGAGGAGACAATGGAGAAGGTGGGGTGGGGTAGGCTGGTGGGATGGATGGGCCAGGGTCAAGGAGGGAGGAGACGTTACTTTGGTATAATGTGGAGGGAGAATAAGTTTAAGATGAGACATAGTCAATCTTTAAAATAGTAAAGGCATTGTAATACCTGTTAAAAGTTTTATTTAATGAGCAAAATGACTACCCAAGAAACAGTTTAAAGAAGCTCCAAATTCTGTTTCTCAGATTTGGGCTATTTGAGAACCTATTTCTACAAACATCGAACCCCTTAGTTGGCCAAGTTATCTTTTTTTTTTTTTTTGCAAGTCCAGAAACCGTTTTCAAAGTTTCAAGAGCTTGGCCAAACACTATCTAAGTGGAAGATACAAAATGCCAGATGCCACCAGATTAACAGGATATTGGATCAAGATTAGCAATGTATAATTTCACACCATAGAAATTGTAAACTATAGGAACTTCCTAATTCATAAATTCCTGCAAATTGTAATCTATAAAAACCTCTCCTGTATAGAGTTTCATATAATGAATTCAACATAATCTTTAAGTAAGCATTGTCAACCCTACTTGTCCTATAAAGCTGACATATTAACATACTATACATCCCCGCGATCAGAAAATAGGCAAGGGAGGTAAAAAAAGAGCTTCGGTCATCTTTCTAGTAGTGTGTAAATGAATCAAATCAGAAGCAGAAGCAAACTCTTACACAGACCATTCAGAAATAATTTAAACTCTAAACAAGCCTTAATCAGCAGCATCTAATAGCAGAAATAAGCAAACCTGGACAAGCTGAGGGCCTGCTAACTTCAGAAAAGTGGCATTTGTTTGTGCTGCACATGCTCTTGCCATGAGAGTTTTCCCAGTCCCAGGAGGACCATAAAGAAGCACTCCTTTAGGTGGACGGATTCCTATTGTCTGGAATCGCTCTTTATGTGTCATTGGCAATACTATAGCCTCAACAAGCTCTTGGATCTGTAGAAGCGAGAACAATTATTTATACATCCAAAAAAAGGGCTAAGTTTAACTAATGGTAGAGAAAACTAGGGGGAAAATTACCTGTTTCTCTAAGCCTCCAATGTCACTGTAATCTTCAGTAGGTTTCTCATCAACCTCCATTGCCTTTACTCGAGAATCATACTCTGAAGGCAGTGTGTCCAGGATCAGATAACTATCTTTGTTGACTCCAACTAAATCACCAGGCTTTAGCTTGTCAGGATCAACCAGACCAACAACAGGCAGAAATATTGTCTGCAGAGAATCAAAATATAAACGCAAAATTAGTCAGAAACCCTAAAAATGACACAGCAAATAATTGTTTCTGTTACAAAGTGACATCACAAAGCCAAACAAGGGCGGTTTCTATACCAAAAGTTCACATCGACAATGTTACTGGTTTTTATGTTTTGTTTTTTTGTATTTTTGTTTTGTTTTTTTGTATTTTTGTGTTTTTTTTTTTTTGTTTTTAATCAAAGTAAAGTCCAAAAACCCTAATAAGCAAAGCAGTAAAATTATTAGATCACTTAAAAGTGAAGATGTCACAGAAGTACAGAACCTAGACCATCTAAAAAGTAAAAAACACATAATGCCTCCCCTCCCCTACACCACCAACACCCCCCTCCCCCCCAAACAAAAATTTAAAAAAAATTGTAGCCACAAGGTCAAAAAAGAACAAAAATAGCATACACGTTAATAATTTCAACACCACAAATTCTAAATGACACAGTAAAAGCACTAAGATAAGCACACCTGTCTGGTTGATGTTTTTAGCACAACACACTTTCCTTTTCTTTGCGAGTCAAGATCAATATTAGCACCATCTTCCTCAGCTTCATCTTCTGGATTCATTTCCAAGATCTGTGAGAGATAGAAAAGTAAGAAATTAGGAAAGCCAGGCTGCAATAGCCCTATCATAAACCATATATATATGGTCTGCTAATAATCGACCAATTAATGTTAAACGGCTTAAACCTCTATCAATATTTGATTGATTCATATTTCATGTCCACCAAATGGGATACATCTCAAAATGGGGCTAGTCTACCATAAGAAGTACTTGAGCAACAAAATATGTATACACAGATGAAGTACACCAAAGCACATGTAAATACGGATAATTGGGATTATGCAAGATAAGAACTCAAATTGATTAATATCCTTGTTTATTTAAAGAAGATAAATTTTATTTAAGGACTCATCAATTTAAATAAAGGACCATTTTACAATACTATCCCCGTAAAATCTTTTTTATTATCTCATCTAAAATCTTTGTAGATTCTATTATAAATGGAAGCTAATTCTCTCTTAAAAATATAAGGAAAAAACAAAGCTACTTGGGATCTTGTTTAATTCGTCTCAAATGTCTTGATGTGTAATTTTTAAATATTATAATTTTGAAAATGCATATGAAGATATTTACTTTGATGATTGAATATGTGCATTGGGAATTGTGCAAATAGTGAAATGAGACAATAAAAAAAAAATCAAAGGTATATTATTTTTCGGAAATTGGTATTTTGTTACCAAATTAGGCCAAAATATGTAAACTTTTTACGGTCAAAGAAAAGTAGACAACTACAAATATGGAAGAGATAAGAGTACACCATATGCCAGAAATCCAGCAACCCAATTAATCCTCTATAAGCCTTCCAAACATGCAATTATACGGGGACTTTCAGAGACGAACACTAAGCAGAAGCTTGATTATCCCTTTTTAGCATTAAATTAAGCAACAAACTGATACCAGATCACTAATTAAAATCGCAAGCAATGTGATTAAACTACTTCATTTTGACCATTACATTTGGTGTAAAAATCCGCAATTTAACCTAAACATAAAGTTAATATTCCTTCTTATTCGTTTTCATTTTACTTTACTTGTCATTCACAATGAGAGAGACACCACAACTGCTACACTATGAAGAAGATCAAATCTTAATCTAGCAGGCAATTGACTCCCAAATGATAAGCATAAAAAATAGCTCATCTTGCCCCCTCGAATCCCTCGAATACTCTAAATGAAGGCAACTGACTCCCAGATTATAAGCAACAAATATAACTTATCTTGCTCTCGAATATTCCAAGTAACTTAATCGTGACCCCAAGCAAAATTGAATCAGCATACACGATTGAGTTTCTATAGATCAGTAGTAAAAACCCTAATTGCACATAAGAACAATTTAGCAATCAAATCAAATCAACATTAAAAAAAAATTGAAGCATCTTGCAACTATTTGATAAAATTCACTGCAACCATTTAATAAGATTCACAGAAATTCAATAAACAAAATCAGAATCCAAGAAGAAAGCTAAAATCACAATCAATACCTCAACAATATTGCCGACGAGGTAAGGAAGTTGCTTATTAAGCTTGATTTTCTCTTGATTCTCCTTTATCTTCTCCTTGAATGAATCCAATTCTAAAGTCGTCCTCTGAACATCCTCCTATACAACCAAAAATCACAAAATTAATCCAATCAAACTAATTCACAAAATTCCAAACCCTAAATCGAAATTCCGCCATTATCAAGCTAAAAACAATAAAAAAAAACGAACAAATAAGCAAGAGAGAAAACCTTAAGGATGCGAATCTCGTTATCGAGAATGCGAGAAGCCCTAATGATGTCTTCAGTGGTCAAATTGGCGAGTTGGTCTTCTTGGAAGTTAGGATCTTCCGACATCGCCGCCGCTGACGCCGACGCCATTGAAGGTTCTAGAAATTTCCGACAAGCTGATGCGGCGGAGAGAGAGAAAGACCGGCGAGTGAAGAGAAGGGGCAGAGACGGTGTGTTGCGCAAGAAATGAACCAGAGATTTTATGAAGCAAGAAAGTGGTGTCGAGTCGACTACGAGTACACGATTTTTTTATAGGGTCTCTTACTCTTGGTTGAATCGAGTCGAGCCGTTTAGGTCGGGTTGGATCACCTTGAGGTTCTTCTCAATTACTGTTTTTCTTTTTTTTTTTTTTTTTTTTTTCCAATTAAGTCATCAAGTTTGCAAGATCATTACAGATGAGCTCTTGTAATTCAAGAGGGTACTCTTAAAGCCAAATACAACATTCATTAAAATTACTCCTTTGAAAGTTACTCTATTGAAAATTTTATTATCCTCTGAAGACCTTTGTCTTAAACATTTCTAGGATTTAGTCATATGTAGTACGGAGTACATAGTTTGATTAAAGAACATATAATAGTGGTTTCGTTGTTGATCGATTGATTTTATTTTATCACAATTCGATCAACATTAGTTATGGATGTATTGTCACATTTTTTCACCATGAACATTTTTTCATTTAAAAAAAAAAAAAATCCAAGATTCAAAGTTGAGGATTTTTCATTTATTTTTTTCTTTTAGAGAAACACATACATCTATCTATGTAACCTACCAAAGTACCATGGCATGAGTCTATGAAACCATTTTCATAGAAAGTTTAGGATAGGAAGTTTTTTTTTAGAAAAAAAAAAAAATTGCATTACAACAATTGAATTTCGTTACAAGATTTTGGCTATCTTTATAACGGTATGTAACAACAGAAAGCAAGACTATACAATGGTGAAGTAAAGCTAAGCTAGAGCTTCCAGTATATCTTGAGTTGGTGCAGAATGCCAGACACAACAGCCCAAAACAGGATTTCTGCAAAGATCACATACAACAGGATTCCAACTCTTTTTGAATGCCAAACTCCAATGAAAACATGCTGTTGAATCCAGTATACCTGCACCACAATTATCCAACCATACTTTTAGAATGCGGCATGAATCTTATCTTGAGCCTCTTTGACTTATATCAAACTGAGGTACTTCCACAAGTAGTCCACTTAATATAAAGACTAATGACTTAATTTAAAAGTGGAAAATTTGACTCAGATTTCACACAGGGAACTAACTCGATATGATTTGGCAAGTATAGTAATAAATATCGTGCGAGTCATGTGGTACAAACTTACCAGTGTATTATGTGGATCATCATAGTACCAACCATTAATAAATCCTGCAAAAATTCCCTCAGCAGCCATAACAAAGACAAGCATAGCATTCATGCCAATCCACTTGAATGGAAGAAACAAAAACTTAACATCTAAAATGTCGACCTGCCATGAAATTCCATCACAAGTTGGAAGAGATACGGAAGGGAAAATAGTAACTGTAGTCTGTAAAAGCTTTTGTTAAAGTAATGTACCAGCACATAGAAAGCCGAGAATACAAAGGCTGCTGCACCAGATGTCACACAAACGTAGCTGAAAGTATATAGCTGCTTGTTCAAAGGGATTGCTGTTTTTAGAGGTTAAGAGATTGATGAAAACTTCCAGGAAGAAATAGTCAACAGATCAACTGAAGTCCCCCTTCCCCCAAGTCCCCAACCCAACTCCCAACCGACAACCGTGAAAAAAATTTAAGAAAATTTTGGATTTACCATTGGTGAAATGAAGCAAGAATCCTAAGATAAGGAGGGCAAGACCCATTGAAACCCAATGCTTCAGTCTGCCAGTGTGGTCCTATAATTATTGAAGAAAAAATTCAGTGGAGCGGAAAAACATTACTTGAAACAAGGATTGTGTTAGTATTTCACTAATAAAAGGGCCAACCTTAATGTGAATAAGTACATGGCCAAAATGTACGCCAATGATTGTTGAAAGTATGGCTGATATTGAGCTGCATTTCCATGAGTAAAAATAATTTAAAGAACAATCTTTCACGACCAAGACCAAAATCATTGCAACCTCTTGGACAGTATAGCCAGCAAGGTGGAAGAAGAAAATAAAAGTTAAAAAAAACATCGTACTTTGTTTCATAGAATCAGACAGAAACAAGCTTTTTCAGTAGCGTATACCATTTGCTCAGAACCAAGCCAGGTCCCCCCACATTGAGTTACAAGTTATCACTCTAGGAATCATCAGCCACAAACAGGAACATAAACTCGTTAATATGAAGTTAAATGAAGTACAAACCTCAAAATCCCTTCTGGATCAAATGGTGCATGACACCAGGAGGGAGCATTTTCCAGAAGAGGCCCCTCGTAAGGAGATTTTGCAGTGCAAGCCTGCAGTACTTCCAACAAGCATAACAAATCATAGTTTTTATTAAGAATTTTATAGGACTAATATAAGACCTTCCTTTCAGCAAATATGTTCTTTGATTAATTTCTGTACACTATAATACATGCTTAAGTTCATCTCTCACCTTAGATCTTCTCCATGCTGGATGTTTATACACATGATTAATCCCTAGCAATATTCTATCAACATATCCAACTGCATTACATGGGGGGTCCAATTTTCCTCTGACACCACACGTCACCTGCGATAGAATTAGCTAATCTTACTATCCAAAACCAGGACAATTCCATAAACATTGTGAAAATTTAGCAAATTTAACAACAGGATAAAAAAGGCAAAATGTAATGACCAAATATAATAAGATTGTGGAATTGGAAAAAAAAAGTAGGAACACCAGAACATAATTTTTGTTAAATATAAATTATAATTTTTTGTTTAATTTTATGACCAATAACCTTGAAGAGACTTAAGGAAGACATACCAAGACTTAACAAATGCAATAGAACAAGACAAAGATGTCACTTCATGCACCAATATCCCACAGATTTAACAATCAAAGGCAAAAATAATCAATGATTTCTGTAAATGGATCCCATAATAAGTTACACCACTCAATATTGATAACACATTAGGTAAGGTCTGCAGAGGTCAATTTGCACATAAATAATTTCTACAGTAGAAAGGCTGTTTTCTGATGAAGTCCCCAGTGAAAACATCTTCTAGTGAAAAAGTACTTACGAGATTATTGAAGGTTAGAGTAGCAATTTTACATTCGGCAGTCCTACAATAGTAAGGCAAGAGTTTTTTCTACATAAATATAGCTCAGATAATGTGGGCAAAGTGTAAGCAAAGGGATGACTAACAGTAAAATGTCTCCCATAATCGGGGCTCTCTGCATTCTGAACAGTGAATTCCCAGTTGGGGACATATACTCCATAGAGCACAGAGAAGTAAATAATAAGAACACATGCTCCAACCACCCTACAAATTCAAGATCAATAACAAACTATTGATGTCAGGAATCTCGGGATATTCCAAATTGAGTAAACGAAATAACAGAGATCAGCAAGGCCATTCAAACAATAAATTTACGCACCACTGCCAGCAGTATAACTTAAATACGGTGAATCGGCCAGATAATTGATAATTGGCTTGAAAGGATTTAGTTGCAATCTCCAGCAAGGCTACAACCAGATATGACAGAGCAATTCTCTGAAAATAGATCAGATGTGGTTCATCAAACCCAAAGTTTCACTTTCAGAACTTCAGTTTGACGGTTTCTAGAGGGAGAGAGAGTTACATCACCTGGAGAATTCCACACCACCTTATTCTTTTCAGGTCAACTCCATAAGTCAGTTTGTCAGGAGCATGAGAGTACCCTCCTTCAGATCAATGAAAATTTTAGTGTCAAACTTTTCTTCTTGTTATCTTTCTTAATATTAATTGTTCGTAAGATTAAGAACATATATATAACGATTATACACATGTTCAGTTCATTCAACTAACCTTGCAAGAGGATGCCCCATAAAAGAAGTTGAAGGGTTCTAAAGATTACTTTTCTGCTAGCCATAAGCCGGTCCGGTACCCTCTGATAAAGACAAGAACACACAAAGCACAACCATATTATATGTTTATTCTTCCAATTAATTAATCAAAAGGCAAGGAAATTGCATGAAATTAGTGTATTTCAAAAATAAAACATCCAACCTTGAGAGATAAAGGAATTGCCATGCCAACAATGAACAAGAAGAAAGGCATGACGAAATCAGCTAAGTTGCAGCCATTCCATGGTGCATGCGTAATCATAGGCCATTCTCCTCCAGCATCATCCACTAAAATCATCAGCTACAACAATGATAGTTTTAAGTCAATAATAGCCAACAGCTGGTGTAATCTAAATAAAAACAATTTTTTGGCATCATTCCATATTTTTTCCACACAAATGTTTAAACATCTCTTTTCTACCCAATTAACTTTATTCCACCCACAAGATATCCAAGTAAAGAACAAAGAAAAATCTCGACAGTAGCAATAAGCCCCGTTAAACCGTACACATGCCCCACAGCTTTAAATGCCCAGGAGGGCCAGGACATTTACTGAACCCACTAATGGGATCAAGGCTTTGATTGATTGATTGAAGGAGATTTTAGGAAGATAGAAAAAGAATATCCAAATTTCCTCTTGATGCCCATGAGATAATAGGAGGCAGATACATACATCACACAGCACCAAATTGAAGTTTTTGAAGCAATTCTAACATAACTTCTGTTGCACTAGATAATCAATTTACCTTGTGCATCAATATCAACATGACATTCAAGTCACAAAAACAGGTCAAATGGCTAACAAAATGAGACCTTCAATCTCATATACAATGTGCCCAGTTATTCTTTCTGATTAAATTGTTTGGTCAAGGATGAATACTATAAAGATCTATAATCTGCCATAAAAAGGAAAGTGATGTACGAAATTTAATCTCGGGTATTGGGGGTATTTAACTCCTTAACCAACTTAGCTCATTGGAATTTAATAACACGGTCACATTCAGAATTTCAATATTCAAATTCCCAACTCAAGAAACTAACTTTGCAGAGAAAGAGTTACTTAGCAGAGAGTTTTACAACTTTAATCATAAATCAAAAGCAAATAATTGACAAATTAAGGCTATACAAGTTTAAGTCTTACTCATTAAAGGTTTCCACTCAACCAACTTTTGCTCCTAATTTTGACCAAAGTTAGCTATTTGACAAGTACGAAGTATTGATTAAGAAATTTAATTCAACTTAATTCAGTTACTAACCTATATATCAAGAAATTCACAACTTTGAAGCTAATAAATGACAAACAAAGCCAAAATATTAATCAAGATTATTATTGAAGCAAGCAAGGAAATGAAAAGGGTGAAAAACAAGAGCAATTACAGCAACAGTGAAGCCTCTGAAAATGTCAAGAGAATCAAGGCGCTTTTTCTGGTTGGAATCTTCAGCAGGAGGTAGCTCATTCTGTTTTTCATGGCCAAAATCAAGTGATTTGGTTGGTTGTTCTTCGTCAATTTCAATCTGACTTTGCTGGTTTTGCTGTTCTGCTCTCTGCAATAACTCGCTCATCTTGGTAAGTGTCAACCCCCCTCTACTCTCTTTTGCTAGTTTGGTACGAGTACCTTTCTATTTTTCTACTCCTCCACTTGAACTTTAGACTTTAGAGCCTATATGAAAAAAAAAAAAAAAAAAAAAAAAAAATCTTGGTTCAAATTTAGAGATAGGTGGCAAAATGGTTGTTCGGATTTTTACCTTTTGATTCAGAAATTTATTGATTATCATTGACACAATACATAAAAGGAAAAATACACTTTAATAATCCCAACTATGGGCGATTTACTTCTAATAATCCCAACAAACGTTTATTTTTTAAATAATCTTAGCTATGCTATGAGTTTAAGGAATAGGAAGGAGGTCGAGGGTGAATCAGAATGGGCGCGGTAGAGGATCGGCCGGCCGATTTTAATGGTTAAGGTGGGTGGCCGGCCGATTTGAGTTTAGTGGAGGGGATAGGGTGTGACGGTGGGGGGAAGATGGCTGGGGATTTTTTTTTTTTTTTTTTTTTTTTTTTAATTTTAAGTTTTTGCTTTATTTTTATGTTTTAATTTATTACTTTTTTTAAATATTGTCGTGACTCTTATATGGAGTATATAATCTCCTCAATTACTTCAATAATGGGATATTAGTAGTATAAAAATACGCCAAGTATTAAGGCAATATTATATAGTAGAAAGATATATTTATTACCTAATTAATAATTAGGAACAACATCAAGTCTTAATAAAGTTTGGAAGATATTGTAAATTTTGCAAGTAATGTTGTTTATGAGTTAAGTATAATACAGGGGACTCAATTCTTGCAAAATGTGGGGAAAGGGGACTCTATTTATTTTATAGAGGAAAAGGGGACTAGGGTTAAATTTCTGGTGTTAGGGGGTATTTTCAGGTGACTTAACTCACCTTTAACCCAAGAAGAATTAAGTCCCCTCATTATTGCCTTGATTAAACCAGACAAATTCAATCCCTTCATTAATAATTTCTGCGGATTGTTTTGAAAATATGGCTGTTTGAAATTAAGAAAGTACAACAACAATACAAAAGCTTTGTTCTTGAAATTTTTTTAATGTTTGTTATCCAAAAAAAAATATTCTTTTAATAATTTTTTAATGTTCTTCATCTCTCTGGTTTGTAGCTTATTTGTCTTGCATTTGTAGTAGAAGCACACATCGTAATTTTAGTGAAGGCTTGTAGGGCCCTAAATTTTTATTTTTTATTTTTTAAAAAAAAAAAATTATCGATAAGCCTAGTGTATATTGCAACAGAAGGTCATTAAGGAGAGTTTCTAAGAAAGTCAAGCATCCTTTATGAGATTTCTAATATGCCCAAACTATAAACAAGTGGATGGGTGTAATTATACTAGGTGGTAGGTTGGTTGACAACCCACGTGAGTCAGAGTTAGTTTATGAGATGGTCATGATTTTAATTAAAGAGAAATGTGGAGCTAGAAGGTCGAGGATGTAATGAAGATGATGAAGAAAATAAACATTCAAAGTATTGTAATTTTATGCTTTATTTTTGTTCCAAAAAGAGTAAGGAACTCTTTTTTTTTATTGGTCTTAAATTAAAATATTTACCAAAAAAAAAAAAAAAAACAAAAAGAAACACACTCCTTTTTTTTAGTTGACCAAATTGAATCAATTGTTTAACCAAGGGGACTCAATTCTTTCCCTTATTTAATTAGAACCCACCGAAAACCCAAACCCATTCTAGCCCAGTCCCTTTTCTCTCTATAAAATAAATAGAGTCCCCTTTCCCCACATTTTGCAAGAATTGAGTCCCTTGTTTAATACTTAACTCGTTGTTTATAGACTTTGTATGAACGATTTTCTAATCCAGTGTTAGAAATTTTAATATAAAATAAAAAATTCTGTTCATGTAGGTTCGGATACACAAAACTACTCCGCAGTATATTTCTTGGGTTGGTAACTTGTTATGGTTTAACTCAGTTGTAAAAAACAGATGACTATTGTGTTGCCACTTGATTGCTCACTTGAGTTTGTAGACTCCCTTCTGTCAGGTGATATGAAAATACCGAAATAGTGAAAGCTGAGTTGAACCAACACTTTGTAATATGTCTAGTATATATACTATGTCCCTGTATAAACCAACTTAACAGTTAGCGCTTCGTATTTCGCATAAGAACAGCCCCAATATTTTCAGCTATAAAGCACAAAATCACAACCAAAAAAAAAAAAAAGCATAGCACTACAACCTAGAAGTCCTAATTTATTGTAATATACTTGGTTTTTTATACAACGGAGCCATGGGGGTATATATAGTAGGCATTATCAGATCATAGAGTCAGAGATTTACAAACTGGTAGACTCGAGATAAGCATTGTGAAGATAAAAAAAACTTCCAGTGCTAGCTTTCAAGGGGATATGATCTGAGAGTATCTGACGGCCTACACTGCTCACTCATTCCTCAAAGGCACTGCTTCAGATCACCTAATGGTAATGTAGCAAATATTCTCCTCTTTAAATTTGCCGATCACCTGGGAAACCAGGTTAATTGCTGCAAACAGATTAATATATTATTTTGCGCATGTAGTCATTGGAACAGACTGTACGCTATAATGAAAGCACACAAACAGTCAGCAAGACACATGAGAACACACATGCAAATATACATAATTCTGTAAATCTTGGCCAAGGACTGCCTTTCTCGTGCACCCAACTTGTGAAAAGAACAATCATAAAATGCATTGCTTGCTGAATAATCTTTGAGAATGTAACACCACTGTTAACAGTACAGACTCAAGATTCAAGAATTCACATAGACATCAGACTTGACATATGCTCACTCCATCAGCACATAACTCTGACGTTTACAACTTGAGCTACCACCATTTCTCATCATATAGTAAACCCAACCAAAAATTTACAAGTGACAAAATCCTAAATAGTACAAACAAAAGGGGAATTGAGGGAGTTAGTAAATGGAGGATGGCACAGGCACATTTCAACATAATTGTTTCAATTTAAGTATGAGAAGGAGAAAGTAAAAAAACCATTATTAAAACAGCACCTGTAAAACTGTAAGAGCAATTGACAGAAATTTGCCAAATGCTAGCATCATAGCAATACATAAGCATGATATAACAACCTTCAAACTTACTCATCTACTGAATATTGTACAATGAGGCCCAGGGCAGCTATCTGGTCAGCATGTAAACCTATCTCCAAAATATATCAATCATACAGATACGCTACAACCTGTGACATCTCATCCAAGGTCATCAACTGCACACAAAAGGTCAATAAGGGCCTGTTCCGATTTACAACTGAAACTGATTGGAGCTGAGCTGAACTGAACAGAAATTAAGCTGAACAGAACAGGCCCTAAGATGACTTAAATGGCAATATAATGACCTTAGAAAAAAAAAAGCCACAAGGAGCACATCTGTATCAGATTTGGCTAAATAGCATCATTCCAGCAAGAACCCGAAGAAGGGCACATATATTAAAGTTTTGGCACATATGATGGCAAAAGGTGAAATGTACTTTGAGAATGAGTGAAATCATAAACCATTTTGCTGTTTGAACACATGTAAAGTTAAATTTTCAAAAATATGAATGAAAAAGCTTTAGATACAAATTAGCATAAAGTACTATCTCTAACCCTGACTGACTAATGACTGTCAGTCAAAAGGAAGAGTGAACAATCTGAGAGTCACATATTTTACAACCATTCTTAAACTTTCATAATTCTGACCCATTTTTAAAACAGCACCTGTAAAACTGTAAGAGCAATTGACAGAAATTTGCCTAATGCTAACATCATAACAAGACATAAGCATGACATAACAACTTTTAAAATTACTCATCTACTGTATATTGTACAATGAGGCCCAGGGCAGCTATCTGGTCAGCATGTAAACCTATCTCCAAAATATATCAATCACACAGATATGCTACAACCTGTGACATCTCATCCAAGATCATCAAGTGCACACAAGAGGTCACTAAGGGCCTGTTCCGATTTACTGAAAACTACTGAAACTGATTGGAGCTGAGCTGAACTGAACTGAAATTAAGCTGAACAGAACAGGCCCTAAGATGACTTAAATTGCAATATAATGACCTTAGAAAAAAAAGCCACAAGGAGCACATCTGTATCAGATTTGGCTAAATAGCATCATTCCAGTAAGAACCCGAAGAAGGGCACATATATTAAAGCTTTGGCACATATGATGGCAAAAGGTGTCATTCTAAAGGTCAGCATAGAAATGCACTTTGAGAATGAGTGAAATCATAAATCATTTTGCTGTTTTAACACATGTCAAGTTAAATTCTCACAGATATGAATGAAAAAGCTTAGATACAAATTAGCATACAGCACTATTTCTAACCCTGACTGACTAATGACTGTCAGTCAAAAGGAAGAGTGAACAGTCTGAGAGTCGCATATTTTACAACAATTCTTAAACTTTCATAATTCTGACCCATTTTTAAAACAGCACCTGTAAAACTGTAAGAGCAATTGACAGAAATTTGCCTAATGCTAGCATCATAACAAGACATAAGCATGATATAACAATCTTTAAAATTACTCATCTACTGTATATTGTACAATGAGGCCCAGGGCAGCTATCTGGTCAGCATGTAAACCTATCTCCAAAATATATCAATCACATATTTTACAACAATTCTTAAACTTTCATAATTCTGACCCATTTTTAAAACAGCACCTGTAAAACTGTAAGAGCAATTGACAGAAATTTGCCTAATGCTAGCATCATAACAATACATAAGCATGATATAACAATCTTTAAAATTACTCATCTACTGTATATTGTACAATGAGGCCCAGGGCAGCTATCTGGTCAGCATGTAAACCTATCTCCAAAATATATCAATCACACAGATACGCTACAACCTGTGACATCTCAACCAAGATCATCAAGTGCACACAAGAGGTCACTAAGGGCCTGTTCCGATTTACTGAAAACAACTGAAACTGATTGGAGTTGAGCTGAACTGAACTGAAATTAAGCTGAAAAGAACAGGCCCTTAGATGACTTAATTGGCAATATAATGACCTTAGAAAAAATAAGCCACAAGGAGCACATCTGTATCAGATTTGGCTAAATAGCATCATTCCAGCAAGAACCCGAAGAAGGGCACATATATTAAAGCTTTGGCACATATGATGGCAAAAGGTGTCATTCTAAAGGTCAGCATAGAAATGTACTTCGAGAATGAGTGCAATCATAAATCATTTTGCTGTTTTAACACATGTCAAGTTAAATTCTCACAGATATGAATGAAAAAGCTTAGATAAAAAATAGCATACAGTACTATCTCTAACCTTGACTGACTAATAGGAAGAGTGAACAGTCTGAGAGTCACAAATTTTACAACCATTCTTAAATTTCATAATTCTGACCCAGAGATCTACTGTGGGCACCAGAGGACAAATATGAATCAGCAGAACTACACAAGATGTTGAATGCCATAAAACGTGCAGCTCTTGTAAGTGTGCTAGGGACACAATTCTTTGCATTTTAATAGAAAAAAAAAGTTGTGCCAGTAATGACCAAACTATAGAAAATTTTCATTATAAGGAATAGCTA
Source organism: Chenopodium album (assembly GCF_948465745.1). Classification (NCBI taxonomy): domain Eukaryota; kingdom Viridiplantae; phylum Streptophyta; class Magnoliopsida; order Caryophyllales; family Amaranthaceae; genus Chenopodium; species Chenopodium album. The sequence continues at coordinate 7,161,162 of NC_137855.1, forward strand.
CAAATTTCATATAAAATATATATTACACATCACCAATATCTGTACAGCAATTAATGCATGCTGCAATGATTCTACAACGGGTTTTCTTTTAGTAACAGAGAAACCACAACCACACAAGTTGGCAATTCTATTGCTGTGATTGCTTTGTTACAATGGTTGTCTTTGAAAAATAACCATTTTAAAAAATTTCAATAAAAAGTAATAATTAGAGGATGTGTTGGGATATAGAAAAAAAAAAGAAGAAAAAAAACCATGCAATTGAGAGAGAACTGTTTTTAACTCATAAATATATGAAGCTTTTTCAGACATTCTAAACTTATCATTCAACATGCAGTGTCCCTAAACTATTGAGATGCAAATGAGGGCACCATAATTTCATGGCTAAATCTCTTTAAGAAACAATGTGTTAGGCTGCTTAGGCATTATTACATTTACATAGTCTCTAGTCTTTATACACCCATGGTTCATTAATATATGTAAACAATAAATGTACAACGCAAAGACACATAGCCAATCTTGGATCCCGTGATATAGGTATAGATACACATTAATAAAAAAACACTCAGAACCTAAAGGCCACGAATATATTTCCAGATTAATTCCCTTCCTGAATCCCCTCCCAAAAACTCCATGGATAATGCTATTACCATAGTATGAAAGAGAAATACAAAAGTACTACCTCAATATTACCTGTACGATACCAGTTGAAGCACGTACAAAATATATGCATTTCGAAATCCTATTCCCTGTCCTTGACTGAGGAATAAAAGAACCCCATATTCTCACTAGGTCTCAACATTGTCATCAGCAAAGCCTTGGATGTTTAGCAAGTGATGTGGCTTTGAGCATCTCTGATGCAATCAGTTTTTGTATCTCAATATGATGCATCACAATTACACAAGTAGCCATCTTAAAAATGCCAGCCATTCCTGCGCCAATATCTCCTAGCATTTTCATTAACACGAGCTTGTTTTACTTTAAGGAAAAGCTTATAAGCCCTATCTACTTTATTAAAAGCCATGAGTTTCTTATTCAGTTTGCTATACATGAGCCTGCTTGGACAAAACCCCTTACGCAGAGCCTCCTCCATAACACATACAGCAGCCTCAAGTTGTCCGTTGTTGCACAATCCATTTACAACATACTCATAAACTTCAATGTCAGCAGAATATCCACTTTCCTGTATTTCATCCCACAGCTTCAGAAGCATTCCACATTTGCCGAATCGGGAAAGCCTCATTAGCAACAACTTATAAGCATTCAATGATATTCTACACCCCTGTTTTCTAGCACTTTTATAAATTATCATGGCAGCATGAGGTGGGCCATAATTACACAATGGTTCAATGAACGAGGTTACCATCCCAGTGGTAGGAATTACTCCTTTACGCAACATCTCATCAAACATCTCAAGTGCATCAGCTACTTTTCGGGCCTTTATCAAACCACAAATAATTTTTGCATACGTGTCTATGTCCGGTGGACAGTCATTTCTTGACATTTCTTCATAATACTTCATGCATTCGTCAAAATTCCCAACAGAGACATAATTAGCAATTATTGCATTATAAACTCCTATATTAGGTTGACACCCTTGACCCTCCATACTTTTGAAGATCTTAAGAGCATCATCAACCAAACCAGCTCTACCCAAACCTTCAATAAGACAACTATGCGTCTCGCAGTCCGGATAAAACCCATCTTCTACCATCCCCTCCAAACACTTCTCCATTTCACTAACCTTACCTAACTTCGCCCACCCACCAATCACCACATTGTAAGTCACACAATCAAACACCAACTTCCCCCTCATCGAATTCAGCAACGAATTAGCAGTGCCCACATGAGCTCTCTTACACAAGCACTTCAATAGCACATTAAACTCCTCAGTACCACACATCATCCCAAACTCATCCAATTTCCTAAACAACTCCACCGCTCTAGCTACGAAGCGAGACCTGATAAAACTATCCATCACAACCTCAAGCGTTCCGCAATTCATACTAATCCCTTCAACATACATTTCTCGAAACTTATCCATCATAAAATCAAATAACTTTCTCCTCCCTAAAGCCTTAAGAATCACATTATACACCCCTAAATCTCTACCAACACTATCATGCTTAATCGCCCAATCAAAAAACAAAACCATAGCATCACCCCCTAAGTCCCCCTTATCTAAAACCCTAGAAACAACATCAACACTTAGCTGTACATCACCTAAAGCAGCAGTTAAGGCATTTTCTACCAAAGCTTTACTCTTTAACTTCTGAAGAAAAACCCCACGTAATTTATCTTCTAACGGTAAAAACCCATCAGGGGAAACCCTAATTAGGGTTTGATTTTCAATTAGGGTTTCCTCTGAATTAGGAATGTAGAGATTATTAGGGATTGTAGTTGTCCGATTAAAAGGTAATAGATTTGAGAGTTCAGCAAGTACCTTTGATTCGTCAAGAATACCAGAATTAGTAGTTGGGTGTATAAGTAACAGATTATCATCTTCATCTTCTTTTTGTTGTTGTTGTTCGAAGTTAGAGGAAGCTTTAATGGTGGAAAATTGAGAAAAGGGGGATAGTGAGAAGAGAGAAAAATAGGAGTACCTGGAATTTTTGGCAAACCCCATGAATCTTTGAGGAGAAAATGCCATGGTGGAGCTCTGTTATTGAGAATCAGCTCTCCGCCATTGAAGCAGCAACATCATTCCTTGGTTTCCAGAAGAAGTGGATTTTCTACTCTTCCGGAGAAGGCAGAGTGTATAAAACGCGCTGTTTGTGCAGAAGTGCGGCTGATGAATGATACTGTAACTTTTAGGTATTTATGGACCTATCACGAGCTTTTCGGAGAGCTTTTAGCTTATTAAGTTCTTTTAAAGGCTTAACCAATTTAAATAGTTAATTTGGGTGTTTGATAAAAAGCTCACTAAAAAAGATTTTTAATTATTAAGAAAAAGCTAATTGAACAATTCCCACGCCAAATAATGTGGAAAAAATCAATTAAGCTGACAGGCGAATTAAGGAAATTTTATCAGTGGCTTATGCCATTGTATAAATAAAAATGCTACTCGTAACATACGTCAAAGTGAATTATGTAAATGCTTCATAGTACAAAAAATTCAACATATACGGAGAGAGTAAAACACTATTCATGCTCAAGCAGCCTGACTTTTTAGATTGAATGTAATTCAAGCATACACAAGTTTCACCATTTTCATACTAACAAATGGCATGCAATCTATCAACTATACACCTTTACATCAAAACCAAGATCAAAACAAGTAATAGCAGTGTCATCGAACAAATGATGAGCCTTGAACTGGAAAATTGGATTACATAGGGAGGAAAATCTAACTCTAGATACTCAATTCATTCACAAAGACCGAGGAATTATATACTACGCCAGCCTTGGCATTGGTCACTTCCGAATGTTAAGTTCCTTCGCAATATCTCTTGTTAGGCTGAATTGCATAGTGCTGTGCCAAGGAAACAAAGTTCGAGTAACTGGTAGCTTTCTTCGAAGATCCTGCCATCACAATTGTAAGAGAAGGTCTCAGAAAGTAATGAGAGAGTTGTAAAGACAAAGGCAAATGAACATCTATGCCAAAACTCTTTCATGTAGCACCTCAACACATCCATGACTTTTAAATTTTGCAGGTCAGTTGTAACCAATAATTTCAATCACACAATCAAAACAAATATACAAAGTGGCTGTTTTCTAAATCATAAAACAGTTTGAAACTAAAATTCTGAATTAGCTGGATATAATAAAAAGTTACAAAACCAGCAACAAGGCCAACAACAAGAAGCTTGGATAGAAAGTACCTTGAAAGTGGTGTCCGGTAGCTTTAAGTATGAAGCCTGTATATGAAAAGTTATCAGCAAAGGAAACAGAAAATATCCAAAAGTATTGTGTCAAAAAAAGAAAATATCCAAAAGTAAACCAAAACATTAATTCAAAAAAAAATGTGGAATGGAAAGCAAGGATATTCAATTTCATTGAAAATTTGCAATGGCAGGGGCAGCAGAACTAAGAACTGTGTTAGATCTTTTTTACTTTAAAGACAACTGGAGAAACAGGAGCCTTTCTCTCATTCGCTACTTTTTTTATATTCCATTATTACCTTTTCTCTTCCACATCCTGATTTATACAAACTAGCTGTCAGAAAATCATATAAAATTACCTCCAGAGCTGCCAAGTACTCTGTTTCCTGATGCCGAATGATGTTGGCAATGGCTAAGGCTGAATCTTCTGGGTTCTGAAACAAAATGAAAAATACTCAGGACACAAGCAGTTTAATTAAGTGTGTAGAGGGTGAAACACAGATCAGACAGATATGCGATAGAAGCACATATTTCTCAAGATAGGCTAAATCTTTCTTCTTGGGAAGGAAAAAGCAAAAGGGAATTAGTCATAAACACAACTCCTGCAGCCAACCCCACCAATAGAGATCCATTAGGGAACAAGTTAACTTGCTTCAGGGCAGGGCAAAGTCTTCTTTACACAGTCAATGTATGTCCACAAGGCATATGAAATTTACAGAATATAATGGTAATATGTATAGTTAAGTATCCCAATAACATTTAACCAAGTGTGTAGCACTGTAAGGTGTGTACGCCCATTGAAGATAAGCAATAGCATAGCTTACTAGGGAGAGAGCTCAAAAGGATAGCTCCAAGAGTGTGACTTAGCTACATCATCTCAACAATAGTATTATTGCAAACAGAACAACCAAACAAGTTACGAAGTATATAACTCTGAGTAAGCCAACACCCTTTGCTTGGTGAGAAGCTTTCATTAGTCAGAATTATAGGTCTTCAGAAAAGAAAAGATTCTTTTCAACAATGACTAGCATACCAACCAGTAGGTCCGAAATAATGACAATGCCCTAGCCAGATATTAACATGACAACATTGAAAGAAAACAGATGAAAAATATTAAATCTTAACTCACCTGTAGTAGAGTTGAATCACTGCATTCATGGTTTGCATCCAACTGAACATTTCCCTCCTCAAAGTAATGAGCCCCTACCTAAACAAGTTAAATTAACAAGAGTTTCAGAACCCATTGATCAAACTTCAAGTAACTTCTTTCATTTAACACAAAATATGAAAATTGCCCAAAACCCCAATACTATCCAATTGCAAGTTGCAACTACCTGCAATTTGCCTCGTATTTCCACCATTTGATCCTCATCCTTGAACTCAACATTCCATATCGATCTCCAACTTCCGTTGCTGTGTGATACACCAAAGATACTTTAGATCTATGATCAGCTGGAAGATAAGCTCCAAAAAATTTCCACTTGGGGGGGGTGGGGGGGAGGAATTATTACACGATTTAAAACAGCTATACAAAAACATATATGACACACAAAACATAAAGGGACTTAAAATTACATCCCAGCTTAGGTGCAATGCAGATTACATCTTCAGTTGTTTCTTAGGAACATGAAAATAGTATTGTATTTTATAATATAATAAGATGTTGAGTGCTAGGGTGATAAGGGTGCTACAGGCTTTCTGAGGCACTAGGCAACTGCAAAATGACATTCAAGAGCAAGGTAGCTATATCTCTTTTTATGAATCAGATATAAAGAAAATGTCATTTGCACAGTACCAACAAATGTGTCCGGAAATGATGATGAATATCAAATGATACCTGCTCTATTTGCATTACATTTAAGTGCGACACACCAAAATTTCTGATAAAAAAACTTAGCATAGAGACTTCATGAATGGAGCTCTCACAACTCACAAGACCTCTAAACTTCACCGACTAAAAAACACAAGGTGGACTAGATATGTAATGCTATCCGAATTAACATCTAAAAAACAAGAAAAAATGGGTAAAGCCGACAAATAATAGTAGCTCTTAAGGAAAATAAGTGCAGATGAACTCACCAGAAATTATTAGGACTGAGCCTGGCGGCAGAAATAACGACAACTAACTCAAAATCAGACCCAGGTTCTTCCACATCTTTCCCCTTTACACAATAAACTGCAGAGAACCCTTTTGGATAAGCTTCACTAGCATATTTCATGATTTCAGCATCCAAAGCACATCTGCAACAAAAGTCAAAAGATTTAACTGTAGAACAACAGGACTGATTTAAGAGTGCAATCCACAAGCCAGAATATCAAGACATGCAACTTATCTTAATCCAACTTTAATTAGTATCTTAAGCATTGTCAGTTAGATTCAATTGACCGTTACATAAATGAATCAAGTCCCTAGAAGAACAAAAAAAGTAGTTCAACTATACACTTTCTTTCATATGAGAGATATATGATCCTACTCATTCATTTGATTTATCTAGAATTCAAGCAGTATGGAAACATATAACAACTAATTAACCATTCAATTCTATTATCACCAACAGCTTTCAGACTACTAAGAAAAGTCCTGGCTTTAAAGGTAAGTCTATACTTCAGAGCACAACGTCAGTCACCAAGGCATTTCATATTAGAGATCAAAGTACCAAAGCAATAAACCACCTGAAGTCCTCAATGTAGGAAGATGGAAGTTCCTCGTCACTAGCAGGTCTCGCCTCTGTACAAGCCTGAGCCAGTTTAGCAAGTTATGATAAAAATCATAATTTGAATTTCCAGACATGTATAAAAAAGACAAGTATAAGACTATGATGCAGATTTTTTTTTGTTTTTTTTTTTAACAAAAGTTTAACATGAAGACATGCTTCCATCAAATCCTTTAATAATGTGGCCCAACCCCCCTTACCCTGGGAAGGAGGGAAAATTCCTTTGTTGTAAACAAGCAAAGATAATTCAAAGGTAGGAATGACAAAGGGATAACATATTACAAAGATCATAGGCATATAATACCATTTCCAGTAGATGGATGTCAAAAGAAACAAAAAAAACTGATAAAGAGTATAATAAATGCAGACCCAATAATTAAGAAGGACATATCAAGTTCTTTTCAATAATCTAACATTTATGAAAAATTGAGGAAATTGACATAAGATGGTCACCCAAGAGTTCAAGAAAACTCCAGCTTGAGATATGGATTATCTCTTGATCCTTGTTCTTTTGGTGTAAAGTGAAAAATAGTACTCCGTACTCCATAGTATGAATTGCATAATTATAAAATATATATATATAAGGCACCAACCCTTATTGTTCTCTATATGACCTATTATGTCAGGTTGTAAATTTAAAACAGGATTAGAAAAGAGTAGAAAATGGAAGTAAAGACTCACTTGTTTGACATGATCTACAATAGCAACTTGAGCTGTCCTAGGATCAAGATACTCATTCTCAGCAACCTCACTGAATGGTGCAATAATCACCTGCAACGAAACAAGAAGATTAATTTTCATAGACATCACAAGCATGTATCCCAGATCCCGTGTCATTGGATACACTCTACATCTTTTATCTCCAATATCAGTAATATCTAACATCAGAATTTCACTAATTGACATTCTTAAAAGGCACTCAAAAACGAAAAATCGAAAGAATAAACAAAAATTAAAATAGTATAAAGAGTCTTGTTTAACCAAATTAGTGACATAGTGCAACATTTCACACACATCAAACAAAAAGTAGCTCAGCAATTAAATGTCAATCTAATCCGACCGATTAAGTGAAGAATTAAGGTTATCATTTGTGATTAATCTACTTAATTCCCTCCACAAAAAATACCAATAATTTAGGCACAATTTCACAATGCAGCCAAATATACCCGCAACATTTTCCAATAATAAACCCTAAAACATCAAAAAGCTCAACATCTAAAATACAAACCAAATAACAATAAAAACAGACAGAAAAGTAAAAAGGCCGAAAACGTCGAAAATAACACTAACATCACCACTTCTATCAGGAAGCTCAAGACAAATCAAATGAGATTTGTTATACTGAGGAAACGCCTCCAAAGCAGCCAAATTATGCACATTATCATCCTTCAAAATCGTCTTCAAATCTATTCATCAACAACACAAAAAAACGCAAAAATCAGCAATAAAATCTAAAAAAACCACGAAAAATCAACGAAGAAAAAAGCGACGAAAATTGGAGAGAGAAAAAGAAGATGACCTTTGAAAATGTACTGGATTTCGCCGGCGGGAGAGTTTAAGAGGAACCATTTGGCAATCTCAATCTTCTGTTTATCGCTGAGTTGAAGGTCGGAGTCATGGTCCGCCATGGAAGTTGAGCTTTATCTCTCTAAGAAAATGGATTTTCTCTCTCTAGAAATGAAGGAGGGGGGGTGTCGTTGGTTTGAAGTATTGAGTGAGTATCTGTCTGGGTAGAAAGTGCGAAGGGGAAGGAAGTAGTAACGTGGGTTTGAAATGATTTCAGCGCAGAATTTGCGACACTTTTTTAATTATTGTGGTGTGCTTGGGATGGGAGTCTGGGAGATGGGACTTTCGTTGTCCGTTTCAATTTTGAAAAATTTATATTTTAATAATAGAGTGTATAGGGGGATGGGGTCCATGTTCGTATAATCCGATGGAAATAGTCGGATAGGAATAGTCGAGGAATAATACAGACTACTTCGTATTGACATTTACGTGTATAAATTAAGATGATAAGAGAGTTGTTCTTAGTTACAAGTCTCTAATTTGATTTATAGGGACACTTGTGATTAATGACAAGATCTTTCTACCTAAATACCCAATCAAGACTTAGCTTAACTTAAATCTTAATGTGTCAGAATTTGATTACTTTAAATTAATGGATAAAGTAGCCTAAGATGGAATTATCAACATTTTAATAACAAGCTCAGATCTTATGTTCCATAAATTCTTTACTTCAACCTTCTATCCTATAAAATATGCTTCGTAGTAACAAGCATCCAATCGAGTATCATGCACGCTCATGCATGGGAGCACCACGCCACAGTCGCTAACTCACCACCACTAGTTGTACTCTTGAATGTTGAGCAAGAGACTTGAGAAGACTCAAAAAAATATTTTTTTTAAAAAAATAAAATAAAATAATAATAATAATAATAATAATAATACTAATACTAATAATAATAATACTAATAATAATAATAATAATAATGATAATAATAATAATAATAATAATAAATAAATAAATAAATAAATAAATAAAAAATCAAGCACCTAAATGGTTTTTGAAGCAGCAAAATTGGGACTCAACTCACTCAAGTATCAACTAAAAAACTCAATAAACAAAACAAAACAAAACTTCAGCATTCAAAAATCATAGTACATCATATCCTGCCAACTACAGAACAGAATGTTCAGCATCAGGCCATCATCCCTTAACTTGGCATTTTCCTGAGTTTTCAGGGTTGAAACTACAAACTAGGGGGACAAAACTACTGCCTTTAAGAACAGAAGTAATTAGTTCATATCTACATTTGTCAGATGACATTCCTATCCTTTGTACAATTTTCAGGCTTACAGTGCGCTCCTTCTGATGACTAGGGTACACCAAGCCAAGGAAAGCCGCTACAAGTCTATAACTAAAGATACTGTTAATTTCAACTTCACTATCAAGCGCTAGCATAAATTCACTTTCGAACCATAACTAGCTTCCAAGTATCGTTTCCATGCCCTCAAGGGATTCAACTGCCGATATTCTCGGGACACAAAGTTCAACTGATCTGGTAATACACCTCTTACAGCAAAGCCAATATAATCTGTGGAATTCGTGAAACTCTGGATTCTAGACATAATGCTGCCATTAGTAAACCTAGTACCTTCATCGAATTCATAAATAGACTCCTCTTGATGTGAGTGAATCACTTCTTTGTTTTGCCTTTCTAGTTCAGACATTTCTGAGTCGTCTTGAGATGATATATAATTATTCAAGCCAAATGACTCCCAATCAACCTGCTGCATGATCTCAGCAGCTCGGTCAATGCCCTTTAAGGCATATTCTTTAATTTGACGAGGTTTCTCAAGGGCCAATTTGTCCACCTGGAGTTTCAGTTCATTCAGTTTCTGGCCTATCCTTGTAGACACAGCATCATATGAGTCCCCTCTTGATGCAAGATCTGTTTCTTCGGCATTAAGCAAATCATCAAACACCATAGGATCGCCAATAAGTACAGTCACCTACATAATTCCACATGCAGAAGCAATTATTACTCATGCCAGCAAAACAAATTAACAAGAAAACAGTTGCACAAGTCAATGGATTAAGGAAATGAAACTGCACTATTATTCTCAACATAGCATAACAAACAAAGAATCAATGCTATTGCACTAAACCCTCAACAAAAAAAAAATTATTGTTCTTTGGTTTTGTGGGATGAGCGACTGGATAACACACTACGTGATGCATACAAAATCTGGGAAGAGCTAAGTAGCTAAGTTTAACTTACTGTCTTGCCAATCCTTGGAAAGCTGGCTCCAATAGGTATAATCTCTTGCATACCAGTATGCACAAATGGGACTACAATCGGTGTTTTGTCAGCATCCAACACCAACCTGTAAAGGAAAAATCACACACACAAAAACTATTTAGAACCCTGCCATATTCAGAAGTATAACATGTACGAATGCAAACTATACATTTTCAATAACCCCCACCCCCAAAAAAAAAATCTCTAAAACATGCATGTGATAATTAAAGCAGAGCAGGAACAAACAATGAGATGCAATGCTTTATCGTCAACAAACATGTAGTTCATTAAAATGCATTGTAAGAACTAAAGATCTTTATGACATATTCATTAATTAATTATCATACTTTCTACTTTCTCATGAGTTAGTGCAGTTTCATCTTTACTATGATTGCTTTTTTTCTTTTTGGGGGAAGGGGCAAGTTGATATAAAGAAGACCCCTCACAGCAATATGAATTAGAATATCAAGACTACAAAGTTTATAAACAACTGACATAAAGATCTGACCTCCCAACACCCCTCTTGGCTGACCCAATAGTTTTCCCACCATCTCGTGAACGGCTACCTTCAGGGAAGATGTGAACCCATCCGCCATTATTTAGTTTAGATATAGCTGTGTCCAGGCCCTGGAGCAGGCAAAGCCACAGATACAGTGTAAACACAGTTGAAACAAAATGATACAATATTGATCATACGAAGTACAAATTACATTACAGTACCAAATGAATTACTATTTAGGAAACTGGTATACCTTCTGGTATATCCCATCACCACGAGAAACTGGCAAAACCTTTAACGACTTGAAGAATGCAGAAGTGACTGGATTTTTGAAGCATCGATCACTTGCACAGAGGGTCCATCTTAAGTTTTGAGCATCCATGAGAACACGTGGAGGGAGCAACGATGCAATCACAAGTGGATCATCCATAGAAGCAACATGATTACTAACCTACAATGCACAAGCAATTTAAGGCCACATCAGATCATGTTTCTCTCCTTCTTATAAAGAACTCTCTCCCACTATGTATAGAGCTACAGAGATACAACTATACACTTCAACAAATATTAGTACCTACGAAATAAGGAAGAGTGCATAAATTTAACCATAAATGATGATGTATTGACTGGTATACATGATTTTTCAGCTCATCAAGCAAGTAAGGCCCGTATAAAGCAAGCATGAGTCCATGATAGGCCAGCATGGGTGATTTTTCTAAAAATGTCGTGCCAACAGCAATTTTTTACTCAACATCACAATAAATAACTCATCTGCAATGTACAACAATTAAATTTGTTGTGACTTTTACTGTTGTTATAGAAACTGCCCTTAATTTAAGAGCAAATTTAATTCTACTTTGTTAATAAATTATCTTCTCAGCATAAAGCAAGTAACCAACATAAACAAAAGACCATCATGCACACAAACACACATCATCCAAAACATTCAACTCTACCTCAGATACAACTCTCTAAATGTAACCGATGAACAAGAGAGTGAGGAATAAAAACCAACAAAAAACTTCCCACTTTCTCGCTAATAAAAATCATTATCACGAGCAGTAGCTGAAACTTCTATTCGATCTACCGAATCAACTTCTGCCTACCCCGCCCGGTCAAGGCTCGTCAAGAGCCGGTGGTGGGAATTTAAGAAAGTCGGGCCGATCGAGTGTCTTTATTCAAGCAAGGGTAGAAAAGAAGAACGACGCTCACACAATGATTGGAAGGAAATACTCTAGGCAGTAAAGGAAGATGAAGGAAATGGTACAAACTGTTATCAGAGGCTTCTCTTTAGATTTACTCTGCACAGCGCTAAGTAACTTCTCTGCACCATAAACCTGGACACGGTTGAGTCCATGCATAAATACATGACAAACATTCCCAAGAACAGGTACTGCCACAGCCTGAACCATGCGGGTGATAGCTGACTCTTCTTCAGCATATATATCCCTTTTAACTGCATACATTCAAATTTTTCACGGAATTAACAAACAATTATCCATATCTCAACTTATATATAAGTGCATTTCAGTATATTGATTTGCAAGTGATGGAAATGGAATTAATACACAATTTCCATTACATATTGTTTGGTATGGGGGGTGTTGTAATACACTTTATTTCCTTAAGGTAATAATTATCACCCGTAGCACACTTTCTAACCCTATGGTAAGTTGGTAACTAAGTTTTACCCTCTTCATATCCCAATCCTTAGAAAATAATTACTTTTTATACTAAACAACAAATAATGGTATTGGTTAGCATTACCCTATCTCCTCTTCAATATTTTATTTTCCCAACCTCATACAAACATCCACGAAATATAATTCAAGCATTCAACAATAAATGTATGTTTGGTATGAATATTGGGAAGAAAACAAATAAGACAGAGAAAGAGCAACTATAAGTGTTACCATTTTTCTTTTCCCGGTATAAATAATAAAAGGAATTTCTTGTATCAAATTGCAGATGGAGGAGGGAAACAAATTTGTTATCATAGGGGTTGAAAGAGTAACAAATGGGGGTTATACCCTTAGGAAATGAAGTGTGATACCACACCTCTCATGCCAAACAATGAGTAATAGTAACAGTTAATTGATTCCATTTTCATCACTTAAAACATTGTAACACTTGGAGCATGTTCGGTACGAAAATATATGGAGCTGAAAACAGAATCACTGAAGTAATTCAGTTATAGGTAGCTGTATGGTAAAAGTTTCTACTCAACTACCCTCCCTCTTTAAACTTGTACAAGTTTGGTAGCACAGAAAGTTACCTTCCTCAATTTCTCTCCTCCCCCTCTCAATTGATTCCATTCCAATTCATCCTAATACCAAACAATCCATCAAACGGTTATCGTTACCCTTTCCCTCTCTCACTCGATTTCATTCCAATCCGTTTCCTTCATCCACTCCAAATACACCCTTAATCTGCCCTAGCATATCTAATACGACCAAATTTATCACATACTCCGCAGTGAGTTCACACAATAATTGATAAAACTACATGATTTGAGGCAGTTTAATTTATACATTATGCTCATATTACTAAAGCAAAATACTAGTATCATTTACTTCGTAGATCATCATCAGCTATAAATACTTCGATACAAAACTGATCAAATCAAAACAAACATCAACTCAACGCATAATCAAACTAAATACACCTTCAACCTGACCTAAAAAAATCCAATCATGATCAAATTCAAGCACACAGTAAGCTCATACAACAATTACAAATTAATGCAATAAAAACATCAATCCACCGCATAACACAACAATCAAACAAATCTTCATACCAAAATCACAAACTTACCTCGTTTAATGCGGGAGAACGCAGAAGAGGGAGACGCAGAGGTAGAGGAGAGAGAATCACGACGGAAATCACGAAATCGATGAAACCAACGCTTAACAGCGGCCGAAACACGGCCATCAACGGCGGAAGAGAGAGAATCACGACGACGGTAAAGATGACGATCGACGGCAACACGGAAGCGTTGGCGGAGCTGAAGCTGCAAGAAGCGAGCATTGGATTTGAGAAGATCGCCTCTGTCGAGGAGATGGTGGTAGTGATACTGGTATTGCTGGCCCACCATTTCAATGGAGGAGAGAGAAAATCTGAGAGTGTGTTTGTTTGTTTGGAGGAGAGAGAAAGAAGAAGAGGAAGAAAGCGACGGTGGTTTGAGGAAAGTGATGGGGAAAAGTGTGATAAAATGCGCCGGGGGAAGAGGTGGAGTAGTGCGCACGATAGGGAAGATATTTAGGTTTTGGATAAGGGAGGTTCAAGGTTAGTGGAAACTTTGGGGCCCACAATATAGATGTTGATTGGATATACTGTTGAGAATTTTTTTTTTTTTTTTTTTTTTGGAATATAATGATATATGGAGTGTGGAAGATTAGAAATACTTCTTGTATGTTCTAGAACTATACCAGCACCAAAAAAAAAAAATTTTGTTCTAGAACTATATGATGATCAAGTTGATAATTATATACAGTACATATGTATGTTGGAGAACATCGAAGAAGGTGTAATCTATTGTTACTCGGACTCCTCATTTCACCTCACGTACCCGTGTTGGACCCCTCGACACTTGGACATGAGTATGACACCCGAACACTTCACTTTTAGTTCAAATTATGGAACTTTTTAACAAAATAACCGAGTCGGATGCTTGGACATGTACCCGTGTTGAACATAGGTGCCTGAGTCCAAGTAACATAGGGTGTAATGTCTATTGATTCTAATTAGAGGTAGATTAGAAAGCATGTGGGTGAAAGAGAAAGGAAAAAGTCTTTACTTATCAACTGATAAACACTTGAAAATTGAGACAATACAATATAGTTACAACTCACAAAGTTACAAGTGTACAAGGTAGCAATGGGGCAATGCTGCAAGCCTCAGTCACCCTAATATTGGTCATTAAAAGGTTAAATTAAACTAAGAATAACAATTTATGTTCATAACCAAATGATATATTGAGTATCTGATCGGGTATGGTCAACCTTGTGACCTCAAAGTTACAAGATGAATTCCTTACCAACTACACCAAGTCTTTCATACTCAAATGATACATCGGGAATAGTCAACCTTGTAACCTCAAAGTTACAAGGTGAATTCCTTACCAACTACACCAAGTCTTACTTCATATTATCATTAAATATATCTAACCTTATGTTCAATCAATTTAATTTCCCACAAGTGGAATTCAATTATAAATTGTTGATGGCTTATAAGAATGTATTCTATTTGCCAATTTGGGTCCATTACTAATATTTAAGGAACCTATAGGGTGACACATTAACAAGCATTGATCTGATATTCATAATTTAGGGCTAATAAGCTAATATTATTACTAATAGCCTGGCTTTTACTCCCAATCACTTAATTATCAATCTTTTGGCCAAGACACTAAAAAGACTGATGTAAATGTAACAATGTGTGATCCTGACATTCAACATATCTAATGTAAATTCAATACTTAATTGTCAACCTTAGACACAAGTCTGCAACCTAATCATCTCGTACTTTTGATAAACTATCGTTCAAACACATGAAAATCTAACGGGTATAGCCAGCGAAAAGCCAAAATTGTTGCTGTTAAATGTAGAAAATGTGATTACTCATACAAGCAAGCGATTCAGTGAAAAGAATAGATATACAGTACTCATACAAACTAATACGAAGTAAATTATATACAGAGTATCTTACACAGCCTTATTATTGAACTTGAAGGGTTCAAAAAATAGAACTTGCATCTAAATGCTTAATCTTATTCTCGAATGGGAAATGACCTTGACGACAGTCAACACAAGAAGATCTGATAATTTGGGGAGGTACCTCCCACATTAAGGTAGTTAACATCCACAGCAAGTTCTCCAAATTTTTCTGTTAGGATGAAGCAACTTATTACAAAGACTTTTACTTTTGAGAAACGAATATAAGATTACAGATAAAAGAGCCAAACCTTCATATAATGTACGTACAAACTGTACATAATCAGGTATGAGATCTCTGTAGATAATACCATCAGGACGAGCATCCAAAACAACCAGCACACCTGACAAAAAGAAAATCAAAACCCTGTCAGCAATCTAGAAGAATATAATTGGTGGTTCTATTGATGGTGTGGCAAACAAAGCTAGGAAACAGCAACATTCAAAGTGAGCATAATGATGCTGTCTCAATTTCCTGAGAACCCCACCCTCACCAATAAATATATACGCAATCCAATGATATTCAATTCATGAGTAGATCTAAATGTAATAAAATACATGTTACAAGGAAAAAAAGTCGAATTATGAATGTACCAGGCGCAGCCCAAGCTTTACTCGAATCACTCGGCATAGGAGCTAACCAAAGAATGTTCCGTAAATTCATTGTACTATCATAAGCTAGATCAGAACCTGCAAATAATAGAATGATATGAGCCAACTGCCAACTAAAACCAGTATAGCTAAGACTATAGCCAATAGTGTCAGAGAAGTCATTTCAATACTACAAGAACTAGGAATTCAAATTACAGCTTTGTTCAGATCACATTTGGACAAGCTAACAGAAAATAAGATTGATTTCTTGGGCCACTAATTTTACTTTTACTTCTCCAAGGTCCCAAATTCCCAACTTCTAGTGCCCATGGATTGTAGGTTTTTTTTTTTTTTTTTAGAGTGACTCTGCTTACTGAGAGTATTGAACTTTAGCTTCTGTAGTGTACAGACTACAGACTGCATATAGTCTGCTTGCTGAGAATATCAAGCCTGAGATTCTCAAGTGTGCAGAGCTTCATCTTTTTTTTTTTTTTTTTTTTCCATTCGAGTAAATGGAATCTCAATTTTTAAAAAGAAAAGAAAAAAAAAGGGATTTTTTTTTTAATCTTTTGGAAACAACAAATCTGTTTAATTAAGAATTGATAGGAGTTCTGATCATAGTAACTGACCTCTTTGGCAGTACCCCATGTTATATGGAAATACTTTTTTGTCATAGGCTGGGTATTCCTTAGCATGGAACCTGCCATTTTTTTGGCATAAAAACAATGCAACAAGTGAGAACGAATTCAGTATCTAAGCAAAAGAATCAGGGGAACAGCAACAAACTAATTAAATTTAAAACAAGCACCATTGTACTTGTTTTTTGTTAAATCCATGTTTCCCTGTCTATCCAAGGAGTCTACATAAAAGAGTGTGTTTTGCAATGCAGACTGCATATATTTTCCCTCTAACCACAGGTATGATACTATACATTAAACAATTTCTCTATTTGTCTCTGAAGATATGCATTTTAGTAACAGCAGAATAGCTATCCAGGCAAATCTTTCACCCACTAAGAAACTTTCATCATACCATCAACAACATCATACGGAGTACCAAGTCCAAAACCTCAATAACTTTCCACTTCTTGATCCTACAAGTCACCAAACACCTCACATTCTCACTCCACCAAATTCTGACATTGAGTCATTGACAGGCTCTTATATTTTCATAAACCAAAATCCAGTCCAACTGTCAACCTCTTAGGCTCTTACACATTTCACTTTTCAAGAGTATAAAGAGAATTGTACATAAAGCAACCACAAACAATTTTATAGACACAAAGACGAGGAAAATTATAGGCGCACAGAATACTATTATCTAGCACCATGAAGTTTAAACAATAACAAACTGCAACTTCAATTACAGCTTTAAATTCATGATTGCACTGTGCAAAATGCCATAGATAATTAGATAGGATAGGTTGTCCTCTCTACTATGCTTAAAGCAGTATAGTTACAATAGGAAATTAACTTACAATATTCCAAGTCTTCCGGTGTCTTTAGCAAGAAAGAGGTGACCATGGAAGAAGTCATAGCGATTTAAAGAAACATCAAGTCCCACACTTGGACCCCGTGAAGCAATCATGTCAAATAAGAAAACAAGATAAGCATTCAACTCCTGCAAGTTGAATAACATCTCACATAATCTGTGAAGAACAAAGAAAATCATAATGCTCTGTAGTATAACAGAATCTAAAGATTTTTAGTTTAGTTTACATACATCGTTTATGAAATGCCAGCCATAGGGGGTTCTGGTGAGATGACACTTACATTCCTCCGATCCTTCAACATCAGGCACCTATTAAATGGATATCAAATGCAAGGATGTTCAGAGTGTCAACCAAGTATATACTTACGAAATGGCTTTTTTTAACAGACCTGGCAATATGGGTTCAGGGAATGAAATGCCAAACGTAAGCAAACAATAAAAACCGTCTTGTAGATTTTTGAAGTTTCCATTGGACAATTCATAGTTAAGGGTTCCTATTTCATTCTTACAAATCAGATTTGTTTCAATAATTGCTCAAGTGAAGAGGAAAACAAATTGGATAAGTGTAACTTATGCAACTTACTGAAAGGAATACATTTTTAAAAACTAATTCACTCTTCACATTCAGGTAAAAGCCACCCCCTATCAGTCATCCGAAGTTGTACATCCGCATAAATATCACTCATCAAAGCACCTCAGAATCGCATAAAAAGCCAGCCTAGTCTTAAGAGCACATTATCTTATACAAGACCTACATTATATAGAAAATTTTCACTTACACTTTTGGAGGGAAATCTTTTTGACTTCCAATAGAAATCAGTCAATCATAACTTATCACAAGAATCATTCATTCTGACTCTCCAATACATACCGTCCTCCCCCTCGAATACAATTTCTATAATACACCCAGGTGGATGGCCGGTATGTACCCCAATGTTCTTCTTCTATTATTCAAATTTATTTATTTATTCCCTGTTTTTACAGTTGATTTTTGGAAACCAAATGAGCATTTTAATTGTTCTTAATTAGTCATCATCTCAATATCAATTGTGCACACCTTTTGCTCTACTCTAAATCATCAACACCAATTCAAACAAACATTTCACAAATTCCAGCACAAAATTGATGTATTTGGTGCTAACAACTATATGATTGGCATTTACTAAAATCATCTGGACAAATCAACCTTAATTTCTGATTCTTGCTTTCATTTTCTATAATCCAAACTATACATTATACAAATGAAAATCAAATTTCCTGAAAAAAGAGGACTCACAGGTATGATCGTAGGATCTAGAGCACGGTGAATAACAGCAGGATCACCACCAGAATCAACAGAAAGCCGAGCAAGCTCCAAAACCGAGGAAGGCGGCCACAAAATCAACTCATCCTCTTCATTCTCTCTCCTTTGACCAACAACACTAACCATTGACCTCCGATTAACACCAACACCAACATCCTCAATTGACGATGAATTGAACGGAACAAGAAATCTGAAGCAAGACCTGAGTTGTCTGGCAACAATTGGATGGACCTTGGAAGCTTGATCTTCGGGGCCGAGGAGAGCGAGTAGGTCTGCAACTGTGGCTTTGGGAGGTCGAGAAGAAGGGTTGCGAGAGGAGAGAGAAAATGGCAATGGTGGTTTAGGGTTTAAGGAGAAGGAAGAAGATGAAGAAGATGATGAAGTGAGTGTGAAGGAGAAAGAGACGAGTAACGCCACTTTGATTGAGGAGGAGAGAGAAATGTGCCTCATTTCAGGTGTTTCTTATCTTTTGTTTTAGCGCGCTCTCTCTCCCCTCCTGTTGGTGGCTGTAGGCCTTGTCGCGGCGTTTTGGTCTAGGCGAAAACTTGTATACAACAAGTGTATAATGATTAAATCATATGAAAGTCAATGTAGTGATAGAATACACAATATTGACAACTTGTATGCAAATTGTTGCTATATTATTTGGTTTTAGGTAAAAGGTTAGGGGTACACTAAGTGTACAAGATTCTTTTTGTACACCACCAATTAAAAAACGCCAACTCAGCAATGTATTTATGGAAACAAAAAAAAAAAAAAGAGGAAAAGGAAAAAAAGAAGAGGGAAAGTTGGGCGATACAGATTTCATGTTGGGCGCCTAACTGATGAAAGTGTGCGGCAAAGTTTTGTGTGGGCGGCAACAATTAATGTCTCGATTAATGGGTAATACACCATTAATTTCCCAATTAAGCAAAGAAATTTCCCTTTTGTTGCCCCATGAATTCATCTTTTCCCCCAAAATTCGTTGGCGAAAAACACAACCAAATTTATTAAGGGAACGAATTGTGAAGAAATTACTCAAGTTTTCGTATCAATTTCGTCAATCAATTACAAGATTTGCAGGTAATCTTGTTAGTTTTTGGATTAATTCGCTTAAAATTCCTAATTTGATTTTTATGATAAATTAGGGTTTATATTGTATGATTTCGGAGTAAATGATTTTTGGGTAAAAATATAATTGAAGGAGTGTTGCTGGGTATAATTGTAATGGAATCAATTTTTAAATAAAATCGAGGTGTGTATGCTGTTAATAATACGAGTAATTTATTTATTTATAGGATCTCTTTGTTATATGTGGGGTCATATAGTCAAGATAAAACAAAATATTATTTTGCAGTATCTTTTTATATTTTGTAGCATACAAAATAATACTGTTGTGCGTTTGACAGTGTGGCAGTGTAATGGAAGTGAAAACGGGGCCTC
This sequence comes from Chenopodium album, assembly GCF_948465745.1. Taxonomy (NCBI): domain Eukaryota; kingdom Viridiplantae; phylum Streptophyta; class Magnoliopsida; order Caryophyllales; family Amaranthaceae; genus Chenopodium; species Chenopodium album. The sequence goes on from NC_137855.1 coordinate 7,181,515, forward strand.
TCGTTTGAACATTTATCTGAATGTAGTGATAAACGACGTGGTTAGTTCTATCGGAGATGTAGAATCAAACGATGTGACTGATAAAACTAACCACGTCGTTTATCACTACATTCAGATAAATGTTCAAACGAGAGGCCCCGTTTTCACTTCCATTACACTGCCACACTGTCAAACGCACAACAGTATTATTTTGTATGCTACAAAATATAAAAAGATACTGCAAAATAATATTTTGTTTTTATATTGACTATATGACCCCACGTATAACAGAGATCCTATAAATAAATAAATTATTATTAACAGCATACACACCTCGATTTTATTTAAAAATTGATTCCATTACAATTATACCCAGCAACACTTCTTCAATTATATATTTTTACCCAAAAATCATTTACTCCGAAATCATACAATATAAACCCTAATTTATCATAAAAATCAAATTAGGAATTTTAAGCGAATTAATCCAAAAACTAACAAGATTACCTGCAAATACTTGTAATTGATTGACGAAATTGATACGAAAACTTGAGTAATTTCTTCACAATTCGTTCCCTTAATAAATTTGGTTGTGTTCTTCGCCAACGAATTTTGGAGAAAAAGATGAATTCATGAGGCAACAGAAGGGAAATTTCTTTGCTTAATTGGGAAATTAATGGTGTATTACCCATTAATCGAGACATTAATTGTTGCCGCCCACACAAAACTTTGCCGCCCACCTTCATCAGTTTGGCGCCCAGCATGAAATCTGTACCGCCCAACTTTCCCTCTTCTTTTTTTCCTTTACCTCTTCTTTTTTTTGTTTCCATAAATACATTGCTGAGTTGGCGTTTTTTAATTGGTGGTGTACAAAAAGAATCTTGTACCCCTAGCCTTTTACCTAAGTGTACCTTACATTGCTCCTTGGTTTTATGGCCGATTACAAAAACATGATGTTGAAGATACAAACATTTAACATAACAAATTGGTTGTGGAAACTTACACATAAGACGGTCTTAACAATGAATGCTTGCAAAAGTTTCCAAAGAGTGTGTGTATTGGACATTCATCAACTGCCATCCACATGAGTTACATCAAGCATTATATTTTATGAAATCTACTTTGATATTTTAGCAAAAAAAATCATAGGAGTAGTTATGTAGCAAATCTTGTTGGGAGAACTTTTCCTCCAATTAGGGTTTGAACCGGCTTGAATCCAGATTAGTTAGAGTATAGTAGGCTCTAAAATACCAGATATGCGTGCATACAAAAATTTATTTTGTACCATATGTTCCTATTAGTTTAGTCATTCTCTGCTTTCTTCTTCTTCTTCTTTGGTCATCTATCCTCTCACCCTTCAACGTTAAGAATACAAGCATCATGTCTAACCTTCTCAAATCACAATCAATTACTTATTACTGACTTACTTTTCACTCATGTATTTGGATAAACAAATATTTCAAAATTATTTCAATGTGGATCAATATATCAAGCTTTTAACATTTTATTAATATTATTAAAATGAATTTTTTGGAATGGAGCATAAGTGTATAACTAGGGCCGTCTTAAACATTTTGGAGGCCCTGTTCTAACTCTGAAAATTGGGCCCTAGTTAGAACTACAATTTTTTTTTAATGAACATTGTCCGTCTTATTACAATGTATACACCAATTTTTTTTTTTTTTAAATGTAAAAATTAAAATCTCTCAAATGATTCAGCAAATAGTTAATTAAAAAAACAGACAGTACAACCAAAGATGATAAATGTTTATGCTAAATTTCGTCAAGTAGGATTTGATGTGGGATACGGGCTACGGATCAACTAAATTAAAATAAGGAATGTTGGATGCGGAAAATAAATGACGAAAGAAATAAAGAAAGAGAGGGGAGACACAATATGGTGACGCGGAAAACCCCAATGAAGATGGGTAAAAACCGCGGGTGGCAATGAGGCCACCAATCCACTATAATATGGGCATGAAGCCAAACATTACAATTACAATGTATACGATAATTATAGAAATATACGGAGCTAATTACAAGTAAACAGGGAGTATGGACTTTGTATGTAGTACGGCAGGGTGTATATGGCGTAATAGGCTAAGTAGTATTGTGGAAATGCATTGCAGTAGTGGTCTTTTAGGAGAGTGGTATTGGGATTAAAATATAGTAGTTGAGCAATGACACTTTTAGTGGAAGGTCCATGTGGATGGAGGTTGGAGAAATTGCATGGGAATAAAGGAGTAGTATGTTTAGCAGGAGGTTATGTACGTAGGATGTGTCTTCTTCATGGGAAGAGGGCTTTCCTATTTATAGAGCTTCAATGTAGCAGCACCGTGGTTGTGAGATACTTTGGGTGGTTGTTGCATGATTTCCTCAACCACATCCTCAAATAGTGGGAGTAGCGGTTATCCCTTTTACTTGGTCTCCAATGAACTTGGACTTGCTTAGATTGTAGATACGTAATAACAACATTGAAGAATTATTCTTGTTGACCTATTATTTCTCCTTGACTTTAGGGACCACTACTAACTATCTTGACATGGTCTTGTATATCTTGGTCTTGAATGTCAATGTCGGTCAACAGTTGTACAAAATGTCCCATAACAATAAACTAAAATGATATTTTAACACTGCAATAATTAAACAAATAGTCTATAAAAAAAAAAGGAAAGATATAATGCACCAAAAACACAAAAATCAACAAACATTCGCAATGAGAGTAGGATCGAAACAACAACTTGATAATCCAATTAGCAATTCTTCAAATTCCAAATAAAAATACAATGTCATACTTTCAACCTTTAAAAATGCAACACCACCTCATACCAAATCTCAAAAAAAAGTGAAATTAAATTATGCTTTATGCATACCTCATAACTGATTCATTTAATTGGATGAACTTTGATTTTTGAACGAGCAATCCCAAATTCACAATAATGAGTAATCTAATTAATCGGTGTTTGTCGAAATTTGAGATTTAAAATAATTTAATTGTAGAAAACATGAAATAATATTTCGATTGGAATCAGTTCAGGGATTGGAAAATATACCCTTCATAACCAATTAACCATTGTGATTGACAGATGAATTGAAAGGGATAGTTAATTTGGAAGCTTAATTTTTCTGTTCTTTTGGTAAAAATGTGATATTTACTGACAAATTAGAAAAGAAGTGAGAAAAATGGAAAGTTTTATAATACAAGAATTGACTATTGTTATGGGAATATACAAATTAATGGGAGTAATTATGGAATAAATGAATTTGAAGAGTTAATTTAGGATGAAGAGATTCTTGAAAGTTGAAATAGACTGAAGCAATAAAGAGTAGTCATACAAAAGTCACAAAACACAAAGCAACGATTTTTTTTTCATATAACTGGGCTTCCAATAGAAATGGGCCTTCGAGATTCCGGGGCCCTGTGCTAAGGGCCTGGTGGAGCCGGCCCTGTGTATAACCTATGGAAATAGCATGAGCTTAGTCGCTTAGATTATGCTAGAATATCTACCCTAATGAGCGGCAGAGAGAAAATGATGAGGATACAACTCTTAAAAAGGGAACTTTGGTGCATAACTGCATATGGAATAACCTTAATCAGAAATTTTGAGTTTTACCATTTTTCATTAAAATAAAAAATGGCAATGATTTTTCCGAAAAGGAAAAGGGAGTAACATTATACCATATACACTTGGATGCAATTGTACATAATCTACAAAACCAGTACTAAATCTTATAATAAGCATTAAGTTCCAAAATCTCAGCATATGAAACTATGAAAACTCACTATCAATACACTGGCTATCTTAAAATCAGTTTGCAATGTACATAACCATTGCCATTTGATAAATAGAGTTTGGCTTTTACATGATATTGTTACTATTCATGATTTATATTTGGTTCTTCAGAAATCTTCCATGATCATATAGGCACAAGCTCATTGCCTATGCAAGCCACCATTCGTATATCATGCTCCGTCAAATCCTTGTTGCTTTGCTATCAGCAAACAGTATCTGAAGCCAACACAAGTTCTATGTGATGAAATTTCCCCAAGTTCACAATGTATGATAATTCACTGCATATACTCAGATATCACTATGGAGAAAACACCTTCAATAAAAGATGGAGACCAAATTTTAAAAAAAAATAGCCTGAGAAAATGAGGTGTTTTACCAAAATTCATTAGCACCAATATATGATATAAAGAGTACTTGTGATAGATATGCAGAGTACAAAATACTCTGCATATTATATTACTCGCAGATAGATGTACTACAACCAAGTTTGCTACAACGAAGTTTCTCTTTTGTAAACTTGTGGGGATAGAAGTCATAGAGCATCAATTGCCATGGTTTATCAAAGCCTAAAAAGAATCTCCTGGTGAATTAAAATTATTCCTCCCCAAAACATAATTGTCACATTGTTTTAAACCCCTTTAGCTAACCCGTAAAACATTAAACATGAATCATGAAAAGACCTTTTGTAAACTGTAATTCAGTCCACTCTCATGCCCTCTCCGTCCTTTAAAGTAGGATACTCATGGGGGCTTTAATCATAAAGCAAGAATTACTATTTCAAGAAAGGTGGCAGTCTTTCTGAACAATTAAAAACAGTGTTCATGTCAATGTTTTGTTGTCCCTAATTCCTCTACTTCAGGCCATTAGATTTTTGATTCCCTTCTAAATCACTTTCTTTCTACTTGATCTTGACCACCTACAATAACAAAATCTTCCCCTCCTGTTTCTCAAAACATTTCCCCACAGCCAAGTGTAAGCTTAGCTAAATTTAGAAGCCTCCACATGACACGTACTCAAACAGATTATTCAATTACAACAAAGCTCAAAGAATAGCTAAAGCCAAGACATGGTATACTTACCGAGAATTATAAATTATGTCAATGAAGGTCATATAGCATCAATAGCTTTAATTCCAGCAGTCTTGTCCCAGTCCTCAGGAGCAGAAACATCAGACATAATTTTTTCTTGGCCACGCCAAAGAATCTGGACAAGATCAGTAAATTCATACATCAACCTTTTTTGCTTTCTATAAAGATGATGCAAATCGACTCTATGATGGAAGCACTATATAGAGGAAATCATACAAGAACCATGTGACACAAGAAAATTTAAAAGGCATCAGTCAGGAAGAAACTTGCCTTGTCCACGACCCCGAAGTCCTTGGCTCTGGTTGCATCCATGTAAAACGGCCTTCTCATCACATTAGCAACAGTTTCCTCAGACTGATAACAAATATAACAAACAAATTGATTGAATTAAACGCCTTGCAAACAACTTTTAATGCCTCACGAACAACTTTGTTTCAGACAGCAAGAAAATTCAATGTCATACTTACATTTTCTGTGTGCTTAGCCAATAGTCTCACAAGAGTGTCCCTGTTTATAATTACCTGCAACTCAACAAGATCAAATTTCCACACCAGTTTTCCAAGCTTAAGGTTTCATTCAGTTTAAAGATGACAAGCAGGGACATGGTATTCAAATACTTTCATGAGCTAACATTGCATCTTGATTCTACGATGTACGATCAGATACAAACTAATTAATTATTTACAGTGGCATACCGAACTTAGACTTCCAACTTTGAACCATGAAATAAAAACTTTAATACCAGGATTTGGATACAGCCAATACTACAGCATATTGTCCAATTTTTAACACGTATGGACAGATAAAATTATCACTGTTTACAAGAATCCACGATCACATCTGGTATCAACTGATCAGATTCAATCAGTTGAACTCCCTCAAAATATAGTTAACCTCTATCATGATAGCACAATGGTTTCAGATGAGGATTACCTCATTATGATGATGACATAGGACCCAGGCCAAGAGACAGCATGTTACATACAAAAAGTCTTAATTTTTACTGGCTTGGGTCACCACATCAGCATCATGACTTGGGTGCTACAACACTATTTCCCTTCCACAAATCCCACCCAGATAAACAAACAGCAAGCTAAGCCCAGGGTTGACCCTTGATGTTCAAGTAAGCATGAAAGTGGAAATAAAACCTGAGGGCTTCGGGACTTCTGCTTCAGAACAAACTACTACTAGGATCATCAAACAAACACAGCCAAGCACAGCTTTCAAGCATAAATAATATACAGTATCAAAAATATTTCAAACTTGTCTTGCTGAGAATTTTGTCATAGAAAGAATATGATATAAACTTACCTCTTTTGCACGAATTGCAACATCACTTGCTGGCATTAACCCAGATGATGGTACACGAGGTTGTTGAATCATGGCTGAGAAGTGTTTAAGAAAAGCAGTGTGTTAAACTCATGCATAAAAAGTTTACCCCATCAAACAAACTTAGATGTAATAACCTTTGGCATGCGGCATCATAAACCTTTTTCCCTTGGTACCCGAAGAAAGAAGCAGACAAGCGTGACCAATAGCAGCCCCTACAGCAACTGTGTGTATCTGAGCTTGCAATAATGTCAAAGAAGAAGAAACGATGAGCAAATAAAAAATTCAGGAATACACAAAATGTTTACAGAAACAAAAGGCAGATGCAACAATTGTAAGCTCATTCAGATACCATCATCAAAAGCAAATACTTACTAGAAAAGGAAGAAATCATCGAAAGAGAGGCTTTAAGAGGGCATACAATGATACATGTTAAGATTATGGACTCGTTTAGTAATTGCCCTTTTCCAGCCTTTTAAATTGGCAGTTAACGAATAAATAGGTGATTTTATCTATATATATAAATGAAAACTTAGGGTACATCCAATCACTGGTAAAAAGCCTTAAACTGTCTAGGTATACACCTTGTTTCACATCACCAATCTATTTTTCCATTATACTCAAAGACCCACCAGTCTAAGCATACACTACAGGAAGGGCCACATCTAGGACCGCTTCAGCTCTACCAATTTTAGAGCCAATTTGGCACATCACGGGTGTAGGAGGAGAGGCAAATTGTGCATATGATGATCTTTGGTGTTTATGAAAAGCGAGCAAGAGTTAATGCAAAAGATGGGTATGAACTGACAGTAGAAAGATAGCACAATGAATCACGGCATGAAACTGATACTACATCCATTATTATTTGTTGGTTACGCTTTTTACTTTCATTTGTTCTTTTTTTAAGGTTACACTTTCGTTAATTTACTGTTTTATTACTTTTCTCTCACATACAAACATACCCCACTTAAAATACACTCTTTCTTCCATACGAAAACCCTACTTATAAGTCATAATACTCTCTCCTAGTTTGTCTCATACAAACCCCACTTTATACTCTCTCTCCTACTTGGTTTCAATTAAAATACTAACCGTACTCACTACTCAGGAGATGAAGTAGTGAGATGAAGTAGTAAGTAATAAGGGTTGAAAGTAAAATATTTCTAATAAATACTTAATTGTAATGAAATGGATTTGTTATAGCTTGACTTAATCATTCCTTGAAAGCAATGTATAAAAAGGCTCAAGGCGCACCAAGGCGTTTTGGAGTACCTTGCGCCTAAGGCGCGCCTCAGTGCGCCTAAGGCGCGCCTCAGTGCGCCTTGGTGCGCCTCATTGAAGTGAGGCGCATATAATAAGAAACAAAAAAATCTGGAAAAAAACTCATTATGCGCCTCAGGCTGCGCCTTGGTGCGCCTCAAGCTGCGCCTTGGTGCGCCTCGGTGCGCTTTAGCTGCGCCTCATTGAAGTCGCCTCGCCTAGACCATAAAAGCGCATGACCTCTAACGCCTTGCGCCTCAGCGCCTAGGCGCGCTTTTTCAAACACTGCTTGAAAGCCTCTTGGCTTACAGTGGCACAGGTGACAGAACCATAGCAGTTGCCGCCTGACATGAAGCTGACACAAGTTGGACTCCAGCTAGGCTAGAATCATAAAGCAATCATCACCCTTCTCACCCTTTTCCCCAATACTCATGAACGGCGTGCTTTGTCATTTTTATATTATCCAGCTTGTTGACAAATTGAAAGCTCTATGAATGTCACTAGATTTCCCATTAAAGACTAATGACAAGGAACAAGCAGTTACATAGTGACGCCTAAGTGTTAAAAGGTGAAAGAATCCAGCCAAAGCAAATAGATAGAAGGAACCGACCTCATTTTTAAGCTGCATCATCGCGTCATAGATAGCAAAACCTTCAGTTTCCATACCAACCTGAAAATCATTAACAATAAACCAATAAGCTTAATGCTCTAGAATGAATATAGATAGCCTAAAAAAACTCCCAATTAGTACCCCAGCAACAGGGAGGTTTTAGTAAAAATAAAATAAATACATATATAAATAAACATATAGTAGATGGAGTGAGTTTTGACTTTTGAGACTTGACATACAAAACCTTAGTGACCAAAAATTATTACAAAGAATAACTGTCATAACTTAAGATATTTTCTGTTGCCCAAAATGAAGTATCAAAGGACCAGATAGCCAAAACCTTTTTATATTCCACCTCGACATTCACTCTTAATGCTCAGGGGCAACTAATCAAATAAGCTTGCTCAAAATACAAGGGCACCAAACATTAGCTTACCGTTTCACCATCATCCCGGGTAGTACCAGTAGAATTTATATAAATATATATAGGTTCCTTTGCATCCATCCATTGTAAGTACATCAATTCTGCAATCACAAGCTCTGTGACAGCAGGAACCAACTGGCAACCAAACACATTTTTGAATCAATACTACCAACATCTGCATGTAACTCGCATAAGAGGGAAAACAGAGCAATTTAAAACACTTACAGGCATCCCTATGTAAACAATTCTTCCATGAAGCAGCAAAGAAGGCAAATCTGGTGGAGGTCTCCTTGGCCTGTGCTCATTGTAAGAAACCGATCTTTCCACCTTGTTCAAAATCAAGCAAGTGTAAAGAATCAGAAGATCTCCAGAATAAGAGCCAGATATTGGACATCAAACTGAAAAGGATTAGAAGATAAGACCATACAACAACAAAGTGGCCATTATAATCATTTAGAGTAACCCTGCTAATGGAGCAAAAAGCTGCAAAACAATTTAACTGTTTACAGAATGTTGAGCTATAGCAATGAGCATAAAGCTCTTTGTTCCACCTTTAGACAAACAAAATGCAAGAAAATCACTAATATGAATTATGAACACCGCGAAACAAGCTAATTGTGGCATTCACAATCAACAATTGTACTCCCATCGTCCCTAAATTGCATTCCTAGTTCTCTCTATCATGTAAGGAATAAATGCTAGAAGTAGGAATGTAATTTAGGGACGGAGGGAGTACAAGGAAATGCTACAGCCTTCACATTCCACAGTAGCATTATGTACTGGAATAGCAATCTTCTTCAATTCTATCTATTGGCTTATGATAGCTTTTCCCTCCTAATAATCTCTTTCAAAATGAGCCACTTTGCTTTTCTTCCAGAATTTATCGCCTAATATTACCTCCTATACAGTGATGAATTTATTGTCAACACAACAAGTCTCACATTTATCTACAATAACCTCAATACTAAAATCTCAAAAATGCAAATTCCATCAAACTCCACAACAAAACCAAGTAATCAAAGAGACTACCCAATCACCATTGTAAGTATAAGAACTTCTCAGAGCCCCTAAGACCCCAATTACAAAAGCTAATCACGGTATTTACACTCGGCATGATTAGTTAACATTACTGAGATAATAGAGCTCCATAGTCCATACAGACTACACTTACATCATCTCACCAGAATTCAATCTCCAATAATTCTATCGAAGTCACACTTAACAAGACTTACCCTTTGCTTTCCTAACAAACTTTCATTACCACTAGATACCTCCATGAAATCGAAGATATTTAATCGTCACAATTATCCTTACATTCATCTACTATACCCTCAATAATCAATCTCAAACACACAATATCAAAATCAAACAACAAACACCAAAATAGTTATCATCCCTTATATTACTTACTAAAAATTACCATATAAAGTTCAAACAATCAATAAAACAAGATATAAATTCGATAAAATTGGAAGAAATTAAAGATAATTCAATTATAAATGGTACCTGAGCAGGAGTAGCCATGAGTTGAGGAGACTCGAACAAATCCAAATAAGGAGGAGAATCCGAATCAATAGGTCTATTAAGAAACGTTTCGGGGGAATTAGCAGCAACAGAAGCAAGTTTCTTAAGAAAAGGGTCTTTAGGGTTAACTGGGGGCATAGGAATTTGAGCAGAATTTCTGGGTTTCATCGCTAAATTTGTTCTAAAACTTCTTCTGGTTGAATTAACTGAGGTTGAAGACGATGAAATTGAGCAAGAAGCCATTGGAACCTGCAAACAGTTTGCCATGGAAAAAAATCTGAGATTTTTGAAGCTTTGTAATCTGAAAATGGTGGTTTAATTTGTTGTTAGTTTTGGGGATTTTGAGTTTCTGGTAAGCCTGCTACTGCTGAGGCTGAGCAGCTGATTCCAGAGAGTGTGTGATGAGAGGGGCTTGGAGAGTTGGGCTAATAGGATGGACTATATTTGGAGGCCCTCACTTTCTTAGGACCTTGGTTCTTCCTCCTAATTTTTTATTATTACGTGCATCCGGATGCATATAACCAATATACAGAGTAAGGGCCTGTTCACATTTACTGAACTGGACTGGACTGATTAGAGCTGAACTGAACTGATTGGGGCTAAACTGAACTGAATTGAATTAAACTGAATAGAGCTGAAAATGAATATTTTATAAGAAAAGGAAATTAGAAGCTGAATTGAATTTAGCTGAAGTGAACTAAAGTTAAGCTGAAGTGAATAGGTCCTAATTAAGTAAGCAATCTCGCTTTATATAATTTGGACGAAACCTTCTGAATCTAAGTGTTGGTTTAATATGGTCTTTCATCTTACCTTAAAAAATAGATTGAAACTTTTTAGTCTTTAATTTCTTTATAGTCCTTAATTCATTCCTAAATAATCGCAGGTTATTGTACTTGTTAATGTATTATATTGAAGATAAATGTACATAAGGTCTGTTCTCTTCCGTTGAAATTCAGTTCAGTTCAGTTTAGCTCAATTCAGTTCAGTTCATCTCCTAATTTCCTTCTCTTATAAAATATTCATTTTAGTTCAGCTGAGTTCAGTCAATGAGAACAGGCTCATAGTAATATTCAGTTTTAGACTGTAGTGAATTATGGAGTATATAAGTAAAAACAAATGTTTAAAAATTAATGTGTGAATGGTGCAAAAGTCATATTGTTATATTAGCTAAGAGTGATGTGAGTAAATGTTTTGAACATAGAGCATTAGAGCTTAAATCTCTATAAAGAAAAAATGAAGCCAATCAATTTCAAACTTATTTTTTTCCTTTTAAATAGGAAATTTTAAACTTATTTGAGCAAATTTACTGCATGTATGTGTGTGTTCATTTATAAAGAGGTCATACTACAATTAAGTTCTGGGGCAAATTGTTAAAGGTGGTCTGTTTTTGGGATTAATTTGATTTAAATTCTTTAAGCAAACAAAGATAAATAGTGACATAGGTAGAAGTATTTGAATTTGGTTCAATTCAATTATTACCTTGTTTGCATTTGTCCAAATCATGTAATTTGGATCAAATAATTAGTTGTGGATGATTATGTCATGAATAATGGACAAATTCCTCCTAATAAATCCTTTTAATTTTTCGATATCTCACTTCAAAAATAACATGTTAGCAAGACATTCCAAGAGTTTTGTTCAAGTCACTGTCTCACTGAAATAGGAAACATATTTGCACTGGTGATTTGGTGAATGAAGAGTGTTTAGCCAGACTATTCTAAGGCCATGTTTTACTTTACGTACACGAATTCACCAACTGAATTACATGGTGCATAATGGCAAGCTATCTATTAGTGTGTATTACTAATGAAGGCGGAACACAAACCACAACATATGATACTGCATAAATCTAAAATCTTACTTGCCATCCTCGACATATTACAGAGACCAACAAGCTATCAGCAAACACCAGAATTTGCATTACTATCAAAGAAACGAGAAGTCGAGTACAGCAAAATGTTAATAATTTTTATAAAGCAGAACAGCATCCAGAACAGATTTATACATCATTACCATCAGTCAACGGTCTGAAGAATAAAGCAATAGATTTCCAAAACTAAACATGAAAACAAGAACTGAACAAAAACACCACTAACATATTCTAACCACCAAAACTGCATTGCATAACCCAAAAGCTTCAAGCTATGATTTATGAACATATTTTTTTTTCTTTTTTTTCTGTTTGCAAGTTCTAAAAAGAGTGATAAAGGCTCAGTGTGCAGCGGCAGGAACAGCAACACCATTTCCATCAGCAGCAACAGTCTGTGTCTCGCCATCCTGACCTTCAAACACCTTCGCAATCTTGTCAACAGGCACGAAGGGCAAAAAGTTTGCAACTCTGTAACCCCTCTCTGCACCAACTTTCACAGTTTGATTATACTTCTCAGAGCACAAGGCTGCTGTGGGAACAACTACCTTAGCCACCTTGGGGAAAAGGGGAAGGCGGTTGAGTGACCGCCATGCTGAAACAGCATACTGCTCTGCTACGGGCTCATACTTGGTATAGATCTCTTTAGCTGTGGGCTCGTATTTGGTGTAGACATCCTTTGCAAATCCAGATGCAGTATCCACCACACCTTTACGTTGAACTTCTGAGGCTACACCACGAGCCACCTCAGGTGCCTTTTGGGCAGCACCGTAAGCTCTGCTGGATACCTGCTTCACTAGGGGTGGAACACTATGCTGAACCTTGGAAAAAGTGTCATCAACCTGCCAGCATCAGTTAAAAAATATCAGAAATACAGAATTGCTAGGACAAGTAGAAGTGCATTTCTTTTAAAAAAAATTCCAATTTGTATGACATTGTACAAATGGCATTAGCTTACAATTATTATGTTATCAAATGGGAAGGCATCTTATTTCAGCAGGTACTGGACTACTTGCTATTACTCCTATTTCATTTATGCCCAAGCTAACGTAACATGAATGGAACAACAACATTACAGTATTACACTAAAATTATATGCCTAACATTCACAATGGACACAGAGTATAAGCAAAACATTCTCAACTGAAATCACGGCCAACTCGATCAAAGGAATCTTATGTTGTCATAGCTTTTAACAAGACAATAACACAATCCCTATGCAAACACATAACAATTTCACTATCAAAATATACAAAAATGGTAAACATAGGCAATATGAATAACGGTGAAGGATATATAACATAAATCAAAATCAAGGTGGCTGACCTTGCGATCAACAAACTTGAGAAGTTCAAGAGGAACTTCATGGAACCGGTCATAAACCGGACGGACAACAGTCTTAACTGTACCCTCGACAGTCTCGACACCAGGCTTCAATGGCCCGGCCTTGTCCTTAGCATAACCATAGATGTTTGAAAAGCATAAAATGGCTTGCAGAGCAGTAGAATGCACAAATTGAAAGTACTTCAAGCTTTCTTCTTCGCTTCCACTCTTCTGTTACATACAAACAACGATCAGTTACTTCTTATAAAAATAAATCCATCATTAATCATTAATTGTAGCAAAAGTTTCTCAATCCAAGGTCCAGTTTACACTTTTATAACGCCATCATTATTCATCTTTTCACTAACTACACTTTAATTACGTAATTATTATTCTTAAATTTAAGAAAAAATGAATTTAAAAATACAGATTCAAACCAAAACTCTGTCTAATTTAGACAAACATCCAAACAAAACAATTATAAGATTGTTGTGCTCTGAAAAATAACAGACGTGGTGGCAGAACAAGCGAAAAAATTCAAACAACAAATTACTTGAAAAAAAAATAAAGAAATTCGAGCAATAAATCGACAATTAGCAATCAAGAAACCCTAGAAATCAAATCAATACCGTGAATCAAGTCAAACACACCAAAACAGACAAGAAAATCATCAAAAAAAAAATTCATAAATTGAAAAGTCAATTGAAAAAAATCACAAAAATTACAAAATTAGAAAGAAAACTAGAAAACATAACAAAATCATACCACATGCTTCTCAACTTTGTAATCACCTTCCGCCATTTTTTTTCGCAACGCCTTCTCAAACAAGAATCACAGCGCAAAACTTAGGGTTAAGAGCAGAAATCAACGAAACAAGAAATATGAGGAATGAATTGGCGTTAAATTCGTTGGTCTAATGAATTAATTCAAGAAAGTAGGATTGATTCGTTCCAAATCTGGAGAGAAAAAAGGAGGAGGAGAGAGAAAAGTCGGGAAATTGGTGACGATGAGATGAGCGAATCAATGAAATGCATGAAGTATATAAATAAAGGGGAAAAGGAAGGGGGTGGGAATTCGGGAAGCCGTGTGCGCCGTGCGGACGGAGTAATTAATAAATGTGGACGAATAGTTTGCTTAATTTGGGCATTTTTTTGACTACTTGGTCGTTAAGCTAACCGATTACCTTTCCTTATTTTTCCATCTACTCTCTATAAAATAAATATATACTCGTACTAGGATTGTTTTATTATCATCGATGTTAATTTTAGATGCGTAATAAAATAAATAAGTACGAAGTAAATAAAAAGATGTGTTGGTGTATGAAAGATTAAAAGGGAATATTGTCAAGAGAGGTAGATATGTGAAAAAAAATGTTAGAATACTCATACGACTATTAAATAAAAAATAAGATTCATTAAGAATAGAATGTACATAGTAGAAAAAGTTCTTGAAAAACAGAAATGCGGAGTAACTATGAAAGGTGAGTTGAATAAAAAAAAAAAAAGAAATGGTATGTAATTATTACCCGTATAAAAGTTTTAAGGGCTAACTATTAGAGAGAGTATGTAATTATAGTACTCATGTCTCGTAGAAGTTATAGAATTAACATTAATAGTATATCAAATTGATCACTTTTTTGTAATAGATCATAACACTCCATACCATTTTTGAAAATATAGATTACAATATTTGAGAGTTTTTTTTCCATAAGTTTATACTTTGTAATAAAGTAGTCAATACCATTTTTGAAACTTAATACTCCATTTTATTATTTGTGTTCAATATTTTTAACTAATCCTTAACTTATTATCTTATATATGTTTTTAATATTATACAAAATCTAGTCTAGAAACATCTATATCGTACAAAATTAAGTCTAGAAACATATTATTTGAATTCCTAATTAGCTGAGTTACGTAGAGTTAGTTCATATTTAAGGGAGATATGTAAGATTTGTTTTGTTTGTCTTTACCAAAGATGAAGTCATTTTTATGAAGTTATTATGGGCGGTGGGACATGGAGATAATTATTAATATCTAAACTTCTAAAGGTTATGAATATGGAATTATGGACTACGTGTCTACGTATACTTGTATAACATGGATTGGGTATGGGATATTGGGATGTGATCATGGGATAAGATCATAATAAGAATAAAGTATGATAAGGTATTATTTTACAAAAATTAAATAGATTATCTTGTAAAAATCCAATTACCCAATCCTAAGGGTTTGATAAAAAATAAAACAAAAAAAAAATGGTGGTGTCATCTTCCAACTATACTGTATCCTATCTTTTTACATTTTTCAAATAGTTCCAACTTCCAACTATATCCTAACTAGTAACAACAATTTTAATACACTTTGGTGCTTTCTTTTTGAAGCTTTATGTAGATGATGTGTTGAAATTAAAATAATTGTTCATTTTAATAATTTAATGTAGTTTCGACTCATTTGGTACTTTGAATGTTACATAAATGTCATGATCACCGGAACATATACTTTTTTGAGGTGGGAGAAGGGGAGGGGATATCAGTGAATATCACCCTTTCCCATCCCCACCTCCAAAAACTCATCCCCTTCCCTTTCCTACCTTCGAAATTCACTAGATATCGGATTTTGTATTGTTTAAAATTAACACCCCTAAAGGTTGTATTATTAAAAAATAATTAAAAGATTGTACTCCGTATTATCAAAAAAAGAATGGGTCAAAGGTTAGATTATTTTTGACAACTTTTCCTTTTTAATATTATATTTTCTATTTATCTCCAAAGTCTTAGGCTAAGGCCCTGTTTCATTCACCTTAATTTTGCTGAACTGAAATTATTTTTACTGAATTGAACTTATTTTTACTGAACTGAACTTAATTTTATTGAACTGAAATTATTTTTACTGAACTGAAATTATTTTTACTGAACTTAAATTATTTAAACTGAAATGAAATTATTTGTACTGATTTTCTATTATAATTCTTCTTTAAGAAAACTGAATTTTACTAAACTGAACTTATTTTTACTGAACTGAAATTAATTTTACTGAACTGAACTTATTTTTACCGAACTGAAATTATTATACTTAATATTATTTTTTTAAGGTGAAGAGAAAAGGACCTAAATACGAAGTAGTTTTTAACTTGTTACATACTACGTAGTATTATGTACTTTGCATTAAACTACTCCATATGTCCGTACTTTTTTTGTCCAATTGCTAATAATTGGATTAAAGTTAAAAATATTAACCATAAATTCTCATTAATGCATAAGAGATAATAGTGAAGTCTTGTTGAATTCGTCTCATTTTATATTTAGTTAATATTAAAATAAAATATAATATTACGCACTAACACCTCAACCATCGGTTTAGAGCTTTTGATTAATTTGATCCACCCCAATTTTTAATGGGTGGTTCCTGCAGGCGGATGCACATTCCGCATGGTGCATCCGCTGCGAAATGTACATTATGTTGTATCATAATGTACATGGTTGTGGAAAGAACATATTGTTCAATTCTAATGTACATGGTTGTAGAAAGAACATACTGTTCAATTCTAATGTACACGTGTTATATTGAGCTTCTTTTTTGTAAAAATGCAAAAAGATAAATAGTAATTATTTTTTTACCATGTAATAATTTCAAATCATTTTAAACTATACTCTCTCTCTAGAATTTTTCTCTCTCTACAAGATTTCTCTCCCAAAAAAGAAAAATTGAAAACCACTTCAAGTTCATCAAACCTTAATAAAGAAATCGTTAATTTCAAACTTCTTGGTGCAAAATTGTTCAAGATGGCTGACGAAAACAAAAGGTAAGTACAATTTTGACATGCATAGTTGTTCAATTTGAGTTCAACTGGTAGTTTTTTTTGCAAATTCTTGGTGTAAATTTGTGATTATGTGGTTTTGGTGTTGCAATGAGAAACTATATGAAGTTCTTGAAGAAAACCGACCAATTATTACATTTTAAAAAAGAAAGCAAATAAATTAGCAAATTCAGTAAAAGTTGTAGATCTAAGTAATACAATGTACATTAAAATACAGTAAAACGTTCTTTTTCATATTTTATAAAGCGGATGAACATACTATAGAAACATAATGAACATATCTATATAGTTACAATGAAAAGAACATACTATTAAAATACAATGAACATATACCTTAAGTGAAAAGAACCTAAGCTACTATTAAAATAAAATGAACATATACCTAGAGTGAAAAGAACATGCGTGCTATTTAATAATGTTCTTTATCTTCATGTTATTTGATTGTTAGTATAATTAATTGTTTGTGACATAAAATTAATTGTTTATTTTAAAATGTTCTTTAAATTTTGTTTTTAGATTATGGTGGTTGAATACAAATAATATTCATTACATTATATTATCATGTTCTTTATTAATATTACGGATGTTCTTTAGATATATATAAAGAACCAAAAGCTATATGTTCTTTACAAAATAACTATATGTTCATTACAAAACAATTATATGTGATGTTCTTTATAAGATAAATATATGTTCTTTACAAAAAAAACTAAATATTCTTTACTGGACAAGTATATGTTCATTCCACTTTTTTTAAAATAAAATTGGATGCACTAAGCATCGTGCATCCGCCTGTTGGGAGAAAATTTCAACTCCGTACGGAATAAATTGCGCGCAAATCTTCCAGGGCAATTTGTACTTGCTAGTACGTACGTTTTCTTATTTTTCCTTTTCACTTTTATTACACTGCACCTCTCTATATCTCTGTCTTCCAGCGCGTTTCTGAATTCTCCATTGAAGCGGCTTTGAGCTTTCTCTCTTCCATTGAACCAGCTTCTCAGGTAAGGTTTTAGTTTTTCATAATCGAATATCAATTTTACAATTTAGGGTTTATCGATGATCTAATTCTCAGTATAATTGATTTAGGGTTCTACTAAGGTGGATTATTGAACTTATTGCAATAACTACTCAGATTATTGCGATCAATTTTGATCCTAGACTTTTTCTATTGCAATTTACGTTGATATTCTTGAACAAGAAGAATTTAATGTGATCTTTGGAGCTTAGTTTGATAATTGTTACAATTTTGGTTGCAAATGTGTTGCATACTGTTGTTTATAACCCTTTACTGTAGGACGAAACTATGAAAATGCACCTTTTTTACTTGGACCGGGGCGGCCGCGCCTTGTTGAGTTTTAGGCCTTGTTGAATTGACAATACAGAGATTATCACATGAATTCTGGTTTAAATTCATACAACTTATAATGAGTGTTTAGAGGGTACTAATGTGACTTTTGATGTGTATGAGTTTTAGGCTTTAAGGATAATTGAATTAAGCAGCTTACACCTTGTTCTTTTGATTATGCTATTGATGGAAGTAGTCATAGACCTTCCATTGTATGTGTAAAACATGCCGATGATGTTTTAGATTGCGTCCTTAGTTTTTGTATGGTGTAGTCGAGTTTGTGTTTACTTTTTGGTGCTTGAGATAGTTCAATCATGCTTTGGCTGTATATGTAACTGTGATGTTGTAATTCATGTGACTATATATCTTCTTGGCCAAATTGTATTGGACCTCTCACTTTGGTAAATCATTATGGTTAATGAGTTTTAAGGGTTGTAAACTTGATCATTTTGGGTAGCTCCATAGTATAGAAGATTTAAGGATTATGCAAGAACGCTAAGGAACTTACAAAGGGCCTAAGAGAGATTTAAAATAAAATTAACTAATAGTGTCTCTAACCAATAATTTTAATTTTTCCTCCGTTCTTTTAATATTGCACCACTTGCCTTTAAAGGAAGTTTCACAAATATTCCACCATATCCATTTTAGGAAAATTTATATCTCAAATACCCAATACTCTCTTACTAATTAATACTTGTTTGTTGTTTCTTTAGTTATGCTTACTATCACATGGGCACTTTTGTATTTTTAGCTTTCTCTCTTCTTTTTTCCCATTACCAAAAAAATGTGCCAAACCCTTATGGTGCAATATTATAAAAAACGGAGGAAGTATCTTTATTTTTGGTAAAAGATGGTAATGAATGTTTTGATGCTTGGTCAGTCCATTGAGACTATCTTATCTTAATAAGTAAAACTTAGCTGGGATCAATAGTTTTAATATGAACACTAGTGAATTAACTAACACTTTATCTGTTATTTTGTTTAACATGCTTCAGTTTGACTATATATTATCCTTCCTACTCACCTAACTCATGTGATGTGGGCTTGATCTGCCCCACCACCGTATATCACTATGGGGCCTTATTTGATTTGTTTTAGTGGGTGTTGTAAGAACATCAAACAATATTACTAGTATGTAAATAGAGAAATCAATGGTCAAAGATGTGTAGTGACAAGCACACATAGTCAAAACAAGGACATAATTACAAAATGGAGAGGGGTCTTTCTTTGAGTTAGTTACAGCTACCAATTGCACAATGATGAAGAAGGGTGGGAGAGAGTGTAGCAATTGAGATAAAAACAATTAGTTAATTGATAAAAAATGCAAGTAATTCTGCCTTTTTATTAATTGCCAAAATCCTTGTTTAAGAGAAAAATTAGGAGAGAAGGTAATGAAAGCGCATTATGTAATGAAAGGATAGGATAGAGTGTTGTTTGTTCAGTGTTCCTTAGTTATTGTTTATTAGTATAATCAGTTCAAATCAAACTCCTATATTTTGCAATCTTCAAACACCCATTCTTGAATGCATTTCATATTCTTTCATATTGAATACCACTACTTGAATGGCTTTGTAAAGAAGTATATTTGATTTATTTAAAGCCATAGAGTTTTTGCAGGAGAAAATATGGCAATGCTTGCACTTACTGATGATGTGATCTTGCCTCTTAGTACTGTAAACAAGCTGAAGCTAGAAGGATCGATGACCGATAATGCTTTGATTATTACTATGGCTTCAACTCAAAGTAATTTTTCTGAAACTTGTTCATATCTAAAATTCTAAACACTGATATTCGTTGTATATGAAATACTCTAAACTGGAAATGTTTATGTAGCATATTCATACAAATAAGATTGAATGGTTTTAGGAATGGTTCTAAGCCAATTTTATTAGACAAACCAGTTTGTGATTTTGTTTATTCGGAATTGTTTGACAATTTGGGACGTGGAGACTCATGCTATCAGGCTTTGGAGGTTTTCTGGGTCTTGAGAAGATTTAATTCAATTGTTTATTTATTTTTTTGTTGTTTTTGAAATAAATGGTCATTTTTCTATTATATATACACTTATCGTAAACAAAATATATGAATATATCAGCTTATTGTTAAAATTAGTGCCTCCTTTTCACTTGCTTGCGTCGAAGGCATTGCTGTAAAGTGGGTTGATATTTGATTTCTAATTTCTTCTACTTGTGAACTGCTGTCGCACATCTTGATCCTGAATTTGTGATAGTGTTATCTTTCAGCATCCCTTTTTGTAAAAATTTCCTCCATTTATCGCACAACATTTACTGTGAATTTTCTTATGGCATGAACTTATCAGGTACACTGCCTTTGGACCCATCATCCATGGATACTGTTATTGGTGTCTCCAAAGAACACGCCTTTCCTGCTGCTTCACTGCTTGCTGAAATATATAGAGTTTTGAAGCCAGATGGAAATGTTATCATTCATCTGACTGGACTTGCTGTTGATTTACTGTCATACAATGTGATATATTATGAAATTCTTGGTTAATGTAAATATTGATGGTTTTTGGCTTTGCATGTGTCTACCTATCCATTAAAACTTGATAAATTATTTTTGGTGATATGCAGACTCTTTCTTCTCTGGAGCGGAAGATAATTGTTGCAGGATTTTTGGAACCAGAAGCTAGCCTGCAGCAACCAGACACTTTTTCGGGAGTTCAATCTATGCAAGTTAGTGAAACTACCTTTAGTGCTAATTCTCATATTTCCTGCAAAAGTCTTCCATGCATTCTGATAGATCTATATTAGAGTTCAAAATGAGATCTTTCTGAATTATGATTGAAAAAGTGAATAAAAGTCCTTGGAGAACGAGGTGATAAATAACCTGTCTACGAGTGGTGTTGAGAATACTTGAGATTAGATGTAATCTGTCAGTAAGTTTTTTTTTTTGAGGGGATTTTGTAAATAAACAATATTCTATAATACCAGTCATAGTACATGGCTGCTTATGTGGAGCTTCATGTACTTTTTGAGATGAATGTGTAGGAACTTCTTCAAGGATAGAGTTAGGAATGTAGATGTTTGGAATGAAAGCTGGAGGATGCGATTAAGGAGAATCGACTATGTTGGTTTGAGCGTGTGAGATGTCACTGGTAAGGATGGTATGTGGTTGGGATTCTGGAGATTTCAAAAGACGTTTAGGGTGGCTCGAGATGACTTGGATGGAGGGAGTTAAAGATAGCACAAAGAAAGTGGGTGCTCTTGCTAGGCTATGGAAGCAATGATTTCTTTTAGCGGATGTGGTATCATTACATACATTTACATCTTTAAATTAGGTTGCATAATAAGTAGATCTTGTAAGGCTATTAGATAAATGATTCAGTATTCTCGCTATTTTAGTGGATGGCTCCATAACTTCTAGCTAGGGTTTAAAGAAAAATATACTCCCTCCTTCCCAATTTTGTGTTAAGTGTACCAGACTCGTCCCGCTTTTTTCTCTCTAATATTTCCCCTACACTAACAAGCATGCCAAAAGCAATGGGATGAGTAATCTGAGATGGATGGAATATCTTTTTATATTACGACTCTTGTGAGCTGGATTCTTTATTCCAAAGGTCCTTTGTTTATTAAACTAACAAGACCACTTTATGGATAACGTGGTTGATTTGTCTCGTGAAGAGTCTATATGTTTACAATTGTGAAGAAGGAAGTCATTTGATCCATGTAAATAATAGAAAAACTACATCAATACAAATGATATGGATATAAAAAATTAAGAGTTGAACATGTTACATTCGCTTGCTTGATTATGAAAACTTCTTTTAATTGGGAACATGAGTTCTACTATTCTAGAACCTATCCTTTACGCCAATGTTCTGTTCCTGTTCACTTCTTTGTCTCTCCCTCTCTCTCTGATGATTATTGATGTTGCAGTGGGTGTAAATTTCACTGATGTTGGGTTTGAGACTTCTAAGAAGTTATGGAAATTTTAGTGTCTTTGTTCTCTTCCTTATAGAGGCAAGAATAACTAGGTTCGTCATAAATTGAAAGGAATTACAGAATTCCATCCTTGAAACAAATGGATAAATGGATTTATGCGTCTTTTGTTGAATTCATCTGATGAATATATCTTGTCATAGGTTAAAGCAAGGAAGCCATATTGGAACATTGGATCTACTTTTTCCATCAAAGCCGCAAAAAGTTTACCAGAGGTTCAAATCAATGATGATATGGAATTGATTGATGAGGATTCTTTATTAACCGAGGAAGATTTGAAGAAACCACAACTGCCTTTTGGTAAGTGGTTGATATAATTAGATCCCCCCAAACACACACACACTCTCCCCTACAGGTTTCTTGGAATCACCTCTCTATTGCATCATGATTCATTTTGTCACTACAGTTGGGGACTGTGAAGTTGGAAGCACAAGGAAAGCTTGCAAGAACTGTACATGTGGAAGGGCTGAGGAGGAGCAGAAAGTTGAAAAATTGGGGTTGACAATGGAACAACTGGATAATCCTCAGTCTGCATGTGGCAGTGTATGTGTTTAATCAATCCAATTTTTGATATTTTAATGCAGAATACTTTTTATTTTGGAAGATGGCTGCAGTTTTATTTTGTGTTTAGATCTAATTGATGTTGAATAACTTATATTGCTTGTTTGCTTATTATTTGTTGTCAATATGATTGAAATTATTGTATGGCTTCCTAAAATTACAGTGTGGACTAGGAGATGCTTTTAGGTGCAGCACATGCCCATACAAAGGTCTTCCTGCATTCAAACTCGGGGAAAAGGTACATCTCTTAGTTCTCAACTTGATTGCTTCTACTCTGCTATATATATTGTTATTTACTGCTTTACTTATCCCTGTGTTTCTAGTTTCCTGCCTATTTATCAATATAAATAGGAGCTTTTTCACATTTTTAGATACGTAGTGTAAAGATGATTAGTTGCAAGTATTTTGGAATAAATTAGTATATACTTAAAATCAGTTTGTTTGGTAAGACAGAAGGGGATGGGACAGAAAAGGAAGGGGAATGAAATAAGTAGAACATTACGCTTGGATTTAATATTCTAATGGAATTGAGGAGGAATGAAAATACGCGATAAGAAAGACCTACTTATTAAACTCTTTATTATTTATCCCAAATTGGTGATTCTGGTTAAAAGGAAAGTTGATAACACGAAGTCCTTATCCAAACAAATGAATCTATTCTATACCTAGCAAGTAAACCAAAGGAATATTAGTTTTTTCTCCCCTATAGTTTCCTTTCCATTTTCTCCATTTCAATCAGTAATGGGGAAAAAAAAAAAAAAAAAAAACTGTATATTGTGCTTATAGACTTATAGTGACTTTGTGTTTTGCTGATTATAAGTTTGGTGATAACAAATACTTGGTCTTTGTAGTGGACAAGTTGTAACTTTTAATACTAATCACATGAGGAAAAGTTTAGTCATATGAGATCTTATTAGATTCGAACCTTTACTTATTGGCAATCAAAGTTATTAGTGGTTTAAACTATGCACCAGCAAACATGATAAAAGAAACTTGTCAATTAAAAAAACTGAGATAGTATATTTTATATAATCCATTATGAATGATGGATTATATAGTCGCATCACTTGTATGGTTCTTGTGATGGTGCATCATCATGATGCATATGCTCCTGTGAGGTGGGAAATCAAATTTTACTCAGAGATCTCTGCTTCATAAGCGAGTCAAATAACCTTATCTCTTCAAAAAATTAATTTTATGAAACTTCATCGTTTGATAATGTATTGTTCTAATGTGACTTCTGTAGTGTAATTGTTCTGGATCCTTCGATGTTGCAGGTTTCTTTGTCGAATAATTTCCTTGATGCAGATATATAGACATCAGCCGGATTTAGTTCAGTTGCATTTTTGTTGACAATATGCATGTTTTTAGGGTCAGAATATCGTAGATCCCTCACTGTTTAGAATGTAAGTAGTTTTCCAAGAACTTTTGATTCCCCTGGATACTGACTGTCATTTAATTTGCGAACTTGCTGATCTGAAAAGAAATACTGTCATGGTCTGATGAGAGGTTGTATTCTGTTTTGATAAGAAGTCATGTATGCCTTCATTTGACTTCTGGTCTTTACGCGGATCGTTTGTAAATCATTGTTTATGGTGATCAACTGATCATCAAGTAATGGAGAATGGTGATGCTTGTAATAGATAACCAGATAGCATGAGTTTCAATTAACAAAATTATTCTTATCGAATATAATTTGATCATGTCCTGTAGAGAGTTGGCCAGAAAATTCTCACAATTTCAAAATACCTACTGTCCAAGATCTATAATTTAAAGAGTTTGGATAACTACCCCCTTTACATTGTCAGTATTTGCTATTCATATTCAACACATATTGTACAAATTTTGACAATCCCTAAGATTGAGAAGAGTAAGGTAAAATATCTAAGTTTAAAGGAAAAGGATATTTTGATAACTTCAATTTTTGTGGGGCAAATATTTATCCTTTACCCTACTTAAATATCTAAGATTTAGTTTAAACCATGTAAAAACTAAAAAGGTTACAATTCATTTGAATATGGGCCATTAGGCCCACAACCAAGAATAATGCTAAATTTCAACTTTAGTGTACTGTAAATGGTTGGTACAAAATGCCAATGTTAATTATTGTATGGTTGTCTTACACTCTTTACATGAATAGTTGATAAGTTCATCATTATTATTACAAAAAAATAGTGGTCTAGTGAATCTAGTCATAAACCACAAGAATGTGGAGATGCGAACAATATCGAGTTTCGAGTTTCAGTGAACAACCTCAGATCAACGCTGACGCTAGTAGTTTGTTTGGGGTAGCGAGATCGAGACCACTAGTAATGTACTACTTTTGAAATTGTCGAAATATTGATTTTTTTTTTCCCCCCTATAAGGCTAATATTTATGCACAATACGGAGTACTATGTTAGGATATGCCTCGAATAAGTTAGCCTCATTTAAAAAACTATCATAGGGGACTCGCTAATCGGATAGTGAGTGGAGTTGTTGAGGTCTAGGGGTGAAGCACACTATTAAGAGGTTTGAGGATTTATGATTTACAATATCTGTTATGTAGGCTATGATTTTCTGTTTATGCACTTACATTGTTTTAAGAGAATCTTAGAGTTTAACCTAACTATAATTCGTCAATCTATACAATCTTCAAGATCAATGAAACTCTCATCTTTTTGTTAATGGACATAGCTAACTCATTGTAAGTGAACCACTGTACGTAAAATCTATGTTAATGCAATCAAGCTTATTGATTTCGTCAATGCTTCATATGTCTTTTACAAATTACAACTCACTCCCTATTCTCCAATCTAGTGTGCTCATTTCTATTTTTGTTTGTCATTATTTGTTACCTCTTTCTATTCTTGGCATAAGCTCTTGACTTATTTATTTATTTATTTATTTTTATTTTTTTTACATAAAGTTTATTATTTGAGGAAAGCAGTTGAGTGAAAAAGGTTTATTACTAGTAACTACTAATGAAACTAGTTATATCAAGTCCTTCATAGGCCCAAATGCTCGGAGGTGGATGTGGGGGAGGAGATTTAAAGTACATTTGCTACAAGTGAGCAGCAAGATGTTCAGCTACATTCTCGGCTACACTTACTTTGACAGATAATATATTATAAACATCAACTAATGTGCCTATTCTATTATCATCAACCAATCAAGTCATTAGGGGATCTGCCACTCATAAGAATTAATTGCCCTCATCACATTTCTTGCATCTGTTTCCACCACAACCTTCATTAACCCAAGTCTCAGGGCAATGATCACCCCGAAGTGAGCAGCAACTTCCATTGGTGACACCTTTCTAACTCTCCTTAATCATCGCGGCATCTACATTAACACCAAATTCATTTCTGTTTGCCGGAGATACCAACAACTATGCAAAGGAAACAAGGCTAGCTGTTTATCCATTAGCAAAACCGTTAACAGCATAGGTTGTATGATACATTTACGAGCACCCAACAAGTCTAAGCCGCGGTGGTGGCATATGCAGCGGCTCCTCTCCTTGGTTATTACTTTGGTACTAGTATGTATATACTACATAGATGACAAAATCACACCTAGATATGTGATTTTAATGCTTTCTAATATAACTTCTTATTTTTGGAAATTCATAACATTTTATATATTTGTCACTTCAAAATAGCATATCAACATTGAATAAATATCTATAAAGACAAAAATTATTCACTTAGATTGGTAGTTGAAAAGTTCTTTCATGTCACGATCACCATTAACAAGTGAAGATATGAGCTTTTAGAGCATATGAAACCTTAGCTTATTCCAAGTCAGAATTTCTGTTCTTTCCTCCTTGTCGGTAAGTTGTTTCTAATTACTTCTTTTTTACAGTTTTCAATCCATATTTAGAGAGAAATCAGAGAATATTACTGTCTTATTCAAGAAGTGCAAATTTTACAAACAGAGCTATTAGAAATTCAAGAAATTTTTTACACAAATAACTTGAAAGTTCATGTTGCCAAGAGCAAATTGTCTGGTTTGATTTTGCTAATCTTACTAAAATTAGGTAGGGATTGTTTTACCTAATGTATGTTCTTTATATATTAAGTATTGAAAACATGCAGAACAATGAATTAAGGAGTATTCTTTAATATGCTATTTATTGTGCATGTATGCTTAAGTCCAGTTACTCTAGTACATGAATATGTTACCAAGTACAAAGTACTATTTGTTCTTGTGGTTAATTTTCATGACTTTAAGGTTATGAAATCGAATCTCATCATAGACAATTTAGAGGTGATTCTTTATCTTTCGTTTTTGCTCTCAAGGGATTTGGCTTGTTAGACTTTGAATGTGATATTAAAAGGATTAAAGGAATCTAAAAACTAGAGATGGGATCATACATTTTAAAAATTGGCATTTTCAATAAAAAAAAAACTCTTTCTAATCAACTTATTTTCAATGAACTCAAAATTTAGCGTGATCGTTTTAAAAATGTAATTATTTAGAACACGTTATAAGTTATAGTATTAAATAATCGTAATAGTTTTAGCATATACGGAATAAATTACAAAGTTCCATAAGACATGATGTAAACGAAATTTCATCCAATTCTCGAACACGTCATCGGTATAAGCAATTGGGTTTCCCTTTCCCACACTCACAAGCTAGAACCATAAAACTTCTAAAGTGACCACAGAAATCTACGAAAGTTCCGTGTTGTAAAGAAGAGAGTTAGGAATCTAGTACGGGGTCCATTCCCCACAATATTGTTTGGCAAATCACACAACACACACCATCAAACTTCAAACCGATTCCTCTATTTCTTTGATTTGATTGATTATCTACAATAGGTGTGATTGGACCCCACCTCATTCAAATCAAAACAGCTCAACACTCTTTTTTATTTTATTTTTTAAAATTTATTAATTGAAATTTTAAAAATGACAGACAAATTATTAACAACTTCTTAGAAATTTCATCAATCCACAATATACTCCTTCCAAAAATCATTAGGTACACCCATTTCCCATGTGATACGGCCTTATTTGTAATTTTACAACCAAACATTTTCATAGTTGCAAATTAATTTTGCAACTACAAAGCCACCAAATTCCAGCCATCTCAATCATATTATATACAATTATAATATTTCAATATGGTAGAAATAATACAATACAAAGTATAATATAGTCCTTAATGTTAATAGTAATGTTTAGTTAATGACATGGTTGGTGGATCCCTTTCACTAATCTCCTTTTGTTTACAAAACTAGTATATATTGACAAAAGACCATATGCTTATTCTTGCCAACTCATTAATCCACTTCTTTAGCTGGGATACAAAATCTTCCCCCATTAAAACGACATCCCATGAAAGAGAAATTTTTTAAATTAAAGATTCGACAATTGTTTCCACTACAATTTAGTAGTAGTAATTTACTGTACATGTCGTGTAACTTTTTATTAGCGATAGGTAAAAACTTGAATAACATGACAACTACCAACCCTTTTGAAAGGGAGATAAAAAAAATCGTACAATTATTATATTTTGGCTATTGCCACCCCTTAGAGTTAAGGAATCGTTCCTTGGATTGAATTCGATGTTAGGAAGTCATATATCGTGTACGGAGTAATTTAATGAAACAATGTTGACAATTTCTTGGTCTAATCCTCTAGAATTGGCTTGATATGTGGAAGAAATTTGAGTGAGGATATCTTATATAAAATCAAATTCTCCTAATCTAGTGTCTAATTATACAACTAGAGTATCTATTAAGAAATAAGTGATACTGAAAATTCAGATTACTTATTTTTGGACAAAAGTCACTTCCTAGGACTACAAGAACAAAATCTACCTTGTAGCCAAAAATCCAGGAATTTGGGAACTAATCAAAAAATGGCAACAATGTAGCAGAAATTCCCTCTAATGCTGCCCAAAATTATTCTTAATTTCTTACTCATTACCCAATTCCTGCCTTTATAACACGAAATTGAATCTCGTCTACAACACTGTCTGAACTCTAAAACCTCTTGAAATTCTATGAGCATGAACTTTTATGAAACTTCATTTCTTACTCATTACAGACTTCCTACCATATTAACACGAAATTAAATCTCGTCTACAACACTGGCCGAACTCTAAAACCTCTTGAAATTCTATGAGCAGGAACTTTTATGAAATTCCTGTGGTGCATTACTTTACATAAGAGAATCCATCCTCCTATTTTTCAATCAAAAGATAAAAGAATTTCATTCTATTCACACAATACTTTACATTTCTTAAATCACTAATTTTATTTTTCTCCTATTCTTTTCTTGCTCCAGCTTTTCTAACTTTAAACAAAGGCCAACAAAAGTGAACAATTCAAAATTTCAAAAGCTAAAGTCACCAATTAAAGATGCAATACAAATTTACAACTACCCACAAGTCAATGTCAATTTTACCAAATAACAATAATAATTGAAGCCTAAATTTCATGCAAAAACACTCCAAATTAATTCCAACCACACCACCTACCTCAAATCAACAACCCAAGGGGTAAAATTGGAACAAAAAAATAGCAAACAAAATTCAATTTGACAACTTATACTTCATAGTTCATACAGTACATAACAAATTATCATTATTATGAGCAAATCTCATCTCATCTCATATTAGAAATAAAAAGAATAACTAAATATTTATTACCAATATAATACAAAACCAAAAATAAAAAGTGTATGACAATAAAATTAACATCAACAACAAACCCATCTTCAAATTCCTCTTACCTTCATTCTTTTTATCCATGTATACCAAACAAACCCCAAATCATAGAATTAATATAAAAATAAAAAATAATAAAAATTACAACATTTTTTTCCATTTTTTTCAGAAAATTAAGAAATGGGGATTAATAATAATAATAATAATAACAAAATTTAAAAAATTAAAAAAAATTCTTAGCGTCTTGCACAACGAGTGATACGACTGCAACCACGAGAGTAAGGATTAGCTTGAGCACCTGGTCGACAATTATAGTACGAAGCACCACGTCTTGAACAAGGAACACGATTCTTATTCAGCGCATTATAACTAATATAGTTATTTGTTGCTAAAATACGCCTGTTGATTTCTGAATCCATCATCATTTCATCTTCTTCATCATTCATACCCAAACATTCACCAACTGTTCCTTTACACCCAGATCCACTACTTCCGAACAACCCCATTACCGTTGGATCAAGATCCACCCCTGCATCTACGGCTGAGATTAAAGCTAAGAATAATCCAACGGCTATTATTGCTACTAGCTTTCTATTGTCGGCCATCTTTTGTGTTGGTTGGATAGTTTTCTCACTCTTACTTCTGGAAAATAGGTTGAATTTTTTCTGGGTTTGTTTGTTTGTTTGTTTCTCTCTCTAGAAATGAGGGGTTTTTTGGGGTTTGTTTCTCTCACTAGAATGAGGGACAGCTGTGAAATGGGAACGGCTAGTTTGAGGGTGGAAGATGAGTATTATAAGTAGCGGTTTTGTTAGGGATTTGGGCTTGTTTTTTGGATTATTTACCAATATTGCCATTTAAGAAAATAAATTTTATTTAATTGAATTACAAAAAAGAAAAAAAAAAAGAAGAAAAGAAAATTGTGTGAGAGGTGGTAATTGGTAAGTGAAACGTTTGACGTTGGACTGAGGACATTTCAATAATTTAAATTTTGATGTGTGATTTTATTTTTTGGTTTTTTTTTTTTTTTTTTTTTTTTTTGTAAAGGGAGATATTAACATGTGCAAGGATTGGTGTAGTGTGACATTATTAAGGTAAATTATTAAGAAATTTAATTGACTTTGTTAATTTACTAAATTTAGATCTTATGATATTATAAATTAATTAAATTAAATTACAATTGGGGAATTATGCTGTTTCAACAACGATTTTTTATAGCATCAAATGTAGCACAATTTTGAAAATTGACTTGT
This sequence comes from Chenopodium album, assembly GCF_948465745.1. Taxonomy (NCBI): domain Eukaryota; kingdom Viridiplantae; phylum Streptophyta; class Magnoliopsida; order Caryophyllales; family Amaranthaceae; genus Chenopodium; species Chenopodium album. Next base: position 7,212,310 of record NC_137855.1, read on the forward strand.
GAGTAAAATATTACGAGATTCAATTGACTTTTATCATGTGGAAATGATATGCCTTTCAAAAAAAAAAAAAAAAAAAAACTACCAATTCGTAAATGATTAACGTATTTATATGCAAATATGTAGGACTACATTTAAGGGTGTATTCAGTTCACCTTTAAAAAAAATTAGACTTAGGGCTTGTTCTCTTCAGCTTAATTTTAGTTCAGTTCAGCTCAATTCAGTTCAGTTCCGTTCAGTTTTTAATTCCCTTTTCTCATAAACAATTCATTTCAGCTTATTTCAGTTCAGTTCAGCTAAAATTAGTTCAGTTCAGCTCAATTCAGTAAATCAAAAGAGGCCCTTTTAGAATTTGATCAGGGGTAGATCAAATCATGTGTGCATATAATATCAAAATTAAAGATAGCCATGTCTAATAAGATAAGTTGACTTAATTTTAGCCGTAATTTTATTTTTTGAAACAAGCTGTAATCTGAACTTGAGTTACCCTTATTAACATTTATCAAAACTTATCTAAAATTAATAGTGAAAATGTTTGACTAAGTAAAATAATTAACTCATTTTTTGTATCATACAATTTCAAATTAATACAAGGAGATGTATTAATTGCTTGTGTGCAACCTATATACATTGAGTACCATTTTATTTTAACAAATTTAGGTTTAAAGTTATGATAAAATAGAGAGGAATAGAAAATAATTGGAATAGAATTGCTTACCTTCTTATTGAAAATAATTGGGAATATATAGAGTTACAAAGATATCAGAAATTAACTAAAATATAAAAGATAAATATAAGGAAATATTCTATCAAATCTCCTAATATACGATAGTATCTCAATACCCCCCCCCCCCCTCAAGTTGGAGCATGGGGATCAAAAATGCCCAACTTGGAGAGAAGATAATCAAATTGTGCTTTCCCAAGTGCCTTTGTAAAAATGTCAGCAAGCTGTGAAGATGTCAAAACATGAGAAGTAGATAGCCACCCCTCAGTAATAGCATCACGAACAAAGTGACAATCGATCTCAATGTGCTTTGTACGTTCATGAAAAACCGGATTCTTTGCAATGTGCAGAGCTGCCTCATTATCACAAAATAACTTAATTGCCTTTGGATGTTGCACGCCAAGACTCAATAACAAAGCCTTCACCCATTTTAGCTCTTTAGAACACGAAGACATGGACCTATACTCGGCCTCCGAAGAAGAGAAAGAAACTGTTGGTTGCTTCTTAGTTTTCCATGAAATAGGAGATTTTCCAAGAAAAACTAGCCAACCAGATAAAGAACGTCGAGTAAGAGGACAAGCAGCCCAATCTGAATCACACCAACCCTGCAGAGTTAAATCACAATCAGAGCTTAATAAAATACCCTGTCCAGGAGTCCCCTTCAAGTATCGAACTACCCTCATTGCAGCATCCCAGTGTTCACTACGAGGTTGCTGCATAAACTGAGTCAAAATATGAACTGAATACGCCAAGTCAGGGCGTGTGACAGTAAGATAAATCAATCGACCAACAAGCCGTCTATAGGACTCTGGATCAGAAAGAAATTCGCCGGTGGCCAATCCCAATTTGTGATTTTGCTCCATTGGAAAACCACTAGGCTTTGCTCCTAACAAGCCTGTCTTAGAAATAATATCCAGAGTATATTTTCGCTGACACAAGAATAAACCCGCAGAGCTACGAGCCACTTCAATCCCCAAAAAATATTTCAAAGGACCTAGATCCTTCATCTTAAAACAGTCACATAAGTAGGCCTTAAAAACAGTCAATGCAGCGGAATCATTCCCAGAAATAATCAAATCATCAAAAGCTTAAGCTGATGGTTGAGGCCCAAGAATATGTTTTATACTCTATCACTCCCCCTCACATGAAAGGCCCTTTGGGCTTGAAATGTGGATGCAACACAGGTCCACCCATACCTGGTGCGAATTAATTCCACTTTGAAAGAGGTGCGGATGAGATTCGAACCCGTGACCTTTGTGTCACGCTGGCTCTGATACCATGATAAAATAGAGAGGAATATAAAATAATTGGAATAGAATTGCTTACCTTCTTATTGAAAATAATTGGGAATATATAGAGTTACAAAGATATCAGAAATTAACTAAAATATAAAAGATAAATATAAGGAAATATTCTATCAAATCTCCTAATATACGATAGTATCTCAATAAGTTATTATATTTTGATTGAATAAGTGTCGATTAGCTCTAGTAAAGAACCATTAAAAAGAGTAAGGTTGAGTCATGTTCAAGTTATGTTAAATTATTGTGTACATACAAATTAAGTTTTAAATCAAGTCACTTTTAAGTTAATCAAATCTAGCTGAATCGGATTAATTTTTAACATCTGTGTGATTTAAATTGATTTTTTGTTTTTTTTTGACCCGATCATTTAAATTGATAATCTTAGTAAAGTTTTGTGATTATTGAGGAGGTTAGGACTTTAGGAGGGAGAGGCGGCGTCAAGGATAATTTGATAATTTCAGACCTTTTAGCAAGGGGGCGAGCATATTCTTGAGAAGCAGTTGTAATTTTGGTATATTTAAAAAAACAAAAATTGATAATAGAGTATTAGTTGGAGATTTTTAAATTAATAAAAAGAACTCCAAACTTTGGAATTAGTCCAACTGAAAATGACGTTCCTACTGCCTTTTAAAATTGGGAAATTAAAAATGATGTACTGTCACAACTCACAAAGTTATGAATTCGAAAAGAAGATATGTGAAGCGGTCTCATTAGTTGAGAAATGGTAAATTTGTTTGAAGAGTTCATCAGATTTCAGATATGAACTACTGCTGTACTACATGTCTACATGTATGTCACGCAATCCGTGAAGCTTGACGAGTATTATCTTAATCGAATTGTCAATTTTATAATACTACCTCCGTTTCATATTATTTTGTAAAGATAGACTTTTTTCCTCTCTACTTTATGTTAAATCATTGCAATTATTACTCCGTGATGAACTTAGAAAAATTGATCCGATTTACATTAGCGGTATAAAAACTTGTGATTTTAGGTTTGATAGGTATAAAAATTGACAAAATCTGATCAATTCAAAAGTAGTAAGGATGAAGTATGTAGAATAGAATTGAATACAATTGTTCATTTGAATTTATGACTCATAGTTCAAATATGGTCCAAAAACCCCAAATCAAATAAATGCAAACACCACACTTGCTAAAGGATTCACCAAAAGAGGATTAAACTAGTTTGTTTTTGATTTATAATGCTCAATTTCATATGCAAAGAAGTTTAATTAAGAGTTCAGTCATCTTAATAGGCGGTCATCCTTGAATCTATCCAAACAAAATTGACTCCTAAAGAAAATCGATCTCTTCTTCAAAAGCAGTAATTGTAAAAATAATAAATGGAGTAATTACATTTATGCTCTTTTAGTCTTTCCTATTATTTAAAAATACCGAGAGAATTATATCCAACAAAAAATAAAAAACACAGATAAACTATATGTTTGTCTACATTTTTACCTACTTTAAATATTCATGAAGAACTTTGAAGCCATAGTTATGAAAAAAAACAAAAAAATATATCTAATATAATTACATGCCTAATCCTTATTTTTGATACATGAAAAGTCAAAAGATGTAATTATTTTAAAGAAAGTGTTACTAATCTAATTAGTTGTCATCACAATATATAAACAAGAATTAAGAGAACAAAGTATTAGTCAATCACATGTTGATGATGTGAGAAAGACCTTTATTAATTATTATAAACAAGAAGTAGCACAACATTATAAAAAACCAAGGAGATTACAAAGAAAATACCAATTCTCTACAAATAATACCACAACAATAGTTGTCTAACGCGTATAAGTTTATAAAATGCCAATTCTACCCACCAACAACCAATCCACCCAACTTAATTTAGTCATTCCCCATTTTAACCAAAAAAGTCAAAACAACAACTTCATCCATTTAATAATGCACATAATCCATCAAATATTCTAGGTGACATATTTACTACGAGTAAAACATAAATCATTAGTTAAGGAATATTGACACATAAATCATAACCACGAAGAAGAAGTGGTAAAAAAATTTATAAAAGAGGTTAGTAAAAGTAAAAGATTTATTTGGTAGATAGAGCCACAAAGAATAAATGTTTGTAGCCGATATATAACCTCATGTATTCAGGATCATCCCAAATTAAACTAGTTGACATATACAATACAAGATAAGAGACTAATAGCAATAATCAGAGTTCAGAAATTATAATATACGGAGTGTAAAGTATATAAACTAACGTATATGTTACCATCGTTTGAAATTAACTGTCACGTTAACAATGTAATCTGGATCTTTAACGTGACAACTAAATACGGACAGACCGATCGAGCCGTAATTAAAGATTCAACCCCTTCTACAACGAGAGATATTACTACACCCACGTTTGTAGGGATTAGCTTGTGCACCTGGCTTGCAATTGTAGTAAGAAGCACCACGTCGAGAACACGGCGTTTTATTCTTGTTCATTGCACCGTAGCTAATGTAGTTTGATTTAGCCTTTAAAATACGCCGATTAGTCTCCGAGTCCACCATGAACTCCGACTCGTCAAACTCGTCCCCCACCGTGCACTCCGCCAACGAACCGGTGCAATCGGGTTGACTCAGCAATTTGGGATCTACATCAACGGTCAGGATTCCTACAACAAAGAAACTAAGGGCTAGGATTAAAATGAGACATTTTGGACCGCCCATAACATAAAACCAATTTTTTTGAAGCTATTATTATGATTTGTGTTGTAAATGTTTTTAAGAGGAAAAATTGTATTGGTGGGTTAGAGATATATAGTTGCAAAATAAATTAATGATTGATTGTAAAATGAAAAATCTGTTATTATCATATGGCTTGCATGTCTTCATGTAATGCTTGAGCACTAACTTGCAGGCCTTGCTACAAATAACATTTTATACTCCATTAATCATGTGAAAATTGATGAGTTGCTATATATGATTTCGTAAAATATTATTTGTGAGTCTTTACTAATTACTACGGAGTATAAAGTACGAAGTATAAATTAGACTTATAGAATACGTAATATAGTTACTCGTATTATTTTTAGAATTGAAGTTTTAGACTTTTAGTATATTCTCTTCCTAGGTGATGGTTTAACAAGTTTACGTATTCAATTTGACTTAGTGGCAAGGCATGAAACCTTCATGTATGTAATGCTTATAAGGAGTTTACTTTTCAACATCAAAGGATAGTTGTTAAATATGGGTCTGGGCCGCATCCGTCACGGGAGAGTGTAAGTCCACCACTTTACAAGACCAAGGAGGTTCCGCCTCAAAACCATATGGCAATGAGGGGAGTAGCCCCTTAGCCTTATATTGTGGTGGTAACTCTTGAATTCTTTCAATGTGGGATTTCATAACCACTACATTCCCCCTTTAGTGTTTAGTGTGGGACAAGAAGAATGCTCACATGTGGGTTGTTCATGGGCTCAACAATAGTAATTGCATATAATTGTAATTATTAATTACGTTTCCTTGATCATTATGATAAATTAGTAGGAGTAATTGAGTAAACGAATTAGATTTAGCAACCGAAAGACAAGCTATTAAATACGACAATATGAAATGTCGTTAAAGTAAGAAACACTAGTTTAATTACCATATTTTATTGCACTTAACTTCTAATGTACATCTTTAATGTCCTTTTTTTTTTACTTCATATATAATTTTTAATTATGATTTTGCTAGGGGAAAATCAATAACTTTGCACAACATGATCAATCATTCCATCCCCTAAAATTTATAAACTAATTAATCAATATATGCTCTAATTTAAGCTAATAACATTAACAACTTTAAAACTATGTATGGTGTTCTTTGTTTATCGATTTTCATTATTGTTCTTACAATTGTAGTTACGAGTAAATGTACGCATGCATCATGCATATAATTAGAATCGAGTTTATAAAATATAATGCACAATGCAAGTTAAATGGGAAAATTATATGTTCCCTCCATTCCATTTTGTTGTTCTTACTTTATTTTTTTGTCGTATAAAAAAAATTCAAATTATTACAACAAAAAGAACAATAAGAGTGTTCAATGAAAGTCAGCAAAAACTACGGGATGATATTCCAATTTACATATTATAGACTGCCGTAGTTTCACAGTCAACGCCGTATTTGCACGCGGTCGATGATCTAGTCAACCTTATAAAGCACCGCGGAAATTATAGATGGAGATATCTTCTTGTGATTGTATGACACGAGGAGCTTTGTATAGTGCTAGGACTTAATCCACCATTAACTAAATTAAACTAAAATAACTAAGGTGATCGATTTAAACTAAAGATTAATTGGATAGAGGTGAAATAGTAAATTGGAATTCAAAAATAAATAAAAATTAGAGGGTTATCCGGTTGTAAGTCATCAACAATAAGTGTTGGCTTTAATTTCTAAGAATTTAAGCTTACAATCGATTATTTATAAGCTAATTAAGACTAATACTTAGGGCCTGTTCTCTTACGTTGAAATTCAGTTCAGTTCAGTTCAGCTGAGTTCAATTCAGTTCAGTTCAATTCAGCTCAATTCAGTTCAGTTCAGTTCAGTTCAGTTCAGCTCCTAATTTCCTTCTCTTATAAAATATTCAGTTCAGTTCAGCTGAGTTCAGTTCAGTTTAGTTCAGCTCAGTTCAGCTGAGTTCAGTTCAGTTCAGCTGAGTCAGTCAATGTGAACAGGCCCTTAGTATGAATTGTGTAGGTTTGCACCTAATTTTGTTTAAAGTTTGCATAATTAGAAATTATTGCCTTCAATTGTCGTGATAACATACGATAAGAAGTTATCTTTTGCGTATTTCCTCAAAAAAAAAAAAAAAAAAGTTATCTTTTGTGTAGGCCGGCTTTTTAATTAGTTGCGCCTTCAATGTAGAACTAGACCATTAAATCGCATATTGGTACATTCTTGCGTCATTTAATTATAAATATTTTGGTACAATTCTTAGGCTGAATAAAAACTTAAATCATCTTGCACCACATTTTTCTCTCACACCATATCTCCGTTCTCATGCATGAGATTGATAGTTGGGTGCTCTCTCCCTCAATTACAAAGTTATAATTATTTGATAATCGCTTTATTACGTCTTGATTTGACATTATTTTCGAAACAACCTACCCCTTATTAAAATCTTAACTACACATACTTAAGAAACTTATTTGTTGATGACGAAGGAAGTATAATGTAAACCGATTTAAATGTTAAGATCTAATGGGAAGAATAAGGTTAAGCATGATGAATAAAGAACCCTTTCACGATCTACGAACCCAAGTAGATAAAACAAGAAGAAAGAAGGATTAAGGTGAACGAGAGAACAATTACATACCAACCCTAATTGTCTATATACGGTGAATGCTATAAGAACAATTACATACATACCAACCCTAATCTTCTATGTATTGGCCTAAAGCAATCTTGAAAGCTTAGACACCCTTTAAGATCTTTTTAAAATTCAATTGCATATAACTAAACATTAAATTTATATTGCCTAGTCAATCACTCTGTATAGTAAATTAGAAATCCATCTAGTAGAAAACTCAAATTAAATCACTAACACTACATATTGTGTACAATTTCTTATAATTTAATACAAGTATATTTTAATGTGCACCTCTTTTTCTCATTTATTCTTTATCATTTTCAAATAAAATTATACTTTGTATGATATTAATATAAATATTCCATTATTATTTTTAATTAACAACCTGATCATCACGCCAGCAAAGGCTACTTTGGTAGATATACTAACCAAGAACATCAACTTGGTAATTTATGTAATAATAGTAATGTAATAATGGTAGTAGTTAATTACTTGAATTCTATCTATTATGAATGCGTAGTTTTTCTGTTATACCTTCTTTAATTTATTCTTTCTAGCTACTAGCTATTAACTTTAATAATTAAGAATAACATACCTCAACGGCTCAACTGCAAGTCTACAGCAATTTTTGGTGGTTTGTTTTAGTGTCCTTATATTATTTTTCAGGCAAAAAGAGCAATAGATGCATATAAAATCCAACATTAATCATCAAATCATATGATAATGTTTTCAATTATTGTAACAGATATTATTAGGGTGCCTATAACAATATCATTAGGCTAAGACATTTGAAATATGAAAGTTCATACATGATCACCCGTAACCATGATCAGATAGAAAGTCCGCTTTACAAGTCTAAATGAGGTTCCATTCTAAAACTATATGACCTGGCAATAGGTAATAAAGTGCTTAAATCTCTCTTCTTTTCTTAATATGAGACACTTATATGTGTCGTTTGGAAACGTTATTATATTTCAACAGAACTCTTACTGTATATACAATCAAATTTATGTTAGTTATAAATTAAACTTAGGTACTCTTATTAACGTTCGTCCAAACTCTGAACTTATACTGCACAACAAATGGCACCTGAGAGGGCCACCACAAAAATATCACCTGAATTTCCAAATAAATTCCAGTCCTCTCTGAAGAATTAATAGCGTAATTAGGAAATGGCAGCTTTGTAATAAAAGGAGCAGAAATTGGGCGTTTATGTGGAAGCTGGGACAACTAATTCATTGCATTTTCCTGCATTTCAATTAAAACGCGTCTCCACTTTTTTAGTCATGCATATATAGTTACTTCAAATTGTTAGTTACATGCGGGTAGATTACTGTATATAAACAAGCCTCCACTTCCCAACTACTATAAATAGCATAGTTAAATCATTTTATTTTACATTTTTGGTAAACACAGTGTTAGAGGCCTGTTCAGATTTATTAAACTGAACTGAATAGAGCTGAAATGAATTGTTTATGAGAGAAGAAAATTAGGAGATGAACTAAACTGATTGAAGCTGAACTGAAATTAAGCTGAAAAGAACAGACCCTGAGTTAAAAAGTGTCAGCCTAAATCATTCTTTTAGATAAAATAAAATGATATTTTTTTTTTCTTTGAAGGATAATAAAATGGTATATTGGAATAATAGAAAGTTCCCATAGAGTCCTTAAACACAAAAGGGCAAAGAATTACAAATAAGTTGTGCGGTTGTGTTCTCACTTGCACACCATGCAAACACAACACAGATACGGAGTACCGTCTAGATATTATAAACGACGACCAGAGAAAGTCAACATGCTTTGATGTCGCTCCCTCACAAAGTGCTAATGAATTAACTTTACACCTAATTTGTAAAAGCATAAGCCAAATATGTGTCGTCCTAAGAGCAAGTTTAGCCCCAAGACTTGGGGTGACATCATCATTTTGAGTCTTAAGATTTATACTTAAGACTTTTTCCATTTTTTTTCAAAAATCTCAAGTAAGTCTCAAGTTGAGTCTTGAAATTTCAAGACTCAACTTAAGACTTAAGATTGGGACCCACTTCACCCACTTCTATTTTATTTTTATTATATATTTTTTAAAATTTTTTTTTAACACTTTTCTACATATAGTATGTCAAATATTTAAGTCTTAGGGCTAAAGTGATAAATTTGTGTAAGTCTTAGTGAGTCTTAACAAGAATTTGATGACATCATTTTCAATGGGGATCACCGAATGATGTCAAATCCAAGTCTTAAGAGTTGGGGCTAAACTTGCTCTAAGAATTTTTTCTTGAAATAAAATTTGAAAGACGCAAATGAAAATCAACAAAAATTGTTCTCATTTTTACTTTTCTCCTTTCTCTATCTCTTGCTTTACTTCACAATTTGTTCCTCAATTTTTTTTTTTATTGATAAACTTGTGTATTTCACGGGTCATATAAATAGTAATGATAATAAAGCTAAATTTGAGCCCCTAATTTGAACAAATTTATAAATTGAATTTATCACTTGTATAATGTTATACATACTTCCTCCATTCCTTTTATAATTTTCTTTAAACCATTGAAAGAGTGCTTTGATTTCAAGTTAAATTAATCTTAGTCAAGGCTTATTCTCATTTACTAAACTGAGCTGAATTATTTATGAGAAAAGGAATTTATGAACTGAACTGAACTTAAATTGAGCTGAAGAGAACAGACCCTTGATAAATTTAGGAAAAGGGAATTTTTTTTTTTTTTTTTTTTTTTTTTTTTTTTTTAAGTAGGGTATTATATTTGGAGAAAATAAACAATTGAAAAGTCATTATTTTTATAACAATTGATAAATGAGGAATTACATTCTCCAATGGACTTTAAAAAAAATAAATAATTAAAAAAATAAAATTAAAAAAATAAATAAATAAAAACATTATACAGTGGAGGAAAACTAATTAATGAAGTATAGACGTATAGTAAAAATACAAGGATAAATCTTTATCACAATGCTTACTTGAGAAATTTATTGGCGCCATAATTAGTACTTTATATAATCAATTAATCGCAACATATAGTGCCACATGATTCATAATCAAACACATTTTCAATTTTCATACATGACTTGTCTTCATTCACTCACTATTTCAAATGTACAATATTCTTGTATTACGTTATTAGAGCAATAAATACAAGATAAAGCAGATAAATTTTTTAAAATTTAATCGATGACCTAGGTAGAATTTCAAATACCACATCCAACCAACCCGATGATGTAGCAAGATTAGCAACCACAAGAAAAATGTACAAGTAATTAGTACTCCTAATAATAACTCACTCCAATTAAAAGAAACTGATCGTCTTTCTAATTTGGTTTGACCCATTTTATTGATCATATATGCTTATAGATTCAAGCTTATTTTGTTTTCTATTTTTATTATCTTAAAGGTACAATCTATTCACTTGATTTTACTTATCAAAATTAATACTCCGTATTAGCTTATCGTACTTATTAATATCGCAAATAAATGACTTATAATTGTAAGAATTGTCAAAATTTTGGGAAATGTATTGCAAAATGCCCTTGGGATCCCACTTACTTATGGTCAGATGGAATCAAACACACCTTTGACATAGGTGGAAGAACCGAAAGAGCCCCTCTAGCCATTAAGCTAACCTTGATTGTCTAAGGTGAATTACCTATTCATGTTCACAACTAAAAGAATCAATTTTAATCAATTTTAAAATGTACGTAGTACTATTTATCGTAATAAATTTAAACACTTAATAATGAATATACCTCGAGATAAATGTTTACTTGCACATGAAATATATTTAATGGTAAAGCTGCACCATAGTCATTTATTTATTTTATTTCAGTACACAATTTTAATTGAATTAATTAATTATGGTCATTTTTGAAATGAAATACATCTATACTACGGAGTATATAATAAAAGGCGTTCCTTTTAAAGAAATGGTGTCACGTGACACTTTTCAACGTATATGACACCATGTCATAATGCCACGTCGCTATTCAAAGTACATGCGACATGTGAGCTTGTAACTTCATTTAACAAAATAATAAGTTATGGTTTTATCTAGATTCGAACTTGCAACCTCCAACAATTAAATGTTCCACACTTAAGGCCCGATCTGATTTACTGAACTGAACTGAACTAAATAGAGCTGAAATGAATTGTTTATAAGAGAAGGAAATTAAGAGCTGAATTGAACTGAATTGAACTGAATTAAGCAGAAGAGAACAGACCCTTACCATCTTAACCAACTTTTTATTAGTATTTTAAGTTTTACATAATTTTTATTATATATTCTTTTCAAGTTAGAGGTTATTAATTTATTTATTCTTCACAAGATTATAAAATAAATACATAGGAGGTAATAAAAAAACCGTAACATCCGAGATAACGCACGGATTACACACTAACTATACCAACAGTTGAATATTATTATCAAATTAAAGAAGTACAAACTAGCAATCCGGAACATTTTACGGGACACACACCAGTTTTGAATGAAAAGGAAATATGTGAATATATGACTAGATGAGAAAGATAGTGAAGCCACATGATAGGAGAAAGGGAATAAGAAGCTTTAGAAGTGGGCCCACAAAAGAAGTTTGGGCCAGATTTATATAATAACTGAAGATTGGGCCCCACTTATTCTATTAACAACGGCTTCAATGCTGTTAGCGCGTCTTAAGCCCAGCCTTTATTTATCCCAGCTGTCTTTTATTCACTTGTATTCCATGATTTTCGCCTGTCTCTATAATATTCTGGACCTATAAATAAAAACTAACAAGTATCTATTTCTTAATTAATTTTAATTAGCCTAAACAATATTTATAGTGATTACATGCATGTAACATGATACTTCCAATGAAGAAAATATGCATGTCAAATGATATCTTTTTTTTATGAACTCAATAACATTCAATGAAAGAATATAATGTGGATAAGTTGGAGAGGAAAATTTTGATGAGAATTGTTGTTATCTCTTTTGTTATTTTTATTTTTAATTTTATTTTTTTAAAAAATGAAACGCTTTGTAATTTATACTATTCAAATATAATACACGTGATTTTTTATTGGGTGGTGATATGAAATTATAGTTATGTAGAGTCTTATTATTTTATATAGTAGAGTACATATTAAGTCATGGTAAACAATTTGAACAATCATATACAATACGAAGTAATATTTAATGAAAACTGTACGCAAATAAAAAGATAAAATCTAACGATTTCTTAAACAAGCTAATACTCTAATAGTCATACTGTCAATCTGTCATCCTTAATAAAGTCTATACTTGTACTCCATATTTCGTATGAAGTAGAGTACTAATCATTTATAAATACGTAAATAAGCAGTGAGTATTTCAACTTATCATTGACCCTTAAAGATATGGGTCCACATTTCATAATATCGTTGTCTGAAATCTGTTTACTAATTTCAATTGTGGGAAAAATACTCTCCACCAGCTCCAACAGTTGTTAATTGTTAGCTACACAAATCTGGATTCTGATCTTCTAAATCTAATTAGGAAGTATCTATCTTTATTTAAGAAATTTTGATAATCTAACTCTTTAATTACTAGTCATACTTGTACTCAACTTGTAATAGTTGTAACTTGTAAGTATATTCCAAACAATTAATGTGACAACTAACTAAAACTAACAAAAGTTGATATAATTGATTGGTCCATATATTTCATCTATTTGATTTTATTGTTATGTAACTAGTTTAAATTATATCATCAAAATCAGGATCTTGAAAGGAGAAGATACTAAGAGTTATTCAGCGATTGTGTTTTATAGTTTTAATAATTGAGAAACTATTACAGCAATTATTAAGTGAAATTGTGTTGTACGATTTAATATAAATGATTGAGAAAGGCTATTATTAAAAAAAAAAAAAAAAATGGATACCACAAAAATGTCAAAAATTAATCATATTGGAATTTCCATAAGAAAATTAGAATACTACTGGTAACATGTAAGAGGAAAGTTCCCCAAAAAAAAAAAAAAAAAAACCTTAAAAAGCTTATTCAATTTTGTGAATAGCATATGATTGAGTTGCATATGATCTGACAAAATTTCAGCCGTAAAGTTCATTGGAACAGTGCTGAAACATGAGTATATAAAACACCCTTTCTACAAATTTTGTTTCATAAAAAGGTTACAATACAAATTCATGTCGACATTTCCGGAGAATCATATACGGAATATATTCACAATAACTAGTTCAGCTCATCGTATCATTCATATGGCATATCATTAAAAAACATATACTTCTAATAACAAAATTAAGGTGCATCATATATTTATATGATCATGAATCATACAATCATACCTAAACAAGAGCAATGCTAGGCATAAAATTCGTTGATTTTCGAAAGATATGTAGCCATTAATCTCTTGACATCTGCTGTCACAACCTACAAGAGAAAATATTTCCATTAGAAAACTGCAGAAACGCATAATTAAGGCATTCTTCTGTTCAGACAAGTAAAACAATAGCACTTGCATGTAATATACAGAGTACTTTTCCTAGATGCATACATCAATAACCAAAGAAAAATAAAAAACAAAGAGCTTTCAAAGGCCAGCACCTAGAACAATATAACAAATCTTTCTTCCTTGGATGTCATCAGTTCAGAACATCGGATTATAGCGAAGTTTCAGAAGAAATATAACATCAAAGTTCATAAATAAGGCCAACAGCAGGAGAACCACTACTTTAATTGTAGATTATCTGAAATGATGACATAAAAGAGAATAAAAAGATGTTACAATTGGTAATAAATTGATAAGGACAGTTTGACAAAGTTTTGTTCTTCCTAGAAACTTCATCATCAATTTTCAATGAGAGTGTATTTTCAACGAGTGTGTGTAATCTGTCTTCGTCATGCATGATTCAAAAACCCCCATTTGATGCAGCCTACCAATATAAATTCATTACCTCCATGATCTGGCAAACATCAACACAAATAAAAGTTGCTATTGTACTCACCTACATGATTTTGGACTTGACAAAGATACCATTCATACTAATGCTTAGAGAAGTGCTTACTATATACTTTTACTAAGAATAAAAAAAAAAAAAATCATGAAGTTTGAATTTAATGTTTTGTACTCCGTATTTCTTAATCAAAGGATGGAGGGTCCTTTTGCCTTCATTCTGTCGAAACAAGAAAACGCCATCTTTGTGGAGAAACAGATATAGCATAAGAGAAAGATACATGAATGGATAATCAATGTATTGTATTGCTTAAGTTATCTTAATACAAATAAGAGCAGATAGCTGCATTCTGTCAGTATGACTTTAAGCCTCCTATCTTGACTAAACTTGTATAACAATACAGAAGCCAACATTCCATTCCCTCATAAGGTAACAGACTAACAAATCAGGCAAAATTCATTTTTTGTACTTCATATTGGTTCACGTTCAAATAAAAAGCTTTCCAATTCTATGTAAGAAAACTAACTGTTCAGGGCTACTGGGAGTATGACTGATAGAAGCTGTAAGCATGTCACAATACATTGTTTCATGAGAATGGAGCAAAGAACTGGGAGATGCCTAGTTTATGCGAAAAGGTAGAGCATCATAGATGCCCAAAAGAACATAGGAATTATTTTGAAAGCAATTTATCTTATAGCCAGCACTTGAGAATTTCAACCGAGGAAGCAAATATACTTGGGACTCAAGGGAATGGAAAACAAGTTTTGGGGTCAGACAGAAAATTGAGAAAGCATTTATTTGGACTTGAGTGGAAAACGTTCTTTGATGAGGCACTTGCTCAAACCTTTAGGCATATGTATTAACCAGACACAAAATTGTGATGGATAGCATTTTATGCAAAATCTTGTAAGAAAATAAAATAAATAAAATTCATGAATTATATTGCATCACAAAGTTGAAGTATAGACTGCATATGGTCATGTATATGTGTGCTTTCACATTCAACAATACATAACTATGTATAATTAGCAATAACCAATTAAGGATGATTAAAGATCAATCAATCAACTCAAAGGAAGAGACAATTGGCTTACAATAGTTAAAATTGAAGAGTGGTCACCCATTACTATCATTGTTCTTCGTAGTATGGTGGTGTAGACTGTACGCACATTTCATTGTCTTCTTCATCATCATCCTCATCTGCATCTACCCAATTCCTAGGATGGCGCTGAGAAAAGCCTTCCCCCTTTTCTTGCAATCCTGCAATAATGATTATATTCAAACTTTTCGATACATGAATTTAGTTTCGAATTGCAACATTTAAAACATTAATATACCTTGATGCGTCACCCGTTGAACAGTTTCCATATGATGGGAGCTTAAAGGCTTAATTAAGAAAACCCAATCAAAATGTGGGGAATAATTTCAACCTTTGTTAAACATCATAATATACTCCCATGAGGGGGGTTTTATAGAGCTAATAGCTAGATTAATAATAATGCACTCATTATAAATTTTTCTACTGCTTATTGTTGGACTCTGTTAGACTAAAATAGCTGAATGGTAGTTGAAAGCAAAATAGCAGCTTGTTGAGCGATGGAAAGTTCCCAAGCTAGTTAAACAAATTAGAAATCCTTAGGAAAGCTCACTGTTGAATCAGCTTACAAGTTTGTTACGAGTATGACACAAAAGATTTTATTAAAAAAATTTCAAATACAGTGTTACATACAAGTGTAGGTGATTTAAAACAAGTCGCATAGCTAGCTCATATATTTTGAAGCTGTTTGCTAAGCATAATCAACATACACACTAGTCCATAAGTTAGTTACCTGATTCAACAGGTGCAGCATTACATACCATAGCAATAAACTGTGTAATCAGGCTTGCTGAACACACCTAACTGATTCTAATAAATTAATGATGAAAATTGGAGCAACATGTCAGTTATTTAATGATGAAAATTGGAGCAACATGTTAGTTAATCAACTAATTCTTATAGAAATGATACCACATATCATTTATAGTCATGCATACATACAATCAGCTCATGTGACTCATATCCCAGCAATTAGTGGTGAAAATTAGAAATAAAGCATATGGAAAAATCAAATAAACCAGAAGGTATAAATATTCAAAGGTATGGGAGTAGTACAAAGGATACGAATTTGGACCACCAGCGGCATTTTCTCCACCAGGGGGATGCTCTGAAATTTGCATTTCATCAAATTTTTGAAGTTCCCTCTGCTCATTGGAAGTTGTGTTTCCTTCACCTTGAACCGGCCTACTGCCACTGCCACTGCCACCAACAGATTTGGGACCACTTGCTGTTTTGTTTCACAACCAAGTTACTGTGACTGAATTTTTTTTTTCTTTATAATTTCAATTATATAGGTTTCAAGGGTGAATCAACATATACCTGAAAGGTCAGACCATATTTTAGTATGTTCAGATGCATGAGCAGAGGCCTGTACCCTTGATCTTTCTTGCTGAGCTTCCGGTCCTGTCTCATTGTTAGGCCTTCTGTTCAAGGCTCCATCTGATGGAACAGGCCCAATTGGATTTCCTTCATGCAGCTGTGATGTAAGCATTGTTGCGAGAACAAGCTTGGCATCAAAGTTTGAGGTAGATCCATCATCATCCAAACCAAATTTGGGTGTCATCAGAATAGGCCTGTTTCAACAGAAATATCACCAATCAACTCATATTTATTTTTACAGACTACAAGAGTCTATGCAATTTGCAAAGAGAATAAAAAGTGACATATTAATAGTGTAATAATATATTAATCTCTGCACAACATATGCTGAGAAGCCTTCAGTTGATAAGTCAAAATCATATAAGATCATGAAGTATTCATTTACCATAGAATCTTAAAGACTAATTGTATCAAATTGAGCAAATATCATCCTTGAGAACAGAAATGAATACTTTATAAATAACGAAGTAATATATACAGTTTGAATTCTCCTGTATCATCTTGAACAGTGACAAACTTAACAGATAGGAAAGCTTACTCGCCAGCCTTGTCAAAAAACAAATGAATATCAACTTCACAGGCCTCACAAAAGGAAAGAAATGCCTGAAATTGGATGTTGAGAGAAATTTTCAGTTACTGAAAGAATGATATACAAGAGTCAAATGTAACAATATAAGTCACTATCATCATATAGGTCAGTACTGATTGCACATGTATGTATGTACGATGTACCTTTAACTCCTTAACACCAAAAGTAACATCTACCGGATTTCCAGTGTGAGCATATTGCAGGAATTCTTCCACTGGATCTATCCAAAGCTGAGTATGTAAGGATGAACCACTATCTGCATTTAGCAGATGGACATCAAAAACACAACAGTATTTCAAATAATAATAAGATCATCTTTGAAAACTCAAATGTTTGAAGCACTACCATTTGTAGGGTCGATGTAGCTCCGAAGTTCTACAGCCTTCCCACCGATCTCATTTGCAGCTTCTGAAGGAAAAGAGGATGGTTCTGTAGCAATGATGGTGATCTCATGAAGAGAAGACTGAAAATTAGAAAGCAATCTGTTGAGATCACGGGGCCTAACGACAAAGTTACTAGTGAATCTTCCCCTGTCGAGAGACAAATGCTGAATGTCGGGTTCCACATTACAGTTAATCCAATAGGTTTTTCTCATGCCTACCCAATTCCACAAAACAAAAAGGGAGTAAGAATAATATCCCACATTATCTACAGCATAATCATCATCGACGTTACATAAAATCGATTACCATTGACACAATCTAATGTCCACTTGACTTTAGCTGCATCAGCATCCAATAAATGCACCCTCAAATTATCAATGTTTGAAAGAGGAGTCCTTAAGACAGCACACACAGCCTAACAAAATCGAAATTAAAAACATCATTCGCAGTCGTAACTTCATTTCATCTTTTTATAATGAATTTTTTTCTTATTGTCAATAATTAGATAATTCAAGGTACTACCTTCAAGAGGATGCTAAATTGAACTTGCTGATTACCAGGAACCGAGCAAACATCGAAGAAATCGGGTTTAAACAATATCGATTGATAGGCAGAACGGGATGCATTAAGAGTGTAGAAAGCAAGCTGCATTAAGATAAATCTAATCAACAAAACTTCACTAATTAAAAATCATTAATATTGATGATTCGAATGTGTTAATTTCCAACAGACAGCATAATAAGCAACAAATCATTAATTAAAAATGTGTTAATTTGAAAAAACTGATCAAATATACTAATAATTCGATGCTAATTCAGATGAATTCCAACAAAAAATACTTCACTAACTAAAATTACAGAAATTTTTTTTCTGAGCAAAACCCTAGAAACATATATTTGAAAAAAATTGATTATTAATAGGAAATTGGAGATGAAAGTGAAAGAACCTGAGAAGAAGAAGCTTGAATGGCGAGTTCGTTGCCGATTTTAGCAAGGCAGTTGATGGAGCGAGCAAAGGTTTTGAGTGCGTTCCCGCTAACACTCACCTCCATTTTCTCTCTCCTCCAGTTTCTTCTTGGCGGGAAAAGCTACGTATACTTATATTGTTTCCCTATTAAACATGTCTTTTATTGAGGAAGTTTGAATTTGATGATTACTCCCTCCGTGTTTTTTTAAGTGATACATTTTCCGTTTCTAGCTGTGTTTTTTTAAGTTATATATATGTCCTTTTTTTTGACAAAACAATACATTAAATTATTATATCTTTCTCCTTTTATGGTCCCCACCCAAACCCACTAGTACTTTTTTATTATATTTTTCCTCTCACATATATTACTTTTCAATAAACTATTAACCCCACTATCTCTCTTTAACAATTTTTTAATACTCCATTACCCCACTTACCTCTTATTTTATTTAAGTCAATTAAATTGCCTAAAACTATGTGCCGGTCAATATGTATCATTTAAAAAAACACGGAGGGAGTAATTTTTTTGAATTAGAAAGACTTGTCCACTTTAGAGTTAAGATCAATCGACCACGAAATATACCAGTGATGTGTTAACTATTAAAAAGTTACATGCCGAGATCAATGGAACAAATTAAAAAGGAAATCTCTCAAATGAGTTTCATAAGATTTGATCCCTAGACCTTAAGGATACGAGGTGAAAGCAATAGCAATGTCACTATTTTTTTTTTTTTTTGAAACCAAGTTAATACTTCATCATCTCTACCTCATATATCATATGTGAATTATAACTTTAAACTAATGGTACATGTACCCGTACAATACGATATAGCATTGAAGTTATTTGTAACAAAAAAAGTATCATTCGACCACAGTACCATACCGTAGGTGAATTTAATTTTGGACTAATGTTACAGTAGTTAAATCTGTTTTTTTAATTCATGGATCAGAAGAAGTGCAAGATTTTCTACAAAGAATGCAGTCATCTCTTCAAATTCACACAAATTGCTTCACCTAAGTCTTTAACAGTCTAACACTATATACTATGTTATTGTTAGCATTAATCCAAGGTTGTGTTGCCTCTTTACAAGCATGATCAGTTGATCACTGGAATTTCTGTGCCTTCCCATATCTGTTGTCATACTGCGCTAGCAAAAACGATTCTTAAGTATGATCCTCAGTTTGTGAATGATGTTTTAATCCCATGATAACATCATTTATCTCAAGCCACTTAGGATGTAATCTGTCTTCTACGAAGAACTCATGAACCAAGCTGTTCACTTCAATTGAACTACAACCTGGAGTTTTCTTCTCAGATATACTTTCACGGATCTTCATCCTTAAACCCTCCACTGAATTCCAGTCACTTTTAGCCGCGAAAATGTTTGATAAAAGCACATAAGCTCCCCCATCCTCTGAGGCTAACTGACAAAGAACGCTAAGTATATCATCATCAATATCCATATAACCATGTATCCTACAGGCATTCAGGAAAGCTCCCCATATGACTATATTCGGTTTCATAGGCATGCTTTTGATAAGCTCCTTAGCTTCCTTCACAAGCCCCCCTCGACCAAGGATGTCCACCATGCACCCATAATGCTCAATCTTCGGTGTAACATTGAACTCTCTCTGCATCCTGTTAAATTGCTGCCTCCCCTCATCAATTGCGCCAACATGACTACAAGCTGATAAAACAGCAACAAAAGTGGCATCATTTGGCACCATACCAAAAGATTTCATTTCCCTGAAAAGCTCCAATGCTGACAAACCATAGCCATGGTCAGAGAGCCCTGATAACAACGTGTTCCAAGTGCATATATTCCTATAAGTCATATCACGAAATAGCTCCATAGCTACATCAATACTACCACATTTAGCATACATGTCAACAAGCGCGGTACCTAGATGTACATCAGTTGTAAGCTTATGCCGAATAATGTAAGAATGAATCCATTTACCCATATCCAATGCTCCCATTTGAGCACAAGCTGATAGAGCACTAGTAATTGTCACTCTATCCGGTTTGATCCCTACAAACTGCATTTCCTTATAAAGTTCCAAAGCTTTTGCTGCAAATCCACACTGAATATAGCCAGAAATCATCGACGCCCACGACACCAAATCCTTCTCTTCCATCTCATCAAACAAAGTTCTAGCAACATCAGCTTGTCCCAACTTACAATACCCAGCAATCACAGCATTCCACGACTCGACATTCCGTTCAGGCATTTCATCAAACAGCTTACGAGCATTCTCCAAATCCCCACAACTAAAACACGCCGTAATCAATGTATTCCAATTAACAACATTATTCACAGGCATTTCATCAAACAGCTTACGCGCACTCCTAAAATCTTCACATTTCGAGTACAGATTAATCAAAGCATTATTAATAAACGGATCACAATCAAAACCCAGTTTCAAAACCATCCCATGAATCATTTTCCCTTCAGTTTGACACAATTTCATAGCATAAGCTTTAAGCACAAAAACAAACGTAAATCTGTTCTCTTCAACTTCATTAGACCTCATTAATCGATAATTTTGGATAGCCTTTTCTGGGTTTTTCGCCTCGCAATAACCCCGGATTATAGTTGTCCATGAATATGAATTCGGAGAATTGATTTGATTGAAGATTTGATGAGCATAAACGACGTTTCGAGCCGAAACAGCGAAAGTTTCGACCAATTTTGTTGCGAGGAAAGTGTCTTTGATTTGGGCAGTAATTATAAAATGAGCATGGATTTGCTTCAATTTTTGTGTTGAATTGCATGATTGAAGAATTGAGAGAAGTGTAGAATTTGGATACTTAGAAAGCATGGAATTTAAGCCACCATTAAACGAGCAGCCACGAAAATCAATTACCAGTCTTTCCACTTTTATTTTTGTTTTTCCTTTTTCTCTATTTTTTTTAAAATTTTTTTTTTTTTTTTTAAATGTAAAACTAGTATACCTCCGTTATATATTATTTGCAACGATTTGACATAAAGTAGAGAGGGAAAATGTCTAATCGTTGCAAATAATATGTAACGGAGGTAGTATATAATCTGTGGGATGCATGAATTTAATTGTTTGCTTATTTTATTCTAAGGATTGTTCATTTGCATATTGGGATTGGTCTTGGATTAAAGGGTAATGTTTCATGTAAACATTAGGGCTTTAAATAAGTATTAAATATATTTTCTTATTTGGTACTCATATTAGTTTAGGAATGCATGGCAAATTCATACAGTTTAGAAATGCATGTTAAATTCACGCGGAAATCAATGTAATTGATGAATATATATCATTGACGCTTTTCTCTTTAGCTTCTTATATATATCATTTTCCTTGAATTTAAGCCAAAATTTATAAAATTGTATATTAATAGTCGAATAAAATTAAGCGTAATGCGAGAACTGTAAGCCAAAAAAGGAAAGATCAAGAATAAGTGAATTTTCAAGTTTATATCCAGTAGTTAGTTTAATAGTTTATTTAATGTTAGTATGTAGTTGAATGGGCCACATATATGATATATCATTACTCATTTTTATATAGTTTTTTTTGACAAACTTTTAAATAAAACGGATGTTCAGTAAATTACTGACCATCCGTTATAAAGTGACAATAAAATGCGCAAAAGTTACACAAAAATGCACAAAAGTTGTTTTGACATATATAAGAGTTATTTATGCTTAATTGATAAATTTGACAAAAGTGACAATACATTTGACAAAAGTGACACTATCGGTTAGTGTTAGTTAATCTTACTTTATTTTTATTTTCATTTGCTACTTTCAAAACAATACATTTCAAATGTCACAAATAAAGTAATAAAGCCAAAGAAGTAATTTTACAGGAAGTAGATAATTCTTCCATTATAATTTTATTTATAAACATGGTTACAATTCAGAGTGCCTTACACAGGTACATTGTATTTTTAAACCATATAACACACGAGTCTAAAAGATAATTACTTAATTAATTAATATACGCTAGAGGTTATATTTTAAGAAACGACTTAGCAATCTCACCATTACCCCCCTTAGGGTAAAACCCACCAGGAACATGCTCATCGCCTGTTACATACAAAGCTCTAAGTATTTCAGCAGGCGTTCGAGCATAAGAAATCGAGTCGACGTTAGCCGATAAGATGTTTGCGGTAGACTTGCCCTCAGCCCCAAGCTTCTCTGGGACTACGACGCCTTCGTCTTTAAAGCCATCCTTGCCTAAATTGTTCCTTAGAGTTGAAATGCGATTTGTGAATTCTGCCACGGTAAAATTATATGGTTGTACTATGTCACCTTGTCTCTCGTATAGGTACGTCCTAATCACCGCGTCTTGTCCACTTTCAACCCCCAAAAGTCCTGCTAGAAGCTGCATAACGTTTAAGGAATACTTTGAATCAAATAAATAAACCATCAAGAGTTTAAAATCAATTGGACGGGTTAAATATGTAGGGAGTATTAACCTAGAGTCATGAATGACTTTAATAGCACGCGTTGGTATTAAATTATACTTCAAATGATATCATCATGAATAACTTTAATAACACACGTCTTTAATATTTTAGTATAGATAATAAAGCAAATCAAGGCAAATATCTTACCCTTCGGGTAACATGACCTTTGATTAGTGCATTAGCGCCAACATAACCATTAAGTCCCAAGTAAGGAATAATGTATGAAGCCAATACGTAGCTGACACTATCTCTGTATGGATCAAATGGAGGCTGAAGATCACTGTCAAATGCCTTATTTACAATTTTCGCAAAATTGTCCGGACTTAAATCTATCAATGGCCTTGGTAGTCCTCCAACTGTCTTTTTTATGATCCTAACAATGATACAATTAAAATCATGTTAAAAGAAATAATACATTATTATATATTAGTTTAGTAGCTAGTGTAATCGTTCGATGCACGAATGATAATTTATCTATTAATTGGTTAGTTAGAATCTTTACAGTTTGTCAAAAAAAAAAAAAAAAAAAAAAAAAAAAATCTTTACAGATATGGTTATACTTGTAACGACTATTTTATGAGACAATGCGTGAAATTAAAATATTAAGATAACTTGCTATACGACATGAGAAATGATTTGTGAGTATAGATGAAGGGTATATATTACAAACCTTAAGTGGCCAACTTCTTCATACGCAAATTCTTTGACAAAACTTTGAGTGAAGTTGTCAAGATTAGCCTTTTGAGCCCCTGTCGGAGGTGGACCACCAAGGGTTAGCTCAGGGGCTACCTTGTCAAGGCCAAACCCTAGCGCGCCCCACAAGAAGAAATCAGCTTCCAAATGCTCTATATTTTGAGCAAATTGCAACACCTTAATATCAATATCGTAAACAGGTTTACCAGTATTTGAATCGTAGTGATCCAAATCAATACTCGGGTATACCGATCTAATAGACCCTAGGAAGATAAGGATCACCAAAAATGATAATGAAGAAGATTTGGATACAAGAATGCTCATTTTAGCAAGATGAATGATAAAACTTTATGCCTGCTTATGAGGGATTTTGAGATGTTTTTGTTTATGTGAATTATGATTTGTGCAATTCAAGTGACTTGTATATATACTATGAGGGGAATTTACTAACCTTTGTTAGTACGTTGTTGTTGTTGAAGAAAATATCATGATTATATCTTGATATGGTCGATTGATCAAATCATGTACATGTAATATCTTTGACTCTAGCATCATCTTTTACTTTTATGTCTATGTATATCAAAGATTTAGTTCCTTTCCTAACATAGTATAGCTTATTTGTGCACATATTTAGACTGATCTTTGTACTAAATTACACTATGTAATGTAATTATCATATAAAAATGACCTTATTCATTCTCCCTCACACATGGTATCAGAGTAGTGGAATTCCGATCCAAAACCTTTATTTTTATATTTGTATTGTCGATCTATCAACAATAACTCCATGCACATAGCAACAAAATCTCCATGCATGGCTTCAAACAACAACAATACCATACCTATTATAACAACAAGGCCAAGGCGGGTTATAAAAATCAATCTCATAATTTCGTGAAACCAAGTTACGTTAATTATTATCCTTCAATCTTCGTACCTATTCATAATCCCCTCGTTGTAAACCTTCAAACACAAACTAGGAACTATATGCCGTCTACTATGGTTCATACCATCCACTCTACTTCCAATTTTTCCTTTGCCACTCACTTTCCTTACGACATTAACCCATGCCTCTATTACAACAACTAGCAACGCCCATAACTTGGCTCCTTAATACCGCCCAACGCCACTCCCACTCACCATGTCAACCATGATGTGTCAAGCTTACCTTGTGTCATTGCCAATCACACCGATGTTCCTATTACTCGATCACATTGAATTGGTTCGCTTACTCTCCTTACTTATTTC
This sequence comes from Chenopodium album, assembly GCF_948465745.1. Lineage (NCBI taxonomy): Eukaryota > Viridiplantae > Streptophyta > Magnoliopsida > Caryophyllales > Amaranthaceae > Chenopodium > Chenopodium album. Next base: position 7,237,391 of record NC_137855.1, read on the forward strand.
TCCACATCATTTCATTTGAGAATAATGTGTCGTGTGCACTTTTGTCTACCCTTCACAAATCACAAAATCTCTAATTTTTTCCCATTATTTATGCTCTGATTATACTCCCTCCGTCCCAAAAAGAACGACTCATTTGGCCAAAACTTTGTCCCAAAAAGAATGACCCATTTGCACTAAAATACCCACCAATTTGCTACAATATTTGTGCAAAATTAGCTTCCCCATATAAAAATTTGATTTTTCATGTTATTTTATTACTTTCTCTCTTTATTTTTTTACAAACCCCATGTAAATTTATCTTTCCAATATACTTTTACTTCTTTTTATTTAACTTCCTTAATATCCGCGTAATCAACCCAAATGAGTCGTTCTTTTTGGGACGGAGGAATTATATAATCTAGTGCTAGTAATTGAGTTTTAATTTCATCTAACTCTTTTTAATCAAGGATTGTTTCACAAGACACATATATGTTTAACAAAAGTCCATATATAGCATCTAAGCAAGGGATTTATAAATTGCTAGCTATTTGACTATGTCAGAATATCCGATGATCTTTAATTTCGCACGCATTTAACTTAGCCTCTACGTACTTTCAAAGCTCATAAGTAATAAATTGGCATCATTGTCTTGGTCATCCCTTTGAAACTACCTTTTGAGGCCCTGTTCTTTTCACCTTAAAAAAATAATATTAAGTAAAAATAATTTCAGTTCAGTAAAAATAAGTTCAATTCAGTAAAATTAATTTCAGTTCAGTAAAAATAATTTCAGTTCAGTAAAAATAAGTTCAGTTCAGTAAAATTCAGTTTTCTTAAAGAAGAATAGAAAATCAGTAAAAATAATTTAATTTCAGTAGTTCAATAAAATTAAGTTCAGTTGAGTAAAATTAAGTTCAATTCAGTAAAAATAATTTCAGTTCAGCAAAATTAAGGTGAATCAAACAGGGCCTAAATTACAGAGTACGAGTATTATTTTGGAAAACAAGCTTGATGTCACTACAAATTCTTAAATGGACCTGGTTCACACTAATTTACTGTGGACCACTAACATTAGAGAAGCTATGGTTGTTTTATTAATTAAAAAAAAAAATCACTATAATAAAATGAAGGTCACTATGTTGAAAATTAAAGTCATTTTGGTAATAAGGCTATAAGAAGTTAATTTTTTTAATGAAATATTTTATAAGGTCAATATAAAAAATAAAGGTCACTATGTTAAAATTAGGGTCATAACGTCATACTACAAGTTCACAATAGTATTAAACGTTATACAACTTTTAATAAAGGTTATTATGTTAAAAATAAGGTTACTATGTTAAAAATAAGGGTCACTATGTTCAATATAATGTCAGTTGCGTGTATATAGACCCCGGGTCCACAGTAATATTATTGTGGACCAGGTCCACGCAAGTATTTCTGTGATGTCACTAGCTAGCTTAGGTTTTTAATTTGTCTTTTAATTATAATGCTTGTCGATGTAATAAAAGTTATAAACTCTCATGCGCTTCTTGATATACTTTACATTGATTAATACATACACATCTCCAATTCATTATTCATTTCCGTTGATAATTTTAAATACTATGTCATATTTATTTTGTTGATCATTTTACCAAATACATTTGGTTCTATCCACTTAAAATACTACATTTGGCTCTATATATACTTCTATCCTCTCATAACAAATCCATCAGAGTTTGATATTCTGATAATGGGGAAGAATTGTGAAGCTTCAGAATCTTTTTTAACCATTGATGGAGCGTCCATTATCAAATCATATGCATATATTCATATCTTTCACTAATAAATGTTGCAAAAATGTACGGTATAATTTAGGTAAACATCCTCCTTTTTTATGTACTAAGTACTAACATAATATTTCTACATAACGTAATTTCTCTATATCAAAGATAACATCTCCTTTCCTAACGTAGTTCATTTGTGCACAACGACCCAATTCAAACTCACGTGCCTCCAAGTGATGTTTACATATACAATTACAAACTATAATTACTTTTTTTGACGCGTTTTTTCCCCTTATATTGGGCGCGAAATTTTTAGTAAAGATGTGGCCATCAAGCATTGCCTACAATGCAGCATACACAATAATGTGTTGTGCCATAGTTTTTTTCATGCCACCGTGTTGGACCAATGCAGTCTTTAATAACTTGTGCTAACAAAAAAGCATTAATGTAAATACTGTGGACACTGAGAAGATGATAAAGACTAATGGAATAATTACGTGTAGGCATGTTTAACTACGTTATTGTATGCAAAATCAACAAAATTCATTTAATGGTACGTCAACTTTGTTACCAAGAAAGTGTGCTGTCTTGATTTAATTTGGCTAGTGACGATATATGGCTAATGAGATGAGCGTGGATTTTTGTGGAATTGCATTATGATTGATTGAAAAATTAAGAAGATGGTAGAATTTGTAAAGGATAATGATCCCTTGATTTATTCCTTAATTTACTCTTTAGGTTGATGGTCAAAGATATCCCTTATTCTTAGTTAATGTACCTAGACAAGTACTCTAATGTATCTAGTCGTATTATATTGCATACTCATGTACTATATATACTCATGGAATTACATCAATATAATTAAGCTTTCCAACATTCTCTTTCTCATAACCTTTCTCATAACTCTATCAGAATTCCCCCGGAAATGTTCAAGGCTTCAAGCTACTTGTATAGTGCTTTAATCACTTTTAAAAGTGTACATTGTCAATCTTAAAGCAAATGTAACCATTTTTGTGAAATGAAGGTATTAAGTAAGTATAAATAAAATCCGCAAAATAATGCAAATTGCGTAATAACCCTACAGCACACATCATACATGCGACACGTATATAGTGGTTTATTTAATTACTTTCTAACTAAATTCATTGCATGCAGACATATTAAATTAAATATGTCGTATATAATGTCCTTTTTAACAGTACAATTTATATATGAAGTAATAGTTTTGACTAAATATTTATCTCTTAATTATCCTAACAAATGTTTATGTAAAAAAGAGGAAGCTGAGTGAAGAAAAACAACAAATTAAAATAACTTATTTAATTTGTAGCATATAATTCTTTGTACTACTCGGTATAATTTTATTTAGTACAAACATCATTGTTATACAATTCGGAGTACGTACGTACTTGTACTCCGTACATTTTATTCTTTAAAGTTTTATGGCATGAGCTTAAAAGATACTAAAAAATCTTAAATAAACCTGGTCCACAATAATTTATTGTGGACCACATACCTCTCACGTGAGTGTGGATTATGCAACCCAAATTTCAGACGACTTAATTTTTTATTTATTGCCTTCGTCCTTCTGTTCCCCTCTTTTTTGCTCTTTTAGCACCAGTTACTTTCTCTCTCTTCGAACTGCTCTTCCTCCAAATTCTCTCTCTTCACGACTCAAGTTCAACTTCAAGATTGCTCAACTTCTTCTTCTATGGTAAGAACGTTTAGGAAGAGAAGAGGTATTCGTTCTTCATCTGCATATCGCGTTAATTAATCAATCAATAATTTCTGGTACAATTTTTTTTCGAGTTGATTTCTATACTTTTAAGTTGATTAATCGTTGTTTTTCTTCAATTGAAGCTATTTGCATGATTTTTTGTTTGAATTTTCTTTCGCATTGAAGATTTTGTGAGAATCTAGGGTTTCAGTCTGTTTGATTCTAGTGTTTTCAGTTTTTTGAAGGTTTCTTTTGGCTTTTTTTAGCTTCAATTACTCCTAGTATTTACGAATTAGGGTTTCTTTGCTTCAATTACACCTAGTATTTGGGAATTAGGGCTTCAGTTTTTAATATTCATGATAAATTTCAATTCACCGTTTATGATTTACAATTAGGTATTTAATTAATTTATTTATGGTTCTGATTTGTATTTGCTAATTTGGAGAGTGTAGTTTGGTGATCGTTGATCTCATACTTGGTTTATGTAGCATTATATAGGTCACTATTGTATAAGACGATGTATGTTTTATGCTCTTTGTATCAGAATAGACCTTTCAGTTGGTTGAATACGAGTCGTTGTTGCTAACGTTTGGTGGCTGGTTTTGTTATTATATTTATGTATAGTAGCATTTGTTAAGCAGTATTGTTGTGATCTCTGGGTGAAATCATTGATATGTTGTTATAAATTTAGCACTGAAGGTGGCACTATGTTTTTGCCAGATTTGGGATGGATCACAGTCAGATGATGAGTTATTTGGGTGATTTGGGTTGATTTTTGGAAGTAATCGAGTCGAAATGGTTTTTGTACAATACTATAGTAGTAGATTTCAATTGTGGGATGGGTAGGATCTCTGTTGTACTTAAACAAAGCATGCTCTTGTTTCAATCATGGTAAAGATGAGACTATCTGATACTTCTCAGCTCATGAGCTCAACAACATGAATGTGGAGTTCTGGCATAATAATTGCAACTTCTGGTACCAAGGTTTTTTGGAAGGGAAAGTTGTGTTGGTAAAGCTGCCAGAAAGTTTACTTCAGTAATGTGAGTGTTTTTCTATTAATCATGTTAGACACAATGGCACAATGGTTGCCCGCTTGTCTGCTAGATTAGTTTCTGGTAATGGTGTAGAGCAATTCTTTATAAACTCTTTCCCCAAGGCATTTTAGCTTTCTTGGATTTGGACTCTGGTTGATTTAATAATATTGCTTCCATGTTTTCCCTTAAAAAAAGCTTTATAAGTAAGTGACAATAGTGTTTGTTAGGTTTGTTTATTCCGTTGAATTTCTACTTAATTAGTTTGATTAGTTGTAGTTTTTGCTTTAATGTTCATGCTTGTATGAGTTTTGTTTAAAGCCTATTAGCTCAATTGGTAGAGCATTGTGCAAGTGCACAATGACGTAGGTTCGAATCCTACATAGGCTATGAAAAGTTGATTATCGTTAGAGGGTGACTTCATTTAAATAAAGATTACTATATGGGAAAAAAAAAAAGTAATTAGACCAATAGTAACTATGTATAAAATGGGGTCACTACATGTGTAAATATGGGTTATTTTGTGTAAATAAGATTCAATATATGTATAAATAGGGTAGCTATGAGTCCATGACCATACTTAAATAAAGGTCATTATATGTGTAAATATGCTTTGATTATAGTTAAATAGGAGTCATCATGCGTGAAATTAGTATAACTACAAAAGATCCCTACATTCAAATAGGGATTACTACATGTAAAAAAAAAATAATAAATAAAGGTCACTATATTCAAGTAGGGGTTACTACATGTTAAAAAAAAAGTCACTGTATTTAATTAGGGCTACATGTAAAAAAAAGGTCACTATATTCAAATAGGGGTCATAACATCTGTGGAAAAAGTAACCTATTTGTTAAAAAGGGTCAATAAATGTCTAAATCTATTTAGCCTATGTAGGACTTGAACCTACATCCTCTGTGCCAATAAAAATATACACAGTGCTCGACCAATTGAGCTAATAGGCTTATAGAGTTTTCAACTATATATGATTCTCCAAATCCTACAATACTCTATTATAAAGTCATTAATGTCTTTGAGAACAATGCCCATGTTCCCTTCTTATCACCGAACATACATAAAAGCATTAGATATATGACCATTTTCTGCTAAATAAAAGAATAAACGTATACATGATTTATTTGCACATACCTCATTCTTCTCACAAGTTGCGAGACAAATTATACCACACTCCATTCACATTTGAAAATAATAACAGCTCATAACAATATTGTGTATTTAACTTTCACAATAACCATCGTTTCAAAATTGAGACATATAGCAATAAATAGCTCTTTTTTTTAAGACAACAAAGGAAATTTTATAAAGCCTTCAAAAGAAGGAAACCATTACAACGACATTAGAAATGTTGGAGCAAAATAAGATGCTAACAGAGAAGTTAAAAAGTACATAGTTGTAGTGGGTTGCTCTATACAACACCATCTACTACAATAATCCCAACTAGCCAAATTAGTTTTATCAAAAGCAAAAGAGGGATAGTACCAAGCCATAAGCCTAAGTCTATGAGAGTTAGTTAGCAATTTAGCATTGAAGGCAGCTATATAGCAGAAACTATACTCAATCACCTAGCTATATACAGTGACCCATAAAATAATATAGCAACCTTTCTACTAGACATAGTGACCTTTATTTAAGCATGTTGTTAGCCTCCTCCCAAAGTTTCTACTATACTTCCATTTCGCAGGCCTTCATCAATCATTCAAACCTAAAATTATACGCTAACAAACCCAAAATCGATCAAGAAAATTCCAATCGATTCTTGTTTAAGAAAAATTACAAGCCCTAAGTAGACAAAAATATGATAATTTGGGAAGAATTAAATCAAATTAAGAACATAATCAGTTTTTATTCAGGATAGTTAATCGAATTTTTGGCAGAATTAAATCAAAATAAAAAGTAATTGATACCTTCATTGTTATTTGCGTTTGATTCCAATATATAAATTGATTTGTTGAGATCAATTCTAGTAGAATTTCGTTCTTCAACTGATGAATTTGCTTCGTGATTTCGAATGGTTGATGTTCAACGCAGAGGAGAGAGAATATATTGGGGCTTTTATTTTAATTTAAATGATAGAGGACTGCTGGACTGGGGTTTTATCAGGGCTTTTGTTAGAATTGGGCTAGATAAGTGCGCTGGGCTATTTTGTTCTGACAATGGCACGTGAGACCATAAGGTCCACAATAATTTTATTGTGGACCAGGTCCACCTAAGAATTTTTGAAAAGATACTCCGTAATTATTATTACCGAGTATATCATTATGATAAAATCTTACAGATACGACCTAGCAATTTGACCATTACCCCCCTTGGGGTAAAATCCACCAGGAACACGCTCATCGCCGGTATCATAGAAGATCCTAAGTATTTCTTCAGGGGATCGAGCATAGGAAATTGAGTCAGCGTTCGCCGATAAGATGTTCGTGGAAGATTTGCCCTCAGCTCCAAGCTCCGGTGGGACTACGATGCCTTCGTCTTTGATGCCGCACTTGCCTAGATTGTTCCTTAGAGTTGAGATGCGATTTGTGAATTCTGCCACGGTAAAATTATATGGTTGTACTCTATTCCTTTGTCTCTCGTATAGGTACGTCCTAATCACTGCATCTTGTCCACTTTCAACTCCCAATAATCCTGCTAGGAGCTGCTTAACAATTATTTTTAATCAAAGAAACCGTTAAGAGTTGAATCCAAAGATAACTAACGTCTTCACAAGTCTAACAAGTTCAGATAAAATAAGTTCAAATGAGATTAAGGTAAGAAAAATACTTTATAAGTTAAGTTCAAATAGTATACAGTAATAAAAATAATAATAATAATAAAAAAAATAAATAAAATAAATAATAAAAAAAAAAAGCAATAACTTTTGTGTATATCCCAATGGTTTTAAATTAGTGTAGTTTTCAGTATGGTCAATTTGGAATAACGTACTTTTAAACTTATTTAGGGTGATTTTAAGCCAGATATAATTTTAAAATGTAAATAGATAGTAAGATAAGTTTTATAAAAGTAATATAATTACATAATAAATTTAATGAACGAAAAAACATAATAATCATACGTAATTGAGCAAAAAAGAAAAGAGTTATCTTACCCTTCGGGAAGCATAACCTTTGATTTGTGAGTTAGCACCAACATAACCATTAAGTCCCAAGTAAGGAATAATGTATGAAGCCAACATGTAGCTGAGATTATCTCTGTATGGATCAAATGGAGGCTCAAGATCTCTTTCAAACGCTTTATTCACGATTTTTGCAAAATTTTCTGGACTTAAATCCATCAATGGCCTTGGTATTCCTCCAACTGTCTTTTTTAATATCCTAATAATAATACAAGTAAGATAATGTTAGATGTTAATAGCATGAATAATACATAAGAAAATAAATTATAATGTTACAAATTAGGTCAATACTCGTGTGATATGATATATGCACAAATAGCTATTTGGTTAATTTGAATCCTTTACAAATATGGTTATACTACTTGTAATAACTCTTTTATGAGACGTACAATACGTGATTAAATTAGTTAAGGACGAGTATAATTTGCAAACCTCAAATGTCCAACTTCTTCATAACCAAATTCTTTGATAATATTTTCAGTTAAGTTGTTAAGGTTAGCCTTTCGGACCCCGATTGGAGGTGGACCACCAAGGGTAAGCTCAGGGGCAACCTCGTCGAGGCCAAACCCTAGTGCACCCCACAAGAAGAAATCAGCTTCCAAATGCTCTATATTTTGAGCAAACTGCAACAAAGAAATATCAATATCATACACTGGAAGCACTCCAGGTGGATTAGGTGATTGACATTTTGGATCATTACTATCATTATCCGGTTTTAAAAGGCTTAGAACATCATTTGGATCGTAGGGATTCAAATCAATACTCGAATGTACTAACCTAATAATAGACGACCCTAGGAAAATTAGGATCACTAATAACATTTGTGAGATTGATAATGAAGGTGATTTGGATACTATAATGCTCATTTTAGAAAGATGAATTGAAAGAATTTGTGTTTGTTTAGAAAGGACTTTGAGATGTTTTGGTCTATGTGAAATTCAAGTGACTTGTATATATACTAGTCTACCATATAAATGGGTCCTAATAGGGTCATTTTACTAACATTCCTTGTTTTTCTACTATTAAGCAACCTTTATTAGTACTCTGTACGTCATTTGCTTTTGTGGATGATAATATGATCAAGATTATATTTTGATATTATCGATTTATTATTCAATCATGTGCAGTGTGCATATATTATTTTTGACAAATTTATTCATGCATGTACGTACTTAGGGCCTCGAGTTGATGATCTTATTGTTATACTTCTTCCGTTCCTCTAATAATAATATTGCATAATGTTGAATTTATAATGCTTCTCAAAATACAACTTTAGTCATTAATATTTTTTATTCTCGATGTATAAAGTTATGAAAAGTTGATGTATTGAACGTATAAATCGACTGAGTTTAACAAGATCTTCCTAACGTATAAATCACAATGGAAGTAATATTCAATTCAAACATGACTTTTATTCATTTTCGGATCATCACAATTTTGTGGGGATACATGACTGTGATATATGATGGTGAATTGGTGATAGTACGACTTAGATGATGAGCTTTCAATTTACAAGAAAAATTGGTTTTTTGCAACAAGTTTACGCAACAAAGAAAAATTTTGGGCTGGGTAAGGTCCGTCCCATGGCCCATCCCATTAAGCTAGATGGCGATGGTTGCATCTTGCATGTTGTGTAGTGTAGTGCCAAAAATCTAAAATTAGTTTTGACTACATTTTCTTTTAATACTCCATCCGTTCCACAATAATGTTCTTGTTTGGAATCTTTGACTTTTTAAGAAAGAGATAATAATCTAAATTTCTCTTAATCTATAAGAATAAGTATAGTCATGTGTGATCTAGTTTAATTCGTCTTGATAAGTAGATTATTATTTATTAATATCTAACTTTTATAATTTTTGCTAGTGTGAGATTAAAGATATTTGCGGTCAAAATTGGATAAAAATTTGCATCGATTTACGAAAGAGAAACATCATTCTGAATTGGAGGGAGTTATGTTAGTTACAAACTTATTATGTAAAATGGTGTTAGATTGATCAAAATTTTCTAAAGGTTAAAAATGTATGCGGATGATGACCAATACCGAAAATCAAATTATTATTACATATAATAAGAAATGGATGGAGAACGTACAATAAAGGAAGACTTACGAGTTACTAAAAATTGTTAATAATGAAGCATAGCATACATTTCTAGTGTTTTTACAAACTTATTATTGAAGAACATAAATAAACTAGCTAGTAATGGTCTTTAAGATACATTTTAGCAATTTCGCCATTAGCTCCCTTAGGGTAAAACCCACCAGGGTGGTGCTCATTGCCAGTTTCATACAAGACTCTAAGTATTTCAGCAGGTGTTCGCGCATAAGAAAGCGAGTCTTGGTTCGTTGATAGCACATTGGTGCTAGTCCGACCCTCAGCCCCAAGCTCGGGTGGGACAACAACACCTTCGTCTTTGATGCCACACATGCCCAATTTGTTCCTTAGAATTGATATACGATTTGTGAATTCTGCCACGGTGAAGTTGTATGGGTGCACTAGCTCCATTCGTCTTTCGTATAAGTACACCCTAATTACTGCATCTTGGCCTGCTTCATTTCCGAGTAACCCTGATAAGAGCTGCATAAAAATCAATTCAATATTAAATCAAATTGGAACATACATTGTACGACTCTTATGCTTAAGTTGCCAACTATATATGTCACAAAGGGTAATAGGATGCTAATGGTCTCAAAAAGTGGTATAAATTTGGATGGACTAGATTGGACTTTTGGCAAGTCATCAAAATCTAGTCCGATTTAGGTTTGAACTTTATTTATTTCTTGAAAATTAAAGCGCGAATCAAATGTAATCCAATCTAATTTGGTAATTTGACATAGACAATTTTTTACCTACACACAAGATCGAACTGGGATTGAATCTCGATGTTTAACTTTAAGTGTTGGTTATTTGAATAAATGGTTTAGGTACTTTTATAGCAACTACTAGTTTATAATAAGAAGGGTAGCTCCTTATACTAATTATAGTTAATTTGTCACAATCCACAAATGAAATTCTAAACACATATTTCAATGGACAAATCAGTTGCATAACGTGACAGATAACTATTAATTCTACTGTACTATCGTGCTTAAAGTCTATGAAAAGGGTAGTTAGCCGATTAATCTACATTACATGTTGTACTCAAATACAGGAAAGCTTTAAGTATGATGTACTATTCATCATGCAAGCAAAATTAAATACAAGTAAGGAATCAAATCATAAAATACAATTAAGCTAATATTTGCTCACTCCATTTTTGGAAATGTAATACTTCGTATTTGATATGATGTGAACAGTATAGTGGAACAACTAATAAAAAATAGAGAGCGTATTTCATACCCTTTTAGTAACATAACCTTTTATCTGCGGGTTAGCACCAACGTAGCCGGTTAGTCCCATGTAAGGAATAATATATGAAGCCAACATGTAGCTAAGACTATCTCTGTATGGATCAAATGGTGGCTTAAGATCACATTCAAATGCTTGGTTTACAACCCTTGCAAAATTTTGTTGACTTAAATCCACTAATGGTCTTGGGATGCCTCCAACTGTCCTTTTTAAGGCCCTAAATATATAAATTAAAAAAAAAAAAGAATTAATAATTATTTAGAAGTTACTAGGGTTATGTATTAAATAAAGACAAATGTATGTAGGGCATAATTAATTTGCTAATTAACCTCAAGTGTCCAACTTCCTCAAAGCCAAATTCTGTGATAATACCCTCAGTGAGGTTGTCAAGGTTGGCCTTCCGAACTCCAATAGGAGGCGGACCGCCAAGAGTTAGTTGCGGGGCAACCTTGTCAAGGCCGTACCCTAGGGCACCCCACAAGAAATACTCAGCTTCCAAATGCTCTATATTTTGAGCAAATTGCAATTGCATTATATCACTTTTGTAAATGGGCAACACAAAAGGTGGGATTGGTGGTTGGCAAGTAGGATTACTCGGGTTGTTACTATCATAAAATGGATCGTAAAGGCCTAGATCATCACCCGAGGTATTGTAAGGGTCCAAATCAACACCCGAGTACACAGAACTAATCGCCCCTAAGATAGTTAGAATTACTATTAACATTCGAAAACATGATAATGAAAGAGATTTGTATAAAAGATAGGTCATTTTAAAGGAAAGGTAAGAAAATTTTGCTTATGTGAGGTTTGCTATAACTTGTGAGATTCAAGTAAGTACGGAGTAACTCATATATATACAAGACGAATGAGATCATAATAATCAATTAATCATATACATTGTTGTTTAGACAATGATGTTTAGCTTTACATTGTTTTTACTAACTAAAACGTTACTTGTGGGATTAATCGACCTTAATTGTGTTTGTAGTATATGGGATATGTTATGGTTATATGATAATGATAGATTGATAGTAGAAGAGTTTTCAATATAAATTGATTGGTTGATTGCTTTGATCAATTCAATAAATTAAGTAATGAATGACTTTAATTACACTACTTCTCCCTTAGGGTTAGTCCAAAGATAATAGTTCTTGCTTTCTTAATTAATTAGCCACATTCTAAAAATTGATCATCCCAAAATATTAAGCATTTTTCTATATTTAGTATTTAATCAAAACTCCAAAATTCATACATACTCCTTGTTTTTCAGAATAATTACCCCATTTTGACACAGCAAATATACCAACGCATGAATGCAATATTTTTACCAATAAAATCTTATTTATTAATAAGAATAAAAAAAATTTAAAAGTTGGAAATTCTATATTGAAACGATTTCAAGAAGTACTCACATAACCATATTTTTTTTAATGAAAAAAAAATTAAAAAAAATAAATAAATAAAAACTGCAAAATTAGATAGCGAGGAAACATTGTTAACAAAATAACAACATTTACTCTTTAATGTTTAATCAAATGTGACCTATGTATACAGATTTAATTTGGAAATAGCGTGTGGTTTTTTTTAAAGCATCTATTGCGATTGTCTAATGACAAGCTATCGATGGGGTTTGGATATCGCATAACATTAGATGCTACATAAATGGAGTGTGCTGTGAATAATACAAAAAATACGTTCATGCTATAAGATAAATGTATTACGAAATAAAACTACTCAACTTTCAATGAAGGGAGAAGGGAATGAAATAGAAAAAACAAGATCACCCATGCACATAGGATAAGTGATTTATTGATCGATATCAACCAATTTATCTGGCTGAAAATTTGGCATTAATAGAACCCAGAAAATAGATACATTATTATCCTTTGTGACTCCATATACAAATTATATAAAAATGATCAATATTGATACATGATATTACAAATTATATCAACTCTTTATTTGATATTTTGTGTTTAATAAAACAAAAAATTTCAAATGATAAATAATCATTGTCCTCTACCATGATCAATGAAAATTCTATATAACCATAATTTTGAAATTAATGATTGTATATAGCGTACCATACTACCATCTTACTACAAGCTTAATTATTGACGTTAGCTAACCTAACTTGTTGAAAAATCTGTATTAGTAGCCAAAGTTAGCAAATTAAGCTTTGATGCATGCTTAATTGTAAAGTCGTATGCCTCACGTAAATACTAATCTAGTGGCAAACATATCGGTAAGAGGAATAAGATTTTTGAACTAAATCGTGCTTATTCGAGTTTGCTACGGAGTAGCAAATTTTGTGGGGAAGACCTCAAAATCTTCACTAAGTGAATATGTGATCTAAAATCTTAGTGATAGGGTGTATAAAGCTATAAACCAATTATAGGTTTCAATTATCAGTTTAAATTTTTGGTTGAATTATTTGTTTAACATGGCATTATAAGCCGGACACACGAGTTCAAATCTCATTGACCCTCACCATCAAGTGAAATATTTTGCCCTAGATATAAAGGGCCCATGCATATTGCATAAAAGTTTAAGCCTAAAAGACTCTCATGTAAGGAGCATGACAGAGTATAATATACTTTATAAAACAATCTTGGATTTCCACCATCAGTAAAATGATTTTAGAAGCTAAATTGCACATTTGATAAGTTACTTGCATTTTTTTTCCAAGATGTAACTTAATAAGAAAACTATAAATTGGGTGAGTCTCAAAAAGATAAATACTAAACTAAGTCTATTTTATAATTCCTATACTCCGTAAATAAAAGACCTAATGGTTGATAAGTCTGTTTTACTTTTTTTGTTTTTAAGGTTGGTAGAGAGAGCTAAAGAAAAGACAAATAATATGTAAACCGAATTTGATTCCTAATTCTAGGTAACAGCCCCAAAAAAACAAATTGTGCTATGTGCTAAAAAGAGAAATACAAGTTTCTCATTTTGAGTGCATTGTATCTCAAAGGGATAAGTTTGTCATTTTTAGTTAATAAGTGGGTAATATTGTAACTTTGTCTAATATACAAATTAATTCGCGCTATAATAGGGCAGCTTCAATGGAATCGGAGAACAACTTTCATGGGTAAACGCAAAAGCTCAATGAAGAAATCAAACAGGAGCTTTAAAGGAGGAGGAGGATGCATCTACCCTATAAATTGGGGCAATCCCTTAAAAAAAATATAAGTAAAGGGGACAATTTGTAACTTACACTCACAATAAAAGACAATAAGAATAAGGGACAGATCAAGTGGTATGCTTCTCTTCCGTAGATCTTGGAATCGATTCTCATCACTCGCCCTTAAACCCGTTATAAATTCACTTATTCACAACTATACCACGGCAACCAAACTATCCAATGGACCCATTATAAGATGAAAAAAAAAATAAAAATAAAGCAATAGAGTCAACTATTGACTTTTATTTCTAACTTTATTCAAATTTTGGGTTGGTCCATTACATAATACGGAGTATTTTTTTCGGTTAAAGCCCTCGTAAAGGAACTTTGGGCTTTAAATGCGTTGATGATGTAAAGCCCAACAATTCGGCTACAAAACTTTTTTTTTCCCCTTATTTTTTGAACTAAGATCTAAACGACTATTAAACCCAAATTATTGATTTATACATAGTACACTTTTTTATTTTTATTTTTAAATAAAAAAAAATTAAAAAAAAAAAAAAGAAAAGACTCGTTCGTTATATTTTATACACCAAAAAAAGTGGATTCATTGTAGACAGCAAACAATATTCATAAGAGTTTGCAATTCGGTTTTAAACTTTAATCCTAGAAGAACAAGAATAAGCACTATAAATATAAAGCTATAACGAAAGGTTATTCTTGAATCTTTGGTGATATATAATCATATACAAGCAACATAAATAAATTGATATCAAGTATTCGTATTGATAATCAATTTTACAACTTTAACAACTAAAATCGTTGACAAAATATAAACGTAATTTTATCTTATATCTTATACTCGTAGTAAACTACGAACCTTTCAGTCAATGTAGGCTAGGAAACAACAAGATGACACATCTCTTCCTTTTCCTTTCATTCCTTTTCCTTCATTCCTTTTTGTTTTTGGTAGCTTTCATTCTCATTCTACTAATAGCAACAGAAAAATTATTAACAAACAGCCTTTTAGAAATTGCAAAGGGTTTTCTAGAAAATTCAAATCAAGAGGCTTCACAAGAAAGATATCCCATGTATTGGATTCCTTTATCTAAGGGAATCCGATTCCTGCTTCCAACATGAGCCACTATGTCACTATGTGCACATAGCCAAAAAATTCATTTCTATGTCTCATGATCAACTGATTGAATTACAATTGTTTCAAAAAACTGATTGAATTACAATCAATTGACGTAAGTTTATCATATATCATGTACGGAGTGTATATGTAGTATAAAATTATGTGTTCGTTTATGTCTTACATTATATACATACTCGTTACCCTCAAGAGGAAGACCTACTAATGTATGCATGCATGTACATAATTGTCGGTTTAATTTGGTTTTTTTCATTACATTGGACAAATTTGTTAGGAAAATTATCAGCATGCATGTGAATTGAATTAATTATCCCAGACTAAAATTATAGAAGAAAAGAGGTAACTAATAAACTTACAAAGTACGGAGTATTAGGTTAATGGACTACTCCACCTATCATTAATTGGTTTTAAGATGGAGACTTGTTGAATTTTTATATGGTCAAACTCTCCTCTAATGTGCGCTTATGTATGATCCTTTAAAGATTATATAAGTCTTAACGTGATTTAAAAGCATCATTTCTTTTTTTTTTTTTTTCCTACTATTTCAATCACTTTCATGCTGGCTAAGACGTTAACCATTTTTCACATATTTAGCTTAGCTTAGGCCCCATTATTAACACTAACTAGCTTCTTCCACTTTTTTTCATGAATGTGTAACGATAATGATACAATTCTGGCTAGAATATCATGAGAATTGGGAAATAATAGGAGTAGTTACAATGAATTTAAATTATAAGTGTGATACTTTCTCTAATTCTCTGTCCCGTCCATGAACAAAGTTTTATTACTAAGAATTAATTTAATTTATGGTAGGATTATCCATCCATACATTTTTGTATTGAATATGCAAGTATATGTGATGGACTGATGGTAGTTAGTGAGGTATTGTATTATTACTCATATTTTAAAAAAAGTACACATGACAGTGTGACCTTGCTAAAATAAAAACCATTTAAAGACAAATAAAAGAGGAAATAGCTCAAATTAGTCTAAGATCTTATGGTTTCTGATTACTACATACTCCGTGTCTTCGTATATACTATATAGAAGAAAAAGCTCTTTTATCACCTTGACCTAAATATTATTTCATATGTTTCAAATTAGTTGACAAGTTTATTAACTCATGAATCAAACCGTATATATCTAATTTACATTAGGGAAATTAAACAAAATCAAATATGACTATTATTTGTCTTATAAATAAATTATAATTATCAAAGTAGAGTTTGTAAATAATGTCAATAGTCAAAACATATCAATCATTTTTAAAATAATTGTAATTAGTCATATCCTATTGTGTTGTGTACATATCATCATACATACAAGTAAAAACAAATTGTCATTTGCAAATCATGGGTATGTCAAAGTAAGTGAATGATTATCCAACAGAATAAACCTTATTAGTAAAGGGATGTTTCTAGATATGATTTTGATGAAAATGAAAAAGATGGAAAAAGAGAGGAAGTGGTGGGGAAGAATTGCATTGTGATCTTCTTTCTTTTTCTGAATCAATTCACAACTTTTAAGGAAGAAGGGTGGATATAGATTGGTATAATTGGCTATTTCCACCTTCTTTCGTAAGGATATCAAATAAAATGTTGCTTCTTTTTACCAGAAATACTTGCGTGGACCTGGTTCACAATAATATTATTGTAGACCCGAGGTTTATACGCACGTAACTGACATTATATTGAATATAGTGACCTTTATTTTTAACATAGTAACCTTATTTTTAACATAGTAACCTTTATTAAAAGTTGTATAATGTTTAATACTATTGTGGACTTGAAGTACGATGTTATGACCCTAATTTTAACATAGTGACCTTTATTATTAATATTGACCTTATAAATATTTTATTAAAAAAATTAACCTCTTATAGCCTATATATTACCAAATGACTTTTATTTTCAACATAGTAAAAATATTAAAATATTAATATTACCAAAATGCTAGTAAAAATATTAATATTATTAAACCTTACATTACTATAAAAAAAAATTTTTTAAAAAAAAAAAAAAAACTATGATTAAAGTTGCACTACAATAAAGAAACCCATTAACGACAGGAAATCCTGTCATAAAAGACCAATTGGTATATGGATGGTAAAAAAAAAAAAAAAAAAAAAAAGAAAGCCTAAACGCGTTAATTTTTATGAGACATATTCACAGATGGAGTAGTATTATGGATTTATGGGACATTAGAAAAATACTTTTTTTTTTTGGTGTTTAGAGAGCCACAAGGGCGGAGGTGAGAATCGATCCAGGATCTCCTGAAATTGGGAGGGAAGCTCTTACCACTTAAGCTATTTCTCACTCTCGATTTCCTCATAATGTAGTGTTGATATATATAACACGGCTAACACCTTTTATGTCTAATTTAGTATGACTGTATGAGTAGTGCTTGGAAAATGCTTAGGCAATTCATCACAATTTTAAAATGTAAAAAAAATAAAAATAAATAACAATAGACAACAGGATATGCCATAGGTAATTACAATATAATTTTTTTTTTTTTTTTAAACCATTACAATTTGTTTTAATGAACCAAGTAAATAATTCCGTAGACAAAATTTATAATCATTGTAGGAGAAAAGACTTAAACAACCTTAAAACTTATTTTAAAACTAGAAAGTTGGATGTATGATATGCATGACAAATACAAACATTAGACATGATTACAAAGCCAAACATGCCTTCACCTGCTTTCTACAAAGTTGGGTAGGAAGACCAAAATATTATTGGTACCAAAGTCACTGCGTTGCACCATGCGTGGACTTCTTTCATTTGGTTATACGCCTTATACGACCCATGTTTCATATTATATGCAATATTTATTAAATACGACTGATATATAACATGTATGTGCAAGTTAATAATATTTTCTTTCCTGTTTCGCTATCATTTATTTTTATCTCTCTCATATAATAAGGGTCTGTTCTCTTTAGCTTAATTTCAGTTCAGTTCTTAATATTCTTCTCTCATAAACAATTCAGTTCAGTTCAGTTCATCTCAGTTCAGTAAATGAGAACAGACTTTAAATGAGCTTAAATCACTTTTTTGATTATCAATCCTAATATTTATTTTTCAGCTAATTATCAAACATGGCCTTTGTATTTGCCATATATCATTACCATAAAAAGAAAAAAGAGAGAGTAAGAACTCTTAGTAGTCAAAACTTAGAAATAATGAGTAGTTGACTCTTTCCAAGTCATCAAAAGCAGAAAAGATATCCTTTACCAGACGAGTGACATAATACCAAATTGAATTACACCTAACACATTGGAGTAGTACACTAGTACTAGACGAAATTATATCAGTAGAGTACTCCATTTATTTGAACTCAAACTGAGTTTTAGTTCTACTTTATAGTTTGTAGTCATTTACTTTTAGGTACTTTATGTAACACTTCTTTTTACTTTGTCAGTTTTAATGGTTTAGGGTTCTTTTCCAGTGTTTCAAAACTCAAGGATAAATCTGTGATTGTAATTTGATGTAATCTTAAAGTTGTATTATTCCTTAATTCACATGTGTTACTATACACCATAATATAGTATTACTCACCACTGCTTTTGTTACTTTTTTTAATTGTCCACTCTTCAATTCAAAATTTAAGTTAAATATTTTAAAGTACTAATGACATGTAAATATGAATATGAAAGAGATACAATCACCGTGCCTTCGTATAACCCTTATTAGAGGTTGAGGTAGTAGAGTAGTGACAATGTTTCTTACTTTAGATTTTTAGTCTATCGATTAGATTTTATAGGGCTTATATGAGGGGATTGCCTTCTCTCCCTCAAATGAGTCTTCTTCTTCACATCTTTAAAAAATACCCGTATCAATCTTACTAGTCAATAGCCCCAGCCTAGATCAAGAACCATCACCTATGACACCTTCAACGCTCCCCATCCTAGCCTTGTAAGCCACCAATCTCACAACTAATTAGTCTACCGGAGCCACCACCATGACTCCACCCGAAGAAGTTCGGAAAATAAAAATGATCTATCTGTTGGCGGAATCCACCTCAAAAGGATGCTACCTAGGTGGAGAGAACGTTGCTAATTAAATTAAAAGGGGTACAATAAAATTCCCCTTTGATTATTTTTCAAAAAGTAGTTACAATTAGTGGTTGTTAGCTAGTTGCAAAGTTTACTAGGAAAATTTAATCTTTTACACCATCCGTTATAGTGATTAGACCATTAACTAAAAGCCAAAATACACTTTACATTAAAAAGGGGGGTGTGTATACATTAAATAACTACTCAAAGAACTTACTAGAACCAAAATTAGGAGACTAATTTTAACAATTAAAATCTAAAAGTAAAGGAAAAAGTGAATAAATAAAATTACACCATCATTTGAAGGACCCCCTTATTTCTCATCAAATTGGCACCTAGATTAAGATTATACACATTAGTAGTTAAATTACCAAAATTACCCCCCACTTTATACGAGTTGTATACATACATATACGATACCATATCCGTTTTCTAAAATCAAATAACCCGATTCGTTTCCTCTCACATAACGGAGCAAGCATTCGGGTTCTCATCACTAAACATCTCAAACGAATCTGACGGTGGAACAGCGTGCGGATTCCAATCGAACGGCGCAGGTCCCTCCACGTCACCCCCGTGATGTACATACGCGTAGGAATAAGGCGGGGGCGCAGAATAGTAGGAAGCAGTGTAATTGCTGCTAGGATACGCCGTATTGTAACTAACAGCGTACACTGGTGGAGGCGCGTAGTATGTAGTTGGCGGGTACTCGTATACCCGAGCATTCGGCGGGTGCTGACGTGGCGGACTCATATTTTCCGGGTACGGGTTTGGGTTCGGATTTGGATTCGGATTTTGCTGAGGTGGAGGTTGTGATTCGCCACTTGGCGGTCCACCATTAGCCACCTGCTCCGTAACTGTCTCACCATTCCCACCACCACCTCCACCACCGTTGTTCGGTGTCGCGGCGTTGTTTGTAGTGTTATTACCATTTTGCCCTCCTTTCTTCTTTTTCTTCTTCTTTTTAGCTCCACCACCTCCGCCGGCGCCGCCACCTCCGCCGCCGTTTCCCGGAGGGTTTTGAGAATCACCGGCGGCCGGAATATTCGCTTCGAATCTAACTTCTTTAACTTGTGGTTGTGGTTGTTGCTGTTGTTGTTGTTGGGGTGGATTATTCTCAGGTACTTTTTGAGGTTCGGAGTTGTTATTATTCTGCTGCTGTTCTTCAACAACATTTGGGTTTTGGTTTTGGTTTTCAAATTGTTGTTGTTGTTGGTGCTGCTGTTGTTCGTTTTTGTAGAAATCAGGCCATAACTCAGCGTGTTTACCAGATTTTTCAAGCTTTCGTAAAAGAGTGTTTGCATCAACGTTTCCTGTTACCACTACTTTGTGTTGCCTTGTATCCACATCTATTGTGTAAACTCCTGCAAAATTTTCATGCAATTTTTGTAACGAATTCAGCATTTTATGATAAAAAAATGAAATTTAAATTACTATGTTATACCGAAAGTGGGTAGAACAAAAAAGATCGGAGAGAGTACATAACAATATTTTTTAGTTTTGTTTTAATGGGTATGAAACAGAAAATTTCAGCATTTTCAGAGATACAGATGGAATTTAATTTAGCTCGTAATTACTTCGTACTACAGTCTACAGAAAGTGGGTAGAACAAAAAAGAACGGAGAAAATAATGTCAAGAAATTACTTTTATTTTGTTATGAGAATAACAAATTCATCATTTTCTTGAAGGAAAAAAAACAGAGACCCAGATAGAAATAAGTAACAAAAAAAATATTCTCTGAAAATTTAATTACAAAACAACAAAATAAATTAGGAAAAAAAATGAAAAATAGTGAAAAATGGTTTGTAAAATACCTTCAACGCTGTGGAGAATTCTCTTGACTTTCCGTTTACATCCTTCACAATGAATAGAAACTCTTAACACCCATGTCTGAAGAACACAGAAAACAGAGGACTTAATTAGTTAGTTAGAAATTAATAAATTTCTAAATTGCACAATAATAATTTTTTTTAAAAAAAGAGTAATTAAAATATGAAATAAAATAAAAGAATAAAAGTACCTTATATTTGAGAGGTTCAGAGTTATCAGGATCAGGACATTGAGGAGGGGCAGCCATTGAAGAAGGTAAAGAGAGAATGAATGAAGGAAAACAAAAAGAGGAGAGAGAAAGTTATGAAGAAATGATATTAAGCGAGTAGAATGAGAAATGAGAAGTGGGCTGACAAAACAAAGTTGGAATTGAAAGAAATAAATTGAGTGACTCAGTGGAAGGCAAACCCTTTTATTTCTATTGGAAAGTGCCTTCTATTTAATTTAATATATAATCATTTTATTTTTTAACAAAAATTTGTAATCATTTTTATTTTTTCTTTTATTTTGGTTAATGATTTTTTGTTTAGTTTTGCACAAAATTTTGTACTAAAAATCCTGATAATACTTTAATTCTTTATTAAAGATTTGACATCTGGCATTGTGATATTATTGTTGCTCGAGAGTACTAACGAAAAAAAGTTTGGTTTTATGAATTTCGTGCACTTTGCATTTTGGCGATCAATATATTTTAATTTTAATTTAATCAAAATTAATTGATAATTTCAATGGGCTAAGACTTGCTCATGAGTACTACTATAGTATGTCAAAAATAAATTAAATTAGTTCAGATTTGATGATAAGTTATAGAGGATGGATAAACTATACTAATTGAATTATGGGGTGGATGAATGGTGTCCAAAATGTATTATAAAATTTATTTACATGGTTCTTATTGAATGAACTATATATATATGGCCCTATTCTAATTTGATCATAAAACTTTGATTGGAATTAGATTTAGACAACTAAACATAAACATTTGTTATGAGATAAGATGACGAACGTAAGAAAATGATGAGAATAAAATTGGGAACAAAGGTGTGACAATTGAAAAAATATGGTAATTACTGAGGAAAGAGGGGTTTAAATTTAGATTTTAGGACATCCAATGCATGCCCCTAAGTTTTAGTGAAAATAACATGATATCACGTCAACTTAGCTTGTAAGTTGTAACCTGTAAAAAAAAAGGCCTATACGGGATAGTAGATGTACATGCTTCATTAAATTTTCCTAGGGTACCACATTAGTCTTAAATTTAGACAATATGCATTAATTTGATGTTTACTTCTGCCAATAATTTAAATTTTTTATCAACCGATATTTTCAAGATTAGTCTTACAAAGGGTAATGTTATATGTCGCCCAAAGGACTGCATATAAACATTTAATGTACTTCCTTTATTAGTATAAAGTTGGGAATCTATCGACAATTCATAAATAAAACGGTGTAATAAATGTTTATCTCCACCCTTAGGATTATCTCCACCCTTGCCTATATCTTCAAGGATAACTCTGTCATATGCCACTATTATCTGTAAAATAAAATCTCACTTAAATCGTAATACAAAAATTCAAAATCCAAATACTGTATTATTTACATCTAGAAGAAAAAATATAAATAGTTATCAATGTAGTAATTGGGGTCTAAGTCATCACTTATGCTTGATATATACGAAGTACTAGTTAAACCTAACATACATTACCAATATTTAATGTATCTCACTTCTCAAATCATGATTATCTGATAAGTATAGAACCACTAAAATAAAGGTCAATGTTTCAAGTCACATAGCATTTTGTAGTGAAGAAATAAAAGACAAATCCCCAATTAGTTAGTTTGCATTCCTTTATTTTCCATCCAATTGGTCTTCTTTTGTCAGCTTGCATGGACATGCAATATCCCAAATAAAAGTTTGAGTTTATGACATTTTCCACTCACTGAATAAAGAGGATAATGCTAAATTTTCATGTATAACAGTTTGTTTTGTATACATAGTGTGCCTTACCTAATTGGTCGTCCCTTTCATTTATTCTATTGCATGCATGGTGCAAATGTGCAATACATTGTCTACTAATTCAATCAATAATTCACAAATTAAATATGCGTATTCTAATGGTCTGTTCTCTTCAGATTATTTTCAATTCAGTTCAGCTCTAATGTTCAGTTCCTATCCTAATTTCCTTCTCTCATAAAATATTCAGTTAAGTTCATTTTATCTCTAATAAGTTCAATTCAGTTCTGCTCATTTCAGTCAATCAGAACAAGCCCTTAAATGTAAATGTCAACTAGCTTAACTAGAGCATGTTCACTTCAGCAGCTTAATTTCAGTTCAGTTCAGTTCAGCTTCAATCACTTCAGTTCAGTTCCTAATTTCCTTCTCTCATAAAATACAATATTCATTTCAGCTCTATTCAATTAGTTCAGTTCAATTCAACTTCAATCAGTTCAGTTCAGTATTGTGAACAAACCTTTAGTTAAAGTATTGAAATCGAAACTCAATATCTAAGATCGTCATCCGATCTATGTCAATGTATAATACATACACAAAATTAGGAAGTGTAAGGCTTTATGTTCGAGGGAGGGATGGGAAGTAACTATTGGTCATTGCTACATGGAATCGAATAGGGTGGCGGATTGGCTAGCCAATTTCGGTGTCTCTCTTGACCAGAAGTTGGTGATTTTGAGGCGGTCCCGGTGGACCTTCGTGCTGTTTTATTAGAGGATTTGGGAGGAAAGGCAATTCCGAGAAGCATCCCTCGTCGTGATGAAACTTAGTCTCGCTTTATAGTGTTTTTTATTTTTTTTATTTTTTTGTTTTTTATTTTCTGTTTTGTTTATGCTTTTTGCTCTTTTATTTTTCTAGTTTCTAGCTTTCGCTTTGTTTTGGGGCTGCCCATCGTCTTCACCGAAAAAAAAAAAACACAAATATGCGTGCGCACATAATACATGATAATACTACGTATAAGATACTATTCATTAGGCGTACATTTTATTTACTAACTGTATAAAATATGATTTCTTTCATAATATCAAATAGTACAAAGATAAATTTTAAATCCGGCATTATGGAGTTTAAAATTTTCAATTAAGCTAACAATCTCAACACTTTATTTCATGAACATCCTACATTTTATGTTCCACGATACGAGGGACTGAGGATGGAACAACGTACTCTCTGTAATTTTTATGATTTTTTTTTTTTTTTTTTTTTTTTTTTTTGTAAACTAACCGTTGGAAGGGTTTAAAACAAGTGACAATATATTTGTAATTTGTATTCACAATTTTGGCATTGAATATAATAAGAGTGTTATTTATACTGCCTCCATAAACGTGTAAGATTGATATTTGTGCTGAAATATTAATAAGTTGGTAGTTGGTTATCTCTTGTTACATTTTGCTCCCATTTATATATAGCTGGTTTGTACTGCTTTGGTGTTGGGCTCGATGAGGTTCGTAAGAACCCTAAAATATGATAAGGTAGTTTCAGAATTACAGCTACTTTGTACGTACTTGAATTTTCCATTAATATGTAGTGCATCAATATTTACAAAAATAAAAATAAAGATTTAAATGACATATGCCAATAATCTCGACATCTAGTCTTAGGATCTATTCTCTTCAACTTAATTTCAGTTCAGTTCCGCTCCAATCAGTTCAATTTAGTTTAGTTCAGTTCAACTTCTAATTTCCTTCTCTTATAAAAAATTCATTTCAGCTCTATTCAGTTCAGTTTAGTTCAGCTCTATTCAGCTCAGTTCAGTTCAAGTCAGTTCAGTTTAATTCAGCTCAGTTCTGTAAATCAGAGCAGACCCTTATTCCTTAAATTTCTGAATTACAGAGTTTAACACAATATGAATAATGAATTTATATATTGTAACAAAAAAAAAAAAATGTTACTACGTAGATAGTTCATTTCAGATCACAAGACCAAAAAAAAGTTTCATCTCAACATCATGTGTCCATTCCATTAGCCTTTAAAGTCAAATAGTCATGCTTCAATTGAGTTTTTTTTTTCCTTTTTTTATAAAAATATTTTATTTACGGTAAGATACGTGGGTGCCCCTCATATCATAAGAGGGATGTGGGTGAGGATCGAACCTGGGCTGCTGGGCACACCACGAGGAAATAGAACTCCGTCGTTGTCATGCATGCTTCAATTGAGTTGTAATTGAACAATTGATGCAATAATAAATTATAGGAATTTTGTATAGAATTGTGGGATATCCTCAATATGTAAAGCAATTTGGACACTAGCACAATGTTCCTTTGACCGTGTTAATAACCAAGCATTTATGACCTTTATCGTGGAGATTGACCCATGTACTACCCTAGATTTTATACCCAAAATTTCTTAGATTCACCATGTTTGGATCCAATTTAGTCCAATTGGGCCAAGTCATTAAATGATCCAATTGAAAGCCCAAGGTCAAGGTTCAACTCTCCAAATAATGCTAAAGTCAAGATCAGTCCACAAGGCAAGTCAATTGGGCCCAAGCCCATTTCTCCCATATATGCCAAGGTATAAAAGCCATCAATATTACATTTGTACACAATAACACACAAAGCCTCAAGCAATTAATTCTCTTGCATAGCTTTCTCTCTCTACACATTGTACTAACTTTAGCATCGGAGGGGCCTTCCTCGGCAACACCCCCGAGGCTAGTTTACGTGTGCTTGCTGTGCAGGAAATCTTCGGTCCATCGTCACTTGGATCGAATCCGGTCTTCTCCACCTTAGTGGACCTTCGGCAGGGTCCCATTGTTTTTACCCGAAACACACCATAAAATTAAATTATGGATTGGAGTATTTACAAGAGGCCGGGTTGTAAATACTCACGATTTATAATAATTTTTAGATAACTTTTTCTCCCTTCATTTCTTAGTGTTTGTCTCATTCGATTATGTTTTTTTTTTTCACATTTTTAATATATAATAAATTAATTTTGAGCAACAATATCTTGATTTGAAACATAAAAGTATAAAAAAATAAAATAAAATAATGAATATTTTGTATATTTAAAATTGTGCATCGATATGAATCTAATTGATCATGCCACGTGAATGTGTTTAATCTCATATACATCGTACATAGATGATCTAAATTTTAGTAATCATGGTCTAGTTTATTAAAATTGAATAACCGGGACTAACATAAAAGAAAAAAAAAAGAGGATTATTATTTCTAATTAATCTATTAATAACATATTAGTGGGATGTATAAAGGTGTTCTTCAACCTAAGGGTAGGTCTAAAGGGTAGATTTTGTAATGATGGTGGTAGTTTTTTGATAGGAAAGTAAGGGAGGGGGATAATGATGATGGTAGTTGATCAAGGGTTAAGTAGCCTTTTACATTAACCACACATTATTAGAAAGCTTAATAACAGTAGCTTTAAGACTATTTAACAAATAAATACTCCTAATATGCTATTAGAGGCCTACTTATGTCTCTAAATCACTTATTAAATTTGGGAGGGAATATTAGTAGTATAACTTTTTTTGGAGCATCATTAATCATGTGGACCAGTGTAAGCTTATCTTCTCTTTACACTTGAAGAAAATTCCATATGTATGGAGGATGGAAAGTGTTTGCTATAGCACAACATTTTTAGAAAATTAAATTTATAACAAGGCCACAACATATAAACATCTTGGATGTAAAATGCTAGCTTGTAAGGACCACTAGATTGATGAGATTTTTTAGGACCAAATTTTGAAATCTTTATTATTATATAGAGTGAAATTAGGTTCGTCCTTTAACTGCAAACCATCCTAATCTAGTATACGTGGGTCTTCTCTCCCCAAACATGTGAGGGGAAAACAGTACCTTATGATTGATGTAGGCTAAACTGCTAAATTAATTAAGGGCACTCTTTGCTTATTTAAACAGGTTAAGGCTAGGGACGAAGTGAGTATTATTTTTTGAGGTGGAGAAATTTCTTACGGAGCAATATTTTTTAATTTTAAATATTTTTTTTTTTTTTTTGGAAAAATTGAAGTTAATGAGGAGGTTGTTAGTTGGCATTGGCAATTGGCACCTATGCAAAAAAATGCAAGAGTAAATTAGGTTTAGGAATTAGCAGAAAGAGAGGTCAAGACTCAAACTTTAGGTTTAGGAATTAGTAGAAAGAGAGGTCAAGACTCAAACTTCAAAACTAAGGTTTAAAGTACCAACAACGAACATCTAAGCTAGTTTCTTGATTTAGTTTCAATAAATAAAAAAATTGACATTAATATATAATTTTGTCGTTTAATTGATGGATTATTGGATTAATGAGGAGAAATTTGAATGGTATAGGGTGACTACTTTGATGCATTAATTCTCTTCTCTAGGACAGTATGTCCTAGATTGCGTTAGTGGTACTTTGTTTTTAGCATTAGCTGGTTTTGGTCCTACAATTAAATAAAAGATAATTCTGGAAACAAAATACTTGTATGTGTAATGTTATTGTGAAATTTCATTTATTTTTAAAAAAGAAGGTACACTTTCCCACGTATTGGAGAATTGGAGTAGAGAAAAAGAATTTTTGAGGGTTTTTTTTTCATGCACTGTTTCTAGAGCTGATCAAGCTCAGTCCGACACAAATTTTGGCGGGCTTTAGGCAGTTGTTTTTTTGGCCCGAACACTACACCTTTAGGCAGATTTACATGAGCGATCAAAACTCAAACCTAACTCGCTCATCCTTTTTGGACCCCTTCACCCGCTTAAAAGTGGATATGAACCACGGACAAGGGATTTTCAGTCCTTTGCTCTAACCAGCTGAGCTACCTGAACAACTTTCCTAAAATTTGTTTTCTTCATCGAAAGCGCCCTACACTTTCTTCTTAAGTATTTATAAAGAGAAAACCCCTTTAAGTTTCAGTCAAGGGCTTAAGTCAGTGGAGGAATTACTGGGTAGATAGATTAGATCGGGACGTGTGTCGGGTCTAGCCATAATAATTTTATTTATGGGCAGGGTTATCATGTATTTTTTATGATTTTTAGTTAATTATTTTGGCACATCCGACCTATTTTACGGGTTTGGGCAAGCAAATTAAGGCCCAAAACTTAGTCTGGACCGACCTGAGCAAGTAGACTGATTTTTCTTGCCTTGACCCGACCCGCCTATTAATCACCTCTAAGTCTCCATATGACAACATTGTACAAAGTAAGCATATAAAAGTAAGTTTTATTTGTGGGAATTGTAACATTATTATGTATTTTATTTATTCTAAAAAAGTTACAGAATAGATATTACACAATTTGTAACAAATAGTGTACAACTTTTCTAATCAATGATAATCTTATCTATCATAAAAATTTTGGTACACCCGATGTACAATAATTTTATTGTACATCACTTAATTAGGTAACCGAGCATGTAAGGTAACCTTAGCTTTAACCAACTCGAGGAAACTTTAAACCTGTTGGTTACCTTAGAGTTACCTAATCAAGCAATGCACAATGTATAATAGGTTCATGTTTGCCAACACCTTTTATAAATAATCATTTATACATAGAGGCAGGTGCACCAAAAAGTAGGTTTTTTTTTTTTTTTTTTTTTTTTTTTTTTTTTTTTTTTTTTTGTTGTTGTTTGCTCACTTGATTTTAAAATATATTTTTTTTCTTAAAATGAGCAACCAATATTGAACGAATAGAAAAAAATTCTTAGATACCATGCATGCACTCGGTTGTATATAACTTTTATTTTACGAGTTTTCTACTGTACCAATGTTCATTTTTCCTTTGACTTGACTACATTTATGCTATTGTTATTTAATATAATCAATACATTCTTCCTTTTACAATTACAAAATACTTAATATACGTAGTATAAAAATTTCTGACATAAATAAGCCGATTACAGCCAAAAATGTTATCATAAGGTGGAAAATAATTATGCATTAACATACTTTACATACCCTTTTCGTTGTAATGTCTTTACTAAGATTCCACTAATTTAGAGGTCGATACAAATTTCCTGACGTGAGGTTAGGCAAATTATGATAACAAGAAAATATGTTAATCAAATTATTATTATTATTGATGATATAATTGTTAAATGATCATACATGCAAATACAATCCAATAATTATAATGGGGTTAGGTTATTCTACTTTTTATTTTCGATATGTATTGATTGAATTAGAATTCTTATCTTTCATTGCCATTTGCCAAGGCCTAAGCAAGAGAAATGGGAATAGTGAATTCTAGATCATACGTTTCCGATATTTTATTTAACCAACGATAATATTATCATGAAGCTCAACCCCACGATTTTTTTTTTATTTTTTTTTATTTATTTTAGAATTGATCTTAGTGATTATGATGATCTAGTAAAAATAATAATAAACAAAATTGTTAGATAAAAGTTATATTTTAGTTCAATAATCTTTAATTTATAATGTGCAGGAGTTAAAATGTTGCAACTTGTTGTATATGTGACTCAATTATCTTGTAAGTGTTCGATAAAAATGTTTTTAACACAATTAATGCCTAATCAGTCTTGTATAAACCAGATGAGTATAACCATTATCGATGAGTATTGCTATCAACCAATCAAGATTTCAAATTTTTTTTAAAGATACAACTTTTGAGATTGACAATAGCTTGGTAAGTATAATATCCTACACCTAATCAATTGACACTCATCACTACTTATAGGCATTTTATATTAATAAATGTCTATTTATAGTGTTTTTTTTTATTTATTTTTTTTAATATTATTATTATTTTTAATGTAACAAGTCGAGATTTTTTTGATGTCTAAACATTAGACATTCAACATTTTGTACGAAAAATTTCCTTTTACACTCTCAGCCAACCCAAAATAAGAGAATCCCAACTCTTTAATGCCAAATTAGCTGCTAATTACACATTAAAGCTAGAATAATGACTGATAATAAACTTTTTAGTGTACAAAATCTAATTATTCTTTGACTTGACTAAATTATGACCCTAAATTTCGATTCAATATTCCCTTTTTACCCCTAACAAATACAAGCAACCAACACAAGATCATTAAAAGCCACCTTATTCTGCCACCTGTAAATTCATACATAATTACACTCAATCAAGAAAATGATGCATTAACTGATTAAACTACTTTACATGTCTTTTAGTTGGTATTGCTTTTACAATGAATCCCACTGTACTTAATTAATTAAACATTTCTTCACCAAAAAAAAAAAAAAAAAAAAAAAATTTAATTAAACATTTGGAAACAAATATTTTGATGTGACCAATTAATTAATAAGCTTAATATTGTATAAAGCTAAAGATTAGAGCATGTGTCATATTAGGATATTTCTTGATCTATATGGGTAGAGTGGACTGTGGACAAGTTATTAATGGACAAATTGGAGGTCTCATAATTAATTAGTAGCAGAGACCATGAGGAAGTAACCAATAGTTTAGAGACAAATGGGGGTCATATATAATTGCCACGTTTGAGTTTTCGATCTTATCGTCACATAATCAATCGTGCAAGAATTATATCATCAGAACATTATTTTGCTTAAATTGAATTATGTAAGGAGTTAGTCGATATTATTAAGTTTAGGTAAGTTACTTTCAAGAGTTAACAAATAAATAAAATTTAGGTAGAGTAATTTTGAGAAAATTTCCCAAATTTGGTTAGGTTATGCATTAGAACTTATACTCTTCTATTTTGGACAATTTTCACCTATTTTGAATCCAGAGAGATGGATTGCTTCACATGAAAACCACAACATTTCGGGAGGCTAAACAAGTGGTTGAAACTATCTACTTTACCTTTATTAGGCCCTGTTCTTTTCACCTTAAAAAATAATATTAAGTAAAAATAATTTCAGTTCAGTAAAATTAATTTCAGTTCAGTAAAAATAAGTTCAGTTCAGTAAAATTCAGTTTTCTTAAAGAAGAATTATAATAGAAAATCAGTAAAAATAATTTCAGTTCAGTAAAAATAATTTAATTTTAGTAAAAATAATTTCAGTTCAGTAAAATTAAGTTCAGTTCAGTAAAAATAAGTTCAGTTCAGTAAAAATAATTTCATTTCAGCAAAATTAAGGTGAATCAAACAGGGCCTTACAGTGTTAATTTAGGGTCTGTTCTCATTGACTGAACTCAGCTGAACTAAACTGAACTGAAAATTTTATAAGAGAAGGAAATTAGGAGTTGAACTAAACTGAACTGAAAATTTTATAAGAGAAGGAAATTAGGAGTTGAACTGAACTGAACTGAACTTATTAGAGCTAAACTGAAAATAATCGTATGAGAACAGACCCTTAGCCATTTACATACACTCATCCTTTCATTAACTCAAGACCGCCTCAAACCTTTATATGACCAACAATGGTCATCCATGATTCCAAACAATATTAGACAACCCCAGGATGCATTCTCTAAAACCTAGCGTTATAAGAGTTTTCGAGACCAAATCCAGATATATCTAAAAATGGTCCAATTTCATCTATTATATATATATCCTTTCAAATTAAGCCTTTAGAAAACATTCATTTGACCTGACAAAATTAAGCATCGATGTGCAATATGAGGTTTTAAAGCCTACTTGGTGCTCAGAACTATCTCATGCTCAATCTAGGGAGATTTTTCAACGTAGCTCCTCGAAGCAGTAGGCAATCAAAGGTTGTAATATGGGTGGCTGGGGCTGAATAGCAAATTGGACCAGGCTTTGCTATAATGGGTCATTTGATATTTGGACATGAGCTACGAATACCTGTAATTAGGCCTTTAAGTTGACTTTGACCAGTTTGGGCTCTTCTCGTTGGACATTATATGGGCCTAGACCGCTAAGGACTTGACTACTGAGAAGCAATGAAAGCATTGCATTATTTTAATCATTAGTTTCTGTATTATAAATATGAAAAAGTTATAAAATATGATATTAAATTGAGACAACTCTAACAAAATCACATATAACTATATTTTTCTAACTATAAATCATCAAAATTAGTCAAAATGAATTTATAAATAGGGTAAAAATTAAAGTGTTACAGGTTAAAAAAAAAATGTGGAGGAAGTATAAGAAATGAGATTAATCCAGTTTACAACTTTTATTTTTAGTTGCTTGCTATGGCACCAGTATATCACAATTGTAATTTTTGTTGATGTAGCCTCTCCCTACTTAGTTTACTAAGCAAGATACTTTGACTTTAACTTTATATATACAGACTGCATTTTCAACAATAAATTAATTTTCTGATAAGAACTAATTAGATATATTTATCTATGTATTCTCAAATGTTAGATGTTTATAGTCTTTGATAAAACGCATAACATATATTGATTAACAAAGCTATGTAGTGGAGCATATATCTTCAAATGGTTGCATTTACTTTAAATTCAAGTAAATGTTGCTTATGTAGTCTCATAGTTTATCTTGCAAGATATATTTAGTATAAATCGAGTTGTAAAGTTTCCCAAAACAAACATTTGAATTATAATTACAAAATTGGTATGGTATTCAACAAATTAAACTACAAACACTTTCTAATGATGTTACAACAAGTTGTTGTGGTTGTCAGTATATCTCGAGTTAATTTCATAAGAGGGGACTATAAAATTTGAAACTATTTCATAAGGGTCAGGCTTTTGATACAATGTGCTCTAATTCCAATCATTGTATTACATACATAAGACCATTTTTCTACATAGTAAAGTGACCACAACAACTAATAAATTCATAATACCACTGATTTATTATGGATATATTACATTTTGGACTACGACGGGTAAGATGGCAAATGGTCCTCGACTCTAATATAATTCTTAGGAAGAAAAAGAGTGAACAAATCCTAACCTAAAAATCAAAGAATATGTAGAATACGTGGTTTTGTATATATTTACTAGGATTTGTTGCGAATATATTGGTGTCCAATGTAATGAAAACCTCTTAGAAATTCTCCTTGTGGAAATCAAACTTGGTTGATGTTTTCCTCGAAAAATCTTGAGATAAATGTCTCAGTTGTTGAGTTAAACCAGGTGCACCACAATAGAACACCCCTGCAATAACACAAAATTTAAGTTAGCCACGAATGGCTCACGAAACTAAGCTCGAGCTATAAGGCAGATCCATTGATCTATTTAGATTTTATATATGAAAGGGAAACATGAAAAGGCACTAAAGTGGAAAATGCTTACCAACTCTTTTCTCAGTGTGGTTAACAGCAACATGCTTGAAAACAGCCCTCCAATTAGGCCTAGCAAAATGAGTCTTCACTCGAGTCCCAGACACGATATCCATACCATTCTTAGCATGGTGAAGGGACTGAAGCATAGCGATCAAGGCTGACCTTGCATCCCCTTCTTCGTAGACACTTGTGCAATAGTTATGGAGTTCGATAACATGTTCTTGGTCATTCTCAGCCACCTCATTCATCACACTCCTGAACCACTCAAATGACCCTTGCTCTCGAGTCACCCAATAGAAATACGCCCGTTTCACATTGAATGGCCTCCTTCTATCTTCTGGACTCATTCCTCTCTCAAGCTCTTTTTGTTGCTTGATGTGGTAGAGCACATCCTTGACTATACTGATCAACGGTGTTGCCCCAATTCCAAGACCTACTAGTAACAGGACGTCGTAATTTTTATAGTCTTGAGCTGGTGCTCCATATGGACCATCAATCTTAAGTCTTGGCATTCTACAGAATCATGTCAGGCAACATTTAGCATTATTGCATTAGCAATTTAGCACTTAGCATAAGATACAAAGCATTAACAAATAGCATGTTACGATTGTAGGCAAGAAATAACATCTGTATGACTAAAATGTATCAGCAGAATCAGGCTTCAGTCTTTTCACCTACAAGTTCCTTATCTCATTGTATCTTTACTTCGTTTCTTACTAGCCCTTGTCATATAATCATATTATCTGAACATCATTTTATCCTAATATTATCTCGGAAAGATTGCTTATGTATGAAATATTTTGAAGTGTAGAATGTAAAATTACCTCGGAATAGGTCCACAATTAATATCAGCTCTGAGAAGGCCACTCTGATCACTGCTTCTAGGGGGTTGACATAACTTGGAGAAGAGTGTTCTCAGCTGAGAGGTCCAGTCACCTAATGTTCGAATATGAACACTAATATAATCGTCCCCTGGAGCCGAAGTCAGAGAGAATGGATGCCTGCAATATTTCAAAATCCATATCAGATTAGACACCAATTACGTACTAATAATGCCAGTCAATTCTTTTTATTTGAAGAATCATTAGAAGTTCATAATATATTAGTACCATTCGAAAGGAGAAACATCAGCACAGTTAACAAATATGTACTGTCCACTGGTGTATCTGAAATTCTGAGGTTTTGTCATTTGCAATGACAGTACATTCCCAGGGTAGACCGCGACCTGTAACATACAGAAACAGGACATTTATTTCTCTAATCGCGATTTCAGAATTTATTATTACTCAAAATTGTAGAACAAGATCAGCATGCCACAAACCTTTGATATCTGTACTGTCTTGTAACCAGACCGAAGTGCCCTGATAAGTCTCTCAAACGCGTATAATAGGACTGGCACAGCAAGATACATCCATGTCTGCATCAAAACCACAATCACAACATCAGAATATTTCCCCAACAAATTTCTATACTAAATCATAATTTGTATGGAATATATATAATGTTTTAAGCCAAATAAATAGCTTACCGTTTTCTTGTACCAATCCTTGCTGAGGTAGAGGTACCACCCGTGGACTAACAAGAGGGCATAGACTATGACGAACAGATGATGAGAATACCAAAAGGCATTGAACCCAGTAAGTTTCTTGAGAGCCTTAGGCAGCTTAAGTTTATTCCTACGGAACCAAGGTTGGGCTAAGGTGAACGCGATGGCCATTAGGACTACCATGATGATCCCGGTCCAGCCTTCCTTTCCCCTGACAAACCACCAGTAGTTCGGAGGTCTCGTTTTCCCAAAGTACTTTCCAAGTGGGGCATAGGCCTCATCTGATGCGTGTAGCAGCCTTGGAAAGTCACATGTAAGATGGCATATCACATGGATAGCAACACCAACCCCGACACCAAGGGCTACTACTTTATGGAAATTAATGTTGTCGTCGAAGGGCACTGCCATCCCTAGCTTAGTTCTGCTCCTAAGCCAGGTAATGGTGTTCCTACAAACAGGTAAAAGAATGAGGGCCATGTTGAACTTGAGGGTCTCAGCTGCACCCTTGGCGAAAGTAACACAATATCCCATGACATGGAACACGTAACGATTCTTGTATTGTAGGAACTTCCAAGTAAAGAGACCAGCACAAATGCCTAGCCATAGAAGAATAACCCATATTCTCTTCCAGTTGTCCTCAACAAAGTAAGTGAATCTACTAGCACCGCGCTTGATGGGGTTAGGCTCCTTAGTCGGAACAAGCTTTTGGCTAAGCAATTTGCTCAGATTACGGCTATCTGTGACCGTGCTGTTTGAGTGTGTTGGTGCTTGAACCAAGAGCATTTCCAAGTTATGGATCTACAAAATTGAGATACATGATCACATTGATTAGTTATCTATGTGATTCCTAAAGAACAAAGCTAAAAAATAATCAAAAGGTGTCTCTTATTAAGTTATTAAGCACAACTTCATTCATAGATTTAACTTTTCGAAGGGTACTTTAGATATAGTTAATGTGTTACTGTGTGTTAGGTACGTAACATGTTAAGTTTTTAGTCCTCGTTCATACGGATCATAAGTAAATTAAATTGGGCTAAGATTAAATTTAGAATCGGGCCAGCGCATTTAGTCCATAATATGAATTGGGCCTGACCATGGCTTTTGTCACAGCAGTTAAAGGAAACAAAAAAACCAACCTCAATGAAACCAAGGCCATCAGGATCAAGTTCTTCCATGATAAGAGCAGCATACTCCTCAGCATGATCTTGGATCGTCGACAGCTTATTAGCTGACGCACTTAGTGAGATAATCTGAATTAGTCCAAAAAAAAAAATCAATAAAAAATGTTGCACTAAAAAATGTCCATAGTACGAATAGCAAAAATGAACGGAGGGAGTAGTAACATATACGATATATATGTAAGGAATATTATTTTAATTTGGGTAATTGTGACATTAATTATACATTACATATATAAATTTCGTACAGTACCTCTTTGACCTCATCTTCGGTAATCCTGCCATCTTCATCCTTGTCCACCCTGTAATTTCAGTCAAAGATATTAGCATCTTGTCTACTTGCCTAATCCAAAATTATAGTAACCTTTTCTTTAAGCAATGATTCTTTAAACTTAGTTAATACACCATTATTTCAATACATGCATGACATTTAAAGTTAAAGCACACATGCATCAGATGCATGATCTTGTAGACATATTTGGTCAATTTCTTGGTCAAGTCAAGTCTTATATTTAAATGTGACTAACAGCTCATTCAAATCAAGTTCGGGTAGAATCATATTCGAGTGATGAGTTTAGCAATTCACCATTTTGTTAGAGAGCACTAAAAAGGGTAAATAATGATGTAAACAAGATTCAACTTCGGGATTTAAATATTACACTATTACCCTCAAAACTTTACCGACTAAACTAACCGACATCCATATTCAGCCATTTAATATGAACATACACAATTTAGATTATACGATTTAGGCCGAGTCAATTTTCTCAACACTTGTGACCTTATCTTAAAGTATAGCTAGAATCCTTGGAAATCTCTCATTTATCATTGTTAGTGACCGACTGAGGTGAGTTCCAAAAGGTCAGAATTCCCATACCATGCACACCAACAGCTCAACAAACCCCCCAAAAAAATCCAATGAATGAACCGACATTTATGAAGGGTGGGTCTTCACTCTTCACATGCTAGTAACTTTCAATATCAAATCATTAAAAAAAGGTGACAAATTTATCATGGTATTACATACTACATGATTTTAGGCTAAAATTTATGCCAAATTTTGGATCTTTCTTTCTCTAATTAAATTAAATCTAACTTATTGCATGTGCGTTCAGATATACTGATTACTTCTTCTTTAGGTTTATGGTGTTAGGTACAACTACTTTATAGTTGATTGGCTCTTCTTTTTAAGGTTAATTGTCATTAAGAAACCTAATTAATTTATGAACTACAGTACACTACACTTTAGCTTGTACTTGCATCTAAGACCAAAATACTTTATACAAGCTGTAAATTTTTGGCTTTTTTCTTACTGAGTATTTGATGTTTTAGTATACACCCACTTGCTAGTCATAGTAAGATCGAATCTCGTAGCGAGAGTCACAAATGATGATATAGACAAAGTACGAAGCTCAATATATCTTTATACCACAATACTAATATTTTAATCAACTAAGATAGAAAGGTGAAATCAAGTCAGGTTACCGCAATCTTGGACCGTTCAAAAACGTGGCAAGTGAAGTGAAATATTTGACGAGAAACTCTCAACTCAATTTATTTTGATTAACTTGTTACGCAGTTGTGACATTCTAGCACCATGATACAAAGACACAATCATATTAAATGTGAAAGTAGCTTACTATAGTCCTAGTCCTACATGTTTTTGTCAAATTATACCCTTTTCCAAACTTTTAAGATTTGACTAATCTAAAAAAATCTAACTTTGAAGGTTTCAAATTTTAATCATACAAATTTGGAATAATAGACCTAGACAATTTAATTAAAAAGTCAACAAGATTGTTATTGTCAGAATATTTTTAAGTATTTTATTGACCAACATTCTATGTACGTATACGTTATTTCTTACAAAAAAAAATCATTTAGGTCAACAATACAAATACGTGTAGAATTAACATCAACTCATATACAATAAAAACAACCCTCATTAAGTTAATTCCAACTCAAAACTGTCAATTCGGTTTCAATTTTCCTTACTTAAATTATCTCTAGTTTGATTAGTGAATGTTAGTAATTAAGACCTAGAGATAGATACGGATTGTATCAAAACTGCTAGGAGTTTAGGACGTACTTAAGACTGTATATATCAAAACCGATAATTAAATGTCGGTAACTTACATGTCAAAGAAAGTTTGAATTCGAGCATCAAAACTCTGATCAGCTAACTGTTCCCAAAAATCACGCAATTGAGTCTTCGTAATTGTACCCGTAACAATCCCACGCCTACGCGCTAATGCATCAAATAATTCCCCTGCAAACTCCTTTTCATTCATTCCTGTCAAACACGTTTTTTTGTTAAAACGTCGCCGTCTTGTAGGAAAAAACCAAATTTACCCATCAATTTCTTTTGTTTGTTCTTTTAATTTGGAAATTTTGCATGATTAAATCAAGCAACTAGCCAAATTGTTCTAGATTTTTTCATTCTAAAAAACAAAAATGCAAATGACATGTTTATATTATTTATGTTACTATTAGTGTTAGTTAAAATTGCATGAAAATGAAGTAACTATGATCATTTTTAGTGTAGTAGTTGAGAAAGCAAGATTTGTTACTACTCTTAGTAGAATTGTGAATATATGGATGATTCAATTTGTACGTAGTAGTAGGTAGATGAATTTCATGTCGTTAGATTTCTAAAGTTGTACCAATTCTTCTTTTATTTGCATAATTTAGCTAATCCACTATCTTTGACACAAATTTCACAATGAAAGTAATTCCATTCTTTTGGGTATGTATTTAATGAATTGATTCGATTTGCACCAACTAATTGATTTGACTGAAAGATAAATTGGTTACGCCATGTAAGATACATATAGAACCGCAAATTCATATCCACTCAAATTGTTTTGTAAACACGAAATTCTACCATAAGTGCTCATAAAACATAGATTGAACACATGTTAGCACTACACTTTTGAAGCATGTTATACTAGTATCACTTTTATTACAAACTTTAGTAAATTCATAAAAAGTTATTCATCATTTAGCCAAATTGCAATATATTAAGCCTAAAATAATAATTCCACCCATATTAGCACATTTTGAACAACATGCTCACATAGCATAAAAGTCTAAAAACCACATAAAGCATAAAAATATCACTTTCATGTTTTCTTGTGCGCCACCGTTCATTTTATTTTATAAAGTCATATCCTCAATTATTTTAATATGAAGTGCTATTATTTTATTATAGTGACAACAAAGACTAACAATATACATACGAACTAGATGAGTTTTAGCTTTTTAAGCTCTATCTTAAAATGAACAGTCTTAACACACTTTCATTTGTTTCGTGTTACATTTAGATATTGTGCATAATCTGTCACACAATGTTAGTGAGACATACGCGCACTGTATTTACACATATCACCTCTAAAACTTTAATCAACTACCAACAATAACAAAAGTTAAGTTGATAATTGAGGTTCAATAATATGTTTTATACTCTATCAGTTTAAATAAAAAAAACACGTACCGATACACTGGCCGAAGCGGGAGCGAAGGAGCAACCCATCAACTTGCAAATCTTTAAACCGTTCCTCAACCTTAGCCCACCCTTCATTACCAACGTTCTTATTCAAAAACTGCAACCCTTTAAGGGCACGCGCGGCGGTGGTCTTAGTCCGATCGAGTTGCCGAAAACCAGCACGATTCGAAGAAGTAACACGCTTAAGCTCTCTAGAGACTTGCTTAATCTTAGCAGAAAGTTGAGAGGTAAGCGTGTGAGGGCGCTGCCTCTCTAAGTGGCTAGTAAGTAAAGCAGCTTCTTGATCACCAACAGCTCCCTTAATATCTTGCACCGAAACGGTGTCGTCTCGGACATCAAGCGTGATCTCCACGTACTCGTTATCATCATCTTTGTTGAATCTTTTACTGCTATTATTTCGTTTTTTTGGTGAATTTAATGGACCGCTGAATGTTACTCGGGATTGCGAGTGTACGCTGCTCCCTCCCGCATCGGATCCTGTCTCGTTATCTTGGATCTCCATTGGTTTTCTCATTTCTTCTCCTTTGCTTCTTTTTATGGTTTCCTTTCTATACAACTATATTTCTTCTATTTGATTATAATTTATAAATTACCTGCAAAAAGAAAAAAAAAATGATTAATGAGCTTTGGGGTTAGGAAATAAATAATAAATGAACGCTTATTTAAGTTAAATACATACTTATAATTAAGGTACGTACGTGTTTAAGAGAAAAAAAGGAGGTCGATAATCCAAAAAAAAAATAAAAATAAGAGTAGTTCTTATGTCAGACGGTCTGAAAAGGAGAACTTACGAGAAACAAGGAGGAAAAGGCGGCGGCTTAGGGAGTGGAAAAAAATGTTGAGAGGAGGAGGAGTATGTAGTAGTTGGTGAATATATAGTTTGTTGAGGAGAAAAAAGAGGAGAGAGAATTAATTGAATTGTTAAGAGAGAGAAAAAAATAAAATGTGGAATGAGGAATTGAGAAGGGTGGGAAAGAAGGGCTAAGAAGGGGGTTTTATTAGTGGGTTGTTGAAGATGAGAATGATATACAAGTGGGAGAAAGAAAGAAAGAAAGAAAGAAAGAAAGAGAGGAGAAAGAAAAAATATTTGAAGAATTGAACAAAGATAATTAAGGTGAGGAAGGTTTAGTCAAAAAAGGATGAAGAAGAAATTGTAAGAATCCAAGGGGCGATTAATGAGGGGCGCATCTGGCATTTCTTGTATTAATATGATAATTAAATTATTTTAATGTTATACAATATACATGGAGGTTTAACTTTAATTTAATGGAATAGTAATTAATTACTTTAGTTGTTATATATTGTACTATTATGGTCTATGTTTTGACTCTAAGGCCTAAAGAAGTAAAAATAGATAGAACAATCAATAAAGTATAAAATTGCTAAAATTGTTGAGATGTTACGATTTGCTTCGTATTTAAAAGTACTGCACTTCGTAATATACTGTAATTAAGTGTTTATTAAGTACTTTTTCTAGTGGGTAAATTATCTTCTGGAACAATAAAAGAACAAAGTTTGTTAAAATTACAAAGTAGCTAAATGAATGAGTGGTTTTTGGTGTTGGTTTAAAAAAAGAATTTAACCTCTTCAATAGTTTGCTGTATCAGCGTTTTTCAAACAAAGTAACTAGAAAGTCAAAGAGGGAAATAGTAACGTTCTAAATGTCAAAAACGCGGGATAGAGGTGAGAAACAGAGAAAGTGATTGTTGTTGGTCCAAGCTTTTACTAATAATAAGCCCACTACTAGGTGATGTGAATTATTGTCATGATTTTAGAGGTTGGTCTGAATTATTACCGCAAGTACTTCATCTCATAGTTAGATGTATCAATTTGGATGTTCGGGTCTGATTCATG
Source organism: Chenopodium album (assembly GCF_948465745.1). NCBI lineage: Eukaryota > Viridiplantae > Streptophyta > Magnoliopsida > Caryophyllales > Amaranthaceae > Chenopodium > Chenopodium album. Next base: position 7,278,735 of record NC_137855.1, read on the forward strand.
AAGTTTTATCGTGTTGAGTTGGATCAGTTCTAATTTCAAATTTGAGTCAAGTTAATATTTGAGTCAAGTTAATATTATTTTCATATGTGTCAAAATTTTTTGAATCGGGTTACATTTTAACAGCACTAAATTCTCATTGTTTTTGTCATAAAGTGAATATGGTATAGATCAATAATTCAAAAGTGCAAGGGTAATGAACAATATGACAACACTAAAAAAGAGAGAGATAGAATTGCTTTATGTCGGAGTAATTAAGGAAAGCTCAATGAAGCAATATCCGTTTACTCAACTCCAGTTGAATACTTACCCTTAATGAAAATTGAAAGAGTATGGAGAGAAAAGAATTAATGAGGGTAAATCTAAAATTTTATCATTCACCCCTGACTTATTTCCCATACATATTACACGTGGGATTTACATTTATTTATCATTATCTATGGAAAATTTGCAAATTGCAGTCATTTAAAATTAGTATTTTGCAAATTGCATCCATTTTAAAAAAAAAAATTGCAAATTGCAGCCCAAAAGTTGTTATAAATTTTAAATTGCAACCTAATTCAATGTTATCATCGGTTTGCGTGTTGAAAAATGTTCGGTTAAGGTTTTAGCGGTCATTTTAGTTCTTAAGGAACCAAATTAAGCTCGGAATTAGCAAAATATTAATTTAAGTGCCTCGTTTATACAAAAAAAATAGTTGCCCACAAAACGTGGCACTTATGTTATTTTTTTGCTAATTTCGAGCTCAATGCGAACCCTTAAGAGTTAAAATGACAATTAAAACTTTATTTGAATAATTTTCAACACGCAAACCGATGTAAAAGTTGAATTGGGTTGTAATTTACAATTTATAAAAACTTTGGGTTGCAATTTGCAATTTTTTTTTAATGACTGCAATTTAAAAATACAAAATTTTTATGGCTGCAATTGGTAAATTCCTACCTTTGCATTAAAAGTAATAATAATAAAAAAAAACCTTATCAATTCCTACCTTCATTATCATACCTTTTTATCCCACTTTATCCTATCATTCGTATCAAACGTCTCGTGAATTATAATTTATTTGGACGTGTTCTCTTCAACTTGTTTTAGATACTTACTACTTATTCATTAATACATCCAGGCCATACCAGAAACATTTAAATCAAATCAGATCAGAACGTTTAATTATTTTTTAATTATTGCTAAATATCGTTAATTGCGTATTACAGTAAAAAAAAAATTTATGAAAATAATATATTTGAAAAGTTCATGATGAAACGAATCTAACAAGATCCATTATCATAATAACTCTCTTTGTATAGTGTTAAAATACGGCCAAAATTTAGTCAATTTACTAGGTTAAGTCCCGTGCCATGCACGGTATATCGTAATTTTCATCATTAACTAACATTATTTTTAATTAAAAAATTTCTAAAACTATTGTGAGCAATTTTTTACCAAAAAAATAGTTATTTTCTTCTTATATCACGTGTTTACAAAAATATTTAAATACTTGTATTAATACCACGTTAAAGAGTTGTTTAGTACTTTAGTCGAATGAGTATATTAAAATTATGTTGAATGACTGATTTTAAAAACGGTCGGTAATTAGCGACCGTTTTTATAATCATTTGCTAACATTCATTTTATCGACTAATTTGATGCCCGTCATTTTAATTTTTCAAAGACATAATTGATGTATCCTTTTTATTTTTTACAATTAATCAAAGAAGTATGTATAAACTATATAGGTTTTTTTTTCTTCCTAATTTAGTAATTATTCTTGTCTAGTATATTCTTAAGATTATATATTCTTAAAAAAAATTCACAAAGATTGCATTTTCAAAATAATTATATGGTAATGTTGCCAAAACGCATACCTATAATAGTTGTGAACCCATCTATAGAATGTAAAAGATCTTTAATTATTTTATATGGTTAATTATGACAATTTATTATTTTATATAATAATTTCCTTAAATATAAAAGTTTTATAAAAGGATTGTTTTTAAAAAAAAAAAAAAAAAAAAAAACAAAACAAAAATACTAAGGACACACCAGAAATTGACACATGTCATTGCTGGTGTGTCTTTTAGTATATAGTTATTGATGATTAAATCAAATCACACTTGACCAGATAATAAAAATTTCGATTAGATCAGATCAGACCTTATTAAAAACAAACCAGATCTCCTTATTTCAGGTGAAGAGAACAGATTCTCAGTCCTCCTACTTCGTCTCTCTTTATTTCAAGGGCTTGCTATGCAAATATTGTACCAAGTTAAAAGTGAGGACAATGAGGAGAGATCCAATGATTCAAAAAGAAAGGAAAAAGAATATACATGTCCTTTTAATTTATTTTTTTCATTTGTTTTGTTGAAAGATGTCCTTTTATAATTGTAAATGATTTTCTTTCTTTTTTTAAAGCTAATTTACATCCTTTTTTAAACAGGAATATTAATCTTCATTCAAAAAGTGAACATGCTGATTAAATAAAAAGTAATTTAATGTAGTTATTTCTCTTTCAAGTCATAAAAAATATCTTTCTCATAAAGGTTTTCGTAATTTCAATATTATTATTTAGGGTTATCCCATTTTTTTTTAACAGCCTCAGGGCCGGGGCGGGAGATGAACACTAATCCCAAGATACCTTGGATTTAGGATTTCGGGAGGAAAACTATAACCACCCGAGCTTCATGAAATTATATATATTGTATTTGAACTTATTTATTATTTTATCTACATCATTTTTATTTATATTTTCTTACTCGGTAGCTTATTACTTTAACCTATATTATTTTGTCTAAATTTATCTAACTATCTAAATTTTTATTAGAAAAAACTTTTTTTTAATCTTGTTCCTTCAACCCTAAATTATAACAATATTGTGTTGACCCTTATGAGGTTTTGATGATGATACTAAGAATTGAGCAAACTTCCTTTTAATAAGGATTTTCTAGTGTTGTGATGTTGGCAGGTTCAGTAAGCGTAGAGGGCTGAAGTAGGAACTGGAACAAAGGAACTTTAGAAGATCCATGAGGACAAGTAAAGAACAGAAGAAGAGTTCCAGCAATGGAACTTCCCGAAGTTTCTCAACAGGAACTTCAAACGGGTTGTAACGACCTGGTTCTGGTGTAATGCTGGGGCAAGCTTCAACAATCAAAGATCAACACAAAGATCAAGATATCAACCGAAGAAGATGGACTTCATAACTTATAGTTGTGTAAAAGATAAGTTTGTTTTCGTAGGATGATGTAAACATGTAAATGATAATTATGCATGGAACTTATTAGAAATCAGATAAAGCTTGGCAAACTAACTAATTCGTAAAAGATAATTATGAGTTTTATAAAAAAAGTACTTGATTGATTTTATCTTATAAAATCTGGTTTAACTTTGTTTTATCTTTTTTTTATAAAATCTTATCTTTTAACAAAAACGAATTTGATAAAATTTGGTTTTTATGAAAACGAATTTAAATCTGTTTGGATTCGGTTTTAAAGAAGATAAGATCAGATTTGTGTTTGATCTATCTTGTTTGCGAAAACCCTAGTTTGAGAAGCTGAGGAACTCCTATAAATATAGAAGTATTTCAGCTTAGCAAAGTGAGAGTTTTAAGCGTGAAAACCACCTAGTGCTTAAGAGTAAGTTTGCCAAAGGTTTAAGCTTTATCATTTTGATTTCGGGTTTCATGTGTAGCTTTCCATTTATGTGTTAGAGTGTGTCTTTGAGTTGTAATTGGTTTTGGGGTGAGATCGTGAATTCTCTTAAATTCACACAAGTGTATGAGTTTGAATTCTCTAAAATTCGAGTGAAAACTGTGAGTGCACAGAGAGTGAAAGGTACCTGTGAAGTGTCTTGGGTCACCTGGGAAGTGTCCTGGGTAAGGGGAGAAAAAGGGTCCTGAGAAGTGTCTTAGGTCTGGTAGGAAGTGTCCTATCATAGAGTCAAGTGTCCGTGGTGGAACTTGCAAAGCAAAGGTCTGTGTAATAGGTTGTACTAGGAGAGTTGCCTATTATAGTGGAATTTGTTTATAAGTCCCAATAGGGCCGAGGTTTTACTTCCAGTTAGGCACTGGATGGTTTCCTCGTAAAACTTGCTGTGTGCTTTAAGTTTCTTTATGTTTTTATTGTTTATTTCCGCTTAAGTTCCGCGATTGGAACCTACTACTATTCACCCCCCCTCTCGTAGTAGTTCATCTAAACTAACATATTGCTACAATAATAACCAATCCAATGTTTAATTTTCCTTCTAATCAATTCCCTTTTAGTGTATTCTATTTATTTTCCTCATTATTTGTGGGTGGGATTGTGGTTGTAGTTGTTGGGATATAAATTTCATTGTGGTTATCATTAGTTTTGTAAGCGTAAGCGTAGTCGCTTGCTTTATAAGTCAATTTCTATATTTGATTTACACATTATAGTGCTACTCAATTGGAGAAAACAAATATGTGTAAGCACATTATCGAGACTTCAAGAGCAATGTAATCAATTAGTTGTCATGCACATATATAATCTTGTATATTTCATTTCAATTATTTCATACATGAAATCATGCATAAGAAAATATGAAATTTGCATAGACAATATGGTCGGATTTAGATACTCAAAATCAGAAAAAGCTTGATGTAACAAGCACTAAGAGATCGTACGTATTGACATTATTGTGTGTTTGTGGTGACCGATCTATTGGATAAGGGTGTTTTTTTTTCCCCAAAGATAAAAGGGGACATATAATTGTCCTTTATTTTCTTTGGAAAAAAATTAAATGTGAGTTGCCTATTTTTATTGTCATGATTAGCAATGTTTTAGATCAAAAAGAAATAAATAAAGGACTTTAACTATACCCTGAAAGCATTATATACTACGAGTATGTGAAATAAGGTGTCATTTGTTTGTTTGTGTTTTATATCGACACAAAGAAATGAGGAAAGTATCAAAATTGGAATGGAGAATAATATTCCTATCATTCATTTAACTTGAGAATCTAGGTATGATTTTCATTGAAACTCGTAGGATCTTGCTAGTAGATATATTAGACATATAAGATTCCTATAAGATTTGTTGTTATAGTTATACAAATAGTCACAATGGCTAAGTAGATATAAGTATTATTTACTAAAGGTTGAAGGTTTAAACATTAGCTGTAACCTTAGCTATTACAACATACTTTTTGAGATTCCAGGAATAATCTTCATTGAAATTCTTAGGATCTAGCTAGTGGATATATTAGACATACAAGATATATTGTTTTAGTTATAAATATAAAAAGGTGTGTCACAAATAGTCACAATGCTAAGTAGATATAAGTATTATTTATCAGAGGTTGAAGGTTCAAACCTTAGTAACTTAGCTGTAACCTTAGCTATTACAGCATACTTTATGGCCCAAGATGACGGCTATTGACTCCAAGTCACTATTAGTCAACTAGTCATTTGCAATGTAATTTGCAACTAGTTTTTTGTCATTATAATTAAGGTTGTCATACATCTTAGCAATATGAGGCATGAGCCATTGAAATAGAACAAGATATTTTTCTGTCGCAGAGGATCTGCTTCTGTGATAGATTTTTCTTCAAGTTATCCAATTATTGCTAGACCCACACCCACATATTCGTTTGATCCCTTGTATTATCCTAAAATCCACAGCAAAAAAAAAAAAAGACATAAACTGTGTCTCATTTTGTCCGGCCGTTTGTGTCATCTTCAAAATATTAGGTTTTTAGTATATAGGAAAATGAATTTTTCATGTTGTACTTCCTAAGGATCTTTTATGTTCACTTTATTTTCACTTATTTCAGGTATAATAACTAATAAGTTCAGTTAAGTTTAGATCAGGTTTGATAAGTTCTGATAAGGGTTACAAGTACAAATTACAACTAAAATAAGTTTTAATAAATTCGATAAGTTCAGATCAGTGAAAATCAGGTGAATAGAACACATTTTAAATTAGGCATAATGTTAAGCATATCAAGTTGCATTTTTCATGTATAACTCCACTTTTTTTTTTGGAATAGAGGTACCTAGGACCTGTTCTGATTGATTGAACTGAGCTGAAAATAATGTGAAGAGAACAGACCCTTAATTTCGTGGTGGATTAATGTGTGTATTAAGTTATCCCCACTTTGATAACGCGTCAAATTGGGGAAAAAAAATGTTAAGTAATAATAAATTTCTAAAATGTCTTTCATTATGAAATTTGGAATTAAAATTCTTCATATATTCTTTATCGCTTGCAGGCTTGCAGCTAATAACTAGTATGCCTAGCTCATCTTATCTTATTGATTATAATTCTCCATGTTTTTATTTTTTAATAATTGCAATTTATATGTGAATTCTTTATTAAGCTAACTTAAAAAATGATTCAATAACTTATAAGATTCCCTTAAACCTAAATTATGAAATTAATATATTGCGTGTATGATTTACTCTTCGAATTTGTTTAAACAATCGTAGTCATCATCCGGTATTTATAAATATTAATTAATTAATTTTAAAAATATGTATCTCATTATTTGTGATAAACATCATATCAAACGATAATCTATAAACAATGATTTCAATCAGTCGTAATTAAGTACAGTAATCATGTCCTTTTCAATAACAAAGATTTCTTAATAGTTAATCGATTAACCAGTATTATACATTCAAGTAATGCATAAAGTTTAGGTACTTAATTAATTGTTTTTTTTTTTTTTTTTTTGGAAACCTGTTCATTAATTGATTACTTCGTAGAACATACCACTGGCAATTAATTAAGTACTAATATAGTTAAATTAAATGGGATTTTGTAAATAATTAAATAGATAATCGAAATTCAAATTGATTTGATCTATTTCAAGTTAGACTTCAAATCAAGACTAACTAATTACACGTTTATGATTTGATTTTATATTAATTTAATTTAAATTATAATGAATTAATGATTAACCCATTATGGCGACAAATGAGTTTGGATAAACGTCTGAGCTGATTGACCAACTATATTGAGCTAATAGGCGTTAAAATCAACAAGACGCATTGAATTTAATTTTTAATTCAATAGATAAAAGAATGGTGTGAACAAAACTTAAGAAGCCACGTACCTTATGCTTACGCTATCAATCAAATTAAGAATACTTATGTTCTTATTTTAGTCAATTAGTTGCATCATCTGAAGTTTTTAAATTAATACTCCATATTGCATATCTTATATTATAAATAAATAATTCGTATTATTTAAATGCGGTACTATAATAATAAGCACAAGCATCAAGATGAATCGGAAACGAATGAAAATACACTAGTAGATTATACATATTGAAATATTCAATTATAATTTACAAAAGATCATCAGTAGGTGAAATACATAAATAGTGTTAAAGGTTTAATGAATTAACAAAAATAACAATTACGGGAAATTTACTATTAGTAAAATTTTTCTTATAGTGCCAAAATCACGAAAACGGTTCAATATGAAAACGGAGTCTCAAATTCGTAAAATAAGTCCAATTAGTGTCATTATATATACTCCATATTGGAGTATACCTTTTGTGGTTGTGCTCATTATGTTGTTTCCATCAAATTTCGTTAGTGCCTCCACTAGTCAACGGGACGTCATATTTGACGTTGACTTTTTAGGAAAATAATCAAATTATATTAGGTGACCTGAGCTACTTTATAAGGACAATTAAATAATGGTTATTCTACGGTGACCCTACAATAAATTATACTATGTTCATTTTAATACTACTAACAATTAAAATCATTATTAACTTGTGTATATCCGTAAATTATTTTGTATACTTGAGAGCATCACGTTGCATTGCACTTGCCTATACAAAATACCTGTGAGGAAGAGTTCAATCCGAATCATTCACTAGCCAACACATGACGAGCATGATATGATTCATGAACATCGTCATGACCGTTGTACGTTATCATTTAGCTGTTCATGGCAAACCAATTATAAATTAAAAAAGGTGAAATGTACTAAAGCTATTAAAGAAAAAGTAAGCCAAAGTGAAGTCGAAAAAAGATTAAGGAAAAAAAAAGAAAGGAAAAGACAGTATTTGCTTCATAGTGAATTGAACTCACTATTTTTTCTACAATCTATCGCTATCTTTCCTTTTCTCTTAGTTGGGTTTTGATGTACATTATCTCGCTAAAGCTAATTAAACAATAAAGTTAGAGAAATTATCCAAAGTTATCAAGAGTTAATCAGTTGGGATATTTTTATGGATTTATAATTTTGTTGAAAGTTACATTTGCATTTTATATACATTATATTAATATATTATATTGAGTCATGCCTTTTGGGATTAAGGCTTTGATTGATTGATTGATTGAGTCATGCATGTCTAAGCTAACATACACTTGATCGAGATATGGAATATGCTATATAGCTTAATAAATTCGAAACATTTTCACTCCAAACTTAACGTGTTTATTATATTCGAATGATTAATAAGTACTCGTTGATCTCAGCTCTACTCAAACAAATTTATATTAGAAGCCCTTATTTGTTGGAACTAAACAAGAAGTATAAGTTATGGTGGCTAATTAATCCTTATTCAAGTACTCGTATTATTTAATATAATAAAAGAGTGCCCTGTGTAATTTTGTCTAATTAAAATCAATTAATTACATCGATCTTTACTAATAATTATCCAACTTCATCCTTTATTGTATATAATAAGTTAATTGAACATTCTACTTCAAAATTTCAGCCGTAAGCATAATAGAGTACCCTGTGTGGTTGGGACAAATCACTTGATCGGTTAATTCACTTCGCGATTTGTAAGTCTAGCAACTACGACCACCAATGTTGATGTGACAATATCATATGAATCTTATAAATTATTTTTTTTTAAGAAAAAAAAATAATTTGAAATTAAATTTTTTTTAATTGGTAACTAGACAATGCATGATTGATCATTAGGTATTACATTATTACACGCAATTATACAAAACTTAGCTTTCAAATAGCAGGGTAAAACTAAGTTAATTAGTAATTAGGATTTAGGAGTGGTTAGCAAAATCTTAATATATGACTTTTTATTTGTTTTGGTCTTTACATATGGATATACTTGGTACATTAAAACGTGCTATTAGTTGCCTTAATTGTTCATTTTGCAAAATTAACGAACTTATCATCAACTTCATTGACCAACTTTACGTCAACAGAACAAAAAACAATCAGCAACGTCGCTATTTTCAGCTTCGCGTGGGTGACGCCAACAAAAGAAAAATTGTACACATTTTACAAACATCTTTATGGCATCAATTATTTATTGATTTTTAAAAAAGTTATCATGATCAATGATTCATTATGAGTTGGTAAATTCTCACTAAAAAAATCATTTAATGGTTTGTAATTGTGTGGTTTCTTTTCATCCTCGCTCTCAATCATTCATTTCAAATTACGTACATTGTAAAGTGTATTTCGACATTTAAATATAATCTATAAAACTTATAGAAAATAAAAAATTTTGACGCCACTTATTCTAGTAATAAGCTAAGACTTGTTAAATGATGTTTCCTAAGGTGAGAAGAGTTGCTCGAAATCAGTCTGATTGTAAACCCTAAGCTAGAAAACAATAGGAAATACCGTTATGGTAAGAGACCGACACGAAGGATAGTTTTCTCTCCTCACAATTGTTAATACTATGTAAGTTATATTATCTAAATATATGTAGACATAAACAAAATACATTACGTAACGCGTAACGCAGGAGAAATATAGAGCAAATAACACATTGTTTCCTAGCTTAAATGGGGCCAAGGCACAACTACACTTGATCATGAAAATGACTAATTGTAAACATTTCTTCGATTGAAAATTTGACATTGCAATGACTCAAGTTTTTATTGGATTCTTGTGTATTATATATCATTTTTACAACTTTTAATAGTTTACTTTATTTTATCCATAAAGGTTATACTATAATTAAAGTATCATAATATTCATAATCGTAAATGTTAAGGTATTTTTTTTTTAACTAAATCTTTTAAAAATAACATAGTAATTATTATAATTACAGACACCATGTAATTCTTTTTTAATACTATTTTTTTAATCTAAAAAAGAAGTCATCGTCGTTTAACACACCAAAAATGTTATCATTACCTTAGAAACTAAATTAAACCATGACAAGCACACCCAATATTAATGCTAATGAATAATGATGCATTTTGGTATTAAGTGGGTTACAAACTAATGAATTACATTACATGTAAATATGTAATGTTCTCCATTATCCAAACATATTTTAATTAATCTTAACATTCACTTTAAACTAAACATGGCGCATACACGCATATATGACACAATAGCCTGCATCTGCATGCCAATTAAGACAAGAGTGTGCACCTACCCAGCTTCTAGAATCTAGATTGTGTCGCCCTACAAAACTTAAGGCAACCGATGACTTTGATTTGTAGCACTAGTTAGATCGTGTACATCGTATTATAAGAGTATAATACTAATCCGTACAATATTCACACGATAATTAGTAACTACTTTTATAATATTTTTATGTTTTTTTTTTCCTTTAATATACTTATTAATGGATATATATTTTACAAACTGTTTTTCATAAAACAAAATAAATGATATACTATCTCGACGGAAAATTAGTTAAGGCCCCGTTCTCTTTACCTTATTTTTGCTAAATTAAAATTATTATTACTGAAGCAAAATTATATTTGACGAACTTAAATTACTTTTACTGAACTTAAATTAATTTTACTGATTTGAAATTATTTTTGCTGAACTGAAATTATTTTACTGATTTTCTATTATAATTCTTCTTTAAGAAAACTGAATTTTACTGAACTGAACTTATTTTTACTGAACTAAACTTAATTTTACTGAACTGAACTTATTTTTAGTGAACTGAAATCATTTTTAATCAATATTATTTCTTTAAGGTGAAGAGAAAAGGGCCTAAGTGTCACTTTATTGGTTCAAATTATGCATATTTCGTAAATATTATAGTAACATGACGATTAATATTGAAGGAGCATATACGCAGGGGTAGATCTTAGTTGGGGTGGGCAAACCCTCGAAGTAGTTGAGGATGGGTTGCCCTCCTTACTTTTTTAGCCCAAGATATGCCATATTGACTGTATGAAGTATAGGAATTCGAAGCCCGAATACGAGTACTATATGATTAATCAGTTAATCACATTAATAATTCATTAGAGTAGGCTACTACTCCGTAGTTTATACGAATATGTTTAGAGAAAAGGTAGTTGGAAACAAGGGGAGGAAAAAGACTAAAAAAAGTCAAAGGTTACAACTCACAAACCTATTCTTGGAGTAATTTTGATTTGAAAAGGTCTAGAATCAAAACCATCATAAGATTCAATTGTCTTGCATTCTCCCTTGTTCTTTTGATCTTTCTGATTAATTTCTTGTAACTATTAATTCTAAGTCGCCGTGTCCTGACTATTTTTTTTTTTCAAATGTGACTCAAATTTTATCGATCATTTTCTCAAATATGTTTATGCATAAACATTTTCAGAAGTTTAATTTTTCTTCCATATGGCAAGTCACTTTACACTCACCTAAGTTTAGGGCCTGTTCTCATTGACTGTAATGAACTAATCTAAACTAAACTGAATTGAACTTATTAGAGCTGATGAACTGAACTGAAATGAATATTTTATAAGAGAATGAAATTAGGAGCTGAGCTGAACTGAACTGAACTGAACTGAAAATAATCGTATGAGAACAGGCCCATAGTCATCCTAAATATTATTTGATTCTTAGCTTCTTAATGAGTACTTACTAAATATCAAACTTTATCTTCTTTATGAAATTTAATATTTATAAATTTATAATTCGAAATAATAATGATAAAAATAATGTACTGATAAGTGTATTAAAAGAAAATGAGAAGGGCATCATTTTGTGCTGCCATTATACAGGCACAAATACTTGTTATACACTTATACCTATCTCAAAATCACAAGATGTATACCTATATGCTTAATAACTAAAGGGTACAATTTTTTTGGTGAAACTTATACATCCGTCAATCTATTTCATTTTATTTTTCCCTTTAATTTAAAAAACTCTCGCACAACAAGTCAAATGAAATAAGAAAAAGGGTTGGTGGAGTAATATGCGTATGAGAGGTAATACAAAAGTTGATACAATCAACCTCTTAGGTGAGTGTAATCAACCTCTTACGTGGGCAAATCAATCTTTAAACTTAGGTAGTGTAATCACGGATTAATGGGATAAACGCCGTAATTTTAAGGCAATTTGCTTGACTTGTGTGTTTGTCGGTTGATTGCATGTTTACATATAGACTATAGGCCATTGATACAATTTCCTTAACCACAACATCACTAATTCATAGCTCTTAGTTCTCTAACTTTTTTGCTATCTAAGAAAATGTCAATTACACTAGTACAACCTTTTGTATATGTCTTTGTAGTCACAAGCTTTTCAATTGTAATTTGATATTTTTTGACACTCTTGTCGGTGTTTAAACGATATTGTTTAACGCCCTTACGGAGAATTAATATATAGTGTTCTTCATGATGTTATCATATCGATTACAAATACTCAAGTTATTAGAATCAATGAACGGAGAAAAATGTTACTCCATCCCTCAATTTCTAATCAATCGATTGTCCTATATAAATCAAGTAAATACTAAATAATCCTAATTATATATTTATGACATCAAAAAGTTTATTACTCATAAAAAAAGTATTTCTATTACTCCATAACAAATAAATTAAGTCAAAATTGAAGTTTTGTAGAATGTATAATATGGAATCTTTGTATAATACCCAAAATTCACATATTCACACTATTTACGTTTTTATTCTTCTCATTTTTTTTGACAGGTTCTCATTAAATATTTATTTAAATAATATTCCTCATAAAAAAATCATTATGTTGGCCTTTTGTATTTTTTTTTTAAAAAGAAAAAAAATCTGTAAAATGTAAATTGAATTGAGCTTTTATTCTTTATAAGAACGAAATGTGATAGAGTATATAAGTTAATTCTTGTTGTGCACCCAAAGGTATACACAAAAATATCATCAACCATGATGTTAAACCTTTTTAATTAGTTTAGTTGGCCCTTGAGCGGAAGGAATATTTTATTTTTCTTTTTTATTTTTTTTTAAAAAAAAAAACTTTGGGTGATTATTCCTTATATTAATCAAAAAGATTCTTCTAATTAAAATTTAGCAAAGCAAGTTGATTATTACCTAGTCAAAGATTATTTAAAGTTTTTTTTTTTCTTTTTGTAAAATAAAGTTATCAGAAAATACTTTAGAATGTGGTTGACTAATCACAAGTCGAAAAGATACAACTTCCGTTTCATATTATTCTCAATTTAACAAAGGTAGTATAATAATTAACAAAAGCAGTATTTATAATGATACTAGATAGGGTGGCCTACGCGTGGAGGAGCTAGTTCTTGCAGAGAAGTTATATTGGCTTGTGTAGTTGTGTTTACACCTTTGGTTTGGGTGATAGTTTTAATACATACTATTTGGTTTATGTGCCTATGTGATGGCTTTGTAGAAGAGATTGAAAGGTACCAAAATCTTCTATAATGATTATTTTTAAAACTCTCTAAAGTCTTTTTCTATTTAAAAATAAATCCCTACCTTATAATAAAAAGGACACTATTTATCTTATACGAAGTACTTTTTATAAGGTAGGGATGAAATGGAAGTAGTATAAATAATAAAAGCAGTACGTACTCATAATTACGAGTAAATAGATTCTTTCTTCTCTCAATAGTAGATTCTTAACCTAGTTTTTGGAGTATTATTAAGGTTGAGTTGGGCTAATAATTTAAAGATGAATCCAGACAATGTACGTAGTACAATCCAAGTAAAGCCAGGCGACCTATTTGATGGATTAGCTGCGCATAACAATTAAGAAATCGGAGTTTGTATAAACTGAGATTAGTAGTCATAAATTAATAATTGATCCAATTCAATAATCCATGTGAATTAAAAAAATCCGTAACATAATTTACGTTAATATATATATAGTAGTTGCATCTCCCTTTCTTTTTTTTTTGACGGGATCACACTGGAAAGTTCAAACTTTTTTCCCTATGCCTTGAAATAGTAAGTGAAATTGAATATTGTGAGTTTTATACACTGTTTTCTATTAAAACCATTGAGCCCTGTAATATAAAAAATTTCTCTATTAAAACCAGGGCGGCTAATGGCCCCAACGCACGATGCACAAGTCATATCTAGTCTTTTTTGGGAAGTTCTTTCGATATGGAGGTTATTAAGAAGATTCTAAATCTAGGGTTGACGACATAATTACTTCATACAAATTGAAGTATGATTAATGTTTCTAAATCAAATGCATCTAAAATTCTTAGAACTTAACCTTGATATTTACCTTATGTTTACACATGTTTGAATCTAATTAGTCTTAACTTACTCGGTATTATTTTATTTTTGATAAGGTGAACAAAATACAACCTTAATACTTAGTTCTTTAACAAGTTTCTTCCAAAGAGTATATCAAGTGACATTACAATATTTTTGATGCTAAGTAATTTGATGATAGTAATTTAACCCTCCACAACTCAAATACTCAATACAAATATTGTTATTGGACTCTATTGACAAGGTTTTCCTAGTTTCCTTTGTATCACAATATAAAGGCCTTGATATGACTAACACGATCATTCTGGCCCTTCTGTTATATTTGCCAGCCCATTTTGAAAGCCCAAATATTATAGAGGAAGGTGGGCCAGGGTGGGGTTGCTCTAGTTTACAACTTAAAAGGGAGCAAAATCCTGCTATCATAAACTCACTACTTGTATGAAAGTAGGTTTGTTGAGTGTGAAGAAAATCATTAATGGGTGTCAAAGCTAGAAATGGGTAGTGAGATGATGCTCATACTTTATTGCGAATTAGATAGAATATTAAATTATTAGAAAGACTAATCTATGGCAATCTAGATAGAGTTTTTCCGTGTAAATATTTTAGTAGTTCTCATGTCAAACGGTCTACCCAAATGTTTTTTGCTGAATGAACTATCTTTTAACCTTTTTTCTTAGCTTTTGTTTATTATTGTTAACATTTAAGGACATTTGTTCATGTTATTCACGTACTCGTATTGATTTCAAACCAATTGATGGATTGTCTTTCCAAGACTCACTAATCACTAAAGGCAATCATTTAGTGTTAATGTTGATCAATTTAACCATTAATCTAGTGATCATGAATTGATGATGACACAATTATTTAACATAGATACACAGTTTATCAAATAAGCTCGACAACCGACACAAGGTACCCTTGCTATAAATCCCTTTAGATTTTCTATTTATCTATAAGCTATAGCTATAATATCTAGGCTATTCCATGGTACCACAACAAAATCCAAATAACGAGCAAACACCATACAAAAATACATGCTAACCAAAAAAAAAAAAAAAAAAAAGTGATGGTCCATTGCAAGTGACGGCTAAGTCAAGCCAATATGGTTGTCAAACAATATACTTTAATGTTAAAAATGTTTGTTTGAAGGTATGGGCTATGTATCCATCTCTCTAAGAAGCGTTGTTGTGTGTTTGTTAGGTAAAAGAGTATGAGTGCATGTGCAAAGTGGGTAATACTCTTATGCTTACTTCACTGTCTGCCTCAATTTAGCACCAACTATCTAATTTCAAAGGCAGCATTTTAATCCTCCAAGTTTAGCTCAACAATTTATAGTAAAAAATAGTGATTAATGGTGGCATTGAGCATTTGAGCCATTCAAGTCCGAGTTTAGATTACGTGACACTAAGCTAACTTACCTTTTACGCGAGTTTTGGAAGAGCCAAGCTTAGCTTTTACGTAAGTTTTGAAAGAACCAACACGTAATTCACACAGTTGATTGACTCGATTTAACCGGACATCTTGCACTATTTGAAGATAATGTTATTTACTGTTTACAACACTTCTTGTTAAATCAACAAGTAGTGTTTACAAAGTACATTTATCTAGATTTAGTTGTTATATTATTAGTTCAAATTATTCATTATGATTGCAATAATTAATTAAATCTTGACGATGAGATTATAGAGTAGTATTTTCTAAGGTAAATGAAGCAATATTTGTTATGAAAATTGGCATCCAAAGTAATAGAAATATGGTTAATGCATCATGAAGAAAGAAAAAGACCAGTCATGTACACATTAGAACGTAAACAACAGTATAACACAAGTATTATAAACCATGTGCAATCACATTATTTGCAAAGATAACCAATAACAATTTATTTTCCAAACGTACCTACTCATATTCAAAGGAGACCAACCACCTAAACTCTTTAAATTTATATTCAACAGTTGGCTTGAGACTTGAGTGCACAATACGCACATGAGAATTTTCTCTACTCTGCCTGCATCAAAAACTTTTCACGTTTGGGAATATTTATTACGGAGTATACTATTATACACCCGGATGTACCAACCTAAGCACAAAGTATATAAAATGAACCATAATATTCAATTATATTATGCTCATTTCTTGACATAAACATACAAAAAATGTACCGAGTATACATGTCATAAAATTCCATACAAACAAGGGTAACACACAACCCAATAGCACAACACATGTAGATTTACTCCGTACATTTTATCTTAATTAAGTGATCGAAGCAATGTGACAACCAGTTCAGGACAAAAGAAATACACGAATTTTCCAATACACTAGCAACATGACAACAACGTAATCAATCAATACCCAATCTTGCCGTGATATAATGTTCCTAATTTTTCCAACCTTAATTACATGTTATTTTCAAACAAAACAAAAAGAGGTCAATTAGAAGATACTAAAAAGGTTCTCCTCCCAACTGTAGGGCTAAATTTACCACCTTTCACTCTCCTAATAAAAACTTAAGGTCAGCTCCCCTACAACTACAAGGTAGGCAAATTCAACCAAAAGGTGGCCCACTTAAACTTTTACATACTATTGATTACATTATCATGTTAACATTTGTTTTAAGAATAAGGGCAGTATCAGTATCCCAACTGTGTAAGATTACGACCCATAACAAAAACCGACACTTTTTTTCTAGTTTATTTATCACAATAATAATACACACACCATGCAGATAATCTTCTTAAACCATAACTTAAACCCGAAACATCGAACATTATGAGAGAGATGTCGAGTTCATAACGGTTGTTATTAGCGAGCGTGTGTTAGCTTACGGGGAGTTAGAACAGTGTAATTGTCAGAGAGGAATTAATGGAAAGCAGAGAGAGAAAGACAGAAGATTAAAACATGAAGAGAAAAACATTAAAGATGAGGCCCAGTACAACTACAACTGCCAGGCTCAGGGGTTCCTTGGAGTAGCAATTAAGACTTTCTCTTTCCTCCATTTTTTTCTTCCTTCTTCTGCTAGATCTTCTTCACCTCCCAACCCAACAACAGTATCAGAAAAATAAAAATAAAAAAATGTAATACAAATTAGAAATTAGTATGGTTTTTTAAGCAGAAAAGTTGGGATTCATTTCATTTCTTTGCTTTCTATTTTGAGACCAAAAAGATGAAAATGGAAAGCAGACATCATCATAAAATGTTCACCCTTACAATGATGACAATAATGGTGTTCATCATTGTTATTACATATCATAACATGGGAAGCAGCATTTTAAAGGTGAATGCTTCCTGGCAAGAAGCAGAGGGTTTACGATTTTACGATGAACGAAGTGATTACAAGATTAGAGCCATTTCTAGAGAGGATCATAGTGCAGTACTTGAAAAGTTCAGGGCTTTGCTTGGATTAAGAAACTTTAACAACAAAATGAAACGAAGAGAGTATGGTTCACCTGCACCGTCTCCATCACCGACTACAATCGAAGATGAAGCTTCAGCCCCTGCTCCGGTCCCTGCACAAGCGCCGGCTATCCATACACGCTTGCATCATCTTCATCATCATCATCATCATCACCAGTCAGCCCGGCCTCGGCCAATGCTGCCTGTACACAAGCTAGACAATGATCAGCACCAAGGAAATGGAACAAAAAAGATAGTTACAGTTGCAGTAGTAGTTCCTACAGGAGTGGTGGTATTGGTTTTTGCTCTTGGAGTTTTACTATGGTTCAGTAAGAGGACGTACCGACATAAGAAGGTTGCTACTGGAACGGCTTCAGTATGTAGCGACCAAGGAGGGGATAGAGAGAGATCAAAGAGCATAACAACTGAAAATTTGGCAAGGAAGGTAACCCAAGACCTTAACTCTGATTTGTTTTACATTGACACTTTATCATCTGTTCTTGAACCGCAAGCATGTATAAGAGGAAGTTCTGATTGTTTGGAGAAATCGATAATGGGAAGCAAGGGTGGTACATCATATGAGAGAAAGCATTCAGAATATGAAACTATACAGATCGAGTCCAAGGAGAGCAGTTCATTGGCTGAAGAGATTATATCAGTTCATGAGTATACAGGGTCAAGCAGATACGAATCTGATGATCAGAATTCTATGAATGCTGGTATGATGGATGACATTGATAAACATTCATCCGAGGATGAATCGTTTCATTCTTTGTGTGATTCGCGCTCATCTAGTAATCGTAATATTCGACTTTCTAATGCATCATATGGTAGTTTTGGTGATCCGGTAGAAATTCTATCCCCAAACCATAGTTTACCAGCAAACCCTCCTCAATTGCCTATATTCGACCAAGAACAGCCAACTGATAGGATAGAAAATGCTCTAAATGGTCTGCAAGCCAACACACAACCAACACCATCTCCACCGCCTCCCCCTCTAGCACCTCCTCCTCCTCCACCGCCACCGCCACCGCCTCCACCTCTGCCCCTGTTTGCACACGTTTTTCCTTCATTCAAAGCTTCTAACTCTTCCAAGGTGGTACATACTTCATCATCAGAATCACAGCAGACCAACGAAAAGGGCTTAGCTCCACCGCCACAAACTCCAGATATTCTAGATGGTCCACGAAACATTCCACCTCCACCATGTCCACCACCATTCCTTAATGGGAAGGCCAGCTCATCAAAAGGTCCCCCTCCACCACCTGGGCCACCTCCTCCATTCACACCACTAGGGAAAGATGGTTCTCCGCTGCCAAAACTGAAACCACTACACTGGGACAAAGTTCGAGCTGCACCAGATCGATCTATGGTGTGGGACCAGCTACGGTGTAGCTCATTTGAGTGAGTATTATATTACTAGTCTCTCTGTCAAAGGCATTTTCTTTTTATAGCACCCAGTTCAGAGCTTACAGAAGGATTTTCTTGCAGGTTGGACGAGGAGATGATAGAATCTCTATTTGGATACAACCTAAAGAATGTACTTAACAATGATGAAGGAAAAAGCAAAAGTCCCTCACCAAGCAAACATGTCCTTGAGCCGAAAAGACTCCAGAACATAACCATACTCTCTAAAGCTCTGAATGCTACATCTGAGAAGGTGTGTGAAGCACTAAAACAAGGTACATCTAAAAAATTCACATCTTTATTAAGTTGCAAAGGACAATCAATCATTAATTACTTGTTATAGTACTGCATAATGACTCATTAACAAAGTCAAGTATTGTCAATAAGCAGGGGAAGGCTTGAGCTCGCAACAACTCGAGGCTCTGGTAAAGATGGCACCAACAGAAGAAGAAGAAACAAAGCTATCAAATTACAAGGGAGACATCAATGAACTTGGATCAGCAGAAAAGCTAGTTAAGGAAATACTGACAGTACCTAATGCCTTGCAAAGGATTGAAGCAATGCTTTATAGAGCCACCTTTGATGACGAGGTTGTTCACCTGAGGAATTCATTCCAAGTACTTGAGGTGAGGTTCAACTTCAAACTCTATGGTTCTTATTTCACCATTGTACCTTTAATTATTGTCCATTTTTGTCCACAGGAAGCCTGCAAAGAGCTGAGATCAAGCAGGCTCTTCTTAAAATTACTAGAGGCTGTGCTAAAAACAGGAAATAGAATGAATGTTGGAACAAGCAGAGGAGGGGCCAAAGCATTTAAGCTCGATGCACTCCTTAAGCTGGCAGATGTCAAAGGCACAGACGGAAAAACTACATTGCTCCATTTTGTGGTACAAGAGATGATACGTTCGGAGGGAATTCGAATGTCAAACAGCATTATGGGGAAGATAGACCGACACATGAAGAGCAGAACAGTAGAGGAAAAGGAAGACAATTACAGAAGGATGGGTCTAGAACTTGTGTCTGGTCTGAGCACTGAACTTTGCAACGTGAAAAGAACAGCATCGATAGACTTGGATGTTCTAGCAACATCAGTTTCAAATCTATCAGATGGAATGTCTAAGTTGCAGCAGTTGGTAAACAAAAATTTGGCTCACACAGAAACAAATAACAATTTTGTCCATGCCATGAAGGCCTTCTTAAACCATGCAGAGAATAACTTAAAGGAGTTACAAGCTGAGGAAAACAATGTCCTGATTAGTGTACGAGAAATCACAGAATATTATCATGGTGATGTGAGCAAGGATGAGGCTAACCCGCTTCGAATCTTTGTTATTGTGCGGGATTTCCTGGGAATGTTAGATCAAGTATGCAAAGAGCTAAAAAGCTTGAAAATACCAAGAACCCCAAATCCTTTGGCTCCATTTCGGTAAATAATACACTTTGGTTTGCCTTCAGAGTTGATAGGTTATCAACAATGTTTGCTTGTTAGTTAGGGGTTTGGAGTGCTTAGATATGAGTTGATTCCACCAGATTGTGTAATGATATTAATAACTAATATGACATGATATCAACAGATCAAGTGTGTTTTTGGCTATAACTACAAAAGAAATAAATTAGTCTAATAGCAATGTTGACCACTAAGTAGTCTGTAAAGCAGCATCTATCAGTAACATTTCCAATTGTAGAGCAAGACATTATTTTTTGTTGTATGCAAGCAAGGCTACAACCTATAATTCACACCACTCGCTCTTTTGCTGACCAAATCCATCTTCTTGCCTTGTTTTGTCTCACATTCAATGATCAACCTTTAATGACACTGAGCACCCTTCTCACAATGAACTCTAGTATACCCACCTTTTCTAATTCACCAAGAGTTTCATACACACTAAAAATATGTCAGACGAGGTAAGAAGGGCAAGTAACTGAGATGCGATATCCATATAATCCGTATGATAATACAATTTTTGACCCATATCTTCTTCAGCTATCATCCAACAAGTATCTCGGATATGCAATAAACTAGCTACTGCCCCCATTCATAAAGAATTTCTTTTCCGGGGCTTAGCCCCTTGTTTGCATCAAAAAAAAAAAAAAAAAAAAAAGGAATAAAAGAGCTATAATTATCCTCCATTCCAACTATTAATAACTACACAGTTCATCAATCACCATATTTTCTCAAAATCTCAACAGAAACCTCATCAATCCCAAGTACTGCAAGCTTAATTGATACACCAAAAAAAAAATCTGCTTTCAAGATTACTCAACCAAGGGCAACCATAGAAAAAATTCATCTCATAATAACTTCAAATAAACCCATTTCCCATTTCAGAATCCAAACTGCTTTACCTTGAATTCAACAAATATAGACCCATCAAAACAATTTGACAAAACACCCTCTAAAATTAAACCATTCCCAGATTAAACTACACATCTCAGAACTTTATAATCCAATCAAACACTATGCACATTGCACATATCATATATTCATATTAGGCCTAAATTGCACAAGTATGCATGTCAAGATAAAATAAATCAGCACATTTAAAAGAAAAAATCACCATAAAATGTTGCATCGAAGAAAACCCACTAAGGCAAGAACAATTTCTGATACAATAAACCAACAAAATCACCATATTATTAAAAACCCAAGTTTGAATTACAAATAAAAAAGGGAGAGAAGTACAAAACCCTTGATTAAGAAGAAGAATATGTTCCAGCAGGAAGCTCCTTGACAAGAGCAGCAAGAGCTTCTGGGTTGAAACCCAGTTCAGAAAGCGCGATTAGGAGAGAGATTGTGTGACGATCAAGCTCTGTGTTTAAGATGCTTGACATCTGAAACACTAGCTCTAAACATTCCTTCGAATTTCTTGCTGCTTCTGAATTCATTTTGGGGTTAAATTGTGTGATTAGGTCTTTTTTGGATTGATTGATGATTTGCCCCAAAAAAAGATTTGAATCTTGAATTTTAGGGTTTTTGAGTGAGGTTTGAATTTTAGCTCCCGGCAAAAATAGCTTTAAGATGGTTTCTTTTATGTTTGATTTTTTTAATTTCCACCCCACTAATGTCCAATTCTAATTGCAACATTTTGGAACGATATGAGTCGAAAATCAATCCAGGTTTGACATAGTAATTAAGGGGCGAATTGGTGAAGATACAGTGATGACTCGATAAGTAAGGAAGTTTTGAATGAGTCATTAGTCATTTTCAAACGAGCATAGTCTTCAATCTACTAAGAATTTTGAGATAATTTAGATTAGAGGTGAAAGCTAATCTCAAAAGCTTTTCAATAACAAGTCATAATTTTGATGTCAATAAGGAATAAGAATGCTGTGAGATTTTACGATTAGCTGTTTAAACTGACACAACAGACAAAACATCTGTGGAGCTAATGTCCAAAAGTGATTAGTAGCTTCTAAATTGTTATGTCTAGGCCAGCTCATTCGTGTCATCTCCAACACATCTATGTCATCTTTATCACTTTCATATCGTACTGCTAATACGATGTGTCAAGAGATCAGAATAAATTATAAATACCCAAAGGTAATTTTATTATTCATCCACAAATCGAGAGAAACACATTGAGTTAGGATTCTTTTCTGTAATCCTTGTGATTAGGAGTGGATTTGGTGATATACTTATTCTTGTAAACACAAATTGAAATAAATTTATTAGTACAACTATTTTCCTAGCTTTGGGTGGTTTTTTAGTCCTTAAGTGGTTTGCTTGAAGAAATTTTCCAACTTCCACATTCTTGTCTTTTTTCACTATATTATTTCTTAATTGTCCGATTTGCTCCTTGATAATTACTCAATTATCAACCATTTTCTCTAACACAAGCTGAAAGTACCTGTGTCAAAAGCCTTGATTATTTTCATTCATTCCATACACTAGAAAGGTTCAATGATCACTGTTTACCTTATCAACTGGTGTAGAAATAAGGGTCCAAGATACTTATTCTTATTCTAAGAACATATTTGATACATTTATAGGGTTAAATATAGTAAACTTTTGATCATGGACTTTCGGAACCACATTAGCTAGGTCTAAATACCATGTTAAATGATCGCTCAATCAGAGCAAATGATGTAAATGAGATTTGATCTCAGGTCTTGAATTCTACTATTTAAGTCTTTAACCAACAAAAGTAGTCGATCATTCACAACTACGTAGTAAGTTGCATTGGTAGTTGAGTTTCATGATTGATTTATTCTACTATATGTAGAGCTGACAAAAGCAGACACGATATGAGTTGGACATAAAGGGGGGGGGGGGGGGTAGTGTCAAGAGTTTATGCCACTTATTACACTATACACGTTTATATTTATAGGTAAGATAAGTGCTGAGATTCTCAACACAAAACTAACATGACTCAACTCTCCTATGGAATATGAAAAAATAACTAACAACTTCTGGTGCTAATGACATATCTTATGATTTAGACGAACTATTTTTAATAATACTAGTAATACATAACACCAACCGAACACGAATAAGGCGAGTTAGTGTGACATGCATGTTTAATTATACCGATCAATATAACTCAACATGTCACGTTTAATTAAACAAACTAGATAGTGCTAAGCTTCTCCTTCCATTTATCTTTGAATACAAACACGAACATAAACACCATACAATACAATATGACATGATGTTAAACGCGGGTCTGGGCTGCACCCGCAAACCAAGAGAGAGAGTCCACTTCACAAGATCAAAGGAGGTTCCATCCCAAAACCATATGGCAATAGGAGGAGTAGCCCCTTAGCCTTATAAAGTGTTTAATTCTCTCTTCTTCAACCAATGTGAGACACTTACATGTGGTGACACTTAAGACTTCAACACATGACATATGAACACAAACACAAAAACAACCTTTTTTTTTTTTTTTTTTTTTTTTTTTTTTTTTGGTTAAACAAAAACTATCTGATTACGAGTATTTAATAATGGAATTGATCCATGTTTTTTTTGGCGAGTCGGGTCATTGGGTGAATTCTCACCCTTTTTCTTTTTGGTTTCTCTTACAGTGTCTACAAAAATCAAGAAGTTTCGGGAAATAACAAGTAACACACCCAATTAAAAAATTTGCCACCATCATAATACTGACGTGTCAAATTCTAATTGGTTCCAACACTAATTTACAACAAAAGTATGACGTGCAATAAAATCACTGGGAAGAACACTCTAGCAATGTCCTAATTAACCTCGTCAAATATTTAAAGTCCTGAACCAACATACAATTTTTATAATAAGCTATAAATATTCAACACTTTCAATTCCAAATTATTCTCATCATCAAAATCAACATTCAACAAAAAAAAAAAAATATTCTCTGTAATCTTATTATAAATTTTAGTACGAAAGTTTCAACATATTTTGCTAAGGTGACACAATTTTGATCTGTAACAATGCGGTGTTCTTCTAAGAATTTGGCATTGTACTTCCTTCTTCTCTTTGTTTCAGGTCAGTTTCTCTTTTACCCTTTTAATATTTTTTTGTCACGTGTATAGAGTCGCAAAGGGTTGTTTGTGATATAGACGGGATTTGATCACATGTCTCGGGTACAAACCCGTATAATCAATCTTTGTGGTTGCCATTGTTAATGTGTATTTGTCATCATATCATCTTATTTGAATTTATGTTGATTTATATGCATCTGATCACATTATAATATGGTTCAAGAATCTGACTTTTTTTTTTTTGTATTTTTTTTAATTTTCAGAGTTTCTGCTAGGAGTGACAGTAGCAGCAGATGATCAAACAATAAAAGGGACAGTAATTGGAATAGATTTGGGTACAACATATTCATGTGTTGGTGTTTATAAAGATGGTCATGTTGAAATCATAGCCAATGATCAAGGTAATAGGATCACCCCTTCTTGGGTGGCTTTCACTGACACTGAACGATTAATCGGAGAGGCAGCTAAGAATCAAGCATCCCTTAACCCAGATCGAACCGTTTTCGATGTTAAGCGTCTTATTGGTAGAAAGTAAGTCCTATGTTCGGAATTAGTTGTCACATTGATAGTGTAATTTAAACCCGTTATGTAACGATTTATTTCTGGTGTAGGTTTGATGATCCTGAGGTTCAAAGGGATATGAAAATGTTGCCTTATAAGGTTGTTAATAGAGAAGGGAAGCCTTATATTCAGGTGAAACTTAAGGATGGTGTTAAAGTGTTTAGTCCTGAGGAAATCAGTGCTATGATCTTGCAAAAAATGAAGGAGACTGCTGAGTCTTATCTCGGTAAAACGGTTAAACACGCAGTCGTCACTGTGCCAGGTAATTTATTGTCGTTTATGGTTATGCATAAGTTTTATTTAACTATTCGTTACTTTGTTACTGTATCAGTATTGTCGTATTGACAAGTAATTGTACATTGATATTTTAACGAAAAGTTTAGAATAAGCTTTATTTAAGTATTTGTTACTATGTTACTGCATCAGTATTGACAAGTAATTGTACATTGATATTTTAAACGAGAAGTTTAGAATGAGAATAGTTCAGATGGTTTCTCATAAGATCACTGTCTTTTTTCTTGTAGCTTATTTCAATGATGCCCAAAGGCAAGCCACTAAGGACGCCGGTACAATTGCCGGGCTAAACGTGGCTCGTATAATCAACGAGCCCACGGCCGCAGCAATTGCTTATGGTTTGGACAAGAAAGGAGGAGAAATGAACATTTTGGTGTATGATCTTGGTGGTGGAACATTTGATGTTAGCATCTTGACTATTGACAATGGTGTTTTTGAGGTTCTTTCCACTAGTGGGGACACCCACTTGGGAGGTGAGGACTTTGACCATAGGATCATGGATTATTTCATCAAGTTGATCAAGAAGAAGCACAACAAGGACATTAGCAAGGATAAGAAGGCGCTCGGAAAGTTGAGGAGGGAATGTGAGAGGGCTAAGAGAGCACTCAGTAGTCAGCACCAAGTCAGGGTTGAGATTGAGGCTCTTGTTGATGGGGTTGATTTCTCCGAGCCATTAACGAGGGCGAGGTTTGAGGAGTTGAACATGGACTTGTTTAAGAAGACTATGAGTCCTGTCAAGAAGGCTTTGCAAGATGCAGGGTTGAAAAAGACTGATATTAAAGAGATTGTGCTTGTTGGTGGAAGTACTAGGATCCCTAAGATTCAGCAGCTTTTGAAGGATTTCTTTGATGGTAAGGAGCCTAACAAGGGTGTTAACCCGGATGAGGCTGTCGCCTTTGGTGCTGCTGTTCAAGGTGGTGTTCTTAGTGGTGAAGGAGGTGAAGAAACTCAAGGTAAACAAAAGAATCTATAACTCTGCTTCCTTGGCCAGATTTTGCTGTAATTTAGACTTTTTTCTGTGAATAATTCATCAGTCACTTTGTTATTAACATGAATGGATTTTATTGCATAATGTTGATTTAGGTCTCCTTCTTCTTGATGTGGCTCCTTTGAGTTTGGGTATTGAGACTGTTGGTGGAGTGATGACTAAATTGATTCCAAGAAACACGGTCATTCCAACAAAGAAATCTCAAATATTCAGCACTTATCAGGACCAGCAGACCACAGTTGATATTAAGGTCTTTGAAGGTGAAAGAACCTTAACCAAGGACTGTCGTGAACTCGGAAAATTTCAACTCTCTGGCATTCCACCTGCTCCAAGGTAATCATCTTGATCAATTTTGTGTTTAGTTTGTGCTAATAAAATCCTAGATAGGCGCTTTATTTTCCCTGCATAGTGATTATGCCTCTTTACTGATAAACTTTTTTGTATGTGCTTTCTTAATTGTAGGGGAGTACCTCAAATTGAGGTGACCTTTGAGGTGGATGCCAATGGTATTCTCCATGTAACAGCAGAGGACAAGGCAGCCAAGAACAAGCAAACTATAACTATCACAAATGAAAAAGGCCGCCTAAGCCAAGAGGAGATAGACCGAATGGTGAGAGAGGCTGAGGAATTTGCCGAGGAGGATAAGAAGTTGAGGGAAAAAGTGGACGCGAGGAACAAGCTTGAGACATATATCTACAACATGAGGAGCACAGTTGATGATAAAGACAAGCTTGCTGATAAGATTGACTCTGACGACAAGGAGAAGATCGAGGCAGCCTTGAAAGAAGCTCTTGAGTGGCTAGATGATAACCAGAACGCTGAGAAGGAAGACTTTGAAGAGAAGATGAAAGAAGTGGAAGCTGTTTGTAACCCTGTGATCAAACAAGCTTACGAAAAGAGTGGTGGCAAGCCTGCTGATGACTCTGAAGAAGACGAATCTCATGATGAATTATAGAGTGTATATACAAAATTAAGAGGCATCTTTTAAATCCCTTTTTGATGTTTTGCTAGGATGTAATGCTCCTATTGTTGGATCTTTAGGATCCAATATTGACAAAATCTGTTCTTTATACGACATTGTTTGATTTAGATTAACAATCAAAGTTCTTTCCTCGATATCTTCTTCCATGTCCATTAGTAGCTCATTTTACTAATATTGGATAATGTATTAGCATACTTTTATGAACTGATGTGATCTGTTAGTTGCAGACTTGCAGTTCAATTATGCCGGTTGAGATGGTGCCATGGCTGCCATCCTACCATCCTGATGCACCACAGGCATTAATTCCTTGGAACAGAATATTCAATGTTGAATTGTTGAGTACCAGGCTAACTGCAATAAAATATACCGCTGCAACTGACTTGCACATATTTGATAAATGTTTAGGACTCCCTGTTTCGGTATAGTGATGTCTGAATGCCTACTGCTGAGATTTGAACAGAATTAAGGCTAAGCGACTACCTGTTTTGGTGTTGTGATATCTAACTGCCTGCTGCGGAGATTTGACCAGAATTGTTAAGGCTAAGCTTTATATCAGGATATCCTCCGGTTAGACAGCATATTTTCCTATTTTCATACAGAGGAAATTTGTATACTTCAGTCAGTTTTGGAGTATTGTTCAGATATATGACTAATGCCTTTCTATGAAGGATATACATTCCTAATTTTACACTTAAGTGAATACAATCAGTACATCAGAACTTTTAACATATGAACAAGTCTACATTCAAGCTCAGTGCGAGCATCAAGATTCACATGTTCAGCTGAGTGTTAACATAAATCTTTTGCAGTAAACTTTAGGAAGGTAATGGTTTGTTCAAATTAAATATCAAAATTTGCATTACTGGCTATGTAGAATGTACAAGTACAATTACATGGGATCACAATCACCTGACCTGCTCTGCTAACTGAGGCGCAAATCAAATGATCAAATCACCAATTGAAACATCTAAAGAGATAAGTTCTAAAGTAATCATCTCTTCCATTTTGAGAGCCTAGCAGATATTCGTTCTTTGACTGTCGTTGAATTTGACTGCTTTCTACTCTTTCTACTACGAGATTTTCGCGGTTTTTTAAACGTTCTCCTCCTAGCTAGACGCTGTTTGCGGATCTCAGGATCTGCCCATCCCTTGCCCCACTCTGAGAAAGAAGAAAATGGCTGTAGTTCTCGGGTGGCTGATAACAGCATATCAGCCTCAGGATAAGCATAAAAATCTTGCTCCAGACCAGATTCAAGATATTTAAGTCCCTGATTAGTTGGCTCGGGGCATTTTATCTGAACACCAATCATGTTACCCCCCTCTCTGATAAAACCTTTGTCATGCATAAGACGAGCAAGACCTCGCCACCATAGCTGATCACTAGCTAGAAATTGCTGAGAATGTTCCCTTATCTTTGTCAAAATCAACCTTAGAGTTAGCCTCTCACTTGATCTGCTTGTCCCCATATCACCACCTATAAGATCATCATACGAATATTCTGCACTTTGCTGTTTGTAGTGGGCAGCAATAACTTGCATGAAAATATTAGCTTCAGCTTTCATATTTTGCAATTCAGGAGGTCCATTTCTGCACACATCACATGACATACACCTCTCCTGATGGAACACTTCCCCAAAGTATTCAACCAATACTTTTGCACGGCAAATAGAAGTATTCATACCATATCTGTAGCAATCAGCTAGCATCTTGTATGCATTTTTCTTTTGTTCTTCACTTCTTTTATTAGGTAGAAGAGTTGGAATTTTAGAAAGGTTTGCATACAGAGTACAATCTGCTAATTTGCTATCTCGTCCAGCACGCCCTGCTTCTTGATAATACGCTTCTAGACTCTGAGGCCACCCATAATGAATAATCCTTCGTACGTTTAGTTTGTCAATCCCCATTCCAAAAGCAATAGTTGCAACAACTACTTCTAGAGCATCTTCATGAAATTCCTTATGGACCCGTCTAAGATGTGACTTTGGCAACTGAGAAAAAGAATCAAACCATTAGATCTTAGAAACTTATATGCCAGATGAAAGAACATGTTTCAATAGGAAGCAAAATACACAAAAGGAAAGGAAAATCCATATTACAAACAAATAGGCACAAGCAATGGTATGAGGATATCTTTAGAAACCTGATAAATTTGGACCTGTTTGGATGTCAGTGTTTTTTTTTTTTTTTTTTTTTTTTTTTTTTTTTTTTTTTTTTTTTTTTTTTTTTTTGTGTCTTGGCAGACACATCAAAAGGACAAAGATCAACATATCTTACTACCAATTGCACCCAATACACCGCCAATATATAGTCATAAACATATACTAAGCTTACACATTTTAAATGAAAAAAAGATTACCGCTGCATGATAAGGCTCAGCCTTTACACCCTTTGCCCGTAGATATTTTGCTATAGCTACTGTTTGTTTTCTGGTAGGAACATATATGATGGTCGGCCCTTGTTCCAAAGAACAACTCGCAGATTGAGAACTTGCTGCTGGCTGTGGAGAATAATGTAGTAATTCAGTGGACTCGCTGAGCTGTACACCATCAACCAGTGGTGTCCCACAAAACTCGCCGCAAGAAACTGCAATGACATTATAATTAATATTAAAATTAAAAAAAAAAAAAAAAAAAAAGAGTAAATTCCATGGATGTGGTAAAGACTTAAGAGTAAATGGCGATCATGTTTAGATGAAAAACCAAATGCAGACATACCATCGAAGTCATCTGCAGTCTGGATGTCATCAAAATCATCTTCCAGAAACTCAACTGATAAGTGATAACTGTCTTTCTTTTGAGGTACTGAAACCCTTTTTTCTATGCGAACTCAACTCATCATCCTGTTCATAAAAATCACTGGTATCAGACATGCTATCAGAGTCTTCTGACGAATCTTCAAGATCTTCCGTGACACTCCCAGTACGGCCACTGCTTTCTTTTGTTGTCTTCTTGTTAGAGTATACGTTTACTAATTCTTGGAAATCCTTAACATAAGATGATGGAGATGTTGTTCTACTATGCATTATCTGCATGATAACAAACCAATAAACATTAAGACCGAGAATAAAAAAAATACATGCCCAGGCATCTAAATTAAAAATCAGCACAACCAAGAGAGATGTTGCAAGACATGATCTTATGAAAGAGAAGACATACTGAGAATTTAAGGTTTGGACGGAAGAATGTTGTAAGCACAACTTTCGCATCCTTTGACAATTTAAGTGACTTGAGAATGTCTTCTCTGACATGATCAGTGGCAGTAGCAGTTAATGCCATTATTGGAATGTCAAATTTCAAGAAATCCAAGCTACTGGCACTAAAACTTTGACGTAACACAGACATTCGCCTACAAGAACAGAGATGATTAATTGAATACATACCATTTAACATCAAATTGATCAGCCTTAGAAACAGCTATGATATATTGATATCCCTTGCTCTACACTTATTTAACACTGAACAGATGAACAATATGAAGACAAAAACAGACAGCTGAGTAAGGTGAATTTCCATTAGCAAAATGACAGTGATATGGTTCTCAACTTTGTCCGCCAAAAATCTTTGGAATTAATTGACCAAGCAGAATACAGTAAGCTCCACAACTAGATTTCTACCAAACTACTGGTAATTTGATATATAAGCTAAAGATTATCAAAAAAAAGGATTAAAAAAATAAAGAATAAAATAAAACATAGCAAAGCTTTAAGCATCATTTGTTAAAGCCTTGTAGTATAGCAAGGAGACACACACCTGCTACTTCGGCCAGCTGAATGTTTAGTTGAATGACTTGAATCTCAAACCGGATAATTAACAATAAGATAACATAAACATATCCCCGAGTTTGCTAGGTCCATTGATAATATTTCTAACAGACAATAACCTGTTGTAAATTTTGAGGGATTCCTTCCAAAAATGATCCAAAATCTTAGAGTGTAATATTCCACCAACATTTGCAAGTTGATTATTACCTTCCCCTATAATCTATAGCTTCTCTTCTTTGCTTCCTCTTCTTATATTACTTTCTCCATTTTACTCCCACCAAACACCACATCTATTCTCTGCATTCCATTTTTTTAATGTAACCCACCCTTCCCTCTCTTTTGTCTGTCTACTCCTTTTGATCCAAATGAAATGAGATGGCAATTGCCCAAGTAGGCCGTTCCTAATGAAATAAGTAAAGAGAAGGCCAGTAGTTCCATTGATACATGAGACAAAGGTGGATTTTGTTAGAAACCTTGCAAGTTGAGATTACTATTAGGAGATAGGGGGAAGAAACTATTGGGAGGAGACTAGTCAAACATAGAACTGTTCAATTTAATTTTTTTATTCAATGGTTAGTTCATTGTTGTTCTTGTTTTCTTGAGAACCAAAAGTAGAAGCTTCATATGATTGAGATATTTTCTAATTTTCTAAAACAAGAAGATATTGAATACATCTCAAAATAATATGCCATATTTGACTGTTGTGAATGCAAACATTAATTTCCACTAATATACTGTACTATCAACTGCAAATACTAATTTCTACTATTATATTATGATACCCCCTCTGTCCCTGTAGTATGGATCCATTTTCCATTTTAAATCCCCAAAAGAATTGGCCGTGCTATTTATGGTGTGGTCCCATACAAGGAATCGAATTAATAATCTTAATTTGATCACATATGGCAGGAAGAAACATAAGGGTAGAGTAGTAAGCCAACTGTTGAGTTAGTTTTTATCACAATCAATGCAAGGTCAGCTTAAAAATGGAAATGTATAAGTAGAAAGTGTACAATAAAAGGCAAGTTGAAGAGAGAGAAAAGACATCTGAATTTTGTACAGAGATAAACATTGGGAAAGATCTCCACCTCTCAAAAGTAAGAAGGTAGTAATTAGTTTAAATACACTAATTAAGCCAATACAATTATTATGCTTGCCTATTAATCTTTCTATTTGAGAAATTCTCAGCTTTCAATAGCCTGACTCTTCTATAACTCTAATAGAGTTCATTGGTATAAAATTGTATTTACATGGTATTACATACGTACCTAAATACTTCTTCATTAATTCCAAGAGCTTTGTTGGTACCAATTTATCAATTGGATTCTATGTTGGTATTAAGAATGATACCATTAAAGCACAATAAAACACTAACATACATTATTAGAGGGAAAATTTTCTCTTTTTATTAAACCAAAAAATCAAATTAAGTACCTGAATTACTAGGGATTCCTAGCAGTCCATTACATTAATCTCTCAACAACAAAAAAAAATGTGGTCCCACCATTTTCCTTTTTCTTCATTTCACTCAACCAAATATTAAACACTGCACCAAAAACTCATGTAGCAATATAAGGAACAGCGAGTAGAATTGTTAAAATGAAAACTACTTGAGAAGTTGAGATGATTATGAAAATCTAATTCTCATCGTAAATCGATCAAATACTTATTGACAAATTTATGGTCAAGGTAAGCCACCCATGTCAAATGGAATATATGATTTTCAGATGGAAGATGTTTTTAGGTTGAAAATAGGTGATAGTTCTTTCTTGCCAACAACCCTATACATCTTTATTCATAGTAAGAAAATAAATGTTTGTCATAATGCCCCAATCCTACTCTCAGCGGGAACTATTTTAAGTTGCTACCATTTACAGTTTAATTCACATTCATAACCATTATATTTGCAAATAGATTATAGAGCTAAGAATTAGACCTCATTCACATTGGAGCACTTCAGCAATTAATGAGATTTAGCTAGCATGGAGAGTCAACAAAAACAGTAGAATTTTAGCTAGGATCTCAACATACAAGCTTTTTTAGTGCATACATAGAAAATAGCAATGTATTAAAACTATGCATGATGAAAAAGAAAGCTGATGAACATAAAGTCAAAAGGCATCAGGCATCCAGGGTAAGCGAGAAACGAACCTGTAATCAGGTCTAAAATCATGTCCCCATTTTGAAACACAATGTACTTCATCGATGGCAAATAAAGCTATTCCACGGTTCTCTGCAAGCCTCTGAAGTGGACTTATTAATCTACATGATAGACCTCATCAGACCTTGAAAGCTGACATGAAACACTCCCAAGTGACACAAGCAAGGCATTAAGAAACACTTCAAATGAAAAACACCACCAGATGATATACAAACTTACCTTAACAATGTCTCAGGGCAAACATATATGATGGAATACATGCCATTCATTGCTTTCTTCTCAACGCTGTTATCTGGTTGTCCAGATCCAAGGAAACATGCAGAGATCCCATGTTTTGCTAGCTTTAAGCACTGGTCATGCATCAAGCTTATCAATGGAGAAATCACAACCACAACCTTCCCTGTCAAAAGTGCAGGTATCTGAAAGCACAGAGACTTCCCTGCAGAAACATATAGGCAAATAGTTATCAGAAGCATTGACACAATATGCACAAAGTCTACACAATGGAAACACATAAGATGCAGAAAAATTAATACCAGACCCTGTTGCTGCTAGAACAAGACAATCTTGATGAGCAAACCAAGCACCAAGAGCTTCCTTCTGAAAACTTTTCAACCCAGAGTACCCAAAATGTTTTCGCAGCAAGTTGTTGGCTTTCTGATCCCAATCAGGTCCGACTTCTGTATCCTCTTCTCTTCTCTGAACTGGAGGCAAACAGTATGATGGCTCGGATAATTCAAGTATATGACTTTTATCAGACATCTCTTCAATATGAGGCCTCTGCACTTCAGACTGTCCTTCAGGATGCCTGGCTCCAGAAGAAGTTGCCTCAGGAATATTGTCAGTTTGCCTCCTTTTCAATTTTCCCATGGGTTGAAGATGATCCAGTATGCTAGACTGTCTCAAGTGACCAAATGGATGCAGTGAAGAGACATCTCTTTTGCGCGGAGGTCTGGCATTCTTGCCCATTGTAGAACAGTTCAAACAGCTTGACTCACCACTACTGCCTGCATACGAATTTGTGAACATGTAGTCAATTACATCATTCAAAGACAAACCTGCAACTTATTATTTTACAAACTTTCAGAACCCATGTCAGTAAAGCTGACAGAAATTGGATTAATCAAATCAACATTTCCATCCACAACACAATATCGCCCTAACAAAATACGGAGTACAACATTAGGAACCCCAGAAACTCTGACCCACATCAAGATACACCCTATATGTTTCAGCATCTAAAAAAATAAACAGAAGTTGGCAATTGGTCTGCAGACTGCAGTCTCATTTTATGCTAGCGCCGCAAGCTGTTAAGCAATGCAATAGACAATAACTTCTCCATTCTCAACTTGATCTAGTTACTAAGCTTGGGTGTTAAAGGTAAATTGTTACATAGAATTGTTGCCAGCAATGTTACTCATCTCTATTCCTACCTATTCTCTCTAATTTCCAATAAGTTATTCACATTTTATCACATTCTACTTCATTTCTACTTTGTTTGTCCTCGATTCTTCGTAATTTAAAGATAACATACTTCATATTTTATACAATTACTAATTAGGTTACTTCACTACATGAACAAGGAAATAGAAATCGCAAATCACTACATACTGAGTACATTCGAATCCCGCAATACATTACATGATTGAAAACGGAAAAAATAAAATAAAAAATCAATTTTAAGCGAAACCCTAGCCAAATTCACAAACATAACCAATTGAAAAGGGGGAAATCCCAATTCGCAATTGATGAAGTTTGATTGAGCTAAATCCCAATAAAAACATGAAAATTCATTTGGGAATGTGGGGAAATTACCAGTAAAACTGCAATGTAGAGGGTATTGAAGAAATTCAAGGAGGTAAAAGAGAGAGATTGCAGATTAGATACTTACAAACCCTAAAAAATTGCGGAAATGGTGATTCTTCTGAAATTTGGTAGTGACTCTTTCTATTGAGTATTGAGCTCTCTAATATTCTCTCACTAAGTTTGAAATTTGAGACCGGTGAAATGAGAAAGGGAAGCCGTCGTTTGCCGCGCAACTACAATTTTGGATTGGGTCGATTCGTTGGGTTTCCCGTCTGAGCTCGCACGGACCGCTAGGATTTGTTATTGCTTGATTCTCACCTTGGACCATGGTCCGTTTTTATGGTGTTCAAAAACAGGTCTAACCCGAAAAATGGATCGGACCGGATTGAAGAGTATTAGTTCGATCACCTAATTACGTAACGAACCATCCAATCCAACCCAATTACCTTGATGGGAATCAAGGTTGGCGTAAAAAAAAAATGTTACGCTCCACTTCTTGTATCAAAAGAATCAATGAAAATAAATTAAACACAAAAAAAAAAAAAAAAAAAAAAAAATGGCCTAAAGGACCGAGCCATTTTTTTTGGCATGGGTGATGAATTTGATGATGCACAAGCATAAAAAAGAGGGGGCTTGGACTCATTTGAAGTATTCTACTTACAAATTTAAATTGTGTTAAAAGTGTCAAATACTTTATTGCCCTTCACAGAACACAGCCTAATTGGATAAATAATGTAGCAAGAAAAAGTTTCTTTATGAATTACAATTTACAATATTACCCAAAGGAAAATTTCTTTGTAAGTCACATTGAAGGTTGGACAAAACTCAATACATAGCTTATAGCTAATCAGTCTAAGCCTCTAAGATGAATGGAGGGATAAGTGATTGCAACTTTGCAAGGCCACAAGCTACAATTGTGGAGGATACAAGTCATTTGAAGGTGATTGAGCTTGTAAACTTGATTCAAGGTGTGGAGATTGGATAAGGATAGACCTTCTCCTTCTATAGTTCTATATGTCGATTCATGTCTTCCAATTGAGGTGTTGACAATCTGGACACTAGAGAAAAAAAACCTCTTTTTTCTACGTACAATTCTGCGAGCTGGCACATGACTAGGAGCATCAAAGCACATAATGCGGACTAGAAAGGGGACTTAAGTGCCAAAACAATACAGACTGTGGTTTATGGCCGTCATCTATACCCAACCTTCATCCTTATACCCCAAAGCCCATCAAATGCACAGCATGCAATAATATATTTTAAAGACATGTTGTCATACAAGCAACACAAACTTATAAACCACTATTGAGAGCATCGAAAGTAGTTTACAAGC
This sequence comes from Chenopodium album, assembly GCF_948465745.1. Lineage (NCBI taxonomy): Eukaryota > Viridiplantae > Streptophyta > Magnoliopsida > Caryophyllales > Amaranthaceae > Chenopodium > Chenopodium album. The sequence goes on from NC_137855.1 coordinate 7,315,217, forward strand.
TACAATACATGAAACAATGAAAAGCTATTAAACTAACCAAAATGTCAGCAAACAATGTTAGATTTGGTCATTTGTTAAGTTTCGACCTTACTTTTGTTATAATTCTTTAGAAGTAAGAAAATGAATTAATTTCGATAAATCTCCCTTGATCAAATAAAGAAAGATACTTGTGCTTTTATTAAGCAAATTGAATTTTAAATCTTTCAATCAGATTTTAACTCAATTGTAACTCAATTTTATTCTTAATTCCATCTTTTGTTAGATAAGTTGGAAGATTTGGTTAAAGTTACTGATTAACTTAGCAGTCATAAAATCATCAAGAGAAAATCATCAAGGGCATCAACAATGACATTAAACCAAATTTTAATTAGACTATAAGTTAGGCTTATTTCCCATTTATCACAATGCACTAAACAATTCAACCAATCAATAAATTCAACCAATACTCATATAATCTCATAGTATGATCACAAGAAAAAGAATTCATGAAGAAAAAGTTCAAAGATAGCATTACACAAATATATCCTTTTGATAATTATTTCTCTCACCAGACCCAACCACCAACCCCTCTACCACCCTAACATGAAACCCCCACCTAACCCACACTCGAAAACCCTCTACACTCACTATAACCTGAAACCACCACTTGACCCAGACCTGAAAAACCTCTACCCTCACCCTAACCCAGAACTCCACCCTGACACAGACCCAAAACACCTCAACCTCACCTTAACACGAACCCCCACCCTGACCCGACTCGAAACCTGCCTACCTCACCAGACCCTTTGGTCCTCACCTAACCCGAACCTTCACCTGATCAAGACCTCGAAAACCCCACTACTCCTCCTGACCCGGACTCGAAACTGCTTTACTCTCACCCGAACCCCACCTGACCCAGACCCGAATCCTCTATACCCTCACTAGATCCCTCACCCTAACCCTAACCCCTGTTAGAAGTTAATCTAGAAAAATCTAGATGTGCAATCTAGTGAGTAGTTTAGAAAAATCTAGAATAAGGTAGAAAAATCAAGAGAATTTGTATCTAGAAAAATCTTGTAAAATATCTAAGTAGAAAAATCTAGAGAGTGATGAACAACAACTATAAATATTGTATGTGCAAGGGTTAGGAGACGAGCTAAACAAGAGAACTCCATCAATGTTATGGTATTAGTTTCTATCAAGAGAGTGAGAGGCATGAGCTCTAACAAATATATTTGTACAATTTATGATGAAATTTGTGAAATATTGTTATATGATATTCGGGTCCATTAAACTTCCGTGTGCGCCAAATTCTATCAACCCCACCTGACCCAAAATCGAAACCCCTCTACACTCACCCTCTCGAACCCCATCTGAGCCAGATTCGAATTCCCTTCACTATTCATGAACCCGAAATAGGTTTCTGGGTTACCATTAAAACTTTTTTTTTTAAAAAAAAAAGTCTACTCAATGCTGATTCAACCTCTGTCTTGCACTTCGGACAACGAACACGTAAAGTTAGGTTCCTACAATCACAAGAAACACAATATGATTATAGATAAATTGATTTTGGACTAAATAAAAATAAGCCTAATTACAAACATAAGAACTGATTTGGGGAAAAATCTTCTCGATCCCGTAACCATCTTGAATATAATTCACATTATAGGAGATCTGATTTGGGGAAAAATCTTCCATGGCAAAGAAAGAGAAGAAACGTGACGAATAGGGTTGTGGTATCGGATGTTTTGGAGGGAAAACCTTAGTCGTGCTATGCACAGGCGCACAACGCACGTTTTAATAATCGTTTAAAATACATTGTGACTATTGCCCTCATTCTTCCTCTATAAAAAATCTTAAAATTTGATTAATTTTCGAGAATCACAAACGATTAGTTTATCCTAAAAAGAATGGTGAACAATTATTGAATTTACGCTATTTAAATAGCAAGAAGTGCCTCTATGTTGACCCTTTTTGTTGTCAATGCATTTGATATCGAAAGATTTTTGTCTAGAAGTTACGTATATATAGTCTAGAATTGCACATTTGAAGAGTTAAGACCAAAGATAGAACGTCTTAACAACGAGGCAAGAGATAAAGTATAAGAGCTCATCAAAAGCAAACAATGAATTGAGATTCTGGATTTCAAGGGAATGGTAAGGGTTATCACAAAAAAAGAAGAGTAGGCATTGCCATCATATTTGAAGATGTCTCACCCTTGGCATACGACACCAAAAATATACGTAATTACCATGAATTTGTGTCTTAGAACAAGTTATCATATATCAACGATATTGATAAAACATGTGGTATTTGTTTGTTAGATTAAACTATATCATAATCATCAGATAGCAAGACTGCAAAAAGTACACACAAAAGATTATATACTCGTCTATTCATACTTATTCAAAAAACAGTTGAAACCAAACTCATCTTGTAATCCCAAGCAATAACAGCATGACCATCAAAATGAGTACCTCCTTGATATTGTCGATAAAAACCTTTATTCGGATCAAGTAACGCAAGCAGTTTACCATTCAATACCAACCATTTACCAGTCTCAGAAATACCCAACAAATGCATATCATTGCAATTGAGATCATACAATTTCGTCAAAGTCAAGCCATCTTTGTTCAATCTCCAAACTTTACGATCAAAAAACTTAGGCGAATAATCATAGGTAAACACTTTACGGCCATAACACAAGCACAACCGCCCTTTTATACCAAATAATTCCAACCTTTGATAAGGCTCAAGTGTATTAACCATATCCCCAATCGCGACGAGAGTTACACAAATCTCTGAAATGATTAAATCGACTCCAATAATATGCCTATTAGTGCCAGCCGAATTCGAACACCAGTACATAACACCATTGACCAAAGCTGGCACATCCTCTCGATCAATCATAACGCCATCTACGTTTAATATAGACAACGATTTTTCCCATTTACCAGTCCTCAAAGAAAACATGTAAACATTAGTGTTAACCAAATCATTGAATCGAAGTAAACATAACCCATTCCATTTCTTGGTCAAACAAACAATCTTGTAATCATCAATTGAAGAAACGTAACCAAACCCAGCAGATATGATATCGTCAGTTGAACTAAAAGGACAATTAGCAAAATTAATCTCTCTACATTGTTGCGTAGCAGGGTTGCAAATGTAGAAATTGAGATTTAGGTCATGAAAACATACCAAACCGTTGCAACAACCCAAGACATTGATAGCTTTATCACCACCATTGTAGGCGTAATTGAAATTTAGGGTTTCTTCGACACGGCCGTGTTGATCGAATGTAACCGAGGAAAATAGAGGGTGAGAATTGGGGTTGCCTGAAAAGAGAAGAAATTGAGGGGATGAAGATTGAGAAGTGTGGAAATTTTGATGGGATTTTGCGAATTGTGGGGTGGAAATTGAAGAATGCCATGATTTGGAAACGGATTTGAAGCGAATTAGGGGTTTAACTGGGAGTCTTGGTAAGATTTGGTGGAAGATTATGTCGTCTGGAAGAAAAGTTGGGATTTGGGATTTTAGTTTCTGTGTATCATTCTCCATCTTCAAAATGGATTCTAAATTGGAGGACTCACGACTGAGATTTTGAAGTTTGAACAGTTTCTAATAAGAAGAGAGGTATGAATTCTCCGTACTTGTATTTCTCATTTATTCCCGCTTTTTTAAGCGTAATAATTTGATTGGGACTCTACTGAATTGGCACTTAAGAGTAGAGGGTTAGCCAAAGAATTCTCTATTTTCAAGTAAATAATACAGTATTTTTCAAGTAATACGGAGTATATTTTTTTTTTTTTTGAAAACTTCAAGTAATATATTTAACTACTTCTTATTAATAAGTATAAATTATAACCCCGTCAAAAAAAAAAAAAGTATAAATTATAACAATTATAAATTAATGATCTCAATTTTAACAATTGCTAACAAGATACGGCGCCTTTTTGGTGCAGCAGGCCACATGGTGCGGCCTGCTGCCATGTCAGCGAAAATAAAGGAGTCCAACTCGCGCAAAACGGGATTGAAAATCACGCGCTACCTAAACTAGATGAGTACAAAAAAGACGAGCACAAATCCCAAAACCCTAAAACCCAGATCACTCATTTATTGCGGCGAAACTCATTCTTCCAGAAGGGCGACAAAAACGAAGAAAATTCGATCTGAAATTCAAACATATTTTTTTTTCCAGTAATTCAAGAAGAACAATGGCAGAAGAATTACCTGATTCGCAAGAATCAATAGAGATAGAGGAAATTGAAGATTCATTGATGAATCTCGAAATCCAAACCAATAATAAGGTATTGGATCTGGAAGATGGACACATTGAAGAATTTGATGTCAACAACGACATACAAGGTAAAATCTACATTGTATTTATCATTTAATAAGTAAAAAATATGAATGAACAAGTAATTCTATGAACAAGTAACCCAGAAATAAAATAGGGTTTAACAAGTAACCAATATAATATTGTGTGGTTACAAGTAATACAAATACACCATAATAAACCTCTATAATATACTAGGATTACAAGTAACCCCTATAATAAATGTGTAATAACAAAAAACAAGTAACCTATATAAACATTATGATTACCAGTAACCAGTATAATATACTACAATTACCAGTAACCCTTAGTCCCTTATAATATACTAGAAAAAACAAGTAACCCCTATATTATACTACTAAAAACAAGTAATCTCTATAATATACTAGTAAAAACAAGTAACCCCTGATTATATACTATGATTACGAGTAACCCTGATTCACTATAACAAGTAACTCTAAGACAAAAAACAAGTAACCTATATAAACATTATGATTACCAGTAACCAGTATAATATACTACGATTACCAGTAACCCTTAGTCCCTTATAATATACTAGAAAAAAACAAGTAACCCCTATAATATACTAGTAAAAACAAGTAATCTCTATAATATACTAGTAAAAACAAGTAACCTCTGGTTATATACTATGATTACAAGTAACCCTGATTCACTATAACTACTAACCCTAGTGGTTTCTAACAAGTAACACCTATAAAATACTAGTAAAAACAAGTAACCTCTATAATATACTAGTAAAGACAAGTAACCCCTGTTAATATACTAGGATTACAAGTAACCCTTATTCACTATAACAAGTAACCCCTGATTATATCATTATTAAGACAAAAATTTTAACAACAAGTAACTCTAATTTAAAAAGCTTACAAGTAACCCTATTGTACTCTAACAAGTAACAGTGAAGAGGTGGAGAAAGAATGAATCAGATGCTGATTTTAAATGTTCAAATTCAAACCCAACTTCAAGTATTCCTTTTATTGGATTACTTAAACATGCTTCAGAAGTATACACTCAAACCATTTTCAGAGATTTTGAAACAGAATTCATGTACTCAATAGGATGCATAACCTATCATCATGCTACTGTGGGAGATTTATACTTTTATCAGGTTCAGATAGAGTATGATGAAAGTAGCAGACAGAAGGTTACATATAACAAAGCTCTAAATAGAATAGCATGTTCTTGCAAGAATTTTGAAGAAATTGGTTGGCTTTGTTATCATTGCATAAAGATCTTGCATCATCATAATGTGACAAGAATTCCTAGCTTCTACATTTCATCAAGATGGTCTAAAATGGCAAAAGCACATGTCTGGAAAAAGAAAGATGATGCAGCTGAAAAAGAATCTCAGGCTGACAGATTAATGCCTTGGCGTCACACAATGGCAAGAAGAAGCTACAATCTACTTATAAAATGTCAAGAGCACAAAGAGACAAGAAATTTGGTAGAAAAACATTTCAAAATTATACAAGAGAAGGCAGATGAATTCAAAAAGGAATTGCAAAAGAATAAGGAGAAGGAAACCCCATTTGATCAACAGGAAGCTACAAGTAATCAACAACAAACTTCAACTGATCACCAGGAAGAATCACCAGAAACAGAAATCCCTGCAGTCATGGATCCAGAAAAAGCAAACACAAAAGGAAGAAGCAAAAGAATAAAAGGGCACTTTGAGAAAGGGAAGCAACCTAAAGCAAAGAAAACAAAAGCAATGCAAGCCAAAGGAAATTCCAGAGAATTTGGAACATAACTCCAGTTTCAAACCCAAAATTATTTTAAGTTTTGACTATGTGATTGATACATACTGTAATTCTAGATTACAGTAATTAGACTATTTTTTTAATATACATACTGCAATCAGACTCTTTTTGATCATATATATATACTGCAATTAAACATGTTTTATAATACAAGTAATAGTCATTTTCAAATAACTAGTAAAAACAAGTAACCACCAAAACAAGTAACATACAAGTATTCACTAGTATATAATTAACCTTCCTATTATCCATATAAGTAACAAGTAACTCTCCTCCCTTAGATTATTCATATAATACAAGTAACCTAACAAATACAAGTAACCCTGCTCCCCCCTCCTATTATTCATAAAAATACAAGTAACTCTTACTACAAGTAACAAATACAAGTAACCCTACTCAATCCTTTTATTCATCAAATTACAAGTAACCCTCCTCCCTCCTATTATTCATAAAAATACAAGTATAAGAACTTTTATAAGTAAGCTAACTTTTACTACTAACTAAAACAAGTAAATCTTATAATTTGATAACCTTTCTTAAAAACATATATCAAACAAGTAACTGCATGTCATTAATATGTAACTTTTACTACTAAGTAAAACAAGTAACTCTGATAAATACAAGTAAAATAACAAGTAATAGAACTGTAATAATGTATATATAAAAATGAATAAAAACAGTATATATCCTACATATTACTACATACCACTATATTAAAAAAAAAAAAAAAGGACTGTAATAATGTATATATATAAAAATGTAAATACAAACTCGACTAAAAGTTTCCTAATTAAAATGATTTACAAATTCCTTACTTATTCCTTGAAGAACGCCTTTGAGCAGCCTCCTTAAAAGGAATAGCACCTTTCTTTTTCTTCGCCTCTTCTGCCATTTTCTCAACAGCAATAGTTGCAGCAACCAGTATGTCTTCTTCTGCCTTATCCTCTTTTTCTATCCCAATGGCATCATCTACTTCTTTTTCAGAAAACAATTTTTTTCCTTCACTAACATTTTTTTTCTTTCCTAGACTTCTCTTTTTGCTTTTAGACAGACTAGCCTTTTTAGCTTCCTTATTAGCCTTTGCGATTTTTTCATTAAGAATGACTTCAGAATAAATCTCTTCATTCTTATTAGCAAAATCAATCAAACTTTCTAAAACATCTTCTCTTCTTAGATTCAAATTGCACAATACCAGAGATGCACATATTTATGCTCTAAAACGCCGTCTCTCCAATGCCTATAAAATAATATACGATAAAAAAAATTTTAAAGTAATTAACATAAAAATAAAAAACAGAAATAAATAAAAATAAAAAAAATGTTTACCTCAGTCAAACCTTTACATCTAAAAGGTTTCCCTTCATATGTAGCAGAATGGTACAAACAAAACACTCCACAATCAAATGTCTCCACAACACACTTTTGAGAGTCTAGTGGAATCATACGAATGTCAAAATTCTTCACAGCTTCTCCATTATCATGGCCTTTAAGAACCAAATATTTTGACATATACAGCCTCTGCAAACAGAACAAGTAACAACCAACAAAACAAGTAATCTAAAGACAAGTAACCTCAACCCAAAACAAGTAACCCCAAAACAAGTAACCCAATGACAAGTAACCTCAACCCAAAACAAGTGATCTCAAAAAAAGTAACCCAAAGCAAGTAATATCATAACAAGTAACTTAACTAACTCATAACAAGTAATCTATTAAAATAAAAATTAAACTCAAAACAATTAACCCAAAACAAGTAACCCCAAAATAAGTAACTTAACTAACTCATAACAAGTAATCTATTAAAATTACAAAATAAACCCAAAACAAGTAACACCAAAACAAGTAACCTCGACCCAAAACAAGTAACCTCAACTCAAAACAAGTAACCTCAAAAAAAAGTAACAATTCATCGGATGAGCATGGTAAATATATTTTACATAAAGTTTTAAGTTTATATATTTGTTTTATGTTTTAATAAAAATTTAACGATTTCATTTTTTTTTTTGATTTCAGCCACTTCCTGGAGATTGGAGTTCTTTTAAAATTCACACATCATGTTAGAGTCTACTGTGGGAATAATGGTAGAGAAGACAGATTCTGGGAAATAAGGGTGATAAGCGTTCCAGAAGATACAGGAAATTGTGGTGGTATGTTGACAGATCGTCAATGGGAAAACTTTGTAGCCACTAACAACATTGTTCCTGGTGACAGACTTGATGTTTACCGTGATAAAAAAAAACCATTTACATTAGAGTTTTTAATGCTGATGGAACTGAAAAGCTTCCTACTGATGGAACTGAAAAGCTTCCTACTGAAGCATAATATAAGTTATTTGTATTAAGATTATGTATGCAATTATGTATGTAATAAATATGCTTCAATATGAAGCATAAGTTTTTTTTATTAAAATTATGCTAGTAATAATATATTTTTATAAAAAATAATAATATATGTATTAAGTATGAAATGTTTATCAGAAACACAATGTCAGATATATGAATAACCCCATAACAAGTAATCCCCAAACAAGTAACTCATAAAAAGTAATCCCCAAAACAAGTAACAATAACAAGTAACTCATAAAAGTAATTCCCAACACAAGTAACAATAACAAGTAACCCCCATAACATGTAATCCCCAAAACAAGTAACTCATAAAAAAATAATACCCATAACAAGTAACCCCATATGAAGTAATCCCCAAAACTAGAAACTCATAACAAATACCCCAATAACAAGTAATTAAAAACAAGTAACTCATAACAAGTAATCCCAAAAACAAGTAATCCATAAAACAAGTAATCCATATAACAAGTAATCCCAAAAACAAGTAACTCATAACATATATTCCATATAACAAGTAATCCATAAAACAAGTAACTCATAATAAGTAATTCCCAAAACAAGTAACAATAGCAAGTAATTCCATAACAAGTAATAAGTAACTCCCATAACAAGTAACTCCCATAGCAAGTAACTCCCATAACAAGTAACTCCCATATTGAAAAACTAAAAAACAAGTAACAAGTAACTCATATTGAAAAACTAAAAAACAAGTAATATACAAAAAGTAACCACAGAACTAGTTACACTAAAAAAAGTAATCCATTTAATAAAATAATAAATAAATGAGCAAAAAAGAATATAATAATAATAAATAGAGAATCCAATATTGAATACTTACTATGTACCAAGTGAGGGTATAATACTCTGTGTGAAATTCATCAAAATTTGTTGAAATTTTCCATTTTTTTGCAGCAGCTTGCCCTTTTTTTGATTTGCCTTGTACTTGGACTTGCATTGAATAAGTTCGATTATCCAAATAGTCAACAGTTTCAGACATGAAATTTATGACAACAGTAGAATAATGTTGTCCATAGTAGATTAGTATGAAAATCTAAAAGAAAAAAAAAAACAGAGAATTAAAAAAAAACAGAGAATCAAACTAGTTATCAAGTTAACCTCTTAAAAATTAAGTGAACAGAACACTTACCAACACAGCATCAAACAATTCACAACATTTCACAGATTCCATCCACATATCCCATGCTCCAAATACTTCATTCTCATATAAGCATCCTTCTCCATTATATAAACAGCATAAAAGAGGCCACTGTATAAAATATAAAAAATAGTAAATATAAATAAATATAATTAAATTTTGAAAAATAAAAAAAGTAGTAAGCAAATTACCATATATTCACCACCAAAAAAGAGTCTTGGATTGTCATTATTTTGTTTATAAACCTCAACATAATTCAATAGGATAAAAAAACAATCCAAAATTCTGCTTGACATCATTTCCTTCTGAAACAACGTCAAAAATTCTTCTCGAGGTAAACTGTAGAACTCATTAAAATATACTAGGAGTTCCCTGTTCAAAAATAATCAAATAAGTAACAAACATAAGTAAGTGTTGAAACGAGTAAATACCGAAACAAGTAACTGCTGAAACAAGTAACTGCTGAAACAAGTAACTACTGACACAAGTAAATGCTGAAACAAGTAACTAATGAAACAAGTAACTGCTAAAACAAGTAACTGCTAAAACAAGTAACTCCTAAAACAAGTAACTAAATAAACAAGTAACACCATATAGTAACAGATACAAACAAGTAACAAAATAAAAAACAAGTAACTCCATAAACAACAAATATATAAAAAGTAACAAATATAAACCCAACACAATAAATAATCACATATAAATAACAAGTAACACCATGTAACAAAAACATATATCAAACAAGTAACACCATATAAATAACAAGTAACACAATAAGTGATACAATTTCAGAACATGCAACAAAAAAAACCATTAAACAAATTATGAGATCTTGACCGTTCCAAAGATTAACATGTCAGACAGTTAAAATAAAGTTATACTTACATAAATAAAAATAAAAAAATAAAAAAAAACTTACGAATCAGACAGTTCTGAATAATTCTGAAGAAAACAATAATCAGCAACCATCAGCCGTAAACTCCTCATTCTTGATACTCTCTTGCAGTTAAGCCTCATAAATTTTGAGATTAACTGTAATTTATAACCACCATACGCACCACAGTTAATATCACAACTTATAAATTCAGCAGACTGTACAGCATTATCATCAGAAATTATATTCTTCTCACCATCAGGCCTCCCTTCATCATCCCAAAATTTCCTAAGAATCTTGTAAGATTCTTCAGGAGTACAACCAGCAACAAAACATGTCAACACTTCTTTTTTTTCTTTCTTTTTTCCTTTTGGCTGAGTAGAATCCTTCTTTTTTTTTCCAGAATTTTTTTTCTCAGGATTCTTTTTCTGAGGTGCTTTTTTTTTGGGATCAGATGATTCTTTCAAGGTATCAACAGGCTGTTTAGACGAGGTACCAACAGCCTGTTTACTAGAAGTAGCATCTTTCACAGAAGTCTCTTGTTGAGACGCAACTTTGTCAAAGGCATTAATATCATTTCTTTGCAACTCTCTAAGCTCTTGAATCCATTCTTGGGTTGAAAGATGAATTACTTCTTCAGGAGGATCTTGATTAATTACACTTTGATGAATGTTATCATGAGACGAACCATCAAAAACTCCTTGATCCAGAATAATCTCAGTTGGATTAATCTCAGTTGAAGCTATTTCTTGACTTGAAATCATAGCCAAACTTTCAAGACTTTGAAAAATATCTTGAGTTGTTCCAACTTCAACATTCTCTTGACTGGATATTAAAACAATATCTTGGCTCGATTTAGCTCCAAAATTTCCTTGGCTACTTGTCAAAACAATGTCCTGACTTGAAACCACAGGACTGTAAACAACAATAGCTTTGTCATTTGTTTTACCAACTTCTGCATTTGAAGCAGAATCAACAGAAACTCCAACACCAGAACCTTCTTGTACCACAGCAGCAACAGTTCTTCCTTCTTCAGAATCATGAACCCCAATTTGTACATCAGCAGCAGTAGATCTTCCTTCTTCAGAATCATGAGGGGCATTTTCATTAATCTGTTCTAGATTAATAGAATGAACGATGTCCTCAACTACTTTTCTTTCACGAGAAGCACCCAATGGATCATCTGAACAAGGGACTTCTTCAACTGAAATTGGTTGAGCAGCAACATCTTTGATAAAATCCTGAAACCCACCAACAGGTAACTGACTTGCAATTGATTCATTTTTAGGTTCAGGGCAAGCAAACAATTTGAATGAAGGCATGTCATCAACAACTTTCTTCATTTCAATGTTTTGTTTCACAATCTTATCAATTTGATCCCAGAATGACTGATCATTATATATTGGATCTAATTGTGATAACACATGAGATTTTTCCTTTTGAGGTTGTGGAGAATGTACTTCAGCAGGTTTCAATTCTTGCTTCATTGATTCAATGTAACGCTCAAATTGATAGGACATTAACTTCATGTCCCTCTGCATGAACATGTAATTCTTTTCCACATCCTGCAATTACATGATAATAACAAATTAATAAAAAAACAAAGTAACCAAAATAACATCATACAAGTAACACAAAAACAAGTAACAATAAAAATACTATACAGCAAAACAAGTAACCCATACAGAATCCTTAACAATTACAAGTAACACCTTAATCACTTTATATAACAAGTAACACCTTAATAACTTTTACATAACAAGTAACACCTACAATCTTTTTCACACCAAAAACAAGTAACCCATAAAATATCTATGCATTTTATATAACCATAAAAAAAGTAACACTCATATATAAAAACAAGTAACAATAAACATATTGTAAGCATAATAAATAACTCCTATTACATAACAAGTAACTAATTATAAACATGTAACCCTTATGCACCCATTATAAGTAACCCCTGATTACATAACAAGTAACAACTAATTATAAAACAAGTAACCCTTCTACACTTTAAAAAGTAACATGTAATACCTAAACAAGTAACCTATAACAAGTAATGCCTAAACAAGTAACCTATAACAAGTAATGCCTAAACAAATAACCTATAACAAGTAACCTATAACAAGTAATGCCTAAACAAGTAACCTATAACAAGTAATGCCTAAACAAATAACCTATAACAAGTAACCTATAACAAGTAATGCCTAAACAAGTAACCTATAACAAGTAATGCCTAAACAAGTAACCTATTAAAAAAATACCTATAACAAGTAATATCTAAATAAAAAAAACAAGTAACCTATAAAAAGTAATACCTAAACAAAAAAACAAGTAAAACACAAAAAATTATGAAAGTAACATGTAACCTATTCACAACATTTAAGTAATCCTCTATAAAAAAAAAACTAGCAAGAAAACTATTAATAAAAACAAGTAACAACAAGTAAGAAAACTATTAATAAAAACAAGTAACTCCAAATAAAAAAACTAGTAAGAAAAACAAGTAACACAAAATTAAAAAAACTAGTAATAAAAACAAGTAACAACAAATAAAAAAACTAGTAAGAAAAACAAGTAACAACAAATAAAAAAAACTAGTAATAAAATCAAGTAACAACAAATTAAAAAACTAGTAAGAAAACTCACATTATTTGCAATTTGACAAATTTCTTCATTTGTCTGAATTTCTGAAGGAATTTGAAATGCAACAACACCAGAAGAACCAGCAATATCCAAATTTTGCACAGCATCAACACTAGCAGAAACCGCTCCATCAACAACTCCGGCATCCAAATTTTGCTCAGCATCAGGACTTGCTCTATCTTCAACTTCGTCATCAGCTCCAACATCTTCAAATCCTTCATCTTCATCATCTTCATCTTGATCATCAAGATCATCTTGAACTGATGAAGGCTTATATTTCTCAACTATCTTTTCAAATTCAGAATCCTTCACAGTCATTCGTCTTTTTTTCAATACATTCTCACTGTCATTCTCATCCTGAGCCATAACAGAAGGATTGTACTTCTCAATGATTTTCTGAATCACATTTTCATCCCCAGCCAACTGTTCCTTAGCATGACCAATATAAAAATCAGCCTTCTTTAAGAAACGCCTTCTTTTGTATTGCTTTTCTTTTACTTCCTGTTCAGCAACACCTTGTTTAGCAACATCTACATCATTTTTTCTTTTCAAACTCTGTTTCTTTTTTTCTTTTTTCTCTTCGTCTCCATCTTTTTTTCCTTCCTTTTTCTCTTCATTTTTCTTTTTTGAAATCAGACTTTCTCTCTTTTTTTCTTTCAAATCTTTTTTATTCTCTTCCTTTTTCTTGTCAACAGATTCTTTCTTTTTTCCCTTCTTTTTTTCTTCTTCCTTTTCTTCTTTTTGCTTCCCAACCTTAACCTTCTCAACAGACTCAATCTTTTTTCCCTTCTTTTTTTCTTCTTTTTCATCTTTTTTCACAGGCTCATCTGCAGCAATAAAATCAGATACAGGATATGTATCCTCATCAAGAATTCCTTGACCATATAGTCCATTTTCCTTTACCAACCTATCTCTAAATGTTTCATCATTCCAATGCTTGATCAGGGGCAGTGAGCTATTAACAGAAAATCCTTCCACTTGAATCCTATGAAAATAACAAATCTGAAGTAACAGAATACATCCAGGCACATACTTTTGTGTAGCAGAACAACTTGCCAATTTGTCACACAAATCATCTAAGACATATTGACACCAGTTGTACTCCTTGATCTGCTTAGTATCCTCCAAAGCAAAAACCAATTTGAAGTCAGCTGATCTATTTGATGTTGGAGCAAGTAATGTAACCATTGCATACATGACAAAGCATTTTTTAAATTCATCATTCCCTTTTTGCATCTCCTTGTCATTTAACATCTTATTCAACAAAAGAGGAACAGATATATCTAATGATTTAGACCCATATAACTTCCTTCAATTTGTCTTCAAATCAGAATGCTGCCTTTTAATAGAAATAGGAACAGATGTTGCTCCCATTGGTATCTTAAATACATCATGAACAACAACAGCTGTAAGCTGAAAACTCTGTCCATTAGGCAAGTCAAGCTTACAATTTTCAGCATCAAATGAACTGCAGAGCCAACGAACCATTTCCGTTGGAAATGAATTCAATTTAATCAATTGTAAACTCCCAAAACCAATAGCTTTTACAGCATTAACTTGATCAACACTTAATTTCTTAAACAACTCCATAACACCAGCAGGTCTACTACGCAAAACAATTTCATCATCCCTAAAACAAAAAAATGAAAATAAAGTGTAACATTAAAATGACAGAATAAGTAACATCATAAAAAAAATAAAACCTTAACAAGTAACACCCACTTTTATATAACAAGTAACACCTACAATCTTTAAAAAGTAAACAAGTAACCCATAAAAGAATAAAACCTTAACAAGTAACACCTTAACAGAGTACTTAACATGAAACACCTTAACAAAGTACTAACCTTAACAAGTAATACCTTTATTACTTTTATATAACAAGTAACACATACAATATTTATTATACAAACAAGTAACACCTAAAAAAATCTATCAATAAATTTTATATAACCATAAAACAAGTAACAATCAAATAAGTAATCTTCATATAAAACAACCCTAACAAGTAAAATTTATATAAGATCTCCACCACAATCTACAAATAAACAGTAACACCTTTAATACTTTTATCACTGCTATACAACATGTAACACTCTAACAAGTAACACTCTAACAAGTAACACTCTAACAAGTAACATTCATTTAATACTTTATCACTCCTATACAACAAGTAACACCTATAAAACAAGTAACCATTCACAAATAACAATAAACTCAGACAAAATTAATTCAATAAACTAATATTAAGCAATAAAAAAGGTGGCAAAAATATAATAAATAAAAAAACTCAAATTCAAATAAATAAACTCAAATTCAAAAATATATTAAACAATAAATAAAAAAACTCAAATTCAAAAATATAATAAAGCACAATTAATTAAAGAAGAATATTTCATACCTCTGGCTACTTTCAACTTTTACAACTTCGATAACTTGACTAGAAGTTGCAACAGGTTTACGACCTCTGCGGGATCGTCTACTCACAATTGCAGGTTTAATCTCAACATCAGGTTTATCTTCTTCCACATCATCCATAGGATTGACATTATCAGAAGGTGGCTGACCAACATTCTCATCAACTTCTTTTGTAATTTCAGCATTCAAATCCACAACATTCAAATCTTCACCATCACTAGCCAAATTCAGATCCTTACCAACACCCTGCTCTTCTTCTAAATCATCTTCATTAAGAATATCCCTACCCCTTTTCCTTAGAACTCTACCAACTTCAACTTCACTAGATGGTTCATTCAAATTAGCATTTGATTCCTCCATAACTACTTCAGTAGGTTTATTCAAACCTTGACTTTGTTCTTCCTGTGTATCATTCAATTCTTCTGTTGAATCAACAAAATAATATCAGCAACACTTCATAAATAATTCCAAGAAACAACTAACAACTGAAAATAAACTATCAATCAAACCATATCATATAAGTAATCCTCTATATACCAAACAACCTAAAAAGTAACACCTATAAAATACATCCACTATAACCAGTATAACAAGTAACACATATATAATACATCCATTATAACCCTTATAACAAGTAACACATATATAATACATACACTATAACAGTAACACCTTTATCATTTACAAGTAACCCTCATATCAAGTAACACTCATATAAGAATAATCTTTCACACAAACAAGTAACCCCTAAGAATGTAAATCAATTTTATACAACACAAAACAAGTAACACATGTAAGTAATCCTCTATATACCAAACAACCTAACAAGTAACACCTATAAAATACATCCATTATAAACCCTATAACAAGTAACACATATATAATACATACACTATAACAGTAACGCCTTTATCATTTACAAGTAACCCTCATATCAAGTAACACTCATATAAGAATAATCTTTCACACAAACAAGTAACCCCTAAGAATGTGAATCAATTTATACAACACAAAAACAAGTAACACATGTAAGTAATCCTCTATATACCAAACAACCTAACAAGTAACACCTATAAAAAACATCCGTTATAACCCCTATAACAAGTAACACATATAAAATACATCCATAAGTAACACATATAAAATACACATAACAAGTAACACCTATAAAATACATCCAATATAACCCCTATAACAAGTAACACATATATAATACATACACTATAAGAGTAACATTTACAAGTAACCCTCATATAACAAGTAACACATATATCATTTACAAGTAACCCTCATATCAAGTAACACTCATATAAGAATTTAATCAATCACAACATATTCACTCTTATATAACAAGTAACAACTACGAAAAAATGAACCATTCACAAAGTAACAATTTAATTAAGCATCTCCAACAACAGAACAAAGTCTAAACCTAAAAATCGAAAAAATAACAACAATAACAATCATAAGAATACAAGTAACCTTTAAAAAACAATAAATAAAGAAATAAAACAATAGAAAAAGAAATAAACCAACAAATTAAACATGTATCACTTCAAACAATTGGGCGAAATACATATAATCAACAAATTAAACACTAGCAAAATATGACGATCAAAAATTGGGCGAAATACATATAATCAACAATCGCAAAAACAACAATAATGTCAAAATTCATGAAAAAATTACGACAATAATGTCAAAATTCATGAAAATATAAAAATTAGGGTTTAAAAATTACCTGATTCAGAAACTTTCTGACAAGAAGATGATCCTTTCTTACCCTTAGGATGAATAATCTTCAATTTAACCATAATTCGAAAATGTAATAATTTTAAAGAAAATTTAGAGATGAGAAAGAGAATTTAGAGAGAAAATTAAGAACGAACGAAGACAGAATCAAGAAAAAAGAGGTGAAATTGCATGAAGAGAGAGAAAAAATGTAAGAGGAGAGAGAAAAAAAAAAGAAATCTGGAGTAGTAATGGCGGTTGATTAGACTTCCGTGTATAATAATGGCGGTTTGGGGAAGTGGGAAACTGGCGTCGTTTCAAAAAAAAGAAAAAAAAAACTGACAAATTCAAATAAAACGGTTGAATATGTAAAATAACGGGTAACGAAATGGGCCCGTTACTTTTTTTATTCAAAGTCCGTTATTTTTTTGGGCCTTAATAGAATGGGCCCGTTATGTATGCTGGCCACACCATGTGGCCAGCCACATACAAAAAGTTGTGAACAAGATTATATTTTTTTTCTTTTTCTTATGTAAATATCACAAAGTCAATGTAAATTAAACGGAGCTAATAATAAAATACGAAGGGAATAGTGAATATGAGAGTAAAAAAATAATACACAAATTAAAAATAATATAATATTAATTAAAAAAATAAATAAAAAAACAGCTTGTCTAACATTTGTTCAAGGACAATGAAGTATGGAGTAGGTAATTTCCAAATGATTAACTCAAAGGCTCAAAGCTAATGATGAAATAGATTGTGTCAAAAAAAAAATAACAAAAAAAAAATGATGATATAGATAATTTGTGTGTATAGTTCAAATTGATAAGGAACAAAAGTTGGCTCAAGTGGTAAGCAACTTGTTAATTAAGGGAGGTCTCGATTTCAAGTCTCACCATATGCCCAAACTCTTGTTCGGAAACTCATCTATCAATCTACCATAAGCTAGGTGTGTAATCCGAGTCGGATGCAAATATAGTCGGAGTAAGCTCGATGAATCAGGTGGTCATGAGGTCATCCTCTAAAAAAAAACATTGTAAAAATTGTTACTTTTTCACAGAGTAACATACCAAGAGAGTACTTGAACTTGGAAGTATTTTCTGTTCTTGTACCTCCAAAAATTGATACAAACAAAGACAAGATTGGCTTGGCGGAAAGATGAAGATGTCGAAAATTGGTGGATTTGGTAATCTTCTTCACCTTTCTTCTCCTTTTCATTCCTTATTTCTGTGTTCTCATTTTCAATTTCATTCTAATTTCCATTTTTTCTTTAATTATGCAACTGCTTCCCATCAATTTCATGCTGTTGATGTAGATTTAGATGACCCCAAATTGTTCCTGAAATTTGTTAGACAACAATCCAAATTAGGGTTTACTAATGTTGAAAATCCCCTTTCCCTCTTTCATCGTATGAAATTGATGCGCCCTCTTCCTTCTATCATTGATTTCTGTATTTTATTTACTGCTATGTTGAAGATTAAACCCCACCCACCTTTCTCCACTGTCATTTCTCTCTCTAGGCAGCTCCATTTGTTAGGTGTTCATCCAAATGATTATTCCCTTAACATCCTCGCTAATTGCTACTGTCGTTTGAACTTTATTAATTTTGGGTTTTCTATTCTCGCCAATTTTATTAAGCTTGGTTATCAACCTGATATTGTCACCTTCACTACTCTCATCAATGGCTTCATTAATACTCATCAATTCGACAAAGCCGATGATTTGTTCGATAAAATTCTCAAGCTTGGCTTTCAACCCACATTAGTCACCTATGGTTCTATCTTCAAAGGTCTCTGTAGGTCCGGTGATAATGCCGGTGCTCTCAAACTCCTTAGAAATATGGAGTCTTATGGCCATTTTATGCCTAATCTTGTCATTTATAACACCATCATTGATAGTCTCTGTAAAGACCAGTTATTACCTCAGGCTCTCCATCTTTTCAAGGAGATGAAAGCCAAGGGAATTTTCCCTGATGTTGTCACCTATAATACCTTAATTCGAGGTATGTACACTTTGGGGCAACAGAAAGAGGCTCAAGAAATGCTGACTGAGATGTTGAGGAACAACATAACTCCTGATGTTGACACCTACAACATGTTGATTGACATGTATTGTAAAGATGGCCAGGTTGGTGAAGCACGGGACATTTTTGTTCACATGACTGAGAAAGGATTTGTTCCCGATATCATCACTTACAACACTCTGTTAGATGGGTATTGTTTACGTGGTGAGATGGATGAGGCAGAAAAGCTTATGGATTTGATGGTTAAAAATGGTTGCAAACCTGATGTAGTTACTTACAGCTGCTTAATCAATGGCTATTGCAAGTCTAAAAAGATAGACAAAGCTCTTGGTCTGCTCCAAGTAATGCATTGTAACGGATTATCCCCTAATGTTGTCACGTATAACACTCTTATAGATGCTTTGTGCAAAGACAACCAGCTCAAGCTTGCACACCAGTTTTTCGAGGAAATGAAAGCTCATAGACTAAAGCCAGATGTAAGCACTTGGAGATCGTTGCTTAATGGCATGTGTAAGAATGGACAAATAGATGAGGCAATCGCTACAATGAAGCAAATGGAGATTACTGGAGTGTTCCCTGATATTATTACATACAGTATCCTAATGGATGGTCTGTGTGAAGCTAGGCGCCTTAGAGAAGCGATGGATATTTTCACTTCTCTGTCAGCGAAGTGCTTACAGCCCGATGTGATCAGTTACAATACAATTGTAAAAGGATATTGCAAAGAGGGTTTGCTAGATAAAGCTACTAAACTTGTAGAGGAAATGGAGGACAACGGATGTTCTCCTAATGAATATACCTACAACACTATTATTAAAGCATATCTTTCTGGTAAGGATGTCAGCAAGGCGTTGGAACTAGTCAATACCATGAGAGTAAAAGGGTTGGCTGCGGATGCTCAAACGGCTTCTTTATTTGTCAGCTTCATAACTTATCATGCTGTTAGCGATTCAGACAAGGCTTTGGTTCGAAAGTACTTTGAGATATGAATTGTAAGGTTTTTGGTTCTTGATTTTTTAAAATTATGGTTTATATTTATATTCTGCGTCTCTGGTAACACCCCCCCCCCCCCCCCCCCCGCGTCTCCCTCTCTTTCTGTGGTTAAACTTTCTTCCATACCAAGGGTGTAACAATAAGTGTTGAGAGGCTATAATTCCTGAAACTAGTAATTCATATAGGAGATGTAGTTTCTCTTGCTCAGGGTGTATGAGATGGTGAAATTACCTTTTATTCAGTCTTGTCCTGTGATTGTTTTTAGCTAATGTGAATTCTTAAGATACAAATCTACTATTTTGGCCTGGTTGATATTAGGGGTGAAAGTTCGGTTTTCGGTTTGGTTTATTGCCCAAACCGAAACCGAACCACTATAATTCGGTTTTTGAATTTTGCAAACCACACCGCACCATATTATTCTTGAAACCAAACCAAACCAAACCATATTAATTTCGGTTTTCAAAACAAAAACCGAACCACACCGTTTTTACCCATCTAAGGCATCGTAGCATAAAATATTGCACATGAACCAAACCGAACCGAATCAAACCAAACCAAACACAAACCAAATCATATAAACAAATCTGTAATTGTATCATATAATAAGCAAACATTAAACATAAATAAGATCTAACTTCAAGTTACAAGGCCTATAAATTTGCTAATATATTAAATACTTCGGCAATGTAAAAAAATAATAAAAAAAAAAAAAGTTTAACAACAATCTGTAAACAACAAAGTTGTATCGTAGGCGAGCAAGCAGTTAGCAGCAGCAACAAATTTGGTGAGCAGCAGCAGCAATACATCAACAACCTACAATATGTAAATTGAACATTTAAATAGAATATAAGCAATTGAATTAGTAAAATTTCAAGCAATTAAACATTTGAATTTAGCGAAGATCGGTAAAGATTAATTGCAACATCGAACAAGATGCATACCTTTGGGCTTTTGATTTGAGAGGACGGACGACGGTGGACGGTGGACGGTGGACGGTGGACGGTGGACGGTGGAGTGAGCCCAGTGAAGGAGTGAGAGTGAGTATTGAATTGAGAGAGTGAGAGAGGCGGAGAGGAGTGACAGATTAGGGTTTGTTTTTGTTTTACTTTATATACTTAGGTAAAAACAGAATTGGGCTAGCTTATGTTTGGGGTATGGGCCGAAATTTCGGTTTGGATTTCGGTTTTTCGGTTTTTCAAAACTTGAAACCGAAACCAAACCGAAAACCGAAATCTTCTTTTTTTTGAAACCAAACCAAACCATATTAGAAAAAAAACCGCACCGTATTTCTAATTCGGTTTGGTTTGTGGTTCGGTTCGGTTTTAAACCGAATTTGTTTCACCCCTAGTTGATATGCCTAGCTCTGTCCTAAGAGATTTGTAGATCATGAAAAGATTGTACTTGCTATAGAGCAATTCTTCGTGGTAATAAGTGAATATTAGGATAATCTATTGTTCTGCAGCTTTTGCACACTAGCTGAATGGCTTTCAGTTTATTATATCATTTGTTATTGTATTTTTGTATTTTTTTTCTGTTCAATCTTTCAAACCTAATGTATTATATGGATTTTAATTCTCTCGGTATGCTTGATTGTAGCTCAATGAAATATTTGGAGTTTTAGGAAAGAATGCTCTGCTAGCTTATACGAAGTATAGTATGTTTTGCTGTTTCATTTTCTAGGGCGTTGAGGCTCTGATCATAAGCTTGGAGGCTGTTGGTTATGGCCTTATGGATGATGATACTCGGTCTTGAAACTAAATGTAGCAAGGTAGTCATATTACTCATATAATGACTTTTCATAATTCTTTTGGTTGATTGGATGAGTTGGATCTTTACTAGCATTTCTTTGGACTTGCATTGTTATATATGATCATGTTCTTTATTATTATTTTTTTTATTCTTTTTTTTTAAACCGCGTAGTATTACCTTTATTAAGAGATAATAGACAATTTGTCCATGAATATATAAGACGAAATAACTTGAGGGCAATGTCTCCCAAACTTCTAAGGAGTTTTAGGTGGCTTAATTTAATTTGTTAAATATTGTGTATGTAGAGGTTTGTATGAAAGTTAAAGAATATTAAAACAAAGATGGATTAATGGTTTATTTAAAAAGTTAAAAATGCAATAGAAGAGAATTATTTAAAAAAAAAAAAAAAAAAAATAGTATGAATGAGGTAGGATTGAGAACCATGAGATGATAAAACAGTATAAATTATTTTTATAGTAAGTGCTGCGTATGAAAAAAAAAAAAAGAGTCAATTATCAAAAGTGTTGTATTTAAAAATATGGAGGGAAGGGTAACGTTTAAAATGGGTAAATACACCCCCTATTCGGCTATTCCTTGTTAGTTGTGACATTTAGGATCTTAATTAATGGATTCCAATGCCAATGAAATCTACTAAACATGGGCACGGGCCGTGCCCGTGCCGCCGCGGGCCGTGCCTGGCCGTGCCGGGGTGGCGGCCGTGCCTGAAATTGGCACACCCCAGCCCACGGCACGGCCCACGTGCCTAGCGGGCCGTGCCGTGCCGGGCCGCGGGCCAAACCGTGCCTACCTTAATTTTTTTTTTTTTTTAAAAAAAATAAATGTTAAAAAAAAACGAATTAAAAACAAAAATGCTAATAAAAAAAAATACTAGTGCGATAATCCGAAAACACAAAAAATTGAAGAATAACTTATTTTATTATATGACGGTAGCCGGTACGAATGTATGATAATTCAATAATACAAAATTACAAAATAAGTAATGATAATTAAAAATCGTACAATAGTGTATGAATATTAAATAACTTCATTTATTATACGGAATACGAAGTTCGATAACACAAAAAGAATACAATAGTGTATAATGTAAATATGTAATCATGTAATTATTATTGGTCGTCTTCGTCTTCGCCTTCGTCTTCATCTTCGTCTTCGTCTCCTAGAGGTTCAAGGTCATCCGCCAATTGAGTGGATTGAGAAGTATGAGAACTAAAAGAAGTCGACGTTCCTTCATCGTCGTCGTTTTGTGCATAAGTACGATCTTGAGAACGAGTTTCGGCATCCAACCAATCCTTGAAGCAAACACACATTTCAAGTGTTTCGGGTTTTAGTCTTGTTCTTCTATCGTCTAGAACTCTTCCCGACGCACTAAAAGCTCTTTCGGAAGCAACGGAGGAGACTTGGATAGCAAAAATATCACGAGCCATTGCCGACAAAATTGGATGTTTCACGGCTTGTGATTTCCACCAATCGAGGATGTCGAGGCCAAACTTCTCTTCATCGTCCATGCCTTTCATGAAGTCGTAACTTAAGTACATTTGCAACTCCGAAACATCGCTTTGTGTTCTCCTAGATGATGATGATTCTGTACCTGAATACTTAGACATCAAGTTAGCAGCTTGTGCAAATAAACCTTTGGCCCGTTTACTTACATTTTTGGATGTTTGAGAAGGGGCAAATCGAGACACGGTTCCATATTTACTTTCATAAACATTATATAAATTAAAAAACTCATCCGTCACCTTATTCTTAAAAGTTTCAACATCATCTTCAAAATTCATGTTACTATAATAAATATCAATTAATAAAAAGGTGCCATCATATTTTTGTCTAGGATCTAAAATAGAAGCAAAAATATAAATCATAGGAATATCGGTGTAATATTTACGCCATTTATCCTCCATGGATGGAAGATATCCACGATAAACATGTTGTGATCGGTGTTCCGCAAAAAGTTGTGCAAGTAAACATGCATTGCTAAGAAAAGAATGAGCACAAGGATTATATACAGAAGAAAAACAATGTGTCATACCATATAGTAATTGTAAAAACTGCATATATTTTTCACAATTAGCCCAATCATCTTCAAGTAAAGCATTTTGTGGAAATTTCATATTATAAAAAAGTGTTAAATGAACCTTGTACTCGATTGCCCGACTCAACATTTCATAGGTGGAGTTCCACCTAGTTGGACAATCCGGTGCTATTTTTATGGTTTTTATCCGTTGTTGCCAGCAAAAACATTTCCATTCTTGATATCTCATGTTAGAGCTATTAATAGTGCAAATAGCATTCCTTATTTTGTGATAAAATGGACCAATTGCTTGTGTTCCATCCTTCACACACAAGTTAAGAACATGACAAATGCATCTAACATGAAGTGCATCTCCATCTAATATAACATCGTTCAATTGGGATTTGACCAAATTCGCACTATATGTCATAGAAGTTGCATTATCGAAAGTCATAGACATGATTTTATCCCTAAGACTATATGCATCAATAGCTTCCATTAAATGATGTGAAATGTTAAGACCGGTATGAGGGTATTCAAGCATTTTGAAATGAATGATGCGTTTTTGTAACATCCACTCATTATCTAACCAATGACAAGTAACACATAAATAGTGAAGTCCGTACCCACCATCCCATGCATCGACGGTTAAAGAAACTCTACTAGGAAGATTAGCTAATTCATTTACTAATTTCAATTTGTACTCTAGATAAGTCTTCATGGCAGCAGATCGAACGGTTTTTCGGGAGATTTTTTTGTGTTTTGGTTGTAGTGCTCGGTTAATATAGTTGTTGAAGGCATCATTTTCGGCGAAAAGAAAAGGTTGTTCTGCATGTACAATCATTCTCCCAAGTTCATCCCTATCTCTCTCGTAATTGTAAATGAAACCTTGTGGATGGAATTGAGAAATTTTAGGTTGGGTTGGATCACTAGATGGTCCACCACATTTTTTTGTATGTCTAGTAAGGTGTCCCGTCCCTCCCTTGGTATCGGCCGAGAAAATTTTACCACAAGTCCGACACTTGCATTTTTTTCCATCTTTACTTAATTGATAATGTGCCCAACATTCACTCTTTCTTTTGGTTTGAGCAAAATCCTCTTCGGTACACCACTCTAATATGTTAGGATTTTGGGTGGATGGTTCACTCGACCCGGAGGCTTGTGTTTGGCTACCTTGGGAAGGAGGAGGAGGAGGAGGAAAAGGAAATTCATATTGTTGAAATTGGGTTTGTTGAAATTGGGTCCAAGGAGCCATATCATCCATTTGTTCTTGCCCTCCCGTGTTTTGGGGATGAAAGAAAGGGGTGGAAGTGTTTGGAAAGGGCATGTTAGAAGAGGAAAAGGGCATGTTAGGGGGGGGGGGCATAGACATTGAAGTGTTTGGGTTTGGTGATTCCCTACGTTTTGACTTGGCTTTTCTAGAGGAGGAGGAAACGTTCTGGTTTGATGCCATGATTAATTAATAATAATAACACAACTAACAATAACAAAGTAACAATTAACAACAATGAGATCAATGAGAATTAATTAGTAAGTAGTTTTTATATAAATTAAATTTTCAAAAATAATTATAATAATAGTAGATTACTTGGATCAATGAGATCCCAGGTAGGAGAGGTTAGGAGCGACGTTGTCCAGAGCCCAAATCCCGCCTTAGACAGATTTCAACAATCCAAATAACCCACAATTAAAATAGAAAGTAGTTTTTATATAATTAAGTAGTTCCACGTATACAATAATAATAATAATAATAATAATAATAATAATAATAATAATAATAATAATAATAATAATAATAATAATAATAATAATAATAATAATAATAATAATAATAATAATAATAATAACAATAACAATAACAATAACAATAACAAATTAAAATAAAGTTGAGTTAGATCTTACAATGACGCTTCAATGCTTTCCCAAATTTATAATTTCTCGAACTTATAATTTCCCGAAATTTTAATTTCCCGAATGTAAATATAACAATTTTTTTTTTTTTTTTGGTAGTAGACTAATAATAGTAAAAATGTAAAATTTATAAGAGAGTAGGAATTTTTTTTTTCTTTTCACAAAAGAGAGGAAGATTGTATGATTTGTAGGAATTTGAGAATTTGGGAGTAAGAAAATTAGAGAATAAGAGAGAAGAGATGAGTTGATGAATTGTGAAAATTTTGGAGGAAAATATGAGGTATTTATAGGGGATTTGGGTGGGAAATTAGGTGGAAATTGGAGGAAAATATGGTCGTTTATAGCTGTTGGAAAACGGCCATAAACGGCTATTTTCCAACGGCTAGTACAAGGCACAGGCCGTGTCGTGCCGTGCCGTGCCGTGCCGGGCCGTGCCTAGCCGTGCCGGCGGGTCGTGCCAGCGTGCCGGCCGTCGTGCCGGCCACCGTGCCGCCCGTCGTGCCACGGGCCGTGCCCGTGCCCGTCCCAGAAATTTTGTTCACGGCACGGCCCACGGCCCACAAGTGGGCCGCCGTGCTGTGCCGTGCCGGTGACCGTGCCCGTGCCGAGCCGTGCCGGTGTCGTGCCGGGCCCGTGCCGCCCGCGTGCCGGCACGGCCCGTGCCCACCTTTAAAATCTACTCAAGATGAATGCTTAAAACCATAGTTATGTATGATTTTTCAATTACTCCTTTTGTTTTTCTTAAGTGTTACGGAGTAACTCATTAATATTGTATCAAAAAGTAGTTATTAGACTCGTCACAAGTATGAGTGTTGTTAAAAAACCAGTTTGGACTTGAGAAGTTAAATAAAGTGGACTACTTTAAAGATAAACATTCCTATCTTTGGAACGAAAAATTAAATACTTTTTTAAATTTCCGTTTAGTTTGCTTTCCATAATTAGTGGTATATAGTTTTCGTTTAGTAAAACCTGTATAACACTAACTTTTATATGTGGTTGGCCACACGCTATAACCAACCACTATGGGTTTACTTGGTTAAAGGTTACTTGGTAATGTTATTAGGGTTACTCCGTTCAAAAAAATTGTTATTGGGGTTACTCAGTTAAGGTTATAGGGGGTTACTGGGTTACTTAGTTGGTAATTTAGTAAGCAAGTGGTTGTCTTTTTGGTTAACTTTTAGCTAAAATTTTATGAAAATAACCTTCATTAAGGTCATTTGTCGTGGAATTTTAAATGAGGGTCACTAATTTAGTGTTGTAGAAATTCTTATATAGGGGTCATTTTAAATGAGGGTCACTAATTCAGTGTTGTAGAAATTAAGGGTTATAATTGATTTTGCTATTTTATTTTACTAATATATGGATATGGAGTATAAAATTAATTTAAAATATTACTGTGTAATATATAAAATACTACGTACTTTGATAACTCGATTAACAACCTAAATCTACAAAGTAATACTCCCTCCGTTTTTAAATATTTGCTCCATTTCTCTTGGGCACGTATGCCGATGCTAATCTTTGATCAATTATATCTTTAATTATCAATAAGTATAAATTCTAAAATTAATAATCTATTCATTAAGACGATTCCAACAAGTATCCACAAGACTATATTTTTTTTTTTTTTTTTTTATGTATAAATCACAAACATTATTCTAAGTAAGACAAATGAATAGTGTATAAAATAGAAATGGAGCAAGTATTTAAAAACGGAGGGAGTAAAAGCTATTACAATTTTTTTGAGGGATCGAGTCTTTGAGTCCATTCAAAGTTAGTAGTCATGCTGATATTAGTGTTAGTGATATTTTAAATGTGGACATAAGAAAATATGTTACAAAATAAATGAATTCGCAACATACATAAAATATCCTCTGTTTTTTTTTATACTTGCAATATACCTTTTATCACGCTTTTTGATAAGGTGATTAAACTAGGTAAACGAATGAATTAAGCTATGAAATTTAAATCGTAACAATTTATCCCTTTCTTCTTATAGGTGGTAAAATTTTGTAAATTAATTTACCCGTTTACCTAATCTATTATCTTCCTTAAAATGCGTGCCGAAGGAGTGTGTTGCAACTAAATAAAAACGGAGGAAGTATATAATTATGTTTGAGTCAAACATTCCAATTAGCGCATCTAGTGTAGTGGTATCATAGTACCCTCCCACGGTACTGACCGGGGTTCGATTCCCCGGATGCGCACTTTTTTTAACACTTTATCCAAAAAAAGATATCTTTTCAATTGCCTTCTCCTTTGTCAAAGCATGGAATCATGTACCTTGCCCTTCTCTAAATCACAGCATCTATACCTTATACATTATATACTGCTACATTCTCATATAAATCTTTTCGTGTGCTCGTGTTTCGCAACCTACAAAATCACAAATTTACACTATATGGAATTATTCGGCCGCATAATCCTTACAACAATAATAGGCATCTCCTCCACCCTCTTAGTTTGCCTACCAAGTTTAAAGAAACATCAAACAAGGAGGATCGCGCAAGAGAGATTGAAGATGATAAGCACGGCGTTAGAAGAAGCAGAAGAAAGGGCATTGAGCGTGCAAGAAAGGCATGATAAACTCCCTACTCAAATTTGTTCTTACTACTTGTGTCATAAAGCACTTGAGGAAGCTACTGTTGGTGCTAGAAAGGCAATGGATGAAGAATTGGAGTTTGTTTCTACTCTTAGGAAATTGCAATTGTGGGTGTTGGCAACTTTTCCTGACCATGTTGATCTTTTAGCTGCCTTATCTACTTGATATACTACGCGTTTAATTTCCTGCCTTCCTGGTTCGTGTTTCATTTCAAATTTAAATTCCATGCTTGGTGAAAATGCTTGAGTTTTTGAAAGATAATGAAAGTGGATTCAATGATTTTGAAATGGGTATCCACCTCTTGTAAGTGTATTCGACAAACTCATACAATAATATTGTTTTTGGAAGGTTATTCGATAGCTATCGAAATTTGTAGTTGTACAATATTCTAAAATCTTACAGTAACCTTTTATTTGAAGAACAATGTTATCCATTCATTTAGTTGACTATATAAATATCGAAGATGTATATTATTATTATTAATTTAACAACCTAATAATTTATTTAATTACATGGATTTTGAAACTGTTTTTCATTTTCTGTCAAATTAACTGCATATGCCATAGTCAAATCTCGAGTAGGGGTTAAAAATTAACACAAATCATACAACTGCTATTTTCATAATTCAACTAAGTTAGAGGTGTTCAAGCTTTGATGCTTGGCACCAGCCTCACAGTTAATCATATCATTACAAGAAAAGACGAAGATTAACACGAGGGTCATTGGCATTAGAAGTTTTTAAAACAAACAGGAGATAAGATGCAGGGTGATACTGATAACCCCTTCACATCCAGCAACTGAGCAACAGCAGAATCTAAGGTGAAGCCTTCCTTTGCTTCCTCTAGTGCTTTCAGTTTAATACCTCATAAGAGCAGTTAATGAGCATGCTTAAACTCGATAATTAAACAAGAATTCCTTAACTGCTTA
This sequence comes from Chenopodium album, assembly GCF_948465745.1. Taxonomy (NCBI): domain Eukaryota; kingdom Viridiplantae; phylum Streptophyta; class Magnoliopsida; order Caryophyllales; family Amaranthaceae; genus Chenopodium; species Chenopodium album. The sequence continues at coordinate 7,344,729 of NC_137855.1, forward strand.
TGAGATGATACTTGATTGAATTTTACAGTGATTTTTCAAGATGTATAAAGAAACAAAAGGTCTTCTGAGTTACTCAATTTGTTGTAAGACGGGATATTGTATATAGCATGACAAATGAAGGTAATCCAAGAAATGGACAGACCCGAGTCACGAGTGACCTTGACAGTATAAACCTGCTAAAGCACAAGCTGTTAAGATGTAGCCAGAACCCTTAGTTATCAAAGCATTTTCCATTCACGTTCTGCTGCGAGCTCATTTTTGTTCCACTACTTGTACCCTCACTTTTTTTTTCTCTCTGCTCTATGGAATGCCTCAATGCCACAGCTTCTTGATCATTAGAAACCTTGGGGGATCACAAACATACACAGATAGTATAGCATTATGTTGCAAGGATAACGCGTGAAAACATGCTCTGGAGTCTACACCAGACCGGAAGTGATTTAACAAAGGCAATCACTCTTGCTCTTTTGGCCTGGTTATATGATTTCAGAATGCATCAAACTCTGTCAGAACCATTACTCTACTCATACTCGAGTCTCTAGATTTAAAAATGGAAATTGCTCCATGAAAATTCTTCAAATATCGAGTTCAACTCCATCACCAACACCCCCCAATAAAAGGAAGTTTTGTGTAGAGTTGAATCCATCAGGAAGCTGAAAGGTAAGAGCAGCCGCACAAGCATGCCGATTATTTCTATAAATTCACTAGATACAAGACAGAAGTTCAGCACAATTTAGCACTCTTAACCAATATAAAGTTGCATTAAGACTAGACTTTCACCTCTTAAGATCATAGTCATTTATTTATCAATAAAAATTTTCAAAATACAGTGTAATGAATTCAACCCCTATTGACACTCAAAATGAAAAAATAAAAAAATCAAACCCCTACTGACACTCAAAACTCGCAAAGCTTCTAGCACTCTTCACCAAAATAAACTCACATTAAGTATGACTTTCACCTCTTAAGATCATGATCATTTATTTATCAAAAATACAGTACATAGTATAATGAATTAATCCTGACACTCAAAAGCTTGCAAAGCCCTTCTCCTTCAAGTTTTCAATCGTCTCTTTGAGGGTTACTTTAAAGGGCATATAGTCTATGCCCAAACCTTTTACTTTCTCTTTGGAAACCTGGTATGTTGTTGCAAAAGGCTTGTCATCTGCACACCTGGAGAAAAAGTCCACAGAAGGTTCAGAAATCAGAATAGTGATTGATAATAGGAACTTAAGGTAGATGTCTATGAAAAGTGGATTTTGATTAAAAAAGGAAAAAGAAACTTACTTATTCGGAAGTGGGAGTGATGGGTAGATTTCTTGTATTATCTTCATGAGCTCGGAATAATGAACAACAGTATCGACCAAAACGTACCTTCCAGAAGCTGAAGGGACCTCAAATGCTAAGATATGTGCAGTTGCTACATCCTTAACATGGACATAACCAAAGCTTGCATTCGGATAAGTTTTTGCCCCTGTATAATACATTGAAAAACAAGAAGTATGTATAAGACAAGTAATGAAGTAATTTTAATCTTAAGGACTAGTAATTTGAAGAGATACACACCATTGATTATGTTCGGAAGATGAGCTACAGATGTATTAAGTGTTGGTTGCAACATAGGACCTATTACCATGCCTGGGTTCATCGAGATCATATCAATACCATTCTCTTTGGCAAATTTCCAGGCAGTATCTTCAGCCAAGGTCTTGGATAGCGTATACGACATCTTCACCAGCAAAAGAAATCACATTAATCAATTATGGAGTGTAATAGAAAAACAGAACCAAAGACCATCACATAAAGGCCTCCAAAAGCTGATGTATGTTCTTGCAAAAGAGAGGATGAAAAGCATAAAAACTCTCTAGGAGAGATTTAAACAGCCTAAGACATGAAAAAACTATATGATCAAGTCATCAAGCATCACATGAACATTTCCCAGAATTCAATGTCTTTGAAAGATAAACGCGTAAAAATAATAAGCTAGTGCACTAAACAACATGAGAAATTGGTTTAAATACAATATCCTATCCCTTCTTATAACACATTAATTCCCTTGTATAAGTGGTAAGTTTAACAGAAGATAGACTTACCGGTACCATATTTGTTTCAATGCAAAACTCTGGATCAGAAAACCAACTTTCGTCGATAACAACCTCAGGAGCTAGTGGCTTTCCAGTCCATACTACTGCAGACATTGAAGATGTCAAAATCACTCTTCTGATGGAAGAAAACTTTTTACAGGAGGTAAGAACGTTGAGTGTTCCCTTGATTGCTGGATCAAGCAAATCAGCCTGCCAATTACAGAGTACTTTAAAAAAAAATGTGGAATAAAATATCAAAAGACACAACCACCATCAATCACACCTTCATATTCTATTAAGTTGAAATAAAGAAGTACAAAAATAGTTAAAGGATTCATCTTTCCCCAAAAGCATGAAATTTACAGGAAATAGATATACAACCTTAGACCTGATTATCAAGTCTCAATATACACACGGATGAAATCATATTAATACTGTAGGAAGGACAATAACTTAAAATAATGAAATTTCCTAATTAAGGAATTAATACTATAAGGCAAGGAGTGCAATATATATTTGTGTCATAGTGAACTGTTAACTATTAACTTTAGAGTTCATATGTCACTCCTCTGAGTAGTCTATTGCCTTCATAATAAGCATGGTATAAAGAACAACCACCAACCTTCGGTGTTACTCTTGGCAGTTCAAATGTATGCAGCCTCATCCTTTTTATGACACCATTGTTCAACTGTATCAAGTCTTCTAATTCATTTATTTTAATTATCGCAACAGATTTCCTTGACACGCATATAAACAGAGTAATAAGTAAGAAGAAGAAAATTCTAGAGAACCTGGGGATCATTGACAACAACAGGAACAGGAGAAGCAGTATGGAAAACACCATGGCAGCCAGAAATAGCAGAATCAAAAGAACCTTCTTCGAGTAGATTTGCTTTAAATAGGTGTAGCCTTTCTTTTGCACCTTCTAACCCCAACAAATGTTCAACCTTTGTTTGATCATCTGAAAAAACAATTTAATCAATGGTATTATTAAGAAACATATACTTCTACATTACAAAAGATTGATCTAATTTCAACAATTGAAGTGCCCCCCATGTAAAATTTCTAGTGAAAAAAAGAATTACTTGGGTCACGAACAGTGGCATGGACAGTGTAACCACGATGAAGCAAGAGTTTAACAATCCATGAAGCAATGAAGCCAGTTGCTCCTGTTACACACACGACCTGCCCGTGTCCACTCATGTTGCTCTTTGAATTCTGAATTCGCTATTTGAATTCTGAATTCTCAAGTACTGATATTTATAAGGTAATTAAGTAGCAGGTAAAAGCACTTTATTTGAACTAATCAAAATTGACAACACTAACTGAGAATTATAAGCAAAGTGTAATTGATACTGCTGGTAAAAGTAAAATCAGACACATAACATAGTTTATTCATATTGCTATTACTTTATTTAATGAGAACTATGAAGTGGAGTATGTAGTAAGAGATGATGTAATATGTTGCAAATAAGACTGCACATCCGGGTGCACATTGTTTGACTATGAGGATTTTATTAAAGAAGAAGTAAGAAATGCATGGAATTATAATGGCTCAAAGTTCCTAGCTTGTAAATTTGCCGGTCAAATTGGGTACAGTATTTATTTTGAAACAGAGAAGTGCCAGTTCAGCAGAATGTAGTACTCCAAACCAATGTTATACACTCAGATTAAGACAGAAATTCACCTCTTAGGGTGTGTTTGGTTTGATGTAAACTATATTCATGAAAAATGATTTTCCCTTATTTCACTGTGTTAGGTTTTTGAAGGGATGGAAAACAATTTTCCCAAGGGTGGAAAACGACTTCCTTTAAAAACGAAGGAAGGCCAAATTTTCCTCCCTCCTTACCTCCTTTTCACTTTTCTTCCATCCATCAACATTTTACACATATTTCAAATTTTCTATAACCTTTCTTGTAAGTAAACAAAGGAAAAAATTTTGCCATTGTGGTTTTCTAGAAAATCATTTTTCATTGAAAATGTTTTACTTCAAACCAAACGGATTCATAGGATTATGATCAAATAATGATCAGTATACAGTGTAATGAGTTAACCCCCTACCGAGAATCAAATCTCGCAAAGCCCTTTTCCTTCAAGTTTTCTACAGTCCCTTTAAGGGTTTCTTTAAAGGGAGTATAGTCTATGCCCAAACTTTTTACTTTCTCTTTGGAAACCTGGTATGTTGGTGCAAAAGGCTTGTCGTCTGCACACCTGAAGAAAACATCCACCAAGAGTTCAGGATAGCGGATGAAATTTAGAACTTGAAATTAGGTAGATGTCTATGAAAAGAGGAAAGAAACTCACTTATCCGGAAGCGAAAGTGAGGGGTAGAGTTCTCGTAAAATCCTCACAACCTCGGAATAATGAGCAACAGTTTCGACCAAAAGATACCTCCCAGAAGCTGAAGGGATCTCAAATGCTAAGATATGTGCATTTGCCACATCCTTAACATGGACATAACCAAAGGTTGCATTCGGATAAGTTTTTGCCCCTGTGTAATACAGAGAAAACAAGAGTACGTGCAAGTTAATGAGTAATTCTTACTTTTATTTAAGGACTAATAATGAACCACAATATTAAGAGATACACACCATTGATTAAGTTCAGAATTGGAGCAACAGATGCATTAAGTGTTAGTTGCAACATAGGACCTATTACCATGCCTGGGTTCATTGAGATCAAGTCCATGCTATTCTCTTTGGCAAATTTCCAGGCAGTATCTTCAGCCAAGGTCTTGGATATCGTATACCACATCTGCACCAGCGAGCCAAAGAGATCATATAAATCTATTATGGAGTATAATAAGAGGGGGGGGGGTGTTTGACATAAAAGGCCTCCAAAAGCTGATGTATGTTCTTGCAAAAGAAAGGATGAAAAACATAAAAACAATCTAGGCGAGATTTAAACTGCAAAAGGCATGAAAGAACTACATGATCAAGGAAGTCAAGCATCACATGAACAAATCCCAGAATCCAATGTCTTTGAAAGATAACTGCGTAAATTTTTAAGCTAGTGCACTAAACAGCATGAGAAATTGGTTTAACTTCAATATCCTACCCCTTCATATAACGCATTAATTCCTTGAATGAGTACAGAGGATAGACATACCATACTTGATTCCTTGCATAACTCTGTATCAGAAAACCAACTTTCATCGACAACAACCTCAGGAGCTCGAGGCTTTCCATTGAATACAACTGCAGACATTGAAGATGTCAAAACCACTCTTCTGACGGAAGAAAACTTTTTACAAGAGGTAAGAACATTGCGTGTCCCCTTGATTGCTGGATCAAGCACATCAGCCTGCCAATTAGGAAGTATTTAGAAAAAATGAAGAGTAAACAGATGGAAATATTGAAAGTCACAACCATTAGTCACACCTTCATTTTCGATTAAGTTGAAGTAAAGATGTACAAAAACAATGAAAGGATTAGTCTTCCCCCAAAACATAAAATCGGATGCAGGAAATAGATATACAACCTTAAACTTGATTATCATGTCTCAATTTACACATGGATGAAATCTTAGCCAATATGGAGTAGTCTATACCGAAGGAATGGTGTAGGAAAGCCATGTACACCATGATCCTTTGTAAAACACAAGGAAGAACAATTACTTGTAAATTTGTAATAATGAAATTTCCTAATTATGTGAACCATACATACTGAGGAGAGCAATAGTTTTGTAATATCATGAACTGTTAACTAATAACTTTTTTGTATTAAACTCAATTAGAGTTCATTCAGTCTGTCACTCTTCAAAGTGTTCTATTGCCCTTAAGCATGGTATAAAGAACAACCACCACCCTTTGGTATTATATGAGGCGATTTAAATGTATGCAACCTCATCCTTTTGATAGCTCCATTTTCAAGTAATGATGCCAAGGATGAACACATAAACGTTATTAGTCCACATGGTAAAAACTAACAAGTTACTTCTATAATCATTATACAATTTAAATCAAACCATGATAAGTTGACAAAAGATGGGTTATGAATTTCCCTGTATATAAAATAAAATAAAATAAAATAAAATAAATAAAAAAAACACGAAAAATGTTGAGCCTTGAAAGTTGAAGTCAACCTTCTTATCCATCGAAGATAGAACACAAAAACTCCCTCTATGAGAGCTTGGTTTGTTGGTAACATTATGTCAATTTGTCCACCCGGTGGCAAGTGCGAGTCTCCTCCCCCTACTGGTCTAGAGCCATGTGGGGCCCACCGCATAATCAATCAAAGTCTTAATCGCATAAGCGGGGTCGGCTACATGAACCAAAAGTGATTATTCCGTGTAGACGTGTAGTCATCCACAAAAATCTTCCTCCTCCATCCCTTACGATCAAATACCTCATTCTTATGCAAATCCACAAGAGAAAATACTTCCTCTATTTACCACTAATTGCCTAGCATTTTCTTGTTCATTGTTAAAGTCTTCTAAAAAATGTTAATACTACATTTTTTTACTACTAGTAGTAGATTAGATAAGTAAACATACTACAATATAAGAAAATTCTGAAGAAATAAAAATGAACCTGGGGATTATTAACAGCGAAAAGAACAGGAGAAGCAGTATGAAAAACTCCATCACAACCAGAAATAGCAGAATCAAAAGAACCCTCTTCCATTAAATCTGCTTTAAAAAGATGAAGTCTTTCTTTTGCACCTTCTAACCCCAACAAATGTTTAACCTTTGTTTGATCATCTGAAAAAACAATTGAATCAATGGAATTATCAAGAAACTTCTACATTTCTAAAATCAAATTAAACAAGAAAGAACAATTAATCAATTAATTAAAAGATTGGTCCAATTTCAACAATTAAAGTGACACCCCAAATGAAAATTCCAATATAAAAAAAAAAAAGGGAATTACTTGGGTTACGAACAGTGGCATGGACAGTATAACCACGAAGAAGCAAGAGTTTGACAATCCATGAAGCGATGAATCCAGTTGCTCCTGTTACACACACGACCTGCCCGTGTCCACTCATCTCTCCTTGATTTCTGAATTCTCTTTTTTTGATGATTATTTATGAAGAAATGGAGTATAAGAACAACTACTTTATAAACGGGATCACCAAATAATAGGCCTTTAAAAGATTGGTTCACACAATGGCTAAAATTAATAGGCTTGGGTGAACCTAACACCCGACTTTGCCTAGTAGCCAAAATACCACAAGCTAATGACTTCAATGCAAAGTGTACCTTCAGTGAGTCAAACACCACAAACTAACGAAATATATAAGACAACAAAATAAATATATCAGCCAACAAAATAAAGATATCAGCCAACTAAAGAAATATATCAGTCAAACTTATATCAGCTAGCAAAAGGAACATATCAGACATTAAAAAAAATATCAGCCAATCAACATAAGGAACATATCAACTAACAAAAGAAACATATCAACCAACAAGTGAAACATATTAGCCAACAAAAGAATGAAATCAACAAACAAAAGCGGCAACATATATACTAATAAAATAAACATACTAAGTAACAAGAGGAACATATCAGCCAACAAAAGGAACATATAAGCAAACAAAATACATCTACCGGTTGGATGTTATCCTTTATTAGTTTTATGATATCTTCTATAAGTTGGGTTGTTGTTTTATGGGCTTGCCTCACAAAACTATTGGTGAGCCTCACGCAATACCTTCTCCTGAAAAAATTCTCCATATTACCCCTCTTCCTAATTCATTTTTTCTGTCGTCAATTGTTGTATTTCTTCTTGCTCGCAGCTTTCAATCTTTTTTCCTCGCAGTAAATATTAGGGAAGTAACAATATTGTTGCTAGATTCTTGCCGAATTTGACTCGATTTCATGTGTCGGAAATTAGTAGGCTTTATACTCTTGTTAAGGAACCTAACCCCTTGTTTTTTAATACAAAGAATAGAAATTCGCGAATGTTTGATAAGGTAATTCTCTTTGCGAGTACTAATAATAGCAAAAAATCAGCAAAGTTAGTATAGGGAAGCTAGTGAACTCGTTGAATTGAAATTTAACACAAACATATTATTATTAGTAAAGTTAGTATTAGAGAAGCTAGTTAACACATCGAATTGAAATTTAATACACAAACATATCATTTTCATCACTTTATTAGTACTCGCAAAGAGAATTACCTCATCAAACATACGAGAATTCCTATTCTGTGTATCAAAAAAAAGGGGTCAGGATCCTTAACAAGAGTATAAAGCCTACGAATTTCTGACACACGAAATTGAGACAAATTCGGCAAGAATCTAGCAACAAGATTGTTGCTTCCCTAATATTTAGGGCGAGCAAGAAGATTGAGAGCTTCAAGCAAGAAGAGCCACAACAATTGACGATAGAAAGTACGAATTAGTAAGAGGGGGGAATTTGGGGAAATTTTTTAGGGTTTATAATTTGGGAAAAAGAAATTTAGGGTTTATAATTTGGGGGAAATTTGGGAATTTTTTTTTCAAGGTTTTTAATTTCAATGAAGTGAGTAGTTAGGAGAATCATATATATAGAGGAATTAGGATTAAAAATAATAATAAAAAAAAAAAAAAAAGGTTAAACCTGATAAGAGTTACTTTATTTTAGCCCTTTTTAAAGTTTGATCCAACCCTTTAAAAGCCCATTATTTAGTGACCCTTTTAAAATCTGCTCCATTTAATTTAAATATTGGACTGACAAAACTCTTTTATAAACGGGCTAATAGATCCCTAACCCATTGAACAAGTCTAGTGATTGCTTTTACTCTATAAGGCCCTTTAAAGACCCTTTTAACTTGTGTTTACTTCAATGGGTTGCACTTTGTTTACAAAATTTGAATGGGTTGGGCTGGGTTGGGCTCAATAGCCCATGGACCAGTCTGGCCTATTTAAGATTATTCTTGACCCGGTCTTGCTCATATTATAATAGGCCCGGCCCGTCGAAAAGGTTTACCTAGCATCATGCATACACTACCTAGGTTCAGTGTAACCAAATCAAGAACATGGGCTTTGGCAAATTACCCTTCAGCAAAAATTTGAATTAATTTAACATACCACATCTGTAAAGCTAAACATTATAATTGACCTAAAGCAAATATGTACCAATGTAGTAAATGTATAATTATTTATTTGTATAATTATTAAAATGTACAAGTGACGATAATTGACCTAAAACAATTGCATGTTCCAATGTATTGATTGTATAATTATCAAAATGTAGAAGTGATTAACCAGGTTGAAGCTCAAGATGAAGAAGAGGAGAGACTTGGGTCACGAAACGAGTGGCAGTGGTATTGAAAATATTTACCACGCTAAAGCACAAGTTATATAGCAATGTAACCAAAATTCCTAGTTATCAATCAATAATCAATAACATAATCCTAAAAAAACACCAGGAATGACACGTGTGACCTCCTAGTTTTGTTTTTTCCCTCCAAATTCCTCCTCCCCTTATAGTAAAAATTTTTCATTTTTAGAAAATTTATATAATACAACTATAATAATATTCCAAACGTATTCTTAATTCTTCCATACACATAAAATTTTATTCTAATTCTTCCATACGAGACAGAAGTTCATCAGATTAAGCATTGTTATTCAATATAAACTCAAATTAAGACATACTTTCACTACCACTGGAGATTATGACGGTTTATTTATCAATAATTATAACCCCCGGTACCCCCCTACTAACACTTAAAGCTCAAAAGGCCCTTCTCCATCAAGTTTTCAACCGTCTCTTTGAGTGTTACTTCAATGGGAATAAAGCTTATGCCCAAACTTTTAACTTTCTCTTTGGAAACCTGGTATGTTGGTGCAAAAGGTTTGTCGTCAGCACACCTGAAGAACATTTTCACGGAGGATTCAGAAGAGCGGATGACAGTTGAAAGTATAGGTAAATTTCTATGATAAGTCAGAAGGAAAAGGAAACTCACTTATCCGGAAGTGGGAGTGAGGGGTAGAGTTCTTGTAAAATCTTCACAATCTCAGAACAATGAGCAACAGTTTCGACCAAAACGTACCTACCAGAAGCTGAAGGGACCTCAAATGCTAAGATATGTGCAGTTGCCACATCCTTAACATGGACTAAACCAAAGGCTGCATTTGGAAATGTTTTCGCCCCTACAGAGAAAAACAAGAAACATGCGTAAGTTAATGCAGCAATGCTTACTTTTAGAGATTAATACCGGACCATGATATGAAAAGATACACACCATTGACTAAGCTGAAAAATAAAGCCATAGATCCATTAAGTGTTGGTTGCAACATAGGACCTATTACCATGCCTGGGTTCATCGAGATCAATTCGATATCATTCTCTTTGCAAAATTTCCAGGCAGCATCTTCAGCCAAGGTCTTGGAAATCCTATACCACATCGGTATGGACTGTACCAGCCAAGGAGACCACATAAATCAATTACAGAGTATATATAATCGAAAGCAAAGGACTAAAGACCATCACATAAAGGCCTCCAAATGCTAATGTAGTTGCAAAAGAGAGGAAGTCAGCAAGTAACACATAAAAACACTCCAGGAAAGATTTATACTGCCTCGAAAGACTGATATGATCAGGGAAGTCAATCATCTAATGAACAAATCCCAGAATGCAAAATCTTTCAGCGAGCAGATATAGTAAGCAAGAGCACTCTAAAGTCTAAACAGCATAAAAATACTAGTTTAGCTTCTATATCCTACCCCATGAATAATGTACCACATAATTTTCCTGGAATAAGTATTATGTTTTACAACAGATAATAGACGTACCATAATTGGTTCCTTGCACAACTCTGGATCAGAAAACCAACTTTCATCGACAACATCCTCAGGAGCTTGAGGCTTTCCAGTGAACAAAACTGCAGCCATTGAAGATGTCAAAACCACTCTTTTAACGGAAGAAAACTTTTTACAAGAGGTAAGAACGTTGATTGTTCCCTTGATTGCTGGATCAACCAAATCAGCCTGCCAACGTCACAACAACCATAAATCACACACACTTTCATACTCTAATAAGTTCAAATAAAAAAGTAGAAAAATAATTGAAGTATATATCAATCTTTCCCCAAAACATAAAATCGAAAAGGAATTAGATATACAACCTTACCTTAGACCTGATTATCAAGTCTCAATTTACTCATGAATGAAATCTTAAAATATAGTCAATACCAAAGTCCAAAGGGTGGTGTAGTAAAATTGTGCAGACCATAATCCTTTGAAAAACCAAAGCAAGGACAATTACTTTAAATAATAGTATGAAATTCATAATTAAGTGAATAAATGTGAAATATCATGAACTGTTAGGTACTAAGTATCAAACTTAGAATTCATAATTACTGTCACCCTTCGAAGTGTTTTATAGTCCTCAAAACAAGCATGGTACTCCGTTCAAAGAACCACCACCACCCTTTGGTATTAATTGTGGCCGTTCAAATGTATGCAACCTCATCCTTTTAAAAGCACCAATTTCAAGTAATAACGCCGATAATGCACACATAAATACTACTAGTCCAAATGGTAAAAAAAAAAAAAACAAAAACAAAAACAAATAACAAGTTACGACTATAATCAATGTACAATTGATAACAAACCATGATAGGTTGACAAGAAATGGGGTATGCACTCCCCGGACATAAGAGGAACTTACCATATCCATATGACCATATCCATGGATCACAAACATTCCCTATATGAGAACCTTTCGTTAATCCATCCACCCGGTCTCAAGTTCGAGTCTCATCATCCCGCACGTACTCAAAAATAACAAATTGCTTATTATTTTAAGTCTTCTAAAGAGTCCGTCCTAACATTCCATCATTAATGATAATAATTTTAATAACATATTTCTGAGTCTCAACCATCAATTTAACATATTGGTTTAGATGGTTCTCTAACATAGAATCAAAGCCAATATGATATAGAGGTCACGGGCTCGAATCTCATCCACCAGGGTAAGTGATAATATATTCTTGAGTCTCAACCATACAAACTTTTGGTTGAGAAGTCCTCTAACAACTTCCTCCAATTTTTTTTTAAGATCGCAACATATCTTTTTGGCACGCATACTCATAATTAGATTAGACTAAATAAACGAACAATAAGAAATTCTGAAGAAGCAAAAATGAACCTGGGGATCATTGATAGCAAAAGGAACAGGAGAAGCAGTATGAAAAACACCATGACAACCAGAAATAGCAGAATCAAAAGAATCCTCTTCCATTAAATTTGCTTTAAATAAATGAAGTCTTTCTTTTGCACCTTCTAACCCCAACAAATGTTCAACCTTAGTTTGATCATCTGACAAAACAATTCAATCAAGGGAATTCTTAAGAAGCATATACTATTAATTAATTAAAATGTAGGTCCAATTTTAATAATTTAAATGATACCCCAAATGAAATGTCCAAAATTAAAACATATTAAATTTATAAAATAAAGAAAAGAATTACTTGGGTCACGAACAGTGGCATGGACAGTGTAACCACGGAGAAGCAAGAGTTTGACAAGCCATGAAGCAATGTAACCAGATGCTCCTGTTACACACACGAGCTGCCCGTGTCCATTCATCTCTCTCTTTCTCTCTAATTCAATTCTGACAAGTGGTGATTTTATTCAATTCTGACGAGTAATTTTTAAAGGGACTCATGTGGTAAGAAGAGATAAAGATAAGAAACATGTGTAATTTAGACATGGTTATTGAGCGGGCCGGGTCAAAGAGGGTCATACTTTATAAGGTCAATATTGGCTCGGGTCAATGTGGGTCGTGAGTTAATAACGGGTTGATAATGGACGGACCTATAAAATATCAATTAAAATAAATTTTGGACAAAGTCATTATAGATACAAATTTATCTATTTTCTTTATCAACATTTTAGCCCTATATTGACCCTGTCCAATAAAAGTTTTGTCTATTAAAGGCACTGTCCATTAAAAGCACTGTCCATTAAAAGCCCTTTAAACTTGGCCCTAACCCTATTATCTTTGGGTTATCCTACCCAATAGCCAACGATCTCTATGTGTAAATATTGTAATGTTGAAATCTTTGTGAAACTTTTGTATAACCTCTAATTTTTTATTTTTTTTTTGAAACATTGTATAACCTCTAATTAGTACTCCCTCCGTCTTTTTATAAAACTCCACTATTCCTTTTTTGGCAAATCAGAATTAAAGTCCCATTATAGAATCTTCCTTTTTTAGTAAGTGATTTTTAACAATTTTAACTTTATTCTCCTGATGTATTTTCCAAATTGTCCTAAAATTTTTCTGATTTTTTGTGCTTGTCCCATGCATTAAATATAATTGTGCTTTTATACTTTGGTACTTGTTTAAGTCCACTATTCTCTTTTTTTTTTTTCTCTCTCACTATTTATTTAATGCAAGTATTGTACTTTTTTTTTTTTTTTTGACGGGATGCAAGTATTGTACTTTGGTACTTGTTTAAGGAATCTATCATCAATCTTAATTTCCGTAAAAAATGAGAAAGTGGACTTAAACAAAGAGACGGAGTGAGTAGGTGAAATCTTTAAGCGCTAATAATAGTAATAAACGATACGTGTGAAGTAGTACAAGCAAAATATTTTATATGGCTCTAGTGAGTATGATTATTTTACATTATTTGTATAAATAAACATAATTGTCACATTTACTTAATCTATAAAGGTAGGTGAAATATGCTAGTTTTTATGGAATAGTTTTTATATTTCCTATATGCTAGTTTTAATTGGTATAAAACGTAATTGTCACAATTACTTAATCTATAATACGGATTGTGGAGGTAGGTGTAATCTGTTATACTAATAAGCAATAAAACAGAAATAACTTATCTCTTGATGCGTGAACCAAACTGACAATAGCCGCGTCGTGGAGAACCACTGACCTAAAAGACGATTCCGCGCTACCTCCCGGTGCAGTAGACAATTGCGGTCGCCCTCCAGGATAAGCACGGCGCCGGAGTTTATGTGCACTCACAAACCCGACTGGAACTCAGAATACTTGCCCAGAAAACAGAACAGAAAGAACATGTGTTTAGATAAGTTTAGAGAAGAGAGAAGACTGATTGTGTTGTGTGTTTTGGCTAAGAAAACCACCGAATATTTATAGGGTGAAGAGGAAAAACGGAAAGCATGAAAGGTGGGAAGAATCTGGCCAAGAAAACAACCAGATTAATTTGGTCAGTCAACAACCGAGGCAAGAAACAAGGAATTAATCAGTCAGCTACAATCAAGGAATTAATGGCTGATTAATTCTCACAACAGTCAGAAAAGAATAAACCCAACAGACAAAAAGGAATATTCTGTTTAACAAAGAAAAGGGAAATAAAATTTCTCCAAAAAGATAACAAGGACCCACGCCCGCGCATCGCATTCCCCAAGACCCCAAGTCCCGAGGCCCGAGCCCGACCCGACCCGGCTCGGCTCGGCGCGCGCGCGTGTGTGTGTGGAGTAACACACACCTCCAACTCACTCAACTAAGTAGTGCTAAAGCACTACATTATAAAAACAAGGAAAAACCTTCCTCCCCAATCAATGTGGGACTTTTCCCCTTTCATTTGTTTTTCTCTCTCTCTCTCTTATTTTTCCCAACACTCTTGTTTTATATCAAGAACTTCCAACAATCCCCCACAGGTTCGAAGATATGAAAAAGAAAGAAAGGAAAAATGAATTCTGGGCAAAACAAAACAATTGCATAAGTGTCAATGTCTCGCGACTTGAATTAACACATAGTGGACATCAAGCTATGATCCCTCACCTAACAAGTGACCTTCGTCTTGAACTCAATAGGGAGTTAGGGACCCGTCACTTTGAGCCACACAATTGAACATGTATAATATTCTGAAATTCCGCGAATAAAGATGACGCATTATACTGGCCATACGTCCAGCCTGGATGCTCATAGGTGCTCTAGAGTATAAGCCCATGAAATACTCATAGGAAGCGGCCACACTTCCACACCTAAGTAGGTGAACTCCATCAAGTGTGAGCTACAACACACCTCCAAAAATATGGATATGGGTTCATTAAGAGTCGTATGCTCAACCTCCTTCTCATATGTAGCTAAGCACAAAACAAACATCTAGAGATGGACAAATAAAATAAAAATGTGCTTCCGAATTATTACATAATGTTCCCCTTTGAACTCATAGTGAGTAGGAGTTCATTATTTCACAATTCATACAACGGGCTTTAGTCCCATCTCTTCCGATGTTTCCAAAACTAGTTTTTTACATAGGCCTTTAGTTAACGGATCCGCAATGTTCTTTTCGGACTTAACATAGTCCAGTGATATCACCCCTTCAGACAACAAATTTCTGACGGCTTTATGCCTCAGACGGATGTGTCTCTTCTTCCCATTATAGGCATGGTTGTGTGCAACAGCAATAGCAGCTTGCGAATCACAATGAAGTGCAACTGAAGGAGTTGGCTTCCCCCACAGTGGAATATCTGCAAGCATGTTCCTCAACCATTCTGCCTCATGACCTGCCAATTCAAGAGCAATAAACTCAGATTCCATAGTAGACATAGCAGTACAAGATTGCTTACAAGATTTCCAGGATACGGCTCCACCCCCAAGGGTGAAGACATAGCCACTAGTGGAGTTAACTTCATCATTATCGGATACCCAGTTGGCATCACAAAAACCCTCCAAAACTCCAGGAAATTTGGAGTAGTGCAAACCCCAATCCATAGTACCCTTAAGGTACCTAAGCAACCTCCTTAGAGCAATCCAATGATCACTGCTTGGATTATGAGTGTACCTGCTCAACCTACTAACAGAATAAGCAATGTCAGGTCTAGTGTAGTTCATAAAAAACATAACACTACCAATAATTCTAGCATATTCAGACTGATTAACTGGATTACCATTATTTTTCTTTAAGTGGAAACTTGGGTCATAGGGAGTCTTAACTGGATCGACATTAAATGAGTCAAACTTTTTAAGAAGTTTTTCAACATAGTGTGACTGATTAAGACAGATGCCATTTGGAGTCTTCTTGATTTTTACTCCCAAAATCACATCTGCCTCACCCATGTCTTTCATTTCAAAATTCGAACTCAAAAACTGTTTTGTCTCATTTACACGATCCAAGTTAGTCCCAAAAATCAACATATCATCCACATAAAGACAAATAATTACACATCCATGACTATCATGCTTAAAATAAACACAAGAGTCACCTTCATTAACATGAAAACCATTACCAGTCATAGTCTTATCGAATTTGTCATGCCATTGCTTTGGAGCTTGTTTAAGCCCATACAATGACTTGACTAACTTACAAACCTTCTCCTCTTGTCCTGGAACAACGAACCCTTCAGGTTGGACCATGTAAATCTCCTCATCCAAGTCACCATTCAAAAATGCAGTTTTGACATCCATTTGATGAACAACAAGACCAAAAATGCAAGCAAGAGCAATTAAAGTCCTAATGGTTGCAATTTTAGTAACAGGGGAGTAAGTATCAAAATAATCAATGCCAAACTTTTGAGTAAAACCCCTTACCACTATCCTTGCCTTATACTTGTCTATGGATCCATCGGCCTTTAATTTTTTCCGAAAGATCCATTTACAAGTAATGGGCTTACAACCTCTAGGAAGTTCAACCAATTCCCAAGTGTTATTATTGAGAATTGATTGTAATTCACTATCAATTGCTTCTTTCCAAAATACAGCATCAACTGACCTCATTGCCTCATCATAGGTTCTTGGATCATCTTCCAAAACAAAAATATGCTAAAAATCATCATCAATTAAGGAAGATTCAGATAAATAAGAAGTAATAAAATCAGGACCAAAACTATTTTCCTTTCTTGCCCTTTTGCTTCTCCTTGGCTCCAAAACAGAATCATCGTTAGTAATAGGAGCATTAGCAATAGGTAAACTAACAGAACTACTAGCATGCAATTCACTATCATTAGAAGGAGACATTTTCAAAGGAAAAATGTTCTCAAAGAACTCAGCATCTCTTGCTTCAATGATATGACCACCTGCATAAGAATTGTTAGCACCTTTAACAAAGAAACGATAAGCTGCACTTTGATAAGCATAGCCAATAAAAATAGCATCAACAGTTTTGGGACCAATCTTATCCCTCTTGAAGCTAGGTATGCCTACTTTTGCTAGGCACCCCCACACTTTCAAGTATTTCAGGTTTGGCGCTTGACCTTTCCATATTTCGTATGGAGTCTTGTCAAGCTTCTTGTGAGGAACCCTGTTCAAAACATGACAAGCAGAAAGAATAGCCTCCCCCCACATGTTATTAGGAAGCCCAGAACTAATAAGCATAGAATTCATCATAATCTTTAAAGTTCTATTTTTCCTTTCAGCTATACCGTTTTGTTCGGGTGAATAGGGAGCCGTTGTCTCATGAACAATGCCAAGTTGCTCACAAAATGCCTTAAGAGTGTCAGGGCTGTACTCACCACCCCTGTCACTCCTAACCCTCTTGATCTTTTTGTCCAACTGGTTTTCTACCTCAGCTTTATATTTGAGGAACATTTCCTCAGCTTCGTCCTTAGACCTGAGAAGATAAACCATACAAAAACGTGAACAATCATCAACAAAAGTAATATAATACTTTTTACCCCCTCTACTTTCGTGATTATTAAAATCACCTAAGTCACTATGAACAAGTTCTAGTACTTCAGTCTGTCTATCTACTGATTTAAATGGCTTCTTAGTAAATTTGGCTTCAACACAAACTTGACATTTCGAAAAATCAGTTTTAGAAAAACTTGGAATCAAATTTAAGTGTTTAATCCTTTTAACAGAATCAAAATTAACGTGACCTAATCTAGCATGCCATAAATCAATAGACTCAGCAATATAAGCAGAAGAAGTACTAGCATTCTTATTCATAGTGTCAATTTTAACATCAAGAGTAAAAAGCCCCCCATTACAAAAGCCCTTCCCCACAAATTCCCCATTGCGAGTAAGAACTAATCTATCAGAATCAAAGGAGAGCTTCAGTCCAGCTTTCATGAGCAAACTGCCAGAAATTAAATTCCTGCGCATTTCTGGAACATGCAAAACATTAGTGAGAGTAAGCAATTTTCCAGAAGTGAGAGTGAGAACGATCTTCCCTTTGCCTTGGATAGAAGCAGAAGCTGAGTTGCCCATGAAGACATTTTCACCTTCAACCTTGTCATAGGTAGTGAACATGTCCTTGTTGGCGCAGATGTGCCTGGTAGCTCCAGTGTCAACAATCCACTCAGCAGCATTACCTGTAAAGTTAGCTTCTAAAACAACAGCAACAATAACGTCAGAATCCTCAATAAGATTTGCTTGACTTTGCCCATTCTTCTTCTTGACCCTGCAATCTCTAGCCCTGTGACCAGTCAAACCACACTCATAACAGATTCCCTTAAACTTGTACTTCTGAATTTTCCCATTAGGCTTAAGGTTACTGTTTTTGGCTTTGGACTGGTTGTTTGATTTGGGTTCAACAAGGTTGGCTTTGGCAGAAGAAGAGGAAGGAAAAACAGAAGGGGTTTTGTCTTTGATACGGTTTTCCTCCTCAATTTTGAGGTGGGCAGCAAGTTCCTCTAAGGTTAGGTCTTTCTTTTTGTGCATGAGTTGGTTACGAAAATCCTTCCAAGAGGGAGGGAGTTTCTCAATAAGAACAATAGCAAGGGTAGTATCACAAATAGACAGACCTTCAGCAGCCATATTAATACAAATACTCTCATAAGCATGAATCTGATCAATAATAGGCTTATCATCAACAACTTGAAAACTTAACCACTTACTAACACAATAACGTTTAGTACCAGCATCATCAGTTCCATATTTTTTCTCTAAAGCATCCCAAATATCCTTAGCATGATAAAAACCCATATAAATATCCAACAGACTATTCGACATATAATGCAACAACATGCACTTACAAGTTCTATCATCCTTAGAAAACTTAATCTCAGATTCAGACAAATCATCTTTATCAACAGGTTCAACAATATCATCAAGAACATATGCAACATCAATCTGCTCCAAATAAAAATGCATCCTAACAGCCCAACGTTTATAATTCTTTCCATCAAGAGGTTCTAGTTTAGACATATCAGGAACAAGGAATTTGGAAGCCATAATCGTCTTTTAGATTGTTATACTAATAAGCAATAAAACAGAAATAACTTATCTCTTGATGCGTGAACCAAACTGACAATAGCCGCGTCGTGGAGAACCACTGACCTAAAAGACGATTCCGCGCTACCTCCCGGTGCAGTAGACAATTGCGGTCGCCCTCCAGGATAAGCACGGCGCCGGAGTTTATGTGCACTCACAAACCCGACTGGAACTCAGAATACTTGCCCAGAAAACAGAACAGAAAGAACATGTGTTTAGATAAGTTTAGAGAAGAGAGAAGACTGATTGTGTTGTGTGTTTTGGCTAAGAAAACCACCGAATATTTATAGGGTGAAGAGGAAAAACGGAAAGCATGAAAGGTGGGAAGAATCTGGCAATCAAGGAATTAATCAGTCAGCTACAATCAAGGAATTAATGGCTGATTAATTCTCACAACAGTCAGAAAAGAACCCACGCCCGCGCATCGCATTCCCCAAGGCCCGAGGCCCGACCCGACCCGGCCCGGCTCGGCGCGCGCGCGCGTATGTGTGTGGAGTAACACACACCTCCAACTCACTCAACTAAGTAGTGCTAAAGCACTACATTATAAAAACAAGGAAAAACCTTCCTCCCCAATCAATGTGGGACTTTTCCCCTTTCATTTGTTTTTCTCTCTCTCTCTCTTATTTTTCCCAACACTCTTGTTTTATATCAAGAACTTCCAACATAATCTAACACTATTGAATATCATAATATGGAGTACACAGTTTTTATATTGCTCTTATGCCTCTATATGCTAGTATATACGAAGTACTTATTTTATTTCATTTATATGAAAATAATTTTTTGTCAAAAAAAAAACCAAAAAAAAATTGAAAATAATTGTCACAGTTAATCTAATAACAAAAGTAACTTTTTTCTTAATGTAAATCATTTAACAAAATAATTAACAATCTTGCATAATTCCAACAAAATATTAATTGTAATATTACTTGCTTAATTCTATCATGCAAAATGTAACATAATCATTCGATTCCTCTAGCAATGAGATCCAAATTAAGTAGCACTAGGAATATCAATCAATTTCTTCTCTATGAGGTTCTCAACAGTATCCTTAACATTGTCTTTTAGAGGAATATATTGTATGCCAAGGCTCTCAGCTTTAGCTTTCGAAACCTGGAACGTGTTTGCCAATGGTTCATCACCTACACACCTAATTGAAAACCAGTACAAAAGGTTACATGAGAAGTACAATATGATACCGAGTAAAAGAATGCACCAATTTTATTAGAACTAATTAAAGACACTCACTTTTGAGGAAGTTGAATAGAAGGGTAGATATCATGTAACAGCTTGACGATCTCTGAATAATGAGCCACACTTTCGACTAAAATGTACCTTCCTTGGGCAGAAGGGAGCTCAAATGCACGAATGTGAGCTTCCGCGACATCTTGGATGTGCACCCATGGTAATGCCTCATTTGGATATGTTTGTGCCCCTAACAATGAGTAATTGTTTCAAGTTACAATCGTTTAGAGCTACAAATTTAACACAACAAATACTAACTAGATCACACTAGATAAAATTTGTGCAAACCATTGATCAAGTTGAAAATTAGAGCCACGGTTTCATTAAGATTCGGCTGCAACATAGGACCTATCACCATGCCAGGGTTTATTGTTACCAAATCAAGATCATGGTCTTTAGCAAACTTCCATGCAACCTCTTCAGCCGAAATTTTTGAAATCAAATACCACATCTGCAAAAGCTCGAATATTTTAATGTTTAACCTAAATGTTTAAAATTAACCTTTAGAGGGTCAGCTGGATATATAGAGGTAAGTGCACTTAGAAGTGGGTTTTTTTTT
Organism: Chenopodium album; assembly: GCF_948465745.1. NCBI lineage: Eukaryota > Viridiplantae > Streptophyta > Magnoliopsida > Caryophyllales > Amaranthaceae > Chenopodium > Chenopodium album. Next base: position 7,365,700 of record NC_137855.1, read on the forward strand.
TTTTTCTCATTTGATATATAATTAAATTAGTTGATAACTAGGTTAGAACCCGTGCGATGTACGGTTTATATAAAGTCTATTTTAAATTTGTACATTTAAAAATAAATCGATATTTTGCATGAATATAAATAAGAATTACATATATTTTGTAATTTAAATATTTCTTATTTAAATCAAAATTATGATATAGTATTTGTTTAGGATCGGAGGTCATTTATTAGTGTGCTATTTAAAGTTGTTTTAATTTCCTACGATAAATTGACAGATTTTAGTTTTAATGTAGAAGATTTCAATATTTAATTAAATTTCAAAAATGTTAAATATGATAGCTTTCCAAAAAAAAATGAAAGATGACATCATCATTGCATTTAGGCAGGAAAATTTTTATTGAGAAAGCGATATGTGGGCAATGGTGATGTTAGCAACTTCTGTTTTAGTAATAGTTAATAGATACCTTTGGGTGCACATTACGCCTGGGTGTATATAATTTTTCTTGTCCATTATCAATAACAAGTGAATTTAATCAGGATAGAATATCTTAGGTAATAGATAGAGAGAAAAATCAAAGAAACATACGTACCATGTTAGGGAATATGCCAGTATATTGTGGATTCGAGAACCAACTTTCATCAACCACCACATCCGGCGTTAGCGGTGTACCGGCAAATAGAACTGTTGCGAGGGAAGATGTGAAGACTACTCTTCTAACAGAAGGAACTCTTGTACAGGCATTAAGAACATTCAGGGTTCCCTTCACTGCTGGATCAAGTACTTCAACCTAATAAGTAATTTAATTTATTATTATCAAGAATAATTAAAGAAGAATCAACGTGATTTAAAATTCTCAATTGGCTCTAAGATGAAACAACTAATAATTTATCTGATTGAGTATTTGCAATGAGCAACAATTTCCCATCTTATGCTCGGCGTCGTCAGTTGTTGTATTTTCAGTTTTAGTTTTAGTTGACAGTTGTTGTGCTTCGTTGTTTTTACTTTTTATTTGATAGCTCTTTTGTGTTAAAAAAAATATAAATAAAAAAAATCCCATATTAAAAAAAAAAAAAAAAAAAAAAAAAAAAAAAAATTGAGCTAATTATTTAACCTAAAAAAGGAACAAAAAAATTCATCATTTTACATTAAACAGATGTAAAGCTAGATTATAATGCATGTCAGCATGTGATATGTGCTTTTACATTTTGAAAAACATGAACAACAAACAACTCGTGCATATTATTATATTAATTTTTTAAAAAAGATATAGTAGCAAATTAAAATACATCGATCATCAAAAGTTGTTCAGGTAAAACAGGTTTTTAATATTATACCCATACTTTTGACATCTTTGATGGTGGTTATAATAATTTTTGCATTAACTATTTACTTTATAAATTGTACTCGTTTTTAATAAAGGATTATCAACTAAAAAAATTTCATTCTTTTCCCGGCCAGATTAAAAAAATCTAATCAGACAAAGTAAACAAATAAACAATTTTATTCTGTTTTCTGTCAATGAAATAAAGTTATGGGTAGTCAAGGATTTCAATCCACGATTGCATCAAAATCCAAATTCTCAATCAAGTCCATATTATTGATTAGCTAAAATCATGGGTTAGCTATTTCAAGTTTTTGTACAAGCTATATATATATATATATTTTTCTAGGAAAGGAGTGAGAATTTCTTTGTAAGTAAAGGTGAAAAGAGAGCCTCCAACCAACTAGCCAATCTTAACCTTTTTTTTTTTTAGTTCATTAGACCTCCCCAATTCCCCATGTTACTATATGTGTCGTACACTGTACACATATACTTTAAAAAAAAAATTGAGAATAGTTAAGTGTTTTCGACAAATCTATCTTAACATCACATGCTTCCCTATATTCAATTCTAATTAAACTACATAATTATTAGATAATGGACCAAATAAAGTAAATTAAAGTGGACTATTTTCCTTTTTTTAAAAAAAAAAAAACCATTTCTTGTAAATAGTAATTTAAGCTCGTAAAAAAGAGATAGAACCTGTGGATTTGTGACGTTGAAATTGACAGGAGAGGCAGTATGAAAAACACCTTCGCATCCAGAAAAAGCAGAATCAAAGGAACCCTCTTCTATTAAATCTGCTTTGAATAGATGAAGCCTCTCTTTTGCTCCCTCTAATTCCATCAAATGTTTCACCTTGTTTGGATCATCTACGTATACGTATGACAAAATATATTAACAATAATTCCTACTCTCAAATCAAAATACTTCGTAGGAAATAATTTGAATTTTAAGATGTATGAAATTGTTAGTCATGTCCTATAATCCATGACCCGTGACTTCAGAAAGTCACAAGTTCAAACTTAACTAACACACTTTGATTAGTTTAACGCGCATTAATATTTACGAGTACAATGTATGATATGATACATATACATTCATATGTATATGAAAATCAAGCGAAAAACAATAGCGGATCCAGGATTTCTATTTAGGGTAGCGTAGTCGTGAGTAGTTGTTTAAGAATATTTTAACTCAAATTAAAACAGAACTTTATTTTAGGGATTCATTTCAAAAATTTCCCCAAAAACGATTAGCAAAGTATTAAACCGAATGATTTTTTCATTTTTATGATGCAATGCAACACGTTAATACGTTGTCGTGCTCCAAATTAATTGACAATTTGATTTTGAACTTACATACGACATTTGACTGAAAACTTATTCAAAAAACAATTACTAAAATATACGAAGTATTATTCAAAAAAAAAAATGTGGATAAGAGAGTACGCGTACATACTTAGATCACGAACAGTGGCATGGACAGTGTAACCATGGTGAAGCAAGAGTTTAACAAGCCATGAAGCAATGTAACCAGAAGCTCCTGTTACACACACCGTTTTGTGTTTCCCTCCTCCTTCACTACTACTCATCTTCTTTATTTTTCTATCTTTCTCTCTCAAATAATGATCCTCTAACTTTATGATTTAATATTTTTGCTTTCTTAAGATGGGCTGCATGCTGCCTTATATATGTATACTTCGTATATTGTTGCGCTGTTTTTAATTGACTCCATTGTAGTTTTATAATATATACTGGTACAATATTACCTAATTAATGTGACTCATTAATCCATTAACCATATATAATATTATATAATATTTGATTTTTGTCCAATTTTAAAGCAGTAGTCTAACTTGACATGCATCCAGTAGTAGCTTTCTGCTAGTAGTGTTCATATAGCCTCGCATTTTGTTAGCGGTTCAGAAGCTATCTTTTGTAAAAAGATAAGATAATGAATTGGAGTAATGTATTTTCGTATTTATTTTCATTAAAGACATGCATCCATATAGCATTCGGTATGGTTATATTTTTGTGCCGACATGCAGTTGCGGTGCCAGGATTTTTAATTCGGGGGACAAATGTTAGATGCTTAATAATTCGATAAAAATCTCGAGAAAAAAATTTGATCACATAAAGTGTTTTATATTTATTTGAAATATGGTAGTATTGCTATATCAGCCATATGGTAAAAGAGGAGTTGTTAAATTAAAAGTCACATACGAAGTATTAAATATTATCTTACAAAGAAATAAAATTATGTTTGTACGTAACCCCAATTCTATAATATGTAATCCAATAAACGATAAGTACGACTAGATTATTATAACATAAAATGATATAATAAACCTTGAACAATCTGATAATAGATATGAAGGAGTTTGAGTTACATTCGAAAAATATCAAATTAAAACAAGAGAGAGAGAAAATAATACTCCCTCCGTTTTTAATTGTTTGCTTCACTTTTCTTTTGCGCCCGTTTTTAAATATACTTGTTTCATTTCCTTGTTTGGAAAGATTTTATAATATTTAATTCATTTCTCGATCTCAACTAGCGGAACATAATTTTATTACTTTTAGATTCTCTCTCCTCTAATGTACCTTTTAAGAGCATCTCCAATGGTAAGCTACAAAGGCTTGTAGCTTGCTTTGTCATGTTAATTTTTAAGGCTACAACCTATTTAAGCTACAAAGTACTCCAATGGCAAGCTACAAGAAGTTGTTGCTTGATTTGCCACATCATTATTTCAAGCTACAAAGTACTCCAATGGTTGGCTATATAATTTTGTAGCTTGCATGTAATACTTTATTTACGACACTATATGAGCTGAAAATTTCATTGCTATTTTACTTACTTTTATCAAAAAAAATTCTAATTTATAATATAATTTTATAAGTTGTGCCTGCTATCAATATTAAAATTTATATGCAATAATCCACTTCGGGGCATTTCGAAGAATTTTCCAAGAATGTAAGTAAGTAAAATTTTTTTTTCTTGTTTTCACTTTTGCTAGTAAAAAGTTTTAGGGCATTACTAATTATTTGTTCATCGTCATTGCCACTTGGGTGACCACTTTTAATCTGTATATAACACCCATTGAACTTGCTAACCTAAGGACTCATTTTATACCAGTGATTTGTGGCTTGCTCAATGGTTATTGGAGGGCCTTCCCTTCTCCATTCGTTATAATACTCTACAAGATTTTTCCAATAATTTGCCTTACTTTGATGGGTGCCTTTGATAGAATCAGTTGTGAAATCTATCCAACTATTACATAAATCTTCATCCATGTATTGAGTCCAAGAAAGCTTATCTGTCGACTTACTAGTAGCTTGTGCATTTACCTCCTCTTGTATATTATCACTTTGAGGAGTGTTTGACTCCATTTGAGACCTTTGGAGTGATGTTTCTTGGTGCGTATTAGAGGCCCCTACACATTCTCTTCTTGTAGCATCATGAACCACATTAGATTCACTTGAAAATGGAGGTTGAGGATGGTAGCTTGACATGTTGTCTTGCAAATTAGGCATTGTAGTATTGGGATAATAGTAGCCAGGGTGGTAGTGTGTTTGAGGGTAGGAATTTTCGGAGGTGAAATTTCCACTATTTGATGAATTTCCCAAACCAAAATATTTACTAAATGGATTATCCGTATCATCCATCCAAATTTTTTACGAGGAATTAATCGTAGATATGAAAGTATTTGTAGATTATGTTTTTTTGAAACAGTATACTGGTTGTATTCTTAAGTTTAAAAAACTTATTTATAGATGTATTAGCTAATAATTCAAAGTTAAATATGGTTACCAAATATTGTACATTGGCTAAAATTTTGGCAAAATCTTTTATTGACAAAGTCTAATTTGTTATCATATGATTCATATATAACGTAATCAAAAATTTTAAATTTTAAAATACCTATAATCTTTTTTTTTTTTTATTCATATGAGCCACAAGGGCGGGTACAACGGGGAGCGGGGGAAATTCCAGCATATGCTGGGGGCAAGGATCGATCCCGTAACCTCGAGGTTACGAGATAGGAGTGCTACCATCAAGCCAACTCCACATCCTTAAAATACCTATAATCTTGTACAAGTGATCTTACGAATATAATGAATGTTACTAAATTTTTTAACAAAAAGAATAAAACAAAGTATACCTATAACCTATAACCTATAAGCTAGGAAGCACATTAGTCAACATTAGCTAGAGCATGTCAGTTACACCTTCTGATAAAGATGAAAAATTGATTTTAAAATGTTTTTTTTTTTTTTTTAGAAAAAGATTAAAAAAAAAAAAAGTTGTATTATCTTTTGAGCAATTGTAGATCACGTAGAGCATTTCCATTAGCTGTGCATACCACTCTCCCATTTTTTAAAATAATATATAAATCTTGAAAATTTCCAAGCAGTGTTGCTCAAGTGAGCAGTGCTGCTCTTCCAAGCAGGTATGTCAATTTTGTTCCAATGGTCAAGCTACAGTTTATATATTTTTAAATATTGCAAGCAAGACCCTAAAACTAACCGTTGGAGATGCTCTAATAACCCCATGATCTCCATATTATAACACTTTCTCCAACTTGTCTTAAAACTCCGCGCATAGAAAAATGGAGTAAGTATTTAAACGGAGGGAGTATTAAATAAATTCCAAACACAATAGGAAAAAAAATATGGAAATTTAAAAATTATGTCCAAAAACTAGAAAAAGAAAAAAATAACAACTACTAAATGAAATCAAAAATAAGAGAAAGAAGAAAAAAATTAAAAACAAGAAAAAGGGAGGAAAAAAACAAAAAAAAACAAAAAAAAAAAAAAAAAAAATCGAAAATGAGAGGACAGCTATCCCCCCATGTTCCAATGTGGCTCCGCCACTGTCGATATGTTAAAAAAAAAGACATGCATCCGAAAAAAGATCGACAACTAAAAGTATTGATCGACGTGTGATTTTGTAATGCATTTTCAAATAAATACCATTTTAGGAAGTATTATAAATGCTTATCTAATGTTTCGGGGGTGTTCGTTAGCAAGATCCTATTCCATTTGTTTCGAATTTAATAATAAGCATTTCACTAAGTTTTAGGAAAACCAAGGGCCTGTTCACTTCAGCTTAATTTCAGTTCGGTTCAGTTTAATTTAGCTCCAATCAGTTCAGTTCAGTTCAGCTCCTTATTTTCTTCTCTCATAAAATATTCATTTCAGCTCTATTCAATTCAGTTAAGTTCAATTTCAATCAGTTCAGTTCAATTTAGATCAGTTCATTTCAGCTTAGTTCAGTAAATGTAAACAAGCCCTAAGTATAAAATATATTTAAGACATGTTCCCATTTATTAAAAACAACTGAAGTGAACTGAAATTAAACCTGTCAATTTTTGACCTGACCCGCAAACCTAACCCGGTTTTGTGGGTCTTGAACAAAATTTTTTGACCCGTAACCCGGTTAACTCGAACTCGTTCAACCCGTAAATTTGCAGGTCAACCCGACCCATCGACCCAATTTTATGGTTTTTTTTAAAAAAATAAACACTTTTTTTGTAAATTCATATTAGTTTATTGATTAACTTTGATTGTTTGTCTATCGCTGGACATCCATTTCATCTCTCTCTCATAGGGACAGCAATTCAATCTGAGTTCGATTCGAATCCGACCCGATCCGAAGAAAAAAAAACCGATCCAAAATTCGTTTAAAAATAGTTCGAATCCGATAAAATAAATATGAATCCGAATAGGAGGCTAATCGGACTTGGACCGTGCGCAAAGTCCAACCGAATCTGATCTGATCCGAGTTTAATTAAATACGAGGATATAATTTAATTATGACTTGGAACAATTGCTTGCTTGTTTGTAGCAATTTTTTGTTATGTAACTTAATAATAATTTAAATATGTAATATTTAAACTTTATAGCCTGTGTTTTTCCTAATTTTTTATGCACTAATATGATATAAGAAATAAGGTTTATTAGGGATAATACAAGTAATTATAGATATATTGCGTCAAAAAAGTAATTATAGATATATCAAACATTTTTTTTTTAAAAAAAAAAAACAGATCATTCGGAGGTCTGAATTAATGAACCGGATTTGGATCCAAAAATTACGAGTCGGATCGGATTCAGATTCGAGTCCAGGGTCCGTTTAATAAACGGATCGGATTCGAATTTAGCTAGATCCGATCCAAATCCGATCCGTTGCCATTATTCCTACTTTCTCATTTATCTATCTTATATAACTCTTGCTCAAATTCACACCAAATCACCTTCTACACTAATTATCGACCCACACTAATTGCATTAGTATAACCCACATCACCATCATACCGCCGATTGACAAGTTTACTGATATATTCAGTCAATAGATTTTATAATCCACATATATAATTATGTTGGTCTCTACCTTAAATTTTGGGGTGTTTAAAAGTTTTATTTAAAATTTATAATTATTACTTTTTATTAGACAGAAATTGACGTACTTTAGTGAAATGGTGACGACTTAAATTATGTAGCATGTAATGTCTAAAAATAATATGGCGAAACTGTTCAATTATAAAATTGGGGGGGGGGGGGGGGGACCAGCAAAGTAAGCTTGAAAAAAAAAACAAATAAAAATAAGCCAAAAAAATATAATAAAAAATTATTATCGACCCGTTGGGTTGACCCGAATCCGAACTTTTGGGTTAGGGTTGAGCAATTCTCGACCCGTGACTCGAAGTGACCCGACCCAAAATGAACCGTAACCCGTAGCGACCCGACCCGACCCAATTGACAAGTCTAGCTGAAATGAATTGCTTATGAGAGAAGAAAATTAGAACTGAACTAAACTAAAATTAAGCTAAACAAAACATGCCCTAAGTGAATATATATTTAATTGTTAGTGGGAAAAAAGTAATTATAAAAAAGTACTCCATATATATGTGAGTTTGGTGCAATAAGAGAGAGAACTAATAAAACTCCTCATTCCAAAATGGAATTATGCTGCATCCACACTTCAAGCCCAACTGTTGGGGGGCGTTAGACCTAATCAAAATTAGCCTGACCCGATTTTGGGCAGGTTGTGGTCAGATCGGATCGACCTGACCCGTTTATTTTTTTTTTTGGCAGGTTTGAGAATAGAATGCGGTTTTATGCTTTTTTTAGTTGATTTTTTTGGTCCGACCATTTAAGGCGGGTTTGGGCACAAAAATACCGCCCCGAAACTTGACTCGGCCCGGTTCAAGAAGTGGGCTACCTTTTTTGCTCTCGGCCCGATCTGACCAATAATCAGGTCTAGGGTGCGTGATTGAATGTTAAACTCTAGATATTTGGGTCTCAACTCTCAACCATCATCTTAAGTTTTTTTGTTGAGTTGATCATCTAACATGGTATTAGACCACTCTCATTCATGGGTGAAAAAAATGCCATTATCTCTCTACCCACTTTCTCACTCCTTAGCTCTTTCCAACTTTTCCTCATGGGCATTTTGTTTTTATAACTTCTCACACACTCATGGGCTAATATAAAACCCCACACCACACTCTCTCCTACCTTTTCTCTCTCCTACCCATTATCATCATCATCATCTAATTATATTTTCAAGTTTTTTTTTTTTTTTTTTTTTTTTTTTTAATAAAACATGGAGGGCCATTTTTACTGTAGCTTTTTCCATTTGCCATAGCTGTGGGCATTTGCCAAATTCCTCAGAGTCATATTTTTTACTGCCCATGAGTGTGGAGCTAAAATACTCATTTTTTTTCACATAATTCTCCTCATGGACAAAAATATGCCCATGAGTGAGAGTGCTCTTAGGAGCTAGCGTGACACAAAGCTCACATGTTCAATTTATATCTCACCCACCCCAACTTTCAAGTGGAATGTCACATCCACACTTCGGTTCTTATGCGAGGGAGCGTGATAAAGTTGTAAAATGATCCTTAATTGTACCGGCAATTTTGCAATTATGTGAAAACTGAAATAAGCATTATAGCCTTGTTTGGCAATTAGTTGTCGGTTGCCAACTATTCAACTTAGCTTGAAATTTATGTTATAACCTTATTTGGCAATTGGTTGTCAGTTATCAACTATTTAACTTTGCTTGAAATAGATTGACTATTTGCATTAGTTGTTTATTAAAATGTTGAGTACAATCAGCAGCTGACTATTGGTTGTAATAGTTGTAAAATGATCTTTAAGGACAGTATGAATAGTGAATTATTAATTATGTTTAAAGTTAATGATTAATTATTAATAAAAACTACTAATAAATTTACTACCTTTTAATTACTCCTTTTATTTTCATAAGGTCAGATTTGGTGGTTTGACACAGTCAGGAGATGATCTTTGTTATGGCGGGTAAACCCCCCCTCTTCCTAAGCATATTTGAGTTGTAGATTATAAGTAATATGTTGTCTAATAATTACAAAGAAAATGTTGTGGCATAGTGGTTAATTATTGTTATTAAGGTTGAGGGATCAACCCTTGTCCCACCTAACTTTTTTTTCCCCAAGATCCGCCACTGGACACAGTTATTATGGAAATAAGACAGTGAAGAATTATAATGATATTTCATTGTTATTATCACGTATTGAGCCATTGACGGTGTTTGAGAAATATTGTTGTACTATAATTAAGATCGAACAAAACTTTAATTACATAGGCTAGTTGGCATAATCCATATGAATATAAAACACCCAATCAAAACACTTTATTTAATTTAATAACCAATAAATGAAAAGTACACAAATTGCTCATGTCAATCTATTAAAATAAATTATAGAAATGGGCTTTTCGTCATTAAAGGTTAATGGTCTACAATGAATATAACAATGTAAAATTCCGTTCACTTCACCTTAAAATAATACTCGTACTGTATTATGAAGTAAAAATAAGTTTAGTATACTCGTACTAAAAACCAATTTCTCTGCTCTTTTTTCTTTTTTTTTTTTTTTTTTTTTTTTTTTTTTTTTTTTTGAGGAAACCAATTTCTCTACTTCAATAACAAATTATACAAAGTAATAAAGAATCTACAAATAATTTCAATTCCATGTAAAAATAAGGTGAAATAAACTGGATCTAAGTGAAGAGATAAATATGTACAAAAATAAAAATAATTGAAACGTAACCATTAAAAAAACCCTTAAATTGACAAAACGTGATCTTCTTTCCAAAACAAAGAGATTAGTGAATAAAATCGAGTTAAGCATAAGATTGGTGATTATGTTTTAATGTTTTTCACCGTTTGGTGATTAAGTTTCTTTTTTTCACCTTTTGGTGATTGGAGGGTTAAATTTGGCCAAAAAAAATATAAAAACAGCAAAATCTAAGTGACATGTCAAATAAACATAATCACCTTGGTTAAAAACTTAGTCACTTGTAGTTAACCAATAGAAAAATAGCACGAAAAAATATATTTTAATTTAGTTTTTTTTACCACCCGTTTTCCTTCATGATCAGTTGATCACAACCTTCATCCTAACCTCAATGACCACTTTTTTCATCCATTTTAATCCCAAGAAACATATCAATATTCAATACCAACAACAACTTCAATAATCGAAATATTTTTTGTGTTCATCAACAACAAATCGAAATCCTTTAAAAAAATTGAAAAGGTCGAATTCCATAACCAAACCCACACAATTCTCTATGATCAATTGATCATCCATCAAAATTTAAATTGAAAAGGTCGATTTCCATAACCAAACCCACACCTCCATTGATGATGTAATCTCATTCTTGATTATGGTTAGATGCAGATGCAATCTTAGTCGTTCGATTAGTCTGTTAATGATTGATAAATTCTCTGATTTATCTTCTTCTTCGCCATCTGATTCAACTTCTCTGATTTTCTTTGCATTCTGATTAATTTTTTTTTTCTTTCTCTGGAAACTTTTATTTGGGAAATTTATGGATGACTTTCTACGCTTTACTCGAAAAACTTTTATTTGGGAAATTATTTGTATAAGTTTAAATTTTTTTTTTTTGGTTAAATACTTCATATTAAATTCCAGAATTAATTTGTATAAGTTTAAGTTTTTTTCAGTTAAACATTATGAATTTTGGGTGATTATGTATTTGCTTGGGTTAAAGATGAGTTAAAGGCAATACAGGTGAGTTAAGTTGCCTGAATTTTGGGTTCAATCACCAAAGGGTGAAAAAAAAAACTTGATCACCAAAGGGTGAAAAAAACAAAAACTTGATCACTTGTTGTATGCTTAGAGCATCTCCAATGGCAAGCTACAATGCTTTGTAGCTTGCTTTTCCACATAAATTTCTAAGCTACAACACTTTTTAAGCAACAACTTGTTTCAATGGTAAGCCACAACATATTGTAGTTTGCAAAAAAATAAAGTTTTAAAAAAATAATAGATAATTATACACATGTTCCAATATGAATGGAGATTATTTGTCTCTTTTTCAATCAAGCATGTAGTTTGGTTGGGCTACAATTGCTAGCATGTTGCTCAAATTTTTATTCTCCAATGGTAAGCATGTAGGTAGCAACTTTATTTAAATTGCAAGCAAGTCCTTATAATTGAACCATTGGAGATGCTCTTAACTCGAATAAAATCTGAGAATTGAAACGTGTAAAACAGTACCCCGTCCTCCAATTTTCCCAACTTCCCACAACTCGTCCTCCAAAACCTTCCCATCCCATCTCAAATCCCATTGGCTAAAACCTCTCTCACACGGATCGCCAGCGTGTCACCCTCCCCAACCGTCAGATCAAACCCCACCCAACCCCACAACCATCCGATCCCACCCTCACAATTCCCCCCAAAAACCAACCTCATTTTCCCCCACTTATAAATACCACCTCACTCACCCCTCCCACCATTCACACCACTTTCAAATTTTCAACCCCTCCATTTTCTCTCTCCTCCATTAACACAAAAAAAGCTTCAACTCTTCATCAATGGAGTCCTCCAAAACCTCCACCAAAGGCGCCGGTGGCCGTCGCGGCGGCGATCGTAAAAAAGCCGTCACTAAATCTGTCAAAGCTGGCCTTCAATTCCCCGTCGGTCGAATCAGTCGTTTCCTCAAAAAAGGCCGTTACGCTCAACGTCTTAGCTCTGCTTCCCCCGTTTACCTCGCTGCTGTTCTCGAATACCTTGCTGCTGAGGTACATTCAAACAATCTCTGAATTTTTTGAATTTTTTTTGATTTTTTTTTTGGATTTTTGGGGTGTTGAATCTGAAATTGAGGTTGAAAATGTTGGTTTCAGGTGTTGGAGTTAGCAGGGAATGCGGCACGTGACAACAAGAAGAGCAGGATCATCCCTCGGCACGTGCTGTTGGCAGTGAGAAATGATGATGAACTCGGGAAGCTTCTGCAAGGTGTGACGATTGCGCACGGGGGTGTTCTTCCTAATATAAACCCAGTTTTGTTGCCGAAGAAGGTTGATAAGAAGGAAACTCCTCCTCCTCCTAAGCCTGCTAAGTCTCCTAAGAAGGCCTAATTATTATCATTAATAATAATAATTAGGTTTATATTATTAACATTAGTTATGAATATTAATGTATGGATGATGGATGGATGTACATTTTGGGATTATATAATATGGTACTAAATCTTCTAATCTCAGGGTAAAGTTTAATTTTGGGTATGTAAATCGGAAGTAAGGTAGTGCAGTTAGTTTATGGGGAATTATGGGTGTAATTTCTCCATCTTATTTTGATGAACAAATGTTATGAAATTAGTTATGATAATCGAAATGGTAGTTTTAATTATGCACTACTAATTTACTACGTATTATTATTGTATTTATCATGCTTTATTCAAATTGATTTTGAGTGATTACAACAAAGTCCTGCTTAAATCCAATGTTGAAATGTATGGGCAGAGAGCAATGGTACAAAGTTTCTCATATCCGGATTGTAAACACGTAACTAAAGAACGGAGAAAGTATAGTATCAAAGTACAAAACAATTTGAATATGGTGCAACGATAAATTGGTATGAATACGAAACAATAAGAAGTTAACGATATAATCTTAAACTTGATCCCAATAAACTTTAGCTTTGAGGCCTTTGAATTATATGGATTGGGCCATTATTCCAGCCCAAATTATACTAAGTTGGGCCTGAGATGGGCTAATGTTTCGTTTTCACCAAGCAAACCAAAGCACTTTCTCTTTCATCTGAAAAATACAGAAGTTTCTGGGTTTAAAAGGGGTTTAGTTTTACAGTTTAAGAAGCTGAGAGAATTTCCAACCAATTGAAGGAATTTGTTTGATTGAAGCTGGTGAAAATGAGGAATTTGCTGGTATTTTTCTCACTTTTTTTTTTGGTTTTATATAATTTTTTGTAGGATATTATAACTGTTGTATATGATAGTGAATTAGTGATGAATTTATGCTGTTTATACAGAGGAAATTGCCAATCCTTGGTAAGAATTCATTGCTGTTACGCGCCGCGGCGACTGCTGCTTTGGGTTCTGGGGTTTTTTATGCAAATGCTGTTTCTGATTCTAACTCCAGTTGAGTTTCCCATTAATTTTGGTGTAATTTTTTTCAATAATTTGATTCGCAATTTTTTTTTTCCTCCCGTTGAATAATTATAATTTCGTTTGTGTATTGGAAGTTGGAACAACACAATTGTGATGATATTGAGCTACTCCTTAATTTTGGACCTTGAATTATTGTCAGTATAATTGCTATGAAGATTGAGGAGTGCATTTGTTTGAATAAAGTTAATTCAAGTGTGGCTTTTACAATTTTAACTGTCAGAAATTATCAAATAAGACAAGTTTACAAATATTAACAAGTTTAATGATCTTAATTTTGAATTGGGTTTCAATGTTTGACGCTGTATCCAATTCCTGATACTGAATTTCTAAAGAACGTGTATGTGTTGTTGCCGAATGAATATAGTAGTTAATTGCATGGTTTGACAAGGATCCTAATTCCTAAGAATTCTGAATGTTTTTTTTTTTTTTTTTTTTCTGGTTCTCCGAAAAAGGCAGGCTGCCAATTAAGGATTTTATGCTATGTTTGGAAGAGCGTAATATAAAATACTTTGTAATTATAAACTTTAATCCATGCCTGACGAATTTAATGTCACGAAACTTGGACAGATAGATCATTAGATTGGTAGTCGTTAAGTTATATATGTATACCCTATCAACTGTGTGCCACAATGTATAATACGGAGTATTTGTTAGTACTAATTTGAAATGCATTGCTTTTCTGTCCTCTGCTTCTTCCATGCTATTGCCAGTGGTTTTCTTTTTTCTTCACTTATGATATGGTTAATTAAGCCCTTTTCATTACCTTGCAAGTGTGTTGACTTTCCCTAAAACACAGGATTCCAAGTTTCTTTATCTCTTCCAACTAGAGGTGACTTATTATCGGTGCCATGGCGAGTTCCATTATTTACTCTTGGCCCCTCGATGCCTGATAAATCTACAGGTTTAGAATGCTTATCATACTCTATAGCCTGTGTTGTTTTTTAAATTTCAATAGTGATACCTTTTTCTCATCTTTGTATCATTCCTCTTGTCTAGCTGTGGGAAATGATCCCTATCCGCTGAATTTTTCTAGAGTTTCACCTGATCCTCCAGTACATACAAAAAACCAACCCTCTACTGATGGTTCTTCTCATTGTTCAAACTGTTTCACTAGAGACACCATTGCCAATGCAGCTGCCAAAGTTAGCCCAGCTGTTGTCAATCTGTCTGTACCAAAGGGTAAATTTATGGTTTCTCTATGCTCTATAAAGAGTTCCTCTACACTATAGTGAATTTGATTGAAATATTGATTGTTGCAGGAATATATGGATTAACTATGGGAAGGAGTATCGGTTCAGGAACCATTATTGATTCTGATGGTACTATTTTAACTTGTGCCCATGTGGTCGTGGACTTTCAGGGGGTGAAAGCATCATCAAAAGGAAATGTGAGTAATCTCATTCTTTTTTCTTCTTTAATTTCTGTGGTTTGATATGGCTCTTTTTTATATATTTAAGTAGTGTTTTTTCCCCCTCCTGATTTGGGTATATTATAGTAGGCGTTTCATCATTTTATACTTGAATTTTGTGATTTTAAATGCTGTTCGCAATAATAATCTGGCAAAGCTTTTGACTGCTTTTGGTCTATTTTTTGTGTCAAGGTGTTATTTTTGCTCTATTGACATAGCACTAGTGACTAATCAGTCTCTCTGATTAGTCATTCTGAATGGTTTTTGGGATCATAACTTTATGCCTGTATTTAGTGTGCTGTTGTATGACTGATGATAGTCTATATATATATATATATATATCCCTACCTTATAAAAAGTAGAAACATACTCTTATGAATAGTGTAATGCCAATTATACCCTTCAAAATGTGTATTTACATACATACCCTCATTAATATGTAGATGCTATTTTAATGAATAGTGTTTAAACAACTATACCCTCTAAAATATTTATGTACTTTTATGCTTTCATAAATGTTAGTTGTCTTGAACATTTATACCACCTAAATATAGTTGATTACATATTTTCTCTTATTGTTTTTTTTTAAGAAAAATTTCTCTTATTGTTAATTTAACTAATTTTGTGATTTAAAAGCCAAACCAAAAAAACCTTCAAGATATGGCTAGCTATGCGCGCGTTAGCTGCCCTAGTGTATATATATATATAGGGTCAAATTAGAAGTTTCTTAAAATGAGAAGGATTTAATGTGCATAATTTTTCCACTAAACGTGCATATTTTTTGGTGATGGTGTGAGAATTATTTTTGATTAAGTGATTATTGTTAGTAACTATTGCAGATTGAGGTGACCATGCAAGATGGTAGAACATTTGAGGGCACAGTATTGAATGCTGATTTACATTCTGATATAGCAATAGTAAAGGTCAAAACAAAGTCACCACTACCAGCTGCCAAACTTGGCTTGTCGAATAAACTTCGTCCTGGAGACTGGGTGATAGCAATGGGCTGTCCTCTTTCCCTCCAAAATACCGTGACATCTGGTATTGTAAGGTAAAGAAAAAGGAAAAAGAATAAAAGCTGTGTTGTTACTTCATGGTTGTATATATGTCACTGCATAGTAACTTAGTGGTTCAATATTTAAAGTAATACTGGTATTAAATTATACTTTGTATAAAGTATTGTTTCTTTCTTTTTTTTTATTATTTTTTTATTTTTATTTTTTAATTTTTATTTTTAATTGTCAACCACTTTACAGTTGTAAATTGTTTGGAGATGTTATCACTTTATGATCATATTTGATTGGTATTGTATCCTGCTAATGGCTTTCTTATTTTGGGTCTTAATTGCTTTCTGCATGGGGAAAATGCAGCTGTATTGACAGAAAAAGCAGTGATCTGGGTCTTGGTGGAATGAGAAGAGAATACTTGCAGACGGATTGTCCCATTAATATGGTAAGATTGGCTCGTTCCTGTTAGTGTTTATCCAATAAACACCCCCTAACATTTCTTGACAAGGAATTAAAGAGAAACAGGCTTGCATGTCCAGGTTAATTTCACTATTTCAGTGATTAATTGGTCCATGAACCTCTTGAAAACCATTAAAATAAAACTTTATTTATTGCCGCAGCATTTTTTGTTTGTCTAATACCACTTTAAGGGAATGTAACAAAGAGCCTAGCCTCTTGTACTTGGTTATTGCTGCATGCATCTCACCAGACCCACTTTCCCAGGAGTCTTGAATTCTTGATTGGATGGTCAGTGGTGACTGTTATATATTTGTTTTATTCCTCCGGTTAATGCGTAAACTCTTGTACCTTGTTTACAATAATAGGGAAATTCAGGAGGTCCTCTTGTTAATATGGATGGTGAGGTGGTTGGGGTTAATAACATGAAAGTGCTAGTAGCTGATGGATTGAGCTTTGCTGTGCCAATCGACTCTGTCTCTAAAATCATAGACCAATTCAAGAAAAAAGGGTATTGCATAAAATTCTTGAACTTATCTTACAAGCAACTCGTCACCCCAATTGAAAATTTGCTAGCTTTTCTCTTATGTTTTGTCATACTTATCTTGCATTAGCGTTGCTATTAATATCTCAGGATGATGTGCCACTGAATTTACTGATGCTGCAGGAGAGTTGTTCGTCCTTGGCTTGGACTCAAAATGATTGATCTCAATGACATGATCATATCTCAGCTTAAAGAGAGAGATCCAGTTTTTCCTAATGTCAATAGAGGCGTACTTGTTCCAATGGTAGGTTCAGGTTTCCTAAACCTGAAGCTTTATTTTTGCCCCATCTGTTTTTTTTTCTTTTCTTGTAGAGTTAGTATTTAAATCTCATGCTGACGCGCCCTTGAAATAACGTACTCATTGAGGTCGGATGAAAGATATGTTTATGCAAGATTTGCAAATTTGATAAAATATTTTATTTGCTAGATAACCTTACAATTAGCAATCGGGGCAAAAGTGTTATGGCATGTTTAAAAGAGGTTGTCAATTTGTCATTGTCTTGAAGATTAAGAACTGAGTAGAATTGCATCAAGCTTGGTCAGGCTCCTCATGGATGAGGATTAAATATTAGGTCTTCTTGTAGTTAAGATTAAATACTACATATGAGGAAGAACAACTTGTTCAGGATTGGAATCTATGAACAGATGGCTGCTTGGTAATAATCCATTTTCCAATGTCACATTTTTTATACATGTACCAATGTTCATGTAATTGGTAGTAAAGGTATGTAGAATAGTCACTATACTCAACTAACTCAAGGCTAAAAGAAATGCTATGAATTGTGGTTGAGATTGCTAGTAAAGGTGTGTTAAATAGAGTCACTAAACTTGCTCAAGACTAGGTAACTGAGGTATTCCTGCTAACCTAAATTTTTAGTAGAGGGCCTGAGGGTAATGAGAATAATATGAGGGTCCTCATTGTGAAATTATTATTTTACTGAAAGTTCTCGTTAACTCTTATGTCTAATGGTCACAGAGTTGTTCTAGCATTGGAATCACTTTTCTGAGGGATAGTTTTGAAATGAGGGCAAAAGTCAACCGGGTGGTTTTAGACATATTCAGCTATGTTAAAGGAGTATTGCCTGGAAATCCCCTCCACCCTTTGCACTTCTATATTCATCTCGTTGGGGGCCATTTTGATTGCTGTTATTTTGTTGCTTCTTTGACTCTCCCACCCCTCACCAACTGCTCTCAACAACTTGAGAGTACCTGTGAATTTTTTCTCCTCAAACCAGCTAATTTCATCTTTGTGCAATTGTCATCCGAGTTCACAGTGCAAATGTCTTGCATTGTATGCCATTGAAGTGGATTCATTAGTTTTGTTGTAGAAGGAAAATCTTTCGAACAATATCAGTTGTTAGTGTCACGTCATGGAGCAGTCTGCATCCTCTCCTGATTTTTTTTGCGTCCACAATTGCCACTTGTAACTAATACTACCTGAAGTTTTGAGTTCCAGTCACTTTGCTGGAAGCATTTACAAGTAACCCTGGTGGAATCTGTGGGTGCATTTCATGCATTAGCTATGTCTCTAAGTTGCACTGAGGTGTATGTGGTTGGCAGTAGATGGAGCAGTGGGAAAAGGAAGTGCTTGGTAGCAATTGTAGCGTTGTCTAGTGATGCCGGACTTTAGATATTACCAACTCTTGTCTCAGATTGTTCAAGTAAATAATAAGTATAGAAGTATAATATTATGAACTATCTTGAATTTACGATGAGGAATTTAGCTCCCATCTTCCACAAGTCTTTGCTGTTAAGTTGTGCATCTTGTGTTATAGTTGGGTTTCAAAATTGGGTGTCCTAGCTGAGTTAAGTTGTGCTCCCATCATTCACAGAACCTTTTTTGCACTTGCATAATTGACAATTTCTTACTTTACCCACCTCCTCTTCCTATTTGGTCATTTGATCTCTAAAATTGGAGAATTTTTTAAATCTTTGGGAATAAATTATAACTTCACCAAGTTTAAAGGCTATGTGATTAGATGCATCAAGGTTTTTGTGTAGGTCTGGGAAAAGGGAATAATACATGAGGAAAAGTGTTACAATAGCTTATTATATGTGCACTTGCTAATTGCTATGTCATGGAGCAAACTCTTGGTTGATTTTTATATAGCATTATTATTAGCCTCATATATTAGGCAATGTTTTCATTTGCTTTAGATGTTTGAAAAGTTTAACTGTAATCTGTGGTCTACGTATCTGACAGGTTACTCCAGGCTCTCCTGGAGATCATGCTGGATTCCGGCCAGGAGATGTTGTCACTGAATTTGATGGAAAACCTGTTGGAAGCATTAAGGAGGTACTACTCTCAGGCATTTATAGCTCTACTTGAAGCAATAAAATATCGTTATTTTTTTAATAACAAGCCTGAAGAGCTGCTGAACAGTAAGTTGATTATTGTTCTTTGCATTATGACAGATTATTGACTTAATGGACGATAAAGTGGGGAAGCCGGTAAAGGTGGTTGTGAAGAGGGCAAACAATGCTGAGGCAACCTTAACCGTGACCCCTGAGGAAGCAAATCCAGATATGTAACTCTGACAGAGCACAATCACCAGCTTCTTCCAGGAAAAATAAAGGATTCAAAGGAAGAATTGTTGAAAATAGTGCATTTTCTTCAGCATTTTTGTTCTAGAGTGAATGTAGTTGCTGAGGTGGTCGGATTTATTTCCAAAATCCAAGTGCAGACTTAAAAACGTTTATCCCAGCCTTTTTCACTACAGTATCAATTGATTTACTCGTACTTCTTAGGGAGGAGAGCATATATATTTCTGTAAAATAAATTACTACCTCCGTAACAATTTCATATTATTTGCAACGATTAGACACTTTCCCTCTCTACTTTATGTCAAATCGTTGCAAATAATATGTAACGGAGGTAGTATAAAAATTTCAATCAACTGTATCATTACTTTCACACTACCATGTACGAAGTAATTCATATTACAATGATTCAAAAGCCTTTTGTTGGAGCACATGTTTCTGCTTTGTCCAATTGAAGAATCATAGAAGGGTTGGAATCTGCTAGTTTCTCCACCTGAACCCAACACAGAGAGACAGTTAGCACTGCTGGACTGTTAGTTTCACCATTTAGGCTATGCTCACTACAATTTTGTTCAATCAAATATTTGCTTAGTTTAGAAATTAACCAACAAGATTTAATTAGGCCATACTATGTTTTTTTTCTTTATTTTTCCTCTCCCTAAAATAAAAAATTACTTCGTATGAAATATACTTCATATTTGAAAATATAATCATTGACATCTCATTCAATATTTTTTCCCACCTTTTTTCCTCCTTATTGGCATAGCAAAGTGAAGCAAAAAGATATTAGTTTATCACTTCCATGCAAGCACCAAGGATCCCAATTCTGGGAGGCTTTTGTAAATTGTAATCATACAAAGGCTAGTTTTAACAAATTGTGACCACAGTACATAAAATAAGTATATTTCTCTGTCACGACTAATTATTAAGTTATTGCACTTTAAATATGTACAAAGCGATGAACTAACCGCCGACAAGTGACAACAAACTTGTATACATATTTACATTTTATCTAATACGAACCATTAAAGGTAAGATTGTAGGAACAAGAACAGGAAAGGAAGAAGATGCGAAAGAGAAACATGAACATGTGAGATTCTATTATTTGGAGTAAGCATCTCTAACGTCAACTTTCAGAGGTCTGTTCTGGCTTCAGAAAGTCACGATATTCCAGCTGCCTCATCTCTCCTCCAGATTCAGGATCAAATTCACATCGGTAAAAGCTGAATTCAAAGAAGTCCACCACTTAGAATACAGTAATTGCAAGAGTAAAATCAAACAGTACAGATACAATCATCTTAATATTCCCAGTAATAGCAGCTACTGTATAAACTATTCCGCAATTCCATCAATGATATCAGCTAGTTCCCTCTATAACATGCAAAATGCAATTCAGTTATGAATAAATTTCAAATTATAGCAGACAAATTCAATTCGATGCCAATTCCAGCAGCCATATGTTTTATTACTACCAGTACGAGTATAAGACAAGACTGAAATTACCATTTCTGACTTTGTAAACAATTAAAAAGAGCAATAAAACAGATAATGGGCAAAAAGGCTGCTTTACATTAACTCCCTCATTCATAAAACCATAATGGTAAAATCCTTATTACCTACAACCTTTTGAAAGAAAAGAACTATGCTCAAATTCACAGTGTTGGACATTATGATGCCAGCCTCAGTCTTCTCTTATCATTTAGGAAATCAAAAATATTGCTACCAACGACATTGAACAATCGGGGGATGGCTAGTGGAGTTTCAAATAGTCAAGCAATAATACTACTCCAGAATAAAAAGATGATGAAGAAAACATGATTAAACAATTTACCTTCCATCCATTCCCACTATCACAACTGTGTTCTCTTGTTGGCCAAAGGAAACAATGTACTGAGTACCTTCTTGCAAGTGAAACTGGGCCATTGACCACTCTGAACTAAAATATTTAGGCAATACACCTGCAAAAACAGATAAACCAAAAACACTCAGAAAAAATAAATGAAAAACCATATAATATACCCCTTGAATAACTCATGTAGCTTCAAAATGCACAGGTAGTCTAACTTTTTAAGTCAATTCAATGTTCAAATGTCTGCAATACTTTCCAGTTTTGTTGAATGCCTTATCTTACTAAGATACTAACAGCTCCTGTTTTTCTTCAAAAATACTACTCCCACTTTCCCTAGACCCTAGAATTCTTCAGGTAAGGAAAATCACTAAAAGTGCATACAAAAATTGAGAATGGATATAACTTGAAATAGAAGAGCAGATCACTTTAAGACATCCAAAAGAGAAAAACATCATGAATATTCATGCGAAGTGTGTAAATGTACACTATATTTACACGAAATATCTTATTCCTTGAATAATGGCTGACCACATCTCTTACTACAGGCTTTTTTAATATGCACTTTAACAAGCCAATAACACATTTAACTTAGTGGCTCTCAACACCATGTAGGGGAACATGGATTAGAAGAGAAGATGATAGTCATGATACCCTGGATATCCTGGTACAAGCTTCAGGTTAAAAGAAGGTTAGCAACATGGAGAAGATTGTACCTTTCATAAAAGAGATGGATGATATAGGGGAACGTGGAGAGCTTGGTTGCTCAGGAGGACTCTGCAAACCACTGTTTCCGGGAGATCCTGGTTCAAGCTTCAGGTTAAAAACATGAATGGTCCCCCTGTCACTTGATGCTGCTAGCCATCGCGCATTAGAAGAGAAAGCTAAGCTCTGTATCTCTGCTCTGTCAGTTCCCCTTCTAACCTATATAAAATAACACACCATACAAGTTCAGAACTGATGATAATGTAGTCGGTAAACAGCCTTTTGCATATGTATGCAGAAAAAGACTTTCTGATAACCATCACATATGCTAATATAAATGGAGAGAGATAAAAAAGGCTAACTCTTATATGATTCACAGAAAATGCATGTGACACGTGTGAATTTAAAGGGATAAAATGCAGATAGATGAACCTGAAAGCAACTCAAACTTACTGCAGCTCTCAATTCCCCTTATCACTCTTAATTATTCCTTGTTGACAAGCCCACTATTAACTATGTCAGTGAATAATAGATAATTCTTAACAAACCAATATCACCATTCACCATACCGGAGATCTAATGGTTGAATGTCTTAAATGCATAAATACCCTCACATAACAAATTAACCAAACTTCACTCACAATTGATTTGCAGAACACTATAAGTCACCCCAATGAATTTACAATTGTATAGCCCAAAACACCTTTGCCAAGACCACTTCGCACCAAATAAGCACTAGTTTACCCAGACGCATTTTAAATGACAACACCACACAGGCAAACTAACAGGTACAGGGCATTATAATTTGACCTTTCAAAGGGATTCTAAATAAAACTTATAACAAGAATCAACAAGCATTCGATACGTTTCATATACAGGAGATGAAACATAACTTAATTCAGAGTATAAAACAAGACAAATAACTACTGCAGAAAATCTACAAGCTCAACTCAAACCATGATCACAAATAATCTCAGCTCAGCTCAGGTCAACTCAAATCACATTCAGTGTACAAAATATCACAAATGATCTCACTTCCAAACAGGTATTAGGCATTGACAATCATCAACTAGCTAGTTAAATTCTTGGGAAGTGATTCGCATAAATCAAATCCCGTCTACATCATTGCCCTTCACGAGTACACGAATCAATCAATCAAGACAACAAATGACAAGTCTACCAAAACCCAAACAACAATCAAGCTAAAACAATCAAAGACAACAAATCAAAAAATGAAAAATACCTCTTGCAACAAAGAACCATCCAAAGTATTGAAAACCCTAACCAAAGTCCCCTTACTACTAGCAGTAGCAACCAACCTCCCATCCTGAGTCAAAGCCATGGAAGCAATCCTCGAATCATGAGCCATAACAAACTTAGTCCTCTTAGACCCATAATGCTCAACCCGAATCTGACCCTTTTGCAACCCAGGACAAACAAGAACAATCGAATTCGACAAACACGAAACCTCACACAAACCCTTAGGGTTAGCCACCGTTTCAATCTGATGCAAGAGCTTCAAATCAGCAAAATTATACACAAAAATCTTATGCAAAAGCACAACAACAATCCGATCACGACGAAGACGAACAGACTTAACATCAGATCGAAACGAAAGCTCCCCGATGCAGCAGCAACGATGATCATCCCAAAGCATGACTTTGTGAGGTGGGAAGTTGGGGTGGGGTCCACCACCGACTAAGGCGAGGATGTTGCAGCGAAAGAGCATGTGAACGAGGGAGAGAGAGTGGGAGAAGGTGCGGTTGAAGATGGGGCGAAAAGGGTGGGTGTTGAAGATGAGGAAGCCGGAGTTGGTGGCGGCGGAGAAGCAGGTTGAGTCTTGGTTGAAGGAGAGAGAGAGGAGTTGAGGTGGGGTTGAAGAGGAGGAAGGTGGTTGAGGTGGTTGAGATGGTGGGGGTGGAGGAGGTGGGGAGGAGGGCATGGTGGAGGGGAAGAAGGGGAGAGAGAGGAGGAAGGAGGAGAGGAGAGAGAGAATGTGGTGGGTGAAACGGTAGTAGAGGAGGATGAAGAAAGCTATGGTTTCTGGGTTAATGGAGGTTGCTTGAAGAAGATAACAATGGCGGTTGAGGTGGTGGAGAGAGATGAGAAGGAAATTTAGATTGGAGGAAACTTGGAGATGAAGGTGAAGAAGGTGAAGGTGAGATTTTAATGTATTGGGTCCCACTTTTGTTGATTGCACGTATTCTGTCTTTTTTTTTTTTTTTTTTTTTTTTTTTTGGACAAGATGAATAGATGATTGAATTTTCTAAAGGTGATCAATCGCTAAACCTTTTTTTTTTATTTTAGGTCAAGTAATGAAATTTCATCCCAAAACTATGTCAAGAAGATGGACTCTCAAACAAAAGGTTGTATAATTCAGTGAACAATCGGAGATTGGGTTTCACCGTCAGATCTAGTTTCTCATCATCATAGTTATTTTAAAGAGGATTTTTACTTGGTTAAAAAAAAAAAAAAAAGGATTTTTGTTGAATTTAGATTGTATTTTACTTTTCTATAAGGTTTATTGTAGATGTTGTATGACTTTTAATTAATGAAATTTTATCTTTTCCCTACAAAAAAATAATACAAGTAGACCCTTTATTTTACTAGGGTATGCTACGCGCGCGATGCGCGCGGAGGGGCTAGCTCTTACGGAGAATTTGTATTGGCATGTATTTATACGGTTGGTTTGGGTGGTAGACCTGATAATTTTAATACGTACACTATCTGGTTTATGTGTCTATGTGGTGAATTTGTAGAATATTATAAGAAAGCCACCAAAATCTTTTAAGACAATTATTTTTTAAAACTCTAAAAAGTTTGATAGTGTTATTTCAAAATTATTTATTAAATAATATTTAATTGATTTACATCCCTTCATATTTTTAGCGCCGAGTGTTAGTTTAGAACTCTTAATTGATGTGTATGTTTCAATAATACTTAGTGTAATATTTTTAGCGTGTTTTTCTTCAAATGTTTTTTTTTGTGAGCTTTGGACCTGTGGTCATATGGACTATGGAGTAATAATATGTAAAATGTTGCAGCTAAAAACTTAATAATGTATATTTTTTCCTCTTAAATTCTCTCAATAATTAATACCAACTATTTTTTTTTCCTACCATCTGATTTCCGTTGATTGGATTTTTAAGTTCTTTATACCTCTTGATAACATACGTATGCTCAAATATCACTGTACTATTTAATATGAATCTCATTCAAATTCTATAACGTTTTTTATATGTACATTTCAAAAGCTAATAAACTTTAACGATAGTTGTAATTAAAGGACAACAAGATAGTAAATAAGAAGAGCAATTACAAAAGAGTAAAAATAATAAGTATCTTGGTTATAAACCGTCTCTTTGTATATACAATTTTTTTTGCTTTTTAAATAATAATAATAATATCATATGAAGTGTAAAACATTAGAATTTTTTTATTAAAAAAATTAATTGATGATATATGAATAAAGAAAAAAGGCATTAAATATATTAATGATAGTAAACATATTAATGAGGGTAAAAAAGTAAATACACATTTTACACACAATTTGGTACACATTTTTGAGGATATAATCGGTAGCATACTATTCCTAAGAGTTATTTTCTACTTTTTATAAGGTAGGGAGTTTTTCTTCCCGTCAAAAAAAAAAAAAAAACACACACACACACACACACACACACACTTTTTCTTTATTAATCTGGCTTGCATGGACCCGGTCCACATTAACTTAATGTGGACCGAAGCCCGTCAGTCCATTAGTGACATATACCCAGCCAAAAATCCATGGTCGTTCTTTTTTACTTCCTTATTGACTTCTTCCCTCTTGCTCTGCTCTCAATCAATTTAGGATAATTTTCTCTCTCTTCTCAAACAATTTTGGGGATTTTTTCTCTCTCCTCTCAATATTTTTTCAAATTCTGTATTCCAAGAGATTTAAATCAATATATATATATATATATATATATATATATATATATATATATATATATATATATATATATATATGAAGGCAATGTACAATTACAATCATTATTCAACTTCGATTTGATGCAATTTAAAGCAATTACGAAGGTAAACATCAACATATTTGTTAAAATTCGTTCTAATTATACAAAATTTATTGATTATTGTTATTAATTGTAATGTTAGAAAACTTAAATAATCTTTCAATTGAATTTGAAATTCAACAAGAAGATTTCTTGGAATAATGGACTACTTTAATTGTAGATTGAGATTTTTTATATATATTTTTTTTAGGAAAAGCTCGTGTAGAGATTTGTTATAATCAGTTTTTATTTTTTATAATCAGTTTTGTATCAGTATAATTAGTTTTACAACTCAATTAGTTTGATATAATATCATCACTTTTATTTCTTATAATCACTTTTAATTTTTTATAATCACATTTAGTTTGATATAATCACTTTTTATTTTTTAATAATCACATTTAGTTTGATATAATTACTTTTTATTTTTTTATAATCACATTTAATTTAATATAACAACTTTTTATTTCTAATAATCACATTTAGCTTGATATAATCACTTTTTATTTCTTATAATCACATTTGGTTTGATATATTCGCTTTTCATTTAGTTTACTCCAATTGATGATTGTTATCCTCTTCGTTTACTCCAATTTGATGAAATTCCACTTCTAATTATGACCGCCATTGTTGATTTTGATGAATTTCCTCCTCTCGTCTTCACCATTGTTGAAATATAAATTAAATACAGAGAACATCAAAGGAGGAGAGAGAAAAAATTACTGTAATAATTTGTTACAGAGGAGAGAGAAAATCAAACAGAAAAGACAAAAGAAAGAAAGAGCTTGTGATTAAAGCTTCCAAAAAAAGTGTGATATTGACCGGGTTTATTTTAGCCTTTGTACTTTTTCTTTAGGTATAACCTGAACTCAGCCCGAACAGATCCGAATGCCCACCAAGCTAGTTACCTTTTGTGAGATTAGACATGAGATTTGAAATTAAGGCTTAACCCAACCCGAATAGTTTATCACCTCTAAAATTTACTTAGTACGAGTATAGTTTTTTTTCCTTAGATAATCTACTTCCTCGGTTTTTTCAAGTACGACAAAGTACAAAGTAAGATTAAAGCAGGGTACTAGGCCAAAGATTCATACAAAACTTCATGTCTCGACATAACCAGTAGAATGAATAGTTAGCCATAGTATATGACACAGTGTAAAAACGGAAAAATTGCCGGGAATAATCCGACCTTTGGCACATCCGCCCAAAATAATCCCACCTTTCGATTATTTTTAAATAATCCGACCTTTATACGCAATCCGCTATCAATGGTCCCAACCGGTCAACTAACTTGTTGTAACAAGTTACGTACAACGTGTGGGGCTTGTGATTGGTCGATAAATTTAAAACAAAAAATAAAAATAAAAAAGTTTAATTTTCTTAAGAAATTTTTTTAAAAAATTAATTGATTATGTTGGAAAAGCCCCACCAACCCTAGCCACCCTCCCCGCCGCCGCCTGTTCCTGCCGGCCAGATGCCGGACTCCCCTACCCCGCAGCGTCGACCGCCCAGACCCCCTCCCCCAGTGCTGACGCCTCCTGACCCTCTCCCCTGAACCTCCAACCTCCATCCCACCGCCATGAAAACCCAACCAACCCCCAACCTCGAAAACCCCTTCTCCGTCCAATTCCCGGCCCCTTCTCATTCCCCTGTTCCCAGCCTTGAAAATCCATGTTCCGATAATTCGATATTGGCAGATTTCCCCTTCCCCCAATCTGATTTCGGTCTCCCTCCCCTTTCCCCGGCTCGAGTTCGACCTCCCTTGCATTCCCCCGCCACGATTTCGATAGTCCCTCACTTTTCCTTCCTCAAATTTGGCCGCCCAAAACACACCCACCATAGCGACGGCGACGACGCAAGCTCCGATCTGATTGTTGCTGCAATTCGATGAGTATCGGCAGTGGCTGGGGTTGGTGGAGGTGGTGGTTGGCTGGCTGCGTTGTTGTTTGTTTTTTTTTTTAATTTCAATTTTTGTTTAATTTAAAATTTTAGACAAATTGTATGTTGACACGTGTACTTTATACCCGAAATTTTTTTTTACCTTTTTAACCGGTAATCGGTCAATTAGGACCATTGGGAGCGGATTAAGTATATAGGTCGGATTATTAAAAAATAATCCAAAGGTGGGATTATTTTGAGCGGATGAGCCAAAGGTCGGATTATTCCCGGCAATTTTTCCGTGTAAAAACAGTATATGAGGTTGAGGCTAATTCGAATTTCAAATGTTTTGTGGAATCAAGCTCCATAATGGGTATTTTGGAGTAGGAATACTCTTACCCTTTCCCTTGTACCTAGCCAACTAACTCTGATTGAGAAAACATCTTATAAGTTTCGGCCTGATAGGATCATTCTCCTTACCAACCCCCCCCCCCCCCCCAAAAAAAAAAAAAAAAAAAAAAAAAAAAAAAAAAAAAATAATAATAATAATAATAATAATAATTGTAGGAAGGATTAGAATAATTTGCAAAGTATATATTTTGGAGTTTTGTTTGATCTCATGAGTTATGATAGTCATGATTCATGAGATACAAACCTAAAATATGTTATCACTCCATATAATTACCATATTTGTTCGTTAATTACTAACTAGTGGGTTATTGATTGTTAAACCTGGTTATATTATTGGTTGGGTTGACTAGTTGCTTATAATAGAAGTTTTGACAAGTTGGTTAGCATGTTTATTTAAGGAGGTTGTCAGGTTGGCTACAATACAAGGACTTGTAAACGTGGGTTAACTGCAAAACAGAAGAAGAATTCTATTGCTCCATGACTCCATCATAGTCATCAAAGAGCATTGTCAACCAGGAGAAGAAAAGAAAGGATGCATCAATATCATATAAGAAGCTAAAGCATGTATAATGATTTAAGCATAGTTAATGGTTTTTTTTTTTTTTTTTTTTTTTTTTTTTTTTTTTTTTTTTGTTGCAAAACTTATAGTTAATCCTTATTATAGTTCTAAAAGGTGTAATTAGAAATAATAATGTCATTTTTTGTGCACATGTTAAACTTGTTTTTGAATCTTAAGTAACACAGGTGCTTTATTTGGTGCAAATAAATATCAAATTTTAATTATAAATATTTGTTGTTAATTTTAAAGTCACATTACATCTACATTATTATTATTATTATTATTATTATTATTATTATTATTATTATTATTATTATTATTATTATTATTATTATTATTATATCTCAAAAACAAACGTCATACAACCTACAATAAATTAGTGGGAAGCCGAGATACAATCTGGGCCCCCACTCCTCTAGCAATAGCAAAGCCTACCCTAGTGAAAATATGAGCTGCAGCACGAGCCCCAATGTCTTGCGTCGTCGAGAACCTCTGAATCCGCTTCAACAACGCAACAGCCTCCTTCTCTAATTCCCCGAGCAAAGAAAAGGAGAAGGGAATGAAACCATATCCAATCGCCAGACAACGAGCTTCATACTTAACCCGCTTTCGATGAGCCGCATCAGCCACAACCCGTCCCGGAACAAAGTCTGAAAGCCCTGTTTGTGTCAATGGTGAAGACCCTGTCAAGTCAACACACACTATTATTATTATTATTATTATTATTATCATCATCATCATCATCATCATTGTACCTTTCGAATCTAGAATTTTTTTAAAGAAAATTTAAACAATTTCTAAAACTCGAGGGATATTTCGCACATTAAGTTTATGTCCTTAACATCAAACTAACAAGTTACTCAAGGTATCCCGTACAAGAATATTATTCCTCAAGTGTACTCATGAATTTTGAAATCTATAAGGGTCTATCGTGAATTTCGTGACTCTCCACCTTGTGAAAATACCGTAAAAAAAAACTATAACATATTTAATTTACCTCCAAATTAAATTGGGTATATTATGTGGTTGCATACGATCATCACCAATCATCCACCATCCGTGGATGATGCAGTGCTGAAAGCCATATTACCAAGACGACCGACCGAAGTCATCATCTGCAATCTTTCGCCTTCTTTACAAACTGAAATTACAAGTATAATTATTAATTATTTAATGACGTCATATTATTTGATGGAATAGGAGCTTTTACTATCCCATTAAAAAATCTAGCATTTTTTTTAATAGATGGATTCAAACAATATTAAGAAATTACATTATAATTATTCATAAATTAACAAATTACGTTAAACTGCACATCATATAATTTTAATATATAAAGCTAAACTTTTAGCCAGGTCACGAGACAACGATACTTGGCGTTCCAACTTTTCGCCAAGTGTCATGCCACATAGGCAACAATTAAAAATAAATATGACATGTAAGATTTATTTAGATATATTTTTATGAATAAAAAAGTAGTATTTTTATTAAGATAAAAACTTGGATAGATTTTATAGGATAAAAAAAAGGTTAGTTGACAATTTTATTGTAGAGCATAATTCGACATTTAAATGACAATCAAACAAAACAGAGAGATATGAATTATAAAGAATCACCCAACCATTATCAAGCTGAACCCCTCTTACTGTGACCTTTTCGCCATTGTTGTTTCTAGGATATGTTGGAAATCCATCATCATTAGTTGTTGTCTGATTTGAATTTTTTTTTTTAGGGAAAGCATGCTTACAGGTTGCTTTTTAAGAACAGTTTTGGTGATTGTACTCCTACTTTTGATCATCCTGGTAAAGGTATTTTTTATATTTGGATCAAAATATTGGATTTCTTGAAATGGGTTTCAATTAATCTAATGGGTTATATATATTTTTTTTTTTGATTTTCAGGTTCAGAAAATGGCGCCACTGGTAATATTTCTGATCATACAGGTAATGGGGTTAACTTAATGGAATTTAATTTTTTTTTTTTTTTTTTTTTTTTTTTTTTTTTTTTGCACATACAAGAACATTGAGGATTCAAATATCCATAAGAACCATGCATCATATGCTTAAGAACAATTTTTCGTAAGACTGGATCACTTGTAGCCGGAATCTCTGCACATACAAGCTTGTATATTATATACCCCCTCCGTCCCAAATTACACGCAACGTTTTGACTTTTTACACTATTCACACATCTCACTTTGACCATCTTTTTTAGCTTTTATATAAAAGCCAATGTAATCATGTAATATATTGTTGGGTCTATTTTAATGTATAGTTTCTTAATATAAAATTTAAAAGCTTATATAATTATATAATAAAAGATATTAACGGTCAAACATGTGCATCGGCAAGCGTGTCCAGTCAAAATGCTGCAAGTAAACTGGGACATAGGGAGTAGCACATCTTTGACACATATAAAATTATTAGATAAGTACATGTGCGTTGCACGGTGATAAGTACACGTGCGTTGCACGGTGATAATTTAATTACTATGATTTTTAGATTTTCTATGTGAAGAAAATGTGACTTTCTTAGTTATTTTATTTAGTGAATAATTGATATTTTTTTAATTGATTATTTTATACAATAAATATTATTTACACAAGTATTTTTAAGCCTTAAATCTAGCAAAATAATTTCCTAAAATACACTAATAAGGTCCGAAACTTTGAGCTATGGAAGCTCAATATTTTCGGCCCTCTTGGTTGATTATTGTAGGAATTATTTTGGTAATTTGTATCTTTAGTTATCTTTCTTAAAAAAATATTTTTTTTTTAATTTTTATTTCCAATCTTTTGAATATTTGATCATCTTATTTTCCTACTTTATATCTTCCTTGATTATTCTCCAATCAAACCTCTTTTGCCATATTATTTTTCAAGACAAAACACTTTCCTTAGTTTTATTATTCTTAGTCTCATTAATATTAAAACTTTCCATAATCCTTCTACACAAGTACTAAATGCAGTACAAAATAACCTAAATGCAGGAATTATTTATTTATATGAAAATAATAAAAGACTAAAATACCGTTATTCAATTTTTAGAACTCAATATATCATTTTAACTTGAACGTAAAATTCAACTTAAAAAATTCTCCATTTGTACGGTCTACCTCTGCTAATCCCATGACATTTTGCTAATCCCAAAAATTTTTGCTAATCCCACAAATTTCACATTCATTTTCCCTCCCATCTAAGGTAATTTATATGTAATTTTGTTCTTATTGTATAATATTTTTTTTTTCCGGGGGTTAATACAGACCCCCGGAAATCTGATCTGGGGGGGGTATCGTTGACCCCAAAAATTTTATCCGGGGGGGTACTGTTGACCTCAGAAATCTTATTTGGGGGGTACCATTGACCCCCAGAATTCTGATTCGGGGGTACTGTAATACTGTTGACCCCCGAGAACACATCCCGACACCCTGACATGCCCCAGAATAGAATTGTATAATGTGAAAATTTTATTTTGTTTGATTGTTCATCTATAAATTAAATTTTACGAAAAAAACGAATAAAACACATAATTTTCATACCTCAAACAAATCGTCATAATGCACTTCATTATTGTCCATCAATTTGTATAGCATTGAATATTACATAAGATAAATAACGGTAGGGATGATTATATTGTTAAGAGTGTAAAGAATAAAATAAAAAAAGGGCGAAATTGGAATATAATCATTTTTTAAAAATTAACTTATTCTGCATTTAGGTAAAATTGTTCCTTCATTTAGTACTCCCCTTCTTTTATTCTTTTCCCCAAGTAATTGCTTAATTCTTTTTACAATAATTATTCCTATATTCTCCTACCATAATTCATTTATCTATTTTCAAGTATTATTATTACTATTATCATTATTATTATTATTATTATTATTATTATTATTATTAAACATTAATTATAATTATTAAATATTAATTATTATTATTAAATATTAATTATTTATTATTAATAAATATTAATTATTATTATTATAATTATTCAATATTAATTATTATTTTTAAGCTGAGTAGATTTCAGCAGAGCAGAACAACTCTAAAGAACGGGGCCTAAGATGGTAAGACTTGTAACTTAAGAGTTAAGAATTATTGGTCTTGAGTTCAAGTCTTATTATATGCATTTTTTAGATGCAAACCTAATACATGTTGTGAAGGTGACATGACATGTTTATAGTGACATGTGACACATATTGCTGACATGTCGAACTTAAAAAAGGTGACACGTGGAACATATTATGTTTAAGGAACGCTTTTTAATATATAAGTATAGATATAGATATTTGAAGTGTTGTGCTCTAAGTTTCTAACTTTTCATTGTCCTTTGAGGCTTTGATATACTTGTATACTTCATTTTTTATAATAATCGCAACATCATGTTTGTCTTACAAAGTTACAAGTTATTCCCTCCGTCCCCCTTTTATTTGCTCCATCCCAAAATTTACTTTATTAAGAAATAATAGCGAAAAGATAGTGGGATAGTCCCTAGTCAATAACTCAATACGACAATACTAGTGAGTATTAACCATGATTTAAAACGAAATTGGGTAATTAATAAGAGACATCCATTTACGATAAATGAAGCATATAGAAAAGGACAGATGGAGTAAAATGACTAATAAAATCAAAGATGAAGTCAATGGGCTTAGCCACTTTCTTGTATCATTCGGACTTCTCTTTTGGACTTTTCATAGGTTGTCGAACACTCAAAACAAACCATCATCAAACACTCAATCTGTCAGTTAGTCAGTCAGTGTCAATCAATACTTCCCTTGTTCCTCATTTCTTCCATTTGCCTCTCATTATATTCAATTACTACTCCTAATTACAAATTAACAAGTTTTTATTTACTACAATTCTCTAATAAGGTACTGTCTTTCACTCTTTCTTCTGTCTAATACAACAATTATAATTAATTGATCTATCCTTAATTTCTTTTTTCATTTGGGTAATTGCAAATTTCGTTATTGTCTTGCAAATGGGGTTTAGTATTAATTAATCAATTTTATGAAATGTAATCAAAATTATAAAATTAATTATTAATTGATTGTGTTTCAGAATTGTGGAAGAAATTATTAATAATGGCGAGGCCTGCTAAAAGAAAAAGAGGAAGGCCCCGTAAATACCCAGTTCCACAATTTCCTCCTGAGTTTTTCAAAATTTATCTACCAGAACACAATTTTAAGCAGTTGGTAATTTTTTCTTATTTTATTTTTTTTCCATTTTATTTATTTATCAGTGTTATTCAAATTTTTTTATACTCATTTGATTAATGTATGTTGCATAAAATACAATACCAGTTATTACAGATTAATGCTAGCATGATAAGGAAATGGCTAAGCTTATTTAAACTATTGCGTAAATTATACCTACTTGACAATATACCCAATGCGTAGATTACCCATGTGTTACAGACGAAGATAGTGTAGCTCTAACATATTCCGTATTGATACATTGTAATGTAGTGTTTTGAATTGTGGAGTTGAATATAGAACTGACTTTTCCTGCAGGTGTTTGGTGCTTACAAGGTTTAAGGGGGAGATAGATTAGTGAATTTTTAGTAGTTATTATTTCGAATTTTAAAAGGCTACCAAGTCTCGAACTCTGATAATTTTATAAAACTTGCTAATTGGTAAATGCATAATTTTTTTAACTCTAATATAGTACTATTAAGTAAGCTTTAGTTTTTTACCAATATATAGTTTTGTTAGTACCAAATAGAATTTGTTGTTACAAAAACCTCATTTTTATTTTCAAAAATCCCACTTGATAAGTTAACACACAACTAGGAATATGATAGTGACTCTGGTGATCATTCTAGGTTACATTGTAATTTTATTAAAGTAAAGAGTTATGTGTCTACATCACTTACTGTTTGTGTGTTTGCCTAATTTGTGTGTGTGTGTTTTTTTTTGGGTTCTCTAGGGACTTATAAGGGGGATCTTTGGGATTAATCAGGAGGTATTTCTGTTGTTAAAGCAAGATTTGCATATCATGTATGTATAAATTTGGAGTTTCTCAATGATTAATAATCCCATGTGGAATTTTGATTGTTGCAATGTGTGGATCACCAAACTGGCGGGTGAACTGGAACTTGTTCTCTTCGCAGGGCCCTTAACCATGTGAAATTGAAATCAGAGAAAATCGAGATGTTCTCTCATTTACATTGTACATACATAGTCTAATACATTTTGCTTCCAAGTTCCTAGTAGGGAATTATTGTTTATTTATTAATTAATGGTGACCTTGGTGCCTAGTATGACACTATGACATGCTCTCTGCATTTAGTTCCAACCCCTTAAGCTATGATGAGTTGGGATATTTCACATGCCTAGATTAAAATTTAGAAGGCAGCAAATTAAACATCAAAACTGCAGAATTGCATCTAAATACCTCTTGATTTCTACTGTATACTTCAAATTTCACATGAAAAATGTATTATAGTTTAAGTGAACTACATCCCGAGCCACTCATGCTTGAGAGTAGAGATAAGTTGCTTCATAGTTGTACCTTATCTGGAATTTGAGTTTATGTAGCCTCAAACTTAATCAACTTCTTAAAGGACCTTACTTTACTTCTGTGGATAGTGTTAGTTATGAAGGATTCTATCTTCACCTGTACCGTATAAAGTATTGAAGACTATGTTTGTGTTACGAAGAACAGATAATGGGATCCCATATATGCCTCAGAAAATATTTTGTCTTATGATTTGGCCAAAAGCATGGTTGAATAATCACTATGTAAGTGGGAAGGATCTTAAACTTTTTTGTCCCAAAATGCTTTGTGGCATCTCTTGTTGTCCAATATGGGCTTATGTGGATATGCAGAGATAGCATATAAACAGAATAGTGTTGCTTCTTTCTTATAGCTATGTACTTATGTTGTAGGCTGTGTAGGCGTTGTGGCTTCTCTCTTGAGTCTTGATGCACATTAATCTGTTAAAGGAAAAAAATGAATTGTGAGAACTGATTTGGAACTTGAATTGGTTCTTCTTACAGGCAATACCACCTGATTTTTTAAGGAATTTCAGAGAGAAAACTCCAAAGAAAGTAGTCTTGAAAAACTTAAAAGGAGAAGTTTGGAATGTGGATCTAGAAAAGGCAGGAGGCAAGTTATTCATGAAAAAGGGTTGGGATGACTTTGTGATAGGCAATTCAGTAGCGCGAGGAGAGTTTTTGGTCTTTACATACAAAGGGAATTCCATGTTCGGTGTAAAAATATTCAGTATCAATGGATGTGTGAAGGAGGATGAACCTATGGGCACCAATGATCAGCCTCGTGTGACAGTGAAGCAGGAGCCAAACTTTGAAGAAAGTTATAGCCATCATACTGATGTCTGCTCCGAGAATACATATTTAGAAAGAAGCACGAAAATAGAGCAGATGTCTCAAGGTTAGTTGTTTTTAAAGAAGTCTATCCTTTATTATATTTTTTGCCATTTAACTCATCATACTCATAATCTTGAAGAATATGCTGACAGATTTGCATGAAATAATGACAAGAGGTGTTTCAGAAGGAAACATCGATTCAAAGAGGATACGATTTACAAGTGTTAGCAAGGGAAAGATATATGAAATGGTAATTTTTCTTTTATGTGTTTGCATTATTATATTGCCTTTTGATTATCTGTTCATTTAGCATCAGTTTTCTGTCCAATATTTTACAGTATCAAATGTCTACATTAATTATGACACATTTATGTAGGCATGCTCAGAGTCAAATGTTCCAAGAAGGTGAAGGGTTCTATGTGATAATCTCTGTTGTGAACTGTATAATACTGAAATTTGTATAGTACCGGATGGTACACCCCGAAGAACATATGTACACATGATCAGGCAGTTCTATTTACATATGAAAATAAATTACTAAAACTGAAATGATCAGGCAATTCTATTTTTATTTCCTACTGAGTATTTTTTGAGCCTTGTATTACATATTTACATATGTGCACATGTTTCGTGTCTCACATTAGAGAAATTATCGACATATAATAAGCTTGAGAAATAATCCCCTGCTCTTTTGCATGTAATTTATAAGTAAATCCTCTTTGTTACTCATGAGGGTCGAGTCTTGTTTTAGTTTTTAGCTGGTCTTATTGATGTTTGGTTGAATAGTAAAAGGAGTTTTATTCCCTTTGTCTGGAGAAACTCCATGTTTTAAGTGTTCATTACCTCAAAATTGGCATCCTATTAATCATTAATACCCCCGAAACAGCTCCTATACAATCCCCCCACGATACAACCCAACGATTAATGAAGAAGGTTTATCACAGTTATGAATTGGGAAAGTTACTTTCTATGATGTCCCTTTGTGTTTATGTGTATCATCATTTCCTTTATTTTCTCAAAGATTGCTCTTCTTTTACCAAATGTAATACAACCCAACCAAATAGGTGTATATTGTCCGAAGATTTGCAAAATTGCAATGAATATAACTTTTGGTTATATCTGATAACATTTGTCTGAGGACTGTAAAAATCTGATTTTAACCTATTTGTATGTGCAGAACATTCCTGCAGGTATCTTCACGGAATACAACATTGAACGGCCCAAAACAAATAGACCAGAAATGGTACTTCTGAAGTACCCGAGAGGGGTTTCGCAGACAGTGAAGATCTGTCGGGAACATGACTGTGTTCAGGTCACTACTGGTTGGAGAGAATTTCAGCTGAAGAACAAATTGATTGAGGGAGATGAATGTGATTTTGAGATTAGTCTTGGTGAAGGAAAAAAGATCAAAGAGATTGAGCTGTTGCAAATTCGCCCTAGGGCAGCAATCACTCGTATGATTTAAAATAAATCCGAGGCCTAAGAACGAGTGAATGTACATTATCTACTTATGGACCAAAACATCAGCATTTGTAGCTTCTGATGGGTATGTTAAAAAGTTTGCTAGAATGCTGGAATTGAAACCAGTTTCTACCGGCACAGAAAGGGAGGTTCAGTGATAGTTTTTTCCTGTTAGCATTCCCTCATTATCTGAGAGTATGATTAGTTTATTACTCCGTACTAGGTTGGTACTCGATGATGCATGTTTTATAATAGAAAAATATCTTTTTTCCAATAAAATATTACCACCTCTTTCTTTTTAATTTTTACATTTGAAATCTTTTTGTGATAGAAAAATGATCAAAGTGTAAAAATTAAAACAAAGACTAAAAGAGTATAAAGTGTAAACTACGAGTACTACGGAGTAGTTGATTTTGCAACAAATTATACAACTTAAGTAAAAAAGGGTTTTTGGGAAGAGTATAGTCATTAATGCGTTTTTGGTTGAAAAATATTGCAGTAGTTATTGTTAAATAAAGATACTCTCTCCGTTTTTTTTTTTTATGAGTAGTTTTTTATTGCAACGATTACTCAACCTTGTATTACAAACTTTTTAACCTTCTGTAGTTCTGTCAATGCCTGATGAGTGATGATGGTAAAAATGCAAGTATGACTTGAAAAATTGAAACAAGCAATAGTATGTTGGGATAATAGGAGTAAAAAATCAACAAGATTGGTTAAAACATTTGATGTGACTTATCTTAGTGAGAAAAAAGAATGTACTGAATTATCCCTTTTAACAGTCCATTTAATATTTTTGATACTCCGTACGATTTTCTGTACTTTTCTCAGGCTAACGACAAAATAACTGTAATTCATAAACACCAAAGATTATGTCATATTGTTACTGTTATTAACTACTTCTAGCTTTTGGCGCTCTTTCTGCTGTTTTCTCTGTTTTCAGCTGCATTTCTTGCACATCATTTAATTTCACAATAAACTTACATTTCTTGCATATCTCTCTCTTGGAAAAGTAAATTGCTGCTCAACCCCTTTCAATTTTAATATTCAGGTAATTTATTTTCATATTTAAATTATTGAATTTTAAGTTTTCAATTTCTTAATCTTAATGAGTTGTTGGGTTGATTTTGT
The DNA here is from genome assembly GCF_948465745.1 of Chenopodium album. Classification (NCBI taxonomy): domain Eukaryota; kingdom Viridiplantae; phylum Streptophyta; class Magnoliopsida; order Caryophyllales; family Amaranthaceae; genus Chenopodium; species Chenopodium album. The sequence goes on from NC_137855.1 coordinate 7,404,816, forward strand.
GCATAAATTAGTTGTTTTTGTTTTTTAGTTTATCAAATTAGTGTAGGTGAAATTCATGGGAAGTTTTTTAATTTGACATTTCTTATTTTTTAGTTAGAAATTGATATTATAAATTTATAATGGGTATTGTAATTGTTTGCCAAATTGAGAATTGTTGAATTTAACTAAAAATGGTGAATGTTGAATTGTTTGAATTATTTGGGTATTGGATCAACCAGAATTTGTAAAATAATGGCCGGGTTTGTTTAGTTTGTTGAATACTTGGTTGGGAAAAAATGTGTGAGAAATGGGATCCAAATAAATCTAGGTTTGATTCTTTTTCTGAAAAATTATCAGTTTAATGCTCTGTTTAAAAGTTCAGTTTAAATAATGTGTTATTATTTGATGATTGAGTAGGAATTTTGGGTTTTGATTACTTATCAATTGTTTTGACTTTACCATACTCCGAAATTGACTAGAAACAATGGTGAAACGAGAACAAGGAACTTCTTCCTACTCTGAGTACTCTGATGAAACAATGTTGAATGATTCGCAACCTCGTTCTGAGCCGAGTGTTGTGGTTGGAAGTCTTGGAACAATTTTGAGGTGAAAAAGAGGAAGGCCTTTTAAGATGAATGATTTGCGATATGTTCCGGGATTCTTCAAGATTTATCTGCCTGAACACAATTCAAAGCAATTGGTAAAACTTTTTTCTTTTCTTTTTGTTTTTTTATAACTTAAATTACTACAAATTTTTGCAATATTTCTAGTATTGGCTGTTTTACATCCATAAGTGGTTTGAATTCATGTATGAGTAGATTAGATTGAGAACAAATTTGTCATCTTGCAGGTGATACCTCGTGATTTCGTAAAGAACTTCAATGGGAGGATTGTCAAGTTTGGGTGCTTGAGAAACCTAAAAGGAAAAACTTGGAAAGTGGAGTTGGAGATAGCTGGGTGCAAATTGCTTATGAAAAAAGGTTGGGAAAACTTTGTAGTAGATAACTCATTAACGCGAGGAGAGTTCTTGACCTTCAGCTACAATGGAAATGGCACGTTCACTGTCGAAATATTCAGTATCAATGGATGCAAGAGTTCTTAGATGAGGATGTTGGGGGTACGGTTATGTCATGTATAGTTTCTCGTTAGTTTGTTTTGTTTACTTTATATTCTCTGTTTTTTTTTTCCCCCCTTCTTTCCTGGTTTTGTACTGCTCATTTGAAAGTATTGGTGTATTGCAAAAAAAAAAAAAAAAAAAAAAATGAAAAAAACATTTCTGCTATGAAAACTGTCTCATAACAATTAAAAATAAATTCCTTGAAAATTTCAGCTATATTTTCCGGGTCAATAATTTTCCAAAATTAATGTCATTACAAAATGATTTCCATTTCCAACATGTACAAGTATCTATAATTTAGTCATGCTAGTGAAGTTGTATCTTGTATGGTTGGAGGTGTTTTTCTTACTATTCTGCAATACATCTAATTTGGGATTGTTGGGAGATGCTCAGTTTTTTTATCATTAATAATTGTCCTCATGTCAACCATCAAATAAATAAAAATATAGTCAACATTAACTTCCCCCATAACACTATGTTATAAAATCTCCATTTGAAAAAAAAGAGCTAATAATCAATTGAATCATCATAGTCTAGTGAATCAGCAACATCATCAACCATCTCTCCCACCAACAACCCGCCCAACAACCCGGCCCCAATACCCGCCGCAGCCCCTAGCCCAAATTTGCTCTTTTTCGGTTTTTGCATATAACCCGTCGGTGCTTGGCCGGCGTAACCATATCCTCCTGGAAACCCGTACCCATACCCCACATGAGGATTAGGGAATGGTTGAGGGGAATATTGGGGTTGATATCCATATCCGCATCCATATCCATATCCATGCCCATAACCTTGGGGCGGGTATCCAGGTTGAGGTGCACCATGACAATTGGCCCCACCTACATTTGGGTTTGGATATATAGAATTAGGTTCTGATTTTGATGTGGGACCAGAGTTTGGGGAAGTTCCAAATCCCTGTACAATATTTGAACCCACAATCCCAGGACTTGGACCCACTGCAGGATATGCTATGACCGGATCATCAAGTTTCCGTTCAACGCTTTGACAATATTTCTCTCCAAATTTAAATGAAAACTCCAATTGACCCTTAAATTTACCCGTGGGGGTTTGGACTTGGTATAACACATTCTTTTCTTGATCGATCATCTCATTATTGGATTTGTCATCTTCATTTTCGGAACCAAATGTATCAAAAAGCTCCTTTAAGGGTACATATACCCGACCCACTTCCTTATCCCCAAGGGTCCGGTCCGACATAATTTGAAAAACTAAACCAAGCCGGTTCATTCGAGCGGCTGACTCATCAAATGTAAACTTCATTTCATGGTTCCACTTCGGGTTGGTCCCACCATCTTTGTCAACCGTAGTTCGTTGTATGGACCGTGGGTCCCCGGAAACAGAACCGATTACGTAGACATCCATCTTAGAAAATATATTTACATCCTTCAAATCCTTTGCATTGAGTAACTTCACCTCAATTGGTCGATGCTCCATTGTTATTATTAATATTAGTAATTTTCTTCAAAAATGAGATTTTCTTCCCCCTATGGAATTTGAGGAGGAGTTATTGGGGGGAAATCAAATAAACTTTGAAGAGAGAGAAATTGAAAGACTAAGATGATTGTATAAAGGAGATAATGGTTGGATGAGAGGAAATTATGGCAATTTAAGATGGAAAAACAAAGGAAAGTGGTTTAGATTTTTGTAATAACAAAGTTTAAGTAGAAAGCCAACTTTAGAGGGTTCCAAATGAATTGGAGCCATTGTTATTGTGATTCCCTTTAAAAGAAGATTTCACGCGTCTAAGGATAAAAATGACGTGTTATAAATTACTCGTAACAATTTAGCAATGATATTACCATATTAAGAAATAAGGAAAAACGCGTTACTTTCTTTATACCTTAAATTCCTAGCTTATTGCTAATTATATGGAAAAGAGTAGTAAAAAGTACCAGATCAAGATATTCTCCAATAACTAGACAAGAAATTTTGGATAAATACATATGTTTTTTTTTTTTTTTTTTTGAGAAACAATGTTTTTTTTTTTTTGTGCTTCATAATTTGTTGTGTTGCGCTCTTTATAGTACTAGTATTTTATGCGCAACTTTGTCAAACATATGTTGAATGGTTTGCCACTTGACAACCTGTAGTTCAAAGTTATTGCGTTTTTGGCCCAAGAATATATTCTTTGAAGATCAAATTTAAAAGCAAAACACCACATATTAATGCTAAATTGAATTCGCAAAAGTAATCTTTTCAGACTAAACCCAATTAATGGAAACTTAATCGTCTGGTCGAGTAACACGAACCCAAGCTTACGAATACTAGTGATCAACAATATTTAGTACGGAGTAATCTGTTGCTTGTTCTTACTTACAAAACGGGTCTACAAAGTTAAGTAGTTTTGTAATGAATCTATTCTTACTTCTGTTGCTTGTTCTTACTTCTTACAAAAAGGGACTGAAAAGTTTATTGTTTTTGTGTTGGGTCTATGCTTACCCTCAATCTACGCGCAGAAAATATGTGAACTGGACCAAAATATTTTGCGGAACACGCATGTTTCAACTCAATCAACCAAAAAAATTTAAAAGACCGAAAGCACAAACATGCAGCCATGAGATGAAAAGGGAGAGGAGGGAGAGGGAGGGAGAAATTGATCCACAGCCTCGAATCAGGTACACATTATATGTTCCCGTACCATGAGCTACACAAATATTCAAGCTCTCGAGTACAATTCAGCTGATATCAAGTCTCCTTGACACCATGCGCTCCTAGAGCCCCTCCCCTTCTACCCAAAACAAAACCCCTAACGAGTAACCACCCAAGCAACAATTTTGTACAAACAATTGTGCCATTGCAGCTATTTGCTCTAATAACAGGGTTTCCTAGGCAGCCCATTTCGTACCCACTGGCCTCTCACTGGAGCTGAAATGTCGTTCTTTACAATGCAACATATTCCGGCGAGTATCAATCCTCCAGATGGAAAGGTGGGCCCTTGATGATATGGTGGTCCAACGTATTTTTCAACATGTATGCACCTTCATTTTCTCATAGAGGATGGTAGGGCACATAGCCTAACATGCTCTTAACGTTGGTCACCACATCATGGCACCTTGTCAAGAGGTTCATCATCTGCTGTGAGATGTCTCTGGTGGGCTGTAGACCCTGTGGTGGTACTTGATTTTCAACAGAAGGTTGTGGAGGAACTACCCTCGAATTATCATGCAAATTATTTCTCGGAGATAATTCAACTGTATCATGTAGGTGATTTATTGGAGGCCTAATAAAATGGGGAGGATGGGGAAGGAGAGGGGGTTGCAATGGATGTGAAGAAACTGTGAACCTTTGATTCTTACTAACATCCATAGCAATAGATGACGATGAAGAACCTTCATAAGATGACAACATCGAATTCCTAGACTCCATCTTTTGGCCTTCAAGACCTCCCCTATTATCAGTACTACCTTTGACCTCAACCATGTTGAATCTCACCCGGGCTGTTCTTGCACTGCTTCCACCATTGTTGGGCACACCAGTCTCATCGCCTCCAGAAGGTTTCTTCAAGCAGGACTTCAGCTGCTGCACCGGCTGCTGTGGGGTTGCAGTGGTTATCACAGGTTTAGACTCTATTGTTGATGAATCCCGGTTTGCTGCAGGCTCATTCTGCAAGTCTTCGACCCTGCCACTGCTTGGCTGCTGAGGTTCAGCTGCTGCCACAGGCTTCACTATGAGCTTCACGTTTGCAAACACAGATTTGCTTCCCGTAGCATAGCGTTGAGCAACTTGTGCATGTTCTTCATAGAGGAAAGCAACGCGACAGGTGTTTGTTTTGTAGAAGACCCGGCTGAGTGATGTGTCCATTGGGCCGAATCGGGCAAATCTTGCCTTCAGCTCTACCAGGGAAGGGAGTGAGGAGCCAGATGGGTATTTCATAATGAGATAATGGGGATCCACCATCTTTGGAGGACGGTCCAATTTCTTTTGACGCTGTTCTGACTTTATGGGTTTTACTTGCGGGCTTTGTGTGGCAGCTGCCTTAGCTTTTCCCTCAGCTCGCTGCAGCATCTCTGGGTTCTTTAGCAGGGTTCGCTTTACAGAACTAGAGGATTTTGCTTCAGTTATTTTCTTAGCCTTCTTAGCAGCTTTTTCCTCCTGACGCTCAGATGGCATCCGTTTCCGCCCTTTCCCGGGATCCTCATGTCTGGTAGAGAGCTTCTGCAGTTTTACAGAAGATGCAGCTTTACTGTTCTCAACAGAAGTTTTCTCAGTAGATTCAGATGCAGGGGTAGATTTGATGTCCCGACCCTCCCTGAGTTCAGATTCGGCAGCAGCTGAAGCACTGGAGCTCTTCAGAAAAACAGAGGAGCGAAACTTCAGGAAAAACTGTCGTGCAATTGCAGGCCCATTTCTTTCCATACCATGGACAGGGTTCAGGGCAAGACCTCGCAAATCAGCCAACAACTGTGCAAGATCAGCCTCATTGCCTCTAGCTTCTTCCGATGACGCAAACCCCACTTGTGACGGAACAGAATTGATTGCTCCATTATCCTTCCTTCTCTGACTTACTTGAGAGTCATCTCTGGACAAGGCAGCAATCTCAGTAGGCATCCCAGCAGTAAAAACCGAATCTTTCTTCACATGCTCTATGCTCCTTTGACCATCTATTTTCCTCACTTTCTTCATCTTCTTCTCTGGACGATCAGATTTCTCAGAGATCATTTCACCTACAAAGCGTTTAGCAGTTTTTTTCTTCTTCTTTATCATGCCATCTCTCACAGAAAGTTGGCCAACATCAATAGAAGTAGGGCTACTGATGTGACTGTCTGGAACCTTAACAAGCAAACTACCTGAATCAGCTACCACCACACCACTAGAATCCAATTCTCGTGACGCAGATGGTACCATCACACCAATACCTGTAAAACAAAATATCTAATGTTAAAATAACACAGCAACAATATCATCCATTTCCCTGTAAGACAAGATTTAAAAATGAGTTCATTGCCTGCAGTTGAAGCATCTTTTGTGGTTTCAGCATGAGCCAAAGCGTCATCTGACACAGGCAAATCCCTTTTCTGGAGCACAAAAGCAGCTGCAGCTGAATCAGATGCTCCATCCTCACATGCAGAAGATGAAGAGGAGCTTGCATGACCTTGAGCGGTCTTAACTTTCCTCAAATCGGCAGCTTCATCTCTGCGCTTAAACAGGTATCTATCCTTTTTGGACAGCTCCTTTGTTTTTAAAGCTTTAGTGGAGCTCTTCCGACTACCAAGAGTATCCGCCATGACTAATGGGCCACTTAAAGGAGCTGGACAAAACACAAGACCAAACATCAGCTCCAACAGATTAAGTCAACAATTCAACAGATAATAACATGGCTAACAAACAGAAGCAGAACGTCTCTAGAGATCGATAAAAGATTCAACTATAAATTGAGATTACTAAGTCATACATATGGACATATTTCCTCACAGGAACATATGACAGTATAAGATTAATCCCTCATAAACATCGACAGGGACAGGTAAGACATATTCTTGAAAGAAATGTGCAGTGATTGCCAGTAGTCAAGTAGAAAAATTAAAAGCAAGAAAGGTTAAACTTATAACTTCTTACAGCAAAATTTTATGTTAAATCTCATATCAGGCACCTAAGCAAAATCTAATAAGTAGTTTCAGAATTGATCTAATTAAAGTTCTTCCACTCATAAATCCTTCCACACATTATTCTTCCCTTCACTTGCATCACTTCAGTTGTACCACAAAGGATCTCAGACTTGCATCATGTTCGCTGTACCAAACACAATATTAGCCTTTCATCATCTTAGCTGTACCACAAAGGATATCAGACTTGCACCAAGCTAGTATAAAGGTATTTTTTTTAAAAAAAAATCACTGATATTTGAAGATTCACCATCCACAAACCCCCAACTCTTCCACAAATTATTAAGTAAACGATACAACGATAGTGTCGAGTGGAAAATGACACCTAACAGATCACCATAAATAGATCAAACCTATTTTATTACAACCTTCAAATATAACAGAGTAAAGAGTGTTCATTGTTACCAAACAAATCAGCAAATCTAAAGGTTGATTCCCAGACAATTATCATTGCAAAAGCTAAACCGTTTTTTTTTTTTTTTTTTTTTTGTGTGTGTGTGTGTGTGTGTTGTTGTTGTTGGGGGGGGGGGGGGGGGGGGAGAGATTTGACTGAATACAAACATCTTGGTGATGGAGTAACAAGTTTTGTTTGACTGTTAAAATAGGTTGACATAAAGCTCAATTATCATGGCAAAAGCCAAACCCTTTTTTTTTTTTTTTTGGAGAGAGAGAGAGAGAGAGAGAGATTTTGGCTTAATACAAACATCTTGGTGAGGTACTAAAAGGTTTTAAAATGTTATAATAGGTTGACATAAAACTCGATTTCAATACTGTAGCTTAATTACCACAAATTGTGAGCTGACTTAACCACAAAAAAGATGCTAGATCTGTATCTTGGGTCATCCAAACTGTCAGCTACTCAATGTCATCTTCCTTATTGCTTTCAGCTATGTAGCATGCTATATGCAAGAAAAATTCTAGGTTGAATAAAGGGTAGTACATCAATAACTAGGCAGGAGTGCCTACTTCCATCTCTCCTCTTTCTAGGTGTCGATTTTACAATAGAAGGTTCAGGTAGACATTTGCCAGGTTGAACTAAGTAAAGATGCTCCATTTATCTAACAGTCAAATATGATTCGCGCTGAAAAGGTAAGGCCAATACTATTAACCTTTCATATATTGAGTGTGCCCAAAAACAGGAAGTTCTCATAATCAAAATTTTCTTTGACGAGGTATACCTTACCTGAAAGAAGTGATTCAAAAGCGAGGAAATACCAATTATTTAATCTTAGGAGATTTCGACATCAAAAATTCAAAACTCAGCAAACAAAGCTAATATCCTTTTTGTGGGGTAGGGGGGGGGGGGGGGTGGGTGAAAGGGAACTAAATGACTCACAAAAGCATATGCAATTACATAATATCCAATTGGACTGTCATAATAATACAAAAGGCATCAGCATTCTACAAGTCAAATCACAGTTACCAAAAGGTAAAACTAAGATGTAAAGTTTGTAATTCATTAAAGGTGTCAATGTTTTGCAGTGCTACCACTCATTTGCAGTATCAGCCAGCAAAGGACACTGATAGGTAACAAAAAAAAACAAAAAAAACACAAATGCCTGTACATAAAATGATAAAAGTAGGTAACAAAAAGGTCAACGGAGACAGAACAAGACTTTGGAGGGGTTCTAGTCCCAGCATATAGGGCATTCAAATGCTATCAATTGCTACAAACTAGCTTAATAACAGACAGGAAAATAAATCATTTGACATTGGTACTTAATTGACTCTCAAGAGTAATACAATGAAAAGGTGTCATCTTCTAGCAATAACACATATAGCTGCTGATCTGCAGACTCACTCTCATCATTTGCCACATGAACTATCTTTTTGCAAAGTTCATCAAAGGATAAGAACATAAATGACAAAAATCTAATGATAAGAATTCTTATGGTGCAAGAAACCCCTCATCCAAGTTAGAAATGGTCAAAATGATTCAAAAATCTTTCAGCAAGAAAGCAACAAACAATAAAACGCAAAATTATAATTAAAATATGAACAAGGTAGCCCCTTGAATTCAGGTCAGAAAAGCACCAAGAACAACTGAACAGATCATCAATAGACATGGATATTAATGGCTATATGTCCATAAATGATTCCACACACAATTCTTGAGTAACGCCAGCATGCACTTTATGACACAGATAAATCTCCCAGCATTGTTGAAGGTCATACTAAAAAGCAATTTAGGAGCTTCTTCTGTATTCAATGTAATATAACAAGAACAAATTTACTAGAGGCCAGTCATAACAGCAGCCATTTGACAAGCATTGAGGGGGCAAGGGGGTTCACCACTCACCAGTAAATAGTTACAAACACACCAAAAAACCTGACCTCAAAGCGTCAAGCCAACCAGCAAACATTCTCAGAGAACACCAAGAATACATTGATATCACTTCTTTTAATTGTTTACTATGAAGGATACTGAAAAATTCTGCATCATATTATATAATTACACACACATTTACCAGAAAGTTAAGTTTACAAGCTAATGCATGATACTAAAATCCCTACTTCACCTTCAGAAAGATATCATTTCAACTTTGGTATAATAAAACTCAGAAATTACTTCACAAGAAAGAAGGCTGAAGGCAGTTATACCTCGAGATGGCACTTTATCCAATGCTGGCAACTGGGAAGTTCGTACTGGAGACTGACTAAAAGCTTGAGCATAAGTCTCATCAAACTCTTCAAATATAGATCTGCGATATGCAAGGGTGGTAGCTTTGTTTTTAATAAAATCAAGGTTTTTACTTTCTCCACTCATTGGTGCCACAGCCAACTGCTTTATGAACGAAAGAGCATCAAACGGCTGGAAACTGTCTCTTGCCTTCCGAATTTGACTCAGTGAATAAATAGCACCAGGTTCATAATCTACAACATCAACAGCCACATAACCAGGCACATTTGCTGGACGGAAGTTGTTTGGATTCCGACAGTAACAACTTAACCCTAGAGCACTCCTCCGACTGGCCTCATCAATAGATTCCTCCACAGCCCTAACAAAATTCCTCGAAGTTGTCTGCTGCGATTTTTCTGCAAAATGAGGGTCATACGGAACAAGTTCCGTAGTGTCAAACCACCCATAACTACTATCACCAAAGAATGCAACCAACAAATGCCCATGCCTCCTTGTCCGTCGAACTGAAGAAGTAGCAAAAGCTTCATTAAACAGATGGCCCGGCCACCACGGATGAGACTTCACCTTGCCCCAAACCATATCACCCATTTCAAACCCGGAATCCAAAACCAATCCACTTCTCATTTCATCATCCCCATCACTAACACTCACATCTTTACTCACCGAAGTCTGCAAATCACCGCGATTCTCTAACCTAAACTCATCATCCTTACTATCCCTCTCCGAATCCTCATCGCCACGAACATCCTCCTGCTTCATTCCATGAACACCCACATTCCCAACACCATTTAAACTACGACTAATCCTCCCGCCCTCGTCTTCTCCATCTCTAGACACCATTCCCTCATCCTTAACCTCAATTTCTCCATCATCCTCCTCCCCATCATACCCCACTAAATTCCCAGAATCACAATTCAAACGATAACCCGCAATCGATTCCGTATCCGTTTTTGTGTCCCCGCCCAAAACCCTAACTTCATCCATTTCCCATTCAGGCCTCTCTAAAACCCCCTTTTCATCAATTTCACTAATTCGGGCACCTAAATCTATCCCAGAAGAAACCCTAATTTCCGTATTCAAATGCGAATCACTAACCCCTTCATCTGTATTTCTCTCCAAATCGAAATCGTTGTTCATTACTGATACCATAGTATATATAAATATATAAATATATAAATATAATTAATATCAACTAACCTCTAATTCAACCAAAATCAATACAAAAAATTACAGAAATTGCTAAAAAAAAAACACACCTTTAATCAATGCAGTAATACCAACATATTACGCGATAATTTGAGAAACTAAAAAAAATTAAAAATCCTAAAGCAAATGAAACTAATCTAATGAGCTGAAATTTGAAGAAAAATGGAGTTTGGTGCAAAAATTGAGTGAAATAAAACTTGGAAGTTGTGGGAGGAGAGAGAAAATGGGGGATTTTCTAGGGTATACAAGATTACATTACTGAGAGAACGAGAGACTTGTTTCAGGTAATGGTTTGGTATTATCTAAGGGGTAATATTGTAATTTCATGTCTTCGTATTGTTGCTAAGTGGCAATGCCACTCTACTCGATCACATTTTTAAAATCGACACTACTCTAGTAGACTAGTACTCTTCAATTTTTTTACACTCCGTAGTACGGAGTAATTTAATGACAAAACTAGATTTTGGGTCCAAATAATATCTTTGGTTATTTCACGATTTACAAATTAGAAATTACATTAGTCATAGGAGTACATTGTTGAGTTTAAAGGCCTGTTCTTTTCAGCTTAATTTCAGTTCAGTAAATCAGAACAGGTGCTAACATTACATCCTACAGAGTAAATTTTTTTTACATAAATTAAATTTTGTTTACTATTAAATTGTCATTTGTTAGTATACAAATCGTATAGTTTTGTTCAAAAAAAAAAAAAAAATAGTATAAAACTCGTGTAGTATGACCACATATTTTGGCCATATCTTAAAATTTAGAAAACATATCGACCTAATTTTAATTATTACCTCCGTTACATATTAATAATATGTAAAAAATGTCTAATCGTTGCAAATAATATGTAACGGAGGTAATAGAAAATTTAAACATACAAAGTACAGATTACTAAGTATTCGCAAGTGTTTTTTTTGAAAAATATATTGCTTCTGTAAAATATATAGTTTCCTTATTTATATCCATACCATTTGTTCATTACTGTACTTAACGTTCATAGTTTCATAATTCATACCATTCTTCCTAAGAAAAAATTTCTTTATATTCATACCATTCTTTCCTAAGGAAAACTTTCCCATGAATATAAAGAAATGAAAGAATGGTATGAATATAATTAAGGAAATTTCCCTTTTTTACCGTTCGATTTTACGTTATGTTTTCCTATGATACTATCTTGCTAAGAAACACACAATATTATTTGAACTCTCAATCTCTATATATATGTAATTAGGTGTATAGGACAACAATAAACACGAGTGTAACAAGAATAGTTGAGCTAGCTAATGAAAGCAAAAATTCATTAACTTTAAACATGTCGGATTGTTGTGGATGTTGTTGTTGTTGTGTTATCGTCTTAGTCACATGTATCATTATCGGCATCTTGGCGTTAATTAGGGTTGATGATTTGTTTGGGAATAAGCACGAGGATGATGGAGGTCGTCTCAACTTGGATTTACATGTCAATCCGTCTTATGATTACCTTGGGTTGACGTCCGTGGAAATCTTAAGTAGTAAAAAGTTTACAAGATCCGATTTAAACTTAACCCTCATTATGTACTCTAAGGTGCCCAAAAAGTCATTGTCTGTCGATGGTGTATCTCTCGAGTATAGTGGCAAATTGCTCATTGTATCCACAAAGACTATTTAACATTCTTATCAAATATCGAATTTGATTGAAACGATCCATAATCGAAAAAAATTAGAGAGAAGCTCTACTGTTAAGGTAGTTATGCAATTCAACAATGTTACGGCTAGTAATGCAATTGCGAAAAATTTATTGGCAAGCACAGGCAGAGAACAAGGTTTGGATAAGTTTAGCATAAAAATTTGGGGTAATTATCAAACTAATCATCATAATGATTCTCCAAAGTGTGGTATTACAATCGAATGTGAAGGAAGGTTAATTCTTCAAATCATGGCCGAGGCTAAGAGGATGATTAGTGACCCAATTTGAAAATAGTATAGTGCACCCGGGTGCACCATGCGCATGGTGCACCCGGAAAGAACATTAGGCTTATTTTAAAGAACATGAGAAAAAAAAAAAAAAAAAAAAGAACATACAAGTGTTTGAAAAAGAACATGCTACTATTTGAAAAAGAACATGCATAATAGTGTTCAACACAAGAACATGTTTGTGTTTGACAAAGAACATGGCCTCCGAGAAGAACATTAGGCATATTTTAAAGAACATGGAATAAAAAGAACATGTTAGTGTTTGAAAAAGAACAAGCTAGTGTTTGAAAAATTAACCTTGCTTGGTTATCTTCCAGTTGGCTTCAATTCATTATTATTCTTCTTTCTCCTCTAATTGTTCTTTTTTGAACAAATTGTACTTTATAGCTTTAATTATTATTTTTTTTTTTAAAAAAAACCCCAAATTCACAAAATTAAACACTTTGACTTTAAAATTATTGACGAAAAACAATTTGCATGTACAAAATTTATACTTACATTTTACTTGAATCCACCATTTGTTTAAGTTTGAAGGTTGAATTGTTGAAATAAGTTTAATTTTTTTCTTGGGTTTCACTTTGAAGATGAACAATTTTGCTATTTTGAATTTTTTTTTGAAAAATAGAAAAAGATAGAGAGAAAAGTTATGGAGAGAGAAAATGAGTACTTTGGAAATGATTTTTACCCAAATTCATTGAAATTCTTAAATGAAAACGATGGTGTAAGGGTGATTAAAAATTGACAGCAAGAAAGAGAGTGATAGGAAGGGAAAGAGGAGTGAGAAATTACAGGAGAGGAGAGTGATGGATTTGCAGTTGCAAGAAAATAAAAACATGTTAATTTTTTACCCATGTTCTTTTAAATGTACTAAATGTTCTTTTGGGTGCACCATGCGCATGGTGCACCCGGGTGCACCAACCACAAATTACCCAATTACAAATTGTTCATCCAAAATAGGTTACAATTGATCCAATTTTACCCTACTTTTATAGTTCTATACTAGATGAAGTAGTTGCTTACCCGTTTCAAATTAGTTGTTACGCTTTAATCGACACAAGTTTTATATTCCATCAGTTATTAGCCTATTAGGTGCTTCTCTGTGGTTGACAGTGGAGTATATTTTTATTTATTTATTTATTTATTTTATTATTTTTCGAAACCAGTATATTTTTAATTCAGTAGCTATATGTTGGCATGTTGCCCATTCTAGGCTAATTCAGTAATTTAAGATCAATAAAGGTTGCATATTTTTTTTTTTTTTTTTGACTGGAGCATGATTTTGAATCTAGTTGTACTCGCAAATACTACCTCCGATGCATATTACCACTACATCTTGTTTATTACGGAGTATTTCCTATGTTAATATTTCATTTCGTATTTTTTTTTTAATGACTTCTAAATTTTCTTTCCTAAATGTAGTTAAGGTCTTAAGGAAAGGCACTCAAATACCAAATCACACGGGACGACAGAAGAAAAAGAAAGATGAATAGGGAAACTCATATGATATATCGATACTATTGGATACATGACATTGTCATCATATGTATACATAGGTATAGGCTCAAATAAGTATGTTAAATTTCCATTATCCTAATTATAGCTTGAAGTTTGACCAAAAACCCCCATTTACAATAAAAAAATTGCTCCTCCAAGATTAAATTCTTGATGATACTTGTTTCGGCAAAAAATGAGCTAACTGGGTCATGGAGGGCTGCTTGTGGACCTCAGATTTGGGCCTTAAAAGGACCTGCAAAATGAACCCCGAGCCCCGGGGGCGGACCCTAGGGCGGAGCCTCCGACGCCCAAGTTAGTAGCCAAACAATGCATATGTGAGAGGAGTTTAGGGGAGAGAGTGGAGGCGTATGGTCATCTTAGATGATAAGAGTGACCTCCTTTTACCTTTAGTCCCTTGAGGGGTATATATATAGTACTCCCTCCCTCTTTGTATTAAGGGACGGAAGGAGTAGTATATGAGTGGGTTTTATGAGCTCTAGTAGCACATACGTGGGCCGTGATAGGCCATATTGATACATTTGACTTATTTGGAGCTTTTTAGACCTTTTTAAGTCCTTTAGCCTCATATGGGTAGAATTACCCTAGACTAAAATGGGTATTGGGTATGACCATTTTAGTTCCCAAACAATACTGAATTGATCAATATAATTATGTGGTCCAATACATTGAAGATTCAATTTAAAATGTCACCAATATTTTTTATTCGAATTATTTTATACAAAATGGCTAATAAATAAACTTAGCTAGCTAGTTGTAATAATAAAAATCAGTTGTTTCATCATGTAGTAGAGTATGAGCATGGGGTTGGACCACAAAGAATCATCCTATGATCTGCCTCAGCCACGATTATAACATCTAACCATCCTTGACAATTGATAAAAATATTGCACTTTTTATGATGATTAGAGACTTTAGGGTTGTAATCGCCCCAGATTTTGATGTTAATTTCATCCAAAAGACCGTGTTGTTTCCTTGCCACTAAATCTCTAGCAGTCACGTCGTTAGCAGTCACATTGCCGAGTTGCATTACTACCTTAACATTAGTACTCCGTCTCCTTAGTGACAATGTATGATAAGAATGTTTATTAATCTTTGTGGATGGAACAAGCGATTCGTCATTGTAGTCAAGAGAGAATTTATCGACGTACAATGATTTTGTAGACACTTCTGAGGAGTCCATAAACAAGGTTAAGTTTAAATCGACAGTTGTAAAATTATTACTAGTAGTAGAGATTACCATGGACGTAAGCCCAAGTTTATGAGACTTATCGATGTGATACTTGTTGCCGAACACATCAAGGTCCTTGCACCCATGGTTCTTATTAAAGACTTCATCAAATCTATTAGACGTCTTGATTGCAACAATGATACACAAGACTAAGATGATAACAAAACACCCACAAAACACAAAACATTTTGGCTTGTTTATTTGCATGGTTACTTATCTTGCAATTGCTCTCCACTTTTTCTTTTGGTTTTATACATACCCTTAACCCTTGTTTGATTATTGTTGTAATATATTTAGTGTGCAATTTAGAAAGAAATCAATCAAAAAATATATATTTTTTTACAATTCAATCAAAATATACAATTACAATAAGTCGTGCCAAATCGATAATATTCCAATTTCTCTGTTTTTTTAAAGGGGAAATTTTCCAAAATCCAAATTTGTAACCCACAATCAAGTACTTCCTCCGTTTTCTTTTACTTGCAACACTTCCCTAAAAAGGAAATTTCACAATACTTGCAACACACTATTAAAGGAAAGTTACTTTAGGGAAAAACTATATTATTTTCCTTATTTAAAGCACATGGCCCACTAAATTACACTCCTAACAACCACTCATCCCATTTTAAAGTGTATTATATCATGTGAACCCTACATTTCTTAAATACCGTGAAAAAGTGTGTGTTACATCTAAAAGAAAACGGAGGAAGTATAAAGTTGGATTTTGGGAAGCATGCATTTCTATTATGTAAAAATATCCTGCAAATATTCTTTAATAAATAGAAAATATCCTGCAATATTTCTTTAATAACAAAAATATCCTGCTTAATCGAATTTGGAAGCAAATTACGTAGCATGTTCAATAATAATAATTGATGGGAAGAATATACAATTATAATAGATTTTGTAAAAGTCTTATTTTCCTAAATGATGCATTCGTTTCATTATCATTACAACAAAGAAATTTAATTCTTTTAATTTTTTCCATTTTATAAAATTTTTGGTAGTTTAATATTATCGTCTAATTGTGTATATATACTAGTACTAGGACTAAAACACCATAAATAAACAATCAAAAGGTTGTTAAATTTAGTCGTTAAAAGTGTGTTTTTTTTTTTTTTTTTCCTACAATGCGTACGCCTACGAGTTCAGATGTTAAAGGCGCAATATCTTGGAGCTGTAAGTGTTGTTGCTGCCTTTGTGCTGTATCTTTACTTGTCATGACCGTCGTGTGCGTCGTGATGGTTATCAAACTTCATGAATTTGATAAACATGAGGATGAAATTGATCAACAACACTTGACGAAGGTTGAGGTTACGGTCAAGTCTTTTGATCTGATCACATTATCTAAGGTAATTCCGAGTGGTAACAACTCTAAAAGAGCCAATGCAAATTTAACCCTCTCAATGTACTCCTTTATAGAATCCACAATACCCTTAACCATCGACGGATTATCACTCAAATATCGCGGTGAATTACTTACTTCATCTACAAAAGTTAAACAACATAGTGTAAAGGAATTAGGGAGCAAGAGTAGTACTAATAAGGTAGTTATGGACCTGAAAGATGTGACCGTTAATAACGTGATTGCTAATGATTTATTGGCAACAATGGCAAGCATACAACAAGGTAATTTGGATGATTTTAGTATCCAATTTTGGGGTTATTACCATGCTCGTAATATTGTTGGTTCTTCAAAGTGCAGTATTACCGTCAATTGTCAAGGAAGGTTAGCTCTTCAAATCTTGGCCGAGGCCGAGTGGATGATTAGTGGTACAACTCCATGTTCATACCACACATGTTATCACTAAGCTATGCATTAGAAGTTCCCTCTTGGTGCAAGTCTCCTAAGCTTCCCTAATAAGCTACTCTGTAGTTTATATAATACTAGTTGAATTGTATTTAAATATATTTATCAATAAACTTTAGGAGCAATTTTTTTTATTATTTTTTATTTGGCATGATAATACATGCCAGGAGTATTTATACTACGTAATAGAGATTAAACATGAGGTTATTTTTTGAGAGACCATATGAATTTAAATTATAACATTATGATGGATATAGAACTTATGAAGAACCAATTCATTCACGCCCAACACATTTTGTGTCGTCAGGAAATTCCATAGCATTTGCATTTGATAGAAGAAAAAGACGACACAGTGGTACACAATAATCGTTTCAATAATTAAACCCAAAATGAAAAGAAAAAAAAAAAAAAAAAGGCTTGTATACCCTCTTAGTTCTCAGGTAGTCTTTACTCTTTACTTCTGTATTACATTACATACTACTACTACTACAGTCTACAAGCATGGTGACCCAGATGCGACTAAAGCCTTTTGTATACAGGGTTTTCCAATTTGTATTACCCCAGAACCTTCAATTTTAAACTAGGAAAAAATGTAATAATTATTATCCTCGAACCAAAAAAATAGAAAAACCGAAGAAAAAGCAAAACTGAATTTAAAAGAGCAATGAATCAATCACAAACAAAACTAACAATATTTTGTACTTCGAATCATCAAGCATCATCCTCTTTTTGACCAGGGGATCCTGCAAGCCAACCCCATACTCCACCAGAACCCTGCCTCTGCTTTGCACTTAGGGCTGCTTGCTCAGAAGCCGCCTTCTGTCTGCGCAGGAGCTCTAATTCTTTTTCCAATTGCTCCATTGTTTGTAGCTTCTGCCGTAACTCAGCAACGTCAACCTGCCAATCCAAGTTACAATTAGCAATCAGCTTTATTATGTCAGGGAAAGTCCAGCAAAGCATATCAAGGACATCAGATAAGGCTCACGATGTCAAATACACCCTTTTATATTGTCTCACAAATTTCATGATCTCAGGGTGTAAAACCTGATTTCTCAGCTACCCCCATCCCATCTAGGCATCTGTCAAACAGTTTTTTTTTTTTTGACTGAAATCTATCAAACATAGTATAACAAATCTACTCCTACATTCATGAGCTGTAAATAAAATTCTAAAGTACATAAACCTGCAACAAATTAATGCAAGCAACATAATAATATTATTTCGACTTTGGACCAATAGAACTATCAAACTTTGGGGAGAAAAGTACAATAAAACCAAAAAGGCTGGCATTACGTACCTCAAGCTTAAAACATCTAGACTGCTCAGCAGCAAGCTGACCACGTACAGATTGGAGCTCCTGCAATTCAAGATTGAAAAATTATATACTGAAACCAAAAATATAGAAAGAACTTCTGAAGAATAAGCTACTCTCGGAATTAATAATGGCCCATTGACCCAGCTAAAAATAAACAGTATTCAATGACATGAACATACAATCTTATACCAAGAACCAATAGCAAAGGATTTTTTACATCAAAGAGTAGAGTATATAATAAAAGCAAGTCTTCTTGTTGTTTGGATCTCTACGGTCTTCCACAACTCATATCATTTGGACAAGAAGATAGCTAAAGATCTTTAAGGTTTTTCACACTCGACTTGTAGTATCGAAAGGAAAAGCCAAGTCCCAAATACAACTGGAACCTCCCAATACAAGAAGTTGGAGCTGGTGGAAACAGAACCGTAGAAAGGAAACACTAGCCAGCCACTACACTATCTCAAACCCAGCAGTTTCTTGTTTTGTTAAATCAACAAAGATATATGCAAATTATGAAATTTCATTTGACTTCTATAGTACTTTATACTCCCTCCGTCAACTTAAGTTATGTACAGTGCCTGTTTGAACACATATAAAGGAAGGAGATTGGTAAAAACAAGTGGGTGCAAGGGAAAGGATACAAAAAAAACATACATATTCATATACTAGTTTATGCATGTAGGTAAATAAGTAATTTTGTGGGGTCTAGGAAGGGCAAAAGTGTATACGAAAAAGGGAGAAAGAGGAGTAGCCAACTCAAAGGAACAAAGGGGGAGTATAATTTCAAAACGCTTACTTTCTTTTCATTTTGGGGGAGGGAGGGGAAAAGATCCATCAACCAAAACAATTGGGATCAACATTACACTAACTTATCCAGCTATCCAGAAACATCAACAATTTATTACAGTTCAGGTTTTCAAACTTGATTGCAATCCCAAAGATTTTCATAATCACTATTCATTAGTATAATTTGACATTAATTAAATAAAAATATCAGCTTCACTATTCCATTACGCTAATCTCTGTCAAAGAATAGCAACAACCTACACAATCTTCCTATAAAAAGAGGATATAAATGAGCAACACAAGACATATATAGGTAATAATAAAATGGAGAGATAATGACCTTTACAAGGTCACCATTTCGATTTTCAGCTTCTGTCAACTCTTGCTTCAACTGTTGACTCAGCAACTTTTCCTGACTTATTTCAGATTCCAGCTCTTCCTTTTCTTTTATAATCACTGCTATAGAACGGTCTCCACCATTCTTGTTTTTAGTTTTCTGCAAAAAACAAGGCAGAAGCAGCAAAGAGCATATTACAGTTAATTAAACAGAATAACTTTGCAAATAGAGGTATGGAAAGAGTACAAATTTCAGCCAAGTAGTCACAAAGAGTTGGTGCATATAATCACTTTTTGAGTCTATTTATCCCCCATCAGAATAATCCCAGGAAATTACTAATACGTTGAAGTTGCTATAATACCTCTCCATCAATATTGTCCACAACAATTTCCCTTACTTTCCCATCCTGCCCTGCATCAAGTTCAGATTCCAAATCTCTAGTGGCATTTGTGGCATTATGCACAGCAGAGACACTGCCAGGTCCAGATGTATCTATCATCTTCGATTGCAACGTAGATTTGTGGCTAGGTTTGAGAACATGAACCTGCCAGAAGCAGATGATAAATATCAAGATAGATGTACAAAGAAAAATACATATTCATTTTACGTCAAAAACAAACACTTCAACAGGTAAAGAGCATACTGACCTCATTGCTGTAGCGGCCATTATAACCTCCAAAAGCAACCAGAACATCCTCCCCATTGTATGAGCCCACAACCAAGCTTACACCCTGAAAAAGAAGAAAAGGTATGACACATTGTCCTGCTCAAAGAAGCATGTGAATAAGAGCTGTTTCATTGATACAAGATATACTAGGTTCTTATGTAAATCATGAAAACAGAATAGTACAGTGTAATTTGAGACATGTTTCAATCATATAGTAAGCAGGTTACCTCACTAGCAAGGGAAACACGTCCTTCAACTGAAGTAACAACGGACCAAACAAGAGTAGACATATTGAGAACAACAGTCTCAGAGGCACCTGTCAAATATAGGAATACTTTAAAGTGCTACAAAAGATGTTAAATAGTCATTCTCAACTTCTCAAGTTGAATAAAAAAGGCAGACCAATGAAGAAAGAAAAGCAAGCCAAGTACAATTACTGTTTTTAAAAAGGATCTTCTGAAAGAGCCATATATTTTATACAGACAAAAGCCTTTTTACCATAGACAAATAAGATTACATGCACTAACACGACAGACCAAGGAAGGAAAGCAAGCCAAATAAATTACTGTTTTAAAAAAGGATTTTCTAAAAGAGATATATTTTACACAGACAAAAGCCTTTTACCGTAGACAAACAAGATTACATGCACTAACACCCAAAACTTCTTCCATGCACGAGCGCATGTGCGCACAGACATACTTGATTAATGCAGTTATTTTTTAGGACCCCAGGAGATCATACTTTCCATTTATATAATTAAGCTTTGGAGATAGTAATAAGTTCATCCAAGCAGCATCAGACATTCAGACAAACACAAAAGAAAGAGTGCACCCTTAAAATTCAGAAAACATAAGTTGACAAATACATACCACTCTTATTATCACCTCCTCCAACAATAAACCAATTTTCTCCAATAGTCACACCTGCATGTCCAGCACGTGGAGTAGGTATATCACCTTGCTGGGTGGGTCTCGACCATTCCATCTACAAGATCAAAGAGGATAAATAGATGGAGCAAAGCAAAATCACAAAACAGGGAAATCAGAGATGTGAAGGCTTACAGCTTGCAAATCAAGAACATGCAAATCATTGAAGCAAGCAGCATGAGAGCCACCACCAAAAATAAGGAGGTAACGTTCTGCATGTACTGCAGCAGCATGATCAGACCTTGGAGATGGAGGCACACCCCTATAATAATTTAACAATGTGTTAGGCTAGTAAAACTGCGAAAAAATTTCTAGATCATTATCTAACATGTTACAGAGCTGTATGTACATACAATAAAGATGGAACATGCAGTACAATGAGAGATGAGAAACTTAATTATGCCTTTGAAAATTCATACAGTCCAAATTTTATCAATATTTAACATATCCATGTCATCCGTGGCTTTGACATTTTGCACATCTTATTAATTTGACAACTAATGATAATAAGTTTGTTTTAATCAAACAAGCAAAACCACTTACACTGCATCAAAATCATCCCATGTCATGGTTTCCAAGTCAAGAAGGTGAAGATCATTTAAGAGAGTTCTGTTTGCATTTTGACCACCAAAAATAACCAAGGTGTTGCCCACAAGGGTAACAGAATGGCCCCCACGAGAAACCTGCAACAAATACATGGTCCCAGAATTTAACAAACTGCACATATATCATTAAAAAAAAAAATTATAATAATATAAATAAAAGAATCAAGCACTAGTATATAGTCACCATAAAATCAAGAAGACAAATACACAACTATCGCTTTTTAATGAATTCTAAATCTTCTATCCTTAAAAACCAATATACAATTTGAAAGGAAAGTAAAGTACCAAATAACTTGGGACAGAAGAAAGAAGAAAGATGCATAGGGAAAATCATAAGAAAATTTGGATATTGGCTCAAATAAATATGATAAATTTTCATTCTAATTATAGCACATTGAAAGTTTGACCATAAAACCCCATAGTAAGCAAACATTCAGTCAGATGCCATGTTAACCAGGTTAACCCATGGGTATAGAGTTAGGGCCAGGTAAAGAGGGATTTTAATGGATAGGACTATAATGGGCATGGACCATATTAGACAGGGTCAATATAGGGCCACAACAATATCCCAATAATTTTGTACAGGAAAATAGTTAAGTTTTATGTATTACAATTTACAAAGAAAAAAAAAAAACAGCTAATTCATATGTGCTTACTTTTTGTCTCTCCTCTTCATTTTTTTCTGATTTATTTGCCCGTCCACTATTGACCAGTTACTGATGACCCGTTTTGGTCCCAACCACTTTGACCCTTTACAACTCAACACTCTTATGACCTGACCCACTCATGTCCCTCCCAGACCCAGCCCACCGAATAACAAGGTCAAGATTGAAATGCACTGACGAGGAAAAAGGGACTCGAAAGGTTCTCAATGTTAAGACTATGAACATGAAATATAATACTGTAATCAAACCCCTAATTATGATGTCGTCACTCCAAATTCGATCAGCAAGATATCTCACTGCCATCATAACAAATAAAATCACAGAATTATTTTGATTACCGGTGAATTTCCGTATGTCTTCAGGATTGACCAAGCAGATGTTTGTGGATCGAAAACTCTCACTGTCAAGAAAATAAAAGGAAAACATTATGCATTATCCAATATATGTAAAGCATCAAAGTTTTAAGATATTTTTTCATCAGAGATTCTAGTCAAGATTTTAAAAAGCCCACATTTATTTGATTGCTCTTATAGCGCGTATCAGGCACACATCAACACCTTTAATATTTAAAGCAGTAGATTAAAAGGTCTGTCTACTTTGACAAAATAAGCCAAAATAGAAAATTACGGAAATTAGCTTCTTCCATGTACGTGTCAAAAGCTTAAAACCTTTGTCTTAACTACTACAAGAAATCCAATGTGCCAAAAATATTTAAATTTCCTCAATATTAACAAAAATGTTGGTCAGAAGAAAATAATTATATATGTCAGCAGACATGGGGTTGGCCAGTGGAAATGAGTGAAGATAAGTGAGTGCCAACACCACTGATTCTCATTAAAGAATGAACCTGAAGTGAAGCTAAGACGAGCCCCAATCAGCCCATCCCAAAGAAAAGCTTCGTCTGTCCTACTACAACAGATACAACCATTCCACTCAACTACTCAAGCCACAAAACCTACACAGTGGCTATATACATGCACCTGCAGAGTATATTCTGCTGCGATGCTGAAGCATTTTCTAATTATGATATTTTGGAAAAGAACAGGGCAAGATTGTATGGATGAATGCTTCCATAGTAACTTTTGTTGGCGCAGTGATTAGAAAGGAATGAGACATAGAATATGGGATAATTTTTTTTTTCCTTTTAAGCCTCACATTTATATATATGCTTCTCAGCTTTTCTTTGATGGTTTCACAGCCATTCTTAAAAATCATCTTCTCTCTACCCTACACCAAAAATACCCAAAGCACTTTACAAGCAAGAATTATAGTAATAGTATAGATGTTTCTCTTTCTTGCAGTAATATTCCAACATAAAATGAAGGTGGTCATCACAACTCTTCCTCTAAAGTTCAAATTAAATAGTGCTTGACCATCTATGACTATACGCACAGCCCATTAGCTGTTAGGGGAAGGGGGGAGGTCCAGTGTTACCAAACTCCACCCCCCTGTGTACTACATGTTGACAAAAGCGAATTATGGCACATAAATGGTATTTTTGGCCTTAGGTAGCGAATTGCATATCATATTGAATATGATCTCAGGTAACAAGTAACTCTGGGAGGGACCCTCTTTCTATTCCAAACTTTGAATATCATGATTTAAAACACTTCAAAAAGCCAATCCACAAAGACAGTTTTTCAAAAGATTGCAATTAAACATTCAAGGCAGTAGAAATTTATGGGTAATGTTCTAAATCCAAAAATATTCCAAAATGATTTGAACCTTGGATTGTCTCAAAAGGATCCTTTGTATGCCCAGCAACTGAGAGAAGCTTGTTTTCCCATGTTATCTGCAAAAACCAACAGCTGACATCAATTTTCTTCTGCACTAAATGTTCAGCATGGCATATTGACATCATATTTTTGACACAGCTCCAATACTGACCAACGTATGACCCGCACAAGGGATAGACGGGATACAAGACTCCACTTCTGTAGTTTCAGCTCCTTTCTTGACCTCCACTCTGGACCAGGTCCAAGCTCTCATATCTAAAACCTATTAAATATTGATTTAGTTAACAAAACACACATGGGGAGTGGGCCGAACAAAATGAAAGGTTTGAACCTTATAGTACCCAGTAATGAGAGAAGACAAAGAGGAGATTCAATGATTTGCAGGATGCTCCAGTTTACACCAATGCAGGTATGTAACTAAAATTACCTGAAGATCACTAAGATACCGGCCATTGTAATTTCCTCCATAGACATACATCTTCTCCCCTAAAACAGCTGATCCATGCTGCAAATTTAGAATCCAATCTTTAGATCAAGTTTGAACAGGAGAAATAGAAGGTACACCTACCCTTATAAATCTAACCCTTTGTATAGAAGGAAGAGTGCACAATATAACAGATGTAATATAGACCACTATCATAAGCCAATACCTCATATCGGGGTTTAGGTCGTTGGCCAGAAACAGGAGGCGCAACCCATTGGTCGTAGACACTAATTGATCCAAGACCTTCAGATACAACATCCTTATCCTCAGATTCTACTACTTTTCCATTTTCAGAGGAAACTGTCTTTATCTCCGGATGAGCATTGCCATTCTCAACGATTTCCTCACTCTTTGAGTCATGCTAAGCCAAGGGGAAACAGAAATAATTAGAAGGGTTCAGAAGAATAATTATACAGGTAATTAAATATCATATTACAGATGGAGCCTTAATACTGAACAAAAGTGCCACCACAATAGTTGTTTCAGGATGCTTTCTTCAGCTCTCAAAATGTTCACACCAAGTAACCATTTGAGAATATAAAAACAGATACCGGACAATCAGTCAATCACACAGAGGGTCACAAAATTTTCATAATACACAAGGGCAAACCATAGTAAATGCATAGCACCAAAAACTAAAGATAATGCAAGGCACTAAAAACTGAGAAGGCAGCTACAATGTAATTTCTGAAGAAGATATTTTGTTTCTTGCTTTCAGTGTTGGGTATATGAAAGCATCGTTAATTAGGATGTTTAATACTTTAATTCATGGTTATATACATGATTACATGTAGGCACATGAACCTGTCAATATATGAATGCCTACAGTACCACAATAATGGTTAGTACTTTTATTCATATATATGACTTTAACATTCCCTGGAAGTTCCAACCTTTAATTTGTGCAGTGTTTGCAATTGAAATAAAGTACTGATAAACACAATCAGGGGTGGGTGGAGATCTATGTTGCTCGGAATCTTCATTTCACCTCAAATAACCATGTCTGACCCTTAACACACTGATATCTCCAACACTTCAATTTGTGCCAAAGTTATGGAAGAATTTCACAAAACAGCCATGTCAGACACATGCTCATGTCAGACACATTCACCCAAGAATGAGTAACTTATGTGGAGCAGTGGAGATCGAGATACATTAATACTTCTGTTAGAGCTTGAGCATCACATTTTGATTTTTTTTTTTTTTTTTTTTTTTTTTGCAGCCTTCTAACACTAAGTCCATTTAAGAATTGCAACTTATATCGTTACATTATAGAACTACTATTATAGTTAAAATTAATTACTTCCTTGGTTCCCAAATAAAAGTCTCATTTTTCCCAAAATATTGCCCCTCTAAAAAAACTCATTTCACCTTTATCTTTTTTTTTAAAAATTTACTTTTTAATCAACCAAATCCCACTGTCTTGTTTTTACATACAAATTAAATCAACAAAACCCCACTATGTTATTAAGTTTTATTCACCTTCTTAAAAAGTGTGTAAAAGACAAATGGGACCTTTATTTGGGGATAGAGGGAGAGTGTGTATATTAAATTATTTTCTTAAATAAACTTTATCAAACAAATTAATTAAGCATTAAATATGAGTAATAATGGCCTAAGAGTATTGTAAGTAAGACATGGGTGACTAATAACTAATAGGGTATAATCATTGTTACTCGAATTCTTCATTTCACCTCAAGTACCCGTGTCATACCATCGACACTCAAACGTGGGTAGGACACTTAAACACATCTCTTTAGTTTAATAATAATGGAGAACTTTCACACAATAGGCGAGTCGGACACTTGGGCACGTACCTATACCACAAAAAAATCCCGAGTTCGAGTAACATAGGGTATAATAGGGGTGAATTTTGACTAGCACATTGTGGGGAAAATATTTATAGAAAACAAGGTGTTACTTTCCGTCTCATGGCATGAGACTATCTCGTACAAGATTTTTCCATTAACTAAATTTGCAAGTTTAACATCTACATATTTTATTTAATACGTAGCACTAATTGTCAAATTTTACAAACTTAGACCTTTGCTCATCAAACAGGAAACACTTTTTGATGGAGAGACCGAGAGAGGACAAGGAATGCAAATTATTCATTTAAGGCATATGACAATCTGAAAATATACAAGCCAAGGGAACTCACATTCATTTGCACGTCAACAACTGCATCCGACACTTCAGCTCTTGAATACCAGCCTGGGTCCTCTTCCTATAAAACAATATAATGCACCAGACAATCACATTGAATTCTTGATATAAATTGATTTCTACAGCATACGGCATAGAAAAGTAGGCAAATTAAAACCTCTAAAATCTTCACAAATAGGCGCATGGCTTCTGCAGGTGCCATATTACCAAGACCACTCCAACTGGATACATGAAAAACAAAGAACAACATGAAAGAGCATTAGTAAAGCGAATGAACATATCTTAATCATCTATATGGTCTTCCAAGTAACAAAAACAAATGTTAGCATCAACACGAGGTATTATTAAGTTATCAGAACCATGTGCAATCCAAGGATAAAAACAGGACCAACTTGGTAGACATATGGCCTCCTTAATTAAAGATGTTATTTTGTCAATGCTGCATGAATTCAAAAGGCTACATGTCTACAACAAACCTTTTCCATTTGCTTAGCTCAACAGGACTCCAAGAACTTGGTTTCGGAACGTTACATGGTCCAACAGTAGCCTGTAACCAAAACAGATTATAATTAAAATCGAAATTGAACCCTCGCCAAAAGCCAAGGTAATCAACAACAAGAAACTCTGGGACAAAACATCCAAACCCAACCAAGATGCATAAATCAACCTAAAAGGCACAGCACACTAACTCTCGAAGACCTTGCCAAATATTCACAAGCTACCCTATCTCTACTTTCTACATATTTTAATGGTTGCAACTATTATATGATATGTAGTACATTAGTACATAGTCATAAGTCAACATTGAGCTATATGTAATGTACTATTAGATTGACAAAAATTTCCTTCCGTTTGTTTCAACAATTCATTTCTCCAAAAACCTCCAATTTTGACATCACATTTATATTTACACTAATATTACATCTTCAAACGCATCTCAAAATCACTATCAGTCCCTATTGGTGCAATTCTTCAACTCAACAATATGACATCATCACATCGAACATCTCACTCAATTGTATATACATTATCCCATCCCCTACGCCAATTGCGATAACAATGTAGATGTTTCCACTCGACCCTCAATCCGATACGATACAGCTATCTCCTACTCCACACAGTCCAGCATTAATCGGAATTACAAACAAGTATAATGTGCCATTTCAATAAAGAAAAGAGCGGCTTTCGATCTACGGCACATGAACAATCCAATGCCAAACCTAAATCACTAAACAAAATCAAGATCGTAGTAAAATTCAATCACATCATTTGATCGCAATTCTCAACACCTAAGAACACAAATTCAAGAGCTGGAATTCCAGAAACACAAATCAGATCCAACTACAATCCAATCAAATCACACGAAATTCCAACACAATGCACAAATCAATCAAATTACAAACAAATCCAAATCAAAACAAAAACAATCACAACCAAAATTGAACAACAAAAATGGAGGAACTACGACCTGTTGATAAAGACCATAAAGCAAAAGAGCGGCTTCATTGTTAAACTTAGAAACAACGGCGTTAGAGGCGGAGGAATCAGGAGATCCGGCGAAACCGACGTAAGAAGCGGCAGCGTAGAAGCGTTCAGGGTAAGCGGGGCCAGTGCTAGCCCTCGCCATTGATGAATACTGCTGCTACTGCTGAAGATTGCAGATCGATCGCAGTGGAGAATTCAGAGAATGTAAAGGAGGAGGAAGAAGAAGTAGTGAAGGAGAAGAAATGGAAGGAATAATAAAAATAGGAGAGAGGAAAAAAAGAGGGTGTTTGGTAATAACAGACGGGGGTGATCGTTTGGTGTTTGGGTGTGAGGGAGAGAGGTGTTGTTCCTCTTCTTTGCAACTTGTCGGCTTACAAAATATGATAATTTTTTGTTGTTTGAATCGGGTGACAATAATGATGCAAATGAGATTTGATATTGATATTTCTATATGAATTTCGGATATTGGTGTAACATATGACTTTTAATAGACTTTGTGTATATTAATATTTGTGTATATAGAATAGAAGAGTAATAATTGACATATTTTAGTGGAGAATTTCTCAAGCTCTAATAACTTGAGTTATTAATGACTCTAATAATGCATGTCGGTATAAAATTGTAATTTGATGTACCAACAAAGAAAACTATTAATAATACCCACAAAGCATTTTGTGTATGTTATTAATACAAAAGTATTTTGGTATCATATTATACTAGAGTTATTAATGACTCGAGTTATTAGAGGCAGAGTGTTTAGGGTAATTTTACCCCGCCACGTGGTCTAATCAGAGGATGACACATGTCAGCCCTAGGATGGCCCAAAATGGACCAATCCTTGCTTGACACGTGGCACTCCAGATAACTGGGAGAAAAGGCGGCCTTCATGGCCCAAATCCCGAGAAAGCCGTAAAACGGCGCAGCCCACCAATGATTAGGGCCCGATGACCTAATCAAGGGCACAAATCCCGAGGACCCTGTAAATAGGGAGATTTCCCTCTTTTGTAGGGCACGTTTTACCATTTATTACACACTGACTCTTTGATAGGGACATCTTGAGCTTGGAATCCGAGCAGATATCCACCTA
This sequence comes from Chenopodium album, assembly GCF_948465745.1. Lineage (NCBI taxonomy): Eukaryota > Viridiplantae > Streptophyta > Magnoliopsida > Caryophyllales > Amaranthaceae > Chenopodium > Chenopodium album. The sequence continues at coordinate 7,434,151 of NC_137855.1, forward strand.
AATTTCCGCACCTTTTTCAGTCCCTTCAAGTTACTAACTTGATCGTCGGAGGCGGAGCTCCTACCACCCGAAGTCTCCGTTTGTTTTGCAGGTACAGCTCGCACAGGACCAGTCGTTGTGGCGTAACTCTCCCAAGGGACAAAAACACCCAAAACACAGAGAATTTTTCATTTTAGTGGTAAGGTTTTCATCACATACCTTTGATATTAGGAAATCAAACCTCATGAGAGGCACATGGGGTGGGAATTTTGAACTGGTGAGAAGCAATTTTATAACTACTAGCTGTCAAAAAAAAAATTATAACTACTATGATAGAGATGCAACACTTTTTTTTTACAAATTTTTTTTTACAAAACCCATCAAGGAAAGCTTATATTTATAAATTTGATGAGGGCTACATCTAGAGTGTGCTTCGGGATTTCATCATTCCACACTATGAGTCTAAAACAATTTAAATAGTGGTCACAAATTATACCATTGAAATTTAAATTTGCCAAAAAAAAATGACCAAAATACTTCCGTGCCAGAATGGCAAAATCCCTCTTTCATCATATGGTCCTCACTCAAACTCGCCATATGTCATGCTAATTCTTATCAGTTGTCTACATGACGGACAATAAAAGCTAAAATGTGAATTTTCAATGTCTTGTATTAGTTTATTAAAATATGTCATAAACGAATTTGTTTTGTACAACTTTTTAAAATGAATTTTATGATGTAAAAATAACATATACTTCGTATAAGATATTTTTTTAAAAGTTATAATCTATTTTATACATAAAGAATATTAGAAGTCCTATCAGAGATAAAACTCTAAAATAAATTTTTTATCCTAAAAAATCTATCTGATTTAGCTTATCTATTTTATACATATTGAATATTAGAAGTTCATCATAAATAAATATCTAAAGCTAATTTGTCGTCTACGTGGCACGACCCTTAGCAACAAATTGAAATGCCAAATGTCATTGTTTCGTGACCTAGCTAAAAGTTTAGCTTTATATGTTTAGCTTTATATATTAGTTATATATATGATATAATATAAAATTCAAGTTTTTTTTATTTTTTTTTATTTTTTTTTTTTTTTTGAAAAGAAATACAAGAATTTGTTTCATTTAAAATACCGATTTGTTTTATAAAAAAATATTGCTAAATTAACATTGTAATTCATAATCCAGTTAAGTAAAAACCGTGTGTTGCACAGGCTTGTTTTTATTTGCAATCTTCGTAGCAATGATTTATATAAATTTCTATTTTTCTATATATTTTTTTACCATTAATTTATAAAATAATTTTATTTGTGGTTTTTAATCTACATGGTATTAAAATTTTAGATTTATCAAATCTAACTTGTTACTTTTATCTAGGTGGCGATATAATTTTTTAACTCAAAACTAAAATACAAATCTTTTTTCTTATTGGTCAAAATAAGAATATTTCTTACGCGGCATTGCGAATGCTCTTCAAAAGTGCGTACTTTATTTATATAACTAGTTTTGTGCCAGGCGATGCCCGTATTGTCCTAAACATTTTAGCTTGAATGTTAAATATGATCATATATATAACCTCTTTTGATATTGTAGAATATTTAGACATACGATATCATATCGCTTACATTTATATAATAGAGTAATTTTTAAATTTTATTTGTAAATAGAAATAATGTTATTATTAACTTGATATTTTTTTTATTGCACTTAAATTAAATCTAATAAACTGAAAGTATTTTTACCAAACTAAAATTATTTTCTCTTATTAAAACTTATTTTTACTGATTACTTTTTAAAATGAATTTTATGATTGAAATAGTACTGAGTTATAAGATATTGATTAAAACTTATAATTAATATTGTATTATTTATGAAATATTAGACATATCAATAATAAAACATTAGTGATATGATATTAGATTAGATTATTGTCCCTATAAACTTCATAATTCTATATTAATATATGATTTTTTACTATCATTTATAACTAGATTAGATATCAAGGCACAAAAAGCCCATTCTTTTGGTGGAGTACTAGGTTAGCACCCGTGCGATGCACGGGTTTCACAATAACTTATTTTTGGATTTTTGTTTTCACATTTTTTTTTTTGAGTTCAAAATGTTCACTTTAATTATTGACCTCAATTATTATGCTAATAACTTTCCTAAAAAAAATATTATGCTAATAACGCTTTTTTAATCAATATCAATTTTGTTGTTGTAAAAAAAACATAAAAAAACAAAAAAAAACAAACAAAAACTATGCTAATAACTCCTAAAAAGACTCCAACAACCTAATATCAACATAAATTAGCAAATAATAGATTCCTTTTTTAATTAATTACCTAAAAAATAGTAATTATCTATTTAAAATTAATAAGCATTTTGTTTCAAAAAAAAAAAAGCATTTGAGCGGAAAATCTTTTCATAAGATAGCGCCACGTATACAACTTTAGAAAAAGATGACATCAGCGGTTGCTACTTTAGTATAAGTTATAGATAGATTGTGCATATTCTAGAGGCTTTTAAAATAATCAAGCAAGGCCATTACTTGCTCTTGATGTCTCTAGAATAATATCCTACTTGAATGTTCTAGAGCATTATTGACGACATTGGAAATCATTAGAATATAATACATGGTTCGTGAATTTTCTAGAACTTTATGGGTACAAGAATGATGGAGGAATTTCTAGAATATTCCAGCCATTTTTTCCAAAGTCCATCCCTAAAAATATAGGTCATGGGCATTAAATCACTTAATACAACACAACATAAGAAGTCATACCATACACACTAGCCTTCCTACATACTACACCTCCTTGTACTATACACTTATATACGGATCCACATTTCCTATCTTGTAATACTATTTTGTAAGTACTTCACAAAAGCAAGAAAATTTGTAGAAGTGATACATGTCGTTCCTTGGAACCATCCCAACAGATCAATTAACCATAGAATACTAAAAAGATGGTGTCACTGAGCTTAAGAACCTCTAACTATTCTACCTCACCCCCTCCTCCACAAACACACATCTTTCATAAGATTCACAAAATACAGTGATAAAGAATTTTCCTATGCCTTCCAGAGAGAGAAATTAAAAACTAATTTATCTATATGATTCATGAAAAAGTTTTCGAGAAAATCACCCAACACTTTAATGAAAAAAGATGCCTAGGATAACCAACTTAAAGCAAATTAAGTCTAACAATTGATACCAATTTTCATTACAGTTCAAAGAAGACATTTACTTCAACCAATTCAATCAACCATACCTTCCAGATCAATGGGCAGATCTCCAATAGGAATCTTGTAGACAGTGGCTCTTGAAATATCACATTGTGATGTGAGGGACCCAAAAGGAACAAACTAGATCAACACACCTTTTTTTAAAAGTTAAAAAGCAACGCATTAAATAGTAAGCCCCCTCACCACCACCACCACCACTTCAAAAAAAAAAAAAAAACATTTAATGCATATGATAACAAAAATTAACTCCCTTTTCAGCATAATATAGGTATATAGCATTAAAAAAAGAGGTAATGATACATAACAATTAAGTTTTTAAGAAAAACTTACATGCTTGTTGGGTCTATGTTGCCAAATGAATAAGATATAACACGACCGGATATGAATATCCTACATGCTTGGTTATGAAAGCATTTCCTAAAGTGAGGATTATGTCAATCACAATCACATTATTTAATGTCATTTAAATAAGGGTGATGAAGTCTTAAAAAATGAGGGTGAAGGCTTACGGAGCGACAACACCTCGTACATCAGATGATTTGCTAAGGCCGGCTTCATTTAGCCATCCTTCAAGTTCTTCAGCTAATTTGCTAGCTGAATAAGAGACATAAAATCTGCTTAGAAAAGACAAACACTTAGAAATGACCAAAGACAAGAAGATGTACTCGTATAGACCTTTTAAATGCAAGGCAAGATTATAGAACAAAAAATATATATAGTAAAAAACATTAAATATAATTCGAGAAAATAATATCAAGCACATAGAAGTCTTGAACCATTTATCTTTTACTAGTTATAGTATATTATAATTATATATATTCGTAGTTATATAACTTATATGTGTGCAGCCCCATTTCGGAGATTTTGGTTAAACAAGACAAAAATACAAATTGGGGCCTGGTTTTTCAATTGTGTCTTAAATACAAGTAGAAGCAACATAGAATGGATACTGCAATTGTAACAACACCTTTCTTGTAGACAAGCAATGGCTTGTTGTATGCATCTAGATAAGGACAACCTTAGAAGCAAACATTCAAATTTTAAGCATTGAAAAAAAGCATCAAACACCAGGAAGCCAAGAATGTCCTAGAAGATGGGTACCACAATCCTCTAAATTATTGACTTTTGGTGGCATCTCAGCCCTTTTTTGGTCAGTACTAAATTATAGAGACGAAAGTGAAAAAAACGAAAAGAATTACAACGGCCTTCGGTAATTGGTCACCCGAAATTCCAAATGCATATAACACAAATACAAGATCCATTCTCAAAGTTAGTGCTCCAATAAATAAGCATGCATTTATCATGTCTTTAACTATTCCTTTAAAAATCTGTTTTCAGGTTACGACTTACGAGGTCTGCAATTTTACACATATTTCAGCATCAACTTTATTCGAAAGGAGGGAAACCTCAAGCAGGATTCTAATCTCTATGTTCTCGAACATCCTCAATACTGAGTAACTCATGTAATCAAGCTTCTTAGTTTTGAACAGCCGCTGCAAAGCACTAAGACAAACAAGGCCTCCTCCCCTTGTTTTGTGTCAATGCGATGCCCGGGTTGTTTATTGAATTTTAAGATAAACTTTTATCTATATGTCAAATGTTAAAATATATCATTAATACAAATTGATGCGCTTTTTGTGACAATTCAAATAATGTAGTATGTAAGACTAATAATAATATTATTGATAAAGCTCGAGTAAAAACATTATTAAAAAAATAGCAAAGTAAGTTTAAAATATTAGAAATTTCTACTTGACCTATGGCCTGAAGTGACCAGACTCGTAATGACCCTTGACTCGACCCGATTGATAGATCTACATACTTTCAATCGTTTAGAATTGATTATATATTCCTCAAAAAAAAAAAATTAATGGATGTTAGTTGTACGTTTTGAACTACTTCTGTCGCTACAAAAAAATTTATAATAATTATTGAGAATTATAATCTAATGTATGTTTTTTTGAATAAAATCATAATTTAATTTGTACATATATTGATATTTTATTGAAAATTAAACTTTAAACTAATGATTTTATCCTAAAATTCTATCCAAATTGTATTGAAAATAAAAGTTTTAAACTAACTTTTTTTATACTACAAAGGCTATATTAGGACTTGCTCTCTTCAACTTGTTTTAGGTACTTATTACTTATTCCTTAATAAATTCATATCAGATCAGATCAAACCAGAAACATTCAGATCAGATCATAATTTTTAATTATCATTTAATTATTGATAAATATCGTTAATTACGTATTTTAAAAAGTTTATGAAAATTATATATTTGAAAAGTTCATAATGTGATGAATCTAATAAGATCCATTTTGACAATGTTTTCCTTTATAGATTAGTATTAAAATGCGGCCAAAAGTTTAGTCAAATTATTAAATCAGATTAAATCTGTCCAGATAAAAAAAATTCAGATCAAACCTTAATAAAATCAGACCAGATCTACTTGTTTCAGGTAAAGAGAACAAATAGAGATGGCAATGGATTGGATTCGGATCGGGTGGAGCTTCACCCACATCCATCCATTACTCTAATCGCTCCATCCATATCCATCCATCATCCGCTTCACCCATCATCCATATCCATCCGTCCATCATCCGCGGATGAAACGGGTGGAGCGGATAACTAATGGAGGAGTATTAAAGTTGAAAAAAAACTCACAAAAACTTTAATATTTGGTTATTTGTACAATAGTTTTATTAATTTTATTAATTAAAAAGGAAACAATAACAATATATTGTTTGAAAAATTAATTTGCAACAAAAAAATACATAAAATTTTATTGCACATTTCATGTTTTATTATTAAAATTCTTAGATTAAAATATTAATATATGTTAAACGGGTGGGTGGATTGGTAGCGGGTGAAAAAAGTATCATCCTTATCCGATCTGATCCATCACCCGCTTCTCATCCATTTAATTCGGGTTTTCGTCCATTTATTTATTGCGGGTGGAGCGGGTTAGTGGATATCCACTTAATATTGCCATCCCTAAGAACAAGTCCTACATCTATCCAATTTTTTATTAAACAAATAAATAGTATTTTTACATTGCCAACGTGGTGCGACACTTGGCAAAAAGTTGGGACGCCAAGTGTCGCTGTCTCGTGCGATGGCAAAAATTTAGATTTATACTTCGTATATTAGTGATGATATGATATGATATGATATAATATAAAATTCAAGTTATTTTTTTTTTTTTTGGAAAAGAAATTCAAGCATTTGTTTCAATTAAAATACTGATTTATTTTATAAAAAATTACGGAGTATTGTTTAATTAACTTAGTAATTCATAGTTCAGTTAAGTAAAAACCGTGCATTGCACGGAACTTAAACTAGTTTGATGGAAAGAGCTAGAGCCCATCAACTTGACTCAAGCGGCCCAACCCGACTACGTAGATAAACCCAAAATTTTGGTCCAAAGTCTACCTTTTTTTTTTTGGTCCAAATTCTAATTTTAACTCTCAGTAAAATTGGACCTCTTCTGCACTTCATTGCCAGGAAATTGAGACTCGGAGATCAGGTAATGCAAGGTGAGTTCTACATCTTATGAACAACGCAACATTTTTACTGTATGTATATTTATTTAGCACTAGTTGTAATTCTTTTGCTTTTTTTATTTTTATTTTTTGTATTGTCTTAGATTAGATTAGAATTGAAGGTTATGAATTTATGAAATTGATTTTAATTTTTCTTTTTTAGGTTGATTATTTACATATTATATAATGGTGTGAATAGAAGTTGTAATTAATCAACTGTTATCCTTATTGCATATAATTAGCTTATTTGGTTAGACGTTTGTTTGTTAAGCCTTTTTGTGAATTTGAGTACTTGTTAAACGAACAACGTGTTTTTTTTTTTATTTTTATATTGGTGTCGTTCTCTAGTTTATTAACATGGCACTATACAGCAGTTTGATTAAGCATGGGCCACATGACAGTATCCAACAATCTAGTTAGGCATGACATTATTCAACATCTGTAGGAGACATTGACACGGTTGAACTGAACGGTAGGATATGCTGCACGAGTGCCTGCACCAGAGGCGCATTTGCAACCATTGTACCCATTGCCTGATGCTTTGTTTACTTGGTTTAATCTGAAATACAAGCAGACAAGCAAGAAGTTACAGTTTGGTGAAGAATCTGTGATGGCTAGGTTAGAGGTTCATTACCTTCCAAACAAGATCACAATGGTTGCAAATGCGCCTCTGGTGCAGGCACTCGCGCTAGGTAATAGCTAGCTGCTTAGAAGCTTCAGAGAATTAGTCGTTTCTTGTATAAGAGGAAATTGTACAGCCATATTATCACTTGTCTGGTGATATTTGTAGCTCTTCCTAAAACATTTAAGATGAACACTTAAGACACAGTGGAAAATTCCGGATGCAGAAGCGACCTCCTATGGATGAGCATGTGGAGCTATTTCAACAAGACAATCCTTGTTAGGGAGCAACCTTCAATGGTCAATTGTGTCTGGATGACTGAAAAATTTGCATAGAAAAAGAATGGCTTGATAGATGAAGATCACTGTGTAAATGTGAAATAGGGCCAGGCAATAGAGGAATAATGGCTTATCAGATCTCTGGATACTGTTCAATTTCTAATGTAAATACAGTACAGAAAAGATAACAGGCAGAGTTTTTGATTTATTTTTCCTCAAATGAGCCTTATGCTTGACATTAGTTATCAAAGAAAGATATATTCTTTAATGCATTATTGCTCTACATTTTTGGTCCCTGGTCTAGCTAGTTTGTTTTTTTATTTGTTATTTTTGGAATGCTGATATTGGTACTTCTTTCTCATGTGTTTTTCTTTGGATGCAGAAGCTTAACGCCTTGTCTCCTTTTCGTGAGGAATCAATTTCCTGTAATTGGATTTCCCTTCTTAACCAAAGAGCTCCTTGCTTTATCTGCTGTCCTTGACATGTCCCACGGATGATGGCTTTGGTTGAGTCCAAAGATCCTCTCGATTCTGATGCATTTATGGAACTGGCAATACAGGAAGCAAAAGCTGCTCTTCGCAGACTTGAAGTACGAGTTGGTTGTGTAATTGTCGAGAGTAGGAAGGTCATTGCAGCAGGAAGTAATCGTACTAATGAGACACGAGATGCTACAAGGCATGCAGCGATGGAAGCTGTCAATGGCCTTCTACAGCAATGGCAAAGAGATGGTTTGTCACAATCTGAAGTTGCTAAAAGAATATCAGAGTGTGTCCTTTATGTAACATGTGAGCCATGCATTATGTGTGCAAGTGCCTTGTTATATCTTGGATTTAAGGAAGTGTATTACGGATGTAGAAATGAAAAGTTTGGAGGATGTGGTTCAATTCTTTAACTGCATGCAACCAGCTGCACACAATCAAATAATGCTGGAATAAGTGGTTTTAAATGCACTGGTGGAATTAGGGCATCGGAAGCAGTTTCTCTTTTCCAAATCTTCTATCAACGTGGAAATTCTTGTGCTCCCAGGCCTCATCGAGCTGTAGTTCAACCCTAGCACTTTGCTCTTATTGATTGTCAATTCCTTTTGAGATGTCTTCATTGCTTTTATAATGTATGTTTACTGTAATTGTTAAGAGCTAGTGGTTTGAGGTGTGAAATTTGGAAGATTGAAAACTGGCTAAATGCATTATTCTTGTGATTCATCTTCAAATAAGTCTCAATATCTGGAATGCTTATTAGCTTTTAAAGATTTGCATAGCTAGAGCTTGGAAGGTGGTATTATTATACATGCACTCCAAAAACCGAGCATGTGGCTGATTGTTCCTTTAGCTGAAATCTATATGCTCCAGCTCCTTGATCGGGATTAAAAAATTGGTTTCCTGGTGGTTTTATCTGTTCTGGAGTGGGATTTTATTTACGTCAAAGAACCTTTTTGCTTCTATATTAATTGGATGAGCTTCTGTTCCCTTTTGGGACTTCCTTTCAAAATTTGGATGAGCTCTAGATGCACATAGTATAAAGGTATGTTTGTTTTCAATACAGCTTACTTTCTTAATCATGCCATATTCCATTGTGCTGTGACCCTGGAGTCTTGGAGAAGGTGACCCCTAATTACTGGTAGCTCAAATTGTTTATAGTTACTTCTCCTCTCTCCCATATTACAGTCTGATAATTTATCATACACATATATAAGATCTTCGGAGAAGATTTTTATTTCTATCACAAAGCTGATTTTGGCGGTAGGCATTTCCTTTTTTACTATCTCTTAGAATATATGGCTCTGTGTTTGTGTTTCTGCATTTGTGAGTGATTTGTGTCCACTTGTCTATGAACATATATGTTTCTCTTTTTTTATACTATTGAGAACTGATTCAGGTTTTCACTATCTGGTAGATGCTGGGAATTGTGTAGTGTGTGTGTGTGTGTCCACATGTCTGAAAGTATACGTTTTTCTATTTCACACTCTTGAGAACTAATGCATGCTTTCACTATCTATTAGATGCTTGGAATTGCGTAGGGAAAAAACTAAGGACCGTGTTATAGCAGCTGGAACTCTTGCCATTATGGTGTATCTTTTTAGGGTATCTGTTGTCCTTGTCCAAAGAATATGATTTAACCCCCTGTTCTGTGGGCTACAAGATTGAGGAGACTCCTGATAGTCCTGAGTAATATGGATTTTTTGAACCTATAGTATAGGGCTATACTCAGTTACTCACTGGCCTCCGTCAATCTAAGATTGCCCCATTGGAGTATGGGTTTTTTTTTTTTTTTTTTTTTTTTTTGGTTGAGTGGAATTGATGAGAAAAATAGAAAATATTGATTGGACTAAAAGTAGTGTATGTGAGAGTAAAGTCGGGGCAATCTCAGAGCGATGGAGGGAGTACATTTTGCAATTTTTAACAATCAATCTGCCGATTCTGAACATGCTGCTATTCAGAAATCAGAGTTGTTCCTGCTATTGTAGTTTTTGTTTAGTTGTTTTAGGGCATGGCACATAAGTTAATATGCCACTCATTTATTTTATTATTATAACCAAATGTTCACTATGCTAGGACTACTTCTGACCTTGGATAATTGCTGTTTTTATTTAGTAAACGAGCAGTTGCAACTGCATATGTTCTTGTATATTTATTATTTTGGAAGTCTGCATTAATAATGTGTATGTTACTAACCTTTAACTTATAATATTGTTATGGCTTCTCAGTTAAGATATGGCATCATTGTGGAATTTCCTTCTGATATTCCAAGGTAAGTACAGCTCAATCAGGTGTTTCTCATAAAGGTTCCACTTGTTTATTTCTTGCCTCTTTTTGGTGGAGACCGAAGAGTGGATGTTTAGGTATCCCTATCCCCTTTCAACACCGTTCTTCAAAAGGAAGGCAAGAAAGAAGTAGAAATGATCATACTAAAGGTTCTTTTGTTGCCACTGATACTTGATGATTTGCTTTATTAATTCTGTCGTTTTCGGACTTGTTTCTTATGATTTGAAGTAAAGAAGGGTATCAAGTTTAACATTTGAAAAATCATCCTTTAAAGAGAAAGGTAGAAGAATCAAAGCTTTGAAAGTTGCCTTGCAATGTCTCAGTGCTTTTCGATGGAACCTCAGTTTGCTTAGTGCTATTGTACCTTGAGTTTGCTTTTAATTTTTAACTTATTTGCTTTTTTCAAAAGGATTTAGGATATGCTTGGTGCAATTCTAGATCGTGTGTTTGAAGTTTGAACCCCACTGTATAATATGGCAGAAAGTTAACCTTCATTGATAATAATTTCGACTGCATCAGTGGAGTAAATATGGATTTTACACTGGCTACCTTATTTAGGCGTGTAGAGTGCATACCCGTGACTGGAAAATACTGTAAGAGTTAGCTTAGTTCTCTCTCTGCAGAGAGGACATCTGAATGATAGTAGTACTGGAATGCTTTTTGTTTATTTTTATTATGTTGCTATGAATTTTATCTGTGTTGCTTGATTTAATCAGGATTTAAAATAAAATAAAATGAAATAAAATAAAAACAAAAATGACTATGTTGGCTAGCAACCTAGAAATAAATAGTTGTAAAAGGGAAAAAAAAAAAAGGATGTTGAAACTACACATCTCTCCCCACCATCAGAACTTTTTATCGTTTAGTTTTACAGTGGAAAAGTGAAGAGATGAAACACTGATAATAATACTATGGCAACATAGCCAAAGCTCAATGATTGCCTGGACTAGAGGACTGTCCTCCATAGTGGCAATGATTGGTTTAGAACTTTGTCCTATCATTACATCTTTGAGCTTTAGGACGTTTTTATCACGCTCGCCTTATCTTTTAGATTAGCCCTTATCCTTGTGACCTGTGAGTGGCTGTAACTGTAAAGGATGATTATTTCAGAACAGGCTTGCTAAGATAACGTTTTATCAGAAAAATGTGCAGTTAGCTTCAATGGAGCTTACAGCATGCCATTTTGATGTTTATAATTACATTTTCTGTCATGTTGAAGTCTTCTATGGTCAAATCTGGAGGACTGCTGACTGCTGAGATTTCTTCCTAAAATCACCAGGAAGCTAAACCTGTTCTGTGGATTTTCGTTGTACGTATAACAACGGAAGGGGTATTGGAAAAAGGGGAGACTTGTTTAAAATCTTGTGAACACTCAATATCGCTTGAAATGCTTTGAATTAAGGTGCTTATCACAAGTGAATATTGTTATAATGGATATCAGAACCTTTTACAAGTGGATATTGTTACTATGTGCTTTTGTTATATCATTTAAAGGAGGACGGGAGGAGACACGGTCTTTATTCCTGTAAAAGATGTACATACAAAGTTGCATCTATCTGATTTTTAAATAACATCCTTTCTCTGGTTGCTCTTAAAAAAATTTGCAAAAGAATAATTTTGTTACATTGTTTTGGACATAAGTGTATAGTATGCATAATGCTAAACTCTCAATTGATTTCTGTTCACTAGTTTACCTGAAGCATCCTCTCCATATATTCTTTTGTATCTCAAAAGCAATGATATGTTCAATCTGTCGCATCAAATTGTTGTGCCTTGCAGCTCTGCTTGTTTAAAATACTCTATTTTCTAACATGTTTACTGATCAGATATTTTCTTCTCAAAGCAGCGAAGAACAACACACCATAACGAGGGGCTTGTAGATATTCGCGCATACATGGAAGTGTAGATATTTTTTCTTGTTTATCTTCACATATAAGAAATTAGGAGAATCTGTTAATGAAGGATGGACATCCTGGTTACATGGTTCACTAGTGAGGTATGATTCATATGCTTACTCTAATTTATGTTGTGTTTCTAAGTTAAGGAATCTTAGCTTTAGCTTAAAGCACTTTTTACTGTTTAGCTAAAAGAAGAGTAGTGGATGCTCCAGATCATGGAATCATGTCTTAGTTAAACTGCTCACAGGGTCCAGGGGAAAACAGCATAAATCATATCTGCCAATACTTTTCCTGATAAGTGCCGATGATTGGGTTCGTTCTTGACAGTTTGCTTAAATTTTGAACTCATTTGATTGAATATATGAAGGATTTGCTGTGCACTGTACCTGTAGTCATTCTGATTCCAAATTGGGATGGAACATCACGTTATTTACTTGATACGGAGTGACAAATTTTGTAACACTTTTACTCCCTCCATTCAATATTCACTGCCGTTTAAATTTGTGGTATCTTAAGTGGCGTATAATACTGTATGAGAAAAGTTAGTCGAGTGATCAGAATCATCAGATAATATGGAATGAATTTGGGTAAAGAGAGCCGTCATAGGATCTCTAGTGAGTTTGTATTTTTATTACTGCAATAATTAAATTCTGCAACGAAAAAGCTAACAGAGGCTTCAGAAAATTTTCTTATTTTTATGACTATCTGCTGAAATATGTACACATACTGGTAAGTTATTACATGTGCTGGTATGATTTATCTTGGACTAGGAAAGAACTCTAGCAAGTTTCACTACTACAAAAGGTGGAAACTACATCAAGATCGCATAACGCATGCTGTCACTTACCATAAGATGATCGATTTCTGATGTTCTCATCGTATCTCCTGTAACCCACGTTCTATCAGCTGTATTTCCATGCCGTTTAGAGAAGCAAGAAAGGATTGAAAAGGGGATGCGAACAATGGTATAAAAAACCAATAAACCATTCCAAGGCTGCCTATTTTGTTCAACCTCATCGGCGTATATAGGCATTATGGTGCCTATCCCATTACTAAACATTGCTTCATCAGCAACTTTTGGGCTCTTCCTTCTGGTGAGAACATGCTCCCTCAAAGCCATGAATGTTCGCGACATCTTACAAGAAGTAACACAGCTTGAGAACCCGATTTCTTACACTAGATGATGGTGGTGTAGCTAGTTTTGCAAAGAGAGGAGAGAAGCTTGGGATAGAAAGAGGAGAAATGGTTATGCTTGTTCCTTTTTAAATTACAGATTAGGCTTTGTCTTGCTTTATGATTTGATAATGGTGAGTTAGTGGTGGGTTTATGCTTAGTTGTTTAGTGCTTATGACTATGAAAGCAAGGTACGATGCTCCATCTTATCAGACGTCTAGTTCCACTTATAAATACTAATGCTCCTAGGGGGTTGTGGACCCTACATAAGAAAAAGTAATAAAGGGTTGTTGAATTGATCTTTAGGAGTGAGCTAGTTACCTAATTGTGAGGGTAACCTTGGAAATTTCTTGTAGTTTAGAGGTGTATATAAGGAAGGTTTTTATTATTCTTCAAAACAACATGAACTATACGCATTCAATTGCTACTTGATAATGATGCGAAATTTGATTTCTAATAATGATGTGATGTGAGTTATAATCATAGTACATATAATATAGTTTTGAGTATGTGTATTTAATATCGTAACCTATCTTCAGATTTACCAAGGTGTATAACAGAAGTCGTGGATAAAAACTAGAATCAAACTCAAGCTAAAAAGTTGGTAGCACTTGTAATAGAATCACAAAGTTGAACCTCATATTCTCTTCTAAAATGTACATCTTCTAAATCATGCACTATCGACAAATATTTAAGGAGGATTTTATTTAATTTATTATTCTTTGAAATAACATGAATGATACACATTCAATAACAAACTGATAATGTGCAAAAGGTATTTTGTATTTGACCAAAATTAAGAGATTATGTAGCATTTTAATGATTTGATGTGACTTATGTAACACTGTAATCTGTCTTTAGATATACTAAGGCCTTGCTCTTTTGAGCTTTTGGGCAGAGTTGGGATTAGCAAAGCACATCAGTGCAGAGCAGTTCAAAAGAACTCTCCTGTTTAAAAGTCGGTAGCACTCTCCTGTTTAAAAGTCAGTAGCACTCTCCTATTTATAAGTCGGTAGCAGTCGTAGCAGACCCATTATGATATACTTCATCATCTCCTACAAAAAATTAAGCCACAACATGCACTTACGACAAAAAATCAATAAATCAAAATTTTCTTTTTCTCAAATTGGGCAACTTATCAAACTTTAATTATTATTAAGGTGGTTGTTAAGATAAATTAAATAAATTGTTAGCTTTTATTCCGTTACAAAACAATGAAGGAAATTACGTTGTATGCCTCGTGCTTGAATTGTTTAAGCGCAATAACGTCAATAAGTTTTTTCAGTTGTGTGTGTGGCTTTGTCTACAAGTCACTACAAAGACAAATGGGAGCTTAATTATGAGTTTAATGCTTTGTTATTTAAATTAAGTTGCAAGACTTGCAACTTGCAAGCCTTAACTTTCAGTTGTTTATAGTTATAATTGCACTAAGACATCATCTTTGCTGAACTTTATAGCTTTATTTACAGAATTATACAAAGTTTTACTTGTATATGTTTAGATCAATTACTGACTTTTCCTATTTCCTATTCTATTGTCTTATTTTAAACAGAATTCTTTTTGCTTTATGCAATCTTTCATTTGTTTATCTTTGAGTCTATAATAATTAGCCAAAATTTTATTTATTTTCTAAGAGTATTTGGTTCACACATTTTAAAACTCTGTATAAGTGGTTGCTTGGTTGAACATAGGAAGTGTTATTTCCTTACACTTTAATTTGTTAAGGAATTCACATAAATTGTTTCAAGTAGTTGTTTGGTTGGTCTCTCTATTTTGGTTTAAACATTTCACATTTGTATAAGTGGTCGTTTGGTTGAACATAAAAAGTGTTATTTCCTAGCATCTTAATTTGTCTAGGAATTGACATGAATTGTTTCAAGTTGTTTGGTTGGTGGTAAGTTCAATATCCCATGGGAAGTTGCAAATATCTAGCTAGGAAGTTTAGATAAAATTGTAAACAACTTCTTTTATTTTGTGGGAAGTAGAATTTCTTAGTTCATATGAGTGATTTACAAGTGCAACTTTCTATAATTTTGTCAACCAAACAACTTCTCATGTTTTCACTTTTAATGTGCAAGTCAACCATATAAAAAATTAGATACTGGTTTGAAATCAAACAAACTCATAATCTATTTTCTGGTAAGTACATTTACAAGAAAGAAACTTTGAATTTTGGAATAAGTTGACATGCATAAATGTATCTATTTCTATAATCCAAAAAAGTGTTTGGATTTGGCCGACTTAGGAGGTGTTTAGTAATTGGCTTTTGGCTTTTGGCTTTTTAATTAGGTCAAGCAGTCAAAAAATATGTTTGGATGTTGGCTTTTTAAGCTAGCTTTTCCACCAAAAGCCAAAAGCTAATAAGAGTAGCTTTTTGGATTGGCTTTTGGCTTGTTGGCCAACTTTATTACTAATAAACAGCTAACAACCATTAATAATTTTACCAAACACTTTTATAAACAGCTGACTTAAACAATAACTTAAAAAGTCAACCCATACAGCTAATACTTCCAGCTAGTCAAGCCAAGCAAACAAATCAACAGCCAACAGCTAACAACCGATTGCCAAAAAACCCCTTCGCATGTTGCTATCTACTAGGTGCTTACCAAGGATGTGGAACAATTACTCCATACCATGGCTTTTAGTAATTCCATTTTATTCTTAAAAAAAAGGGGAGTGCAAAAAGAGAGAGGGAAAGAGGTAGAAGAGAGAAAAGGGGAGAAGAAAAAAAAAAGTTGGGATCATAGAGGAGAAAAAAGCAATTATAATAAAAAGCTATAATATTGTTTGCGGCTTTATATTTTTTAAACATAGCGGTTTCCAGTCCCTCCTAATTATTGTTACGGGGGATCGAATACGGGTTTTTCTACCAAGTGTAGTCCCAATCACCACTAATTATAATTAGTGCGTTTTTTTTTTTTTTTGAGTGCGGTTAATAAACCCCAATAGAAATAATTACCCGTAGAGCCGTAGAACTATACAATTTAGCCGAGTAGAAAAGAAGCCAAAAGAGCGTCCTTCATCTTCCCCACTATTCTCCCCAAATTGAAGAACTGAGGATCAATTTATCAAATTCAGAGGAACGAAAATTGGGACATATTCAAACTTTTCCAGAAATTGAACTCAATCATCCACTAGGTAAGTGTTGTTCGTCTTATATTCTTTCATTTCTTAACTCTTTCGGATTTGTTTTGGTTAATTTTTACATTGTTTTGATTAATTTTGCATCAGCATTCAGCAATTTCATATAAAGTTTCAGAATTTGATCGAAATAATCTTGTTAATTTATACATTGGCAAATTAAACACAATTATAGAATTTTTTCGAATTTAATTTGGTTATTCTTACATTAGCCAGCTCAAATACACTTTCAGAATTCTTTCGAGTTTATTTTGATTATAATTCATACATTGGCAAGCTCAAGTAAACTTTCATGATTCTTTTTAATTTAATTTTGGTTATTTTGAACATTGGCAAGCTTTAGTTAGAAATTCGGAACTACTTTGGAAGTAATTGAATTTTGTTCTGGTTATTTTATGCATTGTCAAGCTCAATTAAACTTCAGAATTATTAGGAATTCATTTTAGTTGATTTATGCACTGGCAAGCTCAAGTAATTGTTCAAATTTGTTTCGAATCCTTGGATAGTTATGATGTTGGACGGTTTCATGTAGGTTGTGATAGATGTCATAAGTTAATGAGCTATTAGAGGATATATGAAGTGTTAGAATGGATGATCAAGTGGGTATTCCTGATGATTTGCGTTGTAAGAGGTCGGATGGTAAACAATGGAGGTGTACAGCAATGTCTATGCCGGATAAAACAGTATGTGAGAAGCACTACATTCAGGCGAAGAAGAGAGCAGCGAATTCTGCATTACGAGCCAGTTTAAAGAAAGCAAAGAGGAAATCTATGGGTGAACCTGGAAGTCCTGTTTATATGGAGAGTAGAAGTGACGACAACAACAAGGAAATGTCACTACAAGTGCAGGATTTTCCTGTTTCAGGTTTACCAAACAATCCCAAGGATCGGATGCCATCCAATGGAGAGGATGATATGCAAACAGACTTGGATCTTTATGATCAAAGTCGAAGGTCTTACACTCCTTATGGCATAGAATCCTCAAGGAACATGTCACAAAAGAGCATTGATGATGGTGCTATGGTTACTAGTGAGGTAGAATATCTTTTCTTTTAATTTGTTCTAGTATCTATTATTATTCCAAGAAATAACCTATTGGTGGCCTATGTTATTCATACTTGGCTACAAGTGCCGGACATGGCCAATTAATGAAAGTTTTGCTCATAATGAAGTGTCTAAGTGTCATATCTATGTCCGAGTGCCGAATATTTGACACTTGTGCTTAAGGTGAAATAAAAGTCAGGCTAACATGTATCTGAAAAAATTCCTGTAATTTCTGTAAATCCTGCTGCAATTTTATTAATATAGAGAAACTATGCTTGTACTTCTAAACATTTCTTGATTTTCCATGCCATATATTCACTCATCACTGTCTTTGCAATATTAAATTCCGTGTTGCTTTCTAGGTTCATTCTGATGCTAGCACAGATTCTACAAATGACACTGGTGGACTTACTTGCCATCAGTGTCGAAGGAGTAACAAAGTTTCAGTTATTTGGTGCCATAAATGTGATAGAAAAGGATATTGTGAAAGCTGCATTAGTACATGGTGAGATTAATGTGTTTACTCTCTTAAATGTTTCTAGTCCTTAATGGTGTTGGTGTATGACTACTGACTAGCCACACTTGTGTTAGTTATGCAAACATTTCTTTGGAAGAGGTCCAAAGAGTTTGTCCTGCATGTCGTGGCATGTGCAATTGTAAGGTGTGCTCCAGGGTGGATAATTTGATAAAGGTAAAATGTCAGCTACATAGCATCTATGATATTGCATCATTTTATTGTAACATTTCTAGTTTATTTGCAAGTAAACTTTGGTTGTTGTAACAATTCTAGTTTATGTAATTGCAAAGGTTAACTTTTTCTGTTGTTGCAGGCAAAAATCAGGGAGATACCTGTACTGGACAAGCTACAATACCTCTATTGCTTGCTATCTTCAGTGCTTCCTGTGGTTAAGCAGATCCACCAGCAACAGTGTGCTGAAGTGGAATTAGAGAAGAAGCTACATGGTAAGAAGTTTATTGTTTCACATTTTTGTGTCATATATTTCGGATATTATCGTTGCTAAAGTACATGCTGTTTATTTTTATATGGATGTGTTCTTCAGGAGCTGAAGTGGATCTAGAGCGGACGAAATTGAATGCAGATGAGCAGATGTGCTGGTACTCATGATATCTTATATACTCGGTTTGTTTTGTGGAAATTGATGATCTAACAATTTCTTTCAGAAACTACCTTATATATGCTGTCCAACCTTTTCTAAGTATGTTGTGGTCTTGTGGGTATATAATATATGTTAATTAGGTTATGACTTTTATGAAATGGTATGTTGGTACATATAAGTAACTGAAAACGTCTTCTGTCAGTGATTGCTGCAGAGTTCCAATTGTAGATTATCACCGGCACTGCTCAGTTTGTTCGTATGATCTTTGCCTCAGTTGCTGTCAAGATCTTCGTAGTGAAACTCTGGCTGTTGCAAAAGATGATGTAGTGGACAATTACAGCTCTGAGAAAAATCAATTGGGAGAGGTTCTGAAAGAGCATCAAGCTTCACCAAACCATAAGCTTTTGCTCAGTGTGAAGTTTCCTGGTTGGAGAGCAAGTATAGATGGTAGTGTACCTTGCCTTCCAAGGGAACATGGTGGTTGTGGTTGCTCTTATTTAACTCTTCGGCGAATTTTTAAGATGAATTGGGTTGCTAAACTGGTTAAAAATCTAGAAGAAATGGTTAGTGGTTGCAAGGTTAAAGACATCAGTAATTGTTCAGACTCTAGATCACTTAGCTCTAGGTTCCTTGAATGTGCATCACGTAAGGAGAGTGATGACAATTTCTTATATTGTCCATCAGCTCAAGACACTAAACTTGACGGCGTTGTAAACTTCCGAAAACATTGGGCAAAGGGTGAACCTGTCCTTGTCAAGCAGGTCTGTGATGCTTCATCAAGCACATGTTGGGACCCTATGGTTATATGGAGGGAAATTTGTGAATCTACTGATGAGAGGATGAATGATGCTAGTAAAATGGTGAAAGCTGTTGATTGTCTAGACTGGTCTGAGGTATGCTTTCATATTTAACTGGTAAAGATATTTAATTAGCCAATTGAAACATGACTTCATTTGCAAACTTTCCTCAAATGTTAACCAAATGCAATGCAACATCGTTAGCTTGATAAGTCAATTTGTTACTTTAGGTAGTGTTATCTTCACTACAGTAGAATTTCACTTATCTTATTTTATCTGATAGTGCTTGTCTTATTAGAACTTATTAGACATGAAACATGTGAAGATAATGTGTAGAGTATGGAGCCAACCTATACCATCTGAATTTTATTTACTTGTGGTCCTAACTTATATTCCCATCGTCCCTATTTAGTTGATACACTTTTCTTATAAGACATTCTTCTTTATCTTGCTATAATTGACGTGGATCCTTTTTTAGTTCTCTCACATCACATTTTACCTGTTATCTACTAACCATAGTAAATTAATACCCACAACCCACTAACTATAATTAAAAAAAAAAATACTTTACTACCCGCTAACTGTAATAGAAAAAATGCCCACTACCATTCATCACACAATAATATGAAGTTAATAAATATGTGTGAAACTTTGTGCCGTTCAAACTTCAAACTATGTCAACTCATGACCATACTTGCCTCTTTTGATGATAGGTTGATATAGAACTTGGGCAATTCATGAAAGGATACTCAGAGGGGCTTCTTCGTGAAAATGGTAGCCCACAAATGTTGAAGTTGAAAGACTGGCCATCACCTAGTGCATCTGAAGAGTTCTTTTTGTACCAAAGGCCTGAATTTATAAGTAAGGTGCCATTTCTTGAATTTATCCATTCAAAGTGGGGGCTTTTGAATGTTGCTGCAAAACTACCGCATTATTCCCTGCAAAATGATGTTGGGCCTAAGATATTCATCTCGTATGGACTATCTGAAGAGTTAGGTAGAGGTGACTCAGTGACTAATCTTCATTTGAACATGCGTGATATGGTGAGTTTCTCATACTTTAATTTTTCCGTTTGTTCTCTGAGTTTAAGGATGAGGGGTGATTGTGTAGTCATTGATCTAAATTATGGATAGTAACCCAGAAACACCAGGATTTCTAGTATTCTATTGTTCTCTGTAGTTCTAAATTCCTACTTTACAATAGTTTGAATTCTTGGAAACTAAATATACCAGAACTTTGAGGACTTGCGAAATATGTACCGCACCCAGTTTTCTCTTAACATCAAGTTAGACACCAAATATTATATATTTCTTGCAAATAAAATCAAATTTATGTATCTGTTTTCATGGTCATGATGCTCAAAGTACGATCAAGAATACTAGATAGAAAGAGTCATCATTTTGTGTTGCAAGTTGTCTCTTCCCAATGTCTACTTAGAGACAAAAGGTTAATTTGTCATGCCTTGTAGAAAAATGGACTGCCTTAGCTGTCATAGATATCCTATTAACCATTTTCTGTTTTTTAATTTTAAATTTTACATCCGGATAAATGATATAGTATTGTTTCAGCAATTGAAGTTTACCATAGAAATTTTCTTATCTAGTTTTCATCAATCTAATCTTAGTTTCTAGTAATGTTGAATAGGCAACAATCTAGATGGGATCATAATTGCTTTATTATATTATTTGAGTACGATGGCATTGTCAAGATCATAAACAAGTTTGATTCCATGGTTCATGAATGATTCTTATTTAAACTGATGTAAATCGAAAATAAACATAGAATATTTCAAGTTCAAGAGTATTCTTGAATCTGTCTCATCTTTTCGCTCTCCTTCAGCCTTTTGTGTTTGAGATGTTTCTTACTTTGGTAGTGGCAATGTTTCTTGAATTTCCTTGCAGGTATACCTCTTGGTGCATTCTTGTGAAATAAAAGTCAAAGAAAACAATGCCAAGATACAGAAAGCTTGTGAGGAAAGTCAGGTGCAAGATTTTTCTGGATATCCATGCAGGGACTTAAATGAAGAAGTTCCAGTTAGTTTACCCGTTGATGGAGATGATGGGGAAAATGTAAATAAGGGTAAGCTTGATATAAATTTAGATGAGCAAATAGAAGATACCGAATGCCAAAAAATCGATCTTGGACGTGAGCAAATGGAACAAGGAGTGATTTCCTGTGACAAATATCCAGGGGCCATTTGGGATGTCTTTCGACGGGATGATGTTCCAAAGCTAACTCAATATCTTCGATCCCATTGGGAGGAATTTGGAATGTCCAATACGGTAAACATTGATCTTTTGAGAAATTACTAGCTATAAATACTTTTTTCTGATCCTAATATTCCTTATATCTGGAATCTTAGGTTACTAGCCCTCTCTATAGTGAAGCAGTGTATCTGAATGATCACCATAAACAAAAGTTGATCGAGGAATTCGGTAAGTCTGCTGGTTCATTGAGGAATCCTGTAATTGAGGTTTTTGTTTCTGACTTCTTTGTATGTCTTTAACCTAAACATAATTGGAAACTGCTGTCAATGGCATTGTATCTTTGTTGTTTCCCATCCAATAGGTTGTTATTTGTCTCATTGTGGTACTTTATACCATGTTTTGGCTTCCACCAGCCTCTTTCTATAGTTAAGTTTCATGCTTTTGAGATGTGCATAGGACTGAGAACATCTATCATTTAGGAAAATCTGCCCATATTGTAATCACTCATCAGGGATTGCTCTTCGTTTGTGTAAAAGTTAGATCTAGTCGGCTCAGGGTGTTGATAGAAAATTTCATTTAGATCTAATCGGCTCAGGATGTTGATAGAAAATTTCGATACCCGGTGTGTAGTTCAGATTATTTCTGGTGTCAGGCACTCAGGCTGTCCATCTAGCTTCTTTCTGTGATCATGTTCACGCAGTTCTTCCTAGCTTAGTCCTTGTATGCGTGATTGTGGCTCTTACATTTGTTTCTGCTTGAATATTTTAGTGGACTTGTTATATCCTTTATTTTATCTCCTTGTATTCTCCATCATTTTTCTTATAGATTGCTAGATTTATATAAAATCCTAGGGTTCCATAAAATATTCAAGTGATCTGTCTATATTTCTACTCTGGTGTAAACCATATGTGGCTGTCTTGAATTAAGTAACTTATGGTCAATCTGATGCTCTTACAATAGCCTCCCCTCCCTCTTGTTACTTGCTTTTCTCTCTAGCTCAATGGTTCATAGGTTTGTTTCAACTATGCCTTTTCTCAATTTCTTTTATTTCTCATGCTGTTCATTTGTTATGAGAGAATCTTTACTTATCTGCCAAGGTGTAATGGTGTTTATGTTTTACCACTACAAAATACAAATTTTGTGTTCTCTAGTCATTATACAACTGTACTTGTGGAACATATCTTTGCGATATTCTGACCATTAAAATAGCATGATTTACACAAATTCTCTATAATTTGGTGTGCTAGTTAGAATACAAATAAATAACTTGGTTAATAATATTTTTTTAGGGGTTGAACCATGGTCATTTGAACAACACTTAGGCCAAGCCGTGTTTGTTCCTGCTGGATGTCCTTTCCAAGTTAGAAATCTTCAGGTGAGTTCATTTGAATACTTGGTACTAGTGGGAGATGCTGTGGTCATGTCAATACCTAATTTCATTCTCTTTCTTGCTGACCTGATAAGCTGCTAGTTTCTACCTTATCATGCTGGTATTTGCCTCATTGTTTAACAATGGTTGATTTTTGTATCCTGGTCCTGTCTTAAGCTACTTTTGTCAGTATGATTTCTTTGACAATAATATCTGTCAAGTATGAATACTTGCTTATGCTTAAATGGAACATAATCCGATTTGTCTGCATTATCACTTGTCTTTTGTTTAAGCCTGTAGCAGCTTATATCGTGTCTATACGTGTTTCTTTGGCAAATAACCAGACTTTATGTCCAAGACTTTTTATTTGGGAAGAGCAATGAAGTATATTTTAGAGTTAAATTTCATTAGGTGCTTATCATATTCCCCTTTCATGTCCATGATAATTCAAACTATCAGTTTATGCTGCTATGCTTTAGTAACAGAATGATTTTATACAGACAGAGTAGCCAATAATTAGTCATAATAATCAGCAGAGGTGTATGAGTTGATTGAGTTCCAATGTTTGACCTCTTTTTTTTTTTTTTTTTTTTTTTTTTTTTTTTTTTTTTTTTTTTTTTTTCAGTTCCAATACTAGTAAGTTGCAAGATGATATTGAGTTTTTATACTGACTGTGAGATGTTTGTTATATTCATTTGGTGACTTTGCAGTCCACAGTTCAGTTGGGTCTCGATTTCTTGTCACCTGAGAGCTTAGAGCAGGCAGTGAAACTGGCAGAAGAAATTCGCTGTCTTTCAAATGATCATGCAACAAAGCTACAAATGGTAGAGGTAAACTATTCTTGACTTAGTTGCAAATAAATTTTGCTATTATGTAATTGACAAGTAAGCCACTCTATGTCAGTGAAGGTTTCTGACTTGCATCTTTTTGCGCTCTCAGGTTGGAAAGATATCTCTATATGCAGCTAGCTCTGCAATCAAAGAGGTGCAGAAGCTGGTTCTTGACCCAAAGTAAGCGGGATCCTTAAATTTAAAATTTTAAATTATATTGTGCTCTATTTTTTAATCTAGAAAGTGATCGCAACTGCGGTGAATTCATGTGGATAATCTACCTGTGACCCTGAAAGTTTATTCCATTCATGCTTTGTCTATGTGTAATTCAGAGCATGTGTGTAATTTACTAATTTAAACTTAATTTGTTGTTATTTTGCTGCAGGCTTGGCCCAGAGCTTGTGTTTGAGGATCGTAATTTGACTGCAGTGGTTTCAGAGAATCTGGAGAGAATGACAAAACAAAGACAAGCTGTCTGTGCATGAACTAATGTATATTCACATCTTGGTAACTTCTTTCTGTTTGTATACATTCCAATTCAATTTTGCTTATTGATTTTTTTTTTTCCTCTCTCTCTGGATCAGTATGTACTAGACTGGCAGTTCCTTTTTTTAATGTTTAAATGGGGAAGGCAGTTCCTTTTTAAATGTTTGAATGGGGAAGAAAAGAAAAGTTTCTATACACAAAGTGAATTTATTGTCCCTGCACAACACAGATATACCTGTGTATAACCTATCCCAAAAAATGAATTTTGGCTATACCTGTTACTGTTGTGTTCAGGAAAAAAAATCATCCATCCATGGTATCAGAGAGCAAAGTTTGACTATTTTTCCCCTTTTTATTACAAGTATACATAAATTTTCAAAGAGAAAAATTTTCGTATACACCCAGTTTACAATAATATTTTTGTACATCGAAGAGTTCTAAAATAACTTTTAGCTAATTTGGGGTAACTTTTAACCGTCTTTAGAACCTGACATGATTTTAATGATTTTAATGACAAGGTTAATAACTTAGGGCCTAAACTGAACTGAACTGAACTGAAATGAATATTTTATAAGAGAAGGAAATTAGGAGCTGAACTAAACTGAGCTGAACTGAATTTCAACGTAAGAGAACAGGCCCTTAATATAATTACTTTCACTCACTTAGATTTGATTTTCAGTCCTAAAGAGAGCGACTTTATCAATAGAACATTTGTAATTTTTATTTATATCAGGGTAACCTTTACTTATATGAGGGTAACTTTTGATCATTTTCAGGCAAGATGGTAGGAATTTTTTATTATTAATTTAATAATATGAGGATAATTTTGATCATTTTCAGACAAGATGGTAGGAATTTTTTATTATTAATTTAATAATACTTTGTGTAACTTTACTATATTACCTCAAGTTTAGGACTCTTCAACTTCTTTTAATATAATTTTTCTTCAAATATAATGAGACTTATATGCGGTGTGCAAAATTTCATATGCAAAACCATAATCCTATAAAACAAACGTGTTATATTATAAAGATTATAAATAGATGCTTTATAAAATATACTTTCTTAGATACACCCAGGCATGTTCCCGTGGGGCTATAACCTAGTATCCATAGCATAGCAGAAAACCCCAAATAAAGTTTGCGCATTGTTCTTTTCTTCATGTTTTGCTGCAATGCCTTGAGTCCTGGACTTAATAGTGAAGTTAATAAGTGACCACTGACCAGGCTGTTTTGGATGAAGTATAAAGGGAGTAGTTCTTCATTTTACTATCCAAAGTGTAACTGGAATGTGCCTAAAAGCCTTCCTGCTTAATTGTATAAACAAGGGAAGAAAGTATGGACTCCTGGTTCTGCTCATGCACTTCTGTCTGTAAATGCTAAAAAATTAATCTATGTGAAGTTTGAGCCATAAGATTGTTTATGAATTTTTTCATACAGCATAACTCGTGATTTACTGCTTCATAAGTGTATTATTTGACATGAATTTTTGTAGCTGTCTTTAGAAGAATTGCTTACACTGGGACATTGGCTAAATGAAAATTGTGGAAGCTAATATGTTAACATGTTAGCTTTTAACATGTTTTAAAAGGGTCAATTCTTGATTGGATCCTCTATTTGGGACGTTTAGCAGAATGATGTTTTGCATAATTATTGCCCTTATTTTAAGTCTAAGATAGATTAAAAATAACATTCACTAGGTTCCTTTTTCCTTCTCATAATTATGACAATCGTGAGAGATGGCTGAAGGAGTGAAGGGCGGCACTGTGGCACCTATTATCAGGATACCAGGATACATATGTATTGAATACCATATAAAATCCTTAGTAAAGCCTAGCAAAATGATTCTGAATTCTGTACACTTCGTCTTTCATATACTCCGTAGTAACTTTTTGTTTGACTGTGAGTGTAGCTAGATTAGTTCTTAAACCACATGATTTTAACATGCTTCCATGCATATGTTATGAAGTTAGACTAAACGAGGCAGCAATTTTGTAGAAGTCTTCTTTCACTTTTTGCCATGCTGATTCTGGAGCTTGTGCGTTGAGTGTGTATAGCCTTCCATTTTGGGCACAACATACAGTCACATTATGGCGATGAAACGAGGGGCTTTCAACCCTAAATTCTAACTCATAATAATTTATTTTTTTCAGAGAATCCCCTCTCAGGTTTGATCTCAGCAATGTAGCCTTCACATCTGGACGGCGAGTGGGAGCAGTTATTGTTCTGATAACAGCTTCTCCTACCTCTTTTGGTCCACCAAATGCTTCGATCCTGTGAACAAAATATGATTCAAAAACCAAAATAGTTCCATATTAATATAACTCACTTAAAATTCTGTTTATTTGACTCAAAAAGTTAAATGTTCCTATAGCAGTAAATGTTGAACTGTTGATTGTTACAAATATATTAGAGAAATTAGTGGTAGTAGTTCAGGATAAGGATCAAAGGAACATAGTTGATGATAAGTTAGATCAGCACGCGTACATGTTCCTCCCAGAGTAATACATGCTATTGGTTTACAATGTGCTTTAGCATATATTTTGTTTAACTATTGTGTTTTCTTTGTCGTTAGTACTGAGTCGCTTGAGTATAAAGTATCCCAGGGGTAGAGTGTTGAGACTAATAGACCATGCTTCAAACTTAATTACCTGAAATCTGGAGAGACTGGTGAAACAATGACGCTGACGTTAAGCTCACCAGTCGAGCCAGGAGGACCAAAGGCGACGACTGGTTCATTCAAATTCCTTTTGCGACGTTTATCAGAATTGAGTGGAGGGGGATCGAGTGACCTCTCCTGTTCTGCCCGCTCTGCTGCTCGATAGAATAATGTTTGGTCCGCCACCCATGTAGCTGGATAGATGAACTCTGTTTTGTCCAGAAAAACATTCAATATTCAGTCTGACTGCTATTTAAATTCATTTTCAATAGTGGCTTCAAATAAAATATAGATTGCATGTATGACATGAACTTTTGCTAACCAAATCCTTCATCTGGCTGAATGCAGCGACTATATCCTCCTATTGGATAAAGAACATCTAGCTTGAGATTACGCCCTGTATCTGGTGAAAGTCCGAGGAGAAAGCTCGTGATTCCTCCAAAATTAGCACCAATAGCCACAAAAGAGGCTGACCCAATGCCTATCACAAGCCGTCGTTGAAATGTCGATGCGAGTGGTGCAAATTGCTCGGCAGGTGAATATTGGGTTCCCCTCCCTTTCTTGTCACCGGATGATTGAGTAAGATATATTCGGTTCCGGTTGGACGATGTTGTAAGGTAATGGTAGGGTTGCTGCAATGCCATTCTAACTTATAAGATCTCTATGACTATGGAATGTGTTTTTACTGCTCTGAATTAAACGAGTTCTGATGAAAATGTGCAACAAATCGCAAGGAGAAAGTTCCCGGTGTGCCTTGCCTTGTATGAGATAAACAGATAATGTTAACTACTTTTGGTGGGTCGTTTTTAGTGGCTCTCGTTTGTTGTTGTTGTGTACGTTGAAGCTCAACTGAGTGTCGCCCATTCAAATAGTCACGTCACTAATTATATTGATGCGCTGCTTTTCAAAAGGGAAAAAGTTCTACACATTTCGTTTTATTTTATTTAACACGGTTTTTTAGCTAATTTGATAATGTATATTCGAGAGGAAAATTATTAAAACCTGGAATTTTTGTTAACAATATTTCATGCTATTATTTTTTTTTTTTTAGATAAATAAATCACATAAGTTAGTCATGCGTGTGTGAATTTTGAATAGTGCTAAAATCATATTGTGTCAATTAAAGAATGGATGAAATTTGAAATTTTAGGTAATGAAAAGGTTGTTATGAATAACAAATCTCAGAAATTTGATAGAGTGCAAAATTGAACTTACATGTTTGCCTTTCCTTCGGGAAAGGGAAATAAATAGGCTTCAATTCATGACACAAGGAAATTCCCAAAGTTAACAATCACTTCATCCCACAAGAAACTTGTGTGGTGGCATTCAGCTTGGAGATCTCTTTTTTTTTTTTTTTTTTTTTTTTTGAAAGAAATTTAGCTTGGAGATCTGAAACTTGTTATATCAAATCACTCAGATATGATAAAAAGATTTGAAAGTGATAGACAGAATAGTTAAGGTAAATCAGAGATAAGAGAATATTATACTTCCTCCATTAATAGTTAATTGCAACAAAGGAATATTTAATACCCTTTTGTTGCAATTAACCATTAACGGAGGAAGTAAATGAAATTGCAAAATAGTTTAAAATCATATCATTCTTGAAATTTTGATGCACATTATGGTTCTAAATGAATACAAACTTAAATACAGTGAACACTTTGTTCATTGATTATGAATATGCTGTTAAATTATGAAGATATATTCATATCATCAAATAATATAAACAGTTCGAGATTTTATTGCCTTTCATCTATCATTATGCAAGTTAGACATTGTCAAATAGGTTGGCCTTGTGATGAATTTTGGGCCTTTTACCCTATTACAGGTCAACAATTTAGATTTGGAGTTGAGGTAAGCATTGTACCACTCACAACTAAGTCATAAGCACGAGCAGATGGTGAAGCTCAAACTTATGACCTCAAAGTCACAAAATGAGTTCTCCACCATCTTCATTAAGCTTGATTGGTTCGCAAACCTAAGTAACTGGCTTAAAAAGTACAACTAAAATACCTCATCCAAGATAAAGAACCCCCGATAGAGGCCAACTTGTCAATAAACATATCAAATCTACAGCTACTCGATGACAAACAGCATAGAGCATCTCAGCTATTACTATCAATCTATCAAACAAAATTTATTATCATCCACAGCTGGATACAGTAATCAATAAAAATTGCTTATAAAAAAGTTTCTTCTATCTATTAGTGTTTAGAGGAAGAGGCTAGTTACAATCCTAGATGAATAACAGCAGGAAAACATCAGAGTTTACAGGTCCTGCACAGTTAAACCATTGATCTCATGCTCTGGCAGCTTTTGCTTGCATTTTTGCCCGGATATGCGTACTTGAAAAGACGATTGAGTCTTCTTCCCAGTCAAAGCCAAACAACTGAGCATGGTGATCTTGAAACTAACAACATACTGAGCAGCACTATCATGAGACCATGAGACACGGAGTAGCACAGTAGCATATATGATGAGACTATGAGACTACACATTATATATCACCCTAAGAGTTCTTCCATCATCCCCTGTTTACAAAACAAGATTTTATGTTCAGTTATTCTCTAAATACAAAATGTTTAAAACCCAAAAAAGGTTGTCTTACTGTCCAGCTACCTGAAACATGTAATGCTCAGCATCACTTCGTTTGAGGAAGTGGATTGAGTGACGTGCAAGATTGGTATCTCGGTCTCCCATTGCTGTCACACCAATATCATCAAGGACTCTTACTTTAATGTAGGGATCTTTTGGTGGGACCATATCCTGCCACAGAAACCCACTATTTAGTATCCACAACTTCTTGAGAGTTCATGTGAAGGAGGAATGTTCAGATTTTGCAGTCCTAAGCAAGAAAATGATGAGTAGAAGATAGGGAGAAAGGAGAATGGATGCGTACCACAGTCAAATCAAGGCCATCCATGTCCCTCATATACGATTGTAAAGCTGAAGAGTGGCTCTTAAAGTAACGCTTTTCTGGATCACTTAGCTTGTGCTCAATTTCTTCAGGAAGCACCCGCCCAACCTTCCAGCTTAGGTTCTGTATAATTTCAGATCGGTTGTGCCTGCATTTTTCAGAAACTGATAGTTGAGAAAACAAATGATTGGCAGGATAGCTAAACATCAAGTGAGAACAGGATCGTAAGCTATTACTTACACATATGCCATTAGGCAGCGCTTGTTGCGTAATAGAGAAAGATGATGGATAAGCATTCCAAAGTGGTCAGCATTTCTAGCTGATTGAACATCCAATCCTTCATCTTGCATTTTCCTGCCAAACGATCGGGTTTATTAGTACACAAAAGTTCACAAGCATAAACTAGTGTAAACACCAACAACCAAAGCCTTAATCCCAAAAATGGGGTCAAGAATAAATTAGTATAGACTGCCCAAAATACTTAGTTTCCCATTTTGCTACATATTTCTGTGACACAGCATTGCGAGTTGCAACGGAAACCACTGGTGATCATCAAGGGTAGCATATACGTAGAACAAGCTAAAATAAGGTACTTGTCATCCAGTTGAATGGATTATCGAAAAGTTCAGGAAGGAAAGTACAGTAGAGAGCTGATGAGATGTTTCTCAAACTCAACACAAATTCGCATAGCTTCTGGGACAGCATCAGTACAGTAGTTGTTTAATGGTGGTTCAGTTAAGCAGAAACAGATGAATGGCTTGTTCAAGTGCTGAAGGGAATAAAGAAGCATGGCAAGAATGTGCCGAGGAGCAAAACCTTTAGGAATTAAAATCAAAACTCAACAAAAACAAAGGGAAGCTTACCTAGTAAGGTCGTAAAATTGACTGTAGTGCACTGCACATTCTTTGATTACTTGATTAAATAAATCATCCTGGTGAACACAAGAACAAAGTTAATGGAAGACAAAGCAATTTCACCAAAGTAATTTCTATCATAATTTCGACATTTTCTCTAACAAATTCTCTCCATCCTCTTTCGGTATCTCAATTCCAACTTTAACATCTACTCTTAATTTCCTTCCCTTATACAAATGGGAAGCTAAATATAGATTGCACAAAGGGTAGATTATCTACAAACAAGTACTTCATATAAAGGAGAAAGCTCACATTGAATCGAGTAAGTTGACCCGGTTCGGCACAAGCAAGCTCTTTCACAAGCTGGCTACCCCTTCTACCATAAATTTCTGTACCCTCCATTAGAGCTTATCCTGAAATTGAAACACATTCTAACAATTATCAACCTAAAACTAATTATAGTTCTCCTAAAAAATTGCAAATTGAAAATTCGAGATTCCATTTATCTTCAACACACATCATCCACGAACAAGACTTCAACTTCCAGAATTACCAATTCACAATATTGTTTGGTTAGATTTTGGGATTTTACAATCACAATTGGAAGATTAAAGGGTTTTGTTTTGCAGCAGATTATGAAATTAAATTCTTCTCGCTTTAGAGTGTTATAAATGAATAGCAACATGTTTAACTCAGAATAATCAAATTATAACTAACATATAATTCAATAATCAATCCACCTTGAAAGAACCCTAATTTGAAAAAATTGACGATTAACCTAGATTGTGAAATTGATATTCAATGTTTCAATAAAATAAAGTCTTACCTCAGAAGCTGCTTCAATGGAGGAAAGAAAGCTCAAAATCCGCTTCAATGGAGAATTCAGAGTATGCAAGATTGAAGAACACAGTGAAGAGAAAATGTTGTTGTGTATTATAGTAAGAGAGTAAGAGTGACCGCCCAACCCAATTTGAATAATTTTGCCCGGATATGAGCTCGCGCTTGTTTTATTTCCCGTGCTTAATTCTTACACGATAAGATACGGGGGCTGCCTCTCCTATCACAGGAGGGGTGAGGTGAGGATTGAACCCAGGTCACTCTTAGGGGAAATAATCCTCTTTCCCGTACTTAATTAATGAAAAAAAAGACACTTTTAATTACAAAAGAGATTAAGCAAATCCCACCATCATAATTAGTTTAGTGTAAGAATTGTTATCTCAATTACGGAGTCTTGCTTGTTAACTCGGATGAGGTTGACCTGTGAAAGGTATACTATAGTAAAATGTTTTCTCTTTACCTATCAAAAAAGAAAATAAAATTAAACAGATGTCAATAATACCACTATACACGTAGCCTAATCATAGTAGTTTGATTTGCCTAAATACACTTCCTCAACTTGAATCAAATCAGAAACTTATAAGACATCCCTTAAAGTTAAAGCTAGCAAAAAGTGGTGTCATGTTGTGCGTATACGTGTTTGGACTTGTGTTCATTTCTTGTACTATTGTGCACAAAATCCATTTTTGCGTCGTGTCAACTTCGTGTTTTCTCTCGGTATTTTCATGTTAACGTTCACGCCATCTCGATTTCAATCATATCAAATATTGCCAGTTCTATCAAAAATAGGTCATCAGCCAACACAACTTGGCCTTCTTTTTGCTGTTGTTTGATTACCAATGGGTAATTAGATGGGAGAGGGATTGAGCATTAAGGGAGAAATGATGTTGTACACTCTCTTGAATTAAATTTATATTTCCGGCCATATGGAATTATGGATCGAATAACCAGTGTCAATAATGCATTGAGTGGAGCTACAATTACCATCAACTTTGCTAGTATGATCATTGTCCTTTGTTTTTAGTTTAAATAGAAAACAAAAGGCTTGAATAAAAATTTATAACGAATAATTCTCCTATCACCTTTACAATTTGTAATTTGACTAATTATCAATAACGAGGATTTGATTTTAATTATTAAACCATACTTACTTTGACCGGAAACTTTCCCTCAAAATATACTTTGACCAGAAACTTATTAAAAACTATACGGTTAGTTATAATTTGAAAATGATTGTTTGTAATGTACCTAATAACATTTTTATTGTAATGTTATTGAATTATGGTTTGATTCAAAGTAATAAAAATCAATGATCAAATTTAAATAAGACAATAACAATATAAAATGAGACGAGTATTACGTTTTAGGTGCATAATTTATCGTCCTTTTATCTTCCTCTTTATAATCTAAATATCGAAATATACTTACATATGCTATAACAGTAATACAAACTTCCAAGTATTACTCCGTACTTCGTAAAACTTAGGTAGTTGTAGATCTAGATACGAGTATATGAGTATAATATCCGTGATTCGGTACAAAATATAAAAATGACATGGGGTTGCATGTAAAAGGACCGACCGAAAACTATAGTACGTCTTACAATATATTGGGACCTCTGATTTGCTGAATGTGGTGTCATTAATCTGATAACTACTTCTTTAAGCAATGTAATGAATCTGCCACTACTTACATGCGTATGATACCCGCACTTCGCTTGTTACTTGCCTTAACTTTCTGCCTTAGCTTATCCCCTTAATTCTTTCCGTGAAACTTTTGCCATGCATATACCCTGTTGTTGATGCCTCCACTACTCATTTTGAAATTAATTGCTAAGTTAATATAAAAGAGTATTCTTAGCTGCTACTAGCCTACTATGCCGTAATACATTAAATTAATTCAGATACAAAATAATATTTAATCTAGTAGTAAGGATTGTATTTCACAACTTTGATCACTATGATCAGTCTTCACTAGAGGCAATTTAAAGGTGGAGATTCCCTTATCCTTTTCCTCCACTCTCAAGGAGTCTTGTCTGCTAACCTGAATGGATTGGACCTAATTAAAGTTGCGGTGCAACAGAACGTTTTCACCTAATTTAATACTTCGTAATAGATATTAATTCAATTAACTTATGCATATATATCTTCAAAAATCAAAAAAAAAAAAAAAAAAAAAAAAAAAAAAAAAAAAAATCTCATGCATATTATTGCACACACTGTCACACCTAATCGTTAGATGTTGTAATTGTCTTTGATATTGTTTCGCTTCTTCTAGTGTAAAGCGTGTAACTTAACAACATCATATACTTTTAGTTTGTTCGAGACTCCTTTTATCAAAGATATAATCAAGTAGACATTGTATATTATGAAATGTCACATTATTTTTAAAGTAAAAAAATGCAAGAATATGGAAAAGTGTGCCTTTGGAGTAATTCCAAACTTGATTGAGAGAGTTGCTACTTGCTAGCCTAGTTGTGCCATTGTGCGTCGTCTGCCATGCATAAATGGACTAACTTGTTCCATGCGTAAAGCCATGTCAAAGACGTTCACCCAATATCACAAATGACGATGTTTGGACTTAACTATCAAACTAAGCTACGTCCTATTGTGCCCAAAATAAGAGTATTTATCCCATGAATCCCATCATAATTCATATAAAATACAATAATACATACATGTTAATGCAAAAGGTTAACAAATGAATTTTACTAAATAATCTTTACAAATAGTAATGAAACCAGCAACAAACTTGTTGTTAAAGACATACGTAATTGGCAGATTTATACATAATGACGTAGAACAACAAATGGTAGAACCGAATATATTGTTAAGTGGATTCAAATCTTATCATGTGGGTTTATTTTTTCTTAATATTGTTTAAGTGTTGAAACACAAGTTTACATTGACAATAAAAATAAATTTTAAAAAATTTAATTCAAGTGGGTCCAAGTGAGCCCACTTACCTCAATGTGGCCCCATCCCAACAACCATACTCAAGTGAGTTATGAGGATTATTTTGTATTCTTAAACAACATATGAAGTCCTCTACTCATGATCTATTTGTTTTCCTTCTTCATACCCTAACCCTACCTCTATGTTGTATAACACCTCTTCTCTATGGTTTATCTCCAAGCAAAGTAGGATTTAATTATGTATTCCTCTATGGCATCAAAGTCTTTGATCATAACATTATTTCACTTATTAAAACTGTAATACTACACTTTATGTTGGTTCACAGTTCACACGCTGCCCCTTCCTCCCAAATTGATTATGTTACACACAACCTATATAGTTAGTAACATCAAATTGATTCCTTTTTTTTTTTGGTCATTTTTTAAGAATTCAACAAAAAACTGTGACACGTACGCATTGTGTCAGCAATCACATTATTTGACACCTCTCTTAATCAACCTGAATCTAAAGCAAAGTGAGATGGTTTACCTTTACTTTTAGATGATTACATTCCATAGACAACTTATATTTTCTCCACTTTAAATTAATTGACAATTTCAACTATCATCTGTTATTTAATTATTTAAAAAATATCATGTGAGATTTTGTTAACTTCCTCTCAATGCATAATTTCAAGATATTAACTTTTATAATTTGTAGAATTGATAATTAGAGTTATCTAAGCTTAAATTTAAGCGCCAACAAGCATCCATGATATTGACGATTAAAGTTATTTACGGTTGAATTTAAGTGTCAACCAGCATGAGCGATAAAAGAAACAAACATGCCAACTAATTGGAACAAAGCTTATGATCTTATTATACTTCTTGAAACTATACATAAACACTCTATGTGGTTCATAGTTCACATATTGTCCCTCCCTCCTCCTACCTCACCCTTCCCTCTATGTCAAGTTTGAATAGAGCTTGTTTGACAATGTCTTTTATTGTTCTAACTAAACCAACCATTACCAATTTGGAAACTCTATTAATAGTCTTACATAGTTACATCGGCACCTAACCTTTACAAACTAAGAACTAACCTATAACACATTAACACCCAAGATCTCCTAAAAAAACTAAACCTATAACCTTGATTAAGAACTAACCTATTACACCCAAGATCTCATTTCCAAGTAACATATTCAATTCATTTGGAACATACAATTTCCATCCTACACACAAATGTAATTTTGTGCCCTCTTCCATTCATCCACAACCCCAAGGCCCCAATATCACGTTCATGCCACATTTTATCGATTATGCTATGTCCTAGATCTTAAACCAACAAACTAACTACATTGACCAAAAAAACCTGTGTAGCTTAACAGAGATTTCTAACGTTGGCATGAATACAACGATGCTATGTCTTACAAGCATATCTTAACCCAGAACCTCCCCAACCCTGTACCACTCCAGTCAAATTTGATTCCAAAACTATTGCACGATCAAGGAACAACACAACCATGACAACACAGAGTTTGCTCAAAAGTCAGCAACTCTATCAGCAGTCAGGAGTCTCAGGACATAGTTAGATGCTCCCTACTGCCAGCAACTTTAACAGACAAAGGAAGCTCAACAATGATCAAAAAATAATTCTTGACCTCTGAGGACACCAAAATTTACACAATCAGGAGCCAAAAGGCGAACATCAGTCACAAGCTACAAGCAAAATTCCTACAGAGTAAGTGACTGATGCAATATGAACATGAAGCTGTGAACTATTCACAGCTGGAAGGTAATGGGGAACTTTAATCGATTATATTTAGACAGTCCTAAACCAACAATGTTGAAAGAAAAACTACGAAAATTTGTAACAAATTATTACACTTATTAACTGTAAGAGACTGGTATAAAAGAAATTGTCAATCAGCAGGTATAAAAGAAACTCTTTCTGGCCTTTTACCTGTGTTGAGACATGCTATTATGAACAATGCCAGTGAATGAATGACATTTTGAAGAACCAAGAGCAATGGACAATGGCTTGCTTTTAATTCTGAGCTAAAAATTCCGGCTTAACTTTCAGCTTCCCTTCTCTGCTGTGATCTGCAAACTCAAGACTACTGACCGCTCTAATTTCATCCTAGGACTTTCCTTGCTTTTTGTGCTGTATATACAGTATCAGCAATGTTTATCGGTCATAATCAAGCAGCTGTAAATTAAAGCATGCTTGGCCATATGACTTCATGTGAGTCCCAGAAATTACACTTCTAACACTTCCAATGAATTCTACAGCAGATAAGTGAGAGGTGGACTTTAAAATGGGATCAAAAAACTCGTCAAAGTAACACAAGAGCTCTACTACGTAAACATCTCCTTTGACGAGGCTGCAGGTGGAAAGGAAGTTTCTGGAAGCCCTAACAGTTCACGAGTCATGGCAGTCTTCTCAGTTGGGGCAGCATTGGTCAGAATACCTGAATCCCCATTACAATTTTCATCAATTGATGCCCCGACCTCAAAATCCATAGCGGGGGGGTACACGGAGCTTTTGCTGCGTGGTTGACGAGTACGCTTTGACTTTTGATCTAATGTAGTAGACGAAGAGCGCTTTCGACTATGCCTTACTGGGCTCAAGAACCCAATTTCAAGAGCTTCAAGGGCTTTGGTTGTTAGTGGACGGTTCCTAGTGCTTTGCCTTCTTGGTTGTGGGTCTAATGAGTCTCCAACCTTGTTAACAGGCCCCACAGCAGAACTAGATGGGGGAATCTGCGCAGCAGAAGAGCTGGATAAGGGAATCTGCGCAGCAGAAGAGCTGGATGAGGGAATCTGCACAGCAGAAGAACTGGATGAGGGAATCCCCACAGCAGAAGAACTGGATGAGGGAATCCCCACAGCAGAAGAACTTGATGAGGGAATATTTTCTCCTTCGTGCTGCTTTACTTTGCCATCACACTCGGGTTCAGAAGAAACCTGAGGCAAGTTTAAGTCAATAACTGTCTGACTAATAGGGTTTGTTTCATTTTCCTGGGAAACATCGGACCTAACACGGTAGCTTTGGTCCTGATCCTGGAGAACATTTTCATTGGGATGTCTTGCAGCTGATTGTTCCATAGATATTACTTGCACATTGTCAAACTGATTCACACCAGAAGGAACGGCATTGTCATCTGTCATCACAACTCTAGAAGCAGCAGCCTTTTTTTTCTTTTTAGCTGGCAAGCTCAAAACACAAGTCAGATCCGCCTCAACACAAGAAGCTAATTTCCGTTTTTTTGTGACAGAGCAGCTTGAGGGGCCTGATTTTAAACGACGGCTGAATTGATGTTTAATGGTTCTTGACTTGTGGTCTGTTGGTAGATTGGCATCAGCTGGCTTTTTCAGAGGTTCTAAGTTAATGCTGCCTTGTTCGCTTCCACCAGCAACACTCTTTGATTCTTTTAAATGAGCGTGAAGAGCTGGGCTTTGAAGACCATTTCTCATCGTATCAGTATTAACATCCGATTTCAAATCAGATTTTCTGGAAGAAGATCTTTTAGCTTCATGAGGTAAACTCCTCAGTCCCCTCACCTTAGATGGGTTATCTTCATGAGCCAGACTGGTGTCAACTACAGTGAACTTGAAAAGATTTGAAATTTCTGAGGAGACTCGAGGCTTGAGGTAACAGTGACGCTCATGGTCAGAAGAATCTTGATCATCATCTGATTTCACTGCAATGGACCACCCATTTTCTTCTATCTTGGAGCTGCTAGGTTTAATTTCATCAGTTTCCAGCTCAAGAAGCTCTGGATCACTGGCAACTTTTGCTAGAACATCACTGATGGAATCAAAATAGTGATCTCCCTTTGAAAGCTTCCTTCGTGAAAACTTCTTAATCCCGGGCATAAGAAAAACCAAACTGTTCTTTGTGCTAGCATAACCATCACCCCTAGGCTGCTCAGAATGCCAACCCCTTGCTAACAGACGAGGCCAAACAGCTTCCCAGAAGAGATCATTAGATCTAGCTTTGCTAAGACGGAAGTCTCCTGTCAGATACTTTACTATCTCAGCACAGGTTAGAGAAGAACAGGCCTTGCCAGAAGGAATTTCAGGTCGATTAGCGAGTATTTGGCTATTTTTTGAACCATCCAAGATAAATGTCGTAAGATCCTCCTTTCCCTTCCCAATTCCAACAGCTTCTACTAAACCATGGATTCCAACCAAGGCTTTGAGTGAGAAAACATATTCATCTAAGGTTGTCCTTCCCTCAGCAAATGCCCTAGAAACCTGACAATAGTTCATATGGATTTTTGTTAAGAGCAGCAAGATAAAAGAAAAAAAGAACAAACATGTAACCAATCAGTGTCTACAGATCCATCATTATAATTTTACAAGTTAAAGAGGTATTGCATGATCTTAATAGTTTGGCTATAACAAATGCTAAAATGAGATGTTCAGTGAAGCTAATAAATGTTGAGAAATTGAGATGCATAAAATAAAAAAAAAAAGGAGGTGATGTGATCTTTTCTACTCTCAGGCTGAATCACATCATATTCCGATGTCTTTTGCTTTCTGTTCTTTTTGTTGTGGATATACTGCCCTCCTCTAAAAACGAAATTAACAAATAGGATAAAGACTCCATGCAACTATACTCCTTGTACTTTCAAGTAAAAAAATAGCAGTAAACTAGTGGAGTACCTCCAACAGATTAGTTTTGGATTCTTCAGAGAGACGAGGAGCTAAACGAGCAAAGAGTTCATGCTGCCTATATCCTGTGAAAAATCTATGTCCAAGTACACACTTCTTGTTCCTCATCTTTCGACACTCTGACCATCTACGATATCCTCCAGACCCATAAAACCTTCCATAATAGTATGCCAAAATTTGTCCCATACCCTTGCTCTCCATGAACCTCGACACTTGGAGAAGATTCTTTCCAAATAAATACAACCCAAGAAGGAAGCTATCAGCTTCAAACTCACTCCACAAAGCACTTGATTGACCAGGGACAAGCCAGTATGTTTGTTTCGGAACCTCAACTTTGACATTTGGCTCTTCTGTTACTGAAGAAATCTGGCTAATTCCCACATTCTTTTTAGACTCCAAAAATCCATTTGTGTAAATTGCATGAGGATCATTAGGGCATTCCATCCTATCCTTGATTATATAAGCCTGATTACAGATCCACATCACTGGTAAGGGGAGTCCCATTAGAAAAGAATGTGAAGAGTCAGTACTGCCTTTTGATTCAGCTGGATTTTTCATCAGCTGACGAAGTTCAGACTTGTTTTGTAAAGACGGGATTTCCGCCTGGTACTCATCACCAACTCGTGGATGCACCAATGGTTCTCCAAATATGTCATTTGAATCAGGTGAATCTGGAGAAAGAGATGAATCTGAAAGCGTTTCAGGCGAGCTTTTGTCCACTTGATCCAGGTGACTTTGGTCCATCTACAGCAGGAGTTGGGAAGGTTACCACATGAATATCGCAAAAGGCAAAACAAAATGTGGGGAGGGGAGGCAACATGTGAGTGGTAATCAGGAAACAAAATCATTGAAACAATTTTTCTCAATGTACACCGATATCCAAGAAAAAAAAAATCAAAATACAAGTACAGTCTATTTTGAATACTCAATTCGATAATTTGATGCAGAAATTCATAGGCTAACCAAATTCATTTATCAAATGCAGAGATTCCATAGTTTCTGTCTTCAGGCATTCAATCAAAGATGCATGTTCTTAAGACTGAACACAGAGGAGTCAGTTTCAGCTCAATTATAGTAATAGCACAACACTTGCAAGAAATGGACCAAATTCGCTGTAAGAAACAGCTGTATACAGACCAATTTGCAAATAACAAATGGTAGCAAATCAACAAAAAACTATAGAAGAGCAGAGCGCATGAAGATCCTGACTCTACTTAAGTACATTACAAACCGCTTGGGTACTAAATGAAGGTTATAATGTACATTGCTCCAACTCTTTTACCCAACTCACAATACCAACATTGAGATATAATTATTATAACGTGATAGTTAGAAACTTAGGTTTCAACAAAATACAAATGAGACTCCATTAACCTATCAATTTCTGATATTCGGATCCACACCCATATGCAGGCCTTTTACGAACTCAATCTACTATGTCACTTCAATAGTCATGCCGCTTCCTAAATGATTTATGCATAATAAAACTGATATAATATGATCAAGTTCAGCACCTAAATGGCTAAATGCATATACATATACAAAGTATATAGTAACAATTCACATCATGAACCCTTCTGATCTGACATCTGATCAAGATATGTTTCTACTAGTCTGAAGTCGACGAGGATACATTCCTAGAACTCAACAAGCTATACTGAAGAACCAACATAAGACACATTCAGAAAATTCTTAAATAATGACCAAATCAACACACACAAAAATAAAGAATAAAATACACTTAACACATTCGTGATTTCTTGACATTGAACTTTCAGAGGAGAAAAATCATGTAGCAAAAACCTAATTGTCACCACAAATTCTCTATTTTCTGCTATATCAAATCTGAATATCAATCAAACCCCGTCCTTACAGTCCAGAACGATAAGCCTCGGGACGACTCGACGACAAGTCGAGAAGTTCCAAGCTTTCTCTCTCCACCTCCACCTCCCAACCATTCTCTATAGTAACACACACGAACAGAGAATTTCTCTGCTCTAACAAGCAGAAAATTGACAGCAGAAACCATTTATAACGAATTAACAACACCTACATGTAAACCCAGAAACCAAATTCAACCAAAACCCATTAAACACTTCGATATCACCAACCAAAATATACAAAAACCCAACATTTTTAGATCCATTATTTCTCCAAAAATTTGCACAAAAACCACCTAAACACGTAAAACAAGCATAACAATAAAACATGTTCACACCATAAAATTAGTCACCAACAAACTCGTACAATTTTAACTTGCAAAAGCAGCACAATAAACAAGCAAAATAATAGCACAAAATTAACAAAAAAACACCACATACCCAACAAATAATCCTAGAATTTCAAACAAAATATGTAAAAATAATACGTGATCCAAGTTTTTTTAAACCATATAATATCATTAAACAAAAAATACCCAAGAAAAAGTTACAAATAACACTTACATTAACACTTTTCACAACCACAAATATACATTTCGAGTATAAACATTTGCATTGACTATACCAAATTACAAAACAAGATTAACAACATCATAAAAAACGTGAAGAACCAAATTTGAACAAATGGGTATTTTGGATTTTTATTTTTTTGGAATAAAAAACTTTGATTAATATTCTTAAACTTTCTTGTAGGCTAAAAAAACAATAAACCAAACCAAACAACACCTTAAAAATAAAAGAGTACCCCAAAAACTAGAGAGAAAAGGGTAAAAGAGTTTACCATTAAACAGTTGAGAGTTGTAAGCTTTGTTTGTTTGAGATGGGGAGTTTACAAAATATTTTTGAAGGGGTGGGTCGAAG
The DNA here is from genome assembly GCF_948465745.1 of Chenopodium album. Taxonomy (NCBI): domain Eukaryota; kingdom Viridiplantae; phylum Streptophyta; class Magnoliopsida; order Caryophyllales; family Amaranthaceae; genus Chenopodium; species Chenopodium album. Next base: position 7,476,305 of record NC_137855.1, read on the forward strand.
AAGAATAAGGGAGCCAAAGTCTTCCTCTTCTCTCAACTTTGTATAAGAGGAGAGAGAAAGAGAGAGGAGAGAGATTGAGAGATGTATTGTGTTTATGAATTTTTTTTTTTTTTAATTTTGTATTTAAAGAGAGTGAGATGGGGGTATTTAAGTAGTTTTATTATGTATGTTTTTGGGTAGTTTTTGAGATATGATATGACAAAGTTATAGTCTTAAAAAAAAAAAAAAAAAAAAGTTATAGTCGTAACCGTATTTGTTGAGAGAGGTTTCGTCTAATTGAGGCCTCACCCAGCTGGTATCCAGATAAGTCAGGGTTTGATTAGCTTTAAATTACGATACATGATCGTATAAATATGAAATACGGGGTATAAAACTTGTAGTATACTTGTCGATTTTTTCATTCTTGTTAATAATATTATGGCCAACCAATTGTCATATAAGGGATATTATTGACATTTTGTTAAAAAGTTAGGAGATAAGTAGAATTTAAATACAATGGGCTTGATTGCTTTTTGGTTTTAGTTAATTTGGTAAACCAAGGGTTAAAAATAAGTTGCAACATAGCCAAACAATAACAAGTATATTAGGCTAAAATAAAATATAAATAAATAAATAAAGAGGCTACAATACTAAATTTCTAATTTAAGATGGCCCCAAAAAAATGAAAAAAGAGTTAACTTACAACTTTCAAACTATGGAGTCTATGATAGTATCACAATCAGATACTTGTATTCAACAATTGTACAAATCATAAAGATTATATGGTCATTTAAGCAAATTAGTTTTAAATGACCTCTAACTTTAAATGTGATCGATTAAAGTACGATAGAAGGACTCAATTTTTCAAAATTTTATAGAAACTAATTGGCATTTTCTGCCACAAATAAAGAAATAAAAATAAATACTAGTATATGAAATCCTGATTTTCCACTAATTCATTGCAAGTTTGTATCTCATGAGATTTTCTCTTTAGTGAATAATAACTGATTGGTCAATTAAAATGACACAAAAGTCCACTTTAAGATTTTTTTTTTTTTTGTTTTTTTTTTTTTTTTTGGTTTTTGTTTTTTTTTTTAAAATAAAATAAAAATAAAAAAAAAAATTATTGCTCTCTAAATTGTCAATTAACACACCAATATTTATTTAAAAAATGTAAAGTGGGATAAAGAATTCACTCTCTTAGATACATGTACTCTTTTATTTCTAGTATATTCTCCATATCACAAAGGATTATTTACTTTGCATTTTCAATTTCAAACTTTAAAAATAATAACGGTTTATAAACTATTACCAATGTATAGTGGAAAAAAAATGACCATGTGGAATTTTATCAAATTTATTTTAATGTAAATCATATTACGAGTAAAATTTCTATATAATACGTAATTAAAGATATTTATGGTCCTAGTTAAGGATTGAACTATGAATTTTTATATGACATCAGAGTCATTGATCATGACCTATTTCACTTACTGAAATCAAATGTTACACTTTATGTTGGTTCACATTTCACACGCTGCTCCTCCCTCCTTCCCCCCTGTCCTCCACATAATTCACCCAGCCTATCTATGTAGTTAGTAACATACATCAAATTAATTTCACTTTTAATTTTTATATAAACTAAACAGAAAACATAGACGTGCATGCATTGTGTCAGTAATCACATTATTTAACACCTCTCCAATTCAACTTGGATTGGTTACCTTTTCCTTTTATAGGATTACATATAATAATATATTACTTCTTCCATTTTTATTTAGTTGCAACACACCCCTTTGACACGCATGTTAAGAAAGATATTAGACTAGGTAAACGGATAAATTAATTTACACAAAATTTTATCACCTATAAGAAGAAAGGGATAAGTTGTTACAGTTTAAATTTTATAGCTTAATTGATTCGTTTACCTAGTTTAATCACTTCATCGATAAGCGTGATAAAAAGTGTGTTCCAAGTATAAAAAAACAAAGGAAGTATTATATATTATTGTATATATAATAATATACATTATAATAATTCTTCTTTTTTTCAATTGTTGACACGTCTTGACTTTTATGGAGTATTACTTTTAAATAACTCTACTTTAGCAAACCTTTTGTGATATATTGATAAGAAGGAAAAAAACATATATATTCATGTGGGATTTTGTAAAGTTCCTATTAATGTGCAATTTCTAAAGATATTAGCTTCATTATTTTTACTTATTAATAATTAGAGTTATTTATGCTTGAATTTAAATGTTAGCCCCTATTCTCTTCACCTTAAAAAAAATAATATTAAGTAAAAATAATTTCAGTTCAGTAAAAATAAGTTTAGTTCAGTAAAATTCAGTTTTCTTAAAGAAGAATTATTATAGAAAATCAGTAAAAATAATTTCAGTTCAGCAAGAATAATTTCAGTTCAGTAAAATTAATTTAAGTTCAGTAAAAATAATATAAGTTCAGCAGATATAATTTTGCTTCAGTAAAATTAATTTCAGTTCAGCAAAAATAAGGTGAAGAGAACGGGGCCTTAGTAAACGTGTATGATAATAGAAAAATGTAACTAATTTGGAATGGAACTCATTACCTTGTTGTACCTATTGAAATTGTAATGTTACACCCTTATGTTCTATATATGTTGGTTCACAATTCACGTGTTGGCTCTCCCTTTCTCCTCCCATACCCCTCCCTCCCACATTGTACTCCACGATATTCATCCAGCATATGTAGTTAGTAAAATCAAATTAATTCCTTTAACTTTTGATTTTTGATTGCTGTGATGTGCATGCAATATGTTAGCAGTCACATTATCTAACACCTCTCTTGATCAACCTGATCCTAAATCAAAGTAAGAGCAATTACCTTTTCTTTTGGATCGAAGATTACATTCCATATATAATTCATATTTTCTTCGATCCAAATTGGTTTAAATGTTTTAATTTTACTTTTAATTTGTCAATTTTCACTCAGACTATTTTAACTATAGCATCTTTTGTGGTTTATTATTAAGAGAAAACATATTTATTTGAGAGCTTGTTAAGTTCCTCACAATATATAATTTCAAAATTTTACTTTTATAAATTTTACTTATTGATAATTAGAGTTATTTACAATTCAATTTGAATGCTAACAACCGCACTTAATGAAAGAAGCATGTCAACTAATTAGAAATGAAGCTCATTACCTTATTTCATTTATTGTAACTACTGTAACGTTACACTCTATGAATTGGTTCACAATTCACACAATACTCCTATCTATGTTCTCCTCCCCCACCCCTTCTTCCCTCCTACCCAAATTGTCTCCATATTATTCACCCAATCTATGAAGTTAGGGCCTGTTCACTTCAACTTAATTTCAGTTCAGTTCAGTTCCAATCAGTTTAGTTCAACTCCAACAAGTTTAGTTCAGTTCAATTCAACTCCTAATTTCCTTCTCTCATAAAATATTCATTACAGCTCTATTCAGTTCAGTTCAGCTCTAATCAGTTAAGTTCAGTTCAGCTCAGTTCAGTAAATGTGAACAGGCTCTTTAGTAACATCATATTGATTCCTTTCACTTTTGTTATTGGATCAATTTAGTATACAAATTAAAGATGTGACACGCGAGTATCGTGTCAGTAGTCACATTATTTTACACCCTCTTGATTAATTTGATCTTTAAGCAAAGTGAGATCGTTAATATTTTATTTTAGATGATTACATTCCATATATAACTTATATTTCCTTCATTCCAAATTGGTTCATGACATGTTTTGACTTTTACTGACAATTTATTAACTCTTTAATTGTAGCAGTATTGTGTTATTGTTAAGAGAAAATATATGAAGCTGAGATCTTTTTAAGTCCATCTCAACGTGTAATTTTGAATTATTAACTTTTATGTTATTATTTATTGATAATAAGAGTTACTTTTGCTTTTTACGATTGGACTTAAGCTCTAACAAACATGCGTGATAAAGTGTACGTGTCAATTAATTTGGAATGAAGCTCATCTTGTGACTTCATTGTTCATAGCTCACATGCTGCTCCTCCCGGCCCTCCTTCTCCCAGCTCCTCTCTCCCAAATTGATTCCTCACTTTATTCACCCAACCTACGTAAGAGTAACATCAAATTGCTTCCTTAGCTTTCACTTTTGATTTTAAATAAGTTCAAAAGAAAGATGTGACATGCATGCATTGTGTCTTAATTAAATCCGAGTGATATATATCGTGCAATGTTCCAAGAATTAACATTCCAATTTACTATATGAAAAAATAGCATGTACATAACATAATCTTCTATAGGATGATTATTTATAGCTGATATAAATTTATTAATTGTGATTTGTGACTATAAATTGTTGGTCGAATATCATATGATGATCATGGACCAAAATGTGTTTTAAACTTGTTACATATAAAGTGTAAAAAAAAAAATGTTACAAATAAACTTCTAATCCTAGATGACTTGCTGGTGAGCAAACCCTCGACGAAGGAGGGCTCTGAAATCTTTGTTTTTGATAGCCATGCTGAGCAGGAAGAGAGTAAAAAGGGTAGGTGTGGTGCTGAGGAAGTGGTGAGAGGGGATGGGAAGGTGGTGAAAGGGTGGAAGAGAATACCACGAGACAATGATCATAGTATGGGTGAAGGTGTTGTGTTGTCAGGAGAAAAACGAAACCTTGAAAATATGGCGAAAGAGAGTGAGAGTATGATGGCTGGTTCGATAGATAGAGGAAAAAAGAAACGTGTTACCTCTAATGCTGCTGTGAGTGTGGCGAGCCCCACCAAAAGGGCTCTTTGTGATAAATGAGTTACATCTTGTCTTGGAATTGCAGGGGGTTGGGGAGCACCACTGCAATTAATGCGTTGAAGCGCATAGTATTTCTTGAATGCCCCCAATTGGTGTTTCTCATGGAGACGAAGTTGAAGAAGTTTGAGATGGAAAAAATCAAAAATAAAATAAAATCCAGCTCTTGTTTTATTGTTGAATGTGAAGGGGAAGGGAGGAGGAGAAGAGGAGGGTTGGCTCTTCTTTGGAATAATAGTATTGAGGTCAGTATAAATTCTTTCTCGACAAATCACATTGATGCTATGGCTCGTTCGATCATTCATGGTGAGTGGCGTTTTTCTGGTGTATATGGGTATCCGGAAGAAGAAAATAAATGGAAAACTGGGCAGCTCCTAAGGACGTTAAAAGAGGGGAATGACAATCCTTGGCTTTGCGGTGGTGACTTGAATTTAATGCTACATTCGGGTGAGAAGCAAGGTGGGAGGCCGTTTGATATGGAGGAGGCAAATATCTTGCGTGATGCTGTTGGGTTTTGTCATTTGGAGGATCTTGGCTTTATTGGTCATGATTTTACTTGGTCGAACAATAGGGGTGGGGAAGAAAATATACAAGAGAGGCTTGATAGGTTCCTTGCAAACCGGGCTTGGAAAGATGCTTTTCAAGGGTCTTTTGTCACTCATCTTACGAAGAGGAAATCCGATCACCTCCCTCTCCTTCTTTGTATTCAAGAAGCCGTCTCAAAGCAAAAGAAGAAAAAGAAGAAAAGGTTGTATCGTTTCGAGGAGATGTGGCTTCGAGATGAGAAGTGTGCCGACATTATTGCCGAGGCATGGGATTATGGTGGAGACTTGTGCTCGAAAATTGCTTTTACTTCCACAAAATTGAGTGCGTGGAGTAGAGATAAGTTTGGAGATTTTATAAAAGAGTTGAATGTGTGTAAGGCTCAAATGAAGTTTCTCATGGGGGAAGTTCAATCGACGGAAGTAATTGCACAAATGAGGGCTTTAGATGATCGTATGGATGAGCTTGAAAGAAGGGAGGAGATGTATTGGAAGCAAGGAAGTAGACAAGATTGGCTCAAACATGGGGATAAGAACACTTCTTTTTTCCATCAAAAAGCCAAGCAAAGAGAAGCACGGAACAATATCATGTGTGTAAAAGATGTGGCCGGAAACGTCTACAAGGAGGAAGAACAAATTGCTGGAATTTTTGTGAATTTTTTTGAAGACCTGTTCGCAACAAATAGCAATGTTGAAGTGGAGCCTGTGATTGACAAGGTGGATAGGATTGTTGATGATAGACAACAGGAGAGTTTGGCAGCCCCTTTTACAGCAGAAGAGGTTCATACGGCACTCTTCCAAATGCACCCTACAAAGGCCCCCGGGCCCGATGGTATGTCTGCAATTTTTTTCCAGAAATTTTGGGATATTGTGGGGAATGATGTAGTGGGGAAAGTGTTGGATATTTTGAATAATAATGGGGATATAGGTTCTATTAATCAGACTCACATTGTGTTAATTCTGAAAAAAAAAGATTGTGAGTCTCCTGTTGATTATAGACCTATTAGTTTGTGCAATGTGTTGTATAAAATTGTCATAAAGGTGCTAGCTAACAGGTTAAAATTAGTTCTTCCTTACATTTTTCATGATTCGCAGAGTGGATTTGTTCCGGGAAGATTGATAACTGATAATGTGCTTGTTGCTTATGAGTGCTTCCATTACTTGAGAAAGAAGAAGAAGGGCAAGAAAGGTTACCTTGGGCTCAAGCTGGACATGAGTAAGGCGTACGATAGGGTTGAATGGAAATTTCTTCAGGAAATAATGTTGAAGCTTGGTATGCCGGATAATTTTGTGATCTTGGTAATAAAATGTGTCAGTACTGCTTCTTTTGATGTTCTTGTTAATGGTCAACCGTCGAGGACTTTTAAGTCCACTCGGGGGCTTAGACAAGGAGATCCCATCTCCCCTTTCCTGTTTATTCTGTGTGCGGAAGGTTTGTCGTCGTTGCTAAGAGATGCGGAGAGTAAGAGCCTTATCCATGGGGTGAAAATTGGCCGGCATGTGAAGCCAATTTCTCATCTATTTTTTGCCGATGATAGCCTTTTATTTGTGAGAGCGACAGAAGAGGAGGTTGAGAATGTGCTTAGTATTCTTTCTACCTATGAGATTGCATCGGGTCAGAAACTGAATATGGATAAATCAGAGGTGTCCTTTAGCCGAAATATGGATCAAGAACGGAAAAACACGCTTCAGATAAAGTTATCTTTTAAGGTCGTCGAAGGACATGATAAATATTTGGGTCTTCCAACTTACATTAGAGGGTCTAAAAAACAGGTTTTCCAGAATATTCAGGATCGGATTTGGAAAAAGCTCAAAGGTTGGAAGGAAAAATATTTGTCTCAAGCCGGGAAAGAAGTTTTAATCAAATCCATTGCACAAGCAATCCCCACATATGCAATGCAATGTTTTTTGATTCCGGCTAGTATTTTGAATGTGGTTGAAAAACTTTGTCGGCAATTTTTTTGGGGGCAACAACGGGAGGAAAGCAAAATTTGTTGGGTTGCTTGGGAAAAGATGTACGTTCCGAAGAGTCAAGGAGGCCTTGGTTTTAGAAATATGAAGAATTTTAATAAGGCTCTTCTAGCAAAGCAAGCTTGGCGTATTCTCTCTAATGAAGACTCCCTTATGGCCAAAGTTTTAAAGGGCAAATATTTTCCACATTCGACTTTCAAGGAGGCAAAGATTCACCCGAATTCGAGTTATACTTGGAGGTCCATCCTTGGAGCTAGAGATGTGTTGATGAGAGGGGTTAGAAGAAATATAGGTGATGGTGTTGCAACTCAAATATGGCGTGATCCATGGATACCTAGCCTTAATGGTTTTTGTGTAGCATCGAGTCAACCTGATGATAGCTCCTGCCCAATGTATGTGAGGCAACTTTGGGACAGCAATAGACGATGGGACGTTGACCTTCTCAAGGACAATTTTACTGATGTTGAGGTTAGTGCTATTCGCAATATCCCCATCCCATTGTTTGATAGTAGTGATAGATGGATGTGGCATTACTCAAAGGATGGGTGCTTTACGGTGAAAAGTGCGTATAACATGCTGACAGTTGGGAAAATGCGTGACAAAGCATCATCCTCGAGTGGTAGCTCTTCTTTTGATTGGAAGAAAGTGTGGAATTTGGAAGTCCCCCAAAAAATTAAGATGTTTGCTTGGCGTACAGTTAAGGATGCTCTAGCAACTCGGGATAATCTTGCGAGAAGGGGAATGGAGATTGATAGGTGGTGTCTTATGTGTGGTAATGAAAATGAGAATATTCTCCATATGCTTGTACAATGTGAGGAGGCAAGATTGGTTTGGTATACTTTTCCTCTTCGATTGAGTGTTGAGAAGTATAATGGGGAGACGTTTACTGAGTGGTGTATTTCGGTTCTTAAGTCTTGTAATGATGTGAATTGGTGGAGCTTATTTTGGTGCCTTGCTTGGGGTATTTGGTTGCGTAGAAATGGGTGGGCATTTCAGAAGAAAAAGATCGAGGGAACCGAGATTATTCGCAAAGCTGTAAGTCTGATTGGGGAATTTGAATTTGCAAAGGACATAAGCACCTTGAGCCCCCCTGCTATGACCTTGGATACTATCTGGAAGCCGCCATCAATTGGGGTCATAAAGGTGACTTCGGATGCTGCAAAATTGTCACAGTCAGTAGTTGGTCTTGGAGGGGTAATGCGAGATCATGTTGGAGATGTTGTGGCTGCTATGTGTATGAGAATGGAAGGGTGCTTCGAGGTGGATGTCATGGAGGCATTGGCTATGAGGCATGCTTTGCAGGTTACTATGGAGTCGGGCTTCCTTAGTGTTTGTTTGGAGACGGATTGTTTAAAGTTTTTCTCCCACCTGTCGAAGGCTATGGTCACAACCAACGCATTTGGGATGATTGTTAACGATATTCTGAAGCTTGCTAGATCATGCCAAATGTGCTCCTTCTCGTTTGTGAAGCGTTCAGGCAACAAAGTAGCTCATAGTTTAGCTAAATCATGTAATGTTTATTTCGATTTTAGAGTTTGGTTGGAGGATTATCCTCAAGATTAGCTGAAGTTATTATGGCTGATTTGAGCCTTGTTGAAGCTTAATAAAATTGCCTGTGCTTCCTGTCAAAAAAAAAAAAAATCCTAGATGACTTGGTGTGCTTTTCAATTTTCTTCATGACTAATCCATGGTCTTTTCAAAAATAGAATTTTTGATGGTTAGTTACTTAGCTTAGCTTCCAGAAAGCTTCTTGCCATTGATCAAAGCTACTTCGTATAAATTAATTAAAGAAGAGTAAAAATTTGTTCTATTATGACTTGGTCTTCTCTTTAATTACTCTTCCAAAAATTGTTATTTGCATACTCAAATAATCTGGGACATCTTATAAATACTATCTCCGATCTCAAAATTTCTTTTCGATTATTGTGTATACACAATCGTGTTGTAAACTGTATGTGGGTGTAAAAAACAATAGATAAAGTGAGAGGGAGTAATTAAACTTGTCGAGTTCTTTGTAATGGTAAGGAAGATTTGATTATACTTCAACCCTCGTGATTTTTGGAATAAACACTTTAGAATTTGAGAGTAGAGAGTAGAGATAAGGAATTTCCTATCCCTAAATATTCTCACTTATTGATGGAATTCAAATCTCAAACCTTTTGGATTTGAGGCAAGAAATTTATTAAATGACCTAAAACTTTGTTAGTTAAAAAATAAACTTTGTAATAAAAATTAAAAGAAAATAAAAAATAAAAAATAATAAAAAAAAAAGCATAAAGAACTTCAAGATAAGAATGTGAAGTAGTGGACATGTTAATGTTCTACTACGTATATACATGTCAACCAAAAGAATGATCTCCAACCTTTCAAATTTGAAGCGTAATAACGCATTGACTATGAATCTACGATTTTTATTGATTCAAGGAAACAGTTGGGACCTTTGCAGCTTGCCGCCCGATTTGTACAACAGGTCAACAGTACAATAATCCACATGATTTTATATAGTCGTTATATAATATTATATCATATTGAACCGAGCAATGTTTGATCTAGTGGTCAAGATGTAGACTACTCATGTAGTCTCTTGAATAAAAAGTTACGAAACTAAATTATACTAGGAGTTCTCGGGGTTATTATTCCCTTATTATTTTCACTTACTTTCATTAACCTATTATTATTTTTTAATTTTACTAAACTGGACTTATTTTGTTAAATTTAATCTTATGTTTGAATAAAGTCAGATGAAATGAAGAGAATTAAAACTAAAGTAGATTGACCAATGGGAGACTAGGAGTTATCGACAAGATATAGTTTTATACTTTTATCATATGGATTTATAATTTATTATACTCCGTAGTAGATTAGTAGTGTACTTTGCGTTTTGAAACTTTTGATTTTTGGTAATGTATGGGTCAATATGAATTAGGGCGGATACGGTCAATATGAATTATATGATGAGGGTATTAACCGATTTAATATGTTTAGGGTCAATACGGTCAATATGATGAGGGTATTAACCGATTTAATATGTTTAGGGTCAATACGGTCAATATGATGAGGGTATTGACCGATTTAATATATTTAGGATCGAATCGGCGATGTAACTAGTTCTAAGGTAAATTGTCTTTGTATTGGAATTTTAGATTTTCTCGAAATTGTTTGTAAGTGCCGTTTGACTATCTTTCATTAATGAAATCCTTTCCTTCTAGTCAAAAAAAAAAAAAAAAAAAAGTTTTTTTTTTTTTTTTTTTTTTTTTTTTTTAACCATATGTTTCGATAAGTTACAATTATGTGGATAGTACTACTTATATAATCAAAGGTAGAAGCTCAAAGAAATTGTACCCCTCTATCCCAAAATAACCGACATAGTCAAGTTTGCACACATGTCGATATACTAATTTGACTTTATTATTGCTTTCAAAATTTTTTTTTTTTGACTTTATTAATATATAGACTTTATTAATGTATAAATAAATACTTAATGAAAATTATTTTTAAAATCATATTATGAAACTTTAATTTATACTATTATATATATATATATATATATATATATATATATATATATATATATATATATATATATATATATATATATATATATATATCTAATAACATATTTTATGATAAAATGTGTTTTTATTATTTTTTTTAAAAAAACCCTCCTTGTTTTAATAAGTGTTACACTTACTAAATCCAACTGTGTTTTAATAAGTGTTACACTTCCTTTTTTTGACAAAAAGCTTTGGATAGAAGGAAATGGAAGGAGAAGAAAGGAAGAGATAGGGAGGGGGACAAACTTTATTATTTCGATTAAGGATTGGGGGAAGGAAGGGAAAAAGAGAGAGAGGGATCCATTTTTCCTCTCTCTTTAATAAGCATAATTCCTCCAAAACTGAAGAGATTTGGAGGGAAAATAAAGCTCACCTCCCCCTCCCTTTCTTTTCCCTCATCTTCCTTGCCTTCTTTCTTTACTATCTAAACAACGTATAAAGGACTTTTAAAGAAGGATGAGATTGAGGGACTACTTAATGTTTTAGGGGTTGAGTATATTAATTAGGGGTTGAAGTTTATTTTAAAGTAGTAGTTTAACTTTTTAGTGTTGTTTTTTTGATAATGAAGAATATTAGATTGTCGGTGTAACATGTAAGTGGCGTACATGCGTTGCAATTATTTTTTCAATTAAAACTTTCCTTTACGATTGTTAGCTAGCCAACTTGAGACATGCTAGTATAATAAATCCTGCTTACATTAATGACCTCTATGTTTGTATTTCATTATTATGTACGAAGTATACAACTATACAAGTTCGCAAATTAAAGTGCTACCGTAATATACTTATATATACATGTTACAAGTAAATATCTTGAAAGGTTGATCTGTGATGAGTCCTAATCTGATGAGTACTATTTCTTATCGGCTAAAAAAAAACTTTAAGTAAACTAATTTATATGTACCAAATTAAACACCAAATGTACTTGGTATAAAATTTTAAAGTGCCAATATATGAAACTCAAAAAACTATAAAGAAATAATTTTTTTATAAAAAAATAATACCAGTACGTCTTAACAAGATAATAAGAGAAAACTCCGTACTAAAGTTCGTCTCTCCAACAAAACTCATCACCAAATTCATCAACACTAGCACGAACATTGTTGTTGGACGTCGAGGCGGAAGTCGGAACATGATCAGTAGAATTCTTGGAGAACATTGATGAAGAAAAGAAACGACCAAGATTATAAACTTGTTCTTGTTGATGAAGTTGTGCAAGAGAAAGATTGAAAAGAAACAAACGAATGCTAAGAAAACAAAGCATTACGATCCCAAACCAAAAAACACACGTCTCTTTCTTAGATTGTCCTGTTGTTCTTCGGTGACTCATTGTCGATCACGAACTTTTGAACTAACGTTCACGTAACCTTGTGACTTGTGATTATGTACGTAGAAATTAAAGTTGCCGAGTTCTTAGAAAATATAAACGGTTTTTTTAATCAGACAATCCTATATCCCTATAAAAACAATTAGGAATAGGAAACTTATTTCAAAAAAAAAAAAAAAAAAAAAAAAAAAAGGAATAGGAAACTAAAACTTTCTAAAAAAAATTAAATTTTTTTAAAGCATTTAATATTCAAAAAATCTTGCGTGGACCTGGTCTACAATAATATTATTGTGGACCTAAGGTTTATATACACGTAACTGACATTATATTTAATATAGTGACCCCTTATTTTATTATAGTAACCTTATTTATAACATAGTAACATTTTAAAAAACTTATGTAACCTTAATGTTATTATGAACTTAAAGTACAACATTATGTTGAAGAGTGACCTAATTTTAACATAGTGATCTTTATTATTTATATTGAACATTATATAAAATATTCATTAATAAAATTAACCTCTTATAACTTTTATAATGTCACACTAACTTTTATTTCAACATAATAACTTTATTTCAATATAGTGACCTTTTTTTAGTTATTAATAAAACAAGCATATAGTCTCTAATGTTAGTGGTCTACAATAAATTAGTGTGAACCAGGTTCATTTGAGAATTTGTATTTAATATTATACCTCCGCTATAAAGTTACCTTAAAATGATAAAAAGTTACCCTGTAATAGATGAAATTTACCCAATTAAATTTCCATATACTTGTATTGTTACTTTTTTTTTTTAATAGTATATTTATGTTACATTGATATAAATAAAAATTATTTATTCTTTATTGATAAAAGTTATCCAAAAAAGTCTAAAAGTTACTTTAAATTTATTAGTTAATTATCATATGCTATAACCAAAATATATATTCCAATATACTAAAAATTAAGAGAAAAAAAAATATCATACTTCGCATCTAATTAATTTTAACTAAAAAAAATTAAATAATAATGGTAATAATAAAAAAAAACCAATTAATATAATCTTGCGTCTCCTATGAATCCTACTGGAGATGTTGTCTTATTACTGTGGTTGTGGCTGTGGCTGCGGCTGCGGCTGTGGCTGCATCAGTGATACATTATCTATGGCCTTAGGCCTTTAGAAGTCGAGTGTAAGCCAAATCATCAATAGTTCGGAGTTCAAATTTACCCCTCATTTATTCACAGGTCACTTACATAAGCTTGTTTGAAATTTTTATTTTTTAGAAAAACTTAGCGTTATTAATCCTTATCAGAACAAATCAAATTATCATTTTTTTCCCGTAAAAAAAAAAAAAAAAAAATTTATCATTCCATGGCTTATCTTACCTCATTTATACTCATCTAAACGTTTTTTTTTTTTTTTAATCAATATTCGTAATAATCTTCTTTAGTACCTGTACTCGTAGAGTCGTAGTATATACATTATACAAGTCATAAGATAAAAGGAAAACAAAAATTTAACTTGTACAATGTACATTATTTTATTGACTTCTAAAATTACGAGTACCATACAAGATTGAAACAGCTGGGCTAATTTTTTGATATCTGCAATAATGAAATCACAATCTAATTGGGTAGTTGATTCTTCTTTTAGTGCTTATACTAACCATGCCCAATGCCCTAATCCGTCCAAATAATGTCAAAACACTTTTTTATTAGGCTTGTAGCTTGTTGCGATTATTGTGAATTTTTTTTTTTTTTAAATAAATAACTGCTTGTATAGGGTACTAAAGTAATTCAAGGTTAATTTTTTACTCTTCGTTGAAATATTTATGGGTGTATATAACAGTCGTTAGATTGACTAAATCTTACGAACTAATTCCTCCGTTTTCTTTTAGGTTGACACGTTTCTTTAGTCACGTTTGCCAATGCACTTATTCAATCATTAATATCTTTAATTGTCGATAAGCAAAAATTTTGAAAAGTTGATATTTTGAAAGTATATAACGTTACGAACCTAATAAGATCCCACATGACTATATTTTTCATTACGTATAAAGCACAAAATACGGTCAAATAGAGGTGGATGAATAGTGCTAAAGTCAAAACGTGTCAACTAAAAAGAAACGGAGGTAGTATAATATAGTAGTCCAATACAATATTTCATACACAAAAATTATAGTGAAATATTAATAAATATGAGTAATTAAAACACTTTAGTTCCTTAACCCTTAGTAATGTCAATGAGATTTCATCCCAAGTCTTGATTTCTTTATGACTTTCCTCCTTCGTACAGTTTCTTCTTGGTGCTTTTGAAACAGTGACTACTATATTGGTCAAAGTCACGTCAACTAGCATTAGAATTTAAAATTTTAATCTAAATAATCTATATTGTAGTTTGGCTCAATTCGCTCAGATACTAATGAAATTTATGTCGCAATATGAATTTAAAACGCAATTGAAGATAAATTGTCTATCATAATTTCATAATAATTCCTTTGGATGTACATACTATCAATAATTCAAAATCTTAATAACACAAAAATAAACTTTTCCTCTAAGAAATTAAAAATTATTGAAAACTAATAATCTCCAAACAAACTTCCTTACTTTCACACCATTGATCCCAACTTGACACTAACACAAAACAATCCATCACAAAGTTGATCGGACTTACTTTACCACCCAACAATGCAACACTATACTGTTTGCTATAGTATTAAGTTCGTGTCAATAGTTTTTCTGAAAAACTAAAGATCAAAGTCGTCGTAGTAATCATCATCGCCATAATAATAATTGTTGTGATAGTTGTGATAATTAGCCCAATGCTGCCCGTGGTAATCAATTACACCCTCTTTGTTGGAAACCGAGTAGGAATTATGAACATCACCACCAGAATCGTTGTTGTTGATAGGCGTAGTAGAATCATTATTCTTATCGTTAGTATTATTGTTGGGAATCACAGATGAAGAGTTCGTCAATTTATGACCCGTTCTATTTTCATGACGAACTTGTGCAAGAGAAATATTAAAAAGAAAAAGACCGATGCAAAGAAAACAAATCATTGCTATTCCAAACCAAAAGTTACGTATCTCTTTCTCATAAGAGCTTATTCTTTTGTAACTCATTGTTAGAGGATTCGAGGGTTGCTTAATTATGAATTTTATTTTCTTGTACAATTATTTGTAACTTAATAAGGGTTATTTATAAGATTTCTTGAGTCAAACTTACAGGAAACCTAAAACTACTCGAATTATAACTTTATAAGGTACTATACGAGATAAGAGAATAATCCGTAGGAAATAAAATTGCTAGTTTTAAAGTTAATAGGATTCTACAATAAGTCAAATTATTTATGGAAATTATTTTTACGTAGGACGAGGTCAGTCGTTTAAATTTATGACTTTGATTAAGCACATATCATATGATTTTGCCGTTAGTTTAAGTTTTCCTTGACTAATCTAACATGGCAAATTGCCTAATACGAACATTAGCACTTACCAAACTTTCTAAGAATACCCAAAAAAAAAAAAAAAAAAAAAAAAAAATTAATTGAAGAAATCCGAAATTAAATTTGGAAAAAGACCAAACCCACTTATTATCAAATTCTCCCAAGTCAACTCCATTTATTGGGTAGAAATTAAATTATTCAATGACAATTTTTAAACTTTTTTTCACGTGACTGATTTCGTAAAATTCCATTTTTTGAGCTTTAAATTTCATGTGTTTGCCTAATTTGTGATTCAGGTGGAGAGAGAAAATTTTAATGAAATTTATAATTTTCCAGCTTTAAAGAGCTCATATTTGCTGAATTTGTAAGCAATTTCTGGGGTTAAATTAATTTATTTTTTAAGGGTTTTGTTTTTGTGGGTTTTAAGCAAAATGGGTTTATTTATATCATACTTAAAGTGGAATTCTTTATCCTATTACAAAAGTTGGGTAGAATTCCAATATTATGCTTATAAAAATCTCATTATTGGAGAGTTTTTATCACATTTTGCAGGATTCAAATTTCTGAGGGCTTTTTATTTGGAGAGAAATTAAATGTTGGTAATTGTGATCTTCCCCCTTTAATTTTTAGTGTTGTATTTTGTTTTTGAGTTTAATTTGCATGTATATGAGTATGTTTTGATAGTTTTACCTTGTTTTTTCCATCTTATATTGGTGATTGTTAAGTTAGGTATGATCTTTAGGTACTAGTTGATTAATTTGGTTGATTTTGAGTAATTTATAATATTGGGTTTTATGAATTTTGAGTAGTATGAGGTTTGTTGGTCTCTTGTAGAGAAGGAAAACTAGGCTTGATTTTATCGGTCACCGGTTCGCGGTTGATCTTGATGATATGGTTATTCTTATTATCAGAATCTTCAATTTTGGCTGATTTTGGGTAATATGCAATTTGGACCTGTGAATTTAGTTAGATCTTAGAAAGAAATTAAAGGAAGAAAAGTAGTATTAGTAGGTCATTTGGATAGAATTAGGCATGGCAAAGAATCCGAAATGGAGATTCAATCGAATAATGGGATGGCTTCAGTTGTTTTTGGGAGTGCTTGTTATTATTGTGAGCATTTCTAGCCTAGTTAGGTTCTATCATGCTGGATTTTTCTTTCATAGTGAAGATATTTGCCGTCATTTTTATGGGGAGAAGGATGCTTTCGAGGGGTTTGATGCCAAGGCGTTGTCTAATCGTATTGAGGAAGTGCTTGAAAAGATGGAAAATTTGCAAACCAAGCTTGAAGCCTATGTGCAAAAGATGGAGAAAGACAAAGATGATTTGGAGAAGAGTAACATGTCAAAGCTAGAGTTTAAGAGGTACTTAGAGGATGAGGTTATTCAACCTCTTTACGACTCTCACATCACACTTAGACAAATCCGATTACCAAAAGTGGGAGGTAGTGGTAACATGACCTTTATGGAGGAACCGTTGATTAATAATTTCGTGATAGAGGAGATCAGAAAGTATATCACCCCGAAAGAGAACAAGAATGGGAAGGTTAACATTTTTAAAACAGAGAGGATTTACAATACGATAGGCCATGCTTGTGTTTTAATGAAGAAAGATTTAGAATTCTACATGGATTATGATGTTGGTTCTTATTGCAAGGATGATTGGAATCTAGCTCAGAAGCTTATGCTTCATGGATGTGATCCATTGCCTCGAAGACGTTGCTTGACAAGGGCCTCCAAGGTCTACCTCAAGCCAAAACCAATCAATGAATCACTATGGAAGATACCAGATGGAAGAAATGTCCGATGGAATCTCTACAGGTGCAGGGATTATGAGTGCTTATCGAGCAACAATACTGATCGAGGTTACACCAAGTGCACGGGATGCTTTGAGATGGAAAAGGAGAGGCTTAAATGGGTCAACAAAAGCTCTATATCTCCTGCTGAATTTCTCATAAGTGATGTTTTGGCTATCAAGCCAGGGGAGATACGAGTAGGCATTGATTACAGCGTGGGTACTGGCAGTTTTGCTGCTAGGATGATGGAACAAAACGTTACCATTATTTCAACTGCACTAAACTTGGGGGCTCCTTTCAGTGAAACGATTGCACTTCGAGGGTTACTTCACTTGTATGTAACACCTAATCAACGGCTCCCATTCTTTGAAAACACGATGGACTTGATCCACACAACTGGCCTCTTGGATGGATGGATCGACCTGCTACTGTTGGATTTCATGTTATTTGATTGGGATCGAATTCTGAGACCTGGAGGTCTGTTATGGATAGATAGATTCTTCTGTAATAGAAACGACTTAGATGATTACATGTATATGTTCCTGCAGTTCAGGTACAAGAAGCATAAGTGGGTTGTGACTCCTAAGTCAAAAGACGAGGTTTATCTATCTGCTTTGCTCGAAAAGCCCCCTAGGTCCTTATGAGTTTATTGCTTGATACTCATTTTGTTTAGTATTTGCAGCGAAAATTACTAATGTAATGTAATCATGCAAAAATTATGTTGTATTGAACAGTTTGCGTTTATACTGCTGCTCCTTTCCCTTATGATTCAGTATGTTTTTTTTTTGATATCACCTATGCTTTCTCATAACTAGTTGAAATCTTGTGCCTTGTGCAAAGTTGTTTCATCCAAGTGCTACAATTATGTGCTTTTTTCTAAGCAGATGATGAATTCTCCTAATCCCCTTCTGTTAGCAGATGAAATTATGCCAGCAGAAGGCTTTTTATACAACAGCTTACTGCTTATATCCTCAGCATTTTAGTGATGAATGGCTTAGGTTAAAGCTTTTCTCTACTCCCTTCCTTCAAAAAAAAAAAAAGAAAATAAATAAATAAATAAAGCTTTTCTCTACTATACGAGTGAAACTCGGTGAGGATGATAGGGAACTCAACTTGTGATCTTGTGACCTTAAGGTCATCCGTAAGAGTGAAATGACTGATTTTCTTCCCTGAAAGCTTTGAATTGTGCTGTATCTAATTTTAGCTTATACTGCTACCATGTCAAACTAGTACTTTATATTTTAAAATGGAAAAGTTCTTTCAAATACACTTAACGAGTAACTAATTTTCATACTAATCCTAATGAATTCTTATTTTCGCTTATGGACATATTTATAATGATGAAATGTCTCTGTTCATAGAATTATTGTACTTTCTTCTTTTTTGAGAAGAAAAATCTTTTGTGAACAACAAAAGTGATAAACGGAGTAACATTTAGAACACTTTACAACAAAATAAAACACATACGAAGTATATAAAACAAGAAAAACCACTGTATAGAAATTTTATAATCATCATTATTCAAACCTGACTAAAATTAACTTGATCAAACTAAAATGATCCGATTCACAAAACAATTTTAGTAATGGATTAACCGATCCAACGCATCTTAAATTCAAGACGACTCGGCCTTTACGCCCAATTTGGCAATTTGACAACTCTCAATTAGGGGTGTTAGTTCGGATGATCTAATCGGCACGGGTCGGGTCAATTTTTAAAATTGAGTTATAAAAAATTATTATGTCCACGCAAGTCCAAATCTGAATCGGATATTTTTCGGATTGAATTCGGATTGGGTCGGGTCAGATCGGTGTGTTTTGACACTCTACTCTCAATTTCCTCCTTTAAAAACCTCACCAACATGCTTTACATGCTCTCGTTGCCACAACTCACATATAGAAAAAAGGTCCAAAGAAAAGAGGCCCAAAAAAAAAACCCCTCAAAACCCTGTTGATTTCAATCACACTGAAAAAGTGAATTCCCTAAAACCCCATCATCTTCAACGAGCAAGCAAGTGAAGGAGGAGAGAGAAAATGGGGAGAAGAATACTCAACGATGCACTTCGCACCATTGTTAACGCTGAGAAGAGAAACAAAGCTACTGCTGAACTCCAACCCATTTCTACTGTCATGTGCTCCTTTCTCCACATCATGAAAAATCGAGGTCTTTTTTCTTTTTTTGGGTTTAATTTATGCTTATGATTTGATTCAAAGTTCTATTTTTATGGGTGTTTTATGCAATTGAATTCGATCCTTTAAGTTGCTTCTTTGTTTGCATCTTAATTTGCTTATGGTTTTTTTATTTGGGGGTGATTTTAGCTCGAAATTGATGCTTCTGTTGATATGTGATTTTCCCTTTTTTCTGGAATTTTTGGGATTTTTAGGAAGATAATTTTATTGGGTTGTTGTTGAATTTTTCGTTAATAGAATGATTAGGAAGTTTTAGTAATTAGTACTATATTGTTGATGTTTATGCAATGAGTTGATCATTTCCACAACAACAAACAACCTTGCAAGATCTGCCATAGCTAGTGATTATTGTATAATTTTCGAGCATTCCCTTGTTTTGCAATGCGGCAGAACTCGGTGGTGGACAAATAATTTTGAAAAGGGCTTTTTTCACTAGTGAGTGTTGAGAGCAGTGTTTCGGACCATACGTTAATTTCTTCATTATAGTGGAATATGAGGGGAGTAAGATCATAAGAATTAGATGTATACGGTATTGGTTCTTGGATATATAGATGATTTATTTGAGGATTTAAAGTATTGACATTTTGAGGTGGAAGTTCAATTTCGTGACATATCGAGGTAGACAGTTTCAAGGGCTTAAGACAAATTCTTGGGGGTTAATGAATTGACCTTGAGTAAAGTTTTCTAGTTTAAACATCCTAGGGGTACATTGAAAATAATGCAGTACTCATAAGTCGTTAGTTCATAACATCTGTAATCTAAAGTTCCAAACCCGGTGTTGTGAGGGTGGTTAGGACTGGGAAAATTTCAGTATTTCTCACATTTGTTCCCTGCTTGGACCTATGGCTATAGGCAGCATATAGTATTCAATGGTTGGGATGAGCATAAAGGAAACATTGTCAATGTTTGGGGAATAGATTTCCATCCACAGATCACATCACTGCAGCTTCCAAATGTTATCTTCATACTTTTATTGCAGAATAACCTGTTGCAACTTGCAACATTAATCTGTTCTAGGTTTTCCCTCCTGAACTTGAAAAGAAAAGAAAATGGTGCAGAATGGTTAAGGTGCTGAGCATTTTGCCATGGCAGATGTTACCGCTGTTAGAAATGTTGGCCAATTGTGTATGTTTCTGGAAATATTATGCCATCGGCGACCTGAGTTGAAGAGTGCATGTGGGAAGGATTGTCTTGTGCCTGGAAATTTCTTCAAAAGCCTATACATGTAGGTTTGTCTTATGCTTAATCATCTAGAGTCATTGATTGAATTTTGAACTTTAGCTCATTTGACTTTATATAGCTTTCTTAAATCTTAACCATGACTGGTGATAGAAAAAGTCATGGGGATGAGATTAGCTACCAGATTTAGTTGGCAGAATCTATTATTTAGAGTTTCCCACATGCAGCACTTTTGAGATGCTTAAAATAAATCTAGCAGTCATTGGTGATAAACTTGTAAATAGTTCATCGGGTAATAATGTAATACACCACAAGGAAATTATTTGAACTGCACATGCTCCCTCCAAGAAATTCTGATATTGCTATGTTACTGGGTAGCTTTTACCATCGGTTGCTGTGAGCCTGTGACTATAACTACTATCTATTGTCTTTGTCAGTTTAGTGAAGCCAAAAAGTATTTTAGTATCCTAAACTCTAAAATAAGCTGATTGAGTCTGAAATCTCCACCCTTTTGTACACTTTGATACAAATCTAAGTTTACATTCCATCTTTTCACTCTCTTGGAGAGGACA
This sequence comes from Chenopodium album, assembly GCF_948465745.1. Taxonomy (NCBI): domain Eukaryota; kingdom Viridiplantae; phylum Streptophyta; class Magnoliopsida; order Caryophyllales; family Amaranthaceae; genus Chenopodium; species Chenopodium album. The sequence continues at coordinate 7,497,633 of NC_137855.1, forward strand.
CTGTTCCGGTAGGTCATGAATAAATTCATATAAATACCTTTTTTTTTCACTCTTGGGCCGCTTATTCTAAGCTGTTGTCAAATTCACAGAATCTCTGTATGATTGTATGTGTACATTGTACATATACAGAACTAGTTTTCTATCATTAAGTCCATGCGTTCATCTAATAACAAATGCTTGATTTTTTTTTTCCCCCACTTGAAAATCAGGCTTTTGCTATTATGTTCTGTAGCCGTTTTTTCAAGTCACTATTACTTTCTTCACTACAAGAAGTCAATTATTGGTGATTTGGTAATCGTGAACATTTTGCTTCTAAGACTACACAAATTCTTCGTATATAATTAGATACATTGTTTCCTTGTATGAATGTGGATTTGAGATTTTGAGCTTCATTGGCTGACTACCACTGTACTTCCTTTTTCACAAAGAAAGCTGGTTATCTTATTTGCAGGGTATATCAAAGATTTTCAAGTTCACGATCTGCATAGAGTTGGAAAGGCAACTGTAGAACTTCTAGGACGGGTGAATGACTGCAAAGCTCTCACTTATAGACAGGACTTGAAAGCAAAGGACGTTGAAAAGTACAGAAAGGAGACTCTCCCAACACGACAGGTATGTATTTTCATACTCTGAAGGCATTCTGACTATTGTCCATGTGCTCCTGATTGCAAGAATCAAGTGAGAGCACAGCTCAAGTTTTGGGTTTGTTTCTAATGTGTTCTAAGCTCATGATTGCTGAGCATTAGTAACTGGTTGAATTTTGGCCCCCTTCTTTTCTTTTACCCCACTCTAGTTTGCACTCAGCATTGGATGGGAAGTGGATGTCTCATCCCTTACTGCTCTCCCAAAATAAAAAAGAATTTTTTAAAATGTAGAAGTCTAGAAGAGATTCACGTCATTCAACTTTACAGCTTGTTTGTGAAGTTAATTTTTTCCTTAAGAGTTCAAGCAATTTGGGTTGTTAATTAGAGATGGAATAGGAATTACATATCCCAACTTTTGACCACGGATCTATCTATGCATTGGGAGGTAACGACTTTTTCACTACCCCTGGATAGTTATGCTAGACCTAGCAATTGATTTAGGCTAGGGAGAGGGAGTCATTCGCTGTGCTTAACTTAGGAGCAATCTTAAATTCTTAAAAGTCCTCACCGAAGAGAAGGTTGGTTAAAATTAAAGATGGGCATCGTGCCGTGCCGTGCCGTCGCGGGCCGTGCTTGGCCGTGCCGGGGTGGGGCTCGTGCCGTGCCGGCTTAGTAGCGGGCCGTGCCGTGCCAAGTTTTGGCACACCCTAGCCCATGGCACGGCACGGCACGGCCCACGTGCTTAGCGGGCCGGGCCGGGCCGCGGGCCACCACGGTTTTTTAATTTTTTTTTTTATTTTTAAAAATATATATTATACAAAATTGATGTATATATATTATAAAAATAACGTGCGGGCGGGTCGTGCCGGCGTGCCAATGATCGTGCCCGTGCCGTGCCGTGCCAAATTTCAAAATTTGTGTTCACGGCACGGCCCACAAGTGGGCCGCCGTGCCGTGCCAATGGTCGGGCCATGCCGGAAACGTGTCGGGCTTGTGCCGGCACGGCCCATGCCCACCTTTAGTTTAAATGATTAAATGAGTCCTATTCAAAGAGATACAATCAAGGCCTTAAAGGAGGGCTATCTTAAATAGTTTCATTTTTATTTTGTACTTTGTATTCTTTCGGGAGGGGGTGTTAGTTCTTGTGTCTTCTCTGATGTTTATCTCTTTCATTTTTGTTTTTTTTTGCAGTGGGGCTATGTTGTAATTACAACTCCAAACGGTGTCCTGGACCATGAAGAAGCCATCAAACAAAATGTGGGGGGTCAAGTTCTTGGTTATTTTCATTGATTACAAACTTGATAATGCTTCTTTAGTCAATATACTAATGGAAATGATTGTGGGTAAGAGATTGTAGCCCCTTTTTAACAAAGTTGCATGAGACAAAAGTTTGAACTACTCAATATCACATCATTTTCATGTTTAAAGATGCAACTAATTAGGTCTTGGCCAATATCATGTATTCTTCATTGTGTCATTTTCCCGGATTAGTTTGGTGCAGAAATTGTAGTCTTTTTTATGTCCTACAGAAATTCATGTGAAAAGAATTCCTATGCCTACAGGGGCTTATGCAATCACTGTATAATCTTCGAGCAAAACTTGAAATTTCAAGTTGTTATTTGCTGTTATTCGAATAAAGCACAAAAACTCCAGATATGGCTCTTGATCTTATCGTTTTATGTCAATCTTACAAGGATAAAATACTAACGACTACAGGCTAAATTTACTCGAATTGGTATCAGTTTTTAGGACTAAAATATTGCATTTGACAGGAGTCACATGACTAAAGATTAGTGAGGTATTGACAGCAAAAGGAATTATGAATGATTATTGATAAAGTATACACTACGATATGTAAAAGCAATGCAGTGATGATCATTAATTGAATCTCTTTGGAAAGGCCCCAACTTCACTGCATTCTACCAGAAACTCTTGTACAGCAAGGGCATTCACTAAAATTCTTCATCAATAATGAGTGCGGAGTAGTAGTAGTTATTTCAAGGGAAGACAAAAAAAATAAAAAGTAAAAAAAAAATAACTAAAAATAAAAAAGGGTAAGGATCAACAGGCGCCATTTTCAAGTACTGCAACATGCTGTTGGCTAAATTGCTTTGTCAATTACTCATTTTGCTTGAATTTGATGCCAATGCATCAATTTTTTGTTACACTAACTTAAAAACCAATGTAAAATATGATCCTGGAAGCAGAGAACATTTTTTACACAAGATGTTCAAGATATTTAATGGGGAGATATAGAAATTTAGAACGTGGCATATGCAGACTAACACATTTGTGTAATTGTTGTGTTCAAGTCTGTCCATGTTCTTCGTGGATGCTCCCAGCAAACACATAAGAAGGTTATATAATAACAACTTGCTATAGTCATAAGACTCATAACCACTTACTAAAGTCATAATTATTCACCATGTAGGTAGAACTGGTAGAATAAAAAAGCAAAATTAAATGAATAGCTCCGTACATAAAAGCAACCAGTTTCGTTACAGCAGAATACAAGGGGCAAGAGCCCTACTATATTTGATTTTCATTCCTCAGAAACATGGAAGATAGATGACATATTTCACAGCGCTCAGCCATATAACTTTGCAGTAGCTAGTTCAGATGACATGGTAAATGAATCCACTCCCTGCACGATTGTAAAAATCACAAATTATTAATCTGTTTACCTATTTTGGATAGTGAAAGTATTGGACAAAAAACGAGGGAAACATAACCAAACACACATAAATGAACACACGGATGCTAAAAACTGTATAGCCTAACCAATGCCATTATAAATGACTCGTTATAAACAGCAAGCTGCATAAACATCTCCCATCACTTCCAGTTGGACAGGCATAAAGCATACAGATAAAACCCATTATACTTCCACATGGGGAACAGTTGAAACCTTTCTTTATAATTACTTGTTTGTCCTCCCCTCCTCCTAATCCTTTCTTCTTTGGCCCACGCCATGGCCAGATTTAGAGGTTGTCTGTAAAGGAGGCGATAAGTATATACGTAGTATATGCAAGCATGATGCCTTGTCAACACTCCCTTGGTATTGGAGGGCAACATAAGGCAACATCACATTAACAATCAACCATGTGAACCAACTTATGGTCTCAAACAGGATACATCTTGGGACCCCCCCCCCCCCCCCCGACAAGGGGTCCTTCAGATCTTATTGTAGCATAGTTAAGAGTCTCATGAGTGGAATTAAGTTAATGGCTGCTTCGAGTTTCTAGATTCATCAATAAAAATACAAGGCTAAAGGAGTAAAAGATAATCAAAAAACAGCAAAGTTGGAAAGTAGCAAGACAGGGAGAAAACAATTGATGTAATCACTCAATTTAAAGAAAAGATAAGCAAAGCTACAAGATGGAAAAGCGGTATACAACTGGAACCTCAATTTCCACATGAAAAGCAGATAATATGACGACTTTAGGTGCCAGAAAGGAGAAAATAAACCCTTGTAAATCGTCAATTGGTGAATACGAAAGACCAAAAAAAGGCATAAACAAAAGGTTTTGCCTACATGAAATAGAAAAAATCTCTCTTGTGGAAAAATCAGCAGGAAATGCACAACTCTTTTTACACAAAGCCAACCATTATATATACAAGTCAAGCAAACATATAAGAATTGTAGATTAGCTGTAAAATACATTGAAGTAACAGCAAAGACAAACAACAACAACGCCTTAGTCCCAAAATAATTTGGGGTCGGTTCACATAAATCGTCATAAGGAATCATACGATATAAAGTAACGGACATAACAAAACCATCATTAAAAAAAGAGTTTGAAAAAAGATGAGTTTTAAAAGAGAATCAAGAATAAAATTCAAGAAAGTTTTTAAAGAGTGGTTAAAACATTCAAGTTTAAAACATAAAGGTTTGAGAAAACTTTAGCAAAGTAACCGGCAAAGACAACATAGAAAAAATGATTTAAATACCAACTTCACCAGAGCCTTAGTAAAAAGATAAATAAATACACAATTAACAGAAAAGGGAAAGGAACCACAATTCATAATAGATTACTCATCGAAGTTCATACCTGAAGATAATAACATTACTCATCATCTTCATAAGTTCGTTTCCGGCTCTTCTTGTCTGAGCGCTTGGAGTGCCTTCCAATCCGAGGATCCTCTGAGTCACTGACATCAGAATCAGAAGGTGACCTGGCCCTCCTGCTCTTTCTCTTACGCCGCCTAGGAGATTCATCAGTATCATCAGAATCATCTGCATGCCGATGGCTCCTCCTCCTCCTCTTCTCCTTCCTACTTTTCCTCTTTCGACGTTCCTCCTCCTCATCAGATGACTCATCCTTCTTCCTTCTCTTTTCCTTTCTCCTCTTCCTGCGAACATCATTCTCATCATCTGAATCGGTCCCTGATCTTTTTCCACTCCTCCTCTTCTTTGACCTACCCCTTTTCTTCCTCCTTCCAGAATCAGAATCTTCATCATCTGAGGTATCTTTCTTCTTTTTTGTAGACTTCAATTTGCTACTGGCCTTCTTCTTCTTCCCATATCTCTCAGCAATAATCTTCTCCATCTCAGAATCTTCACTAGAATCAGAGCTCTCAGTCTCATCATCCACCTCAGAACTCTCCTCTCCGCTCTCAGCCGACGCTTTACCATTCATTTTCCCAAAACTACCCTTAATTTTCTGCAGCCCTGCCAATACATTGGCCTGAATCAGATCTTGGTCTTTCTCATCCTCTTTAACACTCAGAAAGTTCCTACACTGAAAAGTAAGATGCCCAACACGGCCACACTTCTTGCAAGCACCACGGGCCTCATCGTTATTTGAACCAGTGATTCGAGCTAGAGCAAGCAAACCCTGGAAATTTGCATAAGCATTCTCAGGATCTTCCTCAGTCTTGCTCTGAGAAGCAACCTTGGAATCATCTTTGGTGGGAGCATAGGGATCATAACCAATCGCACTCTGCCAAATTCCGTGAGTCTGAAGAGCAGCACTACTGTGCACCCGGTTATTTGCGGGCATACGCACCCGACCTGCTGTAGCCGGCATTTTGAAACCCGAATCTAGAACACTAAAACAACACAAGGGAAACAAGATCAGAATTTAGAAATAGATGAACAACAAGACTTTCAAACATGAATTCCCAACAAACATTAAAAGAGAAATAATATTTCATATACAGAAATTTGTCAATAGATCCAATTGATTGATCAGACTTCGTTTCACCTACCATATTCAAATTCTAATCTTCCCAATTCACAAGCTAACCAAATATGAGCCTTTTCGCCAATTAAAGTGTTAAACCAATGTCCCACTAATGAATAGGCAATAGTTTTCGGGCATCACGATCAATATAACAAAAACTAGTCATTATTAACCTTCAAGATTAACCCATGAAATCAAATTGACGATAACAAATTCTTTTCTATTATATAAAATATCATCATTCAACTAAAAATTAGACACTAATTATTCAACCCCTATTCCAAAATCCAACCCATGAAATCAAATTGACAATAACAAACTCTTTTCTATAGAATAAAATATCATCATTCAACTAAAAAATTACACACTAATTATTCAACCCCAATTCCAAAATCCAACCCATGAAATCACATTGACAATAAAAAACTCTTTTCTATAAAATAAAATATCATCATTCATCTAAACAAACAATTAGACACTAATTATTCAACCCCAATTCCAAAATCCAACCTATTCAATGCTATGTTTAAAACGCGTATTCTCTCCTTTTTCTGATTACAAAATTTTCTTCTTCCCCCACCCCACCCCACCCCACCCCAGCCAAGATCATACAATGTTTATACATAAAATAAAATTAAAAAAATGAATTCATCAAATTAAAACGCAATTAATAAGAAACAATTGAGAAATCGAGAAAGAAAGCTGAGAAATTACCGAAATCAAATTAGGGTTTTCTGAGTCGGTTCAGAATTGAGACGACGGAAGCGAGCGCGAAGGCCAAGGATCGGCAAAGATGAAGGGAAAAAAGGCGAAAAAGCTTGAGCTTTGAGCTTTAATGGCGTCTAGATGAAGAGAAAGAGAGGGAATTGATGAGGATGAAAAAAGGAAAAGAAGGCAAAGAGGAAAAGTGTCGGGCAAATTGAAGAAAAAGGATATCGCATTACGGAGTACAATTTTTTTTCTAATTTAAATTCTATGGTTTATATTAATTCTCACAATTGAAATTTACCGAGTTTTTGACTTTTTTTTTTTTTTTTTAACTTTATAAATACAAAACAATCCTAATGGGAATTGAGAGAACTAGCTTTCATATCACATAGTATATGGCATATAGTCCGGAGTATAAAATGATAAAGATGTTGCTTAGTAGTTTGCTACTATGATTATTTATGTGTGTTTACATTTTGTTAGGAAAAAGTAATGAAATAAAAAAGAAAATTTAAAAAGATATTGGTCTCCTGTCTCCAGTAGGATCTGGACTATTGTAGTACATTGTGGTGGACTTTGTACTGGACCTGATCATGCGGATTGTTTTTATTTTGGGCCTCTGAGTCCATCTGTTTTAAGCATGGCCCATTGAAAAACTATGAACCTAACTATGAATAGACAACAGATACAATAACCAAAAAAAAAGTGACTATATTCTTTTGTTATAAATCATCAATGCTAGTAAAAGTGAAGCAAATGAATACTACAGTCGAGTGTTTCAAAAAAAAAAAAAAAAAAAAAAAACAACAAAGAATACCACATAGTATAAAAATTTCAGAGGAATCGAATAAGATCCCACAAGTCTCCTTTTTTTTTCTTGTCTATTTGGAGATTGCATTTTGTGGCTACATAAGAAGTACTTGTAAGATGTTATCCTAAAAATACAACAAAGAGCAACCATCTTTGTGTTCAAATAAAACCTTCTAATAAGTTAAAAGTATTACCACATCGAAGAGTACAGTAGAGGTTGTAGAGCATGACTACTTATAAAGTTATAAGTTTAGTGAGTTATTCCACCTATTGTGAGTTTGTGACTTAGAATCGGCTTAGCCCAATAGTGATTCAACGATTAGTACAACAAAGAAAAATTGGACTGCATTAATGTATATTATATTGACCGTTTATTGGAACATATAATTATACTCATCCAAACTACATGGTGCTGTTTGACATGCATGGGAGGTAGTAATATTTTTAATTCAATTTTATTCCCATTAAGTTTTACATGGATTTATTGAAATTAGTAGCAACTCTAGAGATTTCATATGAATGCATTTTGGTAATGTAACAGTTAAGATAACTTATAGCCTTATAGGATTAGCTTTACTCGTACAATTCAACTCTATTGTTTGGTTGATGAGATGATACTTTCTTCGTAGGTTTAAATTCTTAATATATAATACAACTATACCAGTATCTTTAAATAAATAGCAAATTGATTTAAGAGAATGAGAATAAGAATAAGAAAAATAAAACATTATAAACTAGTAAAGTAGTGACTATATTATCCGTACCAAAATACCTTGCATATTAATTTAAGAGAATAAGAGTAATATTTTTTTGTAAAATTAAATGAAAAATTAAATTCGGATGGACTTGTATGAAAGGTCGATGATGCCATTAACACTATATATGGAATGAAAATCCAACAAGCCATTATTTCAATTCAAGAAAAAAAGTTCGAATATTACACGTCACTATTTAAAGGTTAGTAACAAAAGCAAGACGAATAATTCGTTCACTACAAATAATCGTCACACGTATGGTAACCACTCAAAGGCATCTCATAAACTAAAAACTCAATTTCATTGGTTAGAGAGTAATTAACTAAGCTAGCTAGGAATTTATAAATCTAGACCTATGATGATTAGTAATGGTGTTATAAAACGCTATTCAAAGTTGACAAAATCCCAAGTATATATGCCATGAAAGGAATTGCACAATTAGCCATGCGTTCAATTACAATTGGCTACACAAAGATTAGCACTGTAATTAGTACTAATAGTAGAATTAACTAGAAGATTAAGGGACCCATTAACTAACTTTAGTACAACTTAAACTTCAAAAAAGGAAATGCTTTGCCCCCAAATAGAGTGACAAAAACAACTATTCAAATGGGTTAATTTATGTAAGGTAATCAGACACTAGGGTTTCCCACTTAATTGGCTTTTTAGGTATGGTTTGTAGTCTTTTACTTAAACCCATTACTAAACATGCTTACTTGGACAAATGTCGACCGCTCATTCGTGTACTTGTACTAATTTTTTATACTTAATTTTTTGGCTAATGGAAGCATTATTTCATGCAAAATGAGAAGGATGATTTGAAGGTGTAGGGGACCATTGTTGTGTAATGGTAGATAAGCATTTAAGCAGTACAATTGTCGGAACTCGCCTTTCTATTAGCCAATTAATTATTATTTTAATAATTAATTCATTTTTTTAAGTAATTAGATTTTTAATTGGAATTAATGTCTAGTTAAATTAAGTGAATTTAATTGTTTAAATTTAATTTTGAGGGGTACGGTTCATACATAGATAGAAACCCTAAAAATTATCAAGTATATATAAAACTTAAGCTAAGTTTGAGAGTGCATAATGCCTAGAGGTGATTTTTATTCCAACTTGCTTATCTACTTTTTTTTTTTTTTTTTTTCCAATATTCATTCTTCAAATTTTCATCAAAGAACATGATTTTGGCTTATCTATTATCTATCCATCAATACCATTTGATCCTTTTAGATCAAACAAAGGTGAGTTTTCTTGAGTTATATAGATCTATAAAGTTTAGATGTATGTATATGTATGTATGTGTATGTACTTATTGCAAATGTTGTTGACTAAGAATTTATGCATCAAGTGTTCCCTATACTTGGGCCGCTTTACTTTTTGTCGATTTGTTTATACCAAGGAATTTATACGCTCAAAAGTTTTTAATAAACTTATTAGGGACCATTTTGAATAATTTATTATCCACTTGTATGACGTGGATGAACATTCTATATTCTGTATCATTCTATATATGTATGTATCTATATACACATATACTAACAGTTGTAGAGATTAGGAGAGAGCTGATACAGTGATATACAGTGATAAATTAAAGAGAGGAATTAACCAATCTTGAAATTATCGATTTATAGATCGATTTAGATCTAAGCTAGCTAGTTTAAGTAAAATTAAAATGGTAGATGAGACAGATAGATTGCTACCAATAGCCAACGTAGGAAGAATCATGAAGCAAATACTCCCCCCATCAGCAAAGATCTCCAAAGGGGCTAAGGAAACAATGCAAGAGTGTGTAACAGAGTTCATAAGCTTCGTGACCGGGGAGGCGTCCGACAAGTGCCACAAGGAGAACCGAAAGACGGTCAATGGAGACGACATTTGTTGGGCTCTAAGCACACTAGGGTTTGACAACCATGGAGAGGCAATAACTAGATACTTGCACAAATATAGGGAGTTTGAAAGGGAGAAAGCTTGCCAAGGCAAAGGCGGCGAAGAGAGTGGAGTAGTGCTACTTGGTGTTGTAGGTGGCCGCGGTAGCAGCAGTAGTACTGAAGAAAGAGATCACAATGAAGAGACAACAACAAAGTTTGAAAGCCATGGAGGAAGAAGAGATCATCATCATCAACACGAAGTCGAAAACTCGGGGTTTCCCTTGGAGTTTAGAATCATAGATCCTAAGGGTAAAAGCCCTTTCAGAAACAACAACTCATCTTAATTGTAAAAGCTTTATCCATAAGGTAAACTGCCAGCATACTTAGCTTATTTAACTACTAAATGATCTGATATCTTCCTTTAATTAAATTAAGCTTGTTGATTTACTCATTAAATTAACTTTTAGTAGTACACATGAAATGATCAAAAGAGCAAGAATTTAATTAATGTAAGCTAAGACTAATGATTTTCTTAAGAAAAAAAATTATCTGATGTAATCTTTATTAGTTTCAGTTTATTATATCTAAATATGTACTAGCTACTTTGTTTATAATAATTTGAGAATAAGAAATATATGTGGTAAGCAATTGAAACACACTTAAAAGTGCTCGAATCATACCGAGTTTAGTAAGTTCTGAACACAAAAGATGATGTTGAGATCAGGTAAACTAAAGGAGCTGCAAAAATATTTGATTCAAGCTTAAGGCTTGTAATAATATTATCTGTTTCTGAATGCATAGCATATGCTTATAATATGTTGCTCTCCTAATCAGTAGCACAAAATCGCGTTTAATTTGAATCTATTAAACAAACAGCAACAACAATTCGAAGCCTTAATCACAAATTTGCGTTTGAATCCAGGCCATAAAACTAAAAATTATTAGGACTAATAGAGGTATGAGTTATAATCTTAGGCTTTCTTCAATCTCTTCCATGCACTAATGTACTTGTATAAGCTAGTGATAGATGCACACTAACAGAATTAACTGAAAAATGATATGATTCAATTAGTTCATTCAATTGATGTTAGCCCTTTTGTACTGTTTAACAAACCTTTTTTTTTTTTTTTGTTTTTTTGAATCATGAAATCTTTAATTTATGCAATGTATATAAATCAACACTCGATCACGACGTATAATGTTATCGGTAATGTATAAATCTCTTATATTTCAATGGCTAAAGCTACATATACTAGCTCGCTCTTGATCTCAATGACTTATTAGTCATTACATTTACACTTAACAACTTAATACGTACCTGTAGACGTGTACTTCTTTGTTTACAACTATGTATGACTATAGCCATTGTAAAAACTTCTCGTACCTAAATTATATATCGTTTAAAAATAAGGATAATTAAATGGGCTATAATTGCAAAGTCATCCCCTCACAAGCTTCAGAAGTCAGAATCATCCCCTTTAATTTTTTTTTTTTTTTTTTTTTTAAACGGCCCTTTAATTTAATTTGCTCTTAATTAATTGAGTTGATTATCTCCATGTGCTGTAATAGTGTTACGGAGTAACCAATGAAATCAACTAGTGTCTGAAGCGCAATGTTTTGCATTACCTTCAACCTAATCAAACTGTTTTTCAGATCAAGTAATTAAATATAAATTCAAATTATGTAGTTAAGTGCATGAATATTGGATTTGATAACATTTGATGATAGTGAAAATTGCAATGTTTGCTACTTATTAATTATTGGAAAATTTGCGAGAAATGTCTTTTTAAGTGGTCGCCTTGTGAGGAAGACCTTTTTATTCCTTTTATTAAAAAAAAAAGGTGGCACAAAAGGTCCTTATATCCCATTTGGATTTGATTTTAGGACCTTTTGTGCCACCATTTTTTATAAAAGAGCCTTCCTCGACTACTTAAAAAGTTAAAAGGATCCTCTTCGCAAATTTTCCTTAACTATTTCATATTATGATCACTTTAATTTGATAAGTTCTATCGATGATGAGTGAATCTAGATTGGAGTATTTTAAATTAGTACACCATTCTTTCAAGGATTGGTAAACAACAAATTAAAATTGTAAGATTTTAATTTAAAGCTTTGTACTTGAATTATGTTTGCTAACCTAACTTTATACTCTGATCCGTTTGATTCTCCTAGAGTTGGACTCTTGTCACACTGTCAACCAAACTGATGATACTTAATTAATCCGACAAAGAAAACTCCTTTAATTCACCCATTTTCACAGTTATTACTTTAGTCTCTTAATTAGTACACTTCATCCGCCTCTATAAGTTGTTCATGTTGTCTCGCAAAAAAAAAAAAGTCAATGTAGAAATTTTAAGACGTAAGAAGGATAGATAATTTAAATCACTAAAAACCAATTCAACTTTTTAAAATTTTTTCCCATTTTTATAACAGAAAAAACCACATTATTATTAGTTAAGTTATTAGTAACAATAGTTTGTTACTTTGTTCTTTCAAAAAAAAAAAAAAAAAAGAAAAAAAAAAGAAAAAAAAAAAGGAAAAGAAGTTTGTTACTTTGTTTGTTGTGGGAAGAGCCAAAGAGGAGCCTTTAGATTTGATGAAGTGGGATATCACCCAAAAAAGGAGATAAAAAGAGGGGTTGTTTACTTGTATATGACTTGTAGAGCACTAACTAACATAGACACATCATAAGTGTTAAATCATCAATTGCATAACATTCCAAATTAACTAGGATTATTGTATATACTTGTTATGACCCAACAATCTACTTTATATGAAAAAGGCAAAAACTTGTTTATATACAAAGTGCTTAGTCACCAAATAACCTAAAAGACAACATTAAAAATGAAGACTAATTTTAAACATATGTGATTAGGATTTTAGGAATGACTAAATTGGCTTGTATCTTATAATCCATTGTATGATCTGATGTTAATTAGAAACCGAGATTAAATCCTTTCACGTGTAGTAGTAGGAGATTTCATATATAATGATAGACTATGAATCTTATATCAACGATCTATTAATAGTAGACTGTTATGACATGTATAGCCTATTTTGTTTCTATTTTGGAAGTAGTATATAAACTCTATGTAAATCAATAAAAAAAAAATCCGTGTAAGACATAGCTAATGCATTGTTAGAGAACTATGTTATACATTTGTGTGTATTGTTGCCTTGTTGGTGTTTTTTTTTTTTTTGGCATTACATCCATATTGTAACAATTAGATATATAACAAATCTGATTTTACTAGCATATTAAATAAATTACACTTTGTATAAACTTTGTCTTTTTGTAGTTATGACACGGCAGCTAGCTAATTGGATTATTACTAAACTTAGGGCCTGTTCACATTTACTTAATTTCAGTTCAGTTCAGTTCAGCTCCAATCAGTTCAGTTCAGTTCCAATCAGTTCAATTTAGTTCAGCTCTTAATTTCTCTCTCACATAAAATATTCATTTCAGTTCAGTTCAGTTCCAATCAGTTCAGTTCAGCTCCAATCAGTTCAGTTCAGTTCAGTTCAGCTCAGTTCAGTAAATATGAACAGGCCCTTAATAGCTAAACTACTTTATGTGTACCGTACTTTCTTTTAAACAACAACAAAACTACTATTCATTGGTTGCATTGTTGGCTTGGTTGCATAGTTGTATGTATACCGTACTTTCTTTTAAACAAACCCACAATTCATCAATATGTTTCTCTTATTTAGTTATTTAACATATCTGAAGAAGGCCGGCTAAATTGAAGGAGGAGATAAGGGGTCTCATAAGACTTGTCCATGCATAAATTTCAAGCAAATGAGGTGTGGAACGATGTCATTACTCCATCACCTCAACCTTGCTTTCTCTTTTAATACAAGTATTTATATTAGTTACTTACTAGCACACGCTCCTTATATGCATGCTAGGGTATAAACCTAGATCAAGTTAGATGTACTCACATTAATTTATTAACTGCTAGCTTGTTCACAGTCATCCGACCAAATTAACAAATATAGAGTAATTAACTACGAAGTACATAGTATAATTTTCTAATAGAGAGGGTACAAATGTATAATAATAGGTATCCGGTGGTATACCTTATACTATTTGCGTTAGTTTATTGACTTCCACTTCCACATGACATAAACTAAAAATCATGCTTCCATCCTTTAAAAACCCAAAATAATTACTTAAATAAGACTGTCTTATCATCATAATTAAGACCACCTTGTAGGTGAGTAGATCAAGGGCATATATAAGAGTACATGTTTGAAGTTACTCACAAAAGTGATCTTATGATCATAAGATGTCTAACATGAATAATGTTAGGTGATCTTATGGTTGTAAGATGTCTAACAAAAATAATGTTTCTCATGATCAAGAACTTTTTCTCATAGTAGGTATTTTGTATTTATTTCTTAATCTATCTATACAAGTATAAAGAAAATTAAAAAATACAAATCAACTTTACACATTGAAAGTACAGTCTAAGCAGCCTTATGATGGGGCTCCCTTTATGGCTTTGTGGTCCATCTCCATGTGATCTACCAATCTCTTAATCAAACTAAATTAAAGTTAATTAATCAAAAGTTAATTAAGTTTAATTTAGTGCTTCTAACAAGGGAGTCTTAACCCTAAGTCAATAGAAATCTGGGACCATTTTTTTCATCAACTTTATAAACCATGATTTACTGCGAAAGTTTCACCCATCATATCAGCAAAATGTTCCCATTTTATTACCCTTCAATAACTAACGCTTAATTATTAATTTCTTCAATATCTAAAGAAATTTGCCCATCACCCATATATACCAAACTGACAACTGAATATCCTTTTGTTTATTAATTACTCATAATTAAGTTAACTATAAGTACTCCTTAGTAGTTACTGTACTAATTATTATAGCAAAAAACAATCAAGATTAGGGTTTATAATTAAAATCATCAAATTTAACCTAGGGTTTTTTTTTTTTCAAGGGACCTAATATCACCAATATTATCATCTTTGATTTAATAAATAACTTTAATTTTTTTACCATTTATTTTGTACTTAGAAAGCCATATCTCTTTGGCTTTAATTTGCCTTTTATTCTAAAACAATGCAAAGATATGAAATAACTCCTTTTCATGTTGACAAAGCATGCTTGGAAGTACAATTGAGAGTAAAAAGCAAGAAAAAGGTTGAAATTAGATATTTAGATGCATGTATTATACAATTTATCTACATGTCTACCAATGCATATTGTACTACATATTCATATACAATTAAGTATATGATTGATTAATTAATAATTATTTGCATTTTATACTAATTATAATTTTGAATTAATGCTTTTTAATTAAGTTAATTAGGGCAAGGAATAATCCATTAATCCTGGCATCAACCTTGATTGATTCATTTGCCTCAACGCGTGGCTTGTTGGCAATGGTGAAATGTACTAATTAATTTTTGTTGTTGTCAAATTACTATGTATAGAGGTGCTATTTCACTCATGATGCACCTATGTTTCCAAGACATGAAGTCATTTTGTCTGGAAATCTCCTAGAAATTCTATTTTCTAGCTAGGGAGGTGCATCCCTTTGCATTGCCAAGGGCAAATTAATCTAAAACCTAGGATTGAGATTTAAATATGGTTTCCATAAGGTGTGACTCCTCCTAAATTTGTTCCCTTTCAAAAGACACGTACCCTTAACACTCAACAGCATATATACTACATACACATATACAAATCAAGAATACAAGTATGTCAATATAAATCGATTTAAATGAAAGATAACATGTTCGTTTTATTGTCCAAAAAAAAAACACACACACACACACAACGTCATTGTCGTCATATAATGTTGCATGTTTTCTTTTATTTGAGAGGAATTAAATTAAAGATTTTTAATCCATTTATTACATATAAATAAATATATAAATATACTTCAAAATCAATAAATAAGGATTTTCATCTTATAAAATTTTTAAAAAAAAAATTTAAAAATTTCCTCAAAAAAAAAAAAAAAAAAAAAAAAAAAAAAAAAAAAAAAACAGACACTTTGTTTTTAAAGAGGCATAAATATATATTGCATAAAAAATAAACACATAACCTTATAAATTATATGGTGAAAATAAACAAATAGAAGAAAATTTGGGATAAAATAACACTTGACGATAATCATTGTTCTCCATTGGAAATAATTACAAGTTTACAACCAGCTGAAGCTAGGGCAGAAATAAAAGTTAATGTGTTACACTAATTTCAACTCCTTTGCAAGAAAACGTTTCGATGCCGTTGACCTTAGCTTCATGAATCATGATGCACTTTTATTTTTAGCAATCTTTGCAAAGAGATAGTTAAAGAGATCCAAAGCGGGGAATTGCAAAATACACTATCAATGCATCATACTTTGCATAATTCGAGAGTTACAAAATGTGAGAAAGTATAACTTATTTTTAAGAAATCAAAATTAGTTTTTAGATGTTCATAAAGTCAAAAGTTTAACAAATTTCAAACAAAATATATAGGAAAAATTTCATGAAAGGGCCAAGGTATTTTTCAGACAAAAGATATGATTATTATTATAAAGTAAATTATCTTGAAACTAAAGAAATGATGATCGTATGTAAAACTAATAATTTAATATTTCACTTATTTCAGCGTGTTCTCTTCTCCATAATTTTAGTCATAAGGATTAATCAGTTATTTAGGGCCTGTTTTGATTGACTGAACTGAGCTGAACTGTACTTATTGGAGCTAAACTGAACTGAATTGAACTGAATTTTTTTATGAAAGAAAAAAATTAAGATAAGAACTGAACTGAATTTATTGGAGCTGAATTGAACTAAAAATAAGTTGAAGCGAACAAGCCCTTAGCTTGTCTTTTGTAGTATGCCAAATTTGATTTTGTTGTAAAATCTTAGTATCAAATTTGATTAGTATGCCAAAATCGATTTGGAGTACACTGATAATAATTTTTGGTTAAGTATGCAAGTGGTGAAGATTTACTCGACCTTAAAACTGTAGAAATTGTAAACTTGAGCAAATTACCTAATCCTTAATCCTTATCCTTTACTCCTAGCTAAAGCCTAAAGGTTTGGTCAACTAAACGAGTTGGGACTAATTTATCTCTCGTGTCAATAGGTAGTCTTCTCCCCTTACTAAAATTAGTACTTGTATTTCATTAGTATTTTTATCAATCAAAACATTTTTTCAGATGGTAAGGAGAAGATGTCCTAACAGATCGAAGCTTTTCACAAGTCAATTAAGGGCCTGTTCACATTTACTGAACTGAGCTGAACTGAACTGAACTGAACTAAACTGATTGGAGCTGAATTGAACTGAACTGAATTGAGCTGAAATGAATATTTTATGAGAGAGGGAAATTAAGAGCTGAATTGAACTGAACTGATTAGAGCTGAACTGAACTGAAATTAAGTAAATGTGAACAGGCCCTTAGTCGTTTCACTATTTTGCGGACAATTAAGGCTTCGAGCAGCGGGTGTTAAGGTAAAAAAGCTCCATCCCCAAGTTACCCATGGTGTGGATTGATCCCAAAATCTTTCTAATTAGATCAAATACTACTCCGTACTTGGTATTATCCCGTATTACATATTCTGTATTTACTTTACTAATTAGATTGAATTAATCTATAAGAAGGAATTTTTAATGATTATTTTTTTTTGAAGAAAAGATAGAGCATTTCATTAAGAGGAAGAATCCAAATCAGGCAGAGTTACAACAGCCATGTGGAAAATTATTAAGCCTAACATACTCCACATTACCATCTGTTTCACGAATTCACCCCTAGCGACTAGGTGAGCAACAATATGCGAAAATAAACAGACATTAAACCACGCTCTTTAAAATCTATGGGTTTGGTCACAGGAATGTATAGGTTGAATTGGATATTTTAAAGATTAATTTTCTTATCTTTATATGTAAAAAATTAAAAAAAAAATTAAATCGGACTAATACTTTTCATCAATCCTACTTTCTTTGTTTTTTTTTATAGTTGCAACAGTTTGACTTTTACACTATTCATGTGTTTTAATTTGATTAGACGATTTATACATAAATAAAAATATAGTCATGTGGGATCTTGTTAGATTTGTCTCAATTTGTACAATTTTAATATCTAAAATTTATAATTTTTACATATTGTTAATTAATGTTGGGATAATCACGTGCCTAACGAGATTGCTCCATATGTACTTTTGGACACTCTTTCTATAAATGAATGCACTAATCGCTTAAAAGAGTGGATAATGCATGGTCATTTTTTAGAGCAAGTTTAGCCCTTGGATGTGACATCATTTTTTGTAGTCCCATTGAAAATGATGTCAACAAATTCTTGTTAAGACTCATTAAGACTTGCACAAATTTATCACTTTAACCCTAAGACTCAAATATATGACATATTATATGTTAGAAAAGTGTAAAAAAAATAATAATAATAAAAATAAAATTGAGGTGGGTCTCAATCTCAAGTCTTAAGTTGAGTCTTGAAATTTAAGAAGAAAAATGGGAAAGTTTAAAGCATAAGTCTTAAGACTCAAAATGATGATGTCACTAAAGGAATTATGTCTTTGATAAGTACATGCAATTATTAGATATATTATGGATCACTATTTTGGAGATAATAAGTTCATTCTTTTGGTTTGTCATTATGATAAATGATATCACATAACAAGGGTATTGGGTTAAACAAAAAAGAGGCCCGTCATAATAGATTATCACAAACCAAAGTTGATTAAGATTAGGAGTTTGGGTTTGACATGGATTCTTATTTAGAGATATGATCTATAAATAAAATTCATGACTTAGATTGAAACAACAATTGACAAGTCAGTTAATTGTAATTCAAGCAACCAAGTCCCAAAACCCTAATTCTCTCACTTTATCACGGCTCTCTCTCCTCCCCTCGTCCGTACGGCCGACCACTCTTGGTGCCGCGTGTGGTGGTTCGTGGTTGGTTCGTTATTCACTCTTCTCCGTAGAAGGTCAATTGAAGGGTTCAATTGCTAGCATTAGTGGAGATATAATATGTGCCCGTGAACCAAGTAAAGGTATCACGTTTGGGGTTCTTTGTCTCCCGTTTGTTTATGCTCGATTGCTAGTAGTAGATTCACGTTTCAAAGGTATTATTAATTGTTCTTTATGTGTTATTCATATATGGTGGTGTTTAGATGCTCATAAATATGATATGATTCATGCAATTCCGCTTATAGTATCTAAAGTCCTACAATCGCCCCAAGACTTGGGGCTAAACTTGCTCTTAAGATGTCTGAAACTCTATGTTTCCTTAAATATTGGAATTAGGTGTACCCAAAATTTAGCAGATTAAAAATCTATTCATTTATCTTGGTAAATTACTTAATTTTTTTATACAATTATTTTTCAAAAATATATTGTTAATTCTTTAATTTTTTTTTGTAGAGAAATATTAACGTATCCGGATCAGAGTGTAGTCGTTTCATGGATTTATTTTCTAGCCTACTTACCCAATTATGTTAGTGGCATGGAAGGAGAAGGAGTGCAAAGTATAAAATTATGACTTTTTATTGATTTGATACTGCTTCTTCATACATGCTCTAACATCATACATTGCCATCTATATATAGCCTAGCTTAAAACTTTCTAAATCTAACAAGTGTAACAGTAATCTAGATTATTATAGGATAAAGTCTCCTAGATATTTCTTAAGTACTTTCTACCTAGATTACTCTAGATTTTCTTATGTGTCGTGATATTTCTCTACAAAATATTTTCATACAACATAATTCTAGATTTTTCTACATTACTAGATTACAATATATTTTAACAAATTACAATGTACTTAAACATGGCTAATCTCATTTACCAGCCAAATTACAGTATTACTTGGACAAGGCTGTTCTCATTTACCAAATAGTACTCGTAATGTTTCAGGGCTAGTCTTTCCTTGTTTCTTCCTTTGGAGCAGGTACACTTATTATAGTTATTATCTTCAATCCTGCGTTACGTTCCAAAGCTCCAACATTTTAGTGATAGCCTCTTCTGTCAAACTCGTAAAGATTAACTGAGCTCTTGTTACATTACACTCACTAGTTTTGTTTGATTCACATTTGTTCCTTAATGTTCCTCTAAACTTGTCAGCATTTTGTTATGCTAACCCCATCCCTACATAATATTCAATTGATACCTTAATTATATTATTTCGTATATAAAGTATATTGATATGAATATATGATGTATAAAGTTTTACCAACGAGCTCCTAAAAATTGCCTCATAGTAGTGTGTGTAAAATGTAAATGACCAGTCACATATACAGAGTAAGTTTGTATAGTCCAAAACAAGTTAAGCAAAAGTATCAGTATCAACGCTGGGCTGGTGTCATAAAATCCTTGAGTAATTTGGAGTTCAGAAGCCAATTATATCTTAGACGAAGATTGAAGTCCGTTACTATGTTGCTTAAACATAAAAACTTGACATTTTGAGTGAGCTCACTCGGGTTGGGTCAATTTTGACAAAATCATCCTAAACCAATAAATCGTTTTCATGTTGTCCCTGCACCATAAAGGGGCCTATAATATCATCAAAATAACCATGCTCCTGTCATTCATGTAAAAGAATATTCTGGTGAAGCGATTTACAGAAGGAAAGCAGCCGGAAATGTCAGAAGAACAGCACAGAGAACAAATCTGAAGCCTTCATCTATACAGCCCTGTTTCATGGTCAAATGACTTAGAACTTTTAATTTCTCTCAATACTATGCTTCCATCTATATTGGGTGTGTGCACGAACCATACTAATGGAGAGTATCTTACCTATTGTGCTTCATGATTCATCATGAACAACAAATTCGCTCACTAATCACGCAATCAGCCCAAATATGCATCAATAATTAGTTGTTCAGAGCAAAAGAGGCCAAGAACACAAAAAAGATATTATGGAAAACTGAAGAAGATTTAAAGAATTATATCAATAAAAGCTTCTACAAAACCCCAACCATCCTCAATATCGGGTCCAACCCAGTAGCCAGTTAATGTTTGGGGACAGTAACTTACATCAGAATAAAGGGGTGATAGAACAAATGAATCCCTAGATGGTACTCTAATCAGGTGTCCTGAGTACAGACTCTGTACAGCGGTGTGATTCCTGATGCAGGCAGAGGTGATGACTCTGAATGCTGCAAGCACAAGGTATGATTTTAGAATAAAAATTCAGTTTAAAGTTTATAAGCAACTCTAGCATAAGCAAGTTTGAAATGTACAATTGATCATATGAAACCATATTGAATGTATCAGCATTGTATAAGACATCCATGCTTGCAATATTTCTCTAGGGTAATAAGAATTATATAAAGAGTAAAATAAGGTGAGAAGGATCAAAAATTAAGGAAAGAAAGTGAGAGGGCTCATAAACGAAAAATGTAGGCAAGAAAGGTCAAAAAGAAAGAGAATACACAAATCCTAGTTGTTAAAAGTATAATCTATAACAAATTACCAAGCGGCCAAGATCATAAGTATAACATCAAAAATCAGTTTCTCATATACATGATGGTATATTGGTATCATTGTTTCTAGGCTTTATACTGTCCTGCTCCAAACCAGATATCTTCTAATAAGACATGTGATTCCTAACATACATCAACAATCCATACCTGACCCATTGATCAATCTCACCAGAGTCAGGAGCTTCACAGGAATTGCTTAAATGTTCTCGTGTAGCCTTAGTTATGGGAACTTGGGAA
Source organism: Chenopodium album (assembly GCF_948465745.1). Classification (NCBI taxonomy): domain Eukaryota; kingdom Viridiplantae; phylum Streptophyta; class Magnoliopsida; order Caryophyllales; family Amaranthaceae; genus Chenopodium; species Chenopodium album. The sequence continues at coordinate 7,519,251 of NC_137855.1, forward strand.
GTCCCATCAAATAATTAGTAAAAATGAGCTACAACCATAATGACACGGATAGTCAGCTAGGGGGGAGCAATATAGCAATTTTGAAGATCCAACAGTCTCATGCCACCAGCTCCACAAGAAGCAAATTAAGATCAAGATGAACATGACAGAAGAGATATTTGAAAGTTGATACAAGAAGCAAAGGTGGATCAAGTCAAGCACCTTAATTAGCTTACATGCTCTCTTATAGACCATAGACTTGAAACCATGAAAAGAAATCTGTAGTGAAAACCTTAATGGCACAAAATGAAACTTACATGCTCTTATAGACCAAGGACTTGAAACTACACGGTGATCAGTTGTTTTGGGCTGTAGCTCCTGAAGTGAATATATTACTTTGTAAGTCAGTAAAACCAACACAGTAAAACCAATCATCAAACAATCAAACCTATAAAAAATTATTAATACGAGTAGTAACAATGTAAAAGTTGGTAATATATTTTGGTGATTCCACAAGAAAACAACCCCTCCTCATCCTTACCCCCAGAGTAATTACATGAACAACCAAATACCCCCACCAACTTCCCTGCATCTAGCGGGGGGATGGCTTAGCGCCATAGCTTCTTAAAAGGGAAAACATCGAAAGAAGCTCGGGGAAGTAGGGAACACTTGTGCTATTGTGTGTCATCATTTATTGCATTCAGATACAAGGTTACGAAGCTAATTAACAAAAGTATTGAGATATGTGTATTTCAAGCAAATACCAAGTAGTAAAGGACTAGCGAACAAAGCTGATTAGCAAAAGAAACGAGATACTTCGTATTACTCTAAGTTGTGCCCAATAATACCTCCAAAAGACCAACTCCAATCTTACTCACTCGGACTCTTCATTTCAACTTGAAGTTCCCATACTGCCTAACCCTCAAAAATACACAATGTCCCATACTCCGTATTCACTTGAAACCTGAAAGTATAATAAATTTAGCTGTACACTTTGCACTCCAACCTCATACCTAAGTTCTACAACTATAATTGACCTCTTGCAATCAACAACAATTATAATTATCACGATTCCTCAAGAGTCACATACATACTTATTGCTATATCAATTAAGATAATGGTCCAAAATTTACAAAGTCTATTAATTATAGGGTTTGAAACAATCCAACAATAGCAAAATCTAATGTAATAATGTGCCTTACACTTTGAATAAAATGAGAAATTGGGACATTTTAATGAATGACATTATACAAGTAAGTTACAAGATACAGCAATCTTCAAAAATAAATTGTTAAATGTAAGATAACAATATAACATTAGCCCAAATAATAAAATTTTGAAGAAAAAAAAAAGCATAAAATTAAAAAAAGAGAGTATTACCCTGAAATAATAAGAGGCGATTGGAAAAGGAGAGAAATTAACTGCAATTAAACACGCCATTTTATTCTCTCTCCAAATTTTTGAGCTCTTTTCTGCTACTTTGAACTGCTTCAAGTTTTCTTCTGTTCTTCATTCATAAAGATATTTGGGCAAGCATTCCGACTTTACTTGCCTGGGCCGTTGTTGTTGCATTTTTAATTTTTTAGTTCTTACAACCTTACATTTGTGCATTGTGCTGCGGTGCTGCCAGGCCCAACCTCAATCTATCTATCTATTTATTATTATACTAAAAGACAAGCACCTCAATGTGAGGATGACAAATGTCACTCTCTCATTGGCTTATCTTATGTATAAAATATATCTAAATAATTTTTGTTTACATATTCAAGCATAGTTATTTTTGTTCAACTTTAAACAATAAAAGCAAGTTTCTATACATGCATAAGATTTATATGATTTCCTAACATGATTAAATTTTTAATAATAAAATATATACTTTCCAATATTGCAAATAATCCATAACGTCTTTCCAATCTTTATTTATAGTCAAGTTAAAGAATAATACTGTAACTAATTTGAAACAATATGATTAAAGTGCATAATTAAAGAAACAAATACTACGTATTTTGTATTTTGAAAGGCTAATATTGTTTTTTTTTATATGAAAATTAAATAAAATCGATAGAATTTAGTTTGACGTCAATTGTGAAATCAATACATACATTTTAAAAAAAAAAAAAAAAAAAAAAAAAAAAAAAAAAAAAAAAACAGATGTAAAGTAAAATATTGTGCACCAATTATAAAAGTTATCCTAAATTCAATACAAGTTATCGAATGAATACAAAAGTTTTTGATAAAGATACAAAATAGTGTATAAATTAATTTTATCGTTTGTTGTACTCCTCGACAAATACTGAATGCTGAGCCGAAATGTCATCTTATAAAAAAAATATATAATCTTGAACATAAATTTAATTTTAATCGGCCTTTCATTTTCTATACAATGTCTTTTACAATGACCTTTTGTTTTTTTTACGTAAACAAAATTGAACTAAAAATCAATCTAAACAAGAAGAATAAATGTAAATTGAATTAGACATTTGACGGGAAAGGACATATATAAAATGTATTATAACTAAAACTCGTGTTTAAAATTGTAATATTCGTATTAACAATGCTATTACTTCCCTCAAAAAAAAAAAAAAAAAAAAAAAATAACAATGCTATTACTTATGAATTCGTGCATTGCTCATGTACTATACTAGATATACAACAATCATGTGCAATAATCTATGTTGTTTTATACATAATAATACTTTTAACTATAATTTAGACTTTCAAATCAACAATTTATAATAAAAAAAATATATACATGTCATTTTTATTAAACCTAAACATTATATAATAAGTCACATTGTTAAAGTTCTAATTATATTATTGGAATGTAGGAATGATACTATTTTCATGTACTTTACATTCTATGTAATTACGTATAGTATGAAAATTAATACATTTCGTGTAAAATAGTATGTGTATATAATATAATATTTTTTATAATATAAAAAAGTATATATATATATAATATAATATTTTATAACACGGGTCCTCCATATCAAGTGTAGTTTCAATCACCACTACACCAATTGGTTGTTGGTATTGGTGATTGAGACTACACTTAATTGGCAGGGAGGACCCGTGTTCGATCCCCGGCAACAACAATTGAGAGGGGAATGGAACCTAACAAGCCACAACTGATCCTCGAATCTGAATTAGCTTAAAGGGTGAACCGGATAGAACACCCAAAAAAAATTGATCAAGCAACTCAATGCATATATGACGGGAATTAACTTATCCTTTATATATCTTATACAAAACTCTAAAGTCTATAATTTTTTCAAGAAATAATAATATTTGTAAATTTTTGTTTATACGAAAGATATAAACCCATCAAAATGTATATATACTTAATTTGTTTAATAACTTATATTGAATGCGTAATTTTATTAAAACTATTTGCATGTAGTCATTAAATGTGTTGGATGTTGTGTAGCTATGTAATGTTGAAAACTTTAGTTGAGCTACTTTGATTTAGTGATTGTCAGTAAAAAGATATTGACTTCAATATTGAAATATAATAGTCTAATAAATTCTAAATAGAAAAATTAAAACAAAAGGAAATGAAAATAGTAAATGACTTTAAATATGAAATAAACATAACCTTTTAAATCAATTTAGCGAATTCAAGAGATAACTTTAAGGCTTTTATAAATTAAATGGGGGAAAATATATGTAAAAGAACATTTTTAGAGATATAAATGTCCATGCACTATTATAAGAGTTTTGTTAACCTTTTTATAATTAATTAAGGTAGGGACAAATCTTAATATATACTCCGTATATTTTATTTGTATAAAATTATCAGTATCCATACGACCATGCCTATATACGAAGTATTTGTGTTGTATAGTGTATTTAATTAGCTGTTGGTTATATGACTATTATATAATATATAGTTTTTGGCACAATGCTTAACTTAGGAAAGATATAAGGTTATTATTGTGTCTATAGATTTGGTGAGTGCAACGGGTCAATAAAACATGTATATAGTAGAATGATTGTAGCTACTGATGCAGATGGTATGATAAGAAAATTTAAGTAGTTTTTTTTCTCAACGGGATATATAAATGTATTAGTCCACTTCTCTTATATAGTTATTTGGAGTATTATTCAATTATTTTTCAACTAATAAAATAACATTATAAAAAATTAAAAGAAATTCAAATAGCATAAAATACTATTCAAATCACGTTCCTTTAATTTTTTTTTATTGACCATTAGTAACCAAGTCCTTTATTAGTAATTGAATTACCTTTGTTTTTATTTTTATTTTCCCTACGAGTTTTATTATTTGATTTATAAATCGTGCATCGCACGGGCACTATGCTAGTTGTGTTACGAAATTAAAAGATGGCACTAAGTCGAACCAATCCGAGACACAGAAAATTCATACTCCCTCCGTATTTTTTTAAGGGTTATCGTTTGACTGGCACATAGTTTTAGGCAATTTAAATTGACTTAAGTAAAATAAAAGGTAATTGGGTAGTTGAAGTTTTAAAAAATTGTAAAAGAACGATAGTGAGGTTAATAGTTTTTTTTTTTTTTGAAGCAAGGTTAATAGTTTATTGAAAAGTAATGAATGTAAGAGGAAAGATATAATTAAAAAAAATAAAAGTGGGTTTGGGTGGGGACCATGAAATGAGAGAGATAATTTTTTAACTAGTGTTTAGGCACGGGCGATGCCCCGGGTAATTTCAAAGGATTTATTATTAATATACATTTTGAATTTTGACTCAATTTTTTTGTAATTAAAGTTTTAATTCATATTATCATTCGCTATATTAGTATGTCGTAATATAAAGATAACATCAAAGTATTATATAGCATGGTGGTAAGACATAAGGTTGCGGAAATGTGGCATAATGAGAATGTGATTAGCTGACATGGCGTTGATGTGGCATATTGAGAATTAGATTGGATGACATGGCATAATAAAGGGGACTGTATTCTTGGGAAAAAAAATAACTAAATTAAAAAAAAAAAAAAAAAAAAAAAAAAGAGAAAAAAGAAAAATTATTTCACTTAGCATATCAAGAAATGGCCTTGTACTCTTGTAGCCTCAGGCCCTCAGCCAATTTAACTTTCAGTCTTTCACCATCTCTCTTTCTTCCTTCCGACGTTCCCCGTGCGACATTTCCCGACGCTTTTCTCAACTTCGTCTTCTATTTCTTCTTTAATTGGTTTTCTGCATTTCCCCTGTTTATTTGCTTTAGGGTTTTTTTTTTTCAATTACCAGTTCAATTTTTTAAATTCACAATTGAATTTTCTGTCACAGTTTTATCGGAATTCAAAGCGCCGATTATAAAAAGTCATAGTAATGGCGGATTTCCAAACGTCTACTCAAAGAGCAAAGTGGATTTTCACTCAACAAGAGTTGAATGACAAGTACATAGCTCATAATCAAAGAGCTATAGAATCATTAGAGAAGGTAAAGTTTTAATCTTTGGACTTATTTTTTTATCAATTTCTTTTTGTGTAATTGTTAGCATTATTGATGACTATTTGATTTTCATGGACATTGATTGTTGTATCAAATTGATTTAGTACGAACTATAGTAAAAAGCCATGATTGTAGTTGTATTTGGCACTTCCGCTGTCTAGAATTAATAGTCGTGTTGATAGTGTGATTTGAACTAGTAACTAGTCTTTTGACCCGTGCAATATATGCAATATATTGCACGGGTTGTATCGATAGAAGTAGTGGAGAAAGATGGTAGAGAAGAATGAGGGAAGGCAAAGACGAAGGAGAAATATAATTTGATTGATGAAAGTTACAAATTAAAGACTACCACATTCAGACATTCAGTAGCCTAGATTTTCCTAAGTTGGACTTAGTATTGACTGTTCATTTTCTCAGAGAAGAAAGTTGCATTAACAATTAGCTTTATAGTCTATGCAAAATCACAGACAGAAGATGTGAGGAAACAATTTATCAAGTTTTAGTGATTTTTATTACTCGTTTTCTTGGGGTTTTTTGCAAATAACATGGCAGAAATGAGTAAGAACGACGTACTTACCATTGGGTTAGGGTTTTTATATTCTAGGTGTAGATTTAGACGTGACAACTTAATTTAGACAGAGATAATAGTTCGTTAAAAATTGTTGGTCATATGCAAGGGGTATTGGGTTGATGTTAAGAGCATTACACGGCCTTGCTTTATTAATCTATATTTGAGGTTCTATGCTGCTTCTAACTGCGGAGAAATTGCTCTATCCATCTATGTTTGAGATTCCTGCTCATTCTTACTAGATTTCATTATGTATTTATCTTATATAGTACTAATTGATGTACTATTTTATGCATCATGAAGTATGGTACAACAAATTTGGCTATTGATGCTGATGGGTCTTTATCACATCCTAGAAGCCAAAAGGATACAAATGGTAATGCTAATGCCTCTATGAGTTTGGATCGCATCAATACTTGTTTCATAAACTTCCATGTTTGTGACTGCATTTTTTGTTTTTCATCAAAGGTGTTAGGCAGTCACGTGCGAAACCACTTAGTGTGGAAGAAGAAAAGATGTTCCATGTGTATTATGAAACCAAGATTCAAGAAGTATGTGGAGCCTTCAAATTTCCTCATAAAATCCAGGTTTGCATTATTACTATGTGGATGTGAATCAAAATCATTCTACCAAAGTAAAAATTCTTCATTGTAATCATCTATGATCATCTATGTTTTTTTTTTCTTTCTTTTTTTTTTTTCAGGCTACTGCACTTACATACTATAAGAGGTTTTATCTCTGCTGGTCAGTCATGGAGCATCATCCAAAATCTGTTATGTAAGTTGTCTATTGTATTATTGTTTATATTATCTCAGTATTTGGCTAATAAATAAAATTAGAATATTATCCTTCCCCACTTTTAGTTACCTTGTAACTCTCGCCCTTTTTTGGTATTGATTTAGAATGTGTTGAAGATTACTAGGAACCAGTGGTAAATATGTGAATGAGCACTGTCTTCTGTACTTTTCTAATTTGAAGATTTATATCTGCTTCAATAGTGATATAATTAAGTATTTTGGTATGCAAATATGCAGGTTAACATGTATATATTTAGCTTGTAAGATAGAGGAGAATCATGTCTCTGCTGAGGAGCTTGGCAAGGGTATCCAGCAGGATCATCGGATGATTCTAGATAATGAGTTGCTAGTCCTTCAGGTACAAATATAATTTTTTGTTTTTTGTTAAAACTGCTCTTTTAATGATCTCAGTTATCTCACCCTTCCCATGTACTCTTGCATATTTTCTGAAGATATGAACTGTATTGGTGCCCCTATACCTTGACCATACTTCACTGTGTGATTTCAGTCACAGATATACATATTACTACTCTTTTCGATAACATTGATGGAAATTTCCTGAATGAAACTTACACCACTCCCCACACAATCTAGTCTGTCCTTCTCCTTCATTAGCATACCTTCTTTCTCTGTTTACTATTCCATCTCCACTAAAACTAAGAATATATGTCAAATACTGAGATAATCTGTACTATAACTAAGATATATCAAATTGGCTTAAAAAAAATAAAAAATAATAAAAATACTAATAAAAAAAAAAAAAAACGCCATTTGGGGCCCTGCTAAGAGATCACGATCTTTGCTAAGAATGTAATTCCCCCCCTTGTCATGAGCCACAGTGTTCTTCTTTTGTTGTACCAGTAGAATTTTCATGATAGTGTGTGCCTGTGTGGTGGGGCTAGCCATGGGATATGTTTTGTGGGAGTGGGGGCGAAGTTGATGAGAGTTTTGTTTGATTTATTTAAACTAAAAAAACTCTTACTCAAAATTGCTAAACTAAATTACATTGTCATCTCATAACTTGAAAGGACACTGTAAGTAGTCAGTTGGGCTAAGTGTTGAGGTATCTCCAAAGCATAGGGATATGCAAAACCATTTCTAGAAAACATTTCAGTCAGTAAAGAGAATGTAATTAGTGAATTGATATCCCCTATAATATCCTATTTTTTATTTTCCTTGACATTTATAATTATGTAATTTTGCAGAGTCTGGGATTTGATCTAATTGTATATACACCATATCGATCAATTGAAGGTTTTATTAATGATATGGAGGTATGGTAAATCCCAATCTATTGGGTATAGTATATCTTCAATTTGCATATGCTCCTGTATAATTTTTGGTTTTTCACTTTCATTGAGCATTAATGAACTATTGGTCTGTTCAATTATGATTTTCTAGGACTTCTGCTATGCGACAAATGGCGAAGTTGACATGTTGCAGGTATACGTCATTATTATTTTGAGACACATTATTCTTTTGTTTCCTTTTTAGCTTTTTATTGACATAGACTGAAATATGTCTTGCAATATATTTTACTGTGGTTGTCACACTTTTTACATGACAGACTGTATCATAGTGGTTTGATGTGGTATTTTGCGCCTGATCCTTTTGTATTGATATTTTCTGAATGGTTTAACTGTATACCTCCTCTATTTAAGGATAGATCATAATTTTTGATGTGGTGGTTTGCGCCCGTATGCATATAAATTGATGTTATCTCAACGGGTAGAAAATATTAATTTCACCTCTCAAAAGTGAATCATATTGTTGATTGTTAGAAAAGGTTGATGTGATAGAGGAAGCACAACTTTCATCTAATGATAATATCTGGAGGCATGGAGGAGATGATTATGATGAACTTGAAAATTGATTTTCCAATTTACTTTCGTTCACAGTGTGTTTTAGGATGATATACTAGTTGTAACTTTTCAAGCAAGCCAATAAACCCCTATTCATGTTGGGTAATAAAAGCGAAGCATTTGTACTCATTAAGCTTATAGGATCCCTAAATAAGGCTGTTCTATAGTGATTGATTGCTGCCATGATTTATAAGACCTGATCCTGAGACTGTATGAGATTTATTTATACAGTGATATCTGTATCAGTATATGTGTTATTTCTGTTGCTTCATATATTCTTGTTTAAAATTAGCTTTTTTGTTTTTGTTTTTTTTTTTATAAAAAAAAAAAAAATCTACTTTCATTTTACATGTATATTTAATCTTGATAGTGGTGTTACTTATTCACTATTTTGGTATCTTTCCAGGAGTTAAATCAGAGAGCAGTCTTTGAAGCTGATAAAGCAATGCTTACAGATGCACCACTTTTATTTCCTCCAGGCCAGGTACTCTTCATCTGAAAAGATTTATGATAATGCTTTCTCTGTGGATGTTGCAGAGAAATATCACTTGTTAATGGTGATAATAATTAACCCCAAATCCTACCCCATCCCAAACTTCATCCCCTCCACAGTATAATTACTAATTCTCAAAAAAAAAAAAAAAAAAAAAAAAAGTAATAATAATAATAATTTTAAAAAAAAAAAATTACTAAAACAGTATGTGTACATTAGTTAAACTTTGAGTTTTTGGAGCAAAGATTACACATTTAACAGTGCTTTGCCCCATGGTCATTATTGTTATGAGTATTTTTGCCTTAAGTCAATCAAGGGCAGCAGCAGAAGGCAGTGAGCTCCATGGCCTGCAATGTTCAAAATCATTCTATCTTTCCTTTTCACATTTTATTTGCTTGAAGAGAAAATGTGGATAAGTTTTGCCGAGAAGGATATATATGTTACTAACAATTATATTTTCTCAAAACAAGATTTAGGATTGCGTTTTATGGTGCTAGATTTGATGCTTTTCCCATGTTGATTCCAAAGAGATTTGTGCAATGAACTGATGTTAGGAAAGAGGGGCAATTTAGGGAGTAGAGTTATAATAAAGTTGTTAGTAACTTGAAGGAGAAGTTAGTTTGTTAGGGAAATGCTCTAAAATAGAGCTAATTAGAGAGAGATAATCAGATAAGTATGTTGAATACTGTGATCAGTGAGTAGTTGTAGTTTTGATAGAGTGTCATCCTCTCGAAAGATTGGCGAGGCTGTAATTGGTAATTAGCACCTTGTTTAACATTTATTCAGTCATATCTTTAATTGTTTTTCTTTAATCTCTCTTCTTTCTTCCCTTAATCTCTTGTTCAGTCCTAAATATCTTCGTATTGGTCCCTAATCTGAACCAATTCATAGCAACTTGATCAACAGATGAACTTAATAATTGGGATGTATTGATGCCAGTTTTGATTTCTTAGTGGTGGTATTTTCAAAGACGTCTTCCCACCAAAAAAGTAAACTCTCAGTCCAACTCAACTGAATTTACAGAGCCATCCTTGTGCTATTTCTGTACCCACCTGATTCTTCCACTTACATTTTCTTGTGCCAGCTTATGTATGTTTACTTTAGTGACTGACCTGATTTTTGTGCTTCATATGTTTGTGCAAGTATCAGGCCTGTCAGGCTTTTCTCTTTCCGAAGGGGTTTAAATATTAGAAATTATTTTGAAGATAACCATAACCATAACCATATTTGTGCTCCTTTTCCATAGGAACAATGCAACTACAAATGGTATGGACTCACATAGTTCTAGCTTTTAAAGCCTTGGTAGAAGATGTTATTACAGTTTCTTTGTTGTTGTTTCTAAGTTGATAATTAGAGTTTTTTGCAAGGATAGGTGTCTGCTATACCAGTCTTGCTATAGCAACTAGTGCTTTAATTGCTGGAGACTTTAGGGAAGTTGGATGAACTGATGTATTAAGGAAGCAGTGCTGTTTTGGGGTACTAGAATTATATGTAGATTACAGGATGAGTTTCGTATAGCAATTTGGTGGAAGGCTAACAATATAAGTATTTGCAAGCGGTCATTGAGCTCTGGCATTTTATGGCTCTAAAGATACAGCAATCAGACTTGTTAATCCATTAAATCATTGGAAAACCTAGGGTCAATGACAGTTTATATCTATAGTCTTTTAGCTCTGTACATGAGACTCTAATAATTCATTTGTTAACTCTGCTCCGACAATTGAATGTTGAATTTGACCATTGATTACTGATCTTCCTTTAATTCCTTAAACAGAATGTTAAACATAAATCTATCTTCAGTCTCTAATCTCTGCTACTTTTCCCCATGACACTTTCCTACCTTCTAGTTCATGTAATCATGTCATTATGTTAATGCTAAAGAGAGCTTGATGTTTTGAATTTTCATGCTTATAACATTGGTCCATAAATGAGAGATGGGTTGAGTGCTACAGGGGTGAGGGTGGTCTACAATGAACCCTTTGTCCAACCTGGTTAATCTGGACTTTGGTACATTCCCCTCCCCAAGTTCAACCGCATCACTTGGTTAAACCAGGACTCCCTTAAAAAAGGCTATAGAATGTTGAACGATGGACAGTGAAGGAATGAATAATTTTTAGCTCATGAGGATTGAGGAGTTCATGCTATAGTTTGCACTTTGCAGTGGTCTCACTATAAATCTATGATTAGGTTTCCGCGTTTAAATCTTCTTTCAGAATTACTTGTCTGACTTTTGATCTTGCATACAATGTTTCTTTGCAGTTGGCATTGGCTGTACTCCGTAGGGCAAATTCTGAGCTCTTAGTTCTTGATTTTGACAGGTGATTAGACTGCTTATATTTTCAAAACATAACGCTTCATATTTTGCTTCTTGGTTTATTTGACTTTTCATTGATTGTAACTAGCTGAGAAATACACTTGTTATGCAGATATCTTAACAGCATTCTCTCACGCCAACAATCTGAGCACTCTATTTCAGAGTTGGACCAGGGCCTCAATGCTATAGAATTTCTGGTACTTATAATAATTCACCTGCTGAAATTTCAAATATAACAGTCCCTCCATCAAATTTTGGTCGATGGTTCAGCAGTTCAGCCATTTTTTTGTTCACAAATAACTGACGCATTACTCTTTGCAAGGCTTTATATTTTGATTATGCATCGTAATTAATAACATTGATGACTCTTTATTTTGATTGGTCAAATGTTCTATCTGTAATGCTATGGACGATTGAGAGGCATAGTATGTGTCAAACACTAGTCAGAGCATGAGAGAAGTTAGGAGAAACATGTAATGAACCAACATAATACAGATGATTCTAAGAGATGAAAATAGTGATTTTGACTAATTAAACTTATGAACTGGAACATTGAAGCAAAAATTGTTCACAATCTGTTAGTATGTCAATATATCTGTATAATGTTAATCAAAATTCAAAACTTAGTGTTACAATCTTTATATCTTGTCAAGGCTAGTTATATTTCTTCTATGGGAAATATTTTCTGATCGTTGTCAATATTTTTTTTTTGGATGCACCTGCTAGTGGCTAGTCTGTTACAAGTACATATAGTTTCTCAATGTTCAAAATGTTTGCTTTCCATTGCATGACTTGTTATTAGCAGTGTAACTTGTGTTGACAAATAATGAATTAGCACCTTTCTTTTTCTACATCCACAAAACAATGCAGATAAAGACAATTAAAGTGGGTGATAATGACGAGATGAAACGTGTTGCTAAGAAGCTGAAATTATGTCAAGATTCTGGATCTCGTGACGAGTAACTTGTGCTCCTTCTATTGTCAATTTCAATTTCAATTTCCATTGCATTTCAAACTCCTTTTTCTATATCTAATACTGATGAATTATGATTTCAGCTCTAAGAAGAGAGAAAAGAAGTCAAAGCACAAGTCTAAAAGAAATCCACAAGAAATGCAAACGACACAATCTGCTGCTGCAGAGTAAGGTCTTGTTGATGCGTTTTTCAAATGAATAACTAATTTTTAGGCCCCTTAGGCGATATATCTCTTAAATGTTTAGTTATTAATATTTTACTTATTTAAGAAGATAACATCAATTATTGAATAGTTTAGTGGATAAAACTATAATGTATGGACTTGATATCATGACTCTTTATTGATATAATCTTAGTGTGATGCTTCATGCGTGTGCTATTTGCTATATAATATGTGAAGTTGTTTACGCACAAGTTATCTGAAATATGATGTAATACGCACGAAATTTGTTTGAGGGCAGACATAAGGGATGTAATGCTCAAAATTTCTTACCTATGCGTCTACAGTAGGAATTGTGAGGTTATTAAACTTATTATGAGTTTGAGATGCATTACTAAATTAGAAGGAAATCTCATCCTTTTGCTTTCAAATACTAGGTTAATCTTGATATATAAGTAAGTCTGATGAACACATGCTTTGAATATTATGTAGCGCTCAGCAGCTGATGCACTTACTGGTTGTTTATGCAGGTGATATAAACTGCAGTGAACTCTTTTTGGCTGCGCAATACAATAATAGATCGGTTGTGTGAAACGAGTACACTTGCAATCTATCTTGGCCTTATGGCATCACCGGTCTATATCAGTTCATCCTGTCATTGAAATCAACAGCTTACCTGAGGTGATGCCGATTACTGTTTGTTGGTGGAGCAAAGCAGTACAAGGAGTTATTTAACTGGGGTAATCCGTAGTACCATCACCACCTTCCTTATGCATCTTTTTAGAGAGAATAATCCACCTTTGTACTGCCCTTCTCATCGGAAAAACATATTTTGTCATCGTTTCCTATTCCTACCAAACAGAAATTCTATATCAACTTGTACGAGTAACTTTACAAACTTGTACAAGGAAGCCCTCCTTACACCTTCAGTCATTTATATGTATTGCAACATTTTTCACTTATTTTATAGTAAAGTATTTTTTGGTGGTTACAAGTTTACAACTGTTGTGAAAATATTAACTAAGTTCAGACAGAAGAAGTTCTTACAAAAAAAAATTCAGAAAATTCGTAAGTTCAGACACAAAATATGAATAAATTACGTTGAGAAAATAATAAAATAACTAAAATAAGTTCAGGTAAAATAAAATAAAATAATTAAGGTTAACAAATAAAGACATAATCATATGAATAAAAGTAAAGCCTACACATGACATAAAAGTATAAAACTAATACTAGTACTTCATTTTAGATGTAGATTAGTTGCTCCATATTGAAATTCTTTATGATCTTTAATTATTCTTTATAACAATTAAAATATTAATAGTAAAATTGTGCGTTGTGTAACATGAAACCCTTAATATTACAATTAATATAGAACCAAGGAATTCTTATTCTAAGGTTTTTGGTGTGCCCTGAGTTTTTTTTTTTTTTTTAATCAATCTCCTTATCCCCCCAAAGACTTGATCTATATATCTTGTTTGCTTGGGTTCATTGATAACTCTATAAGGGTTTCCAATATGATAAGGTCGTGATTGGTTGCAGTTTCTAATTATGGGTGTTTTTTTTTTTTTTTTTTTTTTTTTTGAGGAATTCTAATTATAGGTGTTTAGTTATGGTGTATTTTAATCACTTGATTTGTATGTAAACTTGTCATATTATATCTAAACTTATAAAAACTTACAATATCTTATTATTAAAGTAAATACAACTTAAATTAGCCCTTTAATGATAGGTGGATGAGTGGATCAGGTGAGGAACTCTATAATAAGATTTGGACCCACTTAAGGGCCTGTTTACATTTACTAAATTTTAGTTCAGTTCAGCTCTAATCAGTTCAGTTCAAATCAGTTCAGTTCAAATCCTAATTTCCTTCTCTCATAAAATATTCATTTCAGCTCAGTTCAATTCAATTCAGCTTCAATCAGTTCAATTCAGCTTTAATCAGTTCAGTAAATGTGAACAGGCCCTAACAATATATTCAATTCTATCATTTGTTAAAATGCCCTATTTATTTATTTTATTTTGACAAAAGCATATTACAGAAAAGCTAAACTAAAATAAGAAACTTAACTAGGGTAGTACGACAAGTATTAGCAATTAAGTGTATTGCTTGAACCTTGTCCCGCTATACCTTTAGATTATTACAACGATGAATTGATGAAATGAGAGTCAAGTTGTCGAATCTCTATTATCATATCTGATAAGCAAAAATAAGATGAATTAAACCATCCCTAAATATATGTGTTCAATGTTAAAAAAAAATGTTTGATTTACAAAATAAATTACTTGTATTATTTCTAATAACTTTAATTAAATAAAATAATTAATTAAACATAGAGAAAGTACGTTGACACTTATAGAAAGTGGACCACTGTCCACTAACCCCATTATAACCATAACAAACAGTTTTCTCTCTCCTCTTTCTCCCCCCCTCAACCTTTATAACCGCACATCACACGTTCTCCTCCTCTTCCTCCTTCTCCTTCTCCTTCTTCATGCAGTTGTACTTTCTCTCTCCTCTTTCTCTGATTCTCTGCAAATCTCAACCCTAACTTCATTCTCTGACAAACTTCAACAACAACAAACTACTCAAAACTGCCATTGCCAATTTCAAAAATGAAGCGAAAAAGTACTCTACAATCCACTCATACTGCTACTGTTGCTGTTTCTGCTGCTGAATTTTTGACGAAGAATGTTCGATCGAAGATCCCACGTCGTAAACGAGCTCACATTTCTCCAGTTCTCATCGATTTCACTACTTCTAATGCTGCTGCTGCTGATGATCTTAATCTTAATCGTAATTCCTCCTTCAATTCTACTTGTGATGAGGTTTCCTGCAATACGACGCTTGAATCGGTTGTTTTGCCTTCAAACGGTGCGTTTCAGGCTGGAAATGAAGTGATTCTGAAGCCGTTGAAGAAGGAGGTTGCTGAGGTTTCAGTGTCGGAGAATTCCTGTGTTGAATCATGCTCTGTTGTTGCGGAGTCGAAGCGAAATGGCGTCGCTCCGACGGAGTCCACGGCGGCGGTGGATTCTCCGGCGAATACGACGGTGACGGTTGAGCAGAGGAATGTGAAGCATTATACCTGTGATTCTGGTGATTTTCTGATTGGATCAGTTGGCTCTGATTTGGCTTGCTCTGAGCAATTTTCGTATGATGATTACGAAGTTTCGTCGGCGACGAACTTCTCCGAGCTTGAATCGGAGATTTATTCCGGCAATGGCGAATCGGAGTTTGATATTTTTACTGATGAATATACTCCTTCAATGTGGCTGAATTCCGGCAGCCAATTCTCTGAGAAATCCGGCGATGATTCGTCTTCTCCTTGTTTCTCTCTCTTCAAAGAGTATTACAAGCAATTCTTACTAATGAGCGCTGATTCTCCTGATTACGAAGTTACTTCTCTTCTCGATGATCAATATTCTGATGAACTTGCTGTAAGTATTAATTTAATTAATCATTTAATATATGAATTAATTAATGTTGCATTTTGCTAATTAATTTGATTAATTATCAATTAATCAATTAATTGATGATCAATTGTGTATTTGTTCGTAGTACTGGAAATTCGAAGTTGAGGAAGATGAAGAGAGCTACAGAATGTTGAGAAGTAGAGAGAGAAATCAAGCGGTGAAAGCAAAAGACTACGTTGAAGAGTATGATTTTGCGACTGATTTCGGAGAATTAATCGTCGAGCAACGATTATTGATGGTTAATTGGATTATCGAGGTGAGTTAATTTCGTTTTCGAATCGCCATTGTTGAAGCTTGAATTACTGTTTTCGATAAACTCTTTGACGTCAGCAGAAGTTGTGTTCTGGTTTTTTCAGCTTTTTATTATTGTTTTTAAATTTAATTTTTGTTTTTTAATTTTTGCAAACGGTAACTGTTCGTTAGAGAGAATAACAATCAGTGTGTCACGTTTGTTGCTATATAAATTAAAGAACCTGTCCAATAATATATTGCCACGTAAGGTATAATTTTAATTTATGTTCCTGATGGTGTAACCTTCAGACTCAAGATACACTGTCAAAACGAGTTTTCGATTGTAGAATGCCGAAATGTTGTGCACGAATCATGTCCTCAAAGTAATAATTACTTGTAGTTTTGTTGCTAGAGGTAAAATATGTAAATTTTGATTATGTATTGTTTTGATCAAGAACGGTTTTCACTTGATAAGTTCCTTGACCCTTTTAAACAATTTTTGAAACATATACTATTATATTACTACTCGGAGAATGTGATTAATTAAACTATAAAATTATCGTTGTGTGTTCTCAATTGTGAATGCACAATTTGGAATTGTGGTCATATGAGAGTGACTGTAAGAATATTTTGTTAAATGCATAGAGACTCCATAAGGAATATGGAAGGGTCCTTTTAAATCGAAGACACGGTATATGACTGCATGGATTACTATTCATTAGGAAGTAAATACTAAATAATCTTAAGAAGGGTACTTATTGTGACAACTGAATTATTACTTAGCTGATTAATGATTATTATCATACACGGCTTTTTACTCAAGTATTTACTTTGATCATTGCACGTTTTATCACACTAGATGCTATGCATTTAGCCATTTACGCAAGATTTTGCTTAAGGTTTCCAATAATTTCTGGATTAAGATAGCTATCAACATTGCCTTTAAGTCTAGAACATTTAGTCTGGTGAATTTAGCCCTTTCTTAATGGCAATTTACCTGCAGCATTGCTTTCTCAGACATATTGCTTGAAATTTGCCTTTTACTCCAAAAATAAAGGAGATGGTTAACTGACTACAATTCATGCTTTGATCAAACAGCTAACAAAAAAAAAGGATCTCCAGAATGAAACCTTGTTTCTTGGTGTGCGACTCCTTGATAGATTTCTGAGCAAAGGATTTTTCACAAGTAGGAAGAACCTACAACTACTTGGCATTGCATGCTTCACCTTAGCAATCAGAATTGAAGAAAATCAGCCTTACAACAGGTTTTCACAAATCTATCTTAAAGTTGTTTAATCACGTTTATAGGATGACATGACTTAAAGCAATTCAGCTAACTTCTATTCATATTAGAATTCATGCCAGTTGCATTATTGGAGTTTCAAGGCTTTCATCGATTGGTATATTGGTCTAGTCTCCTAGGTCAAGGTCTCATATAGATTAGACATGACAACGAAACATGCTTTATACAATATAGCTTCAGATCATAACTCAACTAAAGGTTCCTAGTTTGTTAGACTTCCTGGATTCAGTGTTCTGCTCGTAGCTCTTCTCCTCATTGTATTATTTTGTCAGTATCATCTTGTTGTACACTGATTGCAATGATATTTTCTCAGATTTAAGATTAATTCCGAATCTACTTGATTTCCAGTGTTCGGCAAAAGTCATTTTATGTGGGAAGCAATGTGTACAGCAGATATGAAGTAGTGGCCATGGAATGGGTAGTGCAAGAAGTCCTTAAATTTCATTGCTTCTCGCCAACAATCTACAACTTCTTGTGGTACATACAACTGTCCCATATTCTTTTGATCTGATCTTGCATTTGATGCATAGGTAGATTCGATGATTAAAAATAGTATACATTGTTATTTCACTGGATATGATTTGCTTAACTGAATTTAAAGCCTGTGGGGTATAATATATGTTCTGATAAGTGTGATTACCTTCTCAAAAACTCAGGTTTTATCTAAAAGCTGTGACTGCTGATGAAGGAATGCAAAGAAAAGCCAAGTACTTGGCGGGTCTGTCATTGCTTGATCATAATCATCTCAGATATTGGCCCTCAACTGTGGCAGCAGCACTAGTTATCCTCGTCTCCCTGGCAGAAAATCGAGATGAATTCAGCCTTAGGGTCATGGAGGTACCATAACTTTCAGCTGCTTTTTTACTGATTATATTACATTGCTATCATGTTTTGTACATCCCTGATTTGACATTAATCACAAGTTCACAACTAAGAGGAATGCCTGATCCAAAGTAATTGCTAGTCTTTTGGTTTCGCAGTTAAGTTAGTCTTTGAGATTTGACTTTAACTCTTAGCAATGTACTCGTACCATTTTCTCACATTGCAATTTGTTTCCAGTGACTGATACCTATTGAATTATAGTCCTAAACCCACTTCTTCCCATAGATTAGGCGAATATGCGTGTCTTTTGGTTTCCTTTTACTTGGGAATGATAGATTTGGAGTTTGAATTTAGCAATATTCCATTTATAATTTACGAAGGCAATGCATTCTATGATGGAAAACCAAAATTCCTTGCCTGCCAAAGGATGGATATACTATTAATTAAATTTGTCTTCCTACATTTTATAACGAGACTTAATCTTTCAATTGTCTAACACTATGTCAACCTTATGCAGGCTCATGTTAGAACAAAAGTTGACGATCTACCTGAATGCATTAAGGTATTAGAAAAGCATTCCGTAATTTCTAATCATTCATCAAAGGTTTTCAAAATGTTTCGGCTAGTAAAGCTCACAGCAATTCATGGTAACTCTTCTGATATTCTGATTTTTTTTGACAGAGCTTGGAATGGTTGGCTAAGTACTCTTGGTAGAGGTTAACTTTATTCCTGATCAGAGTTTGTGGTCATAATACTCGTTAACGAACCATCCAATTTTCGTCTAGTATATAAGAAATACTTCACTATTTCTGTGTACTAATTTTTTGTGAAGTGTACCTTCACCTCATAAGATTGAACAGGAAAAAAATTCTTCAAAATTCATTCTGGGATCACCTGCATATACCCTCAGCATCAAAGTCCAGCCTAAGAGTTCAGCTAAGGTAACTCACATGTATTGTTCGCGACACAAAACTTTGTGCTCATTACAGGAGCTTGTCTACAACACTATTCTTTATGTTGATAATTTTTTGCAAATTGTATAGACTATAATGATAATGTGTCATTGTAGGAAGTTATAATACAGCAAGCTAAGTTTGCATAGTGTCGAGGACATGAACGTTATTGATTTGGTTCGGCTTTTTGCCAAAGGCATGAAGCTCTGATCATTAGTCTTTATAGTATATATTTTGAACAGTTGAGTTCAATTTTCTTTTTACATCAATATAATGAGAAATGGATCCTCGTTGATTTCATATTGTTATATCAACTATAGTCCATGAAAATGTGGAATCACTATATAATTAGTACATAATTTCTGAGGCTAATTTGGGGATTAACTATATTGTTAATGCTTTTGGAAGCAGTAGCGTGGAAGCTCAGTCATGCCTTGTTAGTTTCAATCCTCTAATAAGAAGCATGATATATGATTGTTTAGAGAATGGACACATATTCAGACTAAGGCTATCATCATTCAATTACTTTATTGACTTCTTTTGGCTTGTTCTCCGAATTTAAAACTCGGTGTGACAAACCATAGAGGACAAAAAGATGGTATACAGAAATCAAGAAATACAATTTTGCAATAGTTTTTTTTTTTTTTTCAGGCAATAAAGTGTCAATGATGTATACAAGTATACAACCCAAAATTTGAGTATATGCTTACGGCTTTATACGAAAGGAGGTAGGCATCAACCATAACATAAAGATGGCATTATTATGCATTCAAAAGAAAAGAAAAAAAGGATGGCATTATTATGTTTCATTTGTATTTTGTATAAAAATCAAATGGGCCAAACATCAATTGGGAATAATTCCTTTTGTACCCAAGAAAAGGAGTGTTCATGTTAATTTAGACATGCAATTTTGTATACTTCTAAATTGTTATGGACTATAAATAAACATTTGTTCATATCGTATTATTGTATGAGAAAAACTCTCTTTATTCAAGTTTTAGGTTTCTAAGGTTTTGTTCTCTTCAGCTTATTTTCAGTTTAGTCCACTTCTTATCTTAATTTCCTTCTCTCATAAAATATTCAGTTCAGCTCCTATAAGTTCAGTTCAGTTCTGTCAATCAAAACAGGCCCCAAGTAATGTCTTTGAGAGATGGATAGGTGTAAAGCGTGAACCCCTTAAAATATGAAGCTAACAAAATAAAATTTATCTTTATGTTTAAATACCTAACAATCCAACATGCGGATATTAACATTTGTTCTTTATATAATAGGTGTATGATTTCGAAGACCTTTAAATTAAATATAAAGAAGTGAATTGAAAATGAGTTATGTTCTTTATTATATATCTTTGCCAATAAATCTAAGTTTCCATACCTTTCCTTTTTTTTTTTTTCCCTCCCGATTTCTTGTATGTCAATATGTCATTAATATAATTCGTATTTAAAAAAAAATCCCTTACAACTTTTAGATACTGCATAACTTAACATAGAAAATGCTTAACATGGTACATCACATACTATATGGATATCTAATTAGGTGATATTTGTTTTATTTATTGTTAATCGCTTAACTAAAAGAATAACATATCAAAAGACAACGTAAATATTTTTGTATATGTTTATGGTTCGAGTTTCCTCTCACAGACACGTGTTTAAACTCTTTATTTAATGTTTATTCTCTCTTCTCCCAAACTATTACAAAGGTTTTATGTTTGCTGTTCAATCTCTTCTTTTTCATGAACCCCCGTGTTTATATCTTCTAATTATCTTCCCTACTCGCATGGAGGTGTGTTTATGGTAAAATCTCACTATATAAAAGTATCGTGTTTTCCCTAAAAATCCCCTAAGCGAGCCCTGGATAACCTGTATTTTAGCGGTATTTAAATTCACTTAATTGGCTTGGTTTTTCAATAGTAGCCACCAATTATGAAAAAAATCATAGGATTAACTTAAAATTATAAATGATTCTGATACCATGTTATATTAACCACAATAATCTCACATCATATCACAATTCACACCATATATCAGGTCCCTCCCCCCCCCCCCCCATTAATCACAATTAAATATGATTTGTCACGCAATCAGTGATTGCCAATTTAAAGATTCCTTCGTTTTCCAAGTTTTTTCGTGTGATTTCTCAAAACCTTTTGTTGACTCCTTAAGCATTCACAAGGATCACAACACCATCATTTTCCTTGAATGAGTATACTTGATCATATAGCTAATTTTTCATTTCATAATATAAGCAATACATAACCTAGTTTACATATTATAACCAAAGTGTGGCCTGAAGCGTAACCCACTAGATTAAATTTGGCTACTATGTGCAATAATTCGACTTATTAAGACCTTTTCCTTACCTTAAAACTCGACAAAATAAAAACAAACTACTCATGTCTAGTAGACTAATTAGTCAATTTTGCATTGGGTTTAATAACACACATTTAGCACACTCCAACGTCGACGTTTTTCTTGAGTGCATAATTTACAAGTTTTATTATTAAACCAACAACAACCCCACTTTTCACTCATTTTTGTTGTTCTCTTTCCTCTCTACATTCACAGTATTTGTCCACTCTCTTTGCCGGGCCGAAGAGGAGCCAAAAAGCAAACGAAATTCCGGAATTTAAATCAAATTCCACCAATTCATCTTATACCCGCCTCCAATTCTGGTATAACTATTTCTCCCATGTATTTGATCTTTATTTTCATCATTTTTTTGCTGTGTTTTTTTTATTTTTTCTGAATATATATATATATATATATATATATATATATGTTGAAGAAGTGAAGAACCAATTACTTTGATTCTGGGTTTTTGATTTTTACATAGTTATCTAATTCTGGTAAAATTCTACTGTTCAGATTTCTAGGGTGTTTTCTGGGTATTTTAATTTTTCCCCTAAAATTAATTGTTATTATTATGATGTTCGGTTTTTTTTTTTTGTTTTTTTTGTTTTTTTGGGAAGTGGGCTTGGAGGTTTAATTTGTGGGTTTGGTTTTTTATATTTTTTTAATTTTAATTTGATAGGGTTCTGAGAATTTTGTGAGTACTTTAGTTGTGAAAAGAATTTGTGTTAATAATGGGTAAGCTGAGATGTAGTGCAATTTCTGCTGATTGTAGTATATTTGAGATTTTTTTTTTGTGGGTAATTTGATTAAATATACTCCTCTTTTAAGATCAAATGTATCCCTAGTTTTCCCCCCTAATTTCTGGGTTTTATGAAGGTCATAGACTCATAGTAATTAATTTTATGGACATTTTTGGTGTCTAAACTCTAAACTATTGTATCAGTAATTACATTCATTTATGTTTGATTCCATGTATTGCATGTTATTTTTCCAGTGATTTGGTCAATGAGGTTGCTTACTAGGTTCATGGAACGCATGGCCTTAACCACATTATGTTTATGTGAGGGGATTGAAGTGTGTAGGGCGTCGAGTTTGGTTTTATGATCTCGGGTTTTATGGAGCATACAATAGTTTAACTTATGGTTATTTTAGATTTCTAATCTATTCAATCATTATTAGTTTCATCATCGTTTGATTCCATGAGTTGCATGCTATCTTTCAGTTTGGGTTAATGAGGTTGCTTAGGTTCATGAAATGCATGGCACAACTTTAAAACTCCCAGCATAGCTGAAGTACCTTGGGAGTTTACATGTGAGGGCATTAAAGTTTACAGGGTGTCAAGGGAAATGTATTGTAAATTGAGTTTGGGCTATGAGATCATCGAGATGAAGTGATGAACTGTGCTGGGGCGCTGTGAAATTAAAAAAACTTGTTTGCTTGGACTAATGGGGTTTTCCTTTCTTTCACTTGTTGTTGCATTTCATTTGGTTTTGTTCTTATATCAATCCAGTAATTGGATGTTCCCAGCCATATTTAATATTCCAATTGTCTATGTGAATAGATAATTTTTAATATTTTGGAGTGGTTTTTTTTATTAAAAAAAAAAAAAGAAGTTGTCATTGTCTTTATGATGAGCATGGTATGCACAACTTTCATTTATAATTCGTGAAATTGGAATTCAACTGAGTTAACAATTGGCTTGATCTTTCCAGATTATTCTGCGGTTGTTGGTTTTTAAGTAGTCAAACATGGTTAGCAATTTAAGTTTGGGAGATGGAATGATGATATTGGATGAGGCATTTTCGAGAACAAGGAAGATTATGGAGGGATATTCTAATGTTAAGTTCAGTGCAGAGGAGTACCAGAAATTTTATGAGTATCCAATTTGGCCCTTGTTTTAAAATTTGGCATTATGTGTCTTCCTTTATTCTTGTCAATCTGTTTCTCCTTTACTTTCGTAGATGTGTTTACCTGCTGTGTGTCCAGAGGACTTCTTTTGATAATTCCAGGATGCTCTACGAACGATATCAGAATGGTTTAGAAGAATGCATCTACTCATTGGTAAGAATCAACTGCAGACCATTAGGATGCATGCTGACAATTTTCTTCTTGCTGGCAACATATATATATATATATGTGTGTATATATATATATATAGCACTCTGCCACTTTGGATACATGCTATATAAGGAAGATATTTTTTTATTCCAATTTTCACTTCCCTGGTGATTGCATCTATATTAAAACAGATTATCTTTGACCATGTGCTTGGAGACCCTATGTTTGCAATGAAGATTTAGTTTTAATATTGTGAAATGTTAGAATGATTATTACAATTAAGTTGAATTGCTGTTTTTTCTCTGATGAGCTAACTCTTGCAAACAATATTTTGCACTGCATGAGCATTGTACCTTCTCTTTGTCTAGTTCATATTGTGCTTTTACTGCTTCCTGACCACATCTATGCCTCGAATCTGATTACTCTTGGTTATATTTATGTATATTTTATTTTTCAACATAGGCATGGCTCAAAAAACCATGCTGTACAAATTGAACTGGTGAAGTGGTTGACCTAACTATCAGAAATTTGCTAGTCAAGGTCTGTAGTGGTCTTTGGTTTGCACAACTGTTGAAGCTGTGATGTACTGTACATTCTTAATTAATTGGGTCTTATACTCAATGTTCTAAATTCAGGTCAATATTCCACTTGATTAAATACTCTGGATATCATGCTGTATCCTGGAGTATCTTTTCACCCTAAGGGGGCGCTTGGAATGGGGATAATAAATTAAGGGGTAATAAAAGTCAAACTAGATATATAATAGTTGATTAGAGGTATTAGTGTAGGGAAAAGGTGTTTATAAATGAATTAAGGTTGTAGTGACATAAGGAAAAGAGAGGGGTGGAGGAATCATTACCCTCCAAATGAGGGTAATAGGTTACCCACCCTCCCCCTAGAGTAACCTATTACCCCCACAATAAGGGTAATAGTTCCCTTTCTTCACCTATCACCACACCATCGCTATATAAATCTTCATACAATCACATCATCACTAGCTCTCCCTCTCCCATGTTTACTTAATTTTGCTTAGGTTGACTTTTATTCCCCCTTAATTTAATACTCTCAATCCAAGCGCCCCCTAAAACTTAACTACATATGATGGTTACTATTCTCTTATTTTTACCCCAAGACACACAGTATGCAGGCATAAAAGTATCCATCATCCCAAAATAAAGTACAAGTAAAAGTTTTAGAGACAGTGTTAAGGGACTCTCGTTTTGGCATTATGGCATCTTCTGTCTGTGGTTTTGCATATACTATTTTTGCTAAGTTAGTTGTTCATGCAAATTTCTTCTCCGAGTAAATGAAAAGTCAATAACGAGTCCAACTTAGGAAAATCTAGGCTACTGAATGTGGTAGTCTATAATTTGTGAATTTTTTTTCTTTGAAAAGATGATCTATAGAGCAAAGAATACGTCTAAAAAAGATTCATTTATTCATCAGTACTCTTATATTCTGTTTAGGATACTTGTCCTTTTCTATATGCTGTTTGTGTTTGATATGTTCTCCGCCCTTATTTTTCAGGTCCTTCCATCGTTGGAAGATAAAAATGATGCTGCTCTCTTGACTGAGCTTGTGGTGAAATGGTCTAATTATCAATTGATAGCTAGGTGGCTGTCTAGATTCTTTTGTTACCTTGACCGTTTTTATATCCCCCGTGTTGGAGCTTTTGGCCTTTTGGATCTAGCTATTAGATGCTTTCACAATCTGGTAGGCTATTTGTATTATGTATAATCATTGCTGCTGGTTGAAATCACTAGAGACCTTTTTTTTCTTTTTCCTGACTGATAACCTGTACTCTCAACTTTTTATATATTTCAGGTGAATTCAAGGTGTAATGGTAAACTAGTTCCTGCTGCAATAGCATTGGTAGGACAACTCTTCTTGCTTTTATTAATGACTTATTAGTCTGGGCATTATTGCATGTCTTTAAATCTCCTGTTCTGTCAATTTTAGATTAATCAGGATCGCAATGGAGAGAAGATTGATAGTAACATACTTAAGAATGTTGTGGAGTACTTTGACATTGTAAGAACAGTAGGAGGAACCTGCTATGATGAATTTGAAAAGGCCTTGCTTGCGAATTCTGCTGATCACTATTCTCAAGTTGCTTCACATGGGCTTTTGCATGATTCATGTGCTGATTATACATATAAGGTTGTTTCCAAAAAAATTAGTATCTTAAACTCTTTTTGTGTTGTATTTTCTATCAACCATTTTTATTCTAATCTGTAGTTCTATATTATTCAATTGTGGGGTTTTTGTTAAATTTCAGGTGCAATGGTGCCTAAATCAGGAATCTGAAAGATCTAGCCAATTTCTCAACCCAACTTTAAGAGATAAGCTTCTGCAGGTGCGTTTGTGTCTTAAGTATGCTCCTACTTTTGTAGCAGAATCGATTTAGACGAATTGAGAAATTACTTTGATCCCTGTATATGTGTTAAGTTATATAATTTCACTTTGATTTGACTCAATTTAGAAATTACTTTGGTGTTTAATAATGAAGTTTTTGCTGATGCTAAATTTTCTCTGTGGTCATTTTCTTGAAGGTGGTCAAGTCTTGCTTAGTCGATCAGGTTGTTACAAAGTTTGCTGAGAAGCAAAAGGCTGAAAACCATGGCAAGTCAGCAGATTATCAGGTATGTAAAAATCTAACCAACAGAAGGATCTGTAAAAAGTGAGAAGTTATAAACAACGACGACATCAGTACAATTTGTTTCTAAAGCAAAAGGACTATATTGATTTGATTTGTTATAATTTTTGTTGAAATTGAAAGATACATATATAGATACAGAGTTATGGAAAGCTAGCATTTTTTAATCCAGTACATTTTTTTGTAATAACCAGCTAACAACTGTAATGTACTAGTTTTGGAACATAACTATTTTCTGAAAAAATAAACCCTTACCATCTCTGTCCTAACGATAATTTTTGTGTGGAAATCTTTCTAAGTCTGAGCGACACTCAACAATGTTATTATATATAACTGAATATAGGGATTAGTTTTGGGCTTATATAAATCATTTTGTAACCCTTCACTTTCTGATATTTTCCATAAGTCAGAAATCAAACACAAATTACTGATATGGAACAACTGTAGTTTTATGCTTGCCATTGATTTTGTCTTTTAATTATTGCTTTTGTAGTTTGCCAATGTAATTTGCATTCAGCTCATTCCTAGTAGATATCAACCTTCTGTCATTGGGGAGGTAGATATATGCGACTGTTATGCTTAATTGAAAGCAAGAAGTTTTCGCAATAAAATAGTTTCTTTTACAATAACTTTTCTCTACCTGAGGTACATATATCAGATATATAGATTGTAGGCGACTAGGCGTCCAATGATCTAATCTATTCCCAATATTGTATTATCTTGTTTATTTGAATTGTTTCCATAATCTCTAAACAGGATTCTAGGTTGATCCTGGATGATACTATTATCAGACCTGATTAATTGATTATTATGATGGCTGATTTTGTAGGATCTGCTGTCTAAATGTGCTGATCTCAATCTTGCGGATCCTGGTACGGATCAGAACTGGAATATGGTGCAACAGCCTTGATGTTGGTCGGAAGTAACATATAGTGCAAGAGCTTGAGTTTACTCCTTACAGTGATATCACCATTTTTTCTGACCGATAATTAAGGGTAGATACACAATAGAATTATGTTTAAGATGCTAAATAGTTACTGCAGGACTCTTGTAGACATCCTGTCGTCTGTGACTGTATGCCTGTATATATAATGTGTTTCAACTTTAATATCTTGTCGATGTTTAGTTTCTTCAGTCTCCAAAAATGCCAGATTTCTTATTTAGTTTGTCCTGCAATTTTACTCCGCAATCATTTTCCTAATTTAATATGTTAATATTGTATTCTCGTCTTTTATGTTAAGTCACTCTTAGAGGAAGAGTTAGAGTAAGGCCATTCAGAGAATAAAACATTGTAGGTTGTGTACTTATTCAAAGGAAATTCCTTAAAAACGAAGTGTGATGTACAAAACAAAAATGGTGGATGTACATATAAGCAATTTAGGATGAATATAATGAGTATTGTAATTGTTGTTTTTTTTTTTTTTTTTTTTTTTTTTTTTTTTTTTTTTTTTTTTTTTTTTTAACATGGAGTATTGTAATTGTTAAATAGAATTTCTATGAACAAAAATAAATAAATAAATTGGATCGACGCAAATAAAAATGGATACAAATGAAACACAAAGGGCAACTTAATGATTTCACAGCTCACAAATTAGGTTATTTTCTCCTCTCTTTGCTCACTCGATGTTTATCCTTTCTCTTACAGAAATTCCTAAGAAAAGCACATTTGGATAGTGACACTTATAAAAAATTATAAACTATTTATTAAAAATGACCTTCGATTAAATGAAGTGTATTATTTTACAACTGGGAAAATGTAAATTTAATAATGGTGGTACTTTTGAATTTTTTGGGTAACTTGAATTTATATGTACTACTAAATTATGAAGGAGCTCTAGTTTATCATATTGATGAACAAAATCCATTTATCAAATAGTAAAATCGTAAATAAATCAATAAAATAAATATCCGATCAGCATGACATTGTCGTAATCATATCAACATATGTGAACCCAAATTTAATTAAAAGTTATTAATTTATTTACAATTTTACCTTAAACAAAATTTGTTTATCCCAACTAATCTACATATACAAAAAAACAAAGTTCCAAGTATATCGGCCTAGTTTGTTATTATGTTGGACTTATTTTGGTGTTGCTCCATTGGACAAAGCGAGGGTGGTGCTGGACTGGACTTCTGGTGTCCTAAGTGACTCATTGTCTGTGATGGGTAAAATTGTCAATGTGTGCCTAAATGTTAAAATCCTTGGTTTTATAATGTAAAAGGTTTGTGATAGTTAAAGGAAAATTACACTCCATATATTATCAAAATACTTTTTTTATTTTTTAAATTCCACCCGGTTCACCCTTTGGATTAATTCAGATTTGAGGATCAATTGTGGGTGATCAGGTTCCAGAATTAAATCTACCACTCATTACTAAGTTTGCTCGAACTAATACTTGTAATAAATTATTCATACATCCATATTGGTCCTTTTACACAATGATATAGCTTAGCTATCTACTAACCATTAGAATTTACCAAGGACTTCCATATAAATAGCTTATACAAAAAAAGATTTGGATTAACTCTAATAAGATACGAAGTAATAAGTTATTGATTTTAGCACATCATATCGGGAGAAAAAGCCTAAATATATATATATTTTTTTTTTATTTTAATGAGATTATCTTTCTCATGCTAAAATTAAAAAAAAAAAAAAAAAAAAAAAGTAATAATTGCAAATATTTCTTCTACTAAAATATTGCTAGATGTCAGTATGGCATACGAAGTAATAAACAAATATGTATGTGGCTATGTGCTAATTAATAAAGATGACAATGTATGCTGATTTTATGTATCAACTATTGTACTATCAAAATAATACTAACATATTGCATCAAATAAAAAATAATACTAATATTAAGTAAATCACTATTGGCGTAATAACGGATATACACATGTTTATTTCATTCCATAAACCAATGTAAAATTATGAAAATGTCAATTGTGGTTCCCATAGAAAAGAGGCAACTTAATTACTATAATTTAAATCGTATCCGAGTTATGCACAAGATATTTACAGAACAAGACATTTAATCGTACAAAAATTAACTTGATTGTATTTTAATATTTCAATCGCTGCTTTTACCAAATGTTTTTCCTATCATTTATTACCTTAAAGCTTTATCTACCCAAAACTTACTACCACGAATCTGGTTGAACTAAAAGGAAAATATAGGGAAACACATTATTTGGATTTTGGCATGGCCAGAGGTTACTAGGGGCCTGTTCTCATTGACTGGACTCAGCTGAGCTGAACTGAACTGAACTAAGGGCCTGTTCATATTTACTGCATTGAGCTGAACTGAACTGAACTAAACTGATTGGAACTGAACTTAACTGAACTAAACTGATTGGAACTGAACTGAACTGAATTGAGCTGAAATGAATATTTTATGTGAGAGAGAAATTAAGAGCTGAACTGAACTGAACTGAACTGATTGGAACTGAACTGAATGGATTGAAGCTGAACTGAAATTAAGTAAATGTGAACAGGCCCTAAAATGAATATTTTATAAGAGAAGAAAATTAGGAGCTGAACTGAACTGAACTGAATTTCAATGTATGAGAACAAACCCTAGGTTTAGGTTAAGGTGATATTGTAGTTTAAGCATGACATTAGACATGATCTAGCGAATACATCACAATCGATCTCATTTATCTCTCATACATTTGCTTAATCATGATCCTTCTACATTTTTGGAAGCGAGTTTATATTTAGTTTAAGCATGTAACGGCTTGTCTGCTTAACTATGCTAAATTTTCTCCAACAAAAATCAAAAAAGATTTCTCAAATTTTATTTTTTTAAAAAAAAATTCAACAAAATTTTCTCACATTTTTTTTCCAACCACATATAAAAACCCACCTACCTAAAAAGTAAAATGGTAAATCCAAACAAAAGAAAAAAAAGAAACTACAAGTACCAATGTAGGACAATATATAGGGTTAGTCAGCAACACAAAAGAGGAGCAAACAAAATGAAAGAGATACATCACATTTAAAGGACAACCAATTTTGACACTTATCTTCTCCATTAACAAGGGTATTTTCGTCACTTCATAACACTGAAGCAACACCTCAACAAAACGGCAAAGGCGTCGATAGTTAAGTAGGTCCACGAACTCTACTTGAAATGACCAAATTACCCTCTCATTCATTCTCCTAACAAATTTAATTCTTTCTTTGGCTTACGTCGGTCTCTGGAATAATTTTTTATTTTTACCCACCCAGAAAAAACATACCTTGATTTTTAATTATTTTTTATTTAATATTATATATATTGTTTTTTTTTTTATTTTAATTTTTTTTTTCTGTGTTTTTCCTGTTGCTCTGTTGAAACACCACTCAGAAAAGCCTAGACAGAGAAAGAGGAGAGAGAAAGTTTAGAGGGAGAAAGAAGAAGAACAAACACAGAAAAAAAAAAAAAAAAAACAAAAAAAATAAATTAAAGCCGCATTTGTTAAGAATAAACACTTAATTTTCGTTTTTCCTAATAAATTTCATTAGAAATATATTTGATTGATGATTTTGGGTCAATAAATTTCTGGGGTTTGGAGGAGTTTGATTAACTTTTCTGGGCTTTCTTGATATATTCGGAATTGATTGATTAATTAATTGTTCTTTTTGGTTGCATTTTTAGGGTTTTTTCTTATTTTTTGTTTACTGGGTAGAAGAAGGAATTGTGGCTTATAATGGTAGTTTTGAGGGATTTGCTTCATGGGTTTTTCTGGGTTTTGGATTTCCGAAGTGGGTATCTAAAATCTCTTTTGATTGATTGAGAATAATAAAGTAATTCTCTTTTCTGGGGAATTTAATTTTAGGGGTTTTTTTTTTTTTGAAGTTTTGAAATTAATTTTAGCTGCTTCAATTTAGATGGTATTTTAGGTGTTATTAGGTTGAGTTGGGTGTTCTTTCTTTCTCTCTCCTGTTTTGTCTGTTCTTGAGGAGGGGTTTGTGAAGATGAGAGACATTGAGCTTGAAGAAGGAGAAGCTTATTTGTTGCAAGATGATTATGATGATGATGAAAACATTGATCCTGACAAAGATTTCTCTTACATTGTAAGCCTAAACTTATTGCTAAATTTTTCTGCTTAAAATTTGGTAATTATTATTTGTTTTTCTTCAATCCGATTTCAATTTTATAGGTCTGTTGTGTAGACTGTAGAATACCTGATTAGTAGGTTAGGTTAGGTTAGGTTAAGTTGAGACATTATTGACATGATCATTTTAGTGATATTAATGGGTGATTTAAAACTTAAGGGTTTTATGTTTCTTGGCCTCCTTCATCAACAATTCAAAACATGGTGTTTATGGAAATCATCTTGATGACTGTTATTATCCTGTCTCGTGTTCATCTAATGCCTGGAAGTTGGAACAATATTCTGTTATTGTTTTGTGTTTTTTTATGTAGCTTGGACATGTAGATGACAAATTATGTGAAAATAGCCGGTCTGACTGCATGATCATTGTTGATATTACATTGATCTAGCAGTGTCAATTAGTGTTAGTAATTGAACTCAACATTTCTCCTCCCTTTGAAATTTGGGTTGGGGGACATGTTCAATTGGTAATGTGGTCTGATGTGAAAATAGCCGGTCTGACTGCATGATCGTTGTTGATATTGCATTGATCCAGCAGTGTGAATCAGTTCTAGTAATTGAACTCAACATTTCTCTTCTCTTTGTAGTCTGGGTTAGGGGACGTGCTCAATTGGTAATTTGGTTTAATTGGTAAGTTAGCATTGTCATTGTATATGATCGAGCCACTGTCATTTCTTTTTAGCATTGGAATTCTCTCTTTTTTATTTATATATATTTTTTTTCCCGGGAATTTTAATCATAGCATTTTGATTGAAACCTACGTTGGGTTTCTGATAATGTCTTAGAATAAGGGGATTAGTCGTATCACTGAGGATGATTTTGAGGGTGCATTTGCATGTACGTAACTCACGTGTCAAGTTTGATGTTTGAGTTGAACTTTCAATGTCGAGAGTGTGAAATTTATATCAGTGATGAAATATAAATCAAGCTACTGTATCAGTTACATTTATAATCCGAATAAAATTCTTGATGTGCCTTCCTTTGTATTGGTTTAGCTAACTTGAATATTTCAGAGAGAAACATGTTGGCTCTGCTATTTTTATTAAAAATAGTTGCTCTAGTCTTTTAAGTTTTAACCTGTTAATAATATACCACTTTTTCTTGATCAACATTCATATGCTTGTTGTAAATGTTTCTCACATGTTTATTTGGCATAGAGTGAAGGCAACCTTCAGTTGATACCCTGGGTTTATTAAAGTGTATTGTATAATTGAAAACTGTAGCTATTGTAAAACAAGAATAGCTTGTTTACGGCTGTGATCACCACGGCATCCTACCTTTCTATTGTTTTTTTTTGCTTCCCATATACATATTCTCATCTTTGCTTTGTGCAGTACAATCATATCCATAGAATACTTTAACTCCTATCATTCCTTTCCTTAATAATGAATGGAAAAGGTTATATCACAGTGTAGTGTATAATTGGAAACTTTGGGTTTTGCAAAATGAAAATAGTTTTTTTGCAGCATAGATCACCATGGCATCCTACCTTGTTCTTGTCTTCTATCTACGTGAATTCATATTCAAACCTTATAGGCTTTATGTAGTCCACACATATCCTTATCTTCCTTTTTAGTACCTTGTATCATTCCTTAATCGAGAAAGAGGATTATGAAATACCATTAAAAGAAGCGAATCTGATACATACTTACATAGCGCTATTGTATTTTTTTAGCATTCCACCTCCCTCCCCCACCCACCCCCTACCCCCTCCTGTCAGAATATCTAAGGGGGTGAGATTCCCTACTCTTATAATAATTATCACTGCTGTAATCAAATGTGACTTTGAGGTATTAGATTTCTGGAACATTGGAGAAGTGGAGACAAAGGCTCACTGAAGAATCCTATGGTCAGGGGAAAAGTAGTTTATTATTTTAAATCAGTGGTCAGCACCTGTTGAAAATTCTCATTTACGCTTTATCATATTGGAACAAGTGTCAAGAGATACAGTTGTAAACATTAAGGTTGCTCTTAGGATTGGTTTTAACATCAAATCTCTGAAAAACGCTTAGTGTTACACCTATTTTCGTTGAACCAGATTGTTTACTGCATATGCTCTTGGTCTTTACAGAGCCTTTTTGTAATAGCATGTGATTCTATAAACACAATTAATGGCCCAGCTCTGAGCTACTTAGTTTAGCTAGCGTATTCACTGAATTAGCTGGCCGATGAGCTGTTTTTGTCAATCCAATGTGAGAGATGCACTTTGGGTTCTTTATCGTTCAAGGTTCTTTGAAATATTTTAAATGCAAAGGGCCTCTTCTTGCAATCCGACATATTCTTCATACACCATAGGTCTAGCTAGTAATGGTAATTACTGGTAATTTTGTTCCAATTAATGGAGATAATCAGCTTAAGATACATACCATTTTTTTAAAGAGAAAATGTGCAAGGTCTAGCAAGAAAACCTTTATGATTTGTCTCCCCAACAAAGTCTGTATAGGCTATGATTCTTCAATGAATTATTAAAGTCAAAACAATTTGAAGTTTGGAATTTATTTTAGGATAATGATTTTTAATGGTTTATGTGAGGAGCTGCAATAATGTATATGTGAATTTTTTTAATGATGTACAAAACCTTGTGTGCTGCCATGGATTTGCATCTGGATGGTTCCTTTCACCTAGTGTTTAAAATATTAGGTTTTGTTTTTGGCGGATTTTAAGTTTTATTTGCTTGTTAACTGCATTTTTCTGTGGCCCATAATCCCATACCATCTAAGTGAAAGTTATTCTTGATATTGTGGTCTTGGATATCTGCAGGACAAGAAGCTTGAAGATTTCTTGGGACATCACCAGAAGGAGTTTATGGGTGGGGTCTCAGCAGAGAACCTGGGTGAGATTTCACGCCATGGAATTATTTTCTTTGTGCTAGTCCACACTTTCAAGTAATTCTATAGCAATTGTATAATCTTGATAGGTGCAAGATATGGGGGCTATGGATCATTCTTGCCAATGCAACAGCGTACCCCTCCTACTTTGCCTAATCAGCGAAGCCAGAACCATGTTAATTTTAAGTCTCCCCAAGATATATTGTCAGAGGTGAATTTATGTGGAATAGTATGCTTATTTGCTTTTATTATTCTAGCTTTCATTTTAATTTTTTCCATACTTCCTTGTGGTGCAGCATTTCCATCAAAACCCAACAACTACTTCTAAGAAGTCGCCGCCAATTAGGTCTATACCTTCCTCAGGTGACCAGACTGAGGAAGCAATGTCTGAATCAGGAACTTTGAACAACCAATCCAAATTTCAAAGTTCTGGAGAGGTCGCTTCTAACAACCAAACTAATACACCGTTGAAAATGGTTTCCAAGAATACCTCCCTGAAGTTTCGAGTCAAGATGGCATCTGAAACTATTTCATCTCTGGACAAATCTGCTCTCTACAGTGGCCTAGGTCTTGATATGTCCCCTTCTTCCTCTCCTGAGGGTAGCCCCTCAGAGAATGATAAGATATCAACTGGCTTGCAAGAAATAAATTTGGAATCTCCTTCCTTCATTCTCCAGGTCAGCTTAAATGCACTTTTATGCTGTATGCCTGTATGTGTAAATTACTGGGTAGTTTTTTTGGCTCATGCTAAGCTATTATTGTTCCTCTGGATCAGATTATGACGACTTTACCTATCCCTAAGAAAGACCTGCTTTCACGTCTTCCTGATAACCTTGTTAGTTTAAGGGGTATGGAGAGCAATCTTAATACTGGTTCACTAGGGACTGGGGAAGTAGATCCTGCCAATGTTTCTCATGAAAGCATGATCTCAAAGGGAAAGAAAGAAGCAAGGAAGGAAAGAAAAGCAAAGATGAAGGACACAAGTAAGGTCAAGAAATCAAAGCACAAGGGAGCAAATGAGGAGAAGAAATCAAAGCAAAAAAAATCTAGTCTGAAACCTGTGCAATTGATGGAGAGTTGTGAATATCCTGCAAATTTTGGTACCTTGAATGCTACTAGAAGGGATGATAATGGAGCATCAACAGACAAAGAGGTTGCCTTCAGTGCCTCCATTAATGCAGTTGCTGCTTATTCTGAAGAGAATGAACGTAATTCCTTGATGAGCAAGAGCATCAGCTCAAAACGTCCTATTGTGTTCGATAAGAAAACTGAAGTTGGGTGTTTGGGTGAGGACATTGGCAACCCAATGAAATCGGTCCGTGTAGCTAGGCCTAAGGCAAAAGAGGAACCTGATTCAGCACAAATGAATGAAGTGATGGAGGATGATGTGAATGCTATTACCTTAAGAAGGGAGATGGAGAAGGAAAAAAATCTAAATTTTGTTCAGAGGAATGAAATCACTACTGAGAAGAAGGATGAAGTTGGATGGAGAGATGATGAGGTGAAGAAGTTCTCCAAACAAAATTACATTTTGAAGGATCGAGTGAAAGAGGAAGTGCTTGATTTAGCACAACCCAAGGACAAAAATGTCATATTGATTTCGAAAGCTGAATCTAGTACAGAAAAGAGGAATGAAGGTCGAAGAGAGAATGAAGTGAATAAGTTTCTAAAACAACAGAGCATGGCATTGGACAAAGTAAAAGAGGAAGTTCCAAATTCAGTATGCTCTATTGAGGCTGGTGTGTATAGCAAGGAAAATGGAAATGTGGAGATGATTCCTGAAGATGAGGAGGTATGTTTTCTTTCTATGAAAGATGAAGGAAATGGTAAGTACAGTGATGTTTCTCAGGAGATGAAATATGATCATGTGGTTGAATCTTTGAAGCAAAAGTCACGTTCCAGGGAAATGACTCACTTGCCGGTAGACCAAGGATTGCTTAGTGAAAAGGAAAATCCATCTTCTGTGGTCAAGAAAAAATTACAGGATGGTCTGATTGAAGGGGTCTCTGTCACTGAGGCACCAAGAAGCTCAATTATTAGCTCGTCAGCATCAAAAAATGAGGCAGTCATTTTTAAAAAAAACATTCCTTCTAAAAGTAAAAAGGGTGGCACTGATTTACGTAAGGATACGAGAAATTGTAGTGAGGTTGTTGGTAAGGCAAATCGAAGGAAGAAAGGAAAAGAGCTGAACTCAAAGGAATTGGTGATAGAAATTTCAGAACAAGGGCCACAAGCTCCCACAACAAAGCTGAAGGACAAGTCTAGCAGTAATAAAACTAGTTCTGCTGCTATTGGTGGACCTAATATGGGAGATCTCCATGGTGTTAAATACATGACAGAAAAGGTTCCTGTTGGGGATGTGCTGCCAGTAGAGAATCCTCCAGTAGTGACATTGGAAGATTGGGTTGAATGTGACAAGTGTCATAAGTGGCGGCTTCTTCCTTTAGGCATGAGCGCAGGTTCCTTCGAAAATATGAAATGGACTTGTAGCATGCTTACTTGGCTGTAAGTTTTCATCTTAAATATGCTATATTCAGATCGTTTTCATTCCTATGATAAAATTACTGTTACTGCTTCAATGATGAACTTTTAAATGTGTTTAGACATCTTTTCATGTGGTATGGGATAGAGATATACTTCTCCGTTTCATTGAGATTGTATTAGTTTGACTGACACGTTTGCCAAAAATATCTTTAATTATGTAGCATTAGTGTAATTTATATTTTTAATACTTCCACCATTTTTTTTAGTTGCTACACTTTTATTTTCACGGTCTCCTAGACAGTTTTTTAAGAGAGAGAGAAAAATAAGATGGAACCATGTGGGTTGGAGAGAGATAGAAAAAATGTCAAAATTGGAAAGTGTTGCAACTAATTAAAAGTTTCTAAATAGGAAAGTGTAGCAACTAAAAAGAAACGGAGGAAGTACATTATTATACATTGAGATGAATCAACATCTTTCATGACATTTGTTTTCTATATATTACCTATGGTTAAAGCTAGTTTGTGAATTGTGCAAAAGTCAAAGTGTTGCAATTTTGAGGAACCAAAGGAAGTTCTAGTTAATAGATGAATTTACAGGATGCTATCAAACTATCCAATTGCTTGACCAGAATATGTTTGTATCTCAAATTGTCTCTCTGTCTCACCCCCTCCCCTCCAGTGCTTGCTCTTGCCTCTACTGTTGGTTAGACTTAACAGTTTAGTTCTGAAGACATTATACGAGCACATACATTTTTTTTTATCTTCTAAAGTGTTAAAATTTTCTTAGATTGACTAGTTATCTTTAAGCTTAATATTCCCCTAATGTATCTCTGGCTGATCTTCACATGGCATATTACTGTTTTCTAGGCCTGGGATGAACAAGTGCAGTTTCACTGAGGATGAGACAACTAATGCTCTGTACGCATCGTATATACCCCTGGATCCTGCTTCTATGATTCAGAATAATCAGCCACCTTATCTAGATGCAAATGCATCTGTAACAGCCAGTGCCCCCAATGTTGTTCTTGCCAGTCAAGCTCCTAGTTTTGATGTTTTGCCCAGTGGAAGCAAAAAGAAGAATTTGGTGAAAACAGAAATAGAGGCAGCACGACGAATTGGTGCTCAAGATTTGCATCCTCCTGTCAAGAAGGATCAGCAGCGCTCGGGTGAAATAAGGAATATGAAGAATCTTAAAAAACTTCCTCGGGAGTTGGATCCTGTTCAGAAGAGTGGTAAGCATTCAATCATTCTTACTTAAACTCATTTGTTAGTCCCTGTTGGTAGATGGAAGAACTCTGGCCTATTGTGGGTTCGCCTTAAAGCCTTAATGAATACCCAAAATAATGTGAAGTAGAAATGCCTTGTGTGGAAACCATGTTTTAGAGAACCATTGACAACTCATTTTACTGACTATCTTCTTAAATGAATACAATTCTGAGATTTTGTATGTATTTTCAGCTGGAGGAGACCTTTTCGTTGCTCTTCTTTAAAATTGTCTCTTCTCTACTCTTTAAAGATCGTATTACTTGCCACTAATCAAGTGCCGTAGCATCGTTCCTAATATTTGCTCTTCTGCAACTTCTGTCTGTGGATTATTAATATTTGTTGGAATTTCAATGTTCATGTTAATGTTGCACCCCCCCCCCCCCCCCCAAAAAAAAAAAAAAAAAAAAAAAGAAAAAAGAAAAAAAATACACACACACACACACAAAAGCTTAAAAAAATTGGACTGATTGTTATTACCAAATGTCAATTAGTTTATCAATTTCATTTTGTTAGTTACTAAATGTGAAAAAAAAAA
Source organism: Chenopodium album (assembly GCF_948465745.1). Classification (NCBI taxonomy): domain Eukaryota; kingdom Viridiplantae; phylum Streptophyta; class Magnoliopsida; order Caryophyllales; family Amaranthaceae; genus Chenopodium; species Chenopodium album. Next base: position 7,557,901 of record NC_137855.1, read on the forward strand.
GCGCCAAAATGTTTAGCAGGTCGCAGTTGGCCCAACTACTATTTGACTACCAGTGAGTTAGATAGCTAAATTGCTGGATAATGAAAGATTTTCTCACAGTTGAATCTCAATGTTTTCCTATTTTTTAACAAATTTTATGTCGTGTGTATTTGAAATGAATTGTGTTCTGTTTTGTTGCTGTGGGTATATGAACAACCCTTTTAATTCCTTACTACAGAAACAAACTTAAATGTGGTTTGCTAGATTGTTTTTGTGCCTTTCCTCCTTCCGTGTTGCAGGTATGCAATTGTTAAGAGGATTTCTGCTTGGTTCTCGGATGTGATATTTCTTACGTATATGCAGCTTTATTTAAATATTTAATGTACATCCACAGGTGATGGGAAGCCATCAAATATTGTTAAGAAGAGGGTAGCAGATGTTGAGGCATATGGAGCTTCTAAGAAAATCAAGAGAGTGCATCAGCAACCTATGGAAGAGTTTGATCCTAGTGTTCCACAGGATTTTGTGAAGGGAAGCTCAAAAGATTATCCTGTGAAAGCTAAAGACAGGGCTCAAAATGATCTAACTTCCAAGGATAATGAGATATATAATGTGTCTGGGACAAAGAGAAAATTGAAGGACAGACAGCAACGTGTTAATCCTTCAGTAGCACCCTCAGGCAATGGAGAACACTTAGTGAGTAATTGGGAGGCTGGGAAGAATAGTGTTTCTGTACACAGGAAAGAGAAGAAGTCAAAAGCTTCGAACTTTCAGGCAATGGAGAGTAGTGCAGACAAGGGAAAACAGAGGACTTTGACTCTTGATGCTAAATCTGATCTCGGTGGTTCTGGTGATAGTGGGCGACGCAAGGGAGGTATGTCGGATGGCATTCCTTCAGAGCAATATCATATGAACAGGGTTTCTCGAAAGACTCCAGTAGGCAGAACATCTTCAGAAATGGCTCTTGATTTAGGTTTATCAGACAATGCAACCACCTCTAGCTCTTCAAAGATTTCTCGCAAAGTTAAATCAAAAGTGCGTGAAGTGAAATCTTCTCCTGTTGGGTCAATTTCATCCTCTCCAAAAAAGAGGACTGATTCTGATAAAGGGACAAGTAAGAAATCTTTGTTATATAGCGATCAGCGGCCAAAAGCTGGAGCAGAAAGTGCTGCAAATGAGTTTGCACCTCATAACGACGGGTATAGAGATAGAAGATCTAACCTCTCTAGAAATTCTGGTGTCTTGTCTGATGCAGTTGATGAGGATCAATTTGGTAAGAAAGTTTCATCTGGGAGATATTCCCATGCAATAGATGCCCAACCTAAAATTGAAGATTACAAGGATAGAGGTGGTAGAGCGGACATTACATATGAGGGAACATCGACTTCACAACAGAATTTGGTTGCTGAAAGTCAGATAATAAAATCCCCAAATAAGTTGCATTTTGATGGAACTAATTCTGTGAAAGGAAAGTCACATATTTCCAAGATTGATAGGGAAAAGGAAGTATCATATAATTTGCATAGTGCTCCTGAAATTGGAGGTAGTGGATCTAATGGTGGTAGAGATGAAGATGTTAATGGAATTCCCTTCAGGCAGGTTCCGGCTGGTCGTGTTAATTTGAGACAAACACAGCATACTGGGCAAGTGCCCAATGACGTTGAGGCTTCATGTTCTAGAAACAAAGATAACTTCCATCGGGCTGCTAAATCTGCATTGAGAGAGGCAACTGATCTTAAACATTCTGCTAATCGTATGAAGGTATGTTGTCTATTCCCACTATGTATGGTTTGTTTAAATCTTAAACCTACATTAGTTAACAATTTTTCTCACTATTGCTCGGTTTGCTTTAAGGTTGCTGGGTCAGGTCTAGAAAGTACTGGCATCTTCTTTCAGGCAGCACTAAAGTTTCTTCATGGAGCATCTTTGTTAGAACCTGGCAACAATCAAAGTAGAAGTGGGGAGATGTCACCAAATGATGTGTATACCAGTACTGCGAAGTTATGCGAGTATGTTTACTTTTGTGTGAATTTTCACTGCTCCCTTTTTTTTATTATAGTTTGAGATTCAATTGATTTGAGCATGACAAAGCAAGCTGCGTCTCTCTCTTGCTGAATAGACTGTTCAGACCCTGAGGGTTTTATTGGATGTTTGTACTTGATCTAGTTCTTTTTTTGTATATGATAGTTTAGGCTACATCACATTTGCTGTCGATGTTCAAGTGACTGAAAAAAAAATTCCCTTTAAGTTGTTATAGTTGTCTACTTGTCTTAACTCTCTTTGATGCACCATGTTACGTTTGGTTGAGAGTCTAGTGACTATGTGGCATATAATACATGTACTAGTACATGTTCTTAACTGGAAATCATATATAGGCAAATTTTCGTACTAGTCACATCTTCCTGATTTTGGATGTTTCTGATAAATAGTTTTATTCATTGTGATTTGCAGATATTGTGCCCTTGAATACGAACGATGCAATGACATGGCCTCTGCTGCTTTGGCCTACAAATGTATGGAGGTAGCCTATATGAGAGTGGTATATAGTAATGATCTTGCTGCAAGCAGGGATCGTCAGGAGCTGCAAATGGCTGTAAGAGCTGCTCCTCAAGGTAATGAGCCTGGTAGATTCTAAATTCTTTGGTCTGTGCTTGCTGTAGACTGCTGATGATTAATTTATATAATTATATATATATATATATAGGATTTAATATATTTTCATTTTTATTTGATATATTTTTAAAGCATGTATAGGATTTAATATATTTTTATTTCATTTTTTATTTTAAAATTTCTTTTGAATTTTGTCAGCTTGCTAATGTTAAGTATCTCTTGTTTTATTCACAGTGGAGTCTCCATCATCATCTGCCTCGGATATTGACAATTTAAATCAAGCTGCCATAGATACAGTCAAGGATGGACATTCTGCAATGGATCATCGAAGTCATGTTGTCTCTGCTGGAAACAGGCCAAACTTCATGCGGCTGCTTGACTTTGTATGTGTGCCATATCTGAGACAGCCACTGCCTGCAAACTGTGCATAGTGTACATTCCACATAATATTCATTTCCATATGAACTACCATCCTCAGCTTTGCCCTATATAATATGCTTTTATGCTAAAAATATGAATAGAATGGAGGTATTTTCTGAACTAAGGGGAAAATTGGGGTCTTTTCGAAAGTGGGGGAGAACTTGATCAGTGTGTATATAAACAGTTTTTGTTTATTGCTGTTATGATCATGGAATTCTTCTCCAGCCCTCTTGTCTCTTCTCCACCTATGGGAGGATAAATTGGTTGCTTTGGTACTATATTATAACCAGAATATAGTAATTGATAGTGGATCCTTTTATTATGATCTTGAGGTCTGCCCAACAAAATCGTGATTGTCCTAAGAATTTGTGTATGTTTCATTCAATTGCTCAACTTTACCTTGAGTCTGATAGGTTCTTGCTTGATTGCAGACGCATGATGTAAATCTTGCAATGGAGGCATCCAGAAGGTCACAAAGTGCTTATGCAGCTGCAAAGCCAATCTTTACACAGTCAGACAATGAGCATGGCATAAATTCCATTAAGAGTGTTCTGGATTTCAGCTTCCATGATGTAGATGGTCTTTTACATCTGGTGCGCCAAGCAATGGAGTCTATCAAGTCTTAATGTTGAGCATGAATTCGCAGTTCCATTCATCAGTGCAGTGAAGCTGAGTTTTTCTAAGGGGAGCTATTTCTGGTGCATATATATTTCAGATCCTAAATACCTTATTTTTGGCAAGTCTTTTTTCCTTAAATGCATCAAGACTTGATAGCAAGTGATTAGTTTGTCAAAAGGGCTTATGAGTTATCTCTTCTGACAGGTGTATGATGTAAAGTCACTCAGTTGGCTTCAAAGCATGTATAGGATTTAAACCAAAACATGTACAGAAGAAAAAATGGGTAATTGTGAAAGAATTATTTGACTGAGATTAATTGCATATCCCCAGAAACAACCAAGGTATGTAGAGCATTTTCAAATTAACATATTTTGGTGCCTTGTAATTTTTAATCATCTTATTGTTATATTTTTCTTATTATTTTCTCTTTTGTTCTACATCTTCAGTTGAGGAGCATGGGGGATGTTCGTTTTTTGTAAATATACAGTAAAAATTTATTTACTCAAGGAAAGCAGTTAACATTTCTCTTTTGGGGTATTCATGCTGCCTTGCTACCAGTACTCGGTTGAAAGAACCGGCAGGTAAAAATTCACTGTAAAACTTTTTATGGGATGATATGTCAGTAGTGCTTGTAACCCAGTTTGATTGTTTAGGCAAATTCCTTTATTTGATTAAGAAATGTTGTGTTAGGTTACCATCTTAAATAACACTATTACTCTGCTCATCGATGTTCTGTTGCAGGTTTGATTACTTGGTGCTGATTAATGGCGGCAATTTTGAATAATAGAAGATGAGTACCCCTGGAGTGATTTTTTTTTTTTTTTTTTTTTTTTCATAGCCATTTTTCCCATATATTGATACAAGTACATAAAAGGGATTTCTTCTTTTTTCTTAAGTTCTTTTTGTTAGAATTAGATGCACATATCTTATTTGGTTGGTGTTCTTGAAATTACATATATATATTTCTTTTATCTTGTAGAGAGAAATTACTAGAGGAAAAGAGGGGTTTTTTAGTTCAGTTTTTTGGGGCAAAACTATTTGTCAAAGGCTCTGGGATGATTACACAAATTCCAAATTGCCCCCCTCCCCCACTTGGAGTGTAATTGTTAAATAAATTTTGGAATAAAAATTATTCTACCCTTTCAATTTTTGGTGTTAAAAAAATAGACTGATTTGTTTTTCTTTAAAAAGATACACAAGAAGTATTGAACCAAATACTTACAATCCACATTGAGGAGTCATTAACATTTAACTCCACCAAGTATTAGCTGTACAATTCTACTAACTTTTAAGTTTGTAATCATACACTATTGACCATTCATTTCTTCAGTCATCTTTATGTAAAATTATTTTTCACTTGTTAGTTATAGTCAATATTGAAACTAATCTAGCAATTTTGTATAATAATAACAATAGTCTTTTATAGTAGTGTAGTATTAATTAAAGTGTGAATTAAAGTTAACTCTCCAATATTTACTGTAAGTTATAATTAATATATACTTTTTTCACAAAGAAAAACTAATAATTATTGATGTAAATGAAATATTATAGGTTTATTGAAATTAAATAAAATTTTAAGATAGAGTAACATTTTTCTTTTAAAAAATCTATCTAAACTTTGTTTATGTGACATTATGTTTTGTTATATTATCACTTACTTGTCGTCGTTCGGTGTCTTACTACTTAGTTTATAATTAACTTGTATTATATGCAAATATGCTATAGGTTGATATACATTTAGATTTATACGAAGTATATATAAAGATATAAATGTAAGTATAAATTGGAAAATGACAGTAGTAGATCAATATTAGGGGTGAGTGAAAAATTAGGGTACCTGGAATTGAAATCAGAATCCTATAGTAAAATTGAGAACTAAACAACCTATTGCAACAATTTTTGGTTTAGGTTGTCAGTTTTTTTTAAGGTACCATGTATGTGTTAAATTTTCAAACAACTTTTTTGGTTTGTTGTATGTGCGAGTTAAAGAATTCTAAATTTGTGACCATCCGAATTTTTTTGAAATAATTTTGCAAAAAAAAAATACGAAGTATTTTAAAAGATAAGTACATGTTCTGGTTCAATATAATAGAAACATGTTCAACAGGTTCCGGTTTCCATTTTGAAGAGCCTGTTGCAGCATATTCAAGTTTTGATTCTAGGATTATTAATAGGGCACCTAGTTATACTCACCTTTAGTATTTAACAATTATAGAGATTTTAGGCAAACTTTATTCGAATCAATATAGTGTATTCAGTTTAATCAAATTAGTATAAGTTCAATTTAGTAAAAATCAATAACTTCAAAGAAAAAAAATATATAATACAAAATATGTAATAGTAATTTCAGTTCAATAAAATAGTTTATGTTCCATTCAAAAAAAAAAAACGTTTAGCAAAAATTAGGTGAAATGAACAAGACCTAAGTCTAATTAAAGTATTTAGTTAACATATTCAATCATTAGCTAAGTGAACTTTAATCAAGCAAAATATCTAATTATCCTTGTTTAATTTGTTTTAGCTCTTTAATCCATAAGTTAGAGGCTCCTCCTCCTTTCAAAAAAAAAAAAAAAGGGTTAGAGGCTCATCCTCACGACTACAATAGATTGTTAGATTGTCTCTCTAACAAGATTAATGTATTTTCTAGCAATTTAAGTGGAAGATGTTCCACATTGCAAGACTTGCTTAATGATCGTAGTTTTTATGAAGGAAATTTTTATTTGATTTAAATTATGTATTTTTAAAAAATTCGATTATCGTTGTACATGTCATATGACTTTTTAATTAATGGATTAATTTTTCTACAAAAAAAAAAGGTATTAACGCTCTTCAAACATATAAAGAATCAAAATTGATCATGTACTTATATATTAAATTCAATTGAAATATGTCTTATTACATAATATTGTATGAAGATTGATGCTTCCTTTTTTTTTTTTTTTTGATGAATTAGAGAATCAATTTTGTTAAATTTGGTTTGAATAATAGAATCTACTTGAGGAGAAAATTAAAAATAGTTATGTCATCAGTATGATTAACTGATACACTTATCAAATGCGACTGTTTTTTTAAAGTATTACAAGTATACAATACACTTACACTTCTATTTTGGCAAACAAATATGATTGGTTCAATACATTTGGTAGGTCTGACTAGACCTGATCAAGGATAGCTCCGCCTGATTTTGGGCCGGTTTTGGGCAGATTATTCCGGCCCGATTTTTTTTTAGGCGGGTTTGGGAATGCGGTTTTATACAATTTTAGTTACTTTGTGGGCGCCCGAAAAACCCGCATGGCCTGGCCATTTCGGGCGGGTTTGGGCACAAAAGTTTCGGCCCAAAGATTGACTAGGTCCGGCCCGAGAAGTGGGCTGGTTTTTTTTACCTCGACCTGGCCCGCCCAATGATAACCTCTAGGTTTGACATTGTTATCAGACTTACTATTTTGAGGAGATAAATTTGAATGTTAGCTTGTTTTAAGTTAAATAATAGGTGAGATTATATTCAGATAAATGGCCACAAGTTGTATTATTAATACGTATGGACTTTTTCCAAAAGTTACAAAATAAATAAATAAAAATTGGCATCACTTATACAAATAAATATAAATTCAGCCTTTTTATTGTTTATAGTAAGTTAGGTCCCGTGTCATGCATGATTATTTCACTATTATTCTAAATTCAACACTATATTTGTAAGCAAATAAAAAAAAAAAAAAACCTTTTATAAATATGCTGTGGACAAAGTATAACCATATTATATAGTTTATCTTCTTAGCTTAGGTATACATGAAATGAAACATGAAATATAATGAAAGAATAATTTTTTAAGGAAGTAAATCACAATTATGAAAAGAATTGAATTTTTTTAGGAAGTGAATCACAATTATATGATTTGGTGAATAATTTATTTAAAGAAATAAATCACAATTATGTAAAGAAGTGAATTTTTTTAGGAAGTTAATCCCAATTATATGATTTGGGGAATAAATTTTTTAAGGAAGTAAATCACAATTGTGTAAAGAAGTGATTTGTTATTTTTTTTTTTTTTTAGAGGAAGGGATCAAAAATAGAGGGAAAAAATAGTACAAAGAAGTGACACATGTCATTCTTGGTGTTTGTTTTAGTATTATTATTACTAGATTATATCCCGTGTCATGCACGGATTGTTTATTATTAGTTTAATTATTGCATAGTATTTATTAAATGAATAATAGTTTTGTTGAGAGTGTATAAATGAAATATATATCAAATAGTTACGGAAATATTATTGCATATATGTATTAAATATTCTCTAAGAAGTTTTGGCAAAATAAAAATGGTAGGAAACTTTTAAAAGAAAATGACACATGCATGTCATTCCTAGCTGGTTTCACCTTTAATATAATATAATATAATATATAATTTTTGTAATAGATTTGTGAGTTAAAGTCAATTTGATGCAATATAACGTAATTTTTTTTTTAAATTTCATATATTATAAAAAAAAATAATTTTAATAAAATAATATTTACATTACTAATAAGAATATTTGATTTCTATTTCCCTTCAAAAAAAATATTTAATTTCTAATATAGTATATAAATTAAATATATATATTTTTATTGTCTTAAATAAGCCATCAATAAAAAAGATATAAAAAGAAAAATCAAGTTAGAATATATTTATTTCAGGATTGTTATTTTTGGAGGAAAAAAATGACACCAGAATGTGACATGTGTCATTCCCGGTGTCTGTTTTAGTATTATGTTATTGATTGATGATTATTATTATATGTTATTGATTGATTGATTGTTGCATTATTTTTTTTAGATGTATAAGTCTGAAGTTGTTATTACTTAAAAAGTATTTTTGGAATATTAATATAACTATAATTGATATTAGGTTAAGAACTTCACATTTATTGTCGTATCGGTAGTTTGTACAATATTGTATTGTATCTAGTAGATGTTAGATCTGCTTTTCATGGTAGAGAATTACGCCGTAAGGTGTCTGGTACAAGTACAAATAAGATAATCAGGTTGTTGGATTAGTAGCCAGTTAAGGAAATTCGAGGAGTAAGAAATTCAGAAAAGTCTTAGACCTAACGATGTCGTAATTACTAGCTGTAAAGAGAAGGGACGTTGAACTATCCCGAGAAGATTAGACGATAGGATAACTCTGAATTAATTTGTCGTTATAGCAGAAGAAGACACCAATTCAGAAGATGATATATTACCCAAGCTAGTTGCTAATCAACATTCGAGGGCGTCTTATCATAAGCGTTCTCGCATAGACGCATAGAGTGGTCTATCGACTACAAGTAAGTTGGAGATTATATTATAGTAGGCCTATAATGAAGTTTACAATACATACAATAGGTATAGGTTCCATCAGAATACGAACACATTATTTAAATTTGTACTCATGTTGAACAATGTGAGTCGTGTTCCACGTACTCATGATGAAGAATTTAACTTCACTAAGGGCCTGTTCACATTTATTGAACTGAGCTGAACCGAACTAAAATGATTGGAGCTGAACTGAACTGAACAGAAATGAGCTGAAATGAATATTTTATGAGAGAGGAAAATTAGGATCGGAGCTGAGCGGAATTGATTGGTGCTGAACTGATTGGAGTTGAACTGAACTGAACTGAAATTAAGTAAATGTGAGCAGGCCCTAAGTCTAGACATCAAGGGGTTTGATTTCAAAGCTAGGTGAAGGTGAAGTGTTGTACGTTTATAGGGGTTCACAACTATTTCTAAATGAGTGAAAGGTGTTTAATGAGAGACATTATATGTGTTGCAAGGGTACGAATGAATGATCTACGTTGTATGGGTTTTTTGATATCACATTGTCAGTTTGTGGTAGTGTTGAGACATAAGAGGAACAACACGTTGCTCTTTGTGAGAGTGATGAACTACTTGGAGAGAATTTAGTCAACACTCACCATAAAAAATCTAAAGAACCGCAATTATCATTGTCAAAATCGATTCAACCTAACCTGGCATATGAGGACAAATTTTAGGGAGGCCTAGCCTCCCTGAAGATACAGTTGTGAAGACATGGTGGCTTATGTATTAGTGTTGTTGTAGAGGTGGATATATCTGAGCCGCCCAAGGAATGTATTAATGTAGTAGATAGCTCAGGGTACTTTATGCTTTGTACTAGGCCAAGTGAATGTTCGAATCTAATTCTGTAGAGTATACTCCAGCGTTGTTTGGACTTGTAATTATTTGAATCTGTTAATTGTCTTCCAGGGCAAATCTTCGATTTTATTTCATGATCTCATTCCGGGAATATTCGTTATACATTTGGTAGGTCTATCATTGTGATCAATGCATTTGGTCATTTTTTTTATTATTATTGTGAGAGGGTTAAAGTCAAGTTGAAGATTTGTTAAATATGCATTGAATTTGAGTATTGGCTTTGAAATTCATTTTGTTCGTGACATCCATGTAGGGCAAAAACGAGTTGAGTATTATAATTAATGAGTATACATATAATACCTTGTTTATTCTATATGATAGGATCTGATTGACCTATGCGTTTGTCTATTTGCGAAATTACGGAAATAATACCTCATTAATTCTTTTATCAAATTTGTTACTCCGTATTAACTTTATGCCAAAATTGACACTTCCATATATGTAAATATACAAAGAATTATCTCACTTCAAATCCACAAGAGAAAATAAAATAAAATAAAATAAAAATACTACCCCTAAAATAATGTTAAAGAACTTAGATAAGGGAGTAAAAAAAACCACAAATCACAAAACACAGAAACACACGAGTGGTAGAAACAACCAAAAAAATTTTTTAAAAAAAATGAAAAAATTTACTCAAATTTTATTTATTTATTTATTTTCCTCAAAATAAAAAAATAAATAAAAATTTCATTCATAAGATTGGAGGGAGGAGCAGAAGTTCGGGTTTTTCTTCATCTCGTTCTTCTGTTGGTTCTTTCGCCGCCGGCCGCTATTTATCTCTCCATTTTCTTTTTTCATTTCCCTTTTTTCTTTTATATGTCACAATTAAATAAATAAATATTCTTCCCTAAAATTAATAAAATCTCCGCCGTACGACCACCGTGGTCTCCGCCATCTTCAGCCGTCGATCTGGTGGTTGTATCGCATTATTCTCTTTCTCTCTCCTCAAATTAAGGATTTTCTGATTTGTTCGATGTGAATTTTCTTCGCAATCGGTGAGAATTTCCTCTCATTTTTTCTGCATTTTCTACTTCAAATTAGGGTTCTTATTTCGCTTGATCCTATGAAATTCAATTAATTTGATATGATTTTTTCAGGTAGCTGAAAATCGAAGTTGAGATTGGGGCATGGGTCGGAGTTTGGTGAATCGGCCGACGAATGAGTTGAAGATTAAGACATTGTATTTGGTTGTTAGGTTTAGTTGATAATTTTTGCGAATTTAGGGAAATTATTTTGCTGCTGCTGCTGTAATTTGGTGGTGTTGAGATTATATTAGAAGTTGTTTAGATTAAGAATTTGTTGTTGAGGGGCAATGTTTGGATCCAATCCGGATTCTGGTAATCATGGTAACGCTGGACTTCCTGGAAACATTTTAATTCCGTTTCGTTTCGTGTGGCGGTATGGAGGAAGGAGGGTTTACCTCACCGGTTCGTTTACCGGGTAAGGGGCTCGGCTTTCGTCCGGTGTTAGATGATGAATTATTGATGTTAACTGTGGAGTTTGAACTGGGTTTTTAATATGATGTTTTTATGTAATTGATGTAGGTGGTCGGAGCATATACTCATGTCACCAGTGGAGGGGTGCCCTACTGCATTTCAAGTTGTTTGGAACTTAACCCCGGGATATCATCAGGTTATATTCGTGCTTTTTATTAGCTTCGTAATGGTTGTCGAAGTTATTACTTGATTATGGTCAAATTATCGTGCTTGGTATTGCTGTTTCAGTGGTAGTGTTTGATGGTGTTCTGTACTTCTGTTTGGTGTATGCAATTGGATGAAATCATATTTATAATTAGGGCTGCGGTAGTGCCACAAACATATAGCATTGTGATTTGTGAAATGATTATATCCATTTATTTCCTTTGCAAGTGATTTGTTATTATGGAAGAAATCTTAGGGAGCCTTAAATCTTGTGGCTGATATGTTCAAATTAGAATTTCAGGATCTTACTTTTAAACTTTAGATGAATGAACGTATCTCATTCACGTGCTTGGAGATTTTATTCACAATAGGACATGAATTCATGGTCGCTTTAATTGTTCAACTAAACATCAACTTGGAGTTTTATTTCGTTGAGATAGAAATAGGCTGTAAACTTTAATTGCAGTGAGAAGTGGAGTCTGCCCTGTTGTTGTTCATCTTTTAAGAAACCATTAACTTTTTAGCCTAGGTTTGTTGACGGATTTCCCCTTTTTTAATGATTTTGTTGCTCCTATATTTCTTTTATGGTTTTGTTTTCAAGACTTTAATTTGGTGAGTGATAGCAGATTTCGTTGCCTTTTTTTTTTGTTAGCATTTAGGGATTTTGTTCTTTGGGGTTTGGAACTTAAATTCTTTTCTCATTTAAAATTTCTTTTTACCTTATTTTTGTTTGTTACGGGGTACATAGATGAATAATTAGAACAATTCTGGGCAAATCACCATTGTTGGGATTTTCTCCAGTTTCACATCATCATCGAGAACTATACTGGTGCCGTGGTGCGTGTTTAAGCTTATTAAGTACTCTAGGTAGGATATGTTTTGGGGCTTCAGGTCATTAAAGCACTTGTCTATATAACTGTCATTGATATCGGAAGAGAGACAATGCTAAAAATTGTCACATTACTGTGATTTTGACCGAGACTTTAAATCACTGAACATCTTTTTAAAGGCATATTCTAGCACACTGTATGCTGTTTTATTGGGCAAGGTGTTCGAATTATGTTTTTTCCCTTATCCTTTCAACTTTTATTATTATTTTTATTTATTTTTTTTAATGGAGAAGATAGGTCATTAGTTATTTAGGTTTACTTATCCAACATCTCTTTCCTTTGTTCTTTACCCTCTCTTTCCCCTGTTAATTGAGCTTTGTTATTTGAATATTGTATCCTTTTGGTAATCTCGCAACTCTCTTCATACACAAATAATTTTCATGTTTGGTTTTGACATTCATATTAACGAATTTAGTAGGGTGGGGTGATAATTTGGAGAACAGTGGTTGGTGGAGGGATCCACGTCACATGGGTTGAGTGGTAAAGATTTTCATTTTAAGTAACAAGAAGATTTTGGTTGGACATCCTAAAAAGAATTTCAAGAATATTATTTGTGGACAAAATTTGCGGACAGAGGGAGTAGTTAATGCTTTGGTTGTCTTCTTCATTTTCTGGCATTCTTAGTCATGGGTAATGAGTATTGCCGTGTATCACTTTCTTGTGCTCGGGATCTATGCAATTACTTGACAGCTTTAAGTGATAAATTGTCGGGTTAGTTGTTTGGAGTAGTCTGTCATACCTACCCTGCTACACATCATGCGAAATCTTTCAAAATATGTAAAATGTAGTAGTTTTCATGGCAATGATTTTATTGATTTGCCCGCCTGTCTAATTGCATGACCAAAGTCCGATTTCTGTCTGGAATGTCTTGAGAGGCCTGCTGTTTATTTGAAGCTATTTTTTTTTTACATGCAGTACAAGTTTAATGTCGATGGTGAATGGCGTCATGATGAACATCAGCCTTTTGTTAGTGGAACTTATGGCGTTGTCAACACTGTGCTTCTAGCGAGGGATTCTGACATGGGTCCTACTGTATTCAGTGCTGATACTCCCGGTAGATCCAACATGGAGGTGGATGAGAACATGTTTGTTAGTGCAGTAAGTATTGTGTTAAATAATTTAATAATTTTTGGAATGGTTTACTCTTGTAGCATTCCATGCTATTACTTGATAGTAGAATGTTGGTACATGGTATCTTGTTTGATGAAGAATATATTTCTTTCATTTTCTAATATCTGAGTTGGAGCTAGGTGTCTAACAAACATGACATTCTGTTATCCCCTTAAAATCAATTTGTGTGGGATTTTACTTACAATTTTATGAAATTATAAGGCTGGTTTGATGTGTTTGTATTTTAAGTAGAATCAATATCCTGTCATCTATTTATTTCTTGAGTTCTTGAACAAATGAGTGTTGCCTTAGTTTTCTCTTTTGTCCCATGAATGGCAACAGGCGGCTACACCTGATGGAATGTTGCGGGAGCAAGTTTCAGATGCTGATATACAGCTTTCTCGTCATCGTATATCTCTGTTTTTGTCACAACACACAGCGTATGAGTTATTGCCAGAGTCAGGCAAGGTTTGGATATTTTTCCTTCTTTGATCTTCTCATTTTCCGTTCTCCAGACTTACATTCTTTTGTTAGATGAGGTAGATCTTTGACACTTGTCTGTGTTGCAATTGTAGGTTGTGGCCTTGGATGTTACTTTACCGGTTAAACAAGCTTTTCATATCCTTTATGAACAGGTTTGCAATATCCGTTTTAATGTTAATGTGCTTGCTAAGATTATGCTTTCTTTTGTATTTGTTTGTGATTCCTCCAAAAATGGAAAACTATGACCTAGCAGTGATTTTTCAATGAATAAAGGTCAAGAAAAAATTGATTGTATTGCTGTTTCTCTATGCTTTTTGCTATTTTACCTTTCCAAACATGGGAACATGAAGCAATTAAATATAAGTCAAGAATATGTATTAATGTATAATCATCATGGCCGAGGCTATCTGTTTGCCTAGCTTTTCAGCCATCTGTGTTCAATTTAGTTTATTTGCATTAGGTATGCGGATAATATGCTTGGCAATAATTGCTTACCTGTCATGGCATGAAAATGCTCGAGGTTTTGGGTTAATATGTTGATGAGAAATAACTAGGCTACCTTCTTCAAGCTCTCATGCAAGGCCTCCCATGGGACATGATAAAGAAATTTTTTCCTACTAATAATGTTACTTGCTAGCTTTAGTCCTGAAATATAACAGTGTATTATGAAGATATTATCCAAAAGTCTTGCACAATGTCCCATTTAAAATATCACCTAATGAAAATCGTATTCAAGATATAGTATATATCTAAAGTAATTGATCAAATCTTATGTACGGGGTGAGTATCTTTAAATTTCTGTGATGTTGTATGTTTGCTTTTTGCTAACTATTAGTTTGATTTCAACACTTCCAGCATCCCAGTATATGCAAAAAATGTATTCCCAGTGATTTGAGATTTTGGATATTTGGTCACTACCTGTGTACTTAGCAAATGTAAATTTGTTACTGATAATGAAGTTAGTTTGTGCTTTAGGCTTTTCTTTTTTTTTTTTTTTTTTTTTTTATATAAAAATTGCTGTACTGCCTGCAAATCATGTTTGTGATGCAGTGAGGCAATGATGCTTCATTTTCTGATTTTTAATAATCCATTCTGTCTGTCTTTTATGGACCTCCAATTTAATGAAAATCATTTTTGTCATGTTATGGAGGAAATTTTTATTCTATTTCAGGCATCTTCTCACTCTTGTGTCATACGTGGAAGTCTTTGAATGAAAGGCTTTCAGTGTCTTTGCTGTTTTTATAATTCTTTTTTATTTTGAATTACCTAAACCTCTGCATCCAAGTCATATCTAGTTTTATATAAATTTAGAGATTAGAGATGAGGAGCTTCTGATGAGACGAATGCTTTACCTTGTGCAGTTTTTTTTTTTTTTTTTTTTTTTTTTTTTTTTTTTTTTTTTTTAAAAATTTTTTTAATTCTTAATTTCTATCTTGTTGTGACTGATTTCCATCATAAGCCCTAATTCATGGCTTCATGCCTGGCATCTGCGTTTCAACATTTTCAAGTTCCTAGAAAGGGGAATTTTTATGTTTACTTTTGAATCTTAACACAATTCACAGTTTCACACCATACCCTTGTAGTTACTTGAAAGATAATACAAAATGTGCCCAAAATATAACATGTTTGAATTTTACTATACATATGAATGTATGATAAGCTTGAGGGGTACATTGTGTCATGTTTTGTGAACATTGTAAGGGGCTGTTTAGTTCATGCATGGGATTTGGAATGGAATCAAGATAAGGAATTAAGGAAAAATTATTTTTCTAAAAAATCAAATCTCTAAATTCACTACACTGCTATTCCAGCTGTCATCTACCGGCAACAAGTCCTAAAAATCATCATACCTTCACTTTTTTTTTTTTTTTTTTTTTTTTTTTTCAAGCTATGGGTACCTAACTTACCTCAGCTACAATTTCTATGTCATAACCTCCCACTATTCATCTCTTACTGCTGCTTTCATAGCAGGCTTAATTTTCTTTCCCTGCATCTCTGCTTTTCCTCACCTTCCACATAACAACAACCAGGTTTTCCCTTTATCTCTGTTAAGACATGTTTGCCATTACTATGAAAAAATCTGTATGAACTTTGGCTCTTTGGTGGTTGTTAATGTCTAAAGTTTCAGTTTGAAACTTTGCTCTTTGGTGTGAATGGCTGGTGGGCTGGCATGTTGTGAATGTTGAAGATGAAAAAAGCTTGGAAGTTGCTGATTATTGGCATGTTGGGTTAGTTGTGATGGTAGTTTTCATTGGTGGAATGGTGGTGATGTGGTCAAACATGGGGTGTGCCGATGGAAGTGGGTAATAGGTACTCATGGGTTGTTGCAGCTGAGGGGTGGTGGTTGTTGGTGGCTGGAGGTGTGAGAGCGCTGGGGTTGGTAGTAGTTGGCAGTTGACGGTGACAGTGGTGGTTGTTGGATGGTGTGGGTTCATTGGTAGTTTAGGGTGGTCAAAGGCAGGAGTAATGAAGATGTATTACAGGGCATATAGGTCCTGGGTAATGACAAAGATAATAAACTGGAGAACTCCAAAAATTATAAGGGTGAAATGGAATTTTTTTTTAAAAAAAGGCAACCTAAGTACTGAACACTCATACGTTACATAATGGAGGCTTTTACTTCCTTTTTCTTTTCCCAATCCCCCTCAACCAAACAGCTTATAAATTATGTCACAATTTTGGGGTGCTATATTTTTTTCTTAATTTTGTTGGTGAAATAATATTGTCATTTATATTATATACTTTTTTTAATACATGGGGAACAACCAGGTAATTTTCATTAAGGCTGGCATTCTTGGCAAAAATAATATCAAGAAGATATTTTAGATGGACTGATTGAATTTCCCTATATAATTATTCAAAGAAGTGAAGAAATAACATTAGGCTATCTAGCTTCTTAATATTGATAGGTTGGGTAGGTGTAAATAAGATTGCAGAAGAAGGCATATAGTAAAACGATTGGAGTAAGAAGAAGAAAAAATATACTTCTTATGATTGGTTCAGATGCCTCACGTCTTCTTTCCAAAAGTAATCAAAATTAAATTGAGATGAATCAATCCTGTCCGCGAAAAGCATAATAGAAAAATTTGCCAATAAAGACTGAGGCATGCACGCAGGTGTGGCTAGAGTAGACGACCACAACAATGCCCAGACTGCAGCATATGCAATGTTTTAATTGACAGACTATGCTCTATATATTGAATCTTGATTTATAAAGTTTCATTTTCATATGAATGATCTAGGGCACGAATATTGAATTGTAAACTGGAACTTTTTTGCTCATGATGTATTTCATGGAAATAAAGTTGTTTAATATGGGGTCTATGGGCTGGAGGGAATACTGAAGTTGATCTATGATTTTGCACCATCCCAAAAAGTGCCAATTTTATACTCCTTTAGGGCATATGACTGTTTGGTCCTGCTCTGTGGCAGTTGGAGTGTCGTTGAAACTGATACCTGGGGTTCAATTGAAAAGTTGAAGTAACCAAGAAAAAAGCTGGATTTCTCTTGATTAAGTGTGCCTGCTGCTGCCTGCTTTGGGGATGCATGCAACTGGTGTGTCTAGACAAAATTTGACCATGGGATCTGCAGTTTGACGTGTGTGATCTTCTGTAGTGAAATAAATATACTTATACCCGTTTAAAAAATAAAATAAAATAAAATAATAATTAAAATACACATACGTGTCTATGTGTATTCTGTTTAAGTATGAAGATTTTCTAAAGAAATCTATCTTATCGGTGGCTCATGATCTCTTGAGCAACCTCATCACCAATGTGAGTTTGTTGGTCATCATTTTTTTTTTTTTTTAAAAAATTCTTTTTTTAATATCTATATCATGAATTCTTCCCCTCAGATACAGAAGCTAGCATCTTTGTGTCTGGTTTCTCTTTTGGAAGGTCTTGTTGAATTGAGTGTGTTTCAGTGAGTTATAGAAATAAATTCTACATCATTTCAAGATCATATTAATTTTGATTAGAGCTATTGTTATTTAAGTACAAAGCTAGCATATTTGTGTCTGGTTTCTCTGTTGGAAGGTGTTGTTGAAGTTAGTATATGTCAGTGAGTTGTATACATTAATTCTACTTGATTTGTAGCTCTTCGGGTAGTGAAAAAGGAAATATCATTTTTTTTTTCACTTCTAACTTGCTTGAAATTACTATGGTTTAACCTCTTGTTCTGTGCTAAAATCTTAAATTTTTCATTTGATATTTGTTCCAATTTTCAGAGAATATTCACTATTTGTGAGATTGAATTATTAAAGTATGCGCTAAGACTTGTGTGGAAAGTAACATTTCATTCTTGATCTCCTTTATTTAGTTTTACTTTTAGGTACATTAAGGTTTATAATGCCTTCCCTTCTACCCATAAATCTCCAATTATTTTACATTGAACTTACCCTCCTTGCTTCTCCGTTGTTTTACCCTGATCACTCTTGTATTCTTGTCTTCTTGAGCATTGAAGAGAATTTTGCTATTATGTAGTGTTGTGTATTAATAGTTGTTTGTCTTCTTTGTTCATCAGCTACTCTTTTTTAGGTGTATGTTTTAGCATGGTGCTATCTTCCTAGTCAACGTTTTCCTTGCCGATCTTGTGATTAACTTGTCTAATTCTGATTTAATCTACTTTCAGGGGGTCCCCGTTGCTCCTTTATGGGATTTTGGCAAGGGTCATTTTGTGGGAGTTCTTAGTGCAATTGATTTCATTCTAATCTTGAGAGAGGTATGTGGTCACTTGTACTGTTGTGCATCACTCATTTCTTATAACCTCATGCTGCATGTGCCTATCTTTTTATTGTTTTCTTTGGTAGGTGCTCTATGAGAACAGTATTTGGCTGAATCTTCCCGGCATTATTCGTTAATTCAATTAAATATGATGCAGTGATGTTGAGTTGTTTGTAAATTTTTTTCCTTGTTGCTAAATTTTGTCAAGCTGTTTTAGTTAATGCAAGTATTTTGACTGGATTAGTTATAGGTTTTGAATTTGATGTTGCTCAGTGAGCTTCATGTCGGTCATGGCTTAGATCAGCGAGAGTGATCTGTTGTGCTTTATTTGAGTACAGCTTGGCCATTGTGAGACTGTGATTTTAGTCATTTTGATAGAGGCTAATCCTTAATTTATTTGATTATTTTCTACAATTTTGTGAGAAAATCTCTGCTGGCATTTGATGCAAGTATGACTTCTAGCCATGAACAACCACAACTTTGGTCGGAAACTTCTCAATTCAAAAGACAATACTTTGGACGTGGGTCATAATAAGCTTATAGCTGTGGATCTATACTCATTCAGCTTGGTTATATATTCCTTTCCCTCAATCTTCACTGCTCAAGGAAATATATGGCACTGATTTCACTTGTTTGCGAAATTTTGCCAGACATCCTATATCTTCTTTTTTCTTGAGGCTGGAGCTCTGTAGTATAACTAAGTTCTTGAGTTTCTTTCCTTATATACTTTACTGTGTTCTAAGCATTACGATTGCTGAGTTTTTAATTGTACTATGATAATTTCTGCGCTATCTGGTAGTGTCCTCGATGGAATATTGAACCATTATATTCTTTGTTGCTTGCTAAAGAAGATCTTATGTGTGGTTAGTTTCTTTGAATACTTTCCTTTTTATTAACATTGTATAATTTTTAGCTTGGAAATCATGGCTCAAATTTGACGGAAGAAGAGCTGGAGACTCATACGATATTGGCATGGAAAGATGGAAAAATTCGTGTCAACAGACAAATTGAGGGTAGTGGGAGGCCGTATGCCAGACAGCTTATAAATGTAAGTGCTTCCGCCATTAGCTTATGGAGGTGCCGCTGTGAAATGATTTGTCCTAAAAGTACAGCTTTTGTTTGAAGCATTTTGGCTTGCAGCTAGTGTTTCCAAATTAAGATGCAGTAAATAACCTATTTTCAAGGACTCCATGTAGAAATCTTCTCAGACCTTAAGAGTTTTTGAAGGATGTATTTTGTGGGTTGGAATGGGTGGTTCTCATCTCTAAAAATTTGAGTCTTGGTCTGCTTGCCTTCTTCGTGATTGCTGCCTTAAAGCTCATCTGTTAGTGGGAAGGTTTGGTGATTCTCTTACAAGATTTTTCAGTCTTTTTAGTTTTTTCCAGTTGCTGGTGATACTTATAATTTGTTTCATTCATCACCAAGGATTAACATCTGGTAATGACAGTGCACTTCTTATTGAATTATCAAGTAGTGATGTACTCTAGTAAATGCATTATAATTCTGGCCTGAGCCGGTTTCCTGTCTTCTTCATGCAATGTGAATGCATTTGTGATAATAAGGAACTTTTTCTTGAACTATAAAGTGATTTGTAAGATGCTCAAATGGTTTTTGACCTTAGTCACTGGAATTGGCTTCCGGGTTTTATTTTGGGAGATACTCAGAATTTACTACATATATTTCGTGGAGCTGAAGCTTTTTTCCGTTTCTCTCTTGTATAATACATAGCTTAATACTGATCTTTACTGTCCTTTTTATTGGAATTGCAATGTTTTATTAGATGCTCAAAAGAATAATGAATGTTTACTCATTTACATTTTAATTGTGCTCCAGTCTTTCTGCTTTCTGGTCTTTTTCTTAGCTGGGATAGGGTGGTCAGGGATGTTCAATATGGTTAGCTGGATTGACATCTGTACATTTTAAACCCGTGTAGGCTGGGCCTTATGATTCATTGAAAGATGTGGCTTTGAAAATTTTGCAAAACAAAGTATCCACAGTTCCAATTATACACTCATCGTCCCCAGATGGTTCTTTCCCCCAGCTGCTACATCTTGCTTCCTTGTCTGGAATTCTAAAATGTAAGTTTCCTACCCCCAACTCTACCATTGCAACTCCTTGCTGCATCTTAGCTTGATACTGTAAATCACTGCTTTCGTTTATTTTTCCAGGTATTTGCAGACATTTTAAGCACTCTAGCAGCTCTTTGCCTATTCTTCAGCAACCAATTTGTTCAGTTCCTTTGGGTACTTGGGTTCCCAAGATTGGTGAATCAAGTCAACTGCCATTTGCTACCCTGAAACCAAATGCCTCTCTTGCGGCTGCACTGTCTTTGCTTGTCCAAGGTTATTTTGTCTTTGATGCTTCTTGAATCAGACATCTAAGCTTTGTCAGTATTTTGTTTTTGTTTGGTGCCAGTTAACAGTGGGTTTTATTGAGAACTCTCATAACTCTACACAGCATGACCCATCTTATGTTAGTTTTGTGCTAATTTTGCAGCGGATGTGAGTTCGGTACCCATAGTTGATGAAAATGACTCGTTACTGGATATATATTCTCGAAGGTATTGTTGTGTTTCTATTTTCATTTTAGACGGTTAATCCTTCTGTGTATGCATTTAGATCATCTGATATTTTTTTCATCTCTTTCTTAGTGATATTACTTCTTTAGCAAAAGACAGGGCGTATGCACAAATTCATCTTGATGAAATGAGTGTTCATCAGGTAATTTGTTAAACAAGATATCCCTGCAGTATCCCCCTGTATTTAAGTTACTTTCTCTATCCTAGTTTCTGTATGTTTGTTCCATAGTGTGCCTAATGTACACCCCCCCAAAAAAAAAAAAAAAAAAAAACTCACAATTTCACAAATGATAACAATGAAGAGAACAAAGCACTTTCCGGTAACAGTAAAGGATTCATCTGATATTTAATATAACTTGACTGAGCATTTTACTTACACACCTAATTTTGCTGTTGTGCAGGCACTTCAACTAGGACAAGACGCTACTTCTCCATCAGGAGTATTCAATGGACAAAGATGTCAGATGTGCTTGTCCTCAGACTCTCTACAAAAGGTCATGGAGCGGCTTGCAAATCCAGGTATGCCGATACTACAAAACATATTTTCACATTCATGTAAGCTCACTTTGGCCAAGTGATCATTTTGCTATTGATACTTGTCCTCAGGTGTCAGAAGGCTTGTGATTGTGGAAGCCGGCAGCAAGCGTGTTGAAGGCATTATTACATTGAGCGATGTATTCAGATTCTTGCTTGGCTAGCGTTCTGCTCAAATGTTCTTGGCATAGAAACTTTGGAGCAATTCATCCATAATGTAAACACCCCTGTTACTCTGCCGTGCCTTCACATGTGACAGATGGCTTCATTAGTTGCATTAGTCCTTGATTGTTCTTGTGGGCGATGTTCTTTCGAGCCCCATTGTTTTTAGGATACAGGGCAAGGGAAAAAAAAGAAAAAAAAAAAAAGAATTTGTAAATTGAAGAGATTGGAAATTTTCCCATTTCACCTTTTTTTATAACCAGAATTCATGTCGATTCCCTCACGGTGCTGCATTGGCTTACCACTAGGTTTACATTAAAAAAAAAAAAAAAAAAAAAATCAAAATATCAGCCACTTTGCCTCTCCTCCCCCCCTCCGCCTCAAAAGAAAAAAGAAAATAAAACTCTTACTATCTCCGTTACATATTATTTGCAACGATTAGACATTTTTCCTCTATTTTATGTCAAATTGTTGTAAATAATGTATAATGGAGATAGTATATCTAATGCAAGTGTATTTGTTGCAGCATTCATCTAAATTGGTAGGATTAATGTCCTCACAAGTCACAAATGCTATGCGAAATTTACCTTGTGCGGAGTGCTTCTATTTTTCGCAATGTGCTCTTGATACTACATATTCAAAATTATGTAAAATCACATATCAACTAGTCTTGAATGAAAACCAGCAAATTTTTGAACCTTAAGATAATATGTTGAGGATAAAATTGTCATTATGAATCACATATCAAATCTTAATTTGCTGTGGTTATACACAATATGGGTTGTCAAGGGTTAATTTTAATTGCAAAGCAGTATTTTTTTAGTGTTGAGTGCTTCATTTGTTTTTTTTGACAGTTGGCACATATCACCTAGACGCGTTTGCCAATCTATAATTTTAAATGTATACTTCGATATCTTTAGTTACTTATTATAAAAAAAATTATGAAATTTTGACATCTGTAAAATAGATATTGAGATGAATCTTACAACTATAGTTTATGTAAATAGTGGACCAAGTCAAAACGTGTTTACTAAAAAAAAAAAACAGAAGTAGTATTACGGAGTAACAAACTTTGTGGCTGTAAACCAACTTACCAAATAAGACGACACCCTAGTATCAAATTGTGTAAAGAAGGGTTAAACTTACGTTTCGGGATCTCCGGCACGTATGGTGGCTTCGCTGCCCCTTTTCCCACCTGCAGCAGCCAGCAGTAGCTCAGAGAATACCCTGGTAGCAAAATTTTATTTGTAAACGACAATTTTATCCTCAACATAGTGTATAAAGTCAAATATGCCCCTTGATATATTTCACATGTTTATCACAAAAATCAACTTAAATATTCTCTTTATTTGTACCTACAACAATTTTATTAGGAAAAAACTTGTTATATTGATCCTAGGGGTAAGCATAACAGGGTACCCTGCTAAAATTTTAGAAACAGAATCGGAACCTGTTGCAACAGTAATAGGAACCGGAACCGAAATCTGTTGAACAGTTTCTTGAAAATTGGGAGCTGGAACCTACAGGTTCCGGTTCCAATTTAGGGTACCTTGTCTTATAATATACTTAATCAATTTTTGCATTTTTTTTTAATATAGAACTGGTTGGTCATTATGTTAATATATATATATATTTATAATCATAATTTTCATATTTATTATTTAAATAATAAGTGAGAATTAGTGTATAATTTGAAATTAAGTGATACTTTTATCAGGTTATAGGGTACCCTACAGGTTCCGATTCCGGTTCCAAAAATTGAGAGCCTAAACTGGAATCTTTTGCAACAGGTTCTCCAATTTGCTATCCGAAATCGGAATCTCTTGTACAAATATTAACATAATGATCTTTATTAAACTAAATTTTAGGGGTATAAATATCCATCTACTATTCTTAAAAGTTTTATATATATATAAAAAAAAAGACAAGGCAAATAATTGAATAAACAATTTACTCGTAGAATATAAAAATAAAAAAAAAACATTTAATTTTAATAAGGGTAAATAGGTAAATAAATAATTTAGAAGATACTTAAATGAATTTTATTTGTTACATCATTTGGCGAATTGGTGGTAATACAAACTACAAAAAACATCAACATACTACACACTGCACACACACTCTCTCTCCAACGTCCTACCAGTTTTCAACAATGGCTCCTAAACGAAAATTGAACCGAATACTGTTCAAAGAAGAAATTTCGAGATCCAAGGAAGAAAAGAAGTCGAATAGAAGAACCACAACTCGCAGGAGAAGAACTACTCTCGGTAACTTTATTTTTCTCTGCTCCATTTTGACAAAATATAAAATCACGACTTTAGATATTTCTGGGTTTTATTTTTTTGAAATGATGTACAAAAAGTACAAGTTTAATGTGGGTTTTTCTTTTATGCATTTTAGTGGGAATAATTTGCTCCATTTTTGTTTTCAGAAAAGTGAGAATGGTGAAGTAATCACCTCTCACTCTTGGACGAATTTATTAATTGTTGATTTATGTGAAATATTATATAGATCTTTAATACGGATTTTGGGCTATTGTGATTGAAGGTCGAAGTGAATTTTTGAATTTGATTTGCGCCTTAATTAATTAAGTTAAGATTCTTAAGATGATCAATTATGTTAGATGCTAAAATATGGTTAATAAAGAAGTTATGACATATAGTGGTAGAGTTAATTACAAGTTAGTTCATTGTAAATAGAATTAGGTAGAAGAATGTTATTTCTTTTCGTATATGTCTACCGTAATAGGTTTATAAATGGTGAAATATAAGCTTTGTATGGATCATGTACATAATAATATAAATTTTCTCTCATTTCTATACTAGTTCTTCCTTCTAATCTGTTCCGTTCTTTACTCTTACAACTCAACTGATCTCTCCTTTTCTTCAATTACTCCATCCTTTTCAACTTTATAAATTTCCACTACTTACATTAAACATACTGTGCTGCAATCACAATCATCTTATCAGTTATCACAATCATCATGTTATTTGTTAATTTTTCAAAAAAAAAAAAAAAATCATGTTATTTGTTAATTGTCATTACACATATATAATAGTATGATTCAAATAGTTTTGGTTATGAAGCGAAATGATTAAGTTAATAACAACCGTATTGTTAAATGGGTAGATATTGATCATAAGTCTCCAAACTAATATAATAGTGGGATATAAGTATAAAAATAAGATGTAAATGTTACACCTGTTATAATACTTACAAATCTTAGATTTCATTAGGGTGCAATCATTATTCGGATTAATGTGGTGTTGAACGCAAGCATCCTAGCGAAAAGGAAACTTTAAAAAAGTTGTCTAAAAACCCCATCTAATCTTGGTCGTGTTGAGATATAATAGCACAACATATTATGAGTTGGCACTAGAGTAGAAGTTTGGGATATCGCTTAAAGAAAAAAGATTATCCTAGACCTGATCCATAAACATTACAATCATAGGATAACCTTGATAGGTTGGGTTACAAATGATATGAAGTTTGAGATCTAAATGAGCAAGGTACCCCAAATAATGGTCAGTGTTTGCCGTCCTTCAAATGAGAAGGAAGATGAAATTGGCACTATTAAATATATTCTTGATGCAAAATTTAGGCCTGTTCACGGATCGGATATCCGAAGACTCGGATATCAAAAATTGATATCCAAATCCGATTTGAAAAATTCGGATATCCGATATTCGGATATCCAAAATTTTCGGATCGGATGCTTCGGATATCCATTATCCAATATTAAGTAAAATTGTTATGATTACTTTCTAAATTTCACTAATTTTACTGTTTTTTTATCGCTAAGTTGTACAATATATTTTAACAAAAATAGTAGTCCTTTTGCAATTAATATTATCATCAAATATATTAAGAATATTACAATAAGTTAATAATACAGGGTTAATTTTATATGAACAATTTAAAAATTTTATATATATTTCACTATTTTAGGCTTTATATTTCGGATATCTTTCGGATATCGGATATCCGAAATTATGAAAATTAATATCCAAATCCGCATCCGATATCGCTTTTTCGGAACTCGAAAATGAATTCACCTAATCTATATTTACGTTATAATTATACATATCACTCTAGTATTTCCATAAATGGAGATTACCCCGTGTGGCCAACCATATTTAAAAGTTTGTGAAGTAAAAATGATGATTTTAAAAACATATCTAATAGTTGTAGCAACTAGCAAGGGACTTGCTTGCAATTAAGAAAACTTCATAGCTACTAGCTTGACCATTGTAGCTAAGGCTAAGCTGACTGGTTTGAGAAAAATCTTGTTAAAAAGAGGGGTTGATATATAATAAATTTGATTTTAAAAGTTAATTAAGAAATTAAGGCTCATTTGAATCACAAACTAGTAGTTAACTAGCTTAAATCCCGTGCAATGCACGGTTGTTAAATACTTTTGAAAATAATATTATAAAAATTATATAAATAGATTAACTCATGTATTAAAAATAGGAAAAATTGCCCGCAATAATCCCACCTTTTGGTTGTCCGCCCAAATTAATCCCACCTTTGGATTATTTTTAAATAATCCGACCTTTATAGTCAATCCGCTTCTAATGGTCCCAACCGGTCAACTAACCTGTTATAACAAGTCACTTGACACGTGTTGGCCTGCGATTGGTCCAAAAAAAAATAAAGAAAAGTTTTTTATTTTCAGAAAAAAAAAGAAAAAATTAATTATTTATTTTGAAAAACCCCAAACGAGCCAGAACCACCCTCCCCGCAGCGCGTTTCCACCGGCCAAGCTACCGGAGTCCCCTGTCCCGCTGCGTTGAGGCCGTCGACCGCCCAGAAACTCTCTCGGAGCGCCGACGATCTCCTTCCCCCTCCCCCGAACCACCAACCCCCCTCCTACCACCGCGAAAACCCGAAACTAAAAGTGGCCGGAAACACCTTGCAAACCCTCGATCCCAGCCCCTTTCCCCTTCTCCGGTCCCTTTTCCGTCTACCTCCCTTCCCCACGCCCCGATCTCATCCCTTATCTCCTTCCCACGCCTTGATTTTGCCCCTTCTCCTCTTCGCATACCATGATGTCGATAATGGTTGTGGACTTGTGGTGAATTGGTGGCGACGGAAGGGTAGGAAGGGTTGGAGAACAGCGCGCGGGGTCTGCTGTGTGGTCGCGGTGGGGCCGGCGTTCTGGGCTGGTGGTATGGGCGGCGAGATGGCTGGGGTGGCTGTGGGGCGGTGTGGTGGTTGGTTTAAATTTTAGTTTTTTTTTAAAAAAAAAAAATTAATTAATTAATGTTAATTTTTTTTTGACAAGGTTAATTAATGTTAATTATTCATAATCAGTTCTTAAAAACAAAGTTAAAATTAAAATTTATTTTTTGACCAATCACGTTGTGACACGTGTAAATAAAACTTAAAAAAAAAAATTTACCCACTCAACCGGTTATAGGTCACTTGGGACCATTGAGAGCGGACTAGCTATAAAGGTCGGATTATTTATTTAAAAATAATCCATAGGTGGGATTATTTTGGGCGGACGGTCAAAAGGTGGGATTATTGCGGGCAATTTTTCCTTAAAAATATGGTGTATATTAAAAACAAAAACATGCAAGAGAAAATATTTAAATTACATGTAACATTTATAATGAAAAGTTTAATATTTTTGGAAATGAATTATATTTATATAAAACAAATATCATAATTTAGGTACAATGTTTTTCCCTAAATAACAATGATTTATTTTAAGAAGGTACTTTTGGAGGGAAAATTTTTAATGCAACATTGACAAGTGTCTTTTTGTATTCGCTTTTAGTATTATGTAATTGATAATTGATTGATTGATGATTAATTATAGGGCACAAACTAGCTATACAAGATTAGCTTAAATCCTTATGTGGCATAACAAATTTGTCATTTTTTTTTTTTTTTGGTGTTTGGTTAGTTCAACTTTGGGTCGAGGTGGGTAAATTTTGGACTTCATGACAGGTTGGGTCTTTCGAGTCAGGTCTTCAAATTTGTATCAGAATTAACTTGAGCTATGCCCTACTCTTTGTAATGAAAAATGCTACACATAATCCTTATGTTACATATGACTATATGAGAAGATTAAAATAAATCATGTCTTTAAAAAATAATAATAATAATAATAAAAGTTTAAAACAAATCATGTTATGAACTTATGACTAAAGTGGCTCTCACGTTCAATATGAAAAGCGAGGAGATGCTGAAGAAGATTGGAGACGAGGGGGCAAAGTATTGTATATGTAAACAGAAATGATAACATTTGTTTCATCTGCCATGTTTGAAGCCTTGGTTACATGAGCATGTATCATGGCCGATTTGCCGGCATAAGTTACCAAAATGATCATAAGTACAGGAATTGGAGGGAGAGAGGAGCTTGCTGGTACAAAAGAGAGTTCCAACCAATCTATTCAGATTTTGTGAAAACTCAAAATCAGTTTGGAGAGCAAGTATATGCTTTTGGCTCCATGCAGAAATTAAATAATCCATAACTTTAACTTAGTGGATTCAACTAACTGCTCTTTAATAACTGAGGAGTACTTGGTTCACACATTTTAGTTTTTAGTTTGGAGGTGGTCATTAGCTGCTTTCTCATACTCTCCCTTCTCCAATGATACCTGAGAAGATGCTGAAGAAAATTCGAGACCAAGGGCAAAGTATTGTATATGTAAACAGAAATTGAGGGTGGGAGTCTGGGAGATGAGACGCAAGAAATGATACACGCCTGTGTCATCTGTCACGTTTGAAGCCTTGGTTAGATAAGCACGATTTGCCAGAAACGATGTAGTGTTCAATGACATATATATTGGAGGTGATTAGGTGAATAAACTACCAAATACCATATATTCGAAAATTCTGCTTCATCTATGCAGAGAAAGACAAGTCAAGCTCTTTAAAATATTGTACATATGCATGATAAGGGTTACACTACCTTACCCGTTACCAGCACATAATATTAGAGAGCAAACTACATACGAATGTGTTAATCTTAGTCACACACTTAAACTTAAAACCAGCATAACCAGCATCAGAAGCCCTAAATTTACATTATTTGAAGCCCGTCTAAGTTAAGACATTCACATTCATATCTGCATCAGGTCATTACCAAGACTTCCTTCCCGATTAACTTCAACGCATTAAAGAAATTTTTATCAAGAATAGCTTCAGAAGTATCTGCAGCATATAAGCTGGTGTTAGAGAACACTATGATAAGAAAAGATTATTTCATATAACAAAAACACTTTAATAAAAGTATTTACAGCTTATTTGATGATTTGAAAAGTGGTTATCAATCATTGAAACGATAATGAAATCCAGCCCGGACTAAATAATGATCATATTGTTCAGTCCTGCAAAGAAGTCTTTTGTGCAATAAGAAAAACCAAGGACTCATAGACAACCAGGCCGATAAAACAAAACATAGCTAAATGTGGGAGATGAGAAGCAGCTTAGCACAGGGACAATAGAACTTTGGGTTCCGATCCAGGCAACAATGAAATTAGAATAAAAAATAAAAACTCAAATGCAAAGAACAGACAGATATAAACGAATAGGTTGCAGCTAATGTTTTTTCACCTTCTAGATTAAAAACAGCTAAACAAGAGAATTAAGGTGTATAAAAGTTTTGATAAGGATTAAGGAACAATAAGTTTATATAAAGGCTCATAGGTTCTCAGAATGAGGCAATAACATCATACATAAGATTGCATACAAATTACTTCATATAATAATATAAGTCTTTGCTTTAAAAACCATGCAATTCACTTCAGGGTTTTATTATCACACATATCCTATTACCAAAAAAATAATTTGGATTTCTACACCAACTTATAACGATCATATGTACACCTAATAAGTACTGCATAGAGATCAAAACAGTAAGCCTCGCTTCTATAATCACAAACAACATCAAACATTAATCTCTCATAGTATAATCTATATTACTCGGACCCTTGATTTCACATCAGAACACAATCAAATAAGAGCATCAACTACGCGGACAGGGTAGTTAACATTACCAAATACCAACCTTGTTTAAGCTTGATAATAGCAAGGACTTGTTCCTGTGTAGCATCCCTAACCATGCCAATCTGCCACTCATTCCTATACATGGGAGGTGCCAAAAGCATTGCCTGAATCATAGTCTCTTCCTTGGTATCTTCATCAACCACTATAAACGACACGTAGCAGAACGTATAGGCAACACTCATCTTAGTCTTCTCCTGTATCCATTCCTTTGTTGAACCCTACATAAATAAAATGCACATTATTTGAGTACCAAACTAGCAATTTGATAGATGTAAATATAAAATCGAGAAAATGAACAAAGAAAAACATACCCCAGGGCAGTTTTTTTTGTACCAATCGAAGGCAAACTCAGCAGCTTCAAGATGCCATCCATTTACATTTTTCCCTTCCAGATAATAAGGCCCATACGGATTAGGGTCCGGTTGTTCATAAATCTAAACAATCAATCATATTCAATTATATCAAACAAACAATCATTCAAAACAGAGATAAATTCAATCAAATTGACGAAAATCAAGCAAATTGACGAAGGAATAGTAAACCAATCAAATAATCATTCAGTTCGAAAAAACAAAGATGAAAAAATTACCATCAATTTTTTCTTGCTATAGCATCTAATGACAAAACCCTCATAATTGCCCAAAAAGATACCCTTTTGAACAAGGTCTTGGACGTCGAGAATGATGGGGATAGCATTGGTGGTGTCATGGATTTCGTTATTTTTGTTTTTCTGCTTCTTCGACACCTTTTTATGATCATCATCTTCCTCCGACAAAGAAGTGGCTGCAACTGGTTTTTCCGATTTCGGCCTCTTGTGTCGCGGCGCCATCTTTGTTTCGTCGGCAGCAACCAGCTTTGCCGCTCTATTAATTAACTTACCGAGTTTTTTTTTTAGTGAACTTATTTTTTCACCTTTTTTGGGTCTAAAATTACCATGCCAATTTTTTTTTTTTTAGGGTTTTTCTCATTTGTACCCTTGTGGTTTTACGTTTTCTCACCTGTACCCAAGTTTTTTAAAATTTTTCATTTGTACCCATGAGGTTACAATAATTTATCACACATAACCTATTTCATTAATTAAAATGATAATCCTCTATTAAGTGATCAATTAAAAATAAAAAATAACTAACTATGATTAATATAATAAAAAAATTAATAAAATCAATAAAAAAAAACAAAATAAAAATAAAAAAAGTTGCAACTGCTGCTTCAGGTGGTTGAGGTGGGGGTGGGGATCGGGTTGGGCGGGGAGGGCTGGGGATTGGTTGCCAGCGGACGGGGAGTGGCCGGGAAGGGGCGGCGGTCGTTAGATTTGGGTGGAAGAGGGCTAATTTGGGTCGGATTTAGGGTGGGGAGGGATGGAAACGGGTCGAGGAGGGTCGCGGGGGTTGTCGGTTTGTGGTCGGCGGGCGGTGGAGAGTTTCGGGGAGGGGTCGGGGTTGGTTTGGTAGGGTCGAATAGGGTGTTTGGTGTGGTGGTTATATAGGTTAGGGTTTAGATTCGTAGGGGGTTTTGGTGGTTGGGGAGGTTGCGGCAAGGGGTGGGGGGGTGGGGGGAGATCACCGGAAGCCGACGACCTCGATGGTGGGCTGGTTGCGGGTGGGGGGAAGTTGTCGGGGAATGGGGAAGGTGGCTGGGATGGTGCAGGGGTAGGGGGAGGTGGCTGGTGATGGTTTTTTTTTCTGTTTTATTTTTTATATCCTTTAATAAAATGATTTTATTTATAATTAATCACTTAAAAGAGGATTATCATTTTAGTTAATAAAATTGGTTATGTGTGATAAATTGTTGTAACCTCATGGGTACAACTGACAAATTTCAAAAAACATGGGTACAAGTGAGAAAACGTAAAACCACATGGGTACAATTGAGAAAAACCCTTTTTTTGGGGGGGGGGGGAATTACCTTTTTTTTTCTTATTTTATTTACGGAGTAGTTTATAGTCAAAATTTTTTTTTTTTAAAAAAAAAAACCACTAATTAAATGTTGCCGTCAAGAAACCAGTTAATTTACATGAGATTTCCTTACATATTGCTTTTTTTTTTCATATGATTTCCTTACATATTGCTGAAATCAAAATTAATTCTAACTTTGCATTGTTTTAAAAACTTATTCCCTTGTCAAAAAAAAAAAAAAAATATTAACTGAATGATGTCCACGTACGATCAGATATTAGCATTATTTTTTTTTTGTTTTATTTTCGGTCATGTGTAAAGCTACTATTAATGAAAGTGGTTTTACATGTACAACTGTAATTGTTGATAACGGTTGTATTTGAAGAACCAATATCGCTAATTCTCTATTGGCGTTTCTTTTTACAAGTTTTTTTTAACCATCCCACTGATAATCTGATATAATCTCACCATTTAACCCTACAAGTTTTTGAAGTTGAATGCTTTGATATTCCCCTAAATTTATAACTGTATAAAATTACCCAGAAAATCAAAACAAAATCACAATTAAAAGTTGAGTTTAGAGAAAGGAAGAACAGAGAAGATCAAAGAAGAATTGAGGTTTACAATTAAGAAAACAAGAATGAAAGTAGAGGAGAGAGAAAATGGGAAGATAGAGAAGAACGTGGTAAGAGAAAATGTGGCTTCCTTTTTTCTTTTCTTTTTTTTTTAAGGGTCCAATTTGAATTTTTATCATCATTGTACAGTGTATTCGTACTTTACTACAATAGTAGTATCATGTAAATCAGTAAAGGTAAAACCGCTATCATTAATTGCGGATTTGTGGTTCTACACACAACCAAAAAAAAAACAAAGCTAATATCCGATCCTACGTGGACACCATTTAGAGAATAAGTTTTTAAAACAATGCAAAGTAGGAATTAATTTTGATTTCAACAATATATAGGGAAATCGTTCTAATATACATGCATAGTATTTTTTTTTTAAAAAAAATATAGATTTTCATGTCAAAAATACAACCTTTTAAAATTTTAAGACCAAAATTAACGAAAAACATTTTTAAATATCTCGTTTTTGCGTGCTAAGAAATACCCGATTTTCTTTTAAATGCAATACTTCTCATTAAATTACACGTTTGTCAATACATTACTTCAATCATTAATGTAATTTATTACTAATATGTACAAAAAATATTTTAAAAAATTAATTAAGTGTAAACCAAGACGAATTTATGTTGTATTTTGTTATAAAAAAAATAGAGGAAGTATATACGTAAAAGAGTTTTTTAAACCACAAAATTAGAATTAATTTATTTCACATTACAATATAACCATCTTAGAATCATAGTAGACATTAGTAGTGAACATAATTACAAAAGTAGTACGTGTAAATTTACTTAATTAGTGGTACCCAAATAAAATAAAAAATATAAACAAATTCTTTATATCATGCCAAATCTTACTCCAAAGCACATGCTCATAACTTCTTCTTCCTCCATGAACACCACTAACAATGGCCCCTTCATCTGTAAACACTGCCTACACTGGCATGATGGAAAATATAAATAAAACCTACAAAAATGCAGAGTATATAAATAATTGGAAGTTTAACCCAAAATGGTAGATTGGTAGGTATATTTCGACGGTACTTGAATTTTAACAATGGAATTTTCTTGGGCCTGATTTGAGGAAAATCAAGCTTGAGAAATATTTATGGGGTTCGATCTTTGACAAGAAGGTTTATTCTTTCCATAGATGCCAAATTGCTCGTGACAAAGAAGTTGCTGCTACTCTTTTTCGGTGATTTGTTGTGAACTCGTGATAAAAGGTGGTGGTTGTACTATAGTTGCAAACTAAGTTAAGGGCCTGTTCTCTTACGTTGGAATTCAGTTCAGTTCAGTTCAGCTCCTAATTCCTTCTCTTATAAAATATTTATTTCAGTTCAGTTCAGCTCCTAATTCCTTCTCTTATAAAATATTTATTTCAGTTCAGTTCAGTTCAACTGAGTTTAGTTCAGTTCAGTTCAGTTCAGTTCAGTTCAATTCAGTTCAGTTCAGTTCAGCTGAGTTCAGTTCAGTTCAACTAGTTCAGTTCAGTTCAGTTCAGTTCAGTTCAGCTGAGTTCAGTCAATGAGAACAGGCTCTAAGCACGGTAATTGTTAATACATATCATTAGTTTAGGATTGCTATTTAATTATAAAAAAATTATACCTAATTGCAAAATAGGATGAAAGTTCTGTAATTACAAAAAAAAAAAATTAAAAAATTTATCACCTTAAAGAAAACAGAGAGAATAATATATGCACAACTAATAAAAATAATTATGAATTACATTACAAAGTTATACATAGAAAACTATTATTGCATATATAAATAAGATATATTTATCAAATGGGAAGTGAATTATTATTGTATAATTTGTATTAAAAACTTCTCTAAGAAGCTTTGGCCAAAAAAAATAAAATAAAAAAAAAACTTTTGGAGGGAAAACTTTTTAACCAGGAAATGACATGTGTCATTCCTGGTTTTGCCTTTAATATAAAGTTATAGATATGCCGATGCGCCTCTATGGTTGAAGGTTGAAACTTCAATGTTCAAAAATGACATTTATACCCTGTATATAAACAACTTTTTATTTATATATAGGATCTTAACTTGTATTTACTATTACTTAATTGGTCCCACTTAACCATGGAGTATAATTTTCATCGAAAGGTTTTGTGTGAGACCGGACTCACGTGAGACCGGGCTCAATAACAAAAGTCCAATAAAAAGGCGCGGGCTAACTAAACCCGATCGCGAGGCCCGCAACACCAAAAACATGATAGTGGACTCACGTGAGTCTGTCTCACCCAAAACTTTACCTATTTTCATTGAGTAAAAAAAGCATATTAACATATACTTGTAGTTAAAATGGTACGAGTAAGTCTTATATTTTTATACTCACATATTAGCAACACTAACTAATCTAAATCTAGTTAAGAAGAAATCAAAGTTAATTTAAAAAAAATAAAAATCAAAGTAAATAATGAAAATTTTATGTGAATTTATTGTATAAAAAGTTAGAAAAACGAAAGGATTACTTTTACATGCTCGTTAGGCTGCACATTAAAAATTAGGGATTTGAAAATTTCCATGAATTTGCATAAGAGCTTGTTGTTTGGTTGACAACAAAATGCAATAATGCCTATAATGGTGAAATCAAAATACTCCGTGTATGAGAATTTTCATTTCCCACCCAACATGGAAAATAAATTACCGAATCTAAAACCAAATCAAACAAGATATGAAAAAACCCATAAACTTTATCACATATTTTTTTTGACAAGATTTGAAAATTAAATTCGCATAATATCCCAAATTATTTAAGATTTTACTTCCGTATGAACCAAACAAGCACTT
This sequence comes from Chenopodium album, assembly GCF_948465745.1. Classification (NCBI taxonomy): domain Eukaryota; kingdom Viridiplantae; phylum Streptophyta; class Magnoliopsida; order Caryophyllales; family Amaranthaceae; genus Chenopodium; species Chenopodium album. The sequence continues at coordinate 7,593,178 of NC_137855.1, forward strand.
ATATTTCGCTTTTTCACCATAACACTCCGTTTATAAACTCCCCCAAACAAAACCGCTGCTTCCATCACCCTAACAATTCAAACCCTTACACCGCTAAACCCCAAAATCCCCCCAAAACCCAACAATATATACGACGAAAAAGGTGCACAACAAAAAAATAAACCCAAAATAAAATAAAATAAAAAGACCCATATTTTTTTTAAACAAATAAAATTAATAAAATATTCTCATGACATTTAAGTTTTTCGCGGCAACGGCCCCCCTTTCACTCTATTCTCTTTTTTTGAGTCATCGTCGTCTTCCTTTTCTCTCTCTTCTTCCGCCGTTTTCTCTCTCCTCCTTCACTCTTACGCTTCATCTCAATTTCATATTCCTCATTTTTTCTTCAATTCTTTTTTCTAATCTAAGGTAATGTAATTCTCTAATTTTATGCCACTTTTGATTGCTGATCTTTTCAATTTTTTCTAGGGTTTTACATTGTTGATTTTCTTAAATTTTCTGCATTTTCCCCTTTTTTTCAAAATTTTGTTTTTTTTTTTTAACTTTTCTTTTGTCGATAACAATTTGTTGTTGTTTGAATTTACTTATTTTTTTTTTCGATTTTTAAATTTTTTTTTCTTTTGTTCAGTTGGTGGTTGAATGTGATTTTTGTTTTATCTCTCCTCATTCTCCTCTTTTTTTGAAATTTGGTTTTTGATTTTAAGATAATTTGAAAATTTGATCCTTTTTACTTATTTTTTTTGGTATTTGATGTTATTTAATTTAACTTGATAAGTGATTTTAAATTTTTTTTTTAATAATTTTTTAAAATTGGATCTTGATAATGCAAATTCTGGTTGAATTTTGGTGGTATTATATATATATTTTTTTTATAAAAACCCGTTAAATATTTTGATTTCGATTTATCCGATGATTAGGGCTTGCTAATTAATAACTTTTATTTTTTTTAAAATTTTATTTTAGTGAAAGATGGCGCCAGTAAAGAAGTCGAAAAGTGTAAGAGTAATTACTTCTGCTAGTGATTCATCTCCAAGTAAAGATGAAAAATCCAAGCAAAAGGTGAGGTTTTCATCATTCGTATTTTGTAAGAAAATGATATTTATGATGATAATAATAATTTGACAATGAGTAGGTTGTTTTCTTGTTTATTTGTTGTTAGTGTGCCTCATTTTTGTTGCAATTTAGGTATGTTATTGATCTTTGGACAGTTGGGTACTCTAAGGAATTTTTTTGTCGAATAGTCGGTTATGCCTTTGGCGAAAATGGTGTGGGTTTGATTTTATTATGCTATATAGGGTTTTAAGGGTTCATTACCATGGTTTGGTTGGTGAGAAATGTATGGTTTCTACTTAGTCGGATTATTTGTGGTTTGTTTTGTGATCAAAGTATCATTCGACTTTCATTTTGTGTAATAATAACAATTTGATGAGTATTACGAGTTGCTTCTGATTATGTTTTTCTGGTTAATGATGGACTATCATAAGATTTTTTCTCATATTAGTCATATGTTGAGGTACATTTTAGGGGTTAGAGTTGCATAACCATGAGTCTGAACTGATATTTCATTACAAAATCATTTGGGAGTTGGGACTTATTATGATCATTTTACTTTTTCGCAGATTTTAGTTTGGTCATTTGCAACTAGAAAATTGTTGGTATTCTGTACTGGTCTATTGATACATCTACTCTATCTGTATATTCTACTAGGCCATATATTGAATTGTCGCATGCTAATGCGTTTGCTGTTTAGAGAATAGAAAGTGTGAGGAAGTAATGCCATATTATTGCTTCAGTTTAGTAAGATGCTGATGTAACGCCTCTGATTTTTACAGTGAGCTGAGGCTTCTGAGTTCTTACCTTTACTCTTCTTTTTGTGTGATTAAATTTTAATAAATATTTCTGGTGTGTGTTTGTTTGTTTTGTTTTATACGAAGCATACTTTTCTGTTAGTTTTTGATATGGTCATTGGCCGTCTTTTTGATTAGTAAACTAAAGGAATGCCTGCAGATCTCATATTTTATGTTTCTTATCAGAGTTCTAATGTCTAGATTTGTGTATGCTTGTTGTGTGGATTTAGTGGGTAAATTTTTAGAGGTTTGACGTGGCAATTTATATTTTCTTAATTAGAAGCGGAAGTTATCTGATATGCTCGGACCTCAATGGAGTAAAACTGAAATTGAGCGTTTTTATGAAGCTTATCGGAAGCATGGCCAAGACTGGAAGAAGGTAGGGTATTTGCCAATGCTGCCTGAATCATACTTTTAAATTGTCATTGTGTTACCTTCTTGTGAGCTTGCTGGGATGCATCCATAAGCAATGCCGTGCATGCATCTGTATCAGTTTCTTAGGCTAATTAACTCATTAATATAACTATACCAAATACAAAATGCTATAAGTGTGGGACCCAAATTCCTAATTATTGCGGGTGCTGTCTTTTTGGATTTATGATATTGAATGATTTACCCCTTGGTAACTCTTATTGTACGTGCAACTTATATCTTCCTTTTCATGCCATCACCTTTTTTCCCCCCCTAATTTATTTATTTTGCTTATGGTGAATTTCAGGTTGCCGCTGTTGTGCGTTCTAGGTCTATAGATATGGTTGAAGCACTTTACAATATGAACCGAGTAAGAGTTGTTCTTAAATCTTTGAAAGTTAATGACTTTAACTTAGCTTTAGTGAGGCATAAGTTTTTTGTATTTCAATATTTTTGCCCCTCAAAGTATATTTTCTTACACCCCTAAAAGGTAAAGAATGTGCATGATTTGACCTGTGTGTTTTCTGCTCTCTATGCTGTCTAAGGCCATCTCATCTCAACCTTTTTTTGGAGGCCTTGTGCAAATAAGGAGTATAAAATTTGGCAAATGAATATTCTGTTCTTCCAACTTATTTTTATTTAAAAAACAAGAATAAATTGTTGTTTTAACCCCGCCCTTAAGAATGAATGTATTAATGTTGTAATTACCAGAAATGAAATATTAAGGCATATTAGTGATTTACTATGGCAGTTTACAGAATGCATTGATTGTTGTGGAAAAAAGGAAGAGTTTAACAGCAAATTAAATTGGCATTAATTGTTTTTTAAAGTAAATGGCGAAAATAAGCCATCAATGGGAATAGAACCACCAACCTCTACTATGTATTTATAAAACACTAACCACTAAGCCACTTTTAGTATGTATGTATATTTATTGCAGTATATTGTAATTAAGTATTGACTTGAGGCCCCAATCAGAATTGAGCCCTGTGCGGCTGCATGGGCTGCACTGGGTAAGGGCCGGCCCTGATAGACTGCCAATAATTGGAATGACTGATTTCTGTGAAGCTAGGGTTTGTGCTGTTAGATGTTTTATTTATAACATCTATTATATCCTAATTTATAGTTGCTACTAGTGCAAGAGTAGTTTCTGTAGAGAGTGAATCTAATATGGGATGGTCACTGTCAATACTCAATAAGGAAACCTAATGTTATTAATCTATTTAATTTTGTTTGAAACAACAGATCAGATTTATTTTTAGTGAAGGAGAGAGTAGCTTCTCTAAGCTGGAAGGAGCTGTCATATCTCAAAAACAATGTGAATCACCGATATATAAATATTACAGTGATTGATATGTCATATTATAGTATGTGATAAGTCATAAGGATGGAAACAATATTCCTTAAATTATATACTGTATTAGTGTATTGATAAGTTTCTTTTGCTTGGCTCAACTCGTGGTAAGGCAATTACTGATTAATATTAGTGGTGAAATGCCGAAATTTTGGGATTTTGCCTTGTATCTCAGGATAAATTGAATTTGGAACCTAGTGAAAATGTCAACTGTAAAGCCATGCTAAGATGTGAAAGTTATGAATGTTTGATATTTTGAGAACCCGTCACAATTTATTTCTCCCTTGCTTCATTAAGTAATTGTCTATGTATTATTGTAAACTTAAGCTCCTTGAGTTTTTGAAATGCGAACAATGTATGTGTTTGTTAACACCTCCATATAGAGGTTCCTTTGACAGTACACTTTTTTATTTGTGAACATTTAAAAATGAGTTACTTGGCTTACTTATCTTTGAAAAGTTGATAACTTGAAAGTTGAAGATGAGAATTTGCTCTTAAGAGTTTTAACCCCCACTATCCTTGCTAGGCTATGTAATCTATGCTACATGAACCTGGATACAATTAACTGTCATACGAACTCATATCTATATGTCCTAGGGTTATAATTAGCCAATTTCCGTGAATTTGGTTTTTTGAGGATCTTTTTTTCCGTAGTAGAAGTAGATTTAATTTCTTGTTAATGCCTGATTATTAAGTGTCAATGCCGGGCACCTGACACGATACCAAGACTTTATTTTAAGTATTTGGCAATGCATATGGGTTCAAAACTGAGTACATGATGAAAATTTTTAATATCTATGGGGGGTCAATGCAGTGGAATGGCTTTTTAGCCTTTTTTTTAGTTTTTGATGACTGTTAAAGTTTGTGAGATGAAAAGATGTGCAAGCAACAGATATACTAGCAGGAAGTAGAGGTAAGGTGATATAATGAGTGAATTGTTACTCTTTACAATTGCTTTGATTTAATTATTTCTCTGTATCTTTGGTGCTCTAGTTTTTTTGTATTCATATTATTGTAGGAACATTTTGATTCCAAAGCTTTACTTATAAACATCTACATGCTCTTGGTCTTCAGGCATACTTATCTCTACCAGAGGGCACAGCTTCTGTGGTTGGACTCATAGCAATGATGACTGATCACTATAATGTCCTGGTAAGATCTTAGCTGACTCTTGATAGATCTTTTGGTTGCTCCATAAAATTCTGTTTTTTTTTTTTTAAAACTGAATTCTATTCTAAGGCCATAAAATAGTAGGAAAGTCCCATTTGTATAGTTATTCTCCTGAGAGGTCACTTTGAGCTGCCTTGAGATGAGTGGTGCTTGTATCTTTTATCTTTTAGATAATGGTATTAGTGACAGATTTAGTTGCTGAAAAATTATTGTGCATTTTATCCGTTCTTTGTGTGATCAGTCAAGTGCTGTGATTAGTTTTATAATTTATTTGTCTAATGTCTGATTAAGACGTGTAAATTGGATATTTTGTCATTGTAGAGACTATTGTCTGCTTTAGCTTGTTGCTTATCTAATTTATTTGTTGTGATCACGATAAGAATTTATAGGCAATTTTTTTCTTGGTAATGCACTTTCTTCCTTGTGATCATTAAATTGATTTCATCATATTGGTAGGATGGAAGTGGCAGTGAAAAAGAGATTAAGGGGCCTGAGGTAATGGCTCGAAAGATTCAGAAAAATACTAAAGCAAAGGGTTTGCTTGACTCTTCCAGAGATGATTCTAAGCTTCAGTCCGCAGGCTCAAGTGATGGCTGCTTATCCTTGCTAAAAAATCGTGGTGATGGTATTGTCCTCTTGCTAATAATAATTTTGTTTCAACGTGACATGTATCGTGTGAAGTTTTAGTTTGGTTTTATAGGTTTGACTGCATAACCAAGTAGCATTGAGCTTTGAACTTACTCAAACCTTCAGGTATCCCGCTGAATTTCCCTGTAAGAAAAAGGACACCTCGTGTACCTGTTTCATGCTTGGACATTCATCCAAATAAGAAGTCTCGAGTGTCGGGGAAGATTGCAAATGACAATGGTGTTCCATATGGGGATTTAAGGCTGAAGGAAGCATGGTGCAATCCAAATTCTCCACACGGCTCACAAACAATGTACAGAAAAAATGAATGTACAAGGACTTCACAAGTGTCAGCTAGAGAAGAGGTGGTATGTTTATGGCCAGTCGCTGGCCCAATGGGTTTAGAGGTTTCTAAAGATATTTTTCAGTTTCATGCAAGGTGTTTGATTGTTTTACTTTTTTATGTTTGTGTTCCAGATGTCACGATCTCCTGTTCTGAAGGTCAGGAATGGTGGACTTGTAGCAGACAGAGATTTTAAGGAATGTAGCTTTGGCTACAATGAGGCCAAAACTGAAAATTGGGCCAGGGATAGAGTGGATATAGGTAAATCTGCTTTAGCTGAGTACAAGAAAGGGAAGAAAGGAAAGAAAGGAAAGAAAGAGAAAGTTCAGCACTCCGAAACTATGTTATTTGATAATATTAGAGAAGCTTACAAGTATGCTGATAAAGGACCAAGAATAATTGGTTCTGATGGAAAAAGTGCTGATATTTGCAGATCAACTTCTGAGGGCCAAAGTAGAGGCAAGAAACTGACCTTTGAAGGTAGCTATGCTCTTGTTTATATTGGTTTATATCTCTCCTATCTTTCCTTCTTTTAAGTCTGGGGCAGAGAAGTAAAAAAGCTTGTTTTGATTGTCGGGGATGCAGAAAAATTGGTTTACGTAGTAAACAGATTTGGCAGATGGAAGGACCAGCTACGCTATAGTAGTTGGGAAGGCAGAAGCAACTGTGTTCCATGCATCCTTGCTTCTTAAGATGGCATAAAATTTTACATAAAACCTCATGAGCATTGAACATGAGATAAAAAAGAAGCTAAAAGCCTAAAACCACTTCTCATTTCACTCCAGCCTTGTAATTTGTGATAGCCAATATTTTTTGACCATTACAGTTCCTTACAAACCCTTATTCTACCAAAGCTATTACAAGATATCTACATTAGCCTCAAAATGGTGGATGAAAACATTAAAGTACCTACCAGACTTTAGTACACATAAAGTTTGCTTTAATTTTTAAGGAGGCCAATATTTGCTGACCATTACAGTTCCTTACACCCCTTATTTCCACTGAAGCTTATATTAGATGATGTCTCGTTTTCCTTAAATTGGTGGCTGAAAATACTTAAGTGCCACAAACCTCAGTTACACTAATGAAGAATATGACCTCTATTGAGCAACACGATTATTAAAACTATTTGTGCAAAATAGTACTTGGGTCACGGCCAGCAAAATATAATGTAACTAGAAAACATTATATAAATAACAAAATTGTGGGCCTGCTGTCTAAAATAGTAAGCTTAAAATTGTTAAATGAAAAACTTATATATATGGGGAGTTTTCTTATGTGTTTTTTTTTGCTTTACCCATCGTTAGGGCTGTTCCGTTCACCTTATTGTCACTTATTTCAGGTTCAGATTAGTTAAGTTAAGCTTAGTTCAGGAAAGATAAGTTATGATAGGCCGATAGGGTTATCCAAGTACAAATTACAACTACAATAAGTTTTAATAATTTCAGATAAATGAAAATCAGGTGAATAGATCACACCCTTAGTGTAGTATATAGTGTGTAATTTGTGTTCCCTCTTATTTTATTATTATTTTTTTCCAATTGTGTTCTACCCACTTCTACTTTTGCCTAATTTGGTACACTCATTTTTCCATCTTATTATAATATACAGATATACTGTGGTGGTATAACCGTATAATGCATATCTGTTGCTTGGCAGATGAACTTGCCGCTTGTGATGCGTTGCAGACTTTGGCTGAAATGTCCTCAATGATGCCATATATTGCTGCAGAACCTGGTAAACCCTCTTTCCCCTTTTTCTGCTGAATCCTGATATTATGATTGTGTTCTCAGATGTGGCACAGAACGCAGATATCATCTATAGCTTATATCTTTTGTTCCCTTTCTCTGTTATGTTTTTTTTAATGTACTCTTACCAATATATGAAAAATGGCTTGGGGAGCATTTTAGGGGGCAACACATTTATGTTGATTGTCTTTCTGCAGCTTCTTGAGCCCTCTTTTCTTGTCCTACTTTTACTTTCATCTTATCAATACTTTAGCATTGTATCTGGAATGCTGTCGTAGGCTTCTAATTCTCTGTTTTTTTTTTTTTTTTTTTTTTTTTTTTTTTTTTTAATATTTTTTTATTTAGATTTTTACTTGTTCTATCCTCTGCCTTGTTTGCTGTTAAAAAATATAAATTCTCATAAGTGTAGCTGTAAATGTAAAGTACATTGCCTGGTGTATCTTGTTACAGTATATAGAGATTTTTATCTGATTGTTTTGCTTTTATCTAATCTTTCTATGTCAAGATTTATTTTTAGCCAATGCCCCGGGTCATTACATGATGTTAGCAATCATACGTTTAATTCATGACTAAATCTTCTTTAAGAGTGTGTTTGTTTTGATTTAAAATGTTTTTCCCCCCTCTCTTCAGTTGCAGTTAAGATCTTTTATATTCCATACTTATTGGTCTCTGAGCATATGTTTTTAAAAATGCATGTGTTCATTATTAAAATTAATGTGGTGTTTCTTGTATTGTCCTAGTTAACTTTTAGGGCATGAAATAAATTATAAGCTGTTATCTAAGGGGTACAATTCTATTTTTGCATTTGAAGTTATACCTAGAATCTCAACTTTATCAGAACATCAATGACAAGGCCTGATGTTTTTGGCCTTTGGTATATGGCTCTGCATTCATCAATATAAGTAGCTGTACATTTAAATAATTTTGCAATGCAGATGCAAGTAAGGTTTGTTAATTTGTGGGTTTTTGTTAAGGTCAGACTGTGTGATTCTGTCCATAATCTACAAATCATATACATATATATTTGGATTGTAATTTTGATTTTAAATTTTTTTAATTGGTTATATGTGCTGACAGTAGTTCTGAATTTCTAATGTCTTTTGGGCGGCACTTTCATGGCTTTGTTAACCTTGCTGTCATGTAACTCTTGTTTTTATTAATTTTCTTCGGATTTAGGCCACGGTGAATGTTTCTGTCATAATCATGCTCTCTCCCTTAGGTCTTCGGGTTTAGGCCACTGTATACGTTTCTCAGTATTTTTGGTGATGTGTAGTTTATAGAATATATATGCAAGAAAATCTCCCATTTAACAGAGCATGGATGTTTTCTTTCATACAATTTTGTCGATATTTTATTTGGAACCCTGTAATGCTGTATTACTATAATTGGGCTTAATTGCTGATCAGTTTTTACAATGTACTGTCTCTGAAGCTGAGGATGCTGGAGATTCTGTACTTGTTCGGGAAACTGTAGTTAATAGGGTTGCTTGTTCCAATATTGCATTAAGTGATGAGAAGGCCAGTGTTGAGTTCAAGAAGAATCGGAAGTCCCAAGCTTTAAAGGTAATGATCCAGCTGCGTTTTTTTTCTTTTTGTTCATCTAATTGTCTTTTAAACATTTACTATCTTGGATGTGTCGCAGGTGCCAAAGGCTGAATTTCCCAATGATTTTTCTAAAAAGCCCACAGAAGATGAGGTAGGAAATTAATTACTCTTGACACTTTTCTGTGTGAATGCTTTGATGCTACTTTGATTTATGTGATAGTTTTCTCACTTTGTCCAGTTTAATTTGATGCGTGTCTGTATTCCTGCTATGGCTTCAGCATTATGAAATTTTTTTCAGTACCTGTAATTATTCTTGGTTGATTTAGTTTTGCCTTATAATTTTCTCATGTTTAAATTTATATTGAAATCAGAAAAGAGGCAAGCAAACATAATTTTTTTTTCCTTTCACTTCCTCATTTGACATTATTTTTGGATCTGTGTTTTTCGGCTGGCATTTTGTTTGAGTCAAGGGGATATAATCATGAATTAGTGGTTACAATGTTAAGCACATGTATTTTCAGCTTAATATTTATCTGTTGAAATCTCACTTTTGGCAGTCTTCCAGTGCATGGCTCATAGGATATTCAGATATTGTATGTCATGAACATGCTTGTGAATACTCCCTTCGCCACAGAGTATAGTGCCTATTTTCATATTTTTGGTCAAACTTTTAAAACTTTGACTAAAAATTCTCATTAATACATACAAAAAACGTACTATCAACTTTTATAATCTCAGCTATTTATAATCTTGGTTAATGTGAATCTAAAGGTATTGATAGTCAAATGTACATCTTGAAGACCGTGTAAAATGAAATACTCACTATATTATAGGACGGAGGGAGTAATTAATATGGGTGCAACCAGTTTAGAAATCATCAGTGTGGACTGTGAAGTGAAAAGCATAGGTTTCTTGTTTGTGTTAAGACTTCTGAGAAGTGAGAATTTGAATTAGGTTTACATGTCCTCTAGGTTCATTGTGTCAACAAGTTTGAGTGTGCATTTCCCCGGCTGCTTATCTCTGGGCTACGGATTTGAGGTAGCAGAAGATGACTGAACAACTGAGCTATAGTTGATGAATTAGGATTAGCTCTTTGTTGGTTATTAATAGACTTTCTATCTTAATAGCACACTGACGATTGTAATAGACTAATAGGTAAATGAACCAAGGTAAAGGGTACACCGTAAATTGGGCAAAATATATTGCTTCCTCAAGTGATTGATTCTTTTATTTGGGAAAAATAAACCAATGGATTGTTTGTAAATTTTTTTGTTGGCAGTTTAAGTTGGTGATTGCTAACTTCTAGTGGTATAAGTGATCCTGTGGATTTAATATTGATTTTGTATTTTGGATTTCTCAATGGTTCTTGACTCTTTTGTTTGGGTGGATTGACTTTTTTTTATTTTATTATTTCTTTTTAATTTTTTTTTTAATTTTTATTTTTATTATTATTATTTTTTTATAATTGTACTTGAACATTGCAACTTGTTGAAGCATGCTTTTGACAATTTGTCTAGGAGGATGAGCTAGCTATTAGATATCTATGGCTTGTTTTGTGCTTATTTCTGTAGCTATTTGACCTTAAGTTTTGTTACTGCTAAATTACTGTTTTGTAGAGTGTGGCTGATGAGGATGTGAAGTCTGGAAATAGTAGTGGACAGATCTCTGTTGTTTCCAAAAATTGTAAATCATTGGTTAGGTCTCCAGACGTGTCTTCTAGCAATGACCCTCATACAGGAGAGACAGAAGTTGCAGTGTCTAGTGCACAAGCTCACCATGCTAGCCAGGTTGCTAACCCTACAGGAAGGAAACGTAGACGAAAACGAGACAGAACACTCCTTCTAAAGGACAAAAATTATACTCCAAGTTGCTCTAGTGATAGTTTGTCTGTACCCCATGATAGATTGCAAGATGTGAAGGTCAGTTTGCTCATTTCCAACAATAATTGACTCAATATTCTTTTTTATTCTCATGGCCTATGCTTATTTTTCTATTTTGAACAACTTGAATTGTAGGGAAAGCTTTTGCATTGTCTTTCCTGGCATGAAGTACGCAGATGGTGTGTGTATGAGTGGTTTTACTGTGCCATTGATTATCCTTGGTTTGCTAAGAGGGAATTTGTGGAGTACCTAGATCATGTTGGATTGGGACATATTCCAAGACTTACTCGATTTGAATTGGGTGTTATTAGAAGGTAAAATTTTGATTGTTGTGAAAAGTTTATCTCTCTTGAGAGGAAGGGCTGTTAAGTTTGACTGAAATATATATGATTGCAGTTCCCTTGGTAAACCTCGGAGATTCTCTGAGCGTTTTCTACAGGAAGAGAGGAAGAAACTTAATCAATATCGTGAATCTGTTAGGACTCAATATGCTAACCTTCGGGCTGGCCTTGGGGAAGGACTTCCAACAGATTTAGCTTGTCCACTGTATGTTGGACAAAAAGTAGTTGCTATTCATCCAAAAACAAGAGAATGTCATAATGGTAGTGTCTTGACAGTTGATCGTGACAACTGCATGGTCCAGTTTCATCATCCGGATTTAGGGGTTGAACTCGTCATGGTATTTACTGTTTTTCCTTACAGTCTTTCTTGCTTGCTGAAATGTCTTGATGCCTATAGCTCAAGTTCATGTCTTTTAAGGCCATATTTCCCGAATCTTGTCTTGAGGGATCATACTTTGAGCATGGTGTGTACAAAATGTAAAGACGTCTTGCTGTCAGCTAAACACATTCTTCGCAATTTTCTTTTAAAAAAAAGGGATGATAAGTGATACATGTGAATTCATAATTGCAAGGTTTTCAACGAGACGGAATAGAGTAATTGCTGGGAAGAAGAGAAGAATAGAAATCATAAAGAAAAAGATTATGTCGATCCTTTTCCTATGAATTTATTTGTTTACTTTTATGAGTATGCTCCTTAAGGGGGGCATCAGTTTGGGTAATAAATGCTGCATGGGCAACAACCCCTTCTCTTCCCTCTGCCTTGCTGCTGCTTGAAACTAGATATCAATTATCCAGCTTAGGGGATGATGGTTGGTTCTTTGGCTTACTTTAATTCAGAGATTGTAATGTTAAGAGTCTATAGAATAAATTCCTGTAGTTATCTGATGATGTTATGATTGGAAGGTTCTGCATTTACTGAAATATTACGCTTATTTTTCCTAAATTAAATTTGGACTGAATATGCTAAGCTAATTCAAGTCAATACTAGTCAGTCAATATGATGCCCCTTCTAATGAGGCCGTTTGGAAAATTTATTAAGGTTAATTTTCCAATATCTCCATAAGGACGTTACCTTTATTTTTGTTCTTAGGTCATTCCAGAAAGAATTACTATTACCTGTAATTGTGACAGGGCATTTTATAATATTCCCTGGTACTTATAACTCTTATCCCATTTACGGAGTATAATTTAGGTGACTAATATTATCCCATGCAGAACGACTGATTGTTTTCAGTAATTGAATTTCTTAATAGTCAATTGTAATATGTTATGGACATTCTTTCCCATGATATAGAATATTTCTGTGATGAAATACTATATTTGATAGGGCACGAATGATTTATATATTTATTTATACTTTGTGCAGATTAGTTAATTAATCCATTTATGTTTTTTTTTTTTTTCTCCAATTTTTTATTTGTTTTTTCATTTTTTTTAATCTCTGAGACAGGATATTGATTGCATGCCTTTGAACCTGTTGGAGAATATGCCCGAAGATTTGAAGAGGCAGAATATGCTATTTGATTACCGCTGCGTACAAGTTCCAAAAATCAATGGAGCAAGTTTTTCTGCTTTAGAAGAGTACAATAAGAATGTCAATCACCATATAAGAGTTCCTTCATTCAGCCCATCAGTTGCAGCCGATATGAAGGTAATTTGCAACTCTCTTGATTGAGGATCATTTATAAAGAGGCACACCAATTGCTCTGAGGGATGTAAAAGAATACTGATCTTTATGCCATTGATTTTTTTGTTCAGCCTAGGTTTGGGGGATGATAATATGAGTTAGCTTGAGCTTGGTGCACAAATGCACAATTCGTTTTCAAGCCTAGAATTTAAGGCTTGATGGGTTGGTAGTTTGGTACCCCATTTACATGTGGAGTTAGATTACCTTAGTTCTTGTGAGGGTTGGCTATCTTTTCCTTAAAGGAGAGTATGGGACTATGGCCGTGTGTTTCTCATTATGATTAAGTTGTCTACATTTAATGGAGATTGGAGAAGTAAATAATTATACTCTAATACTCTATCATGTCATTGTGAACCAACCATGATCATTTTTAAAGGGAAGATGGAATTCAGTTTCTTTAATGGTGAATTATTGGTTGTTGCATTTAGGATATGCAATCTTTAAGGAGTGATCAATTTTTAATCGCCAGTGTAAGGTTATTTGAATCTTAGTTATCTTTACCCCACCCTTGCCTTGGGCCAGAACCTTTTATGGGGCATCATGGTTAATAGGTACCAATAATGATTGAATTATGATTCAGTTTACTCTGGGTTAGCTGGGATGTTCTTGGGTTGGGTTGACAGCCCTCTGATCCTACAGCCTTAAAGCATTTTGTACTTCTATCCTGATTTGTTGGAAATTTGTAATTTTGCAGGCTAATCCAGCTTGTCTGAGTGCATATGCGAAGGCAGTAGGCAGTGGAAGTTTCCAGATACCATCAGCAACCCAAAATCAATCTTACAATATGTCTCAGCTGCATCTGCAGGAAGGTCATATGCGATTTATTCCTGGGTTGACTGGGGGTCTAGATCAAAAGGTATGCTTTCTGCTGAAGATATCATTGCATGATATTAGAGTATAATATAATTACATAATTTCTCCAAGTAATTGTTAAAAGTTTATGGGAGGATGTAACTAGTTCAGGCCTTCTGGCTGTTGATCATGGTCTCTGTTTTGCTTGGAGAATTTTTCGCTGATAAACCATCAATATAAAGTTCCAATGAACTATAGTAATAGATTTGATTCTGAGCTGTGGTGTCTGCACTTGATACATTTTTAAATTCTAACTTTATTGTTGAATGATTGTCATGTGAGAAGAATCTTCTGGTTTGTATAAACTTTGTTCTTTTGCTTGTAGTATCTGTATTATGGTTAATTGTGAATTTGAAGTGCATCTAATTTCCCACTCAGTTTTGTTCAGTATCTGTGATATATTATATTGTGTAGTAAACACACACATACCTTGACTGTTTATGTTTGTTTTTTTCTCTTGTACATATGCAATGAGATAGAAGTCATTTAGATTCTTTCTGCAACTTTCAAAGATTTTTTCTTCCCCTCTTTAGTTATTTGCTGCTTTTATCATCCTCTCAGGAAACAAACTGAGGATGCGTCTTACTAATAGTTTGTAATGTAATAAATGTTTGAAAACTGTGCAGAAATATTTTGATATATTGAGATCCATTGGTCTCAACTATAGATTTGTATGGCAGAATATGATTATGGTTTGGGAATATTTGGTCATGTAGTGAGATTTTATGCCCCTTTCTTAGCCTTTTTGAGCCATATCAACTGTGTGTTTTGATTTTTTTTTTTTTTTTTTTATTTATTTATTTTTTTTTAATGTTTTTATTTTATTTTATTTTAATAGGATCAAATTGATTTGACTTTTTAATTTCTTCTGCAGGTGTTTGGTCAGAGTTGTTCAGAAAGTCTGCCTTCTTGGCCACATCCCACAACAGAATCAGTTGGTTTAAATGGAAACATGCCGTCTTTAAACAATTCTGGAATCAGTTGTCAAGAAACTGCATCCAATGTGGCAGCAATTGTTGAAGGATCTAAAGACAAGGCACAAAAAATGGTAGATACTGCTACAAAGGTACAAAATGGGCCTGAAATAGCTGTAGTTTCATATGCCACCTTAACTCTCTTTTGTAGTGGTTGTTTTTTTTTTTTTTTTTTTTTTTGGTCATATTACAGTCTAAGATTAACTGATTAAGGATTCCCACTTGATTTTCTTTTTTTTTTTATTTAGATTTTAAGAGAAATGATTATAGTAGTTAGTTAACCCATAAGAAGAAGGTGCTTTTCCCCATTTTTCATGGCCCCATACCAATCTTTGCTGTTGCTTCCTAAGTGACTGAGTGTTCCAAAATTTTTGTGGTCTATAGGCATTAGAACATCAAGATAAGGACTCAGGAGAATCAGAAAGAATATGATAAGAAGATGCACACTTAGATTCACGAGAAAATATTCTTCTCAAATTCTGTTTATTTCTACTTGAATTCTCATGGGCTGGAACTAAAGTTAAAGTCAGTGTGTTGCATCCAGATTCCAGAACAAACTGTTTTAATTGCATAGTTATTATGCTTACTTTTCCCCCTTATTTCTCCTATGTAAACTGCATGGATATTACACTATCACCTTTCATTCCTTGAAATAGTAGTAACTGATAACTATGCAGACTCAAATATATTACTTATCTAATAGGAGGAAGAAATGTGGATAAGCATTTGATTGTTTCAGGAAAAAAAATTCTTATTAATGCCTCCTAGTAACAAAGAGATTTGTATTAAGTCGTAATATGAAGAAGTTTTGTTGGTAGGCGTGCTGTATTATCTGTTTTGTTATTCATGGTTAATGTCCCTCTGCACCATACCTTTTTTCATTTGTCTATGTCATAAAATCCAGATTAAATGTTACTACTCTGTTTATTGGGCATCTTCTGCTTTGAAAAGCTATAATAATTTCTGAGACTATCTCTTGAAGTCCATGAATTTTTTTTTCCCTCCATGCAATGTCTGGGTTCCATGGCACCAAGGAATTGAGGATCTTAACCTTGTCCTTTTTTTTTTACACTGGTTAGCTCATTATCAGGACATAGTAATTGGCCTAGGGAGGTTATATTGGAGAAATCTTACATGAATATGGTGATTACTATTGTGGCAAACTTGCATACTGTTTGGTGACTAGCAGTTATTAAATACTCTTAATAATTATTTCAGGCAATCTCTATTATTGAAGAAGGTGAAGATCCACATGTTAAAATTAGGGAGGCTTTGGATGCCAGTGGCGAAAGTGAATGTGCAACTAGTTGCAGGACGTCTATGATACCATCTTTAAATGCAGTTCGAGGAAGTTTGCCTCATCAGAACCCACTTACTTCCTGTGCTTCTGAGCCCCCTTTGTCATGTGATGCTTTTACTGAGCGACCAACTGATGATTCTGTGTCAAATGATCTTCAAATCCCTTCTGACCTTATTACATCATGTGTTGCTACTTTGCTTATGATACAGGTATTTTTTTTAACAATTTTGAAATTGATGTTATTTTGGGTGGTTCGCAATTTTGTTATATGATTTGCTGTCTCACCACTTGTTTGAAATGGATCATCCCAAAATATTTATTACATTTTTTTTTGACTTCTCTCTTCAGAAGGCAAAACATGCGTCCAAAAGTTGTTTTCGATTCTAGTTACCAACCCCTGTTTCCATTTCTTGTATGGACTTGTTGCTACCCCTATCTGGCTCATATTTAATTTTTTTTCTTTTCTCACTAGACATTTTTTTTTTTTTTTGTCTAAACAGTTGTCTGGCCTTTATACTCTGTATTCTGATGGGATTCGGGCTGTCTAGACTCTAGATTGTGTTTTTTCTAGTATTTGTTTCATTGAAGATCATACGTATGTGGCTCTTTAATTAGTCTCAATGATTTTTTGAAAATGAACGTCAATCAGATGTTTGGGCCTAGTTGGATTACTGGAGACTGGACTACTGGAGTCCTTTACAATACTGTGCTATGGCTAGAGGGGTACTCGTTGATTTGTATAAACCTTGAATGGCATCATTTTGCAAAGTATCGTTGATGTTGCTGATTGGTACGATTGGGGGGGGGGGGGGGTTTCAATCCTTGGAAGGATCACTATCTTAATTTAAATTTTGTTTCCTAAACATAAATTGTGAGCTTTAAATGTTTCTTCTTCTAGTCGATTTCTGCTGTTCATTATTTCTGCATGTTGTAAGTTAAATTTCTGATACAGTATTTCCTGGTACATCACTGACCACTTCTTTTAACGACTACCAGACTTGCACTGAGCGACAATATCCACCTGCAGAGGTCGCGCAGATATTAGACGATGCTGTAACAAGTTTGCATCCATGTTGCCCACAAAACCTCTCGATTTACAGGGAGATACAAATGTGCATGGGAAGATTAAAGACCCAGATATTAGCGCTTGTACCAACATAAGAGTATATATTTGCACCTCTTTCTTCAGGTGGGTTTGTACATAAAAACCATTAGATATCCTCTATAATTTTTGTAGTTTGCTAACCCTAAGATAGATTATTCTAAGTAGATATTTACCGATTCATATGACTAGGAATGATAGGAAGGAATTTTCCGCCAGACCAACTATTGTGATGTAAAAATTATTTATGGATGGGTTCCTTCACAATAATAAATCGTTGTGAATCTAATTTTCACAGCCTCGGATCATGTATCTTGGATAATCTAGGCGTTTTGTGAAACTTTCAGAGTTATCTGAGGTCTTCCAATATTATGGGTTTGCTTGTAATATAACCTATTTTTTTACCTTACCTTCAATATTTTCATCTTGATCTGTAAGTGGTGTTAGTGGTTGATTGGAATCTACTCCATTGATGTACTATGCACTTCTACACTCCATCAAGCTGTATGAAAATCATTATCACAATCAACTTCACGATTATAATGTATTAAGTACTGAGAGGGAGAGATAGCTCAAGTGGTTAGAGCTTCTTTCCCGATTCCAGGAGATCCTGGGATCGATTCTCACCCCCGCCTTTGTAGCTCTCTAAACAATAATGTATTAAGTACTCTGTAATAATAAATTTTTATTATGAATTGTTCTTTAAATACTAACTCTGTTATGTTTTATGTGCAACTTTGGAGTATTATTTGTGAGATATAAAATATTCCAAAGTTGCACATAAAAATTAACGGAGGTAGTAATAAAAAATACCCTAAATCATACAATTTCCACAATTTGTACTAGTATATAAATCAACATCCTAAATCATATTAGTATTATTCCTCACTAACGCTATCAGAATCATTATCACTATCGTCATGTTGAGACAACTCAAGCCGGCAAAATGGACAAACATGATATTGATTTATGTGGAGCCATCTAAGTACATAGGTCTCAAGAAACACATGTCCACAAGGCAACTTCACAATAGACTTTGTTATAGACTTATAGTACCAGCATTAGTAGTAGCTTTAGCAAAATGATTTTCGACCTTTGGATTTTCATCGTTTTCTTTGATCTCCATGACTCTTAAACTCTCTAGACATGTACCATACTCACTTTTCAAGCTCTCACCATTATCATCATCCACAATATCAACCCTTACATAATCCATAAAATTCAAAAAAATCCGGAAACAATAATGCCAAAATTTAGGAAAGAATAGAACTTGAGCTGCAAGAAATACCATAAACTAATTCAATAATCCGGAGTTTAATTCACACCGACTAAAAAACCTTATATAAACCCCATCACTTTCATTATTTTTCTCCACAATTATCACTCCTTAATTTCTCTCCTAACACTCTCCTATTATCAATCCATCAACCAACGTTCGTAACAACGCCAATGTCTACTACCTCTACACCATCAATGGAGTCCTCCTCTCCCAAATCAAGCCCGGCCGACACGAGTTGTTACCATCCTAATAACCAGGAAAGTCGAAGTACGTATGCGTACCCTGACTACGATTGGATTCCTGTACTCGACTTACCACCATCAAACCAAACTCAAGAAACTCAATATAGTTACGGTCAACCAATATATCCAGGGATTCCTGTTTCTCATCATCAATATTACTCAACTTATGTCTACCAAGTTCAACCGTCGCCTATGGCTGTCTTAGCTTCACAACTCTACGTCCTACAACCCGCTCCTACTATGATGTTTATTCCTCGAGTTGAGTATCAGTATTGCTGCTGCTGCTGCTGTGACGCGTCAAGGATGGTATTCAGGACTTGAGATTAAAGACTTGTATTGTCCTCGATTTATTTGATTTGATTATGTACGTACGTAAGATGGTATTATTATTAATTGTTATAGTTTAGTTTCTTTTACTATGGTTTTAATTAGTTATGTATGTAACGTAGTAGTACTATCATATGTAATTCAAGATTGATTATATTTGATCTTGATGTTTACTGTTATGTACGTTTGATTATATGTTTCAAGATTGTTTGATCTTGATGGTTTTTATTTTTTTGGAAAAATTGCTCCCATAAATCCCAACTTTTCCTCGTCCGCCGAAAATAATCCCAACTTTCGTTTATTATCTATTGCACCGAACTTTGGGGGGTATTAATTTTTGTTGCACCCAACTTACCTGCAACCGGTTAAACCGGTCAACATTTGTGTGTTACATTGTTTATGGACACGTGTCACTACATGAATGGTCAAATTAAAAAAAAATTTAAAAAAAAAAAACAAAATTCAAAAAAAAAAAAAAAAAAAAAACAAAATTCAAAATTCAAAAAAAAAAAAAAGAAAACCCAGCCACCCCTTAACGGCAGTGGGGGAAGGGGGCTGAAACGGCGGGGAAGGGAGGCCGGATTCAGGTCGGAAATGAAGGCGAAGGGGGCGGAAACGACAGGGAGGGGGAAACGGCGAAAACGACGGGGAAGGGGATGGGGAAGGGGAAGGGGATTGGGGTCGGAAAACGGCGGGGTGAGGGGAGTGACGGAGGAAATAGGGGGTGGGGGAGGGGTTTTCGGGGGTGGGGAAAGGGAAAGGGGGAGTTTTGAGGGAAGGGGGAGGGTTGAGCGGCGGTTTCCGGGAGTGAGGGAGGGGTTTTCGGGGGTGGGGGAAGGGAAAGGGTGGGTTTCGAGGTAAGGGGAAGGTTGGGCGGCGATTTCCGGCAGCAGGGGAGAGGTTTCCGGCAGCAGGGTGGCGGTTTCCGGCAGCTTGGTGGGGGTGGGGGTGTGGTGTGTGGTGGTCGGCTGCTGGTATGGGGTGGTTTGTGGGGTTTTTATTTTTTTTTTTTTAAATTTTTTTTTGTTTTATTTTTTTTTAAAAAAAAAAAAATTTAAGCCAATCATACGCTGACACGTGGCTAGGTGACCTGCTACATCAGGTTAGATGACCTGTTGGGTGCAACGAAAATTAATACCCCCTAAAGTTGGGTGCAATAGATAATAATCAAAAGTATGGATTAATTTGGGCGGACGAGGCAAAGTTGGGATTTATGGGAGCAATTTTTCCTATTTTTTTTATTATTATTTTAATTTTCAACAAGTTACAAAACATGTGACATCTTTACCTACCAAAATCGGTTACCAACAGGTTAGGGACCAATAGAAGAAGATCCCTCACAAAGAACCGACCAAGGATTATAAGAATCAATTTTTTCAGAATAATTTCGTTTCGGCAAAAAATAGGTGGAGTAAAGGGAGACTATTTTTTTTTTCAGATATTTTTTACCACATCATATGAGTTAATGCAATGAAGAAGGCTAGAGCGGCGGAGCAAGAGGGTGAGAAAGGAAAAACCAATAGCAGTGAGTTCTTCGTCTGCGGACGATGATGATGATATTTTGCCGGACTACAGTCCGGCGGTGATACCACCTGTTATTTGTAGGAGCGAACCTCATGGCACAACCAATGCCATCCCCATCATTCTCGACGTCCAAGAACTTGTTGAAAATGATTTCTGTTATGGTGGTTGGGCGACGAAAATCGGTGGCTAGGGACTGGGAGGTGGTTGTTCGGTGGTAGGCTGGGGAGAAGGGCCACCAACATGGCTGGTGGGCGTGGCGGCTGGTTGTTTTGGATTTTTTTAATTTTTTCTTTTTAGTTTCTTTTTCTTTTTTTTTAATTTTTTTTTAAAAATTATAAACCAATCAAGTATTGACACGTGTTGGGTAGCCTAGAATAATGGGTGGTTGACTTTTGTTGATCGGTTTGGGATTGAAGAAAGAAAACACATATGAAAGTTGGGATCATTCCAAAATAATCGAAAGTTGGGATTATTTAAAGTAAATTGGGCAAAGTTGGAATTATTAAAGTGTATTTTTCCAAAATAGTAAATAAATAAACATGTATGTAACCCTGTTCGCTCAATCCCATCATGCTTGATATGCTCATTCTACCTGTCTTCTCTTTATTTCAACCTCACTATTTGCCATATAAAAATGGGTCATATTAGGGCCAATCCAAAGAAAAGCCAACACAAACAACAAAGTACAAATCAGCAAAAGCTGAGTACATATGCACTAATAGGAATTTTCATAGTAACATAAATATCCTAGCAGTAGACAATGAAAAATTAAATAGATAAATAAATAAAACTTGTTTGCCATTCAATGCAAGTCAACTTACCTTTGACTCATGACTCTTCTTTAATTTGTTAATATACTAGTTTTGTGCCCGTGCGATACTCGGATTGTTTATGTAATATGCATGTAATTTTAAATAATAATAATATTGGTGAAAAACAGTTCTTGACCTGTAACCTGAAATAGTGACCCTGCCCGAAATGACTCCACGTGGTAGTTGAGGGGTAAGAAGGTGGTAACTTTTGATGTTTTTGAAAATAGAAGGTGATAATTTTCAAAAAAAAAAAAAATACAAGGTGGTAATTGCTAAAATGGACATAACAGAAGGTGGTAATTGTCAAATTTTCCTTCGGATTTTGAACTTCAAAATAATTAGTACCCACCCCAACCTATCAAGGTTATTCCGTGATTGTAATGTTTACAGAAATGCTATATGGGTTAAGTATAGGATAATCCTTTTTCTTCAAGTGGTACACACCAAATTTCTTCTCCAATGACTGTCGTGCCATCAAATCTCACCACGGCTAAGATGACCTTTCAATCGCGGAGTAGGCTGATACCTCAGCTTGCTGTCTTCAAGTTCATGTTAAGGAACTTTAGTTCTTGTTAGAGAACTTAGTTCTTGTTAAAGAACTCTTAGCTTCTTCTTCTTTGTTTAACTTTCTTTATAAAGATCTCTTCATGCCTTCTTAGTTCAAGTTACTTCTTCCATCACCACGATCAACTTCACCTAAACTAATCAAACACTAAAACCTTTATTAGTTGAGTTTGCATTAGTTTAAGTTCAATATCATCAAAACCTTTTAGTTTCAACAACGTATCGAGTTATCAGTACAAGAGCTAGTGGATAATGTTCGACCACCAGATGAACAGGAGTTATATTTGGGTATTATTATGATCCATTGCTGGCGCTAAAATGGATAGAAGACAATGGTATCAGTCTGGCTAGTGATTATCCTTTTACTGGGCTTGTTCAACAAGGTCGACGCAAAAAATCGGTAAGCGTGTTTCTTTCCTACTATCTGGAATGTGTTAGAAATTATGAATTTGAGAATATGTATTATAATACTAACAAAATTAAATTTCATTAGGGAGGAGTCATTTTTTGGATCAAGGGTGTTGAAAATTAATACTAACAAAATTAATATGTATTATAATACTTATTTAGAATCTCATTCTCGCTAGAATGCTTGCGTTCAACATCATTGCTTCGAATTATGATTGTACCCTAAAGAAATTTAGATTTGTAAGTATTCTAACATGTGTAAGTTAACATTAGTTAATATTTACATATTATTTATATACTTATATCTAACTATTATATTAGTTTGGAGGCTTATGATCAATATCGACCTTATGTAATAATACGATTGTTATTACTTGAATCACTTTACTTCAACAAATCTATTTGAATTACACTATAATATATGTGTGATGGCAATTAACAAATAACATGATTTTTTTTTTCTTTGAAGAATTAACAAATAACATGATTTAAGGATTATAAATTTTTTTTAATTATTATGTTTATGATCCATACAAAGGTTAGCTTTTGCTATTTATAGAGCTATTACAACAATTGATTTCTCTAGAATTATAGATACAACGGACTTCTAACTAATTATGTTATAGTGAACTATGAATAATTTCTACTAGCTAGGATTTAAATGATTATTCAAATCAATGCTTTTGTTGATTTTCTCCAATGATTAGCAATTCAGTCTATTTATATATTTAGTTTTACTGAACACTCATGCACTAATCTTGGTTTATATATATGTCTTTTTAGTTTGATGAAAATGGTTAGAGACTAAAATCTTACTCCGGCTATCCAATTATACAAGGATAGATAGACAACATGATAGTGAGTTTGTTTTACTTTTTTCAATATTATCTGTCTAATAAGTAATTATATTGTTTTGGTCAATATATAATAAAATGATACATTTTGAAGAGATTTGCTGGGCTTATTGGATAATCGACTGGCTGCAATTTATGTATTTTCAAAAGTTTGATGCACGTATGTTAGTTGAAACGATTAATACAAGAGGGGGTGAATTGTATGTGAGTTCTTATTGACTACTTTTGCGGAATGATAAAACAATGCATATAGGAACTTGCAAAGACACACAGATTTGTTATTGCTAGTTTATTGCTTTGTAAAGTGTGGCTGATGAGGACGTGAAGTCTGGGGATAGTAGTGGGCAGATCTTTGTGGTTTCCAAAATAATTGATTAGATTTTTGATGAATAATATCACTAGGTGAAAATATCAATTGGCCACCGGTTCAAAACCCCCCTACGCCACCGGTTTTGAACCGGTGGTCAGTTGGGGGGTGGCAATACTCAGTTGAAAAGGCCACCGGTTCAAAACCGGTGGCAAAATTAAGTATTGCACCGGTTAGCCGGTGGCAATAGTCGTTCCCGCAATATTTTTTTTTTGTATTAACAACTATTGCCACCGGTTAACCGGTGGCAATGAACATATATATATATATATATATATATATGTTGTTTTTTTTACTTGAAATATAACTGAACAATCAAATAAAAAAAAATGAAAGCATCTAAATATAAATCGAACAATATCATTCAATTTAATCGAAAAATTACAACATTTAATTAAAAAAAAATTTCCAATATAATCCAACAATTACATCAAATAAATCAGTAAAAAAAATTACAATATAAATCATAAAAAATTACAACATCAAAATCAAAAAAACCCCATACAACATCTAAATCAAAATCTTGATTCTTCACTTTCACATCCAAATCAATATACCTGCATCAATTAAAACAAATATATAAATTGAATAATAAAAAAAAAAGAACACTAATCTCGGAATTAAAAAAAAAAAACAGAACTCTAATCAGTTTAAATTAAGCTGATGAAAAAAAAAGAACACTAATCTCGGAATTAAAAAAAAAAAAAAGAACACTAATCAGTTTTTTAAAACCCAGAAAAAAATCCAAAAAAAAAAGATAAATATCCTAAAAAACACATAAATCATAAATTATTAAAACTAAAAAAAAAAATTGCGAAAAAAACCCAAAAATCATGCATGTACCTATAAACTGTCGAAAATCAATCACAATTAAACGCAAATCAATCAAACCCGGCAAATCAATTAACCCCAAAACTTTCGAAAATCAATTAAACCCAGAAATTTCGAAAATCAATTTCGAACAATATTACAACAATCAAATCCATAAAAATCAAGGCATTTACCAAACATAATCAAACACATAAACCCTTACCTTGAATAATTAAACCTAAAAACATGCACAAATCAAGGCGAAAAGTGGTGTTGATGATGTAGATCTGTCGGTGTTGTTGATGTTGGTGTTGCTGGTGTGGTGGTGGCGTGGTGGTGATTTCGTGGGTTGATGGTGGCGAAGGAGGAGAACGGAGGAGAGAGGACGAGAGGGAACAGAGAGGGAGAGAGATCGAGAAGGAGAGAAGGAGAGAGAGAGAGATCGAGAGAAGGAGAAAGAGAAGGAGGAGAGGGAAGAGATGAGAGAGAAAGAGAAGGAGGAGAGGATGAAGGAGAAGAGGGGAGAGGGGATCGGAGTTGAGGTCGAAAGAGAAGGTGGAGATCAGAGATGGATGATGAGTTTGGTTGAGGGAGAGGAGAGAGAAGAGATGAAACGGCTGGTGGGAGAAGAAATGGTAGGGTTTGGGGTATATAAAGGGCCGGTTTTTTTTTTTTTTTATTTTTTTTTAATATACTTAGTTATTGCCACCGGTTCAAAACCGGTGGCCTTTCAAATTTTTGCCACGGGTTTGGTTGAACCGGTGGCAATAACTCTTTGCCTCATCCCGCCACTAATTTTTGCCGCGGGTTTTCAAAAACCGGTGGCCAATGAGCGTTGTATTTTTCAATTTTTCTACTAGTGAATTGTTGCAGGCCGAGGACGTCTATGATATTGTCTTTTTGTAAACAATGATGAAATTGCAGTTATTTCGTTTGGTCAGCGATTGTTCTATGATCTGCCGTCTCACTAAAAATTCTACAATGTCATTCTTTAAAAATGACACCACAATATAATGGCGTGGCGAAATCTAATTGGCCCGTATTTAGTATTCTTATTTTAATTTTGAATTATTTTAAGGAAAATTTGATTTAAATAATCCAACCTTTAACGTATTTATTTTTAATAATCCAACCTTTTAATTATTCTACAATAATCCAAGCTTTGGGGGGTGTTTTATTTTATTAGGCCAAAATGACCTTCTACCTGTTCCTCAGGTAACTCTTTTTTTTCTTTCAATTTTATAACAAAAAAAAAGATTTAAAAAAACTTTTAAAAAAAAACATTCCCAAATAATCCTAACCACCACTTCCACCTCCTTTTCCTTCACCTTCAACGTCCCCTTCCTTAACCACCCCATCCCTTGCCGCCGATCTCCCTCCCCTCACCCCAATGCAAGTGCTCATGAATTACTTGCTTTAAAGTCTGCCATTGATTGATCACTTCCATAAAAATTCCCAATATAACCCAAATTTCTTCTCTCCCACACTAACAAACCTTCAAATCAAGCTCCCAAGATCCAATTTTTCAGAAAACCACAACCAAGATAATTCCTTGGTTTTTGCAAATCAAGATAACAACTTTGACTTTCCAATTGAAAATAAACAACCCCAATTACAAATTAGAAACATAAACAAATCAATCCTGGCAGATTTCTGCAAATTCTTGTCTCAACTCAGAAGAACAAAAAACACCCAAAACCCAAATTGACAATCGAGAAGAGGGGGGGGGGGGGGGAAGGGAAGGGCTGAGGTTTCTTGGTGTCGAGGGAGGGTGCGCGGGGTGAGATACGCGTGGATGAGGTGGCTGGAAATTGATAAGATTTTTGGACGGGTGACCAGAATTTCGAGAAGGGATGGGAAATGAAAGTGGTTTGGAGTTGTTCGTGGAAGGAATGAGGAAGGGGAAGTGGTAAGGGGAGGTTGGCAGGGAAGGGGAGCTCGCCGGAAATGGGAGCAGGCCTATATTCATGGGGGGTAAAGCCAGTGGCGGATCCAGGATTTCCGTCCTTGTGAGTCACCCTGAATAATTGATCACCTGTAAAAGAAAAAGAAAAAAAATTCGAATCCAAAAATACTAACAAAAATATATATATGACAACCACCTTCATTTCAATCATTCAATCAAACAAAAATAATCCATACTACAACCAAATAGTACCTAAATAATTCATCTTACAAACTAAAAGTACTACAAATAATATATTAAAAGATCGAAAACCATCGCTAACAAATGCATCACCTCCAAATGCATTTTCATCCTTGAATAAGTAACAAATGAAACAATAGGCAGCATCCTTTTCCACACTATATTCAAGCCAAGAACCCCAAGTTTCAAACCACTTAACACAAAATCGACGTTTTTTAGGGGCAATGAGTCTTTGAGGAAATACATGGTTTTTAGGTTGGCATGGCCCTTTTTGAATGTAAGTTCTCCTCACTAAGTCTCTATCATCAGGATGGAAATCACTCATCTTTCTTCTCAATCCCGGGTCGTGAGGAAGATTGGCAAGATCATTTTCACTTAATCTAACACCATCTCCCGAAGCATTAAGAGGACTAGAGTGTTCCACTTCATTTTGAGGGGAGTTGTGAGTGGAATTTTGAGGAGAGTTGTGAGTGGAATTATGAGGTGATCTTTGAGGGGAAATTTGAGGTGAATTGTGTATGGGAGAGGTATGTTGTTCACTAGTATGATGTGGAGTGGAAATTTGTTCATTTGGAGAAGAATTTTGTTGACTAGGAGGATGAGGATTACATTTAGCAAAGAAACTAGCGATATTCTGCATTTTATTTGGAGTACGTTTCCGCTTCATTCTGAAAATCATTTAAGCAAATAAGCAATTGCAAAAAAAAAAACAACAATTCATTTATACAATCATATATACACATTACACAATTTCAGTTCATTTGAATACACATAATACATTCAAATATCAATCAATTAAATCTGAATCAAATGACCACCTAATCAACAATTTTGCATTTCAACACCTCAAATCCATACCACAAATCCACAATGAACAACATTACAAAATTTACAACAAGCAACAAGGCCAACAATGACTGAAATTATAATTTATAAATGACTGAAAATCTGAAATTATAATTAATTAAGTAATTAACACAAAAATGAACAACAAATCAACAATTCAGATCAATTTAATCAATCAAATGACTAAAATTATACAAATTTATAATTAACAAAACAAATTAAAAGATGTAAATTAATAAATACCTTGCTGCTTGCCGCCTGCTTCACTGCTGTGATTCGGTGGTCTGTGGTAGACAGACGGCTCACGGCTGGCGTAGATCTGAGATTCCGAGGGGTGACGGCGCCGTCCAGTCGGGCAGTCGGCCAAGGGATGAACGACGAAGCACACGATTGACGATTCCACCAATGAAGTGAATGAACTGGTGGTTTGAAGTTTGAACAACGAAGGGGACGAACGGATGAAGTGATGAACGTGTGAAGACTGAAAGGAAGGTTGCTCCGGCGTGGTTGGCTGCTCCGGCGAAGTAGCGGCGCCGCGAGATTGCGAGAGAGGGATTTAGGGTTGTGAGGTTTCCGTTGTTTCTTTCACGCGTTTCCTTTTGGGCCTTTGTGCTTTCAGCCGTTCTTTCTTGTTTCTTTTGTTTTTTCTTTTTTTTTTTTTTTTTTTTTTTTTTTTTTTTTTTGGCACTGCTAAGTCACGTGACCCAGTGTGCACACATGTAGGTCCGCCACTGGGTAAAGCCGTAAAGGGAAGAAGAAGAAAGGGAAAAAGATTTTTTTTTTTTAAGTTATGTTTTTTTTTTAATTATTTTTTTTGGACAAATGAAAACGCAACACGTGTCAGGTGACCTGCTGTTTTAGGTTAGATGACCTGTTTAGCTTAATAAAGTAGAACACCCCCAAAGCTTGGATTATTGTAGAATAATCAAAATGTTGGATTATTAAATATAAATACATCAAAGGTTGGATTATTTAAATCGAATTTTCCTTATTTTAAAACATCTATAATGTATTAAAATTGTATTTATATTACATATTCTTTTTAATACATGTATTTTTTAAAAATACATAATCATAAACATGAAAGTCCCTTTATGCCCCTGTTGTTTCACCGCACCAAGCCACCAACATCAAGTTCCAAACCACAGACTACCATCTACTCGTAATGGTGCAACCACCGCTGCACCACCTAGCAGCAGACGAACCACCTCCAACCGCTGGACAACACGCCAGCCACCAGTACCCCTCTCCCCACTTCAACCACTACCCCGCTGCAACAACCACAAGCTTGCCGCATCTCCGCAATCAATCACCACTAGTCTGCCGCATCCTGAAGTACACCCCTCAATCAATTAACAGTACACCTCCCTGCTCGCAAACGCGTAAAAGCGCACCCTTTTCCGTCACCAACCCACAACCACCGCCACCTTCAAACCACACCTCACTAACAACACCAAAACGCAACAACAATTGCGACCATTAAAACCTCTAATCCACCATCAATTACAACAATTGGCTACTCAATGACAACAATTACGTCCTCCAATCGCAGCGCCCATAACCACCACCTTCAATCCACGCTTCTTCAACAACACCAAAACGCAGCGGTAATTACGACAATTCCGACCCAATTAAAACCTCCAATATCATCAATTACAACAATTTGCTACCCAATTACAACAATTCCGACCTCCAATAGCATCAACAACTTCGAATTGTGGTCCAATTGAAGGTCATGAAGGTGTAAGTTAAGTGTCTGATACATTATTTCCTGGTACATCCGTACATCACAGACCACTTCTTTTAACGACTAGCAGGCTTGCACTGAGCGACAATGACGATGCTGTGACAGGTTTGCACTGAGCGACAATGACGATGCTGTGACAGGTTTGCATCCATGTTGCCCACAAAACCTCTCGATTTACAGGGAGATATAAATGTGCATGGGAAGAATAAAGACACAGATATAAATTGATGATAGAATTTTACTAGGAAGGAATTTTCCGCCAGACCAACTATTGAAATGTAAAAATTATTTATGGATGGGTTCCTTCACAATAATAAATCGATGTGAATGTAATTTTCACAGCTTGGATTATGTATCTTGGATAATCTAGGCGTTTTTTGTGAAATTTTCAGAGTTGTCTGAGAAGGTCTTCCAATGTTATGGGATTGCTTCATGCTTGTAAAATAACCTTGTTTACCTTACCTTGAATATTTTCATCTTGATCTATAAGTGGTGTTAGTGGTCGATTGGAATCTACTCCATTGATGTACTATGCACTACTACACTCCATCATGCTGTATGAAAATCATTAATCACAATCAACTTCACCATTATAATGTATGGAGTACCCGTAATAATCAATTTTATTTAAACAACGAAACATTTAAAAATTGAGCTCATCAACTATTATGAATTGTTTTTTAATCATAAAAAATACTCTAAATCATACCAGTACCACAAATAAATCAACATCATAAATCATACCTTGATGAGCAAGTAATAGCGATATGAATTTAGCCTATTTAAGTCAAGTTAAAAAAATAACATCAATCAAGATATACTATTATAACTTTATATTAGTTAATGATAAAATGAAGATAATTTATTTTTGGAAAATATTTTGTCCAAACAAAATACATAATCCATAAAAATAATTATCACTAATAATTCAGAATAATCCAGAAACAATAAGGCCAAAATTTAGGAAAGAATAGAACTTGAGCTACAAGAAATACCATAAACTAATTCAATAATCCTTAAAATCCAAGGAAATTTAATTCACACCGACTAAAAAATTAAACCTTATATAAACGCCCTAACTTTGATTATTCTTCTCCACAATTTAATTTTCATTCACTCTTTATTTTCTCTCCTTAATTACACTCTCCTATTATCAATCCATCAACCAACGTTCGTAACAACAACAATGTCTACTACCTCTACAGCATCAATGGAGTCCTCCTCTCCCAAATCAACCCCGGCCGACACGAGTTGTTACCATCCTAATAACCAGGAAAGTCGAAGTACGTATGCGTACCCTGACTACGATTGGATTCCTGTACTCGACTTACCACCATCAAACCAAACTCAAGAAACTCAATATAGTTACGGTCAACCAATATATCCAGGGATTCCTGTTTCTCATCATCAATATTACTCAACTTATGTCTACCAAGTTCAACCGTCGCCTATGGCTGTTTTAGCTTCACAAGTCTACGTCCTTCAACCCGCTCCTTCTATGATGTTTATTCCTCGAGTTGAGTATCAGTATTGCTGCTGCTGCTGTGACGCGTTAAGGATGGTATCCAGGACTTGAGATTAAAGAGTTGTACTGAACTCGATTTATTTGATTTGATTATGTACGTTCGTTAGATGATATTATTGTTAATTTGTTATAGTTTATTTTCTTGTATTGTGGTTTTAATTAGTTATGTATGTAACGTAGTAATACTATTATTAGTAATTTAAGATTGATTGGGTTTCCTCAAAAAAAAAAAAAAAAAAAAAAGATTATTGATTAATTGATTTGATCTTGATGTTTACTTTTATGTACGTTTGATGATGTTTCATAAATATATATTCGTATGATTTAATTTTATTTTGGAACAAATTCAAGTGGAGTCTTTAGTATCTGGGGTATGTATAATGTGAAACATGCATATCCAAACTTGAAATTTACAAGTATTGACTATCTTGATTTAATATTTGTGATAGTGATTATAATTTTAATAAGTAATTAATGCATCTATCATTCCATTGATAATTTATCTCATCAATCGAATAGTTTCATCAGCGGCTTATCTGAATTAAGTAAAAAAAATTAATGGATTTCTTTTATTGAACATTAGTATATAAATTATTAATTATTTGGTCCCTCTTTAAAAGATTAAAGTGGAAATAGCATCCCGAATTAATAGTTTAATACTCTAAAATCATAGAACTTTTTTTGTTTGACAGGGAATATCAATTTCATTAATAGTTAATCATAAGACATCTAATAATCCACCGCTTCAAGCTCAACTCGAGAAGTAATTTTTCATGTCTTAAGGAGTTGATGATGACAAGACCTAAACCCACGTATAAAATAAAAATCTCAAGTGGTGATAACAAAGTAGAAAAACAAAATAAACCAAAGTATTTGTAAAAAAAAAAAAAAAAAAAAAAAAAAAAAAAAAAAAAATTTAAGTAAAGAAAGTGTCGGATATTAGGGCTTGTTCACTTTAACTTAATTTCAGTTTAGTTCAGCTCCTCATTTTCTTCTCTCATAAAATATTCATTTTGATCAGCTCTATTCAGTTCATCAGTTTAGTTTAGCTTCACTCAGTTCATTTCAGCTCAGTAAATGTGAACAGGCACTTAGTCTTATTTTTATGAAAAAATAGACTACTCCAGCCTAAATAATCTAGAAAACTAAAATGCTAGAAGAGAATAGAGAAAAAGGGAGAAAAGAAGGTAGGTTGATTACATAGTATTTTATACAGAGTATTAGTTATGTTTGCATCTTTAAAGTATTATATATCTTACAAATAATACCTCAAAATTACGTACAACTAATATTTAACGGAGGTAGAAGAAATTACTAATGTGAGATTATATTGTTTATGTTTGCATGTCTTTGATTTAACATAACCATTAGGTCCATTATGAATTACTAGTACTAGCTACCTCGTCATAATTTAGGGGTTCCAATTTTCGGCCAATGATAAAGAGA
Organism: Chenopodium album; assembly: GCF_948465745.1. Lineage (NCBI taxonomy): Eukaryota > Viridiplantae > Streptophyta > Magnoliopsida > Caryophyllales > Amaranthaceae > Chenopodium > Chenopodium album. The sequence continues at coordinate 7,625,255 of NC_137855.1, forward strand.
ATTGCCTCTGTAGTTCTCTAAACACCAAAAAAAGGCACTTTTTTGCAGAGCTATCAATTTGGGTATTCAAGTCGAGTTTGGGTCGGATCAAATTAGGTCTCGGGTTAAATCAGGATCGATTATGTTGGGTCAATCTAACTTCAAATCAGGTTCAGGTTGGGTCAATTTCAGTTCAAGTAATAATGGGTCGTTCACCTTTTCGGATATAGGTCGGGTTTAATTCGAGTTAAAATCAGATCGGGTTCAATTTCAGGTTCGGGTTGTGTTGAGTCAGGTTTGAATGGGTTAACACTTAACAAGATGGTACATTCGGGTTCAGGTTAGTGTTGAGTCGGGTTCTGGTTCAAGTTCAATTCTAATAAATATCGATGTGGCCAAGTTGAATTATATAATTACGCCTTTCATTATTTGTTAAAGTATCATCAAGATTTTATTAAACCTATACACAAGTAATAGAGAACAAAAGTTATATAAGCTGGACAAAAGATTTTATTAAATCGGATTGAGGGTTTACAGAATTATACCAGTATATAAGCTGAATAAAAGGTATAGAAAATTTTATTAAACCTTCCATGACTTGGGTACATGTTTTAATTGGGTCGGGTACAAGTACAAATTTTGATTGTTTTCGGGTAAGCAGATTAAATTGGTTGACGGTTACTATAAGGTTGGGGGCAGGTTCAGGTTCAGGTCATAAACTATTAGATCAAATGGGTTTTCGGTTAAGATCAGGTCAGGTTCAAATTAGGATACAGGTCATTAGTTTCACCCCATTGTTCGAGTACAGGCTGGGTTTAGATCTTTGTCCGTTAAGGTCGGGTCAGTTTTTGACAGCTCTAGCTATAATCCACACTTTTTGGGGAAATTTTGAGATTTTGGGGCCCGGTGGAAAAAAGTGTTGAGACCCTGGAGGATATATCTCGGGGTCATATAATGCCGTTTGAAACCATATATGATCATTATATGGTGTCATAAATGTACGTGGTAGGCTCGAGTTTACGAAATCAATGCAAGCTATGAATGAATAAAATGACCTTTAAGGGCATATTGGATGGTTCTACCGACCCAATTGGACACCCGGAGGGTATTAGGGACCATGGTAAACATCTCGGAAATTTTTATTTCCGGGCGAAAAAAGGTCAAAAAATTACAAAATCGAAGGTTATAATCCATGCTTTTTGAAAAAAATTGAGATTTCAGGGCCCGGTGGAAAAAAGTGTTGAGAACCTAGGGGAAATAACTCGGTATCATATAATGCCGTTTGAAACCATATATGATCATTATACGTTGTCATAAACGACCGTGATAGGCTTGAGTTTACGAAATCGGTGCAAATTGTGAATGGGTAAAATGACCGTTTCAGTTTATATTGGATGGTTCCACCGACCCAATTGAACTTATGGAGAGTATTAGGGACCATGGTAAACATCTCGGAAATTTTAATTTACGGGCGAAAAAAGTCAAAAAAAATTACAAAATCGAAGTTTATAATCCACGTTTTTTGATGAAATTTTGAGATACCCTAGGGGATATATCTCGGTGTCATATAATGGCGTTTGAAACCATATATGATCACTACATGTTGTCATAAACGTCCGTGGTAAACTTAAGTTTACGAAATCACTACAAGTTGTGAACGGGTAAATTAAAATGACCCTTTAAGGGCATATTAGATGGTTCCATTGACCCAATTGGACTCCCGGAGAGTATTAAGGACCATGGTAAACATCTCGTCAATTTTTATTTCCTGGTGAGGAAAGGTCTAAAAATTACAAATTTAAAGGCTATAATCCACGCTTTTTGATGCAATTTTGAGGTTTCAGGACCTGGTGGCAAAAAACCTTGAGACCCCTTAGGGTACATCTCGGGGTCACATAATGTTGTTTGAAACCATATATGATCATCATATGTTGTCATAAATGTCCGTGGTAGGCTTGAGTTTATGAAATCACTGCAAATTATATTGTAAACGGGTAAAATGACAGGTTAAGGGTATATTGGACGGTTCCACCAACCCAATTTTACTCTCGCAGGATATAAGGGACCATGGTAACTCGACAATTTTTATTTCCGGGATAAAAAAGGTCAAAAAATTACAAAATCGAAGATTATAATCTACGCTTTTTGAGGAAATTTTGAGGTTTCGGGGCCCGATGGCGAAAAGTCTTGAGACCCTAGGGGATACATCACAGGGTCATATAATGACGTTTGGAACCATATATGACCATTATAGGTAATAAAAAAATGTCCGTGGTAGGCTTCAGTTCACCAAATCGGTGCATGTTTTGAACGGGTAAATTGACCGTATTTAGGCAAATTGGATGGTTCCACCCACTCAATTGGACTCCCGGAGAGTATTAGGGACCATGGTAAACATCTTTTCAATTTTTTTATTTTCAGGCGAAAAAAGGACAAAAAATTTCAAAATTGAAGGTTATTATCCACGCTTTTTGAGGAAATTTTGATGTAAAAGGTTCCGGTGGCGAAAAGTCTTGAGAGCCTAAGGGATACATCTTAGGATCATATAATGACGTTTGGAACCATATATGACCGTTATAGGTTGTAAAAATGTCCGTGGTAGGCTTCAGTTCACGAAAATCGGTGCAAGTTTCAAACGGATAAATTAACCGTTTTCAGGCAAATTGTATGGTTCCACACGCCAAATTGGACTCCCGGAGGGTATTAGGGATGGTAAATATCTTCTAAATTTTCATTTCCCCGCGAAAAAAGGACAAAAGATTCCAAAATTGAAGGCTATTATCCACGTTTTTTGAGATAATTATTGATGTTACAGGGCCTGGTGGCGAAAAGTCTTGAGACCCTATGAGATACATATCATCTTAGGGTCATATAATGATGTTTCGAACTATATATGACAATTATAGGTTGTCAAAGATGTATGTGGTAATCATCAGTTCACGAAATCGCTGCAACTTTCGAACGAGTAAATTTACCGTTTTTAGGCAAATTGGATGGTTCCACCCACCCAATTGGACTCCCGGAGGGTATTAGGGACCATGGTAAACATCTCGTAAATTTTTATTTACCCGCGAAAAAAGGACAAAAAATCTCAAAATTGAAGGTTATTATTATCTACGCTTTTTGAGGAATTTTTGATGTTACGGGGCTCGGTGGCGAAAAGTCTTGAGACCCTAGAAGATACATCTTAGGGTCATATAATGACGTTTGGAACCATATATGACCATTATAGGTTGTCAAAAATGTCCGTGATAGGATTCAGTTCACGAAATCGGTGCAAGTTTCAAACAGGTAAATTGATCGTTTTAATGCAAATTGGATGGTTCCACACGCCCAATTAGACTCCCGGGGGATATTAGGGACCATGGTAAACATCTCGGCAATTTTTATTTCCGGGCCAAAAAAGGTCAAAAAATTGCAAATTGAAAGATATTATCCACGTTTTTTGAAGAATATTTGATGTTACGGGGCCCGGTGGCGAAAAGTTTTGAGATCTTAGGGGATACATCTTAGGGTCATATATATAATGACGTTTATTGGAACCATATATGACTATTATAGGTTGTCAAAAATGTCCGTGGTAGTTCACGAAATCGGTGTAAGTTTCGAACGGGTATATTGACCATTCTAAGGGAAATTGGATGGTTCCACCCACCTAATTGGACTCCCGAAGGATATTAGGGACCATGGTAAATTTTACAGCAATTTTTATTTTCGGACGAAAAAAGCTCAAAAATTTCCAAAATTGAAGGCTATTATCCACGTTTTTTTTCGAAATTTTTGATGTTACGGGTCCTGGTGGCGAAAAGTCTTGAGACCTTATGGGATACATTTTAGGGTCATATAATGACGTTTGGAACCATATATGACCATTGTAGGTTGTAAAAAATGTCCGTGGTAGGCTTCAATTCACGAATTGTTGCAAGTTTCGAACGGGTAAATTGACCGTTCTAAGGCAAATTGGATGGTTCCACCCACCTAATTGGACTCCCAGAGGGTATTAAGGACCATGGTAAATTCTACAGCAATTTCAATTTTCGGATGAAAAAAGCTCAAAAATCCCAAAATTGAAGGCTATTATCCACGCTTTTTTAGAAATTTTTGATGTTACGGGTCCTGGTGGCGAAAAGTCTTGAGACCTTAGGGGATAGATTTTAGGGTCATATAATGATGTTTGAAACCATATATGACCATTGTAAGTTGTCAAAAATGTCCGTGGTAGGCTTTAGTTTACGAAATCGGTGCAAATTTCGAACTGGCAAATTGACCGTTTTAAGGAAAATTGGATGGTTCCACCCGTCCAATTGGAATCCCCGAGGGTAATAGGGAACATGCACTACAAGAAAACACGGCTTTTCCGATGGAATCATTCCGATGGCCATCAAAAACCATCGGAATTCCTATGGCTTTTAAAACCATCGGAAATTTCCCATGGTTTTAAAAGCCATCGGAAATTTCCGATGGTTTTAAAAAAATTCCGATGGATCAAGCCGTTGGAAATTTCCGACGGCACTAATATGCATCGAAAAGTGTATTATCGATGGATTTTCCTATGGCTTAAGCCCTCGGAAATTTCCGATGATTGTAAAAACCGTCGAAAAATATCTACTTTCCTATGGCTTTTAAAACCATCGGAAATTTCCCATGGTTTTAAAAGCCATAGGAAATTTCCGATGGTTAAAAACCATCGGAAAATAGATCACTACTAGAAAACAGGCTAATTCCGACGGAATGGTTACGACGGACTCGAAATTCCGTCGGAAAAAGCAAAATTTCCGACGGATTTTTGTTCCGTCGTATATTTCCGACGAATTAAACATTTCCGTCGGAAATCCGTCGGAAATTTCCGACGGATTTTTAATCCGTCGGAATAAATGTTAATTCCGACGGAATTTTCCGTTGTAAATTACAATTTCCGACGGATTTGTAATCCGTCGGAAATTTCCGACGGAAAATTCCGTCGTAAAATAATTTTTAAAAAATTTAAAACTGCCTAACAAACCCTAAATTCACCCCTTCTCCTCATTTCCCCCTCTCCTCATTTCCGCCTCCCTTTCTAATTTTCCCCCTTCTCTGCAACTTCCTCTTTCCTCTTCTTCGTCCCCCGTCCCCTCTTCTCTTCATTCCTTCTCTTTCCTCTTCTTCGTCCCCTCTTCTCTTCTCTTTCCGTTCTCCTCATTCTCTTCTCTTTCCGTTCTCCTCCTTCTCTTCTCTTTCCGTTCTCCTCCTTCTCCTTCTCACTCCTTTCTCTTTCCACCGCCGACACTACCACCCGCGCGCCGCCACAAGATCGAACAACATACCACCGTCATCAACAACACACCATCTTCATCAACAACACATCAACGACATCAACAGCAACTCAGCACCGACATCAACAACAACCACCGAATTCACCCTTTCTCTCTCTTCTCATGATTTTTTTAAAGGTTTTTGGGTCAAATTCGACCATGAAAACTCTAGATCTAGAGTTTTTATGGTCGAATTTGGCCTCTTAAACCCAATTTCGAGGTTATGTGTGGTCTAATTAAGGTATGTATTTCGTGTTTTTCAATTTTGATGGTATTTGTTGTTTGTCGGATTTTTTTTACAATTAATGGTGGTGGGTGGTGGCTGTTGGAGATCGTGTTTGGGGGCTTGGGGGTGGATTTTAATTTTTTTTCTTTTTTTTTGGTTAATTTCTGATTTGTGATGATTTTGGGTGGTGGCGGTGGTGATTTATGTGGGTGGTGGGGTGGTAGATCTGGTTAGGTAGGTGGTTGTGGCGGTGGTGGTTGTAGATGGGTAGTCTGATTAAGTAGGTGGCGGTGGTGATTTAAGTGGGTGGTGGGGTGGTAGATCTGGTTATGGTGTGGGCTGGTGATACGGTGGATGGGGTTGGGTGTGGGTGTGGTGAGGGTTTGGCTTGTTGTGTGAGGTAGGGATAGGTGGTGTGGGGTGACGGCTTGCGGCGGTGGTAGGGGTGGCTGTGCGTTTTTTTTTTGTTTTTTTAAAAGCATTTTCCGACGGAAATTCCGTAGGAAATTCACGACGGAATTCAGTCCGTCGGAAGTTTCCGACGGATTTTTCCGGCACCGGAATTACCTCCGTCGACGGAAAATTTCGTCGGAAATCCGTCGGAAAAGTGTTTCCGACGGAATTTCCGACGAAAAAGGTGCTTTTTCCTACAAAGCGTTTTCCGACAACCAGTTCCGACGGAATTTCCGTCAGAACCGTGTTTTCCGACGGATTTCAGGGTTGTTCCGACGGAATTTTTCCGTCGGAAATGGCCTGTTTTCTAGTAGTGGATAATTTTCGATGGTTTTTAAAACCATCGGAAATTTCCGATGGCTTTTGTTAAAAAAAGCCGTCGGAAATTATAAAATAATAATAAAAAAAACCCTAAAGGGTATTACTAAAGATGAGCCGCAGCCGCCCACTTTCTCTCTCATTTCCTTTCTCTCTCCTTAATTCTCCCTTCTGCCTTCTTCTCACTTCTCTTCTTTCTCACTCCTCTCATTTTTCACTCCATCACCACAATTCCCCCCTTATGCACCACTCTCATGTAATTTCTCTCTCTTCTTCTTTTCATTTCTCTTCTTTTAATTCTTCAATTCTCTATTACTAGTTCATCACTACAGGAAAAGCAAACACTACAAGAATTTAAGCAATGGTGGGTTTAATTTTTTTTGGGTTTTTTTGGCCAAATTCAACCACGAAAATTCCAGATCTGGAGTTTTCGTGGCTGAAATAGACCATGTAAACCCAATTTTCTTACAATTACGAAGGTTTGTTATTTATTTCTTCCTTTTTTTCATTTTTTTTTACGTTTTTGTTTAAATTGTGTTTTTTTTTTTGTATAATGTTTTCGCGTGTTTTGGTGGGCGGTGGTGATTGAACTGTAGCGGCAATCGATGGTAGTAGCAGCGGGTGGTCTAGGTCGTGGGTCTGGGTTGAATTGTAGCGGCGATTGGTGGTGGTAGCAACGGGTGGTCTGAGTCATGGGTCTAGGTGGGTATGGGTTTAATTGTAGCGGCGGTTGAGGAGTAAGGTGGGTGGGCCTGGGTCGTGGGTCTGGGTTTGGGAGGAGGAATGGTGGTGAATTTCAATGTAAGGGATGGAAGGGGATATAGTATGGTCGGTGGCGTTATGGGTGGTTTTGGGCGGGGGATTTGGTTTATTTTTTTATTTTGATTTGCAGGGATTTCCGATGGAAAAGCCATCGGAAATTTCTGATGGTTTGGTCGGCCGTCGGAAATTTCCGACGGTTTTTCCATCGGAAATCTACGATGGTTTCATCCGTCGGAAATTTCCGATGGCCTTGGTAAACCATCGGAAAAATGATTTTCGATGGCATTTCCATCGGAAAAATGGAAATTTCCGACGAAGGGTTTTCCGATAACACGTTTCCGATGGAAAACCATCGGAAACCAAATTTCCGACGGTTTTTGGGTGATTTCCGATGGATTATAACCATCAAAAATAAGCTAATTTCTTGTAGTGATGGTAAAAATCTCGACAATTTTTTATTTCTGGGCGAAAAAAGGTCGAAAAATTTCAAAATTAAAGGCTATTATCCACGCTTTTTGAGGAATTTTTTTATTTTACGGGGCCCGGTGGCAAAAAGTCTTGAGATCCTAGGGGATACATCTTAGGATCATATAATGACGTTTGAAACCATATATGACCGTTATAGGTTGTAAAAATGTCCGTGGTAGGCTTCAGGTCACGAAATCGGTGCAAGTTTGAACTGGTAAATTGACCGTTTTAAGGCAAATTGGATGGTTCCACCCACCTAATTGCATTCCCGAAGGGTATTAGGGACCATGGTAAATATCTCAGAAATTTTTATTTCCGGACATAAAAAGCTCAAAAATTGAAGGCTATTATCCACGTTTTTTTAGGAATTTTTAATGTTACGGTCCTGGTGACGAAAAGTCTTGAGACCTTAGGGGATACATTTTAGAGTCATATAATGACGTTTGGAACCATATATGACCATTTTAGGTTGTCAAAAATGTCCGTGGTAGGCTTCAGTTCACGAAATCGATGCAAGTTTCGAACGGGTAAATTGATCGTTTTAAGGCAAATTGGATGGTTCCACCCACCCAATTGGACTCTCTGAGGGTATTAGGGACCATGGACATCTCGGCAATTTTTATTTTCGGGCGAAAAAAAGGTCGAAAAATTCTAAAATTGAAGGTTATTATCCACGCTTTTTGAGGAATTTTTTATGTTATTGGGCCCGGTGGCGAAAAGTCTTGAGACACTATGGGATACATTTCGAGACTCTCTATTTCATTTAGAGGGGAGGAAAAATCTAAAAGAGAGAAAAACCTAGAGAAAAACACCCTAGGGTAAGTTAGGGTTTAATATTTATTGGGCTTTTGATTAGTTAATCATGACTCATTTAAAATAGTTTAACCCATTTTAATAGGTTTTCACTATTAAATAAACAAATTAATTAAAATAATTAAAATGGGATAACTTAATTTACTTCACCCAAAATAATTAAGTTTAATTAATAGCCAAGTAAAAAAAAATCAATACTTTGACTACTTTTGACCCATATCAAATCCGATGTGCCATTTTTATAAATTTTTCGTGCCTACAACCGTATTAAGGCAAATTGGATGGTTTCACCCAACCAATTGGACTCCCGGAGAATATTAGGGACCATGATAAACATTTGGTCAGTTTTTATTTCCGCACGAAAGAAGGGCAAAAAATTCCAAAATTTTGGATAATTTTGGTATAATTTTGTCCCAACAAATTACATAATCGGTAACAATTACTTTGTATTATGGAGTTCTATAATAATAATAATTCAGAATATTCCATAACCATTTATGTCAAAATTTAGGAAAGTACTTGATCTACAAGAATTACCAAAAACTAATTCAATCCTTAAAATCCAAGGAAATAATTACGCCGATAAAAAAAACCTTATAAACCCCCTCAATTTCATTATTTTTGTCCACAGTTTTATTTTCATTCACTCCTTAATTTCTCTCCTTAAATTCTGCTATTATTAATCCATCAACCAACCTTCGTAACAACAACAAGTCAACAATGTCTACCTCTACACCATCAATGGAGTCTTCCTCTCCTAAATCAACCTCGGCCGACACGAATTGTTACCGTCCTAACCAAGAAAGTCGAAGTACGTATGCGTACCCTGATTATGATTGGATTCCTGTACTCGACTTACCACCTTCAAATTCGAATAACAATGTCAACCAAACTCAAACTCAAACTCAAACTCAATATTATTCAAGTAGTGTCTACCAATTTCAACCGTCACCTACTGCTGTTTTGGCTTCACAACTCTACGTCCTATATTCCTCGAGTTGAGTACTGCTATTGTTGTGACGCGTCAAGGATGGTATTCATGACTTGAGATTAAAGAGTTGTCGTCCTCTATTTAATTAATTGGATTATGTACGTTAGGTGATATTGTAACAATTTATTTCCTTTTATTATGTTACATATGTTTGTATGTAATACTGTTATGAATAATTCAAGATCGATGTGATTGTGATCTTGATCTTTTATGTTGGTTTAATTTGATGATGAAAATTCATAAATTTAAATGTACGTTTGATTTTCTTTGGAACAAGTTCACCGTAATCACAATCACGTGGTGTTCTTAATATATAATCGTAAGTCGTAACTTAATAATGATTTTGGGTATATACTGTTATGGGTTAAGCATATATGCATATCCCTATCCAAAAAAAAAAAAAAAAAAAAAAAATTGTAATTAATTTGTGCTAGTTTGGTTATCTTGAATTACAATTTGTGCTAGTTATTATAATTTAAAAAGTAATTAATGCATCATTTTATTGGTAATCTAGCTAGCTCAATTGAATAGTTCCGTCTTCAGCTCAATTTAATTTGTGTGTAACTAAAACTTTGTATATGATACGGATTAATTTCTCTTTCTTGTTAATAATTATATATTGTACCCTTATTTAAAATAATTTTTTCTCTCTCAGGCTTAATTTGTTGACATTGAAGTAAAACTTGGTATCCATTGACACAAATAAGTTTAATCTGTTGACTATGCACACTTGTTTTCTTTTAAATAATAACTAGTGTGGGGCTCGGGCGATGCCATGAGTTTAATTTGTTCATATACAAAATGAAAAAATTAAAGAAAGATGTAGTAGTATTCATGTAAATGTTTCTTTGTGCAATTGCTTAACTAGTATTTAATTTAGAATTAGTGAGTATCTCGATCGGGTGTTACCCGGGGTTGAAATTATTGTAGACGTGCAATCAATTATTCTTTTTACAGGCATTTTAAAATTGTAATTTTCATTGTCAGATTAAAATTGAATTTTTAAAATTATCTTTTTTAATAAAACCTTGTGGTTTGCACTAATATAATTTTATTTATATATTAATAACACACTTGATAATTTAATTGGCTTAAATGGTGAAATAGTTACTCTTGTTATAAGAGGTTGAGGGTTCGATCCTCTTTATCCTTACATGATGTGGTATTGTTTGAGTGATGATGTGGCGTCATGAGATAATTGAAAAATGACGTGGCATATCGACATTCTCGAGAACACCTTTTTTTTTTTTTGAGGAATCTCGAGAACACCTATTAATAGATAGTATCGATCGATATAAATATTACTCGTACTTTGAGAAAAATTAAATAAGATGGTTACACGTTTTAGAGTGATGACACATAAGGTGACACATAGCGATTATGTGTCGTCAAATCATGCATGTTGATGCAATAATGACACATGGCGTCACCATGTTGTCCCTTTGCGTTTTAATAATATTATAAATAAATGTGATAAATCACGTTGGTTCTCTTGCGACAAAGCATTAACGTATATCACCTAAGCATAGTATCGGTGCATAATTGCACAAGATTTGAAATCTAAATGGATTATTAGCCCCAACACCTACCACGTACTACTAACTACTCCCATCTCATCATCATGAAAAATAAAAGAGTTATAGGAATATTACTATATTAGCCATTGAAGTTAATTATTGGCTTAGTAATTTTCTTAGCATTATAAATAAGTGTAAAGATTGATAGATCGATGACACAAATTCTTTAAGCTTAAATATATTTTAGCTATGGAAAGAATTACCATCTTTGCCATCATTTTGCTCGTGTCTTTGGCAGGTTCAATTCATCAATAATCTCTTAATTCATACTTTATATATATATTTTAATTAAAATTATTATTATGCATTGTTGCTTGATTATTAGTTGTTTACATAAAATAGTACCCATGCATGACTTGACATTGTTTAAATTATCTATTATTTATGACATATTTTAATCGATCAAAAGTTGAAAAATTCAATCTAATTATACGATTTTCATGTTGTACTTCATAATTCCTACTATATTTTTTGTCGAAATTAGCTTTTAGCTTGTTGTCGCAAAACCTATAATTATTTATGTGTACACTCATTGATCAACCACATATATATGATAATGCATGCAGTGCCAACATGGGCAAGCAGGAAAGGAAACATCGTTGACACAACCAAAATGGAGATATTAGACGAGGCGATGAAGGTGTTAGAGAGAGAGGAGTTAAAGGTTTTACAAGAGACGGAGCAACAACCATTGAAGAACCTCAAAGCCTGCGCAAATCCGGGGGAAAACTGTGCATTTATCGACTGTTGTGACATTAGTGGACATGATATCGACTGTCTAGGCAATCGTTGTTATGACTGGAATGATCGCCCCTATCCTCCGATCGATATGAACTTATCTAATAATTAAGCTTATTACAAATTAAAGCTTTAATTTCTTGTGCTTACTATATCATGTAGCTTACATAGTTACATGTATGGCTCTATGAAGCTACGTGTATTAATGAATAAAACTATAAAAGTGGACGTTGTATCTTGTATGCATGTGTTTTAATTCATATGAATTTATATTAAAGTTGTTGGTTGCCTAAGTACAAGTAATAGTTTGTTTCAAAAAAAAAAAAAGTACAAGTAACAGTTCTAATCTACGTTACTCTATGTTTTACTAAGTTATTATTGTTGTTGATTTCGACATACAAATTAATAATATGAAGGGATGAAGGGGAAGAAGGATTTTATAGCTAAATATATATGTCAAATGAAAGAATAAAAGAATAGGGAGAGAAAGAGAGTTCAACCACATCATGTAAGCGTTTGAAGCTCAATTAAACACAAATTCGTTTGGCATCACTATGGTTTTCAGTTTTTTGGTTTTTGTTTTTAAAATCATACATCGTATGATATATGCCATATAATGAATCAAAAATTAGTCAAACTTATTAAGATCATGATAATTTTGAAAACTGACAACAGAAAGTGGAAACATCAAGGTTCGTTTGGCATCGCTGTTGTTTTCTGTTTTTTGGTTTTTTGTTTTTTAAAAGTGTGTTATATATGTCACATAATAAATCAAAAAATGTATAGACTTATTAAAATCATGATAATTTTAAAAACTGACAAAAAAAAAAAAAAGTGGAAACACCTTTTTCTTGTTTTCTGTTTTTGGTTTTTTGTTTTCAAAAAAACAGAAAACTGAAAACCAAAAATGATGCCAAAAATGATACATAAAACTTCATTAAAAAATGCAAAATAAAAATACTTTCATAATTATGTCAATATCTATCGAAGCACAATCAATATATTGGACAATAGTTATGACCTCATTTGTAAACTATAAGTTTTCACTCGCAAAATCATGATTCTACAATATAAAACCACGTCATGGTCGATTCAAATTTTATGTATGTAGTAGGATTTTTAATGTTTGTAGGATCATATTTAGATTATAAAAAAGGGAAAATTTGATTCTAATCATTCTTTCGCCGATTCGTTGTTAGCAATCCCACCTTTATAGGCGGTTTTTTCTATTGATCCCTAGCTAATTTGTTGGTTACTGGTTTTGATAGGTGACTATGCTACGAGGAACTAAAAATGGAGGAAAGTTAGGCATTTACAAATGCATTAAAGGAGTATTCATGTAATTATGCATATGTACAAACGAATGCATATTTTGGTATCATTGGATGATCAAATGATACACTGAATATACAGTAGTGACACTATATATGCACATAATGGTATTATATATGCATTTAGTTGTACAAAATTCATGCATAAATAGTACCACCGAGAATTCAATGGTACCATATAAACTTTCAGTTGAACAATCAATATGTGGTCCCCCATCACGTGATACAATCCGACCAAAAAATAGGTGGAATCCACCTACATACCTCTCTCTTCTTATCTCTCTCTATCATATGTTTTAAAATGTTATGCATTTACAAATGCCTAACTTTCCTCCTTTTATTCCTCAATATGCTACGTGTCACTTTATTTGGTGATTGGTTGTTTTTTAGAGGTGAATATGCTATGTGTCACTTTGTGATTTGTTGATAAAAAAAAATTATCAATTTTCCAAAAATCTTGGTTTGTGAGACAAATCGGAGAAGAAACTATAAATTTTAATTTGTTTTGAAAACCTCTTTGATCCAAAAAAACGAAGATTGAATTATAAATCTTGTTTGTGTATAAGGCATTAACCTAACTTGCTTTAACTAGGACATTACCTGTAACTTTAAGGAACCTATGTTAGTAATAAATAATTGAAAAAACCTTTCTTTCAAAAAAAAAAAAAAAGAAATATATATATATATATATATATACATATATTTTATATATATATATATATATATATATATATATATATATATATATATATATATATATACATATAAAATATATGTATATATATATATATATATATATATATATATATATATATATATATATATATATATATATATATATATATATATATATATATATATATATATATATATATATACATATAAAATATATGTATATATATATATATATATATATATATATATATATATATATATATGATATACCTTGGATCCGAGTATGATTAATAAACTTGAATTATGCTTAATAAATCTATTAACTATTACCAAAACAAAACACGTTGATATCATTAAGGGACACATGTCAATTTCTTATTAAAAATTTTCCCGCTTAAACTATTTTAAACATCATCTTTTTTTTCTTATTTTTTTCCTCCCATATTCCAAACTAATTAAATACAATAGTTTAAAATTAATTGATGAGATTATGATCACACTTTTTTTCGAATATAAATTGACAACTATTTAAACAAATAATAACTGCTTAATCCGTGCAACGCACGGGACTAAACTAGTACTTTAATATTTCTATTTTTTTCGTGCAAATAATTAAATCGTAATTTTTTTTTTTGGGTTGAGATAGAAACTACGGAGTGATTTGTTAAGTACTTGATCGATATTTTTAAAAAAAAAAAATTGAATATGTTACAGAGTAACAATGTTAGGGCCTGTTCATATTTACTGAACTGAGCTGAACTGAACTGATTGGAACTGAACTGAACTGAATTAAGCTTAAATGAATATTTTATGTGAGAGGGAAATTAAGAGCTGAACTGAACTGATTGGAACTGAACTAAACTGATTGGAGTTGAACTGAAATGAACTAAAATTAAGTAAATATGAACAGGCCCTTATTATACAACCTGACAAAGCGCATAATGTATACTAACAACAAATTATTGCGTAGAAGCCATAAATATTCTAGAATACAAATAGCCAAAAATAAATACATAGCACTATATAAAAAAAAACCACAAAGGTAAGTATAAATAATAATACGTCTAATAGTATATATATAAACTTAATTAATGATATATTAACTATAAAAACAAACTGCTATATACTTACTTGAATATGTGACTACCACATTTATTTTATTCTAAAGTTCCTAATAATGACTATTATTGCGTTATATAAAAATATAATAATAAAACTATTGCATGCTAATTACGTATTAATAACTTGTTATGCGCTAGGAGGAGATGCAGCACCACCGGAACACGCTTGGTTGTAGATGCTCTTGATTAAGGGACTTGGGTTGTTTTCGAGTAACGAACAACATTCATCACTCAATGAACCTTGAGAATGATTAATAAGATAATTTCCTACTTCGTTCTTGCAATCAATGCCGGCAGGCAGTGGAGGCAATGGTGGCAAATCAGCCAATGGTGGCAAGGCCCCCCTCCATCCGGGAAACACGTGGCGGGGGTGAGGTGGCTTAAGGTGAGGATGTGGGTGTGGGTGAGGGATTGGGTGTGGGTGTAGGCGCGGGTGTAGGAACACCTCCGGTTGCACTTCTTGGGCAATGGTTCCTCTTATGAAAAGAGCTAGTAAACCAATGAATATAATTGTCTTCATGTTTTTGTAGGGTGACAAATTAATTATGAGAGAGAGAATAGCTTAGCTTAATTATTATTCATCAATAGGTAGAGTATTTATACAAAACCTACGAACATAAGATAGGAAACAATATTCCTAAAAGATATACTATCATAATCATAAACCCTAAAGATATATTCTCTAAATAATATCTTAACATAAATATCCTAAATATATTATTCTCCTAATAAGATCAATACGGAAAATATATCACACATATATTTTCCGATATTATCTCTAACACCCTCCCGCAATCGTAACGGCAGTAACACGAACGTTGCGATTGGAAATTCTTCAAATTGTTGAAGTCGAGATGCACACTCTTGTGATGAAGCCTTCAAATTTTTATTATTATTATCTTTTTTTAAAAAAAAAAAAAAACTTTTGCAGCCATGTTTCTTTCTTGGTATCCGTGGTTTTCTGTCACGGCCCTTTGCTGGTGTCCGTAGTCTTTTCTCACGGCCCTTTGCTGGTGTCCGTGATCTTCTGTCACGGCCCTTTGTTGGTGTCCGCAGTCTTTTGTCACGGCCCTTTGCTGGTGTCCGCAGTCTTTTGTCACGGCCCTTTGCTGGTGTCCGTAGTCTTCTGCCACGGCCCTTTGCTGGTGTCCGTGATCTTCTGCCACGGCCCTTTGCTGGTGTCCGTGATCTTTTGCTACGGCCCTATGCTGGTGTCCGTGATCTTCTCCCACGCCCCTTTGCTAGAATCCATGGTTTTTTTTTTTAAAAAAAAATAAAAAATAAAAAAGTACGCCAAACGTGGCTTTTCTTCATCTCCATGGAGATGTATTACGGAGAAAACAACTCACATACTCCATTAACCAAAAAAAAAAAAAAAAAAATCAAATTAAAGAACAGAAATTTCAAAGACTATTAATATAGCGCGCGGAAGCAAATTATATGAATCCCACCGGTGGGTTTAACTTTCTAACCCACCGGCAGGGGAGAAATTTTTGTGAACGGTCCCAAGATTTAACCTGCTCTTGATACCATGACAAATTAATTATGAGAGAGAGAATAGCTTAGCTTAATTATTATTCATCAATAGGTAGAGTATTTATACAAAACCTACGAACATAAGATAGGAAACAATATTCCTAAAAGATATACTATCATAATCATAAACCCTAAAGATATATTCTCTAAATAATATCTTAACATAAATATCCTAAATATATTATTCTCCTAATAAGATCAATACGGAAAATATATCACACATATATTTTCCGATATTATCTCTAACATAGGGTTTTTGTTTTGAGTTTTGGTTTTTGATTTGTTTATTCTCAATAATGCACAAAAGGATTTGAAGGTTGAATTGTGTGATTTTGAAGCTGAGGTATA
Source organism: Chenopodium album (assembly GCF_948465745.1). Lineage (NCBI taxonomy): Eukaryota > Viridiplantae > Streptophyta > Magnoliopsida > Caryophyllales > Amaranthaceae > Chenopodium > Chenopodium album. The sequence goes on from NC_137855.1 coordinate 7,641,882, forward strand.
AAGGGGTTTATATAGCATGTTAAGCAGTGATTTTATAAACGTAGGACTCTACAGATTGATGTTATTAAGCAATACTATTAAGAGATACATTTTTAAGAGTTTGTATTCTATTCAAACTCTATCTCTAATGTTGCATCCGTTTATACTTATTGTCTTAAAATAATAAATCCCTTAGACTCCAATATTTCATCGTAAATAATTTTGTTTCACGTCGTACAAAACCAGATTTTTTATCCTTATAAAATACGGAGTATCACTCAATTGATATAAGATATTTAGCTTCTTTTTTTTTAGAGATCAATCAAAATATTTATCTTTGATTAGAGATTTATTATTTTAGAAACACCAAAATATTCTTGTTCATTGCTTCCAAAAAAAAAAAAAAAAAAAAAAAACTTATTCATGGAGAAAAAAAAAAGGTTTTTAAACAAATGGAGAAAAATTAACCCTATTGTGGGATTTGTGTCCATAGATTTTTTATTATTTCCTTTTATTATTATTTTTATAAATAAGTACTGCTAGTTGTATAATTATAATTAGGTAATGGTAAAATGAAGATAATTTATTTTTGGAAAATATTCCCAACAAATTACATAATCCATAACAATAATTATCACTAATAACTCAGAATAATCCAGAAGCAACCATGCCAAAATTTAGGAAAGAATAGAACTTGAGCTACAAGAGATACCAAAACCTAATTCAATCCTTAAAATCCAAGGAAATAATTACACAGACTAAGAAACCTTATATAAACCCCTCACTTTCATTATTTTTCTCCACAATTCAATTTTCATTCACTCCTTAATTTCGTTCTCTCCTTAAACTCTTCTATTATTAATCCATCAACCAACGTTCGTACGTAACAACAACAATGTCTACTACCTCTACACCATCAATGGAGTCTTCCTCTCCTAAATCAACCCCGGCCGACACGAATTGTTACCGTCCTAGCCAAGAAAGTCGAAGTACGTATGCGTACCCTGACTACGATTGGATTCCTGTACTCGACTTACCACCTTCAAATTCGAGTAATAATGTCAACCAAACTCAAACTCAAAGTCAATATTATTCAAGTACTGTGTACCAATTTCAACCGTCGCCTACTGCTGTTTTGGCTTCACAACTCTACGTTCTATATTCCTCGAGTTGAAGACTATTTTGTTGTTTTGACGCGTCAAGGATGGTATTCAAGACTTGATATTGTTAAAGAGTTGTCCTCAATCTAATTAACTGGCTTTTGTACGTTAGATGATGATATTGTTACAATTTATTTCCTTCTATTATGTTATGTATGTAATATAGTACTATTATAAATAATTCAAGATCGGTAGATGTGATCTTGATCTGTAATATATATGTTTGTTCGTTCAGGAAAATTCATAAATATAAATTTTCTTTGGTAATCTTTTGTATTTATTTGTATATATTATGTAGTGTATGTGTTTCCTAGTTTAGTGTTAGCCTAACCTAGTTTAGTGTTAGCCTAACCTTCTAGCCTTTGATGTGTATTAGGGTATGTTCTCATTGACTGAACTTAGCTGAATTGAGCTGAGCTGAACTGAATATTTTATAAGAGAAGGAAATTAGGATATGAACGGAGCTGAACTGAACTGAACTTGAAAATTAATTAATGCATCGATCATTATATCGGTAATCTAGCTCAATTAAAAGTCTAAAACTTCGTGTATAACACTGTATTGTAAATGATACAGAGTAATTTTTCTTTCCTTTTAATAATTATATACTGTACCCTTAATTTAGATTTTTTTTTTTTTTTTTTGGTTTTACTCCCTCTGTTACTTGCGAGTAATATGTAACGGAGGGAGTATAAAGTTGGTATCTCACACAGGTAAGTTTGATGACTATGCTCGCTAGTTTTCTTTTAAACTAATCATATGGTGTAAAAAATAACGAAATTGTCATTATTTTAAAGTACTTAATATTATTACAAAGCATAAGATAATAATAATTATAATTCCTCAAATACTAATTTTTTTATTATAATAACTTTTCAATGTAAACAAGTGCAACGATTATTCGATTAATTATAATCTAGCTAGCTTTACATGAATGTTATAGATCTTATAGTAAACGGGATGTGAATACTATTGCCCGTAATATAGCCCGTTTAATTCCCTTAGTTTAGAACAGGATTGGAAAAATCATTATTCTAGTCTATTAAAATAAGGCACCAATTAACTTTGTTTCAATAATAAAAAATAAAAATACAAAATAAAAAAAGTAAACAAACAGTAGTTACAGACTTACAGTACAATATATATTATATATGCATTTAATTATACGAGTAGCAAACAAATGAATGAATACAAGATTAAAATAGTTATTACTCGTATATAGAACCACTTATATAATTATTTACTTTATTTTATTTTTTTCATCTTAGCTTCTGTTATTGACATTAGTAGCTCATTAGCTAAATTTAAAAGTAAGGAGACTCTATGACTTCCAGGTATAGGAATATAACTTCTAGTACTCGAGGATGATGGCCTCGAAGGTCGATTTTTAGGCTTGACATCCGATATCACAAGAGTAGCTTCCTCTTCTTTCCATTTATTTTTCTCAACATTGTCAACGTTGGGGTTTAGCAACCTACCATTTACGGACTCCATAAGAAAGATAAAGCTCATAAACAAAATCAAGATCATCAACGATTTAACGATCTTATTATTAGCGAGACTCATTTTTTTGAAGCTTGGTTTGTAATAATGTAATATGATGTAGGCTTGTTATGTATTTCGTATATGTTTGAGATTATGTAACAAAAAGCGTTTGAGATTTATTTAATACAAGCATAGGTTGTATGTATTTATATATGCATGTTTTCAACTAACTTGTACGTAGGGTAAAGAGGTCAGTCTTTGATTTTGAAGATCTTGTGATTTGAAACTTTGAATGCATATGGTAAATGAAGAAGAATTGAAATTTTGAATAGAACAAGATATTGAATTTTTGTCATGAAAATGTGATATTCCAATGAAGTAAATTATATGCAAAGCTAAAAAACCAAAAATATGAAACCATAAAATTGGTTTTTACAAATCTATTATGATTATAATAAGTTTGACCAATTTTTAATTCTTTCCGTATCTGCTTGGCTTGTCATTGTAACATAATTTGCTTGGTTTGACCAATGAAGTAAAATTGAATGTTTCTCACATAATCCGATTGGGTTGTCATTTTAACAATGCTCTATATAGGAAAATGTTTCGCAAAACTTGTAACAATGAAGGATATCAAACATAACTAATGAAGCTAAACACTTTTTTTTGGGTGTAGTGACTGTAGCCTAAGGTCATCTATTAATCATTTACACTCTGCAGGCAGCACAAAAAATGCAACAGATACACAGATTATCAGGTAAACGTTGGAGCATGAAACCGCCGAGCAATTTATCAACCCGAAGTGTGACATATGAACACAAGGATCCTGTGCACAGTGCACTCCTTAATTTTTTATCCTAAGTTATGCTATCGCATTAGCTCACATGCGCCCACAAGCATGCTGCAATAGATGAGGAATTCCTCACTTCTGTTTTTCTTCCTTTTTTTGTCGAACAGAGAGCAGTTCCAGCCAAGCTCATAATTTCACAACTCCATGATATAACTACCTCGTATTCAGACACAATGAATACATGAAAGCATTGAATTTTCTGTCAGAACTGAACATCATCAACCTGATCTATCAAAAAAACCATTGTTTCAAGTATCACATTCAAGATACTGAGGGAACCAACAACAGAGATGATCCATGAACACTCAGGGTTATCATCTAGCATTTCTCCGCGGCCTGGAGGGTCTATCATGATCTGACCAATCGTTATCTGACTCATTATTAGACCTATGTCTTCCACTTCCTGAAGATGTTTTAGACCTCTGTCTCCCGCTCATGTTATGTTGCCCACGTCCATTGTCAAATGAGCCCCTCTGACTATTTCGATAGCCTCCCCTCATTCTTGAACCCCCACGTTCATTATCAAACGAATCCCTCCGACTTCCACCAGGGCCTCCCCTCATACTCGAACCCCCACGTTCACTGTCAAACGAACCCCTCCGTCCACCACGAGAGCCTCCCCTCATACTTGAACCCCCACGTTCACTGTCAAACGAATCCCTCTGTCTACCACGAGAGCCTCCCCTCATACTCGAACCTCCACGTTCATCGTCAAATGAATCCCTCTGTCTACGAGAGCCTCCCCCCATACTTGAACCCTCAAACGAATCCCTTTGTCTACCATGGAATCCTCCCCTCATACTCGAATTCCCACGTAGATTTTCAAATGAGTCCCTGTGACTACCACGAGAGCCTCGAGAAGATCTACCATAGTCATGTTCAAAGTCATTGCCCTTTACAAAATTTCCATTAAACCCACTACGGTTTCTGGTTTGGTTATAATTCTCACCGTGTTCAAGGTCGCTCTCATCAGAGTCATAATGGCTCTCCCTACGCTGTCTAGATGAGAATCTTTCTTCAATATCATCATCGCTCCCAAAAACAAGCTTATCATCATCTTCATCAGAGCCAAAACTCATTCTTTTTGATGAGCCACGTGAAGCTTTATTTCTATGACCAGAATTTGCAACGTGACTTGTTTTCCACTTAGGGTGAATTGGAAGGTCCTTATCTGAATCAAAATCTATATCATCATCCCCTGAATCAGATACAGATCCTCGTTGATTTAAAGACTTGGATGACTTGGAATAGGAACTAGATCTTGGTCTGCTAAATCCTGGAATGTCATCTTCTTCAGCATCGGAATAGCCTTCATTTTCCACATCAGAAAAGCGAAGAGGTGAAGCTTCCTGGTTCTGATTTCTGCTTTGATTATCTACTTCATAGCTATCAATGTCATCATCTTCATCATCAAAATCATCAAAGCCAGTACTGTGTTTTTCTTGCACAGGCATTGGAGGCTCTTTCTCCTGAAACCTTGTTCTGCTGAACTTATATTGGTTGTCCTGAGGCCTAGTGAAGTTACCATTTTCCGGAGGATTATCCAGATGATGATCTTCATTCATTGCACGAGCATCTGCATACTCAAAAGCTGCAACATCTGCCCCATCTGATTCATCATCATCAAAGTCAAAGTTCCAGGCATTGGAAAGTTGTTCCCTATCCGGAGCTCTTTCCATTCTTGTAATTGGTCTCTGCGGCCTGCTTTGCATCTGATTCTCCATGTATTCATCAGGTGGCCGCTTATGTTCGCAGTTGAAACAAGTCATATTTCTTCTGTAGTTCAGAAAGTTGCATCTGCCAACAGGTAGTTGTAGTTTACACAACAGTGTCAGAGAACTAATAAACATACATTCAAAGGGATCAAGGAATAATAAGACAAAGGTACAATTCCGAGCAGAGGAATAGAGGATTGACTACTCTTCTGAGGATCGGTCACAAATTTTCAATGAGCAAATATACAGGATTGTGGATGCTGTAGTTGGTGTCCCTTAACAAGTAAAATTAAGAGTTAACCAAGAAATGATGTAGAGTTTGTAGACATCTAATTACAGGATACTTCATTATTCGTTCTGTCTAATGTTCAATAACATTAAATGTTTTTTTTTTCTTCTTTTTGAGGGGGAGGGGGGTATTATAGAGAAATCTTGGCCTGGATCTCTAACACCATAATTTGATTTTATTTTATAAATCTCTCAAGAACTACAGGGCCTTACCCATGGAGGGGAGGAGGAGACTAAGCTGAGGACAACCTGGAGGATGGATTCAGAACATGGCAAACTAATTACTTGTCTCATTAGCTTGAGGCAGATTACTTCATGGGAGTAAAGGGGGAGAAAAAGAATTAAAATCAATAGCAATAAATCTATGTCACTATTACTAGAAGTCATCAAATATAGGAACCAAAAAGCCAATATAGAGCAGGAACTTACTGGGGGCATTCCCATTCTCCTGGCAGCAGCTGCCTCTTGGGACGCTTCGCATCACATTGCAGGCAAACATTATTCTTTGCAAAATTCATGAAATTGCACCTGCAGTCAGCAACTACCAGGATTAACAGATATAAAAAAAATAAATAAATAAATAAATAATTTTTTTTTTTTAAAAAAAAAAAAAAAGAAAAAGAAATTAGAGAGAGAAAGAAAGTTATGGTAAAAAACAATATACATTGTGGAGGATGCTAAGACAATTCAACAAAATCTCAGAGTCCCCTTTACAAGATTGAAAATTCAAGCAATTCTTTTTTTTTTTTTGGAAGAAAAAATTCAAGCAATTATAAAAACTCTGTAAATTACTGCATCATGCAGCCAAAAGCATAGCAGACAGATAGCCAAATTGTTCATCATTTACCTCAGAAAAGTCCTATACCCATTTTTTACCCCAAGCCCTTTTTTGAGCCCTACCTTCTTTCTCACAATTTGACCATACCAACCAACAAACAAATCATTATCTAAGAAATTCTGCTTCTCTCGCTTTAAGAACAAATTATATACACGTACTGACCTACACCTCCATTCCAGAAAATTCAACGCATTCATCACACTTTTTTCTAGGAAAGTTTGGAATAACGAGTGGGTATAATAAAAAGGAGGATAAACTAAGAGAGATATATAGATGGTGGGTGGGTGTAAGAAAAAAGTGGAAAATTGATTTTGGCACACCCTTAATTGATTTTGGCACACCCCTATGTGAGAAGAGCATAAAAAACTGTGCTCTCACATAGAGGTGTGCCAAAATCAATTCCCAAAACAGTGGATAAAGTAACACCGTGGGTCAAGGTGTACTGAGAACTGATGCATGAATAGTGTAAAATCTCAAGTGATGCATTTAAAAACAAAAACAGAGGGAGTATATAGTGTGGAGTAAGAAGGGTTAAGGTAGTAATAACGGCTTGCCAAAATAAAATAAAGGTGAGTCGAACTTTTTGAAACACCCAAACCGGAAAGTGAGTATATATAGAGCAATGCCCAAATATCAAAGGGAAATTGATATAAGAGCAAGGGTCTACTTTTTGAAGACCACATTCCTAGAATTAAATCATGGTAGGATGTAGAATCATCAAAAGTGACAGTAATTTTCACAAGTTCAAGACACAAGGATAGATAATAATATATAAACTGATACAAACATACAATGCGAGTAAACAAAACCCCTTTAACACACAGAACATAATCAAGACTTCAATCTATATGTGAAGAGAGACATACTTTGGACATAACCAGTCCCCCTTTTTCATCTCAATGTCATCACGTCCCACTCGTCTCTTGGGTGGAGGTGGTGGCTGCTTCACCTTCGGTGGGCGCTTCTTGATCACTGGAGGAGGGAGATTGGGATCTATTGGCACTGCACTTAACCTGACAACCTCATGAAGCAATTTACGGACTACTGCTTTCACAGATTTGTGCTTCAACAACGATTTGTTTTCAACTGATCCATTTATAGGATCAAAACCATAAGTTAATAAGACGCGCATCACATCAATCGTCCTTGCCTCATCTTCCTTATTTGTAACCAAATACGCCCTTTCACATTTAGTTCTCAAATTGCAGGAACTACAAACCTGAAAGCACATAAAATCCATGCATATAAACACACTATAGAGACAAAAAGCACAAAATTAGTGTAATATAATCTTCTCATCAAGCTCGAGTTTGATAGTGAAAGCACATAGTAAACTCCAAAAATTGCTTTTTGCAAGCCTCGCAGCTTATAAGATAAACAAAATCAATATTGTCAAGGGATCAAAGTAATACATTATGAACCCAGTTAAAAGTTGCAACAGTAGGGTTTGGGGAGGGTAAAATACTAACATGTACACTATATTAAGTATCAAGCAATATACGAAGTAACTTAAAACCTGTACCCAATCAGGCAATCACAAGTTGAATGAAAGAAAAAGACATCAATCCTGGATACAAAAATTGACTTCAATTTCCATAGGTTAATATGAGAATCAGAGAGGTAACTGCAAATTTCCCAAAGCAGTCAATTCAATGAAGTATGGAGAGCTATGACTTAGCTACAAGTGATGCAACACTTACATCTCCTTCATCAAGATGAGCATGTTTCCTCAACAGTTTTGCAGAAAAAACCACCTTTTTGTCTGCACTGGGACATCCAAACCCGACAAATGATTGAATATCCTGTCTCGACAATGACCTGAAATTAATTCCCAGTTTAAATAGAATAAAATGACTCAAGGGAGATGTCCATATATTGTTATATAAAACAAACTAACAGCTAAGAACCATTGCAAAATCATAACGGATGATTTTTAAAAAAATGACCAAAAGAACAGTACAAGAAAATATGTGACCAAAATATACACAAGAAGACTAATACTGAGAAGGATTATCAGTCTGACATGAAAGAAATAGGGTCCGAATTCTAAATATAAAACTGACGCCAGCATGGAGCAATAAAAATTGATTCACCTCCCAAGAATGTAAAGTTCCAAGGGAATGCAATGTCGTCACGTTGTCACCTTATACTCACCAAAAATAACTACTCCGTAGTACATTAATTATGTGAAAACTGACCCCTAATCTAATCAACCAACTCTCTAAAACAAATGAAACTCATTAACGCTCAATTCTCTAAAGTCTGAACAAACTAAAGTTCAATCCTCCCTTACAATTTCTCAGTGAGCTCATAGAAATCCACATTGCTATTAATATCGATGAAACTATTCTACAATTCCACCAATGTAAACCCTCTTTACCCAGCCAATTCACAAAAGCAAAACCAATTCACCCCTCCACCAAATTGTGCTCTATTCCTTCCACTCCAAATTCCCAGTTTCCCACTAAACAACCCAATTTTGTTCAAGTTTCCATTCTACATTCTAAAATAACCCAATGATAGCATCAAAACCATTTCTAGTAATCAACTAACTACAAAGACTAATCCTCTAAATTCCTAACTAGCGAAACAATGGACAAAAATGCAAGTTCTTTCTTTGCTAAATTTCTCCCTTCATTACTAATTTTCTATTATAACCACAAAATCATAGGAAATCAAACAAGCAACAAGCAATTAAATCAAAACATTTCCTCTCTATAAGTTTGATAAGATGATCAAGAACAAGTAGAGTAGTGAACAACTACCTCAAAATATCGAATCGATCTTTTCCAAAATTAACAATTGCAGCATGAACAGTCCTCCAATCCCTAGTAAAATCAAACCCCTCTTCTTCAGCAAACCCAGAAACATCAACCGAACCCAAACACTCAATCATTTGATCCTCATCTTTCCTCCTATGATCAAAGTAATTCTGCTGCACCAATCTCTCCATCAACGCAACCCATTCCGGCCACGGGTGCGCCAATTCAATCTCTTTCTTCATCAATCCCACCTTCTTCACCTCCTCAACCCCTCCACTCGCCTCAACAGCACCACCCCCATCAAAACCCCTCATTTCTTCACCCCCATTTGCACCAGAATCACTAAACCCTAACCCTAATTTCTCATCCCCAACATTATTCCCACCACCACCACCATCATCAGATTGCTTGAGCTTCTTCTTGGATTCCCGCCAAGCTCGAATTCGTTGAAGAGCATCATCCTTTTCACCGCGCTCCTTCTCTATTTCGTCGATTTTGTCGAAGACGAAGCTTAATCGGGAGGTAAGAGAGGAGGGTTTTGGTGGGTCCGAGGAATGAGCAGCATTGGAGTGAGATGATGAGGAGTGAGAGAAGTGTCGGATGAGAGGAGAGAGAAAACGGCAGCGGTGGTAATGGTGGTGGTAGCGGAGGATGAGAGAGAAAGACGAAGGCGCCATTAATGGAGGAACAAGTGTTGTTGTTAGAGATGAGTAGAAGCTGTAAAACCCTCCATAAACCCCTAAATTTGTAAGCTGTAGAAGTGTGAATATTGAATGAATGATTATTATTGACTTTTGAAGAAGAAAAGGTTGAAGGGAGATATTTGGTGTCTTGGACTCTTGGTTTTTGGTTAGTTATGTTAGGCCTTTGTGTTGGAGGGTGAGGTTCCTTTCCTTCCTTTGTGTTGAGATTTATGTATCGTGTTGTGTAGGTCTATATGTCGTGTTAGTGTGCTTTGTGTTCAAGTGGGTTGTTCCTAAACGGGCTAAGAAACAGTCATGTCATGTCAGGCTTGTGTCGATCTTTTAAATTTGGAGCCCATGCACGGTTCTGTAAATGTGTCGTGTCTTGTCATACCATCTGGCCTCCTTAATAAATTTTATTTTGTTGCTAAATCAGTCAAAAATAAACTGGACAACATTAGGGCGACTTGCTCTCTTCGTGGTTTTCATGTAGTGCGGATTGTGACAAGCTGGTGTCAAGTCAAATCATTTTCATGTTGTGCCTAACTGACTTTCGTGCTAATCCAAGCTACCCAGCCCATATACATCAGTACATGTCTAGTGCTCTAAGCTAGTCAATATATCAATTTAGGAAAAGGATATACAATGTGATTTTAAGATGAACATGTAATAAAAATTTATTAACATGTAATTCAAAAGATTTTTCCAATATTCCACTAGTAATCATATTAAAATTTATCCTAATTTATACTCATACAATATTGAACTTATATAAATTTTATGTATTAACAATTAGAGATATAGATGGTTGGCAAATATGAAAAGAAAATGTGTCAACTAAAAAAATTAAAAATAAACTACATGTATATTATTAGGTCTTATACATCCTCCTTAGGAGAGGAGGTCGGGACATGGGGGTTTGATCATTAAAACTCATTCCTACCTATAAATATGTCAAATCTTACATTCTTCCATTTTTCTCAGCTATCTAAATCACGGGATATGCAAGCAATCTAATTCAAAAATAAATTGGAAGTAGAGCAATAGATTGAACAAGATATAAAAACTTCCACTGTTATAAACTTACATTGAACAAGAGATACAACAAACAACAGTAAATTTGCCTGGCTTCTAATGCTGTAATTGGAAGAGATGTTCCTACACACTACGGATTAATTTGTACAAAAGATATGGCCATAACATTTGAATCCATACACTGCATTATACGAGTAGAAAAAAAAAATTACATATTCACATTTAGGAGAAGAGGGCAGGAGAAAAAAAAAAATCCTACCAAGACCTCACCTGTCCTATTATCACCTTGCGGTATCTATATAGGAAAATATTGAAAACTTTCAGAACCACTCCACCATACACTTAGGATAAAAACCTGCTTCAGTAGCTATACCAGAGAAAGCCCGCAGTTCTTTCTGAACTTTCCGCCTCTCATAATATACCGAGCATGCTAGAGAAGTACACTTGACGCCACTTTCCACCAGCCAATCTCCACCACCACAATGCCGACAGATCTATAGAAGGAAAATCACATAATTAGTCATTTCATTGCAGAGAATATCACAACTTTGAGCCCAAAATTAAAGAGCACAACAGCAGGCAAAGGCGAGGTGAAGGAACCAATAAACCACCACTCAACTACTTTACAATGATTTACTTCCTCTGTTTCTCTAAAATTGCAACACTTGCCTAAAATTTTTACTTTCAATATTTTGCGACATTTCCACTTTTGTACAGTTTTATGGGTCGGATAGGAGTGGTGTAGATAAGGGTAGATGGGTAATACAGAGTGGATGAAGCCTTCTATCATCTTTACTTGAAAAAATATTGTCATTCTTAGGCGAATGATGAGAATTATATGGCTTTAACATAAGGGAACACGCTTGGTATAAGAAATTGCAAGTGTGAGGGAGGGCTATGATACTCACAGCAGCAAGATGTTGGATATCTCTCTCCAATTTTAAAGTTCTTCCAGTCATAGCTGCAACGGTAACAGGGCCCTTCTTGGAACATTTTTCACAAAAATAATTAGCTGTTTGGACAAGTTCTCCACAGAGTACACAATGTTTTGAGGAATAGTAATAATCAATTCTAGCTCGGAGCGAATTTACAGCACTGAAGTGTTGCTTTGCAGGAGCATCCCTAACAGGCCGTGGCATATCCTGAAACCACTGCCTTAAATCAGCACCTAAAAGCCCAAATGCCCGCTGTAAAGCTGGTATTATCTGCTTTGTGATGTAATACAGATCATTCAGTCTATAGGGAGAGTCCATAGACAAGAGTTCCTGTGGGTCAACAACCATGTCAACCAATCGAGCACCTGGTTCTCCATGGACAACAACATAAAGGACACGCTCAGCATATCGAGGTTCAGCTCTTGGATCAACTCTCATTGCTTTAGAAGCAACAATTGCAGCTGGAGGCAGTGATGATGAAGCCCTTGTGCTGTAAGTGCCCAATCGGACCTCTTTTGCAAAGACAAAATCTTGAATTGAAATCCTTCCTGCAAGGATTCTGGACCATTGGCGCTGAAGGTAAGCTTTAACCTGCAAACAACCAGATAGAGCGTACCCCGGTGACGTCAGTTTAAAAGGTACAAGTCATGAATGCAATATGGTATCATGAGGGAGTAGGTCAGACAGAACACTCAATTATCAAAAGGAAATTCCTATCCTAGAAAAATGAGACAGAAAACTTCTCAGGAAAAAAAATGTTGGTTCTTTAAAATCCTTTCTTTAGGGTAAGCCAGCTTCAAAGTGGCAAACGTGATGTTTAGTAATCTCCTCAATTGAATTTATGGAATATAACAGGCATTGTATATACATGACTGATATGACCATATTTGTAGAAAGAGTGATCCCAACCATTGCTTCTTATTAAAAATATAGAACACGAAAACATAATCAGAATTCCAATAAAAAAAATTTGACTCCAACTAACCAGTATTTTACCTTGGAAATGTCTTGGCATTCAAAAAACATTCTCAACGACTTCTCCAAGGTCTTTGCAACAGCAGGACACGTGTCTCTACGAACTGTCTCAATGCCTTTAGCATCAAACATAGGTTCTGGTTGACTGAGGCTCTCATAACTGTATCCTACATATCGCTTTTTAGTAAGAAGAAAGCAGGACTGGTAGACCTTCTCCATCTTCAATTTGACAGGATTTGGATTCATTGCTGTAATTGTGGAAGCTATCTCATTTCCAATACGAAAAGCCTCTTTTAAAGTGCGCCCTTTAAGAAGAACAAACATACTGCAAAAAACAAAGCAGTGTTTGCAGGATAAATAAACAAAATTAGAAAGGAATGAGCGATTACCCCTCAACTAATAACAGTGAGGAATGCAAAAGCTAAGATAGTAACAACATCACTGAACTGACAAAAGACAGTACAGTTTGACGTGTTAGAGAAAATTTCCCAAATAAGGAAAATGATTGTTAAAAGAGCATAGACTCTGAATGTGATTTCGAGAGACTTAAAAAACAAAAAATTTAAAGCCAGCTCATTCATATGGTGCATTGTCTGCAGAACATCTCAAAACTATGGTGTGATTAAACAAAGATCGCTCTACTTTTGAGCTCTCAATTCTCATAGAAAACATAGTTTCAGCCTTCAGGATAGTAAGCCCAAAAAATGTAGATATTTTATCACTTACCTGTCAGTATCACCATACAGAACCCTAGCATTCCATTGATCATGTTTGTTGACAAATAAAATAGCATGTTCAAGTGTTTTACGACCACACTGAACAATGCTGTCTGCCAACTCTGCACAAGGCATGCGACCACTAAATCCAGCAGCTGTGTATCCGTAAGTTACATTAGCTATTAGCTTTAATGCAAGCTGTCTGGCATTAAATATCTGTAATAAAGGATGAAAAAAATCAGCATAATTCTTTTTTCTTACAAACATGTTTATTAAAAGAAAAATAATCACAAACACAACAATTACAACATCCTAGCCAAACCCAAATCTGCATATTAGTAGTTCCAGTAAGCTTTGTAGCTCAGGAGTATATAGATAGCTTCTGTACACAGCTACATTAATTCATTAATATCAATATCAGGCAGCCACATTTTCCATGCTTGGTAGTAGAGTTGCAAAGGGTTGCTCAAAGTCAAATAAAGCTGTCAATTAGTATAAAAATAGACAGTGGATAGGATATGGGATGTGGCCTGATTTAAAATTAAACTAATGCAAGGGCATGTTGGTAGTTGGTATAATTAATTATACAAAAGAAAATACTACTCAATTTTGATTATACACTTCTCAGAGCCACAAGAAATCTTTTCTCACACTTTAAAATACATGCAAAAGGTTTCAAGTCTTGGAAGTAATACCCTCTGAAGAACTTGCTGTGAAGGTGCCAACGACTTCATTGCTTGCTTCACCATAACCCTAGTTGATAAAATTTCTTCCAACAGCCGAGGTAGAATTCCTTTACACACCTACTTAAAGTGGTACAATGGAGTCACAAAAGTAAACAATGTAAGAAGATAAATAGCGGATGCAGGGAAAAGTGCATGCACAGAACCTTCCCTCTTCTTTCAGAGCATAATAAAGCTATATATAGATACTCTGATACAGAATGAGAGGCTACAGTTTAAAATGTCATCTTTGGTGGACTACTCATAATGTCTTTTAAGAATACATTGTTTACCAGATTTCATAAGCTATAATATGTCAAGGCAAATATAGGACAAAGAATGCCATTAACTACAAAAATCCTAAACATTGTTACTGAATTGGACATCAAAATGAACACATATACATAACTAAATATAAATACAAAATTTGTAAAAAAAAAACTCATATGATGATCAGATAATAAGTGATACATAGAGTCCCCTATAAACATGTAATAGAAAAAACATCATCTCATTGGAGATCAGGACAAGAAAACATGCAACAACAAATTCATCAAAGTTAAACATCATTACTCTAATGCAATAGGGGAGCAATTATGACTGATTATTGAAAAGTAAAGAAGCGATGGAGACATCGACGATGCAAAAAGTTAGATTGACTAATTATAAACCAGCACCAAACTATAAAAATAGCCATCTATAAAAGGATAGGTAATAATTTCTCAAAGAAGTGAAGCATAAGAAAGAAAGGCAATATGATTATTAGAGATCAACTCAAAACATATAAGGGTTTATCCGTACTTGTAAATCTATACTATAATACTTCCTCCCTTTTTTCTACTTGCAACATTTCAATAGTCTACACTATTAACATACTCAGCTTCAATTACATTTCATGATTTATACTTAAAGATGAACAGTCACATGGGATCTTGTTAGATTCGTCTGAATGTGTGATTTATTAAAATCTAATTCTAAACCAATAAAAGTGAGTTTTGATCAGTAACAATAATTTAAGTTTAGTAAAAAGTTATTTAAGTTCGGCAAAATAATTAAGTTCAGTAAATTAATTTTATTTCAGCAAAAATAAAGTTTAGTGAGCAAGGCCTAACTATAGATGATAAAATGCACACTTTGTACCTAAAACTTTATGTAATTCCAACTGCTGCAATTAAATTGAAATGGAGGGAGTATGTAAGGAAGTTCAAGAGAATAGGCAGGTAACGTAATATTCAAAAAAGGAGATACATACTAAGGAATAGAGAGGTAAGTGACAGAAGATGGCGTATTAGATCCATAAAAAAAAAGGAAATTTTGATTTTTACCACCTTCCAATAACGACTTTGTCGAATTTACCACCTCCAAAAAAAAAAGATTTACTTTACCACCTCATAAAAAAATTAAACATCAGTTTTCCCACCTCGTCTGAGCTCAGGTGACGGAAAACGCATGGGGACCCACCATAACGGCTACTTTTTGAATTTATCCCCAATTTCTCTCGAATTCTCTTCTATTTAAACCTAGGTCTTCATTTTTACACCAAATTCTTCAAATTTGGGGTATTTTTTTTGCGATTTTCTTCACAAATCAGTATTTTTGGGCAACCTTAACAATCCTAAACCATCAAATTGTGAAGCAATCAGTTGAACTCTTCGACATCAAAAATCAATCAGGTAAGCAATTTGTGTTAATTCTGTTGTAATTTGTTGCAAATCTTTGTGCGATTTTGATGCATTTGCTTAGAGTAATTGAAATAAAGCGCTTTGTTATATCAATTCAACCCCAATTTGATTTAAAAAAATTAGGGTTCATGCAACATCAAATTAATTTGGGGTTTTTTTATTTCTTAATTGGTTACTGAAATTAGGGTTAGATAATGGTGATTGGTGTTGAAATACAATTAATTTCCCTCCACCTGATGAAGATGACAAGCAAAGCTGATGTGTAGCAATTTTGTGGTTCCAGCGCGATTTCAACCACCCAAACTAGTTTAGGGTTTCAGTTGAAAAATCAAGGAGATAGAAGGTGTTACAGTGAGAAACAGCAAAAATCAAAGGAGAGAGAGACGAAATTGATAAGGAGGTGAGAAATTTGGTGAGAAATTGATTATGGAAGGTGAGAAAAGGAGGAGAGAGAGGGAAATCGTGTTTAAATGAAATAAATTGGAGGCAAGTGACAGTTAGTGGGCCCCACTGGCAGTTTCCGTCACCGGAGTCAGGGTGGAGGTGGGAAAACTGATGTTTAATTTTTTTATGAGGTGGTAAAGTAAATCTTTTTTTTTTGGAGGTGGTAAATTCGACAAAGTCGTTATTGGAAGGTGGTAAAAATCAAAATTTCCTAAAAAAAATACTCCCTCCGTCCCCTTTTGATAGTCCCTAATGGGCAAATTTTAGTCCCACAATGTTTACCCCATTTGCTTTTTCCAACAACAATAAATATTTATTTTCTACCAAACTTCCCTCCAATTTGCAACAATACTTGTGCAAATTTATATTTCCCATGTAAATTTTATTTTCCCATGTACATTTATTACCTTCTCTCTCTACTTTTTTGCATACCCAATGTCAATTTACTTTTTCAATGTACTTTAACTATTCTTATTTGTGTTTATTAATTCCCGTGAAAAATGCCCATAGGGGACTATCAAAAGGGTACGGAGGTAGTAATTAAAAAAAATATCTCCACTGGAATTAATAATTCAGAGCATATCATATCCTTGTATGCAAACTGCAGATCTAGAAGCACAGCTCAAAAGTCAGTAAGAGATGAAAATTTACCTCAGAGGGCACATACATTACACCATTAGGGGTAACCAGTATCTGTTGATTTAAATCCTTCAAAATTTGCAAATCTGGTGAGTATGAGCTGACCCCAAGGCAATCAGCTTTTGACGGGACAACATTGCCAAGACAGGTAGAAAAGCAAAGGTTGTAGGCAATTATCATGGACGGATAGAGTGACTGAAAATCCAAAACGACAACTGGATCTGAATAGAAACCAGATTCTGGCTCCATTACAAGAGGTATGCACTCCATTGCAGGTTGAGAGGCTACCTGATAATACAAGGTTAAAATATAGGTCAATGCAACACAGACAAGCAGCATGAGCACCGGAAGATAAAAGCGCGAATTGTTTGAGTACAGACATATAGTCATAAACATTGCTGCGACATAGGAGGGGGGAAAAAAGAAAAGAAAAAAACAGAAGAAAGAAAGCAAAACCTGTTGATACCCTGGAGAAACAAGGACATAATTCTGTGTATGAGCCAATCTTACAAGCATTGATTCAACTCGATACTGAGAGCCACGAGACAAAACAGAGAAAAAGTCGATTCCAAAAACACGAGCTAGCTCTGATGTGCGGTTTATCTACAGAAGAAGCAAGTCTCAATTGATAGTATGAGAACAAAGATAGAGCAATATAAGGGAAAAGGTATAATTCTTGGTAGAGATCAGCTTTATATAAAAATGTATTGCCTTCAAAGAAGAATACAATTGGTTTCCTTGATAGATGCATGATGTATCCAAGAATGGTCACGAAATAATTATTAGAATAAAAAAATAAATTACAATGTTTTAAGAGTGCCGAAAACCCGAAACTAAAGGGAATACTTAAATTGCAAATCAAGGGGAATCAAATCACAGTAAACAAGCAAATGAGACCATTAAAAAATAAAAAATAAAAAACACACACACACACACACACAGTGAACAAGCAAGAACACTAAGAGGCAGATGATGCATGGAAAACAAAATGAGACCTTTATGAATAGAGCTACTAAAACCAGCACTTACCATATCAAGCTGGTTCACAATATCAAAGTTCAACTTTACCCTCTCCACAAAATACTCAATGCAACGGAATCTTGCTTTCCCAGGACCACTTGAGAACCAATTGTTCAATACTTTCCAATGAATCAACGGAACTTTTCGTCTCAAAACAGCTTCTGCCACAGCCTCTAGGGAATACATATTTAATTTAACTTCACTACGCACAAGTCTCCAAACATTGAGGACTATTCTTCCAGTTACATGGACACCGCTTGCATGGGTCCTACCCCATTCATCCTCAATTATAGTGTTATCATCAAGAACAGTATCAGACATCAGAGAGTCAGATGATACAGCTGTAGCAGTTCCCTTGTCAGAAGAAGTATCCAGGTCTCTGTTGACTGCCTTTCTTTCTGCTGGTGTCCTAGAGATCATGTTAATCAAGCTAAGACCTAAGTGAGAAGCCCTTTCAGCTAAAAATCCAAGTGAGTTGCCTTGGACGTCCCATCCGATTAAGATATCTGGATCAATTGAGCATGTTATACTTATAAATTTGTCAAGCAAATTCCTCTCTTCAGGATAAAAAAGCATCCTGCATCCTGATATTCCATCCAAGTTTCTGCAGCACATAAAAGTAGCACTTGTTCAGAATCCTATGTGATTGCCACAGCTCAAACAAATGAGAAAAAGAAGAAAAGACATTTCTTAACAAGTTCCAAAAACTTTTTACTTCATACTTTAATGTATAGTGGTCACATAAAAATTGTTTTAAGAAATATAGGAAAAATAAAAATTTAACAAAGGGCACAACATGAAGGAATTTAAAATTTTTAGCATTGATACCTTCCACAACCTTCAGTTGAACCACGCAGAAGAGCATATATGTCAACAGATGGACTACTATCATTTTGGACTGCTATGACAATAATATTTATACTATCATGCCGTGGATCAGGACGTAGATCTCCCCTGGCTTCTGCATGGACCTGTATCGATATCTACATTCAATCAAAACAATCTCACAAAATATAATAAATAACTAAAACTACATATCCATGCCAAAAAATATTTGTAAATTTGCCTGACAAAATGAATAAGGTGAGGGGATTTTTTATTTTTTTTTTATTTTACCAAATAACTTATTTCGACCACCAGACCAAAATCCAAGATCTCATTGGCACTATCATGAAGACAAATGACAATTTCATCTTGCATCTGCAAGTCTTCAAGCAATATGGGAAAAATGCCCATCATAGTTTTTTCTAAAAGGAAGTTCATTTGCAGGGATAATGGGTAACAATGCCAGGAAACTGAAGTCACTCAGTCAGTAAAGTATTATGGATCCCATTCATTCCTTGCATGTCAGTCAACAAGCAAAAGACAAGGCAGGCAGATATTTTGAAGGATTGAATTCAATAAACCAAGAATACACATGTAATTATAATTCTACGACATCTTGACTATAAGAAATATGTTGGATAGAAACTTTGGGGGGAAAAAACAGCAAAAGAAAAAACGAATAAATAACATCTCATCTGAAAATTTTAAGGCACGTCCCCTCCAAGATATGTAAGTGAATATCTAGTATACCTCACCTCTATACTCAACAGTGTCAGTTGTTGGCCAGCGCCTACACTGGCAGGGTCTCTAAAGCCAATTTGACTGAGAGGAGTAGGCTTTGACTGCCCACTGGGTCCTGAGATCTGAGAGATGTCTTGTGATAGCTTTGCTAAATTTAATTCTTTCATAGAACTCCCTTTATCAAGGCATGGGGAAAGCTCATCTTTCATTAGAGCTCCTTCCATATCTAAATTTCTATGATTTTCACCATCTACCCGATTATTCATGGGCTCCAAAAGAGTTAATTCAGAAGAATCATCAGGTAAGGGCTTTGCACGTGTACATTCTGGAAGATAATTTTAAAGCACAAATCAGTAATGAGCAATGCTAGAAACCTACGCATCAATATTGAACTGAAATTTAGCTGCTTAAACAAATCACATCCCTCAAAAGAGCATATCTTATCATTATGAATTACAAAAGAATCATGTATAAAATTCTTTCCAAATAGAATAAGTAAAGAAGGCATTTGTTAGCTCTACCTTTTTCTTCAAGCGCTAGCCATCTAAAAACAGAATGAACTGATGGAGGTGAAACTGCTGGGGTCAATAAATAAGCATAAGAGCCATCATTATAATAATGAGTAGGAACTCCTATGAGGGAATCCTGACTGAAGTCACCAATACCATGTGATTCCTCGGAGACACCTTTAGAGTCAGTAAAAAATGGGTGAACATCTTCTGGATCTCCACCCTGCACTGCAACAGAGAGAAAAGCATGTAAAATAAGAAACAACAATAGTCAATTACATAAGCAAATTAAATCTAAATTAGCATCCTGATGATAGAGTGTATTCAATGTAACAATGAACATCTTGATGAGATAGCAGAAGCAAAAACAAGATTAAAAAAAGGAGGTAATGAGCAGAAAAGAAGACCGTAATCTAAGAGAAAAAAGGCATAACCTTTGCAATAACTTAAGACCAATGACAACTTTCTAACAATTGGTTTAGTTTCCAAATGGACAATTATACAATAATTAAGAACACATATGAAAGCAAAAATGAACCTGATGCTCCTTCATCGTCACTGTCATCTTTGACAGAACGCCAACGAGAGGGAACAGGTATTGATTGTGAATTTTCAGATGTGCCATTTTCCCAGCTAGCTAACGGAGGTTTCTTGTGGAAAGTCATGCTGATATATCCTATAGACTCTGTCTCATCCATGTGGCCTAATGCAAATGGAGGTCTCACAGATGCATGTTGTTCTACAGAGTCAACTTTCACAACTTCTGGATCAGCTACAGATGAGTTTGCAATATCTTGCTTCTTTTTTCCAACAGGACAATCAGTAGCAGATTGTCTAACTTCACACACTTTTGTTTGTTTGTCTATCTGCATATGACTGGATGGAGAATTTTCAGCAGCCATCATTTTTTGCTCTTCTGATGGCTCTGTATGAAATTCCAACTTCCTCGGATATAATACGTTATTTTCCTTTACAAAACCTTCTTCCACACTTTTTCCTGAACTGGATGATCCAACTCGGAAGCTTCGCTTTTTCCTCATCAAGTCTCGTACAGAACCGCTGTGTTGTGTTCTTGAGTCAACAACATAACAGCCACTGCCATCTGCATTCTTAGTTGAAGGGTCAGAATGTATATTGGTAGTGAATTGTTGGACTTCAGAAAGAGGTAAAGGACCAAATTGTAATTTGGATTTTTGTTGCTTGTCATCAATCCTAGAACTGCAATGGGAAAAAGTGTGGCGCTTGGAAGACACCGATTCAGTGTCCATTTCCTCAGGTAAATTAGCAGCAGGAGTTAATTGGTGACCAAACTGTAATTTGGGCTTTTTTTGCTTGTCATCAAAGCTAGAGCCACAATGGGGAAATGTATGGCGCTTGGAAGACACCGATTCAGTGTCTATTTGTTCAGGTAAATTAGCAGCAGGAGTAAATTGATGATCATCTCCAGCACCATCAAACTGTGGAATTTTTGAGCCAGATAAATCTTGACCAAGAGAAGTTCTTTTTCCTTTTTTATCATCAGAATTTAACACATCTACAATTGAATCAAGTATATCCTGACACTCTTGCTGAGATTCATTCTCATAATCTGTATTAGCTATCTCCAACACTTTATCAATGGTTGCTGCTGGCAACAGGGGATTTAGAATGGTCTCCTGGTGAAGTTCATCATCTGAGTTCGTATCTACTGCAGCCTGTGAGGAAGCTAGCCACTTCAATAATGCTACATCCTCTGAATCTGTACCCTGAATCATACAATTTGAACATGTTTGAGAGAAGGGGTAATTCGAGCAAGGAAACAACCAAGGCGAAGAACCACTTTAAGTTAAATACAATTTCCATAATTACAACTATAACGCAACATCATCAAAGGGTTAGACTAAGAAATATTTCAGGTCATTCTACACCAACAATAAAACCAAAAAGGCATAGGAACAGGTAAAAAACAAAACAAGGTGATACTTTCTTGAAAGTTGATATGTTCAAACTAGGGCAGTTTTTCAAAGAATCCAATTACTGCAAGACAGAAAGGAGAAGAGAAATAAGGCAGAGAATTTCAGTACTTTTGTATCCACTCTTTCCATCACCTGAAGAATATCCAATTCATCCATTTCAACGGATTTTCCCAATGATGCACGTATAGCGTCAACAGGCACTGATTGCTGTGGTGTCACACAATGCTCGATATTTACATCTTCAGAGGACCTCAATACTAGCTCATTTGAGTTTTGGTTTCTTGTTTCCATTATACTCTCCTCTTCTATTGGACACCGTGTTGGCACCATAGAGTTCACATCTCCAGATCTATCTAACAAATTGCTTTCTACTTTGCTATACAAACCCTTAAGTTTGTCCATGTACTCGACACCATTCGACAAGGTTTTCAAAACATCTTGAGGAGGTGGCCGACCAGGATCAGCCAGTATTTCTGCGTCATGAACTCCACTCCTTTCAAACTCTTCCTATGATGCATGTGAAAAAAAAGTAAATAACAGAACAGTCCATACTACATGTCATTGTCAGTGAGTAATATATTGCTGGGATAAAGCCAAACCTCCCAAATAGGAACAAGTGACTGAACCATTCTCACATCTGAACGAGTTTGTGAGAGGGATGTATACATTTTCAACTGCTGATTCAAAATGTCTGTAAAAATGGTGAGAGTTATAATTCAAACTGAAACAGGAGACAGAAACTTGAAGGCAGAGTATAAATAACAGCATACCATCTACAGTGGCATCCCCCTCAAGTTCACAAATGCTTTGACGATTTACAAAATTGTTGACAGGAGTTGATGAAGCACCGCGTATGGAAGGATGTTGCCACATCCAATCATCTGGAATTGTTAAAGACCTCCAAACTAGTGGCAATGAATGCGAACTTGAAGCCACATCTGCCTAGTGAAAAAGGATTCCCATTATAGTGTTTCAGATATGAGAAACCAATTATGAACATGTAATAATAATCATAGATCAGTAACTCGGTAAGGCAGTCACATGACCTGAGAATAAGAAGACTTGCCAACAAAAGCTTCTGGATTAGAACGATCAGCATTCTCAACAAGGAGATCACCGGGCACTGGATGACGAAACTTCATTTTTGAAACATGCATATGGCCCATGCCATATAAGTTGTAGTCAACCTAATGCATTTTAAACACAAACAATATAAGTAAAGACAGCAAAATCAGATACTATGAGGGCACAAACACCCAAAAATAAGCCCAAAACAAGATTAGAATTTGATAAATGTTTATAGTTTAAAGTTTTAAACACCCATTCAAAAAAGCTGTCCCGTAATAAAATAAAATAAAAGATACATGCAAGAAAAAGATGTGTAAAACTTCACTCATTTAAACACCAGAAATGTCTTCCATTTTATTCAAACAATCAAACCTAAAGGGTACTGCCTAGCAAATCCAATAATTCAATACAAACTTGATATTAATTCCTAAGCCTTAACAGAAGATCAGATATAATTTACTAACAACACTTTTTTCAAAAGCAAAAATTTCTCAAAAAAAATTAAATAGATAACTAACGCCATTAATACCAGAAATTGCAGAAGGAAGGGAATATGAGATTCATAGGGCTGTAAACACTTCTCAAAGACAACACCGCTCTGCAAAACATATTTTCTGTAACAGTAAGAATACAATAATTTTGAGCAAACAAACACAATATTCAACCACCAAGAACCTTAGTATAGTCTTATCTATAACTCAAAGGAACAGAACAGACTACATTGGAATATTTATTCCACTGAAGATTGCAAATCCTGAAGTTAAAATTTTTCAGACAAAACCAAATGATTAAAATAACAGTTTGTTCAATACAACTTAATCTTTTTACAAGTACTGAATTAGAATTATAGCTAACAGTTTCACTCCAGGGTAAAATGGCCAGGCCAAAAAGCAGTCTACAGAAAGATGAAGATTTCAGCAAGACTTTGGTCATTAAATTTATGTTTTCAAGCAATAGTGATTAGTGGCCAAAGAAATAAAAAACACATACCAGCAGAAGATTAGCAGCGCGAGAGACGTCATGGGGATGATATCTTTCACCAATCAAGGACAACAAAGAAAGGAAGAAAAAAAACATGTATGCAAAGCACGAGAGCATAGTTTTCACCACCTGTTAATGATTGAAGTCATTAGACTCATCACATCATGAAGTTTTAGTCCAATTACTTCTCAGAAAACTAACAATGAAGCCAAGTTAGCCAACTTGTCAAGGCAAAAAGATGACATAATGTATAAAATGTAGTATAAACTATAAAGTGTTAAAGTACCATTGTCAAGGCAACAGTATGTTAATCAACAAGTAAACCATAAGACATTAAAATAAAAAGATGCTTCCTCCGCTCTAAAAATTGCTACATATATGGGTGTCACACATTAAAATATAGGAGAGAGATAGAGAGTGATAAAGAGAGGAACATTGTTGAGGAGAGAGATAGAGAGAACAAATAACCAAAAATGGGTATGTAGAAATTAATATAAACTTCTAAAATTGGGAAATGTAGCAATTAATAAAGAATGGAGGAAGAATAATTCTGAAATTTAGCTTTCCATGTCATGCAAGGGTCAAAATATTAGAAGTTGCTCATTCCTAGATTTTAAAATGATGCAATGTTAAAAAGGATACACATTTATCTTTACAAATAGCTCCTCTGATGAATGGTATCCATAAAATTTCCTTGCACGGACTACAGTACAACTATGCACATGCTGCCTTTTTGTACCAGCATTGCCCTTGAGCTTCACGAATCCAAAGTATTCAAGTTTTATCAGCAGCTGACGAAACGCAATGATGTGCAAAGATAATAAAATTTCAAACAACGTTTAAAACTTAACATACCTTCAAAGCCTTCTCAACAGCAAAAGATATGGCATTCTCATAAACACTACCTGTATTAACAAACAACCCAATCACACCAATGACATAGAAACGCCTAGATTCTAGACAATTCTTTCAGACAGGGTGTTAATAGAGATTATACAAAACAGCAAACTTTAGCAGCAACTCACAACTTCAAACAAATTTAAAGTAAAAGCAACTAAAACAATCAATTTTGGTACAAAAACCAATTTGAAGTAAAAGCAACTGAAACATAAAACTTTGGCAAAGCTTGCACTAGTTTTTCCAAGGTTAGGATAGTTTTTCTTAGGTACCCTAAAAACTTTCTATTCATCAAATTAGACTGAGTTAAAACTTCGGGGACACGTTGTCTTCTAATGACCCAAAACCATATCACATATCTGATCATCTCTCTTCTCATTAAATATAAGATACAACAGAAATCAGCAATCACTTCTGATCGGAGAGCCATATAAATTGTCAATTTTCTAGCTTGACTTATTGAACAAATTACCTAGTTACCCAACAATATAAAGATTACTACAAGGGAAAATGATAATTTTCCAATGAATGCATGAGAAGTATTTATAGACAAAGTACAGTACCCACTATCCAACAAAAAATACGACGATGGAAATTATAACCATGTTGCCTAAAAGAGAAATATGGACTAAGGTGCTTCAAGTATATAATAACAATTACAGCATCATTTATATGAAAGTGGAAGGAGGATAAGGTGACAGAAAATAACATCCATTTAATATATGAAACATGAAATTTCTACAGAAGTATTATAAATATCCAAAAGTTAATAAAAAATAACTACAATTTTAAAAATAAAAAATGAATAAAAAAAAAGGCCAAACCTTCGGGAGTTAGATGAAGTGGTATATCTGAGCAGGGCACGTATAAATATGGTAAAGCCTACAAGATAAATCAAGTGCCAACATACCACAATTAGAGGGACCTTTGAAAGTTAACATCTAGGCTAGCCTCAAAATCAAAATAACCAATTTAGCTAGCATAAAAATAGTACAGAATACAGTTTAAAAGTCAATAAAATTATCCAGCACACAAATAGAAGCTTACCAATTTATCCTATTCCACCAAAATTCACTTGAAAATACACTCATTTAGAAAAACAAAATAAAATCCAATACCTTTTTATCCATGAATAATTTAAAATACTTAAATAACTTCTCTCACACTGTTTTCTTGTTAATAACTACGGAGTACCATAAAGATAAAAATATAACCTGATTAAAACCCTTAATGGGACGTACTTATAAATCCTAATTGGTTGATTTAGAATCATTTTGTGATTAATTAAAGATCAAATTAGGACTCTTTATATCAAAAGATAGTAACTAACAAGAATAGTTAGCATAAAACCTAATTAGTTGTTGGAAAAATAAACTAAATTGAACATTTGAACTGAAAAAACACCTAAATTGAGTTAATTCAAAAAGAATTACATACAAATAGAATATAAAATTCATCAAAATTTTACAAAATCTTACTCGATGAACATGCACACAAGCTTTCTGACCAGCAGGAGTGGAGCCAAAGATTCTTATAACAGGCACCTCCTTCACACTTCCACCTACAAACACAATAGAAGGAAAATAAACACAAAATTCTCAGCTGAAACCCTAGAAATCCGTAATTTAATTCAACATTTCTAGATTGTAATCGATTTAGGGTTTGGAAAGATAATAAATCATTGAATTTTGAAAAGATGAAATTGTAGAGAACCTTGGAAGCTGCTGTAAGAAATGTCGAAATCTGGAATTGGAGGAGCCATGTAATGATCAATCGAAACGATTCGAACGCTGAAAACCTTGGAATCTCCCTGCGATGAAGGTTCTTCCATGGCGGTTCTTCACTCACTTTCTCTCTCCTCTTTCTATTAATGGTAACTGATTAACTGATTTTGAATTTTGGGGGAATTAAGAGGATTGGGTGTATTTGGCGGGGTTTAGGGTTTTTATAAGACGTACTTGAGAAGTTTCAAGAGTTTGACATTTTTCTAAATTTTGTACTCCGAAAAATTAAAAAAAAAAATTGAGGGCAATCATGAGGAATCGTTCATGGTTATAATAGGCTAATACACCCTTAATCATGAATGAAAGAAATTATTTGAGTTACTATTTACATAAAATAATACTCCGTATCGAAAATATTTTATACGGAGTATTGGTGAACACTGTTATGAACAAGTACAAACCGTTTGGAAAAGCAAACCAACCACGAAAAATTATTTGTCTCAAAAACAATTGCTTTTGGTGATATTTTATACAAAAAGTCACCTAAATTTGGAAGAAATTATTATTACTACCTCCGTTACAGGTTATGTGCAACGATTTGACATAAAGTAGAGAGGAAAAATGTCTAATCGTTGCACATAACCTGTAACGGAGGTAGTATAAAAAAAAAAATCAAAAAGGGGAATTGGTGACAATAGAATCATTTAGATTGCGCCACTTGTCACCATGCATGTTGTTGGATTGAGGTGGGGTAGATGAATAGTAACATGAACAATTTTTTACTTCATTTGTTCATGGTTAAAAGGAGGATGTTGGAAATTATTTGTATGGTTTATGTGTATGAGAGAAAGTATTTTTTTTTTTATATTTATAGTAACTGTTATGATCCATTTCATTAACATCATATTCCCTTATGAAAATTTATGGTAGGTATAAAGTAAACTTGAGGAGTACTTATTGACCTTTATTAGGTACAGAGTAAAGTGGAAATAAGGTAAACATACAAAGGGTAATGAACTTGATTATGACGGGAGGGGGAGTAGTGCTCAACATATAGAGGCGAGTTGCTTTAGTATCTCTCAAATTATATCACATAGAAGGTTGAATATCGAATCAAATTGTGGCTATTGAGCTTCGTACTCTTCAATACTCTTACAACATATTATGTTGAAATGAGAAGCTTAGAACATCTCAATCTAATAATTTTGTTCCAGAAAAAACACACACAACAAATACACAATATATGATATACTTGTATACATTATGAAAATCCACAATAGTAGTTTAGTTTCCTTGAACTCTTGTACAGTTATATTTAATGGTGTGACATAATTTATAATAATGAATCTTTGCATGCTTTGCAGTAATAAGGAAATAATTCAGCTGTACACAATTGTCAAGCTACATGCTTGAGATCAAATAAATCCACTTCACATACTTCAGACTGATGTACTGTTAGGAATTCCCCTGCCAGTGAGTCCTGCATCGCTCGTAGGATAAAGCAATGTGTATGGCATCTTCACTGGACCAACTCGATTCTTCTGTTTCTCATCTTTGTTCCTCTCTACAATCTTGTCTTCGATTCCCTCTAGAATTTTCCCGAATTTCTCAAATGCTTCTAATGGTTTGGTATCTGCAGTCCATTCTTTAGTCTCCCTTTGCCCAAGATAAATCTGTTTGATAAAAACAGAAGAAAATATGTCTGTAAATGTATCAAACAACACAAACTACATGATTGACATAAACAAGTTTCCAACAATACCTCATCAGTAGGATGTCGAGATAAAAGCTCTATAAGCGAAATCCCCAGCACACTTTGGAACTTGTTTGAAATAGTCTTTAGGAATACACTGTCAGGCTTTTTCTCAAGCTCTTCATACTCTGGAGTGTTTGGCTCTGGCATGAGCCTACGACTGACAGTTGGGCGATTTGGGTGGTACCCGGCATAAGGGTACTGGCCGAAATTGACTGCTGCATGGAGGGCTGAAGCAATCCATATAATGGTGGTGCAAGTTTGTGTTAGTTCATTTAATGTCTTCATAGCTGGCCACCATTTCTCATCCTTCTTATCACCATGGCCTTTTTCTCGGATTTCTTTCCACCATGACTGTAGTTCTCTGTCTTTACAGATCATGTCATCAGACTTGTAGTAAATTGAGCAATATTCTTTGACCTATGTCTCAATTGCTGACCAGATGTCTAGTGCATCAACGGCGTATGGGTAGTCCTCTATCAGTAGTTTGTAGCCGTGAGGGCTATGAGCGTCTTTCACAGCAACCCCCCTGATTAACAAAAGTGTTGAATAAAATGTCAGTAAAACAATTTGTGTACTTAAACCTTAGTACAATATTAAACAAAGCATGTACTAGTACACGAGTTTTGTTACAAGAATATTTTGTAGGCACGTAACCTTTTAACAAGGTCATTAGGAACGGCTTGCTCAGTGAAAACCCAGCTCTTATACACTGATGATGACAGCTCCATGGAATACTGTCTAGGAAATACAGTTTTCTCAAGGAGTCCTTCAGCATTAAGCAGTATTTGTCTTGCTACTGCGTTTATGTCCATAGTATAACGGAAATGTGGGTGCAGAAGTCTGTGTATTGGATGAAGCACACTCAGTTGCCTATTTGATGCGATCACAAAAGGTTCGATCACTGCATGAGTAAGCATCCTGAAGTAGGCAAAAAATAATTGTCAATACATTCCTAGATGACTAGTGAACACATATGCATGCCAAAAAGTGAAAATTTAAGATTCTTTGATAGAAGTCGCAGAGCTAGTACCAGTGGCTGACAAGCTGATGGTGGCCAGAATCATTGACAGCAACATAAGCTTTGGCAAGCTGCCAAAGAGAACCTTCAACACCGTCATGAGCAGGTGTAAACACCTTGCTAATGGCACCCAATTTATCACCTTCAGGATGTGGTAGACTCAACTCGATAGCTAAAGGCTTCAGTGTACCGTCATTTTGTAAGAACAGAACTGTTCTGGTGGCATAGATCTTTGAAGATGTGGAATTTATTCGCCTTACAAATGGCATCATAGTGTCGTGGTGATCTAGAATAAATAGCTTATTTTTCTTAATTGCCTATTTTCAATCAAACACAACTTTGGTTATACATTGAAATCATTATCATTGTGAGAGTTTACAAGAAGAAAAAGTTGTGCTAAAATTTTCACCTCATCTACATTCAATCCACCAAGATTCTTCTGGATGTGTTCTTTGGTGATTGAACTATTTTGGTTTCCATATATTTTGGGATCAAGCTTGCTAACAGGAGGAAAGACCTGCAAAATTTAAGATCAAGTTTGATTTAGCATAAAACCGAACTTTTGATCCATAATTAGATTTACCTATCCACATGATAATACATAGCAAGATTGATGCATTAACCAAATTATCTTAAGACATGTGAACTGTTTTTGGAACTTTGGAAGTACCAAATTATTTCTCACCTCAAGACGACGAATGGCTAGAGGATTTACACCAGCTAACATTTCTCTTGCAAATTCTTCGTCAGTCCTCCAAGCTGACTTATCCTCTGTGATCAGGGCAGAGTCCATTAAACAAATGATCATTCCATGTTTAACATCAGGCATATACGAGTATTTCATTCGGATACATACCTTTGATTACATCAGGCATTGGAAATTTTAGAAGTGGAGCACCATCAGTCTGAAGGAAAGCTTTTAGTAATTCAAATGGGATGCTATCCTTTAACTTCTCAATTAGTTCACCCTGTGGCAGCTTAATTCCTCCTTCATACAGATCCAGTTCATCTTGGAAACTGTCAAACTCATTGCGATCCTTGTCAAATATAGACTCAAGACCAACAGCAAAGTCCTGAGACAAGGACTTGAGCGCGTAACCCAGGAAGTCAGACATCTTTATGTGTCCGAATTTCTCATCTCTTGGAACATATACATCTAAACCCTTCAGAAGCGGAAGCCTACTCTCAGTTTTAGGATCTGCCAAGTCATACAGATATTATTTAGCTTTGGAACCACATATCTCAAGTTGCATTAGATGATAAAATTATCGAATTCATCTGAAACCACACCTCTTGTTTATGTCAGTTACACAAATCTAGTTCTTATTTCAAATGTTCATTTGATCAGTCTGCAATCTGTTGTGTTAATCAAATAGATATGATTCTTAACAGGCGAAAAAATTACTCTTCTAGTCTTCTTGCACCGTGTTTTGCAAGTACATTAGTATAATACAAGGCCTAAGCCACCTAACATTGTTCTGATTAACTTTAAACTGAGGATGAGTGCAGTAGATGAATATTTTTCTGAGGTAGAAGTAAAACTCGGAATGTGTTGTTTCATGTCAATTAGCATAACAAAGGCCATGTTCTATCCAAAGACCTTAAAATCTTACCGGTCTTTGTTGGGGGACGACCTGTCCTTCCCCTTCGAGGATAAGGATATTCAGCAGATCCTCCAAGTACAGGACGAGCATACTTGGGACCTTTATCCGGATCTCCTAGATCATTGTAGTATGCATAGTCATAAACGCGATCCCATTCCTCTAGCTTTCCTTCCCCGGTTCCTCTTAATATCTCCAGCTCTTCTTCTCGGTACTTGCTTAAAGGTGCAGGTGTTTCATCAGGTAAATAAGTCTGTCATACCACATTTGTAACAACATCATACATACTGTTACTGTGTTACATTAACATTCGAAATTTCAATACTTAGGATGAATATAAAGAATAAACTAGCACCTTATTGCTGAAAATAATACGGTCCTTCTTGTAACGATTAGTTGGGTAGATCCACGAGTTACACACGAAGTTGATCTTACCACAATCAGGAATGTCTTCTAAGGTGACAGACTTAAGGTAAAATTGACTGTGATGTTCATTCTTTATAATTAGTGCACCAGGAACACCGATGTCCTCGTCCCAATCAAATGTTATATTAAATGCCGAATCCCCGGGTGTTAAACCAGTGAAATTTTTTAGCCAATCTCCCAAATATGAAGGCTTTCCAAGTTTCCCTTTCGATTCATTGCCTGCAAATTACCCCATATTATATTACTCATTAAGATGAATATTAATGATTCAAAGCATGATTGTCGTAGCTAAGTGTCAACTAGCATATTTGGTTAAAGTTTTAATAGGTTGTACCCAAAACTCGGACCTAATCTCATTGACAACATTTTCTCTATTGGCTCTTTGGTAATTGAATTGTACCCCTATTGTTTGTTGCTATTTCTAGTGCTATTGCGCGCAAAAGTGCAAGTGCTAGTGCTAGTGCTAGTGCTAATGCTTATGCCTGTTGCTATTGCTAATTCATGTCGCTATTGTTATTGCTTTTTGCTATTGTTGTTGCTATCACTTTGGTGGTATTTTACTTATAATTGAATATAAGTACATTTAATTAAGTTAAGAATCCAATTTTTATTCCTCAATTTCTTATAGTATGTTGGTAAACAATTTGACACATATAAAAATATATATGGCACATTATGTACCAAAAAATAAAAATATATATATATATATATATATATATATATATATATATATAACTGTTGCATATGTCATGTGGTACAACGCCTTTGAACCAATAAAAAAGATTAAACTATTATTGTTTTCAAAATTAATTTTCAATTTCCCCTTCTGTGAGAGGATTGTACTGTCAACTGTATATATAATTTCAAATACTAATTAAAGAGATATTACTTGACAAAACAAATTACTCCGTACTATTTACTTATAGTAATTTGTTTTTTTTACTTAGCTTTAATTAGAAAACACTTCTTATATTTCGTTTCCCAAAAAAAAAAAAAAAAAAAAAAAAAAGAGAGAGAGAGAGAGAGAGAGAAAGACAGAAAACACTTCTTATATTATTTTCTAATGGATAGGATAGAGTAATTAAGCAAGGACAAAATATGGATCAATGGATGAGTTAGTTAATGTGAAATGTTTTCTTCACTTTAGATCATATATATGCAATATGATTAGAATATTACTACCTCCATTCATACTTGTTCTTTACGCTTTCCACATTAGTCGATTATTTTTATTCGTAGTTATTATAATTTAAACTTTTACATTTTTCAACCTTTGAGTTTGATATTCACATTCCTAGCTTTTATAGTTCTCACATGTTTCCCACATGCTACCCTATTTTTGACATCCTCTCTTCCCATATCTTGATTTATTGCAAATAATATTCGGTAAAAATAAATTAAATACTCTAGTGACGGATTAAGGTAAACAAAATAGTTGGTTTATTACTTCGCGAAATTAAAAAGAAATCTAATATTATTAAGCTTAACAGATACAAAATCCTTCATTCCTTGTATGTTTTGATTCTTAAAATTATATACGAAGTACTCTGCAATTTTTTCTTTAAAAGAACAATCCGGCCAATGTACATTTGGTTTACAAAGTTTTAAATCTCAATTATCATAAAACTTTAAAAAATACAAAAAAACCTAAAGCTTGCAAACATGTTATATTGGTATACAAGGAACATTCGATCTAACGAATTCAATACTAAAGGTGAACAAATATTTATCCAGCTAAGCTAGTCGATAGTACTGTAGATGAATATCCTAAAGGTGAACAAATATTTTAACTCATTTTTAATCGATTTTAGTGGAGTACTTGATAAATCTGTACATAGTGGCATAGTGCTATATTTTACTGGGAAATGTGACCTATTTGAATTTTGAAACTCCTAAATACTAAAGAATTAAAATATAAAATGAAATCCACATTTTTATTAATCTCCTTTAAAAACTACGTTAACACCAATACCTTAATGATTGAAAATCATTGAATATTTAAAAAATCAAAATAACTACAGTATACTGTATACTAAAGAAGTAAAGTATATAAAAACTTAATTGTAATAACTAAAAAAAATTAATACTACTTGTATAAACAATAATATTACATAAATTTGCTTTCAAAAAAATTAAATAAATAAAATGCATAAATTTCTTGTCAAATATATTGCATAAATTTAAAGAAGAAAAAAAAAGTGTGAGTAACAGTAAAAATTACCTGGGTCGGCATTAACAGAGCTAACAAGCTGAAATGACACTTTTTTACCAAGCAATTCATCAAATCTATCAAGAATTGATGCATTAAAATCATTAAAATCCAACACATTCTTCTTCATCAATATTACTTTTCCATTTATTTGCTTCTTGTTCTTGCTACTACTACTATTATCTCCTGAAATTGCATCTATAATATTATGAAACATTTTGCCTTTTTTTGGATTATAGGTTTTAGCTAGATTTTTTTGGTGATTATGTATATATAAATGGTAAATTTATAAATATGGTAGTTTGAATGATTTTGGAAAGGTGGTGAGTTTTCAAATGAAAGAATAATAATAATAAATAAACATATAAATGAAGGGGTATTTATAAGGGGAAAGTAGGTGAATAGATTTATTGATATGGAGAAAATGTGATTAATATGAATGACCTTACCACGGCAGTGCATGCAGTTTATGATGATGTAGATTGGTATGTATGCCCATTATTATTTTGATTTGTTACATACTTCCAATGTACGAGTAATAAATATGTAATCCATTGTCTTTTGAGATAGTTTTATTTGGTGTCGATTTTCATGACTATTGATAATCTACAAAGTATGGACGCATCATTTAATTGTTGTATTTGTATTAGACATGGTTGTGTATGATATAGATAAACTCGTGTTGGACAAAAACATATATACTACCTCCGTTTTTGAAAGTTAGACGCATTTAGGGCATGTTCAATTCAACTTAATTTCAGTTCAGCTCAGTTCATTTCAGCTCCTAATTCCTTCTCTCTTAAAATTCATTTCAACTCTATTTATTTCAGCTCTATTCAATTCAGTTATACTACCTCCGTTTTTGAAAGTTAGACGCATTTAGGGCATGTTCAATTCCACTTAATTTCAGTTCAGCTCAGTTCAATTCAGCTCCTAATTTCCTTCTCTCTTAAAATATTCATTTCAGCTCTATTCAATTCAATTTAGTTTAGTTCATTTCAGCTCCAATCAGTTTAGTTCAGTTCATTTCAGCTCAATTCAGTAAATGTGAACAAGCCCTTACTATTCATGTAATCAAAATGTAATAATCTTGACCATATTTTATGACTTATACAATAGAAATAAATTACGGAGTAGCATGTGAGATCTTATTAGATTTCATTATTATAAAATTTTCAAATATGTAAGGAGAAGGACCCTGAATAGACCTCAACCCTCGTAATTTTATTGATATGGTATTTCCTGGTTAGGCACTTTTAAAAAATTAAACTCTAATCAAGTAATAAATTCATTTGACAAACTAACTACTATTATGTTATTATTATTATTACATATTTATATATCTTATTTATATAATTGGAGGGACACATATTGCATGCATTACTTTGTTTATGATAAAGTATTGTGTCATGTGCTTTGCTTGGTGGCCAATATAAGGTGTACGAGTGTATAAGTGCTCCTATCAACGTGGCCACGAATTAGAAGAGAACGTAATAATTAATAATTATAATACACGAAGTTTTTATTTTAAGTGCAACGAACTTTCGACCAAACTGGTAGTCACAGCCTCTCAAGGTTATTTTTGTCCTAAAATTAAGTGATATTTTAAAAGTTTTTTTTTGTTTTAAAAAAGTTGTTGTATTACCCCAAGTCCAAATCGATTTTTGAGGTATAAAGATAAAAATAAAGAATCAAAACATTCTACTACAAAACACTCAACTAAAGACATAAAGTGCAAAACAAATACTACGTATATAAATAAGTAAATTACGGGCTCGTGATAGAGTTGAGATTACATAATCAAATTAAATATTATATCACAATTTAAACCTACAAAAGTAAGATAAAATCAATAATTGTCATTTAACTAAATTTTGACAATCATCAAACCTAAATTTTTCTTTAACTTTTTTTTACTCCCTCCATGCATGTCTTAATATTCATACATTACAAAATTACGGATAACATAATATGTGTTCAATAATTAATATTTATCGAACATCTTTGTATCAGAAGTTCTAAACATACAAAACAATACGAAGTATTTGATTTGGTTATCCAAGTAACTAAAAAAAAATTAAATTTGATAGGAAATGATACAACACATGCACAATCTAAGTCAAAGCAATATATATACAATATTATTTTCAGGACAGTTTTGCAATGGCTACAATAAAATTGTAGCCACTGTATCAAAAGAAATCTGCACCGTTGATTATCATTATGTAAATAAAGGCCATTGATTTAAAAAAAAAAAAAAACTGGAGTACTACGAAAGCTTCCATTGGCTTCCATTAATGTTTGCTGCAAAGTATGAAGAACCAAACGATCCACTTAACGTGAAATCCATTAAGTGCAAGAATAAAGTTGATCCTATCCAATTTTCCATATACTGTACTTCGTATTAAACTATCCAATGCATAAAATTGTATTCCTTTTTTCAAGGTTATTAGTTGGCAGTTTTGATTAATTGTTTAGTTATACATTAATCATTAATCCAATAATCCTTATTCCTTACTCATGTTTATTGTTCTTCCATTGTAATTTAATGGAGATTTAGGTTGATTTTTTTTTTTTTTTTTTTTTGAAACCGGGAGATTTAGGTTGATGGTTGAATATGAAAATCATCAATGGCAGAGACAATCAAGAGTTTTGTTTTCCCCCAAAATAAAGCAGTTTTAAAAATTATAATTTAGAAGTCAAATGTATGAATGGTTTAAAAAAATAAAAAAAAAATAAAAAAAAGTCAAATGTATGAATGGACAAGATTTATCATTAATATTTAAACAGTCAAGATTAAAAGTAATTACAGTGGCTACATTTTTTATGTAGCCATTGAAAAGTCATCCATTATTTTCATCCACATCTAAATTTCCGAAGAAAAAAATTTATCTTGTCTTCTATGAAGAAACTGTTAATTTACTTCGCATTGTTTTCAAATAATCTTGCTACTAAATTTTGCCGTAGATATTAAGGGTGTTGGGATCCTCTAGAGTTGATCAGAGTTGTAGAGTTATGAGAGTGAGAGTACTTTAATATTTTTTATTTTACTTTAATTTTTACTTTTTAAATTTATGCATGATAGATCTTAGGCATTGATCTTCTTTCAAGGGTCTTGATTTGCTGAAATCTATAGAGTTCAACTCTAGAGGATCCTTTATTAGTATTAGTAGGAAATAGGTACGAGTTAATCGGAAACATCTACATCATATGGTTTGATTTTTTTTTTTTTTTTTTTTTTTTTTTTTTTTTTTTTTTTTGAAAACATATACAGTATATGGTTTGATTAAATTTTATGTTTCTAGGAAAAATTTAAGTAATAAGAAGGTTTTTATTTTGCTATTTTTTTTTCTTTTTTTTTTGAAAGAGGTTTTTATTTTGCTTTTAAATTAAATAAAATAATAGATGGTTTTTATTTTAGACATATGCCTTTAAAAAATCAGGAAATTTGTTTATGGACAAAGGAAATAGTACCCTACTTACCAGGAGAAGAAATCGTAAAAATTTGTAGTTTTATTTGTTTATTTTGTAATTTTGTAGTTTTATTAATTACCTTTCCACGTCACTGATTTCTAGTCAAGGAAAAGCCTAAAAAAGAAAGAAGCTCAAGCTACAAACATATTTTGCTTTTAACATTATGATCGATCACTATTGTAGTTGAAGATTGGAGTTTCCTCCCCTCCCCATTTTATCTAGAAAGCGATGTTTCATTATTATAATTATGAGAATCGTTGCTTTCTAAGACCTTTAGTTTTTTCTTTTTTTCGGAAAAATGGTCGAATGAATTAATTTTACTGAAAAATGATATATGATGTATTGGAGATATTATTGTGATATATTTTAGGAAATACATCTTGTGAAAAGATATGGTAGAATATGAGGGGTTTGTTACCCTAGTAGTATATATACATGTATTGGCCGTGAATATCAATGAGAAGAATACAGAGAATTACATTCATAATATTGTCTCTGATTTAACATGGTATCAAGAGCCTAGTTAAGATCCGATTTTTTATGCCTTAAGAAATGCACATAAAATGCTAGTATAGACTATAGAGTACTATACTATGGCTACTGAGAAAAAGGAGATATGAGCAAATTAAGTATTAATCACACCAATCAACCAATTTGTGTAGTTTTTGTCATTAATTTTCGAGTGTATACTCCGTATTGAGTGTAATTGTGACTAGGGTAATTATTGGCACAGATCGGACTTACTCAACTAAATTCATAAAATATGTTGACTTATCATTGGATGAGTGTAATTGTGACTAGGGTAATTATTGGCGCAGATCGGACTTACTCAACTATTGGCGCAGATCGGACTTACTCAACTAAATTCATAAAATATGTTGACTTATCTTATATTTTCCTATTTACCGTCCACGTAGGTATATAAGTTGGATTTATTCTTCATGAGTTAACTGTAAATCTATAATTAATTAGTGCTCCACTCAATAATTGCTTATACAATTAATCCCCGTTAAATAAATTAGTGATTTATTATAGTGAAATACCTATGTACTAGCGTATCTTTTTTAGCAAAATCCTTAATTGAATTAGTTTTTTGATATCTTTATTATGGTAAATACAATTAAATATTGCAAAAATATAATATTTTGGCGTAGATGGCATGCAGGGATTTCTAATTTACTTCGTAGCTAATTATTTATTACTCCGTATCTTATTTTTTGTTGTAAACTGAGTGTATTTGGGAAATTTGATTGGTCATCTTTTAGCACTATATATAGAAATTAAAAATCTTTAATTAATAAAATATGAGTATTAAGGGCATGTTCTCTTTAAATTATTTTTAGTTCAATTCAGTTCAGTTTTTAATTTTCTCTTTTCATAAAATATTCAGTTCAGTTCAGCTCTAATAAGTTCACTTTTGTATAGTCAATCAGAACAGGCCTAATAATACACCTCAAATTAAGTAAAAAAAAAAAAGGGGAAAATACAAAAAGTTCCCACCTCATCATTTTTTAATTTTTTTTTTATTAATTTTTTTTTTTACGCTAGATTTCCCACCTCATCACAGAGAAATGATGAGAAAGGATTATGGAGTTGCCGACAAAAGTTGTGGGAATGTTCGAAAGATAAAGTGTAACGTATGCATGGCGTGTTTATAGTAACTTCCTATCATAGAGGGATTTATTATTTCTTCCCGTAGAGGAATGATTCATTTGCCTTTTAAGGTATGGTTATTATGTTTAGGTCACTCTCTTAAGGTAAGGATTTCTTACCTTTTTTGCCCTTTTAACTTTGATTTGCGATCTTTGACGTAATATTTAGTAATTTTCATCATAAAGACGTACATAAGACTTTAATTTCTAATCTAGTTTATCGTTCACAATTTGGCTCACTTTCTCTTCCCTTCCCATCTTTATTACCTCGTAGGCTCGTAGCCCTCCAAGGCTTTAACAGAACACCACCTTCTTGAAACAAATCCTAATAGCTCGTTTAATACGTGATTATAAATAATGGTAATGAGAATGAATTTAATTTGTATGTAAATTTGAAAGAATAATCAAGGTTCATTTCCATGATAATGCTAATTCATACTAAATATTCATTCCCATTTAATACCCTTCCCAATTAGTAATGGATGGTAACGAAAAAAAAAAACAAAAAAAAACAAAAAAAAAGTAAAGATAACACATGCATGAGGATGAAATTGCATTACCATTAAAATTCCAATGTTAATTTTCTTCCTAATTTGCAATAAAAATTCATTTCCATTGCAACCGTTTAAAAATGGCTACCAAATGGGCCCGTAAGTACCATACATGCATACATGTGACTTCCTTTGTTCTATAATTTTGACTTGGTTAATTAACTTTATCATGCCTTTGACTTTTTTTTCCTATTATGTAAACAAAATATTAATCCTTATCTTGTTGTATTTGAAAACATAAATTTTTAATTTTATCTTATACTAGGTTAGATCCCGTGCCATGCACGGTGATCTTTAGTTATATATATATAGTTATATAGTATTGAATGAGAAGTATTACTGTACAACTGTATTCAGTATAATCATAAATTAGTCGATAAATAATAAAAGTATGAAATATGTTAATTTGGTATTTGCAATTTTAATTGTAGCTTCCAATACACAACTAAAATAAAAGTAGGCAAAAAATCAGAGCAATATTTTTTCTTATTGTAAGATTATTTTAAAATTTTGATTTTTGGTATATAATTGATTATTTTTTTAGAAAGATTTGTGAATAAATATTTTATTTTAAATATAATAATACTACATGTTAATATGGAATATGTAAAAAATTATAAATAAATAAATAATATGATTTTTGTAAGTGATTTGTTTCCTTAATTGAAATATTTTTTTTAGTAAAAAGAAAAAAATAATTAAGGACACACCAGGAGATGACACGTGTCATTGCTGGTGTGTCTTTTAGTATATAACTAGTGTGTAGCCCGGGCGTTGCACCGGATGCTACTTTAATAAGACCTTGTGATTATTATATACATTTATTTTCATATTTATAACATAGTTTGTGATTGGATTAGATGGTTAAGTAATCATCTTTCTTTTAAAAGGTAGGGAGATCGAATCCCCTTATGGAGTAGGTGACATGGCGTGGTCTACGTCGTACAGAGACGTTTTTAGTAAAAAGAAAAAATAACTAAGGACACACCAGGAGATTACACGTGTCATTGCTGGTGTGTCTTTTAGTATATAGTATTGATATTGATGAATTTATTTCCCCATTATATAAAACAAAATATTAATCCTTATCTTGTTGTATTTGAAAACATAAATTTTTAGAATAACTTTTGTATACATCCGGTGTACAGTAATTTACTGTACATCCGGGGTCACTTTTTATTAAATTTAGGGTCACTTATACAATTTTTTAGGTAACTTTTATCAGTAAAGCATAATTATTTCGTAACTTATATTTATGTCAGGGTAACTTTTATTCATATTAGGGTAACTTTTGTTCATTTTAGGGGTAACTTTATAACGGATGTTCAATATTTATTGTACATCCGATTTATTTAAAAGTTTGTCAAATTTTTAATTTTATCTTATATGAATTTATTAGATCTTATTTATTGTATCTTTACTGATTATACAATAAATGAATATAAGGTGGAGAAAACAATACCTAATACTTTATCGGCAGATTAAACTTTATCTCACAAATGGACAAGAGTACTTTTGACATTCAATCAATCAATACCATACCATAATTAGCCTATCAAATCATTCAATCTTACGTTACACAAAAGAAGGAACAAAATGTGATGCGATGGACCTATGGCTACCACATGAAAAACGTTCACTAATTCAATATAATAATTTGTCAAATGAAAGGTTTAGAAAAAACCACGAAGCTTTTTCACTAGACTTAATTCAGCAAACAATTAAGATATGGTCTTTCACCAAATTACGGGTCCATTTAATTAATTGGGAAGATTTAAAAGGATAAATATTAAGTTATGTTCTCTATTATATCTAACACTATCATACCAATTTCATTATAACATTGCTTGTAAGATAACATAGTTTAGAATTTTGAAGCAATTTCTACTATCATTGATTTGGTAGGTTGCCGAGCATTGACGAATTTCTGCATTAATTGATGACAACTACAATTTGATTGGTGGCTAATTTCTCCAAGTACAACCATGTGATATGAACATATGATGCTAGATTGAGTGGTATAAATCGGTTATTATCAATATGATTTGAATGCGGACCATGAGTTATAGTAGTTGTAGGGTTGGCTATAGAAGGACCATACTCACTCCGTATTCAAATGTAACAAGTTAAGTTAGGTCGTTAGGAAAAGTGGAGTTAATAATGTTAGACATAGGATTTCAAGCTATATGCATCTTTACTTCAAAGAGAATAAAAAAAATAATGTCGAAAAATCGATTTGATTGATATCTTTCATTAACGTTTTTAACATGTGGCGGTGTTATCATATGATGAAAATTTGTTTCATTTGAATTTGTATGTGCAAATTTACAAAAGGCTAATGATTTAAAAAGAGGGTGAGTTTTGTATTCCATGGGCTATGAAATTTGTCTAGAATTATGAGTTTTAAATTTTTTTTTTAATGCATTGATCGATCATAAATTTGAATCCAATGTCACATTATTAATAAATTGATTTAATTGAGAGGTCAACTTGTTAAATATTTGAAGGTGTTGTCAAGGTGAAATTATTCTTCCATAAAATTGATTGTTTTTCTTTATGTACAAATGGCTAATTATTAGCCATTTGTCTTTCAAAAACTAGAATATTAACTATTACTAAAACAGAATTGCTAACATCATTGTTGTCTATATGTCATTCTCTTAATAAAAATTTTCCCGCCTAAATGTAAGAATGATGTCATCATTTTTTTAAAGCTACCATATTTAAATTTTTTGAAATTTGAATATTTGAAGCTTCTATAACTTATCAATTTATTACCAGAAATGGAATAACAATTTTATACAGTATCACACTAATAAATGAACCTCAATATTGAAAATGTATTAGGCGACGTAAAACAGTACTACTCATACGAAGTATATCGTAATTTTGATAAAAATCTTAAATTTTGAAATTATAAAATTTTCGTATTAGGTATATAATTGTTATTTATATTCATTTTTCATTTATAATAGCCAATTTCGTTCAAGAAAAATGTATATAGCCAAATTTTTTTTCAAATGTACAAATAGGCCGGGAAAATAAGCTCTATCATGAGTCATGACACACCAGTGTTTAAGTTGGCTAGTTACTTTTAAAAAACACCTTCTGCATTTTCCATCAGTTCATGACTTTCTGATACTCATCAGTGTTTGGTTTCAGCATGAACCTTCGGCTGATAGTTGGTCGATTAGGCATGAATCCGGAGTAAGGGTATTTTCCGAAATTGACTAATGCATGGAGAGCAGAAGCCACCCATACAATGGTAGTGCATATTTCTATTAACTCATTGAAGAACTTCATTTCTGGCCGCAACCACTCGTTATTCTTGTATGTCCCCATGGCCTATTTCTCAGATTCCTTTGCACCAGAATTGTAGTTCAGGGTCATTACCAATCATGGCATCAGATTTGTAGTAAAAACAGCAATACTCATTGACCCAAGTTTCGATTGACAAAATTGCTAGCCCATCAATAGCATGTTGGTAGTCTTCTACTATTAGCTTGTATCTATGAGGGCTGTTTGAGTCCTTGACTGACATTCTTCTGAAACGAAAGCATTGGGATACTGATGATCAGAGTTTTAACATGAATTAAAAGTT
Source organism: Chenopodium album (assembly GCF_948465745.1). Lineage (NCBI taxonomy): Eukaryota > Viridiplantae > Streptophyta > Magnoliopsida > Caryophyllales > Amaranthaceae > Chenopodium > Chenopodium album. The sequence continues at coordinate 7,684,798 of NC_137855.1, forward strand.
TAGATTGAACAACACCCATTCAACAGTTTATGCTACCTGTTTGACTGTTATAATCTTCAGTAAGAGTTTTTGGACACTTGCATTACACTTTAATTTGTTTTTCACAACATCCTGCACAGAATTGCAATTAACTTAGCCAAGTTATAGCATTGTGTAATTGTTCTTGGTGCAGTTCACTAATTTTACGGTTTAAGTCCAGATTAGTCAGAGTACACAAGGCTTCAAATACCAGACAGTACATTAAAGCAAGAACATTTATATACTGAAAGATTTTAAGATTGAAATGCGGAGCATACATACCAGGATCAGCTTGAACAGCACTGACAAGCTGAAACCTTTCTTCCAACCAGCACATCATCACAACGAAGAATGGAAGATGTCAAACGATCTTTGAAGAGGTAGAGATAGTCTTCGTCTTCAAGATTACATTCATTACAATACCTTCAATGATTACCTTACCATTATGGCATTGTCTGAAGATTCTTCCATCTCCTTCACATCAACAGGTGCACTTTTATTTAAGGTGTAGTATGACCTTCTTGCCTTCCCTTTGGTTTTGAGCAAGAAAAAAACAATATTTTCTATGAAAAGAGAAAATAAAGCTGTTTATCAGAAATGTTTGCATCTCTGAAACTTCATCATTATCTATCAGCAGTGCGATTTCAATGCTTAATTTCAGACTAATTTCCAAACTATGAAAATTAGTGTAAACGACTCACATTTTGTTCACTTTTCCACGTTTAAACATCCTAAGAGGTGACAGTAGCAAAATTTGCGAATTTTTATTCAGAATTATTCCCAAAATCAGTAGTATATGTTCTTACAACATGGTCCTGAATCGAGAACCTTACAATATAATCTTTACTTACTAATATTAAAAATTTTGCATGTATTTACAACCTGATTTTTTAAATGACCTGATTCATAATCATGCTTCCTAGAATGCTCTTAGCGTCTTAGCATCTTATTATCCAGTACAAAAAAAAAAGTAAATTTATAAACTTACAAATCTATGCTTACTGCTTCATAGTGCTACATAATTAGTCAGCAGAGCTTCAAATAGAGACACTGTTAGGAATTCCCCTGCCGGTGATCCCTACTCCACTCGAAGGGCACAGTAATGTGAAGGGCAACTTAGCCGGACCAACCCTATTCTTCAGTTCAGGATCTTTGTTCCTTTCTAGAATCTCTTTTTCTATCTCTTCTAGTCTCTTACTAAATCTTTTAAATGCTTCTAATGGTGGAGCGTCAGAAGTCCATCCAGGCTCTCTTTCACCAAGATACACCTCATCTTCAGAATGCCTGGAAATAAGCTCTATTACAGAAAGACAAGCTAATGTTCGGAGTTGGCTAGTTACTGTCTTCAAGAAAACACCATCAGGATTTTTCTCTAGTTTTTTTAATTCTTTTTTTGTTTTAGGCATGAACCTTCGGCTGATAGTTGGACGGTTAGGCATGTGTCCTGAGTAAGGGTATTGTCCAAAATTGACTACTGCATGGAGAGCTGAAGCCACCCATATAATAGTTGTACAAGTTTCCGTTAACTCATTGATGGTCTTCATTTCCGGCCACCACTTCTCATCCTTCTTGTCACCATGACCTATTTCCCGGATTTCTTTCCACAAGGATTGTATTTCGGGGTCATTAGCAACCATTTTATCAGTATTGTAGTAAAATGAGCAATACTCTTTTACCCAAGTCTCGATAGCATCCCAAATTTGTAGCCCATCAACAGCATATGGGTAATCTTCTATAAGTAGCTTGTATCTCTGAGGGCTGTTTGAATCCTTAACAGCCATTCCTCTGAAAAGAAAGAAATGAGATGCAGAATCAAAATCTGATTGGACATCCACAACTGTTTATGATTCTTAGAACAATTAAAATCTTTCACATAATTGTTTGAGTAGGCAAATTAAATTTAACATTACTTGTTCAAATAATGTAACCTGCACTATACATTGCAACAAGGAGTGAAGGACAATTGAATTATAAATTTATATTCACTTCTGCTCAAGGTTATTTACACACAGCTTCATAAATTTAGATAACAATAATAGCTTTTATGTAACTTCTCATGATGCAATTTGCTGATTTATGCAGGATTTTAATTCTCAATATTTATAAAATTGTAAATCATGAAAACCTCATTATCTCCTTAGATCAAATAGTATACCTCTTGATAAGGTCTCTCGGAAGTGCTTGCTCAGTGAGTGTCCACTTCTTGTACAGTGAGGATGTCCAGTGCACGACATACTGTCGAGGAAAGACGGCTTGCTCAAACAATCCATCAGCATTAAGAGCTATCTGACGTGCTACTGTATTGACAGGCATTGTATCACGAAAATGAGGATGCAAAAGTTTGTAAATTGGGTGAAGCATACTCAATTGTCTATTTGATGCGATTATGAATGGTTCCATCACTGCATGAGTGTGTAACCTGCCAAAAGACAATAAATGAATATTATTTCCAAAAGATGCAGTTACTATGAGGTGAAGATTAGTTTAGCTAGTACCAGTGACTGATAAGTTGGTGGTATGCAGAATCATTAACAGCAACATAGGCTTTCGCTAACTGCCAAAGGGAGGCTTTAATTCCTTCTTTGGCTGGTGTATGTAATTCGCTAACAGCACCAAATTTGTCCCCTTTTTCATGCGGAAGGCTTAATTCAATTACCAATGGCTTCAAAGTTCCGTCTTCTTTTAAGAAGAGTATTGTGCGGGTTGCATAGACCCTTGAAGTAGTTTCTTTGTTGATTTGCCTTAAGTATGGCATTACTATGTCATGGTGATCTAATATGAATAGCTTGTTCTTCTGCATTGCCTGGTTGAAGTAATAAAAGAACAAAATAGGAAGAGAAAGAAACTCAAGATGTCATATATTATATATTTCAGATTCAAACTTGTGTAAACGATGAGCACTGTCCAAGAGCAATTTACCTCTTCTACACTTAACCCATCTAGGTTCCCTTGTATGCATTCCTTGGTGATTGAGCTGTTCTGGTTTCCATATGCTACAGGATCCAGCCTACTAACTGGTGGGAACTCCTACATTGACGGAAAAACCTTGTTAAAGCATGTACATCTTGGTACATTACTTGTAACATTTACAATAAGTCTTAAGCTCCAATTTAGAAGACTACAGAGTGGCTCCAAGCTCTCTATATTAAAGTTGCATCTGTCTTCACTAATTCATGCATGTTTTATGATATTCAAATAAGAAGTGTAGTCATGTTACCTCTAAACGACGAATGACAAAAGGATTTATCCCAGCTAACATCTGTCTGGTGAATTCTTCATCAGTTCTCCATGCTGACTCATCCTCTGTGCCAAAATCATAGACACCAAAATGCAAAAAAATTAAAACTTTTTTTAAGTCTCTAAGGACAAAATTTACAACACTATGAAATTTGTGCTAGTGGTCTAAGCTAATGTTTACCCTTTATAATATCAGGCATTGGGTAATTCAGAAAATCTGCACCATCACTTCGAAAGAGCGCTTTTAGAAATGCGGTTGGGACCCATTTCCTAATTTTGTCAAGTAATGAGCTATCTTGAAGCTTGATTGCTCCTTCATACAATTCGTGCACTTCTTTGAAATTGTGAAACTTTGCCGGCGTCCAATCAAATATTGCATCCAGTGTACCAAAAATGGCCTGAGATATAGACTTGACAGTATCAGCCATGAAATCAGACAACTTAAGGTGCCCAAACTTTTCATCTCTTGGAACATATACGTCTTTTGCCTTGACTAGTGGCAACCTGCTCTCGATACGAGGATCTACAAACACGGTGCATGATTATGAGAATACAATGGAGGCAGATTAACAATTAATAGTACAGAGTAGTTGCCTGGCAGTGATGTGCTTTTTTAAGTTTTTTGATGACAATGATTAGATATGAAGACAAGCGGGGGAAGCTTGAAGATTTTTCATGCTTTTTTGGTGAACAGAGAGCCACAAAGGGCAATGATGTAGACGATTTCAATTCTATACCAGGGTGAGATTTTATCATTAAGCTAAAGTAATGTAATGCTAACCTTTCTTTGTTGGGGGACGGCTTGTTCGTCCTCTACGTGGATAAGGATATTTAGCAGACCCTCCAAATACTGGGCGAACATATTTCTCACCTTTATCTGGTTCTCCTAGATCATTGTAGTATGCATAATCATAAACACGATCCCACTCCTGCAGCATTTCATTTGGATCTTTTCCTTCTCCTCTCAATATTTCTAGCTCTTCCTCACGATATTTGCGTAGTGGTGCAGGAGTTTGGTGAGGGAGGTATGTCTACACATGATAAACATAGAAAAGATTAAGAATAACAAATAAACATAATTGCTGCATATGTTTCAACAAAAATAGCTAGGTAATTATGAGAGATAACCTTGTTGGTGAAAAAAAGGCGGTCTTTTTGATAGTATTTAGCAGGATAAATCCAGGAGTTGCAAACAAAATGGACTGAGCCATGGCGCGGAATGTCTTTCAAGGTAATGGTTCTTAGGTAAAATTCCCTGTCATGATCATTTCTTACTATTATTGCTCCAGGAAGATCAATGTCCTCGTCCCAACCAAATCTAACTCTGAAGGCCAACTCGTTATCAGCCAAATCAGTAATTGTTTTGATCCCTTTTTCCAAATATGATAGTTTTCCAAGTATCCCTTTGTAGTTGTTGGCTGAAAATTTGAACAAATTTACTATTAATATGGCTAAAGCACTAAACAAAAATAATAATTACTATAAGCATCTTACACTTAATATGATCATCTGCCTTGTTGTCAATGTTAGTCAATCAATCAATCAATCAATCAAAGCCTTAATCCCAAAAGTGGGGTCGGCTAACATGAACCAAATTTGATTATTCCGTGTAGTCATCAACATAAATCTTTCTCCTCCATCCCTTACGATCCAAAACTTCATCCTCACGTAAATCCATGCACTTCATATCCTTCCTCACTCCTTCCAACCAAGTCATCTTTGGTCTCCCTCTTCCTCGTTTAATCCCTCCATGGTCCCACTCTTCCACTCTTCGCACCGGTGCACCCTCGGGTCTCCGTCTTACATGTCCAAACCAACGCAGACGATTTTCCCTTAATTTATCTACAATGCCCGCCACACCTACTTTCTTGCGAATAACCTCATTTCTGATTCTATCTCTTAAAGTGTTTCCACACATCCACCTTAACACTTGTTGTCAATGTTAGTAAACAGAAGTAATTAACTGTCAATGCTATGCTTCTAGTCTGAATCCTCTTTGCAAATTAACTACTCCAGAGTATGTTCTTGACTCATGGTTAATAATTTAAGGATGTTATGGAAGGTAACACTATACTTAGGGCCATTTATCGCGATCACCCTCACATATTTGACCTAGGTCTGGTTATTAGAACGAAATCACCCAACCAACCCAATCGGAAACTAAAACACTAACAGGTAACCCGGAGTTTGAATCCAGAACAGAAATTAACCTATCTCATAACTTAAACCCGAAAAGTGTGGTTAAAATCATACACCTATAGTGGATGGGTGACCTAAAGCTTAACATGACCAAGAGCCCCAATTAATTCAAACCAACCAAAAAAACTCATTATCCGAATATGACCTGATCTAAATCAACTAAATCTGAATACCCTGTAAGTCTGTAACTCATTTATTATTGATTGTGGATTAATACATTGCTGGGAAATATCACTCAACAACCTGATATCCAATCAACTCAAATATAATCATGTAAGTCAACTTCAACCAAAATCAACCTCAGAACAATCTCAATCAATCTGTGATCAGAGGATTTTTATCATAAAACAACAAACAATCATTGTCCAAATAATGAGTAAAGTTATTCACAGATTAATTTGTTTCTAATCAAAGAAAAACAAAACAAAAAGGTCCAAATAAAGTAATCAAGATTATTCCTAAAAAATTATGGGACCATTAGACCATCTCTTCTGTACGTGTTAACAGTCTTAACACTATAATATAATATTCGAAATAATGATCCTACTGGCATCTCCTAGACGTGTAAAAACACGAGGCATCGCCCAGGACACACACTAGATTCAATCAATACCGGTCACTAGATTAATGGGTCCTTACTCACTATATCATAAAACAACAATTCATCACAATCAAATAAAATCAGAATAATGGGCATTATAAAAACACAAAAATAGGGTTTATAATCAAAGAAAATTAGAACAACAAATTATAGAAAATTACCAGGATCAGTATGAACAGCACTAACAAGCTGAAATGAAACATTCCCACCAATCAAAACATCATCACTATCAACAAACTTAGATTTCAAATCTTGTTTGAAAGCAGAAAGAGTCTTCTTCTTCAATACAACAATTCCTTCAACAATCACTTTTGCAGGTGCACGATTATCTAAGGTGTTCTTCACCACATTACAGTAATACCCTTTTGCTTTTTCTTTGGATTTCAAACTGAAGAAGATCTTTGACTGATTATGATTTGGAAAAGCACTCAAATTTCTACTTTGGAGGAGAGAGAAAGAAGATGGGTTTGATTTTGAGTGGTGATTAGTAAGTGGGGTTTGAAGATTAGTGTTGCTAATCTCACATTTTAGTAGCTTAATCATGATTATTAAGCACTAATGAACTTTAGAAAGTGTGATTATGGATTTATTGTGGTTGTTTAATGTCACAGTGGTTGTTTAATGTCACAGTTTCACTGGTTTTATAGTAGCATGTGTTTTTGGACACTTTGGTTGTGATCAAATAAACAAATTTCAAGTTTCAATAAAAATAATTTGATTTCTTTTTATTACAAATAATTTTAAGTTTGTCTATGGAATTTAAGTTGACTTCTAAGTTTTAATTAGTAAATGATTTTAAAGTCACTACTGTACCTACTTTTATTTGATTATTTGAATAAGATGTGTCTTTGTCAATGTTTATCATTCAAAAGAATTAGGATAAATTTATTTTTAGTGATGTAATTGCATACTCTATTATTCAAATTGGTTTTCTTATTGTTGTATAAATTAAACTATCAATATAAAATTATATATATATTTAAGTTGTTTTTGCCAAAGTAATAAGATAGAAATTATATTTCATCTCTATACGTTCATCATATGAGTAGTCTCATACAAAGTATAATATAAGATAATGTTTCTTAAGAAGAATACTACAAAGGGGGGGGGGGGGTGAATTGTAGTTTAAGAGAATTGAGCTAATTTTTGCGGAATTGAAAACTATTAAGCTATAGGAACTTAAAGTGAACACAGAGAGATTTTACGTGGAAAACCTCTTGGCCCTAACAAGAGGAAAAACCACGACCACTTGGGATTTTAGGAAAGATTCTCCACTATAACAGGGCAAACAACCTATTACAAGCTAAAGAATCAATCTTCAAGTTCCTCTATAAACTTGAAGTTCCCAGCAGCAAGTCCCACTACTTGCTACTCTTTTCTTCTCTATTCTCTTCTCTCTCTTTCTCAACAAACTTCTCTAAAAGTTCACTCAAACTCCCAATTCCCAAATTACAACTCAATGACAAACTCTAGTGAAAGTAATTAAGAAAAACACTTAGTGGAATGCGACTCTTGACTCTTTTCATAAACAAGAAAGATGGATAAAAGTATTTGAGCAAGGGGTGAAGTTATTCAGAAAATAACTTCGATATTTATAGAAGAATGTTGCTTGGAGAAAACGCCATAATCTCCACCACTTGCACCACCTCTGTTTCATATCCTCTCCACTCCTCAGCACCACTTCCAAAGTTCTTAATCGTGTCCTAAAAACTAGGGCACATTTATTTCTTAAGGAAGCAGTACCTCTGTTAGTGGGAAAGACTGAATCAAACAACCAGTAGCGCAAGTTTAGGAAATTAAATTAGTTTTGCAGAGATATATTTTCAGAAAATAACTCCTTAGCGTTTAAAATATAAATTCTATAAAAGATTATCTCAAACAACTTCTCCTATTTTTTAGCAAGTCAATATTTATCTTTTTCAAATGCATTCCACTTAGCATTAATCCTAATTAATTTTCACTTACATAAAATCTAAAATAGAAAAATACTTCAGACTTTATGCTTCTCTTAGAAGTCTCTTCTCTGAGTCTTCTTTCCTTAGCTTCTGCTCCGAAGCTTCAGTTCCTTTGCAGGAACTCTTCAGCTGATCCCTTGGATTTTTAGCTCTTTGTTTCCCTTAGCTTTAAGTGAATCCTGTGACTTATATACAAATTGCAAGACTCACAAAATTCATTAGTTTCCTTGTTCGACTTATGTTATCATCAAAACATCAAGGGCAACAGATAAGTACTAGTATGTGAAACAATGAATTAAGTCCTCAACCGGCATTTTTATCAAACAATAACGCATGCATTAAGTAACAATGTATTAACTGCCAAACGTTATCAAGAGATATAAAACCGAAACAATACTTAAGACATACATTAAACAATGTATTAAGACATGCATATTAAGACATCAATTAATGTATTAAGTTATAACTGCCATACTAAAACAATTGAATTTGATGTACAATTAACCAATTGTTATTTGTTTTTCGTAATGACTCAAGGCAACATACGAGTCAAATTGCTAGTTAAATGAGTCCAAATGATAACTAAAAGTATTTATTCGTTATAGAGGAAATATATTCTTAAATTGCAACTCAAGTATTATGATTTTTCTTTCCTTATTTGAAGAGTGTAAATATTGATTAATTTATTACTAATTGCTAGGGATATGTGCAAATTATGTCATGTGCAATCCAAGATGCAATTTGATGGCTGCTAATCAGTGAGAGGAGAAAAGTCAGCAGCTTCGAAGAAGTAGCTTCCTCACTTTGTTTAGTACTCAACTAGTCCACTGTAATTATTTATTTAGTAATTTTGACAAGGACTTGTTATAATAAATCACAAGCTAATTATTAATTTATCTTGGTGTAATTAAATAAGGGACTAGAAAAATCTAATTAGTCAGATTAATAATAGTGTTTTAACTTGTAACTGATTTAAAATTACTTAAAATTGATTTGCAATTATTTAGACTGAAAGGAGTAGATGATAGGTGTGAAACCACATTAGCATCCATATTATGTCTGTAATTCATTTGTTAAGTATTTTGCTAGTGTACCCTAAGATGTTAAGTGTCCATGTGATGTGGGACAAAGAAAGTTCCAACACTGAGCTCTGACTTTTTCAATCAAATTTTTTAAAGTACGGAATACTTAAGTATTTGTTTAGTTTACCTTATTTACACTTATTTCAGTAAAAGTTCAGATAAAATAAGTCGGGAAAAATAAGTTTGTTAAGAGTTAATAGACCTCCTAAGTAATTTCACCTATCTATAAATAAAAATGTCCTAGCCTATCTAAAGAAAAGAAGACACTTTATTTCTTACAATATGGTATATAATGGTACCTTACAGTAAAAAATTACTTACTAATGTCTCAACTATTCATGTATGTACAACCTCATGCCTCTAATGACAATTGCTCATGATCATGCCTCCTAAACTACTCAAACATCTTATTCTATAGAAAAATACAATTTCACAATCTTACAGTTTCATGCTTATTTGCTATAATTCTTCAATGTGCTATAAAGCTAGTCAAAACAGCTTCAGATTGAAACACTGTTAGGAATTCCCCTGCCAGTGATCCCAACTCCACTTGAAGGACACAGCAATGTGAAGGGCAACTTAGCTGGACCAACTCGATTCTTCAGATTTCGATCATTGTTTCGTTCTAGGATCCTGTTTTCAATCTCCACTAGTGTCTTACTAAATCTTTCAAGTGCTTCTAATGGTTGAGAGTCAGAAGTCCATCCAGGCTCTCGCTGTCCAAGATACACCTCATCTGCAGAATGTCCTGATATAAGCTCTATTACTGATATAGCTGCCAATGTTCGGACTTGGCTTAATACTGTCTTTAAGAAAACACCATCTGGATTAGTCTTTAGCTCTTCAAACTCAGGAGTATTTGGTTTTGGCATGAATTTCCGGCTTATAGTAGGCCGGTTAGGCATGTATCCACCATAAGGATATTGTCCGAAGTTGACTACTGCATGGAGTGCAGAAGCCACCCATATAATGGTTGTGCAGGTTTCTATAAGTACATCTAATGTCTTCATTTCTGGCCACCACTTCTCGTCCTTCTTGTCACCATGACCTTTTTCCCGGATTTCTTTCCACCATGATTGGAGTTCAGGATCATTAGCAATCATGTCATCAGATTTGTAGTAAAACAAGCAATATTCTTTCACCCAATTCTCAATTGCAGTCCATATTTCTAGCCCATCAACAGCATACGGGTAGTCCTCTATGAATAGCTTGTACCCATGAGAGGCCTTGACTGCCATTCCTCTGAAAATAAATCAATGTGGTACTGAACATGTTAGTATAATAATTACAACTTAAGCTTGTCATTAAGAAACCCGCCTGGCAGCTTAAGCTTCTAGGAAAATTGGTTCTTATAAGCTCACTAATCATATCTTTGAAATATGAAATCCTGTGTCTCAAGTTTAACATCATATACCTCACTATGGTGATTGGTCACAAATCAAGTAACATACCTCTTGATAAGGTCTTTAGGAAGGGCTTGCTCAGTGAAAACCCAGTCTTTATACAGTGCGGATGTCCACTGCACAACATACTTTCGGGGAAAAACTGCTGCCTCAAACAACCCATCAGCATTAAGTGCAATCTGTCGCGCTATTGTATTTACAGGCATTGTATCACGGAAGTGAGGATGCAGAAGTTTGTTAACTGGGTGTAGCATGCTCAACTGTCTATTCGTTGCAATTATAAATGGCTCAATCACTGCATGAGTGTTTAGCCTGTGAAAAAAACTTCTGAAATCAGAGCTGTGCACACAACTACTATAAGCTGAATAAAGAACTTTTTTTTGACAGATTTAATACCAGTGGCTGATGAGTTGATGATAAGCCGAGTCAGTAACAGCTACATAAGTCTTGGCCAATAACCAAAGGTTGGCTTCTATTTCATCCTCGGATGGCTTATATAATTCACTAATAGCACCAATTATCTGATCCCCTTTTGATTGTGGTTGACTTAATTCGATTACCAATGGCTTCAAAGTTCCATCATCTTTCAAAAAGAGAAGTGTTCTAGTGGCATAGACCTTTGAGGGAGTTTCTGTGTTGATTTTCATTAAGAATGGCATTACTGTGTCATGGTGATCCAATATGTATAGCCTATTACTCTGGATTGCCTGGTTGATGAATGAAAAAAGCGTTTAGGAATTAAAATTTCCATGAAGATGTCATCCAATATCATCCAGATTATAACATTGTTACTAGCAAACTGTTAAAACATATTACCTCTTCCACAGTTAACCCATCTAGATTCTCTTCAATGCTCTCTTTGGTAATTGAGCTGTTTTGGTTTCCGTAAAGTTTAGCATCTAGCTTACTAACTGGTGGAAACTCCTGCAGGAAATAATAATCACTGTAAAGGGAAAATAAATGAAATTTCGATGTGTGCAGAACAGTCTCAGAAGCAAAATCTTCCCGACTATGGTGCAATCATTGATTGAGCAAAAAAAGCAGGCCTGAATACCTCTAACCGGCGAATGACAACAGGATTTATACCAGCAAGCATCTCCCTGACAAATTCTTCATCAGTCCTCCAAGCTGTCTTATCCTCTGTACCAGAAAGTTCAAGATATCAAAAGGCATTAAACTTACACTTCCAATCTAGCATTATAGAAATTTTTTCCCATATTTGTGTGCTTCATCTAAAATAAAGTGCACCTTTTATTATATCAGGCATTGGATACTTCAGAAAATGTGCACCATCACTCCGAACAAGCGATTTCAGAAATTCGCCTGGTAAATTTTCCCTAATTTTTTCAGCGAATGGACTATCTGGCAACTTAATTCCTCCTTCATACATATCTAACACATCTTGAAAAGTGTCAAACTCCTTCGGTGTTTTGTCAAGCACCGCATCCACCAAGCCAACAACGCCATGAGTTATAGACTTGACAGTATCAGCCAAGAAATCAGACAACTTGATATGCCCAAACTTTTCGTCTCTTGGGATATAGACATCTTTTCCCCTGACTAGAGGCAACCTACTCTCAGTAAGAGGATCTGAAAACAATGTAGCCAGTTCAAAAATTAGTAGCATTAAACACTAATGTGATACTTAAAGTAGCTCTTTTACTGCAATCAGATCAGCTATACAAAGACAAAGAGTTGGTTACCTGTCTTTGTTGGAGGGCGGCTTGTTCGTCCTCTACGTGGATAAGGATACTCAGCAGATCCCCCATATATAGGCCGGACATGTTCCGGACCTTTATCTGGCTCTCCTAGATCATTGTAGTATGCATAGTCATAAACACGATCCCACTCGTGGAGCATATCTTTTTCCTTCCCTTCACCTCTCAAAATCTGTAGCTCTTCTTCGCGATACTTTCTTAATGGTGCAGGAGTTTGATGAGGCAAGTATGTCTGCTCATCATACACAAAAAACAGAACTGTCAAAATCATTCATCTTAATAATGCTTCCCTGCACTTTTGCAAACAAAAACAGCTAGACTGCTCTAGGAAATAACCTTGTTGCTGAAGAATATTCGATCTTTCTGGTAACGATGAGTCGGATAAACCCAAGAATTGCAAAGAAAATGGATCTTTCCATGACCAGGAGCACCATCCAAGGTAATGGTCCTTAGATAAAACTCACTGTGATGTTCATTTCTTACTATCAATGCACCAGGAACAGCAATCTCGTCATCCAAATCAAATTTAACTCTGAATGCAGACTCATCAGCAGCCAAACCAGTGGGTTTTTTTACCTTTTCTTTTAAATATGCTCGTTTTCCTAATTTACCTTTTAAATCATTTGCTGTAAAACAGAACAGTTTTCGTGTTAAGATGAACACAAATATTGATAGAGACATAGAGTATATAAAACCAATCCTAACCATTAGCTTAAGTTTTTGGTTGAATTGGTCCTTTAACCTGGTATCAGAGCTAACGTGACAAGAAAGTCATAGGTTCAAATCTAATCCTACCCCTTCTTTTAAATATAAAAAACAAACAATTTCCACAAGTAGAATTTATGTATGTGATTATGTGCTATCTCATTATTCTGACAAGGCTTTAGCTTCTACTATAGATTCTTCGTTCCTAAAGATAGAAAACGAGCCGTTCTCCCATTTGAGTTCATTTGGTTCAGGTCATATTCGAGTAATAAGTCATATATTTCAATCCAAGTCATAATTGAGTCTCACACCAATTAGCTTATCATTGAAAGAATTAAGCCAATTTTCGATACAGTTGAAGGTCTGTCTCACAATTTTCCAGGGTTAGCTAATTCAGGCAGTATCCATTACAAATGCATCAGTAAAATCAGATTGCAGAAAATACAATTCCAAGACACATGAATAAAAACAAACTTCAATTATACTATTAGTCCACAAATCATCAAAATATTTGTTTTTTCAAGTTATTGGCTTCATCTTAATCTGATACAATCAAGCACAAAAAAACAACAGAATTAAACACACAAAAATGCAGAACATACAAAACAATCATAATAAAACTCAGTAACAGAAATACTGTAACAAAAGATAATCAGAATTTACCAGCAGGATCACTGTGAACAGCACTAACAAGCTGAACATAAATCTTTCGTCGAAAAATACGATCAGTAAGATTTTTCTTCGTGTTCTTCAAGATTACAGTACCTTCCATACTCCCTTTACCATTTTCTCCATCTTCCTTGAGCATAGCAGGAGCTTTTTTGTCAAATACATTGATCAGTCTTGGGCAATGCATATTCAGGTAATTACTCGTAAAACAACACCGCCTTTTCGTGTTTTCTTTAACTTTTTTAGGCTAGAATTTCTGAGTTTTGAGTAGTAAAATTTCAGAGTTTTTTTTCTATGAAGAAGTAGAGAAGCTGATAATGAAGCTGGTTTTGTTTGGCAAAAACTGGTTATTATAAGCCATAAAATTAAGTTGTTATCTTTCTGTATTTGGGGTAAAAAAAGAAAAAAAATAAAAAAATTACAGTCTTGTTATTTTCATTTTGCTGTATTTTCTGTCAATAACATGTGTTATAGACTTTGTACGAAGGTATTGTCTTCACATATGAATTGACTTTCAACTCTAAATTAAAGTGTATTTTAGGGAATAAAATCTTTTCCTCGATTCACACTTTTTTTTCTATTCATCTGTCTGTAACGACGTTCATACTTCCTTTTAGATATTAATGAGAATAACTTATGCAACATTGTATTTAATTGTTGTAACTACTTCGCTAATGAGATCATTCAAAGCTAATTTTTTAGAAGTTGATATTGACACAAATGTAAAAATACAACTTATTCAAGTATTATCTTACTTGGTAGTTGACTAGTTGGTATATTAGTATGTATTGTATGGAGTAATAGAATTTAAATATATATAGATAATTATACTATCAAAGTTGATAAACCTTAGTTTTGTTGAAAGTGAAAGTGTGAATTTATTTATTTATTTTTTCTGTTTAGCGTGAAATTAATCGCGTGTTTTTATATAAAGTATTATATGGTTACATCAATTACTCGTAACAAGTTTCATTTTCTAATTAATTATGATTCTCCAAAAGACAATTAACATAGTTTGATGTGAACATCAATTAGTGCATTCTAGAATTCTTGAGCAATGGTAAAAATAAGGGGTAAAGATCAGCAAAAAGAAACCGGGTATCTAATTCTAAACCCAAAACTGTAAGTTTTTGCAAAAGCATATTAAAAAGAAACAAACAACAATTGAACAACACAAAGGTGCAAAAATTCTGATTACTCGGAACTTGAACTAGAATTTATTCTCTCTATCTTCTAGTTATTTGAATTTATTACCCCATTTCATTAAAACAATGAGTAACAATTTTTTTAATTTCACGATCTTCAATACACGTTTAGTTATGAGTTTGTAAAACTTAAGTCCTGATCTTTTTAATTGTATTTTTCTGCTCTGCTGACATCTACACTGACTTCGAATGACTGCTCTATAAGGCTCGGCATAAAATCATACTCGTTAGTGATAATATAACAATGTTACTCCCTTAGTTTTTTTTTTTTTTTTTAAGTGACACACGTTCCCTAAACGGTCGTTTTTTTATAAGTGACACACTTCCTCTTTTAGAAATTTCTTAGATTTTAATAATATATTTTCACCCTACTGTCTCTTACTTTATCATTTCTCACTCCTTTCATGGTCCCACTTCCTCTCACATTCTTTTACTTTATCATTTCTCACTCCTCCAACTTACCCCACTAACATTTTATTTTATTAAAGTCAATAAAATCTCCTAATACTCCGTGTCGGTCAAACTGTGTCACTTAAAAAAAACGGAGGGAGTAGAAATAACGGAGGGAGTATGATTCGGATAAAAGCATAAATTGTATACCCAAAAAAAGGGGTAAAAAGTGACGTACGTTTATTTGCCTTTATTCTATTGTCGGCTGGTAGGATTAGTGTTGGGGTTTAGTCTTGATTTTGTGGTAAACGAATGTCAGAGCATGTTATGGTTGGCTGAATAAAGTTTCTTCCTTTTTGCTTTATTAAAATTTTTGCTATTCATGCATATGAATGAAGTTACCTGAATAGAAGTATACTCCAAGACATACGTTTCGAACATATGTATATTGTACTCGTATAGTATAATGTATCATTCGAATGATTCATAAAATTATTACTATTACTAGGTAAATTATCAAAACTATTGCAATTAATGTAATGAGCTGGAAGCAGTGGCAAATTCTATCATCTGTCAATTGAGTTTTCCATATCATAGTGTCATAAATGTTGTATGGCGGACCCATGGTGTGGGTATGAGGTGGGTAAGTTCTCAAGTCCATACTATCGGATATAGACTTGTACAAATATTGACACTTACTTGATTTGTATGTCGACTCCAAATATTGATCTAAATTCGAATTTTGCCTGAAAGTATAAGATTTTATTCTTTACTTTACTTGAAAATCTCTCTATGTTTAGTACGAGTACATTCTAAAGTGAGGTGTATTAGACTATTAGGTGGGAATGTGGGATATCCTCGCCCTCATGTGCCATCGCTACCCAATATCAGTCATACATCAAACGAGACTAATATAGCAATATTCATATAGTAACTATGTAAAAGTAATAATCACTTTGATGGTGTAATATAAACTGCTCGGTAACAATGTGACAACGAAATCTAAACAGAAACGGAATGTACGTACCTTTAGGCAATGCAAGAACTCCTCACCGAAGTAGAGGTCGCGGTAAAGAGGAGGAAAATTGGTAATAATTTCCAAAAAGAGGACAACATCTTTGACTGTGACTGATAATAATGTGTGGGGTTAGCTAAGAAAGGTAGCAGTCAACCAACAGATAATTACTTAGATTAGTCAGGTATCAACCTTGACAAAAGTTCTTAGTAGTAATGTAATAATGAAAATATATTGAGAATGTAATAATGTAAGTACGGACTATGTAATTAACAGCTTGACTTGTGGAATTATGGGTCTTTGGTATGGGTTGGGTCTAATTCTTGCTTTATCAGTAATAATTAGAAAAGACTTATTATTTGGCATACGAGTTCAATCAAATGAAGTGTTCCCTTCGTCCTAAAATGATATTCTTGTTTTGACTTTTATAGTTTTACTAGGTTAAAATCTCGTGTAATGCACGGTTGCTCAATATTTTTGACAATAAATATTACTCCCTCCGTTTCAATATGATAGTCCCATATAGAATCAATCACAAAAAATAAAAAAAAGTAAAAATTTGGATCCAACATTAAAGTCAAAAACAATTCAAAAATAGTTTTGCCTTATTTAAATTTTTTTTGATTTTTTTAGGAAATTGTCAACCATAATTGCATAATTCAAGGGAGTAATTTCTATACTTAGATTCATGTCATCAATGCACGGTAAATTAATTTAACCAATCAGAATTTAATATGTATAAAATAGGAAATAAAAACTAAGTTAAAAGTGTAATATAATCAATATGGGTAGATCTTTTTGAAACACCTAAAATAGTATATGGGACTAACAAATTGAAACTGAGGGAATACAAAATATAAAGTACTAGGTTAGTTCCCGTGCCATGCACGGTAATCTTCAATAACCACTACTACCTCTATTTCATATTATTTGCAAACTATCTATATAATTAATTTTTATAAACAAAAAAAATAAATCTAAAAATATAGTTGACAAATTTTGAGCAAAATAAAGGATTACAAATGATATTTTAGATATCAAATGATGTAGATTGAGCGAAATTATGTTAAGAAATTTTTTTATAGCCATTTATATATTTATGTTAAAGATATGTCAAACCCTTTTTATTTTAAGAAATTATATTATATAGGTTAGGGAATTATTTTTGAATATAAGATTTATTTCTTTATTAATTGAATATTTTTCAAAAAAAAAACTAATTCTTAAGGACACACCAGAAAATGACACGTGTCATTGCTGGTGTGTCTTTTAAGTATATAGTTATTGATTGATTGATTGATTGATATAAAAGGTATTCATAAATAAGTTGCAAAAAGAAAATTAAAATTAAAACTAGTACCTAGCCAAAAAATTTCATCAAGTATATTTGGAAAGATATATTATTAGATTCATCTATACTCTGTTATAGTATTATTTTTATAATCTTTAAATTTTTATCAATTCATAATTAAAGATATTGATGGTAAAGATAAGTTTTAAAGAACATACAAGTCAAAAACAATAACATTTCAGCTTTGGTATGGTATCCGAGAAATCAAATTTCATCAACATTATTTGTTGTATTTTTCTTTATAGTAATAAAAACAGTAAATGAACTTGGTGATAGAATAAATGAGCATATAAATGTCCAAGATCTAAATGACACAACAAAATGCAATAAGGTACAATTTTAGGTAAGGGACCATTTGAATATGTGTGATAGAGCTATTGAATGGACCAGGCTATATGAGAAAGCGTTGGTTGAAGGAAAAGAATCACAGCCAATATCAAGGATATGAATCAGACTAATCATAAATTGATTAACCAACCCAATTTAAACATACAGTATATTTTTAGAAATTAGGAATTTAGGAGTGATGTTTAGCTGTTTTTAAGAGTTAATCTGTAGCATATCATTATTATCATACAGTAAAGCAGGGAGTAACTTAAAACAAATTCTCCTAAAAATAAAAACAAATACTACCTCTGGTCCAATTTACTTGCAACAAAGGAATATTTATGTCTCACAAATAATAACCCTTTGTTGCGAGTAAATTGGACCGGAGGTAGTATTATTATATTTTTTTTCTAAAACTCCCACTTTTTTTTTTTTGAAAACTCCCACTTAAAATATATATATATATATATATGTAAATATTATCATTATTATTATATTCCTTACCATAGGTCACTTCAAAGTTTGTCATTATTTCCTTATATTTTTTCTGAATTCCCACATTAAAAAAAATATATAAATGTTTAATAAAAACAGAGGATAATAAATAGACAACTACGGAGTAACATGAAACATGTACTGTATACATAATAATTCAATCAAAGAATACAAAGGCCTGATGGAATTTATTATAGGCCGGTCCACATTTACATCTGAAAATAAAATAAATGCTGAATATATTTTACAAATATCACAAATTGGTATGTATATTGTGAATGTCACCTGAATTATATGCTGATCATTCCTACTTCAGACCATTTTTTTTTCCCCTGAAATAACAGGATAAAATGAAGAGGGGTTTCAAGTTGAAATGCTATTTGGTATTCCCTTACCAGTTATTCCCACACCACTTGAAGGATAAAGTAGAGTGTAGGGCAACTTAGCCGGACCGACCCGATTCTTTAAGCTCTCATCATTGTTCCTTTCGACAATCTTATCTTCGATTTCCACCAACGTCTGTCCGAATTTCTTGAATGCTTCTAATGGTGTAGGGTCTGTAGTCCATTCAGCGATGTCTCGTTGTCCTAGATAAACCTCATCAGAGGAATGACTTGATATAAGTTCAATAACAGATACACCCACCAATGCTTGATTCTGGCTCATTATTGTCTTCAGGAATGCAAGTTCGAAGTTTTCCTTGATCTCTTCGTACTCAGGAGTATACGGTTTTGGCATGAACCGACGGCTTATGGTTGGCCTGTTGGGTACGTAGCCTGCATAAGTGTACTGTCCGAAATTCACTGCTGCATGGACAGCAGAAGCTAGCCATATTATAGTTGTGCAGGTTTCAGTTAGGTCCTTTAGAGTTGTCATGCTTGGCCACCAAGTTTCATCCTTCTTGTCACCGTGGCCTACTTCTCTGATTTCCTTCCACCAGGACTGTAATTCAGGGTCAGTAGCAACCATGTCATCAGACTCGTAGTAAGATGAGCAATACTCCTCGACCCAAGTCTCAATCGCAGACCAAACTTCTAGTCCATCAACAGCATATGGGTAGTCCTTGATATGTAGTTTGTATCCATGAGGGCTTTCTGAGTCCTTTACCGCCATTCCTCTGAACAATATTGACAGGACATTGATTAAGTTTAGGACATTACAGTATGTTTTTTATTAGATTTGAATGAATTAGACATGATAAATAATAAGGTGACATACCTCTTGACAAGGTCTCTTGGAAGAGCTTGATCAGTGAAAACCCAGTCTTTGTACAGTTTGGATGACCACACTGCAGAATACTGTCTGAGAAAGACGGCTTGTTCAAACAAACCATTAGGGTTAAGAGCAGTCTGCCGTGCTATGGAATTTATGCGCATTGTATCTCGAAAATGTGGATGCAGAAGTTTGTGAACTGGGTGAAGTACACTCAGCTGTCTATTTGATGCTATTACAAATGGTTCAATGACTGCATGCGTGTGTAACCTGTCCAAGAGAAGATACCCCGCCAGAAGTCAGAGCTTGAAAAATGGCATTTATATTACAAGGTAAACATAGCTTTAATAAAAAAAATATAGTACCAATGGCTGATAAGCTGATGATAACCAGCGTCAGTGACAGCCACATAAGCTTTGGCTAACTGCCAAATAGAGCCTTCAATCCCATCTTTGGCTGGTTTGTATACTTCGCTAACAGCACCAAATTGATCCCCATCAGGATGTGGTAGGCTTAGTTCAATCACCAATGGCTTCAATGTTCCATCATCTTTTAAGAAGAGGATTGTACGGGTGGCATAAACCTTTGAAGGAGTATTCGTGTTGATCATCGTTAGATATGGCATCATCGTATCATAATGGTCCAATATGAATAGCCTTTTTCTCTCAATTGCCTAATTCAGGGTTAAGAAAGAGATAATTAATATAAGAATGAAGATATGAGTAGGAATAACATGACTGGAAACCAGTTGAGAATGCTACCTCATGTACAGTTAGACCATCTAGATTTTCTTCTATAATGTCCTCAGTGATTGAGCTTCTATGGTTTCCATATGCTGAGGGATCAAGCTTACTAACCGGAGGGAATTCCTGCATTTCAAACGGAAATTTTATAAAATAAAGGGGGTGCATATAATGCTTTGATTCATATGACAAACATCTTGATCTAATCGCTGACTAACCAAACAAGATTATACTGTCAACCTTGTACAAGTGCATTACACTACTATAAGCATGATTTTCACAAAGGAATGCTAGGCAACCTTGCCCCAAAACATCATAACTGTTGATATCAAACTAGACATTCTTAGATTGCCTTATATCCACAACAAAGAAACTGAGGCAGACATCTAAATTCCTCTATAACAATCTGAGTGTATATACCAGGCAACTAACAGCTCAGTGTAGATTCGTAGCTTACAATTTAACAGAGAAGTAAACTTTTGCTCTTGAATACTTAAAAATTTAGTACGCTTTTATTTTCATATCTATATGATTGATAAATTAAAATACGGCCATGTATTACCTCCAAGCGACGAATGGCAAGAGGATGAATTCCAGCCAACATCTCCCTTGCAAATTCTTCATCAGTACTCCAAGCCGACTTATCCTCTGTATCAGCAAGTTCAGAACATTATGAAGGAATAAGTTGATGGATGTTAATGCTCCATTCACTGGTACAATGGCAATAACAGAGGCTCTTATACAAGCTATTGTGTACCTTTAATTATTCCAGGCGTTGGGTATTTCAGAATTGGTGCACCATCATTTCGAGTAATCTCTCTCAGAAATTGCGAAGGGAGACTTTGTCTTAATTGATCTAGAAATGGACTCTGTGGCACCTTAATTCCGCCTTCAAACATATCCAGCACGTCTTGAAAACTGTCAAACTCTTTCGGTGTCTTGTCCAACACTGCTCGGACCAAGCCAGCAAAGCCCTGTGACAGGGACTTCACTGAATCACCAAGGAAATCAGCCATCTTAAGGTTCCCAAATTGTTCGTCTCTTGGAACATAGATATCTAGACCCTTGAGCAATGGCAACCTGCTTTCAATGGCAGGATCTGCAAGGGAATTATGAAGATAATGTTAACACAAACGTAAGAGTTTAAGACTTTTGTTTAGCTTTCAAATTTTCAACAGTGAAAAGAGTAATGCAAGGATGAAATGTTATGAACAAATGGAAGTAATGTAACCTGCTTTTGAAGGTGGACGGCCTGTTCGACCTCTACGAGGATAAGGATATTCAGTGGATCCTCCAAATACTGGCCGGGCATATTCCGGACCTTTTTCTGGCTCTCCTAGATCATTGTAAAGTGCATAGTCATAAACTCGGTCACTTTCCTTCAGCATTGCATTCTCTTTTCCCTTCCCTCTCAAAATTTCCAGCTCTTCTTTACGGTAATTGGACAGCAATGCAGGAGTTTGATGAGGTAAGTATGTCTAATGTAAAAAACACCCGAAAATTTGATTAACAACAATCACCAACATAAAAATTTATTAAGACAAACAAGCCTGTCACAATTTGTATACATGCAAACAGCGAAAACTAGATAAAATTATGTAGGATGTAACCTTATTGGTAAAGAATACACGATCCTTCTCGTAGTATTGAGTTGGATAAACCCATGAGTTGCAAACAAAGAGAACTTTTCCATGATCAGGGACATCTTCTAGGGTCACAGTTTTCAGAAAAAACTCGCTGTGGTGCTCGTTCTTAACGATCAAGGCACCAGGAACAGCGATTTCCTCATCCCACTCAAATGTCACATTGAATACAGCCTCCTCAACTGCTAAGCCAGTGGAATTTGTGTTCCAGCCCTTCAGATAGGAAGGTTTTCCAAGTTTACCTTTCAAGTTGTTAGCTGAAAAACATACAAATTTCCATGTTAAATGCATTTTCTTATTATTATTAAAGATTGGGACAAATGAAATATACATATACAATCTAGAATTTCATGTTTTCTTAGCATGAAATTTTGCAAGGATAAATTAACTTCTCAATAATGATACAAGCACATTGCACTTTTGATCCAATCCCATCATATGAAATTAACTAATAGTTACATACTTCGTATAATGTTTTAGCTTGTCTAGGAAAAAAAATGTCACACATTTTTTAATTAGTAGAGAATTTTAATTGAATTTCCTAATAAATCATTGTACGAAATACGAATTAAGGGGTAGAAAGAATTTTGGATTGATTCAATTACCTATAAGAGTTCTACCAATTCCTATACGAACCCGGGTACACCAAATGACCAAGAACACGTAGAGGTAGGTACACCAAAGGGTAATTATATACGCATTTGATCGATTTTTTCTTTGCTCATTTTAAGATTTCTAAATGGGTAGTGCACAATATATCAGGAATTCCACTCAATTCGATCAAGTTTAGTTTGGATCAATTTAGGTTTGTGCTATTAGAAAATTTAATATAAGTACAACAGATAATACATTGGTCAAGTAAGGTTGAATTCGGGTTATTAGAGTTCAATTCAGGTTTTCTTAGTAACTTCATTCGAGTTAAATTATCGGGTCGGATCAAAGATTGTCAGCTCTAGCAATCATAATTAGATATTCATGTCACAAACAGTAATAATACCCAAATAAACGAAGTTTCAAATAAACTGGATATCATTTATAATTAAATATCACCTACAAATTACAATGAATTGAATAAAAATACATTAACTTCATCAATTCAGCAAAATTTGTTTTTTTTTTTTTTTTGGCCCCTTTACATACAAACGCATAATCAAAACAACATTAACTTTATAATTTAATAATTTTGACGGAAAACCTATATAAAAATTAAAATTAAAGGATAATAATGAGTTATAAATTACAATACCTGAGAAAGGTTAGTTAAACGCAGTCGTTTAAAAGATTTTTGTGGAAAAAGGTGGAAGCGTGAGTTTGATGATGCAAGGTTTGTTGAGAAGGCGGTGAATGCTGATGACAATGATGGAAGTTTTTTTTTTTTTAATTCGTTTTCCTTTCAACCAATAACTCATTCCCATTTTCCCCGTATAAAAAATATAAATAATCATGTGTAATTTTCTATTCCCCTTCCAATTTTTATTTGTTTTGGTTCAGTCAAATAATATTAAGACATGTTCACACTTACTTAATTTCAGTTCAGTTCAACTCCAATCTGTTCTGTTTAGTTCAGCTCCTAATCTCCCTCTCTCATAAAATATTCATTTCAGCTCAGTTCAGTTCAATTTAGCTCTAATCTGTTCAGTTCAGTTCAACTCAGTTCAGTAAATGTGAACAGACTCTTAGTTTGTACCAATTAGTTGTTGATGTAGTGGTGATTGAGATTTGGGACTACACTTGGTAGAGAGGACCTGTGTCGATCCCTCGCAACAACAATTGGGAGGGGATTAGAACTTAACCACCTAGAACTGATCCCGAATTCAAATTAGCCAAAGGGTGAAACACCAAAAAAATAAACAATATCATATTTGTAATGTACGAGTACTAGAATAATGGCCTTCTTGGAAATTGATATGTATCTAAAAATCTTAAATTGTTTTTTTTTTTTTGCTTTTGAAATCATTTACAAAACACCATTGAGTTGGGGAATTAAAGTTTTATTTTGTGTTACAATAAAAAAATATTATCTACTAATATACGAAGTATATATTTAAAAATCATATTTCAATGATTTAGGTTCATAAATAAGAGAGTGAGGGATAGCTGAAATGGTTAGAGGCAGAGCTTCCCTTTCAGTTCCAGCCAAAAGATTTTAAGTTCTATTCTCACCCGCCCTTATGGTGCTCTAAAGACCAAAAAAAGAATCACCCTTACTTCTTTCAAAATTCAATATGTGAACACCATCCTTATGATGAGAGTTTCATTCATTAAGGTCATTTTTGTAAACTTAGTTTCGAAATTCTACAAAATTAAGAAAAATGTCATTAATGAAATTATTTATATTGTGACATTTGTGAGTTTGTGAGCGTCCGTCCATGATGGGGTTTTCATCATATGAAGTTCTCACCTAAGGGTGGTTCTTACCAGAACTTCACCCATGTTTCAATTGGGCTATAAAAAGTTTTAATTTAACATTCTACTATGGGTAGCTCTACCAATTACAATTAAACCGGTTAAGGTTAACAAAGAATATATTACAAAAAATATTCACTTTATTGAGTTTATTTTAATTGTCACTTTTCTGAATATAATCTAGCTATGATACTTTTCAGGCACTTGTATGAACTATCATAGAAGATTTTATATTTTTCTTGAATTTATCTTATCATAATATATTAACACTTATTTGAGCAATTTATTTTTCTTAATAAAATAAGTAAATTTAGGTGAACAAAACAAGGTCTAAATTAAATGGGGGATGATAAAGGATTTAAAACTACCCTAATTTGAATAAAGTAATATCATACGAGTTTAGAACTTAATAGATAGAGTAGCACGGTTTGAGTCTAGATCCAAAATTCTAAACCCATACTATAGCCTATTGTAGGACCCTTGAGGCTTGCGTAGGTACATACATTACATAAATTGATATAACATTAATTTTGACATGCATGGCAAAATCAAAAGTCAAACACAAATAGTGTAATTAAAGGTTTTATTTATTTTTATTTATCAACTATCTATTACACACATATTGATTTGCATGGATGGATTAGGTTAGGTATTAATAAGGTAAAAACTCTATGCTAGTATGGAAAAGGCAATTCTCTTCTACTACTCAAAGAATTTAATGGGATTCAACGAAACAAATTAAACCCCAAACATCAACTCTCACATAATTTCGTTACAAAGTTAGTCAACTACTTTATCCTCCTATCCCGTGCATATATGATTATAATGCTCTATTATTATAGCAAGTTCATGTAACATATGTATTAATGTGCTCGAATTCGATCACCTTCATTCTATTAAATTCAATTCCATATGAATATTATGAATAATGAATGAATTTCGGATTTTTTAAATTATACATTCTTAAATTAAGAACGAGAAAATAACAAACCTGGATCAGCATTGACAGCACTAACAAGCTGAAAAGACACTTTCTTTCCTAGCAATATCTCATGAACACCATCAAGAAATGATGAACTCAAATCTTTGAAATCCAATAAAGTGTTCTTCTTCTGCAACACAACTGTTCCCTTCACGTTAACCATCTCCTTAATTCTTAATTATTGAATGATTCTTGAAGATAATAATATGATTATATTTCAACTCTTTTTGTAAAAAAATATATGAATAATATATGTGATGTCTCGTAGGTTTTGAATATGTATGAATTGAAAATGATGGTGATGATGGTCTATATTTATAATAAAACCTATACGCGCATGTTTAATTATTTTATTATTGTGTTAGTTGTTTCAAAAAAAAAAAAAAAAAAAAATTTATTGTGTTAGTTGAATGAGTCCCATATATTACAAAAAAAAATGGCAGCCTCTCACAAGTTTGGTTGATTATATTATATTAATACTTAGGTTTGATAAGTACGATGCTAATTTTTTTTCGTACAAAAAAGTAAGCGTGGAAAAATTATTCTAGTGCAAGACAACTAATTTTAAGGACAAGTAACTTAATTGAAGACTTCTTAAGAAAAGTGTCTCTATAATAACCCTGTTCGGCAAAAGTAATTGTGGTAGTATTTGATTTATACTTAGTATTGAAAGTTAAAATTCTAACAAAACTAAATAAGAGTAAAGGACCATGGAACACAAATGAACTCGGGTGACTTTCTAAGATTGTTTGCGGAATGAATGTGGTTCTGGTTGAGGCTTTCTAACAATTCAATGATTTTTTCATAACTAAAATTTGATAAACTAATAAGAATTTTTTGGAAATTTTAGGGGTATAGGGGTACTTGTATTGAAAAGTTATAGAAATGTTTACTCATTTGTACATTTTAAAAAATTACGAAAAACACTTTGACTTTCAGCTCTACTTAATTATTATACGGTACAAATGTTTTAAACCCGACCCCTCCTAGAATTGAGCAAGGGTGTAGAATGGTAACGTACGTGGTTGAACCTTGACCAATGAATAAACAAAGCCGTCATTAACCTAAGCTAGGTCCACATAGGAGGCTTAAATAATCTCACAACTTGCATCGCTGATTTAGTCCAGACTCCGGTGGCTTTTCTAACCAAATTGCCCTCCTTGGAGAAACGCCATCATAGTCTTATCTGGGATGCATGATATGATAATTGATAAATTCAAGTTTTGTATATTTATATTTTTTTTATTTATAGTTAATAGTTGAATACTTGAATGAACATATTGTCTATAGTGAGGTTTCATGACTTCAAAATTAGTAATATCGTTGTCATCATTAAAAGCTTGATTGAAGTATTCAAATATATTTGGAAAGCCATATAAACATCTTTTGCCTCTTATCACGAGTAATCAATTAATTGTCTTAAAAACTGAATTAAAAAGAAAAAAAAAAAAAAGAAAGAAAGAAAATTGTTTTGTAAAAGTGAGTAAAACTTAGATATGTATGAGCCGGCCAGTCGGGTACTAGTACATGCATTTTGTAAATAATTTTATTAAGGAAAGGACTGTATATAAGAAGCTAAAAATGGAAAGAATTGACAGTAAATAAATATTTATTACACTGATATACTCGTGAATTGTTGATAAATTTCCAACTTAATACTAAAAAAGGATGTATATTAAATGTTTATAAGGGCTACATACAGCATTGCCCTTTTATTTATGGAAAATGCTATACATAACCCTTAGGGCTACATATAAGCATTTAATTTACTCTTGAAAATTGTTTAAATTTAGAAAATCATGATAAAAACACACTAATTACACCGATTTGCGCGTGTTTTTGTCATGAATTCCTAACTTTAATTTATACATTTTTCAAGAGTAATTTAATGCTTATATATAGCCCTAAGAGCTATGTATAGCATTACCCTTTATTTATTACTACAGTACTGTTTTATGTACTCCACATATTATTTGTTTTTTTTTTTTTGGAGAAGATATTATACACAGAATTCTTCTAAGACCAATCTTAATCACTATACAAATAATAGCTTGAATAATAATGATGATCAACTTAATTAATTGGCAGATGAGTGAATTTGACTTGTAACAGATCCATCTGCATAACAAGATTCACAACTTTTAATTATTACGAATTGAAGTATTTGATGGGTTGCTTTACAATATTTCCTCTAATGACACCTATATATAACAAACATCTTAATTAAGTTGTCACCAAATAAATTAAATAGGCTGCATAGATAATTGCAACTACACAAGACTTTCACGATAGAAATACATATTGCATGTATCGTTTCTTAATTTCATAAAGGGGTAAGAAAAAGTGGCCTGGAATGGGTTTTTATTATCCATTTAAATAAATTGAAGTAAACGGTCTTGGCATTACTCCAATAAATAATGTCAACCAAACTACATACTTCTATTTATCCTACTTGATTATAATGTACTTGTAAATTTGCGATACATATGGTGTGTTTTGTTTATTTTATTTTCACTTAATTCAGGTGTAATAATAAGAGTCTGTTTTATTTACATTATTTTTACTTATTTCCGGTTTAATAGTTTAGATAAGTTTAGCTAAATTTATCAATTAAGGAAAAATAAATTTTTGACAAAGGTCAGGCCAGGTTACCCAAGTACAAATAAATTACAACTAACATAAGTTTTAATAAAGCTTAATAAGTTTAGAAAGTGAAAATTAAGTGAATGTATTGGACACAAGGTTAAATTAAAATAAACTCAATTGTTGAAAAATAAGTTCTGATATGTTACCCAAGTATAAACTACAACTAAAATAAGCTTTTTTTTGAAAAAAAAAAGTTTTTAATAAAGACGTATTAGTTCATATAAGCTCAAGTAAATTCTATTAAGTTCATAATAAGTGAAAATTAGGTGAATTGAACACAACCTAACTCATTTTATGAACTTATTTCAAACTAGATACATGGAAGTAAAATCTCTAGCTAGCTTTTAATTTTAGGTTGAACATGCATGTGCAACTCGTCTTTTTGTCTTTCTAAAAAAATAAAAATAAAATAAAAACAAAATTAAAAAGATTAAAAAAAATGATAAATAAAAAAAAAAATTAAACTTGTCTGTTTGTCTCACATTGCAATTTTAAATGACCATAAGATATTTAAAAATATATTTTAGAATAGTCTTTTTGAATAGATTGATATACTTCTTAGATAAGATAGGCTTTTGACCAAAAAATATTTTATGTTATATGTTCATTGAATTGGACGATGATCGAATGAAATAGTTGGATTAAAGAACCAACTATTGGTTTGCCAAAAAAGAAGAAAATCAATGCAAAATGCTAGTAATAAGGATTTGAAAATAAATCAAACCAAAATGGATGACTAGCTATTGATCAACTTGTATCCCTCGAAGGCTCAAAGTCAATATATTCAAAAACAACTTGCATGCATAGATTCGGTACACAATAATCTTATGTGGATCGAACCCATCATATGCCTTTAAAAAAATCGATTTGGTATAATCACTATTTAATCCATTATTTGTAGATGTCGGGTGGCTTTTTATTAATGAATTGATTTGTTTTACAAAAACAAAAACAAAAAATAAAATAAATAAATAAAATAATAAATTATTCCCTACTCTTTTTAATTTTTTTTTTTTTTTTTTTTCATTTAGACTATATTAGCTCAAATAACCAAGTACTTTATTTTGGCAAAATAGGTTGGAACAACACCAACTATAGATTTGAGGTGTCCAGCCGCACAACTTTTAAGTGGAGCAATGCATATAATCACTTTTAGAGATAACTACACATTTTAGCAAAAATTATATCCGATGGCTAAAAATTTCATCGATCATGAAATCATAATTTATTAATTTATTTAGGGAAATTCCCATTGATACACCCGTGGTTTTGACTTTTCCCATTGATACACTCCAAAATTTTTGCCTTCCCATTGGTACACCCATGGTTTAGTCTTTTTTCCAACCGTGACTAACACCGTTAAAAAGTATTTTATTAAGTTAAAATAATCAAGGAAAAGACTATAATGCCCCTTTTAAACATCTAATGTCTCAATTTGCGTGTCGAAAATTGTTCGATAAAAGTTTTGGGAGTCATGTTAGTCGTTAAGGATCCAAATTAACCTTGAAATTAGCAAAAAAAAACGCAAAACTCTCGTATGCGTGTCAAAAATGTCTCGATTTGCGTGCCATTACTTTTTTGTGATAGTAATTGTTCGGTTAAGGTATTAGGGGTCATTTTGACCCTTTATGAATCTAAATCGAACTCGAAATTGTCAAAAAATTAACGAAAATATCTCATTTTGCACGTCATGATATTTCTTTTTTGTTTTGTCATGACACGCAAAACGAGACATTTTCGTTAATTTTTTGACAATTTCGAGTTCGATTTAGATCCTTAAAGAATGAAAATGACCCCTAAAACCTTAACCGAACAATTACTATCACAAGAAATTAACGGCACGCAAACTGAGATATTTTTTGACACGCACATGAGACATTTGCGTTTTTTTTTTTTTGCTAATTTCGAGATTTGGATCCTTAAGGAATAACATGACTTCCAAAACTTTAACCGAACAATTTTTGACACGCAAATCGAGACATTAGGTATTTAAAAGGGGTATTATAGTCTTTTCCTTATTATTTTAACTTAATGAAATACTTTCTAACGGTGTTAGTCATGGTTGGGAAAAAGACCAAACCATGAGTGTACCGATGGGAAGGCAAAAATTTTTGAGTGTATCAATGGGAAAAGTCAAAATCACGGGTGTACCAACGAGAATTTCCCATTTATTTATACCCTTAGGCTTGTATTTAAGGAGAAAAATTCCAAATGTTAACTTATTTACTAGTAAATGTTAACATTAACTACAACAATTGATAATGCGTAAAATTTGTCGTGCACATATAAACTATCAACTTACAAATGTATAAAATACTTATATATTTTTTTAAGGTATTCATGTATCATTTAATTTCCTTGAAATAAAGGTTAAAGTTTTTTTAATTAAAATGATGATATTGTGATGTCCATAAAATTTGCGATCACCGAATATATCTATGCTAAAATTTACACTCACCCCCGACCTATAAGTAGTGGTGTTCATAAAAGGTTGTGCTGCTAGGACGGTGCACTTGATGATGACCTATAGTTAATGATGTTTCAGCCAATTTTACCTTTTTTTTTTTTTTTCTCTTGTACGTATTGTCATCACCCTATTACGTATTCATTCATAATATCTAGCAGACAAAATATACATCATGCGTACCTCAACTTTCAAACTACATATACAAGCCAATCATATATATTAATTTAAAGAGCATATAACAATTAAGGACACTTTATGTATCTTTATGTGGCTTCCAAAACTCTATGATAATATGGTGCATTGTCGCTTTAACTTTGATTTTGGGATTGGGGGACGGAACCTAAGATTTGGAGGAAATCACGTAATTATTCATATCGATCTAAATCATTTGTCCTTTCACCCTCATTTCTACAAATTGAACAAAATCTTTAAAATCACAGCATGGAATACAAGTATAATTCTATATTGATTGATAATAAAATGACTAGTGTGTCATGAGCATGGAAAAAAAATATATTAAATTGAAGTGTTTTAACATTGCAAGTTACAAGTAAACAGCGAGCTACATCAAAGTTCAACGTGAGGACAACTACATAAATATGAGGCCTATATTTTCTTTCATCTCGCAATTTTCATTTGAAAAAGAAAAACAAATCAGGAGAATTGTTAAATCATCACTTCATAGTTTGTCATAGTTTGGAGTTTTGGACCCGATTTAGTGGCTTATATTCAGGGAATCAATTACTAGTAGAAGTTTGTTAAAGTAATTTGTTTGTAATTAATATCCTATTTTTCTTTCTTTTTCTCGTTAAGTTGTTATAAATTGTAATAGAATCACATACTGTTCAATGCAAATAATTACTACTCTGTATAATGAACATGACATTTCGTAGACATATCACATGTAACCTTAACCGAGAGCGAGGGATAGCTCAAGTGGTTAGAGTTTCCCTCCTGGCTCTAAGAGATCTTGGGATCGATTCTCACCCCCGCCCTTGTGGTTCTCTAGACACCCAAAAAAAAAAAAAAATGTAGCCTTAACCATTAGACCAAAACTTCATTTGTGAAATAATATCTAAGTATTAATTTAATAATTATATTTTCATGATTATTAACCTTAGTTTTAGAAATTTTATTTGTTTTGAAAAATTAATAATTTATTATTTGTTTGTCAAAAATGAATAATAATTGATTGTTAATAATTTATATTTTTTGTCAAAAAAAAAAAAAAAAAAAAAAAACAGTGGTCTATATATTTTTCTTACTCCATATATTGTCTTATTAATTATTTGAATTTTGTAGAGTATGATGTTTTTTGTTTTTTGTAATTATTCCATGTTTTTGTGTAATAATTGAATGGCATTTGATCAATGTAAATATACTACCTTTGTTTCAATATAAATAACTTATTTTGATTGGTAAACTTAGGGCCTGTTCACATTTACTTAATTTCAGTTCATTTCAGTTCAGCTCCAATCAGTTCAGTTCAATTCAGCTTTTAATTTCCTTCAATTCTCTCATAAAATATTCATTTCAGCTTAGTTCAGTTCTATTCAGCTCTAATCAGTTCAGTTCAGTTCAGCTCCATTCAGTTCAGTTCAGTTCATTTCAACTTAGTTCAGTAAATGTGAACAGACCCTTACTAAACTACTCCATAGTTTTTGAACCAAGGTAATACGAGTAATGCCATAAATGCATTTTTTTTTAATAAATCCTAAATGCAATCTATGTTAACTTCATTTCTTAATATTCTCTTGAGTAAATCATAGTCATTTTTTTTCATATTGTCAAAGGAAAAAAAAAAAAAACATTTTGATCTTTTCTTTGCAACTGGGACATGAAAGCATTCATTAACAATTGTCTTATTCTATTTCTAAATAAGTGGAAATAAGATAAGGATTACAAAGCCTAGCTTCCATGCATGACAAACTCTTCCATTTAAACATGCGAAGTGCAATGGATATATAACATATATTAACATGTCAACCTTTTGAAGTTGACTTTATAACCATGTGGATGACTTTCTTTCTTTTTTTTTTTTTTTTTTAAATGAGCAACAACAATAATATTACAAATTACAATTGGAAAAATAAAAATCCAATTATGTGATTGATCAAACAAGATCCTCGGTCTTTACCACTTGAACATGATTGTATTTAGCTTAGCTAAAATAACAACTTAAGGGCATGTTCAGTTCATCTTACTGAGTTACTTCACTTATTTCAGGTTAAATTAAAAAGTTTAAATAAATTCAATGAAGTTTAGATAAGTTGATGAGTTCATGAAAAATAAGTTATGATAAAGATCACCCAAGACTAGATTACAACTTAATTAAGATTTAATAATGTCTAATAAGTTCAAATAAATTCTGATAGTAAGTTCACTTAAGTTAAGTTAAGATAATTGAAAATCTTTTGTCAAAAAAAAAAAAAAAGGGTGAATAGAACACACCCTAAGGCCCTGTTCTCTTACGTTGAAATTCAGTTCAGCTCAACTTCTAATTTCCTTCTCTTATAAAATACTCCCTCTGTTTTTTTTATATGCATCAGTTTGACCGGCACAGTTGTCGAGAAGCTACTTTGACCATAAATATTTTTAATTATGTATTAGTAAAAATTGTAATAAAATTATATTATGAAACTAGACATTATGACGAATCTAATGATGTATAATATAATAACATTTATTCATTTTTTAGAGGTGAAAAAATTAAGTCAACCATGGCATGTGAATAGGGTGAAATTGTCAAAGTGTTGCATATAAAAAAAATGGAGGGAGTATTCAGTTCAGTTCTATTCAGCTGAGTTCAGGGAATAAGAACAGGCCCTAAATCAGTAGATCACCTTTTACTTGTCCAAAAGTGCCTTAAAGTCCCTCGCTATCTCCTAAGGGTCTGTTTTGATTTACTTACTGAACTGAACTGAACTTATTAGAGCTGAACTGAATTGAGATAAATTAAATATTTTATAAAAGAAGAAAATTAAAAACTAAACTGAACTTATTGGAGCTAAACTGAAAATAAGCTTAAGAGATAGGCCCAAACAATCACCCAAAATTCACTCCATATCTATAAAAAAACCTACTTGCAACTTCTTCCCATCAACTACATACCTAACTTAACAATGTAAGGTATGCTATATATAAATTAAATTCACTTAATATTTTCACAGTCAAGTACTCTTTATTTAAAAAATCTTTGCCAATTTGTATTAGATTAAAATAAAAATTAGTTCATTCCTACCTTAATCAATCTTCCAAAAAACAAATACTTGTACATATTATAGTACGTCTTGGCCCCTTTAGTCAAATGCTACTCCAATAATTAATACAGTATAAATGTATAATCTAATAAACTAATAGTTTAATTATTCTTTACATATCAATTACCTATTAAAAAAATGCTTTAAGTGCCACTGGCAAATTAGATTAGACTGCTTCGTTCAATCTATGACGAAATTGAATCATTCAATATTACTCCTTTTCGTCTGTATATCATCAAAAATTCTTTTTGTCTCTATCTACTCCGTACCTTTTATTATACTCTAATCTCTAATTAAGGATCGGACTAGGTTTGACATATTTATAAAATTATAAACTTTGTATTATTAATATAATAAACAATATCAAATTATCAAATAAGATTTTAGTCTAGTGGCAAAGGCTAAAAAGCATACGAATACGACAAGTCATGAGTCTTTTATTATTGACAATTCAAAAAGTTGTAAACTTCATCTTAAAATGAAAGAAAGAAATTAAATTCTAAGATTGGCCATCAAAATTCACAAAGCTTAATTATTTTTATGCTAATTATATACGTAGTCATAGCTAGTTGTGCTTCTAAAACCAAAACATAGCCTTTGTAATAAACCTGGTAAATTTATATTTAGTTCTTAGAAAAAAAATAAATACTCCCTCCGTCCTTAAATTACATTCCTCTTTGGAAATTTACACGGGAATTAAAGAGGGAAGAATAAGACAAATAACAATAATTAGATAATGCAATGGGAAGTACAAAGATAGAGTAGTGATAGATATTATTTTCTAGATAATATTTGTCGGATATATTTGTATATATTTTGTATAATTATCTTATTAGATTCCAAACGTGATTAGGAATCGCCTTGTAACATTATATAAAGTGATCAATGGTACACACTCCAATTTGAGGAGTTCTCCCGAAATCTAACATGGTATCACAGCTTTAGGTTACGATCCTAGGTTTAATTTTTTTCTTCTTGCTTCCGCTCTTACTGCCGCCCATCCTTCATCACTGTTTCTTGTCAAATAGCTTGCAACTATGTCTCAAGATGGCGAAATCATCCCCCCTCCTCCACCGCCAAAACCACCAGTGAATGAGTTTCACCCGGCCCTCGCGGTCAATAATATCAAGACAGCAATCCCGATTACCCTTGACTACACAAACGTCCATTATTTCACATGGGTTGAGTTGTTTGAGAACCATGCTTGTGCATATAATGTTCTTGACCATATCGATCCCAAGACTCCGAAACCCACTGACATCTCCGATGCGTTTTGGACTCGATTAGATGCTATTGTTAAGCACTGGATTTATGGAACGATTTCTGTTGATCTTCTCAACACTGTGTTGTCTAGGAAAGCCACGGCTCAGCAAATTTGGGATCGCATCAAGGATATTTTTCAAGATAACAAGAGTACAAGGGCGGTATACCTCGAAAATCAATTCAATACTCTTCATCTTGATAATTTTGCCAATGTTACCTCGTTCTGTCAACAATTGAAAAGCATTGTTGATCAATTAGCCAACGTCGATCAACCCGTTTCCGATCAAAAATTGGTTCTTCGCTTGGTCGCGGGTTTGAACAAAACTGATTTTGACACGGTGGCCACCATGATTGCACAGTCTGAACCCCTGCCATCGTTCAACACAGCTCGTTCTCGGCTTTTACTGGAAGAAACTCGCCGGAATTATGATGCCTCACCACCACACACCTCGTTTGTTTCCCAGCACCAATCGGGACAGCAAACCGAACCCACACAGCAGCAGCCGCAGCAAACGACCGCCGGCAGGGGCGGTGGTGCCTCCGGGAAGGGCCGCGGCGGTGGCAGCAAGGGCCGTGGAAAAGGCCGAGGTAAACCCGGTGGTCGTGGTGCTCCAGCAACCCCGCAACAGCAACAGAACAATCAACAACAACATTCTCAAAATTGGCAACATTCTCAGCCCAGTCCTATTGGGCAGCCTAATTGGGCCCAATAGCAGCCTTGGCCCAATCAGCAACAGGCCTGGCCACAGCAAACGTGGGCTACACCTCCTGCGCCTTTTCCCACAGCAGCTCACTATCAACCTAGGCCGATTCTAAGTAGGCCACCTCAGCAGGCTTACTCTATGGGGCCGTCCACATATGGCCCACCGTGAATCCAACCGAGCTAGGCAGTGCGTATTCATCAATGAGTTTATCAACTCCGGAGAATGGATGGTACATGGATTCGGGTGCAACGTCTCACATGACAAACAATCCCGGTACTCTTCTTCCCCTTTTTAATTTAAGCACTAATAATCATATTTTAGTCGGCAATGGGCATCGCATTCCAATTACTGGTTATGGTCATAATTCCCTTCAAAATAATAACCTTAGGCTTAATAATGTTCTACTTGCACCACAAATTATCAAAAATTTAATTTCTGTGCGAAAATTTACTTCTGATAATTCGGTGTCTATTGAATTTGACCCTAATGGTTTTTCTGTGAAGGATCTTCGTACGGGGAGGGTAATAACGAGATACAATAGTGCCGGGGACCTCTATCCAGTCACAACCCATATTCCAAGCACATGTCTAGCCACATCTCTCACTGCAGTCAACCCGTGGCATGATCGTCTAGGACATCCCGGGCCTTCATCTTTACAGTTTCTTAGGAGCAATAATTTTATTACTTGTAATAAGGAGCACGACCCCTCATTTTGCAATTCTTGTCAAATAGGAAAACATGTTAGACTTCCGTTTTATGATTCAAATAATAATATTGTTTCTGCTTTTGACATTATTCATGCTGATTTGTGGACCTCTCCAATTCGGAGTATTAATGGTCATAAATATTATTTGGTTCTACTTGATGATTTCACACATTATGTTTGGGCTATCCCTCTTGCTTATAAATCTCAAGCCTTCCAATCATTCTTACATTTTCGACAATATGTGCAAACACAATTTGAACGTCCTGTTAAATGCTTTCAAAGTGACCATGGTCGCGAATTTGACAATGACCCCTTCAAAAAATTTTGCCTTGACAATGGATTGGTTTTTAGATTTCTTGCCCACACACTTCTTCTCAAAATGGGAAAGCCGAACGGATGATTAGAACCATCAATAATGTCAAACGAACTCTATTATTCCATGCTTGCTTGCCCCCTTCTTATTGGTCACATGCTCTAGAGACGGCCATTTATCTTCTTAATATTTTGCCAACTAAATCTCTAAAACACATGACCCCGGCTCAAGCTTTGTTTCATAAAAACCCTTCATATGACCATTTGCGGGTTTTTGGTTGTCTTTGTTTTCCTAATCTTTCCGCAACTGCTCCACATAAACTTGCTCCTAGGTCCACTCCTTGTGTTTTCTTAGGGTACCCTTCCAACCATCGGGGTTATAAATGTCTAGATCTTACAACTCGGAAAATCATCATATCTCGACATGTCACTTTCGATGAGTCTTCCTTTCCCTTTAAAAACTTGGAGAAATTTCAGCTTAAGGACTATGATTTTTTGGGGTTTGATGATCGGTCTCCTCTCCTAAACCATTTCATGTTTCAGCAGCAGCCCAGGCCCAACAATCAAGCTCTCCCCACACCTCAAAGTCCACCAACCACAATTCCACATCCATTGGGCGCTGGATTACCAGCGGCCCAACCAGACCGTGGCAGCCCAGGTCCAGCGGGCGCTGGAAATCCAACGGCCCAGCCAGACCGTGGGAGCCCAGGTCCAGCGGGCGCTGGAAATCCAACGGCCCAACCAGACCGTGGCAGCCCACGTCCAGCAGGCGCTGGATCACCAGCGGCCCAATGCCGTCCCTCCCCTTCTGCTGGGCCTCCTTCCCCTTTTTCGGCCCAACCTCACCAAAACACTCCTAGCCCACCTCCTTCCACCTCAAATCGCCAATCAGCCATGCTATTTCGACCCAACCTTCTTTCCTCACCTCAAATGCAGACGAGATCTCGTCATGGCATTTCTAAACCAAATCCAAAATATGCCCATTTGACCATTGAGCATAAATCCCCATTACCCAAAAATCACAAACAAGCTTTGCAAGACCATAATTGGAATGCCGCAATGTTTGATGAATATAGTGCTTTAATTAAAACGGGAACTTGGGATTTGGTACCTAGACCTATGGGGGTGAATGTGGTTAATTGCATGTGGCCTTTTAAGCAAAAATACAAGTCTAATGGTGACCTTGAAAGGCACAAAGCTCGTCTTGTATGTGATGGCAGGTCGCAGGAAGTTGACGTTGATTGTGATGAGACATTTAGTCCGGTTGTCAAACCGGCAACTATTCGCACAGTACTCAGTTTAGCCATGGCTAAAAAGTGGTCCATTCATCAGTTAGATGTTAAAAATGCCTTTCTGCATGGTGACTTACAGGAAACAGTTTATATGCACCAACCTCCTAGTTTCTATGATCGGAGTAAACCTGACTATGTATGTCGTCTTCGCAAGGCTCTATATGGTTTAAAACAAGCCCCCCGGGCTTGGTATCAACGTTTTGCGAATTTTTTGATCAAGTTGGGGTTCGTCATTGCTAAGAGTGACACTTCTCTTTTCACTTTTCGGCAAAGGAATGACTTGGCATATTTACTGCTTTATGTTGATGATATTATTCTAGTCACTTCTTCTGACAGGTTGCGCACGAAAATTATTTCTAGTTTACAGATGGAATTTCCTATGACTGACCTAGGGCCATTGAGTTACTTTTTGGGGATTGCAGTTACTCGCACACCCAACTATATGTTATTGTCTCAGCAGAAGTATGCACAGGAAATATTAGAGCGTGCAGGTATGAGTTCCTGTAAACCTGCCGCCACTCCAGTCGACACTAAGTCTAAACTTAGTGCGAATTCGGGTTCTCCGTTCTGGGATCCTACTTTGTATCGCAGTCTTGCAGGTGCACTTCAGTATCTTACTTTTACTCGTCCAGATATTGCTTATGCGGTACAACAGGTGTGTTTATTCATGCATGATCCCAGGGAGCCGCATTTTGATGCGTTAAAACGCATTCTGCGTTATATTCAGGGTACTATTGATCACGGTTTACATTTATATCCTTCTGCTCCTACTCGCTTGATTACTTATACTGACGCTGACTGGGGAGGTTGTCCAGACACCCGTCGTTCCACATCGGGTTATTGTTGTTTTCTTGGGGACAACCTCGTTTCTTGGTCAGCAAAGCGTCAGCCTACTTTGTCTAAATCAAGTGCAGAGGCGGAGTATCGAGGCGTTGCAAATGTGGTTTCTGAAGCTTGTTGGCTTCGTAATTTATTATTGGAGCTTCATTGTCCCCTTCGATAGGCTACCATCGTTTATTGTGATAATGTCAGTGCAATCTATCTCTCTAGTAACCCGGTTCATCACCAACGCACCAAGCATGTGGAATTGGACATCCACTTTGTTCGGGAAAAGGTAGCGTTGGGTGAAGTTCGGGTCCTACATGTGCCTTCACGATTTCAGTTTGCGGACATCTTCACTAAGGGCTTATCAAGGGAGCTATTTTTAGACTTCAGATCCAGTCTCTGCGTTCGTCCTCCTACCGCTTCGACTGTGGGGGTGTGATAGATATTATTTTCTAGATAATATTTGTCGGATATATTTGTATATATTTTGTATAATTATCTTATTAGATTCCAAACGTGATTAGGAATCGCCTTGTAACATTATATAAAGTGATCAATGGAACACACTCCAATTTGAGGAGTTTTCCCGAAATCTAACAAGTAGTGACACCAATTCTTAAATGAACCTGGTTCACACTAATTTATTGTGGACCACTAATATTAGAGAAACTATAATTGTTGTATTAATAAAAAATGTCACTATGATAAAAATAAGGTCACTATGTTGAAATAAAAGGCATTTTGGTAATATATAGGCTATAAGAGGTTAATTTTTTAAAGAAATATTTTATATACTGGTCAATATGAATAATAAAGGTCACTATGTTAAAATTAGGGTCATAACGTCGTATTCAAGTTCACAATTCACAATAATATTAAACATTATACAAGTTTTAATAAAGGTTACTACGTTAAAAATAAGGTTACTATGTTAAAAATAAGGGTCACTATGTTCAATATAATATCAGTTACGCGTGTATAAATCTTGGGTCCACAATAATATTATTGTGGACCAGGTCCACGCAAGTCTTTCTGAGAGTAGTTATTACTCATGATATGTCATTAATCCTTTGCAAAAAAAAAGGACCAATCACATGCTCCTAATTGAAAATTTTTAACCAATCATATTCATTGTAATTTGACACAAGGATTATGAGTGAGATTAGGTAAGGATGAGTGAGAAAGCATTAAATATAAAACAGAAAAAGAGAGTTGATTTACTAAAAAAAACTTACCAAAAATAGAAAGGAGGAATGTAATTTTGAAATACCAAAAATAGAAAGGAGGAATGTAATTTAGGGATGGAGGGAGTATAAATTTTGTAGTTTAAATAAGCCTAATTAAATGTAAGAGGTTTTCTGGTAATTAGCTAGCGGCTAGCCTAATCACTAGTTTCGTTGTCTCACCACCATAACCACAATCTTGTACTTTATACAATGTGTACATGAGAAAATCAAGAGTGTTTATTTTTTTTAATTTGTTTGTATTATCCAAATTTATTATGTTCGAACAATTCTAATACTCGTATGAACTCATCTGAATTGATCTAATTTAAACTTAATAATATTCTTAGAAAAAAATTATACCAGTATGTGTGGAAAAGAAACTTATTTTGCTTCAAAAAAAGTTAAATTAGTACTCATAATAAGCTGAACATCTATAGAAAATTAGAATTATAAAAATCTTAATTTCTTAAAAAAAAAAAAAAAAAAAAAAAAAAAAAGAGTTAAATGATAGGAAATTTCATTTCATATACAAAGTATAAATGGAATCCAAAAAAAAAAAGAAAACAAATTCTTACAATATCAAACTAGGACTATTAGCTCCGACACTATAAACCTCTAGTATTTGCACACATCATAATAGGAGACTCTAAATTATTCATGAGATAAAAAAAAAATAGTTAGTTATTAATAAGTATTGAATTGAACAGTAGAACAATACACTATAAACCTTGGGGATTAGCAAACATCGAGCTTAGAAGGCTTGCCAAGTGATTGAACGTAACTAATGATATTTGAATTTGAACGTCCCTATTTTTGAATCCTCGCCTATTTAATAAGTTTAGGGATTATTTTAATTATTAAAACTTTAAATTGAGCTCAAAATTGACAAAAAATTAACGTTGTGACTCGTTTTGCGTATCAAAAAATGTATTGATTTTTGTGCAACTATTTTGTTGCCACAAAAACAAGGCACATATGTTAATTTTTTTTTATCAATTTTGAGCTCAATTTGAACTTTTTAGACACTAAGGGCATGTTCTCATTGACTGAACTCAACTGAACTGAACTCAGCTGAACTGAACTGAACTCAACTGAACTGAAATGAATATTTTATAAGAGAAGGAAATTAGGAGCTGAACTGAACTGAACTGAACTCAGCTGAACTGAACTGAACTGAAATGAGTATTTTATAAGAGAAGGAAATTAGGAGCTACACTGAACTGAACTGAACTGAAATGAACTGAGCTGAACTGAGCTGAACTGAGCTGAACTGAACTGAACTGAATTTCAACGTAAGAGAACAGGCCCTAAATGACCCATAAACCTTGACAGAACATTTTTTTAGCATGTAAATTGAGGAAAAATTAGATTAGGTGACAATGAACAAATAATTAGACTTTTGGGTTGCAATTTGCAAAGTATAAATGATTTGTTGTAGCCGTAAGGAATTTAAGGATGATTTTCATCTGATTCACTTGAATGCATTTGAAAATTTGACAACCGTTATTCCAATTCCAAACAAATCTTCACCAAGAAACTGATAATAGGACAAACCTCATGACTGAGCCTACGTGAACGGTACGATGGGAATTATATATTTTTTTCTCAAAATAAAATGAAAATTTTGAATTTTGGTATCTCGAAAATGACCCTAATTCGATTTTCGCACCCGTTTAAAACTTTATTTTATTTTGGTACCCATCAAAGTGTAAAATTATAGGTTTTGATACCTCCGTCCATGTTTCGTTAAGTTTTCCGTTAGTGGGGCCCATTATCTAATTATTGAATAATTTAATTTATTAAAAAAAAAGAAAAACTTTTTAAAATAAAAAAAAAAATTATATATAATAAGAAAAAACTTAAAAAAAAAAAAAAAGATTATTATATACACTAAGGGCCTGTTCTCATACGATTATTTTCAGTTCAGTTTAGCTCTAATAACTTCAGTTCAGCTCCTAATTTTCTTCTCTAATAAAATATGGAGTTTTCAGTTCAGTTCATTTCAGTTCAGCTAAGTTCAGTCAATGAGAACAGGCTCTAAGTATAAAAGTGTAAATAGATGTTTACATAGTGTGTAATTTTCCAAGGAGAGAGAGTTAGAATAGAGGATAAAAAGCCCTCGGAGTGTAACCCTTTTTCAAGCCTCTTAAAACCT
Source organism: Chenopodium album (assembly GCF_948465745.1). Lineage (NCBI taxonomy): Eukaryota > Viridiplantae > Streptophyta > Magnoliopsida > Caryophyllales > Amaranthaceae > Chenopodium > Chenopodium album. The sequence continues at coordinate 7,727,010 of NC_137855.1, forward strand.
TTTTAAAGCCCATATTTTGATAACCCTTTAAACCCCCCCCCCCCCCCCCCTCCCCCCTTTTATATAGTGGTTCGGCTCGGCCTTGTTTAATTTAGGGATGGATCAGGCTTTTAGTGTGGACACGTCCATTTGTGCAAGTCTACTCCTAACTCTGGCCCGACCCATTTTAAATTAACCTTGACCCTAGTCCGGCCTGGCCCATTTAATTAAAGACGACCTTGATCCAGCCCGTTGAACGGGTCTAGTTATAAGAAACAACCAATTTTAACTAGAGAAATAATTTCATGTACCTTTGAGGTTTTGAAAAATGCACCATTTACCTCTAAAAACTTTCAAATGCACCATGTGCCCTTGATGTTTGTACAAAAATACACCAAATAACCTTATCATCTAAACACAAGTCGCCAATTAAGTAAATCGAAAAACAACTCATATCTAAGCACGACTTCTTTAGTTGATTATCAAGTATAACCAAAAAAAAAAAGCTCATATCTAGAAGACCATATAAAAAAAAGTAATACTCCTTGGTAGCTTTGCAGAGCAGGTAGCTTCATTATCATAAAATAGAATCCATTATTGGCAATATTGACAACAGCAAGTCAGAGATGGGCTGAGATTTGAACTATTGCTGGTAATCTAACAAATGAATGACTGCTAGTGTGTTATGTACCAATTGTACATTTGTACATGTTACCTTCATAACAAGTTAACAACCCTTTTGTGGCAGGAAAATCTTTCTAGTGGTTCCATTATAGCATGCAGCAACAATTAATCTATGATGCTATCAAAGCTCCTCCGTGACACACAGATTACAATTGATGAACCGTGCAACGCAGTGTTAAAGGACCGACCACAACCAAGCTCGACTCAATTGGGTGGGTGTGTGGGTGGTGGGTTGTTTTCCGGTGCATTCGACCTCGGTTTTCCAATTTCTTGCAATGATGCAATCTCAATTGAAGCACATATGATGCAATCTCAATTGAAGCACATACTTCCAAATTATTCTTCTATATGTCATTTACACAAATGAGCAAAATTCTATGTTGTCATGAAAATTGTTTTATTGTGGATGAGCAAATTGTTGAATCATTTGGACATTTTTCATAAATGCTCTCAAAAATCAGAAACTTTATCATCAAATTTATAAACAACTCTGTAATTAATCATCAAATTGGTTCATTTGCAAACATCTACCAACCAAATTGTACTTTATATCTTTGTTCTTGTTTGTCCCATTTACTATTCATATGATAAAACTCGTATATTGTTCATTTTGTTTATGTTCGTTCTTGTTTGTCCCATTTACTATTCATGTGATAAAACTCGTATACTGTTCATTTTATTTGTATACTGTTCATCTTATTTATGTTGTCCCATTTACTATTCACTTGAGAAAACTAAATTTACGACTATGAATAAACCCATTGATATATGCAAGTAAAATTGATCAATTTTTTTACCTTGCATAAACCAGTTACTAGAAATCACAAAATAAATTACAGTACATTATTATAACAGCCATGAAATTACAAAATATGAACCATATTTTTATACTTTGTAGACATCACCATGCAAAACACACCAGAAACATTACATCTGCCAACAAAATAAAGCAGCCTAGAAATTTTGAAGTTACAAATCCACCCATTATTGTTACATACACATTGGAAAAGTAGTCCTAATAATAATAATAATAATAATAATAATAATATTCATAATATAGAAATTCGTGGGAAAAATCAAAATACAAATCCGAAGGATTAATTAAAATCTAAATAAAGATCAAGCACAAAAAAATATTACATAGAAAATTCCCTTCTAGTCTATCTTCAATACACAACTTCCCTACTAGAAGGCACATCATCATAATACCAAAATAACATCCATCTATCCGTCTAAGTTATTTACATAGACTTATTTTTATTATTATTATCACTTGATATTATCTTCATTCATCTTCGATCCATATTTATATATAGAGAAACAACATCTACATTAGAAGATCATTTACCCACCCGATGTCCGGACTTTCATCAGTGACACCGCCGACAACGGATTCGTTGTTAGCATTGAAAAAATGGTTCCTTAATGGTGTTGAAGGTGAAAGGGAGAATTGCATTTGTTGTTGTTGTTGTTGATATTCTTGTTGTTGTTGGTATTCGTCCCCAGGGACAATACCGGACCCTGACTCGTAACCACCCACATCAACCCATAGACCGCGACCATGACCATGAACATGACCATGACCATGAACATGACTAGCCTTGTTGGGGCTCATGGCCTCATTGAGGCTTATACCTTCCAATGACCCCAAAAGCTCAGCAATCACCATATCCTCATAACTAAGACCCTTACTACCACATGCAGACACTCGGTCTGAGTATCGAGAAAGCGGTCGTGCCCCGACCGCTTTCATGGGTGACATTGGTGGGGAGAAGTTGGATAACCCTAGTAAAGTAGAAGTAGGAGAAAGTGCACAACAATACCTACAACAATGTTGTTGTTGATGGTGATGATGATGTTGTTGATCTTGCTTGCCTCGCTGAGTGCAACTATCCTTTTCGTCCCCATCCTCTTCGGCGGGAAGGACCCTAAGCTCACGAGGCGAGTGAGCGAAAAAACACACCTTACGCTTACAACTCTTCCCATCCTTACACGCCTCAGTGCGGTACCTCGCGGGGTGCAACCAACACTCAAATACACCATGAGCAAAATCACACTCATCGCCTCGTGAGCAACTCCCCGAGCGGCGATACTCGGGGCAAACAGTCCCCGAGTAATGAAACCGCCTCGGGTCACGACGACGAGCCTTCTCCCCAGGGTGGGAGAACGGACAGTCGGTCCAATCATGGGACCGACTACGAGTACACTTCCTCACCTTAAACTCGTACATCCGAAACTCATCAGACGAGTACGGGTCATCATCCGGGTCAAACCCACCACCGCCCCCACCACCATCAGAACCATCTCCATTAGACGAACCACCACCATTATTACTATTATAAGGAAGAAACTTATGCAGCATGGCAGCAGCCGCCTCAGACGAAGGCGAGAAATAATCCGAAGACGACGCAGACGACGCGTCGCTTCGGCGAGACAGGAGCTTCCTGGGAGGAATATTAAGGTCTTGGAGGGCTTTCTTAGGCGAAATCAAAGGGTGGAACTTGTAATGGTGGTGGTGGTGCTCAGCACAAACACTTCCCATCACAAAATTATATCTTCAATTATTGAAATAATAATAATAATTCAGTAAGAAACAACAATATATGACAACAATAAAAGGGTTAATATAACTTAAAAGAGGGTATGTAAAATGTAAAGGAGGGGTGAATGAATTGAAGAGGGAGGAAAGGAAGAAGGGAGGTTTTATAAAGAGATAATGAATGAAAGAGTGAGAGTTTATTTTTATTTATTAAAAAAAAAAAGAGGTGGGAGGAGAGAGAAAAAGAGGGAAGGAGGAAGGTATGGTGAAAGAAATGCGTGGCTGAATAGTATTAGGAAAGAGCATGCAAAAACAAGTATGTGGCAGCTTCACATAACATTGTACCACGTTAAGCCATCTGCTGCGCTACCTGTTGTCTTGTCTTGTGCTCGTTTGCTACATCACTAGGATACGATACTCTACTCCTCTACGACGTACCAAATTTGACTTTCTACTGTACTATACCGTTATTTTTTTTACTAGTAATAATTTACACCAGGAAGAATAAATTGAATGGTTGAGTGATATATTGTTAGGTTTATCTACTTATCTCTATTCTCAAATGTGTAATTTTAAAGGATAAATATTTATCCTTTATGATATAGGTTAGGGCCTTAGGGGGCGTATGAGAGCTAGAAATTAAATTTATTAACGAATACACACGTATTAATGTACTAGGTGCCATGCACGGTGATCTTTATAAATTATTGATAGATAAGTATTATAAACATAAATTAGTCGAGCAATAATAAAAGTATGTAATATGTTAAATTGGTATTTGCAAGGCTAATTGTAGTTTCTAATACACAATTAAAATAAAAGTAGGCAAAAAATCTGAGCAATATTTTTTCTTTTATAAAACAGATCGATCAAAATATATTTTTAAGAATACAATTTTTGGTTTATAGTTATCCAATTTTATTGTTTTAGAAAGATTTGTGAAATTTTTTTATTTTTAAATATACTACGGAGTACATTAATATGGAATATGTACAACAAATAAAATTATTTTTGAAATTTATTTGTTTCCTTAATTAATAGATTTTTTACATTAAAAAATAATAACTAAGGACACACCAGGAGATACACGTGTCATTGCTGGTGTGTCTTTTAGTATATAGTATTGATAAGTTTTTCGTCCATTTTAAATTAATACAAGTATTAATTTAGAAAATATACACTTAGTAAAATAAGTGTATGTAATCCTAATATTGCATATCACATAAAATTTGGTTTCAGAAATGTTGATAGGGTACCTTGTGTTGTTCACCCTTAAGTTGATACTTTTTTAAATTGATACTTTTTTATATAAGATAGGAGTTTTTCAAATAAAAGAGAACATGAATATCTTAACTTTTAAAATTGCAAAGACTATAAGATAAAAGATACTCCGTAAATTCGTATCATGAAAGATAAAAGAAAGTGTGATAAATTAATTAGAATTAATGGACATAAAATAAAAGTGTGACATTTAAATTTAAATCTTGACGAAGTTTTGTGTTGATATACGGAGTATAAAACAGGGGGACACTGCTCTCATGGTGTAAACAGTTGTCGTTTTCTAAAAATGTTAGCAAATGGCAATCATAATCTTCTTCTCATCAGCAATTTATTACCCTTGCTTTGTATTTGAGTACTTTTCATGTGCTCTATTCCTGGCTGGTGGAAAAGAGGCGGCTCTCAAGAGATAACTACAGTATAAGAATTAACCCAGATTTTTCACACAATTCCAGATTTAAATTTTACAGTTTCTAGGCAACAAATACAATCAAATTACTGCTTATTTAGTACGATAGTAAATGCATACACTATACAGAATAATTGTTTGGCCTTATCATAGTATGTTATTTTGTGTGACAAAGCCAGTTTAATTTACTAGAAACTTACAATTTACAGACTAACAAACTTACAAATTCGAGTAATATGATATCTACTTGCCATTTAGAGCTGGTTGTAGGCAAACAGATTCGCGCAGCAATGACTATGGAAATTATTGTAAATCGAATTTTGCGAGTAGGGTTTCAAGGTCTGAAATCAGAGTAGAATCACAAAGGTACTGACAATAAGGCTTTGTATGAAATAATGTGACCAAGCCTTCTGTCCTAGCAATGGCTAGCTTTCTGTTTGAAGGTTCGACTAGGCTAGACCTGTCTGCCTTTCCCAGCTAAGGTCCTCAGAGAATTCGGAGAGTGCAGATCGAGGATCTCCATTGGTTATAGATAGATAGTACCGAGCAATCTCATCATCGACCTGCAGGCTCCTCCTAACAGATTCGATCACTCTTTTCTTAGCCAGTTCTGAGGTTGCTCTACTAGTGGAGCAGCTAAACTTATTCTCAGGTGGACCTCCCTCCAGATACAAGACTGCTGCTTCTCTATTTGCATACACATCAAGCTCTATGTAGCATATACTGTTGATAAGGATGTCTGGATTGCTCAAAGGGATGAGCAACCTTTCCCTTGAATAAATGCCATGGTCGCTCATCATGTTGTTCAGTCGTTTTATGTCCATAACCTGAATATCCATGAGAGATATAATTACCGACCGCAGCAGATATGTCAAGCACTCATTCCTCAAGACAAAAGATGGTAAGCTGGAAAAGACACTCAGATCATAGATGTCCTAATATTAAATAATGGTGCAAGTCCTGTAACTACTATATCTAAAAGCATGTGTAATAATAGCTTAGCCCTTTTAGGGAGTTCATCCCCCCTCTCCCTTCCCTGTTCTCTATTCTCTGAATCAACCTACTTTCTCTTTCCTCTACATGATTTGATCACCCCATACCCTTTTTGCTAATAGTTATGCCCCCTGGAAGTTAGGTATCATATTATCAAACATATGTAAAAAAAGGGACATTGGATATCAAAGGCCATGGGACACACCAAAAGAGCAGAGTGGCAGGACACAGCATGGGAAATAAAGTAGCATGGACTTATATACCAAGATTCATATAAATTTTCAGTGTACAGAAACCCCATTGCACAATGCTCTACCAATGTATATCTATTTCATTAACATCTGCGGGCACTCCAATAAGCTGTACTTATTCGAACTTATATAAATAGATCATGTATGAGTCCGTGAATACCCCCCCCCCCTCCCACACACACACACACACACACACACACACACACACACACACACACACTTACACTTCACTTCTAAAACAGCTACAGGACATAGGTTAGTCAGGCTAATCTAGTCCCATAAGAAAATTTCCTACAATCAAAACGAACGAAACAGATAGTGTTTACATTATGAAATGGAGGAAGTTTATTCTACATACATTCATGAGGAGTTGAGTGGAAAGAAACAAGTGAATCAAGTGATTACACTGAAATCTAGAGCAACCTTAACCATCAAGGGTTATTATGAAGTACCACAGAAAATTTACTTTGCTCTTCAATTTTAAGATCGAGGATATACCCAGAAAGTCACCACTCCTTGGCAAGCTTAGAGGCCTTGACTATAAACAATATCAATGCCTATAGAGGAGTTTATCCCATGCTATACTTAATTATCTATAACCATGCGGCTAACTCACTATCCAGTCATCGAAAGCGCAACACTGCCACACTAATCACCCTCATATCAAAATTTTCTCAATTCAACACTGCTTCAAGGATCCACACAAAAGTAGAGAGAGGGCTGACAAAAGGGTCTATTCCCACATTGTACACTTGGTAATGTAATACCACAAAAGTGGCACTAACTAAAGAATAGACAGTAGCCATACTTTAAAAGTTATGGGAAAGAAAACCAAGGACAAAGATCAAGGTCAAGTGATATTGAGATTCAAGTTAGCAAACAGGTTATACAGATATGGTCACGATACTAAGGGCTAACAAAACAAAAAACATTAGCCAAAATCACTTTTAAAGTTCCAATATGATGTAAACACCAACCATCTAGGAATTTCATAGCCTATGCTATGGCAGTTGGAAGATGTTATTGTAATCTCTATCTAGCTTGACTATTGCTCAAGTCCCAGTAAGCCCACATATTTTATCAGAGAAATTAAAACAGAATGTAACAGGAGCAACTGAGCAGGTGTATATTTCAGCATAAATTGCTAGAATTCATCTCAACTGCCAATTGCTGTTAATTAACCTCACTAATTATCCATTCTTGCATACATCATACAAAAACCTAAGTCTTATCAATTGCCACAAGACATCCCCTTTACATACAAACTACACGCTAGTAAGTAAGCTCCTCTCAAAGCCTCAACCGTTGCCTAAACATTACAGCCTTAAACCTCCATAACCTGCAGCAGTAATTACCTACCAGGTACCCATTCAAACAGCAAGACAAACAAAAACCGGAAATAGCATGCACCCAAATCTACTTCCAATAAGATACTCACATTTCCACAAACTTTGCAATAACAAAGTGCATGAGCTCATGAATTCTGCTTGCAACTAAACCACACTACCCTCCACAGATTTGAGCTATTTCTCACTCTTTCATTTATTAAATTAATAATCTTTTTCAGTATAACACACCGACTTTCGAGCAGCACAACATTTTTATCAACAACAACCTCTCTACTAACTGTTCATATTAATCATCATTCTACCAACTTATCAAATTTCCCTCCATATTTTTTTTGACATAATTCCAACAAACATTTCCTTCATTGCACACAACAAAACTCAGTCAATGCAAACTAAATCAGTTTAAGTATACCACTATATTCAAATAATACAACATTCATAATTCAAGCAATTTATAAACCAATGCCATTTTTTCAATCATCAAATTCTAACAAGAAACCAATCAACTAAACAGACTATAACATCAATCCATACATAATTGGTTTTGATATACGCAACCATCGAGGCTAACTATGAGCATCAAAATCACGCGTCGATAGGTGTAATCAACATTAAGTTAATGCACATTCAATTCAAAACAACAAATTAAAATAAGCAAATAAAGAGAAAGAGAGACAAAACCTGAACAGAGTACTTGACAGCGAGGCTAGCAACGGAATCAGCACTACGAATACGATGAGAAATAGCGAACTTACTCAAACTACTATCTCTCCAGAAACTTCCAGAAATCGGATCACCGACAATCTCCTTCAATTTCCAAGCCGCCTTAAACGACGCCGTTTGAATATCCCTATCAGAAGCGACGGAGCTCCAAGTCCTGCAAACGCAGGCAGCGCGAGCTATGTCGGCGATCGGAAGCTTCTCGAAGATGATTCGGAGGATGTCGCGGCAAATTAAGGCGGAGAAGTGTGAATTCATCGGCGAAATGGTGGATTCTACGGTGGTTTCGAGAGTTTCTGGTGGAGGTGATGAGATAAGGGGTTGGTGGAGGAGGTTGTCTTCTTCTTCTTCTCCACAACACCCCATTGTTTGATGAATTGATTTGATATGAGATTTTGTGAATTTATTTAGTGACAAATAAATAAGTGGTAAATATATTAGCTACGAAATGCCTAAACAGCGCGTCTTGTGTACGGTTAGTCACTCCGTGTGGACCGAGTAGCCTCTATAATAAAAAAAAACCCCATAATGACTAACCAGTAACAACATCCACATACGAAGTATAAGAATTTGTGGTGCCCAAAATATGAAGTGTTCATACATTTTTCATTTTTTTGTTGACTTACTTTTTGCACACTAAGTTTGGTGTGGTTAGTGGGGAACTCATTTCCGGTAGAAAAAAATTTTGAGAGATGGTACTCTAGCTTCCTCTGTTCTTTTTAAGTCATAATGTTTAGAGAAGATTTACATTATCAAAGCTTCTTCAAATGGGTTTTCTTGATCACTTTATGATGTTGACGTCATTATAAGTGTAGCACTATTATGTGATACTTGTATTACCTCCGGTTCTTATTACTCGCAATAAAGGGTTATTATTTGTGAGACAAAAATTTCCTTTGTTGCGAGTAATAAGAAGTGGAGGTAGTATATGTTTTCCTGGTCATTATGGAAGTAGTTTTTCAGTACGTGTAGCTGAAAAACAAGATGTTATCAAAGTCATGAATATTTGGAAGCATACCAAAGCAGAAAAACAAAACCAAAAAACACTAATTTCATTCACTAAATATGAAGATACAAGCTCATTATACAACAAACTGTTCGACAACCTGCAATGACCACATCCTACCCATCCTTACATCAATCAGGAGCAGGGAAGATCTAAAATACCCAACAACCTGGAAAACCAAATAGATCGACAAAATACAAGCCCGGTAAAGAACTAAAATCACAAGCACAAATTTAGATATGAAACAGAAAAAAAAAAAAACAAGATTTAAAAAAAAAAAATCGAAGTACGCTGATATGAGGATCTAGAAAAAAGAAACCCACTATCTAGCATGTCAATGCTCTGTGCTATGTATGATCTCAAATTTGGCAATTAGTTAGCTCGGGCCATATCCAAGACACTTTCATATTCGCAAATATTTGAGGCTTATGTTGCTTTCAACGACTATATCATGGCCAGTATCATATTTTTACCAGAAATTAAGGATAGAGTTGAAGATCACATTCCCCATCCATGACCTTGACCAAGACCGTACGAATCCATGTAATCAGCATGATGGCCATGACCATGAGTATGGCCATCATGGTGGCTATGGCTACCATGACCATGATGCTGGTCATTATTGCCTCCACTTTTTGCTTCATCAAGCATCTTCTGAATATGCTCTGGCAAAGGTTCATCATCAGCTTTTCTTTCGGTCTTCGGTAGAGAAGATATTAAACTAATGATGTTTTCAGCTACCTCACTTGAAGTGTCATCCTACAATAATTATAATAGACACTACATTAAAATAAGATAATAACTGACTAAGCTTTCCATAGAAATATAGTAGAAAGACCAACAATGCATAACTAAAGGTGGCACGTGACCGTGCCACAAATGTGCTGTGCTGGGGGCAGCCAACAGCACAGGATCATGACATGGCAGCATTGCCTTTTCTCCCAGATTTATCTAGGCATGGCGCTAGGACCATGCCATGAGGCAACTGTTGGTCAATTTATCCACATGGGCTTTTTCGAAACAATGTATGGTATGCCTTTATTTTGGTTACCTCATCTCTCACTCCATGTAGCTTCTCTACTCGGTAACATTTTTGAATTACATCATAATATCTTGTTTTCCATCAATCATTCACAGCAAATTTCTAATGCACTTATTTAATCTTATGCCATTATGCGTAACAGTGGAGTCGTCAAACCCGTTCAAAGACTGGTGAGATTGTGAAAACATGTATCAAACAATCTTTGAGCACATAAAATTTGCATTAATAGGAAGCAAATTCTAATCAGGTTATGAGCACCTAGTGGTCTGATCACAACACAACCCCCCACCCCCACCCCCTCCCCCTTCTTTCCCAAGTCCAAAAAAATGGTAAAAGAACAGAGACCATCAGCACCAATAGGGTCTAATGTAAACCCCTGAAAAATTGATATTATTAGGACAGAAACAACACTGAACACTGCCTAGTGCCTACAGTGTACAGCAGTCTAGTGCTACACAAATGGGAAGTTGGCAACTGCAGTCAGCCAACAATATGCTATCAGTGACCATGGTGACTTCTAGGGGATGACTGGAATACTACAGTTTCAGCGGATGGATTTTACTATCTCGCATTAAATTTTTGCAAAACAATCTGATGTAGAAAATATGGCAGTACCCCCTAAGGCTCTAAGTCAAAAGGTATGAAGGAGAAAGACAAGAGCATCAGAATCCAATACAACAACAGCTTTTATGTTGATATTTTTCGATGATAAATAAAAGCTATAGGCTTCTTTGGGCAGTCAAGACTCAAGAGAGTCACTCAAACAGCATCTGGAATCATGGATTGATGGAGATTCATGGATTAATTTGTTCATGATCCATTTAATATATGTTACTTTCGACCAAAACTTAACCTCCCAAAGACATTCTTTATAAAATTTAGCAATGGTTTATACCAGTCAAGGGCAGAAGTCAAGATTGTCAACTTGACATCTCGTGCCCAAAGACCTGGATTCAAGAACCTTCCAAGACCTAGGCAGCCTAGTAAAAAGATTAGAAACCTGTCTGCATTTTTATTCTTCTTCGTTCATGAGAACCCTAAAACAGAATTTCTAGGGTAGTTTGTACTAAGTAGTTTGTCAATCTGCCCACATGCATTAGGCGGAATTTGTAACAACAGCTATGAACTACATTACTACATTATATTTCTTGACAATGGCTGGTATCTCAGAGATAAAAGTCATACTTTATCATTGCCATGATTTACGAGGCAGATCATTTGAAACAACTCTTCATGGAAAAGGTCTACAGTTACTTGTTGGACTAATTTACAAATGAATCATTCTAATTTCACAATACTATCATAGCAAATAAAAGTAGAATTCAAAGGCATGCAAGATTTTTAACGGTAGCCTTAAACGAAACATGCCCAAGATAGAAGACAGGCAACAATTTTTCGAAAACAAAAGTCCGAAAACCAACCCAATCATAACAATTGAAAACATCCTAGTGAGGAGAAATTGGGAACTTAAACAGCAACAACAGCAAATTACGCTGCAATTGATTCTACTTAGACATTGATGAGGGTGTTCAGTCCTATTCTACATAAACATCGATACATCCAAAAGTTATGAAACACAACCTTTCATGAAGGCCACATTTTACATTTTTGTTTCAGAGACTTGGAAGTTCTAGTAACTTAGTAAGAAACCTACTCTTCAAATGACTACCTAGTTACATCCTTATAAATACTTAGTGTCCCAAGATGACCATTTCAGTATATTAACATCTTTATATAAACCCCAACAAATACTTTTACATTCTAATTTTTACTATCGTTAACAATACAATAATAAGCTTTGTGTTTCTAGCAAAAATCATTGACTTAATGTTTCAATTTCGGCATTGCCATGTTTCTTTTCTATTTTATTTTTTTTAAGATTCCCCTTTTTGTTTCCTGTTTTTATTTCCATGCTACATGGGTCCAAATAGTCAAATTCATCTAATGAATTCAGATAAATACAAATGTTAAGGACCTAATCAGCAGTCTGCATAAGCTATCCCATGAACCGCGCTGGGCATGGGTAGTTTGATGTGAAATGAAGAACATGACAGCATAGTCATCAATATCAAATGTAAAACTGCTATAGCAACATCTCAAAAAGAGCAAACGTGCACAGAAAGCAATTAAATATCTTTTAGTTAGTCCATAATCGAACTCCTGATGTTAAAAGTTGACACCTTGACTGTACAATTTACACTCACTTCTGATACAGATATAAATTATGCATATTGCATTCCTCTAACATTCTTGGAGAAGTCAAATTAAACTGTATGTCCCAATTTAGAGTCGAGAGAATGTGAATGAGGTGTGACCTAAATTCAATTATACAAAGAATTCCAAGTCACTGTAAAATCTTCTCAAGTTGATACCAAATTCAGTGAGGTGAGATGAAATGAACAGCTACTTGTCAGTTTTTCCAGTGATATCACGATTTTGAGTTCAAAAACTAAGAATGTTTATGGCAGAAAAAAAATGTTTATGGCGTGAACATCATGTGCCTCCAAGAGACAAGATGGACAGGAGAAGGAGCTCGAGGCTTGGTTTTGGGGTATAAGGTATGGTATGTTGGGCAAGAAACGAGCCACAGAACAAGGAATGGTGGAGCTAGGAACGGAGTTGGTGTGGTTCTCGATGAGAGGTTGGCAAAAGAGGTGATCGAGGTCTATCGGAAGAACGATAGGTTGATAAGGCTGAAGTTGCTATGTGGCAAGGAGATTGTGAATGTTATCAGTGCTTATGCTCCCCAAGTGGGTTTAGATGCAGAAGAGAAACGACAATTTTGGGAGGACCTAGACGAGGTGGTGCAGGGTGTCCACCACTCAGAGAAGTTATATATTGGAGGGGATCTAAATGGGCACGTTGGGGCGAGCCGAGATGGCTATGAGAGTGTCCATGGAGGCTTTGGGTATGGGCAGAGGGACGCCGGTGGTGAAGCTATTATGGATTTTGCCCAATCATATGATTTAATTTTGGCTAATACTTGGTTTAAGAAGAGGGATTCACACTTGATAACTTTTCGGAATGGAGCAAATGCAACTCAAATAGACTTCCTGCTCACAAGGAGCATAGATAGACAAAGTTGCATAAACTGTAAGGTTATCCCAGGGGAGAGTGTGGTCACCCAACACCGGCTATTGGTAATGACTATTCGTCTGAAAGAGAAGGCGAAGAAAAAAGTTAGACAAGAAGAACCAAGGATAAGATGGTGGACCCTAAGGGATGCAAAAGCTAAGGTTTTTACAGAAAAGGTAATTGAAGAAGCGGATTGGGATGGAGAGGTGGATCCGGACATGACTTGGTTACGAATGAAGAACTGTTTCCTAAGAGTGGCCAAAGAGGTCTTAGGGGAAGTAAGGGGAAGAACTTCGGTACAGAGAGATACTTCGTGGTGGAATGAAGAGGTGAAAGCAGTAATTAAGCAAAAAAGGGAATGCTATCAAGCCTTAGGAAAATGTAGGAGTGATGAAACCTTTGCAGCGTATAAGGAGGCTAAGAGTAAGGCAAAGGCAGCTGTTCGCCAAGCAAAAGAAAAGGCATATCAGGAGGTTTATGAAAAGCTTGATTCCAAGGAGGGAGAAAGGATCATTTATAAGATGGCAAAGAGAAGACAAGAGGCAAGGAAGGATATTGGCATGGTGAAGTGTGTCAAAGATAAGAACCAAATGGTCCTAGTGCAAGAGGAGGGCATCAAGGACAGGTGGAAGGGGTACTTCGATGAATTATTTAATGGAAGTAATGGAGTTGTGATAGGAGATACCTCTATGAGTGATGAAGAAATCAACATGGAGTATGTGCGAAGGATTAGGAGAGTAGAGGTGGAGATTGCACTGAGGAAGATGAAACCTAAGAAGGCGGTTGGCCCTGATGGGGTACCGATAGAGGTGTGGAGGTGTTTGGGTAAGATTGGTATTGATTGGTTAACAAACCTTTTCAACAAGATATGGACGGCTACAAGGATCCCACAAGATTGGAGGAAGAGCACCTTGGTCCCGGTTTATAAAAACAAAGGAGACGCTCAAGATTGTTCTAACTATCGAGGAATTAAGCTTATGAGCCATACTATGAAGTTGTGGGAAAGGGTGATTGAACAAAGGTTGAGGGCATGCACAAGCATTTCAGATAACCAATTTGGTTTTATGCCTGGGAGATCTACTATGGAGGCAATCCATTTGATAAGACAAATGATGGAGTTTTATAGGGTAAAGAAGAAAGATCTTCATATGGTCTTTATTGATTTAGAGAAGGCATATGACAAGGTGCCAAGAGAGATACTTTGGTGGGCAATGTTGAAGAAAGGTATCCCACGAAGGTATGTAGACCTAGTTAAGGATATGTATCGGGATGTGTCAACAAATGTGAGGACATGCGGAGGGTTGACAAAAGATTTCCCTATTACAACCGGATTGCATCAAGGGTCTGCATTAAGCCCTTTTCTTTTTGCAACGGTTCTAGATGAATTAACTAGACCAATTCAAGATGAGGTTCCATGGTGTATGCTGTTCGCAGATGATATCGTTTTGGTGGATGAGACTAAGGATGGGGTTAATGTCAAGTTGGAGCAATGGAGGCAAAGGTTGGAATATAGAGGGTTTAAGCTAAGTCGGAGTAAGACTGAATATTTGGTATGTCGTTTTGGCACTCAGAGGGGGACAAGCAATGAAGTGGTGAGTTTGGATGGAAAGGATTTGACCATGAGTGAATGTTTTAAGTACCTAGGGTCGATCATCCAGAAGAATGGTGACATTGATCAAGACGTGACCCACAGGATTAAGTCAGGGTGGCTTAAATGGAGAGCGGCCACGGGAGTGTTATGCGACCGCAGCATTCCCTTAAAGTTGAAGGGAAAATTCTACAGGACTGCCATAAGACCAGTGTTGCTCTATGGTACAGAATGTTGGGCTTCTAAGAAAGAGCATATTAAAAAGATGGAGATTACGGAAATGCGCATGTTAAGGTGGATGTGTGGAAACACTTTAAGAGATAGAATCAGAAATGAGGTTATTCGCAAGAAAGTAGGTGTGGCGGGCATTGTAGATAAATTAAGGGAAAATCGTCTGCGTTGGTTTGGACATGTAAGACGGAGACCCGAGGGTGCACCGGTGCGAAGAGTGGAAGAGTGGGACCATGGAGGGATTAAACGAGGAAGAGGGAGACCAAAGATGACTTGGTTGGAAGGAGTGAGGAAGGATATGAAGTGCATGGATTTACGTGAGGATGAAGTTTTGGATCGTAAGGGATGGAGGAGAAAGATTTATGTTGATGACTACACGGAATAATCAAATTTGGTTCATGTTAGCCGACCCCACTTTTGGGATTAAGGCTTTGATTGATTGATTGATTGATTGATTGTTATTCCCTAAAAAGCATTTTCAGCTCATAAAGTGTTGCATATCTCAGTTCTAGCAATCAAATGGTTCACTAAACATTTCAACCAAAAATTCAAGCAAAATAACGATATATTAACACAATTCATATAGGAATCCTGAGATCCTACCTGAGGCCACCTCCCACCAGAATGCTTGATGAATTTCGCTTGAGATACAACCTCAGCGACTCGTTTTCCTTCCTCATTCCACTCTTCAGACCAACTGCCAGACCAAAGCACTTGCATTGGCAAACCCTTAACACCATCCATACTAGCCCATTGAGCCAAATCAAAACTCTGATTCAAATTCCTCCCCACACCCACAATCGTCTCCCTCCCATCTCTACCCTTCAAAAGAACCCTATGGGCCTCCAAACTCGAACCCTGAAACGACTTCGAACAACACGAACCCATCAATCTCCCAAACACGGAATCAACCCTCAAAACCACGTCCCGAATCAAGGGCACTTGCAATGCCCACAAGGGCAATGCTGTTCCCCTAGGCATAGTATCAACAAGTGTAAGACTCCTCAATAACCCTGCATTTTCAGCAACCCAATTTGCTCCCATTACCAAAGCTGAATCATGAAGAACCAAATGCAAAGGGGCTAATCCCATTGAATCAATAACTTGTCCCAAAACCCTACCCAATTCTTGTGATCCCAATTCCAATGGCTCAACAATCTTCTGTTTCGAAACCCGAATTTTAACCTCTTGATAAGGAAGATGCCCATTTTCAATCAAATTATCAAAACCCCAAAAAATTCCCTTTTCCTTAATCTCCTCATACATCTCTGAAAACTTCTCTAAAACCCCAGCTTCACGAACAACCTCAATCTCTCTTTCCACCGTCTTATCCGAAAACCCGGAACCCGGTAAATCGATTGCCACCCCAAAAAACCCATTAGAACCTAAATCATCAACTACCCTTTTAAATGTAAATGAACTACAACCTAACCCATGAACAATCAACACATTCTCAGAAGTTCTAGAACCTTGGGAGTAAGAAAATACCTCAATTGGGGGTTCATTAGGGTTAATCTGAACCTTGATTGTTCTCCCTTTAGAATAATGATCTCTGAGAATTGTGGGTAATTTTAAAAACCAGGTCTTTGGATCAGGGGAAGTGAAAGAGGAGAGAGAAACGAAGATGAAAGTGACGAGAGAGATTGTTACAGTGAAGTAGAACCAGAAGATGAATGGATTCTGGGTTTGGGTTTTGGGTTTGGGTTTGGGTTGAGGGTTGGGTTTTGATTTGGGTTTGGATTTGGATTTTGGTTTGGGTTTGTGTTTAGATTTTGAAGGGGAAGATGGTTGGTTAATCTGGTTGTCTTCGTGTTCAGTGATGATCGCCATTGTCGAGTGCTTTAAGGTTTGAGCTTAGTGAAAGGAAGAATGAAGTGAGTAAAGTTTTGAATTCTATTTTCGGGAATATCTAGATTCAAATGCATCCGAGGTAACGAGGAACCGAAAAAATAAAAATATAAAAAGAAAAAAGGAAAAAAAAAAAAAAAAAACTTTTTGAAATTTTTTAGGCATGTGAGAAAAGCATTGAATCTTGGGTTGGGTGGCTTGGTGTTAGAATCCAACTCCTTTTGATGTATTTGTTTCCCTTTAAATGCTTTCTTAGAGTTTAGTTTATGTTTTCTAGGCCATATGTCCCATTATTGTGTTACTGTCAGTTCAGTGTTCACTAGGGATTCTATGCATGTACTACATTAAGCTCTTTAGAGGGCGAATGATTAATGAAATCTTAAAGCCTTCTACCAAGTGTTGCCTTGCTTTTATGCTTGTTTGTTGTTAGACCTTTATAGATATTGTGTCTTACTTGCATATTAGCTCCCCTCCAACCCAACTTGATGCGCTAAGGACTCGTGGTTCGGACCCGCTTGTGCCCGCTTTGAAGTATCGGCCGTCACAAGCCCCGACCACCCGCACTCCGTCGCCCAGATAGACGCGAGTGCTCCTGAAATTCTATTGCCCGCTTGTGTTGCTTTGTGCTCACAAGCCCCTCTTTCGCTCAAGACTAGCGTTCTTGCCGCAAAAAGGCTAGAGCGCGCCGCACGTTTCGGGGCCCAAACTCCCGGACCGTGACAGTTGGTATCAGAGCCGAGGCTCAAACCTCGTCGCAAGCTACCCGTGTAGGCACCAAGGAGGGCTACACGAAGATGGAATTCGTAGAAGAAAGGCTCGCTTTGCTCGAGGAGAAGGCGGACAAATGGGCCGAGCTCCAAGTCATTGTACACGAGCAAGCCGAGCAAATTGTGAAATTGATGGCTGACAGAGATGCCCTCCGCGAACAATTGCAATTTGTTCAAGGACAAGCCGATGAAGCACTTGAGAAATGTGCTACCTTGATGCGCGCTGTGGGCAGAGACGCACTGGGTGTTGGTGTGGCGAAGATCAAGCCGCCCAAACCTCGCGACTACAGTGGCCTTAGAGACGCTAAAGAAGTTGATAACTTCCTCTTCGACATGGAGCAGTACTTCCGAATATGTCAACTGAGTGACGATCAGAAGGTGGATACTGCCATCATGTACTTGTCCGAAGATGCTAAGCTGTGGTGGCGCACCAAGCACGCAGACATCGAAGCAGGAAGGATAAAGATTGATACATGGGCGGAGTTCAAAGAGGAACTCAAAGAACAATTCTACCCCGTCAACACAGCGTTTGTTGCGCGGATGAAGTTGCAAGAGTGCCGTCAAAAGGGTTCTCTTCGCGACTATGTTAAGGAATACTCGGCGATAATGTTGGACATCACAGACATGAATGAGAAAGATCGTGTGTTCAACTTTGTCAACGGGTTAAAGGAATGGGCGCAGCGAGAGATTTTGAGGCAGAATATTGATACCCTCGCTGCTGCTATGTGTGTTGCTGAGAGATTGATGGACTACTCAGTCGGGAAGGGTCGTCAATCCGAGAATGAATCAAGTGGGACGTCAACACGCTCTAACAGTCCGTCTCCAAGCTCTCCAAAGGGTACAGAGAATGGCTCACGAGTATCGTCCAACACCATTAATACATATCATAGAAGAAGTGGAGGAGGTGATGCCCAGAGACAAACATCTACCCCCTCCCACAACTCAGGAAACTCAAGGGCCGGCGCATCCTCGGCAAACATAAGACCGATAAACTGCATACTTTGTCGAGGTCCACACAAATGGTGGGATTGCGAGCATAAAGAAGAACTTGACAAGATCCAAAAGAGATTGTCATCCATGTCCGTTCAGGAGGCCACAAAAGAGACTGGCAGCGATGAGGAGCCCACATACAGGATGGGGTCCATACGACGCCTGAGTGCTATGAGAATGATAACACCTCCAGAAGAACCAGAAGTCCGATACCTTTCGGCAATGCGAGTGATGGAGCCTGAGAAGAAGGCAACATCGAAGAAACAAGCTCGCACCAGAAACCCAGAGAAGGGGGAGATGAAGCCCATGGAGTTGGTAACATCCCATATACACTCCCGCCAAAACCAGAATCAGACATCCGGTTCAATGCAAAGAGCAACGAGCCCAGAGACACCAAAGAGACACCAAAGGAGAACCTCCCAAGAGAGAGGGAAAACAGTGGTCGAGCAAACAACGCCGGTCACGTGCAAGGGATCACAAAGAAAATGGTCACCTAAGAGGCACCAGCCACAACTCGATGCTCTCCACCTTAGTCTTCAAGAAGCTGCTCCCCAACAGATGATCGAGGAAGCAACTCTCCACCAAGACCAACAAGATTCAGCTCCCAGGAGGAAATTCAGAGATGAAGCTCTCAACAAGTTGTTTGAGTAGAGCCACCCCAAAGACAAGCTCCGCAGCAACAATGAAGATCTAGCTTCAAAGTCATTGAAGATTCAAGAAGTTAGCCGCATCAACGGCACACCAGAGACTCAAGATAGTTAGGATTTCCTTATTTTGGTTGTAACTCTTGTAAGTCGACGAGGTCGTCGACAACTTAAGTGGGGGAGGATGTTAGAATCCAACTCCTTTTGATGTATTTGTTTCCCTTTAAATGCTTTCTTAGAGTTTAGTTTATGTTTTCTAGGCCATATGTCCCATTATTGTGTTACTGTCAGTTCAGTGTTCACTAGGGATTCTATGCATGTACTACATTAAGCTCTTTAGAGGGCGAATGATTAATGAAATCTTAAAGCCTTCTACCAAGTGTTGCCTTGCTTTTATGCTTGTTTGTTGTTAGACCTTTATAGATATTGTGTCTTACTTGCATATTAGCTCCCCTCCAACCCAACTTGATGCGCTAAGGACTCGTGGTTCGGACCCGCTTGTGCCCGCTTTGAAGTATCGGCCGTCACAAGCCCCGACCACCCGCACTCCGTCGCCCAGATAGACGCGAGTGCTCCTGAAATTCTATTGCCCGCTTGTGTTGCTTTGTGCTCACAAGCCCCTCTTTCGCTCAAGGCTAGCGTTCTTGCCGCAAAAAGGCTAGAGCGCGCCGCACGTTTCGGGGCCCAAACTCCCGGACCGTGACACTTGGTGATGGATGGGTTGGGTGTTGGTGTTAGGCTATGTGGTTATTGCCCTTATTGGTGCCTTGGTGGTGGGTTTTGTTAGGAATTAAGCTAAAATTGGAACAACTTATATGGAAACGCGGCAAATGCCGTGGGAGATGTACCACTGTCCTAAATCCGAATTCCCCCTCTACCGTGCGGCAGGACTCCGGGATCCAACTCAATGGCTAACGTCTCCTCCTTTAACTTCAGAGCACTCTAAAGAGAGGAGTACGAGTGTCTTAAAGAAGTATGTAGTATGATATTGGAGTATGTACGAAGTAGTAGATAGTGAGGTAGAAAGGATTGGAGTATCATTTTTTTCAGTGTTTTTTATTGCTTCTTCTCAATAGATATATATAGATAGGTAAAATTAAGATGTACTTCGTATAAACTACACCACAATTAAGGGGGAAAAATCAGGGACAAATATAGGGAATGGAGATGTTTTATGCTCAAAAATTGTAATGAATAATTTTGGGGGCTAAAATAGGAAATATATTTTGGTGGGTAATATTTTATGGCTAGAGTATGTTGGACAAAATATCTTTTATTGAACAGAATAAAAAAAATCAAAAATAGGTTTGGAGCAATAAACTCCATCGGGTTTGACATGAGTTGACTGTGGTTGGCGTTGATGTATTGATATAGTGATGGATTAGGGTAACCATGATTAATAGAACCTAACCAATTTTGTTTTTAAAACCATAAGTGAGACAAATCATGTGTTGTTTTACTTCTTGAATATTGAGAAGAGCTTGTGCGACTCTAATCCCTTAACCTCAAGTACTTGAATGCGTGAGAATGATGTTGACCTTGTGGAACGAATCAGCTATACTGTTTCGTATTTCAAACGATTAGATTTTGTTTTCAAGCCATTAGTCTTTAAAATATGAAAATCATAGTATTTGTGACTTATCCGCCCTATATTTTTCATTTTTTCTTCACTTTTCATTCATTTGTGACTTTTAAATATATCCTATATTTCCATAACTACTATACAATTGGGTATTTTTATTAATACAGATAATTAACCATCAATTTCTTTGAGTAATAGCTAGTTTCAGCGTTCAGGTTAGAGCTGGCAAAAGCTGACATGTTACGAATCGAACACGGAAAATTCAGGTTAGTGTCAAGAGTTCATGACAAATTTAATTAAATGGGTCAACACGACACTACACGTATAATTAAACATGTCGGGTTGGTGTTGAGAATTTCAACACGAAACTAACATGAATCAACTCGGTTAAGAAAAATAACCAATGTTTTAAGGAATTTTATGATGTATGAAACGATGAGGACATTGGAGAAAGAAGGTTAGTGCCAAGGGTTTACGACAACACGACACAATTAATTATCCGAGTCAACACGACACGACACATTCACTAAGTGGATCGGTTTAGTGTTGAAGTCTACTAACAGTCCAATTTGTTTAACTTCAACACGGACACAACAATAATGACATGACACGCTTGCTGACTCTCGTTCAACTACTCGTATGTTACCTATGTTAACGCGTGTCGTGCACGAGCTAGAGCCCGAGACGCTGGACGTACCCATAGAACCACATGAAGTACAACATAAGCTCAATCTATACAACAAAACATTGCCCTTCGTAGCTTCCAATCCATTAATCCAATTATCTCCCTCTTCCACCTTCTTCACTCATTCTTCCATAACCATGGAAGCTCTATCTCTCTCCTCAGCAAAGCTTGCCTTCAATTCCTCTCACTTTCGCCCTAACTACTTCCGCTTTCTTTCTCTCTCCTCTCCCACAATCTTCCCCAAATTCAAATCCCCCTTTTCCCCAAATCGCGCCGCCATTTCCGTCATCAAATGTTGCAGTACTTTCTCCGCAAAACCCTCGTCGGAGCTCCGGAAACTCCGGCAAGCGCGTGTTAATCACGACGAAAAGCTCCGAGCATTGCGCGAGCTTTTCTCTAAGCCTGGCGTCGGTATTGATGCTTATATCATCCCTTCTCAGGATGCTCACCAGGTTTCCCGATTTCTTCATCTCAATTTTCGATGTTGTTCTTGAATTTGATAGTTGTTTGGAGTATCTTCTACTTTTGGGTATTTGTTTCTGATGCTATAGTGTAAGATTTTGGGGGTTTTGAGCATGTAAATTACATTTAAGGTAGTGATTGTATTGATGCAATGCAATTAGAATTCGTTTCGACAGCTCAATCAATTGAAATGGTTGTCGTGCTAGTAATCGTTTTCGTCGGTTTTGTCAATTATATGTTGAAGCTAAATGGTTCAATGGAATGTGATGATGAAGTAGATAGTATGAGTATTAGCTTTCATATTGGCACTACACCAAATCATTTGTGGTCATGTGGATATTTGGAACACTATCTCTTTCAATTGGTGATGTAAACGATGTAAATAATGTGAGAGGAAACATTTCAATTGGTTTGTTATTACTTATTAGTTATTGTCAAGGTGCTATAGATTTTGTTTCATGTTGAATCTAGAATTAGAAGCAAATGATAGATTTTGGGAAAAGATTGAGGGAAGGAAAGGGAAAGAAATGATGAAGCAGTTGGGAATTTGGGATAGAGACTTAAGAGAGCGAGGTAACTTATAAAAGAAGTGGTGTTTAAAATGATCCTTGGCATCCCATGTTTATGATTTCAATGTTGTTATCATGATAGATGTATAGACTGCCAAAAAAATTCATTTATTGCATATTATAGGATAATCTATACTTAGATATAAAAAAGCATTTCTAAAATAGAATATGTTTCACGTGTCACCTTTCTTAAGTTCGACATGTCAGCAATATGCGCCACATGTCACTGTAAACATGACATGTCACCTTCACAACATGTATTAGGTTTGCATTCAAAAAATGCTTATAACAAGACTTGAACTCAAGACTAACAAGTTTTAAGTTACAAGTCTTACCATTAAGCCATTTATTAATTGTGTCTTTTTATCCAACAAAATTATACTTCGTAGTTAATTTAGATAAGTTAATTAATTGGTGTTTTATTAGACTATTTGTTTCCATTACAAAGTATGTAAAGATTGAGTTTGACAACTAAAAAATGTTTATAGCCAGACTTAAACTCGAAATCAACAAGCACAAACTAGCAACCCGGGACATCGTCCGGTAGGGGTGAGCAAAAATTCCGGGTACCCGGAATTGGAACCGGAACTGGTTAGGAACCGGCGGGTCCGGAACCGAGATTGGACCCGGTGGTTCCAATTCCGGGTAATAAATTAAGGACCCGGTTATAACCAATTCCAATTCTCAACTTTTTGGACCCGGAACCGGTTGGGTACCCGGTTACCCAATATATCCTAAACTAAATAAATTTTAAGTAATAAAAATATGTTAAATGTATCTAATTTGTACAATAAAAAAAGTATTATTAATACCTAACATGAATACAAATAGCTTAATGCGTATATAAATATAAGTATTAAACACTAATAATGATAGTATGATACTAACTAAAATAAGAATTATAATTTGTATTATATTTTAACAATTACATACATAAGTGGGTACCCGGAACCGGAACCGGTACCCGATGGTTCCAATTCCAATTCCAATTCCTAAAATTTAGGACCCGGTTAAACCAATTCCAATTCCGGTTCCGAATTTTAGGACCCGGTTCCAACCAATTCCAAGTCCGGGTCCTAAAATTTTGACCGGGTACCCGGTTTGCTCACCCCTATCGTCCGGGCCACACACTAGTTTATAACTAAATGATTGTAGTTTCTACTTTTTTCTTTCCACGAAGTCATTTTCTTTGATATACAATTCTCTAATTCTAGTGTTAAAAGTAAAAGGACTTATTTTTATCATGTTTGGAGTTATTTTGCTCCAAACATGATAAAAATAAGTCCTTTTACTTTTTATTTTGCTAACTCCGCCAGTGGGTTTCCCGCTGCCAGTCCCAAGCCTGGATAAAGGAGGAGGGTTACGGTAGGCCAGTGACAGCCAGTATAAAACTTCGTCACATCCCATGACATGAGCCAAACAGATATTTTCGTGGGGGCGTTCCCTACTCAGCGACGCGCTGCACTTCCTAGACCCGGGTGTAGTGATAAGTATGCAAGGGTTGCTAGGTCGTCGCCCAGAAGCGACGCGCCACATTGCCCGAGTGTGGTGTCAAATGAGCAAGGGCGTGCCATTGGGGCGTTCCCTACTGAGCGACGCGCTGCACTTCCCAGACCCGGGTGCAGTGATAAGTATGTAAGGGTTGCTAGGTCGTCGCCCAGAAGCGACGCGCCATATTGCCCAATTGTGGTGTCAAATAATCAAGGGCTTGGAGTTGGGATCAGGAGGGAGCGTGGGAGAAAAGAATTTAGTTTGCGGATTGGTTCTTGGAATGTGGGGTCTCTTACGGGAAAATCAGCAGAATTGGTAGAAGTAATGAAAAGACGACGCGTGAACATCATGTGCCTCCAAGAGACAAGATGGACAGGAGAAGGAGCTCGAGGCTTGGTTTTGGGGTATAAGGTATGGTATGTTGGGCAAGAAACGAGCCACAGAACAAGGAATGGTGGAGCTAGGAACGGAGTTGGTGTGGTTCTCGATGAGAGGTTGGCAAAAGAGGTGATCGAGGTCTATCGGAAGAACGATAGGTTGATAAGGCTGAAGTTGCTATGTGGCAAGGAGATTGTGAATGTTATCAGTGCTTATGCTCCCCAAGTGGGTTTAGATGCAGAAGAGAAACGACAATTTTGGGAGGACCTAGACGAGGTGGTGCAGGGTGTCCACCACTCAGAGAAGTTATATATTGGAGGGGATCTAAATGGGCACGTTGGGGCGAGCCGAGATGGCTATGAGAGTGTCCATGGAGGCTTTGGGTATGGGCAGAGGGACGCCGGTGGTGAAGCTATTATGGATTTTGCCCAATCATATGATTTAATTTTGGCTAATACTTGGTTTAAGAAGAGGGATTCACACTTGATAACTTTTCGGAATGGAGCAAATGCAACTCAAATAGACTTCCTGCTCACAAGGAGCATAGATAGACAAAGTTGCATAAACTGTAAGGTTATCCCAGGGGAGAGTGTGGTCACCCAACACCGGCTATTGGTAATGACTATTCGTCTGAAAGAGAAGGCGAAGAAAAAAGTTAGACAAGAAGAACCAAGGATAAGATGGTGGACCCTAAGGGATGCAAAAGCTAAGGTTTTTACAGAAAAGGTAATTGAAGAAGCGGATTGGGATGGAGAGGTGGATCCGGACATGACTTGGTTACGAATGAAGAACTGTTTCCTAAGAGTGGCCAAAGAGGTCTTAGGGGAAGTAAGGGGAAGAACTTCGGTACAGAGAGATACTTCGTGGTGGAATGAAGAGGTGAAAGCAGTAATTAAGCAAAAAAGGGAATGCTATCAAGCCTTAGGAAAATGTAGGAGTGATGAAACCTTTGCAGCGTATAAGGAGGCTAAGAGTAAGGCAAAGGCAGCTGTTCGCCAAGCAAAAGAAAAGGCATATCAGGAGGTTTATGAAAAGCTTGATTCCAAGGAGGGAGAAAGGATCATTTATAAGATGGCAAAGAGAAGACAAGAGGCAAGGAAGGATATTGGCATGGTGAAGTGTGTCAAAGATAAGAACCAAATGGTCCTAGTGCAAGAGGAGGGCATCAAGGACAGGTGGAAGGGGTACTTCGATGAATTATTTAATGGAAGTAATGGAGTTGTGATAGGAGATACCTCTATGAGTGATGAAGAAATCAACATGGAGTATGTGCGAAGGATTAGGAGAGTAGAGGTGGAGATTGCACTGAGGAAGATGAAACCTAAGAAGGCGGTTGGCCCTGATGGGGTACCGATAGAGGTGTGGAGGTGTTTGGGTAAGATTGGTATTGATTGGTTAACAAACCTTTTCAACAAGATATGGACGGCTACAAGGATCCCACAAGATTGGAGGAAGAGCACCTTGGTCCCGGTTTATAAAAACAAAGGAGACGCTCAAGATTGTTCTAACTATCGAGGAATTAAGCTTATGAGCCATACTATGAAGTTGTGGGAAAGGGTGATTGAACAAAGGTTGAGGGCATGCACAAGCATTTCAGATAACCAATTTGGTTTTATGCCTGGGAGATCTACTATGGAGGCAATCCATTTGATAAGACAAATGATGGAGTTTTATAGGGTAAAGAAGAAAGATCTTCATATGGTCTTTATTGATTTAGAGAAGGCATATGACAAGGTGCCAAGAGAGATACTTTGGTGGGCAATGTTGAAGAAAGGTATCCCACGAAGGTATGTAGACCTAGTTAAGGATATGTATCGGGATGTGTCAACAAATGTGAGGACATGCGGAGGGTTGACAAAAGATTTCCCTATTACAACCGGATTGCATCAAGGGTCTGCATTAAGCCCTTTTCTTTTTGCAACGGTTCTAGATGAATTAACTAGACCAATTCAAGATGAGGTTCCATGGTGTATGCTGTTCGCAGATGATATCGTTTTGGTGGATGAGACTAAGGATGGGGTTAATGTCAAGTTGGAGCAATGGAGGCAAAGGTTGAAATCTAGAGGGTTTAAGCTAAGTCGGAGTAAGACTGAATATTTGGTATGTCGTTTTGGCACTCAGAGGGGGACAAGCAATGAAGTGGTGAGTTTGGATGGAAAGGATTTGACCATGAGTGAATGTTTTAAGTACCTAGGGTCGATCATCCAGAAGAATGGTGACATTGATCAAGACGTGACCCACAGGATTAAGTCAGGGTGGCTTAAATGGAGAGCGGCCACGGGAGTGTTATGCGACCGCAGCATTCCCTTAAAGTTGAAGGGAAAATTCTACAGGACTGCCATAAGACCAGTGTTGCTCTATGGTACAGAATGTTGGGCTTCTAAGAAAGAGCATATTAAAAAGATGGAGGTTACGGAAATGCGCATGTTAAGGTGGATGTGTGGAAACACTTTAAGAGATAGAATCAGAAATGAGGTTATTCGCAAGAAAGTAGGTGTGGCGGGCATTGTAGATAAATTAAGGGAAAATCGTCTGCGTTGGTTTGGACATGTAAGACGGAGACCCGAGGGTGCACCGGTGCGAAGAGTGGAAGAGTGGGACCATGGAGGGATTAAACGAGGAAGAGGGAGACCAAAGATGACTTGGTTGGAAGGAGTGAGGAAGGATATGAAGTGCATGGATTTACGTGAGGATGAAGTTTTGGATCGTAAGGGATGGAGGAGAAAGATTTATGTTGATGACTACACGGAATAATCAAATTTGGTTCATGTTAGCCGACCCCACTTTTGGGATTAAGGCTTTGATTGATTGATTGATTTGGAGTTATTTTGCTGTGGCCAAATTAAATGTATCCAGCATTCAGCTGTTAAAAACAGTTGCCAAGTCAATATGAATTGAAGGGTCAAAGCTAAACCATCAAAAAGTCTAAAACAAATAAGCAACTTCATTCGGAATTTTCTTTACACTGATTGACTTCATACCAAATGTTAAAACCCTAAATATACTCTGCTTTTCACCGTTTGGTTGATTCAAGAAGATAAGAATATTTTTTGCTGCCTAGTCAAGGTTCTCATTAGCAACTACTTCCTCCGTTTTTAATAGATGCATCACTTTCTAAAAATGGAAGTTTTAACTTAGATGCATCACTTTCCATTTTAATTAATAAATTCTCTCTATTTCTCTCCTATCACATGGGCCCTCCTTATTTTTTCTCTCTATCTCTCTTTACTCCAAAAATTGCCTAAAAGAGTGAAAGTCCGTAATTAGAAAAGTGATGCAACTAATAAAAGAAAACAGAGGAAGTATATCATAATATCATTGTTTGAAAAGGCTCATGGTGCTCTGGGGCAACATGGGTCCAAATTTCCTAAAGACTAGGTGTGGAGCACTTGTGCAAGGCTTGCAGTGAGGCGCACTTTAATAAAATTATAGTTCCTTGTGTAAATAGGTTGTGGACTTGAAATTGATGCACCTACTATGCTTAAGTGCACCTCATAAAAAATTGCCTCTCCCACCACTACCAGGCCTCTCTAGACACTTGGGTAGCAGTGCCTTAACAATGCCAATCTTGTATTGCATGTGTTTTTGGGCAAAGCTGGACTAATGCTGCCATTGGTGTCAACAGTAGTAAGCTTGTATTAAATTGACATTCTTGGATTTTGGCTTGCAGAGTGAATTTATTGCTGAGTGTTATATGCGGAGGGCCTATATTTCTGGCTTTACTGGGAGTGCTGGCACTGCTGTTGTCACAAAGGATAAAGCGGCTTTGTGGACAGATGGGCGGTATTTTTTGCAGGTAGGAGAATATAATGTTTACATCATTTTCATGATAATTCCTAGAATCTCCCTCCCCTCCCTTTTAAATTCTTGATTCTTCTATTGCCATAATGAACAACATGTTTGTATCAATCTTAATTTGCTGCTTAAAAGGCTGGGTAAGCAACTAACTACTAAGCAATCATTACCTTGCTTCCACGTCCTCAACCATCCCTAAAAGCCATACTGCTCAATTTCTTCCGCGCCACTTTTTTTATGTAACCTTTTTAAAAAACAAGCTGCGGTCAAGGACCTCAGGGGATTGGAATGGGAGAAGGGATTTTTTTTTTTTTTTTTTTTTGGGAATTCAGAAATCTAGATGGTGTTGCACCAATGTGAACTAGCTGCTACCACTATTTATACATAAGACATTAAAATCTTTTATCATACTCTATTATTGCAGTTCTTTGTAACCTGCAATTCTTGATGTTGCCTTGTGTCAGTTTACTCTCGATCTATGCAAATGAATTATCAGTTGGTCTTATATCACAATTCCAACCCTCTTTTGTTTCATTTTGTGTCATGATCAGGCTGAAAAGCAACTGAGCTCTGATTGGATACTCATGCGTGCTGGTAATATGGGTGTCCCCACTATGTCTGAGTGGCTTAATGACGTGCTTACACCTGGCTCCAGAGTTGGCATTGATCCTGTAAGGCCAATGATTTGATTGGTTCAGTATCTGACTTTTCTGTGTTGAGGAACTCAAATTTTTCTTTTTATTCATGCACTATTTGTTTCATTGTTATATGACATTTTTTTCATACAAAATCTTATGGTTTTGGAGTTGTTGAAATCCTTTTGGTTAGCAAGTGCTCTTTTGTTTACTTCTCTTCCCATTTGTAAATCATAGTTAACAATTATATTGATTAGACTGGTCTTTCATGACACTACATCTTGGTTCTGTGAAGGGAACAGTTCCTCTTCTCGTTTGATGCTGCTGAAGAACTCAGAGAAGATATATCTAAAAAGAACCATGAATTAGTTCTTCTGTCCAAGACCAATCTTGTAGATGAAATTTGGAAGGATTCAAGGCCAAAACCTCCAAGAAAACCTGTGAGATTGCATGAATTAAAGTATGCTGGAGAAGATGTTTCTTCAAAGCTATCTTGGTTGAGATCCCAGCTTGCAAATGATGGTTGTTCTGCTATGGTGATTACCAAGCTTGACGAAATTGCTTGGTTGCTTAATTTGGTGAGGTTCTCAACCCTACTCTAGTTGCTATATTTTGGGAAATAAAAAATTGTGGTAATTCTTTGTACAGGGTTGAGTAGGTGCCTAGCTACATAAGATATACTTCCTCCAATTTATTAACTTGCAAAGATCTGACTTATGCACTATTCACATGCTCTACTTCGACTAATTAAAGGGAGAAACAATGGGATTTTGTTAGCTTTGTCTCAATATATATATTTAAAATATCAACTCTTTATACGAAGTACTTTATAAGCAGCCATGAATTTCAGAATGTTGCAACTAAAAAGTTAAAAAAAAAAAAACCAAGAAGTAGCACATTTGATGCTTAATATATGTATTTTTTTGTTTTGCAGAGAGGAAGTGATATTCCTCATTCTCCTGTTATGTATGCATATTTGGTTGTGGAGACTGATCAATCCAAGCTATTTATTGACGATAGTAAAATCACACCAGAGGTGATGGGTTACTTGCAGAATGCTGGAGTAGAGTTGAGACCTTATGATTCAATCTTGGGCGCAGTTGAGAAGTAAGATTGCATATACTACATATATATATATATATATATATATATATATATATATATATCCTCCTTTTAAAATAACTGAGTCATCAAGAAGCTACTGTCACGAGATGTTATGTATTCCATCTTGTTGTGTTTGTATCTGTGGAGAATGGAGATAGGTGCAGTTCTAGTTCTAGGCATACCCATGTTTCTTTTGGGTTGTAGATTTTTCTACTTATTTTTCACAAAGATCAGACTATTTCTACATACTTCTAATTTGAATTTGGGGGTATAACTTAATATTTCTTATGAACTACTTTACTTGCTTCCAAGTTTTTGACCTATAAAGTCAACTTAATTGTGTGCTGGATTCTGATTTTCCTTTTGTGATATGATAGCTATTGAGACAAACCAATTGGGATTTTAACATAGATTTTAAATCTACAAGCATTTGCTAGACATCCTTGAAAACATTTGTGATATAACATCTTTGTTGGATTTTGCATACCTATTTTTATATTGGTGTCTTGAGTTTCGTTTCTTCTTCTACAGTTTGGCACTAGAAGGGGCTCATCTTCTAATTGACACAGCAAGTGTAAATGCTGCTATTGCCAACACCTTTAAGTCAGCTTCCAATAACAAAAAGGAATTTAAGTCTAGGTCATATGGTAGCTCTAATGGTGGTTC
Organism: Chenopodium album; assembly: GCF_948465745.1. NCBI lineage: Eukaryota > Viridiplantae > Streptophyta > Magnoliopsida > Caryophyllales > Amaranthaceae > Chenopodium > Chenopodium album. The sequence goes on from NC_137855.1 coordinate 7,757,770, forward strand.
TAATGGAGCCACTGCTGTGTATAGGAGCTCCCCAATTTCCCTTGCAAAAGCACTGAAAAACCATGCTGAAATAGAAGGGATGCGCAATTCTCATTTAAGGTATATTCACTTTTTAGACTTTCAATGCTCCTTGTTGCTTGAATACAAATGCATACACATCACAATGTCACATGTACATGGAAATGTGTAGTTGTGTGCACAATCATTTCATACTCTGGTCTGTTTTTATCCTGCCATTTTCTATAAGAGGGGTGAAGTGGGAGAGCTTAAAGAGTGTTTCTTAGGCTCTTTGCACTCAACTCTCAAGTGCATGCAGTTAAATATCCAGGTTCTTGCTTACATGCACCGTTAGAGATTATGTTCCATATCCATTTTGGCATTTTTCCCTCTTCTATCCCTCGTGCAAAAGTTTATAATGCGCTGGGAGCACAAATGAGTAATCAATTATATTTTTTTTGTAGGGATGCAGCTGCTGTAGCACAATTCTGGTCCTGGCTGGAAGCTGAAATTAGCAAGGGTGTGACATTGACAGAGGTGGAAGTGTCAGACAAACTTCTTGAGTTTCGTTCCAAGCAAGATGGTTTTGTGGATACAAGTTTTGATACTATAAGTGGTACTATTAAATTGCTCTTTTGACTATTGAATTCTATCCTTTTAGATAGCTTTTAAACAACTCTGTTGGGAATATATATATATATATATAAAGTCATTGCGAAGAACCTCCAAATTCACGAGTGATATATTTCTAATTCTTGTGAATTTTACTGCTATATTTTAAGCATTTTGATGCATGTTTTTTTAGGTGAGAAATAAAGTAATTTCTGGAAACACAGAAAAAAGGAGTGGTAGTAGACACAGTACTGTTCTATCATAACATGCACAATCTACAGTTACACAGTGGCTCAACCTAGTAATTCATTGGAAATTGATGTAAAAGTGGTAATCCTTCTAAAAATATTGTTCTGTCTATGATCATACTAACATATCAGGCAATATGGCAAAGCAGTGAACAGAAGCTTGAATGACCTTGTAGGATTCCTTCCTTCTGGCTTAAATAATTTCGTCCTACAGGCTTTATAATTCATTTGTAGTGACAAGAAGGGTATTTGACCAACTTTCAAACCTGGTTCAAAAACATGATTTAGCAGCTTCCTGTTTATATCTATGACTGGATCTTTTTGTTGATATACTGGAAATGATATTTATAAAGTGCTTCATGTAAGGGTTGCCCCGCTTCTTTCTCTTTATGTTTTGTAATCTAGATGGTACTTCATTATTTTTTGGAGAAATTGTATTTTTTGTGCTTCCTTTCTTTGGATTGTGGACTCAGGCTCTTCTCTTCCCCACCTTTAACCCAAAGAAAAAAAAAAAAAAAAACGCTGTTTTGTGTATTTTTGCATTTTGTATGTATGTAGGCTGCTAGGTTACCATTTGGATAAGACTTTAAAATTAATATTAGTACACTCTGTTTAATTGCTGGTGTTGACATGTTACCTTATCCATTTCTACCATTTGATGCATCAACTTGATCTTAAGGAAGTTTATTTTTGTACTGTCAAAAAAAAAAAGGAAGTTTGATTTTGTAAAATAAAACATTCTCTTGAATTCTGATACTTTGGCTCCCTGAAAATTTAATCTACCATACTTCACTCTATGTTTCTTGGAAGTTTTAATAAAGATTTGTAGGAACAAGCATTATTTCATCAAATGTTTTGTTAACTATTATAATGTTGTAGTGTTAATAAATGCTACCTTTTCTCAATCTCATATTCTTTCAACTATCCTGCTAATGAAAATGCTCTTTCCACTTACTAAATGCATAAAAAATGGCTTTCAGGTTCTGGTCCGAATGGTGCAATAATTCATTACAAACCAGAACCAGATAGTTGCAGCATTGTGGATCCTGAAAAACTCTTCTTGCTTGACAGTGGAGCACAATATATAGATGGTACAACAGACATAACAAGGACGGTTCATTTTGGTGAACCTACTTCTCGAGAAAAAGAGTGCTTCACTCGTGTTTTACAGGTGCTAATTACGACTTCCAAATCCATTCATCTTTTATGAGAAATTAACACATGTGTACTTGCTCTAGATATTTGTTATGCTTATTTGCCGGCCATTGCCTAGTCCCCTTGCACCAAAAAAAAAAAGGATATATGTATTAAATATTCATTTACGATAAGATAAATGCAGGCTCTTGACTAAAGCAGTGTGACATATGAAACCCTTTTGCTCTTACCTGATTGTAAAGGTCACCAGTTTATTGGAATGGAAGAATAATGTACTAGTATCATAAGTTGACAACAGTAATTTCTATATTCTAAAGTTAACTAACTGTTCCATTTGGGGCCCATTCCATTACCTCAACTGAAAACAAGGGAATAAACCAATGTGACTGAAAGAAAAGTGGAATTAAATAAGAGCCTTCATAAGCATATTGGGATTTTATTTTAGTCTGTATTATAGGTGCTCTCATTTTTTATTAGTATTGTTGTTTTTGGAGAAAAAACTTAGAGTGTTAAACAATTGTATAAACAAAATAATTTACACATTTTTTAATTTTATTTTCATATTGTTACAACTTTAACTAAAATTATCTCTTATATGGAGTATTTCTTAATTTTTCAATAAAGGCAAAAACACCTAGCATCCAAGGAGGAAGCCAAGTGTCAAAAGTCAAAAGGAGAAAATTTGGCATGTGAATAATAACATGATATGTTCATACTGAAAGGTGGTTTTGTTGTCATTGCTTTCTACTTGTTCTCCTTTGAGCCTTGGAGGCTACCAATTAGGAAATTAGTTATACCATAGAAAAACAAATGCTCCCTGAGACAAAAAAATTCATTTGATTTAGCTTGTTTATGCTCAAATTTCAATTTTATGAAATACAATGTTTCATTACTTTTGTTAATGGGTAATTAAAACTAAATCTGCAATCATTGAAGAGTTTAGTCATTAATTTCATTGCAGGGTCATATAACTCTTGATCAGGCGGTATTCCCCGAAAATACACCTGGCTTTGTTTTGGATTCCTTTGCGCGCTCTTCTCTTTGGAAAATTGGACTTGATTACCGCCATGGTACTTCCAATAACATATACCTTCTAATTCTCTGGCTGTCTTTCCTGATTGTAAGCTAGTATTTTTTTCCCTATCCTTGTGGTGACAAGTTTACTATTATGCTAAAAGGATAGTACCCTTTTATGTTCAGGGACTGGCCATGGTGTAGGAGCTGCATTAAATGTTCATGAAGGCCCTCAAAGTATTAGTTTTCGATTTGGAAACCTGACACCCTTGCAGAAAGGCATGATTGTTAGCAATGAACCTGGGTATTATGAAGATCATGCATTTGGTATACGCATTGAGGTCCTGTTCTATCTTTGTTAAAGTTGCATTTTATGCATTATTGTTTCTTTTGCTCCCGTATCTGGCTTGTCTTGGCATTGCTCTCTCTGATGTTAGTATAAACATTGTTTACATTATTTTTATATGCTTATTTCTTAATTGTCCTTCTAGCTTCCTCTCCTTGGCTTGTGTTCCATTGCACTTCGTTGGAACTAAATATAAATAGAGGAGGTGTTTGATGAGAATCTCTTCTGTAGTTACTTGGACTATGTAACAGACATGAAATGACTCTAATGATATTCTTTCTTTTGTCATGCAGAACCTCCTTTTTGTGAAAGAAATGGATACACCAAACCGCTTTGGAGGTCTTTCGTATCTGGGATTTGAAAAGCTTACTTTTGTTCCTATTCAGGTGTTGCTATCTTGGGCTCTTTTATTATGAGTATTGTTAACATGTATCGATTCACCGATGCCAACATCTTCATATCATCTAATGTCCCAAAACTAGAATTTTGCCATTGGTTATTCAGGCTGCTGAATGGCTATAGTACTGCTATTCTCCAGTTTGATAACATTTTGTGAAATAGTTTCAAGAGTTTAGAGTCTTTAGATTAACTAAAGGTGTATAATAGTTTTCTTTATGGTTATTGAAGTACTGTTTTGGGAAAGTTAAATAGAAAGTAGTTTGTGGCAATGAGGTAGTTGTTGTAGGTAGAGTATAGTCCTATTTTTTTCTCTCAAACTATTTCAACAATCACTCTGGACATCTAATTTCCTATATAACCAATATCTGAAAGCAGGTACAAGAGCTAAGCCCTAGTTAGAGGCCTTAGAGCTATACCAGTCAAATCGATGCGGTTTTGTAGAGACCTCTCATTTTCCCCTGTTATTGGTACAAGAACAGAGATTCTTAGCTATGCTAGTACTGATTTGCAGACAGTATTCAGCATTTTTTGATTGTTATTGTCAAGTGGGTGGTTAATGAAATATTTAAAGTAGAAGGCATACTGGCATTTTATAATGAACCGACCTAAGGAGGGGCATTATGGGTACTGCTGTACTAGTAATATTCTGTTAATAGTTATCAAAGTTATTAATAATAAAGAAAATAGAGAGAGAGCTGCCACGTGTGCACATGAGACAAAAGCTTGGTCTATAATCATCCTAGGGATTGAAACCATGTACATAGATAGAGGGAGAGATGAGAAAGGGGTAGGCAGGCATATTGTGAGTTAATTCGTAGGAGAGTTGTGACCTCAAGTCACTATTTGGAGAGTGGTAGCCTAAAGTTACCATTGTAACTTGTAAGAAAACTTCTGGCTTAATCTTAATCAAAGATTTCTGAATTCTTCTTATTTATTTGATAATTCTTAATCAAGCTCACAATCGAGATTTTATCTTGTTGGTTCATGACACATTTTATTTTTTTTGTCAATTGTCTCTTCTCCTTAAAAAAGTGGACTTCATTAAGCTATCTCAATCTTCTCGAGCTGCATCTATGGTCTCTAAAGAAGTAAAAGTTCAAAGAATTGAGAAATAAAGAAGCAAGAGAGAAGTATTAAAATCCTTATGCACTTTTTATTTGTAGAATCCTTTTCACCTGTTTTTTTTTTTTTTTTTTACTTCTTGCTTTTGGGAGTACCTTGATCTATTGGATGTTGATCCTCTTCCCAGTATTAGACCAATTTAAACTTCCAAGAAACTAAATCAACAGAGAAATCCATATGTGGAAGGCAAATGCATCAAAAATATTTTCTGAATATTTCTAGCAAAATATAATGTGAAGCTAATGTTTAGTGATGGCATTGTGCAGAGCAAATTGATCAACTTATCCTTACTATCTGCTGCTGAAGTTGATTGGCTTAATGATTATCATGACCAAGTTTGGCAAAAGGTAATGCACTAATGCATATTGAACGATACTTTTAATGGAAACAAAATTGTTGCTTGCAGTACCAAGCATGTAACCTTGGGGAAAAACTTCTCAACTTCTCCAGCTTAGTCATTCTAATTGACTTTTGAACTGTATCGTCTTTGATACTGCAGGTGTCACCATTGCTGGATGGTCCAGAACGTCAATGGCTTTGGGATAACACACGGCCTCTTGTCAAACAGTGAAGCTGATGCTGTTTCTGCTTGTTGTTTTATTTTGCCTCACGGCTTTTACAAAAATGTACTCGTCTATACATAATGCTGGATGCAATATGCTGTGCACTTCGGTTGACAATAATATATGCTGTGCTTGTACAAAATTCTGCACCATTTATTTGTTATGATTCATGTTTAATTTTACTTGCTGAAATCCATTTCAATTTTTGTTTACATTTCTAATGCAAATATTGGGTGTAACCAGATTCAGATTTCAATCTTAAATTGCTGGACATTTCGATGCTAATTTAGGGCTGCCTCCCTAACCCAACCCGAAATCATTGAGAGAAACCTGAATCTGCTTTGAACCAAATCGGAATAACCCAAAATCAACTCGATTTGACTCATTAGATTTTTTTGTTTGGAAGTAGGCTTCTACTTCCAAACAATATGGCAAAAGCATTTGAGACCTTGTGATTGTAAAGCATGCGCATATTTTTGGTGGGAAACTACAAGAAGTAATGAAGTAATTGACACCTGGGCCTTAAGGTGTATATTTTACAATTCTAGGTACAACGGAGTAGTTGACAAAAAAACCGAGGTTCATAAATGGATCAAAAATAAGTTAAACAATTTTTCCTTGTGTCATTATATTACCTTCGCTTCGCTTTACTCGTAACAAAAAGAATATTTTATGTCTCACAAATAATACCCCTTTGTTGCGAGTAATGCGAAGTGGAGATGGTAAATTTAAGGAAAATTTCACATTTACTACCAGCGAAAGCACCACGTATCAGATTTACTACCTGTTTAAAAAAATATTTTATATTACTACCACCCAAATTCCCTAACGGTATATATTGCTACCACTTAACAGAATCCGTTAAGGTTCCGTTAAGTGGGCCCCATATTTCATTAAAAAATAATTTAAATAATATAAAAAAAACTTTTAAAAAAAAAAAAAAATCTCAAACACCTCCCCTCCCCTTCCCGGCGTCAGCCACCCCCCCTGCTGGCGGCCATCTGTTTCCCCGAAACCGGCGAACCCCACCTCCTCCATTTCCCCTCCTTCCAACCACCCCTAACCTCATGGTCGGTGCACACCCGCCTGCTGCTCCGTCACCTCCGCCGCGAAATTCCACCACGTTCTTCATCGGCGGCGCCCCGACCTTTCCCCCACCCCTTCGCAGCCAACGAACCCCTTTCCCCTTCTTGTTCCCGACCACCAGCCCCAAGCCAATTGAACCCTAAAATTCGAGATCGAAATTGAAATCGAAATCATAAACCACCAGCCCCAAACCACCGAAATCGAAACCCTCGTTTAGGGTGGTTTGGGGATGGTGGTTTAGAATTAGGGATGGCCGAAAGGGTAAGGGAAGGGGAGGGGGTCGATTTCGGTGTGGGGAATAGGGAGGGGGGCAATTTTCGGTGGGGGAAAGGGAGAGGGAGTGGTTTCCGGTACGGGGTGGGGGTCGGGGCAGCAACAACGGGAAAGGAGAGGGGTGGTTGTCTGCGTAGGTGGGGGAAAGGGAGGGAGTGGGGTCGCGCCGGCGCCGGCAAGGGGAGGGGGTGGCAGTTGAGGGGACGAGTGGGCTACAAGGTGGTTGAACAGTGGCTACACCCAACCAGCCGTTCTTGTGGGCCCCTCAAACAGAAACATTAACGGGGTTAGTCAATGGTAGCAATATATACAGTTAGGGAATTTGGGTGGTAGTAATATAAAATATTTTTTTAAACAGGTAGTAAATCTGATACGTGGTGCTTTCGCTGGTAGTAAATGTGAAATTTTCCTAAATTTAATTGTGTTTTTTATTGGTAGTATTCTCACCAGTTCCTCATAATTTCATTCACATGTTGATTATGCAAACATACGTGGTTGAAGTTTTACAAAACATGAAAAAGAAAAAGTGAGCTACTGAATATTTCTTAAAAATATATAAAAAAAAAAATCTCAAAACATTACTCCTAAAGATTTTGCAAGCACTATTTTTCTTTCTTTCTTTTTTTTTTTTTTTCTTCTTTACCAAAAAAGGCACTATTTTTTCCCAATACTTTTGCCTTGCAACCTCTGATCGAAGTGATCTATAAATCAAAAAGTAAGTATATAGTATAAAAGACAGAATATAGAACACTACAAAAAAAATTTACAAAAATAGGCAATTAGATTTTATATTAAATACCTTTACTAATATCTTGGAAATCATATAAGCCGGTCATTAAAATTTGTGATAGTACTTTGTATTAAGTAAGATCCGTGTAACACATGGGCTTTAATTCTAATTACAACATAAGACGGGATGTACTGTAATCTTCAATACGTATAATCATGTACAGTTTATTTTAACAGAATGTTACAACATGCATCGTGTAACTGCAGGCGTGCATCATATAGCAAGCTACCGAGTAATACAAATAGCAGGCACAATAAGCCACCTTCCAAAAACCTACTAATATACTAAATACATATAGACATTTTTTTTTTCTATTTTTAGAGCAAAAATGATCCCCAAAATAATAAATAAATAAATTAAGTAATAATCCTGCTAGGTTGACACAAATACTAATACCAGCAGAATAAGGGAGATTACAAGCAAATCTTCCCTCATTATCCCTTGACAAACGACAGGATGTTGGCCTCGAGTTATTCCCAAAACGCAATTGTCCTGAACTGTTACCTTAAACTTCTTTCACGGACCGAATTTCATCACAATTTGCTCGTTGGGTCAGCTTTCGAAAGTAGTGCATACATTTCTCCTATTTCTTTCTCAAAGTAAACCTTAGCTTGAGGCCTCTTTACCTGTCAAAGTTTGACAAGGATATGAACTCTGTTAGACAAGTCAAGAACGCACTCGGCATTTTATGTATGGGTGGTTATGGAAGCACACTGTAATGAGCATAATTTAAATGTGAGCTTAGCTTCAAAGATGAGTCATACTAAGCTTGATCCAATAGCTCATGAGCAGGCAAGAATATGTGTACTTCCTCTGTCTAGTTTTAGATCCTACACTTCTAAATTCGTGCTTTCCAATGCATGATTTCAATCGTTTATTATCTTACCCTTTTTTTTTTTTTTTTTTTGACAGCAATTATCTTACTTTTTATTTTATTTTTTTTATCTTACTTAATAATAGGTAAAAGTTATATAAAGTTGATATATAGATTTAATGCAAGGTCTGCAACTTGATAATGTAGTTTCCTAGTTGGACCTTGTAACTAAAGCTCAAGTTATTCAAGCTGATAAATTTGGGTAATGAACCGAATCAAACCAGGAAGTTAAGAGCCAGACAAGCTCAAGCTCAGTTTGGCACATTATCATCCCCTTAATATGTAGGAGTAGATCTCAAAACTCAAAACGACAATCAGAACATGTGAAAAGACTCCTACTTTTACGGTAGCAAACACGTGAAAGAGGGAGAGAAGAAAATAACCTTCAGTGTTGGAGTGAGAAGACCATTTTCAACAGTAAATGGTTCTGGTACCAAGGTAATAGCTTTTACGAATTCAAACCCTCTCAACTGAAAACCATCAAGAGAAGTTAGAAAAAGATCGAACTACAATGTTGAATCAAACAAACCATGAGTCCATGAAAGAACTTACTCCAGCCTCCCTTCCCAAAGCATCCATGTCAGCAAGAACTGCAGCCTTTGCTCTTGGATGTCTACACAGCTGTCCTAGATCTTCATACTGCATCCATGCAATTCAAATTACCATTAACAGATATAAACTAGTATCGGCTGCCTTGCATATCAACAAAAAAACACGATCCACAGCACTTTATGGACCTTGAGAGAGCATATTGATAAAACAAAAGATGGTGTAAGTATAAAATTCACCAATGTTGTGCAAGTACAAAAGTACAATTTGCTATAATAACAAACCAACAAATTAGAATAATTTGGTACTTTTCCCATTCTTCTATCTCTAAGCGAGCCTGGATACAAATAGGAGCTCTTATGTAGCCTCGTGGACAGGCATCCATATGATGCACTCTATAATTCACACTAGTCTTAACACTTTTACATCACCTCAAATCAACAATGCTACTCAGATCCAGATATCAAATACCCTTCATGTCATTGATGCCAATTGCCAAAATAACATAACGATCATGATAAAGTTAAATTCATGATATGGTTACAGGCTTACAGCCCAGCACATTACGATGATTTAAAATAATTAGGTGTCAAGCAAACATGTTTCATTAACACTAACTTTGCATTGCAATATGTCAGGAACTACAATTATATTACAAACTACCTTGATGCCCTCCCCAGAAGCCCAATCCTTTAATGTATCTGGCTCGACAGCGACAACTGCTACCAAAGAGGAATTTAAGCTGTCACCTGTGAAAATGTCAAGCATAAGAATCATAAAATATAACAGTGTGATTAAATGTAACAGTGCTTTGTATGACCATACCATATACAAAGCACTGTGCTACGAATCTGCACTTGGCATATACGTTCTCAATTTTCTCTGGTGCTATGTACTCTCCTTGAGCTAATTTGAAAATATTTTTTTTCCTGCCACGAAAAAATAACAATCTCAGTGAAATATTATTAAAAAAATATATATATGGTGTTTTAAGAATTTCATCAAAATACCAACAGCATAATTGAAAAAAAAAATGCCTAACCAGTGCAATAAAAAGGTTAATTATCTCGGCAAAATAATTTTATCAAAGTTGGGTATTAATTTCTTCATTAACACAAATACATTTAAATATCATCACAAGCAATTTATCAAATCTAAGAAACCTTAGCGATTGTGAGAAATAGGGATTTATTTTACTCCTAATAGACGTCAACCAAAAAAAACGGATTATCAGAGATTAACACAAGCAGCATACGCATATATGCTTATATTAAGAGTAATAAATGATTACAAGTTACAGCAGAGTATTTGATTCCCTTTTATTTGGCAAATGAGTTGTTTAAACTATAAAAGTATAAATTTCATCAACATGGAATATATATTTCTTTTGTAAGGAAGGAATGTCGTAATTTCCTCCCTTATTCCCTGCTCTCCTCCTCTCCATCCCCTCCCCTCCATTTTCCCTTTTTTCCACTCCTAATTTCTATAGAAGAACCATAACAGAAAACTGAAATTCGAAACCTGATTTCCAATTAAATTATTATACAGTTCATAGTGTTTTCGCTTGAACCAAACACAACCTTAGTTAAATTTTCCATTCATGAGACAAAGATTCTACCTTATCCTCTCTCTGCTCTAACGTTATTTCATTATTTCAGTTGGGCTCACACATTTAGTTAGAGATCTTTAGTTCAATGCTCAATAACGGCAGAGCGCTTCGAATTTAATATAATTTTAAGAGAAAAACTGCTTTACGAAAGCAACAGAAGAGTTGTACAGCACGAGGGCATGGTAACCTAACCAAGAAAACAAAAGTAAATTTATAAATTAGCCTAGTTCCTTTCTATCTTCTTGGCTAGATTATCTTTGACAACCCTGGCCGTCTAAGCCCATAGAGACACAACAGCATTACTTCTAATGATTCACACAAGACAAAGCAACTCCAGAAATATGGGCATTCTGTTCCAGCCAGACACTCTACAAAATAGCTATCATAGACATTCACCAAGCGTTCTCTTTTACTTTTCCATACCTAACCCATAGAAAGAGATCTGTAACCTATATCAACAGAAAAAGCCAATCCACTTATACACCGCAAAGAGCCATCTCCAAAGGTTACAGGACATGTCACAGTGATGGAAACATGTGAACAAGATTCAATAGTAGCTCAGCAAGGCAAGCAAATGTTAGGTGAGGATAGCCATCCCCAGCCAGCATATCATTCGTGTTAAGTCTTCCCAAAGCTAATATCCACACAATTGCTCTCACCATAAGAGGGACCTTTACCTCTTAAATAGAGGTTGCCACTGGAATATCTGGATACATAGGGGGTCAAATGGTCGATTCAAGCAAATAAGAAAAGATGTACAAGTAAAAACCCCAGTAGAATCTCCCAAACACACTCTAGCATCCTTCACATCCTTAAACTGAATATCCAAAAGGCAGAGATTTTTGTAATTTGCAAGAGAGAACCCTTAGTCTGCCAAAGTCTGTAATAAATAAGTCTTAATCTGGCAGGAATGATCTGAAATTCTAGAAATTCTTCCTTTGGTTATTTTCATGGAACTTGTGTACTACTAAAAAAAATATCCAGTTATGGAATGTGTTAATATCTATACTAATATATAAATTTCTCTTAACTTTTTTGCTAATTACATGGGGTTCGTGGACCACTACCCCAATATTTCAACTTTCTTTAATTTCCGCACATTAACCAAATGTTGCAAGGGAAAAAAAAAGGCTTGTTCTAGAGTAAACGGCTGATACCAGGAAACTATTTGTGGATAGATGTGTTGCATAGAAACTAATATGTACACAGATAAGGATACAAGAAAACAGCAAACAAAATCAAGGGACATAGATAATTATACGTGGTATAATCCAATTTAACCATTGACTTTGCACTCTTCTTGACCTCCACGCAACAAGTAGAAATTAATTTAGAATAAGGGGTGGAGGAAGTATCAAATTAAAGGGGCTTACAAGGAGTACATAATGTCCAAGGCCTAAATTAATTATTCTCCTTTATAGTAGTTCTACAGGTGATTTAACAAATTAAACTGGTATTTGATATCAAAGGTGCATGGTTACCAAGTCAATTGACAATGTTCATAATTAAGCACAACTCACCTGTCTATGATCTTGAGGCGACCTCCAGGTAACCACAACCCAATATCTCCAGTGTGAAGCCAACCATCATCATCAATTACTTCTCTCCTGGAACAGATAATAATAATCAGGTTTCTTAAGTGTAACAAGACTGAACACAAAAAATAAAAAAAAAAATAAAAATTAAAAGAAATTCAGTACGTCTGCACTTCATCTTTATAGTAGCCTTTGAAAATAATGGGCCCCCGAACACATATTTCACCACGAGGATGTGGCTGATCGTCAGATGTGTAATTCATTTCAGGAACATCGACCAGTTTCACCTCTGGAATTGAAATTGCATTAAAAGCAAAAAATAATCAGTTTTCTTGTACTGCATGACTTGCAATAAGCCATAGAAATGTTATCAGTAAAATAATATGAGCGAAAAAATGACATAAACTTGAAAGGATTTGGCAATTTTCCACTATGAATTGGAGTTTACCACAATTTGTTTTGTTCACAGCCACATAGCTCTGATACAAACGAAGAGACAAGACAGTTTGGAACAAGCCAAACTAATAACCTTTTTTTTTGGGTCAGATAGCTGATTAGTCTAAGTGGTCAAGATTAATTTCTAGCAGCCAATATACCTAAAATTACTTCATGTCATTCGAGCAAAAGCGCACTTACCGCAAGCAGGATTAGGGGAACCAACATGACCTGACATGTTGTCATCTGCATCCATTGAGCTTATGACACAGGAGGTCTCAGTCATACCATATCCTTCAAGTACTCGGCAACCAAAGCACCTATTATTAAAGAGATGCACGTGTTAACACCATAATACCATACCTGCTATAATCAACACTAAAGATTGCTTTAAATAAAGAACTTCAACAAGCATGACTATATCATTTTATGATTAACTTACACTTTCAGAAAGTCCATGACGTCAGAGGATAATGGTGAAGCGCCAGAAGCCATTAAGCGAACTCTGCCACCAAGCTTGGCCTTAATTTTATTGAATACGAGCTTGTCCCAGATTTGCGATGGGTTTTTCCCTGAAATATGGCATCTGAATAAGTACGAAGATTAACAAGTAACACTACAAATCATATGCTTCCGAGAACTGGATACGCTTACTTAAAGGCTATTATCAAGAGAATAATAAGATACCACCATCTACTACAGAAAAAGAAAGAGATGCAATATTTACTTCATCGCCAAACTTTTTTTTAACTTTTTCTCTGGTCAGGAAATTAAGGGCGGGGAGGATCAAAGATCAAATAGTCACCTATGCTCTCAAGAATGTTTTTAGGTCACTTGCAAAATTTACATTCACTTCTACCTTCTCAAATCCAGACCATCCCTAAATGATCATATCTTAGGTTAGTTTGCAAGCCTAGCACAAAATGTTAGGTCCAAGACATATCCGTTTCGGGTTACGGATCAAGTATGAAGATGCTACAAAGTGAAGCAGGTAAGAAACAGACAAAATAATAAAGATGGAAGCTTGAATATCGATTGGAAATGGCAAAAGTTTTACAAAATGATAGGTTTAATAGCTTAAGGATATTATTCTCAAAATAGCTTGAGGCCATAACTCTCTAACAATGGCTTGAGGCCATAACTCTCTAAGGTTTTCAATACAAATTCCTGCCTATATTTTCCTTTCCCCCCTCTCTCTATTTCTACTAGAGCTAAAGACTATAACCTAATAATACTAGACTACCAATATTGCCCCTCCTTAGGTTACTCTATTGCATAATACAAGAGAGTTACAAAAATCCTAAGAGCCCAGCTAAATAAGGGATTTGTAATTTTTTGGTGAATTGAGAGATCACTAGTGGGAGTTAATGCTCAAGGTATTTCAGTGACAAGTTGGTGGTTTCTCCTCTCTTTTGGCAAGGGAGAGGTTTTCCACATAAAATCGTGTTTGTCAATGTTGATATTTTTGCATGCCTTTGATTTGTTCATATCTTGTCTAAAGTTGTATTTTCTTCTAAAAATCATAACATCTTACAAATGGTATTATTACACAAGTGATACACCCATAGACAAACACTTAGGTATTACCGTATTAGTCAATGTATCATACAGAATAATGCAAGATAATGGGGAAGGAAAGAAAATGCAGGGGCTGGTTCTGAATACCATTTATTATCGCTTGCTTCTTTGAGTTATAGGCAACATTGAAAAGCTTTTCTTTCAGAGCCCCAGAAGTCTTTACAGCATTGATAATCCTAGAACACAAACACTATGTCAGAGTTCACATACAAGCCCAATGTTAGAATTCTAAATGGAAGTAAACTCTCATTTACCCAGCATATATTCTGTTGTAGAGCCGAGGAACACTACAAAAAATGGTTGGTCGCAATGCCAGCAGATCATCCATCAGTTTCAAGTTGTCCTAGAGGGAAAAAAAAACAAAGGACATAACAGCCCCTATATCAAAATTTTGACATGAAAGCCAAAAGGCCATCAAAATTTTCTCACTCGAAAAAAAGGGCCATAATCAGGAGGAAGAACAGAAAAAGCATTATCCAACATTCCACAATAATATGAAATAACAAGTTTTGTCAAGTACCCCTTGATAAAAGCCAACAGCACAACCATTGTAGGCTACCAAGATTTGGTTGGCTCGTTCATAAATGTGTGCCAATGGAAGATAGGATATATAGCTGCCAAATTTAGCAAGTTAACAAACATACAAGTGCAAGAGGATAAGTAAGTTAACAAACATACAAGTGCAAGAGGATAAGTATTAGGAAATTCTGCAGAACAATTTCATTTACTTACACATCAGAGGAGCAAAAGTTGACATTAGTGCTCACACCAGCAGTATTTGCAATTAAATTTCCGTGTGTCAATACAACTCCCTTCAAGATGAACCCAGATATAAGCCATCAATAAAATAAAAAGTTTCATTGGAAGGAGAGGATAATTAGTTACCTTTGGAGTACCAGTTGTACCACTAGTATAACATATTGTGGCAACATCATCCGGGGTAGGAGGGGAAAATGGTTGAATTTTAGCTCGGCCCTGAAAAGATGCATTCATCAATAAACACATACACTATGCTAATCAGTCTTCAGATAGATCGGAAAAAGAAGCATGTCGCCATTTTAATCAAAAAGGATCACAGAAACCTAAGGAGCCAGCAGATCATGTAACAAACTTTTTAGAAGATCACAGTTGCCCCAAGGTCTCTAATTGACCAAGTGCAGTAAGTGAAATTGGACATAAGGAGTCCTACCCCAGTACCCCACAATAACAGTGAGGAAATTAAAAACAGCGGTTTATAATATAAAGAGCCCTGTACAAGAAACTACTACAACTCGAAGCCAAAGAATGGTATATTATATGGTTCCAGTTGAAATAACAAGGGCAGAATAACAGACATGCTTCAAGAAGATTTCCGACTTCCTTTACACATACAGTTGATTTTCCTTTTTAAGAGTAGGATAATTTTATTAGAAAGAAAGAAAGAAATTAGAAGTCCAACTGGACATATTATTTCAGAACCAAAAAAGGCAATTACTCAAAAAATATATTGATTTTACCTGACTTAATAGCTTTGAATAAGATACTAGTTTAACTCCTGCTGCCTGAGGAAGTGAGGGCAAGTGCTCATCCACCCCGCCTACTACCTGTGAAAATTGCATGGTATGAAAACTTGAGATATAACCAAACTTCATCATACAACATGTTGTATACAAAGAATAAATAAAGTGCATACCACTATAACACGCACAGTTGGAATCTCTGACAAAAAGCTCAACAACTGCATCAACAAGCAGAACATAAATAGCTGTATTCATGAAACGCTGGAAGCAAAGTTTTGTAATTTCAAAAAGTACAAAGAAGCAGTGAAGCCAAGGAACTCATAAATTATTCCTCACAAAAACATACAGATAAGCACATCCCTTAATCTGGTAACAATTTAACAACAAACCAATAACAAATCACTGAGATAGTTAATTGTCATTGCTTCAAATTTTATCACACTTTTGCAAAAAAAAACCAAGAATAGTAATTGCTATAAATACAACAATAATTACTGATCAGTGACAAAGCTAGTTAATCTTAAAAAATTCTCATGCTTGCCAGCAAAAAGCTTATATTGGCCAAGAACTAAGCTTCCTCGCCCCGCCCCCATCTTTCAATTTTTTTTAAATAAGTTATCTTTTCTTTAAGTTAGTTGAAATTTTCTACCTTCTAAAAAAAAAAGTCCATCACTCCCTCCTATAACCTGATGCCATGGATATAGAAAACTCCAGAGCTCAGCAGCATATTAGTTTATAATAATAGAAAATCCCTTCACGTTATGAGTTATGACCCTTGGGTGATTTTTCATTCCCTTTGAGAAAATTTTTTAAGTGTATAAAATCCTATGCTGCCAGGATTATTATCTTCTCATTTAACTAGTACACCACCAATTTTGGCACCTTAACTCAACTTTAAGTTCTCTTCATTGTACAAGGACTCCTGTGCAGTGTGCACTATTTCTCCTAGATACCTTATTCCAAAATCTCTTTCTGCTTCATGTCACTACATTACAGTCAGAAGAAATTGGTGGGCAAGAACTCAGAAAGAAGACTCACAGAATTCAATGTTTCTGGAACACAAAAGATGGCCTGCACATCTGCATGATTAACAATATATTTAACAGCATCTGGACCTGAAGGTGGTTCAGCAAACAAATATCAGAATCCAAGAGACAGTTGATAATGTAAAACCATTCTAGAAGCCTACAGATTGAGGAGGCAAATACCAAGCGTATCATACAAAGGAACTGAAATATATGAATAAGCGGAGCAGGCATGATCCACAATCACCCATTCTGGTCTATTGATAAAATAAAGTCCCACACTCATGCCCTGTAGGAAATGGACGGTCAACAATTACTTATGGGTATAAACGTGGAATATAGAAGAAATACCATTCAAAGAGCAGATCAGATGACTAAGCAGAAAATTCACAGCTCAAGTATGAAGATTGAGGGTCAGGTAATAACAATGAATGAAGCACAATCAAAGTATGGACAAAGTTCCAGAAAATTTTGGCAGAGCCCTCAAGTTCTTTGCAACAATTTGTAATTCTGGTAAACTTTAGGCCTCAGGTAGAGTTGGGGATGATAGGAAGACTCACTTTTGACAGACCATAGCTCTGAAGAGCAGATCCTACAGCAGAGCGAGCATTGCTAACTTCTCCATAAGTCATCCATTTGTACCTTTGGAATTAGACAGAAAAATATGATCAGACATAATTGTTATGGTGTATAGAAACCTACTGGCAGAAGCCAGTATCAAAGATCAGTTTGAATCTGTCAACATACTCTCCAACTGTTCCATCCACACGCACTCTTGTACCCAAATATTTGTAGTCTGGGAAACTGTCAACTGCATGTCTGCATGAACATTACACAAATAGAGAGTGTTAGTCCAGCAAGATTACTCTAAATAATATGTAACGTGCCACGAACAAATATATGAAAGAGCCTCACACAAAATTCTCATGCAATGTCCCAATCTCTGGATGGTTTGGGAATCTAGTGACAAGATTCACAGGGAACCGAGCAGACCTGCCTCAAAAAATATGATAAGCCATGTCTCAATTGATACAGATAAATAAATGAACACAGAGGTAAGGAGATATACCCAAAAAAAAAAAAAAAAAAAAAAAAAAAAAAGTGATGAATCCAGAGCAAAATAACACAAGATAGCCTACCTGTACACATTCCACTTTCCTGTATGTAACTTTTCAGGAAGGACTACACTATACTTATCACCTACAAAAGTAGAAAACACAACATTGTTTGATCACATATTCCCAAAGATATAGACTGATACATTATGTACCTGTGTATGAGTGTATAATATCACATAGATATGAAAGTAAGAAAGACAGTAGTCAATAGCAACTTTACTTGTTGTAACACAAATGTCAAATATCTGTTACTGCATACAAAAGCATCTGTAAACTAAAATCATTTAAATCTAGTTATTTTCTTTTCCTGCCCCTCAACTTAGTTATGTCACGTTCAGCTCTGGCATCAGCTATGTCACCTATGTGTGTTATTTTCCAGCACAAAGATCTTTGACTTTATAATGCTGAAAATAATTCTTGTATGAAATTGTACAGAGGTTAGATCAACTGACAACAAAATTTGATAATATGAAGCACTATTCGCATCCAAATCACATAGGTTACAACCAGAAATATGGCTACAATTTTTTGGCCATACATTATATATTCTTCCTTTGATTCCATGACCATTTGATTAAAACTCATGCACAGGTGTTGTACAAAGCCAATTGGCATCCACAGTCCACAACATACTTAGTCCATTAAGACAACTGCTCCCCGAAGCAGGTAAGATGCCCGCTCCTCCTAGGAAACAAAAGGCAACTAGTAAAGAATAAACTATCCAATACTTTGCTACTGAAGTACAATTCCACCAAGATCTCTAATTTAAGGTGAAGAATTGGCCTTGTGTGAATACCAGGAAAATACATTGCTCAAAATTCAAACTTCCAGTTAATTCTACATGAGGCATTGCATTTTCCATGATTCTTATGATACCCTGGGAAACTTGCCACTGAGAATCCCCTTATTCACTACGATTCCAATCATAATTGCTTAACTGAAGAACTCCACTACCCCCGTACACTGACATTGGCAAAATCAAAATCAAGCCTTGTACCACATCTTCCAACAGAATCAAAACTCATAATAGTCATAAACACTTTATTCGCCACTTAATAATTCCAAACTCTGCCAATGGAAAGAAAATCCTCTGATGTCATTCACCTATCTAAATTCAAGTTCTAACTTCTAAGAGCTAATATCTTTAATAAGAAGCTAGCATCTTTGAAGAAAATGCTTTTGACTGGAAGGTCAATTTGGAAAATAATACTTAATAATAAAAAGAAGCTTAACCAACTCTACAAATGGAAATTGAGCCAATACATATGCTCAAACTTTAACCAATAGATTGGATGCTATTTTAATACTAATTAAAACATACTCGTCAAAGTTTAAATGTAATAAGCTCTCACTCTAAGATGATTTAAAAAGACCAAATCATATAAAGTGCAAAAATAAAATTACTACATTCATTATATTTTCTTTTGATTCCCATAGAAATTCTCAATAACCGGGCACTACATTAAACTCAGAAGTCAGAACAATTAATCCATAACACAATGTGTTTTTGCCTTATTGGTATCTTGAAAAAGGCATAAAGCTAGCCAATTAACGGTAATCAATCACAAAGCACATATTCCAAACAATTAGTAAAACAAAT
The DNA here is from genome assembly GCF_948465745.1 of Chenopodium album. Taxonomy (NCBI): domain Eukaryota; kingdom Viridiplantae; phylum Streptophyta; class Magnoliopsida; order Caryophyllales; family Amaranthaceae; genus Chenopodium; species Chenopodium album. Next base: position 7,777,197 of record NC_137855.1, read on the forward strand.
TCCCAGAAACTACTAGTAAAAGCCAAATTCCAGAAACCCAGAAAAAGTAACCTAACAAATCATCAACAGAAAATCCCAAAAACAATTTAACCCAATTAGGAACAACCAACAAATCAAGAATCTTAACAATACAAATTCTCCCCTCTTTCACTTTCCAACTACTTGTTTTTAACATGCAGTGAAAAAAACCCTATCACATGATCAAATCAATCATCCATGAACCTCAAAAGGGGTCCCAGTTTGTTCAACCCCATTAACTAATTAACAGAATACTTCAAAAGGGTATAGAAACCCTTTTCTCTCAACAAAAAAAATTGCAACTTTAAATGCACCCACATAAATATATTTACATAATTCATTAAATACTATGGTGGATCAAATTAGAGTGAGAAAAAACAAGAGAAGAGAGAGAAACCTTGGTAAAATTCTCCAGCAGTTTGACTGCGGATGATAATGGAGTTTGGATCATCGTCAATTGGAAGAAGATGGGATTGAATAGCTTGCAACCGACGTTGAGCAGGAGCCTCCATTGATGCTGTTTTGAAGCTTTTCTGCAACTGGGTGATTGTAAAGATTGAAACTTTCTTATGTTTTTTATTTGATTTTGTTTAAACTGTGAAATTTTAGTACAATAATAGTAATAATATTGATCAGATCAGAGAATTTGAGGTTGAGGAGGAAAGATGAGGATTTGGGGCACGCTATTCTAAGGGGGTGATGTCTATAATCATATAAATATAAATATAAATATAAATATAATCAATAGATAATCATGTCCAAATAAAAAGTCCAAAATCACGGATAAGGAAAAATAAAAGTTGGAATTATTGATTTTTTGTCATGTTATCAAAAATTTTATTTTTTTTTCCTTGGTGATGAAAATTTAAGTTAGGGGTCACTTTTTAATTAAATTTTGATTTTATGTGTTGTGAGATTGAAATGACCTTAATTACTTATTAACCATCTTTGTCTAATGTCCACAAATAAATTTGGCATGATTTTTAGTTTTCAATACCTTAACATGATAATTTTGTTGTTAATAGATACAAAAACCTAATTAATGCAAACTCCATTAACCAACTTTATTTGGTAAAGTAGCCTAATTTTGTAGGGTATTGTGGTTGGTGTGACTTGCAATTGGTGTGAGAAAGGAATTAGGGTGAGAGAGAGAGAGAGAGAGAGAGAGAGAGATTACAAGAATTTTAAGCTAATAATCAATTTGCATATATAATTATGTGACTTGAGTAATTTTTTGTACCATTTAACAATTCACTTTCTTTATTATAAGTGGGTTGCAAAAGTAAAAGAAATAGTTTTAAAAATCACAAACTACTCTTCAACTACAACAATTGGATTTGCTATTATAGTATCAACATTATTTGCATTTAATCCTAAACTAGTTTTTGGGCCGGGACGATGCCCCGGGTTATTATATGGAATTGATTAATTAATATACATTGTGATTTATGATTCAATTTTCTTGTAATTAAATTTGTAGTTCATATTGTCATTTCCTACTTATTAATATATACTATTGTACTAAAAAAAAATTACATATAAAAAAATCAAATAGCTTAGTGGTAACACACTTAGTTCTAGACTTAGAAGGTTGCGTGTTCAAATCTTGTGAAGAATTTTTTATTTTTACTATTAAGATCAGTGCATGACATGCAATGAAAAACAAAGAGAAGGAGAGATACGTGGTATAGTGAGGGGGTTTTACGAATTAACGTGACACGTGGACGTTGGAAGGAATGCAAATGTCTTAGACCTTTTTAATCACCCCCTCTTTAACTTGCAAGTTTCAAATCAACCCATTCACATAATCTACTTTGATGTCAATAATTTACTTAAGAAAAAAAAAAAGTAGTAATGTTGCCTGTTTAAATTGTCACAATTTATGGTTTATGAATATCAACTTAATTTATATTTTATACTTGTTGATTTTAAAATATAATGTTGATCAAAATTCAACATTGACATAGGTGTCCAAGTCAAAAATTGGATAATTATTTTGAGACAAAAGGAGCAACAACAAGCTATTCTTTGTTTGCTATTTTCATTTTATTTTTGTTATACTCTATAATTTTTTTTAAAAAAATACTCCATGGGTACTAAGGGCCTGTTCTGATTGACTGAACTGAGCTAAACTAATTGGAGCTGAACTAAATATCTTATAAGAGAGGATATTAAGATAAGAAATGAACTGAACTTATTGAAGCTGAACTGAAAATAAGATGAAGATAGACCCTAAAGTATGATTATTATTTTAAGAGTATTTATTTTCACTTAATTTTCTAGAGAATTTAAAAGTGCAAAATGGTAAACAAACAGAAGCAATAATCAAAAATGAATTGTTCATCTTCATCAGCATCAATTAATTAAAAGTGTGTCAAAAAAAAAAAAAAAAAAGCATCAATTAATTTTTTAAGCATTAAACCTGGAAAATAATTTCTGCAAACCCCTCCTTTCTCCTCTGAAAAAACAAAACCCAGAAAATTATTCACACCAAAACTCTGATTCATCAACACCCCAAAAATGTGGCGATGCGTTTCGCGTGGTCTTCGATCCCATTCATGGAAAACCTCTAAATCTTCTCCAATTTCCTCCCATTTTCTCTCTTCTAGATTATTCTCTTCCTCCCAATCTGTAAGATCCTTTTTTTGATTTAAAGTTTTAATCTTTTTTTGATTTTATTGTATTTTTTGCGATCTTAGAAATTCAATGAATGTTTTTATGATTTATTGATGAATTTTGGCAGAGTTCGGTTGGTGGGTCCAGCTATACGGTGGTAGACCATACTTACGATGCGGTGGTTGTTGGAGCTGGTGGTGCTGGTTTAAGAGCCGCCATCGGATTATCGGAACATGGGTTTAATACTGCTTGTATTACTAAGCTTTTTCCGACTCGTTCTCATACGGTCGCTGCTCAGGTTAATTAATTTGTCCGTTTACCTCGTCTAATGTTTTTATTATGTCGCGTGCCAAAAGGGTGTGTTGCAAGTAAAAAAATAACAAAACCCGGAAAAAGTAATTTTAATATTTAATTTTATCTGTTGGGATGTAATTTGATGGATTATACTGTTATAGAGCAATTTAATGCAAGGGTTTAATTGAATGTGATACAATACAGTTACAATAGATGCAAGATTGTAAACTAGAATAGGTGCATCCTTTTAGGCTTAAGGGATTCTGTTCGTGTTCAATTCGAGTTCAATGTGGGCAGTTATAGAATTCACTTGATTCCTTTGGTTTTGTATATCTGTATGTGTTGTAAATTAAAGTGGGAGATTGGTGCAGGGTGGAATCAATGCTGCCTTGGGTAATATGACTGAAGATGACTGGAGATGGCATATGTATGATACCGTTAAAGGAAGTGATTGGTTAGGTACGTGCTGTTTAACTCATTTCTATTACACTACGAATGCATGTCCTAATTATGAGTTTTGTGAATGATATTAACTTGTCTTACCTCATGTTGGGAATTCGAGGCAACCTGAACTTCTAGTTTTTGTTTTAGAGGGATGGCAGGAGAACAGTTGCCTCTTTCTTTGCTCCAAGTAGTGTTTATTTCGGCAATTTTGATTAAATATGGGAAATTGATTTTTCTTTGTTTACTCTTACCTCATTTGGATTCCATTATCAAAATTTCAGAATTCCAGTGGCAATTTGAGGTCCTCTATGGAAAGAATAGTTCCCTTCCCCTTATTAATGCTGTCCAAACAAGGTGGACTTATTTCTCCACTGCCCCATGTTGCCTTCCATCTTCATCCTTCCCTTAGTCCCCCACTCTAGGCGCAAAAACAAAGTGAAATTTGGATTCAAGTAATAGATATTCTATCTTTTTATAGCTGAACAGCATCTGCATCTTCATCTACAGGACATCTGTGGTTTCCTAAGTATATATTTTTGGATTGGATCATGACATATAGGGGAATTTATGTTTGCAGGTGATCAGGATGCCATACAGTATATGTGCAGAGAGGCACCAAAAGCTGTGATTGAGCTTGAGAACTATGGTTTGCCATTTTCTCGTACAGAAGATGGCAAAATATATCAACGTGCATTCGGTGGTCAAAGCTTGAACTTTGGGAAAGGTCTGTGGATAAGAAAAAAAGCTCAAATTCTATTATGGATTACTGAATTTGATCTCTCATACTTTCTGCATTGCCTTTCATCTTATTATAGGGGGGCAAGCATATCGATGTGCATGTGCTGCTGATCGAACCGGCCATGCTTTATTGCACACTCTTTACGGACAAGCTATGAGGCATAATACACAATTTTTTGTGGAATACTTTGCTTTGGATCTTATTATGGATGATGAAGGCAAGATTATATTATTCATAATCATAATATTTATACTGATTTTTGTTTCAATATCTAATTATAAATGGATGGAAGTACTACCTATGAAAATATGACCGACCTTTGAGCTAGAATTTACCTTTTGGAAGGAAAGCTTTTGATTAATCGAGAATGCTCTTATTGAGACTGAGTTTTATGCTTGGAATAAAATTTATACAATATACCTAGTTGTGGTGTAACTGGTGTTTGCATGTTACTGCTGAAATCTTATATATTGAAATACCCTTCTTTCTTAGTCAAGTTTAATTTGTTGAGTCTAGTTGCTATCCATGATTGAATAGTTTCAATTGTCATCATTTTTTAGAACTTGTGGTAATAATATAGGTTAGCATGTTTTTCTTGTTTGTGGTAAATATTTCTGATTTTTGGCATTATGCTCAGGTACTTGCCAAGGTGTGATTGCTTTGAATATGGAAGATGGGACATTGCATAGATTCCGTGCCAAATCAACAATTTTAGCTACTGGGGTATTTTTTGCTCGTCAAGTTTCATTGTTTCATGAGGATGAAGTTTTGGATCGTAAGGGATGGAGGAGAAAGATTTATGTTGATGACTACACGGAATAATCAAATTTGGTTCATGTTAGCCGACCCCTCTTTTGGGATTAAGGCTTTGATTGATTGATTGATTGATTGAAGTTTCATTGTTTCAAATTTACCCTATTCTTGCATTATGCCATGTTCTTAAGTTTCCTTTTTTGGCTTGTGTTCCCTTTATTAGGGGTATGGCCGAGCATATTTTTCTGCAACCTCTGCGCATACATGTACCGGAGATGGAAATGCAATGGTGGCCCGTGCTGGCCTCCCATTAGAGGTTAAACTCCTTGCCATTGTTATATTCTCGTCCTCTGTTGTTTACTTAGTGGCACCAGTTTGAGGCAACTCTAACATGATTCATTGATTTGTGCACCATCTTCAATGTTTTGCTATAACAACATATTGTTTTGCAGGATCTTGAATTCGTGCAGTTCCACCCAACTGGTATCTATGGTGCTGGATGCCTAATCACTGAAGGTTGATTCTTCTCATACTGATTTTTTGTTGCTCTTTCGGCTCTTATGCCTAATCCTTCCAAATGAATGTTCAATATTATTTTGTAGTGGAAAAGGCTGTGTTTTTTTCCCCTGAAAATACATTTTGTTAAACATGTATTTTCGTGGCTGCTTTTTTGGCAATTTTTGCTTGAGAATAAAACTTTCTTCCCATCTAGCATCTAGATAATTTAAAGCAATGGTTCAATGATCTAATGACTTGTTCTTTGCTATCAGGGTCCCGTGGTGAAGGTGGTATTCTGAGAAATAGTGAGGGTGAGCGTTTCATGGAAAGATATGCACCAACAGCTAAAGATCTTGCATCCAGGGATGTTGTGTCTAGATCTATGACAATGGAAATTCGAGAAGGCCGTGGTGTAGGTGAGATACATCTGTTCTTTAACTTTTGTGTGCATGATATATGCTTAAATATGGAATTGTGGCGGTCAGATACTTAGGTTTAGGGAAGAATCTCGAAGAATATGTTGATCTATCCAGACTGTTGTGGGATACTCATATTTGCTGTTTCTAGAATTCTCAATTTGCACAGTATATTTATTTGTTAGTCAGATGATGGTTGTGTTTGACCTCTTTGAAGGCTGTTAGAACTGACTATTATTGATCCCCCCTCTCCCCCTTTGAGGTTTACTTTACTAAGTAGTGTATTGCCACTATTAATATCAATGAAGCTTTGCAAATGATTGTTTCACTCACAATCTGTCCTCTGTTACATATTTGGTCAATCTTACCTGTCATCTGTCACTCATGCTAATCTGATTTCATGTAAATCCTGTCATTAACAGGACCCTTAAAGGATCACATCTACCTCCACTTGAATCATTTGCCTCCAGAAGTGCTTCAGGAAAGACTCCCTGGTATCTCTGAGACAGCTGCTATCTTTGCTGGGGTTGATGTTACAAAGGAACCCATCCCAGTCTTGCCAACTGTTCACTATAACATGGGTGGAATCCCCACAAACTACTATGGAGAGGTAAGAAAACTGTGAAATTGATTTTTTTTTTTGCAATTGTATATTTAAGTTTATTGGAGTCTAATGATTCTTTGCTCAGGTTGTCACCATAAAAGGTAATGACCCAGATGCCATTGTTCCTGGATTATTGGCTGCTGGAGAGGCTGCTTGTGCATCAGTTCATGGTGCTAACCGTCTTGGTGCAAACTCTCTTCTTGACATTGTTGTTTTCGGTCGAGCTTGTGCCAACCGAGTTTCAGAGATCAGTAAACCAGGCAAGTGGACTTGTGAAGATATTTCTGCTTCTCACTGCTTGTATTCTGATTACTGGACAATTTTGTTCCATCAACATACTTATAATCTGGAATTCTGCAGGGGAGAACCAGAAACCTTTGCCTAAAGATGCTGGGGAGAAGACTATTCAGTGGTTAGACAAATTAAGAAATTCAAATGGATCTCTTCCAACTTCCCAAATCCGTCTAAACATGCAACGAGTTATGCAGAATAATGCTGCTGTTTTCCGCACACAGAGTACATTGGAAGAAGGTATAATATGTTTTTAATTCTCCAAAAAGGTGCTCTTAACCTGTGAAGCTTGAACCTCAGATATGGTGACCTTAACCCTTAATAAATATACACAGAACATTGTGAAGATTCCGGTTAAGTTTTGTTCAAACCTTAATCAAAGATGGGATGGAATTTAGCTTTAATCATTTTGGTGTATAAGATCACTACTTACTTTTTTTGGCATATAGGATCTATTTTCCAAATGCCTGAATAATTTTATTGTGGTTATAAGCCATGTAGTGTGCACTTTTCCTTTTTAGGGTTTTTAGAACCTTTTGCCCATGAATTAATAGAAGAAATAGACGAATTATGGGAAGGGAAGGGTTGCTTGAGGTTTTACTGCAAAACAGAAAGGAAGGGTTGCATCTGATATTTCATGCTTCCTCTGCTCCACTTTAGTTGCATCATTAGGATTTTGGCGCTATACATACTCCTTCCTATTACAACATATTGTGATTTGTGGAGAAGAAAAAATTATAGTCATATGGGATCTTGTTGGATTCTTTTCAGTGTGCTTAAATTGTGCATTAACAAGTGTGAAACTCTTAGTGTTGCAAGTAGTATGAAGCAGAGGATTTTTTTTTAAAATAAAATTTCTTATTCAGTGTCCTTAATATAGATCCTGTGCCCTATTTTTTTAATCAAGTCAAACATAGTTTTTCCTCATCCACGAGGACTTGGTTTGCTCTACTATAACAGATGAACTCCATTGCAAATCACAGTTCCTATGTGTAACATTCTGTTTTTGTATCAATAAATTGCAGGTTGTCAATTGATTGATAAAACATGGGAGAGTTTTGAAGATGTTCAAGTCAAAGACCGCAGTTTAATATGGTACAATTTATATGCAATGTTTTCGTTGATACAAGTTACTCATGAATTGTCAATAGTAGTCTAATCATTTATCTACTCCATTTTTTTTTTCTTCTTCTCAGGAATTCTGATTTGATTGAAACAATAGAATTGGAAAACTTGTTGATTAATGCATGCATAACTATGCACTCTGCTGAGGCTAGGAAAGAGAGCAGAGGAGCTCATGCTCGTGAAGATTTCACGGTATGTTCAGCTGCATTACTCAAATAGTTTATTCTTTCCCTGAAATATTTTAGATGCTCATGAGTTTTTTTTTTTTGACATTTGACGTTTGACTTGATCACTTTGCTTTGCACTTTTGCAGACAAGAGATGATCAAAACTGGATGAAACACACTCTAGGGTATGTAATTTACATTCTATGCCCTTGTTCTAACTACAAGAATGCTAATGAATATTAAGGCATTAATGATTGATGACAATTAGCTTCCTGAAATACAGTGAACTCCCAGTTCACCGTCTTACTGAAAACTTTGTCCGCCCACTTATGTATGGGATCATTATCTCTTGCATGCAGTTTGTTAGTTTACATGCATATTTGTGTCTTGACTCTTGAGTCTTCTCATCTTATTCTCCACTGCTTCATGATCAAAACAATTAGTTAGCATCATGAATATATACTATTTTTGTCTTCCCTTTTTGTCTGCATACAATTGCTTCTCTGGTTATTTTGGTCTTAAATTTCAACATATTAGTATAATTATTTATGTTCTTGCACATTTCGTTTGATAATGCAGATACTGGGAGAATGAGAAGGTTAGACTAGATTATCGGCCAGTCCACATGAACACATTGGACGACGAGATTGAGTCTTTCCCTCCTAAAGCTCGTGTATATTGATGTGTTTCAACTCGGAGAAAACCCTTCGCCAACAAGTAGGGCAAAAGAAGTTAACAATAGAAATAATTTATGATAGAGAACAAAAGGGTTCTTGGGTGAATTTCATTTTTTTCAATTGCTGTGAGGGGTGTTGCCCTCGACGATTTTCTATACGCTTCCTGCAATGATGGTTTTGAGAAAGACTTTGGCCATTATATGTTTTGGTGATATGAATGCAGAAGTGATTTTTTCTATAAACAATTTGTGAATTAATGATATTTGCCTTTTTGTAAACTGCATTGAGATAATAAGAAGCTCAATTTGTTCTTTGCCTTTGATCTTGAATTTATCTTCTTAAACATGCCTTTTTATTGTGTTTGTATTATGTATGGGCATTCTTTTTAAGGCCTATTATTTAATCGAATTAACACTTATTTTTCAATTAGTCGCTTAGCTTCATATTCCTATGTCTTACCATTCTTTTAAATTGGTTGCACCTCACTTATTTTGAGAGTAGTCACTTAAATGATACGAAGTAGACTATAAAACGCAGTAAAGGAAATTCGTACACAGGATTTGCAATAGTGAAGTGCAATATTCTCCAACATAAATTTTCAAACTTTAGCATCAACTTCCAAGATTTAGTGTATTCATTTCCGAAGTGAATAAGGGTTTTGGTAATTGAATTTGCATAATATTTGAAAGGTAACAAGCATTACATATGCTTACCACATAGTACTTGGTCCAGTGGCAAGATTTGTACTTCGTGTTTTACAACATTGAGGTTGTGGGATCAATTTCTACAAGGGCCACTTCGGAGGTGGGGATTCTCTTATCCTCCCACCACTCCTAAGGTGCCTCACCTACTAAATCGGACCCTGATGAAAACAAAGCACATTTTCTCCCAACACAACCTATCTACAAGTATAAAATAAGAAAATTTACATTGATACATGATCTATATCTTTGTTGTAATTTGTCAAGTGATCTAGGGTAGCTATGTAGACTGTAGTATGCTGCTTTACTTGCTTCCTATATATATGCTGAGATTGCAATTTGAAGGCTTAAATGAGTTGTTTTACATCATCCGATCCATAAGCATTTGTATCTTCTGTGGGTTTCGAAATTTTCCCTGCAAAATAGTAATTCCGGAAAAGTTCTTTGAACAAAGTTTTTTGAATACTTTCTCCTATAGTTTGATTTAGAGATTAGTGACAAGTAGTAACTAGAAAAAAAATATATATGGTCAGTGCTGAAGTCGTTACCTCAAACCAGCTATTCAGAACCTTAGAAGCTGGGGACAAAAGAAGGTCCATAACATCCCTGTTATCCAGCAGAACAGTACATTGCAAGAATAAGTTTACTTAAAATCAACCAAGTTATTCAATTATAAGTTTGTAACATAAGGTTATAAGTTGAATTTAGTATTAGTGTATTGAATCACACAGCAAATTCTTACCCCATCTCTTTTTGTCCAAGGGAGACTGCATGGGCACCAAGAGATGAAGCAGCTTCTGAGATTCCAGGAGTCGGTGAATCCCGAATCGGATCCAACAGTTTATAGAAACTCTCAAGCTGACTCTTATATCTGCATAAAGAAACCATATTATTAAAGCAACAAGATTAGACCATTGTAACCACATCAAAACCAATCAGAGAATAAGATCTAGCACTTCGAATCACATACCTTTCCAAATCATTTCCAATATAAGATGCACACTTAGTTTGGGTCTAAAATAATACGAAGTATGTAAACATCAACATAAGCCATGAAGTTCCATTTCGTAAAGGTTTTATGCAACTGAAATCAGGTGGTCATTACCATAGTCCATAGGCCATCTTAAACAAAAGCATTTCAACACAATCACCAATGTATCATACAGAGTAATCCTATATCATTCGATTTCCAAGATACAAGTAATCAATCTGATCATACAACAATGTATACCTAAATTTTGAACAAATTGTTATAATTTTCAAGCTACTAGAACAAATCCTAAATTCAACCTACTAATAATCATATTCCAGTAATTTCACATAGCACATTATATATATCATTCCTTTGAACAATTTGCAAGCCACTAATGATCATATAACAACTTATCCATGTCTCTTGAACGAATATCACAAACAAATGAACAATTAGGATACCTAAGATAAGCAACTGCATTTCGAAAGCACAACTTAGAGATCTCAATACAATCAAACTCCCATAATACAAGACATCCTTCATCCAAATTCGGCGTAACCGATGCCGGATCCATCTTCATTCCACACCTCTCCGATTTCAATACCCTATCATCATCACCATTCACCACATTATAAAAAAAAAAAAAAAAAAAAAATCCATGCATCTCCAATTCCATACCATCCATTTCATATCAAATCAGAGAAACACAAATTTAGACAAATAAAACATATTAAGAGAGAGAAAGTACTCATCAGCACCACCGACACGGCGGCGGTCAACGACGGCGACCGGAAAACCACCGTAAATTGCCGTCAAACCACCACCGATGAATGCATTTATCGTAATTTCACGACTACTGAATTGAGTCCACCGCATTAGAGTAGAGTAGGAGAGAGAAAGAGTGAATAAGTGGGTATTAGGTGGATCGGCGTTTGCAGGTGCCTTCAATGGTGATGATGCAAACAATGGCGAAAAATAGAATTATGATTCCGATTATTATTCCAAAAGTTAGCACATCCATTTTTTTGGGTTATGTTATGATTAAGAATTTGGTAGGAAATTTAGCTTTAGATTAAGGATGGATAAGGGGATTAATATTGGAATAATAGTAGAATTAAGAGCAAATTACAGATACTATGCTTCTACGAAGTACTCTACTACGGAGTACTTCTTTATCAATTGGGACTTGGGAGGTGGAACTGTGGAAGTATACTTTTTGTCTTATTATAATTGGTCTTGCACTCTTGCGCCACACCATCAAACTAATTGGGTGACGTCTGTATATTAGTCTTTAGATTTAAACCCGAGACTTTCGGCACAAACTTAGGGCCTATTCCGATTTCCTAAAAACCGAACTGAATTGAATTGAGTTGAAATGAATTTTTTATAAGAGAAGTAAAATTTGAACTGATTGGAGCTGAACTGAAATTAAGCTGAACTAATTGGGTGATGTTTTTATATTAGGGCCTGTTCTCATTGACTGAACTCAGCTGAACTGAACTGAACTGAACTCAGCTGAATTGAACTGAACTGAACTGAAATGAATATTTTATAAGAGAAGGAAATTAGGAGCTGAACTGAACTGAACTAAACTGAACTGAATTGAGCTGAACTGAACTGAACTGAACTCAGCTGAACTGAACTGAACTGAACTGAACTGAACTGAATTTCAACGTAAGAGAACAGACCCTTAGTCCTTAGTGCATTACCACTATGACAAAGTTAAAATTAATGTTATTTATTAGTCTTAACTTATGTCATTAATTGCATTAAAATTGTATTTAACCTATAAACTTGCACCTTTTCCTATATATATAAAAAATGGGAGGACCGGTGCCACTCAAGCCCCTTAATAGGTCCGCCACTGGTCACAAAGATGGCCAAGACAGTGATAAAGGTATTGATCATCTTCTTCTGATCCCCACCCACCTTCATATCTTCTTCTTCCTCCGAGTCTCCTACCTATCTTCTTCAAATCGTAACAAAATTTCAATGGACCCTTCGCCCACACCACTACTTCCAACGACTTTGCCATCAGATTGAACAAATACCCAAAGAAAAAATATGGAGAAATAGAAGGCATGGTTAATCTCATAAGGTAAGTATTTGTTGTTTGCTTGTGAGCAGTCACTTCTCCAGTTAAAATGAGATTTGGTAACATCATATGTATAATAGGTGACAGGTGGTAAGTGTTTTGGGGGAAAGTATTTAAAAGTACATTAAGCATACACATTTAACACCTACAAAGAAGGGTGAGGATGGTAATCGATCTCGAGATCTTCTGGAACCAAGAGGGAAACTCTAACCACTTGAGCTATCCTTAGAGCTTCCCTCACTCTTATTATCTAGAGTTAATAATATAAATAACTAGATGAAGCCCGTGCAATACACAGTTTGTTTTTGTATTTATGTGCTAAAATTTATTGCATATTTAGATAAAATTCCTAATATCAAAAGATAATATTTTATATTCGGCGCCTTTTTGGTGCAGCAGGCCACACCGTGTGGCCTGCTTCCAAGTCAGCAAAATAACGGAGAACGACGCGCATATAACGGGATTGGGAAACAAGCGCTGAACAAAATGGCTCAACAAAACACGCGCAAATTTCTAAACCTTAAAACCCATAACAACTCATTTACGAGGAACGAATGCGAAAATTGAGCGAAACCTCACACAATTTTTCTTCCAGAAATTCAAGAATAACAATGGCAGAAGAATTCGAAAAATTACCTGATTCACAAGAATCATTAAAGATCGAACAAATTGAAGATTCTTTGATGAATCTCGAAATCCAAACCAGTAATCAGGTATTGGATCTGGAAGATGAAAATAGATACAATGAAATTGAAGAAATTAACAAGTAACTCCTGTAAAATTAACATGTAACCCCTGTAAAACTAATAACTAACCCCTGTAAAATTAACAAGTAACCCTAACAAAAATTAACAAATAACTCCTATAAAACTAACAAGTAACCCCTAAAGTAAACAAGTAACCCTAACAAAAATTAACAAGTAACCCCTAAAATAAACAAGTAACCCTAACAAAAATCAACAATTAACCCCTAAAATAAACAAGTAACCCTAACAATAGTTAACAAGTAACCCTAACAAAAATAAACAAGTAACCCTAACAAAAATTAACAAGTAACCCCTATAAAATTAACAAGTAACCCCTGTTAAACTAACAAGTAACCCCTAAAATAAACAAGTAACCCTAACAAAAATTAACAAGTAACCCCTGTATAATTAACAAGTAACCCCTAAAATAAACAAGTAACCCTAACAAAAAATTAACAAGTAACCTTAACAAAAATTAACAAATAACCCCTGTTAAACTAACTAGTAACCACTAAAATAAACAAGTAACCCTAACAAAAATTAACAAGTAACCCCTAAAAATAACAAGTAACCTCTATAAAACTAACAAGTAACTAACACCTGAAACTTAACAAAAATTAACAAGTAACCCCTCTAACTTAACAACAAATTCTGTAAAACTAACAAGTAACTCCTAATAAACTATGAGTAACAAGTAACCCCCTAAAACTTTACAAATAACCCTTGTAAAATCAACAAGTAACCCCTCCCTATAAAATCAACGAGTAACCCCTAAAATAAGTACAATGTAATTTTAAAAAGTAATCCCTACATAATGAAAAAAGTAACTATTGTTGTATCTTCTACATTAACAAGCTCCTCCAGCATCTTCTTAGCAGCCTCCATTTCATCTGCCTTTTTTTTTTCTTTTCATTCTCTAGTAATTCTTCATAAATTGCTTGATTTCTACTCACGAATTCTTTCACACCACCAAAAACAATCTCACGACGCTTGTTCAAATTGCAGAGCATAGATGACAGGAAAATCGAAAAATTACTAAAATTAGGGTTTGATTTATATTAGAAGTAGGAGAGTTCAGCGTATATGTCGATCCTTTCTTTCCCTTAGGGAAGATTATCTTGATTTTAGTCATTATCAATGAAAAGAACAATTTAGAGGAGAAAGAATTTGAGGAGAGAGAAAATGGAAGAAGAATAGTTTGAGGAGAGAGAAAATGGAACTGAGAAAATGAGAAAACTTTGGGAAAGAAGAACCTTTTGATGTAATAAAATGAAAAAAAAGACACGTTTTTTTTTTTTAATTTAAAATAACGGACCCATTTGGTATAACGGAGTCCGTTATATGAAACGGACTGGCCACACCATGTGGCCAGCCACATATAAAAATTAATGTTTTATATTTAATTAAGTTAAACTTAAAAATATCATTCGCCAATTTCGCTTGCGTGGCATTTGAATTATTTAATTCTAAAAGAAATTAATAATCTCTTATTTAATTGGCTATAACAAAAATTTATAATCCTACCTAACGCGCTGAGAAAATTAAATCATAAGTGGCTCTTTAAAAACTCAATATATATATATTAGATTTTTAGTGTTTAGAAAGCCACAAGGGCAAGGTGAGAATCAATCTCATAATCTCCTAAAACCTAAAGAGAAACTTCAAATACTTGAGTCTTGAGATATCAAGTACAAATATATAAATACTGAAATTTGGTTTCAAATATTCCAGTGTCACAAATCCAGGAAATTGAGTTGGTACATGGATGAAACCCAGATGGCTATCTCACAAACTCGCCTCTTTCCTCCATCATCCTCTTCATCTCTCTCCTCCAATTTTCACCAGAAATCTCACTACTTCCCCAAATCCCAACTTCAATCCATGTATTCTCACCCACATTCATATAAGCCGCCTTCTTTCCCAATTTGGAAGAGAAAGAAATCTTCAATTGGGTTCATCTCTTCACTCTTTGATCATAAAAAACTATTACTATTATGATTTTAAATTTTACAATGATCCCAGAACTGTGATTGTTGTTTGGAATTCTCTGCTTTCAATGTATGCGAAATGCCGGGCGCTAGGGGATGCACTTAAGGTGTTTGATGAAATGCCCATGAGAGATTCTGTTTCATGGAATTCTGTTATTTCTGGGTTTTTGAGTAATGGGGAGTTTGAATTTGGGTTTAAGTATTTTAGGGGGATGGTTGGATTGGGTATTGGGCAGCTTGATCAAGCTAGTTTTACTACTGTTTTATCAGCTTGTGATGGGGTGGATTTTCTAAGGGTGAGTAAAATGATTCATGGGTTGGTGATTTTAAGTGGTTTTGAAAGTGAGGTTACTGTTGGAAATGCTTTGATAACCTCGTATTTTAAATGTGGGTGTTCGGGTTCTGGGGACCGGGTTTTTCGAGAAATGGGTGACAGGAATGTTGTTACTTGGACTGCTGTGATATCTGGCCTTGTGCAAACTGGACTGTGTGAGGATAGTTTGAGTGTGTTCAGTTTGATGCGTGGCGGATTGGTGGAACCGAATTCTGTGACTTATTCGAGTGTGTTATCGGCTTGTGCTAGTTTGCAGGTTATACAAGAAGGGAAACAAATTCATGGGCTAGTGTTAAAACAAGGATTTCACTCAGATTTCTGTATTGAGAGTGGACTAATGGACATGTACTCTAAATGTGGAAGCATGGAAGATGCCTTGCAGATTTTTTACTCTGCAGATAAGCTTGATGAGGTCTCCATGACCATTGTGCTTACCGGTTTTGCTCAAAATGGGCTCGAAGATGAAGCCATCCAAATCTTTACCAAAATGATGAAAGCAGGAATCGACATTGATCCAAACATGGTTTCTGCCATTCTTGGTGTGTTTGGTTCAGATACTTCTTTGGCTTTTGGGCAGCAGATTCATTCATTTGTCATAAAAAAGAGATTTGGCACTAACCTTTTTGTTAGCAATGGGCTCATTAACATGTATTCCAAGTGTGGGAATATGGAGGAGTCAATGAAAGCTTTCAGTCGTATGCCTCAGAGGAATTCAGTTTCCTGGAATTCTATAATAGCAGCCTTTGCTCGCCATGGTGATGGATTGAAAGCCATTGAATTGTATGAAGAAATGTTATTGGCAGGAGTAGAGCCTACTGACATTACGTTCATATCATTGCTACATGCTTGTAGTCATGTGGGTCTAGTTGATAAAGGCATGAAGTTCTTTGAATCAATGAGCAAATTTCACCATATTAATCCAAGAATGGAACATTATGCTTGCGTCATTGACATGTTAGGAAGAGCCGGACTTCTTAGTGAGGCTAAAAAATTTGTAGATAACTTACCTGTAAAGCCAGGAATTCTTGTATGGCAAGCCCTGCTTGGTGCTTGCTCCGTCTGTGGTGACTCTGAACTGGGAAAATATGCTGCTGATCAATTGCTTCTGTTAGAACCTGATAACCCTGCTCCTTATGTACAGTTGGCGAATATATATTCAGGTGAAGGGAGTTGGAGAGACAGAGCTAGGACTATAAAGAGAATGAAAGAAGTGGGTGTATCTAAGGAGACTGGTAAAAGTTGGATCGAGATTGAGAGGAAGGTTCATAGCTTCGTTGTATGTGATCAGATGCATCCGCAATCTGAGACCATTTATGCTGTCATTGCAGAATTGTTCTTACAACTGACTGATGAAGGATACAAGCCAGATAAAAGGTTCATCCTGCATTACACGGGCCAAAACGAAATAGACAGTCAACTGGAAGCAACTAGTAGCTTGCAATCAACTTGAATGGGTTTCGTGTTCTAGAAACATTTTTTGCTATAAAGTTGCTTAGACATCATCCTGATGCTAGAACTAATCTTTCAAGGTAGTTCTACCTGCTCCCTGACCCTGATGTAAAACCAAAAAATGTATGTAAAAAGGAAATTGGAGGTTGTCTGAAACAATAAGTACTCTTGTCTTCAATGACAATAACAAGGTTCCATTGGTATATCTAGACCTCATATTGGTAGAATACCAACATGAGGTCTAAATGTACCAACGAACACTTGTTATTGTTATTTATGACAAGAGTAATTATTGGCGTGCACTTCCTCTATTGAGGATAGTGAGCCCATAGGATATCGTCTATGATATGAACTCATTGTTGTAGAACTTTGCAATTTTTGCTTGAATACACGAAATATGGTGGCTCACTCGGCAGAAAGATCACTCCTTGTACTCTATTCTGTTTGATATGAATGTTCATTTGCACTAGGCATAGCTCTGTTAATCTGCCTGACAATTACTACAAGAAAAGAGGACATCCCATTGTTTTTGCACCAAAAACTAGATTGGTGCTCTTTCAATTTTACTAGTGGCTAAGTTGTTTTCTGACAAAACAAATTAGAACTGCCAAAACAAATTTAGCTAATAAATTGTTGTTGATAAAACAATACGGATTTCACCGTAGTTTACTACATTCAATCTATGATCTCTCAGTGGTGTTACGTTGCACCGTTTCGTCAAAGTTTAATACGGAAGTATACTAAGTACTTCGTAATTTCGTATGTTTTAATAATGCATTTTTCTTATTGATTAATTTATTTACCGACTTTAAGATGTCTCAAGTTCTTTACTTAAAAAATTTCTTATGATACCGAATATTACTCAACTCACAACTAAGATTAAACTCGAGTTGTGATTTTTGTAGAGACTTCAATTCTATTAATATATAGTTAAACTCGACTTACTCCAATTTTCACTATCTAATTCCCACTTCCATCCATGTTACAAACATTTTTGTTAGGTAAATTTGATGTCAGTAAATTTCTAGTCTTACCACTAACGTTACTCTTTCTCCCAAGAAAAATTAAAGACACTCTCAAAGTCTCAATGAGTCATGAATCATAATAGTAGCCGTTAAAACCAAGTTAACTGTAATTAAACGGCAATTTTGCCACCTTTTTTTTTACCTCTCTTTCCACAAAATCACAGCAAACTCTCCTCTTTCTCTCTCTAAAATCAAACAATGCAGCTCTCTTTCTCTCTCCAATTACTCTGAAATCCCTAATTTTTTTCTTTCCAGAATTCTTCTATTCACTTGATCTTCAGCAAAATTCATTTGTAGAAAATATGGTTGGTGAGTCCACTCAATTCCTCTTTCAGAATTTTCAATTTCGTTGCATTTTTCCCCTTTTCTTTTGATTTAATGGTGTGTGTAATTTTTAATTGAAGGATACTTTTAACTTTTATCAATTTAAGAATTTCTTGCTCTTGTTTTCCTTTTTGTTTGTTTGATTTTGTTTTGTACTATTATTAATGTTGTTGTGATTGTTGAATTGTCAATTTTGTTAATCGAATTAAACTAGTTCACTGTGAAATTCTTGAGTTTAAGTGGTTTTTAGATCATTTAGGGATTCGATACATTGATGGATCAAATTTAACTTGTAATGTAAGAGTAATGTATTTTGCCAACTAAAATTTGAGTTCCTAATTCATTCCACTATTTTATTAGTCTTCATGTATACCTATCAACGACAATGGTGTTTACGATTGATACAAACTTATGAAAACAATAATGGAAAATTGGGCCGTAACAACACATACAAGTGTAGCACCGACTTTGATTAAGGTCGTGTTTGGTTTGATGTAAAATGTTATCATGGAAAATGATTTTCCCATTGTTTTTCATTTTCCTTTGTTTGTTTTGTGAAGAAGTGGAAATTATTTTTTCAATGGTGGAAAATTATATTCTTAATGGCGGAAAACATTTTCCTTAAAAGAAGGAACATTTTCCTTCCCTCCTCTTTACCTCTTTTTTTACTTTCTTTCCCTCAATCTTCACATTTCCTCCCCTATTTTTAATTTCTCTATAATTTTTGATGGATTCAAACAAAGGAAAACTAATTCGTAATTGTAGTTTTCCTTGAAATTATGTTTTCCGTAAAAAATAATTTTTCATCGAAAGTGTTTTACATCAAAACAATCGGGGTCTAATGCCCTAAGGGTGCATGCAATCACATAAAATACATTATCATAGCATAAATGGTTAGAAATTGATGTCACCCTTGGCCATTATAATGTAAAATTGTATATTGAGTTGAATTTGATTTTTTTTTTTTAAAAAAAAAAACCTATTTGTATTAGTTTTTACACTTTCTTCTATCATTTGTCTAGGAACTTAAGGCCTGTTCTCTTCAGCTTATCAGTTCAGTGCCTAATTTCCTTCTCTCATAAACTATTCATTTCACCTTAGTTCAGCTCATGAGAACAGACCCTTAGGAAGGTCCACCATTGTTACCAAAAAATTGGGGCCCATGCTCTCTCATGTTAAATGAAAATTATCCTACTACTCCGTATTTTTTACCATTTTGTTTTTTCAATGAAATTATGTGCCACTATCTCCTTTGTAATCCTTTCACATATTCAACTCAAACACTATATTATACACTCCTCACATAAATTACTTTGACTTCTTTTTGTGATTTATCACTAAGAAAAAAAATACAGTGATATAGTTTTTGTTAAATTTGTCTTGTATATATTTTCTGATTGTCAACTTTTTATAAGATTTCTATATTAAAAGAAAAGATATTGATGTTTGAAATCATGCATTGACAATTATGCATAATGATATATGTAACCTACAATTAAATTGATGAAGTATATCCTAACACCTACTCTAGTAAATCTCCGACTAGAAAACAAAATTACTAAAATACCAACACAAACACTAGGACTAGTTATGACTTAAAAGAAAAGAATATCTAATCCTAAAATGGTGCCAAATATGTCGAGGAAGGCATGTTGAGAAACTGGAACTGATTCACTACTTACTAGTAAAGATAAGAAGCCCAGTGCACTATGTGAACTACTAGGCTTTTATATGCACAAGATTTGTGTGTGTTTTTAATAATGCATATAACCAACATTAAGAAATTAATATTTAATACTTAAATTCCTTTTAATTTTATGTTTTATTAATTATTTTTTTACAATATTCCCCTACTAGCTTTGACGATGTTTAATTACTAGTATGTAACAATAAATATCATTATGTTAATTATTATTAGATTTATCTCAATATAATATTGTTTCATTATTTTTTTTAATAATTTATAATGATATATAATTAAAGTTATATAAGTTGAAGTAAGTGCATGGACAAACATGCATGGTCAAAATTGCTGTACCTCCACTAAGCTTCTATCACAAATGACTAGTTGGAAAAAAAAAAAAAAAATGTTGAAAGGCTCTATAGCAATTCAATGGTTTGAATTTTCTCATCAGAAATTGGGAAAACATTGATTATTAGATTTATCTCAATAAATATTGTTTCATTATTTTTTTAATAATTTATAATGATATATAATTAAAGTTATCTAAGTTGAAGTAAGTGCATGGGCAAACATGCATGGTCAAAATTGTTGTACCTCCATTAAGCTTCTATCACAAATGACTAGTTGAAAAAAAAAATAATATGTTGAAAGGCTCTAGAGAAATTCAATGGTTTGAATTTTGTCATCAGAAATTGGGAAAACATTGCTTAATTCGGGATGGTTAGCTGCAAGATCCACTGAGGTTGACCTCACCGGAGTACAACTCACCACTACTCACCCACCTTCCGGTCCTTCTTCACCTTGGATGACCGCCGTCGTCCCCGGAACGTAATCATTCGTTTCTCTCTCTATTTAATTGATGGTTTGTGTTAATGTATGTCTAATTGTTTGATTGCGTTTGAATTTTGATGAAATGGTGGATTCTTTTGGGTTTTAATTTGGCTGGTGTTGCTGTTTTAATGATCATTGAAAAGAAAAATATAAATAATAGTGCACATGATTTGTCATGAATTTTATCAACTAATACGAGTGCCATTATAAGGAAACTTATTTAATACGAGACTAGCTGTCCGGCTTGTCCCACATTTAAGAAGAGGTAGGGTGACTAACATATATGAAGTAAGACCTGTGGACTACTACATCTGTTGTCATCAGGTTTAAGGATAAAATCTTATTGGATTTGTATAATTACTTGTTGTCTTATGAAAATAGGGCTCAATTGAAAGTCATTATTTCTGGTGTTAGTTTAATCTTATTAGAAAACCCTGAAGTGGCCAAACCTTACCCACGATAGAATACAACGCCAGATGTAGAGGCCACAATACTTGTCATGTTTAACTCCGGCAAGTTGGCGTGTCTTATCAACTAATCTAGGAGTCTTGATGTTGATTAAAAGTTTAGAATTTGGCTTGACTTATCAAACTTTGGTTGATAGATTCTCTTCTTAAAGAATGAAATATGAAAATTCTTCTGCCCGAGTTCGCTGAAATTACAATTCTTCCCGTCTAATATGAAAATTTTGTAGATTACATTGGAATGTCAATGCAGATGGAGAAGGTTTATGCTGTAGTTGAAGTCGAGTTATGTGCTTGCTGATCAGGGATGCTATGTATTGCTTTTGTGCAGGGTATTGACAACCCTGGTAGAGAATCAGTTGCTGCCTGATCCATTCTATGGTTTGGAAAACAATTCAATTATTGACATTGCTGATTCTGGGAGGGAGCATTATACATTCTGGTTTTTCACAAAATTTCCTTGTAAGCTGGTGTGTAACAGATGACTTGCTGTTCTCTATGCCACAGATGTAATCTATTTTAATGTATATTGTTAGTACAGGTGCTTTATTTGACACACTAATCCAGATATGGGCTATTTTCTGATCTATGAAGAATTGCTTTCTTTGATATGCTCATCCAGGATGTGCTATTTTTTAAATTACTTGGTCACCATTTTGTGTTTTACAAACTTTTCCAGGCTGTGAACCAGCATGTGGAATTGAACTTTCGTGCCATAAATTACTCTGCAGAGGTATACTTAAATGGATACAAAAGAGTTCTTGGAAAGGGGATGTTCCGTAGGCATTCCCTTGATGTCACCGATATATTGTCTCCTGATGGTCAAAACCTTTTAGCTGTTATTGTTCACCCGCCGGATCATCCTGGGAAGATTCCGTCTACAGGTGGTCAAGGTGGTGATCATGAGGTATGAAATTTTTATAATATTGCACACAAGTTTTATTTATTCTATACATTGATCTGAGGAATCTATTCTCTTGAAAGTTACAAAGGTGTCAGATGCTGGTATGTGTATATTTTTATTTTTTGAATGGTACTGGTATGTCTATATTGATGTTAGGTAATAGTCTAATAGAGCATTTAACCGTAAAGTTTCCATAAAATTTGTGGCAAATATTCGTTCTATTTTCTGCTTTTAATCTATATGAATGCATATGATGGTGGATCTTGTTGTAATTACTGGAACACATCAACTCAAACAAAGATTACTATAGAAGTTGCCATTTATGGGATTAGTAGAAACCAAGACTTAAAAAATAACCACATTAAGGCTTCACAAAATTTGATCCTTCTTATAATCATAAGCACCATGTAGAGAAAGAGCTGACGATTCAAGGCTACAGTCAATAAGAATTTTTTTTGCCATCACGAGCTCTGAGCTCTGAAGGGGTGTCCGTTTTTTTTTTTTTTTTTTTTAAAAAAAAACAGGATTTTCTGGGTTGGTGTCATTACATGGATATTTGTTGAGACAAGAACTCCAAAATATGCATTTTGTTGGATTTAATGTAATGTCTGCCTCATGAGTCAATGTTGCCACTTCGTTTTTTGTTTTTTGGTGGATGAATACAGATATGTACTTCATTTGACAAAGTTTCTCCATTGAAAAATATGCGACATATATAGCTGTCTGGTTATTACTTATTAGTGTGTTTTATCTATTCATAAAGCAGTGAATGTGCAGTTTTATGTTACTTCTTTGAAAATTTACTAATATATATTCACTGACCATTTCCCTTTCCTTTCCTGTCTTTGTTCTACATGGTAGATTGGAAAAGATGTTGCAGCACAGTATGTGGAGGGTTGGGATTGGATGACTCCTATCAGGTGGTGCTCACGTGAGACTACATGAAGTGTTTGTCTGGAACTTTGCTTCTCCCATGTGTTCAATTTTTTTTTTTTTTTTTTTTTTTTTTTTTTTTTTTTTTTTTTTTTTTTGGGGAGGGGGGTGGGGAGGGGGGGTGGATAGGGAGAAAAGTAGGTTTAGGGAGCAAAGCTTAGTGGAGGTAGTATTAGGTTCAACCTTTGCTCTTCTGATACTGGCTTTGATTGCAATTCAAATTATACTTTCAAAATTTACGTGCCATATAAGTTTTTTGCTAGAATGACTCATGAATAGAGCTAGCACAGCTAATATGTTACTACATTTAATGAATGTAGTATATGACAATTAATTTTCCAATCAGTCATGTTGGTGTCAAGGGGAGAAAGTTCTTATCTACAGAGTATTGTACAAGCCATCATTATTGGGTTTTTCATGTAACTGTAAAGCTCGCTTGGTTTTAATTAGCATAATTCTCATAAGTGATCTAAAAAAGCTTCCTTCTTTGCTTGAACACCTTAATCCCTTAAGTAGGTTCGACTACATGAACCAATATAAGGACTTTCCCTAGAGGTCACCCATCCTAGTACTACTCTCAGTCATTGTGGCTCATGTTAAGCGATGTGACAAAGTTTTACACTGGTTGTCACTGGCTATATACTATGTACTCATTTTAATTTGCGTTGGGTTCATGATACATTTTGCATATACATAAAAGGTTATGAATCAAATGATTGATGTTTTCTTATACAGATATCTTTTATGTTGAAATGAACAACAGGGACCGAAACACTGGCATTTGGGATGAGGTTTCACTTTCCACCACTGGGGTAAGTATTCGTCCAAAATATTTAAGAATCTTGAAGTTTCATCTTATGACTAATTATCTTCCACACCTTGGGAAGCATTGGTTTGGCAAGCTTTGTACTCCATGATTTTCTGTTTGTGAGTATAGTATAAACTTCAAAAATCTGTCCCCTATACCAGTTACATTATGTTTCTTTTCTAAACAAGTCTCTAAATTTCATAGCAGTTGGAAATATATATTTCATTATTTCAAAATGGATGGAATTAATGGATTTTTTTTTCTATTAATATTTGTAAGATTGGCCCATATATGTTTTTTAATCTATTGTATGTGTATTCTGTTTTATGTTTACCTAAATCACAAGAATTAGCAGTCATTACCAATCAGTAAGGTATTGCTTTGACATTGCACTGGGTTTATTTTTATTTTTTTATTTTTTTTATTTTTATTTTTTTTTAATTATTTTTTTTTTACTGCAAACGTATTCTATTAACTTCATATTTTAAAATTTGTAATATTGCACTTGTTCTTGTGAATAATTATGTCGAATGTATGATGTTGATATCTTGTGATCCAGCCAGTTAAAATCATGGATCCCCATTTGGTATCCTCATTCTTTGATGACTATAAGAGGGCATACTTGCATACCACTGTAGAGCTGGAAAATAGAAGTGGCTGGGTTGCAGAATGTTCTTTAAGCATCCAAGTGGAAACTGAAGTTGAGGATAATATTTGCCTGGTGGACCATCTTCAAACTCAATATCTGTCAATTCCTCCAGGAGCACGAGTGCAGTATACATTTCCTGAGGTTTGTACTTGTCTTTCAGTTTCAAAGCGGTCATCTCTTGCTATCATTCTGGTGTACTTCCCAAATCCAAAGTTGTGTTAACTACTGCTAGGTGTATAAAACATCACTTAATACAAGTCAGAGAATTTGCTACTATTGCTAGTAGTTTGTGTAAAATCTTTTTTGTGGGTGAATGCATGGGATATACTCTTTACTTTTCATATTCTTTCTAGAGCCTTATCTTTCTTTGTACTTGGCTAAGGCTGGGTTGCTTACATCTTACAAATACCAGATGTGGATCTGTTGGATCCTTGCTGGCTGGTAGCTATTCGTGTTGGAGTAGTATTTATTTATCAAATTACTCATAATGAAAGACCATTGGAAGCAGCTTAATCTAAATCTTGAGTGGATCATAATTTTTGTACATTTATTTTGACCTTCCCATATACTCTTGTGGCAATTGGTACTATACTTAGTTTATTTTGCATTTGCTAGATCCAGAAGATGATTGATTATGCTTTTATTGGCACTACTTGGGCTGGGTTCCAATTCATGTTGTTTGTTCTCACTTCTCAGTGAGTATTGTGCTAAGTCTGTTGGATCTCAAAATGACTTAACTTTTTTCCTTGACCTTGACACAAGTCCTTGCATTCCTCTGGTCAATGAATGTCATTAGGATTGCAGGAGATTTTTCAGAATGAAACTTTAGTTGTGTGGATGGAGTGAAATTCATATTTTTTTTTATTATCAAGTTAATCTGTGCTCTGAAGCCTCTATTAAATTCAAAGTGCAGATTTTCTTCTACAAGCCAAATCTCTGGTGGCCAAATGGTATGGGCAAACAATCATTATATAATGTCACTATTGCTGTGGATGTCAAAGGTTTTGGAGAATCTGATATGTGGCACCATTTATTTGGATTTCGCAAAATTGAGAGCTATGTTGATAGTGCTACTGGTGGGAGGTATGGAAACAAGTAAATTTTTACATTACCATATAATTCATGCAGTCATCCTTACATCATTATTGTTTACAGGTTGTTTAAGGTTAATGGAGAACCTGTTTTTATCCGTGGTGGTAATTGGATTTTGTCAGATGGTTTATTGCGGCTTTCCAAGAAGCGATATCAAACAGATATAAAGTTCCATGCTGATATGAACTTTAACATGATGCGTTGTTGGGGAGGGGGACTGGCTGAGAGACCGGAATTTTATCATTTTTGTGATGTATATGGTTTGTTGGTAAGTTTTTCTCTTTAATCTTTTTACTCTGGTTCTTTCCTTTGGAGTGTTTGGTCTGTGAAATGAAATATACTTGATTTCATGCATTCTTTATATCTGATTATCTTTCTATTGTATCTTTGTCCCCGCACCTAATGATTTGATTAGTCTCTTTGGAAGATAAGTGTGCTTTTGACTGTCTATTTGTAGAATATATGCTGAGCTCTTTTGCATTGGGGAAAATCTTTCTGGTATATCTGGAGACTGGAAAAATGATAGTAGTTTTGGATGTGAATTTTATAAAAGGGCAATGGAATGAGATATTGACTGTTTAGTTATGTTGTGCCTTTGTAAACGATTTAAAACTTTTTGTTCTACATAAAAATATTTTGTAACATGTGGTTAAAATTATATTGTGACATATATTGCTATGTTGCTGTGCTAGCCATTATTATTTTATTAAACCTATTATTGCTATTGATATACCATTGTAATTCCCATACAAGAAGAATTTGGACCTATATTTAGGTCATTACAAACATACTGGGTATTGGAAAACATATCCTTGATTATAATTTGAAAACATATTAAAAATAATAATAATAACAACTAGTGGGAAGTTTCCAATTTGCCAATTAACAGTATTATATACTTCCTCCTTAATTTTTTTTGTTTACTTGCAACTTTTATCTTTAGAACTATTCACATATGCTACTAGTACTACCTTTGATAATTTATAAATTATAATTAAGGAAAAAAAAACCAACATGATCTATTCTTGTAGATTTGTCTTAATTTATACTTTTTTTTTTTTTATGCAAGTTTTAATTTATACTTTCATATTTTAATAATCTTTACTTGTTGAAAATAAGAGATATAAATGATTGAATAATGCATTAGCAAGTGTGAAATGAGTGTGTTGCAAGTAAAAAATAAAAAGGGGAAGTATGATGTGGAATGCTACCTATAATGGGTTGGTTATTCCCAGGGATGAAATGAATTATACTTCCTTCGTTTTAATTTACTTGCACCATACCATTTTGGCACACACTTGAAGGAAGCTTTTAGGACTAGGTAAACATACAAATTAATTGAAATAATTTTACCACTTATAAGAAGAAAGTCTTCAATTTACCATTTTTTAATCATATCCTCAAATAGCATGCCAAAAAATTGTGTAGCAAGTATAAGAAATCAGTGGAAGTAAATAATTAAAAAAAATTCTTCAATGATGTGGATCATGGGTGATAGGCTTGTTGAATCGGGCTGTAGTGTGATGAAGAGAGGATCATAAAGACATGTGACATGAAGAAGAAAGTCTTCAATTTACTTTTTTAATCATATCCTCAAATAGCATGCCAAAAAATTGTATAACAAGTATAAGAAATCAGTGGAAGTAAATGATAAAAAAAAGTTCTTCAATGATGTGGATCATGGGTGATAGGCTTGTTGAATCGGGCTGTAGTGCTATGAAGAGAGGATCATAAAGACATGTGACATGGATTTACGTAGTACATTATATCTAGAAATATAATCCATCATCATTTTTAAAGTTGTGAGGATCTTAGAATATTTTTGTTGGAAAAAAGTTTATTTACGTGGGATAAGGAAAAAGATAGAGAAAAATATAAACCATGAAGAGAGAGTAGCGCTTGGACAAAGTCACTTCAGCCTTCATGCTATCCCCCTCTTTATGTTCTTTAATGTCTCTCATTGTCTTATACTTCAAAGGAATCACTGATTTTCTGGTAGGGATTTATGAAGGTTTCTGTTTTATACTTTTATGTGGTTGTTTCCTGACTTGGGTCCTGTTTACTTCACCTTAAAGAAATAATATTCAGTAAGTAAAAATGTTTTCAGTTCAGTAACTTTAAAGAAGAAGTATGATAGAAAAGCAGTAAAAATAATTTTAGTTCAGCAAAAATAATTTCAGTTCAATAAAATTAATTTAGTTGAGTAAAAATAATTTAAGTTCAGCAAAAATAATTTCAATTCAATAAAAATAATTTCAGTTCAGCAAAAATAAAATGAAGTTAAAGGGGCCTTAGTGCCTGTTTTCATTGAGACCTTATCTTTTACAAGGATAGAAGTATAGAACTGATATACAATATTCTTGATTCATGATCATCAGTGTGACAGGATTCTTTTTCTGACTTTCCATGTTTGACAATGTAAAACTTTGAGCATTAATATCTTTGATTATGTATATGTAAAATTCATAAAAATTTGATATTTCAAAAATACATATTGTGACATATCATAAACGAAGGTCAAAGTGTGAGTAGTTTCTAAGTAGTGCCAAATTCAAAGTTTGACCATTATAATTAAACGGATGAGTATGTATTTGCAGTAATTGATTATGTTGCAATTGGAGAATGTGATTGCATCTTGTAGTGAATTCATCCCTGCTGTAATTTAATTTGACAGGTGTGGCAGGAGTTCTGGATTACTGGAGATGTTGATGGACGAGGAGATCCTATATCTAATCCAAATGGTCCCTTGGACCATGATCTTTTTTTGCTTTGTGCTAGAGACACAGTGAAGCTCCTTAGGAATCATGCCAGTCTTGCATTGTGGGTTGGTGGAAATGAACAAGTCCCACCAGACGACATTAATGCTGCTCTTAAACATGACCTTAGTCTCCATCCAGACTTTGAGCACGTCAATGGAACTTTGATGGGAAAAAAAATTGCGGTGTCTGGTACTGATCCTAGTCAATATTTGGATGGTACTAGAGTTTATGTTCAAGGGTCGATGTGGGATGGGTTTGCTGATGGTCAAGGAAACTTTACAGATGGTCCTTATGAAATTCAGAATCCTGAAGACTTCTTTAAGGACAACTATTACAATTATGGTTTTAATCCTGAGGTTGGGTCTGTTGGAATGCCAGTGGCAGCTACTATTAGGGCGACTATGCCAAAAGAAGGTTGGCAGATCCCATTATTTAAAAAACTTGACAGTGGTTATGTAGAAGAGGTGCCAAACCAAATCTGGGAGTACCATAAATACATACCTTATTCTAAACCAGGGTTAGTTCATGATCAGATCCTAAAATATGGAACTCCAAATGATCTGGATGATTTTTGCTTGAAGGTGAACTAACATCTCTCTTTATTTAATGGAGTTTTAACCAATGTAGGTTGTGGATTGACATGTCTTATTGTTGTAGGCTCAACTTGTTAACTATGTACAATATAGAGCTCTACTTGAGGGATGGACTTCCCATATGTGGAGTAAATTTACAGGTGTCCTAATATGGAAAACCCAAAATCCATGGACAGGTCTGAGGGGTCAGTTTTATGATCACCTTCTTAACCAAACAGGTGGTTTCTACGGATGCCGTTCTGCTGCTGAACCTGTCCATGTCCAGCTAAATCTTGCAACCTATTGTATAGAGGTATATATCTGATTTAAGCTTTCACAACCTTATCTTGAATTGAGCTATGTGACTGCTGCAATATACTTCCTCTGTTTTATTTACTTGACCCATAGCCTTTGGCAAAATATTTGAGTGGAGAGAGAAAGTGTAGTTGGTGCACATGGTTGTCCCCACATGCAATTTTTACTGGTAATTTAGTGAGTTTGACTGCTAAAAGCTTACCAAGTAATATGACCTTCCCAATTAGGAAAGTCAAGTAAATAAAATGGAGGAAGTATATTAATCTGTTACAGACTTACCACTGTTTGAGCTGAAATTTATTCCATACTCTGAACATGGATTTGATGTTTGCTTCTAGATGTAATGAAAGTTAAATTTCCTTTTCAGGTAGTTAATACAACATCGGATGAGCTATCTGATATAGCTGTAGAAGCCTCAGTATGGGATCTAGAAGGAACATGCCCATACTACAATGTACATGAGAGGCTCACAGTACCTCCTAAAAAGACACTGACTATCACAGAGATGAAGTATCCAGAATCACAAAATCCAAAGCCAGTATACTTCCTTCTCCTCAAGCTATATCACATGTCAGATCATGGTATTCTATCAAGGAATTTCTACTGGTTGCATCTACCTGGTGGTGACTACAAGTTGCTTGAACCATATAGAACGAAAAATATTCCTCTGAAGGTAACATCAAAAGTTTCCAGTCAAGATAACACTTATGAAGTACGGGTGAAAGTCGAGAACACCTCAAAAATGCCAAATCGTGAGAATCAGCTGAACAAGAACATTTTCTGTCTTAAAGTCGGCGATGATAGTTATGATGATGCCTTGCATAAATTCTCGCATGATACTACTGAAAACAAACTGCAAGCTAGTTTTTTCCAGAAGATTAACAGTTGTTTTCTCCGGGAAAGTAACAGGTCGAGGGTTGTTGAAATCAATGGAGCTGATGCAGGGGTTGCTTTCTTCTTGCATTTCTCAGTTCATTCTTCAGAAAAAGAGAGCAAGGGCACGGAAGACACGAGGATACTTCCTGTGCATTATTCTGACAACTATTTTTCTTTGGTACCTGGTGAGATCATGTCAATAAAGATGACATTTGAGGCTCCTCCAGGAGTTACTCCACGAATTAAACTTAATGGTTGGAATTACTATGACGGCCTTACTGTTTTGTAAATGTCCATGGAGGTAACTAGCTCTCAGAAGTGGTTGTTGCTGGTGCAAGGTTCTCTGTGAGGTCTATCTCGACTGAAAGATGTGTTGCAGTGTGTTTGAGTGGGGTGTCTGTATAATTGTCTGTATTAATTTCTAAATAATCTGCTAGTATAGTAAGTAGAACTTAAAATCATTTCTAGTAGAACTGCTTTCTAAACCTCAGTTGCATTCTACGATGTCCATCAGAATTTTAATTAGTGGACTGTTTTTTACCTTAAAAACAATGAAAACATCAAAGTTGTCATTGTGAACTTATCATTGTGTATATCGAAAACATAGGTATGTCAGACTGTTACAAATAACAATTCTTGTGTTCGGTTAGCCCTTTCGTTTTTACCATGGGGATTGCTTTTATTATACATGTGAAGTGCATCACTCATCAGCCATGGCCCATGTATATCAAAAAAAAAAAAAAAAAAAAAAAAAAAAAAAAAGAAGAGGCTGATATAGTGTCCATGCCATTGACAATTACCAAATGAAACTCATTCGGATAAAATTTGAATAACTATACTAAGATTCTGTCAAACTCTCGTGTATACACAGAAAAGTTTTCACTCATTTGGAAGGCGCTGTCAGTTAATTACAGATTTACTGAGGTATTGGAGGGAATTTTGCAGATGCAGTAGAGTCTGGAATGTCTGGATGCATGCCTTAAAACCAAGATGGTTATTTTGATATGACTCTCATGAACCTATTCATCGAGGAGAATATGCCTGCAGCTCTAGCCAACAAGGAAGGTCCCTCCTCTTCTTTTTCTTGTGCATCTCCAAAAATATACTGCATTCGATACAAGCAGATATTATTGATAAAGAACACACTTCAACAGAAAATACAATTTCGAAATGTCCCAACTGTAAATCTAACTGCATTTTCGAGTCTCCCAAATCATTTTTGTATTTCATTCTCAACTTTAAGCTGTTGGTTCAGGATG
This sequence comes from Chenopodium album, assembly GCF_948465745.1. Classification (NCBI taxonomy): domain Eukaryota; kingdom Viridiplantae; phylum Streptophyta; class Magnoliopsida; order Caryophyllales; family Amaranthaceae; genus Chenopodium; species Chenopodium album. The sequence continues at coordinate 7,808,619 of NC_137855.1, forward strand.
TCATGGTATTTGTAGACAGTCTGATGTGCAGAAACTGACCTCTAGTTCTTCAGCATCAGGACGACTGATTAGTTCTTTTGCAAGCAGATACCTGCCTGGTCTATTCTTATCATCATAGAATACCTTCCATAATCTGTTAAAAAAAAAAAATTTGCAGAAAATGAGTAAATCTGTAACAAAGAAAACTAGTATACAACAATGGTAGCGTATACTTACCCAGGATAACACCTGAACACTGCACCAGATGGGAAAGGTCTCATTGAATAAACCACAGAGAATGTTCTGCATCATATACCAGATATTACTTAATACTTGCAAATAAGGTTGAACCAGATAAGAGTACATTCATCAAACAAGTTCTATATAAACTGGAAGAGAAGTGGGTGAAGGCGTGAAGCACAAGTGACTGTAAGATTCAATCTGATACAACAGCTGTGATTTTGATTGATCTTTATGTATGGTTGGTAGTGTTGGTCAACTGAGCTAAAAATTTGAGGATGACAGAGGAGAAAAGTAAATTTACCTCAGAAAGTAGCGTCTTAACTTCCGAACGTTGAATCCAACTCCCACATCTTCACTGACAAGACGTGGATTCCACATGATGAGAGGTCTTGGCTAACAGATTTATGAGGAATTTCATAAGACAGATGCAGGTATGAGTGGAAAACCAATATAGCACAATGTATCGTACTCTGAAATTCGAAAACAACAGTTAAAATTTTCCTTACTAGCTCTTAGTTCTATCTTATTGACTGCAACTATCATCAAACTACCCAGTTCCCTTTCATTTTATCATGCAAGTAATTCAAAGTTGAGCGTCCAGACTGCAGCCCTTTTCAATCAAGTACAGCAAGACACTTAACCAATGTTAAAGGCTGGAAATGTAATTCTGATATGCTGACTCCTGTATCTCCAGAATACAGTGCATTCATCAAAGTCACAATATATGCTTTTGATGACGAATAAAAGGGGACATTACCAGTATGTTCTCAGTAAATACCAGTGTAAAATATTGTTGTTATAAATACGATCTTATTTCTTTACATCCAAAAGAAAAAGTGACTTTTGTATCAATAACAGATAGAATTAATAAACAAACAAATAACATCAAGTATTACAACTGTTTTTTGAAAAGAAAAAAAAAAAAAAAAAAAAAAAAAAAGAGCATGGCCGACTTAGCATTGTAAACCGAGTGAAAAAGGACACTATATTTTACACAGGACAATGTAAGCCAACATAAGTAGGTAAATACCGGATCGTCTGAGAGAAGTGAGGCAATTTTCTGGACATATTCCAACATCTGATAATCAGGAACCACCATAACAACAATTTCATCTTCATCTTCTACAGGCTTCCTATCACTTAAGCTGCAAGAAAATATGAGCATGAAAAGGGTAGCATAGACTACTAAGAAACAAAAAATACTACACCATAAGACAGATATTAGTAATTTGGATATAACATGCTATACCTAGAGAATCCAAAAACAGCATCTTTCCATTGGTACTTCAGAAGTGCAGCAGCTCCAGTATCCGGAAAGATTGCTTTTACTTTCTGTTCAGCCAAAATATTTAACTTAGTTATGTAGAAGAGGTGAAGAATCAGTTGATCACCGCCAAGCAACTCCAAGGTGTAAGATTTCAGTATGCCACTGAACAATTTATTTTGCATAATTATTCTTATTCTATGCTTTGGGTAGCTATAGATTAATACTTTTAACTAACCTGACATCCTGTTTCCTCAATAAGCGTATCTATGAAAACCCTTGACAGTTCCCATAGCTCAGCTTGTGCGCCTTCATCATCCAAAAATTGCAGCTGAGGTATTAACAACTCAACCTGCCAAAGGCAAAAAGGAAATTCACATTCTATCCAAAAACAAAGCCAGTTCTTATTTTCAGTTTCAATAAATAGATTTACCAAGTATAAGATGAAACAACGGATGGAACTGATGATCTACTAATTACCAGTACATGTAAGCTCTTAGCTCCTGTTATTCAAAATATAAATTGTTCTTTCTTTACTAAACCACTCGTATTTGTAAATAGGACTAATAGGAGTTGGATCTGAACTATCTGAAAGAGGGAGGACCTTTTTTGTTGCAGGACATTCAGACTATTTAGCTTTTAATTACTCTATTGTACAGAAATAAATTGTCACATTCTTGATTTCTCATAATTAAGCATATGACATGATTTCCCAAAGCACCCTCAACAATTTTTAATCCCCTCCTTAATTATTTTAAAAAAGGGAAAATCAGGAAATTTAATCAAGAACTAAAACTAATTGAAAAGGCAACAACTCTTTTCTAATACTGAAGCACCTACAATGGCCCTTGTTCCACCAGAATCCACGAACGAGGCACTAGCTTGACCGGATTGTCGAACTGCACCCTCCAAGTCAGAAGGCAGGCAACTGTCAAATAATTTTAATTACATGGCCATCAATACACTTCAGCTATGAACAGAAAATATGCCAATTAAGCCGAGGACTATACTTATTATACTAGTAATTGAACAATCATGTACTGAACATTTTGGCATAATATCTACTCATCCCATTTAACACAAATTACAGCATTCAAGTGCTTAATCTAAATTCAGACATGAAGCTCCATAATATAATCCCTTAATTTCAAGCATGAAAATTAAACCAATTGGGAAAAATGAAACTGTACAAATAAACTGATCATTTCAATTTCGCCAATGAAAAGGTAAGATGCAATTTTTATCAAAGTAAAACAAACCACAACCTTGTAACTTGAGTTTTACCAATTCAATTTTTCACAAAGACATAAACTTTGATCATTAATATCTTTGATTGCGCTCGATTTTTTCACATAACACCCAATTCTCCCCGTATTTCACACACACAAAACGAATAATTTTCTCCATTTTTTTTTTACAAGATCAAAAATTCTAATAGCAACAAAACAAACAATCAGAAAATCAGTATAAATAGAATCTCACTCATCATCTTCTTCTTTTATTTCTTGATCAGGGGATTCTTCAATTTCTTGAACTTCTTCTTGCTGCAACTGTACTGGATTATCTTCACTACCCTCAAATTTGTCAAATTTAGCATGAATTTTAGTTAAAGAGAGTGAAAGATTTCTGGGAAATTGAGTTCTGGTGGATCCATTGAGAAAGGAGAGAGAAATTGAAGAGGGAAATCGAGTAGTCAAGTTGGAATTACAGGAAGAAGAGGAGCAAGTATGGTGGTAGCTCAACAAGCTTGGTTGTGAAGAACTGGCCATTGATTTGGTTCTGTCAGATTCTGCTTATCCTAACCACATTACCAGAAAATATCATTGATAAAGGTGAAGTCTGTTTTTAATTGTTTTTTTTTACTAGATGAGCCAGGATTAGAGTTGTGCATGAGGCGAGTTGGCTTGAAAATGGCCTCACTTGGTGCGAGCTTACCACAAGCTTGAAATGGCACGAGAGACACACTTGTGGGTCATGTGCCGTGTTGTCGTGCGCCCGTTGAATTTCAATATTTGATACAAGCTTGGAATAACACTTCCTTTTTGTTAATCATTTTCTAAAATCACTTTTTAAGTACGAAGTACGCTAGCATGACACGTGGACTTGCATGACTCGACCTGTGTCTAGCTTTCGCTAGTATTAAGTGTGCTCAGTATGACTTGTTTAGTTCTAGAGTCATATTTAATAGAGTTGATATTTAAGTATAGTTTGACCAAGATATTTATAGTTTAATTGATAACTTCTTTTTTGGGGTAATTTTACTAATTTAGAGTTGCTTTTATAATTTTTTTTTATTCATTTGATACAGAAGCATTGTCTCAAATCGGAACATTTTCCAACTTAGGACTTGTTCTCTTTAGCTTAATTTCAGTTCAGTTCAGCTCCAATCAATTCAGTTCTGTTCCTAATTTCTTTCTCTCATAAACAATTCACTTAAGCTCCAGTTAGTTTAATTCAGCTCCAATCAGTTCAGTAAATCAGAACAGACCCTTATGACGATGCACTCGCAGTTAGTCAAATTTTAGCTCAAAAATCTATCACCATGCTTCTTTTTTCCATAGCGGAAAAATTATTGTATGGTCTTGACTTTCATTTTTATCTCCCCAAACAATTAGTAAGTCATTTATAAGACTATATAAACATAAAATGTTATTAATAAATACTCCATTCTTTTAAAATAATTAGAATAAAAATTAAAATTTGTCCGAAACCATATAATTATAACCTGGGGTATGCAACACAATTTAGAAATTCCTCTTGTGAATTAGTAGTTTGTATTGTACATGAGACACCATTCTTTTAAAATAATTAGAATAAAAATTAAAATTTGTCCGAAACCATATAATTATAACCTGGGGTATGCAACACAATTTAGAAATTCCTCTTGTGAATTCATGAAAGTACCTTGTACATTTTTCGTCTAATACTCCATATATTAGAAATCCTTTTCGTGAACCGTGAACACTAGAAGGCATCGTAATGATTATTTTTCTTACCTTTTTTTTTTTTTTTTTTTTTTCAAAACCCATTTCCACAACCGGGTCTAGTATCGTCATAAGCCCAACCCAAAGAGAAACTAGACGCTCCAAAATCATAAAAGTAGCCGTTGTATTCAAGTTAAATGTAATCAAACGGCTCCAATTCATCCTCCTTCAAATTTACAACTTTTCTGACCGTTTGAGATTTCGCCATCTTCTTCCTTTCTTTCACAAACACCTTCTCTTTCTCTCTCTAAAATCTAACTTTCAAGCTCACTTTCTCTCTCATATTCTCCTCAAATCCCTAATTTTCATTTTCAGAATTCTTCAAATTACTTGGTTTCAGCATAATTAATTTGTTGGAAAAAATGGATGGTGAGTAGAACTCAATCAATTCATCTTTCTTAATTTTCAATTTCGTCGGAATTTTCCCTTTTTTTTCCCTTAAAATCATTCGAATTTCACTTTATTTTTCATTTTTATCCGCAGATCAAACTGTAGAAATCGTTCGGGAAAATGGCGACGCAAACTCGTTTATGGAGTCAGCAAATGCAACACCACATGCTCAAAACGGTAACAATTTGATATTCTGTTCTTATGTTTTAATTTTAGTTTCTTTTCTATGATTTTTTGTAGTATTTTTGCTGTTGTTGTTGTTGTTGTTGTTGTTGTTGTTGAGGTTGTTGATTTCAATTTTGTTAATCGAGTAAAACCCTAGGTTTACCGTGAAATTCTTGAACTTAGCGAGTGTTTGTTAGTTGGTGAAATTGGGTTTCTTGATTTCTTGATCATTTAGGGTTTTGGATGAGATGATGTTCGTTTCTTGGATTTTGCACATTTTTTATGTTCTTCATCAATTTTGTAACATTTGATTTTAGGGTTTATAAAGATCTCATTTCACCGGAACTGAAAATTTTCTATACTGTTGAATTAGTTGGGAATCAATTAAGAATAATTTAGGAAATAATTTTGTTCTATTGCATTGTGTCGTGATTATTTGCCCTTTTTTGTGTGTTGGTGGCGTTGGCAGTTACTTGCTGTTAAATTTGTTTCATAGTTCATACAATTGCTTGAAAATTTAATAATTGTTGAGAAAAAATTCATGATGAATGGGAAATTGGTATAAAATTGTTATGCATGCCAAGTCTGAAGAGCTGTATATTAGTACTGAATTTAGAATTATCTTGAACTTTCAGATAGAGTGGAGGAAAATACGAATTCTACTGATGTAAGCCAATATTTGAACGAATCCCAAGCAGTTTCAGTTGATGAAGAGCCTAAGCTTCCAACACTAAAGAAAATCAATGATCTAAGTAACAAAATTCAGGTGAACTTCAATATAATTATTATTTTGCTGTGTCTGTGGTTGTTAATCTTGCTTAAGATGGAAAGCCTTATTGTGTGATTGTTAGACTTTGAGGAAGGAGCATAAATCTCTATCAGCCGAGGTAAAGGAGTTAACGAGCAATCAATTTCCCGGCTTTGAAGTTTTGAATACACTTCAGCACCTAAGTATGTGCCGTTTTATCTCATTCTTCAATTTGTCAATTATGTTGTTGTTGTTGCTTTTTTTGCTAGTCAGCTTTTTAATGGGGTATGAACTGCTGTTATAAGGTGAGGAGCATGAGCTTTTGAAGAACAAGTACATGGAAGAGTCTGAGCTTCTAAAGAAAAAGTATATTGAAGAATATGCTGAAAGGAAGAGGCTGTACAATGAAGTAATTGAGCTGAAAGGCAATATTAGGGTCTTTTGTAGATGCAGACCATTGAATCAAGATGAAAGGGCAAGTGGGTCGATTTCTGTTGTCGAAATTCCTCCTTCCCAGGACCATGAATTGAATGTTACTTGTGCTGATTCTTCAAAGAAACAATTCAAGTTCGACCATGTATTTGGGCCCCAAGCTGACCAAGGTACCTGATCGCGTTGATTGCCTTTTTAATAGTGAATTTAGCTTCAGGGAGCCAATTACACTTCTTTGGTGTGTCATTGACATTGATATTTGACTTTGCAGAGGAGGTCTTTGCACAAACTTCTCCAATTGTCACTTCTGTTTTGGATGGCTACAACGTTTGCATATTTGCCTATGGACAAACTGGAACTGGAAAGACCTTTACCATGGAAGGCACACCAGAGAATAGAGGGGTTAACTATAGAACTTTGGAGGAGTTATTTAGGATTGCTAATCAGAGAAGCGGTACTGTGAAATACGAACTATTTGTCAGCATGTTGGAGGTCTACAATGAAAAAATAAGGGACCTCTTGGTGGAGAACACCAGTGAACCACCTAAGAAGTAAGTGATTCTTAAAACAGAATGTCGAATACTGCTTGATTACTTAAATTTGTAGGGAGTGTAGCTAGGCATGACTGATGCTTAAATATGCATAAACATTCATGTGGGAATCTAGCTACTGATTCTAAGATTGTCAGCACCAATTGATTTTAGGGGTGGCTTACAATAATCAAAGCTAAATTCCATATATCCTTAGAAGGTGTTCATGCTTAATTCTGGAATTGTCACTTCTGTCACTTTTCTCCTTTGGCCTTTGGTCTTACATGCTTAAGCATCGATAAAGGCTTCACCACTACTTATGCAGAATTTTCTTAAAGAACTACAGAAATTTAATAGAGTATCTATTTATCTAAAGATTGGCTAGGCAGTTGTTGACTTTTTGTTACCTTGAGTTCTGACGTGACTATGATCAGTTCATAACATCTTTAACGTTCATCCTTGCATTTTAGCCTTTCTATACCTTTGTTAAATCAGCTGTTAAATGGAAGCTGTTAATTTTGGTTCATGCAAATGTCTTAGTATGGAAGGCTCACTTGTATAGGGTTTATAATGTCTAAGTGTTGCATTTTGTTTATTCAGGTTGGAAATAAAACAAGCTCCAGAAGGAACACAAGAAATTCCTGGGCTAGTTGAAGCTCATGTTTATGGTACAGATGAAGTATGGGAATTACTCAAGAATGGGAGCCGAGTGAGATCTGTTGGATCAACCAATGCTAATGAATTCAGTAGCCGTTCCCATTGGTAATTTTTCTCTGATATAATTGAATGCTACCCTGTTATTGTCTGCAATGTTGCATATGTCTGTCTTTACACTCTGAATGTTATATAATGGACTCCTGCAACTACATTAAATAATGCAATGATGGTAGAAATATTGGAGCAGCCATTCTGTGGAATTAATTAATTTTGCCACGCTTGTAGCTTGCTGCGGATTACTGTGAAAGGGGAAAACTTAATGAATGGACAAAGGACAAAGAGCAACCTTTGGTTGGTGGACTTGGCTGGAAGTGAGCGTGTTGGAAGAATTGAAGTTGAGGGTGAAAGACTGAAGGAATCTCAGTTCATCAATAAATCCCTCTCAGCTCTTGGTGATGTCATCTCTGCTCTTGCAACTAAAACAAACCACGTTCCATACAGGTCGATACATGTTTCTATATGCAGATTTTTCTAGACATTCAGCGTGTTTTTGAACTTCATCGTCTTAACTTAATTGTTGTTAACTTTCAGAAACTCAAAACTCACCCACATGTTGCAGAGCTCTTTAGGTAAGATACTTATTAAACTGAGTTATGGCTGTTTCAAAAAAAAAAAAAAACTGAGTTATGGTTTACTTTTCTCATCTTACCCATCTCTATGATTCAATGGCATTGCAGGAGGTGATTGCAAGACCCTGATGTTCGTCCAAATTAGTCCTAGTGATGCTGACGTGGGTGAGACTCTATGCTCCCTGAACTTTGCTAGTCGAGTCAAGGGAATTGAATATGGTCCAGCCCGCAAGCAAGCAGATATCTCTGAGCTCCTCAAGTATAAGCATCTGGTATGTTTTTGGGGAGATATTTAGCTTGATATTGATGTTCAGTCTTGCATGCAACTTATGCTTGTAGTCATTTTTAACAGGCTGAGAAGTTAAAGCATGATGATAAAGAAACAAAGAAACTGCAGGATAGTGTGCAATCTTTGCAATTAAGGCTTTCTGCCAGAGAGCATATCTGCAGAAGTCTTCAGGAGAAGGTACTTTCATATACCATTGATATGCGTGATATGTATTATGTATTCCACACCAAGCATTTTTCTTAAGAAAAATATCTCAACAGGTGCGGGATCTTGAAAATCAACTGGCGGAGGAGAGGAAAACTAGACAGAAGCAGGAAAATAGGGCTGCTGCTTCTATCAGGCAACCAAGACAGGCACAAAAGACCACAACAGAGAGGAAGCCTCCACTAGGTCCTTCAAATTCAAGGATGCCGTTGCGAAAGATAAGCAATTACATGCCCCAACCATCACCTGTCCAGGCAAAGAAGACTTCTACTTTCTCTTCTCGTTTCTCAAGTTCATACGATGGTAAAGAAAACACTTCGAATGGATCAAATACAAGAGCCATGAGGGGGCCACGAAGGATCTCCGTCGCTGTGAGACCATCAACCGAAACAATGGCACCTATGCAGCCCAGAAGAAGGGTCTCCATGGCAACACTCCGTCCTGAGTCAAATTACCATCAAACACCTCTCAGTAAGTCAAAACGCGAGAGTGCATTACCAGGGCCCTCATTTTTCAGGGAGGCATCAAGGGTAAGGCGATTTTCAAAGCCGTTTTCTCCTCTGCCCTCTGTGGAAGCAGCAACACCTATGAGCAGTAGGAGGTTTATGGCAAGCCCTCCTCAACAGGGTTCGTGGAGGCCGAAGCACCCTACCGTGGTTGCCCTGCAGAAAAAGCCAGTTGTTTGGAGTCCTTTGAAGTTGCGAGGCTTGAAAAACTTCCGGAAGTCTATAGTATGATACCCTATGATGTGAAAATATGCATTTATTTCTCTTTGTTAACTGCAATTCGTCACCTACATATATCCTTGGGTCTTCCAAATCAGTAGGCTGTACTTAGATGAAAACTAATGAATAGAGATTTTAAGCTCAAATATGCATAGTATTTTTTTACTTTTCTTGTAACATCAGTGTGATGTTTTGATTAATTTTCCTGTCTTACAATATGTTAATTTCAGAAATGTTTAGTACGGTTTTATATGCTAATGAAATTCACTCATGTCATTTTTTAAGGCTATGTTGAGATGAATTCATGAAAATTTCCCCTTCAATTGTGATAATGAAAATTTCCCAAGAACTAATGGTTACCAAAAACTGTAAATGCAAGGATGACTCATACTTGATTGCAAAATTACTCCTCAAACATTGTATTTTATTATTATTATTATTATTATTATTATTATTATTATTATTATTATTATTATTATTATTATTTTGACAAAAGAGCTAGGAAAAAACTAATACTGAAAATACAACAACTGCCTACGACGAGCACACCCCGCCAACCAGTGAGCTGGTGAAACCCAAGTCCGAGGAACTTTCCGAATCTGACACACCAACAGGGAACAAATGGCATCTCGCAAGTCTTGAATGAGCCACCAAACCGAAATGTCTAAAGACCCTCGAGATGAGAGAAAAGAAAGGACAGCAGCACAATCCGGATGAATCCGGATCTTCAAAAACCCCTTGCGCACTGCAAATTGAACCCCCCATAAACAGGAATGTAACTCATAATGTAAAGCAGAACTCGCCATAAAAGCTCGACTCCCACCACCCAGGACCTTCGACGAGCAGAGGTCACGGATAACCCAGCCTGCCCCTGCTCTATTTGAACATAAGTTATTGGAGTACTAGAATAATTGAAGGCGGAATCATTAATTAAGAGTGTACTTCCAATACCCTAAATTCACATGGTTCTCCAACCTAAATCTTGGGTCAATTAAAACAAAATCGTTTATTGCTCATTGTTTTCTCATACGGAGTACGTTTTAATGATGTGTGTGTACAACATATCCCCATTATTTGCTTGTGTAGTTTATGGTATTATTATGTTGTTTTGATAAACTAGATGTGTTCTTGGTGCATTGGTTAATCTGATGCTATTTTATGTCTTGTAACATTCAACCAAACTTGTGTTCTATGTAAAACTTCTTCTCTCTACTTTAATTAGTTGAACATATTCGGAGTAAAAGGTGATGCACATTAAAGTTGTTGCTCATCTAAATTTAGTGTTGAAGATGATGCACACCAAATACCCCTCTCAAACCCTCCCTCTGTCCCTCATCATCAAGTAAACCAGAATTTTTGCTCGGCTTCCTCACCCCGTATTTTAGCTTCCCTCTTTAATTTACTGGGATCTGCTGAGTTGACATAATATTATTGGTGGTGTTCATATTCCTTTTATTTACAAAATATGCATCCAGTCTTTTTCGAATTTCACTATTTAAGATTTAAGATTCATCAATATACAATTGAATAAATACAGTTGATTAAGTTGAAAAAAAAAGGTTTTGACTATAATACTCAAGTACTATTAAAGCTTGGTGACCGTTAGATTAGCTTGGCAAGTGACATTGCGCCTCACAGATGCAAAATTGACGGCTATAAGTTGGGTCCATTAGGACCACTCCTAATTTTAGTTTCTCGTTTAAAGTTTACACTCAACTCCCAAAAATAAATCTAATTTAAATGTACCCAAAAATAAATTCGACCGTTGGAACCAAAAGAAAAAGAAGCCGTTACTCTTCTTCAACCAAAACCCCCCAATTTCTTTCAACTTTCTCCCTCATCATCAACTCATTTTTGTAGCTCCAATTTGACTTTTCCCAACTTTAATTTCTAGAGAGATAAACCTATTCCTTGAAAAATCACCTTTTTTTTTTAATATTTGAATTTTAAAAAGATTTTTTTTTCTTTTATTTGAGAAATAAAAATGGTGGCAAGAACCCCACCAAAACAGAGGAAGATAATGGTGGCTCCTCCATTAAGCCCTACTCTTATCAGAGAAACTGTTAAAAAGGTGCAATTTTTTTTGTTCAAAAATTAATTTTTTTGATTTGATTTTGTGGGTTGTTTTGATTTTAATTTTCTCTTTATTTGGTTAATTATTTCTTCATTTATCAATTATTTTTTGGTGTTTGATTTGGATAGGTGGATCAATGTATGGAAAGATTGCAAGAACTTCAATATACAGTTACTGGAGGAAATAAAGTGGTTGCTGGTGTTAAACTTAGCCCTCGTAGTACTAAAGCTTACTTAAAAACTAGTCTCAGATGCAAGCAGGAATCGATGAGGTAAATTGCGCTTTTTTCGCATTTTTTCGGATTTAGTTGTCACGTTACGAGTTCAAATTATGCTATTAGCGTTTTACAGTCAATTACTTCTGTTTGAAATCTGGGTTTAGAGCCGTTGTTAAATATTGTTTCGAGTTCAAAATTGTAGGAAAATGTATTAAATTAGGGGTAAATTTGGTGGGATTAGTACATTATTATATGTATTTTGATTAGGGTTTTTGTGATTTTTGCAGAATTAGAAATAATGGATCAAAGAAATCTCCAACTGGGAAATTACAAGCAAATGTTTCAGGTAAAATACTAGTATCATCAATTCATCACTTGATTTGCTGATTTTCTTTGATTAAATTTGATGATAACTTTTGACAAATTTGATGAAATTAATTACAGGGGAATGGAAAAGAATGTCATTATCAGCAATGTTAGTAGGAGAAACAGTAGCAGAAATCCTGGAATCAAGTAAAGTAACAAGAGAAATTATGAGGAATTCCAACATTGATGATCCTAAAACACCTGTACCTCGGAAACAAAGACCGAACCCCGAAAAGACACCCCTCGAAACCCGAAGGAAGAGAGAAAAACAGCATCAATTCCGTATCATTCGAGCAGAATCGAGCACCCCGTCTGTTCGAAGAGCTCGATCGAGGATCAATTTCAGGGTTTCGCCGGAGAAAAGACCCGAAATCGATAGAGTAAACATAAACAGGGTATCACCAAAACAGAGTAGCATGAGATATAATGTGGCAAACAGAGTATCACCAAAACATAAACCTTGGGCTAAAAAAACTGTTCTTTTCCCAAATCCTCTGTTTCATTCAACATCACCCACTTCACAAAAGCAGCAAATTAGCAAGACAAGATCTCCATTAATGGCGAAAAAGAGGGAAACTCCTCATAAATTTTTGGTTAAATCCCCTGTGAAAATCAAAAGCCCACAAAAGGGTTTCACCTCTGTTTCCCCTGTTTCAAAGCCTGCATCTTCTGGTAGGAAATCGCCCCCGAAACCGGCTTCTTCAATAGCGTCAAAGCTAAGGAGATCGTTATCGCCTTCGAGGTTGGTGAATCGATTCGTTTCTCCATTGAAGGGAAGAAGGATTTCAATGAATAGTAGTCATGATGGGATGATGATGATGAATGGGGTGAAACAGAGGCCTCCTCCATTGATGATGATGCCAATGAGATTTTCTACTCCCAAAAATGTTGTTGGAGTTGCAAATTAGTGTATGATTTAGTTCTCTTGAAACAATATCTTATGTTTCTATTATTGATATTTTCTCAATGTCCAAATTGATAATATTGTGTTGATTCTTTCAGCTTATATAATACTTCATTCACTTTTTTTACTTTGTATTAGATGAGTTGGATCGTCTTTTTTTAATTAGTTTATGAAAAACATAAATTAGTGTATGATTTAATGACTATTCGTCTGAAAGAGAAGGCGAAGAAAAAAGTTAGACAAGAAGAACCGAGGATAAGATGGTGGACCCTAAGGGATGCAAAGGCTAAGGTTTTTACAGAAAAGGTAATTGAAGAAGCGGATTGGGATGGAGAGGTGGATCCGGACATGACTTGGTTACGAATGAAGAACTGTTTCCTAAGAGTGGCCAAAGAGGTCTTAGGGGAAGTAAGGGGAAGAACTTCGATACAGAGAGATACTTCGTGGTGGAATGAAGAGGTGAAAGCAGTAATTAAGCAAAAAAGGGAATGCTATCAAGCCTTAGGAAAATGTAGGAGTGATGAAACCTTTGCAGCGTATAAGGAGGCTAAGAGTAAGGCAAAGGCAGCTGTTCGTCAAGCGAAAGAAAAGGCATATCAGGAGGTTTATGAAAAACTTGATTCCAAGGAGGGAGAAAGGATCATTTATAAGATGGCAAAGAGAAGACAAGAGGCAAGGAAGGATATTGGCATGGTGAAGTGTGTCAAAGATAAGAACCAAATGGTCCTAGTGCAAGAGGAGGACATCAAGGACAGGTGGAAGGGGTACTTCGATGAATTATTTAATGGAAGTAATGGAGTTGTGATAGGAGATACCTCTGTGAGTGATGAAGAAATCAACATGGAGTATGTGCGAAGGATTAGGAGAGTAGAGGTGGAGATTGCACTGAGGAAGTTGAAACCTAAGAAGGCGGTTGGCCCTGATGGGGTACCGATAGAGGTGTGGAGGTGTTTGGGTAAGATTGGTATTGATTGGTTAACAAACCTTTTCAACAAGATATGGACGGCTACAAGGATCCCACAAGATTAGAGGAAGAGCACCTTGGTCCCGGTTTATAAAAACAAAGGAGACGCTCAAGATTGTTCTAACTACCGAGGAATTAAGCTTATGAGCCACACTATGAAGCTGTGGGAAAGGGTGATTGAACAAAGGTTGAGGGCATACACAAGCATTTCAGATAACCAATTTGGTTTTATGTCTGGGAGATCTACTATGGAGGCAATCCATTTGATAAGACAAATGATGGAGTTTTATAGGGTAAAGAAGAAAGATCTTCATATGGTCTTTATTGATTTAGAGAAGGCATATGACAAGGTGCCAAGAGAGATACTTTGGTGGGCAATGTTGAAGAAAGGTATCCCACGAAGGTATGTAGACCTAGTTAAGGATATGTATCGGGATGTGTCAACAAATGTGAGGACATGCGGAGGGTTGACAAAAGATTTCCCTATTACAATCGGATTGCATCAAGGGTCTGCATTAAGCCCTTTTCTTTTTGCAACGGTTCTAGATGAATTAACTAGACCATTTCAAGATGAGGTTCCATGGTGTATGTTGTTCGCGGATGATATCGTTTTGGTGGATGAGACTAAGGACGGGGTTAATGTTAAGTTGGAGCAATGGAGGCAAAGGTTGGAATCTAGAGGGTTTAAGCTAAGTCGGAGTAAGACTGAATATTTGGTATGTCGTTTTGGCAATCAGAGGGGGACAAGCAATGAAGTGGTGAGTTTGGATGGAAAGGATTTGACCATGAGTGAATGTTTTAAGTATCTTGGGTCGATCATCCAGAAGAATGGTGACATTGATCAAGACGTAACCCACAGAATTAAGTCAGGGTGGCTTAAATGGAGAGCGGCCACGGGAGTGTTATGCGACCGCAGCATTCCCCTACAGTTGAAGGGAAAATTCTACAGGACTGCCATAAGACCAGTGTTGCTCTATGGTACAGAATGTTGGGCTTCTAAGAAAGAGCATATTAAAAAGATGGAGGTTACGGAAATGCGCATGTTAAGGTGGATGTGTGGAAACACTTTAAGAGATAGAATCAGAAATGAGGTTATTCGCAAGAAAGTAGGTGTGGCAGACATTGCAGATAAATTAAGGGAAAATCGTCTGCGTTGGTTTGGACATGTAAGACGGAGACCCGTGGGTGCACCGGTGCGAAGAGTGGAAGAGTGGGATCATGGAGGGATTAAACGAGGAAGAGGGAGACCAAAAATGACTTGGTTGGAAGGAGTGAGGAAGGATATGAAGTGCATGGATTTACGTGAGGATGAAGTTTTGGATCGTAAGGGATGGAGGAGAAAGATTTATGTTGATGACTACACGGAATAATCATATTTGGTTCATGTTAGCCGACCCCACTTTTGGGATTAAGGCTTTGATTGATTGATTGATTGATTGATTGATTTTGAAGGATGAAAAACATAAATATAGACCACCCAATTTTGTTTTTGATAATTTAAAATAGCAAATAACATACTCTAATTTTAGACGAAAAAAAAAGAAAGAAATTGAATCTCTCTAGTTTTCTATATGTAAAAAAAGTTTATAAACAAGTATATATTCATAATCTAATGATTAGAATTAATACAAATGTATTTTTGTTATGTAGGGCTAATGACCATCTTTCACTCCTTCATTCAGGATTTTCCTTTTTGACATAATTTACCAAATTATACTGCCTAGGATCCTTAATTTCAATCCTCCAATGCTCATCTTTGAGCTTTTCCTGTTGAGCGAGGGCTTTGAATTCGCGGAGTTTTGCATCAGCTTCTTCGGTCATCCCACAATAGTATTGCAACTCTTTTGGCATTTCATCATACACTTGCCACCACCTCGCATTCACCTTATCACTTGCAAAATTGTGATATTCCTCTCTATGCCAATTACAATCATAATCTCTATAACACGACCATGGTTTCATCCCTAAGAAGTGGATGGTGTGTTGATCATTAGGAATGAACCGCAACTCATCACCAAATTCCTTAGGAAAATACTTCATGAAATTCAATTTCACTGTTAGCCTATGCCACCAAGTTATGATCTCATTTAAATATCCTTGGTCTCCACCATTGTAAGACTTTAAAGTATAGCGTTTGCTCATAAGATGGTAAAAAAAGCACTCGGATGGCTCTAGGAGCATGATCCCCGAGTTAAATAGCCATTTATTATTAGGTGCAGCTGAAAGCTGAGGATAGTCAAAGAATCGATCAATGTTATGAAGCACAATGAAGTCAGAGTCAATGAACATGACCTTGTCATACTCGGTCAATTGCCACACCCTTAACTTGCTATAATTCCACTCATTGTAGGAATCAACCTTGGAGTTAGGACTCCTTATACGGTCAATTTGCCTTACCTTCCAGCCCGCGGCTTGGAGACCTTGTATGGAATGCTTAGAGATGGTGTGGTCCGCAAGAAGGACTAGGTCCTTGGTGGTGTTAGTTTGAAGGATGCTTTGTGCTAGAGCTATGGCTCCACATACATAAAATTCTGACGAGTGAAGAACCGTTACATAGGCTTGTCTTGGCTTGTTGGTGCTTGGTGAACTTGCCGACAATTGATCAATGTTTTGTAGATGCCTACTACCTGTATGTGTCATATCGTAGTATATCAAAATGCAAATTTATTCCAACTAGATTTTGATGATTTACTCAAGATAGTTTAATTTGAGTATACTCGGTGTATAAATTTATTTGTTATTCTACTCAATAAATTTAAATCATGATTTTCCTTATAATTAGGTTACAATTGTGATGCATGCTTAACTACATCCTATACATTTACACCCTAAAGTATTTAGGGATGCATAAACTATTATCATCCACGATGGAATGACCATGTAAAAATCAATAAATGAATATATATTAGTTGGCAAATATATCATGATTTATAAATGAAGCTAAGAGTTAGTTTTCATGACAAATTTCATTTAAATTACTATCTAAAATCTAACCAAAAACAAGTTCATATTATCATACATAAGTTAGGTTTACCAAAATGTAACCTAGCATTTTACCTAAACCTAAATAAGATCACACCAAACAACAAAGTACACAATTAAGGGAATAATTAGATATCTTAATTACCTCGAGCCCTAGCATAAGGACGAGCAAGGGCACAACTTCCTATAGGCATGCTAATCACCTCTTTCAACTTCTCAACATTAGGCTTGTATACCCAATACTCCTCTCTATGCCATATTAAATCATCACACCTAAATATCTCTACCATCGGTTCACATTTTGTGATAAACACTGCATGAACATCATTATCATCTTTGTTAATCCCATGATTTTGATCAACTATCACTCGAGCACTAGCTAGGCTAACTTGCAACCTACGAACATCTCTAATCCCCTCCTCCCAATGATTAAGTTTTCCCTTGTTCACTAGATCATTTCTACAAGGTAAACATGCCACCACCACATCTAACTCTAGATACTTCCCGGTCTCTGGCATGGGGATAGTCTCCGGACACCTTCCTTTAGGGTTCATCTCGTTAATCCACCCTGGGAAGATCTTCTTCCATGTGACATTAGGGGAGACAGACTCAAAATTTATGGTTACAAACTCTGCAATCCCGCCTAGTTGCAAGAGAGATTGCTCTGAATCCTTGAAGTTGACCAAACCCACCCTTAATGGCTCCTTAGGGTTCAACTGAGTCCTACGAATGACCTCAAGCCACTTTGGTTGTTTGACTTTGTTTGAAGAGGGGAAGGAGGAGGAGGAGGAGGTTATAGACTGTGTCTGAAGGAAGATGACATCAATGAGTTGAGGATGGGGGAGGAACACATTTAGGAGGAGTAAAGGGAAGGAGATGAAGATCAATAAGACAAGACGATATGTTACAAGTTGATGACTTGATGAAGTGGTGCAAATGGAAGAAGGTAATTGTAAGCCAATAGGCTTTGTGAAAGCACCCATATTCTAAGAAATTATGGCTTGGGATTCATTAACTAGCTAATCAAGTGAATATGTGAATTATGTAGTCGATGGAGATTTTAATTTTGTGAAAGTGGAATAAAAGTTTGGTGTGTATGAATGTAATAAGGTATTAACTAATTAAGTTAATTACATTGTGCATAATATTTTAATGAAAGGTAATTATTCAACAATAGTATTGTATATATATTTATGTGAATGAAATTTGTTAAGATGGTTTCTTTGTATGTTTATTAAGAAATATTATGTGCTTGAAATTGTTGGTTATTGTATTTGAGCTGATATCTTGATTTGGATAGATTCAAGATAGATCATTCATTATAATTTAGTGAGTTATAAGCATATTCAATTTGTGTTACCTATTGAAAAGTTTTGAAACATGTGGTCATACACTCATATGTTGATATTCACAACTCACAAGTAATCTTGTGAATAAGTATATATACAAGATTTCATCTTGTTTAATCATAGCATTTCATAACATTAACATTTTCCTATCCCTTCCAATCCTCAATCTATATATACACGAAGTATATACGCTTTATAAGTCTTTTTGTATCCTTCATGTAAGACTGTAATTTCAATGTGTGCAAGATAAAATTACTCCTCCCTCACTCCCTCCTTTTTGTGTGTGTGTCTAGAGAGCCACAAGGGTGGGTGATGAGAATTAATCTTCCCTCGCTTCCTCCTCTTGTTTGGGTGACGATTGCAGGTTTATATGGATCTAACGTTTGTGAAGGAAATAAAAAATTAAAATATACAAGTAGTAAAAATCTAAGTATAAATGAAGTATAAAACTATTAACTAATTACTATGATGTTGCATTGCTTTTTAGCCCACCAAATTATATTGTCTAGGATCCTTAAGCTCAATCTTCCAATGCCCATCAGAAAGTTTAGCCTTTCGAGCTTTTGACTTTCTATTGCGAACGCCTTTATCTTGTTTCCTTGTCATCCTACAATATTTTTGCAACTTCTTTGGCATTGAATCGTACACTTGCCACCACTTTGCATGTGCATGATCACTTGCAAACACGTGATAATCCTCTCTATCCCAATTACAATCATAATCTCTATAACATAACCATGGCTTTGTCCCTAGGAAATGGACCGTGTATCGGTCCTCAGGGACTAGACGCTCACCACCTTCTTTGTCGAAAAACTTTAAGAAGTTTAATTTTAGGGTTAGCCTGTGCCACCAGGTTATGACTTCGTTTAAATATCCTTGGTCCCCACCGTTGTAGGACCTAAAGGTGTAACGTTTGCTCATAAGATTGTCAAAAAAGCACTTAGATGGTTCTAGGACCATAATCCCGGAGTTAAATAGCCATTTGTCATTAGGTGCAGCTGAGAGCTGAGGGTAGCCGAATAAATGGTCAATGTTGCGTAACACTATGAAATCAGAGTCAATGAAGATTAGTTTGTCATACTCAATCAATTGCCATATCCTTAGCTTGCTATAGTTCCACTTGTTATAGGCATCAATCTTGGCATTGGGACTCTTGATTCGATCAATTCGTTTTATCTTCCAACCCGCGACTTGTAGGCCTAATATAGAATTACGTGTAATGGTGCGGTCTGCAAGGAGGATTAGCTCCTTAGTGGTGTTAGTTCGGAGGATGCTTTGAGCTAGAGCTATGGCTCCACACACGTAGTCTTCGGACGAGTGAAGGACCGTGACATAGGCTTCTCTTGGTGATCTTTCTAAAGCTTGAAGCTCATTTGGTAATTGATTTGCGATGGCTTGCAATTGTCTACTACCTGTGCATGTTAATTAATTAATTAGCAGTAAATCAATGATGAATCTAAGAAAAGAAAACTAAATATATGTGTGATTTATTCAATTATAGTGTACAAGTTTTGTAGGATTTTATTCTAAATTTCTTACAATTTACATATTAGTGGTTAGCTGACTTTCAAGCCAAAATTGAGTATAAACATGCATGCATGTAACCAAAATGTGATACCAGCAATTCACCAAATAAATATAATAGCATAACCAAATAATTAAATTACCTGGATTTCTAGCATTAGGATGAGCAAGGGCACAACTTCCTACATGCATTTTAACCATCTCCTTCAACTTGTCTATATTAGGCTTATACACCCAATATTCCCCTCCATGCCATAACAAATCATCACACCTAAATAGCTCCAACATAGGCTCACAATTTGCAATAAACACCGCGTAAATATCCTTCTCTTGGCTATTAATCCCATTCTCAACAACAAGATGAGCAGTTGCCAAGCTTATTTGTAACCTATCCACATCTCTTGTTCCCTCTTTCCTACGATTTCCATTACTTTCAATCTCTACCCTTTCCTCCTTGCATGGCAATTGAGCCACCACCACGTCGAGCCCAGAGTACTTCCCTAGCTCTGGCATGGGGATCTCTGGGCACCAACCTTGAGGATTCGTCTCATCTATCCACTCTGGAAAGAGTTTTTCCCAAGTGATATTAGATGAAACGGGATCAATATGTATGTGTACATACTTTGCAACACCATCTAGATTCAGGTGAGATTGGGTTAGCTCCTGATCAAAGTTGACCAAACCCACCTTAAGGGTTTCATAAGGTGTTAAGTGAGTCTCAAGAATGACCTTGAGCCATCTAGGTGGTTTGACCTTGTTTGGATAAAAGACGGAGGACTGAGTCTGAGACTGAGACTGTGGCTGTGGCTGAAGATGGATGACATCGACAAGTTGAGGATTAGGGAAGAACGCCGTACTAAGGAAGAGAAGAGGGAAGGAGATAACAAAGAGAAGAATTAGAATCAAGGGTCTTCGTTTTGATGAAGTATTGGTGGATGATATTGTTTGTTGGCCAAGCTTGGTGAAAGACATTTTTGGTGATAAATATATGGATTATGATTATTGATCTTTGTCACGTTTAGTTTAGAATTAGCTATCTAGCTAACTACTTATACGTATAGATAGATAGTGAAGGGGATTTCTTTCTTTCTTTTTTTGATTTTGTAAAAAAAATTAGAAGAATATAGTTGTTGTATGTAAACAACTAAACAAATATTTGTATATATGGTCTTGACCAAAATAAACACCCTTATCGTGCATGGTTGCACGTCTAGTTGAAGTTTTTGGTTTTTCTTAATTAGTTCCTTTAATTATTATTTTTAGGGAATAAATTTGTAATTTGGTTCGGTATTTGACTTGATTATTATTGATTTTGGGTACTAATTAAACATATCAATCAACTTCCCTTTGATGATTGCAATTGTAAGAGAAATATGAACGAACAAACTTAATCATCATGTGATCAATTGATATTTGTTATAAGATGTTATGGTCTAAATTATATACTTTTGACCACATAGTGATTATATATATTGTTGCATTGTATACTATTAGTAGGGACAAGTTTCAATTTTTATATACTACGTAATACTTGTCTGTAACAAATGAAATCATATACGAAATACTACATATGTGTACAATAAGAGTATTAACTATGATTTTTGTTGTTGATTAATATAGTTGAGCTCTCCTAGCCTAATAGTTTTACATTGCAATAACATTACAGAGTAATTATTATAAAGAAATTTTCACATTTGCTACCACCTAAAATGCCTCGCTTCAGATTTGCTACCCATTTAATTTTTTTTTTTTTTTTTTTTTTTTACTTTGCTACCACCTAAATCAGACTTTGTTAAAAATCACTACCACTTAACGGAATCCGTTAGGATTTCCGTTAAGTTTATTTAAAAAAAATTAAAAAGATTTAAAATTTTTTTTTTAAAAAAACCAGCAACCCCACCCACCCCCTCCCCTAATCTGCCACCCTCTCCCTCCCCTAATCTACCACCCTCCCCCCTTCCGGTGGCCGGCGCCTAAATATTCGGTTTAGGGTGGTTTTGGGGTGGTGGTTTAGGGTTAGGAACGGCCGAAAAGGGTAGGGGAAGGGGAGGGGGTCGATTTCGGTGGGGGAATCAGGGGAGGGGGGCCGATTTCCGGTGGAGGGAAGGGGAAAGGGGGTGGTTTTCGTTCGGGTGGGGGTCGGAGCTCAAGAACGGGGAAAGGGGGATTGGATGCGCATAGGGTGGGGGAAAGGGAGGGGGTGGGTTCGTGCGCCGGCGCCAGCAGGGGGAGGGGGGAGGTGAGGGGTGGCTAAACGGTGGAGTGGGCCCACTAACGGAAATAGTAACAGAATAAGGCATGTGGTAGTGATTTTTAACAAACCCTGTTTTAGGTGGTAGTAAAATTTAAAAAAAAAAAAAAAAAAATTAAACAGGTAGCAAATGTGAAGCGTGGTGTTTTTAGTGGTAGCAAATATGAAAATTTCCTTACTATAAATCTATATTACATTGCAATCTTATATTAGTACTTTAAGGGGGCGTTTGGTTCACGAAATATAGGTATGAGGTATGGGTTTAGAATGAATAAAACCCATACCATATGTTTGGTTGTCAAAAATATGAATTTCAAACCCATACCTCAAACCCATGAGGTATGGGGTTTAGAAACCTTGGGGGGGGGGGGGGGGAGGTGGGTTTGGCTTATTCCATTCCCTTATGTATCAAATAAAAGGAGAGAATAGTGAGATATTCCATTCCAGAATTAAACCAAACACATGGTATTAAGTATCAAGTTCCAACCCGATACCACCTTAACTCCATTCCTGATTCCAACCCCATAGCACTATGTGAACCAAACGCCCCCTAATAGGGCCGAAAGATACAAAGTAAATGTTGTGATCAAAGTCAAAGCATGCAACATCGTAAAGTTGAAAACCATATGATCGTGTATACATTTTTCAAAATCTCACACACATACACAAAAGTAAGTTTCATTATTGTTTGGACTTATAAGAAAGTTTTTGAGATCATTTAGTTCACCTTGACTGATATAAACTTACGTTTTCTACTTTAACTTTTTCGAAATTTTTGTATACATTAGTTGCGAATTGAACTCGAAATAACGTATCAATACCAAATTTGTTAACCTTATCCTTAGGGCCTGTTCACATTTACTTAATTTCAGTTCAATTCAGTTCAGTTCAGCTCCAATCAGTTCAGTTCAGTTCAGTTCCAATCAGTTCACTTCAGCTCTTAATTTCCCTCTCACATAAAATATTCATTTCAGCTCAATTCAGTTCAGTTTAGTTCAGTTCAGTTCAGTTCCAATCAGTTCAGTTCAGTTCAGTTCAGCTTAATTCAGTAAATATGAACAGGTTAGTTGAATTTATTTTTCATATAGTAATATATATATGGCCATATTTTATCTAGAAAAAAGAAAATTGGAAATGCCAAATGTTTGAGTAATTATACTATTCAAAAAAAAAAAAAAAAATTTGTGTGAGTGATTGTGAATTTTGTGTTTGCGGTTCGAATCTTAATAAAAACTAAAAATTAAAAAAATCATTTATCTCTTAAACCCTAAACCACTCATCTCTCTCTTTCACTCTCTGTCCTTCCACCATCTCCCATTTCCCACCGTCTCACAAAATTTCTGAAATTTTGATTTGATTATTTGTTAAAACTTCATTTTCATTCTCTATTATATCCGAATTCGCGACATTTCATGCTAAGGTAAGTGATTTTCTGCCCCAGTATTTTCTATAGTATGATTGATTATCAATTATTTTGAGTCTTCTTTGCTAATTTATCATTTCTTGGTGTGAATTTCCCCTTGTTTTAGTGCAATTACTCTATTTGTGAATTGTAATTTCAATTATTTGAGAACCCCAATTTATATATTGAGTTGGGTTTATGATGATTAAGTCAAAAATCTAAATGATCCCGTTTCGCGTTGATAGTGTAATTTGAACTAATAATATGATAACGAAGTTGAAATTTGGGACAGAGGAAGTATGTATTTTGTGTTCTGTTAATTGAAGTTGTTTGTGGGATGTTTTCATGTTGTTTTGTTGACGGGAAGCATTGTTGGTGTTTGTGTGTGTTGGGGGCGGGGGTGGGGGAGGGGGGTGGGAGGGGGGGAATAGCTCGGCTGAGATGAGCTTGGTGCGCAGCCGGGCATGTTTGTTTGGTACCGTATCATTCGTTGGTGTTTGTGTTTGTGTGTGTTGGGGGCGGGGGTGGGGTGGGGTGTGGGAGGGGGGGAATAGCTCGGCTGAGATGAGCTTGGCGTGCAGCCGGGCATGTTTGTTTGGTACCGTATCGTACGTTGCTGTTTACTTGAACCTTTTAACCTGGTTAAGCTTCCTAGAAAAGTGTAGAGAACTAGAGATGTTACCCTCAATAAATTAGAGGATTTAGCCATTTGAAGGTACTTGGAGATTTTTGTGCCCTAGGGGAGGTGTTGAGGAATGCATGAAATGTATTGCACAACCCTTTAATTGAATCAAATTTGGTTATGAAGGATCATAACCAGCTACTTTGTTGCTAGAAATTTGATAATTGAATCACATATCCCTAAAATTATGTGATAATTGAATCAAATTTGGCTGGGTTCTGCTTGGCGCACCGCCGGGTATGTTCGTTTGGCACCGTATCGTACGTTGGTGTTTATTTGAACATTTTAACACCTGTTAAGCTTCCTAGAAAAGTGTACAGTTGTGACCCTCAATAGTCAATAAGTTACAGGTCTTACGGGGCTGCTGCCAATCAAATGTACTTGGATATCTTCGTGCCCTAGGATATCATTGAGGAACGCATGAAATGGGACTGATTTGAGTTTGATTATGTACACATGGATTTTGACCTTTTGTCATAGATGAATTTTCCTAGGGTAGCTGATGGCTTATGTTTGAAATCCTCCAATTGAATATTGGAAGTTGTAAATAGCTTTTTTTTTTTTTTTTTTTTTTTGAGGATTGTGCTCTATGATTGTCTCAAATCGCCCCTCCATTGTGCTAAATTAATATTTAATATTCCTGTTGGGAAGTATATGGATTTCCCCATTGGAGGCTTTACTTTCTAGCGTGATGAAGGGATTATGATACTATCTCTCCCATATTTAATCTCTATGTACCTCTAAGTTTATTTTACAAAAGAATAAAGTTGGTTCCATAACAGATTTCCAGATGAACATTGCAGAAGACGGTGTTAAGCATTGATCCTCTTCAACAAGTTCCTGATTTTCTCTGGTAGCTAATAGCAAATGGAAGTTATTGAATCTATTGAAGATATATCAGTACAAGATCCACCAGAAGGGGTGTTTTCATCTGCTGATCTGAAGTGGACCAAGTTTGGCACTGCTGAGCACCATGACGAGGTAGCTAAAATTCGTTATGATCGAGTTGAAGACTTTATTTTTGGGGAGTGTTCTAATGTGGAGTTCCCTACTCAATTTCATATTGAGAGAGGAAGGAAACGTAGGAGAGGGAGCTTAAAGGAGTACAAAAGTGATGAATATTTGGAATATAAGCTGTAAGTACACTTATGTATGTTTAAAAGACTTTAAAAGTGATGAATAATTCACTTTGATGTCTAATTCTGCCTCTTGAATTGCAGGTATTGGTGCTCTTTTGGACCCGAAGATTATGGAGAGGGTGGTGATATATTACCTAGTCGGCGGTATCGCCTGAATACCCGAAATCGTGCTGCCAGACCACAGTCTATGAGAGGTTGTACATGTCACTTTGCAGTAAAGCGTTTGTATGCATGCCCAACACTTGCAATTATCATTTATAATGAGCAACGTCATGTGAACAAATCTGGTTTTCCCTGCCATGGTGCTCTTGATAGAGATGCCATAGGCCCTGGTGCTAAGAAAGTTCCGTATATTGGCACTGAGATTCAGCAACAAACTATGTCAATGATTTACCTTGGAATTCCTGAAGAGAATGTAGTGCAGAAACACCTTGAAGGAATTCAACGTTACTGTGATGCTGATGCAAAACTTGGCAGGATAGCATCTCAATATGTTCAAAAACTGGGAATGGTTATTAAAAGATCTACTCATGAATTAGACCTAAATGACCAAGCTAGTGTCCGGCTATGGGTTGAGCGAAATAAAAAGTCTGTATTCTTCTATCAGGATTCATCTGACGTTGATCCATTTATTTTGGGGATTCAAACAGAGTGGCAACTGCAACAGATGATACGGTTTGGGCATCACAGCATCATTGCAGCAGACTCGACCTTTGGATTAAAGAAACTTAGAGTAAGATAATACTTTGTATATGCTATTGTTGAAACCATTTTTTCAAAACTTCAATAATAATCTTTTTCGCGTATCTAATCCCTGCTTCCATAGAGAAATCACTGGATATGCTATTTCCATGGTACTTATCTATGCTGTTTCTTACATCCAGTACCCTTTGTGCACGCTTCTTGTGTTTGATTCAAGACAGCATGCACTCCCTGTGGCATGGATCATCACTCCAAGCTTTTCTAAGCCAGATATTTCAAAGTGGATGAAAGCTCTAGTTGGTCGAATACGTGCAGTTGATACTGGATGGAAGGTCAGTGGTTTTGTGATAGATGATGCGGCGGCAGAATTGGAGCCTATAAGGCAGGCTACTCATACTATACATTTGTTTAGGAAACCTACATATACTGTTTACTGAACCTACTGTTTACTCCTGTTGCAGGGATATATTCTGCTGTCCTGTGTTGTTTTCTCCTTGGCGTGTCCGCAGAGCATGGCTTAGAAATATAGTGAAAAAATGCAGTGGAACAGAAGTTAGAAGGGAGATATTCAAACGTCTTGGTGATATCGTGAGCAGCATTTGGAAGGGACTGGATGCTGCAGTTGCTATTGAGAAGTTCATGCAAGATTTCACTAATCAAAATGCATTCATGTTGTATTTTAAAGCTTGCTGGTTGCCGAAGCTAGGTTTGACTTGATTCTACTTCAATTCCAATTGTAAATAATAAGTTTATCTTCTTTCTTGAGCTTACCCTAGATTTCTTTATTTTGTTAGAGATGTGGCTGTCTATAATGCAGAGTGTCCCACTTGCAAGCCAGGAAGCTGCTGGTGCTATTGAAGCCTATCATATCAAATTGAAAAGCAAACTTTATGATGATTCACACCTAGGTGCATTTCAGAGAGTTGATTGGTTAGTGCACAAATTGACCGCTGAGCTGCACTCTAGTTACTGGTTGGACCGCTATTCTGATGAACATGACACTTTCAAAGATGTGAAGGAAGCGTACATAGCTTCAACGTCATGGCAACGTGCATTGCGAATCCCTGACACCGCTGTTTGCTTTCATGATAATGACGACTCTTTTGCCAAGGTGCAAAGTCAAAAGGACAATAATGTGTCTCACATAGTCTGGAATCCTGGATCAGAATTTGCTTTCTGTGATTGTGCCTGGGCTTTGCAAGGTAACCTTTGCAAACATGTTATCAAGGTCAATATGATGTGCGGAATTCGCCAGGGCTTGCATTCCATGTCCTTCCATTCATTCAAAGACTTATTAACAACTTTATTGAGAAAGCCCATGGATGATTCAATCGAACTGGACAAGGCGATGGCATTGACACAACAAATGCTAAATCAAGTACAAAGTCTTGTTAAACTTACTAGTGCAAGCGATATTGGCACTGTTGTAAATAGTCTTCCCTTGAAATGGGTTTCCAGAAAAACCAGAACTTCTGCTCTAAAACCATCAGCAACTTCAGCTCTTCTATCCACCTCTGATAGTGATATCAGCAATGCTGCTGCACAACAGAGTCAGAGAAAACGAAAGCGACTGTAGAATTTCAAATGAATTGGTGGGGATTTCTCGACAATATACTCCGTAATGTATGGTGCTCAGTTGCTGCCTTGTTTTGAATGCAGTGTTGCAGACTTTCATACCAAGGAAAGGTGACCAGTTTACCTCTTTTGTAGATCATTATACTAGCTAGTAATTTATTTGATTCTTGACTATTCCATTAGGTTTAGCTGAACCCAATTGAACTGATCATCAGACAATTAACATCTTGAAGTTTAAAGATACAAAAAAACTAGAATGAGGTTTTCATAGAAGGTACTAATTTTTCACATACCTTTTAGCAGTGTAGTTAAAGATATAGTGATGGCAGTGCTGCGAGTTAGCGACTGGTGGCTTGACTCCCCATGTATATTCTATTCATATTTTTTTGACTCTACAGATATTAGGGTTATTTATGTGACAAAATTTTGTATTTTGTTGGCGCCTATCTTGTTATATTGTAAGAAAATTGGAGCATTTGAGTACTTGTTTCTCTAATTCTCATACTCGGTATCTGTCTGTATAATGCATTGAGGTGCCTTAGTAATGTAGGGATAGTACGCTGTAAATGTGTAGTCTATACATAGCAAAGTTAGAAAGCTATCCTCTTTACTCTCATTTAAAATTTTCAATATCCTAGATTAGAAAGGCAAATTGGAGAAAACCAATTGTATGTTGGGAGCATGCCTCCATAATCCCACTGGAGGGCAGGGCTCAGTTTAATTTATTTTTTTATTTAGTATCTTATTCTTGTTTGATCTTTTAACTCATCTAATCTTATTTGAATTCATCTTATATTATCAAAACACATTTTGTGGACTCGTGAGAAATTTGTACCTATTTCTAACCTATTTTGTTTAAACTTATCTTATACAAGTACAAGTTAGAACATATTTTAATAAGTATTTTTATTAACCCACCAACTTTCATTAATCTTCCCTTCAATATGGACTTATGGAGTGCATCAACATTTCCTACACTCGGAGACCGAATTTAGACCCAAAAAACCAGACTAATTAAGGGCATGTTCTAATCTACTGAACTAAATTGAACTGAACTGTTTATGAGATAAGGAAATTAGCAACTAAACTGAAATTAAGCTGGAGAGAACAAGTCCTGAAGCTGGTATTGCATCAAACTTGTCCAAACAACAAATGTATATGTAAAAATATCTATTTTGATATTAAACTTCATCCGTTCTTTCACGTTTGCCATGTACATTTGGTACTCTGTAATTTTAATACCTCACTGACTTGGTAATTTAATAAAATTTTAATAATTTTATTGAGGGTCTAATCTGTTTTACTGAGCATTAGGAACTGAACTGATTGGAGCTGAACTAAACTGAACTGAAATTAAGCTAAATAGAACAACCCCTAAACTTATTTTATTTTTTGCTTTCACATTTTTTTTTTCTTTCTTTTTTTGTTGAAAATTAGTTTGTAATTTATCTTGAAATTAAATCACTCTTATTAACTTATTTTAGGCAAGGAAACCAAAGTTTTTTTTATCTACTCCCTGTCTCACTAGAATTTTCCAATAATTTTTTTTTTTTTTTTTTTTTTTTTTTTTTTTTTTTTTTTTTTTTTTGGGAAAGTCTTTTGAAAACTATTGATGTTAAATGGAGTGATTTTAATGAGATAGAGGGAGTATTAAGTGATGAGACAGTAATTTCTTCTGAAAAGAAATATGAACAACAAAATCAATGGCACAATCATTTTTCACTTGTATCAAGAAATACCTTTTTCTTATGCTTTTTCGGCCTTCTCTCTTTCATTCCATGAGCAAAATAAAAAAATTTCCAAAAGCATTTTCTAGAGTTAGTCATCACCAAGAAAAGTCCAAAGGAGGAGGAATAATCATTTGTCATTATACCATGATATTCCCCTTTTATCTTTAAGGAAAGCATAAAGTTAAAACAAAATTTTTAAAAAATAAAAATATATATTAAATAAATAAATAAATAAAGAAAATATTTTATTTTTTTTTAAAAAAAAGAGAGATAAGATGGAATTTTCAATTTTTGAACTAGAGAACCAAATCTATGACATGCCTTTATACCCCAACCTCAAAATGGCAAGCCTTTTGAATCACTTCAAGAATCAAAAAAATTAAACCAATTTTCGGTGTCTTAAACATTGCTTAATTATTTTGTTTTTATGGGAACTTTCAACACCAAGAGTAGAAATTCAGAGCTATATAAAACTCTAGGATTATTAGACAAACCACCACTACTCGAAGATGAATCAGAAAAACCTCCTCAAATTGTGTCACTCATAGCATCTGTTCTTGAAAGAAACATTCACAAAAATGACAAGTTATTCAAGAAGTCGAAAACTAAAGATGGTGTGACAATCTTTCATGGCTCGAAAGCTCCTACATTGAACATCAGGCAGTACATGGAACGCGTGTTCAAGTACTCCAAGTGTAGCCCTTCTTGCTTTGTTGTAGCATACATTTACATGGATAAGCTCATTCAATCCACAAATTGTTACCTTACCTCGCTCAATGCTCATCGCCTTCTCATTGCTTCGGTCCTTGTGGCTGCCAAGTTTATTGAAGACGTGTAAGTAAACTTACTACTATAATTACTACTATAACATGAATTTTTAGATAATCTTATATTTCTGTTTATGCAATAGTACATTCTTATTAGATAATACTGTTTTTTAAGCAAATCTAGTGTTAAACATTAGATATGAAGCACTATGTTGATCTTTTTTGTGGATTTGTGGTACTTTTAGTGTGTTGAACCCAAATATCCAAAAGAAACCCGAAAACTGACCTATTACAAACCCGAGTTCAGTAGACTCGAAAGCAACCAGACAGAGCGATTTGACTGGTTTCTCCTCATCCACATATGCTACCACTAGGTTGCAAGAATGTGGGCACAAACACAAGTGTTAAAAATGACACTGAAAGGAAAATAACAGTCACAAAACTGTGAAACTAAGCCAATCCATATCTGTATCACTGTATGTCGTTGTTCAAGAGTCAGACGTCGGATTTGTCACCTTATACACACTGGCCTAGTTGGCCCTATCGTCTCTTAAGATGGATAAAACTCATAAAAGTACCTGTTAATCTTTGCCAACTTGCATAATTGTATATTCTGCTGAGGTTATGAAGGTTAATCATCTTTGCTAACTTCATAATTTATCAGATTAGTCAAAACTCGAAAGTACTAATAATGTACTGTTAATCTTTGACTCCCTCTGTCCGAAAATAAATGAAAGCATGCTGCTATGAAAGAAGCCCCTTTCTAATAGTTCTGTGATTTTTCCTTTTCCCTGAAGTAATTTAGTGAGAAAATGTAATGATAAACTGTAACTATACTGTTGAAGTATGACGCAGAGAAAATTTTTATTCGAGCTGCTATTACGTGCATGAATGTCTCATCAAGAACAAACAATAATGAAACATCTTGATACTAATGCCTTAACAAAATGCAGGACTTACAACAACGCACATTTTGCCAAAGTTGGAGGCGTAAGCATATCAGAAATGAACAGGCTAGAATTGAAGCTGCTATGCAGCCTCGACTACAAGCTTCATGTCACAGTAGAGACGTTTGATCAGTATTGTCTACAGTTGGAGAAGGCAGCAGGCTCGGGAAATGAGAGGAGGAGCTGCCACAATGAACGAGCAATGCAAACCTGTGGCCTAAAGGGTAGCTGGTTGAAGAAAGAAGAGTCTAAATGCACTCCAAAGTTTGCTGGGTATACCTGTGGAGCCATATAGTTTAGCCACTTCCACACATTCAGCATCTTAAAGATATGGGATACGTGAAGTTCTTTATCCACACACACAGACACAGTTATCTATATCTTCATACCGAAATTCAAAATCTAAGACAAGTCTTTCACATTCGCCAAAAGGATGTTAATGGTATATACTTGGTGCCAAAGATATGGCAGCTGAGTAATATTTGTTAGTAATCCTCTTCATAAGTTCATATTATCCCAATTGAATTCGCAAAAATGATAACAGCTAAAAGACTCAAAGCTACAAAAGCGAATATCAGATGCAAACCAAAGAATGTAATATGATAACAAGAAAATTTGAAGTGACCAACGGATGCTTACATCAAATTTAGTTTGAGACTTTTAGATTCAGATCATATCATCTTGCTGATTGCTTGTCGATTGCATTCGCCATCAAACAAAGATCAGGTCAATTTTTTTATAAGAAATAGCTCAAGTACGGTTTAGATCAAGTTCACGTAATTCATCAGATGAGGTAAATTGCTGCAGTAAGTGTTAAAACTACCCTATCATTGAAGTTGCCCATGAAAGTTCAATTTTATTTTCAATTGGATTGCGTCTGATGATTACAAAATCTAAATTGCTACGAAAACATAACACTGCTACTGGACAGTGCAAACAATATAAAGATATATTACTAGTATTCTGGCAAAATTTTTATTGCACAGATTGTGCACACTAAAATTAAATCACTATACACTACCAGAAAACCCTTGCATCCAAGACATCAAAACCTGAAGCCCTACCAAAGATTTTAAAGAGCTACAATAGAACAATGGGTGTGGGTGTATAAATGTCTGGCATACAGCACCCATTACTAGGCCCCAAAGATGGTAGCCGAGGAGAAAGAAGTATCTCGTCTTCTCAGTTGGAGCTGCTTCTCCTTGCTGCGTAGGCACGATAAACCGCCAATCCGGCAAAAACAACACCTACTCCAACTGTAGAAGTAAAAATCACATAGCCATGTTCAGTGAAAGAAACAGAGGGAAAACAGATGCAGCATACACGCAATTGAAATACACAGTAAAACATTTAAGAAGATTAGCCCTGACAATTAAACACCCATCATCCTAGACACAGCTTTACTAAAGGCACTAGATTGAGTAGAAAGTAAATTCATTGAGCTGATATGCAGACATTCAGGACATGGTGAACCAGAGGAATAACATAATATTACTCACCTCAAGCTCTAGAAAGATTTAAAATGCCTCAGATTTGGAGATTCTAAGAAGAAAGCATAAAAGCTTCTCTGGTTGGAGGAAGTCAAGAAATAATTTTGCAATCTACAACTTTTACTGCTATCTACATTACTCAAAGATGGTTCCATTTACCTTTTTGCACAAACTTCAATGCATTTTTAGGCCTCAATATTTTACTTACGAAATGTAACAAAATAGTTACAGTTGATATTGGAAACTACACATCAAGACAAATCAAACAAGATCCCACGTGATTATGTATTATCCTATAGAATAGAAATACATCATAGTAAAAGCTCCTTTTTCATGCCATAAATAATTTATATCCAAGAAGTCCCCTTCCTTTTTAGTAGTATATGTTTTCTCAAGGTAGTAAACACAGAAACCTTGAAAAAAAGTACTTCACTAGACATTTAACTACAAGAAATAGAAGGGGGGGGGGGGGGGGGGGGGGGGGGGGGCGGGGGGGGGGGGGTTTTCCACTAATACATATAGAAAAAGTGGAGAGCACGAAAGGCACTCAACAAGTTTTATTTCCCTTCCTTTCTTCCCTTCCCTTCCTTTACTATTATTGAACCAAACAAAGCCTAAGAGTCACATGGGTGATGCAGAAAAATCGTACTACTACCCTACTAAAAATCAAGGCTATTAAAACTACCTCCGAGGGCTCCAACTGAAATAGCGGAGTTCTTGATGAGACGATGGTATTGCTTTCGGCTTCTTCCAACTTCAGTCTCAGGGATGCTCAAATGAGGACGCTCTGCTGAGCTCACAATTCTACGGAATATATTATTGAAGTCCCCCAATTTAGCACTAATAGGCACTGGGGCTTCAACACCCATATCTTGGCTAACCTGTAAAGTAAATAAAAAATTAAAAAACAAAAAAAAAAACAAAAAATCAAAAATAAAAACAAAAATTATTTAAATAACTAATTCCAAAATCCCGGTTAAAAGTCGATAAAAAAAATTTCTGCTTTTCAGATATCGTACAAGTTTGTAAGCCAGTGTTTTCAGATTGTAGTAGATAGTGTTTTTCTGAAACCTAAACAAAATTTTTAGAAGGTTTTGCAGGTAGCGCCAATGCAAGCTGCTTGTTTCATACTATGCCCACTTTACTCAAACGAAGGTTACTATTGCATATTCTACGTAAAAATATGGGTGAAAACCTTGCTTGACATTATAAAGAGTCCTAAAGTCGTTACGTAAGATCAAGGATTCTAACACCAAAATAATGGCAGTCTCCCATCATAACATACCCAAGAAAGGGCCCTGGACTGAGTCAAACTAAATTTCTCACCACACCCCCCACCCAAGTCCCCAGCCCTCCCCCACCTAAAGCAAGAATAATAAAAGATGGAAACATTGAAACGTTCATAAACTACCAAACATTTTCAAGTAGATGTAGATCTACCTTTTGGTCTTTTAAGTTTCCCTAATGGATTCTGTCGTCTTAACAGGAAGCATTAGAATTTCCCAAAATTTATCAATGATGTTCTAAAGGAATTAGGCAAATGTGAGTAGCCAAGTATGGAGGAAACACATAGTTTGAGTGCATAAACCCATGATACTATTTACTTCCATCCAGTCTATTGCAGCTGGTACCTTACTATTAGTTTCCTAGCAGATAGGATAGAATACAAACAGAAATACATATTACATAGAGTATTGCATCCTATAGACAGGAGGAAAAGAAAATAATCATTTCCAAAGCCTACTGTACTAAAGTCTGTTGCCTCAACAAGAGATTAATATTCAACCCAAAAGGGTTAATAGTAGAAAGGAAAGCAAGAGAAAATAGGCCAAAATCAAATTAATCAACATTCCTACAGTGCCCAATCCACATTAGTAGAGAAAAAAAAAATACGAAATCAATGAAATAATCAACAATTCTATACAATTTATAGGAAAGAGAGCTACCCGAGTAGAATCTTGGATAGCCATAGGATATGGATCCAGGTCATCTTTAGCGGCTACAATAAGGGAAGGAACCTCATAACCAATATCTTCTGCATGGCCAGCAACCTCAACCAGCAATTCAGCTGTCTTTTTCCATGATAATTCATCAGAACTGTCATAAAAAATGCCACATCAGCAAATCACAGCAAAGGTTACATAATAACGAGTAACTTCTATGTTAAAAGCAGCTATAGTGTTCCTTTGAAATAAACCAATGGTTACCTGTCATAGACAAATATTGCTATATCACAAGCAGCTAGAGAATCTTTGGAGGAAAGTATGCTCTTAACTTTATCTTCAGGTATCTCTCTCAAAACAAGGAATTTCTTGCTTCCCTGCCAAGAAAAAAAATAACACATTGGAGATCAATTTACTTTATTTATATTTGCTGCATTTGTTTCTTTCTATCCTTCCTTTTCCTTTTTATTACCTCACACTCCCCCCCCCCCCCCCCCCCCCCCACACGCGCGCGGTTGACTGGAGACCATTCAAGAGATGTTAATCACTCACTTCTTTGAGTAAGAAACAATGTTCATCAAACAAGATCAACCAACTCCGCCCCCCCCCCCCCCCCACCCACCACGCGCACGGTTGGCTGGAGACCATTCAAGAGATGTTAATCACTCACTTCTTTGAGTAAGAAACAATGTTCATCAAACAAGATCAACCAACTCCGCACCCCCCCCCCCCCCCCGCGACTAAAAAAAGCTAATTACATAGCTTTAAAAGTATTTTTTAACTGTCATCTAACTATCTATCGGTCAAAAGAATCTAAAGGAGTACATGCCCATACACCTCCCTGGCAAACGTAACAAGTGATAATATAAGAGGGAATTAATGCAGCTTGTAGATTTCAGATTTCAGAATGACTAAGAAATTAACAAATTAGAGGAAATGTAAACAGCAAACATACCCATAACGAAAATAAAAGAATAAACATTTTACTTAGTACCCAACAAAATCAACAATTCAAGTTTGACTATGAAATGACCAAAATTAGAGAAGCAAATCATATGCATGTCATCTAATCCACTTACAAATTGTTCTAGCCTATATGCAACACCTAACCCCCAACTCGTAACCATCCTTCAAGAACAGAAGGATAAATAAAAAGTTGTGAAGCAGTGTCATCAAGAAATAGGAATTCTCAACGGAAATAATCAAACAGGGTTGCTCCAAACAGTTCCCCAGAACAGTAATGGGTACTCAGAATAAAGCCAGATCAGACAGAAGCTTCCAACCCATCAGCCATTCTGTCCAACAATGTATAGAAAAGCTCAAGGCACCAAGGCGATTTAGAGTCCCCTGTACCTCAGGCACTATTCCATGGGTAATCAAACTAATACAATTCATATATACTTGATACACATTGCAATTTGTTTATATTACCCTGCTGTACATCTAGTGTCTGATCCTCTAACAATACGACACAATATTACATCCAAATACATAGTGGCCTTAGTGCCTTACATGAGAATTTATAAAATCTGGAGTGTTGAAGGATCCGACACCGTGTAGGACACGACACCCAAATCCGAGTCTGTGCAACATAGACCTCAACTTTACCATTATATGTAAACTACACCTAAATAAAGGAGGATAGAAAAGGTTTAAATGTCCAAACCCCAAACCTATTTTCCTAAATATACTGCTATTAGACAAGAATTGAAGAGCATCCATGACGTTGGTTCTTTTGGACTTTCTCTCTCCCTACTCAAGATTATCTCCAATGTCTTTAACCATACTGCCTCTTCTTTTGACTCCAATTATGAATTAATCCAACAGAAATAAATATCCTAAGTGTATTATTTCTATCTTCATAGAGAGCACTCGGCGCAGCAAATTTAGCAAGAAAGTATATCATTATTTTAAATCGGTTCTAACATCAACTTTAATGACTTCTGCCAAACTTCATACATACATTTCTCCTGTTGACAAAATTTGCTACGCTACACATCAGTCAAATGTGCTTGAATCCTCCTCATCAAACCAAAAGGAGTCACTAATCATTTGGTTTACACTTGACCATTACATTCCAAATATTTTCAAACACATCCATCCAAAAAAAATTTACCACATCTACAATAAAGAAAAGTTATTCATATTTTTGGCCCTTTTGGACACCTGAGTATATAACATAGCGTAAGATAATTTTGAATATTTCTGCAATCTTCTTCCGTCCAAAGGCAATATCTCAAAACTTCAACCATTGAACACTACCCAAGTTTTTTCAGACACAATTCCCAATATCATCATCCTCCATTCATCTTGATTAATTTTCCAAAACAGAATCATACACTAACACGTCTGCAAAATATCTCAAATGCAACTATATGAGCATCATATCTAGTACTCTGTATAACCTATATGTGCACAGCTGAATCTCCAAATATTGTCATAAAACTATCTAAGAACACAAAGTATATACCCTCAAAGGAAATTTGCAGGAATACATTGAACATACAATAGAATTAATCCTTTTCAGTCTAGGACAAGTTCCAATATAAAACCTCAAAGCCAAAAGAAAAACCATAAAAAATATTTGGTAAGGACTCGTCACCACTATGACAAGTTCATTGAGCTTACTAGATGAGTACAGACTAGAGTTACAATTACTTAATCCATTAATGTAAGTGGAAGAAAATGTTCTTAATGGGTAGCAACAACGTAAATACAACTAAATCTAGTGGAATAAGAAACACTAAAAGACCATATCAAAATAACAATATTTCATTAATTTTCTCTCAGTTGGCAAGTATGCTTCTCCCCAAAACCTTAGAACAGCTCATTATTCAGCTTACCTGTGATGAATCACCAATTCCCACCAAGCCACCAACCACTATAACAATGGGCCATTAAATCAAAGTTACCTTGTTAAGAGTTCTAGAAGAAAATATATGGAATCAAAACCAGTAAAAAGTAGGAATATGTGGTACATTCTGATGTGATAATTCTTGCTCTAGTCACTCAGTACACTCACCTAAGTTTTAAATAGCACAAGGCCATACTGAAGCATAAAGGGAACTAGGAGTTGATGCCAATTGCCAAAGCAAAATCATCATGCACCCAAAGGAACATTATAATCATATAAAAAGCACTTATTTCAAAATTTTATAAAGTTTTCTCAAACTAATACTGTAGTTGATAAAGATTGACACTTTTATATGCAAAAAAATATTATCTTACTTTCGTTTACAAGTGAAAAGCTAAAGCAACTACATATTGAGGAAACAAAGAAAATTTACAAGTCCAATTATTTTATTTGAAGTTATAGCTACAGCGTAGTGCATTTTACAAAGAATATATTTCTTTCATTTTATATAAATAGGATAGCTAAAACAAATACAATTGATAAAAATAAACAGAAAATAAATAATGAGTCCAAAAACCACTCCTCTTTTTACTATTTATATTCAATATTTTATATTGATGTTATTAAATTTAGAATGATAATTGATAGTTTCTTCCAAACAAAAACAAAACTAGGGGGAAAATTCACCCTCCTCCATCAAAGTACTTGACTATACAGTAGAGGATTATAGAGAGAGAGGGGGGGGGGGGGGGGGGGGGGGGGCTAGGCCCAAATTATTAAACCAATCATAATCTAGTTCACAAATGAAACAAGACAAATGATTCTCATGATGAAGCACATGCCTCCAGGCATATAAAATTCTTAAAAAGAACCTCAACGCCTAACAAATGAAAGCTTTGCCCTATAAATTCTCACTCTTTTCTATCTCATGCGCTAAAATTCTAGCAGTCACCTTTAAAATTTAATAATGCACCATTCATTCGTCATCCATCTCCAACTGCCTAGTTACACATATCCTTGTAAAGTTCAACATTCAATAAACCATAGACAACCACCAACGTCAAAACAAGTGTGTTCAGAGATATAGATCTACAAGATGAGCAACTGTTCCTACATAATTTCTACAGGGTTATAACTACTAGCAAGACTTTTACAATAAGTTAATCCATTGTAGGAAACTTACCACACAGCAGCAGCTGCCTGATAATACACTGACATCGTGCATCACAAGGACCTTAAAACCTCAAAATGCCAATGGTTGGAAAATAAAGCTAATCAAAAGGCTGGGCAAGTTCAAACCGGGCCAAACTAACGGAATTTTTGGGACTGTTTTGGGCTGGGCCTCCAACGTCGGGATAGTTTTATCACCTACATAGACTCCATTGGAGAGGTATTTCACATGTTTTTCCTCTTCTTTTTATCCCTTACTACTCTTTTAAAACTCTTGTAATTTCTTATTTGTATACTTTCTGTTTTTCACTTAACACACTTTTTGCCAAATTTGATTCAATCGATTATTTTGCTATGCCCTTTCCCTTTTCGGACGGTTCCTCGTGATAATTCCTGTAGATCCCCAAATCATTTTGGGACTAAGGTTTTGTTGTCATCGTTGTTGTGATTGTAAGCTATTTCTTATTGCAATACAATCAAATGGCCAAATTAACCAATCCAGTTTCAAAAAAAAAAAAATGTTCTGGACACGCACCTTCCTTTATTTATGGGCAAATCTAAATATATTTGGAATCAATGTTTTTTTAACCAGCATTAATATAACACTTCTAGCACAAATACTTCTTCTGATGATGCAATCCAAACAAGATCAGAAATTTAACAGATAAAAGTACAACGCAGTGCAATAACATCATGCCATAAAGGCATGCAAAAACCATTGCTTACACAAAACAAAGCAACAAACAAGAATAGATTTCCAAATAACTTGACTAAAAAGAAGTCTTTTAGCTCCACCAAAGAACTCTATTCCACCCAATACTTCACCTTGATTAAAATTAACAACCTTTCCAAAGATAATCTATCTTATTTTCACAATCTCCTATGCACTAATTTGACCATTAATATCTTTATATTTGTAAAATTAAAATTTATAATACTTTCATACATTGAAATTATATACTAAGATGCAGCTAATAGAAGTTAAGTCGTAGCATTATTGAATTTATTTTGGTGAAAATTTATTGTCAAGATCGATAAGTTTGACCTAAAAAGGTTTAAGGACAAAAGGAGTGGAATACAAAGTACTACCTCCGTTAACTTTTAGTTGCAACTTTGGATAAAAAGTTAACGGAGGTAGTATAAATTGTAGAGTAGAAACTAAATGAAGCAATGAAGATTATTTCGGAGTGAAGCAATTTCAGCAAAGGTGACACTTAACTATGCATGTATCTGAAGTTACAGGCATTGCTACAAGAAAGGAGTTACGCAATACATGAACTCTGTTCTTTACAATCTATGGATGATAAACACTATCTAATTCAACTACTGTAACAATTAGGCCGAGGAGCCTGATTTTTCCATTATATGGAAATGATGCTTGAATCAAAGCTCTCTTACCCTAACCCCCAATCTACGTGGCGAGGCTAGTTAGAAACAAGGTAATCGAATAGTGTATGATAAGAACATAATTAGACTTCAAATGCAAAGGGGTCATATATATACAGTAATACTCACCGAGGACCCTTCTACAACATTTACGGCATATCGCTCTTCAGTGTTGGCGCCATTACTCTCAGAGAATGGCCTGCATTTGAAATTGGAAAAAAGTGAGATAATTGTTATACTATCAAACCTTCACAAAGAATTTAAATCACACATAGCATTAACAAAAACATATGCTTTGTAAGAGTTTATGCCAGAACCAACACAGAAGCAACCTATCAATAAATAAACCCAGACTAATCCCTAGAAATATTGTAAACGTAACATATATGCAAGCGCAAGCAACAAGACATACCTTCCCAGAAAAGCATCCAACAATGCTGATTTACCAGCTTTCCTTGGTCCAAAGACAAAGCATTGGTAAACATTTCTCTCAGATTGCCGCTTCTTGCGATCTATACGCCGCCTCCTAGTTAGACGAAGGGCAGAAGCAGCATCTCCACCATACATGATATACTTCAAATACTCCACACTCTTCGCTGGCTCCAGAAGCGTCATAAGAGCCCACTGCATATTGCATTAATAATATGGGCTATTAGGCATCATAAATGCTAAAACCAAGCTTTCTATGGTTAGACTGCTAAAGCAGCAGAGATATAGACATATAGTGAATGCCAGTGCATTCCAAACCAAAAACATAAACATAATATCAAGTGCTGTAACAGAAAGTTTTTAAAATAGAACATTATTTATGATAAATTACAGACAAAGGTATGCCCGCAGATATTATCCATTTATCTGTACTTTTCTCCAGTGGATTCAACAATGAATAAAGGCTGAAGCAATCAAAAGATAGGGAGAGCCTGATTCAAGTTTATTATCACCAGAAACATGCCAATCTAATTAGATGAAATAGATCAATTGATTACATTTGTGCACTAAGCTACAACGAAAATTAATACCAGCAGTATAAAACAAATCTCTCTTTTTTAAAGTTTTAAATCTTCAAAACAAAAGGCATGCGACATCAGGTCAAGGGCAGGGCCTCAACCAAGATTAAGTAGGTATGATTACTTCATTCATGCCATTAATAAGCAACTTATATGGTTGTACCAGTCAGCAAACTATTCAACCTAAGGTAGCTTGGAGGTGAGTTCATGGGAGCATTTAGGCAGACATACCTCTGACAGAAACCCATCCATTGTTAAACCTCCCAATGCAGTTGTTGGTGCAGCATCCTTGTAAGGACCCTCACTCCAAGGACTATATCATCAGAAAGACAAAAATCAGATTAATAAACAATACATAAAGATATAACAGCTACAAAAATTACTAGTAAGTCAGTCATACCAATCTGGTGCTGTAGAAAACAGATCATCCACATCCGGAGGGCGAATAGCACCATCCTACCATAAAACCGAAAGTATCAAAATCATACAATACAAGATAATCAGAAATCACCCAACTTGTCAAAGATGTGCACAAAAAGAGGAGATCGAGAAAAAGGAAGCTAAAGTGTTTTACAACCAGCAAGCTAAAGTGTGATTGTAACTTCAAAACTATATATAAATAGAAAGAACTTGCCTAACTAGTCAAAGATATGCATAAAATGAGTAGATTGACAAGGACAGGTACAAAAGAGTTTTACAAGGAAAAACAGGCAGCGGGGTGTGATTATAAGTGCAAACTATGATGATGAATGGAAACGCTGATGAACCTCAAAAAAAAAAAGTTACAACCATTACTCTGCTTTCCAAAATCTAGATCCTAAATAAAAGTCTCATTTCACCTACTGCAATTTTTTTTATTCACTTTGATCAACCAAACTCCACTATCTTCTTTTCTTTTTTATTCACTTTTAATCAATCAAAACCCACTATCTAATTTTCATATTTGACCCCTAATCAACCAAAACCCAATACTTTAATTACTTACTCAACTTAATAAAAACATGTGCAAAAGGAAAATAGGACTTCTATTTATATATATATATATACATATATAAACTAAGACTCCATGATCTACAAACAAGAACTCCTATGACCTATGATATAGCCTTAAATGCAGGTTGTTAATCCATCAGTAAAGAAGAAATAAATGGTCTTACATTATCGGTGTCATACATACTGAAGATTCCTTTCAAAGCTTCTACAGCATCTGTTGACAGCTCTACACTCTGCATATGAAACAAATACCAATCAATGAGCACCTCAAAATTGATGTGAAGAACTTAGAAAAGCATCAACCCTTAATAGACAATTGTGCCAAATAAAATATACAGTCTAATAGCAACAAAACAACAAACAAAAAAAATTAAAAAATAAAAATAAAAAAGAGCAAATTTATAGTCATATGCGCTAACCAACAAAAAGAGCTATGTATATTCAAATAGACAATCTAAAATGATCCGTTACTCTTGTATGACCTATAAATCCTCAAAAATTTCTTGCATAAAAAAGGCAGTGAAACTGTGAAAGTCTCACTAATTTATCATTTAGCTTTTGCTAATTACTTTTTCATGCTATAATCTTCCCAACACTTAAGAGTCTCAGACAACATCATCCTTACCACAAGTGCGCAAAAACATGTTAAGAGTAGAATACTTCTGAAATATGAATACTCTCCTATCTAATACAAAAAACATGGATAGCCTTCTAGTAGGCATCAGCATCCAATCAAGGTACAATAATTTAAGTGAGAAAAAACAGTGTGTGCCTCATCAAAATTGCTTCATCCCAATCCAAAAAAATATATAAGTGCATGACCCATGCCGCTTTATGACTCAGTCGCACCTTCTACGTAATACATCCAATGCCTTCTAAACTAGACCACATTGCTCCTAACATCTTACCAATTTTAAATCGTTGAATTTTAGACCACAAAGATAAAGTGAGCTGACCTGGTCTGGCGCTCGTTTGAATGAAGGTGGGAGAAAATCATCATCAAGCCTAATTTCATTATTATACCCAAACTTCCGCAGGACAGTCCATGTTGTCTCCAGCCGCCCTTTTTCTATGAAAAGTGCATGAAGAAATAGAAATCCTCTCAAAGTGAGACCACGCTCATTAACTCCTTCGGACAATTTTTCTTCTACTACCCTCTTAACACCTATAATTTCAGAAGGTTGGAGAGGAGCATTGAAGCACTTGACCTGTTTATAGGCAATAATAGTAGGTCAGAACACCTGGACCCCATTAAAAGCACTTGCATACAAAAATTAGATAGTTAATGAAAAATTAAGCATATGTACTACAAAAAATCAGAAGAATGACTAAAGTGTCAAGAGAATTATGACTCAATATAGACATTGTATCCACAAACCTGGAAATCATTCAATTCTGCATCACTTAGCGCACCATCCTTGTCATGGTCACACAAAATAAATATGCGTTTCAGTGCCCTGACACATTGAGGCCTCAGTGTTTGAGTCTCTTGGTCAAATAATGGTGCTGTAGGGTGAAGAACAGCTTTTTGGGCATAGTAAAAAACCTCTGGGATCTGCAACAATTTATGGCCACTAAAATTCAATACAAAGACTCAACAATATGTAATAAAAAAAACAAACCTCCAATATTTTTAAACTATCAACATTCTCCATCAAGACATGACACAAAAAGACAAGTCAAAGAACCGGAACTTCAAGTCAGAATTAAAGGGAAAAAAACTCATATTCATCATAGCATAGAAGTTTCACTTACACCGGTACACCCAGATTAGATTGCACGGAAAAAAAAGAAGTAATGGAAAGCAAAGCAAAGAGAAGATGATAAAATTATGTCAGCTTAGGCTCTGTTTTTTCTCCAAATCTTATCAATAATAGTTGTTCATAGAACATCAGGCTAGACCAAAACCATAACCGACAAGAAAAATTCTGACCAACCCAAACTAACCACCATAAATGTTTTTAGTTAAGCGTAAAAAATGATGAGAAGTTGATATTATAGTTAAAATATAAGTATACACGTTGACACAAATCAAACAAGATTTGGCTCAAATACATGATACTGTTTAATCTAATACATTAGTGAACGAAATACTGTCAAAGATCATCAGAGAAAAATAATAATAAACAGAGAAGACACCAAAGATGTGGATCAAACAACACTAGAACTGTCGAATCTAGGTCAACTTATTTCATATGAAAAGAACATAGCCTCGATCTTTGCTAGTGTCCCTTTTGTAAACAGGTATACAGATATGGGGAAAGCTCGTAGTAATAAAGATGAAGATGGAAAGGTAAAGATTGACCGACAGAACTTTAGGTGACAAATTGGATATACCTGTATTTGTCTGGATGCAGAGCATTCTATGCAAGTTTCAATCTCCCGAAATTGCTGCATAATTGGAGACATCACCTGCTCCAAGCTGACTTGCTGCTGCTCATCCCTCAAATCCAACTTACAACCAACAACAATAACAGGGACTTTCACCTGCCATCGTGTGAACACAGAAATTAAGCTGAGGATAACTGCATATGAAAAATTATACACAAATGATAGGATATCCAGCAGGTACAACCACAAATTCCCATGTAGGGCTTAGGGAGTACATAAAAATATTACAAGTGTCATGAATATAATTATACATCCTAAAAAATACCTTTTTAAAATTGTTATGCTTTAAATAAGTAATTCCCATTTAACCCTTTCACCATAAATGTGATTTTTTTTTTCCTAAAAGAGAGAGAGAAAGTGTTATGCTGAATTTTATTTCAAAGTGGTATTAGAAAATTCATAATGAATCTTAATGCATTTGAACCCCAAAAAAAGGGCTTATTAGGCACAAGGGATAGACCGCTTTCCCTATGCAACAGACACTTTAAAAAGTGACACTCTCGACACAATT
Organism: Chenopodium album; assembly: GCF_948465745.1. Lineage (NCBI taxonomy): Eukaryota > Viridiplantae > Streptophyta > Magnoliopsida > Caryophyllales > Amaranthaceae > Chenopodium > Chenopodium album. The sequence goes on from NC_137855.1 coordinate 7,853,178, forward strand.
TTACAATTCAAGGGAGAGACACCTTTTATTAATCTAGAGCAAGGACCCATAAAGTAGCAGAACATTTGGTCCAGCAGGTGACCATGACAGAGCTTGTTAACTATGCCAATTTAGAATTACATTCCAAGACAGACCATCATATTTCACCTCAAATCCAAACCAAATGTACATCCTTTCCTCAAAAAGCTATTTATTGTGTAAATAAGTTGCTATAATTCTATAGAGAAGCAACAGTTAATAATAGCAAAGCAAGCAATCCATCACACACACACAAAAAAAAGGTGGGATAGACAGTAGCTCAAGTGTGTACAACACCTCCAATCGACGAAGCTCAGGAAGCCAATATGTGCTCAAACGATCAAGAGTCTCTGGACGATCACACGCATAAGTTAGCACAACAGCATCAGCACGCCTCATCTCCTCCCCAACTTTATTCTTCTGCTCGATACTAATAAAAACACAACACCTCATAAAAATCAATAATCTAAAAAACTCAAATTCAATTGCATTTCCCAAACAAAAACTACATTCGGGTAGCTGCGCAATGAAGGGATAATCAGAAATTCAGAATAATACAAAAAAAAACAGCTCAATTCAAACAATGTCCAAAAGCCCACAATTTATTAGCACCCAGAAATCAGAGTATAAATCAAATAAGATTTCACACAAAATAAAGCTAATATAAACAAAACCCAGGCAACAAATCATAAATAATCGACCAAATATCAAACATTCAACAAAATCCCACGAAAATTAGCTACTGTAAAGTGCAGTGCAATTAAAAAAATCAAACTTTAATCCATAAAAATAAAAGTTAAGTGTACCTTGAAGAAGTATCAATAATGGTGATGGGAACACGATCAGGGAACATATCGTCAGGAAGACGAGAAGGCGGCAACACCGACGGAACATTGGTCGGAAAAGTGTCGGAAACAGCTGTCACAATCAAGCTCGATTTACCAGTAGCTTTGTCTCCAGCAACAACGATTCTGATTCCATTTTTGTTACCAGTTGAAGATTTTGCCATCTACTCAAAATCTGCAACAAAACCCAGAAAAATTACACTACAAAATCACGTAATAATAGCGTAAATTTGCTGCAAAATGAAGAAGAAGAAGGAGGAGAGAGAAAAGGGTGAGAATTTCCAGGGAAAGGGGTGCTTACGGTTGGGTATGGAAGCTGAAGAGTGAAGAAAGACGTGCTGGGAGATTTGCAGAGAGAGGAAAATAAAGATGTGAAGAACCCTAGTTTTTGATTAATTTATTTTTGTTATTTTATTTTTGATTAGATTTTTGCCTTGTAAAACAAGAAGCAAGAGGAGAAGGTAAGGATGAAAGTGGACGAGGTGTGCTAGAGCAAAGAAGTGATCAAGGTTCGGGTTGGTACGGGTTTTGGTGATATTGACAATATTGTCAATCTTTTTATACACTCGGACTCGTAAGGTCAAATTAACCATTGAATTAAAAAATAACAAAAAATTACTTATCGGAAAATTCAAGTTACTCTTTATCAATTTTACTCAAGGATTAAAATTGTCTTTCACTCAACAAAATTTGAACAATAATGTAACTTCCTTTCTGTTTTCCACGTTTCAGTTTTTCACTATTTTCATCCAAGTTTCTCACCCCTCTTTTAGCCATTAAAGTGCTCTGAAAATTCTCCATTGAAGCATGAAGTTTGTTCGCCACCATTGAAGTAGCTTTTGAGGTAGGGTAAGTTTGATTTTCTATTTTACAATCTGGTGTTACCAATCCCAAATTCCCAATCGAACAATCGAAGTTTGCTCTCCAAAAGTTTTGTTCATTAACTGGTGTAATCGTTAATTATCAAACTTCAAGTTCTTTATTTAGTAATATAGCAGCTTCATGTAAGAAGGAAAGCTAACAAGAAAACTTTAAACACATATATACCCTTGGGTTAACCTTCCCCTTTATTTCTCTATTTTTACCCTTGGGTTCTCTAATTTTCATATCTTTCACAAGTGTTGGGTTAACCGACACTTTACGAAAGATATAGGCCCTGTTTGATTCACCTTAATTTTGCTGAACTGAAATTATTTTTATTGAACTGAACTTATTTTTACTGAAATGAACTTAATTTTACTGAACTTAAATTATTTTTACTGAAATGAAATTATTTTTACTGATTTTCTATTATAATTCTTCTTTAAGAAAACTGAATTTTACTGAACTGAACTTATTTTTACTGAACTGAAATTATTTTTACTGAACTGAAATTAATTTTACTGAACTGAACTTATTTTTACTGAACTAAAATTATTTTTACTTAATATTATTTTTTTAAGGTGAAGAGAACAGGGCCATAGAAAAAAAAATCCCCCTTTTCTCTCTCTATTATTTAAGTAAGTATTTTTGTCTCATAATTTTTTGCAATATCAGTAACTACTCCATATTGATCCTTTAATAATTTACCAACTTCATGATAAATAAATTGCTAGTGTATTTGTATCTCAAGCAATTATAATCAAACATTCTTTTTTTTTTTTAAAGAAGTCCTAAAGGACACTAAGGGCATATTATCATACGTTGAAATTCAGTTCAGTTCAGCTTCTAATTTCCTTCTCTTATAAAATATTTATTTTAGTTCAGTTTAGTTCAATTCAGTTCAGCTCAGTTCAATTCAATTCAACTGAGTTTAGTCAGTGAGAACAAGCCCTAAATTTCATTAGTAAAAGTCATACGACATCTACAATTGACATTTAACGATTATAAAAACGAATTTAACAAAATCAACCAAGAATCAATTGGGGAAGGGCTAAGAATCCAAATACATAAATATAACAATTCGACACATTCTCGATTCGTTGTCTCATACAACTTTTTGAGTGGATTCGTCGTCGCTTCGCAATATTATATTGTGAGAAAGTTAATTCTTGTGCTGATTCCGTAACCAAATCCGAGCCATAATCAATAATCACACTCATATCATTTTATTTGATATATAAACTCGTAGGGCTATGCAAGCTAAGATCTACACCTGTATTAATTGTGTAAGTTAGAGCTACTATATTACGCATGAGTATTATTGTGTATCCTCTATATATTTTGTAAGTTCTTACTAAAAATTCCATTTAAATGAAATTTAATCTATACAGTTGATTTTCAAGCTTCATTTTGATATTTATGTTATTCTTCTTTTCTCCTCTAATCTTGTTATTCAAGCTACATCTTCTCAATTATATTTTTCTTTATTCTTCATTCTTATCTTTTTCTAAAATCAATATTAACTTTTTTTTTTTGAAACAAATATTAACTTTTAAAATATAATTATTATATTAATCATTGAGTCGGATTGTCAGGTGGCAAGAAATTAGCTGTCGAAGGGTGTTATTCACCTAACAGACCTTGATGCGATTCTTACTTATGCTGGGTCACATGTGAAGCGTGATGGAAATGTGGTGCCACACAATTTGGCAAAGTATCTTCCTAATGATTTAGAGAAGATTTGGGAGAACGGTGTTCATGATGATATTTTTCATTATGTACTTATGGACTATCTTGCTGTTAATGCTTAATGATAATGCTTGACCACTTTGTATTTTTAATCGCTTTTATTTTAATCGCGGTTGTGTTTAACTAGCTAGTATTTTTCGAAAAAAAAGGGGAAAAAAAAACTCTCGTTGAGATTTTTATAGCAGTATTTGATTATGGTTTTTGAAAAAAAGAATTCATTGTTAAACTTATGATTGAATGAAAGAAATTAAGTAATTTATATTAGTGCTTGCATTATTTAGTAATTTTTTTAACTATTAATGAAAAGGTTTTTACTTAAAAGTTAGAAAACATTGTGACAAATAATTTTATCAGTAAACTAATAACATAAACAAATTATATAATAATTATTCATAAATTATTAAATTGCGTGAATTTATATATAGTTTTCAGCCTCAAGACCAATCCAAATCTCACAAATCTTCAAACGATTTTCATAAACTGAAAAAAATAAAAATGAATTAACCAATTTGGATGAATAAACTTTGTATTTGCATGATTTTCGATATTCTTAAATCGAAGTTTTTTTTTAAGTATTCTTTTATGGACAAACCAACATGGTGCCCGTGTTTTACCATTTCTTTTCGACATAAAGAAGTAAGTTTTGAGTATCAGGTAAAATCTACCAAATAAATGGCTAAAAGCTTCTCTTGAATATATGCAATAAAAACAATTTTAGAAATAGAGAAAAATTTAGGCAGTTTGGCCGCCAAAGACCATGAAGAAAGGTGCGTTGTACAGTGCACTGGATTTCCATTAAAGAATAAATCAAAGTTAAAAATGTAAGAAGAAATTTAAATTCAAAATTAAAATTGAAAATTAAGGAAAAAATGAAAATGTTTCGTATGTCGGTATATTTATAGCCGAAGTTTCACGGTACCTCTGTCTTGGACCTACCCGATAAACTAAATACGGGTCTAACCAGATACTTGTACGGTTTGTTTATCATCGGGTTGAAAAAATTCGAGGAATTTTTTTTTTTTTTAAAAAAATAGACAAACAAAAACATACCTTGATCTTGGCTTATAGAAGATCTTGAAAAGAGGGAAAATTTAGGCGAAAATAGAGAGGAGAATATAGGATAAGAGAAGAGAAGTAAAAAGTATATATTTGGGCCATTTTAATACCCATGTCCAATAATAAGAAGTACTAGCTTCGTTATTGAAAACAAGATAAGAAGCACATACTTGTATTATAGTTGTCATACCTCTAATCTTCATATGCAATGCTATAGTGGTCTCACAAGCATGAATCTAAAAACCCACATCAAATTATGCACACATAAAAATAATAGACATTTTGAGTAATCCTAGTGAGGTCGCTGCCCCTAAACTCATGAAGAAATTGGCAGATATATATTTCACAAAAGTTACCGCATCTGCAGAAACCACCTTCTCTTTATCTCCTCGTCAATCAGCATTGTGGAAATTGCAGCAAGGAGTTCACACCTCTGCTTGGCTACGGATTTTCTTTATTTCTGGTTGGGTCAGACGATGAACGTGAAGACATACCGATGTGTACTGTGCTGCCGGATCGGTGTTCCATTGTTCTCTGTCTCGACGCCATACTGTGCTTGTTCTCGGGTTTAACTGAGGATATTTTCGGTGACCACGCAGTTTTGTGTGCTGGCATTGCGGGTTAAAAATCGGCATAATGTTGTTCGGGATACCCTTGTTGATATTTGCTATAGATCTGGGATTTCAGCAAGAAAGGAGGTTGACATAGGATTGTCTGTAGGAAATGATGGGGCTCTCAGCCGATGTGTTACTTTATTCATGGGGGAGTCGTGATGTATGTGTCGACTTCACAGGGTCTTCTTTTTTGACACAGACAGGGCAAGCTGACTTTGTTCCTGGACGGGTTGTGGTTGATGCGGCTCATCGGAAGCAGGTTAAGTATGAAGCTCGTTTTCAGGCAAATGGATATGGTTTCATTACTTTCTCCTTTTCTTTTTTCTTGGAGAATTAGAGAAGGAGGTTGTTGCGTTGTTGAAGCAGGTTCAGAGGTTCTCAACGACACAAGACATTGGGGCTCGTGCGGCAGCTCATATCTTCACTAGGGTAGACTTTGCTATAGCTAGAGGAGTGGGAGCAGAGATTTTATCTCATCGGCTTCCTACTAATTTATTGTAGGTTGTATGACTTTTGTTTTTGAGATATAATAATAATAATAATAATAATATTAATAATAATAATAATGATGATAATGATAATGATAATGATAATGATAATGATAATGATAATGATAATGATAATGATAATGATAATGATAATGATAATGATAATGATAATAATAATAATAATAATAATAATAATAATGATGATGATGATAATGAATAAATAAATAAATAAAGAACCAAAGTTACATACACATTTTACCATCAAGCATTACAAATTCCTTATCCAACCAACTAGCAATAGATAATCATAGCATCAATTTAATATGCTACCAAAATTGTTAGAAATTAATAAGGCACCATATTTGTTGAGCGCAATTTCTACCCTACTCCTGGAGTATCATGAGCATGATACTCCAGGGTCAAACGACGTCGTTCTATTATCTATCCCTACCCTCTTCTCTGTTTTCCCCTTTTCTTCCTGCATTACTTTGTATCCTGTATTTTTTTTTTCAATTTCTGTGAATTCAATCAATTTTTTTCTTCCAATTGCAATCTGAAAATAAAAAATAGCACTAATTTAAAATAGAATAACAGAAGATATGGTTTATTTGAATATCACATGTTTAAAACAAAATAACAATAGACTTTAAATAGAATAACATCAATTTGTGTACAAAGTAACACAAAGTTTAACCTAAAATAACACATAACTTGATAATTGAATAACTTAAACTTTTATTGAAAATAACATAAGATATTAAACAAAATAACAACTTAACTCTCCCTTAAAAAAAATAAAATAAAATATAATAAAATAAAAAAATAACAACTTAACTCAAAGGTTAAGTAGAATAATAAAGGATACATTAAAATAACAAAACAACACAAAGTTAGGATTTCATTAAAATAACACATGATAAAAATAAAATAACATTAGGCTTAAAACAAAATATCATCATTTATGAAACAAATTAAAAAATGGTGTTTTAGAAAAACATTAAATAATTCTGCCAAAACAAATCTACTTTCAAAGACTAAAACATCACATGATGATCAACCCAAAATAACATTAGATTTTAAGTAGAATACATTAAATATTAAGTAAAATAACATCATTTTAAAGAATAATTTTAACAATTTAAAACACATTTTAGAAATATAGATCTGACTTCACAATCAAAATAACATAACATGCAATGCTGAATAACATAAGCCTATAAACAAAATTGATCAAAATAACAAGAATTTATCTATAATTTTTTTTTTTTAATATGCAATTCTTTCATCTAGTTTTTCATTATCATTTAATTGGTTTACCATACTTGCTTGTTTTAATTGCAAATTTCATATTATATACTACCTCCGTTAAATGTTATGTGCAACTTTGGAATATTTTATATCTCACAAATAATACCCAAAAGTTGCACATAACAATTAACGGAGGTAGTATGTACAATTGCGAAATAATTTATAAATAAAATTAAACAAATACTTACTTCCCTTGATAAGCATTTCGGTAATTTATGTTGTTTTTCGACATGATCTTGAAGTTGAATTTGGCTTTTAATGGACAAGAAATTTGCAGGACTAGTTCAAATGGAGAGAGAAAGTGAAAGTAGTGGAGTAGAAATGAAATGATTTGATTTTTTTTCATCCACCTTTCTTATATATATGGAGTTCGTTTCATGTTATGTGCTTTTCCTAACTTGTTATTTTGTCTAATTTAACATTGCATGCTTTAATTTCGTTAACTGGGTTTTAATCCCATATATTAGATTGGGTTGGGCACTAGGTACTCCAGGATTACCTAATACTAATTGTTTCTCCCACCAAGCCACCAATACAACACCACTCTCAACTTTCCCTCACCAACATTATCGCCACCTCCACTACACACCCCAACTACTCATAATATGTCATTCAGGAATTTGTATACTCTCTTGTGTGCAATAATTGGGGAATATATAAAAACAAAAAAAAAAATTTTAAAAAAAATATTGTAAAATACTCACTGAACCTAAAATATATAATTCCTGCAAGACTCCAAAGTCGCCATCACAATATAAAGGAAAAATTGTGAAAAGTATAGTATAAGGATATACTAGTATTTTTTTGGTCTTTCAGTTGGTTCACCCTTTGAGCTATTCCGGATTTGAGGATCAGTTATGGGTGGTTATGTTTCAGTCCTCTCTCAATTGTTGTTGCGGGGGATCGAACACGGGTCCTCCTTGGGTTCCTCTAATGTGGTATCCCGTACTCCGTAGCTTGTTATAGTCCTAATATTTTTTTTTTCTTTCTTGATTGTTACATAGTTACAGTACATACTATATAAATTTTGGTTTCGAAAAAACTTGTGTCTATATTGGTGCTTGGATATGGCTTAATTTAATAAAAGGATATGTTCCATGGGGTGCAAGTCTCACTTGCCATTGAAGCAACTTCTAAAAAAAATCAAAGGATTCCATGGAAAGATCATTCCCTCGATGGATCAAGCTTAGCTTGCCCGAGCCACTGAACAAAACACAACATCAATTCAATTAAATTTATCTAAATAACGTTTCCCTTTTCTCCCCATGATTGAAAAAAGATATTCAAACGAATCTAAGCTTTATAAAAACTCATTTTGTAAAAATGACCATATTCTAATACTAATATGGCAAAACGGCATTAAGTTGTACACCAATTCGGCTAATAGACCTACAGAACGTTTTGCGTGAGACCGGACTCACGTGAGTCCGGGCTCATTAATTAAAAAGGCGCGGGCCTGACCAACCCGACCAAAGCCCGCGCGCCATTTTATAAATTGTCTTAATTTTGTCGTTTTCATCATTTTAATCTTTTTCATAAAATTTCGAGCGCCGTCATTCATTGAAATTCAACCACTTCATTTTCCCAAAATTTCATAAAATTCAAATCTGCAAAATTCATATAATTCAAATCTGCAAATTCCAGAAAAACATGGAGAAATCAAACAATAGGATGATGATTGAAGGAGATTCTGATTCACCTATAGAATCAATTTGCAGCTCAATTACTGCTGAAAAAGGTACAATCTAATTCATAATTTTCTTTGCATGTAATTTCAAATTTCATATAATATTGATTTCGATTTATAATTCGCATGATTTCAGATTGTATTATACCGATTTTGAAATATGAATTTCGACTTATAATTCGCATGCAAGCCAAATTGAATTTCAGATCGTATTAAATTTCAATTTAATATCAGATCATATTTAAATTGGAGTTAATTTCTACTTATTATTAGCAATTAATGCCAATCGAATTTCAGATCGTAGTTAATTTCGACTTATAATTTGAAATCAAGCCTAATTTATTTTCAGATACTCAGTTTACTATAGTATTCGATCGAATTCAATTTCAACTTATGATTTGCATGCAAAACTATTTTTGATAATTTCAGATTGAAATTCAAATATACTAACACTAATGATGAATGCAGCAGATAATGTTATTCTAGAAGAAAATATAAATGAAGAAAGAGATGATGCAGAAAGAGATGAAGATACTGCAAGTATAATAGGTATACAGATAATTCTATTTTCTGACTAATATTATCTTAAACCTAACTAAGTTATAATACATGAGAATATTATTATCCTAAAACTGACTATCCATATCTGTTTTCTGACAATAATTATCTAATTCCTGACTAATATATGCTAATTTCTGACTAATGTTATAAATCTTAAAACATTAAATTACTCTATTTAAATATTCATATTATTATTCCTGAATATTATTATCTTTTTTCTGACTAATATTATATTAAACCTGACGAGTTGTAATGTATCAAAATATTATTATTTTTAAACTGACCATACATATCTTTTTTCTGACAAGAACTATCTAATTCCTGACTAACATGATGTAATTACTCTATTTAAATATAGATATTATTATTCCTGAATATTATTATTTTTAAACTGACCATACATATCTTTTTTCTGACAAGAACTATCTAATTCCTGACTAACATGATGTAATTACTCTATTTAAATATAGATATTATTATTCCTGAATATTATTATCTATTTTCTGACTAATATTATATTAAACCTGACGAGTTATAATGTATCAAAATATTATTATTTTTAAACTGACTATACATATCTAATTCCTGACTAACATCATGTAATTCCTGACAAGAACTATTTAATTCCTGACTAACATAATGTAATTCCTTGGTATAATAAATTTTCAAACATTTAATTACTGACTATTATTATCTGTTTCCTGACTAATTTTATCTTAAACCTGACTGAGTTAATTTTATTTCTGAATTTAATTCCTGTTTAAGATATGCTAATTCCTGAGTATAAGCTACTGATATCATCAACTAAAACAAAAAAGAAAATAACATCAACCAAATTTCCAAAAATAAAATAACATCAACCAAATTTCCAAAAATAAAATACATAAACTAAATTTCAAAAAATAAAATACATAAACTAAATTTCCAAATTATATATTACTGAAATGTTATTTAATTATGATAAAGTACAAAACATTGAAAATAAACTACAAAGATAATCTTCCTCAATTTTAATTCTTTTTGCCTCTCTGCATGGATGATTTGCCTCTTCTCTTTTTCTCTTTAATTTGCTGGCTTCTTCTTCAGCAAAAACAAAACGTAATCCATTCAGAAATTCAGCCCAGTCTTGCACCATGCCATTATGAAACCCATAACCCTTATGCCTCATAATGTCATATGCAACCCACCATTCATTTGAATTATGATTTCTTCTTACTGTTTCTGGAATCCAATATTTATAATACCATAATTCATTATAATATCTACATGTACAGTTAATCATTGCCTGGGCTTTGAATGTGCACCTAGGGAAAATATGCATGCAAAGTATTTCTTCAACAGCCATTGCTGGATGTGCATCTTCTAAGGCGTCAATTGGGTGTGGGATTTGATTAGCCATCTAAACAAGACAAAATGAAAACATAAATCATAACAAAACTCAATAAAACAACAGTAACAAAGGTATAATCATAATACGAAAAAAATATACCTTTTGTAATAGCAGTAGTTAAATTCTTATGAGATTAATTAAAATTTCTAACTGAAGCAGTTTATACGAATTTTTGTTTTTGTTTTTCTGAATACAGTTTGTTAACAATATGGTTACTTATATATAATGTTAAGAATGTGAATAGATGCAGTGTTTTGGAAGAGGGAGAGTCATACCTTTTCAATTATGTCTTTTCATTTATAATTAACCTCTTTTCTAGTAAATTCATTTCATTTTTATTCAATTAATTTTATGTCTGGTAAATGATTTTACGTGTTTTTTGAAAAGAGAAGAGGGAAGGTCATGAGTTATTAAATTCTAATTTCCTGACTATATTTATCTTAAACCTGACCATATCATTTATGTCCTCAGTAATTATTATCTATTTTCCTGACTAATATAACTTTATTCCTGAATATTATAATCTAATTTCTGATTCGAACATTATTTTGATATTTTGACTATTTTTTGTTACTGAAATTAAATTAATATTATTCCTGATTGAAACAAGTTTATTCCTGAAGCATACAATTTAATTTCTGATATATTCAAATTAATTCCTGACGTACATATTTTATTTCCTGGCCAAAGAAATCTTAAAGCTGACAAACGTAATCTTATTTCTGATTGAAACAATTTTATTCCTGATATATAATCTAATTTCTGATATCATAATATTTTAATACCTGACATACAAAATTTAATTCCTGACAAAACAAAACTAATAAGTGACATAAATAATCTAATTCCTGAAAAAATAATCAACAACATATTATAATTAGATACAAATATTATTATTTCTGACTTATATTATCTATTTCCTGATTAAATGTAAACATAATCCTGACTGAGATATTTTATTTCCTGACTAGTATTTAGTAATTCCTGATTTAAATAATGTAATTCCTGACGACATGATAATACTTAAGTATCATAAATTTAAAGAACATTTATTTACTGTGTATAATATTTTATTTCCTGACAAAAATAAATTATGATATGTTTCATATATACTTTTCTTGCAGATTATTACAAATATGAGAAGGATGAAAACATAAGTAAATGTCTAGCAGGTTATACTGTATCAGACTACAATGAGGGATTTGTTTTATACAAAGCTCATTCAAGGACTGTTGGTTTCAGTGTCAGAAAATCAACAAAGAGAAGAGATAATAATGATCAATTGTATGAGTTTTATTTTAGGTGTTCTAAAGAAGGGCATACAAAGGGTAAAATGAAGATGGCAGCTGAACAACATTCAGCGGAAATACCCATATTGGGTAAAACTGATGAAAAAAAGAGAAAAGATAGGGAGGTAAATGAGACAAGAACTGGTTGCAAAGCTCATATTCGTTTCAAGAAAACCAAAGAAGGAAATTTCGAAGCTGTTACACATGAGTTGGAACATAATCATGAATTGGTTATAGCAGTTCAACGTAATCATCTAAGATCAGAAAGGCAAATATCAGCACCAATGGGTGAACTAATTGAAAGCATGGTTGAAAGTGGTATCAAACCAATGGATGCTTACAATTATATCACCAATGAAGCTGGAGGAGAAGAATGTGTAGGTCATACTAAGAGAGATCACCTAAACTATGTATCAAGGGTGAAAATGAGTATGGTTGAAGGTGGAGACATGCAGAATGTATTGGATACCCTTCAAGAGAGAGCAGATAATGATCCTTCATTATTTTATAGACTGAAATTTGGAGAAGAAAACAATGTCGTGAGCTATTTTTGGCGAGATTCTCAAATGCTTGAAGATTTCAAAGCCTATGGTGATGTTTTAATCTTTGACACAACATACAGAACAAACAAATATGGGTTGATATGTGCACCATTTGTTGGTATAAACTGTCACTGGAGAACAACAATGTTTGGATGTGCATTCATAAGTGACGAAAAGACTGACACATTTGTTTGGCTTCTTAAAATTTTCAAAAAGTCGATGTGTGGAATCGAACCAAAATCAATCTTCACTGATCAGGATCTTGCAATGAGTAACGCCATACCAGAGGTAAGAATTTTATTCTTCATAATATATTGTTCCTGGATTAGAATAACTTAATAACTGATAAAAACAGATCAATACTTGACAGAAATTATATAATTCCTGATAAATATCTGTTTAATTCTTGACTAATAATATATATTTCATGTTCATAATTTAATGTAATATAATTCCTGATTAAAAATATTTAATTCTTGACTAAAATAATATAATTCCTGACGAAAAATTATTAATACTAAAAAAAATAATCAATATATGAATAAAAACCAACAAAACCACATCATTTTAAACCATTACTAAATAAATCTTTTGATAATAAAAACAGGAAATACAGAAACATAAACAAAATAGCATATCATATTTTCCATATATTTTAATGATATTGATTGTGACTATAAATTAACAGAAAATAAAAATAAAGAAAAAAACCCTAAAATCTTAATCTTCTTTATGTTCTTCCTCAGATATTAACCTTGTTTTTTCTTTTGATCTTCTTTTTGTTCTTTCTCTTCCTTCTTGTGTTGATCTTCTTCTTTCTGCTTTTTGTTCTGAGTTTCCTGCCATATCTCTTGTGCTCTCTTTCTCTTGCTTAGTTCTTCGATTTCATTCTTTTCAACCTTTTCATAGAGCTTCATCAATCCATTCTTCATTCTATCTCTTCTATCCAACAGTTCATTTAACTTTTTTTCAAAGTTATCAATTGCATTTTCTTCTGGATCGTTTGTTGAGGTAGAAGACTGAGAATTGTTTTGCATATTTGACAAATATTGAGGATCGTTTGATGAAGTAGAAGACTGAGAATTGTTTTCCATTTTTGAGGAATATTGCAAAAAAAGTTTGTTGTAGGAGAGAGAATATACCAAAGTACAAAAACATGCAAAATGTATGAGTAAATAATACTTTTATAGACAAAGAAAAAATATTAAAAAAAAAAAGATAATTTTTAAATATATTCCTTTTTATTATTATTACATTGTTTTACCTATGTTATCTAATTCCTGAGGAAAAGTATGTAATTCCTGACAAAATAGTTTTAATTCCTGATTATACAAATAATCAAATTGCTAATTTCTAACTCTGTTATGCCTGAGAAAAATATACTAATATCTTACATAATTTATGTAATTTCTGACTAAATGTTTCTAATTTCTGATTATAATAGTCATATTACTGACTACAGTAATTTTAATTTTGTTGCAGGTTTATCCAAACTCAAGACATAGGCTATGTCTATGGCATTTGCAAAAGAATTTTGTCTCACACTTTGGTACTCTAAAAACAAATCCTGAATTCAAAAATATGTTTCACAAATGCTTAAGTGGATGTGATTCTGAATCTGACTTTGAAGATTGTTGGCACAAGATGGTTCAAAAACATGGGCTAGAGAAAAAAGAATGGTTTGATAGGTTATATGGTCTACGAGATAAATGGTGCACAGCATTGAGCAAGGATATTTTCTCAGCTGGAATTCTTTCATCTCAAAGGGTAGAAGTAACAAACAGAGCAATTTCATTTAAGGCCAACAAAACCACAAAGCTTTTGGAGTTCTTTCATATTTTTGAGGCTACTGTGAAAAGATGGAGAAGCACTGAAAAGAGTGACAACTTCAGATGTACTACTGAGAGACCAAGAACAACAACAAAGATATTAAAACATGCAGCTGAAGTTTATACTCTAAACATATACAAGGATTTTAGGCTGGAATTTGAAACAAGTCTTGGAGCATATGCAAGAGAAAAAGCCACTTCAATGCAATATGTCAAATTCTTTGATGTTTCTCTTGATGAAGATTATATGCACACCTATCAAGTCATATATTACACTCAAAACAATGAGTTTATGTGTTCTTGTATGTGCTTCACAGAGACTGGATTGCTGTGCTTTCACATTATCAAGATAATGCAAATGTACAGCATACATGCTATACCAGAGAGATACATTCTGAAACGTTGGACCAAGCTTGCTAAATCAAACATTTGGGATGGCAGTGAATTAGGTACGTACATACTTTGTTATTTTAAAATTTATTTCATGTTTATTTAGTATAAAAAAAATATCTTTATTCCTGAGATAAACATTTTAACTACTGTCATAAATAATTTGCTGACATAGATTTTCTTAATGTATAATACATGAAAAACATAATAATATTACTGATTGAAACAAGTTTATTCCTGAAACATACAATTTAATTCCTGATATATTCAGATTAATTCCTGAATAAAATTTAAAATACCTGACATACATATTTTAATTCCTGACCAAAGAAATCTTAAAACTGAAAAAATATACCTTATTCCTGATCCTCTCTAATTTATAATAACTAATTTCTGATTGAAAATTTTTTATTCCTGAAACAATCTAATTCCCATGTAGTCAAAAAATTTTAATACCTGACAAACATAATTTAATTCCTGACAAAACAACTCTAATAAATGAAAAAAACAATCTAATTCCTGAACATAATGAACATTGAACAACATATTATAATATTATTATTCATGAACAAAATATTATAATAACTGATACATTTATTATTATTTCTGATATAAAATCAGATTTATTTTACACATAAAATGATATAAATATTTAAAAACTTATACATTGGTACCACTTCCTCCTTCATTAGGAAGCCTTTCAGTACCATCAGCATTAAAAATTCTAATATAAATGTTATAATGATCATGATAAACATCAAGTCTGTCTCCAACAACTATGTTGTTTGCAGCTACAAAGTTTTCCCATTCACGATCAATCAACATACCACCACAACCTGTATTTTCTGGTATGCTTAAGACTCTTACTTCCCAATGTCTATCTTCTCTGCCATTCTTCCCAGCAAAGACTCTAACAAAGTTCTTGAATTTCAGAAGAAAAAATTTCCAATCATCAGGAAGACCCTGAAAGAAAAAAAAATCAATTTTAATATCATTTAATCTTTACTAAAAACACAAAACAAATTTATAAATTTAAAAGTTAATGTAATATATTTACCATACTAATGCGATCAATTGGTTTAACAATAATTGTACACTTCTCCTTATTTGCGTAGAAATCAGCCATTATTTTGATGATAGATTAGATGAAGAAAAATATTAGTTATTTTTACAAGAATGCACCTTTTATAGAACACAATAGAGGTTATTATAATATAACTCTTTTAATAGAAAAAACTTAATTTAGAATAGCCTTTAAATAGAAAAGAGTTATGTATGAACAGTAATAATTAATCTGTAATTTAACAGAAAAATTTATTAACTTAGTCAAATTAGAATGACTTTTTAATGATGCAATAAATGACTTTTTCTACATTATAATGAATTTTCAATGAGGCAATAAATTACTTTATTCTGTTTTGTAAGACTTTTTGCAATAATTTGACATTTCTACTGACAATTAAAATTTATCATGAATAATATCAATTTTGTCAGAAAATTTATGGCTGAAACAGAAAATAAAAATATTATCACATAGCTCGTTGCTGACTTTTATTTTCATAATATAAATAATTATATTTCTGATATTATAATATTATTATTCTTATTACTAACAAAAATGTAGTAATCTTTTTTTTTTTTTTTTTATTAGGAAATTCAACCACAGATTATTCATTAATAAACACTCCTTGGAGGCAATCAATAACAAAGAATTTTTACAACCTTGTGACAGTATGCCAAGGGAATGAAGAAGCATCAAAAATATGTGATGATGCTTTGGAACAAATGTACAAATCTGTAAGGAAAGTGTTCCAAACAAATGAAGAAAAAATTCGTGAACTTGATGAAGAAGAAGAAAGAAGAAATACAGTTAAAGATCCAAAACGACCAAAAACAAAGGGAAGGCCAAAGAAGAACAAAAGAATTAGAGGACATTTTGAAAGAAGAAGAACAGCAACAAGAGATCCAAATGAGTTTGGAACAATAACTCCTAATCCACAACTCATTTAATTTATCCCTATTGCTGCCTTCTCCTATCATAAAGTCAATCTTCAAATTTTTTATTTTATTATTCAAGATAATTGTAAACAATACTATATTTTGCCATTTTGGGGTTTGATTACTCCTGATTAAACTAATTTTAATCCTGATTTACACAATTCATGCCTGATTTAATTTTTGATAACTCAATTTTATTACTGACTATTACATTTTAATTTCTGATAAACGAGTTTTAATTCCTGAGTTAATTCTTGACTTCTAGAATCTTATTCTTAAATAAACTAATTGTATCACAGACTAACTCATTTTAATTCCTGATTATAAACATCTTATTCCTGACTAACTCAAGTTTATTCCTGACTGACTCAACTCTATTCCTGATTAAAAAAATCTTAATCCTGATTAACTTAAGTTTATTCCTGACTAATTCAAGTTTATTCTTGTCTAAACAATACTATATTTTGCCATTTTGAGGTTTGATTTTACTTCTGAAAAAAATTATTTTATTTTCTGATCAGATAAATGTTATGCCTGACTAACCTTACTTTATTACTGACTTTAAAAATCTTATTGCTGAGTAACTGAAGTTTATCCCTGACTTTAAAAATCTAATTTTATTCCTGACTAAACTAATTTTAATCCTGATTTACACAGTTTCATGCCTGATTTAATTTGTGATAACTCAATTTTATTACTGACTATTACATTTTAATTTCTGATAATCGAAATTTAATTCCTGACTTAATTCTTGACTTCTAGAATATTATTATTAAGTAAACTAATTGTATTACTGGCTAACACAATATCATTCCTGACTTTAAAAATCTTATGCCTGACTAACCCAAGTTTATTTCTGACAGACTCAACTCTATTCCCGATTTAAAAAATCTATTTCCTGATTAACTCAAAATTATTCCTGACAGACTCAACTCTATTCCTGATTTAAAAAAATCTAAATTCTGATTAACTCAAGTTTATTCCTGAGTAACTCAACTTAATTCCTGTCTAAATGAAGTTTATTGCTGACTGACTCAAATTTATTCCTGACCAACAAAAATTTATTCTTAACCAAAAGAAATTTATTGCTAAAATAAATAAAGTAATTTCTGAGAAGAGTAATTTAATTTATGACAAACATTTTATTCATTTTAAGTTTGATATTTAAAATTTTTAAAATTAAAATTTGATATTAATTTCTGACACAAGTATTTTAATATATGACTAATATATAGATGTATGATTAACAGAAAACGGATTTAATAGAAAATATATACATATATAAAACAAATTTATAAGTATCTATACAAAAGAAAAATAATGCCTAACTACAAAAAAAAAAAAAAAAATATATATGTACATGTATGATTAATTGTTTAAAAAAAAAAAAATCTAATCTTCCTCTTCCTCTTCCTCTTCATTTTTCTGAAGTTGTTGATCAATTTCCAATTGCTGCTTCTCTTTTTCATCTTTTTCTTTTTGTTTTTGCATCAACTTCCACTGCCTCTCTTTTTCCCTTTCAATGGCTTCCTTTTCTTTTTGATATTTGGCCTCTAGCTTCTTTCTTGCAGGTTGAGCTTTCCAAATTTTAAGCTTGTTAATTGAAAACTCAATGCAATCATTCCACAATTTCTTCCGCAAAATATTCTCTTCTCTTGTAGCCATCTGATAAGCAAGTTGGCATCTATATATCTTCCGATTTTGCTTCTATAAATTTATATAAAAAACAATATAAGAACACTAAAAAACAGTAGTTATAAATCCAAAAACAAAGGAGAAAAAATACTTACATATTTCAAGTCGACAAGACCTCCAGATATACCATTGTACTTTTTCATACACATTAATGTAAAAAGGCCACAATCCTCATTTTCATGGCTTGTTTGCCATGTAAACTTAGGTTCATGCCAATCCAATTCTTCCAAGTTTATGTCACCATGTCGATGTTCATGCTTTTTCAGAAAGATACCAACAACTCTAATCTGTAATTATAAATATATAAATTATAAAATTTAAAAGAATCTAAAAATATAATTTTCACAAATTTAATTTTAAATTAGCTTACCAGCACTCTGTCTATTCCATTTAATCTATCTCGATCAATATCAGTCCTGTTATTTATCCAATCTATTCTTGGACCAATACCATCAATGAAATTGAAAACCAGCAGAGTATGATGATTATCGAACGCGATGGGAAAGAATAGCTGCAAAATAAATAAAACATAATTTTCACAATAAGTAATACATTTGTTAACTGAATAAAAGAACCAAATAACAGATTAAAAGATCATATTATCTGAGTAAAACATTTATATTCCTGACTTACAAAATTTTATAACTGACTAACACAATTTTTTTCCTGACTAAAACAATTTTATTCCTGGCTAAAACAATATTATTCCTGACTAAAACAATTTAATTCCTAACTATATAATATTTTTTCCTTACTAACACAGTTTAATTACTAACATAAATAAATTATTTCCTGATTATAGTAATATAATTCCTGACTTAAAATAATATAAAATCTGACTAATAAAAGCTTGAATCATACTAGGTTTAGCTTATTCCTGAATATACAATATATAAAGAAGAAATAAAGTTAAAAATTTACCAAATCGGCTTCGGCTATGTTGAATGAAGGAAAACGCCTAACCCAGTTGCTAATGCAGTCATAAATGTCCTCACCTCTATGCATATTCAATGTACAATCCATCTCCATTTTTAACAATTTCTCTTTAAACTTATTATACTCCACTGGGTTTTTCAAAGTTTTCAAAATTGCCTCCTTTTCCTTTATGTTAGCAACTTCTTTTCTGTAAACTGCCCTTTTTTCTAAGTACCTCCAGGTAACATTCTACAAAACAAAAAAATATATTAAATACAGAATATTATAAATAAAATTGGTTTCTGAATGAAGTAAAGAAAGGAAAAAAAAACTTACAGCAACTTCAGTTTGAAAAACAAATCTTTTATACTGAAAAACTCCTCTGTCAGTTATTTTACACTCTTCAATGATGAGCACAGTAGCCCAAGTATCATGAATAGCAGAATTAACCCACTCAGACGGACGAAGGGAACAGAACTCCTCCTTTACCAAAATAAGATCACTCTGTCCAGGATCTTCAGTGGGAAACTGACAGATAACAGTACCTATATCCTTTACGTAAAGACTGTCGTTACGCCTCTTAACTCCCTCATCCTCACCAGTAGGATCTAACTCAAGCTCCTCAAAATAGTGCATAAAAAACAAGTAATCACACATGTATAATTCATGTTCAGTCAATCTTTTTAGATACAATGGCTTGTTTTCTTGCAAATTCCTACACACAATCTTGTCTTTCATCTGAATTGGAATCTTGTGAATAGGTGGTAGAACCCAATCTAAACCACCAGCTGCTGCTACCAATCTCTCCTCCCGCCTTTCCTTTATTTCATGAATTCTATCAACATCAATTAAGTCAATGTATGTATCATCAATACTAGGAGGAGCAGGAGTTTTATCTATCTGAATAATGTCACCAGTAGCAACAGTAGGAGAGTCCAAAGGTATAGAAACAATGGGAATAGGAATAGATTCAACAGCAACAGTTTTATTCCTCAGCAATTCTAAAACAGCACATGCATCCCTAGGCTGAGGTTGTTCTTCCTACAAGAAAAAAAAATATATATATCAAACAAAAGTCTTCTAAACCATGACAATAATAATCTATACTACATAATATAAATCATAATAAAAGTAATTTAATTTCCTGACTATGACAAGTTTAACAAAAACTATTTCCTGACAATGACAAGTTAATTCCTGACCAAGGTTAGTTTATTCCTGAATAATACAATCTAATTCCTGACTTCCACAAGTTTATTCCTGACTAACACAATTTAATTCCTGACTACCACAATAATAGTGACTATGACAAGTTTATTCCTGACTAACAAAAACTATTTCCTGACAATGACAAGTTAATTCCTAACGAAGGTTAGTTTATTCCTGAATAATACAATCTAATTCCTGACTTCCACAAGTTTATTCCTGACTAACACAATTTAATTCCTGACTACCACAATAATAGTGACTAGTTTATTCCTGATGAACTCAATTTAATTTCTGATTAACTCAACATAATTCTTGAATACAACAAGTTTATTCCTGACTAACTCAATCAAATTCCTAACATAAACAATGTAATTCCTGATATAAGTAATTTAATTCCTGAAAAAGACAATTTTATTCCTGACTTACTCAATCTTATTCTAATTCAATCAGTATTCCTGACTAACACAATTTAATTCCTGACTACCACAATAATAGTGACTAGTTTATTCCTGATGAACTCAATTTAATTTCTGATTAACTCAACATAATTCCTGAATACAACAAGTTTATTCCTGACTAAGTCAATCAAATTCCTAACATAAACAATGTAATTCCTGATATAAGTAATTTAATTCCTGAAAAAGACAATCTTATTCCTGACTTACTCAATCTTATTCTAATTCAATCAGTATTCCTTAAAAAAATATATAATTTTTGACATAAACCATTACCTGATGACCTTGATAAATAGCTAAAGCAAGTTCCTCTGTAGCTTTAGACTGAATAACATCATCAGATTTAGAAAAAACCTGAAAGCATATGAATAATACAAATAAAAATAAATACAATAATATAGAATAATAAACACATTTATTTATATAAAATATGTTAGTTAAATACAATAACTATTAAAATAAATTATTGAGTTAAAATACAAATATTACACCTTAGATGTGCTGTCATCTTCTTTGTTTTTATCATTTTCTTTTTCAGAAGTTTCTTGAACTTCTTCTTTTTCAGTAACTTGTGCATTTTCTTCTTGGGATACTGGTGTATCTTGAGAAGTAGGAGGAGTAGGAGTAATTAAATTAAATTTAGGCAAAGAAGTATCTCCCTTGATAAAACTCCTCCCTTCTTGCACAAGCCTAGCCTGATTCTCATTCATAGCAGATGTATAAAATTCATTGAGTCCTTTGGCTTTCTTTGGTGTTCTTGGAGGTGATGTGGAACTAAATAGACCTTCATTACTAACTGAATGCACCTCTTTTTCTGATGGTGTTGTGCCTTCAGCTAATTCGGGTTCTGTGATTGTGATTTCAACATCACTTCCTTGAACATTATTCAAACCAAGATCTTCTGCTTCTTTTTTTGGCTCCATAATTCCTTGGTTTGCATCCTCTAAATTCTGCTCTGCATCTTCAATTAGATCTTCTTGCAAACCAAGATCAGAAATAACATCATTCACCTATACAAAATAAAGAATAATATCAGATATATATCTAATATGATTTTACTAAGTATAAAAAAATGATAATAAATATAATCAAACTTACAATTGCATCAGATTTAAGTTTTGTTTTATCAAACTGATCCAAATCAGTAGCTAAAGTTTTAGTCTGCATTGCAGCTTCAACTATTGCATCAATTTTTGCTAAAAATTCAGGATTTGAATAGTAATCATCCTCTCCTTGAGATTGAGATTCTTGTGAATATGATTTTGCTTCATCCTTCAAATCAATAGCAAAGTCTATTTGATTCTCTGATACAATCTTCAAATCTCGACCGAATTTCATCATTTTCTTCTTCACAGGCTAATCAACAAATAAAATAAAAAATAAATAAGTAAAATGTATAAAAGGAACATAATTGTTATTCCTGACTAATAGTTTCTTATTAGTAAAATGTAAAAAAATAACATAATTCTTACTGCTGATAATAGTAATCTAATTTCTGAGAGGGTTTATGTTATTCCTGACTATAGTTTTTTATTTTTGACAAACAACTTAATTTCTGATGAAAGGAAATTAAATCCTGGCAAACTGATACTAATCAAAATAAATCAATAAATTTAAGTATAATATTAGATAATGCTAATTTCTGATAGAAAGTATATATAATTCCTGATAGTATGTGGTAGAAAATCCTGGAAATAATAATGTATTGCCAAATTACAACAAAGTAAATAAATCAACAATAAACTTAATATATTAATTTCATTTCCTGACCAAATTTACAATATTCCTGACTGATAGTTTCTTATTACTGACTAATAGTTTCTTATTGCTGACAAATACAACTTAATTTCTGATGAAAAGAATTTAAATCCTAACAAACATATACTATAATCAAAATAAAATATCAGAAAATGCTAATTTCTGATACAAAGTACATAATTCCTGATAATATAATGTTAAATCCTGACAATAATTATACATTATCAAATCAACAACTTTAATATATTAATTTAATTTCCTGACAAAAGTTACCATATTCTTGACTAACAATTTATTATTCCTGATAAAAGTATTCTACTTTCTAACTGAAATTATTAATGTTGAATAGTCTGATAACAGTTTATTATTCATGATATAAGTATTCTAATTTCTAATTAAAGAGAGCAAATAATAAAAAATCTAAAAATGTAATAAAAGATGGCAGTTTAAACTTACATCGATATCCATATTATCAATTTCAGCATCAGTAGGAAACTCTTTGGGAATCTTGTACATTACATATCTAGCTTTGTCATCTATATCCTTCAATTCAAAGCTAGTTGATTGTACAACCTGATCTTCCTTCTTTTTTTTTTCCTTATTTTGATCCAAATATTCATCTTCATCACTGTCTTCAATCTTAAACTCAATACTGTCAAGCCTTAAAGTTTTAAGAAGAGCCTGTTCAGATTTGCCAGCATATTGTTTTGGTGAAGCAGCAGGGTACAGTCTCACAGTACCATAATCCATATTTTCAGCAACAGACTTAATCCTCTGGTTCAAAGTTTCACAGGTCCAATTCGAAATAAACGGCTTGCGATGTAAAGTTGTCCCAAACTCAAACTTTTGTAAAAATGCAATTACAAAAGCAACTAGACAGCCATTTACTTGTTTAGATTTTGTCTTCAACTCCTTCCCTTCCTTTTTTTTCAAAACAAAGGCTTGAAAATCTGTTATTGACGCACATAAGAAGTCCATAACATAACCAGCCCAGTTGAAAGCCTTAATGAAACGCACATCTTCTAAAGACTTGATGATATTAAAATTAGGAGACTTATCAGCAATTTGAGCCAAAAATGTAGACACAGCAAACATAACAAATAGCTTTTTAAAATCAGCACCACCATCTCTATATCTCTCAAACATCATCTTATAAGTAATAATATTGACATATGTCTTCTTCTTCTTCCTACCCTGAACAGCTTTTTCTTCTGTTTTCCTCTTCTTTTGATTCTGTACTTCAGATTCATTTCCCTGTTCAGAGTCATCCTCTAAATCCAAACCCAAGAACCTCCTCCACTCTATCTTCAAATATTCATCAGGATTGATTGATTTCTTCATTTTAGAAATCTCTTTCACAGGTATATCAGTAAAAGGAATACCCAACACATCAGCAATATCAGAACTATCAATATGAATTGCATGTTCCTTTTTACCAACAATAAGATTTCTAGCATGAGGATTAAAATGAGTTACTATATAGTTGTACAACTGATGACTGATATTGTCCTGCAAATTCATTTGAAGCAATCCACCAAAACCAATGTCTATAACATCCTTCTTTTGCTCATCACTAAAATCTTCCATAATTGTACAAAGATAACCAGGACCAGATTTAGCACCAATTTCAAGGTCTGAAATATCATCTTCAGTAAGAGCACTGAAAAATAAAAAACATGAATAAGACACACATATTCCTGAAAAAAATTATGTTATTTTCTTAGCATAATTATCTTTTAAAACATTTAATTCCTGACTATTATAAAATTTAAAATATATAATTACTGTATGTAATGCTGATATTATAATTCCTGACCCTAATTATCTATTTCCTGACTAATATTATCTTAAACCTGACTGAGTATTATTATGTGAATATTATTATCCTAAAACTGACTATCCATATCTATTTTCTGACAATAACTATCTAATTCCTGACTAATATATGTTAATTCCTGAGTGTTATAAATTTTAAAACATTTAATTACTCTATATAAATACTGATATTACAATTCCTGAGAATAATTATCTATTTTCTGACTAATATTATCTTAAACCTGACTGAGTTATAATAGATGTGAATATTATTATTTGTAAACTGACTATCCATATCTATTTACTGACAAGAACTATCTAATTCCTGACTAATGTTATAAATATTAAAACATTTAATTACTCTATTTAAATATTGATATTATTATTCCTGACTATTATTATCTATATTCTGACTAGTATTCTCTTAAAACTGACTAAGTTATAATACATATGAATATTTTTATCCTAAAACTGACAATCCATATCTATTTTCTGTTAATAATTATCTAATTCCTGACTAATATATGCTAATTACTGAATAATGTTATAAATTGTAAAAATTTAATTACTCTATTTAAATATTGAAATTATTATTCCTGAATATTATTATCTATATTCTGACAAATATTATCTAAAACCTGACGAGTTATAATGTATCTAAATATTATTATTTTTAAACTGACTATCCATATCTATTTTCTGACAAAAACTATCTAATTCCTGACTAACATAATGTAATTCCTGGGTATAATAAATTGTCAAATATTTAATTACTGCAAATTTTATTGGTATAACAACTCCTGACTATTATAATCTATTTCCTGACTAATTTTATCTTAAACCTGGCCGTGTTAATTTTATTTCTGAATAATATATCATAATACCTGATCTATAAAATCTAATTCCTGATATGCTAATTCCTGAGTAAGATAAATTTGAATACAGACAACAACAACTTAATTTCTGATGAAAAACATCTAAATACTGAAAAACATATACTATTAGCAAAATAAAATAATACAATTAAAGATAATATAATAAAATGCTTATTTCTGATATAAATAATATAATTCCTGACTATATAATAGTCAATCCTCAAAATAATCAAAATTACAACTAATGTAATTACATCAAAAATAACAAAATCCTACACAAGAATATTCAAAGTAAAAACAACAATTTACATTTCATCGAACACCTGGCGTGCATCTGAATATACAAAACAATATTTTTCCGAATTTAAAAGAATTTATTTCGAATATCACACCTCACAGATCGACTTCTTTTAGAACCTTGTTTAGGACCACGCTTCTTAGAATGCTGTGAATCATCCCTACAAAACAAGAACAAGAATAAAAAAAAAATTACTGACAATTGTTTTCATAAAAAACGAATGAGCAAATAATAACTAAAAAATTTATTAACCTTTCTGGCATTTCAACTATCTTCATAGGCTGTTTTGATGATCGTTTAGTTCGTTTCATATAAACTTTTAAAGGAGAATCATCAGTAGGAGGAAGGCCAGCCATTAATGTAGGTGAGGAAGACGGAAATTAGGGTTTATGTAAAAAAAAAATGAAAATTAAGTACATGCAAATATAAGCTAGAAAATGAAGAAGTGATGCGAAATTTTAGGGAAAATGTAGTTAAGTTGAGAGTAATGGAGTGTAATGGAGTGTAACTGCAGAAAACGTGGGGAAGAAGAAGGAGGAGAAAGGCGGAACGTTGGAAGCGTTTTTTTTTTAAAAAAAAAAAATCAAAAAATGATTGATAATTAATAGTCGGGCCGCGCGCGGGCCGAACTATTAAAAGACGGGCCGCGCGCGGGCTGGTAAGTAGAACGGACTCACATGAGTCCGTTCTACACAATATTTTTCGATAGACCTATAATTGCAAAAATGATTTTTATTACATGAATACTAGACTCAAACCAAAAAATGCAATAAATTACAAAACTTGTTTTCCATTGACTTAGAACAACTTTACATGGAAATTTAGAAAGACATATGACAAGTAATACATTGATAGAGGTACCGATTGATTGTTGTGCAGTAGTGATTGATTGAGACTGCACTTGGTAGGGAAGATTATATGTTCGATGGGAACTGGAATCTAATCACGCAATAACAATTGGAAGGGAACTAGAACCTAATCACTCAGAATTGATCCTCGAATCCAGATTAGATCAAAAGGTGAACTGAATGAAATACCAAAAATAATATATTGATTGAGTTATCAATATAACCTACTCAAAATTCACTCCTATTATCACGCAATAGTCGCAGGCACCGGAGGTATCACAATGGTGTTATCTCCATTGGCATCGGGCTCTTCATCGACAGGTGCTACCCCTTGGTTTTGACCACGCTCATGCAAACATGTCGTCAATATGAATCCATGAAAGTGATTTAGGAAAAAACACGTAATGAATACAATTACCATATACTTTCCACTTCCGTACAAATTTTGAACCGAGCAAAGCGCACTTCCAATCATAAATTTGAAAAACCCCAAATCTCTTTCAACAGCAACATCAATTAGTTCAATTCCTTCCAACAAACTCATGTACTCACCCAGACAAAAACTCCCTACTAATGACCCTAGTACAGCATAAAAACCCGCCGCCGATGATTTATCCGAGATTTGTAATAACTGATAACATGCTATCAACAATACGACCACCCTAGAAAACCCTATTAAGAAATTCATATTCATATAATATGTCAATAAATAATATGGCTTCGAATAATGACGTAAATTTATTTTACCTTGACATACAATAATAAGTAATGAAACACACATAATGACTGGTTGCACAAAAGCTAATAAACTTCTTGCAATGATGTCGTACTCGTGGTAGTAACGTCTAACACGGTCTTCCTTGTTGTTATGATCATGCATAGTTTGAAAGCTATAAAAGTATAGAAATGACGATACAACGCTGTTAAAAAGAAGGACACAAAGCCATATGAATATAATAGTGTAACGATGGAGTTGCTTGTCATGACCTAGGAGCGTCATTGTTTTTGCTTCACAATCTTTTTTTTTTTTTTTCCTTTCTTTGCTTTAATCAAAAAGGTTTTTTTTTTTTTAATTTATTTTTAT
Organism: Chenopodium album; assembly: GCF_948465745.1. Lineage (NCBI taxonomy): Eukaryota > Viridiplantae > Streptophyta > Magnoliopsida > Caryophyllales > Amaranthaceae > Chenopodium > Chenopodium album. The sequence goes on from NC_137855.1 coordinate 7,880,755, forward strand.
ATTTCTTCCTGAGGAAAATAGCGAGAAGTTTGTTGTTTCTAGACTATAGTTTCTGCTAGTAATTAGGAACAAAACATTCCACTTGATGAATACAAAGTATTCTTATTTTTTATTTGCATAAAGTATTATTCACAACCGAGTCATATGCCTTATAATTTTGCTTTATTCGATCCCTTAAACAATCCTTATTCTCAAAAGATTTGTTTTCTATAGGGATTATTCTCAAAAGATCTAGTTTAATTAAATTAATTAATGTAATCCCATAATCCCTTTTCATACCTTTTTTTTACGGCAAAATGTATGAAAAAACACTTATGAATTGTGTGAGGACAAAAATATCCTCAGAATATTTGTTTACCTATATGTCCCTATATATTGAGATGATATGAATTATTCTTAATTGTCTCTAAGGTTTTTTTTAGTGTGATTAATGATTATACTCGTTTGAATAGTGTTTGGACAGTTATACCTTTTAAAATATGTATTTTTTTTTTTTTTAATTTGTACTCATTAATGTTAGTTGTCTTTTTCTTAACTCTTAACAATATTGTGCAGACATTTGTATCTTAAAAATATTTGGACATTATATTTTTCTTCATTGATGTTGCCAACATATGAAAGGGCTCTCCGGACAATCGGACATGATTACCATAACGCGCACTTAAACCTTATCATAATTAGCACTTAAACCTTATCATTCACTCCGTAGGTCTCACTCTTATCATCTTTGTATAAGCTTTGAAGAGCAATAGATATTTTCAATTAGCAAATAGTGGCAAAGAGAACTTCATAGATAAATTACTTCAGAGTGTTACAAGAGAATTCCTTCTTAAACAAATACTTTAATAAAAATTGATAGACAACATAACTTGGCCAATAAATATGTTAAAATTGTATATACTTCGTATGCAATATGCAAAAGCAAAAAAATGGTACGAGTAGAAAATTCCAGAAGCAATAAGTTGGCAAAGTTGGGGATAAAGCCTAGAATTCGCACCGTGCACTGAAACTAGCTAGTGCACAACTTGTTTTTGTGGAACTCATAACTTTTGATCTGATCTTCATCGAACTCTAAATAGAGAATAAGGGATATAAGTAAAAATTCTTAAATGGACCTGGTTCACACTAATTTATTGTGGATCACTAACATTAGAGAAATTATGATTGTTTTATTAATAAAAAAAAAGGTCACTATAATAAAATGAAGGTCACTATGTTGAAAATAAAAGTCATTTTGGTAATATATAGGCTATAAGAGGTTAATTTTTTCAATGAAATATTTTATAAGGTCAATATAAATAGGAAAAGGTGACTATGTTCAAATTAGGGTTATAATGTCGTACTTCAAGTTCACAATAGTATTAAACGTTATACAACTTTTAATAAAAGTTACTATGTTAAAAATAAGGTTACTATGTTAAAAATAAGGGTCACTATTTTCAATATAATGTCAGTTCCGTGTGTATAAACCTCGGGTCTACAATAATATTATTGTGAACCAGGTCCACGCAAGTATTTCTGGGATATAAGTACGTAGTATATTGTATGAAAAGCTACTTAAGAAAGTCTATATTTTTAAAATCATTCGTATATTTTGAGATATGGCCAAAAAAGTACAAGAGTGTCCATGTTGAGACTATCGGGCTAAGGATTAGGCCGGAAAAAGAGTTAACTAAGAAAATTGGATTAAGATTAATGAAAATAACTAGGGAATTGGGTTAACTAAGCTAGCTAACATTTATTTAGCTTGTTAATTTTATAACGAGACTAATTAATGAATTAAACATTTGTATAATTCAATCATAAGACATTTAAATTTGGGAGAAAATTTTAATCTAGATGTCTACAAATTTACAATAACCTCAGACATTAAGTCCAACTAAATGACACCTTTAGTATCGAGGTTACGACGGACTATAGGCCATTAACGCCAAGGTGGCTTCGCAAATCATCATCTTTTTTTTTTTTTGGTAACTCACCGTTACAAAGTCATTGAATGGAGAAAATTTTAATCTAGATGTCTCAAAGTCACAATACGTTACGCGGCAAGGGCGGAGCCAGGGGGGCTGGTGGAGGCCCGGCCCCTGTGGCCCAACTGGCGGCCTTTTTGTTTTGAAGGGTGATCCCCTTAGATATATGATATACTGACTTATATCTAGCTTTGTAATGTATAGCTTGATGGTTAAAGTGGCTACTATCAACTTCTAAAGCAAGTCAGGACGTCTGGTGTTTGATTCTTGAGGGAGGGTGTTACTTCCTTTTTTTTTTTTTTTTTTTTTAAATTATCCTTTTACTTTTTTTTTTTTTTTTTTTTTTTTTTTACTATAATCTTTTACTTTTTAATTTTAGACACTACTTGAAACTTGTACTACTATTTTTCTTTTTACAAGTATTACTATTTTTCTTTTTACAAGCATTACTATTTATTTTTACAAGCATACTAGTATATTTCGTTTAACCCTTCAATCTTTCTTTTTATTTGTTTATCAATTATTTTGATACAAACTTTCTTTTATTATTTTTCCTAAATCGCATAACTTACAATTTTTTTAAAAAAATTATTCTTTTATTTATTTTATTAATTTTTGTGCAAATGAGCCACAAGAACAATACAAAATATAAATGGGAAGGACATAAGAGGAAATCAAGCCTATACTCTTATATTGTACACAAATCCTTCACTTTAACCAATATGGCAAGACCTCATAGGTTGTAATGTTAATTATTTTATGTTGCTTTATAAAATATAGTGAAATCTAATTTATAATATCGCAAATACCGCTAGAAAATACAATAATATTTTACTTAATAAATCTCGACCTCCCCATATTTCAATTCTTGGCTTCACCCCTGTTACGCGCCATACGCGGTAATAACCAGGTCTATTGTATTGAGAAAATTTTAATCTAGATGTCTACAAATTTTCAAAACATGCATAAACAAAACATGTCAACTTTAAGTAAAGACGTTATATTCTTTTTTTTATTATTATATATTTTTTTTAACAAAAAAACGTTTATTTATTTAATCTTGTTCTGGGGTAGGTGTTTCGTGTTCATATATCCTGACATTTGTAATTTAAGAAAGTGTTCCAGACTTCTTTTTTGATTCATGGTGTCTTTGCAGATGATTATTCAATCCCAACGTCTCGAAAATTGATTTCCAACACAGCATAACTTATTTCAACATACTAAAGCTTTAGCACGCAATAACCATACCCTAAATTTTCTAAACAAAATCATAGGAGCACTAAACGAGATTTATATACGTAGATTAGAGTATTAATTTAAACTGACTTATGGGTCTTCCTTAATTAGAGTATGAGGTAATAAGGTTGCCTGCATTTTATTTTATTTATTTATTTAATATAGTGCGCTAATTTTTGTGTCCATAACAACACATTCATTCACTTAAACTTTTTGTCAAATGATAGTTTTGTTCAATGTGTTTTATGTGGTACTACCTCCGTCCCCAAATGATAGTCCCTTATGGGCAAAAATCACGGGAATTAAGAAACTTAAATAAAAGTAGTAAATTTACATTGGAAAGATAAATTTACATTGGGTATGTAAAATAGTAGAGAGAGAAAGTAATAAAAGTACATTGGAAAACAAAATTTATATAGGAAAGATAAATTTGCACAAATATTGTTGTAATTAGAGAGAATTTTGATAAAAAATTGATAATAATGGTACTTGAAAAAGGCAAATGGGACTATCATTTTGGGACTAAAAATAAGCCATAAGGGACTATCATTTGGGGACGGAGGGAGTATTATTGATTTGATGAGTGAAGGGCTGTCAGAAGTGATTAGTTGTATATATTGTGTGGAATTATTATAGGTAAATATAATTTTTATCAGCTTGTTTGACAAATGGAAGAATAATATACAGCGCACCAAAGAATATTGACAAGTCAAAAGACAACTCAATTTTTTGTTAAAGGAATAAAATAACGAATAAATGTGTATTTAATTTATTTCTTTCGTATCAAGTAGGAAATTAAACTAGGAAATCACTCACGGTGTCGCAAATTTCGTTTATATATGCAGCCTTATTTAATCCCAGTATATATATTTTGTAGAAGATTGTCATAGTTTTGATCAAACAAGGCATTGTAAAGCTAGGCAGCTAGCTAGATTGTTTATGCATGTTTTGAAAATGGGAGTTGAGATTATAATGTCTTTACTTAAAGTTGACATTGGTAAAAATCAAATACTCTATACAATCATACTATGACTCAATGGACCAATTACAAAGTTGTTATTTTCAAGAAGGTCTGCCTCCATTAGTCCATTGGAACAAATGTACAATTAATGAAAGTAAAATCTTATACTGTATGAACTATGAAGTAGAATAAATGCACCACTATAAATTCAGAATCCATTTCCTTAATCTTTGGCTGTCTAGTCTAGGAAATGGTTTGCGTGTTGTCTAAACCTAGAAATTTAGTTGTTGAACCTTTGTCCATATTTAATTATATACAACTGATACAAGTAATACAACTATACAAGTATAATTAAGATAAATTTAGTTCTTTTTTATATTAGTATTTTTTTTTTAATTTTTTATTTTTTTTATTTTATATATATAAAAAATATTACTCCATATTATTCAAGGTTACTTCATGGCTTCATGCCTACACTTAAGATTGTATATACAGTACATTCTTTTTTTAATGTCAACTTAAGTAAAGATAATATTACAAAGTTCACCCATCATGAAAGATTGGAATTTGTTTAAACTATTACAACGGATAGAATACCATCTATTATTATTATTATTATTTTTTTTTTTTTTTTTTTTTTCGAGGCAAACCATTTAACTTATTTAATTAAAGTCTTAGGGTGATATGATATAGACCTAAAATTTAATATCAAATACTACTAGTATGCATGTCATGTGTGATGGTCTTAGTCTCTTAGACTCTTAGCCAACAATTATATTGATTGAGGATGAAAATGGTTACGGTCATGATTGAAATTTGATTACTCCATACTAATTTAGTAGTAAGATTGAAACTTGATTACTCCGTATTATAGTAATTTAGTACGTAGTAACCCTCCATACTATTCGTTCACTTACACTAGTGTTATAATTTGTTCAAATGATAATTTGGTCAATGTGTTTAATGGTATTTTTTTTTTGATAGGTAAAGCCGCAAAGGGGTGTCGAAAGTGACTAATTGTATTGTATGAGATTATAGTTTATTTTTTATCATCATGTTTGACAAATGAAACAATAATATACAACCCAAAAATAAAAGAACATTGACAAGTCGTAAGACTACTCAATCTTTTGTTACAAGAATTAAACAACGAATAGATGGATACGCACAAGAAATTAAAACAATACTTCATACGGAGTATTAATTTCATTTCTTTTAATTGTACCAAGTTGGAAACTAGGAAACCATTCACAGTGTCGCAAACTCGCAAATTTCCTTTTTAAAAACTACCTTCATCACAGATTCACATTACATAATTGTAGAAAATTATCATAGTTTTGATCATCAAAGAAGACATTATAAAGGCAGCTATCTATTAATAATACATGCATGCATAAATAAATAAATTATTTTTTTTTGAGAGATTGACAATGGGAGTTGAGATTGTAATATTATCTTTACTTAAAGTTGACATTGGTAGATATCAAATACTCCGTACAATCATACTTAATAAGGCTATGGGTCTATGAGCTATGACTCAATAGACAGTTGATATTTTGAGGATGGTCTGCCTCCATTGGAACAAATGTAAAGTTAATGAAAGTAAAACTTTATATGAAGTAGTGAATAAATTAAATGCACCACTATAAAATCAAAATCCATTTTTCTAATCTTTGGCTGTCTTACTGTCTAAGTCTAGTAAATGGTTTGCGTGTTGTCTAAGAGCCTAAGAATTGAATTGTTGAACTTTTGTCCAAATTTAATTGTATACAACTATACAAGTATAAGATAAATTTAATCCTCTTTAAAATACGAGTAGTAGTCTAAACTTAATTTTTGATGACATTTATCATGTAATTCAAGTTTTTGAGTTTGTTTCTTGGAGTTTCGTTAATAGGGAATGTAATAAGGTCACGCACGAATTAGCTTATTGCTAGCCGTGGGTGCCAGGTAGTAGATCGAGTATGGTTGTCAGATTTTCCCGATTGTATTGTTCCTATTTTGGACTATGATCTTCCTACTAATGAATGAGTAAACCTTGTAGGCTTTGTTTCTAAAAAAAAGTATAAGATAAATTAAATCCTCATTTAAAAAAAATTATGATTCAAGGTTGCTTCATGACGACCTACACTTAAGATTGTATATCAATAATTACAATACAAACTTCTTTTTATAAAGCCATGGTACAATACAAAGTTCACCGAAGGTCAAATGTTGCCACTTGTCACAAACTCGATCACAATACCTACCCATATACGAAATACAAACTGATCGTATTTGTTTACACAATCACAACGTATAGAATACCATCTAACTTACGAAATAAAAGTCTCAGGGTGTATGGTACCCAACATTTAATACAAAGTACTATCAAATATAATTCCTTCAATTTTCTTCTGTTCTTCTTTACTCCTCATTCTCATCTTCTTATTCAAACTTCTTTACTTGTTTTTGTTCTTCTCTTTTTCCTCATTCTCATCTTCTTATTCAAACTTCTTTTTCTTGTTTTTGTTCTTCTCTTTTTCCTCATTCTCATCTTATTATTCAAATCACTATCATCTTACAAAATATGGTTCTTTTAGTACTCAAAGAGTGGGCTACAAAAGCCAAAAACACAATATTAACAAATTCCTGGGCATTGAGAGTATTCTTCTTATGGTTAAGTGTGGTATTTTTGATGATTTCTATTGTGATCACCGTGTTGTTTGTCGTTTTAAGATCTTCGAGAAAAAATCCAGTAGAGGTATGTTATGTTTGGCTTTGGTTCTCGAAAAAAAACTCTCTTGTTAAGCTTATAAATGATTCAAAAGACATTAAAGTATTTATATTAGTGCTTGCGTTGTTTGGTGGCTTTTTACTACTACTAGAAATCGTTTTAGTTAAAAAGTTTAAAAATATTATGATAAATGATTTTATTACGAAACCAATTACTCCTCTTCTTCAAACAAGTCTATTTGCAATCTCTATAATTCTTTCAGTTATACCTAGTGCTTTTAAAGCACATGAACTAGAAAGTTATTTTATAGGATTTATGCTAGCTTATGTGCTGGGGTTTTTGTGTTCACGTAAGCTTGCAATCAAAAACTGATTTTGGATTGTTTGCTTGTACATCATCTGCGGTTTTTAGTATTTTTACAAATTTGGTTCAATGTGAACCAACTGGAGTGAGTGATTATTTCACCTTAGTAGCATTTTTTGTTATTTTACTATTATACTACTATTTTGCAAAATTAACTTATGATGATCCTAGAAAAGAAATAATTCGTTTTAGGTGTAGGACAGAAAATATTAGTAAAGTAACATTCAAACGTTTGACCCAACAAGAAATTGATCAAAGAAAAACCAACGGAATTCATGAGAATGAGTTTTATCATATAAATAAAATTGGTAATGTAAGCGGTAATATATTTTATGAAGTAATACCGGCCTCTTCTATTAACCCGGAGTCTCGGAATTTTTTGTTGCTCAAACACCATGAAAACTATATGCATTTGGAAGAATATTATGGTGTTGATGAAGTTGAAGGTGTCGTTGATCAACCGGTAATTAACTATAACACCACATCTTTTTTTTTTTCTCTATTATTTTTTTGTTTAAGGTTTATGACTTTGTAATGTTTATCTTTAGATAATCGACCCACAAGAGCATGTAAATTCTCCACGAGCAAGATCGACAAGGAGTTCGGAGACAAGTTTTTTCTCAACTCAGCAGGTAATATAACGCTTGGTTGATTAACTTAATATTTTAGTATAGTACTTGATAATTTTTTGTATTTGGGAAGTTACTGGACTAGCAAAAAATACTATACATGATTTGCGTTTTCTTACAAAATCCATTTAGTTATTATATATATTTTTTTTTCAAGAGGATTTTATTTATTATAAAGTGGCTGGTTTTTTTGTTTTTTGTACAAAATGAGTAGCCGGTTTATGAAATCTGATTTAGGTTGATGAATGATGATAAATATTTGCATTGCAGTATCATTATTATTGTTATAATAATTATTATTCTTGTCAAAAAAAAAAATTTATTGTTATTATTACTATTGAATTCTAATCTTCTTTAAATTAAGTGTGTGATCTGTTGCAAATCATGCAATTAATTAGCTTTTTGTAAGAAGACAACGCATTCGACCAAACTATTACCTTATCTAAATGTTTACTTGATCGTAAAAGTATAAGCCGCGTGCATATTCATGACCTTGTTAATGACTAGTTTAAGTCGATTACTATCCCTCAAAAAAAAAAAGTTGTAAGTCAGTAGATTAATGACTAGGTTAAGCTTAAGTTGTAAGTTGTAAGCTTAACCTGATGGTTGAGGCCCAGGAATATGTTTTATACTCTATCAATTACTATATGAAATTAGTAGATTAATGACTAGTTTAAACCCCATTTGATTCGAAGTTGCATGCCAATCTGCTACTAAGTTTATATAATTAATATGGTCTTGATTTATTATTTATGTAGATGTCTCACCAACAAGAGCAAGAAATTCAAGGAGAAGGAGAAGCATTTACAACAGCAATACCAGGCAATTTTCAACGTTCTAGGCCGTTTGACTTGGAGCAAGGTCAACGATCGTCAACACCAAGGCCAAGGAGGAGTTTCTAAATGAGATTGATGTACTCCCTAATTCCTTATGTAATATACTCTACTCGTATTAGTTAAGTGTTATGGCTGTGTAATTTAAATTATTACTCCGTACTTTAATTTGTATGACTGACCTACTTTAATTGCTTGCTAGTTTTATTTTTCAATCAGACTTCATTAAAGCTTCATGTAACCTTTGACTTGTTTATTTTACTATTATATGTAGTTTATTTTGTTATCTTGTATTCATGCACATGGTACTGGTTACAAATCATATATTTTCCGTGGGATAAATTTTGAAAGCATGAAAACGTGTAAATTTTGTGTGATAAAAGGGTTAACAAGATTATATAGGCTTGTTGAGTAAAGTAAAGGAATACCAACTACGAAGTATAAGTTATTCCCAAAATATATCAAATAAATCAGAGTACTCCAAAAAAAAAAAAAAAAAACGGAGTATTAATTTTACATAATTGTACATCAAACTTTAGGTACAATAAAAAAAACTCGTACTCCGTAGTCTCCTTTAATAATATTTTATTAATAGATATTAATCAAATCAATTAATCATGGGAGTTGTTTTTAGAAGAGAACATACATTAAACCGATGACAATATTATTAATAGAGTTATATGCATGTAAGCATGTTTGAATAACTCTAATCTATACGTGGTACATATTAACAACAATAAATTGTAAATAGTACAAATTTTGGATAACTTTTCCGTAAAGATTAGGGTAACTTGATCTATCATCATAAGCTTCATAGCAAGAAAGAAATCACCGATTCAATGGTGTAGCTTGGTTGGAGGTAAAATACTTGGAAAATTCTATTTTCTAGGAAATGGGTGTTGTATGGTTGACACGAAAGTATTAAATTAGAAAAAAATGGAAACTCCAGCAGAAGTTTCAATTCCCATTAAACATGAAAAATTACTTACCAAGCCCCTTTGGTAAGTCACACCGTGATTATTGAGGGGCCTACTTGCATTATTAGCACTAACAATTTAGTCTCTTTCTTTCTCTCTTCAAATTTGTTCACTTACACTATGTTTAGATTACAATGGGAGGTGAGGGGAGGGAGAAGGGAGGTTCCATTTTCCATCCAAATCTCTTTAACAATTGAGAGATTTGGTTTATTGAAAGGCGAAGAAAAATAGATCCTTCCAATTCCCTTCCATTTCCCTCCTTGCATCAACTACCCAAATAAAAAATGATGCATTCTTCCTTTTCTCAGCTCTTCTCTTCCTTCCATTTCTCTATATCCAAACATAGTGTTAACTAAAATATAATAAAGCAAACTAATACGTAAAACATAGGAAATCAATTTTAAGGGTATTTATTTAAGTTCCTACATATTCAACCAAACAAACTAATATCTGGGCAAAGGGAAATTACTTTCCATGAAATATAATTTCCTATGGGAACTCACTTCCCATATCAACCAACCAACACCTAAAGAAAGTTGATGGTACACTTTGATCTCCTAGGGTGTTTTCGGAGTGTTCATCACTAGAGTTGAAATAATTGCCATACAAAAAAGTGAGGATAACACAAGTCAATAGCACAACCAATAAACGAGTTGTTGATTCGAATCGATACATATAATATGCAGTGCAAACTGAAGCTGCCATCACAAACTTGAAATATCCGTAGTCTGGAACTGGCTCTCCAATACACAATCCTCGAATCCTATTAAATTCCGCCCCACAAAAACTCATAATAGGCAAGCTTAATATTCCAATGAATTTCAAATCTTTCGCCATTTCGGTAGCTGATCGAAAAGTATAAAGACTTATGAACTGCAACCAAAAGTGGACCAACATAAAATTTCGTCCGTTAACCTCACAATCCATCAAACATTTTATGGCATATCTGAACATCTGGAATAACATAAAAACAATTATGTAAAGCAGAAAGTTGATGCCGGCAATGACGCACCGGGGTGTGTAGCTCATGCCACCAACGACTTGTTTAATACCGGGGTTGTCTTCGTTTTCGTCTAAAAGAAACACTAAGTAACCAGATAAGAAAGATATCCACCCTACAAAAGTTACAAAAACTATAATCAATAGGACAGTAGCTTTTATATGTGCTCTAGTTCGCCATTGATTCATTGCCTTCATTTTTAGTTTGAATGAGCCACAAAGACAATACAAAAATCAATTACCACCGATATATATGTATATTTTGACTCAAAACTTCAAAATAATTTTATTGGTTTTATGAAGGGAATTTAAAGATATATATACTTGTATTATATAATAATAATATATAGTGATGGATCGGATGTTACTACTCGTATTAGTTAGTAACATGTGCAATTATCAGCAGTAAATTAGGGTGCTATATATCATGGCAATCATGCTACTAACATTTGACTAGTGGTTGTTACTAGATTTATTATTCTATACGTTAGAATAGGAAGTTCCCATTTGTTTGTTAAAGCATTTTTTTTTTTTTTTTGAAGTGCTCTTTTATATTTTATACGTACTTGAAATTCAATGAAATCTGTTTACTTAATGAAATTTTGTGCCGTCAAATATGCATGCTTTGAAAAGATCCTAAAATTCCTCTAGCCATTTTTAGATCCGATTTACAAGAATTTATGATAAATTTGTTATTTTATTTAGATAAAAAAGGATTTTTTGTCATAACATACCTACTAAAATCCAAAAAACAGAAAGACTTGATATTATTGTGGACACAACAATTATACACACGCAATCGACATTATATTGAAAATAATGACCCTTATTCCTTATTTTTTAATATAATAACCTTATTTTTAACATAGTAACCTTATTTTGAACATAGTAATCTTTATTAAAACTTGTATTACGTTTAATATTAGGAAAATTTGTAATTATTAATCCTGACTTTGGGCGATAAACTTTCATTAATCCCAACTATCGATTATTTTTAAATAATCCCAACTTTAGGGGGCGTCTTCTTGTATCAGGTCAAATGACCGGTGACTTGTTTAAAAGGTTATTTTTATTATTTTTTTCCCTTGAATGCCACACGTCGCAATTTCATTGGTAAAAAAAATTAGAAAAAAAAAATAAAAAATAAAAAATAACCCAGCCAAAACCCCTCCCAATTCCGGCCACCAATAGAATCCCAACAACCACCCCCTTCACCACGGATATGATTCCCCCTCCCTCTTTCGCCACTGATTCCCTTTCCCCATTGCGCCGGTGATTCCCCCTCCCCCTAGCATCCCTCTGTTTCTCGTTTTCTGGTGACACTCGAAACCCCCACTCGAAAACACTTGAAACCTCTTCCTCCACTCAAAACCCCTTAAAACCACCTCCCTTACTCTCGAAAACACCTAACCCACCCCTGAATTTGCGAAACTCCCTCGAATTTGCGATTTGGGGTTTCGATGGCTGCGATTTTGGGGTTTCGGTGGCTGGGAAATTGAGCTTTCAGTGGTTGCGTGGGGGAATAGGAAGCGGTTTCCTGGAGGGGGGAATACAACGACGGAAGAGGTGGGGGATAGGCAGCGGTTTGGCTGTGATAGTGGGGGAAGGGGAAGGGTTTGGAGGGAAGACAGTGTGGCAGCGAGTGGTTTCGCGAAATTTCGGTGGTTTTCGGTGCGGTTCAGGAGCTAGGGAGATGGTGGTTTTCGGTGGCTGCTAGAAAGGAGGTGGTGGGGCTGCGTGGGATGAAGGTGGTTGGATTCTTGGTGGTGCTAAGGGAGGATTATTTATTTATTTATTTTTTTCATTTTTGATTTTATTTTTTTAAACTTTGATTTTTTTTGGACAAATTAAGTGTTGACACGTGTCCAATAACCTGGTATAACAGGTGTTTGGCTTTCGTTGACCGGATTTGGCTTATGAAAGAAAATGCACTCCAAAGTTGGGATTATCTAAAAATAATCGATAGTTAGGATCACCAAAAGTTAGGATTAATAATTATAAATTTTCCTTAATATTATTGTGAATTTGAAATACGATGCATGCTATGACCCTAATTTTAACATAGTGACCTTTATTATTTATATTGACCAGTATATAAAATTTTCATTAAAAAATTAACCTCTTATAGCCTATATATTACCAAAATGACTTTTATTTCAACAAAGTGACTTTTTTTTATTTTTTTTTTATTTTTAAATTATAGTGACCCTTTTTTTTTTTTAATTAATAAAACAACCATAATTTTACTAATGTAGTGGTCTACAATAAATTAGTGTGAACCAGGTTCATTTAAGAATTTTTTGGTTTGCAAGAGCTACATTGTTGTTTTTGAATTTTTAGAAAAATTGGTCACTATTTTCTCTGAGTTTTGCAATGGTGGTAACAGGAGCATATCAATTAATTCGCAAATATGAGTAAGTTTAACTTTCTTTTTTTATAAATTTTAGTTGCACTTATATGGTTTCACTATACTAGTCACATATATTCTTCAAATTAAAAAATATATTTGAAGAATATATGTGACTAGTATAGTGAAACTATGGTGATGGATCAAGTTGACCCTTGCACTTATATTAGTCACATAAATTCTTTCTAGCTATATATGTTTTTTTTTTTTTTTTTTTAATTCCAATGAGGTAGCAAATACCAAAGCAAATAGCAAAGACAAACAGAGGAAACAAAGCAAACTACAAACTAAAAAACTAAAACAAAACTACCTAAGGAGGAATGAGCCGTGGCAAGGCCACACCTCTTACATCTTCCTCTAAGATACGATTAAGGTCTACCGGGATATCACTAAAATAAACCAGTTGAGAGTCTTGAATTACTCCGCGGTTGGCCAACCAATCCGCCGCTCTATTCCCTTCACGATATACATGAAGTAGCTTCACTTCCCAATTAGTAGCTTCCATTAGCTTCTTGCAATAAGTAATGTCATGTATATTTTCGCCTCTTGGTACCTGTTCCCTGTTGATAGCTTGAACACATGCAATGTTATCCATCTGAATTTCAAGCTTGTCAATCTGGCAGTCAATTCAACCTCTGCTCTAAAAGCAGAGCAGTAACCAAAACTTGTTGCAAATGCTGTCACAAATCTACCAGCATAGTCCCTGATGATTGCTCCACATCCTGCTGGGCCTGGGCAGCCTTTAGCGGCGCCATCGCAATTCAACACAAACCACCCATATTGAGGTGCTATCCACGAAATGTTGGCTGCAATTTTGTATGGCTTTTGCTTTCCTTCATTCTCAATTGCATCCCATATAGCTCGCCTTGCTTCATCATATCTGATCTGTAGAAAGGCTATGAAATCAATTGGAATTTCATCTCTACGATTAAAGGTGAAGCAATTCGAGAAAAAATTCACAATGTGGCTTTGGATGTCCAGTTTATCTTTAAGCCATTCACCACTATCTATATATGGTGATAGATCAAGTTGACCCTTGCACTTATATTAGTCACATATATTCTTCAAATTAAAAAATATTCACCTTTTTCAAATACAGAATATTGACAACTATTTAAAACAAATAATATCTATTTAAGCCGTGCAACACATAGGATTCAAGTAGTTATTAATAAAGTTATAAGTTTGAATAACCCTAATCATATGCGAAGAAGTACATATGAACAACTATAAATTATACGTATTATAAATTTTGGATAATTTTCTAGTTAGGGCTAGGGTAACTTGATCTATCACCATAGCTAAAAAAAGACATCATTGAATCTCTAAAGAAAGTTGATGGTACACTTTGATCTCCTAGGGGATCTTCGGCGTGTTCATTACTAGCGTTGAAATAATAGCCATATAAAAAAGTGAGGATAACACAAGTCGATAGAACAATCAAAATATGAGTTGTTGATTCGAATCGGTACATAGAATATGTAGTGCAAACTGAAGCTGCCATCACAAACTTGAAATATCCGTAGTCTGGAACTGGCTTTCCAATACACAATCCTCGAATCCTATTAAATTCCGCCCCACAAAAACTCATAATAGGCAAGCTTAATATTCCTATGAATTTCGATTCTATCGTAATTTCGATAGTTAATCGGAAAAAGTAAATACTTATAAACTGCAACCAAAAGTAGAATAACATAAAATTTCGACCATTAACCTCACAATCCATCAAACATTTTAAGGAATTAATGAACAATTGGAAAAACGAAGAAGCAAATATATAAAGCTCCAATCAGTTCAGTTCAGCTCTAATCAGTTCAGTTCAGCTCCTAATTTCCTTCTCTCATAAAATATTCACTTCAGCTCAATTCAGTTCAGTTCAGTTCTAATCAGTTCAGTTCAGTTCTAATCAGTTCAGTTCAGCTCTAATCAGTTCAGTTTATGTGAACGGATCCTAAGAAGATCTTTTATTCCGTTAAGCATTGGATTTATACCTTTTTTATATTAAAAAAATGTTGTGTTTATCATGCTAGTGTTTTTCAGGAAAATACCGTTAATGTTTGTTATATTGGTTATGGTTTTCGAAAAAAAAAATTCCATTGTTAAGCTTATGGTTGGAACGAACGAAAGAAATTAAGAAATATTATGGCTTACATTATTTTAGTGATTTTTGTACTAATAATACTAAAAATGTATTTACTTAAAAAATTGGAAAATATTATAACAAATGATTTTATCCACAAACCAATTTCTTCTTTTCTTTAAATTATTTTTTTGCAATATTTATAATTCTTTTGGTTATACTTATTACTTTTCAAGCACATGAATTTGAAAGCTTTTTAATACAATTTATATATAAAATTATTCATAAATTAACAAATTACGTGAATTGTGGTAATTTTTTTCGAAATAATATTTCATTAAAAGATCGACATTTTGACCATGTTTCTCGTATTTCGATTTCCATAAAGATGATGTCTCCGGTAAATGGGCAAAATCCACTATGTAATCCTCCATAGGAACCTTCATTTAATCTGTTAAACAATAAATCTAACCGAAAAAAAGAAAATTTAAAATTCAAAGATTTAAATAGCAATAAAAACAATAATAATAAAAAAATGATTAAAAACATAAATTAAAATTTAAATATTTAATGGAAATGACCTTCATAAGCCATGAATGTATAGATTATTGTAGAATTTATTAGGAATCCTATCTTTAATACGATTTGTTCCATAAAACAAAGTATAATATGTAGAAGGCAGAGAAAAACCAGAATATATTCAATTGAATTGGCTTTTTAGAATTTGGGTATTCTTCATTGGATTTCTTGTTTTCAGAATTTGGGAGAAAAATTGAAAATTTTCAAATTTAGGGTTTGGGTTGAAAGAGATGTTCGTTATATATATATATATATATATATATATATATATATATATATATATATATATATATATATATATATATATATATATCTTTTTTTTTTACAAAGAAATTTAAATTCGAAATGAAAGAAAAAATAAGATTAAATTAATCCGTGAAATTTTTTTTTTTTTAAAAAAAAAACATACCTTGATCGGGTGTGGCATAAAAATAGAGAGGAGAAGAGAGAAAAGAGGAGAAAAACAGGAACGACTATGTATTTTATGATTTTATCTTATGGCCTTAAATTATTATATATAAAACAAAAAACAGATTTTTAACAATAAACTTATTAACTTGTCATGCAGGTTGGGTAATTTATAATTTTTTCTTTTACAAAATACTTTACATTTATAATGTACACTCATACAATTCAAATAAAAATATGTACTTCCTCCGTTTCTTTTTAGTTGACACATTTCTTTAGTCACGTTTGTTAATGCACTTATTCAATCATTAATATCTTTAATTATCGATAAGCTAGCAAAAATTATGAAAAGTTGATAATTTGAAAGTATATAACGTGACGAATCTAACAAGATCCCACATGATGACTATATTTTTCATTACGTATAAAGCACAAAACACGGTCAAAGGGAGGTGTGTGAATAGTGCTAAAGTCAAAACGTGTCAACTAAATAAAACGGAGGTAGTATATATTTACCTGTTCATCATATATTGCATGAACAAAAACTATAATGGCATACTAGTTGAGGTAGGCACTACCAAGTCAATAGTTTGTATTCTTTGTAATGATTAAAAAAAATACTTCGGGCATGTTCACTTTAGACGAATTTTAATTCTATTAAGTTCAGTTCAATTCAGTTCAGCTCCAATCAGTTCAGTTCCTAATTTCCTTCTCTCATAAAATATTCATTTCAGCTCTATTCAGTTCAGTTTAGCTTAGCTTCAATCAGTTTGGTTCAATTCAATTCAGCTCAGCTCAGTTTTTTTTATTTACAATTTAATTTTGTGTTCATCTTTAAGTCTCTTTGGGGGCGTTTAATTAGTAGATTTTAAGTATGAAATTGGAATGAGTATTGAAACCCATTGTAGCCCACTTGTGAGTGTCCCAGATTGGAGAAATAAAGTGAATAATGTTCCACTTTACAAGGTAGAGGAGTACCTCCTACTATTGCCAATTGGTTTTAGTATGGAAGCTCCTAAGCCTTGTTTGTGGACCAAACTCTTCTCCTCCTTGTTCGGGTTGCCCAGGGCCATTTCATATTGTCATGAAATGTAACAATGAGTAAAACTCATACCTAATGTTTCCTTAACTTATAAAAACTGTAAAAAAAAAAAACTCTTATAAACCTTAATTCTGCTCAATTCAATAAATGTGAACAGGCACTTAGTGCAGTTTCTCTAAATAAAAGAGCTTAGTATACTTAGAGTGAAATTCGGAGCTATGTTCCTTAGCTAGTTAGCTCACTTCCTATAAAAACACACACACACTAATGCCTTGATAGCATACTTTTTAACAACAAACAGCCGATTTGACTTTTAGGCCAATATTATTTGTGCAAGTCTCAAGTCATAACTCCAATTCTTAACCGCCCAAAATGTTCAAACACTTTGTTATAAATATAATACTTCGTCTAGTAGAATATTTTTGACCTATTCTTACCTTCTTCTAACTTTCTTCACACAATTTTTTTCCCATATTTTACTTCATTCATAACTTCCCTCCTTTAGGCAACCCATTTTCCCTTCTATTCTTCCTCACAATAGCACAATATAATGCTTGTTCATCTACACCATCGTCGAGTTTTGTGCATGTTATTGATCTTGGCCAGCATCACTTCATGTTTGCATACACAAGTATTGGGAAGCCGTGGTGGTAGATATCAACTTATGGAGAGATCAGCAGTAGTAGTAGATCATGCTACTCATCAGAAAGAACCACAACAAGAAGAAAGAGTGTCAAATGATGAGATTAACGTTGACAAAAAAAACTTCAAGAGTCGTTGTAGTAGTAATACTACTTCATCTGATTTTGAAGGTTTTGTAGGAAATAGTAAAAGAGTTGTTCCTACTGGTCCTGATCCGTTACATAACAGGTATAATTTCTTACTCCCTTTGTCCGAATTTATAGGTCATATATTGTACTTTTCACAGCTTAATTTATTAGTTATTACTTAACATTAAATTGAGTATTTTTCATGGTTTAACTAGGAGTTCAAAAGGTATACATACTGCTTGTTTAGGATAGTCTATATTTAGATTTATAGAATAATTTGAAATAATTAACAACGTGACAACTAAATCTGAATAACGTTAACGTAAAAATTTGTATATTTTGGCTTCTCATTACCTAGCTTGTTAACAATGTAGATCAAACCTCCAATAAATCATCGTTATTAAACAATATCAAGCTTGTTCTAGGTTGATATGGAGGTAATTATTCTAAATTAAAAAAAAAAAAAAACACCTAGACTATATTGTCGGTAAGTTGACCCTTGCTCCTAAGACAATAGGTAAGGTAAGAAGGAGAAGATAGAACCTTCTTTTTTAAAAGTGATACAGTAATGCCTAGTCTAATCCTTGAAAGGGTTATTAACAACTTTTTTTTTGTTAAATTTTTTTTTTTATATTTTTTATTATAAACTTTGCTTTATCTAGAATGCATAATTTTGTGCAAGGCATTGGTGTGTAGACTTAAGATATATAATTAGTTACTAATAGCATATTTATCAGAGTAGAAAGCAATGTCGATTTTCTTATATGTATACAAAGTACATAGTATATAACAAAGTGGGATGGAGGTTTTTAATTGATTTCAAAATATATGTAGCCAATGTTAGATATCCTTGAATTAGATTGATAAACTTTATAACAATTTTAAAATATTACCATGTCCCAAAATCAAACCTGTAGTAACTTTCAAAAAACTAAACTCGAGTAGTTAAGAAGTCTCCATAGAGAAATATGAATATTACATATACTCGGTATATATTAGCGTGTCTCTTTATTTCAAATTTAATAAAAATAGACAAATATTTTGTATTATTTTTTCGTTACTCAATATGAAATCACCTTCTATATCAAGAAAGAGAAAGAATACATTAGTCCAACATAGTTTACAACTTAACTAATGAATGTTCGCTATTCTATAAGTCAACTCTTGATAAGGTAGATATTTACATAAAATACCTAATATGTTCTTATATGTGTCATTTTAAATGATTATCGTAGAAATTTTAAAAATTTTATCACATGTATAGACTGTATTAGGATTTAGTGTTAGTGAAGACTGTATTTGAACTCTTTTTTATGAAATGTTTTCTTTCTTTCAAAAAATTAATGTGAATAGTCCTATATATTATATTAGCCAAAATCAACTTTAAACAAAGAGATTTGATGCATAGTAAACACAAATTTCAAGTTTGTGGGAAACACTATTATGCTTAGGATTTGGCCCACCAAAAATGGGTTAAACCCAGCAAACCCTATTTTATGGCTTATGTTTCGGCATCACGAGACCTTAAAAAGTCAACCTTGGAGGACCTATTAGTAACCCCTCGATCACCACTACAAATGCACTATATATATTAAACTTTGTTTTTAGGTCACTTTTCATCCTTTGGTTTCATTCTTTCAAATTCTTTTGTGTTTGTTGGGCATGGTTCCCACACACTTTCACTAATTGCTCAATTATTTTACTAAGTGCTCCTTAATTTGACTTATATTGTCTCATTGGATAATGCTACATAATTTTTTGACTTTCTTGAACATTGTTTCTTCTTGTTAAGTGTGAGTTTTGCTTATGCTTAGCTTTTCGACCAAGTAAAACCCATAATTTATTAATCTTCAATTTTCATGGTAATTCGTAATATTAGGGTGATTGATGGTCGATTATTGGCTATTTCACTTAGCTGACTTGATCAACTTTTTTTAATGACAATTTATGTTAATTGTTTGATAATTGATTGTTTTAAGATATATTTATTAGTAGTGATATTGCCAAGCTAAGCTAGAAACTAATTGCAAAATTATGATGAACACTTAAAGATGCAAAATCTTTTACCAAGCAAGGGTTTCTTGATTATATACTATTGAACCACAAGGTCTAAATTATTCTTGATTCAATTTAGTATGAGTATGTTTTTATGATATCACCTTGACATCATCATGGCCTCATTTATTTGTTTTTCTTTTTACACCTATTACTACTATTTCTTTCGTATAATGTAAAATTTCTAATAATTAATAATTTTAATTAATATTATTATTATATTGTTGAACAGGGATGATCAGACGTAGATGGGTCAAAAGCAAAGGCCACGAACACAAATTACAAACTTTGTACTAACATTACACTGTTAATCGTAGTATATGGTTGCTCCACTTTCATTGATTGATGAATGATTAATTAGGTGGGGTTTGAAAATGATCACTTCAGTAATTTTGTCAATTTTGTACAACAGCAATTATTCATATTACTTTGCCAATTTTTTAAAAATATTTTATACTTTTTAATTTTGAGAGTAAAAGACTAAGTTATAATGTCGTATCGTGCTTATGCCAAACTACAAATAATTTTAAGTACTGTAATTGGTCACAATGACAAGTGACAATCATACTTTAATAATTAATATTGTCATAGTTAGTTTAAATTTAATAATCACATCCATTATTCATTCAAATTATACTAATGATATAATTAGTTAATTACAAACAATAAGTTTATCATCAACTGACAAATTATTCCTAAATCATCCGACTTGAAGATAATCTAAACAGTGACATATCCATGATTCAATTTGTGTAAACAAAATAATAATAGTTAAATACGGATTACTTGTTTTTAAGTTGCATAAATTGTTTTTATTGTTATACTTTATTATTAGGGCTAATAACTTAGTTTACACCTGCATGCAACGTGTGATAAGTATCAAACAATGTATCACAAAAGATCGATTGACAAAAAAAAAAAAACTTTATTATAATAAATCTCTAACGAATAACGAACATAGTTTAATAGAACTACAAATTAATGCAATTCTAATTATTAAATAACAAACTAAAAACGTACATAGAAAAATAATTAAACAAATAACCTAAAAAACATGGTAATAGTAGAATTCGAAATAATCTAAGTAATAATAATAATCCTATTAGTAGAATTATTACTTAAAACTCCATGTGACGAATGAGATCAACGGCATTAGTAGCAAGCTGATCGAGTGGCGTAACAATGTCCTGAACCCTTTTAATCAACACATCCCTAGCATGCGAACCTTGAACATAACTTGTACAATGATTAACAGCATTAAGCACATTCCTTACGTCGTTAATCATGCTCATCCTCTTAGACTCCTTCTCTTGCTTATCACCGCCGTTCAAGTGATTGCTATCCTCCAATGCTTGGTTTAATCCCAAGACCGAGTTGGCGATAATGGTGCTACATTCATTGAGTGAGCTAATTTCATGAGATCTAAGGTTAGGTTGTTTAGCTTGGTGTGTAAGTTTACTAGAGGCGGTTTGAACCTCGGTTATAGTGGCCATTATAGCGAGATTTGTGGACTTTTTGGGGTGGCTATTGATGCGGCCGGCTTGGGGGAGTAGGGTGTTTAAACATAGTGCGACGTTTGTAGCATCGTTACATGTCTTTTTGACGAATGCTACGTTAGGGGAATCGGCTGCAAATGCAGTAGTAGAAATTGAGAGGAGGAAAAGGAAAGCCGAAACGAGGAAAAGTTGACGAGCCATTGTATTGTATTGTATGTATGGAGATGAATGTGAAGAGTTTGTTGTAGTTTTTTGATTGCTGGTTGTATGAATGGGTTGAATGAATTGAGCCTATACTTATAGTTTTTATGAAGAGGGGAGTAGACCTAGTTTAGATTGAATTATGATTCTAATAAGTTGGGTTTATAAGATATAATTGTATGAGTCCAAGATTATGTAAACTTGTATTTGTATACTATACTGGTTGATATGATTTGGATTCTTAATTTTGTAGTAGATAGAATTGTATTGTGTTATAAGCCGTACGTAGTTGTAAGATATTCCAATAGTCCTATACTCCTAGTTAAATCACGTAAAAAATTATATTAGGGATATAGGATAATTTATTATTATTATTCTAAATAATATTATAAGATCTATATGAAAATATATCACAATAATATATTTTCTTATATTCCTAATAAAACTGGAATTTAAGTTGCCTACAAAATAGAATTGAATTAAAAGTGGTATTCATAAAGTGACATAGACTTTTTATTTTGATAAAATTATATTACCTCCACGTTAAAAGTTTCATGAGGCGTAAAATTAGAATTCTAAGTTGTCTAGAAGATAGAATTGTATAGCAAGTGGTATTTTCAAAATTCAAAGTCATAACTTATGCAAACTTATACGAATTTATATTCTTTTTTTCCAATAACACGGTTAAGATATGTTTAGCTTTAACCTATTTTAAAGAATAGAAATTAATCAAATTACACCATGTCCTAATCTTTTATTTTACGTAGTATCCCTGTAGGTGTCCATGAATTACAATTAGGTGTCTACAATATTTGTATTAATATTTAATAATAACTTGGTTTGTTTGAAGAATAATACAGTAATATTTGATTTAGGTAATGATTGCTTAATTATTTTGTTTTTGGACTTGCAACTCTGCGTTACACGAAAAGAAAATTATCGCTAATTTCTCGATCATACATTGCCCCAATACAGTTCAAATTCTCAGACTAAAGAACTCAGAATCCAAGTGAAAATACTATGACGAATAGAACTCATCAAATGACAAATCAATCAACTGCACAAAAAAAATACGGAGTACTTTGTATATCCAAGCTTTACGCAGTACAGTAGTTCTATACAATACAGAGCTTTCTCGTAAATTTAGTACAATTGTTAATAGAATTTATTACTGCGTTAACTATCAAAATGGTGAATACATTACACATGAATCTGTGATTGCTATGAAGATTTTTTATGTTCAAAAATAGATACTCTCTTATGGGAACATTGCTTGCCAATGTAACCCATCCTTACACATTTCTATATCTGGGGCACTATATTACACTTACTATAAATAAATGGTGTATCAAATGGAATCAAAAACAAGATATAGGAGGAGAAAAATAAGAGAGGGTGGAGGGTACAATCGTACAATTGACTAGAGCTGATTTCGACTTCTGCAGAACTTCATAATCTGAATGATCTGTCATCCTGAGCAATGTGCGTAGATTCCAAGCAGCTGAGTAGCCATTGAAGCATGCTCTGGGGGAGCTAGGCAGTTTTACATGCCACGGAGATAATCACAACATTTTCGAATACCCATCTGCTCAACTAACTTGCAAATTGGGTAACTGGGGAGGATTAGAGCTGATCAAATTTGCCCACAAATTAGCCAGGTTCAGAAAGTAAGGCTTTCCACCCCATGTCACTGTCTTGAGTGTCTTCAAGTCTGTGGAAGAAGAACAATCAAAACAAAATTTAGAGTGACAAAAAATATAAAAGAAATTGAGTGAAGCAAATGACCAAACTTGCCACACATTTTTAAATGTATAAAAAATTGAGTGAAGAAAATTATCGCTAATTTCTCGATCATACATTGCCCCAATACAGTTCAAATTCTCAGACTAAAGAACTCAGAATCCAAGTGAAAATACTATGACGAATAGAACTCATCAAATGACAAATCAATCAACTGCACAAAAAAAATACGGAGTACTTTGTATATCCAAGCTTTACGCAGTACAGTAGTTCTATACAATACAGAGCTTTCTCGTAAATTTAGTACAATTGTTAATAGAATTTATTACTGCGTTAACTATCAAAATGGTGAATACATTACACATGAATCTGTGATTGCTATGAAGATTTTTTATGTTCAAAAATAGATACTCTCTTATGGGAACATTGCTTGCCAATGTAACCCATCCTTACACATTTCTATATCTGGGGCACTATATTACACTTACTATAAATAAATGGTGTATCAAATGGAATCAAAAACAAGATATAGGAGGAGAAAAATAAGAGAGGGTGGAGGGTACAATCGTACAATTGACTAGAGCTGATTTCGACTTCTGCAGAACTTCATAATCTGAATGATCTGTCATCCTGAGCAATGTGCGTAGATTCCAAGCAGCTGAGTAGCCATTGAAGCATGCTCTGGGGGAGCTAGGCAGTTTTACATGCCACGGAGATAATCACAACATTTTCGAATACCCATCTGCTCAACTAACTTGCAAATTGGGTAACTGGGGAGGATTAGAGCTGATCAAATTTGCCCACAAATTAGCCAGGTTCAGAAAGTAAGGCTTTCCACCCCATGTCACTGTCTTGAGTGTCTTCAAGTCTGTGGAAGAAGAACAATCAAAACAAAATGTATAATTTTACGCATCAAACATTGCAATGCTATCTATTTCCAAATTATATAAAAGCGATAGCCACAATCACCAGCGCAGTACACAAATATTGAGAATAAGCATTGAAATTTGCAAGGGAAGCATACCAACTGCAATCTTTTTAACAAAGAGAATTCTGCTTCAATCACATTGAACTTTGGTCCTTGAAGAACCTCGAGGAACTTGTTAAGACAACTGCTTCTCTCAAGGTCTTTCTTTGAAAATACTTCCGTAGAAGTTATACTCTCTTCCAATAGTTTAGAAATTTCCTATGAAGGAAAAACAGGCAAACAGAAGTATAAGATAAGTACAGAATTATCTTTGCATAGAACTCAGGCAACTCACCTACAGTATCATTGTCTTATAAAATTTGGTGTAAGAGAACTGCTAACCTGCATTTCATCATCAAGCGCTTCGACTTTACCCCCATTGCCATTTACAACATCTGAACTTCGAGCTTTCTAACAGCAAGCACATTTCATTTCAGTGTCGAATTATGAATCACTTAGGGATTAGAAAACCAGTAGAAAAATACAAACCTTTAGGTCATCTAGTTGGCATGAAAGAAGAAAGCATAATGAATCCCTCAATTGGTCATAAAAATCCATATAAGTTTGCAATTCTGGTAACTGTTTCTGAGCTATATTTCCTGGAATAGCTGGGGACAATTGTTCTCCAACTCCATTGTCTGAATATGCACCTTTAAACTCCCAGGAATCGTCATCCCAGTCTTCATCTTCTTCAAATGAAGTAGTTACTGCTACATTTGGCGGGGAGTGCACTCCATTTTCAGCAGGTTTTACAGTAGAATCAACTGAAGATGCAAGCTGAGCTTGACTGTACAAATTTGATACAAGATCTTTGATAGATATCACTGGTTTCTGGCCACTGAAGCTATTCCCAGGACTAAGAGTAGGCATAGGGGCCACTTCATTTTGAAGATTCAAGGGATCACTGGATTCTTCAGTATCATCACAGAAGAGGGATAATGGCAAGGCTCCTCTAGATTGTTTTGTTTGGGTTTGATTCTCCTATAAATTGTCAAAATAGATACAAAAAGAAATCAATTTAGTCATTTTTTACACACTAAGTTCATCATGATAAATGGTCAGTGTGAAACAAAACAATACCATCACATGATCTAGCATGAAACATAAAGAATTCCTCAGCTAAATAGGGTATGCATTCAAGCTAATAAAGCTTTAATACTTACCTAAAACCTATATTCCACCTATATTCCTCATGTGCATTCATGCACCAGTGTGGAACAATCACTAATACATGCACAATGTCTAAGGTGATGACGAGTAAATGATTCATACATCACAATGAGAAATATGGGTTAAAAACTTAGATAATAAGGGTTGCTATTGGTTCCTAAAAGATGTACTTGATACAAGATATGGACAGTACCAGACTTCCAATAAGCATAAAATTGCAAACCTGGGCTTCTCCATTTGGTAGCTGAGCTTCAGCAGGATCCATGCGGTCACCAACTTGCTCTTGCTGCAACCAAAATAGATCTAAAAAGATACTAAGGATGATAATAGAAGCTAATTGAATTGAGATAAAGCTTCAAGTCACCTTCTCCTTCGACACAACTTCTTGAGATGCATCTACGAAATCCCCAAAGTCATCAAAATCATCATCTTGATTTATAGAACTTGCATTTAGTCCACCCCCATTGCCAATGAGTTCAACTTCAGAAAAGGGGTCCCACATAAAACCATTTGTTGTGCTTGCGCTTGACTTGATACTAACATCCATTTCACTGGATTGATGATTAGGGCCGTTTTCATACGATGCAGCAAAAAAATCAATAGATTGAGGTCCGAAACCGTTAACACCAAGCTTGCGGTCAACAAATTTGGAAGCATCCTGGCCTATCAGTTAACACAATAATTTAAACACGTCAAAACCAATGTCTCTTCTCCCAACAGAAACGTCAACAAACTAATACCTAAAAGCATGCAGGGAAGAATATCATATCGTACTACTCTTTTAACAAATACACCAGCAGTAACATTCATAAAAAGTAACCCATAAACAAAGTCTAGAATTAATCAGCATATAGTTACTTCCTGAACAAAGGACAATATCACCATGCTCCTAGTCCTAGGAATCACATGGATCGTTATAAGTTGAAAAAATATGCACAAACCAGAAGGAAGAAGATGGATATTTACATTAAAGTCTGGATATAACAGATAACACAAGGGAGGCTTGTTCTCTCCCAAAGTGTTAAATAAAACTAAAAATGCTCCAAAAACATTCATCATGGTATTTATCTACTCCCTCCGTGTTTTTTTAAGTGATACATATTGACCGGCACATAGTTTTAGGCAATTTAATTGACTTAAATAAAATAAGAGGTAAGTGGGGTAGTGGAGTATTAAAAAATTGTTAAAGAAAGATAGTGGGGTTAATAGTTTATTGAAAAGTAATATATGTGAGAGGAAAGATATAATAAAAAAGTAGTAGTGGATTTGGGTGGGGACCATGAGAGGGGAGATATATAATATTTTAATGTATTGTTTTGCCAAAAAAGGAAATGTATCACTTAAAAAAACACGGCCGGAAATGGAAAATGTATCACTTAAAAAAACACGGAGGGAGTAACTAATATTCTCTTTATATAGCCTTTCTAAGTCGAACCAATTGACTAGCTTTTCCTAACTTATTCTATCAACTAATTATACATAGCCTACACTGCCATCCCCTTACACTATGTTTGGATGACAATAGTAACGGAAAAGGGAGGGGAAGGAAAAAGAGGGAAGGGAAAGGGAAGTAAGGGGAGGTAGAAGGTGACCTTCCATTTTTCTTCCAAAACTTGCCAACAATGACGGGATTTGGTTTATTTAAAGGGGAAGGAAAATGGATCCTCCCAATTCCCTCCCCTTCCCTCCTAGCATTAGGTATCTAAACAACGAATAATGCGTCCTTTCTTTGCTCTTCTCTTCCTTTCCCACCATTTCTCTCTATCCAAACATAGTGTTAGGCTAGTTCATAACATAGATCCCCATGACATATCCCACACCAAAAATTGAAGGGCAATAGTAAACTTTCGACCCCTCCCTCCAACCTCTTTTCCAAAAAGCTCTTCCATGTAATTGTTTCATTAGTAGATTAATGTATCACTTTTGAGATAAATACTCATCAAGCATTCCCAAGTACCAAACAACCTTCAAAATCATTACTTTCTCCATCCAAATTCTGAACTAAACCAACAATAATTCGAAAACTATAGAAGCTCAAATATTAATCAGCAGCCCAAAATCCCCAATGAAGCAGCATAAAATCAAATATTTACACAAACATTATTAAAAGAAAGCCAACATTCTCAAAAATCAAAATCATCTTCTACATTGGGAGGGGGGTGTTCAACAATACCGGCCTGCTTTTCTTGGTCTCTTGTTGTCGAAAACTCGATTTTTGATCCAGAAACCTCAGGTACTCCCTGTTCCTAACAACAAAGTATAAAGTTCTTTAGTATCTAATTCGAATCAGCACTATAACATAAATTAGATGATACTACTGAATTTCATTCAAATTTAAACACCACTTCAAAATAGGAATAACCCAATAATATATATGATCAATTGTACACAGTTCTTCAACAACAAACCATTTAGAATAGAAAGGGTTAAAAGATCAAACAAGAGGAATTAAATTTACCTTTGAATTCCCTTGTTCTGTTACAAAATTCCCAGAAAATGCACCCTTAAACTCCCATTCATCCTCATCATCTTCTTCTTCTTCATTATTACCATTCTTCTTAATACTATTATCAATACTCAAATCTGAAGCCACCCCATTAAAATTCACATTAAACCCATTAAAATCAAAGCTCCCATAAGATTGAGTGCTTGGATTTGGATCAACTTCACCAAACAAGGACAAAGGCAAAGCTCCAATCGACGGCTTCGGCGGCTTGTTTGGGCCCGGATCAGCCCGAATCGGAGATGGGCCAGAAACGGGTTGGTCCCAATTGACGGAACTTGAGGAGAAGCCATTGTTATCAGGGAAATTGAATTGGGATTGAGAAGGGTTAGATTGAGGGGGTGAAGGATTGAAGAAGAAATCGCCCCAAACGTCGGCGATTTTGGAGGTGGAAGTAACGCCATTGATTTGAGGTTGAGGTTGAAGATGAGAAGGAGGAGGAGGTGGGGCGAATTTGAAATCGCCGAAGCTGAAGCCGTCTTCTTCGTGTTCCGCCATTAATGGGAGTTGTGAGATTTGGAGCAAGCTTTCTCTCTCCTGTTTTGTATGAGAAGAGAAGTGCCTAACTGTCGATGATGGTAAAGGTGTGTTTGGACTCTTTACATGATCATAATTATTTTAATTTTCATTGAATTTTAAATAATTCATGCAATAAAAATATGAAAATTTTGTCAAAATTGACTATTAAATCCTTAATAGTGAGTGACCCTGGGCGTTGTCCCGAGTTGCTATTGTTGTATACGTACAATCAATACACTTTTTAGAAGGCATTTTAAAACTGCAATTGTCATTGTCAAATCAAAATTGAGTTATTCTTTAAATATAGTTTTTTTTTTTTTTTTTTTTTTTTTTTTTTTTTTTTTTTTTTAATTGAACCTTGTAGTTTGCACTTATATGAATTTATTTCTATACAAATAGCATAGTTGATATTGGCTTAGATGGTTAAATAGTAATATGTGTAATAAGAGGTTTAGGAACGCTTTTCAATATACGGAGTACGAAGTAGAGAATAAAGAGTGAAGTAGGAAATAAATATGTGTGTTTTTTTATAATAATTAAACCATATGGTTTAAAGTTATATATACTAGTATTTTTTTTTCATAATTATAACATGTTTGATAATTAGCTTAGATGGCTATAGAGTCAATTTTGTTGTAAGTGGTTTGGGGTTCAAATCTTTTTATCATCATTTTTTTTTATTTAGTGATGGTGTGGTATGTGGAGATGTTGGGTAGGTGACATGGCGCCGTCAAATGTTTGTGAAGTGACGTAACGTCATGAATTGTTGGTGAAGTGACGTGGCGTAATTTGGAAGAGGCTACGTGGCGCACGCATAGACGTTTTTATAAACGTCTTTTAATATATTAGTATAGATTTTTAGAAGGAAAAAAAAACCTTTTAATAAAATTGTTGTAGAAAACCATACTTCATTTAAAAATAAGGATAAATGATCTATCTTGATTAAACAAATTGGTAATATTCTAATATAGAAAAGTTGTAATAACCATAATCCATTTGAAAAAAAAAAAAAATTGATACTTTGTTAACATTATATGAATTGCTCCATGGTTTCGATTTCATTAGATTAATTTTATTACTAATACATCATAATATTTTATAGGGTTTCATATGTTATACAAAGTTTTTGGTTAAGGCGGTTTTAAAAAAAAGGGTTCCTCGCCCTAAGATAGGCTAAGAGGACCTGGGTTTATGTATATAATGTGAAATACAAATATAATAACACTAAATTAGAATTAGAGGACACGATTACGACAAAGTGAAAATCATAATAAGTAATAATACTTGTATATGATAATTATCACTGGTATTGGGAGGGGGTGTTGACAATTGAAGGAGAATAAGACACTAGTGAAGAGAAAGGTGGAGAAGAAAAAAACTAATTGTTGTAAGAATATAAAAAAATAAAATGCAAAACTTAAAAAAAAAAAAAAAAATCATAGTAAAACTATATTAAGGTAAAACATTATTTGTGCCAAGTGTCAAAAAAATCAAATAAAAAGGACGCGGTTTTTTTTGTATATCCGACATGCACTTAAGTTTGTTAATTAACATGAGTGTGTGTCAAATGTTATGCTCAATACAAATACAACAATTGGATGATGTGTTCGTGCTTTACAGTAATGTTAGTTTTTATTCGATTACTTCAAAACACAAATTCTTACATTATTATCCAAGCAACGATAATTAATTATAATTCTAAGTTATATCAAGAATACTTATACATGCATGTAACATGTATGTACATTACATTCTAGCTACCTTAAAAATAAAAAAAATAATAAAAAGTTAGGACAAGAATGTAGCCATATTGTGCGGTCCAAAATAAAGTTGAATATTCCAATATTGTACTCGTACGAGTTAAAATCTTGCCTTGCGGCTTTGTCGACATCAATGCCAATCTGGAATCCGCTAACACCATTTTGGGTGGTGTAATGCTGTATATGTATGCCTATTTCTCTGCTTTATTGGAAATCATATGTCACCCTCATAATGGAATGTTTATGAATTTGACACCATAATACGAACTTACCAATATAATTATTCCTTATCTGCTAGTCATGCTTAGATCTTCATTCTTCCATGATTTTAACGATAATCAACACTTAATTTTGCACATAATCTTTCTTTTACACTTTTCTCCATTCTCTAAAAACCTTCTATTATTTCGCAAACTTTTAAAACACTCCTCATTAATTCTCGAATAATGATTCAATTCATAAAAGGTATCGAATATAAAGTTTGTCATTTAAGGTTTTAAATACAATTTTTACTTGCAAAAAGTTGTTATAGCCAGTCTTTTATATATAAGATTGTAAATGACAAATTATTCTGAATAAAAACTAGTTCGATCTTCATCTGATTAGCACCTAATGAACCTTATTAAGCTAAGAATGCCAACGGTCCAAGCTAAGCTTGACTGTAAATGTCTAATATTGCATATACATTGTGCACTAAACCAAATGACCTATAAAGCTATAATGTAACAACTACTACGTACTAAGAGTACTAACAAAACGATGCGGTTAATTGCAATAAGGATGTACACATAAAAAAACATACAACAATTTTGGTTCAACTTTAATCCATCTCATAGCGTGCACTTCTTCGAAAATCATACAACAATCCTCACCTGAAAATGACAATATAATGTATTGATGACCCTAATACAAAACAAACTACAATGTCTTCTACAAATTAAAGACCATGTCCTTCATACATGCAATTGACACGAACTAGCTACTAAACTAAGAAGAGACCGGCCAAAATAGGCAAGAAATAGTTAAACAACCCGTAAACTACATCAACGGCATTAGAAGCAAAGCTCCCTCCGGGGGCACTTGTTGTCAACACTACCACCATCCAATCGTCCTCTGACCCAACACCCGCTCCAGTGAACTTTGTATCATTGATGTACCGAGCAAAGCCAGTCCGAGTATAGTTGGTAAGGACAAGGGTTGGAATGAGCTTTGAGACGCAAACTGGTAAGATGATGCCATTTGCTGTTGTGTTTGGATTGATTTTACATTTCTTGAGCAGCTTCGGGTAGTTCAGGAACTGAGTTCCGGTGCCTCCTGGCACAGCATTGGCTGGTACGGTCGCAACACAAGGATGATCTTTCATCTCATCGGCTATCTCATCGGCCAGGCATCCTGCTTGCTTGTTTTTGGTTAAGGCTGGGAGTTGTAGGGAGTTTCTATAGCTGTTTAGACCTTGGAGAAGATTATCTTCTTCTTCTGCAATATGTATGAAAAGATTGTTAACTACTTGCATAATTACGAAAAAAGCATTAAGATTATCTTCTTCTTCTTCTCATAAAATATTGGTCAAATTCTAGATAAGCGAAAACCGATTAGTTGGTGCTAGCTAGTCGTCACAAAGTATTGAGGATGCCCAGTTTCTCATTGTTTCTCACATGACAGTTAAAAATAAATCAACAACTTTATTCAACTGTGGAGCCCACAATAATGAAAAAGTTGTTGATTTATTTGCAAAAATGCCCCATGAGAAACAAAATCATGAGAAATAGGGAATTTCCCCAAAATATTAGCTAGTTATGCAATTGAAAATGTGCTATAAAGAATAACTAGATTTCTTTTAATACTTTTTTCATTATTAACACGGTTGATCGTTCATACTTCATACATAAAACGAGTACATATTGCTATACAGCAAAAGTATATATAAATTTAAACAAAATGTGCTATAAAGAATAACTAGATTTCTTTTAATACTTTTTTCATTATTAACACGGTCGATCGTTCATACTTCATACATAAAACGAGTACATATTGCTATACAGCAAAAGTATATATAAATTTAAACATATATTCCTGCAACTCCAACCATAAACAATTTCCCTCAACTTATTTCCGTTTCCATTAAAAATAGTATTCATAAGATGAATAATAATCAATCATACAAATTATGCTAATTTCTTGAAAATTAAGTTAATCATACACTTTTAAATCCTCCATTCTATAAAGAACCTTACTTTTCGTTTAAGCTAGTTTCACTTTCTGTTTCCCTACTTTTTCTTAATGCCCTATACATTTTGGTATTAAGACACATTCTTTCTCTGTCTCGTATCAAAGCCAAAAAGGACACACTTATATATTCTAGCTTCTTTTTCCTTGATTTCTATTTGTACGATAATTCATTAAAATCTTAATTAAAAGAAGATAAGAAATTCAATATTGTTTCATGATTTTTGAATACCGACAAAACTCAAATTTGAGCCTAGATATGTAACACTAATAACCCTATAGCTATGGTATAACCAGGTACAAAGCGGGTGTACACCAACTAATTGATTCCGGTGAACAAAGAAATCCAAACAGGCCGTATATAGTTTAGAATCATATTAACAACTAGTAACGTGACAACTAAATCCAAACATGTCGTATATAGCTTATAATCTTATTAAGAACTAGCAACGTGACAACTAAATCCAAACATGTCGTATACAGTTTATATACATGTAAGAACAACTAATTAAGTAACATAAGATTGAGAAGGAAAGAGTTAATTTACCATCGTCACAATGAACGGGGACAAGAAGCAAAAGATAAGCATGAAGTAGAACCACGAAGAAAACCGAGAATTTCTTAGTCGCCATTTTGATTTTTGATCGATCTAATTACTCAATAATTATCCACTTTAATTGTTGATCTTCAATGATAGTTTAAACAACCTGCAACACATTAACAACAATGTAACTCTCATGAATTGAAATTCAATTAAATAAAAGTGGACCAACAAAAATATTAACTTGGGAAACTTACCTAAAGAGTTATGGCTTTGTTTTGAGTTATGAATCTCAAGTAAATTAAAGGATGAGGATGATGGAATAATTGTTTAAGAAGAATTATTAAAAATATTAAAAACTTAAAAAGGTGCCGTTAAAGGTTTAAACACGTTGCATACATGCATGGTGAATAACTGATTCGTCAACAAAATAACATTTATCCAAATTCAAATTGTTGTTGTAATACTCGATCTTCACGCTTTAACTTGCTATGACTTAGCGATTATTTTTGTAAAAATTATATATTAAGCCACGTGGCAAGCATGCATGTTAACAATATTGAAATTTCAACATGTATGTAATGTAATGTAATAGTGCAAACACATATATACCATAGCTAGCTTCTAGTTTAATGGATAACCCAAATTTCATTTTGGAAAATTTGTTTATTAATTAAGGTTTAGCATAAATTAAATTATCTAATTTTAATTTACCATATTTATTCACCATATTACCACCTAGCTTGTTGTATACTTCGTATTATTATGAGGTATCAAGTGAGCAAAAAATTTAGGTGCATATGACTTATGAGTGAGTGATTGGCCTTTAATTTGGGTGCATATAAACATATTAACATGTATTTTCACATCAACTTTTTTATTTTTTTTGAATAGAATTTTCACATCAACTTTGTAAGAAAATATAACTTGCACAAAAAAGAAAAATGATTATCCTAAAACATATTGCAAGAAAATTTTATTCCACTAGAGTTTATAAAACCAATAATATTATCTATGATTAGAAGTATTGTTAGATTGCGTCAAAAATAAAAATAAAAATATGGTATGGTTAGATTAATAATGGTTAACGAGTAGTGCAACAAGGGTGGTTCTGAGCATGAGCATGTGTAGGGTGGTCAATCGCACAAACTACTATATAAAGGCCCTAAACCCTAATATTTGAAATCTACTTATATAACATAAAGAAAAACTTATTAATCAATAATCCATTCTTCAATTATATCATAGAATTATAATTTAGTACAAAAAACTTGACAAAAGAGATGATTTTAAGGTCTAAATTAACAAAATTACACCGGGTTATTTTCACTGTTAGCATTTGTAGTCCTTCCTTTAATAGTGCATAGTGCTCATAGTGTATTGATCAATAAATGTATGCCTTTTGGTTTTGAAGTGTATGTGTTACTAGGATTTGATTATATCTTCTAAAATTCTATCTTAATCTAATTTGAGTTTGAGGTACATGCCTTTTAGTCTAGCTAATCTTTTGGCTTGAACTATATGTTTCTAATTTGGTTTTTTCATTAACAAGGTACACATGTTTTACATGCTAATGCGACTATACATTTGAATACACAATGTCACTATACACTCGGATACACAATGCTTACTATACACCCGGATCATAAACCAAGCGTTGAAGTTACATAGAGACAAAAGCGGTGAATATAGAAGGAAAAAGAAAAGGTTCCACAAACAACATACCCTAAAAACATGGAAAAGAAACTAGCTAGAAATCCACAAATGGAAAACAAAGTTCCGTTTCATTAGACGTGTCCTAAGGCAACGATCACCACGACACACGTAACTCTTATTACCATAGACACGTACTTTCCTAATTTGCATTCCCAAATTCTCTCTCTTATTACATTTCTATTCCCATGCAAACTTAGATCATGTATAAATTAAAAGCTAGAAGCTTACTAATTTCATGTAATTTAAATCCAAGCTAAATTAAAATATAAGCTAAAGTTTTTATGTTATTGCGTGGAGTGGTGTTATCTAGGGTGTTACTAGGAGCAACCACAAGTAGTGTATGTGTTGGAAGTACTAGTGTGTTTTTAAGAAGTAGCACATTATATCGGATCACCGGAAGTAACGTAAGAATGGCGTCGGGTGGCGATAAGTTTCCGGCTCAAAGGCAGCAGACTCAGCCTGGGAAGGAACATACCATGGATCCTATTCCTGAGGCTCTACGCCAAGATTATAGGGCCGCTAACAAGCTTCAGGTATAACTATTACTTTGTTCGGATTTAGTTGTCATGCATGTTACTAGTTTAAATTATACTATCAACATCGCGATTTGGTTGATTTAATGTTTTAAAATGTTATTTTTTCTCATAGTTAGTGGCCTGGTCTTGTGGATGTACAAACACACCCTCTTAGAGTTCTAAGTCTTAGCATATTTTATTTCATTTCTTCATGTGTTTGTGAATTTTTTACACATAATAAATTGTTTCTTAATTAAAGTGAGATTAGTTTTGATCCTTTCATGTCAAGAAGAAATTCAATTTTTATTTATTCAAAAGACCGACACTAAGTAAAGTAGTCCTTAAATAAAAGTCTCATTTCTCTAAAAAGATGTATTTTTTGTTTCCTTACCCAACCAGAAAGTCATGTACAATTGCACCTTCTGATGGCAGGGGAAAGTGGCCTTGGTGACAGGAGGAGACTCAGGAATAGGAAGAGCAGTGTGCCAATGCTTTGCATTGGAGGGTGCAACCGTGGCTTTCACTTATGTCAAGGGCCGAGAAGACAAGGACGCACACGACACCCTACAAATGATCAAGAAACACAAGAGCTCCGATGCCAAGGACCCTATCGCGATCCCAGCAGATTTGGGATACGACGAGAACTGCAAGAGGGTCGTCGATGAGGTAGTCAATGCATTCGGCCATATTGATGTGTTGACCAATAATTGTGCTGAGCAGTATGAGAGTACTACCGTGGAGGACATTGATGAACCTAGGCTTGAGAGGGTGTTCAGGACTAACATTTTCTCTTACTTTTTTATGACAAGGTAAAATTACATACTAAATTTGTTTTGTACAAGTATATACTACCTCCGTTTCAAAATATTTTTTATTTTGAAATATTTATATCTCAAAAATAATAGATTAAAGTTGCAACTAATATGAAACAGAGGTAGTAAAATGTGCCATGTTTGTGACTTTGGGGATATTCTCATGTATAGGCATGCACTGAAGCATATGAAGGAAGGATCTAGCATCATAAACACTACATCAGTGAATGCATACAAGGGCAACGCTTCGTTGCTAGACTACACCTCTACCAAAGGTGCAATTGTGGCATTCACCCGAGGCCTAGCTTTGCAGCTTGTGGGGAAGGGCATCCGTGTCAACGGGGTTGCTCCCGGACCTATTTGGACACCACTGATTCCGTCCTCCTTCGGGGAAGACAAGGTCAAAAGCTTCGGTAGTCAAGTGCCTATGGATAGGGCAGGGCAACCTAGCGAGGTTGCGCCTTCGTATGTTTTCCTTGCTTGCAATGGTGACTCCTCTTACATTACTGGACAGGTCCTCCATCCTAATGGTGAGAAACCTAACCACCTATTTTCGATTTCGGTTATTTTTGTGATGTTAACTTGGTTTGGGCTAATGTATGATCATGTTTGTTTCATGTGTGCAGGTGGTGTTATTGTGAATGCTTAAATGGTGTTTTGCTATGTGTTCTGTTTTTTGGGTTTCGGGGATGTTTACAGACAATGCAGTATAATAGAACGTCTTAACCAGTGATACATGGTTTAATCTTGTTTGTGTATCTTTCTAACTAAGTACCATTAGAGTACATTACAATGATATTAATAATATGTAAGGTAAGGTTCTAGATGGACCGACGGTTGATGTAACAAACGATGTTTCTTCTTAATCCGTGTTATTATGCTGAATTATCCTCTATAATGCTAAAAGTATAAACTATTGAAGTTAAAGCAACCAGTTTTGTTGTAATAACCTGCAAATATACTAAGATGATTATGCTTGTTTCAGGTCATACCTGAATTATCCATCTTATTTCCTATCTCTGACTTTCAAGTACTCAGTTTTGAATGTCGAAATCTATGTCCATACTTACATTTCAAGCACTCTGTTAGAAAACTAGTTTACAAGCTGTAAATTTCAAGCACTCTGTTAGAAATCTAAGTTGTAAGCTATTACTGTTTACCAAACAGGCCGTGCAATGATAAAAACAAATATTGAATGAAGCAGAATGATCCAAATAAAATAAATCAAATGCGCTCATAAACTACTTACACTCCACATACAAATTTCATACCATATTCTAACAAATCTAACATCCCTAAAGGGCCTAAACCATTTTGGGACTAATGCTTTGTTGTTGTATTCTAACGAATCCAATGCATTCAAAGGGTGTTAGCACGAGCAACATAGTATGCAGTGTAAAAAATTGACAACACCTTAACTAGTTACTGCTAAAAGACTTGTACATTTGTGACAGACTTACTGTATAAAAAAATTCATTCAGGCAACAAATAGCAAAACTTGGGTAATTGTATGCGATGTAATGCATCGGTTAATACCCGGCCAACAGCGGCCAAGTTTTGACATGACTAAATTAAGAACCTAACCTCATGATACATTCAACATGACTAAATTCTCAAGTTTTGACAGTAATGAATATTGTATTAATCACAGTATTAAACGGAGATAATATTCTCATATATCTTGAAAGATGCTCCCTCTACCGATAAGTGAAAGAACTGTGAATAACAAATCACTTTGCAAGTGATTGGCTTGTTTTGCATAAGCAAACCAAGAACAAGAAGGAGAGAACACGACGTCGTGCAATCCCATCAATCTAATCGATTCATTTACTTTACCCTTTCACTTAAGCAACTCTAGTTGTTACAGTATTAGTTCAAATTACTTCAATTCAGTAACTTATTTTTAATTTTGGACAGACGGATTATTTAAGATGCAATTTTGCCCCGAAAGCGGTGATTGGAGATGAGAAGTCTCTCAATGAAACTCTAGAAGGTCCTTCACAGGTGAGAGCCAAAATCCATCTTACAGCATACATCATCCAAATCTGAAGTTGCACTTCAGCTAACAGACGTGTCCGGTGGCAGTGATCTGCAAGACACATATATTCTCCGAGTTCACTGCACGTTGCAGTACTATCCCTTCCTCAGATAAACATCACTACACCAGTCCACTACAAATAAACAAAGAGCCTCACCTAAGAAGTTCAATCCAATTCCACAATCAAGAGTACTG
Organism: Chenopodium album; assembly: GCF_948465745.1. Classification (NCBI taxonomy): domain Eukaryota; kingdom Viridiplantae; phylum Streptophyta; class Magnoliopsida; order Caryophyllales; family Amaranthaceae; genus Chenopodium; species Chenopodium album. The sequence goes on from NC_137855.1 coordinate 7,919,179, forward strand.
TCTTTTGCTTTTTAGTACCATCTTCTAGTTTTCCTACTTTGGTTACTCAAGTGTTGCTAAGAAGAAGCTTTTACTAATAAAAAATGGCGACTAACGGGCGGAATTTCCCGGCACAGAGACAAGAGACTCAGCCTGGGAGACAGCATGTCATGAATCCTGTCCCTGAAACTGGCCACTCTGAGTACAAGCCTGCCAATAAGCTCCAGGTATAATCGGAAACATATTCCCTCGGTCCGGAATTAGTTATTACACAACTCTTAATCTCTCATAACACTTAAAAATATGTTTTATGATTTCAGCTAACTGTGTGTGATGACAGGGGAAAGTGGCTCTGGTGACAGGGGGAGACTCAGGGATAGGGAAGGCAGTGTGCCACTGCTTTGCGCAGGAGGGCGCAACCGTAGCATTTACATACGTCAAGGGCCGTGAGGACAAGGATGCTAGGGACACCCTTCAACTTATAAAGAGTGCTAAGGGCACTGGAGCTAAGGAACCCATAGCAATCGCGGCAGATTTGGGGTATGATGAGAACTGTAAAAGGGTGGTTGATGAGGTGGTTAATGCCTTTGGGCGCATAGATATTCTGGTCAATAATTGTGCTGAGCAGTATGAACGCACATCTATTGAGGAGGTTGATGAGCAGAAGCTTGAGAGGGTGTTCAGGACTAATATCTACTCCTATTTCTTTGTCACAAGGTGAGCACTTAAATTATACAAACTACTTTTTTTTTCCTTAAATTATACAAACTACTACTAATACAAATCTCAGTGGATAATAACTTCACTAATATTGTGGGAAATCATCTATTGTAACTCCACTTCACAGCACATAAGCTATTTCAGGCTCACCAGAGATAATTTCACTCATTATTTCTGAAAACATAATGTTTATTCTAGGAATATCAAACAGGTAACTATAGTGTGACCTTAGAAATGTTCCCTTTTTTGGGTTTTTTTCAAGAATGATAAATTAAGAACTAATTTTGCTGTATATATATATATTTTTTTAATATTCTGTTTTATTGCTTTTTCGCTTTATCTGTTGGCCTTGGCCATGCTTTATTTTGATGTCAGCTTCTGTGAAATGAAAATTTCTGAAGTTGATTATTAGTTAAGTTTCTTACATACTTATAAAATAGTACATATTGAAGAAAGTTAACCAAATATGACTTTTCATGTAAATCAAGAAAACAATGCTACTACTTAGTATAATTCATATTTGTTTTCTATTGACTTCACTGCAGCTTGATTAATACTTGTGGAAACTGTTAAAACATAGCCTCAAAAGTTAAATATAAGGAGTACAATAATATGAAATTTATGCTTTTTCTAAGGACATTCATGTTTCATTTGGGATTAAATAGATGGTATGACAATTTGAGTAAGTGGCAGAATTTGAAATTTGGCCACTACCAAATCTGACATGACTCATGAGTGTTGATTCGTTTTGTTTTCGTGTACATATGTATAGGCATGCCCTGAAGCATATGCAACAAGGGTCCAGCATCATCAATACAACATCAGTTCTTGCATATAAAGGGAGTCCAACATTGCTGGACTACACCTCTACCAAAGGAGCAATTGTGGCCTTCACCAGGGGCCTAGCTCTCCAGCTTGTGGAGAAGGGCATCCGGGTCAACGAGATAGCCCCAGGTCCAATATGGACTCCCCTGATTCCAGCCTCATTTAAGGAGGAAGAGGTCGAGAGCTTTGGTTCAGAGGTGCCCATGAAGAGGGCAGGGCAGCCTAGTGAGGTTGCGCCTTCCTATGTGTTCCTTGCTTGCAATGCAGATTCATCTTACATTACAGGGCAAACAATCCATCCTAATGGTATAGTCATCAACATTTCTTCAGAATTTGAGGTCAAGTATTATTTGATTTAAATCGCAATCGGGTCATATGTTTCATCCTCTTTGTGCAGGTGGTGTTATTGTGAATGGCTAAAAACGTGAAGAATGAAACATGGTTTTTGGTGTGAGGTATATAGAACTTTCAACAGTGCATCCATGGTCCAGTTAATGACTTAGTGCTCTGTTTTACTTTAGTTTCTTTTCCTTTTGTATGTGTGTTAAAGAGGGTGACATACCTTCTTAAACTGTGTACCAACAAAGTACATTATGTTTAGGACTTGTGTTTAAAAGCTTATGTTTCATGTATCAATAAAATTTTCATTCCAATAAAATACGTAGTATTTTTTTTTTAAAAAAAATATTAACGGAATTATTAACAGATTCCGTTAACTGGTAGTAAAAGTTAAAAAAGGGCATATGTTAGGTAGTAAAATAAAATAAAAATTTTGATAGGTAGTAAAATTAAAATTGATGTGTTTGATAGTGATAGATAGCAAAAGTCAAAAAATCCTAAAGACAATTCATTCAGGCAACAAAGAGCAAAACTATGTAGTTGTGTACATCTTATACAATCCAACATGACAAAATTCTTAACTTTTGACAGTAATGACTTTTGTATTAACCACAGTATTTATTGGAGATATTATTCTCATATATCTTGAAAGATGCTCCCTCTACCCAGAAGAGAAAGAATTGGGAATAACACATAACACTTTGTAAGTGATTGGCTTGATTTGCATAAGTGAAACAAGAACAAGGAGGAAACGCAACACCGTGCAATCTCATTAATCTAATCAATTCATTTACTTTTACCCTTTCCCTTAAGCGATTCTAGTTGTTACACTTATACATTATTAGTTCAAACTACACATTATTAGTTCAAACTACTTCACAATTTATTCACTTTTACCCTTTCGCTTTAGCAATTCGAAGGGGAGTACTAAATGCAGGATAATTTTACCTAAATGTAGAATAAGTTAATATTTTTAAAATAATTATATTCCAATTCTGCCCTTGTTTTTATTTATTCTTTACACTCCTAACTGTATAATCATCCCTATCGTTATTCAACCTACTTTTCATCCTATTTAATATTCAATACTATAGAAATTCATGGACAATAATAAAGTGCACTACGACGATTCTTTTGAGGTATCAAAATTATGTGTTGTATTTTTTTTCCGCAAAATCAATTTATAGATGAACAATCAAACAAAATAAAAGTTCCATGTTATACGATTTTATTCGGAGGCATGTCAGGTATCGGTATGTGTTTTTGAGGGGTCAATAGTACCCCCGGATCAGATTTCCGGGGGTCAATGGCTACCCCCGGATCAGATTTCCGGGGGTCAACAATACCCCCCGGATAAGATTTCCGAGGGTCCATAGTAACCCCCGGATTTAAAAAAAAAAAAATAAGAACGAAACATTTATATAAAAAAAATAAGAACGAAATTACACATATAAATTACCTAAAATTGGAGGAAAATTGAATGTAAAATTTCTAGGATTAGCAAATGTCACGGGATTAGCAAAGGTAGACCGTAAAATTATAGATTTTCTTAAGTTGAATTTTACGTTCAAGTTAAAATGGGATGTTGAGTTCTTAAAATTGAATAAGGGTATTTTAGTCTTTTATTATTTTCATGTAAACAAATAATTCCTGTATTTAGGTTATTTTGTACTGCATTTAGTACTTGTGTTTTAGAAAAAGGGATTATTCCCAGAAAGCGGTGATAGGAACTGAGAATTCTCTCAAAGAAACTCTACAAGGTCCTTCACAGTTGACAGCCAAAATCCCTCTTACAACATACATCATCCAAATCTGAAGTTGCATTTCAGCTAACAGACGTGTCCAGTTGCTGTAATCTGCATGACACATATAATCTCCAAGTCTCTGCACGTTACGGTACTATCCCTCTTTCAGATTAACATAACTACATCATTCCACTACAAATAAACAAAGAGCCTCACCTAAGAAGTACAATCCAATTCCACAATCAAGAGTACTGTCTTTTTGTGTTTTAGTACCATCTTCTTGTTTTCCTACTTTGGTTACTCAAGTGTTGCTAAGAAGAAGCTTTTACTAAGAAACAATGGCAACCAACAGGCGGAATTTCCCGGCACAGAGACAAGAGACTCAGCCTGGGAGACAGCATGTCATGAATCCTGTCCCTGAAACTGGTCACTATGAGTACAAGCCTGCCAATAAGCTCCAGGTATATAATTGGAAACATACTCCCTCGGTCCGAAATCAATTATTACATGAATCTTAATCTCTCATAAGTCATAACAGTCTCATCATATGTCTGATTCAGCTAGCTGTGTGTGATGACAGGGGAAAGTGGCTCTGGTGACAGGGGGAGACTCAGGGATAGGGAAGGCAGTGTGCCACTGCTTTGCGCAGGAGGGCGCAACCGTAGCATTTACATACGTCAAGGGTAGTGAGGACAAGGATGCTAGGGATACCCTTCAACTTATTAAGAGTGCTAAGGGCTCGGGAGCTAAGGAACCCATAGCAATCGCGGCAGATTTGGGGTATGATGAGAACTGCAAAAGGGTGGTTGATGAGGTGGTTAAAGCCTTTGGGCGCATAGATATCCTGGTCAATAATTGTGCTGAGCAGCATGAACGCACAACTGTTGAGGAGGTTGATGAGAAGAAGCTTGAGAAGGTGTTCAGGACTAATATCTACTCCTATTTCTTTGTAACAAGGTGAGCACTTAAATTATACAATGTACATTAAAATTAAAAGAGAGGTACAAAAAAATTGAAAGTTATGCTTTTCTAAGGTCATTTTGGGATAAAACACACGGTATGACAATTTGAGTAAGTAGCAGAAATTAAAATTTGGCCACTACCAAATCTGCCATGACTCATTAGTGTTGATTTGTTTTATTTCGTGTACATATGTATAGGCATGCCCTGAAGCATATGCAACAAGGGTCCAGCATCATCAATACAACATCAGTTCTTGCATATAAAGGGAGTCCAACATTGCTGGACTACACCTCTACCAAAGGAGCAATTGTGGCCTTCACCAGGGGCCTAGCTCTCCAGCTTGTGGAGAAGGGCATCCGGGTCAACGAGATAGCCACAGGTCCTTTATGGACTCCCCTGTTTCCGGCCTCATTTAAGGAGGAAGAGGTCAAGAGCTTAGGTTCAGAGGTGCCCATGAAGAGGGCAGGGCAGCCTAGTGAGGTTGCACCTTCCTATGTGTTCCTTGCTTGCAATGCAGATTCCTCTAACATTACAGGGCAAACCATCCATCCTAACTGTATAGTCATAAGTCATCAACATATCTTCATAATTTGAGGTCAAGTATTATTTGTTTTGCATCGTAATCAGGTCATGTGTTTATCCTCTTTGTGCAAGTGGAGTTATTGTGAATGGCTAAAAATGTGAAGAACGAGACATGGTTTCTGGTGTGAGGTATATAGAACTTTTAAGAGGGCATCCATGGTCCAGTTAATGACTTAGTGCTCTGTTTTACTTTAGTTTCTTTTCCTTAACGTTGGGTACTTGTGTGTGTTCAAGTCTTCAAGAGGGTGACATACCTTCTTAAACAGTGTACCAACAAAGTACATTATGGTAATAAAAGCTTATGTTTCATCTATAAATAAAATTTTCTTTCCTACAAAATATAACATATTGTTTTCCATGTACATTATTGTCCATAATTCAGGATTATTTAGATAAAAAAAAAATATAATCGTGAGAGCAACAATTGTTTAGACAATTTAGGGCCTCATGCAACATGTTATTGGGACAAAATAACTTGTACATATGGAATTTATCATTGCACAACTTAAATGAAACTGAAAAATAAACACATTTGATGGTCTTCCAACACCACATAACAATTCTTTCCACAATAAAATTTGAAAGGCTGAAAACAATAGTAATTTTACATCTTCAAGTTACTTAAAGTATTTGATACCTAGATCCAGATTCTCATATTTGAAGGATCAACGAGAATTTCGATGCAATGAAAAAAATGAGCAATGGCAGCTACAATAATGGAAGTAATGTACAACATATTGTACAGTGGGAAAAAATGACTAAAATTGGTACAATCAGAATCATTCAACAACAAAGTTAAGACTCACAATGGCTCCTGAGAATGATCTGCTCAATTTTGGGGATGATCATCGAAGCATAACTCCAAGCCATTGCCACCAATTCCGGCGATGAAGCATTGAAAGCCACAGGATTCTAACTCAGCAACCACTTTATCCACCACAATGCTAGACAGAACTGGATTATATGGGTCAAGGAAAAGGACATTTAATTCTATATAGAAATGAATTGTGAGGGTAATCATCCCTAGCATGAATTCGACTTAATTTGGTGGCATTCATCAGTATAAAGTTAAGTGAGGCCCTGTTCACTTCACCTTAAGAAAATAATATTCAATAAAATTAATTTCAGTTCAATAAAAATAAGTGCAGTTCAATAAAAATCAAAAAACTTACAGAAAAAATGTAAAAGAAAATCAGTAAAAATAATTTCAGTTCAGTAAAAATAATTTCAATTCAGCAAAAATAAGGTGAAGTGAACAGGGCCAAAGTATAGATGAAAATCAAGACATTATAATATTTAAAAAGGATACTCGTTGGCAATAGTGTCAGTACACAGCCTCCGCCACCAGCTCCAGTCAGCTTGGAACGTAGCTTGTATTTAAGCGTTGTATGGAGAACCGTCTCTATTGTAGTATGGCTCACTCCCATACACTGAAGCAATCCTTGGTTCATCTCCATTAATTCTTCCACCTTTTCTTCCTTTTCAGTGGCTGCAGTGTCATCAAGAGCCGGTGTTTGTATGATATCAGACAAATCCTTGCTGATAGAGTCAACAGCTTTAAAAACAGAAGCCATTGCCTCAGGGTGGCGCAGTGCCCTTTCTGACACACCAGCAACTAGTGCTTTTGTGTTTCTCCCTACCTTAGTATTTGTAATTAGCATCTTTAATGGTGTATTTGCCTTGAGCCTTGTGATTTCACCTGACCTGAACTGTATCATATTTCCTGCATGACATATCACTGGATGTTCAGTCAACTCCACAGACTCAAGAGTGTATGTTAATAATGCACAAAACAGGCCATAGCATGTAGTAGTAATAGAATACCCATATAAGGATACCTCACACCTTTGACAAAAATGTTGGTCTGTAAGTTGCAATCCTATACTTCATAGAACATAAAAATAACATAAAATCAAGAGCCAGTCTTTGGTAAGATAGTATTACAGTAACTCATTGTGAGACATAAAAAGGTAAAAGCAAAGTCATCCTTATTACTGCTACAAGCAATTTTAATAACAAAGAACAACATAACATCAAGAGAAAATTACCTCAATGCCTCTTGATAGAAATTTGTGTGGCATCAAAATTAAGTTACTTAGTTACCCCAGCCTCTAACATGACATTTTATTTTTAGGTAGGGTTAGGGAGGCAGGTATACATGGCCTTATTTTATTCCTACAATTTATGCCCAAGTAATTATATATCCAATAAATAATAGTGCTAATTTTTTTCCTACAAAAACACATAATTCTAACACTGAAGCAACGACAGAAAAAGATAAAGGTATTGCCAATTTACATTCTTATAATCACAATACAGTTGGGCATTGGCTCATTGCCAAGAAAATGAAAAGCTTTTATAGCACTTCAAATCTTCTAGGTCAGTCTGCCAACATTACATGAGTTAACTCCAAATTCACAAATCAAATGTGATGATGGCATAACTTGTAACTAGGAAATGAGCAAAATACCCCCTCTATATTTTTTAGTTGTCCCACTTTGGCTAGTCACGTTTGCTAACGCACAAATTTGACCATTATTATCTTTGATTATCCTTTAATAAAAATTAATATTGTTAAATAATACATTGATACAAATCCAAAAATAGATTACATCTTAACATTTTTTATATGTTAGTACAAATAACATGGTCAAAGTAAGACGTGAATAGCGTACAAAATCAAAGTGGAACAACTATTAAAGGACAGGAATAATTACAGTTTAGCCCATGCTCTATTCTTCAAAGCATGGTCAAATGACTATACATAAAAGAAAAATTAATTCTACCATTGACTAGAGGATAAACCTGCAACCAGATGTTTGTGTGATGATCATACAACTGCAACATCAAATTAAGCTCAATAAAACAGGCAAAGATTACATCCAGACAATGTCATTTGGAGAAAGCTTTCTGCATGTTTCAAGCCTAAGGACTGTTCTTCAACCCCTTCCCCAAAAGAGAGTGATAGCAAGAACGATCCGATACAAAGAAATATAAAGAAACATAAGACTGGCATTGCAAGAATCCATTGAATAGGATGACATACCATAGGTGCTTACTGTATTGTCAATGCCAGATGGTCTTCCGTGAATTATTTTTTCGCCTTCAAAAGCCCATTTGTTTACAAGGTCAAGCTCGCTATTTCTCAAAGCTACCCAACCTTGCTGACTATAGTCAAGCTCACAAGATTCTGATGATGCAAGAAGGGCACCTGAAAGTGCTACACAGAATGCAGCAGATGAACCCAAGCCTGCACCTAGAGGAAGTTCAGATGTCACAGTCACTGTTGCAGGTTTGTACCTAAAATACAAATATAAGTTGAAAAATTCAACCATTGGTAGATAAAACTGCTTAACATAACTAAATGTAGGTAAAAACAGCACAACAATATCGATTGCATGGATTTGCATCTAAGAATGCAGCTTTCTTCAGCAACATATGATTGGAGGAGTAAGAGAAAATATCACATACATACCCTTGGGTGTTCATGTATAGCCAGATAAAGGCCAATACTCCAGAAGCCAATGTTATTTTTGCCTCTGGAATATTTTGCCCTTCATAGAGTGGTGCCATTGACTTAAGGGTTTCTGATGAACAAGATAAGGGTGTTGAAGGTGAAGGGCTGTCAAAACCTGGAAGTACTTCTTTGATTTTTCCTATTGGCCAGGAAAACTCTAGTTCCATGTCCTTAAGCTCAAGCTTAAGTGTATCACCTATTTCTGTACAAAATTAGGACAGCTAAATTAAAAAAAGAGCCCTTTAATAGCTATGTATTGACAACAAATCAAACATGAGGCACTAGTAACAACTGAAAAGCAAAGATTTTGACACAAAAGCTCTTTGGCATTTCATTACCCAAAAAAACCAATGAAAGAGAATTATTTTTACGGAGTATTCGTTTTATAATGATGAAGGTTCTAATGTTTTTGAATACTTAAAAGTCCAAGAATGAAATCAATAAGGCATTACAAACATAGCAAAATGATGAAAATAAATCAGTTCAATACTGCCTAGCATATGGCAATTCATACATGCCACCACCAAGGGAGTTGATGCTTGATCATCAATTCCCTGGTTCGAAATCATAATTCCTTGGATTTTCAAATCGTAGAGCCATTAGTTTTAATTTGTCTCATTATGATAATAAATTCAGCCCTTGATCATGTGTATTATCAGAATTTCTTCACAGTCTCAACAGGCTTCCAACTTAGGCATGCCATATGGTTATATATAGCTAGTTAGTTAGTAATCAATGATAACGAACGAAGCCCTTAGTTTTCACAGTTTTTAATCGCTATAAAGCGAAAATCACTTGAAAACAAATCACTCCAAAGCTATCCTTTCACATAATTACACTTTCCAACAACCATTTTAACTTAAAATTCTCAAGTTACAAGTTCACCAAAATCCATCATCAAAGCTAACTTTCAAATTCTCAAACACAATTAACCAGAAAACCCATTTCTCTACTCATTAATCAAAAAATAATTAAATCATTACAATGAGCAATTGACCATTACAATCACATTAATCTTAATCCAACTACCCAAATTCACATTACCCAAGAACTAATTGACCCAATTAAAAAAAATACAAACTTGATCAAAACCAAACAAAAAGAAGCACATTTTATGTCAAAAGTACTGAATAAAAATCATGAATAAGCAGAAATCAGAAAGAGAAGAGATAGGAGAAAATGTTACCGTGGGAAAAGAGAATAGAGACGGAAGTGTAGAGATTAATGGAGGCGGCGACGGCGGTGGATCCATGAACGACGGCGTGTTCTCCGGCGAGGATGATTTTTCCGGGAGCTCTAGCTCTGACCTCCATTCTACCCATCTCTTTCACTTTGATTTAGAGAGAGATGGGGGTGTGTCAAGGTGTGATGGTTGTTGGGAGTCGTTTTTTGTGCTAACTACATATACAAAATTACAAATATATTTCCCACGAGGAGTGAGGAATATTTGCATTGGAGTGCGGGTCTCGATTCTCGAATGTGTCGTAAGGCTTTGTTTAATTCAACTTATTAATAAGCTTGTAATTAGATTACTCTTTTAGTATTCAAATAAAAGTAGATTAATTAATACGGTGGAAATATATTGTTACGAGTAGTTAAAATAAGATTTTCAAATAGTGAAGTTTTACTGATTGAAAGTAACTACAAAGAAAATTTTAGGATTTGGTTGATTAAAATAAGAAAACATAGGCAAATCAAAGTGAAATAAGAATACAAAGAGTAATTGTCTTTAAAGAAAAAAAAAAAGATTTCAGGAAAATGAGACTTTTATTTGGAGATGAATGGAGTAGTCATAATCCATATTATTATTCATATTATTATTTCAAAATGTACGAAAAGTATGAAAAAATTATTATAGATTGCACGGATTTACAATGATATTTGATTAGTCTAAGACTGCCTACCTAGTAAATTTATTTCAACTTGCTACCTAATATTGTAACTCAATTTTCTTTGATAATAATACATAAATAAGATGTTTTGGATGTCATGATATATTTAGTGATCTAATTACAAATTTCACATGTTGATAAATCAAATCAAATCCAAAATAATAAATTGATAATACATATTTTCATAATTGGTGAGCCAACCACGCTGCACGGTCCTTCTCCTCGTGCACCACGGACTAACATCAAATATTCAAATGGGACCCACGTCCTAAAATATGTGTGGGCCCCGCAGATGTTTACGTTTTGGATTCTGACTTTGGCCCATTATTATAAATGTGTATGGGCCGCACGGCCCATATTCTTTTACTTTAAGAAAATAAAAATTAAAAAAAAAAAATCTATTATAAAATAAGGGGAAAAGGGAGAATATGAGAGAGAGATATAGAGAGGTAATAGTGTTATGTCTATATTCATCCATTTCATTAGTCACCTATATATATACATGATAGAACATTGTAACTTATATGGACAATGAAGAGTCCATTCATGAGAGGGTTAATGTGACCTAATGACAAAGGAGGATTACAAGGGTATTATTACAACCATACTTAAGATAGTCATAAAAGTGATATTTACAAGCTATAATGACCATCCATTATTAACATATTTTATAACACTCCCCCTTGGATGGTCATTATCTTAAAATAGAATAATGCGCATATATGCTGCCTCATTAAAAACCTTTCCAGGAAAAACCCTGTGGGAAAAAACCATGGATAAGGGAAAAAGAGTACAGCGCGCAATTACTCCCCCTCATTATTATATCACTGAAGATCTCTGAGACGACGCAATCCAATACGATAAACTAACTTTTTAAATGTTGCTGTCGGAAGAGCCTTAGTGAATAAGTCTGCTAAATTCTCACTTGAACGAATCTGCAATACTTTTATATCTCCATTCTTTTGAAGATCATGAGTGAAGAAAAATTTGGGTAAGATGTGCTTTGTTCTGTCGCCTTTGATGTATCCTTCCTTAAGTTGAGCAATACAAGCTGCATTATCCTCATATAAAGTTGTCGGTGCCTCCTTCCCAGATGATAAACCACAAACTTCTTTTATGTGTTGAATTACTGACCTTAACCATACACATTCACGACTAGCCTCGTGAATTGCTAAAATCTCCGAATGATTGGAAGAAGTAGCTGCAATGGTTTGTTTCATGGAACGCCAAGAAATGGCAGTACCACCATATGTGAACACATATCCGGTTTGTGATCGACCATTATGAGGATCAGATAAATAACCTGCATCTGCAAAACCAATCAAATTTTCTTTGGACAACTTTGGGAAAAATAAACCCATATCCTTCGTACCTTGAAGATAACGAAGTAAATGTTTGATCCCATTCCAATGCCTCCGAGTTGGACATGAACTAAACCTTGCTAATAAATTAACTGAAAATGATATGTCGGGTCGTGTATGACTTGCAAGGTACATTAGCGCTCCAATTGCACTAAGATATGGTACTTCAGGACCAAGAATCTCTTCATCATTTTCCTGAGGTCGGAATGGATCTTTATCTACTTCAAGTGATCTTACAACCATAGGGCTACTCAATGGATGTGCTGTATCCATAGAGAATCTTATCTATGTATGTTGATTGATGCACAAGGATTCCATTCTCTAGGTGCTCTATTTGTAACCCCAAGCAGAATTTTGTCTTTCCAAGATCTTTCATTTCGAACTCTTTCTTTAAATAATTGACAGTCACTGAAATCTCTTCAGGAGTTCCAATGATATTCAAATCATCAACATACACTGCAATTATAACAAATCCCGATCCAAATTTCTTTATAAAAATACATGGGCTGATAGGATCATTCTTATAACCTTCTTTTAACAAATACTCACTTAGACGGTTATACCACATACGCCCAGATTGTTTCAATCCATAAAGAGATTTGTTCAATTTAATACAGAAATATTCTCGAGAACTAAATTTTGCTGCTTCTGGCAGTTTAAATCCTTCTGGGAGCTTCATGTAAATGTCATTATCTAGTGGGCCATATAAATAAGCTGTGACTACATCCATCAAACGTAAGTCAAGTCCTTCTCTTATTGCCAGACTAATAAAAAATCTAAAAGTAGTTGCATCCACCACAGGAGAATATGTCTCCTCATAATCAATACCAGGTCTTTGTGAGAATCCTTGTGCAACTAAGCGTGCCTTATATCTTACAACTTCACCCTTTTCATTTCTCTTTCGCACAAAGACCCATTTATATCCCACTGGTTTTACACCTTCAGGTGTACGGACTACAGGTCCGAATACTTCTCTTTTTTCAAGAGATTTTAATTCTGCTTCAATTGCTTCTTTCCATTTTGGCCAATCATTTCTTTGTCTACATTCTTCAATGGATTTTGGTTCATGATCCTCATTGTTATCCATGATATCTAATGCTACATTGCATGCAAAAACATCATCGACGTCGATTGATTTCGGTTCCATGTAATTCCAGACATGATATAATTTGTTGAAATTTCTTCATTATCAGGTACCTGAATTTCTTCATGTATCATGTCTAAATTCTCTTCTAGAGATCCTTCGGAAATTGTTTCTTCAATTTGACCATCATCAATTAATGCTCCTTTTCTTTTCCGAGGATTCTTATCTTTGGAACCTATTGGTCTTCCACGTTTCTGACGTGGTTTAGACTCATTAGCAAATTTATTTTGTCCTTCCGGGACATCTATTTTAAATGGAGCATTTACAGCTGGAATATGTGACTTGGTCACTCTTTTTGGGTCAGCAAACGAGTCTGGCAATTGATTCGCTAAACATTGTAAATGAATTATCTTTTGAACTTCCAGTTCACATTGTTTAGTTCGAGGATCAAGATGGGATAATGATAATTCATTCCATTTAATTTCCTTTTCCAGCTCTCTTTTTTCTCCCCCTAATGTTGGGAAAAGTGACTCGTTAAAATGACAATCTGCAAAACGAGCCGTAAATAAATCCCCTGTTGTAGGCTCAAGATATTTAATTATTGACGGGGATTCAAACCCAACATATATTCCCAACCTCCTTTGAGGACCCATCTTAGAGCGTTGTGGTGGAGCTATTGGAACATAAACCGCACATCCAAAAATTCTTAGATGGGAAATATTTGGTTCCTGACCATAAACCAATTGTAATGGGGAGAACTTATGATGACTTGTTGGCCTAATGCGAATTAGTGCTGCTGCATGTAATATTGCATGTCCCCAAGCAGAAATTGGGAGATTGGATTTCATAAGCAATGGTCTAGCAATTAACTGAAGACGTTTAATTAATGACTCAGCCAGACCATTTTGTGTATGAACATGTGCTATAGGATGTTCAACATTTATCCCAATGGACATGCAATAATCATTGAAAGCTTGAGATGTAAATTCACCAGCATTATCAAGCCGAATAGTCTTAATAGGAGTATCTGGAAAATGTGCCCGTAACTTAATCAATTGGGCAAGTAATCTCGCAAACGCCAGGTTACGAGTTGATAACAAGGACACATGTGACCATCTAGTTGATGCATCAATTAAAACCATAAAATATCTAAGTGGTCCACATGGGGGATGTATGGGCCCACAAATATCTCCTTGTATACGTTCCAGAAAACTAATTGATTCAAAATTAATTTTAGCTGGTGATGGGCGAATTATTAACTTGCCTACAGAACAAGCAGCACATGAAAAATTATTATGAAGAATCTGCTGGCTCTTCAAAGAATGTCCACATGAATTCGTAATTATTTTTCGCATCATTATTGAACCGGGATGGCCTAACCGGTCATGCCAAACAACAAAATTATCAGTAAACTTCTGGTTTACTATAGCATGAGTTTCAATAGTATTGATTTTTGTGTAGTACAAACCACTAGAGAATGTAGGGAGTTTCTCCAAAACATGTTTTGTGCCTTGAGTTATTTTTGTGATTTGAAGGAATTCGCTATTTTCTTCATTGATTGTCTCAATATGAAAGCCATTGTTGCGAATATCCTTAAAACTTAATAAATTTCTTTGAGATAACGGGGAGTATAAAGCATCAATTATTTTAATTTCAGTTCCCCAAGGCAATTTTATAGTGGCTCTTCCGGTGCCCTCAATAATATTTGTACTACCCGATATGGTACTCACATTAATCCTTTTCATCATTAATGTAGAGAAGTATTTTTTATTTCTAAGTATTGTATGAGTAGTTGCACTATCAGCAAGACATAATTCTTCACCATTCATAGCAAACTGAACTTGAGTAATATCCATGTTCTTCATGAAATAAAATATATGTCAAAATATTAAGCATAAAAATAAAGATGATAAAATAAATAATTCAATAAAAACACCCAAATATTTCATAAATTCATAAAGCATATAAAGTCCTTATTACAACCATAGAATATAACATAAGTAAATAACTAGAAAAAGTCTAATACTTAAAGTTGACATAAAATAATATAAATTTAATTATTCCCTTCCGGGGCATTGAAGAAATCACAAACTTCTAAATGAGTTGTACTGCCGAAATCAAAATTATTCCCTTCCGGGGAAGTAAGGAAATTAGCAACATCGAAATGATTTGCATTGCCAAAATCAAAATCACCTTCACCATCTTCAAGAACAAGGTTTGCCTCAACTTTCTTTCCTTTCTTCAATGATTCTTGATAAAGTTCAATAAGATGCTTTGGAGTTCTACAAACCCGAGACCAATGGCCTTTTCCTCCACAACGGTAACATATATTGGTCTCATTTTTCTCTTTATCATCCCTACGTTCCCACTTTTGGTGGGAATGATAATTTGTGTAATGACCTCCACGACCTCTACCATATCCACTAAAACCACGCCCACGACCGCGACCACGCCATTGGCCACGACCGCGACCACGACCTCTACCTCGACCACTACTACTGGAATGGTCTCTGTTTTTAGTTTCTTTCCCGTTATGGGTTGTCACATTCGCTTCAGGAAATGGAGTAGAGCCAGTAGGGCGTGATTCATGATTTTTCATTAACAGCTCGTTATTTTGCTCAGCCACAAGAAGACAAGATATTAATTCAGAATATTTTTTAAAACCTTTTTCTCTATATTGTGTCTGCAGGACAATATTATTAGCATGGAAAGTGGAGTATGTCTTTTCAAGCATTTCTGCATCAGTAATATTTTCTCCACATAATTTCAATTGAGAAGTTATTTTAAACATAGCTGAGTTATATTCACTAACAGATTTAAAATCTTGTAATCTCAAATTCAACCATTCATAACGAGCTCTAGGGAGTATCACTGTTTTTTGGTGGTCATACCTTTCCTTTAGATTACTCCAAAGGATTTGTGGGTCTTTCACAGTTAAATATTCATTTTTGAGCCCTTCATGGAGGTGATGACGAAGGAAAATCATGCCTTTAGCCTTATCTTGAGCTGTTGCCTTATTAGCCTCTTTGATTGTTTCACCAAGCCCTTTAGCATCTAGGTGTATTTCAGCATCTAACACCCATGATAAATAATTCTTTCCGGTAATATCAAGGGCCACAAATTCAAGCTTGGCAAGATTCGACATATTTCACTATATAAAATAATATTAAAAATTAGAGATAATAAAATACATCAAAGTCAATGTATCTAAATATAAAATCATAATTATAATTGGTGCCAAAATAATCAATATGCATTGTCTTAAAAAAAAAAAACAAAGAAAATAATATACTATCAATCAAATAGATTAGTATTAGCATCAAATTAATGTTTCAAATAATCGTACTGATAAATTACTATTATAAAGATGAGGAATATAATTAGATCACATTCTGACATACTATAAAGATGAAGTAGCAAAATAATAAAAAAAACAATATGCAACATTAAAAATAATCATCATAAACATTATACTATCATAAACCTTACAAGGACTAACACCATATAACACTTCTAAAAAAAAAAAATCCGAAGGCATATAAGAGGAAGAAAAGCAGAAGTGCAGCACATATTATACCAACAAAACTGCACTCTTTATAATACACCTTGTGAAACATTATACTAATTCAGAACTGCATATAATCATAAACTAACATCATGATATAGAACAATTCCAAGCATCAATATTTGATACGTGTTAACTAATATTATAAAATGAATACCTTTGGACTTTTTTTTCTTGGCTAGTATACTTAAGGAGTGATCAATGTAATAGTTTCGTTTAGAGAATGGTGCTGATAACGTATTATAAAATAAGGGGAAAAGGGAGAATATGAGAGAGAGATATAGAGAGGTAATAGTGTTATGTCTATATTCATCCATTTCATTATATATACATGATAGAACATTGTAACTTATATGGACAATGAAGAGTCCATTCATGAGAGGGTTAATGTGACCTAATGACAAAGGAGGATTACAAGGGTGTTATTACAACCATACTTAAGATAGTCATAAAAGTGATATTTACAAGCTATAATGACCATCCATTATTAACATATTTTATAACAAATTCTCTGTTCTTGATATTTTTCTAACTAGTTGTGCGACTATGTGAGACTAAAACTCAAAGAGTCATCTTTTTTGACTACCAAGTAAGGCTTATTATGAAGAAAAGATAAACAATTCAAACATACATTCAATTCAATAAGTAAGGAACATAGTAAATTTTATGAAACGAAAGAAAAAGAAAAGGTACAATTTTACGAAATAGAGCGAGTTACGTACACCCAAGTACAAGGTATAGATTAAGAATTAAGATAGGTGATTAGTACCTATGGCTACGAGTACAGATGCATACAAGAATTTTCAGTGTTTTGGGCTGTACTGAGACGAAAAATAGAGACAATTGTTCAAGAAACCTAAATTCAAGGCAATAGCATAAACCTACTCAGACCACACATTACTAATCCATTTAGGATACAGAGAATTATGAAATTATAAACGTTAATTTTTAGTAAGTTCCTACATCAGAAATTCAGACAGAAACGATCATGACAAAGCATTCAATGGATTTGCCAACTCTAATGTAAGCAGTCGAAATCAATACCCTTAGAAGAGTTCACTATCGGCCATTTCATACTTCACATTTTGGCACATACTGACTATGATATACATAATTCAGATGAAGATGTCAAGGATAAGACACTATACATCCCAAATCAAACAAGGATTCACAGGCTTGATTTTACAGCAGCGTCAATATGTTCTTTGATAGTTCCACATAAAGTTTCCACGAGGTTGAGTAGGAACTTATCTGAACCGTGTTTAGCTAACAGCGATACAGACACAGGAAGGCCGTCATACAATCCTAATGGTATACTTACCTGCAAAAGAAAGGGATATTAAAAAATGGGAAAAGACAGGAGACAAACAAGTGAATGAAGCTTTTGATGCCTTGTCTTTGCTTGTGATAGAGGTAGAACCTGACAACATCCAGATACTCCAGCAATGGAGAGTAAGCTAAAAGCTCTAGCTCTGAAGGTTTCCAATGTAGACGGCTGAGTCTGCAATTTTGGTGGGGGGCCAGGAACAGTCGGGATTGCAAGGATACCAGCATCCTACAGATAGAGTACATATATGTGACTAATGTGAGCAATGCTAAAAATGGAAGGAGAAAAAGGAAATAGTGAACTAGTTAAAACCTGGAATATGATGACGAGCTAAAGCATTAACCAACATATTGGCAAAAATTGAAGTTTGAGGTAGAGCTACTAAAATGAAGGATGGAATTATTGACCACTAGTCATAGAGATTACCCCTAAGAGAGAAGTAAGTGCTATCCGCAATTCAGTCCTGATAGAGTGGCAAATGTCGATCTTGTCATCATTAGACAACACGGCTTCCCAAATTCGCTCACTTAGTCCTGGCCCCAAAGTAGGTTTAATGGAAGAGACCCATTCACCATGATTAATCTTAAACTCATGCCTACACTTCCATATAAATTGAATAAAAAGTCGGCCACTAAAAAAGTATGATTATATGGCAGGATAACGGTAACATACTGCAATCAACTACTCCGTACTTGATAAAATTAGTACTGGACCAATTTACTAGCTAGTTGTACCTTTGTAGTGTTCGCATGGCACTTGAAAGGGCTACCAAAGATGGTATGCTGTATTGTTTTGTATCACCACCTTGGTCCATGAAATGCTTCAGACTAGAAACATTTTCCGCTACATAGTCCCCAAGGTCCATATATTTCAGAACCTGACCTGAAATAATGGTTAAAGAAGTTCTAACAATTTGTTTACTACTGAAAATTTTTACGTATTGATATAGAAACAACAATTCCTACTGACACGAGATCAGATGGCAAGCTTTTGCATAGGATGCAGTCAGCTTAATAGAAGGAATTAAATGCCATAAAAAGTTGATTCTAATATGCAACTCCATACAAAAAACCAGACGACTAACCTCCAAAAAGTTTCTCCACGGACTTCACCAGAACTTGTTTTACTCTATCAATTGGGATGTTTAGAAGCTTGAAGCAATCTTCAGCGATTATAACTGGACTTGGGCTCACAAGATATGGGTCAAGGGGCGGAAGTAACACATTTCCTACTCTCTTCAAGATTGATGGATCCCTTGCAAACCATCCTGAGATATAGCTTAATCTTCAATAAACATGATGTATTCAACACTCATGTAACTGCAGTATCTCATGAGTGGTGATCACAAATATAAACATGCTTATAACATAAAGTATAGGTATCACCATACTAGAAATCTTGTACTACTCTACCAAAGAATTAAACCTTTCATTTCAAGACGTCTATAGTGCAATATTGCATTTTGCTTGACTTATCACATAGTCGAGTCTTTACCAACTGTATCAAAACTCTGTGCCATAGGAACAACACCATCAACAGAGACAACCCCATGTGAAGGCCGAATTCCATATATTTTACAGAATGCTGCTGGGACTCTTACACTTCCTCCAGTGTCAGTACCTAAAGAGGTGAAAGAATTACAGATTATTGGTCGCTGACTTGTAATAAATCATAGCACTTGTAAAAGGCAATTGCATTGTTTTACACACCCAAAGAAAGATCTACAATGTTAGCGCCAACTGCAACAGCAGAACCACTAGAAGATCCTCCAGGAATACAATCTGCTGCACATGGGTTTTTAGGGGTACCATAATGTATGTTTTCTCCATTTATGCTGTCAAAGAAATTGGCAACTTGTTTAGCATTTAATCATATATATCTTGTAGATAATGATGAAGGAAGAAGGCAGGCCATTGAAACTCATCACAGGATCTTTGAAGCTCTGACCCTAAATGTCCATGGACTGTATAATGGATTTGCATACACATGTATTTATGGACTGCTATACTCTATTGCAGTCAAAGATAATATCCATCTCAAATTCCAATTTTATCTCATTTGAATGAATGAGAGAAATGAATTCTACAAGTATCCTCAAGTTATGATTTGAAAAGCACCAAAGTTTCAGAGGACAAAAATTGATTGCATAAAAAAAAAATATTTAGTTAGGATAATACAAGACCTGTTTTACAAGTTTGTAGGAAAAGTGGCATACTTTTTCCGAATGGAAAGAATGTAAACAGTAATCCATTTTCAAAAGGTTAGCCCCAAAAGGCTCCCAAAATGTTTGAGAATGTTTTTTTTAGCTCTTTGGCAAAGAAGTAAACTATCATGGCAGTAGTGAGTAATGTCCGGTGGCAAGCTCATTGTAAATAAATAGCTTAAGTTTAAATTCTGCTGAAAGTTCAGCTATCTACGTAACCAGGATTATTGCAAATGAATTTGTTATACCATTGTCATGATCCACTTGAGAGTAAGGGTACGGGTACGGGTCAGCCCATAAAGGTTTACACAAGGAGTTCCAAAGCACAAAAGAAGAGCAACGGTCATCAAGGAGAAAGTCAGCAAAAGGAGATGCAAGAGGAGTCAATGACAGGGACAGCAAGAGTGGTCAACTACAACAAAGAAGATGAGGACGAGGCTAATTAAGAGGAGCTTAAGAAAAACAAGCAGCAAGTTTCTCTTCTTTGCTTTATTATTGTTTTGCTAATTTCATAAATGTTCACATGTAGGAGTATTGTCCTGTTAAGTTAGCTTGAATAAGTAAGTAGAATTATCTTTATGAAGGGTATCCAGAAATTGAGTAAGAAAACCCTTGAGAGTAGTAGCCTAAAGCTACCATGAGATTGATGGGCTCAAGCCATTGACTATCCTTTGTAATCGTTTAGTTTAATTAATCAATCAAGTACTCAAGCCTTCCCTTAATTCGTGTCATTAATTAGCTTAATCTTGCTGTGAGAAACCGGTCCTTGACAACCATCACAGTTCATCAGAAAGAATTCAATACACTAGCCAATGATAAATTGAAACAATAGACAGACCAAAAAATCTAATGTCAACCATGTTCACAGGAAAGACATATCACAATCACATAAGCCAAGAATTAGGGAAAAGTTCTCTTCAAAAGTACATCCAATTGAAATAATCCCACATACTACTTGACTTCCTTAAATCAGTTTAGCCAAATGCTGCTAACATAAACAACTTCACAAGTCACAATAAACTGCATATTAAAACCCATTTGCTTAATCAGATAGATTATGATAATTGCAACTCGAAAATCGAAAAAAACTAACCTGTAGGCCATTTCATCCATGATTGTTTTACCAACACAAGTAGCACCAGCCTTTAAAAGAGCCAAAACAGCAGGAGCAGTGGAATTGGCTTTTGTATGAGTTCTTGCCCAATCAGGATTCCCAAACCCAGTTACTAAACCTTCCATATCAAATCTGCCCTTCCAAAACACAAACTTTATCTTAAATTAAGCAATAAATTGATAAAACTAGCAAACTACAAATATATTATACAATCAAATGTGTTCCATTCTTAGGCACATTAAATAATTGGGTTTGATTCCAAGAAAATTACCAAATGGGAAATTACAATTGTAAGTTCACAAGTTACAACAAACATAGTCTTAAATGAAATGCAATTAAAATTATCAGATGGAATTCATATTATTTATGAAATAAAGACCCAAAATTTAAAAGTAATCAAAAAATTGGAGGAAAGAGGATTGAAATAGAAGTAAGAGGGTAGAATAACTGACATATCTTTGACAGCAAAAGTGAGACCAGATAAAGGAAGGTCCCCAGAAGAAGAAGATGGAGAAAGTGTGAACTTCTCCATGAAAGCTCCATTGTCAGACTCCATCTTTCTCACTCTCTCTTTGGGAAGAACTGGATAGTGCACTCAGGCAACCAAGTCAAATTGGGTGATGTACCACAAAAGAGTTATATACTCGTATGAATCAGTAGAAGAATCAGAAAGATTGTGTAGATTATGTGCACTTATGTACTTGACAATTGAGATAGGCAGGTGGAGCTCAAGTCCGCCACTTGTATGGTTAAATCTAAAATGAGTTAAAAAAAATCACCGACCTGGGTCAGCTGGGTGTATATAATAGGTGTTAGAGAAAGAGAGTTATTTGTATGACTCGCTTATAAACCTATTAATTATAGTTGATCCTATGTTTATAAAAATAAAAAGTGGTTTACTACAAGTAATATTCTTTTGTTAATGTGCAACAAGCACATAGCACTTGCACTCATATAGTCATATGTGGGATTTATGAGATTTCAAACATGCACTTATCTAAAAGACATTTATTTTATGTGTTCAAGCAAGTAGTAAGGATCTACAAGCAAAATTTATTAAAGTCATAGGAAATGAAATTATATTGTAGAACTTCTTAGGAAATTTTAAAGTACTTTTTATGTTCAACCAAACGACCACTAAGAGGCTAGTCTGATTTACAGAACTTAGCTAAATTGAACTGCGCTGAACTGAATTGTTTATGAGAGAAGGAAATTAAAAACTGAAGAGAACAGACCATAAGATGATAAAAGTGTCCTTCTAGAATGCAAACCAAAGAGTAAAAGAATTGATGACACGAGATGTATAAGTAGAACATGCTCATTCATTCATAATTAATTCATTCATTATTAATAGTCATATTAACAGGGTAATTTCAATTAAGTACAGATAAATACAGTAACTTAAAGGAAACAAATTTTGCACATCAGATGTATATACAGTAATACAGACTAAATATGCATCTTGGATGGTCAATATATACTTCGTATAACATCCAAATTGTACAGTACTTGTATCTGGTAAGTCCGGATGGCAGAGAACATTCTCAAATATATAAGTACGTAGTATAAATGTATAATCCAAGTGAAATGGACAGTACGAATTACAGAGTAATACTCGTATTCTACTTCTAAGGAAAGAGAAACGGATGAAGAGCGGATGGCAAAGCAGGAAGAATGGCCAAAGTAATCAAAACCTCAAAGGCTGATATTACAGAGTTTCTACACTGAACACTATATATACAAAATTCAAAGTTTAAAAGCAAAAGATAAACATCAACTACTTAATTATGTAGGTGAAAACCCGAAGTTCATCATCATATAATCATACAATAATACAAACTAACCAATTAAACTGCACAAAAGCTTGAACAAATTAATCTAGTTGTACA
Organism: Chenopodium album; assembly: GCF_948465745.1. Taxonomy (NCBI): domain Eukaryota; kingdom Viridiplantae; phylum Streptophyta; class Magnoliopsida; order Caryophyllales; family Amaranthaceae; genus Chenopodium; species Chenopodium album. The sequence continues at coordinate 7,942,284 of NC_137855.1, forward strand.
AGAAGATGACAAGTATTTTGCATTACATAAAAGCAAGAAAAACTGGTCTGAGTTACATAGAATAGCCAAGTGCTATCATTGATTATCTTCTGTACAATCAACATCATCTGAGTCATCATCAAAAAAATATAGGTATGGAGTTATTGGCTCACGCTCCATGCTAGTTTTTTCATCATCCTCCGTGGTTTCCTCAGGCTTCTTCCAACATAAACACTTCCTATAAGCTCTATCATAGGCCTGAACAGTTAGACCTGAGGCGAGAAATAACTCCAGTTCATCAACAAACCGCTTAGTTCTAGCCGTAAGGAAAGGCATTGCAGCATCAGCGACTAATACCTTAAGTTCTTCTTGCTTTTGATGCGGAGAATATGTTTTTCCTTTAGGGTGAACCGGGTGATAGCTGAAAATATGCATGGTAATGGCAAAACTACATTAACTGACCTATGCAGTGTATCTTAGCAATAAGCCAATAACTAGGAAATATGCACCTTCATTAATGATCAGCTTATAACCTTATCAATGATTGATTGCTGAAGGTTACCTTCTTAAAAATGACTGAATCACCCCGAGGATGTGATGCATTATGATTTCAACATCCTCTACCTACAAAAAAGGACAATTGGATAGCTTACAGCTTCATGCAAGTACACAGATAATATTAACAGCACAGAAAATTAAATCAGGAAACTTGAGTTACAAATTACAAGTCCTTGTAATGGTTCAGAGAAAACATGAACAAAGAAAATATATTCACTATTCAGATTCCAGCACAACTAGGAACCAATGAATAAGAAATAGAGAGTAAGGGTACCTGTGTCAGAGCTTGTAACTCCCTTTTCAACCATTTCTCAAGCCAGCTGTTGGGCTGAAGATACTTGTGAGACTTCCAATAGCGCTCCACTTTAAATGCATCACTTAAAACACCTGATTCTGGTTTAGTGTAGTAACACTGCAGTCTATACTTGTGATCCTTTGAAAAGAAGGCACTGCATTGTCTGCATAGGCATCGGAAAACTAGAATAAATTAAGGAGAATAGCTTATAGCTTCATTCAAATTTCAAAGTGTCAAACATGTTAGCAATCAATATAATGCAACCTGTCTCAAATACCTATTACCATTATTTTGGTCAATATAATGCCGTTGAAATGTACTTCCATCATATCCATAGATGATTGATATATTTTCAGTCTGTAAAAATAAATTAAAAAAGATCAGCAGAACTGAAAGTTCAATAAAGACTGGCTAAAGAGATAATAGGTGCAGATTACACAGATATCACTTAAATGTCTAGAGTCAAATTATAAAACCATATGAGTGATATGACAGATTCAGAGCATATCATTATGATAAACTCTTTGCAAGAAGTGTTCTGGAACACGTAAGATGGGAGTGGAAATCATAGAAGAGACTCCAATCCACAACTTCTATTACTAATTGCCATTATAAAAAAAACATCTTCACACAGGTCATTCAGAATCGGTGTCCTGCTAACATGGACAGGTTACCAATCAGGAACTCAGCTTAGATCACATCAATGGTGGGATCCAACTTATTGTTCTTGTATCAGAACCAAATATTTTGTAATTGGTATGTAAATACTATTTTCCTCGGACTCGGGTACCCATGTCCGACACGGGGACGTATCCAAGTGTCCGACTCGGCTATTTTGTGAAAAAATTCTATGATTTTCAACTAAAATGAAGTGTACATGTGTCATACCCATGTCTGAGGGTCGAGGGTCCGACACGAGTAATTGAGGTAAAATGAAGAGTCCGAGTAACATAGTGTAAATAAACTCACTCATCACTCTTTACATATAGGTAGTCTATTGTTGTCATTGATACAAGTGGAATGCCACCAACTATGTTTCAAGGTGATTATAGAGGCATATGCCAGTCCACAGCACACTAACTTCCCTAAAGATCAATCCATGAGCGTTTAGTATTCCCTTTGTCCCACTTATATAAGTCACTTTTTTTTTTCAAGGGATGTCCCAAGTAGTAGGCATGGATCCTTTTCTAGCAAGTTAAATTATAAAATATCCCACATTACTCCTATTTTGTATATTAGTAGATCCATATTATATTAGTATCATAATAATACATACGTTTTCTAAAATTGTACTATAAATTATGAATAACATCAACAATATCAAGCGAATTCATCAAAAATGTCCTCTAAGCTCTAACTAAACGTGGCCTATAAAGTGGGACAAAGCAAGTAGTATAAACTTGTATTCAATATCGAAAGTTCAACCAGTGATAAACTCATATTCATTTGCAACAAACTAACAATCACCACTCCTAAACCACAAGCTTCTACAATAGTACACCCCCAAACAAACACTAACACCCACAAAACTTAGCAACCCCAAAACATAAAGACAGCTCCCATATTATCCCAAACAATATACCTCAATGTAAGACATATACCCATAATGACTATAAATAAAAATAAACAGAAAAAAAAAAGAAAAAAAAAAGCTCAATGTAAGTATTGTAACTGATCACAAGCAATTCAATATCAAAAGTAGCAAATAACTTCTACTAATCGGTTCAAAATATCAAACCCAAACAGTTTCTTGCAGCGATTGGGTTGATCTTCAATACAAAATCGTTCAATATAATCAATTGTCTTCCATTATCAAAGCAATAAAAACTACTTCGAGAAGATTTCTTTACTTAAATTAAGAAAAAAAAAAGGTGAATATGGACCTTGCATAAAGGGCACTTAACGGAGGATGGTTGGCGCAATGAAGAAGACCTTCTTGAAACTACTTGAGTCCAACGAATTATGCAATTGTAACAAAATTTATCTGCAAATTCATAATAATTTAATACCCATTAGCTTTATTTAATTACCCATCAAGCATAACGAATTCAATTGAATAAAAGATTGATTTTTTTAGCAAAATAATTGATTGCAATTTGCTGGGAATCAAACCCTAATGATGAAATTATGCAGAATTTGAGAAAGATAGAAGAAGCATACGGAAGCAGCGATCCAAATAGGAGTCTTGAGTAATGAGTCCGAGGCAGATGGGACATGGGTTCGGGTACGGGCTCGGGCTCGGGCTCGGGTTCGGGTTGGAGGTAGAAGAACTGGGTCCTTCTTCGTCGTCTTTGTTGGGTTCTTCCTGCATCATTTCTTTGCGATTTGGAAGGTTGAAGCGTCCAACTTCAATGGGATCTCCAAAGTCCAGAAATCGCCAAGGATTTTTTAATGGAAATTGATAAATGAAGCTTTTAGGACGGCATATAGTAAGTTTAAGATTTTTTTTTTTTTTTTTTTTAATATGGTAGGGTTAAGTGTTTAATTAAGCGGTTCCTATCATAGGACACTTGACAAGCAATGCCGACGGGTAAGGATGCGAGGCGACCTCTGGACAACTGCACTAGGAAGTCTTCCACATAAGACTACTCGTAACTTTATAGCATGATTTTGCCATGTGTAAAATTATAACTGATTTTAGTTGGAATAGATACCAAAAAGGTTAAGCTTGATAGTTTAAGGGTTCAACCTACTACATCCTGACGAATGGTAAATGAAAGAGCGACAATAAGAACCAAGAGAATTGGGGTACCATCAAAAAAAAATTGTTGCTAGGTTTGTTTCATGATAGCATTAATTGATTGAGATGTCATTTAAGTTAAGATTATTTCTCCACTTTAGGGAAGATATTAAGTGTTCCAAACTTCAATAATATAACTGTATTCAACTATTACAGAGCAGAAGTGACAAAATCTGCAAACAGAACAATTACGATAAAAAGTGGGAAAGAAACACCAAAAACCATCAATGGAGCATAGAACATATTACAAGTAAGAATCTTTGCAAGCCTGCAATCATGAACAACAATTCAACTGATAAACTTCCGAAGCAAGTCCTTTGACGAATCACTTAAGTTATTAGAAGACAAGAGGTCGACAAATAATGAAAAAGTATCTGCATCAGCTTCAAATTTCTTGCTAGTCATAATATCACAATAGTAAAATGCTTTTGACAAGTCATTATTGAGAATATATCCTCTGATGATAATATTATATGTTCGATCATCAGGGGGACAACCATCTTCCTCCATTATCCTCAACACTTGAGCAACTTCACTCATGAGCCCTTTCTTGCAGAAGCCTTTGATCATTATACTGTACGTTCTAATATTAGGTTGCAGACCCTTTGAAACGAGATCAGAGAAGAATTTTGCCACATCTTCAAGTTGTCCAGCCTCACACAAGCTGTTCATCAGGATATTGTAGATGAAAACATCTGGCTTAACACCATTATCCTCCATTTCTTCAAGCAATATCACCGCCTCATCAAGCCGTGCAGTTTTACAAAGGCAGTCAAGCAAGGAAGCATAGGTGATGACATTTGGAGCAATTCCATGTGCTCGCATTTCTTTGAATAGCTTATGGACAAGTGGGAGTCTATTGGCTTTGCACAGTCCATCAATAAGCGTGGAATAGGTAACAACATCAGGTGTTATCCCTTTCCGAAACATCTCTTGGAAAATGTTTAAGGCCTTGTCAATGTTTTTAGCCTTGCAATATCCATTAATCATAGTGTTGAAACTAAAAAGGTCAGGTTCACAACCATTTTTGGACATGAGATCAAGTAGGTTCTCTGCATCTTCCATCTGACCACGCAAACAATAACCATCAAGTAATGCATTATAAGTAAGGATGTTTGGAGCCACACCTCCCTCAATCATGTGCTGGAAAATGGCCTGTGCTTGATCAACAAAACCATCTTTACAAAACATGTCAACCAGCATGCTGTAGGTCTGAACATTAGGTGCTATGTTGCTCTCTAACATCTCAGTCAACACACGCTGAGCCTCATCCCCACAGCCGGAATTGTAGAGGCCTCGAATCAAGGAAGTATAAGTGACAACATTGGGTTTAATTCCCTCAGTTTTCATTGAGGAGAAAAGGTGAAGGGCCTCTTCTAACAGCCTGTCCTTACAAAGACTATCAATAATAGTGCTGTATATAACAATGCCAGGTTTATAGCGACATCCAAGTTGCATTTTTCTAAGAAAATTGAGAGCAGACGCATTGTCGCCAATCCTACAAAGCCCTTTGACAACAGTGCTATAGATAACTATGTTGGGTTGGAAACCAAGCTTGACAATTTTATTCAACAAATGAGCAGCTTGGGGTAGCTTATTACAGTGGATATAGCCATTGATCAAGGTATTAAAAATGACACAATCAATGGGATAGCCAAGCTTAATTCTTTTACCCAAGAGAGAAAACCCGAAATCGATACGACCCAAATGACAGTAGCAATTGGCAAGAATACCAATAGAATGCATATTGAGTCGAATACCATACAATTCAAGCTTCCTATAGAGAGATGTAACTGTGAAATGTGGTCTTAAGCGCTTTAATTTGACAATTGCAGATAAAAGCTGATTGAAATCAATGACAGAAGGAAGAGGGCGTAAAGAAATCATTTGATTGAAGAGGGAAAGGGGAAATTGGACATCAGAAAACCCTAATTTGCATTGTTCTCTAACAGATTGAAGAAACAATTCACGATCATTATCAAAATCAATCAAAGTAGTAGCACTAGCAGGTGTATGATTGGGGAAATAATGCCGAAATTTTAGGAAGGAATAAAGAGGAAGACGAAGAAGGTGGCTATTACCTTTGACGCCATTGAAGAAGGCAAGAGAAGCAGAAGTTGCAACACCACAACCAGAAGAACAAGCTCTGCAATTCATGAAAAAATTCATAGTAGTATTTCTGAGTAATCTTCTCCTTCTTCAATCTTTCACTCACTAATTTGTGAATGACAGTGCCACAATCTTTCTCTTGCAAGTTAGGACTTCAGAAGAAAAATATAGGAGACTCGAGACTGAAGAAATGACTAGTAGGACTAGGACTACGACTCTATAACTATCATTTTTAGTTATTCCGTTCATTTCACCTTATTTTTGCTGAATTGAAATTATTTTTGCTGAACTTAATTAAATTATTTTTACTTAAATTATTTTTGCTGAATTGAAATTATTTTTACTGATTTTTTTGTTATATTTTCTTCTTGAAGGTACTGATTTTACTGAATTGAACTTATTTTACTGAACTAAAATTATTTTTATTGAATATTACGAAATATTTTTAAGGTAAATTGAATCGGGCCTAACAAATATATTCAATGATGAGCATATATTCATTTTTTGTTTAGAAGAATATTTTTATAATTGAGGTACAGATTATAATAATGGTGAACATAGAAAATGAACTACTCCGTATATAATTAAGATTAATGTATTTATTATGTCGTTCATTTCATATCCTCTCTAACTCTTTTTACTACTCATTTAATGTTGACTACTCCTTTCATTTTCCTTTCAAACTCTTGAATTTTTAAGAGATATGCAAAGCATAAATCACCCATAGTATTGTAGTTTGTATGAATGAAAAAGGCTACTCCGGTAGTCCGGTATATGACTTTTTAAATGTTCTTTTAAAATTAAAAAATTCTCTGAAGTATTTGTACTATGTACGAGTAGTTTATAACGAGTACATGTATTGAGATACGGAGAAAGTAACGACCTTACTAGACGGGATCTGTTCTATGGCTCGTACCTTTGTATCCTTGAGTACAACTACACAGATACGGAGAAAGTATATCTATATCGGTATACACTTTTTAAATGTTCTTTTTTTTTTAAAGTTGTAGTACTAGTACGAAGTACTAACTTAAGAAATCGAATAAGTTTTGCTGGACCAAATCACTGAACAAAAGTAGAGAAAATAAAAACTGCAACTCCAGACTCACTCACTTCTCCGATCACCCATTTCCGGCGGACTTCGGCCCGCAGTCAGCCCGCAACACCCGCAGTTCTTTCTGGGAAATTTTCCACACAAAAAGGTAATCTTTTATTTTTGTTGTTAAAAATCCCTAATTTCACTCACATTGTTACCATACAATATTCTCTGTTATCTTAAATTATCTGTTCTTTTGCTTTGCTTTAATACGCTCACAATTATAGGTATTGAATTTTGATTCTGGGTTTTGAATCTTTTGATTTTCTTCGAATTATTGTTGATTTTGGTGGACTAGTTGTTTTGTTATAATTTTGTGAGAATTGGGTTTGTTTTATTTTGTTTGTATAATTGCATATTATATATTTGATTTGGGGTATCAAAAGGTGACATTTTTGGGGGAAATGGATTGATGGGATTGTTTGAATTAGATGATCTTTTTTCATGTGGTGTTGTTGGAGGTGTTTAGCAGAGGCATTGGTAGTGGTAGTGGTAGTGGTAGTGGCTTCCTTTTGAAACAGCCTGGCCCCGGCCTGCCTTCTGATGTTCTCGACTACGACCTTCATTGAGATTTGGTTATCGCGTTAGTAGTTTGAAATACACTATCAATGTGACAACTAATTCCGGGGCCTAATATCGAAAATGGGTGAGTTTATAGAAGAAATTGGTCTAATACCTCTTCTGAGTAAAATTTGCTTGTTGAGCTTTACCCTTTGTAATATTGATATGAAGAATTTGTTGAATGATTGGCATAAACAAGGTCCCCTTGGAGAATTTAGTAAGATCATCTGCAATCATCACGGTTCCTTTTTAAGGATGCTTGCTTATTTCTTTGTGTGTGTGTTGATAGAGGTGTTTCATGCCATTTAAATGATCTGGAATAGTTTCTGTCCAGATTTCGCAGGTGAATGTAATGATAGGTTTTGATAATAATATTATTGTGAATTTTATAATGATCAGATTATATTTCAAGCATTAGCATTGGTTTGTGCTTGTTTTAGTGCCTTTGCTATCAGTGTCTTCCTGTGGACATCATTTTATTTCCTGTAATATATGAGTTGCTAACTGTTTTTTTTTTTTTAATTGTTTCCATGTCAAATGAGCTTTAATTCTTGTTTTGCTGTCGATAATAAGTCCTGTCTGCGGTATGCTAAGTCTTGTTTTATTTAGGGGTGAAAACATTTTATGTTATAATTTTTCATATTAAATCATTTAATGGTAGAATGAGTTGTCAATTAATGCTAAGTTTAGTTTGAAATCATACGTGTGTGTAGATTACTCTTCCGGCCTGTTTGGTAAGTGGGTATTAATGATGGTAATGGAATAAAATTTGTATGTAAACTTGTGAAGAACATCAAGGTTCATTCCCATGGTAGTCCTAGGCCCCTAGCTCACCCTAAATTGTTCATATTTCCTTTCAAAATTTCATTCCCACTTAGGGCCTGTTCTCTTACGTTGAAATTGAGTTGAGTTGAGTTGAGTTGAGTTCAGCTAAGTTGAGTTCAGTTTATTCAGTTCAGTTCAATTCAGCTCCTAATTTCCTTCTCTTATAAAATATTCATTTCAGTTCATCAGCTGAGCTCAGTTCAATTCAGTTGAGTTCAGTCAATGAGAACAGACCCTTAATACCTCCTTCCAAGTGGTAGTGGTGGGTAATGAAAAAACATGAAGAAAACACATGCTTGAGGATGAAATCTCATTACAATAGAGATTACAATTTTAATTTCCTTCCCAATTTACACTTAAAAAGTTAAAATTCATTGCCATTACCACCATTTGTTACTGGCTAGTCAGCTACCAAATGGGCCGTTCATACTTAATGTAGCATGAAACATTTCCATTGTTAAGTTTATATTGCCTTTGTGGACATAATTCTTGATGTTGGATTCTGTATTGAACAATACCTCAATTGGCTCATTATCGACAAAGTAATATCTATTTGGCTGTATCTTTGGATTCTCGCTGATCGTCATAGTAGTTGCTTTTTGTAAAGCTCATGTGTCCAATACAAACAATCTTTGTTTTATTAAGCCTAATTTTCGTTTTGATCTTATGAGTGCTCTGTCTATTTTGGTGGTAGGTTTGACCCTTCTTGTTTGGTTTTGCTCCAAACTTGACGCAACAATCTTGGAAAGTGGAGTAAACATTGCATAATAGTATCTTTGATATATTTTTTACATTGTCTTAGTATTATACTGATCTCTAGCAATGAGTGTCTACGGTGACAAATCAGATGATGAATATTCTGTCATTGGAGACAAAGGGGAGATTGGATTCATGGACTTTGAGGATGATAAGTCTGTTTTTAGCTATGATCCAAGTGAAGAGGGCCCGGTTGTCATTTCTGTGCCGTTTCCATCCATTGAGCATAAGCCTCAATCAATTTCTGTTGGCGAGGTTGCTGCTGATTCAATTACCATAAAAAATACAACTAGAGATCCCGTGGAACTTTGGGGGATCCAGATATATGCTTCAAACCCTGAAGATTCATTTACACTGTCGTTGATGGAACCTTCCAAACCAGGGTTTTTGGGCTCGTCCTCTTTGGAAGACCGAATCCTGCAGCCACTTAAAACATTGACAGTATGGTTATCTTGCAAGCCTGCAGATATCGGGATGCACACATGCATTGTCCACTTTGATGTTGGGAATGATAGGATTGAGCGTGTGGTCTTTCTCTTGGCAGAAGATAGTGTCTCCGAAGCTTTAGCTTCGAAGAAACCGTATCAAAGAGCAAGGAAAAAGACACATTTTGTTATCGATTCATATGTTGAAGGCGTACGTCCGGCAAGGCCAAACTACCGTAATTTCCGCAATAGGCTTCCAAATTTTGAGATACCAAAAGAAGTGAGGGAAGTTATAGAGAATAATCAGGTACCTGATGCTATCATAGAAGGCCTATCAAGGAAGAACTATGTACCTTTCTTTAGAACACTTCTTATTATGGAAGAGTTGCGCTTGGAGGTGATGATAAATCCATCTTCTTGTTGATTTGATTTGGCATTGATACTGATGCATCTATTTTCATTTACTTGCTCAACTAATTTAGATGTGTATATTTTTCTTTAGCATGATATTAAAGCTTATGACATGGAGAATGCCACTATGAGAAGCAAGGGGCGTCTGTTCTTGACTCTGGAGGTCCCAGGCTTGGCTGAAAGACGACCTTCATTAGTGCATGGAGATTCTGTCTTTGCCCAACTAACTTCTACTGATACTGATGACCAACGCACTTACGAGGTAAATGCATACACAAGAAAGTGATTTATCACTAGTTAAAGTATCTCTAGTCGAATGCAAACATGTAACCCTATGACTTTGGAGTTCTTGGTATTCTAGTAACTCTGGTGTGGTTTAAAGTAATTATTTCATGAAATGGAAACTACGTCACTCTAAGAACAAACATGGTAGTGTACAACACTGCTGTATTGTGGACAGCTAATATTCCAACTGTCAGTCCCGTCTATGTATCTAACCAGGGGCAGAGCTGGGGGGGGGGGGGGGGGGGGGAACTGGTGGAGGCCTGGCCAATTCAGCTCAGCTCTGTGCCCCCTTCCCCTCCCCCACTGAAACATAAGTATATTAAACTCGGTTTGCAACATAAATGTAAATAGCTGGCTCAATGGTTAGGTCTACTACATAAGACCTTAAGTCACACAGGATATCTGACTTTGAGGCCTACTGCTAACAATTCTGCTTTTCTTTATGTATATACATCAGCCAATTCCGGCTGTGCCCCTTTAGGTAACCTTTTCATTTTTTCTAATTAGGCATTCAAAGATGGTACGAGATGTCGAGACTTTAGTGAATGATTATTTAATTGCATGCTTGACTGATTGTACCTAAGGCTGGACACTCAGTAACACCTTTAAAAAAAAAAATATTGTTTTTATTCAGTTTAACAAAGCTCGATTCAGATTGATAGATTGGGTATAAAAAATTGCATGCTGCATGCTTTGGATAGTATTGATATGTTTTAAGGTTTATTCACCAAACAATTACCTACAAACTTGACATTGAAAACTGATTGGCTCTTTACTCGTTTTGGTATTATTTAAATCACTAATTTCAAATCTATTAGATTGTGATTTGTTATTAAGTTATTGATCTTTAAGTCTGCCGTTGGTCAGGGTTATATACACCGTGTAGAGGCTGATCATGTATATCTGAAATTTGCTGATGAGTTCCACCAGCGTCACAGTGATCAAAATTTTTATAACATCCGATTCATGTACAACCGTGTCAACATGAGAAGATTGTATCAAGCCATTGAAGGTGCAGAAAAGGTACATAAAGCCTTCCTCTTTCCATCTGAGTCGTTAGCGAAGAGGCAGATTACACCAACCCCAATGGTGCCCATATCCAGTAATCTCAATGAAGAACAACTAAATGCTGTTGAAATGGTTCTAGGATGTCAAGGGGGAGTACCTTATATGATTAATGGGCCACCAGGTACTGGTAAAACGATGACGCTAGTAGAAGTGATCCTCCAACTTTACAAATCCCGCAAAGGCTCCCGGATTTTAATCTGTGCAGCTTCAAACAGTGCTGCAGACCATATACTGGACAAAATTCTGAAAGAAAAGAACATTAAAATTCGGGAAAATGAAATATTCAGGCTCAATGCAAGTAGCCGTCCAGTTGAAGATATGAAGCCTGAATGTATGCAATTCTGTTATTTTGAGCAATCTATTTTCCGGTGTCCTCCGCTCCAGGCATTGTTGCACTATAGAGTTATTATAACAACGTATATGAGTTCCTTCCTTCTTTATGCAGAAGGTGTTACACAGGGCCATTTTTCTCACATAATTTTGGATGAGGCAGGACAGGCCTCAGAACCAGAGACCCTCGTATCCATTTCCAGCCTCTGCCAGAAGGACACTGTGGTTGTTCTTGCCGGAGATCCAATGCAACTAGGCCCTGTCATTTTCTCCCCAGATGCAAAGAAACATGGATTAGGAAAATCATATTTGGAAAGGCTGTTTGAATATGAGCTCTATAGTGAAGGGGATGAAGGCTATGTGACAACACTTCGGCGTAACTACCGATCCCACCCTGAAATCCTCCATCTGCCTTCACAATTATTTTATAATGGGGAATTAATGGCTTGCTATAAAACCACAAAGTCTACACTTTGGGAAGATCTTCTTCCAAACAAGGAATTTCCCATTCTTTTTACCGGTGTCCACGCTTATGATGAGAGGGAAGGAGATAATCCCTCATGGTTCAACCGCACTGAGGCTAGCATGGTAGTTAAGCTTATCAAGAAGCTCATTGATAAGGATGTCACTGAAGAGGATATCGGAGTGATTACACCTTACAGGCAGCAAGTAGCCAAAATTAAAACGGTTCTTGAAAGTAGCGATATTCTTGATGTCAAGATTGGCAGTGTTGAGCAGTTTCAGGGACAGGAGAGAGAAGTAATTATTATATCCACTGTCCGATCAACTGTTAAACATGATGAATTTGACAGAGTCCATTATTTAGGATTTCTAAGCAATCCTAAAAGATTTAATGTTGCCATCACTCGAGCCAGATCTTTGCTTGTCATTATCGGGAACCCCCATATAATCTGTAAGGTATGGTTCCAAACTAACTTCACTTGTGTTTGTGTTGTACTGTATGTCCCATATACGAATCTTCCTCTGTGCTTTGGTATCATGATGTGCTCGTATTATCAGAAAAGTAAATCATTCTATTTGTTTTTTGACGTTAAAGCACATTAGTATATCATTCTTTCTTTTTTCAAGGAGCAAGTTACTACTAGAAGTGAAAAGTAATGGATGATCATATATGCAGTTTGTCTTGAAAAGCTACTGTGCTGTAATTAATGTCTGGCATGGTCTTGTGTTTCATAGGATCCTTACTGGGCAAAGCTTCTGTGGCGTTGCGTAGACAATAATTCCTACGAGGGTTGTTCCCTTCCAGAACGAGAGGAATTCAGTGATGAAATTCCAGAGCAGGACGGATGGTCTCATGCTGCAAAGCAAAAGAATCATGACAACAGTTTCTCTGAGGGCTATTCCATTCCTCAGAGTCAAAGCAATAATGAAAACTTCCCGGCAGAGGATGGATGGTCTCTTGATGCACCTGTGGTGCAGCAGAATGGTACAGACTGGGAAAATGATTTTTCTAAACCTACCAAGAACGAAGATGAATGGTCTGATGGATGGACTCTTGAAGCTCCTGTGGTGCAGCAGAATGGTCCAGAGCTATCCTGGGAAAATGATACATCTAAACCTGACAAGAACAAAGATGAATGCTCTGGTGGATGGTCTCTTGATGCTCCTGTGGTGCAACCGAATGGTCCGGAGTTACCCTGGGATGATGATATTCCTAAACCTGTCAAGGATGAAGATGAATGGTCTGATGGCTGGAAGTCTTAATACATCCTCAGCTTTATTGGATTATAGTTATAATTTATAATAAATATTAATACCAACGAAAATAACATTTGTTATTATGACATTACATATTTATGACTGATATGAGGAGCAAGCAGGGTAGATGATTTATCACTTTTGTGCTCCAATTGTAAAGTTTATAGACTGAATACTTTTTTTTTTTTTTTTTTTTTTTTTTTTTTTTTTTTTTTGGGTGTTTTGCGAGTCGCAACAGCGAGCGATGAAAATTGATCCCAGAATCACCTGGAACCGGGAGAGGACCTCTAACCACTTGAGCTATCCCTCAGTCTCTTATAGACTAATAATTGACCGCAATTAAGAAGTCATTTGAGCAGCTTCTTAAGATTATTACCAATTAATAAAAGTTAATGCGATAACATAGAAAATCAAGTGAATCAAACTACGAGTAAACCTAAACTAATAGTAATGCACGTTTCCTAATACATATATATATATTATATATATATATATATATATATATATATATATATATATATATATATATATATATATATATATATATATATATATATATATATATATATATATATATATATATATCAATTACATTATACTAAAGGCGAATCCGATATGACACTTGTCAGGTTTTGATTAAAAAAAATTTCGCCACTTTTACTTTCCTTTTTTTAACAAATATTTATGAACATTATATTATAATATCCTTTAATATTTAACGTTCAATTTGACAACTATATATAAAGTATATTCTATATGCATTCAATGAAAATATTTTGACATATAATATTTTATAATAGGTATTTTATGGAAAAGAAAATCAAGTATTTTCAATTAAAAATATTAATTTTTATTTTTAATTAATTATTAATTATTGTTAAATTAACATTATAATTTATAAAAATGCTAAATAAAAACCGTGCATTGCACGGGACTTAAACTAGTATATATATATATATATATATATATATATATATATATATATATATATATATATATATATATATATATATATATATATATATATATATATATATATATATATTAACACATGTTGAAAGTATTTGTAAGAAAACGTAATAATGATTTACAATTCTTTTCTCTCTACTTTTCTTTGTTTTCTTTTAATTAAATGTCGGTTAGGAGATTAAATATGAATAATGTATTTTTAATTTATCAAATAATTACCTTATATAAAACTTTACATAATTACCATAATCTTATCATAACTTGTTGTCTTAATAATTTCTATATAAACCCCTAGAAAAGGCAAGGTTCACATCATTCAAACATTAACAAAACCTCCTCTTCCTTAATTTCTCTCCTCTCATAAATATTCGTAATTAACTAATTAGAAGTACATTTTATTGATTAATTACGAAATAATGATGCAATTCGCACCACGTTTAAGTTCAAACGTTACATATGCAGTAGAGCTCTACTTTGACGATGATCTTGATTCCAATCTTCTAAAAGCTCGTCAAAATTTAGTCTCCAACATGTATAATTACTACAAACCTAACCATAATACACCCCAAAAATTCCTAACCATGACCGAACCCGAAATCCATTCACGTCCATGCATCACCCTCTTCACAACATCAAACCCTAGTGGCACCCTAGACCGTGACCTAGCCCACAATCTTTGCACCGTAGTCACCAATTTTTTCAACGACGAAATCTCATCATGTGTACATGGACTAGTCCTCCCGGTATCCCTTGACTTGGAGACGGCTACTATGTTTGATCAAGGGGATGACAATTACATGTTTCTTTCTGTCCTCGACTATTTAGGACACGTAAAGGATATAAGGGAAAGTCTTTGCTCGGAGATGGCCTTAAAGGGTTTCGACGTTAAGGGTAATTACCACAAGAAGGGGTGGGTGCCGGCTGTTCAAGTGGCTAAGCAAACATGGAAGCAATATTATGGACATAGAGCACATGATGAAAAATGTTGGAAGGAATTTTGTGAGGAAAATGATTATCAATTAGATGGAATTGTTACTAAAGTTGCAATTGTACAAACTTCTCCTAGGCGAGTTTTGTGGAAGATTTTACCGTTACTACGACAAGATCAAGATCAAGATGAAGAGGATGATTTTAGTTTAATTAGCATGGATCAGAGTTAGTAATGTTCATGCTTAGGTCTTTTTTTTATTATTTTTTTTATTTTTAAATTTTAGCTTTAATATTATTTGTGTTTCTTTGAAATAAATGATTCGGTTTATGTGTGTATTTTGCAAATTGTATCAAAGTTTTGCTTTATGTACGTGAGATTCATAATATTGGAGATTAGATATTACTCCGCAGAATATTCAGTCATCATGTCATTGATAATCTTGAGTATGAATTTGTAGTAATATTGGGATCTGATTTTTTTGGTAGTTTGAAAAGTTTAGGAAATAACTAGTTATTTGTTTCCTCATTGTGTTTATTCTAAAGTAATATTGTGTTAGGTTTGCTAAATCTCCAAGTTTATGAGCTACTCCGTAGTATATATTTGTAAATTTTGTAAATATATGCTTCCGCTATAATTAACCAAGGTCAATTAACATATTAGTTATATTATGATTTATATGTTTAGTTGTAAATTTATATGTTTAGTTTAGTTATATTAGTTCTCAAAAAAAAAAAAAAAAAGTTTATGTGTTTTTTTTAATTATTTAATTTATGTATGAATTAATTTATTTACATTTGATAAAGATTTGTAGGTAAGATTAAGAAATTTGGCCTTGCAATAACAACGAGATTAAGGAAAATAATAAATGTGCATTATTGCATTCAGGCATTCAGCTATAAACTATGGTGATGGTTAATTATTTTATAGTCTTTTTCTTAATTATTTTAAGTTAATGAAATAGTTTTTAATGGTGTTAGTCACGAATGGGAAAAAGACCAAACCACTGGTATACCGATGGGAATGCAAAAATTTAAGAGTATATCAATGGGAAAATTAAGTCAAAATCACGGTAGTACCAATGGGAATTTCTCTTATTATTTTCATCACTTGGGTAGTTGGGTGTACAATATTCACATTACATTAGTTTGAAGGACATAATTAAAGTCTTAAACAAATTAACATAAATTAAATTTAAAAGTAACATAAGAATTTACATGCAAAGAATATGTACTTTAAGTACAAAGAACATGTCTAGGGTAAGATATACTTTCATAGTCATCAATAATAATACTCCATAATAATCTAATATATATATATATAAAGGGGAGTTTTTTTCCCGAGTTTTTAGAGAGCCGCGTAGGAGTTAATTTTCTTAGCGCGCCACGTAGGATTATAAAGTTTAGTTGTAGCCAATTAAATAAAAGATTATTAATTTCTGTTACAATTAAATAATTCAAATGCCACGTAAGCAAAATTGGCCAATGAGATTTTAAAGTTTAAATTAATTAAATACAAAATATTATCATTTGAGATTAGGAATTTATCTAATATTTTAAAACTAATATAATAACAATTTTAATCACATAAATATGAATTTTTTTTAAAAAAAAAAATAACTAACAAACCGTGCATCGCACGGGCTTCATCTACTAATAATATATAATATAATATTTACTAAAAGACACATCAATGACATATGTTATTCCTAGTGTGTCCTTAAGGTTCTTTTTCTTTTTTTTTTTTTTTTTTTTTTTTGCTCAATAAAATTCTATTATAGAACAAAATCTTATAAAAATAATTCCTAAATACAATTTTAATTACTTGAAATAAAAAAAATTTGACAATGTTTATATTTTTTTTGGAACGAAATTTGACAAGATCTTTCGTAATCTTTTATTTGATCAAAATTTGTCAACTATATTTTTAGAATCTAAAGATAAGTCTCTCAACCCTAAACTTTTTTATATATATATAATAACCTGATCTTTATAAATACACATAATATTGGGTAAAAAAAAATCTTACGAACAATTGCCTCGAATTTTTTTAGGGTTGGACTCTCTTTTACACAGTGTGATTATGGTTGATTGGTCTACCTTGCCCTCTGATCTTCTCATTGCAATTGCACTCAAATTATATTCCATTCATGACTTACTTTATTTCTCATCGGTATGTCGTTCATGGAATGATGTCTTCACCATAATCAAGCGAGAGATAAACAATTCCGCCACACCTTGGCTACTACTAGCCGATCCCAACCCCGAACTCAATGATCGTTCGTGTCGTAGAAAAATCCTTGAATTCAACAATGTTAAGTGTTTGGATTTAAAAATCCCACAAGCTTATAGAAGGCGGTGTTTTGGTTCGGCGTATGGGTGGATTGTGATGATAGGTTTGGACGACAGACAAGTTTCGTTATTTAATCCCATCACTAAAGCTGAACTAACCCTACCATGCCTTGCATCTTTGCCAGTGTTACGGAATTCTTCTATGAGGTATGAAATTATGGGTTTGAAATCTACAATATTAAAGGCAATTGTATTAAAAATCGATGACAATGACTTTGTTGTAATGGTAATCTATAATAACCCGTTGTCTGATAAAAAACAGCGCTATCTCGGCCTGGAGATAAAACATGGAGATGGACTAAGGTTATAACAAGCCTCGAAGAAATCCCTCCTGATGTTATTGATGTGCTTAATTGGAATGGATTAGTAATGGATTAGTGTTGATTTTGCAACTTAATGGATTAATTACAAGTTGTGAGATTAGTGCAATGGTTAACTTTAGCCCTTCTTCACCTGTTTATGCCAATAAGCCTTATCATTCCATTCTTTTTCCTAAATTTTTTTTCATCGAGGTTAATCATTATTGGGATCGTCAAGTATGCTATATGGTCGAGTTGGCCGGTGATTTATTGTTAGTAATACGATACAAAGCTTGGGATTATACTGAGATGTACCATTATTATACTTATGATTTCAAGGTCTATAAACTTGATCGTAGTGGCAACAAGAAGCGTTGTTGGACTAATGTTGAAGATTTGGGTGATTATATGGTATTTGTTGGTAATAGCTCTGCCATGAGTGTTCATAAATCAAAGCTCCCTAATTGTCAGCATAATGCTATTTACTTTACTACTAATGAGATCTTTTGGAATTATCGAGAACAACGCCGGCAAGACATAGGTATGTTTGATATGGCATCTAGAGAATTCAAACGATCTAGCGAAGGCAATGATAAGATTTATGCTTGGTTTATGCCCAAGTTTTAGAGTAGGTTGCATGGAAAGTACTTGTATCATCTCTGTTATGAAGATGTAACATGTACCAAAGAAGACTTTCAAATGAAGTGCCCTACTTTAAGTGTTTGATTATTATTATCATAAATTACTTCATATTTTTTATTTTTGTTTGACATCATTGTGATTTTCTGTATTTATCATATTATAAATAAAAAAAATTAGTCAAAGTTATTAAATTCATGATAATTTTGAAAAATGATAACATAAAAGTGGAAACACTACACCTTTTTCTTGTTTTCAGTTTTTGGTTTTGATTATTATTATCATAAATTACTTCATATTTTTTAATTGTCGTTTGGCATCACAGTGGTTTTCATTATTTATCATATAATGAATAAAAAATTAGTCAAAGTTATTAAATTCATCATAATATTGAAAAATGATAACAAAAAAGTGGAAACACTTTTTTCTTACTTGTTTCCTGTTTTTGGTTTTTTTGTTTTCTGAAAACAAAAAACGATACCAATCAAGTTAGAGAAGGGTTAGAGTTTTTATGTGTGGATTTTGCAAATTTTATCGAAGTTTTGTTTATGAGAGATTTATTTTAGGAAAAATTGATGAAAATAATCCCAACTTTTGCTCATTCACCCAACATAATCCGAACATTAAGGGCCATTCGTTCAAATTAGTCCCAAGTGATCGGTAACCTGATGTAAAGGTAATATTTTTTATAATTTAAGTAACACATGTTACCATATGATTAGTTGAAAACAAATTATTAAAAAATTAAAAAAACTATATAAAAAAAAAAACTCCACCCGGTCGGCAGTCACGCAACCTAAGCCCAGCCATGGTCCCCCGCCTCCCACCAACCCTCGCTGGTGCCTGAAACCCCCTCCCATCAGAGCCGGCTCCAACTTCCCCATACCCCCTAAACCACCAAACCTAAATACCTCAACCCAATCAAAACCCTAAAAAATCCCCTCCCCCCGCCGCATAAAACACCCCCCCCAAACGTCCCTCCCCTACCCTCGGAACCCCTTGAGTTTTCATCGTAGGTGCGCTAATCTTCCTGATAATCGCCCTAGAGATGGTATCATAGATTTTCTCCGATCAATTTCATCGACATTACGGTTGTGTTTTTGGCCTCGGTATTTTGGCGTAAGGTTAGTGTAGCAGCTGCGTGAGGGATGGGGTTTGTGGGCTGGTGCTAGTTTAGAGGTGATTGGGTGTGTGGCACCGGTGGGAATGGGATGTTTCAGAAGGGATTAGTGGTTGGTGGTGGGAGTTCTCAATTACGTTATGACATGTGTCACCTCAACATGTTATAATAGGTTGGCTGACCAGTCGGGACAGCAAAGGACACCTAAAGTTTGGAATTATTTAAAAATAATCAAAAGTTGGGATTATTTTAAGCGAATGGGCAAAAGTTGAGATTATTTTTGTCAATTTTTCCTTTATTTTATTGGAATTTAGATAATACGGAGTAGAACATTAATGTCATCATGCCATGATTTTACAGCGGTTATCTCAAAACTTATGACTACCACTTATTAAACTAATTTTACAAGTCATTATTATTTTACAATTCATTATTATTTTTTATTTATTTTACAATGTCAAAATTAATTAAGAATCATTTTTTTTATAAATTTATTTTTAAATTTCAAAAATTAAATATGTATTGTAAACTCTAAAACATTAACTTTAATATGTGTTTGGCCACACCGTATGACCACGACCTTGGGGTTATTCAGTTTAGTGTTGGAGTTACTCTAGGGTTAATTCAAAATTATATACTTCACAACATTTTTTTTGAGGGAAATATACTTTACAACATAATAGTCTAATATATACCCTAGATCGTGCAAAACTGATTGTATTTGAGATATAAAATATAATAATATATTAGTATTATTTTAACAACATAAATAATGATACTCCGTAACTCAATATAATAAATATATCACACAAATATACTTTCCAATATTGATTATTTGATTTAAATCCTATATAACTCACAAATTGTCTCATAAATTCGTAAAATAATCTTCAAGAATAAGATTGGTCCTCAAATTTATGGATATAATAGTACACAGAATAATAGTAAGTTTCCAAAAAAAAAAAAAAAAAAAAAAAAAAAAAATTACTTTTCCTGTAAAAAAATAAATAAATAAATTATAAAAAATATACCTCGGAAACTTGGAATTTCTTAGGGTTAAACTCTCTTTCCAAATTTCAAATATATGGCTCTTATAAATCCTAGCTAATATTGAAGTCTTACAATTTTTAATCGGCAAATATATATATCTAGTTGAATGAAAGAAAGATATAATTAAATCTAGTTGAATCAAATTAAAGGCGTCTTTAGAAATGTTAAATTTCGAAACAATATGAAATGGGCCTGGGCAACCCGAACAAGGAGGAGGAGAGTTAGGCCCACAAACAAGGCTTTGGAGCTTCCATACTAAAACCAATTGGCAATAGTAGGAGGTACTCCTCTACCTTATAAAGTGAAACCATCTCTCCTCTTTCTCCAATGTGGGACACTCATAAGTGGGCTACAATGGGATTCAACAAGAAAACTACTCAAGCAATTCAATATGATTATGGTTGATTGGTGTACTTTGCCCTCTGATCTTCTCATTGCAATTGCACTCAAATTAGATATCATTAATAATGACTTAATTTATTTCTCCGCGGTATGTCATTCATGGAATGATGTCTCCACCATAATCAAGCGAGATCTGAATAGTTCAGCCACACCTTGGCTACTACTAGCCGATCCCAACCCCAACAACGCGGTTTGTTCGGGTCGTAGTGAAATCATTGATATCAACAACATTAAGGGTTTTAAATTGAATATCCCACAAGCCTATCTAAGGCGGTGTTTTGGTTCGGCGTATGGGTGGATTGTAATGATAGGTTCGGACGACAGACAAGTTTCGTTATTTAATCCCATCACTAAAGCTCAACTAACCCTACCATCGCTTGCATCTTTGCCAGTGTTACGGAATTCTTCTATGAGGTATGAAATTATGCAGATAGCAAGACCATTCAGTATTTGGGAACCCATTCAATTTACAGTACTCAAGGCGATTGTGTTAAAAATCGATGACAATGACTTTGTTGTAATGGTAATCTATTATCACAGTTTACGGTCTGATGATAACCCCTTAACGTCTAAGAATCATTCATTAGCGTTATCTCGCCCTGGAGATAGAACATGGAGGTGGACAAAGGTTATAACAAGCGGCGAAAACGTCCCTCCTCATGTCATTGATGTGGTGTATTTGAATGGATTAGTGTTGATCTTGCATCTTAATGGATTGATTACATGTTGTGAAATTAGTGCATTGGTTAACTTTAGCCCTTCTTCACCTGTTTATGCTAATAAGCCTTATTGTTCCATTGTTAACCCTGATTTTATCAATTTAAAGTTGGGTTATTGTGAAGAATGTTATATGATCGAGTTAGCCGGTGATTTATTATTAGTACAACGATACAGAGCAAAGAGTGAAGCTGTTATGAAACACTTTTATACGTGCGATTTTAAGGTATATAAACTTGATCGTAGTGGCGACGAGAAGTGTTGGACTATTGTTGAAGAATTGGGTGATTATATGGTTTTTGTTGGTAATAACTCTGCTATGAGTGTTCATAAATCAAAGCTCCCTAATTGTAAACATAATGCTATTTACTTTACCGATGATATTAAGTTGTATTGGAGTGAGCCAAAACCACGCCTTCAAGACATAGGTTTGTTTGATATGGCATCTAGAGAATTCAAACGGTACAATAACATTTATACCACTTTTAGACCTCTATGGTTTATGCCCAAGTTTTAGGGTAGGTTGCGCTGAAAGTACTTGTAGACTTGTAGTCTTGTACTATCTCGGAGTAACATGTACCAAGGATGACTATCAATTGAAGTGCCCTATTATTATTATTATTATTATTATTATTATTATACACCGTATTGTTAACTTTATTTTTTTGTTGTTTCTTGATTTATGATTCTGTCGACCATGTCTATTTGATTTTCATAGGGTTTAGATTGTTTTTCTAGTTTTTGAAGTTCATATTGTTAAATTAATCACTTAAAATTCCGTGTTTTCCTATATTTTTTTTCTGCAACTCGACTACCAAAATTCCAATACTCATAAAGAAATAAATATTGCCTAAAATAAATTTTACTTTGATTAGAATAATTATGATAAAATAAATCTTGTTTGAACGTCTTAATTTATATCTTATTCGTATAACCTGATCATACAAACAATGTAGAATTGTAGAATAATAATCATATACTTTATGCAACTCAGAGATTCAACAACTGAAATTCTGATATAAGGAAATACGTACTCCGTAGTAAATTATTGTTAGAGAGAAGAGGAAGCTTTCCTTAGTGGTTTCAATCTTTATCTTACACTTATAATCAGAGAGATAACTTTGAATTTTTTATTTGAATTTTTATTTTTTTATTTTTTTTTTATCTTTTTAAAGGGGATAGCTCTATTATGTCATTAGTTTACACATAATAAATTTTAGGGTATGTTCACATTTATAGAGCTAAACTGAACTGAACTGAATAGAGCTAAAATGAATATTTTATGAGAGAAGAAATTATGAGCGGAACTGAACTGAATAGAGCTAAAATGAATATTTTATGAGAGAAGGAAATTGGGAGCTGAACTGAGCTGAACTGATTGAAGCTGAACGGAATTGAATCGGACTGAGCTTAACTGAAATTAAATTGAAGTGAACAGGCCATAACACCCAAATAACAATCTAAGACCTGCCCTAATAAAACAAATCACAAAAATAAAAATGCCCAAAATTACTTGTATCTGAAAATCTGAAATCCAGAAGTCTTCTAAAGGAGCAAGCTTAAATTTTTTTGTATTATATTGAAAAAAATTATGGTCAAAGTTTATTTCCTTTCAAATAAGTAGTTCAAGTGAAACAAACGAATTGACTATATATTTTATTTTTATTTATTTTTTACTTAAAAAACGGTTTTTTTTTTTTATTTGTGTAAGTAGCACCCAAAAACGTTGAATGATTAAAAGGTTTATTTTATGTGTTGAAGATACGGTTATAAAAGTAAGCGCTAAAAGATTATAAATTAGAGGTATACTCCAAGAATCAAGCTAAGAATATACCCAAAATAGTGGTACATCGCACAGTTGAAGACTTTAAAAATACAAAGGGCAAAATATGGACTGATAAATTACTACTCGTATTACTCTTAATTTAATTTTCCCCAACTTCTCGCAACTAGTGGTATACCATAAAAACAATGTTGCATTTTCAGAGACAGTAAGACTCTGATGACTTTCCTTGATTTTATTATAAGAAAATTTTAATAAATAAATATAGATAAATTTTATAAATAAATATTTAAGATTTTGAATTAAAAGGGTATAAAACCTCATACGGAGTATAATTATCTATCAATTTAGTAGGTAAGAATGTATTTGAAAATGTAATTTTATATTTAAAAAAAAATCATCATACGTAAAACAAGTTACATAAAATTCTCATATTTTGGAAATTAAATTTCAGTTTAATAACTCAAAAAATCAAGTTAAGGTTGAATATGCCACAGAAAAAATAAATCTAAATAACCTATTTTATTACTACCAAAATCACAAAGATATCAATATAACACAAAATTATGTAGATCAAAATATATTTAAAAATAAAATAGAGCATGCATGCAAATAGATTAATAATTGTCTTACAAAGGTTCATAAGAAAACATTAAAATTAAAGGAAAATATTAAGATAGTAATATTGTCGATTTTATTTAATATAAAGAGCATAACACGAAAACATTCTTCTACCATCCAACGCTCCAATTGATCAGCAACCACCACGCATGCATGAATCACGATGTTGCTGATGATCGACGACACTACTAATAACCCGCTGGCCTTGGAACTACGCCTCCGGCTGCTCGAATCTGCTGCTCCAGCTACACATTCATAAGCACACATTATTAGCACATCGCATTAGTTGTAACATTATTTTCCAACTCTAGACCCTTTTTATGGATATGATCGACTTGATGAGCTAAAAAGTTTAATAAGTGTCTGATTAATTATTTTGAATATTATTACTTGATCATGAATTAAAGCATCGAGTTAATCAGTTAAACAATACGTAATTTAAGAGTAATGAAAGTTTAATTTCTACTCACAATAAGTAAGGCCTCCATCTTGAGCTTCACCAATGCAAATGCATTGCTTGTTTGCTCCCAGTACTTAAAGCACCTACATATAATAAAGTGTTTTTAATAAAATGAAGTCATTAAATATATTTAGAACTATATAATATAAATATACAAAGTGACAATATATATGTAGAAAAGTAGATAGTATAAAGCATACCCTTCAATGTCTTGCTCTTTGCAGCTAGCTAAAAATGCGTTACATGCATTCAGCACACAGATTGCACCAATACTGCAGTAATTAAGAGAAAAGAAAATTATCGATCACTTGCAAACGTTTTAATTTCTTTTTTTTTTTTTTTAATGTTTGAACCCAAGAACGTTTTAATTTCTTAATTGTTAGTCAAATAATTAAATCCTTTCTTTTGAAAATTAAAAAATTAAAAAGAAAAAAGAAAACTGTTTGTGGTAACTTGTAAGAGGAACAAAATGTGTGTTATGTGTGTGCGTTTAAGGTCAATGGTCCATACATTTGTTTTAGCTCATCACAGAATAATTGATTATAAATTGTACTCCCTCAGTCCCTAAATTACATTCCTCTTTCTCTCTATTATGTGAGAAATAAATGCTAGAAAGAGGAATGTAATTTAGGGACGGAGAAAGTACTTTTTAAGGGCAAATATTCACCAAAAAAAACCTCAATGTAAAAATATATAGTGGTGTGGAATGACATCGGACATGTCGGAATTAAATCTCGTAATCTAAATTCTTGTGAAATGATAATTGACAAGTTGGAATCAAATCTTGTAATTCTCAATTATTGTTGAAATAAAATTTAATACAAACTCAAAAGAGATGTCGGAATTAAATTTCGTAATCATTAGTCTAAATCAATAAAATCCGACATGTCAAAATTAAACTTCGTAATCCTCTTATTATTGAAGCAAAATCTCGTAATCATATTCTAGTAGAATAAAAACCGACACATCAGAAATTATTAAACCTCGTAATCCTCAATTTTTCTTGAAACAAAATTTAATCCAGACTCAAAAAGAGATGTTGGAATTTAATTTTGTAATCTATTTTTTTGTGGAAAAATACCAGACATGTCAGAATTAAATCTCATAATCCTGAAATAAAAATAAAAATAAATAAAAAATAAAAAATAAATAAATAAATCTCATAATCCTCAATTGCTCCTGAAGGGTGTGTTTGGTAAAGAGCTTTTAGCTTATATTGTCCAATTAGATTTTTGACCAATTAAAAACGTTAATTTAGGTGTTTGGTAAATAGCTTATTAAAAGAGCTTTTTGGGCTCAAAAAGCTCTTTTAGAAAAAACCTCATTATAAGAGCTTTTTAAAATTAGCTTGGTGTACAATTAGCTTTTTGTCTCTTGCATACACTAAAATAGCTAACAATTAACAGCTATTTATCAAACCTTTTTACACAATCAGCTAATCATAACCAACTAATGCAACCCGCTAGTCAAATCAGCTATATCAATTAGCTACCAGCTAATTATCAAACTGGGCCAAATCTATTACATATGGAGTACAAGCAAAAGGGAGTTATTTTTCCATAGACAAGCAAAGTTTTATTTTTTATTTTTATTTTTTTTTTAACAAACAAAGGGTTGCAACAACTAAATAAAGTAAAAAAAGAACTCAACTCAAATAACGAAAAAAGAAGTAATCGAATAGAACTCAAGAAAATAGAAGTTTTTTTTTTTTTTTTTTTTTTTTCATTTTTCACTAACACCCTTTCTATTCCCCCGACTCTAATTCTTTCATTTAAAATTTTACATTTGTCCAAAAAATAATAATAATAATAATAATAATTAAAATTTTAAAATTTATTATTTTTAAAAAATTTGTCAAAGCAACTAAACTAGATAAAAATAATACTATCAATAAATCCCAGATTCTCTGAATGTTGTCAGATTATACTTATGAATTTATGATGTACCTTGATTAGCAATTAATTACACTCTTAATCAACAATTAATATCAACATTAACAACCATTTTCAAATAATGAGAAAGATTAATTACCTTGCACTGCTTCCCTTTATATTATGGAGAGTCTTATCAAGCTTCACAAAGTCCACATATTGCTGTTGCCTGCACAATTTCATCCATTCATTAATTTAAAGACATAATTAATCTTTAATCACACTAAAAAAATTTAATTAATTAGAAAGAGAAACTAACAAATCCAAAGCCAAGCTATGTATGAGTTTTGGCATATCTCCAAGATAACAACGCAGAATTTCTGATAAAAATTTCGGGTTGGAATTGTCTTGCATATTTTGGATACGATTGAATTGATCATCCATAATCCCCTGTTTTTACAAGAACAAAGGAAAAACAGAGATTAATTAAACAATTAAGAAGGTTAATTAGAGAGAGAAACAAAATTAATAACATTAATTACAATAATTAGTACCTGAGCAATCAAAGAGATGGTATACTCAGTATATTGTTTCTGCAATTCTATAATTCTAGTATTCATTTGTCTTTTTTTTGCAAGAAAATTTTCTCTCTCTAAAATAAAAGAAGAATGAAAATGAGAGTTTTTTTTTTTTAGTGATTTTTATGAGAAGGGGTAATTCATTTATATAGTAGTAGGATTGATAATTGTATGTATGTAAAATGTGACATGAAATAATGTAGTCAATTAGTCAAAGAAGAACACATTAATTAGGGAGAGTTACTATTGTTTAGCGTTTAATTTTTTTGTGGTGTAATAATCGTGTAATTTGGCTAAGAATGCTTTTTTTGTGTTTAGAGTCACATGGTAATGACCACATTTTGAATAAAACCGATTATGTTACGTAGTACGGATTAGGTTAAATACGGAGTAGTACGGAGTATGTTAGTTACGGACTACGGTATATTGTTGTAAATTAAAGTTATTTAAATTAGTTAAATTAATATTAAATTGGACAGTGTGTCGTATGTAGTAAATTTGTTTTATATCTAATGCACATGCATATAAGTTTTTTTCCGAGTATAATTGAAATATCATATGTTTGATTTCGTTATATTTAACTTATTTTGTCTATATTGAAGTATCACTAGGGATTGGTTTCAAAAAAAAAAAAGTATCACTAGGGATTTGATACCAATATCAGTAGGATTTCATAATCTTCAATTGATTTTGTTGGTAAATATGAAACATATCAAGAGAGATTATCCTTCATGCTGAAATGAAGTACAAATTATGTTTGGAAGATAATGTTTTTGGGTTGGGTACTGGTCGATTTCAATTCAAGTTAGTTTTGAGTCATTTGATTTCGAGTATAGTTAGGATTCAAATTAGATTAAAAGTCATCAAATTATGTGTTTGACTCTGAATTTAGTTTCAGTTAATCTGGTCGAGTTCAATTTCATTTCCAATTTACCATTGAAGGATGTAATAAAATTGGTAGATTCCTTACTGTACATTATCATGCGAGGAAGAAAACGGTGAGAAGTAAGGCCCACACTAAAGTTCAGGCCTTAATTTTTGGCCCATGTTTCTATTCCAAATCACATGATAGTGCACAAAAAACATTCCATTTGTAAAACTATAATGTTTTTACTTGCATTGTTTTCATGACAACGTTTATTTGTCTCTCTTCTACTTCCTCTGTTAACTATTATTTGCAATATATACTATAAATGGATGCTAACTATTATGTGCAATAAATGTTTTTTTTTCCTTTTTAGGTAATCATTTCTCTCTATATCTCTCCTCATCACATGTACCCAACTCTTTCTCTCTCTATTTTACTCTCGCAAACAAATTCTACTTAGGAGTCCGCAAAGACCCCCATTTGTTGCAAATAATAGTTAATGGAGGAAGTATTAATATTTGCTTTTCCACTACTTTGAGGAAAAAAAAAAAAAAAAAAAAAAAAAAAAAAAAAAAAAAAACTTGTACAGTACTTTATGAATAAAATACTCATGAATGTTATTTTACTCCATATTTTTATTGCACACTTCTAGCCCTCTAGGTATATACTACGTTGATAGAACATGATTCATTGTCAATTCAATACATGTTCATATTTTTATAATAATGTGATAGAACACATGTTGTCATAATTCATACTAGATCCGCGT
Organism: Chenopodium album; assembly: GCF_948465745.1. Lineage (NCBI taxonomy): Eukaryota > Viridiplantae > Streptophyta > Magnoliopsida > Caryophyllales > Amaranthaceae > Chenopodium > Chenopodium album. The sequence continues at coordinate 7,970,866 of NC_137855.1, forward strand.
ATAATATTGTAAGAATCTCCACCAAATCCAAAGTAATAATTTGATACTGGATTACCGCCTTTGTTAGATGAGTTGAAATCACGGTTATTGATTATGGAGTGAAACTTTCAGGTCTAAGGTGACATTAATACAGTTTTTTTTTTTTTTTTTTTTTCTTCTTGTGCTTGATCTATTTGGTGGGACAAGAGGTTTAGTGTACCAATTCTAATCGTTATCGCATTAGTATAAATACAATATTGCTAGCTACCATATATGGAAATATATATACCCGTCTAAATTTTTAGTAGATGTTTCCTCCACTTCAGAATACATATATATAATAATAGATGTATATTACAAGATTAGAATTTCAGTGCTTTAAAATAAGGGTAATGATATATGTAGCCATCATGTTTATATATAAGCATTAAATATACTTTCTAAAATGGAATTAAGTTGGGAATTTATGAGCTGAATTGAACTGAACTAATTGGAGCCAACTGAACTAATTGAAGCTGAACTGAACTGAACTGAATAGAGCTAAAATGAATATATTATGAGAGAAGGAAATTAGGAGTTAAACTGAACTGAACTGAAATTAAGCTGAAGTGAACAGGCCCAAAATCACGCTCAAATCGATGTGATAAATGTTAATTTATCCTCAATATTTCCTTTTTAGCTTCTTATTCATAACCCTAAAGGTTATATTTATCACTTTCCTAAAAATAATACGGAGATACAATATACTACTTATTTGTGTGATTATTAATCTACTCATTTTTGTAAAAGTATCCACTTATCCTATTATTAACAATTTTTTAAATGCCCGGCCTATCTATTTTATTAATGTATCCACTTTATTCTATTTTTAACCTAATCATACTTTGTTTACTCCACATCTCACTCACCAACCAACTTTTCTAAGAATGTACCGTAATTAGATAAAGTCATCAAAAGAAAACAAGAGAAAGTAAGATTCAAATGCATGAAAACACCCTTTTTCATTCATGTCTTTAACTTTGATCACGTACTACTATACTACTACAACAACTTCTCTTTCAAAAACTAGTGTTATGTTTTGTGCAATCAACTACATGAAATTATTATGATTTCTTGCTTTGCTAATTAATTAAGGTACTACAATAAGCTTGCTTGACTCTTGTGTCCTTTATTTAATAATTTGTCATCTATGATCATATTAATATATTATTACTTTCATTATTTATCAAATTGTTCATCACCCCATTCACCTTGTATAACTTTAGTGATTTCCAAAGTCCTTGCATTTATTTTAATTTTTTTTTAAAAAAAAAATAACAAAAAAATAATGAAAGTTAAAAGCGTAAATTCCTCGTTATGTAGCTAAAAAAGTTTGTTGTGCCTAATATAGAAAATGAACCACCTTTGTGTGATTCTTGTAGCCTTTCTTGAAGCGCCTAGCGAAGTGGAGATATGCAAGCGCGGAATAACCTTTATATTTCAGTACATGCCGGCAATGACAATAGACATCCAAGCGCGAAATAATTCATTGGTATTTTAGAATAATTGGTATTTTAGAATAAATGTGTAACAATTTGACTTTTGCATGCAATAATATAATGTTATATAAATTTTCATAAATTTTACTAATAAAAAATTGAAGATTGCATAAAGTTGTGTTGCTTGTGCATTGGCAGATATGTCAAACAAATTGTTGCAATACGATATGTTTTGAAACAAATAAAGTAAGATATTATTTAGGACTAGAAAGGAAAAACTCTTGTTATATTATAACTTGTCTTCACAATTTTGTTACTAATATATAAAAAGTTGATCAAAAGAAGCTTGGCTCACCGGCTCGCTCGAAATTTGCCCAATTTTAAAATTTGTTTGAGGTTTGGGCAACCTAATTTAAATTCTTATGGAGTAGTTTTTTAGCTTTGGCGTGCTTAGCTTGAAAATGGTTAGAAAATCTGCTTTTTTGCTCAAGATAGCAAATTTGGGCACAAATTTTTTTTGCCTAAACTTGAACCCAATCCGGTCTAAAACAGTCATTTTTTCGGCCTAGACCCGAGCACCCGATCCATGATCAAGTCTACTAAAATACTATTTCCCTTTATTGTTAGATACGGCTCATATGAGTAACTAATAGTCAGATCGATAGGTGAGGGCCGGGTAACACTAGTTAGAAAACTAGTACTCCTAGTTCATGTAATCTTTTACCTAACGACCTCTTTCTTTTTTGTAGAACTTTTCAAAAATTCTACATCAACATGCTTTAATATTAGATCTTGTACCCTACAAGCCTTTCCTTATTATGGCTTTAATTTGTTGTTGATGTTGACGCAGTTTAATTGGTGGCAATTAGTCATTATTGGTGGAAAAATATTAAAAAGTTAACAGATAAAAACAATTTAATTTGATAATAATACCACTAGTAAGGTATTTATGTACCCTTTTACCTTTTTGGCTTCACTCTAGCCATGGTTTTCAAGTATCTTCCAATTCTTATCAATATAAGATATGTTTGTATTAGTAATATATTAATGCCTCCTATTTTTCTCAAAAAAAAAAACTTCTTTAATTAATTTAAGTTAACTAGTCTCTAAGGACAAATCTAACTCATCAATACAATTGATTCAAGAAAATATAACATAATTATAAGATAGTTAATTTAAGTACATAACTAATTACAAATTCTTGCACATTTTATATGATCAACCATGTTACAACTTTCTGTATGGTTTTACTTTCATTCATTCTGATTGACTGAGCTGAGTTGAGTTGAACTGAACTACAAATAATTTGAAGAGAACAGGCCCTAAATATGAATCTGAGTAACAATTCTCCATCTTGTCAAGTAGCAATCTATTCCTCACAAAGGACGTAAACCCGTCTGAAGGGTGTAGCCACGCACATTGAAGAATGTGATGAAGCCATACGAGCACCATCCTAGGTCGGTTGAGCAAGCAACACTATGAATGAGAGATTAACCGATGACTTAATTAGTTAATAGGAACCCTAGCAATGTGGTTGATATATACTGATATTGTACGGAGTAGATTATATGATTGGAGTTCATGTCATTTCATTTAATTATTTGAAATAAACTTTCACTCCATAGAAATGAATCATTGAATCAATGATATGAGTCGTAAGATTAAATGAAGTACTCCTTTGTTAAGAAAAATGCATGAATGATTTAAACATTGCTCTCTTAATAGGGTGAGGACCACTCTATTGTATAAACGACTAATAATGAAGATAGATGATCAATTGAAGGATTGAAAAGGCATCTCAATATGGGGCCACTGACGAGTGAAATTAGCTATTACACACTCATTGAAATAATTATTGGTACAATATACTACAAATTGACTCTTCAAATTAGTGAATCTAGTGTGAAAAAAATTGAAGAGAAGAAGGTGATAAACCTCTCATTTATCATTCCTTCATTCTAAATTTACCTTATCATCAATGATTACTGAAATTATGATAAACGGTTGTAATTGGAAAAAAAAAAAAAAAAAAAAAAAGAAAACGGTTAAGAGGGATAACTGTATGATTTAATGTCGAAACCATGATAGAAAATTGGTTAATGTGTAACAAAGATTACATAAATAGGGAAATAGCGAAGAAAAAAAAAACACCAAGAAATTGAGGTCAAATCGCAAATGACAATCACACCGTTTTTTTTTTTTTTTTTTGAAAGCATAATCACACGTAATAATTAGGAAAAATCCCACGTTGAATGCAAGAAAAAAATAATAATAATGATAATAAATTTGCTAATTTGAAAAGCAATACAAATAAAGTTTATGATTATTTAATACACGTGATTTTAGAAATCTTAAAATCCAAAACTGAAAATTGACAATGATAAGACAAGCCCATAGTTAATGTTAAGTGCTATTAACAAAACTATTTGCTCACATAAATGGTGAGACAGAAAAAAAAAAAAAAAAAAAAGATTGGATAGATTGATTAGATTCTAAAAATTGATAGAGTGAACCAATTTTTATCAAGCTAAGAGACATGTGGCCTTTAATATTTGAAAATGAAGAGGGGAAAATAGGAAAAATTGATAAGATGAAAATTGTTCATCAATCCATTCTAGGCATTATAGGCAAATACCCATGAGGTATATGCCCAATTATAACAATTGAAAGAAGACCAAAAGAACAAAAAGATAAAAGACAAGAGGAAAGTTAAGATGTAACGGCAAAAGTATTTATTACTATTAGAAAAAAGATAGATATGTCAGAAGAAGAAGAAGAAGAAGAAGAAAAAAACAGAAGGTTTTACACGTACCATTATAAGTTGTTACTTACCCAGCATGACACTAGATCATTTAGACATGCGGTGTCACTATTTATTTAATATATTAATGAAATATAGCACACACATCAAAATTGATAAGATTAAAAGAAACCTGAAAAATAATTAACATTTTTTACAAATGTCTTGGTACGCTTGGTGAAATAGAATAATAGGTTGTAATTCTTCCAATTGATCCACATTAAAGAGTCTACTTGTAAGAAATAGGGGCAAGCTTGGCATTAAAATTACACAAATTAAGCCTAGTGAAGAGCTTTTTTTTTTTTTTTTTTTTTTTTTGACAGGGTAGTGAAAGACTTCTTATGTGGGTAGAAATTCAAAATTTGATTAACATGGCAATTAATTTAAGATAAATGGAGTACTTAAGTTGTTGAAATAATATACTAAGTAGTAGTTAATTATTTGATTTTGAAGAAATTAAATATACTAATCGTAGTTAATTATTTGATTTTTTGACGAAATTTATGTACTAGTATACAAAATTTTACTTATATTTGTATAGCTGTGTTGCCCTTCGGTCTATCCGAAACAGTAAAAATTACATGGATGTATCATATATGACCCATCCTCATTCTTTTGCACTCCAGATTCCACATTCCAGTACTCTCTGCACCGTGCTTGCATGAGTCAAAGGACAATGACCAACCCATACTCAACTCTTGAATTCATACGCAATTGATACCCAAAACATACTCGAAACTGGATGACCCAAACCAACACAAACCAAAATTAATCCGACCCAATACATAAGCTCGAACCAAAGGTTTCCACATCACAACATGACCCAACTTGTACCTAAACTGAAAGCTTCCTCACTCAGAATAATCATCAAATATTACCCGAACCTGAATTGGACAACCCGATTTCCACCTCTAATACCTAACAGCCATTATAGGCCACATTCCATTTGAGACTACTATTAAGAAAATTAAATTAAAAAAACATGTAATATACATAAACCATCCTTGGTTATTTGTTATCACCAAAGATTAATATACTACGTATCAGATTTTAAACCTACCACAAGAAGGCCAGCATGAACCATCTATCAGATTAACGTTTATATTCAGACGAAAAAAAATTATGCTTGGAGATAAAATGTACAGCAGAACTAACAATCATTCAATTATTTTTCTTTCCTTTTTTCTTATTTCTAATTTTTCTTTTTTTTTTCCTTGACGAAGAATTTAGTGTTACATAGCATTAAAAGAACATATGATCACAGAAATCATCGGAACTATTTCAATCTACAACATGTACAGGTAAACTAGAAGAATGGAAAACCAGAAGCACTTGCTTTGGTAGCAATGACACAAAAGAGGTAAGAAAAGTGAATTAAAGAAAAAAATATACATCGTACCCCCCGAGTGAATGAGTCTGTTCAACAGATGCAATATTGAATGGCTATGATGGACTGAAAACCTTAAAATTACTCGAATCATCACACTCCCTGTGGCTGAACGCTGACCAGAATTTTACTATATTTGGCACAAGTCCAGCACAAAGAGAGCTGACTGGGGTTTGCTTCTCATCCTACAAAAGAAACGTATGAAGACATCATATTTAAATACAGTGATTCTGCAGATTACATCCTACACATTCAAAAGCGCTAAAATGAACCACAGCAGTTTACATCCGACACATTGAAAGCGATAAATGAAACACAAACAATACAAAGGAAGAATAGATGTAGCTTAGGGATACACAATAAGGGTCCAATATCAGACATCAAATGATAATTTTGCAGTGTATTAATCCTTGGATAACTAATTGCCCAGTTTCTCAATAGACATATGGTGACTGTTAGATGCCAATTGGCAATTCATTAAAATCTTGGTGGAAAGAGGGTACCCCAAAAGTAGACCTGGCAAATGGGTCATTCGGGTCGGGTATGGGTCAGGTCATTTCGGGTCGGGTCAAATTCGGGTTAAAAGGTTATCGGGTCAAGTTCGGGTCGGGTCGGGTCGGGTCATTTCGGGTTTCGGGTCGACAGATAATCGGGTCGAGTCGGGTATCGGGTCAACACTTCGGGTTGAGTTCGGGTCGGGTCAAGTTTGGGTCGGGTCAGTTCGGATTGGGTCAATTTTCGGGTCAACTTCGGGTGATGCACTGGGTTACACATTACAGATTAATAAAAAAATTAAGTCAATTTGATTACGGTTCTTTGCTATTTCGGTTTGCTAAGGTCAAGTCTTTAGCTTAAATAGATTCTGGTCATTTCAGGTATAAGATAATTTTGGTTCGGATCGCTTTTGTTTTCAAGGTTATTTGGGTCAATTTATTCAATTTAAAGGGCGGGTCAACTTCGGGTCTCGGGTCTCGGGTCAACTTCGGGTCGGGTAATTTCGGGTCTCGGGTCAACTTCGGGTCGGGTCGGATCGTTTCGGGTTTCGGGTCAAGGTCGGGTCAGTTTCACTTCGGGTATGGGTCGAGTCGGGTTGATTCGGGTTTTGGGTCAATTTCGGGTCACTGGTTTCGGGTCAATTTCGGGTCATTCGGGTCGGGTCATCGGGTCTGGATCAGGTTTGCCAGGTCTACCCAAAAGCCAAAGATTAAATTCCGTCTACACTACCCCCTACTGGACTCTATACACCAAAAAATAAAAATAAAAAATAAAAGTGGGTGGCTGTATAAGTATATAGACATGCAAATGTAGATAGTCGTTTCCCATTATTGAAAACATGTGATAATTTCCTAGCAACATCATAGCAAGTTCACACCTACTGAGACCCTGTCATAACCATCTACTGCACTGCATTCAATAGTCCTGGATCGCACCAATTCAACCCTATCATATGCAGAATTTTAATTATATAATTTTTGACTAACAACTTTGAGTTTAAGTTTCTGGTAAAAATGAAGACACTACCATAATTCAATACGTATGAATGTATCTGGCTTGTCTATGGGACTTGGAGAGGTCAAATATACAAATTTTAACCTAAACAGATAAGACTGCTGTTGAGAGCCACGTCTCAAAGACCACATGAAGCTCCCATGTCTTCCTTGATCAGACCAGCTCAACTGGTGATTACCAACTAGCCATTCTTCATTTTTGTTTATATTTCATTTCTTTCATCATACCTTGTGACAAATTCCTATATGTCTAAAATGAAGATCACATTGTAAATGATCATGACCAGTCATAAATGTAAACAAGCTGTTGGGGAATAGACTATCCTGTGTGTCGTTTTGAGGTTAGTAGCATAATTATTTCTAACAATATACATCTAAAGCGTATCAGGTCAAGAAGCATAGAATAAGGCGAGGCTAAAGCAAATCAGGTCAAAGATAAATGTATCGTTAACTATGCACTTTGATAAAGGTGAAGCTACGAGTTCATACCTTCTTCAGAAAAGGCAAATACACCTCCAAGCAATTCATCATTCTCACCATCTTCTTCAGACTTCTCTTTCTCGCGGGGGCTGCTGCTACTATCTACATCAGTAACAACTTCTGATAGCTCATGGCTTTCATCAAGAGGTGCAGCTTTACAATACTCCTCTTCGAAAAAACCCCCAAAATCTAGTGGGTCTTGAACAGAGCTCTCATCAGCAACGTTCATACTAAAATCAGAACGGTTAGAACTAACATTTGAAGCTTCACTGCCTCCGACACTGCTGGACGATTGAACTTCCTTTGGGTTAGCTCTTTCAGCTGAGAGTGAGGCATTCTTTACAGGGGATGGACTATTTACAAGGCAACTGTTTTCAGGTGGTGAGATTTCCATGGTGGAAGTATCATCAGTTTTTAATGAATTTTGAGTCAGTAAAGGTGAAGGAAATTTAGAAGAGACTTTCATCCCATTATTAATGATCTGGTTTTGCGCAATTCCCAGATAAGACTTGACTGCATCCATCTGTGCATCTGGTGCAAAGGAACCTGACAGAAAATGCAGAATATATTTAGATCATAGAACCAAAAACAGACAAGCAAAACAAGCTTAAAAATTTTCTTACCAAACTGGGAATTCTGTACAGTTTGAGGATGGACAATGGCAGGAGATGGATACTTGTCATCAGCCAAACGAGATTCAGATCTAGAAGTAGAATAACCAATTGCACCCCTAAAAAAAAGAATGAGATTACAAGGATGACAGTAAAAGAGAAAAACCATGCACAGATTATATCTGCCCATCATAGATGATCATGCAAGGCGCCAAGGCTGTAATTGTGTTCAGAAAAACAATTTAAGTATAACTCCTCTAACTTAAAACACGTGAGACTATACAACAGCTCTACGGTATGGATAGGCACCAGAATTACAGTAATAACAGGATTACAGGAAGCCAAAATCAATTATAGAAATCAAAAGGTAATCTTTTTATATTTTCCTTATTACAAGTTACATGAACTCGAGTGCTGAGAATCTAACATAGGTAACTTTCAATCCATTCTCTGCTAACAATTTAAAACAATCTTATAAAACAAATAAGTCCAAGGCTTATATACAATCAAACTTGATTCAAATTATACCAACAGCCTGCCAATTTAGTAGACAATAACAGTAACAATAACAATAACAGTAGTTTGCACATATTTGCAAGGATAACCTCACGCCCAAAGTCCTTAAAATACAATGACATATCAACTACTAAGTTTTTTTTAGTTGTTCTCACATAAAATAACATTTTAAAAGTTGAAGTTAGTAAATCGTTGATCGTATTAGATACTTAATCAGCAAAAAATCATAATTCTGTTAAATTCAACTCAATTACACTTTCAAATTATAAATTTTAATAATGTCTATAAGTAATTAGCCAATGATAATAATGGTCAAAGATATGAATTAGAGATCTAGATAGAGAAAAAGAAACAAAAAAACAAAAACTTTTGAAAACAAAGGCCATGTCATTTTTCTTCTGAAATGTCCATAACCAGCTATCACCATTTGTAGATGTGGAAAAATGAGTGGGCATGGAGATTTAGAGAAAAACATAACTACTTCCATTTCAAATTATTTGCAATGATTTGACATAAAGTGTGAGTAGAAAAAGTCTAATCATTGCAAATAATTTGAAACGAAGGTAGAACTCTGTATTTGAGAAGGGTTAATGCCCCATGCCAAAAATCAATACATTCTCCATTTCTTGATACTAGCAACACTTCCATTTTCACGCTTGTCAATGCATAATTTCAACAATTAAAATCTTTAATTCTCAATAAGTAAAAGTTCTAACATATTGATATTTTGAAAGGCTACTTTCATGACAAATCTAGCAAGACCCCAAAAGACTAACATTTAACATGAATCTAAATCACCAAAGATTTCAAAGCAGAGAATTTGAATAGTGCAAAAGTCTAAAGGGGTGAAATGTTAACAAAACATGGACACGGGTGAAAAAGGAATTCACAACAAACAAAAATGCAGCAAACAACCAAAGTTACATCAGCTAGATAAAATCTTAAAAATATGCTTAATCCTTGGTGATGACTATAGCAAGCTGCTGACACAGATATGGAAAGAGTTTAATAATTTAATAGTTAACTGCCAAACAAAGAGAGATCAATGGAGTATCTTAAGATGGAGTAAGAATGGGTGAGCCAATCAATTGCAAGGAGGTATTTATACCTGTTGTTCCAATCAGGTTTCACATTGTGAAAGTGCTCAAAAACAGGCAACAAATCCTTCCGCTTTATTTCAATTTCGAGATGTGAGACCTTCTCAATTTCGATCTCTCCACCAATATTATCATCAACAGAAGATTTTTGATCGTCAGGCACCATAGAATTCATAGCAAAGAAATGTATCTACAAGCCAGATAACAAAGTGAGTTAGGGAATAACAATTCATAGATAAATACTTCCTTTGTTTCATTTTAATTGACACATTTTTTTAACATTGATACTTCCTTTGTCAATGCATGTGTTCAAACATTGATATGTTCAATAATCAATAAGAAAATAGTATAAAAAGTATATATGTGGAAAATTTACATTGAGATAAATCTAACAAGACCCAACATGACTATTTTTTTTCTTAAGTATAAAACACAAAAGGAAGTCACATTAACTAGAGTGATAACTGAATAGTGCCCAAAGTCAAAACATGTCAACTAAAAAATGAAACGAAGTATAAGATTGCCTAATGTATCTAAACAAACACAAAAGGAAGTCACATTAACTAGAGTGATAACTGAATAGTGCCCAAAGTCAAAACATGTCAACTAAAAAATGAAACGAAGTATAAGATTGCCTAATGTATCTAAACAAACAACAGTTACCTTGGAATTTTGCCATGATGGTATTCTTCCATAATTCATTTGAACTTCTGCATTGGAAAGATACAAGGTGGATTGTTCATGTAGCTCTTCTCCCTTTCTACTATTGTCATTATCTTCAAAGTCAGATGTCTCCGAGACCATTTCTGAAGGTTCTTTTGCGCCAAAAGATATCCCCTTGATGGACTCCTCTCTTTCTGGCCAATCTGCTCTTCTGCAAACATCCCACCAATGGACGACTTCAGATTTCACCCTTAAGTCATCATCTTGTATTTGTGCCAGTGAGCCCGAACCAGTTCTAGGAGCTGTATCAGTTGTATCTATCCCCATCGATGGGATAAGTCCGTATTGGATAAGATGACCACAAGGAGAGTAAACCAAAAGGTGCTCCAAGGAGCGTCCACGTGAAGAGCCACTAGGCATCGAACAGTGGAAAACAGCAGAAACAGCAGAAGGTTGTGCAGAACTCATTCCAGCGGCAGAAGATGCAGCGCTGCTAACTGTGTTGAGCCAGCCAGAATTACCAGTTCTTATTCTACTAACAACAGAGAGAGTGACTGGAGGTGGTGGAGGAATAGACAAAGACTGCTGATTTACAGTATAAGATGAGGTAGACCACCATGGTAAAGATAGAACAGGGACCAGAGTTGGCCCATCAACGTGAGAATTTCGAACTTGGAGCCCACACTCCCCACCAAAAGGAGACAGAACATATATGTGGCAAGTCCCTTTCGATGAGATGATGGCTACCCATTGGCTATATTGGCTGAAACAAATATCTTGAATAACCTGAGAGATAAAGACCATAAATTAACATGGGAAAAAGGCCTATAGAAGATGAATCACTAAAATAACGGCACTTTATACATCTCTAAACATTTGTTTCTTAATGGTAAAAAGGAGGTTATAAAGTGACTAAATTGCCACAATATATGTATCATCTGGAAGTTGATTGCAAATATAAAGATGATGAGCATAGCAACATAATTTATTTTTTTTTAAAAAAAAGTAAATGCATATAATAACACAAGGCAAGATAGCAAATTTCTCTAAAATTTATGCTTAGATTGTAAAACTCTAAATTTGAGCCAAAAGAAAAATAAAGTCTAGAAAGACGTATGGAATAATAGATTAATAAAGAAAGGTTAAAATTAAACATACTGCAGTTGTGAAGCCGCGATGAAGCTTATACAGATGCACGTGAGATGTTGTCCAATTGTAATTCTGACTACCTGTCCCATTCTTTGAGCTGGATGGCATTATCCGGAAGATGTTTATATTGTTACCATGGATTGATGCAGTCACCAGAAGCGTCCCGCTAGGATCAAAACAAAGAGCAGAAATGGGGCTCGTATGAGCCCTAAAGTGTGCTATAACAGCTCTGGAAACAAAATCTTTAACAATAACCTGCAACAATCAACAGAAACACATGCAAAATCCATGAGCAAAAGCATGGGAAATGCAAGGTCTTGCATACTTTCACTTAAGTATCAAAAAGACTCACCATCCCAGCAGTATCTGTCTCAGGTGAATTAGCTGACGTTTTGTTAACTCTCCAGCCAGAGCTAGAAGTTACAGGAGAGTTAGAACCATCAGGAAGAAGTTCATTACAGTACTTGGAGAACGTTTTGTAGCTCATATCACCAAGATTAATCAGCCCAGCAGCCAACTGCTTGCTCGACTCCATAGCATACCTAGCCACCATATTCCCGCCGCTAGGTGATGTTGAAGGGCTTACACCAGGAGAAGGTGTAAGACTTTGGGGACTTAACCGCCCAGTGTTATTCAGTAAGGGGTTATTAGAAGCATAAGCTAACCACCTGGGACCAACATCCATGGGACCATAACCGACATTTATACCAACCATTCCCAGGCCAGCCATTTGAGGGACAGGATAAGTCAAAACACTGAATTTGTTCTCGAGAGTGAGAGCATCAAAGCAGTATATCTGCATATACATAAGAAAGCTGTTATTCAAGGTTCATAAAGGCAAAAATATCTTTCTTATCTTATTTCCCTTCTTTTCCTGTGAAGCACTTGCCTAGCTTACAAAAATTCATAGTTAACAAAAACTTAGAAAATATCAAAACCAGCATATTAGTCATCAAACTAGGGTCTACAACAGCCTTATATACATCCTACGGCCTTCTACACATTAAATGCTTTAAAAATAGATAGATAACCCTTGTAAATTCACTACTCTTATGGTGATACCTAGTAGGACTTGTTTCAGGCTAACAGCTAGCAGTTGCATCAACTTTAATTGCACTACAATATTACACAGTCAATAAAACCCAAAAAAAAAAAAAAAAAATGCTTAAAATGCAGATAGAACATTCACATGTAAAAACATTCACTAGTGATCTATTATCTCACTAACAACACAATATGGAAGTCTATCATTACAGTCTGGCAAAGGATCTGAGTTTAAAATACTCACTTGTGAAGCAAGTCCCACAGCGACAATGCGAGGACTGCATCTAACTGTAAGGACAGCAGAACGAAATCTCAGAACGTGTACATAGCTGTGAGACCTCAGCGAATAAAAGCGAACAGCAGTGGGAGAATTGACCACATTCCCTGTTTGTGATTCGATATAGCCATCTCTAACCAGTCCATCTCTTCTTCTTTGAGAGGAATCTGGACCCATAGTTTCATCTCCTGCAGCAACCAAAAGTAGAGGATGTGATGCCCCAAACCCTTCACAACCTTTGGACATTGCAGGGAAAGGCTGTATTTGCAAAAACGTACATGGGCCATCACGCCTTGAAACCAGCTCAGTGACTATAGAAGCATCATCGACATCCAAGACTTGAAAACCATTGGTATAACCAAGCAACAGAACACGCTTAAAGATGGATGGACTGAGTTCTATCTTGTCAAAGCAAGCCCATAGCACCTGTTTTGCCGCAATAAGTTGAAATTCTAATTAGTTATCAGACATGCCACACAAAGTAACAAATCACAAAAGCAGTATCCATCAAACAAAAATAAATTGAACCAAATGTAAGGTTTGGAGAAAAAAAGGAAACACAAGCAACAGAGAAACTAAAAATGACTCCTGTGTTTCTCTCTTATACTTGATTACCTACTCTTGGTTAGGAATTAACACCAATTGCTTTTAGAGCAAATTATAGATGTATAACTTACAGATGCTCAAGTGTCAACTCCCTACCATGCATTGGTGATCTTTAATAAGTGTAACTCTAGATTCTACAATTGTGCTACAAAGACTATTCACATAAGTATCATCTAGAGTGCCTGTTTTGATAATTTAAATTAAAACTGTCCAAAACTCTACATGAAGATATGCAGCAACAAAGCATACTTGCAGTCGACTTCATCCAATACAGCTCCAAATATACACTGCTTCGATTCTAATGAATCTCGAAATCCAGTAGGTGAAAATACAATTGCCAATATGAAAATTCAGAGTCTCATACAGCTCCCTGCCATGCATTGGTCAATATGACAGCAGTAGTTGCTCAAACATAGACATAAGAGTCATTTCCAGAAAATTAGGGAAATATTGCACTATTGCAGCAAGTATCAGTCACCAGATACAGATTGTACCTAAGGGTTAGAAAAAGTAAAAAATCACCTACCCATTGCCAGCCTAAAGATGTCACCTATGCAGGCTAAATAACAAGTATGAAAGTTCAGACCATTGACAACGACAACGTGTATGAGACCAGCACCACCTAGGAAATAAAATGACACAATATATGATAATATAACAAGAAAAGCATACAAGTTTAAAGGGTCTCTTCTACTGCAATTTCACAATAGAATTTGAAAAATATGCTGACCACCAAACTATCAAGAAAAAACAATTAAAACCAATCTAAACGCACAAATGTAAATCCTCCATCAACCAACCCAAAAATAAGTCAGCTCTCTATAAGAAAATTTTCTTTTTAGGCCATGTCTAACTGTCTAATGTCCACTGAACAAAAGTCTATTTGAAGTATAGTAAAAAAAAAATGCATATCCTACCTTCAGAGAGAATTTATTGCTGGAAGCACAAATCCCACACTTCCCCAAACTTTTAAAGAAGGCATTAATATAATATAGGTTCATGGATAGCACTTATCCATATGCAACCCCGGATTGAATTTCAATCCATCAACAACAGAACAATTTCAACACAAAACACGCGACTTTGGGTTCCGATTAGAAAGCAACTTGTAAGGAAAGGTAGAACTGATCAAGTGCAAAATTCCAGCCCAAGAACAGATTACAAGCAGTTTAAGAAACCTCAAATGCATAAACTCCCAGCAATGTATCAAATCCTATCACTACACCGCGATTTCACCCCAGAAGTAAACTCCAATGAACGACATAACCCGAACCCAAAATGAAACATCTAAACTTGTAAATCAACACAAGTAACCAACAAGCATAATTCATCAAACTCCACACCTAACAACAAACAAAATTCACCCAAAATCCACCAAAAATTTCCCAATTTGCAACCCATTTCCCTGATCAATCATCAAATCATTCTCTTCCTACCAAAATAACAAAAACCCATTTCATTGATTGCTCCAAAAACTTCAAATCACAACCCAATTTCCCCAATTTCCCAAATGGGTCATAATCAAACATCCCAAAACACAACTTGATCATCCCAAAAAAAACATTAAAATCACACAATCCCTCGCATAAACTAACCACTAATTACCATCACATTTTTTCCTTGGAACTAAAAAACAACAACTAATCCAATCAACAAGAACTAAATCGCAGTAATTAAACTCAAAATTAAGCCCAAAACAAAAACAATCTCAAAATTAATCAATCAAAACAAAAACACCAACCTGGTCTTTGATGTCATTAGAATCAGAAGAAATGGAAGCGGCAACGGAGGCACTAGCTGACCGGACACCGGAAGAGACGGTTTTGATACAAGATGAGATAAACTTGAAAGAATTACGGCTAAATCCATTCGTTTTATTATGAATACCCTTTGTTTGCTGATGTTTCATTTAATAGAAATTTCCTTAAAAGAAGAAGAAAAAAAAAACTAACTAAAAATGAAATTTTTTAAAAAATTAGTTCCTACTAGAAGAAATTAACGGTACCCTTTTCACCGATTACCGGGTAGTTACCGGGAAGTCATATGATATGTCACCGGAAAAGTTACCGGCGGTGATGATTATGATTAGAAAGAAGGTGGGTGAATGAAAGAGAGAGAAATATTTTGATGGGGTTGTCTTGTTTTTGTGGGTTTGTTGGGTTTGACCTCTTTTGTTTTAAATCAGGGTTCATCCATCAATCTTACTTTCTCTCTCTATAAATTAAAAAAAAAAATTAATTGTCAGTTTAACCTTTTTTTTTTTTTTTTTTTTTTTTTTGTGAAATGTAATTAAATGTTGGTTTAATTAATTTGATTTACATTAATTTAGTTTCTTATACTTCAAGGACTTATTCTTTGGGTTTTTTAATTTTTTATTTTTGGGTTTTTATTGTTGCTTGTAAAGGACTAATTAATCTCAAGTGCAAGTTTTGTTAATTGCGGAATAAGCAAGTTTTGGAAATGTGGCCAATATTGGGTTTTTTAAAAGGGTTATAAATGTGGCCATTTTGGGAAATTATGGTGACATTTTTTATTAATGTGAAATTACATAAAATGGTCCATTTTGGTTTGGATTTTCACTAGCTTTTTGGTAACGGATTTAATTAACTTTTGAACTAGTTTAGGAGTATAATCTTATCTATTGGGGGAGTTGGGGTTTTGAGAAGAAATCACTTGTCAACTAAATTTCTTTATTTGTGATAAGATTAGCTTTTTGATTGATTTTACTACCAATGATATTTACTATTTGTGTTGTTACGTTCAAAAGGGGTTGAAAAGTTCATTATTCATCTCTTCTAATGTTTATTTTAATTTCTAATTACTTTAAGATAATGCCCTTGCTGACTTAAATTGTGTTTCATTTCATCTAAATTTCACTTATCTTTAATTATAACTCATTAGTCATGAACTTATCTTATTTAAACTTATTAGCTCTGAAAAAAATTTGTTGTTGTAGGTACCAGCACTTTACCACCAACCTTTTGATTGATGGTAAGCCACTAAGCCCCTAATTTCTTTTTCTTTTACTAATAGTTTTTGTTTTATGCTTATATTTAATGTCCATTCTCTCTCTATTAGAAAATTATTCTACCCAATTTTACATCATATCATCTACGGTATATTGGATTTTATCTCTATGCTTGTGAGAGTTTGGGGCTATGTTTTTTTTTAACTTTGCAGAAAAATTGATTTTTTTTATGAGGATTTGTGTAATGTCGCGATAAAGGTCAATATTACATCTACGATTGTGGATAGTTGTCTCAAAACAGAGATGTGAAATAGGGTATTCATTAATGCTAGATCTCCAATGATCATGGTTTTGCCCAAATAGAATAGTATGTATTTGATCCAATTGTATTGTATTTGCTAGTAAAAAATGTATTAACCTTTATATTATTTAATTATTAATCCTAAACTTATTTTATTTGAACTTATTTATCCTAATATTATCTTATTATATCTACTTATTAAACTTTATTAGATTATATTGACAACACCTATTAGAACTTATTAACTCTTATCATATCTTAATTAAAGTTATTAAAATTGAAATAAGTGAAATAAGGTGAATAAAATAGCGTCTTGATAGAGTTATCGACCTTCCATAATAATGTTAATAATTCAACTTATCTTTTATGAGTCATTAAAAAAGAGTATTGTTACTATTGTATACTCGTATAACTAGTCATAGTATAGCGACATAGCGTAAAAGATAAACTGTTGTTAGAATATAAAAACGGAGAAAGTAAATAAAATAATGTAGCAACATAGACGAGTTAGCAAAACATGGGGAAAATGGACTCGTGGGAAGGAAGACAAAGTCGGAGCACCACAAATAAAAACAAAAAGAGAAACACGTCACGGTTGGATATAAGGGAATGAGAATATCTTAAACAAATAAAATTAAAAGATGCTCATTCAAGCAAACAACATCACATACAAGTTAAGTTTGTAAACTACTGCTCGTAGTTGTAATTACTTACTACTCGTACCCTTCATTGACGTGTACCAACTTCCAACTAATTAATACTTGTATTGTCATCTTTACTATTTTATTTTTATACCATATCATATGGTATATGCCATGGTCCATTTGCCTAGTTCAATTATTACTCATTTTTTCTTGAAAATTTTTGCCACTACATGACTATATGAGTATTGAGTACTATTTTGCTTCATTTATTGCATAATATTTCTAGATATTGTTTGTCAATTAAGGGATAGCATAAATAGCAATTAAGTTTTTATATGGTATATTATAATTCTATTTAACCATGTATGGAGTAAGAACTTGTTATTTAGAGGTGATTTGAATGAACAATTGGATTAATTTGTCTGTTTACATTACCTAATCTATAATTTTTTAAAGTGCGTATTATGAAAGTGTGTTGCAAAAAAAAGGAAAAAAAAAAAGAAGAAGAAGAAGAAGAAGTATGTTGCTTCATTTTTTGCAAAATACTTCTAGATATTGTTTGTCAATTAAGGGATATCAACATTAGCATTAAAGTTATCATATTATATGGTAGGTTATAGTTTTAATTTAGTATGTATGAAGTTAGATCCTATTCATTTGAGCTGAACTATAATGAACTGACCTAAATTGGAGTGAGCTAAGTTGAATACGGAGTAACGAACTTGACAAAACTGTAAACATGTCCAAAAGAACAAAGGCCTAAGTAGTACTCTGCAATAGAGTAGTAAATTGGCTACTCCGTATTTAACTTGTGCAATGCATAAGTTTTTCGGTACTTTGTTAGCCTGAATAATAGATGTTTTTAACTTTACCACTTACTTTACTGTTTAAATTTCAAATTGTTCACTTAATTTAATTGATTTAAGAAAAAACAAGTTCAAATATACTTTATAAGGGTGAATAAATTCAAATAAGTTAGTAATATAGATATCAATAAGAGAGGTGTTTCACATACCTACGAAGTCTATGTCTATATTAGTATATTTCGTAAATCAAAAACCTCTTAATTCACAATTGAATTAATTTTCCATTTAGGGTCATAATTAAACTTTCAAAAGAAGAAAAAAATCAAGGTTATATACCCCACAAGATAATGACATGAATCACTTGAATGACCCAAAGCTAATTACATCCAAGTATCCAACATGACAATTTGTACTTTATTCCTAAATTTGGGATGATGATTACGCCTAATAATCCTTGGGCCTAAAATGGGTCCCAATTTCATTTAACAGGCTTCAATTTCAGGCCAAAAATCAATCAAAATTATGGCTATTAATATCTGGACTCTATTTTACATGTCACAAAATAACTAACGAACAACTCGGCTTCACAGCTTTTATTTTTTTCTGGTAATACTACAAAAGTTGCATCTCTTTAGAAGCCTACCACAATTCTCAGATTTTTTTTTTTTAGCATTTTATGTGATTATGAAGAATAATGTGTGTAATTAATGCGAAGGGGAAGCATATGCTGATATATTTTACATGCTTCCTAATGAGGGGAAAAAACTTGTGATTGAGACTCGAGACTGGGTATCCATAATTTTCGGGTTATATGTCAATATACTTTGTATACGTAGTTAAATACCACCCAAAATAGCTCAAATTGCCCTACATAATTCCCAACATGTCCTTATTTTTGTCTTTATCTCTCCCGTAACTACAAATATGAAATGTACTAGTTACGAAAATAAGATACCTAGTACGGAGTAATTGTTTCATACTCCGTAACTACAAATATGAAATGTACCAGTTATGTACTTCCTCCGTTTTCTTTTACTTGCAACACACCTTTTAGGCACGCAGTTTTAGGAGACGATTAGTGAGGGTAAACGAGCAATTTTATCAATATAATTTTTACACGAAGATTAGAATAGGGTTAAGTATCATTTGTAAAAATTATAATGAATAATTTATCCGTTTACATTACATAAACCCAACCTCAAAACACGTGCCACAAGGCTGTGTTGCAAGTATATAGAAACGGAGGAAGTACTAGTTACATTGCTTGATCTTATAGAATGGTTACGATGGTGAGGCTGATAAACAGGAAAATTATAATTTTACATTGCTATAAATCTATAATTAGGTAAAACGCTTTAACTGTATAAATATACTCTACAAGTCTGCATCAGAATTCAGACAATCAGACGTGATGTAAAGTTTAAGCCTATCAGAAACTTCACAAGTATTTTGTGATTACCTAAAAAGGAAAATAATGATAACTAAAATGAAAGGAGGTAGTTTTTATTTGGGAGCAGAAATTGAATTTTTAATAAAAATTTGTATTCATGCTCTCTTCACAATTCTCTGACATATACACTTTCAGTAGCTGAGGTGAACATGAACATTAAACAACAACAATCAAGAAAAAAAACAAAATTAAAAAAAAAGGATGGAAATCATCCCTATAACATCGAGCCATCATTTCCCGATTTAACTAAAGTTTGATGATTGAGTAATGAGTACATATCTCCTGAATTCTGAACCTCAAACCAAACTTCTTTTAGTTCAAATATTACAAGTAATGGTACCTGATCATCACTCCAGCTTTTGTCATTCAATGGAAGCAAAGGCAACCTGTCTGTGGTGTCGCAGGGTATTTAGTTTCCTTGTTGAGTTGTACTCTTTAGCATCCAAGAGCTCTTCTGAATAAGTTCTACGAAGAGTCTGTGGTTGGGTACCTATCGGTTTCTTGGGATAGTAATTGTCCCCTCTGAGCAGAATTGCAACCTGCTATCAACAAAGAAATTAGAAATGCCAATGAAAAAATAACTAGAGAAGGATATGAATTGTCTAAATAAGGACATTCTGCATGACCCAATTCACAATCGCAATGCACATATCATGTAAATATGTTCAACTTTAGATTCATTATAATCCAAAGAATATACATGGTAAAATTTGCTAATCTAGCCATGTTGAATGTAGTTAGGATAACCAAAGTAACAAGATGGGAGGAGTTAGGGTGCCCCCATAATCTTGTCATACATGGTAAAATTTGCTAATCTTGCCATGCTTAAATTTGATTACTTAACTCATCACTGAAAGAAATTAGGGTGCCCCCATATTAATCAGACAATTCTTCAGTCAGAACAAACTTAGATGAATCAAGCAAATTTCACAACAGCAGTCAGCGCAAGGAAACCTACTTTATATGTCACAATCACAACAGCTAGTACATTGTGAAATAAATCACAATAGCCATCCAATAGAGCAGGCAGTGAGAAAAAGAAGAGCTAATCCTAAATTGGTCCTCGTGTTCTCATATGGATGTCAAATCAATAATGTGGTCAAACCAGGCAATTAATAAATTGTACATGCCTGATTCATTCGGGGCCGTAAAACTGGAGTTTGTTGTGTACATAAGGCAGCAGTCAAGATCATACGATCCAACTCCTCTTCATCATAATCTTTACCAAGCATAGGATCAACAAGCTTCTTCAGGTCATGCTCATCGAGCAAAGGTTTTGCCTGAGCAGAAAGAGTAATAAAATCCAAAGTTATAGAGAACTAAAATAATGAATACAGTTTCCTATTTTGGCTATTTCAAAATATGGCTAATTGGCTACACTTTACCTTTACATTTTTAAGACACGTGACACATTATTATATCAATTTCCATAACCTTTATATACATACCATTACACGTGTGCATCTAGTCATCCACTACTATTTTTTTTTTTTTTTTAACTAAATTTCACTTTATTCATTTTTTTTACTTTTACTTTCCCTTCATTTCTGCAGACTTGATAAATGGTAAAGTGTAACCATTAGTTTGAAATAGAGGGAATTTAAGGTACAATATGAAACATTGGACAAAGAGGTGGTAAAAGTAGAAACAAACCCATAGCATAATGCTTTGACTTTCACTATTGAAAGCTCTCCGTCCCGTGATAAGCTCCAAAAGCAGCACCCCAAATGAATAGACATCAGTTTTCTCATCCACTATCCCATGCATGAAGTATTCAGGAGCAAAATAACTGCCATCAAAGAGAGTAAATATTGGACAACGAAAATGGACATTGTCAACTGGGATCTTGAACTTACATACCCAAAAGTGCCTTCAAATTTGGATATGTTATGATGAGTCCACTGTCTTGGCAACCATTTAGCAAGCCCAAAATCACATATCTGAATAGAAGCATATAAGACAAATTATTACTTTATTATACCAGCATAAACAAGGAGATGATTATTCATTTATCTCAAACAGCATATTTGATAATGAGAGATGATTATGGAAACCAATCATCTCAGATTTGGAGTCCACAAAACACCTGAGCCTCATAGTTCTCTGTAAGCAATATATTATCAGCTTTAATGTCTCTGTGAATAATTCGCCTTTGACAGCCCTCATGAAGATACAAAAGACCATCAGCTGTTCCCAAAGCAATTTTATACCTTAATCTCCATTCTAAGATTTCTCTTGAACCTGCTAGAGCAGGAAAGGAAATTATATAAGAGATATCTTTATAAAGATCTTTGATCATTGTGTTTTAAGAATAGGAAATTCTCACAAACCATGAAGAAGAGACCCCAGACTCCCGAGTGAAGACAATTGTAAAACAATGTAAAGTCCCCGTTCTACTCCATAGCCAATTAACTTGGCTGTATTAGGATGATCCACATGGGCTATGATACCAAGCTCGGAAAGAAAGCTAGTAATCCTTTCTTCATGTGTCAATGTGGTTAAGCGTTTGACGGCAATCAGCTGTCCTCCTTTTAAACATCCCTTGTAAACTTCTGCAAAGCCACCTCTTCCAATCAAATTATCTGCATGGTAATGGCAAAACATGTGAAAGTATTAGTACATAACAAGTACATAACTTCTCGAAGTTTTAATCAAGTACTTCACGTTCCTTGTATTATATTTTTTTTTTTGAGGGATGTATTATCACTTCTAATGATTATAGGTGTTAAATAAGGCAAAGACCTTGACTGAAGTTGTCAGTTGCCTTTTGAAGTTCAGAGAATGAGAAGACCATCCAAGAAGCCTTCATCTTGTACATATCAGCGTTTACATTTGGGACTGGCTCATCGTCTCCACCTTTTCCCACTATATTGCGTATCTTTTTCACAGAAGCTTTACTTGATAAGTGTTTGATTGATTTTTTTCTCCATGTTTTAAAAAGGGATTTCCATCGAAATTGAGGCTTGGCAGGTATACAGATAGCTGGAGCCTTTGTTGGTGAATCCCCTTCAGAATCCAAGTTATTTTTACCCGTTTCCCGTCCTCCTCTGGGCAAATCACCATCATTTAGGTTCTGTATATCTAAGGGTCTCAAAGCTGTATTTGAATGCCAATCACATCACAACAGGATATTACATATGAAACCAGGAAATAGATATATGTTTTGAATTTATACAGAAGATAGATTGATGCTACCTTGACCAGGAGGTATAGACAAGGAATTTAAAGTCCTGCTTCTTACAAGAGGCTTCACTGCTGGTACTTTCTTAGGAACTTTGCTAACCAAGCTAAAAATGTGGAAAACGAAGAGAGACATCAATTTAGAGAAAGGTAAGTAAAAGAAATTCCTAGATATAGATCAAGAACAAAAACAGAAACAAACAATTCCAATTGACAAAACAGCACAAAATAAAATACAGTAGCACAAACCAAATGCTTAGGAAAAATATCAAAGTCTGTGTATTATGTTAACATGAAGGTCAGGCGAAGTTAGGGGCTAGTTTCAAAAGAAGTTGAAAGCCCTTAATGTCCAAAATCCAAATATTTACATTCACATAAACTCATATCACACAAAGACTTAAATGGAAAACACAGTCACAAAAGATACGAGTGAAATCATATTCAAAAGACAAAGGTAAAAAAAAAAAAAAAAAAAGCAACGACATAAGTTTTATGGAATTGTAAGCAATTAAAAACCAAGCTCAATAGAAGAATGTGCAATACGACTCATGCAGTGAAACAAACATTTGAACCCTAATGGGCCTAATTTTAAGGTCAGAGACTCAAGTATGTGAAGGGGAGAAGTGGGAGGGGTCCTAATTTTACCTTTTCAAATGTCATGTCAATTGACATAATGAAACAAATTAATCTAAAGGCTGACCCACTGGCACATGATTATGGATACAACACAACTATTCTGCCCAAGTAATAGATTAAAAGAGATGTAATGACAAAGTGCATCCAGAAAGAGGGGTAAGAAGAAAATAAAAAGCTATCTGCGAATTACATCAAGTAATCATAATATATATTAGGAATATAATCTGAATTTTACTATTTTTGTCCCCTGAGAATAAAATCATTTAAGCAAATGTTCACCTGAAAAAGATTATAATAGTTCCAGAATATATGTTAATCCAAGAATCGATGGCCTTTGCTCTCAAAGAACTAAAGTAGGTACAGAAGTACTCATACAGAGCATCTGTAACTTATTTCCAATTCTCACCCAAATATAAATCTTGTTTGTAAACAAAAGACAAAGGACTGGATTGTACCAAATAGATAACCTGATTAGATTGTGCTCTATTATATATCAAGAGGTACCAACATCATTAACCTTACTCACCTGATAAAATGTATCAACTATCAAGTCATACATTGTACACAGGAGCAAGAAGAAAAATAGCAATGCAAAATAAACTAACACACACAAGCTCAAAGCAATCGAAACCTTATTAAGCCACAAGCCCAAGATCAACACAGTGAGGCAGACCCCATACCGTCTCAACCTAGTCTAGAGTACAACGAAGCTCGCCTTTCACAAAACACACGATTAGTGATTCTATTACCCCATCCTGCCTCAACCATGTCTACAGTACACCTAGACTAGCCTTACACAAAACACATTGTTGCCAATCTATTACATCTATCCTGTCCCAAGCAACCATGTCTAGAGTACAACTAAGCTAGCCTTACACAATACACACGATGACACAATCTACGATTTTATCACCCCATCCTGTCTCAACCTTGTCTAGACTCTAGAGTACAACTAAGCTAGCCTTACACAGTTACACTAAACATACTGTCTCCGAGTACAAGGGTTCGACAAAATGTAACCACCCCGGGAAGCTATCTCACTGATGCCGTCAACTAGTACAATCCAACAAAGCATCAGGACATGAGGACAACCATATCTACTTTCTTAAACAACCTACATTTACAGAAATCCAGAATAATTTCAATAAAACTTCTTCAGTGCATGTCATTGGTACCTCTTACACAAATTCATGAATGTACATAAACACACATCATCTTTACTCAAATCATGTTAAAAAGCCAACCTAAAAATTACCCAATTGTCAGAATCTTACAAGAATGCAGGATAATCACAAAAATCTGCAAAATGCAAAACCTAAAAATTCAACAAATTCTGCAAAAACCCATCAACAAAATTTGCAAAAAACATTAAATTTATAACCAAATGAATTGAAATAAATCATACCCAACATTTGCATCTTCCGAATCATCCATAGATAGAAAACAGAAAATTGGGAGAGACAAAATTTATAAGCGAAATTTAATGAGGATGTTTTTATGGTAAGTTGTTGAAAAAACCCAGATATATGACGCATTTGTCCACAATTATTATGCCTCCAAAGTTGGGCGATAATCAACAATAATGTTAGGGATAAAGATGAATCCATTACCTTAATTGGGAGTCTTTGAATTAATCGGTTACTCATCACGATTTTCACAATCACCCCAATTTCTCTCTCCTACTCTAACAGGGGAGCAAGCAGCTGGAGGCCTGACATGTGGAGGGAGGACGTTTCTATCCGTTTTGCTTTTCCTTGTATTCCTGCTTTCATGCTTCCTAGCTCCGGTATTGTTTCTAGGAAGGTAAGACCATGCGTCCATCGTCCATATATATATAGTTAACGGGCCGACTCACGGACACATGAGCGGAATTAGGGTACTTATGATGAGAGTCGAGTTTGAGTTTGGGATAGGTCGGATCGATTAGTTAGCTTATTGAGTCGAGCTAAACCGGATCGAGTTTTGACCATGTCAAAGTTGAGAGGGAATGTTTCTAATGATTAGATCACAATTTATTTATATTTTGCTAAAATTATTATTTACTTGAACATTACAAATAGATAAGCAAAACTTTTATTTTAGAATCGTGCATCAAATGAGACTGACCTAATTCTATAATCATCTGTAAGAACGAGTTAGAGTGACTTGACTTATAGTCTGTGTCAATATGTAAAGGGAAAACTATTTCTTGGTATAAGCTATTTTTGTTAGATCCATGATGTATATGTATATAAAGGTCAAATGAATGATATAATGTCAAGAATGTGAATCCTTAGTTTGTATTTCAGTATAACCACGGTATTTATACAACCTAAAGTAAGGGCTTAACATAGCCCGTTAACAACTAAATACAATATATACGGGCTTGGCTTAACACCCCCCCTCAAGTTGGAGCATGCAAATCACAAATGCCCAACTTGCCAAGTAAATACAAAAATTGTTGCTTGCTTAATGCCTTAGTAAAGATGTCCGCTAACTGGTCCGTGGTCTTCACATAGGATGGTGTAATAATCCCTTCCTGAATAGCATCCCGAACATAATGACAGTCAACCTCAATATGCTTCGTACGTTCATGAAAGACCGGATTCTGCGCAATATACAACGCCGACTGACTATCACAAAATAAACTCATCGCTTGCGCATGCGAAACTCCTAAACTGTCAAGAAGACCCTTCAACCATTTCAACTCATCAGTGGCCTTAGACATCGTACGATACTCAGATTCTGCAGAAGATTAAATGCAGAATAAACTTCGGTTTTATAATTCAACAAATAAACCCAAACACCTCTTGAATAATCATCAACCAAAGTCAAAAAATAATGTGCACCACAAGTGGAAGGAGTTTTATATGACCCCCATAAATCACAATGAATTAATTCAAAAACACGACTAGCTTTACTATCACTATTAGGAAAGCTATCCCTATGTTGTTTAGCTTGAGGACATACACTACAAGCTTTATTCAAAAGTTTCTTAGCAGAACTACTACGAAGAGCAGGAAGCAACTTAACCACTCTATCCGACGGATGCCCAAGTCTTCTATGCCACAGCTCAAAATCTGACACCTCGGGAACTTGAACCGCACATACTGTAGGAATTCGTCGAAAGTAGTAGAGTCCATCCTTCCGTTCACCGGCTCCAATCAGGCTCCCCGAACGTTGGTCCTGTATAGCACACAAAGAATCAGTGAATCGTACAAAATATTGAGAATCATCTATCATTTCAGACACCGATATTAAATTGCACTGTAAATTAGGAACAAATAAAACATGCTCCAAGATTATGTTGTCCGTCAAGAAAACTCGACCCTCCTTCAAGGCTAGTGCTTGATCACCATTAGGAAGGCCCATGGCACACGGCGAGATCAAATGAATATCCATCAAGCAAGATTCATTCCCGGTCACATGGTGTGATGCCCCCGTATCAATAATCCAAGTGGACAGAAACTCACCCTGCATACGTTCTTGTTGATGAAGATGAGCCATATTCAGCAGAACCCGAACATCTTCAGGTTTCAGATCACCAAGGGAAGCATTATCCGCACTCCCAGAGGGTGCCGCACTAGCAGGGGCCAACCCACTTACTGCATTAGCACGAGCAGCAGGTGGGGCTGCTCCTGAACCCGAGTAGGAGGACGAGGCAGCAGCAGGTTGGGCAGACCCCTTCCCTCGCTTCAGGTCGTGCCACCAGTCAGGAAAATGATAACACATTTATATACTCATTGTTATATGTTATATTTGAGTGTTTCTATCACATTTTCTCTATATATGTAATCTTTTAAAGTTATATTTCTTTATATTTCGATGTTGCTCTCCTCGTGCTTTCTTTCTTTATTTTGTAGGATTTACGCATAAAAGAAAACCTTTGCAAGCTAAGTGAGCTAGGAGCGTGTAAGAGATTACGAGCCTAACATCATATGGTCACATTCCAAGCTTGAAGTTGTTTTCGAAGGAGTATTGTGTAGAAATTGCCTAGCCTTGGCCTGGTCGTGGCTTGTTGCATTAAGCTTTGGCCTGGTCGTGGCTCCACCTTTTATGCCCAAGTGAAGCCTACCCAGATCAGTAGACACCACGGGTTGGCCGTGGCAAAGTCCTAGCAGCTTTGGGCAACCCGTGGCTATCACCTGACGAAGAATCGAAGCCAAGTTTGAGGCGGTTTGGAAGACCTATTTTAGGAAACTTCTTAACTTATTCCTAGGGATATAAATAGGCTTTGGTTAGGCATATTAGATCACTTTTTTTGGACTCGTTAAATTGAGTTGAAGAATTCTACAATTCCCTTCAATTTGAGATTTACTTTGTTCAAGATTTCATCTTCAATTCCATTAATTCAAGTATTTCTTCTTTCCTATATTATTATGTCTTTTGATTATTTTGTTAATTTAATTATGAGTGAGTAGATTTATATTCTAGGGTTAGGTTAAACCCTAGTTATGAGTAATGCATGATTTTCCCCAATTCCTTATTTAATTAGATTAATTGCTTTGCTTATTGAATTGTGCTAATTTATCAATGTTAGGTTAGACGTAATTTGATATTGATTGAACCAAGTATCTTATTTATCAATGGAAGTTGAGATTAGATGGTTTGATTAAATTCAATAAGGGCATGAAATTTTCCATGGAAATAGGTTGGATGAGTTGCTAGGATTGTATGGATGTTGAGTTTAATGTCTCTAAATTGCAAGATACCATGGAAATAGGTTTGATTGGATTTTAGAGAAGCCATAAATACTCGGAAGGGGTTTATTGGTATTTTTAAGGGCACGTCCTTCCTTTGAGTATTATTATTTTGATTAATTGGGGTAGGAATTTATCTTTGCATTATTCATACTAGTGGTGATACTTAACTCTGGATGTTTTTATTAATTGAATTATTTCATCTTGATTCTTCTTGTTTATTTTGTTTAGAATTAGATTAGTTGAATATCACTATTGATTGGTTACTTGCTTAGTAGTTACTTGAGTCTAATTAATTAGTTGAACCATAGTCTCTTGGGATCCGACCCTTACTTGTCCGTCTACATAGTAGTGGTCTTGTTAGGTTATTTTTGTTAGGTACGCAACACGCCTATCAGAAAACCATGGAGGGCAAAGCAGCCCTCAACCTCATGGCCCTTTTTCTTGCAGTGCGAGCAAAAGAGCTTTGCTTTATCACGACGATCCACGATACCCTTCGAGCGAGCAGCAGAAACAGCGAAGGCGTGAGCATCCTTCGCCTCCTCTTTCGCGGCCTTACCCATAGCAATGACACACAACTCCTCCTCTTGGAGAAGAGCTTGATAGGCACGATTTAAATCAGCCACAGGGTGTTGAGACAACAAATTCGATCTTACTGACCCATACAAATCATCATCAACCCCAATTAAAAATTGATGTAACACCTCCTCATCTCTATCAAGAGCAATTTTTCCTGCAATGTCACACGAACACTGCCCACACACGCAACCATGAGGAGGCTTAAGACGCGTGAGCTCATCAAACAGCCCCATTAATTTGGTATAGTACTCCTCGATGGACATAGTTTTGGTTTGTTTGCAATGTGTGATTTTTGACCGTAATTGCTGCAATCTAGGACCATTAGAGACACAGAACCGTTTCTCCAAATAATCCCATAACTTTTTCGCCTCATCAAAATATGGTATACTCGCCGCAATCTTGGAGTCCATAGACCGCAAAATCCATGAAACCAGCATTGAGTTTACAGTTTCCCAATTGAGCAATTTCTGTTTCTCAGTCGGCTTTGCAATTGTTCCATCAACAAAGACGAATTTTTGACGAGACCGTAAGGACAACGTGATTTCCCTGGACCACGCCAAATAATTATCATTCTTCAAGATTACGTGAGTAATCAGATTTCCGGGTTGATCACCCGCACCAAGGTAGAATGGAGAAGAAGGATCAAGCTTTCCATCATCAGTCATGGTGAATAATTTCAATCGACAGTGTAAAAAAAATTTGTGTTTTTAGGGTTTAATTGTTAATTTGGCCTGATACCATGTCAAGAATGTGAATCCTTAGTTTGTATTTCAGTATAACCACGGTATTTATACAACCTAAAGTAAGGGCTTAACATAGCCCGTTAACAACTAAATACAATATATACGGGCCTGGCTTAACATATAATCAACATGAAGATTTAATCCTATGAACATGGTTAGGATAATGCCCTATGTAAGGGTATGATCTACTAACCTAGGGTTCTTTGAAGAAAAAAAAATGGAAATTTTGACATTTACTACCACCTAAAACACCTTGCTTTAGATTTGCTACCTAATTAATTTTTTTTTTTTTTTTTTTTTTTTTTTTTTTTTTTACTTTGCTACCACCCTAAACAGATGTTGTCAAAATTCACTACCACTTAACGGAATTCGTTAGGATTTCCATTAAGTTTATTAAAAAATTAAAAAAAATTAAAAGAAAATTAATAAAAAAAAAGAAAACAAAAACAAAACCAGCCACCCAAAACACCTTAGCCACCATCCCCCTCCTGTCGCCGGCACCACCTCCCCATGGTCCTCCACCTCGCCGTCGGAAAACTCCCCAAAAACCGCTCTTCCTCCTTCTCCTTCACCCACATTCTCCACTCTCATTACCCACAAGCTTAATTGAATTGAATTGGGGTTTGAGATTTGCTCAGATCGATTGGGGTTTTTTGCTGGGATTGAGGCGGGTTTTCGAGGGGAAGGGGCTGCGAAGGGGGCTGGGATCGCGAGGCCGGTGCCTTGCAAATTTGGGTTCGATTGCTAGGGTTCGAATGGGGCTGGGGTTGCGATTTTGGGTTCGATTGCTAGGGTTCGAACGGGGCTGGGGTTGCGAATTTGGGTTCGTTTTCTATGTGCGGCGGCTGGCGGTGGTTGGGATTGGGTGCCGATTGGTGGTAATGCAAGGGAACAGGGGAAATGGGTTGTAATTGATGGTGGTTGGCTGTGGTTTTGCTGCTGATTGGCGATTGTTGATGGTGGTTTGAGCGGCTGGGGTCGCAGCAGGGGATTTGGGAGCAGGTTGGGTGGTGGTTGCGGTGGGGTTGATGTTGAACAGTGACGGTGAGTGGGTGGTTGGGTGGTGGCTGGACGGTGGTTGGGTGGTGGTAAAGGAAATGCTAATGGTGTAAGACAAGTGGTAGTAATTTCTAACAAACTCTGTTTAGGGTGGTAGCAAAGTAAAAAAAAATTTAAATAGATAGCGAATCTGAAGCGTGGCGTTTTAGGTGGTAGAAAATGTCAAAATTTCCAAAAAAAATTGGTCAAAGCGAAACCAATTAGAACTTGGGAGTAGGAGTAGATAACAACAAACTAATATTTGGGTGCAAGACCGTCAACTCATGTCATAAATGAATTGTTGAAAACTCTAAACATTTATATCTCGTCTTAAAGATCCAATGAAATGCTACAAATATTCAAGTTAATTCTCTTTGATTCGCAAGTTGGAGTGCTATACATGGATATATGCTTTGATGAGGTTGAACTATTAAGAGAAAAAAAACGACGGTTGGTTTATGTGTGGTCTCCGATAGCATCATAGCAATTTTTTTTTTTTTTTTTTTTTTTTTTTTTTTTTTTTTTTTTTTTGAGGGGAAGCAATCAAATTACTCATATAACTATATAAGTGATAGCTATAATAAACACACAGTTATATGTCAAGAACTCAAGAATATAAGTGACATAATTACAAAAGAAAAAAAAAACAAGTGTCATTAAGCCGGAAATTAAAAAAAATAAAAAAAATAGTCTATACTTCATTAATTATCAAATTAAATCCTCATCTTTTTTACATTACCATATTATTTCACCACCCATTTTTGGGAACTATTTCGAAAAAGAGCAACCATGTAAAAAACAATACTCCTTCCGTTTTTAACTACTTGTTTAATTTCCTGATTTGGAAAATTTTTATAATATTTAATTCATTTCTCTCAACTAGTGGACTCAAGATAAATCACATTTTATTAATTTCATATTCTCCCTCTTCTAATTCCCTAAACTACTTTTGCTTTTTACAATTTTTTTATTCTTCAACCAACCCCACTACTTTCATATTTTTTTTACTTTCTCCAATTTCTCTTAAAATTCCGCGCATGGAGAAATGGAGCAAGTATTTAAAAACGGAAGGAGTAGCAGATGAAATAATTAGAGGTTGATGTAATAGAGTAATGACATTACTCCCACCTTGTATGTCATATCCCTGAGACCTGCGCCCTAAGGTATAAGGATCAAACATCATATGACTCATGTGAGGGATTTCCCTTATCTCCCCCCATATAATGATCAGCCCCTTTCTTCTTGATATTGGCTTATAATTGTTGATTAATTTATAAAAATGTCATGCTAACTACACAAAATTATTCATCTATTTATGATAAATTGGGCCTCTCCTTGCAATTGAAAACAAAGATGAGGACAAGATATTTATTGTGAAATTGATTTTTGGTGCACAAATTGACATTGATTTTTGACATTTGTAGATAACTACCTTGGCATATTGTGATTATGATGCTACTAGCCTACTAGCCACCCAAAGGTTTATGTTCAGTAATTCTGTATGATGTAGTTGTAGACTTGTAGTGATGTACTACAGTACTAGACCCTACTTGTCCACCCTAAATAAAGGGGTCAATATTTTAATGATTAAATCCATCTATAAAAAGAAATCGTCAATTTTTTAAAAAAAATTGTTAAAATTAATCAGCAGTTTTAGTGAAGCTGAAAAAAATGAAGGAAGAAATAAGAGTAGAGCTTCTACTGAATTCTAACAAAAATGGTAAGCTAGATGATGAAGAAGTGGGGCCAGCAGAAGCAGTTATGGTTAAAACGACGTCGTCGTCATCGATCACTCCAATGTTGGTTTTCTCCGCTTTCATTGCAGTGTTGGGTTCCTTTTCCTTTGGTTTCATTGTAAGTTCTGCTATCTTTACAAGTTACAACTATGCTCTTAATTAACTAACCGTGTTCTTCCTTGGCATGGCGCCATTCACCCATTGTGCCAACAGTGTCGATAGGCACGACCGTTGAGATGTCGGTCGTATTGGGATTGATCTTGTAGAGTTGTAGTAAGAAAATAACTCACGTGTGAATTGAAATTAATCATCCAAGACACGACCGGTGAGGCGGTGAGATGTCGGTCGTATTGGGCTTGAACTTGTAGAGTTGTAATAAGAAAATAACTCACATGTGATTTAAAACTAATCATCCCAGGCACGACCGGTGAGATGTCGGTCGACGGTCGTATTGGGCTTGCTCTTGTAGAGTTGTGGTAAGAAAATAAGTCACGTGTGAATTAAATTTAATCATCCCAGTATCATTCCACTGGGATGATTAAGGTTATGTATAGTGTTTACCTTATTAGATCTCAACCTCTTTCAAGAACTTACTACTTATTAGAATAATACAAGTACTACATGTATGCATTAGATCAAACTAGAAATAATTTTGATCAAATCTTCTTATTTGCATCTGTTTAATGTAGGTAGCATGACAATCGATGTTCTAATGTAGAAGAGTACATAACTACAGGCCTATTCTCATTGACTGAACTCAACTGAACTGAACTAACGTGAGCTGAGCTGCGCTGAACTTATTAATTAGTGATTTTTAACTAAGAATTAGTAATCTTTGATTATTTATCATTATACATATGTGTATATACAAAAATACATATTAAATATTTAAGAAAAATATATTATTATTATTATTATTATTTATTGATTATTATCATTATTATTAAAATTATTATTTATTGATTATTATTATTATTATTATCTATTGATTATTATTATTATTACTATTATTCTTATTTATTGATTATTATTATTATTATGTCTCAAAAACATACATACAACTTATTTTTTTTTATTTATTATTATTATTATTATTATTATGTAATAAGAGTTTAAAAGAATGATATTTTGGCTTTATATCATTAGCAATATCATTAGAGCTGAGTTGATCTGAACTGAATTTCAACATATGAGAACAGGCCCTACATACAAAGTATGCTTTTTTTGTTCGGAAAAATTACTTTAAATAATCCAACCTTTGCCCCATTCTCTCAAAATAAACCAACCTGTTGAATTAATCCAGAATAATCTAACCTTTATGCGGTTATACCCCTTCTTCCCAAACTGAACCAAAGTGACCTGTCACATAAACAACCGGTCATCTCTTTCTCTCTTCTTCCTCCCACCATTTGCCAATTGCCATCATCTTTATCCATTACCACCACCCAAAGCTCCTCCTGCTGCCCCTCTTATCCATCACCTCCATGCCACCACACACCAACCCCCTCACAGCTTCCCCTGCCATGGGGTTTCCATTGTGGGTGGGAATTGGAATTACGGTAGAGAAGGTTGGGGTTTGAACCGCCGGCTAAGGAGGGTGGGTTTGCGGGTAGTTTTGGGGGAAGGGGGGTGTTTTCCGGTGGGCTAGATGCGTTAGGGGGCTAAGGGGGTACGGTGGACTATGGTGGTGATGGGGGAATAGAGAGAAAGAAGGTGATGGGTGGTTTTTTTTTTATTTTTTACAACTCAAACTAAAAAAAAAAAGTAAATTAAAAAAAAACCAATTATAAAGTGCCACGTAGCACGTATTACCGGTTGTACCGGATAGGTGACCTGCAAGGTGTGATATGGGAAGATGGAGATAAAAGGTTGGATCCAAAGGTTGGTTTATTTTGGGAGAATGGAGCAAAGGTTGGATTATTTAAAGTAATTTTTCGTTTTTATGTATAGTCAATGTTAACTCAAAACAAAAAATGAGATAAAAACTTATCAAATGAGTTGCCATTAGATTCGTATTATTGTAGTTTTTCTTCCCAAGGGGGTTTTGGGGTTTTGTAATATTCAAGTATGAAATTCTCATAATTTTGTAAACTAAAAAGACAAAGATATTCAACACTAGATATACGGTAATATAAAAAAATAAGATCTGATTGGGTCTGATATGATTGTTTCTGAAATAAGTTGATATCAACTCAAATAAGTTCAACATATATAATGAGGGATAGCTCAAGTGGTTAAAGCTTTCTTCCTAGGTGTGTAGGTGATCCTAACTTCTTAAGATTTGATGGTCAAAATTAGTTTATAATTAGTGAAAAAGTCAAACGTGTTTATTATCATGAACGGAAGGAGAATAAAGCTAGGATGGGTTAATGACTTAGGCCCAAGCGCCCAACCCAAACAAGAACCGTAGCCCACCATGTACCGGGTTATTCGTAGGGGACAAACAGATTCAAGACATACTCTAACACTATTATTTTGGGACCAACTATGTCTCAATTATAGTTGAGATACTTTGTGCCATCTTTCATTGATGTAGTGGCTAACAGATGGGATATTCATCACCTGTGCAAGCTGAGATCATAGAGGAACTTGATCTTTCAACAGCTCAGGTATGACTACTTTGACTCTTTCTTTCAATGTATACCAAATAACAAAGTATTATTGCTAATGTTCTGCTTCTATATGTTTGTATGTGTTTGTCTAGTATTCTCTCTTCGGATCAATGGTTTCTGTTGGAGCAGCATTGGGTTCAGTAGTGTGTGGCAAGTTAACAGATTATCTAGGCCGAAGACATGTAAGTTTTATCTTATTATGTTCTGTTTTCGCGATGTTACAACTCTGGATTTGTTCTGTTTTCTTGATCACTTGGCATTTGATAAGGCAGGTACTACAGCTAACTAGCCTATTTTCGATATTTGGCTGGTTTGTGATATCAGTAAGCCAGGTTCTTTTTCTTTCTCTAGTGCTTAATCACATATCAACTTATTTCATTAAATCAAAAATCTGGTTTATGTTGTGATTTCAACAATCCTTTATTCTGATAAAAGGGTGCAAGGCTGCTTGACCTGGGTAGATGGATGCTCGGTTTTACTTCAAGCATTTCAGCATTTGCTGTAAGCAAGAAATTCTGCCTTCCATCTAATAATATTAATGTCACATAGTTCACGATTCATGCATCGTAATGATTTCTCAGATTCCAGTATATGTAGCAGAATTTACTCCTAAAGATCTTCGAGGAGGGTTTGTGATTCTACATTTGGTAATGTTCAATTCTGACAAGCTGTCAACATGCATGATGTATTATATAATTTAAATTTTTATTTCTGCTAAACTTTGCCTTATCATATCCTGTTTCAGTTGATGATAACAGTTGGTGTATCAGCAACATATCTCATAGGATTAGTCACCTCTTGGCGTACTTTATCTCTGATTGGTAATTGCTGTGTTTATACATGTACCATTGTACCTCACTTCAGTCATTACTATTCTGAAATTTCTCTGATAGTTTGAACACCATGTTCCAGGGATTATTCCGAGTCTTATACAAATAGTTGGTTTATGCTTCATTCCAGAATCTCCTAGATGGCTGGTAAGTATAAGGCATGTTCCTTCCATTTCCTGTTATAATCTCTAACCACTGATAAGATATGTTTCACCACAGCTGATGATGAGTAAAAACAAGGAGTTCGAAACAGCTTTACAGTGTTTTAGGGGAAGTTTTGTTGATATCTCTCAGGAAGCAGATGATATAAGGGTAACAGATTTTTTATCCACGGTCTAAACTTCAAATGTTCACACGGGAATAGTTGGTTGTATGACATGGTGAAATGTCTGTCAATTTTTGTGAAGGAATCTACTAAAGCCCTACATCAAATGGAAAAAGTTAGCATCATACAACTATTTCAGAGGAAATATGCATATGCGCACACAGTATGCTTTAACAATTCGATCATGAACTTGTACTTTGTAGGTTTTTCACACTTCATTAGCTAATTGAGGATAATATGCATTAATTTTAGGTGGGAATTGGTCTCTCAATGTTCGCTTCCTTTGTTGGTTTAAGCGGAATCATCTTCTATGCCAGCTCTATATTTGAATCAGCTGGTCAGTTAACACCTTTTAGCTCCATATTTCATAAACTTCTCCATAATAGTACTTCCTCCGTCCCATATTTGACATTCCACTAATCCACTTACCTTCTTGTAATATATCGAATTAAAAACTTTCTGTCTTCTTTTTCTATTTTTACTTTCTCTGTAATATTAATGTTATCTCTCAGTTCTGATACTTCTCATACTAAAATTTTCATTTACTATGGACATGTTCTTCTTAATCTCTGCTCCATTTAGAAGTGGGAAGTTAAATATCTAAGACAGAATAGTTACTCCATTAAAGTTGATTCTAGTATTGGTGTTGAGCAGGATTTTCAGCTAAAGTGGGCACAACATCACTGGCTTTTTTCCAGGTATTCGATATCTGATTAATTTCAACTGCTAATTAATTAGTAATTGAAGTTGCTTTGAATTAAAAGTGACGAAGTATATTTTTTTTTGCAGCTTCCAAGTATGGCATTGGCTATAATTTCGATGGATAAATTTGGGAGGCGCCCTCTTATGATGGTTAGAACAATGAGCTAATAGTCAAGTTTAAATAAATCATAAAATCTACATTTCATAAATTAAGATCAAGAGATCATAACTTGCAGATTTCAGCAACTGGTCTTTTCTTAGGTTGCTCACTGACAGGACTTGCATTTCTGTTTCAGGTTAGCTTTAACTACTAAATATTTTTGTTGCCACACAATTTTTCCAAGGTTTACCAAAGTGATTGACTCTATGATATCGTTTGTTGTTCAATCAGGAGCATCAATTGCTGGGCGGTTTCAGTCCTTATATTGCGCTTATTGGCATATTGGTAACAGAACTGATCAAAGTGCTGCACTAGTAGTGTTGTTTTTTTTTCTTTGATCAATGAATCAAAGCTTAACTTATAATCATTACACACAACATGAAACGCAGATACAATTGTCGTTACCTTATATAGCATATAGTCATGCATATATATATATAGAGCCACTGAATTGTATTAAGAGCAGTTTACTGAGTCTGATAAGATCCATGTTTCTGCAGACTTATGTTGCTTCATTTCCCATAGGCATAGGCGGAGGATCTTCTGTTATTATTTCTGAGGTATGACTACTTCAACCTCTGAATTATAGTTTTCAAGTGCATAAGATAGCAAGATGAAGTTTTCGCGGTTTAATTAGTAATAAACTAGATAAAATTATTGATTCGGTGAATGTTACAATCAGATATACCCCTTGAACATAAAAGGGACAGCAGGCAGTATTGTTCATGTAATAGCCAATCTATCATCATGGATTGTTTCTTATACATTTAACTTCTCAATGGAATGGAGTTCTTCAGGTAAACGCCCTCTCCTTTGATCTTTAGCTCTCATTTTTAAGTTTTAAACATTCACGCGATGATATCATCTGCATTGCTGTAGGAACTTTCTTTGTATTGGCCGGTGTTTGTGTGTTACTGATAATATTTGTGGCAAAATTGGTGCCGGAGACCAAGGGGAGAACACTTGAAGAAATTCATATGGCAATGAGTGATGCTTGGCAATGATGTGATTCAGTCCAAGCTTTAAATACATTAATAATTATATTAATCATTACGTACATACGCATATATAGTTCAAATTTGTGTTGTAAACTTAAAAGAGAATGTAAAAGTGCATGCAAAGGTTGATTATAAATCAATAAGTAATGGTAATGAACTCTTCTAATCTCTCCATATTTGTTAAGCTCTAGTTGTTAATAATGACTTAAGATTATGTTCTCACATTGTAGATGAAGAGGAAGGCGACGAACATATTAATCTTTCCGATATCTTTAATTTCGCCTAATAGGCTGTTATCAATTAGGATGCAATCTTCAATGCTTGTAAAAAACAATACCCCATCTGTTTATACTTCACTAAATTTCAAATTAAATCCTCTTCTTTTTTACATTATCAGATCATTTCACCACCCCTTTTTGGGAACTATTTCGAAAAAGAGCATCCAAGTAAAAAACAATACCCCATCTGTTTTTAAATACTTGCTCTATTTCCTTATTTGGAAAACTTTTACAATATTTAATTCATTTCTCTCAACTAGTGAAACCAAGATAAATCATTTTTTATTAATTTCGTATACTCCTCCAATTCCCTAAACTACTTTTGCTTTTTACAATTTTTTATAAATTTTTACTTTCTCCAATTTCTCTTAAAACTAAGTACATGGAAAAATAGAGTAAGTATTTAAAAACGGAGGGAGTAACAGAGGAAATAATTTGAGGTTGAGGTGATAGAGTAATGTTAGTACTCCTACCTTGTATGTCCTATCCCTGAGATCTAGTAGGGATCAAACATCATATGTCTCATTTGAGGGATTTCCATTATCTCCCCCCTTATAATGATCAACCCCTTTCTCATACTAATTAGTAATTACACAAAATTATCGATTTATTTATGGTAAATTGGGCCTCTCCTTGCCAGCATGCAAGAATTTTGAAAAGGAAATTGAAACCAAAGATGAGGACAAGATATTTATTGTGAAATTGAAATTCTTTATCTATTTTGGGCGCACAAATTGACATTGATTTTTGACATTTGTAGTTAACTACCTTGGCATATTGTGATTGTGATTTTACTAGCCTACTAGCCACCCAAACTAAAACTACCTAACTTGTTAAGAACTTATTCATTAATTCAGGACATGTTCTCTTCACCTGAAACAAGTATATCTGGTCTGATTTGATTTGAATTTTTCTGATTAGGTCTGATTTAATTTGATTCAATAATTTGACTAAATTTTGACCGTGTTTTAATATCAATTTATAAAGATTAATATCATCAAAATGGATCTGGTTAGATTCATTTTATTATGAACTTTTCAAATATATAATTTTCATAATTTTTTTTAATACATAATTCACGATATTTAGCAATAAGTAAATGATAATTAAAAGATCTGATCTGAATGTTTCTGATTTAGTCTGATTTAATCTGAATTTATTAAAATAAGTTAAAGAAAACAAGTCTTAGTGTGATGCAGTGATATACTACAGTCTATACTCTAGTCCTGTAGTATAAAGGGGTCCAATACTTTAATGATTAAATTGATCTATAAAAAGAAATCGACACTCTTTTTGTTTTTTTAAAAAAATTGTTAAAATTTTTCAGCAGTTTGTGAAGCTGAAAAAAATGAAGGAAGAAATAAGAGTAGAGCTTCTACTGAATTCTAACAATAATGGTAAGCTAGATGTTGATGATGTTGGGCCAGCAGAAGCAGTTATGGTTAAAACGACGTCGTCGTCATCGATTACTCCAATGTTGGTTTTCTCCGCTTTCATTGCAGTGTTGGGTTCTTTTTCCTTTGGTTT
Source organism: Chenopodium album (assembly GCF_948465745.1). Classification (NCBI taxonomy): domain Eukaryota; kingdom Viridiplantae; phylum Streptophyta; class Magnoliopsida; order Caryophyllales; family Amaranthaceae; genus Chenopodium; species Chenopodium album. The sequence goes on from NC_137855.1 coordinate 8,010,653, forward strand.
CATTGTAAGTTATGCTATCTTTGCAACCATGCTCTTAATTAACTAACCGTGTTCTTCCTTGGCATGGCGCCATTGGCCCATTGTGTCAACAGTGTCGATAGGCACGACCGGTGAGATGTCGGTCGTATTGGGCTTGATCTTGTAGAGTTGTAGTAAGAATATAACTCACGTGTGAATTGAAATTAATCATCCCTGGCACGACCGGTGATATGTCGGTCGTATTAGGCTTGATCTTATAAAGTAAATAACTCACGTGTGAATTGAAATTAATCATCCCAGTATCATCTCACTGGGATGATTAAGGTTATGTATAGTGTTTGCCTTATTAGATCTCAACCTCTTTCAAGAACATACTACTTATTAAAATGATACAAGCACTACTTTAGATCAAACTAGAAATAATATTGATCAAATCTTCTTATTCGCATTTGTGTAATGTAGCTAGCATGACAATCAATGTTTTAATGTAGAAGAGTACATAACTACATATGTATAGTCAAAGTTCACTTAAAAAAAAATGAGATAAAAACTTATCAAATGAGTTATTAGATTCATACTTCGTATTATTGTAGTTTTACCCCTCAAGAGGGGTTTTGGGGGTATTGTACTTTTTAAATATGAAATTTTCATAATTTTTTAAACTATGAAAATAAAGATATTCAACAATTGTTTTTGAAATAAGTTGATATCAACTCAAATAAGTTCAATATGAAGAGTGAGGGATAGCTCAAGTGGTTAAAGCCTCCCTCTCGGATTAAGTGATCTTAAGATTGATTCTCATCACTCGCTTTTGGTTAAAGGCTTATAGCATAGTCTCCATTTAAGATTATCTATTCGAATCTAATTCATGGAATTCAAAAAGTTGCCTCATTCGAGATAAGTTGTATTTATTATCAATTTTATGGAAAGTAGCCAAAGTAAATTATACTTCATTCGTCCTTGAATAATTGAGACACAGTTAAATTTATCACATATGTTAATGCACTAGTTTGTCCATAGATAAAGATTAAATGTTGATTAAAAAATGTAAATAAAATTCATACATTGAAACTTTGTATCAAAAATTACCTAGCTAATTAACAATATATTTCATGATAATCTTATTTATATGTTACTAAAAATTGATGGTCAAAGTTATACGTAGTATATAATTAGTGAAAAAGTCAAATGTGTTTATAATCATGAACGGAGGGAGAATAAAATTAGGACGGGTTAATGACTTAGGCCCTAGCCCCCAACCATAGACCCAAACATGAAACCGTAGCCCACCATGTACCAGGTTGTTCGTTGGGGACAAACCGATTCAAGACATACTCTAACACTATTATTTTAGGACCAATAACTATATCTCAATTCCGGTGAAAGATACTTTGTGCCATCTTTCATTGATGTAGTGGCTAACAGATGGGATATTCATCACCTGTGCAAGCTGAGATCATAGAGGAACTTGATCTTTCAACAGCTCAGGTATGACTACTTTGACTCTTTCTTTCTAATAGAGTATAAAACATATTTCTGATCTTCAATAATAGGATCGGTTTATATACTCTATCACGTCCTCTCAAATGAGAGCTTTGGGCTTGAAATGTTGATGTACTAATGTAGGAATATGTTTTATACTCTATCACATTCAATGTGCTCCAAATAACAAAGTATTATTGCTAATGTTCTGCTTCTACATGTTTGTATGTGTTTGTCTAGTATTCTCTCTTTGGATCAATGGTTTCTGTTGGAGCAGCATTGGGTTCAGTAGTGTGTGGCAAGTTAACAGATTATCTAGGCCGAAGACATGTAAGTTATATCTTATATGTTCTGTTTTCGTGATGTTACAAAACTCCAGATTTATTCTGTTTTCTTGATCACTTGGCATTTGATAAGTCAGGTTCTACAACTAACTAGCCTATTTTCGATATTTGGCTGGTTTGTGATATCAGTAAGCCAGGTTCTTTTTCTTTCTCTAGTGCTTAATCAAATATCAACTTATTTCATTAAATTAAAAATCTGGTTTATGTTGTGATTTCAACAATCCTTTATTCTGATAAAAGGGTGCAAGGCTGCTTGACCTGGGTAGATGGATGCTCGGTTTTACTTCAAGCATTTCAGGATTTGCTGTAAGCAAGAACTTCTGCCTTCCATCTAATAATGATTTCACATAGTTCACGATTCATGTTCGTAATGGTTTTTCAGATTCCAGTATATGTAGCAGAATTTACTCCTAAAGATCTTCGAGGAGGGTTTGTGATTCTACATGTGGTAATGATCAATTCTGACAAGCTGTCAACATGTATGATGCATTATATAATTTAAATTTGTATTTCTGCTGAACTTTGCCTTATCATATCCTGTTTCAGTTAATGGTAACAGTTGGTGTATCAGCAACATATCTCATAGGATTAGTCACCTCTTGGCGTACTTTATCTCTGATTGGTAATTTCTGTGTTTATACATGTACCATTCTACCTTACTTCAGTCATTACTATTCTGAAATTTCTCTGACAGTTTGAACATCATGTTCCAGGGATTATTCCGAGTCTTGTACAAATAGTTGGTTTATGCTTCATTCCAGAATCTCCTAGATGGCTGGTAAGTATAAGGCATGTTCCTTCCATTTCCTGTTATAATCTCTAACCACTGATAAGATGATGATTTAAGATATGTTTCACCACAGCTGATGATGAGTAAAAACAAGGAGTTCGAAACAGCTTTACAGTGTTTTAGGGGAGGTTTTGTTGATATCTCTCAGGAAGCAGATGATATAAGGGTAACAGATTTTTAATCCACGGTCTAAACTTCAAATGTTCACACGGAAATAGTTGGTTGTATGACATGGTGAAATGTCTGTCAATTTTTGTGAAGGAATCTACTAAAGCCCTACATCAAATGGAAAAAGTTAGCATCATACAACTATTTCAGAGGAAATATGCATATGCGCACACAGTAAGCTTTAATAATTCGATCATGAACTTGTATTTTGTGGGTTTTTCACACATCATTAGCTAATTGAGGATAATATGCATTAATTTTAGGTGGGAATTGGTCTCGCAATGTTCGCTTCCTTTGTTGGTTTAAACGGAATCATCTTCTATGCCAGCTCTATATTTGAATCAGCTGGTCAGTTAACACCTTATAGCTCCATATTTCATAAACTTCTCCATTATAGTACTTCCTCCGTCCCACATTTGACATTCCACTTACCTTCTTCAAATGTATCGAATTAAAAACTTTCTGTCTTCTTTTTTTATTTTTACTTTCTTTGTAATATTAATGTGATGCTTCTCATACTGAAATTTTCATTTAGTTTCGACATGTTCTTCTTAATCTCTTTTCCATTTAGAAATGGGAGAGAGTAAGGTATAACCCAAGTGGTTAGAGATCCCCTCTCGGTTCCAAGAGATCTTGGGATCGATTCTCATCACCCGCCCTTATGCCTCTCTTAACACCAAACATAAAAAAAAAAAAATAAAAAAAAAATCTAAGACAGAATAGTTACTCCCTTAAAGTTGATTCTAGTATTGGTGTTGAGCAGGATTTTCAGCTAAAGTGGGCACAACAGCACTGGCTTTTTGCCAGGTATTTGATTTCTGATTAATTTCAAATTCTAATTATTAGTATTAGTAATTGAAGTTGCTCTGAATTGAAAGTGACAAAGTATCTTTTTTTTGCAGCTTCCAAGTATGGCATTGGCTATAATTTCGATGGATAAATTTGGGAGGCGCCCTCTTATGATGGTTAGAACAATGAGCTAATAGTCAAGTTTAAATACATCAGAAAATCTACATTTCATAAATTAAGATCAAGAGATCATAACTTGCAGATTTCAGCAACTGGTCTTTTCTTAGGTTGCTCACTGACAGGACTTGCATTTCTGTTTCAGGTTAGCTTTAACTACTTGACATTTTTGTTGCCACAATTTTTCTGAATTTAACCAAAATGATTGACTCTATGATATGATATTGTTTATTTTTCAATCAGGAGCATCAATTGCTGGGCGGTTTCAGTCCTTATATTGCGCTTATTGGCATATTGGTAACGGAACTAATCAAAGTGCTGCACTAGTGTTGTTCTTTTGCTTTGATCAATGAATCAAAGCTTAACTTATAATCATTACACACATGAAACGCAGACACAATTGTCGTTACCTAATATAGCATATAGTCATGCATTTATATATATAGAGCCACTGAATTGTATTAAGAGCAGTTTGCTCAGTCTGATAAGATCCTTGTTTCTGCAGACCTATGTTGCTTTATATCCCATAGGCGTAGGCGGAGGATCTGCTGTTATTATTTCTGAGGTATGACTACTTCCAGCTCTGAATTACAGTTTTCAAGTGCATAAAATAGCAAGATGAAGTTTTCGTGATTTAATTAGTAATAAATGGATAGATGAAAATATTGATTCAAAGAATGTTACAATCAGATATACCCCTTGAACATAAAAGGGACAGCAGGCAGTATTGTTCATGTAATAGCCAATCTATCATCATGGATTGTTTCTTATACATTTAACTCTTCAATGGAATGGAGTTCTTCAGGTAAACGCCCTCTCCTTTGATCTTTAGCTCTCATTTTTAAGTTTTAAACATTCACGCGATGATATCATCTGCATTGCTGTAGGAACTTTCTTTGTATTGGCCGGTGTTTGTGTGTTACTGATAATATTTGTGGCAAAATTGGTGCCGGAGACCAAGGGGAGAACACTTGAAGAAATTCATATGGCAATGAGTGATGCTTGGCACAATGATGTGATTCAGTCCAAGCTTTAAATACATTAATAATTATATTAATCATTACGTACATATGCATATATAGTTCAAATTTGTGTTGTAAACTTAAAAGGGAATGTAATTGTGCATGCAAAGGTTGATTATAAATCAATAAGTAATGGTAAAGAACTCTTCCAATATCTCCATATTTGTTAAGCTCTAGTTGTTAATAATGACTTAAGATTATGTTCTCACATTGTAGATGAAGAGGAAGGCGACGAACATATTAATCTTTCCGATATCTTTAATTTCACCTAATCAATTAGGATGCAATCTTCAATGCTTGTATGCGGTTAAGGGCTCATTTGTTGAACACTCATTAATGATTTATACTTAAAGGAAAAAAAAAGTCACGAGTCTTGTTAGTTTCGTCTCAAGTAATATATAGTTTCATAACATCAAATTTTTTTAATTAATATATGTAGTATATACATACTATCAATAACTAGAGATATATGTGATTAAAATAACGCATTGACAAATGTGAAATAAGAAGCGTATTGACTGAAAAAATCAGAGCTAGTATTTCAGTAAATTCCAATGATGATTAATGATTACAGATTACTTGTACCATAAGTTTTACGGAATTGGATTCATCAATGTGAGGACAAGATATAATTGTGAACAAATGCGTATAATGCGTTACAGTTAGTTAGTTATAGCCACAAACAACACCTAACTTGTTAGAAAGATCCAGTATTCCAGTGGTCCACCAGACAATTATAACTGATGAGAACATCTTTCAATAATTTATTATTTCATACCCCAAATTTAGTAACTTCCAATTCTTCTAAATAATTAAAAATAAAAAAATAAAAAAGTAAATAATAAAAAAATTAACAGAACATCAGTTTCAGACTCTGAAAAAAAAAAATGAAGGAAGAAATACGAAAACAGCTCTTAGAGCATGCTGATATAAATGAAAAGAGAGGTGATGAAGCTGATGGTACAGATACAGAAGAAGCAGCAATGGATTCGACGTTGTCGTTGATCACTCCAATGCTGCTTCTCTCTGCTTTCATTGCAGTTTTGGGTTCATTTTCTTGTGGTTTTATTGTAAGTTTTGTTATCTTTGTAATTACGGTTTTATTATAAATAGGCATGATCCATGAACAGTTATTCGTGTTGTTACATGTCCCCTTGTCCGGGGGCAGGGCATGACACGACACTACACGACTTATGAACTTGGTTTTGTGCTATGAATATAATACACGCGTGAGTTGGGATTATTGATTGTCACACATGTAAGAATGAGGATGAGTTATACAAGTATATGTCTAATAGATTTTATTAGATCAGTTGATGCAATTGGCCTGGTACAAATTTTGTTTAATGAAATAGAGATATCTATACTTTTTGTTTATCATGTGCTTGATATTTCCCTAAATGTGGGTTGTTAATCCAACATACATATATTTTGATGTAGTCTAAATTGGTATTGAAACTATATGAATGTTCAAACTTTATTGATGGAATTTAGAAAGGCCTATTATTTTGGGACGACTGAAATATCATTTCTGGTGAAACGTACAATCTTTCATCGGAGTAGTGGCTAACAGGTGGGATATACATCACCAGTGCAAGCTGAGATCATGATGAAACTTGATCTTTCAACAGCCCAGGTATACACTACTTGGACAAAATTTAACATTAATGTATCTTTCATATATAAGAGACTTAGACAATTCATGTAATATACTCCTAATTTATTTAGTCCTCATATAAAATTTTGTATGTGTTTATCCAGTATTCTCTCTTTGGATCAATGGTTCCTATAGGAGGGGCATTAGGTTCTGTAGTATGTGGCAAGTTAACGGATTATCTAGGTCGAAAACATGTAAGCTTTATCCTATTATGTTCTGATTTAACAATGTTACAACTTGGGATTGACTCTGATTTCTTAATAAACTTTGCTTTTGGCAAGGCAGGTACTGCAACTAACTTCTGTAGTTTACATCTTTGGTTGGTCTGCTATATCAGTTAGCCAGGTTTTTTCATTCTCCTATGTCTTTGGTTTAATTTCAATTAAAATGTACATTGAATAAAATGTCTGATTGAAGTTATTATGAAATCCATTATCCTGATGCAAGGGTGCAAGGCTGCTCGACTTGGGTAGATTGATGTTGGGTGTTACTTCGGGCATTTCAGGATATGCTGTAAGTAGAAAACCCTTCAATTCATTCAATTCTGATCATATATTATATATTATGAAATTGCAATACATGCATCATAATGTTATCTCAGATTCCAGTGTATATAGCAGAATTTACTCCCAAAGATCTTCGAGGAGGGTTTGTGATTCTCCATGTGGTAAATGATAGATACTGAAATAACTAGCACATGTCTTTACTTTAATTAAAATTGTATTTTTACTCTTTCTATTTTATAATCTTGCCTTTTGAATGTCCTGTTTCAGTTAATGATAACAGTCGGAGTATCAACAGCATTTCTCATAGGACAAGTCACCTCTTGGCGTACCTTATCTCTGATCGGTACTTTCTATGTTTCCTGATGTATCTCAGTCCAGATCATTCAGTCCTGAATTTTTTTGACAGTTTAAATTTAATGTTTCAGGTATTATCCCTGGTCTTGTACAGATAGTTGGTTTATTCTTCATTCCAGAATCTCCTAGATGGCTGGTAATGCGTGTTCATTTATTTCCTTTGCTAGTAACCATTAACCTTTGTAGGGTTATGATCTAAGATATGCTTCAGGACAGATGATGATGAGCAAAAACAAGGAGTTCGAAGCATCCTTACAGTGTCTTAGGGGAGATTTTGTCGATGTCTCTCAGGAAGCAGCTGATATAAGGGTAACAGATTTTAATCACAGTCTATAGCTCAAATGTTTACTTGGAAATATTTGTTGTATGACATGATGAAATGTGTCTTACTTTTTGTGAAGAAATCTGCTAAAGCCCTTCATCAAATGAAAAAAGTTAGCATCGTACAATTATTTCAGAGGCAATATGCTTATGCACTCACAGTAAGCTTCAAACATATTATGAACTTTTACTTTTTTTCGGTATTGTTCAATGTGCATTACTAAGCTATTGGCTGACTGTGTGACAACATGCTTGGAATTTAGGTAGGAATCGGTCTTTCAGCACTTTCTGCCCTTGTTGGTTTAAACGGGATCATATTCTATGCTAGTTCTATCTTCAATTCAGCCGGTTAGTTAGCCACTAAAAGCTTCATAATCTAAAAACTAACTCTCAATTGTACATCCTCTGTCCCATTTTAACTTCCCACCACCTCTTTAAGAATGCACTAAAAAACTATAATATATGTTTCCTTTACAAAATTAAATTCTTTCTTCACTATTTCTTTCACTATCCTGTATCATTTCTATTTTGCTTAGAAGTGGGAAGTTAGCTATGCTGGGACGGATAGTGTATCTAAGACATAATAATTCAAACATTGAAGGTTTATTCTGTTACATTGGTTTTGAGCAGGATTTTCCGAAAAATTGGGAACTATGGCACTGGCCTTATTCCAGGTACTTGAACTTTGATAGATTTTAGCTACTAATCTAAGTGTATCGGTAACTGATGTAAATCTGAAAGTAACAAACAATCTTCTGTTTGCAGCTCCCAAGTGTGGCTTTTGGTATAATTTTGATGGATAAATGTGGGAGGCGGCCTCTTATTATGGTTAGTATAATGAACAATGTATCAAGTTTTTGTTACTTAATCATTAAGATCATGAACTCATCATGACTTGCAGGTTTCAGCAGCCGGTCTTTGCTTAGGTTGTTCACTGACAGGGCTCGCATTTCTGTTTAATGTATGCTATCACTACTGCTTTCATTGCCAAAAATGTCTCACTTTTTTACCATTATTATTTACTCTCTTTATTGCTTATCGTTTACTCAGGACCATCACTTGCTGGGTGATTTCAGTCCTTACATCGCGCTTATTGGCATACTGGTAACTCAAAGCACTGAATTTGCTTTATAATTGTTATTGTTGCTGCTGCTGTTGTGTGTTTCTAATCAATAATCAGGCGCATCTTATGGTCATTGCTCACTAAATGACTTGCTACTATGATTACCAGTTTACCACTACCTTATAGGCTTATAATCTTATACTTATACTTCGTATCTAAGATGGATCATGGACTAATGAGCTAACTGTATTACTTATAAGAGCGCGTTGTTGGTAAAGTCTGATTGAAAACTTCTGTAGGTCTATGTTGCTCTATATCCAATTGGTATAGGTGGAGGATCTGCTATAATTATTTCCGAGGTATGATTATTTCCAGATTTGAATTAATAGTCATTAGTAATATGGATTTATGGGCTAATAACTTAAATAAATGCTACTATATGTACTTTCAGATATTTCCCCTGAACATAAAATGGTCAGCAGGCAGTATTGCTGCTGTAGTAACCAACCTATCATCATGGATTGTTTCGTATGCTTTTAACTATTCTATGGAATGGAGTTCCTCAGGTAAATGCTCCATCCCTTTTCGTTATATTATTTACTAATCATTTCCTTACCTTACACTCGAAAAATTGCCTGCATTGTCTTAGGGACATTTTTCGTGTTAGCGGGTGTTTGTGTGTTTACACTGATGTTTGTGGCGAAGCTGGTGCCAGAGACAAAGGGAAAGACTCTTGAAGAAGTTCATATGTCAATGAGTGATGCTTGGCAATGATGTAACATGTACTTTAATTAGCTAAAGTTCAATTACTTTCATCAGATCTCCAAGTATAGTTCAAATTTCATTTGTAAAAAAAAAAAAAAAAAAAAAAAAAAAAAAAAAAAAAAAAAGAAAAAGAAAATGAATTGAACATAGAAAGATTGATGATGAATTATGCACTATCATGGTTGTATTTAGTTTGCTATGATAAAAAAAAGCGTGTCGTCTCTTTTTTTTTTTTTACTTTTTTTTTTTAACAAGAGTGACTAAAAAATAAAAGAACAACAAGCACAACTCAGAAAGACAAAAACAAATTAAAATCCTACACTGTCGAGCCTTTTTAGCCAACCAGTGAGCAGGTTCCTCGTCTCTTATCTATTGAATCAACTAATGTGCGGCCCGAGCGTTGCACTGGATTACCACTTTGATTAAATTGTTTTTTTATGAAATATATTATTATCGATTAGGTATGTTATGCCTAAATGTTAAACATAATGTTACTAATTAATAAAGAGTATAGAAAGATAATTTTTAACACTATTGTTTGAGAAATGTTGATTTTATTCCTTTTAAATTTTTTTTTTTTTTTTCAAACTGCTTATCTTGTCTTTCCTTTTTAATTGGTGCATGTCAATTATAGTTATATTTATATGTATAGATGACATCAATTGTTATTGGCTAAGTGGTAAGGAATTAGATTTTGTTTCCTTAAGGTCTGGTGTTCGAAACCCATCAAAAGCTTTATAGTCATTAAATGATGATGTGACACAATGTTATGAGAGGGAAATGACATGACACATAAACGATTTTAGGAACGTTTTATGAGAATGGAAATAGAGGTGGATGGGATCATGGGAATTGTGGCAATGCTTTATACTGCTTATTATCCCTTCAACTTTGAGGTTTGCTACTTTCACTACTCTGTGATTTATAGGAAGAATTGATTGAATTCCTAAACATTCCTTAATTTGGATGATTCAAACATCTTACGTAAACATATCATATATCCTACATACAATAAAAATAAAGTTAAAAAAAAAACATCTACCGAACTCGAACTTGAAGTATGCAATTCATAGGAAAAGAAAGTGCCCTTCTACAATTATTCTCAAACTAAACTAATCTCAAATGAATTTCACTTAAAAAGTTAAAAGTCATTGATGATTTTTGTCAATGAAACCTTCAAGACTACAAAACAATATTATAGCTAGTCTCCATTGTAAAAAAATAAAATAAAAAATTATCAGAGTTTTTTTAGTGCGGCAGGGTTACTTGTATTTTGGGTTACTTGTTTCTGGAGTTACTTGTATTCCGAGGTTACTTGTATGATTTACTTGTATGAATTACTTGAATGGGTTGAGTAACACCTACAAGTAACCCCGGACCAAAACCTCATACCAAACCAATAACACCCTACAAGTAACCACTGACCAAAACCAGTAACACTCATACAAGTAACCCCTACAAGTAACCTCTGACAAAGTCAGTAACACCCATACAAGTAACACCTACAATAACACCATACAAGTAACCCTTGCCGTACCATGTGGCCAGCCGCATACAAAAATTTGCAAAAAATTATAGCTAGTCCCTTCGATCCAGTTGTGTCAACTAAGATTCTTCCCAAACTAAAACAAAGAGGAAAATTACGTCAACCTACTTACTAATACTCCCTCTGTTTTTTTTTTTTTTATATGCATCACTTTGAGAATTGTAGTATTCACATATCGTGGTTGATTTAATTTTTTCACCTCTAAACAATAAATAAATGTTATTATATAATATTATTAGATTTGTCATAATGTCTAGTTTCATAATGTAATTTTATTATAATTTTTACTAATGCATAATTAATGATATTATTGATCAAAATAACGTTTTGACAAATGTGACGGTCAAACTGATACATATAAAAAAAACAGAGGGAGTAGTTACTAAGCACTAACTACGTGAGTTCTGAGCTGTGTGAAGACTATTAATCTTGTCCACGATCCAATATCTAATGGCATGTATGTAATAGTTGTTTTAAATTCTTTAAAAAAATAGTCATTTTAAATTGATTTATTTATTGTAACTTATCATTGGAATACTTTATAAATACTCCCTTTGTTTTTTTTTTTTATCACTTTTTATTTTTGGACATCTTTTCTTATTTTTTATGGAGTATATACCTTGCATTGGTTATATTACTCATATGTCCCAATCATATGTTTTCACTTTCTACAATTTTTAATTCTATAACAAATTTCTACTCTATTTTACTCAATTCTTTAAAGCACAAGTTGATCAAATTATAACACTTAAAAAAACGGAGGGAATAGTTTAAAATACTAACGTGGCAAAGCAAACTATAATTGGCATTGGAATTCTCTTAGCAAACCACGTCTCTTTACTTTAATTTATAAAGTTGAAAAGCAAAAACAAAGGTATCAACAATGAAGGAAGAATTAAGAGTCCAACTCCTCCTAAATGCTAACAACACCAACACTAATCATCAACTTCATACTAATCATCACCATAAACTAAATGAAGTTGATGATGGAAAACCATGGCAAGCTGCAGCAATGTCGTCGTTGTCGTCGTCGTCGTCGTCGTCGTCCATCACTCCTACGCTGCTTCTCTCCGTGTTCGTTGCTGTTTTGGGTTCATTTTCCTGTGGCTTTACTGTAAGCCTATTTATCCCAACTTTAATTTATTTGATTCTAATTGGAGATTATTCTAGATGAAGAAGATGTATGTATGTTTGTATCATTATGTATCTTGAATTCTTGATCATTTGAGACTTGAGAATTGTTATACTCCCTCCATTACATACCGCAACAAAGGGGTATCATTGGGTATTTTTATTTTCATATATTGCAATTTGCAAACCATGTGCACAATTTTTTTTTTTTTTTTTTATAATTATTATTATTATGTTTTTATGAGACAATCAATATTATTATTATTTTTTTTGTTAATAATATTGATTGTCTCATAGTTAGTAAGAGCATGTGAGGAACTGAGGATTATTTTTTTTCCGTTTCGCTAAGGAGTCCAGGATGGTTGTGTGGGTAGTTGAGTTAAAAATTGCACAATTATTTTACTTTTTGCTTTTTGTTTATTTATTTTTTAAAGTTTATGCTAGGAAACAAAGGCTAATAAGGCCCTGTTCTCTTACGTTGAAATTCAGTTTAGCTCAACTCAGCTCAACTCCTAATTTCCTTCTCTTATAAAATATTCAGTTCAGCTCAGCTCAGCTCAGTCAATGAGAATAAGCCCTAAGTGGCTTTAGTGGGTATGTAGATCAAAATTTTGAAATTTATTTATTTTATATATATATATATATATATATATATATATATATATATATATATATATATATATATATATATATATATATATATATATATATATATATATATATATATATATATATATATATATATATATATATTTGTAGGTATATTTTTTATGAGATTATATTTTGATTGATTGATTGATTAATTGATCAAATTTTTAAATGGTATTAGCTAATCATCTCAATGTCACTTAAATGTTCATTCATTATTAATGTAAATAATTTACATTAATTTACATTATTAATGTAAATTATTTACAATTTACATTATTAATGTAAATTATTTACATTAATTTACATTATTAATGTAAATTATTTACATTAATGTAAATAATTTACATTAATAATGAAATTATTTACATTATTAATGTAAATAATTTCCAATGATACACTATATACATATAATTTATCTGTAAAAAGCACACTATAATATAATATTGATCTAGAACAAAAAAAACCTAACAACTAGTTATGAGCTAATTATCTCAATGTCACTTAAATTTGCACTCACTATTAATGTACCTAACAAATTGTTACCAAACAAGGCCTACGTTTGATTGATCTTTATATTTAATAGTAGTTTAATGAAAAAAAATAAAATCTTAGGGCGGCACATAAGAAGCTAAAAGTGGAAAATTATTAAGCTAAATGCAAGGGATCAGCCCAAGCATGGTATCCGTTAGACTTAGGCAAGAAGGCCCCAGAATACTAACAATTGATGAGAGGGATGTTGTTAAGAAATCAGTTTTGGGGAAAGGGTACAGTAGTTATTCATGAATAAAGTAGTTATTGAGTTTGATATTTTGATTCACTTTGCTAGTAGCTTCTAGACCTAGCAAATGGGTCATTTCGGGTCGGGCATGGGTCGGGTCAAGTTCGGGTGGGGTCGGGTCATTTCGGGTTGATTTCGGGTCGACTAATAATCGGGTCGGGTCGGGTATCGGGTCAACACTTCGTTCGGGTCGAGTTCGGGTCGGGTCAAGTTTGGGTCGGGTCAGTTCGGGTTGGGTCAATTTTCGAGTCAGGTCAGTTTGAGTCGAGTCAATTTTCGGGTCCAATTTTCAGGTCAACTTCGGGTGATGCATTGGGTTACACATTACAAATAAATAAATAAAAATATTAAGCCAATTTGATTGCGGTTTTTTTTTCTATTTCGGTTTGCTAAGGTCAAGTCTTTAGCTTAAATAGATTCTGGTCATTTCAGGTATAAGATAATTTTGATTCGGGTCACTTTGGGTTTCGAGTCTATTTGGGTCAATTATTTAATTCAAGTTAAAGGTTGGGTCAACTTCAGGTCGGGTCATTTCGGGTCTTGGGTCAACTTCGGGTCGGGTCATTTCGGGTCTTGGGTCAACTTTGGGTCGGGTCATCTTGAGTCGGGTCGATTCGAGTCAGGTCATTTCGAGTTTCGGGTCAAGGTCGGGTCAGATCCACTTTGGGTTGGGTATGGGTCGGGTCGGGTTGATTCGGGTTTTGGGTCAATTTCGGGTCACTGGTTTCGGGTCATTCGGGTCGGGTCATCGGGTCTGGGTCAGGATTGCCAGTTCTAGTAGCTTCTAGAGTTTGTTGGATAATTTTTGGGTATTAATAGGAGATGGGGGTGAGGGGGAATGTATGCTGAAAATATTGTTAAGCTTTTGCTTAGTTTTGGAGAGCTGCTCTTCCTCTCGAATGAAGAGTGATTGTATTGTTGGATTACTCTGATCATCAATACAAATATCAGTTACTTAGCTAATTTTCTGCTAAATCATCTTCCTAATCTCTCTGATCTGAGCTAATTCCTAGCACTAAATATCATCATGAAGGAACTTGACCTTATAACATAATGCAGATGGCATATTCATCACCGGTGCAAGCTCAAATCATGAAGGAACTTAACCTTTCAACAGCAGATGTATGCACTTCTTCATCCTTTGATCCTTTCATTAATCATTACCTAGTTGATCATTCTTGGCTTCGACAACGTACACTGTTCTGTTACAACATTTCTGTGCTCTGTAACTATGTACTAAATGTCTTTTGTGCAGTATTCACTCTTTGGATCAATCCTTAATTTTGGAGGAATATTTGGGGCTATAGTATGTGGTTGGTTAGCAGACTATTTAGGTCGGAAACATGTAAGTTAAATAGTATTAGTGTTAAAATTAGTATGGTTGATTTCAATTTTGGATTAAATTAGTCCTGTTTCTAAATTCCACTTTTAATGGCATTCTATGAGGCAGGTCCTAAGACTAACTGTCTTAATTTATATCTTCGGATGGTTATCTATAGCAACAGGCCAGGTTCTTTCATAAGGCATCACCTTTTTTACTTTGATTTACATTAAATTTCTGATTAAGTTGTAAATTGTAATTAGTTTGATTTTCTGATTTCCTTATCAAAGAGTGCTTGGTTGCTTGACTTGGGTCGATGGTTGCTGGGATTTTCAATGATCATTGGAAACTATGCTGTAAGCACGTAATCCTGCATTTCATCTTAATCTAACTTCGAGCACCAACTTGTAAACTTAATAGCATATTGCCTACATTTCTGTTACCTGTATCAGGTTCCGGTATATATAGCTGAATTTGCACAAAAAAATCTTCGAGGAGGGTTTGTAAGCCTCCATGCGGTAGATGATCTGTACTCTCAGTACAATTCTTGTTTATACTTGCATTTATCAGTACTTCTGCTTGGATTTTTTTAACCTTGTCTTATTATCCTGGTTTAGTTAATGACAGCAGTTGGAGCATCATCAGTTTTTCTCACTGGACTAGTCATCTCTTGGCGTACTTTAGCTTTCATTGGTAATTGATTTAGTGTTTCTTGATGTATCTCATTTCAGTTCTTGGAGTCTTCGGAAGTTCTCTGATGCCATATTACCAATGTTTCAGGAACTATTCCGAGTCTTGTACAAATAGTTGGTCTATTCTTCATTCCAGAATCTCCTAGGTGGCTGGTAATGGCATTTACAAACCAAGTTCTTGCTAGTAATTAACCACTTCTCAAATGACAGTAAGTATTTGTTTTGCAGTTGATGAAGAGTAAAAACACTGCATTTGAAACAGCCTTACAGCAACTTAGAGGAGGTTCTGTTGTGAACGAAGCAGCTGACTTAAGGGTAAAGTGCATTCTATAGTTCAATGATAGACATCCCTCGGAAGAACTTATTGTATGGAATCTAATGAAATGCACTGTTTGATTCGGTGTGAAGGAGAGTATTGAAGCCCTTCATCAAATGGAAAAAGTTAGTTTCCTACAACTATTTCAAAAGAAATATGCTTACACACTCACGGTAAGCTTGAAACAAACTTTTTACTCCTACGACTAGTATCTTTCCCATGTATAAATGTTGTTACACTATGCCAAGATATAACACTATACTTCAAATTACCTATTTGTGTACTTTCTATTCACTTCATAGCAATTAAATGTAACACTCTTTCTGAACATCTTTTATATAATTGTCTTTTAACAACGACCTAGAAAATACTTTGTACATATTATGCTGAACTGCAAAAAAACCAGTCATTCACTGATTTTGGATGATGTGGAAGTGATGCAGGTCGGAATGGGCCTTGCAGCACTTCAAGGCCTTGTTGGTGTGAATGGAATCTTATTCTATGCGAGTTCTATATTCGAATTAGCTGGTCAGTTACCAGCTTATATATGTCACCATATCTATATGAACAAACCAACTCTTCTATATGCCTCAGACAAACATTTCTGATGATGGTTCTGTCACTGCTGCACAGGATTTTCAGCAACAGTGGGAACCATAACACTAGCCTTAATTCAGGTACTCGAATGTGTGTCTGCCCACACTAACGATCAAAGCAACCCTTTTACTTCTAAATTATATGTAGATTTCAGAACGAATCTGATCTCCCAATGAATTCCAGCCATTACTCATATTTTAGTATATATAATTTAATTTCTGGTTTGCAGCTTCCAAGTGTGGGTTTAGGTGTACTTTTGATGGATAAATATGGAAGACGGGCCCTTCTTATGGTTAGAACAGTGAATAAACCAAGTTTGGTTGTGATAATATATATGTTGATCATGTCTCGTAAACTTCATCATGAAATATGTTTCAGGTTTCAGTTCCTGGGCTCTGCTTAGGTTGCTGTCTAGCAGGCCTTTCATTTGTATTTCAGGTTTGGTGATTTGATTTCGTTATTTCTTCTTATAACCACATTTTTCATAGAGTTTTGTCGTTATGATTTACAGTAATGATAAAATGATGTTAATTTTTAATCAGGAGCATCGCTTGCTGGATGGCAGCAGTTCATACATGGCTCTTACTGGCCTATTGGTACTTCATTCATCCCCACAGGCCACAGCTTTGAATTTGGACTAAACTATTTCGAGTGCATTATAACGTAACAACCTGTTTATTTTACATATAATACCTGTTTATTGAATGCAGCTTTATATTGCTTCATACCCAGTAGGCATGGGTGGTGCGGCTTCTGTTATACTCTCAGAGGTATGCTCACTTCAGTATAATAAAGCATGACAATACGTCCTAATGAAGGTAGCAACTATCTAATTAGTTGAATGACTAATGGATTAATGAACTTCTTTCAGATATACCCGTTAAACATAAAAGGATTAGCAGGGAGTATTTGTTCTGTAGTATTATGTTTAGCAGGATGGATTGTTTCTTACACTTTTAACTTTCTTATGGAATGGAGTTCTTCAGGTTAAGCTGCTTTCGATTCTGCTTGATTTCATTTTTTTTTTCTTTTCTCTTTGCTTTCGAATATATATATTTTCACACAAATGTATCAACTGCATTTTGATTTAATTCAGGAATGTTTTTCATACTGGCGGGTATAAGTGCATTTACACTGGTTTTCGTGGCAAAATTGGTTCCGGAGACAAAGGGAAAAACACTTGAAGAGATTCATGCTTCAACAAGTAATGTTTGGAAATGATGGAGAAACTGCATTCTATGTAGTTGCAGTTCAATTATCAGTCCCATTTTTTGGGTGTTAATTAATGAATTAAGGTTAAATTTTTGTGTAAATAAAAAATAAAAAGAAAATGCAAACTTGCAAATCCAAGTATATCAATTTCCCAAAATTTCCCTGGATGGTGTAATACTGTAATGTGTTTCTTGTGCAGCCAAGGCACAAGCAATATTGATAGTTATATTTATAAGGTCTGAACTTAAATTGATTTATTGTATCAAATTTATCTAACCTTAATTTATTAGAACTCGATTCAGTTTCAAGTTAGTTGACCTACCTATACAGGTCGATGCTCATTTAGCCCGATTGCAGCATGCCAATTTGAGATGTTGGTTTAAATAAGACTGGGTCGGGTTAAGTTTGCTATTTGTATACTTTGTTAAGTCAAGTCATACTCGGTTTGGGTCAGTTCAATCTAGGTAAGTATTTAACAGTTTGAGGTATCATTTCAGTTCAAGTAAATTTGAAATTGGGTCATTTTTTTGATATAGCTATTTTGGGCCGAACAAGTTATTTTCTGATTTTGGGTCTGGTCCATTTCAGTATAATTGACATTTCTTTTTTTCTTTTTTTAAATCATTTTTTTTTTTGTGGGGAAGATTTATCATTTAATAAGTTGGAGATTAAAAAGTTTGGATATTTTGACAATAGCCACTTATTGTTGTCATTTTAGAAATTGTCATCTAGATATATTTTTTAATTTTACTGTTTTTACTATTCTAACAATTTTTTAAACATCAAATTTTCTCACCAGCTATCATTAATATAGCTAGTTGATTTCTCATTAAACGTAATGGGAAGAAAATCACTTATGAATGGACACAATTTCAACATTGAAAATTTATTTATATTCTTTGGATTACTTAACTTCTACTCTGTAATTATTATCTTGTTTATTATCTTGTCAAAAAAAAAAAAAAAAAAAAAAAAAAAAAGAAAGTTGAAGCGTTAGCAGCATTTTTCATCAGACACTCACATACACACATCCAGGCGTACTTTAGCATTTTTTATTTTTTTTGGTCTAATAATACTAGTATAGGTTAAATTTTAGCACATGATTCACATGCACACCAAATATTTGTTTGTTAATCTTTTTAATAAATGGGCTTGGCCCTCTTCTGCATAAAAAAATAGAAAAAAAAAAAAAAGAAAATTGGTTGTTTGGTGATTGGATTGCTTTCAAGGCCCACATATATTTAAGCTGCCAACGATTAGTACTGTAGGTCTGTAGCCTACACGTCCCTCACCCATAATTCCAAAAATAATTATCATCGGGTGTATAATACATTTATGAGTATTTTGTTTATGATTTTTTAAATTAATCATCAAATGAAATACAAAAACTAACATTAAATTTATTGGGTATATGCATATCTGGATGTATACAAAAAATTTCAAAGTCGAACTAGTGAATGAACACTTCAACTTCGACTTCTCCAATTAACTATTTAATTAATTATAATTTTAATTAGGCGTATTACTCGTGGATTATAAAATACTGTAGTAAATTAGTAACAGGGTTAGTTAGACGAGTAATTTGAACAAGTCAACGCATAAATAGAAGTATTGTCTAATTGGACTCATTTCTCAATAATTGGATGGGAGGATTATGGGGCCCATCCACGTCATCTTCTTATCCAACCTGGCAATGTAATTCTCATGCGATATTATTATACGTAGTATATATTTTGATTGTCTTTTTTGTTTGCTTTACAGGCCAGGTACGAAAAACTTTTAGTGGAGCTAAATTATAATTAATGTGACAATAAGTTATACAAAGCATGAAGTAATTGATTAAAGTTGGGCATGAGTAATATGAGGACTGATTAAGCATGATAAGAAAATGGACTCAACATAAATTTCACACATGCCAAACATGTCTTTAGGAGTTAAGAGACACGCCAGTGGATCACGAAATGTACATATGTACATTCTTTTCAGAATTTTACAAAAGCATGATGAGCTAGATTGTACACCAATTTATTAATTTCTGATCTACTTATATAAGGAAATAAAAATTATAAATGGGTATATGTTTGTATGATACGACAAGTGAGTCACATTATACATGAGCTTCTGTCATGAAATACTAGCACAAGTTCGATATGACGTAACTTGTTCTCAATCGATTTTGAATTTTTAAATGTAACATTTAAATAAATTGTAAATAGATGGAATACGTTTATACAGAGTGACTCAAGTTTTTCCATAATTAGAAATAGTGATTTGTTGGGGTGGGTGTGTTTAAGAAATTTAAAAAAATTACTTTGTCGATTAGAGATTCCCCTCAAAATAATAAATCATAAATGTTTTTTTTTTAGGACAAGAAATCTTAATTAATTATTAAAGATAACTTCAATGATCACAATAAATTATTATTACTATTAATGAATGGTAGTTAGACAAAGAAATAAACAGCACAAAATCATGTCAGAAATTTCATTTTCTACTTTGTTACTAGTATAAAATGGGACTCATCGAAAATGATATTTGAACCTTATTATATATCCAGTACCTAGTCTACCCACCAACTCACCAATGGTCTCTTTCCTCTTCTCTTCTTCAATTCCTTCCATTTAACATAAGTATATGGAATAATATTCTTTACCACTCATCAATCATTTTCTCTCTCTCTTTGTTTTTCTCTCTCTTTATATTCATTGACAGCTAAATTATCCAAGATCAAATAATGGAGAAAAGCCACAGTAGAAAGAATCAACACCGAGAAAGACTACTCTTGAAGTTAGAGGATGGCGCCACCAAAGATGTTTATAATGACGGTGGCGCCACCCCCGTTCTTTTATTCAGCGTTTTCATTGCCGTTTGTGGCTCTCTCGTTTGTGGTTGTGCTGTGAGTTATTCTTCCTTTTCACTTTACTCTTTTTTAGGCCGCGTTGTCCAAGATCACCATGTCATTTGTTATCGGTCACTTTATATAATAACCTTAGGATCACTTTCTATTTTTGGACATGTCATGTCACAGTAATTAAAAGAAGATATATGTCACAAATGTTGCACTACATCTCATTTGATGTTCGAAAAATTGTTAGTCGTCCTATTGGGGGATGATCAACAATTGAATTCGTAATTTTCAATTTGTTAGACGTTTAGGTCGTAATAAATGATGGTAATGATAATGAAAAATATCACTCCGAATTACTAAATATGTTAATATCGGGGAAATTTTTCTGACAGGTGAATTTTTTAATCATTTTTTACTTCCAACTTGTCAACTTGGGGATTATTAAGCGAAAAACAAAATTAGTTGTACAAAGATTTTGAGCAAATTTCTGGGTTACTTTGTTGACCTTCATATAGTTTGTAAGTTGCACGTCTAGCCAAATTAATGCAAAGAATAGGTAATTAACCTTGATTAATATTCTGATATATCTGGAGCCACTGGATTTAATATGTAACCATATTGCTGTCTTTTTAGCAAATTAGAATAAGCTCAATAATATTTTTTTGAAAGAAATAAGCTCAATAATTATAATATAGAAAATCATCTGCAGGCTGCCCAAGTTATGTTATGTTACGCCATGATTGTCATCATGTCATCCATTTAAGTCAAATTGTAATAATATTAGTAATTAATTCTAATAATTGAGAGTTGAAATTATTGACAAATTTTATCTTTTCATTTTCATGGATTAGATTATTAGATTCAAATATAAAATAATTAATTTATTTCTTCTCAAAAAAAAAAAATAAAAAAAAAAATAAATAAATTTATTGGTCCAATGGTCCCTGGTCTCTTCGGGTGGTACTTTGAATGACCGTGGTTGTCGTTGTGGTTGTGGCCGTGTATGACCTATGGTGGTACCTTAAATGACTAAAGATATTGCATACTTGTGACAGACTGACAATTGGGATGTGCAGAATTTTGTAACACATTGATTATGTTGCTAGTAGCTTTTTTAGTTACAGTCCGTTTGTATGTGTTGTGTTACTTTCAATAAAATCTTAAAAAAGATAAGCTGGATATTTAGTTGGCTAATCTAGTTTTTCGCTGTTATGAATAGATGGGCTATAGCTCCCCTGTACAATCTGGAATCATTGCTGACTTGAAACTCTCAACAGCTGATGTAAGTTGCTTTGTTTACGCTTTCTAATCTTAATTACGGAGTACTTTGTATATATTAGTTACACTTTTCTACTTACAGTACGTTTTATGGTGTATTTTTTAATTTGATGGCCTTAATGATTTTCCACAGTATTCCCTCTTTGGATCAATGTTGACTGTTGGAGGTTTATTAGGCTCACTAGTCTGTGGTAAACTTACAGATTACTTTGGTCGTCGAGGAGTAAGTTCTTGTTCTTTTTAACCTTTTTCGAGCATGATTAACATTCAAATGGAGCTTACACTTATCAATATTGGTTGTTTGGGTGCAGACTATGGGTTTATCTGACATACTCTACCTCACTGGGTGGGTTGCAATCGCATTCTCTAAGGTTTTTCCCTAGACAATTAATTCAGGATAATAATTTTTTCGAGTTTTTCTAGTTGCTAAGTTTCTATTCCCTAGAAATCTGACTTTTTGTCGGTGTATATTTGAAGGATGCTTGGTCACTTGATGTTGGTAGACTATCTGTGGGTTGTGCTATGGGACTTACTGTTTATGTGGTAATTATTTCTAAGCACATGTTTTTAATACTTTTATGACTTAGTTGTTATTCAAACTACGTTGTATGCTGAGATTACTATATTGATTAAGCAAAGTCATGTGCCACAACAGGTTCCGGTGTACATAGCAGAGATTACACCAAGAAATCTTCGTGGAGGATCTGTGCTTCTTCATCAGGTAAAGATAATGCACTTACAAATCGACACTATTTAGTACTTACGATTTATTAGAATAAAGTGTACCAAATTATGTCCAAACTTCAGTTTTTACTCCTTAGTCACAAGTTGTAATATATGCCCTCATATTTCAGTTGATGTTGTGCTGCGGAATAGCTCTAGCTTACATCTTGGGACTTGTAACAAGTTGGCGCGTCTTATCTTTGATTGGTAACTTCATTATTTCTGTTATATTGTTTGTACAAGCTTTATCACTTCCATTGGGATGGCCATATATATCCAAGCTTCATTAAAATGATAATTGTTAATTTCAAGCATGAACTGTTTCAGGTGCTGTTCCGTGCATCATACAGTTTTTGGGCTTATTCTTCATTCCAGAGTCTCCTAGGTGGTTGGTAAGTCGCAATCAGATTTTTTAGTGCGTAATTGATCACTTACAGCTGGTTGAAGACATAAAAAATAGAAAATTAAGCTGTGAAACCCCTGTTCTTGCAGGTAAAGGTTGGTCATGACAAAGGCTGTGAGTCTACTTTACGAAGACTTAGGGGAAAGAAATTCGATATAGCTCACGAAGCAGCTCAAATCAAAGTAATACACATTCTTCAATATAGTAATAGTGGACTTAAACTACTCGGTCTAATTGTATGTAAGATTTTAACATTATATATCTTGCAGGACTGTGCTGAAACTATTGATCATGTCTCACAAGATAGCTTCTTCAACGTGTTCCAAATGAAGTATGCTTTTGCACTTACAATAAGTCTTGGGCTCATGGCACTAGCATCATTTGGTGGAACAAATGGGATTTTGTTCTATGCAACTACAACATTTGAATCAGCCGGGGTTTCAAGCAAATTGGGTACCATAGCAATGGCTCTCATCCAGGTAAAACAGGATACATTCTGACAATGAGCATTATCAGTGATAAATATATAACACTCTCCTTTCTTCTGCTAAAAGTTTTTTTTATTCTGCTATTAAACTCTGCAGCTTCCCCCCACTTTTTTGGGTGTATTTTTGATGGATAAAAGTGGAAGACGACCACTTCTGCTGGTGAGTATGCTATGTGATACAACATTTACATAATACTTCGTAGTAATTATCTTGTGTGTCCTTGGAAGGTGTTTTGACCGAGGTCTGTTGCTGTTGTTGTTGTTATAGTTTTCTGTTACTGGAATGGGAACAGCTTGTCTATCAGTGGCGATGTCTTTCTTGATGAAGGTTTGTTTCAATGCATATGCTTTCGTACATAAATATCTGCAAACTGAACTTATTTCTGATTATAGCTCTTTGGTTCTTCTTTCTTAGCTGAATTAACTTATTTGTTGTTTGTGTGTGTGTACGCGTTTGTTTTCTGAGCAGGATTATGGATGGATGCCACACTTCAGTCCCTATTTAGCACTATTTGGCATTCTGGTAAATCAAATTACTCTATCTAAAACTAAACTTAACCCGAAATTGAATGACACTATGTTAACCTGAATGAGAACTGATCTAGACCGAATCAAAAAACAATTTGACTAATACTCGATTGCATGATTCTACTACAGATTTTCTCAGCAGCATACCCTGTAGGAATGGGAGGGATACCATTTATTATAATGTCAGAGGTAGACATTCTTCTCCTCTTGGTTTCTATAGTTTTTTCCTACATTTGTTTCTTAAATTCATTGCAACAGAATTTATAAACTACTAGTATGTTTTTGCAGATATTTCCAATCAATGTAAAAGGGGCTGCTGGAAGCTTAGCGACTATAGTCAGCTGGTCGAGTGCTTGGGTTGTCTCTTACTCATTTAACTTCATGATGGATTGGAGTTCATCAGGTGAACATTCTTTGCTCGGTTTTTTCAAAATAAAGACTAAAATCTGATCGCCTCAACTGATTGTTTGATAACTTTAAAACAATGGTGCCTATACCCTTGAATATTGTTCAGCTCACCTAATTCCACTCTTGGAAATAATAAACGAGACTCCACGTAAATTAAAACCTTGCAAAATTGAATCGACTTGAACTTATCGGCCCTTACCTAAATTTCACCAAAAATCAAACAACCTAGATGGTCTGACATAAAAACAAAAATACTCCGAAGTAAGTTTGTTGGCACCCGGCAATAGAGCCCAGAGTGACCTAACTTGAAATTGAGTCAACTGATCCATTTGCCATCTATAATGCCCTGAATTACACTCATTTGGAACTGGGGAAGTAATAAAAGGTTTACTTTTTTATCATGTTTCTCAACGTATAAATCATCTAAATATCTCATAACATCCATATGAGTATATTTGTTTCTTAAACAAAATAGAAATTGTGAATATTGTCAAAAATCAAAGCGTATTCACTAATTTAAAAACGTGCAAAAAATTGCTTATGTAATTAGTATCTGGTTATAAATGCCACGCAAAACTGGATCTGCAAGGCTGAGAGTAACTGCCTAATTGTCTATGACTTATTTAGTGGGCCCATTGGCCCACTATCTTTAAAGCTACTCCTGGGCCCAATTCTTTAATACTCCTGGGCCCATTGGCCCATCTGGTCATCTTGTCCAGCAATCTATGCAGTGACCATAGTACATCTATGTGTTAGTATAGTTGTTAACCAAACAAGCACTTAATATAGTACGTAATACTTAACGTGACATGTTTGATTTTCAGGCACATTCTTCATATTTACAAGTATCAATGTATTGGCTTTGATATTTGTGGCAAAACTTGTTCCGGAGACCAAGGGACGTACATTGGAGGAAATACAAGAATCACTCACTCATACTCTGTATTAGAAATGTACAAGATATATATAGGAGAATATACATGTACATAGTCTATTCTATTTATTCTATTATACTAAGTACGTACTAGTTAATCTTAGGTTTGTCTCACAATTTGGTTGGAGAATTACGGTATATATACATATATACTGTTTATCTTACGGTCTTACCTATATAAAAAGTAAAGAGTGAGTATCTAGGAGGATATATTTGTAATAATACTTTAAGAGAAGATTATTAGGTTTTTTCTATAGTGTGCCTTTATATTTTTAAATATTTACGCGTTATACACCTACGGAGTACTTCTAAAGAAACTCAATGATATCCACTTTGTTTTTGAAGCGTTTTAATGATGCCTTAACATTATCTTTTTCTTCATAAAATTGGTTAAGAAGATATTCATACGCTCTACAACTTTGTATCGTTCAGTTTCTGATCAAGAGTGAATTAATAATGAAGCGTTAAACAATAATCATCAACTAAAAGTGATTAATGTTAACATTATAGTAAGGTAAGCTGTAAGTAAGCGAGTTGCCAATCCACAAGATATCATCAACTGGAAAAAAAAAATAAAAAAAATAAAAAATAAAAATAAAAAATTGAGAACCAAGTTATACTTTACGTACTATGGGAGTATGGGGTGCTACAAATATGTAATTTACTTTATTTCATTACTTTTATTATTTTTTATAGCGATAAGAAAATCGCAACTAAGGGCCTGTTCTCATTGACTGAACTCAGCTGAACTGAAATGAACTGAACTGAACTGAACTGAAATGAATATTTTATAAGAGAAGGAAATTAGGAGCTGAATTGAACTGAACTGAACTGAACTGAATTGAACTGAATTGAGCTGAACTGAACTGAACTCAGCTGAACTGAACTGAATTTCAACGTAAGAGAACAGGCCCTTCAGATTATTCAATTCAATTCAATTCAGTTCAATTCTTAATATCCTTCTCTCATAAAATATTCAGTTCAATTCAATTCAGTTCTTAATATCCTTCTCTCATAAAATATTCAGTTCAACTCAGTTCAGTCAATCAAAACAGACCCCAAAACAATACTGTAATTAATTACCTGAACTTATTTTTTTTTCTAGTTTGATCTATAATAAATAATAAGATATTGTTAAAAACTTAAAAATAAGGCAAATCAACCATAGCATCAGCATTATTACAGATTTACAGTGAAAAACCATTTTAAGTATTGATCCAACCTTTGTAGTTTGTACGCATATTTGTGGAAGGATTATTTAAGAGGTTAAACATTAATGTACATGCTATCAACACTCTCATGATAGGTTGTTTAGCTTCGTTTAAACCGCTTATGCGTACCACTGCATGAAACGAGCATGCATAGCACACTGCAGTCCAACAGACGAATCAATTGGTGCACCCCTGAGTTCTTCAAGGTAATTAACACCAAGAACGTGAAATTGAAATTAACATCCAAACAAGAGAGTTTGCCCCCCTCTTTTTCACATCCTTTCTTTTCCTTCCATTTTCATATATCCAAACAAAGTGTAAGAGTGCTTTTCTTTCACAATAGATTAGACTATAAAGAAATTGATTCTTTTTGCAATCCGATAAATACTACATTCTGCATCCAGCACTCAAGAAAAGAGGTACTACTAACATTGACTACTCTCTCCTAATAAGTTTAGATAAGATAAAATAAGGACTAAGCTAATAAGTAGATAAGTTAATATAAGGATTAATAATAGGCTTTAGATCAGAGTTAATTAGCTAGCTTAAATAAGATGAGTTAAAACACCTTATGTAAGGCCCAATAAGTGATTAAAGGTTAAAAAAATACTTGATATATATAGGAAAAGTGTTATTATTTTCAAATGAGTTAAAAACAAAGTCTAATCAGCTTACTAATGAGATAAGTAAAAATTCAAGTAAAGAGAACACTATCTTGCGGTAACTTGGTTAGACATATTTTGTTGAAATTAGTGAATAAAAGTATTTGACAAGAAAATATATCCTTATATTAAGCCATTTTAGGGGGAAGCAAAGTTTTGACCCTTCATCACTTACTTTTTGGTTCGTTTATCATATGATTCTTATGGGCATACTTGTAATTAACTACTAGTACTATCCTCCCTACCCCCCCCCCCCCCCCTCCCCCTCTAAATTTTGTAAGTATACAACACATGTCAAAAATTTAGAATAGTCCTAAACAATATAAAAGAAATTCAAATGTATTAACTATTACATCATGTTTGTTTAGGGGGATAAATAAAGAGGGATAGGGATATTAACATTCTATGTTTGTTTCTAAGGATTGGGATTAGAGAGAGGGATGGGACAAGGATTAAATCATCTCTTATCCCTCAATTTCTATACCTAGGGTTGGAAAAAGAATGAGGGATAGGGATTATTAATTAAAATGACACTTATGCCCTTAATGGAGAGAAAAAAGGACAAAGATAGGGTTAGTATGGTATATTCGTAACTTTGTTACTTATTCTACTTTTATCCCTACCTTATATCAAACAAAGGATAACACTATCTGATTCCTATCCCACCCAAAATTCTCTATCCTTATCCTATCCTCTTATCCTTCTTATCCCTATCCCACATACCAAACGCCCCGTTAAGGAATGGTCAACATAGTCAAAGGTTTAAAGTTTTAAACTGATGGTTATATTAAAGTAAGAATTGGTTTTATATTCTATCAAAAAAACTTATTAGTAAATTTTTCATTTATCATTGTTGGGCTTCGTTCTCTTCACTTTAAAAAAATAATATTAAGTAAAAATAAGTTCAGTTCAGTAAAAATAATTTCAGTTCAGTAAAAATAAGTTCAGTACAATAAAATTCAGTTTTCTTAAAGAAAAATTATAATAGAAAATCAGTAAAAATAATTTCAGTTCAACAAAAATAATTTCATTTCAGTTAAAATAATTTAAATTCAACAAATATAATTTTGGTTCAGTAAAAATAATTTCAGTTTAGCAAAAATAAAATAAAGAGAATGGGGCTGGTTAATAAGCTCAAATGTAGGAAATCTATTTTGATTGTGTTTGATCTTTATTACTTAAAAAAAAATCCAAAAAAAGGTGTAATCAATTCTGATACACTTCACACACTTAAAAAAAAGGTAAGAATCATTAATTCAACAAAAAAAAAAAAAAAAAGTATGAATCATCTCTTATATAAATATTATATAATCATTCATCAAACAAATTGTTTATTTGCAAAAAAATGACGTATAATATGGAGTGGAAGACGAACCAAATGGAAGAGAAAGAACAACCGTTGATTGAAATACATGAAGAATTTGAATCAACGGCTGGCGGAAAATGCGAGGGTGGTGTAACGTTTGCTCTCTTTTTCAGTATCTTCATTGCTGTTTCTGGTTCTTTCACTTGTGGTCTTGCTGTAAGTTTTATTTATTTATTTATTTTTAAAAAAAAAATTAAAAATTTTGTTTAAAATATATTCTAAATTTAAAATGATAATTCTTACAAGCATGATATAACTGAAGATTACATTTAGAATTTTTGCATGTTAATTATGACATTAGGAGCATATACTTCAAATTTTTTGCTAGTCATTTTATGTGTTAACTTTTTTTGAAACCAATGTGTTAACTAAAGTTTGTCGTTAAAAGAGGTGAAAAATGAGTCGTTCGATTGATTGGGTTTATTATCTCAACTCGATTCGATAATGCGGGTTGTTTAGCTTATTTAACTTAAGTTTGATATCGAAATTTTGGATTTTGATGTGATGAGATGAGATGATGTGGGTGATTATGATATCATGCAAATGCAACAACATAATCGACCGACTATTTTTTGAAGGTTTTCTATCAATTCATCATTTATTAATAATTAGTAGTATATGTTTAATTTAATTAAATGTAGCCACTAAACTGGAAATCCGTGTTTATGTTGCATTATTAAATATGTAATTTAAATTAGGTATTGTGTAAATGACTAAATGTGTTTAGTTGATGCATTAATCTCTATATATTTATTATTTTTTTTTTAATTTTATTTTTTTATTTTATTTTTTTTTGGTGAAATGCATTAATCTCTAACTAGCCTTTTGGCCCGTTCGATGCACGGGTTCTTACCTAAGTTATTTCATATGTAGGTATGTTTTTCAATAGTTGAAACTTTTGATATGAAATACGAAGTAATTGTTTCACTGCTAAAACTTAAAGGGAAAAAAAAAATGAGGGTAGAACTATGGAAAAAGATAATGAAATTTAGTTACGTATATATACATGAAGATTGTAGGATATGAAATGACATATTAGTTTAAGTTATGTTTTAAGTCTAGGAATTAAAAAGACAATTTTTATATAATTCAATTCATATGTTTATGTGAAGTATATTAATTGGTTCAACTTTATTTTATTATGAGGGAAATGAAACACTTCATTTTCTTAATTGAATTTATTATTTTTTTTTTTAATTTTATTTTTTTATTTTATTTTTTTTGGTGAAATGCATTAATCTCTAATGTGTGGGCTAATCTAGCAATTTGTTGTTGGTGTAGGGAGGATATTCCTCTCCTGTTCACTTTGAAATCATCAAAGACTTGCACCTTTCTACAACGGAGGTTAGTTCTTTGTTGTCTATTTCATCTACTTTTACCCTTTCTGTTATTTAATCTCTGTTTGGATAAAAAAAAATCATCGAATTATTATACTCTCTCCGTACACAATTAATCTACTAAAGTTTGGGTACACATCATATTTGATTACGATTATGAATTTTCCATTTGTTATATTCCCTAGACATGATAATCCCTTTGTCCACAAATAATCCGCTTTAAAGAGCACAATGAATTTTCCTAAAAAAAAAAAAAAGAGCACAAAGATTCAGAAAATAGTCCATATGTCCACAAATAATCTTCCTATAACTCTCGCGAAAAAAAAAAAAAAATCTTCTTAGGATATCCATAAAAAAATCTTCATATTGCTTATAAGGAATTTTATTACACAACCATGTGATGTGGATTTCTCTACTATTTCTTTACTCTCACATTTATTCACTCGCCTCACCCTAAATTTTATAATATGCATGTCCAAATTTAAGATGAATGTTATTCGTGGACGGAGAGGTAGAGGTGATCATTGGGCAAAAGCTAAAAAATTATGCCCACTTCTCGGGTCGGGCCAGGCTTCGTGCCGAATTTTTTTGTGCCCAAACCCGCCCAAAAATGGTCGGGCCGTGCGGGCTTTTCGAGCTGGGCTAAAAAACCAATTAAATATGCGTAAAAGTGTATTCCCAAACCCGCCCAAAAAAAATAATTTTTTCGGCTCTGCCCAAAACCCTATATTTTTCGGGTCGGGCTGGAAAAATCTGCCCAAAATCGGGCCGGGCTAACCTTGATCACCTCTACGAAGAGGGTAGCTTAGTGCTGGTTATTTAGGTGGGTGAGTGTAAGGGGGAAAAGGTGGTAAATTTAAGAAGTAGGGCATGTTCTCTTGAACTTAATTTCAGTTCAGTTTAGTTCAGCTCCAATCAGTTCAGTTATATTCCTAATTTCCTTCTCTCCTGAACATATCATTTCGGCTCTATTCAGTTCATTTCAACTCCAATCAATTCAGTTCAGCTCAATTCAGTAAATCAGAACAGGCCCATAGTGTAAATAATGAGTAGGTAAGTGTAAGAAAAATGTGGATCAAGACAATGTTTATACTGTCTATAAATACCAATGGATATACTAGCTTGCTATTGTCACTAATGACAAGAATAATTATTGATTTAGAACGCCCCTTGGGCCTTGGGGGAGAGGGGGTAAGAGGAGTAATGTAGTAAAATGGGTTGCCAAAATTGAAATAAAATCTAAGTGTTGGAAATAGAACAAAGTCATAAGAACAATAAGATGCAAAAACCTTGAAATGACATACATCATATGAGGTTTTTTTTTGGAACCAATATGTAGATTGTAGATGATATTGTTTAAAATTTTTTGTACCTCCGATCAATCTAAAGGTTTTGTCAATTATGACTCACTTGACATCTTTCTTTCAAGACAAATATCTTGAAATTAAAGAGATTAATCTTGATGCAAATAGGCCTAATTGATGCCATCTCGAATTAAAGTTTCCATAATTCATTCGATCAAATGAGCATTGGCTTTACTTGGTGTGCATTTTGCAGTTTTCACTCTTCGGATCACTTTTGACAGCCGGAGGACTGTTAGGTGCAACAGTATGTGGAAAACTAAGCGATTTAACTGGTCGTCGTGGAGTAAGTTTTACTTTATTCCTAGTTTGATGGCTTAGTACTCAAAAGAGTCAAAGTGCATGGTTATAGTTCAACTTTCTTGCTCATCGTTACATTCTTTCCATCAATTTCGGTTATTTTGATGCAGGCTATGGGGCTTTCAAGTATACTCTGCCTTGCTGGTTGGCTTTCTATAGCATATTCACAGGTTTTAATCTCGTTTTATTCAAATTTTGGATTTTGGTCAATATTCGAGTACACTATCTTATCAGTTATCAATCGTATCATCTTTTCCTTACCTTGCGGTATCTATCGTGACAGGATTCAATGTCCCTTTATATTGGTAGACTAGCTCTTGGTTTTGCAAATGGGATCATGACTTACACAGTAATTTCTTCTTTCTGCTTAAAATCTTTTCCTACAAGAAAAAATACGTAACAAAATAACAATAACAGTAATTGCTTGTGATGCAGATTCCTGTATACGTAGCAGAAATAGCACCAAAGAATATTCGAGGGGGATTAGGGCTTCTCCATCAGGTAACTCATATTTTAGACATACTCAAAGTGTATTCTATATAAGTTCTAGGAGTGTTTGACCTTGCACTTTATCCCTGTACTATGCAGTTCCTTATATGCTGTGGAATAGCGGCGGCTTTTCTTGTTGGGCTTATAATTAGCTGGCGCAGCTTGGCTTTGATGGGTAATCATTTTTTAATTTTGATTGAAGATTGATAATCATTTTAATTTTCATACGAAACCATACGTAATTCGTATGTATTTACACTATTTAGTCATTTTAGGCTCACCAAAATAATCTGGTTTGACAACATGTTTTAGGTACTATTCCATGCATCATACAAATTTTGGGAATATTCTTCATTCCAGAGTCTCCAAGATGGTTGGTAAGTTAAAGTACTATGTAAGGCAGACAACAGAACTATACTATGTAAGGCGACAATATAAAGTACTTGATAGAGTATTAAGCATATTCCTGGGCCTCAACCATCAGCTAAAGCTTTTGGTTGAGTTGGTCCACTAATGTCTCGGATGATGTTGAATCCATGTTTTGCAGGTGATGGCCAGTTCTGTAGATGATTTTGAAGCAGCTTTGAAACGTCTTAGGGGACAACACACTGATATATCTGAAGAAGCTGCCGATATCAAAGTAACATATTGTGCTAAGTAAAATTATTGTACTATGAGTTGTTGAATCTAAGACCTATTTAATTGTCTTACAGGAATATACAGAAGCTGTTGATAACATCTCAAAGAAATTCTTGGATGTGTTCCAGATGAAATATGCTTATCCACTTACTGTAAGCTCCATAAATTATCAAACTTATATTTTCCGTTTAGTAACTTACCTCTATGATGAATTTCGGTTTCTTGTACTACATAATACGAAGTATACATTTAAATTTTTTTTTAGGTAACCCTTGGACTAATGGCCTTAGGAGGATTTGGCGGGACACAGGGGATTTTATATTACGCATCTGCAATCTTTGAATCGGCTGGTAAGTCAGTTGCAGCAGCATTTGGAAAATATATGATACATCTGATCGCTTACTGACATTTTTTTGTGTTTAATTTTACCAGGAGTTCCAGGAAGTATAGGAACTATAGCTATGGGCCTAATACAGGTTTTAATCATATACTCTGTACTTCGTATACATTAGAAAACAAATTCTGATTTCTGGTTTCTGATTTCAGAAATTTTCTCTAACTTTTCTCTAAAAACTACAACCACAATTTCTCTGCAGCTTCCACCATTTGCGCTATGTGTATGTTTTATGGATAAATATGGAAGACGGCCACTGTTGCTGGTAAGCTATCAATCCATCCTAATAAGCCTTCCACAAACTTGTTATGTTTGGCGTACCAATTGATTAATCACAGAAGACAACACGTAACGTAATGTTTGTGTGTTCGTAGTTTTCTGCAGGAGGGATGGGCATAGCCTGCTTCTTGGTGGCATTATCTTTTTTGCTTAAGGTACGTTCCAGACTCACAAGCATATTGGTGTACTATTTCTGCTCTGCTATGAACTTCAGTGTCTCCTAGGTCCGGCTTTCTGATACCTCTCTGATGTAAATTTGTTTGCTGATCAGGCACACGGTTTGATGTTGGACACCGGTCCTTATCTTGCCCTTGTTGGAATATTGGTACACGGTCTTTCCTTCCAATATCATGCTGATTGCACAACTTAGGCAATTAGTTGGAGCATTGTCAATAATACTCTTAAGCCTAACTACTGCATAAGACACATTTAGAACATTTCGCCTCCTAATAGTGGCTTAACTAGCTAGGCAGATCAACTTTCATATTAAAATACTTTCCTTTACTCCCATATTTGATATTTCCCCTCAATATGTGACACTACAGCTATACAGTTAATATATAAAGAGTATATCTTAATCCTTAGCGTGTTTTACTCCAGATTTTTTCTGCGTCTTTTCCAATAGGAATGGGAGGGATTCCATGTGTTATAATGTCAGAGGTAAGTGTATTTTCATTGAGGCAGCATCCTTAATTAGTTTTATCACATTTTCTTAAAACAAATGTATGTACTCAGGTATTCCCTATAAACATAAAAGGGGCAGCTGGAACCTTAGCAACTGTAGTCAGCAGCACAAGTTCTTGGATCGTTGCCTACACATTTATTTTTATGATGCAATGGAGCTCTTCGGGTAGATGTCTTTCTTCTCTTTTCCTATTGTATTTAAGTGTAAATAGTTCATTGGATTAACATAATAACATGTTTTGATTTATACGAACCTCCATTTATTTCGATTCCCTTTTCAGGCACGTTCTTGGTGTTTGCAAGTGTTAATGTAATCTCCTTGATATTTATTGCAAAGCTAGTCCCAGAGACAAAGGGACTAACATTAGAGGAAATACAAGTACTAATTTATAAGGGGCCGGTTAAGGACGTAGCCTGTAATACAAAACCATTGTTGTAGCAAAAGTTTGCCAAATGTGGTTTTATTTAGGTATGCAGTAGCTTATAATTTCATCAATCTTGTTCAAGTTGCAGCTATATAAGACTAGCAATGTTGTTGTTGATGTTGTCAAAGCGTGCACAAATTAAATAATAACTTAAACTATTAACTAGTTTTGTAAGAGTTGTTAGTCGTGTAACTAAGAGTTGGTACTTAGTAGGGTGGTCACTCTCACTCTCACAGAAGTAGTTTCTCCCACTATTGAGGTTATGAATTGAAGAAACCACATAAACTGTAAACATATTGTTACAAGTTAGGACTAACCTCATACTATCTCTGTTAAACAAAATTTGACACGGTAAAATGTACTCCCTCCGTCCCTAAATTACATTCCTCCTTTCTATTTTTGGTATTCCAAAATTACATTCCTCCTTTCTATCTTTGGTAAGTTTTTTTAGTAAATCAACTCTCTTTTTTTGTTTTATATTTAATGCTTTCTCACTCATCCTTACCTAATCTCACTCATAATCCTTGTGCCAAACTACAATGAATATGATTGGTTAAAAATTTTCAATTAGGAGCATGTGATTGGTCCTTTTTTTTTGCAAAGGATTGATGACATGTCATGAGTAATAAATATTCTATCTTTGTACTTCCCATTGCATTATCTAATTATTGTTATTTGTCTTATTCTTCTCTCCTTAATTCCCGTGTAAATTTCCAAACAGGAATGTAATTTAGGGACGGAGGGAGTATTTGCATTGACAAGTGTGTCAAGTTCATTGTGTCAATTATTCTAAAATGAATGGTGCAAGTCAATGATTACTAGAATTGTCGGTTACAATGGACGTGTCCTAGCATTACAAGTTTACAACTCATTGGGATTTATGATAGAATAGAAACTAAGGGTTTGTTTTGATTTAGTGAGCTGAATTGAACTGAATAGAGCTGAAATGAATTGTTTATGAGATAAGAAAATTAAGAGCTGGACTAAACTGAACTGATTAGAGCTGAATTGAACTGAACTAGACTAAACTGAATAGAGCTGAAATGAATTGTTTATGAGAGAAGAAAATTAAGAGCTGAACTAAATTGAACTGAATTGAAATTTAGCCGAAGAAAACAGGCCTTAAATTTATGAGCAAGTGAGCAACAACAGATTTAATTTTGTCCAAATACTTTACCCTCTTTGGTTGCAAACCAATTGTCATCCTTTATCTTTTTACTCATTTCAAAATAATTGACATACCGTCATAAATGATACGAAGGTACAAGCCTATAGAACAGATCCCGTCTAGTAAGGTCGTGTACCATCATAAATGCTGATAAAGGATCACCATGATTAAATGGTACGTATACTAGTACATGTACATATCATACTCACCAAATCAACTTAGAATTTATAATCTTTCGATTTGATCATATGTCACAGATTAATTAAGCTATTAGCAAAATACATCTATGAGTATATATGTCGTACATTATTTGTTTTAAAAAATGATAAAATTAACATTAATGATATAAAATAAGTAAAAAAAAAAAATTAAAAAAACGTATAATAGTTCAAACAAGTATTTGTAAAAGCTATCTCAAACTTTGAAATTTTTTATATACAACTCCATTTGCATGTACCCGGTGTACAGTATTTTTACTGTACATCGGGTTTTTCTCACGTGCAACTTCTTTATTGTTTTTTTTTTTTTTTTTTTTTTTTTTTAAAATAGCTTAATTTAAAATCACGGAATTTTATACCTAAATCAAAAAAACGCAGAACAATGGAGGAGAGAGAAAGTGAGAAAACGCAGAACAATGGAGGAGAGAGAAAGTGAGAAATCGCAAAAATTGCAGAAATCGATCATCAATAAAGGAGAAAAAAGGTGAGAAAACGCACAAATAGAAGAATTCGATCATCAATCGAGGAGAAAAAAGGTGAGAAAACTTACAAATTGCAGAAATCGATCATCAATGGAGAATTCGACTTTCGATACAACAAAATGCAGCAATCTCATTCACGAATTGCTACAAAAACAGAGGCAAGTTGAGACTGAATTTGAAATCGATTTAAATCGATCGATTATAGAAGAAGAAGAAACTTATTGTTTTGGAGATGAATTCGTACCAATATTCAACCATCCAGACAATGCAGAAGCAATTGATAATGCAGAAGACGCAATACACAATGCTGAAAATCAAGTGGTTCCTGATAAATCAATTGATTCAAATTCAGAACAAACAACCAAAACAAATGCAACTGAAGGTAATTTCTATAAATTTTTGAGATTGTATGCTAAAAAGAACCCTTTGAATACATAATTGTTACCCTTTTTATGCATAAACGTGACCCTATTTATGCCTAAATGTTACCCTCAGATTGAATGCAGAACTTTTGAGATTGCATGCAAAAAGTAACCCTTTGATTGCCTAAATGTTACCCTTTTCATGCTTAAAAGTGACCCTATTTATGCACAAATGTTACACTCAGATTGTATGCAAAAAGTAACCCTTTGAATGTCTAAATGTTACCCTTTTCATGCTTAAAAGTGACCCTATTTATGCACAAATGTTACACTCAAATTGTATGCTGAAAATTCAAGTTGTATGCAGAAAGTATCCCTTTGAATGCCTAAATGTTACCTTTTTCATGCATAAAAGTTACCCTATTTTCACACGAATGCTACCCTTTTTTATGCTGGCTGTGGTTATTATCTGATTTGTTTGTATTAAATAACAGATACAAATCCAATTGATGCTTCTGGTTTAGATCTTAGAGGATCATTTGTTGGTGTGGTAAGAGAAACTTTTGAAGAAATTTTGGAATTGTATGAAAAACATGCTGCTATACTGGGATTTTCAATAAGAAAACATACAACTAGATTCAAACAACACACAAAAATAGTAACTGAGAAAAACTATGTGTGTTCTGCTGAGGGAAAGAGACATTCAGGTCAGAAGAAAACAAAGTTAGTTGAAATGGTTGATGAAGAGGATGTAAATGTAAAAGCAAGAAAGCCAAGACAAGTAGCCATTACAAGATCAAATTGCAAGGCATGCATAAGAGCAAAAGTGAATAAAGAAGGACAGTTTGAGGTGGTGTCTCATGTTATTCAGCATAACCACGAGCTAACAAAGCCACAGTGGCATTATTTGCATCGTTCTGAAAGAAAAATGACAAAGGAAAAAACTGAAGCAATCAAAACAATGAAATCTTCAGGTTTAACTACAATGGACACTTACTATTACATGGCTACAGAGGCTGGAGGAGAACAGAATGTAGGCCATAGTGTTGTAGATCACCTGAATTTCTGCTCAAGGTTAAGAATGGAACAAATTGAGGCTGGAGATGCTCAAACTTTAGTGAACATTTTAAGTCAAGAACAATCAGAGGATCCAAACTTCTTTTTTAGAGTGAAGTTTGACAAAGAAGGAAGAATTTGCAATATCTTTTGGAGAGATTCAATGATGCTAGAAGACTATAGGATATATGGAGATGTTCTTGTCTTTGATACAACATACAGAACCAACAGATATAATCTTATATGTGCTCCATTTGTTGGCATAAATAACCACTGGCATAATTGTATGTTTGCATGTGCTTTTATTGGGGATGAAACAACAGATTCATTTGTGTGGTTATTACAAACCTTCTTCAAAGCTATGGAGGATAGAAAACCAACTTCAATATTCACTGACCAGGACCAAGCAATGGCAAATGCAATTCTGGAGGTAAAAGATTTATATTGACATCTTACAGATTTGAGATCTGACAATAAAGTTTTTCTTTTCACATAAAAGTTACCCTTTTATCTGCATAAAGTTATCCTTTTTAGTGCATAAAGTAACCCTTTTAACAGCATAAAGTGACCCCTTTATTTTCAATGCAGGTGATTCCAAATACAAGGCATAGACTTTGTATATGGCATTTGGAGCAAAATGCCATAACCAGATTTGGAGCTCTTAAAAAAGACAAAGAATTCAAATTTGCATTCAACCAGTGCTTAAAGATGTGTGTGACAGAACAAGAATTCGAAGAAAAGTGGCAGGCAATGTTGCAGAAATATGAGTTGACAGAACACTCTTGGTACAAAAGAGTGTATGAGTTGAAAGACAAATGGTGTCCTGCCCTTAGTAGAGATTTCTTTTCAGCAGGAATCTTATCGTCACAAAGGAGTGAAAGCACTAATCATGCTATAGGATTCAGAGCAAGTAAAACAACTACTTTGACAGAATTTTATACCATATTTAAGAAGACAACCAATCGTTGGAGAAGCACAGAGAAATATGATGAGTTTACCTGTAGCAAGTCAATAGCATTCACTTCATTGCCTCTCTCTGGAATGCTAAAGCATGCTGCACAGGTAAAAAGTTAACTGACAACTACATAAATTACACCTAATATATGGCAATTTAAATGAACCTACATGATTTTGATGTACAGGTTTTCACTTTATCACTCTTTAGAGATTTTGAAGAGGAGTTTGGATACTCTATGGCAACAACTGTTCAGATGTTAGGCAGTAATGAAGAATGCCTACTTTATCAAGTAACACTAGAAGACAAGCCATGGTCTGCACATCAAGTAAACTATATACATGAGAGCCAAACTGTATGGTGCACTTGCAAAAATTTTGAAGCATCTGGATGGTTATGTTATCATTGCATCAGAATTCTACATTTGCATTCAGTAACAAGAATACCAGATAAGTATGTTTCAAAAAGATGGACTAAGTTTGCAAAAACAGAGGCATGGGATAGGTTGAAGAATCAGGATCCTAAACAGCAATATATTCCATGGAGGCAAACAATGATGAGGAAATACTACAATCTAATCTTAAAAAGTCAAGAAAATGAAGACACAAGAGCATTTATGGAAGAAAGCTTCAGAAACAGTCTTAAAATGGTGGAAGACTTACTTGCTATTGCTGCTCAGAAAGAAAGTGCAGAAGCTGCTTCTAACATTCCTGATGTGGCAGACAGCACTCAAAGCAATACTGACGTTTCTTCAGCATCGAGTACAAGCACAAGTGTACCACAAATACTTGATCCTAAAACGGCTGTAACAAAAGGAAGAAGCAAGAGAGCAAAAGGAGGACTTGAAAAAAGCAAGAGAAAAAGAAAACCAGCACTGCCACCTCCAAATTCAGAATTTGGATCAAAAACACCTAACTTACGACTCTTTTAAGATCTTTTTTTGAACATTTTTTTTTTCGAAATTAATATACCTTGTATTATTAAGCTTCAGAAACAGTCTTAAAATGGTGGAAGACTTACTTGCTATTGCTGCTTAGAAAGAAAGTACAGAAGCTGCTTCTAACATTCCTGATGTGGCAGACAGCACTCAAAGCAATACTGATGTTTCTTCAGCATCGAGTACAAGCACAAGTGTACCACAAATACTTGATCCTAAAACGGCTGTAACAAAAGGAAGAAGCAAGAGAGCAAAAGGAGGACTTGAAAAAAGCAAGAGAAAAAGAAAACCAGCACTGCCACCTCCAAATTCAGAATTTGGATCAAAAACACCTAACTTACGACTCTTTTAAGATCTTTTTTTGAACATTTTTTTTTTGAAATTAATATACCTTGTATTGTTAAACTATTTTTCTTTTGTTTTTTTACTCTATGACAAGTTTAATGAAAATGTGATTGACACTTTTATTAGCAGATATTTAATTCTTGGAAACATCAACTTATGTTACCCTTTTCATGAATTAAAGTGACCCTTTTCATGCATAAACGTTATCCTTTATATCCACTAAAAGTTA
The DNA here is from genome assembly GCF_948465745.1 of Chenopodium album. Taxonomy (NCBI): domain Eukaryota; kingdom Viridiplantae; phylum Streptophyta; class Magnoliopsida; order Caryophyllales; family Amaranthaceae; genus Chenopodium; species Chenopodium album. Next base: position 8,050,822 of record NC_137855.1, read on the forward strand.
CGCTTTCTGGTAATAAAAGTTACCCCTTTTGTCAATAAAAGTTACCCTTTTCACGCATAAAAGTTACCCTATCTATCCAAAAAAAGTATACCTTATCCTTTCTATCCACTAAATTAACCTTCTCTTTGTTAATAGTTACCCTTTCAAGTAATAAAAGTTACCCCTTTTGTCAATAAAAGTTACCCTTTTCATGCATAAAAGTTACCCTATCTACCCAAAAAAGTATACCTTATCAAATATAAAAAGTAACCCTTTTTATGCCACAAAGTAACCCTTTTTATGCACAAAAGTGACCCCAAAAAACATACACAAGAACCTTTCAAATTACTTAATGTATGCACATACATCAGTATTCCAAAAGAACAAAAAACTAACCACTAAGTTTAATTACATCATTTAACTTGATGTATATGCACAAACATTAAGTTTTTTCATTGTTCAAAAAATGCTCCTAGACCTAATCAACCTTTGCTTCTAACAGTCATTTCACCCTTTAGAAGGAGTGTACTTGTCTGTCTTCTTTTTTGCCCTTTTTCCTTTGGGATTCTCTTCGTCTGCCTCTGCCTTTGCTTCTACTTCAGCTGCCATTATTCTTTCTTCATTATCTTTCTTCTTCTTTGCAGCAATTGCATCCTTTCTTCTCATTTCAATTTCTTGGCAATAAGCAGGATCTTTCTTCTTCTCATTGAACTTCTCTAATTCTGACAACACATCATTCCTAGATTCATTCAAATCACACAGCACCAGTGTCGTACAAATCTCACCTCGCAGAAATTTTCTCCCAATAATCTCACAACAGAAAAAAAAAAAAAAAAAAAAAAACTTATCAATATGTAATTAATAAAAGCATTAGAAAGGGAAAAAATACATACAAAATAGATGAATAATTACTGTTTTGAGTTCATTTAATTTGAACGATTCGCCAACAAAATGGAGCATGTGATACATAACAAACACCCCACAGTCCAAATTGTCAACTTTTTCTTTTCTCCATTCCAACTCAACAATTTGAAACCTATAAGAAGGTAGCTGAACACTCTTTGGATGATTTCTTTTTCCGAGAAAAACACCCATTTGATCACACTGACATAAAATATAAAAGTTTAGAATAAAATAAAACAAGAAAAAAGAAAAAAAAAATTTAAATGGAAACAATAAGTAAACAGAAACATAACAATGAAATCAACATAAACATACCAAGTGTGAAGACAATTCTTTGGTATATTCAAGAGCATCATCACGCCAGATGATATTGTCAAGATAATATACCACCTCTTTTGTATGATCAATAACAAACAAAATGTAGTGATTCTCAATAAGAACAGGAAAATATATCTGAAACAGAAAAAATTAAAACACTGATTTAGACAGTTTAACACAAAACAGAACTTTTTTAAAGTTTTGATAGTAATTTATCATGAAATATACCAGTTCAGCATCCATAATATCACATTCAGGATTCTCATAGCTCACCCAACCTTCCCATAAACCGTGCAAATCATTAACAGCTTGTGAAACTTCACCTTTGCCAATGTTTTCACAAACATGCAAGAATGCAAACTATTAAAAGTATGAGAACTTGTTTATATAAAAAGATAATAACTTTAGTGCACATAAAGGGTAACTTTAGTGCACATAAAGGGTAACTTTAGTGCATATAAAAAAAAAAATCAAATTACTTACACTTTGCCTCACACCAAAGAAGAATTTTCGAGGACCAGAATCAAAACATGCCTTCTCGTTCAAATACAGACAGTAGCAATCAATGATGCACCATCTAATTCTAAGTGGAGCTACCAGGGATACCATGTCTTCTCTTGGAATTAAAAAATTCATCCCAATAGTAACAAGATTCTCACTGCAACAATAAAAAATAAGATAAGCATTAAACAAAAAAATAAAGGAAAAAAAACATATAAAATATAATTATTATAAAAAATGACATTTAACTTCCTCATCATTGAATCATCCTTCAGTAAACAATAATCAAGAATTTCCTGATGTAACTTGGGCAATTTCTTGAAAATCCGAGCATTAGACCTCAAAAACAGAGTAAGAAAAGGAACATCCACACCTACTGGCCCACAGTCGAGTGAGCAAAAAGATTTATTGCCTCTGACGATACGTCTAGAAGCATTTGCTACAGAAGGCCCAGCATCATCCTCAGACCTATTCATCAAAACACTTTTTCCTTTACCATTGACATCATCCTCAGACCTATTCAAATTCAAATCTTCTTCAGATTCATTATCAGGATCATCATTGTTATGACATTCAGGTTCATAAAAATCACGAAACATTTCATGAATAGACTTCATCTTGTTACACTCCTCAATTAAACCATCTAAAAGCTTCAGGTAATGAGGATCAGAAAGTAACTGTTGTGTTTGAGAAAATACAACAGGATCATCAGAGGATAATGATTCAGTTCTGCGAGAAGCAATCATATCACTCAAGGTTTGAAAACCCTGTGACTGAACCAACAATAATACATCCATATTTCTTTTGACCAAAAGAAATGTTTCATGAACAGCCTGCAAACATATGAACCAATAAGAAACTATACAAATGTAAAAAATAAAAATAAAAAACAAATGAAAATTCATGATATATGCATAAAGTTACCCTTTTAAATGCATAAAGTTACCCTTTATTATGCATAAAGTTACCCTTTAAAATGCATAAAGTAACCCTTATAACTGAATATTTAGGGTAACTTTAGTGCACAAAAAGGGTAACTTTAGTGCACAAAAAGGGTAACTTTAGTGCACAAAAAGGGTAACTTTAGTGCATATAAAGAGATAATAACTAAATAAAAAAAAAAAAAGAGCACTTACATCAGTTGAAATTTCTTTAATTTCATCATCAGTCATCACACTTTCTGGAAGATCAAATGCAAGAATGCGGCCACTTCTACCACTTGTAGAAGCCCCTTGACCACAAGTTTGCTTAACAACAGGAGTTATAGGATCCCTAACTTCAGGCTGTGAAACGGGATATGTAAGGGTATCCAATGGTCCCTGCCCAAAATCACCAGCTTTAATCTCCAAATTGATCCGCTTCTTAATCTTCGCATCAGTCCAATGTTGAATCAAAGGAAGGGTACTACTTTCCTTTTCTCCTTGGAAATTTAATCGATGAAAATACATAATTTGCAAAGCTAGCAAACAACCACTTACATTTTGAGCATTTTCATCATTCTTATAATTCACAACAGCCTTCTTTAATTTTTTCAAAACATATGAACACCAATCAAATGTTTTGATTTCATCAACATTTTCCACAGCCTTCAGCAACTTCAATGAAACAGTCCTATTAGTAGTAGGAGCTAAGAAGCTAGACATAGCATGTAGCACAAAACATCTCTTGAATTCTTCACCACCATCATCCAAATCAACCATCCTAGACTCCACTTTTGACAAATGTAGAGGTTGCTTCTCAGTAAGACCATAATCATGTCTCCATGACTGAATGATACGTTTATCTACACTACCTTCTTCAGGATTCTTCTGAAGTTCAGGAACAGCAATCTCACTCATAGGCAAGCCAAAGACATCACATATATCATTTTTAGTAACTACAAACTCTTTACCAGCAGCAATAGTGAACATGCAGCTACCTCCATTAAAGTGTTCAACCAGCCAATGTAGCATTTGACGATTCAAAGTTTTCAATTTCAGATGTAATAAACCACCAAAACCTATTTCTTCAACAGCTTTTTGTTGATTAGGACTAAAATTACTCATCATTAATTCCAATGTGTGTGGTCTGCACCTTGCAATCAAGGGTCTTTTTTCCCTAAATAATAATAATATAAGTAAAACAATATCAGAATCAGAATCAGAATCATGATATATATGATTAAAAAAATACAAAACAAAAAACATTTATACTTACACAACAGTATCAGAATCAGAATCAGAAACTACTTGCAATTCAGCATCTGCTTTGGCCTTCTTAGATACAATTTTAGACTTCTTAGGAGATGCTTTAACCTTCTGAGACTCTGCTTTGGCCTTCTTAGGAACAGTTTTAGCCTTCACAGTTTTAGCCTTCACAATGTTAGACTTCCCAGTTTTAGACTCTGTTTTGTCCTTCTCAGGACCTGTCTTGTTCTTTTTAGCAGGCTCTTTACCCATTCCTTTTCCCCTTGAAGGCGATTTATAACGATATCCACCTATTGAACCACCTATATCTAATTAATACAGAGGATAACCATAAATTACAAATTCACAAATTACTCAGGGGAAAATTTAGAATATATGCATAAAAATCCTTTTTACTGCATAAAGTCACCCTTAAAATACAACAAGTAACCCTTTTAAATAAAAAAGTAACCCTTTAACAAGCATAAAGTGACCCTTTTAACTATATAAAGTGACCCTTTTAACTATATAAAGTGACCCTTTTCACTGCATAAAGTCACCCTTTAAACTACAACAAGTAACCCTTTTAAATACAAACGTGACCCTTTTGACAGAATAAAGTGACCCTTTTCACAGCATAAAGTGACCCTTTTCAAAGCATAAAATAACCTTTGTCATGCATATAAATAACAATGTATATATTACTCACACACAATGCACAATGCACATATTACTGGTACTCAAACACATATACACAAACACAATGCAGATATGCATACTATTCTCATAATCTAACTAAAACCTAACATCAAAACTTGAAGAATAATGAATAAAACTTCTGAAAACAAACATGCAAAATTTGTTTAACATGTAACAACACCACAACACATATATATCAAATTTTGAACCAATTATCACAATGAACAATAAAATAAAGCAAAATTAAACATAATAACTTCAAAATTGAAATTCAATTATCATAATATGCATAATAAATCAACAGAAAACAATAAAAAATAACATGCACTACTAATTCGACATATATAAGCGAAAATTCAATTGAAAATTCGAAAAAATGATGAAAAATTAAACAAACACACCTTCTTCAGCATCTACAGCCTTCTTTGTAATCTTCTTCTTCACCATTGCTGAAACTAACACTACAAAAAACGAAAACAAAATCAAAATCAAAAAACCTAAAAATCGAAGAACCAAAACAATTTAAACTAACAAAAATCTCAAAAAAATAAGTAAACTAACCACAATTAAGCGATAAACAACTTCACAAGTGAAAGAAAAGTGAGAAAAAGCTCGAAAAAGCTCGAAAAGCAACAATGGAGGAGAGAGAAATCGCAGTTAACTGGTTTTTAGAGAGAGAAAAACGAGGAGAGAGAAAGCGTGAATGAGTGAATGAAGGAGAAAATCAAGGAGAGAGAAAGTTCTTTTTCTTTAATTTTGGAAAGCACGTGCCCAGGACAGTTTTTTTGTCCTTAAAATCCGCCATTCAATATCATTATTGAACACCCGCTTTTTTTAAAAATTTGTGTTTTATATATCACAAATAATACCCCAAAGTTGCAGATAACAATTAACGTAGGAAGTAACCGGAAGATAAACTTGAATTTTCCCAAGCTACTAAAATACAGCTATACTTAAATCGTGGCAACATTATTTTCATCGAGTCACCCGAGATCGATTCCCATCTTCAACTCACCACTTTCATTCACCTAATAATTCCATCCCTCTATTCCTTTGTATCCCGAATCTCCCCCCACTGGACCCCACCAAAAATCTCCAATGTCTACCGCAAGAACCCCGCAACATCTCCTCCGATTACTCGTGAGTTGCCGGAAAATCTCAGCTCAGGTGACAAATCCGGCGACGGATTCCATCATTGCCATGGCTTCTTCCTCGGAGCAAGAATTCGTCTCCCATTATCGCACCAATCTCAATCGATTTCCTCGATCGCAGAATTACTGGGACGCTCGAATCGCATCTCGTGTTGGTGAGAAATTAGGGTTTCGATTGAAGGATATTGGGGTTTCTTTTGTTGAGATTGATATTCATGAAGAGCTTTCTCGTCCTCATCATCATCGCAAGCTAGTTATTCCTCTTTTTGATTCTGTTAAAAAGACTGGTGTTTCTGTTTCCGGTACTGATAAATTGCACTTCTAGGGTTTTCGTGTTTTTTTTGGCAATTCAATTGGGAATCAGATGTAATTTTGGGATTTTTTTTTTTTTGTTTATTACTGCAACAATTTTGAACATGTTTATATATGAATTGATATATATGATCAGGTTTATTTACTGCCTTGCCGGAGTTATTTTTGTTGTTCTCGTTTTGATTGATTTTTTGGTGTATTGGTTGTTAGAGTGTGATACTGGTGTTCATCATGCTCTTGAGTGTATAATGAACGACTAATTAATTTGCGGGTGGTGGGGCTACGGGAGGAAGTAAGATAAATAAGAAAGTAGGTATCTCATTTTGAACTGCTAAATCTATAAATTCGATTCTCTCCAAATTCATCTGCACTTGTTATAAGCCTGAAATTCTGATATTGGGTAAGTTGATTGCTCACAATCTTGCAGTCAGTCGCGAAATGATACAGGATATTTGTGTAGAATAGGGCTCATATTTATGGCTCTTATGCAGGTTCCATGCCAAAACACTTTTATACATGCTATTGCCTATTGGTGTTTTATTGATGGATAAACTTCGTAGATTGTCACTTTCGGAGTTTCGGTGGTTGACATGTCAGTATTTGGCTTTGTAGCACTCTCTGTAAGTTGAATCTCATAATTCATCAGCAATACCATTCATTCATCCTCTAAGGTGTATGTTGATATTGATGCATACAAAGCTAACTTTCTTCATCCCCTTCAACTGTAGACCACAAGATTTTTTGTCTTTCATCCCTTCAAGGCTTCAGTCGCTAATTTTCTATTGAGCGGGAACACGAAACAGTCCCTATTTCGCCTTCATTAGCATTATTATTAGCTGTCATAGTTGGAATACTTGAGTTACTCCATTGTTTCTATCATCGTTTTTGGAGAACAGTTTGTGGTAGATGAACTCGATAGCCTACATGCTTCATTCTTTCTTCTTTTACTTATCAGAAACGATTACACGAATGAATGGTGGCTGAATGGCACATCTTTCATGCTTATAGGCATTAACATTTTCTCTCAGATGTTACTTTTAAAACTCTTGCCGGACTACAAGCATCAATTACCCACATCTTGCAATCTTACATCAACATCACTACATCAGCTTATGCCTCTTATTTAAATAAAGAAGTATATACGTTAAATAATAAATGGTACGCTTAAGGTTCAACAATCCGATGTCGTCCAGCGGTTAGGATATCTGGCTTTCACCCAGGAGACCCGGGTTCGATTCCCGGCATCGGAACTTTTTTAGTTGCAAATAGTTTTTTTTTTGAAACAAAGTTGCAAATAGTTCATTGTAAACAATTCATCTTCTTTTGATTTCTGTCGTAGATTAGAGTGTTGCAGAATCATTAACTTATTACAAACTTTAGCCAAAACTAGGAAGTTAAGCAATACCCCATTTTTTAAATTTTTTTTTTTGAGGAAAGAAATGGGGGAGTATAGAAGTATATTAGAGAGAGTGAAAAAGTGACTCACCATCACATGCTTCAAGTTTTCAACAATCTAATATACTGATCTTGAATCATGGTATGTAGAGCTAGTCACATGAGGAAGATTTAGGGCCTAATCTCTTACGTTAAAATTCAGTTCAGCTCAGCTCAGCTCAGTTCAGTTCAGTTCAGCTCAGTTCAGTCCAGCTCAGTTCAGCTCCTAATTTCCTTCTCTTATAAAATATTCAATTCAGTTGAGTTCAGTTCAGTTCAGTTCGGTTCGGTTCAGCTAAGTTCAGTTCAGTTTAGTTCGGTTCAGCTGAGTTCAGTTAATGAGAATAGGGCCTTAGATAGGATTTGATCTTTTTTACCACCCTAATAATTTAACCAACTAAAATGGTTGAAATCCATACTCTTTTACGTAAAATGTGAGTGGGTGTAAGAATTTATTTTGTTCACTTTTTTTTTTTTACTTATTTCAGGTTAATAATTTCAATTTAGGAAAATAAGTTTTAATAAGGGTTACCTAAATTTAAATTACAACTAAAATAAAATCTAACAAGGTCTAATAAATTCAAATAAAATTAGTCAAGTTCAAAAAAAAATGCAAATTATGTAAATTGAACACAACTTAAACATATATTAGTAAACAAACAAAAAAAGTCAAAGTGGTAGATTGATATATTAACAACTGTAGTAATACGTGTGCCAAAAAAAAAAAAAAAAAAAAACAGAATAAACAAAAAAAAACAAAACTGTAGTATTACGATCATTCCCCAAAAGGTCTTTTTTTTTTTTTTTTTTTTAAGCAAAGGTCCATTCCCAAAAGTTTGACTGTAATTTCGTATATTAAGGATTGTATGAAAAAAGTGAATAGATGTAAGAAAAAATGAATTTAATACTCCCTCCGTCCCAAAAAGAACGACCCATTTGGATTGATTATGCGGGTATCAAGGAAGCTAAGTAAAAAGATGTAAAAGTATATTGGAAAGATAAATTTACATGGGGTTTGTAAAAAAATAGAGAGATAGTAATAAAATAACATGGAAAATCAAATTTTTATATGGGGAAGCTAATTTTGCACAAATATTGTAGCAAATTGGTGGGTGCTTTAATGCAAATGGGTCATTCTTTTTGGGACAAAGTTTTGGCCAAATGGGTCATTCTTTTTGGGACGGATGGAGTAAGATATATGGGTAATAAGGGCATGTTCTCATTGACTAAACTGAGCTGAACTTAACTGAGCTGAACTGACCTGAACTGAAATGAATATTTTTATAAGAGAAGGAAATTAATTAGGAGCTAAACTGAATTGAAATAAAGTGAACTGAATTTCAACGTATGAGAACAGACCCTAACTCTAATAAGGTAGGTGGATATAAAATTTAGTATGAGGTATGAGTGTATGATTAACTAGAGCTGTCAATTCGGGTAAATGGGTCGGGTTTGAGTCGAGTTTGTGTGGGTCGGGTCATCTCGGGTCGGGTCAATACGGGTTAATGTTAGGACCTATGTGGGTCGGGTTCGGGTTGGGTCTGTAGGAGTTTATAGGTACTACGCAGCGGAAATAACATGAATCATATTCAAATAGTACCTAATCCAAGGATCTAATGCATAACACATAAAGCACAAATAATCGTACCTTTGAAGCGTGATTCCACGTGCGATCGAGCAAGAACAAAGGGAGATAAAGAACCTCAAGCGTGATTCCTCTACTTGGTCCACGGGCACAGATTAAGACCTCCACTAATGCTAGTTAGTCGCGAAAGAACACTTCTATCGACCTTCTACGGAGATGAACGAACGATCAACTAGCCAAGAACCACCGCGCAACACCACGTGGCCACTAGGAGTGGCCGGCCGTGGGTGAGAAGGGGAGGAGAGAGGCGTGCGTGTGAGAGGGGGAGGATGAGGGCTTTTGGATGGTGGTTGCTTGATTCACAATTCACTGTATTGTCAATTGTGACTTGTTTCGTGCAACCCTAGGCAAGGCTATTATTTATAGATCGCATCTCTAAATAATAGTCCAAGTCCAAATCCAAGCCCACTTCCTAATCCCACTCAAACTATACTTAGCCCACTCATGCTTATGACTAATTGAATGCTCATGAGGCCCATTAATGGGCCTCTAACTTGCTTAACCCAATACCCTTGTGTGTGACCAATATAGGATCCATTCTAAAGGGCTTTGGGCTATTTGACTAGCCCAAAGATCATCTCTCATAGTCTAGCAACAGAGGATGACGCCCCAATAGAATGAACTTATTATCTCCATAATAGTGATCCTTGATATATCATCGAAGACATAATTCCTTCAATCTCCCACTTGTCTGAGACAAGTGCGCAATATTCAAATTCCTTAAGTCAATGTGTGTCGATTTGATAATATGATTGCATCTTATGTCGTGATCATATTAATCTACAAATCTTTTCTTGAAATCTGAGTTAGAATTGCAAAACAAATGGTTACTATATAACACATTTGAGCACGGCCATGCATTTTCTGAATTCTCCCTCTTCAAGAGGCCAAAACATGACACATTCCTAATTTAATAGGAAGACTCTATCCAATCTTGTGGCAACCAAAGCTCCCACTCAACTTCTGAAACAACCAGGAAACACCCTTTATAATCTCCAGTTACGGGAAGACGTTTGAATGTACCACAGTTATTTCATCCATTGAATGAAACCAATGTTCCACTCATGTCAAAGGAATCCACTAATATATCCGGAAGTTCTATACTTGAACTTCAAAGTAGGTCTATGGTTCGATCCTGCATCATTCATGCATATCCATGTGATTGACCGAGCCTTATCACTATGCTCCTATAGCCCATGAAACCGAGCTATCCAATCAATCTTACATGCTAGTCCATTCATTGAAATCATTTATGTCCACTTTAATGATTTCGAACTAGGAACTTAAATAATATGTAGATTTTGTTCACCTGTGGGGTTTCATACACCAGGTCTCTATCTAATAGATAACCTGATGAGCCCATCAATCCATAATTATTTTTGGACATTTTATTTAATATTGAAACCACAATTAAATAAGATTGAAACTTTGTTTCAATTGATAAACATAATTCTGCAAGCTAATGTATTTACTTTTGTAATATGCTTTCTCAAAACATACACAACTAAAATTACATAACTTGCTTCAATCCAAGAACCTTAGCATGACTTTCATACCTTGGTCATGGAAGGGGTTTTGTAAGTAGAGTTCATGAGACATTCTCATAAACATGAACTTTGCAATTTCTAAATCTTATAATCATTTTCATCTCCATACACTAAGAATTTTCCTTCGCCCTTTTGCAAGGAATTTAGGAATTTCTAATTTGTATTCCAACGTTACATTGGATTTCGATTGAAATCTATCATCACTTGTTATTTAAAACACGTGAATCAAATAGACGAGTATAGTCCATGGCATGCATGATGAATCCTTTGCGAATAGCATAAGGATCATCACTCAAAGTCTTAATTTCATCAACCTTTCTCAAGGTATTGAATCATTAAGCAACGTGCCATGTCACATGGGATTGAAACTCCTTTCAATATAATGTTGAACCTTATAAGAATCTTATCATTATAAGTTTCTTAACCAAACTCAAACATGCTTCGAGACCTGTCTATATAGATCTTGAATCCCAAATGTACTCATCTTCTTCTTCAAGGTTTTCATACAAAATGCAATAGCCATCACTTGATCCTTCAATAACTGCTTTCTGTACTAGACCAAGAAGACTTCATAGCTCCCACTAAACGTCTTGTACACATAAGACCTTTTCTTCATTTTACGAGAACATCAAACGATTTGATTAACTCACAAAATTAAGAACATTAACTCCCTGATGCTAACTTCAATCCATTATGGATCTTTTAGGCATCCCTAGGATTATTGGATCTCCAAACTTTTGATTGTATCATATACAAATCTTATTTCATGAACAATTTCAAGAAAGTGTTTTGAAATCCATCTACCAAATCTTATAAGGTAGAAATCACTAAATATCTTTAATAGATCTTTGCAACATGTAAAGGTTTCATCGTAATCATAGTCATACTATGAATTAGTTGAATCCTTTAACAAGTCTTTGCTTTAGTTAGAAAACATTTTTCTTTCTTGTCTGCTTTGCTTATATTGGGTTTCACCCAATTTAGGCAAATTACTCAACTGTCATACACTTGCTTACAGACTTAGGATCTATCTCAGATTTCCTGGTTTTAAACCACTTGGAGTTATAACTTGTCAAATCATCTTTATTACTTGCATAATCATAATGTTCCAAAATAAATATTTTAGAACTCTTAGTCAATATGAAATCATATTTCTTTGGCTAAGTTTTACATATGCTAGTCATCATTGTGGGTTTTTATGCAACAATTGAAACTCATACAACAACTTTGTTTAGTTTTCAATGAGAAACAACAATAGAGGATGTGCACTTGGAATGTACTACCTTCGACACATGGTTATTAATCCCATTACACTTAATGAGACCACGCGTTGTCATTTGTATCATGAGGTGAATCATGCTCATATTGTTGCTGTTATTCGATAACTTCTCAAATTTCTTCAAGATTTTCGAAATCACTTTTCTTGAACTCTTTCAAGGTTCTCAAACTTTTGAGATTCTTATACTCCCACTTGCCTTTTGAGGAGGCATATTTAGCATAGGGTGAACCAATCATGGTTTGAGCCACGTTTGTTTGTTGCTTTTCTCAAACTCTTTTGAGATTTACACTACTCCCCACTTGACCTTTTGGAACAATTTCCATAAGGGCACCTACTTAAGCAACAAACATTTTGTGCTAAGTATGGTTTGTGTAGTAGTACCCCGTGCTCTATATAGGAATCGAACGTGCATCAAACGGTTTAATACATGTTTTATTCCTTTCTTTGTAGAAAAACTTAATAAGAACTTTTCTTATCCATATCACATATGAAGCCTTTGCTACATTTGATTTGACGTATGTAGTTTGTTTAGTTTTGTAGCTTATTTTAAAAATATATCCCTTGAACAATGGTTGGAAGATAGGTAATTTACATCCATTATCAAATTATATCTCATATAGATTGATAACTTCCTACGTAAACACTTCACAAGGTTTTCTTTCGGAGTTTGTTGTAAAACGATTTTATAACTCTTGGATGTTTATCAATGTCTTGGCTTAAATTCTCATTATTACGATCATATCGCAATATTTTGAATGTGTTTCCAAGCACATGTCTCGACTTAAATTTTCACAATTACAATCATATTGTAGTGTAATCATTATCTTGTCAAGTTGATACTGAACTTCATACTGAACATTTTGAACATTTCAAAATTTTCACCCTTATGTTTCAACTAAGCACAAGTAGTGATCATATCACAAATGAAGTTTCATTGTCGTCTCCAACCTTTGAACCTTTGGTTTTTCTTACATCGATATGTATTCGACCTTGAGTTCTCATCATCATTTCTCTAAATGGTGACTTAGTCAAAATTTCAAATTAGAATGATAATTACATATATCAATGGATTCATAATCCAATGATATTGAAAGTCCATCCCTTTGGATCTTCCGCATGCAATTTTCATTCTCATTCGAATTAATTGACATGTTAGAGACAACTTATATATATAGAAATGGTTTAACTATTTCTATCATATAGAACTTTAAACCTATTTAGCAATTCAAAACACATTATGACTCAATGAAGCATAGAATAACATTTATTCCATGTTTTTGAATCTTCGATGCTTAGTCATTACTAACATTGAATGGTGTTTTGATAATGGCAAGAATGAATAACATTTATTTAATTCTAGCTAATCATTAGTGGTGAAATACTGGTTCTACTTGTAAAGTTGCAACTTTTGCTTCCAAACTTGTAGATTCTACTTGTGAAGTAGCAACATTTGCTTCTAAACTTGTAGATATATTTCTCCTTTAGCAATAACTTCTTCCTTTAGTTCAATCACATTGTGCAATGAGTGATCTAAACAAGACATCATATGTCCAAGAAGTAGCAATATGCTAAATCAATTTCTATAATATAATTCTTAAATTGGAACATTTCCATTCTTTTACCTTCCAACTATATGAGGTAGTATCTAATCAATTGGAATTGGTCCATTTAATTGAAACATTTGTTGTTCACAACAACTTTTAGCATGTAAGTAGTTTTAGGTTTGAGAAGTAGCAACTTGTTTGCATTTCTTGGCCTATAACTTCTCAATGCAATCCTCATTTATTCCTAAACCTTTCCCGTTTGAGCCACTTAGAACATTTCTCTTAGCTTCAAAATGATGCTTCTTTAAGCACTTTTCATGATTTTGCTAAGTCTATTCTGTCATTGTTTATATTTGAGTTTAATCAAGTATTAAACTCTATATAAAGTAGATGAAGAATATTGTCATTTGATCAACTTTTGATCACAGAGATTTCCAATCACTTTCTTATATTCAATCATATTGAAGATAAGAGATTTTATTGGATTTGTACACTTGTCTTTTGAGGGATTGTACCTCTCATCTCATTATGTCCCTTGAAACATTTTTCAAAATGAAGATGTGTTGGTATTTTACTCAAACATTTTGAATAAAACCAACCTTAGACATGTGACATGAATTTCTAAAACTTGCCTTTTAGAACAATCTTAGCAAAATTGGAATATAGGTTTATGGATTATCTTTTAAACTCTTTTGAGAACGTTTCTCAACTTTATTTTCAATCGAGGAGATTATATATAATAATAAAATTAGAACGACATGTTACTAATAAGTAAACGCAAAATTCAATTATGTTTATTAAATTTAAAGTACCATAAGTAATTTTAGAATTTATTGGTAACTTTAAAGCATTTTATTCAATTTTAAATTGACCCCTATTGAATAAAATGATTCCAAGATCCTTTATTTGTGCAATAATTAACCAGAGTGAAGCCCCGCATCAACCATTACATTTTCAAGGTGAGTAAACTCTTTACTGATTACAACTCTTGTAATTCTTGGTTGAATAATTAACCATCGCATGTTTAATTATTACTCTTAGCTTCAAGGTTCTAAACGATTTAGGTAACCTTGTTGAATATAACCAATTAAAAGTGTAGATATGCGGTTCTACCCCCACTTCCCCAAGATATATTATGATGCTCTGCTGAGTGCTGACCCATCACAAACGATCAAGGTTTTCATCGGGTTTCTAATTGGAAAAGCTGCATCAATATTACTGGGATCTAGATTTATTATGTTGTGATTGTATAGTGAACTCTAGCGCATCATCAAGCAACATAAATAAACCTAAACATGCATAATCTACTAATGCAATAAAACATGACATAGTATGGCCCCTTAATCCTAAGAAAACTAATAAAGTAAAATGCTCCCACTTGAACCTTCATGGATTTCATCCATCTTGCTCCATTGGGCCTTCACTTCATTGGTTTTTGGATCAACTGCAACCTGTAATTTTATTCTATTCTATCTACTACTTAAATAAAATAAAATAAAATTACAAAATACTTTATCGGTACGTAGACCGTACTAAGATTACAAAAATACATCACGATGCGCAGATCGTATTTAGCAATCTACTGGGCCATACTAGTCATTATATAGCAATAAACAACATCATATATTATAAAATTGCCACATAATAAATCACTCATCATGCTTTCCTAAACTATAACATCTGATGATCATAATTAAGGAAACATGGCATCTAAATATCTCATATTTTAATTAATGTAATTAGATAATATCATATATTATTCATGATCATCAATAAAATATCATATATTCTAAATTAGTCATGAGATAGAATCAAATCTTATTTTAATCTTAAAAGATAAATCATATTTATCCTCAAAGATTATCCTAACAAAGTTAGGAAATTCTATCCTAATTACTAGCCAATCACAATATTTTAAATCAATTATATCCAAAAATAATTATGGGATAATCACATTATTTAAATCAATTATTATCCTTTTGGAATATGCTCAGAATATCCTAACAAATCTTATCCATAATTAACCACTTTAATTTAGGATAATTACCAATTTAACAACTTAAATATGGATAATATCAAGTATAACAACTTTTGAATATTTGATTTTATCCTAAAATAAAAGATTTTATCCAAATAAAACCAATTTTATCTTTTAAAATAAAAGATCATATTTTCAAAATATTTTAACTTATCCAAAATAAAACTGATTTTATCCCAAAATAATTCATAATTATCTTGAAATAAATTTTCAAAAACTGATTTTTTTTTTTTTTTTTAAATGCGCCAGCCACCGTGGTGTGGCCAGCCGAAGCCAGCCACGGTGGCCGTACACCGCAAGGTGTACGCTGCTGTGCAGCAGCGCAGGGCAGCAGCAGCAGCACCGTGCACCAACGGTGCGGCACTGCTGTTGCTGCTGTTCTGATCCTTGCTGTTGCCCCTCCCCGCCCCTCCCTCCGGACCACCAGCAGCGGCAGCCGCCGTGGCAGCGCCACCCAGCCGCGGTTGCTGCTGCTGTAAATTCTTCCCTTTTTTTTTTTTTTTTTTTTTTTTGATTTTCAATTTTAATCAACAACTTTTGTTAAATAAAATTCATGTGGTCCATGATAAATTAAAACATAACTTTTATGCTAATTCATCCAATTAAAATTAAATTCATAATCTAATTTTAAAACTAGGGTTCTTCATGAAAATAATCCCCAATTTAATTTAACTTTTAAATTAAATAATTTGATCATGAAAAATTCATAATTTGTCATGAAATCAAATAGATTAAAATCATGAAGCATGAAACTATCGAAATTATTCAAAACCAAAACACAAAATCGAAATTTTAGGGTTTAGGGTTTCGAAATTTTCGAATCTAGGGTTAGGGTTTTCGAATAAATTCGAATAAACTAGGGCAAAATTCGGATCTCTTCATGGCTATTTGAGCATAATTAAATCGCATTTAATCGATTCCAAAAGTTTAATCATATTAAATATAATAATTGACCCATAATTAATTATTCTCCCTCCTAATTGAATTAAAATTGTGGATTATCAAAGAATTATTGGCAATATGCGTAAATGCAACAGGCTAACTGATACCACTGTAGGAGTTTATAGGTACTACGCAGCGGAAATAACATGAATCATATTCAAATAGTACCTAATCCAAGGATCTAATGCATAACACATAAAGCACAAATAATCGTACCTTTGAAGCGTGATTCCACGTGCGATCGAGCAAGAACAAAGGGAGATAAAGAACCTCAAGCGTGATTCCTCTACTTGGTCCACGGGCACAGATTAAGACCTCCACTAATGCTAGTTAGTCGCGAAAGAACACTTCTATCGACCTTCTACGGAGATGAACGAACGATCAACTAGCCAAGAACCACCGCGCAACACCACGTGGCCACTAGGAGTGGCCGGCCGTGGGTGAGAAGGGGAGGAGAGAGGCGTGCGTGTGAGAGGGGGAGGATGAGGGCTTTTGGATGGTGGTTGCTTGATTCACAATTCACTGTATTGTCAATTGTGACTTGTTTCGTGCAACCCTAGGCAAGGCTATTATTTATAGATCGCATCTCTAAATAATAGTCCAAGTCCAAATCCAAGCCCACTTCCTAATCCCACTCAAACTATACTTAGCCCACTCATGCTTATGACTAATTGAATGCTCATGAGGCCCATTAATGGGCCTCTAACTTGCTTAACCCAATACCCTTGTGTGTGACCAATATAGGATCCATTCTAAAGGGCTTTGGGCTATTTGACTAGCCCAAAGATCATCTCTCATAGTCTAGCAACAGAGGATGACGCCCCAATAGAATGAACTTATTATCTCCATAATAGTGATCCTTGATATATCTAGTAATTGCACTTATCGAAGACATAATTCCTTCAGGGTCATGCTTGAGTCGGGTCACGTCGGGTCATACATCTTTTCGGGTTCGGGTCGGGTTTAGGTCGGGTCAATAAAAGGTCGGGTTACATTCGGGTCGGGTGAAAAACAAGTCGGGTTAAATTCGGGTTTTTACGGGTTTAAAAGAGTTAGGGTCGTGTTCGAGTCGGGTCATTATCGGGTTTGAGTCGGGTTCGGTTCAAGTCAATAATTTGCGGGGTCATAATAAAGTCGGGTCATTTCCAAGTCGGGTCATTATCGGGTTCTATTCAAGTCAATAATTTGCGGGTTATAATTAAGTCGGGTCATTCTCGGGTTCGGATCGGGTTCGGTTCAAGTCAAAAACTTGCGGGTTATAATCGGGTCGTTTCCAAGTCGGGTCATTCTTGGGTTCAAGTCGGGTTTAGTTAATAATTTGCGGGTTACAATCAAGTTGGGTCATTTAAACTTGTCTGGTCATTCTCGAGTTGAAATTGGCAAGTCAATAATTTGCGGGTTATAATCATGTCGGGTCATTTCCAAGTCGGTCTCGGGTGTGGTTCAAGTCAAAAAATTTCGAGTTATAATTAGATCGATCCTTTTCAAGTCTTTTTATTCTCGGGTTTTAATAATCAAGTCGGGTCATGTTCGAATTCGGGTATCAAATATTGGATTAATATGGGTTTAAGTTTGATATCAGGTCGGGTCATATTGGGTCCAGTTACATTTTTTTTATTTTTTTTTAATTTATTTAAAACTCCAAATTAAATTACGTAATTTAAAACATTTTCTAAAAAAAAAAATATTAAATAGACAAGTGAATAATAAAATTTGAATTCCCTTAAAAAAAATAATAATAATAAAAAAAGATAAGTCAAGTAAGATGAGAAAGACCTGCTATTGTCTGGGTCTCGTGTATTTTTTATTTTTTTGTTTAAATTTTTTTTTTTTGGCTGCTGTCCTGTTCAGTTTTTCTTTGACGAGGATTATGTAAGAGATAAGTTAAGTAAGATGAGAAAGGCCACTTTTGTTTTATAATTGGAATCCATGTTAATAAATTGAAAAAAAGCCTAAAACTCAATAGTCAATACGGAGAACTCTTTTTATCCTAAAAATTCCTAAATCTTAAAATTCGGGTTAGTAATAGGTCGAGTTTAAATTCGGGTCGGGTCAATAACAAGTCGGGTAGAATTTGGGTCGGGTCAATAACAAGTTGGGTTGATTTCGGGTCGGGTTTGTAACAGGTCGGGTTTAAATTCGAGTCGGGTTAGGAACGGGTCGGGTTAGTAACAGGTCGGGTTGAATTCGGGTTTTGACGGGTTAAATCGGGTTTGGGTCATTCTCGGGTTCGGTTCAGGTCAATAATTTACGGGTCACATTCGGGTCGGGTCCTCTCTAGGTCGGTTCATGGTCGGGTTCGGGTCTCAAATACTCGGGTCAACTCGGGTCTAGGGTTGGTTTCAGGTCGGGTTAGGTCGGGTTTGGGTCACCATTTTTTTCGGGTTCAGACGGGTTAGGGTTAGGGTCGGGTTAGGGTCCGTATTTCGGGTCGGGTCAACTTTTGACAGCTCTATGATTAACTAATCGTATGGGTAATAACTAATAAGATAATCAAAGGGGTTTTAGAAAAAGAATTGAGAATTAATTGGTACGATGTATAACAATTTGAAATGACTCAAATTAATATACGAGTTGAACTTTAGGAAGGTAATTTTTCCACTAAAGCTCTGTTCTCTTCACCTTAAAAAAAATAATATTAAGTAAAAATAATTTCAGTTCAGTAAAATTTAGTATTCTTAAAGAAGGATTATAATAGAAAATCAATAAAAATAATATCACTTCAGCAAAAATAATTTCAGTTCATTAAAAATAGTTTTAGTTCAGCAAAATTAGAGTGAAGAGAACGGGCCTAAATCAACCCCCGTTGACATCCTCATTACAGTATACTAGTAAAAGAAGTTCTAATTTTTTTCTTGGTCAAGATCACCTTTTTTCAAGATTCAAGAATAAAGCAATTCCAACCATTTATTTTTGTTACCATAACATTACTGTTGGCACAATTATCAGCAAATCCGATGTCGTCCAGCGGTTAGGATATCTGGCTTTCACCCAGGAGACCCGGATTCGATTCCCGGCATCGGAACTTTTTTGTATTACAAACTACTCTGTATTAATTTAATATAGTTGAACCACTATTTTGTCTGGATTTCTTTGTTCTATACCCACCAATTCACAAATAAATGGCCACTGATTGATAGTAGTATACTAACTTTGTCATTTACCAGGAAAAAAAGGAGCAATGGAGAGTGAAACCATGGAAAATCAGCAACAAACATCAATGTTATCCACCCCTTTGCTAGCCAAAGACAGAGAAAACAGCCCGCCGCGGCCGCCACCAGCAGCAGAAGCAACTGCAGTTGTAATATTGAGTACTTTGGTTGCTATTTCTGGTTCCTTTGTCTTTGGTGCTTCTGTAAGTATAATCTTAACATTAGTCTTTCTTGTTTTATTTAATTTATTAAGGTTTATGTTTTGGGGTGTTAATTATTTGTACAAACTTTGGTTTTCTTATTTGATGTGGGTATATTGCTAACATTAGTCTTTCTTGTGTGTTCTTTCTTAAGAAAATAAATTATTAAGATGTTTATATTTTGGGATGTTATTGATTTGTACTTACTTTGGTTTTCTTGTATGAAGTGGGTGTATTCCCAATTGTCTAAGCTTAATGATTTTTAAAAAAAGTTTGGAGGAGAAAGGATAAATTAAATTATAAACTCGTGGTTGGTGTATAATAAAAAGCTGTCATGTTTCGGGTATGACCCTCAAGACTTTAACCAATTAAGCGAATTGACATCTAAATTGATGTAATGCTCAATTCGAACAAGAATTTATAAATGGAATATGTGGGACTAATGAGAAGGTGGAATGAATTTATAGATTATCCACAAGGTTGAAGTTAAGTTTTATTTTGTATTTATTTGACAAGGAAAATGACTTGGTTTTGCAATTTTGTGCATTTTGGATATAATTTGTAAAACTTGTATTGAAGAAGAAATGATTTAATGCAGGTGGGATTTTCATCACCTGCTGAATCTGGAATGATCTCTGACCTAGACTTAACTTTGGCACAGGTCTGCATCATCCTTTTTGTATCTTTATATACTTCGTAATTTTCCTTCAGTTGTGGCATATTGCAAATCGCTATAAAACTTTCATATGCCCCATTTATGTTGTTGTGATGTGTGGTGCAATGTCATGAACGAGGTCATAATGTCATTTATTTTCGAGGTGTCACTAGTCACTAGATATGCTTATTTGTGGTGTAAGTAATGCTTATGAAAAGCCTAATTAGGTTTGACATTCAAATTAGAGAGAGAAAGGTAAGTGAATAAGGACTAGTTGTAGTGCACGCATTATTACATTTTATACTGACACATATTCGTCATTCAATTCTATCATGAAAAAAACGTAATCGAGGTACAATAAAACCCTGCACTAAGTTTCTTCCACGTGAGGAGAGTCTCCTAATGTTTCTTTTCCTTACCCTTTAACCCTTCAAAGTTAGCCGGTGATGTTTGGGGAAGGGAATAAAATTTGTCATAGTATCATCTTTGCATTTAAGTGGTGAGTTATATGAGACACAAAGGTATACTTAAATTTAGACAGATTTCGAGTTGCCTCATGGAGGGATGAGTTATACACAGTACTATATCAGTACCGTTGCCTTAAGAATTAGCAGGTCCTGTGGGCAAAGAGCAGTGTTACTCAAACTCTTCATGACAAGTTTTTAGCAATAAACATGGTATACTGCAGGATCACACTCAGTAAACTGCTACATTTCCTATTTCTTGTAATTACTTAAACCACTTGCATCACCTGGCAATACAGTATTCAGTCTTTGGATCGATATTGACAGTTGGAGCAATGATGGGTGCAGTAGTAAGTGGCCGGATAGCAGATCATTTTGGGAGACGGGGTGTAAGTTGTTTCACTCTTCCTAAGTGATCAATCTTTGGAAAATGCTACTGTCTGCTTAAATTATCTTCATTCTTATTTGCAAGTGATCTGTTTTTACAGGCTATGGCATTCTCGGAACTTCTTTGC
The DNA here is from genome assembly GCF_948465745.1 of Chenopodium album. NCBI lineage: Eukaryota > Viridiplantae > Streptophyta > Magnoliopsida > Caryophyllales > Amaranthaceae > Chenopodium > Chenopodium album. The sequence continues at coordinate 8,072,265 of NC_137855.1, forward strand.
CTTGTAGGAAGTCTTACAATTGTATTTGCTAAGGTTTGGATTCTTATCTCTTCCTACTGTGAATGTTAAGGTACCCCTTATATTTTATCCGAATATTCAGATTCTCATCAATCAAAGCAAACATAGTATATATGTGCTGCTTGGCAAGGGTTATATATAATTTATTTGCATCCATTGTTCAATACTTTGGTTAAACATGAGGGGAATTACTTATCTTTCAGAATTCTGATGATGATGGTAGTTTGTCCGAACTCGTAGCTCAATTCTCTGGTTCATTTTAGTACAATGTTTCTTGCATATTTTTCTGTGCCTTCATCAGTATACGATTTTTTATCAAACTCCTGTGATAGAGTATAAAACATATTCCTGGGCCTCAACCATCAGCTTAAGCTTTTGGTTGAGTTGGTCCTCTAACATGGTATCAGAGCCAGCGTGACACAAAGGTCACGGATTCGAATCTCATCCACCCCTCCTTTAAAGTGGAATTAATTCGCAGCAGGTATGGGTGGGCCTGTGTTGCATCCACATTTCAAGCCCAAAGGGCCTTTCATGTGAGGGGGAGTGATAGAGTATAAAACATATTCCTGGGCCTCAACCATCAGCTTAAGCTTTTGGTTGAGTTGGTCCTCTAACATCCTGTATGATTAATTGTGATCTTTTCATGAGACCAAACCCTTTTCTCGGAAGTTCATTAGACTCCCCTTTTGCATGTCAATTTGAATTTCCCCAAGAAAACTTTAGTTGATTTCAGAATATCTTTCATCCCTAAGGTAGGAACTGATAATATAATTGGCATGTGCTAAACAAACCTAGTACATTTACCTTCCCCTTTAGGACGGTTGCATAGTTTTTTGTGTTTCGCTTTGCTATAATGTGCTTTCAATCTTATGTATCTGTGATTCATAAAATCCCATCTTTGCTGAAGGTGGCTTGGTTACTTGACACTGCAAGGCTTTTGAACGGTGTTGGAATTGGGATCCTTTCGTATGTAGTAAGTACAACACCATATACAAGCACTTAGCTCAGTTTACTTGCATTGAACATTGTAAATCCTGTCCTAAAATCATAACAGGTACCTGTGTATGTTGCTGAAATAACCCCGAAAAACCTTAGAGGAAGATTTACCGCAGCCCATCAGGTTCTGTCTCTTGAATCTGTGATCTGGTTAGCTAACCAATTTTCCATAATAGCTTACATATTCTCTATGGCAGTTGATGATTTGCTGTGGTGTGTCAACAATGTGGCTTGTTGGAACTATCATTCATTGGCGAGCCCTTGCTTTGATTGGTACTTTTTTCCTAAACCTTTTACTGGAGTAGAAGGTGGTATCAGAATTACAACTTCTTGACTTCTTTTCACTGTTTTCAGGGCTTATTCCAGGTATCCTACAGTTTGTAGGTGTATGCTTTATCCCGGAGTCCCCACGTTGGCTTGTAAGTGAGATGCAGTATGTTACAGTAGAGTAGCTTACTAGCTTAACTGATCTGTACCGAGCAAGGCTTGGCCTAGTGGTAAGGGTTTAACCTCATGACTTCAAGTTATGGGATCAAAACCTACTAGGGTCTAAGGGATCTTTGGGGTTGTGAGATTCCCTTATCCGTTACCCTTCAATAGGGCGCTCTTACATACCTGAAAGATATGTTTCAGTGCCACAATCTAAATTTGTGATTATAGATTGGTAGATCAATTATGTGCTGGGATAATTTGATTTACATCTTGGAGTTTTTTGTGTGGTCTATGGAGAAGGATTTATGTTAAGAATCACTTAATTACACACCTCTTTGAAAATTCTGTTAGAAAAACTAAAAACTGCGAATAGTCAGCTAGGAAAATTTCACTGGGATAACCTGGAAATCTTGTACAGGCAAAGAATTCAAGATGGGAAGAGTGTGAAGATGTTTTGAAGTCCCTAAGGGGACAACACGCGGATACTTCAGCAGAAGCTGCTGAGATTAAGGTGATTTATCCAGTTCTTGATTTTTCTTCTTTTGCTAGTCTTTAGTTTGCATAGCATGGAGATTGAGTTAAGCTTCTTACATGTTTCAGGAGTATACAGAAACCCTTCAACATTTATCTGAAGCAAAGTTTCTTGACCTATTCAAAAGAGAATACACGCGTTCACTGATAGTGAGTGTCTCACTGTCTCAAACTATGAGCTGCAGTCCCTTTTATGTCTTTCAGTATAACTGCTTTTTCACAAACTGCTTTAAATCTGATTTAGGTTGGAATTGGACTGATGGTCTTCCAACAATTTGGCGGTGTTAATGGGGTTGTATTTTATGCAAATTCTATATTCGAATCTGCTGGTATTTAAATGCTGCTTCTTGGTACTTCTTTTAACGATGGAATGTTTGAGAAACTTTGCAGCTAATCCTCTGTTGTCATTAACTTTATGTTTGCTCAGGTTTCTCGGGAAGAGTAGGGATACTGGCAATGGTTGCAATTCAGGTTCACTGCTTTCAACTGATTGTTGTTTCTCAGAAATCTTCTTGTGCTGTCTCTAAGACTGTATAACTGCTGATGACAGATTCCTATGACTGTTGTTGGCACTGTTTTAATGGACAAATCTGGACGCCGACCTCTTCTAATGGTGAGTAATTTTAAGGTTAAGGAATTTTTTGCATGCCCCTGCATTGCTAGTAAATAGAGACCTGAAGATGTTTTTATGAATTCAGATTTCAGCAGCCGGGACTTGCTTGGGTTGCTTCTTGACAGGATTGTCATTCCTGCTCCAGGTCCTCTTCTCGCTCACCCCAAATTCCCACCCCAATATTTCTCCCAGTCTTCTTCCGTGGGTGTAAGATATTATCTTCAACTGTGGAATATCTTATCAGAAGTATGCTCTTCATTTGCAGGATCTTCACATGTGGAATACTGAAGCTCCCTTTTTGGCACTTATTGGAGTGTTGGTAAGATGCATTGGAGTAAACTCAAGCCACCTTGTTTGCTTTTTACCTCTTTTCCTCCTTTGAGCTTAGTTATGTTTTGCTCTTGCTTTGAATCTTTGATCTAGATGTTCTCCGCATCCTTCTCATTGGGAATGGGTGGTGTACCATGGGTAATCATGTCCGAGGTAAGATCTAAAACTCTATGCATCATATGCTTCCTTCACAGAATTTGTATTTCTTCACGCCTTTGTCAAAAAGCTGTCACAGTAGTAAGCTTTCATTTTATGTAATGACAGTTGTATGTTGTTTCGTAGATTTTTCCTATTAATGTGAAGGGTTTAGCCGGTAGTCTTGTCACAGTAGTAAATTGGCTTGGTTCGTGGATGATTTCATTTACCTTCAACTTCTTGATGAGCTGGAGCTCCCCTGGTAATGAACACAAACCTTGCTATCCTGAACTTTTTGTTTCCTTTGACAGTCACTTGGATATTCATAAATTTGGAAATTTCATAACAGGTACTTTCTTCATATATTGCATCATCTGTGGTGCAACTGTTGTTTTTGTTGCGATTCTTGTACCTGAGACTAAGGAGCGTACATTGGAAGAGATACAGGCATCCATGAATCCCGCAACATCAATCTAGCAGATAGATTTATTCACTGAAACTGGTATGTATCATCATCTATTAATTTTTTTAAAAAAACTTTAGCCTCACCTGATTCATGTTTACATAGAGTTCATCTAATAAATATTGATCAATTTATTGTATACATACACTGATATGCTATATTCGTATCTGTATATACTGGAACTGTCTGTATATCATTGCTATGACAACTTAAGTATGACATTTTAGCTGAACAAACTGGTAAGCATAGTATCTGATAAAATCTAAATGGACATTATCGTAATTTTCGTGCAAATACGTAGAGGTAAAGACAAAAGAGGTCATTTTTCTGTTAGGTATTTTTATCCAAAATGTTACCGTGAACCTGCACTGTTACTTGTGATTATTGCAATCATCTTAAACCATGTACTACAAATCATATGTTGTCATTTTTGTTACACAGTTTGGCATACACATCACAAAGATGCCTAATACGCTATAACTCCTAAAACATCTCACATGATTATTATGTTTTGCTGCCTTTGCATGAAGCTAGTTAGTTACCCGTACAAAAAAAGCTAAGGCAAAAACTCCACCAAAATTTGACCACTCCTTTTCCGTCTAACTAACCAAATTATATATAACCACGTTCAGTTTGTTCAGATCAAATCAAATTAAATCAAATCCGATCCCCAAAGTGATTAATTGATCATTAACCATGGTGAACGCCCCTAACTCACAACAGTCATCAAATAAGCCACCCCTTAGTGGACCCTTGCTCGGCACATCTGTACCCCGGAGTACAGGGTCAGTCCACAAGACCTTATCCGGTGCAGCAAACCTCGCTAACCTTTTGCCCACAGGCACGGTCCTTGCATTCCAAGCCCTGATCTCTCCCTTCTCACACAATGGCTTATGCCATGCTGTCAACAAATACCTCACCATCTCTTTGATCGCGGTGTTTTCCCTCATTTGCTTCCTGTCCTCTTTCACTGACAGCTTCATTGGCCCTGACAGTAAGCTGTACTATGGAATTGCTACTCATAACGGTATCTACATTTTCAATGGGATGAAATGGGAAGATGAGGAGAGGAGAAATGGTAGAGAAGCTAAAGACTTAAGCAAGTACAGGATTAGGTTCATAGACTTTGTTCATGCATTTGTTTCATTGGCTGTGTTCTTGGTGTTTGCCTTCAGTGACTTTCATGTGTTGAAGTGTTTTATTGGGAATCCTACAGAAAAAGATTGGGTCAATTCATTGCTTCAAAATTTGCCCCTTGGAATCGGAGCTTTGTCGAGCTTCTTGTTCGTTCTGTTTCCTACTAATCGACGAGGGATAGGATATTCAGACAAGGCTGCTAATTAGCTTAAGCTTATTATTCTTAAATATGTTCCCCTGAAGTTCTCTGTGAAATGGTTGTACAATGCAATTATACATAAGGAATTTTATACAAATGATCTAATTGATATTCATTCTATTTACTTGAACTAATTTTCATTAAATTGTTCTTAAGCAATATGATGTAATCTAATACATACTAACTCAGTAACTCCCTTTTCAAGATAATGGTCATGGTGGTACAAGCAATACCTATTTATGAACAAAAAAAGAGATACTTCGTATAAATTACTGTAAGTGTAAATTTTAGCCTTTTTAACAGGGCTATGAATCTCATCATCCTACAAATAATTTGAGATATGTGAGATGGTTTCGAGTGTCCCAAATTTACAATCCAATTAGCTGCTCGTTTTGGCTCTCAATAGACCTTGTTCGTTAAACATGTATATTAATTTATGACATTATTAAATTTTGGATATATTTTCTCATTTCATGTTAATTGCAACATGTGTTTAAAACAAATATATTCCAGTACAATAGCTGCAGCCTTGCAGGGATGCAGGCTACGGAGTATTACACTATTACTTAAATTTTGTCACTTTATAGTGATAAAAGTTTTCCTCTGCAACCTTATTCCAAAAACCACCACCACCAGCTCCACCGTACCGCCATACAATCACAACCCTGCCTGAACCACACCATATTCTTGCAGTCTAGGGACTGGCAGACCGGTTCTTTTCGAGTTCACTCAAGAGACTTTCCTTTAACGCGGCCTTAACCTCCCTCTAATGGCCTCTTCTCCTTACCAATGAAACACAGAGTTCGAAAAGGGGTATGTAAGTACATGGTGGCTAAACAACCGAATAAGATTGGTATATTGTTATTTCTAGACTCCAGACTCCTAGGATGATCAAAGTTCAATTTTCAAACAGATAGATAGGATGCTTCTTCATTCTATCTAATGTAGCCGATCGATCCACCTCACTCTCCCACTTTTGCATGATTCCAAAGCAGGAGCTCTGGAGCTGCTGCAATAGCAATCAAGCAAGGGCCTGTTCTTGCCGTTTCGGAGTTTTTGGTACGAGGGATAGGGATAAGAAGGATATGCGGGTGTGATAGGATAGGAAATTGGTGAGTAAGATAATGTCCATAATGATAATATAAGTGTTTTACTTCATAACTTATTTGATTTGAACCTAGTTTTAAACTCGTGCAATAACACGGATTGTATATGAAGTACTATGTACTCTATGTTAGATTTTTGAATTTTTTTTTTATTGATTTTTAAAACACATAATTTAAGTTTATAAGGTTAATTTACAGAATTTGTAAATCAATCACATTTTTGTGGTTTTTTTACAATGAAATAACAAAGTTATCCCTCATTTATTAAATAATGAAATGAAAACTACTCTAGTTTTGTTTATCTGAGGGTATAATTGTCTTTTCAAGTAGCAGTGGAGGGTATATGCGTCTTTTCATGTATTAGTTGAGGGGTACATGTGTAATTTTCTTACCAAACAGTAAAAGCAAAAAACAAACAGTAATTGGACAGCTCACCAAAAGTACTGAATAAATGACCCTGCTTTTTCAGTATATTTACAAAAATGCCATCAGATTAACAAAAATTCGTTTATCTGGCAGATCAACTTGTATTTTCCCCTAGTTTTATTAGCTGGAATAACAAAATTACCCTGAATTTCCAGTTTTGTTAGCTGGAATAACAAAAATACAGTGGATGCCTCTCTTTTAAAAATTTCATCATTTTTTAGTTTTAGAACTTTTAAATGTTGTACTTTTTTGTGTCAAAAAAAGAGAGCCACAAGGGCAAAATGAATATCGATCCAGAAACAGAAGGGAAGCCCTAAACCCCTAACCACTTGAAATATCCCTCACTCTCATAGTCTCAAATTACTTATAAACTACAAACATAAAAGGATACTTAATTTCTATATATTAAAAGGAATTATTACTCACCAATTGTTCTATTCACCTCTTTTTTCTTGACTTAAATTTTTTTGTACTAAATTAAATATTTTTTTCGAAATTTAAATTGTCTTTATTGATTATCTATTACTCCGTATATTTGTTCTCTAAAGTTAGAACATAACTTTTCACTTGAGATTAACGTGCATATAAAGTTAATGTTTAGTCAAATCTGACAATTAAATCAAATCAGATAAAATCAAATTAGATTAAATATGTTCAAAACGCATCATCGGATCAGATAAGCAAAGATACATACGCCGTATATATATATTGATTCATATGAGCCACAAGGGCGGGTACAACGGGGGGCGGGGGAAATTCCAACATATGCTGGGGGCAAGGATCGATCTCGTAACCTCGAGGTTACGAGATGGGAGTGTTACCATCAATCCAACTCCACATCCTTACATACGCCGTATATATTCTTATATGCATTACTCCGTTTAATGATTAAAGTTTTTGTCCGTTTAATGAAATATTCAAACCAAGAACTAATCAAGAAAATTGATGGAGTAAATGATTGGAGCATGTCTTGATAAAATACACTGAAAACAAGGAATATATTGCTTGATGGCCGCTCTTTTTAATTTTTATTATTACGTCCAAACAAACAATTCAATTGGGTTAAGATTTGGATTTTGCATTTGTTAAATATTCTGATAAGCTTCCCAAATATTATCTATACTTAGTATTTAAAAACACAAACCAAAATTGACACATGTCATCATTCTTTCTCACCTTTCTTTATTCATTCTCCCTCCTTATGTTTTCAAAGAAATTCCCTCTTCATCTCCCTCTTTATTTTTCAACAACTTTTATATTTTGTAATCTTTATTTTAATTCAATAACAAATTAAATTTTCTAAACCTTCTCCTCTTCTCATTATTCCATCTATCAATTCAATTTATTCACATTCATAATTCATTTCTTTAATTTGACCCCTTATCTTCCCCCTCTTCTTATATAAATACAAATTTTCAATAAAGATTTTTTCACACTCATTAAGTTTCAAAAACTAAAAAATTAGAGAAACATCTCTCAAAATTCTATGTGAAATTTCTACAACAATGAGGATGATGATTGAAAAGGGAAATATTGAGGTGGCAAGAATACTATGGAAATTCCATGGGATGACATTGTTTGCGTGTCATGGGGCTTTAATTTTGAAGATATTAAGCGCAATATAAGAAACATATATTGGTAAAGACTAAAGAAGAATATCATGCCTTCACATTTGATGTAAAAATTGTAAAATTATAATAAGTGTTTGGTATTTACAAAGTAGTTTTTTATACAAATTGTTGATTAATATATCATGCAATAGAGATATGATTTTACGATTTTAAGCCATTTTTTCTACAACTATATATTAGTCTATTACCACTAATTTATAAAATATTATAATATGTCAAAAGACGATAAAATAATTCATTCAAATAATTTGTAAAGGGTTTTTTTTTGTGACAAGATAATTTGTAAAGTTTCAAATAAATTTATAACTTAAGCATAACTCGTGCGTAGAACGAGTCCAAAAGCTAGTTTATTCTAGCATCTCTTGCCATACTCCAAATAACAATGTAACATTACTTTAAATTATATTGTGTAACGTAGAAAATCTTAGTTTATAGTATCAAAAATGATTAAATTCGTCATCATATTCGTAATATATTAGCAAGTCAAAGGATTTAGTCTAGTCTTTATGAATGGAAGTTTGTCCTCATTACACGGGTTATGAAGTATATATGAACTTTCTTCGTAGTTGAGGAAACATTCGAATATAGACCCATACACCGATACACGTAATGACGTGAAGTATGATTGTATGAAGGATGTTGATACAAAGGATCTAGATGGTCCACTTTCATTCACCTTAAACTTATTTTAAATTAAAGTCGGGGTTCGTCTCTGCATCTTATAAAATAATTGAGTTCAAGTTGGAGTATTTAATTCGGGTTCAAATTTGACTAGGTGAGGCTTCAGATCATATTCAAGTCGGGTCATGTCATATCAATATAGCCTCCGATTTGTGTTTATTAGCTTCCAATTCGGATCGGGTCAATTTCTGGCTTAGGTTATGTCGAATTGTTTAGCTATACAAGTGCAAGTTGGGTTTGAATCGAGTCAATTTTAAGCTTATTTTATTTTTGAGTTTTCGACTTCAAGTTGTGTCATATCATGCTTGAAGATACAATATAAATCCTCTTTGGGAATGAAGATCCAATAGAGGGCTCTTAACCAGTGGCTTGACAATACCCAGTTATGAACGGCCCAACAAACCTGGGCTCTAACACCATGATAAATTTCGAAACAATATGAAATGGGCTTGGGCAACCCGAACAAGGAAGAAGAGAGTTTGCTCCACAAACAAGGCTTTGGAGCTTCCATACTAAAACCAATTGGCGATAGTAGGAGGTACTCCTCTACCTTATATAGTGAAATCATCTCTCCTCTTTCTCCAATGTGGGACACTCATAAGTGGTATAAATTGGGTTCCAACATTATCACTAATACTTTTCTCTATAAACTTCTTTTTTTTTTTTTTTTTTTTTTTTTTTTTTTGAAGACCTATAAACTTCTTATTCATAACCCTTAAAGCTATGTATAACATTATAATAAGTGTTAAAAAGAGGGACATTTATTTTTTTAAAATAAAAGAAGAACGTTAAAAAGTGGAATATCATTTTGGGATAAAGGGAGTAGTACTCTTTCCGTTCCTGAAATTTAATTTAAAATGCATTCTTGCAGCCTCCAATATGCATCTACTTTATGCTTCAACCCTGTTGATATTTTGGCTATTCATAAGTGAAACATATAAAAAAATTGACACATAGAAAACTCACATTAAAGCGAATCTGATAAGATTTCATGTGCTAAATTATTTCTTTTGCCTGAATAATAATCACAAAATATGGTCAAAGTAATTTTAGTTTAGAGTCAAACTAATGTATTAACAAGTTTGACTAATTTATTAATCAAGAAACGAAGGCCGGAAGGTAATATCTTTTTAATTTAATTTGTGTTAAGATCAAAATCTATTCCTTCTTATCCGGTGATCTAATTAATCTCATTTTTTATTACGGAATATTGAAATGTAACATACTACTGATATTAAAGTTATAATCGTATAAGTGAGAGTTGTTACTCCCAAAGTCTCAATATATTACTATCATCACTTTGGATTAATTCGAGAACATGACGAGCATCATACTTATGCATTACTCCGTACATATCTAATTGCCCGAACTCTATACTAAAGGATACAAGCAAGCATTTCACAACAAGTTGGCAAATAAATTTGCTGTATTTGAGTACTCCGTACTAACTTAAATGACATGATCTGATCTACAATTCTACATCAAATGTCCACCATTCGTATTAACACATACTCTTATTCAAATGGATAAATAGATAACGCATACTTGGATGTTGGACACAACTACACAAGCAGCACATTATTAACGTGCCTTCACTAAGACAAAATGTACTGAATCTGAAAAATTGTTAGACATCAACCAGCCAATCAGATTCTTTTTTACACAGTACACAATACAATACACCGTATAATTCCATTAAAAAAATACTGTACATTGTACAAATACATGCTATAATTAATCGTTTATTTGCAGTCCCCGTAATCCACCAATGGAATTGGAAAACCCACTAATGGGATTTTGCTCCATCTTGGACCATCTATTCTTCATATACACTTCGTATTAAATAATCGTATTCCCCAAAAAATAATGTACTTGTAGTGTTGAAATTTTGAAATTTGTGACAAAATTAATACTCCATCTACTAGTACTCAAATACAGAGTATTTTCCAAGTTTCTATTTAAATTCGTTCATTCTTATATGTGGCTAGTCACACCATTAGTTGATGATGTGATCACTTTACATATAAACATTTAATTAAACATCTGGAGTTATAACGATGATCAATTTACCTTGAAGAATTACAGGTTAAAGCCATGGAAAAATGGGGTTACTTTTATAAAGAAGTATATAGATAGTCAAGACAAAATGAAGGGGTTGCTCGAATTAAGAATTAAGATTGCATTGTTTTTAAGTATTTGGTGTTACTTGTATAATACAACGGGGTTACTTTAATTGACAAAATTAGATTATCTTCTTAAATAATCAAAGTTGCTCATATAATAAATAAAGGCTTTTCTCAATCTTTAAAACATAATCTAATTATTTGTCTTATTTTAACTTATTATAGAAAAACTAAATTCATTTTAGGTAAAACTAAATAAAATAAAATAAGAACAATTAAATAATGTAAATAAAATAAATTATTTTTTTTATGCAAAAATTAAAATTAATTAAAATGATGTAAAATGTGTGTATTAAAACTTATTCACACCTTACAATTTCCAAACTTAACAATGTGTTCTCCCTCGAACTTAATTAATTAATTATTACTACCTGCGTCCCTGAAAGAACGACCCTATTTTTATATTAGATTTAATAAGCTCTAAAGCTAACTTTTATATTACGGAAAATGAAACACATCCTTATCTGATAAGGGTGTATTCTATTCACCTGATTTTTTACTTATTTGATCTTATCTAAACTTATTATACCTTATTAAAAATAGTGAAAATAAGTTGAACACAACATACCCATATTAATAAGTTAAAATAAGTTAAACTAAAAACATTTGATTTTTTTTGGCTTGTTTAAGGTGTATTGGATCATATTGAGATATAAATGTTTATTGAGATATGATATGAGTATATGACTATATGAGATATTTTTTGTGGAAAGATGTGATTGATTGTAATGGATTTAGGAAATTAACATATTTAGGAATTAGGGTTAAATATTTCTAAAGTTTGTATATATTGTAATGGAGCCGAATATTATGAATAATGAGAAGAAAATAATGAGAAGTACACAAAGAATTATTATTGAGAGAACAATTTAACATGGTATCATGTTAAATTAATCTTAAGGTCTCTGTCAAAAAAATAAATAAATAAAATAAAAATAAAAATAAAAATAAAAATCTTAAGGTCTCAATAACAATATGGCATTAAATTTATTCTAGAAAAATGTATAAAGTTAGTAATTTATGACAAAAACACACGCAAATTGGTGTAATTAGTGTGTTTTTGTCATGATTTTCTAAATTTAAACAATTTTCTAGGTAAATTAAATGCTTATATGTAGCCCTAACAGTGGCGGATCCATATGGGTGTTTTTTAAGGTAGTTTAATCACTTTAATGTATGTAATTATGTATTATTTGAAATGTAATTCGTTTGGCAGACCTAAAATTACGTACATAGCCTTATTATAAAAATAATTAATTGTACCTCAACTTAACACTTTTACCCTAAACAAAAAATTTAACCATTCTCTTTAGTATTCACCGGTGTCACACATTTTGGCCCTTATTACTCCGTAATCCTTTTTTTCACCTTAAATTCAAAGCAAACCTCGTAAAATTATACAGAGATAAAAATACAGTATTCCAGTTGGTATTACAAACAAATTGGTGTGAGAATGGCTCATTTATCAATCTTTATTACATGTTTTATGAGTTATTAGTCTCAAAACAACCTTTTTTCGCCCGGAAATTAAAATTTCCGAGATGTTAACCATGGTTCTTAATACCCTCCGGGAGTCCAATTGAGTGGGTGGAACCATCCAATATGCGTTTAAACAGTCAACTTACCCGTTCCAAACTTGCACCGATATCGTGACCACAAGCCTACCACGGACATTTAAGGCAACATATAAGGGTCATATATGGTTCCAAACGTCATTATATGACCCTAATAAAGAGTTCGAAGTATTTTTTTATCTTATCTTGTGTAATGTACGTACGACATGAAATGGGGGTACGAAATGAATTTCGATAAAAAAAAATTTACAAAATAATATAAATTGCAATAATTTTTTCCTAACTAAATTTTGAATTAATAAATCATATTACTTTGTATTACTAATGGCGTGTACAATACATCCCATCCTTCGACGATAAGTCTTATTATTGAGTAACTAAATATGCTTGGGAAAGAAAAAAAAAAGATATTATCTAAGAGACCTGTCATCTGGAACAACAGGTCTCTTTTATTGAAAATACTAATCTCCCGCTGGAGAAATTAAAATTATCACCAATATAATATATTTAAAACATAGCTCTTTTTTTGAATGTAAACCCCACGCTAAGGACTCCTGGATTTGGAGAAAAATTTTACAAGTTAGCCCTCTTCTTCTTAAGGGGCTGAGATGGAAAGTTGGTTCGGGCTCTAATATTCTTTTTTGGCTAGATAATTGGTGTTCTTCTACGAATTTAATTACTTTATTAGATTTAAATATTTCTGATATTCAAAATCTAGACCTTACAGTTGATCAATTTATTACTGAAGATCATTCTTGGGATATTGCAGCTCTATCTTTAGTGGTACCTCCTCACATAGTTCAGACCATTAAAGGTATTCCTTTGCTAGTTAATGATACTTTTGATGAACCCTGTTGGGGTTTTTCTGGTAATGGAGAGTTTACGGTAAAGTCAGCAACCTGGTTAGCTCATAACTTTAATTCTCCTGCAAAATGGGAATTTTCTTGGATTTGGAAACTTGATATTGCTCCAAAACTAAAGGTATTTATTTGGCAACTGCTACTTAATGGTCTTCCAACTAGAAATAATTTGATTTACCGTAATATTAATGTCCCTCATATTTGCCCCTTTTGTAATTCACATGCTGAAACACAGGATCATCTGTTTCTAAATTGTCCATTTATTAGACAGTATTGGGATGCAGATATCGTTAGTCATTGGATGGGAACTCAAGTTAATACCCCGAATCTCCTTACTCTTTTTCGGGACATTCGTCATAATGTTAACCTTCCTGTAAAAAAGATTATTGTTTCTTTATGGAGTATATGAAAAGGTCGTAATGCTCTTATTTTTAGTCATATCCCCTCTACTATTATGAGTATTTATTCTAGAGCTTTCAAAATATTTACAGAATGGAATATTCGTTCTCATCTTGATTCTTTTAATGACATTGTTCCCAAAACCCATTCTCCTCTTTACCATAAAACCATCCAAGTAGCTTGGTCCCCTCTTGCCCCTGGTGTTTTCAAAATTAATTTTGATGGTTCTGTTTGTAATAACTTTGGGTCAGCCGGAGTTGTTATTAGAGATTATACAGGAAATAATGTTGTTAGTCATGCTTACAATCTTGGTACCTCGACTCCTATTATTGCAGAAGCTACAGCTCTGCATAACAGTCTTCTCTTAGCTATTGAACATAATATACGAAAACTTTTTATTGAAGGTGATAACCTTTAAATTATAAATATTTTGCTGGATAAAGCACGCTGTCCTTGGAAAATTCAATTGCTAATGAATGACATTAAGAAGTTGTTAGCTCACTTTGAGGTTGTTTCTATTTGCCATGTGTATCGAGAAGCTAATCGTGCAGCAGATTATTATGTTGCAACTATAGGTCATCAAATTTCAGGCTATGTAAACATTGACCCTAATGTAGATGCTAATTTTTCTTATTTTATTTCTTTAGATAAGTTAGGGTATAGTCTTGAGAGAAGACTTACCTAACTTTTGTATTTTTCTTATCAAAAAAAAAAAAAAAAATTAAAAAAAATTAAAATTATCACCAAAGAGGCTAAGAGACCTGTTTTTTAAGTAGGCGGTCTCTTTGATGTTACACAAAAAGGCGGGCTGAATAAGTGAATAACTACCTACATAACAGAACCTAAGAGACCACCTCTTTGATAAAGGCGGTCTCTTTTCTTACCAGACTTTTTTTTTTTGGCAGAATGGGGGTACAACTGTAACTCTATGTACCCCCCTAGATCCGCCAGTGAGCCCTAAGGGCTATGTATAGCATTTTCCTAATAATATTTATTGTATTTCTCATTGTATTTTTTTTAATTATTCATTTCATTCATAATATTTGGCCACATTACAATGTACATGTATAGAGTTATAGATTATATATCTTAATTTGATAATTTCTTTAATCTATCACAATAAATCACATATACTTTTTCACAATAATATCTCATATGATCATATTACAATATACATTTATATCTCAATAGATCATAAACAATTAAACACATTCATTTCATTCACCAAAAGGATGAAACATGACAATGGTATTATCCTACTCGTATTTAGGGCTTTAGGCTATGAATAATTCTCATTATTTGATCTGATTTCAAATCCAAATTATTTCAATTGGATCTATTTTTTTTTATGTCGTTAGATTTTTATTAAAGAGTGCCTTTTAAGTACGAAATTTTCATAATTATTAGATTTAATAAATTTGAAGATAAGCCTCAGAAAAATAAAAAGATATGGAATATATATGGTCTATGCTAATTTAATATTTTCTAAAAAAAAAATTATTCGTTTACTACCTTCGTTCCCTTTTGATAGTCCCTTATTAGCAAATTTTAGTCCCAAAATGTTCACCCCATTTGTTTTTTCCTACCACCATTAATATTAATTTTTTTAGTAAAATTTCCTCCAATTTGCAACAATACTTGTGCAAATTTCCCATGTAAATTTTGTTTTCCCATGTACTTTTATTACTTTATCTCTCTACGTTTTTGTATACCCAATGTCAATTTACTTTTTCAATGTACTTTTACTATTCATATTTGTGTTTATTAATTCCCGTGAAAAATGCACATAAGGGATTATCAAAAGGGGATGGAGGGAGTAAATAAGTTGAACGTAATATAACCTTAGATAAGTTATATACCACATAAAATCTTTTTTAAATGACAAATAAAATTAAATTGATTGAGAGCATAGCAAAATCAGCAAAAGAAAACGGAGTTATTTTAATTTCACGAGATTAAAATGGTCACAAAAAAAAAAAAACGATTAAAATGGTCAAAACAAAACTGAATGTCCGATTATTTCAATAAATATCCACTTTAATTTGATGATAAGTCTCAACTCTCAAGGATTCTCAAAGGATAAAACAAGTACACACCTACGGATGATAATTCACAGTACACAAAGTACAATTTCCCAATTTAGTCAAACTTATGATGCCAAAAAATGCCCATAACTATTTTGAGTACTCCGTACTTATTTTTTATCTAATTTAATGTATTTATTTATCACTCATAGTGAAAATTTTAGTTACTTTTTCTTTTACATATTTGTTTATTTATTTAATTATTTTTATTCAATGTGATTTTTTTTTTTTTTTTTTTTTTTACATATTCCGTATATTCTTCCTTTGCTAGAGGATTAGTTCATGTAGCTGTGCTTGAGCTGTCTACACTAGTAACATTACCATAAATTTCGTTTGCATTAAATTTAATTTTTAATTTTTACGTTTCATTGTTTCAATATAACTTGCTTATTCCCAAAAATCACCTTAAAATCAACCAAAAATTAATCCCCATAAAAAAAACACAGATTTTGAAACTTTCATATTTTTTTTTTCCTTTTCTAACGGCTTCTTTTCTACACAGTTTTTAGACTTGTGTTCTCACCTTGAAGATAGCAAATTTGAGCTTACCCATATCAAAATCATCCTCATCTATATTTCTCACACCCCACCCAAAATACGATAATTCTTATGTGAAATAGATTTACAAATTATTTAAGTGAAACCAAAAATCAGAAAGCTAATTTCCTTCCTTTAAATAATATATCCCGTGTATTAGAATAAGTTATTGTAAGTCCGTCTGGTGACAAAACAGAACGAGAAAGTACAGAGGGACCCACGTAGGATCACCTTCACTACCAGCTCATATCCCCCATCTACTTCCATCTTATTTCCTTCGTATTTATAGCAACCACACCCTTCCCAAAATAAATAAAAAAATTACCTGAAAAAAAACGAACATTTCCCAATTCAAAATAAAAGAAAAAATAAATAGACGAGATTAATTTTTTTTAAAAAAAAATTTAAGAGAGAGAAAAAATAAAGTCACAAAATATAAGAGATGACGAGCATTTGCAGGAATAATAGTGTGAACTCATTCTTTGGCCTTCCTCCTCCTTCCTTGGAGGAAGACCACTTCTCTCAAGCATTTCATCAAACACTTGGTGGTTGTTCTTCTCTTCATCCACCATCCCAAACACCGCGTTGTTTCACCCTTTCCGTCGATAATCACAATCATCCCCTTAAACCCGTCGAACTCCTCCCCATAACTCCGGCGGTTTCCGCCGCCGGAGATAAGGGGAATTCCGCTCACATAGACCTGATGTCGTGTACGGAGAGTATCGGGTTCGAGAGTTCCGATGAGATGATATCGAGTTTCGACGATCTGGGTCGGAATAGCTGTAGGAATTACGACGGAGAATCGTCGTCTTCTTCGTCTTCATCGGAAGGATGTTTTCCGAGGAGGAGAGAGAGAGGGGTGGGGAAGAGGTGGGAGGAGAGGAAGTTTCCGCCGCCATTAACGTCGTTGAGTGAAAACGGTCGGAGAAATTTCGTGTTGAAATCGGTGAGAAATGAAGGGAGATTGGAGATTATTGGTGTTATGATTGAACATCCAGAGATTCTTTGCGCAACGCGTGATAATGGACGATTGAGGATGCATCTTGTGAAAAGCGCCGGTGTTTCCGATGACGAGGAAGATTACGGTGATGATGCTGAAGAGGTGGAAAATGAAGAAGATAAGACGAATGAATTGTCGGATGACGAAGCTGAGACGGTGGCGGAGGAGGAGGAGAGGGAGTTGAGGAGGGTGCCGGCAACGGCGGCTGCGGGAGGAATTCGACGGTGTTATCAGCAACGGGTGATGCATCATGTGTGGGGTCCACAACAGCATAGATGTGTGACAACCATTTGATTGTTGTTGTTGTTGTTGGGGTGTTGCAGGATTTAGATCAGAAGTAAGGGGATTTTTGTTTTTGTTATTGGTTTTGTTTTTTATTTTGTTTTAATTTTTACCCTAAAAAAATTATCGGGTGGTGGATGGTGGTGGAGCCTGAAGAGGTACAAGGCGGGAGTGGATGACGCGTTTTTGACTGCTTGTTTTGGCGGTTAATGTCTGGTGCTTTCAACGGTCGAATTTTCGCTCTAGTTGTCTATGACAATTTTTTTTTACTCCCTTCTGTTTGGACGGTGACTTTTGGGTGGAAAGATTGCTATGTTACTATGTTAGGGCTGCATTTACATGGTGTTGTTACATAGCATTAATAACAAGAAGAATACATGACTTTTTTATTTTTTTTTTATATTTTTGTGTGTGTTTTAGTTCGTGTAGTTTATCTAGACATTAAACTCGTATATCGTTCATGAAGACAGGATGTTAGAGAGGACTTAATTGAGTTTTGTAGAAGATGGTTAGCTAGAAAATCACAATTTCACAGTGTAGGTTATTGATTGTTTAGGGTTTAGGCAAAAACTCAACTAATTAGTTAAATGGCATGAGTATTACGAAGTATTTGCTTGCATTCTTGTTGCAGGATATGGAGTATAATCTCATTTGATTGCTCATGAAAATGAGAAATTGACATTGTGCAAATTGTGGGCTTAGTTAGGACTAATTTAAAATCCATCATCTCAATTAGTTATCTTTAGTCACCTTTTCTCTCTATTTCACTCCTCATGAATTGTGTTTTAATCCTACCCTAGTCTCTATCTTACTCACATTTACCTAATTTTTCTTTCAAAGCTATGAGGATAATTTTTCTATGTTGCATACTTGCATATTACTCCGTAGTTGGTAAATGACAAATCCCAACTACATTTTTTAATGTATTTTTTATTAATTACAATCAGATTATATCTACAATAACCTTATTTCTTCTAGAAGAATGAGTGAATGACCACATCATATTATTATAATTAGGTAAAAGACGAGGATTTTTATCATGGAGTAATTGAAAATAGATTCTTCATTGAATTAAAATAATATATGGAAATCAAGACATGTAATTATCTCATCTACATCAAGGTGCGTTTTATTCACTTGATTTTTACTTATCTAATCATATCTGAACTTTTTAGCCCATATATTAAAACTTATTTTAGTTATAAATTAAATTTGGGTAGCCTTGATTAGCCCTTATCACAACTTATCTGAACTTATTTTTCCTGAACTTATCTTATTTGAACTTATTAACCCTGATGTGAACTTATGTGAACTTATTTTTCTGAAATAAGTAAAAATTAGGTGAACAATACATGGCCTTAATCCTTATGCCTCTCTGTACGCCCCAAGAAAATATTAATAAAGTAAGATTAAATGATTTTAAATTGTTTTATTATTTAAAAAAAAAGTGATCAAAAGTCCCCTAATAAGAAAAGGTATAATAGCATATATGAAGTTCATTAGAATACGACAAACTACTCCTATTTCAAAATGATTGCACGTAAATTGAATTTAAATTTTGCCGGTTATTACTTTGATTATAATAATCAATTATTAATATAAAAAAAGAAGAATTTCCTCAAAAAAAAAAAAAATATAAAAAAAGAAGAAGAAGAAAAGAAAACGGGGAATGGTGCATTGTTAGTTTGTTACTGGTAAGTCATTAGAAAAATACAGTAGCTTGGCCTTTTTTATCATTCTCTTCTTTTATTGAATTCTTTCTCTATAATTTTATAACAATGATTAATGTGGGACTGATTAATAACGATATGCATCATTTTTTCAAGTTAGAGTATCTCCATTATTGCATCATAATAATGATATATATTATGTATGATAAGCTAAGTATTTGCATAATTAATTTGAAAGAGACCTAAGCTATAATATTGACCTTTTCAATGATACTTCTACAACCTTTTGCAATTCTTTATAGTTTATCTTATTTCATATAAAATAATTTTCTTTTTAAGTTACAAAGAGTAAGTCTTGTATGTGGCTAGCACACGGTATGACCACATTGGTTTATATTATAATTATATGTATGAGTAACCTCATTTTTTCATACGAGTAATTCCATGTTATTATGTTAACCATTAAAGTAACCCAAATTTATTAAACGAGCAGAATCAAGTAATTTAGAAATAAGTAACCCCATTTGTTTATTCGAGTAACTCTTTCACTTATTTACAAAAGTAACCCTTTAACCTCATTTTCTCATCATCGTAACCCACTATTACTTAATTAATAGTCTTATACTTTACATGTGATTATGTGAAGTGGCTACACCATATGGCTAGCCACATATAAGATAGACTTTGTATTTGGGCAATGTATATGTTAGAGTTAAAAATGTAGGGTATTTACTAAAATCAAATCGTTATAAACTAAAAGACGGAGGAATATATAAATATTTTATGGCTGATGAATATAATCAATTTTTTTTTTTTAAATGTATTTTCACATTTATCCGTGTCAAAGACTCATAGTTGTATGGTTGCTTTCTACTTCCATCATTTCCTTATGGGGGGACATGTTTGGTCAATATCTTCAACCCAATTAGACAATTATTTAATCAAATCAATCAGCCATGTGGGAAGAAAAATAAAAGTAAATAGACAAAGACAATTATATTTAATGAAGCCACATCATTACCTTTTCTACACGTCATTTTCCATAACTTTTTCAAGGAAGATACGGAATATAAGTTGAGAATATTAATACCAAAAAAAAAAAAAAAAAAAAAAAAAAAAAAAAAATCAAGTCATTATGAAGACAAACTAACCCTACAAATTTATCAAAAGTTAAATGCTACTTTGTATTAATCATTCAAATACTCCTGTCAAAAAAAAAAAAATTTCCAAATACTCTCTCCGTCTAAAAATGTACCACTATCGGTATCTCTAATTACGTATTAATAAAAAAATATAAAAAAGTACTATTATAATACTATATATTGAGACCAAATTCAAAGATAATTCATATGACTTCGATTTGTTTATTTATTATGATAATATTTAGTCAATTTTTCAAAGATGGAGTGGTGGACCAACTCAATCAAAAACTTAAGCTGATAGTCAAGGTCTAAAAATGTGTTTATGCTCTATCACGTCCTCTCACATGGGAGCCCGTTGGGCTTGAAATGTGGATGCAGTATAGGTCGTCATCCTCATATATACCCAGCGCGAAATAATCCACTTGGAAGTGAGCTGAGAGGGTGAATGAGATTTAAACTTGTGACCTTTGTGTCATGCTGCCTTTGATATCATAATGTTCAAGGACCAACTCAACCAAAATCGATTTTAAGGTGATGATTAAGGCCCAAGAATATGTTTTATACTCTATCATATATATATATATATGGGATGAATATGAGGAATGAACATCATAGCAGTATTGCTTCATTTGTTTCTCAATAAAAACTTTTTTGTTTTTTTTTTACATACATCTAGCTTGAAGAATATGAATTAAAAAAAAAAAAAGAATATAAAGATTATGAATTTGTTTGATTAGGTTTGGTTGATTTATTCCTACGTCGAGGCAGCATCGTTCGATCTGACTTCTCCTCTCTCCTAAACCCTAGCCTTTATTGTTGTTTTTTATAGGAGCTTTCACCGGTTTTATTAGCCGATAGAATGCCTCAAGCTTCTTTTTTTTCAAAGTTGTTATTAGGTTTATAGAAATGCTTCCTCCTTTTGGGAGGAACTTTTCTCCCTCAAAAGACAAGGGTTTTTCGACATCCTTTAAAAGACAAGTTTATCCCCTCTTTTCGGGGGAGAATTTCCTTAGGTTTGAATCTATGATATTAGATATAATAAATTGTCGTGAAATCATTTCGTTGGTTGAAAAATTATGCGAGATTGCAAGGGTTATCAAGCTTTCGAATACAGTCAGACGATCAGAAGGAAAACATCCCTTACGACTATAGAGGATCATTATATTGTCCCTCCAACAAGGTTGTATTTTCCAACGATATAAGCGAAAGATGTTCAAAACTACAAGATATACTCGACGATCGTAGCTTTTATGAAGAAATTTTTTATTTGATTCAGTATCCTATGTATTTTTTAAAGTCGAATCTCTTTTATAGATATCGTATGACTTTTTATTAATGACTTTTTTTACTATTAAAAAAAATAGATTAAAAAATAAAATAATAATACTTCTATTTTGTGATAAAATTTTAATTGGAATGAGATCGGTAATTATTCTAGATTAGATCTAGGGAGTATTTGTTTTAACATAGTTAATTAGTTGTTGAGTATTGACCCATCAAATCAAAATCTTGAAGGGCAACTTCAATGAATGAAATTTGCATGGATCATGATCGTAATTGCATGGTGACTATTAACTTGTTTGATAGCATTATAGCACAAGAAAAGATATGAACCAAACGTACTTAGTGGGAATTGGAAGTTAGAAAGGGATCTCCCACTTACCAAAATAGTGTTTGATTCTCATCCTTTGAAAATTTATCATATCAGTCGCCTTCACCTCCTTTTTTATGGGCCCTTTACTCCATAAAGAGGTGGGAAAATCTTGGTGGGATACCAACATGTAATATATCAATCAATATTAGTAAACTAGGCAAAACCGACCATACTACTATTCAAGATTGGTCAATATTTTGAACCACATTTGTATGACTTGTAATATATAATGGCATAAATACACTCTTATTAGCTTTAATATTATATAAATCTACCAGAACTATCACGTATAATCGCCAATATCAAATCTTAAGTTATATCTTAAGTTATTAGGTCAATGTGAAGTGATATATGCCCTTATCCAATTTGATGGTGGAGCCGTATGCATAGATAGTACACACAGCGCTGCACACTGTGAATCCAATGAATATCAAGCATAAAATCAAATTAAAGAACATGAATATTAAAATAACAAAATAAAATTCCAAGAATATAAACTCCAATGAACAAAACATCATTTTGGTTATAACTCTTATGTTCATTCATTGGCCAGAGTTGGGGTTCGTGTTCTTTGGTTTTAAATACTCCATCTGTTTCGGCATGATTGACATACTTGACTTTTTTTTTTTTCACTCAACTTCGACATTTCTTTTAATGTTTTTATATAAAATGAAAATAGAATGTGAATAAAGTCTAGATTTGAATCTTACGAATTCAGACCCAATCAAGATTCATGACACTTTTAATGTGCAAAATGTAGTAAGAGCTCCCACAATGGTGTAAAAAATAGGTCTTGGCTTGTAATTTATCGGTAGTTGTAGGCTTGTAGCTAGTAGCTTACCAATATAGAGCTATATAAGTTGTTGCTTTGGTAAAACTACATAGCTGATAGCTCTACAAAGTTGTGTAGTTTCACAAAGCCGAAATCATCTATTGTCCAATAAAACAAATAAATTGCATTTGATTATTTCTTTTACATGCATTACCTTTGTTTTAGAAAAATTGATGTCGTACCTTGTCATTGTGAAAGTTGTAGCTTAAATTGATATTGTTTGAGAATGTGGGAAGCCAAAGCTACATCCGTTTAAGATCTGTAGCTATCAATTGTGGTTGTGGATGCTCTAACTATTAAGTATAAATGGAAAATGGCAATTATTGCTAATTTGCCATCAATCCATACAGTCCTGTTGAATTGGGCCTGTGTGATACGAATTACCAAACCAAAAGGAATATTGGTACAAATCCATCAAAATTAAGTTCATCTCATACAACTATACAAGATTAACACCTTCCACTAGCACAAAATTTAAGCTAGCAAATATGTTGTGTACTACAAAATATTAAGCCACCAAATATTCACGGTTTATATCTACCATTGGCAACTATATTGACTATACATTTCAATGTATACATACCTACCGGAGACTCAAATCCATAAAATCTGTGTAGGTAACCTAAGCTTCTTTCACTAGGCTAGATCTAGCATTCAAAATCCATCCTGTCCTAGGACATAACAGCTTGAGACATTCGATCTGCAGCTCGACGATTGAATCACATAA
This sequence comes from Chenopodium album, assembly GCF_948465745.1. Classification (NCBI taxonomy): domain Eukaryota; kingdom Viridiplantae; phylum Streptophyta; class Magnoliopsida; order Caryophyllales; family Amaranthaceae; genus Chenopodium; species Chenopodium album. The sequence goes on from NC_137855.1 coordinate 8,095,907, forward strand.
CGCGACATTATGAGAAAGTGAGACAACTAACTAGGATGACATCTACATAATTCATGATATACCTCTTTTCTCTTGTAAAGAGAGGAATATGTGACTCAAAGTTAAGGCAGCCGTTGTTAGCCCTTAGCTGGCCTAGTTGTGTCCTTAAGTTGCAGTAGACTACAATAGATTTCCCTTATATTTCAAACCATGGTGGCATGTATGGTACTTAGTGTTTAACTAAACACACAATACATTGAGCTTGCTACTCACATATTCATCACCTACACGACTGCACGCGCGAATTCGATGCATCACACTCCATAAAATTAGTCCCTACATTAAACGCAGGTACCAAAAATCTCTGTTCCAATTCAACAAAATGTAACATTCTAACCATTCTGTTTACATCTTCTTTCCCTTATCCATTTTCTCATACTAAATGTTTGGGTCAGCCCATTTGCCAAGAGTGTACTACAGTACTAGTGCTTGTAAACATTGGGTTTGGCCCAAATATTATCTTTTGTTGTACTTGTCTGGCCCAACTTTGGGATTTGTTGTACTTTTAACTTTTAAGAGAAGCATTGAGGGCCATGACGGGTATAAAATTAAGTCCTAAAATTAGTCACTAAAGACTTATTTTGATGATAAATTGTCAATGAGTGTATCCGGTGTATAATAATCGTATAAACATGTTCATGTATATCAATGGTTGTAATTAGACCATAAATTATATCAATGAATACCAATTGGTTGTTGGTGTAGTTGTGATTAATATTATACTTAGTAGGAAGGACCCGTGTTCGATCCCCACAACAACAATTGAGAGGGGACCGAAACCTAACAATCCAGAACTAATATTCGAATTTGAATTAGCCCAAAGGGTGAACTAGGTAGAACATAAAAAAAAAAAAAAAGTGCGCAAGTACATTACTAGTGTATAAGTAGGTACAAGTAGGATGCATCGATCTTTTCAAATTCAAGAGGAGAGCGCGGTAAAGTAATTGTAATAAACTAATACGAGTACAATATAGCTTAAAAACACAACGAATTAAGACTTGACATGTAAAGCGATTAACCATATTACTTTGATTATGTTAATATCACAAAATAAGCATAAAATACTCAATTGTTTAACTTAAGCTTCACCCATAAGACTTGAAAGAAAAAGTTGTATACCTTAATAGATATTGTAAATGGTAATACACTGAATATGAATGACTAATTGTGTTAAGATCACAATAATCCAATTCCAACCACGTGCATGGCAGCTTCGTTCTTTGTCTTCAGAAGACAAAATTACCGACATCTTAATCATATAATTAGTATAATGCACTGCACGTCACTTGATTAACACCCAAACTATTAATCTATTATTAATTCTAGATTTTTTGTGTTAATTAATTAACTATAATTAGCATGATCTTAGAAGGTTCACAATTAAATTAAGCGACTAAATACGAAGAGTAATGAAGAATTAGAGATGCAAGTCAACCATTGCATGCACCGCCGAATTTAATCATAATATGGTCTTAACTCGCATGCACGTAACGCTGTTGCCAACTGCCTTAATTGTACTACAAGGATACCAATTGTTCCTTTAAAAAGTGGCAAATATCATAATTTGTCAAATTTGTTACTGTAACGAATATATGCACTCAAGTACACGCTAAGAACATGAGTCATGCATGATGCATGGAGTTGTTATTAAGAAAAATAGTTACATCTCTTTATTAAAAAGGTAGGAAAAAGTTATAAGGTTAAAGGTTAAAAAACAAGCTACACTAAAAGTGGAGATTATGGTTGAATTTATAGTGTATCACATGGAAAATATGTGAACAATATAGCTATTCTAGTCTACATTTTGAAAAGGTGATTTTAAAGAATGTGAAAATGTTTACCTTTTAAGAGTGTTATTTGTCTAAGTTATGTTGTTATTGTTAAAGTCATCATTCTCTAAACTTACTACTTGTATATATGAGGATAACCTTAAAAAATAGGTTTCTATATGAATTAACTTTACTTTTGTACTAGTGTTTTGGCATAAAGAATGCTTTGAAAGCTAGGCAGCATAAAAGCTAATTGTCCATATATATATATTGTATGCATACACTCGTTACTTACAATATGATTGATGATGTATACTCCTAGAGGCAACCAACAATTTAATCTACTCGGCCATCCATGCATGGTTCTTTTTCGAAACAATTGAATTGAAGTTCAATATAAGAAATACTACGTACATTATTTATAAATCTGCTTATTATGAAATTCATCATATTAAAATAAGATAATTTTTAAAGAGGGAGAAAATATTCTACATCATAATACTCCTTAGCTTGATCACATATAACTTAAGGGAACCGTAAGATGTCAAACCAAGGTAAAATTACACATTAGATACTATATATACAACAAACATTTTTTATGAAGGACTATACAAAGCACATACATAAATGAATATATCCGAAAGGGGAATAAAAGAGGTAGTAAAACCACACACGGTTGTTTAACATGCATGTCAACAATTTTCTCCATATTAATTTTTAAGAAGTCAAAATTCCAACCTAAAAATCCTAGAATATACGCAATTTTTCATGTTTTTTCAATGTCAACCAAGTAAAAACACTTGATCAAAATTGCGTAATGTAAGCATAGAAGTAATGTGCACAACACAATACAAAGTAGAATGCATATATAGGTTGGAAAAGCAAGCATATTAGTTGTTGCTTTTGAATGGGGAAAGAATCGAACATGTTGAATATTGAAGCATGCTCACGGTGTGCGTACCACTAGTCCAGCACGATGAGCCACTAGTTTGTACAAATTTCCAATCACGTATGGTAACAACAGAAAACCTTATCTTAAAATTACAATTGACGCCACATCATCAATATTCCGAAATTAGTAGCATTACAAAAGCAATTAGCCGCCTCTAATATTCCCTTTTAGCTATCCTTTCCCACGAATTTAACTTTCTTCCCTAAGCTAAGCATTATGGAAATTTTCCCTTCTAAAAATAAATAAATAAATAAGCACTGTGGAAAGTTGTGATGGTAAAGTTCCGTTACAAATAATTACACTAATTGATTACTAGTATTATTTACTCTATTTTTATTATAGATTGTATATTGTAATATATGCCCATATCACCTACTTCTAACACATGTTCTTAATATGGAGTACATGAAAAACAAACCCAAACGTAACCTTATATAGTAAAAGAAATGAAGGGAGTAAAGCTTAAATCAAACATTAATTACACTTAATTAGCCACATAAGCGTGTTTGTCATGCATGCATTACTTAAGTAACCATATTAATTTACATGATAAACTTAAAAAAGACCCTTATTCTGACCTCATTTATTTATATAAAACAACGAACTAATTTAACAATCACACTACTATTTCTATAAAATCAATTGGCTATGCTATATAACCGACTAAAATATTAACCAAGTACATAACTAATACTTCGTATCAATTATCAAAGACCTATAACACCGTGAATTGAATGATAAAAGTTGAAGTCAAATGTGAATAAGTACAATCCAACTCTAACCCTTCTCCAACTTAGAGTCAAACCTTTTAAGACGGAGTCAAATTCAAATTATTTTTATCTCGAATTTTCCTTTGATGATCCAAACTTAGGCCATGTTCTCTTATGTTAAAATTCAATTCAGTTTAGTTCAGTTCAGCTCAGCTCCTAATTTCCTTCTCTTATAAAATATTCATTATTCAGCTCAGTTCAGCTGAGTTTAATTAATGAGAACAGACTCTTAATTAAATTACCATTGCAAATTACAAGCAGTTTATGATTACCGGCTCCCTAGCCGTATCACATCAAAACCTAATACCCCGTAGGCCCGTACAAAAAATTGTCCCGCCAGACAAAAACCCGATTATAACAAAAAACGCCCAACCTAATTGACAAAATAGTCCATCCCATCATTCCATTATTTCTTCAACCAAACTTAACACGTCTTCTTCCTTCTCCTAACCCCATATAAATCCCCTTAATCCCCCCTTTTAACCACTCTTCCAGAAAAATACCAAACCAACTTCAACATCACCCAGAAAAAACCACTCCAAAACCACCCCCAAAACCACCACAACCACCCCAAAACCACCCTGAAAACCACCTTAAAACCACACATTTGTGCAACAATGGGGCACTACAAACTACCAAAGAGAATAATCCTAGTACGCCACGGCGAAAGCCAAGGAAACATCGACACAAAAGCATACTCAGTAACACCCGATCACAGCATCCCTCTTACTCCCGACGGAATCACCCAAGCTCGCCAAGCTGGGAACTCAATCCGTCGTTTACTCGACACTTCCTCTTTCTCCGCTGACGCCGCCGCCGCTTGGAGAGTCTATTTCTATGTCTCCCCTTATGAACGGACTAGATCCACTCTCCGAGAGATCGGACGGTCGTTTCCGAGAAGGAGGGTTATTGGGGTTAGAGAAGAGTGTAGAATTAGAGAACAGGATTTTGGGAATTTTCAAGTTGAGGAGAGAATGATGGCTATTAAAGAAACTAGAGAGAAATTTGGGAGGTTTTTTTATCGGTTTCCTGAAGGTGAATCTGCTGCTGATGTTTATGATCGTATTTCAAGTTAGTTCTTCTCTCTCTTTTTTCTCTGTTCTTTGATTTTTTTTTTGTGTTTTGTGTGTTATTTGGGTGTTTTTGTTTGATGGGTGTTTTTGTTTGATGTTTAATTTTTCTGGGGTTTTAGTGATATTGCATATACTACTATTTTGATGATGATTGCATTAAGTGAGAAGTTTATTGATAGTTGGTTTTATGAATTACTAGTTTATGATCATTTATAGTTTTAGCAAAACTTAGGTCGAATTCCGTCTACATCATTGCTCGTATGAGTTGAAGATTTTGAATTTGGGATTTGATAGTATTTGTAGGAAATGGGTGATGAAAGTTTTAGAGATTTATCGTTGTTGGAGATTTGCAGTAATGTTTGTTGAGGTTGAGGCTTTCCTTCTAAAAGTAGTCACCTTGATCTTGTCATTGCTTTGTCTTATTCAATAGTATCGGGTGGAATTGTGGGCGTTGTTTAATTTAATTTTCATGGGATGTAGACTTTGGATTGTTTTTGCTGTATTTAATTCTGGGGCTGAGATTTCTATCTGAAAAGTCAACGAGTATTTATGTTGGGAAAAGGTCAACGAAGATAAGAAATTTTATGTGTTGAAGATTATTTATTATGCTATTGGGAAGAATTATATTTATATCAAAGTGTAGCATGGTTTCTTGTTTGGGTAAATTGGATCATACGATCTGCAGTTTACCAGATTTGGTATAATTTATGAGTTGTGACCATGTTAAGGAAATCTCTTATTGAGATAGTGCATTTGAGTATTTGATGAGTTAGTTACACATCTACTCTCTCTGCTTCTTTTAAAAAATTGATGAGATTTGACGGAATCCAGGGCAGTTAGTGTTTGTATTGATGGAGAATTGTCTTTGCGAGTGGCTATTCAATATAAAAAACAAAAGAGGAGTGTCGTGAAGATTGACGGATTCTTTTTTATATATTATCAATAACTAGGTGTATTCTTTCTTTTGTAAATTCCGAGTATTCTGCTGAACAATGAACATAGTCGACTAACCAAGAGAAAAACCTTATAATGCATAGAAATATTCCACTTTGCAGGAAATGTGGACAATATCATATGTTTGAATATGATAATTTGGAGGGAAAGGGAGGGATAGATCTACTGATTTTTTGGAAACGGCTTTAAGGAGAGGGAATTCCTTCCAATATTGCTTAGAATTGGAAGGAAAATGCTTGCTTACTTATTCCATCCCCTCCCTTCTTTTTTCTTTCATTCCATCCTTTTCCTTCCACAATAGTTAATTAGTTATCCAAACAAAGTACTGAAGTATCATGTTATACATGTGAAATTATGTTAAATTATGGTCTTTTGAGCTGTAATGGCAATAAAATAGTAATTATCCTTGAAAAGGTACAGATTATATGCCTTTGAGTGAGACATCTAGTAGATTGTTTCTGGCTTTCTGCATACTTTTACCCTTCACTTAACCTCAAGTACCCGGATTGGATTGTTGATACTTCAACACTGGTATAGACACTTTGACACTTCACGCTAGAATCAGGAATATATTTACAAATCAGCCAAACTGACACTTGAAGTCTTGAACACGTACATAAGTACCCAAGTTGAGTTACGTAGATCACTTCATATGCATCATATATGGACTCTGAGTGCATTTATTTATGGAATCTTATTATGTGTGGCTAGAGGTACTAATTTATTTCTCTACGTATATTTTTACTTTTTATAACTTTTGATGTATTTTTTGGCTAACTAAGAATCAAAATGTGAGCCATTAGTCTTTCACTATTATGAAGTAGAATAATTCATTGGTGCTGCTTGCGTATATATGGGAGTGCCTTATGGTTGGAGGATCAGTAAATAATCTAGCAGTTGCAAGTTGCAACTCTCGAGGAGAACTATTGTGTTGGAAAGATCTTGATAGTGTTAATGATAATTTTATTTAATGACAACTTCCCCTCCTCTTGCTCTTTCTGCTTATAATATACAGATACTTTTTCTTATCAGTATACTCTATTTATAGTGGTAATTAGTTTGTAAAACAAATTTCTTCAGAGCATGGCTCTGATCAAGTTTGAAGTGTCCCTGCTGTTCTTGGTGCGAACGTGAATCCATTTTGCTCTTATATATATCCCTGTTATTCTATGATTTTAGCTCTGCCGTGTCTCAAGTCTTGAAAATATTTGGTCAACCAACTCCACCCCTTTACTTTAATACTGCAGTTTCTTGTAGTTGATTGGCAAACCTTGTTATATACAACCATTATAATCTATGGATTTAGTAATTATATGTTCTGTTACTTCTGTATTTAATATCTTCATTAACATTTATAGTTCATTCATTGACTTTGACAAAGAAGGGTTGTGCTAGGCTGGTAACTTGGTATTCACTTATAATCTGCATAAAATATTGAGGGTATCCTGGAGGTAATAGTAACAATTTCCTCTAATGAGGAAACTTTTTTTTCCTTGTTTTGTTGATGTGGTGGGTGGGGAAATTTGGGGAGCAGGGTAGTTGTAATCTGTGGACCATTGTGCTACACTCGCCTTCCCTCAGAAGGTAGCTTTAATAGTGAATACAGGCATTTGGAAACAGTGTTAACGTTGTTGTACTTTACTTTTGCCGAGAGATTAAGACTATTCTTATTAATCAATTTGGAATCATTTGCTTCGACTTTTCTGCAAACACGAGTTTTATGTTGGTGGTATAAGTAGCAAGAAAGCCTTATGAGCACTAGTAATTGCTTTAAGCTTTTCAATTCTCAAGTCTCCCACCTATTAAGTTAGATTTTTATATTTTTTTTTCACATGCGGTGCAATTGTGGTCTTGTGTATTTGTCGGTTTGTCTTTTGAAAAAATATGCTTCCGTCTTTCCTGGTTGTATGCTGCTTCATGATAGTCTCGGGGTTTATTTTACTTTATTATGTTAATATTTTTTTGGACTGTGGATTTGTGCGACTGTGGATAGTTTTTGCTTATATGGAAACCCTTACTTTGCTGGATTAGAATTTCTTTTGGCAAATTAAATCAATTTGTTGTAAATTACTTCGTGTATGAGTTGTTCCCTCTAAACTTCCAAAATTGTCATGATTCTGTTATTAGCAAGCATTTGGTATCATATAACTGAGCTTTAAGCAAATTGCAGGTTTCATGGAGTCATTATGGAGGGACATAGACATGCACCGACTTCAGCATGACCCTGATCATGAACTTAACCTTGTAATTGTAACACATGGTTTATTATCACGTGTATTTTTGATGAAGTGGTTCAAGTGGACAGTTGAACAGTTTGAGTACCTTAATAATCCAGGCAACTGTGAATATCGAGTGATGGAGTTAGGTGAGGGGGGAGAGTACAGCCTGGCTATCAACCACACAGAGGAAGAGTTACTGGAATGGGGACTCTCTCCTGAGATGGTAGCTGACCAGAAGTGGAGGGCCCATGCTAAGAGGGGTGAATGGAATGAAAAATGCACTTGGTACCTCGATAGCTTCTTTGATCATCTAGAAGATTCAGACCATAGTGCAGATGACGATTCGAGCCCTTATTCTGGGAAAGATGGTCACCTTGGTGGACTAAAAGAGAGTTGCAATAATCATGTTGAAGATGAAGAACATAAACCTATCAATTGTTGATCTATTCCTTTACTATACTTTGTACAGGCAGGTGCTTCATTGGTTGCAGATTCTTTTATTCAACTATAAGATATAATCTCATACAACCTGCTTACCATGTATACTAAATTACTAATTGAATGGAGTTGAATATCGGATATTGTCCTTTATATAGCCCTTGATTGTATTTTTGGTAACTATTTGCTTCATTATAGTGTCCTGTGTTTAGATTTTATCTAAAAATTTCTTGTGTAATGTCTTTCTTATTGTTGGCAATGGAATTTTGAAGAAAGAGAATTTGAACATATTTTCTCATCGACATATGCGTTCAAAGTATTTTTTTGACAACCTTATTATGCAATCTAGATTATGTGACAAACCACTCATTCTAAAAAAAATTGGTAAGAAACTACCTTATGAAATACTAAAGGTTGTAAGAAGCTATCCTTTGTTGGATTTTTCCCATTGACTAAGTTATTCGGCATTGATCCAAGCGCACGTGCTTGTCATGTAACTTTGAAATCCTCATTTCTCAACCTTTTGTTTCTTTTTTCAAAACCTAATTTCATTTTACCAACCATAATTTTTGCAAATTAAATAATTGACAAGGCGTTTTAACTAAATTAAAAAAAAAAAAAAATTGAAGAATTTCAGCTGGATTGTCAAAGAGGAAGATTAAAGGGATGCAATGAGAGGGAGCTAAGGGGGCGATTTAGATTGTGTGAGAAAAAGGGGAGTAAGGGTGATAAGGATGGGAAATGAGGCATTAAAAGAATAAAAGTCTTGTGAGAAAAAGGGGAGTAAGGGTCAAATGAGAACGAAGTTCCTTAAATGAGAAGAATGAGAAGGATTTTTTGTGCATAATTTTTGTATTGCATATTTTTTGAATTAAATGTGCAAAAAGAAAAGGAAATTTTGAAATATGCTGCCACTAAAAACACAATGTTTCACATTTGCTACCTGTTTAAACTTTTTTTAAAAAATTACTACCAACCAAATCAGAGTTTGTTAAAAATCTACCGATGCCTTATACCGTTACTATTTCCGTTAGTGGGCCCCACCACCGTCCATCCAACTTTCAGCCACCCTACTGCCACCCCTTCCCCGTTAGCCACCCCTCCTCCTGCTAGCGGCCGGCGCCCAAAGCTTCGGCCAGAGCCAGCAACCCACCCCCTTCCATTCCCCCACCTACACAGCCCCCACCGGCACCAGCATTACCTCCACTGGCATCGGCCCATGAATTCAGCCCCTCCATTTCCGGCCAGCCCCAATTATTTACCCCCCGCATCTCAAACACCAAGCTGCAGCACAGCCCACCACCTTCACCAATTCGGCCTGCCACCTGTTGCCCCAGCACAATAATCGCAACCCAAACAATCCCCTCCTTACTGAAATCAACCACCAACCAACCGCCAAACCGACACCCTGCAATCAGCCGCTCAACCATCTGCGACCACCAGTCAAACCCACGAAACAGCAGCCCGCAGGAAGCTTCAATTTAGCCTGATTTCAATTGAAATACATAGCGGCACTTCGATTTCAATTTCAATCAGCCGCTCAACCATTAACGACCACCAGAAAGTTCAGAGTGCTCGCTCAAAATTTTCGAGCTGTTGTCTTTCTTAATTATGCGGGGAAGGAGGGGGTAGAAACGACTGGGGAGAGTGAGCCAGTGAGGTAGATGTAGGGAAATACAGTGTTGGGTTTCGGGGGTAGGTAGATGCAGGGAAAGAGGGGGTAGAGACGGCTGGAAAGAGTGAGGGGCGTTGGTGCCGGCCGCCAGCAGGAGTGAGGGAGAGCGGTGGCTGACGGGAGGGGGCTAGCTATTGAGGGTGGCTGGTTTTTTTTTTTTTAAAAAAAAATTATAATTTTTTTTAATAAACTTAACAGAACCCTAACGAATTCCATTAAGCGGTAGTTAATTTTAACAAACTCTGATTTGGGCGGTAGTAATTTAAAAAAAAAAAAAAATTAAACCGGTAGCAAATGTCAAAATTTCCAAAAAAAAAAAAAAATGACTCAAATTTGATGTGCATAATTTTTATAATAAATGTGCATAATTTTCGCTTTTCCATAAAATTAAAAAATATTAGGAGGTTGTAACACAATTACGCACATTCAATATAAAATAAATGCACATATAGTATAAATTACATGCACGTTTGTTCCTCCTCATTTTAAGATCCTTATACTAGTACATACTTGTATATGAAAGCTCACCTCTAAAATGCTTAAATTAAGAGACATACAACACATTATTGGTCTAAGCATATCTAAGACAATTGAAGTTTGTAAGCAACCTTCACATCAATAGCTACTTGTCACGGACTCACGGGTCATACCATGGGCGTTATTTGGGTCACTAGGCAACATGCATAATCATGGCTAGGGGGCTTGCCTTTAATGGGCTCCAAATGAGCTCAGCAATGGGGTCCTCCATATTTTGAGCCAAGGAAGATCATGCTGATGTCAGCTTTCCAAAAGGAGGTCCTAAACTATGAGTTTGGGAAGCAAGAAGTTTGAAAAATGCGGAAAGCTTCTAGAAGGTTTTGAGCTTTTTTAAAGAGTTCTTTTGAGGGAGTATTCTAGAGGGGTTGTCTCTATAATATTGAATTATCTTGTCCATTGTAAAAGTCTTCTAGGTTTTTCAATGTATATACATATGAGTGTAATGTTCTAGAATGTTCTAGGGTGGTCTTGGGCATTTTAGACTTAAGTGTGTAAAACTTCCATGTATGTAGTTTCATTGGAGGTGGGAACAATTTAGAGAGTAGTCTAGAAGACTAAAACCCTCCATTTGAGGAGGTTAGGAATTCTAAACTTTTTTTTTAAAGGTAAGGAGAAGGGCCCGATTAGGTCCAACCCGACCGGGGTTAGCGGGCTCCACAATTTGAGGGGGGGGGGGGAGGTAAGGGAATCCCCGCCCAAATTGCCTTTGGTGGGGTTGATCCCACAACCTTTTGGTCGTGAGGTGACAAACCTTACGCTAAGGTATTTTCTAGAAACTTAATAAGAGTAGGAGATTATATACCTATAAATAGGTCATCCCATATATTTGTACATGTCAGCCAATATCTTCAAAAACTTGTACTCTCTCTTCAGAGCAATCAAAGAGTTACTTTGAAAACACTTTGGGCTTGTTCTTTTCAGCTTAAGTTTAGTTCATTTCATTTCAGTTCCTAATATCCTCCTCTCATAAAATATTCAGTTCAGTTCAGCTCCAATCAGTTTAGTTCAGTTCAACTCAGTTCAGTAAATTAGAACAGACCCTTATCATAGCAAAACAAGGGAAGTCCTGACTAGGAAACTAACGGGTGATGTCAACTAGTGAACCACGTTCAAGGGAACTTAAGCCGATAAGTCACCACGTGACTTAATGTAACCTTCTTGAAAGATCGACATAAACAACTTGTTATTACCTCTGAATGTAGCTTAAGCCAAACACGGTTATTGAGGGCGAATGATCTCTTAAATCTTCTCTTTTTTTACCATTACTTATTATTAATGTTTTTTATAACAATGATTTTTGTTTCGATCTCTTAAAAAAATTCTCTAATCATTATTATATGACATTTTTTAATCGGACAAAAAGTCACAAAGTATTGAAAAAATCTATTCATTATTTATACTATATTATACCCTTATAATAATAATCTTGCAAATTTTTTTAGTAAAAATTAACAATCAAATTTAAATTCGTACTTTTTTACTATCAAATTATGAAACAGACCTAAATAAGCTCAAATTCACATAAACCCTTGCTTTATAGTTTATATGTATTTATCTTTCAAATATATATATATATATATATATATATATATATATATATATATATATATATATATATATATATATATATATATATATATATATATATATATATATAGGGGAGGGATCCCATGAGAATAGCTCTTTATATGAGAAATCTATCATATATGAGAATACATCACAACCATTCAATAAAACAAGATCCAACAGCTGAGATCACTCCAAGAGTAATGGCAAAAATGTAAATTTAAGCTCAAATATAAACCCCTCACAAACCTAAAACCCACGCATTCAACTCTACTCAAATTACCAGCTTCTCTCTCCATAAGCTTGACTTTCTCTCTCCTCTTGTTCTTAGGTAAGTAATTCAATTCTTATGATCAAGTTCTTATGATTTAGTTCTTATGATTTAGTTCTTTAAATTCTGAAGCAATTTTTATGCTATTTTTGTCAATTTTTGAAGTGATTTTTTGCTTCGATTTTTATGCGATTTTTCGATTTTTTTGCTTCAATTTTTTGCTGCGATTTTGTTTGATTATGTTTGCTGCAATTTTGTTCGATTTACTCTATGATTTTGTTTGATTATGTTTGCTGCAATTTTAATTCTTATGATTTTGTTTGCTGCGATTTTGTTCGATTTTCGATTATGTTTGCTTTATGTTTGATTATGTTCGATTTTCATCAAGCATTTGTTTGCTTTATGTTTGATTATGTGGAGTGCTTTTTTCTTTGATATGGAATTTATTAAACTTAATTGCTTGGATTGAATTTATTTTTGCAGGTTTATTATATTAGGTTGACAATTATGGATGAACAAGCAAATAATGAAGCAGATTTTTTTTTTTATTAACTTGGATGTTTTTATGTACAACATGTTCCAAAATCGTAGAACATGGTTGAAAATTTTAGAACATGTGTGTATCAAATTAGAACATGTGTGTATAAAATTAGAACATGTTGGTAGGAAAGCAAGGGAAAGTAATAAATGAGAATGTAGATGAGTGAAATTTGATAAATAATTTGGATCATTTGATAAATAATTTAGAACAAATGAGTAAAATTTTGGAACATGTTTTGATTTTTCTAATGGGATGTCTAAAATCATGTGTTCTAGATATTTGATCATGTGTTCTAAAGTTTTAGTCTAATGTTCCAAATTATGCTGTAAATAATTAAGTAAACTTTAGTCTTAAATCTATGCTCTAAATAATGTCTTATGTTCTGATTTAATTATATGTTCTAAATATTAAATCATATGTTCTAAAATTTTATTCATTTGTTCTAAATTTTTTTTAACTTGTTAAAATTACTTTTGTGCAGAAATAATCAACAACAACGAACAACTTGATAATGTTTCTAATGCCAATGCAAGTGTGCCAAGTACTACTCCTACAGTAGTACCTATATTAACTCCCGGAGGAACAAAAGAATGGTTTCCTATGTGCCGCAATGAGTTAAAACCTGCAATAGGAATGAAATTTAATAGTGTTGATGAGGGTGTTGAATTTTATAAATCATATGCACTTGCTGCTGGTTTTAACACTAGGAAGTCTACCAGTAAAAGGCATACAGAGAAAAAATTGGCATTCCAATATGTCTTATGCAACAAACAGGGTTTCAAGGAGAAGAAAAAGCCTATTGTTGAGAGTATTCTAAATGATAAAGAAGGACAAAGCAAGGAAGGCAAGATTTCAATAACAAGAAAAAGATTAGTCACTCGTGTTGGGTGCAGAGCTCTTATGGTTCTAAAACATTGTGAAGATGAAAAGTATATAGTGACACAGTTTCACGAAGGACATACTCATCCCCTCTACACACCAAGTTGTAATCTATTTCAAAAAGAAGGAAGAAAGATGAACATTTTGCACCAAAAAATGATTGTTGATAACTCTAAGGTAACTCTTTCATGAATTTTTACAGTGCGTTCTAAACTTTTACTCATATGTTCTAAAATATTATTCACATGTTTCAAAAGTTTCTTAATATGTTCTAAAACTTTTTTGTGCCTATAATAGGTGAATATTGGCCCTGTAAAAACTTTTCGAATGATGAAGGAAATACTTGGAGGTTATGATAATGTTGGAGGTTATGATCTGTAGAGACTTCAAATGTTGAAACAAGATCTGTAGAGACTTCAAATGTTGAAACAAGATCTGGAAGTGGGAAAAGACTAAAGGGGGACAAAGAAAAGGCAGTAGAACAAAATCAGAAAAAAAAAGAGGTTATGCAAAGGTTGTGGGGAATTGAGTCACCACGATATTCGAAATTGTCCAAAAAAAGTTAGATGATACTTAATAATTTTGGAACATTTTTTTGAATTTGTGTATTGAATAACACTTTTTTATATTATAGAAATGATTACAGTTTGGAACTTGTGAGTTTAATTTAGAACATATGTATTAAAATTTAGAACATATGACTAAAAATTTAGAATATATGAGTTATAATTGGTAATCATGTGTGGTGTATGGTTCCAATGCGATTTCAAAATTTTGATTTAGACCATATGATTAAAATTAATCACTTAAATTCTTAGTTCTTAAATACATGAGTAATATTTTGACAATAGTATTTAGAGCATATGATTAAAAATTTAGAACATATGACTAAAAATTTATAACATATGAATAAAAAATTGGAATATATGAGTTTTAATATAAAAAAATGATTTATAATTTAAAACATATATAAACATATAATTTAGAACATAAGGTTAAAATTTTAAAACATATGAGTAATAATTTAGAACATATGTATAAAAAATTTAGAACTTATGGGCTTATGGGTAAGAAAATAAGAACATATGACTAATAGTTTACAATAACATGCTATTGTTTTTTTCTAAGGGGATTTCTAAATAACAATTTAGAAAATAAAAATTTATATAACATTATATATTTTGACATTATGGGTAAAATTTTGGAACATATGAGTATTAATATATAATAAATTGTATTTTTATATTCTTGCACAACAATGAAGTAGATCACAAGAAAGACAAGACAAACTTATATATTCAAATACAACCTTTTGAAAAATAGTTCGAATGAAGGCACAATTTAAAGTATAATTATACTATATAAAATTTTACATGCTATTTCTAAAATTATATTACAAAATATTTTCTTTCGCCCATTTCCGTGATCTTGAAGTAATCTCGTGATGTAGCTCATTTTCCTTGTGTGATAATATTTTAGCACAAAAATCCACCCTCAATTTCTTCATTTGATCGATCTGCAATATAATAAGATAAAAGACTTTAGTAACCGCTATCCTACTTTTTACATCCTTATAAAAAAAATTAGATATACACAACTTACATGATTCAATTTAATCTGCTACTTACATCATACAATTTGGAACTTATGAGTTTAAATTTAGAACATGTGTGTAAAAATTTAGAACATATGTACAAAAATTTAGAATATATGTACAAAAATTTAGAACATATGAACATGCGTAATACTATAAAACAAACTTACATCATTCAATTTTGATCCGCTATCCCACTTGGTATATCTTTCTCACCATGATATGTTTCCACGTGTTTCAAGCAAAAACACGCCGCAATTATCATTGTTATCATTGGTTCTTTAACTCATTTTTTTAATGTCCTAGTTTTGAAACTAGAAACCACTTGATCGCATTTTGATCTCTTGGTTGACAAGAACACGGCAAAAGCCCTCAACTAAAAATTAAACATTAAAATAAGTATTAGAAAATGACATACGGAGTACAATTCCAAAAAACTGGTAAATATTAAGAATGTATAAGTAAACATGTTAAGAGCATAAGTACTATTTGGAACATGAATTTTTTTTAAAGCAACTGATTTAGAACATATGAGTATAATTTTAGTACATGTGATATAAGATTTAGAACATTGAAATAAATGTTTAGAATATCTGATTCCAAGCACAAGTAAATGAGACAGATAGATATTACAAAAATTTTCGGTTTGTTGTTGTATTTGTGCCTAAAAGAATTTTTATATTCCAAATATCGGTTGTCAATCATGTTGAGAGTCTTGCTCAGGAAATTCACACAAAGCACATAGAGAATATTCACCGAAAAGAGATTTATCAAACAATAAAATGTTTCCATTTGAGTATAATTAATTATAAAGATAGAATCAAATTTATCAAAACCTAATTTACATAAACAAACACAAATCAACTAATTTCAGAACATGAAACCAAATATTTAGAACATCAAAAATATAAAAATGTGAAATTAATTAAATAACTTCCTGAACATCCATTAATGCCTGGAAATTATCTATAACTCATGAATCGAATGAAGAATTGAACACATCAAACTAAAAAGATAATGTTAAAAAATTAAATAATTGAAAAGTAGACCCAAATTTGAAATTATACCTATTGAATTAAACCCTAGATTGTGAAATTGATTTATGATGATTACCTTAATTAGAAGTGGCTTCAATGGAGGAGAGATAGCTTAGAGCGAAGCTCCTTCAATGGAGGAAAGAAAGCTTAAAAGCTCCTTCAATGGAGGAGAGAGAGAGACAACCAAAGAGGTATATGAAATAGGAGTATGTAGAGGGAGAGAGAGAAAAAGCTGCTGAAATTTTTAGAGAGAGAAAGAACAACATGAAAGAGGAAGGAGGAGGGTTCAGCAAACGAAATTACTAAATTGCCATTACTAATGGCATGTTTTTTGCGGTTGGATTAGATCTAATCAACGACCCAGATTTATTCTCACATAAGATAGTGTTCTCACATAAGGGAGGTGTCCTCACAAGAGCCCTCCCCTATATATATATATATATATATATATATATATATATATATATATATATATATATAAAATAAGAAAATAGATTTAACATTAATTTGATTTCTCTTTGCTCTGGTGCCGACAGGCGACAATTTAAATTTCTAATATTATTCAAGATAAGAAAACTATGAAGATTTATAAGTTTGGAATCTTGATTCCGAGTACCAATATTTGTTAAACCACACATTTCTTCACACAATTTCTAGGCACAAAACTCCAATTCTCATAGGTTTTTCTATCCCATTGACATATTATGGATCTATTTTTATTCACCATATTACTTCTACAATTACTTAACTTTATTTTAACTACAACGAGTGATAAATTGTATTTGACATCTTGTTTTGGCGGTTGTTATCGAATATTTTCAACAAATTCTATTCTAACAATGATTTTATTTCAATATCTAATAAAAAAAATAAATTCTTAATCTTTATTCTATGATATTTTTCTAAATCATATAATATGATATTTTTCTAAATCATCAATGGCCAAAGTATAAGACAATCTCTTCATTCTTTTTAATATATTAACCTCATATTATAATAATCTTGCAAATTTTTATTAAAGATTGATGATAGGAGAAAATACCTTTTAATATTGCATATTAACATCTTATGTTTATATGGGGGTGCGGTGGTCAATTCACACACTTTAGTAAGGGTAGATTCGTCATTTAATCGGTGTCTTTAGTTACTCGGTAAACATTCGTCAACAAACGTCAATATACTCCATTCTTGCCAGGCTATGTGTATGTCCCCATTGGTAATTCCTCTACACTAGCAAACTGCACACCTCACCAACCACCACAGGTGGTGGTAAAAATTGTTGTTGCGAAGGAGATGCTTCCCCAAAGGGTTTGATATGGCCCTAATTAACACTATCTGCTACTAGGGTGTCTTTTTGTGTCGTCGTGAAGCGGCGTTGTGACCTCGAAGACGGTGGTGGTGGTGGAAGCCATTTTAGATGAAGATGAAGACGGTTGTTGAGGAACGCAGATGCAAAGACAAAGACGGAGATGGTGGTGGAAGCCATTTTAGATCTAAGGTTCAGTTTTGTAATTTTGTTGTTTTTTTAGTTGGAATTTTTAGGTGTAATCTGTTGGTTGTTAGACTAGAATTTTGATCTCATATGTAATTTGATTATGACTTTGTCGAATTTGAAGAGTAGAGCAAGAGGAGAGAGGAGAGAGAAGGGATGAGAAGGAACGGGGTTGTATGAAGCTCCAGAACAAGAACAAGAGTTACAAAAACGTTAAGAAACGTCAGTTAAGTGGCCCATCAGCAATATCCAAAAATAACATTAAAATATTTCAAGAAGTGCTCATAATTGCGAAAATGCCACCATATTAACATATTTTGTTAATATTGCATATTAACTGGGCATAGCTCTTGATGATAGCTCTTATATTCAATTTCTAGCTATGATTTCTATATTTTTAGCCATTTATATGATTACAAAGTCGAATATTAGTTAGAAATTTGTATAACTCAATCATGAGTAGATTAATTAGTTGATTAACGACATGATTATCATTTGTGTTAAAAAGTAATATAAGTGAGAGCGAGAAAAGTAGATAAAAGTTTGAACTTTTAGGCAATGTTATCTTGAAAATTGTGTATCAATGAATGTATGTACCTTCACGGAATAAACAAGGTATTTATAATAGCATATGGGAGTGTGTGCTGTTAAAGGTTAACCTATAATGTATCATTCTGATTGGATAATTATTGTGAAAAGGACATGTGTCATTATTGAGAGTTATTTAGTTTATTGATTCCTTAGAATGCTATTATCTTACTCACTAGTTTTGTGCCCGTGCGATGCCCGGGTTGTTTATTGAATTCTAAAATAAAATTTTAATTTATATGTTAAATTTTAAAACATATCATTGATACAAAATTAGTTAGGAATTGATGTGTTTTTGTGACGATTTAAACAATGCAGTAGTAATGTAATGACTAATAATAATAATAATAATATTGGTGAAAAACATTTCTGGACCCTTAACCTGAAATAATGACCCTGTCCGAAATGACTCGTGACCTGACTCGAAATAGGTATAAATAATGGATGTGGTACATTTTGAATTGATTCCTTCGCTCCAAAAAAATATTATGATACAAAAAATAAATTTATAAGAGTCAAAATCTAATTATTTTTTTAATAAAATTATAATTCAATTTGTACATATGAAATATTAGTATTTATCGAAAATAAAACTCTAAATTAACAATTTTATCCAAAAATTCTATCCAAATTTGATTGAAAATAAAATTCTAAATTTATTTTTTTATCCTACAAATTGAATTTTATATACCCGTCAAAAAAAAAAAATTATATCTCTATCATACGTGGCACGACACTTTGGCGGAAAGTTGGAACGCCAAGTGTCGCTGTCTCGTCACCTGGCTAAAAGTTTAGCTTTATATATTAGTTATATGATGTGAGCTATGTTTGACGTTGCACAAATAGTCCCTTGATTACATGTTTGAGACTATGAAAGTGACTTGAGACATGTTTCGTAGTAGCTTTTGAGTAGCTTAACCAAGTCAAATTACTTGAGAGTGTTTAGTGATGGAGGTAACTTTTGTCAAAAGCTAATATTATTAGCTTTTATAAGTTAGAGGTAGTTGTTGGTTCTTTTTACCAAAGCAACAACTAATCAATCGATAACCGCTACTTTACCAAACACTCGTACTTCTTGCATTGCCTTGATTACATTCTTTTAGGACTTAGTCTTTAGGTGATTGGATGCACCCTTGGAGAGCCATATTCATTTTAAAAGAAACTTCATGCAAGAATGCATTAATAATTCTAATGTTAAACAAACGCCTACCATGTCTCATATATGCCGCTATTCAAAAAGAAAACAGTCATTTCAAAGATTGGAATAGAAATCTATCTTTCAACAATAATTTTGATGCTCCCCTGAAAATTTCTGTGTTTTTACAATAACCTTATTCCTCCATTTAAAGCCACAAGCCCGTTCTCGCCCTTCATGATCTAGCTAAATTGAAACCAATGTATATGTAAATGTCAAATTTTATCAATCATACATTGTTTTCTCCATTCAAATTATCAGCTCAAGTACAAACTGTCCAAGACAGCGAAACCAGCTGCAACTCCACCCTCATCTGATGAAGAGACCTTTGTCCGCATCAAGTAACCACATTGCTCATTTATGATAATCTTCTCTTTGTTTCTGCACATTACGGAAATCTTGGTGAAATATAACCATTGCAATGTAAATTAATTTAAGCCAATATCCATGTAATGTCGGTAGTGCTTTTCTAATACCACTAAATATAAATTGGTAATAATATTTATGAAGAAAAACACATGGGTGAAGTTCATTACAATGAACATTGAAATGAAACTAATTTCATAAAATTTGATACATTCATTACTCTTACGGTCTAACTTGTATTACCAAGTTTGAGATAAATGTCCCAAAATTTTGTATGCGAATGAGATGTTGCATGACAATTATCTGAGAGAAAACCTTTTTTTTAGGGGGGAGGGGGTGTTCATTCTGCTTCTTTATATCTCCTTCTCATTGCACGAGTGTATATTATGACAGGCAATGAAGAATAAAGTTGAGTGTGTAGTTAAATACCTTAAATAAGCACCATATATTCCCAGCTCTGATATAGCATGATCTTTGTGAAAAATGCCTTCTCGTACCAGAAGTGCTGGGAAAACAGTCGGAAAAATCCTTTGCATAAGGATGTATGCAGCATCTTCTTCGGATCCTCCCTTCTGTATTCTTAGCAGTGCTTCCTTCACCTCATTCCCATAAATGTTGTTTCCTGTGTAGAATGATAATCAAAAATCACAAATTACATTCAAATGAAAAAGTACTCTAATCAAATCAGAAGATCTGCAGATTGTAGTACCTCCGCCTTCTCTCTGCGGTTTCATCACGTATAACTCAGGTCTTTCGATTGCATCAGCAATTATTTCAGTATCATCTAAACTCCATAAGCCCGCAAAGCATTTTCGCAATTTGGCAATGTCTTCTTTGTCATCGAGGAACCTGCTTTAAAAGCAAGGACAAGCTCAGATTCACAGTTCACGATGCTTTTCATATAAAATAATAATAACGATAATATGTTGAACATCAAAGGCTGACTTTTACAAAATATATTTCAAATTTCTAGGATCTCAGTAAATCAAAGATAAATTTTCATGTGTAAACATGCATAATAGACTTCAGCTAGTGACAGAGTTAACTATGCAAGGAATCTATTAGTTCTTGCAGTTTCAAAGACAATTTATTGCTGAAGGTACATAAGAATTCAATTCGAATTAAGAATGTGCATGAAAAATTCAAGAATTACCTTTCAAGCACATTAGGTTTTGCAAGCTCCTGCTGAATCTTCTTGGTACCTGCTAAATGGTATGCAATAGATGGACACTTCACAGCAGATGACTGCTCTATCAATAGCCTAGCTCTCCATTCCTGCAAAGCATAATCTACTATAACATTAGAGCTGAAGTGTGGCTAATCCATAGTTTGAATTAATTTCTATGTTAGGTGATGGGTAAAAGTCAGAAAGTAATAAACAGAAGGAAATTCTTTTTATCCAACAAATCTGATCCCTAAAATATCTCAAGTTATGCCTTGCCAGCTGTTGATGGCAGCTTCTATAAGATCATTTATCAAAAGTTAACCAAAATTTGAAGGTTCACCCTCATAATGATGCAAATAAGATCTTCTAATTATGCACGTACAATTGCTCAGGGGTTTTGACATATTCTTGAATATAGCAGGCACCAAATTATAGACAGAGAGCATTAAATTTCTCATAAAATATGCAATGAAGCATCAAAAACTGCAGCGGTGGAACTAACCAACTCAGAAGGATAATCAGTAGGTGCATAACCAGCTCTGAAATACACCACTGCAACTGCCTCCCCATTTCTGCAAGTGTTCAATGATTCACGTTAGAAATTTGAAGTTATAAAAAACCTCTACAGTCTACACACCCTTCTTCTGTAGTAATAGTAAGGAAATTCAAAGCAGGAAAAGGAAGAAGGGAGGCATAATGTCCTTGTGATGACATACACAGCAAGTGTTCCGTCAGGCAGTAACTTGCCTTCTGCATCAATTTCTGCTAATGTCTTCCTGATAGATGTAACACCATGTGTATTATACAGTTAAGAAAACAGAGGAACAGTGACAGTATAAAAATCCGTGAAATAAATTTCTGAATACCAGTTCAAATATTCACCCTCGTCATGTGAATATAGTCTAGACGCAATTGGTTGACCATTCAAAATAACACTGACATGCGATTACGCTGTTAATAAACCATCTAAGTTGAATGCGCTTGAATAACGAGAGCTTTACAACAACCATCTTTCCACATGTTTTAATAGAAAAAGAAAAAGGATATCTCTCCCTCAATACATCTGAAAGCCAAAGCTGGTCATACATGTTGCGTTCCTCAGCTTGAACTACAACAAGAACAACAGCCCTGCAGAAATTAACAGTTCCATAAGTTATACAAGAGAGCGATCAGGAACAGAAGAGCTTAAAATGCAAAAATTGACCTTGGATTATTGTACTCGCGCCAAGCTTCAGCTAATGCCTTAGCGAATTGTTGAACAGAAGCATTTTCAGGGACCATTCTGAAGTCTAATTGAAGCTGAGTTCCATAGAGACCAAGCAAATTCCTACATTTTAAACTCCAATCTGTCAGCTAGAACTACTTTTGTAACTAAAAGAAATGCATATATATACCATTAGTAGAAGGCGGTATACTTGAATTAATTCAGGGAGCCTTAGTTGAAATTTAGTAATGAGTAAACATTATGTAATCTACAGGGGAAGCAGGAATTCATATTACCTGTGAAGTTCACTGACAAGACACATAAGCCCAGCAAATGAAGATGAGATTGTGTTGAACTCTATTTGGAGAAGTGATTTTGTTTGTGCATCAAGCATGTAATCTGATCGATGTAAGCCCAAACGTATTTCCTATGTTTAGTTTTGAATCAGATTAGACCTCAAATTTCTCAATGCAATAACCATTATTTTTTTCCGCCCTGGTAAGCAAGATGATTGTAGTTCCTGTTCATAACAGTATACAGAAAAAATAATATCACCTCTTTCTTATTGTTGTCTATCATCTTGGAATGAATATCTAACAGTCTCGATGTGAATTCATCTACTTTTCTGGTTCTGTAATATGAAAACAGCTGGAATATTAAGTTTCACATGCACAACCTGCTAATCCAAATCAATAAACTAAGTAGAGGCAAAAGAAAAACCAAAAACCCAGAATGACAAACATAATGTCCAAACAAAAAGTTTGGAATAATTAGGGAGTCTACAGAAGAACAAATCTAACTTGACCTAACATCCCAACTCCCCCTGCTTATATAAGGTTAACTGAGCAGGAGTCTCACTATGCCTTAGTCACAAGGGGTATGTACTGATTATATATCCTTTATAATAAATAATGATACATCCCCTACTAATTAGCAATACACAGAGACAAACTAGGCTGAGTGGCTTAAATGTGAATGATACCTGGTCCATGAATCTCAACAAACTTGAAATATGTAACTCCTATTCCAACCAAAACTA
This sequence comes from Chenopodium album, assembly GCF_948465745.1. Lineage (NCBI taxonomy): Eukaryota > Viridiplantae > Streptophyta > Magnoliopsida > Caryophyllales > Amaranthaceae > Chenopodium > Chenopodium album. The sequence continues at coordinate 8,119,270 of NC_137855.1, forward strand.
CATACATCTGACTCACCAATATGATGGCACTTCACACTAGGAGCAAATAGAGGAGTAGATAGCTAAGCCAATACTCAAATCTAAATGTACAACTGATTCTTGTCCCTGAGTGAGCACCTTATATAGCTAAAGCCAATACTCAAATCCATATGTACACCTGATTCTTGTCTAGAGCGAGCATCTTATATAGCTAAGCCTATACATAAATCCATAAGTGCACCTGAATGCTTGTCGCAGAGCAAGCAACTAGCTAAGCCTATACTCAAATCCATATGTGCCCCACCTGAATCCTTGTCCTAGAGCAAGCAACAAATACCTAAGCCGATACTCTAATTCCTAAGCCTATTCCTAAATTTGTATGTATATTTGATTCTTGTCCCAAAGCGGGCAACTCAAGTAACTCTTCCAGTTTGCTACTTAAATTTAGTGATAAATGAACTAATCTGATTGGTTTCAACAAGATGTACATATTACAAGAATGCAAAATTTGCAATGCACAACATCTACAATGTGGGGACATCGAAAACGAACCTTGACAGCGAGTCCTGGAGAAACTTTGCATCCAAGCTGACACGATCAAAGAGTTCGTTGAAAATAGGAGCTAATTCACATGCTTGCTTGAAGTGATCCTCAGGAAATGAGGCAGGCAAAAGAGAAATTGGGGCATGAACCATACCAACCCCAGGAACTGTCCCTGATTTCTACAACATTACCACCAAATTAAACAGTAAATATTTTCACTTCCATTTAACAACAAAATTACAAATACCCAACTGCCCTCTAAACCAATAATAGCTCTAATAGTCTAATTAAACCAAAACCAACATTTATAAATTCATTATTACTTCCCTTAGTCATGAAGCAAATAACTTCATAAGCATTTGACTTGCATCTTTACTTTGCTCCAAAAATTCATGTTTATTAAACCCCAGAAAACTCTAAATTAAACTTAATTAAATAAAAGAGAAAATACAAACTTCAAAAGCAAACCCAATTCAAAAGTACAAAGGGGTATTGCTAAATCATAATACATTTCACAAGATGGCATTAACATGGAAATTTACCGGCCACAAAATTACGCGTCAATCGGTGTAATTAAAAACGTTCTATATATAAATGATCACAAACCTTAGCAGTTCTATCACCAACGAGAAGCCCATGAAGAGAACACCAAACAAGGGCATCATGAACCAATTTCTGAAGCAAATTGGGATTAATTTCATGAGGATTGAAGATGGGTTTTTCAGAAATTTGTTGTTGGGTTTCAAATGAATCGGATTTGGTGGAGTTTAGAGGAAGAATGGAAGAAGATGGAGATGAAAATTGAGACATGGATGTGTAACTGAGATTGGGTAGATGGGAATAAAATGGAAAAGGTGAGAAATTGTTGAAAGAATTGGATTTGTTATTGATTGGAAGAGTTGAGGAAAGAAAATGAAAAAGGGTGTGATTAGGAGTTGGAGTTGAGAGAGTGGAGCATCCACTTCCCATATTCGTTTTTGTTCTTGCTACAAAGCGTCACTGCTTATGCTTTAAGGAGAGTTTTACATTGGTCAATGGACTAATGGCATTTTGTCTCAAAAAAAAAAAAAAAATGGACTAATGGCATTAGAGATGGGCAAGTGGAGCCGGACGATAGAGTTCGGTTAGGCACGACATGAAATTAGTTTGATATGTAATTAGCCCGCCACAAGCTGATATGAGAAGTATGTTGATAAGTTATGGAGATCATAATCAGGCATAGGCTCAACATGAGCACAATAGGTGACTTACTGACCTTTATATCGATTCGTTATGTTTGACGAATTTACGTAAGTAGTACTCCGTATAAATTACTAAAGGACCCATTAGTAAAGTAGGACCGAGCACAAAGCACAATACAAAGCGTGAGTAAGATTATGCATGGACTTCATTTATGAAAGATCAACACAAGCTCGACACGACACAACTTTTTCTTAACCCATTCTAAAAATGTTAAGTTTGTACACAAGTTCTAATAGTATTGCCTGTATTTAGTCGTGCTAAAAGGCACAAATATGATTGGATTTGGCTCACTACCTCATTGTGTATTCAAAAGAGATAATTTGTTAAAGGAGAAGAGCATTGGTAAGAAAGTAAAGCTAATTATTTTAATTGGCTTGACTATCTAATTGTAATATTGTGTAAATTTGGTTTGACTACCTAATTGTAATGGTGTGTAAGATTATTTAATAAAGGTAAACAATGCATGTTTTTTTTTTTTTTTGAAAGGGAGGTAAACAACGCATGTTGTTTAAAGATATTAATTCTAATTAAACAATACGCATGGTGTTTAAAAAAAAAAAAAAAGCATGTAGATATTATCATTAATAGCATAATGGATTGGATAATAAGAAGGATACAACTATTAATTACTATAAATTTTTGCCAATAATACTCATTCATTATGCAGAAAATGTACAGAATAAAACAATTTATTATATGTTGCTGAGAGATGACTAGTCCAATGTGGCTTTCCTCACAGGATTGCCATTACCACCCTGAGCTGAAGTCTTGGACAAATTTGAACCCACCTTCAGAATGGATCTCAGAGGTCTTATCTCCCCGTCGTTTCTTCTTTCTGTCGCCTCGTTCTTCTTCCTTTTCTTGTTCTCATTTATAATTTCAGGTTCATCTTTAATGCTGACCATCTTTCTTGGAGCTTTAGTTTTAGGTTCACCCACAAATTCTATTGTTATTTTCCCTTGATCATAGGCACCAAGCAATCGAGAAGTTTCATCTTCAATTTCAATCAAAGCCAAAATATCAGAATCTTCAGCTCCATTAATTGAATCAACACGTTGAGAACTCCTTTCCTGTCGATCAATGACAGGCCAACTTGTCATTCGGGTTTGCTGGATTTGAGCTGGAGGACCCAAGGTCACAGGTTTAAGGGCTTGTGCAGCTAAATTTCTCATGATGAAGCAGAACAATCTGTGGCAGATTCCAAGAGATTGAAGCTGCTGTTCATTTTGAACCATTTCTTACGTCGTATGAGAGGCGTTTGAATAACAAAGAAGGTAGGTAGCCTATGTGAAAACATGGTATCCCCTAGCAAAAGTGGAGTGCAAGTGAAAACAAAGGTAGAAGAGATTCTTTTCTTGGATGAAAACCCCACTGTTTTGGTAATCCTAAGAAGAAATATTCTCTCTTTTTTCAGCCAGTTTCCATGTGTAGCAGAAACTTCAACATAAAACGCAATTTAAGCCATAAGAAAATGCAGAATATTTGAACCACTAGAGTAATCTCACATATCCATAATTTATACAATTTGGTTGGAAATATCGATGACAAGGAACATATTAACTTTTGCCTGAAACCCACATCCATGGGTGTATGCCGATATCAAAGCTAGAACGATACTTTGTGAAACAATAACACATGCTCAACTTACAAAATTTCGGCAGAACCAAAATTTGCCTTGCAACTGTACATTACAGGACAATCAAGTCTAACTATGAAGATCTATTTAGGAGGAGGAATTCGTCCACAGAGACGCCAATATGCTCCAGGGTGAAAGAGTGACTTCTCAAATACCCATATATCACGAACAAGTACCTAATCAAACATCAGAATCAGCAGTAAGCGTTTGAATGAGCAAGACAGTACAAAAAGTTAACGTAACCATAAAACACAGACATTAACTTATCCCATAGAACATTCGAACTTACCTTGAATAATGTACTAACATGCACTTTTTTTCATTCTAGCAAAACTGTTGAGTTTTTTTGATAACAACATTTCATATTGCAGGTCTTGATATATATGTACCAGTGTTCAAGACCATTTTTGTCAGATTTACTATTCAGTTTATTTCACAGCATTACAGCAATAATCATCTAGATTTAACTGAACCATTCAAAATAATTTTGGATAATTGGACAATCCAGATACAAACTTAAAAGGATTATTTTGTAAATATATAGTTCGGTTCAGATACATTTAGATTTGGGTTTAATATTTCCTCTGCTACGTCCAGTCGGTTCGATGTCATTTTGATCAGAATGTACTCTGTAGATCAAGTTGATTTGTCATGAATCATGAATGATATTAAAATGACTACAACAGTTAACAATGATAACATTCCAAATTATTGATTTGCAAAATGCAAATAGCTAAATGCAACAATTTACGCCTTGCCCAGTCAGCTGCAGCATTTCCAGCCAAGTTGATTAGAAGGAAATAATTCAAAATAAATAAGAAGTATGTAGTAATATATACAAATTTTTATTTTTTATTTATTTTATTTATTTTTTATTATTAATCCGAAATCACCCCTATGCCAAGGCTTTAATCTCACAGCAACCAACACCTGAGACAATTAAAATGAATCACTCATAACATAAGCCTACTTCCGCCTTCACAAACTCACAAAGCCACCCATGAATATAACCATTAGCAGACCTCGTCAACTCAAATCAAATCCACTTCATCTAATCATATTTTCCCTTTCCCTTCCACATTTCTACTACCCTCATTTTTCGTATTCTCCATCCCCACTTCCCCAATACACCAACCCACCCACTACAACTCTCTCTCTCTCTCTCTCCCCAACCCAGGTGCCCACCCCCCAGCCACCTCCACCAGCAATCCTATTGTCCACAGTCCAACCCACCCAACTCCCTTTCCAAGAGTCCTGGAATTATAGCAACACATTCATCCAACTCCACGTCTCCTTAGTGTCACTTTCAGGGCTGCTACAAATGCCTATTGCTGCTGGTTGTCGACTGCCATAGATGATGCTCTTTGCTGCCAAAAATTCACTGGTGATACAGTTGCATTTGTTACCCTTGCTATCCTCCATCTAGCCTGCCTATCTCTTCTCTCTCTTCCTAACCCATCTCTTCCCCCCACCCCCACCCCCCAAACATACTCACCTTATCCTTTGGTGTAATATAGAGCTGAGTGAAGAAAAACGTGAGAGGTTAAGAGAAGGGGGGGGGGGTAACTTAGTTGGAAACTCGAGTGTTTGTGGTGGAGGAAATCTTAGAGGGAGAAGGGGTAAGGTATATGGTGACTTTGAAAGTAATGTGCTGATGACTAATGTCTTTGGTTCAAGTACATAGGTATGTTTGTAAATTAGAGATAGAGAGAAGGGTGGGGTGGATTTTAAATAAGAAAACTATGTAGCTATTTTAATTAGGATAATAAACAGGGTGGTTCATATTGAATTTTTTGGTTGCAGGTGGCTATGTGAATGAAGCTCTACATAGGGATGTTTAGGGCCAATAATGCAAATTTATTGCATACAAAGAACAATCAATGAAAAATAATATACCAAAAGGAAGAAAAATTCAAGTCAATAAATGGATCGTGTCAGCAGTATTCAAACTGTAATCAATTGATATCACTTTCAACTCAATTTAGACGCTAGCAAAATTGGAGTTGGTTTGTATCAACTGGGTTGAGGTTTTGGGATCAAGATTTGTTAGTCATTTTCAGAAAAGTTTTGGTCTGGGTGGTTGAGTTCTAGATAACTGGACCTTAGTCAATGTCTCCATGTCTATAATCTTCTAATGTAATCACAAAATCTAAAATGAGAAGAGTAGCCAAATACTACCATGTGGTTGTTGAAGAATTTTCAAACAAAATCAAGAAAAATCACATAATATATTACAGTCAATTGGCCATGATATCAAGATGAAAAATGCAACACTACCTCTTTATTTTTGTCTCCAGCAACAGCAGTGCCGTCAGAACTATAAGCCTCAAACTTCTGCAAGAAAATCATCTCAATCATCTTCCAATTGCAATGGGAAACAGATAAGAAAAATCCAATAATCACGTTAAAAGCGCATTTGGTGCAACGCCAGAGAAAAAAAGAGGGGGGGGGGGGCAAATTGGAATTTCACAACATGGAAGAATGGAGCTTTAGGTTAGCTGAATCCCATGAATTATCCCATTCCCTTCTCTATTCCCAATGCCAACTAACAAACAAGGGAATTTTTGGGATTAAAATTCCCAGTCCCACCCTCAATTCCCATATACCAAACAACTCCATAGTTGACATCTCGATATTTCATGTGTATCTCTTCAACTCTCTTTACATTTCAAGAGTCTCACCAAAAACTTGTGTTATAGAAACACTGTTTATGACATTTACATTCAGCCTCGTAAACAGAGCATATAGCATCTTCAAAACTAGCACACATTCCCTTCTTACGGGCATAGCACTATAATTAGTGATTTAGCTTAAGCATGTTTCAATTGAGCATATATGAAAAACTAATCAGCATTAAACAAAAGGCACTTGCAGCAGTTGACTAGATACCACTGAGGTGTTCCATTGAAACGAAGAATACCTGTTTTGTAAGGAACTCAAGGGTCAGCTGTATGAAAACCTTCTTAAGGTCATTGCGGTCAACACCAATCTGGAATCAGAATATTAAGAAATAAGATTCACTTCAAAAATAGGTTAAAATAAAATTGCTTGAACAAAAATGGAGACTGAACCTCAATATTTAATTATACATATTTTCCACACTGAAACAATTTACTAAGCTGTTTTTCACTAGCATAAGGAAATTATGCTACAGCAAAGACCACAGCTTCTAAACAACACAGCCACAGGCAGCCTACTTCTACAAGAGCATCAAGAGACCATCTGTAGAATAGTCACAAAGCAATAAAAAGCTAGTTTAATTATATTTATCTTTCCTCTCAAATAAGGCACAGCAGTCAACATGCTTTCAATCTATGTGGCACTACTAATTCCAAAATAAACAAAGAACAAAGGAGCTTAACGTAAACAGCAATGTAAAGAGCTACATGAAATACCCTATATAAAAATGACATCCAAACCCTTCCATTATGTCAGAACTCAGAAACAAAGGCTCAAGAACAACCAAAGTAATTTAGTAACTTGGGAGAGCACCGGAGCTTCATACTTCATAGTACTCTCTTAAATTAAAACTTCATAGAATATATTCGACTCTGCTCCACGAAGGGGAAGTAGAAAGAAAAAAGCTATGCAGAACGCATTTCAAAAAAAAAAAAAAAGGGCATCAATAAAGTAAAGACTCGAAGGCAACGCAATTGACTAAGTCTAACATCACTTGATGAACAATATTTAAAGGGAATGACAGTAAGTGAACCAAGATCTGAAATGATAAATCCCAGTAATTCCAGAAGGGATATGGGAGCCAAGACACAAGTTGCAGCCATAATTCCTCAACCCCCCCCCCCCCCCCCCCCTTTTCCCCTTTTAAAAAAATTCTTTACCCATTAAAGAAAAGGATGTAACAGATTACAGGCCAACTCAACTAATCAGCCTCGACTTTAACTTGTTACGTGAATATAATCTACCAAACTAGACATAAAATCAAGAAAAGATAAACACATTTCCCACGCAATACTTTTCTCCACACAAAACTAAGAATAGATAAATGCATCTCCAGCCGGAACTCTATGCACGGACTAAACAACATCCTCAAGGCTGAAGTAACCAGCTTCCACACCAAAAAATAAATAAAAAATCAAATCAAATAGTATCATATCATATCAAATGAAATAAAATATTTAAAGGATCAACAACATAATTCCTCCTTAGTCCTTATGAATGCCATAAATGCATTTTTGGTAAAGCAACCACAGCTAAAGGTAGCTTAGAAAGATCACATATTGTGCTAAAGAGAATGAAATACAAAGCCAAGCAGGAGGAATATATCATCCGTTTGCTACAATAAACACGAGCTACATCGATTAGATAAGTAGAAAACCCTTCCCTTAAGTACTCCTTTTGCCTGACATTCCGAAATATTACCATATAACATATTACTCAATGGAAAATTTGGCAATACATTGAGATATCCAAAATAAGTAAGTTTTTACCCATCCTTTGCGGCAACCTCATCAAATAAAGCAAAAGCTAAGAAACACTTGTTAGGAGAAGACTTCAACTGCTAAATAGCCTTAGAAGGAACATCAAGATAGTAATATTCCTCATCAGGAAAACCACAGAAGCTTAAGAGTAGAGGGAGACTTTCTTGTCATGCAACTATACAAGTAATCACCTTTATATACAACTATATGACTACCTAAGAAAGAAACTACATAAAAGTAAAAAAAAAACAAAATTTATATTCTTATGAAGGTAACATTAATATCCTACATATTATTCATTCCATGGCACCAATTCTTGGAGGGTATCATCCTTAGAAGAAACAACCCTTAAAGATGCAGATATTGGTCGATTCCCCCTATCAAGTACTATGCAAAACCAGCAGCGTAAATCTACTTTTCACTAAAGGCCCCACCAAAGGTTGAAAAATTTTGTGGACCTACAATAAACAAATCCCACTTCTCTGATACAAGGATTTATTAAAATAAATTTGTGAATCCATAATAGACTTCAAACCCCAATTCTCTGAGACTGTAGTGGGCGCAGTCCTTGAGAGCGACCCATCCTCCTTTTATCTTTATGACCTTACACAACTCCTGATTCTTGACAGATCCTAAAGTACCTAGACTTCCAACCTCCATGTCTTTTTTTTTCTTATTTTTTGAAACTCTTAATAAACATCCTTTTGATCAAACGCCCCACTCCCAAAGAGGAATTAATCTTATCTCATTTAGTAACAGCCTTTTTTTCATTAGACAAAAGCCACTTAATAAGGAACAAATCAAGATAAAGTTGTATAAATGTAGAGAGGCTAGAGTATTCCAAAAGATAATGAAGGTGTTCATGTTAAAAAATATGACTAACAGAAGAAGAAAAGCACAGCAAAGCAAATAATATGTTTCTTCAGAAGAAGTGTATTTTATTCGCACTACATATTGTGAAAGTTGTCTTTCCAAGCTCAGTGCAATATTTTATGAAGCACTTTTTAACGGATTGAGTGTGAAATGATAGAAACTTGCCAGTCTAGCTCGCAGGGTTCGGATTTTGATAGCTGGCTCAACCAATTCCCAATAGACACTGCTCCACATTGTTTCTCTCATTTTAATATCATTTTTCAGGACCTGTATGAATTAAGCCTTGTCAGATTTGTAAATAAGTCAAAGGAAAGATCTCTCAGGAAAACTGTAAATGATTATAAACTCACTGAGAACATGTTTTCCGTAACCAATTTCCTCAATGAAGTTTTATCTCCATGTGCAAGGAATGCATTAATCTGTGAAGGAAGAACTTCTTAGATACACAGTTAGCTCAGCAAAAATATATGAACAGTCCAGACATAAGATGCAACCCATAACCTAGTCAGCTGTGTTGGATGTTTTCTAACTTAAAAAGAAAAAGGAAGATCCATAATTATTAATTGATGCTATTACCCGTATCAAAAAAACATTTGGTTGCTTCATAAAACATTAACCACCACAAAGAATAAGAAAACAAGCTAAAATAATCTATTAGCTATAAAAATACAGATCATCAACCCATACATATCTTCCTTTTTATGTGTGATTGGGTTTGTAATGACCTCATAATGCCTATAATCCTTTAATTAGCCACATAAAACAAAATTAGTACTAACTCTCCTTTACATTATTAGTATTGCTGAAATTAACAAGTTTCTAACATTGAATATTGATTTATTTAATTTTTTCAATGAAATTACAAAAGTTTGTGAATCCTGCTACTAGATCTAGACGGTTTACAAAGATCAAGAAACAAATAGTACATATGTGCTTTATGTTCATTTCATTTAAAATCCATAGGAACTTGAAACATCCATTTGTTGGTTCTAAAATTCTCAAGGACCGGAAAGTAATAGGCAAGTCAAATATTGTTACCGTATAAGGCATACCTCTTTATATAATTCAAACGCCTCTTTATAGAACCCCTGTTTCGAATACCCAAATTTCCTCAATTTGGAGATAGCATAGGCGCTTTTCATCTACAAATAAACGGCACACAACAATGAATAATATCTGCAACTGACAACAAAGGAGATCTGAATAATTGAGTGTAGAACATGGCTTCATTCTTTTCTCTTGAAAACTCTTTATCTAAACTTATCAAGATGTATCGGCTTTAATGTGAACTACTTCAAACTATAAGTAAGCTGTAAAATAGACTCAGTAGCTCTCATTTAAATTGTCAACCCTTATCTGAAACTTATTATCTGTAAAAATATGTAAAGATCAATATCACAATCCTGAGTCTCATCCAAATAATAATAACAACTCCCTCCATCCCAAAATAGTTCGAGCACTTTCCAATTTCATCCATCACAAATTAGTTTAAAGTCCTTTTTTGGTATGGTCAATTATCTATTATATCCTACCTTACTTTTGGATCCACAATCTCCTTTTCACATCTACTTTTCTAATAAAATAACGCTGAGATTAATAATATATTCCTTGTCTCCACTCTCCACCCATTATTCTCTATCATCTGTCTGATTAATGATATCCTTTAAACTAAAGTGCTTGGGATAGTTCAACTAGAAATGTAAACCATACAAGACTAATTTACCCCCGTGTATTTTGAGAAACCGCACTAGTACATATGCAACATAAATCCAACAAACTGCAAAGATAAAGCAAAGTCGAAGAATATACTAAAGTAAGAGCACATTGAGAATTACGATAGATCAGCCTTGCTAAGACAATTAACAGAAGAAGACCACAATTGTTTCAGAGCAAGAACAGAGGGGAAAATTAATATGCAAATTATGAAAAGTTTACCTCTATGATCATGTCTTCCTTCGTTCTTCTCCATCCACTTCTAGTGAACCATCTAAAACAGAAACATAAAGAAGAGCTCCCACCATAAGAAAAACAAATAAAAAAATCAAAGAATTCTTTTTAAGTCTAATTCGCCAAATAGAGGATAACAACAAAACAGAACTTGTTACAGGAAACTAAGAGCAAAAAAGGCAAATAAAACATATATTTCCTCCATATAAAAATTTTCATTCCAACAATTGGATTTTGAGTTTTTGACACTATTCACTTACGATCATTTGACCATATATTGTGATGTTTACGTAGGGAAGATTATAATCATGTGGGGTATTGTTAGATTCATCTCAATATATAACTTCAACATATAAACTTTTAAAGATTTTCATGGGTATGTGATTGAAGAAATTAATAGTTAAAGTTGTGCATCGGGATACCATGAAACTTCAATTGTATATAAAAAGAACAAAGTAAACACCATGTTAAAATACTACAATTAATTGATTACGATACAATGCCAATATGGCATAAAAACTATATCCACAACTCACAAGCATGATAATCAAATGAAAATATCCTTCTATTAACAATACTGATATTAGTTTCATAATCAGCATCAGTATGACAGGTTGAAGGATGAAGGATATGGAAGTCAACTATATTTTCTTATACTCTAAATAATATCAAAATGGACCTTTGTGGAAAGATGGAAGAGAATTTCTTAAAAAAAAACCCACCTTTTCAAGAATGAGATTGGTTCTCGAGGCCCATATGGTTCATAGATAAATCCAGGGCTAAGCATTGCAACTTGCATGGCCCCCTGCATGAATAATTAAGCAAAAAAATTCAAATTTTCTTTAGATAGAATCTTGCCAAAAACAACCAAAGAATAAGATGGGCAAAAGACCACTCAATATTAGCAGACAAAGAAAATTTTGAGAAGTTTAAAATTTCAAATAACAGAAAGGAAAAGGTGGATGAATAATTATCATTGGCATCAGCATGTACAACTAAAAAAGACATTAGGAATAAGTTGAACAGGTTAAATCACTTACATACATAGTTGAGAATTGCATAATTAAAAGAAATTTATAAGGCTTAAGGAAATAGGAGTACCTAAGGCACGCACACACACACACACACACACACACACACACACACACACACACACACACACGTGCACGTTTTAATTTCATTTACTAGGCCCACAATATTTTACTCCCTTCATTCAAAGTTTAATCCAATTTTTTCAATCCAAAATTATAAGTAATGCTGCAATCCTACAATATTGCCAATGGAAAATTAATTTAGGATTATAGGTCATTTATCTATCAATGCAGTAGTTAAAGACATTTTATAAAATAGCATTGCAATTTCAGCAGTTTTATTTATTTAAATTCTTAATGTGTAAGTGTAGCTAAAGTGACATAATTTGGATTATTGTTCACGAAGGGGTTGCAACTCAAAATTCTTGTCTGAATCAAAGTTACTATAGTGAATTCTTACCAACATAGCTTACCCCTTAAAAAGGATTGCATTAGGAACATCCAAGAGATGCTTCATAAATATATTAAAAAAAAAAAGGGATAAAATTTAATCCGAATTGTTCTTCCAATGCCAGTACTAGAGTTACATGCGATTAAACAAGGTAGCAGAGAAAGATGTACAGTTTACTAATGCAACATTAAGTAAATTACAATGAGCATCACTTAGATTATGAAAAAGTATAGCCAGGCAAATTACCATCTGTCGTGCTTGATGAGGGGCTTTTGCTTGTGTTGATAATGACCTAGCTTCATATAAAAACACTGATATCTCAGCAGCCTGATATTAAGGATCAGAGAAATGTCACATGTTGTAAAACAAGCTATGATCATGTAAGACAATATGACAATTTATAGATGAAAAGAATTAGTTTTATCAGCTGACAGCAAAGAATAATGTTTAGTTTGAGGTGTCTACCATTGTAGAGCGAAGCACCCCTGCTCTTCCATGAGCCAGTGGATAGTTTTGACTCTTGTATAAAAAAGAATCTGTCCTGCACAAGTTATCTTGAGGCCCTTATAACACCAAATAAAATCATGTAAGCATGTATATATCAACTTGACAGGAAAAACATTCTCATGAAGTCACAATCATATCATCCGCTTTCAGTATTGGCATTTATTTACATACCCAACAAGGAGCAAAATAGAATGGAATGGTTGTAAGATTTGTAACTACAAGGAGCATATTAATTTTTTTTAGGCCACAAAAATGTTCCACTAAGAGCATGTTTGGCATAGTGTTTTTGAAATTTTAAGTGATGGTAAAGAAATCAATAAACCATTTCCATTACCTATAATTTGGTATGACCGTATGAGAGGTGTGGTAACATGCTCCATGACTTAGGGGTAGCCAATACCCACCATTTACTAAGTCTTCCATCCCTATGTAACAAACATGATTCCCACCTCAATCCCCAATTTGACACAAGGTATTCCTTTCCATATGCATACCCAAGAAAAAATAATGGTAACACTTTACATTATTCTTTCTCCTTGTTTCCATTCAAATTCTAAGAGTGGAACGGAATATCAATAGCACTTACTGAAATTTAGGTTTACAGTTCTTATATTTTAAATTTTAAGGTGCGCTTCTCTACCCCTCCCTACCTCAAGAATGTGATTACTCTGATCAGCTTTTTCTTCAATCCCCTTTTCAAAAGTTCACATTAAAACCCTATTCAAAGTTTCTTAGGAAAGCCACTTTGTCCTCACGCCTGCTTACTTATTGACATTGCACTCGAATAACAACTTCAATTAAAAGAAAGGTTAAAATTCTAAGTTCCCATCTCATTGTACACATAAAAATTTAATCTTGCACAATAATCTCTCATTCCTTATTAATCAATCGTATAATTCCCACATTAAAATAAAATTAAGTTATAATAATCTTCAACTAAACTAATATAAATTTAAAATGTATCAAAATAGCATCAAAATCAAATTTCAATTTATGAAACAATGGCAGCAACAATAAGCATAGAATTGAGAATTAGTACCGTTAATTATAGCATTAGCGTAAGCTCTTGAGCTTCCCAGACTGCAAAAACATTGAAAAATAGATCAAATAAATTAATATTTCTGAAAGAAAGAAAATTAAATTCCAGGAGTTCAAAAAAAAAAAAAAGGAGAGTCAACTAGAACTAAGAACTCAAAAAATACATAAAATGTGCAAAAAATATGAAAAAGAAATTCTTACGCAAATGAATGTTGTTGAAGCTGGACCAATTTTGATAGATTTGAAATAACATTAGATCGTAAAAGCGCCATTTTCGATCAAATTAGAGTTTTTTTATTGGAAAATGGTGGGGAAGAGAGAAAGGGGGGAGAAGGGGTTTTGCGGAAGGAGTAAGAGGGTTTAATGAGGAAGGATCTGCTACGTCATTGCTCCCCTGCTCCTCTGTTTTTTTTTTTAATATTCCGTAAAAATAATTTCAAAATAAGTTTACTCCCTCCGTTTTTAAATTCTCCGTACTTGCTTCATTTCTCCATGCGCGGAGTTTTAAAAGAAATTGGAGAAAGTATTCGTACTAAAATATGGAGGTAGTGGGGTTCGTGAAAAATAAAAAATTGTAGAAAATAAAAGTGGTGGAGAGAATTGAAGGTAAGAGTATATATATTGGATCCAATAGGTGAGAGAAATTAATTAAATATTGTCAAAACTTTCCAAATAAAGAAATGGAGCAAGTATTTAAAAACGGTCGCAAATAAAAAGTGGAGCAAGTATTTAAAAACGGATGGAATACAATAATTGTCATATCAATACATTTTAAAAAAAATACAAGTATATGATAGCAAATCAATAAAAATAAGATTTTTATCAATACTTAGTACTTACTTTGTATAAGTTCAAATGTTCAATAGTAGCAAATTTTAGTTTGGAAAAATAACTTTCAGCTCAACAAAAATTAGTTAAGTTATGGTAATTATGATTTTTCCCTAAAATTTTTAAGGGCACTAAGGCAACTAATGCATGTGTATGATGATGAGAACATATTTTGTTACTCGCAAGTCATAACTCAACATAATTGCACGATTTGTGCAATATGAAGGTTTTATGCCTTTACGCCAATGCAATGGCCATTGCACGGCTTCATAATCACAATGACATTGTAATACAATTATGAGGTTTAAAGGAGTAAATGAACATCAAATGTCAACATGCTCGAATGCTGGTCATCCCGAACATCTTCTATTAAAAATAATATCGTTCATGACTCCAATATCAATCTCGGACTCCATCCAAAATGTTCTCGACAAATAAGATTTATCTCAATTTACAACAATATACAAAAAAAAAAAAATACTGTGATGTATTTTACATTATTCCTTTTGCAAAATCTTCCTTAAAAGGAAAAGCAGAAAGGAAGCTGAGAACTCTTAATCAAAAAATTATTGCTCATGACTTATATCGGCAGCACCAGTTGGTGAAGCAGGCTCATATGTCACAAAACCTCGTCCGCCAAAAACAGGTCTCATAAATTTATCATCAAATTTCCTCCATATGTGGTGCACGGCACCAGTAGGATATTTCATAAGCAAACTGAAGCCTCCTCTTCTTTGACGAGGTTCTTCATCACCATTCAGATTCGCTTCTTGATTTTCTTGGTTTCCTTGATTTTCTTGACTATCTACAGGATCTAGGAAAGGTATGTCTAAATATTCAAGGCTCGGTATATCACTTGCATATGAAACTGCATGCCTTGGAGCTCCCAAAATTGCTCTAATCAAGGGCTTGGTAACAGTTCCGAACAGCTGTTTTTTAGATTAAGGATTAACTTAAACTAGTTAGATACTTAAATAGTTATATACAAAGATTGTAAGGGCGAATAATATAAAGGCTATGCAATTCAATGTTGGATAAAATTCTGGTGTAACACACGCACAAAGAAAATATAAAAATGAAGAGGGTATGCAGAAAACTGACCAGAGTACTAAACAGAACAACGATGATGGTACAACTGATCATAAGTGATCTCTCATTTGATACCTCTACAGAACCTGAAAACTGCAGTAATATAATTTCATTATTAAAATAGGTACAATAGTACAGCTTTTTACCACAGATCATAGGAGGTATATTTACCGCGTTGTAGGACAGGGCCACGGTAACTGCACCTCGCATTAATCCTGCCCACCATATTATAAACTGAAGTTGCAAGTTGTCAGAACCAAAAAGGGGAAAAAAAAAAAAAAAGAAAAAAAAAAGACTGGAATTTTATATGATAGATTGGAATTTGAACAGAAATATTGACATACCTGTGTAGAAAAATTAATTTTCTTATCACTGTTCTTCTTTGTGTAATTTAAAATATTAGCCAGAGGGAAGACAAATGCTGCTCGTCCAATCAAAATTAAAGACAGCATCGCGGAACTAACAGCAAGGTATGTTCCTACACTGAATTGGAAGAACAACACTAAATTTAGTCTTTTGTCATTGTAGTCACAAAGAATTTCTTATCATATAAATGTTATACTAGGGTCACCCTTCTTGTTTCGGCAGTAGTACAGCTAAATTATAATTGAGTATTTTTTTGGATCCATTTGAGGCAAATACCATAACGCAGACAATTGCAAGAGGAAGAATCCTCTCTAGATCAGGTACTTCATAAACTTCACTATTCCACAGATGCATATTCTACCTCATTAGAACAGGTACATCGTAGAGGGAGCTCATAATGAGCAAAAATGTTCCGAAGTAAATCAACAATCAGATGATTCAATCCAAATGGAGAAAATAATGGATGAAGAAAGTAGTTGGATGCAGGTCAAATGACAAAAGCTATGCCTAACCAAATTCTACAAAATGGAAACAGGTTCAATGTAAACATACCTTGCATTGCTTTCCTTCCACTTGTCAATGTCTAATGTGTCCATACCGACATACAAGAAGATGAATGTTTCTGATATAAACGACATTGTTGCAAAAGCATGCCTGCAATCATATAACAATAATTTAGGGTTAGAATATGTACTTGCCTCCAGTTAGGCGTGCTGCAAAAAGAAGAGATTTTTGTCATTATTTTCATGACCTCTACTCAATTAAGTCAAATTAAATTTTTTTTTTTTTTTTACTTTTTCCCTTAAATAATCAAATTATCCAAAATCACACTATGATATGTAATTTGTGCTCTTAAAGGCACCCGTTTGCCAAATTAATTGAATAGACGGCAAGGAAATCAGACTGATAGCAAATGACTAATCCATCTTGCCTATGTTTGATCCTTTTAGAATGGTGTTGAAAGAGTAGAACGTAAATTCTTTTGACAAGTCATTTACTCCTAACTACTCCCCCTCTCCCCCTTCAGCTTCTACACCCTCCGATAATACCCGGTTCTAGGTTTCCCACAATAGTCTGGTTCATTCTAGTAATATAAATAAATAAATTTGCATATCGCATCTTATGTACCAACTATCAAAGTACATATTTTAGGACTCTTAACACTGTTTGGATAGAAAATTAGAAAGGAAAGAGGGAATAATGAGGAAGGGAGAGAAGTAATTCCATAGTTTGGATAATGGAGAAGAGGAGGGGGCGGGATGGAAATCTAAGAACAATAATACAACAGGAGATAAAAATAAATAATTAAAATAAAAATAAAAAGGCAAAGGGGAATAGGAGAGAGAAAGTAAAACGGGATGTATAAAGAAGCAAGGGAAAGAGGTGAGAGAAAGTAACGAGGGTCAAACATAGGAAGCAAGAGAAAGAGGAAAGGCAGACTTATGTGACTGAATTGTTACCATTTTCTTTCCAAATCTCTCGAATATTGGAGAGATTAATTTCTTAAATAATAAAGGACACAATTTCCTTCCATTCCCTCCCCTCCTTTTCCCTCACCCTCTTAATGTACTATCCAAACAATGGAAAATTCTCCCTCCTTTTCCCTTCTTTTCTTTTCTCCCAAATCCTTCAACCCAAACACTGTAAAATTGCTTGAGTGCTCCTACTATGTCAGAGATTGGACAATGCATACTACTGGAACTCGTATAGTATCACAAATGTAAGTAAGAGTTACTGATATCTACAGTATTAGCATAAAACATTCTAGAGAAAACAGATGACCACCAAATTTTTACATATGAGAGGTTATAAAGTATGAACTTCGAGTATGTATTATGAAAACTAATATGATTAGAGATTTGTAATCTCTTACTTGGAGGTTATTCTTGAGCTTTCTGATACATTGTGCCATGTGTAATGTGACATGACAACACCACAAAAGAAGACTGTCAAGATACCGCTAAGATCCATAAGCTGCAAGACATAGAAAAAAATGATTTTTTTGCCTGTAATCATAACAATAATAATACAGGATTTTATGCAATTTAGTTAACAAAATAAAGTTCTGGCAAGGCAACACATATATAATGATTATAAATTTTTTTTTTTAAATAAAAACCCTCAATATCTCACTAGTAAAAAAATCTATAATACATTCTCTAGACGGTTCTACAGAGCTGAATAGCCTAATTCGCCTAGCAGCATGCTGGTGAAACTAAGATAAAGTTATCTCAGTTTCTTATAACCTGTCTTGCTAATACAGGTCTCTCCAAGACTCCAAGTACAATGTGCTCTTCATCTAGTTCCCACATTCTTAATAGAACCTAACCAGTTCACTGGTGAAGGAAAGCCAGGGTCAGAAATGATTACACAGATCCCTCATCCATGGAAAATTTAAAACAGTTGTAACTTTATAATATCAAAGACCCACAATAATCCCTCTATAATATGTCTCTTTTACCAGCTAGAGTGGACTTGTTCTAACATACCAATGCAATAAAATTAGTCACTTTAGTATGCAAATTCAGTAATTATGAGCATTACTTTTAACACAGGTGCAGGAGCAAAAGAAAAAGAATAAACATAACATACATATTACAAAAGAAAAAGAATAAACATAACTACGGACTTGCATTTATGGTTCTTACCTCAGCTATCATGTAAGACAAATAAGCCATAAGCATCATAAGCGCGATTTCACGATCTGTAGAATGTCTGCAAAAATTTGAGAAACATGTATTATTATAAATGAGATCAAATCGAATACTGATAGCATCTTAGATAGCATGTAGAGCAATACCAAATTTTGCACACGACTTGCACTCTTGCCACCAATAGGCAAGAGTACCATGAAACTTGGGCACTATAGCAAAAGGTGCAAAATCAATTAAGGGTATGAAATGACACTGTGCTACCTAGGTTTTGCCAGGACAATCCTAGAGCCATTGGTTTTCCTTGAAACTGCCAGTTAAACCTCACCTAATCATACAATGTCATTATCCAAATTCAAAGGACTTATGACAATCATATTTTAAGCAATGCACAATAAACAAGAGATGTGCAATGCAGACCACATACAATATATAAATGAAAGCATATACAGTATTTAGCCTATCATTATCTTTATAAATCATCTTTCTTATCAGAAGAGAATCAAATGATTCAAATCCTATCGACAGAATCACAGGAAAGATTCATAATACTCACATGAAATTTGTTTTATTGACAACTAACAACACGAAATTGCAGGGGTGGAGCCAATGGAGGGGCTGGTGGAGGCCTGACCCCCATGGCCCAACTCCCTGCACTTAAGATTTCTAAAGTAGGCCCCCATAATAATATAATAAATCCAACAAATGTAAGCATGTATCACTTAGAATTGATAGTTCAATTAGTTGAAGTGATGGGTTCAGTTCTAGTCGCTTGCACATGAACCTATCTTATTTTTTACCTTACTTAACTTCCATTATTTATTTATTTTTATTCAACATACGGAATAGTATTTATTGTTGAAGTTTCTATAAATGAATATTTATTGCTAGATTATATAAAAGCTAAATGTATATAAAAAGGAAATCCCATTTAGCTTTTATATAATCTGGCAATAAGCATTCATTTAAAAAAGCTTCTTGTCTGGTGTCAAATAAAAAAAAAACAAAAAAACAAAAAAGCTTCTTGTCATGTCTGCAGTATTCAATGGAATATTTGAGCTTAAGTGGAATGCGGCTGTGTAGGCCATATTAAGCAACATTTTTGCAGGCCAGAAAATTATGTTATCTTTGGCCAAAAATTTTTGCAGGCCAATATCGTATGCGTTGGTTTGGGCATGTAAGACGGAGACCCAAGGGTGCACTAGTTCGAAGAGTGGAAGAGTGGGACCTTGGAGGGGTTAAACGAGGGAGAGGGAGACCGAAAATGACTTGGTTGGAAGGAGTTAGGAAGGATTTTGAAGCATATGGATTTGCATGAGGATGAAGCATTGGATCGTAAGGGATGGAGGAGGAAGATTTTTGTGGATGACTACACGGAATGATCAAATTTGATTCATGTAGCCGACCCCACTAATGGGATTAAGGCTTTGATTGATTGATTTTCTTTAAGCACTAGCAGTTCTAATAATTTTGAGAAAAAATTTCCTTTTTGATAACAAGTAAAACTAGTATTATGGTTCCTTGATTTATAAGAAAGAGAACTAGCCGTCCTTTGTTATTTGAACTTGAGAGAAAGTGTTTAAATAAAAACAGCTACAAAATCTTTCCACCTAGGCCCTATCTTGTTGAAACGGAGGGTGGGAGGGGGTGCGCACAAAAACAAAGGTACATTTAGACCTTAAGTTCAGTTGATAGAGGACACTCAACGTAGTCCAACATGTAAATACTTGACATTACGTAATAAATTCAATTGAGTTACCTTGAGAGGTATAGCTTCTTTATAATAAAAGCACTCAACAGCCCTACCTGCATCCATAGAATACAAGTAAGAAAACAGTTACGTAGACAAACAATTACATAGAATACTGCATAGAGAAAATGTTGTTGTTGGAGCATTGATGGTCAATAGCTCTATATTAAACTAAGAAAGAACTCTAGTGGATCTTCGATTTGTCCAATTAAAACAAGGTTGAGAGAGTGTCCAGTTGTGTTTCAACTTTCTTCGATTACACAGTTCAGGCCAGGCTAATATACAGTCAGGCTTTAACCACAAAGTAGGTGAAATACATAAATAATTCAAAATTCTTTAACCCAAACCAGCCCAACCTATTAATGGAAACTTTATTAATACTATAGTTGAATATCTCTTAAGACTGGTTATAATCAGACTGACTTAGTTCAGTGAGGTCTAAATTGACCCATAGTGGCACAGCTGGCTAGGAGTGGGTCCATTCAAGACTATGCTTAACCAGGTCTCCAGGACTGCTGAGTATTTGAACCATCTAGGCATGGTTATCCCAGCCTGTGACAGCTTTACCACCAAGAAACAGAATACATGAGAGAAGTGTTAATATTTACTCCCTTTAGTCCAAAATTTATGTCATTTTAACAGTTGCGCACACCTTTTCAGTTTAGTTCAAGCACATAGGTAATGTAAAGTAGCATTTAATACTCTCTTGACCAACAGTGTTATAGTAATATTAAAAATTGACAATTTAAGTTGCATTGTGATGTACAACGGCACATGGTTTAGATCAAGAAAATTTAGGATTGGAAAAACATCTTTGTCAGCTACCAAATTCAACAAGTAGCTCATGCAAGACTGTGATAATGAGAGGCTTAGTATGGTATTTTAAAATGAGCCTAAATTACAATTGAAACTTACAAAAACACCAAGAAGTGTGCTGGTGATAAACAGGTACGAGAAGGTCCCCAACAATGCTAGGGCAGTCATGGCACTGAGGTTGCTTAAATCAAGTGATTGGACTGCATTGAAAAGCACAATGGAGGTTGCATCATTAACAACTCCTTCTCCAAATACAACACTGTAAAGAAGAGGTGTGTCATCCTGATTTAGGACCTACCAAACCCAAGAGAGATCATATGTTAGTAGAGCATGATAATAAACCAATTATCACGCTTTCTCTTTCATTGAGATGCATACCTGCAAGGTACAGACAGAATCTGTAGCAGATAATATGGCACCAAGAGCTGCAGATATATCAAGCTATATTAGTCTATTATGGGGATATGAAGAGAATGGAAACCTCTTAGATATTTTGTAGTGAATTACCCAAATAGTCATTAAGGCTGAGCTGTGTCAAACCAATCTTCTTCAACAGAAATTGTACACCTACAAGATTCAAATGAAGAAGGAGTTTCAGATACAATATCTTTGCGAACATATACACATCCATAAGTCGGTTGCATTAATCTATGTGTCAAAGTCCCTTAACAGTTGACATGAATCAACTGTTGGATATCCACTATGACTTCCTATAGTATATTGGTCAGACAGATTCGAGAATAATCAAGACCGTCAATGTAATGTGAACCCCAAATATCATTGTACAAGTTTGACAAATGTTAATAATCTTATTATAAATCAACTGGTTTGTAAAAATGTTTTTTGGGTAATGATATATGTAGCCCTAAGGGCTGCATATAAGCATTAAATAGACTTCATAAAATGAAATCAAGTTGGGATTTATGACAGAATCACATGCAAATTGGTGTGATTTAATGTTTATCTATCCTTTTCCTTTTTTTGGCTTCTTATACCATTATACCATGGTTTTTTGACGGGTGGTTTTCAGGATCTTATACGATGAATGGACTCGCATTTAGTATGTGAAATTTCACATTACTTTGCTTCCACTGAAAAGCATCAAATAGACGGCAAAAAGTTCCATAATCTATGGCAATTTCATACTGTCAGACATAATGCTAAAATATTCCAATCAATAATTATGGAGCAAACTCCGTCTATTGAAATTATTTTAAATTTCATAAATAAAAATTAGGCAAGGAGATGCATGAAAATTACTTGACAGAAACGGACAAACAATAACCAGAGAAATCAGCTGTCTTACCTACTGATACGAGGCAGAATGATATTAATGTACCCACCACTCCAAACGATAATATAGTTGAGAAATTCTTGAAAAACTGCTTTTTCTTAACCTGAAACCTGCAAATATCCAAAGTCAGTAACAAAATGATTCTTTTCTAGAATTTCACACGTTGTAATCATATAGTATCAGCATACAAGGTATATTGCCTACTTCCAAAGATATCATGTAAGGGGACCGAAGTTATGATTCAACATGATGGTCTTTAACTCAAGCACAGAGCACTCTACATGAAGCATTTGGATGTGAAACCATAGTAAATGCATTAAATCAAAGTGCTTAAGTAGCACATGACACAAGTTTTCGTCTTGAAGTCTTAATCCATGATTCCATGCAAATAAGAAAAGAGAGCTTACCCAGCATTGAAAATGATCGGTGGCAACAGGTAAATGAAGAACAGCTCTTCATTGAACACAAGTATGCGAGAGTTCTGGCCTTTACGTATTAATAATACAACTCCTCCAGCCGCCACACCCTAAGTTTTTTAACAAAGTCGATCAAAGACCACAACTAAAACACAGAGCATCCAGCTTATATATGCAAACAGGCTAAAAATTCATACAGTGCAATCAGCCAACTGCTTTCAAATACTCAATCGCATCAAAAATCACATTAAACAGCCAAAAGATGCCTAAGAAGTGTTTTGGTGCGTTATTCATTGTGACAAATTTGAACACATGGTCCATTCTAATCCCAGATATGATTCAACATTCAATAACATGCAGAGTTGATGATGAGCCTTATTCACTTTCAAATCATGAAGAACAAAATGTCTCCATGTGTTTTTATAATTGTTGTAAAGTAAAGGTCTTCATAAAAAAACTCAGTCAAAAACTCAAAACTTTTCCAATTAATGGTGTAAAATTGTGAAAAAGATAAATATGTGATACAGCATATCATATTCACAACCCGACTTAAGGTAATTCGAGAGTTGGGCAGACCTAATTTGATCCTCCACACACCCGTCCCACTCCATTGACATCCCTGGTAATCACAAGCCATATAAAGATAATTCAAGTTTTGGGAAGACCAAATTTGATGTTAAATGATAAGATTGAAAACCCTAGTAGTCCTTGCCCTATGGGGATCATATAATATATGCAGTCTAACCAATTGTGAGTTCGCTATTCCGTAATATCAATATATCATCACATTATTGATCCAAAACACAATTGATGGAATTCTTGGCAAATGGCAACTAATTAATCAATTCTATTCAAAACTTAACAAAATCAAGAATCAATATCCGAAATACTTAAATTCACCACCCAAAACAACAAATTTACATTTAAATTCCAATTGGGTACCTCAGATTTGATATTTTTGTGTACTTAACCAAAATCAACCTAATCAAAACCAAGAATTAATATACAAAATTCCTACTTAAATACACCACCAAAACAGCAAAATACAATTCAAATTTTCAAATGGGTAATTTTCTATTTTAGGGTACTAACCAAAAATTAGCCTAATAAACCCCAAAAATTAAATTCTAAAGCTTGCAAAACATCTACTCAAAACCCACCAATAAAGATCAAAACTTTCAAATGGGTATCAAATAAAAAATA
This sequence comes from Chenopodium album, assembly GCF_948465745.1. Taxonomy (NCBI): domain Eukaryota; kingdom Viridiplantae; phylum Streptophyta; class Magnoliopsida; order Caryophyllales; family Amaranthaceae; genus Chenopodium; species Chenopodium album. The sequence continues at coordinate 8,143,369 of NC_137855.1, forward strand.
TATTAACAAAATTAATACATTAAAAATAAAAATTTACCAGAAGAAGAGAGGTGATTGATTCATTGGCCCAACGATTTTCCTCAAGCAAATGACCAATAATAATACACAAACAAATTAAACTGATGAACACAGTAATCGAGATCACTGTACTAGTATCAAATGGTGTTGATTCATGCAATATCTTTTCCACCCCAAACATCGTTCTTCTTCTTCGTCTTATTCTTCAAATTGCAGATAATATCTGCTAAAATTAATTCATAAAGTTCCAATCTTTATGAGCTTAATTAGTGTACAATTTCTTTAAAAAGACTAGAAATTTACTTTAATGTCAAATTAAAAAAAGGTGATTTGTACTCCTTTTAGTCTTAAATTAAAGGGAACATAAAAACATCAATTTTGGGCCCAAATGAAATGATTCTATGCTACGTGCTTATAGAAAGCCAGCTCAACAAACCCACGTGGCAAATTCTGAGTTAATTTGAGGGTTTGACTAATCATGATTGGATATTGAATATGGTTTTAACATGAAATAAATTGAAAATAAAACATGAAATGGACGGGGTGGTGGAAGATTATTGGTTGTTGAGGAAAAGTGTCGAGAATAATGTGATGAGACATGATGTAGAAGATAACTTACAGTTGGCGCTTAATATTGATAAATTAATTAAAATTATTATAAAAAAACTTGTTGTTTGGGATGAATGTGGGTCCAAAGATAGAGATGGAATTTGGAGATTGGCATTTGAGTTTGACTATTTTTAGCAATCGTGAATGCATAAACTCTATCTTGATGTTTGTAGTCTAGTTTCTTAAATTAATTGAGTAATTGTTTATAGAATCATGATTTTTTTATTCTTTTATTATTGTGAAATTTGTAATCTACAAATAAATCCAGACATTGCCTGGTTTTAGAAATAGTCGTGTGACTCGTGTAATATAATACTAGTATTTGTGTCTTGTCAAAATAAATAAATAAATAAATAAAAAATACTACGTACTAGTATTTGTGTTGATTTGATTTGTTATGAAATCTTTTTTCATCAATTAAATGAACAACTTTTATTATTCTATTATTTAGACAAAAGGGTGGTGATGAGAATTTAAGGTATGCTGACACTAAAATTTTATCAATTTTTAGATGATAAATATAATATCATCGCAAGTCTCTTTAATTGCATAACAATACTGGATCATTTAATCTATTTCTGTGATATAATCTAAAGTTATCTGATGCTGGTAAGACTTTTATCCGTATTGAAAACAATTAAAAACTATTGTGATCAATTAAAGCCTTATCAACTCTTTTTTCTCAAAAAGTGTGTCACAAAAACATGTTTAAATAAAATAAAAAATAAATAAAAAATAAATAAAAAAAAAAAGAAGAAGTTATAAGTTGTGAGAGTCATTCTTAACTGACAACTAGAGTTTAGGGTTGGATTAAAAGGGCAAACTCCAAAGTAAACCATCATAAATCCAAAGCTTAATGAAAGTGTCCTTTGTGTAGCACTAAGAAGTACAAGCAATTCAATTAATGCCTATCAACCCCTAGTAGTCTTGATTGTCAGAAAAAAAAAAAAAAAAAAAAAAAACACCTAGTAGTCTTAAAGTAATTTGAAATTTTGAAGATTTATTTGCCTACGATGTGTATATGCCTTTGTATTCTTGCGTTTGACAATTTCCTTAAATATTATACTATCTCAATTAAGTCTTTTTCTAATATTTATTGGATACATTCTTCGCTTCTTTGATTATTATTGCACCAAAATTTTGGACTAGTAATGAAAAAATTATTCCAACTCAAGTCTACCTTCTAGTTGATCTGTTCCATATTTTATTTCTACAAGGATTTTTTTTTTTTTTTTTTTTTGGGGGGGGGGGGTGGGATGACACAAGGAAAAACAACTAATCACAATAGTAAAATACTACAAATTTATTACTCAGTATTAGCATTGTATTAAGTTAATGTTTTGATGACTTGTTTCAAATAAATTGTAATGTACAATTTTAACTTCATATATACTAGAATGGTTCTACAATGATTTCAACAAGAACGATTCTGTTTTTTACCATTCAACAAGAACAATTCTTGGACTATGAAGAACAATATAGGAAATAAAATACATTACTAACCTTAACAATGAAAATGATACAAATATTACACGTCTAGAGACCACACCATCTAATTTCGAATGGACTCCTCTTTTCACACCTCAAAACCTTAAGTCTATTGAAGGTGACTCTATTGGAGAGCTTTGTGTTTTATGAAGCCATTTATAGGATAGAAGACCTCGACCCAAACTCCTACTCTTGAAATAAAAGATTTTTTTTTTAACGGAAATAAAAGATAATTAATTACATGTGTTTAATAAGAATTACAATATTTCTTTCAAAAAAAAAAGGGAAATTCTCTTTGGTGAACTCCAAGTTTTTAAAATTCTAAGTGGTAAACAAAGTTTTTTAAAATTATCTTTGGTACTCCTAAACTTTTTATAATTATTAATGGTGCCATTAATTATTATATTTTATAAAAAATTTAACTATAGTTAGATTTTTTTATTTTTTTAACAATAACATTTAACTATAGTTAGGTTTTTAATTATTTTTTTAATAATTTAATAATTATACTAAAATTTTAAAAAAAAAATCAACCACCCCTTCCCCCCACCCACTGCCAGCTCCCCCTCCCCTGCACCCACCCACGCCGGCGGCCAACCCCCAGTCGGAACGCCTGGCCTCCCCACCTCCGATCGGCGACGCCCAGCCTCCCTCACCTCTCGCACCTCCTCTCTTTCTCCTTTCCCCCACCGTCGCCCACCCCGCACCTCTCTCTTTCCCATTTCCCCCACCACCGCCGGCAGAAATTCGACCAAAAAACACCCTGAAATTCGACCCAAAACCCCCAGAAACTCGACCAACAAACCCCCATCAAATTCGACCCTAAAGTCCCATCAAATTAAACAACAAATAGCAATCAAATCACCAAAAATTCAGAGCTACAATCCCCCAATTTCGAGCAAAACACCAAAAAAAACCCTAAGAAATTCGAACCCACACCAACCTGGAAAAATTGAGCAAATTCGAGCATAAATCCGGCCTCCATTTAGAGCAAAAAAATCGGGATAAGGGAGGGGTGGGTGGTGGGCTGGGTGGCCGGGGTTTCGGGGATGGAGGAGAGGTCGCCGAGGGTTTTTGGGGTGGGGGAGGTTTCCAGGTGGTTTCGAGGGTGGGGGAGGTGAGGTTCCAGGTGGTTTCAAGGGAAGAGAGGTGGAAATCGAAGAAGGAGGGTGGTGGGTTGGTCGCCGGCGCCAGAAAAGGGAGGGGGTCTAGGTGGCAGCGGCGCCGACAAAGGGAGGGCTGGTGGTCGGGGCTGCTGGTTGGGTGGGGTTTTTTTTTTTTTTTTTGAAAAATATTTCTATAATAATTTAATTATTAAAAAAAAAACTAACTATAGTTTAGGATTTTTTATTAAAATAACACTTATCAATGGTAATCAAAATTTAGGTTTATCATTGATAATAAAATTTAAGAATGTGTTACCACTTGAAAACTTAAAAATTTGGAGTTCACCAAAGAGAATTTCCCAAAAAAAAAAAAAAAAAAAGAATTACAATAGCAATTATAGCATTGTATATCTAAGCTACTCCGGGATTGACTATGCCGACAAACTTCCGCATACAATCGTTGGGACAATATTTTTCTATCATAGACATGAGGCTAAGGTCAATAATCAAGCAAAGGAAAGAAGAAGAAAATCTTACAATTGGTCTTGTATGGACCCGGTCTACAATAAATTAACAATAAGGTAATAATCACACTAAACAAAGAGTTAAAAACACAAGACAAAGATTAAGGAAGATTAACATTTTTTTTTTTTTTTTGGTGCTTACGAGGGGCTAGGCCAAAAAAAGAATTAAACTAACAAAAACAAACTACGGAGGAATAAAACGTGGCAAAGCCACACATACAGACTTACTACATCAGTACATCAACATGTAAAATACAACCTTAAGCTAAGGAAAGGACTTGAATCAACTTAATTCGATTGTTATAATTAACTCATTGGTTAAATAGCCAATTCGCCACTACGTTTCCTTCTTAGTAAATATGAATAATCTCCACTTTAAGGAAGATCAACAATAGTTTAGGGAAAAATCTTCCATAACTAAAACCATACGTAATTAGTTCATCAATTAGAAATAATCGTATTATATAATTATACAAGGAAACTAATCACTTGATTGGCAGAATGAGAACTTATTTTTGCTGACTCGAAATTACCTTTGCTAAACTGATGTTATTTTGACATTGTGGCCGAACTTATTTTGACATTATTGACATTTGACAATATTAATTTTTTAAGCCACACTGAGGTTGAACCCTTGATTGATGCATGATGAATACTTGGGCAACTAGTACAATCATTTTTTTTTTTTTTTATTTGAGGAGCGAATCAAAGAAATGTCAATCAATTACTAATTGACTAATCCAAAGTTTTTGAATTAGTGAATATGACAATCAACCTAGTCAACATTGCCAAAACGATACCAATCCTTCAACACCTATATTAGATTTTCTACAACTTAGGCCCTGTTCTTTTCACCTTAAAAAAATAATATTAAGTAAAAATAATTTCAGTTCAGTAAAAATAAGTTCAGTTCAGTAAAATTAATTTCATTTCAGTAAAAATAATTTCAATTCAGTAAAAATAAGTTCAGTTCAGTAAAATTCAGTTTTCTTAAAGAAGAATTATAATAGAAAATCAGTAAAAATAATTTCAGTTCAGTAAAAATAATTTAATTTCGGTAAAAATAATTTCAGTTCAGTAAAATTAAGTTCACTTCAGTAAAAATAAATTTAGTTCAGTAAAAATAATTTCAGTTCAGCAAAATTAAGGTGAATCAAACAGGACCTTAGTATGAATATCAATCGCCATCATCCGTTTCATTCAACATTCAATAAAAAAGTACTTTTACTCCGTGAATAATCCTTCAATCTAGCTAATTTGAATGTTGTTTAATAATGCAGTTCTGAGAGTCATTCTTAGTCCAGATTCCAGAATCCCAACCCAACTAATCAGTACGGATTCAAATTAGACTATTAGTCAATTTGTCTCTTAACTTTATTCTCTTGACATGTTATTTTTCTTATCAATAACATGTTTAATTCTTTAATCTTTAACATGCTTTCTCAAATCTAGCAAATCACACAGATCCCTTTCTAAGAATTTGCCCAAACATATACACCAAAAATACGGCAGGCATTTTATAAAAGAAGCTATAGCGGGAGTTCAGGCTGAACAGGTCCATTCACAGCTATAGCGGGAGTTCAGGCTGAACAGGTCCTAATCTGATATATGATGTAGTTTAGGTGCAAATTTATACCGTGCACCTAAAGAGGAGTGACAATAATAAAGTCCCTGGTAACAGAATTATGCTCCGGATTCAGGGTATACGAAGTATAATCTACTTATAGATGATTTGAATTTTTCCAAACAAAATTAGAAGGGAAATTTTCGATTAAAACACATAGAATATTACTATTACATCAATCCAGTACCAACGAGTCTCTTCATACAAGTGCATGTAAAATCTTGCATGCGGATACAAATGTAAAGAAAATGCAATTATCTCAATATAATTATGATCCACAAGTCTCTAGTTGTATTTTGCCTGTAACAGAATTTCTACAACATAATTGAACAAGACGTGCAAACAGCCAAACAATGATGTTTCGAATATGATATACAATTACAGTATGCCCACATTGCCCAGATCGTAGGTAATGACCTAATGTATCACCAAGGAGGGGCACAGACTTTCAAGCAAAATGTAATTAATCCAACCTTAAGATGATAATGGACAAAGCTAAACCTCAGTCGTCAAAGTAGGACTACAACAGTGTCAGAGACAAGGCAGCACTGCGAAGTTTTACACCATCGCTATCCCACTTAGACTGTGGGGCAGTTGCTCCAGCAACAAATGCCTGCACCATTTACAGCGAACATGAAACATACATGTTGTGAAGTTAAAACAACTGGAATCCTTTCAGTCCACAATATGATTGCAAGAAGTATGCCCATTATACACTGTGGAAGCTATAATAAATTTATAATGGCTACAATACATATTAAAAAGATCTATACTATCGATAGTATATATGATGACTACTGATGGGATCAAGGGGGTACATCTTTTATATCAGTAGCTAAAAAACGCCATGCTAATACTTTTCTATATAGAGTTTATCATTCCATAATTGGGTTTAAAAGTCTAAATATATAAAATTCTACACATAGGCTAGAAAATACCTTTCCTCCATTCACAGCAGCTACAAGTGCAACATGTTGTTCATCTCTGCCAAACTCATAGAAATAGTATGTCCTGGGTGACACGAGAGACAACAAAATTAAGACGAACAGTTACTCAGGGAAGAATCAAAATATATCTTCATACTGCTAAAATAATACTCTGTTAAGATGTCAAAAAAAAAAAAAAAAAAAAAAAAAAAAAAAAAAAAAAGCCCTAATAGGCAGGTAGATTCCCCAGCCAAAAAGAAACGAACACGAGTAGTTAACAGAAGAAAACTCATCTACATAAATCAAAATGACAGCCATCAAGAGAATATATTTTCTGGTTTGACCTCTCAGTCTCTCACCACCTCCATCTTCAAACAAACTACTTTTCAGATATGCTAGTTTTTTCTTAGCAACAAAAGGAAATGACAAGGATACTATTTTTGCACCATTTACAGAAATATCAATTTGATTTTCTTTACCTGAAACCATCCTCTTCTTTTATTTTGATAGTTCGTGCGGAATACAGTGATGACCCACCTGCCATGACACCAAACAAAAGATAAAGAACAATCAAGTCGTAGCAGACAAATCAGAAAGCTGTGAAACAGCTAGTCACAGCAAAACAGCATCAAGTAGCATAGTTGCATATCTTACATGTATAAGAAAATCTTTTTGGCTACCTTAATCCCCATTTGGTGTTTTAGGAAAGGATCAAAGGAGGGAGAGGGGATTTTAATGTTCATACATATACCTGGGATAAAAATCTTTGCTGCTTCTTTAAGAGAACCTATATCAGTAATGTCCTGGGCCTGTAAATTTAAGAAAATGATTATCAAGAGAATAGAACATTCCGTAAGAAAGAAAGCAGGAGATACAAGGTTCAATATAGTAACTACAAATGAGGTTAGAAAATTTTGATAAAAGGCTAAATGTAAAATTGGTTAGGTCACGTGAGGAACTAAGGAAAGACAGAGAAAGACGACCCTGCAGGTGCTTCAGCAACTTAATGTGGTAGTATATAGCAGCTCCGTAGAGATAGATGCCCAGAGTTAATTGATAACATGAACATAGAACAAATCATCTAACGATTAAATCATGCTTAAATTGCAGAACTTGAAACAGACAGAATAGCATGAATATAGCATACTTGACAACGTAAATATAAAGCAAGAGTCAGAAGTCAACAAAAGGCAAAATTGTTCAACCAAACAAATTCTTTAAGATAGCCAGGTATATTGGATAATATGTGAAGTAAAACAAGAAACACACCTCTAAGAATGTAATTTTCAATGAGTTGGATGGCTTGATAATTACACTAACTACCTCATACCTGTATAATGCAGAAGAAGTTAGTATTCCCTAATAAGTAATAAGCTCGATGACAGCATTAAACCCAATATCAAGCACATTTTGTTGTTTCCCTTAACTGTAATTACATAGCAAAATGGACAATGCTATTTGCCAGAATTACTTATTGGAATCTCAAAAACTAAAAAACTAATGGTATATATATAGAGGTGGAATCTTTTAGTGAATAAAACTCAAAGGTAGTAAAGAGGAGAAAAGACACTATCTTTACCCATCAGAAGAGGCAAACCGTGCAGCAAAAGTCTTTGGCTTTGCCTTATCTCCATATAGGGACAACCCAGCATTAAAATCCTGAAAGGGAAAAAGTGGAACATTATTTATAAGGAATCTATCCAATTTGGAGGGACAACCCAGCATTAAATACTGAAGCGGAAAAGGTGGAACACAATCAATGAGACTTCTCTCCAATTTGGACAGGCATAAAATGAACACAAAACTGATTTCTAAATACCACATTCGGTGATGTAGCTGACATGGTTCCCAAGATATACATCATTAAAGGACATACTAAACAAGCTATTGTCAAATAAGGATTCCATTTCCATCATCAAACTTCTACAATTAGCCCACAAGGCCAAGCAGACCTAACTGTAGGGAAACGCCAACAGTTTTTAACTGCAAAGTTATGAAGTGACGTATTCCACCATAATTTTATAAAAGGCTCCAAATTCCCAATATTTCAGAAAGCTTATGGCCTTATCAGTCATCACCACAACAGCATACTCCACACAAGTTATCTAAATAAATACATTCCCAAGTCAAATTATCCAAAAGGTGTATCTTCCTAAGCAATTTGAAATTCCACTGTACATTACCTCAACTCTCTCAACAAAATCTCATGATCAAAATTTTCTTTTTGATACCAAATAGTTCTAGAAAAGCAATAAATCAACTGAGCATTATTCTTACAATTAAATACAGTGGTAATTTCTTCTGTGAGATGTTGATGATAAAAGTTTTGCATAAGATTACCTTTGTCACCTCAGGCAAAGAATTAAGCACAAGACAAGGATTATGCACTTATGCTTCAAGCCCATCAGCAAAATCTTCCATTTGGGATATAATAACTACGAAGTATGTTGTATATAAGTTTCTATTATTAAACAGACACTCATAATCTTGACAGTGGTGCATCATCATCATCAGTGTGGATCTCTTAGGCTGTGTTTAGTTGGGGAGAAAAAAAAAAAAACGTTTCAAGGATGATTGGTTTTCCCATTACCCTATGTTTGTTTTGTGAAGAGTGTAAAATTGTTTTCCCAAAGGTAGTAAGCATTTCCTTTTGTAAGGAAGAATTGAAAGAATGCCACCTTCTCTATTCCTATCCAAACCCTCTCCTCCATTTTCATTTGTGATTTCTCGCTAAATTTTCTATCAAGGAACCAAAGGATGGAAAAAGGAAATTGAAACCTGATTTCCTTTGGAAATATGCTTTGAATTGAAATTAAATGTTAGTACAATATGCTTTCCTTTGAAAGAAACACAACCTTAGTTATTAAGAGGGCAATAAATCCATAAAAGTGATCACTACAATTAAAAAAATTAAAACAAATTATTACACTTTCAGATATTCGAGCTGATAAGGTCTTAAACGATGCTAAAAGAATCATTTACATGAAATTTACCATAATAGATTGAATGTAATTATGCTAGCAAAGTAACATCATTAAGTCTATGGTAATACAATATTTCCAAACTCATGTTTTTCTTCAAATATTTCATTATCACCCAATACTCTTTTCCAAATGGAAACAAAAATTTGTGAAGAAAATGAGATACTTGAGGTAGTCATTATTATGAGCATTGACATCTGAGTTTCTCACAAACTTTGTCTATAAATTCAATCTCATTATCACCATATATCACTACTTACCAAACAGGCTCTAAGTGTTACATTCCTCTTGCACCTCAATTGTTACAGATTACCCATACAAAGTACAAGCCAACATACAATATTACTTGAGTCATAAAGTTTAATCTCTATCAAAAATTTACCTGTTTTACTCAAAGTGCCGGACAAAATATGGTATAATGACTATGAACTATGAAGCAAGGACAATAAATAATATGGAATTCTATCTGTTACTAATCTCATTTGAAGTGTTCAAGAGCCATTTCATACAAATCTCATGAAGGTGTCAGCCTCAAGGTAGTTTGAGTAATGTACAACCAACCACTCCTTCTAATTTCTTAGTTCATCACACCAAATTCTTCTTTCTTAATCCTAGAGCCTTCTACACCAATCCTTCTGCGTGAGAAATACATTGCCTATCCAAATAACAATTCTAGGTTTTAACCTCGTAAGTCAAGCTATCCAAACTCCAAATAACAATTCTATGTACCATTCACATTCACATTCTCATAATCATTTCCATTTCTTGGGTTTAATTAATCTTGCTGAACATCACATCTTCCAACCTTTCAAGTACTCTCCTAATACAGAAAGGTCTAACTTAAATTCCAACATTGATCAGTCTCACACACATGACACATGTACATTAAAACCACTAAATCAAAACCTCTAATTCTCAACTCAGTTTTCTATTCATGTGTGTGACTGTGTGAGATTGATCAATATCGCCATATCGGCTATTGCTATAGACTTCCTCATCATGCCACACATATAAATTCCAACCATTTAAGTAATATCCAATCAACAACACAATTTAGACAACAAACAATTTCACAATACAATGTATAAACCCCAATACCCCATTATTCAATACCAGCAATGATACCAGAAAATCATCTTTGTACAAAATTAAGCATAATTTATACCAAATGCATAAGAACAAAGAACATAATCAAGGAAATTATTATATGAAAGAAAGAATCAAACCTCAGGCTCCATAACGTCCTGAAATTCGGGAGGAACACGAATGGAAAACCCATCACCAAAAAACTGAAACCATGATTTAGTGTTCAAAATTCCCGAAAGAATCGATTTTGAAGGAGGAGGAGCTTCAGTAGCAGAAATGGCAGATGGGGTTTCAAGGATTAATGAAGCAATGCAGAGAGAAATTGATTGGAAGATGAAATCCCTCTTTTTTGAGGTTAAAGATTGAATTTTGGGGTTAGAGGAGAGAGAGAATGAAGAAGAAGAAATGGGTTTAGGGGTTTGAGGTGGTTTTGATTGAGAGTGGTGGAGGGAAGAAGGAAGGAGAACTGCCATGAGAGTGTGAAGATAGCAGCCATTGCCACCAGAGAATGGTGTTAAGATAATGTGGGATAATGTTTATAGTAACTTTGTAAGTGTAGGGTTCTATAGGTACTACGCAGCGGATATAACATATATGAATCATATTCAATAAAGTACCTAATCCCAAGAATCGCATGCATAACACACAAGACACATAATCATACCTTTGAAGCGTGAATTCCACGAAGCTATTCGACAGGCAAATCAGGGAGAGAATAGAGCCCCAAGTGTTGCTCCTCTACTTAGTCCACGAGATTCGAACGAGCCGTCCACCAATACTAGATTGGTCGAGTGATTGAGGAAAACCGCGATCACCACCTTTTCGGACAACCGACCACCGCACGAACCACCACCACCACGAGACACCACCGTGCGCCGGGAGGAGGAGAGAGGGAGTATGAGAGGGGGTTGGTTTCGTGTTTGCTAATTAGGGTTTGATCTAATGATCAGTTAATTCCATTACTTGCAAACCTAGGCACCTAGTCTATTTATAATCTCATCATAATTAGACTAGGGCACGAAGCCCAATAGCCTCTCAAAGCCCCTACATGGCCGGCCACCTAGAGTGATGAGGCCCATGATGGGCCTCGTCCTCTAATGCTCGATCTAGCCCCTTTGTGTGACCTTATAGGATCCGTCCAATCGGGCTTTGGCCTATTTTACTAGTCCAAAGATCGTAAGTACCTCTAGCTATGGCAAAACGACGACCCAAATGTCCGGACTTAATTATCTCCATAATTTGATCCAATTATATATCTAGTAATTGCACACGACGAAGACATAACTCCTTCAATCTCCCACTTGTCTGAGACAAGGGTGCAATGTTCAAATTCCTTAAGTCAATGTATATGTCGATTTGATAATATGATTGCATCACATGTCGAGATCATATTAATCTACAAATCGTTTCTTGAAATCTGAGTTAGAATTACAAAACCAAATGATTACTGAGTAATGCATTTGAACGCGGCCACGTATTTTCTGGATTCTCCCTCTTCAAGCGGCCATGACACATTTCCTAATTTAATAGGTAGACTCTATCCAATCTTGTGGCAACAAGCCTCCCACTCAACTTCTGAAATAACCGGGAAACATCCTTTATAATCTCCAGTTACGGGTAGACGTTTGAATGTACCACAGTTATAACATCCATTGAATGAAATCAATGTTCCACTCATGTCAAAGGAATCCACTAATATATACGGAAGCTCTATACTTGAACTTCAAAGTAGGTCAATAGTTCAATCATGCATCATTCATGCATATCCAAGTGATTGATCGAGCATCACTATGCCCCTATAGCCCATGAAACCGAGCTATCCAATCAACCTTACATGCTAGTCCATTCATTGAAATCATTTATGTCCACTTTAATGATTTCGAACTAGGAACTTAAATAATATGTGGATTTTGTTCACCTGTGGGGTTTCATACACCAGGTCTCTATCTGATAGATAACCTGATGAGCCCATCAATCCATAATTATTTTGGACATTTTATTTAATTTCAAAACCATAATTAAATAAGAGAAATAATAATTTCTGTTTTAAACATAATTCTGCAAATTGATGTATTTTCTCATGTAATATGTTTCCACAAACATACACAACTTAAAATTACATAATTTGCTTCAATCCAAGACTTTAATGTGACTTTCATACCTTTGTCTATGGAAGGGGTTTAGTGATTTCTCACTCATAATAAAACTTTGCAGAACGTGACCTTCCGCCGGTCAATGATCTCATAACTGAGGCGATATCTTATATCCATTTGTTTGGATTTGTGATGTGACCCTGGCTCCTTTGTTCTTGGGCAAAGGTAACCCTTTAGTCATATGACATTTTAATCCGAACTTCCTCTAAAACTATCCGACTATAGTTTAATACACATATTCTGACATTGAGCATGCAATAGTGCTCTGCTTTGAACTCTTCAAGCTCACTGTACTTCTCCATACTGACAAAATTGTGCGTCTAGACCAAAATCTAGAGTTATCTTGCCTGTTTGGAAAGAACTCGCATTCGTAAAACTTTTGACAAACTTGTTTACCTTTAACACCATAAACTAGAAAAATTCCTTTAGTGCTTCTCAAGTACTCAAGGATTCGTTCTTGGTAACTTTCCGTATGCTTATTCTGTATTTGCTTGAAATTTGCTACACATGCACAAGTTATATGTAACAACTTGCTTTGTACATTTCATGGTACATGTAATGGTCCCTTTTGCAAAAGCATTAGGTACATTACCTTTACGACTCAACTCAACTAGCTTTTAAGGCACTGAGTTTTACTGAGTGTAAAACCATGAAACATGGGAAAAGATCCTCTCTTAGAATCTTGCATCTTGAACTCGTCAAGAACCTTATCAACATAAGTCTCTTGATTAGGCCCAGTCATCCTTCAAGATTCACTTTGTGGATTTTGATTCCCAATATGTACTCAACATCTCCTAAGTCTCCCATATAGAAACAATCTTTCTAACCATTGCTTGACTTATTCAAGCATTGATATATCGTTTCATATGAACTGTATGTCAACTACATACTAGACTAAGAAGACCAATTGCTCCCACTAAACTTCTTGTTTCTACAAGATTTCTTTTCATTCTTCCAAGGTAATCAAACTGTTTGATTTCCTAATGAATATTTCAACTCCTTAATGCTTACTTCAATCCATAAATGAATTTCTGAAGTTTGCAAAACTTTCTAGGACTTTCTGGAATTCAAAAACTTAAGTTGTATCATATACATGCCATCCATCAAGAACATTTCATGAAGGTGATTTTAATTTCCATAACTAGAAATAATCCGAATAGGCTTACATGACTAATAGGTTTGACCCTATTTGTAAGACTATCATGGACTAGCACATCTTTACAGACATGGAGTCCATTCTGGATTTCTTGGCTTTTAAGCCACTTCCTGAGTTGGCACTTGTCCAAAGCTTGCTTGTAGGTATGGATTCCAACCATTCCAATAGGAAAATTTTAGAATCCACCTTTTACTAGAATTCCAACAAACTGTTTGTTTCGATCCTAAGTAACCTACGATAGGTGTGAGCGACAATAGAATTATTCTCTTCAACTCATTGAAGCATTTCATTCTAGTAGGACGATAGAAGTCTCGCTAGTTGAATTAGCTTGCTTCGACACATGTTTGTTCAAATTAGCTGATTTCATGCGCATTCGTCTCTGATGTAGTGTTATCTACATCCCTTTGTTGCTCGTCTCGAATCTCATCGAGATCTAACTTTACTCCCACTTGGCTTTGTAGGAAGACATTTCTTTCTATAAAGACACTATCGCAAGCAACAAACATTTTGTTTTACGCGATTGTAGGAATAATACCTCTGATTTAGGGTTTATTATGTCATCTTTGTAAATATTTTACATAAATTTCATATTCCCTCAATCCTGTTTAGAAAAGATTATTTTGGAATATTTCCATCCTTTCTATTGCTTTGGTTAAGTTTCTATTTAGTATATTCGCAATTGTTGTTGTTCTAATGCATATCCTCAAAACGATATTTGTAAATCATTAAATCTTGGATCGAACCATGGCAAGCAAAGTTTGATTCCTACTCTATACATACATTTTAATTGTAATGTTCCTGGATTGTGAACTAATTCAACAATTCCTTTAGATGATCATTTGTTTTGAGTTAAATATTTATCACAACAATCATATTTTGGTGCTAAATTGTTTATCTCAAACTTGATTTTACATTTCATTTTTGGAATTTTGAACATTTCAATGATTCCAACTTTTATTTCATTAAGTAATTATCGACATATTTACTTAAATCGTTAATAAGAGCAATGAAATAGTTAAATCCTTTTGCTATATCTTGAACTTATGGTACACACACATCATATGTTTGTGTTCCAAAATATCATTTTAGCTCTTTTACCCTTTCAACTAAAAGGTAACTTGGTCATTATACCTTATCAAGCATGACTTCTAATTCTTAAGTGATTCATAATCATATAAGAGTAAGAGTCCATCCATAACTTTGGATGTGCAAATGGTTTATGTGACCTAACTTTACTTTGTTATAAGTATGTTTGCTTTGAATCATCTAAATTTACTTTTGTGATCTACATATATCAATGTCATAAATAAAATTAACTCATATCTAGCAAAATGAAAACAATTTATTACCTTGGTCATGGATCAACATTTGTCCAAGCCAAGTAATACAAATCAGTATTCAAAACAAGAAAACCGAAATATTGTCTCATCAAACACTGGAAATAGTTCTAAATGTCATGATAAACTAATCAGAAATTAAAACTATGAAGCTATCTCTGGCCACTCAAATACTTCTAGTGCACCTTCAAGCTCCATCTCCATGCTAGCTTCACTTGCTTGCAGTTCCTGTGCAACATCATAATGTTAAGCACTGCAACTTGGTATCACATACCTTAGTGAAGGTTAAAATGTTTATAACATAATACCTGAGGTTGATGCTCCATTCTTCTTCTTGAGGAAATCAAGGTATTTCTGGCAGTTGCGTTTCCAATGCCCCTTCTTCTTGCAGTAAAAGCATTCACTCTCACTTGCAACTTTGGGTTTTGGATTCGCCTTAGGCTTTTCAGGAGCCTTGGCAACTTGCTTGCCTTTGCTCTTGGCACTAGCCTTTTGCCCCTTCTTCTTGAACCCCTTTCCCTTTTGGATCATAAGAACTCCCTTCTTAGGTTCCTTAGGGATTTGTTTCTCAGCACTCACCAGCATTGCATGCAATTGACTCATAGTCTTTGCACTCGCAGTCATGTTAAAGTTCATGATAAACTGGTTGAAACTTTCTGGAAGTGAATGGAGAATGATGTCTGTTGCCAAATCATCACTAATTGGGTACCCCAGTTTCTCCATACTTTGAATTAGGCCGATCATTTTGAAAACATGATCATGAACTGTGGCACCCTTCTCCATTCTACAATCCATAATCTCACGATGAAGCTCATACCTTTCAACTCTAGCTTGTTTCTTAAACAAAACTTTGAGCTCTTCCATGATTGAATAGGCATCCAGGTCCTCAAAACGCTTTTGAAGACTAGGTTCCATAGTAGCAATCATTAAGCAAGTGATAGGCATAGCTCTATCATGAGCTTCCTTGTGCTTCTTGATATCTGCCGCAGTTGGATTTTCTGGCAGAGGTCCTGGTAATGGGGTATCAATGATATCCTCCTTGCCCTCAGATTTCAGAACAAGTCTTAGCATTCTTTCCCAGTTGGAAAAGTTTTCCCCTGTCAACCTATCCTTCTCAAGGAATGGTCGCAAATTGTAAATGTTGTTGTCATTGTTATTACGGCTACTCATCTATGTCAAAATAAGGCAAAGTTTAAAATTATGTTTAATAAATTAAAGTACCATAAAAACATTCATTTGGTAACTTTAAAACACTTTATTCAATAATTAAATGATCCCAATTGAATTTTAAGTGATTCCAAGATCCTTTATTTGTGCAATAATTAACCAGAGTGATTCCCCGCATCAACCATTACATTTTCAAGGTGAGTAAACTCTTTACTGATTACAACTCTTGTAATTCTTGGTTGAATAATTAACCATCGCATGTTTAATTATTACTCTTAGCTTCAAGGTTCTAAACGATTTAGGTAACCTTGTTGAATATAACCAATTAAAAGTGTAGTTATGCAGTTCTACCCCCACTTCCCCAAGATATATTATGATGCTCTGCTGAGAGCTGACCCATCACAAACGATCAAGGTTTTCGTCGGGTTTTTAATTGGAAAAGCTGCATCAATATTGCTGGGATCTAGATTTATTATGCTGTGATTATATAGTGAACTCTAGCGCATCATCAAACAACATAAATAAACCTAAAACATGCATAATCTACTAATGCAATAAAACATGACATAGTATGGCCCCTTAGTCCTAAGAAAAACTAGAAATGAAAAAATGCTCCCACTTGAACCATCATGGATCTTCATCCACCTTGCTCCTTTGGGCCTTCACTTCATGGGCTTCTTTTGGGCTAACACCATTTAAATAACTATTCTATTTACATTAAATAAAAGTTATAAAAATACTCAACGGTACGCAGACCGTATTTAGATTACAAAAATACATCACGATACGCAGATCGTATTTAAGAATCTATGGGCCATACTAGTCTATATATAGCAACATAATATTATATATTAGAAAAATGCCATATAATAAATCACTCAACATGCTTGTCTAAATTACAACATCGAATGTTTATAAGAAAGTCAACGCATTTCCTAAAATATCTTATATTTTAATCATAATTAGATAATATCATATATTATTCATGACGGTTTATAAAATATCATATATTTAATTTAGTCATGAGATAGAATCAAATCATATTTTAATCTAGAAAGATAAAATCATATTTAATCTTCCATGATTATCCTAATTTAGGAGATTCTATCCTAATTACTAGCCAATCAAATAATTTTAAAATCAATTACATCCTAATCTAATTATGGGATAATCACATTATTTAAATCAATTATTATCCTTTTGGAATATGCTCAGAATATCCTCATCAATCTTATCCTTAATTAACCACTTTAATTTAGGATAATTATCAAAATAACAAACTAAATATGGATAATATCAAATATAACAACTTTTGAATATTTGATTTTATCCTAAAACAAAAAATTTTATCCAAATAAAACCAACTTTATCTTTTAAAATAAAAGATCATATTTTGAAAATATTTTAACTTATCCAAAATGAAACCAATTTTATCCCAAAATAATTCGTAATTATCCTGAAATAAATTTTAAAACAGAATTTTTTTTTTTTAATTTCCGCAACCACCACAACGCCGGCCACCGTGCGTGGCCAGCCGAGGCTAGCCACGGTGGCTGGCTGCCGTGACAGCAGCCACTGCCGCAAGGGGCAGCAGCGTGGCAGCTGCTACTGCTGGGCTGCAGGCCACCGTGCGTGGCCAGCCGAGGCTAGCCACGGTGGCTGGCTGCTTTGCAGTAGCCACTGCTGCGCAAGGCAGCAGCAGCACCCAGCTGGCGCCGCGGCAGCAGCCGTGCAACGGTTGCACGCTGCTGCCACAGCCACCCTAGACCACCGCCCTCCCTTCCCCTCCCTCTTGGACGCCACCTGGTCGGCAGCCGCCGTGGCTGCGCCACCCAGCCGCGGTTGCCGGCCAAAATAAATTAATTTTTTTTTTTTGTGTTTTAATTTAATTAAAATAATATTTATCCTAATTAAATTAAATTAGTCCATAAGATTAAAATTAAATCATATTCAATTTTAAAATTAGGGTTCATCATAAAATTAATCCCAATTTAATTTTAACATTTAAAATTAAATCTATGATCATACATAAAACATTTTTATGCATAATTCAAACCAATTAAAAATTATGAAACATAAAACAAATCGAATAAAACCAAAGTCAAGCACAAAAATCATATTTTAGGGCTTGAAATTTTCGAAATTTAGGGTTAGGGTTTTCGAAAATTTTCGAAATACTAGGGCATAATTCGGTCTCTTTATGGCTATTTGAGCATAATTAAATCGCATTTAATCGATTCCAAAAGTTTAATCACATTAAAATAATAATCGAACCATAATTAAATTAATTTCTCCCTCTTAATTGATTATAAAATTAACGTGGACATCAAATAATCGTATTATTATGATCTAGCGCGTTAATGCAAGAGGCTAACTGATACCACTGTAGGGTTCTATAGGTACTACGCAGCGGATATAACATATATGAATCATATTCAATAAAGTACCTAATCCCAAGAATCGCATGCATAACACACAAGACACATAATCATACCTTTGAAGTGTGAATTCCACGAAACTATTCGACAGGCAAATCAGGGAGAGAATAGAGCCCCAAGTGTTGCTCCTCTACTTAGTCCACGAGATTCGAACGAGCCGTCCACCAATACTAGATTGGTCGAGTGATTGAGGAAAACCGCGATCACCACCTTTTCGGACAACCGACCACCGCACGAACCACCACCACCACGAGACACCACCGTGCGCCGGGAGGAGGAGAGAGGGAGTATGAGAGGGGGTTGGTTTCGTGTTTGCTAATTAGGGTTTGATCTAATGATCAGTTAATTCCATTACTTGCAAACCTAGGCACCTAGTCTATTTATAATCTCATCATAATTAGACTAGGGCACGAAGCCCAATAGCCTCTCAAAGCCCCTACATGGCCGGCCACCTAGAGTGATGAGGCCCATGATGGGCCTCGTCCTCTAATGCTCGATCTAGCCCCTTTGTGTGACCTTATAGGATCCGTCCAATCGGGCTTTGGCCTATTTTACTAGTCCAAAGATCGTAAGTACCTCTAGCTATGGCAAAACGACGACCCAAATGTCCGGACTTAATTATCTCCATAATTTGATCCAATTATATATCTAGTAATTGCACACGACGAAGACATAACTCCTTCAGTAAGTGCTTCCCATCAAAAAAAAAAAAAAAAAAAAAACAAAAAAAACAAAACAAAAAACAAAAGACAAAAGAGAGAGAGAAGTGCTTAACCATGTAAGGAAGGGAGGTTAAATTTGGGTAAACATGTCGGATTTAGGTAAGATTTTGGTGGCCCTCAAAAAAAAAAAAAAAAAAAAAAAGGTAAGATTTTGATGTAGTAAAATTAAGGGAAGTAACATAAATGCGATAAATGAACGGATCAATTTTTCCTCCCTTCTTATTATGGAGTATGAGGGTATTGAGTAAGCGTTATCCGTTTAAAATTAGAGAGATTTTGGAGGAGTTCGCCCCAGTCAATCAGGCTGATTGATGAATCGTTGTAAATCAGCCCTTTTTGTGGGCCAATTTTGCAATTTAAAACACTTTTTATTTATGACTGGCGAACCACCATCATCTCCGTCTACTCCCTGTCATCTGGCCAATCAACCACGAACCACCATAATCATCTCCGAAAGGTCCTCTTCGCGTCCCTCTTCTTCCTCCTTCCTCAACTACCACTCCAACGTCGTTTCATGGCGATAACAAAACGACACCCTAGTAGCAAAAGGGTGTAAATTAGGGTCATATCAAACCCTAAGGGAGTAAGGGGTAGCATCTTCTTCGTGGAAGCAACTTTAACTACCTTAGGTGGTGATGGTGCAGTGAGCTCTAATGGAGGAGGAAAAAAGGAAAAAGCCTATGATTGGCTTTTCAGGAAATTTCCAAACGAAATACAAACTTGCCCCCAAATAAATACATGAAATGTCTTATATGCCCCTTGATTTTCTCATTTTGGAGGGAAGGTGACTCTATCTTTTTTCATCCTATGTTCAATTCACTTTAGGGGTGGCAATTAATGGATTTAACTGTCACAAGGGCAAAGTTTAGAAACCTCTAATGTCATTAATGTTACTTCATACTATATTAATTAATTTCGTAACTAATTCAAAATACTCCATAAAAAAAATTACTCTATAAACTATTGCACACAAATATACACAAGTGCCCCTCTCACATCCTCATGGGTCCATAGACGTTTATCTTGTGGCTACTTCGAATCAAACAGTTCAAAATCAAGAAAAATGCAAACCACTCATAATTCTTGAAGCCATCATTCTCCAAACCAACACAGGAAAAAAAATCTCTGCTTTTATCCAATTATCCTTCATCACTTCTTCCATGAACTTTCTCTCTCTAAAACTATAACCCCTCTTTCAAATGGAAACCATTCTCTCTCCTCCCACATTTTCTCCATTTCTCAACCCAAAACCTTCATCTTCAAAACCCAGATCACTTTCATTACCCTTAACAAAACCCATAATTTGTTCCCTCAAAAAACCCAATTCTTTACCTCAAAAATCATCATCTTTTACAGTACCCAATCACTGGTTTTCACCCATTCAACATGGATTAGCAGCTCTTGCTCTGTCTTTAGCCCTTAATTTCACCCCCATTTTGCCAATTTCTGGTGTTAATGCTTCTGAATTTGATGTTTTGAATGAAGGTCCACCAAAAGAATCATATGTTGTTGATGATGCAGGTGTTCTTAGCCGTGTTACCAAGTCTGATCTCAAGAGATTGTTGTCTGATTTAGAGTCTAGGAAGAATTTCCGTGTCAATTTCATCACTGTTCGCAAATTAACTGTAAGTTTCACTTGATCACATGTTTTATCAGTCTTTGAATTTGATTCCTTGCTTAGGATGTCATAAGGGGTGCTAATCGAGCGAGTTGAGACCGAGCTTGGGTCAGCTCATTACACTTGCATTCGAATTCAGAACCGAATCATTGGCTTTTTTCGAGTTTAAATTTTACAGCTCAACTTGCCATATAGCTCAACTTGTGCTTGGGAATTTGGGAATCATCACAAATTTGATGATGTTAGTGTTTAAAATGAAGTCCAAATGAAGGTTGTTAAAGTTAGTGCTTTTGAGGGTCATGAATTTATAGTGTTGAATATTATGTGCATCATTCTGGTACAGTTATGGCTTACTTGTTAAAAAGATTAAATGAATGGTAGAATTTGTGTGTAATATACGTGGAGCTCATGCACAATGATCATGGTATTGCATCCTACTACCAAGCTTGTGTCACATGGGATAGTGTAATTATAGCATGTTAGTTGTTACAGACTCGAGGTGAGTATGGGTGGTGATAGAATTCTATGATGAGTATGACCTTGTGATGCATTGCTTTGGATAGCTGAGGTGAAATGATGTAAAGGATTACATAGAAACCCATTACCATAAGCTAGGTATAAACCTAATGAAGTTTCAACAAAGATGAGAGCAAAATTACAGATTTGTGTTTAGCCCCCTAGAATGAGAGAAACAAGTTGCAATCCATGAATCAAGAGAGGGCATTGAACTATCTTGCTCACATTCTAGTTTCTAGCTCTAATTGACTCTAACGGTGTGTTTTAATTGAAGGAAATGGAGGGAAAAGAAGAGAAGGGAAATGGAGAGATGGGGTATTTCTCGTTTGGATAACAAATGAGGAAGGAAGGGAATTGGAGGGGAGAGAAATGGAGGGATTAAATTGTAGAAAATTGATCCCTCCAACAATGGAGAGATTTGGAAGGAAAACTCACCATTCTTTCCTCCCTTCCCTTTCCCTCCCCTTCTCTTCTCCTCCCTCCCCTTCTTTTCCTTCCCCTATCTTTATCCAAACGCACTGTAAGGCTCTAACTCCTGTAGATATCCAATGATCTAAAACTTGGCTAGAGTTTTCGATCATTAATTCCCTTAGTTCTTAGTGAGATATTGCAGGTAAATATGTTGCTGATCCCTCTTGGCCTGGACAGATAAGACTAGGTAATTGTCTTATGCAAAGTACAATGTAGACATTAAGGTCTTTTAGTTGGGAGATGTCAGTGTGTGAATTCAGATACGAAATTCATAATAATTTTCATTTATCCTGCGGTCCTGCCAGTAAAGAGTCTAGAGACCATTAATCTTTGATTTGAATTTGTAAAACATCTGTGGTGTACGAGAGCCAACATTAATTAGTGAGTTTGCTACTGTTGGCTTCCAGAGCAAAGCTGATGCTTTTGAATACGCTGACCAAATTTTGGAGAAATGGTACCCAACTGTTGAAGATGGTGACAACAAAGGAATTGTTGTGCTTGTCACTAGCCAAAAGGAAGGGGCAGTTACTGGCGGACCTTCATTTGTCAAGGCTGTTGGAGAGAATATCCTTGATGCAACCGTGTCAGAGAATCTTCCTGGTAAAGAACCTTCATTTTTTCTGTCTCGTGTCCTTTCTTTTGGTTCTAGGGGGTTAAATGGAGTTCATTCATCATTTTGATGCTACTCACGCTTTATTTAAATTATCTTTACAAAAGATCAATTTAATTCTGCACAGTTCATGAGAAAATCCTAGTAATAAGAAAGTTTAAATGTGTTTTTGGATGCAAAGTTAAAAGGTTTATAATGTTTAAACTAAGTTTTGTATATCTTGAGTTTTACTATAATTGTTAAGGTGAAGTATTGATGATGGAAAAATGTACTTACAGTATTAGCAACTGAAGAGAAATACAATGAAGCCATTTACAGCAGTGCCAAGCGGCTAGTGGCTGCTATTGATGGTCTTCCAGACCCTGGTGGCCCATCATTTAAGGACAACAAAAGAGAGTCAAACTTTAAGTCCAAGGAGGAGACAGATGAAAAACGAGGGCAATTCAGCCTTGTGGTTGGAGGTCTGTTGGTCATTGCGTTTGTTGTCCCTATGGCACAATACTACGCATATGTTTCCAAAAAATAGTGGTGTTTAAATTATGTCCAAGGTAACCTCAAATATTTTTTAAAATTTTTGTAATGTTTTTGTACAAACACATAATTGAATAAACAAAATTGTTTGACCATGTAGACTATTGATTGATGAGGCCCTTCTAATAAGGGCTATGAGAAAAAAAAAAAAAATTAATATGATGAGAATGCGATATTAATTTTTGTTCTTTATGTAATGCCTAAACAGCAATTAAATCCTGCTCTCCTCAATAAGGATATCACTTGTAAAATGAATCATTGTAATTTTAAGAGAAATACTTTAGAAACATATATTCAGGAAGAATGAATGGGATTTTACATACTATACTATTTTTGGGCCTAATGTAATGTATACATTATTGTGTGTTTTAGAACTTGAGCTTTAATAGAAAGGGCATTTTGTCAGAGAAAGGTGGATCAGAATATTTTCCAGTGAGTATTTGTGATGCTACATACTGGTTTGCTGCTTCTGTGTAGTGAATTCCATCCCAGTTTATATACTCTGTGCTGTCACTGCATCCTTTAGCAGTAACATTGTTGCCATTTATGACTTTCGTTTGCCCACATGGTACCCTACTGTCGTAATTTAGTGGTGCACCGCCATATCCACAGCAAGCCATGATCGGTTGTTCAAATCCTGCAAATACGGATTTTATTGGAATTTCATGACAAAATGGAATATACAACTGAAATTTAGGGAGAGATTTGAAACTCACCATATCTAGAATAGTTTGAAAGAAGATTAGTCTTTATTGAGTATATATCAACATAGGTGACATTTGTATCTGGATATTGACCCTGCACCTTTTTGCTCAGAGCATGTAGTTGCAGATTGAAGAGTTGAGCTGCTTGGTTGTGTGCACTCACACACCCTAACGCGTCTAGCTTTGATCGATCTGTCCCAAATTTGGCTATGTTCTGAGGCAGGCACCCAAGGGGACCAGTATTGTGAATCCAAAAGAACCTTGCCCCCTCATCATACAATTTCTGGAAAGAAAAACAGAAATTTGAACAACATTAGTTGCTTTAAATGTTTATGGCAGACATTACACACAACTAATGCCAAATTCTAGATTCCAAGTCACTTCTACTCTTCTAGGGCTTACCATCATGCCAGCTTCAAATTCTTGCAAAATGTACGGGATTGAGGCTAGAATTTGATCAAATGACTTTGAATAAAATGCTCCCGCCAAATCGTTCTGGCCTATATCAAACATGTAAAGAGCCTTCTCAAAGGAATCTTGTGCTGGGATATACTTGTCATATTTCCTACCTGTAGCTGTGAGGAACAGGGAAACAAGATCAGAAATTCTCCCATAAACTTTTTTTTTTTCCCTTCATAAGAATTCCAAAACTAGTGTTGTTATCCTGTGGAAGGCTAAAATACATACTTTTGGATATATCTTGAACTCGATCTTTGAATCGGAGGAATTGAGCCACCTGAACTCCAAATGAGAAGGGACTAACTGATGTTGCAGTAGCTGGAAGAATAGTTGATCCTGCGGTAGCAAAATTGCAACCTCTTCTG
Source organism: Chenopodium album (assembly GCF_948465745.1). NCBI lineage: Eukaryota > Viridiplantae > Streptophyta > Magnoliopsida > Caryophyllales > Amaranthaceae > Chenopodium > Chenopodium album. The sequence continues at coordinate 8,167,978 of NC_137855.1, forward strand.
AAAATAGGTGCACCAATGGATTCTAAATAAGCATTCAGAAAGGGTAGGTCCATATCATCCACTACAATACATCATACAAAACATTAAGGTTAAAAACACAATGGAGAAAACAGAGAAAAACAGAGGATATGTAGAATGAACCAAAAAAAAAAAAAAAAAAAAAAAAAAGATCTTACTGAGAAAATCTATTATCAAACGACCATCACTGTATCTCCCTGATGGTTTCTTGAAGTAAGTCTGTCCATAGGGATCGGAGATCCCCTCGAGGCCTGAAGCCACAAGATCACCTGTATCAGAATTTGAATCACCAAAGTTGAAAACTGCAGGGTAGTTGAAATCAATGGATTCGACATAAGATATTAATATGGATGTTAAGAGGAAAAATTGGATAAATGAGTTCTTGATTGCCATGGCTGGTGCAAGATGAGCTATGTGATTCCATTAGCATTGCCTCAGAACAAACTTTATAAGCTGTTAGTTAGAAGACAATAAAGAGTGAGAAACTAAAGGGAAAAGATAAGAGTTGGTTGGTGACAATCTTGGGCAAACAAAAGCTTGCTTTGAATCATAGTAATCCAACAGAATTGGCCTGCCTATTTTTCCTGATGCCCAAATATGCCCTTGGTGTGATCATTTGGTATAATGGTAAAAAGTCATTATGCTGAAATTTAGCTCATTAGTGCACTAATACCATTTTTTTAAATCCAACTTTAAAGTCACACGGTCTTTTAATATATTTTCTAATAAAGTGGCAATACTACTATTATAAAATCTGTTAGCTTTTAATACATTGAGAGATAATCTTCATATCAACGAAGAAATTATATTTGGGGTGGTTATTCATCATCTAATTATTAATTTCCGCCCTAAATAAGCACTAATGTCGCCTTATTCTCCATACAAATCGTCACCTTATGGTCCGTAAACTTATCTATGTCGAATACGTGAAATAATTTACCTCTCATAAAACACAACCTCTTATCTATTTTTTGAAGCTTCATTGAGATGTGACAAAAAGTTCCTTCAACCAATACCAAGCACAAGTTTAATAGAGCGGTTCTCATGTACAAACAAATTAATATCTAATGTCCTTAAGCTGAGCCAAAAATATACAAGTATAGGTCATAATAGGAGATCCTAGAGTCTTAGACTAACTCAATAATACTCCATTTGTTCCTGCACAATAATTTTATATGATTTTACACGTTAATTTCGTAGAGCATATGTATAAGATACGAGAAGTACATATTACTCGTATAATTAAAGAGTGGAACAAGTAAAGTATGATAAATAACATTATGATGTAAAAAGTGGGGCATGTGCTAAGAAATTATAAGGGGAAGATAACTAAATAAATTGGTAAGACTTTACAATATAGGAAACTAAGGAAAGTGATGCAATTATCAAAAAACAGATATTGCATGCAATTATTTTAAAAGGAAAGGAGTAAATCATAAACTACGCTATTTGCTTGGATATTATAAAATAGATAATCCAACTTTCACAATTTACCATTAAATAATTTCTACAACAAAGACAGGGAAAGAAGCACCACCACTTGAACTCCTAGTACAAATTCAATTTTGTTTCTCTATATTACGAATTAACTCAATACTTGTTAGTTTGGATTAGTCTTTTGTTATATAAATCTAATGAATGATTTAGGACTTAACTTGGAGGGGCAATTTAGTTATCATGTGGAGTCAAATGGTAATGAAGGTGGGGCAATAACTATCCATTCCAATATTCTACGAAGCAAACTGTTTTCTTTTTATATATCTTCTACGAATAGCAATATCCAAGCTATCATTTGTGTGGCTGAGACAAACAATATGAATAACATACCTCAAGATATAGTATTCTTTCACTTTACACAAATGTAAACTCCGAAAGCTTAGAATATTGAGTTGAAGACATTTACATGTATATATATGATGTGACTGTGAGTCTGTGAGTGAAATCTTGAGTTCCATAGCATTCCCGTTTTTTGCAATTACAGACTTCGGTCCTGTTAGCTAATAGGGCTTTAATGTATATATACGAGGAACCACATATATGGTGTAGTGCCGGCTGCCCCCCACAATCATTGGAGTATTTATTTATAAAGACAGAAGTATAGAATCGTTGCTGTCTGATGAGGTTGCTGAGCATGTTTAAAGAGGATATTTGACACCTGGATCAGGATATAAAGCAGTTGAATATAATAAAATTGATGAAAAGTATTCAGAAGATATCTAGAGGATTATAGACTTGAAAGTTATAACTAAATGAATTTGCTTCCCTGTTGTACTGATTTAATGAAAAATCTTCACATACCTGTCTGAGTGACAAAACATGGGCATATCACCAAAGAGTGCAGGAGCCGAGGGCATATGATATTCTATCCAAAAAGCTTCTATTTTCTGCAGCTGCTAGCTTGTCCTTGAGAATTTTGTTCTGCTTCAGTAGCTGCTAGGCACATAGCTCATCAAAGGACACACAAAACACAGCTACTGTTCACACTATATTTCAGAAAATAAATAGCATAATGCTGATAAGATGAAAAAATAGCTGGCTTAATAGAGCTAGTTTTTCTTTTTATCAAACTTTTTCATTGCTTATGAGAGCTAGTTAAAAATATAAACAATAGAGGCAGCTATGAAACATGCAGTATGTGTGCATCTGCAGTGTTCAGTGCCATGAATGTCATCTTAACTCCTAAGGATTTCACTACATCCTCCCCCCAGCTTAATATGAAGGATTTACAAGAATTTCGTAAAGGAGATGGATTTATAAAAAATAAGAGATTACAATTTCGTCATAGCTGCTCATGCCCCCTCGTCTTATATATAACGTGTTCGACTTTCTGGTGAACAGGTTATCTGTAATAAAATTCTGCAATTTTATAAGTGCTACCAGGGTGTAAATATTCAGAGAGGTGTCATAAATACTCATCTTTCTCAAGAATGATACTACTTAAGTGTGCTTTCTCCAGTTTCTTATAATAATGATATCAACTCTTCTTTTTTACCTCACATTTAAGTCACCAGGCTTAGATGGCCAAAAATTTGGCTTTCTTAGCAAGAAAGAATGGGTCATCTATAGTGACAATGATATTTGAAAACAAGAATTCCTACCATAGTATCATTCATTAGACTGGGCATTTGTTGCGACCTTATTTCAAAAGTTCAGGTCTCCTGCCATATTTTGTCCATCTGAATGTTTCAAATCTCCATTCTATAATGACTAGTATAGAGGGAGTGCCTAAGGGCTTTTCAAAGACGGTAGATTATTAAATCATTGCAGCAACAAGATTTACTTTCACCTAATCATTTAGTATGCAGCTTTTGAATATAAAGTTGACAAATGCTGCCAACTGCTCCAAGCCTCCAAGAATAGAGCTACTTTTGATTGACTGAGTATAAATTGCTCTACGGGAAGGGTGGGAACTGGGTCTACCCTCTAAACCCGTGCAAAGTAGAAGAATTCAAAATCTAAGTCAAAATATGTAATTTGCTTGTAAGTTGCAACCGTGTCTGAAATCTAAAGAGGGGGGTAATGGAAGTATTTGTAAGCAAAGTGCCTGAAGGGGAACTTGGGAGAAATAAATATCAACTTATCAAGGTTGTGGTCAAGGTTGTGGTAAGAATGTACACAGACTGTACTCTTTGGAAAGTATGGAGATGCACTTCTGCTGCTACTTTTTCTTCTACTCGCAGTCTAGTTCAGCATACTTAAGGGGTTCCAAGCATAAGCACTAAGCAAGCAGTCTGTGTAATGCAGTTACCCCTCTAAATCATTACAGGAAAAAAAAAAAAGAAGAAAAGCAAAGAGATTGCATAACTTTATAGATTGTTTGTACCTCCTCCATTGTGGAAACAAGCTCTACTGTTATCCCCAAGGATGACATAAGAGTTGACCCAACAGTTTCACATTCTGATATCAAGTCTTCCATTGAACTCGGGTGGTACATAATTCCCTCTAAGACTAGCAGCTCTCTTAGCATCTCCAATTCCTCAGTGCCCATTCTGTCTTTCAGCTATAACAGGAAGAAGCAAATATTCCTGAGCAAACATGATTTTAATTTTCCCCCTGAGGGTAGAGCAAAGCAGTTGAGCATATACAAACAAATTAAAAAAACAATTTATTAATTGAGTAAGCATACCTTGTCCAAAATTCTCTCGCATGGCACATCTTTGTTTAGAACAGTATATTCTTGTGTCTTGCTAAGTTTATCTTCGCATGGGATAACACAAGGTGCCGCTTTAATATGTTGCGCCCTGAGCCATTAAAAGGACAGTAGATTTATTATGAAAAGTTGCTCTACATGAGCAAATTCAGCACTTCAAAGAGAATGCACACTTCAGATATATAAGTATTGAAGGTGAACATTGATTCACTTCTGACCTTCTGTCCGAACATCCAAGAAAGTGAAGAGAGAACAACTAAAACTGATTGAGGCAATGACAACTAAAATTGACCCCGGGAAAAGGAGGACATGTGACCAATGATTTTTCATGCCAATTACCTAAATGAATATAAGTCATACCCAAGAAAGGGTCTCACTCATCATTTTCATAGGGCATCGATAGCACAAACAAAGCTTTCAAGCATAATACAGTATTTAAGATTTGATGTACTTTAAATAAATTTAAGAGAGATCTCATCACCCATTTACACTTTATCAGTTTTATCCTTTGTAAGTAAAAAAATATCTCTCAGTTAGACAGACTTGAGATATACAACCCCTTACCTCACCCCACCCCCACCCCAACCCACACACACACACACGTGCATAATGAGTTGCATTTTTCTGAGTTGAAATTAGGCAACCTTGCACCAAAACGAAGTGTGGACAGAGTCTCTGATGCGTTTGAAAGACTTGGGGAACAACAGCACAGCAACGCCATTCGGCAACTGCCACCCTGCAATATGAGATTTAGAATTTCAAGAAACAGAAAATTACACAAATCCAGCACAAGGACAGAAGGGAAAAAAAAAAATCCAACCAGTGCATCTTGTAGTATTCGAGTAAGCTTAGAATCACGATAAGGGATGTGGGTCAACTTGCTCAGTGGGCTACATGTTAATGCATTTACAACATTTCCCAGGGCAGAAAGGGACTTGTTAATTGTCTTTGCCTCTTCCAGAAGTCTACCTTCTGCTCCAGTTTTTCCCACTTTTTCAGAGCCAGCCAAATCCACGAGAATAAGTTTCCCCGTTTTAGTCCTGTAAACAAATTTCAGATCTGCAATTTATACTAATTTCAAAGATAGACAATAGGAATAAGAAAGTACCTCTTATCAGCAGAAATCTCTTGCTGAACCGTGAATATATAGACACAATGACTTCTGCTACTTGCAACATTCATCTCTAATACCAAGATTGAAAAACAAAAGCATCAAGATTTTCTATCTTTGTATGTACTGATATATAGGGTGTCGTGATTGACAGTTACAGAGGAAAGATGCTCACGGGTCTCTCCAACTGCTCTATTCATAATTCCATTCTGCATTTTAAGAGCCCGCTGTCAGAAGCTAAAGTGTGAATAGAATTAGAAACATTTGTGGCCATTCTCAACTTACAGATAGAATTTGTATTGCTTCTGAAGCTTCCAGCACAGGAATCTGTAAATGTTGAAGCCAATTGTAGACTGATGTGAGTATGCCATAAATGATCAATAAGCAGGAGAGAAAAGCCATAATTATGCATTCCAAGTTCAGCACAATTCTCATTGGGAAGTGCACATTTTATGATATCAGCAACGTATGTTAACATATATGGCACATGTTATAGTATCAGCAAAATCTTCCAGCACATAGGATGATACTTAACAGTTCACAAGTACAAATTTTGTAAACTACTATTGCAGTCACTTCATATTTGTAACACATGTTGAACTTCACATAATTGGCAAAGGACTCCAAAACAACACAACAAGCCAATGTATCCAGTTGATAAAGTTCCTGTTATTATTTTTGGCAAAAAATCGCAGGGTAAAGTCAAATATAAGTAAAAAGTAAACTCACCTCTGTGGCTCCAGACAGTAGAATGCCTTGAGATTTGTTCTCCTTAATCTGTATGTTATCCTTTGACAAATCAAACAGGTCCCTGTAAAGAAGGACCACGCTTATTGATCATATATCTTGGTTAAGAGTCAAAAAAAGTAAAGCATAATAATCTGGATATTCCACTAGAAATGTTATCGCTTTTACTTCACTATGGAATCTGACTGTCAATTGATACCAACCTCACTTTTTCCATGTAAATCTCAACCTGCAGCAGTTTGAGAATGCGTAAGCCCCATCAGAAGAGCTGGGGGGGGGGGGGGAGTGGGGGACTATAATCAGATGAAACCAACTACAGGAACAAAGTAAGACTTGTTACCATTGACAATTTGACTGAATATGCAGTTGCTCCTTGTGAAGAATTGATCATCTCAAAGAGTCCTTCTATAACTCTTGGGATCAGACCTTTCCTTTCAGCGTCACACTTGATGATTCCAGGTCCCTGGCATGAAGATTCTTTGGTAAGCATCTGAATATTTTATAACCATAAACTAGTGTACCACTTTGAAAAGAAAAATGTTTTCACCTCCATGCTATATGTCTTGCCAGCTCCAGTCTGTGATCACATAAGAAAAAGTAGTTTAAGTTGGTTAGAACTAGAAAATCAATGATAAGCTTCCATGAAGAAGATTCTAGGAAGTAATAAAACAAAGATTGCTCTTGCATCTAAACTCTAGTTCTTCATGTTGGGTAAATTCCAATATAAGATTGCTTTAGAGTTTATTTAAAAGAGAATTTCAAAGACCTTATTAATTATAACAACAGCATGTGCATTATCCTAGTCAAGTATTCCAGACTTTAGGACAATTTCCACCACTATCAAAGCTATTAGAGCATCTCCAATGGCTGAAAGTACTGTGGCATAAAATTCCTAAGTGGCAAGCATAGCGACAAGACCTTGTAAAAAAAAAACCTTGACAAAACTGTAATTACAGAAAAGTATTTCATATATTTCACCAGAGTTTTGGAACGAACACAAACTCTATTTATTCAAACATACATAGGAGAAAAGAAAGCAAAAATATCACACGGTTATTATTCCTAGTAATCTAACTACAGCATATATAAACACAAGTTCACCGGGGGAACAAACGCTAGTTTTTTCAAACATTTGTCAGCTAAATTCCAATGTTGTTCAGAAAGGTGTAGCAATGGGATATAAGCAGCAAAAGTAACCAAGCAAAACGAAAGGTACCTGGCCATAAGAGAGGATTGTACCGTTAAGTCCATTAACAGTATCTGCGATGTTTTCATAGCATTTGAAATAAACATGAAACCCGATTAGCACACAGTTTTTACATATGTTTTTCCTTCTTCTGTACTCAAGCAATTAAAGAAACAAACGAAATACGATTTGCAATTTCCAATAAGAACAGCAATCAGTAAACATCTGCAGGTAGAGTGAATTTTACTCTATTTCTTTCGCGGTAAATTCAATGAAGTGTATGAACTACTACAAAAGACTAATTACACTAGAGAAATTTCAGAATAAGGTTAAACTTCACATCATCAAAATAAGTCAAAACTATAGTAAATCAACCTCTTATTTCTGATATTGAAACACAGTTCAACACTATCTTTCTCCTAACCAAAAAATTGTTTGTTCATTTCCCGGTTTCCGGTTTTCGATCAAAGAGATAAGTTTCTAACCCTATGTAATGATCCTCCTTAATTTTCCTTTTAATTAACAAACAAAAACCTAAACTTCATTCATATTTCAAATAATTCAAATAATATTAATCACCTTGAACAATCGGCATAGCTAAAACTTCATAGACACTAGCTTGAGCAGAATCTTCATAGAACACTTTGTCGAAACCGAATTTTAAATCTCCGTCTTTCTCATCCTTCAATTTAAAGTAAAATTTATTCATAAATCGGCGAAAAATAATAATATTCGAAGATTTTTAAAAATTTTCCGAAATGTATGAGAAAATAACCTTGAAATTGAAGGATTCATCATCAATACGATGAATACTAACGCCATTGCCGTGATCTCTGATCTCGCCAGAACTCAAAGGCCTGAATCGAGCGCAAACTATGACCTTCGACATCTTCAATTAAACCTAGGAATCAAAAATTGAAGATAAAATCAAACCTAAAATCGAATAATAGCAATTCAGCCTGAAATTTGACGATCGTCGATTTTTTGTAGTGTATAATACGGACAAATCAAATGATGAAACAGAAAATTAAGTATAATGAGAAAATTTTACACTGAGTAGAATTGTACTGGATGATAAACTAGCAGAATTTGTGAAGGTTTTGATGAGACTTGAAAGATAGGGAGAGAGCAGAGAGGAGAGTATACTGGAAGAAGGGAGATAGTTTGAATTGAAATGTTGAAGGAAATTAGATTGAAAGATTTTGTAGTGTTGGCGGGAAATTTGAGATGGCGGATAATTAGTTTAGTTGTGAGTAATATACCATTGAAGGTACTAACGTTTGCCAAAAGTTGCAAAGAGAGTACTAACGTTTCAAAAGTACGTTAACAATCTGGTTGCAATTGCTTACAACCGGTTACTTCCTATTTTCCTTAAAAAAAAAAAAAGCTTAATTGTCCACTCAGCTGTACTTTGGGAAGTGAGAAATTCATGGACAATGGCGTGATTTTTGGAAAGGTTAATGCCTTTTTATTCACTTTTTCACCCCATTGGCTTCCTCATCACTTCCATTTCATTCTAAAAAAAAAAAAAAAAAAAAAAAACTCATACTTCCTCTTCAAGAAAATCGCCATTAATGTGGGAGTGTGCTTGTTAATCTTCCTGCAAGAAAGCGAAGTTGGCTGAGCTTCAATCTACTCAAGGTATATTCCCTTTTTTTTTGGCTTCACCTTCTTAATTTCGCCATTAATGGTGTTGTATGCTTGTTCTGTTTTTTTTTTTTTTGGGCGAATTTTGTTTGAAAGTGATTTTTCTTGTTTTAGTTATCATGATCTTGTATTTTGTTTGCGTAATTATGTTGTTGTGGGTGATTAATCAAAATTGAATTGTGATGTTGTTGGGTAGAATTTCTTGAGAATTATTTCTAGGGTTTTGGCTTACTGAAACAGAGTAGGTTTTTCCATGGAAAATACCTTGTCTAACTCCATTAATTTACCTAGGTATGGACGCTCTTTCTGATGCTCACCCAATTTTCAGCAACCCCGATTTGCTTGTGGTCCATGTCTTCTCCAAGCTGGTCTGGGGTAGTCGGGATAATGTGAAGAAGGTCTGCAAGAAATGGCGTCTGTGGTGGAAGACTCGCCACCTTGCCCGACTCCAACCCTTTTTTGGTCCCAGGGCCTCTGTCAACGAGTGGATCCTCAACGACCTCATCTGCAATGATGGGCGTGACTTTCATGTGTGGATCAACAATGACATGACAGTCTATTTTGATGGCTTCCCTCTGCTCTTTAAGGAGGATGTGTAGGTTGTTGTAGTTAGGTTGGGTGGGGGGTATGTGTAGCTAGATGGTTATTGGGGTTAGGAGCTGCTAGATTTAAGCTTGTTCTTATTTTTTTTTTTTTAAGTTTTAAGATGTGAATTGTAGGAGTGCATCGTCATGGTTAAGTAGCTTTTTGTTGTTAAAGTGACAAATCATTTATAATCTTTTAGGATTTGTCACTACCATGACAATGCTTAGGTTGAAAAGGATGGCTTGGCTTGTATAGCCATTTTGTAATGGAACAAATGTATATGTATGAATGAAGCCACTTCTTTTGTTGTGTTGTTATTATTATGCACTTATTTTATCATGAATCAAATGCTATGATATGCTTATTATGAGAGTGCTTATTGTGGCAGAAAATATGGATGAATTAAGGCCGTGTTTAGTTGTACATCATGGTGGAATGTGGGTTCAAGGAGAAGACATGTACTCTTTTAAAATAACTAACTTTGTATTTCCTGTAATGTTTGTAATTGCTTCTTCTGATTTTTTTTTTTCAATAGATGCAAGGTGGAGAAGATGGCTATGGAGATGAGTATATATGGAAGTCAGTTTTTTTTTGGAGTTGTACCAGCTATAATTTAATTGATAGATTTCTTGAACAATTGCAAACTTCAATCCCCTCTTTATTAATGTCAGAATTTTAATTTTCCTTTTTTTTTTTTGTTTGGTTAACCTGTTGTAGAAGGTCAATTATGTGGCGAGTACTCTATCTGCAACTTTTGAAACGTTAGTACCTTCCCTGCAACTTTTGGCAAACGTTAGTACCTTCAATTTGTATTTACTCGTTTAGTTGTCATCAAACAATTTAGGGTGACATGAGAAGGTTCTTAAAAAGCCGACTAAAATTTAATGCACATCTTTAATGTGCATAATATGCATAAACTTTTTGACCATTGTTAAAAAAAAAAAAAAAAAATTAAAAGAAAAATTAAAAATATGCATAAATTTTTGGTTTTTCTAGGAACTTGAAAATAAGTATCTTGTGCACATTTAGTTCAAAATAAATGCACAATTCATCCTTATCACCCTTCTCATTATAAAAAACTTCTTAGTGGATCTCAACCCGTCATGAAAACATTGTGGATCATCAACTAGTTTAGTAAATCCTGATACTTAAATCTGCGGTGCTTTTTCTGTGTGACTTGCCACATCGTGTGGTCATGGTTACTTATTTAGGGGTTACCCAGTTGATCAAGGGTTACCTATTTTAGGGTTATGCAGTTGGTTAGCGCATTTTCTGTGTGAGAGTAACCCCTAACCGATCGAGTAACCCCTAATCAAGTAACCTCTAACCGATCGAGTAACCCCTAATCAAGTAACCTCTCACCGATCAAGAAACCCCTAACCGACCTGATAACCTTAGAATAAGTAACCCTAAATAAATAACCCCGATCACACGGTGTGCTAGCCACATAAAAAATTTTGTGTACATCTAGATGTGTACACCAGTAATTCACATATTCAATAATATTTATATGTACATTTGGACGACTTATCATCTTAGGCAATAGAGCAGGGAGGATGTTGGGTAATGAGGGTAGGTAAGTGGCGGGTACAACCTAAAATCCACCCCCGCCTCATCATCCATGACGGGTATGGTTTTTATCTCCACCCTCACCCCCATCCTCATACCTATCCCACCCCTCGTTAAACCAGGACCCATTTTCGCCCAATTGGGACTACACTGACATTGCTACTTAAACATGACTTCAACACTAGACATGTCATTTCGCGTCAACGGGTCGAGTTCGGGTCAAATTTCAGGTTGTTTGGGTCATTTGGTTCAAGTGCTTTGGATTGCTTGGGTCATTGCAAATTATGAATGGGTTAAATTGGGTCTATTTCGAGTCAGGGCGGGTTTGTTTTGGATTCTCTCTCAATAAATTGGATTTGGAATCGGGTTGGGTCGGGTCAGGTTAGGACTTGACATGTCAACTCAACAGTCAACACCCGAGTTCACAAGTGTATTACGTCTCTACCCAAAGTCTCAAACCCCTTCCATTGCTCAAAAGTCAAAACCTAGCCAGTCCCCCAGTGGCCATTGCTGCGTTTCTGTGTCCCGTTCTCCAACTAAGTTAAACATGTCGAACCATTACTGGGAATTTGACATGGGAAATTTGGACATTAACAAGCTGTATTTGGTCTCAGCTTTTCTTGCTATGGAACCATCCGATTCTTTAATTTCTTTAGCAAGGTAAAATTTAATTTTATATTTTTTGAAGGAAAAAAATCCATTTCACCATACTTCTTAGTTGTGTTGCAAATTACTCGTTACTAATATTTTATTCTAATAATTTCCCCATTTTTATGCATTTACAGGAAATGTGGGGGTGGCTTGATTTCAGAGGATGTGCAACAATTCATTTGGGATTTTTTTATCAACAAATTTGTAAGGTTTTTTTTTTATTTATTTTTTATTTTTTTATCATTTTTTTTTAATATATATTATATATTTTTAATTTTTTTTAGAAATTTAGAATCTTTGATAGTGTCATTTAACTCATTTACCTGTAATTTATGCATGACCCCAAGTGGATTCCTTCTATTGTGGAGGGAGGGAAGTTATGAATGATGATTTTGCTTTTGGAAAATGTGCTAATTAGTTTATTTGGTATTTTCTAGTTGTTGATCAGTAATATGATTTACTGTATTTTGCATATATTGTATTTGTTCAGATTTAGGTGTTGTGTTTTACTTTGTACATTCAATTTATGTTGTTAACGTGACAGTTAATTCCGGTCAAAAGAAGTATGTATCTTTACTTATTTTTGACATCATTAAGGGTTTTGTTTAGCTAGGTAATTTTAAGGGAAGCATTGCTTGTTGATTGTATGGGTTTGTGCGAGAATGTCCACCAAATTCGCTTCTGTACTGCATTAATTTGTTGGTTTGTTGCTGATGAGTGTTTGCTCCATGGGAGATGTCATTCGTGCTGTACTACAGTTGGCTTAAAAGAAGAGGATATAGATGACTGTCATGACTCATACAGACGTTAAGTAGCTGATTATAAACAGTGGTAATGGAAAATAGATTCCTCATACAGACATTAAGTAGCTGATTATAAATAGTGGTAATGGAAAATAGATTTAAGTTTAATTTGAAAAACAAATCAACATCCTTCTCCATAGTAGTGCAATCTCAACCCAAAGTTGCGTTATTCTTCATGAATATTCATTACCACCAATACCCCTCCTCAAGCGGTGATGGATGGTAATGATAATTTGTGAAAAAATAGTGAACATTTTGGGTGAACTTCATTACCAGGGGATGGACTTTGATTTTTCTTACTAACGTGCCCAAATTTATTCTCATCACCAACATAATGGGCCAATAGCTCTCCTATATATGCAGGGTTTATCCATTAAAAATGTGTATTGATTAACTAGTGGACCTGAGTAAACTTAGAACAATATTGTTGTACAATGGTTGGAGGTTTCCCTTTGGTAAATAACTATATGTCTATATGTTCTTTGTATTGTTGCAGGATGAGAACTTTCATGTACCTTACTTGAAACTATTTCTGAAGAAGCTCATTAAAGAAATTGAATTAAGTGGCAGCAATGTGTTGGATGAATTTTATGAACGTTATGCTCACTACATGGTTTCTTTGAAGGTCAGTTTTGGTTAGGCAATATTGCTTTTGCATGGAAGCCCTTAAGTCTGTGTTCTCATTTATCATATACTCATATGCGTTTTGTACTTCTGATTTTGTAGGAAGACACATCAGGGAATGAAAAAGCATGGATTGTGAAATGCATATCATTTATGTTTCATGACAGTAAGCAATTTTAAACCATTACATCCATTGATATTGGTGTCAAACATGAGGGTTTTTAGTGGAGCTACTGTCTGGCTAACACTTTCACTTCCTTTTTCTGAAATGTTTTTCAGTTCCTAGTTACCCCGGTGAACTGCAGATGGTTGTGCCATTACAATGTTCTCTCAACATGCTTCAAGGGGACACCGGGTAAGTTTTCTGTCATATTATGTTCATTTAATTGAATGATCCGATTAAAAACTAGAAAATTATGAAAATATTACGTAATTATTTTTTTTTTCTTTTTGTGCTGTAATGTTGGTTTTCCTTTTAATGCAACAATACTACAATAGGTATATTGCTCTTTTATCAAGCATTGTTCCAGACGCAGACTTTAATGGAAATCTGAATATTGTATTTATCTTATCATGGTTTTAAAAAGTTGGAAAAGAAAATTTCTCGAGGAATTGTCATTTGCTAAGCTTTGTTGTCTTTAGCATATGGTTTTGTTAGCTTCAGTTTTTTGGTGGTTCTATTTACTTTGGTCTTGCTCAGAAATTTCCCTTTTGCACTGAAAGTCTAGTCACATTTTCAATTTACTTGCTTTGAACAATCAAGCTAATTATGTAAATAATGTGTAGGTGTGCTCTTTGGCCTTCTAGTCTTTTTCTGTCAGAGTTTATTCTGTCATTCCCTGAGGTTTTTAAGAGGAAATCATGTTTTGAGGTGAAGTATTTACCATAATATATTTTCTTTTGGAGAAGTTTATATGTAAAACTGTATAGAATAATATGGCTGTTCTTGTGAATAACTTGGTGATTAGCTAAGAAATGAAGCTGCTATAATCTATAAGTAGCATTAGTCCCACATCCTTGACATGCTTTTGTCAAATGACCATAATTTGGCTTGTGGAAATATATCATATAAGTAAATAATCATGCATTAACTCTGCAATGCAATTTGATAATTCAAGATTGTGATTGTGTTAAATCTGATACCAAAGGGTGATAAGAATTAGGGATAATTGCTCCCATTAATTTGAACTTTGCCTCGTCCGCCGAAAATAATCCCAACTTTCGTTTATCATCTATTGCACCGAACTTTGGGGGGTATTAATTTTCGTTGCACCCAACTTACCTGCAACCGGTTAATCCGGTCAACATTTGTGTGTAACATTTTTTTTTGGACACGTGTCACTACATGAATGGTCAAATTAAAAAATTTTTTTAAAAAAAAAAAAAATTTAAAAAAAAATAAAACAAAATTTAAAAAAAAAACAAAATTTTAAAAAAACAAATTTTTTTTTTAAAAAAAAACCCAGCCACCCCTTAACGGCAGCCACCGTTAATGGCAGTGGGGGAGGATATAGGAAGGGAGGCCGGATTTGGGTCGGAAACGAAGGGGAAGGGGGCGGAAACGACGGGGAGGGGGAAACGGGGAATTTGAAGGGGAAGGGGATTCGGATCGGAAAACGGCGGGGGAGAGGGGAGTGACGGAGGAAATAGGGGTGGGGGAGGGGTTTTCGGGGGTGGGGAAAGGGAAAGGGGGAGTTTTGAGGGAAGGGGGAGGGTTGTGCGGCGGTTTCCGGGAGTGAGGGAGGGGTTTTCGGGGGTGGGGGAATGGTTTTCGGGGGTGGGGGAAGGGAAAGGGTGGGTTCGAGGTGGGGGGAAGGCTGGGCGGCGGTTTCCGGCAGCAGGGGAGGGGTTTTTCGAGGGTGGGGGTGATTTTTCGGCGTGGTGGGGGTGGGGGTGTGGTGGGTGGTTTGTGGGTTTTTTTATTTTTAAAAAAAAAAAATAAATAAAATTAAGCCAATCATACGCTGACACGTGTCTAGGTAACTTGCTACATCAGGTTAGATGACCTGTTGGGTGCAACGAAAATTAATACCCCCAAAGTTCGGTGCAATAGATAATAAACGAAAGTTGGGATTATTTTTGACGGACGAGGCAAAGTTCAGATTAATGGGAGCAATTTTCCTAAGAATTATGTTCTTTTGTTTGTTGCATGTGAAACAGGTTGGTTCAGGTGTAGGTCTGCTTGGTGTCTGCCTTAAGCATGTTAAAGCATCTCAGGTTAGTTATATTATTTTACTTCATAATAAGAGGAAAAACTTAAATTGTTCTATGTATCTAATAGATTGTGATAATTGTTTTACTATCATAGTTTTTATGTTCACGAGGGACGTTCTTTCAGCATAATTTTACCTTTTCATATCTTGTACAGGGAGAAGTGACACTCGAGTTGATGAAACCTTCTTCTAATTGGTAGATTTATTACAATTGAATCATTCTGTGGGTTTAGCCTGGCTTGGTTTTGGGTTAATACTCTGCCTAGCGGCTAGAACAGAATAGTTATTCGACGTTTGTTGCTATGTTAGGAATGTTCCTGAATTCCCATATTTAAGTTGTTAACGCCTGGAGGGTATATCTATATGCCTATAAGAACTAGTGGCCAAGCCACCTAAATTATGAAACATCTAAATCCCTTAGTATAAATCACAAATTATTTGACACCTCATTTTTTTTCTCCTTGTTTTAAATTGCACCACATATGTCTGTTGTCTTTCTCTCTCGTCTATCTATTATCCCCCATTTTCTCAATGTGTTCAGTGTTTCCTCTGTTTCATCTGCCTGACCTATGATTTAAATTGCACCCCATTTTTTAATCTTTGTCATTTCATGTATGTTTCTTATGATGCGGAACTTTCTAGTTATGTATCCTGTTCTTTGTCTTTCTGTTTTTGAGGATGACTTGTTGCTGGTGTTGGTTTTTTGACCCTGCTTCTCCCTAGATGTTGATTCTTTCCATCATATAGCTTTTTTCAGCAGAGACTGCAGTTTCATATTTTCTGAGTATTTGATTCTTGATTTTGTGTTTTTAATGCAGGTTATCTTGTCTGACGGTGATGCATCAAGTTTAGCAAATTTGAAGATTAACTTGGAAATGAATAAGATTGAAAATCTAGAAGCTTCTTTAGACAAAAGTACAGGTAGCTCATATATGGTAAGTTATGATGATCTATTTAAGGCAGCAACACCTGATGTTGATAAGCTCTCTCTTTAAGCCTTAATGCTCTAGATGTTTGAATTGGCTTCTTTACCTTTACTATTTATATCTTCAAATCCACCTTCAGAGCTAATTAGGTTCATATTGCTTGTGAGGTTGCTTCTTTAATCTTTTAATTGTGATCTATTTGTGCAATTGTGCTGCATCATTGTGCTGTGGCACGTATGACCTCAAGTGAATGTGGATGAATTAGGAGTTTTTTTTTTTTGACAAAGATGAATTAGGAGTTTCTATATATAGCATTTACTTCTGCTATGCATTGCCCATCCCAACACCATGTAAAATAAATACTAATCCCTCTACCTATACTTTTCATCCTTTCCTATTCGTGGTGCTTCAAAATGGATGTCCAAAATATGTTCCCATACTCATCACATGTACCAATTGCCAGAAGAATCTAGTTTAGTCTGTGGAAAGTTTGGTCACGGGATAGAAGATGGTCTCTTTACTCTTTCCCTTGATCTTTTTAGATTATAGATGTAGTAATGACCTCAAGTGACCTTTGTTTGATGTGGAAAAAACTTAATTTTTAGAAGGTATTGTGTGAAATTCTTTATAAACTTTCATCCAATAAATATACTTTAAAAAGTGTAATTGCTGGTTTTTCATCCAACGTAAGGACAGAGAAGATAGGGAGGGATAGAGTTGGAAAGAGACTGAAGTCACTGAACCATCTAGTTTGATGTGTAAGCTCACTGCTTTGACATTTACTGGATCATGTATGTTATAATAGTTGATATTATTATGTGACAATAAAATTATTTAGGTATATTCTATTTGCTAGCACGTCCGGAATGGCTAGTGTGGGAGCGGTATCGTTATTATGTAACAGTTTAATATACCTAGGAATATTTTTCCTATCATTTGGTGCAGGTGCAATGCATACATTTGCCATGGGAATCTGCAAAAGAGAGTGAGCTTCAGCAAATCAAGTCTGATATTGTGTAAGAATTACTTTTGTTAGTCTTATGCTCGTATAACTATATAGCTCTTCTTTTCGAGGAAGGTTCTCCTACGTTATTGCCATGCGTTTTTATAGTCTATGCTGTCTAAACTTTGTTGTTGTAAACCTTAGGAACATGTAAATCTCAAGATTTCTAGCTTCTAGAGTATTCAGGGGGTTTTGGTTCAATTAATATAGTTATAAAGTATGGGCTTGGAATGAGGAAAACCAATATCCAATATCCAATATCCAATATCCAATGTTTGTTTAAGAAAATTTCAATTTCCAAACCCATACCTCAATCCCACAAGGTATGGGAATAGAAACCCAAAGGGCGAGGTGAGCATGGCTTGTTATAAAAGAAAAATGTTCATTTCCGAACAAAACCAAAGACATGGTATTTAGCATTAAGTGCCAACCCCATATCACCCTGATGACCTGATTTCATTCCTAATTCCAACACTATACCACTTTGCGAACCAAACGTCCCCACAAGGTTCATATTTCATGTGGCATCTCAGAATGGGGCTTTTAGAGAAGGCCAAGTGATGAATATGAGATGGCTAGGATGATAGTGGAAATCAATCAATCATGTAGGGTTGGCAATCAGGTTAGCTTTGGCCAGGTTTGTGTTAGACTGTTAGGTTAAGCTAAATGTAAAAAGATAAGTGAACTAATGTTAATATAGCGACACTACAGCATCTTCATTTGGACGTTCATCTTTCCTTCCAGAGATCGTGATGAGATGCTAAATAAACCTCTTAGGTCATCTTTGTAACAGCATTCACTTTTTTTTTTTTTTTTTTCGAGAATGTGCCTTTCCCAGCCAGGTCCCCATGGATCCCCGTATATAATGGATTCAGATTTCAGACTTTCTTCCTACTCCCATGGAGCTCTGTGAATGCCACCGGTGGCAAGTTATGACTACAACAGTACAACCTTTTGAGCTTGACCAATTGGAATGCCACCTTTTTATGAAGCATATGAGCTGATAACTTGCAGGCTTTTAGATGTTCAATACCCATGTTTCCTGAAGTGACACTTCGTTTCACTTCTTTCATACTCATCTTTGAGGATCTGTTGGTTGTGACTCGTCAATGGACATCTCTCCTTTTAAGATGATTTTATACTACGAAGTATATAAGTCTGAGACCAGACACAAGAGAGCAATTGGGCTTCTAAGCTGTAGAAATGTTGCAAATTTTGCTTTCATAAAATATAGGCCATATAGCCAACTGTGAACCCGCCTTGCATAGTCAACTTGAGCATGGACATAGTTTGAGTACACTTTAATGATTGCATGTAGTATCGTAAGGGTATCCTATTTAGCATCGACAAAAAATGCTGTTAATTTCTGGAGAGATTGAAGTTCTATTCTTCTCAAGTTTAAAGAATTATACAATAATGCACATTTCAGTTATAATCAGAAAAAAAAAAAATCAACAATTACTTTTAATCAGCATAAATAATTTCAGTTTAGTAATCTCAGGCAAAGCAGGGCCTTAATTAGTAAATTTTAAGCACTGTTACTCGCATCCCTGAGCTAATATATTTTGTTTGGTTGCCCTGCAGTTTGGGAGCTGATGTAATCTATGATCCATCATGCCTCCCACATCTTGTTCGAGTGCTATCCATTTTTCTAAATCGAAGAAAAACCAGTGACAGCAAATTATATGGCAATGCTCGAGTAGATAATAGAGAAGATTGCCTCAGTGAGGATTCTACAGAATCCAACACAGCGAAATTACAGGAAGTGACTTTAAAAACCTTGATCAAAGAAATGGATATTGGTCCAGTGGCCATTATTGCCTCGGTGATACGAAACATTGATACTTTCAATTGTTTTCTGAACTTATGCTGTCAAAATAATCTTCTTGTTAGGGATATAACCAAATCTATTAGGCCATATAATTTGCTACCGTACATGGAATCATATAAGAGATCAGATGTACACTTGCTGGTGCTATCCTATATAAGCTAGTAAAGTAATGAAAGTGTGCTCATAGCAATGCATTTTTGCAACAACTCTATTCATCTCTATTTAGAAAGCAAAATTCTTCTGTTTTTTTGTTGATAGTTCCCTTTTGAGTTTGTAATGATACCCTTATTTTATTATATTTGATACTCGTCGTATCTATTAACTATTAAGTATTGGTATGGTAAATCTATTCACCCTTCATTTCAACAGCTATGCAAGGTAGAAACAGTTTTGCTATCTAGGAAGAGTAGCAACTCAACCAGGATTGTCCTCTCTTTGTGCAAAAAAATCGTGATGCCTCCACATATGAGTTAGTGGATTGTGAAGGCCTCTGTTGAGGTGGTAGTGAAATTGTGGACATGGTCGTTACAACAGGTTTAAGAAAGTTCGCATAGCCATGAGTAATCCATTGATGGATCTTTGATTCGCAATGGAAGGTCAAGATGGATGGATAGTCAATGGTGCTTGAGGCGGGATTAGAATAGTAGAGGAGGGTGGTGGTGCTGCGCTTGCTAGGTAGATGTCCATCGGCCATACCGGTTGCTTGCTTGTAAGAGTATAGCAAGGCATGCTGTGGGCGGGATTAATAAGGTCAAAATGAGAACTAAAAGGGCATTAGGATGTAATTGGAAAGTCCAAGCTTGTCTACGTATAAACAAAAACGTTTATTAAGTGAAAATGTTGTACATAATAATCAATAACTTTTTATCAAGCATGGACCCCAAATGCCATATTAATTGGATTATTTTGTTTGTTAAAACAACTCGTGAAAGCAAAATAGATATTTATAAATATCAAATCTACCAAGTAATAATTTTCTGTTAAATATTTATCGATAGAAAATCTTTTAATTAGTGAAAGGAGAAGTACAGAAGGAGTAAAAGGAGATGGGTGAAATTGTAGTGTAGTAGTATTGCATCGTAAAATTTGCTTGCATGACATCTTATATATATATAGCCAAGAGTTTTCACTAGGAGTACATCATACTCATATATTGCCATATAAGTTCACAAGTCTTTAGACTTATATGAATATTGTAAAATCAAATCACCTTATCTTCTAACATTTTCATATTGGTAATTTGACATTCACCTTATCTTCTAACATTTTCATATTTTTTTTCTCCCAAAATATGGAATAGATATATGTAAAATGCATGACTAGACTTTACTTTACTATTTCAATACTATTACGTATTTTAGATTAAAGCCCTATTCAGTTATACTTTAGTCAATTACACTAAAATCAGACTTGAAAAATTCGGATCAAACTACTTAAAATAATTCAAACCAAAACATCTTGAATTTGATTATTGTTCCACTTATCTTGAATGTAATTACTGTTACAATTAAAACATACATTGGCTTAAAATATATATATATTTTTTTTGTCAATTACACATAAGTCAACGGTAATAAGTTCAGATATAGCTTCAAACAAAATGACAAAATAGGTGAATTTGATTATTGCCTCAAAATAATTGTCATGAACTGAACCGAGTCCAGCAATTCCAAACATTGAAAGGAAACAATCAGAAATCATCGTCATTACCTAAGACGAAGCATTCATCAATGGCGGAAGTTGAGGTGATTCATTCATGGTCTGCTCCTCGATCTCTCAGCACCAGTCTCATGTACTCCTTCGCTCAAGTAATCAATCATTTTCTCCCCTTTTAATTTCTTCACATTATCACCATTTTCTATGTTCTGCGCAATTGCATTTCATGAATTATTATAAATTGATTAATTTTGCATGATTTAACTAAAGCTGTTCAATTCTTTTGATCTGTTAATGTTATTAGCAATGATCATAATTGTTACCAGAAAAATGTTGAAATGATTACAGTATAAGCGATTTTCCCTAGGTTTTGTTTGTGATTTAGCTAATTGTTTCAATTTCATGTCATTATTTGGGACAAATGAATAATTTGGAGAAGAGGAAAGTAGTTGCGGTGTTACGGAGGGTAATTGTTAATGAGTTACTCCTTTGCCAATTGGTTTTGGGATGGAACCTTACACGGCCTTATATTGTTACTCCGTATAAGGGGTTTAACACTCCTTTCTCAATCGTGTGCGTGGCCAAGATTATTTATGTGCTCTATGTCAAGTTGTGAACTAGTGCTTATTGATTATAATGTCTAGTGCTCTTTATTTATCATCATTATTATTTTTTTTAATAGCGGGATGATATTGATGGGCTTGATGAACCCCTTTATGCGAACTTTCTTCAAGTTACTGGTGTAAAGCGGCCTTACCGGGAGGAGGTTTTGTCAAACATGGTATGTATTATGTAATGGTAAAAGAAGTATAACTACTAATTTCACACCTAAAACCAAATAATATTGTTATATCTTCTTCTTTACTTCTATTTTAATTTATTGTATTTTTTTTATTGCTATAGGAATCTGATGGGGAAAAGGTTGTGAATGAGATCATCTATGCTCCTGGAAATAAAAAATATCGCTTTTGTAAGGTAAATATCTCATTTCTAGTTGCATTTGTTTACTTTAAGAATATCACATAAAAATATATTGTGAATGTAGTGAGTAGTGACCTTTATATAGTTGCTAAACATGTTTAGAGAAATAATTGTTGTACGTGCATGCTTGACACGCCACTCTCACATCAAGTAGGTGTGATGAAAGATACTGGGTTATTATTCTTAAATGATTGAGAGGGAGGGTGGGGGTCCTAACTTTTAGTTGTTTAAGAAAGAACTATTAATAAATTTAGTTGACCTTTGCCAAAATTAGGAAGGAGCAAACTAAATTGAGACAAACAATAAAAGGAAAGTGGGTATGCTGAATTGGGACTGAGGAAGTACAATAATTAAGTTGTGTCAAGGAGCTATTGCATGACCGAAGAGTGAAACACATTGGTATCATGTGAATCCAAATATTGGGGCCTTATAATTGAGCACATATAAGCTTCGAGTGAGGTTACATTCCCAACCATTTCACAAAGTGTTTTTTTTTTTTGATAATGTGTTCAAGGATATCACTTTTTTCTGTGTAATTGACATCCATTCTACATTTCTACCCACATTCTTAGCTAAAACTTGCTTTAGCTATTGTTATTTTATCACTTCCATTTCTTGTTGATAGAATTTGCTCTTTTGCTCATCTAAATTTGTTTGACAAAGAAATGATGCTTTTTTAAAAATGAATGTAGGAAATCCATTAATCCCTACTAACTATTACAACTGTACACGGATATGATGAAACTTCATTGATCTTTTTATCATCCTGTAATATTTAGACCTTTGGTATATTCTATACTCCATACTAGAGCAAAGGTGGCTGCCTTGATCATCTGGAAGACTACTTAATTCACCAGATGATAGTTTGTAGCACTATATTTCTTTGAACGCTTGCTGAAGCTTTAAGGCCTTATTGTTTGTGTATGAAAATAGCCTAATTTTGGTTTCAGCACATGTCTAAACAACGGCTACCTGGCTTGCCAGATGATTTGATGAAGAAAGGAAAGCACTTCATATTGATACGAAATCCGATGGATGTTCTGGTGAGTTCTCATTGTTCTTTATGTTTAATTTTCTCTGAAGTAGTGAGTATGCAAAACTCATAATCACGTGAAGTGCCTGAATAGCTGCTTGTAGGAAATTTGTTTTTGCGTCTCTACTCTCTACAAATAATTGTTTTATTATGAAATGTGCTAACTATCTGTATGTTTGATTCTTAGTCATCCTTTGACAAGGTTGTGCCCCCAACTTTTCTTGAGGTTGGTTTAGCTGCTCTTGTCACCATATACAGTGAGCTCTGTGATCTAGGAAATCCGCCTGCTGTCATTGATGCTGGAGATCTTCAACGAGATCCAGAGGTTAATGTTCTAACTTTTCAGTAGTATTTTAATAATGAGATTATTGGTTTGCATGTAGAATATACAGATGAATGATAAATGACTGAACATAAAACCATATCTGCTAGTTTGATCTTACACTATGCTCCTATATTGTTCTGATATTTACTTTTTTAATTTTTATTAAAGGTTTGTCCATGATGGATTTAAAAATCTTTTACATCATATGTTGCTACAAAATCTTTTCTTGATGCACATGATATTTTGTTTGACCTTGTATCGTTGTACTTCTTTAATTTCCATTGCTGTACACTTGTACAGATGAAGGAAGTAAAATGCTGAATGGTTGTAATAGTGGCTGATGTTTTGGCTGATTGCTAATATAAGTTTTTTTGTGAAAGAAAGATTGCGTAAATATTCCATAATAAACTCTAGCATCATCTTTAGTGTCCCAGTATATAACTGAATTGACAGTGCGTGGGAGTTTAGGCTCAACTGTATTCAGTATTTGTTGAAGGTTTATTTGCAATGTTATGTGTATTTTACTTTCTTTTTTGGTTATCTGGTAAGATAAGGCTCAATTTTGGTTCTCAAGTTGTTATGAGAATTTCTTGTTAAATTGTTGGAAGTTTGCTTCCTGTTTCTTCGTCATTATTATAAATTGGTGTCTTTGTGATTGTTTCTGTAGGAAGCTTTACGTGGTCTTTGCCAGGACCTGAATATTCCTTTTCAGCCTGCAATGCTCAAGTGAGAAACATGCATGAACTCTACTAGTCCTCTGTTCATATAGCTGTAGTGTTTTATGAAGGAGAATATTTTAGACATTTCATCTCATCAGACCCATGGATTTCAGATCGTTAGTTACTTACTTAAATTATTTGGCTATATATTATTTGATTCTCAAAAAATTACTGAAAATTTTCCATAAACAAGTGCTGTATAAGAGCACTCCCTTCAATTAGAATAATGTCTTTGGCCTTGCTTGGGAATTAGTTGATAGTGGATCATATTAGTCTTGTATATGCAGATGTTCCCTCTGTTTTATGCAAGTTGCTCAATACCATTAGTCTAGTTTTGTTATGAATTAAAGTTTAATGGATCTAGTTGCATTTAACTCTTACCAGATTGGCCTCTCAAGTTCAATTTTTATGCTTAAGGCTTGTAAATCCACCTCCAATCCCATCCTCCCCTTTGGCTTACTGCATATGATTTTCATATAAATAAAATGCACATGCATATTAATTTCTTTTTCTTTTGGGCTAATTTTGTGGTTTTGAGTTTATAGGTAGTCAAAATTTAAATAACTTTCTTTTTTCATCAGATGGAATGCTGGTCCAAAGAACATAGACGGTGTCTGGGCTCCATGGTGGTATGAAAGTGTGCATAAATCAACTGGTTTCAAAACAGAACACAGATATCCCAAGGTTTTGTTGACCTATTCTTTACTTATTGAAGGTTATAGAACTTGTGTGATTGTGTCGGTGTTTTCTTTTAAGGAATTGTAACATCAAAGTTCTGAAAGTTTAATGAAGGCAATCATTTGAGGGGTTGAAACGAGTGTCAAAAACTTGCTTCAATTTTTAACACAGATGATGAGTTATTTAACAATACAGATGGATCATTAGTTTCAACATGATAGCAGTTTCTAAAATTCCATTAACAATTTTGTAGTGCACTTCGAAAGAAAAACCCATAGGATTTTAGCATTAAATTTCCTCTTTCATTGAGTGGGACTCATGGGAGATAGGATAACTAAAAAGTTTGAGAATGAATTTTAGTTTCACTTCTTACATGGCTGGAGACGGAGGCTGATGTTAATTGTTATTGTTGTTAACCTTTTTTGGTGTTTCCTTTTCTTTTTGTAATTTATTTCTGCTTTCATGTATCAGACATTCCCTTCTCCTCTTTATGACTTGCTGGAACAATGTCTACCCTTCTACAACTTTCTCAAGCGTCGTCTTAAGCGGTCACATCCCCTTCTTAGCTCACCCTTGCCCCCTCCAAGTCTTCCTGTTCAAGCGAATGAAAAGTTACTTGCATGGGTTGGTGATGAGATTCTACCTCGTAATAGTGCGAAGGTAAATCGTGTTCTGCTTTGTAACACTTGGGGCTTTCGGGGATAGCTGCTTAGATATTAAATATATACATTTTGTTTGCGTGTTAACAATATAAGTGTAAACTGCCTGTTCTTGTATTATTGCCTCTTCAAGGTTTCAGTTCTAGACTCAGTGGTACAAGGAGGTGATTCTGTTTGGGAAGGACTCCGCATATACAAAGGAAAAATTTTCAAGCTTGAGGAGCATTTGAATAGGTCAGTACAGACAATTTACTTTTGAACTGATTTGGTAGTTACTATATTTTTCCAAATGATACATGGTGTCAATAGAGTTCTTTGAATGTATTAACATGCTTATATAAAGGGTGGAAGTCACTATATAAAACTGTGCTCAGATTAAGCCATGGTTGCCTGATTAGTATGTTGGTTTTTCTCTGTTTGGGGATCAGATTAATGAACATGGCTGTAGCTTGAAAACAGGTTTGGTGCTTGATCTAATTTGTTTCAGGAATCATATGTTGATTTCACAGAAGTAGACCATTAATTGCCTTCTTCCTTCTAGTTAGTTTTTTATATCAAGGAAGAGGACTGACGTTGGACTTGATCTTTTTGTTCAGTATGATAATTTTTTATTCATTGAATTGTATCTTTCTGGAGACTGTGTTGCTTCCTTGTTAGTTTTTTGACTTTATTATATCCATCAACCCTGTATCATGCCTTTAAAAAATATAATTCAATGAATCCCAGATGAGCAAAGTTGATCCCCCTTATTTCATTCCTGATTTTGTTCTTAAGCTTTTTGTAGGTAGAAATTTACTGTATTATTGTAACGTTGATACCTTCTATGTTTAATTTAGCAAATCCTAATTTTCATATGTTACATTGGTTATGTAGATATATGTTAGATTGATGGTAAATAGGCTGCTGTTATTGCTACTTTTTTCTTTTGTTTCCACCACTTCATGTAATATTTATACTTGTTTGACACACAAATTTTCTTCAGACTGTTTGACTCAGCAAAAGCCCTGGCTTTCAGCAATGTTCCAACACGTGAAGAGGTGAGGTGGCGGTGGCGGAATTATTTAAACATTCTCCAAGAGCCTTTTGTTTCTGTAGTTTTTTGCTTTCAATATCTGGCAATTTCACAGAATTTTTATAACAGGTCAAGGAAGCTATCTTCACCACCCTTATTAGGAATGGCATGTTTGATAATTCTCATATACGGCTAAGTTTAACTCGCGGCAAGAAGGTAATTTCTTTTTCTACTTCTTTAACCTTTTGTTGTGTAGATGTTTAAGTTGAGATAGTTTGTACACAACGTAGCTGTCAATTTTAGGATCATAGCTGCTAATCTTGTATGGAATGCTTTCTAGGATTGTAATCTTAGCAACTGTAGATGGGATACACTTTCAACCAACTTAGCACCTCTCTGTGGTGTAATTACGATTGCAATTGAGACATGGTGGTGTAATGTTTGAAAAGATTTTCCTTATACTTTTACTGCTTCCAAAGTTTAGGCTTGGCGGAATCAGATTTATATTGTCCAAAACTCTTAATTGACGTTAGATGCTCTGGTTCTTCTTTTGATGCACCTCTTTACTGAAGAAATACTGTTCTGTGGATTTGTGCAGGTGACTTCTGGAATGAGT
The DNA here is from genome assembly GCF_948465745.1 of Chenopodium album. Classification (NCBI taxonomy): domain Eukaryota; kingdom Viridiplantae; phylum Streptophyta; class Magnoliopsida; order Caryophyllales; family Amaranthaceae; genus Chenopodium; species Chenopodium album. The sequence goes on from NC_137855.1 coordinate 8,194,721, forward strand.
CCTGCTTTCAATCTTTATGGCTGCACCTTAATAGGTAGCTCTACTAGCTTGGTACTCTATTTTTGAAATTTGACTAGCTTTGACAAGTGTATGGAGAAGTCCATAGAGCAACCTAAAATTTTTGCCTCAACAATTAATAACATGAACCTGACTACTCCCTGTGCGTATCACCATGCTGAGCCTTGCATACTGAAATTAATATTTGCCTCATCCAACGTCAGAAGTGCTGTTGATAAGTGATGTCATGGCAGGAATCTTATAAAATTGTGATCCAAGTGTCAGTCTCTGGGCAGTTGTTCTGAGGTGTGCAATAGGTTTGATTGCCCTCTCTATCGCATAATAATTGTCACTCTTTTGAAAACTGTGTGAGCCAAAGTTTTAACATTTCAGGCAAGTAAGGAACTTTATGGCATAGAGAGAGTAGTACTCAGACCTCATGTTTGCTCACTACACTCATAGTAAGAGTAATTGGTCGCATTTTTTTGTATCAATAATGTTATGTTCATGAAACATTTATTTTATTTCTTGGTTCTTCTAAAGAATAAAGATTGTCTTTTAGACTGAGAGCCTTCAATGTGTAGCTTCCATTATCCAAAATTAAGGACTAATCATTTACTCTCTTTTTATCTTATTTTATTTTCGTAGTTCTTGCGGAATGGAAGCCACCTGTCTATGATAACACCAAGGGTGTAGTTTTAGTTACTGCTACAACCCGCCGCAATTCTCCAAATGTAAGACTTTAAAGTAGTTACTGCTTGAGTGTGTTTTGATATGAGCTTTGCTTATCCAGTTTACATGCATATTTTCGGCTTTGTGGTGGTAGGGTCTATGTTTCAAGTTATATGTTGCATTTACAACATGAGTATTATAGGCCTTTGTCATCCAGTGTGTAGAAGCAATATAAACTTGAACTGGATGATGATGGCAGCTCTGCTGATCAGTTTTGGCCCCAGCATTATTGACTGCTGAAGTGCTGAATAGTGAATACTCCTGCCAGTATACTGGTCCTCTAACACGTTCAATAAATAATTCTTTTCAGTTTTCATAATGAGCTCTTTTGGACAGGCATTTTTATTGTTTTGGTACTGGCTGTTAAGATTATTAGGTCCTCCTTTTCTGGTTCTATCATCATCATGGCTGTCTCTTTACTATGCAAACATGATATAAAAAAATTACAAGGTTATGCATGAAACTTCATGTTGTTGATTACTTTGTATTATTTTCAGGGCATTTAGGCCTTGTGATAAGTACATGTTCATGTATCTTCATCGATTGATTATGCAAGAGGTTTAAGATTTTTTTTTTTGAAACAGAGAGGTTTCAGGGCATTTAGGCCTTGTGATAAGTACATGTTCATGTATCTTCATCGATTGATTATGCAAGAGGTTTAAGATTTTTTTTTTTGAAACAGAGAGGTTTAAGATTTTAATTACTTGTTATTATATCTTTTTAAAGCTTTGCAAATCAACTAAATTATAAAATTAGATTATTCAATTTATAATGTATGTAAATGACAAACTTGGCTCATATATGCAAGTGTTTCAAGCTGATAGCAATGTATATACAATCTATGTGACCTTTCTATTTTATGGGACTTGCAGAATTTGGATTCAAAGATCCACCACAACAACCTGCTGAACAACATACTTGCAAAGGTAGTATCTTCTGTTTGCATGAATTGTGATAATTGTAGTTCTTCACCATTGATATCATCAAGATCCCGTATAATTCTCATAGAGCTTTTCTGCTGTTTTATAAATTTTGAGATTTATTTTTTCGTTGCTTGAGTTAGGGCTTACAAAATTGTTGATGGTTCTGAATCATTTTTCTTTCTTTCTAGATGTATAAGTTTAAGTAGCCCATTTTTTGATGCAGGTAGAAGGGAACAATGCAAATGCTGATGATGCCATAATGCTTGACAAAGATGGATATGTTTCTGAAACAAATGCAACGAATATTGTGAGATTGTTTTTTTTATCTATTTACTTTTTTTTTTTTTTTTTTTTTAAACTTCCATTCACCTTTAAAAAAAAAATAAAAAAAAATAAAATAAAAATTTATAGATAATTCTAAGTGGCGGCTCTTTGTGATGTCCCACACCTCTCTCACCCGAAAATGAAAGGAAGAAGGTTGTCCATTCACATGTGCGAGCAGACAAACAGTTCACAAAATTTCTCATATGTAATAACTTGTAATGTGGATCATATGGCTGTTCTATGCAAATTTTGGATGTGCGAATACTAAAAAAATTTCCGTCACCAAGATTAAATATGCATGTCCACCTGGATTAATAATAATAATTATTATTATTATTATGCTTTCTGGAGCACTCCTGGTTGCATATACGAAAAATTTTCCTGGGGAGCGCAGGAGTTTTAGTAATTCCAAAAGTTTTCACAACTCGTGATGGGTGTTCTCACCTATGCGTGCAGGCCTGCTGGGACTTACCAATCCCTCCTTCCTGGATGTGGCCCTTGCCTATGAAATAAAATGTCTACTTTTCTGGCTAAAGATGTACTTTTAAATGTTTATTTATGTTGAATTGTTAATACTTGATATACAGTCTGCTGTTCTATAAGCTTGTTTAAATTTCATCTTGCAGTTCATGGTGAAAAAAGGCAAAGTCTTAACACCCCATGCAGACTACTGTCTTCCTGGAATAACTCGAGCTACTGTAAGTCGTGTAATCCAATTTTCCATGTCAATCTCTGCACTTGCTTCCTAGTTTCATAGGCTTTATCTTTTCGTCAGTATTTTCTCTATAAATTGTAAAAATATTAATATATAGGATATAGTATTATCTCCATTCCTTTTTGGCAGTTACTGGTACGATGGATACACATATTTTCAGGAGAGGGCACCTGTAAGAAATAGATGGTTAGAGAGTATCTAATGGGTAGTTCATGTAAGGAAAAGTAGGAAACGAGAGTGTTATAACTTTTTACTGATAAAATGATTTGGGGCTTCTTCACTATTAGTAGATCAAGTTCAATTTCGAAAGAATACCTTGGGTGGATGGGTTGATAGACTTAAGTCTCAGGAGGTAATTTTTTTCCGGCTATAACCCAGTCATGTGTTTAATCATCATCCCTTTTATGTCTTTTTGGGGTTGTACTGAAGTTCGTTCTTGGGGTCCTCATGTTTATGTGAGGCATCTCGGTGGTATTTGGGGTGTCCTAATAATGGATCAGATTGATAAAATTGGTCCAAAACCCAAATTTGACTGATTTGCACCAATTTTCACAAGCATCTAAATAAAATATAACTATGGTCTTATGAATTTCAACTTTCAAGTCTTTACCGAAAGTTTTAGACAGTGTAGAAAAGCATGTCTAAAGTAGAAAAGTGTTATTGGGGGTCTGTGTTTCTGTAGGTTTTCAAAGTTAAAGGGGCATAAAGTAGGAGATGAAGTTTGCTTCCAATAATGTTGCAGCCAAGCCTAACACACTCTCACAATGCAACACATATATGATAGTCCTTATAACTACTCTTATAGGTGCTATTAGTTTACTACTTCCGCCATTTTTTGGTATTTGCATCACTTTGACCTGAGAGACTTTAATATCTTTAATTGCCTATTAGTAAAATTTTAAATTTGTAAAAAAACTTAAGTTATGAATATAGACATTGTAACTAATCCAACGATATATTACCTAGTAACATTTATTCATCTTATAACAGTAAAAAAAATTAAGTCAAAGAGTGTATGTGAGTAGTGCAAAAGTCAAAGTGTTGCAATTAAAATACGGAAGGAGTCCTACTGCTTACCTCCATGTTCTACTGTGCATATTAATTGGAAATTTGATGAATGTTCTTCATCCATATATACTGAGTGCACTGTGCATTCTAACTTTCTGAGGAGTGAGTGAGAGAACAACCCCCACCCCCCCACCCCCCGCAAACTACATTGCTATTATGTTTTACTTCACCTTTGTAAAATGTTAATATTCGACTTTTTATATGTATAGGTCATGGACCTTGTGGTGAAGGAAGGTTTTGTCTTAGAGGAGCGACGACTTAGTCTCTCAGAATTTCATACTGCAGATGAGGTCTTAATTTCTAGCTTACTGATCTTATGCTTCTTTTTTATTTATTTATTTTTAAAATTACTCTATATTTATTTTAATGATATTTTAATTTTCCGAATCATTTTAGAAATCAATTCCTCGTTGTCTCCCTTTCAAGATATGCACTTTATATAGCATCATTAAAATAAATAACATAGGATCTTACCATATTGATAGTATGCATTAAATAACATAGGATCATTATATAACCAAACACCCACTGCTTTCTTAGGTCATATGTTTTGATATTTAGTTTAAAGTGCTCTGACAGGATACTTAATACAATATGAATTTTCAACATTTCAAACGTTAAATAATCATAAAAAGGATATGACCAAAAAAAAAAAAAAATTATAAGTACAATCCATAGTTCTGATTAATTCCAAGCACCATTATTCAATTACAATCTATGAAGTACTTGATTAATGCAAATATAATCAGAAGGTTATCATTTGCAAAAGCTTTACCTTAATTGCTACCACTTAGCCCGTCAGTCATGTTATTAAAAACCAAAAACAAAAGCTAAGTAAAAATTTCACACCAAATATAATCTTGACAAAGTATTGTTAAGTCAAATTATTGCTCAATTGTAGACTAATAAAACCATGATCAGTCACATTATTATTACAAACAGAAAAAAAAAAAAAAAAAAGTAAAAAAACTATTAAACATACATGTGGGCGCAACTAAGTATTGAACCAAAAAGTATTTGAACCAAAAACAGTAAACTCATACTAAGGGTGAGGATTGTAGGGGCGGAAATTCTTTTTTTTTTTTTTTTTTTTTTTGGTTCAAATACTTTTTATTTTTATTTTATTTTAATATTTAACGTATGAAAAATTGAAAATTCATAGTATTAAGTATTATATTTGAGCACTTTAAATTAACTATCAAGAAATATGACCTAAGAAAGCAATGGGAGTATGGTAATTTAATGATGCTATGTCATAAAGTTGGATTTGGTTTATAGCCTCCGCATGAGACGGTTGTTGAAAATCTTTGTAGCAAACGGTGTTTTTTTGTCGCATAATCATGCCTTAAAATTTATATGTTGTGATAGAATCTCCAGTCATCTTTCTACTCATCCCGATTTGTGTTACCCTAGGGCATATCGGCCATATGGCAAATGTTTTAAATTTCATGGCTGTTAATGCATAAACCGTTTGTTATTTAGTAATCATCCAGAGCAGCGGATCTGGCGTTCAGTATAATCTTTATGCACTTAAATCCCGATGTATGCTTATTATGAAGCAAAATTTTTCTAATGTGGTGTCGATTAGGCCAAGAAGCTTATGAAGGCATTTTCTTATGTGTGGTTCTGAAAATGATATTATTTTGCTTGTTCTTCCTGATTCAGCCTTCTATGTCTGATTCAGTGGCTAATTTTTGTTGCAGGTGTGGACTACTGGAACTATGGGTGAACTTAGCCCTGTAAGTTTTGTCATGTGTGCACCATGAATTTATAAAGTTATTCGAGCCATGTTGTGTAAATTCTTTATGGGATATTTATTGTCAGGTTGTGAAGATTGATGGGCGTTTGATTGGAGAGGGGCAGGTAGGACCTGTGACACGAAGGTTGCAGAATGTATATCAAAAACTGACAGAAGAGACCGGGGTGCCTATACCCACCTATCAAAAATAATGATTACTTCTGCAAAAGGTATGCTAATATGCCGTCCTTGGTAAGATATTTTTACCTAGAACTTCTGATTGTGATTACTTTCGAAATTTTAAAGGAAAAATGAATAAGATTAATCTCAAGATTCTTAACTATTGGAGTTCTTATTTTAATCTCAACTATATTTTAACTCTGAATAATCCCATATATAATGACTTGTCACCTAAAGAGCAGGTAATTTTTTTCTAGCCATCTACTCTTTTTTCTTACTGCCTTTCTTTCTCTCTCCTTTTGTTTTCTTTTTTTCTTTGGCTGCTCTGAATCTCTAAACTTTCACTTTGTTATATTCACCATTCACCAAATCACCACAATTTTAAAAACATAGAATAAAAATTACCATTCACCATCTTCAACCCCAAAAAGAGCTAGTTCAATGTAATCAATTGTTTGGTTTTTGAATGATAAATTAGATGGGATAAATTTTGGTCATTTGGCTTGGCTGCAATCGAAATTTTGTTGCTAAGCTCTAATTCTTGTTTGGAGCATTAGGTTTGTGGGGTTTGTGGGATGGTTAATTCGGTTGAGTTGCTAACTTGCTACAAAGGTTTTGACTTTGTGGGACTGTTTTGATTGAGTTGGTGATTGTCACCAAGGTTTTGATTTTCCCACTTGAAGAATGTGTCTCCTTTTTAGTTTATATCCATCCACCAAATAAACCCATATACAGAGGATGGTGCATGCTAAGGCCATGACTCATGTTATGAAGTTCAGACTATGGTTAGGAGGGGTGTACTTCCGGCGGCAATGGAGGGGTGGTTATGTGGGTATTGATGATGGTGGCTTTGGTGTTGCAGCCTCAAAGAAGAAGGAAGAGTTCTAATTTTTCTATTTTTTTATATGAAAAGGAAAGTGTTAACAAAATGAATTAAAAAAAAAAAAGCAAGCCAATAAAAACTTGACATGTATCGTTTTAAACTTGTTTAACACTATTTTGAGAAGGGTACTCATGTAATTGGGATTATTTAGAGATAAAACGTAATTGAGATTAAAATTAGAACATCAATAGTTGGGGATTGGGATTATCCTTGTTAATTTTCCCAAATTTATTTATGAATTTTGCAATATCAAAGGCCAAGTTTGATCTGCTGGGCTCTCAAATCTCAACTAATGCCAGATTGAAATGATGCTAAGGAGCTTGACTCACAAACTGCAGGAATTGATAGCTTGATGATGAATATGAATTTCTTCAGAGCAAAGGTCAGATTCCCATTTAAAGGGCGAACGAAGTATGAAGCTGCACAAATATAAACAAGATCATCAAGGAAGGATCTATCCTGTTTGTCCATGTTTATAAACTCGATCAGTTAAGTTGTATTATAACAGATGCTAGTCGAATAAGAGCTATCCTGTTTGCCCATGTTTATAAACTGAGTTATTGTATTATAACAGATGCTAATCAAATTAGAGCTGCATCGATTCGAAGGAGTATCCTTGTTATGAAGTTTTATAACGCTATTAAATTAAATCAAGTAGCTTGTTCTCTTTGTGGCATCAACACTGTAACTGGAACCATGCAACAGTCCTGAATCCTGATAGCTTCATTCTTAATAAATTGCTTCAGCACTTAGTTCCCCAACCTATTAACCAAGTATTATGATTTTTTTCTTGATAGCGGGTTAGCCTCTCATTAGTTACCCCTGTGTTAACGCTCGTGTTGCAGCCGTTGTCAGCCGCCTACTACCTGTGGCTGCCTGGTTAATCGGTGAGCATATATCTATACAGCTCCAATTGCCAAATTAGCATTTGGGACAGATTTTTCTAATTTGTTTCTGTTCTGGAGGCTTAAGAACATTGTGGCTTGTTTCCAAAGCCCACACTTCTCTGTTGGCCAACTTTCTAAGCCAGGTATGAAGGTTTCAAAGCATCCGAGAGGCCCTTGCGCTTCTCAACCATGGATTGGTACTTGGTAGCAACCATTTATATCACATTCTTTTCATCATCCTACATTTAGAAATAAGGCATGATACATTATGTCTCCTATCATTTTCAAAAATGTGAAATTGAAATTTCATTTCTACACCTCTACCAATGACCTAAACCCTTTCCTTCTCATACTTGTGAACACACATCTACATTTTGCGTGTTTTTTATTTCTTTGGAACACCCATTTATCACAACAAGCATGACAACTATTTAGAGGCATAAGGAGTACACCATATATTCCGATATTCAAAAATTCTCAGCAAGTATGACAATTGTTTAGAGACAAAAGGAGTACACCATGTATTCCGATATACCAAAATTCTCAACAAAACAACAAATTTTCTTTTATTAGGCTTCATTTTTAAAGAATGTATCGAGCATTACATAACCGTATACAATCATGGCTCAATAAAAAAAATCTCAACTCTCCTCATCTTCAACACAATATCTTCATTATTATTACATCAATATACTACTTCTATGAACCGAATTTCATAACTTTAGGAGCAAACATCAACAATCTGTTCAAGGTGCTTGGCATGAACTTCCTAGCAAATAAGAAGCAAACATTGGTCTTCTTCCCATTATATTCGCAAGTGTACTTAGTCCTTAATTTCTCCAATAATTCAAGTGTAACACTAGGCCTCTGAAATTGACCAGGGTGCGGTCCATTTATAGACCAATCAACCCAAGTAACTGTCCTATTTGTATTTTCCTTCCCAAATTTGATGTGCACATAAGTAGGTATGTAGTGTTCGTCCCCATAACATGAGTTCTTGCAGTACTTTGCAAAGACAGGGTAGTATTTTCGGTCTGATATCACCTCAAGGGCTAGCTCGCGACTCATCTCAAACCATTGAGACCCTTTTCGCCATTGGGACAGTCTAATGTGAGGGTACATGTGGATGCTATAACGGCCTTGGCCTGTACCGCCTTTTTTGTCATAAACCTCAATGTAGCTCTTTTGGGAATTTATAAGGTAGGTGTATACTGTGGAGAAGTTGTACAATGGGATGCATGATTCCGAGAGGAGAACGAACCGTTGGTTCGAGTGGTCAAGGAGGGCATTGGCTAGTAGACGACGTTCAGCTTCAACCATGTTGAATTTTCCCCATTGCACCTCCTGATACAATTGATCAAAGCACAAATTATATATAATGAAGGTAGTTTAGTAACTTAGCTATAGTCATACACTCACACAAATGTACATAAATTTATGTCGACCAAGGGTCATGATTAATAAAATGGACACAAGAGCGTGCGAGTCAACTTTCTTAATACTTTATCATTTAAACCTTAAACCTTTAGCATTTTACTCGGATAACATGAAATTATTTCAAGAATGTGCATCAATTCACTTTGCTAATGGAGCCCACATTCTAACTTTCAATGACTGAATTCTGTTAAAAAGTGTGTTAGAATATTATATTTGAAATGAAGAAAGGAATGAACAAGCAAGGGAGGATTCTATGGACGACCAAAATTCCAAAGACAAACAGATGAAATTGCTTTTTTAGTTGTGCAAAAGAGTAGAACCTAAGCAAAGTACAAGAAAAAGTTTTTACCCCTTGATGAAAAATATATCTTTACATGCTAGAATATGCCAAAATTACCATAAACAAAAAGCTCCAAATTTATAACATACTTTCTCATCATTCTTTGGAGCATATATTCTAAACTTTGTCATGCAATAACCTATTTCAATTCCTTGTTGTACTTAGAATTCGCTTCATAAAGTCGATTATTGATAACTCTACACTATGATGTTAGTGTACTTGAGTCACAAGTCACGATGTCACAAGTGGGAGTGCCAATATTATTTTTGAGTTTTTGACGTGTTGAAAATTTGAAATTACTTTCATTTTAAACTAGTTAATTAAACCGATAGGTCCATAGGAGTCCATTGATGATAATGAGAATTTCCCATACTAATTATACTAACTTTCCAATAAAACGTGGAAAATCAGAAATTAATGCACGGATTTAAAAGCTTTCCTTAATAAATGCCCCTAATTTTCGACCATTTATTATGCAGCGTAAACAATAATGCTAGTGTACGAGTACAAACTTATGACTTTAATTTTCCAAATCAACATTAATTAAATCATTATTGCATGATCAATGTAATTAAATATATGTGTAACACCTTAGCTAATAAAATGCTGGGAAAATTTAAACGCTTAAACTCCAATTATATTTACAATTCATCATCACATTCATGCATTTGTATTCAATGCTCGACAGTTCACAATATTCTGACAATACACAAACTTAAGATATCCGATTTTGACTTTTATTGACTTGAATATGTGAATAAAGCAAAAGTAAATAATGTTACAACTAAAAAGAAACGAAAGAAAACAAAGAAAACAGTTAAAGAACAAGATCGAACTCGTACCTTGCTAGGAATTCTTCGGCCAAAAAACACAGAATCCTTTGAATAACTCTGATTATACAAAGGATTAGCATGCACGTAAATGGAGTACAAACCTTCATACCCGAGAAAGAACTTATCCCAAAGAGGAGCCAATGGCAACGCGCCACGTACTAAAAACAAGAACGCGATTTTTGGTTGTGGAATTATTCTTTGCATTAATTTCTTGTCATTTATTTTGGGCACCATTGAAGCCTTCCATAGCAATTCCTCATCCTCCATGTAATGGTGTGGCAATGCGAGTGGCGGTGATGGTGGTGGGGGTGGCCTGTCTTGCTCTAATTGTAGGGCCGGGGGCGGTGGTGGTGGCCGTGGTAGTAAAGAATCCTTTGTGGTGTTAAAGACTTTAACGGTGACAAAAAGATTACCAATATCGACCGGAAATATGTTACTAGGAGAAAAAGACGTACCAATAATTATGCCACAACCAAAAATAAGAATGTATGGAATTATGTTAATAAAATTGTGTAATAATTTGTTTGGTAGTGGTAGAAAAAGAGGTTTTTGTTGTTCTTGGTTTGGATTTTTCATGATTAATCTTGGTTTTGAAGAAAAAGAAAGAGAGAAATTATGACTATAAGATCAATGAAGACTAAAAAGAGTTCAACAAATAAAATAAAATAGTGGAATATAAAGGAAGAGGAGAAATATTATATAATAAGATAGTTATATTTTATCAAAGAAACTTGAGTTGGAGAGATTCTTGGGAAGAATTATTGATACATACATAATACAGTAAGACCTAGCTATTATAGGTTGATGATCTCTCAAAAATCTTGTATAATAAATCTTGTATTTATAATCTTGAATTTAATTATTACGTTTGTGAATTAGAAAAGGTTTATTTATAGCGCACTTATTTACAAGTAATGAAGTTTATAAAGTTGACTTATATTATGAGGAAGTGTAACGGAAATTTTGATTTCGTTATTATTCCTTAGGGCACACGCTCATACGGTCGATAGGGAGGACTAAAATAGAGTCCGATTTATATAGTTTCGGCTACACAAATAGAAGGCAAATTTTATCATTATATTCACGACCCTGCATCACTCCCTACGAGTCCTTAAATATGGGTTTTTTTTCCGTCAAAAAAATATATGGGTTTTATTTATTTATTTATTTTTATTTTAAATTTATTATGTTTGTGTTTGTCCTATCAATTTTTTAGTTGTTTTAATCTAATATATATATATATATATATATATATATATATATATATATATATATATATATATAAAGGGGAGTTTTTTTACGAGTTTTTAGAGAGCCACGTAGGATTTAATTTTTTTAAGAACGCCACGTAGGATTATAAATTTTGTTGTAGCCAATCAAATGAGAGATTATTAAATTTCTTTATAATTAAATGATTCAAATGCCAAGTAAGCAAAATTGGTGAATGAAATTTTTATGTTTAAACTAATTAAATATTATATATTATCTTTTGATATTAGGAATTTTATCCAAATATATAGCAAATTTTAGCACATTAATACAAAAAAAATAAAAAAAAATCAAACAAACCGTGCATCGCACGGGCTTCATCTAGTTTTATTATATACTAGATATAAGCCCGTGCGATGCACGGTTCTAGTAAATCTTTTTATTAATTTAAGATTTTTTATATGAAAATCATTTATTAGATATTTGAATAAAATTCCTAGTATCATAAGATAATTTTTTTTTTTTAATTTTAACACTACAGTTATCTTTCGTAGGTTTATTTATTTTAGGTGGCGCTTGAATTTAAAATCCCAAACCTTATTCTTTAATTTTGCTTAGGTGACAATTTAATTTTTTAATAAAAAATAAATGACAAATTATTTTATTTATTGGTTAAAATAAGGCCTTTGCAAATGCGTTTTTTTATATACTCGTTCTGTTTCAAAATGTTTTTTTAACTATTAAAAAAATTAGGGGGAATCTTCTAAATTTCTCTCTATATATAAGGAAAAACGTAGTGATATGAGATTTAGTTTTATTCGTTTCGATGAGTACATTATTAATATCTATTTTTTATAATATTTGCTAGGGAGGGATTAAAGATATTTACGATCAAAGATTTACATCCATATATGTAAAAAAGATAATTATTAGTTTATTAAATAATTTAAATTTTAATTGTTCACTATTCGTTATTTTTACCTAGGTGGCAAAATTCTTAAATCTTATTTGTCACTTTTTCTTAGGTGGAGAGTGAATTTTTAAATTATTCTAAAATAAATTATTAAACTAAAATTTCATTAGTTAAAATAATACCTTTTCTTATGCGGCTCGCCGAATGCTCCCGAAAAATGCCTACTTTATTTATATATGAAAGCCCGTGTGATGCACGGTTTTTTCATATATAAATCTCAAGAAAATATATTTTCGTATAGATTCTATGTTTTTTTAAAAAAAATTATTTGATTTATTTTACTATCTAATAGTAAAAAAACACATAATATTTTAATTAAAGTGTTATTGCCTATTACAAAAGTTTTTTTTTTTAAATGTAATTTATAATTCGATTTTTTTTTTTTATTTTTGTTTTGTATTTTATTGTGGTTGTTAATTATATGAAAACTGAATTTAAAAATATGAATAAATTTTAAATATGATATATTTCAAAAATAAATTTGTAAATGTGATATTTTATCTGTTACATATTAGGATAAAATCTTTAATATGAAACGATATTTTTTTTTATTTTTAAATAATTTAAATCCTAAATCATTATTCGTTGTTTTTTAAAAGATAAATATATTAAAAAATAATAAAATCATGTATACTATTTATTTCTATATAGATAGAATCACCAACTTCGTTCACACACATATCTCTTCCATCTAATCAAAATGGATAAATAAAACATGTTAGCAAAAATAAAATTTATATAAAATAATCTTTATAGTCTTATAAAAGAAATCAATATATATATTTACTGGAAGTGAAAAATTGTTGTGAAATTGATCTAAAAATTAAAATTGTACAAAATCAAATCTAGATCTATGCATTGAAATTTCATCATCATCCTCAATTGCCCGAATAATAATATTTTAAAAAATTAAATCATTATTTTGTTGTCACTTACAATGCGTGCGATATTGCTTCTTATTTGTAACGATTGAAAAGTATCTAATGGAGTAAACTTTTCTTTCAATTTATTTTGGATGAAAAGTTACAAAGTTGGCTTTAATTGAGGCATGAACGCAATCATCCTGTAATTAAAAATAAAAATTAAGTTAATTTGATGGCTTGATTATGCTACCTAAATCACAAAAAAATTGCTTTAATCATAAAATTAATTAATAAAAACTAAAAAGGTTTATAATGTAAATGATTTATAAAGATATCACCTCTTCGTACTTTGATTTTCCAATCATTTTTGAATGAATTTAATTCTCTGATTTAATTAGATATACATGTAAAAACAAAATTCAATAAACAAAACATAAACATATAATCATTAAGTTTTCCAAATAAACACAATGTAAACAATAATCACAAATATATACATTTAACACATGAATTTAAAAATTAAACTAAGAATTAAGCAACCATTGATGACCTAAAACGGACACAAAATTCGCTTGATTTGGTTTTGTATTGATATGAGATTTTATGTGTGTTGTAGAATGTGTCAATTTATAGTGGTAGGCATCACAAATTTTAATTTAATTACAATTAAAAAATAATTTTTATTTCTTATCATAAACACTATAAAGATTATCTTAGATATATAAATCCTATATCTAAAGATGATTTTTTTAAAAGATAAATTTTAGTTTTTTAAATAAATTAAATCCTCATAAATCATTATTCGTTGTTTTTACCTACGTGGCAAATTTCTTAAATCTCATTCGTCGTTTTTATTAAGGTGGCAAGTGAATTTTTTAATTCTAAAATAAAATAAAATTTTAAATTTTAATTGGTCAAAAATATACCTTTGCTTATGTGGCGCGCCGAATACTCTCCAATAATGCCTACTTTATTTATATATATTAGATTTGTGCATCAATATCTTAGATAGTTAGATTAAAAATTATAAAAAGATAAATTGAAATGAATCTAATAAAATCTCACATAATTATATAGATTTTTTTTATTATATTAATGTATAATAAGGTTCTTATATATGCAAATGAAATATTTCAAATTGGACAAATATAAAAGAAATAGAGGAATTTTCTCAAAAAAAAAAAAAAATGAAATAGAGGGATTAACTAAAGTCCGTTAACATTGACGGATCCTATCAAGGGGGCTTACCCGAGCTGTGGCCCATTCCATGCATGGATCAAATTATGTACATAGTATTAATTAATGTATTACACCTTATATTATAATTTGGAATTAATTTAAAAATGTACGATAAAATCACACATAAATCAGTGTATCTAACTCTATATTTCATTTATTTTTGCTGTAAACTTCTTATATGTAGCCCTAAGTGCTATTTATATAAATTTCATATAATTTTAAATTATTCCAATTTCTAACTTATTATAGCTTCAACGTATATTAAATATTTAAATAAAAATAGCTATAATTCTAATCATAAGTGTAACCCATTTTCCTTGTTAATAAATAACAAAACTCCCTATTGTTTAATCCTTATTAAAAAATTTAAATTGTTTTTTTTTTTTGGTTTGAGGGAAACGCATCGAGTGAATATTATTAATCAAGGGACAAAGCGTCTGAGAGTATATAAGGAGAAATTTTCGGAAGACAATGGTTAATGCAATGAAAACTCTACATGTCACTTCATTCTCAAAATTAACATCCCAAAATTAAATTTCCAACACTCTTAATATAAAAATTCCCTCAATTCAACAAAATTCCTCTATTAATTTTCCTAAAATTCATTGATGAACCAACAATTTGAACAACCTTAGGAGCTTAATATTCTTCTAACAATACGTACTCATTGAAAATTTTAGAATGACATTTACTAGTTCGAAGTTGGGAGCAATTTAAGGTACACTTGGTGTACAAAAGGAATCTTGTACACAAGTTTCCTATTGGTTGAATTGGAATATTCCTTTTATGTGGGCTAACTTCATTTTCATTTGAAATTCAAACTTGTTTTTTAAATTTTTAACTTTTTGAATTTCAAATTTTTCTATCCTTTTACCTACCCAAATTAATGTAGTATATAATCCCAAAAAAATAATTTTTTTTTCTCTCTCCTATAGTTTCCCCTCTAATGTATCTGGATAAATAACTGTTGAAGAACAATATACAAAAATGAGTTTCTGAATTTCAGCGTGAAACTAATTTGGTTAAAATGGCGTGAAACTAATTTCAGCGTGAAACAGTATTGTAGACACCAAATTGTGTCTCCCCAAAACCAAACCCAGTGATGAATGCCTTGCACGTTGTGTTATTATCGAATTAGGTGAAAGTGATTCGAAAGTCAAGTGATGCGGTTTAGTTTTAATTAAATTCTTTTCTCTCTGTTTTTGAAAATGACTTTATTTATTTGAAAACGTCCATTTCAGTTTATTTTGGTCCATAATAAGGGTCCAATAATGGTGTAGATGGATGGGGCTCGAAGAGACCTTTCCAACGATATATTATAAGCCCGATTCCGATGAATAATGAGGAAGTTATGGCCAAAATACTAAACTGGGCCCAGTTATTTATTTTAATACGGCCCAATGATCTAGAGGAGGGCCCAATATTAATTATTATTCCTAAAATTATTAGGATTAATTATAGTTTTCTAGAAGTTTCTAGAAAGTTCCTTTTAATTCTAATATTGTTAGATTTAATAATTAATTATCTTTAAAAGATTTTTATTTGGAATAAAATATTGTTTTGATTATCTTAAAAATACGTATTTTATCTTCTGTACGGATTCCGTAGATCAAGTTGATTAAAGATCGGATTCCGCGTGAAGAAAAACGCGCTAATACAGGCTGTCGCCAAACGACAAGTCTGTCGCCGCGCGACAGACCCTGTCGCCTCGCGACAGACATTGTCGCGTCGCGACAGAGTTAATTCCTGGCGACAGCGTGGAGTTTTATTCCTTATCAAATTCTATGTTTTTCTGGATTATTTTCATTATAAATAGGGTCCGAACTTCTGTTTTAATTCATCAACAATCAACTTTCATGATCTCTCATCAACTCTCATCTATTCTCCCAATCAATTCTCATCAACTCTCATCAAGAATTACTTAATTCTTAATTTCTCCCTCTCTTTTTCTAAACTAGCTTTTTACACACAATATTCCGCATTCACAAGACTTAGAGTCTCTTATCCAAGTTCGAAGTTGCCTTCGCCCTAGACGTGCAAGGTTGATAATTTCTGAGGGTTTGGTCCAAAACTAGTCTAAACTTTATTTAATTTGATTTTAATTTGATTCTTTAATTATTGTTTATTATTTTCATTGAAGTTTACTAACTTGTGTATTTTGTTATTAGAAAGAGGTACGAGGCTTCAAAGTATGTAATCTTATTACTCTCTTTCAATGTAGAAAGCATGTTTATTAATGTTTAATTTCTAGTATCATGTTAGGATGCTTATAATGCTTTCTAGTATCATGTTAGGATGTTATTTTATGCTTTCTAGTATCATGTTTAGGATGCCTTTATGCTTTCTAATATCATGTTAGTACCATGTTAGGTTTAAAGCTTTGATCTTTATTGCTTAGTGACATGCTAGGGATTGGTTATTAATCTTGTTAGTATCATGCCTAGGATCTTGCTATTATTATTAAGCTTTATTATGCCTTATCATGCTATTATCATCATTATTTATTATTGATTTATTATTATGTTGCTTGATGTATTTTTATCGTTATTGCTTGATCACACCTTTTATGATTGTTAAAGGGAATTTGTACTTGAAATCACGCTTAATAAGATAATTAATAATTTGGTTTAGGCTAATGTGATTTTAACTCAAGTGATCGCCAATAATAGTCTTATTTGTGAATTAATATTCAACCAACATAGATTAAACAGGTTGGTTCAATATAATGTTTGTATGTTATTCGAAAAGCGCACATGAATACGAGCAGAACAAAGTAGAGGCCTATTTTATAGGGCGGGTCCTTTCTTTTGTAGATTGGATTCGTACCCTCATCCCCGGACCCTGTTTGGTTCAAGACCTTATGGAGTAGTTGATGGTCCTTTTGGATTGTCTTTTGGGTTTACAAGTTCCTAAAACTTGTTGGCGACTCTTTTTGCTCTTTTTCTTTCCCTTTGGAACGCCACCGTACTTTAGTGTATGATCACAGTGGGGTTCAAGTTTGGGGTTATCGTAATGCTTGAAATATTCCCTACAAGTATACAAATCTACTGGTGGTGCGATATGTAGTCGGTTAAATTGCGAACGCCGTGGGTGAATGTGTTGCCGGTGAAGAACCTATCGGCATCGGTGAATTTTTTGTAATGTTCATGTAGATTCCGGCCCGTCGCGGTGTGGCTTACAATTATTAAAATGAATTGTAGTGATTATATATTTGAAGAATAAACTAATTTGAATGAAATTTTGGTGGAGGTGTGAAAAACAAAAACAAATTTAGAATTATTAGCTGTATAATTGGTTAAAGATTATGTTTTACAATTCACCTAAAACAAACGATCCGGAATTTGATTCGATTCCAATAGAACGATTTGTTGGGATGCTCATACAAACATTGTAATATATAGTTTTTTTTCCCACAAAATGAACGTGCTGATACCCCTTAGTCCAATGGTTAACTTTGAAAGCTACATGTGCATACATCAAACCACTGTTCGAACACTGTGACGGCATAAATTGTATTTTTTTTTTCTGGTTTTAATTTTTAACTTTACAGAATCATATCTAATTTTAAAATATCAGAATAACATAAAAGTTAGTGAAGGAAACAATGTTATACGTTTATCTTTTATTTAGTTTTTAATTATTTTATGTTAGTGAAGGAAACAATGCTATACGTTTAGATATAAATTATTTATATTTAATAACTATTTTATTAGTATTTAAAAAAAACTATTTTATTAAAAAAAAAAGTATGTTAATAAGTTAAAATTTTTACTAATTTGATAAACATAAAAAGAGAACTTATTCAACTAATAATACATATTAATATGTAATCCAGTGAATGTGCTGATACCCCCCTAGTCCTATGGTGTAGAAATTATCAAAATGTTGTATTATTCAAATCCATTTAATGTTCGAACCTTGCGACCATGATAAAATCATCTTTTTTTTTCTGTCCCCTAAAAACATTTTTTATTTTAAAGAATCATTCTTCTTTTAATGAAATCTTGTTTGATAAACGTGTCACTATGAGATCTCCGTACAACATGTTTAAAATTCTTGTACACACTATAATTTGAAATGAATTAATAAAATTAATGGTATGTATTGTGGAATATGTGGACCAGACTTCCAACCGCCATCACCTCCCAATCCACTTTGCCCTTTTTTCCCCTATTACACATTTTTTTTTCTCTTTCTTAGATCCATTTTTAGTACATGCATTTTAAAGATCAGAATGGCATGTTCAAATTCCATGAGGTGTACAATTTGGCATGGTGGGAAGCTTGTATATTATCCTAAGTTGAAGTACAAAGATGGAGAACACCTTGTTGTTAACAAAACATAATTTTTTTTTATTTCTGTGAAGGGAACAAAGATATACTTTTAGATGTATAACTAATCTTTAATAACTATTTTTTTTCTAAAAAAAATATTTTCCAATGGTCTAATAAACAAACCCCTTGAGTTATGATGGATAGTCATCTTGTGTTCGAATCTTGTGGAGGTATAAAAGAAACACATTTTGCTTTTTATTTTTTATAAATTTTCATTTTAAGTATCATTTTTGTATTTAAAAAATCATAACTAATTGTTATTAATATAATATTAAGGAAATCGTATTTGTATATATAAAGTCAAAACATACACCATATTTCAAAGTGAAAAAAAAAATCAAAAAACTCTTTTTATTTTAAATGTTTTGCACGTAAATTATTTGTACACTAGGCGAAAAAAGGGGTTGGCCACCGGTTCAAAACCCCCCTTTGCCACCGGTTTTGAACCGGTGGCCAGTGGAGGGGTGGCAAAACCTAGGACAAAAGGCCACCGGTTCAAAACCGGTGGCAAAATTAAGTATTGCCACCGGTTAACCGGTGGCAATAGTCGTTCCCGCAATATTTTTTTTTGTTTTAACAACTATTGCCACCGGTTAACCGGTGGCAATGAACAAATATATATATATATATATTTTTTTTTTGTTTTTTTTACTTGAAATATAACTGAACAATCAAATCAAAAAAAAAAAATGACAGCATCTAAATATAAATCGAACAATATCATTCAATTTAATCGAAAAATTACAACATTTAATTTAAAAAAAAAATTCCAATATAATCCAACAATTATTACATCAAATAAATTAGTAAAAAATTACAATATAAATCATAAAAAATTACAACATCAAAATCACAAAAACCCCATACAACATCTAAATCAAAATCTTGATTCTTCACTTTCACATCCAAATCAATATACCTGCATCAATTAAAACAAAAATATAAATTGGATAATAATAAAAAAAAAAGAACACTAATCTCGGAATTAAAAAAAAAACAGAACACTAATCAGTTTAAATTAAGCTGATGAAAAAAAAACAAACACTAATCTTGGAATTAAAAAAAAAAAATAAATAAAGAACACTAATCAGTTTTTTAAAACCCAGAAAAAAATCCAAAAAAAAAACGATAAATATCCTAAAAAACACAGAAATCATAAATTATTAAAATTAAAAAAAAAATTGCGAAAAAAAAACCCAAAAATCATGCATGTACCTATAAACTGTCGAAAATCAATCACAATTAAACGCAAATCAATCAAACCCGGCAAATCAATTAAACCCAAAACTTTCGAAAATCAATTAAACCCAGAAATTTCAAAAATCAATTAAATCCAGAAATTTCGAAAATCAATTAAACCCAGAAATTTCGAAATCAATTTCGAACAATATTACAACAATCAAATCCATAAAAATCAAGGCATTTACCTGTAGATCCATAAACATGCACAAATCAAGGCGAAAAGTGGTGTTGATGATGTAGATCTGTCGGTGTTGTTGATGTTGGTGTTGCTGGTGTGGTGGTGGCGTGGTGGTGATTTCGTGGGTTGATGGTGGCGAAGGAGGAGAACGGACGAGAGGGAACAGAGAGGACGAGAGGGAACACAGAGAGGACGAGAGGGAACAGAGAGGACGAGAGGGAACAGAGAAGGAGGAGAGGGAAGAGATGAGAGAGAAAGAGAAGGAGGAGAGGATGAAGGAGAAGAGGAGTTGAGGTCGAAAGAGAAGGAGGAGATCAGAGGTGGATGTTTGGTTGAGGAGAGAGGATGGAGAGAGGAGAGAGGATGGAGGAAACGGCTGGGAGAACAAAATGGTAGGGTTTGGGTATATAAAGGGCCGATTTTTTTTTTTTTTAATATACTTAGTTATTGCCACCGGTTCAAAACCGGTGGCCTTTCACATTTTTGCCACGGGTTTGGTTGAACCGGTGGCAATAACTCTTTGCCTCATCCTGCCACTAATTTTTGCCACGGGTTTTCAAAAACCGGTGGCCAATGAGCGTTGTATTTTTCAATTTTTCTACTAGTGGTATAATGTGTCCAATCAATTATTTATGGGCATAAGCCAGGAAATTTAGTCTAACAGATAGACTATAAAAATTAATTTGTTTTCATCCAATGTATGTGTTGATACCCCTTAGTCTAGTAATAAACAAACCCCTTGAATGACTATGAATAGTCGTCCTGTGTTCGAATCTTATGGAGGTATAATGAAAAACGTTTTGATCTTTTATTTTTTATAAATTTTCATTTTAAGTATCATTTTGGTATTTAAAAACTCAAAAATAATTAATATTAATTTTAAAGGAATCATATTTGTATTTGTAAAATCAAAACTTAAACCGTATTTCAAAGTCATGAAACTTATTGGAACTTTGTAACACCTTATCAAACTTATTATACCTTATTGAACTTATCAGACCTTACTAAACTAATTTGAACTTATTGTTCCTTATTGGACCTTATTAGTACAAGTATCCATCATTCGGATTAAAATTCGAAATTTAATCAAATCAAAACTGAATTATTAATTCGGAGCGGATTCGAACTTTAAATCGAATTGGATTGGATTGAATTTTTTTGAAAATTCGGACGTTCGAATTGGATTGGATTGACCTTGTTTGAATCCAAAAAAACCGAAATAAATTAAATATGAAATCATTAGTTTATGAATAAGTATTGTTAATATAATCATGCTAAACTATTATTATAATTATTACCATTTATCATGTAACCTACTTACGTTTTCAATACTTTTATTAATCGTGTACAACTATACTTTTAAGAATTAATTTTTTATTATTTTATTTTAATTTTTATTTTCGCAATAGGCCCAAAATATTTGAAACGTATTTTAATTTGCACTCTCATATCGAATCCAAATAATCGAATTTTAAATCGGTTTGAATTAGAGTGGATTTGGTGAGGAATTCAGACCGGGTTGGATTTTATAATTGAAAATTAAAATTATTTCGGATCGGATTGGATTTGGGATAAATTCAAACCAAAAACCGAATGGACACCCCTACTAATTAGACCTTATTATTAGACTTGATTAGAACTTATTGAAATTTATTAGACCTTATTTAACTTAATGTAACTTATTAAACCTTATTTAACTTATTATTGGATCATGGACCTTATTATAACTGATCAGAACTTATTAGACCTAAAACTTATTTTTATCAGGTGACGAGAACAAGCCCTTAGTGAATGACGGTGTGCAATTGAAATAGTTTTAAATTTGACCGCCTATCAAAATATCTCACTTTGATTAATATATTTAAGATTGAAAAATGAATTCAGGATCCTAACACATTTATTAATATCAAATCATATTTCAATTTCTCGTATATATTCTAGGCTATAATTTGAAAATGAATTCTTATTTTAGTAGCATCATTTTTCAATTCTTTTTAGCCCTTCACTAATGTTATATTTTTACCCCTTCTTGACTTATATGCGGAGTATTTAAATGATGAATTCATGTTAATATCTCTTACCATTTTAACTTTTGTTTCTTCCTTTACAATAAAGTGTGCGTACAATAGACTTTGTATTTTATTATCTAAATATTTTTAACAATAGAGCCCTAATTAATTTCATTAGTATAATTTTCAATTTTAATTCAGCTATTCCTAGTTTACTTTTAGTCCACCGTGACTTATTTTAATATTACTTATAATAAGAATTATTAAATATTTATACTAGTCAAGTATATTAGTTTTTAAGATAACAATATAATAAATTTTGCATTGTTAGTCTTATAAACTATAATGGTCATGAGATCAAATATTCAATACATTCATTTTATTTATATTTTTATTGTATGTAGTCGATATTGAACGAAACAAGATGCAGAGTCAAGTGGTGCCATAGACTTGTTTTTATATTATATTTCTTGGTATCAAGTTACTAATAAAAGTATTCACTGAATATATGTTTAGTATCAGTAGACGAATGAATTTATCAAATTTTATTATATTGAAGGAGATGAAGAGAACTTTAAGTATGCGCTAATGGTGAAAAGGGAAATTACTTTTTCTCTCCTAATTACTATTTCCAAAGCTAAATGTCAGTGCCACATGAAATTTTACCACCATTAAGAGTTCATTGAATGGGAGTTTAGCGAAAATATTCCCTCATTTTTTCAGTAAAATTTTAAATGTTAAGTAATCATTTTTGGTTTTATAGAATCATAACTAACAAAAGAAATGAACGAATCATTTATGTTGTACAAAAATCGAAATTAACAAACATATTTGTTCGAACTCTATGACAGTACATTGGTTTGATAACTTTCCAATTTTATGTAATCATATTTGTTTTTAATATATCAAAATAACAAAGTCATATTTTTTTAAAATTTCTTTTAAGGGAATAAATTTATACTTTTATGTGTAACTCTCTATATATAATAAAAAAGGACCTATAAATAATCTTTAATTTTTATTTTTTATTAAATCAAATCTACACATTGCTCTTAAATAAGTATTTTATTTGTCTAAAAAAAGTATTTTTTAAGTAACAATTTTTCAAATTTAAGAAATTTTAAAAGATAACCACTTCATTTAATACCCAACTTACAATAAATGTAACCTATGTTGATGGATATGATGCGAAACATACAAAAACGATTATATTAATTCCCAAATAACTTATATAAATAGTTCATTTTAGTGGATGTTTTTTAATATGATAAATTTAATATATACATGTTTGATTTCAAACTCAACTTAATAAATTGAAACTTACTTAGTAATGGATAACATATATAAATTTAATATTTATAAGTGCGCGTGTTGATACCCCATGACTTGGTTGGTCAATGCTTTCCTATTGTAAACAAGTGATTCATGTTCGATTCTTCACTATACCAGAACTTTAGATCAAATCAAAACTGAATAATTATTAATTCAGATCGGATCCAAACTTTAAATCGAATCGGATCGGATCGGATCGGTTTGAATTTTTTTGAAAATTCGGACGTTCGAATGGGATGGTATTGACCTTGTTTGAATCCAAAAAACCGAAATAAATTAAATGTGAAACCGTTAGTTTATAAATAAGTATTGTTAATATAATCATGCTAAACTATTATTATAATTATTACTATTTATCATGCAACCTATTTACGTTTTCAATACTTCTATTAATCGTGTACAACTATACTTTTAATAAATAATTTTTTATATTATTGTATTTTAATTTTTATTATCGCATTAGGCCCAAAATATATGCAATGTATTTTAATTTGCACTCTCGTAACGAATCCAAATAATCGAATTTTAAATCTGTTTGAATCGGATTGGATTTGGTGAGGAAATCAGATCAGGTTGGATTTGATAATTGAAAATCGAAATTTATTTCGGATCGGATTGGATTTAGGCTAAATTCAAACCAAAAACCGAATGTACACTCCTACTTATTATTAGACCTTATTATTAGACTTGATTAGAACTTATTGAAATTTATTAGACCTTATTTAACTTAATGTAACTTATTAGACCTTATTTAACTTATTGGACATTATTATAACTTATCTGAACTAATCTGAACTTATTAGACCTAAAAATTATTTTTATAAGGCGAAGAGAACAAACCCTTAACGAATGACGGTGTGCAATTGAAATAGTTTTAAATTTGACCGCCTATTAAAATATCTCACTTTGATTAATATATTTAAGTTTTTTTTTTGGTTGTAACACATTATTAAACCAAACAACAACATACAATAATCATCATAATATATTAATAAGCGTATTATTACCATTTAAGGAATCATATTGTCTTTAATAGAATCATCCAATATATTTGACATAAATATAAATAGTACAAATAAATAAATAATACGATAATATATGTGCTGATACCCCTTGGTGTAGTTGTGAATGCTTTCCTATTATGTATAAGTGATCCGTGTTCGAATTCAAACTACTCCATTTTTTTTTTGGGTTTTATTTTTAGTTTTCATTTACATAATATCCATAAATACTAATGTTTCCAATTTTAAATTAGACTTTTAAATACCAATGATACTAATTATCAATAAAACAATTCGAATCATGATTAATTTAAATTCAATATACCAATTATTATTTATTTTGTTTGCATTTTATATTTCATTCACCTATTACCCATAAATAGTAACGTCCTAATATAAATTAGTACTTTTAAATACTAATGTTATGAATCGTCAATAAAACAGTTCGAGGTCTGGTTTCTTTAAATCTGAAATTATGAAACTCCTACTACATACCCAAAACCTTTCCGCATTTCTGAGCATCAAATTCCATAAAACAACATCTTTCCGAATTTAAACAGCATCAAAATGATATTAACAGGATCAGTTTAAATATTGGCTTATTGATTCATATCTAATTCATACAAAAACAAACATTTTCTCAAAGACATACATATGGCAAAACCTTGTAAATTCTTCACCGCTTGCAAATTAAAATACATACCCACAGCCGGAGTACGACTGACTTGTTCTTCTCCGTTTGACCAATTATGAGAATCATGTTCATTTATATTGTTATTAACCTCAACCTTAAATCTCTTCATTACTAATGTTAGTAACCTCAGCTTCTTCATTAATAATCGAATGGCATGCATTGTTGCTTCTTCTTCTGTTACATCGTTTGATTCGATCTACATCTCCGATTAAGCTAATCACATCGTTTATCACTTCATTAAGATTAATGTTCAAACGAGGGGACATGTTTTTGCATTCCATTTCACTGCCACAATGTCAAACACACTACTGTTATTTATTTCAGATTCAACAAAATAAAAAAAGATACTATAAAATTATATTTTATTTTAATATTGACAAAATGATCCTACGTATAAAAAACAGATGCTATAAAATTATTGACAGCAAATAAACCTCGATTCAATTTAACAATTGCTTCCATTACAATGGAACCCAGAAAACTCCTTCAATTAAATAACATCTCACAAGAAACAAAACCAAAGACAACATACAAATCAATCTATTAATCTTAACGATTTACCCTTTCAATTCAATCTTTATAAAAACCTAATTTTTACCCAAAAATCATCTACTTCAAAATCAAACAATGAAAACCCTAAATTATCAAAATCATCAAATTAGGAATTTTAAACGAAATAATTCAGCAACTAACAAGATTACTTGCGAATATTTGTAACTGATTGACGAAATTAATATCCACACTTGAATAATTTCTTCACAATTCTTCCCTTATTCAAATTGGATGTGTTCTTCGCCAAGGAATTTTGGGGGAAAAGATGAAATTTTGGGGGAGAAGATGGGAAATTTTGATGCTTAATTGGGAAATTAATGGTGTATTATCCATTAATTGTTGCCGCCCACTGAAAATTTTGCCGCTCACCTTCCTCACAATGGCGCCTAGGCTGAAAATTTTGGCGCTCATCTTTCCCTCTTCTTTTTTTCCCTTTCCCTCTTCTTTTTTTAGTTTCCATTATTACATTGATGAGTTGGCGTTTTTTTATTGGTGGTGTACAAAAGGAATCTTGTACACTTAGTGTACCCCTAGCCTTTTACTTCGAAGTTTGAAATTTTAGGATGACATTTGTCAATTCGAGGAGTATATGAAATGAGTTCAAACCAAATTGGTATGAGTTAAAGCCAAATTGGTTAGATTTGGTACAACTTACTAGCCTATACTTGTCTTTTAAGGAAAATGGAGGAGTTTATGATGATCAATTGAGCTCCCTTTATTGAGGAGTTTAACTTAGCCGTTAACTATTCAACACTTTTTATTGGGCTTTGGGCTTCTCTGATGCAACGTAACTATGACTCAACGTTATTTGAGCTTTTAACTACTCTGTTGGTAGGCTTAGCTGTTTTCAAGGATAATTGGGCACAAGTCCTGGAACCTGGATCCGCAAGTTACTTTATACTTCCTCCATTTTTAAATACTTGTAACAAATTTTTTTTTTTTTTTGAAGATATTTAAGAAAAAATTGGGTCTAACATGATTTAATGCACTTAAAATGGGATTGAAAGAATTGTTATGAGTTCAATTTAGTGGGTCATGAGTTTTAAATAAAATTAATAATATACTTTTTATTGAAAAAAAAAACTTTTCATTTATTATGTGTTGTCAGTTGTTAGTATTGTAACATTTTCATTCTAAAAGTGGAGGAAATATTTTTTTTTTTTTTTAAAAAAAAGAACTACTGTATATATTTTATTTCTTTTTTTTTTGAAGGAAAAATCAATATTTATCTATACTCCCTTTATGTTTCACTTTTTCCACTATTATCAATTATGCATGCACACAAATTTAAACATATCTATATTTAGATTCCTAAGATTAAAATTTTATATAGATTGATTTTCTGAAATTAAAAATTCAATGTCATTATTTTTTTTTTTTTTAAAAAAAAAACAATTTTGTTAGCATAACCTAACATAGAAAAACACGTATAAAGTGATTAGGAAGTAGAATACACAATTCAAGGGTGAATTGTGTCATGCTTTTATCACAAAATTAGAAGTGTGGTCGGCACGATATGACATTGACACAAATTTTTATGCCATGCTTTTTTACCCCAAACTAATAATAATTTGTCATTAACACACCCTTTGTGAAATTAAGACAATAACGAAACCTTATGAAAAAAATCCGCCCACAATAGGATAACACACTTGTACGTAAAGTTCTTAATAATGTTAGCGGAATAGCTTATGAGTACCAAGTCTCCATCGCGAGTACCCCTATAGAGAGTGAATGTGGTTAGAAATCCATAATCGAATCCGACCAGGTGACTACAAAGACTGACTATTGGATATCACCATATCAACGTTTTCCTCAAAGGCTAGGCCTTGATGCTCCCGTGGTCTTGAACAATGGTTACCCTTTTTCCAAAAAGTAAATCACCTTTACCCTATCATTGTCGAGTCTAAATACAGGCAAATTCATGCATTTCTTCTCTTATCATGTCGTCTTTCAATTACTAGGACATTCCTTTTGAAGTATAATTATTCTCTGATAATGTTTTTCTAGTTTTGTTTATGATAAAGCAAAGCTAATAATCACAAGCAAAATTCCATCATACTTCTATAATAATTTCTATCATTATTCGATGTTACTTTCATTACTTCAAATCACTAACTGTTTTTTATCTATCATTTTTCCTCTTGTTTGATCAAATAAAGTTCACTAACTTCAATTTATGTCCCTTCAATCTAACTTTTAACTACTTTTCACCTTATAATAAACTTATTAAAGCTAAGCTATTAGTCACCAAAAAAGACAGCATGTGCCCAAAAATGTCTCTATTCTATTATTCTTTCTATATACTTGTATTTACTACTTACATTTGTTTATGAAAGATCTTATGTAATTATTTTTTGGCAAATTCATTTTACCCTCTAACCCACTTACCTATAATATTTACACATTTTCACTAATTCTCTATTACATAATGAATTTTTTTTCATACACTCACTAATTTTTTACAATGTATATCTTACTTTAACGACATTTCTTACGTACATTCACTCAGCACATCAACACTTTACATACTCTCCTATTTTCTTAACATCTGTGTGCGAGTAGTAAATGTTTTTGTTTAATTTGAAAGGGAAAATACACAATTACAATTAGGTCTATCTACTTTCTCTCAAGGCCGGCTAAGACCTAATTGTCAATAAAAAGTTCTATTTGATGACTGTCACTTTTGGATCCCAATGAGGCAACATAATCTGCAACCCTATTATCTTCTTTAACTAATAGATTTGTCTTGATAGAAAGTTTTTTTTTAGGTAGATAAGATTGTTCTATTGGACTAAAACCTCTCACAAGTTAAACCGACAGTACCGAGTTTGCAAGCTAGATACTTTGAGAGTAAGGGGGGAAGGGGTAAGGAAGATTTCTATTTTTAAAGTGCTTCCAGTGGAGATTGAACCCAAAACATGAAGATTGATGGTAAGATAAAATAAAATTACTGGGAGTATTATAATATTAAACTTATATTTTTGGGGCCTATGATGGATGTAACATTATAAATCTAGATCAACCCCCCTTTAGATCATATTATAAAAGAACAAAATATGCATATGAATTATAATAACTTTTTACCAATCAAGTCATTGTCAATATGTATGAAAGGAATCATTCAACCTCAAACAAAGAAACAAGCAGAAAAAAACAGAGTAAAAATAAAAAAGGAGTAGTCCTAGCGACTTTCTTCTTCTAAATAAAAAAGATGGAAGTCACTCCTATTTAGAGAAGGAACATAGATTTCCTCGCCTATGCAAATTTAGACCTACCTGTTCCAATAATGCATTTATAAAATGTTCATGTAAAAATAAAACTTTATGTATTAATGAGAATCAATCTTAATTTCATAAACTATGACACGAATCTTCTCGTAAAACACATGATCATCTAGCATGTAGTATTACATACATGTATAATACAGTAAGACTTTGTTGCTTTGCAATATAAATTATAGCATGGATTAAAGAACAATGATAAATGTTGTTTTGTTTTGTTGTGTTATGTTGTTTCTTAGAGTTTTACCCTTGTTCTCATAGTAACTGTGATCGCGCTTATCAAGTTGGTAAAATCAAGTTGTCCTAGAGTGCTCCAAATGAATTTGCTTTATTTGTAATTTTGGTGTGCCAAAATTAATTTCCTAGGAAATCGATTTTGACACACCCATAATTGATTTTAGCATAGAAAAATGTACTCTTACAAAAAAGTGTGCCAAAATCAATTGTGGTGTACCAAAATCATTTCCCTCTCTTTGATTAGTACTAATACGATGACATACTCGCATTTTTAGGTGATAAAATAATCTTAAAAGCAATTCCACCTCTGCATTCATTTTGAAACAATGGTACGGGTTTAGGGTTTAAAGAGTATGTAGCAAGTATTATTGAAACATTTATTTTATAAGAAAGTATACGTGTCACATGACACGTGCAGCTTCTCTCTAATGTTGGACCCATGTCAAATTGGACTATCTTTTCTTATGGTGCCAAGATGACTTTCTTATTGGCCTAATCCATGTCTAATTCTTAACAGTATACTCTGTACACTTTTCTCACACATTGCAATAGCCATTGAAAAACTCAATTTTGAGTATGAAATCTTCTAAACTTAATCATATTTACAAAGAAGAAATATTACAAAATAAAAAGTAAGTTGTTATATGGAAACATCTTTTTTGTCACAACAAATTATATTTGCAATACGTTAGGCCAAAGACAATATAACGAAACCACGCAAACATTGGTCCATGCCATTCAATTCCTCATCACTTTCACTTGGTGATGCGACATGGAATATAAGAACCTTTACTATTTTACATGGGACCAATAATAATTGTATTCAAACTATAAATGATGTTTTAATTTGAAATCAATTTTTCTTTTTTTGGTTATGGTCAATTCAATTTCATCTAGGAACAACTATAGGTACCAAATTATTCAAAAAAGACGTTTTTACCTTTGCCATGCATGTTACTTTTTTCATTTTTACAATAATGTTTACTTTTTGATTTGTGAAATCAGATCATATATTATAATTATATGCATGGTTTTCCTGACATTAATAGTACGTTACGTATAAGAACGCCACAAAAGAAATTAGATATTCCTATGTAAGAAGCTTTCGCTTAAAGCTGCTCATGTACTTTGGATAAATTTTGATGACTCATGTATGTACTTTGGAGGTTTCTTTTCTATAAAAAATGATCTCTTTGTTTGATTTACATCTTACTATGATAAAAAAAAAATATTAAAAAAAAAATCACTTTTAAGTATGAACAAATTAAAATTTGCTATGTTATCTTTTAGTACGAGTATAGAATTAGTATGCTACATAGAATCATAGAATAGCACTACTATGATAACAAATTATTTTAAATGTAAAATATGATATTATATCTATTTTTGAAAGTTCTTTATCGTTCCTATAGTATAAAAATCAAGATGAATACACTAACAATATATATACAGAATAAAAATAACAGATAAATATAAAATCTGTGAAGAACTAATGTTAATTAGTACTTCGTATTATTGTTAGCCATCATGTTACATCATCATCTCTTTAAAACCCTAAACCTCCTTAAAATTTAATCCTTATCCGACTTATAATGAAAAAATATCAACCCACAATTTTTTGAATACTTTATAGAATCTTCATCATCAATTAAGGAAAGCGATATCTTACATGAAATGAATGATTGATGATAATTAGAACATAGAAAGACGATGTCTTATAATATTTTGCCTCATGACCCATCTAATTAAAGCTATTGTTTTGTGATGGAAGTGTGACATATACAAATCAAAATCTCCAATAATGTAATTGTAGACGTAAAGGGATACACCAACTGTTATAACAAACAACTCGTACCAACAAAGTTACTCACTTTCTTTCTATCAACAACCACAAATTTCTCTAACAAAGATTCAATCCATTATTTTTTCTGACTTGCATTTATTTATGTAGGGCATCTATGATGTATAATATATGAATGATAAAGATGTATTTTTTGGGGACCATGGAATATATGAAATAGTTTAGAGGAAGTTCCTTAAGTTTTTTTTTTCAAACTTATTAAAAAATATAAGTATGTTGTTGCCAAATAAAGTTAGAAACAAGACTTGCCTTTGTTGCCAATTGCCATTAGTTCTTGTTTCGGGTGAAAACAATGGGACCCTGCTGAAGGTCCGAAGATGTGGTGAAGACTGGGCTCGGTCCAAGTGATGTTGGGCCGAGGGTTTCCTGCACAGCAAACACACGTAAACTAGCCTCGGGGGTGTTGCCGAGGAAGGCCCCTCCGATGCTAAAGTCAGTACAATGTGTAGAGAGAGAAAGCTATGCAAGAGAATTAATTGCGTGAGGCTTTTGTGAATAAACGTACAAATGCCATATTGATTGCTTTTATACCTTTGCATATATGGGAGAAGTGGGCCTTGGCCCAATTAACTTGCTTTGTGGACTGATCTTGACTTTAGCACATATGGAGAGTTGAACCTTGACCTTTGGCTTTTAATTGGATCATTTAATGACTAGGCCCAATTGGACTAAATTGGACCCAAACAACTTGCCCCCCAGACCCGATTTGGAAGTATGACGGGTCGGGTTTAATTAATCAGAAAAAAGGAGGGAAGTAAATGATTTAATTAATCCAAAAAATTTGAATTTAAACCGCAATTAATGAAATAACGGCGGCTGGATGAATAATTGTGGAAGTTGGACGGATAATGGGTGGTTAATCATGGGAACGTGTGTTTAACGGTTACTTAGTAAGGTATTTAAGGGAAATTAAAGGCGCGGACTCCCAGAATTCCCGTTTCTGGAAATATAAACAAGAGAACCGTTTTCTCTCTCCTCACTTCTTCACAAACACGAACTCCGACTTGCGCAAAACCCTTGATTCCGCATCGAAACTTCCTTGAATCCCCGAGAATTAAGCTTAGAAACTGAAATTCGTCACTACCAACTTGTAGATCGGCAAATTCCGCTTCAGATTAAGGTAATTTCCTTTGATTTTAGTTTATTTTTCTTCGAATTCGAACTCTTTCCCTTTTTTCGACATTTTCTTCGAAACTCGACAATGGTGAGAGGAGTCAGAGGTAGAGCCCGTGCTCCAAGAAGGGCAAGGAAAATTCCCGATCCTAGGAACAGGACTGGGACATGGAACGGACAAAGAGTGGGGCCTGACCCTGCTGAAGGGATCAGGGCGACTCCAATTTCTTCGGCGCCTCCTGAAGGAACGGAGGGGCCGAGCACTTCTGGACAGGACGAAGGTGTCCCTACTGTGCTTTGGGATGTCCTTCCTGGATTTACTGAGTGGGAGGATGCTGAGGTAGCCTCAGCTATGATAAAGAACTTCCCCTAGCATCTTGGTATACATCAGCTATGATAAAGAACTGCCCCTACTCAAACCGATATACATCAGCATGCCCTACTCAATCTGCTCGGCAAACCGATATACATCAGCATGCCGAGCAGATTGAGTTGCACTACGGCATTATGGAGGCCGATGGGTATTGGTGCCGAATGCCCCTAGCATCTGATAGAATCCATCGTCCACCCCCGGGGTATGTGGGGGTGTACACTAGACAGCTTCAGTATGGGCTGAGGTTCCCTTTGGATGAGTTCATCCGAGACATGCTCATCCATTACAAGATCTCCTTATGCCAGCTAACACCAGTCAGCATCCGAAGGGTGATGACTTACTTGTGGGTCTGTAAGTTTTTCAGATATACCCCAAATCTGCACTGCTTCAAGAAAGTCCATCGGCTGGTGCCGAATACTCAAAGTGGGCATGGACATCATGGTCCTGGGTGGTATCGGATTGAGTCCCGACCCCAGTACCTGACAATGTGGCCGAATGATTCTTCAGATAAAGACTGGAGAGGCCAATGGATCTGGGTTAGGGCACCCACATATCCAGACCACCCTTATGTCTTCAGCGCCCCCCGATACCTCTCCAACCCTGACCCAGAGATGCTCAACTTGGGTCCTTTTGAAAACGATGGCCAAGGAGACTTCAATCTCCATCAGGCCAGCATTTTTGGGAAGATGGATAACCCAGGGGGATCGGCCGATTGAAAACAATTCCAGCAACCTGGCTCCCAGACAACCATTATGTTTTCAAGGAGCATATGCTTGCTGCTGTCGACCTCAGCCGAAAGTTTAAAGATGGTAAGCTATTTCGGCTGGGGCCGAAGCCTTTTCTTTTTATTTTTTGCTTTTGCATTTATAACTTATCCAGCATTTTGATGTTGCTGAAATGACTTTTGCTCATTTTCTGCGTTCAGAGTTGAATGAGGTCACTGCCAGAATAGACTACGAGCGTCTCAGCGTTGACCAAGGGAGGACCATACTAACTCGGGCCCCCTCCATCACTAAGCCGAAGGATAGAGACGTTCATCTGGACTCGGCTCATTTCCAAATTGAAGCTTCTGCCCTCTATCAGCGGCAGAAACCTTGGTGGAAGAAGAGAGATCCCTGGTGCCAACTGTTGGACGAGGAACTCGAAGCTGCTCGTACAGCCGAAGAGGTTGCACGGGCCATCGAAGCTTGTGAAGGAGGAGAAGGCTCCTTCAAAGCAGCTGAAGAAGCAGCAGCAGCAGCTAGGGCTGCTGAGGAAGAAGACGAGGCTTTGCTGAAGACCTCGGTGAGTTCTCAAACTTAGCTTTTCAACTTCTTTTTTCTTCCCTTTTTTTTTACTCACATTCTTCCTGCCCCCCTGTCTTTTGTAGTTTGAAGAGAGCAAGAGACAAAGAGAAGGGAAAGCCCCTGCTCGTCCCGAAGATCAGATACAAGAAGAGTCTGAAGAATTAGACATGGACGAGCAACCTCTTCTCAAAAGAAGACGAATGATGGCCATCATTGGCCCTCACGATTTCCAGACGAGGCCGAGGCCCGTCGGCATTGAAATAAGAGAACCCGAGGAAGGCGGTGGATCGCCGAGGGTTCCTCAGCCACCACCTCAATCACCACCGAAGACCCCTTCACCACCTCTTGAGATGGAGGTGGATCAGAAAACTCCCGATTCGAAGGGAGGGGTCCAAGAAGAGGTTCAAGAGAGTGCTGCTGAGCACAATGCTGAAGATGCTGTGAAGCCCGATGCTGAGGGTTTCACAGCTGATATTGCAAGAGAGGTTGAGGCTTTCGTCCTCACCCCTAAAGAAGTAGATGTCATAATAATTGACTCTTCTGAGAAGGAGGAAGAAGCTCAGGAAGAAGCCGAGCCATCTAAGGCTCAAGAAGCTCCATCATCATCCTTTCCTTCTTTCCAGACGCTGCAGTCTGGAGAATTGGGCTTCTCGGCCCCCCGCATTCCACTTCCAGATCACATCTGGGATCTCATATGGGGCCAGAACCGAGAAGGTGCTGCAGCCTACTTCGGCAATTTTGCTGGCCTATCCGAAGTAGACAGGGCGAGGATCTGGTCGCTGAAGGCCACTGCTGGGATGGGCAAATCCAGTAGATCAGTTCCTGACCCAGCAAGATCTAATCAACTGCTGATGATGCAGGTAAATCTCTTTCCTTGCCTTTATCTTTTTTCAGTTCAGCTCTTCAGTTCAGTTTTTTTTTTACTGACTTGTGCCTGTGTTTCCAGTTTGTGCACAATCAGACTCTTATTGTAGAGCTGATAGATTCCCTACAAGATAGGGTTGATGCCGCTGAGTACGACAAGAAAGTGGCAGAGGAGGAGCTGAAGCTTGCTAAGCTGAAGCAAACAGCAGCTGAAGAAAAGCAGTAGAAGGGTGAAGAATACGAGAAGAAAGCTGCTGAGGCTGTTCAAACCTTCTGCGCTGCCATGGAAAAGGAAGTTTTTCCCCCACTGATAGAAGGGGAGAAATTCCTTTAGGAGCATATGGGAGTGGACATCTCCAAATTCAAAGCTGCCATTGAGAGCAGAATCAGAGAGGGAGCTGCTGCACAAGTCGAAGTGCAACAAAAGTTGGAAGCTCTTGAAGCCAGTAGAATGGCTGCTGAAGAGATGCTCCAAGCTCGAAATGTCCAACTCTCGAAAGCTGCTACTGCTGCTGGAGCTCTGAGAGTTAAGATCCAAGAGGTTGAGGATCAGCCGAGGGCCAAGAAAGATGAATTGACCCAGACTCAGACTGAAGCTTCCCAGGTTCAGCAAGAGCTGAACGAGCAGAAGGATTCCTCCTCCAAGCTCGCTGATGAGCTGAAGAAATCCAAGGAAGACTTGGAGGAGACAAAGAAGAAGTTGGCTGATGCTGAGGCTCTACTCAAGGTCCGTATCTACACCCAAGAAGAGTACGACATGGGTTTCAGAAACGGGTTCAGAGTATGCCGAAGAGTCTGCCTACACGCTGAGCCGAAGCTGGACTGGTCCAAATGTGCTGAATGGATCCAGGATCCCGAAGACCCTCACATGAAGTATCCAACTCCAAACGAAGCTAAAATCCTTGAGGCTGAAGAAGTCGAAGAAGAAGCTAAAAGAAAGGAGATGGAGGCTGAACAAAGGGAAAGGGAGGCTCAGCAGAGTGCAAAGCCTGCCTCTTCAGCTGCTGGGACTGAGGCTACCATGGGACCCAGTAATGCTGATCATTCTGATCCTCGGGCTGAAGCATAGGAACTCGGGCAGTCGTCTTCAGAATCTTGCGGTTCATCGTGCGCTCAACTTTAAACTTGCCGCTTCTGAATTTTTTGCCTTGTTTTTTGCTTCAGCTTGCCTTGATGTACAAACTGCTTTATTTGTTTTTGAATGTACCTCGGCTGCTGTAAATTTCCGCTTGTGGGCGGCTGCCGATGCTTTATTATGTCCTTTGAACTCTTGAACTTGTAGCTCGTTTTCCGAGCATTAATCTCATTTATCTGATGCGTTTTCTTCAATTACTTTGCCTTATTTTGAATGCTTTAGTGTTTCTGAACTTGAAGAATTTTTGCAAAAATTTGCTAAGTACAAAGCTCTCAGCTTGAAGAATTCTGCTGAAGATAAACTTGCACTGACAGTGCCTCTTGCCCCGCCCCCCCAGTAATCTGAAGACTCAAGTCTTTGGATTACTGAGTTGGGTTTCTTTGACTTTCAGACGAAGTTGAATAAAAATTTTTTAACAGTTGCTGTTATCCTTGATTTTCTGTCTATCTTTAAAAATGGATAACTGAAACACAAGGCCAACTGAAGGCAATGTTTCAGATAATGGCTTTCTGGGATACAAGGCTTAGTTAAGGCAATATCCCAGACTTGTCCATGGACTCATGTCTTTGGAGAACAAGTCTTACTGAAGTTTGACTTCAGCTGAAAGACCAGAGTTCTTTAAAAAGACGAGTTTGTCAGCAATCTGAAACCCAGTTACACAAAGGCGAAGGTTTCAGACGAGGCTGAATAAAAACCCTTAAAGAGTAGATAGAATAAAGAAAACTTAAAAGAATAAAAAGTTGCAAATAATTATAGAAATGGTGAAGGGGTCTTTCATTAATAATTCAAAATGTACTTACAAAGATTGTTCTGCCCCGAAGGGTTTACACATGATACTTCTTAAGTACATCAGCATTCCAGTGATTTTTCAGCTCAGTTCCATCTAACTGACAAAGTCGATATGTCCCTGGCTGAAGCTCATCATAAATTTCGTAGGGTCCCTCCCATGCAGCTGAGAGTTTCCCATGGATTCGACTTTTCTGAACTGCAGCAGCATTCCGGAGGACAAGGTCTCCAATTTTGAGAGGCCTTGCGTGGACCCTTCGGTTGTAAAATTTGCTAATTCTCTGCTTATAAGCAGCCATTCTGTCTCGGGCTGAGTCTCTTACTTCATCGAGGAAATTGAGGGATTCCTTCATAAGTTGCTCATTCTCAGCCGAGAAGTGGTGCATTCGCAAACTTTCGGAGCCGATTTCCACTGGAAGGACGACTTCGGCACCATACACCAGCTCAAAAGGTGAATAGCCCGTTGCCTCTTTTTCAGTTGTCCGAAGTGACCAGAAGGTTCCCGGAAGTTCCTCTATCCACTTGGACTTTCGATCTTCAACCCTTTTCTTCAAAGCATTGAGGATTTGTTTATTTGCAGCTTCGGCTTGGCCATTACTTTGTTATGACACACTGCTGAGTATGCCAATTTGATGCCGAACTGATCTGTGTACCGCCTCAGCGGCAAATTATCGAATTGCCTCCCATGATCGAAGACAAAAACCTTCGGAATACCGAAGCGGGTAATAATGTTCTGCCAGATAAATTTCCTGACAGTTTGCTCTGTGATATTCGAAGCTGCTTCAGCCTCAATCCATTTGCTGAAATAGTCGATGCCGACTATTAACCATCTTTTTTGGTAAGGTGCATATGGAAAGGGTCCCAAAATATTCAGCCCCCATTGGGCAAATGGAAGTGGATTAAGGATCGGCTGAAGGTCTCTAGCTGGCTGATGGATGACTGGTGCAAATTTTTGACATTTTTCACATTTTCGGACCAGCTCCTTAGCATCTGAGATCATGGTGGGCCAGTAATACCCGGCCCTCAATGCCTTGTGAGCTAGGGTCCTTCCCCCAATGTGGTTCCCACAGATGCCGAGGTGAATCTCTCGAAGGATGTAATCTGCATCTGTTGGACCCACACACTTCAACAATGGGGCTGAGAAGGACTTTTTCAAGACGATGAACCTTGAGCTGGTTCTCTTTAGTTTGGAGGCCAAAATTCTATCTTCGGGAATTTCTCCCCGAAGCTTGAAAGCTAGGATGGGGTCCATCCAGTTGGATTCTGGGTCAGCGCAGCACACTTCAGGTGCTTCGTCGACACTTCTTTCTCGGCGCACCTCCACATATACAGATCTGTTCAGCTCAGTGAGAGTTGAACTGGCAAGTTTGGAGAGTGCGTCGGCTTGAGCATTCTGACCCCTCGGGATCAGCTGAATTTCAAAAGTTCTCAGCTTTGCAATGACTGATTTGATCTTGGCAAGCTAGACTATCATGGAGGGCTCTTTGGCCTCGTAGCTGCCACCGATCTGATATGCAACTAGCTGAGAGTCTGTTTTCAGACATACATGCTCGGCTTCCAGAGAGATGCACAATTCTAGGCCAGCGATTTCTGCCTCATATTCAGCTTCGTTGTTCGAAGCCTTGAAAGAAAATTTGAGTGCATACTCAAAGGATTTGCCTTCGGGAGAGGTTATCACTACCCCTGCCCCCGAACCATTTACGGTGGAGGATCCATCCGTAAATACGGTCCAGATTTTCTTTTCATCGTCTAGCGTCTCCTGGTACAAGCATTTGGCCAGGAAGTCCGCTAGAGCT
Source organism: Chenopodium album (assembly GCF_948465745.1). Lineage (NCBI taxonomy): Eukaryota > Viridiplantae > Streptophyta > Magnoliopsida > Caryophyllales > Amaranthaceae > Chenopodium > Chenopodium album. Next base: position 8,233,139 of record NC_137855.1, read on the forward strand.
TGAGCCTTGATGGCTGCTCTCGGCTGGTAGCTGATGCTGAATTCGGTGAGCTCGAAAGCCCACTTGACTAGCCTACCAGATTTTTCAACTTTGCCGAGAACTTTTTCCAGCGGCTGATCAGTTTAGACCACTATCTGATGGCAATCAAAATAGGGCCTCAGCTTCCGAGCAGCTACCACTACTGCAAAGGCAACTTTCTCGAGTAGAGGGTAGCGAGTCTCGGCATCCGTCAGAGTGTGACTGACGAAGTAGATCGGTTGCTGAATTTTATTTTCTTCCCTCAGCAGCACTGCACTGATGGTGGCTGGGCTAACAGCCACGTACAAATACAAAGTTTCTCCCTCTACTGGGCTAGCCAGTGTTGGGAGCTGAGCCAGATGCTCCCGAAGCTGCTTGAAGGCTTCTTTTTTCTCTTCTTCCCAAACGAGCTCTTTTGTTTTTGGGAGTTTCAGGGCTTTGAAGATAGGTAACCCCTTGTCCGAAGCTCTGGAAATGAACCTCGAGAGGGCTGCCATTCTTCCGGTGAGCCGCTGAACGTCCCTCTTTGTTTTCGGCTCAGGAAGATCGAGCGCTGCTTTGACTTTGGAGGGATTGGCGTCAATCCCCCTCTTGCTGACCATGAACCCAAGGAATTTCCCTGACTTCACGCCGAAGGCACACTTCTTCGGATTCACCTTCATTTGGTGTTTTCTTAAGGTGGCGAAGGTTTCAGCCAGGTCCTTAACATGGTCTTCAGATTTTTTGCTCTTGACGATTGAATCGTCAACATAAACTTCCATGTTTCGGCTTTTTTGATCGGCAAAAACTTGATCCACCAGCCTTTGATAAGTTGCCCCCGTATTTTTCAATCCGAAGGGCACAAAATCACGTTGTACACTGAAGGAGCATCGATGACCAAAAATTCAGTCATGACGTTCCTAGCTGCTTCATCGCAGCCGATGGTGACAGGAAGCAGAACCTTCCCATCAGGATAAGTTGAAGCCCCATTGAATCCGGATACTGGATAGGATACCGGTGTGAGGTACTTGGGCTTCAGCTTGATTTGATTATACGCCTTTCGGAACAAAATATTTGCTCCGCTACCACCGTCAATTAGAACTTTGCTGACGTCGTGGTTGGCCACCGTGGCGATGATCACCAACGGGTCCTCGTGAGGGTACGTCACCCCCCGGCAGTCAGCGGCTGTGAACGTCATGTTCGGCACCGGTGACTGGGGTGGCTAAATGTCAACATGGTTCACCTGATGGGTCAAAGCCTTGAGGTGACGCTTGTGCTCCCTCCGAGAGCATGCTCCTCCCGAGATAACATGGATTGGAGGAAATTTTCCCTTCGCAGTTTTGCTGTTCTTTCGGGGGAAATCAATTTCTTGCCGAGAGTCCTTTTTCGGACTTCTCAGCCTCTTTTTTCTCGTTATGATCCGCGATATTTTTTCAAGTACCCCTTCCGAAGCATATCCTCGATTTGGTCCTTCAGCTGGATACACTCTTCAGTGTTGTGTCCCGGTGATTCATGGAACTCACACCACTGATTTTTATTTTTCCGCTGATACCACTCTAGGAGTGGTCTCGGCTTTCTGTAACTCTGCTCCTCCTTCGTCACGCTGTAAATCTTAGCGCGCGGAAGAGAGAGCGGAGTGTAAGATTCGTATCTGCCCACAAAAGGAGCAGATTTTTCTTTCTTCGACTCCTTGGCCGAAGATTGTTCCGAGGCTTTCGCCTTTCCCTTTGCCTTCTGGCCTTGGCCTTCAGACGAGGGTGTTTGTTTTTGTTTCCCTCCCCCAGATTGAGGTTGGGTTTTTGTTTTGTTCCACTCTTCAGCTCAGATAAACTTATCCGAAGCATTCAGTGCCTCCTCCAGGGTCCCGGGTGAATTCATGACCATGAAGTCGGAGAACGGTCTAGTTCTGAGACCGTGCTGAAGGGCAAAAACTGCCAGCCCTTGGTCCAGCTGAGAAATGCTGGACGACTCGTCGCTGAAGCGAGTTAGATAGTCTCGGAGGCTTTCAGCCTCCCCTTGCTGCAGACCCATGAGTTCTGCAGTAGTCGTCTCTCGGCGGTTTGCCGTAGAAAACTTGCTCTTGAACTTGGAGGACAGATCGTCCCACCCGGTTATTGAGCCTTCTTTTACTCCCTTGGAGATCCACGCTTGCGCGACCCCCTTGAGAGTGGTTGGAAAATATTTGCACCAAGTCGCTTCGGACCTGGGGCAAAGATGCATGTGTGCCTCGTACGAGGCAATATGGTCCTTCGGATCCGAAGTTCCATCATAAGTAATGTGCGACGGTATTTTAACCGTCGGCACATGGGCTTCCAGTATCCACTGCTCGAATGGAGAACTGGAAGGTAGCATCACGGCCTTTCCCTTGTTCCCAACCGAAGGGACCGCGCTCCGCCCTCTCAGAGAGGTAGAAGTGGTTTTTGTCCCTGGCTGGGAGGTCTGGGCCTCGGCTACAGGGTAGGAGAGGCGGCTGTGCACGCTCCGTTCCCTATCGCCGAGACGGTCATGAACGCTTCGACGAACAGTTTCTGGCCGAGAGGCAGAACTGCTGCTTTTGTGGGATCTACTCGTAGTGAGTTGAGTGGAAGGTTCCCTGAAGAAGTGAGAGTTCCTGTTTCTCTCCCTCTCGGTTCTCCAGGTGTCCTCCTCCCATTCGCCGAGCTCCTTGAAAGAGGAGGGTTTCCCCCCTCCTGGCCGAGGTTCCTCCGCTAATCCCTGGTTTGCGGAGGAGTCCGGTCGCGTGGGGCCGCATATTTTGGGCCTTCATGACTTCCATGAGGACCGCTAAGGCTCTCACTACTTCCTCCGAGTTGGGCCCCGTCAAGGGTGTCCTCGCCTGAGAGCGAGAGTGGGTGTGAATGCTCCGGGATTGACTCCGAGCATGAGATTGGGTCCTTTGAGTGGACCGGTTGTCCTCATTTGACCGAGGTGGACTCGGCGGATGATTGGACTGGATTAAAGGAGATTCGGATCTCTCCCTAGGCTCTCCATGAGAGTCGGGTCCCGCAGAGGGGCTCCGATCCCGAGGAGGAGATGGACTAGGAGTGGGGCGTTCTAAGGGACCCCCTCCTAGTGACTTTCGACGTTTTCTCAAAGGAGAAGCACCGTTACTCTTGTTCTTGCGATTCTTAGCCATCGGAACTAAGATTGAGGTAGAACTAATGAAATTGGCTTAAAGATTTTTTGAAAGTCTTCCCCACAGACGGCGCCAAATTGTTTCGGGTGAAAACAATGGGACCCTGCTGAAGGTCCGAAGATGTGGTGAAGACTGGGCTCGGTCCAAGTGATGTTGGGCCGAGGGTTTCCTGCACAGCAAACACACGTAAACTAGCCTCGGGGGTGTTGCCGAGGAAGGCCCCTCCGATGCTAAAGTCAGTACAATGTGTAGAGAGAGAAAGCTATGCAAGAGAATTAATTGCTTGAGGCTTTTTGTGAATAAACGTACAAATGCCATATTGATGGCTTTTATACCTTTGCATATATGAGAGAAGTGGGCCTTGGCCCAATTGACTTATTTTGTGGACTGATCTTGACTTTAGCACATATGGAGAGTTGAACCTTGACCTTGGGCTTTTAATTGGATCATTTAATGACTAGGCCCAATTGGACTAAATTGGACCCAAACAGTTCTCATTTGGGAATCTCTAATCTATTTCTTTTATTGGTCTTTCATGTCATACCAACCTCATACGTAGTACATGATCTCATTCCTCCTCTTAACAAAAGATGTTTGCATCATTAGATTTTTTTCCTCCCCATAATTTTTTATGCCTTCCATAACATGGTGTAATTGTGATAAATCATTATCTGTCTAATAAATTGATCTAGCTCTATTTTCTTGATGGAAACTAGAAATTATATTGATTATTATGAGAAGATATAGGCTTTGTTTAGAGTTAGTGACCAGTTGATTGAATGACCTATTAGTTGTTGGCCATTAGCTGGTACGGCTCACCTGGTTATATTAATTGGTTGTTTAACGATCATAGTAGTTTTTTGACCAAATTTAGGGTAGAATGAATTAAAGTCATTTTACGTACTATTATGTTCACAAACATCTTCCAAAAAACTCATTCAACCAACTTTCATAAGATAAACTTTTTTTTAATCAAACATCTCTTTCAGTCCTCTATCAACCAAACACTCAAATAGAGACGGAGGGAGTGATATAAATTATGGCATAACCTAAATTTAAAAAGTGTAAATCCTACTATTAAATATTTAATAACAGTAGGATTTAGGATTTAAGATCCCTCGATTGTGGCAATTGGGGCAATTGGAGAGAAAGAGAGGGAAAACTAAATAAACCAATTTAGTTTATAAACAAAATCTGTAATTTAATTTCTAGCAAAATAATGAAAGACATGCTTTAATTTCTTGCTTATAAATGACAAAATGCGACCATAAAATTAGCCACAAATTGCAATAATTAGGAAGTACAAACATTATACTAGCTAGTACATTATTAATCACAAGGAATTGAAAAAGATTAAAATGTTTAGATTGGTTGGAGAAATATAATTGGACAGCCAGCTAATAAGAGTACTGGCTTTTATAAAGAAACACATAAAGACTAATTAATCAACAGTTACAAATAAAATTAAAAAAAAAAAAAAAAATTCTAGCTAGCTAGCCTCTTCATTCTTGAATCCTACCTAGCAATTGGTACACTTCCCTTGCAATTTCATCCACTGAATTTAGCTTGCTCTCATCTTCTACCTGCAATCATATATCACAATTTTTATGAGATAATTAAACATCTATATTAGCACAATTTTTATCTAATTTTCCTAAATTAGCCTAGCATGCATGGTACTTTACTTAATTTTGTAGTACTTAATTATAGCTAGCTACTTAGACTTAATTAATTACATGCATCACATCGACCATGGTACATCTTTAGATATTAATCCTTATCCATTTTAAACAAGTATCACTAAAGAAATTCACCGAATAAAATTATCTATATGTAGAAATGTCGTGCATCTGACACAATTAGTACGTCTGTCAATCACACATTCAATTAAAGATTTAACATAGATCATATGCAAGAGTAACACCACAAGACTACATTTAATGTTAAGTATATTCAAGCGAAATTGATCCTACTACATATATAATTAAGGAATTGAATTATGATAGTTTTAGAAGAGTTAGAAGTCACAAACCTTGAGACTAAAAGAGTAAAGGACAACCCCATCATCAGCAGTGTTAACATTAAGATGTAGGATGGACAGCCTCAAACTGTGCAAGCCAGACACAAGCTTAGATAGCTGCTTAGGCGGACGCCTTAATCTTATCTTAAGGTGTGCGTGGCTCTCAACCATTGTCACCTCTACATCTGCGGACAACCCACCAGCACCACCACCACCTCGAACACTAGCATGATCAAGTTGTTGAGGGCTTGTTGCGTCGCTAGCCTTTGTTTGATCTTCATTATCAACATTGCTATTGCTAGAATATTGTGGAAAGGTGAAGAACTCTCCAAAGGGCATTGTAGATGAGCTACCGTTTGATTCGAGATTCTCTTTCATTTGCTTCTTTGCACTCAAATTTTGTACGTTATGTTCTAGCTCCTTTACAAAGTTGATTGCTGCTCCAACTATTGAAGCTTGGTCTCCCTTTAATATGTAAAATGAAAAGTAAAAGTAATGTTAGCTTTTACTTTTTACTGGCTTACACATTGCTTGCCTTTTATTCAAAATAGTTTTGTTCAAATTGATCCATTTTAGCAAGAGCTAGAGATCCCCTTGCCTTAATTACACAAGGGAAATTGGTAATTTCGATGTCAAAAATTGATTTTGGCACTTTTGATCATGAATTAACGAGAGCATATATAGTTTAAGGGATCAATTCCCCTTATAAAGATTTAGCATTGCATTTCCACATAATAAATTTTCCTCAAAATTTTAAAATATAATAATGTGCATGTCTTGTAAATTATAAAGTGAAATAAATTGATTAAGGTATAATTTTTAGTTAGATATAAGATTATGCAAGAATTATATATACTAAATCATGAACTTAATAGTGGATAAGGATCCAATTTTCTACGAAATGATGGTTGAAAATCAAATTCAAATTTTAAAAAACTTTTGTCTATAAAAGTTTTCCTCTTTATTTTAGGGAGATCAAAAGTAAGCAAACATTTCCCTCCCAAAAAAAAAAATTTGTATGAACTCGGTCTATTATTTGAAAATGAAAACATAATTGCTCCCATTGTAAGAATTAATATAGGGTTGACCATAAAAGGTAAGACGGAATACACACTTTAGTTAACGCTAGTCAATAGTGTATACCAGTCAAGAGATTTGGTTTTGCTATTGTACATCGATCTAGGAGAGAAATTATTCACCTCAGATGATCGATCATCACACGTTCAATTCACCACCCTAATAATCAACCTCGCTCATCTCATATAGTTTTACACGACATTAAATTATTTTTTATGTTCAAAAATAATTTTCACCATGATAATGAGTTTTTTACTAGCAACGTGACAATTATTAAAGGCAGTAGCTTTTTGTACACAAAAGGCTACACATAATTGACCTTCCATTCTCCTAGGGACAAGCCTCATGAGCTACGATGCCATAGTGTACATAAAAATAATCATAATGTGTATAGAATAAGTAGATAAAATTAAGAGAAAAAAAAAAAGAGAAAGAAAAAGATTATACATACCCTTTGAACATAAGACTCAGGCATCAAAGATCTAAGCACATTCAAGTACTCATTCATTTGCTTCCTTCTATTCCTCTCAACAGCAATGTGAGTCATCCTTTGATTCTCAATCTCCTCTTGGTTCTTCTTAGCTCTAGCACGACGTCGTTGCTTCGGTCTCATCACCATCTCCATAGAAACCCCATCATCATAACCCTCCACCCCCTTCGGCTCTTCGTCGGGGGATGAGGAGTTGGCCAACCTCCAACACTCATGATCATAACTATTCAAGGGTGGTAAATCACTAACAACACTAGAAGTAGGAGGAATAATACCATCATCATTAACTACTCCATGATTATGAGAATAATAATAAGAGTGCCAATCAAAATCTACTTGATTAGTATCATTATTATTATTAATCTCCACTAAGTAACAACTATCATTAACATTGTTACAATCATAAGAAAAAAAGGAATCATTATTATTGTAATTAGTATTGGTAATAATATTATTATTATTATCAAACCAAGGTTCTAATAATAAAGGGTAGAAATCTTTGTTGCCATTAATATGGCTAAAAAGGTCTTGTTGATAAACGGCTGCTTCTAGTGCCATCGCTATAAATTGGGTCGCCCCACCAAATGCAAAGCAAGCTCTTTATTTTTGGGCAACAAAAGGAAGTGGGTTGGCTATTAAGCTAGACTAAGGAAGATAATGTATCAAAGTTAATGTTTTTGTGCTTTCTTTAGAAACATTTTTGGGGGTTTTATAGGCCCTTTAATGTTCTACAGCATATATTGCACGTGAAATTCTTTGGCTGGTTGTTTTTTTAATATACTTTTTTTACAAGTAAAGGGTAAAATAGACTTCATTAGTGTTGTATAATAAGAAAGATTAGTGATGAGTGATTATGTGTGTAGGATTTGATTAGTTCATTGTTAGAAGGATATTTTTGGTATTCTCACGTCTTTTTCTTCAGTGTATGTTCTATTCACTTGAATTTCACCATAACTTGTTAGTCTAATTAATTAGCTAATTATTGGGTCAAAATATGTTTTTAACATATTTATTCAGTAAAAAATAGTTTATTATGTATGGATAATTGGATATATATTGGTTGCTTTTACTTTATTCTATTTTACTAGACAATTACTTTCCAATGGGTAAATATATGTTATTCATTAGAATCCAAGTCAGTTGAGTAATGACTTAGGGCTTGTTCTGATTGATTGAACAGAGCTGAACTGAACTGTATTGAACTAAACTGAACCGAACTTATTGGAGCTGAACTGAAATGAACGGAATATTTTATGAGAGAAGGAAATTAAGATAAGAACTGAACTGGACTCATTGGAACTAAACTGAACTGAAAATAAGCTGAAAAGAACAGGCCCTTAGTCTAAATTTGGATCTAGTTATCTACTAGTTTTATGTTTAGGGTACCAAATGTTTTTGCTTACCCCTAATTATTTCATCGTAGTTGTCAATAGTACTTGAATAGCCATTATCAATGCATCATAAACTTTACTTATGTGAGCTTATTGGTACGTCTTGATCTAATCAACCTATATAAGGATAAATATTTTTGGAGTGGTTGTAGTTAGGGACTTGCTTGCAATTTTAAATAATCCCTAGCTATTAGCTTGACCATTGGAGCAAAAATATGTAATTAGCTTAGTCAAGCAAATTTGCTTTGCCAAGCTAAGAGCAACTCCAATGACAAGTTAATTTGACAATTAGCTTGCCATGCCACATAAGCTTTTAAGCTAATTATCATTTTAGCTACATTTTGCTCCAATGGCTAGCTATTAGCTTAGTAGTAGGTGTTGGATAGAAAATACATGGAAATAGCTTAATTGGTGCAATGAACATTTTATTTTGGAAAGTTTAATTCTCAAGCAAATTAGCTTGGCAAAGCTAATTTGCTTAGCCAAGCTAATTGAATTTTCTAGCTCCAATGGTCAAGCTAGTAGCTAGGGAATTATTGAAATTGCAAGCAAGTCCCTAGCTACAACCATTGGAGTTGCTCTAAGTTGCTTGAAAAAAACTTGCCAAAAAGAAAATGCTAAAAGTCAATTAGTAATTAAGATAAAAATAGTGAATTGATAATTTAAATAGTAAGCTAATAGCTAGCCATTGGGGCTCAAACTAGCTACAAAGATAATTAGCTTGAAAGCTTAAGTGGCATGACAAGCTAATTTGATAATTAGCTTGACATTGAAGTTGCTCTAAGTGATTACGTACCAAAGTAGTTAGAAAGAAGAATAGAGTCTTATATTATATTATTTGATACTTCGTACTACGTATATATTAGTAAGAGATTAATGTAATTGTCACGTCTAGGGTTATGTCGAAGAAAATCAATTAGGGCTAGTGCTTCGTTCTCAGCCTTCCCTTTACTTTATCTAGTCTTCACAGAGCTATATACTTGTACTTCATCCAAAACAGTGAACAAGTTGCTAGCAAATAAATTGAAATTAAATCTCGTCAAGATATTGTCCTTTATAACTCTCTATATACAAATATAACAAAAATATAGCTTAGTACGGTTTGACTAGGGAAACTTTTATAGACAGTAGTGAACATCTAAACAAAATTGTTGAAATTAACAAGAGATCAAAACAAATTAACCTGCTACAGGGTAAACAAATAGATCAAGTATTGCAACTTGCAAATGCACAGTACCTGCTCCCTCAAAATTTATACAAGTACTTATTAAATAAATAACTCAGCATATATTTATATTTCAGCTTTATGAAGATTCCATGATAAATTATAAAAATATAACGTGTGTACCAGACAAATTGCTTAATTAAACTAGTAAAGACAAATTGGGAATGTTAAATAAGATGCTTAAAGAGCTAAAATGGGTGGTTAATTATTCTTGTTGTTCTAATTAGTTCTAATACTAATACAAAAGGCTAATCTTTACAAAATTCATGTTACAAATAAAATAATTAATTTAGAAATCTGTGGTATAATATATGATTAAACTCCCAAAATTTGGACAGTTTATGCAAGGTTGCGCCCACAGATTGGTCAAAGGTGGTGAAAAATAGTGCAAAAGTAAAGCAGCCAAAATTTGGTGGGACTGCTTTAGCCTGCAAAATGTTATACCCTAGGTGTTTTAAATCGGATTCATAAACCAATTTTATTATTGATATTGTTGGATAATTAATCATTGTAGGATAATTCAATTCCTTTTTAAGTATGGGGCCTGCATATAATGCTAATCAGTAAATATCGTTTATATAATACTATGTGTTTGGGTCCAATTTAATCCAATTGGGCCTAGTCATTAAATGATCCAATTAAAAGCCCAAGGTCAAGGTTCAACTCTCCAATTGTGCTAAAGTCAAGATCAGTCAACAATGTAAGTTAATTGGGCCAAGGCCCACTTCTCCCATATATGCAGAGGTATAAAAGCCATCAATATCTCATTTGTACATACATTCACACAAAGCCTCAAGCAATTAATTCTCTTGCATAGCTTTCTCTCTCTACACATTGTACTGACTTTAGCATCGGAGGGGCCTTCCTCGGCAACACCCCCGAGGCCAGTTTACGTGTGTTTGCTGTGCAGGAAACCCTCGGCCCAACATCACTTGGACCGGGCCCAGTCTTCACCACTTCATAGGACCTTCGGCAAGGTCCCATTGTTTTTACCCGAAACAATTTGGCGCCGTCTGTGGGGAAGACTTTCAAAAAATCTTTAAGTCAATTTCAATCGTTCTACCTCAATCTTAGTTCCAATGACTAAGAATCGCAAGAACAAGAGTAACGGTGTTTCTCCTTTGAGAAAACGCTGAAAGTCACTAGGAGGGGGTCCCTTAGAACGCCCCACTCCTAGTCCATCTCCTCCTCGGGATAGGAGTCCCTCCGCGGGACCCGACTCTCATGAGGAGCCTAGGGAGAGATCCGAATCTCCTATCATCCAGGCCAATCATCCACCGAGTCCACCTCGGTCAAATGAGGTCAACCGGTCCACTCAAAGGACCCAATCTCATGCCCGGAGTCAATCCCGGAGCATTCACACTCATTCTCGCTCTCAGCCGAGGACACCCTTGACGGGGCCCAACTCGGAGGAGGTGGTGAGAGCTATAGCGGTCCTCATGGAAGCCATGAAGGCCCAAAATATGCCGCCTCCACGCGACCGAACCCCTCCGCAAACCAGGAATCAGCGGAGGAACCTCGGCCAAGAGGGGGGAAACCCTCCTCTTTCAAGGAGCTCGGCGAATGGGAGGAGGACACCTGGAGAACCGAGAGGGAGAGAAACAGGAACTCTCACTTCTTCAGGGAGCCTTCCACTCAGCTCATTACGAGTAGAGCCCATAAAAGCAGCAGTTCTGCCTCTCGGCCAGAAACTGTTCGCCGAAGCGTTCACGACCGTCTCGGCGATAGGGAACGGAGCGTGCACAGCCGCCTCTCCTATCCTGTAGCCGAGGCCCAGACCTCCCAGCCAGGGACGAAAACCACTTCTACCTCTCTGAGAGGGCGGAGCGCGATCCCTTCGGCTGGGAATAAGGGCAAGGTCGTGATGCTGCCTTCCAGTTCTCCATTCGAGCAGTGGATACTGGAAGCCCATGTGCCGATGGTTAAAATCCCGTCGCACATTACTTATAATGGAACTTCGGATTCGAAGGACCATATTGCCTCATACGAGGCTCACATGCACCTTCGCCCCAGGTCCGAAGCGACTTGGTGCAAATATTTTCCTACCACTCTCAAGGGGGTCGCGCAAGCGTGGATCTCCAAGGGAGTGAAAGAGGGCTCAATCACCGGGTGGGATGATCTGTCCTCCAAATTTAAGAGCAAGTTTTCTACGGCAAATCGCCGGGAGAAGACTACTGCAGAGCTTATGGGTCTGTAGCAGGGGGAGGCTGAAAGCCTCCGAGACTATCTGACTCGCTTCAGCAACGAGTCATCCAGCATTTCTTAGCTGGACCAAGGGCTGGCAGTTTTCGCCCTTCAGCACGGTCTCAGAACTGGACCGTTCTCCGACTTCATGGTCATGAATTCACCCAGGACCTTGGAGGAGGCACTGAATGCTTCGGATAAGTTCATCCGAGCTGAAGAGTGGAACAAAACAAAAACCCAACCTCAATCTGGGGGAGGGAAACAAAAACAAGCACCCTCGTCTGAAGGCCAAGGCCAGAAGGCAAAGGGAAAGGCGAAAGCCTCGGAACAATCTTCGGCCAAGGAGTCGAAGAAAGAAAAATCTGCTCCTTTTGCGGGCAGATACGAATCTTACACTCCGCTCTCTCTTCCGCGCGCTAAGATTTACAGCGTAACGAAGGAGGAGCAGAGTTACAGGAAGTCGAGACCACTCCCAGAGTGGTATCAGCGGAAAAATAAGAATTAGTGGTGTGAGTTCCATGAATCACCGGGACACAACACTGAGGAATGTATCCAGCTGAAGGACAAAATTGAGGATATGGTCCGGAAGGGGTACTTGAAAAAATATATTGCGGATCACCACGAGAAAAAAGAGGCCGAGAAGTCCGAAAAAGACTCTCGGCAAGAAATTGACTTCCCCCGAAAGAACAACAAAACTGTGGAAGGAAAATTCCCTCCAATCCATGTTATTTCGGGAGGAGCATGCTCTCGGAGGGAGCACAAGCGTCACCTCAGGGCTCTGACCCATCAGGTGAACCATGCTGACATTCAGCCACCCCAGTCACCGGTGCCAAACACGTTCACAGCCGCTGACTGCCGGGGGGTGACGTACCCTCACGAGGACCCGTTGGTGATCATCGCCACGGTGGCTAACCATGACGTCAGCAAATTTCTAATTGACGGTGGTAGCGGAGCAAATATTTTGTTCCGAAAGGCCTACAATCAAATCAAGCTGAAGCCCAAGCACCTCACGCCGGTATCCTACCCAGTATCCGGATTTAATGGGGCTTCAACATATCCTGATGGGAAGGTTCTGCTTCCTGTCACCATCGGCTGCGATGAAGCAGCTAGGAACGTCATGACTGAATTTTTGGTCATCGACGCGCCTTCAGTGTACAACATGATTTTGGGGAGACCCATAATTCACGAGATCCAAGGGGTTGTCTCAACTTATCATCAGCTGATGATCTATGTTTCAGACGCTGGCTTCCCCGAAAGGATCCAAGGAAGCCAAAAGGAGGCCCGAAGGTGCAACTACCTCAAGCCATCCACTAGTCGCCCGGACGACGACGATGAGGATGAGGAGAAAGAAAAAGAAAGAGAGCCGAGCACAAAAAAGCCGAAAGGTCTAAGTGCTTCGGCCCAAGGTTCTGTGCCCAAAGAAAAAGGGCCAGAAAAAGAAAAGGCTAGCTCTTCATCTGAGCCGAAAGACTCAGAGAGCCAGCCGAAGAAGAAAAAGTCTGGGACGCCTGCTGATATAGACAGCAGACCAGATTGTGAAGAGTCCAGCCCATCAACAATGGACCTGGACCAACAAACTGAAACGGTTGAGTTGACCGAAGGAGATGCTGAGAAATGTGTAACAATCGGGATGGACCTCGATCCGAGCACCCGTTGTGAACTTATTCAACTCCTTCGGGACAACAGAGATGTGTTTGCTTTCTCGGCAGCTGATATGCCTGGGATAAGTCCAGACCTCATATCCCATAAGCTTAACGTCGACCCAACGTGTCGGCCAGTTAAGCAAAAGAAGCGGAATTACTCCGTAAATAAGAACCGAGACATCGCAACCGAGGTCAAAAAGTTGCTGGAGGCAGGCTTCATCGAGCCCTGTCAATATCCAGAATGGCTGGCAAATGTGGTGATGGTTCAGAAGGCCAATGGTACCTGGAGAATGTGCGTTGACTTCACGGACCTAAATAAGGCTTGTCCGAAGGATTTCTATCCCTTGCCGAGGATCGATCAGCTAGTCGACTCAACGAGTGGCCATGCCTTGCTTAGTTTCATGGACGCATTCTCGGGGTATCATCAGATCTTCATGCACCCCGATGACCGAGCAAAGACGGCATTCGTCACGAACGCCGGGGTGTACAATTATAAAATGAAGCTGAATCCGAAGAAGTGTGTCTTCGGCGTGAAGTCAGGGAAATTCCTTGGGTTCATGGTCAGCAAGAGGGGGATTGATGCCAATCCCTCCAAAGTCAAAGCAGCGCTCGATCTTCTTGAGCCGAAAACAAAGAGGGACGTTCAGCGGCTCACCGGAAGAATGGCAGCCCTCTCGAGGTTCATTTCCAGAGCTTCGGACAAGGGGTTACCTATCTTCAAAGCCCTGAAACTCCCAAAAACTAAAGAGCTCGTTTGGGAAGAAGAGCAAAAAGAAGCCTTCAAGCAGCTTCGGGAGCACTTGGCTCAACTCCCAACACTGGCTAGCCCAGTAGAGGGAGAAACTTTGTATCTGTACATGGCTGTCAGCCCAGCCACCATCAGTGCAGTGCTGCTGAGGGAAGAAAATAAAATTCAGCAACCGATCTACTTTGTCAGTCACACTCTGACGGATGCCGAGACTCGCTACCCTCTACTCGAGAAAGTTGCCTTTGCAGTAGTGGTAGCTGCTCGGAAGTTGAGGCCCTACTTTGATTGCCATCAGATAGTGGTCTTGACTGATCAGCCGCTGGAAAAAGTTCTCGGCAAAGTTGAAAAATCTAGTAGGTTGGCCAAGTGGGATTTCGAGCTCACCGAATTCAGCATCAGCTACCAACCGAGAGCAACCATCAAGGCTCAGGCTCTAGCGGACTTCCTGGCCGAGTGCTCGTACCAGGAGACGCTAGACGATGAAAAGAAAATCTGGACCGTTTTTACGGATGGATCCTCCACCATAAATGGTTCGGGGGCAGGGGTAGTGATAACCTCTCTCGAAGGCAAATCCTTTGAGTATGCACTCAAATTTTCTTTCAAGGCTTCGAACAACGAAGCTGAATATGAGGCAGCAATCGCTGGCCTAGAATTGTGCATCTCTATGGAAGCCGAGCATGTCTGCCTGAAAACAGACTCTCAGCTAGTTGCATATCAGATCGGTGGCAGCCACGAGGCCAAAGAGCCCTCCATGATAGCCTACCTTGCCAAGATCAAGTCAGTTATTGCAAAGCTGAGAACTTTTAAAGTTCAGCTGATCCCAAGGGGTCAGAATGCTCAAGCCGACGCACTCTCCAAACTTGCCAGTTCAACTCTCACTGAGCTGAACAAATCTGTATATGTGGAGGTGCACCAAGAAAGAAGTGTCGACGAAGCACCTGAAGTGTGCTGCGTTGACCCAGAATCCAGCTGGATGGACCCCATCCTAGCTTTCAAGCTTCGGGGAGAAATTCCTGAAGATAAAATTTTAGCCTCCAAACTGAAGAGAACCAGCTCAAGGTTCATCGTCTTCAGAGGGGAGCTCCTGAAAAAGTCCTTCTCAGCCCCATTGTTGAAGTGCGTGGGTCCAACAGATGCAGATTACATCCTTCGGGAGATTCACCTTGGCATCTGTGGGAACCACATTGGGGGAAGGACCCTAGCCCACAAGGCATTGAGGGCCGGGTATTACTGGCCCATCATGATCTCAGATGCTAAGGAGCTGGTCCGAAAATGTGAAAAATGTCAAAAATTTGCACCAGTCATCCATCAGCCAGCTAGAGACCTTCAGCCGATCCTTAATCCACTTCCGTTTGCCCAATGGGGGCTGGATATTTTGGGACCCTTTCTAGATGCACCTTACCAAAAAAGATGGTTAATAGTCGGCATCGACTATTTCAGCAAATGGATTGAGGCTGAAGCAGCTTCGAATATCACAGAGCAAACTGTCAGGAAATTTATCTGGCAGAACATTATTACCCGCTTCGGTATTCCGAAGGTTTTTGTCTTCGATCATGGGAGGCAATTTGATAATTTGCCGCTGAGGCGGTACACAGATCAGTTCGGCATCAAATTGGCATACTCAGCAGTGTGTCATCCACAAAGTAATGGCCAAGCCGAAGCTGCAAATAAACAAATCCTCAATGCTTTGAAGAAAAGGGTTGAAGATCAAAAGTCCAAGTGGAAAGAGGAACTTCCGGGAACCCTCTGGTCACTTCGGACAACTGAAAAAGAGGCAACGGGCTATTCATCTTTTGAGCTGGTGTATGGTGCCGAAGCCGTTCTTCCAGTGGAAATCGGCTCTGAAAGTTTACGAGTGCACCACTTCTCGGCTGAGAATGAGGAACTTATGAAGGAATCCCTCGATTTCCTCGATGAAGTAAGAGACTCAGCCCGAGACAGAATGGCTTCTTATAAGCAGAGAATCAGCAAATTTTACAACCGAAGGGTCCATGCAAGGCCTCTCAAAATCGGAGACCTTCTCCTTCGGAATGCTGCTGCAGTTCAGAAAGGCCGAATCCATGGGAAACTCTCGGCTGCATGGGAGGGACCCTACGAAATTTATGATGAGCTTCAGCCAGGGACATATCGACTTCGTCAGTTAGATGGAACTGAGCTGAAAAATCACTGGAATGCTGATGTACTTAAGAAATATCATGTGTAAACCCTTCGGGGCAGAACAATCTTTGTAAGTACATTTTGAATTATTAATGAAAGACTCCTCCTTCACCATTTCTATAATTATTTGCAACTTTTTATTCTTGTAAGTTTTCTTTATTCTATCTACTCTTTAAGGGTTTTTATTCAGCCTCGTCTGAAACCTTCGCCTTTGGGTAACTGGGTTTCAGATTGCTGACAAACTCGTCTTTTTAAAAAATTCTGGTCTTTCAGCCGAAGTCAAACTTCAGTAAGACTTGTTCTCCAAAGACATGAGTCCATGGACAAGTCTGGGATATTGCCTTAACTGAGCCCTGTATCCCAGAAAGCCATTATCTGAAACATTGCCTTCAGTTGGCCTTGTGTTTCAGATATCCATTTTTAAAGATAGACAGAAAATCAAGGATAACAACAACTATTAGAAATTTTTTATTCAGCTTCGTCTGAAAGTTAAAGAAACCCAACTCAGTAATCCAAAGACTTGAGTCTTCAGATTACTGGGGGGGCAAGAAGCACTATCAGTGCATGTAGACACCCATTTGTGTCTCCCCAAAACCAAACCCAGTGATGAATGCCTTGCACGTTGTGTTATTATCGAATTAGGTGAAAGTGATTCGAAAGTCAAATGTTGCGGTTTAGTTTTAATTAAATTCTTTTCTCTCTGTTTTTGAAAATGACTTTATTTATTTGAAAACGTCCAATCCAGTTTATTTTGGTCCATGATAAGGGTCCAATAATAGTGTAGTTGTATGGGGCTTGAAAAGACCTTTCCAACGATATATTATAAGCCCAATTCCGATGAATAATGAGGAAGTTATGGCCAAAATACTAAACTGGGTCTAAACCGGATTTTACCTACGACCCAATGATCATGAGGAGGGTCCAAAGGTTTAATCCTATTCCTAAACTAATTAGGTTTGATTAGAATCTTCTATAAGTTTCTAAAATATCTTAATTATCCTTTTTTTTAAAAGATAAGATCAAATGCCTTATATACGATAATGTTAATGTTAATATACCACTGCTATATACGATAATTTCTAAAGACTTAATTATGCCATGATGAAAAGTACTAGTGTTCCAACACAGAATCAAGGTGTGTCTTTAATAACGATAATAGGTCATCAACTCATGGGATCTAGATAGGATCCAGGTGAACATACATGTGTCACGAGTAGGGTTACGGGGCAAAAGTCTGCTCTCTCTCTCTCTCAAACACACACACACACACATCCAACCAGATCTAAGACCAAGTGACCTAACCTACCATCATTCTTGAAGATACCTCGATTCCATACCTGAAAATCTACAATACATCAAGAATTCAAGAGTCTAGATAGATTATTATACTCCATTCTGAATTAATTAGTCCTATCAATTTCTTTATAAATTCATTATATGGATTACTTGGAACTCACACACATTCTTATGAAACATGAAAACCTATTTGAGCAGTTGGAGCTCCTTTATGCATGACTCAAGACCTACCATCATCATCCTTGAAGACACCTCAATTCCATCCAAAACAACTAATACTAAACAAGAGTACAGATTATATTTAGTTTTTTCTAGTGGTAATTAATTTGTAGTAATTCATGCAATACTATTAAAATTGCGAAATAAAAATGCATTTAGGTTGTGGTGGGTGAGATGATAATGCATCCGCCCCCACAAAATTGCATAAATGAGAAATTTAGGATTGACAAAATTGTCAAAATCCCATGAATCTAATTAATTAAGAATGCAAACAAATATTGAATTTTGATAGAGTCGCTCAAATACTGCCCTTTAGAAATAGGAATAACACAACCACCAATTAGGCCTCTTTGGCTGTGTCCTTGCAAAACTAGGCTTTACATCATTTATTATCTATTTTATTTCAAATGTCGTTATTTGCATGTTATACCACAATTTATGGTCACCTAAGCCAAGTTATATCATGGTTTGAACTTTTTTTGTTTGCATTTGTATGTCCTCATGCTTTATTTTGGCTAATTTATGTATTGAAATTGATCAACTGTTAATATAAGTAGATGAGATTTCCTTTTCCGTTTGATTTGCTAAACTATAAATGATAAAAGTGAAAGTGTAAAACTTTACACTTATTCCTTGATAATTGGAAAATGACTTCTTGGAAATGCTCCCTCAATAACATTTGAACAACAGAAATGTTTATACGTATTATTCTAAGATATAGGAACGTTGCGGAAATAATAATGGCAATACGGGAGAGCACATGTGTAGAGCTATCTAATGGTTTAATTGTAAGGATTTGCTTGTAATACAAATAAAATACATATATAGCTACATGCTCAACATTGGAGAACAAAAAATAATTGAGCAACTTGAAAGCTATTGTAGCCCAAACAATCTACATGTTTGATTGAAAAAAAGACAAATAAACTTCATTCATATTGTAACATCTTTATAATATTTTTTTTAATATATTTTATTTTTGCAAACTACAAGAATACAAGATGATGTAGCTCAAATTGGAACTAACACTTTGTAACTAAAAGCAAGCTTTACAACATTGTAGTTTACCATTGGAGATGCTAACTATTTTCTACTTCCTCTGTTTTTTAATAGTTGCAACACACCTTTTATCACGCTTTTCAAGGAGGTGATTAGGTTAGGTAAACGAATTAATTATGCTATGAAATTTTAACCGTAGCAACTTATCCATTTCTTCTTATCAGTGGTAAAAATTTGTGATTTAATTTATCCGTTTACCAAGTCTAATATCTCCCTTAAAATGCGTGCCAAAGAGGTGTGTTGCAAGTAAATAAAAACGGAGGAAGTATTTGATTGTATTTAACTGGTATATATATATGCAACTAGGATCATATCATGTTACCCTATATCTCATCTCCCTGCTGCTTAATGTAAGGACTTGCTTATTTCAACTTATTGTCTTATTTTTATATTGAAACTCAGTAATTTCTTATTAAATCTTATCACTTTACTATGATACATGTTATGTAGTTTTTGAAGTCCGAAATCAATTAGTGCGAGTTCACAAATTTAGAAAATTTTACAACATGACATATACAGGATTACCCTTACGTCTATCCCATGAATCGGACCCCCTTACGTCCATTTTTTATAAATGATCATTAATTAGAAAACTATGTTGCAATAATGACCGAACTTTTTATATTTGGAAGAACTTGTTAATTAACGGCAAAGAATCCTCAATGTTGTACAAAAATCTGGTTATCAACCATTCAAAAGCTTATTACCAACCTTAAGTTACCCCACAAAAACATGCACTTTTATATTAATAATTTCTTGTAGTTAGTCAATCAAACCACCAACAGGAATGAAAAGCATATTCATACGAGAATTGTGTTGAGGGATGAGCCCACGACCGTTGTTTTGAAAGGTCTTTGATTAATACTCACTAGGGGGGCTACTTAACCTTCCGGATTTGGCTTGACTAATAATTCTTCGATTGGGATGGATGTTAATTATTGAATCATAGAATTGAAATCCATGTCAATTTTAGTCATAAGATGTTGAATAATAATACTCCTCTAGTTGTTTGTACACTTTTTCATTAATGGGCGAGTTGTGCGTACATAGATTGATTACATTTCTTGATGGTTGAATTAATCTTTTTTTCCCGATCAAGATATATGTATATATGCCACACTCCGCAGGACCACAGACGAACACATTTAATCCTGCAAATGGCATAATAGGTTGTTATTGATTAAAATTAGGTATGTTATGATTTCTAAACCGAATTAGGGTTATTAAATTAGGCCATCTTATGTATACCCTAGCCTTGTGGATCGATCTCCATTAAGTGGTATTGAGTATGCAATTATAGAACACTAAGCTGATTTTTATTTTTTTTTGTAAACCCTAAAACTAAAATCAAATTAGATATTAGATCAGGGCTCTTTGAAAACTCCTTTGGCACCAGGTTTGCTCTTTGTGCAAGTGCCCGATCATCGTGATTTCCCCATATCAGCATTCTAACTACATGTATATCACACGGTCACAACAATTACTGTATAGTTTGAGCCACTTGTTTCAGATGTAAGTTTACTCAAAACATATACTCGGTAATTATGCAAGACAATTACAAAGTCTCATGTTACTACTTGTATAGTTGTATGTATACTTTCTTTTACGATCAATAGTGTTTTAATTTTTTTTTTTTTTAAATTTGATTATGTATTTTGACCACATAAAACGTGTGACTAATTGTAACAGTAAGAAATTAAATTGAGCTGGAAGCCAGTTGGCAACTAATGTAAGTACACGTGGCAAAAAGATAAAGAAAGAAAGATTTGATGGGGGCACAATAGTACGGCTGCCCCTCGTGCAGGTACATAAATACACTATTAAAATGGTAGGTGGGATCGAACATATTTTTGGTATCACGTATTAGTCCATTATCTTTTTTGTTTTTTGTTTTTCGTCGTCAAAAATCAAAAAACAGCGGCGGCATTCCGAAACCGCTTATGTGTTGTGTCACATTAGCTGTTGTTGCTTCCTTTTACGGTGATAACACGGCAATTACTATCTAATGTGCGTGATTAACATGCGCTCCAACGGTTAATTCCACCAAATACAGTAGCTTTTTATAAATTTAACATTGATCATGTACTAATAAGGTGTTGATTTGGATGTTAATTTCTAACATACGAAGTATGTAGTAGTGTAGACGTGTAGTACTATATAAGTATGATAAGTTACAAGTTCAAATTCGATACTATAAAATATATAGAAATATAGATTATAGGAGCTTAGCTTGGACTTTAATTTGTTCTGATTGCTTTATCTATCATACTACAGAAGCTTGATCTCCTTCAAGCCATTCAATGTAAAGAAAATTCAATAATCAAGCTATGGGTTTGAATCTTTTCAATATCATGCTTGATTTCTAATCATTTTTTTATAAAAATGCAAAAGAGGGGCTCATTCGAATGTTTAAATGTTGTTTGCCTATTGGAAGAGTAATTACATGATTGAATGTGGTCAAAGTATACATTTTTAGATATACTTACGAAAGTGGAAGAAAAATAAAATATAGCTCACATAATTAATAAGTGTACAAGTTGCTACCGTCCCACCAATAAAAACATTAATAAAGTTTGATTTTGGAAAAGGGATAGTAGATTAGTAGTTACATATATATTGAAAAAATGCATATTAAATAAAAGACAATTACAAGAGTATTTAAAATTGAAGGATGTATATAACACATGAAGTAATATGATAATATATTAAGTATAAATTCAATTAGGAAGATTGTATGTCACTAAAGTAAAATGTTATGTCATGTCGCGTCATGCTTATTAGTGCAATTTGTAGTTTAGATACTATCCACAACCCAACATGTTAGATGCTAACTTGATGCCGGTTTTGACTTGCTTTTGGCTAGCAAACCCTAATAAAATCTACATACGCCACCACTAATATCACCCTTGCCCACTTCCAACAACCAACATGGTCACATTGTCTTTAACACCACCATAGCTAGTAGAGCAGAGATCCACAACTCTCGCTCCATCATCTCCAAACCACCTTCATCATATCATATATGCATGCATATATGTCCTTTGAACCTCTCTGCCCTCAATCCCTAGATCCGCCATTGCATGATTGCAACCACCATTAATTGGGTGTACGCCATTGCACTCGAGAGTTGAGAATACTCACCTTTAACTTCTATAAACCACATTTATCATGTGTTTGCCCTTAAAAAACATTGGAATATCTGGCCAGGATTATTACTATAAAGCACTTTAACTTAATCAAACACTTGGAAACTTTTTATTACATGTATATTTACAACTTGCACTTAACAAATTATTAAGAAGCTAGTTTTATTAAGTACTTTATACAATCTATCATTGTCATAATCATTTGAACTCATTTCTTTAGATAAACTATAAATAGCCAGGAAGGAATACCACGCCAAAGCATAACCTATTACACCTCTACAAAAACCCTTTAATTTGCTCATAATGGTTTAGTATATAAAATGTGTGGTTATAGAAAATTATACACATATTTGTCGGAAAGATCAATGTTCATTCCCATATTAATATGTTAGTCTACCCCAAATCATCTGCTTCACATATTTTCATAATCATAAATTCATAGATTATGATATTAGGTGGTAATGAACATGGATGAGGAAAACACAAGCTTGGGGGTTATATTGCATTGGGATTATAATGCATACTTTGCATTGGATCACTAGGATGCTACTTTGCTTGCCAGCTTACACTTCAATTCATTCTCATTATCACTATTTATAACTACGTATATACTATACTCCCTCCGGCCCTAAGTTACATTCCTACTTCTAGCATTTATTCCTCACATAATAGAGAAAAGTAGGAATGTAATTTATTCCTATCACGCACAATACTATACCAGGTCATACCTGGCATGCCCGTGCCATACTTCTTGATGAAGATATGGTGACCTTACTAACATTATAGCTACCAATATTGAATAGCGAGGTAATTTATCATTTGTTGCACCTTCACTTGTTGTCAAATTACTATAGAATATATATGTAAATAAATGTATGCTAGTTCTAATTTAGAAGAATCATCATTCAATCTTGTGCCACCTACATACAAGCATAAAAACAATCTCTATATGGAGCAAGAAAACCATAGTCATGTCATTT
Source organism: Chenopodium album (assembly GCF_948465745.1). Classification (NCBI taxonomy): domain Eukaryota; kingdom Viridiplantae; phylum Streptophyta; class Magnoliopsida; order Caryophyllales; family Amaranthaceae; genus Chenopodium; species Chenopodium album. Next base: position 8,255,907 of record NC_137855.1, read on the forward strand.
AAATTGATGTGATTCTAGAATAATAAACAGAATATCATTGTCACAATTTTCCACTACCTAACATATATAATCCATTTAAAATACAATAGTAAAATTAATTGTTAGGTTTAAATGAAGAAATAGGATTCGACAGACGGTGCAACATAAGTAGACTTTCTAATGTGTAAGATTAATATGAACACACATTAATTAGTAAAATTAGGTTTAATATACATTCATTGAACTAAGATATTTAGAATGCATAATTATGTCTAAGAGTAATATGTTAATTGTAGTTTAGTAAGAAATATAAATCTTATAGTTGTACTGCATTAACGATTAAGGACACGAGGAAGATACTAATCAATATAATTAAGGACACAAAACGGTCCGTAATTATTTATGGAGAGACTAGGTCTAATCATATCTCATACTGTTTGACAATGAATCACAAAGAACATGCCTTAACTCATAGGGTATGTTAAGCTAATTAGCTGGTAAACAATATGCACATCGAATTTAACTGTTAAGTCAATGGTATAATTCATCCCCCCTCCTCAATTAAGACAATGTTGTTAGTTGAAGGTTATATAATTAATTAGATTCTGGATTATTACAGCTAATTTAGTGAAGCAAATTAGTAGGGAGCTAGTAGACCACATTAATTGCGTGAGTACATTATCATTGACTATGAGGCAGTCTCCTAGGTATTGTGTAGGTAACTATATGGTTATGGTGTATAGTTTGTGGCTTGTGGGAAATTAAAATTGCATGCTTCTGCAAATACATGCATGGTGTATTTGGGTGCAACGGTGCATATGCATATTACACGTTTTTTATCAAACAAGAACTAATAACTGACCTATCTAGTGGAAAAGTTTGTATCTTACAAATCATAAGGTTGTGGAATCGAATCTCACAAGAGGCCTTTAGGGGTTGTGATATCTCCCACCCCTGCCCCTATGACATGAGTAATGTTATATTATGTGCTTATTATGCACATATTGACATATTATGTGGTTTACAAACCTGTTAGCTCCCATAATAGATTTAAGGCATATTGTAATACTTCGTAGTTCAACTATCTACACTTTATATAAAACAATATAAGGTTATTCTTATTGCAAAAATTTTAAATAAGAGATTGGACTAGGACATCAATTATCATATCAAACTATTACAGTCTTACAGACAGTAACACTTAACATTTTTATTGACAATCTCTTAAACATTTTAACACTTCCATCTTATCTCATATTCGGCAAAGGAAAAATACACTTTAATAATCCCAACTATGGGCGATTTCCCTACAATTATCCCAACTATTGTTTATTCTACAATAATCCTAACTATTAGGTGAGTTTTCCTCCGGCAGTCCCAAAAACCGGTTACCTGCTGAAAGGGTAAACTTTTTTTTTTGTTTCTTAAATGACACATGTCATTACATGAGTGGCCTAAAATTTAAAAAAAAAAGAAAAAAAAAACAAAAACCATCCCAGCCACCCCTAGCCCACCGGAAACCGCCACCAACCCTTAGCCAAATCTCCAGACCACCGGAAAATGGTCGGCGAACCCGCAGAGCACCGGAAAACAGACGGCGGGCCCTCCCAATCCCCAACAGCACCAACCACGATCCACCCCAACCCCAATTGCTCCTCCCGCACGGCCAGCGACGCCAATTACTCCGACCCTCCCGCACGACCAGCGACGCCTACGCAACCACGACCCCTCCTCACCGCCTGCTCGCTGCCAGATCGCCGCTAGCTTGCCGCAACAGCAGGCGAACAAACCCAGTCACGACCAATCGCAAAACCAAATCTACCGCCACCGCGCTATCCTCCGCCTCCAAAACTTACCTTAATAGCCACCTTCTCCACCCCAAACGCCACCTCCACCTCTTGCCTCAAGCCCCAAACCCCACCTTCTTCGATTTCAGACGAATTTATGTCGATTATTTAGGTGCGATTTCGGGCAACGCTGGTGGTTTCTCGGGCAAGGGTTAGGTGATTTTGCCGGTTTCGGGGGTGCGGTTGGTCGTGGGAGTCATTTCCGGCTTGGGTGGCTGGTGAAGGTGGTGTTTTAGGGTTGTGGCAGGAGGTGGAGGTGGTGGTTATGGCTGGAATGGTGGCTGCCATAATTTCTTTTTTGGTTTTCTTTTTTTTTTTTGTTTTTTTTTTAAATTTTTTTTGGAACCACTCACACACTGACACGTGTCTAACAACCTACAATAATAGGTTGTTGACTTTTGTTGACCGGTTTGGGACTGCTTGAGGAAAACTGACCTAATAGTTGGGATTATTGTAGAATAAATGATAGTTGGGATTATTGTAGGTAAATCGCCCATAGTTGGGATTATTAAAGTGTATTTTTCCTTCGGCAAACTCCTTGACTATTTCCCCTCTCTTATCCCACAAATTTTGATCATTTTCACTTATTTTATCTTACTGTATATAATTTTTCTTATAACTCTTTTTACGCCTTTTCTTTTACTTTTATCATATTTTTCTTACACACTCAACATATTAATTTAAAATCATATTTTCAAATTCCATAATTTGTGTGCAAATAGTATATAATGTACGTTAATATCTTTCGAAAACAGGTGGTAGCACTAACTTAATTACACTTAACTCATACATCGCAATATCGCATGAGAAGATATTATTTATATCAGTAACACTCTAGCACATTTATATCAGTAACACTCTAGCACATACGCTCTGATTTACAATACTAGCTTTGATAGTTGTTATACGCAAGCAACAATTATTATTCGTAGTATGCATGGCTGCATGGGGATCTGAGCACCAAACTATAACAGCAAGAATGTACCTTAGATAACTTAAAGTATAACAATAGATTAGATAATAATCATACTTCCACTAATTGCAACAAAGTTGATTAAACCTAGAAGTTATGACTACGTGCTTTTTTATGAACCAAAAAGTGCAAGAAAGATTCGCCGATGATTATGTTTTAGTTTTACCAATTAAGCAATATAATTATTATCATATATATGCTAACGTTTCATACACTATCAATGTGACATGATTGCCATTAAATTACGATTTTATAGGCCCTAGTAATAACGAGATGTTACTATAAAGATTAATGTGCCACATTTTTCAAAGGTCTAATTATCTTTTTACATGGACCCTCGATCAAATTGAAGTTGACATTACAAAGAGAAGGGGGCCTTATTTTTACCACTATGATCTCATAAAGTGAAAAAATGATAAAGATGTAACTATTTATTATTGTTTTTATTGGCTAGGCTTCCCCTATATATTTATTTATTAATAAATTATATTAAATAATTAATAACGGTATGTTATATAGAAGAAATTTTACATTCGTATTCACATTCGAGTATATAATGTCTTATCAAAACAAATTCAAATGGACAATATAATTGTTGCGACGAAATTAAAAACAGTATCTTCTTATACATCAATCAAACCTTTACATTTCACTCAAAACTAGCACCTAACAAGGCTAATAATAGTAATTAGAATCTTTGAAACCAACACATCGTATCGATCTCAACTCCATTCACATAACATACGTCTAAGCAAAGAAAACTATAAATACCTCAGACTTAACTACACTTAGTAATCATTGTGTTAATAGATGCAATGCCTTTATAGATATAATTAGTACTTCAATTGTTAAGACATCAATCACCGCTCCAAAGATTTGTGTGCACAAAGTTTTAGCTTACCATACACATGATTGTACCTAACTATCTACATTGAAGGTTTTTTGTTTTAATTTGCTTATATGTGGAGATCAAATAAGTAGAAAATAGCATTCCATATTAGGGATGAGAAATCTATTACAAATTCTAATATTGATTTGGAATTGGATATCCGATCCACAAATTTTAAGTGCCAGTTACCAGTTTGAGCATATCTCATCAGTTTTGCGTATGTTTGAGATATCAGATAAGAAATATCTAACCAAATATATTTGATTTTATGTTTTTTAAAAACATATTTAAAAACTGAGGGTTTGTATGACATTGTTTTTTGTTTTCAGTTTCCAGTTTTTTTGTTTAAACAAAAAACCAAAAACATGAAACAAGAAAAAGGTGTTTTCACTTTTCAGTTGTCAGTTTTCATATTTATCATGGTTTTAATAAGTTTGACTATTTTTTGATTCATTATGTGACATAAATCAAATGATTTTAAAAACCAAAAAACAAAAAACCATAATGATATCAAACGAATCCTAAAATATTTAAAATCTCTATGTTAAAGTGTTGAGAGGTGTTAGACCTAGGATAAATTCACGTCTACATGACGAAAAAAAAATCTACTCTTCAGAAAAATGTGTATAAAGATTATACATGTATGTATTTTTATGTTAACGTAGACAATATTTAAAAATTTAATTAAAAAAATACACTACTATAATCTTACAATTTAATACAAAAATTGTAAATATCCAAACATTATAATCGAATATCCAAAGTTTTTCGAATCGAATATATATTGCTAATTTTGATTATTTGACCAAAAATAAGTTTCATCATTTAGGATATTTGATGTGTTTACCCCAAAGATATGTTAGCCATCTTAGAATCTGTTCACTTCAGCTTAATTTCAGTTCAATTCAATTTAGCTCCAATCAGTTCAGTTCAGTTCAACTCCAATCAGTTCATTTCATTTTAACTTCAATTAGTTCAGTTCAGCTCAGATCAACTCCTAATTTCCTTCTCTCATAACATATTCATTTCAACTCTATTAAATTCAGTTCAGTTCAGCTCTAATTAGTTAAGTTCACTTCAGTTTAGCTCCAATCAGTTCAGTTCAATTCAGCTTAGTTTAGTTCAGTAAATGTGAACGGATTTTTAGTATATATATATACACAAATAAAAATTTAAATGCTTTATGTGCATTGTTAGCCTTCATAATAGCTTTGTATTCCATATGAAAATATGGTCATCCTTAAAAAGTCAATGGTATCAAGTTTCTAACTTATCCTTCAAACCTTAATTTCCTCCTCTCAATCGGCAATCTCTCTCACCGACGACAAGGACATCCTTCGCTAAGACCACCTCCTCTCCTCACCGCATTAGCTGTCTCCACCGTGTTTCACCTTGCTTTAAATGTGTTGCTTCTTCAGCTACTACTGTTGTGCCTCTAAGTAGAAGTTGAGTAAGAAATTAAAGTGGAAGCGACTTTACGATGGAGATTGACTTGGGCTATGTTACTACAAACATTTTCTACAATTTGACTTTTACACTTGCTAAAGCATCAGTTTAAACATGAAATCATCAATATCCTTTTATTTGCAATTCATGAGAATTATAATATGCTTATTGAGAATTTATATTGTAATGAATTTAACATGACCCCATTTGGCTACGACTTTCATTATGTACAAGTATATTATTTGCAACGATTAAACATTTTCCCTCTCTACTTTATGTCAAATCGTTGCAAATAATATGTAACGGAGGTAATATAAATAATGTAAAAGTATAAAACATGTGTGTAGATTAAAAAAGAACAATGGTTATATGGATTAGTAACTAAAACCGGATGGAGAAAATAAATTATTGTTAGAGACTATTATGATTTTAAGACTTTAAGTTTTGGTCATGAAATTTCCTCAAAAAAAAAAAAAAAAAAAAAAAACAACGAAAGTTTTGATCATGAAATTGCTTAATGAGTCCATATCATAATCAAAAAAATTATACTCCATAAACAGGGAAGGGGGGGTGGCCAACCTTTAGCAATATATGATCAATAAAGCATTAAAGCACAAAGATTATAATTAGTATGTACCAATATAAAGCATGAAATGTTCATGGATCGATCAGGCATCTTCACCTTAAGGCATTTTCTGGAAATAGCTTTTTTAGATAATGATTAGCATATTGACCTTGCCAAATTTCAACTAAACTTTGAAAAAAATCAGATTATCAGCTTTGTCCAATAAGGTAGTAATGTTTTAAGGTTGCAAAGTTAATAGTATTTTAAAACTAGCTTTACTTTATAAATAGCATTTTCTGTCCCCATTTAATTCATATCTACATCCTTATTGTCATTAAATTATAGGATATCAAAATAAAAGGGTTGAAATTTATAAGACTAGATAAGCATCTGAAAAAGCTGCCCATTAAATAAGGTATACGCCAACTACAACATAAAACCAACTTTATTAATCCACAAAGTTCAATGTACATATGATGAACAAAAACATGGTAAAATCTGAAAAAATGAAAAAAAATATTTGTATAAACATGAGAAATAACAAAATTTCAGAATATGAAGCAAAGAAAAGGCTGGATCTCAGTTCAATATATATGCAAATTTCTAGGCCATCAATAAATACTCAAGATTGGGATGGGGGGTAATATACAAGTTCTTTCATGTACATAGCTAAATTTCATACAAGAAGAATAAACTGAGAGTTGAAATACAAATTGAAACAATCAGCATAGCATACTTAATAATGCGATCAATATTTTGTAGAATTTGTAATCCGCACAACAATTCTAGTCGTTTTTGATCCAGTGAATGTCAAATTATCCGCACCAACTAACACTCCTCTCTTAAACAACCTTTCTATTTGTCTTAGCTCTTCATTGGTACATTCCTCCACAAGCAAAAGACAAAAACCCCCAACCCTAACTGTCCTTTCCATCTCAGCAATAAACCGGGAGGGAAACAGAGCAACATCAAATTGTGCAGAGAATGCAAAATCAAAAGCATCATCAAAGAAAGGCAAATAGTAAGGGTCAGCACGACTAACAAGTGGAGGGGAGTCAACAAGATCAATGGCTGTAACATCAGACACTCCGATTTGTTGAAGAGCCATTACTTCCTGTCCAGCACCAGCTAAGAGGCAGAGGGCCTTGGAAGAGTTGGAGAGGATAGAAAATTTGTGAGAAGGGTTATTTTTCTGGGCATCAATGAACACACGAGAAAATGACTTAACTTTGTTCAGCCATGCAGAAGTGGACCAGAGGCGATGGTTCTTCTTCTCAAGGGTGGAGAAAGGGCGGGGATGATGATGAGAATCACAAGTGGAGCGAGGAAATTTGAGAGGGTTGTGAGGAGACAAATGGGGATTACAAGTTTCTGGTGGATGGAAGAGAATGGAAAAAAGGATGACGGTGGCAATAGTAGAAACAATCAGAGATATTTTGTTTAGGAAGGCTTGGATATGGAGCTCCATCTGGATTTCTCCTGATTTTCCCTCAAGTCTGGAAAATTTCTGAATGAAGAAACTTTTGCGTATCTATCAGAAATATGTCATTACTTTCTCATCTGATCATATCTTCCAGGGATATCCATTGCTCAGCAGCCAATTGTTTTGTCTTTCATACTGTAATCTTGTGTCTTTCTTTCCAATTGCAAGATTCCTTCGGATATAGAAGCACCTGCATGTACACTCAAAATCTTAACTTCAAAATTGAATACGAGTATAAACAAATTCCTGCCTGAAAATGGTCACATTTTACTAAAAGATCCGTAAAAATACTTCCCATCACTCAATTTTAGAGGCATCTTAGGCAGCTCAAGCATAAACCATGACCATTTAATATAAAGTAACAAAACATTCAAGACATCCTAAAACAGTTTGCGACTATTATTTCCATATAGAGCGAGTTTATAAAATCAATTAAAAACCCAATATATCTGATACAGATTATATTCCCCTGATTTAATCAATCTTCAGAGAAGTAACAGTTTGCATGATGAGCTTTTAACATCAAGACAATCCTTCCCCCTTCAACTTGTGGATAAGCTCAAACTACATTCAGTGATCAAAGCTCGACTAAGAAGTTGATTCTAAACATCTAACAAACAGTCTCTCTAAACAGCCTCTTAACAAATGAAAAAATAGTACGGAGTAACTTTCATCTTTAATAGTAGTAGTTTTAAACTCTAAACACTCTCAATACTTTTGTAGTTGATAGAGATATGTTTACAACAAAAATAATGCAACAACGCCAATAATGCATCCCATTAAAGGCAATGTCTTGGTGGATAGAATATTTTGCTTATAAATCTCAAAATACTGATTCTAACCACCCAAAAAAAGGTTACTTTGAAACATACAGAAATCACATAGTTGGTATTTCTCCTTAATATCAGTCCATCAGTTTCTTGATTGAATTACTACTCAGTAACCTTATATAACTTGTAAACCAATGCAAGTATAAGTTATACTAGTATCAAATTATCATTTATAGCCACCCTGAAGAGTACATTTCTTCCAAATTCACGCGATCACGGCATCACGCCTTGCATTTTATTGGCAAGCCCCAATTCAATCCAATGATTCATATAAATGGAGCAATAGATTTCCATCCAAATAATACTGAAACTAACAGAATTATGATCAAAATTTTATGAAAAAATACAGAAACATGATATTGATCCATTGTTCATCATCCATTCATCCCCAAGTAAGGGCAAATTCAGCGTAATCTACTGCAATTACAATCATCCTCAATTACTCTTTCTACACTCAAATTAATCCCAAAATATTCCAACTTTTAGCTTAAACCCTAATCCAACATCAAACTAATAAATAATGTGCGCAAATCTAAATTAATCAATGATTAACAATTCATAATTAAAATTTAACAGATGATATAGGATTAAAACAAAACCCTAAAATAATAAAATTTGCGAATCCAATTAAATAAATAAACTCAGAAAAGACAAATTAGCATTACCTGGATTCGGAAAGAACACAGCACGGCGGCGATGACGGTGGTGATGGCCGTAGGTGGGCCCTTCAACACGGCTAAGATCCAAGCTAGCGAAATTATCTAATTTTTTTTTAAAATTTTTATTTTTGGAAAATCGGATGGCATAAATTTGATGAGTGTAGAAATGGATTTCAATATTAGACCCATGAAATGATGATTTGATGGACCAATTGTATTGGAAATCCGGCCCATTTTAGAATCGTATAAGTGGGCCGTTGGTAGTTAAATAATTTGTGTTTTGTTGGAAAAGACTTATACTACCTCCGGTCCAATTTACTCACAACAAAGGGGTATTATTTGTGAGATATAAAATATTCCTTTGTTACGAGTAAATTGGACCGGAGGTAGTATATACTTTACAAATACGAAGTATCTAATTAGTAATTTTTTTTTTGAAAGATCTAATTAGTAATTACTTATGGACTAATTCACTAAATTTAGAAAACTTTAGTATATGGAGTAAATATGAGTTTTATTATTGTTTGGTCCAGTGAAATACTTTAAGCCTAAATGAAATTTGTAAGAAATTGAATTCAAATTTTGGATTGAATTGAATTAATTTGAACCTATTTGAGGTCAATTGAGCTATATCTAGTACTTTGTACATAACACATCCAATACCTCTTAAATGTTTGATTCCATATGAAATAGCTCAAAAATGTTGATCGAGCTTGATTGGACTATATCTAATACTTCGTACTCATAAATTATGTCCAAGATACGTATGACCCTAATCTTATACATTCATAATCCAAATACTCTGAGCCGGAATTAGAGAAATTAACCACAAGGATCATAATTGACTATGTGTAATTTTTATTTTCAATTTATATATTTTAGTTTCTTTTCAATTCATTGGTAGGTTAGATTGATGATGTCACTAACTATACATCAATTGAATGCATTTTTTTTCCTTGTGCTAGATACTTTGATGGACGTCCAATCAAAGGGTATGTATGATTTTACCACATTTTTTTTTCTATTTTGAGAAAAATAATATATTAATTTAAGACCATCTAGTCTATATGATGTGTGCGTTTCACTAAAAATGAAATTTGATGACACCTCTATATTGTTTCACCAACCTTATACTGTGAACAAATTTGCAACATAACTAACCATTGAATACAAGTGAGAAAGGGAGACAAGGAAAGACCGAAAGACAATAGACGACCTTAAATATTGTAACCGAAATACTACGCAATAAGTAATTGAAAATCATAACATCTTATTTACATGGTGCTACACCAGGATATCCACATAGGCAAACACGAGCAGAATCAACACTCCAAATGTCAATAACCAAGCTAAGCTTTATTGTAGGGTGCTAAATATCATCTTTAGGTACACCATAACCATACGGATGGCTTAGTTAAACCTTTAAACATCAAAACTATAATAGCACTAATTTAACGGTATTTAATTGGAAAGGTACACTAATCTAGCTAGTAGTTCCCCTATCTTAGACTACTATAACCCGTTATTAAACGTTTCTTACCATTGTAACGCAAGTATTGAAATCGAACTCGTAATCATTACCAGCCACATTAGTCCCCTTAAGTTTATCTTGCCTTGTCTAGCTATATGAAAATTTTGTCCTTTTTTTTAAAAAAAATAAAAAATTAATAAATAGTGGATAAAGTATGAGTGAAAAGTTATAAATAACACAAAGTCTTATATATAGCTGGCCACACGGTATGGCCATCCATTATAAGGGTTACTTTATTAGTGTTATAGAGGTTACTCATTCAGTTTTTCAGGGGTTAATTCATCAGTGTTATAGGGGTTACTTGGTCTATATTATAAGGGTTACTGGATCAGTGTTAGAGGAGTTACTGTATTTTTTTTAATAAGTGGTCACATGGTGTGGCCAACTGCACACAAAAACACACTGAAATGTAATCAGATGAGTAAGATGGATCGAACATTTTAAAACATCCCAAAACGAAATTTAAGTCAAACGCTGATTAAAAACAGGTTACTTAGAATATGCTCTATGGACAAAACCCAAATAAAACCAATGTCTAGATCAGAACATATACGAAAGTTTTACAATTTGGTCACTCGATTATTATTATAATACCTTTTCACCTTAGTTTGCTGTAGTTTGTTTGACGTTGAATATCAAATCCCGGATATGTCTTCCTTGCCCATTATTATAAAGAAATCTTAGGTTATCAGCTTATCACTTTCGAATAATAATTAGTGTTGCCATTATTAATTTGGTAGGGCTAAGTCTTCCATTGTGGCATAATGGCATATGTCATAGAATTAAAATAACCAGATTCTTTATTTCGCTTCTAATATTTGACTTGAATAATTGATGAGCAAGAAGATATAGAAGATTCATTCTTTGGTAGCAACACTATTAAATTTGTGTGCTTATTAAATAGGTTAGAAACCATAAGATATACTAATTTAGATTAAAACTTATTCAATGTTTGACTGCGATCCCAAATGAGATACTTGAATTGATGGATAACAAATTCATATATAAATGTTACGAGTATCTTTTAAAGACGATTTCACTCCTCAAATTATTTGAAAGAGTGAACCCTAACTAAATGAACAATATTATTAGATGGTATGTATGTCAAGATAGGATCATGTAATTTCAGATTATACTAGATAAGACCCGGTCTTAATACTAACTCCATACTAATTATAGGTCCCTTAAATTTCAACCATGGACACAAATAAAGATTAATTATGAGTTTATGACCCATTCAAAATCTTGAAATTTAAATTATTTGTTTAATCATCTAATTCAAGTCAACTTGAAAGCCGTACCTATCACTAAGGGAGAGTTTATTTCATAAATTCAAAGGTGGTTCTACTCAAAATCATATGGCGATGAGGGAGTAGCCATTAGTTTTATAAAGTGGAAACAACTTTCTTGTTTTTTTAGTGTAGGATACATTTCCTAACATTTTTATACTCTTTCAATTCTATGTGGGACACTTTCACTCATATGTGGGTTTCTTTATAAGCTCAACATATTTTTTTTTAGTGTCTTTTATCTTTCACTTCTTAAATTTACCAATTTATTAGTGAAGAACAAACAATTCAAACGCTCTTTACTTGTAACTATCATTTCGCAATTATTTAATAATGTAATGAACTCCTCTAAACATTATTATCTAAATTTATTACAATTTAGTAAAATTAACTAGTACTTTAAAACTGTGATTTTGGGTTCAGTTCACATGATTTAATGTGATCTGAAAATTTTCTAATCTAATATCTAGATCTGACCAAAGAATTTAAACTTTTTTTAAGACAAAATTTAACCTAATTCTTTGTACACTATCTGTAAGACTGTAAGACAAATAATTAGTTGTCAAATGAGATGTCATTTGATTAATATGCACTTTTCATGGAGAATGAGGTATAGTTTAAGTGGTTAAATTAAAATTTCTTCTTGATTTCAGGTGATCGTGGGATCGATTTTCATCACTTGTATTTGTGGCTCTCTAAACACCATTAAAATAAAGAAATAAAAAAAAGTACTTATGATCAATATCTTATAAGTTAGAACCGAACTCATAAATAGTAAATTTACAAGACTACAACATTATGCTGAACTCACCTGCTTAAACAAGAGCGTGACAAATAGTATGAACCAAAAAGGAGCAGTAATAAGTTGTTGATGCCTAAATCTTTGCCGCCTAAACTTATCCATTAAATGAAGAAGATAACTAGATATTAATCTCTCACTCTCACCAACCTACAAATTAAAATCTTAACATCAACATCTCGATGAGTTTTCAGAAAATTGTACGTAATATTGAATTATACTCCGTATTATTTTGTACACATATATATAGCTTAATTTGACAAATTGAATTTAGAAAATGGTCCTTATCATACGGTAGTGGTCCTTGACTGCAACCATACTGAATACCAAGAAATCGGAACAAAGTATATTATATGATATTATAATATATGGTTCAAAAATTAAAAGTAACGCTACAATAAACTGATAAAGTCATGTGAATACAATACATAAAATACAAATTAAAGTAGCTTAGAATTTGTAGTGTAAGATTCTATTATCAACAATATCTCTTTTGGTAAGTCATTCAATTATTTAAGACTAAAGTTTTTTGCAATTATTCGAGTATGGACATTTGAAAAAGAGAATGAGGTTCTTCTAGAAATTCTTCAAGCTAAGCTACGCGGAACATATTGCACGATATTCTTTGCTAATAAGTTCCTGAAATAATTGTTACACCCAACTACTTTTAATCTATTTTTAGCATTATTTTATGGAATAATTATTTTCACGTTTTCTTTTACTAGTAAAAGGTGACTTTGATCATTTACCGTCCCAAACTCCTAATATTTATTACAACTACACTTGTTTTAAGCTCAAATTTTTCAACTTTCTAGCCTACTTTATTGCCTTCTAGTAGTACTTATTAGAGCTCTTTTCACTTAGCTCTAATTTATTCATCTGTCGAATTTATGCATAAAATTTTACTTCGTATGTATATATGTAGTATTCATGTCATTCATATAAGTTTCGTCATGTATACATAGTTTTAATTAACTAATTAATCTATCTACTTTTGTTTTGAATCATATAAGACATATGACTATGTTTATTATTATATTCTAGTCACATAAACAGTTTTTATAAGAATATTGACAAATTACATTTTTATCATTTTGAAAAATTTATACATTAAATATATGAATTGAATATGTTAATGAAGTGAGATTTTTTTCTATCGTAAAAACTCCATATTAAACAGTAAAATAAAGTGGACATTAGTGTATAAATGACTCCATATCTTACAAATAAAACTACAATAAAGCTCATTCCGGATGAACTACTTGTAGATAGAAAATAAGTCTTTCAAAAATAGTCAATTATTGAAGAGTTTAGTATAATTTGTTTATGAATTTCCTACCACTTAGCTTACTTAAATTATGAGCAAGAAAGCAATTATTTTTTGTAGCAAGATTCCATAAATCAATTAATAATTAATTGAAGTTGTTTCATAGGAATGAAGTAATATAGATCATAGCACAAGGACAACGTGAAAGATTGATTAATTTTTTTATTTTATTGTTTTGACAACCAAAGATTGATTTAATTTATTATGGAGTTGTTTCATAGGAAGCAAATTGCCAACAAGTAAGAAGCCGTCTCTTAAAAGAAAGGCAAATAGATACAGCAGCCACAACACGCCACGTGGCACACCAATTATGACCACTCTTTTTTCCTAACTCTTGTCCAATCATAATTTTGTGCTTCTATTTCACTAATGATTGATTTTTTCATCATGATAATTTATTTTGGCAAAAGAAGAAAAAGGTGCATAAATTCCGTTCATAAACTTTTGAAAGGTTTATGCCAAGAATTTCATTGATTGCATGAAAGTTCATGTAAAAGCATAGAGTGGTACGATATTTGTAAGACCATCTCCAATGGTAAGACTAAACTTTGAGTATTAAACTACAAAATGAGTTGTTTTTTACCTCCAATGGTAATACCCAACCCATTTCTCAAATTAGTAACTCATATGAAGTCTAATTTCCCAATGGTGAGACTTTAAAGTATACTAATGCCACTTTCAATTTATAGCCCACCAAATCATATTATAAGTTTTTTTTACAAAAATTAAAATTAAAACTTAGATAATTACAAAACATATTATAAATTGAAAAGGGTCCACACTTTTTGTCAAATGAGACTCAAAGTTGAGTATCAAACTTAGCAACTTTCTTTTGGAGTTGCTAAGTTTCGATACCAACTTATTGGTATCCTTTGCAAAAAATACTCTCTCTTTTTAAGAAACTTTCTCAAGTCTCACCATTGGAGAGGGTCTAAAAGCCAAAAAATTTCAAAATTGATAACACTAGTAAAAAAAATTAATTAAAATATTACCAAAATATATTGTTTAATTTATGGTGCTTTAAAAATAACGAGAAAGAAATTGTTATCGAATTTAAGCCTTTTTCTTTGATCATTGATATGGTGATGGTGCTAAAAGAGTTCTAGTGAGTAAGTGAAAGTAATTAAAGAAAGATGATGATTTTTTTCTGTCGTTGATGAGGTTGTTCTTATTAGGCTAGGTACTAGAAAATTGTACTGTGGCCCTATCTCGTTTTGATTTTTTGCATAATTGATCTTCAATTATTCACTTATTCTAGAATGGTTTGTTAATATATGTAAGTTTTCCATGGAAAATATAGCAATCAAAAGAAATTTCAATAACATGCACCTACATTTCCTAATTTGATTAATACATCACATATCACGTTCAACATATTAATCTACTTTAACAAATGGCAAAAAGTCAATTCATATCACCTTCAATCTATTGATTGGAAAAAAATTAAAATTTGGAATTTTAGTACTATGTTGGTAAATCAGAATAGTCATTACAACCTATTGTAATTCTAATTTTATAAATCTTTAATTTAAGTGTGTATGTAGAGCAATATTAATAATAAGACAATATCAAGGATTATAGCAGCATTGCATTAAATATAACACGGTCGAAGTAATGCTTTCAGATCATCTTATTTGAAGGGTGTGGATGGTTAGAGATTTAGAGTTATCAAATGTTTGAATCAATCCATGGAAAATGATTTCTGGGCGAGTGACAATGTGTTCATCATCTAATCAAGTTAAATTTTAGCAATCACATTGTAAAGAAGGGGTCTTCAAAAAAAAAAAAAAAAAAAAAAAAAAAAAAAAAAAAAAAAATTGTAAAGAAGGGTTAAAAAGAAGACGTAATACCAATGAATGGTACTCATACAGTCATACTCGTCAATCGGGCAATTTTGTTTCCAAGTAGCACATAAGGAGTATAAATGTATAATGCATTCTAGAAATAGTTATTAAAAAAATAAAACTATCAAACAAATATATGCACTAGTTAGTAAAAAGAGGTAAAGTGGATATTTAATTTAAAATACCACTAATGACATAAAAAATTGACATTAACAAAATTCAAAAGACAGAGCAAAAAGTCTCAAATGGACTGCATACAAAAATCCACAATAACCAACAAAAAAAGTCACAACTTTGACTAATTCCCATCTAAACTCAACTACACGACACTATACCATTCATTCTCTCTCTTTCCTCTCTCTCACCTTCTTCCACTTATATATAACCTTCTTCATTCTACTCTCTTTTATTTCCTTTTCTTCTTCTCTTTATTCTCTCTTCTCAAATGCCATTTCCGGCGCTTTTAAATTTTAACCCACTACACTATCTCAAATATTTAAATTTTTACTGTTTTGATCAGTAATTTTTATAATGATAAACTACAATTACTCAATCATACCCATCCTTTTGTTACTCCTTACGAGTAATCTCGCCGTTGCGCAACAGAGCCCACCCGGGTCGGTCCCGGATGGGCTCTACAACGACGGGAAATTCAGCCCGTCTATGGGGGTTATCATTATTGTCCTAATAGCCGCTCTCTTTTTTATGGGTTTTTTCTCTATCTATATTCGCCACTGCTCCGACAGCTCCTCCACACACGGTACCGTTGTGGGTCGGGGGATAGGCTCGATACGACGATCGCGTCGAGCCCCACGCGGGCTCGACCCGGAAGTCATCGAGAGCTTCCCCACTTTCGACTACGCGGCTGTTAAGTCCGCGAAGTTCGGAAAAGGCGCGCTTGAATGCGCGGTTTGTCTTACTGAGTTCGAGGATGATGATGTTTTGCGACTCATACCTAAGTGTGACCACGTGTTTCATCCTGATTGCATAGATGCTTGGCTTGTGGGCCATACTACTTGCCCCGTTTGTCGTTGCAACCTAGCTGATGTGACCGACATTAGAGATGATCAAGTTCAGGAAAACCCGAACGACGTCGTTGTAGAGGTAGTAGACGAAGTAATAAGGGATGAAGATCACAATGAAAACAATAATAACGAAGGAAATGAATCAATGGAGCAGCCCTTACATGGGAGAATTGGTAGGAGCCGTACGATGAGGAACGTCTCATTTGGACGGCCAAGATGGTTGGGAAGATTTGCGCGGTCATTCTCAACAGGACACGTGGCGGTAAAACAGTGGGAGGATATGGAGAGGTTTACGCTAAGATTACCGGCAGAAGTACGGAAGCAAATAGTGAGTGGTAAGCTAGAGAGGACCACTAGTTTGTTAGTCCTCCCTAGAGAAACAAGCTCTAGACGAGGGTACCGAACCGGGTTCGGTGAAGGGAGTAGTAGGGGCCGGTTCGGTAGTGTCCGTTCAGACCGACCAGTACTTGGTCGGTCTGACCGGTGGGTATTTACTTTAGCGCCGCCCTTTTTTACTAGGGCGGCGTCCGTAAAATCTCCTAGAGGTGTGGGTACTACACCTACAAGTCGAGGTGGTTCTTTGCGTGGTTCTGTTCGAGAGAATGTAACAACAACAACTACTACTACTACAAGTCGAGAAGGCTCTTTGCGTGGTGCTATGCAAGCTGAGTTGACTCAATTACCCGTCTAAGTTAACAATATTTTACCTGTAAATTATAATATTATCTACTTAATAGTTAATTAGTGTTACATGCTTTTTAATTTATTTATTTTTACTACTTTGGTGGAGTTAACAATATTATTCACCATATTTGAAACTTAATTGGGGGAAAATGTGAGCAATTTTTGTTTTGGTTGATTTTGGTAGAGATGTAAATTATTCTATTATACACTTGGTTTATGTAAGAATTATGTACTAAGATGATGGTGAAGTGCGTGAGTGAAACATTTGCACGCCACACATTGTCTACACGTATGTATGTTTGGATGTATAATTGGTAAAAAATATGTTGGCCAAATTCCTATGAAAAAGATCAATATTGTACAAAGGTAAAAGGTTGGATGAATAGATTGACAAGTCAAAATTAGAAACAAGTTGGATGCTTCTTCTTCAAGAGTCTGCTCTTGTGCTTGATTATTTTTTTGTACGATTGCAAATATAGTTGTTTGCTCTTTCTTTACACATAGTGATAAATTGGTCATTTGGTAATTGTAAGGATGAGGCCATTGATATTTAATTCATATGTTTTAGCTTTAACAATAAGTTACATCTACTAATTTATAATCAAACTGTACAATAAATTATATGAAGGAAGTGGTGTTGGTTTAAAGGTGGTCTAGTGATGATTTTGCCTTTTATCTCCAAGGTCAGAGATACAACTATAAACACAGTAGTATCTCTACATGTTATAAAATGTTTATAGTTTTGAATGCATTGTAACAATTGATGTTTACTTGTATTAAAATTCAATTTTGTATTTTTGTCATTCAAATTGAATAGCATGGGGTTGTTATTATATTGTATCATTGTCAAAGTAGATCATTGAATTGCCTAGTTCACATTGACAATTCAAATAAACATGGCGGACAACATGATCAAATTGTTTATAAAATTCTTTGGTTACCTATAATTGGTCAGATCATAGATGGCCTTAATTAATCGCAGAAAGAGGAATATAGCCGGTCCAAATCAATCCATCTTTTTCACTTTGCAAATTCCTTTTTGATTCGTTGTTCATTTGTTCTAATGCTACGACCGTTGGCCAAGCATCATACTTTACTTTTAAGAATAATGAAATTTTATGTGTATGTCACATGGGCGGTCTAGAATGAGACTTAATAATTTGAAGATTATGAACAAAGTAATTAGGGATTACTGGCAAATAATCTATATCTATACTTATATATTAAAAAGCGTTCCTAAAAGCGTTCATGTGTCACAATAATCAGCACCACATTGCGCCACATCATCTTTTAGCTATCATTATGCCATGTCACGTAACTAGTATTGCAACATTTATTCCATGTCATTATTAATAAGAAAAAAAAATCCCTCAAGGTTTGAACATTGTATCTCATGGTTACAAGATCACACACCTTACCATCTTAGCCAAGGCCAATTTATGCTCTTTATATACACATAAATAAATATATGTATAAGTAAGCACAAAAAAAAAAAAAATATGTAGCTAGCCTGGAAAAAATTAAATAAATATGTAGTCTGAAAAAAAAATATATATAAAGAGGAATAGCCTCAATAATTCCTAAACAATGGAAATATAATATCTTCAACAATGGGATTTTGGGTAACATTTTGTTTGAAAGTAACCCGGTGCAACGCCCGGGATACACACTAGTTGTAGTAATGATAAATAATGCAAAATATCAATCATTAACATAATACTAAAACAGACACCAAGAACGACACGTGTCACTTTTTGGTGCTGTTTTTTCTCTTCAAAACTGTTTTTATTCCTTATTCACTTCTTAAAAAAATTCACTTTTTATATAATTGTGATTGTGATTCAATTCCTTAAAAAAATATTCATCAAATCATATAATTGTAATATTCACTTCCTTTAAAAATATTTACACATTTTCCATATTTTTTTATTTTATAAAAAACTATTTTAGATTTTTTTACTTTTATATTCGAAACTCAATTTTGGATATAAATTAAGATTCAGGCTTTTTCAATTTCATTTATTTAAAAATACGAGGATTATATTTTGGTAGATTTTGAATAAACATTATAATTCGTTATAAAATTTTGTAAAAATCGTACGTGCACGGGACTTAATCTAGTTTCTGCATATAATACGAAGAGTGTGAACAACTAAATTAGGGATTAGCAAATTGGAAAATAATTGTAGTAATGATAGATAATGCTAAATATTCCTGCATATGATAAATGATGTTAAATAATACTACTAAATATCAACATGGTATGGATCTAACTCAAACAAAACAACAAAACCCGAAGCTCAATTCTCTCCCGGCCTTTTTCATTTTCTATGACAAAATGTAAATTATTCTAACTCAAAAAGTAGTACGATTTTAGTTGAATATAGATTTACAAACATTTTCTCTTGAGCAATTGGAGCAGATTTTAGCATAGTAGACAAGGAGTAAGCAAATTATTAAAAGTTAGTAGAGCAGAGTAGATTTTAGCAATCAGAAAAGACCACAACAGCTCAAAAAAATAACAGGCTTTATCTTAGAGGTGATCAAAGTTAGCCTGCGCCGGTTTTGGACAGAATTTTTTGGCCCGAAACCAGGTCAAGCCCGGCTCGATTTTTTTGGACGGATTTAGAAATGCGTTTTTATACATATTTAGTTGATTTTTAGGCCGGCCTGAAAATGGCCCAAAAGCCCTCCCGGCCCAACCATTTCGGAGGGTTTGTGCCTAGAAATGGGCTTATTTTTTTTTTGCCTTTGGCCTGACCCGGCCAATGATCACCTCTAGCTTATCTGTAATTAAGAAGCCACATAACCCAATTAGTCTAAGGTGCACCCTTGTGCACCTTAGATAGGTGTAACAGCAGCCCATAAATCAAAAAAAGCCCAGAAGCCAAAAAAAAGCCCTAAAACTAACTTTAAAACACGGTAACTACAATACACCCACCCACACCCAATGTAACGTCACTTCCAAACTCAGAAATTACTATTCTTCTTCTTATGATTTTCTCTCTCCTCTATTTCACTTTCTCTTTCCTCCATTTCATTTTCTCTCACTAAAAAGTGCAAAAACATCAATGGACATTAGAAAAGAGATGCTAAATCAACAGGATCCTTCCTAAAAAAAGGCAATTTTATGTAAATTTCACTTAATTTTGTTTGAATTTATATGATTATCACTTAATTTTGTTTGAATATTGTTCGAAATTATTTATTGGAATTGTCAAAAAAAATTAGTGAAATCAAACAGATACCTTATGTTCACATTCCGAAATTCATACGTTCATATTTTGAATTCTTATGTTCATATTTTGAATCCTTTTGAAAACTTTCTAAAATGCTTATATTCACTTTCTAAATTCACTTGTTCATATTTTTTATGCATTTGTTCACCTTCTAAAATGGTTAATTATGTTCATACACATTCAGAAATGAACCAATGCATATGTGCATATTTTGAATGCATATGTTCATATTATTAATACTTATGATGCATATGTTTCATAATCATATTATTTTTTATTTCTTCAATTTTTTATGTTCATAATTACATGCCTTATATTCATAATAATATTTTATATGTTCATAATGTAAATATTCATAGTAAATATTTGTTGTTCATAAATATTCTCATTAAGTCTTTTTATGCATATGTTCTCTTTGTTAAATGCATATGTTCACATTTTTTACGCATATGTTCATCTTTTAAATGGTTATATTCACTTTAAGGAAACCAATGCTTACGTTCATATTTTGAATTGTTATGTTTACTTTCTGAAATGCATATGTTCATATGTTTTATGCCTATGTTCACTTTCTGAAAAGCTAATGTTCATATTTAAGGGAACCTATGCATATGTTCATATTTTGCATGATTATGTTCATTGATAAAAAAAAATGCAGAAAAGTAGATGAAATTCATACTTAGATGAAATTGATTGAAGCTAAAAAAAATCAATTCATATGAATTCAAAACATCAGATAAACAACCAATTCCACATTGTAAGGAACAAATTCAATCGTTAAATAAAAAAAAACGAGAAAAATAGAAAAAAAAAAAAATAAAAGAGGAAAAGGGAATAAAAGAAGGAAGGATAAAAACAGAGTATAATTTGTGAATTCAAAGATTCATATAAATCTTAATCAATCGAAATTAAAGCACAAAAAATCATACTTAATAACTAATTTTATGTTGTAAGAAACAAATTCAATCAAAAAAGTATAAAAAAGGGGGAAAAATAATATAAAAAAAAATAGAGGAGAGAGAAAATAAAAAAACGAAGGAGAATAATAGAGGAGAAGAAAGCTAATGTTCATTTTCTGAAAAAGCTAATGTTCATATTGTGATATTGTTACACCTATTTCTAGGTGCATGAGTGTGCACCTAAGAATATGTGCACATAACCAACCCATCTGCGTCAAAACCATTGAAGTGTAATTTGGACCAGAGGCCCAATTCTCAAATGGGAAACCCATTTATATAACTCGAGTGGGCTGGAAACACATTGCTTAACACATGGCCTTTATTCTTAGTATCCAGTTGTGACCCAACCTTAAGACCAAGCCCAAATTTATAGGCTAATGAGCCATAAAAAATACCAATTATAGGCCAGGTGACTCAAGTGCACAACCATAAAGTCGAGTAATACACTTGCATAGTTGCATTGGTGCAAATTTTTCTAGCATAATATGACATCCGGTGGTCAATTTTTATTAGATTTGAGTTATTAAATCATTATTTTTTTAATCATTTACCTTAATTTCAAGAGTATTAATGATAAAGGTAGTCCTTAGAATTACATCTAAGCATTTTATACCGTTTGTAAATTGTTACTAATTTGAAATTGTATTATAAATCACATGTCGTCGGACATTGCAATTGTTTGTAATATTCACTTAATGTTTCTACATTCGGCTCCTTGAATAAATCTCTAACGACTTAAATAGAGGTACAAAATTAATAAAATAAAATAAAAACTTTATAAGTCCAATGGAAATTTCGATCACTGGTTTTTTTAATTTGCATCATTGGTTCACTTATAGTTTATAGTTGGTGTTGCTAATTAACGCATCCGACCTATAGTTGGTGTTCTTCCAACAACTGATTTTGCCCCCTCTTTGTTATTTTAGTGATCCGACCTTATAAGGTTGTGCTCTACTTTGACTTAGAGCTTAATTAAACCTTCAGAATTATTCTAATCAGAGTATTCTGACTTTATTTGTATTGTATCTTTTGGTTGTTGCATTGTGGCCTGTGGGTGGGCAGCCTGCTCTTTTCATTGTCCTCATCCTTATATTTTATTACTAACTATGTGTTTAATAATGGAACCCCATTCATGCCAAAATATTTTGCAATTTCTAAAAGCAACTAGGATGTTGATGTTTTTTAAAAGTAAGGAAAAGACCTTCGGATCGTGTGTGTATGTATATATTTTGAAGGTAAAACCTCCACAGAGCCTAACCTCCTAACTCAGATTGTGTTGACTTATACGACTTATGTCTGATGGCCTGGTGGGACCCTTCTTCTTATCTACAATTATAAAAAAAAAATAATAATAATACCAAAAAAAAAAAAAAAAAAAAAATGAAGCTATACTTTGTATAGTATTGTATTATTATCACCCAAACTCGATCAAGTTCCAAAGTCAAGCTACAATAATCGTTTCTTACACCTAAATTTCCCATTTTATTCTCTGATCATAAGAACTATAACTTAAATGCTTTCATCCAAATGTTTCCTTTCTCCTATTTATGCGATTTCCCTCAAATATAAGCCGTTGACTATCAATCATGAAAAAAAACCTTCACCATTTTCATCTTCTTCATCCTCATCCTCCTCCTAAGTCCACGTGTTCGAGCCCAGTCTAGTCCGCCTGGGCTCGAACTAGACTCACACAATCACGAAAACTCTAGGCACCCCAAGGGGATCATCATCGTCGCTGTTGTCTCCATCATCTTGTTTATCGCGTTTTATTGCATTTATCTTTGTTGTTGCATAGATGACCATTTAGTCAACATTGGCAATTGGAGTCGATGGACACCTATAAACTTCGTAGAATCGTTTAGGCATTCGGCTAAGGTCTCGTATAGACTCGATCCCGACTTTGTCAAGAGCTTCCCAACGTTCGAGTACGAGGCAGTAAAGTCGAAATTGATCGGAAAAAACACGCTAGAATGCGCAGTTTGCCTAATGGAATACAACGATATAGACGTGTTACGTTTAATTCCTAAATGTGACCATGTTTTTCATGCCGAATGTGTTGATGATTGGCTAGTAAGTCACGCCACTTGCCCCATTTGCCGGTTCAACCTCACAAATGCCGACTTGTGGGATCGTGATATGTCACAATACGACACGATTGTAGAAGTTGGAGATCGAGATCGTGACAATGACAATGACAACAACCAAGGGGTGATCAAGAACGTATCGTTGTCGAGGTCGTTATCGACAGGACATATGGATAGGTTTACGTTACGGTTGCCTAGGGAGGTATGGAAGCAAATTATGATGAATGGTAATAAATTCGAAGGGAATAATAATTTGTGGGTTAAAAGTGGAGAAAGTAGCACAAAGGCTGGTTATAGAGAAGGGATTATTGTTGAAGGAAGTAGTAGAAGTAAATCTGAGAGATTCGTAAGAAATAATGCTAAGGTTTTTTCGTTTCGAAAACATTTTATGAGCAAAGAAAGTTCTTCTCTTAGTGTTGTTCCGATTGAAGCTAATCAATTGCCCGTTTGAGTCTTTGAGGTTGTGCATAACTTGTAAATACTCTATCATTGACATTTTTTTTTTTTTTTGGTCTAGTTAATTTTGTTCTTCATTCATTCTTATATTTTTCTTTTCATTTTGATCTTGTTTATTTTGTCAAGTTTGAATGAATAGTTTGTACAAATCATTGGCTGCTAGACTGCTAGTGCTTGTATTTAATTTGTATATGAATTGTGTGCCCACATTATGGGATGATGTAACATTAATTAAGTACGTGGTCTACATATGTACTATCCGCTCAGGGCAGCCGCCCCAGCTGCTCTACTGCCCTTGCTACGGGCCTGGTGCTATGCTTTAATTTGATGCTCCTATGTCCTAATTTATCCGTTCTTGTAATCTCAGCTCTTTTGATATGGTATATTGGTGGCCGAAAAAGGGGGGTACAGTCGTACAGAGAGATATAATAGGGGTTGAGGAAATAGATTGGGTTGGCATACATGATAGATTAGAGGTTGGTGATTTGTCTAACAAATGAAATAATTAAGGATGTCAAGTGATTTAGTAAAGTTTAAGTTGGAGTATCTAATTTTTTGAATTGAGATCCTACCCGCACATTAATTCTCTAAAGTAACATTGCATTTATTACGGATTTAAACTTAAAATGCGTGACACAAAGTATACACAATAAAAAAATTAATTTTTGTAATTAAATATTCTCTCTCCTACCCTACACTACAACCATCATATCACCACCGCCTTTTTAATCTAATCTAACACGGAGTACAAAATGTTCAAAATATTCCTTGTAGGAATTGAAATTTCACCGTTCCCCAATCTGCTAAACTATAGGTTACAAAATCAATCGAGAAATTAAAAATTTCTCTACACCACGACCATCACCAATATTGTCTTATCAATCAAATCTACTAAAAAACAATACAATTTGTTCATTGTACGAATTGAAATTGCCCCGATTCCCAATCTGCTTAACACGCCATGATCAATCAAGAATATCAACTACAAGAAATTAATTTTTTTAACACGCACATTCATATATATTCATTAAACCCTAACCAATTCAATGAAATAACTCACATTCTAGAATGGTGCCGTTATCATCCCCAACCTCGGATTTTCGCGAATATTGATTGAAACTTGAGCCCTAGTAGGCATTTCTTGTGGACGACCATCGCCGGTGGCCATCAAATTAGCCCGGCAGAAGGGACACGTACCACGAAACCGCAACCAAGTATCAATACAATCCGCGTGAAATACGTGGCCACACTTAGGCAACAATCGCAATATTTCATTCTTCTCAAACACCCCAAGGCACACCACACACTCACCCGTCATCCTAACTTTTGCATCTATATCTGTATCTATATCCATGTTGTCGCTACTTGTATAGGAAAACTTTGGGAAGGTCTCTATGACCGAATCCTCGAGGCCACGAGATATCGAGGGGCTCATAGAAATATTGGAATTTCGATTGAAAATCCAATAACAACGACACATAATGGTGTAAATTAATATAATTGAGATGACACACACTATAACATACATACTGATGAACATGACTAAAGCAACAGTTGATGATGCATCCATCATTTTTTGGTGTTGCTGTACTAACGAATTTTTTTATTTTTTCTTTTTTCTTTTTTTGTTGGTGCTAACTATCTCAAGTATTCTCAAAATCTCAATTTTTGGAAACTTTATATTATGTTTTAATTATTGTTCTAGTATTTTCTGTAAAATAATGTTGAGATCATCATGTCATTTATGTTTGATATACTCCGTATATAAGATTCTGATTATTAAGGAAATACGAGTAACATTGAAATGAATATCATGCTTGATATTAGCTGGAATTCTTCTCTCTAATAACACATTGGCTAATATATATAGTAACATGATGTATGTGTTGGCCCTCTTCGTCCTCTTATTCTTAAATTCTTGATTTTATTCTTGGGGGTGTTACAAAAGCAAGAGCCTTAAGTAAGCGCGTTATAGGATTATATACTAACGCGTTACACATCATCCATTTTTTAAATGTTGCAACAATTATCTTAAAAGGAATCGGAGTGAAGGATACCTCAAGTGGTTAGAGCTTCCTTCCCAGTTCCAAGGAATTCCGAGATCGATTCTCATCACTTGTCCTTGTTGCTCTCTAAACACCAAATAAAAAAAATTTATCTTAAATGAAGCTTTTTAAAAATTGTTACGGA
This sequence comes from Chenopodium album, assembly GCF_948465745.1. NCBI lineage: Eukaryota > Viridiplantae > Streptophyta > Magnoliopsida > Caryophyllales > Amaranthaceae > Chenopodium > Chenopodium album. The sequence continues at coordinate 8,282,005 of NC_137855.1, forward strand.
GTATATATGTCGTTTCTCTTTAATGAAATCAAACTAATTCATCATTTACACAGAAAATTAAATACTCAATATACATTAATTGGCATTTAATTATGCTCTTAATTATATATTCACATGAGTTTTGCTGGCAATATAAATAATTTATATAGTCCTTTACTTCACATTTAAGTCACTTTTGTTATTTATGTGTCTCCCTTATGTTACATTATATTTACAAAATACTTTATTTGTTTAATTTTAGTTGACACATTTATTTATACATGTTTGGCTTGTTTGCCTACACAAACTTTTAAATATATTCATCTAAATAGACTTACATATAAGCAATATTATAAAATTTTGATATCAGGAAAATAGACGACGTTAATATAATTTTAACATGACTTCATCAAATGGCTATGTTATATTTCTTATGTTAAAAAAATGAGTCAAAATTACTTAGGTAACTAGTGCGAAAAGTCCATAAACAAGTGTTACAACGTTAGCTAAAAAGAACTAGAAGTATGACGTTTTTATAAAAAGCAGAGGAAGGTTAAAAAAAATAATAGTTTCATCATGATTTGGGCGATCTATTGGACAATTTGTTAAGGCATTCCTAAAGGCTCACATGGAGGAAATTTTAATTTTATTATTATTATTATTATTATTATTATTATTATTATTTTTATTTTTAATATTTGGTGCAAATGAGGGTCATAGCCCATTTATTAAAAACAATCACAAAATCAAGCTACAAACCGTGGCCAAGCCACCCCGATAACATCCTCCCTTACAAGTGCCCAAGTGAGCAGCAAGTAGTTGATCATATCATTCACACAAAATAGAGAGAAAGTGAGGGTTTGAAGAAGCACATCCAACTTCGGAGTTTACTGGACAGCTTCTGGTAAACTGGCTGTTTCTGGAGTTTCCACTGTTGGATCGTACTCAAATTTTGACAGCTTACTCTTGACATCAAGGGCTTCATTTTGGATGGTTGGATCGTCGTTTTGAGGTCTGTTTTGGTCAGAATCTGCTTCGGACAGAAGTGTTGTTTTTGGGTGAATTCTACTCTTTTGCTCTCTAATTTCGACCTCTTATTGTTTGTTGTTGTTGGTGGGTTGTTGAGCCTTTTTTAGACTGATTTGGGTTTATTTTACCCTCAATTATCAATAAGAGAAGCTAGGGTGGACTCCTTAAACGGTCCCGTGGTTTTTATCCTTCACATCGAAGGGGTTTTCCATGTATAATCCGTGTGTGTTGATAATTGTTGTTTCTTCCGATTATTGTTGGTGTTATTATTGATTTTGCTACTGCCCTATTGCTTTCTTAATTGTGTTATATTGGTTGTGTGAGAAATTGGTTTGTTTGGATTGAATTTGTGTTAATTGTCTTGGTTGTGTGACAATGTGACATTGTGGGTGTCGTAGTGACCCCTTCCAATCCCTACACAGAGTAAGGCTTTCCTCCTCAAAATACTTTAACTTTTTTATTTGTCTTAGAAACTTGGATTTTGCTTTAGCATGAGTATTGTTAGTGATGTTTGGCTAAATAAAGTTACATTTCTTAATAACAAAAATGTTTTGAAAAAGATTCAATAGTGCACATCAATGAATTATACTCCATGAACTTGTAGGTTGTAGATATTACTGTGTTGACTTGTCCTTGAATCAAGTTCTTAAGGTGATGTACTTGGCAACCTATATCATGAAGAAACTGGTCCTCTGCTGAAGATTCGTTGCCCTGGTGCGAGTATTGATAGAGGGTCGAAGGTGGATTTCCTCTGTGCAAAAACTTCCCATCTATCTCCAAAATGAACGCGCCATTCATCCTGAGTTTCATAATACGGAAGATATTGCTTTACCCCAAGCTTGGCCGTCTCACAGAAATCTAGTATTCTTTTATTGATTGTTAAAATATTATCAAGTCCTTCTGGTCCCGAAGAAGATGAGGGTGCAGATGTTAGAAATGCTGCTAGGTAGATTATATCTTCGGCTGGTGTGACCATAGATGTGTTGTGCTTCCAACTGTTATGTATAACACATACATTTACTTTAGTTCTTTTGTTTGAGATGGGATTTACTATTTTACGGAAGAACAAATTAGATAAGTAAATACCTTGACTGGTTGAATGGATATATAAGGATTGGATTATAACTTGTGTTGGCGAGGATGTTTCCAAAAACTTCTTTTGCAAAGCTCTGTATGTTACTCTTGAGAACGAGAAGAGTGAACCAAGGTTGTGTTACATTCGCTAAATCTTTCTCTTTGAGTTTTAAATCTGATAGGTGGATTCGGTCGAGGAAATCCACATATGGTACATCTGTTAGAAAAATTGTGTGTGGGATGTAGTTCAAGGATGACAATAGATTTTCTACAAACTGCATTTAAAACAAAACATATTCAGTTTTAATGAATTATTTGCATATGTATCATCAATTCATCGTATGAAATGAGCTGCTTTTTCGAAATTCTAACCTGGTTTGTTGTGTTTGTGTCCTCAGGATTGAAGTACTTCGCGACTTCTAGACAGTAAAGAATTTCGCCTTCAGATCTTGAAGGAACCCGAGGACTAGCCTGCAGAGGTTGTTTAAGACTAGAGTTTGAACTCAAACCTGTCATGACGAATCCTTGTATAAAATCAAATGTATTATTTAACGATATAAGTTGCTCTTGATCCTTGGTGAATAATTTGAAATTCGAGTAGAGCACTCTAATCCATTTTACCTGTGACAGTGTAAGATTAGTCCTGAGACGATCCTTAATAGAATGATGAATCGGATAAGTTATAGGATGCTTACCAATTTGGGAGCCGGTTCAAGTGATATACTAGCCTTAGTGATGATGCCAAGTTGTCCTAGTCCCCCAAGAACACCATAAAAGAGATCGGCGTTCTCTTTCTCAGAACAATTCACTATATCTCCCTTTCCTGCACCAATAAAAAAAAAATACAATATATAATCTCCTAACATGCACATGACATTTTTATCCTCCATTAGATTGCATGATGTTAATGAATCCTATATTCTTACACTTGAATAGTTGAATATTAGGATGTTTAAACTTAACTATTCGATATTCTAGTATTTAATCCTTGAATGTTCGAAGAGTTTATAAGTCTAACCTGTAACAACTTCCAATTGATAGACATTATTTATTTGAGGTCCATATTTGAATGCTTGACCACTAATCCCAGCATTCGATAGGGTTCCTCCGACAGATAAATAAAGGTAGTCGGTCCATGACTTAGGCGTTAATCCTTGTTTCACCGTCTCATGTAGAATATTTATCCATAATTCACCACCCGAAACATCAACGTAGGGTGAATCCCCTGCTTGAATATCAATCTTTTGTTCTTCTACTGCTTCCATGTTGATGACTATGCCACCATTATTTTGTGATTGACCTTGAAGTGAATGACCGTGGCCTCTTGCAGTAACGGTGAGCTCTGATTTATTGGCTAAGTTGAAAACATATCTGATTGTCGTGGATATATCAGCGGCTGTTTTTGGTAATAGAACTGCCAAGGGTAGAAAATGAAATCTATTACCAAAGTCATATGCTACAACGCCAGTATTACTGAAATCGAACGAACCGTTTAGTTTGAGTCCCTTCAATGGTGATGCAAGATCATGTGAGCTTGAGTTTGCGGAATTTGGATTTGCATGAGAATGATACGACCAAAGATTGATGTTCAATAAGAGAACTACGAAAACGTTTAGACATGACTTAAAATTATGTGCCACCATTTTTGCAATGTGCTTTTATGAGTGGATTTATGTTGTTTAAGCTATAAAATCTATAGAAGAAATTAAAAAGCTGAGGAAGTGTAATTTGTGGAAATGTTGGGTTTATATTTGTGAAACAACATAAAAGAAGATGTTTAGAAGAAAAGAGTGAAGGTGGGAATTTACAGGGAAGGTCTTGAGCTATGTATGTTACTAAGTTGAGTTGATGAAGTTAAAGTTTAATAACATAATTTACATTTCCAAAAAATTATAGGTCAAGTTGAATTAATATTGTAACCTACGTCATTAGTACTTCGTAATTGTTAATTTTTTTTTGACGCATTGTAATTGTTACATAAAGTAAACAAAAATTGATTTTAAGAAAAAGTTATACTCTAGGTACAATGACGTTAAATTACCGCGTTAATGCAAACAATATACATAGCAATTTGTTAATTGTAACCTCCAACCTTAAATCCTTAGTAATGATATAAGAATTTCGTAATTTACATCAACATATAATACGTGTAATGTCGTTTGTATTAAGTAATTTTGGAAAATAAGGGGAATTTTGGAAATTTAATTACTTAAACAATATTTTTTTAATAAAATTGTTTAATTTTTTTTTTTTTTTTGAAAACCATTGGTTGGTTATTGCAAAATTTAATAAAATTGTTTAATTAATTTATAGGTAATTGCTTGGTTGCATCATATAGCAGTTAAATATATATATTATGATATTTTCTAATTTCTATATGGTTATGTACACATGTACTAGTAATATTCATGTAGTCAATTCTTGACAATATCAATTCATGTTTTAAGAGAATCAAATTATTTACTAATTCTCAATTATACTTAGGCCGACCATACTAAAATGACAGGATTACTCATATTCTATGTTGGCACGATCAAAATTATGATACCTTAGCTTTCTCTTGACTAAGTAATCTTGTTTCACTATCTCTAATTATTATAACACCAAAATTACTCGTATTAGCTTACCCCTTGCTAAATTCCTACCTCTATTTCCTCCTCTTTGTCTTCATTTTCTCTTCTTAGATGTAAATTCTCCTAAATTTCTGAAGTTCTCTACTTCGGAATGACTATCATTACTCTTTCCTCCATCCTTTTGTTACTCCTCTTGAGTCATCAACCTACTCGAGCTCAGATGGGCGAGCCCGATTCTAACTCGGACTCGCCCTATGATGGACATAATTCCCATCCATCCATTTTCTCCATTATTATTAACCTTGTGGCTGTTTTCTTTTTTATTGCAATTTTCGGGTTTTTAATCCGATATTGTACCACCGACACGTCCACGGACAACAATGTGGTCACACGGTCTAGCTCGTTGAGGCGATCGCGTGGGCTAGACGTGGAAGTCATCGAGGGCTTCCCGGTTTTAGACTACGCGGCTGTTAAGGCCGCGAAGATAGGGAAAGAGGCGCTTGAATGCGCCGTATGTCTTATGGAGTTTGAGGACGACGACACTTTACGTTTGATACCTAGGTGTGACCATGTGTTTCATCCTGAATGTATTGATGCATGGCTTGTAGGTCACACTACATGTCCCGTTTGTCGTTGTAACCTTGCTGAAAAAGTTGATAACGACGTCGTTCTAGAACAATCTCTAGTAAACGACGTCGTTTTACAGGTGGATGAAGTAAGAGAGAGTAGCAACCATCAGAATAATGAAGAGAATAATTCGATGGAGCGGCCGCCTTTACATGGACGAATAAGGAGGAGCCGTACGATGATGAGGAGCCTATCATTTGGACGGCCAAGATGGTTTAGTAAATTGGTAAGATCGTTATCGACTGGACACGTGGAGGTAAAACAGTTGGAGAATACGGAAAGATTTACCCTAAGGTTACCGGATGAAGTAAGGAAACAAATTATGAGTGGAAAGTTGCAAAAGAGAAATAGTACAAGAGGGTTGTTTGGTAGTCTTCGAGGTCGAGCTAGCCGGTCCGGTCAGTGGGGGTTTCCGTTGACACCGCATTTTTTAACTCCAGCCCGGTCTTTGAAGTCTGTTGATGGTGAGGCCAGTAGACCAACTCGAAGCCAAGGTAGCTCTTTGGGTGGTTGTTCTAGTCTAGTAGAGAATGTAAGTACAAGTCGTGAAGTTTCTTTGTGTAATGATATACAAGCCGAGTTGAATCAATTGCCTGTCTAAGCTAACAAATAATTTTGAGCTAGATGGATCTTAATTGGTTTTATCTTGGCTTAAAGGGTACTCCATTAGTCCATATACATTGTTGGTATGCCATGTAAATTCTAATTCTTGCTTACCAAAAAAAAAGAAGTACACTTCTTTGTTTATATGTATGATGTATACGGAGTATGTTAATTTTGATATTCTGGTGGTTGAATTATTCAAAAAAACATTATGAAAACTATCTTAAAAAATAAAAGAGAGAATCAAAATTTTCATCTTTGTTTGTATGGAATAGAACTAACAAGACCAAAGAATAGAGTATACAAGTATATAGAGTATATAAGTTGTTGGAAAATTTGCGAGGAAGATCCTTTTAAGTGGTCGACCTTGTGAGAAAGGCCCTTTTATAAAAAAAAAAAAAGTGGCACAAAAGGTCCTTATATTATGTTTGGGTTGTGAGGAGTGTCTTTTGACCATTTTCTGGCGTTGACTTTTTTATTTTCCGGCCAAAAAAAGCCACATCTAGGTTCTCTTTTTTCTCCCTCCTCTTAACCCTTGTTTTCCCCTATTAAACCCTAATTTCTGAAAACAATTAACACAAAAACTTCAATTGTAATCCCATAAATTAAAATTGAAGGTTATTCAAAGTAATTCAAGGCTAATCCTCCCCACAATGAGAGAAAATAGGGAAAAAAGGGAACTTAATAAGTCACATGCTTTACACGTGGCTTTTTTTGGCCGGAAAATAGAAAAGTCAACGCCGGAAAATGGTCAAAGGACCCTCCTCACAACCCAAACATGATATAAGGACCTTTTATGCCATCTTTTTTACAAAAGGACCTTTCTCACAAGGTCGACCACTTAAAAGGACCTTCCTCGCAAATTTTCCTAAGTTCTTCAACAATTAGATGTTTATTTTATGTATGTCCATGTTATGTCTCATCGAAGTCATTCGTCAAATCATTGTATAAAAATTGAACCGATAATTCTTCATGTTTTATATAACGAAGGAACAAAGTTAGGAAGTCTAGCAATTTGATGTACTTGTCATTTCATTGTACGAGGGATCACAAGTCACAAACAATGCCGTTTAGAAGTTGGAGAAGACAATGGGAAGCAGTCGCAGAATGATAAGATCGAAACCGTCTTTGTTTGGGTGGCAAAGATTGATGAGGATTGGAGGTTATTATCAATGTCGTTCTCTATAAGCAGGTGATGATCCATTCCAACCTTGGAAGGATATGAAATTATGCAAAAGGCTTACATTTAGGCCAGAAAAATTCTTGATGGACAAATGTAATTTATCATCTCGTGTCATACCTATGATTCTATGCGAATTGGGATTTTCACTATAACACAGCAACAACAAAAACAATAAAGCCTTAGTCCCAAAATGATTTGGACTTAGTTAACATAATCATCATAAGGAATGTTGGGATTTTATCTAACCAAACAAAAAAAAATTAAGAAAGTCATTTTTCATAAAAACATTTGGTTACATCAAATCAGACAAGGTCTAACTCTCTCTTAATAGATATTCAAATTTTTTTTCTTAATTTAAATAACTCGCGATCTACTAGCTTATTTAATATATACTGAATAATAATAATTAAAAAAGATAAAAGGAAGAATTAATTAAAAGGACTTTATGCCGTCACATAGAATATTTATCTTACTTTATATGTGCTTAGATGTAGTATCCACACATATGGTAATTAAGATTAACCTTGCTAGCTACACTATTATAGAGATATGATCTTATCAATCAATTTGCTCTTGATGATAACTTTCAATGTATTCATCAAACCTTCAATGAATTACTAAATGATCAAATTGAGTCTTAACAAATAACAAGCATACTCAATCCCTAAAGCAAGCTAAGGCTTATACCTGATTTTTTGAAGAAGCACACATGTTAGAACCATGGTGCAATTGGTGTTATTGCCACCATACCCAATCTTCTTTGGTGATAATTGCCATCAATTGAAACTACTTCAGCTCTAGTAGGCATATCTCGGGGAGGACCATCGCCGGCCACGACTAGATTAGCTCGACAAAAGGGACAAGTGCGATGGGAACGCAACCAAGTATCAATGCAATCTACATGGAACACATGGCCACACTTGGGCAACAAACGCAACATTTCATTTTCCTCAAACAACCCCAAACATACTACACACTCTCCTGTCATTCTCATTTTCGTACTCATATCTATATCTATATCTATATTTATATCTATATCCACGGACCTATTCAAATAGGCGAACTTTGGGAAGTTATCATCAATGACAGAAGCCTCAAGGCCTCGTTGTGGTTCATGGGAGATAGTGGGCCTCGTAGAAAGGTTGGGATGACCATGGTAAATTCGATAATAACGATACATAATGGCGTAAATTAGTAGGGCTGAGAGGATACACAAGAAAACGTAGAAGATGATAAAGAAGGAAAAAACCATTTCAGATGATTTATTCATTTTCTTGATAGAAGTAAAATGAATTATCTTCTATAGGTTATGGTGATATTTGGTTGTTGTTCAACTGATGCAAAATAATTTTGACAGCAGGTCAATATATGTGATATGATTATTTGATATAAAAAAATGTTCATTTATGGAAAAATATCATGGTATAGCATGGTAGGATATTGTAATAGTAGATTAGTATCACATTGATGTCATAATATCATATCACTAGCTAATAAAGTCCCACATCCAGGTCATAGAACATAGACACATGACATTATATGTTTTCACCTAGTGTCGCGTCATACAGGCAACAACAATTTTTGCATTATTAAATTTGTATATAAAAACGTTTTAATATAAGATCCATTTGTCATATGTTTTTACCATTTATGAGCATTTTATTTCAATTTAAAAAATATGAAAACAAAATATATATCTAAAAAATAAATTACAAGTATAATTTCTAGATTTCTAAGAATTTTAATTTAATATATACGTACATACCTTATGTATATTTAAAATATACGTACATACTTTATTTGTAATAATAATCTTAAATCTTAAACATAATAAGATACTAATACATGAAAATTTAAATTCTAAATACTTCGTATAATAGAATAATATTGATACATGCACAGTTCTCAACCTTAAATATATGAGGCATAATTACTACGCATGTCCTTGTACTCCTTTCGTCCCCTTCTTGTTGCTCCATAGGTGTATGTTCACACTTTATTAATTTTTGGTTGTATTAAAGTTCATGAGAGAATAAAGGTAGGTCCAAAATATTTGTGAGAGGAAAATAGTAGTCTCTAGAGCTATGTACTTGTATGATGGACCAAAATAGAAGTGATACACTAAAAAGAAAGTACAGCAAAAATAATTAAGGCACGTTTGGGGACAATGGGGTAATGTCCAAAAAATACCACGAGCATTACCAGCTTAACACCCATCATAATTTAAGTTAGCACAACAATAAATAATTATAATAGTTACAATAAATAATTACATTATGTATTGTACTGTATTTGATTTAATCATAATTTTTTTTGTGAAAACTACCTTTTAAACTTTGAATTTTGCGAAAAACTACCCTAAAAACAAAATGTTGTAATTAACTACCTTATAAAGTATAAAATGTTGTAATTGACTACCTCCCACCGGAATTACACATTTGAATTTTATTTTTCGCCGTTGACCATGTCACGTGAAGGTCTTGTGACCCTATAATGACTTAATTTCCCCCTTTCCCCCACATTTTCCCGTTTTACACCAACTATTTTCTTTAACAATACGATTAATCATATTTTATACTACTTATTTGCAACCCCTTTGAAAATTATATGGGTTGAATTGGTGTGAAGTGGAAAATTTTGGAGGGAAAAGGGGGAATTAAGTCATTAAAGGGTCACGTGACATGGTCAACGTCGGGAAATAAAGGTCGGATGTGTCATTCTGGTGGAAGGTAGTCAATTACAACATTTTATGCTTTATAAGGTAGTTAATTACAACATTTTGTTTTTAGGGTAGTTTTTCACAAAATCTGGAATTTAATAGGTAGTTTTTCACAAAATATCCTTAATTATATATAGTTACTTGCTAATCTTTCTAATTTCTAATAAAACTACAAATAGTATAATATTATATTAATCAATTATATTATATCTAAATACCTTACATACATCATCAAAAGCAGTAGTTGAGTCAGGATTTTTACGTTAGTAGGGCACCACCGGCCACATACTAACCGACAATTGAATAATCTAATGTAAACACATTCAAATAAAAAAATAACACAACCAATTAGCATAGACTACCATTCAGAAAGAAATATCATTAATAAATTTACCATCATTCATAGAGAAGTTATAAACCACCTAACATTTATTAAAGCATTAAAAAAAACATTTATTAAAGCATTAAAATCAAATAAAAAAAACCATAGAACCTATTACCTTTTTTTTTTTTTTTTTTTTTTTTTTTTTTTTTTTTGAATGTAGATTGTTTTACAATATATCAAAAAAAATTTCTTTTGACAAATACAATATGTCAAATTAATCACATATTCTCATCTATAAGTTTTATATTTTCACGCTAGATTCAATTATTGTACACCAAAAAATAAACGATTAACATTTAGGGAAAATAATAAGTAAAAGAGCCAAATTGGTTTCTGGACCCTACTCAAACGGTCAAACCTATAGGGTCCGGGTAAGGGTTTAAAAATTTTAGACCCTAATAATTAAGGGTATTGATAGGGAACGAGTATGGATAAAAAAAATTCCGCTTTAGATTCGGGTATAGCTAGACACTTCCCAGATCCTACCCACTACCATTCCTAATTTGAATACAAAATATCTACAAATAGTAAAACTCAAATTCGTACCTCAAATCTACCTAATTTACACATACCAATATACCATGTACTTAGTTTTGGCTATAACCTCAGTAGTTATTGCATTTCTTAGTAATGGCACAGCCAATTATCGTCCTCTACCATCGTTGGCATTGATCACAACTTCCACCTGCGTGTTCCCAACACCGATAAGAGGGTGGTCCGGCAAGAGAATAGCCCGACAAAAAGGACACGTAACGTGCATTCGTAGCCAAGTATCAACACAATCAGCATGAAAAACATGTCCACACTTAGGCAACAAACGTATCATTTCCTTCTCCTCAAATGTACCTAAACACATTGCACATTCACCCGTTGTCTTCATCATCAGCGACTTCAATCCTTCATCTTGATCAAACCTCGCCGAGTAGGAGAACTTAGGGAAGGTATCAATGATTGAGTTCTCGAGGCCTCGAGGCAGCTCATGAGAGCTTGTTTGGGACACAACAATGGATTGTCGTACGACTTGTCTAAGGAAATTCGTCTCTCTATAACGCCGGCATATAACGGAGAATGCCCAAACGATTATTAATGAACACAAAATAATGTAGAAGATAACACTCATAATAAAACTTACAATTGGTGGTCTGTCCATTTTGCAACTTTATCTTTAGCCTTACTTTTCTCAACAACATTGGTTTTTAGTTGATCACTTAAATTTATTGCTATAAATGGTGGTTAGTTGATCATCTTAGAATGTTTCGTTGTATTCCCTTAATTATTTCTTCAATACCCTTGTAAATTGTTAATTGAACTTATAATATAGTCTAGTTGGAAATTTTGACGGACTCATAATATAGTTATTATGTGCATATATTGTGTACTTTTTCTGGTTGCCTATTTCTTTCTGGTTTTTACGTGCAAAAGTCTATGTAGTACTTTATTAAGATTGGATTCATTCAATGATAAAAATAATTCTAGTGGAAATTTAGAGAAAGAGTAAACGAAGTATATATAATTATCAATTTGATCGTTATAAGGGTTTGAAACATATAAATACGAAATGAGGTTGACTTTTTTGTTGTAAGGAAGAATTAATTAAGATTGAACCACCACCAGATATCATGTAGTTTAGCCTTGGGGTCAATTCAAGAACACTTCTGATGCCTAAAGTAGGGTTAATGAATTGAAGGAAAAAGATGAGATTTTTCTAGGCTTGAGTACACAACTATAATATAAGATGAGCATAATTTGGGCTTCAACACGACTCCATTTGTCAAAGCTCTTGTTTATTTGTCCCATATTACATCACGGAATTTTGGGTTGTCCCTTAAAAATTGTTTTATTTCTGATTTTTATATCGTAACATTGTCATCATCACTCTACCACCATTTACCCACTTGTATACTTCCAACCACTTGCAAAGCTTTGTTATAAACCTTAATTAGTTTATACTCCCTATGGTTATTATTAAGTGTTATACATTAACCAACGCATTTGTCAATTTAAAACTCTAACCAATATAATTATAAAAATCAGTTAGAATAATAACACTTTAAAAAACCAGAGGGAGTAAAGCACATATTGCTTGGACTATGAAGCAAACAAATAAGGACGATTGAGTATTTGTAAGCAATTATCCGTTGATGGATGTAAGTTTTTCCATATAGGCTAAAGCCAAATCTCCTTTCGACTAGGTGATCCTTGATGGGCTTATTTATCAACAAGCCAATATAATAAATATGGCTAGTTCTGTATCAGTTAACAACATTAATAAAATATGGAGTATTTGTTCTACAAGTAATTGATTATTATTGCAATAGTTTGATCAGTATAATTGACAGTTAATATTTGAAATTATAGTTTACTAAGAATTATACAAAGTTAATTTAATCAAAAATTTACATTGAGATTAATCTTGAAACAATATTTACATAATTTTAATTTTTTTTATATATATATACATTGAGACGCACGAAAATTCATGCGTGTGCATATAAGTAATCTATCAAGATAAATTAGATGAATCCCGTGCAATACACGGTTTGTTTGAATTTTTTAAACTAACTTTTTTTTTATATATATAATTTATGTGCTAAAATTGGTTATATATTTAAATAAAATTTCTATTATCAAAAGATAATATTTTATATTTAATTAATTTAAATTTAAAAATCTCATTCACCAATTTTACTTACGTGGTATTTGAATTATTTAATTATAAAATATTTAATTATCTTTTATTTAATTGGCTACTACTAAAATTAATAATTCTACATGGCAAAAAAATCTCATTTATATATATATATATATATATATATATATATATATATATATATATATATATATATATATATATTCTTTGTTTTTTTTTTTTCAGATGGATTTTTTTGTTAAATGGTGGTTTATTTTTTCTTTTTTTTTAAAGGATGGTAGTTTTTCTTCAAATACAAAAATGAGAGGGGTAGCTATTAATTATGATAGGATATTTTTTTTTTTTTTTTTTTTATTTTTTGGATTATTTTAAAAAAAGCAAAAATTATCAACCAAAAGGTTTTTTCTCTTTATATAGTACTATAGATTATGGTATAAAATGTAATCAAGTTAAAGATGATAAAATTGACACATTATGTAAAAATATAAGTATTTTACGATTATATTTACAAAAAACATTTCTGAAAGTTCCTACATCAAAATTACCTCATCAAAATAAAAATCATATGGTCTTAAAATCAAATTATCTATTTGATCCTCGAACCTATTGTACTACACCTGCCACGCAGTTTTAGACCTGTAGTTAATAAAATACAATGACCGTGGGCTGTAATTTACCACGGTAAATAACAATTTACAAAATTAACCTCATTATAATAAATTGATCTTCTTACTAAAAGTCAACCCATTATCGTCCTCTACCATCGTTGACATTGATCACAACTTCTACCGGCGTAGGCTCCATGCCAGCCTGAGGGTTTTCCGGCGAGAGAACAGCCCGGCAAGACGGACACGTAGCGTGCATCCGCAACCAAGTATCGACACAATCAGCATGGAAAACATGTTCACACTTAGGCAACAAACGTAGCATCTCCTCCTCCTCAAACGCACCTAAACAAACCGCACATTCACTAGTCACCTTCAACTCTCTCTTCACCCCTAGACCGTGATTACCCGAGCTCGCCGAGTAGGAGAATTTAGGAAAGGTATCGATGACCGTGCTCTCTAGACCACGAGGCAGCTCATACGTTGTTGTTGGTGGCGCGACAATTGTTGGACCGACGACTTGTCTATTGCGAGCCGACGCTCTATAGCGACGGCAAACAATAGACAGCATCCAGAGGATTATTAGGACAATCAATACAATGTAGAAGATTATGTTCATAACATAAGATACGATCGGTGTATTCATCATTTTTTGAAGGTTTTCTTTGGCCTCACTTTTCTGATTTCTTTACAATATTTTCTTACTTTTTAATATGTTGTTGTGATTATTGACGGTTTAGGTGATTCCACTAGATTTTTCTTTTGCCTCTCTTAGCTAAATCTTCAATTATTTTATTTATTGACCGTTATTTTTTTAATTTATATAGTATATAAATTTATAGAGTACATGTACCTGGTTGTTTGCTGTTTCTTTCATTCATTATTTTAAATTATTTGGATGCAAAGTCTACTTATTATTTACTCTCATTTTTTTAAATAGTTTTGCCATTTTTTTTAAACATATTTGTCAACACATAACTTTATTTATAAAATTGCTTATTTCAATCTAGATCTGTCTAATCGAGTATACAATATGGACTTAGGTCAGTTTTATGGGATTAAATCATATACGGAGTAGAATTTAGATCATGGTAGGTTATTATCCATGTGGATTATATTCAGATTTGTGGTTTTTCGAATCACTTTAGATTTTGTTGGATTTTCTTTTACTGGTTTGATTTTTACAGCATTTATATATCTATGAATATAATTCTTGTCCTCACTCATAGGATTAATTATCCACGATCAGCACGCAGTTGCAGGGTTGCTCTGATACCATTTGTAACACCATGACCTCAAACAAATTAGGGAGGGGCTTATTGTCACGAAATGTGCATCGAGGGCCAATAACTATCCCCACAAACCAACACAAGTCCTTCCGGCGCATTTGGTCCTCACTCATGCGCATCCCGAGAAAACTTCCCTTGAGGTTAACCATCCCAAGACTACTCCCAGCCAAGCACGCTTAACTATGGAGTATCTTAACATATGAACTCCCTAAAAGTAAGATGCATCTTTTTGATATAAAGAGTATATCAAATCCTTTAAAGCAATCATGGGGGTATTACAGAGTATTCTTTAAGCATTCTAAACAAATAAACAACCCATTTGTAAAAGGGTTAAAAAAGGTCCCAAAACTCACAAGTCACAAATGCATGTTGCTCTCTTACAAAGCCCAAATATTTGATAAGCCTTTTCCAATTAGTCTAAGGTGCACCCTTGTGCACTTTAGATAGGTGCAACAATGTAAAAAAAATTAACACTATGCTCTACAAAATGAACATTTAGTAAACAAATATGAACTTTTAGTAAAAAAGTATGAACATGAAAAAAAATGAACATTTAATAATAAAAAATGAACACATAAAAAAAATGAACATTTAATACTTATAATGCATATGTTTCATAATCATATTATTTTTTATTTCTTTAAATTTTATGTTCATAATTAAATGCATTATATTCATGATAATATTTTATATGTTCATATATAATTTCAAATATTCATAATGTAAATATGTAGTGTTGTTCATGATATATTAATTAAATCTGTTTATGCATATGTTTTCTTTCTTAAATGTTTATGTTCATATTTTTTTACGTATATGTTCACCTTTGGAATGCTTATATTACATTAAAAAAACTAATGCTTACGTTCATATTTTGAAATGTTATGTTCACTTTCTGAAATGCATAAGTTCATATTTTTTATGCCTATGTTCACTTTCTGAAAAGCTAATGTTCACATTTATGGGAACCTATGCATATGTTTATATTTTGCATGATTATGTTCAAATAAAAAAATGTAGAAAATTAGATAAAATTCAATTCGTTAGAATTAAGAAAATCATATACTACCTCCGTTAACATTTAGTTGCAACTTTGGAATATTTTTATGTCTCTCAAATAATACCCCAAAGTCGCAACTAAATGTTAACGAAGGTAGTATAACCTAATCAATCGAAGTTAATCACAAAGCACCACATAAGAAATCGAAAATCACACATTTTTATGCCTATGTTCACTTTCTGAAAAGCTAATGTTCATATTTTTTATACCTATGTTCAGTTTCTGAAAAACTAATGTTCATATTGTGCTGTTGTTACACCTATTTCTAGGTGCATGAGTGTGCACCTAAGAATATGCGAGCCTTTTCTAGCGGTTTGAGTGAAGCCGGATCCAATAGTTTAAAACACCAAAAAAGATTATTTGTCCTCTTCATCTAAAATTACTGATGAACCAAATGTAATGGTTAGTAAAATATTAAAATAAATAAATAAGTAAATAAATAAATAAATTGTTCATATATGTGAGATCCTGCTATATTATTCTCGATATATATTTTAATTAATATTATATTAATTTTTATTAGTTTTAATAGTGGCAAGTACAAGTTTATCTGATAAACGATTTTTTGCTAATCTGATGGAAATATTGTAAATATATTGAAAAAGTGTGGTCATTTATTCTGTACTTTTGATGAGCTGACCAATTACTGTTTGCAACTTGCATTTACTGTTTGGTGAGGAAATTACACATGTACCCATCAACTAGTAAATAAAAAGACACATGTACCCCTCCAATAGTACTTGAAAAGATGATTATACCCGTAGATAAACAATTTTATTTGGAGAATTAAATGGGCACAATTCTTTTGATAGTTATATTATCTATGTAATATAAGATTAATTTTTAAACCATGTTAGGTTGTGTTCTATTCACTCGACTTTCATTTATTTGAACTTGTCTAAACTTACTAGACCTTCCATATAAAAAGTCATTTTAGTTGTAATTTGTACTTATATAGCCCTTATCAGAACTTATTTTTCCAGAACTGAACTTATACGTACTTAGGGCTCGTTTTCATTGACTGAACTGAACTGAACTGAAATGAATATTTTATAAGAGAAGGAAATTAGGAGCTGAACTGAGCTGAGCTGAACTGAACTGAATTTCAACGTAAGAGAACATGCCCTTATTACACTTGAAATAAGTGAAAATAAGTTGAACAGAGCAGACTCTTACAATATTATAAGAATTGATAAAGTAATAAGTAATAGCGTTAGCATTTCCTTTTTTTTAAAAAAAAATAATAAAGAATAATAAAAAATAAAAAATCTCCGTATAAGAGCAGATGAAGTATACAAATATGTAATCTGTTTTTTTATATGCATCAGTTTGACCGGCACATTTGCCGAGACGCTACTTTAACCATAAATATCTTTAATTGTGTATTAGTAAAAATTATAACAAAATTATATTATGAAACTAGACATTATGACGAATCTAATGATATATAATATAATAACATTTATTCATTTTTCAGAGGTAAAAAAATTGAGTCAACCATGGTGTGTAAATAGTGCAATTGTCAAAGTGATCACTGATGCATATAATAAAAACGGAGGGAGTAATACATACGAAATAGGGAAGGTAACAAAAGATTAATTATTAAAAAAATATTTAAGAACAAATTATTTTAAAAAAAAATGAAACTGCGATATTCTTAATAAATCAGTAGAAAGTTGGAACAACAATAATTCAATAATGGGTTGAGTTAATATCAAAGAGTATAAAAAGAAGATCTGATATTGATGAGGTGATGGTAACCTGTTACCAAACACCCAAAAGAATATACGAGCATGACATGGGGAACACAGCAAATGACAGAATGCTTAGAAAACGAGTGATTTGAATTGACATTGTATTTGACTTCACAATGCTGTCATTGTTAATCTCCTCATCATTGCATTGTAAACTCCCTTTTGATTATCGACTTCGTGGGCTTATTCTTCAACCATCTTTAACACTTTGTTTGGACAGAGGGAATTGGAAGGAAGAGAAGGGAAGAGAAAGGGAGGGGGACAAACTCTCTTGTATGGGAAAAGGAATGGGGGAAGGAAGGGAAAGGAGAGGAAGGGATCCATTTTCTCTCTCCCTTTAGTAAGCATAATAATCCCTCCAAATTTGGAGAGATTTGGAGGGAAAATGTAGCTCACTCCCCCTCCCTTTCTTTCCCTTCCCTTCCTCCTCTTTCCCTCCCCTTCCTTTCCTTCCTTATTTCCTATCCAAACAAAGCGTAAGGGATTGGAAACCAATACAAATACGTCTTAGTTTTATAGTTTGATTTTATTTTTTAGTCCTTCCATTTGGTCTATTACTCCGTCATATTTGCCCCGTATACGTTGAGTAGAAAGTTAATTAGAGAATGAACGTAAGAACTATGTTAATTACTGATCTTGAACTCACAATAGACTTTAATGCCATTTTTTGTGTACTTAAATAAATTTAATTAAAATTTTTTATTAATTAATCAGAGGTCAAACTTGTACATTAACATGTATTAGCCAACTCTAAGGGCCTATTCACATTTACTTAATTTCAGTTCAGTTCAGTTCAGCTCCAATCAGTTCAGTTCAGCTCCCAATTTCCCTCTCTTATAAAATATTCATTTTAGCTCTGTTTAGCTCAGCTTCAATCAGTTCAGTTCAATAAATGAGAACAAACCCTAAGAAGTATTGAAGTAGTGAAAAACGCTTAGGAAAACAGAGGTGATACTAATAGTGTCTATAATCATACACTAAATAATGGTATGATTGAAAATTAACTAGCTAGACTCAAATAAAACATTAACTCAATTGCTTCTTAGTCAAATTTAAATAAATCTAGAAATGATACCATCTTATTAAAGCGTTCCAAGACTCCAAGTCCTAGAGCTAATGCTCAACTAATAAAATTAAAATAAGTTTGAGTTGAAAATAACAATGTCTTTGCAAGTAGAAAACAAAACATCACCATATTTGACATGCAATAAACGTCTCTATTACTCTAGTTTCATTTTTTGACGTGTAAGATCCTTATGTATAGTTACACCTTCTATCAAAATTGGTACATTCATAAATAATTTGATGTCGACTATCCATTAGCATGTATCTTGCACACTTTACAACTATACTTAATTTTTGTGTGCATATTTAGAACTCTCCTAAATGAAAAATAACCACATGTTTTGTAAGAACTACGAAGTATGCATTTGGATGTATGATGATAGTTACTTCATTTCAAGTTACACTTAAATTATATACTACTCGTATAATAAAATAAATACTTTGAACAAATGAAAATTAGTAAATTACACATTGTTATAATGAATTGGAGTATCATTTTTCATCTTATTAAATTTTCTTTCGAAATACTCCATAAATAAATAAAAATAAAATGGCCCCTCTAGAAAAGCAGACAATCAAACCTTGACCAGCCATATTATTCCTGTAAAAAATATTAAAAACTTAACTTAATTCTAATTACCAATCAATTATCCCATTAAATAAAAAGGGACAAAAACAAAAATAAACACTTATTTTGGACCGTAATATACATTCCCTAAAACTTCCATTATTATAATTCATGAAATATATATACACAAACAAACCTTATGAATTAGGCCAGAAAAGCCTGGAGAAAAACCAACCCGACCCATTAGGCCCATTAACAAGACAAGCCCGACAACAAGGACACGTGGAATGCGTCTTAAGCCACGAATCAACACAAGCAGAATGAAACACGTGTCGACACCTAGGCATAAAACGCAGCGTTTCACCTCCCTTAAACACCGCTAAACAAATAACGCAAACATTCATTCCTCGGCAAACCTTCTTCCCTTCCGCCGGAGTCGAGTAAGTAAACGTCGGAAAACTCTCGATTACCGACGGATCAACGCCACGTGGACCGCCGGAAAAGGGATCCTCTTGCACGGCCGTGTCGACGCCGACGCCGACACCGACACGGCGCTTGAAACAACACCGTGTGAGAAGGAAGAAAAAGAGGAGAGCGAGAATTGAGGTTGCCATTGCAAGGAGGAGAGAGAAAGTGATCCAGTATAAAAATGGTGAAGATTGCATAATTTGAATTGATTTGATTTATGATTTATTTGTTGAGATTTGAATTATTGGATTGATTGATGATAGTGGGTTTAGGTGGAGGTGTATTAATTTTGGGAAAATGAAGTTGAGATTTAGAGGTGAGTTATACCAGATTTTTGGGGTTTTTTTTTTTTTTTTTTTTTTTTTGATTGATTTTGATTGATAAATAATTGGGTTATTTTTGGGGTGATATAAATCAAATAATTGTAGTTTTCGTGTCGTAATCGTAATTGTGGTGATGAAAGAAAGGTCTGTTTGAAACAGCCTAAGTCATCGTGTAACTGACACCTGATTTTTAACTTGTTTTTAAATTAATTTTTTTAACGTGTTTATCAATTTTTTTTTTAGGTGTCAACTTTAAGTAGTCTACTACATACGACTATACGAGTATTATTTTACAACTGTGGTGGCAAAAAAATTTTATACATAAAAAAATTAATCATTGCATTTTTTAAAAAATTATTTATTAGAGTAAATCGTAGATTATATAAATAACTTATTTATCCTTTAATCATTGGCAATTTGGTTGCTTTTGTTGTACAAAATACATGCATATTTCTCTGGCATCCCATCAGCATGTATATTTGAGGTTTGACTGTTTGAGCCCTGAAGATTGATTCCTTACATTTCAACTCCGCTAATACCACTCATAGAAACTTCATTCAGGTTTGTTGGTCACCCCGTCATACTACGCTACCATGCATGATATGATGGCCTGTGGATTTAATTGCAAATAGATCTGTTTTGTGTCCAAATAAGCTTTATTTGGGCTGGTCCATTTTATGCTCCAAAGTCCAATTTAGCCACAAAGGGCAAAGGCCTCAACCCAATGCTTTCAAAGGACCCTCTCCATGCCTAAGTGTTCATTCGGTTTACCATATTTTCCCTTATTTCAGATCTAATAAGTTTAGTTTAGGGAAAATAAGTTCAGATAAGAGTTACCAATTTAAATTACAACAAAACTAAGTTTTATAAGTTCAGATTAATTTAAGTAAGTTAAGAACTTAATATAAGTTCAATCAAATTCAGATAAGTTCAATTAAATTCATATAAGACCATTCTCACTAGTGAGCAAAAAAAATTCTCCTCATTCTCTCTCTACCCACTTTCTCTCTCTTCCCAACTAAATTTGCTCATGAGCATTTTTAGTGAGCAAAATCTATCCCACTAGTGAGCAAAAAAAAAATGCTCATCAATCTCTCTCCTACTTTTTCACATACCCCACCAATATCTCTCTCTCTTACACATCACCCTATTAATATTTAATATGTTTTGGTTAAATTAATATTTATGGGTACTAATTACAATTATACTTTTATTTAATCGCTAATTAATTATTGAAATTTAATCGCTAATTATACCAATATTGAAATTTAATCGCTAATTAATTATAAATGTAATACAACATAAAATTTAATTAGCGTACGAATACATTTTATACTACAAACCAATAACGAACCTAGATTTTAAACGTACGATTAATACTCTATTAAATTGTAATCTTACGACAAATTTATTTTTTTTACTCATTAATAGAGCCATATGTGTCTCCAAACTCTTCAAAGGTCTTGGCGGGAGAATATGCGGTTTCTCAGCTTGTAGTTTACAGTAAGCTGCATGAACTTTTCGCCATAGTTCGGATGCCTTTTGGCTCGTACCACGAAGCGCATCATCACTTAGTGCTAGATAGAACCCAATTAGAGCTTCATCCTCAGCAACCGACCAAATGCGACTCGCTTTGGCAAGTGGTTGATTGGTCGGAATCCTTGGAGGTGGTGGAGGGTACTGTGGTGTCTCCGGAACAGCTTCTTCTTGGCTGAGATCGTACTCAGAGTTGCTCCCTTCGGTAACGGGAGGAGTTTGTTGCTCAAAAAAAGTGTTTTCATTGTTGGGAATCTGAGGAGGTGTTGGTTGATGAACGGAATTTTGAGAAGAAGGGTTGCCTAATCTTCCTAGGAATAATTGAAAATTTGGACTACTAATGAAATCATCACCTAAATCAGAAAAATGTTGAGCAAGTTGATTGTAATTAGGGTTGTTTGGATCCATTATATTGTATAACAAAAAACAATAATTACTTAAGAGGCAAACCTAAATTAAAATGGAATAACGTTAATAACGTTTTAAATAATTTCTAGTGCTACAAAAAGTAATTAAATAATTTTTTTTTTTTTTGTTGAGAAAAAAAGTAGTTATACTAAAAAATAAACAGTAATATTAGAAAATGAAAATTGAATCAAACTAAACTTGGGAGTGAAAATAATAAAGAGTTTTTTGGATTTTTTAAACAAAAAAAAATATTGCTACTTAAAATATCATTAATAACGTTTTGAAAAAAATTAAAGTACTAAAAACTGTAATTAAAAATAATAAACCAAAAAAAAAAAATAACCTTTCTCAACTTTATATTAGAAATTATAACATAAATATCACTAGAAATGTGATTAAGTGTAATATTGGGTGTTTTTGTGATTTTTGAAATTATACCAAAATATGTCAAAATGGATCTCTATTTGTAGGGGAAAAAAAAATATAACCGTTGGTGAATTTTTTTTTTTTTTTTTAATAATTATAAAACGGCCAAATTACCGTTTTGATTTAATTACCGTTGCTAAACGGTTGAATTTTTTGATTGGAGGAACAGGCTGACAGGGACGCGTGTCAGCTTTCTATTGGCTGGACTGACGCGCCCTGTCAGCCGATAAATGTAATTTTTTTTTTGCTTTGCTGCCTTCAAAACGACGCGTTTTGGAGGATGGTTGTTCAGACCAAACCCCAAAACTCGTCGTTTTGAGGGTGCGAAAAGTAAAAAAAAATTGACGTTTAGTGCTTGCTGTGGGCCCCACGCTATCACTGTTCACTATCAGTTTTGCTCATAGGATGAGCAAATTTCAATATGCTCATGAGCATATTTTGTAATGCTCATTGGTGGGAAAGCAAATAATGCAATTTTGCTCATGAATTTTGCTCATGAGCAAAATTCTCCTCACTAATGGGAATGCTCTAAGTTCAATTTAAATTAGTGAAAATCAAGTGAATTGAACACACCCTAAATCTAAGTCCAATCAACTGCCAAGTCCACTTGAAATCCCATTTGCCCCATACCATCCTAGTTAGCACATGAATAGGGCCCAAGTCCCTAAAAGTATAAATACCTTAAATTGGTACCTCACAAGGTATCTACAAACACTCTTACATTGGTTTCCTTGGACACATCCCCAAGAGGCCGAGACCAGTTACCATGCTCTCTTGTACGAGTGACTTCAGCCCAATCACCCAAGGTAAATTTCAGTCTCCAATTTACGGATAAAAGTCAAAGTATTGACTATAATTAGACCTGTTCAATGAGCCAGATCCGGGCTGATCTGGGCTTAAATAAAATCGGCCAGGCTGGGCTGGACCAAGGCTATTTTTATATGGGCCAAGCTGGATTAAGGATTTTAAAGCCCAGCTCTGTCCAGCCCGGCCCATTCAAAATTTGAAAACAAAAAACGGCCTATCAAGAAAACGAATCTGAACCCACTAATGGCCTTATAAAGTATTTATAATTTCAATGCTTGGATTTATTGAATAAATTTAATCGTTTTCATTGTCTAGCTTCTCTATAAAGTCTATTTTCTATAATATTGTTTCACACGAAAACAGATCCTACCATCATGGCTTCACTTGTTCTCTATAAGGCCATATCAATCCGAAATGATCTGTTATTGACCTTGGAACATACTCCGTAAGATACATTCCTTTTTAGATAGAAAACATTTTTTTATAATTGGACGAACTTCTTTCCACCTACCTCCTTGAACATTATTTTCTGTCCCTTTACTGCCCAAATAATAAAGACCTTTCCAAAAAAATAAAAATTAAAATAAAAAATTAAAAAAAATTTAAAAAAAAAACCCAAATAATAATGAAAATTGAGAAAATCATTTCTTATGAAAATGTTTTCTAGTCAATATAAATGGAGCCATAATATGTACTTCGTATATTGGAGATATACAATATAATAGATACATAACACCTCCTTAATTTGTTGTGATTCAAACCAAATAGCACACTAACATTACAAGTATTGAAGATGCTTGGAAATTTGGTTTTGAAGAGTTCAAGCATATGTAATGCAACAAACTTATTCGAATTAAACGGCTTGAAATGGTCATCTAATACTATAGTAGCTAGGAAAAGTCCAATATTATGTGGACTTTAGTTTAAAAAATCTAGTAATTCGATAAGAGGTTAGATTGACAAATTAAACCACAATTACAACATCAAGCTCGCGAGTGCATATAATTGTGTACTTGTGCAGTTGTGCTCACTATTAGCCCAACACCAAGGGTACATGTTGATTTTTGAACTTGATATATATGTTGTTTTGTAAGAGCTATATATTTTGTATTTCATGAATTTAAGAAGAGGTGCAATCACTTAATAGACTACGCACCATTATAAAATCATTATTGTGACTTTGCGAGTCATTCCTTGTTTTTGTAGTATAGTTCCTAACTGATCTTGCATGTGCCATAGTTGTGTACTTTTGTACAATAAGAAAAATTATTTTCTTGTTATATATATGGTGCAACACCGTCCGTACCAATCTTAAAGCATGTTGAGCTTGGTATGTAGTTTCTAAGAAATAGCTCTTGGCTATCAATCTATCATTATATACAATATTACTTCGCATGTTCCTTATATTAAGCTGATCATTAATTAATTGATATGCTAATATTATTTACCCCACATACTTCGTTTATAGCATGAAATTACTGTTAAGTTTAATAATTTTCTAATAAAGTAATTTCAAATTGAATGCTTTTCAGTTATATATTACGGAGTAGCATAAAAGCATATATCATTAATTATATTAGTAACAAATAATAATGTAACATGACTAAAGAATTTTCAGGTGATAATTTGCATGCATTTTGCAAGCACACCTCAGAATATGTACAAATTATTGTGTTTTTAGCTTAAGAATTGAGCCGGTGAACAAAGTTTCCCTGTTGGTAATACCAACTTTGCATGAAGTATCATTTTCTTGGTTACTTCTTCCGACAACCTCATCATTTTCTCCTCTACCACCTTTATTTCCAACACCTCATCGCCTACACCACCTTCGAGTTTTGCGTCAGGCCCATCCGACTTGGGTTGGACCTGACAAAATGGGCACGAAGGCGAGCAAGGATCCACCAAACACATGGTATGGTACACGTGACCACAAGTGGGAATCAAACGCAGCGTTTCATCTTCGTCCTTTATTACTCTAAGACAATTTGTACATGTCAAACTCATCACGGTCGATTTCCCTAGAAAGGTTTTAACGGCGGAGTAAGGGACAAACACCAAAATGTTCTTGGTGCCACAAGTGTGACCATTGGACCCGACGTTGTTCGGATCATCGGTGTTTGCTCGTCGCTTACATTGTTCCCGACTCCGGCGAATGTAGACACAACCAAAATAGATTAAGAAGCAGATAATGATTTCTACGGCAACGAGAATCAAAGCTAAGAATTGCATGCTTAAGGGATAAAGCTAGAGGAAGCTAAAAAAAATTAGAAGTTTGCAACTAAATATTGTGGTCGTTATTTTTCTGTTGAAGTGTTTTGAATTAATCTACAAGCATGAATATTGAAGGTTTATATATAGTTTGCTATGTTGGTTTCACACGTAAATATATACACACAAAAATGTTGACTATTGACTAATTAAAATAATTTACGTATAGTACAACAATTAATAATGTCAAGTGGGAACGTAATAAGTGGAGTATAAGAATCAAATCCAGGAGATTTCGAAGAGAATTCGTAATTGTACATTTGTACTTGTATATGACTGTAATATAATTATGGCTGATAGAATTAAATTCAGGAGATTTAGAAGAGAGTTCATAGTTGCACTTGTATAGTTGTATGAATGCGATATAATTATGGTTAATAATATGTTTTGCTAATTATTAAAAAAAATATGTTTTGCTTATTTCAAAAAGAGTAGAGCAAAATACACGATATTATGAATCTATTAATATCTCATATTCTTATGTGATATTATATAACGGGGTATCCTAGTATGTAGACTTGATGTCTGACCTGAAATATGTCGGGTTGGAGAGATTTTTGGGCCCAAATTTTAGTTTTGAACCAATTTTTCTAAAATGATTTTAGGTTTTAGACAGTCCAAAACATTTTTATTTAAAGATTAGTTAGTCCAAAAATCTCATCATTTTTAGTCCGAAATAACAGGTTTGGATATGATTCGTAATCATGTACTAATATGTATACATATAAAGTTAAAATTTTGGTTAAATATCAAAATCTGATCAATAAAATTTGGGTTAGATCAAGCGAATTTTTTTTTTGACGGGGATCAAGCGAATTTAACGAAGCCTATACTATTAAATAATTTAAACTGTTGGCAATATAAAATTAACTAAACTTTGAAAGATTAAATATTTGCTTTGACTAGTCTAATTTGATGGTTAGATCTATTTGAGCTTTATTTATTCGCTTAAGCTATGCAATGGCAGCGCAATTAGTGCACGTGTCTACCGCAGCCGATGTCCCACCGTAATCATGCATGATGATGAACAATTTTTTGTACCGCTTTAATATTGGCAACCGCAGCCACTTAGCCCATTTTGGTTGATTCAATATACCAGACGAATAATTTTTAAGTTAACATTGTTGTGGATCCAATAATACCAAACGAATAATCCTCAATCTTATATAATGGAGATTCAGACATTCGGTACATAAAATGACTATTCGAGTCTACACTAAATTGGATGAACGTTCATTCAACCAGATTAAATTTTGACAGTTACATGAACGGATAAGAATGAGCAGTTATAATAATGCTAACTGTTCGATTAATATTTAATTAACTATTAAATAATATTTAATTAAATAATCAAAGTTATAAATATATATAAGTCATTTTGCCTACTTGTGCAAAACAACACTTAGCCCATGTGAAATTTGTGTTTAGGTTAGGGTTTGAATCTGCCATTGAGATCTTTGGATGATAGATTTTGGAATTTGAGGAAGAAGGGGTTTAACCTAACATAGTATATATATTAGTATATTTATAGGCACATAGCACACTTCTTTTTGTTACCTAAATACGTGCATTATTGAGATGTATCTAGATACTAGAGGTATAAAAAAATAGATACTAGAGGCCAATCGATGCAATTTAAAATTACCCCAAAGAAACCAAATTCAGATTTTAATTTGTATGGATAAACTAATCTAGCATGGTGAAAATTTAAAATGAGCTGGCCAATTTTATATCACCAAACCTAATTCAGACATTCGAATTAACACCTCGGTATCTCCTTATTGTATAACTGGCCCTAGCTGTTATTTAAAAAAATATATTATTATATAAATATTAAATAAGCATGTATATATTAAATAAATTAGGCTAGGTGTCGTGCCATGCACGGTAATTTTCACACACTTTCCTTTGACTATGTTTTGTGCTTTACACGTAATATAAAATATACTCATCTGCAATCTGGTTAGGTTCGTCACAATAAATATTAATTAAAGATATTAATTCAACTTTTAAAATATCAACTTTTCATAATTTTTGCTTATTGGTAATTAAAGATATTAATGGTTGAATTTGTGCATTTTCAAATAAACATAACTAAGGAAACGTGTTAACAATAAAGAAACTGAAAAAGTATTAGTAAAACTATACAAGATTGTCAGGATTGAGATCTCACATTAGATCGGTGAAGGGAGTATGATTGGATTGGTAGAAACGTAAGATCCTATGAAACTTATAAAATAGCAAGATTCCGAACAAATTAATTACATCGTAATAAAAAGGTTGCTACATAACTAGATACACATTTTAAGCCATGAAAATTCTAAAATTTATAGTTTAAGTAGTTGGATAGTAATTTGGTCACCCCTAATGTCAAAAGGCATCTAAAACCACTACTCCTCAATTCTCATAAAATATGGACACTCTGACTTACTATATCTAGCGTTGTCTTACCTTTCTCCAGCGCTATCTTACCTATCTCCACCGCGGCCTGGTTAGTGCTTTCCTGCTCAGAATAGTTGGACA
This sequence comes from Chenopodium album, assembly GCF_948465745.1. NCBI lineage: Eukaryota > Viridiplantae > Streptophyta > Magnoliopsida > Caryophyllales > Amaranthaceae > Chenopodium > Chenopodium album. Next base: position 8,309,927 of record NC_137855.1, read on the forward strand.
TATAGCGATATGACCAGATACCTAAGACACAAGCCTTAAGCAACAAAACGATACCCGAAATGTAGTAACCGTTCCTCAACACTTCGCAATTAAACGGCGAATCTGTATTCGTTTGGTTTCGGCTAAATATAGCACCTGCAACTAGTACACTGAACCCGGAATATGATGCCAACCTATTTATTAGTAGACAACAAGACGAGATTTAGACAACTAAATTAAAGAAACGAGAATCTAGCATAGTATTAAAGATTACCCGGAAAAAACGAAACGGGTGATAGCAGTGACGGGAACTTTGGCAGTTCTACTGATATAATTATTGTATGCAATTGTGTTTATAATAGATATAAACTTCATGTTGAAAAACGCGAGCGTTGCTGCTGCTGCTGCGAATTGCCAATCTCGATGCCTCGGATACTCACAATGAGTAACTTCCCCATAATTATTTGTCTCTAGGATCACTTCTTTTGACTGCATAACATTAATCAAATTAAGTGATTGATTGGCCACGGCCAGATTCCGAACAAATTATATCTAGGTGTAAATATGAATATATTTTTTTTTTTTTTTTACATATAACTCATCACTAAAGCCGATCAAAACAAAGAAAATAAGACACCAAAGTATGCCAATGAGGCAACAACGGTGTAGTATGAGGGTTCAATATAACATGTAACAGTCTCAAGTTGCACATATCAATAATAACTCTAAAAAAGAGACACCAGCAATTACACGTGTCATTTATAGTGTGTCTTTAGTTTTTTTTATTTTATAAAAAAAAAAAAGAATTTTGGAAACAAATCTTATACAATTTTTTTTTTTTTTTTTTTTTTTTTTTGAAGAAAGCTTATACAATACATGAATAAAAGATAACAAATTTATACACATGTAAAAGATTATAAAATGCTTTGTGTATATTTCCACAATATATTGTCAACTATGTAAACATAAGTAAAAAAAAAAAAAAATAGAATTTTTAAAGAATTTGTGTCAAACATTTTTTATTTTTTACTATTTTTATTTAATTATATATTAGAAGCTCCAAGAAAGTAATTCGGATATCAAATATTAAAAAAATTACTTAAAATAAAAGATTTGATGTATCCTTCAAAAAAAAAAAAAAAAAAAAAGTAGCATCTTTAAATTAAAGAAAAAAAAAACAGCTTCTTAACTTAATTTGTAATGTTCCACATTTTAAGAAATTCACTAGTGTGTGACCCCGGGCTTTGCCCCGGGTGATACTTTGAATAATTTCATTTTTATATTAGAAGCTTTAAAAGACTTATTAATTTATTTAACATGAGTAAATTAGAATACAATGACAATAATAATTTATTTTGGATTTTTTGGTTTTTATTCAACATTCTAATACATGTATGTATTTATATATAAATTTTGATTAATAAAGCATGAATTAATTCTAGCTTAGATGGTAAAGCATTTGGTTTCCATTCAATGAGGTTTGGGGTTCAAATCTCTTTGTATGCATTTTTAATTAACATTGTTGGATGATGATGTGGCATGATGCTAAAGGTTGTTGAATGATGACGTGGCATTATACGGGTGTAAGAAAGGAAACACGTGGCACATACACAATTTTATAAACGCCTTATAATATATAGTATAGATTTGGTCAACTAATAAATGATACCAAAGCAATATGTTAGTGAAATCAAATATATACAAAATATATGCATATTAACAAATGCGTATTTAAAATCATGTCTTGTCAATGACCAATAATCACCTTTTATAATTTATATAGATTATAGACCTGGGTGTACGTAGAGAAAGTTATATTTTTTTTTTAAAAAAAAAATCATATCTTGCCCGTAGCTAGTAATATGAAACAATTTAAAAATTACTGTGCATGGCACGGGACCTAACCTAGTAAGGTAATAATCGAAAATCACAAATTTTTGGATGCAGCTGACCACATGGTGCGGCAGGGTCTACTTGTAGGGTGTTACCAGTTTTATTAGGGGTTACTTATAAGTGTTACTTGTATTCTGGGGATACTTGTATGGGTGTTACTGGTTTTGGTCAGGGATTACTGATAGGGTTACTTAAAGGGGTTACTCAGAATACAAATAACATATACAAGTAATCCATACGACAAGTAACCCTAGAATACTAGTAACATCCTACAAGTAACACTTACAAGTAACCTCAGAATACAAGTACGGAGTAACACCCTACAAATAGGCTCTAATTCCATTCAAATCCATTTTTATTAGTTCGAAGTATAAATATGAAGAACATAAATGAAATGTTTGATTATCTAGATACACGTTTGATAAATTTTACTTGGCTATTATTGTTATATCAATTGACAACCAAGGACTCTTGATAAATAATTTACTAACTGATGTTTTTATCATTTTACCGACTGAGGATGAGGAAAACGAACTAACCTTAACCTTTGTCCACTGGGCCGCAATCGCAAAACCAACGGCTAACAAGCCGATAAAAAGCACTGTATAAACCTCACAATTGCCCATAATTTGCTCTTTCTAATTTCTCAAACTTTTCACAATCACAAACTTTTCACAATTGCCCAACATTTAAGATTTAATTAAGGATTACGTTCTAAATACAAAAGGTCCAGCAAAACTAAATAGTCAAGTACCAAGTGGGTATTTTGTCTCCATGCTTTTAGAGTAGACTTCATTTGACTTGACTTAGCTTATTTTTGTTTGAAATAATAGATCCAACAAAACTATGGTTGACTTTGTCAAAAAAAAAAAATATATGGTTGATAATATAATCAAGGACCAAGTGGCCTGGGTTTTTGTTGTCTTTATGCTTTTAGATCGAGTAGACTTCACTTGATTTAATTTAATTTTATAAAATAAACCATTTGTACGAACCAATAAAATCACTGAACTTAACGACATAACATGAATTTTCGAAGAATGTCCTAAGATTATTATTATTATTTTTTTTTTTTTTGGGTATGGCGTACATGTTGCACTAATCAGGGTGTTTTAAGGTGTTTTTGCATATTTTATTAAAAAAAAAAATGCATGTTTAGTGAAAAAATTATGCATGTTAAATCCTTTTCATCTTTCTCATTTTAAGGAACTTCTCATTTGACCCCAAAACTATATATATATCAGCAAAGTGATGGCTCATTTGGTAAGTTTTCTACCTCTGATTGTATAGGTTTGGAATTTGAATCTTATCAAGTGATGAGAGTGTTTGGAACTAGGGACTCTCTTATATCATCCCCTCTACTCCCAAAGTCCCAAGTGCCTGACGTACATTTGTACGTACTTACTTCAAAAATCTATACTAGTCAGTTTCTTCCAAATCAATGGTGAGCAAGTTCACTTTTCTTGGCACCTCTGAATAAGGTTGGTGAAAGTTGACTCTACCTAATAACTTGTCATTAGATAAGTGGATTCGGATTGAGGTATTAAGAAACCCATTTAAGTACATGAGTTAATCCAATCATCAATTGAATAGTGAAGCAGACCCATCAGTTACCTTCTCTATAGTTAAGCGCTCATTAGACCTATGGCGATGATCCTTTTACAAATGGCCACATGGTAGAAAACACTTGGAAAAAAAAAATGAAAAATAAATAAATGTAGCAATATATACAATGTCAATATAATTATGGATTTTTTTGACATTTGCTACCACTAAAAATGCCTCTCTTCAGATTCGGTACCAATTTTTTTAAAAATTTTACTTTGCTACCACCAAAATCAGATTTTGTTAAAAACAACTACCACTTAACGGAATCCGTTAGGATTTCCGTTAAGTTTATTAAAAAAAAAAAGAAAAATTAAGAAAAATATTAAAAAAAAAAAAAACCCAGCCACCCCATTGCCACCCCCTCCCCTAAATTGCCACCCACCCCTCCCCCTCCCACCTGCCGACGGCCGGCGCCAAAAGAGTCGGTCGGCGCCGGCGACCTCACCCACGACCCACCACGACACCACCCTAACCCCCAAACCCAGACCACCACCACCGACAACCCTAGACCCAAAACCCACGAACCCAGATCTCACCACCACCACGACACCACCCTAACCCCAAACCTCAGTAGTAGAAAAAAGTAAAAAGACACCGCTCAATAGCCACCGGTTTTTAAGAACCGGTGGCAAAAAACAGGAGAAAAATGGGCGGGGATATTATTGCCACCGGTTCAAACCGAACCCGTGGCAAAAATATTATTCCCACCGGTTCAAACCGGTGGCTTACTAATATAAAAAAAACCGGGTTTTTTTTTTTTTTTTTGGGAAGACAAAATCAATCCTTTAAATACCCCAAACCCTACAACTTAACCCATCAGCCGTTCAATCTCATTCTCATTCTCTCTCCTCAATCTGATTCTCTTTCTCTCTCCTCAATCTCATTCTCTTCGATCTGTGAAGCTTCCTCTCTCCCCTCTTCTCCTTCATCCTCTCCTCCTTCTCTTCCTCTCTCCTCTCTCCCCTCTCCTCCTTCTCTTTCTCATCTTCTTCGATCTCCACCACCACCAATTTTTCCACCACCTCGAAGACCACCACCGCAACAATTCGAAGGCCACCACCGCAACAATTCGTAGGCCACCACCGCAACAAGAACACCACCACCGCAACAAGAACACATGCAACGAACACATGCATGAGTGTAGACACCCATTTGTGTCTCCCCAAAACCAAACCCAGTGATGAGTGCCTTGCGCGTTGTGTTGTTATCGAATTAGGTGAAAGTGATTCGAAAGCCAAGTGTTGCGGTTTAGTTTTAATTAAATTCTTCTCTCTCTGTTTTTGAAAATGACCTTATTTATTTGAAAACGTCCATTTCAGTTTATTTTGGTCCATGATAAGGGTCCAATAATGGTGCAGATGGATGGGGCTCGAAGAGACCTTTCCAACGATATATTATAAGCCCGATTCCGATGAATAATGAGGAAATTATGGCCAAAATACTAAACTGGGCCCAGTTATTTATTTTAATACGGCCCAATGATCTAGAGGAGGGCCCAATATTAATTATTATTCCTAAAATTATTAGGATTAATTATAGTTATCTAGAAGTTTCTAGAAAGTTCCTTTTAATTCTAATATTGTTAGATTTAATAATTAATTATCTTTAAAAGATTTTTATTTGGAATAAAATATTGTTTTGTTATCTTAAAAATACGTATTTTATCTTCTGTACGGATTCCGTAGATCAAGTTGATTAAAGATCGGATTCCGCGTGAAGAAAAACGCGCTAATACAAGCTGTCGCCGCGCGACAGACCCTGTCGCCTCGCGACAGACATTGTCGCGTCGCGACAGAGTTAATTCCTGGCGACAGCGTGGAGTTTTATTCCTTATCAAATTCTATGTTTTTCCGGATTATTTTCATTATAAATAGCGTCCGAATCCCTGTTTTCAGAAATCATTCACAATTATCAATTCTCTCATCAAACTCTCATCATCAATTCTCTCTATTCTCTCTCTAAGCAATATATGCTTTCTTTCTCCCTCTCTTTCTAAACTAGCTTTTTAAACACAATATTCCGCATACACAAGACTTAGAGTCATCTAGCCAAGTTCGAAGTTGTCTTCGCCCTAGACGTGCAAGGTTGATAATTTCTGAGGGTTTGGTCCAAAACTAGTCAAAACTTTATTTAACTTGATTTCAATTTAATTCTTTAATTATTCTTTATTATTTTCATTGAAGTTTACTAACTTGTGTATTTTGTTATTAGAAAGAGGTACGAGGCTTCAAAGTATGTAATCTTATTACTCTCTTTCAATGTAGAAAGCATGCTTATTATTGTTTATGATTCCTAGTATCATGTTAGGATGCTTTTAATGCTTTCTAGTATCATGTTAGGATGTTATTTTATGCTTTCTAGTATCATGTTTAGGGTGCCTTTATTCTTTCTAATATCATGTTAGTATCATGTTAGGTTTAAAGCTTTGATCTTTATTGTTTAGTGACATGCTAGGGTTTGTTATTAACCTTGTTAGTATCATGCCTAGGATCTTGCTATTATTATTAAGCTTTATTATGCCTTATCATGCTATTATCATTATTGTTATTGATTTATTATTATGTTGCTTGATATATTTTATTGTTATTGCTTGATCACACCTTTTTATGATTGTTAAAGGGAATTTGTACTTGAAATCACGCTTAATAAGATAATTAATAATTTTGTTTAGGCTAATGTGATTTTAATACAAGTGATCGCCAATAATAGTATTATTTGTGCATTAATATTCAACCAACATAGATAAACAGGGTAGGTTTAATGTAATGTTTGTATGTTATTCGAAAAGCGCACATGAATACGAGTAGAACAAAGTAGAGGCCTATTTTATAGGGCGGGTCCTTTCTTTTGTAGATTGGATTCGTACCCTCATCCCCGGACCCTGTTTGGTTCAAGACCTTATGGAGTAGTTGATGGTCCTTCTGGATTATCTTTTGGGTTTACAAGTTCCTAAAACTTGTTGGCGACTCTTTTTGCTCTTTTTCTTTCCCTTTGGAACGCCACCGTACTTTAGTGTATGATCACAGTGGGGTTCAAGTTTGGGGTTATCGTAATGCTTGAAATATTCCCTACAATGAGCAACAACGACTTTAATGGAGGTTAGGGTTTGATTTTAATTGATTTTTATTTGACTTTAATTCGATTTTACTTTGATTTTAAACGATTTTAATCGATTTCTTCTGGGTTTTTTAAATCGATTTTTTCGGGGTTTTTGATTAGAATTTTTCTGGGTTTTTGAATCGAAGTTTTGTTTTTAAAATTCGATTTTTATTCGGTTTTTATGTGATGTTAATCGATTTTCTTCGATTTCTTCTGGGTTTTTGATTAGAATTTTTCTAGGTCTTTTATTAGATTATATCTGGGTTTTTGATTAGAACTTTTCTGTGTTTTTAAATCGAAGTTTTGAGTTTTAAAATCGATTTAATTCGATTTTTATGTGATTTTAATCAATTTTATTCGATTTCTTTTGGGTTTTTCTGGTTTTTAAATCGAATTTTTCTGGGTTTTTTAAATCGAATTTTTTTAGTTTTAAAATCGATTTTAATTAGATTTCTATATTTGATTTTTATTCGATCTTCTTATGGGTTTAATTTGATTTTAATTATGGCTACATGGTTTTTTTTTAATGATTTTAATCAATTTATGGGTACATGCTCGATTATAGATACATGCATGTTCCGAGTTGCTTTTTTCGCAGCTTATGTATATTAGTCGATTTATTTTTTTGTTTTGATTGATGCAGGTATTATTGATTTAGATCTTAAATGGAAGAATCATGATGCAGGAATATTGTTTTTGATGTTGTATGGGGTTTTTTTTTTTTTATTTTGATGCTGTAACTTTTTTTTTTTGATTTATATTGTAATTTTTTTTATTTATATGTTGTAATTGATCAATTTTATTGATTTATATTGTAATAAAATTTTATTTATATAGATTGATATTGTTTGATTTATATTTTGATGTTTGTAAATTTTTTTTACTGAATTGTTATGTTATATTTCTTTTCGAAAAAGACAAAAAAAAAAAAAAAAAAAGCCATGTATACATGTTATTGCCACAGGTTAACCGGTGGCAAAAATAATTAATACCCAAAAACCAAAAAGCGCGAAACGATAATTGCCACCGGTTAACCGGTGGCAATACCCCTTTTTGCCACCGGTTTTGAACCGGTGGCCCTTGCTTCGAAGTATTGCCACCCCCCAAATGACCACCGGTTCAAAACCGGTGGCATTGGGGGGTTTTGAACCGGTGGCCAATTCATATTTTCGCCTAGTGCCTAGACCACCACCACCGACAACCCTATGCCCACGAACCCAGCCCCACCACCACCGACAACCCCATACCCACGAACCCTATTCTCACGAACCCAGACCATCGAAGCCACTAAACCTAGACTGTGGGATCGGGTATCGAGGGGAAGGGGCTTGGATCGGGTTTTCAAGGGGAGGGGCGGCTGGGAACGAGGTTGGGATCGGGTTGGAAAGGCGCTTTTAGGGGAGGGTCGCGACGCCAGCGCCAACACGGGGGCTAGGTGGCCGGATTCGCGGGCAGGGGATTGGGCTCCCAGACGACGGTGGAGGTGGCTTGGGTAGCTGGTGGGTCCGTGGGCGAGGAAGGGCTGGTGGTTGGGCGGTGGTTGCGGTGGGTTTGATGTTGAATAGTGGCGGTGGATTAGGCAGTGGGTGGGAAGGAGTGGTGGCTGGACGGTGGTTGGGTGGTGGTAACGGAAATACTAACGGTTGAAGACAAGTGGTAGTGATTTTTAACAAACTCTTATTTTGGTGGTTGCAAAGTAAAATTTTAAAAAAAATTGGTACCGAATCTGAAGAGAGGTGTTTTTAGTGGTAGCAAATGTCAAAAAATCCTATAATTATATTCAAGACTAACTAATACATTAACTAGCAATAATTACATGTTAGTAGGTGGTTGAGTTCTTCGAGTGATCACACATTGGGTTCGGCCTTCCTCTTCTTGTTTACGCCGCATCGTTTCAGTACCATCTTCACCTTGAATGGTTATGTAATACATTAGCAATCAAATTTCAATCAATTATCTCGAAAAATCATACTCGTATAATTATAGGGATAGTTGATTCAATTATCAATTAGGCTCATAATTCTCTTTTCTGGCTGGTTATGATCATTCATAATCTTAGTAATTAGAAACAAATTTGGTAAACTGATACGTGAACGTGAGGACATAGGAGTAAGAGGTTTTTTATTTATTTATTTATTTTCCTAGTTGTCTTATAGAGTTAACTCGTTTTGGGCCTGTACAAATGCACATAGATAATGATAACATTTACTTGTATTAATGTTGACTTATGAACTGTAATTTTTTAAAAAGTTTATTTAATATGTATCCTTAAAATTCTTTTTTTTGGAACAGTATATCCTTAAAATTCTTGTATGCTACATTAATATTTTTTTATGTTATAATAATTTCAAGTTTTTTGGATGGAATTTTTTTTAAAAAAAAAGAATAATAAAATAATATCTTGGAGGGAATTTTTTCATATAATTGTGCCAATTAAGTGTCCAATTTGGTAATTATTTAGTATATAGTATACATGGGTTGGAGCTTTATTATAAGCCTTGACCCGCCCCAATTGTAGATTGGTCGAGTCGCTCCAATAAATGATTTTTTACTTATAATTTAAGGTAAGGTCATAAGGAGAATTCCCTTGTAAGAGAAGAAAAATAGTTAGTTATTCTATAATCTTCTTTAATTTCTTACCACCTCTATGAAATATTATTAGATTTCAAAGGATTTTGTATTCATAAATTAGATTATATATTGGATAGTTCAAATATTTATATCCGCTGATAAACTTGCACCTTCTATTGTCCATACCTTTAGCTTTTGGATATAAGTTTGCCATATATTTTCTTTCTATCAAATGCGACAATGCAAGGTTTGCATATTTTGATCGTTAGATACATCCTCTAATTAATCCAAGAGTGTAAAGTGCTCCTCAATGTGAATAAGATTGAGAAAAGAAAACGTCGCTCGTTAATGTTATTTAGCGATTTCATATTAAAAATGAATACCACTCATCAAGAATTGAACTAACTAACCTAGTTAATCATCATCTACAATGTTTGGGATATTGCAGATTAACCTTTAGTCTGCTGCATATTACTTCGTACAATATTTAACTATACTATTGGACAAAGTTGAATAATCATGTTGCCAGCCTCAATTTACTCTTAATCAAAATCATTCTTTTTCCTTGGACAAACTTGATCAAGGAGTTAAGTTAATCGAGACTAGAGATTATTACATACACCCAGGTGCTCATGAAGGGTGCATTCAAGATATGTTTTTGCTCGTGTAAAGGTTTTGAAATTATCAATATCAACTTATATCCTGTTGACCCTTATGAGGTTTTGATGATGATACTAAGAATTGAGCAAACTTCCTTTTAATAAGGATTTTCTAGTGTTGTGATGTTGGCAGGTTCAGTAAGCGTAGAGGGATGAAGTAGGAACTGGAACAAAGGAACTTTAGAAGATCCATGAGGACAAGTAAAGAACAGAAGATGAGTTCCAGCAATGGAACTTCCCGAAGTTTCTCAACAGGAACTTCAAACGGGTTGTAACGACCTGGTTCTGGTGTAATGCTGGGGCAAGCCTCAACAATCAAGGATCAACACAAAGATCAAGATATCAACCGAAGAAGATGGACTTCATAACTTATAGTTGTGTAAAAGATAAGTTTGTTTTCGTAGGATGATGTAAACATATAAATGATAGATATGCCTGGAACTTATTAGAAATCAGATAAAGCTTGGCAAACTAACTAATTCGTAAAAGATAATTATGAATTTTATAAAAAAGTACTTAATGGATTTTATCTTATAAAATCTGGTTTAACTTGGTTTTATCTTTTTTATAAAATCTTATCTTTTAACAAAAACGAATTTGATAAAATTTGGTTTTTATAAAAACGAATTTAAATCTGTTTGGATTCGGTTTTAAAGTAGATAAGATCAGATTTGTGTTTGATCTATCTTGTTTGCGAAAACCCTAGTTTGAGAAGCTGAGGAACTCCTATAAATATAGAAGTATTTCAGCTTAGCAAAGTGAGAGTTTTAAGCGTGAAAACCACTTAGTGCTTAAGAGTAAGTTTGCCAAAGGTTTAAGCTTTATCATTTTGATTTCGGGTTTCATGTGTAGCTTTCCATTTATGTGTTAGAGTGTGTCTTTGAGTTGTAATTGGTTTTGGGGTGAGATCGTGAATTCTCTTAAATTCACACAAGTGTATGAGTTTGAATTCTCTAAAATTCGAGTGGTAACTGTGAGTGCACAGAGAGTGAAAGGTACCTGAGAAGTGTCTTGGGTCACCTAGGAAGTGTCCTGGGTAAGGGGAGAAAAAGGATCCTGAGAAGTGTCTTAGGTCTGGTAGGAAGTGTCCTATCATAGAGTCAAGTGTCCGTGGTGGAACTTGCAAAGCAAAGGTCTGTGTAATAGGTTGTACTAGGAGAGTTGCCTATTATAGTGGAATTTGTTTATAAGTCCCAATAGGGCCGAGGTTTTACTTCCAGTTAGGCACTGGATGGTTTCCTCGTATACTTGCTGTGTGCTTAAGTTTTCTTTATGTTTTTATTGTTTATTTCCGCTTAAGTTCCGCGATTGGAACCTACTACTATTCACCCCCCCTCTCGTAGTAGTTCATCTAAACTAACAATTGGTATCAGAGCAGGTTCTCACGAAAGTACAAGTAACCTTGTAGAGTAAAGTACCTGAAGAGATGAATGCACACGAGAAACTTGAAGAAGGGTATTCCACCCAAAGACCACCAATGTTCAATGGCAAGTTTTATTCATACTGGAAGAATAGAATGGAGATATTCATCAAAGCTGAAAATTACCAAGTATGGAGAGTCATTGAAAGCGGTGACTTCAAGGTAACAAAAACCAATGCAAACAAAGAGGTAATCCCTAAACCACTAGCTGAATTTGATAAAGAAGATTATGAAAAATTTGAGTTAAATGCTCAAGCAATGAAAATCTTGCATTGTGGACTAGGACCTCATGAGCACAATAGGATCATGGGTTGTAAGTCTGCAAAGCAGATTTGGGATTTACTACAAGTAACACATGAAGGAACGAATGAAGTTAAACGTTCCAAAATAGATCTATTAATGTCAAAATATGAAAGATTTGAAATGCTACACAAAGAATCCATTCAGGATATGTTCACCAGATTTACTAACATTGTCAATGAGTTAGAATCTTTAGGCAGGTCCATACCCATTGATGAACAGGTAAGAAAAGTCCTTAGAAGTCTTCCTCAAGATGAGAGGTGGAGATCCAAGGTCACTGCACTGCAGGAATCCAAGGATTTCACCAAGTTCAACCTTGAACAACTCAATGGATCCCTACTCACTCATGAACTTCATCTTGGAGCAAATACTGAAAGTTCCAAGAACAAAAGCCTTGCTCTAAAGGCTTACGAATCTAGTGAGTCTGAAGATGATGACATGGAGACAGCCATGCTAGTACGAAGGTTCAGGAGGATGCTGGGAAAGAGAGGAGAGAAGAACAGGAGAGGACAGCCAAGTTCCAGGGAGATCAAATGCTTCGGTTGTGGTTCCAAGGACTATCTCATCAGAGACTGTCCTCAACCTAAGGAGGATGAAAAATCAAAGTACAAAGGGAAAGAGCCAAACAAGTATTACAAACCATCGTTCTCCAAAGAGGATGTCAGGAAAGCCATGATGGCTGCATGGGGAAATTCTGATTCTGAAGAAGAAGCAGAAAGAGAATCCTTAGAAGAAACAGCCAACCTATGTTTAATGGCCAAAACTGATGAGGAAGCGCGTCTGAAGGAACTTGAATCTGAGGTATGGTATGACTATAGACAACTCAAACATTTAAATAAAGGAAATCTTATGGACATTATTCTGGAACTTCAATATGATTGTAAAGAACTAAACAGGTTGAAGTTCCAAACTGATAAAGCTTTAAATATTTACAAGGAACATAGTGAATGGGTAGATAATATGAAAACTGACATACAAACTAGATTCTTTGACTTATATGATAAAAATGTCCTTCTAAAAGAACAAGTTGAAAAACTTAAACATGATAATATTCTGTTGAATGTAGAGTTAGCTCAACTGAAACTTGGAATTGACACTCCTGACTCTGAAGTTCCTATTGCAAGCCAACTTCCAAATTTTGAGAAATTAAAATCTGATTTGGAAGAAGTTAAAATAAAAAATCAAACCTTGGAGGAGGAACTTGCCAGAGCCAGGAAAGGCAAAGAAGTGATTAATAATGGAATTCCATCTTGGATAGCTAATATCCATAACAAGAATAAAGAAGGACTAGGTTATAAGAAGAAGTCTAAGAGAAACAAGAAGTATGTGGATCTACCTAGTCAAAAACTATGTTACTATTGTGGTAGTACATGACATCTTAAAGCTGCATGTCCTAAAAGAAATAAAGATACTCTTAAGAATACTGAGCATGCTGAACAGGTATGGTTGAAGAAATATGAATCTTCTTCCAAAACAGTGGAACCCAAGGAAACCTGGGTTCCAGAAATTAACGCTTAGTTTTCATGCAGGTTCCAGTGAGGGGGAACAACACTTGGTACCTCGACAGTGGTTGTTCTAAGCACATGACTGGAGACAAATCTAAATTTCTCTCACTGGATGCCTACTATGGTGGAACTGTGACCTTTGGTGATAATAAGAAAGGTGAAATCATTGTTATAGGTAAAGTAGGAAGGTCAAGTTCCAATGCTATTGAAAATGTCTTTTTAGTCGAGGGTCTTAAACACAACTTGTTAAGTATTTCTCAATTTTGTGATAAAGGTAACTCAGTTAGCTTTACTTCTAATCTTTGTAGAATCATTAACAATGACACTAACAATATTATCCTTGAAGGAACCAGAAAAGGGAACACATATATTGTGGATCTTAACGAAGTTCCAAGTAGTAGTTTAACTTGTCTTAGTGTCATTGAGAATGATCCCTTATTATGGCACAAACGATTTGGCCATGCTAGTTTTTCTTTGCTTGATAAACTTAGATCAAAAGAACTTGTGGAAGGACTTCCAACCATCAAGTTCCTAAAAGATAAAGTCTGCAGTGCATGTGTTAGAGGTAAGCAGACACGAATATCTTTCAAATCTAAGAATATGGTAAGCACCACAAAACCATTGGAACTTATCCATATGGATTTGTGTGGTCCTATAAGAATACAAAGCAGAAGTGGAAAAAGGTATGTGATGGTTATTGTAGATGATTTTTCCAGATATACCTGGGTTTTCTTTCTTGTAAGCAAGGATGATACGTTTGATCACTTTGTTGCTTTTGTGAAGAAAGAACAGAGAAGAACAGGTCATCAACTGATCCACCTAAGGTCAGATCATGGAACTGAGTTCAAAAACTCAAAATTTGATGAGTTTTGTGATGAACATGGGATGGACCACAACTTCTATGCTCCCAGGACTCCACAATAAAATGAAGTAGTTGAACGGAAAAACAGAAGCTTGGAAGACATGGAAAGAACTATGCTGATTTCCAGTGGACTGCCTAGGAACTTCTGGGCAGAAGCTGTAAATACAGCATGTTACATATTGAATAGAGTTTCTATTAGAGCAATAACCAACAAAACACCTTATGAACTAATTAAAGGAAGAAAACCAAATATTTCCTATTTTAGATCTTTTGGTTGCAGATGCTTTATACACAATAATGGAAAGAGAAACTTGGGAAAGTTTGATGAAAGAAGTGATGAGGCTGTATTCTTAGGATATGCCTCAAATAGTAAAGCTTACAGAGTTTATAATAAAAGAACAATGTGTGTTGAAGAGTCTGTACATATAATTTTTGATGAAACTGATTTTGTGATTGATGTACAGGATGATGATGATTTCGAGATAGGGTTAGTAAGAAGACATGACCCTGATGAGGAATCAACAATATCCATGAAGCAGCAAAACAAGAATCCAGTAGCTGAAAACCAAATTGCAACTGAAACAGAAGTTCCACAAGAGGAACATCCTGAGCCTGAGAATCCAGAACCTGAGAATCAGGAACCACTGAATCAAGAGACAGGAAACAATGATGCTGAACCTGAAAAGTTGTATCCAATCAAAGACTTTACCCCTAAACGTTGGAAACATCAAAAGTCTCATCCAGTGGACGTGATTATGAGTGACATAACCAAAGGAACTCAGACCAGGTCACAGCTAAGGAACTTCTGTGCATTTTTCTCGTTCCTATCTACGTTGGAACCAAAGAACTGTGATGAAGCCTTACAAGATGCTGATTGGATCATAGCCATGCAAGCTGAACTAGGAGAATTCGAGAGAAACAAAGTTTGGCACCTAGTTCCTAGACCGGAACACCAGAAGGTCATAGGTCTAAAGTGGGTGTTCAGAAACAAGCTTGATGAACATGGAATCATAGTAAGAAACAAGGCTAGACTGGTTGTCAAGGGGTACAATCAACAAGAAGGCATAGACTTTGATGAGACATTTGCTCCAGTTGCCAGGTTAGAAGCTATACGCATTCTTATTGCTTTTGCGGCTTTTATGGAGATTAAGTTGTTTCAGATGGACGTCAAATGTGCATTTTTAAATGGTCTATTAAATGAGGACGTCTATGTGGAACAACCTCCTAGATTTGAAGATCCAGATTTCCCAAATCATGTCTATAAACTTGATAAAGCTCTCTATGGGCTGAAACAAGCACCAAGGGCATGGTATGAGAGGTTGTCCAAGTTCCTATTAGATAATGATTTTAAAAGAGGTAAAATAGACAAAACTTTGTTTTTGAAATCTAAAGGAACTGACATTTTAGTTGTGCAAATATATGTAGATGATATTATTTTTGGTGCAACTAACGAATCTTTGGTGAAGTATTTTGCTGACCTTATGAGTGGTGAGTTCGAGATGAGCATGATGGGTGAGCTAAACTTCTTTCTTGGATTGCAAATTAAGCAAACTGAGAAAGGAATAATGATTCACCAACAAAAGTATGTGAAGGAACTCATAAAGAAATATAAGATGGAAAGTTCCAAAACTATAAGAACACCTATGGGAACTAACACCAAACTGGATGAAGACATAGTTGGAACTTGCATAGATCAGAAGATGTATAGAGGTATGATAGGTTCCTTATTATATCTAACTGCTAGTAGACCTGATATATCTTTCAGTGTAGGCTTATGTGCGAGGTTCCAAGCAAATCCAAAGGAATCTCATCTCAAGGCAGTTAAGAGGATACTTAGGTACCTCAAAGGAACTGATGATTTATGTCTCTACTATCCAAGGAATGAATCAATTGATTTAGTTGGATACACGGATGCTGACTATGCAGGTGATTTAGTGAATAGAAAGAGCACATCAGGTATGACTCAATTTCTTGGACCATGCTTAGTTTCTTGGGGTTCCAAGAAACAGAATACAGTTGCTTTGTCCACAGCAGAAGCTGAATATGTAGTTGCTGCAGCTTGTTGTTCACAAATGCTGTGGATAAAACAACAAATATGTGATTTTGGTTTAAAATTTGAATGTGTTCCAATTTATTGTGATAATACCAGTGCTATCTGTATATCTAAAGATCCAGTGCAACACTCTAAGGTTAAGCACATCCACATTAGACACCACTTCTTAAAAGATAATGTGGAAAAAGGCTATATTAAGTTGGAATTCTGTCCTACTGATAATCAAATTGCTGATATTCTAACTAAGCCTTTGAGCAGAGAACGCTTTGAGAACATGAGACTGGAACTTGGGATGATCAAGCTGAATTGATTGCAACTGAAGTTCCTAGATATGGCATTGTCAATTAACAAGATTAATTAGAAGAATAAAACATCTATCACAAATTTGGTGTGATAAACATAACGGGAATGTCACCGTTGGTAAATTCTTGGAGGTTAGTGCAATTAACACTTATTTAAAACTCTACATATTATTCAAAGCAATGTAGACTTGTATGTGACTTGTTCCATGAATTTTATTTTTGAAAAATTAATTTTTCTTTTCGAGAAGATTTATCTTCTGGAATTATCTTTTATTAAATATAATGTGAAAAGATAAATTCTTGATTTGTAAAAATTCCATCCAGATTAATTTTCAAAAACAAGATAAAATTCATTGTTCCTAAACTAATCCCTTCCACTTCAATACACCGCTTCAAAAATTTACTCCCTTATAAAAACTACCCAACCAACCCCATTAACTTACCGTCACATCAAATTAAACTCTAGAACTCTCTCAACCATAGAATTTCTACAGCTAAACCACAATCAACCATGGCCGAAGAAAACCCTAAGAACCAAGAAGAGCAATCACCTCCCAAATCACCTAGCCCGCAACCACTCAGCCAAGAAATTCCTGTTGTGCTACTTCAAACCACCTCAGAACCAAAAAATACCAAGCCAAAAGCCGTTGAGGACACTGCAACTTCCTCTACTGGAAGTTTACCCAACGTTCTTGATCGAATCGGGTTATGGAAGAAGAGGAAAGCCGAAAAGACGGACAAGTCACTCGAAGATCAAATTCTTGAAATTGACATGATGGCGAGGGACTAGGAACCCGAGGAAGAGAAAGAACATTCTGAGGGGGAAGAAGATGAGAAGGCATTGGGAAAATTTGCTGACAGGTATGTTGTAGGCTATAGAATTGATGATGCATGGTGTAATAAGGTGAATTTTGAATTTCTAGATCTGCTTAAGTTCCAGGGTTGGGATTTCATGTTTGCTGTTAAAGCTAAAAATTATTTGTATCCGTTGGCTATAGATGAATTCTGTAAAGAATGTGAATTTGAGGATGGTGTGTGTTATAGCAAAGTTAATGGAGTGGATGTTGAGTTTGATGCTGCTAGACTAGGGTCTATTCTGCAAGTTCCATGTGAGGGGTTTGATACTTACATGAAAGGGGCTGTGACTGTTAAGGTAGCAGGGCATACTAAAACTGAAATCATAAATTACTTAGGGGGTAAAAAGGGTGTTATCGTGATGAATCACAATGATCTCTCTCCGTTGCACAAATTGCTGTTTAATTTGGTAAAGAAGTCCTTGGTTCCGAGGACTCAAAAGAAAAATGAATTGTGCTACTTAGATATGGCCCTAATCTTTTGCATGTCTAAGAGAATTAAAATTAATTTCCCAGCAATTATGATCCAACACTTAGAGCATTGCATAGAAAAAGAGATAAAGGTTGGATATGCTGCGATTCTTGCTTCTGTGTTTGAAGATTTAGGTGTGCAATTGAGGGATTTCTATGGGCATATGAGGGAGAAAGGAGAAAATGTGATCAATGAAACCACTCTGAGAGGTTTGAGTATTGCTGTAGTGAGGGGGAAGTGTGTGAGGTATGAAGCTGCTCAGAAAAAGAAAGAGAAGGAAGAGGACTCACAGGTGAGAGTTCCTGTCAGGAAGAGCAGAAGGCTCTCTGTTGGAACTCAGGCTAAGACCAGTGCTGCTGATCCCCTGGAGTTGAGTGAAGGAGATGGAGGAGCTGATGAGCTAGTAGCTGATTTATCTAATAGGCTTATGCAGGTTGAAGGACAGCTCCTTGACTTATCAGGGAAGATGAAGGCTATGGAGAGGACTGACGCTGCTCAGGCCAAGGAGTTCCACAAAGCCATCTCAAGCCTTGAAGCGAAAATGAAGAAAGCTCAAGAGGACAACAAAGCTGATCTTGTGAGAATTTTACAAGCGCTTGATGCTTGATCACCTATGCAGCCTACCCTAGCCATCCCCTAGTTTCATATTTTCTAATGGTTTTTGGAACAATGATCTGTTTTTATTTGGATGTTTTTGAACTTTATTTGCTTTTGAATATTTTGGAACTTGGTCTGTAATATTTTTAAGTACTCTGGATGGTTGGTTTTGTTAAATATTATGGAACTTTGTCTATACTTGCTTGCATTGTTGAGAATAAACAGGAAAATTTGTGTGAAAGTACTAGCTTAAGAGAGCTAGCCAGCGCTTCTTCCAGCTTCCCACATTCGATGAATTGCCTGTGGGGCTGTGAGTAGATGAATAAAACTTTGAAAAGTCAAGTTTTTGATGATGCCAAAAGGGGGAAAAGCAGGAGCAAACTTGAAAGCTGAAGTTGTTCTAGTTCCAGTTGAGTAAGTAACAAAGGTTTCTCTTCTCTAAAATTTTTCTTTGCTTTCTGTTTGTTTTTTTTTCATTCTGTTATTTATGTTCTGTTTTGTTTCTTTGCTTTGCTTATATGAAAAAAAAAAAGAAAAAATTGAAAAAATGAAAAATTAACCTTCTGTTTCTTTACTTATCATCCTCAGAAGTTTGCTCAGTTTGTCATCATCAAAAAGGGGGAAATTGTTGACCCTTATGAGGTTTTGATGATGATACTAAGAATTGAGCAAACTTCCTTTTAATAAGGATTTTCTAGTGTTGTGATGTTGGCAGGTTCAGTAAGCGTAGAGGGATGAAGTAGGAACTGGAACAAAGGAACTTTAGAAGATCCATGAGGACAAGTAAAGAACAGAAGATGAGTTCCAGCAATGGAACTTCCCGAAGTTTCTCAACAGGAACTTCAAACGGGTTGTAACGACCTGGTTCTGGTGTAATGCTGGGGCAAGCCTCAACAATCAAGGATCAACACAAAGATCAAGATATCAACCGAAGAAGATGGACTTCATAACTTATAGTTGTGTAAAAGATAAGTTTGTTTTCGTAGGATGATGTAAACATATAAATGATAGATATGCCTGGAACTTATTAGAAATCAGATAAAGCTTGGCAAACTAACTAATTCGTAAAAGATAATTATGAATTTTATAAAAAAGTACTTAATGGATTTTATCTTATAAAATCTGGTTTAACTTGGTTTTATCTTTTTTATAAAATCTTATCTTTTAACAAAAACGAATTTGATAAAATTTGGTTTTTATAAAAACGAATTTAAATCTGTTTGGATTCGGTTTTAAAGTAGATAAGATCAGATTTGTGTTTGATCTATCTTGTTTGCGAAAACCCTAGTTTGAGAAGCTGAGGAACTCCTATAAATATAGAAGTATTTCAGCTTAGCAAAGTGAGAGTTTTAAGCGTGAAAACCACTTAGTGCTTAAGAGTAAGTTTGCCAAAGGTTTAAGCTTTATCATTTTGATTTCGGGTTTCATGTGTAGCTTTCCATTTATGTGTTAGAGTGTGTCTTTGAGTTGTAATTGGTTTTGGGGTGAGATCGTGAATTCTCTTAAATTCACACAAGTGTATGAGTTTGAATTCTCTAAAATTCGAGTGGTAACTGTGAGTGCACAGAGAGTGAAAGGTACCTGAGAAGTGTCTTGGGTCACCTAGGAAGTGTCCTGGGTAAGGGGAGAAAAAGGATCCTGAGAAGTGTCTTAGGTCTGGTAGGAAGTGTCCTATCATAGAGTCAAGTGTCCGTGGTGGAACTTGCAAAGCAAAGGTCTGTGTAATAGGTTGTACTAGGAGAGTTGCCTATTGTAGTGGAATTTGTTTATAAGTCCCAATAGGGCCGAGGTTTTACTTCCAGTTAGGCACTGGATGGTTTCCTCGTAAACTTGCTGTGTGCTTAAGTTTTCTTTATGTTTTTATTGTTTATTTCCGCTTAAGTTCCGCGATTGGAACCTACTACTATTCACCCCCCTCTCGTAGTAGTTCATCTAAACTAACATATCCATTGAGTTAAATTAGAAAAATATTCTTGTGCATATAAGATTTGTAGAGTTATTCGTGCTTAATAATTGAATTAGAATTAGTAAACAGATTTAGCATGTAACCAAACATAATTAAGCCTCCCAAACGTTCAAACACTTTCGTGTGAAGCAAAATATAACTGAGGTTTAGGAATAGTCATCATGTTGGTATTTCAACCAAACTATGACCAGGCCAAATCATAATAAACAAAAAAGTAAATTGTTTCAACTTTCAGTGGTTTGTATGACTAATAATCTTCAAACATTGATTCAGTTGGTCGCATGAACATTTTTTTAAACTAAAATTGTGCACTTGAACAGTTGTAACTAAGGTGTATTATTCCATCTATTACTAATATCTAATACTTTATTAAATCTAATGGAATATCATAAGCATAAAAAAAATGATTTGTTGAAATTATATATGTTAGCTTACAATTCTACATGATAATGACTTGCATGCAAGCTACATGAAAGGGAATAAGATAAGGATGGGCATGCCAAGGCATGCTGTATATTGTAAGAAAATATTAAAACAAGTTAAGTTTATAAGCATAATTAAATTAGTTGGTACAAGGTGTTTATTATATAGTCGTGAAGATAATTAAGTTTAGACTAACCAAATCACATAATAGTCAACTTCCTAAATGCTTGATATTTTTTTTCTTTTTCAGGAGATACACATATCATATAGTGATACGTGTTATATATAAGACCTATTTGTGAAGCAGAATGACACTTGGTCCTCGACCGATTATTAAAAAAAATTGTATAACATATATAAAGTATATCCAAAGCAAAATTGAAATAATTGAAAGAGATAGAATGAAATTGGTGATTATATACGTGTATAGATGAAGACAACTCAAAACCGACTTTGACTATTCTACATTCTTATATTTTTATCAAAAATAATATATAAAACAAGTTATTTAAGAGTATATAAAGCAAGTAATTAAGGTGATCAGGAAAACACACCAAGCTAAGAGAGGTCAACATGGGAGAGGCCAATATTGTGGTATGCATACTTTTGGGCATCCTAGGTTTCGTTGCTGCTGATCTTGGTTTTGCTGCTGAGGCCACTAAGATTAAGGTAATATTTTTTGTTAATTAGATTATCTTGCCCATTTTGTAATAAGAGTATAATTTATATATTGCCTTTAGATATTGTAATTTGCTTATCATATCAATTTCCATGCCAAATTCTGTACTGTTGCTTTAAAGGAAATTAATCATTTTGTTTGCAAATAAAAGTCTCATTTGTATTGTTTTTTTCTTGCAAACATGTACTGAAAAGGGGAAGGAAAAATAAAAAAATAAAATAACTAGTGCATTTTTATTGATTAAAGGTGAACAAATATAAGTTTGTTTATCAAAAGTGAAAAACAAAGTTATGTTTGAATGATTAAAACTGAGTTATTTTTTAAGGGTAGGAAGAGCGAAGAATAGATAATGGCCTGGTCAAGTAAGAGTGAGGTTTTTTTTTTTATTAAAGACAACATTTTTGGTTTTCTTTTTCAAGAGATGTAAACTATTCGAATTTACATATATCTAAATTTGATGGTCGGTCAATAGTTGGCCACACGGTATGACCAACCACATATAAAAGTTTGTGTTTTACTTTTTATTCATATGGAAAAAAAATTGTTGAGCACAAAATAAAAACGACTTGGAGTTAAGCTCTGTTGAGCCCATGAACAACCCACATGCGATTATTCTCTTGTCCCACACTAAAAACACTAAACACTAAAGGGAGAGTGTAGTGGTATTGAATTCCCACATTGAAAGAATTCAAGAGTTACCACCACAATATAAGGCTAAAGGGCTACTCCCCTCATTGCCATATGGTTTTGAGGTGGAACTTCCCTGATCTTGTAAAGTGGTGGCCTTACACTCTCCCATAATAGATGCGGCCCAGACCCGTATTTAACAAGCACAAGCTCTTATTGTAAGTTAATTTGTAACCTTATTAATTATTTTTTAATAATGATGGTTATTATCAGGTGTCTGACATAGTTATAACGGGATTTGGTTGCGACTACCCTAGCAGTCCAGCTAACATACTTGGATACGTTGCAGCAATACTCTTACTTGTCGTCCTTATTATTACTAGTTCTATTACTCGATGTGCTTGCTGCAACAGAAACACTTCTAGCAATACTCAATCCGCCGGAGCCATCTTTTTCTTTATCATATCATGGTACGTACGTAATCACTTTATTTATAATTGCGTATCTTTAACATATGTACAGATTACAAATATATATAAATCCTAGATCTCAACATCTGTATGCACACGCGCTTAAAATATCTTAAATACATATACCAATCATTTTTAAAATATAAAAAATCAAGGATATTTTAGATATTTCAATTGAACAAGACAATATCACTTTTTTTTTTATGTTTTATTTTTTTTATTAGCCTTATAATATAAACTCTCTCTAATTTAATTCATTTGCTCATTTGTTACGTACAGTATTGCTTCTATCATAGGAATTGGTATCCTAGTAGCAGCTGCTAATCTGAGCACTCGTCAAGAGTATCTCAGTTCAACCGGATTATGCTACTATGTAAAACCGGGTGTGTTTGCCGCCGGTGGCGGTTTGGCACTTGTGGCATGTATTTTTGGCCTATGCTCCTATTGTGCGTCAACAAAGCAACGTCGTGAACAAGTACCAGCAACGGTTCCACATCAAGGGGGCGGCATTGCTATGGGTAATCCTCAGTTTGATACCGCCTCTACAAACTCGAACCCCAAGCCACGACCGGTGCAATATGATGTTTGAAATACTATTATTTATTTTGTCGAGTTTGAGATCATGTTCTAATGATATATATTGAAGGTGCTTCTAAATTAAAAAAGTTTTGTATCTGGGTGTGAAGGCAAGACTAGGGACCTAGGTTTGTTGTATTTTGTTTATTATCTAAAAAAAAGTGTAAAAATATTGAATTGTACAATAATCATTTGATTTAATTAAGAAAATATCTTTACATTGTTGACTTGGCACATATCAAAGCCACAAAAAAGTCTAATGGTTATCTATTTGTTTTTGTTAAATCTAGAAAACGGTTTTTTTTAAAGAAATAAACCAAATTTTAAAAGTTTATTGGTTGTACACTTGTACCACTCAACAATTCTTATGTAGTAATACTTTGCATCTTAATGGAAGGTAGGAATCATTCATTACAACATGTTATAAACTAAATACAAACATGTTCTTAGATAAACCAGTTCGATTAAGCTCACCCAGCCGGCTACAAATGAGCTTTACAACATGTTCGCAAAGTGATTAATCAAAATACAGTGTTTACAATTTCATACGATATGGACACACTCACTTATATCCGATCCGGTCGATCCAGCGTTGCCTTACCCATTTCCACAGCCTGCTTAGAGCTTTGCTGCTTAGAATCGCCGGACCAATAGCCATAAGACAGTACACCAAAGCCACAAGCCATAAGCAACAAAACGATACCCGAAATGTAGTAACCGTTGCTGAACACTCTGCAATTAGACAGCGAATCTGGATTCGCTTGGTTTCTGCTAAATGCAACACCTATAACGAGTGTAGTGACCCCGGAATATGATGCCAACCTATTTAAATTATTAGACACCAACAAACAAGTATAGATTATAAATTTAACTATCATAAACTCCTTTATTTGTTACTTTGAACCTTAATCGATCATTACAAAACATAGAATAAGTACTGAAGATTACCCGGAAATAACGATATAGATTATAGCAGTGACGGGCAGTTTGGAAGTTCTATTTCTACCCTTATAATCAAAGAAAGCAAAGTAGTTTATATAAAATATAAACTTCATGTTGAAAAACGCGAGCATTGCTGCTGCTGCTGCGAATTGCCAATCTCGATGTTTTGGATACTCACAATAACGACGCCCATAACGATTTACCGAATTCGTCACTATCACTTCATTTGACTGCATATTATTGCAGCATATAAGATTAACCAAATTTCCAAACAAAAATATATCTAGCTTGGTAATTTGATTTTGTGTTTGATATTTATTACGCTCTTTTTTACAAGATATGTTACAATTATTATGTTTGCTAATGTATAACTTGAGCTATAAATAGCTTCAAATTTCTACAAGTAAAAATTATAAACTTTACAAGTTTACGTATTAATAAATTTTTAAAAATACCATTCTAATAAAATTTCACACATGTCTTTTATTTACATATAACTCAATAAAGACCACCACCATTCATGTTAGCTGACCTCAAATCATTTTGTGATTAAAGGTTTGTTATTGTATAAATCACTAAAGATGGTAAAAAAAAAAAAAAAAAAAAAAAAAAAAAGGAGATGTAAATAGTGTAAAAGTTAAAGTAAATAAATAATACAGTTTAAGAATAGAGGTAGTATGAGGGTAGAATATAACATGTAGTGGTGTTAGTTTGACTTAATATTAGTACAACTATTGACATCAAAATTTGTCAAACATTCTTTAAAAAGTGTGAAGTGTAAATTTGAATATCAAAATACAGGTTTGGTAAATTTTACTCACCAATTATTTTTATACCCATTACAACCAAATACTCTTTAGAAGTTGATAAATATTGTACTAAATGATTTTTATTATTTTAACAACGGATTTGTGAGAGGATAAGGAAAACGAACTAACCTTAACCTTTGTGAACTCGGCTGCAATCGCAAGACCAACGGCTAACAAGCCGATAAATAGCACTGTATAGCCCTTACAATTGCCCATAATTTGCTCTCTCTAATTTCTCAAACTTCTGACAAACTCACAACTCGCATTTAACTACGTAGTACGTACTTAAATACAAAAGGTCCAGCAAAACTAAATAGTCAATTAACAAGTGGGTATATTTGTTATCATGCTAATAGAGTAGACTTTATTTGACTTGATTTAGTGGTTGATTAAATAATCAAGTACCAAGTAGCTTGGGTATTTTGTTTTAGAGTAGACTTTATTTGACTTGATTTATTTTAATTTAAAATAATAAATCTAATAAACCATTTGTACGAACCAATAAAATCACTCAACTTTAACAACATACCATGATATTTCAAAGAAAGTCCTCCTAAGTTAATTTTTTTTTTTCTTTTTCATTTTTTTATGGCACACCGTACATCAGTACAGGTTGCACTAACGGCTGACAAGGTATTTTAACATATGTTTTGTTGACTGCATTTAATTAAGGTATTTATCAGGGTTTTGCTAAATTGAATAAACTCGCTTAATCCACATTGATGACGGCCATGGCCAATATATAATACAAGGTATTTTCAATCCGATAGAATTAGGAGATAACAAAAGATATCAAAAAGATATTCTAGGCGTAAAATATAGTAACTAAATATATCCTATTATTTCTTAAATATATACTCAATACCCCCTCAAGTTGGAGCATGGGGATAAAAATTGCCCAACTTGAAAAGAAGATGATCAAACTGAGTTTTTACAAGCTCTTTAGTGAAACCATCTGCCAATTTCTCCTTAGTGGAAACATAAGATGGAGCAATTAAGCCATCTGTGATGGCATCATGAAAAATACGATAGTCAATCTCAATATGCTTCATTTGTTCATGGAAAACTGGATTCCTGGCTATATGTAGGGTAGATTGACTATCACAAAACAACTTGATCGTTTTTGGGTGTTGAACCCCCAAACTTGAAATTAATGTCTTTAACCATTTCTACTCATTTGTGATCGATGCCATGGATCGATTCTCAGCCTCAGCGGAAGATGTAGAAACTGTAGGTTGTTTTTTGGTTTTCCAAGAAATAGGAGAATGACCAAGAAACACTAGTCAACCTCAACGAACGATGAGTAAGAGGACACGCTGCCCAATTTGAATCACACCAGCTCTGCAAAGTCAAGTCACTGTCTGCACTCAACAAAATACCCTAGCTCAGGGTGCCTTTTAGATAACGAACTACCCTCAGAGTTGCCTCCCAATGCTCTGTGCGAGGCTCATGCATAAATTGTGATAGGTCAAATCTAGTTTAGTAACCGAGAGATAAATTAATCCGCCTACCAATCTGCAATAAGGCTCAGGATTCACAAGTAACTCACCACTAGCCAGACTAAACTTGTGATTTTGCTCAATCGAAAAACCACTTAGCTTGGCTTTGCCCCTAATAACCCTGCTTCTGAAATAATATCCAAGATGTATTTACATTGACACAAAACAAACCAGATTTACTACGAGCCACCTCTATGCCCAAAATTTACTTCAAAGGATCTAGATCCTTCATCTTGAAACAATGTTGTTGGCTTCTTTGTGAGGTTGAGAAATTAAGTACTCAAGGAGTACAGAGTGAATATAAGTCATGGACTTAGATTGGGTAGAATAAGGTTATACAGTGTAACAAGTTCAGTATGGAACTTGTGAGTTTAGGTCTAATTATAATAGGTTGTAACAAGTGTGTTTGCCCTATTATAGTGAAGTATTTTGGTGTTTGAAATCTTGTACTGAGTCAAGGTTTTACTTTCAGTTGGGCCCTAGAAAGTTTCCACGTAAAATACTGTGTGCTGTGCAAGTTTCTTTTATACTCTGTTTTTATATTTCGCAAAAGTAGTCATTAAGAACTCACCTGCAATTCATCGATCCCCCCTAGACATCGTGTTATCGTATGTATGCTTCACTTTGTTTTCGAAATCTTGGGCGTATAATGCTAGTGTGTAACACCCCCAAATTTCTCAATAATAATCCAACATTAGGGAGTAACTTGGGAGTATTACCGCCACGTGATTACGTAAGGCTTAACAGAGTTTTGCAGTTGAAATCAACACTTATCTTTCATTAATAATAATAGTAATAATAAGGACATTTTGTGAAAAACTACCTTATAAAGCACTTTTTTTGCGAGAAACTACCTAATAAAAAAAATGTTGTAAGAAACTACCTTATAAAAGGATAAATGTTGTAAGAGACTACCCTTGGTCGAAAAATCATCGTTGACTTTTGTTTTCCGACTTTGATCACGTCACGTGCCAATTAAGAAAAAAGGAGGGAAAGGGTGAAGTAAAAGTCACATGATTGACACGTGATGTGGTCAAAGCCGGAATTTAAAAGTCAACGGTGACTTTTCGATTAATGGTAGTCTCTTACAACATTTACCCTTTTATAAGGTAGTTTCTTACAACATTTTTTTTATTAGGTAGTTTTTCGCAAAAAAAGTGTTTTATAAGGTAGTTTTTTACAAAATGTCCTAATAATAATAGTTTGATACACTTTCAAAGTAACTACACCACTAATACTATGTTTACAAAGTTAAACTAGGTGATCACCGCCCATCATTCCCAATACAACATATAGTTCACGATGTCCGATCGCCATCACCTATGTACTTATCAAAATGATAAGTAGGGCCAAGCCAAAACAAAACAAATACGTATTAGCCAAAATGCTAAGTATATACAAATGCTAGACATGTAAAATCAATTTAATTAATTAAACATGCTTTCGAAGAGATTTAACTTTAATAAACCATATTTTATCCAAACCATTCCTGAATAGAAACTCATGTATAAAAACTTGTCAAAAGAACCAATTTCCAATAATCCAACTTTTCAAAGGTAATTTCGATTAGGATGGATCAGTCCATATTTTTATAAATCATTTTCCCATCTAAGTGTGCACACCTCCCCAAGCTAGTAACTCCTTTACATAGTGCTATCAAGGGGAAAGACTAGGTTATACAAAGTCCATAGTCTTCAACTTACTCTGCGTAGTGGGAGTTAAAAATCCAAAGATCCAAGGAATAAATCCTGATAAATAAACTTTCCAATATCCCATTATCGGGATCAGATAATTTAAACAATAAAACTCCCTTTTTAAACATGTTGAATATCAATACAAGTTTATGATCAACCATATAATATATTTAAACAGAGATCAAACAATTAAAACATGTTTCACCGATATATATTTCACAATTATTTAAACATGGTTCAAAATCACTTAACATGTAAATCACGTTGCACATATAAGTCATTTTATAAAAGATCTAGCCACGTGTACGTACCTTGATATTTGAACACAATTACAGACCTCCTAATTTCGAACCCGAAATTCCTCCTATAAACCAATAATCCTAATCAAATACTTTTCAACCTATAGACACAAGGACTTAGACTATCGATTTTGACTAGTTGTGCATGAAAAATTTATTATCATAACCCTTTATAAAATTAACACTTGTATTCATGAAATTATCGTTAATAATCCATAATTAATAATAATAAATAATAATACTCCCTCCGTTTCAATATGATAGTCCCATATGGAATCAATCACATAAAATAAAAAAAGAAAAATATTTGGAATCTAACATTAAAGTCAAAAACAATTCATAGATAGTTTTGCCTTCTTTAAATTTTTTTGATTGTTTTAGGAAACTGTCAAACATAATTGCATAATTCAAGGGAATAATTTCTTTACTTAGAGTCATGTCATCAATTCACAATTAATGAATTTAACCAATCAGAATTTAATATGTATAAAATAGGAAATAAAAATTAAGTTGAAAGTGGAATACATTCAATATGGGTAAATCTTTTTGAACCGCCCAAAATAGTATATGGGACTAACAAATTGAAACGGAGGGAGTAATAATAATAATAATAATAATAATAATAATAATAATAATAATAATAATAATAATAATAATAAGAGGAATAAAATCAACATTTCACAAACAATAGAGTGTTAATAAATATCAATCTATACTCTTTATCAATTAGTAACATTTTTTTAACATTTATGCATAACATACATAGTCGATGATAATATATTTAATTTTTCTCAAAATAGATGATAACATATTTCATAAAAAAAACAGTTTAATCAAAGTAGTAACCCGGTGCACTGCCGGGCAGCACACGAGTTGTGCATTAAATAGTTCAATAATTGTAACTAAGTAGTATTGTTCGCTATTGCTGATATCTATAATTAGATGTAATGGAATATTATAGGCAGAAAATAATGTTTATTAGTTGAAATTATATTAGCTAACAATTTGACATGGTAAATGAAATTGGTATAAAATATAAAAAGCGAAATTTATCAAATTAAATAATTGAAAAGATATAGAATGAGTTTGGTATAATTACATACGGAGTACTTGTATAGATGAAGAAGACAAGCAACTCAAAAACTAACCGACTTTGACTTTCTATATTTCTTATTTTATCAAATATATATATACTCCTACAAAAAAAAAAAAAAAAAAAAAAAAAAAGGTATTAAGAGTATATAAAGCAAGTAATTAAGCTAATCAGGAAAACACACCTAGCTAATTTAAGAGAGGTTAACATATATGGGAGAGGTTAATATTGTGTTATGCGTACTTCATGGCTTCCTAACTTTTGTAGCCGCTGCTCTTGCTATTGCAGCTGAAGCCACTAAGATTAAGGTAATACCAAGTATTATAGTAGTATTGTGTCATTTGTGTGTTTAATTAGAATTTTTTTTTTTTTTCAAATTTATAAAAGTCTTATGTTTTTTTTATGCATTTCGTCGTTAGCGGAAATTGATCTAATTTAATGAATGTCCGGGAGAGCTTCTTAAAAAACAGATAAAATGAAATATCAATTTTAAATAATCATATAGTTAATTTAATTATATATTTGGGAAAGAAAGAAAGTTAGATAAAGGTGAAATTATACAATGTATTCTGACCAAGTAAAGGTTGAATAGAAAACAACGAACATATTGGATTTATCATTTATATTATCCGTAACTGTTCACATTAACATTTTTTAAATTTATCCATCATATTAAAATGACTCGAAGTTAATCTATAGCTTTTATTGTAAGTTTGTAATCCAATGTATTTTGTAACATTATTAATGGTTATTATCAGGCGTCTGACATATTTGTAACGGGATTTGGTTGTGAGTACCCCAGCAGTCCGGCTAGCATACTTGGATACACTGCAGCACTATTACTATTCGTCGCTCTTACAGTTAATCCTCAATACGAATTATACGATGGACCAATCTTTTTCATTATTACGTCATGGTATTCTTTTTTTTTTTTTTTTGTGGAAAAAATGGTATTCACTTTTTTTTAATTGTTACATAACTTTAACCAATAAGTACAAAGTACAAATACGTAGAATATGAATGATAAATCTCAATATCTCATATCTTATATGTATGCTCATGATGCATACTTTAAATTTCTTATGACAGCAAAAAATTAAGGTAATTTTAGAGAGTTCAGGTAGAACAATTTAATTAATCTCACACTTGGCTTATATAATATAGATTTATTGCCATACATAATGTAAACTTTCTCTAATTTATTTCAGTTGATACGTACAGGGTTGCTTCTATAATGGGAACTGGTATCCTTATAGGAGCTGCTACACGTCAACTACTGATTCTCAGGCGTTCAACCAGATTATGCTACTTTGTATTACCGGGTTTGTTTGCCTCTGGTGGTGGTTTGGCACTTGTAGCATGTATATCTGGCCTATGCACCTATATCGCATCAATAATAAAGCAACGTCGTGAACAAGTACCAGCTGCGGCGGGCGGCATTGCTATGGGTAATCCACAGTAGGCTCAATTTGACACCGCCTCTACAAATTCAAATCCCTAGTCGCAGCCAGTGCATTATGCTGTTTGAAATATTAGTATTTGCTTTGTGGAGTTTGAGATCATGTTCTAATGGTATAATCACAAAAAGGTGCTTCTAAATTAAATAAGTTTTGTATCTGGGCGTGAAGGCAACACTAGGGACGACCTAGGTTTTTTGTATTATGTTTATTATCTTAAAAAGTGGAATTGCATAGTATATATGTGATTTTAATGTGTAAAAACATTGAATTGTACAATAACCTGATAATCATTACTCATTAGATTTATTTGGAATATCCTGCAAGTTGTTTACATTGTTGCATTGACTTGGTACATATTATCAGAGCAAAAAAGTCAAACAATTTATCTAATATGACCTAGGAGACGGTTTTTAAAGTTAAATTAAATTTTTAAAATCTATTGGTTGCTTTAATTTGTTTAAGATACAGTAATACCTCACATCTTAATTGAGGCTAGGAAATCGATCATTACAACATTTTATCAACTTAATACTCAAATGAATTAAACTTATTTCATTTTCTAAAAATATACTCCGTAAAGAAAAAGATATCTAAGAAGGTTTATGCACAATTGCACATACAACATTTATTTAGGGGAGTGGGATTTGTGCACATATTCCTACAATTTTTTTCTAAAATGGAGTGGGTTCTTTTATTATTATCAACAACAATCTAAGAAACGAACCAGATTTATAAAGAAACTTGATTAAGAAATCATGAGTGATACATGATAATAATTTGGTAATTCGAAGGTGTAGCATTGGAATAACTGCATGTCGCATAGCCATTACAATCAAACTTTACTTGCAACACACAGAATTCATGCCTTCAATTCGATAGGCTCACCCGCTACGACATAATTATTCAAATAAAGTTTACACATTTTAACGATGACTATGGTAGAATTTTCAATTAAATTTTCTAGCCATGACAAATCGACAAATCAAATACAGTTTACAAACTCATACGACATGGGCACTCTCATTTATACCCGATTGATCCAGCGATGTCTTACCCATTTCCACAGCGGCCTGGTTACTAGTGCTTTGCTGCTCAGAATCTTCGGACAAACACAAATAAGACAATATACCGAAGCCACAACCCTTAACCAACAACACGATACCCGAAATGTAGTAACCGTTGTTGAACACTTTGCAATTAGACGGCGAATCTTCTCTCTTTTGGTTTTTGCTAAATACAGCACCTGTAACGAGTGTACTGACCCCGGCGTATGATTCCAACCTATTTATTAGACATCAATACAAAATTTAGATAACTAAATAAAAAAAAGCGATCAAGTATCTCTATCAACTCCTTTGTTCGTTCCTTTCGAGTTTCGGCCTTAATCATCACAGAATATAGCATAAGTGGTTATAAAGATTTAGATTACCCGGAAATAACGAAACAGATGATAGCAATGACGGGCAGTTTGCCGGTTCTATTCATATATTTGCAGAAAGCGATGGAGTTTATATATATTATATACTTCATGTTGAAAAACGCGAGCGTTGCTGCTACAAATGCGAATTCCCCATCTCGACGCGTTGGGTACTCACAATAACGACGCCCGTAACGATTCATTAGATTTGTCTTGATCACTTCATTTTTCTGCGTGCATATTACAGCATGTAAGATTAATCAAATTAAGTAAGAGTCCGAACAAAATATATGTAATTAAAGTTTGATGTTTTTTTAAATCGGATGTAATTATAGGTGAGTACGTACTTTTAAACAAAAGATAATTTGTAAATAACTAAAATTAGCTAGAGGTCTGGTGTAAATGAGCTGATATGTTTACAAATTACTTTTGAACAAGTTTGTTTAATACTCGATTAGAACTCATATACTCCCTCTATTCCTGAAAGTTCGACTCACTTTGCATTTGCACGGTCTCCAATGAACATTTTTTACCAGTAGTAACTTCGACTATGTATAAGTAAAATTCTTAAAAAGTTAGTATTTAAAAATTTAATCATAAGGGAAATCTAATAAGATCAAATTTATTAATTTATTTTGATAAATTGTATATATCATAAAATGTGGTCAAAGTTATTTTATTTTGACCACAGAAATAGTAGGTTAGTCGAACTTTCAAGATCGGAGGTAGTATATGTAATTATATATATAATTAAACAAGCTCATTACATATGATATTGGTAGCCGGCAATGTTTAAGAAGTCAAACAAGGAAATGTTTTGTTCTTTTTCTAAAATGAAACAAGGACATGTTAAGGATAAATAAACATTATCTCCACCTATTTGCGTGTGATTTTGTCTTGAATTCCCAATTTATTTCATTTTAAGAAATTTATTTTATGCAAGGGCTACATAATATATATCCTTACTGTAAAATAAATGATCTAAGCTCCAACAATATAATCAAATTTGACCAGATTAAAGGTTGTTGATCAAGCTCAAAATCAAACTTCTGTAACCAACGACTCTTTAGCAGTTGATAAATATTTTACTAACTGATATTATCATTTTACCGACTGATATGTGAGAGGATGACGAAAACGAACTAACCTTAACCTTTGTCCACTCGGCGGCAAACGCAAGAGCAGCAGCTGCGAAGCCAAAAAATAGCACTACTTGGATCTCAAACTTGCCCATAATTTGCTCTCACAATCCCACCTTACAACAATACAACGAACTCACCTTACAACTCAACTCACAACCCACATTTAACTACTACTCATTTGAATAGTCAAGTACCAAGTGGGTATTTTATCTTTGTGTTTTTAGAGTAGACTTCATTTTTGAGTTTTTTATTATTATTATTATTATTATTATTATTTTGAAATAATTGAAGTCCTAAGGTGATCAAAGTATAATTTCAATTAATCTATGATTGACAAAAATAATTAAGGACCAAGTGGTCTGGGTATTGTCTTTATGTTTCCTAGAGTAGACTTCATTATTTGAATCGATTTAATTATAATATACTACGTATAAAATAATAAATTAAAAAACCCATTTGAATCCAATGAAAATCACTTAACATAACATCATAACATGATATATATTTCGAAGAATGTCCGAAGGTTTTTTTTTTGGGTGGCACACCAGATATGTGTATATATAATTAAACCATTTGTACCAAGGTATTTTAATTAAGAAATGTTTTGTTTACTATATTTATTTAATTTAATATCAAAATACACGTCATGACTTGGTAAACTTCTTACCTCATATTCTAGGCCATGTTTACGATTTAAGGTTACCATTCAACAGAGATTGTTTCAAAAAGTACCGTATATCCAGCTAACTATAATGTTTTAATGTTTTTTCACATGATTAGTCAAAATTTTGGCAGCTTAGGCTGAGTCAGTTCAACAAGAGATTGACTTCAAAACTACTTGAGAACACGTACAACAAAACATTGACAAGTCAATTTTAAAGCATAACCGTACTAAACTTGTTCTTCAAGTGATTAAACTACTCCGTAATCCCTATTGAATTAATACTAAAAGCAAGCTAGGCAAGTTGATAATACAACAATTATACAAATCAACAAATTAAGCTTAGGACGACTCAAAGGTAAGAGAAGTCTAACATGGGAGAGCCCAATCGCACGGTCTACTTACATTACATAGCTGTGAGTTTTGTAGGTTCGGCGGCTGTTGTTCTTGCTTGGGTAGCCGAGGCTAAAAGGATTAAGGTACGTACGATTTTATTCAATTTAAGACGTGACAACATAGGTCTATGATTAAATTTGGTCACGTTGATGACAATCAGGCAGCAGACGTTAGTATGACAGAGCTCGGTATATGCAAATATCCAAAATCTCCGGCTAGCGTACTTGGGTACACAGCAGCGTCGCTCGCATTTATCAACCAGATAGCTATATGTTTTGTAGCTTGCTATGCTTATCGAACGACAAATAATACCAACACTCGAAAATTCCCTTCTGGTGCAGTATTCTGTCTCATTATATCGTGGTACGTATCATTTTTACAAAATTTGGAATTGTTTAAGTTTTTTGTTGCGATGGTTGAATTGGAACAACATATGACGAAATGATTAACTACTCGATCTATATACAGCCAATTAATTTTATGATGGACCTCATTTGAGTTTCGACATATAAATGTTCACATATTGATGACCCATGGTTGTACATTTACCTATTGTTACAACAATTAAGTGTTTTAAAAGCATGGAAAAGGGAGCAAAACGGGGGAAAAAGAAGAAGAAAAAGGAATTCGTTGCACATGACTTAATTTGGCCTGGAAAAAAAAAGAAGTCAACGTCGGAAAAATTGGTTAAAGGACCCCCGTCACTACTCAAACGCGATAAAATGACCTTTTGTGACGCCTTTTTTTTTTTTTTTTTATAAAAGGCTCTTTCAAACAAAAAGATCTACATAAAAGAACTTTCTGACAAATTTTCCTAAAATAAACTACGCAGTATTAAATTGTTTTTTCAAATAAAGGGTAAAATACAAATTAAAGGGTGAAAATTGTTGTTCAATGATGCATTATAATTACATGTTCCTCACGTGAGGGTTTTGGCAGGAATAATATTAAAGTCAATAACTGGAATTAGGGAAAGCTCGTCAACAAAATTTGAAAAAGATTTCAAAGTGCAACAATTTTGCTAAAAAGGTCCTTCCTTTCAAAATGACTAATACAAAAAATCATTTCAAATAATTTTTGTACATAAAATTTTTCCTTTTTGTCATACGTTACAGGGTTAGCTCTGGTATCGGAATTGTTCTCCTAATATTTGGTGCATATCTCAGCAGTCGTCAAGAGTTTGTAGCTGCAACAAAAACTTGTTACACCTTAAAAATGGCCTTATTTAGAATTGGCGGCTTGATGGTACTTATTGGATGTGCCCAAGGTCTATGCTATGCCTACTTCATATTCTCGGCCAATTGCCATTCGACACCCGAGCAAGTGGTTCCTTATCAAAGTGGCCTTACTATGGCAAATTCTCAAGTTGATGCTAGCTCTATATCCTCAAATAATCTCAAGCAACAACAATATGTTTGAATTCTATAGTTTGTTTGTGGAGTTTGATATCATGTCTTGAAAAGGCTACTTCTTAAAGTTTTAAAAGAGATTATTGTACAATTTGTGATTCTCTGTCATGTTTTTAATGTGTTAATAAGCATTGACTCAATTGTGATTTTTATAAAAGGCTACTTAGTGTGACGTGACCAAATATCTCTATAGTTTGTTGTCAAATTACTAAGTACTTAGGTGCATGTAGGGTGTACCCGATCAATTGTCATACAATGGTATGTTTTCATAAATTACATCATAAATTGTACAACAATATTGGTGGAGACAAAGCCCTATTCACCTCACCTTAAAAAAAAAGTAATATTAAGTAAAAATAATTTTAGGTTCAGTAAAAATAAGTTCACTTCAGTTATAAAAAGTTCAATTCAGTTAAAATAAGTTCAGTTCAATAAAAATAATTTCATTTCAGTTTAAATAAGTTTAGTTCAGTTCAGTAAAATTAAGTAACTTCAAAGAAGAATCATAATTGAAAATCAGTAAAATAATTTCAGTTCAGCGAAATTTAATTTCAATTAAGTAAAATTAATTTCAGTTCAGTAAAATTAGTTTAAGTTCAGCAAAAATAACTTCATTTTAGTGAAAATAATTTCAATTCAATAACAATAAGGTGAAGTGAATGGGCCCAACTCATATTTAATTTGTGAGAGCTCATTTCTCTCACTATCTTGGTGAGTACTTCCCTCACCACATCAATGGGAGCTCTCTTACTTAACTCACCATCTAACCTAGATTTTTCTACACT
The DNA here is from genome assembly GCF_948465745.1 of Chenopodium album. Lineage (NCBI taxonomy): Eukaryota > Viridiplantae > Streptophyta > Magnoliopsida > Caryophyllales > Amaranthaceae > Chenopodium > Chenopodium album. Next base: position 8,346,448 of record NC_137855.1, read on the forward strand.
TGTTTAGATATTTCTATATCACATATCTTTAATATTTTATAAGATCTTTATAGATATAACATCACTTGATTTTTCTACTTCATTCAAGATTTTTCTAGACTCACACGGTCACACCTATGTATAGCTCATAATTATTTTGTGAGCTGAGATAAATTAACTTTAGGGGATTAAAAAGCAAGTGAATAGAACACACTCTTACTTATTCTAGCTAATGTCAATTTGTAGATTTAAATTCAGAATTTATATAATATTATATATGTTCACAACTAACCGCATTGTTTGAAATTTTGTATTATACACACATTTTTGTAGTTTAATTTCTTTTATGATTTATATGTTAGGAAAAACAAACACGAAGTATTTTTGTTAGATTCATTTTGTATAATTTCATATTATTAGCTTTTTATAATTTTTATTTTAAATATAATGGTTAGCATTATTATTGTTATAAAATGTGCTATGGCAAACCTATTAGAAGTCGTTTGGTTTATACGTATGTTAATATTGTATTTATGTCTGGTTTATCTTGTTAGAAGTTTTAAGCAAGTCAAGTCTCTTTTGTATTATTTATATATATTGTGGTAAATATCAATAGAAATCTAAGCCATTTTCTCCAATTGTTCTTGAGTTTAACAAAACCTGAAACTTCTAATACTGTTGTAATTAATTGATAACGAAGGAAATGTTTTTTTAGATAGGTTAGAGTAAGAAAATCTCTACGGTTCAATATGGTCTATATCAATAGGATAAATAACCCTTTTAGAATAACACAAGGGTAAGGAAATACCAATATCAAAGTGTCTCTAATTTGATTTGATCGATCCTACAAGCTCAAGTTTTAAGGTAATAAAGTGTGTAGATGTCACGACCATCTTTATATGTCAGGCAAGATTTGTATGATTAAAAGCCAATAACATATCATATCTTATAAAATAACTAACTATAAGAAATGTAAAACCTACCATAATTTTTTTGAGACAATATAATTAGTCAAAATTTTGCCAGCTTTGATTGGCTAAATTCCACAACTCGAGATTGACTTCAAAACTACATGTGAACACGTACAATAAAATATACGACGACTCGACGAGTCATTTTTATAGCATGAACACACTATTACCAAACTTGTTCTTCTTGTGATAAAAAAAAACTCCTTAATATTAATTCTATTACTAAAAATATTAAGGTGAAAAGGAAAGAATTTTTTTTTTTTTTAAAAAAAAAAAAAAAAAAAAAAAAAAAATCATAAAGAGAGTTAGGAAACTCAATTAAGAGTAATAATAAAAAGCATCATATCAAGCTTAGGACAACTCCAAGGTAAGAGAAATCTAACATGGGAGAGCCCAATCTGTTCGTATACTTAGCTGTGAGTTTTTTAGGTTCGGCAGCTGCTGTTCTAGCTTGGGTTGCCGAGGCTAAAAAAATTAAGGTACGATTTCATTTCATTTAAGACTTATCAACAATGTAATTCTTGAATTCAACCCTTTAAAATGAACGATTAGATTTGTTCACATTGATGACAATCAGGTAGCAGATGTTAGTATGACGGAGCTTGGCATATGCAAATACCCAAGTTCTCCGGCTAGCATACTTGGGTACGTAGCAGCTTCGCTCGTACTAGTTAACCAGATAGCTATAAGTGCTATAGCTCGCTCTGCTTGCCACGGGACAACTACCTACACTCAAAAATCCTTTGTTAATCCAACGTTCTGCTTCATTTTATCGTGGTACGTAATTGGTTATCATTTTCATTTGTTTTTCTAAATTCAAAATTGTTGTATCATTAATTCATTATTACAAAACTTGGAATTAACCAGTGCACGATACGAAGTATTTGTTATACCCCTTCAATTTAAACAACGTAATAACATACATTATATTTTTTGTACAATGTGGGTTCGTTGTACGTACCCTTAGAATAATTGATACTTCGTATATGTAAATTTTCCGTTTTTGTCATACGTTACAGGATTTGTTCTGGTTCCGGAATTGCTCTCCTAATATCTGGTGCATATCTCAGCGCTCATCAAGAGTTTCTAGCTGCAACAAAAGTTTGCTACACCTTAAAACCTCGCTTATTTGACGCGGGTGGCTCGATGGAAATTATTGGATGCACCCTAGGTCTGTGCTCAGCTTACTACTTCTGGGCTAATAGCCAACCAGCACCCGGCCAACCGGTTTCACATCAAGATGGCGTTGCAATGGCTGATTCTCACGTTGATGCTGCCTCTACGTACTCGAACAACCCCAAGCAACAGCAATATGTTTGAATTATTCATATCCTAAAAAGGGTGTTTCAAAGTTTTAAAGGAGATTGATTTTTTTAGTTTTTGAGGTGTGTTATTAGCATTATGAATTTATTTTAAAAGTTATTTGTTTCTATTCCTTAAAAATTCTTATCATTTTTAGTTTTTTTTTACTAAATACAAGTACATGTTTGTCAATTGAACATAAATATCTTTAATTATATGTTAGTGAAAAAACTAAAAATACATAACAATTGAACACTCCCTCTGTTTAATAATCTACACATTGTGACAAATCAAAATTACTCTGTAAGACACAATATGGCTATGCAATTGAGTAATTTAAAAGGTTCTCACATTTTATACGTAATACCAAAATTTGAAATGGGATATAATGAGTAATTTAAAAGATTCTCACATTTTATACGTAATACCAAATTTTGAAATGGGATATAATTGTATTATTTAAGGAACGTATAGAATACTACTCCATTTGTGTTTTAATAAGTGTTGTACTTACCAAATGCGGCCGTATTTTAAAAAGGGTTACACTTTCTTTAAAAGCTAAGGGTCTGTTCTCTTCAGCTTATTTTCACTTCAGTTCCTAATTTCCTCCTCCTATAAAATATTCAGTTCAGCTCAATTCAGTAAATCAGAACAAGCCCTACATTCTAATATTATATCTCTCTTCTCATATGGTCCCCACCCAAGCTCACTACTATTTTTTAAAAATAAAAATTCTCTCACATTTAGTATTTACTTTTCAATAAACTATAAACCCTATTATCTTTCTTTTACAATTTTTTTAAAATTTCAACTACCCCATTCACTTACCTCTTATTTTATCTAAGTCAATTAAATTGCTAAAACTATGTGCCAGTCAAAATGTAACATTTATTAAAACAAGGAGGGAATAACTAAAATAGTGGCAGGATGTCTTTTTTATAATTTTTTGTCAAATTCAATTACTCTTCTGTCTTGAATATCCGTAACGTTTTCACTTTGACACTATTTACTGTTGCTAGTATTGTAATTGAGCACATTTGTGTTGTTGGGTCAAGGCTAATTGCTATTGAGTCTGATTGGGTCAAACGGCAAACTATAAAAATCTTTCAATTAAAGTGTATTGCAAGTATTGTGACATTTTATTTTAGAAAAGTGTTGTTAGTATTAAAACGAAAAAAATATTATGTAACAATTAAATCTATAAAAAAAATTTAACATAATCGGTCAAACTGTGCCAGCTTTGGCTTAATTTTTTAAAAGAATGACTTCAACATACTTGAGATTTGAGAACACGTATAATATATACGACTAGTCAATTGTACAAGTACAACTGTACAAAAGGCCAGTTCTTCTAGTGACTAAACTTATTATGTGCTCTAATACTAAAATAATTAAGATGATGAACTGATGATGATGATAGTGAAAGACAGAGAAAATAAAAATAGAAATTAAAGGAGAAATATACTAATAATAATGTATTTTAGGACTATTATTAAGCAACTTATGAATAAGCTGAGGATTATACAATTATCAAGCTAATTAAGAGAGCTAAGGTTAATTATTATGGGAGAGGGCAAAGTTGTGGTGTTCATTGTTGTGGGTTTCCTAGGTTTGGCAGCTGCTGCTCTTGCTTTTGCTGCTGAAGCCACTAAGACTAAGGTAATAATATATTTTGTCTAATCTAATGAATTTCTTTTGATAATTATTCTTTAATAACTAACACTAGTATAATCTATTAACTAACACTAGCTAGTTAATAGATTATACTACGTACGTATAAGAAAAGAATTTGCGAGTTTATTAAGAGATAATAATGGTTGAACTTGTAAGTACGTACAAAATTATTAATTACAAAAAGAAGAAACAAATTAAACAATCCACATAGTAAATATGAAAAACACAACAAAATTCAAACTTTTTTCTAGGTAAGGTGGTGGAAATTTCCCCAGTTTGAAACAAACTTTTCAGATTAGTCGTAATGTAATAAACTATGATCTTGATTTAAATTATGATTTTGTTCATGTTGATGATGATTATCAGGTATCGGATATTACTATAACGGAATTCAATACATGTGAATACCCAAGCTCTCCAGCAAACATACTTGGATACACAGCAGCTTTGCTAACATTTATCGCTCAGATAACTATTAGTATTGTAGCTCGCTGTGCTTGTTTGCCTAGTGATTCCAACAGTCAATCCCCTGGAGTAACCTTTGCTTTCATTTTATCCTGGTAATCCTCTAAATTTAGATAAATTAAAGATATTATCATTTTTACAAATTTGGAATTAGTCAATCATAGCTTACTCGTCGTATATATTATATAAAAATCAATTAGTATTTCGTATAAAGAAACAATATGTAGAGTTAATGTCCATATCTAGCCTTAATCTTAAATTATTCTCATATTAATGCGTGTTGACCCACTAATTTTAAAACTAATAAGAGGGTTCACTGGCATGCCACGTGCAAGGGCTCCTTTCTTTAATGATCAGCACGACGCGACTTTTTTATCCGTTCTAGACATGTACAACTCAAGGCACGCTAGCACGACACATGGGCCTACATAGCCTGTCCCGTTCCTAGCTTTATTTCCAACTTTAAAGCTTAGTGTGGAGGGAAGTTAATTGTTAATTGTCCCGTTTCTAGGTACCGAATTCTAATACTCTAGGATATAGAACTCCTAGTGTTACCAAGAAATAGGGATATGGGAAGACTAATGCAAAGCAAAGTGTTAATAAAATAAATAAATAAATATTGCGTTACATACTAGTTGCAACTTTGGAATTGTTTATGTCTCACAAATAATACCTCAAGTTGCAACTAATATATAACAAATGTAATAATAACATGTACAGTAGTACAGTATTTGAATTATATGATAAATAGTAAGCCTAATGCATGATTTCTTTCTTAATTATATGATAGATTGTAAGCCTAATGCATGATTTCTTTCTTATTTATTTGTCAATTGTGACAGGGTTGGTTCTGTTATAGGAATTGGTCTCCTAGTATATGCTGCTAATCTTAGCACTCGTCAAGAGTTTCTCGGCTCAATAGGACTTTGCTACACCCTAAAAACTGGACTATTTGCTTCTGGTGGCATTCTAGCACTTCTTGCTTGTATCCTTGGCATGTCTTCCTCCTACAGCTTCTCGACCAATCGCCGTTCATCAACTCCAGTTCCATATCATGGTGGCATTGCCATGGCTGATTCTCAGTTTGCTAGTGATGCCTCTCCATACTCCAACCTTAACCCTAAGCAACAACAATATGTTTGATTATTGCAACTAGTTTCTTTGTGGAGTTTGATATCATGTCCTAATATATATAGTGCTTTTAAACTTTGGAATGAGATTTGCTTAATTTGTAAATTTGGAAAGATAAAAAAATTATAAATGCATTGATTGTAGAAACAATAGTTTCTTAACTCAATTATCAAGTTGTTTGATGCCAATCTCACTCTAGTATCCTACAATGACACAAGATTGGTTATATGCTCGATCAATTATTGAACTAGGAAATTAACTAATTATGCTCGCCTAAACATTATTAATAAATTTCAATAATTGTTCCTTTGTACAATCCAATGAATTGAATAGTATTTGAGCAAATAATGACAATCACATTTAAAGCTAATACATAAAAAACACATTATACATCTTCAAAAACCCAATACATACATGCATATCTATAAAGAACTCCTAGTTCTTCTAAATTTGCTTGTTTTCACTCCACATTTCCCTACATCCTCCTCCGGTAACCTTAACGTGAATCTCTCCCAACTCTTCATCTCCATTGGTTCAACAACTATGGCGAAATGTCCGGTCGAATTCCACCTTTTATGCTTCCCAAACAGCCCCTCCTCGACGTCCCTCTCTGGCCTCACCTCCAAGACATTATGATTTTCCACCTCGCCTCCCAACTGATCAACCCCACCCACATCCACCAAAGTCAACTCATTAGGCTCCGGCACAAGATACGCACGGCAAAGAGGACATGTAGTATGATCCTTAAGCCAAGGGTCCAAGCAGGTAACATGAAAAATGTGGTTGCACTGGGGAAGCAAACGAAGTGTTTCGTCTGCCTCGAATGGGCTTAAGCACACCGAGCACTCTAGTGGGCCGGTATCATCCCTATGGGCCGCTACCTCTGAGTAGTTGAATATAGGGAAGGTTTCGAGGATGGAGGGATCTAGCCCAATGCTAGCCGGATGAGCAAGCCCGTCATTGACCCACACTTGAGGTTGAGGACTTAATGGGGTTTTGCAATAATTGTGGAGGATGAGGATGATGACAACCACGATTATTCCAGTGATTGAAAGCGCGAGGCCTAGGTAAAGAGGGTTTATGTTAAGGAGGAAACCGAGATGATGTCCAACCAGCATAGACAAATGTAGAAACATGACCTGGTGTAGTAATAAGCTAGGCTAATTAGGAGTTATTAGGAAGTTAAGGTGGTGATGTTTATTTGAGAGTATCATTATGAAAACAATGGACAGTTGACATTTATAAGGTGCAACTTCAATTATGGTGAAAATGATTGACAATTTGATTTATTTTATGTTTTAAGGAATTATTCTAACTAAGAACTAAGAAATTCAAAGACTTGCGTTGACATTTGTCCTAGCTTTTATGCAAGCCCGACCATTATACATAGGTAGACCAAATCTATTCGATGATTATGTCTTAAATTCGTATTGCTCCTCCATTTGTGGAAAAAAAAAAAAAAAAAAAAAAAAACATTTGCTATACGGGCAAAATTAGAAAATTATAACAAACCCACTTCGATAATTAATAGTCCCTTATGGACATTTTTCACGGGAATTAATAAACATAAATAAGAATAGTAAAAGTACATTGAAAAGGTAAATTGACATTATTGGGTATGCAAAAAAGTAGAGAAAGAAAGTAATAAAAGTATATGGGAAAACAAAATTTACATGGAAAAGTTAAATTTGCACAAATATTGTTGCAAGTTGGAGGGAATTTTGGTAAAATATTAATATTAATGGTTGTTGAAAAAAGCAAATGGGGTGAACATTTTGGACTAAAATTTGTCAATAAGGGACTATCAAAAGGGGACGCAGGGAGTATTAAAATATCATATAGAATCTAATTAGATTCTTATAAGTAATGATCAAGTGTGTAAATCTTTTTTTTTTTCTTGATGCAAGCAAGTGTGTAAATCTTTAATCCCTTGGTATGGCTATTTGACTTGGACGAAGGCAGGGGTGGAGGGCGGTAGTGGTGCTCAGCCCATACAACAAGCTTTTTTTAAGTTTTTGTGTGGGCAAATGGGGACATGAATTCCATTATCTAAAGACATTTTAATCCCTCTAATGGCTAGCATAATCCCTTGTTTATTTAAATCAAATGAATATTCTGCATTGTTTAATTCGGTTTTTTAAGTGTTGCTCAACAAACAATAAAAGCTGCTATGTAACAATATTCTATAAATAAAGTAAGTTATTTACATCATACGAGTACAAATTATTTGCTCTTATAATAAACTTGAACTGTCTTTTTGATCACATATTAGATTAGACCATATCATATAGATAACAATAACGTTAAACAATACAATATGCAACACTAGTCCAACCAAATTAGATGCCTATATGAGAAAGTCTTGCCCCTAATCATACGAATCACATAAATTGAAAATTCTAATATTTTATCTTCACATTAACCAACTACTGTATATGAGCAACTTCTAGTCAACTTTTCCGTCGTCATTTCTATTTTCTGTTGTTTGAAAAAACAAATCCTCCGCTACCCCAATCAACATCCACCACGTGTTTTTTTTCCTCCAAATTTTCCAAAACTGAATTTTCTAACTTACTCTACACGATGTCGTTTGCCCCCTCGATGACCTCGGCCCCTGACCTGCTCCCCGACCCGTCAACGCAGCCTGGCTTCATCTGCGTTGACTCATCGGGTCGGGGAGTAAGGTCATCCCGGCAAAATGGGCACGTACTATGACCCGCTAACCAACGGTTCACACATTCAAGGTGGAACACATGTTTACACTTGGGTAGCATACGTAGTTTTTCATCCTTCTCAAACTGGCTCAAGCACACTGAGCACTCTAACACGCCCTTATCGAGCCCAAGGCCGGACTTCTCGGAGTATCTAAACACGGGAAAAGACTCGAGGACAGACGGGCTAAGTCCGCCTTGGTCCGCCTGTTGGGTTGTTGTTTCCCTAGCCGACCACCATTGGTAGCGGTTAAAACAATTACGAACTAATACAAAGTAGACAACGATTAACAGCACAACAAACGACACCACCAAAAATCCCTTGTTCCAATCTGGTTCCGAGGAGTGGTAAATATGGATGGATTGTGCTCTTACGAGGAAACGAGTTTGTAACAAAGGAAAAAGGATTAATGTGATTAAGAAGCCGGATGCATCGTAGTAATAATGTTTGTAAATGATTATTAGCACAACAAACACCGCCACCAATGACCCCTTGTCGTTCCAATTTGATTCCGAGGGATGGTGAACTTCGATGGATTGTGCTCGTACGAGTAATCGAGGTTGTAATAAAGAAAAAAGGATTAATGTGATGAAGAATCCAAATGCATCGTAGTAATGTCTGCTAAGCAAGAACATCTTGATTATGTAGAAATTATAAGTAAGGTTTTTGTTCAAGGAGAAAATTATATATAATGCTAATATATGACAACTTAACAAGGTATTTATATAAAATTACTAATGAATTGAAGTGAATTATACTCATCATAGTATAGACTACTGTTTAATAGAGATTCTAGAATAAGGACTTAAGTAAAAGTCAATGTCAATTTGATTACGATTGTTATGAATCTATTCAAATAAGAGTGGTAATATTTGTCGATATAATTGTGGAATTATAGTGAAGAAATATACATTGTTCTTCGAGAACGTCTAATATACTTCATATGATGACAATCATTGCAATGAAATTTCTAAAAAGTTCCAAAGTTTATTGAATTAGAAAATGAATGAGTAGTTGATGTGTTAGTCACGTTACAAGTTAGTCCATGACAATGAATTTTCAAAGTAATGGAAGGGTTAGACCGTTTTAGTATACAACAAAGACTTTTGAGTTTTGACTAGTCTTTAAGGCTTACTTTGGAGACGGTACGACTCAATATTTTATCAATCTTGTAATCTTGGCTTGATTCTATTGGAATTTTATGAGCCACAAAATTGATCCGTGGCTAATTTATTGTTCTTGTATTCTTTTGGGAAGAAAGAGCCACATAATTGTGAGGAAACATTCTTGTATTCTTTCGGGAAAGAAGTTCACCCTCTTATATAAAATAGTTCATGTTCATATATATAAAAGGTGCGTCTAGTGCATTGTGCACACGAGTGCCTAATATATGCTTTATATGTTGCTACTGTTTTAAAGTTTTCCATGAGCCTACTTGACACGCCTCAATTTAGTGTTATTTAGGTTGTGTTTGTAACCGGTTTCATGTTAATTTCATGTTACTCCCTCCGTCCCCAAATGATAGTCCCTTATGGCCTATTTTTAGTCCCAAATTGATAGTCCCATTTGCTTTTTTCAAGTACCATTAATATCAATTTTTTATCAAAATTTCCTCTAACTACAACAATATTTGTGCAAATTCAACTTTCCCATGTAAATTTTGTTTTTTAATGTACATTTATTACTTTCTCTCTCTACTATTTTACATACCCAATGTAAATTTATCTTTTCAATGTAATTTTACTAATTTTATTTAAGTTTCTTAATTCCCGTGATTTTTGCCCATAAGGGACTATCATTTGGGGACGGAGGGAGTATTTAATAATTTACTCCATCAAATATATCAAAACTTTGTAACTATGGGGCCAAGTTGATTGGATTTGGTTTGATTCTTATTAGGAATTCTTATTAATTAATATCATGTTAGATTCGATTTTTTTTTTCTCTGTAGCTTCAGATTGACAGCTCTTATCGCGGGAAAAAACATTACTTATCGTATGGAAGTAAAACTTTGGTTACAAGAGACCAACTATATATTGACCCTTTATAAGTTAAAACCACACTTTACATTGTAACAGAATTTGTGTAGAAGTCTTTTTTTTTCACTAATGAAAAACCAAACAAAATGTAACACAGAATACTCATCATATTATGTCCACTAATTTTTGTTTGAATAATAAGTTTAGTTAGAAGGATGTCACAAATGAAGAAAAGATTCAAACTAATTAATCTATCGTACACAAAGCCTCAGTCTTTGCTAATCGGCCAAGACTTCATTGATCATTCACTACTATTGTAACACAGCTACTACTTCTAGTCAATTTATTTTTGACAAATTCTTTCCGTACGGTTTCTACTGACCTTAGCCCGGACCTCTCTTCATCCTCTTCTATCCAGCAATCAATTTCCGCCATGTGTCCTGTCGAATTCCATCTCCAAATTTTACCAATAAACTGAACATCCTCAACATCTCTTTTCATTTCAACTGGATCACCTAAAACCTCCGCTCCTAACCCACTACCGGACTCATAATCACCATTTGAATGCACCCGGGCCAACTCGTAGGGCATAGAAACAAGGTCAGCCCGGCAAATAGGGCATGTAGTGTGAGCCGCTAACCAGCGGTCCACACATTGAAGGTGGAACAAATGATCACACTTAGGCAGCAAACGTAGCATTTCTTCCTCCTCGTACGGGCTTAGGCACACCGCACACTCCACTGGTCCCTTGTTGGATCCTCGTCGTGCTACATTAGAGTACGCAAAGACAGGAAAAACCCTAAGGATAGCCGGGTCAATCCCGGCCCGGGCCCGATGGACTGACCCGGGGTCCCGTGAGCTGCAGAAGCGGTTGAAGCATGCGTAAACAATGTAGTAAAGAATGGCGAATATGATGAATGAGACTACAGCCACTAGTCCCGTGTAAAGCGGGCTCCATACAGAGTTTGCGTCTGAGTCTGAGTCTGAATCGCCATGATTGATGTATTGTGCCTTTGCAAGTAAAATAGTAGGGTGAAGAGAAGAATAGAATAATGTGATGAATAAAATGTGTGTGTAATAACAATGTTTGCTTAAGAAAGAAATCATGTTGGAAATAAGAAGAGATTAGGAAAGAAATAGAGGAAGCATAGAGAAAATGGAAAAATGAGCAAATATATCATGATATGGTTAATGAAAATTAGGCTGTTAATTTGTTCAAATTAGTGCCAACATATTAATTAGTGAAGAGGAATTGAATGATTACGAGAAAGACTTACTTTATAGTATTTTGAAGCTAAATCGTGAAGCCAACAAAATATTTATGAGCTTGAAATGTGTGCAATCTAATAAAGGGAATTTATGAGGAGTAGAAAGTGGCATGCCATTAGTAAGATTATATTGAAGAAATTATTATAGTTAAATAAGTTTTGCCACTACCAACAAGCTAAGGGATGCGATCGTTCTTATCAAAAATATAATAAAATCAAGTGATTAAGGATGTGATCGTTGACGGTTGGTAGCTTGCATACTTAATTAGCAACTAGCAACAAGTACATATATTTAGGTTTGACATTGCAAATTATTCCTTGGATATACTCTTGTTTATATTGATTATGTTGACTGAGTATGCTCTTATCGATTAATAATGTTAAATGGATGATAACTGTACGGAATACTACCTAGACAACGTAAGTGACCAAATTAAACCGTACATAAAGCTCAATTGAAAATGTCCAAAAAGAAAATCTAACAAGCTAAGAACAATGAGACTTTTTATAAATGAAATCTAGTAGATCCAAAATTTTCAACAGCTCGGCTAGATAAATCTATCTCACATTGTACACATGTAAGCTTGCAATATAGTACATCTATATAAATAGCATTAAATATTCCTGCTAATCCTCACTAGAGATGATTTTTGACACATTGTACTTCTACTCGCACCTCTCTCTTTATCTGATAACTTGGGCATCGAAGGCTATATATATCCTCGATTTAAAAACCTTTAAGGGTAGATAACATTCGTTATTTCAAGTGTAAACTTGAGAGTAGAGGCGGAGGTAATAAGGGAATCCCCCTACTCCCAAGCAAATATAGTTGGTAAGACTCGAACTTGTGATCTTAAAGTCACAAGTTGAGCTCCCAGTCTCCCACCAACTCCGATAAGCTTTGCTTGGTCAATAGCTACTCTCATAGTCTCATGGGCTCATGATAACCTTATATAAGAAATAAATTGAACTTATCTTACGTCCACAATGTTATTATACAACTACTAATCCTAGTCAAACTACTTCTCAAAAAGTCTTCACGTATTGCCTCCGGTAACCTTAACCCGAACCTCTCCCCTTCCTCGCCCCGTTCGATTTCCGTCAAGTGTCCGGTTGAGTTACACCTCCAAATATTGCTAATATACTGATCCTCTTGAATTTCTTCTATTTTCTCAAAGGTATCAATTTCAACCTCCGCTCTTAACACGTTTCCTAACTCATCAACACGACCCAATTCTACTCGACTCATCATCTCATCATGTATGGAGACGAGGTTAGCCCGACAAAGTGGACATGTCGTGTGAGCCGCTAACCAGTCACACTACTAGAAAACTGCTTAATTCCGACGGAAAAATTTCATCAGAAACACCCTATTTTCCGTTAGAAATCGTGTTTCCGACGGAATTCCGTCGGAACCTCTCGTCGGAAAATCAACCTTTTCCGACGAAATTTCCGTCGGAACCACTTTTCCGACGGAAATTCCGACGGATTTCATGCATTGGAAAAGGTTTTTCGGGTGTGGAAAAGTCCGTCGGAAATTTCCGACGGAAAATGAGTCCGTCGGAAGTTCCCGACGGAAATTCCTTCGGAAAATCATTTAAAAAAAACAAAAAAAAAAAAATCCTCCCACCACCAGCTACCACCCCACCACCACCAACCCTATCCCACAGCCACACACCACCACCAACCCTAACCCACAACCACACCACCACCGACACCACCAACGACCCTAACCCACAACCATACACCACCACCGACACCACCACAACCAAAACTAAGCCCAAAAAAACGAAAAGCCCCCAAAAAAATTGTAAATTAACCCCAAAATACGAAAATTAGCCCAAAAAAAACAAAATTTAACAATAAAATCAAAAAAAATACCACACAAACACTCAAAACTAGTAGATCTACATATTTAATCAGAATTTCATTAAGTTAAACGATAATTAACAAACAAAAATTAAATCAAATATGTAAATATACAATTATCCAATAAAATTTACAATCTATCGTTACAATTACAACAAGATCTACAAAAAAAAAGACCTTGAAGGTGGAGGGTGCGAAGGTTGTGACGGTGCGAAGGTTGGTGTTGCGCCGCTGTTGGTTGGTGTTGCGAAGCTTGTGACGGTGCGAAGGTTGGTGTTGCGCCGCTGTTGGTTGGTGTTGCGAAGCTTGTGACGGTGCGAAGGTTGGTGTTGCGCCGCTGTTGGTTGGTGTTGCGCCGCTGTTGGTTGGCTTGTGACGGTGCGAACCTTAAAAGTGGAAGTTGCGGTTGTTGTTGGTGTGCGCCGCTGTTGGTTGAAGGAGAGAGAAAGGACATTGAAGAGAAGAAGAAAGGAAATAGAAGGAGAAGAGGGAAGGAAAAGAGAAGGAGAAGAGGGATAACAAAGGAGGAAGGAGAAGAGAAGTCAGGAACCAAGGAGGAAGGAGGAAGGAGGAACCAAAGAGAAGGAGAAGAGGGATAACGAAGGAGAGAGAGAGCTGAAATTGAATAAGAGAAAGAGAGGCGGAAATATGAGAGAGAAAGGGGGAAGGGGCTGATTTTAGGGTTTGGGAAAATGAATTTATTTTTTAAAATTTTTTTAAACACTTTCCGACGGAATTTTATAATTCGTCGGAAATTTCCGACGGAAAATAAATCCGTCAGAAATATCGATTTTTCCGACGGATTTTCAGGTCCGTCGGGACCGATCCGTCGCTATTTCACCTGATTCTTGTAGTGTCATCCACACAATGAAGGTGGAACACATGGTTACACTTGGACAACAAACGCAACGTATCTTCCTCTTCGAATGTGCTTAGGCACACCGCACACTCTAAAATTCCCTTATTAAAACTTGTAACATTAGAGTAGGTAAAGACAGGACAAGCCTCGAGGATGGCCTTGTCGAGTCCACCTCGAGGTCGTTGTGCTGGCTCAGGTTCCGGCGGTAGCCAGCAAAATTGAATGAAGCATGCGTATGCAGTGTAGTAGAAAATGATGAAGAGAAAGGTTAAGAACGTAGCCACTATTCCTGTGTAAAGCGGGTTCCATATCGAGTCTGAGTCCAAATCCGAGTCTGAATCATCAACATTGATGTATTGTGCACTTACAAGTAAAGTAGGAGGATAAAATGAAGAAATAACTAAGACTGATATTGATAGAGTATAAAACATATTCCTGGAGCTTTTGGTTGAAGCCCAGGAATATGTTTTATACTATATCAATATGTGTGTGTTCGCAGAAGCATAAAAAGTTTGTGTATATTCCGCCGGTGGGTTTAATTTTCCAACCCACCGGCAGGGTGGGAATTTTTATATATGATCCCAAGATCTCACCTAAGCTGTGATACTATGTTAGAGGACCAACTCAACCAAAAGCTTAAGCTTATGGTAGAAGCCCAGGAATATGTTTTATACTCTATCAGATATGATGGAAAAAATGTATAATTGGTTACAATGTTTGCAAATAAAACAAATCATGCTGAAATTAAGAAGAAATGGGGATAGAAATAGAGTAGGTATAGAGGACTGAGATATATATTGGCAATATAAAGAGAAAACGTATCATAACTACCTCTGTTTCATATAATATGCAATTTTCGAATATTATTTGTGATATATAGGATATTCTAAAATTATAAATAATATGTGACAGAGGTAATATTATTTTTAATCAATTTAGCTTAATTGATAGCTGAACTCTTGAGTAGAAAGTGGCATGCTATGAGTTAGTATTTATCTTTCTAGGTACTCTTGAATTCATGCTTGATTTCAAGCTTACTGTTTAGGATCGTATATATAATAATCTACTACCTCCGTCTCCTTTTGATAGTCCTATGGGCATTTTTCACGGGAATTAATAAACCCAAATAAGAATAGTAAAAATACATTGAAATTGCAAATTGACATTGGGTATGCAAAAAAGTAGAGAGAGAAAGTATGTTAAATTAGAGAGGAAAGTGAATAGAATGACTTGTTTATTATTCATCAATAGGTAGAGTATTTATACAAAACTTAAGAACATAAGATAGGAAACAATCTTCCTAAAAGATATACTTAAATAATATCTTAACATATAATAAACCTAAATATATTATTCTCCTAATAAGATCAATATGGAAAATATATCACACATATATTTTCCGATATTATCTATAACACCCTCCCGCAATCGTAACGGCAGTAACACGAACGTTGCGATTGGAAATTCTTCAAATTGTTGAAGCCGAGATGCACACTCTTGTGATGTCGCCTTCAATTTTTTTTTTTCTTTTCATCAATGATGAGAACGTTCATCTTTTCGAACTCATCTGTCATCAATCAAATAGGAACGTCATTCTTTTCGAACCTGCAAATATAACAATTTTTGGTTTTTCCAGAGCAAAACCGAGCTCCAATCAAATATTGGTTTTTCAGAGTAAACCACACTCAAATTTCTTATTGGTCTTTCAGAGTAAACCACACTCAAATTTCTTATTGGTCTTTCAGAGTATACCACACTCAAATTTCTTATTGGTCTTTCAGAGTAAACCACACTCAAATTTCTTATTGGTTTTTCAGAGTAAAACCAAACTCATATCCAAAGGAGCAAAATCATGCTCGAATAAACTCACAAAAAAGAAAAAAAAAATTGCACAGCGGAATTTTTGGGTAAAATTTATGAATCCCGCCGGTGAGTTTACTTTTCTAACCCACCGGCAGGGGGGAATTTTTGTGAAGTATTCCAAGATCTAACCTGCTCTTGATACCATGTTAGAGGACCAACTCAACCAAAAGCTTAAGCTGATGGTTGAGGCCCAGGAATATGTTTTATACTCTATCACTCCTCCTCACATGAAAGGCCCTTTGGGCTTGAAATGTGGATGCAACACAGGCCCACCCATACCTGGTGCGAATTAATTCCACTTTGAAGGAGGGTGGATGAGATTCGAACCCGTGACCTTTGTGTCACACTGGGGAAATAAAATTTATATGGGAAACTTAAATTTATATGGGAAACTTAAATTTGCACAAACATTGTTGCAAATTGGAGGGAATTTTGGTAAAATATTAATATTAATGGTTATTGGAAAAAGCAAATGGGATGAACATTTTGGGACTAAAATTTGCCCATAAGGGACTATCAAAAGGGGACGAAGGGAGTTTTTTTTAACTATGTTTTTAATCATGAATGAAAAACGCTTACATAATGTTTAAACCGTACCTAGGTAGCTAATTATTTCATAAAACGTAATGACTGATTTCACATACGAATATACGATTGATATCAGATTTGCAAGTTAAGCATGATCCATTCTTAATACGTTCTAGAAGATATTGATTATTGCACGATAAGTTATGTGTAGATGCGTGTTAAGTCTTACGGTTTAACAAGGCGTCGTGATTCACACCTATTTATTGCCCAGTATATATAGTGTTAATTGTTGTTCAATTTCTGATTTTGCGCGCTAATTCCGTTCAACAGTGTTCAAAAAACCATCAAAATAAGAATTGGAGTGGACTAGATTGAAGAAAATCTGGCTCGAAAAATATGATTTTTTAGTCTTCGCCTCTACGGTCCGCTTCTCAAAAAAAAAATTATCTTGGACTGGGTTGGACTAGTAGGATAGTTCTACTCCATAGTTAAACTAATAAAATTCCTAAATTGATTTTTTGTTTTTTTTTTTTTTTTGACGGGCTAAATTGATTAATTTAACTTCTTCAATGTGTTATGAACTTGAAAAAATATTTTATCGCATCTATCAATACACAATATATTAATTATTAATATCTTTAATTAGCGATAAGGAAAAGTTAAAAAATACGGAGTATTAGAGTAATACTATAATATACATTAAGAAGAATTAAACAAGATTATATGTTTATGTTTTATTATACCTAAAAATCACACAATTTAATGCAAAATATCTAAATAGTGTTTCAAGTCAAAATATATCAACTGAAAAAACAAAAAAGTATTTCAGAAAAAATGGCTCAAAACAGTTAGTTTTTCTTGCTTCTTTCGTAACATTGAGCAGCACCAAATCTTTTTGTGGATTGGATTTTTCACCTCTTGTGCTATCAAATAAATAAAAACTAAAAATATTGAAAATTAAACAAAGTCTATAACAGGCCCAAATTGATCCAATCCAGGTTTTGGACCAAACTTGTTTTGTTCCTACCGTACTTTGTTTCGTATTCGAATTCTTGAATATAAATTTTCCGAGTTCCATCGGGTTAAGCTGTGGAATAACTAAGGGTTTGTTCTCTTCTGCTTGTTTTCAATTCAGTTCAATTCAA
The DNA here is from genome assembly GCF_948465745.1 of Chenopodium album. Lineage (NCBI taxonomy): Eukaryota > Viridiplantae > Streptophyta > Magnoliopsida > Caryophyllales > Amaranthaceae > Chenopodium > Chenopodium album. Next base: position 8,364,193 of record NC_137855.1, read on the forward strand.
CTCAAATAAGTTCAGTTCGTATCTTAGATTCTTTTCACTTCACCTTAAGTAAAAATAATTTCAGTTTAGTAAAAATAAGTTCATTAAAAATAAAAGTAAGTTCAGTAAAAATAAGTTCAGTTGAGTAAGTTTTCTTAAAGAATAGTTTTAATAGAAAATCAGTAAAACTAATTTCAGTTCAGCAAAAATAATTTCAGTGAAATTAATTTAAGTTCAGTAAAAATAATTTAAGTTCAGCAAATTTAATTTTGTTTTAGTAAAAATAATTTCAGTTCAGCAAAAATAAGGTGAAGTGAACAGGGCCTTAATTTCCTTCTCTCATAAAATATTCAGTTTAGTTCAGTTTAGTTCAGCTCAGTTCAGTCAATCAGAACAGGCCCTGGGACATAGATATTTGTGGATAATAAAGTCTTTCTTAATTATTTAGAGATTTGATACCTCAAACTAGTAAGGTTGTTTGGTAGGACTTGTGTGTTTTACTAAAGCAAATCCTTGCGGATTAGGTCCTGGAGAAGAAAATATCTATCAGTGGGCTCATGCTTACCTAGAACATTACATGGGGCATAAAGTAAGAGTATATCTACTTCTAGTGAAAATTATCTCGCAACCTTAATGACATTGTGAGGTATAATCCTTACTTCTATAACAAATAAGGGCCTAAGTGGTATTACATTTTTTGAGGGAAAAGACCCAATACGTCTTGGTAAATGGTAGCACATAAGCTAGACCTGGACATGGGCCAATTCGGGTGTTGGAAAAGTAGTTGGCTCATTTTGGACCCAAGTTTGAGCTAAAATATGGCATATTCTTACATGCATCCTCATCCATGTAGAATAGGTTCAACAGGTTGAAACACAACACTTTCTACATGCAACGCAGCCAGCTCTAACGTTCTTCCCTCGATTATTTGGTTTCCTTCTTCCCAATTCTCTCTTTTTTCTTTTATTTCTTAATTCTTATCAAATTCTTTGCTTGATTTTCATCAGAATTTGGACCAAAATTTTCATTATCACTGTTCTCCTCTGTTTTTCTCCTTCGTTTTTCATTTTCTCTCTCCTCTGTATTTTTTAAATTTCCCCCTTTTTTACACTTTTTTGATTGAATTTGTTTCTTACAACATGGAAGTAGTTATTAAGTATGAATTTTGGTGTGAACTTCAATTTATGTATGAATTTCAATTTATTATGTGGTGAATTTGTGCTTAATTTCGATTGATTAAGTTTTAAAAGAATGTTTGAATTCACAAATTTTGTTTTCTTTGATCAATTTGCATCTGTGTATGAATTTTGATTCGATTCTTATGATTTTGTTTAATATATATGAATTGAATTTCATTTCATTTTTGGTTATGTTTGATCAATTTGATCTATGTGTGATTTTTGATTTCTTATGTGGTGACTTTGTGATAATTTCAATTGATTAGGTTATATATGATTTTCTTAATTCTAATGAATTGAATTTTATCTAATTTTCTGCATTTTTTTTTATCAATGAACATAATCATGCAAAATATGAACATATATATGCATAGGTTCCCTTAAATGTGAACATTAGCTTTTCAGAAAGTGAACACATGCATAATATGAACTTATGCATTTCAGAAAGTGAACATAACAATTCAAAATATGAACGTAAATAGTTTCCTTAAAGTGATTATAAGCATTAAAAGGTGAACATATGCGCAAAATAATATGAACATAAACATTTATGAAAGACAACATATGCATAAACAGATTTAATTAAACTATTTCATGAACAACACATATTTACATTATGTATATTTGAAATTATCTATGAACATATAAAATATTATTATGAATATAACGCATTTAATTATGAACATAAAAATTTGAAGAAATAAAAAATAATATGATAATGAAACATATGCTGGACAAATTTTGAACAGGCTACTTTTGATCAGCTCTAATTATACCATACTTCCTATTGTTTTGCAATAAAGAAATAAATTACCAACAATGTTTCAAGCACAATAAACGTTAAAATTTATAATTAACACCAAATTACAACAGTTCACATTTAAAAGACCAAGTCAAAAACCAATTGAAATTAATCATTAACACTCCACTACCATTGACAAGAATCATTCCGCTAGCTAGCTTTAATTTGCTACGTACTTAATTATGCAAGTTACAGATCGAATAATTTAAAGTAATACCGAAAAGTTAAGTCAACTCAAATACATGATTAACGACGTTTAACTCTATAAACAAAGGGTAAATATTCAGTTTGAACAAGAGTCAATAATATAAATTAATTTCTCTCCAGTGATGTTACCATATGTACATATATTAACCTCCACTCTTGCACAACCTTACTACAAAATATCACTAACTATGACCCTTCTAAAAAAAAATACCAGGGTTCATTATTATCCACACTTTATACATTCAACGCTCAAATATTAAGGTAAAAATAAAATTTATTTTAAAATATCTAGGACTTACATGATATAATATGCGTAAGCAAATATTTAACTTTATACAAAGTTGTAACATAAAATACTAAATTTGGTGTAGGTGGTTAGAATCCCGCCTTGTGATGACTTTGAGATCGCAAATTCAAATCTTGTCATTCTCGTAGAAAAGTAGCCCACAAAAGTTTGATTGGATCAATTAAAGTCAAGTCTTATCATTCTAAAACAAATACATGTATTTACAAAGTACACATGCAATGATACCAAAAATCGAAAACTGATACATACTACCCTAGATAAAAATTATATTGATTGAAATAATCATAATAATCAATTGAAGAAGTTATACCATTTGCAGTTGATCCATGATTAGCTATAATGTCAAGATCATCACGACAAGAAGGGCAAGTTTTATGAGAAGTCAACCACTTATCAATACAAGAAAGATGAAATATGTGATCACATTCAGGCAAACATCTTACCAACTGTCCATCTCTAAACTTATATTGACAAATCACACAAAGGGGTGATCCCTTGCCCATCTTCGGCGGCCGCCTCACCGAGTAGGCAAACGTCGGGAACGTCCTAAGCAAGGTGTATCCAATCCCAACTCCTCCTCCCTCGACCACCTCATCATCAATCTCATCGGTAGATTCCATGTATGGCGTGCGAGAGGGACCAGCACCAGAGTGGGCCCCTCTCGCATGCAAATGATCATCATTATGTTTAGGAGAAGATAACCCTGAATTCGAGACTATCATGAGAAATAGTGCAAATAAGGCACCGGATAGAAAAGCCATGGCCATCTTGGTGGTGGCGGACGTGCACGGAGAAAGAGAACCACCCTCGCCATCACCGGCCGTGGTGGACGAAGAAGACTTAGTTGAATCCGTTGATTTGTGGTGGAAGAGGTTTAGATTTTGGGCGTTAAGCAAGAGTAGGAGACAAAGGATGAATAGGAATATTAATGCGTGATGTGTATGATTACAACAATTTTTGTTGCACATTGCTTAAGCGAATTAATTAGATTTAATGTCTTTTGGATGTTATATAATGAATAGACCAAAGTTTCTATTTACGTTCTAGTCTTCTAGATAAGATGTAATATAATGTATGTTAAATTGTTAATATAATTAGCTGTTAAGTATTTGTAAATTCGCTTAATATAATGAACTTATGACATTACGCGTTAGTTTTGCTTGTTGAATGAGTTTACATGACGTATTAGGGTAACATAAGCAGAATGTTTCAAATTAAAATATAACACTTGTTTGGGTCCAATTTAGTCCAATTGGGCCAAGTCATTAAACGATCCAATTAGAAGCCCAAGGTCAAGGTTCAACTCTCCAAATAGTGCTAAAGTCAAGATCAGTCCACGAAGCATGTCAATTGGGCCCAAGCCCACTTCTCCCATATATGCCAAGGTATAAAAGCCTTCAATATTACATTTGTAAACAACACAACAAAGCCTCAAGCAATTAATTCTCTTGCATAGCTTTCTCTCTCTACACATTGTACTAACTTTAGCATCGGAGGGGCCTTCCTCGGCAACACCCCCGAGGCTAGTTTACGTGTGTTTGCTGTGCAGGAAACCCTCGGTCCATCATCACTTGGATCGAGCCCAGTCTTCACCACCTCATTGGACCTTCGGCAAGGTCCCATTGTTTTTACCCGAAACAATTTGGCGCCGTCTGTGGGGAAGACTTTCAAAAAAATCTTTAAGCCGATTCCAATCGTTCTACCTCAATCTTAGTTCCAATGGCTAAGAATCGCAAGAACAAAAACGACGGGGCTTCTCCTCCGAGAAAGCGCCGAAAGTCACTAGGAGGGGGTCCCTCGGAACGCCCCACTCCTAGTCTAACTCCTCCTCGGGATAGGAGCCCCTCCGCGGGACCCGATTCTCACGAGGAGCCAAGGGAGAGATCCGAATCTCCTATCATCCAGTCCAGTCATCCGCCGAGCCCGCCTCGGTTAAATGAGGACGACTGGTCCAGTCAAAGGACTCAATCTCATGCCCGGAGCCAATCTCGGAGCATTCGCACCAACTCTCGCTCTCAGCCGAGGACACCCTTGACGGGACCCAACTCGGAAGAGGTAGTGAGAGCCCTAGCGGTCCTCATGGAAGCCATGAAGGCCCAAAATGTGCCACCTCCACGCGGCCGAACACCTCCGCAAACCAGAAACCAGCGGAGATGCCTCGGCCAGGAGGGGGGGAAACTCTCCTCTTTTAAGGAGCTTGGCGAATGGGAAGAGGATACTTGGAGAACCGAGAGGGAGAAAAACAGGAACTCTCATTTCTTCAGGGATTCCTCCCTCCAGCTCACCACGAGCCGAACCCATAAAAGCAGCAGTTCTGCCTCTCGGCCAGAAACTGCTCGCCGAAGCGTTCACGACCGGCTCGGCGATAGGGAAAGGAGTGTGCACAGTCGCCTCTCCTATCCCGCAGCCGAGGCCCAGACCTCCCAGCCCGGGACGAAAACCACTTCTACCTCTCTGAGAGGGCGGAGCGCGGTCCCTTCGGCAAGGAATAAGGGCAAAGCCGTGATGTTGCCTTCCAGTTCTCCATTCGAGCAATGGATATTGGAATCCCATGTGCCGACGGTCAAGATCCCGTTGCACATTACCTACGATGGAACTTCGGATCCGAAGGACCATGTTGCCTCGTAAGAGGCTCATATGCATCTTTGCCCCAGGTCCGAAGCAACTTGGTGCAAGTATTTCCCAACCACTCTCAAGGGGGTCGCGCAAGCGTGGATCTCCAAGGGAGTAAAAGAGGGCTCAATTACTGGGTGGGACGATCTGTCCTCCAAGTTCAAGAGCAAGTTTTCCACGGCAAACCGCCGGGAAAAGACTACTGCAGAGCTCATGGGCCTGCAGCAAGGCGAGGCCGAGAGCCTCCGAGATTACCTGACCCGCTTCAGCAATGAATCATCCAGCATTTCTCAGCTGGACCAAGGGCTGGCAGTCTTCGCCCTTCAGCACGGTCTCAAAACTGGGCCATTCTCAGACTTCATGGTCATGAATTCACCTCAGACCTTGGAGGAGGCATTGAGCGCCTCGGACAAGTTCATCCGAGCTGAGGAGTGGAACAAAGCAAAAACCCAACCCCAATCTGGGGGAGGGAAACAAAAACAAGGACCCTCGTCTGAAGGCCAAGGCCAAAAGGCAAAGGGAAAGGCGAAAGCCTCGGAACAATCTTCGGCCAACGAGTCGAAGAAGGAAAAATCTGCTCCTTTCCAGGGCAGATACGAATCTTACACTCCGCTCTCTCTTTCGCGCGCTAAGATTTACAGCGTGACGAAGGAGGAGCAGAGTTACAGAAAGCCGAGACCGCTCCCAGAGTGGTATCAGCGCAAGAATAAAAATCAGTGGTGTGAGTTCCATGAATCACCGGGACACAACACTGAAGAATGTATCCAGCTGAAGGACCAAATCGAGGATATGGTCCGGAAAGGGTACTTGAAAAAATATATCGCGGATCACCGCGAGAAAAAAGAGGCCGAGAAGCTTGAGAAAGACTCTCGGCAAGAAATTGACTTCCCCCGAAAGAACAGCAAAACTGCGGAAGGAAAATTCCCTCCAATCCATGTTATCTCGGGAGGAATATGCTCTCGGAGGGAGCACAAACGTCACCTCAGGGCACTGACCCATCAGGTGAATCATGCTGATATACAGCCACCCCAGTCACCGGTGCCGAACATGACGTTCACAGCCGCTGACTGTCGGGGGGTGACGTACCCTCACGAGGACCCGTTGGTGATAATCGCCACGGTGGCCAACCACGACGTCAGCAAAGTCTTAATTGACGGTGGTAGCGGGGCAAATATTTTGTTCCGGAAGGCCTACAATCAAATCAAGCTGAAGCCCAAGCACCTCACGCCGGTATCCTACCCAGTATCCGGATTCAATGGGGCTTCAACTTATCCTGATGGGAAAGTCTTACTTCCTGTCACCATCGGCTGCGACGAAGCAGCTAGGAATGTCATGACCGAATTTTTGGTCATTGATGCTCCTTCAGTGTACAACGTGATTTTGGGGAGACCCATAATTCACGAGATCCAAGGGGTTGTCTCAACTTATCATCAGCTGATGATATACGTTTCAGACGCCGGCTTCCCCGAAAGGATCCAGGGCAGCCAAAAGGAAGCCCGAAGATGCAACTACCTCAAGCCGTCCACTAGTCGCCCAGACGACGACGATGAGGATGAGGAGGAGAAAGAAAAAGAAAAACAGCCGAGCACGAAGAAGCCGAAAGGCCTAAGTGCTTCAGCGCAAGGTTCTGTACCCAAAGAAAAAGGGTCAGAAAAGGAGAAGGCAAGCTCTTCATCTGAGCCGAAAGACTCAGGGAGCCAGCCGAAGCAAAAGAAGTCTGGGATGCCTGCTGATATAGACAGCAGGCCGGATTGTGAAGAGTCCAGTCCATCAGCAATGGACACGGATCATCAGACCGAAACGGTCGAATTGACCGAAGGGGATGCTGAGAAATGTGTAACAATCGGGATGGACCTCGATCCGAACACCCGCTGTGAACTTATTCAACTCCTTCGGGACAACAGAGATGTGTTTGCTTTCTCGGCAGCCGATATGCCTGGGATAAGTCCAGACCTCATCTCCCATAGACTTAACGTCGACCCGACGTGTCGGCCAGTTAAGCAAAAGAAGCGGAATTACTCCGCAAATAAGAACCGAGACATCGCAGCCGAGGTCAAAAAATTGCTGGACGCAGGTTTCATCGAACCTTGTCAGTATCCAGAATGGCTGGCCAATGTGGTGATGGTTCAGAAGTCCAATGGTACCTGGAGAATGTGCGTTGACTTCACGGACCTAAATAAGGCTTGTCCGAAGGATTTCTATCCCTTGCCGAGAATCGATCAGTTAGTCGACTCGACGAGCGGACACGCCTTGCTTAGTTTCATGGACGCATTTTCGGGGTATCATCAGATCTTCATGCACCCCGACGACCGAGCAAAGACGGCATTCGTCACGAACGCCGGGGTGTACAATTACAAAATGATGCCCTTCGGATTGAAAAATGCGGGGGCAACATATCAAAGGCTGGTGGATCAGGTTTTTGCCGATCAAAAAGGCCGAAACATGGAAGTCTACGTTGACGATTCAATTGTCAAAAGCAAGAAATCTGAGGACCATGTTAAGGACCTAGCTGAAACCTTCGCCACCTTAAGAAAACATCAAATGAAGCTGAATCCGAAGAAGTGTGTCTTCGGGGTGAAGTCAGGGAAATTCCTTGGATTCATGGTCAGCAAGAGGGGGATTGATGCCAATCCCTCCAAAGTCAAAGCAGCTCTAGATCTTCCTGAGCCGAAAACAAAAAGGGACGTTCAGCGGCTCACCGGGAGAATGGCAGCCCTCTCGAGGTTCATTTCAAGAGCTTCGGACAAAGGGTTACCCTTCTTCAAAGCCCTGAAACTTCCAAAAACAAAGGAGCTCATTTGGGAAGAAGAGCAAAAAGAGGCCCTCAAGCAGCTTCGGGAACACCTGGCTCAGCTCCCAACTCTGGCTAGTCCAGTGGAGGGGTAAACTTTATATCTGTACGTGGCTGTTAGCCCGGCCACCATCAGTGCAGTGCTGCTGAGGGAAGAAAACAAAATTCAGCAGCCGATCTATTTCGTCAGTCACACTCTGACAGATGCCGAGACCCGTTACCCTCTACTCGAAAAAATTGCCTTTGCAGTAGTGGTAGCCGCTCGGAAGTTGAGACCCTATTTTGATTGCCATCAGATAGTGGTTCTCACTGATCAGCCGCTGGAAAAAGTTCTCGGCAAAGTGGAAAAATCAGGTAGGCTGGCCAAGTGGGCCTTTGAGCTCACTGAATTCAGCATCAGCTACCAGCCGAGAGCAGCCATCAAGGCTCAGGCTCTAGCGGACTTCCTGGACGAATGCTCGTACCAGGAGACGTTGGATGATGAAAAGAAAATCTGGACCGTGTTTACGGATGGATCCTCCACCGTAAATGGTTCGGGGGCAGGGATAGTGATAACCTCTCCAGAAGGCAAATCCTTCGAGTATGCACTAAAATTTTCTTTCAAGGCTTCGAACAACGAAGCTGAATACGAGGCGGCAATTGCAGGCCTAGAATTGTGCATCTCTTTGGAAGCCGAGCATGTCCGTCTGAAAACAGACTCTCAGCTAGTTGCATATCAGATTGGTGGTAGTTATGAGGCCAAAGAGCCCTCCATGATAAATTATCTTGCCAAAATCAAATCAGTTATTGCAAAGCTGAGAACCTTTGAAGTGCAGCTGATCCCAAGGGGTCAGAACGCTCAAGCCGATGCACTCTCCAAACTTGCCAGTTCAACTCTCACCGAGCTGAACAGATCCGTATATGTGGAGGTGCGCCGAGAAAGAAGTGTCGACGAAGCACCCGAAGTGTGCTGCGCCGACCCAGAGCTCAGCTGGATGGACCCCATCCTAGCTTTCAAGCTTCGGGGAGAAATTCCCGAAGACAAAATTCTGGCTTCCAAGCTGAAGAGAACCAGCTCAAGGTTCGTCGTCTTCAGAGGAGAGCTTTTGAAAAAATCTCTCTCAGCCCCATTGCTGAAATGCGTGGGACCAACAGATGCAGATTACATCCTTCGGGAAATTCACCTTGGCATCTGTGGGAACCATATTGGGGGAAGGACCCTAGCCCATAAGGCATTGAGGGCCGGATATTACTGGCCCACCATGGTTTCTGACGCCAAGGAGCTGGTCAGGAAGTGCGAGAAATGTCAAAAATTCGCACCAGTCATCCATCAGCCAGCTAGAAACCTTCAGCCGATCCTAAATCCGCTTCCATTCGCCCAATGGGGGCTGGACATTCTGGGGCCATTTCCAGATGCACCCTACCAAAAAAGATGGTTAATAGTCGGCATCGACTATTTCAGCAAATGGATTGAGGCTGAAGCAGCCTCGAATATCACAGAGCAAACTGTCAGAAAATTCATCTGGCAGAATATTATTACTCGCTTTGGTATTCCGAGGGTTTTTGTCTTTGATCATGGAAGGCAATTTGATAATCTTCCGCTGAGGCGGTACACAGATCAGTTCGGCATCAAACTGGCATATTCAGCAGTGTGTCATCCACAAAGTAATGGCCAAGCCGAAGCTGCAAATAAACAAATCCTCAGCGCCTTGAAGAAAAGGGTTGAAGATCAAAAGTCTAAGTGGATAGAGGAGCTTCCAGGAACTCTCTGGTCACTTCGGACAACAGAAAAAGAGGCAACGGGCTATTCACCTTTTGAGTTGGTGTATGGTGCCGAAGCCGTTCTTCCAGTGGAAATCGGTTCTGAAAGTTTAAGAGTGCACCACTTCTCGGCTGAGAACGAGCAACTCATGAAGGAATCCCTTGATTTCCTTGACGAAGTGAGAGACTCAGCCCGAGACAGGATGGCTGCTTATAAGCAGAGAATCAGCAAATTTTACAACCGAAGGGTCCATGCAAGGCCCCTCAAAATTGGAGACCTTGTCCTTCGAAATGCTGCTGCAGTTCAGAAAGGCCGAATCCATGGGAAACTCTCAGCTGCATGGGAGGGACCTTATGAAATTCATGATGAGCTTCAGCCAGGGACATATAGACTTCGTCAGTTAGATGGAACTGAGCTGAAGAATCATTGGAATGCTGATGTACTAAAAAAGTACCATGTGTAAACCCTTCGGGGCAGAACAATCTTTGTAAGTACATTTGGAATTATTAATGAAAGGCCTCAGAGCCACCATTTCTATAAATTCTACAATTTTTTATTCTTTCAAGTTTTCTTCATTCTATCTACTCTTTAAGGGTTTTTATTCAGCCTCGTCTGAAACCTTCGCCTTCGGGTAACTGGGTTTCAGATTGCTGACAAACTCGTCTTTTTAAAAGAACCCTGGTCTTTTAGCTGAAGCTAAACTTCAGCGAAGACTTGTTCTCCAAAGACATGAGTCCATGGACAAGTCTGGGATATTGCCTTAGCTGAGCCTCGTATCCCAGAGAGCCATTATTTGAAACATTGCCTTCAGTTGGCCCTGTGTTTCAGATATCCATTTTTAAAGATAGAAAGAAAACCAAGGATAAAGGCAACCGTTAGAAAATTTTTATTCAGCCCCGTCCGAAACCTTTGCCTTCGGGTAACTGGGTTTCAGATTGCTGACAAACTCGCCTCTCTAAGAACTCTGGTCTTCCAGCTGAGGTTAAATCTCAGCAAGACTTGTTCTCCAAAGGCACGAGTCCGTGGACAAGCCTGGGATATTGCCTTGATTGAGCCTTGTATCCCAGAAAACCACGATCTGAAACATTGCCTTCAGTTGGCCCAGTGTTTCAGATACCCGTTTTCAAAGTTTGACAGGAGCCCAATTCAATAATCCAAAGACATGAGTCTTCAGATTACTGAGGGAGGCAAGAAGCACTGTCAACGCAAGTTTATCTTCAGCAGAAATTCTTCAAGCTAAAAGCTTTGTACTTGGCAAGTTTTTGAAGAAAAAGTAAAGCATTCAAAATAAGGCGAAGTAATTGAAGAAAAATGCATCAGATAAAACTCAAAGGCTCAGAAAAAGAGCTACAGAATTCAAAATTCAGAATTGTCTAGGACATAACGAAATATCGGCAGCCGCCCACAAGCGGAAAAATACAGCTGCCGAAGTACAGTACAAAAACAAATAAAGCAGTTTGTACATCAAGGCAAGCTGAAGCAAAAAACAAGGCAAAAATACTTTTCAGAAGCGGCAAGTCTAAAGTTGAGCGCACGATGAACCGCAAGATTCTGAAGACGACTGCCCGAGTTCCTATGCTTCAGCCCGAGGATCAGACTGATCAGCAATGCTGGCTTCAGCTCCGGCAGCAGATGAAGCAGGCTGTGCACCCTGCTGAGCTTCGAGTTCCCTCCTCTCTTCTTCTTCCTCAGCTTCTTCAGCTGCAAGAATCTCAGCTTCGGCTTGAGTAGGGAACTTCATATGGGGATCTTCTGGATCCTGGCCCCATTCAGCACACTTGGACCAGTCCAGATTCGGCTCAGCATGGAGACAAAGTCTTCGACATACTCTGAACCCGTTCTTAAATCCCATTTTGTACTCCTCTTGAGTATAAATACGGGTCTTGAGCAGGGCTTCAGCATCTGCTAGCTTCTTTTGTACCTCCTCCAAGTTTTCCTTGGAGTGGTTTAGCTCTTCAGCGAGCTTGGAAGAGGCACCCTTCTGCTTGTTCAGCTCTTGCTGAGCCTCTGAAGCTTCAGCCTTCAGTTGAGTCAGCTCGTCATTTTTGACCCTTAGCTGATCCTCAGCCTCTCTCAGCTTCTCTCTCTCAGCTTCGGCAGCAGCAACAGCCTCTGAGAGTTGGACATTTTGGGCTTGGAGCTGTTCTTCAGCAGCCATCCGACTGGCTTCTGAAGCTTCCAACTTCTGCTGCACCTCAGCCTGTGCAGTAGCTCCATCCTTGATTCGGCTTTCGATGGCAGCCTTGAATTTTGTAACGTCCACTCCCATGTGATCTCGGAGAAAGTTCTCCCCTTCTATTAGTGGGGGGAAAACCTCTCTCTCCATAGCAGTGCAGAAGGTCTGGAGGGCTTCAGCAGCCTTCTTTTCGTATTCCTCCCCTTCCCTCTGCTTTTCCTCAGCTGCTGTCTGCCTCATCTGAGCAAGCTTTAGCTCTTCAACAGCCACTTTCTGAGCATGCTCCGCCTCATCCACCCTATCTTGTAGGGTGTCTATCAGCTCTACAGTGAGAGTCTGATTGTGCACAAACTGAAAGCAGAAGCACAACTCAGTAAAAAAAAAAAAAAAAAAACATAATAACTTGGAGCTGAAGAGCTAAACAGAAAAATAGAAACAAGAGTAAGGATTTACCTGCATCATCAGCAGTTGATTCGTCCTTACAGGGTCTGGGACAGATCTGCTGGATTCACCCATCCCAGCAGTGGCCTTCAGCGACCAGGCCCTTGCCCTGTCTACTTCGGACATTCCAGCAAAACTGCCGAAGTAGGCTTCTGCACCTTCTCGGTTCTGACCCCATATGACGTCCCAGATATGATCTGGAATTGGAATTCGGGAGGCCGAGAACCCCATCTCTCCAGAATGCAGCGTCTGGAAGGAGGGGAAGGAAGACTCAGGAGCTTCATGAACCCTCTGGGGTTCAACTTCTTCTTCTTCTTCTTCTTCTTCAGCAGTCTTCTCTTCCTCCTCAGCAGAGCCAATGACAATGACCTCTGCTTCCTCTTCGGGGTTGAGAACGAAAGCCTCAACCTCTCTAGCAATATCAGCTGAGAAACCCTCAGCAGCGGGCTTCTCAGCACTCTCAGCATTGTGCCCTTCGGCACCATCTACCGTTTCCTCGGCTGGGACCCCTCCCTTGGGATCAGGAGTCTTTTGGTCCACCTCCATCTCAGGAGGTGGGAAAGGGGTCTTCGGTGGAGATTGTGGTGGTGGTGGGGGAACCCTCGGCAATTCGCCGCCTTCACCGGGCTCTCTGATGCTGATGCCGGCCGGCCTCGGCCCCGTTTGGAAGTCATAAGGGCCGATGATGGCCATCCGTCTCCTCCTTTTCTGAAGGGGCTGTTCATCCATATCCGATTCTTCGGAATCTTCCTGGATTTGATCTTCAGGAGGAGCAGGAGCTTTTCCTTCTCTATGCTTTTTGCTCCCTTCAGACTGCAAAAAACAGGGGGGGCAGGAAGAGTGTGAGTTCTCCAAAAAAAAAAAAAAAAAAAAAAAAAAAAAAAAAAGAAAGAAAGAAGAAAACAAATTTCAAGTTAGGTGTAACTCACCGAGGTCTCCAGCAAAGCCTCGTCCTCTTCTTCAGCCGCCCTCGCTGCCGCTTTTTCTTCAGCAGCCCTGGAGGACCCTTCTCCTCCTTCACAAGCTTCAATAGCCCGTGCAACCTCCTCGGCTGTACGGGCGGCTTCAAGTTCCTCAGCTAGCAGTTGAAGCCAAGGATCTCTCTTCTTCCACCAAGGCTTCTGCCTTTGATAAAGGGCAACAGCCTCGATTTGGAGATGATGCGGATCTAGATGAACCTCCCTGTGCTTTGAATCGGTGATAGCGGGGGCCCGATCGATAATAAGTCTCTCTTGGCTGACGCCGAGACGATTGTAGTCGATGCCAACGTTTGTCTCGTTCCGCTCTGAGCATAAGAAAAGAACAAAGGTCAGTTCAGCAAAAGAAAAATGCTGGATCAGCTCAGCAAGAAAGTGCAAAAAAACAAAATTCTTGCTAAGAATAAATAATAAAGGCCTCGGCCCCAGCCGAAGATACTTACCATCCCTGAACTTTCGGCTGAGGCCGACAGCTGCTAACATGTGCTCTTGGAAAATATAGTGGTTATCCGGGAGCCAAGTCTCCGGGATATACTTCATTCGGCCTCCAGCACCCCCAGGGTTCAGCATTCGGCCGAAGATATTTTGCTGATTAAGGTGCAGATCTGGGCCTCTATCTTCGGGAGGACCCAGGCTTCCCATTTCAGGGTCAGGCTCAGATAGATACCTGGGAGCGCTGAAGACATAAGGATGGGCAGGATCTGTGGGCGCCCTAACCCAGATCCATTGACCCCTCCATTCCTTATCTGAGGAATCATTCGGCCACATGGTTAAATACTGAGGCCGAGACTCAATTCGGAACCACCCAGGACCATGATTACCGTGCCCACTTTGAATGTTCGGCATTAGCCGATGAAGCTTTTTGAAGCAGTGGAGGTTCGGTACATATCTGAAAAACTTGCAGACCCACAAGTACGTCATCACCCTTCGGATGCTGACGGGAGTTAGCTGGCACAGGGAGACCCTGTAGTGGATCAGCAAGTCTCGGACAAATGTGTCCAGAGGAAACCTCAGCCCATACTGGAGTTGTCTTGTGTACACCCCCACATACCCCGGGGGTGGACGATGGATTCTATCAGATGCAACGGGCATTCTGCACCAATACCCATCAGCTTCCATTATACCGTAGTGCAGCTCTATTTGTTCGGCAAACCGATACACCTCGGCGTGCTGTACCCACCAATGGTAGGGACGGTTCTTTATCATGGCTGAAGCTACTTCGGCGTCCCGCCACTCCTGAAATCCAGGAAGGACATCCCAAAGTTGAGCGGGAACTACTTCGTCCTGCCCAGAGACGCTCGGCTCCTCCGATCCTTCAGGAGGCGCCGATGAAATTGGGGTCGCCCTAATTCCTTCAGCAGGGTCAGACCCCACTTCTTGTCCGTTCCAGGTCCCAGTCCTATTCCTGGGATCGGGGAATTGCCTCGCCCTTCTTGGAGCACGGGCCCTGCCTCTAACTCCTCTCACCATTGTCGGTTTTTGAAGAAAAAGTCGAAGGAAAAGGGGGAGGGAGTTCAAATTCGAAGAAAATTAAACAAAAATTAGAGGAAATTACCTTTATCTGAAGCGGAATTCGCCGATCTACAAGTTCGGAATGACGAATTTCGGTTTCTAAGATTATTTCTCGGGGATTCAGCGAAGTTTTGATGCGGATTCGGGGATTCTTTTGCGGGGTTCAAGCTCGTGTTGGTGAAGAAATGAGAAAAGAGTGCGTCCCTTTTGGTTTTATTTCCGGAAGTGGGAATTTTGGGGGGCTCACGCTTAAATTTGCTCTTAAATTCCTCATTAAGTAACCGTTAAACACGTTTCCCCGTAATTAGTAATTAACTACCCATTATCCGTCCAACTTCCACAAATTATCCACCCAACAGCCGTTATCTCACTAATGGCGGTTTAAATTTAAATCTTTTTGGATTAATTAAATCATTTACTTCCCTCCTTTTTTCTGGTTAATTAAACCCGACCCGTCATTCTTCCAAATCGGGTCTGGGGGGCAAGTTGTTTGGGTCCAATTTAGTCCAATTGGGCCAAGTCATTAAATGATCCAATTAGAAGCCCAAGGTCAAGGTTCAACTCTCCAAATAGTGCTAAAGTCAAGATCAGTCCACGAAGCATGTCAATTGGGCCCAAGCCCACTTCTCCCATATATGCCAAGGTATAAAAGCCTTCAATATTACATTTGTAAACAACACAACAAAGCCTCAAGCAATTAATTCTCTTGCATAGCTTTCTCTCTCTACACATTGTACTAACTTTAGCATCGGAGGGGCCTTCCTCGGCAACACCCCCGAGGCTAGTTTACGTGTGTTTGCTGTGCAGGAAACCCTCGGTCCATCATCACTTGGATCGAGCCCAGTCTTCACCACCTCATTGGACCTTCGGCAAGGTCCCATTGTTTTTACCCGAAACAACACTTATGAAAATATAAAATTACAAAATTGTAATAATAAAATAAAGTGAATAATTTGACGGCTAAATTTATGTAGTTGGTTGGAAATTTCTTGTTATATGAAACAAAGTGGTAGTTGCAAGTAACAGATAATTGACTTATAAGGGTTATATATGATGCAACATTATATACCACGTATAATTCATGATGATCATACATACAACATATTAGTGTTATTGGAATACAAGAAATCATGCATGGTGAAGATATGTCTAACACTTATTATAGAAGAAATCAAGAAAATTTTCCATTTTTGTGTCGTGCTATATAGGCAAAATCCAATTTGGTTGCTTAAAATTTGCACATATTTACTTCACAGAGACGAAATTAATAAGGGTCTGTTCACATTTACTGAACTAAGCTGAACTGAACTGAACTAATTGAGCTGAGCTGAACTGAACTATATTGAGCTGAAATGAATATATTATGAGAGAGAGGAACTGAACTGAACCAATTGGAGCTGAACTGAAATGAACTGAAATGAAATTAAGTACTCCCTCCGTCCCAAAAAGAACGACCCATTTGGCCAAAACTTTGTCCCAAAAAGAATGACCCATTTGCATTAAAACACCCACCAATTTGCTATAATATTTGTGCAAAATTAGCTTCCTCATATAAAAATTTGATTTTCCATGTTGTTTTATTACTTTCTCTCTCTATTTTTTTACAAACCCCATGTAAATTTATCTTTCCAATATACTTTTACTTCTTTTTACTTAACTTCCTTAATACCCGCGTAATCAACCCAAATGGGTCGTTCTTTTTGGGACGGAGGGAGTAATAAAGTAAATGTGAACAGGCCAGGCCCTAAATAATAACACTTAAAATAAAATTATCAAAGTTGTTGCAGGATAACTAATTAATTTCTTAACTAAAAAAGTGTTGAAAAAAAGAGTACTTTAATTCACTTATCTAATTGAAAACAACATTAATTATTGTCGTTTCTTTTTGGCTCATGTTTCATTCTTGGACACATTCACATACCAAATCTCACTTAACTTGCACCCAGCCTTTATTTTTCTTCTTTTAATTGACTTCATTAGTTCATTCCGCCCAGAGTCACTTGTGAATTGTTTTATGTTTTCTTGAATTGAAATTATTAATTTCCAACTCAAGCTAAACCCTAGCTAGCAATAAAGGTAGAGGGCTTTGAAATAATTTTTATCAATTGTAATAGTAGTAGGATATTTCTATCAATTGTAATGGTGACCAACATGTATACAGAGGTAACTTATCTATATAAAAATATGCTCTGTTTATTTTTTTTTAATAATCTTGATTGGAATCATTCAACTATTTGGAAATTGAGAAAATCATCTAATTTATTAACAATATATGTACTGTATAATAATTAAGAAAAAAAATATATTTTCACGTAAGGACGGACTTGCATCATCTAGCTCCTTTATTTCCCATGTTAAATATATCAAAATTTTATATAGATTGTACGGATATGTATTTAAAAATTAATGATCAAATATATACAATGATAAATGTGCATGTGCATCAAAACGAACATCAAAACAAATGAACGGAGTATATTTTCGTATAAACTCGTATTCCAATTTAATTTATTTACTCATACAAAATAGTTGTTAATACGAAGTATAATACACTTTTTAAGAAGAGTAAATGAAGTAATTAGTTGTCTATGGATGCATTGTGAAAATATCAAATAATAAAGCAAAAATTTAATATAAAAAAGAAAGTCATGTCACGTAGCCATCCTTAAGATGTAAAATGGAATCACACAATATATTTTGCCTCTTTGGTTGACTCTTGATGATATTATTAATACTTAGTCATTAAATAAATAATTAATTAATTAAGTTGTTCCTAATCGCAGCTCTAACAGCGAAATGAAATTCCCTTGATTAATTAGTATTCCAGAACTCTTTGTTAATATGCTTAAGGTGACTCATTAAACGTGCATATAATATTAACGAAGCATATATCATTGTTGCTTGTGCAATTTAATAGGGATTTTCCTATACTTTTTCGGCGGTCGTGGCTGTAGCTAAATTATTACCAACAAACCTCTTTTATTCAGAAATCTAGTTAACTTGACTTTTATTTGATTAAGTCACCGTAGTATTAGCCTTTGAACAAGGGATAAAAGATGATTTGGTAGTGTGAGTCTGAAAACTGATTTTGGCACACCCTCAATTGATTTCGGCACACCCCTATGTGAGAGCACAATTTTCTATGCTCTTCTCACATAAGGGTGTGCTAAAATCAATTAAGGCTGTGCCAAAAACATTTCCTTGTGAGTTTGTGAGATTGTGAAAGTCCCCGAATTGAGCTCATTGAAGAGTATTTCATTGATTATAATCAATAATCATATACAATAAGGGTTATTAACTTATTATATATATATACAAACAAAATTCATGGGTTAGGTAAATATAGTCTCAATCAATTAGAATTTAAAAACTATAAAATGTTTGATAGGACGAAGGTTTTTTTATTTTAGCGTTTAGATTGGTCTTGGATGGCATTGTAATTAAATAATCATGTCACAATATTTGCTATGATATAACTAATTAAGTAGTTATTGGGCCAATAGTATAAAAACTCATGATTCAATTCTACTTCTATTGATTTATTTAGTGACATTAATTTATTTCTTTACAATAAAAAAACATAGAGTATGACAAACTTCAATGGGTAACCTTCCAATAATGTTAACTTTGAGATCAAGGATTCAATTCTCATGAAGGTCAATTTTTTAATGTGCCATGATATGAAATGATAACCAACAAAGCAGGTTGGGAGAGTGTCACGTACGCACGTGACGTGTGGACATGCTTAGGAACGCTTTTTAATAAATATTATAGATAGATATAGATATAAAGATTACACATACGACATATCACAATACAATATGCATAGTAAAAGTAAATTAAAGAAGTTGATTTTACAAAAAAAAAAAAAAAAGGGGGGGGGGTATATAAGTAATATAGCATAGTAGTATAAGGTATTAAATCATATATGCACATAGTCCACCTTACATGGAATGATAGAGAGAGGTTGACAATAAGATACTTATGCTAGGTTTGTAACAAGGTTTTAAAAGTTACTCGTAATTAATAAGGTTAAGATGTAACAAACAAAAAAGAATGGGAAGTAACTACTACAGAGTATCAAAAAACAACCATGACCTATTAGAATAAAGTACATAGTACAATAAATATAAGAAGAACTAGTGTTTAGCCCGGGCGATGTCTCGGATCGATACATTAAAAATTAATATATTATAGTTTTCATATATTATATTTTATGTAGATAAACTTTACTTTTAATATTTTGTATGTACATAATAGTGTTATATATTTTTATTTTAGATTTAGTCTAAAAAAATTTTGACATGTAAAAGTACAAATAAAAACACTCTCATGGTCTACATTAAATATATTAAGAAGAATAAGTTAACCATAATATTAGATAGCAAAGTTGGTATGACTTCTTATTTATTTTTCAATGGACTCAAGTTCGATTCTTGACAAAAACACTTTTTTCAAATGACACGTGGCATTCACATTTCTAATTGGGTGATGTGGCATGCTCTTGGTGGAAGAGAGGGGTGATACGTGGCGTGTATCCTTGATTAGGAACGCCTTTTAATAGATAGTATAGATAGATGACCATGACAGGGATTGAAAGTAAAATCAATTCTATATATATATATATTAAAACTCATGGCAAGACATGTTGTTTTGCCATGTGTCACCAATTTTGCCATTTAGCATATGATGTGTCGCCAAATCATACCATATCATTAATGATTGAAAACTCCATGCATTAACCTTCATGCAATGTATTAATGATTAGTTTAATTGATAAACTCTTCATATGCATAACAATTTCCCTTGTGATGTAACTCCATAATAATTACGCAATAATAAAGTTTGTAAGAAATTAAACATTACTCCACTTTTATTTTGTGCATTAATTCATAAAATTGTAATTATAGAGTAAAAGATTTTTGTGCATTATGGAGTAGTATATATTTTGACATCAAATTTATAAAGATTTGATTCATCATTTTATTTTATTTTATTTTTTTTTTTTTACAACAAGTTGATTTTAATGCAAAAAATTATTCTTAAAGTCAAACCAGTTCATACAAGCAACAAATTTTTTTTTTTTTTTAAAAAAACCATTTAAGCTCTCAATGACAAACAAGCCAAAATATATATAGTTCGATTAAAGTAATAAATTTATAATGACCCGGGGCATCGCCCGGGCCAATAACTAGTCGAGGATGAAAAGCCTAAGTAGCTGTCGTAAACCTCAAATAACTAGTTTACCTTAGAACTTTGTCGAGAAAACCGGCTTTCCAACCAACCAAAAAATTAGTTACTCAATAATGAACACTTAATTTGACTGTTTGACGAAATTTTAAAAACAAAAACCATTAAAAAGACTGATTAGAAGCAAATTAAGCCATATTTCAAATACCATTAATCTCCCATAGATATAAAAGAAAATTACGTTACTCGTATGATAGTAATTATAGTATTTGATACAAGTATTTTTTAAAACATGTAAAAAAGAAAAGTGCGTCAATTATTCTAAAACGAAAAAAATACCGTTCTTACCAAATTTACCCTAATTTACACATATTTATTCATCTCCTCCACTTTTCCTCTTCCCCCCAAAATTTCCTACCAAATCCCACACAAACAATTCCAGAAATCAATCAAAAATGGCAGAAAACCCAGAAGAACCCCAAAATCAAAGGAAGAAAAGCTCAATTATAATAGAAATCCCTTCATATCAAGAAGTTCTTCAGAATAATCAACACAAATCAACACAACCTTCTCTTTTCAACCCTTCTCAATCCTTCACTCAAGCTTTTGCTTCCATTAAAAAATCCGAATTCTACACTCCTCCTCCTGCTGCTCCCCCTCCTTCTACCTCTAATTCTCAATCTCTATCCTCATCAAATGCTTCTTCTTCGGCTTCGGCTGCGCCCTCTTCTTCTGGGTATGTTAATTTGATCTGGGTTTCAATTTTATTTTTGTGGGTATTTTTGAATTGAGTTTAATTTGTTTTTTTAACAGGCAAACTGGGGTTTCGAATAATAATTTTGTTCAGAAGACTAATGCCATCATTGTCAGCCACAGGCAGGTATTTCTCTTGTTTTTTTTTTTTTCCCCAATTTTCTGGATTAAATTGCTGTATTGTTGAATTTTTCTTGGTTGATTGTGTATTGCATAATGTTGTGTTAGATAGAATTAGAATGTAATTAAGTTGTTATGTTGAGGAATTGTAGATTTTTGAAAATATGCTTAGCTTAGTGGGTTAAGTATGCCAACAAATTAAATGGGGCAATGAGAAACTTGTTAGCAGTAGTGCAGCATGTATTATTTGTGGAAAAGTGAAGTTCTTTTTGTGATTCGTCAAAATTCTTATGATGAGCTAGGACAGTCTATTTGAGTCGAAGTTCTTATAAATTTGGGTTTGTGATTCATCGAAATGCTAATGATGTTGAGGTTTCTAGGTCGGCATTGAATGCTTGATAGTTTGGAAGAAAGAACTAACATTGGGATTTCTTTATGAGAAGATTTGTTATTCTAAAAGATGTGGAAAGTTATACATATATAGTTGAAATTAAAGCTGTGCTTGCATGGTATTTGGGCTTTATTATTCATTTTAGCTCAATAAAGGAATGGTAGTTTTATGAGCATTATAACTTAATGCTAATGCTAATGATGTTGAGGTTTCTAGGTCAGGCTTGATGCTTTGGATGAAAAAAATAAACTCGGGTTTTGTCTATTGAAGAAATACTATTTCAAAATATATGGAAAGCTATACAGATTTTGTGGAAATTTAAGTTATTCTTATATGATGTTTGGGTCTTTCTATTCAGTTTTGACTCAAGAAAGGAAAGGAAGTTTCATGAACATTAGAACTTATTACTAACTCGCATCATTATATTACTTCAGCCATTGTGAATAATTTATCTCTTAGAAATCAGGAGGTGAAAGCAGCTCAGGGTGCAAGAAGGAGATTGATGGATGCACAATTGACCATAGATGAAAGAGAAAACTGAGGTAGCTGATCAGTTACCTCAGTACATAGTGCGGTTTAGTGTGTTTATTAGTTATAGTATGATAGGATAGGAAGAGTAAAGGTCTAGTTTAGTATTTTTCGTAGGATATAGAATGGTAACAGTTCAGACATTTTTGGTTGGAAGGGGAAAGAGGAAGGGAATTTATCAATCTCTTTGGTTCATAAATTAATTAGCATCTCTATGTCATCCTCTTGCTTCTTTTTGGGTTCTGTTGGGGAACAGGGTTTTTTTTTTTTTTTTTTTTTTAAATATCTTCTCGTATCTTTGCTTTGTGAACCTCTTGATTAAACTTTGTAGTAAAGTTGAATAGACAAGAGCACAAGACTTAGTCACTGATATCTTTGATGAGGAACAATGGTTCAGCTTCTATCTACCATTATATTGTAGTTGGGAAACGAAGAAAGGAGTGGAGCATATATAAGAGGGTTAAACAAGTATTCTTCTGGTGATAGATACTCAGTTGGTGGTTAGTAAGGAAGAATGGAAGATAATTGACCTGCAACTTTAAATTGCTGAAGAAGGACCAGGGATTGGTCAAATATATTGAATCCCCTTGTTGATGCTTCACTTCTTTGTATTTTTACCTTTCCCTACCTTTGTTTACTATTCACATATATGTCCTTTAAGCTGCTATAGTAGGTCTATGGTGTTCTTGGATTAAAATATATTTGTCACTAGTCATTCATCACTGTATTTTTTGTTGGAATGGGCTTCTGAAGTTTATCTGATTTTTTTTCCCCCCTTTTTTATTAATGTTTTTTCCTTGGTCCATGGCCTGTTCAAGTATACTGCTTCCTGATAATGCTAATGCTTAATTAGTTATTGCTTGAGATCTACTGCTCAGACTGTTAGTGAAATTACATTTTGCTCTTCATTATTATTTTTGGGATATGGGAATTAACCCTGGGGCGTGTTAAAGTGTCATCAAATGACATATTTTCTTTGTAGTATATCATCATTTAGTGGTTTTCTAGCTTATTGCTGTCAATTTAATCTTTGGAGGCTTTAGTCATCATCATCATCAAGCTGCTGGCCAAGTTTGCTTCATTTGATAATTTGTTCACAACAGTTGCTATTTTTGCCTCAATCCTTAGTCATTCAAATTCTTTTTTCAAGGAAATGTCTTCAAAAAGATGAAATGATTGGTTGGTTTTAATGGAACAAAAGGCACTTGCCTTTGGGAAAGGCGAGTGCGATAGACCGGCTATTTGCTTCCTGTTGCTCTGCAGACTTCCAGAACTTTGAGAATCTAACTTTACGTGTCAATTTCCTTTTGCAGAAAGGAAACCCTTTGCTCAAGCACATCAGAAATGTAAGGTGGAATTTTGCTGAAGTTATTCCTGACTATGTACTGGGGCAAAACTCTTGTGGTCTTTATTTAAGGTTAGTTAAAAGTTAAAACATTTTAATGCAAATCTTCCCTTTAAAAATACCCTCGGGGCCTTGGGTGGTTACAACTTTACAAGGTAGTGTTTGAATAGGAGGAGTTTCATGTAAATAATGTCTTTAAGTGAATTGTAATTGTCATGACTTATGAATTAATTTCAATGTAACCCCTTCAACATATATTTTCGCTGTTTTTTCACTGAAGTTACCTACATATCTCACAGGGAAAAAAAATGCTGATATTTCACATTATAATATCGGTAGATGCTTAATATTATTTCTGGTATACTGTATTTCCTGTTTTCTCAACATAATATTATTAATTGATTGGCATGAGTTCCGTCAATCGCATGCCAAGCTGCAAAGGCATATCTTGTTTATTCAATGTCTGGTCTGAATGGCATTTATGTGAAAATTTGCCAACTTATTCTATCGATTTTAGTTTATCACATGGATTTTTTGTTGTTGTTTTCTATCATCTTCTTCAATTGTGTGAATGATATTCCTAGAATTTAATATTGTGCAGTCTCCGCTATCACCTGCTTCATCCAGACTATCTTTATTTTCGCATAAGAGAACTACAGAAGAACTTCAGACTTCGTGTGGTGCTATGTCATGTTGATGTGGTAAGCTGCTACTAGATTGACTCAGTAACTATTTGATAATCTTGGTCACTTGGTCAGGTTGATGTATGTTATGGTCCTTATGGAATATAATTATATGGCAGTGTCATTGACATATATTATGACTGCTGTAATAATAATTGTGTCCAACATTATGATTATGTTTTTCAGGAGGATGTAGTAAAGCCTTTACTTGAAGTCACAAGAACTTGTCTGCTTCATGATTGCACTCTTCTCTGCGCTTGGAGGTGAGAAAGACGCACTTCTTAAAATATATTCTCTTAAAGTTCCTTAGGGGAGTTAGATTCTGTTGTTCATGGGATTTAATGATATACTCCGTAAAGTCCGTATTCATGTTCATACCCTGATGTTTTGGTGAATGCCTCCTGACTTTCCCCCACTCCCCAAATTTCTTCTAGAATCGGTTGTTTTGGAGCTATCTCTTTTCATGGGATGATAGAATGTGCTACCTTCCTTTATGTAACTATTACATTACTAGTGTGCGTCAACATGACCAATAATTTTCATCTCACTCAATCAACATCTCCACTTCAGCATCACCTTTGCATGACCTGTTAAGCAAAATTTAGTACTATATTTGTTGTATCTCGATCCACATGCAGGCTTATACTAACTTTGCTTTACAATTTTCCTGTCAATTTCTTTCTTTGTTTATATCAGCTTGGAAGAATGTGGTCGATATTTAGAAACGATTAAAGTCTATGAGAACAAGCCAGCTGATATCATTCAAGGACATATGGACTCTGATTATTTATCAAGGGTATGTCCATATGGGATAGTTCTCTCCATAAATTAGTACTCCGTAGTGCTTTAATCCATATATATAATGCGGCCGAGTTAAAAGGCTCTTAATGGTTTGTCCTTAAACAGTATGCTATCTTATGAAAGCATATAATTGTGTGGTGAGATATTTTTTTACAAAATGTTTGCTGAACCTTCTTTCTGGTTGCAGTTGAATCATGCCCTTACTGCTGTTCGACATGTTAACAAAACTGATGTAGTTACACTCGGTTCCACATTTGGGGTAGGCAAGATGATCAATTTTGTTATAGATAAGTTTTTCTTGAAGGCAATTTTCTAATGGTTTTATTGCGCTTTATAGTCTCTTTCCCATATCATGGATGCTTCTATGGAAGATCTAGCCCGTTGTCCTGGCATTGGGGAACGTAAGGTACTTTCAAGTCTTGTCAATAATATTCATTATCTTGATCCATAGTAACATCGAGTGATATTTACGCTATCAGTTTAGAACTGGCTTTATTCTCCAATTCTCGAATTTAATCTGAGTTTTTTCAAGTTTCTCCTTAAGTACAGCTATAGTTTGCACTCAGCAACTTTACCAAAATTCTTCTCTGCATACATTTTCTCCTTTCTCTGTCTGTGTGTGGTGATGTGCTTTTCTGACATGGTGTCAAAGTCCAAATTTTGAAGGCACCAGTGACTAACGTATCTTGTTGATTAATTAGGTTAAACGTTTATATGACACCTTTCACGAACCTTTCAAACGTGTGGTGCCAAACCGCCCTGAAGCTCCTGTGCAGAATGATCCAACTCCTACCTCATTAGAAAGTGAACCACCAGCTGTTGAGAAGGAATCAGAAGACACTAGCAAGCGTCAGAAAAAAGATCCAGAAGTGATCTTAAAATCTGCTTTGTCTGCAGCCTTTGCAAAATATTCAGATAAACTTGGAAAGAAAAGCACACCATCAGATAAGGAAAGTGGTGAAAGCTCAAACATCCAAAAAGAATCAGAAGCTGATTCAGAAATTTGAAGTAAGAACTCTTACATCTGAAATTCCTCTTGGTGATTGAGTCTTGGCATAGACCCCTCGAAAGTTTTGTGGTAATATAAAAAGAAAAATTTATCTCCTGATAGCGTAACTATCTGGTGTTCCGGTTATCAACTGGTTTTTCTTTTCTGGACTGCTATAATAGCTCTCATGTAACTATATCTGTGTTGTAGCTTTAGCTTAAATTATGTTAGTTGATGTAAACTTTGATTAAGGAAATAGTGCATCTTTACAAATGTAAATTTAGGCTTAGAATGTTATAGTAGGAAATTTCCTTTGCTAATTGGCACATAACAAGCTGCACTGCTGCAGCATGCATTTAGAGCACATGACGTGGTCCCAATAGTGGCAGTGACATTTAACATGGGTTTGTATTGCTTTGAGCTATAAATTACGGAGTATACAGAAAGACTCAATAATTAATGTAGCACTTTATGATTTGTTTTTTTTCAAATGTATGTTGTAATACTCCCTTTGTCTCTAAATAATCACCCTCAATTGATTCGGAGTCAAGATAAAGGATTTTGAATAAAATTGTCTTAATAATTCATAAGTCCTGTACTCTTCAAAGTTTAATTAATATCTTTGTCGTCACAACGTCGCCCTTCCTTGGCATCCATGCCTTCTTGGTTAGGGTTTGTAAAGTTAACTATTTTGATATGATTCAAATTAGATAGCAACCTATTATAGATAAATGGAGAACTGTGTTTTTTTTTTTTCTCTCTCACGAGTCGACATGGTTATTTCAAAGTATTTTGACGGAGGTCTATATCAATATAGGTTATCACATCTTTGCTTGTAGCCTCAGCATATATTTACCTTGTCCTCTCTGTTGGTTTTACTCACTTCACTTGTTACTTTCATTTAAATCAGTGGTGTTCAGCGATCAGCATATTGTTTTGATGGCGAAATATCTCCTGACATTTTGTCATTTTCATGTTTGGTTTTGCGCATAGAATATTTTTTTTTTTTACAGTTTCACTTTGCTTTCAAATAGATCCTGGGTAGATGTGTTAGTATGTTGCATGACTTGCATTTCATGAGTGTGTATAACAATCTTGTAATTAAAAATTTCTACAATCATTTTATCTTTGAAGACAACCTTTGTAGCAAAGCAACACCATATAACCATTGAAACATAATGGTTGTCATTGCTGCAACATGATGCTTGTCTTCAATGGACAAACAGTTAGGCATAGTAACAATGTCGCGTTACACAAGTTACCATAAACTCAGTGGTAACTTCACTAGAATTTAGCTGTTAGTTGCAATTTCAACACAGAATTTACATGTACTTCCTTTATTGAACATTTGAACTTGGTACTGAACCTGACTGCTGATGTTCTAACTTTTGCAAAGTACATAGAACTTTTCACAGTTTACTCTACTTTGTTATTAAATGATAACTAAAATTCTCCTTCTAATTCATCTGTATCCTAACTTTTTAATTGTTTGCATTCATTGAATTTTTTCGTCATTAAAATCAGTTTCTGAGGCGAACAACGGTGGTTCATTGTTTGATTCCTTTAGACAAAATAGCATGTTTCTGATTGATTGCACAAGTAATAGAATTTAGACCGGCATGAAACCTTGTACGTGCTAACTGCCAGGCCAATTTTCTGCTAGAATTTACAGTAGTAGTAATGAACTGATTTATACTTCTTTGTTGTCTATATGTAGGGACTAAAAACATTGTAAGGTTGTATTCATTCAAGATTCTTTTGGTGAAATGATAGGTAAGTTTCAGATCTGACAATTACAATATGATATAAAAGACAAACTTCCCCTGTTAATTGATGAATAAAAGAAGGAAAGGAATATTTTCTTACTTGCCTTTTTTTCATCCCATAAACTTGTAAATTAGGAATGATTTTGAATTATTGGATCTCATTCAAGGTTGATTTTGGTTTACTCGGTTGGGTCACATCTGTGTCTATTGCCAATTATCTTAATATGATTATCAGTCACAATTCAGGGTGTGATAATATGGTACAGTTTAAGTTTAGGTCAAGTAATCAAATACGAATCAGTTTTTCCACGTCTATTAATACTTATATGTGTTAGTAATGCTCCCCTTGTTTGATAGTGACTTCCATAATTGATAGCTTGATATGTGAATCTTGCAAGCCTGTGTTCCCAGTATTTTATCCTCACTACCTGTTTCTTGTAGCTAATTACTTAATCATGTGCTTATTTGATGGATGAATCAAAAGCTTCTAACATACTAGTTAGGATTTTTTTTCCTTGTTTTTTTTGACATTAGAGGTCCTGCATTAAATAGGCAGCCCTGTTAGTATATGTGAATTTGACTGTAATCAAATGAAAACAGACAACTGATTCGAGATCACACTCAATTGGTTACATATTAGTGTTTGCTCTTCTTGCAGATCAAACTAAATCAAATTGCTTTAAGAATTATAAACTCAGACAACTATGTCTATAAGAGCTGGACATAATCTTCCCCGAACTTTCCTTATTCTATACTTAAGCAAAAGCTTACAGAATGATAAACCAATAAACCATTGTAGTATTCATGTACAGCATTAAATTATCAGACACCACAATGTGTTTTTCTTTTGACTTGGTCTAACTTCCAGGTACATGGATTGGAAGCTATGCCGTGAGCCTAATGCTGTTATCTTGAATTATTCCTGATGTTGAATTGCATGGTCATGCTGCTCTTTGAACTGTGTGTACTTCATAATTTACACTGCAACGTAAATCTTTTCAATAATCCTGATTTTGGCCGTGTTCATGTATTTGCATGCCATTTTTAATCTTGATCATTGGCTTGTAGGAGAAAAAAAAAGTACAGGAATCTCCATCAGATTAAAAAGAATGTAAACCAATTTTTTCCAAGAGAAGCCATTTACTATGACAAAGACGGCCTCTGAGACCTTGGACTGACGAAATTAGTGAGATATCTGGATGAACTTGAAGGAGCATATGAAAGATTTTTCACCAAAGGGATTAAAGACTGCACAACATCCGTCATTAAAGGTCTGTAATCTGGCTCTACTTGTACACAAACAGCAGCAATCGCTGCAATCTGTAGAAAAGAAAAAACGATGAATTAGGATCATTTAAATTAGCTTTGCTGTCGCATGATCATTATTTAAAGCTAATGAAACAGATTCTCTGACCTGAATTATATCCTTTTGGGAGTATTGCCCTTTTAAATTTGGATCAATCATTTCCATTACCTTCTGTCTGTGAGTTAATCTTGGAAGAGCCTGAAATTGAAAGCATGAGTCAATTTTAATCAGCAAAAATCAGTTTTTTAGTCAGTAGTAATCAGTTCAGCTCAGTAAAAATCTATCGAGGACCTAGTCATTACTATATACTAACCCAATCAACAAGGACATGCTCTCCTGATGGGCGCCTTGTATCTACGGGTACACGTCCTGTAATGAGCTGTAAAAGAACAACCCCAAAGCTGTAAACATCTGATTTCGTTGTGAGCTTCCCTGTTGAAGCATACCTGTACAACTAAAATCAATTAGAGAGCGAAACTCCAAGAGACCGAGAACAGAAGACCACATGATATGATAAGTAAATAGGACTAGTCATTATGAATTTTTAGCATTTAGTGTGTCCTTACTAATTAAGACAACATTCTAATTTCCTTCCTTTTTTATAGGTGAAGATTAGCATATTGTCCTTAGTATGATTCTTTAAGCTTCATAAATGCTATTCAGGATAATGTTAAGCCTTACATGTATACTGTAAGGACCACACTGCATTATTAGAGACTCGTAGTTTTCAGTTATATGGTTAAGAAAGGGATGCATGAGAATACAGCGGGGGGTGGGGTGGGGGTGAGGAGAAGGAAAAGCACCCACTCTGGAGCCAGGTATCCTGTGGTCCCTAAGACGCGAGTTGAAATCTGACCGTTGATCTTATTAGAACCTGTCTTAGCCAAACCAAAATCAGACACCTTAGCCCTGAAGTTATGGTCCAATAGAATGTTGCTGCATTTGAAGTCCCTGTGGATTATGGAAGGTGTTACATGCTCATGAAGGAACTCGAGGGCACGGGCACAATCAAGGGCAATACGTAGTCGAGTGCCCCAATCCAATGGCTGAGGGTATGTGTGAGGTGAATGTAGGTGCTGCTGTAGGCTGCCGTTGGGCATAAATTCAAATATTAGGAGCCTGTGATTTTGGTCCGCGCAATAGCCAAGTAGCTCAACTAGGTAAGGGGATTGTAAACGGCTTAGTAGGTCCACCTGCCCATAGAAAAGCTATCTTATTAATTCTCAAACCATGTGAATAGTTGATGAGGCTTCATAAATGCAAATTCATATGGATACAAAATAAGCACATAATCTAGTTATTCTTTACTGAGGTTTACTTAACTTGAGAAGAAAATGACAAAATATAATAGAGCACAAGTCAAACCCCTAAGAAATTCTCTCTTTTAAACTAAGGTTAGGACTTTATTTAATAGACAAAAATATCTTTAAGTAAAGCTTAAGTCCCTTTACAATAAGATAAGTACTTATCATTAAAAATTTAATCCCATATAAGTTGTTTTCATTAGATTCTTGCTAGTGAAAAAGAAAACGCTATAAATAGTTTCAAGGGTTATGAATAAGAAACTTGAGTGGCTAATAATGGATATTTAATAACGCCAATTAACCCGTGTTTTTGTCACTATGAGTAATATCTATAGTCGTCCTACATGCTATGTTTCTGAATCCTTTTATTATTCCTAGGCTGATTAAAGTCATAACTTTTTAATTGGTCAATAACCCAATTAAATTATACTTTCATAAGAAATTTCATTTCAAATCTATTACAGTAATTCAATTTCAATTTTCTGAGAGTTGACAACCCTACAAGAATCGATACAATTAGAACATTCTGACAACAGCTAATCCATCATTCTATCCTGCTGTTTGTATTGAAAGAGGAAAAAGAACAAAGGAAACATCATATGAATAGATATCTTAAAATTGGAATAAGAAATGAAAGGCCAAAAAAGAATTTAATGAAAGGCAACCTTACCTCTATTCTAAAAGCACGCTCTCCTTGCTTGCCATTGCTGTTCACCATCTTAATTGCTGTCACAGTCCCATCTCCTAGGATTCCTCTGTACACCACCCCGTAACCTCCGTGCCCTATCACATTCGCCTCGTTGAAGTTGTTAGTTGCCATTTCCAGCTCCTTGTATGTGAATACTTGTACACCTTTTTGTCTAAATTGTGATGATGTACGCCTCGAGCTTGGGTTTGATATACACCCATTCTTCACCTCTATTCAGTTATCATAAACCAGTATCCTATATCAGACTTTTACTGACAGTCTGAATAATAAAATCTTAAACAAAGTAATAATTTTTAACACTGAAGAGTGAAATCTAGTACAAGTAGTAAACATTGTTGTTACCTGGACTGCTTTCAGTAAAACTGATGGAAGTATCAGCTGGAAACTTGCAGCTGTTGTCGCTGTTGCTGTTGCTGTTATAATTGTTACACTTCGACGAACTTCTCTGTCGTCTAAGCAGTATAATAAGGACTACGATGAAAGAAAGCAGAATAAGTATGAAAATAGGTATGACAATCAGGAGAATGGAAGTCAGGGAAAGACTCCCCTGGTTACCCTGCTTATCATCATAATTTCCGGGTGGCGAATGGTGAAACGAGTGTTCACCACCGCGGTAGTTGGCTGCAGCACCGTCAGATGATTCTGCAGAACCAAGAATGGAGGAAGTTTCCATGACAAAAATGGGAAGTACAAAGAACAGAAGATTGGTTAAAAAAGAGATTTTTATTTTATGCAATTATGAACTGAAATCTGGTGGAAAAATTCTGATGTAACTTTCTGTTAAGTAAGCACAGAAAGCAATGTATGAAATAAAAAGAAGAGGAGAGAGAAAATAACAGATTTGGTAAGAAGAGGAATGAGGGGTGTATGTATAGTTGTAGTGTATTGCCTTAGTAGAAGGTCATCCTACAAGTTTAAGGCACATGAATATCTTAAGACTTTTTATCTATCTTCCCGTGACCAAGAAAAAGAGGGTTATTTAAGTTGGTTTTAGTTTGGCTGTTCTTTTGTTATTTGGCTTTGGAATAGTCTTTGTCTTTGACAAGGAATAGACTAAGAGGCATATTTTGGTCTAATTTATTTGCCTGCGATTTGCGAAACTGCAAGTGGTAAATGGGTCATCTGAATCAAGTTTAGTTCAAGTTAGTCATTTGTCGTCTTGTCGAAGAATTTGTTACAATGTACAAAATTTTTGAAATTGTGTCATGTCAAGATTAACTTAAAAAAAAATAGTACTCTTGGAATACTTCTCTATGTCACAATAAATTGGTAAAAAAAGAACAAAAAGATGATTTGTGTTAGTTAAACTTATACTTCCTCTGTTTTTTTTTTTACTTGTAACACTTTACTTTTTACGTTTGTCGATGCATTATTTCAATCGTTTATATCTTTAATTAGTAATATGTAAAAATTATAAATGTTAGACATTAAAATAGTATAAAACGAGACGAATCTAACAAGATCACACATGACTATATTTTTTCTTAGCTATAAATCGTTAAAGCTAGTCAAAGTGGAGTACATGAATAGTGTAAAAGTCAAACTGTTGCAAGTATAAGAAAACGGAGGAAGTATAATGTTTCACATATTTAATGGTAAACAATACATGTGACAAGCTACATCATGTCTTAGTTTTTCATCTTGTCCTTAATTTATCTTCATATTTGAAACACGAACTCTCCTTAACCACAAAGTCTTTATATGTGGTTGGTCACACAGAGGAGTTACTTCGCTAGTGTAATGGAGGTTACTTGGTCAGTGTTAAGGGGTTATTTCGTCATTGTTATAGAGTTACTCGGTCAGTGTTATAGAGGGTTACTCGGTCGGTATTATCGAGATTACTTAATCAATGTTACAGGGATTACATTAAGTGGCCACACGATGTGGCCAACCGCACACAAGACAGGTGCTCCTTAATTTGTTAAATTGTGTTTACTTGGGTTTTCAAAGTACTTCGTATTACAGTATTTGATTGTTCAATCTTCAGCTTAAATTTTGTGATGGTGTGCTAGGGGACCAGTTGGAAGGGACCAACATGAAAAAGAGATCCATTGAGCAACTAATGCCATTAAATATAGTTTAAAAGAATATAATCATGTAGTAATATTGTAAAGTTGGTTATCTTTAAAACAACAATATAAAGAAAAGGTATAAGACCGTTTTGAAACATTTTAAATTCATACCTCATATGAAAGCTTTATCAATATTAACCAAACATCAGATAATAAAGTATAAAATTCCATACTACATTAGATATGAAATGTAAAATTTTATTACAATTCATAACTTATTCTAACATAAACAAAATATTTTTTCAAAAAACTTATTATTAAAAGCATTTAACTAAAGAAAACTCTATAGGTAATATTAATGTTGATCTTATTGTAGGAGAAAGTAAGTTGAGCCTTAGTACCACCTTGAAGTTGCCTATGTTGAACATAATCATCGGCCACATAAATGTGATATAAGTCAGAAAGAGGTGATCTTGAGTCTTGAGACTGTAACACCATATAAGTTACATAACCTGTTTCTGTGTCATTCACTTGTATATCTGTTGCTCCACGTTCCCTAAGTTCATCCCTCTTTTCCTTGGTCATTTTGTCCATGAAACAATATTTTGGAAATGAAAACCTTTTTTTCGACCCGTCGTATGTTGCTTCATACTTGCAACTCATGATGATTCGGGCTAAATCGATCTTAAGTGTGTACGAGTATTGTTTATGTGAGAGTTAAGGTTGTATATATATCGATTCAAAAAAAATTCAACTCTATTTATATGACCAACGTGTCTAATTTTACGTTACGATTTATTTACATAAATAACGTACTTTTATTTATGTATACATTACAAAATATGGTTAAAATACAATTGTATATTATGAAATATGAACATGGCAAATTTGAAAGAATGGAAGAAGTGTGTACGTTAAAAAATAACTAAGGAAATCAAATCTTCCGTTTTAATTGTGGCGACAATTTTAGCATAAAATTTTCTCTTCCACATACAATCCTTAATTACCATATTAATGATTTTAAATTATAGCTAATTATTTTATACTAGCTTGTAAATACTTTCCATCATTATCACTCTATCTTATTTTAAGTAATTCGTGACCTTACAATAATTTTGCAAATGAAGAAAGGGAATTTTTGTTAACCAGTAAGGCAATAAGTCAAATGGTGTGAAGTTGCAAAGTTCTTTTAGGAAATTAGTGCGTAGTATCAATATACTTCGCATGATATTAAAACATATGCTAGAAATTTTATCCACAAAAAAAAAAAAAAAAAAAAAAAAAAAAAAAAAAAAAACATATGCTAGAAATGACATATGTGCTATTTTTTTCCCTCTAAAAACATTTTCCAAACAAAAAATTTCTTTATATCTTCTTTCTATATCTTTTTTCCTTGACAACCTTATTAGACAATAACTAGTTATTGGCCCGGGCGATGCCCCGGGTCATTATAAAATTTATTACTTTAATCAAAATATATATTTTTTGGCTTTTTTGTCACTAAGAGTTTAAGTGGTTTATAATTATTTTTTTTAAATTAAAAAAGGTGATAGTTTAAGTAATTTTTTGTTTTTATGAGCTGATTTGACTATAAAAATAATTTTTTTTGCATTAATAAATATAGGGTACATGATAAATCAATTAATTTGTTGTTAAAAAAATTGATAAATCAAATCTATAAATTTGATGTCAATATATACACTACGTACTTAGTAATGCACAAAAAAATATTACTCAACAATCACAATTGTAATATATGTATATATAAATCAACTCGTTTATTCTATAATTACAATTTTATTAATTAATGCACAAAAATGGAATAATTTTTAATTTCTTACAATTTTTATTATTGTGCAATTATTTAGGAGTTACATTCAAAAGGAAATTTAAATAGGGAGTTATGCACATGAAGAGTTTTTCAATTAATTAAACTAAACATTAATACTATTAATGCATGGAGTTTTACGATCATTTATGGGCTGATATGATGTGGCGCCAAATGGCAAAATCGGTGACACATGGCAAAATAGCATGTTTTGCCATGGGTTTTAATATATATATTGATTGATGTATTTGTATTGACTTTATAGTTTATATATTCCTAATAGTGATATTAATATTATCTGCTAAGAATTTTTAATTTTTAGTATATTTTAGTCAAATAGATTTAATGATGGCAAAGTGATAAGTATATGGAATCTATACGTATAGTTATTCAGAATATTGATGTTGAAATCGGCCACATGCATCTAGGAGCTAGAGCTAGAGCTAGATGTACCAAGCTTGTTTGGTGTAGTTGGTTAGAGATTAATCTTTATAGCCTTGGGGTCACAAGACCAATCTTTTCAGCTGTAGTACTTGTGAAGTTGTGAGCGAGGGAGTAAGGGTTTCTTATAGTCCCCATCACTTGCATATGTCTCAACCGTAAATATTGGATCAAAAAACTAAAAAGATTGGAGTCTGATCGAGATCTTTCTCCTTACATTGAAAAAAATATACTTTTGGCCATGTGGGTACTCTCAAACCAAGACAATCACGGTAATTATCCATACTAGCACATTGTCCTGTATTGTTTGTAAATCGCAAGTCTATATAAAGAAAATACGGAGACACATCTTCACACAATAGTAAAGGTACTTCAAATTACATGGTGCTTTAAAAGAGGGAAAGGGCTATTGCACTAGTGAGAAAGCATTGTGGAGTGTTTGTAAAAGTTGATATATAAAACAAAAAAATGTTTTAAAATTTTGAGAGCAAAATCAATAAATTGTAGAAATGCCATGAAACATTTACAACTGGGTCCGCAACTACTGTTAGCATGGATATCTCATTTAATAAAGTGTGACAAATTTGTGTTGAACTTATCAGGTGCTTCCAACTTACAATAGTAGCATGACATTTGGTGTTACTTAGGAACAAAGCATGCTTGTATGAAGCTTATACCCGTGAACAATTCTGCTTAATAGGACAATTTAAAAATAAAAAAATAAAAAAAATAAAAGTCAAAATTGGGCTTTAACACCCTTAATTATGCTTAGGCAACATAGCACACGCTTGCACCTCAATTAATAGTTGGTGGTATATTTGCTACGAGTCAAGTTCAGAGTCCTACATGCACCTAAGCTAAATTTCAAGATATTGTGGCCAAATTTGCCTGATAAAAATGCACTCGTAATGTAAAAAGAATTGAGACTTCAAAATTAAAACTTGGTTTTGTCTCAAAAACACGTTTTTACTCTCAATAGTAGAGTGATAGAAGATTCCTATAGTACTCTCTCAAGAACAAAGAAAATTCAAAAAAAAAAGTACTCGTACCATAATTTATAAATCAATACAAATAAATCCAAGCATAAATCTACCATAATTTACGATCAATACAAATAAGTCCAAGCATAAACATACGTGGGACAGTTTAAAGAAGATGCTTTAAATGTAAGTCTAGTGATACCTTTGCAACCCAAATGAGCTTGTGGCCAAGCATTGCTGTAGCCTTGGTGCCTGATTTTGTCTCTTCCAAATACAACCCTTATCTACCATATCTCGGATGGCGACGGCGTAAGCTAAAAAACACGGTGCATGTGATACCAAACTCGCTAACTTCCATCAATATTGGCGCATTAGTATGCTTAAATCACTGAAGAACAGCAGACTAAACTCTCATTTCCACATATCTAAGGCAACAAGTATCTTACTTATCAATCTTTCAACTTACATGTGATACTCATATGTTGGCTAAACGACATTCGATAGTGTTTTGATCATATATTTTGAAGATTCGAAAGAATAGTTTAGCGACTTGTAAGAAAAAAGTTTATCCTTGTATGTACGTTTTTGCTTGGCTAAGATTATCTTTATTATGATAATTCATCCCCATCCTAGTCACTCCCCTGTCTGAACCTAAACAACACTGGTACTGTATGGATGACGATTCCTGCCTTCTTCCTATGGAATGATCTGCCAAAGCAATAGGTTTACATTGCAGAGGATCTCTAGGTCAACAACCTTGGCTGAAAGGAAGCTCCTAGTTCAGCAGTTATGGACAAGACACAATAAGCCTAATATCTGTTTAATGTTGGAGCCAATTGGCCTAAGGGCCTGTTCATATTTACTTAATTTCAGTTCAGTTCAGTTCAGCTCCAATCAGTTCAGTTCAGTGCAGCTCCAATCAGTTCAGTTCAGTTCAATTTAGTTCGGCTCTTAATTTCCCTCTCACATAAAATATTCATTTCAGCTCAATTCAGTTCAGTGCAGTTCAGTTCAGTTCAGCTCCAATCAGTTCAGTTCAGCTCAGTAAATGTGAACAGCCCTAAGCCGTTCAGCTGTGGCAGTCGAAAACTACCAAAAAAAATAACTCCCCTATTCTACAATGCATTAATAGATTACAACATTATGTTACTACAAGATATTATAGCCTAAAGCTGACCATAAGAAGGCCTAGAATAGGCAATCACCAAATTTTCCAGGGATCAGGTCGAACCACAGTTATCGGCTGTAAAATTCAGCCCAACCCAGCACTGATCATGCTAGGCCAAGTAGGCCAACAGCATAAATGGCTTACAAATTCAGCAATTAAGGCCAGGCAAAACTCCAAAAGAAAGTCCAAAACAAAATGAACCGGACCACAGTTCAGGGCTAAAAATTCTCTGCATAACCAGGCATGAAGAATTGAAGATGTTTGGTCAAATCACTAATCAAACACTTCAATAGAGAAGCTAATATTTTCCATTTCAAAGATATATTTATCACTCCACTTGTGATAGTTATGACTAAATGGTATATCATCATCTATAACTGGATTACTCGACAAAAATAGCATTGTAAGTATGAGAAGAAAGCGATAATCAAGTACTGTAAATAGAATCAAAAAATATCAATCTAATTGTCTGAATTAGCACAGATGAATTTAAAATAGTTGAAGGATTTAGTAGTGTGATTTGGTTAATCTACTGGGAAACCTAAAAACCTGTTTATAAGCGTTGCAACCGGTTTAGCATCACCAGCAGGATATGGAAGAAGAGAATCTGGATTCATACTAGCAATAGTCTGGTGAAGGGTTTGAGGGTGTGCACAGAACAAGTGTCTCCTCTCTGCTAATTCTTCAGCCAGTTCTTCTTGATGATTATCCATCAAATCCTCATTCACCACGACAATTAAAGGCTTATGCAGCCGTAGTGTCTCAAAAATGCTGCCTGATCCTGTAAACAACCAGTAATATTGTGTCAGCTAGGTGAAAATATGTCTCAAGCAGATAATGCTATGCTGAACAAACATACATCAACTCTCAAGAGGCTTTTGTTAATTTGATAGCCATGATAGGAAAGGTCTCATTCACATACGAAAATTAATCTCATAAAATCTCACTACTTTGTTCCAGCACATATTTATTCAAGGAAATACAACAGTCTCTTTACCAATTTTGACCGGCTAGGTGAATGTTGTATAAAACTTAGTACCACGGCATGCTACAACAGAATACATAGTGTGGGGGTTTATCAATTGATATGATTACACAGGAAACAAATCCAATCAGCAGACCAAGCAACTCATTTAAAGTGAAGATACCTCGGCCACAGAAAAGTGAGCGCATGAAAAACGCAGTTAAACATGCTTTAGCAAGCACCTTATTCATAATACACTAAATACAGTCATCATAAGCTGAAAAGAAATCGAATGACATTGTTGGGTTAAAGAAGGGGAAAACCAAGCATGGAAAATTTTGTACATCATTGGTAACTGATAATTCTTGTGAAGCCAAAGCCAAGCCAGACCTTGACTCGCTCTTCCCAACACAGCTTATTAGTTAAGAGTATTACATAAACAAGTGGTCATGAGGAAAAATACAAAACATATCATCCAAACACTAATACAATTACATAATTGGCCACCATAGGGCAGGGAAATGATAGAAAACATTAATCAGATACGGGTTAATAGGAAAATTTCACAATATGACCAGCATCAGATATCTAAAGGGATACAAAAATTGCCAGGAGAACCATGCGACTTCAAGGATCTGTTAAAGGCTAAAAGTTATACCTTTTAAAATGAGATGACCCAAAAACACAACCCAACATATTAGACTTTCGATAACTTTTTATAGACCAAAACCCAAACGGACCTGCTAAAAACAGCTTTAAAATGGACTTAAATGAAATGATGAACTGAGATCAACTGAATTTTAGGTTCTGGTTGAGTTAACTAACTCAACCGGAACCTAAAAATTACTTAAGCTGAAATTAATCTAGACAAGTCCAACTGCAGCCACTGGTAGAGACTAGAGAGTCTCCTAAAATATACTTTAAGCAAACCAAAATCTCTCAAGTTTTGATAATAATTATTTCTCAGAAATTTCGTGATTTGTACTCTACTTCAGGCCTAGAAAATAATGCCTATCAGAAAAGAAGAAGAAGAAAAAAAAAAAAAAAAAAAAAAAAAAAAAAAAACCATCTAACACCCAATTTTTTTAAAAATATGTACAAATACCTGCGTGACTAATGACAAGAGAAGCTGATGACAGGCTCTCTGCAATGCTAGACGAAAACGTGAAGTATTCAACGGCTAGGGACCCATCGTCGCCAGTTGACTACATGTGAATCAGACAAAAACAAAAGTCAGACCCTACATGAAGTGAAGATTTCAATCAGCAGTATGACTGATGCCATTGAAACTTTGATAATGAACTTAGAATACAATTTCGCAATGCACTAATGCAGACCAGACCTGGCCCCAAAACAAGTTTCTCCTTATTTTTGTCAACATGAACTCTCAGATATATTATGGTTACATTTACTTGTGTATCCTTATCTACGATAAAGAGCCTAACATACAATGGCAATACCCCAGTATGAAGTCAAATAGAATGTGCAATTACTTTATTTTAGAAGCTTCATAAATTAGATGTAAAGCACTTTCATACCTCCAGTTGCTATTGATGGAAATCATGTTTGATATTCAACAGGCAGTTTATAAATGCAAGCTCTAATGAGAAATCAACTAAAGCAGCATTTTCTCTTTCGTTATCACCAATTTTAACCAGCCATAAAGAATAATGCAATGCAGTTTATTAATGCAAGCTCAAATGAGAAACCAACTAAAGCAGCATTTTCTCTTTCGTTATCACCAATTTTAACCAGCCATAAAGAATAATGCAATGCAGTTTATCAATGCAAGCTCAAATGAGAAACCAACTAAAGCAGCATTTTCTCTTTCGTTATCACCAACTTTAACTAGCCATAAAGAATAATGCAATGCTCTAAAACATCACACACAAGTTCGGGTGGCAACAAGGCCAAAATTCAAAATACCCTGGCAGGGATGTAAGAACCACGACCGATTTGAATCAGGAGGTGTGTATACCCTTTTGCATATAATTCTTGCTTGACTTCAGGAGTGTCCACTGCTTTGACAAGAGCATCAAATAGAGTAGTTCCTACGGTGACAAAAACTGTTCTCTTAGGAATCTTACTGCCATCGGCCCTTTCCATTTTCACAACGTATACACTTCCAAGCTTCACAGCTGTTCACATACAGGTTCACTTATTAAACACCTTCAGAAGAAAACAACATAAATATGCGGCTATATAGCTCAAGAACCTCACATGCAACATTAAGAAGACTAACTTTTAAATACAATGACAGATCAAGGGATTGACCCATGTGAGTTCGGACTTTGGAGTAGACCTGGTTATTGTGCGGTTCAGTGTTGGTAAGTACAGGGCCAATGTGGGTCAGGTTCGGGTCATGGCATAGTGCAAAAGCAATCCGGGTCGTCAATGGGCCTTTACTTATTGATATTGTGATTACCCGTAACAGTAATTATGAGTATATTCTCTCAATTCATATAATTACAATAATTTTTTTTAGGCAGGAAATGTTGAAAATACTGCTGTACAATGGCGAAAGATGAAGGATCGCTAATGGAGGAAGGCCAAAATATATAATGTTCAAAGGTCCACCAATTCCATTTGTAAATCGTACTGTAATAAATACTTTATAACAAAAATCAACAAATGAAAATTATAGGCCTAAATCGATAACTGATCAAATAAATGAAACAACAAAATTGGACCCGAAATTCAAATACATGAGCAGAACAAAAACAAATTGGTGACCTCAAACATTAATGAAATCAATCAAATAATTCAGCTAAGTCGAAAATCAAACCCTTAATTGAACAAAAAAAAAATGGATAAAAAAAGACACTTTTATACAGAGAAGATCACTTATTGAGATCAAAAACTGAGCTCAAGTGATGAAATTCAAACGAAATTCTTACAGCTTATTAATATAATTCAAATCTAGGATCCGGAAATCAATCGAAAACTTACAAATTTAGCGATCATGAAACTAGTAGAACACGAAGCTTTAATAAGTGAAGTATTAATAAGAAAAATTCTACAAATTAGCACATATAAAAAAATAATATGAGTAGATTTGTGAGATTGGTTTACCTGGAAAGCTGAATAGAATTAAGAAGCCATTGCACGGCGGTCGACGGTTGTTCAAGCGGCGTCGATTCGCCGATGAGGCGGTGAAGGTTATATAGAAAGGAAGAAAAAAGGAATGAAGAATTGAAGATCCCCTGTTTGGTTGGGATTGGTTCAATGAAAGTTTTCGTGGTTTGATCATGGGCGGAACCAAGGAATCGGGCCGGGCCCAAGTGTGGTATGGGCCAAAAAAATCATTCTATTTTAGGCTTGGCCTAAGTGGGCCCAAAACTGATATTTTTTGGCTCAGGCTGCAATGCTGCATGCATTTGATAAGGCTTTCTCCATTTTGATTCAGACTTGTTCTCTTTACTTGAAATAAGGTGCACGTAACTTAATTTGATTTTAATAAAGTCTTTTCTAGACTAAGGATCCGTTCACATTTACTTAATTTC
Source organism: Chenopodium album (assembly GCF_948465745.1). NCBI lineage: Eukaryota > Viridiplantae > Streptophyta > Magnoliopsida > Caryophyllales > Amaranthaceae > Chenopodium > Chenopodium album. The sequence goes on from NC_137855.1 coordinate 8,405,697, forward strand.
AGTTCAGTTCAGCTCCAATCAGTTTAGTTTAGCTCCATTCAGTTCAGCTCTTAATTTCCCTCTCTCATAAAATATTCATTTCAGCTCAATTCAATTCAGTTCAGTTCCAATCAGTTTAGTTCAGTTCAGTTCAGCTCCAATCAGTTTAGCTTAGTTCAGTAAATGTGAACAGGCCCTAATACGAGTACGAATTTTTCTAATATGATCTAATTTATTAAAATGAATAAATTTTGACCATTTTTTTACTCTAATCTATAAGGGAAAATACATTATCAAATTATTTTAATTTTACTAGATTCGTCTAATAATATGTATTTTCCGAATATATGTAATTTTACTTGTGATTCCAATATTGATCTAACACATTAGCATAACATGCCGTGGATGAACCTTGATTAACAACATGTTCCAATATTGATCTAACACATTAGCATAACATGCCGTGGATGAACCTTGATTAACAACATGCAAACACACGTAAATTATATGATTTGTATGTAGGATTAATTTTTGAACGCTATATGCATTTATATTTATTTACGTACTTTAAACCATGAAAGCTTAGTTTCACATGGCAAAAGGGGAAACATTACCAAAAAGAAATAGCATGAATATAACATTTCACTCATCCATCCATAACATCATTATTAATCGACAATCTAATAGCAAAAACTGAAAAAGAAAAAATGTGAAAGACAAATAATCTTTACCCCTAAAGTTCTTTTACTATAAATATTTTTCCTCCAATTTTTTTAAACCCTTTTTATCCTTTTCATATGGTTTGAAATCCAAAAAATAAGATTTTATGAGAAAATGTGAAAGCAAAAGGAGCAAAAAAGAGAAATTATGTGGTATAATGAAGTGAATGTTAATAACAAAGGCATAAAAAGCAACCTTGGGATCTTCAAAAGTTTTGCATTTGATAATGATCTAATATTGAAAGAATTGAAGGAAGCTAGCGAACACAAACACTATCATAGTTCATAAGTTCAGTTGTGTAGTGAAGTAGTAGTGTAATTGAATAGTGAGTGGTAGTCCAATTTTTTGAGTCAAAAAGTTTGATAAAAGAGAAAGTTAAAGGAATTCTTTGATCAGAATTCTTCTTATTCTTCTTGACAAAGTCCTTTTCTTTGTTTTAGCAGTGTCATGGTTTGAACCTTCATCTTGTGTTATGTGCAAATTGTTCTAGGCTTTATGTACGGGACTTTGACGCGTCAATGAACCAAATGGGCAAACTATGTCTTTGTATGCTAAAGCATGTAGGCATATTATGGAGTACGAAATAATACTAAATATACGATACCTGGCTCAAGAATAATTTCATAATATGTTGTAATTTAAGTTTTACTAGTGTTGTAAGGAAGATTTTGATGAAAATAGAAACGAGTCAATCAAATTGATGCACTCGAGTAAAATAGAAATGTGTATATCAAACTGATGCACTCGAATACAAAAAGAGTAATAAAAAAGATCACAAAATTAGGAGTACTCCATAGTCCATATCATTTACCGCAATGTACAATCGCCTCTACCCAAAAGGAAGGCGAGTGAATAAAGTGGAGGTAATTTTCATTATTGAATCATTTGTTAGGTGGGTGTTATTATGTCACATGCCCTGAAAATTTGTATTTTAGCATCCAATTGGTTGGTTTTTCTTATTTTCGGCTTAGAATTGTGTCTTTCGTACAATAATATTAGTTGTATGATTTTGGAATTTATCAAAAAAAATCAATTCAAAACTGAAAAGGATTTGGCTTATTGGGAGAGGACGTATACAAAATGAGTTAGCTAGTGTAAAAGCAGCGTCAGTTATTTGATGATTAATGTTTTCAATTTTGGGACTCCAAAAATTGTTGCATGTCTTTGATTGTTTTCCATGAATGATGAACCTACTCACTGGTTACTCATTTATCACACATCTTCTCGCCTTAAATGACATTGCTCATTTATGATGACGATGCATGCGCATGTAAATCCACCCATTTATTGCATATCTTAGTATCTATTACAGGGTACACGGGTTAAGGAATTGTTTGTAAACTCCGATCGAAAATTGATTTTAGCACACCCATTGTATGTTGAGTCCATGAGAAAACCCACATGTGAATGGTGTGTTATCCCAAATTGATTGAGTTTATAAGTGAAAAGTTTGTATTGGGATATGTATCCCACATTGAAGAAATAAAAAAGTTGTGTTCACTTTATAAGGATTAGGGGCTACTCCCCTCATTGTCATATAGTTTTGAGTTGGAACATCCTTGGTTGTACAAAGTGGACAGTTGTGACGGGAGTGGCCTAGACCCGTTTATCCTTAGTCTCTTTTGACGCGTCTAAATCATTTTTCATTTTATCTAATGTATTAAACTTATTTTGTTTGAAGCAGCGTAGTATATTCAATTTATTACAATAAAACTTAATTTTGAGTGTATCAAAATTTATTAAAGATAAAACTTATCTCAACTTATTTGATACTAGCTTACTACGTATTTGATTTTGATATAACTTGAAAATCCATTGAGCGGCTTGTCACATAAATGCCTCTTTCATTTCTATTTTTACTAGTGTAATGAATTATATTTTGGATTGAAGAGATCAGAATACGTCTACATCATATATTCCTATAGTTGTACTCATATTTCCTCTACCTCTAAGCTATTCATATTGGATCGGTTAATATCTAACTAAAACAATTCAAATAGTAGAAAGAACATTTAGAGACGAAACTCAAAACAGTTTAGTTATTTCATTCCTATCTCAAAGATGAAGTTGTTGATATAATTGTTTTGGTCAAATAAGATCTAAATGCGCTAATCCCAATGAACAATCTCCACATAAAGTTGTTGATATCTTTAAAATTTCTAGTGTAAATGGGGATGTGATTATGTAGGCTTAACAAAAATTAATTTATACTTAGGACGTAGGACCATACTTTTGTTTTTGGGAGTGGGGTTGTTTGTGTTTGCATAGGGCAGGAGCAGGACCACTTAATTACTCTACTTAATTAATGTATTACTGGTACTAATAACGAAGTCTACAGTAATTTTAAATTAAAATGGGGGTTGTCAAATTCTGTGCAAATTCGGAACATTAAATTTGTCCGTTCCAATTGCAAAATGTATTTCCCTCTTTTCCGTGAAGTTGTGTTTGTAGTTTGTACTACCATTGTTTTCTCTAGTCTATTCTTTTGGAAAATATTGTCTTTACTTTATTTTGGACAAGTCATATACTCGTAACTCATAAGTGTATAACTTTGGTTAGACACTTAAATTATACTTAGGGCAGCTAATGCGCGCGATGTGCGCGCATAGTTAGTCTAGTCATATCTAGTTACTCTTTCGGCTTGGTCTTAAAATCACAAATTTAGTTATTGGCAAAATTAGTGACAAAAAAATATGTACACAACTATGTTTATGAGTATAAATATCCAAGACAACTAACATTAATGCATGAAAGATTGAAAGCAAATAAGTACGTAATTAAATATTAGGGTATAATTGTCCAAACACTATTCATTAAAAAAACTTGTACATATTAAGGAAATTTTACATTAAACCACCTTTTATAACACTTTAATTGCAAGAAACCACCTTATAAAAATTTTTTCGCAAAAACACACCTTAATCGTAAAATTTTTTGCAATCACACACCTTTTCCCAGAAAATACCCATTGACTTGGTTTTCAGGGGTTGACTCGACCATGAGACGCCCTAAAACTGCTAACCCTCCCTTTTCCCCGGCCACCCACTTCCAGTGGTCGGCAACCACCTCCCTCCTTCGTCGCCGACGACCTCATCCCCTCCCTTTCCCAATTCCCGTCCTTAAACCCAACCCTCAAGCCCTAAACCCAACCCTCGTACCTTCGTGAAGAGTAACATTGATCCATGACTATTGACGAACAACGGAGTTTGGGTCTGGGCAATAAATCGAACGACGACGCTTTAGGAGGAAGAGGAGGAGAGAGAATTTGTGGGAAGCGCTTTAGGAAAGTGGGTAGTGGTGGTGGTGGATCTTGGGTTCGGGTGGTGAGAGTGAAGGAAGTGATGGTGGTTAGGTGGAAGAGGAGGAGAGAGAATTCGTGGGTTGGGGGAAAGGGAAGGGAGCAAGAACGCTGGCGCAAGGGTAGGGAGGTGGTTGCCTTCGCCGGCAGTGGGGTGGGGATTTTGGTTAGCCGCCGGAAAAGGGATGGTTAGTGGTTTTAGGGTGTCACGTGCGAGGCACGTGGTCGAGTCAACCTCAGAATACAAGGTCAATGGGTATTTTCCGGGAAAAGGTGTGTGATTGCAAAAAATTTTACGATTAAGGTGTGTTTTTGCGAAAAAAATTTTATAAGGTGGTTTCCTGCAATTAAAGGGTTATAAAAGGTGGTTTAATGCAAAATTTCCACATATTAATGAGGGTATATATGTAAATGCACATTTTTAAAGGGTATAATTGGCATTACACTATTCATAAGAGTAAGTTTCTACTTTTTATAAGGTAGGGATATAGATATACATACTCATTAGTCTTCCACTATATAAAATAAAATAAAAAAACTCTTGCTAAATTAATATTCGAGGATGGTGCTTAAAATATGAGATCAAATCTCATTTGTAACATTTGTTCTTTCTAACTCTTTTTACATTAAAAAGATATTGATGCTCCCTTATACGAATCATGAAAACATTTTAACTGATTAGATGAATATGAATTAAGGCTCAAATATTGAAATATATACATTGTAATAAAAAATTTATTAAATAAATTAAATCTTTTTTTACTTACTATAGTATTTTGCAAGTATTTTTCATTGGTAAGAAGATGGAATTGAAATATTATTTATCAATAGACTCGGATTTTAGCCAAAAGCCTATTTGAATATATGAAGACTTTTTTAAGATTACCTTTTTTTTTTTTAAATGGACTTTTTTAAGATTACTTTTTGTACACCTATTTACGTCTGTTAAGCATTTTTTTTTTTTGTTTTTAAAATTTCATTAAATTAAATCAAGTTAAAGCTTCTTCTTTCAAAAAAAAAAAAAAAAAAAAAAAAACAAGAGATTATAGCAATTTAGATGAAAGGACCCTCCAATTCAGTGGCGGATCTAGGGGGTACATAGAGTTACAACTGTACCCCCATTCCGCGAAAAAAAAAAAACTGATACAAAAAGAGACCGCCTGTATCTAATAGGCGGTCTCTTAGATGCTGTTATCAGTATTCCGCCACAATAGCCTAATCAGCGCGCCTTTTTTGTACTAAACTATAAGAGACCGCCTATTTTAAAACTTGTATTAGGCGGTCTCCTAGGTGATATGTATTCCACAGACCACAGTATTGCTTTTGAACAAAGAGACCTGTTGTTACAGTAACAGGTCTCTTAGGTAATATTGTTTATTTTTCTTCGGTAGAATTGTACTTTTAATCAAAGAGATCTATTATTACCATAACAGGTTACTTAGACAATCTCTTTTTAAAAAGATATTTCGTTACTCAATTATAAGCCTTGTTGTTGAAGATAGGGTGTATAGTACACGCAAATACTAATACAATAGCTAAGAAATTATTATTACGCTCCACATATTATTTTGTATTTTGTAATTTAGTTAAGAAAAAATTATTACGGTCCACATATTAATTTTTATTTTGTAATTTTTTTTTATCAAACTTAAGTTCGTACCCCCATTCTCCAAATCATGGATCCGCCACTGCTCCAATTTCCAATAAAACTTCTTTTCAAAGTGAAAGAAACACTCGAGTACACAACTACACACTATTGGCTAGCAACTTATTTATTTTCCCTCAAAATAAATGTACGTCATTTTTAATTTTTATCATGGATGTCCCATAAACCCTGAGGTCCATGACCAATTGTACCATACTACCACAATTAAGGAATAAAAATGGTTAAATGGTACATTAGCCATATTTTTTTTTTTTAGTCTTAAATCTGAAAGATTCTTTTGTTTGAAGTCAACTAAAATTCTTACTTACTTTTATCAAATAAAAATAAAAATAGTATTATGAGAATTCCAATATATTTGCATGTTAGATATATCAGTCGATCAGCCAGCAACTGTTAAAAGAAAATTGACATCTAGTGATATTCGTTTGAAGGGTGTGATGATCGAGCTTCCCCAAGTGACTATGTTTGACTTCCGGTGAAATTCGTTACTGGTCAATATTACTCCGTATTTACAATTATAAATGTAACGATGTCTGATAATTGTTATATTCTATTTGTTTCCTGACACTATAAGCTTAATTAAGTACAATCTTACCATACGGAGTAATTAACTTTTATTTTCCTGACACTTTTTTTTGGGAGAGGTCTTATGCAGTTTTTTTTTTTTTTTTAAATAAATTTGGTTACTTTGTATAAAAACAGGATATAATAATATAATCATACAACTATACAAGTATTGTTTGTTGCATTCGATATTTGTGACTCATAAAATCAAACAGGGTGAGCTACATGAAGATAAATTGATAGGTAAGGTTGTAAAGGACAACATATGTTAATTACGGAGTAGTAGTTTTTGATTCGAATCTAATAATATTCATTGCTGATAGTGTAATTTGAATGAGCACTAAAGTAACAACAACTAAAATTAGGGCATGTTCATATTTACTGAACTGAATTGAATTGAACTGATTGGAGCCGAACTGAACTGAGCTGAAATGAATGTTTCATGAGAGAAGGAAATTAGAAGTTGAATTGAACTGAATTGATTGGAGCTGAAGTAAACTAAACTGCAGTGATTGAAACTGAACAAATTTGAACTGAACTGAAATTAAGCTGAAGTGAACAAACCCTTAATCCGAACACCCAAAAATGAATATTATTAACATTAGTATTTACAAATCTACTTCACTGACAGAGTGAGACTTTAATTATTAGTTAAAGCATCAAACAATCACATATAATTAACACTCTTGAGTCTTGACGGTGGAATAGTTAAGGATCATGTGAATTTCAAGGGAAGCGGTGTTTTGATGTGTTTAGAATAAACTAATTGACTTTATTTATTTATTTATTTTATTACTATTATGAACTTATCGTATATAGTGATGTACTTTTTATTTATAGATATGCGTAAGGAATGGGTGACAAAGTATAGAAACGAGACTGAAAAGAACTTGCAAGATCACTAATTAATTATGATAAAAAAATATTAAGTCTACTAACTAAACATTAACCTTAACATGGTACTCTAATACGGAGTATTATAAAATTCCAAACTATTAAAGGCTCCCCAAAATTTCCACATGATGTGATGATTAAAAAGTCCTACTTATTTTTTTATTCAATTAAAGTTTACAAAAGTTAATTAGTTTATGAAAATAGCAAATTTAAATCAAGGTTATAACATGTTTGATAAAGAGGATTCAGATCAGGTATAGTTTTTTGACATAAAACATACATAAACTTTTTTAGTCGTTAAATACTCATAGCTTATTAATGTGAGTGTAAGCAGTCTCAAAACAGGCATATATATGTGAAAAGTGCTTCACAGACAAAGAAAATTAAGAGTATTACAAAATAATACCGAGTATATCACTTGTAGTTGAGGCCGCTTTTAAAATGTATTCATACTAAATATACAAAGGTTATATTGTAAGTTGTAAGTAGGATATTTTTAAATAAATAAAACACCATAAAGTTGAGTAATTTGATACAACTACGAAGATTGGTCAATTCTTTGGAAAAAAAAAAAGGAAGATTGGTCAAGAACAATGACTGAGACATAACACTCTCTTAACCTCTTGGTCCTCCTCACACGATGTATTAATGAGAAGATATTGAGGTTTTTCTTGCTTTCATAAATTTTTGCTAGTAGTTGTGACTATTAAATGTCTTTAATTCTAATAATTTGACATTGTTATTAGTGTGTGTAATTTTGTAAAAGTGAAATGGTCAAATGCACTTGATATTATTGTCCTTCAAAAAATAAAAATGCACTTGAAATTGAAGGACCTGTGGCACGAAAGCTGCCCTGAATTACTAATGTTGATGTGTGGATGAGGGCATAAGTCATTGTGAGAGGTTTATTGCCTATTGTGAGACTTTCATGTCTCTTACGGAGTAATCAATACGACTCATAAATTTTTTAACTACCAATTTAATTATATTACTAATATTTTTGTCTCCGACTTTAAGATCAGAAGTCATTTATACGGAGTAATAATTATGTCAATGAGATTCAAGAATGTTAATGAGGTAGGTTTAGATAGAGACACGACTCACATTTGCTCCATATAAGTGGGGATGGGTGAGATCGAATAGTACTCTAATGGATGTTGGGAAGAAGATAGGGATATTATAATTTTTTTCATAACATTATACTTCCTCCGTTTTCTTTTACTTGCAACACACCTTTTAGGCACGCAGTTTTAGGAGATAATTAGTGAGGGTAAACGAGCGATTTTATCAATATAATTTTTACACAAAGATTAGAATAGGGTTAAGTATCATTTGTAAAAATTATAATGAATAATTTATCCGTTTACATTACATAAACCCGACCTTAAAACACATGTCACAAGGCTGTGTTGCAAGAAACGGAGGAAGTAAAAGTTAGTAGAAAAATTCAAAAATTGGTCGGTCTAGGTTTGGATCGGTTTTACCGGTCTGATTCAAGTCCATTCCACTGAACCCCGGACTCGATAGCCGGACTGAGGGAGCCTCCCGTATTGGTCGTTCTAGTTCAATGCACAGTCTAACAAAGGGAGATGTTCAGATGTACAATATATACTGCGTATAATAAATTGCTCACATATGTCAGTAGGCTCAATGATCAGAAATTGTTACTCAAGTGAGTATATAATCTTAATTTGACCTTTAATTATAGAATCCCAAATTCACAATTAACTCTTGGGTGTCGTTTGGTTGCTATGGGAATTTATTTCCCATAGAAATTTGTATTTCATGGGAATTAAATTCCTACATCAAAATCATGGGAATTGTATAAAGTTGTCTGGTAGGCATGAGGGAAGTTGCAAATCATGGGAAATTTGACTTACCTAGGGGGATTAGGTAATTAACTTCCCATGTTTTGTGGATGTCACAATTCCCATGAATTTGTAATTTCCTTATTTACACTTTTTATTGTCAACCAAACAACTCGTGCATTTTTAAATTCCCATGATTTTTCAATTTCCCCGTCTTCTTTGTGTAACCAAACAACCATGATATACTACTAGTAGAGAGGGAAAAAATAGCAATGCATTAGTGCGTGGTGTCATATCGTGATGTGAAACTGTCAAAGGAGAATTGTGTCTCCACGACATTACTTTTTTTGTTTTTGGACACGGTTAGCGTTTTTCATTAGAATTAGAGGGAAAACTAAAATTCGTTTTAGCTTCATAATGCTACGGTCCTAAATTATTTGCCAATTGTCACCAATTGGCCGGCATGTAATGATAGATTTAGGAGAAAAAGAATGTAAAACTGCTTAACTTATACTCCGTGTCTCCGTATTATGTGATTCTATGAGTACATATAGTACTCCGTATATGAGTAAGCAATAGAATGCAACTAAATACATTTGAGCGTTTGACTAAGTACATTAGCTAAGAGATAGAAATATTTTTTACTATCATTTTAAAAAAGTAAATTAAGGGATTACATAATTTAACAATTAACACAAACATGTTCACCAAAAAAATAAAATCAATTAACACAAACATGCTAAACGAATTTTAAGAGTTGGAGTAAAATTTAAATGGATCTGAAATACTTCGTATATACCCGGTATATATAATTTGATTCAAATGTCAAAAAAGGGTTTATTTAAATTTTCATTGGAGTATAAGTACAAAGTATATGTCCACATGGTTTCAAAAAAAAAAAGTATATGACCATGTCCGGGCACAGGAAAAAGAAATGAAACACAGCACTCGACATAAGAAAGGAGCAAGAAGCCATGAACTCCGTATGTCATTTTGACTCCAAAAAAAAAAGAAAAAAAGAAAACAAAAACGTGTAGTTTCCAAAAAAAAAAATCTATGAAAAATCTTTATTTGAAAGTGATGAACCCAAACCTACCATTCTTCTTCATTCGTAGTTTGTAGCTTTGTACAATACTTTGTCCGTTCTTCTTCTAGTAACACGTCTTTTATAGGGTTTGTTAATACTCATAAGTAATCATATGAAGTATTGAATATAATTAATCGTCAATAAATAAATTACTTCGTATTATTTTCATAGTTTGTAAATGTTCTTTTTATTTGGAATCTAAAATACCATTTACAGCTTAAGAGAATCTTCTAAATTATTCCACATAATAAATATAAAATATAGCAAATGGGATTTTGTTTTGATTCATCTCAATTATTATTTTTTTTTAGAATACTGAGTATTCCCTCCGTCCATAAATTGCATTTCTACTTCTCTCTATTATGTGAGAAATAAATGTTAGAAGTAGAAATGTAATTTAGGTTTGGAGGGAGTACGAAATTTCAAACTCTTACAAAATACGAAGTACGGAGTATAATTTTCACAAATATGTACTTTGTGTATTGCAAAATTCTATATACTAATATACCGTATTTTGCAATATACCACGAGACAAATCTAACAATATTTCGCACAACAATTTTTGTTTGTCCAAATCACCAAAATTAACGAAAAATAAAAAGAGTCGTAAGAATGATAGAAGTACAAAAAAAACCTCTCGTTAAACCCTGATACCCCTACAAAAGAAGAAAAACGTAGGTAAGCCACTACACCTTGTTTCATGCATTTGGAAAATTATGAAATAAAATTGCCTTTTTCTGTGCCACTGTCACCCTACCCTCTTTCCTCCCTTCTTTGAATTAGCCGACAACACTGCTACAACACTACAACGAACATAGAGAGAGAGAGAGATTTTTAAAGTGAGATGAAACCCAAAAGACCCATTTTAATGCTCCTAATCTCTTTTCCCTTTTTCTTTTCTTTAAATTTTTTTTTTTTTCTTTTCGTCGTCTCCTAAATTTACATGCTTTTAATGACGATCACACAAATGATCAATGCAATTATAAGTCCGAAAAAAGCAACACAATTAGTGAAAATTAAATTGTACCAACTTAAAGTTAGCTTTGCTCTTCAATGCCCCTACTATCTTTCTAGCTACTTAAGTGGTTACTAGCACCACTCCCCTCCTTTTTTTTAGTTTGTTTAAGGTTAAATTGTTTATGAAGTTTGATCCCTATATCTCAGGGATATGACGTATTACTATGTCAGAATTGTTTGACAGTTCGAGTTCGGTTCGGTTTGAAATCGGTTCGCTATTAAATTGGGTCGGTTTGAAATCAATTTAAATGTTTCGCGGGTCGGTTTCAATTCGGTTTAAATAGTTATCGATTCGATTCGGTTTTGGTTTATTCTTGAACGGTTTTAATTCGATTCGGGTAGTAAACGGATCGGTGCAGACGGTTGCGGTTTGTTAATGGTTCAGTGTAAACGGTTTTTATTACGGTTCAAACAGTTTCGGGTTGGGAACGGTTTCGGGTTAGAAACAGTTCGGTTCTTTTTAGGTTCACTTTATAATTAGTTCGGTTCAGTTTATAACTGGTTCGGTTTTTTTCGGTTCAGTTTATAACTAGTAGGTTCTTTTTCGGTTCACTTTATAACTAGTTCGGTTCTTAAATGCTCGATCGATAGTAAACATGTGTGCATAATTAAATTTCATTTAAAACACATTTTTACTCGATTTTAATATTCTTTTTATAGTAAGCACTTTGTAGCCGATTCGTTTATAAGCGATCCGGTTCATAAACGATTCGGTTTACAAGCGGTTCGATTTATAAACGGTTTGGTTTATATACAGTTTGGTGCAAATGGGTTGCGGGTTGTTAACGGTTTTGTGTCAACGGTTTTATTCCCGTTTCAAACGGTTTCGGGTTGAAAGCGGTTTCGGGTTAGAAACATTTCGTTTCTTTTTCGGTTCGGTTTAGAACTAGTTCGGTTCATTAACGAGTTCGGTTCTTATACGGTGTAACGTTATTCGGATCGGTTTGGTTTAGGGTTCATTCACATACGGTTCAAGTTGGTTTTCAGTTTCAAAAAAATTGGTTTTTAATCAATTCGGTTCTCATTTGGGTCGGTTCGTTTCGGGCAGTTAAACGATTTTGGTTTGAAATTTGACAACATTTGGCGTATAAGTGATGCCACTACGTACTCCATCACCTCAATGTTAATAGTATGAAGCATTAAACATGTATATTTAGGGCTTGTTCTTATTGACTGAACTTAGCTGAACTAAACTGAACTTATTAGAGCTGAACTGAACTAAACCGAATTGAACTGAACTGAAATGAATATTTTATAAGAGAAGGAAATTAGGAGTTGAACTGAACGAACAAAATTGAAATGAATATTTTATAAGAAAAGGAAATTAGGAGCTGAACTAAACTGAACTAATTAGAGCTGAATTGAACTGAAAATAAACGTATTAGAACAGGCCCTTAGTAGTATATTTGTAGAAGTATTAGGTTTTTATTTTTCAATTTCTATGAATAGGGTATATATGCACTAGTAATCTCCTTATAACAGGAAAGACAGTTAAAAATTTGAAATTATATATATTTAAAGTTTTAAATCTCAAGGAAAGGTGTAAATATAAAAATAAAAATTCATTAAGTATACTAGTAAAAATAAAAACAAAACATTTAAAACAAAAACCACAACTTCTTAAAGAAGCTAAAAAAGCTTCTCTAAAGCTTCTTTAAAAAGCTAAAACCAAAAGCTTCTGAAAGAGGCTAGAGCAAACAATGGTGAACAAGGAGATGACAACCACCACCAAATCCTCGGGAGCTAAATTCAAAAGGTAACAAAGAAGCAATGGCCAACAAGTGACGACTAAGGTCTTGTTCTGATTTACTGAACTGAGCAAAACTAAATTGAACTGAAATGAAATGAATAGTTTATGAGGGAAGGAATTAGAAACTGAACTGACTAAAGTTAAACTGAACTAATTAAGCTGAAAAGAACAGACCATAAGGCCTTGGTCTCTTGGACTTATTTTGCAGTATTTCAACTTAATTTGGTTCAAACCACTTATGCGTAGATTATTCAATCTAAACTTACATGACTTAGGGTCTGTTCTGAAACGATTATTTTCAGTTCAGTTTAGCGCTAATAAGTTCAGTTCAGCTCCTATTTTCCTTCTCTTATAAAATATTTAGTTCAGTTTACTTCAGCTCTAATAAGTTCAGTTCAGTTCAACTGAGTTCAGTCAATGTAAACAGGCCCTTAATTGTGTTTAAAGATAAGTTAAGCCGTTAAGGTCAGAAAAATGAATTGAATTGACCTTGGATCAGATCGAACCCAAGATAACCAATATAATCTCTGCTTCTACAAAATTTGAAAATCGATCTGATCTTCAGACTAATTCGGTCCAAAGTCTCATAAAAAGTGATTTGAAGTTTTCAAAAAATATTCAAAATCCTTCTGCATCACACTATCTTACCATGTATGACGTGTTATAAACCAAAATAGACCATAAACATCATATTACACTGAACTTAGATCACACAAATATGCAATAATATTTTTTTGTTTGAATCGATATGCAATAATATTAATATACCTACATCAGTATAATACAATCCTCAACATATCTGGACTTAACCCAATATTCATTTTGAAAATGTACTTTACTAATTATACCAATAATACAAATATAAACATATAAAATTTGTTTTAAGTGGAATACCCCAGCTCATTTCTACTAGTCGTACTAGCTAGTAAGCACTGTACCAGCATACTCTATTCGTACAACAACCAAACTTTAATAATACAACCAAAAACATACATAAAAAATAAATAAAAATAACAATACTAGAAATTAAACAAAAGATATTTATAATTCATTCTTTACTTGGCCAAACTGTCCACATCTTACACTATTCATTTTCTCTCTCCTCCCTCACTCCCCTAGCCTATCCATCTATCTATACATAGTTACATACAAACCCTTCGAAAACTAACACCTAAAAAAATAAAACATAAAATAAAATAACAATTTAACTTGAATTGCATTTTCTATCTCCTCTTTAAACCGCCTCCCTCTTTTTTAGCTTGTGAGCTGCTCTCTACTCCACTTCTTAGCCACCTCTTCCTTACTTTCTCTCTCCTCTTTTTCTTCTCTCGTTCTTTTAATACCCTTCCATTTCAACAGATCTCTTTCAGTATTCACACTTTCTTACATTATGAACAAGCAAGATTTCTTAAAAACCCAGGTATATTTTTCATGATTTTCTACTTTTGTTTTTGTAATTTTTTTGTTCAAATAATTACAACTAATGTGTACTAATTAATGGGTTGTTTTTTTGTTTTGTAGAGTTGTGTTCTTAGAGTGAACATACACTGTGATGGCTGCAAGAGTAAAGTCAGAAAAATTCTCCAGAAAATTGATGGTAATTTCATTTTTTCTTAGATCTGGAATTACTGTATTTTTGTTACACTAGTTACATGAGCTTTTTTATTTTTTTTTTGGTATGCCAGTAAATATATAGTGTAACCTTGGTTATATTGTACTTTACTTTTATGTCTCGCAAATAATACCCTTTGTTGCAAGTAATAAGAAACGAGGTTGAATATGTTATAACAACGGTCTAATTAAGTTGGTTAATGGTTTTGTTCAGGGGTTTATAAAACAGAAATAAATTCAGAGCAAGGGAAGGTGACGGTAACAGGGAGTGTAGACCCAGAAGTATTAATCAAGAAACTTGAGAAAAATGGCAAGCATGCCGAGTTATGGGGCCCAGCGAAAGGCTCTAACAACAACAACAACTTCATGAATCAGTTTATGAATGTTAATAATCAGATGAAAAACTTCAATTTAGACGGGGGTAAAAATGGAAAAGACAACAACAAGGGTCAAAAAGGCGGTGGTGGTGGTGGAAAAGATCAGCACAAAGGCGGACAACAACATCAGCAACAACAACAACCTTCACAGCAACAAATGCAACATTTGCAGTTTATTCAGCAACTTCAGCAACAGCAACAGATGAAAGGAGTACAAGGTGCAAAAATGATGGCTGCTCCGCCTAAGGAGCAGCAGCAGAAGGCGGTGAAGTTTATGGCCCCACCTGAGGACGATTTCGATGACGAGTATGACGATGATGATGAGTTTAGTGATGAATATGACGAAGAATTTGAAGATGAGTTTGATGAGGATGATTTGGATGATGATGTTTATGGTGGAGGGCATCACCCGGTGAAGGGTGGAGCTGTTATGATGGGTAAGGATGGAAAAGGCGGGTTTAATGGCGCGGGTGGTGATAATAAGAAAGCGAAGAATGGTGGTGGTGGTGGAGGTGGAGGTGGGGATAATAAGAAGGGTAAAGATGGAAAGGGTGGTAAGAAGGAAGGTGGTGGGATGGCTAGTATGATTAAGGGTATGTTAGGGGGTGGTGGTGGAAATAGTGAGAAAAAGAAGGGTAATGATGGAAAGAAAGATGGTAAAAATGGTGGGGGTAATAACAAAGGAGGAGGTGGTAAAAGTGGTGAGCATGGTAAAAATGGTGGGGGTGGGGGTAAAAATGGAGGAGGAGGAGGAGGAGGGGGTGAGGGTAAAGTGGTAAAACATGTGACATTTGAGAGTAATAATAAAGGTGGTGGTAAAAATGGTGGTGGTGGTGGGGGTAAAAATGGAGGAGGGGGTAAAAAAGGGGGAGGCGGCGGGGGCGGTGGTGGTGGAGATGGGAATATGATGAGTATGGGGCAAAAGGGTAATTTCCCAATGGGTCAAATGGGAATGGGCCCGGCCGCGGCAGGGTTGCCAGCTTCTCACATGATGATGAATGGTGGTGGGCCCGGTGGTGGTGGGTATTATCAAGGGATGGGCCCAGGTCCAGGCCCAAGCCCAGCCCAATTTAATCCCCAGCAGCAGCAGTATATGGCAATGATGATGAACCAGCAGAGAATGAATGGCGGTGAGGGTTACGGGATGATGCCGCCTCAGGCGGCTCAGCCGATGAATATGATGTATGGAGGACGGCCACCGATGGGGCCGATGGGCTATGCACCTTCAATGGTTCCTCCTCCGGGGTACCATGACCCTTACACTTCCTATTTTAGTGATGAAAATACTGATAGTTGCAGTATTATGTAAATTCTTCTCTGTAATTTTTAATTTTGGTAATTTATTTTGAGGATATGTTTTTAACTAGGTTAGATTAATTAAAA
Organism: Chenopodium album; assembly: GCF_948465745.1. Taxonomy (NCBI): domain Eukaryota; kingdom Viridiplantae; phylum Streptophyta; class Magnoliopsida; order Caryophyllales; family Amaranthaceae; genus Chenopodium; species Chenopodium album. Next base: position 8,421,851 of record NC_137855.1, read on the forward strand.
ATCTAGTGTGTGTTTTTAGAGCCTAGTAATTTAGTTTCATGTGGGCTTTTTAAATTTTAATTTTATTTTGGGGTAATTTAGTATGAATGTAGTGCTTTTAGTTCAACTTGAAGAGTTGATAATGATAAGTGTCATTCTCGTGTAAGAAGAATAGGAAATGGAAGTTTTTGTTTATTGGTAATATATGGTACTCCCCACTAATCCACTTGAAATCTTTTATTGTGAATTTCATGTTACTTTCATTTTCATGTGTTATTATCTATATTGTCTTCATCAACTAGTTTTTGTCCAACTTTTGATGTCTTTGTCACATTTAGTGAGATTTATAACTTTGGTGAAGAGTTAATATCACGTTTTCATTTGTCTATAATAACATATCATTCCGTCCATCATTTGTGTAAAATTTCCGGGTTCATGAAATCATAAACATGATTGTATCTATTATCGTGACAACTAAATCTGAATGGAGCGTAGAATGATGAGTTTTGCCAAAATCCGTTTTGACTCTAATTAGGAGTGAATTTTACTATGCCGGATTATTATAATCCAACTATGCTTCTAAGCTGGTCCATCCAAAATTGAGTTTTGACCCAAAGATGAACTTTAAGTTGACAGGATGAGTTCTCCCAACTGAGTACTGAACACCTGATCTGGTCATGTGTGGTATTGACTTTTAGATTAACTACATTGCTTTTTTGACTAACGGACTGATTTGGGTGAATTTGGCGTGGTTACCAAATTTTATAAATTAAAGCTGTTTTTTTCGATTTTGTCACAACTAGTTTGTTTAACAATTAATGTATTCTGATTATTCAAATGCAATTTTATGGGCATTCATCATATGATAATGGTACTAGTACTATTAATGTTTCAATATTGCCACAACTTTAGGAGTGTGTAATCTAACAAAATAAGGTTTAGATTAACAAAATATATTCATATATCATATATGATAACTTGAATATGTTACATAGTAAGTTTTTAACTACATAGAAAAGTACCTAAAATAAAAACATCAAGTCAGTAAAATAGTAAATTTAATAATTGATAATACAGTATTCCTTTTTATAATTGGTGTTAAAAATCCAATTGACAAGATCAATAAGTTGTACTCGGAGTTTTTATTTTTAATAATCGACCGAATGAAATATCAAACCTCATCAACAATCCCTTTTCTCCAATTCAAGAAACCCAAATTGGAAGTTGCCGAGATTACCAAAAATTGGATTACTTTGTAGAAGAAGAATCAAGGAACACTCATTATTCACTCAAAAATTAGATTACTTTGAAGAGGAATAATCAAGGAACACTCATTATTCACTCAAAAGAAGCTGCTTTCCCTCAAAATTTCAAAGGAAGAACTTTACATAATTGCACATAATAATAACAGAAAAAAAATGTTCTAACAGATAATTTTCCAATTATACTATGTCCAAGAATGAATTTTTTGATGGCCAAAATTGAATATAACAAAAAGTTTCCCTTTTTATTCTTTATATACAAATATCTTAAAATACATAAAATGAAGTACTTAAGTACTTTGTATAAAATAATGTCAAAATTTGTACTAGAGACTAGGTATTTTTAATTAAATGTCAACTTGATATAATTTGGTGAAACAATTAATAGAGTATAATAAATTAAACCAACTAGAAGGATATAAAATATGAGAGGGGGGTGTTTGACAAGTGAGGGAGGGAGCAGGAAGTGATAAGGCACTGGCAATTGAAAGCTCCATATATGGCATTACGCAACTTGGGGGCACATGGAGAAGGGTCCCTTCTCTTTATGTTAGTACACCATTATATCAACAATATGTAACTCCTAAGCTAAACATATATGGTACCAATTATTGATAATTTGAGCTGGATTAGCTTCTTCAGTCCACTTTTTTCGATCGCAAAATCATACGATGTATGTAGATAGGGTTTACTCGATAATAAGTTGGAAGTTTTCGGATAGTTCGTAGCAATAAATAATGAGATGGAATAGAACTGATTATGAATGTGACCGTAAAAAGGGACAAGTGAATGGGCTTGACCGATCCAATCCGTTCATATTAGTGGGTGAGCGATGGCTAAGCTAGTTTAAAAACTTATATGCCTATTTTGTTGAGTCCCATTTATGTCACGTGTACAAGTGTGTTGTCCATGTCTTACATAAGTCGCATTAAATAATTAAGATCATAAGCGAAGAAGTAATAATTAACATATTGATTGCTAAAAAAAAACCCCACTCGTATAACACAAGCATAAATTGTTTGAAGTATTATTTAAAATTAAGAGACTTAATTTTGAATTTCCTATAAAAAAAAAAAAAAAAAAAAACCTTGTTTTAAGACATATTTATCCGTTACAAATAGGGTGTTATAAATGACCTTTCTTCCACTAGTGAATAGTGATCACTAATAGAGCACGTATACTTTAACTCAAACTAATGGTCTGTTCTCTTCAGATTATTTTCAGGTTAGTTCAGTTCAGTTCAGTTCTTAAGTTCCTTCTCCCATAAAATATTCAGTTCAGTTCAGTTCAGCTCTAATCAATTCAGTTCTTTTCAGCTCAGTTCAATCAATCAGAACAAGCTCTAACGTCACCATACCCAATTTGAGACTAAACCGTATTACATAGTACATGAAGATGAACAAATTGGTCCTATTTAATCATGAGTGCGTTAAAGGCCATTTAATACATCCTCCAAATTAATCATGATTTAAAATAAAGTTTTCTATAAGAATAGAAGATTCCTAAGGTGTCAATGCATAATTAAGCTTATGATTAAAGAATAAAAGATGTTTCAAACTTTTTATTATAACAAGAGGGATTTTTCTTACATATCCCTTTGTCGGAAAATATATCTTGGGGTTCCTTGTAAGAGCAAATTCAATGCATCATATGATATTCATTTGATTTTATTTCTCCTCTCTACAAAAATTACACGTTTCGTGATAATTGAACTTAGATACATAGAGTTCTTACAATCAATTATAAAAATGAAGTGGTATTACGTATTAGTCGAAATGGGGCAGGGAATTGAGAGATTTGCGGAGGTTAGGAAGCATTCAATGTTTTCGTTGGGAATGAGATGACATCTTAGATTAGACCTTAGCTTCTTCTAAAATGGACAAACATGCATGTAATATTGTAATTTTAGTTTGGGGGCTTTTGAACATTTTATCGACTTTGGAGACGTTTTTTTGTTCACTTCTCAACGTATCAGGTTTTCCATAAGGTATTTATGACCAACCTATTTATTCGGGTAGAGTTAATTTTAGACCTACGTATTATCTTCACAAATGAGTCATTCTTATATTATGATTATTATCTCCGTTTCACAATATGTGTATCTAAACTAATAATCAGATATATTATTCTATAAGAAAATCAACCATATACACGTGTTAATTATTTTGAAATAAAGGCGGTATTAGGGTACGTCAATTAATTCGTTGCTTAAATTTTGTTTTTCTAAGGATAGTAGGGCTGTAGGGGCCAATGTTCAACTCAACAAATTGAGTAGAATCCTAAACTAGGATGCTAAATGATCAAGATTTCTCAATATAGACATGTGACTTCAATTTTCCTCTCTTTCGTTGTAGGCGCCAACAATTAAGAATATTTTGCATGTGAAGATAATTTCATTTCATTTCTACTAAATTCTAAATCCTCTATTCATTACTTTGTGGGATTTGGAGGGGCTATTATCAATTAAACATATATAATTAAGCTTCAAGGGTAATTAAACCATCCATTTTAAATAATTATTAACGGTTACATAGTACTCGATCGTATTTTGTATCGTATAATCCTATTTGATCACGAATCTATGCTACCGTCCTGCCGATACTACTTCTTTCGTTCTAAACTTATGTATAAGGAGAGGAAGGCCCAACTTGAAATAACAAATGCATGCATTCATAGAGGAATATCAATTAATTAAATCATATTAAGACCTAATAATACGTAAACCTTAGGATAAAGTAACATTAGTTAGAGTCTATTCGCATTTACTTAATTTCAGTTTAGTTCAGTTCAGTTCAGCTCCAATCAGTTCAGTTCAATTCAGCTCCAATCAGTTCAGTTCAGTTCAGTTCAGTATATGTGAACAGGCCCTTAGAACTCCAATTGAAATATTGAAGTGATGTTATAGGCAAAAAATGGGATTAGTGGATTACTTTAATATAAATCCTGTATATTCCTAGATGACACAATTAGTAGCTCCATGTGGGCAAGTCCATCATATTATAGTAGCTAATACTTCGTTCAAGTAATTAATTGCATTTCAGAAGAAATATTTATCGTTCAATAATAAAGAGATGCACGTGCTACATGCCTATTATCATGTATGATTTGTGCGTAATTACACTCATAAATGTACAAGCAGCAGTCAATTATAGACCAATCTTATAGCTTAATAGGTTAATAGGCTGTTTCTTGTGTAAATTCCTTCATGCCGTATATCAAGATTTTAACTATAGTAACATGATCTTATTGTCACTATTAAAATCTTATAGAGATCTTCACTAGGGATTATATTATTCACTCGATTCAAGAGTTGCCTATCTATATATTTTTAGGAGTTTGGAAATATAATGGATTAATGGTCATGTACATAACGTTTTAAATTTGATTTTACCATATATGAGCTAGCTAAGCTAGGCTAAAAATCATCAACTTGAATTGGTCGTCTTACGGGTAATATGTATTACACACTCAATTGATGATGCAACTTAATCAATAACCTCATCAAATCAGTACCTGTTTCTCTTAATAATTTCTTAAAATTACTATAGATTTATTGACGGGTAACATTATAACTTATTAATTACTTCAGCTTTTTTGTGTATGTATTGTCAAAAGTTTAATCAAGAACCCCATACATACATTGTCAGTTCTCATTTGAATCGATACCCACATAAATTGTTTCGCATTTCAATATATATCACTAAAATCATTTGAATCTGTCACACCATCAACTAATGGTATGACATGTTACATTATTGAGCTACGAAAAAGTCACTAAAAATACGGAATAACCATTAACAAGCAATTGAGATACAAAGTACTATATTTGACCCTAATTTCCAAAAAGAAGGGGTACACAAAAACAAGAACAACTCCCACCTCATTGAATTTCTCCCCAAAAACGCATGCAATCTATCCCATACAACCTGAATATTCAAATGAGTTTCCTCAAGTTATTGTCGGAGGTATATATAAATATAATTCCATGCTTTTCAAACCATAGTGTATATTTTAATTATCAAAACTTTGAGACTTGTATAATTTTCGCGTCGTGGGGTGAATCGCATCTTAGTTGTACAATAGTACAAGAATCTACATTACCAAAAAAAGGTGCAATGCATATGAAAATTAATGATTACATGCGTTAAATTTATGAAATGAACAAAAAAAAAATAAAAAAAATCTAGACCCACCAATTTGATTGAAGAAATGTTAGTGTTAGGCATATTTCGCATTCTATTTCTACCGACCAAAGAGCCGTGTGATTGTCGTATAATATATGATAGATAGATGTAACTTTTATATGTAACTTTCATGATAATCTCTAATTTAATTAATGTATGTAACTTCCGCCATGAAATATGAGGCTTATGTTACATAAATTCATCATGAGAAGTTGTTGTACATTTGTGTGGTTAATTTTCATAGTGAGTCAAAGGTTTGAAAAAGTTATGTTGAATTGATAACTTTGTTTACATGTAATTATTAAGCACTTTGGTTGGAATTCCATTAGTGTCAACTACCAATTATTTTGACGCAATTGTTTTTTCTTACAAACACCTATAAAATATTTAATATTTAATCATTTTAATGTATACTAGTCAGCAAAACAAGAGGTTTAACATTTATTGGTGAGTCTTGGATTATGACTAAACTTGGACCAAAAATGTAAAAAAGGTGGTTCAAGGTTGGAACTATTGCGTTATTTTCCTCATGCGTTTAATAGAAAGAAAATAATAATTTATTTAAATATAATTTTCGAGTCTAAACTATCATTGCATATTTGGATATGTACAATGTATTATCATCACTTTGTTCTATTGAATATCCATATGATAATCGTTGCTCGTTACTAAAGATTGATGAGCTCGCTCAAATAGCCAAAGTTCAAATTAAACTCAACTTATACACTCCCTTCATATCTAAATAATTACATCACTTAGACCAATTAATGTGCCAATTCACAATTTGGCCTTTGACATCTTTAATTTCGTATTAATCAAATTTATAGAAATCGATATTATGAAGCTATACATTATGACGAATCTAACAGAATTTTACATAATCAAGTTGGTAAATAAACAAATCAATGTTACGACTTACGAGTAGTATGTAAATAAATAAGCAAAAGTCAAAGTGCATCACTATAGATAATGGAACAGTAGTGGTGAATCATGCGATGGATCTACTCAAAACGGATTTTTAAAATTTGGGCTCTACTTAACTTTATGGACTACGGAGGCTTAATTAGGCTAGCGTTTTGGGCTTCTGTACATTTGGGCTATATCGTATGGCAGGCTAGCAGCTTGTCATAAAATGAAAATGGAACAGTAGTGATGGGCTTTTGAGTATTGGGCCAATTGACTTTTTTTCTTCACCACTTAAAGGCCGACCATGCTTTCCAATTACTTCAACAGATTTTCGCAATGAACACTTCGGTTAATTAAATCCAGTTAAGCCGCTAGGATCATTAGGGTTCTTAACTAGTTCTTAAGGTTCCTAGTCTAATTTAATTTACCAAACACCATGTAAAATTCTAATTAGAACGCTCCACAAATTGTGGTGCTTACAAACCAAAGTTTATGGGATAGATGACTGGGTCATTACCGAGTCACTTTGTAAAAGGTCAAATGTGGATTGCAAGTTAATAGTGGGTGGGTCGATAGACAAGCAAGGTAATGAAAAGATGAGAGAAGTACGTACATATAGATTGTGACCGTAACTCAAAACTTATTGAATTTCCCCGTCCTTCAACAACCCTCACAAAGCAACTATGATTCTGAAAGACTATAAAAGGTTACTTGACTAGCTCATTTGGTTAAAGCGTCGAGATATACCTAATCTATATTAACTCAATGACAAAAAAAAATGAGAAAAAATTGATAATAAATACGAAGTATGGAATAGAATGATTATATGAAATTTTGATACCCATAAAGTACAAGTGTTGTGTCCATAGTAAACATAGTTGTGAGATGTGCCTCGAGATGGCTCCGCATTCCTTGGCTAGGCCCAACCCACGATTAATTCCACTCGCTACGTGTTGTGTTGAAATCTTTAAAAGGGTTGTCATGCGAAACCCAAAAGTTCATGTGCCATTGTATCGTGCTTGTGTGCTCAATCAAATTTAACTTAGTTTAGCATGCTTTTGTTGTGTCTCGAACTCTAGGTCATATTAAGCACATTCTCTCTAACTTTTCGATACAAAGCTTAACACTTACCTGTTACGTATAACACAATTACATAGCATTACAAAGATAAGTTCAAGTTTAGTATGAACATGGACAAGTATTAGAGAATGAATCCACATAATGTTTTCTTGTTAGTCAACACAATTACATTAATACTAAAAGTTAAATTCCCACAAATAATCACATACATTCAAATCCTTCTATTGATTAATGCTCATCTCAGCTGTAAAATTCTTACTTTAAATATACGATACATATTAGGTTGACCATTCCCCATATCTTATTGTGTTTTTAAAAAAAGTAACCCTCGCCTAATCGGCTAATCCACAGCACAAGACTAACAACACCATGCCATGATGAGTTTTTTTCACATTGGTTCGTATGTAATGGTCAAGTGCCATCCTTATTCCTTACTCATAGCTCAAACTCGACATTGATTTTTTTTTTTTTTTTTTTTTTTTTTTTTTTTTTTTTTTTTTTTTTTATTGTAATCAAACGCGTATAATCTAGCCAGAAGTCAGCTGTATCCCCACAAAAAACTCCCTGCAATCTCCACTGTAAACCCTTTACTCTAAAACAGTCAACTTCACCACTAAAAAAAGCAACCTTATTCTTCAAAACTCCATTTTTGGAGCTTCATCTCTAATGGCATGGCAATAATCTCTCTTCAAACCCTCCATTCTTCCACACTAACCCTCTTCCTTCTCCTCACTCTCCTCTTCTTCTTCCTCACAACCCCTTTTTCTCTCTCCTCCCCTTCTCACAGATCTCTCCTCTCTTCCCCCACCTCAAAACGCTGCTCAATCCTCTCCATTAATGGCGGATTCCTCAATTACCTCTCCCTCCATTCCTGCTTCTTCCCTTCCAACCCCATTTTCTCTCTCCTCATCCTCTTTCTCACCCTATTACTCCATTTTTACATCCTCATCAAAACTGCTCAAACTCGGTTTTCAATCATTGTAACTACCCTTTCTTCCCACCTTTCTCTCTCCCCTTCAATGGCTGCCGTTACGCTCTTAGCTCTCGGAAATGGCGCTCCCGATGTCTTCGCGTCTGTTGCCGCCGTTGCTGGCGGCGAAACTCGAACTGGGTTTGGGGCAATTTTGTCGGCGGGAACTTTTGTGTCGGCTTTTGTGGTGGGGTTTGTTGGGATCTATGCGGCGCCGTTTTGTGTTGATCCGTCGTCGTTTGTGAGGGATGTGTTGTTCTATTTGATGGCTGCGTTTCTTCTGTTTTATGTGTATTTAAGTGGGGAGTTGTATTTTTGGCAGGCTTTTGGATTTGTGGTGTTCTATTTGTTCTTTGTTGGGTTTGTTTTTTGGATGGATTTTGGAAGTGGGAGTAAGAAGATTGTTGATTTTGAAGCGCAGAAAAGTGTTGAGATGATGGATTCTGAAAAGGGTGATCATCATGTTCATGAAATTCATTCTGGGGTTTTTCCAAATTTAAAGAAGGTATATGATTTTGATTTTTTTTTTTAAAACTTTATATTGCTTCTTTTGATTGAACTGGAATGAACTTTGATTGTTTGAACTCACATTTTATTCACCTGAAATATTTGTATGTAGATGATTTTGCAACATTTGTTTGAGACGAAGGTAGAGTTTGGTTTGCTGAGTTGTTGATAGATATTATGCATGATTGAGTTGATTCTGTTATTTGCCTGATCAAGTATTGGTGGTGAACTTGCAAACATAGTTTAATACATTAATATTATGCTGCTGCTTTGCTTTGAGGTGGGATTCCTTTCCATTTCCTTTGGAAAATGGATGGGTGTATGGAGAGGAAATATATGGATGGTGGTGGACAGCGTGGAATGGTGGTAGGGGAGGGGTGGTTGTTTCAGCAGTTGGTTGGTTTCTGATTGTAAAGATGCATATATTGGCTTATTTTGGCTGCTAGTTTTAGAACTAACTATGTAGCATAGCAAATAGTGTTGATTTGGTCTTTGTTGTTAGGGATTCTGGTTTACACGAGTCAGGGCAACTAGTGAGTGTGCTATATGGAATAGCGTAGCTAGTAGAGTAGTTTACTGGGTTCATATGATGCAAGTATGTGTATCAGAATAAAAGGCCAAAAATCATTTTGGTTTTTAAGGCTTCAAGCTATAGTATATGTCTGATTTATATGTATGTAGATGATTTTTGCAACATTTGACTGAGAAGAAGCTTGAGTTTGGTTTGTTTAGTCTTTAGTGTTGATATATTGTGTAAGATTGGGTTTATTGTGTTATCAGTGGTTAGCTTGCAAATATAATCTAATATGCTACTGTTTACTTTGCTTTGAGGCGGGATCCTTTGCATTTGGATCGTCCATTTCGTAGAAGAAAGGTTGAGGATGCATGAAGGGTAAAATATATCTGGGGGGATAGGGGTTAGGGGAGTGACTGTTTCAGCAATCGGTTGGTTTCTGAATTTAAAGATGCATGTATTGGTTTGTTTTGCTTGCTAGTTATAGAGCTATGTAGTACAGTGAATAGTGTTGATTTGCTCTTTGTTGTTTGGGATTCTGGTTTAGAAACAGGACAACCAACTAGTGAGTGTGCTATATGGAATAGCATAGCCAGTACAGTAGTTTACCGGGTTTATAGACCACAAGTATGTGAATAAGAATAAAAAGTAAATAACTGATGTGTTCTTCGAGGCTTCAAGCTATAATAGCTGTTTTATTTCTAGATAGGAACCCTGCCAATTTGGTGTATGGCTTGCAGTTCGCAAAAATAAGAATGCTGCTTTGAGGATTTATGGAGTCATAAGATTAGAAATGGTGGGGTGAAAACTTTCTTTTTGTTCATTGGATATTCTCTTCACTTGGTACTTTCCTATTTCGTGGGTTGCTACCATCTCTTGTCATGTAGACTAAGATTGGAATACTACTTGTTATGATGATAAATTGAGATGACTGATGACCATCTAATCTGATTCTGGTTAACCAAAATCTGGCCTGAAGGCCGTAACCATATGATTTTATTTTATACTTGCAATGATTTTTATCAATAATAATCGTTTTTATTGCTTGAATCAAGTTCCCTTACCTAGTTGTTTATACCTTGAATAAGTTTATTCAAATGATTTGCAAATTAAACCTTTTGATTCTAAATCACAAAGCAGAAAGGAGGAAATCATGGGGAACATCAGATGGATTAATGGTCTCACAAATAAAATTTAGGGATTGCAGTATCCACTGGATGCCGTGGATTCATTTTGCTTACTCCAGTAGCATTACCTTGAGTTGACTAAGCGCTTATTTTTTAACTTTAGATTAGGGATATACAAAGGTGTAATTATTTAAGAGTGAAGAGCCAAAGCACACTAGGTGGACAAATGTGTTCAATGGTTTCAAAGCATTCCACAAGCATTGTTGGGGATATTACTCAACAAATGCAATTTTGAAATCCACTGTAAAAATAACAGCTTTAAAATGTTTCTTTTTGTTGCTTCAGCTTGGTGGAAACAGAATACTTATTATGTTAGAAGTAGAGAACAAACTAACTAGAATGATTGTTAGAATGCCTTCAAGGTTGATAAAATGTATGGATCAAATATTGTTGCGGTGTAGATACAATTGTTGCATGTAAATTGTGCTGCTTTTATCCAAAATGATGACATGTATGATTTTGCATAAAGTGTTTTGAAAGAAAGTGCAAGCTTTTTTTCTTCAGTTTTCGCATATTGTGCGTGATTTGATTGCATTTGTTTTTTGCTTGACTAAAAGATATCATGTCGCTGCTGCTTGCTTTACTTTGGCAGTTGTTTGTTTCCTTATTGTAAAGATGCAAACATTAGCTTGTTCCACAATAGCTTATATTGAATATTATAGTACCTCCTATGAGCCATCCTTGGAATGATTAGAATCTTAACCTCAAATAGATCTTGCTCTGCCTGTTTCCTGGCATCTGTTTGGGACTAGAGCAACTTGTAAGCATGTTATAGCTTTGAGTGATTACCAGGTTCATAGTAAGTAAAGTTGGTGTGTTTATGAAGGCTAAACAGCTGCTTAATTTTAAATTTTTAACTGGATAGAGAACCTGGTAGATATTCACACCACTGGACTCTGGTACAAACAAAAAAATCAAGATGAGGAGAGGGGTGTCAGAAATATCAGAACGTCTAGGGAATCCTTGTACTTATAGTGGAGTGAAAACTCTGTTCTTGTTGAGTTGATAGTATCATCTGCTACACTCAGATTTAATTGGCTTGTTAATATTTTCTATCTACTAAAGTATAGATACAATTTACACTTCTAGTTACCAGTCTTATGTAATGATCTGTCTTCAGGGAGGGGTATTATGGGTAGTTTAGTTTGTTAGTAGTGATCAATGCAGTACATAAGAAGGGTAAATAGGCAATAAACTAAGAGATGCCACCTGTGCACATGAGACAAAAAAACTCAGTCTAGAATAATCCTAGGGAGGGAGAATGTAATTATAAAAAGGGAAGAGAGAGATTGAGAAAGGAGGAGAATTCTGTGTTGGAAAAGCTAGAGAATTATGGCCTCAAGCCATTATTAGAGATTGATAGCCTCAAGCTATTTAGAGCATAAAGCTATTAACCCTATTGTTTTGTAACCCTTCCACCATTATCTATTAATATCAAAGCTTCAATCTTTTGTTGAAATCAGAAATTCTTGCTGTTATTTTGGTTTTGCTGTGTGACTGATCTGAATCCATTGCATATTACCATGCAAAAGCTGAGATGGGTGATGACCACAGAATCTGATTCAGGAGAATGGAAGTCTGTCCTCTAAGGTTAGAAGATGGGATAAGTGTTGAGTGCTGAAAAGTAGCTACATATTGGGTTTTGTAGGTCAATTAATGTGCTTAAGTCAAGACCATGGCTTCGGAAATACACAGTACTTGGGAAAAGTTGGTATATCTGGTTCACTGGATACGTAATGGAAGGAGCCATAGTTTAAAGACAGAAAGTATCATTTGTATCAACATTTTGTGAGAAAGGCCCTTTCATAAAAAAAGTGGCAAATTGGGACCTTTTTTGATTTTTGATTTTTGATTTTTTTTTTTTTTTGGTGAAAAGGGACCTTTAGCCGGATTATGAGCTTTGACTTTGTTTTCCGGCTTTGACTTCACATGATATTGGTTTTTGCCTTGTAAAATTCCTCACCTCCCCAACCTCCATGTCCACTGTCATCCCACCACTAGCCCACCCCCAACCTCCCTTCACAACCACACCAAAACCCAACCCCACCTCTTCTACCTTCTTACCTTTACTCCCTCTTCCTCATCTGAATCCACCAGCAGCTGCTCCATCACTCCATTTAGTACTAATTGTCGCTGCCCCAACAGAACCCATGACCTCCACACATATTCAAGCACCACCCACAAGCACCCTTCCCATTTTCCCCTCTCTCTAGTAACTCTTTCTTTTCTCATCTATTTGAACACATCACCGTAACCACCATATATGGACCTAACACCTACTGGCGACCCGCCACTGCCAAGCTGCCATCCATGCAACTCTCCTATTCCCTCTCCTCATTATCCACATTTGGATGTAATTTTAAGCATTTTGCATATTACACTTGCAATTCATCATTGAAAAGAGGAGTTGATTTTATTTGGTTTGTGGTGACTGGTGAGTTTTAATGGTACAGAGTAAGAAGTTGGAAGAGATGATGGTGATGAGAGGGGAAAGATTTGGATAGATGGTGGCGGGTTGGTGGTGGGATGGTGGGTGTAAAGGTTGAGGAGGAGAAATGACAAAACTGGAGGTAAAATTCAAGTCACGTGATGGTCAACGTTGGAATATGACGGTCAAAGGTTGGAATCCGGCAAAAGGCCTCCATTTACAGCAAAATTTTCATTTAAGTTCTTAATTTGCCACCTATTATTTATTTATTTTTTCTATAATTTTAATGAAGGACCTTTCTCACAAAAGTTTGAGGTCCTTAACAAATTTTCATAGTTTAAATAGGAATCCACCATCTGAAGTACTTGTATGAGCATACTTTTAAAATACTTTGTCGTTTGCCCTCAATGTTATCTCAATGCAATGCGGTTGATGCATGGAATTGATGTGTACGATTGTGTTTCTTTGATATTTTGCAAAGAATGTGATTGCGAAGTACCAAGAATGTGATTGCGAAGTACCCCCCCCCCCCCCCCCCCCCCCCCCTCCTCTTTTAATTTGTAAGGTTGACTGTTGGTGAGTCAGTTTATAATTGTCATCTTTGTCCTTATCAACTCTTTCTATTTGTTTGAACTAGCTTCGTTATTTAATACCAATTTTCTCTCTGTTATGCTTAGATCTCAAAGATATGGGAGGCTCCAGTCTCTCTGCTTCTGAAGCTGACTATTCCCCAGACTTCGCCATCCGAGTGGAGCCGGTTTTACCAGTCAGCTAATATTGCTCTTTGTCCACTTGCGCTTCTTTACTCTTGCAAATCATTTATGCCCATGTCACATCCTGTTATATTTTTGATTCCACATATGCATCTTCCTCTATGGTTAGTGGTACTCTTCTCAAGCTCTTCTCTTGCAATACTCCACTACATTGTTGAAAAGGAACCTCCCAAGACCGAGCAAATCCATGTTGTGCTAGTTGCATTTGTGATGAGTGTCTTCTGGATATCCAATGTAGCTGGAGAACTACTCAACTGTCTAGGAGCATTAGGGAAGATTCTGAATTTGCCACCCTCAATTCTTGGGCTAACAGTGCTTGCATGGGGGAACTCAGTTGGCGATCTTGTTGCTGATGTGGCAGTTGCTAAAGCAGGCCAGCCTGCATTGGCCATGGCTGGATGCTTTGCAGGCCCAATGTTTAACATGCTTATTGGGCTTGGCACGGCTTTAATGATACAGACAGCCAAGTTCTATCCTGAACCATATGTGCTCCATTTCCATGTCAGCATTGTGATAGCATTTGTATTTTTATTTTTGAGCTTGATGGGATCACTCCTAGTTGTGACTTGGTCAAGATTCCGGGTTCCAAGGTTCTGGGGTTTCTGTCTTGTTGGCCTCTATGTTCTCTTCATCTTTGTGAGCCTTGTCATAGCCAAGTTTACTGCCTGATCAACTTACAAAGACCACTTGGATGATACAGGGGGCCAAATATTCTTATTTCCTAAACTTGCTAGTGCCAGGTTAGGCACTAGGCAGTAATATGGGGTGTAGTGATAACTCTGATGATTAATCAGTTTCCATTATACGCTCTTTGTTTGTGCATAGTCTGCTATCAGAGTTTGGAGCAATAGAGAAGCAAGGTCACTGGTTTTAGCCTTTATCAGATTCGAAGAGAATCAAGATCACAGGCTGATATCTTCTTCCACTGCAGAGTGATTGATCTGTGGAATATATTGATGCCCGATTGCTCGCTTATAAGAGTATAAGGGCTTCCTTCCTTCCTGGTATTTTGTTGGAGCTCAGATGATGTTAACTGTCAGTAAAATACACTGTATATTACACGACCAGAGGTGATTCTTTTGGGATGTAAACTGCCACGACTATGTAAAGGTTTGCTCGGATTGGGGACAATGGAGTGGATAGTAATATTGGGCTGTCCAGAAGGTGGGGGGTGCGTAAGGGTGTGAGTTCTGGCTCATTTTTGTTGGCCGGAACGGGGGATTAATGCCTGGGAATTGTCATCTATTTCCTCACTGTAACTGTAAAACTATACTTTTGATTTCTGAAATGAAATCTTTTCTCAGAGGTCAAGATATTGAGACTTATCCAGAGTCCAGACCTCTTATACCCTTGTTGCATGACCTAATTATACTTAAACCCGTTTGCTTAACCTATTTGCATTCTAACTGTCCCCTATTAGTTCCCTAACTAATATTGTCTTATAGTTTATCTCCAACTGTAAAGTGTATTCCAACTGTTGCGATTCTTCAATGATTAATCAGTTGGAGTGCCACCAATCTATTTGTGGAAGTAAAAGAAGCTAGGTTGCTTTGATACCCATATGAATGGTCATGAATTAAAGTCATCGGTTGGAAAAGACATTGATTCCAACTGGAGTTATATTACTAGCTGATCATGCTGTACTAGGAGTACTAGATATCCTCTTTTGAAAATTCTCCTAAGTTTTATTTTGGCCTGAACAACATATCGACTGATACTCCCTTTATCTCATAATATAGTGGCTATTTAAAATAATTTGAATACTGATGGTCAATATTTTAAAAGGAATGTTTTGAAAACCTTTCAAATGAATACTAATATTATGAGATGGAGGGAAGAGTATCGAAGAAGGGGTTAAAAAAGAAATTGGCAATGTTGAAGGAGCAAATGCACGTGAGTCTTCTCATATTTATAAGCTTACCTTCTCGAGTACTTGGTTTTTTACTTTAAACCACCCAATTTATTTGTTTAAAACTCTAAATAAATCACCCTAGAGATTTCAAGGATTGGCTAATTTTTAATTTTGTAATTTTGTAATTTATTTGTAATTTTGTATGTAAGGATTGTTAGGTGTGTTGTTTCATTCCTAATTAAGGTTTAGGTTTTACACATGGTTAACTACAAACAAATATTGTACATAAAAACCGGCGGGATTAATGAGATGGTGTGACCAATGTTGTGACTTTGTAATGATTTCTACCGAAATTTATTTAGAATTTGGCAAAAACAGATTTAAACTGAATACGTAAGAAACAATTATTATTTCTATTTTGTCACTATTATCAAACTTAATAAATCGCCTATATGATTAGATTACTCGAAAGTGATAGTATTTTTCCCAACCAAAAACTTTAACAATTGCATTCTTCAAATTTCAACATTACCTAAAATAAATATCATCATGAATAAACCAATCAAGAAAGTACATGACTTCATCCTTAATGATAGATTGATAACCTACCTAGATTTTATATTACATTATTATTTTAGGGGGTGGAGGTGGCAAATGCTTTCAATTTTTTTTTTTAGTTGGTAAAGTGAGAGTAGGACACATAATTTGTGACATGAAAGAAAAAGACAATTTTCATTTAATTTAAACCAAAGTTTAATTTAATTTGATTATTTAATTATTTATTATTCCATTTCCTAAAAGGGTAAAATAGTCAATGCAAAAAAGCTTCCCAATTTTTATTCAAACAAAATATAAAACCCTTCTATTTCTGACATTGCTAAGTCAGAACAGAATCAAACTCTCTTTCATTTCTTTCTTTTCTCTCAGCTTTGATCAAACAGAAAAAAAAAACCGAAGTAAAAAAAAAAAAAAATTATATAAATAAATTAGAAAAACAACAGAGAAGATTCATTTGTTTGCAGCTGCCCGTTGTTCTTCAAACCTCTGCAAGTGTACTTTCTCTCTCCTCATTTCTTTGATTTTTTATTTTCTGGGTTTTCCCAAATCAAATCAAAACCCTAAATTTAGAAAAAAGAAACGATTTTTTTTTTTTTTTATTTATTTTTTTCAAAGATTTGATTTTTATTACATATCCCCACCTTCCCAAATCATGGGATCAATGTTAATTTTATTTTCTGATTTTAATTCTAGGCACCCTTTAAATTTTTATTTCATGCAATTTTTTTTCTTTCAATTTTCTATGTAATTAATGGTATTTTTTTTGATCGGTTGAATTGGTGTTCTTGTTTCTTATTTCAGGTGGTGGCGTACTAGACTACTAGTAGAAGGAAATTACTGGGAATTTAATACTTTTCATTAATTAAGGTAATTTGGTTTTTTTAATTTCTCTGTTTTAATTTTGCATGGATATAGATTTGCATGTAATTTTATTGGATTGTAATTTTATGGTGATTATAATTTCGAATTTTAGACCCTATAATTTTGGTGTAATTGATTCATGGCAAACTTAATTTGTTGCAAATTTCGGCTATTCGAAATCGAAAAAGATGTTTGATTATGTGAGTTTAATCAATTTCAACGCTTTATATGAGTAACAACTCAAATTCCCAGAATGTAAATTGATGTTTGCTGGTCATATAGTTCAATTTTCATTCGTTTTATGTCTATTTTCGACTGTTTCGATATCTCTCCCCTTGTGTTTTCTTGTCAAATTAAGGTTAAATCAGCTTTTATTGAATAAAATCCTTTTTCCTTGTATGTTTAATGCTCAGTAAACGTGTTTAAGTATGTGTAAGCTGGGGGGTTTCTATGGACCACCTTCATGAGATGTCTAATAATTCCAAACTAACATTTGCCTTTGTCTCTGTCTTTCTATACAACTAGTTACAACAAAACTGCTCCTATGTATGTTTTGTTTTCGTGTTTTTGGCGTCGTCTAGGGTATATGTGGAGTACTTTTTTGTAATGTCTGTAGTGATTATTTTTGTGACCTAATTTGGTATGCCCCAATAATATCTTGCGTCTAACGGTCCAATTTAACTTACATTGTCTTTGAAATCTGTAACGTTCACTTGTTTGGTTTGTTTGTAGTATGGAAATCTGTGAGAACATTAGAGTTTTAATTCAGTTAAGATATTCATTAGCTTGATTTCCTGCCTTTTTTCAATCACTTTTGAAGTAAAAACTATGGAAAACAAAAACTGGCAAAGTACGGAGTATAATAGAAGGTCTACGGTACTCAAACTTGCTCAGTTTTACTTATCCATAATTTATCTTCTCAGCACCCAAATTTTGTGAAACTAAAAAATTCTCGGAATTTTTCACTTTCACATTGATTTCCTTATTAATGCTTGGCGCTCCCAAACACACTGTTGAATATTAGCCCACTCAAATTATATATTCTTCTTTTTTTTAACTTCTTCCAAATTTGAAACTTTAATAAGAAAATTTGAGAACTGGATATATTTTCTAAAATAACCATAATGTTTGTAAGGAAAGTTAAGGTACATATTCAATAACAAAAAAAAAAAAAAAAAAAAAAAAAAGAGAAAGAAAGTGTACACATTGATTGACTGTTTTGGGGGAGTGATGGCTACATTTTTGGATAGTTGGGGAAGTCACAAAGTACACCATAGTTGTAGGAAGAAAAGTGAATAATCTTTGAGCACGAGTAATTGAAATGCATTTTGGGATGTTGAGAGACAGAAGACAGAACTGAAGTGGGTTTTTAGCACTATATAGAAAAAAAAAGCCCTTAGCTATAAGTTGGATGAGTGTCTAATTAGTTTTGTTGTAACTATCAAGTTTAGTACAGCTTCAAGCAAGGTTGTTGAAGCAGTAATTTTCTCTTGGGCGAAA
The DNA here is from genome assembly GCF_948465745.1 of Chenopodium album. Classification (NCBI taxonomy): domain Eukaryota; kingdom Viridiplantae; phylum Streptophyta; class Magnoliopsida; order Caryophyllales; family Amaranthaceae; genus Chenopodium; species Chenopodium album. The sequence goes on from NC_137855.1 coordinate 8,440,412, forward strand.
AAGAAAAAAGAGGGTATTGCACAACATTATTGTGAGTAATTTGATCACTTGGACATCTGAGGTTGGAAAAATATGTTTTGGATAAGTACCTTTGGGCAATAATAGATCTTGAACTCTACAAAGTTATATAATAATCTATGCTTTCCATGTAGGTTATTTTTGTTTGTTTTCTTTTGAGCCAGGTTCCCACTTTGTTTAGATGTATTGTGTACTTCAACCTTGCCTTATGAGAATGCATTTGGATTGTCTTTCATGGATTTTTGCTCATAGTCATGTAATCAGGATTCCAGTTTTTTTAGCCATTTTTAGATCACATATTCACATATGAGATTGTAAATTTTTAGATTGAGGGTACCTTGAAGTGTTGAAGGGTGAAGCATGCAATTGGATTTGTTTGCTGAAGAAGCTTCTTTTGATCATTATTGTAATATTCCAGTTGAAGTGCCTTGTGGAGCCTTGACTGTTATGAATTGATTTTATACTGTTAAATTGTTAATCTCAGATTTGCCTAGTGTCTTCATGACAACTCTTTCTGAAAGGATAATGATGCAGTCAATCAAACAAATAGAAAGGTGAAATAATTATGATTTGTGTATGGAAGGAAAATATGTTATGACATAGTGTTCTTGATGATATTGGATTACTGGATCTTCGAGGTTGTATTTCTAGTTTTCTAGATATTTTAAAGAACTCAAAGGGACAATTGGATTAAGATGATGAAGATGAATCTACCTTGGTGCTTCTCCATGATATCCTGGAACTGTTGGCAGCAATTTTAGTTGCTCCATATGTAGGGTTTGGGAGTAGGGGAGCCATACATGGTACACGTTCTTTGCCACATGACTCTATTCTTTTCTATGGGATGTAGCTGTGGTGAAGATAACTTGTTAATGAGTTATTTGTATTTATGCCTTTTCTCAAGATACTATATCTTGTTAATTTTTGGAGTAACTTAATTACTTGATAAACGTATGAACTTTGAATTTTACATATCTTTAAGTTCTTTACATCTATGTATTAGGATGTGTTCCCCTTTCTAGGATTATGAACCATAACATGAACTGATTAAACGGCATGTAGTGATATCATGTTTACTTTGGAGTATTTGAGTAAATTGGCGCTATAGAAAACTTACAAAGCAGTATTTCTAGAAAAAGTGACAGATGTCTGATTCCCAAAAGCCTGAATAAAATCTAATGCTGCTCTGAATGTGTTGCTCTTTATTGCAATATTGCTATAGTAAATTTCTCCTTTCCTTTAACAATACGACAACCACCAGACAGCGAACTTTCTCAACAGTGTATCTTAATTGTCTCTCAAAGATGTGAGACACTTGAGTGGGTGGTAAGAGTGTTAGACTACTATATTTGATAATTAGGATGGACTTTAAGTATATGTCTTGTAGAAAGTGTAACAGCCCATGAATGTAATTAGAGCTAGAAACCTGGTAAGTGAACTTGGATATGCCGGTGGATTGTCATATGGCTTATGCTTTAGTGAACCTTTTCATTTGGATTTATTACTATTAATACTGCATTACTGCCAGTTTTCCGGATTTGTTGCATTAATTTATGGGATATTACTTGATTAGAGTTGCCTCTGGTTCAAGGCAATATTAGAGGTTTGGTGGGTTCTAAACTTACTATAGCTTCAACTTGAAAACACCAAGAAGCTTGCTAATTATATTGCATTGTGGTTGGTAAAGGGAATGCTGGAGGAGGTGGTTTTTTCAATTCAAATCATAAATTTACCTTTCCTTTTATTCATTACCCCTGGTTTGCTTGTTAGCCGACCTATCTACGGCTCAAGCTCTAGATTATACTTTCACGGATATGCTATTTATAGTGCATTATCTTTATTAAGTTATTGTTTGACGGAAATTCAATTATATTAGTCTTAATTATACTTCCCTAATTCATGACTTGTTTTATTAAGGTTCACCGTATGGGCCGATGTAGGCTTGTTTTCTGGGCCGTGAGAGTAGAAACGTAGAATTTGGACCAAACCCATTTTCCCACCAACTAGCTGGCATTTTGATCGATCATTCACTGTCTTTCGTAGGTTTTGTGTTATATTATGTATTTTGCAGCCGCAGTTTTGTAGAGAGATTTAGCTTTCATGAGCTCTGTTAAAAAGTTTGCTTTCATAATGCCTAGGTGTGCTGTCTCATTTCTTGTTTATCTGTTAAGTGTTGTGTTATCATACTTTGTTTTGTTTGAATTGAATTTCTAATGTTATCTTTGGGTGCTTCACCATGATGCAATCACATGTCCAGTTTGTTCAGCCATTTGACTTTTAATCTCTTCATCTTGCATGCGTTGACTACATTTCTATAATTCTTTATGAAGATTCTTTGTTCCTTGATTTGCTACACTGACACTTGTCGGGATAAAATTTGATAGATTACACAAGGGCATGGGAATTAAAATTTATTGACATTTCTCATTTATGATGCTATCATTGGAATTTTGTGATTCAGCTTTGAATTGTAGAGATATTATATGCCATGTTTACAAATACTTAAATTGGCTAAATATATTGACTAATTTTGAGATAAAATCATCCTGAATTTTTTTGGATAGTGTCTGCTAAGAAATCGGGTGTTTTATCATAAAACTGTGTGAAGCAGACCTGTTGATTACGAATACCATATTGCTGGGAAATTTTGATCAGTTGTTATTCTGGTTCCTGTTATTGTTTTTTTCTTGGAACTCTATGAAACTCTCTGTGATCTTTAGTGTACAAATACCTAATATGATTTGTAGTAAAGTTTCAATTAAATGATATTTGTTTCTTTGTGATTATTCCAGAATGGACCAGCAAGGGCATGGTCAAGCTCCGGTAGTAGGAACAGTGAGTGGTGCCGGTCAGGTTCCATATGGTGGTGCATACCAACCAAATCAAGTTACTGGGGCACCTGTCCATGGTTCTGCACAACCCTCTGGGGCACAGATGGCTCAGCACCAGCTTGCTTACCAGCAGATTCATCACCAGCAGCAGCAGCAGCTACAACAACAACTCCAGTCCTTCTGGCAGAATCAGTACCAGGATATTGAGAAGGTCACAGATTTTAAGAACCACAGCCTTCCCCTGGCAAGGATCAAGAAGATCATGAAGGCTGATGAGGATGTCCGGATGATCTCAGCTGAGGCTCCTGTTGTGTTTGCACGGGCGTGTGAGATGTTCATACTTGAGCTGACCCTGCGATCATGGAACCACACTGAGGAGAACAAGAGGAGGACCTTACAGAAGAATGACATCGCAGCAGCGATCACAAGAACCGACATCTTTGACTTCTTGGTAGACATTGTGCCAAGGGAGGATTTGAAGGATGATGTGCTTGCTACTCTCCCAAGAGGAACAGGCATGCCTGTTGCTGGCCCTGCAGATGCACTTCCCTACTACTATATGCCGCCGGCACAAAACCCAGCTCAGGCTGGACCTCCAGGTGTGATGATGGGAAATCCTAATGCATATGCCGCACAGTCTCAGCCATACATGGGTCAGCCAATGTGGCCTCAGCAACCACCTCAGCGACAGCAATCTTCTTCTGATGCTTAGCATCCTTCAATGTAAAGGTAGGTGTGTACCTTATGGTTTTTCCTAATTCAATAGCAAATTGTCCAACTGTTGACTCGCACATAGCTGGATGCTTGACGACTGAAAGATGGAAGAAATTTTAAAGGTTCATTCTGTGTTCACAACGTTAACCATCAAGTAGGGAATTTTATTTAATTATTTATTTATTTTATCAGGATCTTTGATCGAAAACCATCAACTGTAGAAATTTATGAAGTGTCCTTTTTGAGTTTATCTGCTTGCAAATGACTAAGAACGACGTTCAAAAATTGACACTGAAATTGGTCATTTAATTGTTAATGGCACTTAAGATTGGTGGTCAAAGGGCTATGCTGTGAAAACTGTTTAAGCTGTAGCCTTTTGACTGCAAGTTTCCACTTTATAAAGTAATCCTTCATAACTGGGGTGTTGATTTGTATTTGGAGATCCTATTTGAAGGTGGGTTTTTTTTTTTTTTTTTTTTTTTTTTTTCTATAGCTGTCCAACTCAGTAACTCACTAACTAGGCAAATTCATTTGTAATTTTATATTAGATGTTTATTTCCCTTATTTATAAGCAGAAGTCACCCCATGTCTTGTAACAAATCATTGGTGTCTTATCGTATACCTGTTTACCCTTAATTTATTGAAATTCATTTGCAATAAGAGCCAATTTTTTTTTTTTGTATCCCACGCCTAGCTTGGCTGAAGTGATACAATCTCCCCGCCCTCTCCTTCCTTCCCCCTCTCACATTCCTTTCCCTGGCCAGTTGAACTGTCTTTCACTATGTTAATACTTGTTAAATTTGTCTAACTGATTGATTTTTCTTTCAAATATGTGAAATTCTAACTAGACTATTCTTCTAACTGGTTCTTAGCAGATGGGAATGAGGACGCGGGTGCTGAATGCAAGCTGGGGATAGAGCGACATTTTGGTTTTCTGTAATCAGAGTATCTTTATCTTTGGTAGAACATGTGTTTTGTTACCTTGTGTAGTCTGTTTTAACGGTTAACCTCAGTTGGTACTGTGAGGTACTTGATTTAATGGCTGTCATCAATAGCTCTGCTACTAGAGATCAGTTGTTCTTTACCAAATTAGAATGCATAAGTAGGACAGTTCTGTTTTGAGTTTTCTATACTCTTGCCATTGTAGCCTTTTGGAAGGTTGAATGCATGACTTATCTTTACAGTTTAGTTATTGGTGTGCATGTGGATATATCTTCTATCTGTATGTATAAAAATTCAGGGACTGTTTGGTGATTTGGTAGCTCTGGTGCCTCAAGCTGACTTGGTCCTCGGATGCTCGTGGGGAGTATGTAGGAAATGGGTTACTCTTCAAGTTAAATATGTGAGCTGGTATTTTAGTGTAAACTACAGCTACCCTCCGTTTCTGATATCAAACTCTCTCACTCTCTTGCTGTACTTCGTATCATTTGAGGTGTCATCGGTTCATGTATTATTCGAGCAGTACTGCAGGAGTTGTTCAATTTAGTCTTACTAGTATAGTTTGGGTGAATTGGGTCTAACAAGTTAATTCTTGTGATTTCATTTTATTTCAAGGGTGGGTTGGGTGATCTGAGACAGGTTTAGTTTTGCTAGGTCTAGTTTTGTGGGACTGTTGACAGAAGATTACAATTCAAATTTCACTAGGTTTTATTTTGTTTTCTTTTTTTTTGTTTTTTTTTTCCCCCTTCTCTAGTTTTTAATATCACCGATTCATTTTTTTTTTTTGAAAAACAAACTTCACTAGTTTTTAGTATTACCGATTTACCGGACATAAGTGAAGTCATACTACTTAGGTTGACAGTCTTGTTACATTCTGGTCATACGGAAATTAGCTAGTAGCTACGAATATTTACACACAAGGTGGGATGTCTATCAGCTAGGAATTTACAACGGCTTACTATTCATACATTGCTTACTGGGAATAACTAGCAATGCGACATTTTTGTTAAACAGAATTTACTGCTCACCGCCAAATTTGATTAATCTTGTTGAAGGCATCTGCTTCATTACAACACCCTCGAGGATAGCATCAGAACCAAAACTACCTTTGAATCTTTGGGGATCAACTGGACCTGGCAGCTGAAATGAGACAGAAAAGGGTCCTGTTGGACACAAGTTTTGTGTTTGCATGATGAATGTTTGTGAAAAGCGGTAAACTCTCTTCTCGCCTGTGATTGTTTCTCCCTTTATCACCACCCTGCCATCGCTATCTACCTCACATTGGAATGCTCCTGCATATACATCATCAAGGAGCAAATTTAAGCACAAAAACAATTTGAAGCAGTATTGGCATGTGCCAAAATGCGTAGTATGGACTAGCTACTGCAATTAACCTTAAGACAACCAATAATCAACCCGAAAAAAACTTAGCTTTCAACCTGGAATCAAAACTAATCCAACTTGTATCATCTAAAATTTGCCAACTGATTTTTTTAGACAGAAGTTCTGGGGTTAAGATCGAAAACAACCTGATTAAGTCAATATTGACCAAACCAACTAACCACCTGTATGAATAATCAATCAGCTGCAACGAAAATTTGAGAAGTTGTGTAGAGGCACACAATTATGAAAATTTAAAGATCATGTGTACAGCTAGAGTGTGATACTTACTGTTTTCTCTTTTAACTCCAGGAAGGGCAACACGGAATAGGTATGAATCCTCAGATTCACTAATGTCCATCAGTCCAATAACAGATCCCACCTGACCCTTTGCTGCACTTCCAGTCACTGCATATGAGTTTCTTGCTATCTCCACAATGCGACGCAGTTCCTCTCTGCTTGGCTGGGAAGGGAGAATAACAATACCAGGCCCATCTCTCACTCCAGATGGTGGCAAAGCCAATTGAAGTGACTGTGGTGACTTCAGATTCTCAGTTTCCAAAATTTCCTCTAATCGACGTTTCCTTTTAGGGCTTTTACACTCACGAAAGTAACTTCCGATGGGCTCCTCTTCAGAGTCATCATCGTCGCCCTTCTCCAGATATATACCATTTGGCAGCCTTACAACAGTGTTTTCTATGAAGAGCTCTTCTAGTCCTGTCAGCTTCTTGAACCTCTCAATATCCTCCTGTTTGATATAAAAGATAGCTGGATTTCGAATAAATGCAACACTTGCTACAATTCTGCTATGGTTAAGTGACTCTGTTTGAGGATGCAAATGGGAAGGAAAGAGTGTAAGGAAGTCTTCACCCTCGGAAGGATGATTTCCTTGAATGAACTGTAACAACACGGGTAGTTTGACGATGAGTGACTTATCTGCTTTCCTTACAAGATAATAGTAAATTTGCTCGATTTCAGAGGTTCTGATGTGGGAATCTGCCAACTGATCCAGTGTATAGGGAGGAAGATCTTCTGCTATCCTCTGTAACGCCGACTTTTGGGTCTTCTCCCCTTTGAGATCAGGGCCGAAATATGTGCCCATAATGAAGTAAAGGAGAAAGCAACAATCCTCATTTGCATTCATCTTGATTATCACGTTGCTGATACCTGTATAATCAATACCAATTTCAAGTCTAATCAACAACAATTTACGTTCGAACTAGACACACCCTACAATAGAGTTATTAGGAGATAGATGATTTACAATAGAAACAACATACTAACATAGAATCCGATCAGTAAGGATGGTGGCGAAGCATATAGATCATTCATTCCAACTTACTGATAGCACAAATATCAGATATCTACTAGTCAATTATGGACTATACTATACGTTAACACTATATTGCAATGTTCTGACCAAACCCACTTCTAGCAATTTGTACCTATACGTACATAGAACCTCTATTATGCACCCGAGTGTACCTCGAGCTAGGTGCACCCAATAACTACCCGAGGGTGTTTTTTGCTACTACATAGTCTACATTTGCTATTTAGCTCTATATATTATTCAACCAGCTGCTGAAAATCAAGAGATTAAAGTTAAAAGGAGTAGATTCTGAATCTTACAAATCTCACTGAATAAACACTTTCTAAATAATACTCCATATTAATTTAAGCAAGTATCTGGTATTAAGAAATAACAGCACATTTTACTAAGTTGCAGTATCAAAATACCCCAAAATTAGTAAAAAAATTATAAAGAAAAATTGGAAAGCAATCAGACAAATTCCAGAGAATCAGCAAGATATATACATATTTTTTAAAAATAATTTCAACAAAATAGCTATTTTCTGGGTTATATACCCAGATGGTAAAGGACACATTCGCAGCTTAATTACACAATAATAACAACATAAAATCACAATCATACAAAATGGGGTTACTCAAATTGCTACAATATCCAACATTTTGAGCTCAATTAGTTGAAATCTAAATGGCAAATTTACTATAAAAAAGAAATTAATTCAATCATCAAACACAAAAATACTAAAATTACTAAAATGCAGCTAGATTATTAGCCAAAATGAGAGAGTGAGGAGAGAGAAAATGACCTGAAATTCAGAAATGGAGGATGAAAATCAGCAGAGTTGAGAATAAAGAGAGTGTGAATTTTATGAGGAAGAAAATAAAAATAGAAAGGAAAATAAATAAAAAGGGAGAATTATTTATTTATAGAGTAAGCATGCAAGAAGGCTCATGTAAAACATGACACATGTGATTAGTCAAGGATAAGTAATGGCAATTGTCATGCTAATTATGTTGTGGGTGTTAATAATATTATATTAATTTGGGGTATGTGTGTGTTTTGTTTGAGGGAGAGTGAAAAGATGATGGGTAGTATAATTTAATACTTGCATAACTTAGTAATTTGCATGATACTCCGTATTTTGTTGTTATATTATTGTGTAATTGTCATTATAGATGTGAAAGATTGGGTTATTTACGATTAAAGGTGTTTGGGCTTTATGATCTATAATTAGTCGGTCCAATTCTGTTAAATGGATGTCCATTGAATTATTATTATTATTATTATTATTATTATGTATTCTTACAACTCTATGACGTTGTTTGACAATTAGTTGAAGGTTGTAAATTGTCTATTACAATGCTAGAAACTTAAGTTATAAAGTTATAAAAAAACTCTTAATTAATTTATGTCATCAATCATCAACTATTAATTATGTAGTGTTATACATATAAGGGAATGGCCGAATGGGTACGAACGTTAATCAATAATGCAACCAATAACCAAAAACCTTAAACATTAGACAATTGATATCTATTTTTTCATTAGGGTAAGGCAATGAGTCTTGGATTTATCTATATAAGTCAATTGTGAAGATTATTGATAAGTTTTTGCATTGGATACAAGAAGTGAATTTGAAATATACTGTATTTAGGATTTTATTTTATTTTTTTAAATTTTTTTTTTTAATTTAAGGTATGATTAAAACATTAGAATATCTTCGAATTCTTCACCAAAAGTACAAAATGTAATAATGCATTATGTTTAGGATTTATTATTAAGAAAAGTTCAATATTCACATAAGTTTCATTTTTTTTGTAATTTTTTTTAAGCATGAAAATTTACAAAACACAATAAGCTATAATTAACTGTTGTTGCGAGTAAGTGGCCTTGTGTACCCTATCGCGATCCACCATGTGAACACTAGCTCAATAAAAACCTCCTTTGATTCGATGTATCTTATATTCTTATCTATAGTACGACACATAGTAATAATATTAGTTACTTGTGGATCCCGTAGCAGTTGCACTATTGTCGATGAACCTGTGTAAATAGTAACTGCCCGAACCAATGCCCGCTGAGCTGCTCATTGAAAACCCCTCAGACAAGCTTCAATTCATCTCCGCATGTAGGTTGAAAGTACAAGGATAGAAGATGCACCTCCCAATAAGCCCTATGCCCCTTGTTTCTTTCTCTTCGGGCACCATCTTACGTTAGGAAGAATACACGTGTTTCAACTTTTCAAGTAGTTTTCATAATACTTTCCTTAAGCGTTAATATTGTTTGGCAGCGCAAGTTTTAGAGTATGAATAAATGCAATCATTTTTGAGTATTTAAGAGCATCAAATAAAAGTACTAGAATAAAAATTCATAATGCAATGAACGTTCATGCATATATTAATTAAAGAGTTGTTTATAACTTATAAGCATATTTAGATATTTCATTGACATAACAAAATTAAGAAATTTCATTGTTTTAACTTCACACAATTACAAATTATAGCATCATTCATTAAGAACGTGCATGGATATATTATTACATACTTATTTTATAACAATTACGTACTTAACTAATACGAGTACTAACATATTGGTAATTTCACATAACAAAAGATAGATTCAATGATTATTTTCTAAAATACGACTCCATAGTTGACTCCTATAAACCTCAAACTATGTTTCCTTAATTATTTTTTGACACAGTATTTCCTTAATTAAAACACTTGGTTATCAACATATAATTATGGACTATATCCAATGTACTCCGTATTTATTTTTAGTTGTCAATTCTCCAAAAATGTTGTGTCGTGTTTCTTCATTTAGCCATTTTCAGGTGTATAAATAGTGTTCTCCAAATAAAGGGCACATATATTACCGTTTTCCTCTCTATTAAACTTTCCCCATTTCAATTTCCTCTCTCTTTCTCTCTCCTCAATCACTTTCTCTCTCTTCACTCTAGAGCTTCAACTCCAACTTTCATGGCGGCCAATTCCAACAGGTACTCCAAACAACGCTCTCATTTCACTCTTTCCTACAATTTTTTGCTCTTTTTTCTCTTTTATATGCTTAACTGTCGATTTTTGCCGCTATTTTTATGTTCTGATCTCAGCGTAATTTCTCAAATTATTGATTATTGGAAGCTTTGTTTAATCTTACTTTAATTGCGCCTTTGAAGTTTATACTTGACATTTTTGTTGTTTGATTCTGGATTTCAGAGTGTTTTTTGTTGTTTTTTTTGGTCATGTTTTGATTTTTGGAGGTTGCATTGAATGAAAGCTTTAGGAGATAATGAATGATTAGAATGAATTTTAAATAGAAATCGTTTAATTAGGGCTGATTATTTATGTATATAGATTTAGGTTTTTTTAATGTTGTTTTTATGTTCTTCATTTAAATGAAATTGATTGCTAGGCTATATCTGATATATTTCCGTTGAGTGTTTGTGAGAATCAAATGCTAATTTTGCGGTTGGGTGTGACAAATAGAGTCCAGTTTTTGACTAGGTTATCGTGGTGTCGCGTTAAAGCTTATGCTATAATAATCATGTGAAGTATTATCGTTTGTTTATGTGTGTAGATAATTACTTATTAATGTTGTTTTCATGTTATCTTTTTGATGAAATTGATTGCTTGGCTATTTTTGTTGCTTGTTTTGGAGAAACAAGTTTAGCAATTTGTATATTTGCGGTATTTAGTGACATAGGGGATTAGAGTCTGGCTGTGTAGAATAGGCCCTTAATGTGTCGTGCACTCGTGCCAACACTTACGGTTTAGATATCATGTGGTGTGACCTTTTGGAGGAAGACCACGTTCGCTTAATTTTGAGATAATTGAAGATCTTCAAGTTATTGTAAGAAATGATTCCCTATCTGTTTTTGTGTGGAATGAATCATTCATTACCATTAATGTGAAATATGAATTTTTTATTTTTATTTTTATCATAAATGTGTTTAAAGAATTAATAGCTACCATAAATGTTAATATATGAGTCATGTAATCAATGAATACGTCTAGCAGATAACGATTCACTGCTGAGCCAAATTCCGGCAGCCGTGATCCCTAGAGTCATGATCCCAAATTCCGGCAGCCATGATTCTCTTGCTCACACCCAAATTTCGGCAGCCATGATCCCTAGAGTCTTAGGCATACCATTTAAGGCTTGTCTTGACTACTCCTATGGCTTTAAATCCTCCAACAGTGTACTGCTAGCAGTTCTATTGGTTGTCCTGGTGTCACAGGTATTTTGGCTCTGGGTCACGGACTAATAGTGTACTGCTAGCAGCTCTATTGGTTCTCTGATGTCAAACATTCATAGAATGGTTTAAGATACTAGACCTTATTAACACAATTAAGAGCTTGGTGGTAAATTAACAAATTTGGCAGTATTAACTATTTAAATTTCATTAATTTGTTTCTTGTTTCACCTAACTTAAAAGGCAAAGTATAACATGCATTCATCTCAAAATACAATTGTGTGGTTCACTTCTCTCTTTGATAAGCTGAGATAGAGCCACTGAGCATATTCTCTTACAATTAGGGTATTGAATTTTCAATTTGTGGAAGGTTGTAATTTAGTCTGGGATCAAAAGAAAAATTTGTCTAGTATGCAGCTGAATTTTGAGTGGCAAATCAAAAACTTAGTGCTATCTTTCTTTTTTTTTTTTTTTTTTTTTTTTTAACAAAAATTTAGTGCTAATTTTAGTCAAAAATATGGTTTCATGAATGATTTAAAAGTTAAATTTTCAACAGTATTGGCAAAATTTTATACATGGACGTACTGGGTTTAATAGATATGTTTATGCTCCTGAATAAGTGATGCTCAAAGGTAATAAATGATGTGAACTCTAAAACAAATGATGTAAGGGTTTTTAATTAGTGAATTAGTTATAGACACAATTTACCAAGTTGATTCAAGTAATATGAGATTGAAATTTTCATTCGGTTTGTCGAAGAGATTAATGATCTATTTTCCGTTACTACTATCTTTAGTTATAATTTTATTGATCATCAAACCAATCATTGCCAATTGATTGAATACATAAGTATTCAACAATTTGGTCAAGTCAAAATATTTTAATCTCATATTGTAATCTATACTTTTTTTTTTTTTTTTTTTTTTTTTTTTTTTTTTTTTTTTTTTTTTTAATGTTGGAGGGGCAATACATGCCATCTAAAAAACTCAGCACAAGATTATAACTCATGCTTACCTTGCATCCATAGACTTCACGTCTCTAAACTACTGTCAAGCTTCCAAGTCAACTTCATAAAAGTCCTATTAATATTGTGTTAGAGTACATGAAGATTCCATTATTTAACAGCATCAGATGCACAGTTGTTAGATTAACTTAAAAAAGAGAGAATGAAATAGTTAATCATCACACAATTTACTTAGGCGTATAATACTCAAGAAAGGTTACTGAAAACCCACAAGCCAAAGGTTTCTTCTTTAAATTTCACTTCCTGTCTTATTATATTTTTTTTCTAAGAATTATGTTGTACTTGTTGTTCTTATGTTATAAAGCTCACTTGGTAGCTTTGGCAGTGAGAAGTTGATAGATACTAGGCTCCAAGTGTTTTTTTTTTCCCCCAAATGCAAATCACATACAAGTTTCATATAATGTCATGGATGTGGGTCCACGTCATCCATTGAAATGGTATGGCATGTCTTGTCCTTTAATTATATGAACAGTACAGATTTTAAATTGCATTATAGGAACATAATATGAATTTTAAATGTTATTAAGTGGCTAGAACTTAGTGGTCTTTTAGAATGATGGCACAAAGCTGTGTTGCCTTACAACATCTAATACAGAGAGGAAGACATTAGTACTTATTTCTATTAGGTTGTACAAATATATTTTTTTTTTGCATTTGATATTAATTTTCAAGGCGACACAATCTCTCTTTCTATATATATGATGCTAAAGTTGTAAGAAGTAATGAAGATTTAAAATAGGAAACTTTGTAAATAACTAACCTCAAAACACACTATTTAGAAACTAACCACCCTTTTCTATGAAATTATAAAATTTTAGTTTAAAAGAGTTAACGATCACCATCCCTTCTTAGATTCCGGCCAATTTTCCGACATGGGCCCCACGTAACGGCTAGTTTTTTGTTTTTTAAACCCTTGTACTCAATTTTTTCCTCTTCATATTGAAATTTGAACTGCTATGCTCCTCAACATAACTCCAAATTCACCCAGAATTCTCCAAATTCTCTAAATCCTGTCAATAATTCATTTAAAAGTGTAATTCAGAACAGGTTGAAGCGAAAAATTAAGGTAATTGAAAAACAACTTCGTTGATGCTATATAATGAAAGGCAATTCGATTAATAGGTTAATTATTGCTAATTATGTGTTGAATTGCTAATTTTTTGCTTTAATTGTTGTATGAAACATTCAATTTGACCTGTTGGAAATTAGGGTTCTTGAAAATTAATTTGGGGATTTCTTGAACTTGACCCACAAAGCCCGATTAAAGCCCAAAATGAGCAAGCCACCTTGACTGGGTACTGATATATTGGTGGTGGAGCTTAGGTTTGAGGGTGTAGCGGCGGTGAAGATGTGGTGCAGTGTTCTGGTTTGTTGTTGTGTGCGGTTTGGTGGAATTGGGAGAGTTGGGTGACGGTGTTGCAGCCCTTGCAGGTTGGAATCGCTGGCGTGAGGGAAGGTAGGTATTGCAAGGGTTGCTGCGGTTGGTGGTGGTGGATGAGTGATGGACTGATGGAGCTTCGAATAAGGTGGCGGTTTGATGGTGGGTTTCTAAGATGGATCTGAACACAACAAGAGAAGGAAAAAAATAAGGAAGAAATATGGTGGGACGGTGGTGATGAGCGATGATATGATAATGATTTTCGGTGGTACAAAAAATATCGTGAAAACAGAAGAGAAAAAAATGGGCCCCAAGTCGGAAAATTGGCCGGAATATGAGACGGGGTAGTGATCGCCAACTCTTTTTGATTTAAGGGGTGTTATTTCATAGTTTCGTATAAAAGAGGTGGTTAGTTCTAAATAGTGTGTTTTGAGGGATGTGATTATTTACTAAATTTCCTGTAAAATTTCTTATGTTGAATTTCATGATTGATGTGAAAAGGCCATAACATATAATGGTGGTCACTTGTATATGACTAATTGCATACAATACTCTCTGAATCAGGCATCATGTATTTTCATTGCTGTGGGGGTTATTTATCTGTTTAAACTCACCCATGTCCCTTTAGTTTTTATTCTATGTTAATATACTGTATAATTAGCTTATTTTTTGTTCGTTATAGGGCTCCTCTGCAGCCAGCTCTGAACGTAACTCCTCTTAACAGCATGCCCTACATTGATCCCATTCCACCACAAGGTAGTGATATCTCATTAGATCCTGTTGATAAGGCCAAACCAGCTTTGGTATATTTGCCTTCTGAACCTACTAAGGAGGAATGGGGTCCTATCTTATCTGCTACGAAGGGCGGAATTGGTTTGGGTGGCAGTGCAGCACTTGGAACAATTGGGCCGGTTCTTGGGAAGTTGGATATTAGTGAAAGTGAAGATTCTTACCTCTTTCGAGTGTCCCTTCCAGGTGTTGCAAAAGGTAAAATTATGCTGCCTTTCTCAATTTTGCAAAATTTACTTCATTTTCTATTTGTTAATCTTATTTGTCTTTTTGGAGATTCTCTCAAATTTAGACAAAGTTCAAAGATTCATTATTATGAATATCTTATATTCTGGCTCCTTGCATGTACTGGAACAATGTGTTTATTTTGATCATCTTTTGAGATTCTGAACAGAATTTGTTTGGTTTTTTTTATTTATTTTTTAATTTTATTTTATTTTTTGTCTTCTGAACTTTCTAAACACAATTTTGCAAATTTAGACATGAGTTTTACATTCATCATTATCTTATTTTCTGGCTCCTTGCACATACTGGAATAATGTTTTAGTTTTGATGTTGGGTATGCATTGATAAAATGTGGCTATTTATTGCTCCTTGCACATACAGAAATTATGGTTAATCTTAGATATTTATCTCCCCTGTTAGTATAATGAAGTACTTTGGAAATTTTCTTTTTTTATATCTAGGTTCATTCATCTATACGTTCAAAGTTAACCCTGTCAATTTTCAGACATTGACAGCATTAAGGCAGGTAGATTTACACAATAACCCCCCCCCCCCCCCCCCAACCCACACACACACACACACACACACACACACACACAAAAAAAAAAAACACAGAACTGGTAACAAACAGAATAGTTTCTGGATTGGGACTTTGGCAGATTAAAAAAATGAAAATCAAGATCTGAGCTCTTGCAAATATGCCGTTTTGGTCAAAGTGCATCATCTTACATATCCCATATGAGAATTATTTTTGCTTTGCATTAGTGCATTCCACTGTATCACCTCTCTTGAAAATTGATTAACTTGATATTAGCCTTCAGTTCCTATTCTCAAGATGAATGGGTAACAAATCCATCAGGATCTTTTGAGCAGTAGTTGTCGTTGTAGCAGTTATTTGGTTGATGTGGGAAAAGCCAGAAGTTGTACATGGTAAGCTATATGTAATTATGTAAGAACCACTTATGGAATATGCGAATTTCTCAGTTCCCACAAGATAAGTGGCTGACCTACCTCCCTTAATAGTCGATTGATTTCCTTTTAATTAACCAAACAATTTTAAGCAGTTCTCACGAAATTGAAAATTGAATTTGAAAATTGAAATTTTCTTGAAATGTAATTATTTGCTTCCAACCAAATGGTAACTTATTCTATATATTATATACATATTGAAGTGCCTAGGAAATAGATTTATATGTATTTTTACGAAATTTCATGATATTGATTCTTAACTTCAGCTTATTAATTTCCATGTTTTGTCTTGTGAAGAATAATCTACACACCCATTTGATGTATTATTTTGGCTGGGAGTAGAATGCTTTTGCTTTTGTGTACATATCTTTAACATATTGATTCTTTGACTTGGACTTACTATATAAAGTGATAAACCAGCTTGGCTAGAAGGCCTAGAACATGTTCATCACACTGCTTGGACTCATGAAATGGTTATTTAAACAATATTCTTTTGTTTGAAAAGAAAAATCACCCACATTTAATTGCCAAAATTTCTCATTTATGAGTCTTGATTTTCAGTACATCAGTGACCTTCTTGTAAATGCATTTGAGAGACTAAGATGAAGAAATTTGTCCTCCACAGTTCACTTTACCTCAATTCTGAGTTATATTGGACTTGGTCAGTGTGCTAAACACAGAAATCCTATTCATGGTGACCTTGATGCCCTTGACCTGCTTATTTATCACCCTTGCTATTTTTAGAAAATGCCGGATTCTGATTAGTTGTCTACTTGTCTTGATTACAGAAGATTTCTCATGTGATGTGGATCCTACTGGGCATATAACTATCAAGGGTGTTACTACAACTGGAGAGAAGACTGTGTACAAGAGTTCCTTGAAATTTGAGATGCAATCTCAGAACCTGTGCCCACCGGGTCACTTTACCATCTCATTTAATCTGCCAGGACCTGTTGTTTCGCCATATCTCTCTGGCCATTATGGAATTGATGGTGTTTTTGAGGGCATAGTGAAAAAGAAGAAACCATCAGCTTGATGTGTTTGTAGAATTCTATGTACATTCTTTAGTTGTCAAACCATATCATAGAACAAACAGATAGGCATGACTGCCTATTGATTTATTTAAATTATTATACCAGAAGTTGCATTGGAGTCTTCTTAGAGCAACAGATGGGCCCATCCCGATTGACAGCTTAACAAAAGGAGGTTTGATTGATCCATTCTATCGAAATTTGCAATGTACAAGCAACATTGTTTTGGGTTTTTGCTACTGGTACTACTGGCAAGCAGGAGACGCAGTCCATTATGCGTTTCAAGTTTACTTGCAGTTCTCAAGCAGACCTTCATTTTGTTGTGGCTTTTGTACTTGAATGTTGTAACAGTTCAAGTGAAAACTTAGAATTATCAAAAAAAATTGGGCTTGGTTTTATAATTTTCAGAGTTTTTCCAATTATAGACAATGTCATTCTATCTTCTTCGAATCCAAAACTCTATATTGCAGGTGGTAGATTTTTATGGTGATTATCAATTTCTGCTGCAGAAAAAGAATTATTCCTCTCGGAACAGCTTCTTTTAGCACTCAAGGTATCCTCTTTTCAGTTTTACGTCAAGAGTCTACAATTTTCGCACTCACTATACATCTTTGTTTTCCAGCCAGCACATTCTTTTGCTAGTGCTATATACTTGTGATAGTTGTGAATGTTGGTAACATTGAACTAAACTTTACAAGAATGAACAATATGGCAGGCAATCAAACACTTTGCTATAAAATCATTTCTTCTCATTAACAGGTTTCGATTACAACTATTCGGGTTTGCGCTAAAGCAAAAATCGCAACCCTAAGCCTAAACAACAATAAGTAGTAACAAAAACAGGGTAAACTGTAAAAAAACAGAAAATTACAGTACATTTTCTCTTTTGTTCTTCATACTTCATACCCATCTTCTACCTTTTCTTCTCTTCTTTTTTATGATAGAAAAATTCAAAGAATTAACCCTAAATTCATCAACCAATCTCACAAAATTTTCATTATTTCTTAATCCGAAACCCATTAATGCAGCTCCACAAGAAAATCCCAACACCCAATTTTTAATCTCTCTCCTCCATCCTTTCACCAAGCAATAAACAGCAAATGCAGAAACTAAAACCATGAAAACCCAGAAAACCAATTCACTATCATTTCCTCTCTCCAAAACAACCCATAATGCCAAACTTGATGAAATTAATAATAGGTTTTGGATTTGAATTTGTGGGTTAGTGAAATTAATGGAGAAATTGAGGGTTTAATGAAGATTAAGGAGATGGGTTGAGCGATTTGTTGCATCTCTGTGTTTGGTTTTTACAGGGACATCAATGTTTTGGTTTCTATGTGGAGAAAATTGAGAGAATATTGAGAGAGAATAAAAGAGGAAAAGTAACCGTTTCAAATGATAAAGAAGGAACTGAGGATAAAAGGCTCGGTCTGAATTCAAAACAGACACTTAACATTACTAAGAATTTTTGTTATTTGGGGGGACAATATAATATTTAGATTGGGAAATTTGATCAAATTGAAAAAATTAAATTAATAACATTTCTTTTTTAAAAAGTTTCTCTAGTCACATAAAAATAAAAAAGTAAAAGTATTAAAATTCTCTAGTACAAAATCGTCTTCTTATTTAGGGTAGGAGAATTGTTAACTATTACGAATAATGTGAAATATAACCTTTTTTTTTTTTTTTTTTTGGAGTGGAGGTATATAAATATTTTATGTGTAGCCTAATGTTTTTTTATTTTTATTTTTTTAAAATAATTATAAGTGCATGATGTGGCGTGGACATTCTTAGGAACACCTTGTGCATGACGTGGCGTAATGAGGGGATTCTACGTGACACGTTGACGTTTTTATAAACGCCTTTTAATTTATTAGTATAGGTAGGTAACTGGTGCAACGAATGGAAAAAAAAAAGACCACTGAAGGAAATAGGCAAATATTGTTTTGTTTTGTTCGAACTCTAATTTCTCACATTTTCTTTGGACATATTGTCAAGATGTTTTTTAATGGTTTGTTATTATGCTTTTATCTAATAAAAATAAAAATAGGCTTAAATGTTCGACATTATTCAACTACGATAATTGAGTCCCTCAAAGGAAGCTGCATCGTTTATAGTTGTAAGCACTCTTACTTAGAGCTAGGATAACTCTCAAAGGATTCATAAGTAATGAACGCAATTCAACTTGAATGTTTTCAGCTGCAAGGCCTGCAGGCATGTCAAAGTGTCACATTACATGCTAGCTTGATCTCATTTTCGTCCTAGTTTGTATACTGCAGATTGTGTTAATATACATTCATGACTCAATCTCATATGCCTCACTAGGCTAACTCCTCCTACAGCAATGCAATATCGCAGTTGGGAGTCTTGGGACTAATTGCTTATTATGTTAACAAGAGATGCATATATTCACAGTACTTGTGGTTCGTACTCAATTACTATGCTATTTCTCAAATTTTCTACTGTGTTTCTTGAACTTAAAATTATCATGAAGTTGACACACTTTTCATAGCAAATCCCCTATTTCTTATAGGGGATCTTGGGTGCAAAGCATTAAAAGTTGACTAGTCGTTCTTCGCTTATGTCAATTTAGTAGTAGTTGTGCCATTATAGCTGCTGGTTATCTGTTCTTATCATCAACCTTGCCATAGATGATTTGATCCCAAAACTGTACACAGTATCATCTATATTCTCAATACATCGTCCATTCATTTATGCTTTGTCAATTATTTTGTCTAACTCGTTTTCCATTTCTTTCAGTGTATTCATTACACCGAACCACAACCACAAGCATATGGTATAAGATTAAAGATCATACTCATATAATCTAGCCACATATCTTGCATTTGGATCAATTCTACTAAAAAGTCATGCAGATGTTAATATCACATTTTGGGAGATGTTTAATGCGAAAACACAATAATGCTAGCCCAAATGACATTCTCTTGGTCCCCAACTGCAGTAAGTAAATCATTTATTACACATATCTCAATCTGTTCTGCTCTGTGCAGAATTCTTGGCCATTAATTCACATATATATACAGTGTTCAAGACTACAAGTTATTTCTCCTCAAGTCACTGCACAGAAAGATTTTGGAGTTTGGACCATAGCTTGCAAGTTACAAATTTGCAATGAAGAAGAAATCTCTTCCAGTTGTGCAAGAGAAAGCCGCTATGCTAGGGAGGCGAAGTTCTGTATCTGCAGATAAGCATAACCGCTGTATGATTGTTCCATCTACAGTTAATATGGTTGCAGAAGCTATAGAAAGAAAAGACTCTAACTGGTATAATTTTGCCTCCTAACTCTCCCCTTTCAGTTCTCCATATCTGCCTATTGTTAATTTTTTGGTTATCTCGTTGTGCTGAGCACTTCTGGCTGCAGGTTTGTTCGGACAAAAGTACCTAGCGATCTGGTTGTACAAATTGGAAAGAAGAGGAAGTTCCACCTGCATATTGTATACAAGTTTCCCTCTCTTCTTATTTTCTAAGTCCTGCCTTTAAATTAAATTTCTTTCACAATTTATTCTCATGAAGTCATATTTCATTTATTCTATTCCTTACTGACTGTATGTAACATAGCTGTCATATATATATACACATTCTATACATCTTGTTTATTAAGTACAGATTTTTAATGTGAAACAATGAGAAGTTTTCTAAGGATTTTGGGTTCATTGTTAATTTCACGGATGTAGTTATAAAAATGTTCTGCAGAATGTTTTTATAATAAAGTTACAATGTTGTGTGTAGTCTTTGAAGATTCAGGATTTTGTGAAAATGCTAAGATCCATCTAATAAACTTAGATATGAGTGAACAGAAACAGAACCAGACATCTTATTTTTAATCAGGGGATATCTATTTTGCATATCATGATTCTTGAGGGTGTTATTAAGTTATTTGGGAACTTATGGAGGATGCATTTGGGGAAGCCTAGAGAATTGTTTAGGTCTTATGGGTTGTGATACGGATGTGTTTTCGTATGGAGTTTTATAGTTCAATCCTTTTACAGTTTAATCTAGTTATCTAAGCTATTGTCTCATCCTGCTAAATTCTTGAGAAGTATGGCTACATCCCATGCTTCTTGCTCTTTGCCGTCCTTGGCTAACATATTACTTCTTTGTTCTTGTTCATATATAGCTTCCTATGATCTCAAGAAGTGCCTATCTGAAGAGAATTGTGTTCGAGAAGAAAAATGCTGGCATGAGCATTAACAACTTACATCTCGAACTCTGAATAACCTTCCGGGTGGAGCAGAGGTATTCGAGCTGATAGTGAAGTTCTGTTATGGTTGGAAGGTAGAGCTAACAGCTAATAATGCTGCACCATTATACTGTGCTGCAAATTTCTTGGAAATGGTTGATGAACTAGAGATTGGTAACCTCATTTCCAGGACCGAAACTTTTTTAAGCTTCATAATATTTTCTTCCTGGAAAGACACATTCCAAGTTCTGAAGACCTGTGAAACAATTTCTTCATATGCCAGAGATTTGCAGATCCAGAGAAGGTGCTCTGAGGCGATTGCTTGGAAAGTTTGTACAAATCCAACCGCAATCTCTCTTGGCAATGATGAATCACAATGCTTCAATTTTTGGGTGGAAAATCACACTGATTTTTCATATGAGAAAAAAATAGCAGAGAATTGGCGGTTTGAAGATGTTTCATTGCTTAGAATTGATCATTTCATTGAAGTAATGACTTCCATTAGGAAGAAAGGAGTTAAACCCGAGGTTTTGGGGTCCTGCATAGCCTACTGGACAGCTAAATGGCTATCGTGAATCTCATTTGGGGTTCGGATACCAACCCACAAAAGCATAAACCATCAAGTAAGAAGGGTGATTGTTGAGAGCTTAATTAGGATAACACCTGTTGAAGAAAACTCAGTACCTAGCAATTTCTTGCTTCATCTTTTGAAGCTTGGTTTGATGATGAAAATCGATGGCAGTTTATTGTCTAATCTGGAGAAAAGGATCGCCTCAACCTTGGAGAGCTGCCAACCAGTAGACCTCTTGGTTAAAAATTATGGAGAAAGTGAGACTTTGTATGATGTTAACATTATAGCAAAGATAGTGGATGCTTATGTTTCACTTGCTTCTAGAAATTCTGCGTCGAAGATCTTTGTAGTTGCAAGGCTAGTGGATGGCTTTCTGGCACTTATAGCAAGAGACAAGACTCTTCCTGTTGATGATTTTCGAATGCTTGCAGAATTGTTCCGAAAGAATGTTCGATACTCTGACGACAATCTTTACAGAGCTATAGATAGATACCTCAAGGTATGCTCTCAATAAGATCATTTTACTAAGTTTGACTCAATGGTCAATTTTTTTTTACTAGTATTTAACTTTATGCAAGTGTGGAGTACTGCATCCTATTTGCAATGTGTGTTGATTTGAGTCGATTATGTTTAAAATGCAGGCACACCCAAACTTGTCCGAGGAAGAGAGGGAAGGGGTATGCAGAGCCATGGAGTACCATAAGCTATCACAAGAAGCACGTGAGCACGCGATAAAGAATGATAGGCTGCCATTGAATATGAACGTGCAATTTATGCTGCTTCAGCAAGTGAACATGGTGAAGTCAATGGTAAACGAAGGGTCGATGTGTAGAAGAACAAGTGCACAGATGATTATCAGCAAGCAAAGTGATTGCTTTAAGGTTCAAAAGCAGATGAAGATTATGAAACAAGAGGTTGAAAGCTTAAAGAATGAGCTGAATAAGGTGCAGCTATGTAGAGTAAATATAAAAAAACTCGCTAGGAAATTGTAAGTTGAAAAAAAGGCTAAATTTCTGTTTATGGTACTTTGATATGTCTTTAAGCACCAATATAACGAGATAATTCAACTTTATACGTTTTGTCTAATAAGGGTGTGTGTGCTAATGCATTGGTAAAAAGCATTATTCGTAACTTAGTAAATTTAATCAGAACATAAGCGATAAATATAAGACAGGATCAACAAAAACAGTAAGTCTAGAGTACTATTATATTACTAAATTGTATATGTATATATATACATACTTCGTTGACTAATTTAATCGATACAAACAAGTAATAAAGCAAGTAATCAAACTACCAAGATAAGCCAAGTAAATCAACTAATATAGTAAAATATTATAGGCTATTAGGTGTAGTTTATATATTTGCTTGATTTTCACTCAAACTTTATTATAACTTATTTAATTAGTTACATTTTTCAATTTGTGTAGTTGGTATTAACCATTTATTAGACCTTTTTTTTTTTTATTTATCTTATTAAAAAATAGAAATAAAAAGATGAACAAAATATGGCCTAATCAACAAGATTGTTGTTGGGGCTTGCCCCTTGTGTGCACAAAAAAAAAAAAAAAAAAAAAAAAAAAAAAAAAAAAAACAAGATTGTTGTGAGATGGAATTCTAATTTTTCTTCCATGTTTTTGCATACATAACATTATACTATTAATAGATCGACTTAGGATACTTGTATGATGAGATAATGACAAAAATTATCACTAACAACTTTCATAAACTTCTCAAATTTCCACACTCATAACAATATAACATAACCACTCCCTTTTTGGATGGATAAAAATTCTACGGCAGTCGGAAGAAGAGAGGAGCCGGATGCAGGTTGAATTTTTGAAAAAAAAAGGGTTAAATAAAATATCTTTGCATTAAAAATCAACTAGTCAATGTGCAGCCTAGTGGTAACTTTTGGAGCATGTCTTATTAATCCCTCCCACAACCCCTTTTTTAACTAGTCGTCCGCTGGCTTAAAATCGCTTGAAAAAGCTAGTCTTTTAAGCTTTCACGAATGCTTGCACAAACATATTACTATCAACCCAACTTATTTTATTGTATGACCACCTAATATTCCTATTATTTGAGCAAAAAAAAAAAAAAAAAGGTAATTCAATAATTAAGCTGGGAAAGTCAAAAGGGCAAAGGATGACATCAATTCATCATGAGGTTAAAAAAATATTAGTTTCCTGCTTATATAGGAATTGTAATTGTAGGCAGAGCATACAATCCATACAAGTATTTGACAGCAAAGGTGAGAATATAATCCCTAAATTTACCTAAATTTTTTTCTGCTTGCTCAGTTTTTGCAGCTTCATGTATCTTTCAATGAGCCCTCTCTGTTTTTCCAACTCCTTCCTAAACACTGAATAAATAACATAGTCATATTATGAATAGTGTTGCCATCTTTACTCAAACTCAAACTACTCAAAAGCATCCGTCAGATATAACTAACTTATAACAACATTTTCTTTCCCACTAATATACCTAGGCTGGTTGCTGCAAAGTTTTATAAACATGCCAAACTTTATACACGAGGTGACAATTTATAGAACCACACAAAATGCTGAAGCAACTTAGTCTCATTCTTGTATGTGAGATGCCTAATTCAATCCAAATAAAATCAGCAGCCCAACCATAGCAGAGTCCTTATATAGGTGATTGACATGTTCATACAACAATGTAACCAATTCAGCAAG
The DNA here is from genome assembly GCF_948465745.1 of Chenopodium album. NCBI lineage: Eukaryota > Viridiplantae > Streptophyta > Magnoliopsida > Caryophyllales > Amaranthaceae > Chenopodium > Chenopodium album. Next base: position 8,464,682 of record NC_137855.1, read on the forward strand.
TTGTTTACAACAATGTAACCAATGTTCATTGATGATTGACATGTTCATACACCTTATCAAATTCAGCAATGATAAGGTGTAAGATCGTTCTCATAACAGACTAAAAATGTGAGCGTGTGAGCTTGTGACTAAGCACTACAAAGATCGGTCTCATAATCAAATTCAGGTGTAAGATTGTTCTCATAATCTGTTTTAAGGTGTGAGCATGTGATTGAGCACTACAAAGATCAACCTTAAGGGATATATTTTTATTTTACTATGCTCATTGCTTATTAAATTAGCCCATCTTTTTGTGAAACTTTTGGAGCATGTCTTATTAATCCCTTATCCTCCACAACCCAAATTCGTTGCTGACTGCTTCTCCACGGCTCCACCATCTGCCCAGCAGCCCAGCGAGTAACGGAGTAAGGTACTCTACAATACTACATTTGAAGCACGCAACCCTACGGCGACGCGGCGACGACGCCTCGTCGGCTTCTCACAACGGAACAAAACCAAACGAAACTCAGTGTCAAGCGACACAACCCTAACTCCCTCTCTGTCTCTCTCACATCATTTCGATCGGCGACCACCAGGCATCGTACCACTACCGCAGTAAGCACCAGCCACCATCTACGACGACAACCAGGCACCAGCGCACCTTAATGCTGTAGTCTGTAGATCTGTGACCACCAGTCCTCACTCTCCTGCCTGCCGCGCCGCCACACCGCCTGCCTCCACCGACCGGAGTGACCGAGTGAGTGAGTGACCACCATTGAAGCAGAGCAACTGAGCAAGGTATTATTGTATTAAAATTTATATTATGGACTATTTAATTTGTTATTTAGTTTTAATTTTAATTATGTATAATTTTAAATTGAACTGAATTGTTGATTTGTTGTTCATTATTGTGTTATTACTTAATTAATTATGATTTTAGTTTTTTATAATTTCATAATCTTGACAGTACTTTGACAAGGTTGTTCAATATGTTCATTGTGGTGTTGAAATGTTGAATTGAATTGAACTTTATTTGGTAAAATTGGTACTTTGTAGTCTTGATTAGTTGGTTATTGAACTTATTGTTTCATACTTTGATGTAATGGGTAGAGCTATCAAGTTTTGTGCTTTGTTGGAATCTGGTGATTTGGTTTATGCCCACCAACTGTTTGATAAAATGCCCCAACCAGATGCTTCTATATACAACACCTTTTTTTTTTTTTTTTTTTTTTTAAAACACTTCTATATACAACACCTTAATCAGGAGTTATTTACTTATTTGCAATGCTATTTGGATAGGGAATGCTTGATTTTGTACTTACGAATGTTGCAGGACTCTGTTTTGCCTAACAATTTCACGTTTCCTTCTCTTGTTAGAGCTTGTCGCATTGATAATTGGATTTTAGAAGGCAAGCAAATTCATGCCCATGTTGTCAAATTTGGGTTTTTAAATGATGGGTTTTCTCATAACAATGTGCTTTACATGTATGTGAGTTTTGGGTTTTTAGAGAAAGCTCGTCGGGTTTTTGATAAGATGCCACGAAGCTTCGAAATGATGGATTCAAAATTTTTTGGTACTTTTACAGGTCATCAAATTCAGGGTGACTCACGAGCTGAAATGCAAAACTGAAATCAGAAGCTGAATTTCAGTTCTGAAATCAGAAGCTGAATTTCAGTTCTGAAATCAGAGCTATATTTCAGTTCTGAAATCAGTGCTGAATTTCAGTTCTGAAGTTCAGAACTTAAAATCAGAGCTGAAATTCAGAACTAAAATAATCAGAGCTGATAATTCAGAGCTGAAATTCTACTGTAATTGTATTTTGGCTGGTGGTTGTTATATTTAGAGCTGAAATTCAGAATATAATGTCTAGTAGTTGTTTATGGCTGTTGTTCTATTGTAAGTATATTTGCTTGTTTCTAATGAACTTGTTCTAATAGTTATATGAATGAAGAATCTCGTATGTTTGTGAAGAATATGATAAGAATATGATAATGTTCAATATATATTCATTGTGGATTTGTGGTGTCGAAATGTTGAATACTTGAATTGAATTGAACTTATTTGATAAAATTGGTACTTTGTTGTCTTGATTAGTTGGTTATTGACTTTATTGTTTCATACTTTGATAGGTCGATTTGTTTTAGATTTGATTGTATTATTTGTATTCAAATGAAGTGAAAATATGTATACTTGATTGATTGTATATTTGAATTGCTGAATTTTTTGTTATTTATTAAATGATTTTCAGAATGAAGCGGAAGCGTACTTCAAATAAAATGCATAATATTGCTAGTTTCTTCACTAAATGTAATCCTTCTAGTCAACAAAACTCTTCTCCAAATGAACAAATTTCCACTCCACATCATGCTAGTGAACAACATACCTCTCCCACACAAATTTCACCTCAAATTTCCCCTCAAAGATCACAAAACTCGTCGTGAACAATTGTATTGTACTATGTGCTTGTAATATATTATTTGTAATACTTTCGGTTTGTAACTTGTAAGATGAATTTTTTAAGTACTATTTGTTTGTATTATGGATTTTTATGTCTTATTTGTTTGATTGAAATCAAGTTGGTGGTCAGATATATATATTTTTGTTAATATTTTTGGATTCGAATTTTTTGTTGGTACTTTAACAGGTCATAAATAATTCAGGGTGACTCCGCCACTGTCTACAATAATTCTACATACTTCAAAACTTAATTGTTAATTCAATTAATTAGATTGTAAATTTGTAGTGTTTATAATTGATTGATTGAAATATTGAATACTTAGATTCTTAGGGTTTGTAATTGATGATCGTTGTTAAATTAATTTGATGTCTTAAATTGCCATTTTATTTGTGTGTACTGTGTTACTGTGTAGTTGATTAATTGTATGATTGTTGTATGATTTGTCGTGGGCATGATGAAAGTGAAGAGTCTTGGAGGGGTAATTTTATTGCACTCTTAACATGGCTTGCAGAAAATAATAGTGTGATGTTGCAAAGGTTGTTCTTAGTAATGCTCAGGGCAATAATCAAATGACTTCTCCTTTAATTCAAAAGGACCTCATTAACTCTTGTGCCAAAGAAATCACTAAACTTCTCATTGATGATATTGGGGATGATTATTTTGGGATACTATCCGATGAATCTAGTGATATATCTCAAAAGGAACAAATGGCATTTTGTTTACCTTATGTCAATAAAAAAGGGAAGATAACTGATAGGTTTCTTTTGTAGGTTTTTTGTTTTTTTTTTTTTTAATTTAATTTTTTTACCATTTTATGTAAGTGTAATCCATTTGTAATTTGAAATTTGAACTAATGTATTGGTTATTTAATTAATGTATTTGCGTTCCTTTTTTTTTCCCGAGACCGAACCCGCTGTTCGGAAATTCATCCTTTATTTTATTTGAACCTTTATTTCAGGAAAATGAGTTTCCAAAAGGGGCTTCAAATGTACAAAAAAAAAAATAGGATTATCGATGCTATCAAGTTTACTGTCAGACATATTATAAAATGTTTTCAAGATAATTCTACGGATAATGCAAAGGTAGCTCAGTTTTCTTCAATTATCAGTACCTTTGCTTCTGAGTTTCCTCGGTTAGGTTTACCGGCTGAATGCATGAGTAGATTAGAGCACCTGGTGGAGAAGTTACTTTCTGCTAAGATAGTAGACGACGTTCTTGAGTTGACTGCTGCACCATATCCTGCTGGTTTTAAGATTCATTTCTTAGAGCTGCGGATGCGGGTATATTATGCTACAGGGAACATGGAGGGTAAGCTTAATACTGTTATTAATTTTTTATTGTTATTGTTGCACTTGTTCTTGTTGTAGTTGAAATTTGTTTTTATTTTCCAGGATTTTGGGAGGATTTTGGGAGGTTGCTGAGGTGTGGGAAACAAATGAGCTGTTTGCTTATCCTGAAACAGCTTATATCTTCGGGTAAATTTCTTTCCTTGTCTTTTCTACAATTTTGATTATAATATTATTTTTACGGCTATAGTTTTTTAACACAAAATAGGAGATATATATTAATAGATTATCCTTACATCGAAAATATTACAAAGAAAAATGATGAAGGTAATCCCATCACAGCAAGCTAAGCACCAAGTACTAGAGTTCCAAAGATAAAACAAGGAGTAATTAAACAAATTACACAAGATTCCTTCCCACACCATCAGTAGTTATAAGACATCCAAGGAAAGGGAACAGGGAAGAAAGATTAAGCATCAGGAGCATCCACAGCTGGCTCCAAGTCTCTCTCATAAAGCCCCTTCACACAATCAGGAGGAGAGAAGTAGCTTCTATAACCAATGGCCATATCGTTTCCAACCTCAGCAAGAGTATGAGCCAGATCTCTACGAATGTGATATAACTCGAACTCCTCAAATTTCTTGATGCTTGTAGCTATGTCATTAATTGTGGCAGCAAGTTGGTGATGAGCATTATAATTCATCGTATCAAACATGACTTTGATTGAAAGAGCATCTGTGAAAAGCTCAACCTAAGGAATCAGCCATGGCAAGAGCATCTCTGACTGCATACAGCTCAGCAGCAAGAGCGGTGACAGCATTATACTTACTAGAGAAACCAAGGAACCAAGTACCATCCTCATTCTGAATAACAGCACCACCAGCATCAATGTTAATTTGTCTCCAAGAGCCATCAACATGGATTCTTTTAAAACCAGGGGGAGGAGGAGTCCACCCCATACCAGCAGCTTTACCAACAGCACTGGGAGGACCAGTTCTGAGAGTAAGGAAAGGGGCAGCAGACTCACCCCTAATATCAGAACAAGAGCCAGAGATGAAAGGGGCAGTAGCCTTACCCCTGATCTCTGAACTAGGGCCAGCAGAAACAGCTCCCAGAGGAGGATCAATCACCATATCATCACTAGAACAGGCAGTAGCAGAAGAGGAAGCAATTCCTTTTCCTTTGTCCTGCATATTTTTACAGCTATAGACTTTATCTTTGTTTATTTAGTTTAAAGTTTTTTTGAAATGATCTAATGTTTATTTATTTATTTATTTTTTTTATAGGACTAAGTTGATGGACTCTGGATCTCTGCAGAAGGCAATTAGTATCTTTAAAGCAGGATATACTATTGCTGAAAGTGAAGAAAAAAAAGAAAGGATGAAAAATTTGCTTAATGAGGCAGAGACAAGAATGAAAGCTGGAAGAGAACATGCAGCACCGGAAGAAGAAACTGTACCTGTACCAGATGAAGATGTTCAACAAGTAGCACAAGATGATCAACAAGCTGAACATGAAGCCGAAAGACATGGTAATAACTAATATGAGCTAAACTTAAAATTAAATTAATTTGATTATTTATTGTAAACTTGTAATTTAAGTACTTCACCAACATTGTCACCTAAATAATTCATGAAATTTAGCAATATTGAAATTGAGAATTTCGAAGTTGATATTGTAATGAAAAAAACTCAAGACTTGTGATTTTAGATTTTACTATTTGTGAAGTACAGCGTGAGTTTGGGTTAGAGGAATAAAAGGATAAACTAATATGATATTTCTTTGGTTAGGACTTTAGACTTTGAGAAATTAGAGCCGAAAATTGAATATTTTATTATTTGCAAAGTGCCCTTTCTTTCTTTGATTTAATCTGTAATAGTGTAAAACTATAACAAAAAGGGAAAATTCCAAGCTAAAAGTTTCACTCTAATAGGCTAATTTTACATGAACACACAATAATGGGGTAAATGGAAATCGGTAAAAATAAAATTGACTACTAGAAGTTTAGAGGAAATTTCCCGCCTAAATTTAAATCAAATGACCATAGGATTACTAAATTATGGCCTTATAGGAATAGGATGGTCTACTTGAAGTTACAGTGAATATTTATAACCTACATTTTCACTCTAATTTAAGACATTATTACATATGATAGAATCATAGAAGTATTGATGTGTAGTCACTAGTCCATCTCATATCTGTCTGAAATTGACTAGAATCTTAGTGAGCATGAACAACCCTTACCTCATGATTGATTCTTTAAATTATCACCATGCTCCATTATGCATCTATACAAGATGACATTGTCATGTGCTTTTAAGTACTTCAAATACAACTGATTTCAAGTTATACGATCTAGAATTAAATCAATCACTAATGTATTGAATTCAAATTAATTGAAGTAAATTGATGTGTTTAATTCGACCCAAAACTGAATCGATTATTAAGTCCCGCCTCTGGATTTATGTAGCGTTTTTTTTTATACAATTTATGTGAACAATATCAAAAAATTTCTTGATTACTAATCTTGTTTAGTTTGTGATTATAAAAATAGCAAAAGAGCTTTTGGCGGAGGAGGATGTGAGAATCACTGCGGAATCAAAGAGGAAAGCCGAGGAAGAAGAAATGAGCAAAGGAAAGCAACTTTCAATGGTCAAGAAAGCTGTGGAGGTAGCAGATGAGTCGGATAGAAAGGTTTTGGAAGAAAAGAAAGAAGACAAGGGAAGTGGATCAAATTTGGTCAAAGAAAGAGAACCGCCGGAGGTAAGATCCTGTTATTTATCAATCTATTTGTTTAGGAAAATTAAACTTGTTAGAACATAAAAAAATATGTTTGTAAGAGCTTCATTAACAATGAGCCAATAAAAAAAGCGAAACCCTTTGTGGGCCCTATATATTGGGAAACTTTTTTTGTGGTGGCCTTGTCACTACTTGAACTCTCCATTGTAGCCCGAAAGTTTGGAATTGTTTTTCAATGTGACCAACAAACGGTTTTTTTCCTGTCATGTTTGATATTGAAACTCTAGCACGCGAACTGAGTTGTTTCTTAACACGTAAAACAAGACTTGGTCATTTTTTACAATTTTGACGTCAAAACGATTCTTCAAGAGACACAAAGACCCCTATTACCCTAAATTAAGAAAGTATTATTGGTATGAAAAATGAGATGTTTTCTAGTGCAAAAAACAAGGAGATTTGGTTATTTTGTTCCCAAACTAACTACACTACCTGTTATTTGCGTCTTTCAGTTTGCGTTCTAAGGTTACAAATTAAAACTTAGCAGCGGAAATCTTTAGTTGGTCATGTTGGAGGAAAATTCTTAACTTTATAAGAGTTAGAATGGAGAATTCAAATGGTGACAAGGTCACCACATATAATTCCCCATAGTCCCAGACACAGGGTCACCACGTAGAATTCCCCCAACAATAACGGTTCATGTTTTCACTCTGACCTACATTTCTTAAGCAAGTGTTGTTTTGCACAATATGCTCCTCCCTTGGTTTCTTTTTGACGTGTCAAATTATTCTTGTTAGTAGGATCTGGTGTTGAATGCTTCCTTAGTTGATCCCATAGTGTCTGATTCCAAGGATGTATGTCCGGACATTATATAGAGTTCAATCAAGTGAAATCTGTAAGCAAAAGAAATAAACCCAAGATGAATAATCAAGGAATTATAGCTACTGTATAAGAGTAACTAAATTATTATATAAAAGCTAAATAATAACTACTGTCAGTACTGTGTAAGTGAATTATAGGCTTATAGCTGCTGCATAACTTATATAGTGAATAATAGTTTGGATTTTAGGCTTATAGCTACTGCATAAATTATAAGTTTATAGTTGAATGGTGATACAAAAAGCTACTGTACAGATTGAATAAAATAAAAACAGAGCACAAATAAGCTACTAAATAATGTTTAGTACAAATTAGCAGTTATCATAACTCACATTATAGTATACAGGACTTCAGGGCGCACTCAGACTTCTAGTCCTGTTTCATACCCATCATCCTTTTTTTTTATTTTTTCAGATCTGACTTTCATAGTCTAATTGACAAATTGACATAGCTACACATTCTCTTACAGAATTACTACAGCAAATTTACCTTTACATTCAGCATTAATTACAATATTTGGCATCAAACTTAGTATAAAGTTGACTTCTATTTTATTTGCAGTTTGAGCTGACTATGTCTGTTACGATGGAGGACCTTGATGGAATTTCTTTTATGGGATCTACAATGATTAATAACACTGCAAAAGTCAAAAAATCATTCATTGTAGCTGAGCCGTCGCATATAGATAACATTCAAGAGCTTGTTTCTTTGTGTCTTACTCATGACAATCTTTTGAAGATTGATCAAGGCTTCAAGACATTGAAAGGTAGCCTCATGCTGCTTTCTAGTGAAGATGTGTGCAGTATTGAGTGTTTTTTTAGGCGTGAATTGCATAAGATTGCCCCTCAATCACAAGAATCTTGGTGGGAATCAATCAAAGATATGTTTTGGAAAATATTCAGGTGATTTTTTTTTAGGTTATATTGTGTTTTTATTAGTTTTTAGATATAACTGTTCACTGACAATCTGTTGTTTATAATATGTATAGAGACGTGACTCGGGGGCTTATGCACCTATTTGTAAAAGGTGAATCTTGTGGCGATTTGGTGTTCAATGCGTTTGTCACGTCAAAATCAGAGGGTCGAATCGTTCCATCTATGAAAAAGGTGAAACAACAAGAAGACTTGAAAGGATTGGTAGATTTAATGCAAACTGTGATCAAACTTCCTTTTCCTCACCAAAGCGATCTATTCTTTCTCCCATATCAGTTGAAACATTTTTTCAAACTGATTGCTGAGTTTAATGCGTAAGTATTTAATTTTCAGTTTTCCACTTATGTATCACTATATCTTGGGGTCTATACATCTTATTCTATTATACTTTATATTTGTAAATTATAGTTTGCTGTTAACTGAAAAGAAGACTTTATTTTTTCTTTATGTAAGTTTGAGATTTTTCTTTATTTTTTTAATTTTTTATAATTTGTTACTTTTGTATCAACAGGTCCGTTCCTCTGGAATTCTTAATTGACCATCCTTACTTCTGGAATGTGGCGGAAAAGATAGATTTTACATTTAAACTAAGGAACTTAGTTAAGCGAACAACTACACCTTTTTATTCAACACTTCGTGCTTTGAGTTATTTCAAGACATGGAAGAATGACCTTAGTGGTGTGTATCACTCAGTATTAATGGAGGCTTCTAAGCGCAAAAAGACCAAAGCGTACAAACAAAATGTAGATATTGTACGGTATTTATGTGCTGTTTATACCCATATTAATGAGTACGAATACAAGGCTGCTCGAGGTTATAAGGTTTGAATTTTGTTTTAACTTTTTTATTCATTATCTTTTTATTAGCTTTGAAGTTATGAAATGGTAGATTGAAATTGAACATTGCATAGGGAATTACATGATAAATGATTATACGTCATGTGGGGTTAAATCAAGGAATAGTCATACAGTCTTAAAAGTGATATTCTATATATTTACAGGTGCAATCAAATGAGCATAACTAATAAGAATCTCGAGTCTTCTTTTATATGCTTAAAACTATGTCTCAATTGTCATCTATACTGATGTATGAACCCAGCCCTTCCTTCTTACTATTAAGTACTCATTAGTCATGAGCCTGATTAGGCTCCAAATTAGCTAGTAGTGATTGTATTTAAATATGAAATTGTGGATGCACTTTATCTTGTTTTGTTGGAGAGTACAAAATTATCCCACCCTCCATATGCCACATTCATCAAGTACAATTGAGCTGGTTATTTCTTTAGCTGCAAGTTATTATTCATAAAAATTGGAGCTTTTAGCTTTCATTACCTTAAGCAACAGTGTCTTAGCTTTCATTACCTAAGCAACAAAATGTCTTAACTTTTTGTAATTGAAGTATAAATCCCAGTCTCGAAATCTACACCTCTTGTTTTAATTAGCTTTTGTTATTCTATGATTTACTTTTTTCTTTCTTTTTGTAGACATTTTCAGATGAAAAGATCGAGTCAGATCTTGCAAATATTTTTCCCGACTTTTACATTAACATGTTTCGCTGTTTGTGCTTCTGCTTCCATAATGGGTATGTAACATAATTTGATTTTTTTTTAAAGTGTCATAGTTGACTGATTTTAATATTTATTTTTTACCTCTACTGTTAGGCACCTATTCTATGCAGATTTAAAGGGCGTATCTCCGGTTCTTTCTCATGGTGAGTAGGTTTTAACTTTTTCTTATCCACTGTTTGTTCTTGTTCTGTCTGTGTCTAGTGTCTTTGTAGTCTGGGGGTGTAAAAAAGGGAAAGGATATGAATGTTGCCACTGAGTGGTGAGTAAATACTTGTTTACCCAGGGTTATGTAAATTGTTTATAAGATTGGTTAATTAGTATGTGCTAGTTTAATGCACTATTATATCTATGCTCTATTGCTCTTTGGTCTATTTTTTCTGTAATAATTTGTGCAGTGGCATCTTGTGTTACTATTATTACTATGCCTTTTCATGCGTGCAGTGCCTGAAGTTCCTGAAGAAGAGATTGTGTAGCCTTTGCTCCCGCCTCCTGCTCTCTTTATCTAACTGTAATTATGCCAAGTTATGGCCTATAGGTTCCTAAATTACATACTGTAATCAACTGCTGTATTAGTGCAACTTTTATTCAGCATCTTTTGAACTTTTATTAGAGCTTCATGCTCTATATGCTGTACGTGCCTAACTGTCTTTTGTCAAGGAGGCTTAGATCTACTTGATTGATTTTATATGAAGTATATATTTCCCTTTTTTGCTAAAAAAAAAATGTACTTGTATTATTTAGGATATATTGGTGAAGATTATACATGTTTGATCAAAGCATTTGACCTTCTGTAAAAGCTGTGAACCTTGTCATGATTTATTCATGTCTTGGGGATTAGGATCATGGATGTCTGCAATGTGCATGCTTAGCTGCTGTTGCAATGTACGTGGAAATAGGGGTATATTCTGTTACTCGGAGCTTCCATTTCTCCCTGCCATTAACAATCTTTTTTTATTAGTCGTTGGAGAATTTCCCATTGAACCAAACACATGGAAGCTTTTCTATTAAGAATTGATCACAGGATGAAGAGTACATTGTAACCTAAGTTTACTGTTATGCTTGCTGAAATATATGGATGAATAGATGATCACCAGTAGGTCCAACCTTCGACAGCCCAAAATCAAAGAGCTTGGCATTGAAATGAGTGTAGTAAGATTTTGGACAGTTTAAGGTTGTGATAGATGCCTGCAAGAACGTCTTTATGGTGCATATATATATTCTGATGTTCTAGCTATCCCCGCCTAAGCTATTTTCATTCTCGTGTACCAACCTAAGCTATTAATGTTTTTCCTAAAAGAAAATAATATTTTTTTTTTTTTTTTTTGACAGGAAGAAAATAATATACTTGATAAATGATAGTAACTGTTATAGACCCCTCTTAACTAAAAGCCTAAGATAATGGAACTCTCCGTTTTCTCATGGTCCATTCATATCCAATTGCTGACGATATCTCAAAGTTGATCCTTCAAGGAAATTATTACTATGTATTTATTAAAGTAAATACTGGTATTAATATTAGGGGCGGAGCTTATTAAAGTAAATACTGGTATTAATATTAGGGGCGGAGCTACAAGGGGTCTGGCAGAGGCCCGGCCCCTGTAGCCCAAACGCGGCCCTTAATTTTGTAAACTGGCCCCTACAGGTTTTTTTGCAATTAGTATTATGTGCACCATGGTGCACCTAGAAATAGGTGCACCACAACTATATTTTTAAACATTTAGTAAAAAAAATTGAACATTTTACAAAAAATGAAAATGAACATTTTAGTAAAAAGATTATGAACACGTCACAAAAATTGAACATAAACATGCAATTTTTATGTTCATATTTTATCAAGAAATGTTCATTTTGTATACATTAAATGTTCAGTTTATATTACAAAACTATTGAATTATTACAAGTCAGTTCAAAATTTGTCTGGCTCGTAATAATTTAAAATTTGTGATTGTTCAGATTTTTTTTACTAAATGTTCAAAATTCTTGATTGTTCATATTTTTTTACTAAAAGTTCAAAATTATAGGCGTGGTGCATTGCGATTGTTCATATTTTTTTACGAAATGTTCAAAATTGTGATGTTCAGATTTTTTAACTAAATGTTCAAAATTCTTGATTGTTCAAATTTCTTTTACTAAATGTTCAAAAGTATAGGCATGATGCATTGCTATTGTTCAGATTTTTTAACTAAATGTTCAAAATTTGCGATGTTCAGATGTTTTTACTACATGTTCAAAATTTGTAATTGTTCAGATTTTTTTACTGATTGTTCAAAAGTATAGGCGTGGTGCACCTAGAAATAGGTGCACCATGGTGCATCTTAAAATTTGCCCATGTTCATCATTTCATATCCTTCTTGTTAAAATTCTAGTGGCTCAATGGTGAGTGGGCTTACAATATCCTCTTTAGGTCCAAGGTTCGATTCTTCTTAGTGTGCATTTATTTTTTTTTTTTACAATTTTTTTTCCTCTTTTTTTTGCCAAAATTCTATACTAAACTTCTTCAACTCCTCCATAAGTAAATTATCTTCAATCTTCTACGTTCTATTATTATTTTTTTTACGAGTACATTTTATTTTTTCCTCTCTTTTTTTTTTTTTTTTTTTGCCAAATTCTATACTAAACTTCTTCAACTCTTCCATAAGTGAATTATCTCTTCAATCTTCTACATGTATTCAATCGGATAATTTTATCCAATTGTTTAGTAATAATTTGTCTATAGATCACCTTTTTTTTTTGGATAATATGATTGGTATAATCATAAAATAAGAAGCTCTTAATTTTAAAGTGAGTGGTTGATAGTCAACCAGTGAATTTACACTGATTTTATACATAAGAAAATAAATTGCCAATAATTTTAACAAGTAAGCTATTATTGACATTTTTTTTTAATATGAAAACTCATAAATTGCGATTCAGCAAAAAATTTGTTATAATATTAAGCCATATACAATATTTATATATTGATTCAACCACCGACCCCCCTAGCTTAAAAATCCTGGCTACGCCCCTGGTATTATAGTTGCACTTGTATGGCATATTTCGTATAACTAGTTGTGGACCCGCGGGCGATGCGCGCGGTTTCCCAAGTTATCGGTATTACTTATTAGCTAATTGTTTTGACATCAATAATAGTTACATAGTTTTGTTATGTTGTGGTTTTATAAAATGTGTAATCAATTATTATGATTTATGAATACAATATATCAAGTACTCTTATACTATGAGCCTGTTCTCATTGACTGAACTCAGCTGAACTGAATTGAACTGAACTAAACTGAACTGAACTGAGCTGAACTGAACTGAACTGAACTGAATACTCCTTCCATTTTTAAATACTTGCTCCACTTTCCATTTGCGGTCGTTTTTAAATACTTGCTCCATTTCCTTATTTGGTAAGCTTTTACAATATTTAATTAATTTCTCTCACCTAGTGGACCCAATATACAGTCTCTCTCCACTACTTTTGCTTTCTACATTTTTTATTCTTCCACCAACCCTACTACCTCCATATTTTATTACTTTCTCCAATTTCTCCTAAAACTCCGCGCATTTAGGAGAAATGGAGCAAGTATTTAAAAACGGAAGGAGTATTTTACAAGAGAAGGAAATTAGGAACTAAATTGACCTGAGCTGAGCTGAACTGAATTTCAACGTAAGAGAACAAGCTCTAATTTTCAACGTAAGAGAACAGGCCCTAATATTGTACTTCTGACCAAAATTCATAAACTTTGCCAATCATATTTAATTTTATTGACGCTGACCCGCACCTTTTGGATTATATAAACCGAATCTAAATCGAATTTGAATTCAATCCAATCCAATCCAAACTGATATAATTCGGTTATGGAAATTGAATAGTACAACTCCTATAGCTTATTTCACTTGTTCTTTGAAACTTTACATTGTGAAATTTGTGACACGACATGCTAAACTAAGGTGTTAGGAGATCTATTCTTTTACATTGTGTTGTGGGCAAGGCTCATTCATTAAACTTCCAAAATAAATTGCTTGGGACGGAGTGAAGGACAGTGCAAAAGAATCAATAATCGCTTCATTTATACAAAAACTTGATTTATTACAAAATTATCTATGTATTAATCTTACAATCAATTATACTACGTACTTAACTATGTATTAATCAATTACACACAAAAATAAAAAAAAGACTCAAGAATGGTTTCCTGCAAGACCAAGGACAGAGGAGTGATTGAGTGATCAACAACTCTATTACTCCGTACAAAACAATTGAGGAAGAAAATTGATGAACAACGAAACATTGATCATGATCCCTATGCCCTTAACTATTCGTAACTAAAGCTTCTTAGCTATGGATAATCCCTCCTTAGTTTGGTCCAGATCGCTCATTGCGACAGAGATTGATGGCGTGCCTCTAAATCCTCTAAAGTTATTGTCAGCAACTCATTTGAGTCCATACAATCAAAGCTAAGCCTAAGGTCCAAATACTCCCAAGCATTAACCAACAATGGATCAATCAAACCACCATTCATTTCCTGGCGTTGCTTTACAATGGTTTCTCTCTCAATTCTGCAATAGTATCCAAAGTGCAGAGAGAATGTAACCTAAATCCGTATAATAAGCTACTTTCAACTTGGCTGTTCATCTTTACATGGATAATGTTGGCAAGATCCTTAGAACTAAAATCATCAAAATAGAAAAACTTCGTCACCCTTTTACAAAATCCTTCATTGGAACATATTACCCGTTTCATAGCTGTACACAGCGAATATGACCACTATCTTCCCATTTTCCATTATTGACATCATCTCTTCCAAAGCCTCCCACCCATAATCCTTATCGTCTGATTTCTGCATTGGTATAAGACGGTAGGCTTCATCCACAAAAAGAATCCCCCCCTCCCTTCAGCTTCTTTAATCTATGCAATTTGAGGTCATTTAAACCCACAATGTTTGACAATTCACACTCAAGTTCATCCATCTTAGATATTGTCAGACTACAAGTTTCAAGGGCTTTGTGCTTCCTCTGCTCCTCCAGATATTGCTTTAATATTTTCTGCAATTTCTCACTACCAGGACACAGTGCAGATGATTTAGAGGGGTCAGGATATCCTGCATCAGAAACATAAGAAAATTGTTGAATATTAGCCAGCTAGCATTTAAAATAAACTTGAGTTTTGAATATTTAAGCATGGTGTCCATTGACCCACGTCGTCCTTAGCATTGCAATCAGCATCATACTCAAGCAAGGTATTCACTGTAGAGCAGTCATTTGATCGAAGTTAATGCCAAACACCAAGATGCAAGGACATCATTCCATTTGCACAGACATAAGTAAGAGGTCTTACAAATTCTAGCAGGTTTACCAAGTCCTCAGCATTATATTAGTAACCATATAACAAATGGAGAGAGAAAAGGCAGGTTACATTGGCTTTAGCCTCCACAAAAGCACGATGAGAAAGAAGCAGCTTAGCAGCTTCATTGCAGCCATTCTTTGTTGCCATGTGTAATTGGAATTTCGCCATACTGCAAATATCAGAGTACTATTAGAGATTGAAATAACAAAAAAGTTTACAACTCGCTGCAATATTAGCACTCTTGCACATTTAACCAAAGTGCACAAAGCCATACCATATTCTTGGCTTCCATTTCAACCTTCTCTAAAGTCTAATCCCTACCAATTTAGCAAAATTTCAACAATCTCAACATTGTTGTAGCCGCACCAACATGAAGAGGAGTTAGCAGGGACAGCTTTCCTCTCCTTCAACCCCTACAATAAATATAGAATTTCAAGCTTTAAGCACTAACACACAAGCACGGACTTCACCATTTGATAGTTAACAGAATTATACACTTACAGTATTCAACTCCTTGCGAGCTTTCTGCAACTCATCATTGCATTTCCTTTCCTTATTAACTACCAGAGCCTGAGTTAGAGCCTCTATACCTTCCAGTTCTCTACCTTTTCCTTCAGCTCTTCATTGATTTCTTCCATCTTTTTCTTGGTTTCAGTATCCCTTCCCATAAGTTCCATAACTTGAGCAGCTCCTTTCCATTGTTCTATCTGCAACTCTAATGCTTGCCTCTGATCAATTTGCTTTTCCAGATCAATGATTTTCTTGTGAAGCACCTCCTATCCCCTCTGGAAATCAGTGTATATATAGTGTACAAAGCAGATTAGCACAGTAAGTATTCATCATGAAATTGAAGGTAAAACATTTACACAAACTTAACAAATAAAAAACTAAAATCTTACAGAGTCCTAGTGATTTGGGTGAGGTCGATAGTGATTAGTGAGGCATGGTCCCTTTTATTTTCTTCTGATCTGCAACCACAAATCATTAAAAAGTGTTTTACCAAAAAACAAGAGATACAATCAATAGTTAAAATCAGGAGAGAGAGAGAACATCAAAAATCAATAGAAAAAAACAAAGAACAATACATCAACATCTTCTTCATCCACAAGAAAGTGTTATTCATCAACCAGATATTAAAACCCTCTTGCTGCCATGAGAGAAGTTTCGTCATCTTGCTGCAAACACACACCCAAAGCAAATCAACACACACGCATAAAATCAACACTATTGAGCAGTTTAAAAAGGGTTAGGGCTCAAAGAATTTATCTTGACATCCATTCAGAGCTAGTTAGAGTTGTTCATATGGCAATGATATAGCTAATGCCCACAGAATTAGCCATTCTAGACAGATATTTAGTATACAAACCACCAATTTAAGGAAGTAAGTTGGAAGGGTAAGATTTAAGCAGGAAAGGTTGAGGCGAGTCATAAACATTATAGCTAGTATTTTGATCTAATCTAAAGATATGGAGAAAGACGGAACAAGGACAATATAGATATACAGCTTACTGACCTACAACTGTTTGATGTGATGCACCGGCTTCCTTCAATCCATCGAGCCCCCATCCCATATCCTCTACTATGAAAACCTCTTGTGAACAATGACCATGCTAGGCAGCTTGGCAAAACTGAGGGGGTGTTCCAAACTCGAGATTCTGAAATTGAGTTAATAACACAATAATCAATACAATTACAAATTTAATAACACAATAATCAAGCTCCAAAACAACATGAAATATATTTTATTTTTTAAAAAAAAATAAAATAAATATTAAAAAAATATTAACCTCAAATAAGAACTCAACATCATTCTCCACACACTCCTACGGTACCCAAAGAAAACAACAGTATTATCATAGACATTTTTAAAATTCCTACATTCATAAAACCGCCCAAAATATAAACAAATATATTCATAGATGACAGTAGCTAGCACAAGAAATCTATCCAGCTATTAGCCAGAACCTGAGGCAGACACATACATCATCCAGAAATTTCTTTTCTTTGATACATCTATCTAATTTTGCTTGCAATTTCTGCAATTTCAAGCTCACAGCCTTGCCAACAGATTCAGCTATATCTTTTTCAGTCTCTTCTTTAATCTCTTGCAACAAAGATTCAAAATACTGCAAATACAAACCAAGATAATGATCTAGTCAGATCAAGAAACGGTTAAAAAATTCACAATTATCATTTCACAAAGAACAATGCACAAGACATAGCAAACAAATTCATTAGGTTGCCTCACCAATTTCTGATTCTCAAGCTGTGTGGAAAGAAGCTCATTGTATTCATTTACGATCTGGTAAGATAACCAAGTGCAGGGAAATTTAATCTCTGCAATTTGTAGCAACAAACCAAAGATCTATAGCTTTAAATTAAGAAAACAAAAAAAAAAAAAAAAAAAAAAAAAAAAAAAAAAAAAAAAAAAAAAAAAAAAAAACATACAGCTTCAACTTTACTATTTACAATAGCATCGTTTCTTCCAGGATCCCCACTACATTCACAGCTTCCACAGCCATGCATAGCATGTGAACAAGGAACATTAAGCTCAACGCCTCAACCAACTTCCCGTCAGTTTTGGACTGTATTAAACGGTGCATATTGTTGTCACCAACATAGTCCCAAACACGCCTAGTTTCCAAGTCCAAGGAATAACAGTGCTGTGTTTCTTTCCAATGCATAATAGCATGGCCCTCTTTATACCTGGATTAAACGCTTCCTGGTCAAAAAATTTAACAATTAGAATATCTTGTCTATTTGACAGGTATATTACATATATTGTTTGATGTTTTTATTTTGATTTTTTTTTTCTTGAAATTCCTTTGGCCATTTGAATAATGATAACAGTTTCTTAGCATTAGCTACTTGAAAGTTGAAACTCGGGGTTATAGTCGTTATACAATGCAAAAATTTTCTCATAGCAGAAAAAGAGTTATTACTTTCCACAACCTACAAAACCACATATTACGCATATCCACAAATTCTCTAAGGTTTGACAAACGAAACATGTTGAATTATCAGGTTGCTGCTGGCAATATTGACAAACCTATATGATGACCATAACAGAGTAATGATTAAAATCAGCAATACCTTAGCAGAATAGCAGCACATAACGGAGAAAAGGTAGGTATTCCAGGGTTGGTACCTCTAATTCCAGAATAGGAAAGGCAAAACAATGATCAATAAATCTCCTAACAATTTTAAGCAAGCAAAATCACAAAGCCGGAAACCAACAAGACAACTACCACTCTTGGGGTTTGGAGGAAGGTAAAACTGAATCATGGCACCAAAATTTCACAACCCTGGCTTATATGCTTGGTAGAAATGACAAAATGTTCCTCATTAGTTATATGAAAATTCTGATTTATAGAAGTTTTTAAATAAAACAAGCACTTAAGCTATAGGCGCAATCGCACAAAATATACTCAAATAGAAATAGAGTAATCAACACACATAAAAGTTACAATGTTTTATTTGGGGAGTCTGAACTCTAAGCATGTGACATCAATTTTCAGTTCTTGAAGAATGAGCAACATAAGCACACCAATAGCACACAAAAAAATTGAAGTACAAATTCAAAAAAGATGAATATCTACCAGTCATTTTGTGTAGCCTCGAACTGTTTCCGAAGCTCATCGTCCTGAAAAATAAAACGATGAAAAGAGCGAAAGATTAAAATCAAAAGTCAGATCAAAAATTAAGAAAATGGAAACGAAATTAGAGGCTGACCCTATTAAATCCAGAGAAAACCCCAAAAAACGGCGACTTCGAAACCATAGGAAGGGAGCTTGAAGACGAAAACCCCAAACTCGGGAAATAGTGACATTATTCTGTTTTAAGACAAATAACATGGTGTTTCTGTGTGTGTTGACATTATTTTGTGGCCTTGATCATACTACACAACATCAAATCAAATCGTCACATCTCAATTCGCTTAAACAAGATAGTCTAAATCCAATGGTCCACCCATCTCTACGGCAAAAAGCACTTGATAAATGGATTATATTATATATCATTATATATTTATATCAACCATATCCTATTCTCCTAGCAACAAGTAATACAAGTTAACAAGAAGCTCATTATTGATCCCACTTTCTCTACGATTGAAGATTCTACTGTAGTACTTCGTACATAGTAATTTGGAAGCCAATACTGAGACTCGTCCTGAAAAACCCATGTCCTAGCTATAAAGTATAAACAACCTCACATATCCATCTAAATCCTACCCTCTTACCCTCCCTCAATTAAGCAATTCTTGCATTTAAACATACTACAACTCTGACATTGATGATTTCCACAAAGAAAGTTGACTCACCAAATGACAATATATACAAAATTCACTAAACTTTTAGCTTATGAGACAATTTTCCTATTATGTTACCATATACGATGTGCATCAACATTCTTCAATCTCCCCTAGCGTAATTAATTTCCATTTATTCTCCTCTTTCAGAACAGTTTCTTCCAGTTACATGACAGCAGGAAGTGAAGCCTGTTAAATTCTTTCGCTTTTTTTTTTTTTTTTTTTTTGTGGGTTTGGGTGGGGTGAGAAAGGTTTGGGGTCAGTAGGGTAGGGGATTAGTTTGGGCTGTGATTGAAGGAAGGTATAACCGCAATAAGGAAAGAGTCACATGTCATGTTGGGAGGAGGTGCTCAGGAGTCGGGACTGATGAGAAGGCAGCAACATCACCCATCAGGAGATCGCTAAACTAAAACAACCATTATCTTCACCTCGAAACAAAAAGATACAGTTGTTATGAACTTCTCTCTCACATGCTAACTTCTTCACATAACCCAAACCTTAAAAGAGTCTTGTTTTTCTCACAAGAGGACATAAGATGAGATTAGACATTGCAGATAAAGTAACAAATCTGATTTCTTATGAAGGGACAACTTTTCTCTCCAATAAATATTCCTAGCTTCTAGAGTTCCCTCTGACTAAACATAGTGGACACCCAAGTCTCACATTATCATATTTATCAGTGACATGAGTGAAAAACTGAAAACCAGATCTTTAGAAACTGGTTTAAGAGTGTACAAGGACTTGACAATCAAGAAACATTAAAACATTAGTGCCATTTATTACTATAAATCTTTGACATAGATTAGGCAATGCAGAGACTGCTAGACATCATGTTCATTGTTGCTGAAGGAAAAATTCTATGGTGTCAGGCGTGTCAGTTCTCAAGATTTTGAGCAAAGTCACTTGTGTTAAGTATCTTCCCATTATTGACATACCTTCCACTTCTTGGATGGTGGTCTTGAAGAAGCAATCCTCTGATTCAAAGAAGACATAAGGTTCATCTTCTTTCCAGCATCTCGAATAACCTTTGAAGCTTCTGTTATAATTACCTGTTGATAGGACACACACAAATCCATCTACTTAGTCTAATTAAATTTCAATTCAAAAGGCTATCAATTTTACCCAAAACTAATTTAAGAACCCATCAAACAATTTCATTCAGCAAAACTAACATCATTTAATTTCAATCAATTCAATAAGCAGTAACAAACTTAGCATCATATTTCCAATAAAAAATTGCAAACCCAACAACAAAATAATTACACCTTCAATTAAAGATCAGAAAATACTTTGTAAATACTGTGCATATGAGAATAATATTTGAACTCAAAATCAGAAAAATGAAAGAAAGATTATACCTTGACACTGATCTGTAATTCTTTAACATCATCTGACCTTTTAGCATTAGTTGTACCTGTACATTAATGGGGTTTATTCAGAATGTTAGATCCAAAAAAATGGGAGTTGGAATTAGAGAAGAAAACAGGGGAAGAACGAAAATAGTTACCTATAACTTACAATTAATCAAATTTACTGCAACACAATGACAAATTAGTCAGCAAAGATGAAATTTAAAAATCAAACCAATCAATCAAAAAATGGACCAAAATGCAGGAAATCAAAGTAAAATAACGAAAAGAAATTAGGTCTGCAAATTACCTGAGATAACAAAGGATTGAGGAGAGAAAGTAACCTCCTCCTACACCACCGCTGCCACCCAAAATCACCTGGCATCCTCCAAAAGCAGCATACATCCAAAACTTGAGAATCACAAAAATCTAATGCACAAAAACAAAATTAAAATCAACAAATCATCAACAAACACATAATAACACTGATTAAAATCATTACAAATCCAAATAAAAATTACAAAAGATTGACGAACAAAGCGGTATACCTGACATTCGCGGATGTTGAGACGGCGGAGCTGCGATTTCAGAGCTTCGACTGTTTTTTTTTTTTTTTTTATTTATCATGTTAGTAAAGAATAAAATTCAGATCTAAAGTTTGTCAAAATTCGTAACTTACGTTAATCAAACCCAAATTGTATAATTCATTAAGAAGGGAAAAAAAATTAAATACCAAATCAAAACCCTAACTATAAGATCTGAAGGAGAGAAACAATTGGCTGGAGGATGGAACCCTTCCATTATCGTGGCTGCCACTGCAATCTTCTTCTCTGAGCTGGGTCACCGGAGCTGAGCAAATGAACGGATGATCGTGAAAGAGAGGAGAGGGGGGAAACCCGAAAAAGTGAATAATAGGGGGGTGTTTCCGTGTTTGGTAAATGGGAATTGAGGGTGGGAATGGGAATTTTAATCCCAAATAAAACAAAATCTCTTGTTTGTTAAATGGGATTGGGATTAAAGAAGGGAATGGGATTGGGATTAAACGGGGTGAATTCCTACCATTTTATTACCTTAGGGAGAGTAGGTAATAAATGGGTGGGAATGAGAATAAGTGGTAAATGACATTTTTGCCATTAATGAAAAAAATGGAGGAGAAAGATTAGTAAGGGTAATTTTGTATTTTTGTTATTTATTTCCCATCTATTCTTATCCACTACCCAAACAAAGTATTGTCATATTTTTCTGTATTCCCAATCCCATTCCCATACTTTAATTCCCAAACTCTCATTCCCACATTCCAAACGCCCCGTAGAGGTCAGGAATAGAGGATAATGAAGCTGACAAATTAAAGGCTGGAAAAGACGAAAAAACAAAATCAAAAATAAAAAAGAAACTAGATGAAGCCCGTGCGATACACGGTTTGTTTGAATTTTTTAAATATTTTTTTAATATATATTCATGTGCTAAAATTTGTTATATATTTAGATAAAATTACTGATATCAAAAGATAATATTTTATATTTAATTAATTTAAACTGAAAAATCTCATTCGCCAATTTTGTTTACGTGTCATTTAAATTATTTAATTATAAAAGAAATTAATAATCTCGTATTTAATTGGCTACCACTAAAATTTATTATCCTACATGGCTCGCTGAAAAAATTAAATCCTACGTGGCTCTCTAAAATCTCGAGAAAAAACTCCCCTTTAAATATATATATTAGATAGATTAGATTGAAGAGGGGAAAAAGGGAAGGAAAGCATTCGCCAAGAAAAAAAGAAAAAAGTGCAGGGTATAAGCGTCCAAGCACTGTTCATAAGGGATTTGCTAAAAGTAAAAATTCCTCCACCCAATTTGGCTTTTATAAGGGTTATAGATACTTATAGATAGATATAATCTCTCTGTTTTTTTTTATTATTATTATTTGCATACTTGAGAATGCACAAAGTTTTAGGAGAGTAATAAAATATTGTGAGTGGGTGAATAAATTATTATAATAAAAGTAAGATGGTCACCATGAAAGAAAAGTATGTGAGAGAAGATAAATATTTTTATTACTTTAAGTGGGTACCATGGAAGAGAGAGAAATGACAAAATAATTTGAGTGAAGTTTAAAGTAAGAGAGAAAAATAATAAAATATAGTATAAATTTACCAAATATAGTGATGCATTTATAAAAAATAACACCCATAAAAGGAAAGTGATGTAAATAAAATTAAAAAAAAACGAAGGGAGTATAAATTAAGTATATATAACTTTATTGTCTTAAATAAGGTGTCAATCAAAAAAAATATAAAAAGTTAAATCAAGTTATAATATATTTATTTTAGGAAAGTAGTTTTTGGAGGGAAAAACGACACCAGGAATGACACATGTCACTTCCTGGTGTTTGTTGTAGTATTATGTTACTCCCTCCATGTTTTTTGTAAGTGTTACAGTTTGACCGGCACATAGTTTTAGGCAATTTAATTGACTTAAATAAAATAAGAGGTAAGTGGGGTAGTTGGAGTATTAAAAAAATGTAAAAGAAAGATAGTAGGGTTAATAGTTTATTGAAAAGTAATGAATGTGAGAGGAAAGATATAATAAAAAAAGTAGTAGTGGGTTTGGTGGGGACCATTAGAGGAGAGAGATATAATATTTTAATGTAGCTTTTTGCCAAAAAAGGAAGTGTAACACTTAAAAAAAACACGGGCGGAAATGAAAAGTGTAACACTTAAAAAAACACGGAGGGAGTATTGATATATGATATACTTCGTTTCATTGAGCTATCTCACTAAGTGGTGAGCAAAAATTCCGGGTACCCGGAATAGGAATCGGAACCGGCGGGTCCGAAATTAGAATTGGATCCGGTGATTCCAATTCCGGGTAATAATTTAAGGACCCGATTGCAACCAGTTCCAATTCCAATTCTTAATTTTTTGGAACAAAAACCGATTGGGTACTCGGATACCCAACATACATTAAACTAAATATATTTAAAAAATTGTTGAATGTAACTAATTAGTAATATTAAAAAAAATAATATTAATATTTAATATAAATAAAAATAGCTTAATGCATATAAAAATATAAATATTAAACACTGAAAGTGAAAATAAACCAATAAAATATTATGAGTTGTTTTATATTTTAACACTTACTAGTTGTGGCCCCGCGCGCTTCGCGCGCAATCCCCCAATGGTAGTGATAATTGTCCGTAAATATTTATATAGTGGTATTATTACATGTTTATTATGTTTGTGAAATGTCTAAATTTTTTACGCATTTTAATTATTACGGCCATTGTAATAGGGAAACATTTAAACCTTGAAAAAAAGGAGCTTCTCCCATTATTGTTTGGAAAGTGATTAAACTATGTATGCATTTAAATTATTATGATTAAAAGTAACTTTAATTTACAATTTTTTTTTTTGCTAGATTTTCAATAATTTGATGCGTCATTCAAAATAACAATTCTTTTAAAATTCTAGGTCTGATAACACTCAGTGATTTGATAAAAATCATCATATAAAAAACAAATAACCTATATCATTATATTAGAAAGAAGTAACCTAAAGCATGCTAAGTTTGATTTTTTGCTAATACAAAATAAAATTCTCTTTAACACAATTCACTTTTTTGTCAAATAAACTAATGTTAATAATAAAATCAATTCATGTTAGCTTCCCTTATTCTTTTATCACTTGTTTTAAAAAAAATTCATATCTCTTCTTCCCTCATTGTTGTTGTGTACCCTTTATTCTAATTTCCTAAGTCAATTGCGCTATTTTTCTTAATTGGTCTTTCTCTCCCTATTTCTAATTACCCGCCATCTTTCTTAAGTGATATTTCTCTCTCTCTCTTTCTCTCGTAAGCTTTTTCCTAAGCTAATAGTATTTTCCTGCTAATTGTCCTAATTTTCTTAAGTGTTCCTTCTCTTCCTATTTTTAGTTAATTGGCTTGATTATTTTATGTGTCTTAATTGTTCTCTTGTCCCTACAAAGCTAATAATCTCATTTCCATAATTGATTTCTTATGAGTGACCTCTCACTCTTTTTCTCTCTTAAGATAAGCCATGATTTTCTCAAGTGATCTTTCTTGTGTTGTCTCATTTTCTCTCTCGCATTATTGTAAGCCTTTTTCCTAAGCTAATTTCCCTAAATTTCTTATGTGATATTTCTTAAGTGGTCTCTCTCACTCACTCTTTATTTCCCTCCCTATCCTAATCTAATTTCCTTAATCTCCTAAGCTAATTGCCCCGATTTTCTTAAGTGGTATTTCTTCTTAAGCGACTTTTCTTCTTGAGTGATTTTCTTTTTCTTGAGTGATTTTTATTCTTATGTGATCTTTTCAAGTGGTCTCTCTTTCTTTATACTTCCTCCGTTTCTTTTTACTTGCAACACAGCCTTGTGGCACGTGTTTTGAGGTCGGGTTTATGTAATGTAAACGGATAAATTATTCATTATAATTTTTACAAATGATACTTAACCCTATTCTAATCTTCGTGTAAAAATTATATTGATAAAAATCGCTCGTTTACCCTCACTAATCATCTCCTAAAACTGCGTGCCTAAGAGGTGTGTTGCAAGTAAAAGGAAACGAAGGAAGTGTCATTTTAGTAACTCTTTTTTCCAAAATTAATTTCTCTTTTTTTCTTAAGTGTTTTTTTTTACGTGGGTTCTCTCTTTTTGTTAAGCGATCTTTCTTAAGTTGTCTCTCTCAAATGATCTTTCTTAAGTGGTCACTCTCCCTCGCTCTTAAGAGATCTTTTGTATGTGATCTCTCTCTCTCTCTCTCTCTCTCTCTCTCTCCCTCTCTCTCTCTAGAAAACATAATTAGCCTAAATGCTCCAGCATTTTAGTAAGTCTTTTCCTAAGAAAATTACTTTGAATTTCTTAAGTGAATCTCCCCTTCTCTCTCTGCCCCTCTATATCTATCGCATTTTAGTAAGCATTTTCTTAAGCTAATTGTGTTTTTGTAAGCTAATTGCCCTGAATTTTTAAGTTCTTTTTCTTAAGTGGTCTTTCCTTTTCTATTCTAAGCTAATTGCCTTGATTTTTTTTAATGATATCTTTCTTAATTAGTCTCTCTCTCTCTCAAAACCCAATTGACCCGATTTTATAAAGTGGGCTCTTTTTTTTGGTCTCTTAAGCTATTTGCCATATTTTTCTTTAGTGATATTTGTTGTGTGGTCCTATCTCTCTCTCTCTCTCTCTCTCTCTCTCTCTCTCTCTCTCTCTCTCTCTCTCTCTCTCTCTCAATAAGCATTTTTCCTAGGTAAAAAGAGTTTTCTTAAGCTAATTTCCCTAACTTATTTTAGTGATATCTCTTAATTGCTCTCTCTCTAAGCTATTTTCCTTGATTTTCTTAAGTGCTTTTTATGGTCTATTGATTTTCTTATGTGTTCTTTTTTGTTTTTAAAGTGTTCCTTTTTCTAAAGCGATATTTCTTTTCTTAAGTAATCTTTCTCTAGCATTTAGGAAGTACTAAATGTATCAATTTTTATTTTGCAGGTATTATAATTATATCCAAATTGTTTTGATGGTTTTGTTGATATTATAAAGTCAATTTATGTTAGCTTGCCCTTTATTATAAGGAAATTGATTTTTTTTTCTTAAGTTAATTAATTGTGTTTTCTTAAACATTTTAATAAACTTTTTCCTAAGTTAATTGTGCTTTTCCAAGTTGATTGCCCTTTTTCATTCTTCTTAAGTGATCTCTCTCTCTCTCTCGTATACTAATTGACCTGATTTTCTTAAAAGATCTTTCTTAAGTGGTCTCTTTCTCCTAAGCTAATTGTCTTGTTTTCTTAAGTGATCTTGCATAAGTAGTCTTTATCTCTTCCTCGTGCGCATTCCAGTAAGCCTATTTCCTAAGCTAATAGACCTGAGTTTTTTAATGATCTTTTGTAAGTTGTATTTCTCTCTCTTCTAAGCTAATTGTCTTGATTTTTCTTTAGGGGTTTTTTTATTTTCTCAAGTGGGCTTTCTTCTTAAGTGATCTTCTTAAGTAATCTCTCTCTTACTCTCTCCTTACCGTAAAATAGTTACCTTTATTTTCCATGATTTTCTTAAGTGGTCAATTGATTTTCTTAAGTGATCTTTCTTTGCTTATGTGTCCTTTTTCGTAAGCGATCTCCCTATCTCTCTCTTTCTCAATTGATCTTTCGTAAGTGGTCGTCTGTGTCTCAAGTAGGGATGTCGATGGGGCGGGGCGGGGCGGATGTTGGCCTTCCCATCCCCATCCCTACCTCATACCCACAATCTATATACTTTTATACTATTTTATAAAATAATAACGTGAAATAAAATATAAATTATAATACTTTGTACTACACTTATATTATAAACAAAAATTTGTGTTATATTAAGAATGTTTTTTTTTCCCCCTTCAAAAAAAAAAAAGAATGTTTTTTTTAATATTATAATCCTTATTAATTATGTGGCATTGTGTATTTGAGAGACGGAAATTAGGTGTGTCTTGGGTGGGGATTAGGCTGGTATTTGTTGGGGATTAGGTGGAGATGGATATTCAAGTGGGGGTGGGGCGTTTTGCACCTCTATTCTCAAGTGATCTTTCATAAGAAATAACCTTAAGAAAACGTAATTATCTTAAATGGTTCAACATTTTAATAAGCCTTATCCTAAGCAAATTGCAATTTCCTAACTTTGCTCTGATTCTCTCTCTCTCTCTCTCTCTCTCTCTCTCTCTCTCTCTCTCTCTCTCCACAACATTTCAGTAAATCTCTTCCTAATCTAATTACACTAATTTTCTTAAGTGATATTTCTGTAGTGGTCTCTCTCTCTCTCTCTCTCTCTCTCTCTCTCTCTCTCTCTTTATCTCTCTCTATCTCTTTCTCTATCTTCGTCTTAGTCGCAATGTATTTTAGTAAGTATTTTCCTATGTTGATTGTGTTTTCCTAAGTTAATTTTCATGACTTTGTTAAGTTATCTTTCTTAAGTAGTCTTTTTTTTCTTCTTTCTCCTAAGCTAATTTCCCTAATTTTCTTAAATGATATTTCTGAAGTGTCCCCCCTAAGCTAATTGACCTGATTTTCTTAAGGGATCTTTCTTTAACGCTATCGGCCTATCGCTCTCTCATATGCAATCTATCCTAATTTTCTTAAGTGTATTTCTTCTCTCTATGGCTCTCTGCTAAGCTAATTGCCCTGAGTTTCTTAAGTTAATTACCCTGATTTCTTAAGTAATCTTTATTAAGTTAAGTGATCTTTATTAAGTGCTCTCTCTCTCTATCTCTCTCTCTCTCTCTCTCTCTCTCTCTCTCTCTCTCTCTCTCTCTCTCTCTCTCTATGTATATATATATATATATAATATTTATATGGAATTTAGTACCTTTTTCTAAGCTAATTTCTCTTAATTTCTTAAGTGATCTTTCTTTAGTGGTATCACTCTTTTTGTTAAATGATCCTCGTAAGTGCTCTCTCTCCCTCCCTCTTAACAAATTACTTTAAGAAAATGTAATTAGCTTATGTAGCCATTTCTTTTTTTTTAAAAAAAAAAAAAAAAAAAAAAAAAACGCTTATGTGGCCATCATTTTGATAAGCCTTGCAACAAAAGAAGCAAAAACAACAAAATAATTACCAAACGACAATGAAATTTAAAGAAAAGAAAATTAAATTACAAAGTAAAAATGCTCAATATCTATTCCTGAAATATACTTTAAAAATGGCTTTAACAATGCTTTTCTTTTTATTGCCTTTTCTCTCTGTTTTAGGTTTGGCTTATAAAGTCAATTCCTACTTGATCCTACTCCCATCTTCTCTTTTTATCACTCTTCTTGTAGTTCTCTTCAACTTTTCCTTCCCGTTCATTGTCTGGTATCTTCTCTTGCATATTTCTCCATCTTTACTATCTTTTTTCTCCTTCCTATCATTCTTCCTCAAAGCTTTTTGATACCTTTGTCTCCATCTAGCTCCTATTTTACAGCTTGAACACTTTAGTTAGTTTAATCCTAATTGCCTCCTACCCCATTTTACCTTCTTTAGTAATTATATTTAACGTATTTTATAATCATCCTCAACTTCACTCTAGAAATGGCCTCTTAAAAATGAACTTACTCTTTCTTTCTCCATTCTTTTATAAAATTGCAAAGTTATAGTCAACTCCTAGTGCATATATATATATATATATATATATATATATATATATATATATATATATATATATATATATGTATATATATATATATATACATATATATATATATATACATATATATGTATATATATGTACATATCTATGTATATATATGTATGTACATATATATGTACATATATATACATATATATGTATATATATATATATACATATATATATATATATACATATATATATATACCTAGCTCACCTAGTTCCAGAAGTTCATAATCCAACCTTAAAATAATAAAAAGAAATTTGTTAGAAGGCACAAGTTTTAATCTTCCATTAAGCAACTTTTCTAAACTAATGAACAAATAGTTTCTATCTTTCATATAACAATCTTCCAAATATGGAAAAGAAAAGGACCAGAAGAGTACCATGCCCAATTTCCCCATGGCTCCACCTTTAAAATTCGAAGAATACTAAATATGTGCTCATGATTGTTCTGGAAATTAAAAATCAAATGTAAGTAATCATAACTTGAACAAAGTATAGTTCTCATACATAATTTCAATATAATCCAGGTAAGAGGTAGTATTTAAAGCAAGCATTACACAACAGAAGATGGTATGTATTACATTCTAACTACAGATAAAGCAATACACAACAGAAGGCATTATTAGATTTTAATTGTAGAGAAAGTATTACACAACAGCTAAAGGTATATATGTATTATACTCTATCTGCTAAGAATTATATAGAGCAGCAAAATACCCAAAAATTTGCCTGGATAAACCAACAAATATAATAGAATATTAAACTCTTGGATACCAGTTTCCTTTGAGGCATAATATTCTTTAAGTTCAAACAAAAATCATAGATCTTTGACACTTTAGACACCCATAAACATAATCCTTAGAGTGATTCCCAAACACTTGCAGTTTTGACAAAAAGAAACAACAAATTACCAACTCCATTCTTAATTTCACCCCTCTTTTCATCCCTCAAATATTAGGTTAATCTAGGTCTCAAGTTTATTTTGGGATTACATGATGAGTGACCTTTGTTCATTTTAGGGCTAAAACAATATTATACAAGTGACCTTTGTATAATCAAATACAATATTATAATCAATATAATTAAAAAATTGAGTTGATTAACCCAATATTATATGTTCCATGACCTTTGTTCATTTCACCCCTCTTTTCATCCCTCAAATATTATCAGCTCCTTTACATAACCTAGTATGTACACTTCATAACATGTTTCTATTTCAAGTATACTTTTTTTTTTCTCTCTTCACTCTTCATCATATCAGCTCCTACAATACTTCTAAATCTTTCAATCTATCCACCACCATAATTTTTAATATTTTAACCCACAAAAAAATGATAATATAATTAAAGAAAGGGTGGTATACACTACACAGACAGGATAAATAAAACAACGGATATTAATTAGAATGGTAAAGCAAAATGGCAATATATAACAAGTAAATTTCATACTATAAAGAGACGTCACAACATCTCATAAAAGGCACTCCTTTATGGAACATTGAAAATTTCATAGTAGATAATCAAGTTGGCTGTGCTGAGTATTTATTTTAAAAGAGCTTTGTGATATAATGTTGTAAAGCGTATGATCGGTAATCTATTAGCAAATTTAACTCCTTTGCTAATGCCAATTAAACAGGATGCACCTAAAAGGTCATTTATTATTAAGTGTCATCAGGAGGAAAGCATAAAGTACATGTAACTAACATTAAAAGTTTACAGAAGACATAAACAGGGCATATGTATATAACTACATGATGTATGATCTCTGCGGAAAAATCGATACCCATCATTAAAGTTTTTGAAAAAATAATGCATCATAACTTTTATCATAACGAAAAGACTTACCCAGCAGGAAGTAGTAACACCAATACATACGACAAGTATTTGAATTTCACTCGAGCATGTTCGGATGTTCCGGCATTTTGTGACGCTCCAACCACCCAAATCGAGGGCATAAAAGTAACGTGAACCCAAATAGAAATCCTGATATATAGCCTCCAATTTGGGCAAAATTGTCAACATGAGGTTGGATTCCAATTGTCAAGTTGATGGCGATCCCATGGTCACAAGTGTGAACAAAGTAGAAGCTTAGAAGAACGTAAAGAGATTTTGAGACCTAAAAACATGAGGTGTGCTTCAATATATTGCAGAATAACTAAAATGAGCTATAATGACACAATCAGAACATAAATCCTAGAGTTTTCAAAAGGCACCTTGTGTAGAGAAAATGAAACCTTAATTTCAGGATTATCTTCAAAATATGAACTCTTAAAGATAAAACTTACCCATTTGAACGGTGAGGATTCTGAGGTTGACATTCTGCAGCACACTCCATAAGAGGGTGAATAGCTTGAACTTGTTCCTTCTACTCGATCTCATCCTCTTTTGCACTGAAATTTAACAAAGAAGTCAGCAGACCAAAAATATAAAGTATGATCATTCTCATAATCAGCTATACCTAGATGTCCTAGCCTCGAGATCAAATCTCATGCTTGAATTATTATACTTTGCTTTGCTTCAAAATGTCAGCTAAAATGTAGCCAAACTCATCCTTCCAATTCCGTACATAATTCTAAAAAGGAAAAAACCATATTCAGAACAGAATACTTATTTTAATGCCCCGTGAGCATTGATTGTGTTCAATCATATACAAAGTAGCAAAAATTCTAAAAAAAATTAGAAAAGCATAAACAAAGAAAGCAGTAGCTCATAATCCACAGATATTGTTTGAAGCCCACATGTACCCACATTGGAATTAACCAAAAAATTTGTTGCAGAGAGTACTAAATCATCTTAAAATACTTCTTATAACTTCCATTTCCCCACAAGAAACTCAGACTAATCACATAAAGTCGTATCAATTTAGTGACATCTTTCATAGTGATAAGCTTGTGGGTGATCACATCACTATTGCTCAAGGAGGACAAAGCTAAGAAAGTTTACTAATTAATAGAATTTTTACCAATAATACATACCTCCAGGTGCTCTAACTGATAACATCAAACACAACTTTAAACTATAACAGCACAAATCCAAAAATATAAAGATTATAGATGCAACTACAATCTCATGTTCAAGTACTTCAAAAGACAGTAAAGCGTTTGATTGTCTGAGTTATGTGTTATTTCTATGTACATAGTATAATCTAAGTATATTTCCATTCGTATCGGACTAAAAATATATACACAATGATTTAGATTGCCTCACTCAGCATAAAGATTCAAATTAAGAAATTTTGTAATGAATTACTAACTCCACCTTTGTAAACCCCCATGTCACAGGCTACATCTTAACATTCTGTACAGGAAAGAAGCAGTAGCCTGATCACAATTTTCAACCCAGCTCAATATAGGAAAGAAGACAAAGACCGTAAAGCTAAACTCTCTTTAGTACTCCAGCTCAATGTAAGGCATTTTACTCACTTCAAGTCGCATTTGTTACAAGAATTTTCCATATAGAAAGCTTTTCCTTGGATAAAAATGTAAGATAGTGTTGATTTTTTAAAGCAATATCAATATTTGGATAAGCAATATCAATATCTTACAAATTATAATGTAGTATAATGCAAAAGCTAGTATACTAATATCTTATAACAAGATATTTGACATTGGATAAAAATACTTTGTACAATGCAGCAGAGGGGAAAAAAACTATTATAAGATATGCCAAAATGTTAAATTCTTGGATAAAAATTCCTATTTTGTAACTATGTAAGATATAGCTTTTCAAGCGGATTCCGATAAACACTTTGCAGAAATTATGTTGCTTGGCAAGGGAAAACTCCAGCAGGAGGAAGCTCAAAATAGTGTGAGGATCGAGCCTAACAAAACTTGGTTTGCCAATAAAAGAGCAGGCAACTACTGCAATAAAGATTAGCGTGATAGTATGTTGAGATTGATGGTACAATACACTCATTCTCTTCAATTTATTGCCAACATTCGGCCTAGTATAGCTTGGTTTATTCAGTATTGTGCAATATCAAGTAACAACATTGGATTAATCTCACAACTTTTTATTCAAAAAAAAATTCTCACAACTTGAAAAGAAAGAATATAACAGCATTGAGAACACAATCTGTAAGATGCAGCAAATGATCATATTCTAAGAATTGGCATTAGTAACAGAATAGTAATTCATACCATGAGCTTAGACCATGGTCCCTTTGAAGGTGTGGCCTTGATAGGATCACGAGCGCTGAAAAAAACTGAGGTGTAGGAGGATTCGGACGTATAGGTGATACATTTGCCTCACGCTTAACATTTTTCAAATTCAGAGAAATAGGGATGTTCTCTACTCCATCTCTCCTGAAACATGCACAATTGAAGCGTTAACCTCTTGGGTATATAACAAAAAAAAAATCTAATCTACTCAAAATTTAACCCAAAAGTAAAATAGGAAATAGATTCAAAGTGAAAAAAAAAATGGTTTTTTCATTTCAAAAAAATAAACTTTATCTTTGTCTGTAAATAAATACTCGAGTACTACGTAAATAATTACCCGATACACTGAAACATATCAAATTAGTTAATTAGCAGACCCACAGAAATAAAATCCCTTTATGCATGCACCAAACAACTATTGAATAGCTTCAAACACTCAATCACGGGCATTAACCATTTAAAAATACTTAACAAATAAAATTATAATCAAAGAAATGAATAGTCTAGAAATTAAAACACCTCCAAGGCCAATCATGTTCTCATCAAAGATAGTTGCATCAAAAATTAATCTTGTAAATGCCAGCACTTGGGCTCTTCCATATTGAAAGATCATCTTGCTCTTCCCTAGCATTTCCCTCCCTTATCCCTGTCTTTTCACATTCGCACGCAAGCTGCATTGCTTTGTGGATTATCTCTCCCCTCTCCCATTTCTTTTTATCAAACACCCAAGCATTCATATTTCCCACAAAATACACCAAAAAATACTCCACCATCTCATATCATTGTGAACCACAGCAATGTTACAACACCACTTCTTAAAATTAACCCCTCTAAAATCATTCACATTCATTCTCAAAGGGGATTGCAGCCACACAATACTAGCATGTGAGCAGTTCACAAATAAATGGAGAATCGTTTCTTCATTATCACCACACAAAGGACAAACAGGATCAATATGCATACCTTTTTTCACCAGGGCAGCACGCACAGGCACACCATTCATTAAGGCCTTCCAAGCGAAGACTTTTAGCTTTGGTGGAATGTCAGAACGCCACAAATTGCTCCATTTGAAGGCAATAGCAGGCAAGGATGAGGAGGCACTATTTTGTTTTTTATCCTTTAGCAAAAGATTATAGGCACTGCGAACTGAAAACTCCCCATTTTTGGAATGCACCCACGACCACCAGTCTTCAGCATTATACATTGAAGTCGGGATTTTCTTTATAGCATCAACTTCAACTCTCGAGAATAAATTCTCCAAAGTAAAAATATCCCAGCTCCCCTCTTTCAGCAGTTCATTGACCATATACGGCCCTTGCTCAGTCACTCTGCTAGTTCTTTCAATTCGGAAATCGGGTAGTGAAGGGACCCAAGGGTCCTTCCATATATCAACAGTAGCACCACTCCCTATCATTTTCCTCACTCCTTTTTTAAGCACCCATCTTGCATTACAAATTGATTTCCATGTGAAACTTGCTGCAGGGCTGACTTTGGCATCCAGGAAGGTCGAATTAGGGAAGTATTTCCCTTTCATAACCTTTGCCATTAAGGATTGATCATTTGTGAGAATACGCCATCCTTGCTTCGCCAATAAAGCATCATTGAAAAACTTCATATTCCTAAAACCCATACCCCCATCTTTTTTGGAGTAGTACATTTTATCCCATGCTACCCACATTAGCTTTCTCTCTTCCCCTTTTTGCCCCCAAAAAAATTGTCTACGCAATTTTTCCACAACCTCGAGGATGCTTTTCGGAAGAGCAAAACACTGCATCGCATAAGAGGGAATAGCTTGCGCTATAGCTTTGATGAGCACCTCCCTTCCCGCTTGTGACAAAAATCGTTCCTTCCATCCCTTGAGCTTTTTCCAGACACGGTCTTGAATGGATTGGAAAATCTTCTTTTTTGACGCTCCTACATAGGTAGGAAGGCCAAGGTATTTTTCATGGTCATCAACAGCCTTAAAGGTTAACTTCGTTTGAAGCAAATTTCTCTTTGCAAGCTCTACATTTCGGCTAAATGACACCTCAGATTTATCCATATTCAATTTTTGTCCGGAAGCAGCTTCATAAATAGAGAGAATATCAAGAACCTCATCAACTTCTTCCTCACAAGCTCTAGGGCTAATAGGCTCCACCTTCCTTCCTATTTTAATACCATGAATGCTTTTTTTCATCTCCGCATCTCTCAAAAGAGCCGACAAACCCTCGGCACAAATGATGAACAAAAAAGGTGAGAGGGGGTCACCTTGACGGAGACCACGACTT
Organism: Chenopodium album; assembly: GCF_948465745.1. NCBI lineage: Eukaryota > Viridiplantae > Streptophyta > Magnoliopsida > Caryophyllales > Amaranthaceae > Chenopodium > Chenopodium album. The sequence goes on from NC_137855.1 coordinate 8,500,073, forward strand.
GGAGAAAACCACCTAGAAGGCTGCCCATTCACCAACACCGAGAAAGAGGTCGACGACACACAACCCATAAGAAGGCGCACAAAGTGAAGAGGAAACCCCATCTTAACCATCATCTTCTCCAAAAACCTCCACTCGACCCTATCATAAGCCTTGCTCATATCAAGTTTAAGCCCCATGTAACCCTTCTTTCCCGTCTTCTTCTTCCTTAAAAAATGAAAACACTCATAGGCCACTAAAATATTATCCGTGATGAGCCTCCCCGGAACAAAACCACTTTGAGTTTCGTTGATAATAAAAGGAAGAACTTTTTTCAACCGGTTTGCTAGGACCTTCGACACAATCTTATACACCACATTGCATATACTAATTGGCCTAAAATCAATAGGAGACTCACATGTCTTCTTTTTTGGAATTAAAACCACATGAGTCTTATTATACGGGCCAATATCTTCACCATTATTCAGCACCCCCAACACCATACTACACACATCTTCCCCAACAATACCCCAATACTTTTGATAAAAGATGGCAGACATTCCATCCGGGCCCGGGGCCTTGGTGGGATGCATTTGATCAAGGGCCTCCTTCACTTCCTTCCTATGAAAATGCCCCGAAAGAGTACTGAGCAAATCGGACGGCACACACATAGAAACTTTGTCAATGACAGGGTCGCATTCGACATCATTACTAGAGGTGAACAAATTCTCATAGAAGCTAGCAAAAACCTCAGTAAATTTGGTCTTCATTGTCGTATAAGATCCCACCCTCATCCTTAATTGTTGCAATGTGGTTTCTAGCAACTCGCTGCTTTGCTTTTTGGTGAAAAAAAGCTGTGTTTTTATCACCACTAGTGATCCATTCTTGTCTGCTCCATTGTCGCCAGTAAATCTCTTCCCTCGTCTCAAGTTCGTCCATTCGATCATCAAGGGCTCTAATCTCGGCAAGGATGGCATCAGTTTGCTCCTCCCTCATAAGCGAATCCATCCTACCTTTACAATCACGAACTTCTTGAGCAAAATCTCCAAACTGCTCCCTGCTCCAAGATCGAAGATTAGAGGCAGTAGCACCAATCTTGGCATCAATTCCCCCTCCCTTAGACCACGCTGACTCTATAATCTCAGCACAATTCGGATCACGAGTCCACATCTCCTCAAATCTATACATTTTCTTTTTTTTTTTCTCTTCTCCTGCACTCCAATCTTTTTCTTCAAGCAAAGTAAAATAGGAAGGTGATCCGACCGTCTCTTCGTAAGATGGGTAACAAAGGACCCCGGAAACATTTCTTTCCACTCGACAGTAGCAAAAAAACGGTCAAGCCTTTCTTGAAAATTAGCCTCACCACCCCTATTATTGTTCCATGTAAAGTCATATCCCACATACCCAAGATCCTCAAAGTGACACATATTAGCAGCTTGTCTCAATATTTCTGCCTCTACAACATTAAACACATTGCCACCTTGTTTTTCACACGCCATCAACATCAAATTAAAGTCCCCTCCACACACCCAAGGTAAATCATTCGACCCCGCAAGAGTCTCCATCAAAACCCTCGTCTTGAACTTGTTTTCTTCTTCCGGGTGGCCATACAAACCAGTAAAGTGCCATTCATCATTATCATCACTAATGACCCTCGTATCGATGTGGTTCAAAGAAAAAGATAAAATAAAGACCTCAAAAGCAGGCCTCCACAAGATGGCCAGACCACCCCTTCTTTTTCGACCCTCCCCTTCACAACTCACAGCAAACAAGTTCTCGAACCCCAGCTTAACATTCACTCTTTCCATCTCGAAAGTTTTTAATTTAGTTTCTGAGAGAAAAATCATTTGGGGATGTTCAGTTATTACAATGCGTTTAAACGCATTCACCGCATAGGCACTCCCCAAGCCTCTGCAGTTCCAAGAGAGGATGTGATTCATAAATCACCGAGAGCCCATGGAGTGGGGCCCGCCACATTTTCAGTTTTCTGATCCGAAGCTCTTCTCTTTACAGCTACTCCAGCTTCATTCTCGATAAGTTTGATTTCAATTACCCCCTCCTCCCTCCTAGTCCTTTTAACACCAATGCACACCTTCTCCTTCCCACTACCCTTGCTTCCCTTCTTTTCAGATTTGCTCCAAAGTCTTTTTTTTTTCCTTTCACCACTCCCCTCACCATTATCCAAATCCACCATATCAGCATCATAATTCCCCTCCTTTTCAATCATATCTTCTTCTATACCCTGCTCTGTACTCTCCCCAGAAATCCCTTCGATAGTATCATCCAAAGGAACAAGATCAGCACCTTGGGAGCTAGACACATCAAACGAACTCATCTTTTTAATCATCATTTGCACACTCGGGTCTGTTTGCTTCTTCTCACTTGGTTTTGGTTTGGTAACGAACAACTTTTTTACACATGAACCAGCTTGCTGCCCTTGTCCCTCATCATCCCTACCTCTATTCCCTTTCCACAGAGATGCTTTTAGCCACATCCCATATCCCAGCACCTCAGAGTCCAAATCTCTACATTCATCACAGTCCTTTACTCCATGACCAAGCAGCCCACAATAAAAGCAAAATAAGGGAGGTTTTTCATATTTTACATCAAATGCCTACTCTACACCACCTCTCATCTTTAATTTAACACTTCTACGCAGGGGTTTACGAACATCCACTAACACTCTCACTCTGATAGATTTATCAATCCCTATAGAAGCTGAACTATCCATTTTAACAAAGGTACCCAGTTTATTCCCTAACTTCTCAACATTTGTCACATTTAACCTCCCTTTAAAAGGCAAATTGTACACTCTCACCCACATTGGCAAGTTAAATAGTTCAACATCAGACGGTTTATCATTACAGCCAATTTCTCCCAGTATTAAAGCATGTTTGTCAAAATGCCAAGGTTATTCCTCCAAAACCCTTCCCTTATCCCTCCAATGATAAAATTGGATCATGAAAAGGTTTTTTCCTACATTCCTAATGTCGACACCATGTTTAGGGTTCCAGACATTTTTCATAGTGCTAATAAAGGCATTGACATTAATAGAACGGTCAGTCCAGATCTTACCAACGAGGCTTAATTTAACCCTAGCATCCTCGTCTTCTTCTCCTCCTTCATCCCATTCAACTGCTTCCTCATCTGCGTACGAGTCAGTCTTTACATCCTTATCAGTCGCATCTTCAGTATTACGGTTGTTATCGCCAGGCACCATCTTTGCAAGACCTTTTGTGTTTATCCCAACTATTTGTTTAGACGAATTCTCCATGGAAAACCAGTGAAAAATCTCGAAAAAAAACGAGAAGAAACCTTCAGTCGAAGGAAAACCTAGAAACCCTAGAGAAACCCTCCCAAGAGACGTGCTCTAGAGGGAACTTTTATAACAAATTAAACAAATTAATTAAATTAAAATGATCAAAACCTTCATGTTGAATAGATTGACGTAGCTTAGAAGATAGAAATTAAAAGGTTGCTTCACAATTTTTTTATTTATAAAAAAAAAATAAAAAAATAAAAAAAAATTAAATTTTTCGGAAATTTGAAGTTTGCTCTTCGCTGGGTTTGTGCACAAGGACAGGGCGTGTTAACAGAGGTCGGAGAAACCACCAGCAAAAAAATGGCCGCCGTTAACGGTGGTCGTCTAAGAAGAGGGGCATAACGGTCCTCATGACCTTTCCTTGCCTCACTTTTGGTATCTTATTAACAATTAAACCCTAGATTGTTAAATTGATATTCGACTATTACACAAAAAAAACATCTTAACCTCAGAAAAGTTGTCTCAATGAAATATAGATAGAAAATCTGAAGCCATGGAGAGCTCACAGGTACAAAGCTCATATAATTAAAGAAAACAACAAAAATTAACACCCAATTTCAACAACATTCAAGACGACCCCAGTTCCCAAATTCAACAAAAACTCAAAACTCTTTTCTCCAAATTCATTAAAATCAAAATCCCATTTCACATATTACAGAAGAGATTAAGAACATACCGCATGAAAAGATTACGTTCATTGAGAAGGGAAGGGTTTTCCTTAAGCAATCTCTGAAACCCAACAAGATACCCAGATTGAGCATATCCATGAATGTTAACAGACTTCAAAAAAATCCATTTCAAACGATCACCGCAGCACACAAACCAATCAAACGAACGGCAAATCCAACAACACCAATAACCGATTCTATTCCAAAAATTTTTAATGACCATGGAAAAAAAAAAGAGAAAACCAAAACCAAACAAGATCAAAAGACCAAAATGAGTGATAGCAAAAGCAAATGATGATGAGTGATAGTGAAAGCCCCAAAGATGAGTAATAGCGAGTATTGAAAGCCCCAAAGATGAGTAATAGCGAGGAAAACCAGAAAAAGTAAAAAGAAAAAGAAGTAACAAGAACAAATGGCAATTTCGTAATAAACATATGAGCAAGAGGGTAAAAGTGACCGTGCACTGGCCTACTGTTCATAAGGAACAGTGCCGGTGGTCTTCTCTCTTTTTAAAGAGTGTAGATGTAGATGTATAAAAGTGGGTACCCGGAACTGGAATCGGTACCTGTTGGAACCAATTCCAATTCTTAAATTTTAGGACCCGGTTGTATCGGTTCCAAATTTTAGGAGCTGGTCCCAACCAATTTCAGGTCCGGAGCCTAAAATGTAACACCCCAATAATTCTCTCTTTAAACCTCTGAGGACCCTGAACAATATTCAAGAGAATTACTGGCTGTAGGGTTCTATAGGTACTACGCAGCGGATATAACATATATGAATCATATTCAATAAAGTACCTAATCCCAAGAATCGCATGCATAACACACAAGACACATAATCATACCTTTGAAGCGTGAATTCCACGAAGCTATTCGACAGGCAAATCAGGGAGAGAATAGAGCCCCAAGTGTTGCTCCTCTACTTAGTCCACGAGATTCGAACGAGCCGTCCACCAATACTAGATTGGTCGAGTGATTGAGGAAAACCGCGATCACCACCTTTTCGGACAACCGACCACCGCACGAACCACCACCACCACGAGACACCACCGGCGCCGGGAGGAGGAGAGTGACGTGAGAGAAGGAGTATGAGAGGGGGTTGGTTTCGTGTTTGCTAATTAGGGTTTGATCTAAAATGATCAGTTAATTCCTTCATGCAAACCTAGGCACCTAGTCTATTTATAATCTCATTATAATTAGACTAGGGCACGAAGCCCAATAGCCTCTCAAAGCCCCATATGGCCGGCCACCTAGAGTGATGAGGCCCATGATGGGCCTCGTCCTCTAATGCTCGATCTAGCCCCTTTGTGTGACCTTATAGGATCCGTCCAATTGGGCTTTGGCCTATTTTACTAGTCCAAAGATCGTAAGTACCTCTAGCTATGGCAAAACGACGACCCAAATGTCCGGACTTAATTATCTCCATAATTTGATCCAATTATATATCTAGTAATTGCACACGACGAAGACATAACTCCTTCAATCTCCCACTTGTCTGAGACAAGGGTGCAATGTTCAAATTCCTTAAGTCAATGTATATGTCGATTTGATAATATGATTGCATCACATGTCGAGATCATATTAATCTACAAATCGTTTCTCGAAATCTGAGTTAGAATTACAAAACCAAATGATTACTGAGTAATGCATTTGAACGCGACCACGTATTTTCTGAATTCTCCCTCTTCAAGCGGCCATGACACATTTCCTAATTTAATAGGTAGACTCTATCCAATCTTGTGGCAACAAGCCTCCCACTCAACTTCTGAAATAACCGGGAAACATCCTTTATAATCTCCAGTTACGGGTAGACGTTTGAATGTACCACAGTTATAACATCCATTGAATGAAATCAATGTTCCACTCATGTCAAAGGAATCCACTAATATATACGGAAGCTCTATACTTGAACTTCAAAGTAGGTCAATAGTTCGATCATGCATCATTCATGCATATCCAAGTGATTGATCGAGCATCACTATGCCCCTATAGCCCATGAAACCGAGCTATCCAATCAATCTTACATGCTAGTCCATTCATTGAAATCATTTATGTCCACTTTAATGATTTCGAACTAGGAACTTAAATAATATGTGGATTTTGTTCACCTGTGGGGTTTCATACACCAGGTCTCTATCAGATAGATAACCTGATGAGCCCATCAATCCATAATTATTTTGGACATTTTATTTAAATTTTAAAACCATAATTAAATAAGAGAAATAATAATTTCTGTTTTAAACATAATTCTGCAAATTGATGTATTTTCTCATGTAATATGTTTCCACAAACATACACAACTTAAATTACATAATTTGCTTCAATCCAAGACTTTAATATGACTTTCATACCTTTGTCTATGGAAGGGGTTTAGTGATTTCTCACTCATAATAAAACTTTGCAGAACGTGACCTTCCGCCGGTCAATGATCTCATAACTGAGGCGATATCTTATATCCATTTGTTTGGATTTGTGATGTGACCCTGGCTCCTTTGTTCTTGGGCAAAGGTGACCCTTTAGTCATATTACATTTTAATCCGAACTTCCTCTAAAACTATCCGACTATAGTTTAATACACATATTCTGACATTGAGCATGCAATAGTGCTCTGCTTTGAACTTTTCAAGCTCACTATACTTCTCCATACTGACAAAATTGTGCACCTAGATCAAAATCTAGAGTCATCTTGCCTGTTTGGAAAGAACTTGCATTCGTAAAACTTTTGACAAAACTTGTTTACCTTTAACACCATAAACTAGAAAAATTCCTTTAGTGCTTCTCAAGTACTCAAGGATTTGTTCTTGGTAACTTTCGGTATGCTTATTCTGTATTTGCTTGAAACTTGCTACACATGCACAAGTCATATGTAACAACTTGCTTTGTACATTTCATGGTACATGTAATGGTCCCTTTTGCAAAAGCATTAGGTCCACTGCCTTTACAACTCAACTCAACTAGCTTTTAGGGCACTGAGTTTTACTGAGTGTAACACCATGAGACATGGGAAGAGATCCTCTCTTAGAATCTTGCATCTTGAACTTGTCAAGAATCTTATCAACATAAGTCTCTTGATTAGGTCCAGTCATCCTTCAAGATTCACTTTGTGGATTTTGATTCCCAACATGTACTCAATTTCTCCTAAGTCTCCCATATAGAAACAATCTTTCTAACCATTGCTTGATTTATTCAAGCATTGATATATCGTTTCATATGAACTGTATGTCAACTACATACTAGACTAAGAAGACCAATTGCTCCCACTAAACTTCTTGTTTCTACAAGATTTCTTTTCATTCTTCCAAGGTAATCAAACTGTTTGATTTCCTAATGAATATTCCAACTCCCTAATGCTTACTTCAATCCATGAATGAACTTTTGAAGTTTGCAAAAAACTTTCTAGGAATTTCTGGAATTCAAAAACTTAAGTTGTATCATATACATCCCATCCATCAAGAACATTTCATGAAGGTGATTTTGATTTCCATAACTAGAAATAATCCGAATAGGCTTACATGACTAATAGGTTTGACCCTATTTGTAAGACTATCATGGACTAGCACATCTTTACAGACATGGAGTCCATTCTGGATTTCTTGGCTTTAAGCCATTTCCTGAGTTGGCACTTGTCCAAAGCTTGCTTGTAGGTATGGATTCCAACCATTCTAGTAGGAAAATTTTAGAATCCACCTTTTACTAGAATTCCAACAAACTGTTTGTTTCGATCCTAAGTAACCTACGATAGGTGTGAGCGACAATAGAATTATTCTCTTCAACTCTTTGAAGTATTTCATTCTAGTAGGACGATAGAAGTCTCGCTAGTTGAATTAGCTTGCTTCGACACATGTTTGTTCAAATTAGCTGATTTCATGCGCATTCGTCTCTGATGTAGTGTTATCTACATCCCTTTGTTGCTCGTCTCGAATCTCATCGAGATCTAACTTTACTCCCACTTGGCTTTGTAGGAAGACATTTCTTTCTAAAAAGACACTATCGCGAGCAACAAACATTTTGTTTTACGCGATTGTAGGAATAATACCTCTGAATTAGGGTTTATTATGTCATCTTTGTAAACATTTTACATAGATTTCATATCCCTCAATCCTGTTTAGAAAGGATTATTTTGGAATATTTCCATCCTTTCTATTGCTTTGGTTAAGTTTCTATTTAGTATATTCGCAATTGTTGTTGTTCTAATGCATATCCTCAAAACGATATTTGTAAATCATTAAATCTTGGATCGAACCATGGCAAGCAAAGTTTGATTCCTACTTTATACATACATTTTAATTGTAATGTTCTTGGATTGTGAACTAATTCAACAATTCCTTTAGATGATCATTTGTTTTGAGTTAAACATTTATCACAACAATCATATTGTGGTGCTAAATTGTTTATCCCAAATTTGATTTTACATTTCATTTTGGAATTTTGAACATTTCAATGATTCCAACTTTTATTTCATTAAGTAATCATCGACATATTTACTTAAATCGTTAATAAAAGCAATGAAATAGTTAAATCTCTTGCTAATTTTGAATTTATGGTACACTCACATCATGTGTTTGTGTTCCAAAAGGTCATTTTAGCTCTTTTACCCTTTCAACTAAAAGGTAACTTGGTCATTATACCTTATTAAGCATGACTTCTAATTCTTAAGTGATTCATAATCATATAAGAGTAAGAGTCCATCCATAACTTTGGATGTGCAAATGGTTTATGTGACCTATCTTTACTTTGTTATAAGTATGTTTGCTTTGAATCATCTAAATTTACTTTCGTGATCTACATATATCAATGTCATAAATAAAATTAACTCATATCTAGCAAAATGAAAACAATTTATTACCTTGGTCATGGATCAACATTTGTCCAAGCCAAGTAAAACCAAATCAGTATTCAAAACAAGAAAACCGAAATATTGTCTCATCAAAAACTGGAAATAGTTCTAAATGTCATGATAAACTAATCAGAAATTAAAACTATGAAGCTATCTCTGGCCACTCAAATACTTCTAGTGCACCTTCAAGCTCCATCTCCACGCTAGCTTCACTTGCTTGCAGTTCCTGTGCAACATCATAATGTTAAGCACTGCAACTTGGTATCACATACCTTAGTGAAGGTTAAAATGTTTATAACATAATACCTGAGGTTGATGCTCCATTCTTCTTCTTGAGGAAATCAAGGTATTTCTGGCAATTGCGTTTCCAATGCCCCTTCTTCTTGCAGTAAAAGCATTCACTCTCACTTGCAACTTTGGGTTTTGGATTCGCCTTAGGCTTTTCAGGAGCCTTGGCAACTTGCTTGCCTTTGCTCTTGGCACTAGCCTTTTGCCCCTTCTTCTTGAACCCCTTTCCCTTCTGAATCATAAGAACTTCCTTCTTAGGTTCCTTAGGGATTTGTTTCTCAGCACTAACCAGCATTGCATGCAATTGACTCATAGTCTTTGCATTCGCAGTCATGTTAAAGTTCATGATAAACTGGTTGAAACTTTCTGGAAGTGAATGGAGAATGATGTCTGTTGCCAAATCATCACTAAATGGGTACCCCAGTTTCTCCATACTTTGAATTAGGCCGATCATTTTGAAAACATGATCATGAACTGTGGCACCCTTCTCCATTCTACAATCCATAATCTCACGATGAAGCTCATACCTTTCAACTCTAGCTTGTTTCTTAAACAAAACTTTGAGCTCTTCCATGATTGAATAGGCATCCAGGTCCTCAAAACGCTTTTGAAGACTAGGTTCCATGGTAGCAATCATTAAGCAAGTGATAGGCATAGCTCTATCATGAGCTTCCTTGTGCTTCTTGATATCTGCCGCAGTTGGATTTTCTGGCAGAGGTCCTGGTAATGGGGTATCAATGATATCCTCCTTGCCCTCAGATTTTAGAACAAGCCTTAGCATTCTTTCCCAGTTGGAAAAGTTTTCCCCTGTCAACCTATCCTTTTCAAGGAATGGTCGCAAATTGTAAACGCTGTTGTCATTGTTATTACGGCTACTCATCTATGTCAAAATAAGGCAAAGTTTAATAATTATGTTTAATAAATTAAAGTACCATAAAAACATATTCATTTGGTAACTTTAAAACACTTTATTCAATAATTAAATGATCCCAATTGAATTTTAAGTGATTCCAAGATCCTTTATTTGTGCAATAATTAACCAGAGTGATTCCCCGCATCAACCATTACATTTTCAAGGTGAGTAAACTCTTTACTGATTACAACTCTTGTAATTCTTGGTTGAATAATTAACCATCGCATGTTTAATTATTACTCTTAGCTTCAAGGTTCTAAACGATTTAGGTAACCTTGTTGAATATAACCAATTAAAAGTGTAGTTATGCAGTTCTACCCCCACTTCCCCAAGATATATTATGATGCTCTGCTGAGAGCTGACCCATCACAAACGATCAAGGTTTTCGTCGGGTTTTTAATTGGAAAAGCTGCATCAATATTGCTGGGATCTAGATTTATTATGCTGTGATTATATAGTGAACTCTAGCGCATCATCAAACAACATAAATAAACCTAAACATGCATAATCTTCTAATGCAATAAAATAAATATGACGTAGTATGGCCCCTTAGTCCTAAGAAAACTAGAAATGAAAATGCTCCCACTTGAATCATTATGGATCTTCATCCACCTTGCTCCTTTGGGCCTTCACTTCATGGGCTTCTTTTGGGCTAACACCATTTAAATAACTATTCTATTTACATTAAATAAAAGTTATAAAAATACTCAACGGTACGCAGACCGTATTTAGATTACAAAAATACATCACGATACGCAGATCGTATTTGAGAATCTATGGGCCATACTAGTCTATATACAGCAACATAATATCATATATTATAAAAGTGCCATATAATAAATCACTCAACATGCTTGTCTAAACTACAACATCGAATGTTTATAATAAAGTCAACGCATTTCCTAAAATATCTTATATTTTAATCATAATTAGATAATATCATATATTATTCATGACGGTTCATAAAATATCATATATTTAATTTAGTCATGAGATAGAATCAAATCATATTTTAATCTAGAAAGATAAAATCATATTTAATCTTCCATGATTATCCTAATTTAGGAGATTCTATCCTAATTACTAGCCAATCAAATAATTTTAAAATCAATTACATCCTAATCTAATTATGGGATAATCACATTATTTAAATCAATTATTATCCTTTTGGAATATGCTCAGAATATCCTCATCAATCTTATCCTTAATTAACCACTTTAATTTAGGATAATTATCAAAATAACAAACTAAATATGGATAATATCAAATATAACAACTTTTGAATATTTGATTTTATCCTAAAACAAAAAGATTTTATCCAAATAAAAAACAACTTTATCTTTTAAAATAAAGGATCATATTTTGAAAATATTTTAACTTATCCAAAATAAAACCGATTTTATCCCAAAATAATTCGTAATTATCTTGAAATAATATTTTTAAAACAGAATTTTTTTTTTTTAATTTCCGCAACCACCACGCCGGCCACCGTGGTTGGCTAGCCGAAGCTAGCCACGGTGGCTGGCTGCCGTGACAGCAGCCACTGCCGCAAGGGCAGCAGCGTGGCAGCTGCTTTGCTGGGGCTGTAGGCCACCGTGTGTGGCCAGCCGAGGCTAGCCACGGTGGCTGGCTGCCTTGCAGCAGCCACTGCCGCGCAAGGCAGCAGCAGCACCCAGCTGCAGCCGTGGCAGCAGCCGTGCAACGGTTGCACGCTGCTGCCCACAGCCACCCTAGACCACCGCCCTCCCTTCCCTCCCTCTTGGACGCCACCTGGTCGGCAGCCGCCGTGGCTGCGCCACCCAGCCGCGGTTGCCGGCCAAAATAAATTAAATTTTTTTTTTTTTTGTGTTTTAATTTAATTAAAATAACATTTATCCTAATTAAATTAAATTAGTCCATAAGATTAAAATTAAATCATATTCAATTTTAAAATAGGGTTCATCATAAAATTAATCCTAATTTAATTTTAACATTTAAAATTAAATCTATGATCATACATAAAACATTTTTATGCATGAATCAACCTAATTAAAATTATGTATAAAACATATCGAATTAAATCAAAATCAAGCACAAAATCATATTTTAGGGCTTGAAATTTTCGAAATTTAGGGTTAAGGTTTTCGAAATTTTCGAAATACTAGGGCATAATTTGGTCTCTTTATGGCTATTTGAGCATAATTAAATCATATTTAACCGATTCCAAAAGTTTAATCACATTAAAATAATAATCGAACCATAATTAAATTAATTTCTCCCTCTTAATTGATTATAAAATTAACGTGGACATCAAATAATCGTATTATTATGATCTAGCGCGTTAATGCAAGAGGCTAACTGATACCACTGTAGGGTTCTATAGGTACTACGCAGCGGATATAACATATATGAATCATATTCAATAAAGTACCTAATCCCAAGAATCGCATGCATAACACACAAGACACATAATCATACCTTTGAAGCGTGAATTCCACGAAGCTATTCGACAGGCAAATCAGGGAGAGAATAGAGCCCCAAGTGTTGCTCCTCTACTTAGTCCACGAGATTCGAACGAGCCGTCCACCAATACTAGATTGGTCGAGTGATTGAGGAAAACCGCGATCACCACCTTTTCGGACAACCGACCACCGCACGAACCACCACCACCACGAGACACCACCGGCGCCGGGAGGAGGAGAGTGACGTGAGAGAAGGAGTATGAGAGGGGGTTGGTTTCGTGTTTGCTAATTAGGGTTTGATCTAAAATGATCAGTTAATTCCTTCATGCAAACCTAGGCACCTAGTCTATTTATAATCTCATTATAATTAGACTAGGGCACGAAGCCCAATAGCCTCTCAAAGCCCCATATGGCCGGCCACCTAGAGTGATGAGGCCCATGATGGGCCTCGTCCTCTAATGCTCGATCTAGCCCCTTTGTGTGACCTTATAGGATCCGTCCAATTGGGCTTTGGCCTATTTTACTAGTCCAAAGATCGTAAGTACCTCTAGCTATGGCAAAACGACGACCCAAATGTCCGGACTTAATTATCTCCATAATTTGATCCAATTATATATCTAGTAATTGCACACGACGAAGACATAACTCCTTCACTGGCGTGCTACCGCCACGTGTTCAAACGTTAAGGCTTTATCAGAAAATATCAGCGGAAAAACTAAATCAGTTATAAATAAGTTTCAAAACCAACGAATGAAACCAAATTAAGTCATACAACTTGGAACCATTAAGGCCCTTATTCAAAACCCAATAAAAGTAGTAAGTGATTAAATTCTGTGTTCAAATAAATTCAAACCCAAAAGAAATAGTGTCGAATAAAATTGAATTAAAATAAATTCAAACTTGCAAAAGAAATAAAATGCAAACAACCAACTCTCTACTCAAGATCCCACAACCCTGATGAATGTTGCATGTGTAAGAACCTGTGGTAATTCTGCTCCCCAATATTACAAGTGTAAAAATTGGATCGTCACAGGGTCATTGAAAGGCGAAGGCCATGACCAAAGAAAGACACACAAAGCACGCAATCAGCAAAACTGAGTACATACAAGCTCCAAAATAAATTAAGAAATCCATAACATGCTACTAATAATCAATCATCATGCATCATTAAATTATAGACTCAACACACGACTCAACTATTTATATTACTAAGACTCCATTAATTAATATTAGATAAATCATTATTTTTATTCATTGGATTACGCAATAGACAAGGTTGTCCAACCCATGCTCCATTTGGAACATCAATAAAAGAAAAACCCCATGCCTCCTTTCGGAAACATCAATAAACATCCAACGACCACGGGCGCGACTCCGTGACCGTAGTTAGTATGAGATCTCACCTAACTCCTAGTTTTGAAAAATATTTGAAATAAGAGACTCGTAGATCAGACGGCCTCGAGAAAAGTACACGGCTAATACCCCATGTACCCCAACCCCTGATTGTCATTACTCCAGAAGTGCACCAATCCAGAGTTTTATTGCTCATTCATCTTGCACTTTACGTGATTTACAGGTTTAGACTTGGTGATGACTCATATGCATAACAATTCAATCAATCCAATATCAATTCAATCAAGTAAAACGACTTTTCAATTTCAATTCTTGATTTATTAGTGGCAAGCAACATTTATTATTTATTCCTTTACTACCTCGGTGTATAAACACCTTAAGTGCATAAGGCACCCCAAAACCTCAACCTCGTCTTAGAAGACTTAAATTCTTCCTTTACTCATCCTGCTTGCATAATCATGAATGAGTAATAAATTAATCATTACACCAATCATATACCTTTGTCTCTAAGCGAACCTTGCATAATTAGAGTACAAATAATACTTGCAATATAAAATAGTGCACGTCATACGAAATTCGCAATGTATAACCAAACAATTTAACTCAGTCATCCCTATACATGATACTAAGTTCTCGATCCGTCGTCCTTAAACATGCACCTAAAAGAAAGGTTTCGTAACTTGTACGTACCTTGAGCAAACGAATTGGTATGCCACTTTACTAACTAGAAATCACCTTCAATAAACTCCTCTCCTAAGCCAAATAATAACATCTCAATCAATACCCAATCAATCAAATTTACAGCAATACTAACTTACTTTAAAACCTTCAAAATCCAAATCAAACAACACTTTAAAACCTTCTTTTTTGTTAAAATTAAAGGCTTATATATAGTTCTTTAAATTTTTCTTCATAAAAACCTTAAAATACACTCTTATACATGAAATTACAGCAAGTTCAAAGTCTAATAAAAATCTAAAAATTATATAAAAACCCCTAAAAATCTCCCTTTTAAAAGGTAATCACACCCTTTTATTAAAATCACAATTATACTACTTTAAATAAAATTCCAGCATTTTAAACTAATCGAAAACCACTTCAAAACTTCATCAAAATACATCTTTATACTTAAGTTATCCATAGAAAAATTAAATTATCTTTTACCCTTTAAACTCAAGGATAAAATTTAAAAAAAACTTCGTTAAAAACTAAAAGCTGCCCGAAAATCATATTTAGAGGCTGAATTTGGCCACGAGAGGGTGGTGCTCATTACTAAAGGTATGAGTATTTCTTAAAACGTTGTTTCCACATGGAAAACACTACTTTTTTGTCAAAATCGGATGAGTTTAGAACCTGATCGGGAGTAAAACAGGATTAATTTTAACGAACGGAAATCTAAAAATTAAAACACGAATCTATGTGTTCAAAATAATCTGGAATTAAGTTAAACTAATCAGTAGTTATAATCACCAAAATTTCAAAACATCATTACTATAAAAGCCCTAAATCAATTGTTCATAAAAACCCTAAAATCATGATTTTCAATAAATTGAAACCCTAGGTTTATAATTCATAAAATATGAAATTTATAACATAAATATAATCTGAAACTTATAATCTTTATACCATTAAAATATAATTTGATACTAAAAATATAATCTTTATACTAAAATCAAAACCCAAAACAATTAACATTAAGCAAAATAATGAAACAAAAGAGGATGAAAATAAGACTAACCTTTTTGTGTGGGAAATTTTTGGAGATTCATGGGGTATTTATAGGAGAGAATTATTGTAGGGTAAAAAGAAAGATTGGGCCTCATAAAAATAATGGGTCTATTATGTAAACAAATGGGTTAGGCTTGTGTGATTGGACATAAATTGTAGAATAAAGGTGCATAAAATAATTTGTTCAAATAATTTTCGACCCAGATTAATAATTTGAAACTTTTGAAATTAAATTATGAAAAATAAATAAATATTATAAATAAAATAAATTTTCATTTATAAAATATTTAAAAATACGGGGGATTACATAAAATTTGAGTGGAAACCTGGTTTGCTTAACCCTATCTCACATAGAGAGACGACTACACTAACAATCTAATTCTTTTTTTATAAGGGAAATTCCAAGTTTATAAGTTTGAAATACACTTTTGTATATCAGGGGTTACTTATGTCATTTCACTTATTTAATTAGGGCCATTTTTGTATTTTTATCCCTTTCTTCTTCCCTTCTTCATTCCACCATGACCAGCCAACCCACCTTTTCTTCCTCCATGTAAGTAAGCTGCACACCACGACCATCACTACATGTGGCGGTCTCAAATGCCGACGCGAAGAAAATGCTTTTCCTAAGGGGTTGATATGACCCTAATTTACACCCATTTGCTACTAGGGTGTCTTTTCGTTGGGGTGGTTTTTGAGGAAGGAGGAACAATAAGGGTAAGAAAGGAGGAAGAAGAAGGGCGCGATCACGCCAAGAGGAACATGGGATGGCTTCGTGATGATCGGCAAGATGACAGATTGACAGGGAAAGACAGAGATGCTCGTGTTGCTAGATATAAGAGGGGTGGTTGGTAAATGGGAATTGAGGGTGAGAATGGGATTTTTAATTCCAAATTTAAAAAAATCTCTTGTTTGTTAAATGGGATTGAAAATAAAGAAGGGAATGTGATTGTGAATAAATGGGGTGATTTCCCACCAATTTATTACCTAAGGAGGGTAGGTAATAAATGAGTGGGAATGGAAATAAGTGGAAAATGATAATTTTGCCATTAATGAAAAGAATGGAGGAGAAAGATTAGTAAAGGTAGTTTTGTATTTTTGTTATCTATTTCCTATCTATTCCCATCCCACTATCTAAACAAAATATTATCATATTTTTATATATTTCCAACAATCAATTTTCAATCCTATTCCCACATTTTAATCCTTTAACTCCCATTGTTACATTCTAAACGCCCCGTAAAAGTTTTATTTATTTATTTTCTTTTTTTAAAAATATAAAAAGGGGGTATTATATTGCAAAGGAGGCCCCACAAGGCCACAAAGGAACTCATTAACATCGTTTGTTTCTCAGACTTATAAACCGGGGCCTCCTCTTCTTATAATTTTCTCCACTTTTTTTTTTTATTTTTTTTTTGAAGGGTCCACTTAATATATAAACCCTAAGAAAAAAAAATCCCCCAAATTTCCCTCACAATTCCCCTAAATTGTAAACCCTAAAAAATAAATTCTCCAGCGAGTTCTTTGCTTCTCCTCGCTGCTTCTCCATTGAAGCTCTCTGTTTTTTTGTTTCTGGTGAGTTTTCGATCTATTTTTTTTTAAGTATTTGAATCATCTTATGCGTATGATGTATTGTTATGGACTTCTGCTGTTATTTTTCCGTGTTGTATGAATCTCTCTTTCCCATTTTCGATATTTCCTTTGTTTCATCCCCAAATAATTGCATCAATTTTAAGAGCCATAATTTAAAGTAAAACTGAAATTGCAAAGAAAATCATGGGGAGAAAACTGAAATCGTACCCGCTTTGTAAGAAATCTGCAGGTTAACTTGCTAATGAAAAAATTAATAAAAGTATAAATCATGTAGGAGGTTGATGGGGGGGGGGGGGGGGGGGGGGAGGTAGGTGAGCAGAATGAATTAATTTAGTTAATCAAAAGTGAATTACAGAAAGAGAAGACTGAGGTTTATACTTGAATTACAAAAACTGTGTTGCTTAGGTAATGAAAGCCAAAATCTTCAGTTTTTATGAATACAAACTAAATTGCCTGACCAACTGAATTGTAATTTCGTATAATTTTGTACTCTCCAACAAAACAATGCATAGTTTTATATTTAATTACAATCACTGCTAGCTAATTTGGAGCCTCATGAGTACTTAATAGTAACAAGGCAAGGATTCTGGTGTGTTCATACATGAGTGTAGGTAACAATTGATACATAATTTTAGGCTTATAAAATGAAACAAATTGGCAAAGTGGTGCTGCACTGCTACCATATGCCCATATACTGAATTTGTGATATACAAAGTTTAAGTAGCGTAGTATTTGATATTACAAATAAAAGTATTATGAGTAAATTTTATGTAAACTTTTGGCTAATTTATTAAGTTTATCAATTTTTTTCTCTGTAGGGTAAGTTTCCAATTTGTTTGATTATCCTACCGGCTGCTTGGCGTATAGGGATATGGGGATAGAAAAAGAGCAGAGCAGCGGTTCCCGAAGAGGCCAAGGAGAGGAGAAAAGGATATTAATGCTGGCACTGAACTCTGAAAAGGCGGATGATAGACTAGAAGATGGAACTAATAGGCTTTACTTTGGACTTGTAGATTTTCACTCTGTGGATCTGAAGCAGAATAAGTTAACTCATTGTTGCTTTCCTTCACTGATCATGGTTGAGTTTACACATGCCATGATGTCGTTGAACGATAAACTCCTCTACATGGTAGGAGGTGTGACTCCTCCTATAGCACGATCACCTGACTTCCAACAACTACAACTTGCATCTCCCTTATCCAATCGTACACACTACTTTGGTGGTTCTAGTCTTGACATGTCTGATGAGGCTGCAGTGTGGTGCCCGGCTCCTGTCTTTATTGAGGATCCCATTAGTTCCAACTATGTTAGCTTTCTCGGCAAGATTTACAACTTTGGATCTGATCACCTTGCGCCCGAGGTTCTTGACCCTGCTGCCTGTAATAAGCTAATCAGCCCTATCCCTATCCCTCCAACCCTTGCCGGTTGTAGTGTGTCTGTTCCTGTACTTCCTGACCCTTCAAACAAACGCATTCTTATGCGCCTTTATGGTGGTCCCCTCTCACTGCCGTCCCTGTATGCTTTCACTCCTGATGATGTTGATGGTATTGGTACTGGGAAGTGGAAATGTCTCGCCCCTGATTTCCAAGTTTGGGCTGACTCTGCCGTTGTTGTTAATGGCGTGATATATTTTCACTGCCATAAATTCCCATCTCTTCTTTGTGCTTTTCATATAGCCAAGAAAAAATGGTTGAAAGTCCGGTGGGATTCGTGCTTTAAGGACAAGGACAATAATCTTGATATGAATGTTGAAAGGATACACTTCGATGCAATGCTTCATTTAGGCAACAATATCTTGTGCTTTGCTGGTTGGACACCCATATATCCTACGCCTGCTGTATCTACTCTTGACATTGTCTTTTTCAAGTTCGAAGTGCTAGTCACTGGTGAAACTGTAATCATCAAGGCCTGCGACTCCTACTCATATGACCTTCCAAAGGCTGAAGGTGTGCTGCGTTTCCTCTCTATTTAGCAGGTACTCCCATCTCCATCTGGTGACATGTTGCTAGCTTTTTGTGCGATACTATAGAGAATTTTTAAATATTAAAATCAGGCTTGATGTTTATAGAATGTTAATGATACGTCAACTACATTAGCTTTACAGAAAATTTAATAAGTTCGCACATAATTTTAAAATTCTTTTAAATAAATATTAATTGTTTTTGCCATTTTATAAATTGTGATTATTTACTACCTCCGTTTAATATTAGTTGCAACGACTTGACATTTAGCACTCACACTATATGTCAAATCGTTGCAACTAATATTAAACGGAGGTAGTATTTTTAGTTAGGATACAATTAATTTCATAAATCAAGTGTCATTATGAAAGATTTTTATTACACATTTGATAAAATTGCCCCCACTTGACTAACAATGATGAAGAATGAGTAAGGTAGTGTGTTATTTTCAAGTGGACACCATACCTCACCCCTAAACTTATATAATAGAGATTATTCTGTTACTTACCATCAAAGTAATGTATTGCCTATTCTGATTTGGATTCTATTTAAGAAGCTACAGTTATTCATTAATTTAGTTGAAGGAGGCATTGATAGTTTTTTAGTCCCAAAATTTTGCACGGGTGATTAGTTTTCGAGTCTTGTTTCATTTTGTTATTTGGTAGACCTATGAAGGTGTAGAATTTTCATATTTGATTGTGAAGGTCATGATGTTGTTTGGTTGTTTTCAGCTGTGCTACTATAGTCCTGTAGTACTATGTTCAAATCTTACACTCAGTGTGCTTCATAGTCTAGAACCTGTGGTTGTTTTATGTTGCGTTGTTCAATTAGAAAAGGGCTAAATGCGAATTAACAATTATTTAGGACTTATTTGTAGTGTTTGTTCGCATGTGTTAATGCGGTTCTTCCCACAGCAACTAGGACACAGAAAACGGTAATGACAATTATAAGAAGAAACAGAAATAAACGAGGGAGGAAGATTAGAGCTTAAGTTGAAATAAACAAGGGCATACACATAAAGTAGTCAGAATCAAGTGTGTTTAGCCTACAACTTTTCCTTTTCTAAACAAGGAAAGCAAGTGCCATGTTTTCTTCTGTCAACATTACCTACCTGTTTGAATATACTTAGATTTAAATTGCTAAAATTAGTTTATAGCTGTCAAGTAACTTTTGTAATTTGGGCACTGAATATAATACTTTATGTCCAAGCTAAGGGATAGTCGTAAAAGTAGTGCTCCCTTCTTTCTATCTTAAGGTTTAAGGTCATTATTTAAGGCAAAAGCGATTTAACTTCATAATTTCTGCCAGTTACATCCTCTAAATCACATATGCAACAAACCCACGAACACTTTCCTACCACTATCGTAGGTGTCCTCTATTCATTCTGTTTTCTGGGTGCCAAGTAGTAATTATTCGGAGTCGTTGCCATGTATCTTCTGATGCTTGACAGATAGGATAATTGTGTTTTTTCCATCACTTTTCAAAGCTATGTACTTGTGCTATATGTTGGATGCTTCTGCTACTCCAAGAAGAAACTTGTTTAGGGATTAGGATATATGGTTGAATTGTAAATAAGGCTTCTTGAGATAACTGGGCAGCTTTTTTACCTATTACCATTTACCGAAGCCAATGGCAGCTACGAGGCCTATTGTCAAATAATATCATATACTTCCTGTATTCTTTTTTGGTCTGTTTGCATAGACATGAAATTAAGGCAATTTTTTACTTCCTGTATTCTTTTTTGGTCTGTTTGCATAGACATGAAATTAAGGCAATTTATGATCCAAGTCTCTCACTTAGTGATTTTTTACTTGTCACAGGTCGGGTAGGCTAGCGTGGTGCTGGTGCTGGCCTCGAGGAAGAGTATGTTGCTGGTCCTGAGGAAGATTAGTTGCTCCTATCTATTGCTTGTATATCATCCAATTTCAAAGTCTGGATGTTTTGCCTTTTAGTCTTTTGTGATGAAGGATGACTGTTATCTCTATTAGTCGTGCTTGGTTTATCAGTTTATGTAAATTATATAACAATGAAAAACTTAGTTGTTATGACTTATGGGTAATGAACTGTTTTTAACCCGGGTCATTGTTTTATTATAATAAATGCATTAGTTATTTTTGCAAATATTATTGAACATTACCAAAACTCTTTCATAAAGTATGAGATTGGTCATACCATGCTATCGAGGTTACTTCATCAGTGTTATAGGGTTAATCGATCAATGTTAGGGTTGGGTTAGTTAGTTAGTGTTATAGGGGTTACTTGGTTAGTGTTATAGGGGTTATTTTGATTTTTTAAGTGGTTACACGGTGTGGTTGGCTGTACACTAAACACACCGAAATTCTTTATTCAATATGCAATAACTTAAATTTCGCATAAGTTTAAATTATTTGCTTAAGTTTAATTTATTTGTCAAAAGTATATATATATATATATTATTTTTCAATTGTCAAATAAATATCCTTGATAAAAAAAAACTTATATTTTACGGTTAATAAAAGAAATAGCACCTTTAAAATTGCTATGCATTTTTAGGTTACATATTTTAATACCTATTACCTTTTTGTTTCGCTGATGAAGTTGGAGGACATCAGGACGGGCGTAGCTACGAAGGTCCTTCGAACACTTGGAAGGAATGTTTATAGAGACAACAATACCGTTATTAAATATAAACACAGAAAATCATACATTGTCCAAGGCTTACCGCACATGAAGCAAACACAGAAGAAGTTGCCCGAGCATGAAGCTCCCCAGCCAAAAAACCAATCACCATTCACACGTGTTTTTTACTCATTCATAATTCATATACGAGTATAAATTGATTATTTTTGTATAGGAATTATGAATGAGTATAAATATGACAATTATTGATAACGTGAATTGATAACTGGCCATTTGATTTGTTATTAATGTAAAATTATAATACAAGTATAACAAATATTAATAATTGTTGTGTTGTAGTAATATCATTGTATGAAGTGATTGTAAATAATTCACCTAATTAAAAATTGATTGAAAAAACAATAAATAAACTCTCTGAAATTCTCTGAAAAATGAGCGATAACCATTCCCATCCAAACCCCCTGAAGTGGTCGATCAATTGCATCGATCGAACAAAAAACCCAAAAGGAAAATTACTTATCTCTTCTTTAATAGAGAAGAGAATTCTGAAGCAATTCAAGGTAATTCTGCTATGGAGATTGAAAATGGTGGTGGTTCGAAAAGCCATTTAGGCCCAGAATCGAACCACGCTCTGGAAACCAACAAAACCCTGTACCTCCCCCTAAAATTGGTACAAATTTCAAATTCTTCGGGGATCTAATGCGTGATACCCAATTAGAGGCTGCTGCGAATATGGAGAATCATATTGATATCGATGATGATGAAGTCTCTGATGATGATGAAATGCCTGAAGGTATAGAAGATAGTGAGAGGTGCCCCTGTTATTCTCCTAACTAAGGAAGAGAAACGTGCTACGCGTAAACCCTGGAAGCATACTCTAATTATTCGTATGTTTGATGGAAGTTTAGGATACATGGGGCTGATGAAACAAGTGAAAAGAAAATGGCAATTGAAAGGCGAGCTAATACTAACAGACATAGGATCAATTGAAAGGCATGTCTTGGCCTTTAATTATATGAATAGTACAGATTTTAAATTGCATTATAGGAACATATTATGAATTTTAAATGTTATTAAGTTATAAGAACTTAGTGGTCTTTTAGAATGTCTTCAAAAAAAAAAAAAAAAAAAAAAAAAAAGTGGTCTTTTAGAATGATGGCACAAAGCTGTGTTGCCTTACAACATCTAATACAGAGAGGAAGACATAAGTACTTAATTCTAATAGGTTGTACAAAAATATTTTTTTTTTTGCATGTGATATTAATTTTCAATGCGACACAATCTCTCTCTCTATATATGATGCTAAAGTTGTAAGAAGTAATGAAGATTTAAAATAGGAAACTTTGTAAATAACTAACCTTAAAACACACTATTTAGAAACTAACCACCCTTTCCTATGAAATTATAAAATCAATCAATATATATATTAAAACCCATGGCAAAACATGCTATTTTGCCATGTTTCACCGATTTTGCCATTTGGCGCCACATCATATCAGCCCATAAATGTCAATATATATATTAAAACCCATGGCAAAACATGCTATTTCGCCATATGTCACCGATTTTGCCATTTGGCGCCACATCATATTAGCCCATAAATAATTGTAAAACTCCATGCATTGATAGTATTAATGTTTACTTTAATTGAAAACTCTTCATGTGCATAACACCTTATTTAAATTTCCCTTTGAATGTAACTCCTAAATAATTGCACAATAATAAAAATTGTAAGAAATTAAAAATTATTCCATTTTTTGTGCATTAGTTAATAAAATTGTAATTATAGAATAAACGAGTTGATTTATATATACATATTACAATTGTGATTATTTTTTAAAAAAAAAAAATTACAATTGTGATTATTGAGTAATATTTTTTTATGCATGGTGTATATATTGACATCAAATTTATAGATTTGATTTATCAATTTTTTTAACAATTGATTTATCATTTACCCTATATTTATTAATGCAAAAAAATTGTTTTTATAGTCAAATCAGCTCATTCAAACAAAAAAATTATTTAAACTATCACCTTTTTTCAAAACAAATAATTATAAACCACTTAAACTCTTAGTGACAAACAAGCCAAAAAATATATATTTTGATTAAAGTAATAAATTTTATATGATCCGGGGCATCGCCCGGGCCAATAACTAGT
Source organism: Chenopodium album (assembly GCF_948465745.1). Taxonomy (NCBI): domain Eukaryota; kingdom Viridiplantae; phylum Streptophyta; class Magnoliopsida; order Caryophyllales; family Amaranthaceae; genus Chenopodium; species Chenopodium album. The sequence continues at coordinate 8,523,934 of NC_137855.1, forward strand.
TTTAGTTTAAAAGAGTTAACGATCACCACCCCTTCTTAGATTCAGGCCAATTTTCCGACATGGGCCCCACGTAACGGCTAAGTTTTTGTTTTTTAAACCCTTGTACTCAATTTTTTCCTCTTCATATTGAAATTTGAGCTGCTATGCTCCTCAACATAACTCTAAATTCACCCAGAATTCTCCAAATTCTTTAAATCCTGTCAATAATTCATTTAAAAGTGTAATTCAGAACAGGTTGAAGCGAAAAATTAAGGTAATTGAAAAACAACTTCGTTTGATGCTATACAATGAAAGGCAATTCGATTAATAGGTTAATTATTGCTAATTATGTGTTGAATTGCTAATTTTTTGCTTTAATTGTTGTATGAAACATTCAATTTGACCTGTTGGTAATTAGGGTTCTTGAAAATTAATTTGGGGATTTCTTGAACTTGACCCACAAAGCCCGATTAAAGCCCAAAATGAGCAAGCCACCTTGACTGGGTACCGATATATTGGTGGTGGAGCTTAGGTTTGAGGGTGTAGCGGCGGTGAAGATGTGGTGCAGTGTTCTGGTTTGTTGTTGTGTGCGGTTTGGTGGAATTGGGAGAGTTGGGTGACGGTGTTGCAGGTTGGATTCGCTGGCGTGAGGGAAGGTAGGTATTGCAAGGGTTGCTGCGGTTGGTGGTGGTGGATGAGTGATGGAGCTTCGAATAAGGTGGAGGTTTGATGGTGGGTTTCTAAGATGTATCTGAACACAACAAGAGAAGGAAAAAAATAAGGAAGAAATATGGTGGGACAGTGGTGATGAGCAATGATATGATAATGATGTTCAGTGGTACAAAAAATATCGTGAAAACAGGCCAAGTCGGAAAATTGGCTGGAATATGAGAAGGGGTAGTGATCGCCAACTCTTTTTAATTTAAGGGGTGTTATTTCATATTTTCGTATAAAAGAGGTGGTTAGTTCTAAATAGTGTGTTTTGAGGGATGTGGTTATTTACTAAATTTCCTGTAAAATTTCTTATGTTGAATTTCATGATTGATGTGGAAAGGCCATAACATATAATGGTGGTCACTTGTATATGACTAATTGCATACAATACTCTCTGAATCAGGCATCATGTATTTTCATTGCTGTGGGGGTTATTTATCTGTTTAAACTCACCCATGTCCCTTTAGTTTTTATTCTATGTTAATATACTGTATAATTAGCTTATTTTTTGTTCGTTATAGGGCTCCTCTGCAGCCAGCTCTGAACGTAACTCCTCTTAACAGCATGCCCTACATTGATCCCATTCCACCACAAGGTAGTGATATCTCATTAGATCCTGTTGATAAGGCCAAACCAGCTTTGGTATATTTGCCTTCTGAACTTACTAAGGAGGAATGGGGTCCTATCTTATCTGCTACGAAGGGCGGAATTGGTTTGGGTGGCAGTGCAGCACTTGGAACAATTGGGCCGGTTCTTGGGAAGTTGGATATTAGTGAAAGTGAAGATTCTTACCTCTTTCGAGTGTCCCTTCCAGGTGTTGCAAAAGGTAAAATTATGCTGCCTTTCTCAAGTTTGCAAAATTTACTTCACTTTCTATTTGTTAATCTTATTTGTCTTTTTGGAGATTCTCTCAAATTTAGACAAAGTTCAAAGATTCATTATTATGAATATCTTATATTCTGGCTCCTTGCATGTACTGGAACAATGTGTTTATTTTGATCATCTTTTGAGATTCTGAACAGAATTTGTTTGGTTTTTTTTATTTATTTTTTAATTTTATTTTATTTTTTGTCTTCTGAACTTTCTAAACACAATTTTGCAAATTTAGACATGAGTTTTACATTCATCATTATCTTATTTTCTGGCTCCTTGCACATACTGGAATAATGTTTTAGTTTTGATGTTGGGTATGCATTGATAAAATGTGGCTATTTTGATGTTAATCTTAGATATTTATCTCCCCTGTTAGTATAATGAAGTACTTTGGAAATTTTCTTTTTTTATATCTAGGTTCATTCATCTATATGTTCAAAGTTAACCCTGTCAATTTTCAGACATTGACAGCATTAAGGCAGGTAGATTTACACAATAAACCCCCCCCCCCCCCAACCCACACACACACACACACACACACAAAAAAAAAAAAAAACACAGAACTGGTAACAAACAGAATAGTTTCTGGATTGGGACTTTGGCAGATTAAAAAAATGAAAATCAAGATCTGAGCTCTTGCAAATATGCCATTTTGGTCAAAGTGCATCATCTTACATATCCCATATGAGAATTATTTTTGCTTTGCATTAGTGCATTCCACTATATCACCTCTCTTGAAAATTGATTAACTTGATATTAGCCTTCAGTTCCTATTCTCAAGATGAATGGGTAACAAATCCATCAGGATCTTTTGAGCAGTAGTTGTCGTTGTAGCAGTTATTTGGTTGATGTGGGAAAAGCCAGAAGTTGTACATGGTATGTTATATGTAATTATGTAAGAAGCACTTATGGAATATGCGAATTTCTCAGTTCCCACAAGATAAGTGGCTGACCTACCTCCCTTAATAGTCGATTGATTTCCTTTTAATTAACCAAACAATTTTAAGCAGTTCTCACGAAATTGAAAATTGAATTTGAAAATTGAAATTTTCTTGAAATGTAATTATTTGCTTCCAACCAAATGGTAACTTATTCTATATATTATATACATATTGAAGTGCCTAGGAAATAGATTTATATGTATTTTTACGAAATTTCATGATATTGATTCTTAACTTCAGCTTATTAATTTCCATGTTTTGTCTTGTGAAGAATAATCTATACACCCATTTGATGTATTATTTTGGCTGGGAGTAGAATGCTTTTGCTTTTGTGTACATATCTTTAACATATTGATTCTTTGACTTGGACTTACTATATAAAGTGATAAACCAGCTTGGCTAGAAGGCCTAGAACATGTTCATCACACTGCTTGGACTCATGAAATGGTTATTTAAACAATATTATTTTGTTTGAAAAGAAAAATCACCCACATTTAATTGCCAAAATTTCTCATTTATGAGTCTTGATTTTCAGTACATCAGTGACCTTCTTGTAAATGCATTTGAGAGACTAAGATGAAGAAATTTGTCCTCCACAGTTCACTTTACCTCAATTCTGAGTTATATTGGACTTGGTCAGTGTGCTAAACACAGAAATCCTATTCATGGTGACCTTGATGCCCTTGACCTGCTTATTTATCACCCTTGCTATTTTTAGAAAATGCCGGATTCTGATTAGTTGTCTACTTGTCTTGATTACAGAAGATTTCTCATGTGATGTGGATCCTACTGGGCATATAACTATCAAGGGTGTTACTACAACTGGAGAGAAGACTGTCTACAAGAGTTCCTTGAAATTTGAGATGCAATCTCAGAACCTGTGCCCACCGGGTCACTTTACCATCTCATTTAATCTGCCAGGACCTGTTGTTTCGCCATATCTCTCTGGCCATTATGGAATTGATGGTGTTTTTGAGGGCATAGTGAAAAAGAAGAAACCATCAGCTTGATGTGTTTGTAGAATTCTATGTACATTCTTTAGTTGTCAAACCATATCATAGAACAAACAGATAGGCATGACTGCCTATTGATTTATTTAAATTATTATACCAGAAGTTTGCATTGGAGTCTTCTTAGAGCAACAGATGGGCCCATCCCGATTGACAGCTTAACAAAAGGAGGTTTGATTGATCCATTCTATCGAAATTTGCAATGTACAAGCAACATTGTTTTGGGTTTTTGCTACTGGTACTACTGGCAAGCAGGAGACACAGTCCATTATGCGTTGCAAGTTTACTTGCAGTTCTCAAGCAGACCTTCATTTTGTTGTAGCTTTTGTACTAGAATGTTGTAACAGTTCAAGTGAAAACTTAGAATTATCAAAAAATTGGGCTTGGTTTTATAATTTTCAGAGTTTTTCCAATTATAGACAATGTCACTCTATCTTCTTCGAATCCAAAACTCTATATTGCAGGTGGTAGATTTTTATGGTGATTATCAATTTCTGCTGGCAGAAAAAGAATTATTCCTCTCAGAACAGCTTCTTTTAGCACTCAAGGTATCCTCTTTTCAGTTTTACATCAAAAGTCTACAATTTTCGCACTCACTATAAATCTTTGTTTACCAGCCAGCACATTCTTTTGCTAGTGCTATATACTTGTGATAGTTGTGAATGTTGGTAACATTGAACTACTTAACTTTACAAGAAGGAACAATATGGCAGGCAATCAAAAACTTTGCTATAAAATCATTTCTTCTCATTAACAGGTTTCAATTACAACTATTCGGGTATGCGTTAAAGCAAAAATCGCAACCCTAGCCTAAACAACAATAAGTAGTAAAAAAAAAAACAGGGTAAACTGTAAAAAACAGAAAATTACAGTACATATTCTCTTTTGTTCTTCATACTTCATACCCATCTTTCTACCTTTTCTTCTCTTCTTTTTTATGATAGAAAAATTCAAAGAATTAACCTTAAATTCATCAACCAATCTCACAAAATTTTCATTATTTCTTAATCCGAAACCCATTAATGCAGCTCCACAAGAAAATCCCAACACCCAATTTTTAATCTCTTTCCTCCATCCTTTCACCAAGCAATAAACAGCAAATGCAGAAACGAAAACCATGAAAACCCAGAAAACCAATTCACTATCATTTCCTCTCTCCAAAACAACCCATAATGCCAAACTTGATGAAATTAATAATAGCAACCAAAACCCTAATTTATCCCTCTTTCGATTTCTTCCTCCTCCTCCTCCACCGCTTCCGCCGAAGCCGGTCTTGAACCCGATTTTCCCGCCATTTCCACCACCCAAAACAGAGAATTCTCTGAGTATGGAATCCAATGGTTCAGGTAGAATCTTGAAGGTGGAAGCAATGTAAGCGATTGAATTGATGATGAGTTTGTGAGATCTTTGAGACCCAGATCGTTTTTTGCCCCATTTTGCAGAAATTATGGGGTTTTGGAAGTGGGTTTTGGATTTGAATTTGTGGGTTTGTGAAATTAATGGAGAAATTGAGGGTTTAATGAAGATTAAGGAGATGGGTTGAGCGATTTGTTGCATCTCTGTGTTTGGTTTTTACAGGGGACATCAATGTTTTGATTTCTGTGTGGAGAAAATTGAGAGAATTTTGAAAGAGATTAAAAGGGAAAAGTAACCGTTTCAAATGAGAAAGAAGGAACTGAGGATAAAAGGCTCCGTCTGAATTCAAAACAGACACTTAACATGAATTTATGTTATTTGGGGGGACTATACAAGGCGTGTTCGGCGCTAGCTTTTAGTGGTGGAGGTAGCTTTTGTGAAAAGTTAGAAAAATTAGCTTTTGAAATTAGAGGTAGCTTTTGAGGTAGCTGTTGAAAGTTTAATCTATAATTTTAAAAATAAAATATTGATTTTTATTTGTAACAGCTAGTCAACCGCTACATTACCGAACACTCATATCTAAATTATTTATCTTCACAGCTAACAGCTTGTTGACAGCTAACACCTACCTATACAGCTAACAGCTACCTCCACAGCTACAACTACCTTCACAGCTATATTTTGCCGAACACGCCCATAATATTTAGATTGGGAAATTTGATCAAATTGAAAAAATTAAATTTTATAACATTTCTTTTAAAAAGTTTATCTAGTCACATAAAAATAACTCTAGTCCAAAATCGTCTTCTTATTTAGGGTACGAAAATTGTTAACTATTACAAATAATGTGAAATATAACTTTTTTTTTTTTTTTTCTTGGAGCGGAAGTGTATATATATATAACAAATGTAAAAAAAAAAGTTATAACTTTTTTTTTTTTTTTTTTTTTTTATTTAGGGTACAACGAATGAAAAAAAAAGGCCACTATTTCCGTGTTCTAGAATCATAGACAAATGTTGTTTTTTTTTTTTTTTTTTTTTTTTTTTTTTTTTTTTTTTTGAACGAAATAGACAAATATTGTTTTGTTTTGTTCGAACTCTAATTTCTCACATTTTCTATGGACATATTGTCACGATGTTTTTTAATGGTTTGTTATTATGCTTTTGTCTAATAAAAATAAAAATAGGCTTAAATGTTCGACATTATTCAATTACGATTATTGAGTCCCTCAAAGAGTCAAAGGAAGCTACATCGTTTATAGTAGTAAGCACTCTTACTTAGAGCTAGGATAACTCTAAGGATTCATAAGTAATGAACGCAATTCAACTTGAATGTTTTCAACTGCAAGGCCTGCAGGCATGTCAAAGTGTCAAATTACATGCTAGCTTGATCTCATTTTCGTCCTAGTCTATACTAATCTCATATGCCTCACTGGGCTAACTCCTACAGCAATGCAATATTGCAGTTGGGAGTCTTGGGACTAATTGCTTATTATGTTAACAAGAGATGCATATATTCAAAGTACTTGTGGTTCGTACTCAATCACTATGCTATTTCTCAAATTTTCTACTATTTAAATTTCAGTTGTTTCTTGAACTTAAAATTACCATGAAGCTGACACACTTTTCATAGCAAATCCCCTATTTCTTATAGGGGGATCTTGGGTGCAAAGCATTAAAAGTTGACTAGTCGTTCTTCGCTTATGTCAATTTAGTAGTAGTTGTGCCATTATAGCTGCTGGTTATCTGTTCTTATCATCAACCTTGCCATAGATGATTTGATCCCAAAACTGTACACAGTATCATCTATATTCTCAATACACCGTCCATTCATTTATGCTTTGTCAATTATATTGTCTAAATCGTTTTCCATTTCTTTCAGTGTATTCATTACACCGAACCACAACCACAAGCATATGGTATAAGATTAAAGATAATACTCATATAAATCTAGCCACATATCTTGCATTTGGATCAATTCTACTAAAAAGTCATGCAGATGTTAATATCACATTTTGGGAGATGTTTAATGCGAAAACACAATAATGCTAGCCCAAATGACATTCTCTTGGTCCCCAACTGCAGTAAGTAAATAATTTATTACACATATCTCAGTCTGTTCTGCTCTGTGCAGAATTCTTGGCCATTAATTCACATATATATACAGTGTTCAAGACTACAAGTTATTTCTCCTCAAGTCACTGCACAGAAAGATTTTGGAGTTTGGACCATAGCTTGCAAGTTACAAATTTGCAATGAAGAAGAAATCTCTTCCAGTTGTGCAAGAGAAAGCCGCTATGCTAGGGAGGCGAAGTTCTATATCTGCAGATAAGCATAACCGCTGTATGATTGTTCCATCTACAGTTAATATGGTTGCAGAAGCTATAGAAAGAAAAGACTCTAACTGGTATAATTTTGCCTCCTAACTCTCCCCTTTCAGTTCTCCATATCTGCCTATTGTTAATTTTTTGGTTATCTCGTTGTGCTGAGCACCTTCTGGCTGCAGGCTTGTTCGGACAAAAGTACCTAGCGATCTGGTTGTACAAATTGGAAAGAAGAGGAAGTTCCACCTGCATATTGTATACAAGTTTCCCTCTCTTCTCTATTTTCTAAATCCTGCCTTTAAATTAAAATTCTTTCACAATTTATTCTCATGAAGTCATATTTCATTTATTCTATTCCTTACTGACTGTATATAACATAGCTGTCATATATATATATATATATATATATATACATGCTATACATCGTGTTTATCAAGTACAGATTTTTAATGTGAAACAATTAGAAGTTTTCTAAGGATTTTGGGTTCATTGTTAATTTCATGGATGTAGTTATAAAAATGTTCTGCAGAATGTTTTTATAATAAGGTTACAATGTTGTGTGTAGTCTTTGAAGATTCAGGATTTTGTGAAAATGCTAAGGTCCATCTAATAAACTTAGATATGAGTGAACAGAAACAGAACCAGACATCTTATGTTTAATCAGGGGATATCTATTTTGCATATCATGATTCTTGAGGGTGTTATTAAGTTATTTGGGAACTTTTGGAGGATGAATTTGGGGAAGCCTAGAGAATTGTTTAGGTCTTATGGGTTGTGATACGGATGTGTTTTCGTATGGAGTTTTATAGCTCAATCCTTTTACAGTTTTATCTAGTTATCTAAGCTATTGTCTCATCCTGCTAAATTCTTGAGAAGTATGCCTACATCCCATGCTTCTTGCTCTTTGCCGTCCTTGGCTAACATGTTACTTCTTTGTTCTTGTTCATATATAGCTTCCTATGATCTCAAGAAGTGCCTATCTGAATAGAATTGTGTTTGAGAAGAAAAATGCTGGCATGAGGATTAACAACTTACATCTCGAACTGAATAACCTTCCGGGTGGAGCAGAGGTATTCGAGCTGATAGTGAAGTTCTGTTATGGTTGGAAGGTAGAGCTAACAGCTAATAATGCTGCACCATTATACTGTGCTGCAAATTTCTTGGAAATGGTTGATGATCTAGAGATTGGTAACCTCATTTCCAGGACTGAAACTTTCTTAAGCTTCATAATATTTTCTTCCTGGAAAGACACATTCCAAGTTCTGAAAACCTGTGAAACAATTTCTTCATATGCCAGAGATTTGCAGATCCAGAGAAGGTGCTCTGAGGCGATTGCTTGGAAAGTTTGTACAAATCCAACCGCAATCTCTCTTGGCAATGATGAATCACAATGCTTCAATTTTTGGGTGGAAAATCACACTGATTTTTCATATGAGAAAAAAATAGCAGAGAATTGGTGGTTTGAAGATGTTTCATTGCTTAGAATTGATCATTTCATTGAAGTAATGACTTTCATTAGGAAGAAAGGAGTTAAACCCGAGGTTTTGGGGTCCTGCATAGCCTACTGGACTGGTAAATGGCTATCGCGAATCTCATTTGGGGTTCGGATACCAAGCCACAAAAGCATAAACCATCAAGTAAGAAGGGTGATTGTTGAGAGTTTAATTCGGATAATACCTGTTGAGGAAAACTCATTACCTAGCAATTTCTTGCTTCATCTTTTGAAGCTTGGTTTGATGATCAAAATCGATGCCAGTTTATTGTCTAATCTGGAGAAAAGGATCGCCTCAACCTTGGAGAACTGTCAACCAGTAGACCTCTTGGTTAAAAATTATGGAGAAAGTGAGACTTTGTATGATGTTAACATTGTAGCAAGGATAGTGGATGCTTATGTTTCTCTTGCTTCTAGAAATTCTGCGTCGAAGATCTTTGTAGTTGCGAGGCTAGTGGATGGCTTTCTGGCACTTATAGCAAGGGACAACACTCTTCCTGTTGATGATTTTCGAATGCTTGCAGAATTGTTGCCAAAGAATGTTCGATACTCTGACGACAATCTCTACAGAGCTATAGATAGATACCTCAAGGTATGCTCTCAATAAGATCTTTTTACTAAGTTTGATTTAAAGGTCAATTATTTTTACTAGTATTTCGCTTTATGGTTAAGTATGGTGTACTGCATCCTATTTGCAATGTGTAAGTTGGTTTGAGTCGATTATGTTTAAAATGCAGGCACACCCAAACTTGTCCGAGAAGGAGAGGGAAGGGGTATGCAGAGCCATGGAGTACCAAAAGCTATTACAAGAAGCACGTGAGCATGCGATGAAGAATGATAGGCTGCCATTGAATATGAACGCGCAATTTATGCTTCTTCAGCAAGTGAACATGGTGAAGTCAATGGTAAACGAAGGGTCAATGTATAGAAGAACAAGTGCACAGATGATTATAAGCAAGCAAAGCGAATGCTTCAAGGTTCAAAAACAGATGAAGATTATGAAACAACAGGTTGAAAGCTTGAAGAATGAGCTGAATAAGGTGCAGCTATGTAGAGTAAATATAAAAAAACTCGCCAGGAAATTGTAACTTGAAAATAAGGTTAAATTCCTGTTCATGTACTCTGATCTGTCTTTAAGCACCAATATAACAAAATAATTCAACTTTAAACGTTTAGTCTAATAAGTGTGTGTGTGATAATGCATTGGTAAAAAAAATTATTTGTAAATTAGTAAATTTGATCCGAACTTAAGTGATAAATTTAAGACAGGATCAACGAAAACAATGAGTTTACAATACTACTATATTACTAAATTGAATATGTATATATTCTATAGAAACGAATTACAGGATTTACAACATATATGTCTTCAAAACCAAAAAGAATTACAGCAAAGGCATATAGCTTAAAATTTGGGCATAAACCATGTAGGAGCAAAAACCCTAGACAAGGTATCGTTGCCTCAGTGAAACCGTTTGATCTCTCTGGACGCCATGTCAAACATACTCATGTCCTTTCCACCATCATCGGTTAAGTAAATAGCATTATGCTGACAATTAGGGAGCTTTGATTTATGAACACTCATGGCAGTGTTATTACCAACTAATACCATATAATCACCTAAACCTTTAACATCGGACCAAATCTTCACGTCTCTATAATGATAAAAAAGTAGAGCATCTACAAATCTAGTCCTAGGCACGATGTCTCCCAAACCACTCAACTTATAGACCTTAAAATCACGAGTGTAATAGGGTGTTGCTTCAAGTTCGTCATGAGCTGGACCAAAATTGGGTTGCCAATTTCCAAATCTATATCGTACTCGTACTACTATTAAACAATCACCGGCTAACTCAACCATATAGCAGCAGTCTTGACGAATACCCAAATTAACGTCGGTTAAAAAAGGGAAAGGAATGGAATTACAAGGCTTATTGGCATAAACAGGTTGAGAAGGACTATAGTTACGAATAGTGCTAACATCACAACAAGTGGAGAATCCATGAATGTCCATGATCAACACTAATCCCTTCGAGTACAACACATCAAGAACATGACTACTACGAGTTATGGCTTTTTCGCCCCTGCTTGTTATAACCTTTGTCCATGTTTTATCTCCAGGTCGAGCCAACGATAATTGGTGATTATAGGCCACCATTACAACAAAGTCATCTTCGTCAATTTTTATTACAATTGCCTTGCGCACATTCAATTCTAAATAACGTGATTCAAGGATGGTAGGGTTAGTTGATCTTTAGTGATGGTAATTTAATTTCAAAAGTTTCAAATTTTTAATTTAGGTCGAAAATTATTTAGATACAATTATTATATGTAACTTCATTCTATAATTCAGGTCCAAACAAAGAAAGTCAAACTCACTCTTAATTGACCCATTAATTTTATGAGGTCCAATCTTACTAGTTACCCTACATCATTCTCTCTCTTATATATATATATATTTCATACATCCCAAAATTTTCCCACACAAAAAGGTTTGTATTTTCCTTTTCCTTTAATTTTTTTTTTATTCCTTTCTTTTATTTTCTCTTTTTTTTTCCTTTCTTTTTTTTTTACCTTATTCCTCCATACGTGAGACTTCTCACGTCACTGCTCCTGCTGCTACTGTTCACCGTCAGCAGCCAGCTGCTGCTGCCGGTCGCCGGAGCGCCGACCACCTGGTCTTGGCGCCGCTGCCACCCTGCCGGCAGCCACCCCTTTTCTCCTTCCTCTTTTATCTTATTTTGCTTAATGTTATTAAATTGTTCTGGGTTTTGATTTTGTAGTATAAAGATAATATTTTTAGTATCAAAACTATGTTTTTGATAGCTTAAACTTATAATTTCAGATTTTAATTATTTATAAATTTTCAGATTTTATGAGTTATAAAACCTAGGGTTTAAATTTATCGAAATTGGGATTTTAGGGTTCTTATGATAAATTAATTTAGGGCTTTTGTTCCTATTGTATTTCTATTGATTAAGTAAGCCTAAAAACATGTTTTAAGGAAGTTTTAAGAACTTTTAATCTAATTTATATTGCTGGAAATTAGGTTAAGTATTAATTTATTTTTGTTGGTTGTTTTATAGGAAGTGATTATTTCTTAGGAGACTTTTAAGCAATTAAAAGTGGCATAAAGGATTGTTTATACGAGGTACGTACATGTCTACTTCGTTATAAGTAGAATCATGTTTAGGTACCAAAAGAATGAACTTAGTTTCATATTTAGGGAACTCTTTGATGGAAATTGTTTGGTTATACATTTAATTAATTCATGTGATTATGTTTATGAGACATGTTTTGGTGAATTGATTATGTTTGTATAGAATTATGGATGCAAGCATGTTGAATTATATTGGATTAATTTTTGTATGGAATGTGGATATAGACATATTTTTATTGGATTGGTTTATTAACCATGTTTTAATCATTAAAGGATTGGAATTGAATGGTTTAAGTGGAATGAATTTATTGTTAATTCCACACGGTTATTATTTATTTTATTACTCCGTCTACGAGTTGCCCCACTCGCAACTCGCCCTCCTCATCTCATCTACTTTCCATTTTAAGAAAATTCATGTCTTTCTTTATAATTTTTTTAACCGTTGTTTTTGTCTTTTTGAAGTTGTTATATTGTTAATTTAGTATTTGAAATTGTTAATTTATTGGTGTGTAAACTTAATTAATTGGAAATTTGATGATGTAAGTTTGAATTATTGTTGAATTGACTAAATCGTTTGTATTATGTAATTTCCCATTTATGCCATGTTCATTTGCTTATAATTGACTCTGTTTTATATCTATAATACTATATAAAGAGAAATAATTTTTTCGTCGATAAATTTTGTCTCCCCTAAATTACCTCTCTACTTTTTAAAAATTACATTATTTACACACAATTAAATCTTTTAATTAAAAAAATAAATAATATGAAACGATTTGAATAGTTGCAAATAATATGAAACGATGAATCGTTGCAAATAATATAAAGCGATGAGAATATATCCTAACTAATTTTATTTTCAAAAACTTATACACTTTTATATAAATGTACCCATACAGTTTTACGTAATTTGTTAATAAACGTAAATATTTTAAGGATTTTTTGACTTTTACCACCAAAAAAAATCAAAAAAAATGTTTTTTACCACCAAAACTTCTAAAAATTTTATTTTACCACCAAACAAAAAATTAAATGTTGTTTTTTACCACCTGTCGTCAAAAACCTAACGGAATTTTTTGAATTCTTTGATTTTCGTGTCAAACACATGCTCTTTAGGGGTTTTGGAGGGCACTTTGGTCCTGTGGGTCCAATTTGAGGTCAGAATTGACAAAAAATGATCGGAAATGCCTCGTTTTGCGTGTTTAAAAAACCTCGATTTGCGTGAACACGCAAAACGAGGCATTTTCGATCATTTTTTGTCAATTTTGACCTCGAATTGGATCCGTAGGGCCAAAGTGCCCCCCTAACCCATGAAAAACATATTTTGCGCATGAAATTCGAAGGAAATTTTTTTAAGCCGTTAGATTTAACGGTTTTCTTGCCGTTTGGTGGTAAAAAACAATTTTTAGAAAATTTTTTGGTAGTAAAATAAAAGTTTTAGAAGTTTTGGTGGTAAAAAACAATTTTTTGATATTTTTTGGTGGTAAAAGTCAAAATTTCCATATTTTAATGTTATTTGTTTAGGTATATTTTTATTTATTTTTAAAAACTTATATACTTTCATAACAATGTAAGTTTTCAGTTTGTATGACCAACTCGGTTTTGGTGTGTATCAATAATGTGTTGAATTAATATATCTTCATTCTTTATTTATACTATTTGAACCTTTATTTTAGGATACGTCACTGTCTTGAAAATGAGTTTGCAAAAGGGTCTTCAAATGTACAAAAAGAAAAATAGGATTACCGATGCTATCAAGTTAACTACGAGACATATAATAACATGTTTTCAAGAGAATTCTACGGATGCTGCAAAGATAACTCAATTTTCTTCGATTATCAATACCTTCGCTTCAGAATTTTCTCGGTTGGGTTTGCCTGAACAATTACCGAGTAGATTAGAGTACATGGTAGACAAGTTACTTTCTACTGAAATGGTGGACGAAGTTTTACAGTTGACTAGTGCACCGTATCCCGCCGCTTTTAAGGTTCCCTTCTTAGAGCTGCGGATGCGGGCCTATCATGTTGCAGGGGACATGGAGGGTGAGCTAATTACTGTTATTAATTTTTTATTGTTGTTGTTGCTCTTGTTCTTGTTGTAGTTGAAATTTATTTTTATTTTATAGGATTTTGGGAGGTTGCTCAAGTGTGGGAAACGAATGAGTTGTTTGCTTATACTGAAACAACTTATATCTTTGGGTAAAATTTACTTTCCCTATGCTTTCTACAATTTTGATTATATATATATAGACTTTACCTTTGTTTATTTAGTTAAAGTTTTCTTTGAAACGATCTAATGTGTTTTTTATTTATTTTTGTTATAGGACTAAGTTGATGGAGTCTGGATCTTTGCAAAAGGCGATTAATGCCTTTAAAGCAGGATATAATATTGCTGAAGATGAAGAAAAAAAGGAAAGGATGAAAAATATGCTTAATGAGGCAGAGACAAGAATGAAAGCTGTAAGAAAAGATGCAGCCCCGTAAGAAATCGTCTTTTACCAAGATGTTCAACGATTAGCACAAGATGATCACCAAGAAGCTGAACATGAAGCCAAAAGACATGGTAGTAATTAATATGAGCTAAACTTAAAATTAAATTAATATGATTATTTATTATAAACTTGTAATTTAATACTTCACAAAAATTATCAACTGTAATTTTAGATTTTACTATTTGTGAAGTACAGTGTGAAAGAAATAGAGGAATAAAAGGTTAAACTGATATGATATTTCTTTGGTTAGGACATTAGACTGAAATTAAATATTTAATTATTTGCAAAGTGATCTTTCTTTGTTTGGTTTAATCTGTAATAGTGTAAAACTAAGGGAAAATTCCAATTTAAAAGTTTCACCTTAATAGGCTAATTTTACATGAATATACAATAACGGTGTAAATGGAAATTGGTAAAAATAAAATTGACTACTAGAAGTTTAGAGAAATTTCCCACCTAAATTTAAACCAAATGACCATAGGATTACTAAATTATGGCCTTATATGTGTACGCAATTACTTTTGTATACACCCGGTTTTCAGTAATTTACTGTACATCGAGTTCACTTTTGTCAAATTTAGCGTCACTTTTGTCAAATTTAATATCACTTTTGTCAAATTTATCAATGAAGCATAAATAACTCTTATATATGTCATAGTAACTTTTGTGCGTTTTAGTGTAACTTTTGCGCCTTTTATTGTCACTTGAAATTACAGAGAAAATTTATTACCTACATTTTCACTCTAATTTAAGACATTATTACATACTTCCTCCGTTTCTATTTAGTTGACGCGTTTGATTTAGGCACATATATTAAGGAGAGGAGAGAGAGTGATAGAGAATGAAAAAGCAAGTGCTAGCTTTTAAATGTAAGGTAAATTACCCAAAAAGGAAACGTGTCAACTAAAAAGAAACTTCCTAAAAAGGAATACGTGTCAACTAAAAAGAAACGGAGGTAGTATGATAGAATCATAGAAGTATTGATGTGTAGTCACTAGTCCATCTCATATCTGTCTGAAATCGACTAGAATCTTATTGAGCACAACCCTTATCACATGATTGATTCTTTACTTGTATCACCATGCTCCATTATGCATCTATACAAGATGACATTGTCATGTGCTCTTAAGTACTTCATATCCATAGGTTTACTTGTACTTGAATACAAGAAAACAGTAAAGACAATTATAAGAAGAAACAGAAATAAATGAGGGAGGAAGATTAGAGCTTAAATTGAAATAAACAAGGGCATACACATAAAGTAGTTAGAATCAAGTGTGTTTAGCCTACAACTTTTCCTTTTACCATTATACAGTAAATTTTATAGGCATATTATTTTGATGGAGTATATATGCGTGTTCTAGACTTTTGTTACATGTAACATGGTTAGTATTTGCTTTCGTTTATCAAGATTTTCTACTACCGTCTATCTTGCAAGCCATTAAATTGATGTATAATTAAAATTAGTGTGTGATCTGGGTAATGCTCCGGATTGCTAGCTTGTACTTTTTTAATTTGATAATTATGTTTGATTGTTTGTATAGATAGTGTATGATGTGGGCGTTGCTTCATATGATATGATTTTTTTTTTTTTTTTTTTTAATTTCATATGTATATGATATTTTTTTTATTTCATATGTAAATATTTTTCAATCTTGTGAAAAATAAATAAATCATATAACCTCTAAAGTACCTAATAAATGAAAGGAATATATATTGTTAATTATGTGAAATTTAAAATACTAATAAAAGTTGGTTGAGATGGTGAGTGTATGACCTTTATATGTTAGATGTTATGGGTTCGAATCCTTGTGATAATCAGCTTAAGCTTTTGGTTGAGATGGTCCACTAACATGGTATCGGAGCCAGCGTGACACAAAGGTCACGGGTTCGAAAATTAAGCGTCGGGTATGAGGAGTTTTCACGAATATCTAACAAGATCTTTGACTTATCTATATGTTTACTTGTACTTGAGTTTTTAATTCTTTATTAAATATAATGTAATTTATCTTTTATGAAAATAATGCTTCTGGACTAGATGTTTGAACTCAATTTGAATCATCATCACAGTTAGTAGTTGACATCTTAGTCACCGACATATCGTTGGTCTTAGAAGCTTAATTAATTGAAAGATTTGGGTCTAATTAGTTGTACAATTTAATTAGATTATCAAAGTCTAACGCATTAAAAAGATTCGAAAGGCTTAATAGATCAAATTATCAATACAAATATATTACATTATGAAATTGAGTACGGTATTAAAATTTAAACCTAAAACAAGAACAAGTTGAAAAAGAATTTGCAACATATATGTCTTTTAACAAACTGTTTGATAATGAAACGGACCTTTGGGGTCAAGTTGCTTGCACAAAGCTAAATATGTATGAAGAAGCATCCGATCTCTAGACACGGAACGATGAACATTAGACTTGGTATGCTTGCAAAAATAGGTAAGTTGATCCAAAGTGGCACACCCTATACTTTGTCCCAAAAACATAAACAACCAATTCATACGCCTCTTCTTGTCAGCTAATACAGGCGCGCAACTGTTTTCACTCTTACAAAATCTACACGCCGGAAGAATAGGGTCGGTCCATTGCTTGGGTGCACGATCACGGTCACGCCATTCGCCTTGCCCTTGTATAACAAACTTAACAATCTCTTGGAACTTTTCTTTAAGGTCATAGCTCACAATGTCGATTGCCTTACATATTTTACATCTTACTTCGCCGGAGATTTTATTAAATCCTTCATCTAACAGTTGTCGTAAGGTATGGACCGTGGCTCGCCGTTCTGTTGCCCAAGGGTACGGGGGTGCGATTAGCTTTTGGCGTTTGATTTTGTAAATAACTTTGGGTCGTTGATTAGACTTTGACACATCAAGTTTGGAAAATTTAAGCGAGAGAGCACGCTCGAGGATAGAATCACGTTCAACTTCCATAATTCTTAGTATACAAAGAACGTTGATGAAGAGTGCTAGAATAGAATTGTGTTTATGTGTTAATTCTCAATTTCTCATTGCCTATATATAAAGCTATCAAAACAAAGACTTGGAGTCTAAGGCAACAATCTAACCATCAAAATATTTCCTAAAATATAGATCCTCCAAGTTATATATTTTTCCCAAATCCTATCCTACTAATAAAGGGATTGATATAGCAATTTCAAACTTCATAAAGCATTGAGTATGTTTGAAATTTGGGCTATATAACTGCATGATATACATGAATCTTTCTTAAGTTTATGAGTTCATCTTTTAAACTAGTTTTGTTTCTAACGCCACCTAAATTGTTGATAAAATTTTTGGATAAATTTCTTGGTTTGAATGTCAAATATAGTCAAATAAACCCTTTTGATAATGCATAGTACTATAGACTATAGTAGTAAAGAAAATAATAAAAGGATAATGCATAGTACTATAGACTATAGTATTTTTTTTTCAAGGAAAATTTGTCAGGGACGACCTTTTATAAAACAAATTTTGTCTGGGACAACCTTATAAAATTATTTTGGCAAAGTCAGACCACTTAAAAAAAAAAAATTTGTAAAGGGAGACCAACCCTCACTTTCAGGCCATTGACCACCGGATTCCGGCGTTGACTCCCACGTGACTAGCACGTGCTCCTCTTTTCTCTAATTACACCCCTTTTTCCTCCAATTTTGTCACATAAAAACCCCTCCCCCCACCAGCCATACCACCTTCCTTGCCGCCGTCCCTGCCAGCGATCAGCAACGCCGGCGACGCCTTGATGACCTTTCCCCTCCATTTTCCCTTTACCCCGACCTTCCTCTTTACCCGCCGCGGAACCACCAAACATCCCAGCAAAACCCTAACCCTTTCAACCCCATCCCCTTCTTTCACCACCACGACCCAATCCCTTGAGCTCGGACACCGGCAATGGCCGTGGGCTTAGGGTAAGGGGGAAAGGAAGGGGTAAGGGGGAAACGATCATCCACGCCAAATCATTTGCAATTTTATCCCCATACAAGTTTGTAAGTATACATCATTCATTTTTTTTTCAATTCCCTTCAATTTTTTCAATAAAATTTTCACAAATTACTTGAAATTGATGACATTAGGTGCTGGAATTCATTCACAAGTGTAATTGTACAGTTGGGTATAGACCAAATGTCTTCTCTACTACTCTCTCTCATCTTATTGCCACCAATTACGCCCATCTTATTATGCCTTTCATCCCAATTCGAGGTTTTGATATGTTCCCAGAATTTGTTTCTATTTAATTTGCCCCTTTTTTGTGTTTTTGATTGATGGGTTTTTCTTTGTTATTGTTTATTTTGCAGAGAAATTGAAGGAGAAGGTTGAGGAAGGGGGAAAGGAAGGGGTGGGTCGCCTTGGAGAGTGGTGAAGCTAGGTGCCGCGTGGATCGGTCACCGTGGAGGGTGGTGAAGCAAAAGTTGGGGCGGGAAATGGCTGGGGCTGCTAGTGGTGGTGGGTTTAATTAGAAGAAAAGAGGATCACGTGCTAGTCACGTGGGAGTCAACGCCGGAATCCGGTGGTCAATGACCTGAAAGTGGAGGTTGGTCTCCCTTTACAAAATTTTTTTTTTAAGTGGTCTGACTTTGCCAAAATAATTTTATAAGGTTGTCCCAGACAAAATTTGTTTTATAAAAGGTCCCTGACAAATTTTCCTTTTTTCAATTGAAATGAATGTAATATAAATGAATTGAGCTACTTCCTTCACTCAAAAAAAAAAAAAAAATAAAATTATAAAAGTGTTTTATAGTTGATATTATATAATTATAAAAGAGAAAAAATTATTAAAAGTTGATATTGTACGTGAAAGTGGTTTATGAGACGAATTTAACATAATGCTACATGATTATATTTTACTTAATATATGAACCATATTATATGGTCAAACAAGAGTAATAATAGTATAAAAGTCTAATTACTAGAACGGAGGAAGTACTAGTTAACAAGAAAGCGATGCAACTTATAAAACAAATGGAAAAACCGAAAAAGTATTATCTTAATCTCTATTAATTGGGAGCATAGTAGGCTAATGCAGGACCAAATATTTAACAAAAACTTTTGTATACCGGTTACAATAACATTATAAAAAAGAGCAAAGAAACCAAGTAAAATAAAAAACTCTGAATCCTAGTTAGCATGAGCACTTCTCTCGATAGGCAACCTTCGTGCATGATACGACTTACGTAGTAATAAATACAAAGTATCATATAAAAAGTATTATTTGGGTAACATAAGTACATAACATATTACCTACTTTGTTGCATATAATATGAATGAAGGTAGTATATTATTTTCGATTTGTGTCGAATTACCTACGTCCGATCCCCATTTTCGTTTAGACCTTGCCTCGTGTCTCCACCTTGATACAACGAACCTAGCCTAAAACTTGGGCGTAAACCATATAGGAGTAAAAATCTTAGACATTGCATTGTTGCCATGGTAAAACCGCTTGACTTTTCTTGATGTCATGTCAAACACACCCATATCCTTTCCACGGGGTATTGTATCTAGGTCATAATAACCATCCATTATCATGTCAAGCCAACACTCCTTACAATCATCGCTAAAGTAAATAGCATTATGCTGACTATTCGGGATCTTTGATTTATGAACACTCGTGGCAGAATTATTACCAACAAATACCATATAATCACCCAAATCTTCAACATTCGTCCAACAACAATTCTCGTTTCCACTATGATCAAGCTTATAAACCTTAAAATCGCGAGTGTAATAGTATGTTGTTTCATATTCGTCATGAATCTCATGATCCGAGTAAAATCTGTCCATGAAATCATCAACTTTATATCGTATTACTACTAATAAATCACCATCTAACTCAACCATATAGCATTCTTCAACATAACTCAAAGTTACCCCATTAAATCTAGGAGAATGAATGGAATTATAAGGCTTGTCATACACAATTAAACAAGGGTTATATTTATTACCAATTGTGCCAAGATCACAATATGTTAGGTATCCATTTCGATGCAAGATCAACACCAATCCCTTCCAAGACATAACATCAGTTACATAAGGCAATTCTTCGCGGCTAGTTGATATAACCTCTGTCCATGTATTAAGTATTCTGTGATAATAGATCACCATTACAACAAAGTCGTCGTCGTCATCATCTCCAATATTTAGTACAAATGCCTTGTGTACTCGTATGACTTTGAAGTCCTCGGGTTCTATCGGACTACTGATGACGGTCCATGAAGGATTAATGCGAGAACGGGGTTGAGACCACTTCGAAAGTATAGTATTGAATGGCAACACTGGCAAGGATTCAAGGGATGGTAGGCTTAGTTGAGCTTTAGTGATGGGATTAAATAACGAGACTTGCTCGTCGTTGTGGCCACCTATCATCACAATCCATCCATAACTCGAACCCCAACACCGCCTCCTAGAGGCTTGTGGTATATTCAATTCTAAACACTTATTCATGCCGATGTCAAAGATTAGCCTACGACCTGAACAAACATCGTGCTCGTGTTTGTGCTCGTGCTCGGCTAGTAGTAACCAAGGTGTGGTTGACATCCACTTTTGCTTAACCATGATGAAAACATTATTCCATGAACGACATACCGCGGAGAAATATACTAAGTCCTCAATTGAATCTAATTTTAGAGCAATTGCATCGAGAAGATCATTTGGCAACATAGACCAATTATCGGCCATCTAAAATGCAACCAACAAATTTATTCGACAAAAAAAGAAAAAAAAATACCGTATGAGAATTGATCAAAATCAAAGAACAGAATTTGGGTATAAATTTAAACCAGCCTCATAATCGTATAATCAAAGTATAGTTGTTCATATGTGCTAGGGCTCTTAGGTGGCGTGCTTTTAATCTACAAAAAAAAAAAAAAAAAAAAAAAAAAAAAAAAAATCAATTCTATAAATCCGTAGTTTTTAGCTTTTATATATATATTGATAGAAGATAAAATTAATAGAAATAAAACTTCCATGTAACTTGGATAGGCCATGTAAGCAAAAGATATTATTTTTTTTAACAATTGCAAAAGTCCCATATGAAGATTCTTGCAGCAAAAAAAAAAAAAAAAAAAAAAAAAAACCAATTCATTAGATATATTTATATGGACTTTATAGGATAAAAAAGAATAGTTTAGACAGAAAATCTTGCGTGGACCTGATCTACAATAATATTATTGTGGACCTAAGGTTTATACACACGTAACTGACATTATATTCAACATAGTGACCCCTAATTTTTTTTTATAGTAACCTTATTTCTAAGGTAACGTAATAACCTTTTTTAAAACTTGTGTGACCCTTAATATTATTATAAACTTAAAATACAATACCATGTTAAATAATGACCTAATTTTAACATAGTGATCTTTATTATTCATATTGACCATTATATTAAATATTCATCAAAAAAATTAACCTCTTATAGCTTTTAAAATGTCACACTAACTTTTATTTCATCATAATAACTTTTATTTTAATATAGTGACATTTTTTTTATTAATAAAACAATCATATTGTCTCTAATGTTAGTGGTTCATAATAAATTAGTGTGAACCAGGTTCATTTGAGAATTTGTACTTGTTTAGAATTCTATTTTCAATCAAATTTGGATAGAATTTTAGGATAAAATTGTAAGTTGAGAGTTTTATTTCGATAAAATACCAATAATATTTCATATGTACAAATTGAATAATAATTTTATTTTAAAAAAAAATATTAGATTATAACTCTAAAAAAATACCAACATTATTATTAGTGATTTACAGGTCTAATATATAGTTTAAATCGTCACAAAAGCACATCAATTTCTGACAAATTTTGTATTAGGGATATATTTTTTTGAAATTTGACGCATAAATTAAAAACTTATCTCAAAATTAATTAACAAACATCGCACGTGGCACAAAATTAAACTAGCATTTAATAAATTAATTTCAGTTCAATAAAAATCAGTAAACTAAAAGAAGAAATATATAGAAAATCCTTAAAAAAAATTCATTTCAATTCAGTAAAATTAATTTTAATTCAATAAAAATAATTTAAATTCAGCAAAAATAATTTAAATTCACTAAAAATAATTTCAGCCCGGCAAAAATAAGGTGAGCTGAACGGCAAATTTCAATAAACATTATTTCAATTCAGTAAAAATCACTATTTTAAAGATAAGATATAATAGTGAATCAATAAAAATAATTTCATTTTAGCAAAAATAATTTCACATCAGTAAAATTAGTTTCAATTGAGCAGAAATGATTTTTGTTCTAAAAATAATTTTTTAAACCGGGCCTTAGGCATACAATTATAATTTTTATTCGACTCACTTACCATTCATGTGCATGGTCAAAATAAAATAACTTTGACCGCATGTTATAATTTATACAATAGATTTAAATTAGCATGAGGATCTTATTCTTGTTATTCCCATAAGTATAGTATTTAACACAAACTACACATCCTTCCTAATTTCCCATCATCATCGATAATACAAATAGCATTATGCTGACAATTAGGGAGCTTTGATTTAGCATCACTCGGAGCAGTGTTATTGCATCTAAATCTTTAACATTGGACAAAACCTTCTTGTCTTTATATAAGAAATACATTAGGATTTCATGATCTTGAACTTAGTTTAAAGACTTGTTGTTTTTAAAAACCTTTTGTTTATGGACCTTAAAATAATCATGAGTGTAATAGGGTGTTGCATCATATTTGGTCGTGACCCGAACCAGTAGCAAAAAATGTCAATTTATATGGTGCTACTAATAATGTTTAAGGCTTATTGGCATAAACAGGTGAAGAAAGGCTAAAGTTTCCAATTGTGCTAAGAGCAACTCCAATGGTTGCTTTTAGGGATTAGCTTGCAATTTTAATAATTTTTAAGCTAATGGCCCAACCATTGGAGTATATTTAATAATTAGCTTGGTCAAGCTAATGCCAAGCAAATTAGCTTAGCTAAGCTAATTAGCTTCTTTCAAAAAAAAAAAAAAAAAAAAAAAAAAAAAAAAAAAAAAAAAGCTAATTAGCTTAGAAATTAATTGTTTCTAATAAAATATTAATTATTTAAAAAATAAAGCTGAAAAATCTAAATGTTAATTAGCCTAACCATTGTGGTATGAATTAGCTAGAAAGAATAATAGCTTTACAATCTTAGGTGGCATGGCAAGCTAATTTGACAATTAGCTTGCCATTGGAGTTGCTCTAACATCACAACTTGTGAGGATTTCATAACGCTCCCATATTAACGCTAATATCTTCCAAGA
Organism: Chenopodium album; assembly: GCF_948465745.1. Lineage (NCBI taxonomy): Eukaryota > Viridiplantae > Streptophyta > Magnoliopsida > Caryophyllales > Amaranthaceae > Chenopodium > Chenopodium album. The sequence continues at coordinate 8,547,528 of NC_137855.1, forward strand.
CAACACGTCAAGAACATGACGATTATGCGAATTTTGGCCGAAGTTTGAGCCAACAATAATAATACAAATAGCATTATGCTGACAATTAGGGAGCTTTGATTTAGCATCACTCGGAGCAGTGTTATTGCATCTAAATCTTTAACATTGGACAAAACCTTCTTGTCTTTATATAAGAAATACATTAGGATTTCATGATCTTTAACTTAGTTTAAAGCCTTGTTGTTTTTAAAAACCTTTTGTGTTAGGGCCTATAATTAGTGTTCATATTGTATAGTTAACGGGCCTATTTCTTGAGCCCTATTCTCTTGTATAAATACTCTACTCTTTACTCTAATGAAACCACGGAAAATCTTTTCGTGACATGGTATCGGAGCCTCTATACTCTAATCACTAAAACCCTAAATTTCTGATTTTTTTTTTTTTTTTTTTTTTTTTTCTCTACTCTACTCTACTGCTCTATTCGATTGATCATGGAGGATGGAAAGCTTGATCCTTCTTCTCCCTTTTATCTTGGTTCTGGCGACCAACCAGGGAATTTGATTACCCATATCGTGTTGAAGGGTGATAATTATCTTGCTTGGTCTCGGGCTATTACTCTTTCATTGAAATCGCGGCGGAAATACGGTTTCATCGATGGCACTATCTCTAAACCTCCTGAAAAGAAGAAATTGCTTGACTGGGAAACGGTTAACTCTATGTTGGTTTCTTGGATTTTGAGGGCTGTCGATCCGAAAATTGCAGCCTCTATACCCTATTTTGATGATGCCAAACGACTTTGGGAATATCTTGCAAAGCGATATTGTGAGGCGAGTGGACCTCGTTTGCAACAATTAAGGGCTGCCATTACGAATTGCAAGCAAACCCCTGCTATGTCTGTCGAGGACTATTACAGTCAATTGGTGGGATACTTTGACGATCTCTTGCGCCTTAAGCCACCTCATGGCTGCGAGTGTGGTTCGTGTTCTTGTGGTGTGGCTGCCAAGTATGAAAAGACAGGGAGGAGGAGATTTTACACCAGTTTTTGGTCGGCATTGATGATGCTAAATACGGTGTTGTTCGTACCAATTTGCTCTCACAACAACCCCCAGCCACGCTTGAACGAGCTTATCAAGCTCTTCTCCAAGAAGAACGCTCTAGAAGCATAGCTCTCACCAAAACCCCTGTGACTAGGGATGATGCCCACGTTTTTGCTCTGCCCTCTGCTGACCGAAAGCAATTTCAGTCCCCTGCTCGTGTGGACAAGTCTAAGTTATTTTGTTCTCATTGTAAACGCTCGGGTCACGACAATTCAGGTTGTTTTATGCTTTATGGATATCCGGATTGGTGGCTCGAACGATACGGGAAAAAAGGGGGGGCTGCCTCGGGTTCCTCTGCCGTGGCTGCTCCTGGCAGTAAGCAGGCTGCCCAGCCACCTGCTGCTCATGCGTCTGCCTCGTTCAAACCCCCTGTGCGCGCCAATGCCGTGGGCAGCAGTGGTGGTGATTCTTCTGCTTCAGATGATCTTTTGGCCTTGCAACCGGAACATGTTCGTATTTTATTAAATATGGCTACTAGTCATCAAGAACGGTTGAGTGGTGAGTTTAATTCCTTGTCTTGGATTATTGATACCGGCGCTTCTCATCACGTCACCGGTGATGAGTCTTGTTTACTAGATGAGCAATCGATCTTACCTTGCCCCGTTGGTCTTCCGGACGGTGCACAAGCATTAGCAACAAAGGAGGGTCGAGTGGCTCTTGCCGATGGCATTATTCTTGAGCATGTTCTATTTGTTCCGAAATTAAATTGCAACTTAATTTCGGTCTCTAAATTGATTGATGATTCTCACTGTTTTGTCAAATTCACTAATTCTTTATGTGCTATACAGGACCAACTCTCGGGGAGCCTGATTGGAGGCGGTGAACGATTGGATGGACTCTACTATTTCCGACGTCTTCCCAAAGTATGTGCGGTGACGAATCCGAAGGTTTCTACATTCGAGCTATGGCATCGTCGTATGGGTCATCCGTCGGATAAAATTGTCAAGTTAGTTCCTGCTGTTAGTGTTAGCTCTAGTAGCAAATCTTTAAGTAAAGCTTGTGATATTTGTCCAGAGCGAAACAAACTCGGGATAGTTTTCCCAATAGTGATAATAGGGCTAGCCGTATTTTTGAATTAATTCATTGTGATTTGTGGGGGCCATATAAGACGCCGTCTACTTGTGGTGCTCACTATTTTTTGACTATTGTTGATGATTTTTCAAGAGGTGTTTGGGTTTATTTGTTGAATGATAAAACCGAAGTTTATTCTTCTTTTCTCTCTTTTTTTGCTATGGTTAAATGTCAATTTGATGTTACTGTCAAGTGTGTACGAAGTGATAATGGTACGGAATTCAAACACTTAATTCCGTATTTCAATGACAATGGCATTTTATTCCAAACTTCTTGTGTTGGTACACCTCAGCAAAATGGTCGGGTAGAACGAAAACATCAACATATATTAAATGTGAGTCGAGCCTTAATGTTTCAAGGGAATTTACCAATAGGTTTTTGGGGAGAATGTGTTTTGGGGGCGGTTTATTTGATTAATCGTACTCCTTCTACTTTGCTAGCCAACAAAACCCCATATGAAATTCTTTTTGATAAGGAACCTAATTTTGATATTTTGAGGGTGTTCGGGTGTTTATGTTTTGCCCATAATCAACAAACTAAAGGCGACAAATTTGCACCTAGGAGTAGGAAATGTGTGTTTGTGGGATATCCTCATGGTAAAAAGGGGTGGAAGGTGTATGACTTGGCAACGGGTGATATTTTTGTCTCCCGTGATGTCAAATTTTTTGAAGATGAATTTCCTTTTGTGTGTGGTGATGGAGTTGGCGACGCTAATGTAGAGGTTGATGATAATGTTGGGGTTGATGTTGGTTTTTTGGATGATTTAGAGAATGTTTTGGAGTTGGGTGAAGCTTCTCTTACACACGATGATACCCCTAATTCACCTCTTAATACCACTGCTTTTGATGCTACTACTATTGCTACTCCTAATGCTGCTACTGCTACACCAAATGCTACCCATACTGCATCCCCTGCTGCTGATTTTTCTGCTCTAAACGCTGCTGCCACGCCCCATAATGCTGCCCCTCACTCGACAGTTTCTGCCTCGGAGGTGGCTGCCACTGGCAGACTGGACCGCAGCCCAGCCGCGGCGCCCAGCTCTGACCGCAGCACCTCCGCGGCCCTCTCTGATTCTCTGGACAGTGGCTCGGATAGCAGCACTATGGCTGATCCAAGTCACTCTTCTACACCTTCAGATACCTTGGATCGTTCTCAAAGGGATAGGCACCCTCCGGGTTGGCATCGGGATTGTGTCGCACATACTTTAACTCTTCCGGGTCCATCCATCTCTCCAAGTTCACCGTCTGTTCCAAGCTCCTCAGGTACTCCTTACCCTTTAGCACATTTTGTGAATTGTGATAAATTTTCTGTGCGACACCGTGTATTTATTGGAGCTATTGATAAGATGGTTGAGCCACGTAATTTCAAGGAGGCAATGCAAGATGAGGGATGGAAAGAGGCAATGCAAAAAGAAATTGATGCATTGGAAAATAATGGTACATGGGTACTTGAAAAATTACCTCCGGGCAAGAAAGCTCTCGGGTGTCGGTGGGTCTATAAAGTCAAGCTTAATTCTGATGGCACCTTAGAAAGATTGAAGGCTCGTCTCGTTATTTTTGGTAATCATCAAGTTGAAGGTATCGATTATAACGAGACTTTTGCTCCAGTTGCTAAAATGGTAACTGTTCGTGCTTTTCTTGTTGTTGCTGCTGCAAAGAATTGGGAATTGCATCAGATGGATGTCCACAATGCATTCCTTCACGGTGATCTTGATGAGGAGGTTTATATGAAACCTCCCCCTGGTTTTCATGGTGCTCAACCTGGTATGGTGTGTCGACTTCTGAAGTCGTTGTATGGTCTTCGGCAGGCACCTCGTTGTTGGTTCTCTAAATTGGCCTCGTCTCTGCAAAGGTACGGATTTCAGCAATCCTACTCTGATTATTCTCTCTTTACTCTGCAATCTGGGTCTATTCAACTAAGTGTTCTGGTGTATGTTGATGATTTGATAATTTCTGGTAATGATTCTTTTGCTATTTCAACATTCAAGTCATACTTGAGTGATTGTTTTCATATGAAAGATTTGGGTGTTTTGAAGTATTTTCTTGGGGTTGAGGTTGCTCGTAGTCCGGAAGGCATATTTCTATGTCAACGGAAATATACACTTGACATTATTGCAGAGTCTGGTTTGCTAGGTGCTCGTCCGGCAGGTACTCCTATTGAGCAGAATCATGCTCTGGCGAAATCAGAGTCCTCTTTCTTTTCTCATCCCGAGCAGTATCGACGACTTGTGGGTCGTCTGATTTATTTGTCTTTTACTAGACCGGATTTGGCATACGCGGTGCATATTTTATCTCAATTTATGCAACAACCGCGCCAGGACCATTGGGAGGCTGCTCTTCGTACGGTGCGGTACTTGAAGGGATGTCCGGGTCAGGGTATTCTTTTGAGTTCAGATTGTGATTTACATATTATAGGTTGGTGTGATTCTGATTGGGCAGGTTGTCCCTTGTCGCGCCGTTCTATCTCTGGTTGGTTGGTGTTTATTGGTGCTTCTCCTGTATCTTGGAAGACTAAGAAACAGGACACGGTGGCCAAGTCTTCTTCAGAGGCCGAATTCCGCTCAATGTCTAAAACTACTGATGAGTTGAAATGGTTAAAGGCCCTTCTTCTGAGTTTGGGTGTCTCGCATCCCCGTGCTATGAGTTTGTTTTGCGATAATCAATCTGCTTTGTATATTGCGCAGAATCCTGTTTTCCATGAGCGTACAAAGCACATTGAGGTGGATTGTTATTATCTTCGTGATGCGATTCAGGTTGGTCTCATTAGTCCGTCTTATGTGAAGACAACGGATCAATTAGCGGATATATTCACCAAGGCTTTGAGTAAAAGTCAATTCTCGTATTTACTTGGCAAGTTGGGCATTTGTGACTTGCATGCTCCAACTTGAGGGGGGGTGTTAGGGCCTATAATTAGTGTTCATATTGTATAGTTAACGGGCCTATTTCTTGAGCCCTATTCTCTTGTATAAATACTCTACTCTTTACTCTAATGAAACCACGGAAAATCTTTTCGTGACATTTTGTTTATGGACCTTAAAATCATGAGTGTAATAGGGTGTTGCATCATATTCGGTCGTGACCCGAACCAGTAGCAAAAAATGTCAATTTATATCGTGCTACTAATAATGTTTAAGGCTTATTGGCATAAACAGGTGAAGAAGAGCTAAAGTTTCCAATTGTGCTAACATCACGACTTGTGAGGATTTCATAACGCTCCCATATTAACGCTAATATCTTCCAAGACAACACGTTATTAACATGACGATTATGCGAATTTTGGCCAAAGTTTGAGCCAACAATAATAATTGGCTATGATAATACTTCACGAAATTGTGAAATAGATCACAATTACAACAAAGTCATCGTCTTCAATCTTTATTACAATTGCTTTTCCTACTGTAAAAATCAAGGGTAGCCCATTTCTAGCAAGGATTTAAGGGATAGATGCTAAGCTTATTTAAGCTTTAGTGATGGGATTGAATAACATAGAAATATATCCAATTTCATTCCATTATAAAACGGATTAAATAAAACGGATTTTCAATAAATTACTGAACATCCGCTATAAAGTGACAATAAAATGTGCAAAAGTTACACTAAAACGCACGAAAGTTATCCTGACATATATAAGAGTTATTTATACTTCATTGATAAATTTGACAAAAGTGACACTAAATTTGACAAAAGTGACACTAAATCTGACAAAAGTGTACCCGATGTACAGTAAATTACTGAAAACCGGGTGTATACAAAAGTTTTCCATAATGATAGATCACTAGGTGACTTTTTTTTTTTTTTTTTTGAAATATGCTTTATTGTGAATTTGTGATGTCTATAATGACAAATTTCAGGATTATTGTGGATCATTATTTACAGGAAGAAAAAGATTTCATAATAAAATATTATTGCAAATGACACTTACAAACAATTCTTAAGAAAAAATTATTTAGACTTAAACAATCTGGATCCTATAATACATACAGATTTGGTTTCAAAAAAAAATACAGATTAAACTACTTCAACCGAAAACAAGCTAGTCCTTGTCCAAAAAAAAATATACAAACAAACTAATCTAAGGCCCCGTTCTTTAGAGCTGCTCTGCTCTGCTGAAATCTGCTCTGCTTTGCTCTGCTTCAATCTGCTCTGCTCTGCCCTGCCCTACTCTGCTCTGCTTAAAATTAATATTTAATATTGAATTATTATAATAATAATTTATATTTAATAATAATAAATAAATAATTAATACTTAATGATAATAATAATAATTAATATTTAATAATACTAATTTATATTTAATAATAATTAATATTTAATAAAAATAATATATAATTAATATTTAATAATAATAATATATATTTATATTTAATAATAATAATAATTAATATTTAATAATAATAATATTATTATTAAAAATTAATATTAAATAATAATAATAATTAACATTTAATAATAATAATTTTAATAATATTTAATAATAATAATATTAATAATAATCATAATAATAATAATAATAATTAATATTTAATAATAAAATTTAGTAGTAATATTTGTAATAATAATAATAATAGTAGTAGTAATATTAATAATATTAGAAATAATAATAATAATAATAATAATAATAATAATAATAATAATAATAATAATAATAATAATAATAATAATAATAATGAAATCTGCTCTACTCTACTCGGCTCTACTTTGCTCTGCTCTGCTTTGCTGAAATCTGCTCTGCTCTGCTCTGCCCTGCCCAGAAGCTCAAAAGAACAGGGCCTGATTTAATTAGGAATTATTCTCACACTTTTATCATAAGATAGTATTTTATACGAGTAATATTAAAAGATTAAAATTTTTTTTGATGCAAATACTGAAAGATAAAAATTTGATAGATAGGATAATCAATTAAACGTACTACTTTTGGTGTAAACCCAAGACTCTTATATATACTAAACAAAAAAATCAAGTAGAATCATTCAAAGCTATTCAACATAAGTTTTTTCTTACAAAAAAATATTTGAACCATGGAAGAAGAACAACGCAATGATCAAAGTAGCAATGATCCCGCCGGTGAAAGACAATTAGATTTCTGCTTCAATAACTTTCCTCCCGGTTACAGATTTAATCCGTACGACGAAGAACTCATCCACTACTATCTCAATCCCATGATCAATGGCCAAGTTTTGCCCCCAAATCGCATGCACGAAGTCGATATTTATGCAAATCATCCTAGCGTTATCACAGGTACGTAGGATTAAAATTTTCAATTAAGAATTTTTAATTTCCTTTTTAATTTAGCTTTCATAACAATTTTGAGATATAAAGTTTATAAAATTTAGAGAGTGAATCATGCTAAATGTTTAACCAATTAATTGGCATGCCATACTTTTTTTGAAAATAGTTGAGAAAATTTTTCATAATTTTAAATTTACCAGGGTAGCTAATGTGCGTTTTGCACGCGTTATAGCTAGCCATATCCAAAATCTCTTTCAATTTGGCCTTAATTATATCACAAATTAAATAATAAATATATAGAGAGGTATAAATATCCATGCACTATTATTAAAAGTTACTTCCTCCGTTCTATTAATATTGCAACAATGGATGTACTTTTTGCACTATTCATCACTCTTGTTTGACCATATTATATGACTTATACGTTAAACAAAATATAGTCATGTGGGATCTTGTTGGATTCTTCTCATAAAATACTTTCACAATATAAAATGTTTATAATTTTTACTCTTACACAATTATAGATATATAGCAGTAATTTTCTCCTTGTTGCAATATTAATAGAACGGAGGAAGTATATATTAAATATCTAAATAAATATTTAAGATGGTATACTTGTGCAAACAATATTCATTACAAAAAGTTGTACACGTTCATGAAGATATATATATATATATATATATATATATATATATATATATATATATATATATATATATGTTTCGGGGTTTTTTGTGATTCCCTCGGATACTGGTCACGCTCTGCTGGCAATGAGACTCGGACACCTGCAAAATAACGAATATTCCGGTGTACGGAATATTCGCCTCCGACGCTCAAGTTAGTGAACGGAAACGGAAAAGGCTAGAGAAAGAAAGTAGAGAGAAGTTGGAGCTTTTTGATGCTCCGTATTTATGTTATGTCGCCAAAATCCCCCTCCCATCATAAATGATTGGGGTATTTATAGGGGTGAGAACATGTACCCCTCTAGGGTTTATACCCTAGAATTTCGTGACATGATTGGCTGCGCAATCAGAAGTCGCCATGTGTCGTAAGGGGCGCCGTTTTACGGCTTTCAAGGTTTTCTCGGGATTTGGGCCTGAGGTCATCAGGGCCCTTTTCTCTTTCTGATTTTAGCATTGGGGCATTTAGAGATGGCTGACATGTGTCACTATGACCAGTGGACACGTGTCACATTCTCATAGGGCCACGTGTCACCTGTTTATTGGGCCACGTGTCACTATGAGATTGGGCCACGTACCTGGGGTATTTTTACCCTAAACATTTGCCCCTCAGAGGGGGTGGCTCGTACACTTACTGGCCGCCTCCTCTGATCTTGCACTCTGGACGTCCTGGTACTCTGGAAGGAGTTGATCTCCTAACTGACCAGAACGGCCACTTTAGTGGGACCGGACGTTCTGGTACTCTGGGAGGAGTTGATCTCCTAACTGACCAGAACGGCCACTTTAATGGGACTGGACGTCCTGGTACTCTGGGAGGAGTTGATCTCCTAACTGACCAGAACGGCCACTTTAATGGGACTGGACGTCCTGGTACTCTGGGAGGAGTTGATCTCCTAACTGACCAGAACAGCCACTTTAATGGGACTGGACGTCCTGGTACTCTGGGAGGAGTTGATCTCCTAACTGACCAGAACGGCCACTTTAATGGGACTGGACGTCCTGGTACTCTGGGAGGAGTTGATCTCCTAACTGACCAGAACGGCCACTTTAATGGGACTGGACGTCCTGGTACTCTGGGAGGAGTTGATCTCCTAACTGACCAGAACGGCCACTTTAATGGGACTGGACGTCCTGGTACTCTGGGAGGAGTTGATCTCCTAACTGACCAGAACAGCCACTTTAATGGGACTGGACGTCCTGGTACTCTGGGAGGAGTTGATCTCCTAACTGACCAGAACGGCCACTTTAATGGGACTGGACGTCCTGGTACTCTGGGAGGAGTTGATCTCCTAACTGACCAGAACGGCCACTTTAATGGGACTGGACGTCCTGGTACTCTGGGAGGAGCTTATCTCCTAACCACCCAGAACGGCCATATATCTTCTTTGGGGTAATCTGGGCTTCCATGATTTCAGATGTACTTCCTGGCTTTCTAATCATGCTTTGTACGTCTGAGAACTGGGCGGACGCTTTTCCTCTTAGATTTTCTCAATTTTTGGAGACTAAGTGCTGAAGGTGTTAATTGTTCATCTGGTCTCTTTCACAAGTTAACAGAACCCTAACGTCGTCCTGGCCTTTTCTTCGAGTGATTTCTCAAGAAATTACCGTTTGAGTGTTTAGGCGGGAAAGATGGTTTTACCATTTTGCCCTCCTGAATTCACTCTATAAATATGGGAGGTGAATTCTCATTTTCACACTTTACCCAATTGTGAATTCTAGAGAGAAGTCAGAGCGTTCTAGTGAGAGAAAGTTATTTTTCCCTTAATCTTCAAGAGCGCCGCCGTGAGTTTGAGTTTTCCGGGCATTTTTGAGCTTTCCGGTCAATCTTCAAGAACTTCACCACCACCTTCAGAACTTTCAGAACGTACAGAGGTAGGCCGTCTACATCTTCTCTTTTACTCGTTTTCTTTTTCTTTTACTTCAATTCTGGATCCATACTCGGCTTCGTCCGACTCTTCTCATGAGGCCGGCCGTTCGCCTGGGACTGAGGAATCTAGAGTGGACGGAGAAGAGTTGTCTCCTCCCTGGAGTGAGTCTATGTCTGATGCGTACATACTCACCCCCACTTATTCTTCTCTGTCCCCCCAGGCAATGGCGAGAACCATGCGTACGCGTGAGCTTAACGCGGCCAGGAACCCAGACGGAAGTCTGGTTCATCCTAGGGTCCCTTATGACCCTAGTGATCCAAGTACAATGGTGGAGACTGACTCCACCGCCCAAACAACGACCGCCTCCACTGGCTCTCATCACTTGGCCGTGGAGGTCACTTCTTCCTTCGAGGAACGCCTTAGAGCTGAAGGCGCCTCGTCCGCACCCGCTCCGGAACTTAGGTTCCCTCAATTTGCCAATTCAGTCATGGATGGGGCTGAACTGGTAGCCTGTATGGACAACCCTTCCAACCCGGGGGCGGACGCTTCTGGTTCGTCCGTCCCTTCTTCTCAACCTCGGCCTCAACTGGGTGGGGCGGACAGACCCTTAACAGGAATCTCAATCCACGAACCGTCCGCTCTGCCTATTCGCAACGCCCCTCCTTCGGGAAATGGGGCGGACGCTGCCAAGGATAAAGGCAAGCGTCCAATGGTCGAGGAGGACGTTCCTTCTTCGATGGGCGTCCCAAGCTCAAGGGGCCGAAGCTCGGCCGAGGCAGCAGATTTGGACAGAGTGCTGTCTTCAGAGTTTGGGAGTGCCCCTTCTCACCAAGTGGAAGAGGAGGAAGTTGAGAAAGAGGCCGTGGGTGAGACAGCCGAGGGCGAGGAGGCGGCCGAAGAGACCGTCGCCAACATTGATAACTTTAGGGACCCGTACGCCTGTACAATTGGGGAGACAGCCCTAAAGTTTTTAAAGAAAGATTTTGAGAAGTATAAGGAGTCCCTCCATTTGGGGGAGGGATTCGAGATTCAAGTCCCCAGGAAGGCCATTGCTGTGGCTATCTGGGATGAGGAGAAGCCGCGCAAACGAGCGTTTTGCGTTTACCGGGCCGCCTTTGATGTAGGGCTCCGCTTCCCTCTTCACCCATTCGTCCGGACTGTCCTGGACGAGTATGACATCGGCCTCTTCCAACTGACGCCAAACAGTTGGTTGAACATCTTTGGGTACTTAGTGACGTGCATCGCTAAGAAATTTACACCAGACTTTGCGGTCTTTTGTGAGATGCACTCACTCACTCGGCTGGAAAAGGAGGTGGATGGTTGGCTTATCTTGAGTGCAACCAGGGATTACATGGTCGTGGTCGACCGTGTCAGTAAGTGGAGGGACTGGAAGCACCGTTTCTACCGTATCAAAACTCAGGACGCGGAGTTCAACCTCCGCATGAACAGGTGCCGTCCAGAGCCTATTCAACTCGGACGCGGAGACCTCAAGCCTGACAAGCCGCCCATCCACCCAAGCCACGAACACCAGCTCGAGTACTTCAAAGTTAATCGAGTCAGGCGGGGCAACAAAACTGAACGGGTCCCTAGCCATTGGGTTCCACTTGCCAATTGGCTTAGGGACCCTATCTTCATGTCTGCGTACGGCCTGTACCAGAACATGCCCCAAGGTGGGCACCTAGATATATAAACTTTTCTGTACGCACATAGAATTCTTCAGAAAAATATTTTAACACTTTTGCCTTCTGTTTTTGCAGCGGAGGCGTACGCTATGCTTGACTCGGCCCAAAAAGCGGAGGTTGAGATGTCCGAGGTGGACTTGGCCAGATACAAGGCTCGCTTCAAGATGTACGAGCAACTCAAAGAGGTAAACACTTAGCTTATTTTTTGAATTTCTCATTTCTTAATGCGTCCGCTCTGCTATATTGGAAGGAGCCTACTTCCTGAGTTTGCACGGACGCTCTATGTCCGTTCATGCATGCTGACAGGGAGCTCCTTTCCCAAATCGCACGGACGCCATCAAATTGTTCTGACTTGGTGTTTTTGCAGACCTCCTCTTCCACCCCGAAGGCCAGGCGGAAGCAGCCGGCCACGTCCACTCCTGATGCAAACGCATCCAAGAGGAGAAAGACGGTTGCTTCCAAGACGTCTTCTCAAGCAGCGGCCATGGCAAAGTCGCAGACTGCTACAACGCAGTCTAAAGGAGAACAACCCCGGCTGACACAAAGCGGGGCCTCCAAGCCCACGGAACCTGTTGCTGGTCAGGTCCGTGAGGAGTCCGTCCCTTCGGACGGTGGGGATAGGTTAACCCCAGAACAAATGACCGGTCGCTGGATCGGGACGGTGCTGGTCAACCCACCGTCCAGCGACGCTGAAGGGAGCCGTCCGGAAGAGGAGGAAGCTCCTTTACCGCCTCCTCCCACCAACCGTTCTCCTCCAACCTTCTCCACTGGTTAGCCATCTTTTTCCTCACTTTTTATAAGTCTGTTGTAAAATTCAGCTAACTTCTCTTACACGGTCGTCCGCAGATATATCAGAGGAGATGCAGTTGAGGGTACCCGGCCAGTCACTGACTGGCGCGGACAGGAAGGCCATGCGCGAGGCCATGGTTCGCGCGGTCCCACAAGCGCAGCGTGATAAGCTGCGGGGGATCAACGAAGGCTTCCTCGGCCCCATGCTGAACTGCAGTGCCGAGGTAGACTTCTATCTCCTTATGTTTTTGCTCTCCAACACTTAGCCAACTTTTTATATTTTTGACTGAGTTTCTTCCTTCTGTCCGCAGCTCTTCCTCCGTTTGAACGCCTTCCTAGATTGGAAGGACAAGGAGAATGAACGGTTGAAGAACGCTTGGATTGAAATCAGGAAAGCTGAGGACGCTGTAACTGGGACGGCCGCCGTCCAAAGGGTACACTTTGAGACCCAAATAACCGCGCTGTCCGACAAAGCGGCGCGGCAAACAGAGGACCTGGTCAAACTGGGCCAGGCACTCGAACAGGAGTCCTTGGCCAGGGAGGCCATGAGGGTTGAGAGGGACGAGGCCGTCCTGGAAAAGGAAAAATGGCGGTTGGGCTTCGAGGCGTCCGAGGCCCTGAAGAGCGAACTGAAGATGGCACAAGCCAACCTTAAGTCTGCGCTAGATGAAGCGGACGCGTTGAAGGCCGAGGTGGAAACCCTAAAGAAGTCCCTTGCGGACTATGAGGAGCAACTTAAAACTCCTCGGCCGATCAGCGTTGAAGAAGTCATCCGCATCGAGCAAAATGCAGAAGACAGGCTTAAGGCATACTTCTATGATGCCTTCAACTTGATGGTGGACGAAGGTGAAGCCGCCTACTACGAGGAACGCTTCAAAAAGCGGCTTCAGTACGTCTGCCTTAAAGAAGAGGCAAGGAAGGCCGGCATGCCTCCTCCAGAACTAGTAGTTACTTCCCCCGAGTCCGGAGAGGACGGGGATGAGGAGGAGGAGGAGGCGGACAAGAAGGCTGCCCCGGCCAAGGACGCCAAGATAGCGGAGGAGCCTGCCACAGATAACACGGCTAAGTAGAGCTCAGGTCCTCCAGCAGCCGTCTGCTCAGCTTTCCTTTTCTTTTTCAGCTTACTGTGTACTTAGTTTATTTTGTACTTTTTCTTTTTTTTTTTTTTTTTTTTTTTTTGAGGCCGCCTGTACAAGCGGTTATGTAAGCATTTCGGCCGCCTTTGTGCGGTCTTATTAATGAAAGCTTTGTCCGCCTTATGGCGGCTCTTACTTCTGTTTCATACTTGGCAATTTTTTGCAAATTTTATGCTTTTTGCAAGTTTTCCGTACGTCTCAGTATTATGCCTTTTCGTACGCTTCTAGGGGTATGCCCCTTTATTCGGTGTTCGCCTAGTCCATTTTCTAAGTGGTTTGATTAACTTGGTAGTTTTTATGCCTTAAAAGGGCATGACGGCTAGCAGGTTAATCAAATCATAGTAATGATTGCCCTTGGGCTAGGTGAAGCACCGAATTAATTTAATCGGCCGTTCGGCTATCATTGTACGAGTGGTCCGTTGAATCTATCGCTCGGACGTACTCTAGAAATCCTGAGTATTATCTCAACTCAGAGATTCCTTGATTGGCCGGGCTAAATGCCTAGGTATGCCCTTGCCCTATTTATAAAGGACACTTGTTCTCTACACAAGTTCGGGATACCTTGCCTCAATCGTCCGCCTAGATTTGGGCGGACGCATCGATCTCTGAATTAAATCAGCTTCTTTTTTTTTTTTTTTTTTTTTTTTTGTGTGTGGCCGAGTTGCTATATTGGGAGCAACCTTGCTTCCTTTTTGATTCGGCCATTCAAAAAGAATGATAGGCCGTGTTACTACATTGGAAGCAACTTTGCTTCCTTGTTAACTCGGCCATTCAAAAAGAATGGTAGGCCGCGTTACTTTATTGGAAGCAACCTTGCTTCCTTATTAACTCGGCCTTTAAACATAAAAACAACAAACAATTCAACAATGCCTGACTTTCATTAATTTTTGTCAAAAGTACATTGTTGTGGCCGTACGGCTTTAATTACAAGGCTCGGTCAGTAGACCTAGCTGTATAAACAGCTTTTTGGCTAAGTACTTAAAGAAACCAAGCTCAAACATGATACTTTTTCAAGTTATCAGTGTTCCATGTCCGTGGGATCTGACGGCCATCAATTGCCTCAAGGCGATATGTGCCGTCTCGGACTTCTTCCCTGATTCTGTACGGTCCCTCCCAGTTTGGAGTCAACTTGCCGTCCTCGTTGGCACGACCAACAGCTTCCATTTTTCTCAACACTAGATCCCCCATCTTGAGCGGCCGCTTAGACACTCGGCGGTTATATGCCCTTGTCATCCTTAGGCGATAAATTTCATGCCTAAGCGCCGCATTGCCCCTAGCTTCCGGAAGGAAATCTAGGGCGGTCTTCATGGCCTCCCAATTGGCCGATTCATCATAAAGCATTACCCGCAAAGTGGGCTCATACATTTCAATTGGGAGTACGGCCTCAGCTCCATAGACCAAAAAGAATGGAGTCTCCCCTGTAGAACTCTTTGCTGTTGTCCGTATGGACCATAGTACATTGACCAGCTCGTCTGCCCATAGGCCGCCTGCTTTTTCAAGCCTGCGCTTGATCCCATTTGCAATCAACTTGTTATAGGCCTCAACTTGACCATTGGCTTGTGGTCGGCCGACCGAGGCAAAGCAATGGGTAATGCCTTGGTCGCCCAGCCATTCTTTGAGTTGACGCGTCTCAAATTGGGGTCCATTGTCGAACACCATTGACTGAGGCACCCCATACCGAGTGATAATGCTTTTCCAAATGAAGGCTGACACATCCGTCCATTTAATGCCCCGGACGGCCTCAGCTTCAACCCATTTGGTGAAGTAGTCTACTGCCACCAATACATACCGTCTCTGGCCGGATGCAGGAGTATACGGTCCCAAAATGTCCATGCCCCATTTGGCAAAGGGGAGTGGACTACTGATGGCTGATAGGCTATTTGCTGGACGATGAATAAGGGTTGAAAATTTCTGGCACTTGTCACATTTTTTCACCATTTTCATGGCGTCCGATTTTAGGCTCGGCCAGTAATATCCCAACTGCGTCGCCTTTTCAGCTAAGGCTCGGCCTCCAATATGCGAACCACAATGCCCCTGATGAAGGTCATCCAACACATCATGCCCTCTTTCGGGAGTTATACATTTAAGGTAAGGCTTCACAAAGGCTCTTTTGAATAGCTCTCCGTCCTTCATCTCAAACCAGGCCGCCTTCCTCTTCAATAGCCAACCTTCTTTCGGATCGTCCGGAAGTATTCCATCCCTTAAGTAGGAAATGATTCCGTCCATCCAGGTTGAACTTCTATCTATTATATGAACGGGCTCGGCATCAATGCTCCTTTTTTCCTTTACCTCCCAAAACACTGATCTAGGAGTATCACATGACGCCGAGGAAGCCAATTTGGAGAGGGCGTCCGCTTGATGATTCTCTGAACGGGGAACTTGCTTGAGAGAGAAAAGCTCTAGGCCTTCGGCCTCATTTTTAACTAGCTGCATGTACTTCATCATGGCCGGCTCCCTGGCCTCAAAGCCACCATTGACCTGATGGACTATTAGCCGGGAGTCCGAGCATACTTCAATTTTGGTTGCCCCGGCCGCTTTACACATCCTTAGGCCGGCCAACAATGCTTCGTACTCAGCTTCATTGTTTGACGCTTGGAACTGAAACCTCAACGCGTACTCATACTTGTCTCCCTCAGGAGATTCACATATAATACCAGCGCCACACCCGGTCGCTGTTGCACTACCATCCACAAACACTTTCCAAACTCGGTCCCCGGCCGGCTGAAGATCAGGCCGTGTCATTTCAGCCAAAAAATCTGCAAAGGCTTGCCCCTTGATTGCCTTCCTTGGCTCAAATACAAGGTCAAAACCTCTGAGCTCTAAGGCCCACTTGAGCATGCGGCCGCTTGCCTCCAAAGTTGAGAACGGCTTCTTCAAGGGTTGGTCTGTATAGACCACGATTGAATGTGTTAAAAAATATGGCCGCAGCTTCTTAGATGCCATGTACAAGGCCAGGCCAAATTTTTCAATTGGAGGGTACTTCAGCTCAGCATTGTGAAGTACATGGCTGATAAAATACACTGGGACCTGATGGCCGTCTCTTTCAGCGAGAAGGACGGCACTTAGAGAGTGTTCAGAGATGGCAAGGTAGATGTATAGTTTCTCATTCTTGAACGGACTGACGAGGCGAGGCAATGTATGCAAGTGATTTTTCAACTGTACAAATGCTTCCTCGGCCTCCTCTGTCCACTCGAACATGGCTTTCTTCTTTATGGTTTGAAAAAAGTAACGGCACTTATCCCCTGACCTTGACAAAAATCTTCCAAGGGCTGCTAAACAACCGGTCAGTCTTTGCACTTCCTTGACTGTTCTTGGAGACTTCATGTCAAGGACGGCTTGAATTTTTTCAGGGTTGGCCTCGATTCCACGTTGATCAATCAAAAATCCGAGAAACTTGCCGGACTCAACACCAAATACACACTTCTTTGGATTTAACATCATCTTATGCCGCCTGAGTTCGGCGAACGTTTCTCGTAGATCCTTGAGATGGTCGGCCGGCTCTTTTGACTTGACAATCATGTCATCAATGTACGCCTCCATGTTACGGCCGATCTGGTCTCTGAAGACTGTATTAACCAGCCTCTGAAATGTAGCAGGGGCATTCTTGAGGCCGAATGGCATAACCTTGTAACAGTACAACCCCTGCTCGGTCACAAACGCTGTTTTCTCTCGATCTTCTTCCCACAAAGGAATTTGATGGAATCCGGAGTATGCGTCCATGAAGCTCATGAGGGCGTGTCCGGCTGTAGAGTCAACCAAGCGGTCGATCTTAGGCAAGGGGAAACTATCCTTAGGACACGCCTTGTTCAAGTCCGTGTAATCCACGCACATCCTCCAAGTCCCATTCGGCTTTTTCACAAGAACTACATTGGCCACCCAATCTGGGTAAAAGCATTGCCGAATGAAACCGGCGTCCAGCAGCTTTTTTACCTCTGCTGCGGCCGCCTGATTCCTTTCTTCTCCGTGATTTCTCTTCTTCTGGCGGATAGGCTTTATCAAAGGATTCACGGCCAACTTGTGCACGGCCAGGTCAGGGCTTATTCCTGGCATTTCACCAACTTCAAATGCAAACACATCTTTGAATTCTCTTAACAGCCGCACTAACTCATCCCCAAGCAATTCCAAGGCTATAGTGCCGACACTAACTGTCCGTTCTGGGTGGTTGGAGTCAAGCACTATATCCTGGTGGCTGCCGGCCGGCTGGGGCCTCAACTCATCTGGCCGGCCGACAGTCATTAGTTGCTAGGCTTCCTCTGTCCTGGTCGCCTTACGCTTCTGGCCGACCTGGTATGCTGGGAGTGAGGCTCCTTCCTCCTTTACCTCGGACAACTTTGGGCCGCGTGCTGTTGGCTTCACGGCCAACTGATTACATTCCTTGGCCATTTTCTGACTTCCTTGAATTGTTCCGATTTTTCCGTCTGACCTTTCAAACTTGAGCAACATCAAGTGAGGCACTATGACCGCCTTGGCTGCATTGAGAGTAGGGCGGCCAAGGATTACGTTGTACCCAGTCAACTCTTTTACCACAAGGAAACGGACGACCATGTCTCTTCCTTCCCCCTTCTGCCCGAAACGGATGGGAAGGTCAATCCGTCCGACTGGATGAATGATATTCCCCCCAAATCCTACTAAAGGATGAGTTATATCTTGGAGAGCATCTTCTGGGAAGCTTAAATTCCTCAAGGCAGAGAGACTTATGATATCGGCCGAACTGCCCGTATCAATCAATACCCGTCCCACCTTCAAATTTGCTATTTTCATTACAAAGACCATGGGATCATTGTGCAAAGCTCTGACCTCACCACGGTCAGCTTCACTTATGATCACTTCAGGAAATGGCTCAGCTTTAACAACGTCCATTTGCATCACATTTGACAGGTTTCGAGCGTCCTGCTTGATTCCTTTCATGGTGGGGCCGCCTGAGGCAAAGCCTCCTGATATGACGGCCACAAAACCTGAATCAGTGCTATTCCCATCATCTTCCTTGTCATTTTTCTTTTCGCTTTGTTGCTTTTTCTCGGACGTGTTGTCTGTCCGCTTGAAGGTGAATTTGGATTTGGTCACATAGGGTTTCAGTAGACCCTTGTCAGCCAACTTATCCAACAGTCTCTTCAAATTGATACACTCATTCGTGTCATGACCCACATCCTTGTGGTAATGACAATACTTGTTTTTGTTCCTGTACTGGGCTGAGCCTCTCAGAGGCTGAGGCTTCTCAAACTCAAACTTGTCTTTTATCTCCATCAAAATAGAGTACCCATCCTTGTTGAACTCATACTGAGGCTCGTATGTCTTGGTTTTCTTTGACTTGGGTTGCTGGTCATCAGCTACCCAGATTTCTTTTCTTTTGTTTCTTTCTTTCTTTCGACCGGCCGAGTCTTGCCGAGAAGATTGTTTCTTCTCAGCCCCCTTGGCCGGCTGTTCTGATTTGGTGAGCGAACAAAAATCCGCGGCCTCAATATAGGCTTCGGCTTCCCGCAATACACCTGCGTATGACCGAATCTTTTTTCTTACCAAATCAAACTTAAAACCATTATGCCTTAATCCCCGGAGAAATTCTGAGTAAGCCATTTCGTCCGGAAGATTATGAATTTGGGCTTTTTCTTGGTTAAACCTTTGGACGTACGAACGTA
The DNA here is from genome assembly GCF_948465745.1 of Chenopodium album. Taxonomy (NCBI): domain Eukaryota; kingdom Viridiplantae; phylum Streptophyta; class Magnoliopsida; order Caryophyllales; family Amaranthaceae; genus Chenopodium; species Chenopodium album. The sequence continues at coordinate 8,566,691 of NC_137855.1, forward strand.
GTCCTTCATTCTTTTCTTGGACAATTGTAGCCAAGTTGAGACTTGTCTTTCTTGGTGGGATGTTGTATGAGAAGTTTCCCACAAACAACAAACTGAGGGTGGTAAAGCAATTGATGCACCCGGCTGGGAGGCTGTTAAACCAATCCTGAGCTACCCCTTTGAGAGTGGCCGGAAAGCATCTACACCATGTAGCATCATCTACACTTTGCAAGTACATCAGATTCCTGTACGAGGTAACATGTTCTTCTGGGTTGCCCGTACCATCATAGGCACCCACTAGTACACTCTTGACTTTTGCTGGTTGAGGAGATGCTAATATGTCTTGCGAAAACGGAGGCGGCTTATCTCCCAAATTCAACAAACGCATCTGCCAGTCAATGGGCTGAGGCTGAGCGGACGTTCCAGCCAGGTAGGGAGTCTGGCCGAACATCTGACCATACGGCCCATTTTGCCCAAAAACTTGGGGAGTTGGTTGCATCCACCCATTGAGTACCTGAGGGGGCTGATATGGCAACGGCTGAACTGGTCGGGGAGTAATAGTATGACTCTTGCTAGAAGCAGCCGTGTTGGTGTATTGGGAGAAAGATTGGTTGGAGATTCCCTCCGGCATGGTTGGGGTAGAGGCCGTGTCAGAGTATGCGGCCCTCTCCCTTTGTCTGTGCCGAATGTAATCCCTTGCATCCTTAAAACGCTGGGACGGTTCAGCCTCTACTCTTTTTGGCTGTCTGCCCTTCCCCCCAGCCGACTGTGTTTTCGCCAGCAGGTCAGAGAAATTGGTCCGAGGGACTCGGGGAGATCTTCCGTGCGGACGACGGAATGGGGTATTACCAGCATCGGTTGCATTGGTCTTGTTGTTTGCTTTCTTAGAGATACTTCCTCCCCCTTTTTGCTGGACAGCCGCTAACTCCTTGCGGAGCTTAGTCAGCTCGGCCATTAAAGCAGCCGGGGAAGGTTGTTCGGCCTCTTCAAATGAGGCGGTCAAAGGATTGCTTGAGTGTATGGTAGTATGTATGTCCTCTACATATCCATCTTCGCCTGGACGAGGTCCAGAATTAGGTGCCTGACCCTCTATTGCCATAACGGACGAGTATCCCCACAGACGGCGCCAGATGTTTCGGGGTTTTTTGTGATTCCCTCGGATACTGGTCACGCTCTGCTGGCAATGAGACTCGGACACCTGCAAAATAACGAATATTCCGGTGTACGGAATATTCGCCTCCGACGCTCAAGTTAGTGAACGGAAACGGAAAAGGCTAGAGAAAGAAAGTAGAGAGAAGTTGGAGCTTTTTGATGCTCCGTATTTATGTTATGTCGCCAAAATCCCCCTCCCATCATAAATGATTGGGGTATTTATAGGGGTGAGAACATGTACCCCTCTAGGGTTTATACCCTAGAATTTCGTGACATGATTGGCTGCGCAATCAGAAGTCGCCATGTGTCGTAAGGGGCGCCGTTTTACGGCTTTCAAGGTTTTCTCAGGATTTGGGCCTGAGGTCATCAGGGCCCTTTTCTCTTTCTGATTTTAGCATTGGGGCATTTAGAGATGGCTGACATGTGTCACTATGACCAGTGGACACGTGTCACATTCTCATAGGGCCACGTGTCACCTGTTTATTGGGCCACGTGTCACTATGAGATTGGGCCACGTACCTGGGGTATTTTTACCCTAAACAATATATATATATATATATATATATATATATATATATATATATATATATATATATATATATATATATATATATATATATATATACACATTATGAAGGGTATAATTGAGTACTTTTTATAAGGTAGGGATACTTAAGTTTTTTATTTTTTTTTTGCTTTTGATAAGGATTATTTAACTTCAACCCAATGAATAGATAAGATGAATTTTATTAATCGGAGGGTTAAGATTCACGGGTTACAATTTCAAAGTACATTATTTTGTATTATATTTTTTTATTTAATTTATTTTTTCCCATCTATTTGATTTTATTGTGCTGCCGCATAAGGTTATAAAGTTCTGGAGTTTCTTTAATCCTTTGTTCTTCTAATTTGCACCTAAAAAGTGAAAATAGAATAAAATCAAACAGCGGATATGTTGTTCTTTGTGTTTTTGCTAATTCTACCGTAGTGGTTTTGAGTATCTTCTCTATTTAGAGATAGGCATCTAATAAAAATTAGGATTCTCTTAGTATTATTTGCATTAAAATTAACTCTGCTTTTAATATTCCTTTACCTAGTCAATTTGTAATTGTAATGTTGACTTATTTTCAGCATCCTACCCTGCACAAGATGGGAGGTGGTACTTCTTCACCCCGAGAGAAAAAAAGTATCCTAAGGGAGGTCGTCCAAAACGAAGCGCATCGAATGGTAAATGGAAAGTCATATCAAAAACATTTGATATCAGGGATAAGCTTAATGGAATACTTATTGGACATAAAAGAACTTTAGATTACGAGGAAATAGACGATTCTAATGAAAATATTTTGAAACAAAAGAAAAAGTTTAAAAAGACTGATGATGATTCTAATAAAACGATTAAAACGATTTGGAGTATGTACGAATATTGGATCCATGAGTCTGACGAAATACTTCAATTGAAAAAAGATTGTGAGAGTACAAGGGTATGTAATTATTTTACTCAATACTTAGTTATTTATATTGTTTGCTTATTAAATTCTCTAGTCTCTATATTATTATTATTATTATTATTATTATTATTATTATTATTATTATTATTATTATTATTTATTATTATTATTATTACTATTATTATATTAAATGTTTTATTTTGACAAACTTGTATATAGTTGGATTACGTGCTATGTATAATATACAAGAAGGAAAACAAAGGAAAAGGCAGAAAGAAGTCAAAAAATTCACCACTAGTAGCGACTGATAAAAAGGAAGGACAACTTGTACTGAATGACAAACCAGCTGAGGATGCAGTCATCACTACAATAACCGAGCATCCCTCCACTAGTCTTCCTATCCCATCAGCCTTCGAGTTTGGAAGTACAAGCAGTAGTGGTGCGATTAAACCTGCTGAGAACGTAGATGTCTGCACTACAATCGAGTATCCCTGCACCAGTTTTTCAATGCCATCAACCTTCGAGCTTGGAAATACAAGCAATAGCTTCATAAATAATGAATTTCCCGACCATACAAGTATTCCATCAACGTTCGAAGTTGGTAACACTAGTGATACTAATAATGCTAGTTATAACTTCGACGACATAATGATAGATTTTTCGTTGTGGAACGAAGTAGGTTTAAAAGATTTTTTTTGATTTATAGAATTTTGAAAATATAGGAGTGAAAGGAATTCTACCTTGAGGTAAAGGTAGTGGTCGGATTTTGATGAGCCAGTAGATTTTAGTTATTTTAGACTGTTAACACAAACTTAAAGTTAGTTTACTTTGTTGGGTTGCTCTAGTTTCTTGTTTAAGGTGGCATCAAGAAACTATCCATCTTCAGTCGGAAAGTTATCCTTTAATTTAGTCCTTAATAATATATTATACACCTCCGTTTCTTTTTAGTTGACACGTATTCCTTTTTAGGAAGTTTTTTTTTAGTTGACATGTTTCCTTTTGGGGTAACTTTTTAACCTTGTATTTACAAGTTACCCCACTTGCTTTTTCATTCTCTCTCACTCTCTCTCCTCTCTTTAATATATGTGCCTAAATCAAATACGTCAACTAAATAGAAACGGAGGAAGATAGTAAGAGGTTGGAGGATACCAGGAAATAGGGGTGAACATAACAGGGTACCCTGTAAAAATTCCAAGAACCGAAACCTGTTGCAACAGGTTCCTCAAAATGGGAATCGGAACCGGAACTTGTTGAACAGGTTCCTAGAAATTGGGAACCAGAACCGGAACCTACAGGTTCCGGTTCTGATTCAGGGTACCCTGTATTATAAAATACTCACTAACTTTTTGTAGATTTTTTAATAATAAAAATGATTAGTCACTAATTTATAATGTTTACAACTCGCAAATAAGACAAACTAATAGTAGTTGTCTTACAAATTTAATATATATATTTTTGTAATTGCAATTTTGATACATATTATTTAAAAATTGAGTACAAATTAGTGTATAATTAAAAATTAAGTGATATTTTTATCAGGTACAGCGTACCCTACAGGTTCCGTTTCCAAAAATTTGAGAACCTGATCCGGAACCTGGCTGTTACAACAGAAACTCCAATTTGCTACCCGGAACCGGAACCTCTTGTACAAGTTCCGGTTCTGATTTAGGGTACCCTGGTTTTTTGCTCACCCCTACCAGGAAATACATTGCTCGAAAAACACTCAATCTTGCTTAACACCTTCTACACATAAGATGGCCTAAAAAAACATGAGGGCCCGTCATGTTAGGGTATGATCGCAATAGGAAGCGTACTTGATTTTTTATAAAGTTAATGGTGTGTTTAGTTCGAAAAATAGAAATGGAGTGGAAAGGAAATAAATAAAAGGGGGGAAAAATCCATTTAACTATCACCTTTTTATTTGTTTGGTTTAACCATATAATGGTGTTTGTTAAGACGAGGGTAAGGGTATTTGTTACCCCAAGTTTTTGAGAGGTAACAAATGAGGGTAACCATTACCCTTAGGTAATAGTAATTGTTACTATGCCTTCTAACCAAACACATGGTAACGGTATTGGTTTAATTTATCGAATCAATTTCCAAATCAAAAAAATATAATAACGAACCAAATGCCCCCTAACAGTGTAAGTGATTGTTAATCATACACTGTTGACATGTTTAGGTAATTCCTAAGAATATATACATTATTACATTTTTCATTGATCTAAAGTACGTAGTAATACAAAAATTAGGCCTTTAAACTTTTTATAGACATGTTCTAGTAGTAACACAAGAGTCAAGAGGTATGTTTATTATACTCAAATAAATCCACATTTTGATAACCAAATAAATTGCTTATTTGATGAAATTTGTTGAATTACTTGAAGTCGGTGAACACAGATAATTTGTTATAGTATATATTTGATCATCTAGTTGCTTGCTCCATGACCAAATTATGTTCGGAACAATTAGTCACGTAGCTCATGTATTCAATATCAATAGATATCAACCATCTAATATGCTTGAATGATACGGGTCAATCAAAACAATGTGATCACAACTAATGTCGTCGAGAAGAGGGTGTATACTGTATAGGTTGATTATGATTTCTAAGTCAATTTGTTAATAAAATAAATCTATTATTCAATTTACCTTATTATTACAAAAAAAAATGGTTGTGTTGATGACTTGCTTATAAAGTAATAACTAATTACTCCATATTTAAACTTTGTAATATGATTAAGGAAATTTTGATATTTATCACCTTCTATTAATCTATTATGTCCATTTTAGCAATTACCACATTCTTTTTTTTTTTTTTTTTTTTTTTTTTTTTTGGGAAATTACCACCTTCTCTTTCAAAAACATCAAAAGTTATCACCTTCTTGCCTCCCAACTACTACATGATGTATTTATTCAAGTAAATACTGGTATAGTTGCACTAGTATAGCATATTTCGTATAATATAAGTTCATATCATACAAAACTAGATGTGAATATAGTACATATTGTATTGGATTGATAAAATTTATTTGGTATGACAATATAACATTAGGGTCTGTTCTCTTACGTTGAAATTCAGTTCAATTCAATTCAGTTCAGCTGAGTTCAGTTCAGTTCAGTTCAGTTCAGTTCAGCTCAATTCAGTTCAGTTCAATTCAGTTCAACTCCTAATTTCCTTTTCTTATAAAATATTCATTTCAGTTCAGTTCAGCTGAGTTCAGTTCAGTTCAGCTGAGTTCAGTCAATGAGAACAGGCCCTTAGTTTTGATGTGATAAATGTTAGGATTAATAATGTAGTCTCTAACTTTTGAACCATTAGATAGTTTGTATCAAATTAGTGCTTGCTGAATTTGAGTATGGAAAATGGATTGAGATTTGAGAACTGATATTTTGGATAGGGAAAAGGAACGAAAAGGCCAACCAAGAAAAATAAGAGCCAAAAGAGTAAATCTAGTATTTTGGTAAGGGTAAATCCGTCAAAACACTAGCGCTAACCTACAATTCATACTTCTGGCTAGATCAGAGGTGGCCATCGTGCAGGCTAGCTAGGTGGACTAGGCCAGAGTTAGGTGGGTTGTGGGTCGGGGAACATGAACCATTTAAAAGTAGGGTGGGCCGGGTCAAGGATTGGGTCGGAGAAACTGGATACACTAGAGTTCTGGTCATGGGTTTGGGTCGCAGGTGGGTCGAATTGGGTTCGTGGGTGAAGTGGGTTGAGGACTTGAGGGTGGGTCAAGCTAGTTTCACCGGTTAGGTGGGTCATGGCTTAGTTGGGTTGAGACTGGATAGTTTTAAATTTTTTATTAGTTTTCTGTTTACATTTAAACTTTAGATAATTAATTTAAAAAGTGATTCGGTAAGTTTGTTGGTGAACTGGATTGGGATAGAGGGTTGGGTTGAGACGTTGGTTTAGTAGTGTGTGTTGGGTCGGTATAGGTGGGTCGCGTCAGACAAGCCCAAATGGGTTGCACGAGTTGGGTCAAAATGGGCTAGGCCGACATGGGCTAAGCTCAATTTTTCGGACCACAACACGCCCAACCTTTTTAAGCGAGCTGTGACGAGTTGTGTCGGGTTGGATCTGGGTCCGACCCATATAGCCTACGAGCCAAGTTGGGTCGGATGGGCTGGGTCCATCCCAACCCATTGGCCACCTCTACTTCTGACTTCTCATTTATACTCCGTTTCATCGAGCTATCTCACATAGAGAGACAACTACACTAACAATTTCAATTTAGTAATTCTTATAACTCTCTCCACTTAAAATATAAACCCTGAGAAAAAAAAATTCCCCAAATTCCCCTCAAAATTTCCCAACATACATTGAACTATATATATAATATATATAAACAAAAATATGTTGAATGCAACTAATTAGTAATATTATAAAAATTATATTAATATTTAACATAAATTAAATAGCTTACTGCATATAAAATATAAATATTAAACGCTAAAAGTGAAAATAAACCGATTAAATATTATGATTTGTATTATATTTTAACACTTATGTATAAAAGTGGGTATCCGGAACTAGAACCAATACCCATTGGAACCAATTCCAATTTCTAATTTTAGAACCCGGTCCCAACTAATTCCAAGTCCGGATCCTAAAATTTTAACCAAGTATCTAGTTTGCTCACCCCTATCTCACATAGAGAGATGATTACATTAACAATTCTAATTCAATAATCCTTATAATTCTCTCCACTTAAAATATAAACCCTATCAAACCCCCCCCCCCCCCCCCACCCCAAAATATAAACCCTATCAAACCCCCCCCCCCCCAAATTTCCCTCAAAATTTCCCTAAATTATAAACCCTAAAAAATAAATTCCCAGCGAGTTCTTTGATTCTCCTCGTTGCTTTTCAATTGAAGCTCTCTGATTTTTGTTTTTGGTGGGTTTTCGATCTTTTTTCTTTTTTTTTTCATTTTTTATTATTTGAATCATCTTATACGTATGATGTATTGTTATGGACTTCTGCTGTTATTCTTCCTTGTTGTTCTCAAACTATGAATCTCTTTCCCATTTTCGATATTTCCTTGTTTCATCCCAAAAAAAATTGCATCAATTTTAAGAGCCATAATTTAGGGTAAAAATGAAATTGCAAAGAAAATCATGGGAAGAAAACTGAAATCGTTCCCACAATCTGCTCTTTTTCAAGGGTAATCAATTTGCTAATGAAATTTTTTAAAAAAAAGTATAAATCTTTTAGGAGGTTGATGAGGGAGGTGAACAGAATGAATTAATTTAGTTAATTAAAAGTGAATTACAGAAAGAGAAGACTGAGGTTTATACTTGAATTACGAAATTGTGTTGCTTAGGTAATGAAAGCCAAAAGCTTCAATTTTTATGAATACCAACTAAATTGCATAATCAACTGAATTGTAATTTGGTATAATTTTGTACTCTTCAACAAAACAATGCATAGTTTTATATTTAATTACAATCACTGCTAGCTTATTTGGAGCCTAATGAGTAATAGTAACAAGGCAGGGATAATAATTGAGACATAATTTTAGGCAAAGTTTTAAGTAGCGTAGTATTTGGTTCTAGTCTTGACATGTCTGATGAGGCTGCAGTGTGGTGCCCTGCTCTGTCTTTATTGAGGATCCCATTAATTTCAACTATGTTAGCGTTCTTGGCAAGATTTACAACTTTGGATTTGATCACCTTGCGCCCGAGGTTCTTGACCCTGCTGCCTGTACTAAGCTAATCAGCCCTATCCCGATCCCTCCAACCCTTGCCGGTTGTAGTGTGTCTGCTCCTGTACTTCCTGACCCTTCCAACAAACGCATTCTTATGCGCCTTTATGGGGTCCCCTCTCACTGTCGTCACTGTATGCTTTCATTCCTGATGATGTTGTACTGGGAAGTGGAAATGTCTCGCCCCTGATTTCCAAGTTTGGGCTGACTCTGCCGTTGTTGCTGATGGCGTGATATACTTTCACTGCCATAAATTCCAATCTCGTCTTTGCGCTTTTCATATAGCCAAGAAATAATGGTTGAAAGTCTGGTGGAATTTGTGCTTTAAGGACAAGGACAACAATAATCTTGATATGAATGTCGGAAGGATACACTTCGATGCAATGCTTCATTTAGGCAACAATATCTTGTGCTTTGCTGGTTGGATACCCATATATCCTACGCCTGCTGTATTTACTCTTGAAATTGTCTTTTACAAGTTCGAAGTACTAGTCACTGGTGAAACTGTAAGCATCAAGGCCTGCGACTCCTACTCATATGACCTTCCAAAGGCTAAAGGTGTGCTTCGTTTCCTCTCTATTTAGTTGAAGGAGGCATTGATAGATTTTAGTCCCAAAATTTAGCACGGGGGATTAGTTTTTGAGTCTTGTTTCATTTTGTTATTTGGTAGCTCTATGAAGGTGTAGAATTTTCATATTTGATTGTGAAGGTCATGATTTTGTTTGGTTGTTTTCAGCTGTGCTACTATAGTCCTGTAGTACTATGTTCAAATCTTACACTCAGTGTGCTTCATAGTCTAGAACCTGTGGTTGTTTTATGTTGCGTTGTTCAGTTAGAAAAGGGCTAAAGTGATTAGTATTTGCTCTTCGTTTATCAAGATTTTCTACTACCGTCTATCTTGCGTTGCATCATATTCGGTCGTGACCCAAACCAATTATGTAGCGAAAAATGTCAATTTTATATTGTGCTACACCGTTTTATCCCCGTCGAGCCAACAATAATTGGTGATGATAATATTTTACGAACGAAATTAATCTTGGTCACCGACATATCTTTGGTCTTAGAAGCTGAATTAATTGAAAGATTTGGGTCTAACTAGTTGTAAAATTTAATTACTCTTTATATATATATATATATTTTGTTAGATATTTGACTTATCTATGTGTTTTTTTTTTTTTTGAAAGATATCTATGTGTTTACATGGCTTGTCTATTATTCATCAATAAGTAGAGTATTTATACAAAACCTAAGAACATAAGATAGGAAATAATCTTCCTAAAAGATATACTTAAATAATATCTTAACATATAATAAACATAAATATATTATTCTCCTAATAAGATCAATACGGAAAATATATCACACATATATTTTCCGATATTATCTCTAACACCCTCCCGCAATCGTAACGGCAGTAACACGAACGTTGCGATTGGAAATTCTTCAAATTGTTGAAGCCGAGATGCGCACCTTCAATTTTTTTTTCTTTTCTTCAATGATAAGAACGTTTATCTTTTCGAACTCATCTGTCATCAATCAAACAGGAACGTTATTCTTTTCGAACCTGCAAATATAACAATTTAATCAAATATTGGTTTTTTAAGTAAACCACACTCAAATTTCTTATTAGTCTTTCATAGTAAACCACACTCAAATTTCTTATTAGTCTTTCTGAGCAAAACCAAACTCATATCCAAATGAGCAAAATCATGCTCGAATAAACTCACAAAAAAGAAAAAAAATTGCACAGCGGAATTTTTGGGTATCCCAAGATCTAACCTGCTCTTGATACCATGACAAATAAGGGAGAAGAAATAATAGAATGGTTTTGTATTTCTTATTTATTATTCATCAATAGGTTGAGTATTTATACAAAACCTAACTTCACAAGATAGGAAATAATTTTCCTAAAAGATATACTTAAATAATATCTTAACATATAATAAACATAAATATATTATTCTCCTAATAAGATCAATACGGAAAATATATCACATATATATTTTTCGATATTATCTCTAACATTATTAAATATAATGTAATTATCAAAGTCTAACGCATTAAAAAGATTCGAAAGGCTTAATAGATCAAATGATCAATACAAATATAATTACATTATGAAACTGAGTACGGTATTAAAATTTAAACCTAAAACAAGAACGAGTTGAAAAAGAAATTGCAACATATCTCTCTTAACAAACTGTTTGATAATGAAACGGACTTTTCGGGTCAAGTTGCTTGCACAAAGCTAAATATGTATGAAGAAGCATCCGATCTCTGGACACGGAACGATGAACATTAGACTTGGTATGCTTGCAAAAATAGGTAAGTTGATCCAAAGTGGCACACCCTATACTTTGTCCCAAAAACATAAACAACCAATTCATACGCCTCTTCTTGTTAGCTAATACAGGCGCACAACTGTTTTCACTCTTACAAAATCTACACGTCCGAAGAATAGGGTCGGTCCATTGCTTGGGTGCACGATCACGGTCACGCCATTCACCTTGCCCTTGTATAACAAACTTAACAATCTCTTGGAACTTTTCTTTAAGGTCATAGCTCACAATGTCGATTGCCTTACATATTTTACATCTTACTTCGCCGGAGATTTTATTAAATCCTTCATCTAACAGTTGTCGTAAGGTATGGACCGTGGCTCGCCGTTCTGTTGCCCAAGGGTACGGTGGTGCGATTAGCTTTTGGCGTTTGATTTTGTAAATAACTTTGGGTCGTTGATTAGACTTTGACACATCAAGTTTGGAAAATTTAAGCGAGAGAGCACGCTCGAGGATAGAATCACGTTCAACTTCCATAATTCTTAGTATACAAAGAACGTTGATGAAGAGTGCTAGAATAGAATTGTGTTTATGTGTTAATTCTCAATTTCTCATTGCCTATATATAATGCTATCAAAATAAAGACTTGGAGTCTAAGGCAACAATCTAACCATCAAAATATTTCCTAAAATTGATTCTCCAAATTATATACGTAGTATATTCTATCCTATATTCTCCAAAATCTTATCCTAAAAAGGGTTCTATATATAGCAATTTCAAGCTTCGTGAAGCATTGAGTATCTTAGAAATTTGGGCTTGTACTTGTAATTAAGGTACGAACTTAAACCAACCCAATAATTAATTGTATAATCAAACAGGTAATCTGCCTTTAATTTAATTGTAGCATGAAAATTGTAGGTAGACTTTCGTTCATATAGACTAGGGCTTATTGGAGGCATACTTTTAACCTACAAAATAATAATAATAATAAAAATAATAATAATAATAATAATAATAATAATAATAATCTAATATATATATATATAAATAAAGTAGGCATTTTTGGAGAGCATTCAGCGCGCCACATAAGCAAATTAAAGGTATATTTTTGACCAATTAAAACTAGAATTCTATTTTATTTTAGAATTAAAAAATTCACTTGCCACCTAAATAAAAGCGACGAATGAGATTTAAGAAATTTGCCACTTAGGTAAAAACAACGAATAATGATTTATGACGATTTAATTTATTTAAAAAACTAAAATTTATCTCTTAAAAAATCATCTTAAGATAATCTTTATAGTGTTTATGATAAGAAATAAAAATTATTATTTAATTGTAATTAAATTAAAATTTGTGATCCCTACCACTATAAATTGACGCATTCTACGTCACACATAATATCTCATATCAATAAAAAACCAAATCAAGCGAATTTTGTGTCCGTTTTAGGTCATCAATAGTTGCGTAATTCTTAATTAGTTTAATTTTTTAAATTCCATGTGTTAAATGTATATATTTGTGATTATTGCTTACATTGTGTTTATTTAAAACTTAATGATTATATGTTTATGTTTTGTTTATTGAATTTTGTTTTTACATGTAGATCTAATTAAATAAGAGAATTAAATTCAATAAAAATAATTGGAAAATCAAAGTATGAAGAGGTATTTTATCTTTATAAATCGTTTACATTTTTTAAATTTTTTATAGACCTTTTAAGTTTTTATTAATTAATTTTATGATTAAAACAATTTTTTGTGATTTTGGTAGCATAATCAAGCATTCAAATTAACTTAATTTTTATTTTTAATTGCATTGCGTTCATGCCTCAATTAAAGCCAACTTTATACAATTTCGTCCAAAATAAATTGAAAAAACATTTTAGGCCATTAGATTTTTTTCAATCGTTACAAATAAGAAGCAATATCGCACACATTGTTAGTGACAACAAAATAATGATTTAATTTTTTAAAATATTATTGTTCGGGCGATTGAGGATGATGATAAAATTCAGTGTATAGATCTAGATTTGATTTTGTACAATTAAAATTTTTAGATCAATTTCACAACAATTTTTAATTTCTCGGTTGATATACATATTGATTTATTTTATAAGACTGTAAAGATTAATTTTATATGAATTTTATTTTTGCTAACATGTTTTATTTATCCATTTTGATTACATGGAAGCGATATGGGTGTGAACGAAAGTGGTGATTTTATCTAAATAGAAGATAAATAGTATACATGATTTTATTATTTTTTTAATATTTTTATCTTTTAAAAAACAACGAATAATGATTTAGTATTTTTATTATTTTAAAAAAATATTTTTTCATATTAAAGATTTTATCCCAATATGTAATAGATAAATTATCACATTTACAAAAAAAAAAAAAAAAAAAATTGAAAGATATCATATTTACAATTATTCATATTTTTAAATTCAGTAGTCATATAATTAACAACCACAATAAAATGCAAAACAAAAATAAAAAAATAAAAATAAGTCGAATCATAAATTACATAAAAAAAAAAAACCCTTTTGTAATAGGCAATAACACTTTAATTAAAATATTATGTGTTTTTTGTCTGAAATTATTAGATAGTAAAATAAATCAAATAATTAAAAAAAAATTAGAATCCATTCGAAAATATATTTTCTTGAGATTTATATATAAAAAACCGTGCATTGCACGAGCTTTCATCTAGTAATAATAATAATAATAATAATAATAATAATAATAATAATAATAATAATAATAATAATAATAATAATAATAATAATAACAATAATAATAATAATAAATAATAATAATAATAATAATCATAATAATAATAATAATAATAATAATAATAATAATAATAATAATTACAACAATAATAACAACAACAACAATAATAATAATAATAATTATTATGAAGCGGGTTAAGTATGAAGCTCGTTGTCGGACGATTGGCTATGGTTTCATTCCCTTATCCTTTTCTTCGCTTGGGTAATTAGAGAAGGAAGTTGTTGCGTTGCTAAAGCGGATTCAGAGGGTCTTGACGGCGCAAGACATTGGGGCTCGTGCTGCAGCTCATATCTTCACTAGGGTAGGCTTTGCTATAGCTAGATGAGTGGGGGCCCAGATTGTATCTCGGCTTCCCACTAATTTATTGTAGGTTGTATGACTTTTGTGTTTGAGATATAATAATAATAATAATAATAATAATAATAATAATAATAATCAATTCTATAAATCCGTACAGGCATACAGTATTATTTTATTTTTATCTTTTGAATACTGATGGAAGTTTTTTTTTTTTTTTTTTGAGGGATACTAATGGAAGTTAATCAAATAGAAAACAACACAAATTATATACTGTCTCCAAAAAAAAATTATTTATCTATTAAATTATTATTTTTATTAATAAATAAGATATTTTTTGACATTAAATAAGTTACTTCTTCCATTTTAGAATAGATAAAGGTAGAAAGAAAAAAATAAATGGAGACCATGTGGCAAGAAAGGAATATTGAAATTTTATTAGTTAAAAAGATATATCTCTAATCATTTTGGAGTGCATAGCAGGCTAATGCACATGACCTCCTAATTTGCAGAGACCAAATGTTTAAGAAAATTTTGCGTGAAAAGACCTTTTATAATGATTTATTTGTAAGAAAGGACCTTATATTAAAAATTAAATTAAAATAAAATAAAAAATGGCAAATTGGGACGTTATTTCAAAAATAAAAAATTGTGAGATGGGACCTTTTGACAAAATCCGGCCATTAACCTCGAAAACCACCTCCACCTAGCCTAAATCCCACACCAATCCCTGAAAACAACTTCCACCTCACTCATATCCTACACCGAAACCCCCGAAAACCATATCCACTAGGCCAAATCTCACCCCGACCCTTGAGGACCACGTCACCTCCACCTCGCTGAAATCCTACACAAACCCCCCGAATACCACCTCTACCTCACTGAAATTCCACACAAACCACCCCGAATACCACCTTCACCTCACTGGAATCCCACACCAACCCCCAAAAACCACCTCCGCTATGCCAAAATTCATTAAAAGGTCCTATCTTGCGATGGTTTTTTTTTAAATAAGGTCCCATCTTACTTTTTTTTTTTTTTTTGAAATAAGGTCCCAATCTACCACTTTTTTATATAAGATCCTTTCTAAAAAACAAGTCATTTTAAAATGTCCTTTTTCGCAAATTTTCCAATATTTTACAAAAACTTTTGTAAACCAGTTATAATATCATTTTAAAGAAAGAGCAAAGAAACTAAGTTTAAAAAATAAATTAATTAAGAATCTGAAATCCTAATTAGCATGGGCACTTCTCTCGATAGGCAAGCTTCGTGCCATGCACAAATTTGCACTCTTTGTTATAGATTACCAATCGTGGGGGTTAAGGATTGTTGGGGTGGGCTGTTTTTTATTTTTATTTTTTTTCTTATTTTTTTATTTATGTTTTTTGACTAATTACTTAGTGACATGTGTTACTTAAATAAAAAGAAAAAAGGTTTACCCAATGTACAGGCCAGGTTAACGGTCATAAGTGACTAATAAAAGAAGATGCCTTTTAAAGGTGGGATTATTAAATAATAATCCAAAGATGGGATTATTAAATAATAATCCAAAGGTGGGATTATTAATAGCAAACCGGACAAAGGTAGGATTATTAGAATCAATTTTTCCAAAAAAAAAAAAAAAAAAAAAAAAAAAAAAAAACTATATATTTAAATATACAAAATAATTTGATCCAAAATCTATTTCTTATTTTATCCCAATCAATCAACATAAAATATTATTCAAGCTTTCTTTTATTTGGTACCTTGACGACATTTTTTTTTTTTTGGCAAAGACGGCATATTTATTTTCAAGGTTATGTTGTACGTAACAAATAAGCATTAAACGCCTCTCCTTATTTGGTTTTCCGTATTAGTTTAACAATGCATAGCAAAATTACGCGCTAATTAGTGTAATTAATTAATGAATATATTTTAATTATTACTAATACATAATTTCCTGTTTTGGCTTTTTATTCATAGCCTTTAAAGTTGTGTTTAGCATTTTTGTTAGTTTTATTTGGGTAATGATATATGCAACCCTTATAACTTTATAAGTATTTAATGTACTTCCTTTTTTTAATAATTAGTTGGGAACTTTATCTACAATTCACGAGCAAATCGGTGTAATTAATTGTTATTGATTGTCTATTATGTACACTTTTAGCTTATCTTTTTCCTTATTATTTCGCATTTGATAATTTTCATTCACCAATTAAGTTAGGTTAAACGGAAATTTCACCAAATGCCCCTAAGTTATTTTTTTATTCACCATAAAATTCACCATATGCCCCTGAGTTTACCAAAATTGTTACAAAATACCCAAATGGCTAATGGACATTAACTTCGTTAGTCATTTAGGCTTATTTTGCCACGTGGCAGCTCTTGATTGGCTGCCATTTATGTTATTTTAATTTTAAAATAAATATTTAATTAATTATAAAAAAACAAATAAAACAAACAAAAAAATAAAACCCATTAAGCACCAGCCCAGTCCCCAGCCGCCACCCTGTACCTGCCATCGCGGATTTTTCCTGAACCCCCGCGTCGGCGCCACCGCCAATCCGACACCCCATCAGCCGGAATCCTTCAACCACCGATTCCCCAAACCTAAAATCGCCCCTCCTTTCTATTTCAAAAATCCCTCCCCTCCCCATCGTCGGCACCCAAACTCCCATCCCAACCTCGAGCCGGCGAACCCAAACCGCCACTTCCATTGCCACCTCCTGAGGGTGTTCAGATTCGGGTACCCAAAACAGCGGGTACCCGCTCTTTCGGTTCAGTGAAAATTCAGCCCATGCCCCGACCCGATAAGCTCGAGTACCCTATATTTAACAGTCATCTGCTGCATTGTTTTAAAAAAAAAAAAAATTTAAAATACCCAATTATGAATCTGTTGTAAATAATGCCTACCACAAAACCAACTATAAACTAAAATAACTAGCTATATCAAATAAAATTGAGATTATTTTGTATAATGTACAAAAAAAAAAAAAAAAAAAAAAAAAAAAAAAAAAAAAAAAAAAAAAACACTTGAATTACAAGTATAGAATATACTCAAATAAAAGAAGGAAAAAAGAGTATACAGTACTTAAGTCAAGTGAATAACAATCACATGAACAAATCCTAATTCATGAACAAGAATAATTACATAAAAACTGAACAAGAGTAAGGCCACATTCTCTTCACCTTAATTTTGCTGAACTGAAATTATTTTTACTGAACTGAAATTATTTTTGCTGAACTTAAATTAATTTTACTGTACATAAATTAATTTTACTGAACTGAAATGATTTTTGCTAAACTGAAATTATTTTTACCTGATCTTCTATTATATCTCTTCTTTAAGAAAAATGAACTGAACTTATTTTACTAAACTGAAATTATTTTTACTGAACTGAAATTAATTTTACTGAACTTAACTTATTTTTACTGAACTAAAATTATTTTTACTTATTATTATTTTTTTAAGGTGAAGAGAACAGGACCTAATTATCAAAAAATTTAAAATACCCAAGCAAGCTTGTACGTTGGTGGAGATCGATCCTCTAGGCCATGAAATAGAGGAGTGAAGTGAGAATAAATGCAACTGATTAGAAGGAGAGGAAAATAGTGCGGTGAAGCTAAGGGACAACAACAATGACGACGAAGTTGCGGTACGGTGTCGGTGTGTGGACGTATGAGCAACAACGACAGAGGGATGGGCTCTCGGGTGGTCTGAGGTAGAGTGGTTGTTTGCAATGGACTGAGGATTCTCAAATCTAGAGAGGAGAAGGAGAGAGAGAGGAGAAAAGCTATGTATGCGGCTAATGATTCTATGATAGAATGAGTAAACCCTTGAATATTTTCAAGAAAAAAAAAATTAAACCTACCGGTCATTTAATGGGTACCCGTGGCAGTCAAAGTGCGGCCCATTACCCGACCCGATTATTGAACTTTTAACAGGTCGGGTACCCGACCCTCAAGAAATAAAAAATATCAAAAATTAGCATTCGGGTAGTTTGTGGGTCTTCGGGTGGTCAAGCGGATCAGGTTTTTTTGAACACCCCTACTGTTTCGGGGTTTTTTGTGATTCCCTCGGATACTGGTCACGCTCTGCTGGCAATGAGACTCGGACACCTGCAAAATAACGAATATTCCGGTGTACGGAATATTCGCCTCCGACGCTCAAGTTAGTGAACGGAAACGGAAAAGGCTAGAGAAAGAAAGTAGAGAGAAGTTGGAGCTTTTTGATGCTCCGTATTTATGTTATGTCGCCAAAATCCCCCTCCCATCATAAATGATTGGGGTATTTATAGGGGTGAGAACATGTACCCCTCTAGGGTTTATACCCTAGAATTTCGTGACATGATTGGCTGCGCAATCAGAAGTCGCCATGTGTCGTAAGGGGCGCCGTTTTACGGCTTTCAAGGTTTTCTCGGGATTTGGGCCTGAGGTCATCAGGGCCCTTTTCTCTTTCTGATTTTAGCATTGGGGCATTTAGAGATGGCTGACATGTGTCACTATGACCAGTGGACACGTGTCACATTCTCATAGGGCCACGTGTCACCTGTTTATTGGGCCACGTGTCACTATGAGATTGGGCCACGTACCTGGGGTATTTTTACCCTAAACATTTGCCCCTCAGAGGGGGTGGCTCGTACACTTACTGGCCGCCTCCTCTGATCTTGCACTCTGGACGTCCTGGTACTCTGGAAGGAGTTGATCTCCTAACTGACCAGAACGGCCACTTTAGTGGGACCGGACGTTCTGGTACTCTGGGAGGAGTTGATCTCCTAACTGACCAGAACGGCCACTTTAATGGGACTGGACGTCCTGGTACTCTGGGAGGAGTTGATCTCCTAACTGACCAGAACGGCCACTTTAATGGGACTGGACGTCCTGGTACTCTGGGAGGAGTTGATCTCCTAACTGACCAGAACAGCCACTTTAATGGGACTGGACGTCCTGGTACTCTGGGAGGAGTTGATCTCCTAACTGACCAGAACGGCCACTTTAATGGGACTGGACGTCCTGGTACTCTGGGAGGAGTTGATCTCCTAACTGACCAGAACGGCCACTTTAATGGGACTGGACGTCCTGGTACTCTGGGAGGAGTTGATCTCCTAACTGACCAGAACGGCCACTTTAATGGGACTGGACGTCCTGGTACTCTGGGAGGAGTTGATCTCCTAACTGACCAGAACAGCCACTTTAATGGGACTGGACGTCCTGGTACTCTGGGAGGAGTTGATCTCCTAACTGACCAGAACGGCCACTTTAATGGGACTGGACGTCCTGGTACTCTGGGAGGAGTTGATCTCCTAACTGACCAGAACGGCCACTTTAATGGGACTGGACGTCCTGGTACTCTGGGAGGAGTTGATCTCCTAACTGACCAGAACGGCCACTTTAATGGGACTGGACGTCCTGGTACTCTGGGAGGAGCTTATCTCCTAACCACCCAGAACGGCCATATATCTTCTTTGGGGTAATCTGGGCTTCCATGATTTCAGATGTACTTCCTGGCTTTCTAATCATGCTTTGTACGTCTGAGAACTGGGCGGACGCTTTTCCTCTTAGATTTTCTCAATTTTTGGAGACTAAGTGCTGAAGGTGTTAATTGTTCATCTGGTCTCTTTCACAAGTTAACAGAACCCTAACGTCGTCCTGGCCTTTTCTTCGAGTGATTTCTCAAGAAATTACCGTTTGAGTGTTTAGGCGGGAAAGATGGTTTTACCATTTTGCCCTCCTGAATTCACTCTATAAATATGGGAGGTGAATTCTCATTTTCACACTTTACCCAATTGTGAATTCTAGAGAGAAGTCAGAGCGTTCTAGTGAGAGAAAGTTATTTTTCCCTTAATCTTCAAGAGCGCCGCCGTGAGTTTGAGTTTTCCGGGCATTTTTGAGCTTTCCGGTCAATCTTCAAGAACTTCACCACCACCTTCAGAACTTTCAGAACGTACAGAGGTAGGCCGTCTACATCTTCTCTTTTACTCGTTTTCTTTTTCTTTTACTTCAATTCTGGATCCATACTCGGCTTCGTCCGACTCTTCTCATGAGGCCGGCCGTTCGCCTGGGACTGAGGAATCTAGAGTGGACGGAGAAGAGTTGTCTCCTCCCTGGAGTGAGTCTATGTCTGATGCGTACATACTCACCCCCACTTATTCTTCTCTGTCCCCCCAGGCAATGGCGAGAACCATGCGTACGCGTGAGCTTAACGCGGCCAGGAACCCAGACGGAAGTCTGGTTCATCCTAGGGTCCCTTATGACCCTAGTGATCCAAGTACAATGGTGGAGACTGACTCCACCGCCCAAACAACGACCGCCTCCACTGGCTCTCATCACTTGGCCGTGGAGGTCACTTCTTCCTTCGAGGAACGCCTTAGAGCTGAAGGCGCCTCGTCCGCACCCGCTCCGGAACTTAGGTTCCCTCAATTTGCCAATTCAGTCATGGATGGGGCTGAACTGGTAGCCTGTATGGACAACCCTTCCAACCCGGGGGCGGACGCTTCTGGTTCGTCCGTCCCTTCTTCTCAACCTCGGCCTCAACTGGGTGGGGCGGACAGACCCTTAACAGGAATCTCAATCCACGAACCGTCCGCTCTGCCTATTCGCAACGCCCCTCCTTCGGGAAATGGGGCGGACGCTGCCAAGGATAAAGGCAAGCGTCCAATGGTCGAGGAGGACGTTCCTTCTTCGATGGGCGTCCCAAGCTCAAGGGGCCGAAGCTCGGCCGAGGCAGCAGATTTGGACAGAGTGCTGTCTTCAGAGTTTGGGAGTGCCCCTTCTCACCAAGTGGAAGAGGAGGAAGTTGAGAAAGAGGCCGTGGGTGAGACAGCCGAGGGCGAGGAGGCGGCCGAAGAGACCGTCGCCAACATTGATAACTTTAGGGACCCGTACGCCTGTACAATTGGGGAGACAGCCCTAAAGTTTTTAAAGAAAGATTTTGAGAAGTATAAGGAGTCCCTCCATTTGGGGGAGGGATTCGAGATTCAAGTCCCCAGGAAGGCCATTGCTGTGGCTATCTGGGATGAGGAGAAGCCGCGCAAACGAGCGTTTTGCGTTTACCGGGCCGCCTTTGATGTAGGGCTCCGCTTCCCTCTTCACCCATTCGTCCGGACTGTCCTGGACGAGTATGACATCGGCCTCTTCCAACTGACGCCAAACAGTTGGTTGAACATCTTTGGGTACTTAGTGACGTGCATCGCTAAGAAATTTACACCAGACTTTGCGGTCTTTTGTGAGATGCACTCACTCACTCGGCTGGAAAAGGAGGTGGATGGTTGGCTTATCTTGAGTGCAACCAGGGATTACATGGTCGTGGTCGACCGTGTCAGTAAGTGGAGGGACTGGAAGCACCGTTTCTACCGTATCAAAACTCAGGACGCGGAGTTCAACCTCCGCATGAACAGGTGCCGTCCAGAGCCTATTCAACTCGGACGCGGAGACCTCAAGCCTGACAAGCCGCCCATCCACCCAAGCCACGAACACCAGCTCGAGTACTTCAAAGTTAATCGAGTCAGGCGGGGCAACAAAACTGAACGGGTCCCTAGCCATTGGGTTCCACTTGCCAATTGGCTTAGGGACCCTATCTTCATGTCTGCGTACGGCCTGTACCAGAACATGCCCCAAGGTGGGCACCTAGATATATAAACTTTTCTGTACGCACATAGAATTCTTCAGAAAAATATTTTAACACTTTTGCCTTCTGTTTTTGCAGCGGAGGCGTACGCTATGCTTGACTCGGCCCAAAAAGCGGAGGTTGAGATGTCCGAGGTGGACTTGGCCAGATACAAGGCTCGCTTCAAGATGTACGAGCAACTCAAAGAGGTAAACACTTAGCTTATTTTTTGAATTTCTCATTTCTTAATGCGTCCGCTCTGCTATATTGGAAGGAGCCTACTTCCTGAGTTTGCACGGACGCTCTATGTCCGTTCATGCATGCTGACAGGGAGCTCCTTTCCCAAATCGCACGGACGCCATCAAATTGTTCTGACTTGGTGTTTTTGCAGACCTCCTCTTCCACCCCGAAGGCCAGGCGGAAGCAGCCGGCCACGTCCACTCCTGATGCAAACGCATCCAAGAGGAGAAAGACGGTTGCTTCCAAGACGTCTTCTCAAGCAGCGGCCATGGCAAAGTCGCAGACTGCTACAACGCAGTCTAAAGGAGAACAACCCCGGCTGACACAAAGCGGGGCCTCCAAGCCCACGGAACCTGTTGCTGGTCAGGTCCGTGAGGAGTCCGTCCCTTCGGACGGTGGGGATAGGTTAACCCCAGAACAAATGACCGGTCGCTGGATCGGGACGGTGCTGGTCAACCCACCGTCCAGCGACGCTGAAGGGAGCCGTCCGGAAGAGGAGGAAGCTCCTTTACCGCCTCCTCCCACCAACCGTTCTCCTCCAACCTTCTCCACTGGTTAGCCATCTTTTTCCTCACTTTTTATAAGTCTGTTGTAAAATTCAGCTAACTTCTCTTACACGGTCGTCCGCAGATATATCAGAGGAGATGCAGTTGAGGGTACCCGGCCAGTCACTGACTGGCGCGGACAGGAAGGCCATGCGCGAGGCCATGGTTCGCGCGGTCCCACAAGCGCAGCGTGATAAGCTGCGGGGGATCAACGAAGGCTTCCTCGGCCCCATGCTGAACTGCAGTGCCGAGGTAGACTTCTATCTCCTTATGTTTTTGCTCTCCAACACTTAGCCAACTTTTTATATTTTTGACTGAGTTTCTTCCTTCTGTCCGCAGCTCTTCCTCCGTTTGAACGCCTTCCTAGATTGGAAGGACAAGGAGAATGAACGGTTGAAGAACGCTTGGATTGAAATCAGGAAAGCTGAGGACGCTGTAACTGGGACGGCCGCCGTCCAAAGGGTACACTTTGAGACCCAAATAACCGCGCTGTCCGACAAAGCGGCGCGGCAAACAGAGGACCTGGTCAAACTGGGCCAGGCACTCGAACAGGAGTCCTTGGCCAGGGAGGCCATGAGGGTTGAGAGGGACGAGGCCGTCCTGGAAAAGGAAAAATGGCGGTTGGGCTTCGAGGCGTCCGAGGCCCTGAAGAGCGAACTGAAGATGGCACAAGCCAACCTTAAGTCTGCGCTAGATGAAGCGGACGCGTTGAAGGCCGAGGTGGAAACCCTAAAGAAGTCCCTTGCGGACTATGAGGAGCAACTTAAAACTCCTCGGCCGATCAGCGTTGAAGAAGTCATCCGCATCGAGCAAAATGCAGAAGACAGGCTTAAGGCATACTTCTATGATGCCTTCAACTTGATGGTGGACGAAGGTGAAGCCGCCTACTACGAGGAACGCTTCAAAAAGCGGCTTCAGTACGTCTGCCTTAAAGAAGAGGCAAGGAAGGCCGGCATGCCTCCTCCAGAACTAGTAGTTACTTCCCCCGAGTCCGGAGAGGACGGGGATGAGGAGGAGGAGGAGGCGGACAAGAAGGCTGCCCCGGCCAAGGACGCCAAGATAGCGGAGGAGCCTGCCACAGATAACACGGCTAAGTAGAGCTCAGGTCCTCCAGCAGCCGTCTGCTCAGCTTTCCTTTTCTTTTTCAGCTTACTGTGTACTTAGTTTATTTTGTACTTTTTCTTTTTTTTTTTTTTTTTTTTTTTTTGAGGCCGCCTGTACAAGCGGTTATGTAAGCATTTCGGCCGCCTTTGTGCGGTCTTATTAATGAAAGCTTTGTCCGCCTTATGGCGGCTCTTACTTCTGTTTCATACTTGGCAATTTTTTGCAAATTTTATGCTTTTTGCAAGTTTTCCGTACGTCTCAGTATTATGCCTTTTCGTACGCTTCTAGGGGTATGCCCCTTTATTCGGTGTTCGCCTAGTCCATTTTCTAAGTGGTTTGATTAACTTGGTAGTTTTTATGCCTTAAAAGGGCATGACGGCTAGCAGGTTAATCAAATCATAGTAATGATTGCCCTTGGGCTAGGTGAAGCACCGAATTAATTTAATCGGCCGTTCGGCTATCATTGTACGAGTGGTCCGTTGAATCTATCGCTCGGACGTACTCTAGAAATCCTGAGTATTATCTCAACTCAGAGATTCCTTGATTGGCCGGGCTAAATGCCTAGGTATGCCCTTGCCCTATTTATAAAGGACACTTGTTCTCTACACAAGTTCGGGATACCTTGCCTCAATCGTCCGCCTAGATTTGGGCGGACGCATCGATCTCTGAATTAAATCAGCTTCTTTTTTTTTTTTTTTTTTTTTTTTTGTGTGTGGCCGAGTTGCTATATTGGGAGCAACCTTGCTTCCTTTTTGATTCGGCCATTCAAAAAGAATGATAGGCCGTGTTACTACATTGGAAGCAACTTTGCTTCCTTGTTAACTCGGCCATTCAAAAAGAATGGTAGGCCGCGTTACTTTATTGGAAGCAACCTTGCTTCCTTATTAACTCGGCCTTTAAACATAAAAACAACAAACAATTCAACAATGCCTGACTTTCATTAATTTTTGTCAAAAGTACATTGTTGTGGCCGTACGGCTTTAATTACAAGGCTCGGTCAGTAGACCTAGCTGTATAAACAGCTTTTTGGCTAAGTACTTAAAGAAACCAAGCTCAAACATGATACTTTTTCAAGTTATCAGTGTTCCATGTCCGTGGGATCTGACGGCCATCAATTGCCTCAAGGCGATATGTGCCGTCTCGGACTTCTTCCCTGATTCTGTACGGTCCCTCCCAGTTTGGAGTCAACTTGCCGTCCTCGTTGGCACGACCAACAGCTTCCATTTTTCTCAACACTAGATCCCCCATCTTGAGCGGCCGCTTAGACACTCGGCGGTTATATGCCCTTGTCATCCTTAGGCGATAAATTTCATGCCTAAGCGCCGCATTGCCCCTAGCTTCCGGAAGGAAATCTAGGGCGGTCTTCATGGCCTCCCAATTGGCCGATTCATCATAAAGCATTACCCGCAAAGTGGGCTCATACATTTCAATTGGGAGTACGGCCTCAGCTCCATAGACCAAAAAGAATGGAGTCTCCCCTGTAGAACTCTTTGCTGTTGTCCGTATGGACCATAGTACATTGACCAGCTCGTCTGCCCATAGGCCGCCTGCTTTTTCAAGCCTGCGCTTGATCCCATTTGCAATCAACTTGTTATAGGCCTCAACTTGACCATTGGCTTGTGGTCGGCCGACCGAGGCAAAGCAATGGGTAATGCCTTGGTCGCCCAGCCATTCTTTGAGTTGACGCGTCTCAAATTGGGGTCCATTGTCGAACACCATTGACTGAGGCACCCCATACCGAGTGATAATGCTTTTCCAAATGAAGGCTGACACATCCGTCCATTTAATGCCCCGGACGGCCTCAGCTTCAACCCATTTGGTGAAGTAGTCTACTGCCACCAATACATACCGTCTCTGGCCGGATGCAGGAGTATACGGTCCCAAAATGTCCATGCCCCATTTGGCAAAGGGGAGTGGACTACTGATGGCTGATAGGCTATTTGCTGGACGATGAATAAGGGTTGAAAATTTCTGGCACTTGTCACATTTTTTCACCATTTTCATGGCGTCCGATTTTAGGCTCGGCCAGTAATATCCCAACTGCGTCGCCTTTTCAGCTAAGGCTCGGCCTCCAATATGCGAACCACAATGCCCCTGATGAAGGTCATCCAACACATCATGCCCTCTTTCGGGAGTTATACATTTAAGGTAAGGCTTCACAAAGGCTCTTTTGAATAGCTCTCCGTCCTTCATCTCAAACCAGGCCGCCTTCCTCTTCAATAGCCAACCTTCTTTCGGATCGTCCGGAAGTATTCCATCCCTTAAGTAGGAAATGATTCCGTCCATCCAGGTTGAACTTCTATCTATTATATGAACGGGCTCGGCATCAATGCTCCTTTTTTCCTTTACCTCCCAAAACACTGATCTAGGAGTATCACATGACGCCGAGGAAGCCAATTTGGAGAGGGCGTCCGCTTGATGATTCTCTGAACGGGGAACTTGCTTGAGAGAGAAAAGCTCTAGGCCTTCGGCCTCATTTTTAACTAGCTGCATGTACTTCATCATGGCCGGCTCCCTGGCCTCAAAGCCACCATTGACCTGATGGACTATTAGCCGGGAGTCCGAGCATACTTCAATTTTGGTTGCCCCGGCCGCTTTACACATCCTTAGGCCGGCCAACAATGCTTCGTACTCAGCTTCATTGTTTGACGCTTGGAACTGAAACCTCAACGCGTACTCATACTTGTCTCCCTCAGGAGATTCACATATAATACCAGCGCCACACCCGGTCGCTGTTGCACTACCATCCACAAACACTTTCCAAACTCGGTCCCCGGCCGGCTGAAGATCAGGCCGTGTCATTTCAGCCAAAAAATCTGCAAAGGCTTGCCCCTTGATTGCCTTCCTTGGCTCAAATACAAGGTCAAAACCTCTGAGCTCTAAGGCCCACTTGAGCATGCGGCCGCTTGCCTCCAAAGTTGAGAACGGCTTCTTCAAGGGTTGGTCTGTATAGACCACGATTGAATGTGTTAAAAAATATGGCCGCAGCTTCTTAGATGCCATGTACAAGGCCAGGCCAAATTTTTCAATTGGAGGGTACTTCAGCTCAGCATTGTGAAGTACATGGCTGATAAAATACACTGGGACCTGATGGCCGTCTCTTTCAGCGAGAAGGACGGCACTTAGAGAGTGTTCAGAGATGGCAAGGTAGATGTATAGTTTCTCATTCTTGAACGGACTGACGAGGCGAGGCAATGTATGCAAGTGATTTTTCAACTGTACAAATGCTTCCTCGGCCTCCTCTGTCCACTCGAACATGGCTTTCTTCTTTATGGTTTGAAAAAAGTAACGGCACTTATCCCCTGACCTTGACAAAAATCTTCCAAGGGCTGCTAAACAACCGGTCAGTCTTTGCACTTCCTTGACTGTTCTTGGAGACTTCATGTCAAGGACGGCTTGAATTTTTTCAGGGTTGGCCTCGATTCCACGTTGATCAATCAAAAATCCGAGAAACTTGCCGGACTCAACACCAAATACACACTTCTTTGGATTTAACATCATCTTATGCCGCCTGAGTTCGGCGAACGTTTCTCGTAGATCCTTGAGATGGTCGGCCGGCTCTTTTGACTTGACAATCATGTCATCAATGTACGCCTCCATGTTACGGCCGATCTGGTCTCTGAAGACTGTATTAACCAGCCTCTGAAATGTAGCAGGGGCATTCTTGAGGCCGAATGGCATAACCTTGTAACAGTACAACCCCTGCTCGGTCACAAACGCTGTTTTCTCTCGATCTTCTTCCCACAAAGGAATTTGATGGAATCCGGAGTATGCGTCCATGAAGCTCATGAGGGCGTGTCCGGCTGTAGAGTCAACCAAGCGGTCGATCTTAGGCAAGGGGAAACTATCCTTAGGACACGCCTTGTTCAAGTCCGTGTAATCCACGCACATCCTCCAAGTCCCATTCGGCTTTTTCACAAGAACTACATTGGCCACCCAATCTGGGTAAAAGCATTGCCGAATGAAACCGGCGTCCAGCAGCTTTTTTACCTCTGCTGCGGCCGCCTGATTCCTTTCTTCTCCGTGATTTCTCTTCTTCTGGCGGATAGGCTTTATCAAAGGATTCACGGCCAACTTGTGCACGGCCAGGTCAGGGCTTATTCCTGGCATTTCACCAACTTCAAATGCAAACACATCTTTGAATTCTCTTAACAGCCGCACTAACTCATCCCCAAGCAATTCCAAGGCTATAGTGCCGACACTAACTGTCCGTTCTGGGTGGTTGGAGT
The DNA here is from genome assembly GCF_948465745.1 of Chenopodium album. Lineage (NCBI taxonomy): Eukaryota > Viridiplantae > Streptophyta > Magnoliopsida > Caryophyllales > Amaranthaceae > Chenopodium > Chenopodium album. Next base: position 8,594,054 of record NC_137855.1, read on the forward strand.
CAAGCACTATATCCTGGTGGCTGCCGGCCGGCTGGGGCCTCAACTCATCTGGCCGGCCGACAGTCATTAGTTGCTAGGCTTCCTCTGTCCTGGTCGCCTTACGCTTCTGGCCGACCTGGTATGCTGGGAGTGAGGCTCCTTCCTCCTTTACCTCGGACAACTTTGGGCCGCGTGCTGTTGGCTTCACGGCCAACTGATTACATTCCTTGGCCATTTTCTGACTTCCTTGAATTGTTCCGATTTTTCCGTCTGACCTTTCAAACTTGAGCAACATCAAGTGAGGCACTATGACCGCCTTGGCTGCATTGAGAGTAGGGCGGCCAAGGATTACGTTGTACCCAGTCAACTCTTTTACCACAAGGAAACGGACGACCATGTCTCTTCCTTCCCCCTTCTGCCCGAAACGGATGGGAAGGTCAATCCGTCCGACTGGATGAATGATATTCCCCCCAAATCCTACTAAAGGATGAGTTATATCTTGGAGAGCATCTTCTGGGAAGCTTAAATTCCTCAAGGCAGAGAGACTTATGATATCGGCCGAACTGCCCGTATCAATCAATACCCGTCCCACCTTCAAATTTGCTATTTTCATTACAAAGACCATGGGATCATTGTGCAAAGCTCTGACCTCACCACGGTCAGCTTCACTTATGATCACTTCAGGAAATGGCTCAGCTTTAACAACGTCCATTTGCATCACATTTGACAGGTTTCGAGCGTCCTGCTTGATTCCTTTCATGGTGGGGCCGCCTGAGGCAAAGCCTCCTGATATGACGGCCACAAAACCTGAATCAGTGCTATTCCCATCATCTTCCTTGTCATTTTTCTTTTCGCTTTGTTGCTTTTTCTCGGACGTGTTGTCTGTCCGCTTGAAGGTGAATTTGGATTTGGTCACATAGGGTTTCAGTAGACCCTTGTCAGCCAACTTATCCAACAGTCTCTTCAAATTGATACACTCATTCGTGTCATGACCCACATCCTTGTGGTAATGACAATACTTGTTTTTGTTCCTGTACTGGGCTGAGCCTCTCAGAGGCTGAGGCTTCTCAAACTCAAACTTGTCTTTTATCTCCATCAAAATAGAGTACCCATCCTTGTTGAACTCATACTGAGGCTCGTATGTCTTGGTTTTCTTTGACTTGGGTTGCTGGTCATCAGCTACCCAGATTTCTTTTCTTTTGTTTCTTTCTTTCTTTCGACCGGCCGAGTCTTGCCGAGAAGATTGTTTCTTCTCAGCCCCCTTGGCCGGCTGTTCTGATTTGGTGAGCGAACAAAAATCCGCGGCCTCAATATAGGCTTCGGCTTCCCGCAATACACCTGCGTATGACCGAATCTTTTTTCTTACCAAATCAAACTTAAAACCATTATGCCTTAATCCCCGGAGAAATTCTGAGTAAGCCATTTCGTCCGGAAGATTATGAATTTGGGCTTTTTCTTGGTTAAACCTTTGGACGTACGAACGTAGTCCTTCATTCTTTTCTTGGACAATTGTAGCCAAGTTGAGACTTGTCTTTCTTGGTGGGATGTTGTATGAGAAGTTTCCCACAAACAACAAACTGAGGGTGGTAAAGCAATTGATGCACCCGGCTGGGAGGCTGTTAAACCAATCCTGAGCTACCCCTTTGAGAGTGGCCGGAAAGCATCTACACCATGTAGCATCATCTACACTTTGCAAGTACATCAGATTCCTGTACGAGGTAACATGTTCTTCTGGGTTGCCCGTACCATCATAGGCACCCACTAGTACACTCTTGACTTTTGCTGGTTGAGGAGATGCTAATATGTCTTGCGAAAACGGAGGCGGCTTATCTCCCAAATTCAACAAACGCATCTGCCAGTCAATGGGCTGAGGCTGAGCGGACGTTCCAGCCAGGTAGGGAGTCTGGCCGAACATCTGACCATACGGCCCATTTTGCCCAAAAACTTGGGGAGTTGGTTGCATCCACCCATTGAGTACCTGAGGGGGCTGATATGGCAACGGCTGAACTGGTCGGGGAGTAATAGTATGACTCTTGCTAGAAGCAGCCGTGTTGGTGTATTGGGAGAAAGATTGGTTGGAGATTCCCTCCGGCATGGTTGGGGTAGAGGCCGTGTCAGAGTATGCGGCCCTCTCCCTTTGTCTGTGCCGAATGTAATCCCTTGCATCCTTAAAACGCTGGGACGGTTCAGCCTCTACTCTTTTTGGCTGTCTGCCCTTCCCCCCAGCCGACTGTGTTTTCGCCAGCAGGTCAGAGAAATTGGTCCGAGGGACTCGGGGAGATCTTCCGTGCGGACGACGGAATGGGGTATTACCAGCATCGGTTGCATTGGTCTTGTTGTTTGCTTTCTTAGAGATACTTCCTCCCCCTTTTTGCTGGACAGCCGCTAACTCCTTGCGGAGCTTAGTCAGCTCGGCCATTAAAGCAGCCGGGGAAGGTTGTTCGGCCTCTTCAAATGAGGCGGTCAAAGGATTGCTTGAGTGTATGGTAGTATGTATGTCCTCTACATATCCATCTTCGCCTGGACGAGGTCCAGAATTAGGTGCCTGACCCTCTATTGCCATAACGGACGAGTATCCCCACAGACGGCGCCAGATGTTTCGGGGTTTTTTGTGATTCCCTCGGATACTGGTCACGCTCTGCTGGCAATGAGACTCGGACACCTGCAAAATAACGAATATTCCGGTGTACGGAATATTCGCCTCCGACGCTCAAGTTAGTGAACGGAAACGGAAAAGGCTAGAGAAAGAAAGTAGAGAGAAGTTGGAGCTTTTTGATGCTCCGTATTTATGTTATGTCGCCAAAATCCCCCTCCCATCATAAATGATTGGGGTATTTATAGGGGTGAGAACATGTACCCCTCTAGGGTTTATACCCTAGAATTTCGTGACATGATTGGCTGCGCAATCAGAAGTCGCCATGTGTCGTAAGGGGCGCCGTTTTACGGCTTTCAAGGTTTTCTCGGGATTTGGGCCTGAGGTCATCAGGGCCCTTTTCTCTTTCTGATTTTAGCATTGGGGCATTTAGAGATGGCTGACATGTGTCACTATGACCAGTGGACACGTGTCACATTCTCATAGGGCCACGTGTCACCTGTTTATTGGGCCACGTGTCACTATGAGATTGGGCCACGTACCTGGGGTATTTTTACCCTAAACACCTACCACCTCCATTTCCTGAACCACCTCAATGAAACCCCAAAATCAAAACCCTAGATTTTAATTTTTAGGGTTTCAATTTTTGGGTTTAACAACTACGGGCCGGTGGTTTTCGGCTAAGGTAGGCGGCGGAGACATCGGGGATGAGACTTGGGCTGCCGGCAAACGGGTTTTGAGATGGTTGTTAATTTGATGTTTCGCTAAGGTGTAAAGGGGTTTTTGTGGTTCAACGAGAAGGAGGGCCGGAGGGGGTATGGTGGTTTGGGAACAAGCGAGTTACTAGCGTAGGGCTAAAGGTAAGCCGTCGGCGGCCCGGTGAGGAGGTGACGGTGAGGCTAGGTTGGGCGTCGCGTTTCGGTTTTTTGGAGATGGCTGGGCTAAGGTAGCTCGTCGGTGGTGGTTATAGGTGGTGTTTTGTTTTGTTTTTTTTTTTTGAAAATTTTTTAAGCTATTTTTATAAGATTTAATTAATTAATTTAAATAATAACCAATAACATGCTTCCATATGGCATAATTAACCCTAATGACAAACAGACTTAATTGTTGTCAGTCATTAAGGGGGTTAAAAGATATATGATGAATTTGTTGACATTTTTGTTAAACTCAAGGGTATATGATGAATTTGAAAATTTTCATAGGTGTATGGTGAATAAAAAATTAATTCAAGGGCATTTGGTGAAATATCCGTAGGTTAAAAGATATATACTCATGATTTTTTTGCTATAAATAATCATTGGTTAGATATATAAGACTTTAAGTTAATAAATATATATTGATGAAACAAACATTTTGCGTATAATCTCTAATCAAATTTTTTAAACATATTTATTTTTTTAAAAAAAATACTAAAGACATAGGCCAGAAGATAATACGTGTCCTTTTTTGTGTGTCTTTAGTATATAGTTATTGATGGATGATTACGTACTTTGTTAGTTTGTTACATGAGTAGTACAATTTATTATTTTCCATTCATTTGTCGAATTGAATTACCTACGTCCGTTCCCCATTTTCGTTTAGACCTTGTCTCATGTTTCCAGTTTTTCACCTTGCTACAACGAACCTAGCCTAAAACTTGGGCATAAACCATATAGAAGTAAAAATCTTAAACATTATTGCATTGTTGCCATGGTAAAACCGCTTGACTTTTCTAGATACTATGTCAAACACACCCATATGCCATATCCTTTCCACGGGGTATTGTATCTAGGTCATAATAACCTCTCATCATCATGTTAAGCCAATACTCCTTACAATCATCACTAAAGTAAATAGCATTATGCTGATAATTCGGGATGGAGCTTTGATTTATGACACACTCACGGCAGAGTTATTACCAACAAATACCATATATTCACCCAAATCTTCAACATTAGTACAACAACAATTCTCATTTCTACTATGATCAAGCTTATAAACCTTAAAATTGCGAGTGTAATAGTATGTTGTTTCATATTCGTCATGAATCTCATGATCTAAGTAAAATCTATCTATTAAATCATCAACTTTATATCGTATTACTACTAACACATCACCATCTAACTCAACCATATGGCATTCTTCAACGTAACTCAAATGTTACCCCAACACATTTAAACAAGGGTTATATTTATTATTAATTGTGCCAAGATCACAATATGTTAGGTATCCATTTCGATGCAAGATCAACACCTTCCAAGACATAACATCAGTTACATAAGGCAATTTATCGCGGCTTGTTGATATAACCTTTGTCCATGCTTTATCTCCAGGCCGAGCCAACGACAACATGTTGATTTGGAAGAAAATTATTTATTCTTATTTTCTTTTGAGTTTGTTTGGATCACTTTTTGATTTTTTTTTTTTTTTTGGGGTTTATTTTAATTTATTTTTTGGGGTTTCTTTTCAGTTGAAAATTTTAAAAGCTATATACAGATGTACTAAAAGTCGCTCAGAAACTCTAATTCTAGATCACACCAAAAAAAACAATTTTTTTAAGGTGTTGGAAATTGAAGTAGTATTGTTTTATCAACACAACCACAAAATTATATGGCGATAAAAGGATTTTAAGATGATGTTCATCTTTTTTATGTTCACTAATTGTATGCTCTATGCTAATATTGGTTAAATTTTGTTAATTAGGAGTTTCGAACATTTTTTTGATGAGTGATTTTTTATTTTGTAGAACTTTATAAAAAAAATCTCGTGCTTGTGAATTTTTTATGTCAAAGATTTTCTACGACCCAAACAAATCTTGTGCTCGTGATGTGCTTATACTTGTGCTTGTGCTCGGCTAATAGTAACCAAGGTATGGTTGGCATCCACCTTCGGTTTTTCGCTTAACCATTATGAAAAATCATTCCATTATGAAAAATCATTCCATCATGAAATACAACCAATTCAATTTATTAAGTCCTCAATTTATCGAATCCAATTTCATGACAATGGCACCAAAAAGATCATTAGCAACATAGACCAATAATCCGCAGTCTAAAATACAACCAATTCAACAAATTTATTCGGGTTATAAAAAAAAAAAAAAAAAAAAAAAAAAAAAAAAAAGATCAAAATAATGAAGTCAAAGTGAAAGAACAGAATTTGGGTACAAACTAAAACCAACCCCATAATCAAACAGGTATGCTGCCTTTAATTGTAGCATGAAAATTGTAGGTAGACTTTCGTTCATATGGACTAGGGCTTATTTGAGGCGTACTTTTAACTAGAGCTGTCATCTAATCATCATTCCATGAACGACAAAAATATATTAAGTCATCAATTGAATTCAATTTTAGAGAAATTGCACCAATAAGATCATTAAGAAACATAGACGAATTATCGCCGTTTTTTTTTTTGTCTATAGAATGACAAATATATTAGGATAAAGATCATGATCTAGTGTTGCATCATATTCGGTCGTGACCCGAACCAATTATGTAGCAAAATGTCAATTTTATATCGTGCTACGCCGTTTTATCCCCGTCGAGCCAACAATAATTGGTGATGATAATATTTTACGAACGAAATTAATCTTGGTCACCGACATATCTTTGGTCTTAGAAGCTGAATTAATTGAAAGATTTGGGTCTAACTAGTTGTAAAATTTAATTACTCTTTTTATATATATATTTTGTTAGATATTTGACTTATCTATGTGTTTTTTTTTTTTTTTTTTTTTTTTTGAAAGATATCTATGTGTTTACATGGCTTGATTATTATTTATCAATAAGTAGGGTATTTATACAAAATCTAAGAACATAAGATAGGAAATAATCTTCCTAAAAGATATACTTAAATAATATCTTAACATATAATAAACATAAATATATTATTCTCCTAAGATCAATACGGAAAATATATCACACATATATTTTCCGATATTATCTCTAACATTATTAAATATAATGTAATTATCAAAGTCTAACGCATTAAAAAGATTCGAAAGGCTTAATAGATCAAATGATCAATACAAATATAATTACATTATGAAACTGAGTACGGTATTAAAATTTAAACCTAAAACAAGAACGAGTTGAAAAAGAAATTGCAACATATCTCTCTTAACAAACTGTTTGATAATGAAACGGACTTTTCGGGTCAAGTTGCTTGCACAAAGCTAAATATGTATGAAGAAGCATCCGATTTCTGGACACGGAACGATGAACATTAGACTTGGTATGCTTGCAAAAATAGGTAAGTTGATCCAAAGTGGCACACCCTATACTTTGTCCCAAAAACATAAACAACCAATTCATACGCCTCTTCTTGTTAGCTAATACAGGCGCACAACTGTTTTCACTCTTACAAAATCTACACGTCCGAAGAATAGGGTCGGTCCATTGCTTGGGTGCACGATCACGGTCACGCCATTCACCTTGCCCTTGTATAACAAACTTAACAATCTCTTGGAACTTTTCTTTAAGGTCATAGCTCACAATGTCGATTGCCTTACATATTTTACATCTTACTTCGCCGGAGATTTTATTAAATCCTTCATCTAACAGTTGTCGTAAGGTATGGACCGTGGCTCGCCGTTCTGTTGCCCAAGGGTACGGTGGTGCGATTAGCTTTTGGCGTTTGATTTTGTAAATAACTTTGGGTCGTTGATTAGACTTTGACACATCAAGTTTGGAAAATTTAAGCGAGAGAGCACGCTCGAGGATAGAATCACGTTCAACTTCCATAATTCTTAGTATACAAAGAACGTTGATGAAGAGTGCTAGAATAGAATTGTGTTTATGTGTTAATTCTCAATTTCTCATTGCCTATATATAATGCTATCAAAATAAAGACTTGGAGTCTAAGGCAACAATCTAACCATCAAAATATTTCCTAAAATTGATTCTCCAAATTATATACGTAGTATATTCTATCCTATATTCTCCAAAATCTTATCCTAAAAAGGGTTCTATATATAGCAATTTCAAGCTTCGTGAAGCATTGAGTATCTTAGAAATTTGGGCTTGTACTTGTAATTAAGGTACGAACTTAAACCAACCCAATAATTAATTGTATAATCAAACAGGTAATCTGCCTTTAATTTAATTGTAGCATGAAAATTGTAGGTAGACTTTCGTTCATATAGACTAGGGCTTATTGGAGGCATACTTTTAACCTACAAAATAATAATAATAATAAAAATAATAATAATAATAATAATAATAATAATAATAATAATCTAATATATATATATATAAATAAAGTAGGCATTTTTGGAGAGCATTCAGCGCGCCACATAAGCAAATTAAAGGTATATTTTTGACCAATTAAAACTAGAATTCTATTTTATTTTAGAATTAAAAAATTCACTTGCCACCTAAATAAAAGCGACGAATGAGATTTAAGAAATTTGCCACTTAGGTAAAAACAACGAATAATGATTTATGACGATTTAATTTATTTAAAAAACTAAAATTTATCTCTTAAAAAATCATCTTAAGATAATCTTTATAGTGTTTATGATAAGAAATAAAAATTATTATTTAATTGTAATTAAATTAAAATTTGTGATCCCTACCACTATAAATTGACGCATTCTACGTCACACATAATATCTCATATCAATAAAAAACCAAATCAAGCGAATTTTGTGTCCGTTTTAGGTCATCAATAGTTGCGTAATTCTTAATTAGTTTAATTTTTTAAATTCCATGTGTTAAATGTATATATTTGTGATTATTGCTTACATTGTGTTTATTTAAAACTTAATGATTATATGTTTATGTTTTGTTTATTGAATTTTGTTTTTACATGTAGATCTAATTAAATAAGAGAATTAAATTCAATAAAAATAATTGGAAAATCAAAGTATGAAGAGGTATTTTATCTTTATAAATCGTTTACATTTTTTAAATTTTTTATAGACCTTTTAAGTTTTTATTAATTAATTTTATGATTAAAACAATTTTTTGTGATTTTGGTAGCATAATCAAGCATTCAAATTAACTTAATTTTTATTTTTAATTGCATTGCGTTCATGCCTCAATTAAAGCCAACTTTATACAATTTCGTCCAAAATAAATTGAAAAAACATTTTAGGCCATTAGATTTTTTTCAATCGTTACAAATAAGAAGCAATATCGCACACATTGTTAGTGACAACAAAATAATGATTTAATTTTTTAAAATATTATTGTTCGGGCGATTGAGGATGATGATAAAATTCAGTGTATAGATCTAGATTTGATTTTGTACAATTAAAATTTTTAGATCAATTTCACAACAATTTTTAATTTCTCGGTTGATATACATATTGATTTATTTTATAAGACTGTAAAGATTAATTTTATATGAATTTTATTTTTGCTAACATGTTTTATTTATCCATTTTGATTACATGGAAGCGATATGGGTGTGAACGAAAGTGGTGATTTTATCTAAATAGAAGATAAATAGTATACATGATTTTATTATTTTTTTTAATATTTTTATCTTTTAAAAAACAACGAATAATGATTTAGTATTTTTATTATTTTAAAAAAATATTTTTTCATATTTAAGATTTTATCCCAATATGTAATAGATAAATTATCACATTTACAAAAAAAAAAAAAAAAAAATTGAAAGATATCATATTTACAATTATTCATATTTTTAAATTCAGTAGTCATATAATTAACAACCACAATAAAATGCAAAACAAAAATAAAAAAATAAAAATAAGTCGAATCATAAATTACATAAAAAAAAAAACCCTTTTGTAATAGGCAATAACACTTTAATTAAAATATTATGTGTTTTTTGTCTGAAATTATTAGATAGTAAAATAAATCAAATAATTAAAAAAAAATTAGAATCCATTCGAAAATATATTTTCTTGAGATTTATATATAAAAAACCGTGCATTGCACGAGCTTTCATCTAGTAATAATAATAATAATAATAATAATAATAATAATAATAATAATAATAATAATAATAATAATAACAATAATAATAATAATAATAAATAATAATAATAATAATCATAATAATAATAATAATAATAATAATAATAATAATAATAATTACAACAATAATAACAACAACAACAATAATAATAATAATAATTATTATGAAGCGGGTTAAGTATGAAGCTCGTTGTCGGACGATTGGCTATGGTTTCATTCCCTTCTCCTTTTCTTCGCTTGGGTAATTAGAGAAGGAAGTTGTTGCGTTGCTAAAGCGGATTCAGAGGGTCTTGACGGCGCAAGACATTGGGGCTCGTGCTGCAGCTCATATCTTCACTAGGGTAGGCTTTGCTATAGCTAGATGAGTGGGGGCCCAGATTGTATCTCGGCTTCCCACTAATTTATTGTAGGTTGTATGACTTTTGTGTTTGAGATATAATAATAATAATAATAATAATAATAATAATAATCAATTCTATAAATCCGTACAGGCATACAGTATTATTTTAGTTTTTATCTTTTGAATACTGATGGAAGTTTTTTTTTTTTTTTTTTTTGAGGGATACTAATGGAAGTTAATCAAATAGAAAACAACACAAATTATATACTGTCTCCAAAAAAAAATTATTTATCTATTAAATTATTATTTTTATTAATAAATAAGATATTTTTTGACATTAAATAAGTTACTTCCTCCATTTTAGAATAGATAAAGGTAGAAAGAAAAAAATAAATGGAGACCATGTGGCAAGAAAGGAATATTGAAATTTTATTAGTTAAAAAGATATATCTCTAATCATTTTGGAGTGCATAGCAGGCTAATGCACATGACCTCCTAATTTGCAGAGACCAAATGTTTAAGAAAATTTTGCGTGAAAAGACCTTTTATAATGATTTATTTGTAAGAAAGGACCTTATATTAAAAATTAAATTAAAATAAAATAAAAAATGGCAAATTGGGACATTATTTCAAAAATAAAAAATTGTGAGATGGGACCTTTTGACAAAATCCGGCCATTAACCTCGAAAACCACCTCCACCTAGCCTAAATCCCACACCAATCCCTGAAAACAACTTCCACCTCACTCATATCCTACACCGAAACCCCCGAAAACCATATCCACTAGGCCAAATCTCACCCCGACCCTTGAGGACCACGTCACCTCCACCTCGCTGAAATCCTACACAAACCCCCCGAATACCACCTCTACCTCACTGAAATTCCACACAAACCACCCCGAATACCACCTTCACCTCACTGGAATCCCACACCAACCCCCAAAAACCACCTCCGCTATGCCAAAATTCATTAAAAGGTCCTATCTTGCGATGGTTTTTTTTTAAATAAGGTCCCATCTTACTTTTTTTTTTTTTTTTTGAAATAAGGTCCCAATCTGCCACTTTTTTATATAAGATCCTTTCTAAAAAACAAGTCATTTTAAAATGTCCTTTTTCGCAAATTTTCCAATATTTTACAAAAACTTTTGTAAACCAGTTATAATATCATTTTAAAGAAAGAGCAAAGAAACTAAGTTTAAAAAATAAATTAATTAAGAATCTGAAATCCTAATTAGCATGGGCACTTCTCTCGATAGGCAAGCTTCGTGCCATGCACAAATTTGCACTCTTTGTTATAGATTACCAATCGTGGGGGTTAAGGATTGTTGGGGTGGGCTGTTTTTTATTTTTATTTTTTTTCTTATTTTTTTATTTATGTTTTTTGACTAATTACTTAGTGACATGTGTTACTTAAATAAAAAGAAAAAAGGTTTACCCAATGTACAGGCCAGGTTAACGGTCATAAGTGACTAATAAAAGAAGATGCCTTTTAAAGGTGGGATTATTAAATAATAATCCAAAGATGGGATTATTAAATAATAATCCAAAGGTGGGATTATTAATAGCAAACCGGACAAAGGTAGGATTATTAGAATCAATTTTTCCAAAAAAAAAAAAAAAAAAAAAAAAAAAAAAAAAACTATATATTTAAATATACAAAATAATTTGATCCAAAATCTATTTCTTATTTTATCCCAATCAATCAACATAAAATATTATTCAAGCTTTCTTTTATTTGGTACCTTGACGACATTTTTTTTTTTTTGGCAAAGACGGCATATTTATTTTCAAGGTTATGTTGTACGTAACAAATAAGCATTAAACGCCTCTCCTTATTTGGTTTTCCGTATTAGTTTAACAATGCATAGCAAAATTACGCGCTAATTAGTGTAATTAATTAATGAATATATTTTAATTATTACTAATACATAATTTCCTGTTTTGGCTTTTTATTCATAGCCTTTAAAGTTGTGTTTAGCATTTTTGTTAGTTTTATTTGGGTAATGATATATGCAACCCTTATAACTTTATAAGTATTTAATGTACTTCCTTTTTTTAATAATTAGTTGGGAACTTTATCTACAATTCACGAGCAAATCGGTGTAATTAATTGTTATTGATTGTCTATTATGTACACTTTTAGCTTATCTTTTTCCTTATTATTTCGCATTTGATAATTTTCATTCACCAATTAAGTTAGGTTAAACGGAAATTTCACCAAATGCCCCTAAGTTATTTTTTTATTCACCATAAAATTCACCATATGCCCCTGAGTTTACCAAAATTGTTACAAAATACCCAAATGGCTAATGGACATTAACTTCGTTAGTCATTTAGGCTTATTTTGCCACGTGGCAGCTCTTGATTGGCTGCCATTTATGTTATTTTAATTTTAAAATAAATATTTAATTAATTATAAAAAAACAAATAAAACAAACAAAAAAATAAAACCCATTAAGCACCAGCCCAGTCCCCAGCCGCCACCCTGTACCTGCCATCGCGGATTTTTCCTGAACCCCCGCGTCGGCGCCACCGCCAATCCGACACCCCATCAGCCGGAATCCTTCAACCACCGATTCCCCAAACCTAAAATCGCCCCTCCTTTCTATTTCAAAAATCCCTCCCCTCCCCATCGTCGGCACCCAAACTCCCATCCCAACCTCGAGCCGGCGAACCCAAACCGCCACTTCCATTGCCACCTCCTGAGGGTGTTCAGATTCGGGTACCCAAAACAGCGGGTACCCGCTCTTTCGGTTCAGTGAAAATTCAGCCCATGCCCCGACCCGATAAGCTCGAGTACCCTATATTTAACAGTCATCTGCTGCATTGTTTTAAAAAAAAAAAAAAATTTAAAATACCCAATTATGAATCTGTTGTAAATAATGCCTACCACAAAACCAACTATAAACTAAAATAACTAGCTATATCAAATAAAATTGAGATTATTTTGTATAATGTACAAAAAAAAAAAAAAATAAAAAAAAAATAAAAAAAAAAAAAAACACTTGAATTACAAGTATAGAATATACTCAAATAAAAGAAGGAAAAAAGAGTATACAGTACTTAAGTCAAGTGAATAACAATCACATGAACAAATCCTAATTCATGAACAAGAATAATTACATAAAAACTGAACAAGAGTAAGGCCACATTCTCTTCACCTTAATTTTGCTGAACTGAAATTATTTTTACTGAACTGAAATTATTTTTGCTGAACTTAAATTAATTTTACTGTACATAAATTAATTTTACTGAACTGAAATGATTTTTGCTAAACTGAAATTATTTTTACCTGATCTTCTATTATATCTCTTCTTTAAGAAAAATGAACTGAACTTATTTTACTAAACTGAAATTATTTTTACTGAACTGAAATTAATTTTACTGAACTTAACTTATTTTTACTGAACTAAAATTATTTTTACTTATTATTATTTTTTTAAGGTGAAGAGAACAGGACCTAATTATCAAAAAATTTAAAATACCCAAGCAAGCTTGTACGTTGGTGGAGATCGATCCTCTAGGCCATGAAATAGAGGAGTGAAGTGAGAATAAATGCAACTGATTAGAAGGAGAGGAAAATAGTGCGGTGAAGCTAAGGGACAACAACAATGACGACGAAGTTGCGGTACGGTGTCGGTGTGTGGACGTATGAGCAACAACGACAGAGGGATGGGCTCTCGGGTGGTCTGAGGTAGAGTGGTTGTTTGCAATGGACTGAGGATTCTCAAATCTAGAGAGGAGAAGGAGAGAGAGAGGAGAAAAGCTATGTATGCGGCTAATGATTCTATGATAGAATGAGTAAACCCTTGAATATTTTCAAGAAAAAAAAAATTAAACCTACCGGTCATTTAATGGGTACCCGTGGCAGTCAAAGTGCGGCCCATTACCCGACCCGATTATTGAACTTTTAACAGGTCGGGTACCCGACCCTCAAGAAATAAAAAATATCAAAAATTAGCATTCGGGTAGTTTGTGGGTCTTCGGGTGGTCAAGCGGATCAGGTTTTTTTGAACACCCCTACCACCTCCAATTTCCTGAACCACCTCAATGAAACCCCAAAATCAAAACCCTAGATTTTAATTTTTAGGGTTTCAATTTTTGGGTTTAACAACTACGGGCCGGTGGTTTTCGGCTAAGGTAGGCGGCGGAGACATCGGGGATGAGACTTGGGCTGCCGGCAAACGGGTTTTGAGATGGTTGTTAATTTGATGTTTCGCTAAGGTGTAAAGGGGTTTTTGTGGTTCAACGAGAAGGAGGGCCGGAGGGGGTATGGTGGTTTGGGAACAAGCGAGTTACTAGCGTAGGGCTAAAGGTAAGCCGTCGGCGGCCCGGTGAGGAGGTGACGGTGAGGCTAGGTTGGGCGTCGCGTTTCGGTTTTTTGGAGATGGCTGGGCTAAGGTAGCTCGTCGGTGGTGGTTATAGGTGGTGTTTTGTTTTGTTTTTTTTTTTTGAAAATTTTTTAAGCTATTTTTATAAGATTTAATTAATTAATTTAAATAATAACCAATAACATGCTTCCATATGGCATAATTAACCCTAATGACAAACAGACTTAATTGTTGTCAGTCATTAAGGGGGTTAAAAGATATATGATGAATTTGTTGACATTTTTGTTAAACTCAAGGGTATATGATGAATTTGAAAATTTTCATAGGTGTATGGTGAATAAAAAATTAATTCAAGGGCATTTGGTGAAATATCCGTAGGTTAAAAGATATATACTCATGATTTTTTTGCTATAAATAATCATTGGTTAGATATATAAGACTTTAAGTTAATAAATATATATTGATGAAACAAACATTTTGCGTATAATCTCTAATCAAATTTTTTAAACATATTTATTTTTTTAAAAAAAATACTAAAGACATAGGCCAGAAGATAATACGTGTCCTTTTTTGTGTGTCTTTAGTATATAGTTATTGATGGATGATTACGTACTTTGTTAGTTTGTTACATGAGTAGTACAATTTATTATTTTCCATTCATTTGTCGAATTGAATTACCTACGTCCGTTCCCCATTTTCGTTTAGACCTTGTCTCATGTTTCCAGTTTTCCACCTTGCTACAACGAACCTAGCCTAAAACTTGGGCATAAACCATATAGAAGTAAAAATCTTAAACATTATTGCATTGTTGCCATGGTAAAACCGCTTGACTTTTCTAGATACTATGTCAAACACACCCATATGCCATATCCTTTCCACGGGGTATTGTATCTAGGTCATAATAACCTCTCATCATCATGTTAAGCCAATACTCCTTACAATCATCACTAAAGTAAATAGCATTATGCTGATAATTCGGGATGGAGCTTTGATTTATGACACACTCACGGCAGAGTTATTACCAACAAATACCATATATTCACCCAAATCTTCAACATTAGTACAACAACAATTCTCATTTCTACTATGATCAAGCTTATAAACCTTAAAATTGCGAGTGTAATAGTATGTTGTTTCATATTCGTCATGAATCTCATGATCTAAGTAAAATCTATCTATTAAATCATCAACTTTATATCGTATTACTACTAACACATCACCATCTAACTCAACCATATGGCATTCTTCAACGTAACTCAAATGTTACCCCAACACATTTAAACAAGGGTTATATTTATTATTAATTGTGCCAAGATCACAATATGTTAGGTATCCATTTCGATGCAAGATCAACACCTTCCAAGACATAACATCAGTTACATAAGGCAATTTATCGCGGCTTGTTGATATAACCTTTGTCCATGCTTTATCTCCAGGCCGAGCCAACGACAACATGTTGATTTGGAAGAAAATTATTTATTCTTATTTTCTTTTGAGTTTGTTTGGATCACTTTTTGATTTTTTTTTTTTTTTTTTTTTTTTTGGGGTTTATTTTAATTTATTTTTTGGGGTTTCTTTTCAGTTGAAAATTTTAAAAGCTATATACAGATGTACTAAAAGTCGCTCAGAAACTCTAATTCTAGATCACACCAAAAAATTCAAATTTTTTTAAGGTGTTGGAAATTGAAGTAGTATTGTTTTATCAACACAACCACAAAATTATATGGCGATAAAAGGATTTTAAGATGATGTTCATCTTTTTTATGTTCACTAATTGTATGCTCTATGCTAATATTGGTTAAATTTTGTTAATTAGGAGTTTCGAACATTTTTTTGATGAGTGATTTTTTATTTTGTAGAACTTTATAAAAAAAATCTCGTGCTTGTGAATTTTTTATGTCAAAGATTTTCTACGACCCAAACAAATCTTGTGCTCGTGATGTGCTTATACTTGTGCTTGTGCTCGGCTAATAGTAACCAAGGTATGGTTGGCATCCACCTTCGGTTTTTCGCTTAACCATTATGAAAAATCATTCCATTATGAAAAATCATTCCATCATGAAATACAACCAATTCAATTTATTAAGTCCTCAATTTATCGAATCCAATTTCATGACAATGGCACCAAAAAGATCATTAGCAACATAGACCAATAATCCGCAGTCTAAAATACAACCAATTCAACAAATTTATTCGGGTTATAAAAAAAAAAAAAAAAAAAAAAAAAAAAAAAAAGATCAAAATAATGAAGTCAAAGTGAAAGAACAGAATTTGGGTACAAACTAAAACCAACCCCATAATCAAACAGGTATGCTGCCTTTAATTGTAGCATGAAAATTGTAGGTAGACTTTCGTTCATATGGACTAGGGCTTATTTGAGGCGTACTTTTAACTAGAGCTGTCATCTAATCATCATTCCATGAACGACAAAAATATATTAAGTCATCAATTGAATTCAATTTTAGAGAAATTGCACCAATAAGATCATTAAGAAACATAGACGAATTATCGCCGTTTTTTTTTTTGTCTATAGAATGACAAATATATTAGGATAAAGATCATGATCTAGTGTTGCATCATATTCGGTCGTGACCCGAACCAATTATGTAGCAAAATGTCAATTTTATATCGTGCTACGCCGTTTTATCCCCGTCGAGCCAACAATAATTGGTGATGATAATATTTTACGAACGAAATTAATCTTGGTCACCGACATATCTTTGGTCTTAGAAGCTGAATTAATTGAAAGATTTGGGTCTAACTAGTTGTAAAATTTAATTACTCTTTTTATATATATATTTTGTTAGATATTTGACTTATCTATGTGTTTTTTTTTTTTTTTTTTTTTTTTTGAAAGATATCTATGTGTTTACATGGCTTGATTATTATTTATCAATAAGTAGTGTATTTATACAAAACCTAAGAACATAAGATAGGAAATAATCTTCCTAAAAGATATACTTAAATAATATCTTAACATATAATAAACATAAATATATTATTCTCCTAAGATCAATACGGAAAATATATCACACATATATTTTCCGATATTATCTCTAACATTATTAAATATAATGTAATTATCAAAGTCTAACGCATTAAAAAGATTCGAAAGGCTTAATAGATCAAATGATCAATACAAATATAATTACATTATGAAACTGAGTACGGTATTAAAATTTAAACCTAAAACAAGAACGAGTTGAAAAAGAAATTGCAACATATCTCTCTTAACAAACTGTTTGATAATGAAACGGACTTTTCGGGTCAAGTTGCTTGCACAAAGCTAAATATGTATGAAGAAGCATCCGATCTCTGGACACGGAACGATGAACATTAGACTTGGTATGCTTGCAAAAATAGGTAAGTTGATCCAAAGTGGCACACCCTATACTTTGTCCCAAAAACATAAACAACCAATTCATACGCCTCTTCTTGTTAGCTAATACAGGCGCACAACTGTTTTCACTCTTACAAAATCTACACGTCCGAAGAATAGGGTCGGTCCATTGCTTGGGTGCACGATCACGGTCACGCCATTCACCTTGCCCTTGTATAACAAACTTAACAATCTCTTGGAACTTTTCTTTAAGGTCATAGCTCACAATGTCGATTGCCTTACATATTTTACATCTTACTTCGCCGGAGATTTTATTAAATCCTTCATCTAACAGTTGTCGTAAGGTATGGACCGTGGCTCGCCGTTCTGTTGCCCAAGGGTACGGTGGTGCGATTAGCTTTTGGCGTTTGATTTTGTAAATAACTTTGGGTCGTTGATTAGACTTTGACACATCAAGTTTGGAAAATTTAAGCGAGAGAGCACGCTCGAGGATAGAATCACGTTCAACTTCCATAATTCTTAGTATACAAAGAACGTTGATGAAGAGTGCTAGAATAGAATTGTGTTTATGTGTTAATTCTCAATTTCTCATTGCCTATATATAATGCTATCAAAATAAAGACTTGGAGTCTAAGGCAACAATCTAACCATCAAAATATTTCCTAAAATTGATTCTCCAAATTATATACGTAGTATATTCTATCCTATATTCTCCAAAATCTTATCCTAAAAAGGGTTCTATATATAGCAATTTCAAGCTTCGTGAAGCATTGAGTATCTTAGAAATTTGGGCTTGTACTTGTAATTAAGGTACGAACTTAAACCAACCCAATAATTAATTGTATAATCAAACAGGTAATCTGCCTTTAATTTAAGGACATTATGTAAAAAACTACCTTATAAAATACTTTTTTTTGTGACAAACTACCTAATAAAAAAAATGTTGTAAGAAACTACCTTATAAAAAGGTAATGTTGTAAGAGACTACCATTGATCGGAAAGTCACCATTGACTTTCAAATTCCGGCGTTGACCAAATCACGTGCCAATCACGTGACTTTTAATTCACTCTTTCCCTCCTTTTTTCTTAATTGGCACGTGACATGATCAACGCCGGAAAATAAAAGTCAATGATGATTTTTCGACCAAGGGTAGTCTTTTACAACATTTATCCTTTTATAAGGTAGTTTCTTACAACATTTTTTTTATTAGGTAGTTTCTCGCAAAAAAAATGCTTTATAAGGTAGTTTTCACAAAATGTCCTTAATTTAATTGTAGCATGAAAATTGTAGATAGACTTTCGTTCATATAGACTAGGGCTTATTGGAGGCATACTTTTAACCTACAAAATAATAATAATAATAATAATAATAATAATAATAATAATAATCTAATATATATATATATATATATAGTAGGCATTTTTGGAGAGCATTCGGCGCGCCACATAAGCAAATTAAAGGTATATTTTTGACCAATTAAAACTAGAATTCTATTTTATTTTAGAATTAAAAAATTCACTTGGCACCTAAATAAAAGCGACGAATGAGATTTAAGAAATTTTTCACTTAGGTAAAAACAACGAATAATGATTTTTTAGATATAGGATTTAGATCTACCATTATAAGATAAATTTTGATGGTGTTTGTGATAGTAAATAAAAATTATTCTTTATTTATAATTAAATCAAAATTTGTGATATTTATCACTATAAATTGACGCATCATACTCCATCAAAAAAATTTGATATCAATACAAAACAACATCAAATGAATTTTGTGTCAGTTTTATTAGGTCATTAATGAATGGGTTATTTTTTAGCTTAATTTTTAAAACGGAAATTTCATGAAATGCCCCTGAGTTATTTTTTTATTCACCAAATACCCATCAAAACTTTCAAATTCACCAAATACTCCTGAGTTTAAAAAAATTTCACCAAATGCTCTTAATGACTAACGGCGGTTAACACCGTTAGTCATTAATGACTAATACGCCACGCGGCAGCATCCAATTGGTTGTTGTAATATAAATAAATAAATTATTAAAAAAAACTTTAAAAAAAAAACTTAATTTTTTTTAAAAAAAAATACCCCCCACCGGCCACCACCCCCTAAACCCACCCCCGCCCCACCACCCCTACAGACGGCGCCGGCGCCGGCCGCCATCTCCCAGCCGGAACCGGCCGCCGGCGACGCCAGCCCCCCACCCTCAACCCCCCTCCCCTACCCCCAACCCCCTCTCCCTCCGTTTCCCCTCCCCTTAAACCCCTCCCCATCCCTCGAAACCCCCCCCCCCCGCGCGGCCGGTGTCCAAACCCCCTCCCCGGCGCCGGCGAACCTTTTTCGCCCCACCCCCCGCCATCCCCACCCCCTTTCCCCCCTAAACCACCATTTTAAAAACCAAAAAACCCCCAAATCGAAACCCTAGATTTCGATTTGGGGTTTTTTCGATTAAAGGGTTTTTTGGTTTTTTGGGTGGTGGTTTAGGAGGGAAAGGGGGTGGGGCGAAATTGGTTTGCCGGCGCCGGGTGGGGGTTTGGGCGCCGGCCGTGAAGGGAGGGGGCTTTTTCGAGGTAAGGGAAGGGTTTAAGGGGAGGGGAAACGGAGGGAGAAGGGGCTGGGGGTAGGGGAGGGGGTGTCGGAGGGTGGGGGCTACCGTCGCCGGCGAAAATGGACCACCGGCGCAGGGTCTGGGGGTGGTGGCCGGTGGTCAGCCGTTGGGGGTGGGGTGGGTCTTGGGTGGTTGGGGTAATTTTTTTTTTTATAATTTTTTTTCTATTTTAAAAGTTTTTTTTATTTATTTTTAAAGTTTTTTTAATAATTAATTAATTAATATTACAACAACCACTTAGAAGCTGCCACGTGGCATAATAGTCATTAATGACTAACGGTGTTAGCCGCCGTTAGTCATTAAGGGCATTTGATGACATTTTTTTAAACTCAGGAGTATTTGGTGAATTTGAAAGTTTTGATGGGTATTTGGTGAATAAAAAAATAACTCAGGGGCATTTCATGAAATTTCCGTTTTTAAAATTCATGTTTAAATGTATATTTGTGATTATTGTTTACATTGTGCTTATTTGGAATACTTATAATTAAATGTGTAATTACAAAAATTATTTTTTGTGTGATTTTTTTTATATAAAATCATGGGATATAAAAATTATCTTATAAAATAAATGGTTTTATCTAAATATTCGATTAATCTAATATCAAATCTAATATATATAAATAAAGCAAAAAAATTTTGGGAGCATTTGGCGCGCCACATAAGCAAAGGTCTTATTTCGACCAATTAAAAATTAGATTTCTATTTTATTTTAGATTTTAAAATTCACTTGCCATCTAAGTAAAACTGACGAATGAGATTTAAGAATTTTGCCACATTGATATAAATAAATGAATAGTGATTTATTTTTGAAAATTATCTTTTTTAAAAAAAAATTAAAATCATCTTTTGTTATTTTTTTTTTGGAGAAAACTAAAAATCAACTTTAGATATAAGGATTTAAATAAATTTTTTTTTAAAACATAGGATTAAATAATTTAAAAAGAACTCATGAATAAGTTATATTTTGATATTAGAGTTGAAATTATCAATTAAATAATATTTCATGTATACTTATAACAAAAAAATTTAAGTTTTATCAAAAAAAAAAAATTAAAGATTGAAAGATAATAAACATAAACTACATTCAAGTTAAAAATTGTGAGAAATAAAATGTTCAATTATCATATTTAAAAAGTTATAAAATACAATAATGATGGTGATAAAATTAAATTTATATAAGAAAGATAATTTCAAGTTAAAAAAGTAAAATTGTAATAAAAATCATGTTCAATTACTATAAAAAAATTTCAATTTTAGATTAGATAAAATAATAATGTAATAAGAAAAGTGATATTCTTTTTTTTTTTTAAAAAAAAAGTGATATAAAAAATTTAAATTAAAAATAATCTAATAAAAAAATATAAACTACGTTCTATAAAAAAAATAGTAAAAAAATAAAAATAAAATATAAATTCAATTTTGGATTAGCTAAAAAAACTAATAAATCATTAAAATAAAAAATAATCCTTTCTTTTTATCTTGCAAATAAGAAAAAGTATGCGCTTATCATTTATCATTTATTCTATTAACAAATAAAATATATTATATTAACAAAATTTATCATATTCAATGCTAATAATTTATCAGTACTTTAAATTTAGAAAAAACATAAAATTTTATGGGAATCCCAAGTACCAACAATATTTATATGCAAAGAAGCGTATTTCAGAAGTTAAAACAACATAAAATTCTTGGTTAGAACTCAATAACGGACACAATCAGTGATTCATTATATTTTATTTTAGTATTATAAGATTTGATATTGCCACTTAACTAACATAAACCGATAAGGTCATATTATAAATTACTATCATTAAAATATAATATGGTTTAAGTAAGAAAATTATCTTTTCTTGAGATACATCAACAGATAAAGCCACATTTTTACATAAAAATAATAAAAATTATCCTATTTGATAGACAATAGTAATTAAATTATACACCCTATTGTTTAACTAAGAAAGATAACTTTTCTTGAGATTTATATATGAAAAAAACACATGTAAAAAAATGTATGAAAAAACCGTGCATCGCACGAGCTTTCATCTAGTAATAATAATAATAATCAATTCTATAAATCCGTACAGGCATACAGTATTATTTTAGTTTTTATCTTTTGAATACTGATGGAAGTTTTTTTTTTTTTTTTTTTGAGGGATACTAATGGAAGTTAATCAAATAGAAAACAACACAAATTATATACTGTCTCCAAAAAAAAATTATTTATCTATTAAATTATTATTTTTATTAATAAATAAGATATTTTTTGACATTAAATAAGTTACTTCCTCCATTTTAGAATAGATAAAGGTAGAAAGAAAAAAAATAAATGGAGACCATGTGGCAGGAAAGGAATATTGAAATTTTATTAGTTAAAAAGAAATATCTCTAATCATTTTGGAGTGCATAGCAGGCTAATGCACATGACCTCCTAATTTGCAGAGACCAAATGTTTAAGAAAATTTTGCGTGAAAAGACCTTTTATAATGATTTATCTGTAAGAAAGGACCTTATATTAAAAATTAAATTAAAATAACTATAAAATGGCAAATTGGGACATTATTTCAAAAAAAAATTTGTGAGATGGGACCTTTTGACAAAATTCGGCCATTGACCTCGAAAACCACTTCCAACTAGCCTAAATCCCACACCAATCCCCGAAAACAATTTCCACCTCACTCATATCCCACACCGAAACCCCCGAAAACCATATTAACCAGCCCAAATCTCACCCCGGCCCTCGAAGACCACGTCACCTCCACCTCGTTGAAATCCTACACAAACCCCCCGAATACCACCTTACTGAAATTCCACACAAACCCCCCCGAATACCACCTTCACGTCACTGAAATCCTACACCAATTAACCCCTAAAAACCACCTACGCCATGCCAAAATTCATTAAAAGGTCCTATCGTGCAATAATTTTTTTTTAAATAAGGTCCCATCTCACAATTTTTTGAAGTAAGGTCCCAATCTGCCAGTTTTTATATAAGGTCCTTTCTCAGAAACAAGTCATTTTAAAATGTAATTTAAAGAGTCATACAAAGAACGTTGTTGAAGGTTGCTAGAATATAATTGTGTTTATGTGTTAATTTTCAATTTCTTGATGCCTATATATAAAAGCTATCAAAACAAAGACTTGGAGTCTAAGGCAACAATCTTACCATCAATATATTTCCTAAAATAGATTCTCTGAATTATATATATTCTCCCAAATTCTATCCTAATAAAGAGATTTTTATAGCAATTTTAAACTTCGTGAAGTATTGAGTATCTCAAAATTTGGGATTGTAACTGCATTATATACATGAATCTTTCTTAAATTTACGTTTTAAATTACTTTTATAGATAAATAAGATACTTTTTGATAGAAATACCTCCTAATTTGCAGAGACCAAATATTTAACAAAAATTTTTGTATACATTTGTGATAGAATATTTGCAAATATATTCAGTTGACTTTTTATACGAAAGATTAATCAATGTAAAGGCAACGATCATATTCTTTCATGGTCGTATCAGTAGGGTTTCGATCCTAATTTTCCTTCCTCCTCTTCTCACTGCCCATCTCCTTCCTCTTCCTCTATTTTTCTTTCAACCCTCCGCTACAACATTCCATGGCTGAATCACCCAAATATCATCCTGCTTTTGCTACCACCAACGTGAAGTCTCTTATTCCGATCACTTTCGAGGCCGCCGGAATGTACCACTCTTGGCCTGCCCTTTTCAAGGTGCTATGTAGGGTTCATGACCTTACATATCACATCATTCCTCCTACGAAGGCGACGGAACTTGCTGCATATAAACAATCTAAGAAGGCAGACTTGGCTTTTTGGAAACGACTAGATGACGCGGTCCTTAATTCGATATACGGTTTCGTTTCTCATGATCTTCTCACTGCCATCCTTCTCAAGGATGACACCGCTCAGGGTGCTTGGGCTCGCCTAGAGTCTATGTTCAAGGACAATAAAGCATCCCGGGCTTCTCATCTCGAACAAGAACTTGCTGACCTTGATTTCCAAAATTTCTCTTAAATTGATGGCTATTGTAATCACATCAAATCCCTTGTCGATCGTCTTGCGGATGTTGATACTCTGATTCCCGATACCCGTCTAATTCTCAAGCTAACCGTCGGCCTTCCCGAGGCGTATGCAGGCACGGTGGATTTCATCCAAAATCAAGAGCCACTGCCTCCATTTGAAAGTTGTCGATCTCGTCTGAAATTAGCCGAGCGAATTATTAAAAATTGTTTGGCTAAGGAAGGTGGCTCCTCCAACCGTCCAACTACTACCTTGGTCTCCACCACTGGTGGTAATTAGGCATCGGAGTCCTCTACTTCACGAACCAACTCTAAGAACGACAAGCAAAAACAAAACAATTCAAATAAGATTGCTCGCAATACTGGTAGCCCGGCCCAACAGCAGTCCGGTTCGGTAAATGAGCCTCAGTGGCCATTTCAGCAAGGTCCATATAATTGGCCTGGTTAATGGAAACCGTGGACAGCACAGTGGCCCAATCCAACGTAGCCTTACCCAGCCTCATCTTGGGCTTCTAGGCCTTCTGCTCCCACCACCAATTCCAGGTCAAGTGGGCCTGGTATGTATTTTGGTCTAGCACCCTCAGGCGTACAATGATGTCAACCCATCTCCAACCGACATTGAAGCGGCAATGCACATTCTTGTTAATTTGGGTAAACCGGATAGCAACTACTACATGGTAAGGATGTTAATTTTATATGGATATCCAGTAACCCGATCCACCCGATATAAATAAATGGACAAAAACCCGAATTAAATGGATGAGGGGTGGATGATGAATGAAGCGGGTGACGGATCAGATCGGATTCGGGTGGAGCTCCAAGCCATCCGTCACCCGATATATCATTCGCTTACCATCCATCCGTCATCCACCCATATATATATATTTTAAAAAAAAAATAAACTAATGAGTTAACCTTTCACGTTCATAGCTAAACCCAGAGATAATAGCAGTGTATAATCTATATATTGCTCATGCAAATCAATTTCCCATGAACAAAATACAAGTTCCACTACATAAATCAAACATCTAATTTCAAATCATCTGCTCTTCTCTGTCCCCTTTAATTGATATCAAAGTATCAACCTTGCCTCTGCCAGCCACTTGCTAGGGACGATTAAGTGCTTGCACAAGTTTAAGAAAGTAATAGTTGGTGAAGGAGAGTGAAGGACCAAAGACATTGATGAATACAGATAATTAATTTAATGTTATATGTCATTTTTACCTTTTTTATTATAATTTTTAAGAGAAGCTAAATTTATTATTGTATCACCCGTTTCGCAACTGATCCACCCGTTTCATCCGCGGATGACGGGTTGATCGGATACGGATGACGGGTTAGGCGGATGATGGGTGGATCGGATGGAGCTGATGGATGCGGGTGAAGCTCCATTTAATCCGAATCCGATCCATTGCCATCCCTACTACATGGACACCGGTGCCATGGCTCATATTACCGCGGATCAAGGTATTCTCTCTTCCTATGTCAATTCGATCATTAAAAATAATAACATTGTTGTTGGTAATGGTTATTTAATTCCGATTATTGGTCATGGTAGCACTACTTTACCTCACCCATACCCTCCCTTCACTCTAAATAATGTTTTGCATGCTCCTAAATTAATAAAGAACTTGATCTCAGTCCGTAAATTTACCACAGATAACAAGGATTCCATTGCTTTTGATCCTTACGGTTAATCTGTGTATGACTTACAGATGGGGGCCCATCTAATGAGATGTGACACGACCAGTGACCTCTATCCCATTTTTTCAAACAGTCAAGCCAACTCTTCCGTCAATCAATCCAATTTTACTGTTCTTTTACCAGATCTTTGGCATAGGCGCTTAGGACATCCTGGAGATGTCGTTCTTAGATCTTTAAGTAGTCAAAAATTTATTGATTGTAATAAGGCTTGTAACTCTTATTTTTCTTCTTGTCCTCTTGGAAAACTCTCTAAATTTCCGTTTAATGATTCTATGTCACAAGCTACTTTTCCCTTTGATATTATCCAAGGTGATTTATGGACTACTCCTGTTACTAGTTCTTCTGGTCTGTTATTATCTATTGTTGATTGATGACTACAATAAATTTTTATGGACTCATCCAATCGCAAAGAAATCCCAAGTCAAACACATTTTTCAATCTTTTTCATAAGATAGTCCAAACTCAATTTAAATGTAACATTAAGACTTTTCAATGTGATAATGGCACTGAATATGTTAATGGTACTCTTACAGAATTCTTTAACAACCATGGCATGCTTTATTGTCTCTTTTGTCCTCATACTTCACCTCAAAATGGAAAAGCGAAACGTCACATACAATCAATTAACAACATCATTAGAACTCTTCTTGTTCATGCTTCTTTGCCTCTCTCGTTTTGGCATCATGCTTTAAAAATGGCCACCTATCTTCTTAACATTCTTCCAACCAAGGTCTTAGGTTATAAATCTCCAACTCAAATTTTATACCAACGTGATCCAATATATTCGGAATCACGTCCCCTTGTGTCTATCTTGGTCTTACGCCAAGTCACCGAGGTTCAAAGTGCTATGATATATCAAATGGCAAAATCATAATTTGTCGGCATGTGAAATTCATAGAAAACGAATTTCCGTTTTCAAAGGTTCACAAACCACAAATGACTGATTACGATTTTTTGGATATTAATCTAACAAATCATCTCCCCCATTTGCATGCACAGCAACCTCAAGCCCAGCCCACTGTCTCTCTAGTGAGCCTCCCCCTTTCTCCGTCTGGGGCCCTCTCCTTCCAGCCCAATCACTCCTTCTTCTGCAGGTACTGTCACGGCCCAGTCCAATAGCCCCCAGCAGCCCGCCCCAATCTTCACTCCTCACCTTGGGCCGCCACTTTTGGACAGCCCACCCATCACTTACTCACGAAGTGATGGTCACTCCCCACAGCAGAGCCCACCTGCTACTGCCAACGGCAATGCTGCCTCCTCGCCACAGCCGAGCCCACACCCAACGACTACCCCACTCCGCACCTCCACCACCACCACATAGACTAGCCGGCCACCCACCAAATGACCACCCGTGCCAAAGATGGCATTATAAAACCTAACCCGAAGTACTTTTCCAACCTAAACACGATGACCACAACCATCTCTCCTATACCAAAGGACTCGGTTAGTGCTATTCGTGACCCTAATTGGAAAAATGCAATGTTAGACGAATATAATGCTCTTATTGATAATCATACATGGGATTTGGTTCCTCGACCTCCTAATGTGAATGTAATTCGGTACTCCTATACTCGCAACATTTATCTTTTATGCATTCGTAAAATATAGTCAAGCTAAAATAATACATAGCTATACATAAAATATATATATAGTCAAATTGTGACGATCAAGCATCTACAATATCATACATATTACTATACAAGTAGAAGATTAGAGAGAATAATTGACATGGATTAAACAGATCACCTAAATATTCATACGAAGTTCAAATTGTATTAATACATTCACTCATAAATAATCAATACAAGTTAGGAAAATTATAACATATTGCATCAAAAACATTCATACAAGTGTCGCTAAATTATTCTAGATAGTACATGGATAATAGTCATCCACTTATACATCTATATCATAACAGGTCGTAATTATCGCATATCAAAGGTAATTAAATTGTCAACTTATGCACACATAATGAGCTATTCCAAAAGAAGCCAATTGATTATGATCAACTATTTACGGTAATCAACAAGAAGTGGGATTTAAATTGTATGTCTAATGCACATATTCCAACGGTCTACAAGATTAAATTCATAATTAGCAATGTGCAATGATTTATGTTTTTAGCAACACTAGTTTTCGACTTCCGCGCGCGATGCACGCTCTCCATTTGGCGAATCGGAGTAGCTTTGTTTTGCATTTAACGTAAATGTGTAATTAATTTGTTGTATTTTGACATAGTATTTGTTGCATCCACAAATATAAAGATATTGTTATATATAGATCGATAATGTTGTTGTTATTTATGTAACAATAATTTTCTAATGTGAATGTTATTTATGGGGCGTTTTCCCTTTCTTTTTATCGTCTCTTCCTGTTTATGTAGCCCTTGTTTCTCTACCTCCTTTTCCCTTTCTCTCGTTCTCCCCTTCCTCTCCCCCTCTATCTTAAGTAACCACTGACCGACTAACCCTGGACTGAGTAATTCTTCAAGTAACCCCTGAATGAACCCTCAGGTAACCGCTGATTAAGTAACCCCTGATCGAACTCTTTAAGTAACCCTGACCGAATTACTCAAGTAACCCCTGACTGAACTCCTTAAATAACCCCTGACCGAGTAACTCGAGTAACCCCTGACCGAGTAACTCGAGTAACCCCTGACTGAGTAACTTCTCGAGTAACCTTTGACCGAGTAATTCGAGTAACCCCTGATCGAGTAATTCCTCAAGTAACCCTTAACCGAGTAATTCCTCAAGTAACCCTTAACCGAGTGAACCTCTCGAGTAACCCTTAACCGAGTGAACCTCTCGAGTAAACCCTATCGGAACCCCACAATAACTCCTAACCGAGTAACTCGAGTAACCCCTGACTGCATAACTCGGATAACCCCTAACATAATAACTCGGATAACCCCTCCCACACGGTGTGGCTTGCTGCACCAAAAAGTTGTTGTTTGATAATATATGTTGTGACAAAATCGAGTTCAAATAAGTGAGAAAAACAAAATAAAACAATTATTGAAAATTATAAATAGCACTTACTCCCTCTCTCTCTTTCTCCCTCGAGCCTTCTCCTTCGTTCTTTATTATTATATCATATATTCTTTCTGTGTCCTTTTCTCTCGGTCTGATTCCCTATTTATCACTATCTTTATTTCTCTTCCAACCCCCTTGCATTTCTACAGTCCCTATTTTTTTTCAGCCTCTCGCTATCTCATCCTCCTTCCTTCATAACCCATATTTCTATCCCTCCCATGTTTTCTAACTTTATTTTTTTCTCCCGGCCTTTATCCCTTCTTCTAGCCTACCCCTTATATCTTTTGAACAGGTATCTCTATCTTTCAGCCTACTGTAGGGAATATTTCAAGCATTATGATCCCAAACTTGAACCCCACTGTACACTTAAGTATGGTGGCGTTCCAAAGGGAAAGAAAAGAGAGCAAAAGAGTCGCCAACAAGTTTTAGGAACTTGTAAACCCAAAAGACAATCCAAAGGACCATCAACTCCATAAGGTCTTGAACCAAACAGGGCTCAGGGATGAGGGTACGAATTCAATCTACAAAAGAAAGGACCCGGCCTATAAAATAGGCCTCTACTTTGTTCTGCTCGTATTCATGTGCGCTTTTCGAATAACATACAAACATTATATTAAACCTACCATGTTTGATCTATGTTGGTTGAATATTAATGCACAAATAAATCTATTATTGGCGATCACTTGAGTTAAAATCATATTAGCCTAAACAAGATTATTAATTATCTTATTAAGCGTGATTTCAAGTACAAATTCCCTTTAACAATTATAAAAGAGGTGATCAACCAATAACAATAAAATAATAATATCAAGCAACATAAATAATAATCATAATCATGTTAAGGCATGATAAAGCTTAATAATAATAGCAAGATCCTAGGCATGATACTAACAAAATTAATAACAAATCCTAGCATGTCACTAAACAATAAAGATCAAAGCTTTAAACCTAACATGGTACTAACATGCTATTAGAAAGAGTAAAGGCACCCTAAACATGATACTAGAAAGCATTAAATAACATCCTAACATGATACTAGGAAGCATTAAAACAATAATAAACATGCTTTCTACATTGAAAGAGAGTAATAAGATTACATACTTTGAAGCCTCGTACCTCTTTCTAATAACAAAATACACAAGTTAGTAAACTTCAATGAAAATAATAAAGAACAATTAAACAATCAAATTAAATAAAGTTTTGACTAGTTTTGGACCAAACTCTCAGAAATTATCAAACCTTGCACGTCTAGGGCGAAGGCAACTTCGAACTTGGCTAAGAGATTCTAAGTCTTGTGAATGCGGAATTGTGTTTTGTAAAAAGGTTGGTTTAGAAGAGAGAGAGAGACTAAGAATTAAGTAATTCTTGATGAGAGTTGATGAATAAAAACGGAGGTTTGAGACCCTATTTATAAGGAAAATAGTCCGAAAAAGTATGGAATTTGATAAGGAATAAAACTACACGTTGTCGCCAGGAATTCACTCTGTCGCGACGCGACAGGGTTTGTCGCGAGGCGACAAGGTCTGCCGCAAAGCGACAGCCTTGTCGTTTGGCGACAACCTGGTTTAAGCGCGTTTTTCCACGCGGAATCCGATCTTTAATCAACTTGATCTACGGAATCCGTACAGAAGATAAAAAACGTATTTTAAAGATAATAATAATAATAATAATAATAATAATAATAATAATAATAATAATAATAATAATAATAATAATAATAATAATAATAATAATAATAATAATAATAATAATAATAATGATATTAAAATAATAATATTTTATTCCAAATAAAAAGTCCATTTTAAAATAAATAATTATTAAATCTAATAATATTAGAATTAAAAAGAACCTTCTTGAAACTTCTAGAAAATTATAATTAATCCTAATAATTTTAGGAATAATAATTAACATTGGGCCCTCCTCTAGATCATTGGGTCGTATGTAAATAATTAACCGGGCCCAGTTTAGCATTTTGGCCATAACTTCCTCATTATTCATCGGAATTGGGCTTATAATATATCGTTGGAAAGATCTCTTCGAACGCCATCCAACTACACTATTATTGGACCTTAATTACGGACCAAACTAAACAAGTTTGGCTATTTTTAAATAAACAGAGCTATTTTCGAAAACAGAGAGAATAGAATTTTTAATAAAACTAAACCGCGCAACACTTGACTTTCAAACACTTTCACCTCATTCGATTATGGTTCGACGTGAAAGGCATTCATCACTGGGTTTGGTTTTAGGGAGACACAAATGGGTGTCTACACCTGCCCTATCTTTTAGTCCCTCTTTGTCTCTCTCTTCAAACCCTTCACTTTCCTAGTTCCCTTTCTCTCTCTCAATGATTCTCTATATTTTGCCCCTTGTCTCTCTACTTCCTTATCCCTTTCTCTTCTCCCCTTCCTCTCCTCCTCTATCTTAAGTAACCCATGACCGACTAACCCCGGACTGAGTAATTCCTCAAGTAACCTCTGAATTAACCCTCAAGTAGTAACCCTTGACCGAACTCATTAAATAACCCTTTACCATGTAACTCGAGTGACCCCTGACCGAGTAACTCGAGTAACCCAAACCCTTGATCGAGTAATTCGAGTAACCCCTGATCGAGTAAGACCTCAAGTAACCCTTAACCGAGTGAACCTCTCGAGTAACCCCTATCTGAACCCCACAAGTAACCCCTGACCGAGTAACTCGAGTAACCCCTGACTGCATAACTCGGATAACCCCTAACAACATAGCTCGGGTAACCCCTGCTACACGGTGTGGCTTACAACACAAAAAATCTTGTTTTATAATATATATTGTGACAAAATCGAGTTCAAATAAGTGAGAAAAAATAAAACAATAATCGAAAATTATATGTCGCACTTACTCTCCCTCTCTCTCTCTCCCTCGAGCCTTCTCCTTCGTTCTTTATTAGTATATCATATACTCTTTCTCTGTTCTTTTCTCTCAGTGCTCTTCTCTATTTATCACTCTCTTTATTTCTCTTTCAACCCCCTTGCATTTCTCATGTCCCTATATCTTTTTTTAGCCTCTCTGTATCTCATCCTCTTTCCTTCATAACCCATATTTCTATCTCTCCTATTTTTTATTACTTTTTTTTTTCTCCTAGCCTTTATCCCTTCTTCTAGCCTACCCCTTGTTAAACTGGTATTTCTATCTTTTGGTCTGTTCTATCTCTTAGCCCCTCTTTGTCTCTCTCTTCAAACCCTTCGTTTTCCTAGTTCCATTTTTCTCTCTTGATGATTTTCTCTATTTTGGCCCTTGTTTCTCTACCTCCTTTCCCTTGTTTTCCTTCTCCCCTTCCTCTCCTCCTCTATCTTAAGTAACCCTGACCGACTAACCCCGGACAGAGTAATTCTTCAAGTCCCTGAATGAACCTTCAAGTAACTGCTAACCGAGTAACCCATGACCGAACTCTTTAAGTAATAACCATGACCGAATTACCCAAGTAACCCCTAACCGAAATCCTTAAATTATCCCTTACCATGTAACTCGAGTAACCCCTGACCGACTAACTCGAGTAACCCATGACCGAGTAAATCCTCGAGTAATCCTTGATCGACTAATTCGAGTAACCCCTAATCAAGTCATCCCTCAAGTAAACTTTAACCGAGTGAACCTCTAGAGTAACCTCTATTTGAACCCCACAAGTAACTCCTGACCGAGTAATTCGAGTAACCCCTATTTTTATAACTCGGATAACCCCTAACAAAGTAACTCGGGTAGCCTCTGCTACACGGTATGGCTTACAGTACCAGAAAATTGTTGTTTGATAATATATGTTGTGACAAAATCAAGTTCAAATAAGTGAGAAAAGTTAAAACAATAATCGAAAATTATAGGTCGCATTTACTCCCTCGAGCCTTCTCCTTCGTTTGTTTATTATTATATCATATACTCTTTCCCTGTCCTTTTCTCTTAGTTCTATTCCCTATTTATCACTCTATTTATTTCTCTTCAAACCCTCTCGCATTTCTCCTGTCCCTATATCTTTTTTTTAGCCTCTCTCTATCTCATCCTCTTTCCTTCATAACCCATATTTCTATCTCTCCCATTTTTTCTAATTTTTTTTTCTCTAGGCCTTTATCCCTTCTTCTATCCTACCCCTTATCTCTTTTGAACTGGTATCTCTATCTTTCGGTCTACCCTATCTCTTAGCCTCTCTTTGTCTCCCAATGCAAACCCTTCGCTATTCTAGTTCCCTTTCTTTCTCTCGATGATTTTTTCGATTTTGGCCCTTGTTTCTCTACCTCCCTTTCCCTTTCTCTCCATCTCCCCTTCCTCTCCTCCTCTATCTTAAGTAATCTGTGACCGATTAACCCCAGACTGAGTAATTCTTCAAGTAACCCCTTAATGAACCCTCAAGTAACCGCTGAGCGAGTAACCCCTGACCGAACTCTTTAAGTAACTTTTACCGAATTTCTCAAATAACCCCTGATTGAACTCCTTAAATAACCCTTACCTAGTAACTCAAGTAACCCCTGACCGAGTAACTTGATAACCCATGACTGAGAAACTACTCGAGTAACCCTTGACCGAGTAACTTGAGTAACCCTTGATCGAGTACTCCGTCAAATAACCCTTAACCGAGTGAACCTCTCGAGTAACCCCAATCTGAACCCCACAAGTAATCCTTGATCGAGTAACTCGAATAAACCCTGACTGCATAACTCGGGTAACCACTAAAAAAATAACTTGGGTTACCCCGGCCACACAGTGTGGTTTAACTTTCATGTTAAATGTGCCATAATTCTACCACAATTCTACCATAATGTTTAACTTTTATGTTAAATATGCCACTATCAAGATGACTTGTCCCTATACCATCCTCTAAAAGGCTTTGGCAATTATCTCCAAAGCCCCTTCCCCCACCCCCCTAACTCTCCCCTTTCCTTTTTATATATCTTGGTTTATCTGTAATGCACGCTCTACAAATGGCAAAACGTGATGTAGGACATGCTTGTTAACAATAATGTTGGAGTTCCTTTTTTATTTTTTTTTCTAATTGCATCTAAAATGATTCAATAAGTTCAAATAAGTAAAACATTTTCTAAATCAATGTTGGAAAATGGGAATGTCTATTTATGGATATTAGATATAACAAGGAATTGAATTGATCGAAATTTTCATTTAGAACCAATATTCAATCCGGAAAACAAATATCGATATCCGAAATATAAAGGTTTGTATGTGAGGCCGTGAGGTTAACATAACTTAACACTTGGGGGAAACATTGATGATTTTAATCATAGTTAGCAACAAGCTATTCAGCATTCACTTTTTATGCCTAACAAATTAGACATAGTTTGTAAGTGTTGTTGTTCGACCCAAAAGATAAAAGATTGTGAAAAATGATACAGTATTATGATGCATTATGGAATAAATATGGAACTCATTTGTTGCCAGATCAATACCATCGTTTTGTCATGGAAATCACCCCATGAGCTACAGAAAATTACTATGTGGACCGTATAATCAAAGCATAAAAGACTTGCAAGATAGTAACTACATAAAGATACTTGACCGCAACCATTTATCTCCGTCTAAAATTCTGATAGGGTCCGTCAAGAAGAACCCGCCACTCCAAGTACCACCAGCACCACCATCATCATCACACGGGGGGAATCTAGTTCCTCCATTATAATCAAGCAGTGGTGACTTCTTTTTACCTGCAAACAAATTTAAGAATGATGTCAATGGCACCCTGCACCCAAGAGTCCAAGACTATCAATTTTATAACTGATCACCCAAATATATATATTCAACATTCAAAGGCAACATGCAACCTATCTTTACATTTCAGGTAGGTCATGAAATACCTCAAGCAGATAGAGCCACAAATCAAACAATCATATGCATTTCCTTCACTTAATAAAGTGCCCACATAGATATACGAAAGAGCCTTTATAACCATTGTTTTCTTTCTAAACAAACATTCAGATGGTGTTTCAAGAATCCTATCCAAAATCTCGGCCATTTCGTAAATTGCAGAAATGACTGAAACAGACTTCTCAACTGTTTGAGTCTGTCCTTCCGCTCCACACCTTGTATGCTGCAAATGTGAAAATATGGGAAGATACAGTTTTGCATGGCTATATATAAAGATCATATAAGACACCACAAGAACATGAAACAAGTAAACTATTTTCACGTGACCCTTTATCCAAGTCATCAGAAACAAGGTGAGTCTAAAACTATAATTCAAGAATTGAGCATGATGTATAGAGCATCAAATACTGAGGAAGTTGATGGTGAAGGTTTAGCTCTTGCATTGCTTATTGTGCAAACATGCAAGGTCTTTTCCCTCTTCAAAACCCCTGCACCAACCTGACCCCAAGTCTTTCAGATTTTAAGAAAAATCTCCTAAACAAACAAAGTGGAAGTGTCCTTCGATATGAGAATCGTTTCTAGCCAACGCAATGTCTTTATCCATCTGTTTACAACATTATAATAAAAATAAACATAAATAAGAGCACTAAAACGTAAATGAAAAAGGAGTAATATTTTAGAAAACTGTTAGAGACTCACAAATTTCGAAAGATTTTTCACTTTCTCATCACTGAAACAAAGATATGCCATTATCTGCTGAGCACTGAGCATCATACTATAAGTTACATAAATTTGTCCATCTTCACCTGCATTGCCAATGAAGAGATTTAGGAACATAATTTTGCTCAGATTGTTAATGCTGATCTGGCTCTGTTGAATACAACTAAAGAAGGGATTGCCAATGCCATTAGCACATGTTTTTCACTGACACGCAAACACCATCACTTCCATGACAAAGGAGCAAAACAGAATAAGTAGAGGGTTTTACATAAACAGAGCAACGCCAAGCAGAAAATTTGATAGGTTAGAAGAAGCCACGACTATCTTCTGTTAATGGATGATATAATCAGAAGATTCTGTTATCCAAAACGATAAGAACTCTGTTGAAGTGGCATTAGAGAAAGAATAAGCTATACTTCATAGAAGCATAAAGGTATACTACAGAGAAGCATCAACAACATACAGCAACAACAACAATAAATAACCATAATTAGCTGCCGGAAAAATACAGAGCAGCAACCAGACAACTCGACAGCATCCTAGTAACAGCCACAATAAAACCAAGCAGTAGCGACAAGGCCAACAACAAAAAAAAAAAAACACCAAAAGAAAAATCGACAACCAACAAAACACACTCATATAAACTCTAAACCCATCACAATTAACATGCTTACACCTCAAAAATTAATCCCAATCCCCATTATGAAAAAAGAACTCAATTGCTTGAACTTAAAATCAACATAAAAGAATCTCAAACGAAATGCAGTAGAATATATAGTCCTGTTTTGCAAGACAATCAATCCAAGAATTCATCCAAAAACTTTTTTTCTGAGTTCAATAAAATAAAGCGAAGATTGAACACCAATAGATTCTCGTCATTAAGCATACCTTGCCAACCAAAGCAGGGCCAATAATATCATTCACGTTTTGACAGCCTATATGAGATTGAGCAAAGCCAGGCTCACGACCATGAATAAACTGCTCAAGGATTAGTTGCCTAGCCTGGGACTGCTGCTCCTGCAAAAGAATATGCTGAAGCTGTTGTTGTTTCTGCTGCTGTGGCTGCAATTGATGACTTTGATGTTGTTGGATCTCCAGCTGCCGTTGTTGGAGCTCCAGCTGCCGCTGTTGCTGGAGAGCCAAGATGTGCTCAACCTCAGACAAAGATTGATTTGACAACTGGTGATGAAGTGATCCTGGGTCAGGGACTTGTTCTAGAGGTGATTCATTTAAGTGATTTCGTTGAGACAAAATATTTCTCTGTTGGATATGCTGCTGCTGAAGCTGTCTTGACATTAACTGCTCAGCTAATTCACGGTGATTGGATTCTTGAATCTTGATCAAGGTGAGAAAAATGTTGGGTCTCCAATGCGTCCCCAAACATGTTTGAATTAGAAATAGGACCTTTATCATAGAAATTAAGCCACGATTCCTCAATATTTTGATCAGAAAGGCCACCAAAAGGAGCATTCCTCCCAGGAGAATGACCCATAAGATGACCAGGCATACCCATGGTAGAGGGCATACTTGAAGGTTGGGCTTGCCTGTTTGAATTACTTTCAAGTTCAGACCACAACAATCCAAAAGGGTGCAGCTTATCATCTTTCTGAATTGGCATGCCAGTTTCTTTTGCTTCATTTGGATGTGTATGATAACCAAATGATTTGTCACAGGCCCATCGGCACTTCTCAAACGTCTCCCAACAGGGTACTGCCACTCCCAGCCGTCCCAGGTCTTCCAGGAAATACAATCTCTGCAGCACAAGCAAAGAGATGGTGTTAACATTATAAAGTCACATTCACCAACAAGCACGTGATAAACAACTAAACACAGAAAGGCGATTCTTAAAACAATACCTTCATCTTGCGCAGAAGAACCATGGAAACCTTTCCCTTCAGAAAAAGCATTTTGTGCTAAAACATCATGCTCAAACATTCGAGTGTGAGCTGGTTGATTTGAATGATTGTCCAACTCTGACAACCACCAAGTTTGGTTATTTAAAGCGGACACATCATTCATCTCTGAGGTGGATGTGGACCCTCCAGGGTTATCAATCTTAAAACTTAAATCTGAATTGATACCAAGCCCTTCCTGAGCATTCAACTGTGGCATTACATCACCCAACTCATGAAAGGGGGCATGTTCTGAAGCATCTGCCAAGCGAACTGGTAAGTCAAGGCCGAAAAATCCTTGTTGAAACCATGAGATGATGTCAACACCAAGAAATGGACCCTGTATCTCTCCCTGAGGATCACGGTAATATAAGCTTAACTCCTCAGGTGGTACACCATCACTGACACGATTACCATTTCTCTCACTCTGGGCATACAGCAAACTGTTACTCCGACTATCTTCAAGAGATTCTGACATGAACAATGAGTTGGAATCATCGGGAAGGTTAGAACTAATATCAAAAGCAGCACGGTCAATTTCAGCAGCTTTGAGAGGAGTGATTTGGTAATTTTCATCATCAGTCTGTGCTGCATCGGCAATTTTCAAGACTGTTGACATTGGTCCCTCGGATTCCATGCTCCAGCCTTTGAATTCTACATCATATTGAGCATTTTTCCCTGAAACATGTAGCAATAACTTAGAAATGACATTCAAACAATTTTCTTTTGAAAGATACATAAAGTCATAAACACGAAGATGAAAGTCAGGATCCTCACCATCAGCCTGCCCAGGTTTACCACTTGCTGAATCGTGGAAACTGATAGCCTCCCCAGCAATTGGAGGAGGAGCATCCTGGTCTTCATCAAGAGGATCCATGTTGCCAACACAATTAATTGATACACTGGGACAAAGAAACACTAATCATACCATAGGGCATAAGGCATAAAGTTGACCAAAGAACAAACTTGCTGACCACCATCAACAAAACATTACACAAAAACCAAATCTAGGTAACCAAAACAAACTAAAACCAGCCATTTTCACTGGAAAAATCACAAATCAATCACCAGAATTTCGACAATAATGCTAAAAAAACAACTGATGCCCAGAAAATTCAAAAAGTTCAATCAATTTTTTGATTACTTTTGAAGTACTAATTAGTGTATTCATATCGACTTCGACGTCCCCACATATCTACTCTATTTCTATATGTTTATATCTTGTCTTGTGCAACCTAACTAATAACATATACAATGCGCGTAACATGCTTGTAAAAATGTATAATCACATGACTTATGTACGCATTACAAATACAATATTCAAAGTTCACATAACTAAGAATGACATGTACTAAACCAGAATAAGTAAATTAAAATTATATGGAGTGCAAGACTATAAAATATATATAGAACAATTATGACCAATTACACAACAACAAAAAATGCATCTTTGAATTGCAAAATACAAAGCTCTTTTCGATACCGTCCATTTATATAAATATATAGAACAATTATGACCAATTACACAACAAAAAAATGCATCTTTGAAATGCAGAATACAAATCTCTTTTCAGAATTCTAGCATATTCCTCTGACAGAGTTCCTATTTATCAACTTATAAAACCAGATTTTATGAAAACTATAAGCACTATATTCACTCTCTTCCCAATTTTTAGAAAACAATAAGCACTAAAACAAAGCAGCATAAATACATATTCATCCTATGCCTATCAAATTCCTTGTCATTGGTCCTTCAAGTGAAACGTCCAGGATCAATAATCACTATTCACTATTACCTGAAGAGAAGAAAGAACCAAAATCAGCATGAAGAACCAAAATCAGCATGAAACAGCAACCATCAGAATTACACAACACTTTCTGTAGCTAATGTTTGGACCTCAACCTAGATATCACACTGAAAACTACAATGGAGTAATCTGGTTTGTGAGAATGTAGTTCAACGGACCAACATTGACTATATAGTATCCACTCAGACAAAATATAGCAATCAAATGCTTTATAATCCTTGGACCAAGAGGCAACCAAGGTTGGCATGTTATAAAATTGAATAGAAAAAAAAAATTACCTTTGTCGGAAGCCTCATTTTGACTGTCATTACCACCATTCTTCTTCATCCTCATCATCGTCATTCTCACTTTCTTCTGATTCACTTTCACTGAGATCTGGAATTTTGGGCTTAGGTGGAGGTATAAAGCTGGTGGTAGATCGTTGGTGACCACTTGAAACAATATTTCTTAAATCTATGCCTTCAAGTTCTTTTGCTCTTTCCTTCCTTTTCTTTAAATCCTTGATCTCTGTTTATTTTTTAAAAAGTCAGTAATGTGCCTTTTCATGCTCTCCTATCAGACAGAAGAATTGTGAGACCTAATAGGCACACACCTAAGCTCCAATGAAAAATTTCAGCACCTAAGCTCCATAAATTGAAAAGCTTCAACCAGTATGAAAGTAACTATTAAAATGATCTGCAAAAGCGAAGCCAAAATAAATTTAAGTATGAACTAACTTAGCATATGTCAGTGATTGGTGAATACAGTACCTACTGCAATAAGCTCAGTTAACTTTCCTAAATTTTGAAATATATCCAGCGAAGGAATTTGTAAGTTGTAACCTTTCAGTTTCCAATGTTACCAAATGGAAAAAGCTGTAGTACCACTTTCAGCAAGTGAATTTATGGATTACCAAGAGACAATGATTTAGCAAAGCTAGATCCTGAAGAGGAATCAACAAGCGGCAACAGCTTAATTATTACACACAAGAGCCAATTTTTGCAAGCTGAATCAATACTTTACTACAGCCCCTAGTCTAAACTGCACCTTATCCAATATTCCAATTAATACATCAATGTTGAAGCACCTGAAATAGCTCCACATAACAGATTGTTGCAAGCCCATAGAATTCTGAACGAGGTCCAGAAGGGTGTTCACATCTTGTTTTTAAACAATAAAGCTCTTGATTCTACAAATACTTAATGCCAATGAGAAGGCTGTTTCTGGTATTTTTTGCATCCCTTGATGCTCATGGTATCATATATACCCAAGCATGCAAAGTCTAAATTTTTCAATGATACTATTGCACCTGAAATTCATGCCCAATTAAGCTGTAGATGGTAATTTTATAGATATAGTTGAAGAAAGAACAACCAAAAACTATAAAACAGATAGTAAATAGCAATCTAGCAAGACAAGCACAAATGTACAATCCGTACTTTCTAGTTTCTACCACCATACTCACCTTTTTCAGAAGGGTTAGTAGACAATCCCTCCTTCGCAAGCATCTCTTCAAGCTCTTTCATCAAGCAGGATTCACGCTTGTTTTCAGAAGCCTGTTTAACTTTCTTGTATATAGCAGGGGAAATACTGCAGAAGAACAAAGGAATAACATTAGCCTTCACAGAAACCATGTGGTAGCAACTTGTTCAATTACTAACATTAATTTGTAAGATTGCGATACTAAGAAATTAGAGACCTCAAGCCGCAAGATTTAAATCACTGATTTTTAACGCTCCACTTGCTTGCCATATGAGGGTGGTTTAGGAACTTCTTTCTTCTGTTAAGTAAAATACTTCAATAGAAGATAATATTGATAAAGAATTTCATCAATTAGAAGAAATAGAGAGATATCTCACCTTCTTAGGTTTCTGCCTTCCTCCTCATCACTTCCCTCCGATGTAGATTTTGAAACCTTACTTTGTTTTCTTCTAGCTCCTTTTGTGTCCTCCTCGGTCTTTTTACGTTTTTTGACTGACTCTGTTTTCTGTGGCTTTCTTTTGGTAGCACTTCTCTTTCTAACTTTCACTTCCTCTTCTTCAACCTCATCACTTTCATTCCCTGAAGAAGCAGCTGTTTCCTCTTTTCTAATATTGGAAAAGACTTTTCGAGAAGAATTTTTCTTAGGATTCTTCTTCTTCTCACTCTCAGTGGATTGAGGAACATCAGATTAGTGTTTAACATCTGAAAAATTAGTGTCACACCTATTAGCAATGTTTATCTCAACACATCCACTTTTTGTTCTCTCTTCCAAATGAGTTCCAATTTATGTTAGCTCACCTCATCCACTTCCTGACCGATAAACTTCTTGAACGGATCCAATGAATGTTTATTGAATGCCATGTCTTCCTCCAGAAGCCGACGTAGTCCAACCAATGTAATATTCCTGAGTATAAAAAAGATTTCTTCTTTACTATAAACTCTTCCATAGACAAATGAGCATCAAAAGATTCAATGGCAACCCCTCTTGCCTTCCAAGAGAGAATGAGAGAGATGACAGCTCTAAAAATTGAGCTATAGAAGACATACTCGGAACTCTCTCTGAGATAAGAAGCTCTAGCCCAAATGGCCTTCTTTATTGTGATTTCATCTGGGACAAGTTTGCTTTCAAGTGTTTAGAGTTTTAGACATTGAAGCAATTTTCAGGACATGAATCCACATAATCCATATCAGCTATATGAAATAGACAAAGGTCTTACCTTAAGGGAGTCACAGAACCTCCTGGTGAAGATCCATCCAATTTAGAAAGCACATTCGACTCCAAACTGCTTACAAGCTTCCCTAAATTTCTTATACTGAGCAACATAATCACTTGCGGAGTTTCCAAAAAAAAAAAGATATTATGCTTGATAAACTACTTTTAATCCTTAGCAGTTTAACATGTCAAAAAACATATGATGACACAAACTATGCTAGCTTCTATTCACTTGAGAGGTGTGCATAAAATTCTCTTTTTAGGGTCTGATATAGTGAAAAAACTATGTGAAAACCGAAAAATCACAATTTTAATTGAAAATTTCCCAACTTAAAAATTGATATGTGAAACTTAAAAACAGTCCAAATGGCATTGGCATTGCCGTAGTCCATAGCCATACCTTACGATAGTCAATTATTCCTCCAAATGGAAGCTCTAGCTCGTCACTGACTATGACAGGGATGCAGCCACTAAATATAGCATCAAACAGTCTTGCAGATGATGGAGCATCACCAGCTGTGCTCAGGCAAAAGATGGACCTGACAAGCAAGAAAAACTACTCAGCTGCATCCACAATTTGTAGGTGTAATATACTATTCAGCTAAAAATCTCAACACAACCAACGTATTGAAAATTATGAAAGAAGGAAAAAAAATTAAAGTAGATTGTCCAAGTGAAGTTCACAATGCTCACTTGCGCATTACATTTTGGGCTGCAGCTTTACCAGCCTCTCCAGATGTCCCTTCCTCAATGACTACACCATCAGCACCAGACAGCTCTATCACAAGTTTTGATCGGATCTTCCCTCCCTAAAAATCAGAACAGCAATATAAGTAAAGACCTTTAACATCTTGTGTATGGTACTTCCAACAAATGTCTTTCTTCTTTCACAAGCATATCCCAGTTTAAAACTAAACACATTTCTTCGCAAAACTCATATCTACAATTCTATAAAAACCCAATTCAAAACTTCAAATCTCATTAAAAATCAATCAAATTTCACACTAATTTGAATCATTATAAGATTTATAGCCAATAGTTTAATAGTGTCCCTTAGAATAATCCTAAATTGAGTACACTTAAAGTTAAATTAAATTTCGATGAACCCTAGATTGTGAATTTGATATTTGATTATTAATAAGAAGAAAGAAAATCTTACCTCAAAAGCTACTTCAATGGAGCAGTGAAAAGCCAGAAGCCGCTCCAATGCGAGTTATGTCGAAAAGTTATTTGTAGGCTTTCTCAACTCAAGAGAGATGGAGATGGCCTTCCTCAAAAGATCGAGAGTGATAAGGGTCTTCCGTACTGCTAAAAGGTTCAGGTTTCTTGGACTTGAGGGGTGAATTAGCATGGGTACATCGATGTAGAGGACATATTCACAGCTGGCTAATATTGCCCAGAAATCTGAACATGAAAACAAAACTCATGCCAATTACCAAATTCAAAGCTATCCAATTTCAACTAAAAACAAACAACAAAAACACAGAATTCAACATTATAACCCAAAAAAACCGAGAGTAAATCATTTAGAGGCAAACAAAAAGATCAAAAACCACATTTCATAAGAAACTCCCAAAACATCAAACCCTAAAACATAGAAACTAATAATCTCAAGATCAAATTCCGATCCAAACAATTTAACCAACTCCAAATTCAATCAATTAGAATCAATTTTAAACAATGAAAACAAAAGCGAAAACCCCAAATTGACTATACATAATTCAACCAAATAACCGAGTATAAACCAATCAAATCCAATCAAAGTGAAATTCCATCAATTCCACAAAACACAAACATCAACAACATTGATTATAGTTAATGATAATCAAATCCAATTATAAAGCGAAGATTGAACACCAATAGATTCTCGTCATTAAGCATACCTTGCCAACCAAAGCAGGGCCAATAATATCATTCACGTTTTGACAGCCTACACATATACAACAACCATTAAGAGCAAAACATAGTTCTTGAATCGAAAGGAAAATCTTATGACTACCGCTAAACTGAAACTAACACTAACCTTAGAAACACCCTTTCCCATGTAGTCTTTACCTCCACCTCGGAGTTCAAGGGCTCCATAGACTCCTGATAATTCACAAGCATAGTTGTAAAAATATGTGTAACTACTAAGACAATAATCAATCAGCTAGTAACACAATTAATTGATACACTGGGACATAGAAACACTATTTATACCCATAGGGCATAAGGCATAAAGTTGAGCAAAGAAAAAAACTTGTTGACCACCATCAACAAAACATTACACAACAACCAAATCTCGGTAACCAAAACAAACTAAAACCAGCCATTTTTCCTCACCATTTAAGTAATCAAACAATAGGCAAGCTCTTCCATAATACGAAAAATACAAGTTTAGAAGGCTCTTAGTTGGTAGT
The DNA here is from genome assembly GCF_948465745.1 of Chenopodium album. NCBI lineage: Eukaryota > Viridiplantae > Streptophyta > Magnoliopsida > Caryophyllales > Amaranthaceae > Chenopodium > Chenopodium album. The sequence continues at coordinate 8,638,282 of NC_137855.1, forward strand.
AATGATTAAAACAATAGATCAAGTAAATGGCAGAAGCTCTTTGTTAAAGTAGCCTTCGCAATTATTCAGATTACTACTCAACAAGCAAGTTCAAACTTGGAATATTACCTCTTTGACCTCTTCAACAGCGTAATGAGCTTTGGTTGGTATTCCCAGCTCTTCCGGTTGTACATCAATGATCACCAAGACAGGATTTGGGACGTAACTACATACCCCAAACATATGTACAGTCAGTTCAAAAAAAGAAGGGAACAGAAATATTGCTTAATAACCTTGTAAAAGACACATTCAGAATTTTTAAGTCTGTACAGATCAAGTTCCAATCAGTTTAGTCAATCATCTTCTCAAGATGAAAATCGAATGATAACAGACAACTCATTCAAGTTCTTAAAAGTAAATAGGGTAATGTTTGACACATTCAACTCAACCATATAATATCCTTTGCTCACCCAAATTTGCATGAACAGATATACTGACATATTGGTCAAATTCACGTGTATGGGATACCCCAAATCTCACAAAAATTACTCACAACACCATCTTAGTTACCGTTGAGCCCAAGTATGGTCTACTTCTAAGTCTTTTAATATTAGCTCATATATCTTTCACAGACGTTTAGCTACCATGGATTTATTCTCAAGGATTATCCAGCAATATATCAGTCACAAGATCCTTGTCAAAAATAAGTAACTTGAACCACCTATGAATGAGTCGAAATTTCAATTAATTTTCTACATTACTAAGTAACAATGGAGAAAAAATATAGGATACGTGAGAAATTAGAGAGGACCAGAAAAGAGTGAATAGTACAACGCGGAAAATCACAACGCAACTTCATTTTGAGCTGGGGGGAGGGGGTTATCTTACTCGTTAAATAATCTGTGGATATCCAAATCATTCTCCCGAAGCTTAGGACCAATGCTATACCAACCTACAACATGCTCCTTTGCTGAAAAATAAGAAGAATTAGTACAAGATGAAATCAAGTTCAAGCTGAAGAACTATAAAGGTAGGGATAACAGGTGTGTTAATCAGAACAGAATAACCATTAATTCTCCTAAACATAAAGAATATAAATTCATGGTAGTTGTGATCAAGAAACCAAATCCTGGGGTCCTTGTCATCTTCCTCAAAGGGAAATGCATTTTTTGAGTCAAAAATCAGAGCAAGATCATATTACAAAAATAGAGGGATAAAAAGGAATTCCTCATTTATCTGGTTAAACCCACCATACAAAGTTACAAACCATGAAAGTATTAGTTTAACCACTTGAATTGAATAGATAATAAACACCTTGCATCGTAAAACCAAAATATGAAATTCAGAATACAATCAATTTTAACCACTGTATACATGGATACAATACATCAGAATATCATATGAGCTGTTGGGCAGTGCATAAAGACCTAGTAAATTTCTCTTAGATAACAGCATGTAAAACACTTTCAAATCCTGCACGCCGCTACGAAAAACTATTTGCAATTCTAACAGCAGAGCTACCTCTGATATTAAACAACAGCAAGCAATCAGGTCCGTCCCAGAGCCAAGGCAAGAGCGGAAGCTGCCTCGGGCCCAGGGAGAAAAGGTCCATGTTCATAGTTCCTTTCTACATTAAAAGAACTGATAGTGGGTAAGGTGTTGCTGCGAAATTTGGACCTATATTATTTTTACAATATTTAAGGCAACATAGCATAAATCAAACATAATAATCACCTTTGAATATAACATTCTCAATTAATCTAGTTGCAAACATTATACTCAAATAATTCTCTCTCCAACTTTCCAGTCGATTTTATATCTCGAAAAGATTCAATTTTACAGGTGAAATTGGAATAATTCCATACATTCAATTCACAAAATTAACAATTGAATTAAATCATAGTAGTGTATTGAAAGAAAATTTAACTCGAAAAACACAAAGATCTTTATAAACCTAACTAATCATAACTAATAATTTAATAATCAACTACAGAAGAACCCTAAATTGAGTATACTGAGAATTAAATCAAAGAAAAACCCTAGATTGTGAAATTGATATTCGATGAATTTACAAATCTTACCTCGGAAGCTGGTTGAATGGAGGATTAAAATATCAGAAATTGCTTCAATGGAGATCGTGAAGTGCGGTTGAAGGAGAGAGAATTGAGGTGAAGGGAGAGAGAGGAACAGAAACAGTTTGGCAGTGAGAAGACTTGGGAATAAAAGGGGTAAAAAGGTCAAAGCACCTCTAACAACAAGCAAATCAATTGCTAAAACAAGGGCAAAATCGTAATTGTACTTTTTGAGGGGTAAAACAGTCACTACACTATTACTAAGAATTTTCCAGCCTGCCAACTTCTCACTCTTAAAAGTTACTGGTGAACCGATGCGCGTGCACCATATTGCTAATCAAAATTAAGACGCTAATAAGGAAGCACTAAGGGCCTGTTCATATTTACTGAATTGAGCTGAACTGAACTTAACTGAACTGATTGGAACTGAACTGAACTGAACTGATTGGAATTGAATTGAACTGAACTGAACTGAACTGAACTGAATTGAGCTGAAATGAATATTTTATGTGAGAGGGAAATTAAGAGCTGAACTGAACTGAAGTGAACTGATTGGAACTGAACTGAACTGAACTGAACTGATAGGAGCCTGAACTGAACTGAACTGAACTGAAATTAAGTAAATGTGAACAAGCCCTAAATATATATATTTGGATTACCTATTGTGATTTTGTGTTTGAAGTTACGAGATACATATGTAGGACAAGTTGCTTAAAATCGAAATTTGTTTGACATAGCCTCCTTTGCATGCGTGGATTGTAATCACATAGTATTATGTGCTCAAGTAAGTCAACAATTTAGATAACCATTATTGCATAGTTTTCAATATGTATTATTGACTTACATGTATTATGAAAGTTCGTATTATTGCAACAAATTCTAAGTATTGCATGTTTTATATGTATTGATTTGATTTACTTATTATTATAAATCTCATAGAATATAGCGTAAGAATTTGTAAGTAGATATCTATTTTGTTATTTAAGAAGGAATAATATACATATACTTTGGTGTATTACTTTAGCATTTGTGAAAGTGAGTAAATTTGAAGTATAATTAGTGCTTATTCAATGTGAACTTGTTGTATAGAGTGTCATTAATGACCATGAATGGATAAAGTTCATTGGTTAAGTAATGTAAGAGATTGACTAATGTGTAGTTTGGATAGTCAGTAAAGTTTTGAGAAAGATAATTCGATCTAAATTAGCTAGCAATTGTCAGTGGCCATTACACATATGGTTTTGCATGCCATATTGGAGATTAATAAGTGGCATGTGTACACGTTGGACTATAGTCATGAATAAAGGTATTTAATAAAAATGGTTGCTATATTAGAAGGTAATTGTAGTGTATCAAAAGGAATATAAGTTAATGTGGTATTCATATCGATCATTATGCCTCTTTTGAACTTACTTGACTTGTCATTATGGCTGGTAATTAAGACTCTTGGGACTTAATTCGGACTTTTTTGAAGAATTTATATTCTACAACCACACATTTTTGTATGTAGCCTGTTGTACCGTGCAGCAAGGGTTACTCGAGTTTCTTGGTATGGGATTACTCGAGTTGCCGAGATTACTCGAGTTTCTTAGTCAGAGGTTACTCGAGTTGCTAGGGCTACTCAAGTTACTTGGTTAAGGGTTACTTGATTGAATTACTCCTTATCGAGTAATCCTTGACTGAGTAACCCCTCGAGCAATCCATGACTGAACCCCTTGAGTAACCCTTAACGAAGTAATCCCTCCCCCTCAAGTAACCCCTAATTGAGTAACCCCTGACTAAACCCGCAAGTAACCCCTGACTGAGTAACTCGAATCACTGACCGAGTAATTCGAGTAACCCATGACCGAGTAACCCCTCAAGTAACCCTTGACTGAGTAACGAGTAACCCCTCAAGTAAATCTTGTCCAAGTGAACCCCTCGAGTAAACCCTGTCTGAACCCCTCAAAAAGCCCTAATCGAGTAACCCCTCAAGTAAGTGAACCCCTCAAGTAACCCTTGTCTCAACCACTCAAGTAACCCCTGACTGAATAACTCGAGTAATCCCTAATTGAATAAGTCGAGTAATCCCTAACAAAAAGACTCAGAAAACCCTACCACAATTCGTTTCAAATAATTGCAACACTACTTTCTTTAGTAAGATCCACAATCATTTTATTATTTCTCTCTCACCAATTTACACTTTTCTTATTATTATTTCTCTCATCTCCTACGAACAAATAAATATAATCCATTAACTATACTTTATATGACTAGGGTATCCTACGCGCGCGAAGGGGCTAGCTCTTGCGGAGAAGTTGTATTGGCGTGTATTTACACCTTTGGTTAGGGTGGTAGACCTAGTAATTTTAATACTGACTATTTTATTTATGTGCATATGTGGTGAATTTGTAGAATTATAAGAAATGCACCAAAATCTTTTAAGACAATTATTTTTTAAATCCTCAAAAGTTTGATAGTGTTATATCAAAATTATTATTATTATATAATATTTGATTGTTTTCCATCCCTTCATATTTTAAGCGGCCATTGTTAGTTTAGAACTCTTAATTGTTGTGCATGTTTCAATAGTACTTAGTATAATATTTTTATCGTGTTTTCTTTAAATGAATTTTTTTTGTGAGCTTTGGTCATGTGGAGTAATAATATGTAAACAAGTTCTTAAATGTTCTACGATGACCATCTAATATCTATATCAATACTAAAGCAATAGCCAATTAGTTATATTTTTCATCTTAAATTCTCTTCATAATTAATACCATTTTTTTCTACCACCGATTTCCCTTGGTTTTAGGATATTTAGTTCTTTATACCTCTTGATAACATAAGCGTGCTCAAATATCACCAAACTATTTAATATATGAATCCCATTCAAATTCAATGATGGATGTTGTTTATATGTAGACTTAAAAAGCTAATAAACCACATAATGAGGGATAACTCAAGTGGTTAGAGCTCCCCTCCCGGTCCAAGAGATCTTTGGATCGATTCTCATCATTCGCCCTTGTGGCTCTCTAAACACCAAAACAAAGCTAATAAACCTTAACAATAGTTGCAATTAAAAAACGACAAGATTTTTTTTTTTTTTTTGGGGGGGGGGGTGATAATAAGTTAGTAGGATTTTATTCCAAATCAAAGTTCGCAAGAGTCAAGAGACTTTGCGGAAATAAGAAGAGCAACTATGAAAAAGTAAAAATAAACAGTCACTTGATAATAAACCGTTTCATTGTACATACAAATTTTTTTCTTTTTAAATAATAATAATAATAATATCATATAAGTGTAAAGCATTAGAAATTTTTTATTTTAAAAATTATCATAACAAATTATTTGTTAACAAAAACAAAATTAATTGATGATATGTTTAATAATAAAAAAAACATTAAATATATTAATGATAGTAAACATATTAATGAGGGTAATAAAGTAAATACACATTTTGTACATAACTTTGTACATAGTTTTGAGGGTATGATTGGTAGTACACTATTCCTAAGAGAATGTTTCTACTTTTTATAAGGTAGGGATAAAATCACAATTTTTTGTATGCATCCTGTTGTACCGTACAACAAGGATTAGTCGAGTTTCTAAGAATGGGAATACTCGAGTTGACGGGGTTAGTAACGGCTTAAGGGACATGTATCCAATCTTACTATCAAATATCTTGATAATAAGAGTGTGTTTCCAAGGTTGTCTCAGCCTACGTTTCTCCTCCTTCGTGAGCAAAATGACAAGACATTTAGGGTCATCATCCATACCCTCCGGGGGCTCATCATCATCCGAGACATCATCATCATCAGATAATAAGATTTGGTTTCGATTCACCTCCAGTTGAGTTTCATGAGCTACCATATCTCTTAAAGACATGGTATTTAGACCAAGCTGATTAAATGGGATTGAGACTGAGGAGTTTTGGGGATGAGAAACAGGCTCATGTTAAAAATTAAGTGATTAATTTTTCTTTTTGATTTCTTTGAAGATCTATTGATCTGGTGATCATTTTCTTCAGAGGAGAGACCGTGAGGGAGAGAATTTTCTTTCATTGGAGAGAATAGAACGGCCACATATGCATTATTGCATTAGCAACAAATCCCTTTTTCTATAAAAGGAGATGGAACAAAAAAGGCACAAAGAACAGAAGCAATGCATCCTTTACTAATCAAATTCGTCATTTTAAAAAAATACCCAGTAAAAAACCCTTTTAGCTATCCAATTTACACAAAAGCATTCAAACTCAAACCCTATAGATGCAAATAGAAAATTCACTAGAGTAAAACCCAAATTACAAATTATACATTTATACCTAATCTAAACTAATTTATACGAGGTGTTTAAAAAATGAGCCGACCCCAGTCAATTCCCCAGATGAACGAATTTCGTTTATCTGGGGGTATTTTGGTCTTTTCAAGTAGCAGTGGAGGGTATATGCGTCTTTTCATATACTAGTTGAGGGATACATGTGTAATTTTCTCACCACACAGTAAAAACAAAAAGCAAACAGTAATTGAGCAGTACTTGTACAGTACTTAATAAATGACCCTGCTTTTTCAATATATTTACAAAAATGCCATCAGATTAACAAAAATTCGTTTATGTGGCAGATTAACTTGTATTTTCCTTTTACTAGTAAAACATTAAGCTTGGTAAAATATATCATCAATAATAAAATATTAATTTAAAAAAATACTTATAAATTTAGATAATTTAATTAAAACAAGTCAAAGCATCAAACTTGTAGACATTTCATCCAAGAACTCTTTAGTGGGACCTACCCACCATGCACGTACATGTGTCACTAACTAATTGGATAAAAAAATAAGGCCACCACCAACATTGAACATTGTACCCCACCCCGAAACCCCCTGCTACCATCTTACATGATCTTGGCGTGTTGGTTTCGTTATCATGTTTCAAAATTTGACAAGATTAAAGCCAAAATTTTTTCGAAGAAAGGGAGTATGGTGCGGATGCAATAGTTCAATATGGGTTTTTCTAGAAATTTCATTATTGCCTAAAGATTTTTACCAATGATTACAACTTTAATAATGATAAAATTTAAGTTTGGAAAAAGATGAATTGTTTTAATTAGCGTATGATTTGTTATTATTATAAATAGGCATTAATTTAATCCATGCACCACCAAAGAATCACACAATACTTCATACAAAGCAATTTAGGACTTTATATTGTGGTATAAGAATATGTACGTCTAATTCCTTAAACTCAAAAAAATTTTAGCAACGTGTTATGATTTTCTATACGACATAGATTATTGAGCTTTGGTGATTAGTTTAGGATGATGTGATTGTGAATTTTGCCACGCCAAGGTCTATTTTGTTGATGGATCCTGTATAAAGTGGTGTTGATTGTTAGTGGCGTCGGGTTTTCGACCATTTGTGTAGTTTAGCTTAGTTTGTAGTGTACTCCTGTGTTTATGTTACTGTCATATTAACAACGTGATATTTAGCAAAAGCATCACTACACTTTTTTTAGTATTCTGTTTTTATCATCATTGTTATTGAAAATTTTAACTATTTTTTTCATTGCATTGTTTTCTTAGGTTTACTTCGTCGATTCGAGAACTTAATTCTTTCAAAAATGATTGGAAAATTAAAGTACGCGTATCAAGGCTTTTTGATGTTTTGAACTTTCGGAAACAGAATAGTTTGATTAGTTTGGACATGGTTTTAATTGACAAAGACGTATGCCTTTAATTTTATTTTTTTTATTTGATCTTACTTATCGTTCTAAATTCATTGAATAATATATAATTTTTTTGTGAAAATTTATTGTGTAACTTACCATATTATTATTATTATTTTTATATAATAAGACACAAATCTTAAAAATAAATCCGTGCGTGGCTACACACCTAGTCATTATGAAATTAATCTTTGTCAAAAAAAAAAAAAATGAAATTAATCACATCAAACGTGCTAAAAAAAATCACATCAAACGTGCAAAAAAAAAAAAAAAAAAAACACAACAAATCTCCGTCACTATATAATTGTTGGTTGTACACTTGTACAACCAGTCAACTATAATACAGTAATCAAGCGTAAGTAAACATTCTAAACGCATTGTCGTAATCAAATTAATTCATAATCATCGCAAAATTCACAATCACAAAGAAAATGGCAAGGAAGATAGACGAACTTCCTGAAGATAATTGTAATCAGACGCAATTGCAGAAAAAGTTTCTTCAGACACTACATCTTTTGATTGCACAAGTACGAATTTTTCTTATTTTCAGATAAATCTTGTTTCAAGCATTCGTGATTTTAAGTTAACTTTTATTCTGCAAGTTTAATCTTAGGTTCTTTCAATTTCCTTTTAATTGTTCTCATAGATTATGTTGAATTCATATCTTTGTTCTTGATTTCTGGGAATCTCCTCGATTTTAGGGTTCTTGCACTTACACTCTTAATTGTTGTCATTCTGAAAACCATGTAATTGTTATTGAATTCCGGTTTAAATTTCAATATATTGTCCCCAATTTGAGGGTTCTTTACATTTGCTATTTCTTTCATAATTAATTTGAATGGTATGATTTTTTCTCCTCGATTTTAGGGTTCTTGCACTTACACTCTTAATTCTTGTCATTCTGAAAACCATGTAATTGTTATTGAATTCCGGTTTAAATTTCAATATATTATCCCCAATTAATGATAGTCAGGGATTATTTTGGAGGAGATGATTACAATATCTGGGTAGTTGGGTTCATAATGGGTGAATTCTGCTCAAAAGTCGTAGATTTGGCAATTAATTTTGTGTTTGGTTATTGGGATGTGTTATGTCTAGTTGGAGCTTTGATATGAAATGGTGATTTTGTGATGATGGTTGGGATGTGCCGTTGATATTTTTATGGTTGTTGATGGTGGATTGATGCAGTTTTTCAACAATTTCCATTTTCTTCTGTTTCTTTCAAATTAGGCTTTATTTTTTTTGGATTTCTTGTCTAATTTTCTTCAGTATTTTATGGTAATCTGTGTTTTTTCTTATTTTGAAACAGGAGAATGTTTATGATGATCTCCACGATACGATGTTTTTAAAAGATCCTGTCAATTTTTTTAATACTCTGAATTCCGTGATACAAAAAATCTCAATTTGCATCACAAAGTTGGAACATAACCTGTCAGTTTTTTCTCTTTCCTTGCGTAAATATGTTAGTAATGTTGTTCTTTTTCCTATCTAATTATTGATATTTAATGTTTATTATGCAGTGATAGAGAACATCTAGACTATTTGATGCTCTTTAAAGATGTCCATGACTTGATGGGCCATGGTTCCTGGTCAGTCTCTTCATTAAGTAGTTAAATGTGTAATCTGTTTGGATTATGGGTTATGTGTAGTTATACGTCATGAAAGTATTATTGGTTTATAGCAATGGTAATGGCTCAGTCTTTGTTTATTGGTTTATAACAATCCTGCATCTGTAAAATTTCAGCATTGGCATCAAAGTTTTACGAGATGCATGTAAAACAATGTTGTCTTGCGCCCTGATGAAAAATACCGAAGGGTAAGTGTTATATAAATGATTTTTATAATATAATTATGTACTTGTATTTTATGCAAATATGTGCTGCTGTTGGGATTAATTTTTTTCATAAATATCTACTCCTATTTATATAGGTGTTCAAAGTGTTTGGTAACAGTAAAGACTGCATTCATCAATGTGAAGCAGAAACTACATTTGTTGTTTGAGGTAAGATAATATTTCATTTCATACAAACTTTAGCAATTAAAGCTTGTGTAATTACTTAGTACTGTGGTATGTTGCATTGCTGTTTGTTGTCATGATGGATCAATCTCACATTCTAGTAATTATATTTGATGTTTGAAAAAAGTTCGAATAAAACAATGGTGTCCTACAACCTAATGTCTTTCTTTTTTTCTTAGACAAATATTAAACCACAATAATTCACTCGTTCACCTGCTTGTCTGGTCAATAAGGTTACTCACCTTTAGATTTAAAATGTAGTGAACTGTATGATGAGATATCTCTGGCACCTGATCATTTACCCATGCTTCAATGCCTACTTGTACCTTGGATCCATTTCCTATTGTCCAAGCAAAACCTTGTGCCAAGCCCTATTCTTCCCCAAGAACTATTTGCTGCTAATTTCTTGCTAGGAGCGTTCAGATTTAGCATATTCTCATTCTCTAATGTCATGTGTTGTTTATTTTGTAGATTGAACAAAAACTCTTAACTGCTGGTTGGACAATCCCTCCATCGAATGTCATTTATCTTCCACCTTCTTTTGATACCTTGATTGATAAGGTACTACTTGATTAATTACAGTTGATCTCTTTCTCTCACTAGTTAAGTATGTTAATCTCTTCTTTTCTTCTTCTATAACAGAGAGATGTGCATAATGAGTTTGGCCATCTGCTGTTTCTGAAAAATCAAAGTACAATTGAAGATTTCAACAATTTCTTGACTCTTGTTGTACAAGACACTTCAATACTCCTTGATGATTTGGAGACTAACCTGTTAAGTTTTGAAGAAGACGAAATTGACTCCTTGAAGATGTATATGGATCTCCATGTTGCAATGGGCCACAGTTCCTGGTATTTTTTTTTCACTCTAGTTTTTCTAGTTTGTGAATGTGTGTTGGGGTGTGGTAGAAGGGGTCATCAAGATGGGATAAGGTCTGATATGAAAAGTTAAACTTGTTGACATAAAATGGTGATTAATACTTGTATTATCAATGTTGATGTGTGTGTGAATTTATTATGATTCTTGATGCAGCATCGGTGCGAACATCTTGAAAAAGGAGTTTCATGCAGTTTTAACTTGTACGAAATCGAAGTACATAGAAGGGTATGTTGTTTGTACATTATTTATTACATAAGATTATTTATTTTTAAAAATTATGTGAATATCAAGAAATTCGCTGAGGATCTATATCATATATCAGAATTCCCAGCTACTTGGCAGAAGCAAAGAAAGAACTTTTCAACATTGTCAGGAAACTAAGTTTCTTTTTTGAGGTGAGCACTTGTATCATTACTTTTGTGATTCAGTAATGTTACATAACTGCATTATATCGCAATATCTTGACATACATACTGACTTAAGCTTAAACGATAAAATTAATGTCATTTGCTGTGTTTCTGTACTCTGTAGTATAATGCTGGAAGGTCACCAAATTATAAATCTGAGGCCACTGAAGTAAATTATAACCATGAGGCCACACAGATGCAAAATTTGTACGAATATCACATAAAAGTGTTGCTTGATGAGGTAAATTACTTCTCTATGGAAATAGTGTTGACTGTCAAGTATACCTTGGATCCATTAAATTTTTTGTAATTTCTTTTTTTTTAAACAGGGTATATTAAACAACACATTTGCTGAACTACAACTGAAAAGCAGCCCAAATTCTGTAAATGAGATTTTTGATAATTTTTTCAACTTTGTTCATGGAAAATTGCATGATTTGGGAAAGCTTGTGTAAGTTTTTTTCATAATCTCTTATTTAAGTCATGTCCTTCTGGAATTTTCTAATTTTCTTACTGAATTTGAATGTTTTATAATGCAGAAAATGTGAGGTTAAGGACTTCTCACTGATTAAAATATTTCTTGGGGAATTAATTGAACCCTGTTCCAGGTGATTTTTCAACAGTGTTATCATTATTAATGGTTAAATTCGTATAAGTGTATGTTAGTGATGGTTAATCAAGAAGTATTAAACAATTTGGCAGTGTTTTTCAAAGAATATTTGAACTGCAAAGTATACGCATTTCTTGTTAGGATTTTTTGAACTTGGTTAACAATACATTACACTTTAAACAATGCAGGGTCGGTGCAGAAGCTATATTAAGTGCGTGTGTTTCACTTCGGATTCTTACTAAAGATCAGAGACAAGAAGGGTTCGTACTAATCTATGCTATAGACTGATTAAGTCTTCACAAACTACATTTCATTCACACTAAAAATTTGGTTTTCTGATGAACTTTGTGCAGACTTGCTGAAAGTTGGATACAGTTAGTCCACGCTTCTAAGAATTTTAAGGATAAAATGAAACCTGTACTTGCTGTGAGCAAAGTTTTTTGATTTATCTATTCAATTACTTCAATTAGATAGATATCATGTCGTTTTTTGAACATGTTCTAATTATGTGTCTCTTTATAGCTAAGGAGTATTGATGCAGCTGTTAATCTACCTATCAAGCTCCCTATCAATACGGTATTTACATAGAACTACAACTAGCATGCAAACTGTTCTGCTAGTGAACAATCAGAGCTTAACTGATTGCCTAATGCAGGAAATAGGTGCTTCATTTGCAAGATATCAACTGGAATTCATTTCATCTGCCGAAGAGTTGCTTGATAAGGTACTAATTTAGTACTATAGTAATCAACTTTGGTAAAATTATTTTTTCAATTATCTCTAATTAACCTGATTTCTGTTATCTGATGTGTAATAAACAGGGAATCGTTACTCGTCTTTTTGATGACTCTGCTGATAATCCTGGATTTCTTGCATTTACCCTGAACCAGTTATTTGATGAAACTGGTTCTTTGCTTGATAAATCTGCGTCATTGCTGTTAGTTTTTTTTATACAATATTCAATCTATTATTTCCATAATTATATGCTTTAAATGTTGACTAATGCTTAAGTTTCATGCAGTGAACATGATTTGGAATCCATTCTTCAATTTGATGGAAATTTTCTTGATAAAGTCCGTGATATCAGAGATCGAAGCTTCTACATAGGATTAAATCGCTTGCATAGTGCTTTTGAAAGTTTTTTGATCTATTTTGATGCCACTTTTTTTGAGGACACTTGGTATAAAAAGTATGTTATCATTGTCTGAATCATGCAAGTTGTTTACATCAATTAAAATAATGATAATGATTTAACAACTTTTGTTGGATTACAGCTGCATTAAGTGCTTGGCACAAGCAAGAAATGCATTGGTAGAGGCGAAGGCTGAATTAGGAGGCTTTCTAATGGTGAGTATTATTATGAATTCCATTAACAATCATTTATATGAACTCGCTGCTAATTATATGCTTGATAAATTTTATTCAGCTACAGGAAAAACTTGTCAAAGCTCGTGGATCTGTTCCAAAGCTACGTAGCAAACATACTTCGGCTAAACATACCTAGCTTGTAGATTTTTGCAAGTGTATAAACTTGTAAAGTAGGTCTATAACTAGACATTGATGTAAACTGTAAATTTGCAAATTCCCCTTGATAGTGTTGTTGTACTTAATGTTTTGACCTTTGCTTGTTTTCGGTGCTCCATTGCAAAGAATTCGGATGGTACTACTCTGCACCTCCTTGTTCATACTCCAGCACACACTGTTGAGCATTTCGTTCACAAACCCAGCTTGTCTTTTTATCTTCTGTCTCGATTGTCCTCCCTTCTCCCGTCTAGCATAGTAGTGTGGTCTCTCTTTTTTTTTTTTTTATACTGTTTTATTCTTAAATTCTCATATCGGGCTTTATTTCAAAAAAAAAAAAAAAAAAAATTCTTATATTGGGCTTTTATTTCTTTTTTTAATTAGGAACCTTTTTATTATTAAAAAAAAATTAATAAATAAATAAAGTCAATGCATGTGTGCATTGGAAGTTTAATGAATTCGTTTGACTTTTATTCTTTCCAACCGTTTTCATAAATTAAAGTCTACTTCATTGTTAGTTTAAACTCTAGTAAGAGTATAAACAGCTGGTTTCAAAAAATTTAACTTACATATAGAATTCTTTTACGGAGTTTTTTTTTTCTTCAATGCTGTAATTCCTCTTACCAACCCTTGAAGGCCACCTAGGTCTAAGAAGAGTCGGTTCTATCTACTAGTAGTGAAAACAACACAACCTAAGTTATAATTTTAGGAATAAAAATGACCTACAAGAATAACATGGTTTATTTAAGGTATGTACTATAGTTTAGTCCACAAACTTATTCATAACTTCATTATCTTTGTAACCTAACGATAGCAATTCATCCTATATGATAAGAGACTTACGCTTTGTTTGGATATCTAAGAAAGAAGGAAAGGAAGGAGAGGGAAAAAGGAGGAAAGGAAGGGAAAAGAAAGGGAGGGGCAGGTGAGATTCATTTTTTCCTCCAATTATCTCCAATTTTGGAAGGAGTAGGCTTATTAAAGAGAGATGGAAAATGGATCCTTTTCTCCTTCTTATTCCTTCTTCCCCCAATCCTTTACCCAAACAAGAGAATTTGTCCCCCATCCTTTCTCTTCTCTTCTTTTCCTTCCATTTCTTTCTATCCAAACAAAATGTAAGAGTCGACTTTTGTGTTTTGGATGTTCACATTTTTTTTTTTTGACGCAAAGTTTTGGATGTTCACATAAAATTTCTAAAATATAGTATTTATTTTTTGGTAAAAATTTCTAATGTATATGAATGTCAAAAGATTATTCAAGGTATGTCATAATTGGTTCAATGGTTGGTTTGCATAAACGGTTGTTTTTCTGGTTGGGAAAACAATTCCTTGATTATGCTCTTTTTTATGTACTAGATAATATGAAAGGGGTCTGGGTAACCTGAATAAGAAAGAGGAGAGTTTGGTCCACAAACAAGACTTTGGAGATTTCATACTAAAACCAATTGGCAATAGTAGGAGTTACTTCTCTACCTTATAAAGTCGAACCATCCCTCCTCTTTCTCCAATATGGGACACTCACAAATGGGATACACTGGGTTTCAACAATTACCTTAGTTTGGGCATCCATGAACCACGATACAATTACAAAATAATTCTTAAGGCCCCTCTTTCCCTTGCCATATATATTTTTTCTCTCGTATTCAATTACTACATCCTTTTCTTTTTAGTTGTAATAAAGGAATTTTTTTTGTGTCACAATCACACCCCTTTATCACATCTAAAAAGTAACGGAGGTAGAAAAAGTTTGCCTCTTCCCAGCCAAGGCACGGGCAAGTGAGCAACTATATTATGTTGGTGTTTTTGTGCAATGGTGGCAAATTAGCAACAATGTATGATTCAAAAGGTTATTGAGAGAGAAAAGGAGAGAATGAGATCTTGAATTAATTTCAATTTTCAATAGTCTTATTAAAGAAAATTATGTTTTTATTCACCAAACTAGCTTAGTGCCTGCACAATAATAATATATTTTCCTTTAATCAATTCATTATATAATATAAAAATAAAACAACTCATGTGGAATAAACAAATGCAATGTCAATAAGAAAATTGATTTTTTTTTTTTTTTTTTTTTGAATTGTCAATAAGAAAATTGTTAATATTAAAATAGAGGAAAAAATTATTGTTGATTAATTGTATTGAAAATATTTAAAAGTAGGATACATGATAATATTACAATGATGCATGTTTTTCTAATAATACAACATATTAAAAAAAAAAAAAAAGACATTTTATATTGTTTAGTCCGGAATTTTTTTTTAATGATAGCTTCATATGTGTCAAAAATTGTTGCAAGCATATTGTATCAGTGGAGTAATAGAATAGAAGAAAAGTTGATCATCTAAATATAATGCAATCCAATCAGACCCAAAAAGTCCAATCTTATTCAATGGGTTTGCAATCGGTATTACATAATTATATATGGCTAGACTCTAGTCTAGGCATCTTACCCTACACCCCTCCCTTAACTCATCGTTTAACACCTCTTTTTCCAAATACTCACTTTTACAGTAATTACATAGTAATAACAGTATGTTTCCCCCACCCATATATACCCAAAAAATAATAATAATAATATTAATAATAATAATAAAAAGCCATTATCATTTCACTTTCTCTCTCCTCACCCATTTTCTACATTTTCTCTCTACGTCTATTTTTTGCATTTTCAAATCTGGAAATTTCTATGAATTTATGACAAATAATGAAAAAATTGTTCAGTTACTGCAACTAATCAAGGTTGAAATTCAAAGGAGTAAGTGATTTTGTTCATATTCAATTCGAAAAAGAGTATAAACCCTAGTTTTAGTAATTTTTTGTTGCAATTGTGTTACAGGATCATCATCGAAGTATAAAACAAAAAAAAAGTATGAACTATTGCATTTTAGTAATTTTTACTAATTTTCGATTAAAAACTAGTAATCTGAACAAGTGCCTTTTGATTTTTGGGTATGAACTATGAAATATTCCTTCTTTTTTTTTTTTTTTTTTTTTGCAGTTGAAAGATATTGTTTCAGAGAAGAACATCAAAGAATCTGGAGAAATGTAAGCATTAATTAAATTAGTTCGTAGTGTTTCTTTGTTACTGCATGTTCATTTCCGTTTTAATAAATGTTCATTTATGTATTAGTACACAATCATTCACATGTTAATAGATGCTAATATAAATATATTACTACATAGTCATTGTATTAATGTTCATTCTTTTTCATAGTTTAGAGTGGAAAATAATTACTACATAGTCAATGTATATATAAATGTTAATTCTTTTTCATAGTTTGGAGTGGAAAGTTATTTTAGATGAATATTCATTTGTATTTTGGTAGATGTTCAATCGTATAAAATTATATGGTTTTCACATATTAATATACGATTACTAGAATTTTGATAAATATTTATATTTTGGTCAGCTTCTTCAAATATTTCATGCTTGGTTAAATTTTGAGTTTCAACCTATGTCTCTCTTTCAGATGCATGTATGATAAATCACATATTGATAGCTTCAAGAGTTATTCACGTATATATTTCATGTTCATTGATTGATATCTTTCATAGGCATTTTTAAACTAATGCATGTTCATTTATATATTAATAAATGTACATTTTCATATTCAATTATGTAAATATGTTCATCATTGTATTAATAGTTGTTCATTCCATATTAATAGATGATCATTTCTACACATATATATGTTCATTTATATATTAATATATGTTCATTTCCATATCGATCATTTCAATTGTTATATTTTCATATTCATATGAATATTGGTTCATTTCAACACTTATTATTGCTCAAATCTAACTAATAATTCTTGTTTTTGTCTATTAGATAAACAAAGAATTGTGGATATAGTGAGTTACACCACACGATAGCAAGGAAAAAAAGGAAGACGACAAAAATAAGGAAATCAACAATAACACTAGCTTGAATTTTTCGATTTTGGATCGAGAATTCATTGTGTATAATAATATGTGTAGAATTGAGTTGTGTATTTAATATCCGATATTTCAATTTTTGGTAATATAAAATTTCTATTTGATTTTAACAAGAAGGAAATAAACTTTTTTTTTCCCCAAAGTATTATTACAAATCACATCTTTCAAAAAGCAAACATTTAAAAAGGAAATAAACTTTGTTTCCCCAAAGTATATATAATATTCATAACAAATATATATATACATAAACACAAATATATATGAGCGTCTTTAAAAGAATTATTACAAATACAAAATAATTAACAAATTTTAAAATATGTTCACTAGTTAAAATATATATGAGTGTCTTTAAAAGAATAAAAATCATTGAAATTCACGTGTACAACATTTATATGCAAATACAACTACAATAATCCTATAGTTTACTACATAAAACATACATTAAACATAAATGAACATTGGATGATGGAAATGTTCACTTTCGTGTTTATGAAACAATTACATGTAATAATATAACTGTATGGAAATGCATTATTATTGTAATTAAATTGAATATATTTTATATTGGAAATTATTTTTAACAACTCTTTATTTATATAAATACAATTCTAAGACGTATGTATTTGCATACATCTTACTATAAAACTTACACATAGCTCTTGAAATGAACATTTAATGATACAAAAATGAACATATGTTGAAACACGGATAAACAAAAATGTACATTGGATGATGCAATACTTCTAATAATATAAATTATTTGAACGCACCAATCCATATAAATAAATTTGCTCATTTTTATTGATAAAAAAATTCTTAAAATGCAATTCAAAATATACTAATTTGAACAAAAACTCCTTATTATAAAAATGAACATCTAATGATTTATAAATGAACATTGACCAATACAGAAATGAACATATTATAAAAAATTTACAGAAAATTCATAAATAAAAAGGGGTAGGGGCGGGGGCGGGACACGCGGAGGGGGGGTGCAGACAGTGTTCCCTTAGAGTCTAGGTAAAAATTTGTAGGTATTACATGCACCATGGTGCGCTACACCCAATACGCGCCCAGCCCAGAAGAATCCGCGCCCAACATAAAGAAGTCCACCCCCAATAGTAAGAAGCTCAACATTTCTTTTTCACCATTGAATTTGATGTTATCTTTTTTCTTTGAAAATCTGAATTTTAATCTCTCCTTTTTTTTTTTTTTTGGAAATTATTTTTTGTTTCCCTCATTGACAATTTTGATCTCCTTTTATTTACCTCTAAATGACTAAAAGCTCTAAAATTTTCAACAATTGAACTCTATTTTCTCTATCCCCTTTAATATAAAGTTTCTTGTATTTTGTAAAATAAAAAATGGATATTTGCCTTTTTTTTTGAGCTTTTTGACCAATCTTGGTGGATTGTGCGATAAAATTAACAATTCTAATGTTAATCGTTCCATACCTTCATATTTTTGTTCATATATTTTCTGTTTAATGTTCATATACGTTGTCTTTTATGTCCATATATATATGTGTTGTATGAAGCAATAATTTGTGTATAAATTTATCAATTATTTTGGTATGAAATAAATTTATATGGATGTTGTGTATTTCCTTCTTTTGCTATTTAATATTTAATTATAGACCAACTACTGAACACCTTCAAGAAACTTCTGAACATCCCCCCAGAAACTTCTGATAAAACACTAAAAGCAATATAAAAGCCCCCAAAAACTTATCCCAAGAATTTTCTAATAATCCACCAAAAAACACTAAACCAACCTCAAAAACATCTAAATCCCCTACAAAAACTTTTGAATCCCAATTACAAACCATTGAACACCCTTAAAAAACATTTTAACCACCTTCAAAAACCTTTTCAAACACAAACCACTGAACACCCTACAAAACTTTTGAACACCAACCCCAACCACAAACTACTTAACACCCTACAAAAACTTTTGAACCCCAACCACAAACTACTTAACACCCTACAAAAACTTCTGAACCCCAACCACGAACCATTGAACACCGTAAAAAAAATCTTTGAGAACCCCGTAAAAAACTTTTAAACCACAACCACAAACCAATAAATACCCTACAAAAAATTCTAAACCCCAACCACAAACCACTAAACACCCTACAAAAAGTCTGAATCCCAACCACAAACCACTAGACACCCTACAAAAACCTCGTGACCCCCTACAAAAACTTCTGAACCCCAACTACAAACCGTTGAACACCCTACAAAAACCTTTGAACCCCCTACAAAAACTTATGAACCCCAACCACAAACCACTGAACACCCTTCAAAAACTTCTGCACCTGAAGACACTGCTTAAAAAGCCTTCAGACTTTACTTATAAACAACTTCATACATTCTAACTGCAATAAATAAACACAGTTCATAATTACCATTACTGGAGTTCAAAAATAAAACAACAAAGTTCAAATACAGGAAAAAAATGTTCATAATTACGTGTATAAATATTTTTTAAAAACCATATATACATACTTAGAGAATTATGTAAAACGCAAAGGTTCATTAAAGTAACCTAAATGTTCATAATACGATACTGCTAATAACAATTTTGATAATAAATACAATGGAAAATGCGAATTAAATGAGACAAAATGTTCAAAACATGATATAAACAAATATATTCATAAATAACAATTAAAGCATCAATTCAACAATTAAATTATAAATAAAACTAAAAATCATAAAAATTAAGCAATTAAAATAAAAAAGAATAACCATTATAGCTCAAAAGTCTTCTATATTAGTTCTGATTTCTGACTTGTTTCTTCATAGAGTTAGAATAGATTTCTTCTTCATATAAAATGTTCATAATTTTAACAAAAAAAAGTTCAAAATACCAAATTATGAACATAACATTCATAATCAAACAAAACTCATTAATCCTTAGATCAAAGCTTAACTGATTGCAAAAATGAATTACAAGAAAGCAGACCAAATTACAACTAATAATTGAAAGAGTACGTAGTTCAGATTGCCAAATCATCAAAACCTCAATCAAATCCATTTCAATTGCAAAATCATTAAAATGCATTAAGAACATCTGACCTAATTAGAAATTAATATCAATTGTAATAAAAAAATTCTGACATACATTGCCGATCTCGTTAGGTGTGTATAAGAATGCCATCCAAGGTGCTCAATATTTTAACGGCGATGAACGAATTTATATAAGCAGGGTGATCAACTTATTGAATTACAAAGTGATGAAGGAATTCAATCAAAGTAGAGAGAGAAAAGAGAAAAATAAAGGAGAAAGAAAGTGGAGGAAATTTTAAGAAGAAGAGAAGACAGAAAATCAGAAAATTGGACAGATTAAATTAAGGAAATAGACGAGCTAGGAAGACGCGCGAAATACAAAAGGAAAAGAAGAACATTGAAGTTTTGTGAATTATCCAATTAAACGCATTGTTTAATTAATGGTTCACACAGAAGTACATGCACCCTTGTGCATGTTATAATTTGCGATGGGTTTGGATATAATTATACTCCATCCGTCCCTAAATTACATTGCTCCTTTCTATTTTTGGTATTCCAAAATTAAATTCCTCATTTCTATTTTTGGTAAGTTTTTTTAGTAAATCAACTCTCTTTTTCTATTTTATATTTAATGCTTTCTCACTCATGCTTACCTAATCTCACTCATAATCCTTGTGCCAAATTACAATGAATATGATTGGTTAAAAATTTTCAATTAGGAGCATGTGATTGGTCCTTTTTTTTTTTTGCAAAGGATTGATGACATGTCATGAGTAATAACTCATCTATATTTGTACTTCCTATTGCATTATCTAATTATTGTTATTTGTCTTATTCTTCCCTTCTTAATTCCCGTGTAAATTTCCAAAAGGGAATGTAATTTAGGGACGGAGGGAGTAATATTTTTTGGACTTCTAATCCAACCACATTAATTAAATCATGCCACATTTACCTGTACTCTCCATCCTCAAATTGTTGTCATGTATTATGTTTTGGTAAATCCTTAAAAAGTTGTTTTGTTATCTTAATTGAAAATTTTCACTCCCTTAATTTACTCAAACCATGGGATAAATGGATGATCACTCCTCACCACTTAATTTCATTCTTTCTTGAAAAATTTGTCAAAAATTATACTACTGTAGTACATACTTTAAACGGTTCACTAAAAGCAAGTTAATCTTGTATAGTATGCTTGGATTGGAGAAAATAGAGGGAAAGGAAGAGAAGGGAAATGAAGGGATTAGTAATCTATATGGATATTAAATGAGAAAGGAAAGGAATATGAGGGGAGAGAAATGGATGGAGAGACTAAATTTTAAGAAATTCGTCTCTCTATCAATGGAGAGATTTGGAAGGAAAACTCATCTTTCTTCCCTCCCTCCCTCCCCTTCTTTTCCTTTCCTTTTTAATATCCAATGTTCCAAACACACTGTTAATTATTATTAAATAATATAAACTTTGGATGGTGTCCGCTTTAAACAAATTATGACATGTTTGTGACATGTTTAATAGGTTATATGAAGTGTTGTTGTTTTATTGGTTTAATTCACCATATACCCCTGAGTTTTAACTTTATTTACCATATACCATTGACGTTTCATGAAAATATCACCACATGCCTTAATGACTAACACCTCATTAAGGTTAATTGTATCACGTGGAAGCCTCTGATGGGTTAAATTATTTAATTAATTTTTAATTAATTACATAAATTAAATTATAAAACTAAAAAAACCACCACCCTAGCTACCTTCCCAGACTCAGCCTAGCCATGCCCGCACCGCCGCTGACATCCATATCCCCCTCGTCCGTGCCGGCGTCGCCCACCCCCCCCCCCCCCACTACCCCCGTGCGGGTGCCGCACCCCTTCCTTTCTAAATTCCTCTGCTTTCAACTTCCCCTTCCAAAACAATTCCGATCAATGTTGGGGATTTTGTGTTTAACAAGGGTCACAAAGAAAGCAAACAAAATTAACCGAAATAATCTTTGAGGCGTGAACAGAATCACTTTCCCAAAAGTATAATTCCGACCCTATACTACAACCGGATATAACGGAAATTTACTTAGGAGATACAACGAAGAACAATTGCAATCACAAGTAGATTACAATACAATGTAATTAAGCCTTTGGATTTATGATGATGATAATTAAACTTTGCAATAAACTTTCAAGAAGAAAAAGGAATCTTAGTTTTTCTCCTCTAAAAAGTCTGTCAACATATGTTCCAAAAGAACATATTTATATTAAAGGCATATAACAAAGCAAAATCACTCAATTCTCACGAAAGCAACTGACGTTAACCGTCAATTTAAACACCCAAGACCCGCGCCTGATCGGGCCGGCCACCGCCCGACCGGGCGATTATGGGCATCAATCTCTGGAGCCTCTCGCACCCGATTGGGCGGCTACCACCCAGACCGGGCGGTTGAGAGGGTGGCATAATTCTAGCCCTTTTGCTTCCTATTAATTGAGCTTTCTCCATTTAAATTAAACCAAGGTTCTTCATTCAACCTTTTTACCAAGGTTAATTACTCTAATTATTTGCTTTAATAATCTCATTTAACTAATCTACAACACCATTGCTTAAGTAAATTAATTATTAACTTGAAATTTGTCTAAATTCTCAAAATTATTCAACAATCCTCTCCATTTTGAGAATTATACTAGACTCATTGCAAAAAACATCATCATCACAAAACAATCTCATGCATAAACGAAAGTGTACACAGACTTGAACTTCCACTTAGTGCAGCATACAATTCAAGAATCCGTATCCATTTGGTATCGTAAAACGTTTGAACCAAAAGCAACACATATTGGAAACTTAGAGATGTTACACACACAAGATTAATTACTTAAATACATATTAACTTGACACTATAAGCCATGTGTCCATATCTATTCATAAGTACATCAAAGCTATACCTAAAGATGGGCAACGGGCCGTGCCGTGCCGCTGCGGGCCATGCCTGGCCGTGCCGCGGTGGTGGGCGTGCCTTGCCGGCTCCGTGACGGGCCGTGCCGTGCCAGGCCGCGGGCTAAACCGTGCCAATTTTTTTTTAAATGAACATAAATAAAAAACGATATATAAATATTTTTTAGTACAGCTTAATTTTATATGAATAATGTTATTAATTTATGTTTATGTTAATGTTAATATATTTTGTTTTGAACAACCTTATTTTAATTTATTTTTTTTTTGAAAAGAACCTTATTTTAATTAAGGTTATATAAATTATTTATCTAATTATGTTTAAGTTTATATAAATAATTTCATTAATTTAGCAAAAAACAACAATACGTATAATAAAAATTAAATTACTAGTGCCGTGCCAGGTCGTGCCACGTGTCGTGTCGGCGTGCTAACCCACGAGCCGGCCACCTTGCCTCGTGCCATGCCCGTGCCGATTCCCAGATTTTTGTTCCGAAATCATGCCGAGCCCGTGCCGCCCACGTGCCGGCACGGCCCATGCGCATCTTTAGCTATGCCCCAATAGCTTCTTGAAGCGGCTAAACTTCGTACTTATATAGGTAAACTTCCAAACATGCTCCTGTAACCGAGCAGTATATCAGGAATTCTATTAAGTTAAAACAACCTCTTTTCATCACAGTAAAACTGGAATTTAACCTTGAATGATAAACAAGTTCCCAATCATCAATTAAGAGAATTTATCTCATTGAATTTAAGACCCAACGTCATATGGGCGTTAAGTTGAGATTCTCCTAATTGTGATTATCATAGGGCTCTAATCTGAAAAGATTGCCATCCTTTATTAACATCTCTTACCCATGCTTTTAAAGCAACCAGCGATATTTAACTTCGTACGAAAATAAACAATAGTTTTTACACTATCCTTGTTAAGTCCTTGGATGTAACAATACCTTACACTAATATACCTTAACTCACCATTATACACTTGGTTATATGCCTTAGCCAAAAATTACATTGTTATCTCAAATCATCACTGTTAGTGATATTAGCTTTTGCAACAAAGGAATCTTATCATGCATTAAAACCCTCAACCATTCTGCTTCTTTACCAGCGGAATGTAATGCAATGAACTCCGTTGTCATTATAAAATCTACAATGCAAGTTAATTATCTTCTTAGATGCTCATTAAATGGCACCTCCCCCATATGGGAATACCCATCCACATGTGGATGAAAGATTCTTATTTGAGATCCAACTTGCATCCGAATATCCTTCAACAACCGAAGAATACTTACTATAGCACAAACCATAATCCACGATTTTCAACAAGTACTTCAACAAACAATGAACCATTTGCTAATGTAGCCTTCTAGGATTACTAGTGAACCTACTCATTTGACCAATCGCATAAGCGATATCCGGCCTAGTACTTGACATGGCATACAACAAAACATCCTATAACTCTAGCAAATTCCAGTTGTGAACACAGCATTAATATTACTAGGTAATAACTTTATGCTGGAATCCATAGGTGTTGAATAAAGAAAGATCGAACTTTTATTAACATTGAACTTCTTGAGCATTTTCTCAATATAATAATATTATGACAAGATCAACTTCCCCTTTTTTCTGTATTCTTATACCTAAGATGACATCCGCTTTTCCATGTCTTTCATGAAAAACTATGAACTAAGGAAAGATTTTGTCATTTCAACTTGTGACAAATCCATTCCATCCAAAGATCTACATGTCATCTACATATAAACAAATTGTGACACCTTAACTGTTGTCATGAAATTTGTTATACACACATGTCTAAATTGTTTAACTTAAAACCATTAGACAACATTACCAATCAAACTATTCATGTCATTGTTTAGGTGCCTATACAGTGATTTAAATAATTTGCAAACTTTTGCCTAATGGCCTTCCACAACAAACCCTTTCGGTTGTCACATATAAACCTCTTCTTCTAGATCTCCATTCAAGAGCACAATCTTGACATCCATTTGATGGATCCCTAGATTTTAATTGCCGCAAAAGCAATTAAAATTTAATGTTAAGATTCTAGTTACAGGGGCATATACCTTATGCCACTAACCGGGCCTTGAACCTTTTAACAGTTCTATCAATCCTCAGTTTCTTTTGAAGATCCATTTGCAACCTATTGGTTTAAACTAGGTAGTAAATTAGCTAATACCCAAGTGTTGTTTCCCATGATAGATTTCATCTTATCATTAATTACTTTCTTCAAAAATGGAACATCTCGAGACTTTATAGCCTCTTGATATGTTAAAGAATCATTTTCTACATCAAAAATGTATGGATGTTGTAATGAAACTTCATCCCTTGATCCTTGAACCTAATACACATGAAAATCCGGACCAAAAGATTTTTCTTTTCCTTGCCCTCTTGCTTATCCTTAGTTGTGATGATGATAATGTAGATGCCTTCTCTAAATGAATTTGGTCATCCACCTCTTGATCAATGAAACCTTGATCAAAACTTCCAGCTATGGTATTCAGAGTTACATCCTTAAATCTAGGAATTGAAGAAAATCTATTTTTCATCAAACCATGCATCCCTTGACTCAATGGTGGTGTGAACCAACCAAAGTCATTTGCTCTTATTACATAGAACCTATAGGATTTGCTATATACCGCATATCCTATAAAATGCATTCAACTCCTCTTGCACCTAACTTTTAAAGTTTAGGTTTCGGCATTTTACAATTGCCTTACAACCCCAAACTTTGAGATGTCTCAAGTTTGGTTTCCTTTTGTACGTACCATAGCTCATATGGGGTAACATTCTTTTCTTTCATGGGAACACGATTTAACACGTAACAAGCCGTTAAAACGACTTCACCCCAAAATCCATCACTTAAAACCGAATATGACAGCATAGAATTAATCATTTCTTGTAGTGCCCTATTCTTCCTTTCCGCTACACCATTTTGTTCTAGTGTACATTCCGCAGTAGATTCATGTACTAAAGCTATAGATTGGAAATAACTTGGCTTATATCATTCACCTCCTATATTGTTTCTCAAACTTTATTAATTTTCCGTTAGTTTGCAACACTACTTCACTTTGTAGATTTTAAATATATTTAGGCTTCATCCTTAGAATAAACTAAATAATAATCCGTGGTTTATACACACGGGTGTACAGTGCTCATCGTACACCCGGATAAATAAAAAAAAGGCGGAAAGAACATCCCGTGTTTTTTAAAGAACATACATGTATTTGACAAAGAACATGTTTATATTTGACAAAAACATGCATTACCAAAGAACATAAAGATATAATAAAAAGAACGAGATAAAAACTTAATAAAATTTTCTGAAAAATTACACATTATTAACGGAAAAAATTTAGAGGTGATAAAAAACCGAGTAGGGCCGGGCCATATCATAATTTCTCGTGCCCAAGCCCGTAGAAAAGTAGCGGGTTTTCGAGCTTTTTTCAAGCCCTATTTTGGGCCGGATCGGGTCGGGATGTGAGTCATGTCAATATTGATCACCTCTTTAAAAAATCCTTACCAAAGATATCATTTCCCCAAAAATTAGTTTTCTATCTCTTCAAAAAAAAATTCAACTTTCCATAATAATTTACACTCTAATATTATTTTCAATTAAAAATAATTTAAGATTTCAATATCAAATTTCAAAATAACATAAGTTAAAAGAACATAATTTATATTGTAAAGTACATATAGAAAATACCTAAATAACACACTAATCAAACTCAAAGAACATACGATAACAAAAGTAATTTAAATATGACATATGATAATAAAAATAGAATTTGGGCGTCACTACGATCTTAAAGAACATACACGCCAAATTCAAAGAACATACTTTGTATTATTAAACCCAAAAAAACATATATGTTTATCAACATATGTTAAATAACATAAGTTATAATATAAAGAAAATATTATTTTATTAAAAGAACACACTGATCACACTCAAAGAGCATATTAAAGGTATGTTCTTTGTCAAACATAAGTATGTTCTTTATCAAACACTATATGTTCTTTCCGCCTTTTTTTATTTATCCGGGTGTACCATGAGCATGGTGCATCCTGGTGTATTATCTAATTTTCATATATTAAAGGCAAATAACAAAGCAAAACCACTCAATTCTCACGAAAGCAACTGACGTTAAACGTCAATCCAAACACCCAAGACCCGCGCCTGATCCGGCCGGCCACCGCCCGACCGGGCGATTATGGGCGTCAATCTCTGGAGCCTCTCGCGCCCGATCGGGCGGCTAAGAGGGTGGCAGAATTCCAGTCCTTTTTCTTCCAATTAATTGAGCTTTCTCCCTTTAAACCAAGGTTCTTCATTCAACCTTTTTACCAAGGTTAATTACTCTAATTATTTGCATTAATAATCTCATTTAATTAATCTACAACACCATTGCCTAAGTAAATTAATTATTAACTTGAAATTTGTCTAAATTCTCAAAATTATTCAACAATCAAAACCCAAACCCTAGCCTCAAACGATGTTCAATTTTTTCAAATCATCGATCATTTTTTGTAAATTGGGGCAAGAATCATTTTAATATGTCTTTGAGGTTGGTATGTTAGGATTTTTCACTGTGTATCATGGAGGAGGGGGAGGGATGTCAAGGTGGTTTAAGGGGGAAAAGAGGGGGGAGGAAGGGATGGAATTGGTGGTGGTTTAGGAGGAAGGGGGGTCAACATACACCAGCGCGAGCTTGGGTGGAGGGGAGGCGCCAGTGCGGTGGAGGGTCTTGGTGCCGGCGGTGAGGTGGGGAGCAGGCTGGGGCAGTGTGAGATGGCGGGGATGGTCGCTGAGTTGGGGCCGGGAATCGTGGGTTTTTTCTGTTAAAATATTTTACTTTTTAATTTTTTTTAATAATTAAATAATTAAAATAAGAACCAATCAAGGGTTGAGATGAGGCACAATTAATCTAAGTGACTAACAGAGTTGACGAAAATGGGTATGTGATGACATTTTCTTGACACTCAGTGTCATATGGTGAATTTGAAATTTTTTGATAATATATAATGAATTAAGATAAAACTCAAGGATATATGGTGAAAAAGCCGTAATTTTCTTTACAATTTATTTAATGTTTTTAATTATCATAAGATTTAAATAATATTAATTAATATTATGAAAAAAACCACCCATTATTATTAGAACTCCTAATTAGTCTTTGAAAACATTATTATTACTTATTTAAAATGAAAAAACCATTTTTTCAAAAAAAAAAAAACAAAACAAAAAAAAAAGCACCTACCACCACATGCCAACCTAGCCGCCACCCCCTCCCCACCACCAGTTGCCGCCCAGACTCCATCCATCCCCCTCATGTCGGTCAGGCAACCAGCCTAGCCGACCAACCCTACCCCTTTCCCTTGCCCCGATTCGACCCCTATCCCCTTCCCTTGCTCCAATTTAACCCCCTTTCCTTTGCCCTAGTCAGAACATTGATCCCCACCCCTTCCTCCACTATAAGCCGACACAACCCAAACTCGAAACCCCCAACTCAATTCCGATATCTCATAGCCCAAACCACTGCCAAATCGTTAGGGTTTAGATTTCGGGTTTGAGTTAGGGTTGGGCGTTTTGGGATCCAGTGAGGGGGAAGGGGTTGTGTAGAGAACCGGGAAGGGAAATGGAAAGGGTTTGGGGCTGGTTGGCTGGCCGGCCCGAGGGGGAGTTAGGTGGTTTAGTGGCGACAGCCTGGGGGAAGGAGTGGCTGAACTATTGAAGATGGGTGGTTGGGTGTTTTTTTTTTAAAAAAAATGATAATAATATTATTTAATAAATAATTATAGAAGTCTATTAGCTATTACTAAAACTGAAGATGCTGACGTCACCACCCTTAATAAAAAAATTCCCGGATAAATGCAATTATGATGTCATTTTTTTAAGAGCTATCATATTTAACATTTTTGAAATTCGAACATTAAAAGCTTATACATTCCAACTAAAATCTATCAATTTATCGTGGTAAATTGAAACAATTTTAAATAGCACGCTAATAAATTAAATGACATTCTACATTGAACTATAAATTAGATGACGTTAAATGGATACTATATCATAATTTTGATGAAAATCGAATTTGCAAAATTACAAAATGTACGTAATTCTTATTTATATTCATGTATAATAGCTAAGGGTCATAAATCGGTCCTGACTTAAAAAAATGGACCGGTCCTCCTCAGACCGAATTAATCGGTCCGGTCTTCATCAGGTCTTGAAATTCATTTTTTCGGTCTCCGGTTCGGACCAAAACCCTATAAAAACCAGTCTTATATCGATCCGAATTTTTTATTAAAAATATGCGTGAAACCTTAAATAATGGTAAAATTATCCTTAATAAGCTTAGAAAACTTTAACTTTATAAGTTTTTTGTACTAAACATATAAAAAAAAAGACGTAAAAATGGCGTGAAAATATAGTTTTCATTTACTTTTATCATGTTTTCCACAACTTTATTAAAAATTAAGTATTCTTTTTTAAAAAATTCTTAAATTGGTTCAAAGCGGTCCGGTCTGAGTTTTGGACCGATTCTTTCGGTCCGGGTTCGGTCCAATCTTAATCGGTCCGGTCTTTGGTTCTTAAATTTCTAATTTTCAATCTTCGGTTCAATCTGGGTCGGTCCGGTCTTGGACCGATGAACAACCCTAATAATAGCCATCTATTTTTAAAATGTACAAATTAAAAATAAGTTTTATATAAACCATGCATCGCACGGGCTCTAACCTAATTAATTAAATTCGAAAAAAATAAGTAATACGAAGAAGAAGTTAATTAATATTTTCTTTTTAACACAAATTAATTAATTATTCAATTAGGATTTATTTAATTAAGAGTTATATGAGAAATTAACCATGCTCAAAGTTTTGATTAGAAGTAATTATATTGTTAAACGTTTTATTAAAAAAAATGTTGACCGGTCATATAAGTTGTTGGTAAATTACTCTTAATATACTTGTATAAGACATAACATAGTCATGTTGGGTCTTATTTGATTCGTCTCGATGTATAGATTAGTTATATTCAATTATTATAAAGTAACTATATTTATGGTCAAAATATTGCATTGGCAAATGTGCACAGTCTAAATGAGAACTATGTAAAGGGGCGGAGAGAGTATTATTTAGAAATAATCAAAAGTGTGACTTATTTTTAGCGGACCGCTCAAAGTTTGTACTCCGCTACATATTACTCGCAACAAACATAAGTTGCGCAGACTCCTAAGCAAATTAAAAGATCTTCAGTGTAATTATTGAAAAAAGTAAGGGGATGTAATTAGTCTTAATCCAACCCAAAAAATAATTAATTAAACCAAAATTAAACACCACCACCCAACACCACGAAACCACCACCACCACCTAACACCATGAAACATGAACCACGAACCAACGGTACCAACACCACCACCTAGCACCACAAAAGCACTCGACACGAACCCACGAAACCACCTAGCAAGCCCACAAACCACCCAGCGAACTCACAAACCACCAAGCGAAAATACGAAACCACTAGCGATTCCACGAAGATCCCTAAAAACATCAGATATGGAAACTTATAATGAAAGGGTAGTGATATTCTTCAACAATTAATGAGATTGGGGTTGGAGGAGGAGAGAGAAAAGTAATAGGGATGAGGAAGAAGATGAAGGAGGAGAGAAAAACATTATGGAGAAGATGATGTTAGAAAGATAAGATGAGTTTAATTAGATTAGGTGAGTTTTAATTAATTATGTTTAACGTATGTAATTGAGGTTAAAAAAATTTTTTGTTAGGGTGTTTTTGTTTCCCTCAAAATAAATATAAGGGTGTTTTTGTAATTTCATTTAAAAAATTTACGAAAAAGGAAATATTAGGATTTGTAGCGAGTAAAGTGTAACGACCGTTTTTAGTAATCGATGCGAGTAATATGACTATATGAGGGTATTATTTTTGAGAGTTTATTTTTTTTTATTAGTGCTTATTTTAACTATATATTTAACCTATATGTGTAAAATAAATGTTGTCGTCCAAAATATTTTTAAATTAATTTTTATGTATACCTTATCATACAGTATCAACTTTTTGGCATTTTAAGAACGTCGATGTGACACATAGTCCCTTTTTTGTTGCGCCACGTCATTTTCCCAACATCACTCAAACAATCTCACAAAACTCAAGCAACCAACATTACTCCATATAAAAACATAAGGGTAAGGAGGATCGAACCCTCAACCTCTTATAACAACGATAACTATTTCACCATATAATTAAGCCAATTATTAATTATGTTATTAATATGTAAAAAAATTTATATAAGTGCAAATCACAAGGTTCAATCAAAAAATATGTACAAAAAAAAAACTCAATTTTAGTTAGCCAATGACAATTAATTTAAAAATCCTTTTAAAAAAAATTTATTGATTACACAACAGTAACAACCCGGAGCAACGCGGGCTACTCACTAGTTGTACATTAATAAGTGTGTCAATCAAACTAGTTAGTTATTCTGAGATGAATGAAGTACTATGTGATATTTATATACGAGAACTTATACACATAGAGGCATTGTCAAAAAAAAAAAAAAAGTTATGTACCTATTGGTACATAAGAGGGCAATAATGGTAACTTAGGTCCTGTTCACTTCACCTTAATAAAATAATATTAAGTAAAAATAATTTCATGTCAGATAATATAATTTCAGTTCAGTAAAAATAAGTTTAGTTCAGTAAATACAATTTTAGTTAAACAAAAATAGGTCCAGTTCAGTAAAATTCAGTGAGCTTAAAGAAAAAATACAATAGAAAATCAGTAAAATAATTTCCGTTCAGCTAAAATAACTTCACTTCAATAAAAGTAATTTCATTTCAGCAAAAATATTTAAGTTTAGCAAAAATAATTTCAGTTTAGTAAAAATAGTTTCACTTCAACAAAAATAAGGTGAACTGAACGGGGCTTTAGTAAAACAAAAAGGTGATGGGACCACATATTATCACTTTAATTTTCAGGCTTTAATTGTACCACTATAGTCATTTTAATACTATTAGAACTATTATTATACCATTACACTCGAAATGACATAATTTCACAACCTAGTGATATATATTAGCTTTAAAAATATACCACTGTAACAATCTTTAGTGTAATTTAAACTATTTACAGTACTATTGCAATAACAATGATACATTCACATCTCAGTGGTACTAATGTTAATTTTTTAAAATATTTACGAATTGGCATGTTATGTACCAACAAATATATAACATTCCTCCATTTCTACTTGCTCATAAATATACATCCATTGCACGTTGTCCTTACATACAACACCATTATAAATTGACACATTATCATACGAGGGAAGAAAATCTAGAGTCAAATATACATTGAATTATTTCTTTCAAAAAAAAAATATACATTGAATTATATGGAACTTGGGCCCATTATTTTAGTTAATAAAAACATGACAAATTAAGGTTGTATGCAGGGACCACATACAACAATTGTATGTGTAGCCTTTACTATTTATATACAGTATAAGCCTCAATTGAGAGGACAATAATTTGGAAACAAATACTCCCTCTGTTTTTAAATACCTGCTCCACTTTCCTTTTTCCGGCCGTTTTTAAATACTTACTCCATTTATTTGGAAAGCTTTACAATATTTAGTTAATTTCTCTCACCTGGTAGATCCAACAACATAAATCATAATTTTCTCCACTCCTTTTGCTTTATACAATTTTTAATCCTTTCACCCACCCCAATACCTCCATATTTTATTACATTCTCCAATTTCTTCTAAAATTCCATGCATGAAGAAATGGAGAAATGAAGCAAGTATTTAAAAACGGACGGAGTAATAATTATATAGGGTGATTTAAAATTTTATTTTCAGAATATACAAAGTGGTCCACTTATGTAGTTGTGTCTTGACATCTTTTTTGAGGGAACGCTTGTGGGATTTCATTAAAGGAGATCAATTTCCGCTAAAGTTAAGAGACTTTGCGGAAACAAACCTAAACAAATAAATTCATTACAACCTCTTGAGTCCCACCTAGCAACATGGTGAGCTAGATTATTACCCGCTCGCTTAACATGACAAACATAAAAACTAGCAAAACATTGAGAGAGAGAACAAATATCATCAATCAACATACACAAGGGAGTAAAGCCTCCTGCCTTCTTAATTCCTTGGACAATATTTAAAGCATCACTCTGCAATGGCACGTGTGAGTATCCAAGTCTGAGAGCAACTTGGAGTCCATATCTACATGCTGCGGCCTCTGCAATTTCTGGTGACAAACCAGCCAGCTCCTGGTGTGTAGCAGCAGCCACTCTCTTTCCCTCGTCATCACGCAACACCACCCCTAAGCCAGTCATGCTACCAACATATGCTTCACAGTTTATTTTTGTCACACCTTGACATCTTGACATCCAGTGTCACTCGTTTGTAAATTTTGGCCGAAGATCTTCCATAATTCATTTATCTTTAGGAAAATTTGTCAATTGCAACCATTTAAATTTTTTATTTTGTAAATTGCAGTCATTTAAGAAAATTCGCAAATTGCAGCCCAAAATTTATTGTAAATTGCAACCCAATTCAACTTTTTCATCGATTTGCGTGTCGAAACATATTCGATTAAGATTTTAAGGCCATTTTAGGCATTAAGAATTCGAATTGAGCTAAAAGTTTAGAAAAAATGACGCAAATGCCTTGTTTTGCGTAACAAAAAATGTATCGATTTGAGAGCAATTGCTTTTTCTGCTGTAAAACCGAGGAATTTATGTTAATTTTTGACACGCAAACCGATGAAAAAATTGAATTATGTTAATTTTTTAGGGTTTGAATTATCTTAATTTGCTGTAAAAACGAGGCGTTTATGTTAATTTTATGCCAATTCCGAACTCAAGTTGGGTCCTAAAGTTTAAAATGACCGCTAAAACTTTAATCGAATATTTTTCGATACGCAAACTGATGAGAAAATAGAATTAGTTTGCAATTTACAATTTATAACTACTTTTGAGTTGCAATTTGTTTTTTTTTGTTTTTTTTTTTAAATGAATGCAATTTGCAAAATACTAACTTTAAATGGCTGTAATTTGCAAATTTGTCTTATTTTTAAAAATAAAAAATGGCAAACGAAGGAACTGTTCACTTCATCTTAATTTCAGTTCAGCCCCAATCATTTCAGTTCATTTCCTAATTTTCTTCTCTCATAAAATTTTCATTTCAGCTCTATTCAGTTCAATTCAGTTAATCTCCAATTAATTCAGTAAAATGTGAAAATGCCAGAAGAGGCCATCAAGTGAATAAACACGTGGCATGAAGCAAGGCCTTGTTACCGGCTTTCGTTTGATTCTCTGTAACCAATAAAAAAATATGAACACATAAATAAAATGAACATTATTAATAAAAATGAACATGTAAATTAAATATATGAATCATTAGTACTAAAAAGTGAAAATGTTTATAAAAAAAATGATCACTTAGTATATTAAAAATGAATAACATTATCCTATAATCATATAATTGTTGAACCACGACCTTAAAAATAAACATTTAGTAAAGAAAAAATTATATACACATATAAATGAACATTTCGTAATAAAAAAAATGAACACGTAATATAAATATGGACATTAAATTAAAAAAATAGTGAACATATAAATAAAATGAACATTTAGCATGTTAAAAATGAACATTTATCGTATAATCATAGAATAGCTTACCATACTTGATACAAAGAACGTTTCATAAAATTATATGAACACATTAAGTAAATAGAACATCAAGTATAAAAACGAACACGTAAAATTAAGAACACATCAAAAGAAATTATGAACATTAAGTATATAAAAAATGAACATGATTTTTATATACATAAGTTCAATTTCATTGTATATAATGATTAATGAAAGATAAAGATATTTATAATATGTTCATTTTTTACTTACTAAATGTTCATTTTTAGTGTACTAAATGTTCATTTTGTATTTAACGTTAATTTTAAAGTACTACATGTTCATTGTTTTTTACATAAATTAAACACAAATTCGTTGTAATTATTTTAACTCTTAAAATTTGAATATCCACCTAAAATTTAATCTTAATTCATCGTAATAACAATAATTATCAGTCTATAATATGATAAATTAGGAATTACAAGTGCAAGATTGATAAATTTCATTAATTTTACAGTATTCATATATATAAAAAGAACCTCAAAATTACCTACTGATTCAGATCGCGACAATAGAGATTGCTACAATGGTGACAGAATTGGAAATTGCTGAAACTAGAAGAACTAAAAAGTTTAATGATTGAAGGATAGTGAGGTAAGAAAGAGATTTAATTAACTTATAAGGAAAGTAAAAACAAAAAAAAAAGAGGAGAAAGAAAATTTTGAGATGAGATTATAACAAAGGAGAGAGAAAATTAACATATACTTCGTCCGTTTTTTTATAGTTGCAACAGTTTGACTTTTAAATTATTCATGTGTTTCACTTTAACTAGTTTCGACGGTTTATACTTATGTAAAAATAAAGTCATGTAGGATCTTGTTGGATTCGTCTCGGTTTATAAAATTTTAATATCAAATTTTTATGATTTTTACATATTGATAATTAAAGATATTAACGATTGAAAACATACATCGACAAGCGTGAAAAGAGAAGTGTTGGAACTATAAAAAAACAAAGGAAGTATGTAAGAAAGAATAAAATAAAGTTAAGATATAAAGTAAGGGGAAAAAAATAAGTATGTTCATTTTAAAGCACCGCATGTTCATACATATGGTTGGTGTAGATAGCTTAGCTACACTAGTATGTACTTCGTAGGTAAGAATTTGTGCTTGTAACACCCAAAAAAAATCAAAATGTCCCTCGAAAGCTGCACTTCATTTTGAATTTGAAATGCATCGAATCCATCCAATTCCATCAACTTCAAAAATCAAAAATTAAAAACCCTACTTCACCTAAAACCCCTCTTTTCTCTCTCCTCCTGCTCTCTCACTCTTTCAAAAATTTCCCAACTTTATTTATCTCCTCTTTTTATCAGCCGTTCAATTAAACCCTAGAAATTCCCAATCACCTCACATTTTCAATCTTCTTCACCCCACCATTAACAAGATCCTTATTTGATTCTGACCCACTTTACTATGGCCAAAAAGAAACCTACCCATCAAACTCAAACCCCACAAAATCCCACAAAAATGGAGGAAAACAACCATCAAACTACCGCCGCCATTGATGACCCTTCTGCAAATGACAAGGATAAGCTCAAAAGCTTGCATTCCTTGAATGCAATGCTTCTTAAGGAGACTGTTGAGAAGCGGCAGGAGATTAAATCGCTTGACTCGGAGTTGACTCGGTGTAAATCGGAGGTTGAAGCGTTGAGAGCTGAGTTGACTCGGGTGAAGGATGAAGGGGCTGAAGCGGAGGTCGTGAAGGAGGTTGAGTCTGTTTTCATGGAGTCTGAGATGGTGGGATTGTTGAGGAGAGAGAAAGAAGGGGTTGAGAAGAGGTTGGAGGAAGTGGAGAGAGAAATGGGGGTTGTTGTGAAGGAGAGAGATGAAATGGAGAAGGCGAAATTTGATGGTGATTATGAGATTGGGTTGATGAAGAAATTGGAGAATGATCTTAGGAATGAGATTAGGAGAGAGAAGGAAGGTGTTAATCAAGCGATTCGAGAGCGAAATGAGATGAATCATGAGTTGGGTGTTCGAGCTGTGGAGATTAATCGATTGAGGGAGAAGATTGGTGTGGCGGAATCGAAAGAGAGGGGGGTTGTTAAGGAGTTGGAAGGGTTGAAGGAAAAGTATGAGGTTTCGGTAAAGGCGGTGAAGGAGAAGGAGGAGGAGATTGAGAGGATGGGGAGTGAATTGAGGTTGATGGAGAAGAATTGTGAGGGTTTGAAGGGAGAAATCGACGGTTTGAGCGGCGAGAAGGAGGCGGTTTCGAGGGCGAATGATGAGTTGTGTGATGAGAGGAGGAAGAACAATGCGAGAATCACTGAATTGGAGAAGGAAATTGAGCAATTGAATGGTGTTGTTTTGAGTGTTAGGGAGGATGAGGAGAAATGGCGGGAGAAGTTTTTCGAATTGGAGAAGAGTAATGCTGTGACAGTGGGGGAATTGGAGGAGGCTAAGAAGGGTTTGAGTGATTTGCTTGAGAGAAGAAATGAGAAGAAGAGGGAGATTGAGAGGTTGAAGGGTGAGAAGTCGAGTGTCGAAGCGAGGTTGGGAGAGGTTGAAAAGGAGCTTGAGAGT
This sequence comes from Chenopodium album, assembly GCF_948465745.1. Lineage (NCBI taxonomy): Eukaryota > Viridiplantae > Streptophyta > Magnoliopsida > Caryophyllales > Amaranthaceae > Chenopodium > Chenopodium album. Next base: position 8,675,619 of record NC_137855.1, read on the forward strand.
GCAAATCAAGTTAGGGAAGAGCTTGTTGAATTGAAAAGTAAGTTCAAGGAGGTGAACAATGTAGTTTGTGGGTTGAAGAATGAGTTGTTACAGGCTCAAGGAGAGTTGTCATTGGTGAAAGAATCGAATTCGAATAATGTCGAATTGAACAAGAAATTAGCCTCTGAGATTAGTGATCACAAGAGTGAATTAAGCCGAGTTACTAAGGAAAGGGATGAGGTTAAGAAGGCCTTAGATGAGGAGAAGAAGATTGGGGTGACTTTAGAGGTTAAGGTATCGGAAATTTCGAAAAGATTGGAGAATATGATTGAGGAATTAAGGACTGTCAGTGATACCCTTGAAGGAGAAAAGAAAGAGACTGTTAGCAAGTATAACAAACTGAAGGAAGACAAGGAGTTGATTGAGAAGGATTTGGCTACACACAAGGGGATAGTCAATGAGTTAGAGGATACAATGAAGGCGAAAACTGAGATGTTTGAGTTGGTGGTGTCTATGGTGCGAAACACTGTCAACCAACTGTCTATGGAAAACGAGAAGAGAGGTGATGATGCAGGGAACAAGGCGGCGAATGAGAGGAGCATCAGTGGTGAATTGAAACCGATTTTGTCGGAGTTGGAGGCGATGAGGTCGGTTTTTAAGAAGAGGGATGAGAAGGTAGGAGAGGTGCAACAGAAAATGGAGAGTTTGCAATACTCTTTGTTGGAGGAAAGGAAGAAGAAAAGCTTCTGGACTTTGGTTTCTTCTGCAACAACAATTTTGGCTGCTGTTGTTTCATTTGCTTATGCTTCAAGGGTTCGTTAATTGGTGAATAGTGAAAATCTTTTTTGCTAAAACAAAAAACTTTAGAATGACAAAATAGTTGACATTTGAAAACTAGGATGTTTTCTTCTTCTATGAAAGAATGACTGTTTAATTTTGTTTTACTTACTATTACTAGTATGCTTTTGATGAAAAGTAAATTTGCAATGCAATAATAATGAAAATTAGATGACAATGATAATGCATGCGTCTTGTATTCTTGTTTGTTGCAATTAAATTCATCCGTGTTCTCATTTAGGTGTACTCGGAAACATAATAGAACGGGTATAATCGTATTCGCATTGACAATGACAAAGGAACAAATGGTACGGAATTATAATAGCTGTTTGCAATTTGAGAAAGGGAGATATACATTGTCCTATGAATAAATCCAAAGTCCAACCACCAACAATGATGAAATTATTAAGGGGAGTGTAGGGTGTTGTATGCTACTATTACAAGGTTTAGAAGTGTATAACGTGGAGTCAAAAATCTCAACTAAGTAAGAATCAATCAATGTAACTTGTTTGGCAATTTGCTTTACTATGCCAAAAAAATCCAACTACAATCAAATCATATTCTGTATGTTTAAAAGCACACTTTCAAATTGCTAGCTTTCACAGACCACACAAATTCACTATTCAGTTTTCAGGCCCTCCCTCCTCATTGAGGAAAAAGGAAGAAAAAAGTGAGTGTGACAAATGTTAATCACATCAAATTGATGATGATTTAAGTAAGAATAATTGCCTGTCTGTCTTTCCAATCATTTCAATTAGACTCATTAGAAGTTCCAAAAGATTTAAATTGTAACCATGAGCTAATGGTTTTGCTAATACTCGGTACGGAGGACTCCGTACTGAGTTGTGTCTATTACGGACTTACGGAGTTGGATATTTTGATCTGATGGGTGTGAGAGTTTGATGCTGTTCGAGGAATTGTGCAACTTTAAAGGGATGCAGAATTGCAAAGCAGTTGGTTCTAATTACAGTGAATTACAACTTTAGAGGTCGGCTGGTATAAAAATATCGCCTCAACTGTGTGCTTACAGGGGTTGCATTTAGGCACACTGCAAATCAAAAGAAGATGAAAAAGAATAAACATTCAAAAACTGTCTTTTTAAACTTCACTAGATCTAACATACTTACATACAAGTAATACCCCAAATGATACTTCAAAACTCGCCTGCACCTCTGCCCTTACTCCGTGTTAAAAAGGGAGAGTATGCGCGAATTCATTCCAGCAAATAATCCCAAATACAGATATGACAGCTTGCACAGTAAAACAAACAGGCATGAAAACAGAAGTTGCCGAGTAAAGAGTTTCCAGAACATCAAACAAGAGAATTGAAATTAGAAGGAAAAATAGCATAAGATTGATCAGCACACTTTTACATTTAATATATTGAAGATATATATATATATGTATACACATACAGATTTTACAGTATCTATGAAGAAACATGTTGCCCATGTTCTTAATTAGTACTATACTACTATTAGCGTAGTTGCAAGCTCCATTCGGCAGAGCACCGCAGCCTGTCTAGTGATCTGCTTCTCCACCTTTTCGGCCAGAAGCAAAAAGAAACAACCAGCAATTGCCCCGAATTGCTCACAACTCTGTAAAGACCTACTACTACTATCAACCCCATATAGTAATGGAAATTGCCCAGTTGAGGCAATTCCACAACTACCAAACGACACTACTAAAATTCAGTTTTAAGCCGTTCTGCACCAGCAAGAAAGCCCAGCAATCATCGCTTTGACCACTGAAGGCAGCAACTAATTATCTACCCATACGTATTAAACAGATATCAAAGAGAATAATTAGCACTACTCACATAGTAAGTTGCACACTAGGAAGAGCGAGGTGCCCCAAAGTGGCTTGTATTAACCTTTCTTTTGTCTTCTGACTGAACTAGCTACCCATTAAGACCCATAAAGTCCCGGATTTCATCCATGACAGTGTAGAAGTGACAGTTATTTGGCAACAAGTAGAACCCAATTGTTGCCTCCTCCAAATATAGAAGCTTCACATCTTGACCATCTTTTTTCAGCCCTTCTACATAGGCCAATTGCCAATCTTGAATAAGATCCAATCCCGCCACCACCACAAGACTCTTAGGAAACTTCAATCCTTTGAGGCTTCGACCATGGGGACCAAATGGATTGCATGCTGGATGGTCCCGAGTTTCCCCTTCAGGAAGAAATGCTCTCCAATACCAATCGCGGTCTTGCAAAGTCACAAAATATTTCCCATCCAAACGATCTTCTGATTTAGTTCTCTCTTGTCCACCAAACATAGGATTGAGAAGAATGTTTCCAAGAACTTCAATTTCAGAATCAACTGCTTGTACAGCAACATTGTGAGCTATATTGCCACCAGAACTATCTCCGGCCAAGTATATATGTACTTTTGAGTCCTTACTCCGGAGCCAACTCTTTGAGTTCACCCACTTGAGAACAGTCCATCCATCATCATAGGCACAAGGATACCTATTTTCAGGGGCACGCCGATAGTTCACAGAAATTACAACAGCCTTACAAACCCCAACTAACCGCCGACAAAGTATGTCATAGATAGCACTATTGGAGGAGGAATGAGCAAAGCTTCCCCCATGAAAGAAGATTATCACCGGAACAACAACATCCGACTCAACAGGCTTTTCGAGATCAATAATACTCCACACTTTTGTGGACCCTTGCTCTTGGTCTTCTTCTTGTTCTTCTTCTACTTCTTCAGCTATGGCTGGACGATACACCCTACAAAGGAGGCTTGTACAACGATCAACAATAACATCAAAGGAAATAACACCATCAACCGGCTTCGTATCAGCCGGAACTTTACGATCAAGGTATTCGGCCAGGTAACGATTAAAGGTGCCATCAGGACGCCGAAGCATATTGTAATGCACTTTGAAATTTTGGATCAGGATCCATGTATTCAGTGGTACAACCCTCTATACATTACAAAAAAAACAAACAATTGAACAAATATCAACTTCCCTGGCCATTTTAACAAATAAATTCAACATAAGAACACAAAATTAACAAAATCCCAAATCAAATTCAACATTAATCGTGCAAAAACATCTCTATTTCCACATTAAGGCATTACCCAATTAGCTCAAATTGATCAGTACAGAATTAGCAAAATTAGCTTGATTGCTATAATTACTCAATTGCAGAATATAAACCCTATAATTAGTCATACCCACCAACAAAATGAACCCAATTCAGTTTGAGAAAGACTTAAACCTAAAAACCCCAAATGCTAAAAATTGCTACTAAAGTACTAAATTAACAAAAACAGAAACAAATTAAACACATAAAAGACAAAAAGATACAATTTTTTTTGACCATATAGCAGTAATTATCCCTCAAATTAAATCCCAGCAAAACTGAAAAAACATCAGACCCAGAAAAATTAAGATATCTGGGCAAATAAGAACACAATCAAATAAGCCAAAATTAAGATTAATAAACTAAAAAGGTGATAAATTACCTTAGACTCGTTAACATTAACTTCATTATTTCCAGCCATAGAAAGAGAATCTTGCGAAGAATTCAAAAATCCAGATAAAATCTCCAAAAACCCAACTCAGATAACATCAGAAATTCAACATAAATCTAACACAGAACGCGTGAAAAGGACAGGAAAATTAAAGAAGCAGCAAAACCCAGAAAATTAATTATTATTATTTTTTTTAATTAAGAAATGATGGGGGTTGAATTGTTGAAAGTAGGAGTAATAAATAAAGAAGAAAAAAAAAAAAAAAAAGTGGGCAGAATAATAACCAGTGTGGAAGTAGCTGCAATTTGTAAAGATACTTGATTAAGATTAAAGGAAAATAAATAAAAATTGAAAATTGAAAAATAAAAATAAAAAAGGGGTTTAAATTTTTCTTTCTTTGTTCTGCAACAAAACAGAGGAGACAAAGACAGGGAAGAAAAGAAGAGGAGGGGGAGGAGAGAGAAAGAGGGTGTGCAGGATAAAAACGTGAGGCGTAAAATAGTGACAACGCATATGCCACGGCTAACTAGCAAGTGGGGCGAATTGAATTTGGACACTATTGAAGAACAACAAGATGAAGAAGAAGAACAAAAACAAAGAGGAGAGAGAAATTTAATAAAGTTTTATTTTTTTTGAGGTGTTGAAGAAGCTATTTTTGTAGGGCCTTATCAAAGTTGGATATTAATTCAGATTTTAACAAATTTGGTGACGATATGGGTTTTTGATTTTTTAGTGTTTGTGTTGTTTATTAGGTAAGCGATGAGGAATACTGACCTCCTAGTCCGTTTAGATAGCTAGGAGGGAAGGGGTTGATGGGGCAAGCTGGGAGAGTGACTTAATATAGGGGGTTTGAACGGTTTTGAAGATTTGGTAAGTGATGAGGAATACCGACCTCTTGGTCTGTTTTGATGAGCTAGGAGGGAGGGGGTCGAGGGGTGAGACTGGGGAAGTGACTTGATATGGGGGTTTTGAATAGTCTTAAAGATTTGCTGATTCAGAAAGTGAGGGGGGTTAAGGATTGACGAATTGTGTTGAATGTATGGGATTGACGAATTGTGCTGAATGTATGAGATTCGATGGCGATGAAAATCTTGAGGAGGGATTTAACTTTTATTGTGGTTTTGTTTTATGTGATTTGTCAGTTTTCGGCTTGTGATTACATTTTGGCGTTTTCCGCTCAAATAGATAATGAATTAGTGATTTGTAGCTACTTGCTACAAAATAAGCTATTAGCATGTTAATCGAATAATTTCCAATTCTATCACTTTCATTAATTATATTTGAGAGAAATTAATGGTCAATATTTGATTTTGATGGTACATGGCTTAACTCCACACCACAACCTTTGGTTCGCCTAGTTTAGTATCTGGTCAAGTCAATTTTGAATTCAATAAGGTTTGATCAAAATATTTTTTAAATTTCCCGGAATTGAATTTATATGTTAGGTATGGGTATATGTCTTAAATCAGATTAGCCCCCTTTGAGCAACTATCGTGAGGGGCTCGTTGTTGTGGGCGTATTATATCAACACCTTTAAGGTTTAACCTCTAGCCACTATTTTATAATCCACACCATCATAAGATCGATGAAACTCTCCTTTGATATTGCCTTTTGATAAATTAACTCATTAGCGAACTATGTAATACTCCCTCCATTTTTAGATACTAGCTCTACTTTTCATTTCCGGCCGTTTTTAAATACTTGCTTAATTTCCTTATTTGAAAAGTTTTTACAATATTTAATTCATTTTTTTCACCTAGTGGACCCTACGTAAATCATATTTTATTAATTTTATATTCTCTCTCCTCTAATTTCTCCAATACTTTTGCTTTTTAAAATTTTTTATTCTTCCACCAACCCCACTGTCTTTATATTTTATAATTTTTTCCAATTTCTCCTAAAACTCCGCACACGGAGAAACGGAGCAAGTATTTAAAAACGAAGGGAGTATCCAAAGTTCTTGTTCTTTGTTTTTTTTTTTTGGTTTTTTTTTAGTTTTTTTTTTGGTGACAAGATTTGATTTCTTTAATTTTATTGTATGCATTTTTTATAAACAAAACTATTACACTACTTTTACAATTTTATCGAGATCGATTTTATTAAACAAGTATATATATTGTGTGCATGAAACTGCTAATTATCTCATTAATTGAAATAGGGGTCCTTATCAAGCGAGTTGATCACGCGCTGAGGGGTACTGACTCGAAAACTCTTTACATGTGCTCAATCATGCTCGCTAAAGTTTTGAGCCAATAAATCATGCTCAACTCGTGCTTGTTATAGTTTCAAGTCGAGTCGAGTAGCTCACGATCTACTCGTTAAAGTTTTGACCTTCTATATAATGATATGCCTTTATTTTTTTTGTTCAATTTATATTGTTTTCTTTTTAAAAGTTTACTCTTTCTTTTTTGATAATATAAATCAACACTTATTAAGTATCAAATTTGTTTAAACATGGTAGTAACTTTGTTTGTAAATTCTATATTAATAAAATATATTATCGAGTTGCTCAAGAGTTTATCGAATCGAATTATAGCTTGTTATATCTCAAGTCTAGTAGAATTTGAGTCGCGTTTAGACCGAGCGTTGACTGAGCCGAGTTTGACTTGCTCGCGAGCTGCTCAATTCAATTAGCATTCCTATATTGAAACAATAAATAAATTATTTATGTTCGATCAAGTCAAAAATACATCTATATGGATTTAGCTCAAACTTAGCTAGTTGTGGATAAAATCGGGTTTATATCAAGTATGGGATTAATGTTCGAGCCGAGAATTCAAATTGGCTAGTACGGATGCGTGCATAAAAAGAGTAAACCCCAAGTCCAAAAGAGTGGCCAAGTGGGTCATAAAAAAAAAATCTGTAAAAAAAACTTGATTTTTACTGTCTCCTCAATTACAGCTAACCCCAAAAATTAATTGCCTGCACGTGACATTGAGACCATTGATTAAAATGGATCACGTGATAGCCTCCTTCCTGGTTGCTACTACACACTTAATGATGATCATAAACCACAAAGGTGCAAATCTAGAATACCCAAAACGAGCAATCAAAAAATCAAATGGTAGTAATTTTTGTTCTCCACATGCTAACCATATGTGGACCTACTAACATACCACTAACACTTGACAATTGTACTTCAATTTTATTTTATTTTTTATTTCATCATTCATTTCTTTTTTTTTTTTAATTTAAAAAAGTTCATGAAGATAAGGACAATAGTAATAAAACAAATTGTTAAGAACTTTATTTTATGTCACATCATCCAAATATATGCATATCTCTTTTTGATAGATGTCATTTTAACAATAAATGAACCAATGAAATAGTACTCGGTAGTTTTTTTCATTGTCAAATTAATATTATAACGAATTATATGAATTATCCACTTTCAAAACTCCTTAATTAATCTACATGGAGTATTTCATATTTTTTTTTAGAGATATACACATTATTTCCCTGAAAATTAAAAAAAAAAAAAAAAGAATAAAGATATACACATTATACAGTTGTTCATTCAAAATATAACCTTTTTTTCATAATATTTGCGAATGGAATATACACTACAATGTAAGTATATTATGCGTTTACTCTTCAATTTCAAATAAGATGCTCCATTAAAATTTTCAAGGTGTATGTTATCAACATTGACTTTTTTTTTTTTTAATTATTATTATTATTATTATTAGCGCTAGAGCTATCAAACTAACATAACTGAAATTTGAAAGATAATTTACTTTGTAATTTCAAGGTTAGCTTATAGCCTTACACAAAGGGCTTGTTCTGATTGACTGAATTGAGCTAAACTAAACTGGACTTATTGGAGCTGAACTGAATATTTTATGAGAGACAGAAATTAAAATAAGAACTGATCTGAACTTATTGAAGCTGAGCTGAACTAAACTAAACTGAAGAGTTTAGGCCCAGTCTTTTTAACATTATTTTTAACAATATTTGTATGCAATATTTTTTATTTCAAGCTTGTCAATGCATCATTTTAATCATTAATATCTTTAAATTAGTATGTAAATAGTGCACAACTTGTTGCAAGTTTAATAAAACAGAGAAAATATACCATATAAAAACTAATAATATCTCCTTAATACAAACAATAATTCACCGTCAAGATTTAATAAGCAAATGCACGAAGTAGGAAGAATATGGGACCTAGAGAGTACTACTCAGTACTCCGTATAGTTTGCATGGACCATTCTGAAAATTCATTGATGGTAGGATAGCCAGTAGGTCTATGGTGGAATTGGAAGTAGCGATGATCTATCCATCTTGGGCTCTGTAGTGTGTACCCCTTCACCAATTATTGGACTAGCGCGTTTTTGATCGGGTCCAACTAGGGACTCCTTTAACTGGAGCCCGAAAAAATAAATATGCAAAAGTTGTAAACATTTGGATACCAGCTAACTTAATTGATCCACGGATTAATATTCCCATACTTTGTATCTTCTAGGATGGTACAATACACTCAATGATCAAACACCGGTCGACATTACTTGTCTTTCATGACTCTCTACGCTAGTAAATCAAATAGTTTGGAACATGGGATTATTACCAGATTTAATAACAGTTAAATCAAATGATTACGTGAACAGCCTTATTCTAATTATATTTTACAAAAATGAAGAAAATTGTGATAAGCTTTTTGAAAAAGAGATGCTTGTAATTTTTATCTTTAACAAAACTTTGTGCTGATGTGCATGTGCCATTATAGTTATAGCACTAAAAAATGAAATTACTTTATGAAATAAGCCATGCTTTGTTTTTTGCGAAAGAATTTATACAGTGTCCTTTAGCCACGTTTTTTCAGAAAAGAAGCGAAAAGAAATGATGTACTAATGAGCAAAGTTTGTAGTATCAAAGAGACTACACACTAGACCTACTTTGGTGCTCAACCCATCATATAAATACTAATGCGATTAGTGTTTACTATTAGTGCTTTCCCTTTCTTTTTTTAATGGTTTATATCGTTTTATCTTGAAGCTCATTGAGGGGATAAGAAACGTGTATCGGTACACTTTACCTTTAACCTACGGACTATCTATTTTCCGCTATAGTGGTCTTTTTCAAATGCATAAGAGGAGATTAGAACGTGAGATCAAAAAAGCCAAATCACCTACTATTTCCCCCACTAGGCCAAGCTTATTCATATACGAAGTATGCAGTACGGAGTAATTTTTTAACATTGTTATACCGGAGTTTCACATCAAAACAGGTCTAACTTGCTCTATAAGCTCTATGGCTCTCCTAACACTCCGTTTTTATCCTCTAAGTATGATCAATCATAACATATCGTAGCAACCTACAATGCTTAGACAAGTCTTGATTATAATGAAAAAACAACCTAATACTCGAACTACATCGAATTCCGTCAACTTATAATTGAAAACAAGGGATGTAATAACCAATCCATTCAATGGCATAATGGTATTGATATTAGTTAAAAGATAATAAGAAACTGGACAAATGTAACGAAACATTTAGTTTTCAAAAGTCAGTATTTAAGATCGGATACTCGGTCCGTTGACTCAATTAATTAAGAAAATGGACCAATTATATACAACAAAAAAAATCAAAATGTAAAGATGGGTACAAATATGGACCATTGTTTGTGAATTTGCTAATTTAACATTCTTTCTTTAGATTCGTTTAGCAGACAACACTATGTTAGTGGAATTAAGATACAGAAACGAGTTGCCCTATAAAATCAACAATAATTAATAACTTAACACTAACCAGGCATTGTGCTTGTTACAGCAGATCATCATTCACAGGAATTGTCCCATAGTCCCATGAGTTACAACTTACAATGAACAGATTACGTACAAAATTGCTGAATAAGGTTGATCATAAAGATGCTGTCCATATGTAAACCTGACCACCGCTAGTAGCACCAGCCAGCATCCCAGCATTGCAGGGGTGAGCATGATACCGACATGGAATAGCAGACATATGAGAGCTTGCCAATGAATGTACCGTCTTTTTTTGTGTCACTGATAGCACATCGACTCTCCTTTTCATATTTCCTATATAAAGATGTGTATCATCCCAACCCCATACAGCCCTGCTCACATCAAACAGCAAAAGAGTTCATATATTTAGAACTACCTTAAATGGATAGAAGTACAAGTACGGAAAGGGCAGAGGTTTCAGCAGTTACATGAAGAAAAGTCAAATTCTGTTAATGCATCATGCATGGACTTACTAAGCATCAGTTTAAACATATATCAGACATTTAAGTACTGACAAATTATCAGCCAGATGCCAAAACCATGCAGTTTGTGCTATAAAAATAAACAGTAAGTTACACAAATTAATACACATCACCTGATGGGCAAAATTTGCAAATGCAAGCAATGTACAGCAAGAAGTGTTGCTATTTAAAACAAGCAGTTCTACTGAAGTACTGATATAAAGAATGTTATACCTGAAAGAAGAAATCCATCTATTCGTCCAATTATCATGGGGAATCATGTATGTATCCTCAAAATTTACACCACTAAGCACACCAATATTGTCATCCACACTGCACAGAGAAGAAAATAGACATAAGAAGCGAAAGAGCAACAAATTTACAAATACCATCCAAAGCATGACAAGATTAAGCAAGGTACTTCACACTTTCATAAAACAGCTTGCTCGAGAAAACAGGCATCCAAGTCATACAATCAGACTAACCACACTTTTAAAGCTAAATTTGAATGGTCAATGAAATAACAAAAGGGATTTTTCAAATCTCAAAATCTCACAGCTAACTTCCTGAGACAAGAATCGGGAAGAGATCTTTAATCTGACAAACAAAAAAGTTGAGTCGAGTTTCCAACATCAGAGAAGCCAAAATGTTTACAAATCAGACAGGATAACCTTTAAATATGTAACTAAGTACATGTACAAGTTTTAAGAAGAGACGTCAGCTTTCAGCTACTGAGTCACAGGCTCACAGCATCTATTAACAGCATAAATAGCATTTGTGCTAACATAATGCATAATATCTCCAAATAATAGATTTAAAGCATGAAAAATTAAAAATTTAGAATACTTTGTGAAAAAGTTGTTAAAACTAAGTAAACAGCTACCATAATGGTCAAATACCTTGTTGTTGCCACGCAACGACCAGATGGAGAGAAATAAGCAGAATGTACAGCTCGTGTATGCTTGACAGTCCGCATAGCTTTGCGATCAGGATGTTTATCCTCGATTTTGGTTTTCATATTTCTTAGATCCCATAGACAAGCAAACCCATCTGTAGAACTAGTTGCCATGAAATTGGTGTTTGATGGGCTAAAATCAATGGAGTTTATCCTTCCCTGATGTAAGGGCCAAGAGGACGAGATTTCCCCCACTCTTACATCAAACATATTTAAACCCCCTGGACCCTCAGCAAAATAAACAGTATTCACATCCTGTGGCTGCTGTGCAAGTGAATAAAAAGCAGACTCATAAGCACTTGAGCATACAAGTTCAAACTTCTCCCTCCCAATGTTCATCATCTTTAGAAACCCATCATAACAGCTAGAGTATACCTGCACACAAACTTACATCATTACCAAATCAACAAATTAAATAAAGAAAATTGAAATACAGAATTAAAGAATGACACAAATCATCCCAAAGATCAGTCAAAAGTCAAAGGTTCAAGTTTCAAACATACAGGTATTCAATATCAACATGAAAATCATTATATTGAAGCACAAATATAAAATTTCAACATGAAATTTATATTTTCCCTTTACTAGAAACAATTGCACAAAATTTCAGAAGAAGTTGGTTAAACTACATCAATGGTGTCTGCACTTTTCATGGTATCTCCCTTATAGATAGATAATGTGCAGGGATGAGAAGGAAAAAAATATCACAAACAAAACAGACAGGGTTCAAACACTGATAAAGTTGAAGATCCCAAATCAGAATGCAGATGAATAACTCTGCCTTTAAGTACAACACAAGCTTAGCAAAAAAATTCCAATATACGTTCAAAGGTAAAAGCCTACAAACTGGTTGAAAAAACAGAATAATAGGTTATTAGGTTATGTTTGAAATCTAGAAACCTACAATAGCATGTATGCATTAACAAAAAATATGAGTAAAACATTTTATGGCTAAAAATGTATGATTTGAACCTTCAATCAAGCATGAAAAAGGGATTAATGGGAATTACAAAAGACTGACAACTAACAACTGATAACTATGACCATTAACATATAATCCAAATAAACTACATTAATGCCAAGTGATTACCTTCGATAGAGCAAAAGGGTGCACAGAAATCCCGGAAATAGGAGCCACGTGTGGTTTATAAAGATGAATCACATCTTCTTCCTCCCCCTTTTGTGGTTTAACATCCCAAAATCCCAATTGCCCATGCTTGTTCCCTACAACAACCATAGTCATCTCTGTTGTTGGAAAGAACTGAACAGAAAATATCCTTCCTGGCACGACACGGGCTATGTTATCATACTCTAATTTCAGTGAGAGTGGAGCAAAAGGCTCCTCCAGCTTAACCCTTTCAAACTTTGTGGCAGATTGTGAATAGTCATCCTCATATTCAGATTTTATCTTTCTGGCAGACTGCGAATGATCATCCCCATCTTCAGATTTGATCTTTCTTGCAGACTGTAAATGGTCATCCCCATCTTCTGATTTTATCTTTCTGGCACACTGTGAATGGTCATCCTCATTTTCTGATTTTACCTTTCTTGTAAGTCTAGTGAGTTTTTTTACCAGAGCCAGGGGTGAACCTTTCCCCTCATAGGCTTGTTCCATACTAGGAGATTCCACAGGCACGGAATTTGATTCAGGCGAACTGGATAGCCTAGAGGAATTAGCAGTTGAATCATTAGAACCTTCAGGTAGGCCAGACAAAATCAGGAGGCTTTCCTCGAGTGCGAAGGGAACGGCGAATCACAACTGGAGTACTATCAGGCTTGGGCTTCTTCTCAGAGCTCTGCTTGTATGACTTCTCCTCTCTGTGATACATACCATTTCACATATTAACACTCATACAAACCACACAAACTCCTAATTACCCCCAACCCATAACCCAACTAGAGAAACTTAGACTAGTTTTTCACATATACTTCTATAGTTCAATTGCTTGCAAAAGTAAGTTTATTGAGTAAGTATTTGTATTTCACTTAGATTTAATGTCATACTCGTATCAGATACTTCGTATAAAACAACTAAAAAAACTCCCTCCGAACTCCGTTCTTAGTAAATATGTCACATTTCTAATTTAGGTTGTAACAATTTAAAAAAATACTACACTTTCTAAATTAACTTTGGTAAATGTTTAACTTCTCCAAATTTCCCACAATGATAACCAACAAGAAAACTACATTGCACCATGATAAAGACGTAAAAGCTTGTTATTTCAACACAATTCCTTTAATTATGGGCAGAAAGAAATGCATAACATTTCTATTAATCCAACTATCAAAAACAGAATTAATAAACATCAATTTCAAAAGAAATCCAAATTCAACAAAGCCGAAAATAATAGCAATTTCAAGTTCAATAAACACGTTGCAATTGCTTAAATGTTACTCCGTAATTAGTTACCTTTTAATTAAATTAAAAATGGCAGCAATTTCCCTCACTGAAAATTCAAATTAACGGAGTATAAAATTCACTAAAAAGCATAACAACCAAATAAATCAACAGATAAAATGGCAGTAACAAAAAAAAACTTCAAATTCAACAAAGCCGAAAACAACCGCTATTTCAAAATCAATCAAACGTGTTGCAATTGCATGAAGATAAATCAGTAACCTTTCAATTAAACTGAAAAATACACCAACTTTCCTCACTGTAAATTCAAATTAAACAACAAAATTTCATCAAGTAGCACAAAATTCAAACAAATCAACCAAAAAAAGGCAATAAATTAAAAATGGAAGGAAAGAGAAAGACCTAAGACGCTTAGAAGCGGCGGAAAGATCGGCAACATGAGAGTGAATCTTGAGAGAAGCCATAACTTGGGAGTTGCGCTTGATATTCTCGAGTCTCTTGCGTTCGTACTCCGTCATTTGATCGGAATCCGTCATTTGACCGGAATCCGCCATTGCCGCCGGCGAGGAGAGAGAAAGACAAGGGTTTCAATTTTAGTGAGAATTTTTAGGGCTTTTTAAGACTTTGGGCGGTTGGTAGGAGAGGGGTTTGTGTAAGTGTTGTTTTTGCGGGAAAATGTAACTGGCGGGAATTGTTTTTCTTTTTTTTTTTTTTTTTTTTTTAAATAAAAAAAATACGAAGTGAATTATGTTGGGATACTTGATTATGGACATACGTGGATGGGTAAATTGCCATACATGTGGAGCTTAGTCACTAGTTTACATATCACATATGACCTTTTGCCTTCTTCGATGATAACTAATGTATGTTGTGTTTTAATTAGTGAGGAAGTTCTCCAACAATTTAACCAACAACAACAATCATAAGAGTTGATATATGAATTTAGAAATTGAGAATATGTCACCAAAAAAACAGAAATCTGTCACTCACAAATTGTAGCAACAAAGGGCAATCACACCATCGAAGATGATACCCTTGATGTCCTAACAAACGTTCAAAATTAGACCAATTGGACCATGGATGAGCTTTTATCAGAAGTGACTTTTGAAACTGCTCACTATAAAATGTGAAGTAGCCACACTTTGAAATCTCTATGTGTTTCTCTCACTAATTTTTGCTTCCTCTTAATCTCACTCAACTGTATACAAGTGAGCCAACAAAAGACTTTCTGTTGCCCATCCAATTCCACAGCAAAAGACACCCCCAAAGTCAAAGTAAATAAACTTCTTAAAAAGTCTTTACATTTGGGCATAAGATACGGAGTATACTACTTGGCCCAAAATAATCACCAAATAAAATAGACTTCTCCATATAAAAAGTGACTCATAATCCAAACACATAATAAAGAAAATGAAAACAATATACCACCTCCACTTCCAAATGATCCTACGAGTAACACTTAGAGTCTTCACACTATTACGCCGTATTATTTGCACACAAACTAAGAAACACAATAGTAAAAAATGCAATTCAATGAGACTAGTATAGTAAAAATGTTGAAAATAGACTTGAAACAAATATGGTTAAAATCAGTTAGAACCAGTAGTCCTTAATTGTGGATAAACCAAGAAGTCGTCTACACCCCCAAAATCCCAATGGCTTAAACAAACAATCGAAACTAAACGAATGAATGGGATTCACAATCACAATGTCATGTACCCTAATAAACTTCAAAATAACATGTGGACCCACCTCAGAAACCAGAGGAATTGCAAGTGTGAGAAAGCAAATTTTGGAAAAACTCGACAATGAATTAGCCAAAGGAGATGAAAGAGCCGCCCTTTCTCTTGTCAAGCAGTCCCTCACTCAACCTGGTGGCCTCCGTTGCTTCGGCGCTGCTCGCCAGGTTCTTTTTCTCCTTCTATCTAATTCAATTTTATGACTTTAATTGTATTTGATCATACCCCTTTAACCCTTTTCATATGAATTCAATTCAGTATTACCCTTTTGTTAATTATGCTATTTCTTTATTGGGTGTACTCTAAATTTTGATATTTCTATGATTTTAAGAATTAATTTCTGGTGAAGTGTTTGATTATTTCTTTCAGTTAAACTTCATTTTTGGTATCATTTTGTAACTAGAATTGTCTGATTGGTTTATGAGATTAATATGCAAAACAAATTAAGATTATGTGACCCTATATTTTACAACTATGATTGTATGTATGTGTGTTTTGTAACATAATTGTATAATTTTACAAAGATTGGATTTTTTCCATAGTAAAAAATCAGACTGTATATATTTCTAATTTCTTGGTTACACTCGATTTATATAAATTGTACTTCTTTGAGGTTAATTGGATGGAGCTGCTCTATATGATTAACTAAAGATGAAATTGCAAAACATTTGTGTTTCCAATTTAACCTTAGATTTTGTGGGTTGAATTTCTGATAATATATAGATTGGGATTAATAATAGACTTTTTAATGTTTCTTCACCATGGAGTTTGTTAGTTCAGTTTGTTTTTGTCTGTTGGGGGTCCTGTAGCTGGTTGCATGTTTCTGGATTTATGTCATTGAGATATGTATTGCTTGCATTAAGTTCAAACTTTTGAACATGTGAATCTTTGTGTCGAGCTTCAGTAACCCGTGTGGCCTATGTCTGACTCTTGACGTGATACATTGGATATGGGTATGACTCGTATGAGTACGTTTGAAGCCCTGAACCATTTAAATATGATCAATGTTATGGAGTAATTTTTGAAAATGGTTGGATCCTTAAAACAGATCTGATTATTGTCTCCAAGTCCTGAATCCTGATGCTATGGATTCGGACTTTTATATTGTGTTATTAAGTGGAATTGTGATGTGCAGTGCAGGTGCCTCAGAGACTGTATACTTTGGATGAATTGAAGCTGAATGGAATTGAAGCTGCTTCTCTCTTATCACCCGTGGATACGACTCTTGGTTCAATTGAAAGAAACCTGCAGATTGCTGCGGTTTTAGGTGGTGTTGCTGCTTGGAACGCCTTTGATCTTAACCCCCAGAAACTCTTTTATATCTCTTTGGGATTGTTGTTCTTCTGGACATTAGACTTGGTAACTTGTGTTTTTTTATTTTCAAACTCTATAAATTCTTTTCTACGTTAACAGTAGAGGCTCATGAAAAGATTGTTCTTGGAGCGAGTCACTGTATTAGCCTATTAGGTTATTGTGCTTAGAGAAATTCTTTGAGTCATTTCAATTTTTCATTGCCTAGAGTTTCAATTTTTCATTGCCTAGAGAAAGCAAAATCAATGGGTTATTTTTTTTTGTAAGGAGGTTGATATCTGTTTGTGCCATCCCATTAAAAGTTTTAATCCCTTATCCCAGACAAACCAAGTTATTCATGATTCCTATTATTCACTCCAATTATGTAGTAGTGTCAACTGTCAAGATGTCACATAATGTTGCTAAATTTGACGTGCTTGGCACTCATTATACCTTTTGTTTTATATGTAACACAATATTTTAATGTTGTGGTCTCTTCTTTCATCTGTGGCTTCTAACAGGTTTCTTTTGGTGGAGGAATTGCCGGCTTGGCTCTTGATACAATTGGTCATACTATCAGTCAAAAGTACCACAACCGGGTTATTCAAGTAAGCACATGGATTATTTTCTTGATGCCTGGCGCTAATAAGTGTACTCTTCTTGGATACGCTATCTTTTAGATTTAAAATATGGTAGATGTTTCCTTATAGAGTGTCCTTTTGCTCCTTCCATTAAGTGTTTGCTATCCCTGAGTTGACCACAAGATCAATTTTCAACTGCAGCATGAAGCTGGGCACTTTTTAATTGCCTACTTGCTTGGCATCCTTCCGAAGAGTTACACACTTTCGAGTTTAGAAGCTTTGAACAAAGAAGGGTCTCTCAATGTTCAAGCAGGAACAAATTTTGTTGACTTTGAGTTCGTCGAGGAAGTAAGTTATTCTCTCTATGACCTGTTGATTTCTCTTCCCTTTTAACTATCCCTCTGAACTATCATGTCTTAGCTTGTCCAACTTGCTTATGCTTGGTACATTTGAACGTCTTTTCCTTGCTTATTTGTGATGAGCTTCGTTTGCTTGAATTTCAAATTCTGAATCAATTTGTGACTGTACTTTGCAGACCAATGCAGGAAAGATGTCATCTACGGTATGATCTGATTGATCTCTTCTTGGTACAAGCTTTTATGAGGCTCCCTTCTACTCAATTTTTTCTGGAGAAACCTCATATTAATTAACAGGAAACTACTAATGATTATGACAGTATTATGTCTTTGATTAGATGCTGAACAGATTCTCATGTATAGCATTGGCTGGTGTAGCAACAGAGTACTTATTATATGGATATGCAGAAGGAGGTTTAACTGATATTAACAAGGTTCATCCTACTTATCTATCTGGTCATTACATTGATTTAATCATCATGTCTTAGATTTTAGGGTGCTCCCCAGTTGCCCTTGATTGTCCCCCCCCCCAGTGAACAAAGTGCCTCCGTTACTAACTGTTATGCATCTGTCATTCCTTCACGAACACACAGTAAAATTCTGTTTGCCTAAATTAAACAGATCCTGTTAGCCTAAATCAAACTAACTCATAAACCTTGATTTTATTGTGCTGTTGGGTTTCATATCTGTATTTTCCTAATATTTGAATCATTTTTCCTTCTGAAAAGTTGGATGGATTGCTCAAGAGCTTGGGGTTCACACAGAAGAAAGCGGATTCACAGTTGAGATGGGCGGTCCTGAATACTATCCTTCTCTTACGCCGCCATGAAGAAGCTCGAGCAAAGCTTGCTGATGCCATGTCTAAGGGGATGTCTGTTGGCTCTTGCATCAATGTTATTGAGGAAGCTGTTGATGATGAAGACTTGGTACAAAATTTGTGACTTTGTGCTTACTTTGCGGGTTGCATGCACTTACATTAGCAGCCTTCATACCCAGGAAATACTTTCTTGTGATGGTATTTTCTTTTAAATTTGCTTGTTATATATTTACCTCTCTAACATGCTAAAAACAAAACCATTGTCAACAAAATGAATACATGCTTTCTTCGTTTTCTCTTCCCCTGATCACTGATGAATCAATCTTATTTGGTAGTTAGTTCATGTTATATCACCTCACTCTCCTTAATACGTTGTATGATATATGAAGTATATAGAGCTCATGCGATGTCCCTTGTTTTATATTTCATGTTTCCCATTGATTATTCGCATCCAAAACATCAATTTTTTGTTAAAAAATTTGGATTCAATGGTGAGATCAAGGGCTCAAGTATTCTCAATGGCAATTATATTTGCTGCTACATTTTGCAATGGTGATCGTGGTGCTGTTGTACTCAAGACAGAGGTAATAATCTATAATTCTATAGGTGAGGGAATTGACCTTACTTTACACTGCAAATCCGGGGATGATGATCTTGGAGAAAAAGTGATTCATTTTACAGTCATGGTATTTTACATTTTCTACGAATATATGGGGAACAACATTGTTCTTTTGTAGTTTCAGTTGGGCAGATGAGGAAACTAAGTGGTTTAATATATATTTTAACGATAGAGATGTGAGAGTTTGTGGGATGCATTGCCCGTGGTATATTTTACCTACTGGCCCTTGCCTATTTGCACGCGTTGTTTATATATGTTACCCTTGGAATACTCTTAATTTTCCGTCTTCTTTAGGACCCTCATCGATGTAATTTCAAGGGTGACCTATTGGCTATTAGGAGCAAGATTAATAAGTGTATTTGATCTATTTAGTTGGTAGTTGGTTCATGCTTTATTAACCTTCTCAAGGTCAGTACTCCTTAATATATATTGACCTATTACGACGTTCATCATTTATTTAATATATCTTCATGTTTCCATTGATTTCTTTGTTACCATTTTTTAAATAAAATACTTTGATTTGATGAAGACATTAAGGGCTCAAGTATTGACCCTAATTTCAATAATTTTTACTGCATCGACTTGCAATGGTGATGGCAATGCTTTTGATCCCAAGATACATGTAAGGGAAAGGACCTTACTTTACACTGCAAATCGAGTGACGACGATCTGGGTGAGCAAGTGATTGGATACAAGGAGGCATGGGAATTTTCATTTTATGTTAATTTTTGGGGAACAACCTTGTTCTATTGTAGTTTCAAATGGGAAGACGAGGAAGTTAAGTGGTTTGATATATATGTTTTCGCAAGAGATTTTGAAGTGTGTGAGACGGTTTGTACGTGGTACATTCTTCCTATTATACCTTGCCTAGCTGTAGGCGATACTTTTAGATGTTACCCTTGGAGAACTTATAGTTCTCTGCTTGCTTTAGGTCCCTCGTCGATGTAATTTCGTGGGGGATAAGTTGGAAATTAATTTAGGAATAAGATTAATCGGAAACTATTTAGGAATATGATTAATATATAATAAGTGTAATTAATCAATTTCTCTCTTTTTTTACATTAGCCTGTTGAAAGAAGTGGATTAATGGTAATGCAATCAAAGGCGGGTAAAGGATTATGCTCATAATGATCTTATCTTTTAGTCATTACATACATATAAACATCATATCGTAGACCCTTGTGATTATGAAAAGTAGTAGTGTATCCCAATGAAGCCCCATTTTATCAACGAGATAAAAAAAATCTACTCAAGTGGTAGTTTTGTAAATAAGTTAACAACTTTATCCAATTAGCATGACATTTTTTGTAATAAAATCTATAAGAGTGGAACCTACATTTAATGAAAAACTAGTGTGTCATCCGGGCGTTGTCCCGGGATGTTACTTTGAGTAAATTCCTTTTTTTTTAATTAAGTGTTTGAAGTATTACTAATTATGAATGTAATGTTGATTATTGAAGAGAACATAAAGAATAATATGTGTCTCTTTGTTTTAGAGTTTGGATGCAATTTTGTATTCTGCATTTAAATACATTTATGTGGAAAAATAAAACATAAATTATTGGTAGTTAAGATGGTAAGGCATGTGATGTATATTTCATGAAGTTAGGAGTTCAAACCTCTTTATATGCGTTTTTAATTAATATTGCCATAAATTATTGAGTGGTGACATGGCGCCAGGGGTGCTAATTGAGTTGAGCAGCACGCGAGCAATTTGTACTCGACTCGAGATGTTAACGAGCACGAGTTGAGCAAGCTATAACTCGACTCGATAAGCTCGTGAGCAACTCGATAATATATTATTAATATAGAATTTGCAAACAAAGTTACTATCTTTAAATAAATTTGACACTTATTAAGCCTTAATTTATATCATAAAAAAGGAAAGAGTAAATTTTTAATAGTATCTATAGTGCCTTTTTGGTGCAGCAGGCCACATGGTGTGGCCTGCTGCCAAGTCAGCGAAAATAATGGGAGTTACTAGTATTGTCAAGGTTATTTGTATTTTTCAGGTGTCACTTGTATTTTTTTTTCAGGAGTTACTTGTATGATTACTTATTTAGGGGTTACTTATAATTTTTTTTTTTCAAGAGTTATTTGTATGGATTACTTATTCAGGGGTTACTTGTTTTATTTTTTTTCAGGAGTTACTGATTACTTGTATTTTTTAGGGGTTACTTGTTTTTTTAAGGGGTTACTTGTATGGATTACTTATTCAGGGGTTACTTGTATGAGTTAATTCAAGAGTTACTTATATGATTAATTATTCAAGGGTTACTTATATGAGTTACTAGCTTATTTAAGGGTTACTTGTATGCATGGGTTACTTGTATGAGTTACTTATTCAAGGTTACTTGTATGAGTTACTTGTTCAACGGTTGCTTGTACGTATGCCCTATACCAAACCAGTAACACCCTACAAGTAACCCCGACCAAAATTAGTAACACCCTACAAGTAACCCCTGACCAAAACCAATAACATCGTACAAGTAACTGTTGAAAAAAAAAATTGTATTCTGGGTTACCTGTTTCAATTCTGGAGTTACTTGTATTCTGGGGTTACTTGTATGGAACACTTGAATGGGTTGAGTAACCCCAGATCAAAATCTCGTACCAAACCAATAACACCCTACAAGTAACCCCTGACCAAAACTAGTAACACTTATACAAGTAACCCCATAATACAAGTAATACCTACAAGTAACCCCTGGCCAAAACCAGTAACACCCATACAAGTAACCCCAGAATACAGGTAACACCTACAAGTAACCCCTGTCAAAACCAGTAACACCCATACAAGTAACCCCAGAAACAAGTAACACCTATAGTAACACCATACAAGTAACCCCTGCCGCACCATGTGGCCAGCCGCATACAAAAATTTGTGTTTAGTATCTATACATAATAAGGAAAACAATATACTTCGTAAATTGAACAAAAAATAAATAAAGGCATATAATAATAGAAGGACCAAAATTTTCGCGAGCAGATTGTGAGCTACTAGCTCGACTCGAAACTTTAACGAGCACGAGTCGAGCAGGTTTTATTTGCTCGAAACTTTAGCGAGTACGAGTTGAGCACATGTATAAGGTTTTCGAGTTGAGTCGAGCACCCCTCACATCAGCACGTGATCGACTCGCTCGATAAGCACCCACATGACGCGATGCCATGGGATATTGAGTAATGACGTGCTACATAAACGTTTTTAGGAACGCTTGCAAGTTTATCAATACAACTTTGTTAAAAAAAAGTAGAAAAAAAGCATCACAATATACATCATTCTAAATAGTTCCACAGGAATTATATTCATTAATTGCATTCATCACTATATGCAATACAAGTTTAGTCCCACCTTCTTCAAGTATCAGCATCTCGAGTTACTAATTGCAATTAATGTTCATCCAATTAATTAGTTCACTAATAATTATATATGACAAACTTGACATTAAAGAAAAATGATAGAGGTGTTAACCTGATTGTAAGGTGGCTTGTGAATTTCATAATTTATAAGTTGTTCTAATTGCATTAGATAAGACATGTTTTAGACAAATTAAGCCATATCTAAATTAAAATTTGATCGCAAATTTAACTAATTAAAATTAACATACAAAATACTTTTATTAAGGTATTGACTTTTCTGCTCAAAAAGTTGAAGGTATTTTTTAAATCTTACATGCGACTTACGCACCTACAAAGAATAAATTAGATTTCAACATATTGCATCAAACTATATAATAATTATAATGAAATGTAGAAGAATTATACCCTTCAGTGTTTTTCTGCTTAACGTGTAAATTAACAAGTTTACACGCACGTAGTATGCTCTGGAATTAAAAGAATTAGTGTATGTATATCCCTCTTCATTAAAATAGATCCATAGACTATCAATTCAACCATGTAACATAAACTTAACAACATTATACACCTTGAACTTATGTTCCGCAATCTATGAAGAAGTTTATCAAGCAGCCCAAAGTCCACAACATTATCACCTTATTTCCTACAAAATATGGTCCAATTTATTTATTTTTTAAAGAAAAAGTTAATTACTTAATTACTCCATTATACGTATTTTGATCAATTAAAAGATATACCCAACATAGTAAAATCCATAGTATTGAGTATTGTTGGGTATGACCCAAATTTTATAACCCATTATTTTAATGGAATATTGGTTCATGATCTAGAAGCTTCCGGATACATGTAGAGTGGTTAATATTGCTCCTCGTTTCTCTAGATTTTTCTACTAGCTAGTTTATCATGCAAGTCCCTAAAGTGATCTACTGGTATAAATTCTTCTGTCCTTTTTAAATTGATTTAATTTTCTAATTTTTTTTTTATCAACATTAAACAACAAAATCTTGATTTTTCAGCAATGGTGAATTTCGTTACCTAGTTTCTAGAAATGGTCACTAGAATTGTTAAGTTTGATTTATTTTTGGTGAAAAGCTAGACTATAGATTGTTTGTGCATGTGCATGATTGCTTGTGTGTGTGCCGCATGATTACTTGTGTGCGTGTGCGTGTGCGTGTGCGTGTTCGTGAGTGGAGGGGTGTTAACATATATATTTTACTAAATTCGGCATCAAAGTTGATCGCACATACTTGGCTATGCTAAGAAAAAAATGTTAGGGTTGGTGAGTGCACAGCGGAAGCAAATTAAAGAGGTAGAGATTGATAAAATAATTAAGAGATAGGTAAAGGCAAGATAAGTAGTAGAGAAATGGATAAAGTAGGAATAGTGGATTCCTAAAGAAGGTAAATAGTACAAGGAGGTGTAGTATGTAGGAAGACTAGTGTGTATGGTATGACTTCTTATGTGTTTATGTACTGTATTGAATGCCCGTGACCTATATTTATAGGTGTAGATGGAGCACGGAAGAAATGGCCGGAATATTCTAGAAATTCCTCCATCATTCTTGTATCCACGACGTTCTAGAAAATTCGCGAACCATATTCTAGCTACTTCCAATATCAAGAATTCTACTACCTCCGTTTCAAGTTTTTTGCAACTTTTTCCGAAAAACATCCGCCACACATTTATTGCAACTTTCCAATTTTTGCCATTTTAGTAAGTTTTTTTAAATGAAATTACATATATACCCTTACTTAGATTTTAATAACCCCAATTAGAATTTAAACTGTAAACTTATGAATTACTAATCAAACATTATTTATCTAACAATTCCCACCAAATTTAATTATTTATTCCAATTCGCAACTAACTCATTAATTCATGAAGCCTTCAATTGCTATTTCCAGAAATTGAACCCTAACTCTACTTGTTCTTCATCTTCCTTGTTTCTCTCTCTTCAAAAACGAGCAAATCTTCCTTGTTTCTCTCTCTTCAAAAACGAGCAGATCTATTATCTCACTCACTCACACTTTCTCTCTCAAGCCTCCTTGTTCATCCGTTTCTCTGGTACAAAAAAATGAGTAGATTTGCGTTTTTTGAGTGTCACAAAAATGGTAGATTACGAGCCTCTTGCCTATACTATTTTCGCAAGTAAGGATAAAAAGGAGGTTGAGTTGCTTGATGCTATATACAATGCGCTGGAAGATGGGTTTTTGTGGCCTAAAAGATACTACAATTCTGGGAAGTCGGTGATGTTTTGAGTGAAAATTCCCTTACCGTTGCGGGTAAAGTTCTCAAATCTATTGATGCTAAAGAAGAGGAGAAGAAAAAAAAGAGGGTTTTGGAAGAAACAAAACCCACGAGCAGTGAAAGGGCGAAAAAACAAAGATCTGGTGACCTTCCTGCTGCTTCGAATGTGGCAAAAAATGACCTTCCTGTTGCTTCTAATGTGGCAAAAACGAACCCTCCTGCTACTGTTTCGAATGAGGGGAAAACTGACCCTCCACGCACTGGTAATGATTTCTGAACCCTTTTTATCTTGATTAATTTTACAGTAATTGTTAATTGTTGGGGCATTGTGAAATTGAGTCCTTGGTTATATGTTAATTATTTGGTTGCATTGTGAAGGAGGTTTGTATGTGATTGATTGGTTGCCGATAACAGTAGTTGCTAACCAAGGGGGTATGTGAATTTTGTTGTTGATTTGATTTAGTGGACTGAGTTTGTTGTTGCTTTGGTAAATGAGTTTGTTGTTGCTTTGGTGAATGAGTTTGCTGTTGCTACTGGTATTGTGACACCCTGTGCTTTGTGCTTTGTGAGCACATACATGCTTTGTGAGTCCCTGTTGGGATTGTGGTGGTTGATGGATGATGACAATACTAAATGTTCGTATTTGGTCTCGATGAAAACTCTTTGAGGGACCATATCTTAAACATGCTAAGTGAGTCCCTTTGTTGTGGTCTGTTTTTGCAACATAGAGTCCCTGAGATCTCAATGATTCAATTTGAGAGATCAATCTTGTTACTAAATCAAAATGATGAGGAGACTCATTTGATCTTCAAATGGCATGTTTGATTTGCTCCAATTTTAACATTGTTGGGGTAACAAACAGGATTTCATTTCTTGTGATTAAATTGTATTCTCTCTCATGGATTTAAGATGTCACTCAAGATTGATTCAATATGCACATAAACATATAAACCATTTTCTTATGACTTGAATGTGCTAGAATGTCATTCATGATCAAATTCAAAATGCTCTTTTCATTACATAACATTCAATTAGCACAAATGACACAATAATCTTAGAGTAGGCTATCACTAAATGACTTACTGCACTTAAGATTCAAAACATATCCAAACCACTAAAAAAAACACATAGATGAACAAAATGACATAATTATCTGACCATGGCTATCACTACATGACTGCCTGCCTTTTAGCTTCAAAACATAATATCCAAACCACTTAAAAAAAAAAAAAAACACAGATGCACAAAATACCTTTGTTTACACACATAACCAAATCATATTTGAGCCCCTCTTGTATGCTTAAGCCAAAAATGGTTATGTGTGGCAGTCTTTGCTTGGTCAATTCTTGCTTAAATGCTTAATCAGCATCCACTTCTTGGTTGGTTTTCTCTGGGTCGGCTACTATTAGCCTCTCATTAAGGTATTTCACAGCTTCCTCCACTAACTCTTTCTCCACCTCCAAATTACCAGGCAACAATCCCAAATTTTCAAATCATTTTTTGCCTTTATGAGGAGAGGGGTAGTTGTTACCACCTTGTTTTTCCTAGTATCTCAATCATACAAGCTTGTAAAGTCAACCGACTGATTATGTTTACGTGAGGTTCAAACCACTCATTTGCCTCCTCAACCCTTTCTATTAACTTTGTTAGGTTTTTTGGGAATGAATTATATTGGATGGATTGAATCGCGTTGAATAAGCTCAAATCTAGCACATTCAGGTCTGGGAATTGAGGCGGTTGATGTATGAATTGTCTGTTGAATCCATCTTCAGTACACGCTGCAACAAACTCTTCATCTTTTGGTATTTGATGGGGTTTGGCGTTGTCCCACTGGATGAAGATGTTTTTGTCCGTATCTGCTGGCCATTTTTGCTTGATTTTTGGTATAACTTTGTTAATAAGCATTTCCCAAATAATTTCCCTATTAACATTCTACAATGCCTTTGGTTCCAAAATTCCTTTCACATGTTCTTGCTGTTTTTTTTTTTTTTTTTTTTTTTGCTATTTGATAGTAAAC
Source organism: Chenopodium album (assembly GCF_948465745.1). NCBI lineage: Eukaryota > Viridiplantae > Streptophyta > Magnoliopsida > Caryophyllales > Amaranthaceae > Chenopodium > Chenopodium album. The sequence continues at coordinate 8,702,469 of NC_137855.1, forward strand.
AAAGGGAAAAATCTCGTACTTACCATCATGTGTCATCACCCTATTATGGTTGTATATTGGCCTTGAAATCAAACCCATAAACATAGCCTTGATCTAATACCTTCTGGATACTTGGCATCTATATGGATTATCCTCTTTGGGTAACAAGTAGAACCTTCTTTTCTCGGGGTATATATAAAACCACTTTTCATCTATGTGTACTACATGTTGCATGTCATCAAAAGTTGGATTCCATTCTGGGGTAGTAGAAGGGTTGATGTGTGACAAAACCCACTTCAATCTTGCTATCTTGTGGGATGGGCTTCTGTCAAAGCTGGTTTGTTGTTACTCGTATTGCATCTCAGTTTACCCCTCTTTTTCAGCCTGTGAATGGTGACATGGCTGATCTTTAAGTATCCAACGTAGCTTCTTTCATTTGTCCTCAAGTGGAGGAAAACTGACTGCAACCATTCTGCAAAGTACTCTTTTGGTTTTACGACGAACTTATTTAGTGTCGTAGGAGATTTAGTGTCGTAGGAGATTTACGCCGGACAATGAGCCAAAGTCACATTTTTTTCCTACGACACTAAATCCGTCGGAAATTTCGTCGGAAACGAATTTCCGACGGAATTTTCCTCGAAAACTGATACGACCCTATTTCCGACGAATTTCCGTCGGAAAAGTGATTTGCGACAGATCTCAGCCCTGTACCGACGGAAAATTTCCGTCGGAAAATGACCTTTTTCTAGTAGTGTGGGGGTGTCGAGGGCATGGGTGGGGGATTAGTGGGGTTCCACCTAGCAGGAGTAATGGTTGGAAGTAGGAATGACAATGGATCAGATTCGGTTAGGATGCGGCTAAATCCGAATCCGATCTGTTTACGAAACGAACTCTAGATCCGGATCCAAATTCGAATTCGAAAAGTCCGAGTCCGATCTGACTAGTAAATTTCGAATCCGAATCCAATATGTTGATTCGGACCTCTGAATAATCCGAATGCTTTTTTTTTAAAAAAAAAATGTATGATATATCTATAATTGCTTGTATTGTCCCTAATATACTTTATTTCTTATATCATATTGTCTCGATTCGGACTCCGTCGGACTTTGCGAAGAGTCCAAGTCCGATAGCCTCCTATTCGGATTCGGATCAGACTTTTTTCTTCGGATCAGGTCAGATTCGAATCAAACTCGGATTGATTTGCCATCCCTAGTTGGAGGTGGCTATTTGGGGGCGGAAATGGTCCGACAGGTGGCTAGTTTGGGCGTGGTGGCTGGAGAAGGGGAGAGGGGGATTTTTTTAAAAAAAAATATTGATTTTATTTTAATTTATTTTCTTAATTTTATTATTTTTTTACCAATAGGTGGTGACACATGGGCCCCTAGTCGAAAAGCAGGCTAAAATATAGAAGAGGTGGTGAAATCTATTCGTTTACGTTGTGGGTGAAAAACTTTAATTCGTAAATAAAAAAATAATAAAAATAAAAATAATAAAAAAAAAACGGGTGGTAAATTCAACAAGTGGCATGTTTGCGGTGGTTTTTAAATTTTTTTTATGATAAACTTAAAATTATTGATATACTTTTCAGCTTAAATGTTACGGCTATATAATCCCTTTTGATAAGGCAAAATATTTGGACATGCATTTTATTTGTAGATTGATACCTTTGTTATTATTAACTTGAACTTATTTTAATTAAAATTAAATTTAATTATTTTTACTGAACTGAAATTATTTTAATTAAACTACAATTTTTTTTATTAATTAAAATTTAGTTTTACTGATTTTTTATTATTTTATATTTAAATTAAATGTATTATAAATGGATCTTATTTTAAATAACTTTTTAGAACAGATTTTATGATAGAAATAACTAGAACCAAGTTATAGGATATTTATTAAAAGTTTTAATTAATTTTGTATATATGAAATATTAAAAGTATATCAATAATAAAACTCTATACAACATTTTTATCTTTTAAAATCTATCCAAAATTTACTTACTTAGCATCATATGTGTCACAATAATACCTATTTGTCGCCTACGTAGTTCGACACTTGGTGAAAAACTGGAATGCCAAGTGTTTCTATTGTAGTGAAATAAGTACACCAAGCGTAATTACATTAATCATATTCATAAGCACCTTAAACAAGATCTATGCACAACACACAAAGAAACATGTATATAATTATATCTTTGAAGCGTGATTCCACAAGCGATTGAACACGAACAATTAAGAGAACAGAAATATCAAACGTTATTCCTCTATTTGGTCCACGGGCTAGGATTGAATCTCCATTAATGCTAATAGTTTAGAATGAACGCTTCGATCTACCTTTTACATACAGAGTGGAGAGGAGAAGACCGAGCAACCACCTTTCTTGGTAGTCCGTACTGTAAGAGAGAGGAGAGATAGAGAAGCGTGTTTGAGGGAGGGAGGGATTAGTAATTGGTTGCTTGCTTCACAATCTAAAGCTCAACTGTATTGTGACTTTAATGCCTAACATACACACACACACACACACACACACACACACACACACATATATATATATATAATATCGTAAACCCTTGTGATTATGAAAAGTAGTACAAGTGTATAACAAAATATATTATCAAGTGGTAGTTTTGTAAATAAGTTAACAACATTATCCAATCATCATGACATTTTCGTAATAAAATCTACAAGAGTGGAACCTACATTTAATGAAAAGTTATTGATTCCATTATAATTATCGAATATCTCATCTATAACACTTTATTTAATGAATCTAACAACACCCTGCCCGAGTGCCCGCCCTTGTACTTTTTTAGGGTGTTCTCAGATTGCCCTTGACACCTCCCCTAGTGACCTGAGGAAAGTTGTTGGCAAATGAAGACTTAGCTTGGTACAAAATCTGTGACTTGTGCTTAATTAGTGGCTCTAAAATTAGGCATATGCTTGGAAATTGTGGGTTGCAAATATACTTGCATTAGTTGCATACATATTTCGCAGCCTTCATGCCCAGGAAATTCTTTTTTATTGTGATGGTATTTTCTCTATATTAAACAATATTGTATTTAAGGAAAAAACACATGCTTTTTAAATTTTCTCTTTTCCCATCATTGATTCATTAATGTGATGATTTAATCATTTTTGGTAGTTGGTTCATGTTTCACAAACCTTAGCTTCCAACATGAGTACTCTCTCAATGAAGTACATATAGACCTCACCTTTTTTAAGTTTTATGTTTCCATTACATTGATTTCAATTCTTTACTTCCACAATCAAAGTTACATTACTAAATAAACACTTCGATTCAATGGTGAGACTAAGGGCTCAAGTATTCTCTATAATTATTGCAATGATTTTCGTTGCATCAACTTGCAACGGTGATCACGATGAATATTATTTCAAGACAGTTGTAACAATCTTTAATTATATACGTTTAGGAGGCAGAGGAGTTGATCTTACTATACACTGCAAATCTAGAGATGATGATCTTGGTGAGCAAGTGCTTCATTATCAAGATGCATGGCATTTTGAATTTTATACTAATTTTTGGGGAACAACGTTGTTCTATTGTAGTTTCAAATGGGAAGATGCGGAAGTTAGATGGTTTGATATATATGTAAATGAAAGAGATGCTAATGTATGTGGGTTGGTTTGTTGGTGGTACATTTTTTCAAATCGACCTTGTGTAGTTACACCTGGTGCTTTAACTTGTTACGCCTGGAAAGGTTATGATTCTCCACTTTCTATAGGTCCCTCGTCAATGTAATTTTAACATAGCAATTGTTTTTTTAACATAAGATATACAAATAAGTAATAAATATATTTTATCAATCTATATATCTATCTCTAGCTCTATGCGAAAGCCATTGTAAAAGATGTGTTTTAATGTCTTAATGATAAAAGGAGGACAATCATTACAAATTTTAATGCAATTATTATTTTCTCTTCTTGATACATGAGACATGATTTATACAGAACGTGCTTAAATTTTTCCTACCCCCATTAGTTATATTGAAGTTATTGGTATAGCACTCTATATAAAATGAGAATAAATAGAAAATAATAATAATAATAATAATAATAATAATAATAATAATAATAATAATAATAATAATAATAATAATAATAATAAATAAAATAATAAAAATAAATAAAAAATAAAAAAAAACCAATTTTGATCAATTCAGTAGTACATTTTTAAGCTATTTCAGAGTATGATATAGATAGGAAAAAAATTCTTTGGTATAGAGCCAAGGAAAGATTAAAAAATCCATTTTGTTGCATAATATATGATCACAAATCCGAAGAGTGAAGAACATCACTAGTGACAAAAATGCATTAGTAATTTGATAGAACATACTTTTAGTCGCGCAACTACCATACACAAGCTAAAAAGGTAAAAGATACTAGATGATAACGAAAGTAATTAGTATTTGGTAACGAGCATACATAGCACTATGCAGCTATGCTATTGCTAAATTATTAGTAACCGGCTTTAAGCTAGGCCGCGTATTGCATGTCCCTAACACGCCACCATCCCACCACACCATACACCAATGCCACCACACAACCAAACTGCCATCATCACAAGCATCACGTAAAAGTAGTAAACCTTCTATTTACAAAATTTACAATAAACACGACAAAACGATACGATCGAAGTACATATATCATAAATATCTTTTGGTGTCAAAAAACATAATCTAGTTAACTGAAATTAGGGTATTGTACGTGATAGAAGCACCGTATTGTCTTACTGTTTTTCCTTCCAATTTTCCTTAAGCAAGTATAAATTAGACCATGTAATAAACATTGGTAACAATGGTAAGTTATGATTAATACTCGTACAATAGATAAAATCACTTTTACTATCTAATTTAAGTAAGCATTATTTTTTAACCTAAAGTCGAGTACTTCTTTTATTTTACAACAACCACATATTACCATAAGATTTAGTTTATATGAAAAATATATTACAATATTATATTTAGAAATTGCAGGTGGCATACATTTACGTATAATATACAGAGTATTAAAGATAAAAAAGACATGATTTTTTCATTCTCTCTTTCCCATCATTAATATGAAGAATCAATAATCATTTTTGGTAGTTGGTTCATGTTTCATAAACCTTATCTTCCCAACATGAGTTCTTTAATATATAGACAATAAACCTCACTATTTTTTATTTCATGTTTCTATTGTTTTTTTTTGCTTCAAAAAATATATACACTTTAATAATAATGGTGAGAGCAAAAGCCCAAGTATTACTATCCTTAATTACACTTATTTTAATAACACCAACTTGCAATGGCGTTCATACGCATGTAACCATATTTAATTATATAGGCGAGGGAGTTGAACTTACTATACACTGCAAATCTAAAGACGAAGATCTTGGTGAGCAAGTGCTTAATTATCAAGGAGCATGGCAATTTTCATTTTATAGTGATTGGTGGGGAAGATCGTTGTACTATTGTAGTTTCAAATGGGCAAACGAGGAAGTTAAGTGGTTCGATATATATGTTGGTGATAGAGATGAAGATGTATGTGGGTTTGTTTGTTGGTGGTATATCTATTCAACTTGGCCTTGTTTAGTTAGACCTGATTATTTTAAATGTTACCCTTGGAAAATTGATACTTCTCCACTTTCTTTAGGTCTTAGCTCGTCGATTTAGTTTAAGTCCTTTTTAGGTTATTGGTAACTATTTTAGGAATAAGCGTAATAAAAAAAAAAAAAAATCAAATAATGTTGTATTTGTGTACGTATTGATTGATTTTGATACCAAGACAATTATAACATCTTTAATAATTATCTAAGTGAGTGAATAATTGACCTTACTTTACAAGTGATGATGATCTTGGTGAAAAGTGCTTCATTTATTTATTTTTATTTTTTTTTTGGAAGAAAAAAAGTGCTTCATTTTCAAGGCCCATGTTTTATTTATTTTTTCATTTGAAGGTAATTTGGAGAACAACATTGTTCTATTATAATTTCAAATGGGAGTATGATTGTTTCAATTTACGAATTGAAGTATATATATACGAATAGTATTTGTTTATGGACGAGATGCTGATGAAGTATGTGGGTCGATTGAATTGGTTTGTTGGTGGTACATTTTTTCAAATAGACCTTGCGTAAGCTAGCTAGTTACACTACACTTACACCTGATGATTTAACATGTTACAGACTCTTGGAGAGGTTATAGTTCTCATTTTCTATAGGTTCCTCATCGATGTAGTTTAACTTGACAATTGTTTTAGAAATATGTTTGATAAATAATAAATGTATGTATTTTGATTTGAATTCAGAATTTTGATCAAATTCTCTCTTTTTGCATAAATATGTGGATTAATGACCAAAAGGTGGACAATTTGAATATAGATGCACTTGTAGCGCATAAATAGTGAAATTAATCGTTATTTAAATAGTGAAGGTTGTAAAGGAGGATAAATAATAGTATGAATATTAGTTGTGACTTGTGAGTATGAATTGAATGGAGACTATAAGAGAAGAATGACAGAGTATGATATACAAGTAAAAATGTAGCAAGTTTGTTAAAAAAAAAAGGGGAGCTGAACTTTTTTTTTTTTAACCAAAAAAGTTCGAAGAAATTAGCTTAACTTACTCAAATTTTGAATTTTCGTAACAATGCCAATAATGAATGTCTTGTCAAATTATTTTACTAATTCTTATTGGTATAGTAGCTGTTTTTTCCCCTTATTACTAAGCTTAAGTAGGTTGCTCATTATTTCAAAAATAAAATAAAATTAAATAAAAAGGAAAGAAAAAAAAAGTAGGTTGCACATGTTTCATAAACCTTCAACTTCCCCAACATGAGTTCTCTACGTCTTTACCTATTATATACACCTCCCTTCTTTTTTATTTTCAAGTTTCCATTGATTTCTTTGCTTCTAAATTCGTATTTATTTTAGCAAAAAATATAAAACTTCGAACTAATGGTCAGTTTAAGGGCTCAAGTATTCTCTTTAATCGCCACGATTTTCGTTACATCAACGACTTGCAATGGAAATCCCATTTTTAAAGAACCCAAGACAACCGTAAGTATCTTTAATTATATAGGCCATGGAATGGACCTAACTGTACACTGCAAATCTAACGATGATGATCTTGGCAAGCAAGTGATTCATTATCAAGATTCATGGTATTTTTCGTTTCGTAGAAATATTTGGGGAACAACATTGTTCTATTGTAGTTTCTACTGGGAATGGGGAAGTAGGTGGTTTGATATATATGTTGATGAAAGAGATGCTCACGTATGTGGGTTTGTTTGTTATTGGTACATTTTTACAAGTGAACCTTGCCTACTTGAACCTAATTTCTATGAATGCTTTGATTGGAATGAGGATCAATTATCTCCACTCTCTTTAGGTCCTTCATCGATGTAGTTTTAACTTGGTTACTGTTTTAGAAATAAGTAAGCTTAATAAATTATAAATGTCGGGGCCGTCCTAAACATTTTGGGGGCCCTGTGCTATTTTCTTAAGTCACAAATAATATTTGAAGTACTCTAATTCATACGAATATTATATAAGACACTTTTACATTAAATTATGTAGAGGTAACTATTCAAATTTTGGAAAAAAAAAAAGAAAAAAGAAAAAACAGCCTAAAATTTTTGATGAAACTCATACGCAGTAATACTTAGAAGAAAAAGAAAAAAAAAAAAAAAATTCAATAGGCAGCGAGAATCGGTCCATAGCAATCTTCTAACGAGCTTATACCAAATAACATGATTTTGTAGGCGTTGATTCATAATTATACTATGCTTGTTTGTCAGACTTTTGGGGCCCCAAAAATTGTTAGGCCCTGTGCTATTGGGCTGTTTGCACAGCCTAATAGCCGGCCCTGATAAATGTATAAGATTTAGGGTTGTTCAAAAGGCTAGAGGTGAAATAACATATTGGAGACACAATTTTAATTTTGGGAAATTCTCTTTGGTGAACTCCAATTTTTTAAATTTTTAAGTGGTAAACATTCTTAAAATTTATTATCAATAGTAAACCCTAGTTATCTTTAATAATTCATTGGTAACACTAATGATATAATTAATTGATTCCTTAACCATGGTTAACTTTTAAAATAACCATGTACACAAAAAAAAAAAAAAAATAAATAAATAAAAACCCAAATTCCTCCCAGATTCTGTAACCACCGACGGCAGCCCACTCCTTGCCGGCGTCCAGGTGCCCACCTCCCAGTCGGAGACGCCCAGTCTTCCCCACCCCTCCCCCTCCCTACCTATAACCACCAGAAAACCCAAACCAAAACCCCAAAATCCCCAACCCAAAACCCGTAAAAAACCATACCCCAACCACTTTGAACTCCGAATCAAGCCCTCCCCCACCCTCGAAACTTCGTCGTCTAAGGTTTCGAGGGTGGGTAAGGGTCAAATTTGGGTTTTAACCACCAGAAACCCACCCAAAACCACCAGAAAATCGAAACCCGTTTGCGTTTGGTTTCGAAACCCTAAACGGGTTTGGGTATTTCTTGGTGTTTTGGGGTGGTTTTAAGGGATTGCGAACTAGGGAAGAGGGTCGACAGGGAGGTTTGCTGGTTTTTGGGGTGGTTTGGTGTGGGGTCGTGGTCGGTAGTGGGGCAGTGATGAATCTGATGATTGAGAGAAAGCGAAAAGAGAGGAAGAGATAGGGGATCTAGATTGAGAGAAAGAGAGGAGGTGGAGGTGGGGGATCCATGGCCGAGGCACCGGCGAAGGTGGAGCTGGGCGCCGGCGTTGGTGAGGGAGAAGTAGATGGTGACCACCGGCATAAGGTACTGCTGTGCTGGTGGCTAAGTTGGGTGGGGAAGGGTTTGGGTTTTTTTTTTTTTAAATATATTTTGATTGTAATTTAATTATTAAAAAAATAAAAAACTAATAATTAAGGATTTTTATTAAAATAACACTTATCAATGGTAATAAAAAAATTAGGTTTATCATTGATAATAATTGTAAGAATGTTTACACTTAGAAAATTGGAGTTCACCAAAGAGAATTTCCCTTAAATTTTTTAGGGTTATTCTACATGGTGCCCTTGTGTTTTTTGGGTTTCTACATGGTGCCCTTGTAAATTTAACTTTCTCTATGGTGCCCATGAGTTTTATTAAGGTTATTAGCAATGCCCATTCCTTTTAATTAAACGTTAATTTACATTTAACTATGGTTAACAAATTTTTTTTCTCCCAACTCCATTAAACCTTATTTTAATTTTCCTATCTTACCTTCTTTCCACTGAACAGCCACGCCTATTTTAGTATTACTTTATTTGCAATTCTTTCTGGTTTCATTGTTTATATTTAATTTTTTTTTTCTTGGGCTTATTAATTAATAATGGTGAGTAATGTTAAAATATATATATATAAACATATATATATATATTAAAGAAAAAAGAGAGAAAAATATATTAAGTAAGGGCATATTAATTTTGTTACTTTCTTATATTCTTATCTCTAACTTATACCAAATACTCATTATAGTATAACATTTTTACTGAAAAAAGAAAAAAAGAAAAACATTTATTTGGTTTATCTTGAGAGCCAGGGATAACTCAAGTGGTTAAAGTTTCTCTCCCGATTTCAACATGTGATCTTGAGATCGATTTTCATCACTCATTCTTGTGGTTGTCTAAAACCAAAAAACAAAAAAGCTGTCATTATCCTATCTAATAATTGCATATCTTATCTTACCTTTTTATCCTTTTTATCTCTATCCTTTTTATAAAAAGTCCCTTAAGTTTTCCAACATGAGTATTCAATATATACACCTTTTTCATGATTTCTTTGCTTTTAAAATCGTATCTAATTTAGCCCAAAATAAAAAATTTGAAAAAAAAAAAGAAAAAAGAAAAAAAAAAAAAAAAACCTTCATTAATGGTCAGTTTAAAGGCTCAAATATTCTTTTTAGTTGCAACAATTTTTGTTGCATCAACTTGCAATGGATATCCCATTTATAAAGAGCCCATGTCAACAATAACCATCTTTAACTATTTAGGCAATGGAATTGATCTAACTTTACATTGCAAATCTGGTGATAGTGATCTTGGTGAGCAAGTGATTCATTATCAAGATGCATGGCATTTTTCATTTCGTAGAAATTTTTGGAGAACAACATTGTACTATTGTATTTTCAAATGGGAAAATGAGAGTGTTAGGTGGTTTGACATATATGTTGATGAAAGGGATGCTAGTGTATGTGGGTATGCTTGTTGGTGGTACATTTATAAATATGAACCATGCCTACTTAGGGATAGATTTCAAGATTGCTATCCTTGGAAAGACAATAAATCTCCTCTTTCTTTAAATCTCTCATCGATGTAGTTTTAACATGGTTATTGTTCTAGGAATAAGCTAAGCTTGATAAATAATACATCAGATAAATTTATTTGTTTCAGGATTACTTCTTATTTGTTTCGGGGTCGTTTCTTATTTGTTTCCTTAGGCCTGGGGCTAACCTACATTTTTTTAAAATGTAAGTTTGAAATAATAGTCATTTAACAACTTTCATTTACTAGTTAGAATATGATCTGATACTTAGAATAAAGTATAAAAACAAATCTTGGAATTCAACTATCAACTTAAGTTTTTTAGTGATACGATTCTTTAACATGGTATCAGAGCCAACGTGACACAAAAGTCATGGGTTCAAACTCATCATTCACTTCGCACTAGTTATGAGCTAGGAGACTCATGCTACATCCACATTTTGAACTCAAAGGGCTCTTATGTGAAGTGACACAATATATATATATATGTAGGAGTTTATAGGTACTACGCAGCGGAAATAATATATATGAATCATATTCAATAAAGTACCTAATCCAAGGATCGCATGCATAACACACAAGACACATAATCATACCTTTGAAGCGTGAATTCCACGAAGCTATTCGACAGGCAAATCAGGGAGAGAATAGAGCCACAAGTGTTGCTCCTCTACTTAGTCCACGAGATTCGAATGAGCCGTCCACCAGTACTAGATTGGTCGAGTGATTGAGGAAAACCGCGATCACCACCTTTTTGGACAACCGACCACCGCACGAACCACCACCACCACGAGACACCACCGGCGCCGGGAGGAGGAGAGTGACGTGAGAGAGGGAGTATGAGAGGGGTTGGTTTCGTGTTTGCTAATTAGGGTTTTGATCTAAAATGATCAGTAAACTTCTTACTTGCAAACCTAGGCACCTAGTCTATTTATAATCCTATTATAATTAGACTAGGGCTTGAAGCCCAAATCCCTCTTCTAATCCCCATATGGCCGGCCACCTAGAGTGATGAGGCCCATGATGGGCCTCGTCCTCTAATGCTCGATCTAGCCCCTTTGTGTGACCTTATAGGATCCGTCCAATTGGGCTTTGGCCTATTTTACTAGTCCAAAGATCGTTAGTACCTCTAGCTATGGCAAAACGACGACCCAAATGTCCGGACTTAATTATCTCCATAATTTGATCCAATTATATATCTAGTAATTGCACACGACGAAGACATAACTCCTTCAATCTCCCACTTGTCTGAGACAAGGGTGCAATATTCAAATTCCTTAAGTCAATGTATATGTCGATTTGATAATATGATTGCATCACATGTCGAGATCATATTAATCTACAAATCGTTTCTTGAAATCTGAGTTAGAATTACAAAACCAAATGATTACTGAGTAATGCATTTGAACGCGGCCACGTATTTTCTGAATTCTCCCTCTTCAAGCGGCCATGACACATTTCCTAATTTAATAGGTAGACTCTATCCAATCTTGTGGCAACAAGCCTCCCACTCAACTTCTGAAATGACCGGGAAACACCCTTTATAATCTCCAGTTACGGGCAGACGTTTGAGTGTACCACAGCCATAACATCCATTGAATGAAATCAATGTTCCACTCATGTCAAAGGAATCCACTAATATATACGGAAGCTCTATACTTGAACTTCAAAGTAGGTCAATAGTTCGATCATGCAACATTCATGCATATCCAAGTGATTGACCGAGCATCACTATGCCCCTATAGCCCATGAAACTGCGCTATCCAATCAATCTTACATGCTAGTCCATTCATTGAAATCATTTATGTCCATTTTAATGATTTCGAACTAGGAACTTAAATAATATATGAATTTTGTTCACCTGTGGGGTTTCATTCAAAAGGTCATCAACCTAGTGAGCCCATCAATTCATAATTATTTTGGACATTTTATTTAATTTCAAACCATAATTAAATAAGAGAAATGACAATTTCTATTTTAAACATAATTCTGCAAATTGATGTATTTTCTTATGTAATATGTTTTCACAAACATACACAACTTAAATTTACATAATTTGTTTCAATCCAAGACTTTAATATGACTTTCATACCTTTGTCTATGGAAGGGGTTTAGTGATTTCTCACTCATAATAAAACTTTGCAGAACTTGACCTCCCGCTGGTCAATGATCTCATAACTGAGGCGATATCTCATATCCATTTGTTTGGATTTGTGATGTGACCCTGGCTCCTTTGTTCTTGGGCAAAGGTGACCCTTTAGTCATATGACATTTTAATCCGAACTTCCTCTAAAACTATCCGACTATAGCTTAATACACATATTCTGACATTGAGCATGCAATAGTGCTCTGCTTTGAACTCTTCAAGCTCACTGTACTTCTCCATACTGACAAAATTGTGCATCTAGATCAAAATCTAGAGTCATCTTGCCTGTTTGGAAAAAACTTGCATTCGTAAAACTTTTGACAACTTGTTTATCTTTAACACCATAAACTAGAAAAATTCCTTTAGCGCTTCTCAAGTACTCAAGGATTTGTTCTTGGTAACTTTCCGTATGCTTATTCTGTATTTTCTTGAAACTTGCTACACATGCACAAGTCATATGTAACAACTTGCTTTGTACATTTCATGGCACATGTAATGGACCCTTTTGCAAAAGCATAAGGTACATTACCTTTACAACTCAACTCTACTAGCTTTTAAGGCAATGAGTTTTACTGAGTGTAAAACCATGAGGCATGGGAAAAGATCCTTTCTTAGAATCTTGCATCTTGAACTTGTGAAGAACCTTATCAACATAAGTCTCTTGATTAGGTCCAGTCATTCTTCAAGATTCACTTTGTGGATTTTGATTCCCAATATGTACTCAACATCTCCTAAGTCTCCCATATATAAACAATCTTTCTAACCATTGCTTGACTTATTCAAGCATTGATATATCATTTCATGTGAAATGTATGTCAACTACATACTAGACTAAGAAGACCAATTGCTCCCACTAAACTTCTTGTCTTTACAAGATTCCTTTTCATTCTTCCGAGGTAATCAAACTGTTTGATTTCCTAATGAATGTTCCAACTCCCTGATGCTTGCTTCAATTCATAAAAGAATTTCTGAAGTTTGCAAAACTTTCTAGGAATTTCTGGATTTCATTGCCATCCATCAAGAACATTTCATGAAGGTGATTTTGATCTCCATAACTAGAAATAATCCAAATAGGCTTACATGACTAATAGGTTTGACCCTATTTGTAAAACTGTCATGGACTAGCACATCTTTATAGACATGGAGTCCATTCTGGATTTCTTGGCTTTAAGCCACTTCCTGAGTTGGCACTTGTCCAAAGCTTGCTTGTAGGCATGGATTCTAACCCTTCTAATAAGAAAATTTTAGAATCCACTTTATACTAGAATTCCAACAAACTGTTTGTTTCGATCCTAAGTAACCTACGATAGATATGAGCAACAATAGAATTATTCTCTTCAACTCTTTGAAGCCTTTTATTCTAGTAGGACGATAGAAGTCTCGCTAGTTGAATTAGCTTGCTTCGACACATGTTTTATCAAATTAGCTGATTTCATGCGCATTCGTCTTTGATGTAGTGTTATCCACATCCATTTGTTGCTCGTCTCGAATCTCATCGAGATTTAATTTTACTCCCACTTGGCTTTGTAGGAAGACATTTCTTTCTATAAAGACACCATCGCGAGCAACAAATATTTTGTTTTTACGCGATTGTAGGAGTAACACCTATGATTTAGGGTTTATTATGTCATCTTTGTAAACATTTTACATAGATTTCATAAACCCTCAATCCTGTTAGAAAAGATAACTTTGGAACATTTTCAATCCATAACATTTATGACATCTTTTCTACTGCTTTGGTTAAGTTTCTGTTTAGTATATTCGCAATTGTTGTTGTTCTAATGCATATCCTCAAACGATATTTGTAAATCATTAAATCTTGGATCGAACCATGGCAAGCAAAGTTTGATTCCTGCTTTATACATACATTTTAATTGTAATGTTCCTGGATTGTGAACTAATTCAACAATTCCTTTAGATGATCATTTGTTTTGAGTTAAATATTTATCACAACAATCATATTGTGGTGCTAAATTGTTTATCTCAAACTTGATTTTACATTTCATTTTGGAATTTTGAACATTTCAATGATTCCAGCTTTTATTTCATTAAGTAATTATCGTTATATTTACTTAAATCGTTAATAAGAGCAATGAAATAGTTAAATCCTTTTGCTAAATCTTGAATTTATGGTACACTCACATCATATGTTTGTGTTCCAAAAGGTCATTTTAGCTCTTTTACCCTTTCAACTAAAAGGTAACTTGGTCATTTTACCTTATCAAGTATGACTTCTAATTCTCAAGTGATTCATAATCATATAAGAATAAGAGTCCATCCATAACTTTGGATGTGCAAATGGTTTATGTGACCTAACCTTACTAAGTAAGTTTGCTTTGAATCATCAAAATTTACTTTTGTGATCTACTTATATCAATGTCATAAATAAAATTAACTCACATCTAGCAAGATGAAAACAATTTATTACCTTGGTCATGGATCAACATTTGTCCAAGCCAAGTAAAACCAAATCAGTATTCAAAACAAGAAAACCGAAATATTGTCTCATCAAAACTGGAAATTGTTCTAAATGTCATGATAAACTAATCAGAAAATAAAACTATGAAGCTATTTCTGGCCACTTAAATACTCCTAGTGCACCTTCAAGCTCCATCTCCAAGCTAGCTTCACTTGTTTGCAGTTCCTGCGCAACATCATAATGTTAAGCTCTGCAACTTGGTATCACATACCTTAGTGAAAGTTAAAATGTTTATAACATAATACCTGAGGTTGATGCTCCATTTTTCTTCTTGAGGAAATCAAGGTATTTCTGGCAATTGCGTTTCCAATGCCCCTTCTTCTTGCAGTAAAAGCATTCACTCTCACTTGCAGCCTTGGGTTTTGGATTCGCCTTAGGCTTTTCAGGAGCCTTGGCAACTTGCTTGCCCTTGCTCTTGGCACTAGCCTTTTGCCCCTTCTTCTTGAACCCCTTTCCCTTTTGAATCATAAGAGCTTCCTTCTTAGGTTCCTTAGGGATTTGTTTCTCAGCACTAACCAGCATTGCATGCAATTGATTCATAGTCTTTACATTCGCAGTCATGTTAAAATTCATGATAAACTGGTTGAAACTTTCTGGAAGTGAGTGGAGAATGATGTCTATTGCCAAATCATCACTAATTGGGTACCCCAGTTTCTCTATACTTTGAATTAGGCCGATCATTTTGAAAACATGATCATGAACTGTGGCACCTTTCTCCATTCTACAATCCAGAATCTCACGATGAAACTCATACCTTTCAACTCTAGCTTGTTTCTTAAACAAAGCTTTGAGTTCTTCCATGATTGAGTAGGCATCCTGGTCCTCAAAACGCTTTTGAAGACTAGGTTCCATGGTAGCAATCATTAAGCAAGTGATAGGCATAGCTCTATCATGAGCTTCCTTGTGCTTCTTGAGCTCTGCCGCAGTTGGATTTTCTGGCAGAGGTCCTGGTAATGGGGTATCAATGACATCCTCCTTACCTTCAAATTTCAGAACAAGCCTTAGCATTCTTTCCCAGTTGGAAAAGTTTTCCCCTGTCAACCTATCCTTCTCAAGGAATGGTCGCAAATTGTAAACGTTGCTGTCATTGTTATTACGGCTACCCATCTATGTCAAAATAAGGCAAAGTTTAATAATTATGTTTAAAATTAAAGTACCATAAAAACATTCACTTGGTAACTTTAAAACACTTTATTCAATAATTAAACGATCCCAATTGAATTTTAAGTGATTCCAAGATCCTTTATTTGTGCAATAATTAACCAGAGTGAGGCCCTGCAATCAACCATTACATTAGGTGAGTAAACTCTTTACTGATTACAACTCTTGTAACTCTTGGTTGAATAATTAACCATCGCAAGTTTAATTATTACTCTTAGCTTCAAGGTTCTAAACGCTTTAGGTAACCTTGTTGAATATAACCAATTAAAAGTGTAGATATGCGGTCCTACCCCCACTTCCCCAAGATATATTATGATGCTCTGCTGAGGGCTGACCCATCATAAACGATCAAGGTTTTCGTCGGGTTTTCAATTGGAAAAGCTGCATCAATATTACTGGGATCTAGATTTATTATGTTGTGATTATTTAGTGAACTCTAGCGCATCATCAAGCAACATAAATAAACCTAACACATGCATAATCTACTAATGCAATAAAATAAACATGACGTAGTATGGCCCCTTAGTCCTAAGAAAACTAGAAATGAAAAATGCTCCCACTTGAATCATCATGGATCTTCATCCACCTTGCTCCTTTGGGCCTTCACTTCATGGGCTTCTTTTGGGCTAACACCATTTAAATAACTATTCTATTTACGTTAAATAAAAGTTATAAAAACACTCAACGGTACGCAGACCGTATTTAGATTACAAAAATACATCACGATACGCAGATCGTATTTAAGAATCTATGGGCCATACTAGTCTATATATAGCAACATAATATCATATATTAGAAAAGTGTCATATAATAAATCACTCAACATGCTTGTCTAAACTACAACATCGAATGTTCATAATACAGTCAACGCATTTCCTAAAATATCTTATATTTTAATCATAATTAGATAATATCATATATTATTCATGACGGTTCATAAAATATCATATATTTAATTTAGTCATGAGATAGAATCAAATCATATTTTAATCTAGAAAGATAAATCATATTTAATCTTCCATGATTATCCTAACTAATTTAGGAGATTCTATCCTAATTACTAGCCAATCAAATAATTTTAAAATCAATTACATCCTAATCTAATTATGGGATAATCACATTATTTAAATCAATTATTATCCTTTTGGAATATGCTCAGAATATCCTAATCAATCTTATCCATAATTAACCACTTTAATTTAGGATAATTACCAAAATAACAAACTAAATAAGGATAATATCAAATATAACAACTTTTGAATATTTGATTTTATCCTAAAATAAAAGATTTTATCCAAATAAAACCAACTTTATCTTTTAAAATAAAAGATCATATTTTGAAAATATTTTAACTTATCCAAAATAAAACTGATTTTATCCCAAAATAATTCGTAATTATCCTGAAATAATTTTCAAAAACAGAATTTTTTTTTTTGAAATTACCGCAACCACCAACGCCGGCCACCGTGGTTGGCTAGCCGAAGCTAGCCACGGTGGCTGGCTGCCGTGACAGCAACCACTTCCACAAAGGGCAGCAGCGTGGCAGCTGCTACTGCCGGGGCTGCAGGCCACCGTGCGTGGCCAGCCGAGGCTAGCCACGGTGGCTGGCTGCTTTGCAGCAGCCACTGCCGCGCAAGGCAGCAGCAGCACCAGTGGTGGCAGCCGCGGCAGCAGCCGTGCAACGGTTGCACGCTGCTGCCCACAGCCACCATGGACCACCGCCCTCCCTTACCCTCCCTCTTGGACCGCCACCTGGTCGGCAGCCGCCGTGGCTGCGCCACCCAGCCGCGGTTGCCGACCTTAAATAATTTTTTTTTTTGTGTTTTAAATTTAATTAAAATAACATTTATCCTAATTAAATTAAATTAGTCCATAAGATTAAAATTAAATCACATTCAACTTTTAAAATTAGGGTTCATCATAAAATTAATCCCAATTTAAATATAACTTTTAAAATTAAATCTATGATCATACATAAAACATTTTTATGCATAAATCAACCCAATTAAAATTATGAAACATAAAACAATTCGAATTAAATCAAAATCAAGAACAAAAATCATATTTTAGGGCTATAAATTTCGAAATTATTCGAATAATTAGGGTTAGGGGTTCGAAAATTCGAACATATTAGGGCATAAATTCGGTCCTTTCATGGCTATTTGAGCATAATTAAATCGCATTTAATCGATTCCAAAAGTTTAATCACATTAAATATAATAATTGAACCATAATTAAATTAATTTCTCCCTCTTAATTGATTATAAAATTAACGTGGACATCAAATAATCGTATTATTATGATCTAGCGCGTTCATGCAAGAGGCTAACTGATACCACTGTAGGAGTTTATAGGTACTACGCAGCGGAAATAATATATATGAATCATATTCAATAAAGTACCTAATCCAAGGATCGCATGCATAACACACAAGACACATAATTATACCTTTGAAGCGTGAATTCCACGAAGCTATTCGACAGGCAAATCGGGGAGAGAATAGAGCCCCAAGTGTTGCTCCTCTACTTAGTCCACGAGATTCGAACGAGCCGTCCACCAATACTAGATTGGTCGAGTGATTGAGGAAAACCGCGATCACCACCTTTTCGGACAACCGACCACCGCACGAACCACCACCACCACGAGACACCACCGGCGCCGGGAGGAGGAGAGTGACGTGAGAGAGGGAGTATGAGAGGGGTTGGTTTCGTGTTTGCTAATTAGGGTTTTGATCTAAAATGATCAGTAAACTTCTTACTTGCAAACCTAGGCACCTAGTCTATTTATAATCCTATTATAATTAGACTAGGGCTTGAAGCCCAAATCCCTCTTCTAATCCCCATATGGCCGGCCACCTAGAGTGATGAGGCCCATGATGGGCCTCGTCCTCTAATGCTCGATCTAGCCCCTTTGTGTGACCTTATAGGATCCGTCCAATTGAGCTTTGGCCTATTTTACTAGTCCAAAGATCGTTAGTACCTCTAGCTATGGCAAAACGACGACCCAAATGTCCGGACTTAATTATCTCCATAATTTGATCCAATTATATATCTAGTAATTGCACACGACGAAGACATAACTCCTTCAATATATATATATATATATATATATATATATATATATATATATATATATATATATATATATATATATATATATATATATATATATATATATATATAGTTGAATCATTTCATAAATATAATCAAGCTTTTCAACAATCTCTTACTCATTACTCTACGGATGTAAATGTTGAAGTATATCCCACCAAGTAACACATGTAAGAGTCCCACATTGGTTGAAGAAGAAAGAGTTAAACACTTTATAAGGCTAAGGGGCTACTCCTCCTATTGCCATATGATTTTGGGATGAAACCTTCTTTGATCTTGTGAAGTGAACTCTCTTTCTTAGTTTGCGGGTGCGGCCCAGGCCCGCGTTTATCAGTAAATATTGGCCAATGTTTATTTCAAGTTGTATAAAAGTTGAAATATTTAGATAAACTAATGAATATTGTAGAAAAAACTTCAAAAGTGAGGCTAGGGGCAGATGGAGTAGTAGGTTGCTAGAAAAAGGTGGTGAAAAAATAATACTCGTAATTAAACAATGCATGTTTAACACTTAAAAAAATGGAGGGTATTTTTCCAAAAAATAAAAATGAGGGGATATTACGTTACTACTAATCTAATTCCTATTAGTAGTTGTTTTTCCCTTCTTATTACTAAGCTTAAGTAAATGGTGATTTTCCGTCAAAATATAGTATGTAAATGGTGATTTATTTTTTTTAAAAAAAGATAGTGATAAAGCTAGGCCAAGTTCTTTTGAGCTTATGGGCAGAGCGGAACGGGAGTCAGTAGAGCAGAGTAGATTTCATTATTATTGTTTTTGTTATTGTTATTGTTATTATAAGGACTTTTTGTCACAAACTATCTTTTAAAAGGAATTTTTTGTGAGAAACTACCTAATAAAAAAATGTTGTAAGAAACTACCTATTAAAATAAAAATGTTGTAATAAACTACCTATTAAATCAAATAATGTTGTAATAAAGCTATTATTCATCGAATTTTCGTCTTTGACTAATTTCTCCGGCGTTGTCCATGCTCGAACGGTCACATGATAGGTGGCATTGTTGGTGGGGCATGGAAAAATAAAGGTTTTAAAAGTTCACGTGATTGCCTAGTAGGTGGTCAATGCTGGAAAAATTAGTCAACGATGAAAATCTGGTGAAAGGGTAGTCTTTTACAACAGCTTCATTTTAATAGGTAGTTTCTTACAATATTTTTTTTATTAGGTAGTTTTTCACAAAAAATGGCTTTTAATAGATAGTTTTTGACAAAAAGCCCTTATTATAATTACCACATTATATTGTTTTTATTATTACTATTATTTTATTGTTGTTATTATTATTATTACCGCATTATTATATTATTTTTTTTTGACAAGTATTATATTATTATTATTATTATTGCCGCATTATTATTATTATTTTTATTGTTACTATTACGGCATTATTATTATTATTAAAACAACTACTGCTACTACTATTACTATTACTATTATTATTAAATATGAATTATTATTATTATTATTATTATAAAAACTGTATTAAATATTTATTATTTATGTTATTATTAATTATTAATTTTTTATAATAATTCAATATTAATTATTATTTTTAAGCAGAGCAGATTGAAGCAGAGTAGAGTAGTTCTAAAGAATGGGGCCTTAGTTAATTGTGAGAAATATAATGTTGGAAAACTTATCTATATTCATGCCATGATGAAGCGACTATTTATAGTGTTACAAGTGTTCATCCTAATACAATCTGTCAATCTCTATGATTCACTAAAGATATAAATGAATCAAATAATATAAGTATGATTACAAAAGATGATATCAAAGATACTTGCATAAAAATAATGTATGATATGATTATATACCATTAAAATCAATATACCAAGAGATATAATATCTCTAATAGTTGGTTCATGTTTCATGAACTTAAATACTTTTACATTTACATTATGTTTGTTTATGAGGATAAAAGGAGAGGTATAGGGATTATGAGGAAGGGATATCATGTGTTTTTAGAGATAAGGGTTTGAGAGCTGAGAGAGATATGACAAGGATTAAAATCTCCACCATTATGCTTAGGGAGTTGGTATAAGGAGGAAAGGAAAAGAATTTATTACGAAAATATATATTTTCCCTTAATGAAAAAATGAGAAGGATATAGTTACTTATCCTATTCTTATCCCTGACTTATACCGAATATAGTATAACAATTTTACTGTAAAAGAAATAAAAAATAACACTTCATTTTGTCCATATTAATTCCTTATCCTATCCATTAATAATTGCATATCTTATCATACCTTTTTATCCTTGTTGTCTCTATGATATTAAATGTTCTGTAACCGTCCTTCCCAACATTAGTACTCAATATATATAGACCTTGCATCTAAATTATATTTAATTTAACAAAAACGAAATGAAAACCTACTTGGATATAATGGTTAATCCAGATGCTCAAATATTCTTCTTAGTTGCAACAATTTTTATTGTTGCATCAACTTGCAGCGGAAATCCAATTTTTAAAGAGCCCACGACGACAGTAACCATGTTTAATTATATAGGCAATGGAATTGATCTAACTTTACATTGCAAATCCGGAGACGATGATCTTGGTGAGCAAGTGATTCATTATCAAGAGGGATGGTATTTTCAATTTCATAGAAATATATGGGGAACAACGTTGTTCTATTGTAGTTTCAGTTGGGAAAATGAGGGGGTTAAGTGGTTTGATATATATGTTGATGAAAGAGATCTTAGGGTATGTGGGTTTGTTTGTTGGTGGTACATTTATTTCGATGGACCTTGCCTACTTAGGGATCAATCTCAAGAATGCTACCCTTGGAACAATGATAAAGCTCTTCTTTCTTTAAGTCCCTCGTCAATGTAGTTTTAATATGGCTACGGTTTTGGCCTAGGGATAAATATCATATTCGCGACCTACATTTTTTTGAATGTAAGAGTCATGGAGTATTTGTTATTACTTTGAATGAAATAATCATTTTTAGTTCATGTAGCCGACTCTACTTATGGAATTAAGGCTTTGATTGATTGAATTGAATCATATACGGTGTATATCATACGAAATTGTATTTACGTACATTGCGATAATAATGGCTCACATTACATTAGGTTCTATGAAATACTCGTATTACATTAGAATCATTAGACACCTTTATTAATCGGAATATGATACTTCCTACGTATCATAAAAAGTGAACATTTGTTTCTTTGTTTTACTTAGAATAATAATAATAATAATCTTAATGTGTTTACTCAAATTTTAATTTTTTGAACACCTGTTTGTGACATTACTAAGGGCATGTTCTCTTACGTTGAAATTCAGTTCAGTTCAGTTCAGTTCAATTCAGTTCAGTTCAACTGAATTCAGTCAATGAAAACAGGCCCTAACTCTGAGCAAATCAGGGTCAAGTTACCTGTAGTATAATACTCGAAGTTGATAGGGATCGGATGAAGTCGGCCGTGCACATCAAAGAGAAAAATCAGTCTCGAGTTAACTTGTTTCTCTCTATTTTAGCATACCATGATTAACGGGTCTGGGCCACATCCGTCACAACTGTCCACTTTGTACGACTAAGGAGGTTTCAACTCAAAACCATATGGCAATGAGGTGAGTAATCCTTTAGCCTTTTAAAGTAGACACAAATACACATCTCAATACAAACTCTGACTTATACTCTTAATTAATGTGGGACAATAGACCACTCACATGTGGGTCTTCTCATGGGCTCAACACTCACACGTGAGTTATCCATAATATTGACCTACATCACGACACAACCGAACCTGGCTCTGATACCATGCTAAAATAGATAGAAACGTAATAGAATAGTTTGGCTTGATTCTCATTGATGACTTTGTAACCAATACGCGCAATATATAATACAATAGCTAACCCTATTATGATAGGATTAGGTTACAATCAAAATATTGTCTATAGATTTACTAGCCACAAAATATGTCAACATAATATATCTTATGATACTCAAAATATATCCACAATAGCCTTGTATAATTGTCTCTTTGGTAACATAAATGAATAACAGACAGCTAAGCTATACGTTACTAATAGAGCGTTACTAGGTTAGCTCCCGTACCATGCACGGTAGTTTTTCATAACTATTTTTTAATCAAACACTATACTTAAAAAAAAATTTACTTTCGTATGTTATATTTATATCAATTGAATGGAGGAACAACACAATTTGACAGGAAAAAATCACACTAATAATAATAATTAACATGCGTCGGTCTTGTCAAGTTTTATTGAAGGCTCCGTAGTTAATTATAGTATAATATTAATTGATTAATATAATCATCATGAATTATTCAAGGAATTAACAAAAGTTTCATTAATTGATTTAATATGTACATTTCATTGTTGAAGCTTCTAAATTTCTAATACATAATAAAAAAATAAAAAAGTCAAGAAAATATATATAATCTTGATATAATAAACGTAGTACGTACTACATAAGACAATAAGACATATAGAATACGTACATATATAATGTGTCGTCTATCCTACAATAAATACCCCATATGTGATAAGAATGTTATTTTTTTTCCTTAAGTTTATAGTTGTTCATATGTTTTATTTTTTTTTGAAAGATGCATCAAATCTTCTATTATACTTTATATATGTAAATAATTTTATTTTAATATAATTTTTTTTTAAAAAAATCAAGAACACACTAGAAGATGACACATGACATTGTTAGCGTGTCTTTTAGGGCCTGTTTTCATTGACTGGATTCAGTTGAACTGAGTTTTTGTTTTTGTTTTTATTTTTTTATTTTTATTTTTAATAGAGGGCTAGATTTTAATTGAGTGATATGGGTAGCTATGAGTAACAATGGTGGTTATTGGTTATTTTTTTCAAAAAAAAAAAAAAAAATTAGAAAATAGGATGGCTAGAATTGCAGGGATGAGAATTTGGAGTGATGTGAATGAAAGTTGGATAAAAAAAACTCTTAAATTATATATTAGACTAGTGTGTGCCAAAAAAAACTCTTAAATTATATACTACCTCCGTTACTTATTATTTGCAACGATTTGACATAAAATATAGAGGAAAAATGTCTAATCATTGCAAATAATATGTAACAGAGGTAGTATAAGAAATTTCAAAAATAAGGAATTCCTCAAAAAAAAAAAAAAACCAATATTTTTTCATGATGAAAAATTTTTACTCGTACAAAGCGGGAATTATAAATCCAAAAAACTTTTCGAACCCACCCACAAAATCAAACCTTTCCCGCGAACTTCCATCTTTGACGGTTTGACCCCATACTGCCACGTTGGCAATCCGTGTTACTCCCTCTCAACCAATCAAAACACACCAAACCCTTCTATATAAACCAAACTCACCTCTAATCTCTCACAACAGCCATCTCCATTAACCCTGATTTCTCTCACTACAACACCACCACAGCAATTCGATCACTTTCTCTCTCCTAGGGTTCCGATATCCGGTAGGTTTCCGGCGACAATATGAGCGGCAAAGAAGGCGGCGCATCCACCAAAGGCGGCCGAGGTAAGCCTAAGGCTTCCAAATCGGTTTCGAGGTCGTCGAAAGCTGGGCTTCAGTTTCCTGTTGGAAGGATCGCTAGGTTTTTGAAGGCTGGAAAGTATGCTGAGCGTGTCGGTGCTGGTGCTCCGGTGTATCTCTCCGCCGTTCTCGAGTATCTTGCTGCTGAGGTATTTTGTTTTCTCTCTTCTCTGTGATTCTTCTGCTCACCGCTTAGATCGTGTTTTTTTGAAGGTTTTTGAAATTGATTTCGAGGTTTTGAGTTTGTGAAGTTTTGTAGATTGATTTTTCGGTGTTAATCGAGGTTCTTAATTTTCCAGATGATTTAAATTTAACATAGTAACATGTGGTATTGAATTTGTTGTTTTCCAATTGATTCTGTTTCATTTTAATCGATTTTAGTTCAAAACCTGCATTATCGATGATTTGACAATCATATATGATTAATCGGCAATTATCACTCAATGATTTTATTCTGCTGATTTTTCACTTCAATTGAAACACTTTTTACCAGAATTAGCGATTCTAGGGTTTGTTATAACTTATGTATTCAATTTGTGGTTTTTCAAATGATTTTGTTTCATTTCAATTGATTTTACTTCAATAGCAGCATAATCGATGATTTCTTAATTTGATAATCAAATTTGATTAAATCTGCGATCAATTTTTCAATGAATTTGATTCTGCTGATATTTCACTTCAATTGAATCAATTTTTAGCAAAATAAGCGATTCTAGGGTTTGTTTTAATGATTTTTCTGGTAAATTGAAATTGATATAGGTATTGGAGTTGGCTGGAAACGCAGCAAGAGATAACAAGAAATCTAGAATAGTACCGCGTCACATTCAACTAGCAGTGAGGAACGATGAAGAGTTGAGCAAGCTATTAGGGCAAGTAACAATCGCAAACGGCGGCGTTTTGCCAAACATTCATCAAACTCTTTTGCCTAAGAAGATTGGAGGTGGTAAAGGAGATAATACTCAATCTCAAGAGTTCTAGAATATTCTCGGATGTACTTTAAGGAAATTAAAGCTAGTATAATTTGTTTTTCTTTTTTTGGGGTTTTAATGGGGGTTTTGGTTTTGATTTTCTTCCCCTTTTTGTTCTTAGATATAGCTATCAATGGGGGTTACTGAGTATAATGTTTATGTAATGTAGTATTAGTAGTTTATGGGTTTTTAATTATCGGATTTGCGATCTTCTAATGGAAAATTGTGAATTTTCTGAATTTTTGCGTCATTTTGCACCATAAGTTCCGATCATTTTGCCTAATTGTCACCTTAAATATTCGATTTGAAATCTTGTTTTTGGGGTTGGCTGGAAAGTTGGACACTCTGCATTAGGACTAGTGGTGGGAAGTTTTTGTTTTTGAGGATGCTACTTGCTTTGTGAGTACGTGTAACCAGATTGATGATATTTTTGAACTGATTGATGATACGGAGTATTTATTTTAAACATTGTTTTCGGAGAGCAATTTGTTAATTGGATCATTTATACAAATTTACCATTCAGATTAGGTGAAGCTAAATGACATGGTGCGGACTATGGAGTATCTTTATGTTGTATGCCGTAGAAGATATACTTGTATGTAGTTGTTTGACTTTGACTATAAATTTGCTATGTGGGAATATGGCATTGGTTTAGGCCAATTCTATGCATGACAAGGCCCAGCACGAAAAGGCATAGTAGATTGTGTGTGTTGGGTTATGAGTTGTGCAAATTTTAAGATGCACCATGGTGCACCTAGAAATAGGTGCATCACGCCTATTTTTTTGAACATGTAGTAAAAACATCTGAACATCACAAATTTTGAACTTTTAGGTAATAAATGAACAATCGCAATGCATCACGCCTGTACTTTTGAACATTTAGTAAAAAATCTGAACAATTGAACACTCACAATCCATCATGCCTGTACTTTTGAACATTTAGTAAAAAGATCTGAACAATCGTGAATTTTGAACATTTAATAAAAAATCTGAACATCGCAAATTTTGAATTATTACAAGTCTTGTCTGACTCGTAATAATTCAATAGTTTTGTAATATAAATTGAACATTTACTATATACAAAATGAACATTTCTTTTTAAAATATGAACATAAAAATTGCATTTTTATGTTCAGTTTTTGTGACGTGTTCATATTTTTTTTTAATTAAATGTTCATTTTTTGTAAAATGTTCAATTTTTTTTTACTAAATATTCAAATGTATATACGTGGTGCACCTATCATGGTGCACATAATACTAATTGCATTAGTTGCCTTTATTTAGGAGAATCACAACCAAATTTGGCATGCCAAGACAAAACATGTGAACAACAATGAAAATTAGCTTAGGCATGCAAGCACAATATAGTGACAAGTGGGCTTAAATGACCTTTCGAAATTTTTGACATAATACAATAGCTTGTGGGCTAGGCCTAGCTAACCCTAAAGCATGTGGGCTTGATACGAGGCTTGGGATTACCCAAATCAATTTTAACGAATTTTTAGTTTTTTTAAGCCTTTTTGAAAAAATTATACTTTGACACTCGATATATAGGAGTACAATCCTTAAGCAATATAAAATTACACTGATTAAATAGTGATTTTGTCTTGTATTCTTAAATTAATACGGAGTACCATATTAGATTTTAGCATTAGGTAATTATTTTAAACCTTGTTGAATATTTTTATTTTTGAAATATCAACCCACTTACGAAGGCCCTGTTTGATTCACCTTAATTTTGCTGAACTGAAATTATTTTTACTGAGCTGAACTTATTTTTACTGAACTGAACTTAATTTTACTGAGCTGAAATTATTTTTACTGAAATTAAATTATTTTTACTGAACTGAAATTATTTTTACTGGTTTTCTATTATAATTCTTCTTTAAGAAAACTGAATTTTACTGAACTGAACTTATTTTTACTGAACTAAAATTATTTTTACTGAACTGAAATTAATTTTACTGAACTGAACTTATTTTTACTGAAATGAAATTATTTTACTTAATATTATTTTTGTAAGGTGAAAAGAATAGGATCTAACTGTGTAATCAAACTAAATTGTTTTCTTTCAAATGCACTACTTTTAATTACCTATTTGTCAATGTGTTATTTCAATCATTAATATCATTTATTACTAATATGTAAAAATTACTACTTCGTATACAAATTATGTATTATAAAATATATACCAATTGAGGAAGTATTCACGGTTTTCAAGGGGGGGGGGGGGGGGAAGGAGGGGGATCCCCACCCTCAAAGTGTCATTTGTGGAGATTGGACCTCCAATCTCAAGGTTGGAAAGTGCAATTTTTTTCATTGCGCCAAGCTTAGCTTGGTGTATGACCTTATCATATGATTGTAGTACATGGTATCTTCTTAAATTCGTAGTACAAAGTATGTCCAAATATAATTTTCTTTTTTTCAATTTTTTTTCTTTACTTTTCATTTGTTAAAGTGAAGAGTTAGAGCTGATCAAAGTCAACTTGTCACAATTTGGACAGACCCAACCTGATTTAAGGGTTTGAATATACGTTTTAATGCAATTCTAGTTCATTTTTTTTGGCCCAACCTGAAAAGCACACATGACACGACTATTTTGGGCGGGTTTGGGCACGTAATTTTCGTCCCAATACTTAGTCCGACACGAGTAATGGCCTAATTTTTGGTCTCGCCTAGGGGTGCTTATCGAGCGAGTCGATCACGAGCTGAGGGGTGCTCGACTCAACTCGTGCTCGCTAAAGTTTCGAGCAAATAAAACATGCTTGACTCGTGCTCGTTAAAGTTTCGAGTCGAGTCGAGTAGCTCACAATCTGCTCGTTAAAATTTTGGTACTTCTATTATTATACGTCTTTATTTATTTTTTGTTCAATTTATATTGTAATCCTTATTATATATACGTAGTAGATATTAATAAAAATTTACTCTTTCTTTTTTTATGATATAAATTAAGGCTTAATTAGTGTCAAATTTGTTTAAAGATAGTAACTTTGTTTGCAAATTTTATATTAATAATTTTTTATCGAGTTGCTCACGAGCTTATCGAGTCGAGAGAGCTTGCTCAAATCGTGCTCGTTAATATCTCGAGTCGAGCTAACTCGAGTCGAGTTTTGACCGAGCGTTGACCGAGTCGAGTACGAGTTACTTGCGGGCTGCTCAACTCAATTAGCACACCTAGACTCTCGCCCCACCCTGAACCCGGCTCGACTCTCCCAAAGTCCCAATAAAATTGTACTTTTACTCATAGTAAGATCAAAACCCATCTACATAGTCAACTTGTCAAACTACTCATAGATTAGATTATTTGCTAGTTTTTCCGATTTAGGAACTTGACTTACAGACAGAGATCTGCCAGAAATCTCCAGTAAACTTACATCAGTAACTTACACAATACAATACAATACAAGTCCTTGAACTACAAGTCTTCCCTTATTCGAGTCTTGAAAAACCAAATCTTCTCTCTCCTCCCCATCAATGGCGGTTCAGTGGGCTCTAGTCTGCCATGGCATAATCACAACCTTAGTAATAGTCTCCTTTTTATGTGGGCAATGGCCAATTTTTCAGGGTACTTTCATCGAACGCATTCACAATTTCATCACTTTTGGCGCCTACGATTACTTCCTGTAAATCTTCTCTTCTACTTATATCTTATTAATTTCAATTTTATTTCATGGGTTTAGAGAATTAAACCTTCTTATTAATTTGGTTGGAATTTATAGGAGATTTGTGGGATGGGTTTGTGGAGATCGAGGTATGAATGCAGTTCTATCTGTTGAGTACTACTGTTGCTATCGTTCTAACCCTACTTTGCAGGTAATTGTGTTAGTTTTGATTTTTAGAGTGATTTTAATTTATGTTTTTTATAACTAAATGTTATTGTGGGTTTGTTTTTCTTGAATTTTGATTGGTATATTGATGTTTTGGGATTTGTAAGAGCTGAAAATGGGGAATAATTAAGGGCATTTTTTTGGGGTGGATCATGCTCACTTTTTTGAGTTGAGTTGGGTCAATTGTTCATTGTTATGTATCAGAAAGGATTGGTAGTTTACTTTTGTTCCTTTCATTGAATGTCTTGGCTATAAATCTTGTTTGATCAATATGATCAAATGCAAAGTGAAGAGAACTGTGAATTCTTATTGTAGGAGAATCGAATGCGGGTTGCCAATTTGCCTGTTCTTTTGTATAGTTCCTTTTGTTGTTGGTTAATGAAATTGGAGGGATGAAGTTCCTTTAGTATTGGTCAAAGCTTTTACCTTCCCAGGGAAAAAAATGGTCGGTGATTGGGATTTGGAAACTAGGAAGTATTCTGTGTATGATACTGTTTGATGATTTTAGATGTGCACCAATATTGTTAACTTTAGAGATTTCATGCCAAAGTGTAGACAGAAGTGGAGTTAATGTTTGATTTGAGCAATATTTCACTTTTGAATGTGTGAAAATGAGTTATTAGATTTAAGGGCGGATGTTATTACTTTGAAGCTGTCTCTTGAGCTCAATATTGAGATGATTGAAGTTGGTTATTGAGGAAGTATGATGCAGAACTGAACTCAAATAATATGTATATGTTGATGTATACAATGTCTAATTAATGATAGATGTTGGAACTTCAATGTTACGAGGGGGAAGAACTTGAAAGCTTTATAATTGAGTTAGAAGTTGAAAAGCCTGAAGTGCTTGGTCCTTATTCTTGAGGATTCTTTAGCTAAAAGAGCAGTTTTTACCATCATCAACTCATCATGGGTACACCGGAAATGGGTTTCTATTTTCCTGTCTTGATCTTTAAGTCATATTAATTTAAGGCCTTCATATATATGGGATGAACCTGACGTGTATTTAGAAGAGGATTTACAATAATGAGATTACTTACCACCTACTTCTTAAAATGTGGTTAGAATTAATTTTTGACGGAGGGGGAGAATGTTATGTATTGCCAGCAAGTAGTTTGAACTTTGAAGATTAAGGTCTTTGGCATGACTTTAACCAATTTTTTTTTGATGATTTCCAATTTTTTGTTCACTTTTTCTTGCATCAACCCTTTTTCTCTCACTCTTTACTATGCCATCTATTTACTTTCATTATTACTCTCTTCTTCCACTACCTATGTACAATTTTATTCAATTAGTAGTTTAGTACTCTAAACATCCATGCCAAAGTCAATTACTGTTATCTTTGTGGGATGGAGTGAGTAAGTTCTCTTGACCTCATGATCGAACTTGGATAGAAGTATCCTACACGTCTTGGCCTAATCTATATTGAAAAGTTGTTCTAACTATTCTTTCCATCTAATATTAAGACTCTTAATTCTCTTATCCTGAACAACTGCTATGAAATATCTTTAAAGCATTTCATCACACAAAGATCTGTAGTCTCCGTTATCTTGTTTAATTCCTTTTATTCTTCCTTTGTAAGTAACTTATAAAATACAAAGTAAAAGTAATATACGCTTTTGCTTTGGATATCGAAAACGCTTTCTTTCCCTTTAATTTTGCGTTTTTATAACCATACTTCCCATCTTTAAGTACCATTCTTGTATTTCCTCAAACCCTTCCTTTACCTTGTCATTTGACCATGAAGTTTAGGCCATGAAACTGTGTGTCGGTACAGTTCCCCTGGATTTTGTAGAAGCTTCTTCGTATCCTCAAATATAGTTGTACCTTTGTCCACTTGGAACATGGACCTTCTGACCTCAACCTTTTGTATATGTTATTGATTAATTATCCTTTTTTTGGTTGTTTGTTTGGTTTGAGCTCTTATTCTTCTTAGACTGACTTTAATGTCTATAGCTGTTGTCTCAGTGTGTATATAACCCCCCCCCCCCCCCCCGCGCCCCTCCTTTTTCTTTTTAATATATTTATATATTATTTATTAATTAATTTATTTATTTTTATTTTATTCGTGAGAAAGGTAAGGATTATAGTGCATTCCATCAAATTTTGTACGGCAAAGAAATCAATTAGGATGAACCTTTGGGAAAAACCAAAATTTCTAAAAAAAATAAAATACTGCCTTGGCTAAACAAAGCCTGAAATAAACTATTACAGCCTAATTATAGAAGGAGACTATCAAACCACACCATAGCTGGAACTCTATGCTTTACATCATTTTTTGTATAGAAGTCTTTGATTCCAAAAGACTTCATTCTGGAATTCGATATCTCCATATCTGGTAGATCATAGCTAGAGCATCGGTAATAATGGTATTTCTGTTGTATTTAGAATCCACCTGTCTTCTTTTATACCCTCACTGCACTAATCTGACTGTTGTGCTTAGGACCATTCCCAAGCCATTTAGAGCATTGAGATAGCTAGTCACAACATTTCCTGCTATTTATGCAATAAAAAAATAGATGATCGTGTGTTTCAATCTCCACACCCTAGAGTAAGCAAGCACTAACAGATGCAAACCCATATCCTTGTAGCATATCTTCATTCTTCAATACATGTTTGGTAGCCATTCATGTCATAAAACTATGCTTAGGGATAGTTATCCTCTCCAGACATAGATTTCCAGACGTACCTTTGGCTAGCAAGCCTCAACTCTTCATTAGGTATGATCTTACAGTTGGTGCAACTGCATCTTTCAAGGATATGAGCATCTGAAAGCACAATATGATAAATTGTATAAAAGAGTAAAGAGCTCAAATTGTAAAGTCGAGGACTTTAAAGTAAACAAAGGAAATTCTGGAAGCAATTTGGAAATTCTGATCTTTTATGGGGTGTGGCTATTGCTAATTGTTGGATCTTGACCATCATATTGTCATGGTCCCTCAGACTTATATGTTAAGATGTCTTCAATTGATCACATAGATTGATATTCTTTTGGCTTTAGTTTACCTGCCTAAATTGTGACATAGGATACACTAATTCTGTAATGCTGCTGCTGCCTTCCCCTAATGAGCACTGCAGCTATCTTACCTATCTCAACTTTAAGTTAAACTTTTCATCTTCGGTAGTTCATAACCCTTAGTATCTGTTTAATACCTCTGCTGATACATTCCAATCTTTTCTGAGACTTTGATTGGCGTGTAAGATACAGTTACTTCGCTTACATGATAATTGCTACGTAGTATTACTTATTATGGTTTCAAAAACCATACTGTTATAGATCATGCATAGAATTGACTACCGCTTTGAGATGACTTAAAAAAGAAGCTATTTAGGTTAAGAAGAATGCATAATGTATTTCCTTGTGAATTTTGAAACTTGTTGAGTTTGGTTGATGAATATGATGATTACAAAGTTCGCAAGTGTCCTGTGATCTTCTTACTTTTATACTCTCCTACACTATGTAAAATGCGTTAATAATACTTGAAATCTTTAATCATGAAAATACTTTCCTTTTTTTCAAGTACATATATGCATATATGTTTATAGTTTCACACTGATTTGTTTGAGCTCTATCTCATAAAGTAAATAATGAGGATGACATAATTGTGTTTTCAGCAAAGAACATGCTCCTTTTTCTAAGTAGAAGCAATTTATTTATTTATTTTTTTTTAATTTTTTTTAATTTTTTTAATTTAATTTTTTTATTTAATTTTTATTGGGCCATATCAGGGCCTATGGTGAAATTCATATTATTAGATTTTTCCTTAAGACTAGACTGATCAATAGTTAAACACATTTGTGACTTAGTTAGGGTTATTGAAAACCTATTTACGGGAATTCATTCAAAAGGTGGTGTGAGGTATGTTTTGATGTAAATAGAGTGTGTATGACTAGAGTAACTTACCAAGGGCCTAAAGTATTCTTTGAATATATTTGATTGTGAGGATGATGGTATGGTGTTAATTCTCTTATAAATAAGGCTGGGAAGCAATGTTGTAAGTGTAAGACTTGGGAGAAATATTAAGCATATAGGCTATGGTTGTATTTTCAGTTTAATGGTGCTGAATGCTGATAGCTAACATGTGTGGAGCAATTTATGAAGAGGGATGAAGTCCTGTTGAGATATTAATGAGATCTATCTTCTCATATTTTATACTGTCTCTGTGTTGGTGCATTGGCTGTGTTTTACATGTTTTGTTTGTATAACTTGTAGACAGAACCTATCCCTAATAATTGATTTTGTGCCAATCTTTTTACAGTGATTTATTTGTTTTTTGCAGATTATTTACCTTGCAATACTTTCAACAACATACTACTTTATTGTGACATCTTCATTTGTTTACATCCCTAATTATTATTTGGGTGAAATTCATAGGTAATATACCACCTGAAAATAATATACATAATGGATGTTACTTATCTATGATACTTTTTTAACATAATTTCTTTTGATTTGTCATCTATATTATATGTTTTTGCAGGTATATAAGCATATTGGCTGTTGGTGTAGGTGTTGTATTATTCTTGTTAACTAGCTTTTCTGATCCTGGAACTGTGACTGAGAAGAATGTATCCCAGTATATCTCTGCGTATCCCTATGATGATGTCATATATTCAGAGAAAGAATGTTCAACTTGCAAAATTTGGAAGTGAGTTACACCGCTTTATCTTCTAGATGTTTTATCGTGGAGCTTGTGCTCATTGTATATTGACAAGATCTCTGGTTGGTATAGACCTGCAAGATCCAAGCACTGCAGTGTGTGCGATCGCTGTGTGGCGCGCTTTGATCATCACTGTGGATGGATGGTTTGTAAATTCCTTACACTTTTCTTTTTTGAAAATTGGTAGTGTTCAATTCTATTGACCAGAGTTGTTTTGCTGACCTGCAGAATAACTGTATTGGAGAAAGAAACACTAGGTACTTCATGGCTTTTCTTTGCTGGTGAGTATTTGTATGGGCAGTATCTGGTTTCTGTGCTGTGGAATTTATGATCTAACTTATACTGATATTAAGCGGGGTAGTGGGTATATATTTCCTTAACCATAATCATCAAAGCTGGCAAAGCAGATTATGTGAATAGTGTATAAGTCAAAGTGCTGCAACTCTGCAGGTAAAAAGAAACGAAAGAAGTATTTAATTTGATAATCTATTAATTATGAACTTAGACACGGGCCCATATAACAACAATACTTTGTGCTTGGATTTGGCTGTTGAATCTGACCCTCTGTCTTCCATTATATTGGGGCTTTGGGGTCTATTTGGAGCTATGTACATGATGTTATTATATGATAGTATTCAATTTACAATGCTTGGTCGAAATAGAAGTTGAAGTGGAATTAGGAATGGCGGTATTACTCTTCTATTGCTTTAAAAATAGAATTTCACTTTTGAACCTTGGGAAGGTGAAGCAAAAAAGTTGTGCAAGCTCCAGTTTTAACATGTGTTGCGCTCCTGCAGGCATTTCTTTCTTTGCCTATATGGAGCCATTGCGATAATTTTTATTCTGGCTAGTCGGTTGAAGGAAATGAGGATTATTCATATTCTGACAGGTTGATATTGTAAATCCCTTGCAATTTGCACGATGAACCTGTCCATTTAGCATATTGTTTGAAAATCTTTTTTTCCCTTGTGATCTGCAGTCTACTATGGTGTTGAAAATTCAGTCCGTGGGTTAGCTCCTCATCTTGCACAGGTAAATTGGTTAAATTAGGCTAAGAAGCATGACACATACTTTGATGATTTACCAATATAAAAATAGTTTAGTGTAGGCCTTTTGTTTCTGAAGACCATAGATACCTGTGAAAAATGAGTGTCTAACCTCCAGATTTATGTAGTTAACCATTTGTTACTGGGTAAAGACTTACTTGTTTCACCTTGGAATAGTTAAACTCTAATCAATTTTGTCACGCAATGAAACAAGGATGAATACGTAGATTAGAGATGAAGAATAAAAAGTAAGAATGCACGATGTAGTCAATGGGTAAAAGGAACTACCCTGTTTTGCTGGTTATGGATGTATTGAGTTGTTTTGTTTTTTACTTTTTATTTTTTATTTTTTTGGTTGGAAGAATGAATTTTGATGACTTGCCGGCTTCCTGGGTCATTCAAGAGAAGGATTGGATGGTTTGTTAAGAATTGAACATACAAACAATATAGAAGCTAAATGTCTAATTGTACTATCAGGATTCCAATGACACAAATGGGAACCTGAATAGTGTGTGTTGAATTTTCCTGTCTATGCACTCAGAGAGTCTGATTACTGATTCTTTCTATTCTTCTCTATCCTTAAACAGTGGTTGTTGAGCTCCTATAACACTCAAATACTTCTGATGGTGTTTCTTGCGATTGTCTCTTTGCTAATGGCTGCTTTCTTCGGCTACCATGCAAAACTGTGTTTTACAAATACCACTACAAATGAGGTATGTCCGCTGTCCATTGATTAAATCTATGTAATAAATACTTGAAAATTAAGGTTTGGGACCGTATGATGCTTCTTTCAGAGTTCAAAATTTTGAGTTTAGTTTTTGAATTGGTAGTTGAAACGGTATGCCTTAACTTATAGATTTTTTGTAGGGGGATGGGCAGTATTGAATAATTTTCACTGGTTCTTATGGTTGAGTAAAGTCCTTGGGCATCAAAAAAAAAAAAAAAAAAATTGTCAGCACTGCAACATGTATTCATGTGTAGGGCTTAGGGTACTGGATTTTAATTTTTCTCATGGAATGATATGAAAAATCTCCATAATCTAAACCTCTCTGTCCTGCTTATATGCCTAAGTAATTATTTGCCGTAGTTCCTAAAGGGTAGGGGCCTCCGGAGAAAGACAACCAGAAGTCCTCTTCTCTAATCTCCGTCCCCAAACTAAAAAAACCCATCTAAAAAGGATATAAAAGAGAAGATCCAGGAGCTCTTATATAATTCTTTTGGGTCTGTTTTGTGCAACTAGACATACAAGTGGCAGGATCATATAAGCCTGCAGAGGAAGATAAATGAAGCAAAAGCCAGTGCCGCGGCCCTCAAGGCAAGTGTTAGTGGACTTAACTCTGAAAGCAAGCCTCCTGAGAGCAAATGGAAATCCTATTTCAGAAGGTCGCCTTTGAGAGATGCAGAGGCAGTGGTAACGAAAAATATTTATGACAAAGGAGTTGTTCATAATCTTTGTGAGATTGTCTTCCCCTATTCTACAAGATCCTCATTCGTGCAAGCTAAAGAAAAGTCTGGTTAGAGGGAGAGATGTACATTGTTGTATAATTTATAGCAGTTTTGGAATTTGATATACGCTTCAAGGCTTCAATGTGGGATGTAGTTTAAATGACGAGGGAAGGGTTGGGAGCTTAGCGGTGCTCATATCCTTGTGCGTATACATTCTAGGAGCTAGTTTGTTTGAACATGTGGTGATACTTTTGGACCACAATGTATTAGCTAGTCTGTTATATATGTTTATTCTTTGCCGATAAGGCGTGTAAATTTATGTCGAAGAAGAGCAAAATTGGGGAAGTAGTGTTTATCTTTGCTTACTATGACTTATGTAACGTTTAGATATTACGGAGTAGAGTTTAGACATTATAAGAAATTAGTATGTACTTTCTTTGTTTTCTGTTATATTCTAATGGTGATATATGTGTACTCTCTCATTCTCTCTGTTTTCTTCTAAATTCTTTTGCAGATATACATGTACTAAACTTGGAATCTACCAGACTCCAAAAATTTAATCAAGTCATTATTTAATATAATTATTATTTTAAATATTTTAAAATTTCACTTAAAATTGCTTTAAAATGTGATTAGCCAAACCAAGCCACAAATTACTTAGCTTCATCCACATTTTAGAGTTAATTGACTTATTTACCCTTTAACAATTTGGCGCTCTCACTCCCTTCCAATACCAATCAATTTCCACCGGCAACTAACATTGCCATCTCTAGGCTCTAGCCAACCAGCCCGTATTTAAATACAGAATGCAAAATAGTATAAATAAAGGGTTTGGTGCTTAGAGTGTTACTCATATTTTTTAAAATTCTATAAAAATAATTTAAGTTCAATACAGAGTATAAAGTAATGAAATGATCGGGGCTTATATCTGCTTGGATCATTTTGCTTTTTTTTTTTTTTTACCAAAATTTAAATAAGGTTTATTATGCCTAGGCCTAAATAGTATTTGTATATACTTCCTCTGTTTTTTTAGTTGCTATACTATTATTTTCATGGTCTCCTAGATAATTTTTAAGAGGTGAGAGATAGAGAGAAAAATAAGGGACCCATGTGTGTAGGTGAAAGAGAGAGAAAGAAATGTGAAAAATGAAAAGTGTTGCAAGCTCGCAACTAATTAACAATTTTTAAAATAGAAAAGTGTAACAACCAAAAGGAAATGGGGGAAGTATTAAAGGTTTCTTCCCCAAAATGTTTTTTACTTTGGTGGATTATGATATGAAATAATCAATTGCTTAAAATAATAGATAAATATTAAGTACGAATAAAAAAATTTTAATCGGATTGGACGAAGCTTGTCAAAAGTTATAAAATTGACCTCAACTATCCAAATTATTATTACCTCCATTTTATATTATTTGCAACAATCAATCAATCAATACTATATACTAAAGTAATCACCAGTATTATCCCCAAAGTACACGTGTCACACTCACATTAAAAATTTTCCCGCCATAAATCTTTTTTTTTTTTTCAAAATAATAAGATAGCTAATAAGTAAATAAAAAGAGAATATACAACCTAATAAACAACCTAAAAAATAGAAAAATAATAACAACTAAGATAAATAAATAAATACATTTAATCATTAATCTATAAAATGCATTATATATTCCCTTTAATTTATGTATTGTTTGTTTTTTACATAAAAAAAGGATTTTCACTCAATTTCAAATTTATAACATGTCAACAAACTAAAATTAGAGATAAGTACTTTACATTAATGTATTTAATCTATATAAATTTGATAATATAGATAATACTACGTATAATTTATATATTATAAAAAAAATTCTTTTGAATATCCGAGCGTTTGCTCGGGCAAAAATCTAGTTAATACTACACCGGGAGTGGCACGTGTCACATCCTGGTGCTGTTATTCCCTCCAAAATCCCCCTCCTTTTTTTTTGTAAATATTTGATACAATTATAATGATAACATTCCAAATCTAATATATATATATATATAAAGGGGAGTTTTTTCCCGAGATTTTAGAGCGCCATGTAGGATTTTTATTTTTAAAAAATTAATACAGCGCCACATATGATTAATATTTTTAAAACGCTACAATAGGATTATGCCACCTATGATTAGTTAACGTGCCACGTAGGATTATAATTTATAGTTAAATTCAATAAATAATTCAAGTACCACGTAAGCATAATTGACCAATGAGATTTTAATGGTTACATTAATTAAATACGAAATATTATCTTTTGAGATTAGAAATTTTATCTAATGTTTTAAAACAATCAAATTCGGAGAAAATGATAAATTGCGTACAACTAATAAAATAAAAATTGTAATCACGTAAATATGAATATTTTTTTTTAGAAAAATTGATCGACCCGTGCATCGCACGGGCTTCATCTAGTTTTTTTTAATATCAATCTGACAAAAATATTACTTTTTATTTGGTGTTCATAATTCTTCCATACACATTTACCTAAAATATTATTCCAACTCCTTTTTAATTATCTGATAAACGGAGTAATATTAGATTTTGCTAAAACAGTAATACTCCGATTATTGATATTTAAAAAATTACTTTAAAGCATCACTTTTATTTTAGATATAATTATTTTTTACAAAAAAAAAAATTACACTTACTGTGCATGGCACGAGGCCTAAGCTAGTTTGATATAAAGGAGAGAAAGCTATAAATAACTTAGATTAAATTAATAATAAATTAATAATACTGCCTCCAATAGAAGACTCCCTTTGGGCTGATCCGGATTCGAAAATCAGGTCCCCTCCCAACTATTATTGTGGGGATCGAACACGAGTCCTTCCTAGCAAGTATAGTCCCAATTACCATTACACCAACAATCAATTGGTATGAAAAATAACTTATAAGAAAAACTAACTATTTATAGCGCAAAGTATGTTTAGAGAGTGTTTGTTTAGAGGGATAGAACTGGGGATAGGATAAAACAGAAGGGACTTAACAAGAACTTTGTTTGTTTAAATGGATGGGGATTAGGAGGGGGATAAAAAAGGGAGTTATCCCTCCAAATTAATAACTAGGGGTGGTATAACTGTATAAGGGATGAAGACTAAATTTAATGGGTAAATGACATTTCTACCCTTAATGAAAGATAAAGAAGAAAAGAGTGAAAAAAAGATAAAGGGTAATTTTGTATTTTTATTAGTTATTCTAATATAATACTAATGCATATCAAACAATAAAATACACTATTTATATCCCTATCCCTATCCCATCTATTAATTCCATCCCTCCTACCAAACGCTCTGTTAATGTTTCCAAAAAAAAAAAAAATTTCCTCTTTTGAGTTTTTCACTTTGCGCTGCACCCCTTCTCTCTCCTCCATTGAAGCGCACATAGAATTCTCCATTGAAGTGGTTTCTGAGCTTGAACCTTATTCTGAGTTCTCCATTGAAGCGACTTGTTAACTTTCTTTCCTTCATTGAAGCAGCTTCTGAGGTAAGTTATATTTTTTTAGATCATCGAATCTCAATTTCTCAATCTAGGGTTTAGTTTCAAATTAACGTTAATTTATAGTCAGCATAGTTAATTTTGGGTTTTTCTAGAGTAGGTAGTTGAACTATTGCTTATCATTACCGAGTTATGAACGATTATAACGAGAGGATTTGTTGCTAAAATCTTGTTATGTGGAATTTGTTTATATATTCTTAATCGAGAAGAAATTTATGTGATTTTTTGACCCTAATTTGATATTTGAGTCAAATTTGGTTGCCAATGTGTTGCATTTATCGACTATCGAGCCTAATTGAGTCCACAAACTGAGCTTTTGAGGCAATTAGAGCCAGCCTGAGTCGAGCTTGTGTTTTGAGGCTCATGAAGCTTTGAGCTTGAGCTGAGCCTACCATATTCGGGCTTGGCTCGAAATTTTAGCACTCCGAATATTGAACACCCTCTTAATTCTTAAGAAGTTTGATGATTTAACCACTTCAATCATTCAGCTTAATTGTCCCGGATTCTATATCTATATATAACCCTTTTCTGTTAGGATGGAAAACAATGAACATTAGTCTTTTCTCCTTGCGCCCATTGCAGGCTGGATGCCATCGTCCGTCCCTATTGCCCCGGCTCAGGGATGGGGGCCTGTTGGCAGCATGTGTTGAATGTACTAATTAGAGATATCGTATAGGTTGGCTTGTCTCAATAGGCTGTGTATATGAGTTGAATATAATCAACATTTACCTTGTTACAGCTTTGTTGGGCATTGGTGGAAGATGATTTACACGGCGATCGATACATTTTACTTGGCGGAAGAGCAGCTAACTAATTCGCCTTCAAGAAAAGATGCCATTGATGAGGAAACCGAAAATACACTCCGGATTTACGGCTGTGATTTGATCCAAGAGAGCGGCATCCTTCTTAAATTGTATCCTTCACTTTCTTTCTATCTTGTGCTAGTTTGTTTTTCTGCTGTTTCTTTCTCCATGTATTTTAATGTTACTCATACTCGGGTACTCTTGTTAGACATGGGTAGTATCCAAGGGTTGGACTTGTTTTTTTTTTGTTTGTATATATTCCCTGAATTCCAATGTGAAGTGTTGAAGTACTAATACCCTTGGCAGCTTGAGGCGATATGAAGTGTTTGTGCTCCATAGCCTTATGCCCTTTACAATAAATCATGAATTATGTTGTCCTTAATTGTGAAATCTTAGACCTCAAGCTGTTATGGCAACTGGCCAGGTTCTGTTCCATCGATTTTACTGCAAAAAGTCATTTGCTCGCTTTAATGTTAAGGTTAATATTCTGCTTCTGTTGCTTTATTTTGGTTGGACATGAAATTCTGTGATTCCCTTACTGTTCTTTCTGGATTAATTCTGCCACTGAATCTTAATTTTACTGATTTTCAGAGAGTAGCTGCCAGTTGTGTTTGGCTGGCATCAAAACTTGAGGAGAGTCCAAGGAAAGCCAGACAAGTCCTCATTGTCTTCCATCGAATGGAATGTCGAAGGGAAAATTTACCTGTCGAACATTTGGATCTTTATTCTAAAGTATGTATCAAGTTGTGTATTTCTCTCATTTCTTGTTGCTCATCAATTTGACATATTAGTTACTAAGGATATTGCTGTATCACTGTAAGTTTTTCTATCCAGTTAACTTGTGTTTGAAACTTTGTACTCACCATTATTTTTCATCCCCTATTTGTAACAGAAATATTCGGAGCTGAAGATGGATTTGATAAGAACAGAAAGACACCTCTTGAAAGAAATGGGTTTCATTTGTCATGTCGAGCACCCACACAAATTTATATCAAACTACCTAGCTGTCCTTGAACTTAAAGAACCTTCAGAGTTAAGGCAAGATGCTTGGAATCTAGCAAATGATAGGTATCCCTCACATCAATTAGTATCATATATCTTTCTGTTCTCTGTAAATATAATGGTTTTTTGTTGACTTGTGATGCCACCTATTGGATCTTTATGTTTTGACTAGAGTGTGTGAATTTGTGTTTATTTTATTTTGCCTTAAATACTTGAATTCTATCATAGAATCATAATCTTCTTGAAGTTTCATGCATTCATATCGTAGGTTACATTGATTTATAGTTCATTTTTTGAAGTCAGAAGAAATTAAAGGCCAGGAGTCTCAGGCAGCTCCGAATTTCTTGCAATTATTGTTTCTTCATTCAATTTTGGAGAGTGCTATGCCTCTTTTGCTGGTTTTGGGATTGTAATGATATGCCATTCAATTAGGAGTTATCCTAGTCCGTATCAAATGCCATAGAGTTTTTGTTGGGGTTTCTGTCTGTAGTTACATGGTCTGTATGCATGTGTTTAACTTTTAATTAACTTGATTGTGTGAGATTTTCTGCTTATTATATATCCTTATTACTTGTAGGTTCGCCTAAAATCTTTTCTAGAAGCCTCATAGACTCATATAGTCTCATAGATATGTAGTTTCTTTGTAACAGTCATCAGAAATAAAAAATTAGCACAGCTAAGCATCTTCTGCAATTGTGCTTTACCTATTTTCAAGCTATGACCTTTGGCTTGTTTGTTTTGGCTTTGCTACTTTACACAACTGTACACAATAATTTTGCATCCAATTATGAGGTGAGTTCATGCTTAGTCCATAATTGATATGGCGTAAAATTAATTGTCTTTTGCATATGCTTGTTGGCCTGGAGTGAGAAGGAGGGCTTTTGACCAAGAATTGTCATGGTTATCCATGATTTTCATGCACTTTGAGTTGGTTGTGTGCATTGCTGCGGATATGCAGGACATATTGCAGGGTGCCTAATTGTCTACCCAGCACCCAGGTTCCCCTCCCCACTTGCTTTGCACATGTCCATGCAGAAAAGAGATTGTGAGAAGGTATTAAATTACACCTGGGTGTAGGATAATAGTAACAATAAACGGAGACATGGAGACAAGGAAATGGAGAAACACAATACCTGGTCTATAGGGGAACATATGAACAGTCATTAGAAACTATTATAGTATTTTTACCAAATAAAATCACCCAAGTATGTAATATAAGCTCAAAACAGTTATTCTCTTATATTTTCATTGTTTCTACCCTACTACAAGGCAACAAGTAAGTAGAGAGCCAACAGGAGAAGATAAAAAATATCAGCAGCTCACAATTACACAATAATCTTGACTAAAATCTTCTCACTCCTCTATGTACTGCAAACTTTAAAATTTGGCAAATACAAACTTTGGTTAAATTATCTGTCTTTTATAATTATTTTCTATGTTACTTGGACTCGGGTACCCATGTCCAACATGGGTACGTGTCCAAGCGTCCGACTCGGCTATTTTGTGAAAAAATTCCATGATTTTGAACTAAAAGTGAAGTGTCAGGGTGAACCCATGTCCGAGTATCGAGGGTCCGACATCGGTATGTGAGGTGAAATGAAGAGTCCGAGTAACATAGATTATTTTATTTTTCCCACTCTCAGGATACTGTTGCCTCTTTTTCTTCAGTCTTCACATCAAACTAGTGTAAGTGTGAATCTACAAATATACATGGAGGGGACATTTTTAATGTTATTTTTTTTTGTTTGCTAGATCACAAGCACACTAAAAAAATATTCTCATGCCCAACCAACTGAATGATCCTATTATATTGTACCTAGCCATCCTACGGGCTATGACATCCTTCTTTGTGAAGTGTGAACTAGTGAAAAATAGAAAACATCAATCTAAACAAACTCTAATATGTCAGAAATAGTATGACACTATGACCCTGTACGGGTTTAGGAGTATCACTTTTTTATGCTATCACTCTGCAGAAACACCCTCAAGCTGTCTTGAGACTGAAAATAATTTGTTGCCTCTTATGTCTATTTTCTGTAATGTGATTAAAGACAGTTTTCTGGTCATCTGTCTAGATGAGTAATAGTGATTATTGCGATGTTTCCTGTTAAAATCAAGGCCAGGTGCCTGGCAGATTTTTTGGAAGTAGGGCAGGAAAAGTTAGCTGATTGGGAAATACAGATGGCCTAACTGGAGGCATGTTAGTTAGTGC
Source organism: Chenopodium album (assembly GCF_948465745.1). Taxonomy (NCBI): domain Eukaryota; kingdom Viridiplantae; phylum Streptophyta; class Magnoliopsida; order Caryophyllales; family Amaranthaceae; genus Chenopodium; species Chenopodium album. The sequence continues at coordinate 8,746,632 of NC_137855.1, forward strand.
TAGTTGCCTCACAATCCTATGCACGCCACTATACTTTGCTTCCTATAGGAAGTCTTAGAGGCAAAAGAACCTGCTACTATAATTGCAGAACTCAGCGTAATGACAACTTTTAATGGCAATCCTTGATTTATTTCGGAAGGGGTCCGAAAGAGTTCAACAATTTCAGGATAAGGTTTTTTGGCCACTATATCCAATTGTGGTATAAAGTATACTCCGGTATAACTAACAATTCTCTGGTATAACTAACAAATTTCCCTTGATATAGGGATTAAGACCTTTAGAATGGAATCTTCTCTTAATTTGGAACTCGGCTTCTGCCAACTGGTTTGAAGGACAGGGAAATAATTTAGATAGAGGAAATGAGCCTTGGCTTGAACCTACGCTCGTTGAATAGAGGAAACTGCAGGGTTTGAAGTCTTGTCTATGTTGGGCTGGGCTTGACTATTCAACTTGCTTAAGTGTTTTTCTTGAGCAACATGGAGTGAAATGATGATTGGGAATAAGAATTTGTGATGAAATTTATGATGCTTGGTGAAACTTAAGCTGTATTATTTCAACCACATTACTCACCTCAATTACATCAATAGGACTGTCCTTTTAATTAGGCATGCCTATAATGTGCCTAGTTGCTGTTGCCCAAACGCTTACAACCACCTAGGCAAGGCGCACCTAAGACTCTAATAGAAAGACTGGATGCTTTAAATTCATGTTTGCAATCTGTATTACATTGTTAATACTTGCTATGTACTTTAAGAATAGAGTCTTACTTTGATGAGGTGCTTGCCTCTTAAATCCTACAGATTTTTTGCCTAGGCTCTGTGACCCTTTTTACTGCACCTTATGCCTTTTCAAGCACTAGAACTGTCCATAGAGTGCCTAAGGAAAACAAATGTAAGTGAGTAGATTGTAAATGACTCCTGCACTTATAACTGGAAAATTTGCCCTATGTAATTGATATTATTATTAATCCCTGATACCAGAGAAGCCTTTATGCCCCTTAAGACATTCCCCTACTGTTCAGCACTGAATGGTATTGTTTAAAATTGTTACCTTAATTAGATCCATGGACAGATCATGTCAGGTTATGCACAAGAGTCCAGGATGTTTAATGCTGGCATATTCTATCTAATTTGTAGTATTGTAGTTGAGTCATGAGGTAATGAGCCATTGAGGACTGTTGGTGATTGCTAATTTCTTAGGCATAAGGTGTAGTAAAAAGGCATAAGGTGAACATAGTCTAGCTACAATAGCTAGTGGCAGTAGGAGGCTAGATAGACTAAACAAACCAATGGAAATGTTTAAATTGATTACTACCACATGCTAAAGCCATCGTATGTCAACAAATACAAAATCACCATTGCGATTGCTATTTGTACTTTACGGCTTTCTGCCACAATATGCCGTTAGTTCTATTTTCATCTAGTCTCCTACTGCCACTAGCTATTGTAGCTAGACTATGTTCACCAGATTGACCAGGCTGCAGCCTTTTGTGATATTTCTATTGTTTTTTTTTGGGGTGTGTGTGTGTGTGTGTGTGTGACTAAGGGTCACTGTGAGGGCTTAGACTTGTCTTTGGGGCTATATTAATTAAATAATGCGTGTACTAAAAAGTATATATGTTGACTAGGTACTCTTTGTGATAGCCGAGTTCTTTGCTTAATATATCATAGCTTAACTCTGCATTTGTGTTTTATCTCAGTTTGCGGACTACACTATGTGTTCGATTTAAAAGTGAGGTGGTCGCTTGTGGAGTTGTGTATGCTGCTGCGAGAAGGTTTGGAGTTCCCCTTCCTGAGAATCCACCATGGTGGAAGGTCTTCGATGCAGATAAATCTGGTATAGATGAAGTCTGTAGAGTTCTAGCTCATCTATATAGTCGTCCAAAGGCCAAGTATATACCTGTCTGTAAGGAGTCAGTTTCCTTCACATCATCCAACAAGTCTTGGGATTCACAGAATACTGCAGTGCCCAAAGTAAGTATCACCCATCTGTCATTTTAGCACACTGGCCCTACTATTAGGTCCAGCAATGTTTATACGACTGCCTCTAGCACTTATTTTTATTTGTTAACTTTAATTGCTATGCTATAGTTATGCCTAGTTTAAGTTGCCATGCCTTTTCTGATGGTTTCCGCATTATTCCAGGAAGGTTCCCTGAATACACCAGTGGCTAGTACTGATGCTGGTGCGACAAAGACGGCTTCAGATGCTGCAGCTAGTGTTGATACTGGGGGATCCAGAGATGCACTTGTAAAACAGGCACTTGATAAAATGAAAGATCCTAAGAGAAGTGATGATGAGTCCAAGGACACGGCAACTGACAGTGAAGGAAGAGAGGACATCATGGTCAAGTCGAAGACTGAAATCAGAACAGAAACTAGTGGAGAACGAAACAGGGAGACAGAAAGGGACAGAGATAGGGATAGGGATAGAGAGAAAGACAGGGTTAGGGACAGGGATAGAGAAAGAGACAGGGTTAGGGACAGGGAAAGACAGAAGTCCCGGGATCGTGAGAGGGGAAGAGATTCTGACAGGGAAAGAGAGCGAGATGATATTGAACGGGAGATAGTGAAAGAAAGAAGTCACCGATCCCGGGATAAAGCTAAAGATTTAGGTCAGTGTTTTCTTAACTTGATTCTTTAGCTTCACTTGTGATCATCAGTTACAACTTTTTGCTCATTTTATTAGCTGAGATCTTATATTTCTTTCTTAATTCTGTTTGTATTCTTTGTCAATGCAGGAGGTCATTCAGATAAATCAAGGCATCATTCTTCTCGAGGTATGACCTCAAATTCTTCTTATATAGCATGCGAGTGTGAGCAGTTTTTTCGAGGATACGTGGTTCACATGTGTCATCAAAGTTGATAAAGTGAGTTAATTTTTTCCTTTTTTGTTGCAGATCGAGATCGTGATTTCTATGCTTATTCGGCTAGGGACAAAGAACGTTATAGACATCATTTGAAACAGTAGTTTAGATTTATCTGCTTTTGTATTAAAATGTATAGCAGAAATGTTCAACAGATGTTTTTGATGTCTGATTTGTTAGAGCAAGTACGATGAAAACAATTTTATGCACTTTGGATGTCTTTAAAGGATGGTGTTGAAAGCTTAATCAACTATTGTTTTGCATACAATTAATAAACTAAAGAGGTTTTTTTTTTTTTTTTAAAAAAAAAAAAATTGTAATTTTAATTTTATTTTTATGGAAGATTGCCTATTAAAATTGGTCAATACTTTAAGGCCATCTAATATCTTAAATAGAAGCTTAAGAATTTAAAAATGGTCCACTAACCAAATAGTTGACAATTAAAAAAAAAAAATTCACGAAGAGGTATTATACTTGTACAAATTTGAGGAACATACAGTTTTTAAGTTTTAACCGAACGAGTATATGATTAAACTTTGAGGCATGAAAAAGAAGACCAACTTGCAAAAAATAGTTATATTGACCCAGATTTGCAATTTTATCACTTTGCTCAAATCAAACTGGCCAAGTTGGAAACTTGACATATATAACAGGAAAAATGCAAGCATCTTATATTAGAGAAAACACTAGTAATATACAGTAGGCATCAAAGAATAAAGGAATCATGGAACTAACACCTCCCATAAACAAACCAATGACCACTTGGTAGAGATTGTACGTAAAATATTCTCTATCAACACCATTTTATCAACAAACCAATGAAGACCTCGAAAAGGCTGAAAACAAGTAACAACCACTAAAAACCTGAGTAGATATTTATATATATATATACAGTTTGTACTCTGCAAAAACTACCGAAGCCTATACCCATATAATGATATAAATGTACTTGTTACCCATCTTTCAACTAATCCAGCAAACATCATCTTTGTTTGAAGCTAAACGGCATGGTTGATAATATGTGCACTTGAGGGGATGTCTTTTTGATGTTCACATTAATGGCTTGATGTCTCTACTACGCATGTAAGATAGAAATTGCCCGGGTAATTTAAAAATGGGGGGAGTATTGTATTAATTATAAACTACGGAGTAGATCAAATTATTGGACGCGTTGCCTTCTGTTATGGGTTTGCTATAATTATGTTTATCAATTTAAGCATGTTGCTTAGTTTGCATGCATTATGATAATTATACATACAATACAAAGTACAAATATATGTATAATGTATCTATTTACTCCCTCCGTTTTTAAAAACTTGCTACACTTTTCTTTTGCAACCGTTTTTAAATACTTGCTCTATTTTCTTATTTAAAAATCTTTTATAATATTTAAATCATTTTTCTTAATTAGTGGACTCAATTTTATTACGTTTAGATTCTCTCTCCTCTAATTTACCTTCCACTAACCCCACTACCTCTATATTTTATTACTTTCTCTAAATTCTCCTAAAACTCCGCGCGTCGAGAAATGGAGCAAGTATTTAAAAACTGAGAGATCGAAGATTATTTCTGATGGAACCTCATCCCCAAGAGGCGTGTCTTCTATAAGAGTTTCCAAGAATGTCTACTGGCCCCTCTTTACCCTTATTCCAGCTGAATGGCCGAGATCATCTTGGTCTCGACCTCCTCCCGAGTAATAGGGACGGACCACGCTCCCGATCCTTCACGATCGTCATTGACTTGTCTCTTTCGAATGAGAAATGTCTCACCGAGTCCATGAATTCAAGACCCAACACAAGTGAGAAGTCAACCTGACAACAGTGAGATCCACGGTGTCGCTCCATTCACCCAAACTAAGCGTGTGGCACCTTTCGAGCGATGCCAAGGATAGGCACCGGTGAAGCATTGACGGTTTTCAGCGTGCTTGGTTCCTTCGCATACTTGACCCCGAATTGATCACCTCCTCCTTGGCGATGAAGTTGTGCGAGGCACCTGTGTCAACAAGTGCCCTAGAAGCTCGCCCATTCACTAAGGCTTCCACAAACATTAGTTTTCCCTTCGGGCGGGAAAGTGTGCTTACCTTGACCACATCGCTGCTCCCCTCGGCCTCGAACGTAGCCTTGACACTCCCCATTATGTGCAATGATCCCATCTGCGCCTCGTCCCCTGTCGACTCGTCACCCGAAAAGATAATGACATTGAGCCTTTGTCTTCCTGGGCATTCCTTAGCCCAATGCGGCCCTCCGCATAAGAAGCAGTCTCAATGCTTGCTTTTGTCCGATGGAAGGGACTCCCGGATAGCGAAATATCATGGGAGAAAGAGGAGGACCTTTGGCAATTTCGAGACAAGTTCTCCGAGTTCGAGGGACGGCCTTGGCGAGGTCGTCAAGACTTGGGTGGGGGAGCATGTCACGACTCATGTCCCACACTCTTGGTAGTGTCAATGCGATCGTATGGGCAGTAAGCAACAACTTGGGCCAAGGGAGATGCCCATGGGTGCCAGTAAGCACCTTCCCCCTATAGAGCTTTGTTTAGCACCTCTGCTGATATATAGTAGTGAACACCACATTGACAGTAACACAATAATGGGTTATTTGGGGACCAAATGAAATCCAAATGAGCCCAAACTTGGGGGTCCACTGTTTTTGGACCCCATGAAGACAATGGTGTAATTGGATTTCCGAGAAGAAGTCCGAAACTTCCAAAATGTGCTAGGAGTCTCGGGATGCGTCCGAAAACTTCTAGAGCTTTCTAGGATGATCTTGCACATTCTTGTTGTCCTAAGTATTGTAGAATACTCTGAAATATTGTACATAAGAGATGTAACCAGAAATTGTATAACTTTCTAGGATGATCTTGTAAATTCTTGTAGTCCTAGAGTATTGTAGAATACTCCGGAATATTGTACATAAGAGATATAACCGGAAATTGTATAGAATAATTTGGAAAGCTAGGCTTCTAGGACCCTCCATTTGAGGAGGTTAGAATTTTATAGAGTAGAACTCTCTAGACTAGGAGGACTATAAATAGAGACCTTCCCCCTCATTTGCAAATTACCCAAACATTAGTAAACGCTCTCATTCTCAAGCAATCAAAGTTTTCTTAACTTACTTTCTCTTGTGCTCTTATTTTCCTTCCAGTTTCACAATCACATAATGAAATATTTTTACATATCTTTTATATATAATTTATAAGTTGTAATATTATTGTCAAAAATACTTAACATTCGTACATTGCACGGAATTTTAACCTATCTAGTATATGAATATGGGAAAAAAAATGTTAGTAGCAAGTACGAGTATGATTTTTTAATTTTTTTCAAGAACAATATGAGTATGATATTTCAAAGAAGGAATAATTTCAAGTAAATACATAATTAATTGCACCAAATTTAAATTTAAATTTAGTGACGAAATTTCATAACTTTTGTAAATCATATACAGCCAAGTCGCAAATGAGTTGTTAGTTTGTTACATCTGACATACAACAATACCAAAATTCTTTTGCACATGCTACGAACGGGGGAGTTTCTAACGAAAGAGTATTATTAAATTTTTTGAGTCATATAATCTTATTTAGAAGGGAAGATCGTGATTACCATGTTTACTCGGTTAGGGACAAAGATCGCTATAAACATCATTTGAAACAATAGTTCAGATATACCTGTTTTTGTATTAAAATATATAGCAGAAATGTTCTACTGTTGCAGATGTTTTTGATGGTCTGGATTTGTTAGATCAGAGCAAGTATGATGAAAACATGCGCTTGACTTGTACAGCTAGTTGAAACACCATCTTTTTAATAGAAGTCTAGAACTTAGATAATTCGTAGTAGGAATTTTTTAATTTTTTTTTACAGAAGATTGCCTATTAAAATTGGTAAATACTTTAAGGCGATCCAATAGCTAAAATGAAAAGCTAAAATGGAATATTATAAATTTAAAACGGTAAGAATTTTCCTGTAAAAAAAAACCAAATAGGTGCCAATTAAAATTTTTTCACAAAGAAGTATTATACTTATACAAAATTGAGGAACATATACTTTTCCAGTTCTAACCAAAAGTTCATGATAAAATTACGAGTATATCGGAAAACTTTGAGGCATGACAAAATAGATAAACTTGCAAAAAAATAGTTATATTGACCAAGATTTGCAATTTTTTTTTTTTTTTTTTTTTTTTTTTTTGACAAAGAGTACTATTAATGAAAAGCATTATTACAACCTAAACTAAGTACAGAAAGCAGAAATACACGTTAGAACATTGGGGGTCGGACCATACAACTTCTTACGTTTAGGAAACCAAGTGTACTCAGTGAGACAAGAAGCTATTCTTTTAGAGCCGCTTAACCTGCAAAACAAAGAGTTAGTAAAACATGCTAGAGTCCTACTTTGCAGAGTGGCATATTTCCTTCTAAACTTGGGACGGGAAGACGACACTAAACCCAACAATCTTTCAGAGGAGGAAGGTCTTGGGTGAACGGGAATCTGCAGAGGGGGAGAAACAGGAGAAACTGGTAGGAGTATTGACGCAGCTTTACATGATGACTCGTGACCTGCCATACCTGTGGATGGATCTTCTTGCATCAAATGTGGAGTTGTTTCACACCTATCGTACCCTTCCACAGGGGGGTGACTAAACTCCACTAGTGGAAAAACTTCTTGAGTTTCACCACTATCCATCTTTTTCAAAGTATTGGCTACTCGGATGGTAATGAAATTCTTTTGGCAAGAACAGAAGTATTGTACTGTTCGCCCTTTGGAAATCACTCCATACGTCGTTGGAGTGAGACACAAATAGGAATCATTTCGCTTCCGACTTGAAAACCGAAAACTTGACCCTGTGAGATTTGGGTTTTTTGTTTTTGAAGAGCCCTTCAAAACACAATTGTTATCAGTAACGTTGGGCCTAAGATCTTGGTTGGTAGGGTTGACTTTACCCTCCAAATCCAAAGAATTGCCACTAACGTCCTTTTCTATTTTGGTGTTGTCTTTTTCACCTGAACACCTACGAACATAACCATCTTCATGACCATCTCTTTCCTTTCGTTTCCCTTTTTTTCCAAACTTCCTACCATTATATTCCTTCCCACAACGACCATAATCTCTAAACTTCTCATCTTTCCTTGTTACTGCTAGTGCCTCATCAACAAAATCCGGAGACCAACCCAATAAAGATATCACCTCCTTTAGTTTTTGTTGTGACTCACTATTATTGGGATCTAATTTAAGGGCTTGTGCAAGGTCCATGAAAGCTAAGGTTGGTTTATTGAATCCTAGTGCGGCAATCGCCCTTCTATAGTAAGCTTTCACATTAGTAGTATCAAAGCACAAAACCGCTGAACATAATTGACCCACTCTATCATAGTCTTTTACCTTGATGAAACAAGCACCCAAGTTCAGATTAAGGGACACAGCAATGCCCGAAAACATCAATTTATCCTCTTCACTACAGACTGAAGCAAAGGACAACAATTTAAGAGCAAGAGAGTATTTTGCAATAGCAGATCCCAATTGATTTTGCTTGTAGAACATGTTTCCCTCATCTTTTACGGTGTGTTTGGATAGAAGGAAATGGAAGGAAATGAAGGGGAGGGAAATGGAGAGATGTGATATCTTTCATTTGGATAACAAAAGAGGAAGTAAGGGAATTGGAGGGGAGAGAAATGGAGGGATTAAATTGTAAGAAAATGATCCCTCCAACAATGGAGAGATTTGGAAGGAAAACTCACCATTCTTCTCTCCCTTCCCTTTCCCTCCCCTCCTCTTCTTCTCCTTCCCCTTCTTTTCCTTCCTCTAATGTTATCCAAACACACTGTTAAACTCTTAACAAAATTGAGAATCCTAAAAGGATTCTCCAACTGCCCAATTGAAAATTCTAACTCATGAGAAGAGATATCATTCTCTTCAACATGTGAAATACACAACATACCCCTTAGTTCTTCAAAACTAGCCATAAGACTGAAACAAAGTACTAGTAAAATAAAACACCAAAGGAAGGCAGAAAACTAAACCGCTAGGCTTCCCTTTAATTACACAGAAGTGAACATACTAGAATGATGAGAAATCCTGCGACCAAAGAAAACCCCAATCTTATTGCTATCAATTGAAGGGCGCCGGAGAACAGTGACGGGTGAGCCACGAGACGGATATAATTACTAACACAAGTAACAAAAATTAATAGCAATAAGTGAAAATATAGGCAGGGCTGAACCACCAAAGGGGAACTCTGCAATTTTCACCAGCATACCAAAAAAAAACAAAAACTAAAAGGCAGAAAGGGAGATAGAAGAAGTGATTGAGCTCGTCGGCGACGGCTAGGCGAGCTGCGCTAGTCGCCGACGGCAGAGGCTGGGAAAAAGGGGAACGGTGGGGGCGGTGAAGGGATAGGAACGAGGGTTAGAGAGAGAAAGGGATACAGCACATAAGAAAAAGTTGAATAAGATTTAGTAAGATTTGCAATTTGATAGTTTGCTCAAATCAAATTGGCCAAGTTGGAAACTTGACAAATTTTATTGGAAAATTGCAAGCTCTTATATTAGAGAAAACACTCCGTAATATACAATAGGTATCAAAGAATAAAGGAATTATGAAACTAACATCTCCCATGAATAAACCAATGACCACTTGGTAGATATTGTACGTTAGTTTTTAGTAGTTACTACTCGTTTTTTAGCCTTTTCGAGGTATTCATTGGTTTGTTGATGAGATGGCGTTGAGAGATATTTATATATATACAGTTTGCACTCTGCAAAAACTACCAAAGCCTATACCCATATAAATGTACTTGTTACCCATCATTCAACTAATCCAGCAAACATCATTTTTGTTTGAAGCTAAACGGCATGGTTGATAATATGTGCACTTGAGGGGATGTCTTTTCGATGTTCACATTAATGGCTTGATGTCTCTACTACGCATGTAAGATAGAAATTGCCCGGGTAATTCTTCCAAGTGCGCTTCAACCATGGGTTTTTGCCCTGCTGCACACGAGAAATCAACACACTCATTAAATTATTTAAGTGACCTTGGAAAATTATTTTACAGTCCAGACTAAAATGGTATCCAATTTGCAAAAATAAAACATCTTGTTTAAATTTTAAGAAACAAGATGGGTTGTAACCAGAAAATTCATTTAATGATTACATCAAGTGAAATGGTGAAAATACAAAGATTACATTATAAGTTCAATGTGAATGAGAATTTAACAAACCTTGAACATCACGCATAGGCACGAATTGAACAATGTCTCGAGTTGCTATACGACCTGTAGAGCTCTCCAACCGGTGCCCTTTATCAGCATCAAGTATCTGTCAAGATGTAAATATCAATTTAAGTTACCATGTAATGATTCAAGGCCAAACACTTGTAAAAACAAAGCCTTCGGTACCAAAAACACTCTATCCCCACTTCATATCGTATGTTCTACACAGTTACACACTTTACATAAGTCTCAAGGCATCAGTTTAACAAGTCCTGTGTCAGCCTGCCCACACGCCTCGTCAAGTGCAAGCAACAATGAGATAATATTGTTGCTAAATACAATAGCTTACCTCCATCTGTGTAAAATCAGCACCACCCACCCCAACAATAAGGACTGATAGCGGTAAGTCAGATGCCCTCACCAAAGCATCTATACTTTCTTGGGAATCTGAGAGAACTCCATCCTGAAAAGAAAAATAACATAGTAACCTGATTAAAATTTAAAGACAAAGTATTAGAATGCGACTGCAATCTCATACGATGTACTTACCGTGATGATTAACAGTACATAATATTTGCTCTTGGTCTGTTCGAGGGACTGGCCAGCGATTTCTGCAGCTCTGTGAACTACTTTACCAAATAAAGTAGGCCCGGAAAGTGCAACGGTCTGAAGAGCAGAATTATAAGCGGCCATAATTCCTTCAACTCCTTCAACCTGCATGAGATGTCAAGATACATTTAAATTCACATCTAAGTTGAAGCATGATGATGAAAACTGCTTCTAGACCAAGTTTTGCTTCAAGCTAAGGCCCATTTCACATATATTTATCACAAAATCATAATTTAAAAAAGAAAAATAAGAACACAAAACTTAGTAACTTATGATCATATGGAGAAATTTCTTTAATTAGAACATTGTTAAATTTCATCATTGCTATAAATCTAGAAGAGCAAGAGTTGGAAATACAGATAAAATTGTGGTAGCAAAGTTTCAGTGTTGTATTTTTTTTACTCTTTTAGTACTTCAAAAAAAAGGTTAATATTGATTACTGAATAGTGAGTACATAGTCAACTATATTAGACCATGGTAAGATATATGGAAAGATGACGGTCAGATGGATATTTAAATTACTTAATGCATGACTCTGCATCTCAATCTATGTGAACAAGCTGCTGAAAATATGACAGCATAAGAAGGGCAGAGTCAAGGAGTGAGGAGGAATAAGATTCATCATATTACCTCACTATTGTACGGGCTTGGATTCAAGTTAAAGCAATGGGAGACACTGCCATCCATTGTCTTTCCTCCAAAACCCCATGCAGAGTAACGCCTGTCCGAATCATAAAACTGTAAAACCTCCCCAACCTCCACTATAGCCTGCAAGAATTCCACTGGTGAGTAAGGTCCAGTAAAATTTAACTAGTTCTAGGCTCAAGTCAAAATAAGAAAGTGTGTTCAGTGTATCACGACTACATTGTTTCTATGAAATTTTAGGTTTTAATCAAACTCAAAACTAGAATGTTGAGGCCTTACTTGCTGATAAGCGTTCAATCGGCCAGAGGGATCAATGTAGTGCAAGGACTCTGGGCTTCTAGGATTTCCATTTGAAGCTGTATAAATACAAAGAGGAGCATAACCACATAATTGTAGTGTTAAAAAAATCAATGACTTAGCTTATGCACCTATAAAGAATCAATGGAATTTACGTACCAGTAAAATCAACAGCAACCATGAAGTTGAGCTCAAAACCACTAGAAATGTAATCAAGAAAGCTGTACAGCTGTTTTTCATGATATGTATCTACAAATAACCGACCCTTAAGAACCTACAGTGATCATCACCCATAAATTGAAATAATTAGAAGATATAAAAAAGGGGTAGAGTCCATGGAATCCAATTATTGCTCATTACAAAGCACCTTTTCACGACCATTGTGTGGCTTGACAAAGTTGATACCAGTCTTTTCTTTCTGCAGATTTTCTAAGGCTGCTACTGATGTTTGAAGTTTGCTGTTCAAGGTGTACTTTTGTTAGTAATCCATCACAAATAGACCACACAGACAATGGGAAGTAGGCAGGAAAGGAGAAACAGAAATAAGCAAGGATATTTACCCAATAAGAGTATGATTTCCATTGCTGTTAAAATCAAAACACTCGATAATCAAAGGGTTATCCTGCAGCAGAATTAATAAATAAAAGGCATAAGTATATTATTATATGTAGCAACATCAACTCCTTTCATGCCCACATATTTTGCTCCTGTGAATAACACAAGCATAGAATAGAAGCAGATAAACTTACCTTGCTTACAAAATGTTGTGTGTTCAGATGAACTGGTCTCCATACAGGATTTAGGTTGTTGTTAATGACCTCTGTCTTGCAGATTGGAACAGCATTTCCAGTCTCAACTTTCCGAGATATACGCAGAAAAGGATCCTATAAGCAAGGAAGTGAGGGTTAGTGACAACAAAAACCACAAGTAAAACAAGAAATTCAACCATCAAAGTCACACAAAGTTTACATACACTTTTAGATAACAAATCTTTGTTATCCAGATTTGTGCAACGGAATACAATCTCTGCAGCACTTTTTGATGCGACGCTCTCTTCTGCATGAACGTTTAGTGTGCCTGCAGGTTTCTTAATTTTGTTGTTCAGCTTTAGAGTCAAAGTCTTATCACGTTTGGTAAATATCTGCCAAAGAGGAGAACAAGTTGCTCAACCACTAAACAAGTTGCAACGCTCATGTATGGTGCACCAAAAAAAAAAAAAAAAACTACTAAGATCCAACTAAAGTACCTCTGATAAGACACAATTAGCTTCTCCAAGAAAATCCTGATCCTGTAGCTTGAGTGCCTGAAACAAATCATTGCAATTTGTCTAATGAGAACCTAAAGGCAGATTTGTCAAGTAAAACATACAAAGTATATCTTACAAACATAAAACAGCCCAGAGTAATGAAGCAAAAAACTATACCTTCACAGGTAAATTGTGATATCTTGTATCAACATCATATACATGAAACCTGTCAGTGACAACAAAATATAAATGAATCAGACTAAAGTTGTCTGAGGTCCTTCTGGTTAATGAATTATAATCTATAAGAGCTTGTTTAAAGTTGAAGGAAGCTGCTTACACCAGTGGCTGAACTGTCTCAAAATGGTAGGCAATAGGTATTTTCCCAATCCAGACAGGATTCAAACTGTTTAAGATAACCTCTGTACGACCAATTTCCTCAAGAGTTCCATCCCGCTTCTTCATGTAGATGACAGCCATTGGATCACTCTGCATTGAACCAAATAATTTATGTTGAGAGATCTTAAGAAGGTGATAGATATAATTTGGTCTCATATCTACGAATTAAATTATCAGTTAAGAGAGTATTGAGCAATGAAAAATGTTATTTCTTTCTCCATGGAAAACTCTTAAATGCAATTAACTTAAGGAATCTACAGGTGCAATTTGCACTGTTTCAGTGATTGCTGTAATAGTTGTTTCCAATGATGAACAAGGTGACAGCTGAAGCATCAAGATGGCTCAACAGCTTCAAAATAACAATTGCATATGCACTTATGCAGAAAAACAGTTAGCAACTCCAACACCTACCGCTCACTATCAAGCTGTTCATTCAGCTTTAATCAAATTAAATGTGACAGACTCTGACTACTGCCAATTAATATGGGGAAAATGTACCTTTGATACGATGTCGAGATCAAGCAGCTTTGAAGCAGACAGGGTCAACTGCAGAACAAAAGTGCAGCATATTTAGTCCTCAAAGAAGACCTAGAACACCAGTAAACTATCAAGATTCTACATGAAAACAAGGCAAATTCTAGCTAAGGCCATGAAAATCAAATAATTAAACCACAAGGGAAGACATGCCTTTGATTGAACATTTTGCACAAGATGAAGACACAGAAGCATGGCTCATCACAGATCAAAATAATGTGCAAATGTAGTTGAATTGTACATAACATCTTTCTAGTAATGTTTGTGAAACTTTACTGACTACAACACAAATTGTCCTGCTACCTCAGTGTACATACTGGGTCACAGCAACATGGTACATAGGGAAATTGGTCTCTGTATAACATTTTTACATACATGAAATCACGCAGAAGATAAAGCACAAGAAGCAAGTTAGTTTATCTTCTAAAAACTAACACTCTAAAGTCTAAACATAGGTGTTATGGGCAATTTCTGGACTAGAAAGAGGGGGAGGGGATGAGCATACCTACAATTAGAAATTTAGAAGAGAATAGAGTAGAGAAAAGTGGAAGAGCATATCCTTCTACAACAAAAATTGGAGCATGAACACTAATAACAAACACGAGTATTAAAACAAGTACTCAAAAAAATTGAATATATATCTGCTTCATTAATCTTCTCTGATTCCTATTGTGAATGTGAAAGTATTCTTGAAATAGTTCATGCCATGGTGTTCCAACTAGTTTTCATATTTAACTTACAAAAATTTCCCTCCCAATAACTTAGACCTTGTTGCTTATGCCTTTGTTGCTTAAGCTAACCCAGAATTTCTAAGCAAAAGACAAGGCAAGTTCAAATGCCACAGTTTGCAATTTTAGGTTGCTCAAGTTTTCACCAAAACGCCGAAAAGGCTAAATTAGACCTCTTGCTAAATCTAAACTAGCAGTAAGTAGCTACATTGGGATCCTAAAGCCATGCTGTAAGGAAATTATGTGTACAGTCCCAGCTCAAGAGTTATATATGGTGTTAAGAAACCTTCCTCTATCAACCAAGCCTGGGAATTCCTTTCATACAAGTCAACTGAGTGAGACTTGATACATATTGAACCTCTTCTTTTTTTTTTTTTTTTTCTCCTTCCAAACCTTGAAAGAGTTATTTGACTTATTTCTGACCAACACCAATGCATAAACACACCATATTTTAACAGACACATCAATACTATAAGGAAATTATAACTCAATTGCATTGCCCTTCTATAAGGATTTCATTTCCAATAGCTATCAAAAACCCTTACAACTTTATAGCTTGGGAAGCTCTCTGTCATACACCTATCCAGAGAGATGTGATACCTAACAACTCTATATCTTTTTCATCAAGATCCAATGAACAACAAGCAGATATAGCATCGAAACAAGGACTATGTAAAAGCTTTAATATAGCATTTTTATTTATAAGAGTAACATCTAATAAAGTTATAAGAGATACCCCCACGAAATAAACAAGTTAGTTTGACAAGTTACGATTACTTGCTATTATTTGCATTCAATTCAATGCATAGATGCACATATGTTCATCAGAATCTCAACATCGTCGCGCAACACTAACCTATTACCTTTAGTAAATTAAGATGATCCTTTCCATTATATAAAAAAATGATAATGAAAAAAAAAAATCTAGACTATCCTACTAAGGTTCAATGCAAAACATACTATAGTAGACTAGGAGGGAAAAGGGGTGGGGACGGGGAAGAGGCAAGAGGCTACTTGAAAGAGGTCCAAATCAAACAGAGTGTTAGCAAGGGAATAATATTTCAGTTGTTTACTCCATAATATGAAATTATATAATAAGCAGATTTACATCGTCCATAAACTAGGCTCTTAAATTATATGAAATTATGTATTTGAGTTCTTTATACACAATTGAGTGATTGACACTAAAGTGCTTAATAAGTTCCACGTCAGAACCACAAATAACGGAATATGCACCACAACTTCCAGGTTGATAGCATAGCCAGCTTTCCAACTTAGATGGATTATGAAATACAAAAATAAATCAAAGTAGAAAATAGACCAGCACGATTTAGTCCTTTCTTTCCATCATAGCACGAAAACAACATTCGCCAATTGCCATTGACTAGTCTCTGATGAATAAAATATAGCATTTTCAAGTAAAATTTGTCACAGTTCATGCCCTATGCTCTCAAGTTTCACGAAAATGGCTACTTTGAAGGCTATCTACATATACTTGCCAAAAAGAAATCTACTGTGCATATTACACCTACTTGTAGGATTTTACATGATCAACAGCATAGTTTGTTCTCAAAAATCTTGATCAATCAAGAAACTCACCTCAACCTACATAGAAGACAATGATTCTAACATAAGAGTTTACTTTTGTTTGCTTGGTTTGACAAATTAATTATTCTTTTTCATGTGTGTGTATCCACAGGACAATAAATTTATCTAAGGGTTCAAATTTTCAAATTCAATAAAAAGATTGGTCCATTTGATCCACAAGACAATGTTGTTTAAATACTCCATACATAGATACTAAAAGAATCATGTCATAGCTCAATGATCGAGTCTCTATCTCGGGTTGGGCGGTTCAATTCTCATCTCCCATTTAAAACATCGGGGTTTAAAGGGTTCGATTCTTATCTTCTTCCATTCAAAGGTTGGGTAGCCTAATTGAACCCAATTTCCACTTCCAACTTTTATAAAGAGATTCATCAATTCCTCCAATCACCTCAAAGTCAATTCCAAACATTTCAAAAAGAAAACCTTTATACTAGTACTACTCATTTGAATAAAATAATTAAAATATTTCGTATGAAGAACCCTACTAAGATAATAAAGATTCTAACTTTCAAACCCAAGAAAACCTAGTATAATCCTAACTCGGCTAACTGGGTCCCTTCAATTTGACAATTATCCCACTACAAAATTCTTCAGCCGCCACAACAAGAACAGTACCCCAGAAAATAAAATACATATCAGCTAAAATTACACTAAAAATCACAGTAAAAAATTAATGGGTTTATAATTATATATTTGACTGAGTTAATTAAAAATTAACAAAATTTACAAGATAATTAAATAAAATCAAACCTCAATTTGAGTAAACAAAGGTTGATAACCCTTAAGTTTGTAGAAATAATCGACTGCATCATTGTGTCCATCTCCGGCCGCCGCCATTGGCATGGGCCCACCCACTGCCGCCTTTCCACCACTCACATCCGAAAAACAACCTCCCATTCAATCTCCTCTTAATTTTTACGACTGATTTTTAAAAACCCTTTTAATTTCTGGTAATTATATTCAAGTATTTCAACAATTAACTCAAAAAGATGCGTTATTCACTAGGTTTTATAACTTTCATGAAAATATTAGCAGAGGTTTTATAGATATAGTCGAGGAATTTATACGGAAACTGCAGTAGTTAAATTTAGAAATTTTATAAAGAAAAATTCCACATTTTTTTTTGTAAAATACTACGTACTTGTAAAAGACTTTTTGTACTACTAATTTATTGATTAAAAACTACGGATTATTGGACGCGTTGCCTTCTGTTGGGGGTTTGCTATAATTATGTTTATCAATAATCATGTTGCTTAGTTTGCATGCATAATAATTAAATATACATACAATTATACAAAGTACAAGTATTAAAGTATTTATACAATAGGGAAAAAAATATTGCAAGTACAAGATTGGTATTTCGGGGAAAAAATAAAAACTTTTTTATTATTGATTTTTTAGGTGTACACGTAAGAGAGTTAAATAATTAAAGGTAGGGAATTCTCAATAGTAACCCCCAACATGTATAACACTGAAATAGTAACCCTCTTTATTTTTTATTATACAAAATGACCTCAATTAAAAATTTATTCTCACAAGTAATCTTATTTTAATAAATAGGTTAGTTAAAATTAACTATGGTTATTTATTATTCTTTTTTTTTTGATGAAATACTAATATTAAAAATAAAAATAAATAAATAAAAAACCACCGGTCCACCACCAACCAACCTAGCCAACACCTCAACAACTTCCACCTTTACCTTCACCCAGCCACCACCAGACCTGACCCTAATCCAAACCCCGACAACTGTGCACCCCGAACCCTTCGACCTTGACCATCGTGCGCCCGGAACCCTCCGACCTTAACCACCGCGCGCCCGGAACCCCCGACCTCGATTACCGCTCCATTTCCGGCGAGGTGGTTGGGGATGGGTTACAAGGATGGGTTACGGGTTTCAGGTGAGGGGGTTGGAGATAGGTTATGGGTTTCAGGCAATGGGGTTGGGGATGTGAGTTTCAGGCGGCGCTCGAGGTGGAAGAAAGGGTAGGGACTGGGAGAAAGAGTCGGTGTAGGGTCGCTGGTGGTTGGGGGTGGGCGCCGGCGGGGAATTTGTGCCGAATGCCGGCATTGAAGGGGGAGGGGGAATGGATGGGCTGACTGGTGGAGGTGGTGCTATGGGTGGCTGGTTGGTGGTTATTATTTTTGTAAAGGGTTTATTTTTATTTATTTTCAAAAAACCTTAACTATTTTTTAATTAACGTCATTTTGTGAAAAAAAAAAAGGAGGTCACCATTTCAGTGTTACACAAGTTGGGGGTTACCAATGAGAATTCCCCTTAAAGATATATTGTGTAAAAAAAATACTTGTCATTAAACATTTTAGGCTATAATCGAAGTCTTAAATACTTCAAAAGTTTAGAATGTGTTCAACACTAGCTTTTAATGGTTTAACCAAGTCAAATAAGTACTTAATATAAAAAATAATGATAGTTGACGGTGTAGTAATTTTTTTGTTTATTTATTTTTTTACAAGAGATGATGTAGTGGTTCTGATAGCTTATAGTGGTGGAGGTAGTTTTCAACAAAAACATTCTTTTGAAAATTAAAAGTAGCTGTTGAAACACTACAAGAAATAAGCCTATTTCCGATGGCTTAAATCCATCGGAAATTCCTCAAAAACCGTCGGAAATCTGATTTTCGATGGTTTTCCATCGGAAAATGGTTGTCGGAAATTCCTTCGTCGGAAATTTCCACTTTTCCGATGGAAAAGCCATCGGATCCCAGTTTGACTTCCTCTGTTATTTTAGTTGACACCGTTTGACTTTTACACTATTTACACAACACGATTTCACTTGCTTTTGTGGTTTATAGATTAATAGATATGATAAAATATATTCATGTATCTTGTTTGAATCGCTTCAATTTATATTTTATTAAAATCCACTTTTTATAATTTTACAATATTGATAATTAGAGATATTAATCGTTAAAAACATGCGTTAGCAAGTGTGATAATAAAAACGTGTCAATGAAAAAAAAAATAGAGGAAGTATATACTTTTATGGAAATAATATTAATTTTTTTTATGTTAATAACTAGTCAACAATTACTTACCGAACACGCATATTCACTTAATCAAATATCGTCACAGTTAATTGCTATATGCACAACTAACCACTACTATCACAACTAGCAGCTACCTCCACACAACTACTCCCTCCGTATTTTAATAAATATTACACTTTGATCGACACTTAATTTTAGGCAACTTAATTTACTTAAATAGAATAAGAGGTAAGTGGAGTAGTTAGAGTATTAAAAAAAATGTTGCCTCAAAAAAAGTATTAAAAAAATGTAAAAGAAAAATAGTGGGGTTACTAATTATTTATTGAAAATTAATGAATGTGAGAGGAGATAAATAAAAAAACTCCCTCTCTCCCATCATATAGTTTTTGTTTTCCTATTTGGAGAACCTCTGTTTCCGTTTTTGGATAGTATGTAAAGACTATTATATATATTCCCACTTTTTTTTTTCCTAACTTTATTCATTGTATTTCCTAATTTACCCTTGAATTTTGCATATAACTTGTTCTTTTTTCTACTTTTTCTCTTTAACTTTTGTCTATGATTGTTCTTTTCACTTTTATTAATGTACTTTATCCACTTTCTCCTCCTATATCTTAAATACCGTGAATAAACACAAACAAGAACTACATTATGGGATAGAGGGAGTAGTAGTGGGTTTGGAAGAGGACCATGGAGTAGAGAAATATAATTTTTTTTTAAAAAAATGTAGCTTTTTGCCAAAAAAAAAAAGTGTAACACACTAACACTTATTAAAACACGACCGCATTTGATAAGTGTAACACTTGTTAAAATACGGAGAGAGTATATTTTGTCAAACACGCCCTTAAGTAGTTGATACCTAAGGAGGTATGGTCACTAGTACCTACTTAATGTTTTTTGGTGCAAAAGTCATGTTCTCTTTAATCATAGGATACTAATAACCTCCATGTTAGGTTAATTGCACCAGTGGAACAAGGACATATACTACGTATGAATTACTCCGTTGTTGCACCAGCAGAAAAAGTCATATTTTAAAACAAAAGTAGTGAGCGGGTAAATGTGATTAAAAAAAATCCTCACCTCTAAATACCTACAATTATTGAGAGAATTCGCCTTTATAATTACAAGTAAATCCATAACTAATTGCTGTAAATTAAATTCAAATTCTAGTGAGGAAGTTCATAATTTTTTAAAATTATATATATACTACCTCCGATTCTTTTTAATTGCAACTTTGAGGTATCATTTGAGAGATATAAAATATTCCAAAGTTAGTTGCAACTTAAAAAAAAAAATCAGAGGTAGTATTAATATCGATCTATATCATCTATCGGCCATTCGATTTCGACCAACGAGTTGTTAGTTTGTTACATCTGACATTCAACAAATACCAAACTTCTTTGCACATGCTAAGAACACGAAAGAGTATTATTGACTTTATTTGAGTCATATAATCTTACCTAGAATGGAAGATGAGCCAATACGCTACTGATCGAAATAGCTAACTTATTATGACAATTTTCATTGATTATGTAAATGAACGTGTCTAAACAAAAATTTGCCAAACTATTTCACCACAAAATCAACCAAAAGTCCAAAACTCTATAAAAATAAAAAATAAAAAAATAAAAAAAAAAACCCTTTTTATTCGTCTTTAGTATGAGAAACTTCACCATTCGCTTCGATCGACTTTTTTCTACAGTAGTGTTTTTTTAAAAATTGTATTTATTACTTACAAATAAGAGTGGATTGAATAAATAAGACTTTTATTTTCGAAATGAAATGAGCATTAATTGAACTTATTTTAAAAAGATCAAGGTTATTATCAAAACTTGAACCATAAAGGCAACAAATTAAAGTAATTGGAAAAATATAGTGATATTTTAAATTGGAAAAGTTTAATGCTCAACTTAGTTAATCTTAAATAAACAACCTAAAATGGAATAAAGTTTACATTTTTTTACAAAACCACGAATAAATCGGTGTAATTAATGTTTAAATATCCTTAATGAGATGTATTTCCTTATTTTCTTAGAGCATTGAAGCAATATTTGCTCACCATTGAAGCAATTTAACTATTTAAGTTGTAATATATACTGGCTAAAAAATTAGATGTATCAAGGTAAACTACAAAGTACAAACCATTATTAGAGATGCTCTTATACATATGGGTATATTTATCATTTTCCATGAATATTTAAGATCAAATTATATTCAATAATACAACTAATAGTCTAATAGGACATCACCCGAACCATTAACTAATTACATGTTCATGATATTCATAAATCACATCTCAAGTCAGCAAATAGTATTACTGTACTTGGTAAGGATTGCAGGAGAGAAAAAAAAAAAAAAAAAAAAAAAAAAAAAGGTCAAAGCAAGTAAAGTTCAATGGATGCTAACGTATACACACGCTTATATTATAACGTACACATGCTTACGTTACTCAGCATAATCAGCAATGAGCTAACTACACAACTTTATGAAAAAGACTTTTAAAAAAAGAAGTAAAGAAATTGACTTGCATTGACTTAAATTTCTAACTTAATGATTTGGTATTTGGTATGGTTGAGGCCCAGAAATATGTTTTATACTCTATCACGCCCTTCACACAAGAGCCCGTTCGGGCTAGAAGTGTGGATGCATCATGGGCCCTCCTCATACCCAACGCTTAATATTCCACTTGAAAGTGGGGGGTGGATGAGATTCGAACCCTTGACCTTTGTGTCACGCTGGCTCTGATACCATGTTAGAGGACTATCTCAATCAAAAGCTTAAGCTGATAGTTGAGGCCCAGCAATATGTTTTATACTCTATCATTCATCATCTATGAGGGTTCTTAAACAAGTAAGGTATAAGAGTAATTTCTACCACTTCAATTTGATTTTGTGAACTATTCCAATGTCAACATTGACTTGCCTTTATTAATATCACAAACTTTTAAATAAAATGGATGTTCAGTAAATTACTGAACATCCGTTATAAAGTGACAATAAAATGCGCAAAAGTTACACAAAAACACACAAAAGTTACTCTGACATATATAAGAGTTATTTATGCTTCATTGATAAATTTGACAAAAGTGACACTAAATTTAACAAAAGTAAACCCGATGTACAGTAAATTACTGAAAACCGGGTGTATACAAAAGTGATTGTATTAATATATACATATATAAAGTATTATTATGCTAATTGTTATAGGATTAGTCTCAATGTCTATTTCAAAATATTAATGGTGAAAATTATGTCAAATGTAAATGAGTTGTGCCCAATTAATTCCCAAGATAAAGAAAATTTGTTTATCTGGGGGTATAATTGTCTTTTCAAGTACCAATGGAGAGGTGCATGCGTCTTTTCATGTACTAGTTGAGGGCTACATGTGTAAATTCCTCACCAAACAGTAAAAGCAAGTTGCAAATAGCTTTGGACACCTCACCAAAAATACTGAACAAATGGCCACGTTTTTTCAATATATTTACAGAAATGCCACCAAATTAACAAAATTTCGTTTATCTGGCAGATAAACTTGTATTTCTCGAATGTAAATTTGAAACAAAGCAACTAATTCAAACAAAGGATGTATGGTATGTTATTGACAATAATTATTGAAAATAATCTAATCTAGTGTTCAATAGGAAACAATAATTCCAAAAATTCTCTTTTCTAATTGATGATTAATAAATGAGAATCAAAGTTTCACAATTGTATCTTGTATGTTGTACAAGTATGTCTTTATAAATATTGAGCCATTGTCACTTGTTTTAAAGCACTAGTGTACCGCTAGAAATCAACTATTGAAGTAGATAACTAGTTTTCGTTGACGTTGCGTCCACCTTGACAGACTCGGTCATCACAACTCACAAGCCACAATCGACTTTGTCTTTACTTTAATTAGCTTAATGGCAAGGGTGTACATTTTTGAAACTCATTGTATTCTTGTGTTGCTACATGCTCACAGGCCCGTTTTTACACTCGGTTGGCGCCCTAGCTTGCCATCATCGTAAAAGCAAGGGTGCACTGCACCCACTATTTATGCTCTAATTGTATTTCGTATGTTCTATTTTGATAAAAACTATGTCGAAAACCTACCTGACTGGCTTTTTAATAATATATAATTATATGTATATCATATGACAATTGAAATTTTATTTTGAACAAGCTACAAAGCAAATATTCATACAATGGTCCAGCATTGCATTTGATACATATGACACACTAAGTCATACATTAATCGCTGAATTTACAAGTGAATCACAAATCTATAATGTTTCTTTTCCTAAACTCTTACCATTCATTTGAAAAATGATATTGTGGCTATAACTTTAATAATAATAATAATAATTAATTTTGCAAGAAAAGTCTTATCAACTAAACAAAATAAAGGGTATAGACAACCATATACATACTCTTTTAACCCTACAATTTACCATATATAATTGATTATTGCCTACCAAACGGACCATAGATAATAAAGCGAGTAACAGTACTAACCAAAATAACGGGTAATGAACCATTGATAAAAATTAAAGACATTAATGTAGAATAGAAAAATGACCTCAATGTGGGTAAAAAGGGGCTGAAAACCAGTAGCTTTGTACAAATAATCAACAGCTTCATTGATTCCTTGATTGTTTGCATTATCATTTGCATGAACAATCCCTCCAATTGCTTGTTGACCGCCTTTTACATCTGAGAAACACGCCCCCATTTCTAACCTTTTTGTTGTTGCTAATGCTCCAACTTTAATTTTATAGGATTATATTTAATGAATCTAGCCTTTTTGGAAGATTGGATTAATTAATTAGGCTTTTTAGCACTAATATACTTTGGCAAATTTAGTTGGGAATTGGACTATTTTGCTTCCAAGACTAATCTTTTGCAATCGTGCCTTCCTTTTTAAAAAAGAAATTGAAATGGCAACACAAAAGTTAATAGACAATGTCGTATACTTGAAAGGGTCTTGAAAAAGAAATTATTGAAAAGGCAACACAAAAGTTTTAAGTTTAAAGAGTTTTGTTAAAAATGTATAAATTTTTTTAATATATACATAAAGTGAAAATAAGTAGACCTATTTACTTGGAGATTAAGTTTATAGGAACCTAATCAAGCTTTAAAGAGATCTTCCTAGCTAGTGAGCTAAAGTGTCATTTTATGGGAAACTAATTGTTATGTGTGAATTTGCTAAGTTGTGATTCTCCCTAATCATATGGGGTCTTCCATCTAAATAAACAGGCGATTCTCCATCCCCATTGTTTGAAGTATGCTTCGAAGGGCTAAAGTTACTTTTTTAGTTTTTGGTTGAAATGATCGTTGTTGGTGAGAGAGAAAAATGGTGGAGTTATAGTTGAATTGTTGTCAATTATAAAATTGTGGTCTCCTATTACCAAAATAAATAATATGGGACAAACATAAAGGGACAGACTAAAAAGGAAAATGGGGCAAAGAATAAGAGGTAGAAAGACTACTAAAATAAAAAGATAAACGTAAGCGACTTCATATTAATCCTTCCTATTTTTAAAGATAATGGAGGTTACTTATCACAGAGTACGTAAATTGTAACATAAAGTGATACGTAATATATTTTTTTAAAATTGAATATATGAATGCTAGACTCTTAAAAAAAAAAAAAAGGAAAGAAAGAAAGAAAGCCTTTACAGTTCATCAGGGCAAAACCAAAACATATGCCAACTTTCTATTTTATAATGACTAGCCATTGACTTGATATTGGTGGAGAAGAGCATGTTTCTCTTGATAAGCTCTTACATCTCATTAGCAAGCTTAGCTTGGAAGCCACTCAATGTAGTTAGTACTGCCCCTTTTGGTAGCATATCAACTATCAAGGTAATTAGGTAAATAGGCTCATAACATTATTCAAAGAGGTCAACCTATTCAGTGTTCTTTAATTTGTTGCATACTTGCATGTTAGTAAACGCTTGTTATCTATTTAAAGCCTATATGATGTAAACTTTATTGGCTACATAATAGATTGTCGCCTTGTCGGTTGATATATGAATCATAATTCATAATACTAATGTTACAACTTAATGGTGAAAATATAAATCTAAAATTAGCTGAAGAAGATACAGAAAAGTAGTTGTTTCAAAAAAAAAAAAATAGTGTGTGTTGCATTTTCTCGTTTACAAGTTACATCCTTTTGAAAACATGTTCAACCAAATCAAAAGGAATTCACAAGGAAAAACAAATTAATAATAAATGTGGGCCTCAGACCAGCACAATCACTCATTTGTTACGGTCCAAAAGCAAAGGGTGAATATATTACAATGGACATTAAACCACAGTATATAGAGGGTTTTGGGCTTTTGGCCCAGTCCACATTACCCAAAAAAAAAAAAAAAAAAAGAAAAAAATAAATAAATAAGTACTTTTGTTTTTAATTTTAACGTCCACACCCTTTGCTTTTGGAATACAAGAATGGCCCAAATCATGTAGCTTTAATCTTTGGTTTCAATTTCTTTATTCTTGTATATAAGAACACACCAGCAAGTGCTACGGCAGTTCCTGCATTGGCAAATTATAAACCAATCTTAATGATTTTGTACATCGTTTAGTGTCATCTAAGATTAATTAAGGTAGAATAAACGTTGTAAAAACTTTCTTAAAAATGATTTGGATTAATGAACTCGAAAGATGGTCTTACCAAAGGAGTTAAGGGGCGAAATGGGTGTTTGGAAGAAGATCACTGAAGACACAATAACTACAACTCGCTTAAGGCAATTTCCCACCGAATGTGTTACAGCTGATACCATTCCTAGTATCATGTAAGAAACCTTTCATCCAACACGTAAAAATTTGTGTTAGTAAAATATAAGTACATTAACATACTTCGTACATATATAACAAAGAGGGTAATACGAGTTTTTACCTGTTGATAAGTGTGGAAACATAGCCCGGCAACAAGGGCTCTCACACACAATTCTCTAACATTTAACCCTTGACTTGCCTAATAAAGCAGAGTAAGAAGGACAAATAAAACAAATAAGCATTTCATGCTAATTTAATTTACATGATAATCTAGTGAATTTGATTTTGAGTAGCTAACTTACAGCTAATTGAAAATATGAAGGTGAAAATTTGACACCATCTATCAAAACAGCTGTTGGTAGTAAAAAGACGAAGCAGATGAGAGTAATTATAGAGAATAGATTGATGTTGTCCAAACCCTCCTGTAAATATTCAACAAAGAGATCAAAATTTGCTTATATCCAAAGTTGATTTACACGCGTTTTAAAGTCTAATTTACTACATGTAATCAGGTGTATGTTCTAATTTACAAGATATCACGTACTTCATCCCAATTGAGGAAGTATAATTTAGTGATTTATCGTACCTCTTCCTTGACCATCAGCTTTTTGCTTAGCACATTACGCGATTGATTAGTGAGGTTAGAAGCCATTGCGCTGCCAAAACCCAACCTGTTCGCAACATCAATATCATATCATCATTCATCACTTTTAGTTTTGAACAATAGTTCATTTGTTAATAGTGTACTACTCAACTCAAGCTATGAAGCACAAAATTATTAGGTGCACGTAAAGACCTTTTATGCTCCCGGACATGATGTTACACAAAAAGCAACATGACATTGACTTGAGAATAACATGATGATGAACAATATGTTTGAAATAACATGAAGATGAACGAAATTTTTTGACATGTATAGTTAGTTTTTTTTTTTTTTTTTTATTTTTTTTTATGATAATTTTTGCTAGGATCTATAGCATGCACGAAGACCGTGGTGCTCCCGAAATTACAATATAATTTTTTTTGGTGTTTAGAAAGCCACAAAGGCCAGGGGTGAGAATCGATCCCATGATCTCCTACAATGGGGAGGGAATTGAAGCTCTAACCCCTTATGCTATCCCTCACCCTCCGAAAGTACAATATATAATTGTGAGATTATCATAATTTATCTCAATATCTCATTACAAAGTCCAATGTATCTAATATAGTAATATCCTACAAAAAGTTTCTTAAAGCTCACCAATTGAAAGAAGCCTCCGTGAAAGATGCCAATGCCACTCCACCAACAATAGGCACCAGGGTTAAAACCACCCATATATTAGGCCTCTGTAATTATATTCTTAAGTTAGCTTAGCAACTAATTAAGTTGATTAAATATTGTAATTAAACAACTAACTTTAGAAATTAATCAACAAGAAATTAAAAAGACATTTAATATAAAGCTGACCTCACCAAGAAAGAGCACAGAGAGAAGAACAGTGAAGAAGGGCTCCATAGCTTTGATAGTGTGTGTGAAAGAGACTGCTACTTTTCCAAGGCTCACATTTGTTAGCAGGTTGCCCATTGCATGTGCTATTGCTAACGGTAGAATTGCTGCAAACTTTATTTTAATTAATGCATACACCAAAAACTAATTAGTCAATTATATATAACCCGTATGTGAATTGAGAATATTTGTCTCGCATTAAAGAAACTAAAGAAAGGATGATCAACTTATAAAATTAGATTAGTGGACTACTACTTTCTAATTATCAATTGGTTATAGGATGAAACCTTGACAGGTCTTTACGTGGTCAAAACAATGTGGGCTCGTGTTTGGTGAAATAAAATCTTTGATGATTTAAAAATGAATTGACCCTGACTCATAATCAATACCCAAGAAAGGGAGGGCTCAATGACAACTTGAATAATGAGGGTATAATTGAAGATATGCTTGATAAAGTATCCCAACAAAATTGTAATGATCTATTTAGATTGCAAAGGGGCTAACTCACTAATAAGACTAGTGGATTACTCGCCCAATAAAAATTTATCATTGGCTTTAGTATGAAACTTTATTTGAGTACCGTATGTAACTGGATCGAACTCTCCTCAATAACGAATTACTCGGGCCCATTTATGAGTTCTCTAATTGTACTTTCTCTCAATAAAATTTCAAGATTGAAGTACTTGATTGTAATATACCTGTGAACGGGTAATCTTTGGTTTTGGATGAAGATTGAAACCCCACATAACAAGAACAAGCAAACTCCCACATCCAAACTGGAATGCTGTGATGGTTGAAGGGAATGGATAGACCTTAAGAACCTGCAAACATGATTTATAGTTGTACGGCTTGTACCATATTAATTATTTGTTATTTATATGTAAAGGCATTAGACTATAAAAATCATGTGAGATTTTATTAAATATTTCTTAATGTGTATATTATTATCTATATAATAACAATAATTGTTATTGACCTATGTGACTAAAGTACTTAATTATCAGAATTATTCATTGACAAATGATACATCAAGTCAATATAATACAACTAAAAAATAGAATAGAATGCAAATGACCCCATTTTAATTACTAACCTATAAAGTAAAAACACACACACAAAAGAATGGCAATTAAATCAAAACATTCATGGAATTTGCCAAAAAAGAAAATAGACTATGTAAAGATTATGGACCTGCTTGTTGTATATATTGAAGTAAATGTTCAAAAGATACCAAAGGAGAAACATGCCACCAAGCTGCAAAGGAAGAGCCAGACTACTAGATTTCGTTTCGGCACCTCCATCCGCGCTCTCAGGGATCGAAACTGCTCGAACAACCAACAAGTTTCTCGATCCATGCTTTGTTGAATTTAATCGAAGAGGCCGAAATGAGAGAGCACACGACGCCTTGTAACACAAACTTCCCACGTTGGAGCTAGGATCTATAGTCAAGGAGCGAGCAATTTTATGAGAATATTTCTGGATCCGCCACTGGTCATGACAGCATCTTACATTAAAGATGTCTTTAACTCGGGATGTCAAACATAACGTTCGTGGATTCAAACCTAACAAAGGCATTTTGAGGAAGTAGATTCTAGTTGATTAAGACCATTGCATTGCAAATTACCAAAGATTTTCAAGAAGGTTTATTTCATAATTTAAGTTGAAGAACAGTTAAATTAAATACATTATATTGTTTATATAAATGGAGTTGAATGAATGAATGATATGTTTGGCAAGACAGCACGTGAGCCACGGGGTGTCCATATGAAGTTAACAAATTGTGAGGATGAGAGCTTCGACAAACACTAGTGAAAAACTTGTGGTTGGCACTTGAAAGCAAACAGTATTAGAGAACCACAATTTTGAATCTAATTTGCCAGTTAAGACTTTTGCAAATTATTTTGTAACCTAGTGTTACTTGTCCACTATAGATTATGACTTATGATTAAAGATTTTAAAACTTGGTTTTCAATGCACGAGGTAAATATTTATTAGTATTTTTTCAAAATAAAATACATGACTGCACGAGGTAAATATTATAATACAAAAACGAAATAATACACAGGTAAACACGCGATTTTGCCAGCCTCCAGCATAGTCAATATGATGCTTGCAATTCGTCAAGGA
Organism: Chenopodium album; assembly: GCF_948465745.1. Lineage (NCBI taxonomy): Eukaryota > Viridiplantae > Streptophyta > Magnoliopsida > Caryophyllales > Amaranthaceae > Chenopodium > Chenopodium album. The sequence goes on from NC_137855.1 coordinate 8,776,149, forward strand.
GACATAAACCTAGCAACTAACAGATTACGGATATAGTCGTGTGCTATACAATTCTAGCCATGAATCACGCCACAATCGATCAACTTGGGCTGGATCAATCCAAAGCAATCACCTGTGTGGCTATAAAGTTCGACTAATTAGCCCACGGTTCATAATTCATCAGACAGTCTGAGCATTTTCAGTCTAATTGTAAATACACATGCAATTGGTACATACCTGTCATATATGAAAAAATCATAACAGTCCGGGTTGGGAATAGGGTTGATGAAACAATGTAGTTTGTGTTCAAACCAAAAACCAGCGACTACAGGTCTACAGTTGAAAAAAATTCTCGATCTGAGGAGTTCCATACTTGGCAGAAAACACACTAAATAAACCAACTGTTATGAATTATGATCACAGCATGCTAATGAAGTCATATATAATATACAAGTGGTCCAATTAACCTATCTATAATGCAGCATGCAGCAGTAGTTTCTTAGACTAAGAGCATGAGCTAAGCTAATCCAAGGCTAGGTCACAAAAACAGCCATGAAGATTTGATATCACATTTTATAATCAGTCAAGATAGACTTTTACATCGATTCCATTATCAATGAGAGACTGCACTACTGCTCTAATCTTCCCTTCGAATTTGTCTCTAGCCCTTGGGGTGTAAGAAGCTGTGTAAACATCTGCTTCTCTTGCTCTGTCGGCCAGAATCCTACCAACAGCCAAACAAGCTGGTATATCACATCGGGACTTGAGAGCAGCTTTAATATCCTTGGAATTGGTACCAGAAACTGCAACCTGCTTACATGTCACTCTATGAGTGAGAGAGGCCTGGACAAATCGCTTTGAGATTAACACATCCAGGGTAAAAGGTTCCATGAAAGCAATAGTCCGCTGCTTAAATGATATGTGCTTTTGTGGATTCTTTGATTTCTTCTCCTTCTGGTACGTATATGGCCGGCTATTATTATCATCCAGGTAATCTTCCACCCCAAAGAAGCTCCTTGGAGAACAGTGGGACTACAATGGAGGCCATGTCAGACAGGAATTAATTATCAGGGATCAAGTCTACTGAGATCTTGACCTAGTGCCCATATTTATCAGCATAGATGAAATAACCAAAATTAAAAGAGCACATAGATGTTCTTATTTTGGATGATTAGTTAAGCAATTGGACTCTGAGCCACTCACAACCAAAGGAGCAAGCATGCAGTCAATCGACATTGAACAGCAAAATATACTTTTTACTCACAGGCTTAAGATACAGATACAGCCAAAAATAAGGATAGTAATAAAGGCCATCACATTAAGTTAATGCAAACAACTAACAGAATAGTATATCAAGTTGCACACTGAAAAACAGAGTCTGCCAAGGGTTCAAATATGCCTCTCGAGCTTAACTCATCAGCTCACTTGGGCAAGGAACTTGAAAGAGCTATCTTACAGATTGAGCATAGTTTATCGCAACTTGGTTCAAAAAGAACAAAATGCCACAGAGCTCTTCAGATTGAGACTCCATTCTGTTTAAAATAAGCTCCTCTCCTAAACAGGAATACAGGATGTGTAGCGACAAACAACTAAACCTAGCATGCATCTACTGCATTACAAATTTTTTATAGAAGATGGAATTGATCAGTTCTGAAGGAAAAGGCTCCTGATTTCTTGATTCATGTGAACCAATACTGGCTAGTAGCATTTGCATTATTTAAGGATTGCAGATGTCAATGTGCTTTTCAGATTCAATATCTACTGCAAAATATTCCTTAGTATCCTCACACCAGCCTAAGATTGCCCAGAAATCCAGCACCAGTACACACAGGCACACAGCTACTTTTCCTAGAGCCTATTAACATTTAATCAATGGTTATAATTTTGAATCAGCCTTCAATAAGGAAAATTTCAGGATCTATAACACATTTTTTGCAAAAAGATCCGAACCTTATCCTAGAGTTAACCTACATTTGACCAATATGCTAAGTGTATTGCAGTCCATCTCCAACACAGTCTTTGAAAAAGCGCGTCTAAGGCGTGCCTAGGCGCTGAGGCGCAAGGCGTTAGAGGTCATGCGTTTTTATAGTCTAGGCGGGGCGACTTCAATGAGGCGCAGCTAAGGCGCAGCCTGAGGCACACCAAGGAGCAGCCTGAGGCGCACAAAGAGCTTTTTTCAGAATTTTTTTTATATTTCTTATTATATGCGCCTCACTTCAATGAGGTGCACTGAGGCGCGCCTTAGGCGCAAGGTATTCCAAAACGCCTTGGTGCGCCTTGAGCCTTTTTATACATTGCTCCAACACCATTCCTACATCCCAAAAGGGTCAACATTTAACAAAGAATAAATTGTTTTCATACTCATGACACGTGTTACATCCTTCTTAAAACTAACCTCGAACTCTAGCTATAAGTCAGAATGCAGACATTTTTATGCTCCCAGCCAAATTCTAGAGAGAAACAATTCACAAAAAGTGCAAAGAACCCCATCCTTGTCAATTCTCACATCACATACATTACTTTACTCAAACCTTAGTCTACAATTCTCATGTTCACAACCAGCCTATCTCTCACTACCTCCAAGAAAGGGAATGAATGATAATAGGTACTCCGTATGACAAAGTGCACAAAACCAGAACACCATAAATTTCCAAATGTCATCATATGAATACATCTATAACAGCAAACGAACTTCATATACGAGGCTAATATGCAAATCATGTAAGCCATACAAGTAACAATCATAAAAAAAAAAGCACGGTATACCTGTCCTGTGTGAATGTTATTCGTCATCATATACAAACAATGCATAGCTTTATTTCCTCCATTGCTGTGCACTCCTTTACTAAACAATTCACCAAACACACTCTTCAACATCGTAGAGCCAACCAACAATCTAACTCTTGCAACAACTCGAAATCAAATCAACTGGGATAGAAGAAACAAAACCAATCAAAACTTTAACTTTAAACTAAAACCCCAAAAATTAAAGAACACCCATTTGCTAAGTAACGCCACTACACAGTTTTCCTGCACTTTTTTAGTTCAAAACTCTCATGAGCATTTCGTCGAACATGTGGCATGCACTAGACTTCAAAACCCCCACAAACCACCAACTTACAAAATCAAAAAAATACAGCTTAGTCGACAATAGCTCATGTTTAATGGGTATGTAACACGATGCAATAATAATAAAACATTAAAATTAAAATAGACAGTTTCAAGGTAGCTTTTAGCAAATATTTGACTGTAGAATCAATTGTTAAAAATATCGATAAAATTATACAACAAGTAAATCAGTAAATGTGTATTTAGCAAATAGTTTAGATAATTAAGAAGAAAGTGAATGATTAATCAAGTAATACATGCTTTATATTTGAAGAATTATTACCTTCAAAGTTCAAACGAAAGCCCAGAAATGTTGAGGAACTTTAAATTAGGGAAGCGTAGAAAATGAAAATAGGATTTTTCATTTTTTGTACTTGTGTTTCCAAAAAAAATTGTAAATTAAATGTATATAAATATATAAAGTAATCGATTTGTTAGAACATCAACAGGGCATTTGGTCTAGTGGTATGATTCTCGCTTAGGGTGCGAGAGGTCCCGAGTTCAATTCTCGGAATGCCCCTTATTTTTACTATTTTTATCTTTGATTTCCTCGTTTCTCTTCCAAATCTTCTAAATGTAAAGAAGCTCACAATTCAAATCAATTTTTTAACCTTAAACTACTCATCATCGTATATAGATGGATTAAATTTGGTAGGGATTAGGGAAAATTCAAATCAATTTTTGAACCTTAAACTACTCATCATCGTATATAGATAGATTAAATTTGGTAGGGATTAGGGAAATATTTTTTTTTTTGAACAAAAGCAAGGTTACATCTTACTCATACATAAATACCTTCAATTTACAGGTGATTAAGGTTAGCCTCACCCGTTGACCTGGCCAACCCGGCCCGATTTTGGGCGGGTTTTGGATAGAATTTCCCAGTCCAGCCCGAAAAATTACTTTTTTGGGACAAATTTGGGAATACATTTTTACACATATCTAGTTGATTTTTTAGGCTTGGCCCGACAGCCCACACGGCCCAACCATTTTGGGTGGGTTTGGGCACAAAAATTCCGACCCGATAAGTGGGCATAATTTTTTACCTTATGCCCAGCCCGCCCAATTATCACCTCTACTTCAACTCTTCAAGAAGTATGGTCTAAATCACAATCACTTCGTATTGGGCCTCATTTGTTTACTGCGGCCCAAAAGGCTTAGATTGACATTGGACTTCATTAACTTCATGGGGCCTAAATGAAACTTACCCAAAAACATGTGATTATATAGTTTCATCAAGTAATTGATCCTTCATTTGATTTTGACGTGAAGTACTTCCTCCGTTTTTCTATAGTTGCAATACACACTTTATAAACACACTTCATCCGGCCATAGTTTGGTTTTAGTCCCTAACGTTTGAGAAGTTTGGTTTTAGTCCTTCTACCACTACTTTGGGTTGTTACTTTGATGACTGGACTAAACATTAAGGACCTTAGCTGATGATCGTACTAAACACTAGGGACCTTTGATGCTGATTGTACCAAATATTAGGGACCTTGACTATTTTTTTTTTGGATTTTCTTGCTGAGTAGACCAAACATTAAGGACTTGGGGTGATTACTGGACCAACCTTTAGGCACTTTGTGCTTTTTTTTAAGTTTATTTAATTTCTACTAAAAATGTTAACTAACCATATATACCCTTACTTAATCTAATATTATTATTTCAATACTCATTGCAATCTTGAATTTATATAATAACCGACATTAATTTTAGAAAATTTTGAATTTTAACACCACAAAATTATAACTCGAAAATGGATTTTAACACTAAAAAATAAAATAAATTAAAATAAAATAAAAAAGGGCTTATTTCAACACCAGAAAAACTTAAGAGTTTGGATATATTAACACCACATAATTGATTCCGTGAAGGACTTGTGTTGGTCTGTGAGGACAGTTGTTGGCCCTTGATACGCATTTCGTGACAATAGGCTCCTCCCTAATTTGTTTGGGGCCGGGGTGTTACATCCAGAACACTGCTTGAACTTGCTCCACCTCTAAACCACCGAAATTCGCCCCCGCATGAACCTGCTTCACCTCCAGACTGCTGGCATTCGCCCCCTCCCTTTTGCCGCCTCCTTTTCGCCCAACCATAAAACGCCACAAATGGCCACAAAGTCAGCCACTAATGGTCGACTAGTATTATTACTACTACCTCCGTTAGTCATTAGTTGCAACTTTGGGTATTATTTGTGAGAGATTAAATATTCTAAAGTTGCAATTAATATGTAACAGATGTAGTATTATGATATTTCCATATTAGGAAAGTGTTGTAACTATAAAAAAAAAAAACGGATGAAGTATATCACTTCGTAGAAAAAATATGATTAAAGAAAACATCAAATAATATTAGTACGTAAATGGGGCTATATATACGTATGCAAGTTCTTGTGTATATATTGAAGTTACAATAACTGTTAGATAATATGTTAATATTATCTCGTAAATATTCTGTAAAATATATCTTGTGCATTTTAGGTTATTCTCATGATTAGGTTGTAAACCCTATATACATTGTTTTAATGAGAAAGCCTTCTTTAAGGAGAATTACACAATTCTACAATAACAAGCAAAGACCATAAAAGGAGCTGACCATAATAAATTTTAGACAAGTTTCAACGGATAATTTTAGTCGATCGGATAACATTATTAGTGGGGTCCGCAAAAGGCAACGGCTATATGATGAGTTGACGCGGAGCAAATGGAGAGAGGGGAGGCAGAGTGAGTGCAGTGGCAGATTCATCACTAATTATTCACTAATTACTCATCATTCTTTCTTCTACGCGTCACCCCGATTTTCACCTGACCCACTTTCCTTTTCACGTGCCGCTGATTTACACCATTCTCTTTCTTTTACATTTTTTTTTTTTTTCCCTATTTTTAGTATTTTTACTTCGTTTTATTTCTAGGGAAGATACTTCTGATCGCATGATTTGTATCGATTTGTTTTAATTACTCAATGTTTTTAGTGAATCTTGGATATTTTGGAGTGGTAACGTATTGTATGCTTGCATGGACATCGTTCTCACAGGAGTCTGGCACGAGCACAACGGAATGAGGCCCTATTCTTTTTGACAAAACATAACAGATTTCAGCTGAATATATAGGTGTTAGCATAGCATAGTTGCAGTGGCGGATCCAGGATTTGTGAAATGGGGGTACGAAATTAATTTCGATAAAAAAATTTTACAAAATAATGTAAATTGCAATAATTTTTTCCTAACTAAATTTTGAATTAATAAATCATAAATCATTTTACTTTGTATTACTAATGGCGTGTACAATACATCCCTTCCTCGGACGATAAGTCTTATTATTGAGTAACTAAATATGCTTGGGAAAGGAAAAAAAAAAGATATTATCTAAGAGGCCTGTTATCTGCAACAACAGGTCTCTTTTATTGAAAAAAATACTAATCTCCCGTTGGAGAAATTAAAATTATCACCAAAGAGGCTAAGAGACCTGTTTTTTAAGTAGGCAGTCTCTTTGATGTCAAAGGCGGGCTGAATAAGTGAATAACTACCTACATAACAGAACCTAAGAGACCACCTCTTTGATAAAGGCGGTCTCTTTTCTTACCAGACTTTTTTTTTTTGGCAGAATGGGGGTACAACTGTAACTCTATGTACCCCTCTAGATCCGCCAGTGCATAGTAGAGTAAATTTTAGTCAACGGAACATAGCAAAGCAGAGCATAATTCATCACAGTAAAGCAGAGCGAAATAGCTCTATTGAACAGAATCTTACTTGCTTATAAAGGCCAATCTATTAAATATATAAAAATTAATAGAGGATTCTATTGGCCTGGCCTAACCCATCCCATCCTACACTTGCACGGGTTTTGTGTATAGAAGATTAGTGCGACTACAAAGTCTGTCATAATTAATTCTTGGTTTATTTAAGTATGAAGTATGAACCCTTGATCATAAAACTGTTGACACGACATGTGAGCCTACATGTATGGTACAAGACTATGTACATATGTTCATCTAAATAATTTTTATTTTTTTTATTTTTTTTTATTTTTTATTGAAACTTAAAAGTAAAAACCAAAGTGGTTTGTTGAAACTTATTTTCATGAAATAATTGAGATTTTGTAAAAACGAATATTGTTAAAACACAAGTGTATTGAAATTACGTACGAGGTATATACATGGCTATGCTATGCCATATACTCGAACTCGAGAACTTTGTTTAGGTCATTAAAAAAGATTCAATACTTAATTATATGTACGCTAATTGTAGTACCATACTACCATCCACGTAGTATCGAGATTCTTAGTAATTTAGTATAGTACATAAGGCTTTATTTAGATTCGGAATAAAAGATTTTCAAGTGATGCACGACTTTTGCGCAACTTTACGAGCCCCATAAGACAAAAACAAATGCAAATGAAGTCAAGTAAGAAAGTTGTCCCTCAAAATAAATCACCTCTCCGCTAAGAAATGGTATCCAACTACCGATAAAGGAAACGTATTAAAGCCGCATCTATCGACTATTATGTTGTTGAATGGTGATTGAAGCGAAAATATGGGCATGTGGCAAACTACGATATTCTAGTTATGAGATCCTTTTTTCATCAAAACAATTATTGATTGCTTTTTTCTTTGTTCGAGACCTCCCTTAGTTCTTTCCTTTTCATGCAAGTTTGCCACTTTAATTTCTTTGTCTTTTTATAAATTTTTCAATTTTTGGAAATTTTAGGACAACATAAAAGGCTATATAAGAATCTAAACAATGGTTACTTTTGATTGGTATTTTCTAGCAACAAATACTAAGTACGTATGTATAATAGTAAATCGATAAAAATTTGGTGATGAGTCATTTAGTTGGATCAGTTTTGAGTACGAAACTAATTGATCAACTTCATAAGTGAAATAATTGCCCATTTAGCCTTAATATAGATTACTAGTAATAAATTATAAGAATATTTTTATTGATCAAATTTGATTGTAAGAATAATGTCTTTCCTCAATTCTTCATATTTTGTCTCATTTACAATCTCAAGTAATTCTATTATAAATTATACTTGTATCTAATACTTTAACGATAAGTTCTACGTAGTACTTTATAATACAGTCATGTGAAATCTTATGTAGACATTTATTTTATGAACAACTTAGAGTATGAATCAAATAAATTGGTCAGAAAATCAAATACAAGTAAATTTCGCCCGATACAAATACAAAAACCCATGCATGCATCTCCATTCCTCCGATCCACAACCCAAACTCTCACCGTTAAGCTGCCCTGTAGGCAGCAATTTGAGTGATGTAATGCGGCATGCACGGGTCAAAATATTAAAAGATGAGTACGTTACTCCAAAAACAAACCAAAAAAAATGGTTACTCTACTTCATTAGTAGTATCGTTAGATAGAGCCGAGTGAGTACTGAATCCTGACTCGTCAACATATGAAGTTAGAGAATTTCAGGCATAAATGTTTGTCTTGGGTAACCCACATTTTGTTATGTAAGTGTTGGGTCCAATTTCCAACATTTATTAAATCATTTATAAATTCATACAACTAATTATTTTATTACAAAGTTTATGCAATATCAAATTCTTACAAAACTTCATTTAATTTATTTGCTTCTTTCTTATTTGCTCTTCGTCGGTTTTAACTGACAATCCCTTTTCTAGCGTAGATCTTTATATCATCTGCAACCTCAAGATTTTGGGCTTAACAATTTATTATAGATCTGACGTACTATATACTGGTATTAGTTTATTCATGTATGGAGTAACTTTTAGGAATCCTTTTTATTTTTTATTAAGAAAAAAAAGGTTGGGTTTTGGATTTTTTCTAAAACTAAGTTAAAGAACTTAAAATATGTAGGACTTTAGAAAGTCTTCAACTTGAAATAGAAACCAACATAAAAGTTTGGTTAATCCTTTTTTTTGGATAAAAGGTTATTAATTAAGCCTAATAGGAATAAAGGATCGATAGGTCTCTCCAGTCTCCACAATATTAAGAAGAATAAATCATATTGAGTACAAAGTAAAATATACTCGTACATTGTTTCAAGTAATAAAGTGTATAGATTCAATAAATAATCGGAATAAACATCTATCAATATTACCTAACCTAAATTAAAATTTACTTGAAAAATATTATTGAAATTGAACTTTGTAAGTTATAAGCTACCTAACAATCTTTAAGAATGTTATATGACCCAAAGTCCCAAACAATACTTTTATGCCAAATTGAAAAACTTCTTAACACATAATAGTAGTATAAAACATCAACTTCAAACCCCAAATCACTATGATTTCATTTCTAATTCCAAACTCATACCACTCTGCAAATCAAACACTCCCTACATGAATATCACGAACAAGCATTATCTTAACATGAACAACTCGTTTAGAGCATCTGCAATGGTAGTATGGTACATAACTAAAGACATACTTGCAAACTATATATCTAACATATCTACTTGTAATATTAACTTATAGTTAAAACAACACCATGCTTATTTAAGCTACAATGCTTGTAAATTATTTATTAGCATATTTAATGTAGATTATGCAAGGTATAAGATATTATTATTAGAATATAATGGGCATGGACCAGGCCAACACGACTGCGCTAGGGCCAGTCAAACACAACACGAAAATGGCCCAACGAACTTGAGCTCCTCACAAGTTTAACACTATACGAGATGCACACAGATGGGCCATGAGCCGTGCATGGACTTCATATTCAATATTTGACATGAGCTTAATTTATGGTCTCACCTACTTCTTTTTGACCAATTGACCAAACATATAAAAATAGTTACGTGTGAGATTGGTCGTGTATGATCTCCTTTTTATGAAAGATCAACACGAATTTGACACTACACAATTATTTTTGACCCATGTAAAGCACGACCTGTTTGAGCACGAGTATGCTGACACGATACAACAAGTGCCCACTTTAATCAAAGCTAACCATTAGAAAATGTTGTAACTCGACCTTAGATATGTGATGTGCCAAGCCAAACTACTTCATTGTTGCTACATGCTACCCTTGGAAACTTGGAATTGCTCTTGCCTTCACTTATACTTAACCCGGTTACCAAAAACAACCCACTAGAAGCATAGTTAGGAAATTTCACATTTCAACCATTATTAAAAACAAAAAACAAACCCCAAAAATAAAATTAAATTAAAAATCTCAAATTTCTTCCATAAAATAATAAAACTTCCAAAAATAAAAATAAAAAGAGTAAAGGGTAGAAAAACTCACTACCACCACCCTCCACCAATAAAACCATTCCTCCTCACACTCACAGTGTCTCTTTCTCACTTACCCTTTTTTGCTCCTCTCTTTCTCTCTCATTCATTCTTCTCCAACATTCTTTTTCTTTTGCTCAGAAATTTGCCTGGTTTAGGAGGTTTTAGTATCATCACCTAAACAATAAACCTTCTTTTTCTGTACACAAATAAACTAAAAATAATGGGGTGTTTTAGAAATAGGTTAATCTCAACATTTTTGCTAATTTTTTGTATTTTTAAGGAGATTATTGCTAATTCTGAGGTAATTAGTAATAATAATCTACCCATAATCTCATTTGATGAAGGCTATTCCCATCTCTTTGGAGATGATAATCTTATGGTTGTTAGAGATGGAAAATCTGTTCTTCTTTCTCTTGATGAAAGAACAGGCATGCTACTTTAACTCTTTGATTTTCTGGGTTTTAATTAATTTTTTTTTAATTTTTTTTTTTGGTAATATTGGGTAATTTTTCTAACATTTTCTGTTAAAAAATTATATTCCCAGGTTCTGGATTTATGTCACATGACCTCTACTTACATGGGTTTTTCAGTGCTTCGATTAAATTACCTTCTGATTATACTGCTGGGATTGTCGTTGCCTTCTATGTAAGTTAATTTTTTTAATATTATTTTTTTCATTGGAAATGTTCCCCTGTTTAATTTTGTTGATTATTGAGTAGTATTCTTGCTTAAATTAATCTGCAATTTGTTGGGTAGAAGTTTCTAGTAGTATATTGCTAAATGGGTTTTCATTAATTGATGATTTTGAGCTCTGATTATGATAATTACTGTAGTAATTAGTAAATTTTCATAAATGTCGAGTCTTGGTTAATTAAATTTCATGTATGTTGTAATTAATTTAGTTAATCATAATTACATATTGTATCAGAAGTTATAATCATCTTGGTCTGCTATGAGCTGAGTGCAAATTCTTCAGAAACAGAACACTTGTTTTACAATAATTTTCAATTTTTTCATATATATATGGGATTATGTTAATGATCTCAGCAACAATTTGGTAGGCTAAACATGCGTAGTAGTGGTGTTTATTTGTGGGTTTATTTCGATTTTCAGATGTCTAATGGTGATATGTATGAGAAAAATCATGATGAGATCGATTTCGAGTTCTTAGGGAACATCCGTGGCAAGGAATGGAGGGTTCAGACCAATGTGTATGGGAATGGTAGCACGAGTGTAGGTAGAGAAGAGAGATACACATTGGGGTTTGACCCTTCGGACGAATTTCATCGTTACAGCATTCTATGGACAGAGGATCAAATAATGTAATTCCTTTTTCTCTTTGATTCTATTCTTGTTTATTGGGTGTGTTGTGTTGTGTTGTGTCGTGTTCGTTTTGTAATCTATCATGTTGTTGATGTCCTGCACATTGTCAACTTTACTTTATTTCTTGATAGTTCTTTTTGTGTTACAGTAGTAGTTAATACAATTGCTGAAATTTGAAAACAACAAAAGCAGGATTATTAGTTTTTAGTATGGAGTATGTAGTTAGATTACATCTTCACTATTGATAATGACTTAATTTGGAATGTCAATTACTAGCAGACAACTGTTAAGCACTTCTGCTTATTTTTTTCGGCACTAAAGTTTTGATTAATTAATAGGCTAAAAAAGTTTTCTTTCTCATCAATGGAGAACTAATTCCTGAGAAGCATAATGTAGCATTTTATTCGGTCCGATTATCTTCATGATGTGGTGTAAATAATGTGAATAATTCTGGTCTTAGTCTCTCACAGGCCCAGGATATACTGATATTTTTAACGTGTATTCGTATGTCATGATCGTATAGGTGGAAATTCCGAGTCACGTTTGGTGGTTTCTTCCTGGACTTTAGCATAGCTTTAGATATTATTGATGTTATATCTTTGTTGACAACTTGAAATTTATCTGGTGTTTGATGTAGTATCCCCTACCTCTTTTTTCCGAGGGGGCGCTTCTCATATGGTTTTCTGTGGTCTATGCTGATCTCTTTTAAGATACCTCTCTGGCAATTGTGTTTCCTTCTGCCTCAACATGGACCTAGAGAATATTGGACCCTCATCTAATTCATGACTTTATATGCTTTTCAAATCCAAGTCATTTATATATTCCACTAAACTCCAATATATCGAAAATGTACAGCTCGAAAAGCATCAAAATGATTTTATTGTTTGTGATGTTAACTATTTTGATGTTATATCATTGTTCTTCCAATCCATTGCAGATTTTATGTGGATGATGTTCCCATTAGGGAGATAAACAGGACAGCAGCAATGGAGCGTGATTTTCCTTCAAAACCAATGTCATTGTATGCTACGATATGGGATGCCTCGACTTGGGCCACCAATGGTGGGAAGTATAAAGTGGACTATAGGTATGCCCCTTATGTTGCCCAATTCTCTGACCTCGTTCTCCATGGTTGTGCTGTTGATCCAATCGAGAGGTCTCGAAAATGTGATGATATTTCATTGATTGATGGCTTAATACCAAGTGGCATCACCCCTTCACAAAGGATCAAGATGGCAAATTATAGGAAGAAATATTTGACCTACTCATATTGTTATGACAAGGCCCGGTACAAGACTCCTCCTAGCGAGTGCATTCTTGATTCTAAGGAGGCGGACCGCTTAAAGAAGTTCGACCCTGTCACATTTGGAGGAGGCCGTCGTCACCACGGGAGGCGTCACCACCACTGTGGTACCACCAAAAACGCAAAGGCTTCGATATAAGTGGATAGATTATCATATCACACACCATTGCTAGCCACAATTTCTCCTACTAGATTATGGAGTATTATTTTTGGTCCATGGATGTTGGTCTCATATCTCATTAATGTTTATTTTGGATAATATTTGTCTTTAGGGGTCTTATCTTTGGTTCACATGAATATAGAGGAAAAAGACAAAAAATAAGGAAAAAGAAAAAAAAAAGTAACAGTGCGCATAAATATGTTAATGGGTTAGGTATCAAGTTTTTATATTATAAGTGGGTTCATCATATGTTATGTAAATAATTGTTACATTGTTGTTGGATTTTGTTTGACGATATGCCCATTCATGGCTTTTGTTCCTTGATTATTTTCTTTTTAAATATTGTAAGGTCGGTCGTATTGTGTATTTGTGTTGTATGTCTTGTGATTTTAATAAATTTTTAGCGTCTTATGTTGATTCCTTTGGTCAATAAATACGACAATATTCTTAGATTACAGAATATTTGATTGCAAGTGTATGTTTTTCTGTTTTTTTCCCCCCTTCTATTTATTGAGTTTGCCCGTTGTTATACCTATGACTTTAGATCATCTGATCAATCTTCACGGACTGTTAAATACGGATCTGGGCGGCACTTGCAATTAAAAGAGAGTCCGGTTTGTAAGATCAAAAGAGGTTTCATCCCAAAAATATATGACAATAAGTTATCCCTTAGCCTAATAAAGTATTTAATTTTCTCTTATTTTCTCAACGTGAGAAACTTATATGTTATTTGAGAAGTTTATACCTTTTACACGAACATTATTATCACTCGCCTTTGTGACTCTCACCACCAAATCCGAAGTATAATCTATGTTAGTTGATGATAATTGGAGGGTGTTTGAAAGGTGGGGTTGTTCCTTTGTAGCTTTTGTCTTGAGTTTGTCAAATCATGCTAAAACGTTTTCGGTGCAAAGTTTAAATAGTGGGATCCGAGGTAGGTTAACCAAAATTTGAATGCTTAAAAGTAAAATGGTGAATGGGGTGACAATAGGACGTTTTATTAGTAGGGCGTGGGCCAAAGTTATGGGATTTAAAATGAAAGAATAACATTTATGTATGATGATGATGTTGGTTTGCATGGATCGACTTATGATTAATTCTAGTGGAACATTATTTTCTTTTTGATTTCCTTTTTAGGTAATAGGCCCACTCTTTGGTCTATTTTGACAATTTTCAGAATGGTACAACACCAAAATGTGGTTAGTTATGGAGTTAGATGGGTTTTCTCTTTAAAAAGATCTAAATGGATGTTTTTAGAATATGAAATTTGATGCAAACGCCAAATAACCACGTTAAAGTTTTTAAAGGTGATATTTAAAATGTAAACTCAATTACATTTTTTTTTTGAAACTCAATTACATTTTACTAAGTCATTACTTGTTACAACAAAATAAGAAATAATAATAATTATTGTTATGACTGGACGGTTAAATAAAAAAAGAAAAAATTGTTCCATATACCCTTGAGGTATTAAAAAATGCACCGTGTACTCCTAAAAACTTTTTAATGCACCGTGTATACCTAAGGTTTGTAAAAAATTACACCAAATACCCCCTAACTCATAATAAATGTTAATTTTGTTAAATTGAGACCCGCCTAAGCATCAGATTCTATTAAATTAATACATTGTAATGCTACTAAATGATAAACCATTTAATTATCAAGTAAACTTGATAAATAAATCAAATTCTAACACCCAAAAGTTTAGGATTTATAACAATCAATGGAGTTCAAATTTTGATGTAATTTATGCTTTTGGCGGTTTTATTGCATAAATAATATAAAGTACTAAAAGTGAGTCAATGTGTGGGTATTATTATAGTTTGACATGTCAATGAATCAATGATATGTGCATTTGTTAGACGATCAGGATATTTGATACATTTTTGTTACAAACCTTAGGGATACGTGGTGCATTTGAAAGTTTTTCAGGCCCTGTTCACTTTACCTTAAAAAAATAATATTAGTAAAAATAATTTCAGTTTAGTAAAAATAATTTGAGTTCAGTAAGATTTGATAATTATAAAGAAGAAAAACACTATAATTGAAAATCAGTAAAAATAATTTTAGTTCAATAAAAATAGTTTCAATTCAGCAAAGATAAGGTGAAGGGATGATTTGGGAGATGGATATATATATATATATATATATATATATATATATATATATATATATATATATATATATATATATATATATATATATATATATATATATATATATATATATATATATATATAATGAGAAGTTCCTTAAAATGAGAAGGATGAGCAACGAAGTGATTAACTTGCTAGAAGCACAACCGAACCCGCAAGCACGATGGACCGCCGAAAATGACTTGTAACTGTAAAGCTATAGGGTATCTAATAAAAATAGTTTCAATTCAGCAAAGATAAGGTGAAGGGATGATTTGGGAGATGGATATATATATATATATATATATATATATATAATGAGAAGTTCCTTAAAATGAGAAGGATGAGAAGGATTTTTATGCATAGTTTTTGTACTAAATGTGCATATTTTTTGAACTAAATATGCAAAAAAAATTTGAACCAAATTTGATGTGCATAAATTTTGAACATAATGTGCACATTTCCTGATTTTCCAGAAATTTCAAAAATTTTATTATTTTGAAAATCTATTTTGCTCATTTAGTGAAAAAAATCTGCACATTTAGTGAAAAACTTATGCACATTTCATCCTTCTCATTTTAAAAATCTTCTCATTGGATCGCAACTATATATATACGACCGGTAGATGGATTTTAAAGTTTTTTTTTTTTTTTTTTTTTTTTTTTTTTTTTTTTTTTTTGGGGGTGCAAATGAGGGCCAAGCCCGTTTAATCAGATGGATATTAAAGATATGGTATTGTTGTATATGTAAGTAAAAAATAATACATTTTTTTGTTGATTTTGTTTTTAAGAACTAAACCATTATGTATCATATCTTTAATGTATTATGTCTATGTACTTTTAATATTTTTTATGTTAATCAAATATTTGTAATTTTTTTTAATGGATTGTTAACATATACTTCCTCCGTTTCTATTTAGTTGACGCGTTTGATTTAGGCACATATATTAAGGAGAGGAGAGAGAGTGATAGAGAATGAAAAAGCAAGTGGGGTAGCTAGTAAATGCAAGGTAAAAAATTTACCCAAAAAGGAAACGTGTCAACTAAAAAGAAACTTCCTAAAAAGAAATACGTGTCAACTAGTATAGTCTAAATGATATTTTTCTTATTGCAGTTTATTGCTATTTTACTCTTCTTACAATTAAGATACAGGCCATAATTGATTTGCATGTAAATAAGGCTTTGTACATCTAAACCAACTTATGTTACACATTGTAATGATCATTTAGAATTTTTGACAAGATCTAGATTTTCCTATTGTGATATTATTCTTAGGCCCTGTTCTTTTGAGCTTATGGGCAGAGTAGAGCAGAGCAGGGCAGGGTAGGACAGAGCAGAGCAGGACTGAGCAGAGCAGAGATAGGCTTCCACACAGTGCGGATCTGAGTAGAGCAGAGCAAAGTAGAGTAGAGCAGCTCTAAAGAACAAGGCCTTATTCTTTCTAAAATCTAAATTTTTGCCTATGATTGATTAACAATAGTTAAGGTATATTTATATTTATTTGTTTTTCTCATTAAAAGCTTACATACTTTCCAAAAAAAGGCAAATCAAGATCGAGATGATAATATGACTTATGTCATTGCTTATGTGTCTTTTAGTATCTAGTTATAAATGATAAATTGATTGGTTTTTTTTTTTTTTCCCCAATAACCTTATACAATAATCCATAGTCTACTATCCATTTTGGTGACAGTGCCCAAATTAGTGGGCCTTATGTCTAACAAACTCCTATGAATGCAAAATTTAAGGTACACTATTATTCTTGAGCAACATTCACCCATTAATATATTTATATATGTGCAATGAATTAGCATGGTGGACAAATTACCAAGGGGCTTTTCAATGATTCAGATGCACCATATACTGTATTAATTTGCATACTAGCCATTAAGCTAAGGTCAGCCATGGTTGATTACTTCTCGAGCCACGGTGGGCGGGCGAGCAGTCAAATGACTAGTTTTTTATTATCTCATATGACTGTTCAGACTTGAACAAGGTTTTTGGTTAAGACTATTATGTGTGATCAACTTACAAATAAAATTAATGCTTAACACTCACCTTAATAAAATTCGTAAATCAAATAGAAATTTCAAATTTCTTAGGGAAAATTCTTAAACATCTCTTGCTTAATGACTGAACACCAAAAGTGTGATCAACTTACAAATACAGAAGAAGTATGTTGTATGATTGGCACCAAAAAATAACAGTCAAATGAAGAAGAGTTAACTACTTGTTGATTTCATGATTAATTTACTTGTTGAGTTGTTGATTTTTGTTTTTTTTTGGTATGGATTTTATTCAGCAACTAGTAAGTGACTTGGGCAATGCCCCGCGTTTTTTTTTTTTTTTTTTTTTTTTTTTTTTTTTTTTTTTTTACGTTGGTATAATACATTTTCGCAGCTGGAAAATATTTAAACTTTGATGGGAAAACTTTCAATAAATAAATCACATTAATACATGCCGGTTACAAATTAGTAGGTCAAAGCAATTAAAGTACCTTGTAATTATTCATCGTTCTTATTGAGCTCAAAATAAATACACCGGTTAAAAAACTTATTTTGGGTGATGAAAATTAATTTAATTGTTTTTTTTTTTGTAACAACTGATTTAATTGATTATCATACGATCAATACTATAATACAATTAATTAATTTATCATACAATTTATTGACACGTATTTAACATGTACATGTAATTGATTATGTGGCAATTTGATCGATAACGTTGTAATACCCCCAAATCTCCCTCTACGTAATTACTAAACTTATATGTATACAAATACGGTAGAGATAGACTTGGGCGTATTACCGCCACGTGAAAACGTAAGGCTTTATAAATTACTTAAATTGCAGCGGAAAAATAACTAACTTTTATTTATAATATGAATAACCATAATAACTGTTTCAAAATAAACCAATAAAAACTTGTCCATACATAAATAAAATTAACTCCTAACTATGTGATCCCAATCCCGACTCTAGTATGCGCACGAACAACTTCACACCTGAAATCAGGACTGCTTACCAAAATGGTAAACAGAGCGAACCAAAATAAAAAGGAAAATAGATTAGCAAAAACGCTAAGTACGTATAAGTGCAAGGCATGTAAATACTTTTATTAGACAAACATGCTTTCGAAATAACCATTTAAATTTAACTTGTCACAAGTCACATTCGAAATTAGAATTTCTAAAATTAAACCTTCCGAGGATAGTAATGTTCATCAATAAAAGCTTTCCAAACCAATAGATTTCCAATTTATAAACTTTCCAATTTTAAAATATAATTCAAAACCAATTTTTCCTCACCTAAGTGTGCACACCCCCCAAGCAAGTTATACTATACTCGAGGAAAGACCAGATCATACAAAGCTCATGGTCTTACTTAACCAGTCCCGGGTAGAGGGACAATTAAAATACCAAATACTCAGGCTCATAATAAGCTGCAAATTAATTAAATCAAGTGATTTATAAATTAAACTAATTTTCATTAAACCAAACAACACTTTTAGAGATCAAACCTTTAAATCATAAAATCATATATTTTAACTCGTCACGAAAATCATTAACTTAAATATTCATACGTTTCTTCAAACAATTATTAAAACAAACATTTACCATCACGCATTGTATCAAAGACCTAGCCACCTATACGTACCTTGATCACGAGAACAATAAGGTACGACTACTAAACTTGACCACGATCGAGAGACTCCTCCTACACAAATATAATAACCTTAATTAATATAAGGTTAACAAAATAATACAAAACCAAAACACCATTCTATTGTGCATGAACGGCCTAAATATTAACCTTATCAAACAAATTATTTTAGTATCAAGATAGTGCTATTAATTAGTATCAAAGTGGTAACGTTAGTGTCAAAAATAATTCATTAGCTTCTTAAAGAAATAGTATTAGTATGATAATGTAAGTAATAATAATCATAGTATAGTAATCAAGACTTGTGGCAAAAAGAAGGATGAAGGAAGGAACGTGACACTGCACCTCCTTGATAGCAAGTCACCGCAAAAGGTTGGCAGCAGAGTGGCGGTAGTTGGGTGGTCGATGGTGGTGAAAGAGGTAGTTGTTTGGTGGCAACAACTTGGTTGCGGGTTGCAGAGTTTATTAATTAAGCTAGATAGAGGACGAAGAGGGCGTGAGAGATAAAGAGTAGAGAAGAGAACTTTTGATTTTTGGTGTGAGTGAATGAGGGGGAATAAGGGTCTATTTATAGGCGATTAAGGGTTAAAAAGATAGAGCTCAAGGAATTGTAGAATTAAGATAAGTTTGATTAGTTAAGTGAATTTGGATGCAATTTAGCGTAAGTTAATTTATGTGAAAATTAAATGAAAAGATGATGAGAGAAATAGGATAAGTGTTGATTTGGTAGAAGTAGGGATAAAAAATTGAAGATTTATCAAGAATTAGCCAAAAAACTACTATCCACCTAACTTTAGGCTAGAGTTGTACGTGGTTTTTTTTTATTTATTTATCTTTTTAAAATAATATACTAAAATCATTAAGAAAGTAATTAATTGATAATTAAATTAGTTTTTCATTAAAATACAACTAAATATTTTAGATGATATCAAAATAGAAATTAGTTGTGAATAATAAGATAATAACTAAGCTGAGGTTGTTAAATATTATTAAGATAAAATCTGGATAACAAAATAATTAATTTAAAAACGTCGTACAACGTTAATAAAGTATGGATTGACCAAGGTCATAATTTCAAATAATTAAAGTAATAACTAAGAAAATATTTCCAAAAATTAGGGTATTACAAACGTGGCTAAATAAGAAAAAAAATGTGACACGTGGCGATATGACACTCCTTGCCTTTGAGTTTTAATACTTTTGAGTTTTGACATATTACTGTTATTATTATTATTATTATTATTTTGACATATTATTTTAACGCAAAAGGAAATACTATATACCCACATACGAGCAATATACTTTTGAGTTGTATGCAATGCATAATACAATAATAAATGCATACTTAATTATTACTAATTTACTACTTGTGGATTTCATGATTAATTACTTGTTTTTTTTTTTTTTTTTTTGGTGAGAACGAGGGGCAAGCCCCAAAAACAAAGAGAAACTAGCAAATTAGAAAGGCAAAAAACCAAAAAACAAAAAACAAACAAACAAAAACAAACTACTACTACTACTACTCAATCCTCGATACCCTTCTCGGTATCGTCATTCCCCTCAAGTCCTCCAATAAAACGGTTAGAAGATCCTTCGGGACCGCCTCAAAGATGACTAAATTTTGCTCCATCGTCACCCCATAGTTTGCCAACCAATAAGCAACTCTATTGGCTTATCTGTAGCAATGTCCGATCGTGACTTCCCAGCCCTGCCTTTCGATCAAAGCTTTGCACTTACGGATAATATGAATAAAAGGGGAGTTAGTGGGAATTGGATCCACTAACAAACGAACCACCACTTCCGAATCAACTCTCACCATTACCTTGCGATGTCTTCCATTCCACACAATAGCTAATCCCCTCATCACCGCAAGAAGTTCAGCCCGCGTACAAGTACAAATACCACACCTCATCACAAAAGCTTCAAGAAGCTCACCGGTATGGCTTCTTATCACACCTCCAGCCCCCGCACTACCTGGGTTTCCTTTCGAAGTGCCATCCGTATTCAGCATTACCCATCCATCAGGTGGAGCAATCCAACGCACATAAATTTCCTCAAGCTTCCTCTTACCACGACTTGTAATATTTCCTCGCTCATAAGCCTTCTTTATATCTCCAACTCGAGCCATGATAAAGCTTGCTTGGTCAATTGGAATAACCGCTTCTCTATCAAAGCATCTAGCGTTCCTCCATCTTCATCACCACCAGCACGTAACTGCATAAATCAAGGTCCAATCCTCTCTAGCAAAAGCTCCTGGAGCTTTTAAGTTGCGCATAATCCAATCTTTTTTTGGTAGCCAGAAGTCAGCTTCATCAACATTTACTCCAAGTTGCTTCCATACTGATAATGCAGCAGGGCATGCTCTCAAAATATGTTTCAACACTTTCTTCCACATGCCCACAAACTAAACACCTTGGATCATCGGTTAAATGCCGCAAGAATCTTGTGGCATTTGTTATCAATTTTTCCCTATAAGCTAGCCAAAAAAAGAATCTAATCCGTTGTGGAGTTTGGATTTTCCATATTAAATTCCAATTGACTTCCTCACTCGAATCCTGTTGCCCCACATCACGAATAATTGCCATTGCTGACTTCATAGTAAACACCCCAGATGGGGATCCATTCCAATAGATATTAACTATTGCATCATCGTCTTCAATGAGCTCATGCGCTTGAATTTTTTCTAGAATTTCCTTCGGCAAATAATCAGCAATTTTCTCGAACATCCACCCTCGATTTGCATCCCACATTTCATTCACCTTGTATTCTAATATTGCTTCTGGGAGAGGGACAATAATAGTCTCATCAATTAAGGCTCCATCAATCACCCAGCCATGATGCCAGAAAGACGTAGCTCTACCATTACCAACAACCGTTCTAATGCCCTTCTTCAAGACGTCAACATTCTCCACAATACCCTTCCAAGCATTTGAAGCATCCTGTTTGTGCTTGAACATTCCTATTTCACATTTACCCTCGCAATATTTATGCCTAAGAACTCTCGATCATAAAGAATCCTTTTCAGTCAAGACTCTCCAACCTAGCTTCGAAAGGAACACTGCATTAGATTGCCTCATCGATCTTAAGGCCAACCCTCCTTTTTTGGTTTGAGCCTATTCACAATCACTTTAGTGACAATCGTATAAGTGATGTTACAAAGCCCAATCGGTCTAAAGTGGTTTGCTTTTTGAGGAGTCTCCATCTTTGGAATTAAAACCAAAAAGGCATCATTGAATCCTTCGAGAAAGCTACGCCCTTCCAAAACATCAAACACCAACTTGAGCAAATCGGCTTTACTTTACTCCAATATTTTTGATAAAATAGTGATTGAAAGCCATCGGGTCCGGGAGCTTTATATGGATCCATGCTTTGCACTGCCTTGTATATTTCACATACTGCAAATGGTCTAGTCAACACTTCCCATTCATCTTCATTCAGTTGAGGAAAATAATCCCTTAAAATCTCCCCTGCTGCCTGATGCTGTCCTTCTTTAGAAAATAAATTTTTCCAGTATTCCAACACCAAGTTCTTGATGATCTCTGGCTTAGTTTCCCAATCATCATTCGAATTCATAAGTGTCTCAATTCTATTTTTCTTTCTTCGAATAATGGTAGAAAGATGAAAATACCGCGTGTTATGGTCCCCATCACATATTGCATCCGCTCTTGATTTCTGGAACCATAGAGTCTCTTCTTCATCGAGCACTACATTCATCTCAGCTCGAAGTTTTTCCTCTAATTTCAAAATATGCCGAGGTCCTCCATTTGCTAGCGATTTTTGAATCCCTTCCAATCTAGCCATTAGAGCAGCTTTCTTTCGAAAAATGTTGTGAAAGACCTCCCTATTCCAAATAGTCAACTGACCAGCAAATCGCTTCAAAAACGGTATTAAATCTTGGATGTAATCCCAATTTTCTTCAACAAATTTATCAAACTTCTCATGGTGGAGCCAAGTAGCCTGAAATCTGAATGGTTTTACAGCCGAGGGAATGGGAGTAAATCCATTCGTACTTATTATTATGGGGCAGTGATCCGATGTAAAGCGTGGCAAGTTACGAACCGCCCCTTCAGCAAATTTGATCCTCCATTCTTCATTGGCTAGACCTCTATCTAGCCTTGCCGATTTAGAGGTCCCTGGAGTCAAGCCATGAAACCAGGTTTGAGCAGGACCCGTGCATCCAAGGTCAATCAAGTCATTGGCATCCACCCATTCACAAAAGTCCCTACATCTCTTTTGCATATCAGCACCTCCAACACTCGAACGCTCAGACATAAACGTAGTATCATTAAAGTCCCCCGCAAGCATCCAGGGACCTTTATATCTTTTCCCAATTTGCTCTAACTCCTTCCATAATTCTTTCCTCAATGCATTATCCGAGCTAGCATAAATCGCCGAGAAGAGCCATGGTTCCTCTTCTTTTTTTTCCACTTCCACTGTAATAAGCTGAGTGTTGTTATCAAACACCGTTACCTTGACAAGTTCCTCTCTCCAAAACAACCAAATCCCACCACTAAAATATTGCGCATGCATCTACTCTAGTTTGACCCAAAAATCCAATTCTATCGCAGATCTTTTGCGCTTGTTCACCACTGATATGAGTTTCTACTAAAGCAAGTAGAGTTGGATCGTTAATTCGAATTAGCTCCCTTATGGCAGCCAATTTGTTCCCCGCCCCTTGAATATTCCATATCATTATTTTGATTGACATATTAAACATTGGAAAAGTAGGATGGCGGTCATAAACATTCAGAGGAATGTTAGGCAATAGTCCTATGTACACTTCCATCAGCGCACTCATAGGACCTCTTACTCTTATCGGGATTTCCATCGTGGCTAACATATTCGGGGGATTGTGTCTTGGTGGAAGAAACGTGGTTAGTTCTAGCAAAGCCTTGTTGGCATTTGGATGAAACTTGGTCAGTGTTGGTCCCTCCATCACATAGTCCACCAGCGCTGAGTATGACGGAGGGGAACATATCTCCAAGGTGATCGGGATCTAGGGGTTTGTTGCGAATTCCCAAGCTTCCATTGTCACCCAAAGGATTAATAAATTTTCTGTTCTGATTTTGGTCGGAAATTTTCAAATCAGGGTCAAGATTCTTATTTTTTTCTGATAATATTGAATCGCTGATAATAAAAGGTTCAATATTTTCTTTATTATTGAGAAGATAATTATGTAAGCCTATATTCTCCTTGGAGGGCAAGGACTTAACATAATTATCTTTTTCCAAGCTAGGTACCACTACTTTTTCCTTATTCGCCCCTTTAGGTTGCTCCAAAGATTCACCTAAATCAATTGTTGATCCTCCTTCCATATCTACTTCCATCTCATTATGAGAGTTACCCGAATTTCCATTCACCTTCTCATGAGAATTGATCTCTTTTCCTAAATTGACTATCTCATTCAAATTCATTGAAGTTTCCAAAGAATTTTTTGCCTTCAAATTATTTTGATCTTCCAAAATTTGTTCTTAAATGTCTTCTAGATCAACCATTTCCTGATCTTTCTCCTGTCCCAAAATAGAGATTCTTGACCCCGACCCTTTTTTTCTTGAATCCACTTTCTTCTAAACCTAATTCTTGGTTTGTTTTCCTTTGTTCAATCCCGCAACATCTTCCTTGCTGTTCTGTTTTTCAGCAACATTCCTTTGTTATTCAACAGGCTTCTATTGCACTTGTGCCTTTGGTTTATGCACATACTTTCGAGTATTCCTTTGCACTAACATCCAGGAAGCAAATTGATCATGTTCCTCAAATCTTGCTTTACTAACAGTGTCCTTCATAATCACCTCCTTCCTTCGAAGAAATTTTTCCCCATTGTCATCTTGAACTACTTCAAGTTCACAATCATTATCTTTATGTCCCAATTTCCCACACCTGAAACAAATTTGCCTTAATCCCTCGTATTAGACACGCCACATTCTCCCATTCAATCAAAATTTTGACATTAGAGGTTTAGTCACATCCACTTCGAACCGAACGTACTGACCTCTGCTCATAGCCTCAGTATTCCTATCAATACTCACAACCTTGCCAGTACTCGATTCTATTCTATGAAGAAATTCCTTATCGAAATATTCAATAGATAAATTTGGGATTCGCACCCAAGCCGTGAGAAACTTTATCGGTGCTTCGTCAGCTATAAAATTCGGAATCCATTTTCTGATAGTCAGATAATTATCCCCAATTATCCATGGCCATTGAGTTAGAACGAAGTGATAGTCCTCCATATTGGTAAATCGCACCACATAGTAAGCATAACCCAAATCAGTAAGGGATATATCTCCTTTCAGACTCCATTTCAACCTTAATCTCTTAATAAGAACTTCATATCCCAACTTCTTATCCAAGAGTTTGATAATTAAGGCATTTTGCCATGGTCTCCTTAGTCGCTGTTTCTCCTCCTTGGTAAGGAGAAAATTAGGGCAAGACTCATCATCTGAGTCGCATTCCAATGGTTGATCATCATCAAAATCGAATTCCTCTTCCATATTATTCAAGAACCCCTGGCTCATTTGTGCACTTCCATTTCCTTTTGCCATATTGCAATATGAGATGCGCGGCTGAGGATGTTGTAATTCCTCCGCAGTTTCCGCAACAACAGTCTCCATCATCATATCATCTTCAATATGTTGCCCTTTCTCTCATAGTGCTCGCAGAATTCTCCGGCGTTCTTTTAACCTTCTTATTTGATCTTCCTCTTCAGAAGGAAGGGTTTTCTCGTGTGTTTTCGCTCTCTTGCATCTTGCTTTTTTAGCACTCACCTTTTTTTCTATAGATGATTAATTACTTGTTGAGTTGTTGATTTTTGTTTTTTTGGTATGAATCTTATTCAGCAACTAGTTAGTGACTCGGGCGATACCCTGCATTTCTTCTTCTTTTCCCCCTTTTTTTTTCTTTTTCTTTTTTTGGTATGAAGATTGTGGATATTACTTAATTATTTTTTTTATGTTGGTATAATACATTTTCGCAACTGAAAAATATTTAAACTTTTATAGGAAAACTTTCAATAAATAAATCACATTAATATATACCGGTTACAAATTAAGTGGGTCAAAGCAATTTAAATACATTGTAATTATTCATCGTTCTAAGGCCCTGTTCTTTTGAGCTTCTGGTAGGGTAGAGTAGAGCAGAGCAGATTTCAGCAGAGCAGATTTCAGCAAAGCAGAGCAGAGCAGCGCAGATTTCATTATTATTATTATTATTATTATTATCATTATTATTATTATTTCTAATATTATTAATATTACTATTATTATAATTACTATTATTATTATTATTATTACTATTATTATTGTTATTATTATTATTATTATTACAAATATTACTACGAAATTTTATTATTAAATATTAATTATTATTATTATGATTATTATTAATATTATTATTATTAAATATTATTAAAATTATTATTAATATTATTATTATTAAATATTAATTATTATTATTTAATATTAATTTTTAATGATATTATTATTAATTATTATTATTATTAAATATTAATTATTATTATTATTATTAAATATTAATTATATATTATTATTATTAAATATTAACTATACATTATTTTTATTAAATATTAATTATTATTATTAAATATTAATTATTATTATCATTAAGTATTAGTTATTTATTATTATTATTAAATATAAATTATTATTATAATAATTCAATATTAAATATTAATTTTAAGCAGAGCAGGGCAGAGCAGAGCAGATTGAAGCAGAGCAGAGCAAAGCAGATTTCAGCAGAGCAGAGCAGATTTCAGCAGAGCAAAGCAGCTCTAAAGAACGGGGCCTAATTGAGCTTAAAATAAATACAACGGTTACAAAACTTATTTTGGGTGATGAAAATTAATTTAATTATTTTTTTTAACAACTGATTTGATTGATTATTATACAATCAATACTATAATACAATTAATTAATTTATCGTACAATTTATTAACACATATTTAACATGTACATGTAATTGATTATGTGGCAATTTGATCAATAACGCGGCTAAATAAGAAAAAAAAGTGACACGTGGCGATATGACACTCCTAGCCCTTGAGTTTTAATAATAATTGATTGATATATTTGTATAACATGGACAAATACTTGTACAGTAGTACACATACACTTCGTACTATATTGTAGACGCACTGTTGGTTACATTTCTAGAGTTGTACTTCATTGTCTCAATGGGTCATAGTTGTACAACAATTATCATGTAAATATGATCTCTTTTTTTCCTAATGTTTAGGAGATTTTCACATCAAGGCTACTCCTCATAAATTTGGAAACAAATCACTTGATTTATTAGCTTTCAAACCATGCATGCATGTTTAATCTAGTAATCTTGAACAGAAATAAATCGTTATCCATTTAATTATATTATTACCTTATTTTATTTTTTTTTTCTATATAATACCAATAAAAGAGTAACAATATATATCATCTTTCATTTGCATTATTCATCCCAAGGCTATCTCAAACGTTTCATAGCAAGAAATTAAAAATGAAACCAACAAATTTCATTTTTTTCTTATACATTATTACTACTTCCATCATAATCCCTCAAACAACCTCATTTTCTTTGCCAATGATTCCTATAGATTCAAGTGAATTACAAATTGTACCTCAAAGTTTAACCACTCATCTACGCCACCAATTCCTTATGAATATATCTTTGTCACGAGTATCAATGTATCGTAAAAGAAGGGGCTCGGAGCCAAATACAAACTCACTCGAATCCACCGTATGGTGGAGGTTAAGCAATTTTTTCGTAACACAAGTCTTCTTTGGCACAAGCTCAAATCTTTTCGGCCCTTATCTTCTTTTAGACAGTGGGGATGACAATACTTGGGTACAATGCGACGGATGCAATCCTTGTTTTGAGGTAAGTGGTGGAAACCCTAGAGTTCAAGATTCTTTAACGTATAAATTACTTAGCCCTGATGATCCGCGATGTGAACCTAGATACATTTATGATACATCATGTGGGTTTTTGAATGAATATGTGAACGGGGGAGTGTCTTCCTCTGGTCTCGTGGGGACGAATACATTTTTATTCCTTAATCCAGAAACCCAAAAACCCGAATTTATTCAAGATCTAGCATTCGGGTGCGGTCTCATCAACAAGAACATCAACTTCGGGCAAAATGATGGGCCTGACAATACAATTGGGGGCTTATTTGGGCTTTCACCCGGCCCAAGATCTTTCCTTGACCAACTTGATGCCCAAACTCAAGGAAAATTTTCCTTTTGTCTTACATCTTGGGCCGAGCCAAACCTTGGCAAATCTACATTGCATTTTGGTGATGCAGCCAAATTAGAAGGACCTAATGTCCAACAAATTCCTATGGATTCAAGAGAAAGATACCATCTATATTTTAGTGGTTTAAGTGTAAACGGAAATAGACTCTCATTTGATCCTTCTATATGTGCATTAACCGATGATGACCCTTCCAAAGGCACAGGGTTCTTCGTCGACTCGGGTGCACCACCCACAATACTACCTACAAGTGTATATCGACCCCTACGTGCAGCCATGGTTGACTACTTTGCTCAATACGGTTGGCAAACTATAGGAGAACAAGCCTTTGATCTTTGCTACACGTCGACACCTAAAGAAGGCCAAAGCTATCCATCCGTGGTGTTTCACTTTTCGAAAGGTGACCAAGGAGGGGAGGTCGATTGGACAATGGACAAGGACAACATGTTTGTTAAGCTCGATGCAATCGATGGTTTTTGTATGGTGGTTGGCGAAGTTCCTGATCCAGGACCTTGCATCTTTGGTGCTTATCAACTAGCTAACTTTAAGGTCTCATTTGACGTCAAAAATGGGATTTTATCATTTGCTCCTCAGAGATGTCAAG
The DNA here is from genome assembly GCF_948465745.1 of Chenopodium album. NCBI lineage: Eukaryota > Viridiplantae > Streptophyta > Magnoliopsida > Caryophyllales > Amaranthaceae > Chenopodium > Chenopodium album. The sequence continues at coordinate 8,804,908 of NC_137855.1, forward strand.
AGGATGTTTAGCTTGATTTTAAATCAAGCTGATTATTGTACTTGTTAATTACCATGTTAGCGTAAATTAGTTTATGTTCATGGTGTGTTCAGAGGACATAACTATAAAAATGTTGTGTTCAAATAAATTAATAAAGCTACTTTACTATGTACATATTCACAATTTAGGAAATATTTTACGATGATCGATTTGTTTTTAAACTTTTGTGAGTTACTACCCTTACCGGCCAAATTGACACTCGCCAAAAATGCTCTATACATATACATATCCATAGTTCAATAGTACAAATCCCCTAAAATATTTAAGACGACCCAATACAAAGCCCCTAAAATATCTTAAACGACCCCAAACATAGACATTTATCAATAGCTCTTTTTGTGTTACAGTATTAGCTCTTTTTCTTGACAAGGCCCGGTACAAGACTCCTAGCGAGGGTATTCTTGATTCTAAGGAGGCGGACCGCTTATTGAAGTTCGACCCTGTCACATTTGGAGGAGGCCGTCGTCACCACGGGACGCGTCATCACCACCGTGGTACCACCAAAAACGCTAGGCTTCGATATAAGTGGATAGATTATCATATCACACACCATTGCTAGCCACAATTTCTCCTACTAGATTATGGAGTATTATTTTTGGTCCATGGATGTTGGTCTCATATCTCATTCAATCACTTTTGTATACACCCGGTTTTTAGTAATTTACTGTACATCGAGTTCACTTTTGTCAAATTTAGTGTCACTTTTGTCATATTTATCAATGAAGCATAAATAACTCTTATATATGTCAGAGTAACTTTTGTGCATTTTAGGGTAACTTTTGCGCCTTTTATTGTCACTTTATAACGGATGTTCAGTAATTTATTGTGCGTTATGTTTATTTTGGATAATATTTGTCTTTAGGGGTTTTTACGGACTGTTAAATACGGATTTGGGCCGCACCCGCAACTAAAAGAGAGTCTAGTTTGCAAGACCAAAAGATGTTTTATTCTAAAATCATATGATAATAAGAGTAATCCTTAAGTCTTATAAAATGTTTAACTATCTCTTCTTTTCTCAGCGTAAAAAACTATTATTTGAGAACTTTATACTTTAACGCGGACATTAATATTACTCACTTTGTGACTCTCAGCACCAAATGCGAAGTATAATCTATGTTAGTTGATGATAATTGGAGGGTGTTTGAAAGGTGGTGTTTGTAGCTTTTGTCTTGAGTTTGTCAAATCATGCTAAACATTTTCGGTGCTAAGTTTAAATAGTGGGATCCGAGGTAGGTTAGCTAAAATTTGAATGCTTAAAAGTAAAATGGTGAATGGGGTCGACAATAGGACGTTTTTAGTAGGGAGTGGGCCAAAGTTATGGGATTTAAAATGAAAGAATAACATTTATGTATGATGATGATGTTGGTTTGCATGGATCGACTTATGATTAATTCTAGTGGAACATTATTTTCTTTTTGATTTCCTTTTTAGGTAATAGGTCCACTCTTTGGTCTATTTTGACAATTTTCAGAATGGTACAACACTAAAATGTGGGATTAGTTATAGAGTTATGATGGGTTTTCTCTTTAAAATGATCTAAATGGATGTTTTTAGAATATGAAATTTGATGCAAAAGCCAAGTAACTAAGTTAAGTTTTAAGGGGTGATTACAAAATGTAAAATCAATTATATTTTATGTACTCATTACTTGTTATGACATAAAAAATAAAATAATAATAATACTTATGTTTGAATGGTTTAAAAAAAGGAAAAATTGTTCTGTATACCCTGAAATCCTGAAATATTAAAAAATGCACTGTTTACCCCTGAAAACCTTCAAATGCACCGTGTATGCCCGAGGTTTGTAAAAATTTCACCAAATACCCCCAAATTCATAATAAATGTTAATTTTGTTAAATTGAGACCCCCATAAGCATCAAATTCTATTAAATTATTACAATGTAATGCTACTAAATGATAAACCATTTAATTATCAAGTAAAGTTAATAAATAAATCAAAATCTAACACCCAAAAGTTTAGGATTTATAATGATCAATGGAGTTCAAATTTTGATGTAATTTATGCTTTTGGCGGTGTTACTGCGTAAATATAAAGTTCTAAAAGTGAGTCAATGTGTGGGTATTATTATAGTTTGATAACTCAATGATATATATGTGCATTTGTTAGATGATCGGGATATTTGATGCATATTTGTTACAAACCTCAGGGACATACGGTGCATTTAAATGTTTTCATGCCCTATTAACTTCACCTTAAAAAAAATAGTATTATTATAAATACTTTCAGTTTAGTAAAAATTATTTCAGTTTAGTTTATATTAATAAGTTCACTTCAGTAAAATTCGGTAACTATAAAGAAGATATACACTGTAATAGAAAATCAGTAAAAATAATTTCAATTCAACAAAAACAATTTCAACTCATTAAAAATAATTTTAGTTTAACAAAGGTAAGGTGAAGTGATGATATGGGAGATGGATATATATGTATATTTTTTGACAGGGAGATGGATATTAAAGATTTTTTTTTTTTGGTGCATATGAGGGCCGAGCCCATTTAATCGGTTGGATATTAAAGCTATGGTATTGTTGTATATGTAAGTAAAAAAAAACACTTTTTTTGTTGATTTTATTTTTAAAAACTAAACCTTTCTGTATCATATGATTCATCTCTTTAATGTATTAATAGTGTGTCATCCGGGCATTGCCCCAGGATGTTACTTTGAGGGTTTTTTTTTTTTTTTTTTTTTTTTTTTGGATAAAGTGTTTGAAGTATTATTAATTTGGAATATAATGTTTAATATTGAAGAGAATATAAAGAATAGTATGTGTCACTGTTTTTGAGTTTGGATGCAATTTTGTATTCTGCATTTAAATACATTTATGTGGAAAAATAGAACATAAGTTATTGGTAGTTAAAATGGTAAAGTCATGTGATGTTCATTCCACGAGGTTAGGAGTTCAAACCTCTTTATATGCGTTTTTAATTAACATCGCAATGAATTATTGAGTGGTGACATGGCGCGATGCCATGGGATATTAAGCAGTGACGTGGAACACGTGGCATATAAACATTTTTAGGAACGCTTTTTAATATATAACTAGTGTGTGTCCCGGACGATGCCCCGAATTGCTAGTTTGCACTTCTTTAATTTGATAATTATGTTCAACTATTGTATAGCTAGTGTGAGATTTGGGCGTTATCTTAAATGTTACGAATTTATTTTTTTTACCTCTTATGTATTTATTGTCCAATCTTGTGAAAATTAAATAAATCAAATAACCTCTAATTTAAAAGCAATATATAATGTTAAATATGTGAAAATTTAAAACAATAATAAAAGTTGGTTGAGATGGTAAGTGTGTAGCATTTATTTCTTTGAGGTTGAGGGTTCGCATCTAGATAAAACCATATGTTATTAATTTTGTTAAATGAAGTCGCAAGTTTACGTGTCGCTGACGTGACATTGTGACATGTTGTCATATACGTTGAAGAGTGCCACGTGGCACCGTTCCTTTAAAATGAATGCCTTTTATAATATATTTTTTTTTAATCAAATATATATAATTTTTTTTAATGGATTGTTAACATATATAGTCTGAATGATATTTTTCTTATTGCAGTTTATTGCTATTTTACTCTTTCTAAAATTCAAGATGTAGGCCATAATTGATTTGCATGTAAATAAGGCTTTGTACATCTAAACCAACTTATATTACACATTGTAATCATTATCTAGATTTTCCTAATGTGATACGGAGTATTTTTTTATTTTTTCTAAAATCTAAATTTTTGGCTTTGATTGATTTACAATAGTTAAGGTATTTTTTTTGTTTTCTCATTAAAAGCTTACATAATTTCCATAAAAAAGGAAAATCAAGATCGAGATGATAAAATGACTTATGTAATTGCCTATGTGTCTTTTAGTATAAAATGACTTATGTAATTTCCATAAAATGACTTATGTAATTGCCTATGTAATTTTTTTTTTGTTTTTTTTTTGTTTGTTTTTTTTTTTTTTTTTTTGTTTGTTTTTGTGTGTGTGTGTGGACCATTTAGTATATACGAGTAGTTATTAATTGATTAATTGATTTTTTTTGCTGATTTTAAATTGGGAATCTATACTTATCCACACATTTAGTATATAGTTATTAATTGATTAATTGAATTATTTTGCTGATTTTAAATTGGGAATCTATACTTATATATTAAAAAACATTCCTAAAACAGAATATGTTTCACGTGTCACCTTTTTTAAGTTTGATATATCAACAACATGTGTCACATGTCACTATAAACATGACATGTCACCTTCACAACATGTATTAGGTTTGCATCTAAAAAATGCTTATAACAAGACTTAAACTCAATACCAACAAGTCTTAAGTTACAAATCTTACCATTTTAGCCATTTATTAATTGTGTTTTTTTATCCTACAAAATTATAGTTAACTTATTTAAGTTGATTGGTGTTTTATTATATTATTAATTATTTGTTTTCATTATATAATGATTGAGTTTGGCAACTAAAAAATGTTTATAGCAAGAATTAAATTTGAAACCAACAAGTACAAACTAGCAACCCGGGCATAGCCTGGGCCACACACTAGTTTGAGATTATAAGTGTGAATGCAATGGAGGAGCCAAGGAGGTGCCTCTACTTATATGTAAACAGTATTTTGGACTTTTGGCTAATACATACCCCAATAACCTAATACAACAATCCATAGTCTACTATCCATTTTGGTGACAGTGCCCAAATTAGTGGGCCTTATGTCCAACAAATTCCTATGAATGCAAAATTAAATTACACTGTTCTTGAGCAATATTCACTCGTTTATATATATGCAATGAATTAGCATGGTGGACAAATTACCAAGGGGCTTTTCAATGATTCTGATGCATCTTACACTGTAATTATCTGCATACTAGCCATTAAGCTAAGGTCAGCCATGGTTGATTACTTCTCGAGCCACGGTGGGCGGGCGAGCAGTCAAATGACTAGTTTTTGTTTATCTCATATGACTGGTCAGATTTGAACAAGGTTTTTGCTTAAGACTATTATGTGTGATCAACTTACAAATAAAATTAATGCTTACGACTCACCTTAATAAAATTCGTAAATCAAATAGATATTTCAAATTTCTTAGAGAAAATTCTTAAACATCTCTTGCTTAATGACTGAGCATCAAAAGTGTGATCAACTTACAAATACAAAAGAAGTATGTTGTATGATTGGGCACCAAAAAATAACAGTCAAATGAAGAAGAGTTTTTTTTTTTTTTTTTTTTTTTTTTTGTTTGACATTGAAATGAAGAAGAGTTAACTTTAGAAGTATGTCGTATTATAACTATTTATTAAAGGTATGGTAACACGATAGTTACCAACAAATATGACATACTATCTGCGTTTCTTATTAGTTGACACGTATTCCTTTTAAGAAGTTTCTTTTTAGTTGACGCGTTTCCTTTTTGGGTAAATTTTTTACCTTGTATTTACAAGCTACCCCACTTGCTTTTTCATTCTCTATCACTCTCTCTCCTCTCCTTAATATATGTGCCTAAATCAAACGCGTCAACTAAATAGAAACGGAGGAAGTATGAAATTATTAGAAAAACATAAAAACTGAGTTAATTAACTATTCCGTATTATAATATTTTTCATCAAAAGATTCTAAACCTTATAGTGTGACAAAAAAAGAGAGCCTAAATACTTCGTTATACTTTTGAGTTTTGACATATTATTTTAACGCAAAAGGGAAATACTATATACCCACATACAAGCAATATACTTTTGAGTTGTATGCAATGCATAATACAATAATAAATACATACTTAGTTATTACTAATTTACTACTTGTTGATTTCATAATTAATTACTTGTTGAGTCTCGTCAAAAAAAAAAAAAAAAAAAAAAATTTACTTGTTTAGTTGTTGATTTTTGTTTTTTTTTTTTGTATGAATTTTATTCAGCAACTAGTTATTAGTGACCCGGTGATGCCCCGGGTTTTTTTTTTTTTTTTTTTTTTTTGGTATGGAAGATTGTGGATATACTTAACTATATTTTTTTTTTTACGTTGGTGTAATACATTTTTGCAATGCAATTGAAAAATATTTAAACTTTGATAGAAAAACTTTCAATAAATAAATCACATTAACACATACCGGTTACAAATTAAGTTGGTCAAAGCAATTTATATACATTGTAATTATTCATCGTTCTAATTGAACTCAAAATAAATACACCGGTTACAAAACTTATTTTGGGTGATGAAAATTAATTTGATTGTTTTTTTTTTTGTAACAACTGATTTAATTGATTATTATACAATCAATACTATAATACAATTAATTAATTTATCACACAATTTATTGACACATAAACATGTACATGTAATTGATTATGCGGCAATTTGATCAATGACGTAGCTAAACAAGAAAAAAAAAGTGACACGTGGCGATATGACACTCTTTGCCTTTGAGCTTTAATAATAACTAGTTAGTGACCCGGGCGATGCCCTGAGTTTCTTTCTTCTCTTTTTTTTTAATTTATTTTTTGGTAAGGAAGATTGTGGATATTACTTAATTATTCTTTTTTACGTTGGTATAATACATTTTCGCAACTGAAAAATATTTAAACTTTGATAGGAAAACTTTCAATAAATAAATCACATTAATACATACCGTTACAAATTAAGTGGGTCAAAGCAATTTAAATGCATTGTAATTATTGTAATTATTCATTGTTTTAATTGAGCTCAAAATAAATACACCGGTTACAAAACTTATTTGGGTGATGAAAATTAATTTAATTGTTTTTTTGTAACAACTTATTTAATTGATTATTATACAATCAATACTATAATACAATTAATTAATTTATCATACAATTTATTGACACATATTTAACTTGTACATGTAATTGATTATGTAGCAATTTGATCGATAACATGGCTAATTAGGAAAAAAAAAGTGACACGTGGTGATATGACACTCCTTGCCTTTGAGTTTTAATAATAACATTGACATTGATTGATATTGATATATTTGTATAACATGGACAAATACTTGTACACATACACTTCGTACTATATTGTAGACACACTGTTGGTTACATTTCTAGAGTCAAGGGCGGAGCCACGGGGGCCGGGTGGCTGGTGGTCTTGGGTTCGATTCTTGTGAGGCTTACTTGATCACTTTTTTTTCTTTTTATTCCTTTTTTTTTTTTTAATTTTTTATTTTTTTATTTTATTTTATTTACTTTTTTTTTTTTTTATTGTATTCACTATATCTTATACAATTATTAATATTATTTTTCCTTGAAAATCACTACTGTAATAGCACAGTATTAGTTTTAATCTTTTAAATTATATTTCTTTTATCTAATCCCTTCAATCTTTCTTTTTATTAGTTAGTTAGTTTTTTTTTTTTTTTTTTTAATTTTTTTTTAATTTTTTTTTTTTGGTGTTTAGAGAGCCACAAGGATGGGGGTGAAAATCGATCCCAAGATCTCTTGGAATCGGAAGGGAAGCTCTTACCACTTGAGCTATCCCTCACTCTCTCTTTTTATTAGTTTGTTAGTTGTTTTGATTTCAAAGTTACTTTTATTGTTTTTCCTATATTTCTAATATACTAAATTAGTAAATTGCATAACTTACATTTTTTTTTTATTGGTATTTATTTTTGAGCAAATGAACTACAAGAGCAATACAAAATATAAATGGGGAGGACATAGGAGGAAATAAAGCCTAAACCCTATATTATTGTACACAATCCCTTTGCTTTAATTAATAAGGCAAGACCTCATAGGTTGTAATGTTGATTATTATTTTGATAAAAATATTTTGTGTGGCTTAATAAATATAGTCAATCTAATTTATAATATCGCAAATACCGCAAAAGAAAATATTGTACAATGAGAAAATTATAGTAAATACAATATACTTAACTCGGCCTCTCCATGATTAAATTCCCGGCTTCGCCCCTGTCTAGAGTTGTACTTCCTTTTCTCAATGGGTCATAGTTGGAAATAAATCACAACCATTATTATGTAAATATGATCTCTTTTTTCCTAATGGTTAGGAGATTTTCACATCAAGGCTACTCCTCATAAATTTGGAAACAAATCACTTTGATTTATTAGCTTTCACACTATGCATGCATGTTTAATCTAGTAACGTTGAACAGAAATAAATCGTTATCCATTTAATTATTATTATTACCTTTTTTTTTTCCCTATATAATAGCCATAAAAGAGCTACAATGTATATCATTTTTCATTTGCATTATTCATCCCAAAGCTATCTCAAACGTTTCATAGCAAGAAATTAAAAATGAAACCAACAAATTTCATTTTTTTCTTATACATTATTACTACTTCCATCATAATCCCTCAAACAACCTCATTTTCTTTGCCAATGATTCCTATAGACTCAAGTGAATTACAAATTGTACCTCAAAGTTTAACCACTCATCAACGCCACCAATTCCTTATGAATATATCTTTATCACGAGTATCAATGTATCGTAAAAGAAGGGGCTCGGACTCAAGTACAAACTCACTTGAATCCACCGTATGGTGGAGGTTAAGCAATTTTTTCGTAACACAAGTCTTCTTTGGCACAAGCTCAAATCTTTTCGGCCCTTATCTTCTTTTAGATAGTGGGGATGACAATACTTGGGTACAATGCGACGGATGCAATCCATGTTTCGAGGTAAAAGGTGGAAACCCTAGAGTTCAAGATTCTTTAACGTATAAATTACTTAGCCCTGATGATTCGCGATGTGAACCTAGATATGTTTATGATAAGTCATGTGGTTTTTTGAATGAATATATGAGCGGGCGAGTGTCTTCCTCTGGTCCCATGGGGACGGATACATTTTTATTCCTTAATCCGGAAACCCAAAAACCCGAATTTATTCAAGATCTAGCATTCGGGTGCGGTCTCATCAACAAGAACATCAACTTCGGGCGAAATGATGGGCCTGACAATACAATTGCAGGGTTATTTGGGCTTGCACCCGGCCCAAGATCTTTCCTTAACCAACTTGATGCCCAAATTCAAGGTAAATTTTCCTTTTGTCTCACATCTTGGGCCGAGCCAAACCTTGGCAAATCTACCATGTATTTTGGTGATGCGGCCAAGCTAGAAGGACCTAATGTTCAACAAATTCCTATGAATTCAAAAGACAGATACCATATATTTTTTAGTGGTATAAGTGTAAACGGAAATAGACTCTCATTTGATCCTTCTATATGTGCATTAACCGATGATGACCCTTCTAAAGGCACAGGGTTCTTCGTCGACTCGGGTGCACCACCCACAATACTACCTACAAGTGTATATCGACCCCTACGTGCAGCCATGGTTGACTACTTTGCTCAATACGGTTGGCAGACTATAGGAGAACAAGCCTTTGATCTTTGCTACACGTCGACACCTAAAGAAGGTCAAAGCTATCCATCCGTGGTGTTTCACTTTTCGAAAGGTGACCAAGGAGGGGAGGTCGATTGGACAATGGACAAGGACAACATGTTTGTTAAACTCGATGCAATCGATGGTTTTTGTATGGTGGTTGGCGAGGTTCCTGATCCAGGACCTTGCCTCCTTGGTGCTTATCAACTAGCTAACTTTAAGGTCTCATTTGACGTCAAAAATGGGATTTTATCATTTGCTCCTCAGAGATGTCAAGAGGATGTTTAGCTTGATTTTAAATCAAACTTGTTATTGTACTTGTTAATTACCATGTTATGTTCATGTTCAGAGGACATAACTATAAAAATGTTGTGTTCAAATAAATTAATAAAGCTATTTTGCTAAGTACATATTCACAATTTAGGAAATGATCGATTTGTTTTTAAACTTTTGTGAGTTACTACCCTTACCGGCCAAATCGACACTCGTCAAAAATGCTCTATACATATACATATCCATAGCTCAATATTACAAAGCCCCTAAAATATTTAAGACGACCCAATACAAAACCCCTAAAATATTTAAAACGACCCCATACATAGACATTTATCAATTGCTCAATAGTTCTGTAATCTACTCCTAATTCATCTCCGTGATCAATATTTACATAAAAATTCTAGTATGGTCATTCTCACTATGACCATGACTATAGTTAATTATGATTGGCTAATCTTTGCTTTTTTTTAAAAATCTTGGTCAAAACTTATTTTTAAAATTTTCCACTTTAAATTCTTTTTCATTTTTTCAAAAAAAAAAAACTTATTGATTTCCAAAATTGCTTTCTAAGTTCCGAAATTATTTTCTTAAAATCAGTTATTAATTAAATCTAAAAATAAGATTAAATTAAATAAATCAAAATAAAAAATTGTTCTTCGTAGTTCTTCATTGTTCTTCAAAGTTCTTCAAGTTTCTTCATTAATGGATGAAATTAACAATAAATTCATGATCTATGTGTCTTAAATTAACTCACGCTTCAGGCGGAAAATGAATACATGCTCCGATCTACACACCATGTGCGATTTTTTATTTTTTGAAAATCGGAGTTCGTACGCATTCGAATCTATGTGGGTTGTTTCTTAATCCTAGAATAATACATTTTAATTGAATAATTTTAATCAAGGGATGTGAAATTGGTGATTACATGTAGTTGAAAATCTTAAATATTCACTTTTTCGATAATCTGGGTTCGTGAAACAAATCATGGAAGAAAACAGTTAAAATATCTTCTTCAAAACCTTGTTTGATCCAAAAAAACGAAGATGAAATTTTAAATTTTTGTTTTTGTATTAGATTTTCACCAATATGCTAATAGGACATTACCTATAACAAGTAAGTTTACTATTTATTCGTCTACGACCATAAAGAGTGTTATAATCATATTGAACGCTATAATTATGAATTTTAATTTGTGATCATATTTATGTTATCATCAAATAAATTTCATTAGATTATCAATAAAAATTGCATTAAATACCTTTTAAGACTTTAACATTTTTTATTATTAATAGAAAGTCATGATCATACACATTATAGGTTATTACATTATGAAATGATATATGCCAAACTTATGTCACGAAGTATTTATTTAGAAATGTGATTCAACTAGTTAAATAACAACGAACAACGACCTATGAATTATTCATTTAATCTAGCGCACTAGCGTCGTGAATATTGTGAATTCAAAAAATAACACTATAATAATTTTTTTACAAAAATAGCTAATTGAAACGGCAATATATGACCCCAAGATATGTCCCCTAGGGTCTCAACACTTTTCGCCACCGGGCCCCGAAACCTCAAAATTTCCTCAAAAAGTGTGGATAGCCTTCAATTTTGTAATTTTTTGAAATTCTTTACACCCGGAAATAAAAATTGCCGAAATATTTACCATGGTCCCTAATACTCTTCGGGAGTCTAATTGGGTCGGTGGAACCATCCAATATGCCCTTAAACAGTCATTTTACCCGTTCACAATTTGCAGTGATTTCGTAAACTTAAGTCTACCACGTACAAAAATGACAACATATTATGATCATATATGGTTTCAAATGACATTATATGACCTCGAGATGTATCCCTTATGGTCTCAAGGCTTTTCGTCAACGGGCCCCAAAACCTCAAAATTTTATTAAGAAGCGTGGATTATAGCCTTCAATTTTGTAATTTTTTGACCTTTTTTTGCCCAGAATAAAAAATTGCCGAGATGTTTATCATGGTCCCTAATACCCTCCGGAAGTCTAATTGTGTCGGTGGAACCAACTAATATGCCCTTAAATGGTCACTTTACCCGTTAGCAAGTTGCACCAGTTTTGTAAACTCAAGCCTACCACGGACGTTTATGACAACATATAATGATCATATATGATTTCAAACGACATTACATGACCCCAAAATGTATCCCTTATGCAGGGTCTCAACGCTTTTCGCCACCAGGCCCTAAACCTCAAATTTTCCTACAAAGACGTGGATTATAGCCTTCAATTTTGTAATTTTTAACCTTTTTTCGCCCGGAAATAAAAATTGCCGAGATGTTAACCGTGGTCCCTAATACCCTCCGGGAGTCCAATAGGGTCAATGGAACCATCCAATTTGCCCATAAACGGTCATTTTACCCGTTTACAACTTTCAGTGATTTCGTAAACTCAAGCCCACCACTTACGTTTATGACAACATATAATGATCATATATGGTTTCAAAAAGCAATATATGACCCGAGATATATCCCCTAGGGTCTCAACACTTTTCGCCACCGAGCCCCGAAACATCATAATTTCCTCAAAAAGAGTGGATTATAGCCTACAATTTTGTAATTTTTGAACTTTTTTTCGTCCGCAAATAAAATTGACGAGATGTTTACCATGGTCCCTAATACCCTCCCGGAGTACAACTGGGTCGGTGGAACCATCCAATATGTTCTGAAACGGTCATTTTACCCGTTCGCAACTTGCACCGACTTCGTAAACTTAAGCCTACCACGGATGTTTATGACAACATATAATGATTATATATGGTTTCAAACGACAATATATGACCCCGAGATATATCCCCTAGGATCTCAACACTTTTCGCCACCGAGGCCTGAAACCTCAAAATCTCCTCAAAAAGTGTGGATTATACCCTTCAATTTTGTAATTTTTTGAACTTTTTTTTCGCCCGGAAATAAAAACTGCCGAGATGTTTTTTTTCCATGGTAACTAATACTCTCCGAGAGTCCAATTGGGTCGGTGGAACCATCCAATATGCCTTTAAACGGTCATTTTACCGGTTTACAACTTGTAGTGATTTCGTAAACTCAAGCCTACCACGTACAAAAATGACAACATATAATGATCATATATGGTTTCAAACGCATTATATGACCTCGAGATGTATCCCTTATATATGGTCTCAAGGCTTTTCGCCACCGGGTCCTAAAACCTCAAAATTTCCTTAAAAAAGGTGGATTATTAGAGCTATCAAAAACTGATCCGACCCGAGAATTTGACCTTAACCGACAATGATCTGAACCCAGCCTGTACTCGAACAATGCGGTGAAACTAGTGACCTGTAACCAGACCTGATCTTGACTGAAAACCGATTTGATCCAATACTTTATGACCTGAACCCAAACCTGCACCCCACCTGATAGTAACCGTCAACCGATTTAATCCTACTCGAAAATAATCTGAACCCGAACTAGTACCCGACCCAATTAAAACATGAACCCGAGTCATGGAAGGTTTAATAAATTTTTACATACCTTTGTAAACCCTCAATCCGATTTAATAAAATCTTTTGTTCAGCTTATATACCTTTTGTTCTCTATTACTCGTATTTAGGTTTAATAAAATCTTGATGATGCTTGATCAAATTATGAAAGGTGTAATTATATAGTTCATTTAGGCCACATCGATATTTATTAGAATTGAACTTGAACCAAAACCCGACTCAATACTAACCCAAACCCGAGTGTACCATCTTGCTAACCCATCCAAACCCGACTCAACACAAACGAACCTGAAATTGAACCCGATCTGATATTAACTCGAATTAAACCCAACCTATATCCGAAAAGGTGAACGACCCGTTATAACTTTAACTGAAATTGACCCGACCTGAATTTGAACCTAATCTGAATCTAGATTGACCCGACATAACCTGATCCTGATTTAACCCAAGACCTAATTTGACCCGACCCAAACTCGACTTGAATACCCGAATTGACAGCTCTATAACCATCTACTCCTAATTCATCCCCGGGATCAATATTTACAACGTTTATTAACAATAAATAATGATCCTCTGCATTATTAGATACGTTGCTCCGTAGTAAATAATATTAAAGCAAAATAAAATCAATGCCAGAAAATGTTACAGTTAAAAACTAACAACAAATTAGTCTTAAAACTGGAAAAGTTTAGAAATGGTGGTGCTAATATAACTCATCCTTGAGATCTTATTAAACGGAACCTTGATAAATTCGTCTCAATGTGAATCTCTTAATATCAAAATTTCAATATTTCTATAAATACAAAATTAAAGATGAACTAGAAACAAATGGTAATAAGAAGTTATGTTCTGATCAACTTTAATCAGAATTTATTTGGTAAAATCTGATCTGTTTGTACAAGAATAAGTATTTGTAAGGTAATAATCACGAGTAACCGAGTTAGCATGATGTTACACAACGGTTCTTATGATATTTTTGTTGGGTCAGGTACATATTGGATCGAGTCTAAGCTCACTTATCCCAGGTAATTAAACACAGCTCATTGTAGTCGCGATACTGAGCTGAGCTCTTTTAGCACTACTAAGCCTGTAATTTGTGAGAACTTTCGTATACCACAAATGCTAGGAATGTTTGAGAGCAAGCAGTCTCAAAAACAGTGCTACGGGTTTTTATTAAAAACGGTGTGGTGCACAGTAAGTTGCACCTGAAAACTTCTCACCATTGCAGGGAGTATAATGATACATAACTTATTCTATACTGGAGGGCAAAGCAGGGACAGAAACGAGGTTTCTAATCAGAGACTTCCCTTACTATGTAAAAATAAGATACATTGGCCTATAGGCCCTCTATAACAGCTTTGCTCTACAAAAGAAGCCTCCAGTTTTGTAGCTTCGTGCCATTTGAAAAAAAAATGTTTACAGGCACACCGTGCTTACAGAAAAATTACACAATTTGGTACAAAAGAATCGCTGGGAGAATATCATGGAAATACCTAACAAATCCGTCATAACATGCTCTTTTCCAAGACTTCCTTCATTAGTTCCTTTGGGGCTGTATTATAGGCAATACAGAAGTCAGCCAGGGCAGAAGAAACAGATCAGATGATCAGCAGAAACATAGCAAAAATATTAATCAATCAAGTGGAATTGAAGCATTCATAAAGGGTGTTGCTTAAATCTGGGATTTATTTTGTGGTAACTGCCAGAATGAAGAAAATTATCCTGCTTTCCCTTCCTCAAAAACTCATCGATGGCATAAGTTAAGGAAGCAAGTATATCCAGTTATGATCTTACCTGGCAAACCAGTGAACTTTTCATACTGTCTGAACGCTTGATTAGCAAGCATTTCTGTACCATATACAATGATGGCCCCTGATTCTTGGGCTTCTTTTAAGAGTCTGGTTAATTTTGGTGCATAAACCGCATCAAAAACAAGAGCATAGTTCTTCAAAGCTTTCTGTGGAAGAGCATACAGGAAAAGAACATGGTTCAACTTGATGGTGAATCAAAACTGATCATGAAATAACGTAAAAGGTTCACATTACTGGAGAGCATGAGACAAAGCATCATTTATGTAGAGACATTTCAGCTTATACATTGCTACTATATGAAGTGCAACCACATTTTGTCAAATTTACCCAGAGTAACAATGATTGCCAATGCTGCGATTTTAAAAATAGGAGATAAATTAAAAAACAAAAAAAAAACGATCTTTATGTCTCCTCCAAAGCTGGGTTATTGTTGAGCTTGATGTAAGAAATTACCAGGATGGTACACTAAAGATGTCAACATCACATCATACTCTTCCATCCGGTGATTCAGATTTCCAGTGATGAACCCCTCTTTTATTTTTATTTTATTTTATTGTAATACACTCAGTTACTTTATTTCAGCTTTCTGGTAAGGAATAAGTTAATAAACAATAGGCAAAGGTCTCATAAGAAATGAGTACCCAAGCACAACAGTCACTCAGTTTATACTATGGCACAGGACAAGCAAAGAATTATCCAATAGAAACTGAATTCCTAAGTCAACACTCTCAGCTTAAGTGTATCTGATATTCTGATGAGATACACAGATCAGGTATACGGCTATAATGTGGGAAGAAAAAAGAAATATATGGTGGTGGTGGTGGTTTGAGGGGGGGGGGGGGGGGGGGGGGTAGGTAGGGGTGCCTAAACATATTACGATTTTGTCAAATGTAAATGCTTTTCCCAGGCAGATAAAGGTGACATTTTTTTGCCAAAGGTAACGATTATTCTGGACAAATGAGCAGTTTGTAATATCCACATTGCAATTGTTTTGGATGAGGGCACCATCTAGAACCAATCAACTAAACCACTAATAATTACATGACGCTCTTGATTATAGTCTGGCGGTCAAATGTCTGAAACATTACCCCTACAATTGCAGAGCGACGTGAGCTGTGATACAATAAACTACCATGATTTCCAAAGAAATCATTTTGTATCCCAACATCATAGATTACCATGGTTCTCACAGAATTAAACAAACAGGGAGGGGTTTGTGTATTCCCACAGAAATTAAATTCCCAGCAGAGCATAGATTGTAAATGCTGCATTTTTTTTTGAGGAAAGTAAATGCTGCATTTAAGAATACTTGAAATCAATCAATCAATCAAAGCCTTAATCCCATAAGTGGGGTCGGCTAACATGAATCAAATTTGATTATTTTAAGAATACTTGAAATAGCATATGTAATTAAAGGGAAAATGCATAAGAAAAAGGAGAGGCCTGAACCTTAGAAATAGGTGTTTCGGATATTTTTGGTTTCATCCCAACAGATGTAGTATTTACAAGAATCATCCCCTCTTCTGGAGCAAAGTTGTCTAATTCATCAAGACTGATAGCTTTTCCTCCAACATTATTAGCTAAATCCACAGCACTTGCTGATATCAAACAACAAGAAAGCAGGAAATCCCTTTAATACAAATTTAGAGGTGTCAATATAATCTACAAGAATATACAACAAAAAAAAAAAAAGGTTGTGATAGATACATGGCATTATTTATCAGTGCAAGTGTCGCAACACAAACAGAGAGCTAGAAGAGACCTTTAGCTTCACGTCATATCAAAAACAATTCTCATTTTATCTCAATTACCAAGGATTTAAACAAAATTAAATAAATAAATAAAAATTAACAAAAGTTTACATGACATAAAATTTAATAATATTTTCATTTTCTGCAAGAAAGACGGTATCTAGTGTCTTCAACCAAAGAATGGCATATTGTTTCCTCTACATGTTTAAAGCCCACATACACATAACTAATATGCTTAGATAGTTAGATTACTAGTAAACCACTATGTTTTCTGCAGTAAGAGTACAACAACAACAAAACCAACAACAAAGCCTTAGTCACAAAATGATTTGGTGTCGGCTAACATGAATTGTCATAAGGAACTGTCCAATATAGAAAAAGGATATAACAAGATAATCAGTTGAAAGTATTTGAAAAAGGTGTGTAAAGTAAGAAAAAGAAATAGCATCCAAGTATAAATGTACAAAGTAAAAGAGAACCAAGAATAAGAGTCAAGAAAGTTTTAAAGGAGTGGTAAAAACGTGTGAATAAAAACAAAATAAAAGCTTGAGATTTTTTTTTTCCTCCTATAGTAAGAGTAATAATCATCGATTATATAGCTGAGTTGGTAAGCCAATATTTAACTTGTAATGCCGTAAAGAAAATACTTACCAAGTGTGTGATTAGCTATGACCACCTTAGCTCCTTTAGCTTTTCCACCATAGGCAAGTGCCTTTCCTGCACCACCAGCTCCAATAACAACAAAAACTTTACCTTCCAAGGGTGATCTTGGTGCAGTGCTTCCACCTTCTAGACTTGCAAAAGGAACAGTGTTTTGTTATACGATAGTGTGATGAAAGAATTCAACGAGATAATTAAAATGTAATTGATTAAAAAACCTTGCAATCCTTCTTCAATAGCTTCAATAGCTCCCACGTAATCAAAATTGTAACCCGCCAATTTCCCATCGCTTGGTCTTTTAACCAAGCAATTTACGGCTTCAATTGCCTATTAGAATTTGGGAAAAATTAGTTTCATTCAATAAACCATTAATTTGGGCATAAGGGACAAGCATGGAGTGTAAAGACTTTTGCTCACCTAATTTGACTTACTTTAAAAAGTTCAAATTAGTTCTAATAAGATATGGCTAATAAATTCAGATTAGTTGTAATAATATAAGATAAAGGCTGATATAGATTAATAGGTTCTAAAAAGGTCTAATAACACCTACAATGCCTAATACGATAAGATAAAATAAGATAAGGATTCATTAGATCAAATAAAATAATAATTCGTATAAAATAAGGGTTAATTAGTTCAGATTATACAAGTTCAGGACTAATAAGATAAGATAAAATGAGAGAAATATAGGTGGAGAGAACAATGCCTACACCAAACCAGATTTTGAAATGATGAATCTGTGTAGTCCCTCAACCATACCTACCTCCATAGAAGACGAACTTAGTAGATCATAAAAATATAACATTAACCAGACAGTTGCACATTGATAACCATGCAAAGAAAGAAGTCCAAAAGAAGAGGAAAGGAAAAAAGGAGGAGCTCGTCCACTTTGAAGCTCTTAAAGTTTCCGATCAATAACCGTGGAAATTATAGTACGAAAAAAGCTCATTCACAAAATCAAAGCAAAGAGTTGCTA
Source organism: Chenopodium album (assembly GCF_948465745.1). Lineage (NCBI taxonomy): Eukaryota > Viridiplantae > Streptophyta > Magnoliopsida > Caryophyllales > Amaranthaceae > Chenopodium > Chenopodium album. The sequence goes on from NC_137855.1 coordinate 8,823,289, forward strand.
TACCTTAGCTATGGGATCAACCTCTTCAGAACACTCAAGTGCAGCCATCTTGTGAGGTAGTGTGACACTGCACAATATGCATCATCGGATGAAAATGTAGCGTAGTATGAAATAGCAATAGAACTCTGTTTACTTGTTATCTAGGAAATATAATGATACAATAAATATGCTATTTCCAATAGCAAAAGGATGCCATAATATCACAAGCTAATTAAATGAATAAGTAACTTTACATTGACTAGCATTGACATCTGCCACTGTTACAAAATATCACAAATGGTGTGCTGAAATCTGATTGGCTAATTATGAAATTTTGTAAGAAACTGTAGGGATATAGACATCTACAAAAAAATTTCCCAAGTGTACATGAGACATGTGGGGTTAGCAGTTTTGGAACTTACATAAACTATAATGGTAGTCAATGAGTAATTTGAAAGGTAGTGGTACCTGAATCCAGCAAAATCAGTAGAAGAATATGTCTTCAAAAAGTTAGGTAAACTGTCCACCAGCAAAGGCAAATAGATTCCATCAAAGCCAACAGACTTAAATGCTGCATTATACATATGCGGACTCTTGCTATGAGCAATAGGATTCCCAATGACTCCATATACTTTAGTGTCAGGCCCTATACGTCTGAAATTATACAAATCCAAGAGATCTTTCATAGTAGGTTGGCCAGGAGCTGAAATTGCTCCTCCCTCAAGGGTACCAAAAGTAAGATAACCACCAAATTTGGCACAAAGTATCCTTGACATCAATCCTTGCTCACGCATAACAAGTCCAATCATTGGAACCTGAAAATGTAAATGTGAAATTCAATCAAATACTCAACAGTCCCACTTTTGTACAATTTTATAGTAAAAAATTACGCTTCAAATTATTTTGTACGAATCAGAAACCTTGTACTAAGGCATACCCCCCCCCCCCCCCCGGTTGCCTGCATGAAAATTGAACTTAGGGCATCATGTTAAAAGACGTAAGTTTGATCAGTGATCTCCTTCCAAATTATATGACAGATATTATCTACAATTCTACATAGATCATTGGCCTTTTTTTTTCACACCTGAGAATGTGTGAGTACTTGAAGAATACGTGCACAATCTGTAATATCTGTAGCGGTTGTTGCAATCTTTACAATGTCAGCTCCAGTTGCTTGTATCCTTGATACAAGATTTCCTATCTCTTCAACTGATGGTGTGCTTTGATAGTTATGAGAGGAGACAATAATTGCGGTCCTTGAAGGCTTCTTTCCACCAAAAGAGTCAAAGAACTCATCCGCTACCTACAAGAGGAAAATGATGAGATACCGACTTATTTTCAAAAATTCAAGTCCCATCATTTAAACACGAACAACGTAGGGTAACAAATACCCATGTTAGTTAATGAAAACCATTATACATAAATGCCATACTTGTGCAATAAAAACCTAAGATTCATTCTAATCAAATCCTATTGGTGATTGGTGAGATTTGAGTCAAGACCTAAAGGAGACACGATAGCTCTTTAATAAGCATTATATTGAAATAACCATAAACATAGTGGCATATACCATGTAAAATTGTAAAGTCAGAAAAAGTGTATAATTCCCTTTGCATATGTTTTATGTAAGATAATCACAATAGAGGTCTTCTACTTGTCCTTTGAGGTTTCAAAAGTGTATCATGGTTCTCAATGGGGTAATACAAATAAATATAAATATAAATCCATCGACCTTGTAATGTTCTCTTTACCTTATTTTGGGAGTTTACTACCTCCATTTTTTTTCTTTTTAATCTACACTTTTCTTTTTGCATTATTCACATACTCTTACCGAAGTTGTGCAATAGAAAACGTGAAAGTTGAACTAGGGGAAAAAAAAAAAAGTGAGAGTTTTATTTACTCTTATAATCTTATTAGAATTAAACCATATGAAAACACAAAGATTCAAATTAAACAATGTATTAGTAAAAATTGCAAAAATAAAATATTTGAAAATTTCACATAGAGACAAACCTATTGATAATATTTTCTTAAGAAAATTAGTCAAAATATGGTTTGAGTTTAGTCAAACCAAACCACATCATTATAATATCAAACACCTTCTTTAGGTGAAATGATAACGGCCAAATTTTGGACTACTTTTTGCTTATGAGGACAGATTAGATCATCTATCTAAAACATCGTTGTGTATCCTAGTTAAAGATGCTCAAGTCTCTTACATTATCTTTAAGACTATAGTGTTGAGAATCTTGAGATATATGAAGTACTAAACATGAAACTCCATTTTTCTCAAATAAACAATTATCACGTTTTGTTGCATACAATACTACACTTACTCAAATCAGCTAAACATACCTCCCACATCAACTTGTCAACAACATGAAAACTAATAAAATACAGGTTTAGATTTACAACAAACAAAAGACAAAGGAATAGTATAACCTTAAGCTCGACATCTATATAGTCAGCTCCTAGTTCCATGGCTCTGTACAATGCATTTCTTCGCTTGCTTTCATCACCATCATACTGACCTCCTTCCCATGCAGGTCTAAATACCACATGAATAATTATAAATGATTATGAAAAAATAGTTTATATTGTACTACCTGATTTATGAATTCGAAATTCTATTTATAATATACTATTATATTGTTTTTCCTTCGATGTTAAGAAAAAGAAAACCAAACTACACATTCAAATATGAAGTTAGAACTAATTTTTTCACTTTGCAGAAATGATACTGTCAAAGTCATATAGGTCTGCCTCATCTAAGCATGTAATTGAAATGATTCGGTTTGCACTCTCCATTATAATTGACATAGCAGGTTTCATTAATGTAAACGAAGGTGGACCCTACATAGCTTGCACACACACATCATCATTATCAAAGACTCAACCAACCATATTCAGTACTCCGTATTTGCCGATTTGTAAATGATTCCCTCTTACTTATACAAGAATAGCATTCTTTGACAATCTCAACTTTACAAGATTGCATATTGAAAATGCCACCCCTGCCCAAAGCATCATCTCACTCTATATTTCTCGAGACTCAAGAACCATATCACTATCACATTTCCAATCAAGTTTTTGACTCAAAATTCACAATGTACAATAGTTTCAATATTCAATACTCTAGTTTTCATAAGCACAAAATTCTAAATACCCAAATCATAAAACATCATACAATTAAATCATTCTTCATGAATCAACTTACACAACTCCCAAATTCATACTTTAAACCCAAAAACCAGAATTTCAGAAAATTCAATTTCGTGAAAATTCAATTTCTTCACGAAATTGAAGACACGCCCAAACAAAATTACAATCGAAGATTAGAAATTACCTGAAAGTGATCAAAGTAGGCAAAGGACTGTTTTTAATCAAAAGTTGAAGATCATGATCTGGGTTGAAATTCTTCAAAAAATCTATTCGAAGCTCAACCAAATCAGCCCCTTGTTCCTTAGCTTTGCTAACTTGAACCAACATTTGATCTGGGGTATCAGCCATAATGGGTACACATAGCAATGTCGGATTTCTTCCAATGTATTCCCCCATTTGAAGATTCTAGATTGCTAACTGACCCAAAAACACAATCATCAGCAATTTATACCCAATTAGCTCAATTATCTACCTTAAAAGAACCTAAATTGAATATACTGAAGATATAATAAACGATTAACACTACTACATTATGAAATTGATATTCGGTTATTATAAAAAGATAACATCTTTACCTCGGAAGCTGCTTCAATGGAGGAGAGAGGAAGAGGAGAAGCTCAAAATTGAAAAAGGTGAAATCTTTTTGGATTGTGAAAATTTTAGAGTATGAGGTTAGGTGAAGGTGACTGAACAAGGTTAGGTGCCGTTTTTTTTTATTTTTTTTTGTCAAAAACACAAAAATCCAATGGAACTGCAACAGTGGATGTGTTTGGTGGGAAGTCAATGGCACTTTCTCATCCCTTTCAAATGGCAATAACCTCATTAGCAGCAAAATGAATAGTGTGCTGACGATTTTGCCCTTGTCTCTTTATTTTTCCTATAAGACGCTTTTGCCCTTTTTTCTCATCAATGGCGATTGATCCTCACCTTTAATTGAATCAACAGGATGCGGAAACCCTTGATAATAGAAAGTGTAATTTTGGTGTTGGCGATTTTGGACGAGGCAGAGGAGGAAATCGCTCCTGCCGCCACCGGTCATGGTGGTGGTGGGTGGGGGTGATTATGATGTGATCACGAGTCTCATGCCGCTATCAACTCTAAAAACCCAATTGTTGACTAATCCAATTTAATTTTGGCACAACCCTATGCGAGAAGAGCATATAAAATTGTGCTCTCACATAGGTGTGCCAAAATTAATTAAGAGTATGCTAAAATCAATTTTCAGAATTGGGTTAGATTTATATAGATATAATTATATTTTCATAATGTTAAATTATAATGTTAATAAAGATAGTAACAATTAAAATTATAATTATGCATTGACAAACATAAAAATCGGTTAGTAAAAAATAAAATGGAACCAAGGGAAGTACTATACATTTTTTTTTTGGAACCAAGGGAAGTACTATACATGGTAAAAGGGTAGTGTGTTAATATTGTTAATTCAAACACGATAATACGGGGTATGGAGAAAGTATGCACCCTATTATAAATTAATAGATCTATTCATACATACTCCATTCTATAATCATCCAGTCATCCACCAATACCAATCCTTTTTTTTTTTTTTTTTACCCAGACTTATTTTTCGAATTAAGCATTGTTAATTAGGGTAAAGAGTTACAAAACCTTTTGCATGCACCCGGTTTACAATAATTTTATTGTACATCGAACATTTTACGAAAAGTGACCATTTTTTCTTATAAAAGTGACCCTTTTTTCTTATAAAAGTGACCCTTTTTTTTTACAAAAGTGACCCATATTTTTACAAAAGTGACCCTTTTTTTTTTACATAAGTGACCTATATTTTCACAAAAGTTACCCTTTTTTTACACAGAAGTGACCCTTTTTTTTTCACAAAAGTGACCTTTTTTTTCCGCAAAAACAGAGTATCAAAATCAAAAAGTTATCCTTTTCTTCTACAATTAGCAAATATTTTCCTCCATTTTCTCTCTCCTTTAATGGTGAAATCAATTATGATCTGCCCTTACCACCTTCTTCCCAACAATACAATTCAATACAATTATCCTCCATCATAGGAGTATTCACTTTCCTCAAAATTCAACCATTTTTCTTCTACAATTAGCAACTACAGTACTTCTCCCTCTACTTTCCTCCATTTTCTCTCTCCTTCAATCCTTCAATGGCGAAATCGATGGAGCATGAGAACAACAACCCCTTCGACCTCCTCAATGAAGAACTCCTCTTCATAATCCTCGATCATCTCTCCATTGACGACCACCTCGCTGTTAAATCATTTTCTCTTTCCTCAAAATCATTTTTCTCGGTGATGAAGTTGCCCAGCCCAGCTCGATTTACACTAATTTAGTGTAAACCGGGTGTTATTAAGAGTTTGTGAAAGAGTTAATAGTATGGTTTGAGTATAATTGATCAAAAGCTAGAATATTTATACAAAATTAAATCTACACTCACAAAATAAGAAACAATTTTCTTATAAATGTACTATCCTATATCCACTTACTAAACAATATCGTATTGAGCTTGCCCCACCCGGTTCACCTACATCCGGATCCGACTCGGGTTGCACATTTGACTGAATTCAGCTGAACTGAACTGAACTCAGCTGAACTGAACTGAACTGAAATGAATATTTTATAAGAGAAGGAAATTAGGAGCTGAACTAAACTGAACTGAACTGAATTTCAACGTAAGAGAACAGGCCCATAGTTGGTGAGTCTTCCAACAAGAGTTTTCTGCGTTCGGTAAGGTTTGACCTCGAGACCTCCTTTAAGCAAGGGCATCAAGTTGCTTACCACCTAAGCCAACTCATGTTGGTCCTAATTTCAGTAATTTATATACTACTATTCTTTCTTTCAAAAAAAAAAAAAAAATACTACTATTCTACTAATTATGTCAATATGGAAAATATATCAAATACTACTATACGCTACGATAACATTATTATTACACATTAGTAGCTTACGTTCATACAATAATACTTGATTTTACAAATTTGTCAAAATTATAAGTTAAATATAGCTCATGTCAATCCTTATTATGTGTTCTTTGCCAAGACTTCTCTCATAAGCTCTTTTGGGGCTGTGTAATCAAGCGAAAACAAACGTCATGAGAAAACACACAGAAAGGAAATGATATTAAGAAGTCAGAAGTGTTAGATTATATTAAGAGGTTGTATATATATATATATATATATATATATATATATATATATATATATATATATATATATATATATATATATATATATATATGTGTGTGTGTGTATATATATGTATATTTTACCTGTCAAACCAGTGAACTTTTCAAATTGTATGAAAGCTTGATTAATGAACATTTCTGTTCCATAAACAATAGTAGCTCCTGAATTTTGAGCTTCTCTCAATAGTTTGGTTAGTTTTGGGGTATAAACTGCATCGAATACAAGGGAGTAGTGCTTTAGAGCTTTCTGCAAAAGACACGCAAATTTAATTCACATATGGGGTATAATGAAAATAAAGTTAGTGCAAACTAATACAAATTTGAATGCATGTATTCCTAATCGATGTTGAATTGAACAAAACCCTTAAAAAAAAAAAAAAAAAAAAAGCATGTGCATGTATATCTACTAGTCTACTACTACTATTTCATTACAATTAATACTCTTGAGAACGAAAAGGAAAATAATTTAATAAGAGGATCATATCCTTAAAATGCTTAATTTATTATCTATGACATTAAGCTCATCAATACCGAATAGTTACCATGCCACTAGACTAATCAATGCTTGATAGCTAATGCGACATAAGGTTTGGATTATGCGTGTCTCAAATTTCTCAATTTATATTTCCTCTATTTCTATATAATATACCCATCAGACAAGTTTGATGAAAGACGTTAAACTTTATCAACTTTTTTGATCACATAGCAGTATAGTTTGGTAAGTAAATTTCAATTTCATGAAATACTTTCATGAATAAGAATACTATTTTGTATGAGGAAGCAACAAGGTATATAATTACCTAAAATATAAATTATGGTAAGATCATTATTGACGATAAAGAGTCAAGTATAGTAAGGTATCTTATTTAGGTGTGAAGGTATTAGGAAAGATGGTTACCTTAGAAATAACCATCTTATTAATATCTGGTTGCATTCCAACAGGTGTAGCATTTGCCAAAATCATGCCCTCTTCCGGAGCGAATTCATCTAATTCAGCAAATTTGATAACTTTTCCACCAACCTTACTTGCTAAATCCACAGCTTTTTCTGATATATAAATCAATTAATAAACAATAATCTTTTAGCACGACTAAGGGTTTATCCATATATATAATGAAAAATAGAAATGTAATTGATGAGCTAAATAAACAGAGAAAATTCAAGTTTACCAGTTTACAATAAACCACTAGTGTGTACCCCGGGCGATGCCCCAGGTCGCTAGTTTGCGTACTTCTTGCTTTAATTTAACAATTATGTTCGACTATTTGTATAATTAGTGTCACCTTTTTTTTTTACTTTTTTTTTTACTTTTTTTTTTTTACATCATATGTATTTATATTTTAATCTTGTGAAAAATAAATGAATTATATTGCGGTATTATTACCTCTAATTTAATTAATAAGTGAAAGGAATATTATAATATTATGTGAAACTTGAAACATTAATAATAGTTGGTTGAGATAGTAAAAGTATTACTTATATATATCGGAGGTTATGGGTTCGAATCTTGTTGAAAGCATATTTTATTTTGTTAAATGAAGTGGCTAGCTTACGTGGTGCATATACTTATGATGATGACGTGGCATTGTGACATAGACACAAATACTTTGAAGAGTGCCACGTGGCACCGTTCCTTTAAAAGGAACGCCTTTTAATATATAGTATAGATTGTATCAAACATGTACTAAATTATTGTACTTTACCAGTTTACCATGTTTATGGACGCTAAATAAATGCCAATTAAATTATTTAAACAACTCATTCCTAGCTATAACAATCAATCATAATTTAATACTGGTACTTCGTAGTAGCTGATCAAACAAACAAATTCAAGTAAACCAATCAACGACTCATTTTAAAATGCCAATATGTTTATAGCAAAACTACCTATAATGCAATCAGTTACGATTACTCTTGCGCCTTTAGACTTTCCTCCATAGGCGAGTGCCTTTCCCGCACCTCCAGCTCCAACGACAACCATGACTTTATCGACCAATGGTGATTCCAGCGCTGAGCTTCCATCACTCATGCCTACGACATACAAATTTCAAATAATGCAATTCATGGTATTGCAGCTAAAAAGATACTAAAAAATGATTCGAGAAGCCAAGAAGGTTATGTACAATTGTACATGTATAACAAATACGAGTAATCACTTAATATATATGTACAACATGTATGTGTTTAATTATCAAACAAACCTCGTAATCCTTCTTCAATAGCTGCAACGGCTCCCATGTAGTCAATGTTATAGCCTATTAGTTTCCCATCAGACGGTCTTCTAATCATGCAACTTATCGCACCAATTTCCTTCAAGATTATATTATATAAGTTTATAATATAATGTGATATAAATTGACAAGGGTTTTTGGAACACGGAATTGAAGAATTTGTTGTATTCTAAAGTGCTAATGAAAGAGTAAGCTAAGAGAATTTTATATGCACCTTCGCAATTGGATGGACCTCGTCACAACATTTAAGTCCCGCAATCTTGTGAGGAATTGTGAAGCTGCACACGAATGTCATGGGCTTAGTATACTCAGAAAATGACACGAATGTCATTTGCTTAACTAGCTAGTAATTAGACAGCTAAAGATACATACACTTACTGTGATGATTATAATAAGGGTCTGTTCTATTCACCTTATTTTCACTTATATCAGGTTTAATAAGTTCAGATTAGTTAAGATAAGTTCAAGTCAAGAAAAGTAAGTTCTAATAAGAGTTGTCCAACTTTAAATTACAACTAAAATAAGTTTTAATAAGTTCAGATAAGTTTAGTTAGGTTCAGATAAATTCAGTTAAGTTCAGAAAAGTGAAAATCAGGTGGATAGAATCGTTATGGTATTAGCTTAATAGTCCAATATATGTACCTGTATCCAACGAAGTCAGGAGATGAATAAGTCTCTAGAAAGTCAGAAACACTGTCCACCAGCAAAGGCAAATAAACGCCATTGAAACCAACAGATTTGAATGCCGCGTTGTATAGATGAGGACTCTTGCTGTGAGATATAGGATTTCCTAGCACACCATGAACTTTGGTATCAGCCCGTATTTGCCTGAAATTGTACAAGTCCAAGAGGTCTTTTGTAGTGGGTTGTCCAAGGTCTGAAACTGATTCTCTACCCTCAAGGGTTGCATATGTAAGGAATCCTCCAAATTTCGCGCTAAGTACCCTTGACATTAGTCCTTTCTCACCCATAACAACTCCAATCATTGGAACCTGAGAATGTAACACAAGCATTTAGCTAATCACTAAGGGTTAGTTCAATTCGTTATCATTTTTTTGTTTCCATATTTCACCACAAAAAGTATTTTTCATTACTTTGTTGTCAATTTTAAAAATTAACATGATTATTGTAGGAAAAAATTACTTATCTTTTGTTCATGATTCTATTTAAATTTTATGACTTTCAAATTTATAAAACCAAAAACTGAAAACTAACAATGATGTCAAACGAGCCTTAACTTTTAATTGTCACCTGATTTTGATTTGGTCATTTGTAATAGTGAATTGAAAATGATTACAAATTTCACTAAATATAACATGTGTATTACCTATTGAAAATGATTTTAATGCAATTTGTTTTCATACGTAAAAGATAACACGACCTTTGAATTGTTGTACACACCTGAGAATAAGTAAGCAATTGCATAATACGTGCATTATCTGTAATGTCTAAAGCAGTTGTAGCAATTTTTACTATATCAGCTCCAACAGCTTGTATACTTGCCAAAAGTCCTCCTAATTCCTCAAGGGATGGGGTGTTTACGAAGTTATGAGAAGAAACTATAATGGTGGTCTTAGTAAGCTCCTTTTCATCATCGTCAATGGACTTGAAAAACTCATCTGCAACCTAAAAGAACCAAAAATGAGTAAACCTCAATAACTTGTTTAGCCAAAATAAATATACGTGTTTGATTGCAAAATTTTCCTACATAGATCCTTTCGGACAAATTTTCCTTTTATTTATTTCAATTTGTATCCAGTAATAATAACCACATCTTTGCAATTCTCTTAATTTCTCATACACTATTGTATACGTCCACATTAGAAAAAAAGAAAACAATACAACTTTTTTTATTTTATTACGAGTATTAATTTTAATTATCAGTATGGAGTATATAACTAGATTTAGTAAGGGCAAAAAAGTACCTTAAACTCAACATCGATGTAATCGGCTCCTAGTTCCATTGCTTTATGCAATGCACTTTGGCGCATACCTTCATCACCATCGTATTGACCTCCCTTCCCATGTTGGTCTAGAAACCAATTAAACAACTATATTATCATATGTGTATATTATTCCTGTCCCATTTTCCAATTAAAAAGGTTTAAAAAGTCCTTTTCATTTAATACTCCTTATCTTTTTAAAGATTGTTAAAAAAAAATCTTTATTAATTTTCCTCCATTTATTTGGTAAAGGTGCCAGAATTTATAATTCTTTTACAGTAACTTTTAAACAATTTTGTACTCGTACTATGCAGTATACAGTTCAATTTTTAATCATCATTCTCTCGATATCTGTATTTTTCTTAATTACTCTCTAATTTTAAATGAAACAACAAATAAGATACGGAGTAGAAGGGATATATTTACTCAGATGCAATTAATTAACATCCAATTCAATCCTCAATAACAATTAGACTAGCTGACTAGGTACGTCTTAGCAAGTCAATCTTTCCCTATATATGTTTAATTTGTGTTAATTAAATTGATCAATACAAACAAAATAGGTCAATATTAATATTGGCTTAGAACTTCGATGCAACAGTTCATTATGGCAGCTTCAATTACGGAATGTATATAATCTATATATAGTAAGTGGCCTTAGCTTAATATATTCAATTTGCGCAACTTGTTCCATTCATATATTATCATTATTATTATTATTATCGATCTTATGTTATAATAAAAGTAAGACAATTTATTAGAAAATCTACAGAATTCATGACAAAAAGATATTATTATATATATTTTTTTTTATATTAGAGAGTCATAAGAGCGGATGATGAGCCAGGATCTCTCACGAGGATAGCTCTTACTAATTGAGCTATCCCTCACTCTCAAAGGGTATGTAATTAACTAATTATGGATATTAAGTTCAATGTAGTTGTTATATATAATTTGTAAATTGTCAATTTATCAAGTTTTAATTTTATGTTTGGATAGTTGTACTTAGTTCAAAGTGAAAAAAAGATGTCAATATACAAGAGGCAGAAAAAGAGTTGCAAAAATAATTAAGTACCTGAAAGTGACCAAAGTGGGCAAACAAGTATGTTTTAGTAAAGCTTCAAGATCATAATGTAGATTGAAGTTGTTCAAACAATCTAACCGAAGTTCAACCAAGTCGGCTCCTTGCTTCTTGGCTTCCCTTACTTGAACCAGCATTCCATCGACTGTTTTAGCCAAAATCGACGTACAAATTAACGTCGAGTTTCTCCTTACATTTTCTCCTACACCAACTTCCAAGGGAGTTTCCTAGAAAAACATATATGCAAACAATGAATGTGTAAGTAAGTCTACCAAAATGATGAAAGAAGTGCTAGTAAAAAACAATGTGTGTGTATGTGTGAGCGCATGTGCACGACGCATGGAGGAGATACCCAGTTCCAGTAGCCGGAAGTAAGAATCATTGTAGGGCAAAAATGGAGGAGGATAGACAAAGAAGTGATGAGTTGATTAGAGGCTTGTTTAATGTGTGTATCAACTTGGCAAAATTAGTTAATTAATATAGTACTCCCTTTGTATGCCATAATGTATTGTTATGTTTATTTCTAATCTTTCTATTACCCAGTAATATCTTATAATTATACTAAACAATAACTTTACTATATATCTTTCCATACTCCCTTCGTATTTTTTTTAAACATTACACTTTGAACAACTACGCATGTCGAGACATGACTTTGACTTTGGGCCTATTCTGATTTACTGAACTGAGCTGAACTGATTGGAACTGAACTGAACTGAACTGAACTGAGCTGAAATGAATCGTTTATGAGAGAAGGAAATTAGGAACTGAACTGAACTTAATTGATTGGAGCTAAAGTGAACTAAACTGAAATTAAGCTGAAGAGAACAGGCCCTAATACTTATTAAAACACAGAAGGAGTACAATATACTCCAATAATTGCCAAATTTCATACTACTTTTACTTTTAAGTTTCATTCAATGCATATTTGATTTATCTTTTTTTAAAAAATACACTTTTTATTTTTTTTTTCATTTCACTAAATTTCTATTAAAAACAAAATAAACATTATATTATGAGACAATGGAAGTACCAAGTACGACGTATATGTTTTCGAGCGGGCGGCATAACGTAAGGCAGATGAGTATTGTTACTTTGTTAGTGTGCTGAATCAGTAGTACGTGATTGTGAAACGTTAAGCAAATTATTGAGCTATAAGCCAACCACGGCCAAGCTAAGGGGAAAAATAGGTGTAGCCTGGACCAAATATAGGACAAGTTCATATTTATATTGTTGATTAATGTAAATTTGTATATGTAACAATTAGTGAAAAACGTGTTTGATAATTGATCCCTAAAGTTTGCAGGAATCACTACCTTTTTTGCACATTATTTTGTTTGTTTCTCAACTTTTCTTTACCTATGAACTAACTTTACTTTGTTTCTATAGTACTACGTAATTAAAGGTAATGGATTGATGATAAGTTACTTGTGTTTTGTACCATTTTATGTAATGATCAGTTGATAACTGATGAGAAGTACAGTTTTTTGTCAAAACTTTTAGAGTATGATTGTGGAGAAATAAAAAGGAAATGGGCATTTCTATTAGATTCAGATCTTATTAGGTGAACTAAACATAGCCGTAGTGTGTAGTCAATAGTCATGTCATGGAAGTGAATAGAGGGAGGGGCGGGCCATTTGATGAGATTGTCTTAATTAGATGCAGTTTATTGCAGTGGTTAACAAAAAGCAAGATATTAAAGTTGTTTCCATCTGTAATTGTAATGCTTATAAGTTACAACTTCAATGACCAATTCTAATTAATTAAGTGTTGTTATACACATGTGTTATTCTAAACACAAAATCTTATATGTGGCTGACCACACAGTGTGGCCATCAATCATGAGGGTTATTCTTAGTGTTTTGGGTTATTCGTTTAATTTTTACAGGGGTTACTTCGTTAGTGTTATGAAAGTTACTTAGGGGGTACTTGCTTAGTATTACAAGGGTTACCAGATTACTGTTATAGGAGTTACTTTGTTCTTTTACAAGTGGTTAATGCAAGCAATAATGTATCTTCCCATATTAACTTTCCCACAAAACCATTCAACTATATATGTCTACTTTATTACGAAGTACAGTATTATGAATTTGCTTCATGGTTAGATGATGGCGAAGGTGACAGTAGTCATGATAAAAGTCAATGGAGGATGGGTCCCAAACTCTCAATTGAGTTATAGAAGTAGTTTTCGTAATTACAATGGTTTAATGACTATGTCCCTCGTACAGTGTCTAACATTAATCACCCATATTAATTAATCAATTTTTTTGATAGCTTTTAATCTATAATCTATTACTAAAACAAAACATTGTTGACGACTGACGTCATGAATTTATAAAATGTCTTATGTGTCAAGCTCTCAATAAAAAATTTCCCTCCGATAAGTTTAGGTTATGTGATACTCTGTATGGTTATTTTATTTGACTATATTTTAACTTTATTTATACACTAAGATAAAAGTTAATCGTATATGTACACTAACATGTTTTTTTTTTTTTTTTTTTTTTTGTGACTGGTCAACTTGGTGTATTGTTGTTCTTTGAAGTTATGATTGGGTGAATTTGTGAGAAATTAATTAAATTGGTGGCACTAAAAGCATTGTAAGTGAAAATAAAGTTAATAAGGAGTACCAAATAGCTGTTTATACCCAGCTAGTTAAATCAGTTAACACAATCAATGATATAAATCAAGTATTAGCTAATTAACAAATAGGGCATAGTATAAGAAAAATTCAAAAGGAACAAATCAAATTGAAAATATGTCAATCGTCATTAGTTGAACTTTGCTCTTAAATAAAAGAACTAACCTTTTGAAGGCAAAAGGGAACAATTTATGTGAAGCAAAACTTCATGAGAATAGAGAGACAACGGGTTACCATAACTTACTCAACTTCGCCTAAAAGTTGTAGTTTAAATAATCGAAACTTTGAAATTTTGCAGTTTGAGTACCCAAAATTGCTTTATGCTAAAGACAAGTACAAAGTATATACTTTTTTTTTTTTATTATTATTATTATTTTATTTTATTTTTATATACTTGCAACACATTTTCTTGACTCGTCATTTAACAGCGCAATTAAGAACAACAAACGAACGAATTAAGCCATAAAAATTTGAATTGTAAGAACTATCAGAGGTAAAGTTATTTCAATTAATTTGTCTATTTATCTAGTCTAATATATTTCTTAATGTATATGTAAAAGTGGTTGCAAGAATAAAAATGGAGAAGTATTATAATTTAATCAACATATAATACTCCGTAATATACATGTTGTCAACAACACAATAGTTTATCTTCCTCAGATAATCAGTTTTTCCATAGAATCCAAAATCAATCAACAACTTTAGGGTTCATCCTCAAATTAGATCAAAACCCACCAAAAACATCATTTGGGGCTTGATTATTATCAATTAGTTGTAGTTCAAAGCCTCATTAATTTTCAGTCTCCTAGCTTAACCTAAACAATACTTCGTATTTGTTAATTAGCAACCTTCACCTAAATCCTGATCAAATTTTTTCGAACCTTCAATACCAACCGGCATGTCAATGAAACCCGTTTGGCTGTTCGACATAAAGTCTTGGAACCTCCTGAACTAGTTTCCCCTGCACAAGTGCGGCTTGGCAAAAGATCATTAAATCCAGAATCCTTCACAGCTTCAGTAAGATTCACAGCCTACATTATAAATCCAGTACCCACATCAAGTAGCAGAAAATCATAATAATAAATACCAGTGCTTTTGCTGCAATCTAAAATTTTGATTTAATTAGAATTCGAAAAAGTTACCCCATCAAAAGGTTGAATCGCATTATCTTCAATGCCATGCAAGTAATCTGGAAGGCAGATTTTATTGATCTCAGAAGTCATTTCATGAAAATTGGAATCAAAACAGAGAAAATATCTTATGACAGTGAAAGGCTCTAAAAATAGATTTATCAAGTACCCGAGTATGCAAGGTCCTTAAATATCAATAGACTCCGAGGCATCAGCAATAGAGAAAAGTTACTCTGGCAGTTCAATGGTACTGTGGATTGTTCAGAATTTTGTGGAATAGCTTCGGATTCAGCTGTACCACCGCATTCAGATAATTTTAGATGAGGAGTAAAATTCATTACCACAGGTGACTCAAGAGACAAGATTGATGCAGCTGGAAAGTAAGCTGGTCCATCTTGATGAGGCTGCATGATAGTGACAAATTAAGTCAATCTAAACTACTAAAGCTTACATAGTGCATTTTTAGGCTTTCCTATGACTGACAAATAACATATCAAAGCAGTTAAAAAAAACGGTGTAAACAAAAAAGATACACTTTTAAAGTGACACTAAGGTTTATCAAGGGGGTATACATTAAGAGTCATTATGCTTAGCCCATCATTATTTCTGCAATTACTAACCTACCCCATGTATACCCGCTCCAAATCTCAAGCTACCACCCACACAGGTTCACTGCTCTCTGATTGGCTCCGACAGCCAGCCCAAACACCCACCCTACCACCTGACCCACTACCCCAGTTCAACCACCAGTTATGTTCTTTAACCCAGTTCAACCTCCAATTATGTTCTTTAACCCAGTGGAGTGTGTTTTGTTTTGTTGCAAGTGTTCAGGAGGCAGTCGTTGATATAGGAGTAGGCAGCCAACTTCCATTTACATCAGCGGCAGTGGTGGTGGATAAGGTGAAGAGAAGTGGGTGGAACTTGGAAGGAGAAGATGAAGGTTAGTAATTAGCTAGAGGTCTAGAGGGTAGGTTAGTAAAATGAAAAAATGTGGGTTAGCCATTAGAAGAGCAATTAGGGCACGTAATGGAATATGATTAGCCAAGGGTTCACTTTAGAAACTAAAAGTTTTTTGTTTCCACCATATGGAATTTTCAAAACTACGAGGCCACCTTGCAGAATTTCACAGAAAAGCAAGTTTCACAGAGTTGAAAATGTCAAAAAAAATTCAAGGTAGTAAAAGGAGATGAAACAGCGAAAATCGGCAGAAGAAAATATAGACTCGGGTTCGAACCATTATGCCTTGATCAGGCTGGTATTCATTTATGAGAACATGATTAGGGGCGGCAGGGAAAATTCCAAGCTCTTCATGTATCCTTTGTGTTATCTTGGTCAGCCAAGGAGGCACTGTAAAAGTATAAGAGGAGCAGTCATATTTTATAAGGCCTAATAAAATTTCCAAAATTTGAATTTATACTACTAGAAGCTGGAGCAAGGGAAAGCAAGATGAATATCAGACATTAATATAATCTCAGCTTATTCCATAAAAAGTGACTAGTATTTATCATAGAAATCATACTTTGTGACTCGCAAGTCACAAGGATAAGCGACCACCACTTGCAAAATTCATGCATTTTGTTCTAAAAACAGATTTAATGAATCTTCACTCAATAACTAGGTGAAAATAAAAACAAAAAAATGAATATTAACTCACTAACTAGGTGCAAGAGTTCAATTTTTTGTTTTGCAGCTTTAAATGGTCTAAAAGATGAATATGGGCCAGGAGTTGGACCTTGATATAATATGAATTGCAAGTAAAATGGTTCCAAACCCAAAAGTGAAATGCATATGACTTACAGTCTTGACTAATAAGACCCTTCTCATGAACTACACCCCCTGTAGAAGAAGATCAACAAAACAGATTTAGCAACCATATCATGTTGTGCAAGAGCGCAAGTGTGCATCATATGTGCAAGATGCTATCTTTCAGTACCCCAATTCTGTAACCTCCGATTTTTAAGTGTTTTCCACTTTGAAATAGGTGCTTGATAGATCTATGAACACAAGGAGAAGGAAAAAGTTAAATGTGTACCCAATGTTAACAAAACATTATATTAAAAAGTAACAAAGAAAATGGAAATATTACATGATTTAAAAGCTGTGTTTGTTCAGAATCATTAATGAATTCAGGGATGTATATCACTGTGGGAACAGAGCCAACTACATAGCCATGCAACTTCTCATCCATTTCCATTGCTGCTCACCAGAAAAAACGCTAATACAATCAGTCTAAATAAAAGCAAATAACACAAAATAACATGAATATCTACAACGAAAACCAACAAGCCAAAGTTACTCTTGCAGTCTACTTTATCATACAAATCGGCTGCCTACCTAAAGTGTATCACCCCCCCCCCCCCTCCCTCCCCTTTCTGCTGCTGGCTAATACGAAAAGGGCATTGTAGACTTGTACTAGTATTTACTCCCTCCGTCCCAAAAAGAACGACCCATTTGGGTTGATTACGCGGGTATTAAGGAAGTTAAGTAAAAAGAAGTAAAAGTATTTGGAAAGATAAATTTACATGGGGTTTGTAAAAAAAATAGAGAGAGAAAGTAATAAAATAACATGGAAAATCAAATTTTTATACGGGGAAGCTAATTTTGCACAAATATTGTAGCAAATTGGTGGGTATTTTAATGCAAATGGGTCATTCTTTTTGGGACAAAGTTTTGGCCAAATGGATCGTTCTTTTTGGGACGGAGGGAGTATCTATTATCTTGGGGGTAGGGAGGACTTGATGTTCAGGTGGCAAAATGCATAAGCAGACATAAATAATGAAGGGGATAAGAGATGAGCAACAATTTTATAGATTTTACGCCGCTACAATCAAGTAACAGAAGCTCCTCCAATAACTCTTTGAACATGTATAATAGGCTCAACTCATGTCACATGACATGAATATACCAAATTATTGTCTTTATAGGCTCAAGTTACTCTATCATTCAAAAAATAAACACCTAATGTAAAGCTTGAATTACCAACACCACAGCACTCTCTATACAAAAGTACAAGAACGTACCAATTGTGGGTTCTTCAATTACCTTAATTTAAACAAGTAACCTATCATTACAATCACTCATGTTCAATTCTGACTGAAGAGGATTCAAAAAACTGTTCATTGTTATTCATCAATGATCCCATGATAAACTACCAGTATTTTGAAGATGACCCAGCAGCCAAAATCACAAATTTACCATGAACAGTACATAAAAAAACCATTAAAAGATACCTAAAAGATTGAAAATTTACTAATCTTTCAGTCAAGCAATTCATCAAACAGGTGGCATGCCAGAGTTTTAGTAACACCAAACTCAGCAAAATTTTTAAAATTGTGGGAGTTTGCCACATGGTTAGAAGGGATACCATACAAATGGGGTTTGAATGAGCACAATTTGTTGCAGATTTATTTGTTTAATTTAAGATTATTGGGACATTTTATTTAATAAATTACAAGTAAAGGAAGAGTTTTGGAACTCACCAAGTCACCAGGCGATCGAAGTAAGCAACGATGAATCTCCGTTAGCAATCACACCGGAAAAAGTAAGGAGGTGTACAAGAAAATTGCCCAAGTAAACAGAAAGTAGGAAAGTATGTTTACCCTTCATTCTATCTAACTTGAAATTTGGGTTTTATTTTTTATTTTTTTATTTTCTTATTTTGATTTGGGGGTTTGGTGTTCTTGAATCGATTTATTAGATGGCTTGAATAAATTGGTTTACGATTCTTCATTAAATCAATTTGGAGGTTTAGGGTTACAATTGATTTTTAATTTACATGCTTGAGCACGAGACACATTGGCATGACACGTGAGCTTACACACTCATCTTACGTAGTATACTAGTATTTGCTTTGTTATGGCTAAAACATGTCATCGTTAGAATCATCATGCATCATATGTTGATGAGGAATTTTAAAGGGAGGAAAGTTAGACATTTGTAAATGCATAACATTGATTAAAATATTTTTAAAACACATGATAGAGAGAGAAAAGAGGAGAGAGATAGGAAGAGAGAGGTCTGTAGGTGGACCGCACCTAATTTTTGGTCGGATTGTATCACGTGATGGGGGACCACATGTTGATTGTTCCACTGAAAGTTTATTTGGTACCATTGAATCCTCAGTGGTACTATTTATGTATAAATTTTGTACAACTGAATGCGCATATAATACCATTATGTGCATATATAGTATCCCTATATATTCAGTGGGACCATTTGATCATCCGATGATACCAAAATGTGCATTCGTTTGTACATATGTATAATTACATGAATACCCCTTGTTATGCATTTGTAAATGCCTAACTTTCCTCCATTTCAAGTTCCTCATATGTTGATTATACTTCTTGTCGACCTTTTGCTAAAGATTTTGCTAATGAATTCTTGCTTTAGAAAAACAAATTAAATTCATTTCATAAAACATAATAGTTCTTCCTTCATCCCTTTTGCTTGTCCAATTTGAGTGGAGGCACTACATTAATTTATGGTTAGAAAGAGATGTTGAGAGGAAAACATGGTTATCTTAACAATTTGCAATACAAAGCAAGTTCACTATAGTAGTTGTATGAGTAATTTTATGTTCCTTTAGTGTGTTACTCCTGGTAAAAAATATACATTATAAAAACAAGTTCATAGCAATGATAAAAATTATATAAAAAAAAGGACAAAAATTAAGAGACGGAGAGTCAATACTTTCACCATCTTCAAACATAGGTCACTTTTACTTCACTACATATTATTTTTATTTTATGTTCATCTTTAAACTCTTAGGAGGTGTTTAATTCGTAGATTTTAAGTATGAAATTGGAATGAGTAAAACTCATATCTAATGTTTCCCTACTTTATAAAAATGGAAAAAAAATACTCTTATAAATAGTGTGGACCATTTTACCCTTAAAAATGTTAATTTATATTTTTGCCCTTATTTCATAAACTGATACATTTGAGTCTTTGACCATTCCTTTCTTTCCTTTGTGTATTTCTGCCTAAGATTTCATCTTCTCCTCTCAAGGCTCAATGATATTTTTTCATTCCTTTTCCTTCTTTAATATCCAACTCCTCAGTTCCATGTTGTTTAAGAAAAATCTAACTTTTAAACTCAAACCCACAAGGTTTGGGGTTAAGAAACTCAAGAGGAAAGGTAGGTATGTCTCATACTACACCTAGGGCCCGTTCTCATTGACTGAACTCAGCTGAACTGAACTGAACTAAACTAAACTAAACTGAGCTGAGCTGAACTGAACTAAACTGAACTAAGCTGAACTGAAATGAATATTTTATAAGAGAAGGAAATTTGGAGCTGAACTGAGCTGAAATGAATATTTTATAAGAGAAGGAAATTAGGAGTTGAACTAAACTGAAGTGAAGTGAACTGAGCTGAACTGAAATGAATATTTTATAAGAAAAGGAAATTAGGAGCTGAACTGAATTGAACTGAACTGAGCTGAGCTGAACTGAATTGAACTGAGCTGAACTGAGCTGAGTTGAACTGAACTTAAACGTAAGAGAACATGCCCTAAGTGTCAAATAAAAATAAAAAAGCCATTCCTAAACAACCAAACACAATGTATTAAGAATCAAATTCTAACTCCACACCACCCTAATTTCATTCCAAATTTCAAACCCATACCACTTTGTGAATCAAACGCCTATACATCTAACTCACATGTCTTCAATAATTGAGTACTCCCTCCGTTTTTAAATACTTGCACCATTTCTCAATGCGCGGAGTTTTAAGAGAAATTGGAGAAAGTAATAAAATAGGGAGGTAGTGGGGTTGGTGGAAGAATAAAAAATTGTAGAAAGTAAAATAGAGGAGAGAGAATATATGTTGGTTCCACTAGGTGAGAGAAATTGATTAAATATTGTAAAAGCTTTCCAAATGAGAAAATGGATCAAGTATTTAAAAACAGCCGCAAATGGAAAGTGGGGCAAGTATTAATAACGGAGGGAGTATATATATAAAGCACAATTGAGCCTTTAAGTTTGAGACATATTTACAGCTTGTTTGGATACAGTTTTAGGAGGGAATGGGAGAGAAGGGGTAAGGAGGGGAGGGAAGAGAAAAGGAGGGGAGGAGGAAAAATTCACCTCCCTTGTTTGGATAGAGGAGAAAAGAGAGGGGTGGGAGGGAAATCAATCTCAAGCAACATCGTATTCCTTCTCTACATTCAACAATCAAACTTCAATTCACAATCAAACCAAAATCCCTTGATTTTCTTGTTCTTCTGAATTATCTTCCTTGATCAACACATGATTCCTTCATCTTCGGTTCAATCATGGCGAATTATCCAGTTTGTAAACTTTAGAAATTTTCTACTTTGGAATAATTGAATGAGAATCAAATAGCCTAGCGAAAGAGACAGAGAAAGAGCTTACTCGAATTTGGAAGTCATTGATTACGATTACATTATCAATGGTGAATTGGTGGTGGTTGAATAGTGAAATTACAGGGCGTTTGGCAAATGGGATTGGGAATTTGGGGAATATAGGGTGGGAATGGGAATTAATAGGTGGGAATTAATAAAATAATCTCAATCCCTTGTTTGATATATTTTGGAAATAAGATTGAGAACTTTTAAATCCTATGTTTGGTATGTGGGAATAATAGAGGGATTAAAAGAAAAATTTACAAGATTGCCCTTATTATCATGTTGCATCTTAAAACAGGGGTAGGGTATATATATGCCACAAAACAGGGGTAATATTGTCTTTTAACAATTTAGTGAATTCCCCCCAAATTATTAACTCCTCCCCCAAGTAATAAAATGTAGGGAATACAACCTAAATATTCCCCATCCCATTCCCATGTTTTTTTTTAATTCCCACCAACCAAACATGGGTTTACAAAGATTAGGGATTATTATTTCCATTCCCACCCCCTATTCCCATTTACTAAACACCCCCTTAGGGTTACGAAATTGGGGGAAATTTTCGTAAGAATTCCAATTTCCCCCAATTTAAGGAGAGAGAAAATTTATGTATTTAAAAAAAAAAATCAGTTTGTATATTTTATTTTCCTTTAAATCTGCTTTGTATAATTGTATTTTTCTTCCAAATCTTTACTATTTTGGAAAGATTTTATTCCTAAGCAATTATTGAAATATTTTCTCCCCAAACCCTTTCCTTCCATTTACTTTCCCTCCATACTTTACTACCCAAACAGAGGAAATTGTATCTCTCCCTTTCATTTCTCTTCCTTTTCCCCCAAATCTTTCTATCCAAACAAGCTGTTAAAGTCCTTGGCACTCTTTCAAAATGATCACATCTCGGAAGAATACAATAACATGTTCCATCTTGAAATACTCAGTATAATCCTTAGCTCAACAAAAATCAAGACAAATATATAAATTACAAGTACTACGTATATGATATAAATAATCATAAAATGGTATAGATACCTTATTAGTACACGTTTAGCTGATTTGCTTCCTTTCTTAAACACTACAATTTACACATTACTATGGCCCGTGAATATAAACCATGTTTGATCATTACTCTAATGGCTTTACAACATACACAGTTAAGAGCTAAACAATTGAAATAATTGAGGATCAAGCATTTGAACTAAAAAGAAAAAACAGAGCACCCTGTACAAACCAAACTAAAAAAGAATTAGACACAAGCACAAGGCTGTTTATGGTTGTTTCGACATATCCTCTAGATTCGCTTCTAAGCACATTCAAACCGGAATAAGACTTCAATTCCACTTGTAAGCATCTTTTATCATCAACCTTCAATAATCCCAAGATAATAAGTTAGCCTACCAATTACCTGTCTTGACACCGGAGAACTGATATTTCAAAGGTTCACCCTGTCGTATACATCCTCTTGTGGGTTGAGTGCAATTGACAAATAGCCTTATGTTTATCACGGCCTATACGGCGGCACCTGACTTCCAACTGAACAACAAACAAAATGTCAAGAGATTATAATAAAATGAGTTGCAAAAGCTTATGAATATATGACAAATTTACATCAAAGGCTTTGAACTAACATCAAAGATTATTGTATAAAAGTTCAGAATTATACCAAAATATCCAGGTGTAGGAATAACATTAGAGCTGATTCCAGTAGTAGGCCAAAATTGTCCGGGTGCAGGAGTTCCATCAGGATAGCTTCCAGCAGTAGGCCTAAACTGTCCAGGTATACTGCCAGAACCAATTCCAGCGGCAGGCCTAAACTGTCCAGGTGTACTGCCACAACCAATTCCAGCGGCAGGCCATTGTCCAGGTGTAGGAGTACTGCCAGGGCCGATTCCTGCAGCAGGTCTAAATTGTACAGGTGCATGAGTATCACCAGGACCGAATCCAGCATAAGGTCTAAACTGTCCATGTGCAGCAGTAATGCCAGGGCCGATTCCAGCAGTAGGTCTAAACTGTGGTGCAGGAGTATCACTGGGGCAAATTCCAGCAGTAGGTCTAAACTCACCTGTTCCCCAACAGGGAGTGACACCATAGCTGCTACTAGGGCCACCAAAATGGGAACTTGGCCCATTTACAGCAGGTATTTGTCCAGGATGAAATGCAGTACGTCCATTGAGTCCATCATGGGCTACATGTCCAAATGTATAAGGTCTATGTTGCCCCCATGGTTGCAGACTTGGCAGTGGAGGGTTCATGGATGTTTTGGGATAATTGGGTGGTGGATTAGGAGACTCGAGAGTTTGTGGTCTAAGGTGCTTTGCTTGTTGTGGCAGCACTGAGGAAGAGGAGGGGCTAGAATAGTACTTCTCACCACACGACTCTGCTACAATTTCAGAAAAGGCTGGGGAGAGAATTTTTTCGGCCTTTTTTACCACCTGAGTTGAATTGTTTTCTACTATATCCTTTTCAATTTTTTCAGAAGAGGTATTCTTAAGATCCTCTTTTCTTTCATTAGCCAACTTTTGTTCAACTCCTGCAGTGGTAGTCTTCAATTCTATATTAATGCTACCAGGGCAAATTCCGGCAGTAGGTCCGATTTGCTGAGTCTCCTTATAGGGAGTGCGAGTGGCACTAGCACCATAACTATTATCAGATAAACCAGATTTGGCACTCAACCCATTTACAGCAGGCAATGTAACAGGATGCGACACAGGGAGTTCATCAGGCTTAACATGCGCTTGATGTCCAGATGTACAAGGCCCAGGTTGTGGCCACTGTCTATTAGGAAGAACAGGAGATTCAAGAGCCCCTGTTCTAAGGCGCTTTTCTTTTGGCAGCACTAAGGAAGGGGAGGAGCTGGAAGTGCGCTTCTTCCCACCAAACAACTCTGATGCAGTGTCAGAAGGCAATAGATTCTTTTCTGCCTTCTTACCAACCTTAGTTGAACCAATTTCCACCATATCCATTTCCAAATTTATGGAAATGTCATACCCTTCTTCGGTAGCTACCATCTGTTCCACTTCAGTGGTGGAAGTCTTCAGTTCTGCAATCTGCTTTTCCAGCTTTTCAATTTGTAATTCAAGGGAAACATCTGCGAATTCTGACTCAAGCTTATAATCATTAATGTATTTCAGTACATCTTGCAGGTGACGCATCTCAAAGCGAGCAGATTCAATCTGCAAAGATATTATTATGATTATACTTGATAAAAATATTATTATTATTATAAATCTACTTAATTTAAATAGAACAAAACATCTGGGCCGCTGGGGAGACGATACAAACTCCATGAAACATCCCCTTGTGAGGAAGTGAGGGGTTGAAAAACAAAATCAGTATTATACCAGGCAATCTAACATGTATATAAGCAACAAAAACAATACCATGGATGTTGGCATAAAACTTTCTTCACAAAAATAAAATATCATTACCATTAGACCCATTAATTACCCCAAATGGACCATTCTCTTAGTTCTATATTAGCATTTGGCATTTTCCTTGTTCCTCCTTCAAACACATTCACAAATCTCCATCTAGTATTAATTAACATTACTAATAACAGCATAGAGCAGATAATCTGTAAGGAGATCATACACAAAGAGAACAATTTTTTTTATTCTTTTTTACTAATTTAATTAAGGCTTTGATTGATTGATTGAATGATTTTTACTAATTTAATTCCCCTTTTCTCCTTCCTTTATTAAATAGTCCCCTACCAATCTCACTTAACATCACATAGAGTGACATATGACATGACCATGCCATCCAAGATTTCTAGTCTTCTTATACTCTCATTTACTAATTCTATAACATAGGACATACCGCAGCTTTGCAGGTGTATCTGAACCTTAGATGCGGTTTGATCATCTTCAACAAGATATCTGAACCTTGTCAAGCCCTACATCTACCTCACCAGGATTGAATTTCAATTCAAAATAATTTCAAATCCAACAGCATCAATTTCATTTAGAATAAATAAGAGATTATACCAAAATTAGACTTCCACTCAGAAATCTCCCCAAGTTATCATTGATATAGAGGATCATTTCATACATCTCTCTCTTTGTGTGTGTGTGTGGGGGGGGGGGGGGGGGTTATTCTATGCCCTCAACAACAATTTAGCAATAGTTCAAGCTTTTATTTTAGTCGTTGGGAAGTGTGGTAAGGGGGAAGGAAACTTCAGCACCAGCACAGTAATTGAACATTGTCTCTCTCTAAAAAAAAAATGCAAAAGGCAATTAGAAAATTGGTTATTCAAAACAAGTTTGGAACTTTTTTTTGCATTTGGAAAGTAATTAGCCATGGTTGAAAATTGAAGAGGTGTTAAGAGGATCAAATTAACCTCTCTTAAGTCTGATCTGATAGCAGAATTGTATACTGTGTCAGATCCGATTGAAAAGTGAAATGGCCCCTAGAGCAAGAGCCATAGCTTTGAAGGTTAAACCATAATTATAATACTAACTGTAAGCATTAAACAAAGGGCAATAATTTATTCCATAAGAATACAAACTCTCTCAGTCACATCAGACGAAAGCTAAGCAAAAAAAGGGGTTTTTAAGGCTGCCCAAACTAATATTACCTTTGATGCATGAGAATTTTTTCTTCCCTTCCGTAACTTCACTTGTTTCTTGGTGAACTTAAGGTGATCTTTTAGTAAAGGAGCTAGCGGAAAATAAGATTCCATCGTAAAAGCACAGATGTACTTGACTGCCTGAAGTCGTTGGTTCTCCTTGATTAAAGATTCAATAAGACCTGTTTAAAGTAATCAAATAAAGAACAGCTTACAGCGTAATTACCTTAGAATAGTAGCAGAAAACAAATATTGTAAAGGATCAACTATCTCAAATTTGGCATACTTTATGAAAGAAAGGCAATCAACTAGAACATCAACAATATCACACAATCCTTGAGATGCTATGAGAAAAGTGAAGCAGAGAGGCCCACAAAGAGAGTCAGCACAAACACTAGGATTTTGGATAGGAGGGTGGGTGGGGGGGAGAAAATAAAATTTTTTTAACACCCAAACTTCCACATAGAAAAATTAACTATGTGATTGTATAATATAATAAAATTTTACCAAAGACCCAAATTAGAAATTCCACCTCCCTATTTAATAGCAAGGGGAGTATCACAAGCATGAACAGCCAACAAACCATAAATGGCATGCCCTATCATACACTTCCTCAGAATCATACTCACTTTCCAGTTTCCACCTTTAGTCCTTTGATTTTCACCATTAACAATTTCTCCATTTTTCTAAAGTTTATGCCTCGATTGTCACATATCTTGCAATATCACATTGGAGGGAAAACAGAATGTAGAATCAGGAGAGTGAAAACACTGTAAATTTGTGAGAATATAGGGTTAAAATTAGAGGAAAAAGTCTTGCAGAAACAAAAGGCTCATAGGCTGAAAGGAAGTGGGCATGTAAGTTAACTTAGAGATGGAAGATTAGTTAAATCAAACATAAAAGCAATCTCAAGTCCTTCCTTCTGTAAACACCAGAAAGCAGCAAATAATGTTATCTTTGCTCTAAAAAATCATTTCCCTTTATATCTCCTAAATGGACAACATTGAATTACTACATGTGTAAATGACATTTTCTTAATATACGCACCCTTCAGCAAGAGACAATCTGACAATGCAGAGGAGAAAAACTAGGTAAAAGTTGTTCTATTAGACATATTAGAAATGATCAATATATAGTTCAACAAGATGATTTATGTGAAACTAAGGAATCAGTCTCTAGTAACTAGAGCTCTGGAAGCCTTTTTATGTGTTCCGGTAGAGAAGGAGACATACCTGTAATTCTTTTTTCTAATCCCAGTGTACGGCACAAGTATGGATTTTGCTCAGGCCGGAAGACCAAGCGCTCACCATAGCATTTTTTGAATAGTTGAAAAAGTTCATCTGCATTATATAAACTGGCTATCTCGTATGTGGCTAGAAATTGCAGAAAGCCATAAACTTCCAAAATTTTAAAGCCTTTCGTAGGCAAAGTTCGTCTCCATTTATTAGCAAACTTTTTTGCTTTATTTTTTAAACCAAGTGAAAATTTTGATGGTGGTTTCACCAACTGCTCTACCTGACCAAGGGAATTGATTCTAGGTTGTTGCTTCTGTAGTTTCATCAACAGCTCTAACAAAAATATGCAATTAGCTTTCTCGACTGGTGTTGCCTTCGGTTGGTTGAAAATTTGAACTACATCAAGAAGCAGTTTTGCTGGGTCTGGTGCACATCGAAATGCATCTAGAACCTTTTCTGGAGAAAAATTTTGCTCTGTCGGATGCTGTCTTATATATAGTCTTAGACCATTTGCATCCATACGGTGGCACAGCGAGTGTATCTCACTGCAATGATTTATGGAAGACGAATCAACTGTGTCAATCCCTTGCAATTTATCTGACTGTTGTTGTCTAGTCATTACTTCAAGGAGGTCAGTGGCCATATTGCTTCCTAGCCAAACAAATCATGTTGAAACAACCATTAGCATTTGATGTGGGAAAAGCATCTAAGAGATGAGAGATCCAAATATAGAAAATTCACACAATATTACAACAAACTATACAGGATACCCAGATACATAAATATATACAATATAAATTACACACACACACACACACTTAATGGTTGATTACTAAACACAAAAAGTCCAACATAGAGGTAAAAGTATAAATTATTCAAATCCAGTTTGACTAAATCATCATAGAAGCCTAATTATCAGCATTTCAACAGACCTTGCACATCTCAAGACAGATATATGAGTGATTTTACATAAAATCACAAAATGCATGACAAATTCACATGGGGTTGCTTGGTTCACTGAAGTGGATTAACATAATGGAAATAGTCCATAGCAGGGATGCTGTGAAAGGTGTGGATTCAAAACCCCACATCAATCTGAACTATGTAGTTCACTTTTCAAATGGATTCTTATTCTATATTCATCTTTAATATTTTATTGTATACAAAGTATATTATAGCTACCCATTTTAACTTTCTGAGCTATGAGCTATATGCAACTGTTTTCAACTTTTAAACTTTTCATAAAAAATATACTAGAGTAGAGATACAAAAGCATCAAGCAATTAAGCACCATGGTTAATTAGTACTATATATGATAAAAATCTTGGAAAAAGCATGGCATTAGTTAGTTAATTACAATGATATTAAAAAAATAATCAAAATATTCCAAATTTCAAAAGATGCATTATGAACAACCCAAACATTGATACAAATAAAAATAATCCAACACAAGCAGTAATGCTTAGATGCATAAAAAATGAAAGATGACAAAAGTAATGGATCCTTCCTATCACACTAACATTAATTTCCATACTAATAATCAGTTTTATTAGGAATAGGAGACAATAAAGCAGAACATATGTGATATGTCCAAGCTCATCTATAATGTCATGAAATTACTTAGTGCATAAATCACATGCCTTTTTGACAAATACTTTGTAATTATGATTTAATGAGGTTAACACATCTTATTTTATTATAATTAATGAGGTCCAAAAACTAACTGCCGTGACTTGTAGGGATGGCAATGGGTATAGTCTAGTAATACTCAGATCTGGAACCACAGCATTTTTTTTTATCTATACACATACCTTACTTGGAAGTCTAAGAACCCTAGGGTCTAAATTTTTAAGACCCTATGGGTCTAGCAGGTCTGGGTAGGGTCCAAGGTCTAATATGGGTCCATCTACTTTTATTCCCCATATTGTATATGTCTATTTTATAGTATACAATTGTTTGTATTGGGTGCAAAAATTTAAACTAAGTACATGAGAACATGACTATTTATTTTGTTAAGGGTTTTTTTAATTAGATTTTGTAACCTTTTTTTATTAATTTAATTCATTGTGTGGGTCTATGTGTGGGTTTGGATAAGGTCTGGGTCTTATAGGTCCGTGGGTACGGTTTGGGTTTCAAAACATTATACTTGGACCCTTACCCTACCCAATGCCATCCAGAAGACTAGAACCATACCCTACCCTACCCAGACCCCATGGGTCTAGAAAAATAAGACACATACTCGTATTAAAGGATAGGGTCCAATAAAGTCTGCGTTTGGACCCACCGCCATTATTCGCAAGAATGCAAAGACAATAACATTGCAACAATTTCCAAGGAAAACTAAATTCACGCATCTAATTATTTCAGGCCAAAAAAATCATTTTGTGTCAGTTACAACACGTCAACATAAATCCACAAATATCATAATACAAGTGATACCTCATCTAACAAACAACAAGCTTGAGCTACCTCTCTTTTTTTAACCTCAATATTTGTAGCTCCAATAAGAAAAAAAATATTAACACACAAGGCATCAGGTGGTACTCTGTACACTAACAAGGGTTGATCAGGCTCCCCTTTAAAGATTGCTCCATACCATATATAGGCATGTGGACCACAACTTTACTCTCACACAATTACTTTAGGTCCCACTACTCTTCTCTCTCATCAATTTCCTTAAGATTTAAAAAGGCAAAATATGAGTATGGGGCAAACAATTAGTGATAGAGTCACACAGGGAGTACTGAGATATAAAAGCATCAAGCATAAGCAGTTAAGCACCATGGTAAATAAGTAATATATTGGATTACGAAGCAAGACATTAGTTACTAATTAGTGCATTGCAATATATAAAAAGAACTAGGTTAAAATCCCGTGCAATGCACGGTTGTTAAATATTTTGACAATAACATTACAAAATATAAAGTATATTAAATATATCATAAATATTTCATTTGGACATATATGGAATATGATTGTTAAACTGGACAGATAATATCACAAGGTATAAATAGTTTACTTAGAGATTTTGCAAAAAAAAAAAAAAAAAAAAAAAAAAAAAAAAAAAAAAAAAAAAAAAAAAAAAAAGGAGAAGAAGCGAAAAAGGCGGGATTTATTTAATGACAAGTGTCATGGAAGGATGTGCTTTTAGTATAGGTTAATAGATAATCAAAATCTTCCAAATTTCAAAAGATGCATTATGAACAACCCAAACATTGATGCAAATAAATATAATCCAACAAAAACAGTATGCTTAGACGCATCAAAAAACAAAAGATGACAAAAGCCATGGATCCTTCATATCACACAAACAATTATTTCCATACTAATATTCGGTTTTATTAGGAATAGGAAAACAAAAGGGCAAAACATACGTCCAAGGTCAGCTATAGTATCATAAAATTACTTAGTGGTTTAATCACATGCCTTTTTGATAAATCCTCTAATCATTATGATTTAACGAGGTCTAAAATTTAACAATTGCAAGACTTGCAACTTCCTCAAAAGAGATGCATAGACAATAACAACATTCCAACAATTTTCAAGGAAAACTAAATTCGTGTATCTACATATTTCAGGCCTAAAAGTTCTTATGCACTAGTTTACAATAACAACATCAACATATATCCACAAAAATTATAATACTAGTGAAGCCTGGTCTAACAACAAACTTGAGCAACTTCAAGATATAAACACATGTGTAATCAACTGCTACTGTGATCTTGTCAAAAAAAAAAAACAAAAAAAACAAAAAAGCTGGTATTGTGTACACTAAAACAAGGGTTGATTAGGCTTCCCCCCCCCCCCCCCCCCCTCTTTTCTATCGCCGTTCATATTGACTTTTACACCATCCACACACACCCTCCATGAGCACCCTTTTTTAAATTATTATTTAATGTATGAAATTAAGTGTTATTTTTGTAATATGGTATTGGATGTGTGTGTGTGTGTGTGTATATATATATATATATATATATATATATATATATATATATATATATATATATATATATATATATATATATTTTAATACTATACATCTCTCAATGTATATCATCAACTTATAATAATTCCTACCATTATATAATAAAATTAATAATGGTCAAACCGTGCATTAAAAAATATGAAGTAAGAGAGGAACAATAAAAAATCAATAGAAGAAGATAATAGACAAAAATCAAAATGTGCTGAAAG
The DNA here is from genome assembly GCF_948465745.1 of Chenopodium album. Taxonomy (NCBI): domain Eukaryota; kingdom Viridiplantae; phylum Streptophyta; class Magnoliopsida; order Caryophyllales; family Amaranthaceae; genus Chenopodium; species Chenopodium album. The sequence goes on from NC_137855.1 coordinate 8,855,000, forward strand.
GCTTTGAGAGTTGGGACCGTAATTGACTAATTACTATAGTGATTGTTGAAATAAATCCTGTGGCATGGCAATGAAACAAGAAAGTAAGGCATAGGACAACATCAAAACCTGAAAGGTGGGTTACCATAATATGCTACCAGCTAGTAGTTTGCTTGTTCTTGTCACAAGTCAATGTATAATATTAAAGGTTACAGCCTTACAGGGCTAATTGTTCAGATTAACGAGACAGAGTTAAGCCTACTCTGACTCTCAATCAAGCTTATTTCAACCAATTTTCTAGTAAATCCACAATATGTTATTCATAGTAGGTTCTTCCAAAGAGCGTCTTTCAAATAAATCTTTGAACACAATTTTTTAAACTAATTGGTTAGCTGATATTGAACATCAGAATGCAAAAGGATAGCAGAACATAAAATCACAACAACCTTAGACATGTATTGCACTTAAATAAAACTATAAAGAATGGGTCTCAAAAGCATTGAATGGGAAACAGATGAGAAGCTCACCTTCATTCTCTTCGAATAAGTCCAATTCCAGACCCAATCGAGGTGCTATCCTATCCTGATCCACAATCTTAAAAAGCCTCTGCAATTCATCCCTGTTAACAGTTGAACTCAAGCGAAATGCAACTATAAACAGTAAGAAGCTTAGCACCACAATACGACTCTCTCCATCTTCTCTCATTTTCTCTTTCCAAAGAATAAAAACCTTCTTGGCGTTTTTCTTTAAACCTTTATTAATTTTAAGTTTTAAATTCATCAATTGCTCCAACAGTAGCACACAGCTACTCCTAACAGCACTTGTTTCATACATCACATCACCATTCTTCAAATGTGGTGAGAAAAACCCAACACAAGCTGCTAATACCAACCTGCCTGGTTCCGAAGATAACCTGAGAGCATCCCTAATCTCTTCTTCCATGAACCTGTGTTCATTGACTCGATCATTCAAAAACATCTGCAAGGCTTTCCCATCTGTCATACATTGCTTAAGACTAAGACACTGCAATTTTTCACCCAATCCAAAACTACTGTTTTGTTCAGATTTCTTCTTCATGCCACCGGTATCACTCAAGTGCTCCCTTTTCAATTCCAATTTCGTGCAAGGGTCATTAATTTCATTCTTCTTGCACTCTTGCTCCAGAAAACACTGGTTAATTTTCTTCCCCTTTAACACCAAGGCTTTAATATGCTTATCCCTTTGTCTCTCTCCCAACTCCTCTGCCTTGGTGTGCCTACTAATTTCCTTCTCTTTCACTTCCAGTGCTTGAGACTGCTCGTACATCTTCTTTTCTTTCAAATCTAATGCTTTACTACGATCACTAATTAACTTCTCTCTCAATGATAAATCTTTACAGCGCTTGTTTATATGCTCCACTTTCGAATCCAAAGATGTAAAACTCTCATTAATATGCTTTTCCTTCAACTCTAGCTCTCCACATTTCTCACTAATTTGTTTATCTTTCAATTTTATCTCTTCAGTATGCTCTATCATTCGCTTCTCTTTCAATTTAAGCTCCTCACAAGCCTCTTCTGTCTGCTTGTATTTCAATTCCATTTGATTCTCTTTCAATTCTAGCTCTTTCAAACGCCCATCTATATGTTTCTCTTTCAATTGCAACCATTTAGACCGCTTATTCAATTGCTTCTCTCTCAACTCTTGTCCCTTGCACCGCTCATCAATCTCCTTCTCACTAGAACCGACCACTTTGCAACTTTCATCAATCGCCTTCTCCTTCAACTCCACCACACTACACCGCTCATCAATTTCCTTTGCTTTCAACTCCAACTCTCCCAACCGCTCATCTATATGCTTCTCTTTCAACTCCAACACTTCACAACGCTCACTCAATTGTTGATCCCTCAACTCTTGTGCTTTACAATGCTGATCAATTTCTGCCTCCCTCATTTTAACCACACTACACCGCTCACCAATTTTCTGTTCCTTCAACTCCAACTCTCCCAAACGATCACCTATACATTTCTCTTTCAACTGCAACCCTTTACACTGCTTATTCAATTTCTTCTCTCTCAACTCTTGTCCCTTGCACCGCTCATTAATCTCCCTCTCCCTAGATTCAACTACTTTGCAACGTTCATCAATCGCCTTCTCCTTCAACTCCACCACACTACCCCTCTCATCAATTTCTTTTTCCTTCAACTTTAACCTTTCCAAACACTCATCTATATGCTTCTCCTTCAACTCTGCCACACTACACCTCTCATCAATCGCCTTCTCCTTCAGCTCCGCCACACTACACCTCTCATCAACCGCCTTCTCCTTCAACTCCGCCACACTACTCCTCTCATCAATTTCCTTTTCCTTCAATTTTAACTTATCCAAACACTCATCTATATGCTTCTCTATCACCTCCAATTCTTCCCTACGCTCCTTCAATTGTTTATCCCTCAACTCTTGTACCTTACAACGCTGATCAAATTTCGCCTCCCTCAATTCAACCACCCTACACCGCTCACCAATTTTCTTCTCCTTCAACTCCAATTCTTTACATTGCTCGTTCAATTGTTCATCCCTCAACTCTTGTCCCTTACAACGCTGCTCGATTTCCGCCTCCCTCAATTCAACCACATTGCACCTCTCATCAATCTCCTTCTCCTTCAACTCCAACCCTTTACCCTTCTCACTCAATTCCTTATCCCTCAACTCCTGCACCCTACAAAGCTCATCAATTCCCTTCTCCCTCAATCCAATTTCTTCAAAACGCTCGTCAATTCGCTTCTCCTTCACCACCATCTCCTCCTCCCTCAACTCCGCCACCCGGTTTCGCTCCTCAACCTCCTTCTCCCTCCTCTCCACCTCAATACACCTCTTATTTATCCCATTCTCCCCCACCTCCACCGCCTCGCTTCGCTTATCAATTTCCTTCTCCCGCTCCTCCACCCTCCTTTCCCTCTCCTCAACCTCCCCACACCCTTCCCTCCTCTCTCTCACCTCAACCTCCCTCTCCCTCTTCTCCACTGCAACAATCCGCTCCTTGATTCGCCTCTCTTTCGCCTCCGCGGCCTTAAACCACTCCTTAACCCGCTTCTTCTCCAACTCCAACACCTGAACTCGCTCCGAATAATCCCTCTCTCTCATCTCTAACTCCTTACACCCCTCACTCAACGAATTCTCAACCAATTCCAGCTTTTTCCGACGCAATTCAACCTCTTTCTCCCGATTATCCAACGCAATTCGCAGCGAATTTGTTTCTCTCTCCTTGACCTCAAGCTCCCTAATATGGCTTCCGAGTGAATGCTGGACTGACACAAAGGAGTTCTGGAAAGCTCCCCATTGATCCGAAAGCGCCATAACTGAGTAAACGTGAGATTGAATTGATTGGAAAGTGTCAGTGAGTTGATGAAGAACTGCTCTCGATTTATTTAGGTCTGCAGATGTTTGCTGCAACGTTGCTGCCGCCATTGTTGCTGCTTGATTGTTGTTAAACCTCGGAATTAGATGCTAAAACCCTAGAATTTTGGTTCCAATTTCATGCATTTGCCGGAAATTGAATTACGATTGTGTAAAACGTAGCTTTTTTTTCATGATTAATTAATTTATGATCGATTGTCAGTTTCAGCAGCAATTGTTATAAAATACGGATTTATAACCGCAATAATTATAAACAAAATACTACTCGCAGTAAATAAAAATATGAAAAAGCCTTTTGGGCCTAAAAGTAATGGAGCCCAGTTTATAGTTGTAGGGGTGCTCAATCCAGAAAATTCAAAACCGTCCCCAACTCAAATAACCGAACCTAATAGAAATATGGAGTGATAGGGGTTATATTATGTTCTACTCGTCTTATTTTTAATGAAATTAAATTATTTTTTTAGTGAAATTAAATTAATTTTTATTTGTTTCACTGATTTACTCTCTCCTTCTCATTATACTTAAAACATTGGTTGATAATTATACTTAGAATATTGGGATGGACACGTAATTTAAGAAAACTACGTCTATTTAAATATTTATTTATTATATAAAAGATTTATTTTGTATATTCATATTACAAGAAAACAACAAGTGGGGTGAAGGACTGAGAGTTAAGTAGATGAAGAGAGAGAAAATGAGGAAAGATATTTTTTTATTAATGGTTCCATTCCATATTCGGTAATGTGTCAAGTATTATGTGGGCTGACGAAAATGGGAACTGTGTTAAGTATAATGGGACGGAGGAGTAAAATTATTTTTGCTAAACTTGAACTTATTTATACCGAAATGAGTTACTTTAACTGAGTAATACCAAGTACGGAGTAGTATTTTAAGGAGAGGTAAACATCGCCTAAAATATTTAAAATCCAAACCGATCGAAAATTTTATAATTTCACCTAAAAGTTTTCATTTCACTCTTCAATTCACTTTTTAACTTTTCACCCAAATTCACTTTGTTTTTAAAAGATATTATATTCGATTCTGTTACTATTAAGGATTTAAGATACAAAATGGTAAATGCTTTATGGCCTTTTTATTTAGAATATAGAATATTTTTCTATTTTAATTAGAAATTTTTGTGGCTTTTATTTAAGAAATTTACAACCCGAAAAAACCTGATACCTAAATGGGTAAGTTTTGTATGTGGCTAGTCACACGGTCGGTGTGGTCATATCAATACTATATACTAAAAGACACACCAGCAATGACACGTGTCATCTCCTGGTGTGTCCTTAGTTATTTTTTTCTTTTTACTAAAAAAAAAATATTTCAATTAAGGAAACAATACTATATACTAAAAGACACACCAGCAATGACACGTGTCATCTCCTGGTGTGTCCTTAATTATTTTTTTTCTTTTTACTAAAAAAAATATTTCAATTAAGGAAACAAATCACTTACAAAAATCATATTATTTATTTATTTTTAATTTTTTTACATATTCCATATTAACATGTAGTAATTATTATATTTAAAATAAAATATTTATTCACAAATCTTTCTAAAAAAATAATCAATTATATACCAAAAATCAAAATTTTAAAATAATCTTACAATAAGAAAAAATATTGCTCAGATTTTTTGCCTACTTTTGTTTTAGTTGTGTATTGGAAGCTACAATTAAAATTGCAAATACCAGATTAACATATTTCATACTTTTATTATTTATCGACTAATTTATGATTATACTGAGTACAGCTGTACAGTAATACTTCTCATTCAATACTATATAACTATATATATATAACTAAAGATCACCGTGCATGGCACGGGATCTAACCTAGTTGGTTTATAAGAGTAATATTCATTTATATGTATGAGTAACCTCATTTTTTCATAAGAGTAACCTCATATTGGCCATAAAAGTAACTCAAATTCATTATACGAGTGAAATCAAGTAATTTAGAAATAAGTAATCCCATTAGCTCATTTGAGTAACCCCTATTATTTTGTTTTAAAAAATGAAAGAATAATTTCACTTATTTATGCGAGTAACCCTTTTTTCCCTTAATTTTAAGTAACCTATATACGTTAAGGTAACTTCATTTGCTCATCACCGTAACCACCTATTATTAAAATAATTGTCTTATACTGTATGTGATTATGTGAAGTGGCCACACCAAATAAGTGTCTTGGGCCTAAGTGTAAGGATTTTAGGTTAGATCTAAATGCAAATTCTTGGCTGCATTCTAGTGCAGCCAAGCTAGCTGCAACAGCATTTAATGTGAACATAAAGTATGTTAAAATGAACATGCGTTTTTTTTTTTTCTTCCATATATCTTAATTCTTTTTCTTCTTCTTCCTTAGCTCTATTATTTTTCTCTCTCTTCAGTTTTTTTCTCAATTTAAAATTCTCTCTCTCCTCTTTACCTCACTTCCCTTCAATCTTTAAAGTTTTCTTCTTCTTTATATAATTTTTTGAGTTAGTAATTCGTGTTTTGATGGGTATACTCCTTTCTTTCTAAATCTATGAGTTTCATATTCAATCATTTGGCTTTATCAAACAGGAAAGAATGGAGGAGAGAGAAAGTTGAGGTCAAAGAAAATAATGGAGGTTAGATTTTATCAATTTGTAATTGTATTTTGTATGATTTCGTTGATCATGTATGATGATTTATTGTTTCATTATTTTTCATATTTGAAATTATTATGAGTTTGTGATGAATATCACTTAAATTGCTTAATTGTTAATGAATATCAATTGTATTGCTTAATTTGTTGTTATTTTCTCTCTCTCTCTCTCTCTCTCTCTCTCTCTCTCTCTCTCTCTCTCTCTCACTTTTTCTTTTGATTTTTTTTTTATTTCTAATCATGTTACAAATCAATAATTATTTTCTCTATGATGAATCATGATTAGATTTAAGGTGTATATTCAAATTTTTAGAGTTTCAATAATTACAATCGATCTTGAATATAATTTCTGTAAAAAAAAAAAAGGAAAATTTGTCAAAAACAACCTTTTAAAGTGTCCACTTTATTTAAAACAACCTTTTAAATTTTTTTTTGCAATTTCAAACCACATTATAAATTTTTTTTATCAAAGACAACCAAATGTTACTTTTCGGCGTTAACTCTATTTTTCCCGATGTTGACCACGAGGGTGCGAGTCACGTGACCTCCTATTTTGCTTAATACACCCTCTTTTCCCTCCAATTAACTCTTATTAAAACCCCTGCTTCTCTTTCATCCCTATTTTAGTACGAGTAAATTGGAGGGAAAATTAGTGTATTAAGCATATACGAGGTCATGTGCGTTGCACACTAGTGGTCAACATCGGGAAAAATAGAATCAACGCCAGAAAGTAACATTTGGTTGTCTTTGATAAAAAAAATTTATAATGTGGTCTGAAGTTGCAAAAAAAAATTTAAAAGGTTGTTTTAAATAAAGTGGGTACTTTAAAAGGTTGTTTCTGACAAATTTTCCAAAAAAAAAAAAAATGAACACGTAGGAATTTAAAAATGAACATCTTTTACAAAATGAGCATTTAGTACATCGAAAATGAATATTAAATACATAAAAAATGAACATATTTCAACAATTTATGTTATCTTTATTTTTCAGTAATAATCATGTACAATGAATTTGAACCTTTATGAAAATCACGTTCATTTCAATATCCTAAATGTTCATATCTTTTTGTTACATGTTCATTTTATAAGTGTAGATTTTTTAATGCTAAATGTTCATTTTTATTAGGTTGAAAGTAAAATATAATATGTTGAAAGTTAAATTATCTGAACATTTATTGTTGAAAATCTGAACAATTTATTATGAATATATATGTTTCGTTATTCTTTACGAACATATATGTTATTGATTATGAACACATGTGACATATAGAGTGATTATTATTTATATTTTTAAGTATTGTATTGATGATTATATATTATGATCATTCTAAATAATTATTATGAACATATTTTGTGATGATTATGAAAATTCTGATTATTTGTTATATTTTAGTGAGTACAGATTAATTGTATTTGTTGAAGAAAAAGACTCTAAATTAGTGAAGGGAAACAAGTAAGAAGTGATGAAGAAGTATATGATATGTACAATGAATTTGCCTTTAAGTTGGAGAATTTCCGATGTATATGATCCCAATTTTATGGTCGTATGATAAAGGTTTATTTCTAATATACTAAATGTTCATTTCTTTTTTTCGACATGTTCACTTTTTATTACCGAATGTTCATTTTTTTTACATGTTCATTTTTATTACTGAATATTTTTTTTTTTTTTTTTTTTTTATGTGTTCATTTTTCTAGCTAAATGTTCATTTTTAAGGTCGTGGTCTAGCAAATTTAAAATATATGATAATCAGATTCATTTTTAATAAATGATCATTTCCTTACAACATGTTCATTTTTTTTTACGTGTTCATTTTTTGTTATTAAATGTTCATTTTTTTTCATGTTCATATTTTTTAACTAAATGTTCATTTTTTATTTGGGCCGCGCGTTTTGGGCCTCACTTGTTGTAGCTATCTTGGCTGCACTAGAGTGCAGCCAAGACCAATTGAGATCTAAACTATATAAGTTCGGTTTTATTTGGCTTGTTTTGTGTATGTATACATCATATCATGGGCTTGATATTATATATCATACGATTAGACTAAGTATTAAGTTTTATTTTCACTATATTGAATTTAATTATTTTGTCTAAAACAAGTTTAAATGAATGGAACACACTATGGCGAAGGGTTAGTTTGATGAAAGTTTGGGGCAAGAAGCGAGGTTTGAAACCTTGATTAATCTAACATCTAAGAGTGATTGGTCAAGGCGGGAGGATTAGAAAATTTGTTTTGAGTCCAGAAAGCTAATTTCAAATATTACACATCAGTTGCAACTTGGTAGTATTTGTGAAATATAAAATATTCCAAAGTTGCAACTAATATGTCACGGAGGTAGTAGTATTTTTTACCATTTTAGTGATTAACATGATAACATCAAGAACACGATCAATGTAGTCATTTGTTGAATTCAAACACTAGATAAAGCAGAAACATATCAAATTCAAATGATTTTGTTTTAATTTTACAAGTTCTGAAGGAAGAAAATTTTAAACTAATTCTTCATATGTAAACTAGGTAACCAAACTTCTTTAAATGCTGTTGTGTAACAATAAGATTTCACTAAATTTGTACTCAATATCAACAGAATACTAAATTTATGCCTAATCTAAAATGTACGCCTTCAGGTTTTCATGTTAAACAATTATAGACATGTGTGAAGATCATAGACACAATTATTTACAGAAATTATCAGAGCACCAAATTTACCATCTATGTTCATCAAAACAAAGCTCGAACAGGCCAGTTTATGGCGCTACTTGGTGTTGTGATTGTTCCCCATTCTACGAAACTTTTTAAACTGTTTTGGACTTGCTACAGAATCACAGGAGCTTGCACTGCGTTTATTATTCTGTTTTATCATAGCAACCTTTCTAAATTTTCTCTTCTTGAACACTTGTTTCATGCGCGATAAAAGGAAATCAGGTGGGAATTTCGACTCCAGCTTAAAAGTGGCAATGCAGCTAGTAACATCTCCAAGAATGGTTAATTCCATGTTTTCAGCTTCATACTGTAAAAAAGGCCAAAATTTATATGATAATTTGTATCCAATAAAACCTGAAACACCAAATAAAATACGAGTACACACCAAAAATACGTAGCATATATAGCTAGATCCTGAGCAGGCCAAAAAAAGGCAAGATTTTACATAATCCAAATCATCAACTATGTTATGTTACATTCTGAAACATTAGCAGTAGCAAAGAAAAAAAAATGCAGGAGACACAGAGAGTAATTAAGAATATCATTTCGACTAATTCTGCAAGAAAGTGATGTTTGAAACAAAAGTTACTAAACGCAATGAGGTTCTACTAGTACAGAAGTCCGATATACATGATGTTAAGTGCATTCCCCAGGCGCTTAATCAGGCAACTTAGCTATTATGATGATTTTATGACAGTAACTGAAATAGCAACGAAAAAACTAACAAATTATGCAAAACCATGAACTCTAATTGACCTCTTATTCTTTATGCATATGATATATGGCATAATAATTATTGACTTAGCTTAGTCTCATCACATATATATTGCATAATCTTTATATAGAATCGTGCTAAAAAATTACCTCAAATTTAAAAGCTCCCTTTTTCCGTTTCTCATTCACTCTTTTACGAGACAGGTCCAAGTAAGATTTCAGTAGAGGCACTGGCGGAAATAGATGTTCCAGCTTAAAAACACAGATGCACTTGACTGCTGTTAGCAACTTATTTCTTTCAATATAAGAATGGATTAATCCTGTTCAATTTAAATAAAAAAAAAAGGGTACAGTAAGAATATGTATGTAGGTAAATACTTCTTGTATAGAACAACAAATAATTTAAGCAACATATATAGATGTACAACAGTACAAGTAATGCTAATAGAAAGGGAAGCCAAGCTAAAACAGATTAAAAACATGTATTCGTACATTATTAAACTAGTAATTCTATATGAAATTATAACCACACAATGAAAGGAACATACTTGCATGAAATTCACAGCCAAAAAATGGAAGCAACATTCTTAAAGCCAACAATATACATCTCACAATCAATGACTTTTCCAGGACATCTGATCTACATTTAAACGGTTATACTACCTCACATTTACAAATGGATCGAGACCAAGGCCAACCTTCCTTATTAGTATAAGAAAGAGAAATCGAGACATGCATGTTTTCCTGAAACTGAGCTGGAATGTACTACAGAAATATTCAAAATATAAATTGAAAAAACCGACAGAACTACAGCTTCAGGGAGGCCTTCTCTGGAGAAATCTATCACTGGAATTTAATAGTCTGTTCGATATCCTACCCTATATAATCTGATATTCTGATACACAAACATGATATTCTTTTGCCATGCTTTGTATTGTCTCCCTTCTTCACAAAACTAACCAATTAAAGACACAAAAATGCTACACAAAAAGACAGCATAGAAAACATAGATCAATGTATGCTGCCTTTGCAGAAGTGCATGTGTATACAAACAGTTTATTGTAACAACATACATGAAACCATCCAATATTAATAATCTTACAAAGGCTTATTGCTAAAATATTCCCCTGTTACTATTTTAGTTCAATTAGTGAAAAGTATAAGAAAGTTCTCACAATTAAGTTCTGTTCTTTTTTCAAAGCAATAACAATATTTCAAAGCGATCAACAAAGTGTGAATGTCAACTAGATTAGCTTGGTTGGTTAAATGTCAGCAATCAAATCTTGTTTATACTATTTCACTTCAAAAACAGAATTCCCAATTAAGCTAATGGGTAAATACGAGTATTAAATAGTCAGTTTAATAGCACATTAGCATAGAAATTATGAAGATACCTGGAATCTTATCCGAAAGTCCCAGTGCACTGCATAAACCCGCTTGCTGCTCATGCCGATAAACCTTAGGTTCACCATACAATAAACCAAACATGGATAAAAGATCATTTGCATCAAAGCAATCTGCTAGCTTAAACGCAGCTACAAACTGCAAAAACCCGAAATTATCTGTTGGAGTTCTGCCCTTAGCAACCTTAAGAGTAATAGCTAAATCCCTCGCTTCCTCTTTGACATTATCCATAATTGGAGGAGATAGCTTCATTAACTGCTCTGACAGCAAAATGCAACTATCTTTATAAATAGTGGTGGTATCTTTATCTGAGAAATATCGATAAAACAGTCGAGTGATTCCAATAACAAGCTCTCCGGGATCAGGAGAACATCTAAGAGCATCCAATATCTCCTCAGGTGATACACCATTCGCTTTCATATCATCCATTGAATAAAATTTCGCAAATAATGGATCACTATAGTATGAATGAGTTCGATCACTAACAATACTGGATAAGGAGGTATCTTTTGAACATGTTACTTCTTGTTGGTTTTCTGAATCAGGTAATTCCTGCCTCACGTTAGTCAAACTGCTACTTTCTACACAAATCAAACACGAAATTTCAGTATTAATTGAATGTCCTATAAATAGAAATCGATACTCTAATAGCAACAAAGAAGTGAAGACATTTCCTCTGTTCTTCATGTTCCTATTTTCACAATTGCAAATTTATAAAAAGTTGCTATCCTAAAAAATTTAATTTTAGACCGCTCTAAGCCATTAACAAGATCCAACATTCTTAATTATATTTATAATTCACAAATGCTAGTCAAAGTAAAGTTTGTAAATAATTGTTTAAGAAAAACAAACAAAGTAATGTTGTAAATGGTAAAGCTAAATTGCTCACCACTATGCTTCTCGTCGAACTCTTGTACTTGACAATCAGAAAGTACGCGATGCTCATTTGGTTGCTCTTCCAATAACCCGTCTACTTGATCATCGAGCCTATTCTCTTTTGACTCTAGGCCATTGTTGATCTCATTAATTTGACCATCATCCCTTCCTTTAGCCTGCATTGCAAGCAATTGCTCCTCAATTTCCTTTTCCTTAAACTCCATCAGCCTTAAACGCTCATCCATTTGCTTTCGTTCCAACTCCATAGCTTTTGCATCCTCCAACATTTTCTTCTCTTTACCTTCTAACAATCCACTTCGCTCATCAATCTCCTTCTCTTTCAACTCCATAGCTTTTGCATCCTCCAACATTTTCTTCTCTTTCGCTTCTAACACTTGACAATGCTCATCAATATCCTTCTCTTTTAACCCTAACATCTTCTCTTTCGACATCAACAAACCACTTTTCTCATTATTCTCCTTTTTCTTACACTCGAGTGCAAAGTACATCTCATCCAATTCCTTCTCCTTCACATCCAACACCTCCCCTCGCTCACTCACCACCTTTGCCTTCACCTCCAACTCCTCAACACGGTCATTAACCGCCTTCTCCCTCTCCTCCGCCGCCTTCATCTTCTCCTTAACCCTCTCGAAACCCTCCTTAAGTAATCTTTTCTCCAACTCCAAAGACTCCCTCCACTCTCTCACCTGCTTTTCTCTCAACCCAACACCGTCGATTCTCTCACGCAACGACTTCTCCTCCGAATCCAACTTCTTCCTCCATAACTCAACCTCCTTTCCTAAATTACGTAGCTTGTTTCTAGTCATATCAATTTCCCTCTCTTTGGCCTCGACTTCCTTGACTCGCTCCTCGAGGGAGTTGTGGATTTTAGTAAAAGAGCCCTGGAGTGTCTGCCATTGCTCGCAAAGTGAGATAATTGAAAAGGAGCGAATCTTGAAATCGGTGAAAGTTTCGCCGAGTTTGTGCATCACTAAACGTGATGACTTGAGATCGTTAGAAGTTTGATCAAAAATTGTCATGGTTGATCAAACTTTTGGAATTATGGCCAAACCCTAAAATTGAATTAGCAGAGAAACGGAAATACGGTAGCGGTTATAATAAAGTTTGGGGTGCAGACTGCAGAAGCCAGAGGGTATAAAGACGGTTTTTTTAAAAAAATTATATTAAAGCTTTTCCACTCACGCCGTAATACAAGTTTTGCAAATATCTTATACTTGTCCAAAAAAAAAAAAAAAAAAAAAAAAAAAAAAAAACATATACTCTCTCTGTCCCCAAAAAATTTTCCCATTTCTAATATTTTGGTCAAACTTTGAAAACATTAACCTTAAACTCTCGATAATTTGTAAGAGATCATTTATTCATGTGAAATCTTATTAAGTTTATAGAGTAATTTTTATTACTTGAAATGAAGAGATAATTTGTAACAAAAAATAGGCATTTTAAGACACATCTTAAGACCCGTAAATAGTCAAATGGAAAATTTATTTAGAAATAGGAGTAATTTTTTTGTATTTACAAAAATATAATATATAATTTAATTTGTGTGATACTAGTGCACTATCTTTAAATAGATCACCCAAATTTCCATCAAATTTGTGAAGTTAATAATATGCCCCACTTATGAAAAGTTTGAACATACAAATTTGTTATACTAATTACCAAATTTCTTACAAAAAAATTTTTAGTAGAGAAGTAACATGGACGAGTCCCGTTCAAAACAAAAAACAAAAAAACAAACAAACATGGATGAATTAAAATCAAAAGTCAAGATTAATTGCCTAGAGCAATCCCTAATATAAAAAGATACTCCGTAGTATAAATACAGAGTTCTTAAATCTTACAAGTTAAGAGATACAAGCTACGCGTGTACAATATAAGAAATTAAATGAAAAAAATAATCAATTCAAGAGTGGTTTTATTTTTTATGGGGAGTGAGAAAAATTGAATATGTAAATATATGTGGTTGAAAGGGAGCGGTTATTATAGGGTAGTTACGATAGGGTTTTTTTTTTTTTTTTTTTTTTTAAAGTAATCCTTAAATTTTAACTGTAATTGTAAAAATAAAAATAAAAAAAAGTAACTTTGCAATTTGAGAGGGATAACTGGGGATAGTGAAATTTATCACCCAAAAGACCCTTTCACTTTATATATAGAAAATATATAAGATAGGATACATAGGATACATAGGATTGGTTCTTTATTTTACTGAACCTTATAATTTTTATTTACAATTTATTTGAATTATTTCAATAGTAAAGGTAGATATTTTCTTAATGCAATATCATTAGTTAGACATCATTGATTTTTTAATTTGCCGCTTTGATGCAATATATATTATACACATGATTATCAAATTACACTCAGGGCCTGTTCATATTTACTGAACTGAGCTGAACTGATTGGAGCTGAACTGAACTGAATTGAACTGAATTGAGCTGAAATGAATATTTTATGTGAGAGGGAAATTAAGAGCTGAACTGATTGAAACTGAACTGAACTGAACTGAACTGATTGAAGCTGAACTGAACTTAAGTAAATGTGAACAGGCCCTCAAGCTACACTATCAATTTTATTAATTTCTTTTATTGACAACGCAAGATAGGTTTATTATGTTTAGGATTAGATTTATTATTTATGGTAAATTGACTTATCTTTAATTTTGTAGTTTTAGGAAAGTCATAGGTAGAGTTTTACGACATGGTTTAGGTTACCTTTTGTAAACTATAAATATTAGCCAAATTCATCCTTACATGCATGTCAAGCAATTATACATCTCGATCATTACAGTAATATTTTACAAAAGGATAAAATGGCTGATGACTTTCTTGAGATGCTATTACAATGGCCGAAATCTTCATTGTCAATCTCATCACCGGCAACCCAAGTGAAAGGCAAAGAGTCGATCTCATCACCGGCAACCCAAGTGAAAAGCAAAGAGTCGAAATCTCACCGTAAAAATCTCAAGCAACCTTTGTCATCACCACAAAAACCTTCCTTGGAAGACTCGTTATATTGCGAGAAGTTGGAGAATACAAAACGTAAGTTGCAACAAGGGTACAAGAACATCGAAAATGGAAGAAAGAAAATATGTTTGATTAGTTCGAGCGATCTCCCTCCACAACCTACTACAAGTCAAAGAAAGCAAAACAAGTTTAAAGAAACAAGCTTAAGAAATCGTAAAGAGTTAAGAGAGGTCAAGAATAATAATGGCTCGTCAAATACTTGGGTGTTGAACAAACAATGTACTAGTGGTACGGTACGTCAAGATAAAGAACAAGATTATGGTACTCGGCCACCGGCAACGAATTCAAAGATCAAGATTAAGTCATGGAGAACAAGTGAATTGAAGAATTAAAGATGTATCATCATCAAAATTAATTTCTTCTATTAGGAATTAGGTTGATGAATGGTAGAATAGTGGCTGTGGTTGAGTAGAATGTCGTTAAATTTCGTTTTATGTATCATGTACTACTTCTTTCTGTTGAACGAGATTTTGATGTTTATCCCCGCCCGTAAATTGTGTGTTACTCGTAATTTTTACTGCTTTTCGTATTATTAACATTTTTTTAAAAAAAAAACATATTATTATCATTAATTATGAATGAATTATTATTATTATTAGGCAAAAGCTAATGAGCGCCCCGGGGTGTTAGAAGATAAATTAATACACCGAACGACACGTGATTTTGTCATGTATTCCTAACTTAATACTGTTTCAACCAATATATATAATTATTTTTTGGATAATTCTATAATAGTCGTTTGAAATATGACTACCATATTATTTTAATGATAAACAATATGATCAGTTTATTTTTTTAATTGTAAAATGGACATTATTAGTCTCCTAATACGTACAATGCAAAAATAATTTTTGAAAAGTTTAATCCCCATAAAAAATAATTTTTTTTCGAGAAACTATAAAATAATAATAAATATAAAATAAATGAAATTAAAAATTTAAAAAATAAACAAAATGTTGATACAACTATTTTATATCAAAAATAATATAATATAATATCTTTTTGGCGAAAAATATGTTAATTATAAACCATATATGTAATACCCCGTATTTTTAATGTATTTTATAAATTACTTATTTATTTATAAAATATATTTTGGGTCAAACCATTTTAATTATTTAATTATTAATAAAGCGAGTATTTATTTTTGGGTCAATAAACCAGTTCATCCTACTCTTGTATCCGGGTTAACTATTTTAAGTCCATGACTATATGAAGCCCAAACCTACACTAATTACCCTACACTATATATATGTAATAGATCCCCAAAATTTCCCACACAAAAAGGTTAGTCTTATTTTCTTCCTTTTTCTCTCCTCTTTTCATTCTAGTTATTTTGATGATTTTATTTATGGGTTTTGGTTTTAATTATTCAAAGTATGTTTGATTAGTATCATAATTATGTTTTGATGATTAAAGATTGTAAATTTTAAATATTAAAGTGTTTTATTTTCAGATTTCATAAAATTATAAGTTAGGGTTTTAAAATTATTAAAGACTTGATTTTTAGGGTTTTTATGAACAATTGATTTAGGGCTTTTATAGTAATGATATTTTGGAAATTTTGGTGATTATAACTACTAATTAGTTTAACTTAATTCTAGATTATTTTGAACACATAAATTCGTGTTTTAATTTATAGTTTCCCGTTCGTTAATATTAATCCCGTTTTAATCCCGATCAGGTTCTAAACTCATCCGATTTTGACAAAAAAGTAGTGTTTTCCGTGTGGAAACAACGTTTTAAGAAAGACTCACTACCTTTGGTAGTGAGCACCACCCTCCCGTGGCCAAATTCAGCCTCTAAGTATGATTTTCGGGCAGTTTTTGATTTTTAACGAAGTTTTTTTTAAAATTTTATCCTTGAGTTTAAAGGGTAAGAGATAATTTAATTTTTCTATGGATAATTTAAGTATGAAAATATATATTGATGAAGTTTTAAAGGGGTTTTTGATTAGTTTAAAATGCTGGAATTTTATTTAAAGTAGTATAATTGTGATTTTAATAAAAGGGTGTGATAACCTATTAAAAAGGAGTTTAATTAGGGGTTTTTAAATAATTTTCAGATTATTCTAAATAGTTTAAAGTGAGTTTAAGTTGCTGAAAATTGTGTATACAAGAGTAATTAATTTAGTATTATTGTCCCTTATTGTAGGAGACTTGATTCGGGAATTGTTGTAGTATTTTCGGCCACTTTATGGGCTTAATTGAGGTACGTTCGCGTACTTAGCATATTTGATGATGTAGAATCATGTTAGGTTTGGTTTCAATCAATTACAAGTAGTATCATGCTAAGGTTCATGTGTTGAATTGTGAATTATTAGTGTTGGTGATTGAATTGTGAAGCATGAATTATTTGTGATGATCTATGGATTGAAAAATTATATTTTGGCATGATTATATGGACTACATATTTATTTATGGCATGATAGAGAGCATGTTTAGTCAAACTAATTGTTTGGTTATGTTTGGATTATTGAAAAGGAATTTTATTATGGTTCATATAATTTTTATTGATGCTTTAAGCATGAGGAAGGAGCTATGCAAGTGTCTATGTACACAAGGAATAAATTGTATGTCGGTGCCTTTGTGCACTTATGGTGTTTTTAACACCGAGGGATAGGATTGTTGGCGCTTTATGCGCTTAAGGTGTCTTTGACACTGAGGTAGATTTAAAAAGGGTTCAACATTAAATTATATGTGGTCACTAATCATTCAAGAATTAAATTGGTATGTTTGTTTGTTTGAATTATTATTGATGATTGAATTGTTATGCTTTGTGAGTCATCACCAAGTCTAATAATATGTAAACAACGTAAAGTGAAAGAGATTACGCACCAAAACTCTTGGAACGTATATACCTTGAGTATGAACATATGGGGGGAGTTATGGGGTTTTATATTTAACCATAAGTTCTAATGGAGTATAGGACGCTGTATATTCCCTTTTATTATTATTATTATTATGCGCTGGAATTCCGCCACCAATGTGTGGCATAGGTGATGCTGGCACGGTTAGCTCCCGTGTCAGTGGTCCTCAATTTATTGAGGCAGGTTTGGTTGGAAACCCGTTCGATGCGTAATCAACGCTAAATAAATTATTTTGCGTCCAGTTAAAGAGTCTTGTTGTTTGTTGTGTGTGCTTGTAAACAGGTGCAATGAGGTAAGTATGTGTGATGCTAGGAGTTGCATGTTAGTGTGTTTAAATACGCTTATGTACTTAGCTTTGCTGATTGTGTGTGTTGTTTGTGTCTGGCTATGTCTTTATCTTGGCCCTACGATGATCCATTTTAATGGAGAGTAGTGGGGGCAAGTGGAGATAATCTTTTCAGGTGTTGAAACATATTCATGACGGGGCATGAGTGAAGAGCGAATCATGCTAGTTTCTATTAGTTGAGATGTGGTTTATTGCATTCAAATATTATATTATATTATATTATGTTGTGCTTATGAGACAAACGCAAAGGTTTTTCGTAATTTAATTGGTTTTGATAAGGGCCTTCAATGGTTCCAAGTTGTAGGTTGATTTTATTTGACTTCGTTTGACTTTGGTTTTAATCTTTACTTTCGTTTGGTTGACTTTTAAGTTGACTCGTTTTTGAATGGTTTTGAGTTAAGTCTTCCGCTGTGTGTCTTTGATAATTGCCTTAGCCGTTTTCACGGTGGCGGTAATATCTTAGATATTCCTAAACCGTATTTTAAAAAGAGTAAAGTGTACTTTAAAGGAAAGGAATTTCTAGGGTGTTATAATATAATCATGAAAACATTATGGTAGTCATATTTTAAATGACTATTATAGAATTTTCATTATTTTTTATCTAACGCCGCGGGGTGCTCCCCGATTTAATTTCACAAACTAACCCTATGATTTTTTCCCAATTATATATGCTCGAAACATCTTCTACAACATTCACCAGTATCACCACCTGGAGTATGGATTGAGTTTTAATGGAGTTTAAAGATAAAAGAAGAATATAAGGTTATTAAAGGAATGAAGGCAAATTCAAAGAAGAATTGTATAGTATTGTGTTTAATGGAGTGGTACTGTAGACCTGTAGTAGTATGATGATGAATGAAAGGAAGATGGTGAAAGGAGGACCATGACTTTGGAAATTTGGAGTATAGTACTAGTCCCTTTTTTTTATTTTAGTAAAATTGGAGTATAATCTTGATGAGTTTGCATCATTAAATAACAATTTTAATTGTTTAAATGCAAAGTCAGATTTTCCATCCCAGTTCAAACAATGTTTAGGGTTTAACAGGTAATCAATAAATATACGTAATATAAGTTAATGGTAGTACAAGGT
This sequence comes from Chenopodium album, assembly GCF_948465745.1. Classification (NCBI taxonomy): domain Eukaryota; kingdom Viridiplantae; phylum Streptophyta; class Magnoliopsida; order Caryophyllales; family Amaranthaceae; genus Chenopodium; species Chenopodium album. The sequence continues at coordinate 8,874,053 of NC_137855.1, forward strand.
TGACGTGTTTAGAAATAATTAAAGTATTACACGGTTGACATAATAAAAGCGGATGGTCAAAATGTTGACTTAACAATTACTAATTTTCCTAAATATCATACGGAGTATAAAATTAATTAGCATGTGGTCCCAATTACCATGTGATGACAATCAGATCAAAAAAATAGGTGAAGTCCACCAACATAACTCTCACTCTCTCTTCCTATTTCTATCTACCGCGTACTTTTAAAATATTTTAAAAAATTGTTATGAATTTGCTATTACATAAATATTGCTCTAAAATGATAACAAAATAACAAAATTATATTGGATATACTTATTTATATTCATATTGTTTGTGTTACAATTCTTACAAACGTGTGAAGAAGTATAGACTTATGAAGAAATTCATGGATCAAATATTTTTGGGTTACAAAAATACATGACCTAAATTAAACTCGAACCAGATTAAGGCGCTACTTGTACTTGGTGATTGTTCTCTAATCTCTACTTCTCTACTCTAGGACGCTTTTGTAGCTGTTCTGGACTTGCTATGGAATCAAAGGAGCTTGCGCTGCGTTTATTATTAATCCATTGTGTTAGAGCACCCGTCTTCCTTTCTTCTTTCTCCTTTAACAATTCTTCAATGCGCGATAATAGGGGTTCAGGTGGGAATCTAGACTCAAGCTTAAATGTTGCAATGCAGCTAGTAACATCTCGAAGAATGAGTATTTCCTTGTCAATAGCTTCGATCTGTAAACAAAATACCAAAGTTATAAGAAGTATGACAGTTTGTCCTATGAAAACCCGAAACAATACAAATTCGAACATTCACTTAATTTGATCCGATTCTAATTTCAAGCACATGAAATATGAAGTAAATAAAAATGTGATAAGTCACATTGTTTATGGGGTAGTACCTCTGTTCCAGCTTTCCGTTTCTTATTTACTTTATTATAAGACATGTTCAAGTAATTTCCCAGCAAAGGCTCTGGTGGAAATATATTTTCCAACTTGAAAGTACAAATGCACTTGACTGCTGTGAATAGCTTCTTTTTTTGAATATATGACTTGATAAGCCCTGTTTCAATGCACAAAAAAAAAGGGGTTAATGCGAGTATTAGTCTAAAGAACAACGAACTAGCACCATAAATGTACTTACTTACTAATGAAAGTAACATTCTTATAAACTAGGAAGCTAAGAAGTACTCGTGGGTATGTTAGCTTAACTACTTAAGTACTTGTCCTGGACAAACTGTGGATGTCAACTAGATTAGCTTAGTTCATTAAATATGATACCTAGGGTTTGAATCACGTATACACTATATGCACTTCAAAAATAAATTAGAATTACAAATTGTCATTATATTTGAGATAATGAAGATATATATATATATACATACCTGGAATCTTATTTGAAAGTCCCAATGCATTGCATAAACATGCTTGCTGCTCAAGCCGATAAATCTTAAGTCCACAATAAAATGAGCCAAAAAGAGTAACAAGATCATCTGCTTTGAAACAATTAGCTAACTTGAACGCAGCCACAAACTGCAAAAACCCGAAATTATCTGTTGGAGTTCTGTTCTTGGCGGCCTTTAAAGACATAGCTAGATGCCTTGCTTCCTCTTTGACATGCTTCGTAATTGAAGGTGATAGTTTCATTAACTGCTCCATGAGCAATATGCAACCATCTTTATAATTTGTGGTAGTATCCTTATCTGAGAAATTTTGGTGGAATGTTCGAGTGACTTCCACAACAAGTTTTCCGGGATCAGGAGCACATTTAAGAGCATCCAATATCTCTTTAGGTGATATTGTTTTCGCCTTCACCTGGTCCATTATACAAAATCCCAAAAACAATGCATTCATTTTAGTGCAATATGAACGGATTTGATCACCACCAATACTTGATGAGGAAATATCATGCCTCAAACTTCTGCTTCCTATACAAATCAAACAAGAAACTTCACTATTTTAATAAAATTAAGAGCAAGTTGAAGCATAGGGGTGCTACTCATTGCTTGTGATTAAATCTCACTTACAACATACTTCCTCCATTATTATAGTTGACAAGGGGTTTTTTTTTCATTAATAAAAATAATAATATAAAAATATATTTTAATTTGAGACGAGTTTAATAAAATCTAATATTTTAAGTTTTAATTATATATAGACTAGATGTTAAGGCTTAATATTGCTCACAATAGATCACAAATAGAGTTTGTAAATAGTATTAAAAGTCATAATATGTCAACTAAGAAAAGATTGGAGATGCTCACCAGTAGTGTGTTTATCTTCATACTTTTGTGCTTGACAATTAGAAAGTATGTGATGCCCATCACCTTCTACTTGATCAATGAGCTTGTTCACTTTCGACTCGATCACCTTGTCGAAATCATTAGTTTCCTTATCATCTCTGAATACCAACTCTTTAGCCTCCATTGCAAGAATTCGGTCCTCGATTTCCTTTTCCTTCAATTCCATCTGTCTAGACCGCTGATCTATTAGCTCTCGTTCCAACTCCATAGCTTTTGCATCCCCTAACATTAACTTTTCTTTCGCCTCTAACACTTGACAACGCTCATCAATCTCCTTCTCTTTCAACCCCAACATCTTCTCTTTAGACTTTAACATTGAGCTTTGCTCATTATTCTCCTTTTCCTCACGCTCAATTGCAAAGTACAATTCATTTATATCATTCATATCCTCCTCAAACTTTACCTTATTTTGTTCCAACACACTCTCCTTCATATACAACTCCTTCTCTTTGGCATCCAACGCTTCGCCTCGCTCACTCATCTCCTTCGCCATCAACCCCAACTCCACAACACGGTCCTTAACCGCCTTCTCCCTCTCCTCCACCGCCTTCATCTTCTCTTTAACCCTCTCGAAACCCTCTTTAAGTAATCTTTTCTCCAACTCCAAAGACTCGCGCAACTCTCTCACTTCCTTTTCTCTCAACCCGACACCATCGATTCTCTCACGCAACGACTTCTCCTCCGAATCTAACTTCTTCTTCCATAACTCAACCTCCTTTCCTAAATTATATAACTTTTTTCTAGTCATATCAATTTCCCTCTCTTTCGCCTCGATTTCCTTAACTCGCTCCTCGAGCGAGTTGTGGATCTTAGCGAAAGAACCCTGAAGTGTACGCCATTGCTCACAAAGTGAAATAGCCGAATAGGTGCGAGTTTGAAAATCGGCGAAAGTTTCGCCGAGTTTGTGCATAACTAGTCTTGAAGACTTGAGGTCTTTCGAAGTTTGATCAAAAATCGACATGGTTGATCAAACTTTAGGACAGAAAATTTAAATTGAAGAACAATGATTATTATCCTAAAATTTTGTATGGAATACCAAGAAAGATAGTAGCTATAAAACAGATTTGATTTTGGTAAAATAAAAGGAAACAACTAAAACGAGAGTTATATAATACGGTGAGGTCGGTGATTGGGCGAATTATAATGTGTTAGGATTACGTACCCTTTTTTTTATAGAAAGTAATATTGTTCACCCTTTTAATTATCACCTCCTATAATATATCCGTGTCAATACACGGATGTATTAATTTCCTAAAGGAAGTAATGTTAAATTTTCCTTTAATTTCCCTAGCTGTTGAAATCTTATTACTTTGTTTAATTTGTACAGTGAGATTTTGTTAAGTTTAGCCCTTCATTATGTCTTGTTTAATTACTTTAACGCCTTGATTTTCTTCGTTTTTTTTTCTTTTCTTTTTTTTTTAATTGCACTTCAAAACTGTACAATATTCCTCAAAAGGAGAAAGACCAAGGCACTAGGCCAAACAAACACAGCCCAATGGGCCTCACAAAGCAAAATCTACAACTCATTTGTGAACAAATAAGATCTGCAAACTTGATTGATCTTGTGAACAATGGAGAAAGGAAGCAAAAACATTTGTGCCCAGTAAGTACTAATACTCATGATGACAGCATTCACCAACTGCATTTTGGCAAAGATTATGTATTTCATTATTCTCTACGTAAACTGGCTTATATGATTTTAACTAAGTATGCTAATTGACGACATTCCTGAATTGTTAATACAGCTCATGAACGAGATTGTGTACTAAAAATTGTTATTGTACCTGTTTTAATTTTCACAACGAATGAACGTAACAGGTGTTTGTTAACCCATTTATTCAAAGAAAAAAGTTGCTAACAGCAGTTAAGTACATTTGTGCTTTTAAGCTGGAACATATATTCAAGCCAGTGCCTTTGCTAGAAGAACACTTGGACATGTACAATAAAAAGTGAATGAGAAAAGAAAAGAAAGAACTTCATACAAGGTAAATTTGACCAACTTTTTTGAAAAAAACCACCTTTTTAACTACCTTTAGACGAGACAGCTTAGGCCTCGTTTGGTTGACATGGGAAATAAATTCCCGTAGGAAGTTGTATTTCATGGGAAGTTATTATCCTCATGAGATTCCTAGGAATTTCACAAAGTTGTTTGGTTCTAACAATGGGAAGTTGAAATTCCCATGAATTTTGATTGACCAAGGGGAACCTTGGTAATTTATTTCCTATGTTTTGTGAGAAGTTGAAATTCCAACTTCCTCCATTTTTTCTTTTTTGTGTCAACCAAACAAGTATCCAATTTGTCAATTTCCATCCCATTTTATTTTGTCTACCAAACAAGCTCTTAGGTGGTTTATACCAATTTTACCTAATTTCTACATCATTTATTATTTCTCCTGAATTATCATATAAATTTGGTCTTCTTTTGGTATACAGATTGAAGCAACTGACATGGAATTATGCATGCTTCGAGAAGTTACGAGCTGCATTACCGCTTTTAAGCTTGAATCCAAATTCCTACCTAGCACCCTTTTCTCGCGCATTGAAGAATTGAAAAGGAGATAAAATACATGAAGGCTGCTAAAAGACAATGGAATAATAAACGCTGTTCAAGTTCCTGTGATTCCATAGGAAGTCCAAAACAGCTGAAAAAACGATTAGAGTGGGGAACGGGAACAATCACTGCACAATATAAGCGACTTAACCTGGTTCAAGTTTCGCTTAGGTGCATGCAGAATGCTGATAGAAGTAGATGATCTGACCATTGTGTTTCTGTAACACAAAATATGTGGTTCATGAACTTCACACGAATATAGTTAGTTCTCTTAGTTAACATAACGATTTGAAGTTGTATATGTTTGATTAGGCGGAAATAATTTAGTGTTTAATTAGTGCAGCATAGTTTTTATACAGTTATTAAGATCTGAAAATGTATAGTTATTCTATAAATATTACATTCAGAACTGTCAGCTTATAATTTCAAACACAAAGCAAGCAAAGATGATCCTTGCTCCACTTCATTAACCAAAATAAAAATTTCATCATAAACATTCAAGTACTCAACCTAACAATATGTCGTAATCAGTGGCATATATAATACAATCATACTTCGTAGTTGATGAAATTTCATTCCCGTGTTAGAGAAATCCTCAAGGCTAAAGCATCAAAATTGCCGGTAGCCTATTTCCAGAACTTAACGTAGGACTTATCAGGCCAGAACCATGTCACTAATCTAGCTTCAAAATTATCCACTGACAGTTCTGAAAACTGTACATCTGTGAATTATATGATCTGGCTTTAGGATGAAAGTGAAATACGCAATTTGAAGAAACTGCCTCACAGCTAGCTCAAGCATAAACCTAATATATCTTCAGATAGAGCAAATAGCTTCTCAATCTCCAGCGACTTAAACTGTTATACATGCTTTTGATTTGGCACCAGACGAGCTTGATGGCCTCCTACTTCAAAAAGAACAAAGAGTACAATGAATAAAATTGAAAAACACGGATAAATTGATAGCAAATGAATATTAACAATCTAATGATTGCAGAAAAAATGAATATTGAGGAAACAATCAATCAAGGGACATCATACGCGGCAAAATTGACATGTACCTTATTATTATCTATTAAAATAACCAGATTATTAAGGCTCAAATTGATTGACATATCACAAACTCGCAATAAGCAAACAGGCACCATTTTATGCATGGCATTAAAATATAATAAAGTGCAATAGACATACAATCATATGCAAACGAAGTCATCATATGAGCAATTCAGTAATTCATCACATGAGCATTAAAAGTTTAAAACTCTTAAATCATACGACCATAGAATTGATCGTATGAATTATTTTAGCAATTCATCATATGTGCTCATATAATTCAATAATCATATTTGCTCAAATAATTCATCACAAATCTCTGAAATCATAGGCATTAAAATATAATAATGTGCCTCCATTGACTAAGAGGGGAAAAAATACAAGGCTTACCATATGCAAACAAAGGCCGCATATTCAGAGGCACTTCCAGAGGTGACACATATGATGACAGTGCAAATGGAGGCACATTCAGAGACTACACAAACGAAGGCAGCACATTAGGAGGAGACACAAAATGACTAGAGCTGCAATGTGGATTCATTCCAGAGCCCGAGCCATTAGATGTATGTACATTAGATGTAAAAAGAGTTTTGTGTCCAGAAGAATGTTGCATAGATTTAAGACAGGGTGTCATATCCTAAGGAGCTACTTGGTCATCATTCTCTGCTCGAGCTCGCTTTTGTAGCCGTCTTGAAGCCCAAGTGCCTGCTCTGCGTTTCTTAATTACTTTCCCCTTCTCCAATTCCATGATGCGTGATGAAAGGGAATCAAGTGGGAATTTTGACTCAAGCATAAAATATGTAATGCATTTAACTACATCTTGGAGACTCTTTAATTCCATGCATTCGGCTTCCATCTGCAATTATAGTCAAAAGTATACACACACATAATCAACTTGACAGCTCATTACAAAATAAGAGAGACCAGAAAATACACAAGCAAATACAGTAAAACTGGAAATGAGAACAATAACAAAAAGGACAAATTAGGTAAGATTTCAATATCCAAATTTAAAATTAAAAAAAAAAAAAAAAAAAAAAAAAAAAAAAAAAAAAAGAAAAGAACTATACATGAGAGTCTGGAAGTTGATCATGTTGTCTAAATGAGGCCATAGAATATGTCAAGTCAGATACTAAGGTTAAAGGTAGGCAGGGAAAATAAATGGTACAAAAATTCAGCTGATCCCAAGTCCCAAGCATATGAACCTTTAATTAAACAGGGCATAATCCTTCGCAAAACTAAGTACCACAACTTTTTGTTACTCGGATCAGTCGCGTGACTGATAGTTTTTATCATCCATATCAATCATCACAGAAATTTTACAGATCTTTCACCTGCCAATTACAATTACATAATCACGATGAGTGTCACCAAATGAGCTGTTCCATTGAGCATATACAGCAATACAATTGACTGTTCCATTAAGCATATACAGCAATACAATTGACTGCCTAGTAACTAGTCCACAAATATACCACATACAAAATAACAATAAAACAAACAAAACGATATATAACCATGTTTACAAACTTTTGTAAAGTATTTGTATTTATGTTGCCAAAGGTATACAAAGTTTATCACCACCTCTGATTTTCTTATGCATAACAAGGAAATAAATTATCTTGCTACAAAACAGTGAAGTACCTTTGATTGAATAGTTCCATCCTTTTGGATCTCGTTCACTCTTAGCTTCAGAGATTCCAAGTGTTCTTTCAGCAGAGGTACTGGCGGAAAATTGTATTCCAGCTTAAAATGGCAGATGAACTTGATAGCCAAAAGATACTTCTTACTCTTAATAAGGGACCTGATATGATCTGTTTAATGTGAAATAAATATACAAACAGTTGAAAAAATGTGAGTAGGTCTAAAGAGCATATAGCACCATTGACATACAGACTTAGTAATAGATGAAGAGGCATCTATGGTAGGACACTAAGTACTAAACTCACATTTCTCAGTGCACTTTCAAAGCTAAATAAGTCTCATAAACTGGGAAGGTAAGTAGTATAGAATTAATTTTTTTTTTCTTAAAAGAATACATTGTTTCACTAACAAAATCATTCTAAAACAAATTCAGTAGTCATTGACATACAAACTTTGTTAGTTCCCCACCCTACTCTACATCCCTTTTCCCCTTCAAGGTTTCAAATAATTTGCTTTATCACAACTTCTCCCACCTGTCTTGAAAAAATGACATTCTATTCGGACAGAGCTTCTTAAAAATTCTAAATTAATCCAACCCATACAGGTTCAATGACTGACCTAATATGTTAATTAAACAGAATAATCTTGTAAGCATAATGTAATAATCACACTATCTAAATTATGTCAAAGTAAGCACTAATATTACAAATTGTTATATCAGCAAGTCTATGAAAAAAATAAAATAAAAAAAATACCTGGAATTTTCTTGGAAAGTCCCAACACACGGCAAATATTTAGGATCTCAGGCAGATAGATGTAGACATCATTGCCATCATAAAAAATCGTCAAATGTGAGAGAAGCTCTTCAGCTTTGAAATATCTTGCTAGGTTGAATTTAGCTAACAATTCAAATAACACAAAATGATTCTTGGTAGAATTACTCCCGTGCAACTTAGTCTTTAAAAGAGCAGCAAAACTTTTTGCTTCATTAATAAATTCAGGTGTAATTGATGGTGACATTTCCATCAACAGTTTAAACAAAAATGAGCACTGAGTTTTATTAGCTTCTGTTTGAAGCTTGTATTGGTGGAAAGTTTTTAAGACATCAAAAACAAGCTTTCCAGGATCAGGTGCACATCTAAGCGCATTCAATATACTGTAATGCAAGTTACCAAGTTCCCTCACATGCTTAACCAGATATAATCTCACACCATCAACGTCCATATTTCTGCACAATGAGGAAATATCAGCACCAATTTCCGGTGAGGAAGGAGCTAAAACTTTTGCTACTTTAACGCTATCTGAATCTGGTAACTCCTGCCTAGCTAGTTTGCAGCTGCTGCTTACTGAACAATCAGAACATGTAAAAGAAAATCATCAATTAGCACATACTAACAAAGTAACAGGCATGATGATATATTCGTTAACCTACAGTTGATAAGACTAACAACAACACTGATCAACTCGGCAACTCATAGATCAAAAATTATAAAAGAGAACAGGGGATACAGGGACAGTTAATCATCCATGAGTACATTAAAACATGTTATGAATCGGAAAAGGCCAGTACGAAATGCAGTATCAAGTTATCAAGCCACAATCTTATACAACTCGGGTTTAAAAATGTTCAACTCGAAACAAATTTGTTCAACTGAACAGCCAATCTTACTGCATAAAGAGGTTGTCTCCAAGAAACCCACATGGATCATATCATTTTAATCTCAATTTATAACAAGAAAAGAATATTAATTTAAAAGAAAACTAAATAAATAAAAGGACTTGAATTAAAATTTAAAAGCAGCTAAAAGAAGGCAGTGGAAGAATAATGCAATGCTTACCAATCTCCATCTGTTTATGCTCTAGTGATTGACAACGAGAAAGTATACATTGCTTATCACTTTGCTTCTCTATTAAAGACTCATCACCTTCCTTCTCAAGTAACTCCTCCCGTTGGCAAGACTCGTTAGTTTGCTTCTCTTTGAGTTCCAATTTTCGCCAACGTTCCTTGATTAATTTCTCTTCAAACTGTAGGCCCTTACTGCGACTATCAATTCGAGTTTCCATTAAAGCCAACGCTTGGAAACGCTCTTTACTCTCCTTTTCCTTCAGTTCCAATGCTTGGAAACGCTCTTTAATCTCCTTTTCCTTCAGTTCCATCTGTTCATAACGCTCATTAAGTTCCTTTTCCTTCAATTTCAAATCTTCATTCACTTTCACTTCCACTTGTTGACAAAGTTCCATAACTTGTTTCTCTTTCAAATCCAAGGCCTTACTTTGTTCACTCAATTTCTTCTCTTTCACTTCTACCAATTGGCATTGCTTTTCAAAGTCTTTCTCACTGCTCTCAAGCCACCTCCAACGCGCATTCATCTCCTCCTCTTTCGACTCCATTTCTTTGAAACGAATGTCAAATTCTTTCGCCTTATCCTCGGCTTCTTGGAAAATCTTATCTTGCTGTTTCTCTTTCAAATCCAGAGCTTGGGAAAGTTCTTTTAATTCTTTCTCTTTCAATTCCAACTTTTCACAGCTTTCCTTTATTTGCTTCTCCTTCAACTTCAACATTTCAAATTGCTCATTCATCTGCCTCTCTTTCGACTCTAATACCTTACTTTGCTTACTCAATCGCTTTTCTTTGGCATCCACTGATTGGGATTGCTTAGTTACATCTTTTTCACTAATCTCAAGCCACCTCCTTCGCGAATCCATCTCCTTCTCTTTCAACTCCATATCTTCCTCACACTCCCTAATTTGCTTCTCCTTAACCTCCAACATTTCACAGCGCGCAACAACCTCCTTCTCTTTCAACTCCACAGCTTCTTTACACTCCCGAGTTTGCTTTTCTTTAGCCTCTAACACTTCTAAACGATCATTAATCTCCTCCTCTTTAAACTCCACTGCTTCTTTAAGCTCCTGAAATTCCTTTTCTTTACCCTGTAACACTTCAAATCGATCACCAATCTCCTTCTCTTTCAACTTCATACCTTCCTCACTCACCTGAACTCGCTCTTCTCTAGCCTTTAACACTCCAAAACGATCATCAATCCCCTTCTCTATCACCCTCACAGCCTCCTCATGCTCCTGAATTTGCTTCTCTTTCATCTCTAACACCTCACAACGCTCACCCATCTCCTTCATTTTCAACTCCATAGCTTCTTTATTCTCCTGAATTCGCTTCTCATTCCCCTCCAACGCCTTACAACTCTCATCCATCTCCTTCATTTTCAACTTCATAGCTTCTTTATGCTCCTGAATTCGCTTCTCTTTTATCTCTAACACCTTATATCGCTTACCCATCTCCTTCATTTTCAATTCCATGGCTTCTTTATGCTCCTGAATTTGCTTCTCTTTCATCTCCATTGCTTTAACACGCTCATCAACCTCCTTCTCTTTCAACTCAATACTTTCTTCACGCTCCTGAATTCCCTTCTCTTTAGCCTCCAACACTACAAACCGCTCATCAATCCTCTTCCTTTTCAACTCCATACTTTCCTCACATACCCGAATTCGCTCCTCTTTCGCCTCTAACCCCTCAAACCGCTCATCAATCTCCTTCCTTTTCAACTCCATATCTTCCTCACATACCCGAATTCGCTCTTCTTTAGCCTCCAACCCTTCAAACCGCTCATCAATCTCCTTCTTCTTCAACTCCATATCTTCCTCACATCCCCGAATTCGCTCCTCTTTACCCTCCAACACTTCACAACGCTCATCAATCTCCTTCTCCTTCGACTCGAGCTCCTTCCATCTTTCCCCAACTTCTACCTCCTTCAATCCCAATCCTTTCTCTTTAGACACCAACATTCTACTCACTTCATTAACCTCCATCTCCTTCAATCTAACAGCACTGAACAATTCATCAATTTCCTTCTCTGTCAACCCCAATTCATCCTCTTTTTCTTCCAACAAAACAAACCTCCTATTCAATTCTTCCTCAAATTCCTTCAACTTTTTCTCCCTCTCATCCAATCCATCCCCTCTCTCATTCATCACTACCTCCCTCACTCCCACCTCCTCGGCCGCCGCCTTCGCTTCCTTCTCCCTTACACAACACTCCCTCTCTCTCTCCTCCACCTCTCGCCGCCGCTCCTCGACTTCCCCCTCCTTCTCCTCCACCACTCTCCGCCGCTCATCCACCGCATTTTCTCTCTCATCCACCGCCTTCCGCCGCTCCGAAACCCTAGCCTCCGCAACATCCACCGCCTTAACACGCTCTAAACCCTCGGAATTTCGCTTCTCACACACCTTCACCGCCTTAATTTGTTCAGCAATCTCTCTCTTCTGCAACTCGAAAAACTCACACCACTCCTTAATCTGCTTCTCTCTCAACTCCACTCCTTCAATCCTCTGTTTCAGCAAATTCTCCTCAAACTCCAACTTCTTCTGCCGCACTTCACCTTCCTTCTTGAAATTCTGAAGCCTAATTCTGTTCATGTCAATTTCTCTGTCCTTTGACTCAACCGCCTTGACTCGCTCCTCCACCGAGTTGTGAATCGTTCCGATTGAATTCTGTAAACTTTGCCATTGCTCGCCGAGTGTAAGAATTGAGAAGGAATGTGACTGGAAATCCTGAAAAGTTTCACCAATTTTCTTCATCAACATTCTTGCAACCCTTAAATCGTTCGTAGTATTCTCCGATACTGACATGATTTATCCAAATTATGACCAAAATCAAAGATTCGAAACCCTAAAAAATTCGAAATTTCACAAGAAAATATCCTAAGATTTCTTAATCGTACAAATAAACATGGATTAAAAGTAATAATCAGATACTCTGATGATTAATAAAGAGTAGTATGAAGTATGAAGAATGTAGTAATTTCGTGGGATGAATTGTAGTGAGAGAATGGAGGAGAGAGAAAGTCACAGTAGTAGCATACAGTAACGTTGTATAGAATAATGAAGGAAAAACAATAAACCGTGATGAAGAAGCTTCAAGATAATATTGGTTGGCTTTCAAAAAAAAAAAAAAAAAAAAAAAAAAGATAATATTGGTTGAATAATGCGGTTATGTAGGAAGTTCAAAAGTTGCAGAAGCAAATATGATCATTGGGTAGCAGATTTTTATTTTTATTTTATTTTTTCTCTTTTTTTTTTTATTGGGCATTACCAAAATGTGGAAATATCAATTTGGATATAAGAGTCGGGTCTAATATGGTCTTGATACTCTTATTAGGTTTATTTTAGAGTTGAGTCTTCCTCTATTTTTTAATACTCCCTCTATTTTTTTTATATGCATTACTTTGACAATTGCACTATTCACATATCATGATTGACTTAATTTTTTTACCTCTAAAAAATAAACAAATGTTATTATAATATATCATTAGATTTGTCATAATGTCTAGTTTCGTAAAATAGTTTTATTACAATTTTTACAAATGCACAATTAAAGATAGTAATGGTCAAAAAACATCTTGGCAAATGTGCCGGTCAAACTGATGCGTATAAAAAACAGAGGAAATAGTTGCATCACACCTTTTTTCACGGTATTTAAAAAAATTGGTCTTATATGATTTAAACCATAATGTATATCCCCCTCACAATATAATTAAGAAAATATAAAAAATAAAAAATAAAAAAATCATGTACCAACTCTTGGTACATATTTGGCATGTGTTTGAAAACACATATTAGGGCATTTTTATAAATAATGTTGACATTTTGCACATGGTACATAGAGAGGACGCGTGTTTGACAGCAATAATTGGGGTAAACTAGAACCTAACTACTCATAAATGGTCCCCGAATTCAATTTGGCCTAAAGGGTGAATCAGGTGAAACGTAAAATATATGTGAACATTTTAGAATATAGTAAACTACGAGTAGTTTTTAAAGTGCGAACGTTGTCCCGAGTTATTGCATTAATTCCATAATTGAAATAATAATTTTTTTTTATTTTTTCAAATCTCGTACATAAACTTATTTAGGAACGTCTTTATGTCATAAAGTGAAGTAATAGTACCATTAGATGGCGTAATGGTAATATAATAAATCTGATCTATAAATATATTATATAACTCCGGTTATTTAGTTGACACATATTCCTTTTCCGGAAGTTTATTCCTTTAACTGACATGTTTCCTTTTTAGGAAAGTTTTATACCTTGCATTTACTAGTGTATCTCACTTGTTTTATCATTCTATTGTTGGAATATTTCCAATAATAATGTTATGTGTGAGAGGTTATCCCACATGGAAAAAGTAAGAAGGGAATGTATTGTTTATATTGTAAACAATTAGATATGAGTTATGAAATGGGCTAAGTGGTGTTTTTGGACAAGTGGGCTAGTGGCTTATATATATTTATAATCAAAGACTTAGCACTTAGACACGGGCACAGGAATTAAAGCCTAAAACGATAATTAATTTTTGTCAGTTTATTTTTAACTCTGATTATTTAATTATATATTATTTAATATTTAATTAAATGTAAATTGAACAGTTACAATTATCATAACTGTTCATTCTTATCTTTTCAATAACTGCCAATTTTGATCTATTTAAGATCAATACTGGATGAATTTACGTTCATCCTGTTCTTCTCCCCTTTTCTCTGTTTTCCTCAAAAACTCTAGGGTCTCATGATCGTTAGTACTAAACGCTCTTGAGTTTTCAATCTTTGTATCCCAAAAACGTGTTCATCATAGCCTTGTTAGTACGGTGGGGCGAATAACGTATTTAGGAAAGTGTTCTTCGTACACGCCTAAATCCATTGTATATTATTGTTGTTCCAATCACTTTTTCATCCAACATCTATTTCATTATCTCCCCTCTCCTTAAAATGTGTGTTTAAATTGAACGTTTCAACTAAATGGAGAAAGTAAGATAATTTTCTAATACTAATAAAATTTTTATGGCTGAATTAGGCAAATTCTAATACTACCACTATACTAATATCATTACAAAATATTTCACTTTGAAAGGAGGTGTGGATGAGATTTGAACTCATGACTGACTCCGATACCATGTTAAAGGACCAACTAAACCAAAGACTTAAGATGATGGTTAAGACCCAAGAATGTGTTTTATACACTATCAAAAATATTGCATTGTATTTTAACAAAGTGGTTTTGCTTTTAAAATAGGCACATCACGGCCTACAGACAACACCGGCGAGACACAGTCTATTTTCTTTACTACGAAACACAACATTTGGTAGAGGGATTACAAATTTACAATCTAATAGTGTTAGGAATATAGAAAAATACATTATTGCTAGTCTCGAGCCTAGATATTAATAATTGCTTTATACGCAAACCCGCAAAAAAATAGTGGGTCTTTCAAGCCGAGTTCTAGTTTTTAATTAAAAATGCGTTTTTCAACTTATCTAAACCCGCACTTTATTCGGATCAAGCTAGACTAGCGGGACCAGGTCGGTCAGGCTAGCGGACTAAGAAATTTATTTTAAAATAGAGTACAGGCTTTTGACAACTATGTGGAAAAATATACTTCCTCTGTTATTTTTACTTGACCTGTTTCTTTTATCACGCTTGCCAATGCAAAACTTTAACGAACAATAACTTTATTTCTCCATAAGTAAAAATTATAAAATTTACATATTATGATAGTACTTATTGAAACGAATTCAAAAAGATCTTACATGAATATGTTTTTCCTTACATATTATTCACAAAAGACGATCAAAGGAGGGGTGATGAATAGTGTAAAAGTCAAAGCGGGTCAAGTAAAAAAGAAAGGAGGAAGTAATATCTTACACTCCCTCTGTCCCTGAAAGCGCAACCCATTTGGCCTAACTTTAGTCCCAAAAAGAATGACCCATTTTTTTTTCCCAACATCTATTAAAATCACAAAATTACCAATATATCCTCAAATATTTTTGTCACGTAGCTCCTTCTCCCTATTTTACCCTTGTATTTTTTCAAATCTTTTTGTCATCTCCCCTCTAAATATTTCTTAACTTTCTTTCTCTCTCCTGCCACCATTAATTTTTCTTGAGTTTTCTCATACATTTGTATTTGTAAATTATTGTTTTGTGTTTTTCCATACATTTGTACTTGCAAATTAAGTTTCTTAATACCCGCGAAATCAACCCAAATGGGTCGTTCTTTCGGGGACGGAGGGAGTAAATAAAATAAAACAAATCGGTAAAATACCAAATAATAAAAATGTACTCCATCAAATATGCAGTTTATTTCCCAAAACCCTCGATGTATATATAGCAAAGATATAAAAGTGAAATCAACTTCCTTATCAAAAAATGGGTACAAAATAGATGAAACGTGTACAAAATCCAAAATCTAAACTTAAGTCAACAAATAGTCAAAGAATGGCCTCTTCCTAAACCCAGGTTAAAAATTGATTAACAAAAATCTACCTCCTTTGTCCACAAAAGTCTCTATACTCCGTAATCCGTATAGATGAGAGTTCAATCAGTTCATGAATGTGTATACTACCACCTCCATTTTGCAGCAGCATAAGCATCAACTGTATATCTAGCAAAAGAATAGTTTGTTTGCCAGATTATTACAAACAATTATCAATATATTACAGCTACTTGTAGAGAGTAAACAGCTAGAAAAGATACTAAGTTTATACTGTCTAATCAGGCCTCCACCTCTTTGCCAGCAGGCTAGGCTTCATTTGTTTCAAAATCCCCCTCATTTCCCTCGTCATCATCATCAGCATCATCGAGTAGTTTTGTAACCTCGTCCTCTACCATAAGTTTGATCAACAACCTTCTGGGAGTGAGATCAGTAATGAATTGCTTGGCTGCAGGGAAAAAAAATGTCAGCGACTGTTTACAGCAGGTGTTGTAAAATTCTGAAAAGAGCATCATTCTGTAGATAATAATTTCCATATAAACATCCACCAATTTGAAGAACATAAGAATTCATGAGATCTCTTACCAAGTTGCTTCAAAATGTCATTTAAGGTTGCCTGCAGAGGACAAACACATCAGTGACTAGCATAAGCTTCAATTGTTGCAATGCTCGTATTATATATACCTAAGCAAACTCAGTTTAAAGCATAATTCAAGATGTAACAAACAACCTAAGCAACTATACTTGAGAATTTACACTTTCAACATGAGAATGATTACAGAGAATTAAGCATAAAAGCCTAATCAAAACCATTGCCTTTTTTTGTACAAGACTTGCAACTTAACAGAAATTGTTTCACAAGAACTCTGCAAGTCATTACTTACACTTAACATCCCCCTCATCATCATCATCATCATCATCTTCAGCTTCATTATATAGTTTTGTAAGCTCGTCTTGTACCATAAGTTTGATCAACGACCTTCTGGATGTGAGATCAGTACTGAATTGCTTGGCTGCAGGGAAAAATAAGGTTAAGAGACTGTTTCACACTTACACAGCAGGTGTGGTCAAAATTCTGATAAGAACATCATTCTAGTAGGCCTGTGGACAATAATTTCAATATCATCATCTACCAATTAATAAAATTTTGTAGAAAATTAGAATTCATGAGGGATCTTACCAAGTTGATGTAGAATGTCAGTTAAGGTTGCCTGCAGATGAAAAACACATTAGTGATTGGCATAAGCTTCAATTGTTGCAATGCTCGTATTATATATATAACAAGTCAACAACCACAAACATGCAAGCAGAAGAGATGAGAATACAAAAACAACAAATCCCAGTGCAACATTGAACCAGCCATCAAAACTTCCAAAAATGCGTTTGACTTTAAACACACAATACCTGCCCAGGAATAATAATACATAGTAGTAATAATAATCGGTACAATGCCGGCAAATTTATCAGTGTCTGCTAGTCAATCCAGCTTTAGAGGTAATGCTTAACATAAGCTGATCATGCTAGGTCCCATAAGCCATTCAACAGAAGATTCCACATAACATGTGACGTGAATTATTGATCCGAAAATCAACATAACACAATGATATGTTTAAGCCTAATTCTATACAGGTTATCCACCAAGAATTAAACCAAAACTAAGATTAATCAACTAAGAATCCACCTAATTAATCAATCTAAATGAATGTTTTAAACTAAAACCAGCAAAACAGCAATTGATTTGCAAATCAACCAAAACTTAAGTATAAAACTTAAGCAATTAAACTGAATTTTTGTGTATTATGGTGTGTCCCTTAGAGCCACGAAATTCCCCTTATTTATTGGCATAAGAGGCAGTACTTCTACTCCTACAAGGACTAGGACAAACCCCTAACCTTGCGCTCCAAGCATCCTAATTAGAATAGAATAACTACTTCTAACTAGAATAGGAAAACTACTTCTAAACAAACTCTAGTTTACTAAAAACATTCCTAATAACCTTAGGATGTTTATAGCAACTAAATAACATGAAATAAAGCTAATCCTAAGTGCTTAAACCAAGAAAAACCCTTTCAAGTGAAAGGTAAAAACTTGCAAGCAAAACTTTAGAAAAAAAACATAAGTATGGAAAATCTTCCATTTCAAGTCGGAGCCAAAGCTCAATGCGCACGCCACCAAGGAGGTGCACGCGCCTGACCACGGTCAAGAAGAGTCCAAGCCAGAGCTAGGGAGCCAGCGCGTGGGGTCTCAGTCGCCGTGTGGCAGCCGGAATCTTCATCGGAAAGTAGGGGTGTCCATAATTCGGATTAAAACCGAAATCCAATCCAATCCAAACCGAATTATCAATTCGGATCGGATCCGAACTTTAAATCGGATCGGATCGGATTGAGATTTTTTGAAAATTCGGATTTTCGGATTGGATCGGATTGACCCTAATCCAATCCAAACTAAACCGAACACCGAAATTTTGAATTAAGCAAATATTTTACGGATTGTTGTGTTTTACAATTAGGCTTTAAACATTTAGCCCAATGGCTTCTCTAAATTTGCTGATAGTTGCTACTACTGCCTTAAGCCTTATATAGCTGAAAGTTGCTGCTTATATGCTAACGTTATTGATATTTAGTGCATGTAGCTTAGTAATTATTGTAATGGAAATGATGTTTCCTTTTAGTTGTACTACAATTTATGTTAATCAGATTATTTTTAGAATTGTATTGGACAAAATATTATTTTTATAATTGCATTTATATTTCCGTATTAGTATATTTATTAAAGAAGATAATTAACGTATTTTAATTCGGATTTTCGGATCGGATCCAAATAACCGAATTTTAATTCGGATTGGATCGGATTGGATTGAAAAAGTAATTCGGATCGGATCGGATTGAAAAATGAAAAACCGAATTATATTTCGGATTGGATTGGATATGGCCTTAATCCAAACCGAAAACCGAACGGACACCCCTATCGGAAAGTCAGATGTGTCATTTCGTCTTCCTTGTAAATCATGCTTCTTTCTTCCCCATTAAAGCTATTGAACCTTTCCTTGTTTATTTCCTTATTTGGGCAGCCTACAATGGAGTTGTTTGGACCTTCTAAAAGTGTATTAAACCCTTCAAAAAAATTAGCCTCTTGATTCACATCACATGGTGGTGGCAGTGTAGTCATTTAAGACCAAGACAGACCAAGTTAAACTTATTAGTACCAAATGACATAAGTGTAGAGCAACAAAGAGAGACGGATAATCCATTAGACATTCAACAACCTTCTCTAACAGGTAACATTAACAGACATGGACAGACAATAAACACTCAATTCTTACTGTATTAAAGTCAACTTGTTTTAGAATGGCACATATTGCATTCCTTAATTCATCATCACTTGGTTTCAATGTGTCTTCTTTGGAGTTCTCTGTCCCTTTCACAGCATTGTTACCTTCAGGAAAACAAAGCAAACTCAGATTTAAAACATTATTCTAGATGTAACACACGACCTAAGCAACTATACTTGAGAATTTACAATTTCAACATGAGAACGATTACAGAGAATTAAGTATAAAAGCCTAATCAAAACCATTGCCTTGTTTTGTACAAGACTTGCAGCTTAACAGGAATTGTTTCACAGGAACTCTGCAAGTCATTACTTACACTTAACATCCCCCTCATCATCATCATCATCATCATCATCATCATCTTCAGCTTCATTGTGTAGTTTTGTAAGCTCGTCTTGTACCATAAGTTTGATCAACGACCTTCTGGATGTGAGATCAGTAATGAATTGCTGGTCTGGAGGGAAAAATGAAATTAAGAGACTGTTTCACACTTACACAGCAGGTGTGGTCAAAATTCTGATAAAAACATCATTCTAGTAGGCCCTTAGGCAATATTTTCAATATCATCATCTAGCAATTCATAAAATTTTGTAGAAAATCAGAATTCATGAGAGATCTTACCAACTTGGTTCAAAATGTCAGTTAAGGTTGCCTGCAGATGAAAAACACATTAGTGATTGGCATAAGCTTCAATTGTTGCATTGCTCGTATTATATATAACAAGTTAACAACCACAAACATGCAAGCAGAAGAGATGAGAATACAAAAACAACGAACAAATCCCAGTGCAACATTGAACCAGCCATGAAAACTTCCAAAATTGCATTTACTTTCAATACACAATACCTGCCAGGAATAACAATACGTAGTAATAATAATTGGTACAATGCCGGCAGAATTATCAGTATCTGCTAGTCAATCCAGATTTAGAGGTAATGCTTAACATAAGCTGATCATGCTAGGTCCCATAAGCTATTCAGCAGTAGGATTCCACATAACATGGTGATGGCAGTGTAGTCACTTAAGACCAAGACAGACCAAGTTAAACTTAATTAGCACCAAATGAAATAAGTATAGAGCAACAAAGAGAGGGATAATCAATTAGACATTCAGCAACCTTCTCTAACAGGTAACAGTAACAGACATGGACACACAATAAACACTCAATTCTTACTGTATTAAAGTCAACTTGTTTTAGAATGTCAGATATTGCATTCCTTAATTCATCATCACTTGGCTTCAATGTGTCTTCTTTGGATTTCTCGGTCCCTTCCACAGCATTTTTCCCTTTAGGAAAACAAAGCAAACAGTTAAAACATTATTCTAGATGTAACACATGACCTAAGCAACTATACTTGAGATTTTACAATTTCAACATAAGAAAGATTAAAGAGAATTAAGTATAAAAGCCTAATCAAACCCATTGCCTTGTTTTGTACAAGACTTGCAGCTTAACAGGAATTGTTTCACAGGAACTCTGCAAGTCATTACTTACACTTAACATCCCCCTCATCATCATCATCAGCAACAGCAGCAGCCGCAGCAGCAGCAGCAGCGGCGGCAGCAGCAGCTTCATTGGATAGTTTTGTAAGCTCGTCTTGTATCATAAGTTTGATCAACAACCTTCTGGATGTGAGATCAGTACTGAATTGCTTGGCTGCAGGAAAAATAAGGTTAAGAGACTGTTTCACACTTACACAGCAGGTGTGGTCAAAACTCTGATAAGAACATCATTCTAGTAGGCTCGTAGGCAATATTTTCAATATCATCATTTACCAATTCAAAAAATTTTGTAGAAAATCAGAATTCATGAGGGATCTTACCAAGTTGGTTCAGAATGTCAATTACGGTTGCCTGCAGATGAAAAACACATTAGTGATTGGCATAAGCTTCAATTGTTGCAATGCTCGTATTATATATAACAACACATTTATATATTTTCAAATTTCAATCAACGTGTTGTCTAACAAGTCTGGCACCCAGGACTTAAAAATCTAGGCTTCCTGGTCCAATCTGCCATTCATTAGTAGTTTCCACATAGCATGGTGATGGGCCTGATGGCAATGTAGTCATTTAAGACCAAGACAGAACTAGAATTTAAAAGTCAATTAGCACCAAATGATATTAGTGTAGAGCAACAAAAAGAGATGGATAGTCCATAAGACATTCAGCAACCTTCTCTAACAGGTAACAGTAACACTCATTTCTTACCGCATTAAAGTCAACTTGTTTTAGAATGTCAGATATAGCATTCCTTAGTTCATCATCGCTTGGCTTTGATTTGTCTTCTTTGGATTTCTCCTTCCCTTTCACAGCATTTTTACCTACAGGATAACAAAGCAAACTCAATTTAAAATTTTATTTATAGATGTAACACACGGCCTAAGCAACCATACTTGAGAATTAAAAATCTCAACATGAGAATAATTAATCAGATTAAGTATAAAAGCAGAATGTAACTCATTGCTTTGTATAGTAGCAATAAATGATGTAAGATTTGCCACTTATCATGATTTCTTTCAAAAGAACTCTGCAAGTTATAACTTACACTTAATACCCCCCCCCCCCCAAACAATTCTAAATGGACTCGATTTTAGAAGCGGCTTTTGCTGGAGAACAATGTATAAAATTAGAACAAAGCAACAAGTATCTCGTATTTGGCAATGCAGCAAAAATCAATAAATCATACTAGTCCAGCAAGAATATCAACAAACGACACACACACATTAAGCTTTCGTGAAAATAGGGAAGAGACGAAGAGTAAAGTTTTTACTCAGACCACAAATTAAAATTTGAACTCCATAAACAAATTAATCATCTTAATCACCTACATCATCAATATTATCATCACAAAAACACCGCCATTATCAATGTCATCATACTCATCAACAAACACACATACTTGGATGTATATTGTATAAAAACAGTCAAATACCAAATTTCTCCATTAAATTCATCAAGAAAAAATAATTATAATAATAAATTATCATGTAACAGAGTAATTTTATGATTTAAAAATACCAAATTTCGACATTTTCTCTCTGCAATATCGACATTGATCATCCATCTGAGCTTCTCTCTCCTCCACCGCCTTCCGCCGCTCCAAAACCCTCGCCTCCGCAACTTCCACCGCCTTAGCACGGTCAGCAACCTCTCTCCTCTGCAACTCCAAACACTCACACCACTCCTTAACCTTCTTTTCTCTCATCTCCACACCTTCAATCCTCTGTTGCAGAAAATTCTCCTCAAACTCCAACTTCTTCTGCCGCACTTCAACTTCCTTTTTGAAATTCTGCAACCTAATTCTGTTCATGTCAAATTCTCTCTCCTTTGACTCAACCGCCTTGACTCGCTCCTCCACCGAGTTGTGAATCGTTCCGATTGAATTCTGTAAACTTTGCCATTGCTCGCCGAGTGTAAGAATTGAGAAGGAATGTGACTGGAAATCCTGAAAAGTTTCACCAATTTTCTTCATCAACATTCTTGCAACCCTTAAATCATTCGTAGTATTCTCCGATATTGACATAATTTATCCAAATTTTGACCAAAATCAAACATTCGAAACCCTAAAAATTCGAAATTTCACAAGAAATTATGCTAAAAGTTTAAAAGAAATAATCATATACTCAGATAAATAATAGGGAGTAGTATGAAGTATGAACAGTGTAGTAATTTCGGGGGATGAATAGTGTAGTAATATTGGTTGAATAATGCGGGAGAAGACTAGAAGCCAGGGAGTTCAAAAGTTGCAGAACCAAATGTAGAAATATCATTTCGGGTATATGGGTCAGGTCTAAAAAGTTCTAATCTAATATATATATGAAAAATTGCTCCCATTAATCTGAATTTTACCTCGTCCGCCGAAAATAATCTAACTTTCGTTTATTATCTATTGCAATAGATAATAAACAAAAGTTGGGTGCAATGCCATGTAGGATTTAATTTTCTTAGCGCGTCATGTAGGATTATAAATTTTAGTCATAGTCAATCAAATAAGAGATTAATATTTTATTTTAGAATTAAATAATTCAAATGATACATAAGCAAAATTAGCGAATAAGATATTTAAGTTTAAACTAATTATATATAAATTATTATCTTTTGATATAAGGAATGTTATCTAAATATGTAACAAATTTTAGCACATAAATAAAAAAAAAAATTATTTTAAAAAATTCAATCAATTCGTGCATCGCACGGGCTTCATCTGGTTATGTTTATTTTGAAGTTGAGTTATGTCTCATGCTAAATTAATGTGTTTATATCATTATTTGAGTTGAAATTTAAATTAGTTTTTTATTTGCATTGGTCAAGTCAATTTTTTACACTGCTATATAAATACCTTAATATAAATACAAGTTAGAAAAAAATAATTAAAAAATGATTTTTTTTTTTTTTTTTTTTTTGAAAAACTAAATGTACCCCCTCCCTCCGCCACTGGATAAATTAGTTTGTCATGCCACATATGATTTCAAGCTAACTCTCTTTGTAGCTATTTTGTGCCTCAATTGTTAGCTATTAGATTGCTAGTTAAATAGGCTTAACTTTATCAATTAGCCTTGTAAATTTAATTATTATAATACATTAATCTCTAAAAATTTTGAAAACTTTTTCTCAAGCTAATTGTATTTTTTAGCTCCAATGGTCAAGCTAGTAGCTAAAGACTTTTGAAAATTGCAAGCAAGTCCCTAGCTACAACTATTGGATTATTCAAGCCGGGGAGTTCAAAATATAATAATCTATTTCGTGTTTGACTTCCATTGCAAAACTCAAAAACCCAATATTCTTTCATCTTTTAGTTCTCTAAAATCATCACTTACATCACATCACAAACAGAACCCATTTTGTGATATCCGTTGCATCACCAAAAAACAGAAAAATCTTGTTTTTTCAATCATGATAGGAAACCCTTAACCCAAAACCGCTTGCCATTTCAAATCTAAGGTTTTTTTAAGGTGGGTTTTTCGAAGCGGATTTTAAAAACCGCTTGCCATTTCGGGCTTCCCATTTAATTTTTTCTACAAGTGCTATTTCGATCCAACTTGTACTTCCGCATGTAAATCGACGACAGGTTACAAACTTCTCAAGAAATTTAAAGTGAATGAGTTAATTCATGGTAAAGAAGTGTTTTACTTAGGCCCTGTTCATATTTACTGAACTGAGCTGAACTGAACTGAACTTATTGGAGCTGAACTGAACTGAATGAGCTGAAATGAATATTTTATGAGAGAAGGAAATTAAGAGCTGAATTGAATTGAACTGAACTGATTGGAGCTGAACTGAAGTGATTGGAGCTGAACTGAACTGAACTGGAATTAAGTAAATGTGAACATGCCCTTAACCTTTGAAGTGTATGATTGGGAGAGAAAAGTGTGGGTTAAATCAAAGGAATTTTGCTATTGTGAAGATTTTTTGTACATTAACAGACATGTTTTCTTGAAAGAAGTTTTATACTGGCTTACGGACAGTCATAGAGTTGTTATGTTTAATGTGGAAAAGGATCTCGCTTATTGATTTCGCTCCCAATTTCTGAGGAAAACACTGAGGTCTGTTTTGGTGAGTTTAAGGGTAAGATGTATTGTGTGGTAGTGTCACAGGTACAAATAGCTCTTATGGTGTGGTACCCTAAGGACCATTTCAGCTCCAATTGGATCTCAAGTTTCGCATACCCTTTGCTGTTATAGAACAAGAAAATAAACTTTATGCGCAAAACTTGGCAAAATTAGTTATAGAATCTTTTAGTATTTCATATAAATGGGTTAATTAAGTTAAAATTAAATAAATTATAATATTACAATTATTTATAAACTAACAAATTACATGAAACATTTTATTGATACATGCGTATAATTATTGGTATTGATAGATTCATTATTATTTTATATCACTTTTCTCATATTAAAAACTCTAGGTTCGTAAATAACTCATTATTTCTTCATCTTTAAAATATTTGTAATAATAATTTTTTATGCAAAATAAGTGAAGTCAATTGATATCATTACCTTAAATATAGACACGCCTCTGATTTTATATCTCATATATTGGATCATGACAAGTAAGCAAATAGGAATTAACATCCTCATTTGATTCTATTTCGTTAGGGGTCAGTTATATGTTAAACTACCCATCATTGTGGATGTTTAAGCTTATAGTAAAGTAAGAAACTGGAACTCCACCCCTAAAAGGGTACCGATCGATCCGGTCGATCTGCTACGTTCCTCTTTCTTCTATCGTGTCTTTTGGGGCCTTTAGTTGGGGAAACCTGTTGTTTTCTTACGTGATGGGGGGTTTTTGTTATCCAATTTTTCTGTATTGAAGATAAGAATGTCTGACCATCTACCCGAGAAAAAAGAACGAATAGGCTATCCAGGAATGAAATTGATGGTCGAGCCGGATGATAATCTACCATGGTTCGCTACGAGCTGGCTAGACTCTTATCGAAATTGCATAGATAGATAAAAAAAGATAGATTAGAATTGTAAATATGAGATATTAAAGTCTGTTTGTTTTTTATTTGTTTCACGTCATCTTATTTTATATAGAATATGTCATTAATGGACACAACAAAAGTTTAAAAGAATGAACTCCGAGCATGAGGAGGAAGCCTTGATCGCTCGGGCTTCAATTTCTAGTGCATCCAGAAGATCTTAAAATAGAGAACAAATTAGAATCGCAAATTGTACGAGTGTTAATTTTTATTAATTAGGAACTATAATCATCTAGTATGGTAATTTTTGGATACTAAGTATTAACTTTTTGCAAATTCCTCAAATAAAAAGAAAAAAGTCTTACGTTTTGTTCACTTTAACCTTAAAAAAATAATTTAAATTCAGTTAAAATAATTTACTTTAAAGAAGAAATATAAGACCCTGTTCACTTCACCTTATTTTTACTAAACTGAAACTATTTTTACCGAATTGAAATTATTTTTGCTGAATTGAAATAAAATTAATCAAAAGAATTAGGCTAATATAAATATGGAAAAATTGCTTTTAATAATCCCACCTTTGATCGATTTGCTGTTAATAATCTCATCTTTTAATCTATACCAATATATTAAAAGGCGTTCCTAAGACATCCACGTGTCACGTAAACTACCCTCACTACGCCACATCACCCACTTAATTACACATTACGCCACGTGGCTCTCCTTCTATTTGTTTTTCATTGCATGTCATGCACTCAACATAATAAAAAAAAGTTCTTCACCAAGATTTGAACACACAACCACCAATTCTACTACTAAGTGTCTTACTACTAAGCTATGTGATTTTTTATGCAATATTTTGAATACAAAATATTAATATATATTAAATGACAATATCAACAACAAATTTAATTATTATAAGAAAATTGAATTATAAATTACAACGTATATTAATGATCAGTTCCATGTAATAATCCGGGGCATTGCCCGAGCCCAAATACTAGTTATTATCTAATAATCACACCCTTTATTGTGCAATCTCTTTTATTGGTCCCTTACCTGTTGGTAACCGGTTTAAACAGGTTAGAATGCTACATGTCACTTTATGATTAGTTGATAGATTTACAAGTAAAAATAATAATAATAATAATAATAATAATAATAATAATAATAATAATAATAATAATAATAATAACTAAAGTTTAAAGAATTTTTTTAAAAGAAAAATTAACAAAAGAAACCCACCAGCGCAGATAATCTTGCATGGACCTGGTTCACAATTTATTGTGGACCCAAGATTTATATACATGTAACTGACATTATATACAACATAGTGACCCCTAATTTTGTTATGGTAATCTTATTTTAACATAGTAACCTTTTTAAAAACTTATGTGACATTGAGTGTTATTATGAACTTAAAGTACAATATTATGTTGAATAGTGACCTAATTTTAACATAGTGATCTTTATTCTTCGTATTGACCTATATTAAAAGTTTCATTAAAAAAATTAACTTGTTATAGCTTTTATAATGTCACATTAACCTTTTTTAATAACTTTTATTTTAATATAGTGACCTTTTTTTTTAAATAATAAAACAATCATATTGTCTCTAATATTAGTGGTCTACAATAAATTAGTGTGAATCCCGTCGTACCACCAGCAAACCCCAAACCCTCCGGCATCGATCCCCTCCCCACGCCCTCCACCCTCCGAAAACCTCCCTCCCCACCTCCAACTACAAGAACCCCCTCCCCCACCCTCACCCAATGAAAACCGTCTGCTTTTGTTAATTGCAGGGAGTATGGGCGAATTTGATGGTGCCATGGTGGAGCGAATATTGGGGTTGCGATGCTTCAATAATCATAACTTTTTGGGTGATTAAATTTGGGTTGGCATTGATGTGCGTAAGAGTTGCGTGGGTAACGCGACGGTGGATGCGATGTGTGATTGGGGTGGTTGGGTTGCTGTTATCTGCTATGCACTGTTGAAGTTGAGGGAGTACGGGTTGTGAGGGGGAGAGTGGCAAACGGGGAGGTGAAGTTATGTGGGTTGCTGCTCAGCAAGTGTGTTGGTTGTTGTGGGTGTGCGTGAGGAGGGTGGCGAACAAGGAGGTAAAGTGTTGTGCACTTGATTTTTTTTATTATTATTATTTTTTAATCCAATCCTGTAGTGACACATGTCATTTAGTAAATTTTTTTTTTTAAAAAAAACCCAACGTACAGGTTACCGGTCACAAGAGATCAAAGAGGATATCGGATAAAGGTGGGATTATCATTAATAATCAAAAGGTGGAATTATTAACAACAAACCGGTATTATTAAAAGCAAATTTTCCTATAAATATTTAAACATTTTATATGCACCCTAATGTAAGTTGTACATGTTTTTTTTCCTTTTCTCATTTGATAATTAAATGAGCAATTGTCATAAAAATGAATAAAACAAACTTTTGAGTAATATACCCGAATGTACATAACAATCTTTGTGTAAATACTTGTAAGAATCGTATTAATGGATATTTTCTGAATAATTATTTTTAACTCTAGAATCATTTGAAGAAAGAAGGTTGACACTGAGATTCTTCTAACCAAATTGAAGAAAAGAACAAATCACTCAAAATAAATTGCTCTCTCCATTCCATAATGATGTTCATGTTTGGAATCTTTGACCTTTTAAAAAAAAAGACAATCTTCTAAATTTCTCTTAATCTATAAGAATAAATATAATCATGTAAGATCTAGTTTGATTCGTATTGGTGAGTAATAATAATTATTAATATCTAACTTTTATAATTTATGCCAGTGTGAGATTAAAGATATTTCAAAAATGGATAAATGTTTACATTGATTTACGAAACGGGAACATCATTTTGAAACGGAGGGAGTAGTCACCTGAGACATAAGTGACACTTTTGCACATTTCCAATATAGGATCGCCTCAAACCATAAATTATACTTCGTATTTACCTTAGTTCAAGATATATACATAATACATACACGGCTTACAACACACAACGAGATGACTATGGATGTATCTATCTGACTATCTAGGCGAAAAAACCCGAAGTACCAAAACCACCCAAAGGAGCCATTTCTTCGTGCTGCTTCCAAAACTTTTAGTAAAAGAAATGACTATGGATGTATCAGTTCTAGGCATTATAAGAGAAAAAGCCCGGTGAACTAAGAGCATGTACAACGGTGAGTCAGTACCCTCCTCAGAACTATCTCTCACTTTTTTTGAGTTAGCTTACCATTGAAATATCTGACTCATTACTTACTCACAGTATGAGGTAGCAACGTCTGAAGCGGCACTGAGTATGAGCGTGAGTTGCTGACTTTCTAAACCAAAGAATCTGATTTTTTTTTTAGGTCCAATTATCACATGACACTTGTCATGAATATTGCAAGTTGTGTTTGATGTTTGCTATTTGTGTTTGATGTTTGCTGTAGAATGCAACGGCTATATTAATTTTTAACAGTTAAAATTGCTATAATGCTCCAACGGTAGTTTCTCACTTCATTTAAACATATTTCCAAAAAATAATTTCACCAACGGTATAATTATAATTTTATCTATAAATAGAGCCTAATATTGATATAGTTTCTTACCCTTAAAATTTCACTCTTCTTTTTTTCATCATAAAAATAATTTGTGATTATGGATCTTAATAATCCTAATTACGAAAGTGGTTCCTCTCAAAATAATCCAAATAACCAATCTTCCAATTCTCCAAATTTTCAAAGTAATTTTCATTTTGATCCAAATAACCCTTATAATCCAAATGCTCAAAGGATGTTATTTTATAACATTCCTAACCAACCAACGCATCCAAACCAACAATTTGTACAACAATTCCCAAATCAATTTCCAAACCAAAATTACACCCAACAATTCTCAAACCAATTTTTAAACCAAAATTTGCAACAAATTCCCCAAAATTATCCTTCTGGTTTTATGTTCCCAATGTCGCAACATCATGGTGTGAACCAAATAATTCAAAACAGTCCAGCAACTCCCGAGGGAGAAAGAAGCAGTAACTTAACCCCACCCGATGATCCTAGGGTTCAACAACAAGCCAATGATGATGCTGATGGTGTTGGTGATGATGATGTTGTTCAAGGTCCCCACGGGAGCAACACTAATGTAAGGGCAGAAAAATGGGGTGCAAAAGAAGATGATGCCCTCGTTTCGGCTTGGGTAGAGTGTGCAGTTGAAGATCCAGAGACGGCAACTGATCAAAGTTTGGCGGTAATGTGGAGGAACATAAAATCCCTTTATGATCAAGCTAGAGAAGAAAATCCATCCACCATGCGCCCTAGAACTTTAAGATCTATTAAAAGTCGGTGGGCAAGAATAAATAAAAATGTGAGTATGTGGGTTGGTTGCTATAGTGAAGCAAAAAAAAGATATATGAGTGGTACCAACACTCATGATGAAATAACCGAAGCTCATGAAATATATAGAGGAACATGTAATGGTTCACGCTTTGGTTTAATTGGTTGTTGGGAGATGTTGAGAGAGTTAGACAAATGGAAGCCAATAGACCTGGATTTACCTTCTAGTGATGGAAGCCAAACGGAAATACATACAATATGGGTTACTATCTTATAGACGGTATCTATCCGAAATGGGCAACATTTATCCCAGCAATCAAACATCCACAAACTGGTAAGCACAAATTATTTACCAAGAAGCAAGAGAGTTATCGAAAGGACGTTGAACGTGCCTTTGGAGTGTTACAAGCTCGATTTGCAATAATACGTCAACCAAGTCTAGCATGGTCGACCGAAATTTTATGGAAAATTGTAATGGCTTGTATTATCATGCACAATATGATTGTTGAAGATGAGCGAGATGGATATTTGCATTATGATGCAACTGAATTTATCAATGACCAACCCCAAAATGTAGCTGAATCATCAACTAGTAACAACAACCAACCATTTACTGTGAGAAGTGGACGATTGGATAGGCTCAATCTAAATGGTTATATGGAAAATAGAAATAATGTTCGTGATAGGGAGACCCATATTGCACTAAAGAATGACTTGGTTGAACATATATGGGGACGTTTCGGCAACGAATGAAGAGATGACAAAAGTCGCTGTTAATGAATATTGTATTTTAAATTTTAATGGATGTCTTTGCTAAATAAACTATGTTATTTATATATGGTATTATTTTTGTACTTTTTATTTCAAAAATTAGAAAAAAAAATTGTTTCAATTTACATACATAAGTGATTATTAATATTGTACTATTTATAATGACTATTAATATTGCACTAAAGAATGTCTAACTTTTTTTAATTAATTATGTAAGTTCAAAAATTACAAATAAATAATAGAGATTAATACATGTTTTAAAAAATATAAAATAAAACAAGAGTGAGAAAGAGAAAATGATGGGGTAGTTAGGAGAGAGAATGGTGAGTAACCTCACCATTGTAGATAAATAAATAAGGTGACTCACACTAGTAGCTTATGATAATGGAAGGTGAGGTGGAAGATGATTTGGAAAAAAAATAAATAAAAAAGATAGTTGAAAGTGAGGTGGATAATGGTGAGTAACCTCACCAATGCTCATGCTCTAACACTAACCGAAAAAACCATTTCTGTGTGCTGCTTCACTAGCATAAGACTATAAGAGGCAACTCTACTTCTGCCATCCCTAATTGTAGGCCTTGTTTCCATATTAATTCAATAATTCATCCCAAAATTAGAGCCACGTGTCTAAATCTAGAAGATTATCACACCAACACTCATATGCAGTATTTCTCTCAAAATGGTAATGGTGTAAAAAGTAGATCAAAGGTCCAACAGCAACTCCAAAATAGCCCAGGAATGAGCAGACACGCTACGTGGCACCAAACTAATAACTTGCTAATTGGTAGCAGGTAAATTTATAGGTTTCTTTGAGATTGACCTTTGACAAGCATTTACCTTGAAAATCTTTCCTTGATTCCTAGACTCCATGGAATTCAAAGTTCGTTTCTTCCCAATCGCCAAATGTGACTGATCAAATCCAGGAAGAGCAACTCCCTTCATTTCTGAGTCTGAAATATTCTTCTTTACTGTCAATAAGGTTTCAGCATTCGCCTTTCCTTTCATCTCCTTCTCCAATTGCTTTAAGCGCAATTCCAGAGGAGCAGGCGAAAAGCTGGACTCGAGCTTAAAATTGGAGATGCATTTAAGTAAGGCTCTGAGGGCAGATAATTCCATGTTGACAGCATCATTCTGCATCAAGTTTAAACTACAAGATCAATCAAAGAGAACATCGAAAATGGCTATCCAGAAGCATAAATAATGAAACCTTGAAGGTCTTGAAATTTTACATTACTAATAATAGTACTTGTAGCAATCAAGAAAGGATAGGAAAGATATGGAAGTAGAATGATCGTTAGCAAATAGCAACAATACCTGAACGCTGTCACTGCCTTTCTTGACCATTTCCTGCACTCTCTTCTTTACACACTCCAAATGGCCTTTCAGTAGAGGAACTGGTGGGAAATCATCTTCCAACTTGAATGCACATATATATACAACTGCTTGAAGTTTCTCCTCCCTCGTAATTAGAGATTTGATAAAACCTATTCAATGTAATAATTAATTTAGGGATGCACTCAGTGACTCAGATAACCATATTCTCTACTAAGTATAAGAAAAAGGTACACTTGATTAATAGAAGAAAAAAAAAAATTTAGTCCAGGGTAAACACAAAACAAGAAGAGCTAAGGAGAGGTTGCTAGAGCAAATGAAGACGTATGAGATAATATTAATCACAATTTTGAAAATAAAATCACAGAATTTAAATTTCATACGCCCACAAATGATCAGCTGCGGTTAAAAAGACTAACATTATAAAATAGAGGAAACATATGTTCATTAGAACAAACAAGAAAGCATCATAAACCTGCTTATTCCAACCAATCGAACAGATAGGTTAAAACAACAATAAAGCATATTTTTCAATGATGTATAAAATTACATATATAGGCAGAATTGAACATGGGGCCATGTCTTCTACAACTACAATTCTGCACAGCACAATGCCTCGAGGCAACTGCTTATTCCAACTAGGCCAGGCTATCGACAGTTCCGAACTGAATAAGATCAAGATATCAAGGATGATTGATATAGATTTGGAGAAAGCTAGAATAGTTCATTATTATAATTGCTTTTATATAGGCTTACAAGTGTAAAAATACACAAATACTATACAGTATAAAGAATGGGATAATAACAAGTGAAAGGAAATGAAGCTAGTCAAATTCCACAAGGATGGGATGATAACTCATACAGCTTATAAGGTAAGTTGCATTCTATGAGTAAAATAGCCATCTTGCCAATGCATCGCACATCCATCAGAAGTATACAAGCAAATGAAGCAATCAAGGAAGGAGAGACAGAAATTACTACAAAATGAATATCAATCATTCAAACTTATATGACAATAAGGTCAATATGAGTACTTGTCACCCTGTTCCAATAAATGGGTTCTGTCAGGAGTAAAGCCATCAGATATACTAAATTTCAGACGGAGACATGGGTAGAGATTGAACATACCCGGAATTTTCTCCTCCAATCCCAATATCCGGCACAAATATAAGCCTTGTCTGGGCCAAAGAACCTCACTCTCGGTATAAAAGGCCCCGAGATGTGAAAAAAGTTCATCTGCATCATATGACTGTGCTAACTCGTATGTGGCTAAAAACTGCAAGAAGGCATATTTATCGAGACGATGAGTATAACCCTTCTTAGCGAAAAAATCTCTCCACATGATACTGAACTTCATCGCGTCATCTTTTAAACACGGTGTAATACTTGTGTTTAGTAACAGCAATGCTGCTGACAAAGTTATGCAACAAGCAATATAAGCCTGTATAGGCATACTTTCAGACTCTAGCAACTCATATAAACTTTGAATCACATTTAAAACCAGCTTTGCTGGATCTGGTGACAACTGAAGATAATCAGACATCTTATCACGCATCTTATATATTTCCTGGTATCGTAGCTTAATTAGGTAAGATCTCATGCCATTTGCGTCCATATTCCTGCACAACAGTTGAATCTCACTGCAAGCCACTGGCGGAGGTTCTGTGGTTTTTACTTGTGCAGAACTAGTAAGCTCTATGCAAGTATTGAAAGAACAGCAGTAAGCATTCACTATCATACAAAAAGTGCCAAAGAAGAAAGATATGTATGTGCAAGTAGGAAGCTCTATGCAAGACAAAGTAACAGTAAGCGCATAATGTTATATTACATGTGACAAGGAAGAAAGATATACGAGTACAAACCATGTCCATGTGTTAATGTGTTTATCAGACACTCAAGACAGAAAGAGCAAATTAACATCAAAAGAATTCCAAAAGAGTAAAGAGACTGACAACAACCAGACTTGAGAAACCAAAAATAAAGATAATGTCTATGTTTGAAGATACATCTCAAGGATTCCATGTGTTAATTTGTTTATCAGACACTCAAGACAGGAAGAGCAAATTAACATCAGAAGAATTCCAAAAGAGTAATTTGTTATAATTCACGTTTTGCTTTTTGCAGTTCTCAGGGTGATTGGTGATCTGGTAACACTGGTTTAACCCAAGACTTTGCTTCAAGGTTGTGTTTGTAGCTTGTTACAATGTCATTTGTCTATGTGCTAAGACATTAGGCCCAATAGTGAAATAATTAGAATGCTAAAACACAAACTCTTGAAGACACACAGTAAGACTATATACTACTAACAGGCTTGTTGAGCAGGACAACTAACCTAGTATGGTTTCTATGCTTCATCTTTCATTGGGAGAGGGGAGTAATGTTGCATTAGGATCTTCTGATCTTGCCAAACATTGTCACGGTATTAAGATCAGTCAACTTGGTCTGGTATCTCTGCTATGCTTTTCATGATTATGCTGCATACTTGGCTACTTGCAAGAGAAAAAAGAGTGAGGTTTTTGCTCAAACCACACTTTTGAACTCCATGAGCCACCAATAATACCTCAAACTCTGGATTCATGACACAATACCAATGCAAATCTCTTCCTTACCTTACCCTTTAGGAATTTAGCATACATTTCTCTATCTCCTTATGGTCTAAGACCTTCTCCGCAACCATTACCATTGGTGATTCTTACATAAATTCCAAAACAAGGTGGCAAAAGTCAATCTAAATCGATGGCAACTAGCTAAATACGGTGATGTTTAGATTCGGGATCAAACCCTTTGTAGCTCTACAATCTAGATACACCAATTATTGAAAAATCTTGAAAAAGAGGAAGAAGAAAGATATGAACAAAATCATTCATTAATAGTATCACAATTCACAAAAACACCATCATTATCAA
This sequence comes from Chenopodium album, assembly GCF_948465745.1. NCBI lineage: Eukaryota > Viridiplantae > Streptophyta > Magnoliopsida > Caryophyllales > Amaranthaceae > Chenopodium > Chenopodium album. Next base: position 8,908,987 of record NC_137855.1, read on the forward strand.
TGTCATCAACAAACACCTGGATGTATCACAAATATTCAAACCCAATTCAGCAATTTTTTTAACAAATAATCTGCAATTAATTCTATGAATAAAATATTAGCATAAAAAGAATAACTTTATGATATATATAAATGCCAACTTTCATAAAAAATCAATACCTTTGCCTCGTTCATTCAACATTTTCTCTCTACAATCCAACTCTCCACATCGATCATCCATCATAGTCGCTTTCATTTCGCGACATTTCACCTCCACCCCTTTACAAACCCCATCAATCTGCGCCACTTTCACTTCAAATGCATCAATCTTCACATTCACTTCCTCCTCCCTCATCTCCACCTCCTTAATCCTCTCATTCAAACCATTCTCCCGCAATCGAAACTCTTTCAAATACTTTTCCCTCATTTCATTAATCTCCTTCTCCTTGAACCTAACATCATTAAACAATTCATCCTTTTCCTTCTCTATCAATTCCAACTCCAACTCTTTACCCTCCAACACTTGATAACGCTCATCAATCTCCTTCTCTTTTTTCTCCAACATTTTGCTCCTCTCATCATTCTCCTCCTCCTTCAATCTAACAGCACTATACAATTCATCAATCTCCTTCTCAGTCAATCCCAATTCATCCTCCTTTTTTTCCAACACAACAAACCTCCTATTCACTTCTTCCTCAAATTCCTTCAATTTTACCTCCTTAGCTTCCAATTCATCCCTTCTCTCATTCATCATACCTTCCCTCAATCCTACCTTCTCCGCCGCCGCCTTCGCCTTCGCCTCCCTAGCCAAAACCTCATTTTCCCTCTCCTCCACCGCCTTCCGCCGCTCCTCCACCACATTTTCTCTCTCCTCCACCGCCTTCCGCCGCTCCTCCACCTCATTTTCTCTCTCCTCCACCGCCTTCTTTCGCTCCGAAACCCTAATTTCCGCAACATCAACCGCCTTAACACGCTCTAAACCCTCGGAATTTCGCTTCTCACACACCTTAACCGCCTTAATTTGTTCCGCAATCTCTCTCTTCTGCAACTCGAAAAACTCACACCACTCCTTAACCTGCTTCTCCCTCATTTCCACATCTTCAATCCTCTGTTTCAGAGAATTCTCTTGAATTTCCAGATTCTTCTGCCGATTCTCAACATCCTTCTTGAAATTCTGAAGCCTAATTCTGTTCATATGAATTTCTCTGTCCTTTGACTCAACTGCCTTGACTTTCTCCTCGATCGAGCTGTGAATCTTTCCGATTGAGCTCTGCAAACGTTTCCATTGCTCCCCGAGTGTAATGATTGAGTAAGAGTGAGATTGTAAATCCTGAAACGTTTCACCGACTTTCTGCAGTAACATTGTTGCAACTCTTATATCATTTGTAGTATTATCCGAATTAGACATGATTAATTCCAATTTTGGAATGAAAATCAAAAAGTGGAACTTTAAAAAGTTCGGATTTTTACAATAATTTATCACAAAGTTTCCAGCTTAGATTTGTACTGTAGTATGAAGTCATAAACAGTGCATTGATAATATTTGAAGGAAGAACAGTGTAGTGAGAAAATGAAGGAGAGAGGAAAATGGAGGAAATGATATAGTGTGTGTAGGACACTAGGACTGTTGGTGGAGTATTGACCGTGGTAAATATGGTAATGAAGGTAAAAGAGTAAAACGTGATGAACAAGGTTCAACATCTTATTGGTTGATTAATGCGGTTACTTTTTGTTTCTACAGTACGAGTACATTCTACGAGTATTCATTTGTGTGACTTGTGACTTTTGACTCCATTTGAACAATATTTGTATGCAAAAAAAAATTGTTTACCTGTGACTTCTTTTCTTCCTTTTATGCACCACCTCTGTTCACCCTTGTCGACTTAGCTTAAACATATTATTTTATAAAAAAAAAAATAAAAAATTTGAGAAAGTTTCAAAATATTTTAACAATGTATGTTAAAGTTGTTATTTTTTTTAATAGTTACGTATTTATTTAAAATTTTATCTAAAAACTAATTGAGTATTATACCTTATTATCAAATATTCAAAGATTTAAGATAGATATAATATTGTTCAATTTTTATCTTATTATTATAGATTTTCTACTACAGTTTATATTATAATATATATTTGCTCCGTTCTTGAAAGTTTATATGGTCTCCAATTAGCATCTTAAACCATTCCTAACTTCAGCTATGTATAAGTAAAAAAAGTTGATATTTGAAAAATACTTTGTCATAAGGAGAATCTAATAAAATCAAATTTGATGTTAATTACTTTTGATTGTATAAGTCATAAAATATAGTCAAAATTATTTAATTTTAACCACATGAATAGTAAGTGAGTAGAACATTCGGAAACAAAGATAATATTATTTTTCTATTGTAAATTTGTATCATATAAACGAGTCAAGCGGCCCAGCTAACCAAGGAGTCTTTTCAAATCTATCATGGAATTGAATCACAACTTAAGTTTTTCTACGAGTCTTTCACAATTTTTAAGAGGCTCAACTTTGTTTCTTATCCGACTAAGAGGTTCCACATTGTAAATAAAGAAATAATTTTGAAAATTAAATGATAATATCTTCGAGATCTCGTAGATAATTTGATAATTATCTTGTTCTCTAATCAATGTCTCTATATACTACCTCCGTTTCTTTTTAGTTGACACGTTTTGACTTTAGCACTATTCACACACTCCCCTTTGACCGTGTTTTGTACATTATACGTAATGAAAAATATAGTCATGTGGGATCTTGTTAGATTCGTCACGATATATAGTTTCAAAATATCAACTTTTCATAATTTTTGAGTATCGACAATTAAAGATATGAATGGTTGAAGTTGTGCATTGGCAAACGTGACTAAAGAAACGTGTCAACTAAAAAGAAACGGAGGAAGTATATAAATAAGACTGTTTTTAGGTTTTCGTAGAGGCTTAGATAAATAAAATAAGCCACAAAGACCTCATCCCCTCTTTGAAAGTTGTAGCCTACAAATTATCAATAAAATCATTGTTTGCACATATATAATTATTTTCTTTTATTTTTTTCCATAAATGCCACGTGTTGATTTCTAACTAGCCAATTCCAAAAGAATAAAAAAAAACAATAAAAATTATATCAGAAAACCCCAGCCCCGACCCCTTCCCTAACCACCCAGCCCCACCGCCCACCGGAAACTCAACCTAGCCCCACTAATCCACCTTTACCCACTGGAAAATCCACCTAAATCCACCCGCTGGCCAACCACCCCCTCTTTTCGTTCATCGCTGCACTCCCTGTCCTTCCCCTTGAACCATAACCCCCATTCCCGTAACTCCTCTTGTTCCGTGGTCCTCTCCCCTTCCTTCCCCTTGAATCACATTCCCGTAAACCTCGCTCTCTCCTCGATAGAAGCACTAGAAACCTCCCCGCCGCTCCAGAAACACACGAAACCCCTCCCCTACCCTCGAATCACGTACTTAGGACAGATGTTTCGTGGGTGGGGGAAGGGTTTCGTGGGCTTTTGAAGTCACGAGGGAGGTTTTAATGGTTGTTTCGAGGAGAGAGAAGGGGTTTACGGGAAGATAGGAGGTGGCGGCTGGCCGACGGAAGGGTTGGGTTGGGTTTGCCGGTGGGGTAAAGGGGGTTGGGTAAGATTTTTGGTGGGTTAAGGGGGATAGGGGCGGCTAGGGTTTGGGAATAGGGTGGGTGGTGCCGCGGTGGTGGATGGGCTGGGACGCTGGGTGGGGATTTAATATTATTTTTTTCTTTTTTGGACCAACCACAATGTGACACGTGTCACGTAACTTGTGATAGAAGGTCATTGACTTTTGTTGACTGGTTTGGGATTGAAGAATGTAAACAGCCCCCAAAGTTGGGATTATTGTAGAATAATCCAAAATTGGGATTATTAAAAGAAAAATGAGCAAAGTTGGGATTATTATTTCTAAATTTTCCAATAAAATATGAAAAAAGTAAAAATTGTTATATATTTGGGTGCATTGTACAGCTATAAATAATTTGTTCTCAATTGGATGATTATTTTTCATTTAATGTTCAAATGATGAGTAAATATTAACCTTTAGTTAGTTGGGTGAACGGTAGTACAGTACATTCGGATGTATATAACAAATTCTACGAAATAATGTATTGCAGTAAATAAAATTTTATTCTTGATTTTCTATCTCCTTTTGGGCCTATTTACATTTACTAAACTGAGATGAAGTGAACTGAATTGATTGGAGCTGAACTGAACTGAACTGAGCTAAAATGAATATTTTATGAGAGAGGTAAATTAAGAGCTGAACTGAACTAAACTAAACTGCTTGAAGCTGAACTGAACTAATTAGAGTTGAACTGAAATTAAGGAAATGTGAATAGACCCTAAGTCACTCCAAAAGCCACAATAAATTTTGACCCACAAAAAAAAGAAAAATTAAATTACAAGCTCCTACCAGTTTCCGAGTAGGCGTGTACTAACTCTTTATAACACATTTTTGACTCTTTACATTCAAACCAGTTTAGTAGCTTCAATAACCCTTCTTCTTAAATCATAGCCTCCATCGCCTAAACACGCTTGCCAAAATGAACAATACTCTTCCTGACCATCTGATTTTCGAAAAAATCCTCCCAAAACTCCCTGTTAAATCCTTACTTCGCTTCAAATCCGTTTCCAAATTATGGCTTTCCACTATTTCAAGTCACAAATTCGTACAAACCCACCTTAAATTCTCCTCATCCCACCTTCAAGCTCTCATAACTCATGGCCGCTATCTTTATGAAGGATCCAGTGTTTTATCTTTTGATGAATGCAACAATTTCAAAGGAATTATTGAATTAGATTCCAATCTCATCTCATGTTATCCTTCTTATCCTTCTCAACGGCTTCTAGAATCTTATGTCATCGGTTCTTCCTTGAGGGCTCGGAAATGGATAGAGATGCCTAGCATTGATGCGAGTAATGAGACTTACAGCTTCAGGATTGGCTCTGACGGGGACCGAGGGGTAGTGGTTGATGATACTCTATATTGGACTCCCATCAGCCAACTTCGCCTTCGGGAGGGCGAGGAAGCTCACATAGCTGGGTTGAATTTAGTTAATGGGGAAATGAAAAATTTCCCATTGATGAATTTGCTTCTTGGGTATAATGAAGTTGTTAGTGTATTTCGGTTGAATGGGTGTTTGTCGATGTGCTGTTACAATTCCAGTCGCGTTACTGATGTTTGGATGTTGAAACATCAACATGATTGGAAATCTTGGGTAAAAGTATCGCCTTTTAATCTTATTGAGAATGTGGAGCTCCTTTGGTTATTTGAGACGGGTAATTGTTTGGTGGGTGAAAAGAGGCTCAAGCTGCTTATGCTGCACGATCCTAGTCATGTAGCTCTGGATCAAGAAGAAGAAAGTACTGGTATTCGATCTATTTACGCCGAAAAATATATTGTAGAGGCTTGGGGATATGTCGAGAGTCTTATTTCTCCTTTTGGAACAACCCTATCTGATGGGAATGAATGAAGATCACTTTGAAATTAAAGAATTAGAATACAGTAAAGTGCCCTAGCATATGTGCTAGCTAAGATTTAGTTATGTATCGAAAAATGTATTTGTACTCCCTCCGTCTCTAAATTGGAAACCCATTTCTAATATATTACCCTCTATCTTCTTCATGAAAGTCATTCTAAGGACTCAGGTTTTTACTTTGTACCTCTCTTTATTTCTGCAAGCATTTTGTTTTAAATTCTTTGTGAAAACTAACAAGAAAAAAGCAAGAGGTCCGTAGTCTCAAAGTTCCCTGTCATGTGCAATGAACTAATTACTCATTCCGTCCCATTTTGATAGTCCCTTATAGACATTTTTCACGAGAATTAATAAACGCCAATAAGAATAGTAAAAGTACGTTGAAAAAGTAAATTGACATTGGGTATGCAAAAAGGTAGAAAGAAAAAGTAATAAGTACAAAATTACATGGAAAATTTAAATTTGCACAAATATTAATGCAAATTGGAGGGAATTTTGGTAAAAAATTAATATTTATGGTTGTTGGAAAAAACAAATAGGGTGAACATTTTGGAACTAAAATTTGCCCATAAGGGACTATAAAAAAGGGACGGAAGGAGTACATTTTTTTGGGTTATTGTTTTTGAGGAATTAATTACATTTATTTAGGTAAGCTTTGCGAGTACATTTTTTTTTTTTTTTTGACAATAGGTAAGCTTTAATTGTAGGAAGCTTATTGTGTAAAGTTACCCACCAAGCCACAATTAATTACATTTTTTTATAGACAGTGGTGAAAATTAATTACATTTATTTAGGTAAGTTTTACTAGTAGGAAAGAGTGAGAGATAGCTCAAGTGGTTAGAGCTTCCCTCCCGCTACCAGGATCGATTCTCACCCCCGCCCTTGTGGCTCTCTAATAAAAAAAAAAAAAAAAAAGATTACTAGTAGGATTCTAGTATTCTATGAGCTGTAGTGTTTACTTGATGATATAAAGCTTGGGGACAGGTTGAGTTAAACAAAAATAATTAAAAGGTTGGATTAATTAATTAAATTAAATTAGGGAAAAGTTGGACTACTAGTGTAAAAGCATGGAATGTTTTATAAACATTGGATTGTGCTTTTCTTTTTTCTTTTTTTTTATTTTTATTTTTTATTTTTTACACACTTTAAAGAAGATTTTGGAGTAATAATTGTGAATAATATTTGTACTTAGACTATGTTTGTTTTAATGGAAAATAATTTTTTGAGAATATGATTCTCCACGAAAAATATTTTCAAGTAAAAACACAATTGTAAATATAATTTTGAAGTGATAATTTTAAAGGTTTTTTTTTAAAAAAAAAGTGATAATTTTGAAGGAAGAACAGTGTAATAAGAAAATGAAAGAGAGAGAAAATGGAGGAAATGATATAGTGTGTGTTGGACTGTTGGTGGATTATTGACCGTGGTAAATATGGTAATGAAGGTAAAGAGTCAAGCGTGATGAACAAGCTTCAACACCTTATTGGTTGATTAATGCGGTTTGTTCTATATTTTACTCGTATTCATTTCTGACTTGTGACTTATGACTTTGAGTCCGTTTGACCATTTTCATTCAATACTTTTCTAAAATATTTGTAAGCAAAAAAAATTGTTTTATACTCCGTATCAATCAATATACCTATACTAAAGGCGAAATCAGATATGACACTTGTCATAGCCTAGTTAAAAATTTTCCCTCCAAAAGGTCTTTTTTTTTTTTCAAAGCTTCTTAGAGAAGTATTTAATTTAATACTTACTTTACAATAATATTTCTTTTCTATTTGGCAAGTACATTCATTTTTACACATTCAACAAAGATTTATATATTTATTTATTTTATGACGGGAACAAAGTCATACAATACAATAATGTAATATTATCTATAACTTTGTAATGTAATCCATGATTATTTTTATTAGTCGTGCATGCATTTTTTTTCCTCTGTTTTCTTTAAAGATTCAAAAAAATTGTAATTACAGAACTTTATCCTATTTTGCAATTTGATATTATTTTTTATAGTAAAATAATTATATTAAACTAATGATAAATATTGAAATTACCGTGCATGGCACGGGATCTAACCTAGTTTTACTTAAATGAGTAAAACAAATTCTTTCAATCGTATTAAGATATTAACATAATCTTTGATATTCTTGTGTGAATGAGTAGATCTAACAAGTAATATACATCCCTAAATTACATTCCTATTTCTAACATTTATTTTTCACATAATAGAGGAAAGTAGAAATGTAATTTAGAGACGCAAAAGTACTCCGTATTTTGTGTTAGATTATTGATTTATTTCTTACTATAGATTAGCCAGAAGCCCAAATTAGGTGTTTTTTTTACCCCAAAAAATACGAGTATAAGAGTAATGCTATATGTCGTCTAAGAATTAAATACACTCTTAAAAATTATATAAAATTAGAAATTCACGAAAAAAACATGCGTAAATTAGTGTAATTAGTGTTTATATTTTATGATTTATTAACTTTATACGATTTTCTAGTATGTATTTAATACTTATATGTATCACTTACGAGTAATATATAGCATTGTCCAAAATATAATGGTGAATTTTAAGAGATACAAATGATGGTTAACTTTATTTATTTTTTTTTGAAGCAAATGGTTTACTTTATTTCGTATAAGTTGAGAATTAAATACTCCCTCTGTTTTTTTTTATTTGCATCACTTTTCTTTTATGTTTTTTTTTTATTTTTTTATTTTTATTTTTATTTTTTATAAATGAGTATTTTTAACTTTATACTATATTTTATCGTTTTTCTCTCTCTTACTTTAAACCCCACTCAAATTATATTATCATTTCTCTATTCCATGGTCCCCACTTAAATAATAAAAATATTTATCTTCTCTCACATAGCTTAACCATCTTACTTTTACTATAATAATTTAGTTACTCACTCACAATATTTTATTAATCTCCTACAACTTTGTGCATTCTCAAATGATGCAAATAAAAATTAAAAAAAAAAGAAGGATCAAGAGCAGTAAACTTACTTAAATTACCCTTAAAAAAAAAAAAGAATAATTAGACATGAGAAATTGTAAATTCTTATCCCCAAGTGTACACAAGTTGTCAAAAAGAATACAATTAAGTGTGCACAATTATACTCATGGCATACAACTTTGTATATACTACCTCCTCGTTTCATATTTTTTGCAACTTTTGCAAAAAATGGATGCTAATCCCTCCGTTTTTAAATATTTGCTCCACTTTTCTTTTGCGGCCGTTTTTAAATACTTGATCCATTTCTTTATTTGGAAAACTTTTTAAATAATAATAGAGTATTATTACCTTCTTATCAAAAATTCAAAGGTTTAAGATAGATATAATATTATATTGTGCAATTATTATATTATTGTTATAGATTTTTTTTTTTTCACTATAGTTAATATATATACGGAGTATATTTTTTCTATTGTACCATATATATATATATATATATATATATATATATATATATAAACGAGTCAAACGACCCAACTAACCAAGGAGTCTTTTCAAATTCATCATGGAATCACAACTTAGGTTTTTCTAGGAGTCTTTCAATTCACAATTTTCAAAGGCTCAATTTTTTTTTCTTATCTGACTATATATTTGACTAAAGAGGTTCCACCGTGTAAATAAAGAGATAATTATAAAATATATATGATAATATCTTTAAGATCTCGTAGATTATTTGATAATTAACTTGTTCTCTAATCAAATGGCTCTATATATAAATAAGACTGTTTCTAGTTTTCCTTAGAGGCTTATTAGGTAGAATAAATTACAAAGACCGCATCCCTCTTTTGAGAGTTGTAGCCCAAATATTATCAATAAAATCATTGTTTGCATATATAAAATCATTTACCTCTTTGGTTTAATTTTTTATGGTTTACACACAGATCTAACAAAAACATAATACAAGGATTGTTCATGATTGTGATTTTAAGTGAAATATTTATTTTAAAATTCAGGTACGTATATGCCCTTAAATCTTTGTAAGAGTGATTTAAATCATATTATATACGTAGGACTTGTTCTCTTACGTTGAAATTCAGTTCAGTTCAGCTCCTAATTTCCTTCTCTTATAAAATATTCATTTCAATTCAGTTCAGTTCAGTTCAGCTGAGTTCAGTTCAGTTCAGTTCAGCTGAGTTCAGTCAATGAGAACAGGCCCGTAGTATATTAAGATGTTTTACATAATTATATGAACTATTTTAATATTATATGAACATCAAATTATTTTAGTTGATGTATATTATCATCTAAGAGAACCCACGTTACGCTTGTAGAGTGATTTGAGTTAGGAATTTGAAATGACATCAAGATGGCATGGAGTCGAAATTTAAGTTGATTCTTTATACCAGTACCATGTGATTGGTTTACTTTTGTTGAATAAGGAGAAGACGCCCTTTTATTCGGACCAAAGCCTTTCACAGACATATTTGACCCGGGACAAGGCCCCTTGAGAGCGGGGAGAAGGGTAACGAAATCCCCACCATCAATTTCCCTTTAATGGGGATTGATCCCACAATCATTGTTGAAGAATGCACTTGGCCGTTGAATTCTACACCCAAATATTGTGGGTTTGAGGTGTGAGTTTAGATATTTAAATTTTCTTAAAATAAAAGGAATAATTGGTGAAAACTACTCATACAAATATACAATATACTTCGTACTAGGTTTAAAGTGCATAGACTTGCAGTCTAACTTTTTTATTTTCTTTTTATATAAAAGATATTATTTAATAAGAAGAGAACTTTATAAAATATATTATACTTATTAAAATTGTTTTCAAAATATCCCTACCTTTTAATGAAATTTTTTCTATGGAGGCGGATGCATGATGCTCCGTGCATCCGTTTTCTCTTTAAAATCGCAGAATGAACATTCCGTTCATACATCTCTTTTGTAAAAAACACATAGCTATTTCATAAAAAACATCACATATAGATGTATGCCTGTATTGTAATGAACATATAATTGTTTTCTAAAGAACAATACCTATATTATATAAAAAAAAACATCTAATAACTTCATGTTCTTTATATATATCTAAAGAACATCCGTAATATTAATTAAAAATATGATAATTAGAGGTGATCAACTTTGGCCCGACTCGACCCAGCCCGGCCCGATTCAGCCCGAAAATAGGGCGGGTTTAGACAAGCCTAAAAATGCATTTTTAGTTAAAAAAAATCCAAACTCGGCCCGAAAAAAACCCGAAAAGCCCAGTACATTTTCCGGGTTTTATGGTCACAAGATATTATGTTAAGGCCCAGCCCGACCCGAATTTTTTATCACCTCTAATGATAACATAATGTAATAACATTATTTTTATTCAACCACCATAATCTAAAGACAAAATTCAAAAAATATTTCAAAATAAACAATTAACATATGTCACAAATAAAAGTACATTATTCTGACAATAAAAGAACATGAAGATAAAGAACATTATTTAACTACACATTATGTTTTTTACAATTTTATAACATGTTCTTTGCACTTTAACTAAATGTTCTTTACATTTCTATACAATTCTATGATATAATCTTTTCACTTAAACTAAATGTTCTTTAAATTTCTATGCAATGTTCTTTTCGTTTTTTTTTTTTTTTTTTTTGAAGAGATGCAACATGTGGATCGTGCATCCGCCTGCATGAACCATGCATTGACCTTTTAAAAAGTGGGAAAATACTCTTATGAACAATTTCACGAGCTCATGACATATATAACTCTTAAAATGTTTATTTACCATTATACCCCCATTAATGTTGACTGTTGTCTTTCTATGCGTTACCTGACTCAACCCCGATGTGATTGACTAATGCTTTTCCTCTTTAATTTTTTCCTGCAACCCTTTCCCTCCTTCCTCTACCTCTCTATTCTCTCTCCGCCTTGACTGAAACAACTCCATCGAAGTAGTTTCTGCAGTGAAGCAAACTATTAGTTCTCCATAACTGAAGCGCCTAGCGCCTACCGTGCTTTATCAAATTTGTTTAATTGAATATCAAATTCACAATCTATCTATGGATTGTGAATTTTAGGCCGGGGAGGAGGTGGAAAAACTCAACCAAAAAATAAGGGTTCGTTTGACATCGCTGTGGTTTTCAGTTTTTTGGTTTTTAAATATATATTATATATGTCACATAATGAGTCAAAAAATATTTAAACTTATTAGAATCTGATAATTTTTAAAACTGACAATAGAAAAGTGGAAACACCTTTTTCTTGTTTCTTGTTTTTGGTTTTTAGTTTTAAATAAAACAGGGAACTGAAAACCAAAAATGATGCCAAACAAGCGGACAAGCCCTTAAACTATGTGGATTGGATTCTTACCCATTCCAAATTATTCAACCAAATGATCCATTTAATTTATAGGAACTAGGAAGTATATCTTCATCACTCCGTGGAAGTATTCTCAATCACAAGATATGAGATATTGAAGCCAAGGTTATTTCTGTTTACAAGTTGATTTTGATCCATATTTCCAGGTTTTACACAAATTACTCCGTATCAATTTTCACTTTAAATTTTGATCAGTTTTTCAATTTTCCCATTAATCAGTTAATTTAATGATAATTGAAAACTCTTGAAACAAATTGAGGAAGTTCAAGTTAATCAATTTGATAAACAAAATTTGTTTATCAAATGGCAAAATGGTAAATAAAACAACATAAATGCACAATCATCATGGCATTTTCGTAAATATATCAACAATATTGGGACCCATATTTAATAAAAAGTTGTTGATTTATTTACAATTGTACCATTTGTTAACAAATTTTGTTTATCAAATTGATAAACTTGAATTTTCCCAAATTTATATTTTCGCTAGTTTTTCACATGTTAGCGACTACCACTACCAGCCTACCAGGCAGAATACTTTGATAATCGATTAATCCACACTCATTAATAGTTGAAAAGAATAGAGTAGTAATATATAGATAATAGACACTTATTATAGTTGATATAATAACGAACAGTACTAATTAGCATACAGTAGTTGAAAATAATAGACAAGAAGTGCTCCAAACCAAACAGAACACAAATACAATGACTTCAAGCTAATTTTGACGCTAATTAAATGACCATAATTAGCTTAATACTCTGTATTATCTACTAGTATGAAGAACGTCTTCTCTTTCTTTGCTTCTGTTTCGCTTGCATTGCTACCAATTTCTCATTGATTTCCTTCTCCTTGATTTCAATCTGCCTATAACGCTCTTCAAGTCGCTTCTCCTTCGATTCGAGTCGCCTATTCACTTGCTTCTCTTTCGATTCTAGTCGCTTGTTCACTTGCTTCTCTTTCGTTTCGAGTCGCCTATTCACTTGCTTCTCCTTCAACTCGAGTTCCTTCTCTTTCAATTCAACACGCTTGTTCACTTTCGATTCCACTCGTTGGTTAATTTCCTTCTCCTTCAACTCCAACTCCTCGCTTTGCTCCTTTAATCGCTTCGACTCCAACTCCATCGACAAGCATCGCTCCTTAACCTCCTTCTCTTTTAACTCCAACACCTCACTTTGTACCCTCAATCGGTTCGATTCCAACTCCATCGAGAAACATCGCTCCTTAATCTCCTTCTCTTTAAACTCTAACGCCTCGCTTTGCTCCTTCAATCGCTTCGATTCCAACTCCATCGACAAACACTTCTCCTTAACCTCCTTCTCTTTCAACTCTAACGCCTCGCTCTTTTCCCTCAATCTCTCCAATTCCGACTCCATCGACAAGAATCGCTCCTTAATCTCCTTCTCTTTTAACTCCAACACCTCACTTTCCACCCTCAATCGCTTCGATTCCGACTTCATCGACAAGCATTCCTCCTTAAACTCCTTCTCTTTCTCCTTAAACACCTCCCAACCCGCCTCGATTTCCTTCCGTTTCAACCCCAACACCCTCGTCGTCTCATTAATCTCCTTCTCCTTAACCAACAACACACTATACAACTCATCAATATCCTCCATCTCTTCCTTCTCCCTCACACTACAAGCCTCTTCGCGTACGACCACCTCCCGCTCTCGCTCCTCCACCTTCTTTATCCTCTCCTCGACACACTTAACCTTCTCGAACCCATCCTTAAACCTCCACTCCAAAATCTCAACCGCCTTAACCCGATCTTGAATTATTCTCTTCTCCAACTCAATCGACTCATACCAATCCTTAATCTGCTTTTCCCTCAATTCAACCCCTTCAGTTCTTCTTTTCAACCAACTCTCATCAAACTCCAATTTCTTAACCCTAATTTCAATCCCCTTTTTGAAATTCTGAAGCGATGTTCGAGCAAACTGATTTTCTCTCTCCTTTGACTCCACCTGCTTGACTCGCTCCACGATTGACTTGTTCACCTTTGCAAAAGATGCCTGCAATGTTCGCCATTGTTCTGTTAGAGCAAGCATTGAGAAAGATTTCGCCTGGAAATCCTGAAACGTTTCGCCGAGTTTCAGCATTAACAGCTTCGCAACTCGAAGATCGTTCGTTGTTTGATTCGTAACAGACATTGTTGTTGTTGTTGTTCTTGAAATTTAACACCCTAAAATTAACAAGAATAAAAAACCCCAAAATTCACCAAGAATTAAAAACGCTAATTTTCTGCAATTAAACGAGGACTTCTAATTTGATCGTATATTTTTGTTTTAAGTGAGGATTTTCAGATGGAAGGTGAGAGATGTAGTGATATTTATAAGGAAGGAAGGAAGAGATATGCGTGAAAATCAAGTTTCCATTTTTAAGATTGTTTTTGTGTTTGATTTATGGAAATTGGAAAGTGAAGATCAAGTTTCTTAATTTTACTCGGAGTATCAATTGGGGTTTTAATGTAAAGATTTTATTACAGCTGTTTTATTTTATTTTTTATTTTTTAAATTAGTGGATATGGCGGTGAGCTAGAGGTAGACCATGTAGTAGGATAAAAAGTTACTGTACAATTATTGATTAAAAAAAAAAAAATTACAATTAAATACCCCTAAAAGAAAAGGTTACAAGCACAAATTAATTACCCTTAAAAAAACAAAGTTTCTGAGTACTTTATCTGTCCCCGAAAAAACGATCCATTTGAGTTGATTATGCGGGTATTAAGAAAGTTAAATAAAAAGAAGTAAAAATATATATTGAAAAGATAAATTTACATGGGGTCTCTAAAAAATAGAGAGAGAAAGTACTAAAATTATATGGAAAATCAAATTTTTATAAAGGAAGCTAATTTTGCACAAATATTGTTGTAAATTTATTAGGTGTTTTAATGCAAATGAGTCATTTTTTTTTGGACTAAAATTAGGCTAAATGGATCGTTCGGAGGTAGTAATAAAAAAGAAAAATCAACTGACAAGTATAAATTTAGGATAAGTTTGATTGGTATAAGATTATAAATGAAATTATCTTATTTAATAATTCTATCTGGTTGTAATATTTTTGAGGAATTTTATATTGTAAATTAAATAATCCATATTTTTTTTGACAAGAACTAGATAATCCATATTAATATGAAATTAATTAATTAATTTTATTTTCTTACATTTATCTTATCTTAATTTTATCTAAATTTGTTTGATCTTTTCCTTAAATAAAAGTTGTTTGAACTTCCCGTAAAAAAAAAAAAAAAAAAAAAAAAAAGTTGTTTGAACTTATTGGGCATAAATATTTATTCAAAAAAAAAAAAAAAAAAAAAAATGAAATAATGTGACAAAATATGGCACCTGATAGGGAACTTATTGATCTAGGATCCCTCCTCAATTGATACTTACCTTTAAAAGATCAATTTGTAATAATTAAGGCCCTATTCTCTTCACTTTAAAAAAATAATATTAAGTAAAAATAATTTCAGTTCAGTAAAAATAAGTTCGGTTCATTAAAATTAATTTCAGTTCAGTAAAAATAAGTTCAGTTCAGTAACATTTAGTTTTCTTAAAGAAGAATTATAATAGAAAATCAGTAAAATAAATTTAAGTTCAGCAAAAATAATTTCAGTTCAGTAAAATTAATTTGTGTTCAACAAATATAATTTTATTTCAGTAAAAATAATTTCAGTTCCGAAAAAATAAGGTGAGGAGAACGGGGCCTAATAAATAGACGTATTAGGTTCCTCTTAGAAACGCAAAATAAATGAAAGATATGGATACAAATTACTCCCTCCGTCCCTTTTAATAGTCCCTTATGGGAATTTTTCACAGGAATTAATAAACACAAATAAGAATAGTAAAAGTACATTGAGAAAGTAAATTAACATTGGGTATGAAAAAAAGTAGAGAGAGAAAATAATAAAAGTACATGGTAAAACAATAATTACAAAGGAAAGTTAAATTTGCACAAATATTGTTGCAAATTCGAGAAAATTTTATTTAAAAAATAAATATTAATGGTTATTGAAAAAAGCAAATGAGACAAAAATTTGTCCATAAAAGACTATCAAAAGGAGATGGAGGGAGTACAATGAATTTGGACTTTATTACTACCTCCGTCCCCTTTTGATAGTCCTGGGTAAATTTTAGTCCCAAAATGTTCACCCTATTTGCTTTTTTCAACAACCATTAATATTAATTTTTTACTAAAATTACCTCCAATTTGCAACAATACTTATGCAAAGTTATATTTCCCATGTAAATTATGTTTTCCCATGTACTTTTATTACTTTCTCTCTCTACTTTTTTACATACCCAATGTCAATTTGCTTTTTCAATGTACTTTAACTATTCGTGTTTATTAATTCCCGTGAAAAATGCCCATAAGGTACTATCAAAAGGGGACGGAGGGAGTATCTAGTTAACTAGTTTGCTCGACCTGATCTCTAAAATCAAAACTCAGAAGAGTCCACACATAACAGGAATCTTTGGGAAATATAAAATTCAGACCATACTTAGAAAAAAAAAAATTACTTTATTGTTTAAGGTGTAATTTTTAAACGATTAATGAAACTTTATATTAAAGATATATTTATTAAAATTTTTACGTCAAAGTTCTAATAATTAGATTTTTAAATAAATAAAAAATTCTAATTAGATAAGTAAAAAATGAGATGACCTGTCAAAAAAAAATAAAAAATAAAAAATAAAAAATAAAAAATGAGATGATATTTATTGATATTTATACCCCTCCCTCCTTCAACAAAACCTATACTCCATATTATAAAGTTTAAACCAACAAAATTACATGGTTAAATTATGGCAATAATGAAGAGAGAAACAGAAATAAAAAGTGACAGTCATGAGACCAATGGAGATTCTTGTTCGAGTACCGGTTAAATCAGCCCATCCATGCAAGCTCGTCTCGAAGCATTGGCTCGCCTTGATTTCTAGTCCTTACTTTGTCCGTTGCTGTCGTTGACACTATAATAATGCATCAAAACATCAAGATAATCATCATCTACAATTTGTCAACTGTATCAATATTAATCCCTCTAATACAAAATTTGAGGTCCAAGCGTTAGTGCGTTATCTACGAACCACCCCTTTATATTCTTTAATTTCCTCAATCAACAATGTCATATGAATATGCTATTGTGTGTATCTAATAATTTACTCTTGACTTGTGGAGGACATACTCCGTCGTTAAATAGTATTGAGTATCAAACCCCTTAAATAAGCAATCTTATAGACTCCCCAGCTTCTTGGATAATCCTATTACTGAATTCAGCGGATGAATTGCTACTTTGATTCTTCTTTACTGTCATTAGCTTTCAGCACTTGTCCTTTCTTCTAACTTCTTCTCTAGTTGCTTTATGCGTAATTCCAGAGGAGCAGGTGAAAAACTGCACTCAAGCTTGAAATTGGAAATGCAGTTGATTAAGACTCTGAGGGCAGATATTTCCATGTTGACAGCGTCATTCTGCAGCAAGTTTAAATAATAGGATCAATCAAAGATAAGGTAGAACTTCAGCTTTGTATTCTGTAATATTTGGAAACCTAATATTTACTAATAAAAGGAATAATCAAGGAAGGAGCCGAAAAACATAAAAATAGAATGATTTAAGCAACAATGCCTGAGCTCTGTCACTGTCTTTCTTGACCATTTCCTGCACTCTCTTCTGGATGCACTCCAAATGGGCTTTCAGTAAAGGAACTGGTGGGAAAGCATCTTCCAACTTGAATGCACATATATACACAACTGCTCGAAGTTGCTCGTCCCTCTTGATAAGAGATCGGATAAAACCTGAAGTAGATAAAATTAGGTGTGGACTCAGTGACTCGAATAACCACAGGCTTACAAAATAAAGGTATCATGAAGTGCTAAACTTCAGTAAGTTTAGTCCGAGTGAACTGTGAACGGGAAACAAGGAGGGTTAAGTGATGTTTGCTATGATAATATTAATCAAATCTGTGAAAGAAAAATCACAGACTTGAAACAAATTACATCCAGAAATGTTCAGCTGCAGTTAAAAATATCATTGACGAAATACATGCTTATTAGGCAGATGAGAGACAAGTACTAAAACCTGCTTATCCAACTAATTGAACAACTTGGTTTCAAAAAAAAAAAAAAAAAAAAAAAAAAAAACTAATTGAACAACTTGGCTTAAATTAATTCATATATTCGTTAAAGCAAATTCTATGATGATATGATGTTTTTGTATACGCTGAGTTGAGCATGGAGCTATGGATCGGACTTCTACATTTACACAACACGATGCTTCTAGGCAACTGCATGGATATTCTGGATAAAATGACACATATTACAAGGCTAGGCTATTAGCAGTTGCTATCTGAACTAGATGAAGACATCGAGGATGCTTGTAATAGATTTGGAGAAAGCTTGAATGGTAATTCAATTATTATAATTGCTTTAAATAGGCTTACAAGTGTATAAAGATACACACAAGTATTTAAGTATATATACAAAGGATGATATGATAACAAGGGTAGAAGCAAGCTAGTCATTAGTCATTTACATAAGATACGTGAGCCTCGTCCAATATGCAAGCATGATTATTATCCTTATTAGATCAGACGAAGCTTCTTTTACTCTAAAGAAAAGGCCATCTCCAACTCATACAGCTTACAAAAGAGAGAGAGAGAGAGGGGGGGGGGGGGGGGGGGGGTACAGAAATTACTGTACATGCATATCAATCTTTCAAAGGTAAATGACATTCGGGTCAATATGAGTATTTCTTACCCCTCTTCCAATAGATGGGTTCTGAAACTTTTAACAGGAATAAAACTGCAATTCTATTAATTTTCAGGTTGAGGGCAGAGGTAGAGATTCAAGATACCTGGAATTTTCTTCTTCAATCCCAATATCCGGCACAAATATGAGTCTTTCTCAGGCCAACGAACCTCACTCTCAGTATAGAAGTTCCCAAGAAGTGAAAAAAGTTCATCTTCATCATAAGAATCTGCTAACTTGTATGTAGCTAAAAACTGCAGGAAGGCAAAGATCTCCATAAGCTGAGACTGAGTATAACCCTGCTTAGCACTAAAATCTCTCCACATGATACTGAACTTCAACGCATCATCTTTTATATGCAGTGTGATACTAGTGTTTAGTTTCATCAATGCTCCTGACAAAGCTATGCAACTAGCAAAGTAAACTTGCCTAGTCATATTCTCTGACTTAACCAGCTCATATAAACTTTGAATCACATTAAGAACAAGCTTTGCTGGATCTGGTGCCAACTGAAGAGAATCAGAAATCTTGCTAAGCATCATATGTATGTCCTTGTAGTGCTTAATTAGGTAAGATATCATGCCATTTGTGTCCATATTTCTGCACAACAATTGAAGCTCACTCCACGCCACTGGCTGAAGTTCTCTGGTTTTTGCTTGTGCAGAAGTTGTAAGCTCTATGCAAGTAATAGAACAATAGTAAGCATTAAAAGTTAAACAAAGGGTGTCATCACTGTCATGCCAAGAAAGAAAGATAAGTGAGAAGCTGTATACCAGCTAGCTATGGGTTCGAGGGGCATTAGTAATGACAAAGTAGCAGTAAGCTCTTCAAGTTCTATTAAAAGTGCCAAGGAACAAAGGTATAGAAACCATGTCTAAGGGTCATCATACACTCAAGGCAAAAAGAGCAAATTTAAATCAAAAGAACTCCAAAAGAGACCATGACAACTACCAAACTAAGAAATCAAATGTAAAGATAATGTCAATGTTAAAAAATGCATCTAGGGTCCTGTATAAATTCACAAGAACATTACCCATCAAAATCAAGAACAAAGCGAAAAGTGTGTAAATTTTTGGCAGTCCAGCAAAGTCATACTAGTTTAGCTAGGGTATTAACAAATGACACACACACACACACACACAATGCTCAATGTCATAGGTTGTGTTAGTAGTTTCTTACATTGTCGTTGCTCTATGTGCTAAGCCATTAGGCCCATTAGTGAAATAATTAGGAGGCTAAAACACAAACTCCCCAAGACACACAGCAAGACAAGAAAATTTTAGAACAGGCTTGTTGAGCAGGACAGCTAGTACAATTTCTTCATTATCTTTCACCGGGAGAAAACGAAGGGGGGGAGGCCGCATTAATCAAACAGGATTACAGTATTAAGATCAGTTTGCATAGCTAGTTCAAACTGGCAAGTAAATCTAATCTCAGACATGTCAACTTTCACAGACATATAGAGTATGATCTTAGCCCTTTGCCACAACCATTAAGGCATTAACATTGGCAGTTTTGCCATAAATCCAACCCAAGAGGATCAAATCCAATTTAACTCGAATACATATGATCATATGAGCAATCGAGGATACCAATCACCAAAATATGGTTAACTCTAATCCGGGATCAAATCCCGTGAACATCATTGTCATTTGTAACTCTACAATATATATAAATCAAAAAGGAAAAAAAACAAAAACAAAAGATATGAACAAAATTGATTATTTTTTTTTTAATCAACTTCATCACAGAAAGGTCAAAAACACCACCATCATCAACAAGTCAACAGCAACCCATAATCCATATTTGAATGTATGCATAAATAATCTAAAACCCTATTTAGTAAAAATGTAAACAAATCTTCATCCATTAACTGCATGAATAATTCAAAAGATTAATAAATTAGCATAAAAAAGGTAACTAAATTATATAAAATGCCAATTTTTCAATACATTTGCTTTGGTTAGCCTTCAATTCTCTCTCCTCCATCTCCAGAATTTTTCGTCGCTCATCAAATTCGTTGAATTTCATCACCAATTCTTGGCTTCGTTCATTCAAAACTTTCTCTTTGCAATCCAACACTCGACATCGTTCATCCATCTCAGTTTCTCTCTCCTCCACCACTTTTCGACGCTCTTCAATTTCTCCCTCCATCACCCTTTTCTCCTCCATTATCGTCGCTTTCATTTCCGCCATTTCGCAACGTTTTGCCTCCAATTCCTTGCTAAGTTCATCAATTTCCGTCACTTTTACTTCAAATGCGTCGATTTTTGCATTAATTTGTTCTTCTTTAATCTGCACCTCTTTTAGCCTCTGGTTGATGGAATTCTCCAGCAATTCGACCTCTTTAAGGGAATTTTCGACAGTTTTTGCAGCTACAAGGATTTCTCTCTCCTTTGACTCGGTTGCTTTGACTTGGTCCGCCATTGATGTTTTGAGCAAAGAGAAGGAGCTCTGCAAGGTACTCCATTGTTCGGAGAGAAGAGAAATGGAGGTCGCTTGAAAGTGAGAAGAATTCTTCATTGATGATGAATTCATGGAATATTTAGAGAAAAATATACAGACATAGAGAGTGGGTAGGAAGGAAGACGATGAGACGCAGTAGAGCACCGAGGACGAGGAGTGAGTAGTGAGGACTTCTGTCTGTCTAACAGTTGCTGTTTTTTTTTCTTCTTTTTTTTTTACGATTCCAAAATTCATTTTACGGTTCCAACTTCCAATATACTACGAAGTACGTATTTTGGACACTTTATTGATTCCCAGATTGGAGCTGTCAAAAATTAATTGATCGCAAATTCGCAAGTGGACAAAAATCAATTAATTGACTGTTGGTGTAGTGGTGATTGAGAATATACTGAGTAGGAATAACTCGTATTCGATCCCGCAACAATAATTGGAAGGAAACCGGAACTTAACTACCCAGAATTGATCTCGAATCCGACTTAGCTCAGAGGGTAAAACAGGTGGAACACCAAACAAAAAAAATTGGACAAAAATCGAAGTGACTTGGACCCAGTGGGTAGGAGAGATAGAGAAAAAAAAATGTCAAAAATGAAAAGTGATGCAACTGATTAACAATCTCCTAAATAGAAAAGTGTAGGAACTAAAAAGAAACGGATGAAGTATGCACATATGAACAATGAACACAAAGGCACATAAATGTTTACTCGCATATAGAGCTTGTACAAATTAGTGTTGTATTGTGTTCATGTTAAGATAATTCCATAATTTGACCTATTTATCAAAATGGGTCGTGTTCAGATTAATTTCGTGTTCGGTCGTGTCGTGTTAGATATTGTAAGCTATACTTGTATATGTTATGACCTGAATTAATAGGAGATAAATAAACAAGGTGTGTTTTAGAGAAATTTTTACTCCCTCCGTTTTAAATACTTGCTCCATTTCTCCATGCGCGGAGTTTGTGGGGTAGGTAGTTTAGATAGGATTTTAAATTAAATGAGGTTATAAGTGTCATTTCACAATAATTAATGAATAAGCTAATTGAAAAAGCTCCTAAAATGAGCTTTTTCAAAAAGAGCTTATTTAGTGAAATAAGCTTACTACCAAACACTTGTATTAGCTTGTTTGACTAGTCAGTCAGCTAAAATGAGTCAAATAAGCTAATATACCCCCAATAAACTTACTACCAAACAGGGCCAAAATATAAACACGACTCATCAAAATTTAGAACAAAGCAAAAATGTATCTCAAATTTGGCAGTCCAGTAAAGTCATATTACTGCATCAAGAATATCGACGAAGGACACACACATGCTCATCAGCTCATGTTTTAACATAGTAGTGTAACCCAGAACATGGTTGTTGAACAGGACAGCTAAACCTAGAAGGCTAGTACATTTTCTTTCACTAGGGGGGAAGGTTGCATTTCCAGGTGAATGGAGAGAGCTCCCGAAAGCCGCATGTAAACACTTACTATTTAGGAATGGAGGGAACTTCCAACAAATTTTACCACTTACCAGGAGAATGCTCATCAATCTATTGATAATCCTTCATCCCTGGCCTTTTATAATAAATAATGTTCATTCCGAGCAAGAAACATAAATTAAAGAAGGATTTACACCACATGTTGCCTTCTGTTCACGAAGGAATATATACAGATACCAAATTCATCAGACTAGAGAAATTTCAAGTACGTAGTAGAAATTTTAGAAATTTTAAGTACCTGCCTACGTATGATCTTGATATTCACACTTAACATTCACGAGTTGTTACTTAACCTAAATTTGTACACATCTGGTATCTTTGAAAGTTCAATAATCTGGCATGATTAGACATTCGAAGTGCTTAAAACATCGTACCATTTGCAAGTGGAACTAGTAAGCTGATGGTTAGCAAGATCAGGTTTCTATGCACAAAATAATCATCTGCTCAACTTATCTCCTATAAAAATTTGTTTGCACTGCAATGGAATCACTGTCTCGTGCTGTTCTCTGAGTTTGACTCCTAGCTGTGAATATATAGTAAATCAAAGAAATGATAAGAGGTCTAGCAGTGAAACAAAATTGCGGGTGAGAGATGTAATATAGATAATTGCCTTACCGTTATAAACCAATGTAGGCATGCCAACAGGGTAACTTCCAGAAACTAACTCACCTGTTCTTGTATTATATGGAACATTAGACATGGTACCTAAGGGATGATGATGATAGCTATGCCAAGTAACAGGCAGATATTGATGTTGCCAAAAAGGATATCCATAGGGCCAGATATTGGCAGGCTGTCTAAAAGGTCTAGGATTATGAGGAGTTAACCCATGATGAGCAACTACCCTAGGACGCTTTTCTTGTTCAGCAGACTCTACAGAGACTGCAGGGCGTTTCTTCTCGGTATGGGAGTCAGGGGGAAGAGTTGGATTATTTGTTTCCATCCCCTCTTCTCCTGTCTTTTCCAAGTCTGAACACTTCTTTATTTTAAACGAACGTGCATTGGTCTTTCGTTTTACCCTTTCCTCTTCCAACTGCTTAATGCGCAATTCAAGAGAATCCGGGGAATAATGGGAATCAAGCTTGAAGTAGGAAATACAGTTGACAACTTCTTTGAGGGCAGTTAATTCTGTATCAGAAGCATCATCCTGCAAGAGAGTTCAATTCATGTAAAGAGAAGCACCAAGGGAATTGCAAACTAGATAAAGGAAAGAAATTTGATTTATCAATTTTTTACACTCCTTCAGACAAAGTTCTGGTTTTGAGGTTTTGCAGGGTTGTGTACTTGAGTACATGTTCATGTGTAACAGACATAAGTGGTAAGTCTCCAGACATTTAGATAGGCAGGCCGCCTCAGAAAAATTAGCAAAATGACTATAGCTGTACATATGTTCAAACTAATAGGGTAGTATTCAATTGAAGAGTAAGCCATGCAATCCAGGGTATCATAAAATTATGTATATACTTCGCATAAAAACAAATTAGAAAAAAGTATAAAAAACTTATGGCTGGATTTAAGCAACCCATTGTGGCACAAATGCAGTACAAAAGGAAATTTGAATCAGGAACAAACGACATAGTACAAGCTCCAAAAAAAACGCTTAATTAAAATATTTTACCCAATTATACCTAACATGTTGAGGAAACATACCTAAATCATGTCTAACCAACAGGATTACGAAAGATACTATACCAAACCTGCTGGATTTCAATAAAGAGAACCTATGAAGTACTAGACACACAACATGTATATACAGTTATTGCGTAAATCAATTAGTGAGTTGTTCCAAGTTTTGCATGAGTAAATAAAAAAGATTACCTATAGTTTTTTTTTAAAAAAAAATAAATAACGATTAATGTACCTGAGCTGTTCTGCTGCCACTGTTGAGTATCTTCTTAACGCTCTTGTGGATGTTCGCTAAATGGGTTCTCAATAGTGGAGCTATTGGAAAAGCATCTTCCATATTATGTGTACATACATACCTCACTCCTTGCAGCTGTTCATCTCTCAAAATAAGAGATTGGACAAGGTCTGTATAATGAACAAAAGAATTTGATCTCTAGTCAAATAGCCTAAGACAAAGTCAATATGAGATAACCTAGGACACGTTCACAAGACAATGACAAAATTACCAATATAATTTATTACATATGAGAAGGAAAAAAAAAAAAACTAATCAACCAGCCAGGGCCAGAGCACAAAAAGGAAAGCAGCTCATATCAAACACACTAAAGTTAAGAAAGACAAGGAATCATAGAGAGCCAAAGATCCTAGAGCTATAAATTCCTCTGCACTAGCCCCTTCAGCTACAGTTCACTAGTCAGATATACTTGTCTTGACTACAAATTTAATTGAAGATTTGAAAGTACTCCCATGCTACTCCCATGGTACAGAAGATAGCATGATAATAAAGAGAGAAGGTTGATGAACCAGTATATTATTCCATAGAAGAGAATAATTCACTAAAGCAGATCGCCAGATCCTAAAATGATGAATATACACTTATACAGCAATTGTCTGGGAAAAATTTTCAACAGCTATTATGTACAAAGCCCATTTTCTTTTTGATCACTATTTCTCAAGCCTCAAACAAATTTGATTAATTCAAGAGAGTAGACATTAGACATACAATTTAGTCTATGTGTTGTAAGTTTTTGCAGTATATAAGACACTGAACCAATCTATTCTTTTTTGGATATGAAGGTCATAGCAAATACCACTTATTGACATATATACTATGCAAGTCCTTTATACTCAAGCCCCTAGAAAGTAGATTAATCCACTAGACTAGAATTACAATTTGGTTTACTATGGTGGAGACTGGAGACATGTCAGTAAATAATATATGTAACCATTCTATTGACCCACTTCAACATATTTATTGAGTAGCAATATCAAAACTCGTAAATAAATTGATTTTCATGCATGAATCTTTTACCAGTAGAAAAGGTATATACGAAGTACGGTACTAATGAATAAAATAAACACGGGTATTAAGAGAATTAAGAGTTTCAATTACCTGGAATCTTTACTGTTAGTCCCAATGCATCGCATAAATATGTATTCTTCTCGGGTTGATAAACCTCCCTCTGATCATAAAAGGTTACAAAAAGTGAAAGAAGATCATCCACCTGGTAGAACTCTGCTAGCTTGTATGAGGCTACGTACTGCAAAAAGCCAAAATTCTCCAAAGAAATATCATCCTGCTTCAGCATCATCTTCCAAATGTCAGCAAATTCTCTAGCTTCGTCTTTCACATGAGAGGATATATCAGCCCTTAGTTTCATTAACTGAACTAACAGAAATATGCAGCCTTTTGTAAAATCTTTCGCCGGAACCTCTTCCAACTCCAACTCATAAAAACTTTGAATCACATCTAGCACAAGCTTTGCTGGATCTGATGCCAAACAAAGAGAATCTAAAAGCTTATCCTCCAACATATCATACTCCTTGACATGCTGAATAATGTAAGATCTTACACCTTTCATGTCCATATTTTTGCATAGCAATTTAATGTCATCAGACAACCTAATGGAGGATGAAGCAACAGAACTTGTCAAAGTCCCTGGCAAAGGCTCTTTAGTTTCAACTTGTACTGAAGTGGAGCTTCCTAAAAAGTAAACATGAAGAAACAATTAAGATTTGGTCTGAGATTATTTTAGATTCTCAGAAAAATCAGATAGAAAACTGAAATTCAAAAGATAATGTGAGCAAACTAAGATTAGAGGAGATCAACAAGAAACCACGGCAACAACTGCAGTCTAAGTACAAAATACTATATCATTCATACATTTTCAGTAGCACAAAATATTTATGGAAGCAAGAATGCAGAACAGAGAAAAAAATACAATCTTAAAATTGAATATATCCAAGGGTACTACCGTACAGAAATATGCTCGGAATGGTACTAGTAGCTAACTAGCTTTTACATAGAAATCTATTAAGATGAAGGAATGGATTCCTCAATATTCTGTACCAAGTATATCTAATAAAAGTACTGCCCATGAGCTAAGCATAATAAATTGATGTCTAGAATGCATTGGAAGTTGGAAAACAACTTAGAGACTCCTTTTCAGTTTAACAGATCAAGTAAGAGGGAAGAAAAAATTAAATGGACATCCACACTATGATGCATAATTCTTTATATGGTTAGGGAGTGGGGGGGGGGGGGGTGATTTAACACATGCAGAGAGCCAACATTGGCTTAACTACCCTTGACAGATTAGTTGGGCTATCTTTGATATCAAACTCTTATGAATATGGTATGTTCAATGGTTTCAAATTTAATTTGTTGCTGTTACAAAATTAGTTTTCTTTCTTTGAACTATCATATTCCAAGAAATATTATTAGACAGGCCAAACATAAAACAAGTAAGTTTCACTTATGGCTCCACCCATTTGAAAGATAGCATCAGCATCAAAATATGGCGCTTTGACTACTTTCACCCTTTGTGGCAGTGCCACTGCCACTTCACAAGAGTTACAATTTATCCATGATGACATATTTTTTAAATTTACAACTATTTCATGTATAGTATAATAGATTATTACATACATGCTAAATTAAAAGAGAGTTCTTGACCAGGATCCATGGAATGGGGTGGTTGAGCTCAGTTACATATTTACAATCAAGAAAACCACCTCAAACAAAATTTCCAAATTATGTGGGTTATACTATATACAAATCAAAGGATGAAACAAGGGAAAACTATATATAATTCAGCTTATATGCAACCATACACAAGCTGATCAACCATCAAATACTGGGTGTGACTCCGTGTATACTAGTAGCGGATATAAAAATAAAGGGAGAAGAGCAAAGAAGCTCACCATTCTTCGCTTTGGCAAGCTCATTACTAGTGTCACTTGATTGCATCTCTTTAAACTCTAACCCATCCCTAGTCCGATTCATTTGCTCCTCTTCTTTTAACTCTGGAGAAGCAAAATTCTCACTGAATTGTTTATGTTCAGAATTCTGCACTTGGCAAAACTCATTGATTTGCTTTTCTCTCAAATCCAGTGCTATGTAGCGCTTTATCTGCTTCTCTTTCAACTTCATTGCTTCATAACGGTCATTGATCTCCTTTTCTTTTAGCTCCATTTCCCTGCATTTCTCATCTATTTGCCTCTCTAATATTTTAAAAGCCTGAAGAGCCTCATTCAATTGCTTCTCTTTCAGCTCAGCCACGCTACACTGTTCACTAATCTGTTTTTCTTTCAACTCTAAATTTTCACAACGCTTATCAATGTGTTTTTCTTTTGGTTCAAGAGCTTGAAGGCGCTCATTTAGTTGCTTCTCTCTCAGCAAAACTACCTTACTGTGCTCACTGATCTGTGTTACCTTCAGCTCTAATTTTTGGTAACACTCATCTATGTGCTTCTCTCTCGATTCAAGAGCTTGAAGGCCCTCATTCAGTTGCTTCTCTCTTGGTTCAAGAGCTTGAAGGCCCTCATTCAGTTGCTTCTCTTTCAGCTCAATTGTCCTGCAAAGATCATTGATCTGTTTCTCTTTCAACTCTAAACTTTGGAAGCGCTCATCTATGTGCTTCTCTTGCAACTCCAAACTTAAGCAACGCTCATCAATGAATTTCGCTTTCAACTCCAAATCCTGACACTGCTCATTTATTTGCTTCTCTTTTGCATCCACCCCTTGTGAATACTCTTTCATTTTCTTTTCCTCCAGCTTCATCACTCTAAAGCATTCCTCTACTTCCTTTGCTTTCATTTCTAGAACTTCAAGATTTTCATTCAACTGCTTCTCTCTGACTTTTGCTGCTTGGCGATGTTTCAGCTCAATCCCCTTGCAACAATCCTCTATTTGCTTTACTTTCTGTTCTAGAGCTTCAACACTATCATTCAGTTGCTTCTCTCCCAATTTCACCACCCTCAAGTATTCATTAACTTCTTTCGCTTTTAATTCCAGACTTACACGACGTTCATTCAATTGCTGCTTACTCAACTCCAGAGCTAGTAAACCTTCACTCAAAGTCTTTTCCTTCAATTCTAAAGCTCGAATCCGCTCATCAAGCTCCTGCTCTACCAACTCCAGGCCTTTATGGCTCTCATCTGTCTGCTTCCCTTTCATTTCCAGCACTCGAACACCTTCACTCAGTTCCTTTTCTTTCAACTCTACTGCTCGGAAACGTTCATCAACTTCCTTCTCTATCAAACCCAACCCTTTTCGACTCTCAGTAACTCGTTTTTCTTGCAGCTCCAATTCTCGAAACCTGTCATTCATTTCCTTTTCTTTCAACTCTACTGCTCTACACCTTTCATCAACTTCCTTCTTCATCAACTCCATCCCTTTACATCTCTCATCAATTTCCTTCTCCTTCAACTCCAATGCCCGAGCACTCTCACTCATTTCCTTTTCTTTCAACTTCAATGCTCGAGCATCCATATTCACTAACCTCTCTTTCCTGTTCACTGCCAAAATACACTCACCAAGATCCTTCTCTCTCAACTCTAGCTTTCCTCGGCGCACCTCGAGTTCCTTCTCCTTCACTTCCAATGCTCCACACCTTTCCTGAACTTCCCTCTTCATCAGATCCACCCTTTCACAACTCTCAATCAATTCTCTCTCCTTCAACTCAAACACCTTACGCTCCTCCACCATTCTCTTAGATCTCATCTCCAACTCATCACACTGCTCATTCAACTTCTTCTGTTGCAACACCAATCCTCGACGACCCTCAATCAATTCCTTCTTCTTAACCTCTAATTCATTCCTACAAACCAAAAACCCCTCATTCACCTCCTTCTCCTTCAACTCCAACTCCTCCATTCGTTCTCGAATTCGCCTTTCCCTCGAATCCATCATCCCCTTCTCCCTCAATTGAACCCCCTCCTTCACCTCCTTCTCCCTCAACTCCAACTCCTCCATTTGCTCTCTAATTCGCCTTTCCCTCAAAACCAGCCCCTCTTCACGCCTCATCATCCCCTCATTCACCTCCTTCTCCTTCAACTCCAACTCCACCATTTGCTCTCGAATTCGCCTTTCCCTCGAATCCAACCCCTCTTCACGCCTCATCATCCCCTCATTCACCTCCTTCTCCTTCAACTCCAATTCCTTCATTCGCTCTCGAATTCGCCTTTCCCTCGAATCCAACCCTTGTTCCCGCACCATCATCTCCTTCTCCCTCAACTGAAACCCTTCATCAACATTACACCGTTGAGCCAACTGCTCCTCTCTCACCTCCAACACCCTGTTACGCTCCTCAATCTCCTTCCCCAACCCTTCCAACTTCTTCCGATTCTCAAGAATCTGCCTATTCTTCAACTCAATCACTTCATATCTCTGTTTCACCTCTTTCTCTCTCATCTCCACCTCTTCCACCTTCTCTTTCACTGATTTCTCCCTTAATTCCAGCTCACTCTTCTTCACCTCAGCCTTCTCCTTCAACATCTCAACTCTCTCAAAAACATCAAAAATTTCCCTCTCCTTTGACTCAAGTTCCTTCTCACGACTCACCATTGAAGCTTCTACAATGGAGAAGGAACTCTGCAAAGCACTCCATTGTTCGGAAAGAGAAGGAATTGAAAACACATTTGAGTTCGAATTATCAAAAGTTTCGACGATATTTTTCATCACTAACCTGGCATTGGCGACCTTTATAGCGGTTGAAATTGTGGGTGTTTGATCCTCCATTGATGAAGAAATTCTGCAGAAATGGAAACCCTAGGAGAGAGAATTTTTAACCAAAAATGGCAAGATAATTGGGGGAAAATGATGAAGAAATTTGCAGTTTCTGGAAAGAAAAATAAATGTGAAGAACAGGGGTAGAGTGGAATAGTGGAGAAAGGAATAACACAGACACAGTTGTTGCATTTGTTGAAAATTGACAACGTAGCGTCGTTTACTAGTATATCGTGTCAATATTTCTTTTGTATTTTCCGTACTTCTTTTATTTACCTGAGGTGTGAGCTTGCAATAGGTTGGGTTTGATTGGGTCGGATTGAATTTAAGATTAGTATTCCGTATCATTACTGTAGACGAAATTTGATTTATCAATCTGAACCGACTTCGTTCTTATACATGTTACTGTATTATTTTTAAATGCTCGCAATAATTTGAATTTGACACAAGTACTTTTTTTTTTGAATTGACATTAGTATTAAATTCAAATGTTATACTCCTAATGTAATTTATTGTATAGTTTCAGATTTTTTTTTTCCCATATTTTTTATAAATATAGTAAATAGCATATTTTATGGTCAAACTTGTGAGTAAGCATTTGTGTCAAATAAATTTTAACACGTATATAGAAATAGAGAGTATAATACTCAACCTTATGAATGCCAATGAGCCAATACTCTCGTAAACATCTTGCAAATAAGCTTGATGAAAGCTCGGTCAAAATCCTGTCAAAATAAAAAAAAAGTTTGGTAAAAGTTTATTCACTAAATAAGGTGTTGTTTGGTTGACATAAAAAAGTAAAGAAAATTGAAATTTCTAAGAATTGGAACTTTTTATGGTGATTGCTTGACAAATTCACTGGAGGTGAAAATTCCTAGGAAATTTAACTTCCCACAAAATGGAGCTTAATTACTGACCAAGATAAATAAAACTTCCCATAGCATTTTCTAGGAAATACAATACAATTACATAAGAATATAATTTCTAAGAATTTGCACTTTCTACGGTCAACCAAACAAGCACAAAATGAGCCTAAACAAAAAATCTAAATTTCAATTTGTCAAAAAATAAGCTCAGCTCCAACAACTCCACCCAACCAAATAAACAAGCCTAAACAAGAAATCTAAATTTAAAGCGATAAAAGATACAATAGTGCAAACAAGCCTTTTCTGGAGTTTTCCCCCACCCTATTCCCTAAAAACACCTAAACAATCGCTTATTCCCTAAAAACACCAAAACAAGCTAAGCGATGCATCTCATTTGCTAAAACAATGGTAAGTATGAGATTGGGACAAAGCAAAATGACCAAGGGTTGGGGGTTTAGGACTGTAGGATGATGCAAGGGGGCGTGCCGTGCAGCATGGGAACAAGATATGTAAAGAACAAGGCATACAAACACCTATTTTTGGCTTATGATTAACAACCTCCATTCTTCCAACTAAAAAAAACTTACAAAAACAATAAAGAAAAATAAACGCACAGATATCGTCAAAAGCAGAATGAAGGCTCTAAACAAAGTTTACATAAAAAAACAGAATTGCATATACTTTACATGATTGTAGTTAAAATTTAAACTAATGAATGAAACTTTGTTCTCTTCAAACTTAATGATTGTTGAAGCACCTAAATTTAAAAAATAAATAAATAAATAAAATAAAAAACAGACAAGAAGATGATCATTATATCTTTCACAATTGAAATTACAAGCACAGTTGTTTCCAATGTCAACACTGTTCTACATTGTTTATCCAGATTGATGGACATTTTTACAATCAAAATCAAACTAAAGAACCAGTTTGTCACATCTGTTGCATGCATATTTTCTGAGGAACACTGTAACCGGTCAAGGTCTCAGGGGCTCCTCAAGCAATAACTACCAGGGCATCCTCCGTGATTTCAAAGCTGCACACATTCAGAAGAAACCAAGACAAAGTAGCTCATTTGCATGACTGAGATTCTTGAAACATCACCACAAAGCACTGACTGTAAACTTCATTCTAAACCTTAATCCGAATCACAAATGAACCTGTTCAGGAAGCAACATATGACCGGTGCTTAGATTGTGAGGTACAGAAATGAAAATGAAAACTTGAAACATAAAACCAAAACACATTCAAAACAACAAAAAAAGGGTATCTGCTGAAAAACATGATGTGATTGATTGTAAATAGATATCTCTAGAAGTAAACAATTAGACCAGCTGCAGTCAAAGTGTCAAACCGGGAGGAGAAGAGTCGATTCAGAGTCTGATTTCTGACTGTAGGGATTTCAAGATCTCATATTGAATAATACTAACAAAGACTAGTGACCATATAACACACTTTAAAATAGACCCAACACACAAAAAGTCTAAATCCAACTAAGGCATTATTTATGATAATGGGCCATTTATAGCAGCTTGACTGCCAAAAAGTCATATAAATACTAAAAACTGAAAATAGCCACAAAGCATCTCTTTTCAGATGACAGTAGGAACTAAAATAAAAGCCACACAAACTTTTAAATGATCACTCACATGCAGGAAGGTTAGAAATATCTGCTGAAACAGCACAAGGTATTCCCAAGTTTGTAAGTGCCCCCCTTATGATTCCACAAGGAAAGTAGAGATGCATACTTGCTGCCTGTGCAGCTTTGTTCTCCACCGAAGCCTCAGACGTATCTTGGGACGTAACAGAACTATCAGGTGACGGATCAACAGATATGTGTGATAGCCAACGGAATCGATTATCTTGCAGCACAAAAGTACCCTAACGAAACATAACATAACTAATCTTGTGAGACAATAAATCTTCAATTAATTAATATCAAACCATTTAGTAGTTGGCAGGAACTCACTCTATGATTTGTCTTCAAATTGTCGATCTGTTTCTTGAAAATTTCAGACCAGAAATCCTTACAGATGAACTTGATTGCGTCAAGATGGTCACCAAATCGTGGTCTATCCATGGTATACCTAACAAAAACAACTTCATGTAACAAGCTGAAACTTCCTAGTTTCTACTTCCTACAGCAGTAACTAAATGCAAACAAACATTTGAACTCAAAACTTGAAAAAACAAAAAGTAAGTAACAGCAAATTAACATGAAACATCAATCTTGAACCTTGTTTTATTGAGAATGTGCACTTCACTAAGGAGGCTATTTGGCTATAAGCCTATAAACACATCAAAAATGGGATGGAATCAAATAAAGGAAACAAATAGAATGAATTTCCAACCCTTTCCCTTTTCTCAAAAAATGATCCTACTTGCTCCCTCACCTTCCGTCACTCCAGCATTTATCTACCTGAATCACGATGAGCAGCACTCCTCCCCCAACCAACTAGATGAACTTTTACGCTTTGTTTGAATAGCAAAGAAGGAAAGAAAAGAAGGGGAGGGAAAATGGAGGAAGGGAAGGGAAAAGAAAGGGAGGGGGAGGTGAGCTCCATTTTCCCTCCAAATCTCTCCAATTTTGAAGAGATTATGGTTATTAAAGAGAGAGGGAAAATGGATCCCTCCCTCTCCTTCCCCTTCCTTCCCCCAATCTTTTACCCAAATAAGAGATTTTGTCCCCCTTATTTCTCTTCTCTTCTTTTCCTTCCATTTCTTCCTGTCCAAACAAAGTGCTAAAGTTGAATTTAGGGCTAATTTGCTAATTAAGACAGAGGTGTGGAACAAACTACATTGTGGTAAACTGGTAAAACATTTGGAAGTAGCAGTTATTTCACCTCTTGGTATTTCGCTTCAAGTAAAGCTGGAAATTTTTACTTTAACCTTAAACTTGTCTTACATTTCAGTCTCGTATGAGCAACATAGTCCATATGTTAAAACATTAAGTAGAACCAGTAGTTTGAAACAGACTTCGGAAGTAAAGGTTCAGGGGTTTTTTTCTGGCTTGGAATGGAATAAGCACCCTTACTTGCATGAAGACTTTTAATAGATCTTACAAGGGTTTATTAACAAGGCTTATAAGATGAGATCAAGAAATAGACTTGCCAAAGCATAACACTCACATAATCTTTCCCAATAACTACCCCACCACAATTTTCAAATATCATTCACAGTTATCTCAATCCTTGCGATCTCTTAAGTCTACATTTACAGCATGCAATGTACAAACAGATGTGTAAACACCCCACCCCTAAAACCTGCTGAGCATTTAACAACTCTCTCTTTTCATAGGTCATACCTCATTACAGTGGTTAAGCCTCTCGGTATCTAACCGTAGATATCCCTTCTATAATGGAGTATAGTTGGATGATAAATCATCACTAAAATACAACAAAAAATTTCACAATATTCTCAATAGAAGTTGATTATGATCAAATATATAAACCATCCAAAAATTACATTTTGCAATCAGTATAGGCCCTTCACATAAGTGCAATACAGGCAGAGAAGTTCTTGTAAATGATCATAATGCTCGTATTTAAATTCATTCGAGTACATAAAAACAGCCATGAATACTACTACGATAAGCTACTCAATAATCACAAATCATCTAATCAAGCTTCTAGCGTGACGGATCTTACTCGTTTGGCAGCCGAGAAAATGGTGGCCATAACACAATTTACACCACTTTTCAAGACAATAAAACTATAGTACAAAACAATATCTGCCACATTGTGAGAAATTTACCAATACTAATCAAAAATCTCCTACATTGTGAGAAATTTCCCACCAATTTCACAAAACCAATCCCTAACAAGCTAAATCCCCAATTTCCCACCAATTTCCCACCAATTTCTAACCCAAATTCGATAAAATCCAAAATTACCACTACAAAAATCACGAATTTGTCAGAATTTCATCAAAAACAATCAAAATTCCCTCAAATTTCTAAAATTCCAACCAGATCGCATCATCACAATTCACAACAACTCACGATTCAAAAAGAAATGAAATTAGGGTTTGAAAAGAGTAAGAAAAAATCGAATACCTCTCGGAAAGTTGGTGGCCGACTTGGTAGCCAATGGATTCGATACGACGAGCGGCGAGCTCAGGTTTGGTGGCGTAGAAACGATCGGCGTAAGAAGAAACCATTTCGATCAATAAACTATCTACACAACTCTCCGCTACTTCCCTCCCCATTTTCTCTCTCTTCTCTGAATTTCAAAGGTTTTTGTGAATTTTGATGATGTTGAGTTTACAACCCAGAAAATGAAGTTGAAATTTAGCAGAAGAAAAGAAGGGAAAGTTGAGAAGCAAATTTGAGTTTCCTGACCCAAAAAATTACTAGTATACCAAAACTATGGAGTATAACTGTTAAAAGTACTCGTAAAAAATGAGTATAAAGAACATATCAATTTTAAAATTCATGACATGAATTCATTTTGGGCTGTAAAAATAATTGATCTGTTTGATCCATACCAAATTTCAAGTATCCGCAAAGATTGAGAAACAAATTGGAGTAACTTGATCCGTTTTAATTATATACGGACTATTTAAGAAACCAGTAATGTTGTAAATTTTTGGTTAGAAATTTCTTAGGAAAGGGAATGTAAATTCCCACATAATCTAGCATGGGAAAGAACTCGCCGAGCTCACCCTAGGTGAGTGAATTACTACAATGCATAAGAAGTTACTATGGAGTAATTCCCATGGTATATGATTTCATGTGGGAATTTATTCCCCATACTGAACCAAACAAACACTTAAGTTACTTGATAAACGAGCCTGGACCACATCCGACACAACTGTCCACTTTATACGACCATGGATGTTCCACCTCAAAACCATATGGCAATAGGAGGAGTAGCCCCTTAGCCTTATAAAGTGTTTAATTCTCTTTTTTTCAACCAATGTGGGACACTTACATATGGTGACACTTGAGAGGTTTATTCTTTAACACTCCCCCTCACATGTAAGGTCCTTTTAACTCAAGGATCACTTGATCCAATTTAATTTGGCCCAATACTTAATACCATCAAAGGTCCCAAATCATTAGAGGTCCCATACCGTGGGCCTGGCTCTGATACCATGACAAATTATAATGAATAATTCTCTGTAATTCTCATTAATCACAATGGCCACATACAATGCTTATATATTAGGTATACTTGGAGGGCAAGACCAAATAACCTAAAATAGCTCACAATATTCACAATTATCTTGTTTTCTAAAATATATCCCAATATTACTCCATACCATTTATTTGGCACGAACTATTATTGTATGATTATTCCCTTCTTCCTTCACAATATTAATTATCTCTATATCTTTACTTTATTAAGAGTTGTATTAAATTGATAATTTAATATTACAAGGTATGTAGTATTTGGGGAGTAAATGAAATGAAGCAAACCTAAAATAAGACAATCTTTAAGAGACGGAGGGAGTACATAATATACAATAAGTTATTTTAGCCTAGACATTGTCCCAAGATGTTGTAAGATATTGTAATTATCTCATGAAGTCATGATCATATCCATTGTTTGTTTTTGTAAAGATAGCATGTAATAGGATGACAATAGGAAACACTTTTGTATCTATACTCGAGGATGAGTTCAAATTTTGTCAAATTAATATGTCCTTTTTGTCATTTTCCTCTTAGTTTTTAGACCTACTTTTATCTCTATATTCCTCTTCCGGTCTTTCCTTTGTTACTCTTTGCTTCATCATCAGTTATAGTTCACTTTAATTCATATGGCATATTGAGGCACCAATCAGGCAATCAATCTATTACATAGACCCAGATGTAGCAAAGTACTCCCAATCCTCAAATGCTCATTTGCTTGTGCTGATCTGAAAAATGAATGGGCAAAAAGTACACAAACTTTGCCTCCAGTGCTATATTACTCAATGTCAGAACTTGCAAACAAGCAGGCAGATGGCCAAATGTATTGGCATAGTGCATGTTCAAACATAAGCAAAATTAGCATTCATAAACAAATAGAATAATATGATAGATCGAAGTTGCAAAAGCCATTTAATATATAGCCAGGCAGTTTAAATCATCAACATGGTTCACAGCCAATGCAAAATCCAAACATATAACAGACTCCAATAGATTACTTAACTTGGCCAATTCAAGTCACAATAATTCTGATTTTTATTTAGGAGACATCCCATCCTGTTTTTTTTTTTTTTCTACACTAATCTTTGATGGGATAGCAAGGAACCGCAATCTGCACTTCTATTTCTCTTTAACCTTGAAGACCAATAATTCCTGCACCAATATCAGAAATTTTGTCACTATGAATCCAGAAGGATGATTGGCAACCTGACTATCACTAAAGTCAGGGCATAAGAATCCGGAAACCATTCAAGGATTTACAAGCTTACCACAAGCGATTCTTCCACCAGCATTGCCTGTGCTCTTGCTGAGTTCATGTCCACCTAAACATAATACCCAAATAGGAGATGAATCAGGATTCTCTTATTGTATTCTGATCTGGGAATGAGAAAAAATGCGGCTACAGTAGGTCTCGTAACACACAGAGTTCAAAATAAAATCCATCTTTAAAAAGGCGTACAGGGAACTACTTCACCAAGCTCTTCTCAATGCATAAGAGTAAATTTAAGTCTTGTAACATCTGATGTCCATGTCTGTCATGAAGGTATTTTATAAATACAACAGCAATTATGTGCAATCCTAAGAGACCTAAATGGCTAAATCCAAATTGAACTTACATATCTCAACTTCCAAAACTTCGATTATATGGGCATTTTGATGATGGCATGCTTAATTACTTATTTATACATTCTCTGTAAATGCATCTTTTCAGTCTATCACTGGCTAAGCCTCGTTTAGGCAGTCAAGAAACAAAGGCCTTTTCTTGATACTTCTATAGCCTTTTCTAGATACTTCTATACACAAACAGCTTCTTGAAAAGAGCTCTTAAGATTGTTTATTTGTAGAGTAAACAGATCTCTTACCAGCACAATCCTTCATTTTCTCCATTTTTTCATCTCTTTTTGCTCAAATCTTTTACAATATTTGGCTTTTAGAAATGCCAAAAAGTGAGAAAATCCAACAGGATACAAATATATAGATAGCTTAATAGAAACCATTTTGTTTACTCATTCAGCATGTAATGAAAAATGAAAAAGGCACTCATCAGGCTATCCCTTAATGAAGTATTCCTAGGCTTTTCCACAATTAGTTAATAAGAAGCTATCCTCAATATCATAAGATCACTCAAAACTAATTTAACTCTGCATTGTCTCACCACCCTAGATGATTAGATTAGCCTGAAAATTGCAAATTCAATATAGCTTCCTCCAGATTGCATTAGCCGCAGTAAAAAAAAAAAAAGTTCAATACAGCAAATTGACCACATAACAGAATGGAGTGATGCCTTTACTAGTAATGACAGGTCAAAATGTTGGATCAGCAATTAACTAATAGTAAAAAAATATTACCCCTTCCAAGATCATCGGGATCAGCATGGACAACAACAGCCCTCCCCACAATAGAATTGGGACCAGAAAGAGGTATCTGTAAAACAAACATTATGTTGGGTTTAATGATAACACAATAAAAAAATGCAGAATTTCTGGGTCAACAAGATAGGGAAAACAAAAATTACCTGGTTATCAATGATGGTAAAGGTAGCAGTACCTGAGACACACAAATGAAAAAAGTGTAGTAAATAAGAAATTCATAGCCAGATTTTAGAACATGGAACCTATAAAATTGGTACACAAACAAATGCACATTTGCTGGCGACTGTCATGTCTTTACAAGAGATGGAATGCTATGAACTATGGACTCCAGAGTCCAGAACCTTCTTGCTTTCAAGGGAAATATAGATACTCCATACTAAAGATGTTGAGTAGGGACATAGGACTCAATAGGAGAACAAAACACAGCCCCTAACCTTAATAACTTAAAGCTCAAGGATCTAATTGCAATGTCTATCATCAAAATTACACATACATAACATCCTTCAAAGTTATTCTCAATTCTTGCGATCTCTTAAGCGTATATTTTACATGTCACCAGCATGCAATGTACAAACAAATGAGTAGACTCTCCATCCCCTCTAACTTGTTGAGTGTTGAGCATTCAAAAACTCTCCCTATTAATACTCCATTGCAATGTTTTAGTTTCTTGTCATTTAATCTTAGATCACTTCCCTTCTACAAAGTATATATGGATAACAAATCATCACTAAAATACAACAAAAAGTTTACTTCAGCAAATTAATAATATTAACATGACCAGCAATGACAACGCAAGATTGACACAACTATTGGATGCTAAATCCAGACGGATCCTTCTTAAATCTATTTCCTCATTCTAGTTTACTTCAACAAATTAAAGGATGAACAAGGGTAACAGAAAACTCTCTCTGAATCAGGTTTAAAAGACACAATCATCATCACAAAGAGATAAAATTCAGCAACGTACCATCATCCCCAACTGTGATGTTTCCAAGATCACCAGCATGGCGAACTTCGTCTTCAGGAGCTCCATGCTCTTTTCCATTTGGGTTAAAGTGTGGTCCTGCGAACAAGTTCATCAGACACTACCAAACATATTCTTCACTTCACAACACATAATCATAAATCATAATGAAAGTTGTACGATGAAATTCGATTTATACCAGTTGAAATACAGCCATTTGTGGTGTCACCAAGAGCATGAACATGGAATCCATGGAGCCCAGGCTTGAGACCCGAGACATTTCCAGTCACAG
This sequence comes from Chenopodium album, assembly GCF_948465745.1. NCBI lineage: Eukaryota > Viridiplantae > Streptophyta > Magnoliopsida > Caryophyllales > Amaranthaceae > Chenopodium > Chenopodium album. The sequence goes on from NC_137855.1 coordinate 8,948,779, forward strand.
TTGTTGGGCCTAAAAGAGAATGCAATCAAAACAATCAGAATTCCCGTAACATTCAGTCAATGTTTTAACCAACAAGAAAATAGATATAAAATTTTACCATCTCCTTCCTGGGTGAAGTAAACAGTACCAGCAACACCTTCACTGCTGCTTAGAACAACCACGGCCTTGCCCATGTTTATGTGTGTATTCTACAAAAACAAAAACTGCTAATAAGTTCGTAATTATTCGAGTAGCGAAACAATAATCACAATCAGTACAAAAATAGGATCAACATTCATTGATGATATTTGCACAAAAGAATTGCAAACATAAACAGATTTGAAATGAATTACGACAGCGTTCAGCTAACGCAAGGCGAAAATCAAGCTTATAGTACAGAGAAACACAAACAACCAAATATAAAAATCCCCAAAATGTTCAGATTTCAATAATCCAGGCAAAGGTTAATAGTCCTCAAATTCAAAATCAGAAGAATACAAAATTTAAAAAAAATAAATAGAAAATTCAACAACAAAAACGACAAATAAGCAATCAATAACACCAGAAAACAATGATCTTGTCAATATATATTATATAATCAAATCATAGTTCTGGAAAACAAAACAGATTTAAATCAGTAAATGTTATAGATTTGCGCAAATAATCAAAAGAAATCGATCGCTTAATAAGTGAATTTGAGTTGATTCCGATCGTCAAAAACAATTACATAAACCCTAAATTGAAATCGAAAAAGAGAGGGAATGATGACGAGAAGAGAGAGAAATGAGTACCTCAGAACACCCCTGGAAAATTGAAGAGAGAGAAAGTGAGAGAAGAGTTGAAGATTCGAGCAAATGTTGAAATGAAATGAAATGAGGTGAGTTGGTGTGAGTGGTGAAGGTGGGTTTTAAGAGGGGTTGAATTTTTTAAAGACAGGTAGCACGACTATAAATAAAAGTTCTAGTAGTTTCTATTATCTACCTACTCCCATACAATGGATGGCCTCGTATTTACACCTAGTAGGTTGGGTGTACATCAACCCATTTTGGAATGAATGCCTCATTTGGGTTGTTCGTTCATGCCTTCATGGATTCATCATAGATAGACATGTACCGATGTACTCTGATCGACACGACTCGTAATAGATTTGGCATAGTATGCTAAAATGGGGGTTAAGTATTGGCGCATAGCTGCTATTACATGACATGTAAATAGCAGCTATAAGATAAAAAGTGATGAATTTTTTTCTTTTTAGTGCTATTACATGACATATTGTACCACTGTCACCTATAATGGTATAAATAATACTATTAAAATAACCTATACTCTATTAGTATAAATTACATGTATAATAGTTATATTAAAAATACCATTGTAAGTATAATGGTATATTAAAAGCACCACTGAAATGACAAAAACTCAAAAAAAAAATTATGTGGATTTACCGGTTAACCTTCCTACATATATTCCAAATCAATAGCTGCTATGTGCCTTGTTGCTCTCCTAGAATGGGCGTTTTGGCTACAAGGGTGTGAGCATGTGATACTCAGATCGGATTGTTTTCAAATCTTTTTGTTGGGATTGAATTATTGTTAAAATGTCATTCTGCAACGTAACATGTATTTAACAAAACCTTAACTTTCATAGGTTTGTTTTATTACCATTGAATATTCGTGTTTTTTTTACTAGTTTTGCAGTGTTTCAATTGTTTGTTTTATTATCATTGAATAATCATATCTTACCGAGTAGCCTTGTCCCATTTCAGTTATTACCAATGACCCAATGAATGGTTATGTCCTAGTGAGTACTGGGTACCTGACTGAGTAGTCTTGCTCCAATTTAATAAATTATTGTATTTAAGTTACTTTTCAAATTATATATAATTACTCAATCACAACCAAAATTAGATTGATTATCTTATGTCCATGTGTTTCCATTGCTATATATACACGTACGTTTATCCCAAGCTCAAACAAGCACATGAATTGCATCCAAGTATCAAACTAGAAGATAAAAGTTTATCTCCTTATGTATATCAAATGACAAAAATGTAAATAAATCAACGACTTTTTGTTATAAATGGGTCCCACACTTTTAATTTACTTATCAAAAAGTCATGATGACTTGTTAAATTTGCAAAAATGTAAATAACTCAACAACTTATATGGGTTACAATTTTTTATTTATTTACCAAATTGCCATGCTGACTTGACAAAATTATTGATTTATTTACGATTTTGTTATTTGATAAACAAATTATGTTTATAAAAAAGATAAATTGGGCTCTAGCTATTGATTTCATTTTGAACATTAAGAGGTAAATGATCAAGTAAATGACAAATTCATCACAAACACTTTCCAAACATAATGCTTACCCAATTAACTACTCCACAAATTGCACCTCAAAATTAAAAAATATATAATTTTTTCATGATTAATTCGCGGTTGTATAATAAGAAACAACTCCATCAGAACTTTTAACAAACTGCCGCATCGTGGTTGAAAAGATCAATTCTTCAAATAACAGAGAGCATTGATTTCCTATGACAATCGATACATGTAAACAAACATATTCCCTTAAGATTATGGTCATTTAAGTGATTTAACCACTTATGGAGTACTTCGTACAAGACTACATAATACAAATCCTCTTATACAACTTCGTATAACCCATATTACAAATTGCTTATAATAATAAGACATTTCCTGAACTAACTCATTAGTCACTTGACATTGTCTACAACATCAAACGAGGATATTTGAGATTTTCAACGTGAAATAATCACATGAAAAGAATAGAATTTACACAGCCTATGTATGTTCATGTGATCTTCATAACTCAAAAGTCTGTTTGCCTTCTTGTCTGGGAGTCTTGCTCAGTCCATCTTCGGCTTTCTTCCCACAACTGGTTTTCCAACCCTAACTTCCGGAGCTCCATAAGCCCTCGCTCAACTAAAAAAAAACAGGCAAAAGACATAATTAAGGGTATGAAGCTGACAGAATAACATATAGCGCTTGATCAATGTGCCTAAAATGACTATGATGAACATATTCACATATCTGGACAAACATAGCTATACACAGAAATCATGCAAAAAAATCTTAGACATTAAAGACAAATAATCCAAATATTAATTTGATGTACAAGTATGACTTTGTAGCGATTGCTAGTGCAGAAACTTGCACCTAGAGCAAAAAAAATTCTCAAAGGCCTAGAATAAAGTATAGTAGTAGAAAGGTTTTGCAGCAGAAATTATGCTTGGCTGCGGTCTTTGTCACAAAGAAAGTACTCTCTGAAATAAACATGAATAATTAATAGTTCGAACAAATAGTAAACTCCTGCAGCTATATGATTACAAGATTTGTTCAATGGCATAAACAAAATACACCTCTTCTAAGGGCTACTGTCAGCAATGGTGAATACAATTAGCAACAATCAATTAGTTGAGCAAGCAATAAAATGGTAAATAAAATATAAATAATGCGTGAAAATCAACCAGTATGCATTTACTAGACATCATCAAAGAGGACTCTACAAAGTTATAAGATGGACTAAAACTTCAGAGAGATGAGAATACGAATTTATGGTAATTTATCACACACTAAATATAAATTATAATTTCATTTTTCTCATGTTTTGAATTTTATCCTACTTACACCATGAAATGCTTCTCAAAGACTGTACTATCCTCCACTACATACGAGAGTAGTGAGTTTCTTTATTATTTCAAACAAATGGGACATTTCTTTTTAGGTTACTATGTGTTAGATAAGTAGAACCGGAATTTCTTCGGGTGTTCCCTATGTTCTCACCCAATACAGGTTACTCATCTTCCAGAGTAGCTAGCTAGTTAGTTCGAGTTTCTCACAAATTCATTAAGTCCCTGCTCAAAAGCTATTTTCCATCAAACATATAATCATCCAATAGATTAAAAATTGCAGTCAATGATAAGCACTTCAATAACAACAAAAATTCTTAATGTCAGGCCAATTGTTGATATAATTGTTGAGTTGAATAGCATAAACACAAATTTATGAATTAGAAAACTTACAAGGATGACTTCCATTATAAACGAACAAGGAGATTCGTTAAACATATTGTGGTTTTACTCACGTCACCAATAATTGGAAAAAACTAAAAAGAAGATATTGGTGATGATTATACTAAATTTAACTTCTTTTTTTTTTTCCTGATTTATTCTTTCTTTGTTTAGAATAATGCAATATAGTATGCAGTGTTGCCCATCCCTCTTCAATCTGATGATTTGCCAAAGCAATTCCAACATTTGTTCACATGTACATTAACTTGTATTAGTCCATAAAGTAGTTAAGACTCTCCAATAAAGCTTAGATGAAAATGACAAAGCTTTTCTATCAAACTAAACTTTCATAATGTCCTTGTACCAGCTTAAATCTTCTGCTCTCTTTTAGAGTTTAATTCAACATTAGATCAAACAATTGAATTTCTTGATGCAAACAATTGATACATATGACTTTTCATTGTGAAGCAATGAGAAAAATAAGATACCATCAACTGCATCATGCGAGGAACTTGCTCGTGCACTATGGTTGATCCAAAATTGCAAGCGCTCATCTGCTATGTCTGGTTCTAGACCATGGTTTCTAGCTCTTCTCCAGAAATACATCAGCCAAGCCTGGTAGTACCAAAAAAAAAATCCATCAATTGTTTAGAAAGGAGCAGTAAAAAAAAATAAAAAAAATAAATAATATTGAAAATTATGGAATGATTGAACACCCTAAATAAAGGTTACAAAAATGAAAAAGTGGTAGGAGCTTCCATGAAATCCAGCTTAATTGGGCTCTCTGATATTTGTCTGGACAAATGGAGCTCGAGAACATAAGAAGAGCAATCTTCTCTGTATAACAAACACTAAGTGCCCAACACTAGAATGAGTTCGAGGGGCCAAGGCTTTTCAATAAAAAAAAAAAAAAAAAATCTGAGAATCAAAAGATTCAAAACTATGCTAAGCCACATTTCCAAATAGAGAATCAAGTTGAGACTTCAATGATACAAAATGAGAGAAAATCCCTTTCTTCATAAATTTTTAAAGTAGTATACAGAGTATACACCATTTTCTTAAATAACTAGCCAGTCACGCAAAATTAAGGACTAAAGACAAAGATGATAGAAAGAAATCAGAGTAAAGACAAATACTAAGTTACTAACTATATATATATAGACAGATATGGTTTGAAGAAAAGCTTGGGAACGTTACATCGTACCTGCTTAAATTGCACTTCTTCAGTCTCCTCTTGACTCAGATCTGAAATAAGCACAGACTTGGATAATTAATTACAGAAGTAAATTAAGAATAAACTGACAATTTATATCATGCCTCTTTTCTCCATTTGTTACTTGATTCCTATCTAGTGCTACATGCCCCTGCAAATCATTTTCTTCATATCATTAACTCCCTTTATCTAAGTCATTTTTTACCTCCCTTAAATCCTTTTGAAATACATTGTCCCAATTCCTTGCTTGTGCATCCTCAAGGATGTCTAACATAACCAAAACAATGTAGCCAGTTCTCCCATATCAATCCTTAATATCCGTACATCAGCTTTCCCTTAAATATTTACATATGAAGTATCTTATTTTATCCCTTAGGGGGTTCCCACACATCAATCTCAACACAACATCACTACTATACTCATCTTCTTAATATGCTCCTTCCAAAAACATTTTGACCCACACAATAATGCCTATCTAACTGCCATCCTATTGAACTTTTCTTTGATCTTAAAAGCCACACAACGATCACATAATAACCCAATCACTTCACTCCGATCCACTAAAGAGTTAAGACACCCAAACTTAATTAGTTAGTTAGTTATTTTAAAGAGTTACATCCAGGCTGGTATCTCCATTCCTTTGCAAAATAAATCCTAGATACATATGACATTCTCTAATAGTTTGTCTCCTTACAAGAAAATTTATAGCAAAATTGAAAATAGGATTGGGAAGTTGAGGATGGATTAGAGGAAAGTAAATAAGAGGTAAGGAAGGGGGAGGAAAATGTGGCTTCCCTTCTTTTGTACAGGAAAATGTTTTCCACCCCTTCACAAATCAAAAAAGGAAAACGAGGAAAATGGGAGAATTATTTTTCATGAAAACATTTTACGTCAAACCAAACACACCCTAAACCTAAAACTTCATGATTCTAATTATTGTCTCCATGGCTCCATGCTCCAACTTAGCATTAACTCCAGCTCTGTTCTCATCAAACAACACTAGTCATCTGCAAATAGTAAACACTCATCCACAGACAACCATGTCCACACCTATCCAATGGGTAGCCTGTAGCCACCAGCATTAATGTAGAGGTACTGGCGATAAACCTTTACACTTCCTTTTCAGACAGAGTGACAGGCAAAAATAAAAATAGATCATAGAATAGTGGCCTTATTATGAAGTTTTCCTACTTCTTTGAATTCTTAGTTTGTATAACATCACAACATCAATGCTATAATAATTTTCGCCTTCATACTGATTGTCAAAAATATGTTTGCAACAAATTATATATATTTTTTTCTACTATGGAAGTCTGATATATAGGAGAAATTTACTTCATGGCTACATGGGTTAAGTAAAAAATGTGAACGAAAAAACTTGCAATATGTTCATCACTTCTCCAAGGATTAGAATTCCAATGAATAAAATATCTGTAAAGATGCAACTCACCAAACGCTTCTACAAATTTCATACTCGGAGATCTCGAGTCATCTGTAAAGAAAAGTGGGAAAATTGTTCAGTAAAAATGATCTGGAACAAGCATGAAATATTCTGCATGGCAAACTATATTAAAAAAGCCCCAGCTTTACATGAATTAAACTCTTGAGAGGAGTCATAAGCTAATAACCTGGTATAATAAGACACAATCTAGTGATAGTTTCAAATGTGCTCTGTCATAAGCTAAGCTGGGTCTAATAAGAGACAAACTTGTGACAGTTTCAATTGTGCTTGTGGGAAATCTCTCAGGGTAGAAGTTGCCATTATTTGTCAGAAAGCAACATATTAGAGAGTTGGTTCCCTTCAAGGTCAAGCAAAGAACTGTAAGGGAGAAGACCTCTCTGGTCTCCTTTTGATCGCCAAACATCTATTCAATACCAGTATACACATCATCCAAAGATATGGGATAAAATTTAGATATAACATCTCATGTTGCCTAACATGGCCTTACTAGAGATACTTTAGTAGTTAGTGCCAAGACAAACCCTATTCATCAACTCCATTCAACCAATTATTTAAAGTCGCATAAATTGTGCCTGGTGTATACTTTTTGGAACTTAGAGGAACACTCACCTTGCTAATAAATTAATACTCAGCCTACATCGTTAGGTATTAGTACTATGGTCGTCAAAGTTCAACTCAACCTAAACAATTTCGATTTTTACATAAAAACACAATCACCCACATAAAGAAACCCACTTCTGGCTTGTGTTTGTTTTGGGCTCTTATAATGTATTTCCCTTTGATGGTTTGACCCTTTCAATAAGATAGGGAGGGAGGAAGATAGGCTCCAGATGTTATGTTAACGAATAATGTTTTAGCCCATTTAAGGTTTTTTTTTGTAGATTGATGGTGTTTGGTGATGTATCATAACTTCATAAGCCCTTATATTGGTAAGTAATGAAATTTTATTTGCCAAAGAAAAAAAAAATCATAACACAAAAAATGCGATTACTCCTTCAAATTTGGTCCCTATGATGGACCAGTTACAAATGATTTACCAATATTACCATCTGATTACGTTTTTTTATTTACAATCTTTGAAATACGACCATCAAATGCTTCACAATAATAAGAGCCAGAACAATTTAATGAGTAGCTTTTGTATAAATATCCAGCATGTACCAGTGTGTACATGCCCTTGTTTTAACGTGCATGTGAGCACTTTAGGCATGACATAAGTCTTTTTGTTAAGTGGTCACTGAGGTGTATAACAACTAAGCAATTACATCACAAGTGTGCTTAATGCATGAAAAGAAGGAGAACAGCAATAGTTTGCAAACCTGTAAAAACAGGTTTCTTCATATTTCTCCGTCTATGCTGAGACATTGCAACCCTGATGGCATCTTCCACCTTCAAGGAAATCAAATAAAAATTTACGCTTACAATAACAACTAATATCTTCTGTGTCCCATAGTAGAAAATAAAAACCAGCTCAAACTCAGCAAATAACAGACCGTTGTCTAGTTTTGAAGGTAGAGAGCATAAAAACAAGGGATGCCTCATCTCATAGAAATAAATATGCATTCAAAGGATCAAAAGTCTATACAATTTCTAATAATTATACATGCAGAAAATAAAAATGCACTAGTAGATTTTCAGAATTAGGAGTAGTTCTAATGAAAAATATGGCATCAACCTTAAGTACAGATAGTTCCCTCAGACCTCTCTCTACCATTAGCATGCTCTCAGCACTTCCCTCTCCTGAAAGTTCACTGGCTTCACGAATTGTCTTTTCCCTTTTCTCATCACTGTTAGCTGCACATAAGTAGACAGTGGATTAATTAGAACACGAAGGACTTTCTTACATGTGATGTCTTTTTCATTAAGTAGTTCACTTGGTGCCAATACATAGTCTACATTCACAATCAGAATTGCTTTTAAGTTTTTATTTTTTCCACATGATTTGGTTTAAGGACAACTTATACCATAAACCCTCTTCTATGCACATACCATAGACCAGAAAACCCCTCAGCTGGACCTTCCAGGAATGCAAGAGCCATCGCTGACCATCAGTGTTCCAACCTTAGCCCAGTGATGGCACTCTGACAAGTGACAGATATCAGCCATGCTCATCTATGGCTCATTTACAGGTTTGGAGAGCCCGGGGATAGCCAAGGAAGTAAGGGAAAGTGGAAAGGATGAAGGATTTATCCATCTCTGAGGATCCCAAAATGCCCTTTAAAAGATCATAGTACTAAACTACTAATACCTAAAGATGTATGACACCTTAGAAGGAGAAAGATAGAAAAAAAAAAAAAAAATCCTGTATTGAGTCTGACATTTTTGAAGAGTGAGTCTTTTTACTGGGGAATAATATGTCAGAAAAAAAATCCTTCGAAAATTATTATTACAGTAATATTCAGAAGCAATGTATAATGATCTATTTGAAGTAATAAAAAACGAAAAGAACAATATTTCTGCACCTGAGTGATTGTCTTCCTTTGCTTTCTGTCCTGCAGCAATAACAATCTCGACAGGCAGAGGGGCAAAGGATGACCAATATTCAAGTTTGGCTTCCGCGATATCTGGATAAATACCTTAGAAATGTATAGAGCCATATATCAGCTTTCATTATTTGCATTATAAAAAAATAAAAGAAGACAATAATTAGATGTCAACAGGCTCTTGCTAAATCAATCAATTACCATATCGTACACATAAACTCCAGTATCGAGCAAGCCAACACCTCTTAAGAACCACCTCTTCCTATTCCAACATTATGAACCATGTAAATACAATTGGAAACAACTATAATAAGACATGAAAGAAGAGTAGAGCTCAAACCATCTCTTCCTGCGTCAACATTAATCTATGAACCGTGGACCGAAGGGATCTTAATTCAGACTCGGACTCCTGGAGTTGATCAAGTGCAGAAATTGCCTCATCCCTTGCAGTCTATTCAAAATAAAGTGTCATTTTATCTATTAAAAAGCATGAAAAGAAAATATAGCCACTGAAAGATAGGTAGCCAGAGAAGGTAAAATTGAATACCTCTGCCTCTATCCTAAGTGCCACAACATCTCCAGTTTTGCCACCATATTTTTGTGAAGCAACTCTGAGTGCAGCCTGCACATGAAGAAAGAGGTGGATGAGGGCTTTATTAAGAATAAGTAACTCAAGGCATTTGTTTCAAAAACTATGGCATAATATAGGCAAATACAATAGCCCAGTTAGGATAACAGACCTCCCTTTGCTGTAATGCTGCCTCTTTTCTGAAGAGTAAAAAAGATATCAGCCATTTTACCATAATTAAACAATAGAACTAAGTATATAAAGGTGTTTAAAATAATGCTTGCCTGTTTAAAAGCCGAGCTTCCATAGTCACACCCTCTCCGAGATTAGCAACCTAAAACCAAGGAAGCATGCATTTAAATGAAAAAATGGAAAACTACTGAAAGTAGTATGATTAGTCAAAATAACATATTGAGATTTTAAATCAATAATTACAATATCCAAAGGATTTATAGTTGAAGGTTTCCAAAGACTTACGGAAAACACCCATTAACAATCCAATATCTAGTGTGCATACTCTTCTCAAAAGGGGTTTTGATAAATAATGTATTTCTCATCCAAGAATCAATTTTCTAAGGAGACTCACCCACCCTTCTAATCTAAATTGAAACACAACCACTCAAACACTTGCATTAAAGAAGACTGAAGGGGTCCATTCAAGACCTTCTACCACTTTGTCCAGAGAGTAAGAAGAAAAGGAAAAAAAAGGGGGCGGCTTCTACCTTTATCCTCTAAAACAAATATGGGAAGTGTTTTGATAATTCCCTTTTAGTAGAGCCAGCATGTTAACAGCATTATCCAATTGGTTAAATCAACTTGTTGCCAATGTACAATTATGTACCTCCAAGAACTGGATGAGAACAAACCTCATACTTGCATTCTTTTTCCAAATCAGTCAATTCATACTATCACTTTTAATTAACTAATTCTCTAAAATGTTTCAAATATATTCACGTTACTCAAGAACTATGTATCGCTTTTAATCAACTTATTCTCAAAAATGTTTCTAATTTATTCATGTTACTCAAGAACTATGTTTTTAGGGTGAACCAGTGAGCTATGATTAAAAACCCTTAATTACTTTAGCCTACACTTCGCTGAACAAATATTGTTGATTTTAAAAAAAATCTGTAACTATAGAAAATTTAATAAAGAAATCATCACAAAAAAGTAATTCCTCCATGAAGAGGCCAAAATATTTAATGAGCAAATGTTTGAAGCAATATCTCAGCCAATATAATGAAGAAGTAGAGATAAAATCAGCTATCTTGATTATTAGTTTCTAAGGTAGTACAAGTCAGCATTGTTTATATCACTTGGTACAACAGCTTATAATAAGATTATATCCTTCTAACAACAGGTCGAATTCCAGAGCTCAGTAATGAAATTATCACAAAGTAGCTCACAATATGAAAAAACAAACGCATTTGAGTTTCTCTAAGGAATCTGTAAAATAGTCATGTTATGTTTTAGAATCCAACTAGATTCAAATTCAAGTTCACTAAAAGACATGTTAGGAGCTTGTTATAAATAAATTAAAAATAAATTACATTTCCTTGAAGAAACAAACTCAAAATGGTGACATTCTGCAAAAGGCATAGATACATAAAGACAGAACTTTCCCTTTATTCAAAAGCAATGCAAACCTACACTCCAATAGGCTTCCAAAGTAGAACTTTACCTGTTTCTCAAGTTGCTTAGCTCTTGCTTCAGAATCTTGAAACCGTTCCTCTGCAATTCGGAGCTGAATAAACATGCATCATAAGTGAAAGAAAAAAAAGAGAAAGTATATACCATAACTAAGAATCCCTCTTAAACCAACCCAGATTCAATGCATTTTATACGCTTATGCAAGAATAATGTGGTGTTGTGACACATAGGGATAGTGATGGTCCCTTAGACTACCATCTAAAAGTCAAGATCTTCTAGTTTAATAGCAAAACAGTTGTTGGATGCCTATTGAAACTATTTTTATATACAACCAAGAATAAGTACCAAATATACCAACCATTATCAACAATGCAGTAAACCTCCAAATTATCAAACATAAGACCATAATTGAGAGTCAAGAATATAAAGAGAAGGAAAAAATAATCCAGCAATGTACTGCACCTTGTCAAGAAGACTGTCATTTTCCTCCTGCAGCATATCAAGCTGCAAAAAATATTTATAATAAGATAATTAAGTATGGAGAGAAATTACAACATAGAGGTGAAAACTGGTAAAGAAACCAAATGAGAGAAACAGAAGAAATATAACTAAAAACATCAGATATAAGTGAATGGATAGAAATGAAAATTATCATGCACACAACTCTGAAGTGTTTGGCGTACCACAATGAAAGGTTCTCTCCAATAATAAAGCAGGAATCTAAATGCATTTTGTATAGGTTAGAAAATACAGGATTTACCTCATCTTGAAGGGCTGTTGAAGAAAGCTGATCATTAGTTTCTTTTGGCTCTCTTGATATCATGCTTCCAAAGTCCATTGACAACCTAATATATGTCAAAATATAATAAGAATTAGTGTTAATAAGACTGGTAATGCTACAAATAAGCTTATCAACTAAATCAAATATGTCAGCATAGTTTAGAACATACTACATATCTTCCCCAATTTAAAGTCTCACCATCTGAGGGTTTGCATTACCTCCTACTACTGGCGCTACCAGCCATTGGACTCGATATAGTTGGTTGCTTCATAGATGTTTTAACCGCAGGGGGCATCATAGTAACTGATTTAATCCCTGAAGGTCGACTTGTCAAGATAGAACGAGCAGATGGAGGCTGTTCAGAAGGATTGATGGCCATAGAAGATCGCTCAGGTAGATTGTGTTCCTCAGAGTTCACAGACACAAGGGAATGAGCAGAAGGTTCTCCGTTAGTTCTAACAGATAGAGATACCCTTCCACTCAAGGCATTTTGTTCTTCTACCATATCTATTGAATCCATGGAAGACCTAGATGCTTTAACTGCAGTTACTAAAGGAGTTGATGACTGCTTTGGCTCCTGAGAGTTAATGGAGGACTGAGATAGCCGGCCTGCTGAAGATGGTCTTGGTAATGGATGTTCATTGTTCTTGGCAGAGAAAGATGGACGAGCACCCATTGGAGTTCGCAGTGACGTAGGTTGCTCAGTAGCAGCTGGACGAACTGACTACAAAAGCAACACAAGATTTCCATGTAAGTTGGGTTTCAAAGAATGCAGCCATATCATTAACCCCATTACCATATTTTTTAAATTATTATCCCAATAAAAAACACAAGATGACATCACTGCATATATAATTAGGCAGATGCATTCTATCAGCATGGCTAAATTTATACTCCCTTTGTCATAATTATCAGTGTTATACTCATAAACTAGCCTAAAGTTTAGCGTGCTAAACAGACACCCCCACCCCCAATGCATATACTTCATCGCTTCATCAAAACCAAGTAGTGATTTAATCTTAGGAGGTAATTAAAACAGGAAGTATTAGATAATTTCACTCAATCAATTATGGCTACAGCTAATACTTTGTAAATAATGTGTGTGCAAATGATCATCATTCTTACCAATCCTAACACAAAATCTCTGCATCTTTAGAAACAAAATAAGAACCATATACTCATAAAAGTACCTTGGGAGATCGAGGTCTACCAGACCTTCCAGCAGCACGCCCAAGGCCACCAAGTGAGCCCACAGGTTGATAATCAACAAGAAGATCATCTTCATCATCATCATCGCCCGAATGAGCCATTACTTGTGCAAGTCTCTGAGCCGCCGCCATAGCAGCCACATTTTGAGGCTTCTTCAAGGCAGATACCCCAGAAGACGAAGAACGAGCATGACGGTGCACCGGTGACATAGTCACTGGAGATGCAGGGTCACTTGGGCTATCTATACTCTTTTGTCTATCATACCTTGACCTGAACCGATCCATAATTGCCAAAAATGATCATAACCTGCAATACCCAACAACAAAAAACGATCATTCTTTCATTATTCATGCCATTACGCTATAAAGAAGATCAATGAATTCATTGAGGCATTTTATCAAACAGTTGGCGTGCATTACATTAGGCAAGATGAATTTCAACGCAAGAATGTAACCTTCTTCTTGGGATTTTGATTTACGTAGTTGGGTACGTGAGATCTAACCAGGAATGATGAGGGTTGTGTTTGCATGAGCGGTTTTGATTATCTTTTTCTCTTTCCTCCATTGTTTTTGGGTATATCCTGGTACGTGTAATAGCAACAGAGAGCTGTTTGCGGGTTTCTTTGAGAGCAATAACCGTTTTTTAAAATGGTTCATTTCTGTATGTAAAAACTTGGGTGGACAAACATAAAATTCAATTTATTTTTTAATTTTTTCTTTTTTTCTTTTTTTGGACAAACGAAGATAGGTAGATAGCTAGAGTGAATCCTCAATAAGGCTTAACCTAACTCATTCTTGTTGAATACGGAGTAACAAATAAAGCGACTACATGAATTTTATTAATACTTCTTTTGTTTTGTGATGATCGTAACATTTTGACTTTTGCACTATTCATATGCTTACTTTGACTACTTTTTTTTATTAATAACATAATAAACATATGTTGTCACTTTGCTATCTTGGTTTTTTCTCTCAGAGCACCAAAGTTGTTATGTCAGCTCACTCTGCTAGCTGCTTTGTTTGTTAGATTGCCTGAATTCTTCTAGGAAGAATCTTTGGCCGTCTAACAAACAAAGCAGCTGGCATAACAACTTTGATGCTTTGTGAGAAAAGACTATAGCCCTGCTCATTAATGATCAAAGTTGTGCATTGACATATGTCATATGTGTCATTTAAATTGTTGCAATTATCTCTTTTCTTAATTTATACTTGTATTACAATATTAATAGTTAATTTTGTTTTAACTTATTTTTGCCAAGTATAGACCTATAGTTTTATATTGAGCATATGTCATATGAGCATATCATACAGAGTAATAGACATATGCTACTTTCTCATGCCAAATTTCATCATGGAATTATAAGAGCATGAATATTGGAGAGAATGGTTTTATCCTCTCTTTCATTCTCTCTCCTTACCCTATTTTGACACCTCATACTCTCTTTCATCCACCTCACTTTCCACTATCTCTTTCCTCTCTTCCATGTATTTTTCTCACATTAAAGGGTATCCTCTTGATATATTTTATACTATAAATATGGCCCCACCATATTATTATTGATTATTTGTTATTGATTTCTTCAATGATAAAATCTAATAATAATAATAATAACATTAATAATAATAATAATAATAATAATAATAATAATAATAAGTATTCCATAATTAGCATACATAACAAATCAGTACCTGCCACTTGTCAAGCAATGGAAGGTTGGTTTAAATATTTTGTCGTTGCATGTCTTCGCCACTTTGTAGTTCTGTCAGAAGATTAACTTTTTCCTTTTTTTTTTTAATTTAACAAAACGTCGCCGTTTACATTTTTTTTGCTTAAAACGCTGTATTTAGTCATCCTCTTGGCGCGGTAGACAAGGTTCACTTTCCTTCAACAAAAGAGGATTCATGAGCATCCTCCTCCCCTCAAGGATCCTCAATAATTCCTAGCATTAAAGAGGATATGTCCACGTAAGCAAAAACCACCTTCAAGAGGATAGATATCCTCTCCAATATTCATGTTCTAAGAGGCTCCACCAACCAATTTTCATAAACTCAATTTAATATTTTGGTTTTCAACAATTTAGTAGCTGTAAGGAATACCATTAGAAATACTCTGTAGTACTACTTTGGAACACGTATATAAACATATTCAAACCCTTCTTAAAGGCATTCTAACGATGTATTTGATCAATCGATCTCATAACAATACAATTTGGGCATAACAACATGGACATGTGCTTTATTTATACAAATAGCTAGTTTGATAATTGAAGCATTCCTCACATTTACTAAGAGAAAAATTGAACAACAAAATGAACAACTAATCTTGGTTAATAAATGAATTTAGATAAAAATCGTCTCGAGGGCACTTGTTAGCTTTTGCCTTACCAAATTAGTGATATTTTGTAATTATGAAAATTATACATGTAATAATTTTTCTTATTTTTTATTCCTTTTTCAACAAAAAAAAAAAAAAGAAAAAACTAAAAACTAATCTTGGTTCCATATATAATGAGATTAACGAAGGTAATGACAACTTGACAATGGTACAATTCCTGAGAATATCCAACGTGTCATTAAAATTCCATTTTCTCTCTCCTAATCAACCACTAATCAACTTATTATCAAATCTCCAGCAGCAGAAAACAGAATTCCAGTAGCAAGCAAACTAGGGTTCGTAATTTCCCCCAAAATCCCCAAATTGATCCCTCTCAAATCTCAATGATCAGCTAATAACCCTAGAGTTAACCGAAGAAAATGTCATCTCTACCACTATCCCAATCTCTCGAAATCCCAATTTCATCGGAATCAAATTCTTCAGCCGAAACTATCAGTATCAAACCAGATGATCATCAAGTTTACAACTGGTTGTTGAATTGCCATGGATTTTGGCACAATTTCTTGCTAATTTTACCTTCCGCTTTGTTCCTTTTGTACTTAGCATTTCAAGTGAAGAAGAGCTACAGGAAGCTTTGGGTTGGAAGGTCTCACATTATTAATTCGTATTATGGGATTGTTTGGCTTGTTAGTCTCCTTAATTTCACTTGGTGTTGTCTTCAGGTACTCTCATTTCCTTTGATTTATGATCCTCTGTTGTTTTATTAAACTGGGTCTTTTACAGACCAAAAAGTCAATCTGGGTTATTTGGAATTTAGTGTTATAGTTGAGTAATTCTGTTGATGTTGTTGAAATTTGTTGATGTTTGTCTTTTGATTTACGGGTTTTTTGTTTTGTTTTGTTTTTTTTTTTTTTTTTTTTTTTTTAATTTAATTTTATTTTTTTTTATTTTTGTGAATATGAGAAGATTAGCTGAATGAAATGAATGGGGGCGTGATTGTTGGTTAATAATTGAGAAAGAAGTTAAGTATTGAGCTTAATTTAGGTAGATTAATATTGTGTCATTGAGAAGGGTCACGGGCGGAAGATTTATAAGAACATGAAGGCATTTCTAGGGAATGGGAGGATAATCTGTTTAAAATGTGGACTTAGGCTTGCTTGGATCAGGGCGTGGAAAGATGTTGCAAATTAGATGGAATGATATGCTGGATTATGTATGTCGTGATTTAACCGGCATTTGTAGTGGGATCAGTATGGGGTGTTAAAAAGATTTGGAACCAAGCATGAATTTATTATTCATGTTTGTGCTTGTGTAGAAGCTGCAATGAATATTAAAGACTTGTTATGCTTACGTTTTTCCGGTTTGAATTTAAATACTCATTTGGTACTAAGTTAAGATTATGCAAATCTAGAGTTTTGCTTGTGTGTCAAATATTACTCTGCAACCTAGCACTTCTCATTGTAGGAAACGATTGATTTAGTGTCATAACAATTATAACTAATAATCTTGTCTTAAACTGGGAACTCTCCAAATTTGCTCATTGAGGCAGCCTATGAAGTACTAAATTTGGACCTTTTTGAGGGTTAATCAGTTTGTGACAACTTTTTGTGTGACAATTAAACCTCTTCTTTGACTCCTTCACCCTCCCCTCTTTGCCTTCTACCGAGTATTTCCTATGATTTTGGCTGTAGTGGGATGGAGTGGGATAAGACTGGAGTTTGCAGTAGCTCATGGCGAGTTTGATCGATGTAGCTAGTTGGCTAGTAGAATCTATGCTAAGTTTTTCTTTTGAGGCATGATAAAGATTTGCATAAAAGTTAATCCTCACTAATATGTTGAATGTACAATATCTTACATCATGTTTCCAGATTTCATCAATATCAAATTTCTTATCATTTCATATGTAGACAATGTAGTACTATCTTGTAGCTACTCTTTCTAATATTCTAATTGCATTTGGGAATACAATCATTTCAAGAGAGATGGAATAATTGTGTGAAATTGTATAACCTCTGTAAGTTATAACTATAACCTTTTGTCTACTTATCTATATGTCAAAAGTTGAATTCTTTAGCAAAGGTGAATAATTTGGGGATGTCAAATGAGAACAATGACTGTACATTGCAAGGGTTACTAAGGAACTAGGTGCTCTAGGGAAGAAAAGAAACCCGCAAGAGGGCATATGCATCTCTAGTGGCTTGACATCCAGGAATCAATCTCCCCTTCAGCTTTGAAATATTTTACATGGCCTGCTGCAAGCCTGCTAGATTCTAGAGACTGCACCCTTATAATCTTCTCATACAGATTTGGCTTGTAGTGGCTCCCACAGTCCCACCCTCTCCCTCCATTCTCACATTGTACTTTCTCATATATGCTCATAATTGCGCTGTTACTTTGTGCTTCTCTGCTCCAGATTAGTACAAACAGAGAGGTCATGTTTATTAGCTTACCATCACAAATTCAGTATTCACCATTTATGCTTCTCTCGGTCTTTTAATATCTTCATCATTATCTTTTACTTCCTTTCCCTTTTTCCGCCTTCTTCTTTCATTTTGCTTTGTGAAATGACTGATGGTCAGAACGTACAACATTGATTGAATTAATTTCTAGAGATCACCTTCATCATTGTTTTCGTCCCTAGCCTTCTTTTCAGACTTTTGATATGGTGGCAAGGAAACTAAGACATGACTTGGATTTTCAGGGAATTCCTTATGTTCTTGTTTGATATTGGAATGACTGATTTTGTATCTTACCTGGGTGCACATTGGTCAGAATAATAGTTTTTGGTCTGAAAAAAGTTCAAGTAAGGTATGTTTTACTTGGGGCTATAGCAGAAATTTAGGAGAAGGCTAGGAGAGGGGCCAGAGGAATGAGGTTAATGGGGATCAAAAATATTTGACTTAATTTTATCTCCACACTACATGCCTTCATCTGAGTTGCTGTGAGCCAGTATATTTTATCTTATTACTCATAAGAATAGAGTATGGTCATATGGTGTGGATGAATGGGAAGAGGTGTGTATCGAAGTAGTTGAGCTAGGGGTGAAACCTGAAATTTTGTCCGCTTTCTGGGTTTGGAAAAGCATGGATCAATTACAAGAATCTTATGATATGCAGAAAATCTTGTATGATAATCATCGGCACCTAAAACATATTTTTTTTCGCCCTTGGTTAAAGTACAGTCTCCATACTTATTACTCCTTAATTGATAAGAGTGTTATTTTCACTTTATGTTTGATGATTTCTGATCTGGTACAGCTGCATTACCATGCTATTTTTAATATGAGAAAAATCTGACTAATGTGCTGTTTGGTCATACTGTCATAATAGAACTTTGTATCACTTTGCTCATCAGTTATGCTCTATTTATCACTTCTGATCTTAAGCTGTAGTGACTTGATGTGGTTATGGTTAGATCTGTTATATTTTTGTTTCTTAGACCTGTTAAATATTCCGTTACTTTCTGAATGCTAATTACCAGCCCTATCTGACAGTTATTATCTCTTAATTCATTCTCCTAGTTGACTTGAACTTGATAGTTTGTGTTACGTATCTCATTAGTTTTCAGCTTGACAAATAGAAGAGTCAGTTTCAACACTTGCTATTAGTAATTATTTCTGGTCAATATTTTGGTGAAAAATCTATCAACGTAATTCTTACTTTACCTTCACATATATTTTTTTTTTTAAATTATTCCTATTCCTAGTGTTTTTTATCCTTCTTTTCAGAGACTGAGTGAAATCTGTAGGAATTAGATCAAGTCAAATTTCTTTTGTGCATGGTGCGGGTGTCTAAATCTTCATGTTTTTTTTTTTTTTTTTTTTTTTTTTTACAGACTTGGGAGTGTACTCCAGGAAAGACACTACCATGGAACCTTCTATCACTATTCACTACTTCAGGGTTACTTTTTCTGGAAGTGAGTTTGATTGCTTTTCTTCTACAAGGAAATTATGCAAGTGGGACTGAAGCTTTGACTCGTACTTTTGCTATCTCTGCCATCTTAGTTGGTTTGGATGTCTTTCTTAAGGTATTTCTTGTTTATTCTCTACATTTCTTACTTCTTCTATTAGGATCGAAACGGGTTTTTTTTTTTCTAATATCTTTTTGAGATTTGGCTTAAATCAACTAAGCGGAGTTGACGATTCATGAATAGAAAATGGGGATATTTTGAATGCTGGCTCATTGGCAGCTATTGACCTCTCTTTCCCCCCCCCCCCCCCCCCCCCTCTTTTTCCCCTGTTAAAGTACCTTGTGGAGCAAAGAATTTTGTCTCTTGCCAGGCCAGATAGCTGTAAAACTAGTCTTTGGGGTTGGTGGCTTCAGGATCACCCATATAATCATTCTCTTAATTACCCTGCTAAATACCTATGTCCCTTGATTTGATAGACTTCGTATTTTTATCTTTCACCAGTATGGTTGGTAGTTTTGTGAATTTGTAGCTATGTTTGATATTAATATGTATTTGCTTTATCTTAAAATGGAGCTGAATTATTATGAATTTCATTTAATTCTTATTGAGGCATTTATAAAATCTGTTGATGGCTTCCATTATTAGCTTCATAACTTTGCCTCATTATTTTGATAATCTTTGGTGTTCATCTGGCTTTCATTTTTCATGGCATACTAAATTACTAGTTTATCTGTGCTAAAAAAGATGTGTACACTCAACATATAAACATCAAATTTTTGGTCTAAAATGCAGTTTCTTTCATGGACTTATTGATGATCCGGTTTATACCTTTTCCTCTTTAGGGAATATATGTATTTGCACTTGGAGTCCCATTGTTCATTGAGAATAATGATGCGCATCGAATGAAGTGGGGCTTGTGGATTGTGCACAAGCTAGTGCTGACTGCGGTCTATGGCTTCATACTTTTCATGTACCATTCCAGCTGGAGAGAAAGACTGCCTGGTGAGTATGGCCTATTTGGAAAATTCATTACTAGTTAAGAGTTATAAAAGCTGGAAGATGCAGTTATTTTTTGCTTTCTTTAACATGGTATTTATTGCTTTGCAGCAAGACCTGCATATCACAAGTACATTACTATCATGTTTGGTGTAAATGCGTTGGCTCTATTTGCTTGTGTTCTCAGTGGAAGTGGTTTTGGGTTCTGGTAAGATTTCTGCTGTGTTGGTGGTTGTTAGTTGCCGCTTCACTGGTAGTCCGGCTCCACCAGCTTTCATTAACCTTGTTCTTAATTCTTTCGCAGGCTGTATGACACCCTAGATATATGCTACCATGCATTTTACCTTCCTCTCATATACGTTACCTTTTTAGCAGATTTCTTTCAGGTAATGTCTTGGCAGTTTTTTTTAACTATCCATGTTAAATGACCTGCTTTTTGATGTCATAATATTAGCTACTACTATGAATTCAGGAGGAAGACTTGAATTTGGAGCATGTATACTACTCAGAGATGAAAGACGCTGGATTCTTTGATTCTGATTGGGACTAAAGACAGCTCTAACCTTTTTGTTTGCTGCTTGTAACTTTTTAGTTTGTAAATAGAATTGCTCGTGTATGTTAGTATAAATAACTATATTAGTTGTTATGTTGAACATCTTTCGTTTAAATGCTCAACAAACTAGTCTACCATGTAAATGGAGGCCTCCAAGACATTTGCCATCTCTAATTCTTAACCGTGTACTCGTGTAGCTGTGAAAAGTACTCTGTATGTCTGTATTACCCTAAAATACGTACTGGTTTCATCACAAAGGCGAAATTCTTAAGAGTGCCTTGTTCTATTTTGTGAAGCGACTTCTTTTTATTGGAATAATAACATAAAATGTCTCATGTTAAGTTAGTACGGAGTATGAATTCATGCCTTTTATGGAATACAGAGTATGGTGAAAATTTTGTGAAGAAGCTGATTCGCAATTTTGCAGAGTAGTTGATTCGCAAGGGTATTTGATTCACGAAACCTAGTACAAAGAATGCTGTGAAGAGCTGGTTGGTGGGGTATTTGATTCGCAAAGTCTAGTACAAGATACCAGCAAGTGGTTAGAAGGGTTTAAGCTCATACCAATGTTTGGTTGATGACCTTCAACAATTTTAAATTTATGTCTCAAACTCCTGAGGTATGGGGAAAAGAAACCTACGGGCTAATACATTACTTATGTCTTTGGTTATCAAATCAAATAAAAGACAAACTCGTTTCAGAATTAAACCAATCACATGTTAGCATTGTGAGTTTTCGACCTTATCTAATCTTTGGAATGCAACAAATTTGTAATTTTCAGTAGGATTCTCCGCCCCAGTATGTTTTTGCAAATCAAGCACAAGTTAAAAAGGTCCAGCTTACAGAAGCTGGCAAATGAGCTGTACAAGAAATCAACTTGGAAAGCCAATTTACAGGATTCTCAAAAGGTTGTCCAATTGGCTCTAAAATAAGAGGCTATGATAAGAGTTAAAATTCAATCAAAATTTTACTATTGATAAATAAAATTTGAATTTATGTCTTAAGGGTAATATCAACTAAAGCAGAACTGTAACACAAACAATGCTCACACGAGGTGACCAATTCATGTACTGGTCAAGACGTTCAAACAAGACTGTCTAGATCTAAAGAACATAGATTAGGAACAAGGATGAGAAAACGCAAAGAAAATTTTCAAGTGCTCAATTCTACAAACCCAATATTTCCATCCATCGATGAAAATCCTATATTCTACTTGTTCTGAAGCTTCTCGATCATATCTGCTGCTTCTTGAATAGTTGTAATTGTTTGAGCATTCTCTTCCTCGACAGTGACACCGAATTCTTCCTCAAGCTTCATAACAATCTCCACCTGTAAAAAAAAGTTTGTAAAAACTGTTAGCAATTGAAAAATAGAAACCTTATTCTTATTTATAAACAGCAGGAAATCCACGTGCACACAACTATTAACCCTAATTAATCAAACATCTATTAGGCAGGCATGTTCGAAATCTTGATCAAGCATGTATATTGATCTGCCGATCAGCATCACAATTTACAACACTAACGCTTGATCAAAAATCACAAGGCTTGACATCCTACCAAACTAAACACTTTCCAGACAAGCTAGTGATGAATAAAAGAACAGCATTTTTCATTATGAGTTCAAGACTCTTGTAAAAGTAGAAAAACATAACTAAAGATACTTTTTTTTTATGACAGAACATAACCAAAGACACTTACTGTGTCGAGAGAATCAGCTCCGATTTCTGAAAACTTTGTTTCACCGGTAACTTTAGTATCCTTTGTCATAGCCAGCTGCTCCCTCACGATGCTGCTGACCTTCTCAAGTGTCTCGGGCTTGGCCTAAAGAAGAACACCAGATGTAGAATATTACAATCACAAAGCTTAAAAGTAGCAACTACTCGTGCCAAAGCAAATTCTTGTTGCATGAAAATGTAATGATGTCCATATTGTTTGGGACAACCCTAACTTTTGCGATCATACTTTAAAATTTTTCCATCGTATTAATAATGATTACGAAAAAAAACACAGAAAAGCACCGGTCATTGCTGCTCACACTTCAAAAAGCAGTAAAACGAAACGAAAAACAGAAATAAAGAGGGAAAGGAGAGAACATACAGCACATGAGATGCTCAAGCCTCGTGGCTTCACTTGATTTGCCCTCCAGAATGACACTGATGACTTCAGGCCATGGTTCTTCGAGTTAAACTGTCAAGAAATAAAATTTACAAAGCATAAGTTCACAACTAACATACAATACGATATAAACACCATATAATACTGATTCCTAGAACATACTCTGAATGATAAAATCATACAAACACAACAGCAAAAATACAGGAAAATAAGCATTTGGGAAAAGTCATGCAAATAGACTGATCAAACACTTATCAAACAGCCAACACAGGTGCATACAATCCATGCATGTCTTGTTTCAATGGACTTGAAACCATGAAAGTTGCTCTACAAACAAATGTGAAGTGAAACTCGAGAACTCGACAATAACTAGATGAGGCAATGAACAACATAGCACAGCATTAGACTAGTGCGCTAATTGAAAGAAAATGTGAAGTGAAACTCGAGAACTCGACAATAACAAAGTAAGATCGCAGCTTACGGCATAAAATCATAGTGACCTTATCAAATTAATTCAGTCATATTAAATTATACACTACAAACAAATAAACTACGAGCAGATCTCCCCTGAATTAGGCTACTTAGTTTTCTAGATTAAACAATGCTGTAAACTAGGAATTTCCAATTATCATTATTCAAAAATTTATATATCTCTAAAACAAATCAAACAATCAAAATTCAAATAGTCCACTAAATTCTTCACACTGAAATTTCGAATGATCGAAATAAATTTTTAACATATAACACAATAATTTCCGCCTGAAATTGACTTATTGAAGTCAAAGTAATAAAAAAAATTAGCTAAAAAATACTCCGTATTAGAGATCTCGTTAGATTCGTCTCGATAAATACATTCAAATAATAATATATTAAACGAGTGATTTTCACAACTACCTAATAGAAGAAATTAATTAATTAATAATAGAAAGGTGCATATCATTAAACCAAACTACCAACAAATTAAACAGATGAACAAAAATCACAACCTCAATGCAAAACAACAACAAGAAGAACAAATCAATTGAATCAAAAATCGATTAAATCAACAACAGATCGAAAACCTAATTGACAAACAAAAACAAAATCAGATCCAAGCAAAAAACGGAGTAAATCAGAGAGAAATATACCGAAGAAGGGAGAACGGCGCACTTGAAGGAGACGGAGGAACTAGTAAGGGAAGCCATTGAAGAAGGTTAGAGAGAGAAAGAGAAGAGAGAGAAAGAGAGTGGAGAGTAGAGGAGGAGAGAGAAAAAGAAAGAGAGATGTTGAAGAGGAAGAAGAGAAGGGGTTAAAATAGTAGGGAAGGACGGAGAATACGAAGAGCGTGAGAGTAGTGATGGGATATAAACGGATACACCAAACTCTCTCTTTGCTGACCTGATCTTTTCTCTTTGCCTACTACTACTACTACTACTACTACTTGCTGTCTATTGTGTTTTTGTGTTGCCCCTCTTTTTTTACGGATTTTTTTTTTTTTTTTTTTTTTTTTTTTTTTTTTTTTTGGTGGGTGGGTTTGGGTTCTTTTCCAATGTTTTTGTTTGGTCTATTGTGAGATTGTGGGCTAACTAAACACCAAGACTATTGTAAGGAGAACAAAATTTTAAGAGTCATGGTCTATTCACATTTACTGAACTAAATTGAGCTGATTGGAGATGAATTAAAATGATTGGAGCTAAATTGAACGGAACTAAATTAAATAGAGCTGAAATTAATATTTTATGAGAGAAGGAAATTAGGAGCTGAACTGAACTGATTGGAGCTGAATTGAACTGAAAATAAGCTGAAGTGATAAGGCCCTTAATAATTCATGTCACTAGGGGTTCAAGCCATTCAACTAAAGGTATAAATTTGGGAAACTAGGTCAATTTGGTTGAGTTAGGTCGGGTCAGGTAAGTGAGATTTAGTTCTAGTTTAAGTAATGCTAAATCATTGTGTTAATACAAGTCAAAATATGAAATGGTTACTTTCCGTTCAATTAGTTTTGACACTTATAGGGCTCTAGGTTTGACCTGATTAAGGACCTGTTCTGATTTACTGAATTGAGTTGAACTGAACTAAATTGATTGGAGTTGAACTGAACTGAAATTAAGCTGAAGAGAACAGGTCCTAAGTTAGGTCAGGTCTAATCCGACTTTGAATCATGCTAAATTATTATGTTCATACTGGTCAAATTATGTACTTGATCACTTTCGAGTTAGACCAGCGATTAGTCAAGTTTGGTCAGTTTTTTTAATGCCTCGCTCTAATATAGATGGGTTGATTTCGGGTTATGATCAACATGTTTATTTCCATAATTAGTAAATTGAATACAAAAAATGATAATCAAATCAAGTTGATTTTGTTTTTTTTTTTTTTTTTACTTAAGTGTAGATCGAATTGTCAGGTTGGGTCAAAGATTGTCTAAGTTAAATATGTGACAAATTTGCAGCTTTTTTACTTAAAAATTTCCTGACACTTGATATTTATTAGAGTTAGTTTGACATAACTATTAATATAAGCAGGTTTCGGATTCATGATTCAAATGTAATATAATGTAGGGTTGTAGGCTGTATTATAAACATATATAAAGTAAACAACTAGTTGATAATCATGCTGATTTTGAAAATGTACAATTGACCACAAAAATAAAAATATAAATAAAAATAAAATAAAAAAAATAATAAATAAATAAATAAATAAAAATTGCTTTTGTTATTTTTGTGGTTTGTATAAGTAGTATTTGGTTTTAGTTTACACAAAATAAGAAAATAATAATAAAATTAAAAAAATAAAGGAAAAACAATAATAAATGGTCCCTTAAGTTTAGAAAAGTTGTTTTGTGGTCCATTTGTTATGGTTATGTTATTATAACCTTCGGTAGTAGATATCGGGTTATTGACATTGTATTGGAGATTTTGATGTGAAATGAGAAAGTGTGTCCAAAATGAAATATTCTAAAAAAAATTCTATGTTACATACCTTCCTTCACTCAAGGTTGTGGATCAAACCTTATTATATAATCAATCTATCTATAAATAAACTAAAGAAACAACAGTTGACAATTGTCCACGTGGCAGCTTTATAAGAAAAAATTTTCTGCCTAAATAAAAATCTGACGTCATTATATTTTCTTTGGTTTCAAATTTCAAATTTAATTTCTCCTCCTCTCAATTTATCTATACTCTTTAATTTATTTATTTTTCTTCTATCACCAACTATTGGTATCTAATACATCTTTCCGTTATGCTTCATCGAACAAAATACTTTGATGTATACATTTTTTCTATTTTCCTGTATATATTACAAGTTTTAAATCATTATTTATTTGTTTAATTAAATTCGTATATTAAAAATCTAACTTTTATGTATGTGCTTAAATTTTCATATTCGGTTTGTTCTTCTTCAAAATTAATTTTATAAAATTAGCATTTACAATTAATGATTATATCTCAATAATTTTTTTGATACGTAATAATATATAAAATATATATACTCGGTTATATACAAATTGTTTGCCTAATTTGCTCATATGCAAAAAAAAAAAAAAAACAATACTCGGTTATATTCTACTGTATATACTTGTTTACTCCATCTCTACATTTATAAATATTGAATCTTGAAGCATGTTTAAAAAAAAATTCAAAGGCCGTGCCAACTATCTACTCACACATCACAAGTATGCATCTATATATACTCATCAATAACTCAATGTCACTTTTATCATGAATGTTGGTGATATCAGACTTGTTAGTTAGTCTTAGTCGCTTTCCAAGCTTATGGAGCTTAACCTAGCTTCTTGTTTTCTCCCTTTTTGTATTCATATCCTTCTACCATTAATTCCTCAATTTAATTTACATTTTTCAGCTTATTTAATTTCACTAGAAGACTAGATCAATCTATATCTTCAGCTAGGTATCTCTAAAATTAGCAAACCCAAATCATGTAATTATAGCATTTTCTAAAATTTGGTTGCACTTTTTTTTTTATTATTATTATTATTTGGATCAAGAGTGGTCATTATTAATAAAAACAGGCTTTGCCAAATAATAAAATTGATCCTGCCAAAAAAAATAAATAAATAAAATAAAATTGATGAATTGTTTTGATATTATTCTATGTAATTTTCTGTTAGTGGTGATTCAACAGGACATCATCAGTGGATATTTGAGAGGGGGACATATGGTAGTAGATGAAAGTGTTCATAGAATTATAAGATGACAGTTACAGTGCTACTAACAATTTGATTGTTCATTGTAAAAATGAATTAAAAAGAAGTCGATCTTTCGGTATAAATAAACACACAATTGTACGTTGTAATTTGTAAACGGTTGTAAGGAAATTATCGCCCAATCAGTATGGGTCAAATTGACTTATACGAGATTAAATTCATATTGACAACTGTTCTTATAAAAAAAAATTGATGAGACTAATATCTAGAATCTGAATTTACACTTTAATTTTGAGTTGGGCTATTAAGACCAACGTGGGCCCTCTCCAATAATGAGCTGAAATGGGCTCCATACTTTCATTGGGCTTAGTGTTCACCGATTAGGCGACATTGAAAGCGTTAAGTGTTACGTTGGATTGGATTTCATTAATCTGTATTCCATAGTCTCCATTACTCGGTTACTCCTACGCCCAAACTAAAGTTGAGAAGGCTTTGAAAAGTGTGCAATATTTAGAGAGCCACAAGGGCGGTGATAGGAATCGATCTCAATATCTCCTGGAACCTGAATGAGAGCTCTAACCACTTGAGTTATACCTCGGAAAGTGTGTAATGTTATTATCTTGCTTATAATTATTTTTCCAACCATAATTTTGTTATAATTCCAATCCGAATCTTAAAATTTTACGGATTACAATTATAAACTTTTCAATTATATAACCAATTTTGATCTTAAATAGACCAAATTCAATCTTAAATTTTCGATATCTAATGCTTTAGTTTATAGAATATGTAAATTTTAATGGTTTAATCTTATACTAGTAATTCGATTCCATTTACCTCCACCAATCCAAAGTATAATGACAATATTGTTCGCACTACTTGAGGTTCTTGCTATAGAATGCCTTTCAATTCCCCCTTTCTTCAACTAGGTTTAGTTGAGAATTCAATTCAAATTACATTATTAATACAAGCAATACTTTAAAAGAATATGAAATGAAATTGCCATCAAGTATCCAAGTTTTGCTTCAAATACAATACCATAATATTTTAGATGTTGCATCCCTTGAAAAAGACAGCTAATCATTGTATGAAGTAGGTCATCACATTTTACATGTTTAATTAATTAATGTTTGACTTTTTTACACTATTCATATAGTTATAATACTTCAATTTGTCTATACTGTAAATAAAACTGTTAAAATGTAATATACTATTATCATATTAATATTGATATGAAGTGTAGAATATATGTTTTCTTAATATCAAAATTCTATAATTTATTAATACTAGTATATATGGTCAAAATTATACATTATTGAATATGTCCGACCAAATTGTGTAAGAAGTATACCTATTGTCCTATTGATATCATTAGGTAGATTTAGTTCTCAACTAGAATTCAAGGTCACATTAGATATTTACTTTGTATAAATTTAGAATTAGCCTGAAAAATTTAAACAGTTTATAAAGAGATAATTAATAGTCAACAATAATTAATCCAAAAATTAAGGATGATCAAGATCAAGAAATGGATGCTACAAATCATTGAACAATGTGTTGCTCTCAACTTTTGTAGGTCGTAAAATATGATAATGAGATAAAGTCATAAATGTGACTCGGCAACGAGTTGGAACGTGGTCCAAATCTTAATTGAGAAACTTGAAAGAACCAACAAGCAAGAAACTTAATGTTGGCACACTAGTAGGGTTGGTATACTAAATTTCTCAACTAAACCCATACTTTTATTTCTTTTTCACTAATTAAAGTAAGCCTTTTTTTTCCTTTCGAAAACATGGTTGGTTTGATTTCATTTTCATTAATTAAACTAAATATGGTATATTATGGTCCATATAATAATAGTTTTTTTGTTAATGTATTTTTGGTAATATTAGGTAAAATGATACTCTGTATGATACATAGTTTGGGATTTTCAAATGAAAAAAAAAATCAAAAATTAAGATTTAAAACATGGAACATTACAAATAACTAGCTAGAGCAACTAAGGGCCTGTTCTCTTCAGATTATTTTCAGTTCAGTTCTTAATTTCCTTCTCTCATAAAATATTCAGTTCAATTCATTTCAGCTCAGTTTAGTCAATTAGAACAGACGCTAATACAACCCAATATTCTAATGGTGTAAGATAAAGTAACAAAGTGAATGTAAAAAGGTGAATTGTATAAGAAAAGTGTGAATAAAGTAGGAGAGATTGTATGAAAAGGTGTAGTATGTACGGAGTATGATTGAAGGGGTATATTGTATGACCCAATAGTATGATTGAAGGGGTATAGTATGTCATAAATAGAATTAAGCAAACTGAGCTGAACAAGAAAGAACGACCTAAAATAGAAAGTGAGTAAAACAAAAAAAGGATGGAAGAGTACTCCGTAGCTAGTATTTTTAGCAAATAATATTACTAAGTTGTTGTTTTTCCCAAAAAAAAAAAAAAAAAAAAAAAAAAAAAAAAACTAGTTACTGGGAATGAAATTACACTTTCATGAATTTGTAATTTCTATGTATTTACACTCATTCTTATACTTAGAAATTCATACGGAATGGTGTTTAAGTATACAGGAAGTTAGAAATGAAATTCTTTTTATTAAGAGGGAACTAGATAAGCAACTTCCTCCATTCTATGGGAAATTTAATTTGTAGAAAATTCCACACTCATGTCAACCATAGGGGTGTAAATGAACCAAGCCTATCAATACACTACTCGGGTTCAAGCTCGATTGGAGCTCGTTCATGTTCGTTTATTTGATAAATTAAATGAGCCGAGCTTGAATAAATTTTGAAGCTTGTTTAATAAATGAGCTTGAACACGAACATAGATATGTTCGTTTAGATAAGCTCATGAACAGCTCGTATATTTATGTGTGCTAATTACTCGTTTATTTAATTCATGAATTATAGATTTATTCACAATTGTTAATTTAATTCTTAAGTTTTTAATAAATAAGATTTGATTCTTAGGTTTATAATTAGGATTTAATTATTATGCTATTTTTTGAGATTTCCACATGTCAAAGTACAAATCTCGTTTATTACTAAAATCATGCATATAAAATGCTTGTTTATAAACTTGTTTAATAAACAAGCCGTTCACGAACCGTTCGCGAACATATATAGTGTACTAAATGAGAGATTGAACAAATTTTTGAGCTCGATCGCTTGAAAGTTCGGGATCGTGCTTGGACTCGCCTAAGTTAATTGAACTTGAACATGAACAAGGTAGTACTTGGCTCGGATCGGCTCATTTACATCCCTAGTCAACCATTTACCTCTATAGTTTATAATTTATTTCCTAATAAAACGAAATTTCCATAAATTGTCAACTGAAAAATACATGAGGATCTAAGCTCCTGAGAGTCTGAGACCCATAAAAAACAAAGCATCAAAGAAATCATCAACTATGATAACAGAAGATAAACCAAGCATTTTCTAATAATACAGTGCATTGTATTTCCTCTTATTAAGCTACTCCATCCATTAATCATATGAGAATAATCAATAAATCATGAATTCAAGATCTTGTTGGTCAAACTAACTAATCATAATCTTTGGAGTAATTAAGAAATCTTGCATGACATCACTGTAAGAACGAACCTTCAAGAAGATGCTACACATATTTATCATTTATACCACATCATGAAAGTAAGGCTACATAACGAAAAACAGTGATTGATATTGGCATACTGCTCAACAATAATTTGAGAAATTAAACTTCATTTGATTAGGCAAATTTATTGTGATTCACTCAATCATGTCAAATTAAAATACGTCGCGCCCTTGATAGTCATCATAGGAGTAAAACGTTGCAACACAATTGGATTCAAATGGACAACCAATGTGATCTCCAAGGACCCAGGACATAGACGTCAAATCATATGATATAGCAAGGCAATACAATATATAGTCATGTGCGTTGGAAATGGTAATGCAATCGGATAATTACAAGGCCTAACAAGCCGCAATTGTGGGGGATTAAATGTTCCAAGGAATACTCGTGGCTGACCGGGTGGGCCGTTGCCTGACCGGACCCACCTAATTTGCTTGAGTAGGTTTGTTTACTTGTCTCCTATTTTTGGGATACATATAAATACAAGTATTGTCTTCTTCTTTTAAAAATTAATGACTTAGGGCCTGTTCACATTTACTTAATTTCAGTTCAGTTCAGTTCAGCTCCAATCAGTTCAGTTCAGTTCAGCTCTTAGGGCCTGTTCACATTTACTTAATTTCAGTTCAGTTCAGCTCCAATCAGTTCAGTTCAGTTCTGTTCAGCTCTTAATTTCCCTCTCTCATAAAATATTTATTTCAGCTCAATTCAGTTCAGCTCAGTTCAGTTCAGCTCCAATCAGTTCAGTTCAGTTCAGCTCAGTTCAGTAAATGTGAACAGGCCCTTAATTTTCCTCTATCATAAAATATTCATTTCAGCTCAATTCACTTCAGTTCAGTTCAGCTTCAATCAGTTCAGTTCAGTTCAGCTCCAATCAGTTCAGTTCAGCTCATTTTAGTAAATGCGAACGGGCCCTTAGTATTATTGAACCCTAAACACAAGTCTACCCTTTTGAGATCTGAACAGTTCTTGAGCAATTCCAACTTTCAAATTCGGGTACACGAATTATGGAGGTCGTTGTGTAAAACTTGGGGGGTGTGCGTCACTAGGCTACTTGTACCGGTGGTGGCGTATTTCGCTTCTAAGTTAGTGGGTTCCAAACCACAGCACAGCTGAAGGAGAACATGTATTTGGTTCGAGTATGGCGATCAAATTTGTTCCGAGGAAGTTCTTGATTTTGTTAATATTATTCATGGAATCAACAGGTATTTTTCCAACGATGTGCACGATGTAGTGTACGTACTAAGCTTGTTACATTGCTTATTAACACATTCGCGGTGTGGTAGTGTGATGTTGATGTGTCTAGGTTCATTAGACATGGCGTGACAAGAAGCGCCTTTCTAGACTTGGATGGAGAGGAAGAGCATAATTCGCTTTGGAATTCTTCTAGGGGTATTTTAATTTTCTAGCACGACAGAAGAGTTCTTATGCTGATTTTGTTGAGAAATTCTAAATTTGTAATAGCTTTAGTCAGATATAACTACAAATCTACAATAAACTCCATTAATACTAAATTATGTTTAGATGCTATCATTTTATACCAACAAGTAAATATATTGATACCAACACAGGTATGACACACACAACACTGCTATTTATTATTATTATGTCAAATTTCAAAATCTTTGTTTAATATTATATTGAAGACTTGATGTCAATCTAATTTAATCGTACGCATCGCGTGCGCATAAGGCTAGTAAGCCCTGAAATAAGTGAGCCATGCACATAAAACTAGTAAGCCGTGAAATAATTGAATCAGGTGAATAGGATAGGGCCTCATACAAGATCAAAGCATAATACATGATGTAAAAATTGAAACCTTGGGACATGTATTTTGAAATTCATAAGAGTTAAGACATTTCATATTATTGTGTTAGGGAACTTCAATTTAACTCCCTTTTTACAAAACACAATATGATAATGTATATTATCCTCATTTCACAATAGTTGCATCAATTCATGTTTGCCAAATGCTTTACTTTTTGTGAATATACTACAGTAATTATATATATTGAGATCAACTAATTATATAAATTAGTTCTTGGGCTTGGGCAATGCCTGGAGTGATTACATTACATGTATAACAATTATTGTGCATAAAATTCATGGTTCAATTCCACTTCTATTGATTTATCATGTGTCATTTATACATAGTCTTTGTAATAAATAAAAAACACACAATATGTCATATTTCAATGGTTAGCTTTCTAATGTTTAACCTTAAGATCAAGGTATTAGTCCTAATACATGTCATATTTATGTATGATAAAATATGAATTGGAACGACAATCAACAAAGGAGGCTAAGATAGTGCATGTAACATTTTCTAGACCCTTTTAAGTACATATAGATATAAATTATTCCGTATTTCATGTTGGTAAATTAAAAATGGTCAAAGTGAATAGGAACAAAGGATCACTTAAAGGATCAAAACCATGACCGATCTACTTTGGCTTATGGGAAAGACTATGACCCAACACAACTCATCTATTTACGCCGTAACAACATAAGGTGCACCTAATTATACACTGTATATTGTCATTAAATCAGTCGTTAATTTTACTCTAATAAAATTTGGTGAAATGAATAAAATTTATTCTATGTCAAAGAGACTTGATTAAAATTCATTAGTCATCAAAGTAGAAAATTCTTTTAATTTTATTGTTTTGGTATATTTTATACCATGACCCATTAATTTCTTTTAATTGTTTTTGGTATATATTGATTTTTATGATCACTTTCCTCATTTCATTTGTTTGTTAATTTGCATACATGGTACCATCATAATTATTCACATGATTATTTTTTACTTTCCTTGATTTCAATATAATTCATTGAATTTCCTTAAATATATATATATATATATATATATATATATATATATATATATATATATATAATTCATTGAATTATCTACTAAAATATCCGCATAGAAGGTAATAAATAAATTGTTTTTATTGTGGTTAAAGTTTATTTATAAACAGTTCAAAAGTCAAATCTCACATCATTACAGACTTCACACCCCCTAAATAGAAGAAAATATGTTTTGATATCAAACATATCAATCTACTCGATATCAAATCACTACATATTACAACACACTTTACTAATTTCTAAACCAAAACTAATTCACAAATTCATATAAACTCTCAACCCAAACTCCAAAAATTCAAACTACGATTCAAACTACGATCTAGACCGCACTCAAAACAGCCTCAGAGTCAAACCAATTCACAAATTCATATAAACTCTCAACCCAAACTCCAAACAATCAAATTCATACAATACAACCTACGATTTAAACCGCACTTTGAACAGCCCTACGGATATCGACGTAACACCAACGACTAAAAAAAAAAAGAGCAGAAACGGAACAAAGAAGAAGAGACCGGCCGGTGGGTACAACGGCCTCCACTAAACAAAACCCGAAACCCCCAAAAATCACAGCCAACTCTTTCTTTCGTTTTCTTTCTTTTTCTTTATTTTAATTTCTTCACACCAAACACCCTTCTATACATCACCATCTCACCATTACTCCGCCATTTTTACTTTCCTTTCACTTCTTTCTCTTCTTCATCACTCCCATTTTCTCTCTCCTCTCAATAATCAACCCCCCATTTTTGTTTTTCAATTTTCTTTTCATCAAATTCAACAGCATTAATTGATTGATTGTACTTCTGGAAATTTTGAAATCAATTCAAATAGTATTGCGTTTTGAGTAATCTTAACGCCATTTTTCACGCATTCCCAATTTTAGTTTTTTGCCCATTTCTCCAATTATTGCGATCATTTTCTTGTACGATCTCTTTCTCTCTCTTAATTTTTTGTTGATTTCTTCGTACAATTTTGTTTGTGAATCTGATTCTGTATTTTGAGTTGAAATTCCGAGTCAAATTCTGAGTTCGATCTATTTTATTTCTTTTAAATTTGTCCCCCTTTTTTGTAATTTGAAATTTTTTCGTCGCTTTTCGAATATTCTGGTAATGTCTTTTGGGCGCTTTAATTTATCTCATGATCGTGCTTTTATTGCTCTAAATATTTGCTACTTTAATTTTCTTTAATCAATGCAATTATGCAATTACTGTAGAATAACTTTTAGGGTTTTAATTGGATTAATTATTAGTTTCCTTTTTACCCTAAATGATTCGATGCATTTTTTTTTTTCGCATTATTATAAAAATAATGTTGAATAATAATTTTGTTAGGCTAATTTCGTTGAAATTGCAGGAATTTTTGGTGTATATGCTTAGAGAAACAATCATCATAAGAAGAAATTATGGGTTCTCAGTTGGAAATTCAACCTCGTGAGCTTAAATTCATCGGTTAGTCACTAATTGTGCAATTTGATTGGATGTTATTATTTTTTTTATTTGGTTTGTTTTCGGCTATTTGCAATGATTGAATTACCTTTTGATTATCGCGATTTTTGCAATAGTTTGACCACTTTTTTTTAATGGGATGAACTTATATGATTGCTATTATTGACGTTTAACTTCTTTTTTGGGGACTAGTAGTTGAATTGAACAAACAGATCAAGTGTACAGTTAGCCTCAGCAACAAAACTGATCAATATGTTGCTTTCAAGGTACAATTTGAATGTCCTTTGGTTTGAATTTGATAATATGGATTACGATTATGCTGTCGTCTTGGTGCCGTGCTTGAACATTTCTGTATTGGTTGAGATTTTGATGATTTGAAGGAAACGAGTTTTGTGACCCGAGCATGATTGTTGCAGGTTAAGACTACATCGCCGAAGAAATATTGTGTGCGGCCTAATGTTGGTGTCATTCAGCCAAAGTCAGTCAATGAATTCATTGGTATGTCATTATATAAATGTACTTGTTTAGCTCTATCAGTCTATCTGTATCTCATAATCAATAGGTAAATTTTGACATCAATTGTCATAGTTTATTACTTTGATGACCATACATCAAAATTTGAAGCATTTAATTTGTAATTGTAAATTGGAGTACTTAAAAATAAAAATATGTACCTTTGTGAGATGATGACTTCTGTTATTTTAACTTCGATGATATGCAGATAGAAATGCTGGTTTAAGTTAATAAAATTTGGTTATGTAAGTTGACATGGTCCATTATATCGAGTCGAGTATTTTTAACTTGCCTGGTAAAGGTTTAGCATATGAAGAATTGAAGATAACAGGAGTTTTGAGGTAGAATTTAGTTACAATAAGAGCCACTTTTTGGAGGAAAGCTTCAAAGCCCTCAGCAATTACTCCTTTTGCCTTATGGGGGATTTGTCAATGTATACACAAATATGGCAGATTTAAGTGATTATAGTTTTTTTATTTTTTATTTTATTTTATTACTTTTTTTATTTTTTTTTATTTTTTATTTGATAGTAAGTTCAAGATTTAATGGTAAATGTTGTGTGTTGGCAAACATGAATGTCGAAATGGTAAATAAAAACAGAGGAAGCAGGTGAAAATTATATTCCCAAATGATCCATGAGGGCACTTTGATGTCTGTGTTGCATGATGATATTTTACTTTGGTTAACTAACATGGGCAACTCTATTGCGGAGCTAGTGTTTTGTGATTATTTCTTTGAAGTAGAATTTCTAGTACCATAAAGCATTCTTTGGGCCTTGACATAGCCCTTAGAAATGAGATTGTATAATTTGAATGCTCTGCTGTATATATGGTCACCTTCCATCTGTTAGCTGATGCTCTAATTTTATATTGATTGTTAAATTCTTAAATTTTTAGGATGTGAGGTTTATCCAAAGTCTACTTTTTGGTATACTTGTGGGTAACTTAGTGTCTTAGCTATGGTGAAATTGCATCACTCATATCCTGTTACTAACCTAAAATATCTCTGTAAATCCTTACTATTGAAATCAAGTGTAGATTTTGTGTTGAGGTCTTTAGGAATTTTGGGAGAAGTTCTTATATGGGCTAGACATAATTTTGTGATTTTATCATTTCTAGAAATTTGTTATTACTCAAAAAACATACCATCTGATCTTTAGTGATGATCGATCCATGTAACTTGCTCATTTTCATTAATTTAAGAAGTCAGTTATTGCATATTTGGGGCCTGGGGAATTAACAGTCTCATTTTTGGGTCTTGAAGCATACTATTGTTGCTAGAGACCTGTAAGCTGTAACTGATTTGGCTGGTTCAGCCTCCTGCTTTTCAAAGTGTAGCTTTTGAGATTTGAGAATTATGATGGAAAAGTAGTAAGGATGAGTCAGACAGTGATCTCTACATAACCAGAAAGCAGAGTACTAGTTCAGCCTCTTTTAACACTCCACCTACTTTATTCTTTGCTTTGTCTTTCGCCCTTTTCTTCCTGCTCCATGCTACTGTTTGAATCTGATTAACAATCTTAATTGATGCAGTAACTCACTTTCCTTTTTCATACTTTTTTGCTGCAGTCATTATGCAAGCTGTGAAAACAGTTCCAGCTGATATGACTTGCAAAGATAAGTTCTTGGTT
Organism: Chenopodium album; assembly: GCF_948465745.1. Lineage (NCBI taxonomy): Eukaryota > Viridiplantae > Streptophyta > Magnoliopsida > Caryophyllales > Amaranthaceae > Chenopodium > Chenopodium album. The sequence continues at coordinate 8,986,295 of NC_137855.1, forward strand.
CAAAGCACAATTGTTCCTGAAGGAACAATGGAGGAGGACATTACGTCTGAAATGGTATGAGTCAGTTGCTGATACTGATTATTTTAAAGTTTGCACATATGCTTATATTGGTGGACTTATGGTTACTGTTTATCTTGCAGTTCTCTAAGGATGGTGTGAAATATATTGAAGAGATAAAAATGAGAGTGAACCTTGTTATCCCAACCCCACCATCTCCAGAGTTGTTACCCCTCAACGGAACAGTGAAGCAGGTAATAACTTCTGACATTTGATTTGGCAGATGCTTATTATTCTATAGTGCAAACACTACCAATCACAATTTTTTGAAGTAAAGTAGGCATGTGATTCGATCTTGAATTCTCTTTTGCAGCCCATTCTTTGCTTAAACATTGAGCTGTTTTTATGTTGGATCATATGTCTATTTCTCTGTTTTTGTTTGATTGCTAAATTTCCATATTTATAGGTCAAACTTCATTAACTTTGACCTTGCCTTTTTTCAGAAAATATTACCATGTATGGTCTTGCTGGATATTTCTTAATATTTGTTTGAATATATCAATTTTTCATCGTACTTTACTAATTTGCAATATGATATAAATATTGTCAGCGTTGCATTGTAGATTGTAAAAACACTAGTGTTGCAATAAAAAAGAAACTGGGGATGCATTAATTTAGGAGTTTTCAATTCTTTTGCTTGCTTCATGCAATGTGTTTCTGGTTACATAAACTTTATTTTTATATGTTATGTTCCCTGAATACAGGATAGCGTGTTTCATTCTATTGAATTCTAATATCAAGATGTTTGGCAAGAAGGTGGTTGTGTTTATTCCTTTTTTTTTTTAAATGCTTCAGGTTGATGATCATGTTGAGTCTAAAACACTAAACAAGGAGGAGTTGAAGCCTGTGAAGGATACAGAGCATACGGATGTTGCTCGATCTCAGGATGTGAAATCAGAACCAATTAAGCAGATGAATTTTGATCTAAACAAGGTTGTTGATTCAAGTGTGAAGAAAGATGTTGAGCCACAACTCACTAAGGAAATAAAACCAATAACAAGAAACAATGAGGAATCACAAGTTATTGAGTCAAAAGTACCAGTGATTGAGGAGGATCAAAGATTATTCAGGGATGTTGAAGGGATGAAATCAAAATTGCATGAACTTGAGTCGAAATTAAGCAAGGTCAGTTTTTTATCAGACTTTGCTTCATTATATGTGATGTTAATCCTATGCTTCTCCTCCTGTCCTCTTTGGTTCTCCCCTGTCCTCTCTGGTTTTCCCCTGTCCTGTCATCCCCTTCTGCATGATTCTTCTCTTTTTTATTATTTTCTTAGGCCTGTTCTTTTACTTCGACTTCCTTTCAGAGTGCTAATTTTTGAGTATTGAAAAGAATAGTCACACGGTTTTGCTGAAACTCGTATATGAAATTTGTTATGCTTTTTAGCTTTTGTAGTCCGGTGTACGGTGTTCTGTATGTTTTGTTTCCTCAATTTGTTACGAGGATGACATTGGCTGGGATGTGCTTGAGGCTTGGAGTATTTTACATCATTACTACGTTACACATCTTCTCTCTTAACATTTCTCTTTTCTGATTGACATAATTTATTAAGCAAGCTTACGAGGAGTACAATATCCGTAACAATGGGCAAATGTCATGTGCAAGGAAATGGTTAATGTTGTGGTAATTGCACATAAGAATATGAGAAGTAAAATACATAAGACTATGGGAAGTAAAATATAGAATTTTGAATGGGTCACCTACAGGGTGAAACTGAAATCTCTCTCATACTTTTCTTTTAGCATTTCTCTTACAATCTGACCACTGTACCATTCCAAATGCAAGACTAAGTTGAAGTCAAATTACCATGTATATTTCTGGCAAATAATTATAATGTTGCTCCCCTCTGTAATAGATTCTTGGATGATTATTACAAACTAGCCTGGATCTTTCTCTGTTTTGCTCAACTTGCAAATTTTCTGACGTGAGCACATGACCTCAGAAACCTTGACTGCTATCCTATGTTATCTGGTCTTTTGTTATATATTTTGCAAATAACTAAAAAAAATTGTCTTGTGGATTTTTGCAGGCAGAAGTGACCATATCAAATCTGACAGAAGAGAGGAGGCTGGTCATTCAGGATAGGGAGAACCTGAAGCAAGAGATGGTATCTTTCTTTTTATTCAAATTAAAAGAAGTTTATATTTAAAGCTTTTTAAAGAAGATAGCCTCTTTTTGATTGTGAAGTTTCTACAGACCTCTTTGTAATTGCACAATCTGGCTGCAGTCAATTAATTTCTCATATTTAGCCCTAGGGAAGTGTCTAGTTCAGGTCATAACCATTAGGAAGCTTATTTTGACTTAAAGGATCATTGCACATTTGCCCTCTGTTTGACTGTTGCTAAAAATAGACCATGTTGATCTCATTTTTAGCATTTGTTTATTGCTAATGCCTTGCCTTTTTTAAATTTTCTGCAGTCTTTTCTAAAATCGAGAAAAGTAGAAAGAAGAGTGCAGGATGGATTCCCGCTTATGTTTGTCTGCATGGTTGCACTCATCAGTCTTATCGCCGGGTATGGCTTTCATCTCTGAGAACAACCAGTGTTTGAGGCCTGAGCATGAACCACATCCTTTAGCCTCTTCTGCTCTTCAAATACAAAGAATAGTTGAGGCTCTCTTTGTCAGCCTAGTTTGCAGAGACAGGGTAATGTGAGAACTTAGTTGTGGCAGCCATGAGGTATTGTGTATATGTTAGAATTTCAGTCGATATTATTTGTACATGACCATACACCCCCCCCCCCCCTTCCCCTCTTTCTCCCTTTTCTCTCTCTCTTATATTACTCTTGAGATGATGATTGATGAGAATAAATCGATAGTGTATGAACACAAAGGGTTGCTCTGTATGTGTGGATATTTTATATAGATGTATGTTTTGCCCTCTAGTCAAAATTACAAGGGTTTAATTCTGGCCCTGTTGCGATACTGAAGTGGTCTGCAATGTAATTGATTTCCCTTTCAATCTGGCAATTTAGCTAAGTTAAGATGTTTTGAAACAGCTTCTTCCTCGAATGTTAAGTCCATTTTGATTGTATTTTGATTCACTATAAGATGGTTTGTAACAGCTTCTTTTTCGGTCCATTTTGATTGTACCTTTCCACTTTGTTTTTTGATTTACTGGTACTCGGTAACTTTAGATTATTTTGGCTGACCCCTATGCACCAAGCGGCTCAAATTGTTGGAACGAGTTGAAAGTTTAAAAAGCGGGGTGTAATAAATTGGATGAATTGGGTTGTACTTTGCCTACTCCAAATTCAGTCCCAAAACTATTTGCACTCTAACTAATTAGATCTACAGAAACTTATTGAGTTCGAATGCTTTCTAATTCGATCTACATCCTTGATTGACATTTTATGCATTTTACTAACGAGTTTGGAATGGACTTCACGCTTTTTCATGTTTTCTCAATTCACTTGCTATCTTTCAAGGGCAATTACCAAAATTTGTAGACAAACATACCTAATTAACAAGTAATGTATTTTCAATGGAGGGGGTAATATTAAGAAAGTATTTCACAAATAAATAGACAAATGATATTTGAAGTCTAAAATAGTACAGAGTAATATGGATGGATATTCAATGTATGCTCAATTGCTCACACCATGTGTACAAGCCAATTTTAGAGGGCATATAGTTGAGAAAGCCCCAGTTTATAAGTTCTGTTTATCAAATAGCAAAACTGCGAATAAATCATCAAAATTGTCTAGTGAATCACATTAGGTGAATAAATCAACAAATGCAAGATCCGTTTTTAATAAAAAAAAAATATTTATTCACAGTTTTACCCAAGGAAATAAAGTTGTATTTTCTCCTTTTAGTTGAACAAATGTCAAAATTACGGCTTCATAAGAATATTAGCCTGTTAAAAACAGGCCGGAACTTGTAACGATATACAATATAACACGCTAAATTGCATTCCAGTACACAATGATCAGTTAAAACACAAACCTCGAACAGTCGAACATTGTTTCTACTATCTGCTCTAAAGGAAGTTTATTCTACAACGAAGGGAAAAAAAAACAAAACCAAGCTTCTGCTTGCAAAAGAAGCGGAACCGGCTTTGGAGGTAAAAGAAAATCCTAAACGAATATAGGACTACAAAACATGGAGTATTCTAGCTACAGCCAGATTAAAGAATACATCAACGAATCGCCATACTGTTTGAATATATTGATAATTTAAGCTGCAGATTGATTGTATCTTACTATCTATTAACAGAATTATTGTACAACTCTTCAAACAGGCACGCCCACGAGACCAGACACCAGACTTCGTTGGTATGGGGCATTTTCTGACCTCCCGAACTGCCAGTAGGTTAAAGCCTCAATTTACTTTCCTATGTTCTGTCTGCCAAATTGTGGGTGCTTTGTTCAGTAGGTGAACCCGGGACAAAAGGTACAAAACCTCGGCCACCAAACACAGGCCGCATGAAAGAGTCATCGAATTTGCGCCAATAGTGATGGACTGTGTGAGTAGGTGCATTTAGAAGCATGCGAAGGCTACTAGGTCGAGCTATAGTTGGCTCAGTGCCATCGTCATGGTTCCCCACATCAACTTCATAATCTTGATGGCCCTCAAGGAGTGGCGAGTATGCTTTTGGACTTCCCAGATCTGACACGGTGCTGCAACTAGTAAAGTGTTTTGGTTGAGGCAGCAAAAACATAATGAGAGGCTTTGTCAGCAACCCAAACACCTGCAGGATTGACAAAGATCAAGCAAGGATATCAAAACCAAACCTCTGTTTCATTCCCAAGCTTGTTTAGTATTGCATGAATTCTTTTACATCTCTTTGTTTATTGAAAGTCCAAATTTGATACTACAAATCTAGAAGTACACTGTACAGCTTGCTCAATACAAAGACATAAATCGAGGAAAAACCTAGCTGAAATCTTTATTGAGGGAATAGTAATCAATCTGTACATCTTTTTTATGACAGATACCACAATGTCAATGGTCGCATATTGCCACTTTCAAGAATGTTCTTCACTCTATTGACTTGCATTCTTACTGACAACCACCTCCCAAAATGATAACAAGTTGTAAACTAGTATTGAATAGAAATAATTGTATAAATGAATGTGCATTATCGTGTATATTAAGAAGACTAAGTAACACCATGTAAAATCCAAAGTTATTACTATTACTTTTACTTCAATTATTAAAAGACCAATGCTTAAAAATTGGACCTTCAACCAGTCCAGTGCAATGCATAATGATTACAACTTCACCAGAAACCACTTTCTAGTAAAATGGAGTAAAAGTATGTTGAGATAACTAATTATTTAGATCTCAAGATATTGAGTGATGAAAGTGAAAACAGCAAAAATCCAAGAAATGATGCCGATTATACATTTTTAAGAAGAAAGCCAGGCTGCTGGCAGCATAAATACTTACCATTGTACTGAATAGGACAACAGTTATAGTGCTTGTGATCATGATTGCATTTCCCCTCAGCTGTGTGTGCCCTGACCTCGTAAACTGCAGAAACCATTTAATAAACCAAGGATTAACAAGCATTTAACTGGTAAACTGTAAAAGATGATGGTCATGACATGCATAATTAATTTAGAAAGCTTGAGCACTATGAGATGGTTGTAAACCTATAGATAAGTGACCATCAGAAATGAATCAGTGACATACCTGATTATAAGCAAGTGCCATGGAAACAGCACCTCTCATAAGACCAGCCCACCATATGACCACCTATATTTAGAAATATTGACCAACATATAAGCTGATTAAGAAGAAGGAATATATACCATCGAATTTTATAAAAGTAAACAGGAAATTTACTTACCTGCTGGTTGAGGGAGACCTTTTCACTATGCGATTTCTTGGCAAAGTTCATCAACCATGATAAGGGGAAAACAAAAGCTGCTCGTCCAACCATGATCAGACCAAGCAATATGGAACTCACAGCAACAGAAGTGCCAGGACTGCAGCGCACATCAAGAGTCAAAAGAAATATAGTAGACTGAAATTTTCGAGGTGGAACCTTAAACAGAACAGTCCCAGAAGATGGTATTTATGTCAATGAAATATCAACAAAATTCTTCAGGAGATAATAATACCTATCACTCACGAATCTCCACTTCTCAATGTCCAATGCATCCATACCAACATATAGAAAGAGGAAAACCTCAGCGACAAAAGACAGTGTTGCAAAAGCATGCCTGTTGTAGAGAAGTGAGGAAATCACAGATTAGAGCAACCATTAAATTTTATAGAGTTTGGAGCAATTTAAAAGATAAGCAGTAGTACTTGGTGGTTACTCTTGAGCTCTCCGTCACATTGTGCCATGTATAATGGGACATGACAATTCCACAGAAGAACACTGTAAGAATTCCGCTTAAATAGAAAAGCTGCAAGAAACAAAAATTATTAGCCCCTGACAAAACTAATACATAATTAACAAAACAAGTAATGGTCTAGTCCCACGAAACAAGACCTGTATAAAAGATGATTGTCTTCCCAGAGAAGTTAACAAGAGATGAGGGAATTCAGAACGAAATACTTCAATAAAAAGAATTATAGAAGCTTACTTCAGCAAGCATGTAAGATAGATAAGCCATAAGCATCATTAAAGCAACCTCGCGATCAGTGGAATGCCTGCAATAATAATATTGCAAGAATCAGTAAGATATCATCTTTAAGCCTCTCTCTCTTCAAAATTAATACAGACGGCAGATTAATGCATTTGCACTACAAAGAACACAAAGCAAATAGCATAGAAGAATATTGTCAACTAGTGCAAAAACTAGAAAAAACTTTCGATTTCCTTTTATAAATGAATTACACATCACAAAACTTCCTACGATATAGCATATAGACACAATCACCCAAAAAAAAGCTCCAAAAAGCTCAAGATAACAAGTATGTCCCAGTTCAGGACCAGATATAGTGAACCCTATAAGCTGTGCACGAAAAGTATGGACCAAATTGGTTTTTGACCGTATAAGAAATACTATGATGTAGTGGAAGCTATAAACTGAAACTTGATCTCAAGCTCCATTTTATTTCTACAAACATATATTTAAAAAAAATTCCCAAGGATGCTGCTATTGTTTGGAAGCATATTTGTTCAAAACAAGAATAAAAATTTACATATCAAGTATTGTAGGTAATCCCAGGCAGACAGGACTGAGGACCATCCCATTAATGTGAACTGCATGTGAGCTTCTCTAGCCATGAATCATTTTTTTGCTTCCGTAAAGAATGTTTGCACCCTCCAAAATATGGAGCAACTGCCAACAATTTATACCTTGCCAATTTGCCATTATTTGAGAAAGTAACAGATAGCTGATGATTGGCATACCATAAAAGCAAAAAGTGGAAGAAACATAAAAGAAACTGCGTGGAACACATGGCTCGGAGCTCCAGCACAATCATAAATGACAGCTGTGAAGTAACTTGTCTGTATAGAATTCCCTAATGCGAAGATGAAATGTAGAAAGGTTTTTCTTGTTTTTTCTAATCTTGTTTTAATTTTTTCCTTTTTGGAGTGAATTGAAGGATAACAAAAGACAAATCAAATAGATTACGTACTCTTTTTTTAGAAAAAAAAAAAAAATAGATAGATTCTGAATTCTGATGATCCACGCCAATGCACCTAGTAATCGAACATTCTTACAACTTGCATATATTTCTAGCCAACAACCCTACCTAATTTATACAACAATACACAATTGACAGTTTGACACCACCCTGATCAGAAGCAAACATTTAAAATGACTGAATGCTGAAATCCAGGTACCTACAACTCTACAAGAATCAAACTATACAGCAGATATCTCTTTAGACATTTTTTACAGTACAACATTACACATATGAGTTTCTGTTTGATGACTTCAGGTACATTTGTAATTAAGCATGCATATCTGCATGAAATCATTTATATTAATGATAAATGTTCAGAAATCACAAATAAACTTCAAGAGACAAGCATGTGCATTGCAAATTCAAGCATAGTTTTCATCACCGAAACTTCAATAAGGTCTGGCCAACAGTAACAATGATATGAGGTCCATTGTCCTCCGCACATTAATATAGACTTTTGTATGCTGGATAAAGTTAATGTCCTTAGATATCCAGGATTCAGACGGGTAATAGAGTTTCAATGCAGCATAAGTGAACTTAAAAATCTCCATAGGAAGTAGCAGAATTTATGGGAAATGAACATTTAATTTATTTGCCATACATACCCTATATTGTATGATCGTGGACATTAATTATAAACTTGAAAATGTCCATATAAATTTTACTACAAGGCAAAGAACCAATATAATTAAATAAATGGAAGAAAACTGTAAACATTTAAGTTCTTTAAAAACATACCTTCCAAAGTACAACTTTTTGATAATGTAAGCACTGAGCAAGCCAGTCTGCAAATAGAACAGAGAATTATTATTCCATAACAAATTAAACCACGCATACAAAATATTGAAGAAGCAGTAAGGAAAAAGAAAGAAAAAAAACAGAGAAAAAAGATGGGCATAGCCTTACAAATGCTCCAAGTATAGTGCTTGCGATAAATAAATATAAGAAATTGCCCATAAATTGTAAAGCAATTCTGTGATCAATGGTTGTGAGATCAAAGCTCTGAATCGCATTAAAAAGCACCACTGATGTGGCATCATTAACAACACCCTCACCAAACACCAGACTGTAGAGCAGAGGGGTCTCATCCTGGTTGAGCACCTGTTCCATAAAAGGCATCTTTTAAGTTCTGTACTTATAGTGTGAAGGCCTTTGCAACCAAATTTTTACATGGGTTAGAAATGGACTTACCTGCAATGTGCAAACAGAATCTGTGGCAGCAAATATTGCACCAATTGCTGAAAGTCAAGGAGAACATTAAAACCCAAAGCAAAGAAAATAACATATGCTGTGAAACAACATTATGCAAAGAAAATAAATACCAAGATAGTCTGCCAAGTCCAGAGAACCGATATCCAATTTCTTAAAAATTGACAATGCTCCTGCATCATAGTTCAATAAACAAATAAATAAACAAAACAGCATTCCTTCAGAAACTTATAGTATGCCAATAAATGAGACTCATATAGTTTTACCATATAATTTTGTAGGAATTTGTGTTAGACTTACTATAAGCCACCGTAAGCTCATTGGTCAATTCATTAATCCTAGTTTTTTTTTTTTTTTTTTTTTTTTTTTTATAAAAAAGTTCTGGTTTTCTTCTAGTCGTCACTTCTTTGGTACACAAAATAAGAACGAAGATGACATTTGCTACCTAGTATTCTTAGATAAATCTAGAAGTGTACCATGTACCAAGTTCCAATTCGCCCACTTGGTAAGGGGATAAGCAAATTAGGTAACACTTGAATAGAAGTATTAAATAAGTCTTGAAGCAATATCCCATCAAGTCAAAAAGATTCCAAAGATCCAACAAAGATAATGGAAAAAATGTATGCGACACATCAAAATAGTAATGTGCCATGGAAACTCTATCTTCTAGTTAGCGATTACAAGCAGAGAAGATGGTTTTAAGTTGTTAATGAATGCAAGAAGGGTCAAGGACTGAAAGCAGCACAAGATAACCAACAAGTGTACTTAAAACTATTAAGAGAAATTTCGTTCAACACGCGTCCTTTTTCCCTCTGTCTTGCCCTGTGGGAGGGGCTTGGTTGTTTTAAAAGGAAGTTTCATTTCACCTAATTAATATTACAGAGATCATGGGAAGGAACCTCAAAAGCCAGTAATATAAATAGGAAACAAAATAAAGATATGCAAATATCAATGTGCTTAAATACAGCCTTCTAGGAAAAATCCCTTGGGCCCCTCATCATGTGCTGACCTTACACACAACAATAATGCAGCCTACACCAAAGACCAAATCCAAGAAAACAATAAGGTGACAGAACCTGGGAAAAACAGTTCAACAGCAAAAGTAGTAACAAATACCAATTGCTGGTCCATCCCCTCTCTAATATTTCATCAAATTCTTTTTCGCCAAATGAAAATCTATAGAACAGTACAATCACCATCATTCAGTATGAATTCCATTAAGATACAATCTAAGTAAGTCCAAGTCACCTCCCCCTAAGCTATCAAAGAGGATGTTTCCAAATTAATTACACAACAAGTAAAAATGCTAGTAGTAGAAACAATGGGAGAATATATCTAGCATAGTAAAGTCTCAAAAGTAGATTGTGAGAGCATTAAAAAGGTTTATCTGTTTATCATGCATGAAATGTCATGGGGTGACAAAAGAAGAGGATTAAGGTGTGCTGATTTTGTGGGGGGTAATTGATTAGCATGTTAATCTACACATTCTTACAAAAAGGAGGGAGGGCACCATTATCTTTCATGGGACCAGCTTTAGGATAGATATATTTATTTAGCTTCTTGGTGAGCTAGAACAATTTCAATTTCAAAGAAACTGGGGAGTTGGGTTTCTTTTTTGTTTGTTTGTTTTCAACTAAGGACTTCTTGTCCTCTTGCTTTGTACATTCATTTAAATTCTACTTCTTTCTATAGAATAATGAGTTAAGGCAATAATAGCCTTGAGGATTGGGGACACACATATAGGAAGTTAACAACACCCAAATATAAACAGCAACCAAGGAATAACTTCGTGAGTTTTAGCACACTACTAATTCCCATTAAAGACCACATCTACTATAGTATTGTTTTCAAAAGAAGCAAACAAGAGTGTAGCATAAGAGATAACATAGTTGTTTATATTACCAAAAGATATGATGGTGAATGATACCAATGTACCAACAGCTCCAAACAATATGATAGTAATGAAGTTGCGGAAGAACTGCTTCTTCTTCACCTGAAAGCTGGATAAGACAATTGAAGCTAAGAATATCAGTATCCAGACATGAATCCTAAATCTTTGTCAAAAAAATAATAAAGAAACAAGTGAGAGCAAACAGGTTATTTAAAGGGTTATTGAAAGAATCTAACGTACCCTGCATTAAATATAATCGGTGGAAGAAGGTATATGAAGAAAAGATCTTCACTGAAAACCAAAAGATGCGAACTCTTTCCTCCACTAATCAGCAGAATCACAACCCCAGTAGCCAAACCCTGCCAATAAGAATCAAACCACGTTGTAGAAATTAGATTGTCAACCAACACTCCAAAAGACAAACCTTGATAATTTGAAGCACAATTGAACTAATCGAATAAATGTATTGAAGTCTTACTATAAGTAGAGCAGTGATGGACTCGTTCATCCAGCGATTCTCCTCTAGAAGATGACCAATTACAATGCAACCACAGAGCAGTGCCACAAACATATTCATCGAGACCACAGAAGCGTGATCAGAAGTGGCAAGAGCGTCCATCTTACCAGACAACAGAGAGCCTAACTGTGACCACATTGTTTATCTACTTTGTTCACCCACACCCAGACAACCACAATAATTTATACTTTATACAAGTATATGAATGTACGTAAGTTTTATGTACGGCGACTCTTCAGTTGCTTTTGAAATACAGCTTTGTGAACTTAATGATCGTTGTAAGTCTCCTCGCTGTCCATATAAAGACCCTCAAAACTCATACACCATCAACGTTCTGCATATCACATATTCAACAATAAACATGAGCTAAAAAATAAAAATTACAGTCCAACGACCCAATCAACAACAATTTACAGCTTAATTCCCATAAGCTTAAATCTCAGAAATCTATAGCTGCAAAACTTAATCATTGTTGTACATAGCGCCGGAAAGGGCAGTGATGTAGACAGGATTCGATCCCAATTCTATGCCACCCCTAAGACTACAAACTAAACTAGTCAGCATCTTTAAAGCTTTGCCAACATAACTACATGCTTACAGCTGCATATACTGAGTACAATTAGCCCAATTTTGAATTTTGATGATATTATATTGAAGTACTCATAACTTTTTATATGCTTTAATTACGGATACCCAGATGCATGAATTACCATAAAATCACATTAAATAATTCACAAAACTTAAAGACAATAAAACCCAGTTTTAATAACTTCAAGAACAATAATTTAGCCATTATTATCTAAATAAGCTTAAACCTTTAGAACCCAGATGCTTATATCAGCAACAGATGATTCCAATCACAAAAATTGAGTACAAAAACAAACCCCAAAAAATTAATCGATTAAGGTTAAACATGCACTATTATTACCACTTAATTTTGTACTATCATTCCAAATAATAACTTATTTATTAAAATTGAAACAGTACGGCGATCTCCCATAATATTTCAATGCTAATCAAATTTAAAAAATTAAAAAACAATGATAATGGCATTAAATAAAAGAAAATTCATCATCATAATTGAAAAGATTAACCAAAAAAACGTACCAATGCATTTCCAAGTGTATGGGAATTAAAAAGGCAGCAATAATTCAGGAACTAAACAGAAAAATCTGTTCTTTTTTTAATCAAACTGATTTCCAAGAAAATCCCAATAATTCCCAGAAATTGTGAATTTTCAGGACAAATGAAAACAATGAAACTGAAAAACAAAACGAAAATTCAGGTGGGTAAGAAAGAGATAAAAAAAAAAGGGTAAGAAAAGAGAAAACTCTGGAAGAAATGAGAGAAAATTTAGGGGAAAAAAACGAAATTAAAAATTGGAAGATAAATTTTTGTTTTTATTTTGTTAATTTATTGAAAGTATATGAAAGAAATGATGCCAAATACGAAATGACAAGTGCCAAAAGAATAAGGAAGAGAGAGAGGCGTGTTATACGGGGTTATATGAAATTGATGATATCCACGGAGCATCTACATAAAAATCCTAAGCTAAGTTAAAGTTTTATAAAAGCCAAATTTTGTGGTTTTTTTGTGGGTGTATCACTTGTGATTCTCTTTCTTTATAGTAGAGTATCATTTTATTTAACAATTAATCTCAATCAATGGATCTTGATCTAGTTTTGCTAGATTCATACTAGTGTTAGGGTGTAAGGTGTCTTCGGTCGGTTGACTTTATATTATTTCGTGATGTGATGGTTATTCATGTTAGAATTGTATCGTGTGTTCAGTTAGGACATGTTCATATTTACTTAATTTCAGTTCAGTTCAGTTCAGCTTCAATCAGTTCAGTTCAATTCAGCTCAGTTCAGTAAATGTGAACAGGCCTTTACTGAATGCTTGTATGTTTTGGTATAGCTGTATAGGCATAGAATAATGTTTGTATTCAAATTTGATTTGCTTTGTTGGATTGTATGTGGGTGGTTGTTAAGTAGATATTGCTAATTTGCTACGTACTTATCTTGATTAGGAGGGGAGGAAGAGGAGAAGTTGAAGATAATGTTCATTGATAATGGGGCAAGTATGTATGATAATTTGTACTAATTGTAAGTATAAAGTTTTTGTTTGTTATAAATAATGATGACACCTAATCAAAATCAATACGAAGCTATAAGCTCTACGAGCGAAATGAAAGATCTCTTTGGAAGCTACATTCTCTGCATCCTATCCTGTACTATTTAAGCATTATATTGTAGAATTCTCCTTTTAATATGTATTAGGAAAAGTCAGTTTCATAACACTACTTAAACTTTTGTAAACACGTGCTATCATTATTGAAACTTAATTAGCATCTTTGATATAGGTCGTTGCATATCGACATATCTCATAATAATTACGAAGTATAAGCTATCATTGAAATAACCTATCTTTTTTCATCATTTATTAACATCATTTTCTCCGTCATAGAAATTTTAGCTCTTATCATAACTAGAGGAGCTTATAAGGGTCTGTTCATTTCAGCTTAATTTCAGTTCAGCCTGCAAGGTGTGACTAGGAATCCGTTTGATTCAATTTATTTTGAACTTATGATGACTAAAGCTATCTTATAATTTGAACGATTAGTCTTTAACAAGTTAAAATAAGATGAACAAATGTGCATCTATTAACATTATATTACTCCCTCCCGGTCAATTTGCCGATTTGGTTTGAAAGTTTATAAACCTAATGCAAATGAAATGTTGGAAATCTAGCTAATAACCTCTCAATAAATAATACTCCCTATACAACAGAAGAAAAACTTATGTTTAGTAAATTGATCTATTTCACCATTTCATTTTTTTTATAATGTTGTTTTATATTTAAAAATATTTATATTAAAATATTGCAGAGAAAATTTTAAAATAAGACTCATTATTTGGAAATGGAGGAGTAAATCAAATGACAATGAATGGTTTGTAAAGTCTACAACTCTAGAAGAACTAAAAATTACAGCTACTAATTGGCACTGTAATAAAAGTATCTTTGTATCATTGGTTCAAAAAAAATAAAAAGTATTTTTGTATCATGATCTATTTTATGGTCCTTTAATTTATTATTCTTATATCTTGTGTGTCTTCTGTTTTTGTTTTTCTGTGCATCTTGGATTATTCTTTGTTAGTTTCTTGTAGTGTCCTAGACAAGGTGTCTAATATGGATAAGCAAGTATCTTTAGTTTCATATGTTATTGTTTTATTGTTGGTTTTGTTACAATAATGTATACTTTTATAATATCATATTTGTTTTGTTATATAATCTCTATTAACATATAAATTCTCTATTAACATATTACGAGTATTAGAGAAAAGATAAATATTAATGTTGTGTCTCGAGACTCTCGACTTACATGTTTGATCATTAACACTTAAAATATACTAAGGTAAAATACTTCGTAGATTTTGTCTTGTACAAATGTACGGACTGCATCGACTCCGGCCTTTCTTTTTTTCCAATTTTGTCAATTTTAATTTTATCATATGCTACATATTTAATATTTTAATTCAATGTAATGGTCTACAACAAAAGTAAATAGATATTTTTAGATTTGTGTATAGTATTTTTCCTTTAGATTATTGATAATGAAAAAATGCTAAATAGTGATTTTATAGCAGAAAAATACAAGATCTCAAGTGCATCTGAAAACACGACGGGTCAATAAATCTCTCTCAGTAGTCTGGAATTTGGCATTTTTGGGTTGAGCTGTTTATCTTCAATTCATTCCAGCTTGGCATGCATAAATACTTTTTTTTTTTTTGAATAGCATAAATACTTATTTATGCACAAGATAAGTAACCTGTCTTATTACTCACTACTTTGGTGTTTTAACGTGCTAAATTCCAAGCCGCCCATTTTTTATTTGATATTGACCATATTGTCGACACATCTCATAATCACACATGAGATTATTTTTTTTTTTTAATTAATTAATTTATTTTTTTTTTGTTTTTTTTTTCCGTATTTTGGTTTTTTGCAAATATAAATAGAAAAATAATATACGGAATGTCTTTTTACATCGATCTTGAATGAAAGAAACATATGACTATAACTTTACCCGGACTTATTCATTTGTAATATTTGTAGTTGTATTCTTAAATAAAAGTTCAGTTTCTCTTCTATAGCACGATTGTAGACTTCTAATAGATAAATTCTAGTGGGGTATTAGGATCTGTTCACATTTACTGAACTGATTGGAGCTAAACTGAATTGAACTGAACTGAACTGAACTGAGCTGAACTGAACTGAACTGAATAGAGCTGAAATGAATATTTAATAAGAGAAGGAAATTAAGAGCTGAACTAAACTGAATTGAACTGATTGAAGCTAAACTGAACTGAACTGAACAGAAATTAAGCTGAATTAAATAGGCCCTTATTAGTGATTTAACATTTAAGTTTAAGTTGAATATACAAGGGTGAAGCTAGGCTATGATGTGAGAATACTTTTTTCCTTTTAAAAATTTAAGAAATTTACCACCTTCTGTTATGTCCATTTTAGCAATTACCACCTTCTATTTTTTTTTTTA
This sequence comes from Chenopodium album, assembly GCF_948465745.1. NCBI lineage: Eukaryota > Viridiplantae > Streptophyta > Magnoliopsida > Caryophyllales > Amaranthaceae > Chenopodium > Chenopodium album. The sequence goes on from NC_137855.1 coordinate 9,002,121, forward strand.
AATTACCACCTTCTATTTTCAAAAAAATCAAAAGTTACCACCTTCTTGCCCCCCCCAACTACTACATGACGTCATTTTGGGCTCATTTTTTCCTTTTCCTCCCTATTTCACTCATATTTCTCATTTCTAACTCGATTCTCATCTCCCCTTTCACTTTTTTTCCTCCAAACAATCAAAAACACTTCAATTCACTCCTCTAAATCAAAATTGACGAACAATTATTGGTGGTTTGGGGGAAAAAAAAGTGAAAGGGGAGATGAGAATCCAAATAGGAATGAGAAATGTGAGGGAAATAGGGAGGGAAGTGAAAGAATGGGCCCAAAATGACGTCACATGGTAGTTGGGGGGCAAGAAGGTGGTAACTTTTGATGTTTTAGAAAATAGAAGGTGGTAATTTTCAAAAAAAAAAAAAAAATAGAAGGTGGTAATTGCTAAAATGGACATAACAGAAGGTGGTAATTGTCAAAATTTCCAAATAATTTTAAGAAAAAATATCAATTATGATATATACTTGTATACAACCTCATTGGTGCATATGTAAGAATAAATTTGGAAATTTAATTATGACAAGATAGCGTATTGATTGGTGCTATTAGTGGTACTTAATGATTCTTAATTTTTCCTATTTAATCTTTCTTATCTATGTTATCACTACCAAAATAAAAGAGATTATGGATGAAATATTAATTTTCATTGTACTACATATATAATTCAACAACATTGACAAAATGACAACACTATGTAACCACTATAAATTAGGCTTCATTTTCTCACCATGCATTTACATCAATAATTGATTGTTATATATACTTTTGAATTTTCCTCTTTTATTATAGGAAAGTAATTATTGCCTTTACTTGGGTTACCTTTAAGCCAATTAAAGAGAGTAGTTAGTTTTTCATCATCATCATCAAAAAAATAAAAAAATAGTTAGTTTCTTAAGAAAAAACAAATAGAGTAATAATTTGCAAGTTTGCAACATAAATATCTTTCAATCATACACTTCTTGAATTGATTTCTGAAATAAGCAATGCTAATGTTCTTTGAGGTATGAATTTGACAATAATATTTCTCTTCTATCTTGACAATATGTAATTTTTATATGAATTAGGTTTTTTTTTTTGAAATAAAATTGATTTATAAATAAGCCGTAAGACATCTACAAATAAATTTAGATCTAACAAATACATAATAATTTAATCAAATAAAACATTCCGTAAGTAAAGCTACAATCGTTGTTGCAAATTGTACATTCTTCATACTCTCTTTTATATCGCTGTGATTTACAGCCTTCTTCGCCGAGGGAGTCTATCGATTTGTTATAGCCGTGCGTGGAAAAAATTTCCGTCTGATTCGTTAGATTGTTGTTTTATTAAGGAATTTCATATTTCTTTATACCTAAACATAATTGATTAATTACAATCTCAAACCACCCGCGCCACATATATGTTTCCATAGCCATATAATATATTACATGTTCTTTCCTATTCAATCTGATTTAATTTATTTATGCCTTTAATGTCAAATAGCCAAGCCTCAATAAAACATTGTGGGTATGTTTTCTTCAAAAAATAAAATAAAATAAATAAAAAATAAATAAAAATAAATTAAATAAACAAAAACAAACATTGGGTGTGAGGAGATCACTATAGTAAAGTAAGGAAATGAAACAATAATATACTGATACATGCTTAATGTTGTTTATTTTATACTCAGTTTGATTTAATATCATTAACGAAATAACGAGTATATTTCTTATGCCTTTAATTTCATGAAATCAAGCGTCACTTAAACTTTAATTTGGGTATTAGGCTATTAGCTGAGATTTCGTTACTCTTCCCCCACACTTAAGATACATCGTAAGGAAATCAAGCTCTTAATTAATTAACACATACATACATTGTACATACACATCAACATTAGGTTACATTACTCAAAAAGTAACTAAACTTGAAGATAAATGAAATGAATTCAGCTCATGCCCTCCTAAAGATATTAAAAAAGAGTAAAGAAGTTTTACCATGAAATATTACTCCCCTTGGACAATTTAAGCGAAATACAAATGCGTCTAAAATTCGATGTCGTATATAAGATTATGCTGAGTTTTTAGGTTACTACTCTCATATTTCAAGTCTTTAACACATCAAGATATCGACCCTTTAACTAGATATCAAATTTTCTTTTTTCTTAAAAATTAGGTCACATCCTTGTGAGAAAATGCCCTTAATTTCCCTTATATCTTATCCTTAAATAGTGATGGAATTGTCATTATTGGTGTTTTGAATACTGCTCGTCATCAATTAGTAATTAATACAAAGTGTTAAATTGTGACTCGAAATATAGTAGGGTTTGACTTGAACGCAGATATCTCTCAAACTACAAGCTACTTTGAGGTGATTCAAGTTGGAGGTGATAGCTTGTTTCAAGAGCTTTCCAACGATAGGTCATATGCCCAATTCCGATAAGAAACGATAAAGTTATGACCGTTTTATGAAACCTTGATGAAGTTGGAAATTTGCAACTAACGAGGCTGCGAGCTATAGCTCGGCCCTATGAGGACTTACAGCAGGCATGAGCTAGCTGCCGAGCTATAGCTCGGTAGTTAGGTTGTTCTAGGATAATTGATGGAATATTTCTTAAAATTATATTTTTTTTTATGACAGCTATTTGAGTATACTTGGGGAAAAATCTTATTGTATTATTCTCTCGTTCTTTCTCCACTATAGTGAAGAAGCTCTCGAATCCCCCACCCTTGAATGTAGGTCTATTTTGACTGAACCACGTAAATCTTTGTGTTCTTTATCTATCTTCTTTATTGTTTTTTCTCGTTCTTATTGTTCATTGATTTGTTTCGCATTGATCAAACACAATTACACCCTTATTTCTTAACACAAAGAGAGTAGTAGTTCTAGTATAAGAATTGTATTTCATACTATAGTTTTGAAGTTGTGGGATCAATCATCAATTAGAGCGTTAATAAAGGAAGACTGTCTATTTGTCTTTAGCCTTCATTCAACTCCTTAATCTTATACGTGAAAGGTGAAACAAGGTATACGTGCCATAAATTAAATTAACATAGTAGGGTAGGAACGAGAATTAATTCCACCACGTACAGATGATGTTCGATCTTGCAAACACTAGGATTAGATTAGGAGTATTGAGTTCATGTCTTGGCTACATTGTTAGTCATACTCATATGTATATGATGTGATGTTTTCTAAGTTGTTTGGCAAAATTAAGTATAGTGGACTTAAACTCGTTGTTAATTGGGTTGTACAAAATTAAGTATAGAGTACATGAACGAAAACTTACATTCAATCATTATTTATGGATCTGTCAAATCTATCTGTATATGAAGGGTCGTAATTTAAACCCAGGAAAGATCATGTGATAATGTTCTCATAATTTTGTTTAAAACTTAGTATTTGTTACATGCAAATCAAAGGATTTTCCTAGTAATGCACCATCCAAGAGCTTGTCCTAATGGAATTTCGTTATGTATAGAAAAATGTAGACAGGGGGCAAGGGTGTAATTACATTAGAGGTGATCAATATTGACCCGACCCGCTATCTAGCCCGAAACTAGAGCGGGTTTGGGCAAGCATAAAAATACTAATTGGTATACACTAGACCCTAGTGTAGGTACCACACCCTACACCCCCCCTCACAATCTCCCTCATATACCCACTTTCTGCAATTGTACAATAAAAATCAAATCACCATTTATCTTTTTTCACTTTCTCTCTCCTCACCCATTTTCTCTCTCTACACCCATTTTCAGCATTTTCTAATCCAAAATTTTCAACAAAATTTGTGACAAATTATCCAAAAAAGTTGTTCAACTGCTACATAATTCAACAAATCAAGGTCGAAATTCAAAGGAGTAGGTGATTTTGTTCATATTTAATTCGAAAAAGAGTATAAATCCTAATTTTTATAATTTATTGTTGCAATTGTGTTACAGGAACATTTACTATTTTTAGTTTTAAAACTACTAATTTGAACAAGTACATTTTGAATTTTAAGTATGACGTATTTCATTTTTTTTTATAGCAGTATGAAGGAAATAGCTTCAGAGAAGAACACCAAAAAAAAATCTGGAGAAAAGTAAGCATTAATTAAATTAGTTCGTAGTGGTTTTTTTTTTTTTATAAATGTTCATTTTCATTTTGATAAATGTTCATTTATATATTAGTATACAATCATTCACATGTTAGTAAATGATTAATAAAAATATTTATTTATATATTACTACATAGTCATTGTAAAAATCTCCTATTGTTGATCAAGAACTTTTAAAAGATATTAAAACTTATGGTATAGATGTTAACATTTCTACAATTCCGAGGTAATATATGAACATATACTGAATTATAAATGTTCATTTGTATATTTGAATCTATTTGAGTTTATATTTGACTTTATATGCCAAAATAAAAAATGTTCATTTTTATGATACGTTATGCACATTTATGAAATGCATAAATATTCATTCATGTGAGTTGAGAAACTGACTTGTGCATACTATGAAATATTTTGATCATATATGAAATTCATAATGTTCATTTACATATATAGTAATGTAAATCAATGTAAGTATTATACTATAATCTTAGCAGTTTTTATTGAAGAATTAATAAATTATATCTGTACATTCTTCAGTTTTGTTTGCAGAGCGAAGGAAACCGTTTCAGAGAAGAGAAACAAATATTATAGTTCGTAGTTTTTTTTTTTATTATTTATTATTTCTTTAATTTTTTTTATTTTTATGAATGTTCATTTTCATTTTGTTAAATGTTCATTTATATGTTAGTATAACGTCATTCACATCTTAATAGATGATAAATGTTAATTTACGTATTGATAAATGTTCATTTTCATTATATATAAATGTTAATTTACGTATTGATAAATGTTCATTTTCGTTCTTATTCATGATCAACAAGTAAATGCATTAATTTTAAAATGAATATGTGCATATACTTAAAATTTCATTTTTATACTACTAATTAAAGCACCCAATTATATCATGAATTAGTTATTTTAACAAATTTAATAAGGAATTTCAATAAGAGTGTGTGCTATGTTGTAGTTTTCATGGAAATGATTCTTACAATTACAATAAGGAGTGTGTGCTACCTTCAAAAATTTTCAATAACAAGTACAAAATTATAAATTTTATACATTTTTCATCTATAATAATGCTCTTTAATTAAATGTTCAATTATAAATAATTGTATGTTCATTTACAACTATTAATAAAATATGTTCAGTTTTGAAATATTATACGTGCAAAATGACGTCACTTGGGGAGGGGGGGTGTAGGTAGCAGAAGCTACACCGGGGTGTAGTGTAAACTTTTCATAAAAATACATACATTTTTAGTTAAAAGGCTCGAATCCAGCCCGGAAAACCCGTTTTGGCCCAACAAGCCCGCTACTTTTTGTGAGTTTGGGCACGAGCAATTGTGTTGAGGCCTAGCTCGATTTTTTATCACCTCTAAATTACACGTAAATGCATACTCTGAATTTAGAGTAGTACTATTGGGTGATGATCAAAGAGTATAGTTGAACCTTCAGTGGTACAATGTATGCATGTAGTGGTACTATATATACTTTCAGTAGTATGACTATGTGTAGAAATAGTATCACTAAATAGACAATGGTATTATATAAACTTTCAGTGGTACATTTAAAAATGATCCTACTTACTTATCTCTCTCCTCCTTTCTCTCTCTTCCATATACTTTTTAATATTTTTACATATTCGTTATGTATTTGTAAATGCATAACAAAACTCCATTAGTACTTCCTCCACCATCATCCCAACAAATTCATAATATTATGTCTTATGTTTACCATTCCCGCTTAATCTCTTTTCTACTAGTATTGTTTAATTTTTTACGGAGTAATTCCCAACAAATCCTACTTATAATATTTTATTACTCTATTTAAGAGCCTGTTTACTTCAGTTTAATAATTTCAGTTCAGTTCACTTCAGCTTAATTTTAGTTCAGTTCAGTTCACTTCACTTCAACTTAATTTCAGTTCAGTTCAGTTCAGCTGCTAATTTCCTTTTCTCATAAAATATTCATTTCAACTCTATTCAGTTCAGTTCAGCTTCAATCAGTTTAGTTTTATTCAGTTCAATAAATATGAACATGCCCTAACTTTACTTCTTCCTATACTAGCCGGCCAAATTGGTGCAATTTTAAAAACAAAGTGACTATTAAGTGCTCGAAGTTTCGTGATTGAAAGTTAGCATAACCACCGTTTTATTACTTCATATTATATACTACGGAGTGCGTATTACAAAATTTGCTCATTTAAGCTTAATGAATAAACTTTACCATAGTCGATTGTATGGTACAGTGGTGCATGAAAAGGTGTTATGTCATATACTCCATAGTGTAGGGGTGATAACGAGCCTCATCGGTTTATGAACAGTTTGAGCTCGACTTGATCAAAACTTGATTCATGGTGGCTAGACTAGGGCTTAAGTTTGGCTCTAGGCCCTTAATGCCCCAAGCTAATCTGAGTTATGCCAAGCTCGGCTCGAAAAGTTGGTGAATAAACTTGATTAATCTTTTCCATATAAACTTAAATTATGTCTTTCTTCTGTTTTTATACTTGCAACACGCTTTTTATCCGTTTACATAGTCTAATATCTTCCTTAAAATGCATGCCGAAGGGGTGTGTTGTAACTAAATAAAAACGGAGGAAGTATATAAACATAAATATATTTATCCTAAATATTACACAATAATAAGTTAGTAATTTCATTATAACAAAATAAACTCATTGCAAAATTAAAATTAAGCTCGCTCAATTAGCACCTCTACTCAGTAGTATATACTTTGTACTTTGTATGAAGGAGTTAAGGAGTACTTAGAAATTTATATCATTTTATTATTACTGCCAAAAATTTATATAGAAAAATATTTAAAATTGCAGGGATTATCTTGTATGAGTAGTATTTTATGGAGTAATGGAGTATTGTAATTAATTACTCCCTTCGTGTTTTAATAAGCGTTACCTTACCAAACCCGGCCGTGTTTATAACTTTTACACTTCCTTTTTTGGCAAAAGCTACATTAAAATATTATATCTCTATCTTCTCATGGTCCCCTCACATTCATTACATTCACTTGCAACACACTTCTTCTCATGATTAAGGGTCTGTTTTCTTCAGATTATTTTCAGTTTAGTTCAGTTCCAATAAGTTCAGTTCAGTTCAATTCTTAACCCTCTTCTCTCATAAAATATTCAATTCAATCCAACTCCAATAAGTTTAGTTCAGCTCAATACAGTCAATCAGAAGAGGCCCTAACTCAATCGCTGTCTTGTTGTTGGAAAGTTAGATGACCGGAAACCCGTGAGGTAAGTTTCCTCTCGCTTATGCCCCCTCTTTTCCACACAACCCACACCCCTTTTCTTCATTTTCTCTCTCCTCCCTATCTCCTCCCCTTTTACTCTCCTCCCACCCCACCCCACCATGAAACGAGCTATGAACTCCGATTCCAATCCCAATCTCACAACCCCCAAAAAACCCAAATTCATCCCATCAAATCACCCCCAAATTCAACAACCCATCAATCCCAATCCCAATCCCAATTCCGATTCCGATTCCCAATTCGCAAAACTCGACGAAAACCTCCTCTACGAAGTATTCAAACACGCAGACGGCAAAACCCTAGCCACAGCCTCATGCGTAAGCAAACAATGGAATCGGACTGCTCAAGATGAACGATTATGGGAGTTGATCTGTACTCGTCAATGGAGTAATAGTATTAATTATAGTACTCGTCAACTTAGATCTGTTGTTCTTGCTCTTGGTGGCTTTCGTCGTCTTCACGCGCTTAATCACGCTAAGACCGCCCCGGCTTCTTCGAGCTCTGCTCAGCCGGTTCTGCCTCCGTCCAGTGCGATTCCGGCGCGTGCTGTTAAAGGTGGGAATAATCGGTTGGGGAAGGATGAGGTTCATTTGTCTTTGTCTCTTCTTTCTATTAGATTTTATGAGAAGATGAATTCTTCTAATAAAAGACAGTAATTTCATTTTTATTTCTAATTTGTAATTTGTCTTTCTATTTTTAGGTTTTTTTTTTTTTTTGCTAAATTGTTGTGGTTTTTTAGATTTTATTACAAGGAATAAATAATGTATGTAATGAATTTCCATTGTAATTTGAGTGTTGATTTAATGTATTTGTTGATTGGATTATCTTTTTAAAGGTAATCAATCTCCCATATTCCTGAATCCTGATCATGTTTAGTTTGTTATGGCATATGTAACTATCGTCCTGGATTTGGTTGTCGGATTGTTAATTCAAATTACACTATCAGCGTGAAAATTAATTTTGGTCCGAATTTGGTTATCGGATTGTTAATTTAAATTACATTATCAATGTGAAAATTAATTCCGGATAATGGGAGTATAACTAATTGAGTACTATGCTGAGCAGATGACAGGTTGTGGCAACTGGCAAAGTATTCTGTCTCAAAAACCTGTCAACTTGATTACATTTTGGTTGGGAGTTTAATACGGAGTAGTCAAACAGTACCAAAGAAAACATCAAATCTGAAATGAACCAACATTAAATCCATATTTTGTGACATGGACAATTTAGCTGACTATACAAAATGTCAGATGCAAATTAAACACTACCAGAAGTCCAGAATCATTACAGTTTTCCTGCATACATTCCTTATTCAAAATACTTGAAGACTAAGGTTATGGTTTCAAAGGCAAATTTATGTTTAAAATGAATACGATACAACGCCCTCGATATATATATACACACACCTTGATGAACAAAAGACGTACTTTAAAGGAACACTTAGGGCTTGTTCTCATTGACTGAACTCAGTTAAATTGAACAGAACATAACTGAAATGAAATGAATATTTTATAAGAGAAGAAAATTAGGAGCTGAGCTAAACTGAGCTGAGCTGAGCTGAACTGAATTTCAACGTAAGAAAATAAGGCCTAAATATGGTTTCTTAATATGCGTAGATTATTGCGTATGTATTCGGTTGTATAATAGACATGTTGTAGATTGTGAGATCGCCGAAAAAGAGGGAAGTGGGATATTGTAGCCATGCCACATGGAAGATCAAGAGGAAGAAATATCTGGCAACAAAAGCAAGGATTAAATCATAATTTGATCTGTGAAATTCACATGTTAACAGCTTATCTGATCATGACTCAAGAGCAGCTAGTCTTCACTAATTTAAAGTTGTGAGATTGATATACAGATGAACACTTGGTAGGTCGGAGTTGGAGTCTTGGAGTACATTGATCTGAAATATCTTTGGTACTAATGATGTTGATGCTAGATTTTCAGGGTAATTATACCATGATGCTTCTACCATGTGTCACAATCGAGTCCTCAAAATTGTACAATTTTCTTAAATATTTGTTCTATTGCGTAGAAATTATATTTAATGTTCAATCTCATAATTTATCAAACATGCTACAAAATTGAATCTTGTAATTATAATTTATAATACACAATTAGGACTTTCGGAGTACTTTGATTTCTTGATCCTTTTTATACAGTCCAAAACTACTCTTATGTGGTGAGGAAAAGTTCAATATGTCCTTGCCTATACATATGCTGGTATACCTATAAGTAAAAAGAAAAAAAATGTCGTAAGCATATCAATATGTTTAATTTCGAAATAGATATATTTCGGTAGTCAATTAGATACCTCTTTCTTAGTGATGGATAACTATATAAGCATTTTTGTACCAAACAATCAAGCTAAGTTTAGTTTAGTGGAAAAGAGCTCATCTTAGGGTCAATCTCGACTAGTGACAATTTGAAGGAGGGGTTTTCCTTGTCTTTCCCTATACTCTCCTTAATTGTCTAGTCCGTTAATTCATACTGAGTTGACCTATAATGGGTTTTGCCCCTTCTTCCTACCAACTATTTTCTTTTAAAACCGAACACACAAAACTTTGAGTAATTTAACAGTCTTTAATTTAACTTAGCCATAGAACTATAGAAGCGATCATATATTCATAGTCAGGTAGTTTTTTTTTTTTAGAAAGTTTTGTGTGAGTCTGTTTCACGTGAGTCCACCACCACCACAACTCCACCACCACCGACCCAAAAGAGCCCAAACCCAAACCTTAATTGCCGTATTAACAGATCGAAAAGCAGCAAGCCATTGATGAGTAATCAATGGTAGTAGTCCCCTATGGCTTGCTGTTGAAGAGTAATCAACCGTAGGACGTACTCATTAATCGAAGCAGCAAGCCATTGATGAGTAAAAGCTCGAATTTCGAGTAAAACCATTAATGAGTAAAACATCAAACTCCGCCATTAACAGCTCGAATTCGAACATCGCCATTGAACTCCGCCATTGATGAGTAAAACCATTGAGTAAAAGCTCGAATTTCGAGCTTGATTTGCTTTTGATGGAGAAATGATTCTTGAACTCCGCCATTAACAGCGTCAACCAAAAACTTTGATACTCAAACACCTTCCTTCTTCGCTTTCTCTAATCAACAAAATACTACAGTAATCCATTCAAATTACATGATTTCTGCAACTAATGTGAGTTGCAGAGAAAGAGGAGAGAGATGGTGGGTTGTTGAGGCGAGAGAAAGAGAGGAAAGAAGGAGGGGTTTTAATACCTGACCATTATAATCTAATTTCTGATATATTTAACCTATTTTCTGATATACATAACTTATTTTCTGATATATAGTACGGAGTAACTTATTTTCTGACAACTATAATCTAATATCTGACTATTATAATCTATTTTCTAATCATTATAATCTAATATCTGACTATTATTATCTAATTTCTGACCATTAAGATTTTTTTACCTCATTTTTTTATCCTGTTTGTATGACCGGACTCACGTGAGTCCGTTCTACACAAAACTTTTACTTTTTTTTTTTTGGACATTACTCTAGGCCAGCAGAAATGTTGGGTATGGAGCTATGGACAAAGTGTATTTAAGCCACTTCACATCCAAAAATATGGCCCAACTAATGGAGGTTGATAATAGGCGCGCAAACATGGTCCGAATAGAAGGCCATAACTAAGTTAGCTCTCCTTTCACCCACGGCAACACCTAAAGTCCTAAAATACCTAATATCTCTTCCATGTCAAATTAATTGAATACTCCCTTCTGTTTTATTTGTCTCTACTTTGGCTGGTATATTTGCCAATGAAAAACTTTAAATAATTGTTTTTGAAATTCTTAACAAATATAAATAATAATAAGATAGTTTTGGAAAACTATATGTTTAGACGATTCTAACAAGTTTTCTCACATGTTTATCTTAAGCATACATATTGGTCAAAGTGATATATGTCATGATCAAAATTGGGACACTTAAACAAAAAAGGAGTACTTTTTATTTTCATCTATTAATCGTAACTCTATATTAAAATGATGAGAATTTGATTAATGAAATATGCAAAAGCCAGTTTGTAAATTTTTGGCTAAAATTATTATCATTGACACCAATAAAACGGTATAATCTCTAATGATCACCAATAAAAAGGTATAATCTCTACAACTCTACAAGTATAAACGGTTTTAAATAAGCTCATTGCTACATTATGCAAATTAATTACAAGTTGACCACATGATTTATATAAAAAGAGGTATTGTATTAAGGGACGGAGGGAGTATCTAACATTCAAGCTAAGTATGAAAAGTAAGACTCATCTTGCCCAAGGGCTACCAATTGTCTGTTGGTATAGTGGTGATTGGGACAACATTTGGTAGGGAGGACTCGGGTTCGATCCCCCGCAATAATAATTGGGAGGGGATTGAAACCTAACCGCCCAAAACAAATTTTCGAATCCGGATTAGCCAAAGGGTGAATCGGGTAGAATACCAAAAAACAAAAAAAATTCTTGCCCAACGGCTTTCATATTATAAAAAAGAAAAGAAAACTAGACCGAACCCATTTTCGATTAATCAATTAACCCAAAAGGCCAAAAGCCCAAACACTCAAAAGTCAATAAACCAACCCTACACCACCATATTATAAAGCCATCACAACCGTTGGATAAAGAAACCAATCCAACGGTTGAGAGAAAAACCCTAACAATATCAAAACCACTCGCAGTTGCCTCTATTCTCTTTTCTTGTTCTTCCTCATTTCCATTCCCCAGTTCATCCCGAAACCCTTCATTCTCCAGGTAATCCTTTTTTATTTTTCGAATTAAATTCTTAAGTTCCATTTTAATTTTATATTGCTTGTAATTCATCTTGTTTATTTCAAATTTAATTTGATGTTTGTTTAAAATTGTTAATTGTATGAATGCACTACGTTTTTATGTTTGATTGTAGTAGTTTAACATTGCTTCTGAATACTTTGCTTGTATATTTTAGTAAATTATTTGGTTGTTCAATTTTGAATTGTTCATAATTTTGATTCTGTGTTATTTTAGCTTAATTAATTAGTGGTAGAATTAACGATGCAATTATGTAATTAGTGCTTTATTGGGTGATTTAGATAATGGATTTGATAGGGGGTTTATTGTCTTAATCGTATGAATGAAAATTTTGGTTTGTTTAGTTTGGAGAAGAAGGGAATGTGGAAAATTTGAATCTTTTGTTGTTGGAGTGATGAATGTGGAAAACTTGAATGTTTTATCATTGAAGTGGTGAATGTGGAGAACTTTAAATGGGTTGATACTTTTGCTTCTGTATTGTATGGGCGATGTTTCGGGTTAAGGGATTGATCTACATTAGCACTTGTTTCGCACTTTTATTCAATCAATTATATTGCTATGCTCTATCTAATCAATTTATGTTAGCCGACCCCAAATCATATTAAGATTTAGTTTTTGTTGTATGAAAATTGTTAAATAGATCCCTTTATTATTGCATTTTGCGTTCCCGACTGATGCATTGATTCATTGAGCATGTTCTTTGACTGTGTTCTTAAGTTTCATATGACGTGTGATAGTTAAGGGTGTGCTGGAGGACTAGAACGTCTGATTGCTTTATAATTTTGTACTTCGTATATGATTTTAGCACGATGAATTGAATTTGTTTTGGTCTCTAGCAGAATTGTATGCTTCTTAATTGAACTGTTGATTTGGTAGTCTTTTATCATTGTTCGCTTATGTTTTGATTTGCTGTATTATTGACATTTCATTCAATGGTGTGTGCTTTCATTTGTTTAGTTCATCTTCTTTTTTAATGAATTCATTGTTTTGATTTGTGTTTTGTGCGTTTTCTTTTCAGGTAATGGCTCCAAAACCACCAAACACCGGTCTTATTGTTGGCCTTAACAAGGGTCACATTGTCACCAAGAAGGAATTGGCTCCAAGGCCATCAGACAGAACAGGGGTATGCTATTCACCTTAATATTCCATTATGAATAAAATGTTTCAATGTTCTATACCTTTGTTAGGCTTATCATGTCTGTGACTCATATAAGTGTTGTGTCTTGACTGGTATTTTGCTTTGCAGAAAACTAGCAAGAGGGTACTCTTTGTAAGGAGTATCATCCGAGAGGTAGCTGGATTCGCCCCCTATGAGAAGAGAATCACTGAGCTGTTGAAGGTTGGTAAGGACAAGCGGGCACTGAAGTTGGCCAAGAGAAAGCTTGGAACCCACAAGAGGGCAAAGAGGAAGAGAGAGGAGATGTCAAATGTTCTCAGGAAGATGAGGTATTCGACACTGTTTAATCTATATTCTATTCAGTTGATAGCTTACTATTGACTAGGAGAGCATTATATTATCACTGCCTTTTGATTAACCAAATTCAATTTGATATTTGGGCAGGTCTGCTGGTGGTACCGAGAAGAAGAAGTGATCACGAGTTGTTCAATTTTTATCCTATAATTTTAGTTGTAGTAGTGTGCTCATTTAGCTCTACAAAACTTGGAAATTGAATTAAAAATTTTGCTGTGTTGGTTTTTGAACCTTTGCCTATTTTACCATTAATGAGTGAGGAGTCGTTAAATGTCTGCTGAGTATGAAATTCTTATTCCTTAGCATATGATATGAAGCGTGCATTTCTCTTCTTCCACATTACATATTCTGCTATATTGTGGTGTTTGCTATGCAACTCTTTGCTGGTGAATGTGGTGGTCCATTAATTTGTGGTGTTTAATTTTTAATGCCAAGTGATTGTTTTGAAGGTGGAATAGAGGCCTAGTGGGAGATAACCATCAACCCTTGGTCTAATCTTTGCCCTTTTGAAAATGATGCATAGGGTTAACATTGAAAGTAGTTGCCCCCGTGGTGGGTGAAGGTTTTTACATTTTCGAAGGGAAAGGAAAAAGTCTTACCCCCTTGTGTGGAAATTCTCAATAACAATGCTACGCAACTTGTATTCATTTGTATAAATTTCAAAGTAATCACATAAAACTACGGAGTAATTAACTATTCTTCATCAAATAAAGCGGAGCATGGTTTTAAATCTCGGATACGGTCGCAAAACCACTTTTCCGGCAATGCGGGTGGAATGCGGCTGTTGTGGTTTAATCGATTGAGGTAACCTCAAATAGTCAAATTCCTTTACAATGTGGCTGCGCCTGGTGTGTGGCTGAGATTTTAAACCATGAAGGAGATGGGTGATTAGATAATGTCTAGAGAAGATTTATAGAGTTATGCCTCAAAACCCCTAAATTAATTCAAGGTCATCCATTAAATTTCATCACATTAAAAAAAGAAGAGAGAGAATACAAGTTTATCAACATGAGAATTCGTCATTTTAGTCTGTAAATTAGGTTGATGTTGTAATTTTGTCTAAAAAATTGTAATTTAAGCATATTAATTGTAGAATAGTCAAATAATAATGGAGAAAATAGACTTTAATGGGGTGATTACACATGCCAAAGATCTTCAATCGAAGAGGATTTAAGTAGCAAAAACATCGAAAATGTGGAAGAGAAAGTGATGTTCACGAGCTACTAGAATGGAGGAGCAGTAAAGCAAGAAGAAGGTGGTGGACGAATCTTCTTCAAAAATATGTTCTATTTATTGTCATCGCAGATCAAGGTTATCGTGCTTTTAGGGTTAATTCCAAACCTTCCGTACAGCGAATTCGAAAGGTTCTTAGGCAATACAAATTTGAATCTACAAATGAGTATGCTCCTACGGAAAGCAAGCAGATAGACCTACCGGTGGCCCGGTTTCGCGAGACCTAGACGTATGTTACCCTCCTTGGACATCTGAGAAGGTATACTACCTGACGTAGCAGGACGCGAGGCAAGGCTTCCGAGTGCGAGCTGCTTTCTGTGGAAGGTTCGATTACGGGAGTGATCCAGTAGCGGGGAAGGGGCTTAGAAGTGCCTAACAATTGGAAAAAAATGGATTTTCCAATTGTTTTTTATTTGCCTGCTGACCTTTTCTAGGCCTCCTTCCCGCGGAACTGGATTGTCGCGCGGGAAGAATTATGAGTTTAATTAGTCGATTTATTAGTGAACAAAGATGAGGGTCAGTAAGATGCCGGAAAATCGAAATATACGAGTGCAATAGGTAGCGGTTCTCGGAGGGGCTTTTAGTTGATTCGTGAGTTTGCCACTTAAAACTGGTAGGTAGGTCTGTCTTTCTCTGGATCCCACTGAGCTGAAAGACATGAGACATAGATAACAAATCTTTTAGATCCAGAACGGGCTCTCGAAAGCTCAGGATGGCACTACTGGCAAAGACCGTCTGGCGAAAACGGCGCAGGCGCGGGATCCTCCGGGGGCGAGGGCCAAACTCCACTCGCGGAGACTACTTTACGACGACGGACGACCGCCCGTAGGGGGTTTACTGTGCCGTCTTGTCATTCCGAGTCATTCATTCCACTAGTCCAAGGCCTTCCCGATTCCGGTACAAGGAAAAAAGGGACAAATCGGCAAGAAAACCGCTCATTCGGGCTCTTTACCTTCGTGCTTCGTCTCCCTTGCTTGGGTTCGGTTATCATTAAATGTTTAGGGCCACTAAATTGGAGGATGAAGACGATGGAGGAGGAGGATGAAGTAGGAGGGTTGAAGAAGAAAAGGACAAAAAAAAAAGGTACCAAAAAACATTTGAAAAATCATGCGATTCTTATGTATATAAAAAAACTAAGACTCTTTCAGAAAAAAATCTCAGATTTTGGAACCGCCCATTATAATAAATTTTAAAATGACAACAAGCCTAATTTAGGGTTGATTGGAGGATGAAAAATTGAAAATGGGGTTGTTTGACTCTTGCATTGTCCTTTTTTATCGTCCTTTTCCACAATAATGAATTCCCAAATAAATCTAACATAGAACTGATACAAAGCATTGGTGTGTAGAGAGCTGACAACCAGGTTGGGTTTGGGTTGAGTTCGTTTTCGAGTCAACTCTAATTGGATTGACTATCCCCTTATCCACACCAACCGGTTTAAGTTTTAGGGTTTATTTTTATTTTTTCAACCTTAACCTAACTTTTATATTTTTGCGTTGGGTTCAAGTTGATCCATTATCCTATTTTCTAATTAAAAATGGGTCAACTTGAACCCATTTGGCTTATCTTTTTTTTAAAAAAAAAAAAAAATTCAAAACCGGGTTCGGAGTATAATTGGATAACTCTATAAAGACCCGCCCAATTTATTAATTTGACAGATCTGATCCATCTATAACTGGGGCGGGTCAGGGGTTTTAGAATTATCAAACTCCTCCTCTCTCTCTCAGTTCTCCATTGAAGCGCACTTGACGTTCTCCATTGACGCGCCATCTAATATCTGTATCCTCCATTGAAGCAGCTTCGTAGGTAAGTTGTTGTTTCTTTTTGTAATCATCATATCAATTTCACAATCTAGGGTTTACTTTAATTTTATTGTCAGTGTAGTTAGTTTAGGGTTCGAAATTCTCAACTATTGGTTCTAATTGAATCATGTAAGCTCATAACCAGCGATTTTGTTGTTAGTAAAGAAAGTAATGAGCCTCATTGATTATTGAATCTAAAATTATGAGCTTTATTTGATGATTGAATCAAATTTGGTTGTTAAATGTATTGCAGAACCCTTTAATTTTAGGATTGAACTATTAAATTAGATCTCTTCTCCCTCATTTACAAATTATTATCAATTGAAGCAAGAATGTAGGATTTTTGAGCTGTTGACGCTGTTGCGTTATCATGTTCTGTGTATCATGAGCTGATTCTGCGCGTTTTAGATATTCAATGGCATTTTTGAGGTGTTCATTCTTTAGAATCATTTCTGTAAATGACTTCATTGCTAGCCACTTGTAGGCGAGGTGGTGTGAACCTAGTCTAGCTTAAACTCCGTGATTTGGTTTTTGAGGTGTTGTCTTTTGCATGAATTATGCTTGGTGATTTTCCGGTGCTTTTGAGCTCTGGAACTAGAATCATGACTAAGTTTAGACGGTCAAATTAAAGCATACTGTTTGGCAAAAGTGACAAAAGCACCGGAAAATCACCAAACAATATGGTTTATTTTGACCGTCTAAACTTAGTCATAGCCTCATAGGTTCTAGTTTCAGAGCTCAATGAGTTTGTCTCTAGTGATCATTCAGCTAGGCTAAAATTCTGCACTTCATTGTTCATTACTTATTAATAATGGCTAAATTCTTAACTCGTTGCTGATGGCTCACCTGTTCTGGTCCTAAGGCTCCTAATGCAGCTTAGGGTACATCACAATTAGTCAGGCGAAGTAGCCCTGCTTCTTTCTAATGGATATACATGTTAAGACTTAAGAATTCTCTATCTTCACCATTTGATTGTATAAAGCTGCTCATGTCTGTTGCTGTTGTTGCTTGTTGGTTTGTTGTGCTGTTGGTTCTATTGTTGTACGCTTGTGATTTTTGTTGCTGTTGCAGCTTTTTGGCTGTTGTAACAGGCTGCTTTTTACATTGCTGAAATTTCTTTGGTGTTGCTGCAATGTTTGTTTTTAAATTGTGATAATGAAATAGTGACAAGCTGCTTGTTCTGCAAACAGAGCAAAATCATATCTGTTGCCCGAGAGAAACAAAAATGAACAAGAAGAAGATATTCAAACTAGCTAAGGGGTTTAGAGGCAGAGCAAAGAATTGCATTAGGATAGCTAGAGAGAGAGTGGAGAAGGCGCTTCAGTACTCTTATAGGGATCGCCGCAACAAGAAGCGTGATATGCGCTCTCTTTGGATCGAACGCATTAATGCTGGTGCCCGCCAACACGGAGTAAGTATTACTTATATCACCAATTTTTATTTAATTATAGAGCTTGATCACATCTATGCTTGTATTAATGATTTAAAAATGTAGCCTGTGTGAACTTGAGAGTATTATTTTGAAATCACTACTTAAGTTCCAAAAATTATATCTTGGGATTGAGAAATTCTGAAATGTTCAAATTTTGTTCTTTGTCAGTTATATTGGTTAATGAGCTGAAAAACCAGTAACCTAAGATGGAAAGTGAAAAATTTTCTCATGGAACTGTTATTCCATCTTTGAAAGTTGTTAATTTTAGTTCTCCACTTTAGGAAGTCATGCTCTGAGTTAAGTTAAATCA
The DNA here is from genome assembly GCF_948465745.1 of Chenopodium album. NCBI lineage: Eukaryota > Viridiplantae > Streptophyta > Magnoliopsida > Caryophyllales > Amaranthaceae > Chenopodium > Chenopodium album. Next base: position 9,020,574 of record NC_137855.1, read on the forward strand.
TTTTGGGTTCTGACCCTCTCTGAAGGGTCATATCGTATATTGGGGTGTAAAAACAATAGCAACTGTTTGGAGTACTAACATCTGAATTTTCTATAAACTTTTACTTCATGAATCCTATGACCTGTGGAGGAACACGAATAATTTGGTTTCCACTAAATTCGTATTGCCTGCTACTTGATTTTGCTACTGAGTGGTGTGGTCCAACAATTCAATAGGGTATATAGCGCTGTGTACATGTTAGTTGTGTACATCCAACATCTTAGGAAGCTTTTATTTTGGTATTGTACTGATGAACAATATTTCCTATAAGTGAAGCATTCTATTGCACAACAATCTTTGTTGTCTTCTCATAAACAATATTGTAGATGAAATTTTTGCAGAAAAATTTACTAGGGTTGATGACTTGAAGGAGACTTTCCCACACCAATAGATTATCTTCTTGAATCTGGATCTTTTATCTTTTTCTGGGAGAAAAGTGTGAAATTGTTCCTACACATGTGTCCTTAAGTTAATGGTAATAAATTAAGGATGCTCCACTGGTTGTGTAAGCTAACCCAGAGAGGTGAACTACAGAATGTTGTAATAAGAGATATGGCGCCACAACCTCTATTAAAGATTTAAAGGTAATAAAGGGAAATCAAATCTTCGCATCAGACAACCCTAGACACTAGCCAGCGTTCACATTCTACAGAAAGAGCCTTACGTTGGATGTGATTGTCATTAATTTCTCTATCAAATTTGTGTGGAGCTCCCATCCTAATGTTCTATATCTAGAATAAAATGTGAGGAGTGATGTTCATCTTGGTGAGATAACGAGTTTTTGTTGAGGCTAACTTTGCTGTGATTTTGAGACTGGATTTGGCAAAAAAATTTTATATAATGCTAGTCCTTTTGCCATGAAACATTTACAGGTATCTATTATTCCAGATGGTTTCGCTTGCACTAAGCTGTGTTAGGAAATCAAAATAATGGCTGGAAATGGTTGTAACAGAGATCTAGAGTTGGTACTTTTTTGGAGGAGGAGGGGGTGGGGGGGGGGGGGGGGTCCAATCTATAATAAGTGCAACCACGAGTAGCTATTAGGCATATCTTCAACAGAATGAAGTTAAGGAAACACTGTTTTCCAACATTTGGATCATAATGAACTAAAATAGAATGGCTCATAGTCTTGGTCTCTCTTACATTGAAGTGTGAAGCAATCATTGCGCCTGGGTCTCGCTTTCATTGACATATGAAGCAATCAATGCGTACTGGTTTAAGGATCAGTTGTAAACTACCTCTTTGTTAAGGTATATTGGTATGTTGGACCCCTTTGGCCGTGCCAAAAATAGGAGCATCTGTAGAGGCATTGTAGTACATGTATTTTTGTTTTGGAGTGCTGTCAATGTCCAGGAACACTTTTAGTTCTACTCTTTCAGTGTATGATGATGTATATATTGTTAGAATTGTCATCTGAGGTGTCCTAAAGTATTCTACATCAATAAATATTCCTAATCTTATGGCTGCAGGTAAACTATGGTAACTTCATGTGTGGGCTGATGAAAGAAAACATACAGCTAAACAGGAAGGTCCTATCAGAACTGGCCATGCACGAGCCCTATAGTTTCAAGGCTCTGGTGGATGTATCACGCAATGCCAATCCAAAAAACAAAATAGTAGAACCTAAGAAGGTTGGTCTTGCTTCTGTTCTGTGATGGACGGTTTTTGATGTCTCCTGGATTGTTTGTTTCACCTTCTGGAATCTGGAGCAACATTTTGTCGAAATTGGCAGGTTTGTCGGCTGCAGCATCATCATTGCTGCAACAAAATTTCGTCTAGTATTTTTCGTTGTTTAGTCTATCCTGGAACTAAGACAAAATATACAAGCTGCAAACTTTTTTTTACTCGTCTTTTAAAGATGTATTGTGGCCTGTGGGCAGAGAAATTAGAATCCTAGTGCTTAGGGTGGCTTGATTATCCCAGGTATATTTCTCTGGGTAGTTTATTTTAGGTATTATTCAGTGTGTAAGAAAACAAACTATCTTAATTATAATAATTGGTCTTTCACTCTTTTGTGGTAAATTGGCAATGGTTATCATACCAGGAGGTCAACGCTTGAGAATAGAGTGGGAAGTTAAGTACTAGTAATTTCCTACTCCCAAGTATGGTCACTGCACTTTGCTTAACTTTTCAAAAATTATGCTAGAAAAATCCACCAGATGTACACAAACCATCTACCCAAGAATTTGCATCGCGATTATATAGCAGACCTCAGTTTTTTGTGCATGCAGATGGAATCAAACTTTTTCATGGCACTATTTCTAGCTTGCTCAGCTATTACTAGCAGAGCAACTCGCCGCCTTCGTGATTTTGCCTTCAACAAGGACTACAATGATGGCAGCAGTGTTGTCGACAACAACGATATACTTCGTACGGAGTAATGCATGGTAGAGAAGGATGGTTCTGTCACTAAATTTTTTAAATTTTACCCAATCAAATGACCAATTCCAATTATGAGCTGTTATTTTTAAAAATGGGAAACACATCAAATTCAAGTGTTTTTTTAGATAGGTGTTTCATGTTTATATTAGGATGTACTCTGTATTTTTGATTCTGTCCTACTCTAAATCTGACGTATTTGATTTGATTTTTTTTTTTTAATTTTTTTTTGGCATTGTAAAAATAAGTTCTAATGTTAATTACATACTAATATTCAAGAGGGCATAAATTACAATGCATCATATGCCTCTTATTAACTAGCTATATAAAATCCATCCTATAATCAATCTTAATCTCCTACATTTTGCAATGCCATTAATCTATAAATTACTGTAACATACAAATTACCTTTTACAATCATCTACCTACAAACTTGATCAATAATAATTATAATAAATCAAAACCCTCTCTTTTAATTCACGCATAATCTCTTCATTCAAACATGGGAAACGAACAAAGCTGTTCTCTTGGTAGTATTATTTCTAGTTTGCTCTATCATTGCAAGCGAAGCAACTCCTCACCATCAAGACAACGGCATTGACGCGAACAACGACGTACACAATGGCGCTAACAAGCATAGAAGTATGGCTTATTTGAGCTCCACCGGAAAAAGAAAAGGAAAGAAACCAACTCATTCATCTGGACCTTCAAGAGGTGGAGACACTCATCGAAATCATGTTTCTGGAGCTAGAAGTAATTAATAAATTATAATAATGATAATGAGTAATATATTAAGCTAAGTTGTCTAAAATAATGGTTGGTCCATACAAATGTAGCACTAAATTTTGATGTGTTAGTTGAGATGTTCTCTAAGAGAATGTATCGTATAATTTTGTAACATAACCTTGTAAAGTTGGGAAATTCATCAAATTCAGAGTATACTCATTTTTTCATATATTTTTATGTTTGGTGTTTTTACTAGGAAGCAACATTTTTTATTTATTACTCCATCCGTCCCTAAATTACATTTCTCTTTGGAAATTTACACGGGAATTAAGGAGGGAAGAATAAGACAAATAACAATAATTAGATAATTCAATGGAAAGTACAAAAATAGATTAGTTATTACTCATGACAAGTCATCAATCCTTTGCAAAAAAAAAGGACCAATCACATGCTCCTAATTAAAAAATTTTAACCAATCATATTCATTGTAATTTGGCACAAGGATTATGAGTGAGATTAGGTAAGGATGAGTGAGAAAGCATTAAATATAAAAAAGAAAAAGAGAGTTGATTTAGTAAAAAAACTTACCAAAAATAGAAAGGAGGAATGTAATTTTAGAATACCAAAAATAGAAAGGAGGAATGTAATTTAGGGACGGAGGAATGTATTTTTTTTTAACAAATTAAATATTCTATAATTATTAACATGTGAAATTGTGAAATGGTTTATATATATGTCAAATAAATTATTTACATTTAAAATAGATTTATTTAAACAGAAACAATATTCATAATCATAAATTCATAATTGTCCTAAAGTGTAGATTCATTAGCAAATAATGGCAAAATTAAAATTGAACCAAAGAAAACAAAGGGTTGACAATAGATTGACACTGTAAAAAAATCCTGCAGAGCAAAATGAGGAGGAAGAACCGAAGAAAGAAAGAGAAGATCGAGCATCTAGCTAGATTATTTAATTTTTACATTATATTTGTTTCACTTAGAGAAATTTCTAGTTTCTAGATATACTAAAATACAATGTCTCAAAGTATTTCCCTAGGCAGTTAAACGTTACACGCATGCAACATTGTTTGACAATTATAAATCTAAAATAGTAAAATATATACTTCTTCTCGAAGTATTTTCCTAATCAAAATTCCATCTCTAACGAGCTAAATAAGAGAGATTTCATTTCATCCCTGATTCCCTGTGCCACATCGTCATTGATCGAGAAAGTCCATTTCAAAAGTCTAATGAGTTTTCATCCCAAAATCATACTTTGTATGACAATAGAAGGAGTAGTCCCTAAGCTTTATAAAGGGTTTCCCTCTCTCATCTTTTATTAATGTGGGATACTTACATGTGCTTGTTTAGGAATACTATGCTTCAACACTAAGGGCTTGAACTAAGCTGAGCTGAAGTGAAGTGAATTGATTGGAGCTGAACTGAACTGAACTGATTGGAGCTAAACTGAACTGAACTGAGCTGAAATGAATATTTTATGAGAGAGGAAAATTAGGAGCTGAACTGAACTGAACTGAAATTAAGTAAACTAGGTTAGGTCCCGTGCCATGCACGGTAATTTTCAATTAATATTTATATTAATACTATGTCAACAATATTTCAAGTAATTTAGTTGTATTTATATCAATTGAAATACTAAAGAACAACAAAATTTGGCAAGAAAAAACCACACTAAGAATAATCAACATGTGTCATTCTTGGCAAGTACTCCATATTCTTGAAGTATCCATAGTTAATTATAGGTTATTGATCGGTTAAAGTTGTTGAAGGAGAGCGTAGAAAGCCAAAGACCTGGTTCTAAACATAAATTATTCAAGGTAATAACAAAGTATCATTTGTTGTTTTGATATTCGCATCACTGCTTTGGTGGAAGGCTATTCGCTTTTGATTTTATATAATTCCTAACATTTCTTACTTTAAATAAATAAAATCTTCGCATTTTATTGTTTCGATGGTATAAAAAAAATCAAGAAAAAATATATACTCTCGTGTCTTTCCTAAAAACTTCGTATGTCGCAAATTATGTTAAGTTTTTTTTTTTCCCTACTTAAGCTCATAGTTGTCAACATTTTTTTTGGAAGGATACATAATCAAATCTTCTATTATACTCTATCTATAAGTAATTATTACAGTATATACATGTAAAATATTTGTTTCTTAAATAGTTTTTTTTTTTCCAAAAAAAAAAAAAAAAAATCTAAGGACACACCAGGAGATGACACGTGTCATTGCTGGTGTGTCTTTTAGTATATAGTTATTGATTGATTGATGTGAACATGCCCTAAGTTAAGCCGGCCACTAATTGAAAGAAGCTATACCTAATTGTATGTAAATAGATTTATATACAATATATGGGTAAAACAATAATGTATTTTGCTATAATTATATGTTTATTTTAATAAAAATATTAAGTAATTTAATAATGATGCCGAATGTTCGTTGTTTATGCTATTCATTTTTTTTTTTATTTATTTTTTTTTTTTTTATTGTTGTGTAGCTATGTACGTGCTTTTCAACTCATTACCAATGTGATATGCTTTTATTTATTAATATATATGTTAGTTTGTGTGCTTTCATTATAATGTATATACTGTTCCATTATATATTTATATTTATATACATATGCATTTTGTTACAAGAATTGAAGAATATACTAAAATCAATTTTCAAATTGCATGTAGAACTACCACATCTAACGGGGTATGTGGTCTAATCTGTGCTACTAGACCAAAATCTTGCACAGATCAACCTAGGTGTCACCACCCTCCTATCAAAAGCTAATTAATACTCATCATATATACTAAATATCTGTTTAACATGTAGTTAATAAGAGTTAGTTTGCATGATTAGGTGAATTATGACATGACAAATTAAACCGTTAAATTACCTAATTAGTAGTGGCAAATTTTATCGATATGTACAATTATTAATGTTAGTTGTTAAAAAAATGTTTGAATTGGCGTTACATTTTGCATATGTTGTGTATACTTTAAAAAGTAATTGGCGGTTAGTTTACCGTTAAACTAGGTTAGCTTGTTGTTGCATATTTAAAACCATTAGATGAAATATGACCAAATATATAAAATTTAAGCTACCTTATTAGCTAAAGCATATGTTAATTATCAATCAAAAGTTACTAATATTTTTTTTTTAATTTTTTTTACGAACATAACAAAAAAAAAAAAAGGTTACTTATCAGTTGTAAAACTATTGTTGTATAGTTTTAATTTGCTTTGTCAAAACAAAAGGTTTAATTTCCATTAGCTAGTTCTTGTAAATATTACCAATTTACCATAATTTTTAAAGTACTTGTGAGTTGTGACCATTATTGTTGATTTATGTGTCCAAATTCTCCAAATAAAATCTAATTACACTCATAATATATTTACTCCGTATTTAAACAGAAACAAACAATGACAAGAATTGAATCAAACAAAAATGAAAATTTAAAAGGCAAAAATGAGGAAGAAAGAATGAGAGGAGTTTTTATATGCAACATTATTGTTTGACAATTCACATTGAAAACTTTAATTTGAAGTGTAACTAACCTATTAAAAGTCTAACACATAAACTAACCATCCATCACTTTTTTATTTTATTTTTACAGAAAACACCCTAACCAATAACTAAATCAGAACCTCACACATGTCAGCCTAATCGATCTAGATGAATTGAAAACACCCAAAAATTTCACAACAATATATACAAGAGTAATCTACCAAACACAACAGTCCACCCAAAAATTTCACAACAATATAATCAAACAAAACCTCTCTTTTCTTCTCTCTCTATATTTTTTTTTACTATATGCATGCAATGGCTTCAAACTTGAGAAACAAAGTTTTTTTCTTGGTACTAATTCTAGCTTTCTCTATCATTACTAGTGAATCAACCCGCCACCGTCGTGATTCCGCAATCAACAAGGACAACAACGATGATAGCAGCGGAGATGACAACGTTATCAGCATTAACAACAACAACAACAACAACGACAACGACAACAACAACAACAACAACAGAAAGATGATGGATATAGGCATATGTATAATTCTGGTCCTTATTTTTCATACAAGGGAAAACGGCTAATTCCGTATTCTGGACCTTCAACACGTAAAAATTTCAATGAAAAAGGTGTTATTAATTAGTAAATGTACTTAATAAAATATTTTATATTCCAAAAATATTATTGAGTGAAGATTTTGTAGATTATTTTAAAAAAATATTATGTGTCTGTTTATTTTGCCCCCTTTCCCCCAACAAAAATAAGTTCCTACATTTGCATTGTATAATATTAGCCTTTTACGTTACTAAAACGCAGTTCTTCTCGCAATCACTAAAGATTAAAATTTTATTTAGACAATTCACTCTATTTTGATTTATTTTAGACAAATAAGTACAAATAAGATTAGAATTTATAAGATTACCCTTAACTTAAACAATCTCTAATAACTTTTGCGAAATTCTAAAAGTACTTTCATATCTAACTTTGTATATATGAGTACGAATGTAAATTGTAACTTTAATTTTGTAAGGTGGTGTTAGTTTTGACGATCAATTTGAGTTACAAACCACCTTGTTAAATGTTGCAAAATGTGAAGTTTGTTAGGAATTTTTATCAGAAACTACCTAATGTAATTAGATTTTGTGAAAACCTACCTAATAAAAAATTGTTGTAATAAACTACCTATTAAATAAAAGATACTCCGTATTATAAAATACTATCTCTATCAGATTTCTACCGTTAACCCCTCAGGTGACTGTTACAAATCCCTTCTGAAAAGAGCAAAATATCAATTTGAATGGATGCAAACTCCTAACCATTTTAATAGATTAAGGGCATGTTCACTTCAGCTTAATTTCAGTTCAATTTAGCTCAGTTCAGTTCAGCTCCAATCAGTTTAGTTTAGTTCAATTCAGCTCTAATCAGTTCAGCTCAACTCCTATTTTCCTTCTCTTATAAAATATTCAATGGAGTTTAGTTCAGTTCAGTTCAGCTCCAATCACTTCAATTCAGTTCAGTTCAGTTCAGTTCAGTAAATGTGAACAGACCATAATTCCACCGCAAATTAAATTATAAAACCCCTAATTGAGGGGTTTTATTGAAAGAACAACCCACATACTTCATGCATGATGTCATCATGACATCCACCCACACGCACATCTTCCATAGTCCTAATTCCTAAACTCCTAAATCATGAGAAAAGTATTAGTAACGCACCATAAAATTAGCTAGTTACAGCTCATGAAAAATCTTGTTTCAACTTCAATTAATTATTTTCAAATTCAATTTAACATAATTTTTATATTTTTTTCAAAATCTTTTATTAGGGGAGAACAGATGACATATGTAGTGGAATATTCCCTCAAATGGGTTAGACCTTTGAGACTTTGAGAAAATGTAGTACAACTGTACAAGCAAAATGTTAGTTTGATGCTTCATTAAATGATTAAAACACCCTTTAGTTGTGAAATGTGATGTTTGTTACCATTAATTTCATCAATTTTTACCAATATACTATACTTTCAACGTGAAGTTCTGCGTTTTTTATGTGCTTCTCTACTACTACCATTCGTTACATGCACTATACTACAAGTTGTACAAATTAATGTACAAAATTAAATGCTCGCTCTTTGCCGTTGTACATGGTACGTAGATAGCTAAACATAATACGTGCAACCTGCGTAACTAGCGCGTGCTAGTTCTTATATACACTCGAGGCTAACTTCATAGCAGACCGTATGTGCATGTAGCCGACTAGCCGTGTAGGCGTATAATTATGCGTATGATAATACGACACTCCATATATGCAATGCATTACCTCTAGTGCATGTCTTGAGTATATGAATAATAGAGATTTTAATAAATTTATTATTAGAGGGTAAAGGGCTAAAGGCGGTGTTTTTCTCATACTCTTAATAAGGAATTTTTCAACTAGAATAATTATAGCAAATAAAAAATTATTTAGATTGGGAATCCAATCAGAGTTTTGACTTAGAAATTCTTTGAATTTTATGTGCAAAGAGAGAGAACCATTTTAGTTTTAATAAAATTTAATAATCTAAGAGTTTATTGAAGGATATAGTGAGAAAATAGTTTTTTTATTCTTTTATTTTTTGAAATAACTAAGAGCTTGTTGCTGAGTTGTGTAAATGCATCATTGTTCTCCAGTACTTCCTCCATTCATTATTAAAAGAGTTTTTCGGCAATAAATTGTTGCGACACATAGATTCTGCTAATCTGGTTAAATACCTCTTAAATGTAATATGTTATCCCCCCCCCCCCCCCCCCCCGCGTGCTTGTATTCGAATTCCTTTTTTGGTGACCCTATTTCTATTTTGATTTCATGTTAAATTACCTTTATAGTCCCACTTTGGATCATCTCAATCAAAAGCTTAAGTTGATGGCCTAGTTGAAGCCCAAAATCGGTTTATATAGTCTATAATGCCCCTCACATGAGAGCTCTTTGAGCTTGAAGTGTGGATTAGTTCGTGTTAAATTATCTTTTTTTTTCATAGCAAAATATTTCATTAATGGCATTCTGGACAAGTTTTGACAAACTGGTGGCAGTCTCTCTCCATGGTTGTCCAGGAGCCGTATGAGGCGGAAGCTCCACGTACGGTTTTGAAGCCGAGCCTGATGGGTGAGGCCAATTCACGTGGCTTAGCCTAGTCTCTGCAAAGCAGCGCCCGAGGCTCCCTCTCCCTCTAATCTAACCCTACACCTCGCTCGCCCAGGCCCGCCTGGGAAACTGTCTGCCTTCCTGTAACCAGATAGACAGCCTGCCAGCTTTAAAAGTCGTACACATCTACAATAGAGATTCGATGTTAACAAATACATAAGATATTGAATCAAATAAAATTTTCCTTCATAAAAACTACGATCGTTGAGTAGATCTTGCAATGTGGAACATCTCCCGCTTATATCGCTGGAAAATACAGCCTTGTTGGAGAGACAATCTAACGATCCTTTGTAGCCGTGAGGATGTTTTTCTTCCGATTCATCTATCAGTATTTGAAAACTTGATAACTTTTTCACCAACGAAATAATTTCACAACAATCCATTAGATCTAATATCATGGATTCAAAACTAAGAAATTCCTCCCCCAAAAGATGAGATAAACCTTGTCTTTCGAAGGAGGTCGAACAGCCCTTGTCTTTCGAAAGAGATTGAAAACCCTTTCTTTCGAAGGAGAAAAGTTACTCCCAAAAGAAGGAAGCATTATAATAAACCTAAAAAAACATTAAAAAAAAAAAAAAAACAATGATTGGGGCTTCCCACCAGTTAAAACCGATAGAAGCCCCCTCAAAAATCAACAATGGAGGCTAGGATTTGGAGAGAGAAAGGAGGAGAGAGAAAAAAGGTTTGTATTTTATGTTAAATCATCTTCATATATTCCCACATTGGATCATCTTAATTAACCAAAAGATTAAGCTGATGGTTCAAGCCCAAAATTGGTTTATATACTCTATTAATCATGCCCCGTCACATGAGAGCTCTTTGAGTTTGAAGTGTGGATGCAGCATGAACCCCTTCATACCTAGCGCGAATTATTCCACTTAAAAGGAGTAATGGATGAGATTTGAACTTGTGACTTTTGTGTCACATTGGCTCTGATACCATGTTAAATGACCTTTTTAACCAAAAGGTTAAGCTAATGATTTAGAGTTTAAAATATGTTTTATATTCAATGAAAAAACATTAAATTGTACAACGAACAAAGTGCATTAAATAGTTTTTTTACTAATGTGATATTCTTTGTAATCTTTTAAACTATTCATCAAATATTACATAGTATACTCATCACTTCTTTATTCATTTGACAGTCTTGACCACCCTTATACCCGGCAAGTTTTTGGGGGGTGAAAGGGGGATATGGTTGATGGTTCTATATATAAATAACTTAGATGTTCCCATCTTGTTCTCATCTTACAACAAAATGTTACTTGGTTTAGTCAAAATATATACAAATATTCTGACATATTAGTCCATCAATTGAGCATGTATAGTAGAAGGTTTAATTTGTTTTATTATTTTTTTTTTTTGGTGAACTTGTTTTATTATTTAAGAACTGACACTAAAAATGAATTTTGCCTAGGTTGAAAAAGTCAATAACTGTCAAAAATTGTGAAAATACAATCGATAACAAATAAACATCACCCAATATATTGTTTCCGGGGCTTGCCCCTTTCTTGCACAAAATATATATATATATATATATATATATATATATATATATATATATATATATATATATATATATATATATATATATATATATATATGTATAAATAAAAATCACCCAATATACAACCTTTGTACTAAAAATAAATAATCCAAGATTGAATGACTTGAGTTTTTTTACTGCTACCATCTTAGCATATTACATTTACATATATTACAATTTAGACATTTATATAACCAAATAAAACTTGGTTTAGTGGAAAAGTTTACATCTGAGATCAAACCTTGCTAGAGTAGCCTGCTAACCTGGGTCGAGACTCGAAAGGACATGTGAGAAATTTTAGTCCGATAGAGCCCTTCTCTTTACTAACCAAACAAATTAGACATGTATAATGATTTGTTGTGAAATATAGATTCTACTAGCTGATTACCTTTTAAATTTATATAATACTAACCTGTTCCTTTACTATGTGCTTGTTTTCCTTATTTAATAACCCAAAATTTTAGGCCTAATTATTCTACATTTATTTCATGCAAAATTACTTTCATTCCCTCACTTTTTACATTTTTCTCAAACCAAAATTTCTCTAATTACCCTTCAAAGTTGATGCATTTGTGTAATTAAATGCATTAAATTGCACAAACCAATAATTGCATCAAATACATTTTCATTATTGTCCAAAATGATTTATTACTTTTTATGTAATTATTCTCAATAATTTTCACACGTAATTTTACACTTTCCCTAATTCTATAAAAAATGAGAAGATTTGACCTAATATTGCTCTATATGTATATAAGAAGATGGGAGAATGACATTAACATAATTGTTCAAATTTTTACAGTACAATTTTCAGTCTTAATAATTTTTTTTTTCTTTTTTTTTGAAATAGTGTACAACCATGATTTATTATCCAAATAACAAGGTTGTGATACTTTTATTCATTCTAATTATTTTTTCTTTAACTAGCTTTGGGAGTGGAGCAAGATTCAAATACCCTATAATTAAACATTCAAATGAAATTCCAAAACCCAAAAATTATTATAATCATCGCAGGTTGGCTCCGCCTTCAGGACCATCAAGAGGACACGACTTACGATGGTGTTTTTACAAAGAATGATGATGCTAATCAAGTTAATCATCGTAACGATAAGTCAATTATTACAATACTACTGTAGTTTTCAGTTTTTTGGTTTTTTATTAATTATATGTCATACAATAAATAAAAATTTAGTCTTATGTGTTGAAATCAAGATTATAAAGAAAATTGACATTAAAAAAGTGAAAACTACTTTTTCTAGTTATTTTTCTTTAATTTTATTGTTATTGTTCTTTTATTTCCTTACCTTCAATCCTTTTTTGTTGCTTAGATGGAATAAATGTGATAAAAATTGGAAATGAGCAAAAGCAAGTAAGCAGCGGTAACTAAATGTAACGAGTTAAGTTGGGTGAAAAACACTGAAAATTGTTAAATACACCCCGTGTATGTGCAAGATTCAATCCAGGGTTTTTTTTCGCTTTTGATGATTAAATGAGCAATAAGCATCCTTAAATTATCATCATAATGAGCCAAAAAAAAAAAAAAAAAAAAAAAAACAAAAACAAAAAATGGCTTGGGTGCACCATGCATCCGGATTTATATAACAACCTTTGGAAAAACATTTTCGGTGAAGTTAATTTTCATTTACGGTAGAAATTTAAATCGGGTTTACACAAGAACCAATGAAAAATGTGCTTGTGTATTTAGCTTCTTGTTTACAATTTGCTCGTATGTAAGATCTAGTTGTTGTTGAATTAAATTTATATGACTTTTAATCAACATTTATCAAAACGTGTATGCTAAATCTTTTGGAAGATGCCCTATTGGACTGGAACACCCAACCTAGATTAGCGAGTAAACCTCCTTGAGAGTGGGGGAGAGGGGGATAAGGTAACTAGGTAAGGTTATCCCTATCCTAGTGAGAATTTGATTCTACAATCTTACAACAGAATTAAATATAATGCTACTTAGGGCCTGTTCTCTTACGTTAAAATTCAGTTCAGTTCAGTTCAGTTCAGCTGAGTTCAGTTCAGTTCAGCTCAATTCAGTTCAGTTCAGTTCAGTTCAGCTCCTAATTTCCTTCTCTTATAAAATATTCATTTCAGTTCAGTTCAGTTCAGTTCAGCTGAGTTCAGTTCAGTTCAGTTCAGCTGAGTTCAGTTCAGTTCAGTTCAGTTCAGTTCAGCTGGGTTCAGTTCAGTTCAATTCAGTTCAGTTCAGCTGAGTTCAGTCAATGAGAACAGACCCTTAGTTTAGTCTGCAAAATATATACAAGTATGCTCACATAGTATTCTATAAATTGAACATGTATTCCAAATGGTTTGGTTTTATTATTTAAGAACTCACACTAAAATAAAACGAATTTTATATAGGTCAAAAAAAGTCATAAATACAAAGAAAAAAAATCAATAACTAACAAATAAAATCGATCATCGCCAATATATAACCTTTGCAAATGTCCGCAATAAGCCTTTGAGCTACAAGGCACGTCTGACCAGTACGGAATACGTTTGCAACCACTAACTTGGTACTAGTGTGGCACCACAAAGGCAATCTACGAGTAGCCGAGTACATAATATGGGGGTTTAAAACCCAATTCTCCTCCTCTCATAATGCCACGTCATATCCACGTGTTCGGCAAAATATAGCTGTGAAGGTAGCTGTAGCTGTGGAGGCGGCTGTTAGCTGTGTAGGCGGTTGTTAGCTGTCAACAAGTTGTTAGCTGTGAAGATAAATAATTTAGATATGAGTGTTCGGTAAAGTAGCGGTTGACTAGCTGTTACGTATAAAAATCAATATTTTATTTTTAAAACTATATATTAAATTTTCAACAGCTACCTCAAAAGGTACCTCTAATTTCAAAAGCTAATCTTTCTAACTTTCCACAAAAGCTACTTCCACCACTAAAAGCTACCCCAACCACTACCTTGCCAAACACTCACATTTTTTGTTAAGTAGTGGTTTGACTTGGTCAAACCACTAAAAGCTACTCAAAAGCTAGCGCCGAACACGCCCTAAAATGCAAGCAAAGTGATTACAATTTCAATTATTCATCAATCAAGCTAAAAAAAAGGGAAGATTTCTCATTTAATGATATTAATGGAAGAATTAGTAAACATGCAATTTTTAGGATTTTACATTTATTTACTGCATATATTTTTTTGACGAAATTTACTGTATATAATTATTTAAAATTGGATGAATGTGGGAGTTCCAAAACCCAAAATCCTTCTTCTCGTCATATCCATAAGAAAGGCAAGTAAAATAATTACATCTTCAATTTCATACAAAAATCAAGCTAAAAAAAGGGAAGATTAAATCTCTCTTCCTGTATTTTTTGAAACCAGATCCCATTTAATGATATAAATGGGGGTTTTCTTGGTCTCTACTAAGTAGAGTCCACTTGGCCTCTACTAACCTACCTTTTTGGAATTATTCAACTAACCTTTTTGTCTTTTTTGTTTGGTTCTGGTTTTAACGCGGATGGTATACCAACAATAGCCAAGTTAAGCTTAGATGGTATTCTTCTTTGATACCTACGAACTCTTAGATGGTATTTCTTTTTGATACCTTCGAACACTTAGATGGTATTTCTTTTTAATACCTTCAGACTCTTAGATGGTACTTTACAATTGATACTATCTAATACCTTTTCAACACCAACGAACACCTTACTGGTACTTACAAACTTATATATAATATTATATCAACTAATTTTTACTTGTTTCTTGATTAATGACTTTTATCGGTACTAGTTATTACAACTCTACTACTTATACATCAAAATAAGTTATTTTAACGGTTTAATAGCCCACCATGCTTCGCAATAATCATTATTTAACTAGAGAGTTTTGACCAATACCTGAACTTAGTTGACAATGGAACCTCCGGCGTTCTGAGCTTCCGGCTTTACCAAGGTAGCTAACCCCAACCCTGTCTTCCTTAGATCAGGCTCAACACAGATCTATTTCGTTTCCTACCTTAGACCGTAATCTCTAACTAAACAATCCTTACTGTGTTTATGATGGGAATATTTAAACAGAAAGATAACTCATTTAATATATAAGGTTCAAGGGGATAACGTTCCCTTCTTGAACTAAACTTTTTATTTAATTTGAAAAGATTACAACACTCATATATTACAACACACACACACACAAACTGAAATCTTAAACAGACATAAGCTGAACTAGAGTTTTCTCTACTTTAAGAGAGATGGAGAACCAATCTGTCTCTTAAGGTGAGTATTTTTTCTCTAGAGGACTCTCTATTATTTTCAGAGTAATTCTCTAGCTAATTCTTCCAACTCTGCCTTCACTTCTTTGCCTAATGCCCTTTATATAGGGGAAGGCTCACAAAGGTCACCGACACTTTCTATGGTTTACAGAAAACCATGACTCAGCAAGTGAATATCGTTCACTGCTTTTTTAAAGATTCTTTAAAACAAATAAAACGTGCTACAACAGTAAAAGTAGAAACATAATTGCTGGAGTGGGCTCATAACTCCATCATGTCTTGTAGGCTGTCTTTGTTGTCCATACTTTCTTCATATTGGACATACATTGGGTTGTCCTCTTCTATACCTAGCTCCATCACATATTTTGCTGTATAGGATTCATCCCATGTGACAAAGATTTCCAATAAGTGCTCTTTTCCTTCTAAGGATAAATATCTTCCAGCTTCAACTTGTTCTAGATAATCATACACTGATTCGCCATGTAATACTCCTTCCTCTAGATAATTCTTTAACCATTCTGGTGCCACTATAGTAGTATTTCCCACATGTATTATGACTGGTGGTTCTTCCTTTAATGCTATGAACTGGTTAAGATACTGAGCAATATAGAAAAATCCATAAGCTCTTGCTTCTGTAGGATCTTTTACTCGTTTCTGTTGGATACAGATTGGATCTTTGAGTTTGCGATGAACGTCTTCAAACATGATCAGGAAATGGGGAGAGCTAATTTTTCCTTCAATCATTTCGATGTTTGCACTTTGTACTTGGACTTGTTCAACTCTTCCTTTGTATCTTGTAGCTTCATAAATTCTCCTAAAGACATACTTTTGGAATTTTGTGAGTTTTTCAAAGAATGTGGTATTACTATCTGGAAATGGAACAATACTATGGACCATCCCGTAATCCCAAGCTCTGTAGTGCTCCGCTACATAAGGTGCCCTCCATTCAGGTGAATGTGGATGAATTGACACAGTACCCACTCTGGAATTGGTTTTGAACATTATTCTACTTCCCCATAAATCATAGACATCATACATCTTGTACGACCTTGATACGACTAGATCATACCAGAACTTAAAATTATTATCTTGTATTTTATTTAGTATAATATCCTGAATATCAGGAATGAGCCTCAGGATTATGATCATTACTTCATACATTAGGAATCTTCGAACCGCTACATGACAACTTTTAATCAAACCATCTCGGGATCTCTTTTTTGATGAAACGATCATGGCCTCCATCAAGGCCCAAGTGGAGGGTGAAACCCGCTCCATTAATTTATCAGTCTCTTCAATAAGAGTTTTTCTCTCTGCCTCCATCGTTTCTATCTGATGGGCAGGAGGTTTTTCCGATGTCTTGTGCTTCTTTGTCATTAGCTAATTCTCTGGTTAAGCTGTCTGCCAAAGAATTCTTTATTCCCTGTATATGTTCAACAGTAAAAGAGAATTGGTTAAGCCATAATTGCCAACGCAGGAGTCTCCCTTGCGCTTGCATATTAGACAAATTCTTTTTAACAAAACCGAGTATGCCTTTGCAATCTGTTCGTATTAAGAACTGTTTAGGGGCTAAGAAGATTAAGAACTTCTCGATCCCTCTAATTACTGCAAGGATTTCCTTTTGCATTGTAGGATAATTTAACTCAGCTTTATTAAAACTTCCACTGCTATATCTGCAAAGTTTTTCTCCTTCTTTTATTTTTAACACAGCGCTCCAGTGCTCATTACTAGCATCTGTTTCAAGGATTAAGTCATCTTCACTAGTAGGTAGTGTTAGTACAGGAAGATCTTTACACATAACTTTTAAATTTTGAACAATTTTAGAATCACAATCCTTCCAGCTCCAAGTTAATTCTTTCTTGAGTTTGTGTTGTAATGGTTTTCTTAGTAGAGCAAGATTTTCTATGAAATCAGAAGCATAAGTTAAACATCCAAGAAATCTTTCTAGTTGTTTTCTATCTTCAATTTTATCAGGGAATTTTTCAATCTTTTCTAGGATATGCTTTTGCAATATTATTTGTCCTGCTTTAATTTCTAATCCTAGAAACTCAATTTCTTATTTAGCATATACACATTTATCTTTTCCAAGGATTATTCCATGTTCAGCACATTTTTGAGTTACGGCTTTAAGATCATTCTTATGCTGTTCTAAATCCTTTGAGAAGATTAAAAATATCATCTATGTAAACCAAACAACAATGATTAAGTTCTCTAAAAATATTATCCATTCTTCTCTGAAATATTTGTGGAGCATTTTTTAATCCAAAAGGCATGACTAACCATTCATAATGCCCTTGAGGAGCACTAAATGCAGTTAATGGAATGCTTTCTTCTTCCATTTTAATTTGCCAATAACCACTCTTACAATCCATTTTAGAAAACCATGTGACTCCTTGTATTCTATTAAATAACACAGCTTTATTGGGAATATAGTAGCCATCAAAAACAGTATTGTCATTTAGTTGTTTATAATTAATGACCATTCTAGCTTTACCTCGTTTTTCTTCTGCATGGTTTCTAACCATGAACGCTGGACTGATATGAGGACTCTTGCTATTCCTAATTAACTTCTTATTCAACAATTCTTTTATTTGCTCATCGAATTCTAATATATCTTGGTAGGTATAAACCATTTGTCTTACTCTGATAATCTTATTAGGATTTGTTAAAGTTATCTTAGCAAATGCTTTATCCCTTTCCCAATGGTCTAAAGGATTTGTTGAATATAATTTTTCACATAACTTTTCTTGTTGCTTATTAATTTGATCTATTAATGATGATTCACACTCAGAAATTCTAAGTGCAACCTCTCGTTGTGTAGGTGTAACCCTATCACCACGCTGGCTGCGCGTAAATTCCATAGTCGGATGGGTATAAGCCTTTGATATTTTTTGCATAGGAACAGAATGACCATTAATAGTAAAGATTATCTGATCAATTGTTTGAGTGCATGGGGAGTATAATCTTTGAAAGTTATTTCCTATTATCATATTATGACTTGGCTGATCAGTAGCCCATAAAACAGGAATAAGACATCGAACTCCTCCAATTTCTATTTTTAAATCTTCAATTATCTCCGTATGCATCATGACACTATTATTAGCGATTCTAACTTGCATAGGATTTTTAGCCTTTTTCCATAAGAATTCTGGAAATAATGATCTTTTTCCAAAACATGTAGAGCAACCACTATCAATATACGCACATAATTTATATTTATTATTATCTTCAATGCATATATCAATTGGAATATAAATGCTATTAGGATTAGTACTGGTTACTTCATTACAAGCTTCCATTTGCATATTAACTTCATCTTCGTATACTGGTTCACTCACAGTTTTAGTCTTATATCCAATTACTTTCCTTTTATCAATAGGATTATTTAAATCTTCATTTAACTCAAAACTAGAACATGATCCCATATCAATGCTATGCCTTGCAGGTTGTTTTAAAGCCTTTTTACTCTCATATTTTTCATTTAGTTTCTTTAGTAAAACTAATATTTCTTCTTCATCTTCTTCTGGCTTCTCATCACATGGTTTCTTTAATTTTATAATCGTAGAGTTTTGTCTACTTAGACTTGGTGTTCTAAAACTCATATTTCTCTGTATCTTAGGTCTCGTAGTTATTCCAATATGGAGTAATCCTGATTCATCAATTAACATTTTACTTGATCTATTACTAACTGCAGGATTCATAAAGAATTCTTCCCAAGTTTTTTTCAATTTCGATTTCGTTAGGATTTACTTTTATAGGTGTAATTTTCTTCTTAGGGCCTCCCCCTTGCTCATACTTCTGAGCATCGACTATTTGTTTTTTAAAAGATGTTTCTATAGTGTTTACCAACTTATAAACCACCTTCCATTTTAATTGTATGGGTCGTGTTCCTTTATGCATTTTTACTCCTTCTGATAGTAGTTTGATAGCTAAAAACTTAGACGCAAATGAGTCTTCTAAGCTCACATAATATCTAGGTTCACATATGTAGCTTACCGTTCCTTGACTTAAATTACATGTGATACCACTGATTATTTGATCATAAAATTCTTGATGTCTAATATCACAAATAAAACTTAAGCACTTAACATCTTTGCCAAAGTCTTGTAAAGGAGTTATGTATACTTGTACTGCACCAATACAGATGTAACTATAATTTCCTTTTTCTTTATGTTTTTTAATACTTTTCCAGTTTATGATGTTAATTTCAGCTGCTTTTTGTTCACAATCTTCGATTACTATACTTCCTTCCATTTCTTCACATACATATTTAGTTCTTGTTTTAAAGAAAGAAGTTTTAAATATTTTATCCTTAGTAATCTGAGGAAAATTCCAGCTTTCTTTGTTTTTCTGGTCTAGGTCATTATCTTCAAATGAATATTCAGCTCTTTTTAATTGACCTATAGTCATTTTGCTTTTATCCTCATCATTGTCATCTGATTCTGAGTTTTCTACTTCTTCTCCTTCCATCATATTATTTATTTCTTCGTAATTTTCATCTTCAAACTCACTGTCTTTAGGTTCTTCATTATACTCATTTTCTTCTTCTATTATTTCTACTATTCCTTTATTATTACTTAAAGCCAATTCTAAAGCCTCGTCTTCTGGTATTTCTATGTAATCCCAACTACCTAAGGCTTCCATTAATTTACGATTAGCTTTCTTACATTCATTAGCATAATGTCCTAATTCTCCACAAGACCAACACTTGCATGTTTTCTTTTTCTCAGGACAATATGTTGCTTTTCTGAAAAACCTACTTGGTTTTCTATATTTATGTTTATAGTACTTCTTTTTATAGGTTTCTCCTCTTGATATGTCAAATTTATTTTTCTTATATTTCCTTCTCTTATTATAGTTTTTTCTTTCACATCCATAGTTATTTGGGAAATCCCAGCAAGTGAGAAATTGTCTCTTCATTTGTTGAGTTCCTGCAACTTCTCTACATTTCTTTTCAATCCATTTTCTTAAAAAGGCAATTATATTTCCTAGGGTATCCCTAGCTAAAAATTTTTCTTTCCATTCATGATATTTTTCACTAATTTCTTCATTAAGGGGACTTGGTAATTTATCATAGAACATTCCAAGATTTGTCTCGTTTTCTCCAATTTTATAATAATATGTCTTAAACTCCATAATGTAACTCTCAACATATTTCATATTACAGATGGACAAATTACTTAACTTTCTTTGATATTCTATTCGTTTTTCATTAGGATCAGCTCTTGGACCAATGAACTTTACCTCAATGTATTGACATAACTGCCTAAACATTCTAGTAGGAGATTCACTAGTTCTTAATGTAGCTTTGACTTCTTCATCTATACCATCATACCAATCTTCTACACAACCATAAAAACTATGTTCGATATAATTTAAGAAATTCTCAGAAGTCCAGTCAGTGTTTAGGTTGAGTACACTACTCATGCTCTTCTTCCACTGATCTAATACATTTTGTCTATCTCTTACTCCGTCTAACTTAAGCTTATATCCAGTTTGACTTATGGGTTCAAGAGTTACTTCTTCTTGTTTAGGAATTTGGTTTGGCATAACCTTGACACTAAACCGGGTAGTTTTCCCTGGTATGTATCTTGGTCGTGTGCAACTTCCTTCTCCTTGATATCTAGGTCTTTGGATAACATTATTTACGTTAATGTTTTCATCAATAATTTCTTCTCCCACATCATTATTATCCATTATTCTTTTACCTAGTTTATTTTCAGTCTTTTGTTGGACTACTTCTATGGGTAGAAAATCCAGATCATTTAATTTCATTAATCCCATTTGTTGATATAGGTCTTCTTCTAAAGTAACATAATTATTTTCTTCTATAGAAGAAATCCCTTTTTTAGAAATTAAATTCATGATTTCGTTAAGCTTATTAGGGTCTTCTTCCTTATCGAATAAGACTTGTAATTCTTCAAGTGTTTTCTCCTGAAGATGATGGCTCATTTTTAGTCTCTTGGTTCTTTTCTTGATTACTAATAGGTCTTTTAGGAAGTGATACAGTGAACTTCTTATTTTTATCCAGATTTTGAAAAGGATATTTATATTTATATGGAACAATCTTTTCCTTACTAGGTGATACTTCTTTGTTAAACTGATGCCTAACCTCGTTTGTCAAAGCAAGTTGTACTTGTTTAACTTGTTCTTTTAGCTCACTTAAATTTTTATTAATCTCTGATGTTTCTGTTGATAGCTTATGCTCACTGCTCATGCAACGACAATGTACTCTACCAACTTCTACTTTAAGCTCACCAATTTGATCTACAATATAATTAAGGACTGGGCCAAGATTATTAGAATTTTCTGGAATATGATAGTAATGCTTAAAATCAGGCTTTTTACACTCAGTAGATGGTCTAGTATTCTCCAGTTTTACTAATTTTAGCTTTTAATAGTATGGCTCTGATACCAATCGAACGCAGCTAGATATCAACAAAGTTTTAATTAGGATACCAACTATAAAGCTAATAATACCAACAATAATGTTTGTTTAATATGATACCAACCGTAGTACTATGATGATACCAACAAGTTATAGGATGGTATTTCGATACTACTCAGGATGGTATTGTTCTATATATATATCGTTGGTACTCACAGATAAGGTTTTTTTTTTTTTGTTGTCTTTTTATCTTTTTGTTAAATTACGAAAATACCCTTAGTTGAGTCCACTTGGTCTATAACTAGTTGAGGCCTAGAATTTCTCATATAAATGGAAGAATTAGTTTCTTTCTTTCTAAACTAAAAGAAACTAATTCATGCCATGTTTAAGATTTTATATTTATTACTCTCTTCGTCCCTTAATACAATGCCTCTAGTAGTGTATATATATATATATATATATATATATATATATATATATATATATATATATATATATATATATATATATATATATATATATATATATATATATATATATATATATATATATATATATATATATATATATATATATATATATATATACACTACTAGAAAACAGTCGAATAACGACGGAAATTTTCCGTCGGAAACACCTTAATTTCCGTCGGAAAACTGTTTTCCGACGGAATTCCGTCGGAACTGGTTGTCGCAATACACCTTGTCGCAAAAAGGGCCTTTTCCGACAGAATTTCCGTCGGAAACATGTTTTCCGACGGAATTCTGTCCGCCGGAAGTGAATTTTAGGTTCGGGAAAGTCCGTCGGAAATTTCCGACGGATATTATTCCGCCGGAAAATTCCAACGGAAATTCCGTCGGAAAATTCAATTAAAAAAACAAAAAAAAAACTGCACCCCAACCAGAACCACTAGCCCCCACCCCAGAACCACCATCCCCCACCCCAGAACTACCAGCCCATTCTTATCCCACCACCACCAACACTACCACTCCAATAATGAACCCCAAAAAATGAAAATAAATCCCGAAAACACCAAAAAAACGAAAATTAAACACTGAAAAACGAAAATTAAACCCAATGAAATGAAAATCAACCCCAACGAAATGAAATCTACCCCCAAAAAATCGAAAATTAACACCACAAAACGAAAATTAGCCCAAAAATCTTAAAATAACAACGAAATCGAAAAAATCCACACAATTATCTAATAAAATTCATAAATTAACATAATGTTTCGGGGATTTTTGTGATAACCCGAAAGGGGGGTATGGATTCCCGCGGGAGACAGATCCGGGATGCAACACTCGTACGGCCCGAACACCTGCAAAACAACGGAACTCCGGTTTACCGGAGATCCGCCTCCGACGATCAAGTTAGTGACCGGAAAACGTAATTTTAGAGAGAGAAAGTAGAGAGAAGTGAGAGCATATTTTGGGCATTGTGCCTTTTTGAATTGTGTGTGTGTGTCCCTTCCATCATGAAATGATGGGGTATTTATAGGGAAGAGGGATTATACCTCTCGAAAATGAATTTATAACTTCTTTGAATTCGACATTTTGTCTAGTTCAATTAAAAAAGGTTTGATTAACTTGGAAAATTTTTATACCTTGGCCGGTATGATATTTTCTAAGTTAATCAATCATAATAATGATTGCCCTTGAACTAGACAAATGTCGATCATTATGCTTTTAAGCCTCACTTTGATTTGTCTTGCGACTAATGGGTTACTTAAAGTACCTTTCTTACAAGGTTTGATTAGCTCTTAAGCTTTTTCAACTCCTCTTATTCATGAGGTTTGCCCTATTTGGTCTATCCTTTTTAAGGATTATTTTTGGACCTAGGCATAGACATTTTTTCTTTAATGGCCAATTAGGCTTAGATACCTCTTTTGTATTCATTCGGCATATAGTCTAGAGGCTTTCAATTAACTTAGACTAGGAAATGCCGAGAAACATTTAACACTTGCCGAGGGGCTTTGCCTCGTGTCTGTGCCGATTTAGATATAGCATTTGCCGAGATTCTTAGTCTCGTCGTTATGGAGGGATGGATTTTCCTTTATCTTTTCTAGGCGTCCAACGACTTTTTAGTTGTTTGGACTAACCTTTGAGAGGGTCAATTCTCAATAACTTCCAAGTCATATTAACAAGAAGTTTCGTCCCATGCCCTTGTCATTTATGACTCAATTGGGCTCGGACTTAGTTGGGGCGAAAAGATGACCATCTGTTACTTCTTGCCCTTGCCTTCAGAATTCAATTTTGGCGCACAGGCTTAGAATTCCTATATTTTGGAGTACCTTTGAGATTTCTATTCGACATTTCTGCCACCTAGAATCTTTGTACTTTGAGAGTTTAAGCTATACAATGTGTTTTGCCGAGCAAATTTTCAGAATTATGCTCGGTGTTATACCATCGTATTGGAAATTATACTTGGCAATATTGCCATGTGTATCTTCCATCTTGGATTTCTCCTTGCAGTGGAGCTTGGCATTTGTGCCATTTTACTCTTTTATATGGTAAGTCTTACTCAGACTTAGAAGGGTGCTGTGTGAACAGCTCAGCCTCTTCTAGAGTTTTCTATACTTGTTCAGATGAAGGAGCCATTCAATGTACACTCGGACCATATAAAGATCTTTACATTGCCCTATTAAGGGAGGCTTATCTGAAGGTATTAATACATTTATTGGGCCAAAGCCTTATACTAAGGGACGTTTGTCCTTAATTTAATGAAGTGGCTACTCAATAGGGAACGTTTGGACCTTAGTCTTTCCTTATTGCCCCAATGGGGTGGCTTGTCTTTAAAAGACTTGAATAAAATGTGACGGCTTAGCATTTGGTATAGTGATTAGGCTGTTAAAAAACTAGAAGGAGCTGCCCTATCTTATTTTGATAGGCTTTCTTCTTTTTTCAATTATGAACTTGATTATATTGTAACGATACCCGACCTTGAAGCTATCTTGTGAGCAATGAATGCTTACATAGAGGGTCGAACACTAAGTAGGCATCTTGAATTCATGGAGGGCCTACTCGGCCTAATTGCATTAGGCTTTAGAAATTTGTTGCCGCTTGCGGTCTTTAGTAATAAGTCGAGGCTTGATTGTCTTCGTCCACTTGGCTGCTCACAAGTGCCGTTCATTTTTCTAAAGGAAGGTTGTTTGGTCATTAGTTGGTCGGCACTTTGACTCTTCCAACTTGTCTTCCCAAAAGAGGATTATTTTTTGCTCAAGCTAGGCCTTTTGGCTCATGCATCGGCCAGCTCGATTAGTTGTTTTGCTATCATTTGCGTACCCCCATCCATTAGGACTTTATGCTTGGTTAGCCTCATGTTCGTTTGATTATTTTCGGTCAGGCCTGATCTTGGTGCTCAATTTCACTTTGTTGCTGGACGACTCTCTAGAGGCCCAACTTCAGATATTGCATGTCTTCATACGGCAAGCTACGTGATTTGGCTAGGACTTTAATGCCTTGCCCTTGATTGATGTTGCTAGATACTAAGTCTGGGTGACTCTTTTGATGCTCCTTGTACAAGCCTTGGGACTCTACATTTGGAAACTTGGCATGTGCTGCCTAGCCCCTACTCATTCTTCAACAATCGGCTGCCTGCAACTTGGTTGGGTGCTGGCCGCTTACCCCCTGCCCTTGTTAAAGGCTCTCTTGCTTATCATGGGTCGTTATTCGACCATCTTCAGCAATACCACTTGGACAAAGCCTAGCTTGAATACTTTGATTTTATATTCAACTCTTGAATGTCAAGCCCATTATCATAGTCGACACTTCACCAAGTTCAGATGTGAATGTTGCTTCTACCCCGGTATTGAACTGTTTGTGCTGATTAACTCCCTTTAAAAAGTCCACCTAGAAATGAGAAGGAGGTTCCTTTGCTTAATAGTAGCTCGGTCTCCTAGCTTGGCAAGACAACGTCCGCCTAAAAATGAGAAGGTGCTCCATTGCTCAATAGCAGCTCGGCCACCATCTAACTTCATTTGGCACATTGGCCAATTCATTCCGTGTTCGCCTCAAAGTGGTTAGGATATTGTTTGCTCAATAGCAACTTGGACGCCTAATCCATGACCGATTAAGAGTCTGTCCGCCTGAAATAGCAAAGGAGGTCCCTTGCTCAATAGCAACTCAGACACCTATCCATGGCTGACTTTCAACATGTCCGCCTGAAATTGGAAAGAAGGTCCCTTGCTCAATAGCAACTCGGACACCTATCCATAGCTGACTTTCAACATGTCCGCCTGAAATTGGTTAGGAGGTCCCTTGCTCAATAGCAACTCAGACACCTATCCATGGCTGACTTTCAACATGTCCGCCTGAAATTGGAAAGAAGGTCCCTTGCTCAATAGCAACTCGGACACCTATCCATAGCTGACTTTCAACATGTCCGCCTGAAATTGGTTAGGAGGTCCCTTGCTCAATAACGACTCGGACACCTATCCATGGCTGACTTTCAACATGTCCGCCTGAAATTGGTTAGGAGGTCCGTTGCTAAGTAGCAATTCGGACACTTATCCATGCCAGACCATCCGTTCACTCGGCCAGGAAGCTCGGACAGTAAACAATTTTTTTTTTTTTTTTTTTTTTTTTTTTTTTTTTTTTTTTTTTGAAAATCAATCATAATAATGATCAATCAATATTAGTACAACTAGGCATACAAGTGTTTGCTGATTTTCTTCTTATATATTTCACTTGGTCAATAAGCTCCATCAAGTTGATGGCCGCATGAAATTCGAAACATGGACCCTTCCTCAATAGCAACTCGGCCAAGCGTGTGTCCTCCTAAAAGTGATTAGGTGGTTCCTTGCTCGAAGGATGGTTGGACGCCTTGAGTTGGCCGTATGAAATTAGGAACATGGGCTCTTGCTCTATAGCAAGTCGGACACCAACCTCGGCTTCCGTCCGACCATGTATGCTTTCAGGGGCAAGGTTTCCCATCTCACTCGGCCAGGAAGCTTGGACACATTGCTGGCCGTGTGAATTTCGGAACAAGGCCTCTTGCCCAACAGCAACTCGGCCAGGTTGTTGGCCGTATGGAAGCAGGGACTTGGTGGTTTGCGTGATGGGCTACTCGTACACCCTGCCCCATGCTGGCCGACTATCTATACTAGGAGGGGTGTCGTTTGCCATTTAGCTCGGCATATACTCAACTCGGCCAAGCTTCTGTCCGCATAAAAGTAAAGAGATGGTGGTCCTTTGATATGCAACTCGGCCACCACTCAATTTTTTATCTTTTTTGTCTTGAAAAAATGTTTGAAGGCCATTTTCGGGCCCTAAATGAACCCGGATGGCTAAAAAAGCCTGTCAATCACAGCACAGCTGTGTGTTTGACTTATTGGCCCGTTTCCATTTCCGAAAAGGTATTTTATGAAGCGTTCTGACACCGTGAGCCCGACTAGTAGAAATCATTTCCCTTATTTTAGACGATTTCCTTCGTCGTCAAGTACTTCAGGGACGAGCTTCTACCTTAGCTGTCCGACTGAAATTCATTACATTATCCCTTACTCAAAAGCAAGTCGGACACCCAACTTGGCTCCCGTCCGACCACCTATTCTTGCGAGGACCATCTTCAAGCTTTTACTCGGCCTCTTGGGTAGCTTGGACAGGTTGCTTGGCCGCATCAAAGTGCAAGGGAGGTTCCTTGCTAACAGGCAGGTCGGACACTTATCAAAGTGCTTGGCCGACCTGCTATGCATGGGAAGGCATGCTTTCCTTTTTCACTCGGACAGGGTATTCGGACAAGCAGTTGGCCGCGCGAAATAGGAGACATGGTGCTTCTTTATAAGGCAGGTCGGACACTCTTTGATTGCTTGCTGCTCGGACAAGCTTGCTGCTCGGCCAGGCTGATTGGTTGCAGTCGGCTGTTCATTAGCTTAGCTAGGTAACTCGGTCAGGCTGCTCATTTGTTTGGCCGAGTTCCTATGCTTGCAAGGGTGAGGTTACCTATTTCATTCGTCCAGCTCAATTCGGCCACTCCATGGATGCCTTCGGCCGCTTAAAACCTGGAACAGGGAGCTTTGCATGATGGCAACTCGGCCTTCTCCCGGCTCTACCACCTTGCCGCCTAGAAGTATATAGCCGCATAGGTGGTTCTTCACTCAAAGGCAGGTCAGACGCTGAGATGGCCGACCATCTATGCTCGTGAAAGCGTGCTTTTGGATCTCACTCGGCTACCCAGCCTTGGACGTATCAATTTAAGAACAATAAGCTTTGCGTGGGGGCAACTCAGCCAGGTTGTAGCTCATCAATTCATGCCGCTTCGCTGCCTCTTGGCCGTGTAGTTATTCTCACAAGGGTGGAGCTGTGCAATCGGCCTGCCCTTGGCCGTATTGAACTAAGAACATGGGGCTTCAAGTGAAGGGCTGCCGAGCTGCTATGTTCATGAAGGTGTGCTTCGATAATTTGATCGGCAGTAAGAGCTTTCACGAGTGACATTAACTAGCATGCCACATGTATTTCATACATATGTAATGTACTTCGTGAGTATGCTGCTATCAAAAGAGGCATTGTATTAAGGGGCGGAGGGAGTAATAATTATATAGTAATTGCTTAAAACTCCAAAATAATTTTTTTTTAGAGATAATACTCCAAAATAATCATTATAGAATAATGGTTGTAGCTAGGGACTTGCTTGCAATTTATAAAATTCCCTAGCTATTAGCTTGGTCAAGCAAATTAGCTTAGCTAAGCTAATTTGCTTAAGAAATAAACTTGCCAAAAAGATAGGTTGATCCATTAATATAATTAAATGCAAAAAGCAAATTTACAAATTGAGGCACTATTAAATCACAAGCTACTAGCTAACCATTGGAGCACAAATTAGCTACAAAAAAGATTAGCTTATAATCTTATGTGGCATAACAAGCTAATTTGTTAATTAGCTTACCATTGGAGTTACTCTAATAAATATAACCTATTAGATAGATGATAAATAATATAATTATCATTTTGTAATTACTAGTACTCATGATAGATGAATACTTAAACATAATAATGTCCTTTAAAATCCTTTTGCATCATAACAATAAACATTCAACAATGTAACAACTAATATTATCAATATTACCAAATGCATATATATATACAACGAAGCCACTGGACAAACAGCTTTGAGCATATAGAGAAATGAATATTTGAGAGAAACGAATATTTTATGAGAGAAGGAAACTAGGAGCTGAACTGAATTGAGATATAATGAATATTTTATGAGAGAAATTGGGAGCTGAATTGAACTGATTGGAGCTGAACTCAACTGAACTAAAATTAAGTAAATGTGAACAGACCCCAATACATTCCATGTTTATATTAAGATTCTATTTTTATTACTATATTTAATTTTTGTAGAGGGTTAATCAAATCAGAAAAGTAATAATATTTGGAAAGATTATTGACATCATTATTCAAATAAAATAAGTATAAAGATAATTTTTATTTTATAAGACTCTTATGATACAGGAGCATTGTAGCTTTTCCATTAAATTAACATTGCCATTTTTCTCATTTTCAAAAGCTTATCAACTCCATTCTTGCAATGTTGTATCCTACAATAACTGAATAACCATACAAATTAAATAAGCCTTTCATCTTTGATTATCTTATTATGGCTCATACTGAAAACATAAATTTTACTCTTACATAATACAAAAATTTTGTATACATCCGATGTACAGTAATCGGGGTTATTACTTTTATTGAATGTAGGGTAACTTTTATACTTTTTGGGTAACTTTTATTAATAAAGCATAAGTACCTTTTATTTATATCATGGTAACTTTTATATATTGGGTAACTTTCGCTCATTAAAGGGTAACTTTTGATGATGATTTTAAGGTAATTTTGTAGTGGATGTACAATATTTTATTGTACGTCCGATTTTTTAAAATGTTTGTGTATATTAAAATACTAAAATTTTACTTAAATAATACTCCCTCCATTTCACTTTGTTAATCCCTTTTGGAATTGATCACTTAAAATAAGACAAGGAGGAATCGTAGTAATTTGGAATTTGATTACATATGTGTAATAAATGCTGTTTTTTTCCTGTTATATTTGTTTTATTTATGGGAATTGGTTGTAATTAAGCCTATAATAAATCTTAACCATATGGCAATAGGAGGAGTAGCCCTTAGCATTATAAAATGTTTAACTCTCTCTTCTTTAACCAATGTAGGACACTTACATGTGGTGATACTTGGGAGGTTTATTCTTCAACAGATTGGAAGAATTTGCCATGTCAGCAATCCATTAGCAAATATATTAACCAATTAAAATCAATTGACTCTTTAAACACCAAATTAGATTACTTATTGACATACTAGGTTAGTTTCCGTGCCATGCACAATAATAATTTCCAATAATCATTATTAAACTATCTTATAATTATTTTTTTATAAACAAAAAAAATTAAATTTTAAAAACATAGTTGACAAATTTGGATCAAAATGAATGATTGTAAAAGATATGTTAGATATAAAATGAAGTAGAAACTAATCAAAGTCATGTTAAATTTTTTTTATATAGCTATATAAATATTTGTGTTAAACTTTCTCAAAAAAATAAAAATAAAAAAATATTTGTGTTAAAGATATGTCAAATCTTTTTTATTTTAAGCTATATAAAAATTTGATATATCTTTAACACAAATACTTCACTTTCTCTAAGCTAATTAAGTAATTATATTGTAGCTAGCAATACATAATCATATACTACCTCCGTTTTTTAGTAGTTAACACGTTTTGACTTTAGCACTATTCACACACCTCCCTTTGACCATGTTTTGTGATTAATATGCGAGGAAAAATATAGTCAAGTGGGATCTTGTTAGCTTCGTCACAATGTATATATTCATAATATCAACTTTTTTTAATTTTTTCTTATCGGTAATTAAAGATATTAACGATTTAATTTATGCATTGGCAAATGTGATTAAAGAAACGTGTCAACTAAAAAGAAACAGAGGATGGAGAACTATACAACACCTAATTGCTTAGTTTTTTACCAAAATGGAGTAAACTATAAAGTTAAGTATGATAATTAAATAAAAAAAAGTATAGCAATTGATACAATCAAGATGATATGATACTAAGTAAATCATATCTTGAAGATGCATACAATAATATAAAAATCTCATTTGTTAACTTATTCAAGAGAATATATTTCAAAAGAGTTATTAATGTAGTATGAGTAATTGCCATTTTTCATTCAGATTTTCAAAGCATGATATTTGTATGTGAGTCAACTATAAGTCTATAACATTACATGCTATTCATATGATATACTCCGTATCAAATAACGTGGATCTTCTAGAATAATACTCGTACAGCGTAAGTAAGTATATTGCTATATTTACATTTTTGTTTTTTTTTTTGGAAGGATATATCAATATTTACCAGTGTTGCTTTTTTTTGGAAATATATATTAAATCTTTTACAATATTGAATAAGTAATATATTGCTATAATTATATGCAAAATATCTGTTTATTAAATACAATTTGATCTTTTAAAAAAAATAAAGACACACCAAGAGGTGACACGTGTCATTGCTGGTGTGTCATTTAGTATTATTGTTATTGATTGATTATAAAAATAATTCACCCTATAATAATGTTAGGAATTTATTCCATATGTGTATTTCATTTTGAAATGCCTAAAATAATTAATGGGAGGGAGTAAAATACATAGTTTGGTAGTTATTTCTTTAATATTATTCATGTAATAAAATGTTGGTATATTTCAAATTATGATTGTATTTTATTTAAATTTCTTTTTTTATTTATATATATAAAAAAAGGGTTTCTTAGCTATATGTTATACTTATAAAGACTTGTGCATAAAGGTGGGCATCGTGCCGTGTTGAGCCACCACGGGCCGTGCCTGGCTGTGTCTCTGGGGTGGCTCGTGTAGTACC
Source organism: Chenopodium album (assembly GCF_948465745.1). Taxonomy (NCBI): domain Eukaryota; kingdom Viridiplantae; phylum Streptophyta; class Magnoliopsida; order Caryophyllales; family Amaranthaceae; genus Chenopodium; species Chenopodium album. The sequence goes on from NC_137855.1 coordinate 9,052,493, forward strand.
GTGCCTGCCGTGTTGTGCCAATTTTTGGCACACCCCAGCCATGGCTTAGTTGGTCGTGCCGGGCAGCGAGCTACCATGGTTTTTTTTATTTATTTATTAATTTTTTTTAAAAAAAATGTATATATTATTAAAAAAATATCGATATATATATATATATATATATATATATATATATATATATATATATATATATATATATATATATATATATATATATATATATATATATATATATATATATATATTTTTAAACAACTTTAAAATGAGTTTATATAGATAATTTTATTAAATTATGTTAATGTTTTTGTATTATTATAGTACTCCGTATTATTTAGCAAAAATCAACAATGCAAATAATTAAAAACAACAACTTCGTATTATTTGGCTAATTCCAACGACTATATTGGCACGGGATGTGTCGTGCCGGTGTGCCGTTCCATGGGCCGACAATTATGCCGCCCACCGTGCCCGTGCCAATTTTCAACATTTGTGTTCATGACACGGCCCATGGCCCATGAGCAAAAACTAGTCTTTATTTATTCAAAATTATTCTCTCTCTTTTTTTTTAATAAGGAGAAAGACCCTGATCGACTGTATTTCAACCCTCATGGTTTTTTTGATCCGATATTTGCAGGTCAGACATTTTGAAAGTGAGGGAGAAGGGTAAAGGATCCCCACCTTCAAAATATATCTAGTGGGGATTGAACCAACAACCTCAAGGTTGAAAGGTGACAATTCTTACCACTAGACCAAGTAGCTTGGTTTCTTTCTATTTAGGGCCTGTTTTCATACGTTGAAATTCAGTTAAGCTCAGTTCAATTCAGCTCCTAATTTCCTTCTCTTATAAAATATTCAGTTCAGTTCAGTTTAACTCAGCTCAGTTCAGCTGAGTTCAGTCAATGAGAACAGGCCCTTACATTGATGAGTTGCTCCCTCTATTTTTAAGTATTTGTTTGACTGTATCTTGTTAATTGAAAATAAGTTGAGAAAAAGTTCTTTTCCATGTGTGGTCAATGATCCATGAACTTTGCTTTTATTAGTCCATGATTTATGTACTTTGCTCTCTTCACCATTTTACTTCTGTGAATATATATTTAGATCCGTGTGGTTTAAATAGCTTCTCGCTTCATATATCCTCCCTCTCTCCTCGGTTTCTCCCTATATTTTTAGATGAGAAGAAGAACAAGAACAACCAAAAAATAAAATAAAATAAAAAGCTCCGTAGAATTATTCCTCACTGTTTCATGTAAGCAAGATCTTCTGACTTGTGTTATTTTAGTTACTTGTATGTATGTCAGTTATCAAGTGTTCATGAATCAAGCAAGCACTGATGCCACTCCTTTGTTCAGCACTTCAGCTACATAAGCTAGCTTATGCAGCAGCATCCCTTCCCTCTGAACTAGCTGATGCCGTATTCTCCCAGCTCTCCAGCACACGATTTGTGTCTCGAACATAAAGCATACACATGGCTAGATCATAGAGTAATCGTAAGATCTCCTTATAATTTATAACATCTGTATTGGATGATCTTAAAGTACTTCTGAGGGTTTACCTCAGATAAATGGCAGGTGCAGTGGTAAAGACAGTTCTTAATGATCATGACAGTCAGGATCTCATCTAATATACGAAGTACAAGCTTTTTACATTAGAGAGACATAAAAGAACTACATTAGAGAGACATAAAAGAACTGAGATTCAAGCAACATAACTTCTGAATTTTATTGGGATTAAATTCAACAAGACTTTCAAAACTACTGAGGATTGTTTAGCATATACCTAACAGAGTAACAGCATTTAGTTCACCCCATTCCATTAAGAGAAGTAGCAAAAAAGAGCAAGATAAAGCATACAATTTGATCAATAATCAAAGCTCAGTGGTGTATAGTTGTATACTGCATCTCGTAAGCATCTGTCAGCATGCATTTTAAAACGCTTTCTTCTCATAGGACACCAGGCCATGGACTCCACCTTCAGCTTGTGCTGCACCAGTTCGAGCCTATCAAGAGGACCATTCAAACACTTCAGATCACATGAGCATAAAGATCTTTTAGAGCACATCTCTATACGAAATTTAAGATTACACACACGACAAGCGGTAAATCAATAAAGCCATACCTCCAGTCTTAATACTTCAGATCTCAATAGATCATGGGCAGACTGAAGTGACGAGGCACCAAGATCCTGGAAACCTTGTTTAACTGCATGCATTGCATATGGCACAAAATTTAGAATAGAGCCCTTGTCTGCAACAGCTCCAACAACACCCTGTGCAATTTTAAGCTTAGACTTGTCCCCGAGATACCGTTGATCACTTCCTTTTGCCATTGCTTCCAAAGAACCCATGCCTCGATATTTCTTAAGACGGCGACCATCCTAACACAAAATATCACCCAAAATTTATCAAATACTTCACTAGAGGAAACGCTGCCCCCCAAGCCTCTAGCCACAATATTAGTACAAGAATACATGGACAATACATGAAAAGCCTAGAGTAAATAAGGAATCAATGTTTTAGCATATATTTGCGAACTAATTACTGATCAAGTGATTATGAGGGATAGTTAAGTATTTAACAGGACATACCTGAACTACATAAGCACCAGGAGCCTCAGTGCTACCAGCTAGATAGCTGCCCATCATCACAGTAGAAGCCCCAAGAACCAGGGCCTTAACAATGTGTCCGGAGTTTGATATGCCTCCATCAGCAATGACAGGGATACCACTTTGTGAAGCAATAGAAGAAACTTTGTATACAGCAGTAGCCTAAGTATACAAGAAAGATTTTGTTAGTATTATAGTTTCTTGAAAGTACAAAATTAACAAGTGAAGCAACATTAAGAATTTCAAGACTCAATTTTATGTAAGCACTTAGGCTCAGACAAAAAGTAATTTTACGCAAAACGAAACGAACCACTGTGTAGCTTTATAGTAAGGCAACAGAGTGCTGATACAAACAATGACTGCCTCCTGAGCTTAATCGTCATTTCTACCATGGGCCAAAATGTAACAGAGTAATATTGTTAATTGTCTTCTCTCACACAGATATGTTATAATGTTGCATCCCTATATAATGTTACATCAATTTACAAATACCACCTAAGCTATGATGTTGCATCCCTTTATACCCTGAGAAGCTGCTGATTATAGGTAATTATAAGTTATAACAGGCAGATATATCCCTCCCTATTCTATATTTGATTCAAAATTAATGGATGTAATAAGCGGAAAAAAAAAATAGAACATTGACAACATGATAATGAAGCTACTACAGCAATTTATTGCACACATTTAAAACATAGTTTCAAAAGGACCAAAGAGTACCTGTCCTCTGCCCACGGCACAAACCTCCTGAGTTGTACAAATCGACCCCGATCCCATGCCAACTCTCAGCCCATCAACTCCGGCTTTAATCAAATTTTGAGCCTGGTACATAGTCACCACATTCCCTCCAATAACATCCAATCCTGGGTATGTTTTCTTTATATACTTAATCATATCCAGCTGATATATAGAATTCCCTTGAGAACTATCCAACACCACTGCATCAACCCCACCCTTAACCAAATACTCCAACCTCTCTTTATCTGATTCTCTAGTCCCTATTGCAGCTCCCACCAAGAAATCCCCATTAGGAGTTAACGACGGCAAACCTCTCATCGGATACTCCTGAAACCCCTCTATATCCTCCAATGTCATCACATCAACAACTTCCCCATCAGTATCTCTCACAGTTGGCACCAATTTAACCCCTTTATCTCCCAAAAACCCAGCAATTTGATCCAAATGATAGCTGCTTGGCACTGAATAATCCAATTTCGACATATAATCACAAACCCTACCATCCTTATTCTTCAAATTCACCCAATCAGACTTCAACACATACCCCAAAACCCTCGATTTTCTGCTCCCCGTCTCAGTAACCAAAATCACAGTTCCATACCCAAAATCACTCAATTCAATCACATCAGACGGGGATTTAACCTCAAAATTCGAAACAAAAGGGATTCGCCGCGACTTGGCAGACTCAAGTAGAGCAAATTGCTCAGAGGGTGTGTTATTGGAATGTAAAATACCAATCCCACCAAGATAAGCCATAGCTACTGCCATGTAAGACTCAGTAACAGTATCCATTGGAGATGAAACACAAGGAATTGATAAAGAAATGTTCTTGGTAAACTTGGTATTAAGCTGAACTGAATCAGTTGCAAAATCAATATAACCGGGTAGAAAGATAACATCATCATAAGTATATGAATACCCTTGATTAAAAAGCTTTACTGCTGGAAAACCATCTTCAAGAATTAGGTTTTGGGGTGTTCCTGCCATTGCTGCTTCAACAATTCTGGGTTTAAGGTTTAGGGTTTAAGGGAAATACAATCAACAACAATTGAAACAAATTAGCAATTAACAAAGTAAAGTTCACAAAACAATTAAATTGTAACTACCCAGATGAAAAATTAAACACCCAGTTGGAATTTTTAACGTTTAAGGGAAGTAAAATCAACAAGAATTGAAACAAATTAGCATAGCAAAATGAAAAAAGCAATAAGAAATTAAAAGTATACCTCAGATAAATGGGTTGCTGGTTTTGTCTTCGGTAGATACGAGCAACGCTCCAGTTATTGAACTTGCTGAGAACGGAAGCACTGATGCTCAAATGCTCATGAAACTGGCCAAGTGCCTTTTTATAGAATTGATGATGAATGTCTTTTGACCTATGTTCCGCTATGGCCATTATTTTAATTAGGTGCTAAGCTGGCCCGATCCGATAACCCACCTTGAAAATAGCGGATTTGGAATGAGCTAAATGGGTCGATATGAATTGACCTAAAGTTATATGGGTTAAGATTTAGATTTTCATCCCAAAAGTAACACACGTAATCAGAAATAATAAATGAGAAAATTATTAGGTAAGGTCATTAGTTTGCTTTACCGTCATTATTTTTCTAAAAAAAAAAAAATCTATCATATTGCAATTAGGTCGGAACTCGCCGCCCCTTCCCTGAAAACCTTCCACCACCCACACAAAACCCTAGAAAACCCTAGAGGCTAGGGTTTTGAGGGTGGAAGGAGGGTCGGTCGACGATTTTAAGGTGATGAAGAGTGTTTTCTAGGGTTTTGCGTGGGTGGTGGAAGGTTTTCCGAGGAGAAGAGATATTTTCGAGGGGAAATGTGCGAAAGGTTTCGGCGAGAAGTGGGGAAGGTGCGACGAGTTCCAGCCAGGTGAATGGGTTTGCGACGAGGTGGTTGGGCAAGTTCCGTCGAGTAGAATGGTGGTTGGTGTGGTGGCTAAGGAAAGGGAATGGAAAAGTCTAGGGGAGGTGGGGAATCAGTGTAAACTAAGTGCTTGTTTGGTTCAACATGGGAAATAAATTCCTACATGAAATAATATATCATGGGAAGTTTTTTCCCTTACTAATTGCATAAAAGTGTTTGGTTGACATCATGGGAATTAGTATTTCCTAGGAAATAACTTCCTATGCATTGTAGGAATTCACTCACCTAGGGGGGCTTGGTGAGTTTTTTTTTTTTTTTTTTTTTTTTTTTTTTTTTTTTTTTTTTTTTTTGGTAAAGAAAGAATATATGTATATGTAAAAATAAAACAAAATTATGTAACCTTTTATTTTATTTTATTTTTTTTACAGAAATATTTTATTTTATATCAATATAAGTTTCAACTATTAGAGGTTTTTGTCAAAAACACTTCAAGAAATCGTAGCGATTATTTTGTAGCGATTGTACATTCGCTACAATATGCAAGTATGTTTGTGAAATAATTAAGGAAATCGTATCATTTTACAATCGCCATGTTTTACTATATAAAATCGATACAAAAAATATAATAATACAAATCCACACTAATTTTGTAAATATATAAAATTATGAGAAATTGTATCATTTACAATTGCAACTAAATCCTAAAAATCGATACGAAAAGTCTTTTCTACACTAGATATATAAATATTGTTTGACAAAGAATACATAAAATATGTCATAACTTATTGGTGAAACATTTAGTATAAGAGTTTGAAATTACATGTTCGAATCTCATAAAAATCATATGTATGATTTTTTTGCAATTACAATTGATACTAAAGGTTAAAATAATCGCTACAGAAAGGGTATTTTCATATACTGAAAAATATTAGAGCTTAACATAGGCCTTCCACGTACAATACTAATAAATCGGGTACACCAAAAAAAAAAATTTTAATTTTTTTTTTTTTTTTGAAACAGGGTATACAAAAATATTTAAGTTATCTTAAAATATCAAAATTTATCTTGATATAAAATAAAAGTAGTAATTTTTACATATAATTAAATCTAATATATATATATAAAGGGGAGTTTTTTCCCGAGTTTTTAGAGAGCCACGTAGGATCTAATTTTTTTAGTGCGCCATGTAGCTTAGGATTATAAATCTTAGTATTAGCCAATTAAATAAGAGATATTATAATCTTTTATAATTAAATAATTCAAATGCCACGTAAGCAAAATTGGCAAATGAGATTTTTAAATTTAAATTAATTAAATATAAAATATTATCTTTAGATATTAGGATTTTTCTCTAAATATATAATCAATTTTAGCACATAAATTTAAAAAAAATTCAAACTAACCGTGCATTGCACGGGCTTCATCTAGTTTACTCTATTTACAAAAACAAAAATGGACTTCTTAAAAATCAATCACCACAATGCATAAATGTTACCACCCCTCAAAAAAAAAAAAAAAAAAAAAAAAAATGCATGAATGTTATCATATTACCTTTTTTATAAAAATTCCCAAATTAGTTACTCCAATTATTGTAATTAGATGATTTTCGAAAAAAATTATTGTAATTAGATCGATTAGCCTAAAATGATCGGTGTAAAGTACAATTATTGTACACCAATTGTACCAAAAGTTTTTGTACACTTCTATATGGAGTACTACATTGTATATCCACTTATTTTATAGGTCGGTGGTATTTTTTTTTTATTTTCTACGAGTATCTTATAATGATGAATAGGTATCTATAAGCTTATGTAATTTAATTTAGGAAAGCTTTATAACCAATAAAAATAATTTAAAAAAATAAAAGCAAACCCAATCTTTCTAGGATAATAGGTATCTATGACTATATGAGATTATATGATTTAATTTAGGAAAGTTTTATAACCAGTAGAAAAAATTATAAGATAAAAGCAAACCCAATCTTTGTAGGATTAAAATTAACATAACAAGCTAAAATATGACCTATTATTATATCATCTTATATAAACCAACTGCTCACATTAAAACTTTAAATTCCAACAATTACAACCAACAAAAAAAACCCCAAGAAATCCAAATACTTTTTTTATTCCTACAATCCTATTCATGGCAACCCCAACCTGTTCTTCAGTAGGCAGCAATAATGTCGACATCATCGATGATGATTTAAAGTCGGATGCCGAATCATCATTGTATGGGATGATATCTGGGCATGACTAGATCACAAGAAGATGCTGATATGTTACAGAAAGAGGACATGTCGGCCTGCCGCAATTTAACACGTGGCAACAGAAACTCGACACTTGGCACAAAAGGTTGTGCATGGGTGAAAGCCACCTGTCAAGGTAGATTACTATAAATAAGTAGGTAAGACCTCATTAATGAGAACATGAATTACTCTCTCTCTCTAATCTCTCTCTACTTTCTCTCTCTTACTTATCTTCTCTTCTCAAACACTTTCTGACTTTATCATCGGAGTGGTTATCCCCGGATCACCCCGGGGTTAGCTAACTTCTTCTCATTGTGTAGGTTCTCAGCTTGCCGATAGGAGTATCAGAATCTCAGGTCCGAGTTCCTGGAGGAGTTGGGATCAGACAGAAACAATTTGGCGCTAGAAGGAGGGGACAGTTGATCACTTCTATCGCCTAAGAACCTCACACAAAATATATATACAACAACAATAATCATGGCCGGAAACAATTTTAACAATGGAATACCAGTAGGACAACCCCAGGTGGAGATAGTAGACGAAACCCATACCCTAGAGGGTAATCAGTTCCATATGCCGATAACCCCCCCTGCAGGAGGAGGGGAGGCAGAGGATCCTATGGCGGCATTTACTCCAGATGAATTGGAAACAGCCGCAAGGGTGATGAGTGCAATGAGTAAGAAGAGAAAGGAGGCTGAGGCGGCACGGGCTGAAAGAGAAGCTGCCCAGGCCGATAGAGGAACATCGCACCGTCACCAGGGGGAACAACACAATCAGCTGGAGAACTCGTCAAGGAGACCCCGATATGAGTCGTCAGTAAGGACGCATACAACATCACGGCAGGATGAGCAATCCTCGAGTCGTGTTGTGAGTACCAGAACTCAGCAGCAAAGAAGCTCGCAAGTAGTAGGTCAAGCAGTACGTACGGTAGTGCAGTTAAGGGCATCCCCATTTGCCCAGCATATCTTAGATCAACCAATGGAGAAGGTGAAAATGCCGACTTGCAGATATGATGGAAGAGGGGATCCGGCAAGATTCATAACGTCTTATGAGGGACACATGATGCTGTACACAAACTCAGATGCAGTTTGGTGTAAGGTCTTTCCGACAACTTTGATTGGGGCTGCAGCCGATTGGTTTAACAATCTTGAAGTTGGATCAGTAGATAGCTTTGAAAGACTGACTGAGATGTTTGTAGGGCAATACGTCAGTAATAGCGTGAGGCAGAGAACTTCTGGAGAATTGATGGCCGTGGAGCAGAAACCAGATGAATCTTTGAGGGATTACATCAGGAGATTCAACAATGAAGCAAACACTATTCCGAAGTTACAACAGGAGATAGCCGTGATGGCTTTGATGAATGGGTTAGTTGATTCGGATTTCAAAAGGTATCTTACAAGGAAGAGTCTGCCGACATTGGCGGCAGCGTTCAGCAAAGTTCACGATTACATAAAGAGCGAGGAGCTGTTGAAGACGAGTAGTAGGCATATGGTGGCTGGAAAGGGGCAAAGTCAAAATGAGGGGACCTCGTCTGGAGGGAGTAGGCCGAGAGCTCCTGCCCCAGGAAGGGGAGGAGGAAGTCGGCAAGATACCAGACCGACAAGACTGCCAATGAGATACAGCACTTACACCCCCCTGAACACGCCAAGGGCTGCAATCTTCTCAGTGAATCAGAACAAAGAAGATTGGTCAAGGCCGATTCCCATGAAAGCAAGGTCGAGGGACGTGAAGAAGTACTGTATGTTCCATAGGGATGTGGGGCATTATACGGAAGAATGTACCCAATTGAAGGACAACATTGAGGAGTTGATCAGGAAAGGGCACCTAGCACAATACCGGTTGAATACCGGAAGGAGTCTACAGCCAACACAAACAGTTGAGAGGCAGCAGATAGAAGCGAGGCCCGAAAGGACACAGGGGAGGATAGTCCGACAGGGGGATGCAGGAGTACCGCCGTTATCTACAGGGAGAGTGGATGTGATAACGGGGGGGCCGATTCACGGAGGGACGATTAGTGGAGCGAAAAAGCATTTAGCGGAGCACCGTCATCTAGTTTGTGCTTTAGATGTAGATAATCGTCCTCGGCCAGCATCAATACCGCAAGTTGTATTTACGGAAGAAGATGCACGAGGTGTAGTGTTCCCACATGATGATCCGTTAGTCCTGATAACCAAGATCAATGGGGCTGACATCAAAAGGGTGCTGGTGGATGGAGGTAGTTCAGCGAACGTGTTGTTTATGTAGGCTTTTACCGAAATGAATATAGGAAGGCAATATTTGAAACCGGTATCATACCCTGTGATCGGTTTTAATGGGTCGACAGTGAGGCCAGAAGGGAGCATTGTGTTGCCTGTAAGGATTGGTGATGGACCACAAGCGAGGGATGTGATGGCAGAGTTTTTGGTGGTAGGTGTCAAGTCGGCTTATAACGCAATTATCGGCAGACCGATAATTCATGACATGCAGCCTGTTGTATCAACATACCATTTGGCAATAGCCTATGTATCAAACTTGGGAGCTGTGGAAAAGGTGTATGGAGGTCAGGTTATGTCGAAAGCCTGTTATGTAACAGCTTTGAAGAACCCAGTTGGTGATGCCGCAGTTCCATGCAACCCAACAAGGGAAGGTGAACCGACAGTGCAAGATTTGACAATGAAAAATTTTGATGCAAGACCTGAAGAAACACCAAGGCCGTTGCCGGGCGGAGAAACCGTCCAAGTTGAATTGCAGCCAGGCGACCCCAGTAGAACAGTGAAAGTTGGGGCAGATATGGACGTGGAGACCAGGTGTAACCTGATAAGTTTATTGCGCGAGAACGCCGACGTCTTTGCGTTCTCGGCCAGTGAGATGCCAGGCATACATCCTGAGATAATGGAACATAAGCTGAATGTTGATAGAAAGTTTAGGCCGATAAGGCAGAAGAAGCGTAACTTCTCGACTGAGAAAATAGAAGCGATCCAGGCCGAGGTGAATAAGCTCTTGGCAGCAGGGTTTATAGAACCCTGTACATATCCCGAATGGTTGGCAAATGTAGTAATGGTGAGGAAGCCGATAGGGAAATGGCTAATGTGTGTGGATTTTACAGATTTGAATAAAGCTTGCCCTAAGGATTGCTACCCATTACCTCGGATAGATATGCTGGTAGATTCGACCTCTGGTCATGCCATGCTTAGTTTTCTGGATGCATTCTCAGGATATCACCAGGTCAGCATGCATAAGGCCGACAGAAATAAAACGGCCTTTATAACAGATGTAGGTGTGTATTGTTATAGGGCAATGCCCTTTGGGTTGAAAAATGCAGGGGCAACCTATCAGAAGTTGGTGGATAAGATTTTTGAGAAACAGAAAGGGCGGAATGTTGAGGTGTATGTGGATGATACGATAGTAAAAAGTAAGAATAAAGAAGACCATATAGCCGATCTGAGGGAGACATTCGAAACCTTGAGAAAATATCAAATGAAGTTGAATCCAGAGAAGTGTGTTTTTGGGGTGAGATCAGGGAAGTTTTTAGGTTTCATGGTTAGTGAACGGGGGATAGATGCAAATCCCGATAAGGTGAATGCGGTGCTTCAAATGAAACAACCAAAAACCATCCGTGATATACAGAGGTTAACGGGCAGGATGGCAGGGCTAACAAGATTTATCAGCAAATCAGCTGATAAAGCACTCCCGTTTTTTATGGTGCTGAGAAAGAATAAGGCATTTGAGTGGGGAAAAGAACAAAGTGATGCCTTAGAAGTAGTGAGGAATCATCTTAAATCTCTTCCCACAATTGCCAGACCTGAGAAGGGAGAAGTGTTACAATTATACGTCTCAGCATCACCAAAAACAATAGCGGCCGTTTTGTTGGTAGAAAGGAAGAGACAACAACAACCGATTTACTTTGTCAGCCATGTCTTGAATGCGGCAGAACGCAGATATCCAGTTATAGAGAAGATGGCTTTAGCTGTACTGGTAGCAGCCAGGAAGTTAAGACCTTACTTTGATGCACATCCGATAGAAGTACTCACCAATCATCCCCTGGAGAAGTCACTGCGAAAAATGGATACGTCTGGTAGACTACTGACATGGGCAGTAGAGTTATCGGAGTATGAAATAAGTTACAAGCCTAGGACGTCAATTAAGGCTCAAGCATTATCAGATTTTATTGTTGAAACCACATACACAGATGAAGAAGAGGAGTTGGGAACATGGCAGGTATCAGTTGATGGATCAGCCACAGCAACGGGGGCAGGGGCCGGAGTTGTGATAACGGCTCCAGATGGAAAAATATTTGAATACGCCATGAAATTTAAGTTCAAGGCAACAAATAATGAGGCCGAGTATGAAGCTGCGGTAGCCGGAATGCAGCTGTCAATAGCGGCAGACGCAAAACGGCTAGTTTTGACAACTGATTCTCAGCTGGTGTCAAGCCAGTTTAGTGGGGAATACAAAACTCGAGAGCCAGCAATGGTGAAGTACTTGGAGAAAATGAAACAGTTAGCAGCTCAGTTGCAATACTTTGAGATTAAACTGGTTCCGAGATTGAAAAATGCTCAAGCAGATGCATTGGCAAGATTGGCAAGTTCAAGCTTCAATGACTTGGAAAGAACAGTTATGGTTGAGATTTTAAAGCAGAGAAGCATAGATGAGATACCGGCGGATGTCAATTGTGTTGAAGTGGAGGATCAGTGGTACGATAAAATACTGGCATACATCGTTCATGGTGTAGGGCCAACAGATAAAGGGGAGCTGAGAAGGTTACAGAAGGACAGTGTGTGGTTCGTTATGTACCAAGGCCAGTTATACAAAAGGGGGTTCTCACTGCCGTTGCAAAGGTGCATAACGGATCTTGAATCCGCAAGATTAATAGAAGAATTGCATGAGGGAAGTTGTGGTAATCACCTTGGAGCAAGAGCTTTGTCCAGAGAGGCAATGAGAAGGGGATATTACTGGCCGACAATGAACGCAGATGCAAAGGCTTATGTTAAAAAATGTGAAAAGTGCCAAAGGTTTGCCCCAGTTATCAACTTGCCCCCGAACGATCTAACTCCGATACTGAACCCAATCCCTTTTGCCCAGTGGGGAATGGACATAGTAGGCCCATTCCCATCAGCCACAGGCGGAAGAAAATATCTGATAGTGGGAATTGATTACTTCACCAAATGGATAGAGGCAGAACCAGTAACGAAGATAACGGCATCGGAGGTGAAAAAGTTTATATGGAAAAACATCTTCACGAGGTTCGGGTTGCCGATGGCGATGGTTTTTGATCATGGAACTCAATTTGACTGTAACCCAGTCAAAGATCTCTTAAAGATGTATAAGGTAAAATTTGCTTATGCAGCAGTATGCCACCCACAGTCTAACGGCCAGGCAGAAACAGCAAATAAGCAGATAATAACGGCAATTAAGAAAAAGATCGAAGACGCAAAAGGTTTATGGGCAGATTTGATACCAGAAATATTATGGGCCAACAGGACAACGATGAGAGAAGCCACAGGTGAATCCCCTTATACTCTGGTTTTTGGAACGGAGGCAGTCGTACCAGCAGAAGTCGGGTTGCCGACATTCCGGATTCAGCATTACTGTGCAGATCAAAATGATTTACTCCTACGGCAACAGTTAGATTTCTTGCCAGAGCTAAGAGAAAAAGCAGCAGTTAAGTCAGCTGTCTTTAAAGAAAGAATGTCACGGGCCTACAACAGAAGAGTATCACATAGGCCGTTAAGCAAAGGAGATCTAGTATTACGAAGAACCGCAGCAACCGGTAAGGGTAATGAAGATGGGAAGCTGACTGCGAATTGGGAAGGGCCTTATCGAATAAGAGATGTCGTCATCCAAGGGTCATTTTATCTAGAAACCCCGGATGGGACACCTCTAAAAAATGTATGGAACTCGGCTGTATTGAAAAAATACTATGTGTAATGAACAAATCCTTATTTTTTGAAACTGATATCAAAAAATATATCGGTGATGCATGAAGAAGTATTCAGACAACACGAGAAATAGGCATCCTCCATTTAACAGAACATCGTTAAGTGGGATGGACAGCTAAAAACCGCTTCCATGAAGATAACAGTTATACAACCTGATCAGTTGTATACGTTAACTCATGAGGTTGCTGGTTCAAAATATAAATACCGTCCAAATCAATTCGAGTATACGCCGACATGAGGCGTAGCTCAGAAAATGATCGCCGAGAGGGTACCTAACTGGCTAAAACAACACAGCAGTAGGTGACCAGTGTTATAATCTGAACCAGCAACAACCGTTCGCTTTTATGTTCGCAGCTCAGTGTGCATAGCTCTAACGTGAACTATGTACACTGGGGGGGACAAGGAATGATATGGCGTTCATATGCGTTGTGATATCCATAGTATGCGTTCATATGCGTTGTGATATCCATAGTATGCTGATAAGTTTTTAAAGTATGCTGGTAATTTTTATATGCAATTTCTCGAGCCAGGTTTTAGATCTGGTATCTTCGGAAGCTGGCGTCTTTAAAAAGGTTTCTAGCTGGAAGTTTTCGGATTTCAGACAAAGCATTAGGTAAGTAATTATTTTTTGCAATTTTTTATGCGTTGAAAACTAGCAAGGCGAGGCAACATGATTATCATAACCTTGTTTAAAAACAGGCAAACTAGAAAATGATAAGTAAAGAACAACACAGTTATGATAAAAGTGTAGAATTTTGAAGGCAATCGACAGACGGTAAAAACAAAAATAAGTTTACACAACAGATAAAATTAACAGCCGACAGGCATCACCACAAAAGAGGGGTATATGCCGATAAAACAGCACTGCCAAAACATGTTCATACATACAAAAAACAATAAAAGAGTTACGGCTGGTAAGGCCCAATGATACAAGACCCACAAGAGGATGTCGGTGATGACTGCCCGCCCCTTCAAGATTGAGCATTCTCAGGCACTGGGGAATCCAAAATGCTGGGGTTGCTGGGGCCGTCATCAACAGTTGGCGCCAGGTTATACAAGTCCTCATCAGAAAATTGCTGCGCCTCAAAGCCAGAAGGGATCTTGTAGGCTTCCTCGCCGAAAGCCTTTTCAATTTTTGCCCAATCGTCCTTCTTCCAACCGGCGGCGTGGGCAATACATCTCTGAGCAGCGGTCCAACCTCCATCAAAACGATCTTGGATTTTGGAGCAGAACTCATCAGAGGCTAGATAACGGCCGACCGCTCTCCGATGGATACCAGGTTTGTCGGCTTCCATTTCTTGAACCTTTTCTTCAAGGCTCTTAATTTTAATCCTGGCATCCCGGAGATCTTTTTCAACTGAGGGAAGCCGCTCAATGGCCTTGTTTTTCTCAGTGATCTGAGTCTTCAAACTTTGCACCTCTAGCTCGAGATTGGCAACCCTCTCAGCCTTGACCTTCAGCTCCGACATCTCCCTGTCATCTTTTTCTTTTATTTTCCTCAGATCATCGAGGGCCTTTTCAGCATTTTTGATGACCTCCTGCATGGCACTTTCGCTGGCAGAGGCTTGATGATGTTTCTCCTGGTAGTAACGATACATCTCAACCAGCTCTGTGCCAGACATGACGGCCTATAGAAATGTATATTTAAGTAAAAGTAGGGAAGCCGAGAACGCTACATAAAAATATATATATAAAGAAATAAAATAATCATATGTGTACGTACCTTCATCATGTTGTGCATGTGGGTAGCAGCAAGGGGGCCGATTGGACCAGCAGGTCTGTCCATTGGCAGTGTCAAATTGCTCAACAGCCGATAACCGAGATTTCCACCTTGCATTGGGTCATCGGTTATCATAGATTCGTTCCGGCCGACATCCATAGCAGGTTGCCAACGGTCGCCGGAATGGCCGGGAGGGACAGCAAACCCCTTCAGAACCTCATCTGGAAACCTTCCAGAAACACGCTCAATCCATTGATTGGACCGATAAGTCAAGGCTGGGATGCTGGAATCCGACCCAGCCGTTGTAGGAGCAATTGCGGTGGTTGCCTGAGGTTGACGGGGAGATTCAGCAGAAGTGAGATCTTCGATCTCAATACCCTGAATAACCTTCTTCACAACGGCCTCAGGGCTTTTAGCTTTGTTGACAGTCGGGGTCTTTTCAGGCACCGACTGGTCCTTCTTCTTCTCGGGCGCCGATTGATCTTTTTTCTTTTCGGCACGCCCTTCAGGTTGCCTGGGGCTGGAGATCACAATGCCACCTCGCCGATTGGCTAGAGGTGTTAGCTTTCTTTTCTTGGCATTATCATCGGCCATGATCTCAGCTCTTCTCTTGGCACTAATGGCTGGAGCACGCCCGCAGACGGAAGCAAGAGTATCGTAGGGGTCGGAAGCTTTGGGGCAGCGCCTGATAACCCTTGTCCCGTCAGAAGATAGGCCGAGTTGTCTGTTATCCAACTTATCAATACCTGGTAAAAAGGAATGTAAACTCAATCAGTTAAATGCGAATATATAAAAAAAAAAATAATAAAAGGGTAAGGAAGGTAACGCTAAACAAGTAAACTACGCCGTTTTCATTATGAAAATAAGAACATGAATAATTAGTGAATAAGAGTAATAAAACCAAGAAGAATAAACTATACCATGCTGGTCAGTCCAACAAAGACCGACACGAGATAGCGGCGCGTTGCCCAGAATGTAACTCACATTCGGCACCCACATCGCAGGAATTAGACGGACCTTGCCGTCGCCTTCATCATGTTCAGAGATGTCAAAGTGATTGACAGCCCTTTCTTCATGCTTCCCGAGATCTCTCTCGGGGATTGAATCAAAATGGGGATGAGGCTTGAAAAAAGTTCTCCTCAAAGGAAAATCCTCTGGAACCAACATAAAGAAAAACTTATCCTTCCAACCTTTGCAGCTAGATAGTTTAGGATGGACGGTATATTTGTGAGGTTGGGTATATAAAGACCACCACCCATCTGATTGACCATCTCTCTTTAGGGTAATAAGCCGTCTGAATACATTAAGGGTTAGAGGGAAGTTCCGATATAGCATAACCCAAACTGTAGCAATAACGGCACGAATAGTTTGAGGGGTTAACTGAACCAGGCAAACGTTCCAAGCCTTCAAGATTTTAGCAACAAAGGGATGCAGAGGAAAACAGAGGCCAAAATCCAAGTGCTTCATGTAAACAGCCACGGAACCAGCTGGACAATCCAACACTGAAGCTCCAGATGGAGGGAGAGACAACTCGTACCCATCAGGTAAGTTAAAGAACTTTTTCGCACGACGGCAATAGTCCTTTGTAATTGCCGTTTTCCTAAAAGCTTCACTTATCTTTTCCTTTGCAACTTTTCCGTTGTTGGCAAGAACCATAGGTTGTCGGAACTCAGCCCTATCAGTCTCAGAACTATACCCCTCGTCCAAATTCTCTTCCTGGATAACCTCGGCCGTTAAGTCAACGATGTCATCCCTACTCTCATTATTTACACTGTCTTCCTGAGCGTCGTCATCTCTTAAAACTGAGTTGACGGCAGAATCATGAACTGGAGATGACGGACCTTCTTCAGGGGTCAAAGGGATGTCATCCTCAAGTTCTTCTTCAGAAGAACTTACAACCTGACCTTGTCCAGGTCTTTTACTAGATTCCGCTGCCTTGGCGGCCTCAGCTGCTTTAGCTGCTTTGGCGGCCTCAGCGGCTTCACGGGCGGCAGCTCGGGGTTGATAACTTGTACTCTTTACCCTTGGCATAGTGTTTATACCTATATTGCCAACGTTAGTGCCGTATTGATTAAAATATCGTCTCCCAGTAAAGCTGCGTAAGTGATAACGGACACTAACAGGTTCAACGTCAAGAATTTCAGTATCGGCAGAGATATCAGGGTTAGTAGGGTGAAGGGCACTTTCACGGTGGGCAATGGTCCTATGTATCATAAAAGCGCGTTTTTCTTCTTCAGAAGTTAACGTCTTAAAAGGGTAGTCAATATTATCAGAAAGGGAAGATGAATTACCTTGATTACTACCGGTTTCTTTGCCTAAAGATTGTCTAATTAAACGACGCCTAGCAGTACTAAGGTTAGGAAAATTTTCTTCAACACTATCTTCAGACATTTAATTGAATATACGAAAATAAAATAGCATGAAAAATCAGGGGTTAGGGTACGAAAATACCTTCGATGAAAATCGCTGATTTAATGCCTCTAACTGGTAAAGAAACGACGAAGAAAGAGAAGGTACGCCCGAGGAGACGGAATGCACAAACCAAACGCAAGGAAGATAAGAAAGGAAAGAACTTTGGTCGGCAACTTAAACTTTTTCGAGAGAAAACTAGGAAGGAATGCGAAGAAGAAAATGGCGAAATTCTGATCTAAAGAGGAGAAACTGAATGGCCAATTGAACTGAAAGGCGGTTCAGAGATCCGACGGCTGCTAATTGACAAACTTTTTCAAAAAGCAGCGGCAGGATTTGTGACACGTGTAAAAATTTTCCCGCCCAAACAAAAAAAAAAAAAAAAGAAAAAAAGAGAGGAAAAGAAAAACGGTTACACTACCATAACGACCACTTTGCACTGAATTGACCTTGTAACCTATCGGCATACAAGGTCACTTGGGGAGGAAAACGGAGTTTTTCGCTCCCAGGTTTTTATAATGAATTGACCTTGTAACCTATCGGCATACAAGATCACTTGGGGAGGAAAACGGAGTTTTTCGCTCCCAGGTTTTTTACAATGAATTGACCTTGTAACCTATCGGCATACAAGGTCACTTGGGGAGGAAAACGGAGTTTTTCGCTCCCAGGTTTTTTACAATGAATTGACCTTGTAACCTATCGGCATACAAGGTCACTTGGGGAGGAAAACGGAGTTTTTCGCTTAATTGACCTTGTAACCTATCGACATACAAGGTCACTTGGGGAGGAAAACGGAGTTTTTCGCTCCCAGGTTTTTTACAATGAATTGACCTTGTAACCTATCGGCATACAAGGTCACTTGGGGAGGAAAACGGAGTTAATGAAACTAATGAGTTAATGAAACTGATGAAGAACACGGCGTTACGGCACAACAATTATCCTCTTACATAAATAGTAATAATAAAAGTACTACAAGTAGCAAATTAACATAACACTTCTCAGCAAAAGAACATAGAGCTTAAAAATATATGAATATGTACAAGTTAATTTGCCTGGATGCAGGCCAAGCGATTAAAATGAACTATGAAAACGGCAAGATTAGTAATGAAACTTTGTTAGTAAGCAATACTTGACAAAGTACAAGAAACGTTGTTACAATAAAATTTCCAATTTAAAGAAGAGTCTGAAGAATGGGATGTGGAACCCAAAGTTTGTTTTGTTAGGTTCAGCTTGTCTCCCATGATTAACTGAGCACGATGATGAATGATCATACGTCCTCACTTGGGGGGCTAATTGTATGGGATGATATCTGGGCATGACTAGATCACAAGAAGATGCTGATATGTTACAGAAAGAGGACATGTCGGCCTGCCGCAATTTAACACGTGGCAACAGAAACTCGACACTTGGCACAAAAGGTTGTGCATGGGTGAAAGCCACCTGTCAAGGTAGATTACTATAAATAAGTAGGTAAGACCTCATTAATGAGAACATGAATTACTCTCTCTCTCTAATCTCTCTCTACTTTCTCTCTCTTACTTATCTTCTCTTCTCAAACACTTTCTGACTTTATCATCGGAGTGGTTATCCCCGGATCACCCCGGGGTTAGCTAACTTCTTCTCATTGTGTAGGTTCTCAGCTTGCCGATAGGAGTATCAGAATCTCAGGTCCGAGTTCCTGGAGGAGTTGGGATCAGACAGAAACAATCATCACCAATATCACCTAAACGATATTGACGTATAAGTGCGTCTGCATATTTATCGTACTTGAGGAAACAATACGGACGTGTAAGTGGACGTATAAGTGCGTCTGCATATTTATCGTACTTGAGAAATAATACAGACGTGTAAGTGCCCGTCGTTCGAGTCATCCCAATATCAAAGTGAAGGTTGATCGTCCTAATTACTCTTCCGAAAAAGTTGAGAGTAATGATCATGTTAGTAACTCTAAGTTGCAATAAGAGAAAATGGCAAGAAATATTTGTTACTCAATTTTATTTTTTTTTGAGAAAATATTTGTTACTCAATTGGTTAGATTAAATTAGGGTTCATATTATTATTATTATAGAATTTGTATGGAAATAATTCAAATTATTAATGAATTCTTGGAATATTATTTGAAAATTTTCAATTTTATATGTATATGACTTAACCTAAATAATTTTAGCCACTTTTTTAGATGCGTAGTAAAAATGTGGATGTATGTATGTCAAGGTTTTTATTTTGATCTTGAGGCAAATATTTAAGCTAAGATTGTATTGGAGATACATATATGCAGACATACAGCAGTAGTACGTATTATAATGAAGTTAACTAGTGTTTAGGCCCGGGCAATTTCATAGAACTAATTATTAATATACATTTTGAATTATGACTCAATTTTTTTTGTAATTAAATTCATATTATCATTCACTATATTAATATTATGTAATATAAAGATAACATCAAAGTATTGTATAGCTTGGTGGTAAGACATAAGGTTGCGGGAATATAAGGTTGCGTGTTCGAATCTTGGTTAGAACATTTTTTAATTATAAGTGTATGGTTGTGGCAAGTGGGTAATGTGGCATAATGAGAATGTGATTAGCTGACATGGTGTTGATGTGGCACATTGAGAATTTGATTGGAATGTGATTAGCTGACATGGCGTTGATGTGGCATATTGGGAATTTGATTGGATGACGTGGCGTAATAAAGCGGACTACGTGGCATGTGCTTTCTTAGTAACACTAGGTTTACCCCGTGCGATGCACGGTTTTATAATAAGAATTGAATTATAGACTTGTAACACATCTTGAAATACACATATTGAAATAAAATAACTACTTCCTCCATTTTCCTAATTAATTTTTTAATTAAATATGAATATATAATTCCCAAAAGTGCATAATTTCATATCTAAAATTTCAATTAAATTATATTATTAACTATTGTTAACAACTCATAAATAACTAAATAGCAAAATATGAGTAGAAAACCCAAAATTTCAAAATTCAAACGGAATTTAATTTTCCAAACAATGTTAAATAGGGTAGCTTAAAAAAAATATGACGTCACCATTGCATTTTGGAGGGAAAAAATTAAATAAGAAAGTGACACGTAAGTAGTAATGACGTCGGCGGTTGTTATTTTTGTTAGATAATATATTTATATATTATCGTGTTAATATTCTGTAAAGATATATCATGTGTAATTCTCCTTGGTTGGAGTGTTTCTCATTAATCAATATATATAGGTATTTACATCTACAATTTTAGTATATATATATATATATATATATATATATTATTGGACTTCTTACCGTATCTTCAATCAAGTATTAACATTTGACCACATTGTTTTACAGATATTTAAAATACATATAATACTTTGTTTCATGTAATTTTAATTTACACTCCTTACGTTCCAAAATAATTGACAATTTTACTAGGCATAGATGCCACCGTATGAGTTTTTTTATCATTAATACCATATGCTCATCTATACCAAAGATAAACCATTTGCTCCATTTGATCGATTTATGACCATTTTATTTCTAGTACATAGTCTAATATAAATGAGTCAATCCAGAAAATTCTAATAAACCATTTGCTCCATCATTTAGATTTGTGTGATTATTTTAACCTTCAAGTACATGGGACATAACACATAAAACAATGAGCAAACCAAAGCCTTACAGTAGCATACAATAGTATAGATTTGTGTTTAAGTGCATTGCATCCTGACTGCCTCACACAAGGTTGCGATTTCACGCCTATAACAAAGAAATGAACGCAACATATTAGCTAATTAACTTAAACCAAAAGCACTAGTTATAGGCGAGACTAGCGAGGCGGAGGTCCGAATGGGGAAGGTCCATTAGGTCCTGGTGGTCCGCCAAAACAGTCTTGTATTAGCCAGCAGCAACACAAGCAACTCAAGCTGACCAAAAAAAAATTTAAGGGGTGAGTCAAATTTCAAAAAAAAAAAAAAAATAAAATAAAAAAATTATATACATAGTAGACTCAACAAGAATATTTAGATAATCAAGAAGTTCTAATTGTCTTTCAAAAAAAAGAAACTCTAAATGATTAGCAGAAGAGTTTAACAAAATTGCAAAAGAATTGAAAAACCATTCCTATTTTATTTTGATTTATGATTACATAAAAGAAAAAAAAAATAGAAAGTATTTTACCAAGAGGCTAGCACGTTGCAAAGGCCGCCAAAGAGCGGTACTGGTACAGGTCCTAACAGAGGAGGGCCCCAAGGTCCCGGTCCCGGGCCAGGTCCTGGTCCAGGTCCTGGCGGCCCTCCAGGTCCCATGGTTGAGTTTAAACCCTTTTGTCCAGTTCACTAAAATGCTTAACTGAGGCACAACAAACTTGGAGCTTTTTATGACTTGGTGAAATTTGTAATTGGTATAGATTGGTAGATTGACCTATTTATACCAAAGATAAGATGGCTTATGTTGAAAGACCCTAGTCACGTTTTTTCACCTATCATTCTCCTCATCTAACACTCAAATCTAATATTCCTTGTGCATGCATTAGTCCTTGCTTGTGCATGCATATACCTACTTCCTTTCAAACATATAATATAAAGGCCGACGACTTATCACGTAATGATATGGAAATCTAGACATACTCACTCGACTTATAAGAAACATGTACTGCGTACTATCTACACAACGTACGTACACTCATACAATTGCTAAAAATGCTAATCGCAAGAAACATGTACTGCGTACTATCTACACAACGTACGTACACTCATACAATTGCTAAAAATGCTAATCGCAATATCACATTCACATGCATGTATGAAATTGATTGCAACAAGCCAATATACAATTACATGCTACCGAGAGATTGTTACATACACCCGGGTATACCGTACACCCATGTGTATTTTGTTCTCATTAAGTCATTTTGATAATTGTTTTTTATTTAATCATTAAATGAAGAGCAAAAACTAACTTTGGTTAGTTGGGTGTATGGTAAACCCGGGTGTATATAACAAATTCCACATGCTACCGGCCTACCGTTATAATTTCATACGAAATAATGTATGTTTATATTATTGCACACCATGTGGTTATTTGAAGTTGACTATGGGTTTTACTTTGGCTATTATCCTCTACAATGGAGTAACGTCACTTATAATTTCATTGTGTATAGTAATGAAATAAACTCTAACCAAATTCAAGTTTTCATTTTTCTTTGATA
The DNA here is from genome assembly GCF_948465745.1 of Chenopodium album. Classification (NCBI taxonomy): domain Eukaryota; kingdom Viridiplantae; phylum Streptophyta; class Magnoliopsida; order Caryophyllales; family Amaranthaceae; genus Chenopodium; species Chenopodium album. The sequence goes on from NC_137855.1 coordinate 9,075,209, forward strand.
CTAATTTTGCCCTATTCATTATTTGATGGTTGTTGGTTGAAAAAGTGATTGGAACAACAATAATATACAATAGATCTAGGCGTGTACGAAGAACACTTTCCTAAAAACGTTATTCGCCCCACCGTACTAACAAGGCTATGATGAACGCGTTTTTGGGATACAAAGATTGCACACTCAAGAGCGTTTAGTACTAACGATCATGAGACCCTAGAGTTTCTGAGGAAAACAGACAAAAAATAATTATCGTTTTAGGCTTTAATTCCCGTGTCCGTGCTAAGTCTTTGATTATAAATATATATAAGCCACTTAGCCCACTTGTCCAAAAACACCACTTAGCCTATTTCATAACTCATATCTAATTGTTTACAATATAAACAATACATTCCCTTCTTACTTTTTCCATGTGGGATAGCCTCTCACACATAACATTATTATTGGAAATATTCCAACAATGGTAAGGATTGGTAACTAATATACATTTGGTTATACTCTGAAGGACGGAAGAGTAGTATTTATAATAAATTTTCGCTAGCTTAACACAATTAATAGCTCAAGTGGTTAGAGTTTTCCTCTTTAGAGCTTCCCTCCCGATTCTTAGAGATCTTAGGATCGATTCTCATCCCCGCCTTTGTGGCACTCTAGCCAACAAAAAATAACTATTAGTGGCTATAATAATTGACTAATTGTACGTAATTATTCTTAAATAACCTTGTTGAGTAAAACTATATGTTTTTTTTTTTTTTTGGGTAGAAGAGTAAAACTATATGTAATAGTGTAATAGAGCTACATGTCAAGCCAAGCCACGAGTCCCAGCGATTAAGAATCTAAGAAATACGTTATACTAGTATGATATGATAAATTTCAATGATTAAGATAGTAGTCTATGTAATTTTGTTAATGCCTTTAAGCTTACGCACTCTTCATTGGAGCTATGTCCCATGCATTTATAGAGACCAAAGAGTAACAAACTATACACAATAATACTAATAGTCTTCCAGATCAACGCAAGAGTTTGATATTTCAAAAACATATATGATGACCGATGATAGCGATGACTCTACACTATTAACAATAATAAATTTAAATATTTTGTACGGAGTAGTGTTAGTTTTTAATTTTGTAAGTATGCATTTATCGATCAAGTATTATTTAAGGAGTTGACTTTTATAATAGAGATATACTTCGTATATACATAGTAAATAGTAATTATAAAAACAAGTCATCACAAACTACATACAAGCACCGTACATGTATACTAATTATTCAAAATTAAAAAAAAAAAAAAAAAAAAAAAAAAAAAAAAAAAAAAAAAAAAAAAAGATAGACATGTATGTAAAGCTCCCTAATTCCGTAATGTTGTGACTTGTGATTTGTGAACCACTACATACTGATCTGAGAAAATAAAATTAGCATACAAGATTATTATAAGAAGCTAAAATATAAAAATCTGCTTACCTTTTTTTTCATACTTCAATACTTGCAATTAATATTTATAAAAAATTAAAAAAAAAAAAAAAAAAATACTACGTACGGAGTATTATTTTTCAAATGCATGCTTTAATTTTCATTTAATTGAATGAAGTAACAAGATTATTATAAGAAGCTTAAATATAAAGATATCTACGTTTGTTGTGACTTGTTAGTGAAAACGTCAATTCAACTACAAGTTTACAACTCTACGAGTATTACAGTATGGAGTACTTATTGATTAATATTATGAGACCGTTGTGACAATACCTTTAGAATTAAATCTCATTTTAATAATATTTATGTATGACTCTCTGTACACCAAAATAAAAAGATTGGCTTAAATAAGTCTAACGGACAACAAGAATTACTCATATTTTATCATGGGATCATGGACCATTTTGCTAATGTATGTTGACTAATAATTTTGTTCTGTTCTTTGAGTATTGCTTGGGTAGTTGGGTATGCCTCATGTCACATACTTGTATAATTGTATTTCTGTCGTTTCTCTTTATTCCTCTCATTATTCTAACCGCTTTTCTACTCGAGACTTCAACGAAGAAAAGTAAAGGAACAAAGTTGTCTTCAAAAAACAAGAAAAAAAAAAAAAAGGAACAAAGTAAGCCTCATTTCGACTATTCAGCTTGTTTTTGTTTGGATGTATCTTATCTAAATTGAAACTGTTTGAATAAAGCTTAAATTTTACTTTTTTTCGCATTTGGTTTGAACTCATAATCGGAACTTGTTGTACTTCATAAGATACATAATAAGTGAAAATAAGTCTAACATAACGAGCCTAGATGTGCACTATAAATTGTTACGTTGTTAACGACTATAAATTATAATATGACTCCAATAGTTACACATTAAAATTAGTGCTTAGGGCTTGTTCTCTTACGTTGAAATTCAGTTCAGTTCAGTTAAGTTCAGCTGAGTTCAGTTCAATTCAGCTCCTAATTTCCTTCTCTTATAAAATATTCATTTCAGTTCAGTTCAGTTCAGCTGAGTTCAGTTCAGTTCAGTTCAGTTCAGCTGAGTTCAGTTCAGTTCAATTCAGTTCAGTTCAGCTGAGTTCAGTCAATGAGAACATGCCCTTAGAGGTTCTATTCTAGCTTCTTATTAAACTAATGTTGTTGAACCACCCTCCCCCTAAGAATTATTCCTAGCTAAAGGTTAGTGTGCGTTGAAAAGCAATTTAATTTCACACTCTAAAAATTAAATTGAATCAAATAAAGCAATAACTAGAAATCTATACTTATATACTAAAAAGCGTTCCTAAATCATAATATGTTCCACGTGTCACCTTTTTCAAGTTTGACATGTCAGCAACATGCGCCACATGTCATTATAAACATAACATCTTAAGCTAAGAGTCTTACCATCTTAACCATTTATTAATTGTTTTTTTTATTCAATTAAATTATAGTTAATTTAGATAAGTTAATTTGTGTCTTATTATACTATTTGTTTCCATTATGTAATGATTGAGTTTGACAAATAAAAATTGTTTATAGCAAGACTTAAACTCGAAACCAACAAGTCTTACTATCTAAACAGTCAAATTTGATTAACAAATTAAATAAGTACAAACTAGCAACCCGGGGCATCGCCCGGGCCACACGCTAGTTTTCTAATGTAAAAAACAATGTTGATGAATCCAAATTAAAGTGGCTTTTCGCCTTTTTGGTAGAAACACACCATATTACGGAGTATCTAAAAAAATTTAAAAAAAAAAAAAAAAAAAAAACTTTTTTTTACTCTTTTACGTAGTTTATTTATTGATCGGCTTTATAATAGCCAGCATTAAAATTCTAATAAAACAATAAGTCGTCGTTAATTGGCACATGCTTTACAATTTGACTTGTATATTGTATTATTTCCATTAAAAGCTAATTAAAACTTTCCAAGTCAATCCAAAGTCAAGACTCTTTGGGAGAACTTGGTCAAACATAGAACTACGGAGTAGTTACGACCTCCTCTCTAATGGAGGAACTATTGGCATCAACTTCATTGTATAATTACAATGATTAATTAAAAAATAAGAAAAAGAAGAAACCACTTTTAGTATAGAATGCAAATTTTATAAATTTGTTAATTTTTAAGTCTAGACATGCTTCTAGTTATGTAATATGCCAATATGGTATAGCTTTATATTTAAGCTTGAGGTCATATATATCTCAATCTTGTACAATCCATATATTTAAACACATAAAATGAAAGATTCATTAAATGAGGCATCAACTGACTTGTGAACTTATTGTTTAAAAACGCTGTTAAACATAAACGGTATAAAGTAGTATAGACGCATGTGTAATTAACTCTTCGAGAAAATTCTAATACTCCCTACAACAAATTGTCCCACTTTCACATCTTCAAAGTCCCAACTCTAAAGAAATCTTTAAAAAACACCAAGTCGTGCAATTTCTACGTAAAAAAATCACAAAACTACTTTACTTTCGTTCGTTGACCGACCCGGTCAATACTCGTATATCTCAAATCTTCTATAAATCTTGCATTACTCGTTCTCCTTCTTATACTTCACTTTCATCTTAAATTACCTATAAAACACTCCATTCATTTCCTCCACATCTACTCTCAATTTAATCTCTTTGTTCCTCTCTAAGTCTCTAGTAATATAGTCTCTTCCCTTCTTTTCCAATTTTACGTGTAATCGAAAATATGCAAGAACCTCAAGTAAGTCTTCTTCAAATACGTGATTACATACACAATGTAATGTAAAGCTATTAGCTAGGATAGAGAATATGTTCTGAATTAATTGTCACGTGCTAATATTGTATGGATTTTGTGTTCATTTTTGTACTTCAGAAGGTGGTGTTGGCATTAGATGTACACGACGATAAGAAATGCAAGAAAAGGGTCATGAAGATTGTCTCTTCAGTTCATGGTATGACCTTTAAAATTACTTTATAGATTTATGGAGTATTTAGCCAAAAATAAATAAATAAATTTAAAGCTTGATAGTTTCATCGTTTCAAGGAGTACATTAAACAAAAACACGTCACATGTAATTAGCTTTTAAAATTTTGTCGTAAAATAAAGGTATAATCTAATATCCTTCTGATAGTGTAACAATCATATTATTCCATAGTAATTCATAACTGAAAAAATATTTTGTTTTTAAATGTAATCCAATGTTGATCTCTATTGGGATGTACAAATAATGGTGTAATAACTAACTTTACTATTGCTTGAATTGTAGGAATTGATTCAATCTCATTGGACATGGAAAAGAAGAAGCTAACCCTAATAGGAAACATGGATCCATTGGAAGTGGTGGGCAAATTAAGGAAGATGTATTATACAACTATAGACACAATTGGACCTGCAAAAGAACCTAAGAAAAAGGATCCTGATGAAATCACCCCTATCATTTATGATCCATTTTATTACCCTAGGTGTTACTGTATTTACTAGCTATCATACTTGTGTGTTACATGTACTAGCAAGGTTACTAGGGTATAACGAACGAAGTTATATATAGTTTATTTTGTTACTACGTATTATATTACGAGTGTGATAATAGATTTTTTTGTATTGTTTATGTATGTGGCCTTTCTAATTTAAGAAAATATAGAGATATTGGGATACTCATATTATAATACTATATTAATATGATAGCTTTTATTTTATGAACATCGTGCATGTTATCGTTATTAGAGGACTTAGGGTCTGTTCTCATTGATTGAATTCAGCTGAATTGAACTAAACTAAACTAAACTTATTAGAGCTGAACTGAACTAAACTGAAATGAATATTTAATAAGAGAAGGAAATTAGGAGCTGAATTGAACTGAACTGAAATGAATATTTTATAAGAGAAGGAAATTAGGAGCTGAACTGAACTGAATTTATTAGAGTTGAACTGAACTGAAGAATTGAAAATAATCGTATGAGAACAGGCCTTTAGAGTTTATTACTACCTCCGTTACATATTATTTGTTTTATATTAGACATTTTCCCTCTCTACTTTATGTCAAATCGTTGCAAATAATATGTAATGGAGGTAGTATTATTGAAGATGCATGGTTGAAGGTTTTTTTAAATATACTTGTTTTTTGTTCATAATCACATGATGCGTATGTAGGAGCTACCGAGCTGCTAAGGTCACATGCCCCACATGCCCAAACCTACGGAGCATAATATTGATATGACTATGAGTTTGGAAGAGACTATTTCCAAAATGGTAATAATCTTGTTGACTTTGAATTTCTGATGAATTGGCATCAAAAGTCAAAACTCATAATTTAATGCAAATGGGAAGAAATTCGGGAATGAAGGGAGTACCGAGTACGTATCAAATTACTATGAGCACGTATGTCACATGTTATTTCAAGTATCTGAGTTACTTAGTAAATATATAATACGGAGTATAGAGTACTTCATACTTTCATAGCAAGCTAAGATAGATGTCACAAAAAGTATATAATAAAAGATCTTCAGCTACTAGTAAGATACCATCACTATGGGCCTGTTCACAATTATTGAATTGAGATGAAATGAACTGAATTGAACTGGTTGGAGCTGAATTGAACTGAACTGAACTAATTGGAGCTGAACTGAACTAAACTGATTTGAAATGAATAGAGCTGAAATGAATATTTTATGAGAGAAGGAAATTAGGAGCTGAACTGAACTGATGATTGGAGCTGAACTGAACTGGTTAGAGTTGAATTGAATTAAAATTAAGCTGAAATGAACAGGCTCTATGTTTAACACTATGTTAAACAAATGAGATCAAATAAATCAAATTAAGTTTTGAATCAACTGAGGCTGTCAAACGTGTCGTGTTCGTGTCAATATTAAACGGGTTGAAAACTGACCCAAACCTAACCCATTTATTAAACAGGTTGAAAATCCTTGACCCATAAAATTTTCCGGCCACCATTCTCATCGGAGCCGATAGAGTAAATTTTTGTTTTTTGATTTGTGTGCCGAAAATTTTCTCGTTAAGGTTTTTGGGGTCATTTTGACCTTTAAGAACCCAAATTGGGTTCTTAAGGGTCATTCTGCGTATATAAAATATCTCGAATTGCATGTCATTATTTTGCGAGCTGAATTGAGTCATTTATGTTTTTGTTTTTTTTTTTTTACTTATTTTGAGCTCAATTTTGAACCTTTAGGACCAAAATGACCCCCAAAACCTTAATGGGACATTTTTCGGCACGCAAATCGAAAAATTAAAATTTAATTTATCGGTTCCGGCGAGAATGGTGGCCGGAAAATTTAATAAAGGTACGCTTTGCACCCAGGTCATTAGTTTGTGGTGTTTTGGCTACTATCCAAAATACAGGGTGTTGGGTGCACCCAAGCCATAATTCAGAGTGTTGAGGCCAATTTTGCCTTTATATTTTGAATTGGCTTAACATTTTGACTTACAACATGACAATATAGTACAAACCGAATACGAAAAAACCGGGTAAGTATCAAGAATTTCCGACACGATTAGTAAAATGAGTCAACACAACACGACACATGTATTATTTAACGGCTCAGGTTAGTGTTGAGTTTCTCCAACCCATTTACCAGTAACTTCGAACTAGAGTTGATCAATGGGCGGGTGGCTGGCCGGGCCGAGGTCAGAAAAATTTGTCCATTTCTCGGGCCAGGCCGGTCAGGCCAAGCTTCGGGCCGGAAAACGTCTACCCAAACTAGTCGGGCAATGCGGGCTTTTCGGGTCAATTTTGGGCCGGGCCAAAAAAATCAACTAAAATGCATAAAATCCATTTACCAAACCCGTCCAAACTTTTTAAAAATTTAGCCGGCCGAAAAATTCTTCCCAAAATCGAGTCGGGCTCAGTGTGATCAGCTCTACTTCGAACACAAACATAAAAATGACACTGTACATTTGCCAGCGCAAATTTTAAGGTGCATCATGGTGCACCTAGAAATAGGTGCTCCACGCCTATACTTTAGAACGTTTAGTTAAAAAATTTAAACAATTGCAAATTTGGAACATTTAGTAAAATATTTAAACATTGCTAATTTTGAACAATTAGTAAAAAATCTGAGCAATTGCGATGCACCACGCCTATACTTTTGAACAATTAATAAAAAAAATCTAAACAATTGCAAATTTTGAACAATTACTATAAAAATTTGAACATCACAAATATTGAACATATAGAAGAATAAAAAAGAAAAAAAAAACTGAACAATCGTAATGCACCACGCCTATACTTTTTAACATTTTATAAAAAAAATCCAAACAATCGTAAATTTTGAACATTTAGTAAAATCTGAACAATCGCAAATTTGAACATGTAGTATATTAAATAAACACTTTATAATAAATACCATTTTTTTTTTAAAGAAGTTAATATGACTCATAATAATATAATAGTTTTGTAATATAAACCGTACTGCATATAAAATGAACATTTGTTCAAAGAATATGAACATATAAAATTGCATGTTTATGTTCATTTTTGTGACGTGTTCATATTTTTTTTAATAAATGTTCATTTTTTTATAAAGTGTTCAAAATATTTAACTAAATGTTAAAAAATATAGTCATGGTACAGTAGTACACCTACACCATGGTGGACATAATAACTATTGCGTTTGGCAACTCTACGACAAAACAAGGACTTGGAACAGGATAACTTGACAAAAGGGAGCAACTTGCCACTATCATAGCCCGAAGGGATATGGCCCAATACTTAATAACTTATTAACTTATTTGACTTTTATGATAGAGCGGCAAATTGACTCATTTTGCTGAATATTATAGCAAGACTTTTAACAAGACTCGACATAGACGCATTGGGCTATATCTTCATTTTAATTATAAGTCCAACAAAGCCTAGGTTTAAGGTTTCATACTTCGTAATTGTATATAAAATCAGTACATGACTAGCCCGGCCTATTAGTAACTAAATTCCACCCTTGTGTCTTTTTTTTTCCGCACGAGAATTAAGTAAATCTAGACAAACTGACCCAACTCATCATGACCCGAATGATTTGACCCAAACTCAATCACTACCAATTAACCATAAGCAGATGACCCAACTTTTACCCTAATTTGAATTGGCTTAACCCAAAATTAACTCGATCTAAAAATAAATTTAACAACTTTAGGCCTATTATTCACATATTGTCCATAACATACTCTAATATCTATTGTATTATGCAAGTATTCTTGATTACTCAAAGCCTATTGGGGGGGGGGGGGGGGAGGGGAATTCTCCAAACCAGTGATGTTGCATCCCCAATTCTCGAACTGAAGAACTTGGTATGCTAGAACAACTACCTTACAAGCTGATCCAAGTACTCATAAATTATATACTCTATTATTACCTGACCTACTTTAGCTAATTAGCTACCTTTTAAACCAAAAGACTCATCAACTACATACAATTCGAATGGAATCAATATAAACAACACAACCCATTTACCTAAATTTGACATAAAAGTCATTAATTGTAAGCATAAGAATTGATGGTGCAAAGGATTAATTTAAGGAAAGAAGAAAGAGAGAGTGTTGTCAGTGAAGATTGAATAATATTTAAAGGGGGCAAAACCCATACAAAGTTGCTGCTGGATCGATAGCCTTGGAGGAACCAATTTGTCACGTGGACCGGCCCAAACTCACCATAACCACCCTACAATTTTGCATGCTTTCACCCCATAAAACACGGCCACTCTGATTTATGCTTTTTTATTTTACCACCCTATTTATTTATTTTAATATTTGGATGACAATAGTGTAGTTTAAATTCTACTCCATATTCTTTTCTACTTATTTCGTTTTTTGAAGCTTAAATAAAATCGCAAAGGGTAGTGATGTGCACGGGGTTTAGGGTCTGTTGGTATTTAATAAACTAAACTGAACTGAATATCTTATGAGAGGAGAAAATTAGGAACTGAACTGAACTGAGCTTAAGCTGAAGAGAAAAGACCCTTAATCTCAAGTCTTAAATATAATTCTTTAGAGTTAATGTGCTAAGTTAGTGGCGTCCACATATTCGACTTATTTTGTTGGAGTATCATATTTAATCTTGTCTTAATTTTACGTATATTTTAGGTGAACATCAAACTTTAATTTCTCGTGAGTTGATTTATATATACTCCGTAATAAAGATGAGAAATGATTACGTAATACTATATTTATTGTTGGATAAAAGAATGATTGTTAATTACTTTTTGAAGATAAATAAATGTATCATGAGGTGTGAGAGTAATTAATAATAATATTTGTAAATAATAGTTGAGGTAGGCTCTGTTTGTGCAAGTCACATCAAAAGGTGAGTGTTTTCAGCTAGTGAAACCATATGAATAAAACACAACGAACTAAAGATAAGATTTTACGCAATTTTTTGTTATTGTTATTGTTGTTTACGCAAGTTGGTCGTGCGCCCAAATAATTGTTTGCAAGATTAAAATACTACTACTCTCGTCTAGGTCAGCGGGAAGACATGTAAATTAAATAGTCAGTTACCTTGTTAAACAAACCACGTAATATAGAATTATCCCAAACAAATTCGAGTATATATCATCACTTAGGACTCCTTTAGTCCTTATATATATAGTCTTGCTAAGAAGTCCAATTGTCCTAGTTTACGACTTGTCAACCCTAACACATTCATGTTTGAATGGATGCTAAATTGTTGATGAGTCTAGCTGGATCACAACCTAATGCATGTAATTAAATTTTAGTCTTAAGCATAATTATACTCGAATAATCGAAATATCTAAAATTTACACAAATCAAACTTAAAGTTCGGCAAGTTTAAGCATGACTCTTTATCAACTTATTGCCCCTAGCTACACTTGTACATATGTCCACGATTTTGATAAAATTCCAATAAAGTTCGATCTTGAATTTTTTTTTTTTTTTTTTTTTTTCTTTTTCTCAATGGGTTTTCATATAATTGGATTTAGATTGAAAGTGTATGTTTAAGTCCAATTAAAATTAAACAAAGAACTTGGTATTTTCAGTTTTTTAACCAAGTTCGATCATTCTAATCCAATCTTTCTTTCTATGAAAATTCATAGAATATAATGCACTTCTACTCCTATTCTCATCAGTTTCGTTAATAATGAGGTTAGATAATTATTTGTCAAACTTATTGTTTTAGACATCAGCTTATGCGTGCTCCATTTATCATATGTGCTAATCCATAAGAAAGTAATTTTGCTTTTGAAGAAAAGCATGACAATACTGGTTTAATTATAGATAATATCAATCTTGTAAACATTAAACAGTCAAACTTTGTAAAAAACTAAAAAGTTTGCCGCAAAAATCAAATCAAATAAAAGATAAAGAATAATATAAGGACTTGGGAGTACTATTGTGTATGCATGAGTATGATCATGATAGTTTGGCATTAGAGTTGCCATAATGGAGCCTCACCCAAACATTAAAAATTAATAGTAGTAATCTGAATATCCTTTTAATTTTTTTTTGAAACCACATGCATATGGATAATAATACTAATAGAGGTCAATTTCAGTCAAAGTTAAGAGGTTTTGAGGGAAAGGACCTACACAAACACGTTCGTTACAACTATTAGAGTCCCACCCTTTACGTTGTGAGCTAGTGTATTACCCGCACGGTTTACATGTGAAATCGAAAAGGCAATAAAACTACGAGATACTCCGTAGGAAACAAATATCATTCACAAGCAAAGAGAAAGGAGTGAAATATCCGTTTAATTTATCTTATTTTTACTTTTTTAGACAATAAAAGTACTCCGTATTAATTTATATAATTAGATGATGAATATAAAATTAAAACAAGCTAAGGTACAAATTAGATAAATTTAGAAAAATTAAGCTTCTTTATATATATAAATATAATTAAATTTATACATTTTCTTTATTTATTTACTTTCCAGTGGAAAAATAATTTAGATAAAAATCTATCTGATCAAAGACTAGGTCGTTCAAATTGTGAGTTTATAACTTTTTTTTACTAAAAAAGTCAATTTAATTACCAAACTTTATTTAACCTAAGCTGAAAATTCATGTTATGACTAATGCAAAAATGATTCAAGAATTCAACAAACAAAAACTCTACTTTTATTTGGTTCACTAGCAATGAGCTAACTATGCTTAAAGACAGACAAGACGAAGTGAGAGAATATTAATTTAACTCGTTCGAAAGAGATTGATGATTCAAGATATATTCTACCATTTAAATTACGGCTTAGAAATTCAATTATATCCGACCCAAATCCAACCAAACCGAAGTTATCCGATACGACAAGTCGAAGTGAATTAAGGAGACGTCAAAGAGTAATCAACCTTGATTGAGTAACGCAAAATAGTGACCAAGAAAAGGGAATCTAATGTAAGAAATATACAATGATAGCATTGTCACAAGTCAACTACTCGAACATGGTAAAACAGTTCCCTTAAATCAAACGAGTTACCTAAACTAAAGTAGTGATGATTAGCCCAAAAAAATTAAATAAATTAAAACATAGCCATCATTGTTACGATAGCGTATTACTAAGCTTTTTGGCAATTTTATTTTATTTTATTTATTTATTTTTAAGTAATTTTAAAGGATTGAAATTACATCTTCCAACTATGACACTAGTCAACTTTGCGTAACAAAGAGTATCTGGTTCTTAATTATTTGGCGGTTTTTTTAGTAAAATTGATTTGTAACAACATAATTACAACATCAAAGGTATCTATGATACCTTAGATCATTGATAGATTCCTTTATTTTCCTTATTTTTTGTATAAAATGAGTATTTATTGAGCTTTATTTCCACTATTTTATTGATTGTGAGTGATGCTCTTTTAGCAATTTCTAATTTTTTGACACCAATTAAGTTATCTTTAAGAAAAAAAGGTAGGATGGATTCTATTCTAATTAAAAGGTAATATGATCAAGATTGATTCAATGAGGTGATAACTCATAGGGCAAAAAAGCATTGATAATTGAGTATTAAGGGAAATTACCTTTATAGTTTGATTTTCTAAGGATGTTTACAGCTATTGACACTAACTATAATACGTAGTGTAATAAAATAATACTTCGTACTTGTTTTTATTATATTAGGTTGACTAATTAGCTTATTTTTTTTAACAGTGTAAAGAACAAAACCATTAAACATATACGGAGTAGAATGAAATCATGGCCTCTCACAGGACTTGATCATCTACATAGGATAGACGTACTCTAAAAAATAGGGAGGATCAATAATGAAATTTCTACCCTAAGCTAAATCCAACTACAACTAGTAAAGATCAAACTCATAACCTTAATGTCAGCTGCTAAAATATCAAACAATTATATATTTTTTTCATTAATTTTTCATTCTACATTTAATTCTTCTAATTTTTAGATTGATCTAAAACTTATGTCACTCTTTATCCTCTTTATTAATAGTCTACCTTAATCACTTATGTTTTACTACGCTTTAATTTAGTGTAGAGAGAGAGAGAGAGGGGAGGGGGAACTAATGTTTAACTAATTAAACTGATTTTTACCAAATATGGATAAAAATTTACTCCATAAATTAAAAGTGACATAACCTTACATGTGTGAACATGCTAACAAATTTAAAGTCAAATTTGTTTACTTAAAATTAAAGGTTCAAGACTTCAAGCAAAAATAAAAAAAAAAAAAAAAGAATATGTTTCACGTGAGACAAGCAAGAAAGAATGGCGAAACAAAGAAGCATATAATAGATAAACAAGATAGGTCTCGCAATACGTACACGAGTGAAACGTCAAAGTGATTGAAACGACGGCACGTTTGATTATGAGTCGCATCCCTTTTTCTTCCTTTCTTTATTCACAAATGCAACAAAAGTCCCAATTTTTGCGGTTGATTGTAAGACTTGTGCCCTTTCATTAATTTTTTTGGGTCAAAAATTTGTACTCCATTACTTCATTCTTTTCAATCTTTTGTATTAAATGGCAATTGGCAATGCTTGCGTAAAATTATGATCTATTCGTTTCAGAATAATTAATCTTGTGTTTGGATGTTCAAATAAGTAAAGTCATTTGAGTTTGTTTAACGAAACCATTAAGGTTCGGATCACAACCTACTTTGAAACTAAATCAGTTGATTTGAGCACGACTGCAGTTTATAGGATGCAAGATTACAAGGCAATAAAAAGCTTTAGATCTCATCTAACTAGTACATGCCCAATGACTAAAGGTTTAAGGTTTAAAGCCAATTTGTCAAGACATTTATGACTACTATAAATATCAATTATGGGGAAAATCCCAAGGTATGTTCAATTCACGCACTTATTTGCTCATAATTATCGAGATAGATTGCATCCTAACTCTCTCTCAAATTATTGACTTAAGCATCAAATGAAGTGGGATGGGTAATCTCGAAAACCTCCCGAGCTCATGTCTTTGTGTTGCAAGTAAAGCATTATCTTGCACGATTCCTAATCAAGAATACACATAGACGATCATACTATCAAGGTAAAACCCGTTTAATTTTAATCTAAAACGAACAATTTTCTCTTAAACTATTTTAAAATAATTCTCACAATTTCTTATTTATTTATAACCTACCACCAATCTACTATTACTTAAAATATTTTATTACCCCACCTACCATGACTCACTTACTCCCTCCACCCTCACATGTCACAATATAAAATGAATTCATTGATATTAATTCACATTAATATGATTCTCACTCAATGCTTTCTTAAACTAAATGTCTAAGGGCCTGTTCTCTTACGTTGAAATTCAGTTCAGTTCAGCTAAGTTCAGTTCAGTTCACTTCAGCTCAGCTCAATTCAGTTCAGTTCAGTTCAGCTCCTAATTTCCTTCTCTTATAAAATATTCATTTCATTTCAGTTCAGTTCAGTTCAGGTCAGCTGAGTTCAGTTCAGTTCAGTTCAGTTCAGTTCAGTTCAGCTGAGTTCAGTCAATGAGAACAGGCCCTAAGTGTGTCAATTTATTTTAAACAGACTCGACCTATATATGTATCTGCTCCATTTTTCACTTGCTGCGTCTTAAACATTAGTTTGTCCATTAAATATCACTTCTATTTTTGAACTTGATTCTCGCCATCAAAGTGAAATCTAGACATGTTTAATAATTGAAAAGAATAAGCTACTTTATTTCAATTCATTGACTCTCTCTATTTCTTCGCGGCCATTTTTCTCTTCTTCCTCCTCCTTGATCCGATCCTCCACCCACGGCTTTCACTTGATCGATATCGCCTTCATTCTATCTCATTCAACTCAATTTGTTGCCTTTTCTTACTAGTTATTACCACCCTTCTATCTCCTTATATTTTATAACCATCACGTCAAAGTACATAAAAGTCAACTTTATAAGAGGCATTTACTTCGTATTTGAAAATATCAAACATCGTTTTATACAATTTTTTCCCAAGTTGTATATACATTCTAATAAGATCTATCCTTTTTCCACCTCAAAAGCTAGAAAAGCTATCCTTAATGAATTATCTTCCTTTTACAAAAAAAAATCATAATAAGTAGTCTTGCGATCATGAATCATGTACATCCAAAATAATGGTGGATGATATCGTCTATAGTGCATGTGATTAGATGTTATAAAGATGGTCGTTCAGCAAAGGCTGTGTTGCTAAAATAAAGTGTTGTGTACTCAATATTTTTGGTCCAACAAATGAGTGGGAGTGATGTCCATTCTTATGAAATCAACCATTCACTATTATTATTTGGCTCTTTACTTTTATTCACTAACTGGATTTTATTCAAGAATTACTCTTTTTTTTTTTTTTTTTTTTTTTTTTGTGTGTGTGTGTGTGTGTGTGTGTGTGTGTGTGTGTGTGTGTATGAAAGAGAGTGGCACGTTTGGGACAAAAAACATTTGAGCATTTTACCTAAAATTCTAAGAGGGCATTTAGTTCGCCGAATGGTATGAGTTTGGAATCAGGAATTGGGTTAAAGTAGTATTGGATTTGAACTTGATACTTAATACATGTGTTTGGTTGAACTCTGGAATGGAATCTCATGCCTTAATATCATCTATTTGATACCTAAGGGAATGGAATGAGTCAAACCCACCTTCCCCCTAAGGTTTATAAACCCCATACCTCATGGATTTGATATATGGGTTTAAAATTCATACTTTTGACAACCAAACATATGGTATGGGTTTTATACCTATATTTTGCGAGCCAAACGCCCCCTAAATGGATTAGATCCAAAAAAAATTACTATTATTCTTTAGTGAAAGAGAGGCAAAGCCCCAAAGCAACAAAAATTACTATGCACATTTGGAGTACATGATTAATTACATGATGGGAGTTAATTAATACGGAGTACTCCATTGTTTATTTTTTTTATTTTTTTATTATTATTTTTATAAGATCAGTTCAGTTCACTTCAGTTCAGCTTTAATAAGTTCAGTTCAATTCAGTTCAGCTCAATTCAATAAATCAGAACAGGCCCTAACTTGTTGAAATTACAAATTACTTTTTATGTATTTCGTATGATGTAAAATAGAATTAGGCCCCGTTAACTTCACCTTATTTTTGCTGAACTGAAATTATTTTTACTAAAACAAAATTATATTTGCTGAACTTAAATTATTTTTATTGAACTTAAATTAATTTTACTGAACTGAAATTATTTTTGCTAAACTAAAATTATTTTTATGATTTTCTATTATAATTCTTCTTTAAGAAAACTGAATTTTACTGAATTGAACTTATTTTTACTTAACTGAAATTATTTCTACTAAACTGAGATTAATTTTACTGAACTGAACTTATTTTTACGGAACTGAAATTATTTTTACTTAATATTATTTTCTTAAGGTGAAGTGAACATTGCCTTACTCTACTTCTTCTGTTCTTTTTTAATAATTTTATTATTTATCTTAGGGTCTATTCTGTTCACCTTATTTTCACTTATTTCAGATTTAATAAGTTCGAATAGGTTAAGATAAGTTAGTTCAGATAAGTTCTGTGCGGGAAAAATAAGTTCTGATAAGGGTTGCCCAACTTCAAATTACTACTAAAATAAGTTTTAATAAGTTCAAATACACTGCACTTAAACATACATATCTTAACTCAACTGAATGAAACTATCTAAACTTATTTTAGTTTAATTTCGAATTGAAATTGAACCGTTTTGCTCAAGCTAACTATATAATTAAGCTAATCTCTTATATTTTTCCTGGAATAATGGAAAATAAGTTAAACATAACAGGATTTATAGATGTTAATGCTAGGGGTGACAATATTACCCGACCCGGACCTGATGGATAATCGTACGTCCACCTGGTCCAAATACATGGATGAAAATCCGATCTTAAGTGAATATTATGCAGATGGTGGATGGATCGGGTCGGATCGAGTGAAGATTCATGCAACCTAACACCCCCCCCCATCCATCCACCTGTTAAATATATAGATTAAATTAAAATAACAATAAGTTTTCAATAATTTGATGACTAATTGCAATGTTGAGGATAGAACGGTTTTTAATATTATAAAAAGCGAGCAAATTTTATGATATGAACAAAGTTTTGTTTGATTAATCATTTTCTTAGAATCTTGAATTTATTTATATATGAAACTGTAATAATGTATTTGTATAATTTTATTTCACTTGATTCATCCATAAAGGATGGGTGGATCAAATGTGGATGAAGACAAATTAGGTGATGGATTGATTGGGTGACGGATGGATTGTTATACATGGAATCTTTATTATAAACAGAGACCATACATGGAGTCTTAGAGTGTGTTCTATTCACTTGATTTTTATTTATCATAACTTATCATACCTGAAATATATGCAAATAAGGTGAATAGAACCGACCCTAAATATATATAGAGATCAAAGAATTTTATATTATAATAATGCTTCAAAGAATAAACTTATAGCAATATTATTTATTAATTTTAAAACCAACAATGTAATAATATAACTATATAAGAAACCATGCAAGTATAATTAAGTTGATGGTATTTTCCCCTCACCTTATTGTTATTCACTTATTTCAAGTCTAAATTTCCCTATGATAGCTGTGAATGTGAGTTTTATACATCCCCAGAAAGAACACCAATCTTAGGAATTAAGATTACCACATGCCAAGAATAATAAATCATGTTACAATTCTTTAATAAATTAATAGTAGGTACTCGTAGTAAACTAGTCATTCATTGTAATACAAGAAATGACCATTAACATTTGAATTATAAATCAAGCTACCTTAAATATTATAAAAATGGAAGTTTTAAAATCCTATTTTCTTGAAAAAATGTGAAAATTTATTATTTTTTCCCACAAAACAAACATATGATTGTTAAGTGTGCGAAATCTGATCAATTTATGAAGATAATTTACAGACAATTCCCCCAATTTTCTTCTAGTTGCTACATATTGGCTTTGAATACCATTCACATAATGAACTTATTTTCTGATTTATGCTTAACAAATTAAATCAAAATCACATGGGGTCATGTTAGATTTGTCGAATATGTTTTCAAAATAAATTTGTTATGAACTTTATTTCTTACTAATAATGAAAGATATGGAGTATTGTGATTTGAAATCATTAATAGTCAAGCGCGCTTAAAAAAATATGTCAACTAATAAAAGTTATAATGAAAACATAATCACTTAGTTTTCTTATGAGCTTATATTTATTTATGCAATAGAATCATGAACATATCAAATGCATATACACCAACATATTAAAGTTAGTTATTGTCAAAAATAAAGTAAAAAAAAAGAAATTCATATTAAAGTTAGGTAGAGAACAAGATATGAGAAGTAGAATACTTCCACAAAGCTATCAACTAATTTGATTTTTAACATAAAACTTTACTACACAATGTGCATATATTCACAAATTGAAAACACTATATTTGGCAACAAAAAAGAAACTAACTAAATTATCAAAGCTCTAATCATTATTTGACCCCTCTAAACCCCATAAAACCAAATCTCATTCCATAAGCAATAATAATAATCAATACTACCATAAGATACCAAATCAAAGTAAAAAAAAAAAAAAAAGGAAAAAGTTGATATTATAATCTAATTGTACTACAACCCCTAAATCATTCATTACATTACATTACATTTCATTACATAAAATAAAAAAAATATTAATTTTTTTTTAAAATTTTTTTTCCCTTTTTTGTGAGTGGGTGAAGAAAAGAAAAGAAAAAAATCCACCCAATAAATAGTGAAAAATATTGACCCACTCACTCCTCACCCAATCATCTTTCCCCCTTATCTTCTCTCTCTAAAAGTTTCTCTCTCTAAAACTCAACCTCTTTCTCTTCATCTTCTTCTTCTTCATCCTCCTACTCTTCTTTTGACTCAGATCCCATCTTTCTCTCTCCTCCATTTTCACTCCTTTGTTCTTCAGATCTTCAACTTTTTCTCAGATCTAACAATGGAGCAAGAATCCCCAGCAAAAACCCACCTCAAATCCACCTCAAAAACCACCCCATTTTCCACCCTTTGCTCCTCTTCCTTCCCCGAAGAAGTTCTCGAACATGTTCTCTCCTTCATTGACTCACACTCCGACCTTAACTCTGTCTCTCTCGTTTGCAAAGCTTGGTATGAGATCGAACGATGGTGTCGTCGTCGGATCTTCATCGGAAATTGCTACGCTGTTAGCCCTTCGATTGTAATCCGACGGTTCAGAGACATCCGATCTGTTACCATTAAAGGAAAGCCTCATTTTGCTGACTTTAATCTTGTTCCTGATGGTTGGGGTGGCCACGCTTTGCCGTGGATCGCTGCGTTTTCCGACGCTTTTCCGGCGTTGGAGGAGCTCAGGATGAAGAGGATGGTTGTTACTGATGAAGCTCTTGAGTTGATTGGGAAAAAATGGCGGAATTTTAAGGTTTTGGTTTTGTGCTCTTGTGAAGGGTTTTCTACTGATGGTTTAGCTTCTATTGCTGCTAATTGCAGGTGGGTTTTTGTTAGATCTTTCTGGGTTTTTCTAATTTTTGCTGATTTGTTTGAAGTTTTCTGCATTTCTATTGGTCATTTCTGGGTTTGACTGTTAGTTTTACTTTAATTTGTTGGTTAATTAGAGTTAATTGTATGATTTTAGTTTGTGGGTTTTGTTTAAATTTTTCTGGGTGTTATAATTTGGTGGATTTTTTTTTGATGATTTAGTTTTAATTTGCAGTACTTTAGTTCAGTTGAGTATACTTTTGGTATTTGTTTACTTTATATTTTTTTCATCATTTCAAGTAATTGACTATTGCTGTTGAATTGGGTGCTTTTGTGTATTGTATATGGATTTAAGATTTGACTTTGAGCTTTTTTTTAATGTCAACTTTTGCTGCTAGATTTGTTGCTTCTGTTGAAATTCATGGTTGATTTGGTGATTATCTTCAAATGAGATTATGCTCTTTTGGTTTTATTTAGACTTTATTGTAGTGGATTATTCAGAGATGAAGCCCATTTCCAATATTGTAGCTGTTGATGTAATTACATAGCTTCTGTTTCAGACTTTGATTATCGAATTCATGGTTTCCTTGATTATACAGGAAATAAATCAGTTTTTGTTCCTTAATTTTCACTTAAGATCTGATTTTGTTGTTGATTGCAATTATATCTATCTGGTCTAACCCCTGACTAACTGGCTTTGTTTTTCGCCGAAATTTGTGGAAAAGAAGCATTTTTGGATCTTAAATGCTGATTAGGAGACTTGATATTTTGGCTATTGGTATAAATTAAGCTTCTGGGTTCTGTTTAATTAGTTGTTAAGTATAATTATACTTAATTATTGAGAGTACATATAACTTGAATTTCACTGCTTTATCTGCTGAATTTTGTGCGGCTTTCAGAAGCTTTATAATTATCTTTATAAAAGATTTTGTGGTTCTGTACTAGTACCACTGATCTAAGGCTGAAAAAAGAAAAGGTGAGTCATCATCTGTTGGTATCATTGTCTAATGTGGTACCTTCGATAATGGCGTGAAGAAAGATTTGGATGTTTATGGGGTTGGACCACACAGTATATCTCTTTCTCCATCTCTGGGCAAGCATAGTTGCTTTCTATTTTGGATGAGGGTGATCGCTATGTTTGATTAATGCGCGTTTTCAGGCGTGTTAATTACAATGTGTGTTCTTTCTTTATGCTATAAAGCCTACAATACTTGTTTTTGTTAAGGGGAAGTCTCATACTCTTTTTTGGTTTTCTGAAATTGGAACACCTTCTTTCCGGATTTTAACTGTCACATCAATTGTTCATGTTATTACATTATTATCATGACTATTAAATTTGTTACATGGTGGGATTATTTTTCTTCTACATTTTTTTTGTGGGATCTTTCGGTATCTGATAAACTATTTTTTATTTTGGTTGGTTTCTTATGTCTAAATGCAATAAGAATATAGAATATCTGTGCATGGGTGGTTCTTAAGAATTTGAAATTATATTTAAGCTTTGGGTTATCTGAGTTGGGTCTGCATGGAAAGTCACTATCTGATATTGCCTTTACTTAGGCTTCTTTTTCTTTGTTTTATGGTCCACTATATTATGTGGTTTGTTTTCAGTTTTGGATGGTTGTATTTTGGACACTGCAGGTCCCCTTTGAGATGCTGGGTTTATTTTTATTTATTTGTTTTTGCCTTTGGGTTCCTTTATCTTTTCTATGGATTCTATAGAATAATATGTAATTGCTTGAACTTTGTGGAGTTGCTTTTCTTGCTGATGCATCACAACATCTGCCCATGAAGTTGATCGGATTCTGCTGTTGATTCCTAGGCTGCGTGAATATCTCCTTTCTTCATTCTTGATGATGATATAATATCCAATAATTATGACATGCTTCTTTTAACTGCGAGTTTAAGCTTGCAGATTGTTGTTTCTATAATAAGGTTGATTATTGAGCTTCTAATGATTGTTTTTGTGACTTGTCTAATATTTACAGGAATTTGAAAACTCTGGACTTATGCGAAAGTGAAGTTGATGATTCAAGTGGGAATTGGATAAGCCATTTTCCGGATACTTATACCTCATTAGAATCACTGAATGTCGCCTGCCTCATCTCAGAGCTGCGATTCTCTTCTCTTGAGCGTTTGGTGAGCAGATGCCCAAACCTGAAATCGCTCAGGCTCAACCGTGCAGTGCCTCTGGATAAGCTCTCAGTTCTTTTGGAGAAGGCTCCTCAGTTGGTTGACTTTGGCTCTGGCTCATTTTTGACTGAACTCAACACTGAAGGCCATGATAAAATTACCAGGGCATTTGCTGGATGTAAAGGGCTCAAGGGGCTATCTGGGCTCTTTGATGTTGTCCCTGCTTATCTTCCCGCCCTATATCCTGTCTGCTCGGGGCTCACTTCTTTGAATCTGAGTTACGCCACTATTCACTCTCCTGATCTGATCAAACTTCTCAGTCACTGTCAGAGTCTTCAGCGTCTTTGGGTATATTTTTAACTTGCTAATATCTTTTGCTATGTATTATGGAATATTGCAAGTGGCTAAAAATATGGGGTGGGTTTAGGCAAGATTTTAATAGAAAAAAGGAAATTATGCATCATGATACACCTCTTTAATGTCAGGAACATAAAGTAAATTATGCGCCATGATACTCTCTAATCAATGATCAATGCAGGTACTTGATTACATTGAAGACAGTGGTCTTGAAGTGCTTGCAGAATCATGCAAGGATCTGCGGGAGCTACGCGTCTTCCCTTCCGAGCCTTATGTTCAAGAACCAAATGTTTGCCTAACAGAGCAAGGCCTGGTATCAGTCGCCATGGGCTGTCCTCAACTGCAGTCTGTTCTTTATTTTTGCCGTCAGATGTCCAATGAAGCATTATTCACCATTGCGAAAAATCGCCCCAACCTTACCCGCTTTCGTCTATGCATCATTGAGCCCCAGTGCCCAGACTACTTAACGAATCAACCACTAGACGAGGGTTTTGGGGCCATTGTTGAGCACTGCAAGGACCTCCGACGCCTTTCATTGTCTGGTCTCCTCACTGATCGTGTTTTTGAGCTCATGGGGACCCATGCCAAGAAACTCGAGATGCTTTCCTTGGCATTTGCCGGAGATAGTGATGTGGGTTTACATCATGTTTTATCAGGGTGCAAGAACCTTAGGAAGCTCGAGATTAGGGATTGCCCATTTGGTGGAAGAGCGCTTGTGGCGAATGCAGCCAAGTTGGAGACAATGCGATCCCTTTGGATGTCTTCGTGCCAAGTGAGCTACGGGGATTGTAAACTGCTTGGCCAGAAGATGCCAAGGTTGAATGTGGAGGTAATGGATGAAAGGGGGCACCCTGAATCAAGGCCTGATGAATCCCCTGTTGAGAAGCTTTACATCTACCGGTCAGTTGTTGGACCCAGATTGGACTCACCGGAATTTGTGTGGACAATGGGTGAAGAAGACAGCAATGAGGGTCTCTTAAGAGCGGTTCCTGTTCTACATGAATAATAGCAGCCATTGGAGGGCCTCGGCCCCTGTTGAATCAGGTTTAGAGTGGTTGCACGCCACTTCAGAAGGCTAATCGGATGTTTTAGTGCCGATTGGGAAGATATATCTATCTGGGAGGGTAGGGATGTATGTTTATTGATTGTTTGTGTACTAGTATGGTGTAGCTAGGATTAGAGGAGGACGCGGTTTCATCTTGTTGATCTGCGAAACCTTTGAAATTTGTATGTATACTAGGGCTCATGGTGATCACATTCATTTCATTTCATTATTCAATGTAACTGAATAATTCAATCTTCAATAACTTTTGCAAACTATGCAAATCATTCCTTGGTTTTTTAAGCAAGATTTTTGCTAAATCTTGAACAGAAGATGCCTTTTCTTCATAATAACAGTATCTGTAAATTGAGCATTAATAACTTTGATCCTCGGATCAATGATTAAGCATATCATAAACTTTAGGAAATCATGTAGGAAACTACCCGTACCTTATAAACCGTTGTCTCGGTTCTTTTTTAGTTGATCTGCTTTGACTTTTACACTATTCACCAATCTAGCTTTGACCGTTTTTTGTGAATTATATGTAAAGAAAATATATTCAAGTGAGATTTTGTTAGAATAGTCTAAATAAGTTCTATCACAATATATAACTTTGATAATTTTTACTTAGAGAGAATTAAGGTTATTGATGATTAAAGTTGTATATCGGCAAGCGTGATAAAAGAAACTGGTCAAGTAAAATAGAATGGAGAATAAAGCATAAAACGTTGTAAAAAGTACTCCGGTAATTGTAGCTGGAGTCCAGGAATTTTTTTTTCCAGTGCTGACTAATAAGCTTTGAAAGAAACATATGCTATATTAAGTAAGCTTCACTCAAATAATCTAGGAATTAAATATGATATGAATTTGACTTCAAATACTACCTCCGCTTCGCATTATTCACAGCAAAGGAATATTTTGTATCTCACAAATAATACCTTTTGTTGCGAGTAATGCGAAACAGAGGTAGTAATCAACTCAAAACCTATATCACCAGAATATTTAGAATTTGAAATATACGAACTATTTTTTGCAAAGGCGGTCCTTGGAATTTAGATGCGAGCCCTTAATAATTACGAGTAATCATTAGGAATGTTATTCCACATTTGCAAGATTTTCCCTTTTTACGAAAGAGTCTACCCATGAATACAATTACTAGCATTAAATAGATGACAGATACAAAAGACGCTCAAAGTCAGATTAAATGTTGTTCTTTTCTTTGTCAAAAAATAAAAATGTTGTTCTTTTTTGCGTTTCTTTTGTCATTTAAAGTAATTTTAAGTTTTCATTCTTGTCAAAAATGTAAAAAAAATAAAAATAAAAGATAAATTCAAGTTTAATAATGGTTTATGACCTATTAAAGCCTGTTCACTTCAGCATAATTTCAGTTTAGTTCAATTCAGTTCAGTTCAGTTCAGCTCATTTCAGTAAATGTGAACAAGCCCTAAGTGATTATTAGGAGCCTAACTTGGATTAATTTTTTCTTCAAAATAAACTTTTATTTAAAAAAATTAAAAAAAAAAAAAAAAAAAAAAAACACTTGGATTAAATTTTTGTGGCATAAACTGCATGGGCAAGAGCAATTGGGCAACCCTTAGGACCCATTTGTCAAATAGTTATAAAAGCTGTAAATGATGAGAGGAACATACAAATGTGGCTATAATAAGTGTTCATTAATGAGTATCTACAATAATTATAGTATTGTAGTCCAATATGTCGCTTTTTTGGTGTTGTGTAAAATTTGTTGTACTTGCACAGTTGCACTACTAATTAAGAATCTACTAGTAACAACTATAGAAATGTACAATGATTAATTGTTGATGTAAATAGATTGGAAGTCGGCAATCATGACTCATGTAGGTTGATAAAAATGTCAAGCAAAGCTCATAAATGCAAAGAAATTCAGTTTATTATCCTATAGTAAAGTGAGTATTTATAGCCGACTCATGATGTCATAAAAGTTAAAAAATTATATCAGATAGTAAATCCGGGGTAGTTTTATGGTGTCATAAAATGACAATTATTAATAGGGTATAATACATCTGATGGAAGTATAAGAGCGCATATGCTTAGATTATCCCTTTAAAGTTATCTATAAATGGAAAGTGGAGCATCTACTTAGCACTTTTAATACATAGACGAATCGATTAATATCACAATTCATTAGGAAAACAAATGCCATCAAAATTAGTTGGTAATGTTTAAAGGAGGAGTCAAGTTACAACTTTCATAATTATGTTATCACAATTTGTGATGTAGAATTTCTAAGAGAACACATTAATATCTTTCTTTTAATGATTGAATTAATAGAATGATAACACCAATATGTAATAACTAATTTGGATTTCTATGATTGGTGTTATCAGAAAGTCTTGGTTCCATTATTGTTGTTGTTGTTAATCAATAGATAAAAGTTATATCTAAATTAATAACGAAAAAAGTGAAAAGAAATAAGTAAAGGGTATGATTATTTTGAATATTGATAGTTTGGTGGTAAATCCCCCACCATAAGGGTCTGTCCTCTTCAGCTTAATATCAGTTTAGTTTAATTCAGTTCAGTTTAACTCCAATCAGTTCAGTGCAGTTCAGCTCTTAATTTTCTTCTCTCATAAACAATTCATTTCAACTCTATTCAATTCAACTCCAATCAGTTCAGTTCAGTAAATCAGAACAGGCCCTAAACTCATTAATGTTGATTTGGAGCCATCTTGGGAGACCTTGGTTCATGTTCATGAATTTTATGGCTTCCTTAGTCCCTTACTTTTTCCAATTCTCTATTTCACATTTATCGAAAATCTTTAGATTCGTCAATTGGATTGAGACATTTAATTAGTCACATTTATGACATTTATGCATCGTACCTATCTAATCAGGACAAATTCATTTTCTGCTATACACTCGAGTACATCTAAAAATTAAACATATTCAAATAGTTTTATTTAAATTTTTTTTTTAAATTTTTTTTGGGGTGCAATCCAATTGGAAACTCTTTTGATTGTGCTACTGATTAATTTATATATATCATAAATTATTTAAAAAGGTACTTTACTTTCTTGCCAAAAAGAAAAGTAGAGCTAATTCAAGAAAGAAGGTATGCATGTAAACGTGTTCAATCTTACTCCTTTCGAATAAATAATTTAGGAGGCCTACTAACAAGTTAGGATAGACTTTGTTGGGTTTCAGCTCATTCAATTTAGGATATACCCTTTTATTTTATTTTTTTCATTGTAACTTTTTTAAGTGTAATAGTTAGCAAAATCTTTGTAGACTCATCCAATCTTCATTCATATAAGAAACTAGTTTTTTTGCACGAGTTTTTTTTTAAGTGATGTGACAATGAATATGACTTACTACCATATGACAAAGAAATGCATGTTAGGGTGTTAGAATTCAAATAAATTTTTTGGAAGGACGGTTTTATGAGCCGAATTTTGATTTTTTACATGTTCCTTGGTTTTTATGTACTTCAATACTCTTTTGGTTCATATAGCCGACTCTACTAATGAGACTAAGACTTTGATTGATTGATTGATTATTTTATTGTAATTATTATGATGTATGGTGGAGGCAATGTGCCAAGTAATGAGCAAAGTCATAACAGTGAAATTAGGCAAAGTCACTAGTATTGAAAGGGATGTAATTGAAAGATATGTTTATGAAGTCAAATTAATGTATGGATAACAATCTCAAGATTGTAACCTGACCCATTTACCATGTGTATACTACAATGAATTATTATAGACTATAAAGATCATCACATAATCAGTTAGGGGATCATGGGTACATAATTCCATTTTAAGAGAGTGACGCGTGGCGAATTAATGTTTAATGAAGAGAGATTCATAGTACTTATTTTTCTTACCCTAAGAAAATTTAAGACGGCATATTATAAATATAGATTTCATAGATTAGATTGCCTAAACATCTAAAAGTTCAGAAATTCGTAATTTTGAGAATTTCTATCACTCTAAAAATACAATTTTTGTCCTCAATTCGAATTGACCAAGTAGTATTTCATTTACTAGTATATCTAAGTATCTAATATATCCCATTTCCATCCCTAAAGATCTTTGCACCAAACATGCTCTCTCTAATAACAGGCCTTCCCTCCACATATTTTCATCGACAATAACTATGACCGTAACACAGATCACACCATGAAGGTTAAATACTCGAGATAATGCAAACTTATAAGCTTTACAAATGATAAAATAAACAAAATAAGGCCCTGCAATTACACTACGCTAGAACAGTTCTAAGCTCAGATGCCGATTATCCAATCCCTTGTTCAAAAACCTAAATTAAGTTAGCCTACACTTTTAAGCTCAAAAGATTTTATGTACTATGAAATTACAACATGTATCAAAACTCTGCTGTGAGGTAAAGAATGTGATAACAAGGTCCGTTTAAACTGATTATCAAGATGAACAGATATAGAAGATCACACACGCAGGGTTTAGATGTCGCAAGAATTCACATCAGAGGTTACAGCATCTGCCTTCTGATGTCAAAAAAGATAATATATGATGCCCCAACATGCGCTCAAAACTCGACTTCTATACTGTATTCTGTAAATTCTGACTTAAACGGATGAAGTTCCTCTGTACAAAATTAATGATTTATAACCAGCACTCACATGATTGCAGCCAATCCTATAGCATCCCTATCTTCAGTTCTGGTATCTAAAGTGCTACTGGTGGCCCGAGATCTCACTGAAAAATAGTTTTAAGCAGATAATCACTTCAACTGACAATTTGACTTTCTCAGAGAAAAAGAGTTCTTTACCATCAAATTAAAATTTATAGTGTTTCAAAAAAAAAAAAAAAAAAAAAAAAAAATTAGAATTTATGGTAGCACTTATGCACAAAGATTATTCTGAAAACCACACCAAGTGAGGAGTCTATTCTGAAAACCCATCACTAAATCAAATATATCCACCCTTCGATTTTACTTTGTATCTAGTCAACCAAACAAGCCCCTGAGTTTCGCTATACACCCCAAACCCCCCCCCCCCCCCACCCCACCCCCCCTTAAGTTTTGATCTTCCCTTGGTTGTTTAATTCAAATAATTCCCCCAAGTGAAGATATAATTTATGATAATTTTTTTCATGCTAGGCGGATTTTAATCAATTTTCCTATGTATAAACGCCAAGTTCACCTAAACAATATCTCATGCAGGCTAAAACTATGAATTATACCCCACATTTGTAATAAAGTATCTGCTATGTTTGACCTTGTCATCTTGAATAAACAGCAAGCCCTTTACACAGGCACATCTGTGCAAAATCATAAGGTTACTCCATGGATCCTTTCTTCCCCTTCTTTTCTATTATTGTAACTTCAACGTGATGGTTCAATTATATATGAATAAAGGCGAGCGCAAAGCCAGGGGGTGGGGCATAAGAGGAGAGGGAGTGGGAAGCACCGAATTACCTGTCACATTTGTGATAACATTGACACTCTTTTGAGCACCAAGTGCTTTTAGCTTGTTTCCAGTTCCCAGTAAAAGCAAGCTTTTCATATGCTGCTTTTGCTCCTTGGGGCTTGCTGTCTTGGCCAAAGCTTCCTCAAAAGCAGCTAAATCTTGAGGGTTAATGCAAGGAAGCGTCGACAAAATCTGAATAAAGCCAAAAAAAAAAATAAATAAAGAGAGAGAGAGAGAGAGATCAACAAAAGTTTGTTGGTATTAAGGCAGGTGTTTTAAAATCAAATTACTTCACCAAAGCACCAGAGAATTATTTATGATCTCAACTCACCTGCCTAGGTGCGGGGTTTCTATCTGCTAGATAGAAATAAATCTCACGACATAGACTAACCAGATCCGAGCTTACGAAAGCATTTGATTCAAGGGCCAAACCTTGGATAGCTGCATAGAACAAGTCTTTGGAAACAAAATCTCGAAGTTCCCCGTTATTTGTTGAAATACCCAAAACAACAATAACACCACAGAATGAACAAAGTTTTGCCATAGCTTCACTATCTGTCCATTTAAAAGCATCCAGACATAAATGCAGGGCTGGGACGGCTAAGGTTTGGTGCTTCAATAGAAAACTGCATGTAACAAAAGATGAGAGGCGTGTCAAAATAATAAGAAGTAAAGAGCCTTATGTTGTGGACTATGTGGAGCTGAGAACAATTATAACATTTAATTAGGTGCCCAATAATGCTTCCAATCATTGTCTAGAAGCATTGAGACAAATACAAATATTGCATATATAGCTATAATTCCATTTCGTTGAGCAATATATTACTGATATTGTAAAAAAAATTAAAATATTGCATACCTAACAGCGGAAGAGGAGGCTAATACATCTAAATCCTTCAAAGAGGAAGCATCAAAACGAGTAATATGGCCTGAATGATCCAAAGAAGGAAGACCAACATTAAGTGCAGGAGAAGCCAATGCTGACAATATCCCACATACTTCACGAGTTAAATCACGAAGCAGCTTCTCCTCCATTACTTCTACTTTCAGATCTGACCCTCCAAGTACATTGCAAACATCTGGAACCTTTGCCCTACCTTCATTTAAAAGACTTGACCATGAGGAGCTCAGAGATGGCTGAGCATAATGAAGTATTGGGTGTAGAAGTTTTTCCAGCCATGTCCCCCATAACTCCGGAGGGCAAGACTTGATTAAAGGGATGATGACCAAATGAATGAGCTGCTTCAAATGCCTGTATTCCATTGACTGCAAATTCTCCATCAGAGCTTGAACCACGGAATCGATATCCAAACTTCTGAAAAAAGCATCTCCTATAGTAGTAGATAAGCCCACGACATCATACCTAAAAATGGCAAGGGTTATAGGTTAAGAATAACTTCAAATTCATAAAATGTATGCATGTGAAAGTTGATAACATTGGAAGAATATTGATTGGGTATATCAAATAGACAAACACAGTCTATGCACATTGGACTCCAAGTAAAATCTACTACAATTTATACCAATAATAATAGTTTCCTGGTTTTAAGTTTAGACAAAAGTTGACTTTCTCCACGATGTCAAATGACTATATAGCATGGTTAGTGATAACAACATCAAAGTCTCCTGAAAATGACAGCAGGTACATAGACATCCTTTCCTTATATAATACTCCCTCCTTCCCTTATAGTTTGCCCAAGTTTCCTTTTAATCCTTTTGAGTGTGCCACATACTATGAATAGCTGTGAGGGACCACAACTTCATTCTCATAATCATCTGCTACATTAAGTCCCATCATTTTTATCTCTCATCAACTCCACGTCTCCACCCAGTCAAAAATAAAATAACTAACAAAATCCCAATGGGACAAACAAAAATGGACAGAGAGTACATATGAGTGGGCATTTTCTGTTTCGATTAAGTCAAAAAACGCCTCTATCACCGATTAGTAAACAATGAGGACAATGCTTAGAAAATGCAGTAACAAAACAGGGTCACCTAGGAAAAACCCCAAAATTAAAGATTATGCATAAACTTCAGTGTGCAACATACCCACTGTCTCTGATACCTCTTAACCAATTACGTATGTCTTTTTCATTTGGCTCTCCATAGGAATCCTTGCTCATATCTGTCAATGATCCGTCAGCAAAGCCCAAAGGAGCTTTTTGAGCTTTTGTGTTCACTTCTCCAAGAAGACTAATACGTTCTATATCACTCATGGTAAGTGCAGCTTTCACTTCTCCTGGTAATGATTGGACCACGGCAGGAGACCAAAGTGAATGCATAGCACGGAGAAGCTGCAGCAAGACAAATTTTCCTTGCATTAATTAGATCATGTAGATTATTTTATATGCAGATGCAATACATGGATAACTATAGTTCTCCGCCCTGAATTAGATTCTTAAGAACTAGACACAACTTACAACAATACTGTTGCACAGTAACTGTCTGCAATTACTATTTCAAATAATTTTACATCTTTTTTTTTTTTTTTTATTTTGAAGAAACTTTTTACATCTTTTTCTAAACCCCCAAAATAGCAATGAATAATATTTGTAAAAGGGAGCAGGTTTTTTTTTTGTTTTTTTTTTTTTTTAAATTTAATTTTTTTTATTTTATCAATTTTTTTATGAGGCCACAATTTCTCTTTTTTTTTTTTAAACAGAAATGAATACATGAAGAGCCACTTGAGTTCAAATCTTGTGGGAGAGCATACTTTTAGAAGAGGTGGCAACATCCATGTCAAATGAGGAGCCATTGGTTGCAAAGGTGTTCCAGCTAAGATATTCTGCAAATTATTCTTCCGGATTCCAGATCTCTTAAGTGCCCTCTCAAAGAAAGTTACAGTATGGAAAATGGACCACATTAATGGTGTATCCGCACACAAACGAACAAAACCAGATGGATCAGACAAATAAGCATTTTGCCAATCTTGCTGGATCCACTGTTTACTCAAAGGTTCAAGTAACCAAGCTAAAACTTCTTGCTGCTGCTGAACACTGTAGCGAATACAATACTTTACCCATCAATACAGAAAATTACACAACAAATTCATATATTAAGTTAAATGCAGATGAAGTAATTACCCAGCAGCAGAAGCCATAATAAGAAATGCTTCACCAAGAAGATTATGTTCTCCACGAAGCAGACGTCCCTCATTTTGCAACTGACCCATCATGTCTGCTATCCCCTGTAAGAAAGCAATATCTATCTTGTTTAAATACAGCATGTATTTTCTATGACTTCCAAAGATATTTTCCTCTCGATTGACAAATGATTATAAACTATAACACACTTAAAAAAATCACTGGCAAAAGCATGCTTGAAGAGTTATAGTTACCGCCAAAAAAAATAATGTAGGAAAAACGTAATTATAAAATCCATTAAGAAATACAAAACTCATGTATTTTAGCAGTAACCTAAACCAAATCCGAACAAAAAAGTGGGTTCTTACAAGGAATGCAGTGTCATCAAAACCCAACACGATCAAGGCTTTGATCTCTCAGCCTGAAATAAGGAGTTCTGGTCTGAATTTTCTAAAGTCTGGTCTGGTCTTAATTTTTCTGATTTGATCTGGTCTGATCTAACTAAACTTTGACCTTGGTTGTACACTTGTACATCAATGTATAAGAAAAAACATTATCAAGTGGAATCTTGTTAGATTCATCTCAACGTGTATTTTTCCAAACATATAAATTTCATAATTTTTACAATTACAAAATCAAAACAGTATTAAGAAGATATAATCTGATCTTGTCTGAAATTAACTGATATGGTCTGATTTAGAAAAAGTAATATGGAGTAAGTAATAAGAATAAGGAGAAGAGAACACAGCCTAATTTTCTAGGGAGGTTCACTTCCAATCCAAATTTCTTCTTTCCCTAATTTGAAAAGGAGAGCAGACCAAGAATCACCTTCATGTGAGGCAGCAAACTTTTGTCAGCAACTTTGGCAATTCGGATAAAAGATGTACAGATCTGCAGCCTAGCATGTCGGGAACTGTTTGTAGAAGGATCCTGCAAAAATTATAAAACACTTACCAGATTAAAAAAAATCCGAACATACAATAATCCAGCACAATAATTGGAGCCAAAAGATAAAGGAAAAACCTTAACAATAACAGGAAGGGAAGTCAAAAGCTCAAAAAGCTTATTAATTACAGCACCAGCTGCATTAGGGTATACTTTCAAAAATGGACCCAATGAGTGCATATAGTGGCCAAGGACTTCCACAAACGAAGGTTCAGTCCACTGTAAGGTAAGCAGCTGCTGCAGAAGACCTTTAATTTACAAAAATTATAGATAATTTTAGAAATTTTTTTTTGCTGGATTAAAATTGCACTAACTGTAAATATTTGAAGAGTTGAAGTATAACCTTCAAATATCCTACACAATGCAAGTTGAATTTCCGAGCTACCACTAGCAAATTCATCTGACCCATCAAAAACCGCGACAACAACGTTTTCTAAGGCCAATTGCATGCTCTCCAGTATGGCTAAATCCTGAAATGAGAAAAGTCAGCTAAATATTTTTAAATATACTTATTGTGAAGACACTATGACACGTGTCCTACAATGCTCCTCCAAGTTTTCTTTCTATAGAAGATGCATGTTGTCAGAAAGAGAAGAATACTATACAAGGATATTGTCTGTGAGTAAAATTAACTAAGAAATGAAATTTTGGAGAATGTTATATATATATAAACATATAACCCTACCTGAGTTGGCACTGAAGAGGATACTAAGCTCTGAATAATCATGATTGTTCTCTCAGACACCCTTGTAGCAGCAACTATAGGCTTGTGATTAGAAACAAACCGAATAAGCTCCATCTAACAAATGGTAAAATGTCAATCAGATGAAAGGAAATTGCTAAAAGAATGAATGGACAAAATGAACCACAGACAAGAAACATAGATTATAAGAGAACCGCTCAATCAACTTGCATGTTGCAAACTTAATACAACAGAAGGCCCATGTCAACTTTAATATATTTAGATCACAGTCTCCAGAAAGTAGTGGTCCTAGTGTATACATATTTTGGTCATGTGTGTGTCCTGGCTCAAAATGCTACTAGGATGTACGGAGTAATTGAGTAAGTAAAATGCTTCTATTATTTTACATTAACTTAAATATGTAAAGATAACGCTCCTAATAATACTGTAAAGGAAACCTACATGACTGTTGAGGGAATCTCAACAAGATATAGCTAAAAGATAGCAATGTCATTCAGTCTCAGATTTTTTAATCCACCACTGTTTCCAGCTTTATTTCACTATCTCGTATGCCACAATGTCGGTGTGAGTGCAGACAGCAAACAGTGAGACATGCCCACCCATCAAACTTGACCTCTTCTTTTATTAGGCTGAAGATTCTGCGCATAATTCAGTTTTGTAAAGACAACCCATGGAGAATAAAAATTTCTTGATTATCAATAGTGATGAAGTGGCTCAGGTTACATGCAAGTATAAGTAGCTACATGGGCAATCTGCTCCAACCGGATGATTTCATAGATGCCACTAGCTACGAGGATTATGTTACAGTCAACAAAGTTGGGATTAAAAGAGAGAAACTCAAGAGACAATTATTCTTCTGTCGCCTATATATTATAAAATAGCTTACATTAAGAATTCCCATTACGTGCTGATGTAGATGTACAACAATGCTCATCAACTGCTCTTTGGTTATTTTTGCTCTGAAACCGTAAGTTATTCAGAGATTTTATTCATCAATGATTTCTGTTTTTTTAGTCACTGCTCCTTGTCACAGCCTCATGGATTAGATTTGTCTATCTAGCATAATTTTCCGATAATAACTAATTTTATGGATAGATTTCACAGCATTGTTTTTTAGAATGTGTATTTTGTTATCTATCCACCAAGGTTAAATACGCATATAAGAGATGACCCAACTTCGTTTAAGATTTTTTTTTTGAAACACAATTTTGTTTAAGATAGAGCATATGATTGGAACGAAATGCTTTCATACTTTTCACAGTATTCTCTCAAGAATTTGTGTTTTTGTTACAATTACTTTAATATCCCTAAGCTCAGACCTTGATCCAGGGGTATATGACATCAACTTTTGTGAAGATATAATTCAAAAGCAAAACTAAAGCAGTTCTGCCTTCCAGATAACTAGTGAACCCGTTTCCTCTACATGCTACGAGTGAAAAAAAAAAGGCACTCATAAATTTTCAGCAAAAAAGATACTAGGAACTTATCATAAAGGAAAAAGATGAAGCTTCACATTACATACCAGCTTAGAACGGTACTGTCCAAATTCTCCTTTGCCCTCAAAATCATCACTCCACATTTCTAAAGGTCCAAAAGAATGTGCTGTCTCGGGATGGACCTTTTCTTTTCTAAGAAGACGTGGGAAGGATGTGTCTAGAATTGCACCACAACAATCATCATTGATAAAATTTAAGATATTACTCTTCTCGCTTTCAGCCTGTCCAGAGCCAGCAGAACTGTTTACTGAACCATCTCCAGTTGCATGAGCTTTTGGCTTTGACAGTAGATCTCTCATTAATGTCTAGAAGGAAGCATGAGTTCTTGGTGAGTGAAGATCTAAAATGAAAATTACACAATGAGGTCGAGTTTTAAGCATACCAGCCAGAAAGGCAGTGACTGGCAATGGAGGGCCAGTTTATAATGTTGGAAGTACCCCAGCATCTGCAAAGATAAAAATGTCTGAAGTAAGCATCAACTATTAAACAGTAGAAGTATTAAGTGTATAAAATACAAGACTACAAAAGATCATGATGCTCTGCTCTATGATGGGTAAGCAACAATATATAATGTATAAATCAAAATTTGCTCTGTTCTTACGCAGTTTTAAAATTCCCCTTGTTTATTATCCTCTTTGGAGAACATCAACTTCTAAAACATGATTTCTTTTTTATTGACATACTTTAAATATATTGCAACAAATTGAAAAATCATATAACCAAAATTATTAGATAAAATAATAGAGATCGTGAAAAATGGAACCTATTCTCTGCAATATAATATAGATAATCGGAGTATTAGATTGTTTATAAAAAAAAAAAAAAAAAATCAAAGAGCTGGCTCAAGGTTTTTTGTGCCTATAAAGAGCAGGATGAAGTCTCAATATATACAGATTAAAAAGGCAATACATAATAATTATATTGGGGACACTTTTAAATTCAAGTAACTGCTTTTAAAAATTGAATAAGGCACCAGCAACATAGTACCATCATTTTTTTCTTTCTAGTGTGGTTTTTTGCTGGGTATGATGGATTTTTATCCTTCATACCGATAATCATACTTGTGATACTGATATATTTTACTAACACAGTCTGATTGTTTGACTAAAAAAAGTCTGGCTACACAAATGAGCCCCTAATTACTCTTAAACTCAAAGGAGATTTGACCATATTTGTCCATTATAAATTTTATTTCCCAAAAATAAATATGGAGCTTATAACTTAGGTAAGCAGGAGAGCAGCTCACCTGTTCAAGATAAAAAAAAAGTATGTTAGTCTTAGTATCGCTAGAGATGCACATCAGATTTGTTGAACCCAGAGAAACCATGCACTCGCATATTAACTCTGCAAACTCAAATTCACTGTCATCAACGGCCCCACTACCCAAGCTTGATTTGTGAAGGAAATCTTTGGAAACATTCATCATAGTCTCAAAGATACTGCGCACTGCAGAATCGAAAGCCGGAGACGCATCAGCTGGTCTCTTCCTGCAATTCACAGGCTTAATAACATTCAATTGATACCCTAGTGACATTATAGATTAGCCCTAAAAGCGATTAAGGAGCTCACAGCATACCTTGCAGAGACAAGTTTGAAGAACTCACAAGCATGAAGACGAAAATCTGGAGAAGTAAGCAAGCAGCCACACCTGTAGTACACAATTTGTAAGAAGAAAAAGGTATCAATCTCAGCCCACAGCTAGTTAAGAAAAACTTCATTACAGTTACTTTACCCGTAGATTATGGCATATTTGCCAAGATCAGGCAATGGAGCCCACTCAGCATAAGCATTTATTGCATTCAAAGTTGCTGTAACTGTAGCTGCATGCTGTTTTGCAATGTCTAGATGCTGCTGATTAGCCTCATTTACTGCAGCTCCAAAGTGCCTCTCTAGCAACTACACAAGTATCATAAAAATGAGACACTTGCAAAGTGATGCTTATGAACTTTGACCCTAGAAAAAAGTTGTATACTTCTTATTCTTTTAAACTTACTGTGTATAGCAAAGGTAAGATTTCTGGCAGAGATTCAGTCAATCCACGTAACAAAAGCCTACGCCGGTCACCTATTGATTTTTGGTCCAAAAATAAGTGGGGAAAAAAAGTACAAGTTAAATTTACATTCTGCAAAAATAATTCAAAATACGAGAAGAATTATACCCAATACTTGAAATAAAGAAAAACCTATACTATCTGACATGATTTGGTAGCTCTAATACCAAAAGTAACAGAACATATTGCTTAATCATTTAATGCACAAACAACTTCAATTTGCTTATGCGACAGAATTCATGAATCTAACTTCAGAGCAACAACCCACCCCACCCCCCCCCCCCCCCCCCACCCACCTTAACCCATAAGCAATATTAACATTTGACAAAGCAGTAGTTCCCAGGTGAAGTGAATGAATGGAAAGAAATTGAGCTTCTCCGTCATTACCTTCTAAATCTTCATTATGAACAGTAATATCTTCAGGAAGCCACCTTAGCATCATTGACACCAATTCGGCCTATAAACACATTAAGAAATTAATAACTAATGCGTACTGCTAATTTTATTCACAGAAGAAAGAGGAACATAAAAACAAATTTAAAACAAGGAGCTAAAAAACGACAAAAGTAATCAGGAGAATCACTTGAGAAGGGCCATTGTTAGAGAGGGCTGCAACCGAGGGGAATAACTCCTGCAACATATTCGGGCCTTCTCTCCTTACTATCTGTAAATGGAAAATGGGATGAGTAACTACACTCAAGTCAGACTGCACCAAATACAAATCAAAGAAAGTTCAGTTGAAACCTCTGCCACAAGAGCAGCTGTCTGACTTCTTAAAGCCCACTCCTCGCATGGATCCGCAACCTGAGACATCAGGTCAACAGCGATGCTTGCAAAGTTGTGACGTTCCATTGGATTCAATTCTTCCCAACGTAGCCTTACCAGATGCTACAAATCATCAAACAAAATCAGAGCAAGTTCATATACAAGTTGGTATTTGGAAACTTGATTTATAGAAGATTATTAGATTAGGCAGTCAAACCTTTTGGAAGGACAAGAATCACATATAAGATGAACAAAAGTGAAAGCCCCTTAGCAACAGATATGACAACAAATCAACTTCTATTTAAAACTTGCAACTGATAAGCCCTTGCACCAGATATAGCGTCAACAACTTCTAACTTAAGCATGCTAAGTTACTTAAGCATGCTAAGTTACTTAAGCATGCTAAGTTGAATACAATCTTCATAATACAAATGATCAAATTTCCTACTGCTGAAAGCACACCAATACAGTATCCCCTCAATGCTATTAGTCCTATGTAATAAATAAAAACAAAAAGGGAAAAATTTGCGATATCTGGCTTATCAAGAGAGCCAGTCTACAAAAACTTGAAAAAGCACAAAGGGGCATTCAAAAATAAGGAACTCTGAGAGCTATTAGAGGATAGAGGAGTAGTAAGCTGTAACCATTTTAATACCGTGACCGCATCCTACTCACTGACAGATTCTTTTGTATGGTGCCAGTAGGAACAAGCAAAATAATATAGGCTATTGACATCTCAACTTATCTTAATAGTTAATACCATTCAATCAATCACAATACTAGATTCATGTTAGAACCTTTATATGACAGATTAGGAAGTTTAATTATAAGCTTCATATTTCAACCTATACAACAACATAAAGTTGAATAGGCAGATTGGTTTCCCAATAGGTATATACAGAAATGAATATTGGAAAACCTGTTAATCCAATTGTTATATCTTTAGGCCAAGTTTCAGGATCATTGGATATTATCCTAGACATGTCTTGCTAGGCCATGACTTCTAATAGGATGTTACGGAATACAGAGTAACTAGTTAGCTACAAAAAAGGTATAAATATAGAAGCCTTACTTTATTTCTAGACTAAGTAATGAATTGCATATCATTAATAAAACTCAACCAGGTTCTACTCCAGCCTTTTTATAATACCATATCTGACCAGCTAGATTTACAAACCCAATGAGCTGAAAACCTTTGACATCAGGACAAGATATTCCTTATTATGCCATATTATGAATAATATCTTTATCCAATGCTGTACATTATATTGCAAAGAAGTCTTCTTTTCCTTGAACAGAGAAAGACCAAAAGGTTCAAAACTATGGCCACGTCGCTAATATCTTTAACAGGGTACCTTAATTTGCTTTATATATTTATAGTTGTCTAATCCTAAAAGAACAACTTCTTATTGAGTTAGATACACAAAAAGTAATAACAAAATTGTGAAGCCAGTAGCAACATTCCAATATATGTATGTATGACAACTTTTGTTCTCGAAGACAAGCTGATATAGGTGAGGGGCTTTCCACAATCCTGCATATATTTCTGATATTCACGAGGAAGAAACTATCATCATGATGAATAGATGTACGCATATCATTTGGACTTATTATTTCCCAAGATCAATATTCAAAACTCAATGCTCCCACTTCTGCTGAAGATGCCAATACCAGCTTATAGATTACGCTTGAGTAGTATTACCAATTTTAGCATAGGTTTGAACTACCATTTGGTACATACAACAAGTTTTGAAAAAAAATCAATTGACAAACTTTGGTTTTGTATTCATCTACAATCAATGTCACTACAGTACTGATCTTAAAGGAGGTAAGCATTGTACAATGACTTCCATCTACTGCAAAGTTGACGTAACTGAAGGAGAGGATTAAAATTAAATAAACTAGACAAATACAGGTGGAAAAGAATCTAACAACAACCTGAAGCATTTTGAACGCCTGCAGCCGTATTTCAGAAGACCACTCCTTCTTAACTAAAATGATGGACGTACTAGCCAAGATACGTATATCCCCTGCTTTAAACTGCAAAAAATGAAACAGTTCATGGCTATTACACAACCAAGGAAAAGAATTTCAAAACAGCAAGCAGCACAGACTTAAAAGAGGTCAATTGAAGAAAGACATTCAGTCTTATCCTTAAACAAGAGTAAGATGAATCCACAGTTCAAAGAAATTGTCATATAATTTTAACAAATGCAAAATTTTCCACAGAAAAGGACAACATTACAGAGTTTTTCAATAACAACATACTCAGTCTACAAATGCAGATAGAAGTTTGATCCAAGCAACATACATGATACATGCATCACATATATCATTAGTTTGAAGGTTTAAACCAAATTTTAAGCATCAAAGAAAAATTGTAACAAAAACTAGAAAACATACCACCCACAACTTTGTTTGAATATCTCTGAATCCATATTAAGTGAAATCATTAATTCATTTATATAGTGCATACTCTAAAATTTTATTTTATTTTTTTTAAAGTATGCTTAAATTATCAATCAGCTACCATAATTTCAAACATCAAAGTCTCAAATTAGGGCTAGAATGATCCTTACATACCCATAAAATGCACAAAAGGGGTTCCACAAATTTGATCAAAAAACCAAACTTTAATCAATTTCATCAACACACTCAAACACATCAAGAAAACTGAAATGGGTAATTACAAAATACAACAATAGGTATCAAAATCAACAGTTCATACATTCAAAATTCAACAATTCGATCATAATCAAAATTAAAAATTCGAAAAACAAAAAAAAACAAAATTTACAACTCAAAAAGCAAAGTTCAGAGATAATACAGATTCTAAGTAAGCAAAGGCAGCCCTGCGAGTATCTGGGGTAGAGCTCCAATCAAGAGCAGCGGTTATGGCTTGAGCTACATTGTTTGCTATGTTACCACTTTCTTCCATTATTTTTTCTTTTAATAATTTTTGTATTTTTTTGGGTTATTTTTGAGAGAATCAAATAGGGTTTTTTTGGGTACCCAAATTAAATTAATGCAAAAAAATTAAAAGGGGTTAGATTGAAGAAGAATTTGATTTGATTTGGCGCAAAAGAAAGCACAAATACCCTTAAACACAGAAGAGAGAAAAGAGAGTGTCTGGAAATTGGAGTAGAACAAGGAAGGAAGGAGAAAGTGAAGCAAAGTGGTTTATTTTGGGTATTTATAATGTAATTAACAATGTTTTTGAAGTGAATAAAGCATTCATAATTATCATTATTTTCAGGAAACGGCACATTATTATTTTAATAATTATGGCCTAAATACAACTCAATATGTTTCCATAATGCACCATTAGATTAGTATAATTAATGTATCGAAGTCTTGGTCTAGTGGTTAATATTGAGGGTTTGTGTGCTTATATCTCCGTTACATATAGGCTTTTTTTTTTTTTTTTTGACAGATCA
The DNA here is from genome assembly GCF_948465745.1 of Chenopodium album. NCBI lineage: Eukaryota > Viridiplantae > Streptophyta > Magnoliopsida > Caryophyllales > Amaranthaceae > Chenopodium > Chenopodium album. The sequence continues at coordinate 9,115,981 of NC_137855.1, forward strand.
TATAGGCAAGTTTGTTCAGCATAAAACACGAGAAATTATCAGAATAAGCAGTGTTTTATCAATGGAGGGATTACTCTATGGTCATAAATATATAAATCATCTCACCTCTCCATAATTGTAAATAAGCAATTATTGTGAAAGATTTATGTGTAATTACAATAATTATGACTTTATTATATTTAATTTATTTTGTTTAAATGTAAACAAGTCATCAAGATCACTCCATTAGGAAAGATATCATTTTTATTTTATTTTTTTAAGGAATGATAACATGAGAATTTTATTTTTTTTTATTTATAATAATAGAATTCGCACTTACCACCCATCTAATAACCCTATTCTACAAGTAAAGTATAAATTGGGAAAGATAAATTACATAAATTCCACATATCAAAGATTCGCATCAAATAAAAAAAAATAATAATAAAAAAAATTGATATCATATACGATACCAATACAAGATAGATATATTAATTATAAATTTCCGGATATCTGAAATACGTAGTATAAGAAATCCAATACGATTTGGATATCCAATTTGATGTGAAAAATATCTGAAATTCTACAGGATTTGGATATCTAATATTGGATATCTAATTTGATGTCCACATCTGATAGATATTCAGATATCAAATATTGGATATCTAATTCGATGTTCAATTCAAATCCAATATTCAAACGACTAAAACATAGGCTAATTTTGCCTTTATTTCAAGTTTTTTTCTCTACTTTTGTATTGACGTGCATGTCATGGTGTTGAATAAAAAATGTAGTGTTTGCATAATGAAAGTTTTAGTAACAACTTAGTCCAAAAGATTGTGTGTGTTACATATGAAGAAATAAATTAACAATTTTCACGTCCAAAATATTAAACACGTTGGATATTAACCATCCGTTAATATTTGATCAAAAAAATTTCAAATATTGTGATTTTAAAAAAAATTTCAATTAGATACTACAGTAAATAACTCATTCTAGTTACAAACAAACAAAAAAAATGATCCAATATTATTACTGGAATGGGTGTGGTTAAAGCTAAACCTTGAATACTTGCCTAGTGCTAGAATAATCTTGTTAAGCTTTCACACAATTAGGTGAACACAATTCATTAGGAATTTGAGATAGGATTCCAAACCTAAAAATTAAATCCAATAAGATTTGGTAACGATGCTACTCCTCGCTATTTTAAATAACTAACGATGTGAACGATTAATTACAATTCTAGCTGCCATAAACACATAAGTTATTGCATTTGACGAATGCAACTAACATTAAGGGTCTGTGCACATTTACTTAATTTCAGATCAATTCAACTTCAATCAGTTAAGTTCAGTTCACTTCAGCTCAATTCAGTAAATGTGAATAAGCCCTAAGGCACAAATGGTGATTCTAAGTTTCTAACATTTTTATTTCATATTACTAGGAACTTTTTTAATTTGATTAATCACATGTTTAGTCGTATGAACTTCCTCTTTGATCCCTTATTTTCGTTCAAGCCATGATCAAAGTATTTATGAATAATTCATTGTGTAGTGCTTAGCATAAGTGCAAATCTTGGATCTGTCAATGTTATTGTCTTGCATTAGAAAAGGATTTGTTTGCATATATGGATTTGTTTTGTGAGTTTACCCTTTTTTTTTTAAATTTTTTATTTTGTAACGTGTGATTAATAAAGAATTATTATTTTTTCGAGGTGAGTTAAATTGACAAGAAAGTATAGTTGTTGTATAGTATGTCGAGTTATTGCTCCTATTTGTTACGGCTTTTAATGCTTTTTTTTCTTCTTTACAACGGTTAGGAAAGGGACTAATCCCCAGATTTATGGATGACAATTATTATGTCGTAATAGGTCCATTGTAATCGTGATGATAAGAATTCTCCATTTTTCCTAGTTTCTTGTCAGAAGCATGGAGAGGTAGAGGGAAATTGGAATGTCAATTCCTTAGGTTATTGGTTAAAGGATTTATCAATTCCTTATGCTATTTGTTAAAGGGGTAGATTGGTAAGAATATAGTTTGACTTGTGTTACTTCGGGTGCAAGGACTTATGCTTGGAGTGCAAGGATGGAATGCTACTCCCCTTTTCATAACTAACAAAAGTAAAACCACTTTCATCAAAGAGATTCCAACTAAACTTTTCAAAATAAGATGGATGTAAGTCATAGTTGTATTCTATCTGAAGCCAATGACCCAACTTAGTTTTAGGAGTTATATAACCTCAATTATGTTTAAGCATTCTTCAAAAGGAGAAATAATGCTCAACACATCCTTGCATGATGATGCACATTTGAAATTTTATCCCAAAACCTCTCATATAAGATGCAAATGACTTTCTTTAGTCATACCTTAATACATTACTATATGAGATGTAAGAAAGGGGAAAAAAATGAATTCAATTAATTTTAAAAAAAAAAATCCTTAAGGAAATTCAAAAACATACATTTTAAGTGTACTCTTCTCAAGGCTATCTCACAAGCACACAAAATTAATTTATTGTTGCAACATCAACGTGCATGCATTATTCAAGTGCTCAACTAGAGTTGACAAATGTGAATCAACACGAGTCAAACACATTGATTTTTTTTTTGGCATGTTACAAATGTTAGTTATTCAGTTATATGATTAAGCCACCTACAATGCAAACCCTACAAATTCTCAAAATACATGTCTGGAGATATAGTCGCTGTCGCCAGAGAGATTAAAGAGTAGTCCATGTATAATTCAGTCACTTATACAATGTATAATTCAGTCACTTATACAATTTCGCCTTAGCTAGAGGAGGAACAAGAAAGTGAATAAATCCGACAATCAGAATTCAGAAACTTGGAAAAATAAAATGGCTAACAGAGGGTGGCAAAAATTGTACTGTAATATCCAAAACAATCAACGCACATCACTTTCTCAAAGAATAGAGATCTCTCTATAATAAAAGGAGGGTAAAATTACACATGAGGAGGGAACTTCCCCGCATTCCAGCACATAGTACACGGAAAATTTCTTTTAACATTGGGGAAGTTTTTTTTTTTTCTTCTTTTAACGAAAAAACTTCAAAAAAAGAAATAAAAATCAATTATACCTCTAAATACACTTCACCAGCCTTCTCATGATGAACATATATGTTGGCACCTTAAAAAAGCTTGGCCACTGAAAAACCTCAGAATAAAGGGTCCAGTTTCAAGCTTCAAGAACTAGGGCTGAATGTCTTCTCACTATCCTGGACTCATTTTCCTCGAGCTCGAGAACTACTGATATCTCTTCGGCCTGTTGACTTGGGTTCATTACCCTCAACAACATTCTTTTTCTTTCGCCTGGGGCCTCCAGCAGAAGCAGGGTCCACCAATGGACCGGACCAATGTTGCCCTGCCCCTTTAGAGTATGTAAATGAAGTGGAACTGTAAGGAATATCAGCTGGGATGTTTGCAGGATCAATGTGCTGCGAAGCACCCAAGGGGTATCCGAGCCCTCCATCCTGGTGTGGTGGAGGGAACTTCTCACTCTTACTCTTTGCATTTGCATGCGTAATTATGCGCCGCCTCTGCTTCAAGACATAAATACATTAAAAAAAAAAAAACAAGAATAGTAGAAAGAACAATTTAAAACAGAAATGTTTATCAGTTGAAAGAGCCGGAACAGTTTCAAATCCTTTTTCTTTTACCTCTATGCATACCATAAACATTACAATGTACGAAGTAGTATCTTACTTAGAACTTCACATTAGTTTTCTTCAGGGGGGGAAAAAAAAAAAATCTTGACATAACTTTGATACAAATTTAACGAAGAGCATGATGCTTTCCCTCCTTTTTTTTTATTAACATCACTTCCTTTGTTAGAAGTTGCAGACCATAAGAAAGAGTTGCATATTAACTGCAACATTATTAAATTTGGCTATGGAGTCTCTCTCTCTCTCTCTCCCTCTCCTTATCACATGGGTCTCTCTTTATATATATAAGCGTCCATGTAAAAAGTTTAAGATTGCAAATGCCAAGCAATTATACCTTTTTTTTAAGGTAAGAATGAAGTAAACTAAAAAATTTTCACAGGGTCGTCACCCGTTTACAATTGAGCTACTGAGCTACTTTGCCTGCTTTCTTACTTAAATCCAGAATACAGAGCTATTAGCCTATTATCAACTAATAAATTTCTCAGTCCAAAATTATAACAGCCGAAAATATTTTTTGAGCTGCAGATAGATACTAGAAAGATTATTGACAACAAAGAGTTCTGAACTCTACTCAATTCTGTTTCCTTCCATCTGATTTAACTAGTTCTGCTGTTCTGCAAGCTAAAATTTTGACTGCATATATAGTCCAACCATTTCACAGAAACACGCTCATAACCTTAGATATATTTGGCTATCCGTGTAGACCTAGGTCTGTTCCACCCTAGAGTGGACACCCAATCCACCAAGTTTAGGATTTAGAAAAGAAGAGTGATGTGGAGTTGAAATGGGATCTGGCAGGATGGCATTCCTTTGGCAGAAAGTTCATATACACCTTCCATCCTATATGAATTTTTAGCTAGCCAATTTGGGATGTCCCAAAACAAAACTTCACAATTTACACTTCCTCTTCAAGTTTAGTAAACAATCTAATTATTACTTTTCTATCTTTACTCCATCAATCTTCTTTTCAAATTCCCAATACTTCTTTAACTGCCTTTACATTTAAATATATTCATGCCCACCCAGACGTGAAAACCTTAGATAGAATAGAGGGGTTATGATATAAGATGACAGAAAAAGCAACATAACATACATCAAGATTGGCCTGAAGCTCTGCATTAGCTTCAGGGGCTGGCATAGCCCGTTGACGATCACGTGTTCGACTTTTCTTTGTCGCGTCACCTTGTGCTTTACTAGCAGCTCTTAGCCTACATACAGAAAGGTAAAGCATCATTAATCTAAAATTACAAAAGAGAGATTCTAGGCTATGATTTAAAATGAAAAGCAGTATAACATCAGGTGAATTGATGGCTAGCTGGAAGGCTGGAAAGGATATATAAAAAGGTATACAGGACACAAGCACAAAATATAAACTCCTACTTGATTCTTGGCATAACATTTGTTAAATTGCACTCATGGATGCATTATTGCGCAAGCTGAATTTTGCAAGCATTAGATGAATAAATACTGCAAGGTCGCCATGATATATCCTCTCTCTTTCAGTCAAAGTAAGCCATGTATCCAAACTCCTCTCAATACCCTACCAAGAGACTCACAATCTTTGCTGCCCTGCCTCATGATCCAATAATGCCTTAGCTAAGGTCAGAATTTATCAAATCACCAAGATTCCAAGAAAATCTAGAGTAAATTTTTACTGTACTATGTCAATATTCTCATTCGCATGAACTCTTCCCTCAAACAATCAAATGTAAACAGCTTTACCCCCATGGATCAAGGTTTACCATGAACCTTAAATTAACAAATTCATGCCCCTAAAATAATTAATCGATAGGGGGAAGGGGGTGAAAAGCAAGTGATTCCACTTCAAATAGATGTTCAATGTAGAGCTTGATGTCCAGTCACTCTAAAGAAAGCATTATTTTTTCCTATAACATATCAGTGGGAATTATGAGTCTTAGGGACAGTGAAATAATGATGTGGTATTGTGGTTACAAGAAAAAGATCTTGTGAAATGACTCAAATGAGAATGAATAGGATAGACAATTTATACACAAGCACATGCACTAATGCCCAAGAAATTAAGGAATTAAGTTAACAATAAAGGTTGAGTTATAACATCTGAATGAATTCACAAAACACACTTGATGTAGTAGTATTCAAGGACAGGAATCTATCTGATCATCTGATGACCCAACATTTCATAAGCACATGCACTAATGCCCAAGAAATTAAGGAATTAAGTTAACAATAAAGGTTGAGTTATAACATCTGAATGAATTCACAAAACACACTTGATGTAGTAGTATTCAAGGACAGGAATCTATCTGATCATCTGATGACCCAACATTTCATAAGCTATACCCATTTAGTGCCAGAAATAATAGAGTAGGGCCAGAAGTAGTAAAACTAATGTAACTTTCTGAGTGGGGAAAGTAGTCTATGATAATTTTGCAAATGGCCAAGAAAAAATAAAATAAACCCCTTTTCCAGGAACTTTAAGGAAAAGAAAGGTACTTAACAGAAGAATTTATGACCACTCTTTCCAATAAAAAAGTGAAAAGATAAGGTACAAAGATTGCCATGCAAAATTCTTCAGACATTCAGGCCAATCATAAGAAAAATTTATAAACTACACTGACTACTTACCTTCGCGCTTCGTCATCACGCCGTTTGGCATCCATCTCCTTGGTTGGTGGATATTTTGGAAGCGTTGATGGATCACAAGCAAGAGGTTCAGTACTGAAGAACTGCAGAGAACATATAAGAAGAACCAACATCAATTCAAAGAAAACAAACCATGTGTTTAGCAGTTTAAGACGATAAATTAAAAATCTTCCAACAATGGTTGTACATATTTGTAAAATAATGTGGAGCTTCAATGCTTTAGTTCCCAACACATAGAAATTTTCAATCAAGAAAGCTTGTCTAAGATGTTTCATAAATGATAAACAAAATTTCACATGGATGATGTCAGCAATAAAAAAAATAAAAATAAAAATAAAAAAAAGACACAGGCAAATCAAACATCACCTTAACACAAGGAAATGAAAGGATCTTATGCTCAACTATAAACCAGCATTTGCAAATAATCGGAGAACAAAAGCATGAAGTTAATTTATAATATAAAAGGGCGCAAATAACATATTGAAAGAATACACAAGAATAGTATAATCTTATGAGACTGAATCCAGCAGTCCAACTATCAAGAAATAAATAAGCATAAAAACAATCAAAAGTTAAAAAAATTAGAAAAAGAAAACCTAAGAGCACAGGAAAAGGAGACTATCAACTCAAAACTAAAAGTAGCTCATGTAGATTGTAGAATAATAAATTTAAAAGATGCTCCCATTGGTTGACATACATCAAACTAAATTCACATACATAAGAAATCATGTTTCAAAAAATATTATAATTAGCCATAAGAAAGAAAGATTAGACCAACAGAAATTAAAATAAAGAAGAGTTTATGCCTTGAAGACTCTCATACTATGAAATTGTACTCTCTCTATTCCAAAATAATACGCCACTTTCTAAGATGGGTTTGCAATAATCTAGGCTTGCCCATAGTGCCCTTAATGATAGTCATAGGAAAGAATTTTATATGTAGACTACATTGGTTGGGTGGAGATGTAAAATATATGAAATTGAAGGATAAACATTGTTATCAGCTTAATTCCTTTAAAACGACCCCAAATAAAAAGTAGACCACTATTTAGGGGCAGGGGGGAGTAGTAAGAACTAAGAAGATTCACATACAAAAGGTTTCAAGGTAACATTTATCTTCTTTCAGAGTAATGAAACAAAGGTTACTTGTGCACACAACATACCAGAAAAGGAAGAGTTTAACATGACTCAAGATGGGAGCCACTGCAATGGTTGCAGAACCAGTTTTGCAGGCAATGCAGATAGTTGCAGCTTTTGCTGCCTAAAGTATCGGTCGCAGTAAGTTCAAAAACCTTTGCAATTTGGTGAATGGTGATACAACGGAGATAAAATACTAAGGTGTTAGAGATTCAGTCATACTTGGTGAAAAACTACTAATTTTCCAGTAAGTGCAGAACATAGAGATAGAATGTGACACCAAAGACAACAGCCAATTGCAATATGAATAGTAAAATAAGACAGCTCACTTCAAAATAAGGCATACACCAAAAGAAAACAACACTCAAAGTGAAAGAAGGGGGGAACTAGGGAATATGACTCGTGTGAATCATGCCTTGTAATCCATTTTTTCCTAAGTTGGGTATCAATTCAAACCTTTGCAATTTAACATCCGCAAAGATTCTAAAAAAATAACATAAATTTCCACTCCACCTAAGGCAGTGATACAGAAATTGGAAATACACTTTGCTACGTAAGACAGTGACAAACTTACATCACTATTTAAAGCATCTGTGGCAGTTTTGCGTTCGGCTGGATCAATTGCAAGAAGCGTATCAATTAACGACAATGCTGAAGGCGGGAAATCTCTAAAGGTCTCTCTTATACATCTTTTGTACGGCTCTCGTGGCTTGAATATTGTTGCATTTGGCAACTTTGATTTTTTCCAGTATTCGTCCGAAGGTGAACCACATAACTTGTATATCTTATGTAATTGCTCCACCTAAGAAAGCAAACAAGATTAACATAAATGCGTAGCAGTAGATAACAGACCAGGCCCAGCACAGTTTGCCAAAAATAAAAAATGAACAATACAAACATGGTTCACATCATAGGCATAGCTGAAGTACCATGACAACACGATTCAATTAATACAACGAAAAGAGCTCCATAATTCATGAAAACAATAGTCAACAAGTTACTAAGTTACACTAAACATTGAAGTGAGTACAGGTTATCATAATTGTCAGCAATGCTGACCAGGATTAGCATTATAAGGCTATCAGCTATTCGGCTACATAAATATTAAAAACAAGATAAAAAGGACTGACTTGTATGATCTTCTAAAGACATATATGCACGAGAAATATCCAAAGTTGGTGTGTCAATTCAAAGTTCTTAGTAAGGGTCAGTGAAGTTAACAGGCTAGAAAATCAGATTAGTACCTCAGTGCGACCAGGCATGATAGGCCTCCCAGCCAATAACTCGGCCAAAATGCAGCCAGCACTCCACAAATCAATGCCGACACTATAATCAGTAGCCCCAAGAAGAAGTTCTGGGGCTCGGTACCATAGAGTGACAACACGACTGGTCATAGGATGCTTCTTGTTTGGATCAAAAAAGGTAGCCAATCCGAAATCAGCTATCTTAAGTATTCCTCCATTGTCAAGCAGAAGATTTGATCCCTTGATATCACGGTGAAGAACACCGCGATTATGACAGTGCTCTAGTCCAGAAATCAGCTGGTTCATATAACATTTTACCTGAAATTATGAATACTGCTAATTACTAAACAAAGAGCTGGAATGAAACAACAAGCTCAGCAGGAGCAGGTATTACACCAGATGAATAGCAAACTTATGTACAAAGATGGATTGTCACAAACCTGTGGCTCCGTAAACTTAATATCTGGACTGGCAGCAAGTCCAGCTAAATCATGCTCCATGTACTCAAACACCAAATACAAACTACAGGACATCCTTGAAGTAACCAACCCTTCAAGTTTCACAACATTGGGATGGTCTAATCTGCGTAAGATCAAAATCTCTCTAGCCATGAACTTAACACTCTCAGGCTCCAAATTATCAAACCGGACCTTCTTAAGTGCAACTATCTTCCCGGTTAACGAATCTCTGGCTTTATATACATTACTATATGTTCCTTGCCCAATCTATCATCAACAAAGAAAACACAATAAGCAGCAATCACAAACAACTTCCACAAATTACAAAAGGTTCAAGCCAAACTCCAACCAGCAAACAAAAGTGAAGCATAACAGATAACACCCTCACCTTATCAATCTTTTCGAAAGTATCAGCTCGCCTCGGAACCCACCCATCAATAGCTTCACCTGCAACAGCAGAAAGCCAAGAAGGCCATCCAGCAGCCACCTGCTCACCATGTACATTCTTAGGAGGATTACTCAGCCTAGGATTCGGCTTCGATCGCCGCCTCTCGCCCCTCGGCTTCTGACTTCTACCTTTCCCTTCCCCATCTTCTTCCCCCTTCTTCTCTTCCTCCTTCCTTCCACCATCATTCAACTCAACACCCCCATTCTCCCCCTCTTTCCCAGCATCCCAACCAGACACAACATCTGCAACAGGCAAATCAACCTTCCTACCAGATTCAACCCCCAAATTTTCTTTCTCTCTCCTCCCACCTCTCTCCCTCCCCTCAGGAGCTGCTATCTCTTTCCCAAAAACACAACCCATCTTCTATTAACCCTAAAAACCCTCATATCTCACCATAATCCAACGATCTACTCCAAATAAGCCCAAATTAATCACTACCCAGAAACCCTAATCCCCTAAAATCTTCAAAAATCAACAACTGAAACAACCAAACAATGCCAAATCATTAAACCCCACTAACATAAAATCAAACCCCACATACAAAAACATGGATTCATCAAATAATCAAGAAAAAAAATGACTTACTTTAGCAAAAATTGGGCAGTAAAGAGACAATTAATTGACCATTTTTCTCGGAGATTTTGTTTGATTGATACAAAAACAATGGGCCCCTCTGTACAACTAGCAAAAGGGGTTGTCAAAGACTAATAAGGAGCTGTTTATCTTTATTCAAATTCTCCCAAACTTTTCTCGAAAACCGGCGAAATTCAAGGGGGGTTTTCCGGCGTCGGAGAAGAAGATTTGCCGGAGAAAATTGATGGGATTGTTGGGGTTGTTGAAGGATGAAATGGGTTGTTGTTTGTTCTTCGAACAGCAGCTAAGTCAAAAACAAATTTGTTTGTTTTCTCTCTCTCCTTTTTTGATTTTCGCTTTTGCTTTGCTTTGTTTTGTTTCTCTCTCCTCCTGGGTTGAACACAGTGGTGGTAGTAGCCCACACTTGAATGATCTCACAGCTTTGTGGGGTACCCTTTTGCTAATGGTTTGGTTGCTACTTTTTACCAATCCCAAATCTTCTTCTCTTCATCAATTTGGACAATTTTATGGGATGGAAAGATTATTATACTAGGCCGTAATGGCGTAATGGTAAAGTTTTGAGGGTGGTATCGTGACTATCGTCTAATATATTTATATGTTCAATTTTTTTTACAGTATAAGAATATAAGATGATCTTGTTTTGTCAAAAAAAAGATGGTCGTGTTTGTTAGAGAGAGTTTTGATGATATGTTAACCGATTGAAAGGTTGACTCTGGAAATCCATTAATTTGATTGTTTAATAAAGAGTCGATTTGATGAACTGGTTGTATGTATTCATTCACTTTTCTAAGTTGTAAAAAAAGTTGGGAAAAATGAGGTTTCGTTTTAAGGGTTTCGAGAGTAAAGGCAGCGACGCCCGACGGTTTTAAGGGGATGAGGCTGGGTTTTCGTGGGCAAGTTAAGTTTTTCTGTCGAGGGGAGAATTCTTCTGAGGGAGGTGCGACGGGTTCCAATTTGGATAAGGGAAGGTGTGGTACCTGCCGGCGAGGACTGGGCTAGCTCCAGTGAGATCCGACGAGGGCTAAGCGAGCTCCGGCGAGGTGGCTGTGCGGTGGGGGTAAGTGGGTAAGGTAGTGGCTGGTGTGTGTAGTGGTGGCTTAGGAAAGGGAATGGAAAAGTCTAGGGGGGTGGGGGATCAAGATAGAAGGATTTGGGTAAACTCAAAAATTAAAATGGGTAAAGGGAATGAAAAAAAAATGACAAAAAAACAGCAACAAAGAGAATAAGGGCCTGTTCTCTTACGTTGAAATTCAGTTCAGTTCAGCTCAGTTCAGCTCCTAATTTCCTTCTCTTATAAAATATTCATTTCAGTTTAGCTGAGTTCACTTCAGTTCAGTTCAGCTGAGTTCAGTTCAGTTCAGCTGACTTCAGTCGATGAGAACAGGCCCTAAGGCATGTTCATTCTCTTTCGCTTTGATTATTAACCCCAACCAAAGGCCCCTTAAACTTTAGCCCAATTTATAACCTCAATTAAGTCAATTTAGTATTTATTTTCATTTTACATGTTTCAATAACAAAAATATAGATACAGTTATGTTGAGCCCATGAACAAACTCACATGTGAGTGAAAGTGTTGTCCCACATTGAAAGAGAAATATTTGGGATATGTATCCCACAATGAAGAAAGAATAAAGTCGTGTCCACTTTATAAGGCTAAGGGACTACTCCCCTCATTGTCATAAGCTTTTAAATTGGAACCTCCTTGGTCGTATAAAGTGGACAATTGTGATAAGTGTGGCCCTGGCCCGTTTAACAAGTTACATAAGTGATAAAAAAAATATAATTTTGATTGAATTAGTGAGTTTGTCTAAACATATTAACTTAACTCTCAAGTCAAAATAAGAACACTCCCTAAAATTGAAGTGGAAGGGATTTGGCTCCCTTATTGTCACTTTCAAATTCCAATTACATCTTCACCCCCAGTGTCTGTTACTTCGTAAATAATAGCATGAAAAACTAGTTTATGATAGTCGTTTACTCGTTTTATAGACACATACTAAATTGCCAATATACCATGTCATCCTCACATAAGTATTCTACAAATATTTGCTTTGGACTTTTGTTGTCAGGCAACTGATGCAAGATTGGTCAATTGGTCATCATCTTCAACGAATTAGGAGGTATGGAGTAACATTTTTCAACTTACTAACCTATTTTTCCAAAATTTGTGACTATACACTTGTATGAAATTATTGGTACTTATTTAAACTTATTCTATTTACTAGGGTAGCCAACGCGCGCATCAGGCTTGTCCTTTTTTTATGTTTATATTAGGTTGTGTTTAAACTCTCCACAACATTGGAGTTTTAGAAAAAATAATTTGATAAATTAATGAAATGTGTATATTGAATTGTGTTTAAACTTTTTGTTTTTTCGGCACAACTTTTCCACTTGTTTACAACTTTTCCTCAAAAAAACATTTATACAGTTATTCAACAGTGCAATATTGCAAAAACATCTACAAACTTAATTAAGAATAGATTAAATATAATTAAAAAATCATAGAGCACATATTACATACAAACAGAAGTAATTTAACATTGCATATGCATATAATAATGAAAAAGTTTTTCGGAGCATTTACTATTTGCAAGTATATACTCTCACCCAACCTAGTAATTACTCTACATAAATTATATAGGATTAATTATATGAAACTAAAAAAGAGAAACAGTTACACCCAACTCTCATAAACATGAACATTTAGGCAATCAGGGAAAATATAGTATCAGCTTGCATTTGCAACTTTCTTCCAAAAACGTGAATTTGGTTATGCAATAGAAAAAGTTTTATGCAGCCCTAATTGTAGCCTTAAACCCTTGATGATTCCCTTGACTTCCTTCTTGCTTTTTTCCCTTTTCACCATAGTCAGTTAGGTTTCCTTTCTTCTTAGTACATCTACTTCGGCAAAATCATTGGATTAATCTCATTGGTCTCAATGTCATTTAAATTTTATACACAATTATGTGTAAGTTGTTAATTTTGACCTTCGATCACAAAGAAGAAACAACTTTTTGCTTGTCCGATTGGTAAAGTTGTCATGCAATTAAACTATAACCTCCATTAAATATCAAAATTTTAAATTTTATGATTTCATTTCCATTGAATTTAATTAATTAAGTAAAAAGATTTTTCAAACTCATCCATCTTTTAGAGTCATCTTTTTAATTTCAATCATAAGAGATGAACTTTAAAATTTACCTATAACATAAATAAATAAATAAATAAATAAATAAAAGTGCATAAATGTAAGGAGATAGAAAGCTCAACACTCATTATTACATTTGTACATGTGGAAGGACATAAATGTAAGAAATAACATATGGGGGTAAGAACGTAAATAAACATTTTGAAGGGCATATAGGTCCGTGCACTATTCATAAGCGCAATCTTCTACTTTTTATAAGGTTTTTTATAAGGTAGGGAAACATGTATAGATGAAAGTTTAAATGGACATACCAATTAAATTATAGATCTGCCTTGGATCAAGATTTAAATGTAGGTGTGCAAACAAGTTGATTATTGCCCGATTAACTTAAACTTGACAATGCAAAAATAATATTAGCGTTCAAACTATCCCTATCTTTCATGATTTTTTGTAGATTATTGTTTGATTAGATAATGAAGTGTTTGACTTGTTAGAGTTTAGCTCGTGAGTCGTGAATGAGTTAGTTTGCATATCGACTTTAAGGCTCTATTTGGTTCATCAAAATTTGTATGAAATTATTTTATATGAACTTATTTTATTTTATATGTGCCTTTTATTTTAGCTGAACTTATTTCATTAAATTGTTTGAACTTAGGGTTTGTTCACTTTTACTTAATTTCACTTCAGTTTAATTCAGCTCCAATCAGTTTAGTTCAGCTCAGCTCCTAATTTCCCTCTCTCATAAAATATTCATTTCAGCTCAGTTCAGTTCAGTTCAGCTCCGTTCAGTTTAGTTCGGCTCCAATCAGATAAGTTTAATTCAGTAAATATGAACAGGCCCTTGATTATTAAAGTTTAATTTATATGAATTTATTTTTATTGAGCTAATTTTATCTGAAAATATTTTTTTGAACTTTCTTTATTTGAAATTATTTTCTAAACTATATTTAATTGAAATTATTTTTGAAATAAGTTAAAATAAGATAAAACAAACAGATCTTAGGGTCTGTTCACATTTACTAAACTAAACTGATTAGAGCTGAACAGAACTGAAATGAACTGATTAGAGCTGAATTGAACTGAACTGAATATAGCTGAAATGAATATTTTATGAGTGAAAGAAATTAGGAGTTGAACTGAACTGAACTAATTGGAGCTAAACTGAACTAAATTGAAATTAATATGCTGAAGTGAACAGACCCTTAGTTTGACTTATCTTTATAAAAAGATACGGAGTACAAACTATTTCTTAAAAGATCTTATGCATGCATCTATTCAATCTGATATGGAGTACAAGTTTTTGACAATAAATCTTTCATTATTTTTACATTATTACTTGACAAATTAACTTTTATTCACCCGTGTATAAGATAGTCTTTTTTTTTTTTTTTTTTTTTAATGGGCCGTGCATAAGATAGTCTAGGTACTTACATGTTTATAATAGTGCAAGAGTTTTTTTATTTTTATTTATTTATTTTTTATTTTTTTGTTTATTTTTTAATTCACAAGTTTTGAATGAGTTACATAGAGTGATAGAACAATATACAAATTAAATGTATGTAACGAGTTGTTCACAAACATTCACAAGTGATTAAGCGAGCTTAATCATTTTTTTGTTCATGTTTAATTTAATTAATGAGTATTGACATGTATTTAGTGACAACGGAGGAAATGTATGAATAATTATTAAAACTCAAAAGTTCAACTTTTCTGTCTCAAAGTATTTATAAAATAATGTACTAAACCAATAGTTTATTTTATTCCCTTTATGAATTTTCTTCACAATTATTTTTACTAATTTTATTGGGGGTAAATAGAAGTTATGATAATACGGAGTACCAAAGAGTTTAATTAAAGTACGTACAATATGATATGGTCAACAGACAAGCGCAGCTTAAAACACTCAAGCTACACAAAACCAAAAAGAAGCAGCAGCCTCAAAAACAAAACATTAAAGCACTAAACTAAACCCTTAATTTTCTTATGTTGTAATTCTTGTAAACACCTAATATAAACAAGAGATTAAAGATTTAATTTGTCGCATTACGTGCACAATTTCAATAGGCTCTTGTTTGTTGTTCTGGAATAAATCTTTGTGTGCAGTAGATTTATTTCTTGAATTCAGAAACAATATGCATGCTTTTATCAAACGCAATACACTCAATTTTTAAGAAGGTTATTGAGATAATATAAACGAGGTCGATCTTGAGATAATACCGTAACAAAGAGTGAGAATCTATGTACAATATAAGGCACGTGTTCGAATCCACTTTCAAATATAAGTTGTTTTTTTTAAACTTATTTATGCACTATTGAAATTTGAAATTAAATTTGATCAGAAAAAAAAAAGAAAAAGAAAAATTTATTGAAACGCAATCATAACAATAAGGAATTTTGGATATTGAATCATTATTGTTATACGAAGTATATTTTAGTTAAGGGTGTGATATGAATCCTATGTTGATTGACTAAGTAATAATATTGACCAATGAAAAAATATTCAAGGAATATTCTTTGTAAAATCTTTTTATGTATATCATCTAAAATTCATTTTATATATAATTAATTTCACAAGATATAAGAATGGTGAAAATGCAAAATGAACAACTATAAAAATTTATACTATGTTTTAGCTAGGCTAAGGGCCTGTTCTCACGTTGAAATTCAGTTCAGTTCAGTTCAGTCCAGTTCAATTCAGTTTAGCTCCTAATTTCCTTCTCTTATAAAATATTCATTTCAGTTCAGTTCAATTCAATTCAACTCAACTCAGCTCAGTTCAGTTCAGTTCAGTTCAGTCAATGAGAATAGGCCCTAAGACCATCTCCATTGGTGAGACTCAACTAGGGATGTCAGTGGGGCGGATCAAGTAGGAGACCCGCCCCATCCCCGCCCCAGTGGGGCGGGGATGGGTCTCGGTTTGGCGGGTGGTGGGGCGGGGATGGGGATAAAAACCATACCCGCCATGGGTGATGGGGCGGGGGTGGATTTTAACTTGTACCCGCCCCATCTCCGCCCCGCCCCACTTCATACCCGCCCCATCCCCACCTCATACCCACATCTATATATCTTTTAAAGCAAAATTACATACTTTTATAATATTTATAAAATAATTACATGAAATACAATATTAATTATAATTCTTTGTATGACACTTATATTATAACACAAAAATGTGTGTAGAATGTTTTTTTTTATAATTCGTATTAATTATGTAAGATTGTTTATTTGAGATACGGAGATTAGGTGGATCTTGGGTGGGGATTAGGTGGGTCTTTGGTGGGGATAAGGTGGAGATGGATATCCAAGTGGGGGGTGAGGCGGGGATGGTTTTGGAGTTGTACCTGGTGGGGCAGGGATGGGGATGAAAATTGGACCCGCCGCGGGGATGGGGATGAAAATATTAGGTGGGGATGGGGATGGGAAGACCAACATCCGCCCCGCCCCATTGACATCCCTAGACTCAACTTTTAGTATTCAAATACAAAATGAGTAACTCCGTATTTTTTTTTACCTCCAATGGTGATACTCAACCCACTTATCAATTTAGCAACTCATGTGAAGTCTAATTGCCCAATGGTGAGACTCTCTAAAGTATACTAATGTCATTTTTAATTTATGGCCCACCAAAACCATATTGTTAAGTTTTTCAAAAAAATAAAATAAAATAAAACTTAAATGATATTGATAAAGGGCCTACACTTTTTGTCAAACGAAACTCAAAGTTGATTATCTAAACTTATCAACTTTTTTTTGGAGTTGCTAAGTCTAGACCAACTTATTGGTATCTTTAGCAAAAACATGCTCTTGCTCTCCTAAAAAAACTTCCTCAAGTCTCACTATTAGAGATGGTCTAATTGCGATTTGTTTATGATGATGTTTTGATTGTATAAGTCAGAGTAATTTATGAACTATTTAACTTTTAGTTTGTCATATGTCATGCATGGTATTGATGGTAATGACTGGTGTAAATTGACTAGGAGCCTATCCTTTTACAAATTATTTTCAGTTCAATTGTTAATTTCTTTCTCTCATAAAATATATAATTCAATTCAGTTCAGCTCCAATAAGTTCAGTTCAACCAATCAGAATAGGCCCTACTTGCTACTTCAAACTCAAAATTTTGGCCTCACTATTGCTTGTGGGACACTTCCACTCTCAAATGCATTTGCATGTACTCTCGGTTGTACAATGGTCAACGTCAATTGATCGATGTGTTAAGTGAAATGTTATTCAATCATAAATGTTAAGTGAGATGATAATTATATTATAGGGCTTTTTAATAATTATATTATAGGGCTTTTTATTTTATTTTATTTTATTTTATTTGTGTGTGTATGTGTGTGTGTGGGGTGAGGGGGAATTGAAGCTGCTCACATTAATTTCTTGTATTTATATGGAGTTTTTTTTTCGTTTTCGACAATAATTTGCTACTAACACACTCCTTAATACTATTGTTCAAATCATTATTATTCTATTTTCTTTGTTAAGCAAGGTGATGTACAAGCACAAACACAGTATATATAGTGTTTTCATTCCAAAAAAAATATAAAAATAAAAAGGGTGGAATATAGTGGCTCATCTAATTGCTTGATGGGACACAAGGGTTAATGATGAACTTGTTTGTATGGATGCTTTTCTCCAAATTGTTTTAGCTTTGGTGGAATTTGATTTGCAATAATAATTTCCGTCTTCGTGTTTCAAAAAAAAAAAAAAAGGTATGGAATAGTATAAATTTACAACAGTATGTAAACTCATTCCTTATTATTGCATATTTGCATGTACTTCGTAATAGAATTATATTACAATCTAAGAGTAATATTATAGGGTTTAATTTAATTTGGTTTTCGCTAAGTGAGGGTGTTAGGGTTGGCGATTTCTTCACCTTAATTTTACCCCTACTCCCAAAGTCCCAAATACTTAGCCCGTTAATATTATATTGTAAGAATGCAATGGTTAAAAATAATATAAACTATTTTTGATGTAAATTTGCTTTTGGTGACATCTTTGGGAAAATAATTAAGTTTCACTCTAACCCTCTTTCTGGGATCATAATTAATCACATTTTTGTCAAGGACTTGTTGCTTAGCTTCTTAATGAACAATTAAATGACCCCAATTTTATCGAGTAATATCTCTATCATACTTCGTATAATTTAAACTGTAATCTTTAAACTTGTATTGGACTGAAACCAAACTTCATACAAGTACAAGTATAAAAGTATTATATAATGTAACGAAATAATTCATCTTGATATCGTATTGATGACTAAAGTTGGCCGTTTCTTGTATGATGTCAACGATTTCTAGTGGTTGTTTCATGCTTGATCGTCAATTTAATGGCACCATCAATCATGATAATGATTAGGTTGAAGATCAGAGTGTCATATTTTAGATTTTTATTTAGATATTCAATTATGTCAGGAAATTGAGCATTATTTTGTTTTATATAGGTTGGTGATTTGGTACGGTAGATGATTGTAATAGAGTGTACTTATTTGGGTTAACATAAGTTTGATTACAAATTCACTATACATAATTTACACATTACACAGTTTATTATTTACACTCTAGAGTTATTTACCCGGTAATTATTATACCTTGCTTTTTGCGACAAACTTCACTAGTTAGTTATTGGCAAAAATGGTGTATGCTCATATGGATGATTTAGAGATGTTCTTAGGTTAGGGCGGAAGATTTGGGAAACACTTGCAACTTGCAAGGTAAGCCAAACTTTTCGAGGTAATGTTCTCATCATGTTAAGTAAGTCACGATTAGTCGATTACTTTTTGTTATGTTCATTTCTTCGTAAAAACATTGTTGTACATATGAGTAAACCTTCAAAGTTTGACTGGTTTATGATTGTGACGAATATGCAACAATTCGAATTCGTCTTTGCTAGCTACTTTGCTAAGAACTCACCATCTATATTCACCCTGAGAGAGTACTTGGCTAGCAGCTTATGAGTTTGTAAAAGAATGATGTCTAAGACCTTAAAAAAAAACTATGTTTAATCTTATGCATTAACATTGGCTTACGATTTACCAGTACTAAACTAGCAATATAAAAATATTTGTGCTTGGTCTTAAACTGATATACTAATAGTATTTTTTTTTTCATATCTATATATATATATATATATATAATATTATAATAATATAGCAAATCACATATTCTAACTAATTGAAAACTAGTTGGACTGCTTTATTTACTAATTGTTGACTCCTACTGTGGATTAGTGGGCCATTTAGGTGCTCTTCTATTTGGACTGACTTGAACAACTATATGACTATGAAGTCAATGATCATTATCATATTGGGCTGGAAAAGAGAAAACGATCAAAAAATGTACGTCATTTATACTTTTTTTACCTAAACATAAGAGGAAAAGTTAGTTTAAAAAAAAAAACAACCTTAATTTAAGTCGATTTATTTTTAATAATCTCAACTCGATTTTACTGAACTTGACCCGGACACTCGAAGTGACAATTTGACACCTCTACTTGGAAAGACAAACTGGCAAGCATGGAAGAAGTTTTTGGTAGTTGAACAATATATTAAGTATTGACCAAATAAGTGAATAACATTATATCAGCCAAGAAATCTCCAACTATATTTGTGAGCACAAGTGAAAGACTAAAGAACAGAGTTAAAGCAACACATATCACCAAGTTCACTAAAATACATCACAACATTCATTTTTGATGTTGATGGTCTCCCTCTACCATTTCAATTTTGTTACAAAATTTAAGTGTTATACTATACTATGGTTGAAAATTAATCATATATCCATGAGTAAATGGGCTGTGCCAGCGGCCAAAGGCCCATACTGTGGAGATCCAAAAGAGACTTCCCAATTTGAATAGTCGTTTCATATTATTTGCAACGATTAGATATTTTTCCTCTCTACTGTATGCCAAATCGTTGCAAATAATATGAAACGGAGGTAATACAAGTATAAAATGAAAATTTAAAAAGTTTCATATACAAGTATATTCCAAATGAGGTAGTCTACATATTAATAAAATGCACCCAAAAAAGTTTTGAGTTGATAAGGAAAAGGGTTGAAGAGAGACAAAAACTTTGCATAAAAAATTATTGGTTCATTGTTTAACTCGTTTGGACTACAACTCATCATCTTGCAATATTGCATGGAGAAGGAATCAAGGAATTAGTTTCCATTTCAAATTGACAATACTAGCAAAAAGTGTACCTTGTGAATTTGCGACCCTACTCATCAATATGATGCCGTAATGGGACAACCTGAATGTCCACGAGACCACGACAATTTGTTTTATTTATTTCAAATTTTCAAAAAACAACGAAAGTACTTCTTCTATTCTTTTTTACTTGACTTGTTTCCTTAATCATGCTTGCCAATGTAAAATTTTAACGATCAATAACTTTAATTCTCAACAAGTAAAAATTTTAAAAGTTATATACTACCTTCGCTTCTTATTATCTGCAACAAAGGGGTATTATTTATGAGATATAAAATATTCCTTTGTTGCAGATAATAAGAACAGAGGTAGTATTATGATAGTACGCATTGAGACGAATTCAAAAAGATCTCACATGAATATGTTTGTCCTTACATATTATTTACAAAAGACGATCAAAGGAGGGGTGATAAATAGTGTAAAAGTCAAAGCGGGTCAAATAAAAAAACGGATGAAATATAATAGAGTATTCACCACATTTAAATAACTTTATAACTTTTGAAGTACTGTAGTGTTTTACAAAAGCTAGCAAAGTAATGTCTTTTTAAAAAAATAAATAAATAAATTATTGTTTATGATTTGATCCCATTTATTTAGCTCAATATATGAAGTATTGTCCATAAAGGCATTTTCTCATTGACTGAATTAAGCTGAACTGAGCTGAATTTCAACGTTAGAGAACAAGGCCTAACTTTGAAGGTTTAAAAAAGTTTATAACAATTGAGGTTGAAATCAAATAAACAAATAATGTATTTGTACATTCGATAGCCTAACAACGAGTCAACGACACATGAATACATGATGTTGCACATAAGACTAAGGAGCAAAAATTCACACGGGGGGTGTTAAATACCGTCGTCCAAATTTATCGCCACCGTCATCATTTCAAGCAAACTGACGATTTTGCCCTTATTAACTTTTTTTTTCCATTTCATTCTCTAACACTAGCCCATCAACCAAAACCGTGTTAACCACCACTTTCTACACCGGACAGCTACAACGACAACGAAAGTCGACAAGAAATGGATGGTGATCGAGGTGGCTCGACGGAAAAAGAATCGGGGTCAATCGCAGCTCCATGGTAACCGAATTTGAACTCCGGTCACCATGGACGATAACCGGACTTGGGCTCCGATCACTGTGGATGGTAACCGGATTTGGGCTCCGGTCACCATGGTCAACCGGAGGTCAAATCCGGTTACCGTCCGCCAAAACCGATTACCGGAGCCCAATTAAAAAATTGATTAGTTTTCTTCAAAAAAAAATGGTGGCTGGTAACCGGAGGTGAAAACCGGTTGCCCACCATGCTGGCTGCAGTCAACCGTTTTAGGTTGCCGGTTACTGGTGCTGGCAGCCGGTTTTCACCTTCGGTTACAGGCCACCTATTACATAAAAAAAATAATAATAAATAAAAAATTACTTACCTCCTTTACACCTATTCTGCCTTCGAAGTCACCACCGCTGTTTGAGCTTGCCGCCAATTGCTTCCCGGTAATTCTCAAATATGTGGTGGTTGTGTGATAAGAAAGGTGAGTGGTTGGTGTTTGAGGAGAGAAAAAAAAAATAAGGCTGAAAAATGAGTTTGGGTTTAACAAAAGCAAAATTGTCAGTTTGCTCGAAATGATGACGGTGGCGATGAATTTGGACGACGGTATTTAGCATTTCACAAATTATTACAAGATCGGTCCATTGTTTTTGTAAGAACTTTTAGGGATGAATTATTATTGACTGTGACCAGGCCAATTACGCCTGAAAAGCCCAGCCTTTAATACCTTAATTCAAATTGGGCTTCCAGAAAATCCACTATCAAGCCTGGCCCATAATATAATAGTCTGTTTCGATTTAATCATAAGATTTTTCACTTTATATCTTTTTTTTTTTTACTACTCCGTATAAACTAATGCAATAATATTTTAAAAGTCAATTATTTTGAAACAAAAAGAGTATTTGTTAATAATTTAACATAATATGATGTGTTCTGCGCATTTACAAATTCAATTTTATCTCTACATCAATGAATACTTCGAATAATTTTTTCTAGCTTTCATTGCTTGATGCAATTATCAAGCCTTCTTTGATTGCCTTTATGAGCATTCAAATCGTAGACAACTACGGGCCTGTTCTAATTTACCGAGCTGAGCTTAACTCAACTGAAGTGAACTGATTAAAGCTGAACTAAACTTCATTGAAAAAAGGTAAAATGAATAGTATTTTATGAGAGAATGAAATTATGAACTGAACTGAACTAATTGAAGCTAAACTGAAATTAAACCAAAGAGTAGAAATTTGACCATAGTTATAAGAACATTTTGGCTCGACTAGGTTACACCGTTACATACTAAATTACTAACATACGGAGTAATTTTTTGACAGAGTACCATGAATAATCTAGTTGTCCATGTTTATTTACCGCTGTTAGTATTATTGAATATTTCTGACTAGAAAAGTTAAAACAACCAAATTCAACTAACTATGGTTAAGTCATTAATGTGGTCCAATGCTTGATAACCGAGAGTGAAAGAGAAAGATGAAGAGACTGAGACACATAAACAGCTCAACCATTTATGTTTTTCCAACTTTTTTCAAGAATATCTAACAATAATAAACTATAACAAGTAAATTTGTCAGAATTATAATATTTCTTAGATCTGCCTAAATGCTCAAGACTCATACTGAGAAATTTTGCATCATTCCAAACTAGATTACAAAATTTATACACATAAAAGAAAAAACTTCATATTTTTTCCAATTGTAATTTGGACACGTATTAGTATTAGACTCTGACTAATTCGGATTCAATTCAAATACTTGGTGTATATTCTTACATAGAATTAAGACGAATCTCATAATTACAAGAAATAGCTTAAAATTAAAGCTACAAAGGAAAGGAAACATTTTCATTCCTTAACTCATGGAGTCAATGGTACATAGCTGCATAATCATCCTGACAAAAAACAAAACACCACGCAATTCACATAAGAAACAAGTTACTACCTCCGTTACAGGTTATGTGCAATGATTAGACATTTTCCCTCTCTACTTTAGGTCAAATTGTTGCACATAATTTGTAACGGAAGTAGTATAAAAAGGTAGATCTGATCTATACACTATTAAAAAAAAAAATTTTAAAAAGCACAATAATAATGACAATATAAGAAAAAAAAAATGTTTAGATCTAAAACCCAATTAGTCAAAGACATAAAATTTGACAAAACCAAAAGGTTTACTTAAAATTTAACCAATATAATGAATAATAAACAAGCTTTGAGAAAGAGGGAGAAATTTTGAAGAATTAAAATCATGTATCAAAACCACCCAATATTTTGCTCAATAATTTAAAAAATATATATATATATATATATCACCCAAAAAAAAAAATTCCAAATAAATTCTATGAAACGATAAAACAAGTTAAGAAAGAAATTAAGACAAGTTAAGAGGAGAGAGAAAGAAGGAGAAAGGGGGATGTAGAGCTCCCTTCAATCCAAAAAATGACAAAACCTTGAGAGGGCAAATAACAGCTCTTGAGATATGCAAAACCAAAGGCCTATCATCATAAAAAGAAATGGATAGGACTATGGATAACCATATATCAGCAGCTGTATTATGCCCTAGTTAGGCCTTCTTTTGGACTTCAAGGAGCTCTACTTTTACCCAACTCCGCTTTAACATCAACACGAACACGAACACGGACACGATTTGATTAATCAACATCTTATTAGGATATAAGATTTGCTTTGTTCATCTCAGTATCAACTTACAAAAGTTTATTGTTTATTTGTAGGAAGAAATGAAACCCTAAATAACCAAGAAAAAGTTATTACAGCATGAGTGAGAGGGAGGTTATGGTGATGTGTATATATATAGGGAATGAGTGAATGTATGTGTATATAATAACCCTAAAGTTATGTTATACTCTGCATATTACCCTAAAGTTATATTGTGTCGAGAGATAAGAAGAGATGGGGGGTTGATTAGTCTACCTTGGTTAATTGAGTATTTAATGGTATTTAAGTGGATCGATCACAAATGAGTGGTTCATACCAATCCCTTGGGTTTCCTCATTATCAATACCAAATACATTGTACTACGTATTACTCTCTGTCTCGCCCATTTTGTAATAATCACAACACTTTTCTTTTGTATTAGTTTTATACGAAGTACTTGGTACGGAGTAATAATTACAACGTGTATAACTCCCTAATTTGAAACAATACTCCGTACTTTTAATTACTCCATATTTCTCTCACCCACTAACCTCCTTTATACTTTTGATAAGAGATTAGATAGGAATTTATGACGAATCTTGTACTCAGCTCGTAATCAATTTTATTGAGGAATAATAGTACTCCGTATTATTTAGGAATTACATATTTTAATGTCTTGTACTGTACTTTGTATTAAAATTTAAATTAACACAATCAAATTATTTGATACTCTCTTTATATTTATTTATTTGTTTCATAATTTCATTTGACTATTTACGTTATTTAAGATACATATATACTTACTCCAATTCAATAGGTGCAAATGGAAGTGCTAATTCGGATTTTAAAGTCACGTTTAAACAAGGTCCAACTTAAATTGGCTCAAGTCGGATAAATCTAGCATTCAAACTATGTTTAGCTTAGGTTTGGATTGGATTAATTTTGGTCCAAGTTATATCTAGTCGCTTGCACATTCGGCTAACTTTTAGGTTTAGGTGGTATCAAATTCTCTATGGATTGTATCAAGCTGTGTTAATATGTTATTGAACGCAGCAGAGTATATAATTACATACAAGAGGGATAGCTCAAATGGTTAGAGCTTCCCTCCCGATTTCGGGAGATTCGGGGCCTAAGATTATGGGATCGATTCTCACCCCGCCCTTGTGGCTCTTTAAACAAACAAACAACAACAACAACAAAAAAAATAAAATAAAAATAAAAAAAAATAAAATTACGAGGATATAGCATTATGTGAACAAAGTACTCCCTCCGCCTCTTTATTCAAGTCCACTTTCTCATTTTTCACGGGATTTAAGATTGGTGATAGATTCCTTAAACAAGTACCAACGTACAATACTTGCATTAAATAAATAGTGATAGTTTCCTTAAACAAGTACTCCCTCTATTTTTTTTTTTATTTTATATGCATCAGTTTGACCGGCACATTTGTCGAGACGCTATTTTGACCATAAATATCTTTAATTGTGTATTACAGTAGTAAAAATTGTAACAAAATTATATTATGAAACTAGACATTATGACGAATCTAATGATATATAATATAATAACATTTATTCATTTTTTAGAGGTGAAAAAATTAAGTCAACCATGATATGTAAATAGTGCAATTGTCAAAGTGATGCATATAAAAAAAAAGCATAGGGAGTACCAAAGTACAAAAGCCCAATTATATTTAATGCATGGGACAAAAAAGCACAAAAAATGAGAAAAATTTTAGGACAATTTGGGAAATACATTAGGAGAATGAGGTTAAAATTATCAAAAACCACTTACTAAAAAAAGTAAAGATCCTTATTATGGAACTTTAATTTTAATTTGTCAAAAAAGGAATAGTGGACTTGAATAAAGAGACGGAGGGAGTACATCAATACGGGTATCTTTAAACCAAAATTAAAACCTAAAACCTTATATAAGAGTAAATAAAAAATTACAGTACTCCATAATAGAATTGAAAAAAAAAAAAAAAAAAAAAAAAAAAAAAAAAACTGAGAAAAATCTATGGAAGCTGGTTGGCACTAGATTCTGGGTTTACTTTAATGTACTGTGTGTAATTTACTTTCCACCTGAAACGTCACATGTTATGCTGCTTTTTTGTCCCCTTCTTTTTTTAAAAAAATAAAATAAAATTTAGTCCGTTTTATTGACCCGCTCCATTTGACGGGCGTGGCACAGTCTTCACTCTTCAGCGCGGAGTCCCGACTCCCGATGCTCTTGCTTCATTTATCAGATGCATACACGTGTACGCTTTTCAAAATGAGGGCTCAGATGTAATTTTACCATTTCTACTCTTTTTATCCACTGTTTGACATGGGTCTACCTGAATTCCGCCGGTAGTTGATCATTACCGGCAAGATATTTCATTTAGGATCTGTCTTGTTCAACTTAATTTCAGTTCAGTTTAATCAGTTCAGTTAAGTTTTAGTTTTTTTCTCTTAATCTCTTATCATTTCAGCTTTATTCAATTCAGACTCAATCAGTTCAGTTTTTTTAGTAAATCGGAATAGACCTTTATTCATAAGACTAGGATTGTTTACCGATTTAAGATCGGATAGGAAATTTAAATTTGAAGAATCGAAGATTGGTCCGGGAAAACTAGGACAAGATCAAAAGACTGGTCTAAAACCAAAACGAGCTTAAACTCGAATAAATTTAAGCAAGATTTTTTTAATGGCATTTTAGCAAGTCTTATCTCAAAAACTCATATAATTAACATTTTCCAAATTTATTAAGGATAATTTTAACCATTTTAAAACATTTTTAAGTGTAATTTTAAGCAAAAAAAAAAACCACCCCCGATCCAATACTGGTGTTTAAATTTTTTAAGGATTTTACATAGAACCGAAAACTAAAAATATTACTACCTCCGTTTCGTATTAGTTGCAACTTTAGAATATTATATATCTCACAAATAATATCCCAAAGTTGCAACTAATAAGAAACGGAGGTAGTAATTTTTCGGAAGACCGGATTGGTTAATTAAGCCCGATAAAAATAAATCAATTTTTGAACACCCATATGTGGGCCATGTGGCCAATTTGCCATATCTAAGCTATCAAATAGGAAGAATATTCCCAAAAAAAAAAAAAGACCCATTTAGAACCCTAAACCCGATAGATACAATAATTTGGGTTTTTGTGGGTCTGAATTTCTAAGACACAGCATATATGGGTCGAAACTAGGTCCACTTACAAAATAGATCTGGGTATGTGTCTGTCAGGCTTGGGCCAGATCCAGCCTATTTCCATGTCAACTGAACAACAATTGGGCAAAAATTGGAGCTCTACTCTGCTTATGAATCTCCGACTATGTCCAATTCTAATATCTCAATGATGATGGGACTTAGATTGACCTATATGCGCAGTATACGAGTTTTCCTTGGTAGGCAAAATCTTGCATGAAACAATCATACGATAACTTACTGCAAGACTATATAAGCTCTATGACTACACACAAGTGAACACGAGAATGTTTCATCCAAGACTTGCTCAAGCACATGTAAAGGATACTATTTTAGCTTTCAGCAAGTGAATTATCAATCTGCAACCCGAAGTCAAAAAACATCAGAACCAATATATAAAACATTTTCAAAAAGTAAGTCAGCCAGTACTCAGCCATGTAATTCATCACAATGGCTGAAATCAAAGATAAAATATCTTGAACACGATTTGCAGCTTTAATCCTTGAACAAACATTCAGTCACATACATGAGGCATAAGATTACTAGACTAACTCTAACAAGAAATACTCCTATAACAAAACCCACCCCAGCAAAGAGCAAATTATACAGAAACGAAAAATATTATCCATTGTCGAAGATGGCCAAAATTGTTTGATTTGCCCGAATTACCAACAAATACCTCAATCCTCGCTGCTCTTCTTCTTCTTCTTTTTCTTTTCTTTCTTCTCGCTTACAGGTTCAGCTTCCTCACTAGCATCAGCATGCTTTCTTTTCTTTTTCTTATCCTTTTCTCCTGCCTCAACAGTTTCCTCGTCCTCTGCCTGCTTCTTCTTCTTCTTCTTTTCCTTTTTCGTTATCTCTTCATCATCTGCTTCTTTGTCTCCATTCTCAGCCTGCTGCTTCTTTTTCTTCTTCTCTTTCTTGGATTTTATTTCAACTTCAGGTTCAACATTTTCATCATCACCATTAGCAACACTGTCTTCCAAAACAGCATCCTTCTTTTTCTTCTTTTCTTTCTTTGCCTTCTTTGTTTCCTCAACAACATGAACATCCTTTTCAATTGCCATCAAATTATCATCCTTCTTACCAAGGATAGCATCAGCTGCAGGATTATACGTCTGCAAAAGATAAAAGATAGAACGCAGTGTTAAAACGAAGGCAAATAAAAAGACTGCCAACTTGGCAAGGCAAGACTTGCAAGAGAAGCAGGGAGTGAAATGGTAAACAATACCTTAGCAGGGGTAATTAGTGCTCCTGCTCCCTTCTTACGATCTTTGTCATAAACTTCTATTTGTGGTTTTCCCTTGGCTGATCCCGCAGATTTGCCCAACTCTTTACCTTCAAGATTTCTTAGACGAGCTTCAAGCTGTTTCAGAAATGAAGCGGGGTATTTGAGAACAGGTCCAGAATTTTCATATTAAAAATAAAATGGAAGAAAAAATTTGGCAGAAAATTGATTATGAAGTTGTTACCTTGGCACGATTTTCAAGACCCATAGTGTTATCAGGGTTATCTCCAAGAGCATCATAACGAATAGCCAATGCAGTTTTTGCTGCAAGAGAACGAGATATTTTCCCCTTGTGTTTAGGAGCAGCCTGCCCAATCAAGGAAGCATGGTAGATAAGCCCATATTTAGGGGTTGCATGTTTTGTTTTCAAAGCTCTGAAAAGAGCCTTTTCTGCCCCAAGAATTTGTACTGTGCTTCCAGGCTGCTTTGCAAGATTTATCAAGCTTCCACCATGAGCAATAAGACGGGCACCAACAAGCTCACCAACAAGAGCAGTCAAATTTGGAGCGATTGTGTTCATTCTGCTTTTCAAATAATCATATAATTGAGCTCTGTATTCAGCTAGAGACAAAACTTGGTCACAGAGTTCACTGATATTTATTAAATCAAGATCGCTGACTTCAGTTCCCATAGAAATCATTGCAGCCTCTTTGAGCGCTGTCTCAACATCCTCATCCAAGATCTGCAACAAAAGAAAGGAATGTTAAATTCCACAATGTTACCTACTTGATCATAGGACTGTCAAGATTTTATTTCATGACCATTTCCAAATGACTTCACCAACTGTCATTCTCTCTAAATTGTCCAAACCAAGATATACATGAAATAACATATATTACCAATGTTGATAGCACAACTACATAGCTACTTGAAGCAAGTCAGAGAGTAGATAACCAGTCCTTAACCCTTAAATTCAGTCCATAAAGTCCCAAGAGGTATAAGCACGATTCAAACACAAATGGGATGCAACACAAAATACATAAAGATGAGATTATAAAATTCATTGGAGTGGTGTTTACCTCAGAGAAGTCCAACTTCGCAGCGTTAACACGATTCATCATGAACTTCACAGTCTTGGCATATAGTATATTGTCTTGCACAATCTTTGCAAGCTCAGGAAAATGCCAGCCATACCATTCTCGGACCCTCATAGCATATGTATTAAGCTCTTTGTCAAGATCATCCAACAAACCGATAGCTTGAATGATCATAGTGTCTACCTGCATATGCATGAAGTGCAGGTTAAAAAAGGTGATATGAAGTATAAAAAGGCAGACATTGAATATCTTTCACTCAAGCAAGACCAATATCATTTAAGTTATTGACCAAAGTTAGCAGCCCCCAACAGTGATTTGTGGATTTTAACTGACCTTATCAGGACTGAACTTTAACTTGTATCTAGATAAGCTGTGAGATAAACCCAAGCTCATTGGAGCCAGATCTTGAGCTCCAAGACCTGAGATGAGTTCAGTCAGCTGACTTCTTACTCCCCTCATTAGCTCCATCACTGAATTATTGTGAACGCACTCAATTTGCTGCAATACAAGGCCATATCCAACTTTAAATTAGATAGGTGAAAACACAAGCATAGCAGAGAGAAGGGCATCAAATTGAAATCTACACTAACCAATTTCTCCTTGATTGCATTTCCAAGTTTAGAATCAGCAACACCTAATGTGCTACCCGTGCAGTGTGCTTTCAAAAATTTTCTCAATCCCTTGCTAGGTTTGCCGTCAATCAATAAAGTAGTAGCTGCTAAAGCCTCTGATGTATTTTCAAACTTGTCAAATGCTTTCAGCTTCACTACCTGAAGAATTGTACAAAGTCAAGCACACCGGTTAACAAATTAAAAACAGTAGCATTATTAGTTGACTACAAAACATCAATAATTGGTGTAGAAACTATCGAGAGCTATGGATGAAACACTATACTGAAGTTATATCCATTGAGAGAAACAGATTAAGTATATTTATAATCTTCCAGCATTGCACAGCCTTGCGTGCAATACGGCAGTCAGATATCACTTGGAAAACAGACTAAGAGCATGTGAATAACATTAAACTTTGCATATTCCAGGTCCTAAAAAATATCATCTTTTGGTGAGCTTTCTTTCTTGAAACAAATACAAGCAAGTTAGCTTGAAACAGTCCTCAGCCTAACTCTGTAATGGACTTGAAGCAAAACTACTAAATATTCTCTCATGGACAAGTGATTGTTTGGTTGTTCAATAATGCCATCCACATCATTAACTAGAGATTTAAGAACAGAATGTTATCCAATCATACATTTTTTTTTACACTTCCACATAGGGTAAAGGCAGTTTTCATTGACAAACCCAAAATTTAATATAGTACTCATTTTCAAGCAGTGTTTAAACTTGCCAATAACAGAATCAACAAATCCTTCTCAATTTCATTGACTCAAACACCGAACAACTTGCATGACCAAGAACCAACTAATCCATCCACCCTCCTCACCGCATCTGACACACTACGAGCTTAAAACCCTTACTCATCTTAACTAATCTGGCATTAAACAACATTTAAGCCTTAAATTTCTGAAATACCTAACCCAAAAGACACATACAATAATGTAAAACTTCATAATTAGGGCATTCAGTTTCTACATCCACTACCACCAAATACCACCTTCAACTAAAACCAAATGCACTATACTTCTAGAAACTTCTAAATTTCTAGCACCCATTTTCACACATACAAAAATAAATGATTCAAACATGAGAAAAAACAGCAGTAATAAATTCATAATTATCATCTAAGTCGAATTAATTGGCAAACCGACTATCCTGAACATAAACCATTAAACTGATTGCTCCCTCCACAACAAAACAATAACCTTAAAACTTCTATTTAAAACCTAAACCTCGTATTTTCGCCTTCCACAACACAAACAAAATCTCGGGAAATCTAAACGAACCAATACAACTTCCCAACGACAAAATACAGTTTTCTACGTTACCAAAATAACACTTCTACATCCATCATACTTCTATGCATCGATACCACTCTTAAGTCTTAAGATAAGAGTATGCATCATACTTCTATAAATATCAACAAAATTCAAAACTCATTTCCACACTTTAACAAAAACCCTTAATAATCATTCATCAATATCATTCAATCATAAACATTATAAATAAAAAGAATAAAAGGCAGAAGTATAAACCTTTCTAGCAGAATCAGCAGTTGAAAACTCTTTCCACAAATCCTGCAAATACATAAAAGCACATTAATACTCACAAAATCAACAAAAATAAAGAAACAAAATTACCCAGAAAAAGGAAAAAAATATCATACCTCAACTTGAGAAAGCTTTCCTTCATCAATAACTTTGAATAGGGCAAAACCCGCTGGAGTTTCGAACAACACCAACATTTTTCTGCCCTCAAATTTTCGCCCTTTTTTTCACTATACCAAAAATCAACGATAAACCCAGAAAAAAATTAGTATTTAGCAATTCATTAATGAAAGAAAACATGCGTAACAAATTGAAAACAAGGAGAAGGAGGCTTACCCTAGAAGAGAGGAGAGAGAAAATGGGGAGAAGCAGAGTGAGGACGATGAAACTAAAATTAGGGTCTTGTGAGGGTTTTAGAGAGGCGACTCTCTTTTTTAAATAGCCTACCTCTTTCTTTTTGGGTCGGGTTTACCCGATTTTAGGTCAAGTATGTTACTCGTGTTTTTTTTTTTTTTTTTTTTTTTTTTTTGACGGGTGTTATATATATATATATATATATATATATATATATATATATATATATATACTCCCTCCGTCCCCAAATGATAGTCCCTTATGGACAAAAATCACGGGAATTAAGAAACTTAAATAAAAGTAATGAAATTACATTGAAAATATAAATTTACATTGGGTATGTAAAATAGTAGAGAGAGAAAGTAATAAAAGTACATTGAAAAACAAAATTTACATGGAAAAGTTAAATTTGCACAAATATTGTTGTAATTGGAGGAAATTTTGATAAAAAATTGATATTAATGGTACTTGAAAAAAGCAAATGGGACTATCAATTTGGGACTAAAAATAGGCCATAAGGGACTATCATTTGGGGACGGAGGGAGTATATAATATACACACACACACACACACACACACACACACTAGGGCAGCTAACGCGCGTATTTGAAAGAAACATAGAGCAACATATATATGAGCTTGTCCTAATAGAGTTTCGTTATGCATAAAGAAACGCATACAAGGGGTAAGGGTGTAATTACACGTAAATGCATATTTTGAATTTAGAGTTAGTATTATTGGGTGATTTTTACTACCATTGGATGATCAAAGAGTACCGTTGAACATTTAGTGGTACAATGTATGCATGTAGTGGTATTATACATACATTCATTGGTACTAACTATGTGTAGAAATAGTATCACTAAATAAACAATGGTGTTTTTTTTTTTTTTTTTTTGACAAGAAGAGAAAGGATTTCATTAACGAAAGATAGCCAAACGGCACTTACAAACAATTCCGAGGAAATCTAAAATTCCAATACAAATACAATTCACCTTAGAACTAGTTACATCGCGGATTCGATCAACGATCACCTTTATAAAAATCTTCATCTGAAGCAATACAATCTGTGAGTTAGCACTAATTTGGCTTGAGATCCACATATGAATAGTTGTGTTGGGTGAAAAAACTCATATGGCCTTTTAGACACTTTTGGAGATTGTGAAACCCTAAATCTTCAAACTTTGACAGACGAACAAACAAATAAATTATACCTAATAGATCAAACTCCATCATAAAGATGTGATCTTTTATTGAAAGCAATCAAAAAGTTTTTTTGGGGCTTACCGCCGGTAAAATACCGATGGAAGCCCATACAAAAATTTACAATTGAGATCAGAAGAAAAGAGATGGAAGAGAAAGAGAGAGAAGCAGAAGATCGAAGGAAAACCTTCAAAAAAGAAGAAAAATCTAGTAACGAAGGCTAGAAAAACCCTCCCAATGGAGAAACCGTAGAGGGAACTAAAGTACCCTCCCAAGAAGAAAACTTAGAGGGAACCAAAAAAAACAATGGTGTTATATAAGCTTTTAATGGCAAATTTAAAAGTGGTCCCACTTACTTATCTCTCTCCTCCTTTCTCTCTCAATCATGTACTTTTTAATATTTTTATATTTGTTATGCATTTGCAAATGCATAACAAAACTCCATTAGTACTTCCTCCATTGGATCCATATATTAAGAGGAAAGGTCCATATCAGACAATGTTACAACACTCCGTGGGAAATTACTAGCTAAAGTGTATATACTTCGCATTTTCACATGTATCACCCATAGCTATGAAATGAGCTATGTATTACAACTCCTTTAAGCATGCGAAAAGCCGAAAATAAATAAACATTAAATTCGCTCTATCAAATCTAATATCATCGAAAACTAAGTGGATGGGAGAAAGACCAACATCATGGGATATGGTTTTGATTACAATAATTGCATCTGATTCCACCCATAAATTGATGTAACCAAACTGAAAGGCCAGACTTAGAGCATATCTCACAGTTTATACCTCTACACTATTGACAACTCAATCTTCTTCATTGCCGTCATAATAATGCTGCCTTTATCATCTATGAGACAACCCCCAACCCAGCCAGCTCATAACTCAGAACGCGGGCATCTACATTTGCCTTGATACACCCCAAAGGGGGGCAATTCCATACAGCCCTACACCTGCTGCACCGAAAATTTGAAGACCTTAGATGCATATTCCTAATATTCCACTAACTTATAGTACCCCATAGCAAGAATTACCACGTCAAGAGACTCGATCGCCATAAAAAAAACCCACAAATTTCGACAGTGTCATGAAGCCCACATCAAGGCTGCCATACGAAGCAACACATTAATCTCCAACTTCCTGTGCAGCCACTCCCAACGTACAACAAAGGAGTCATTTGGAGCATCAGCCAAGTAATCATTCAATCCACTATGCCGCCAAATTTCAGTAGCTGCATTGCATTCAAAAAGCGCATGAATGATGGTCTCTTGTTGTGCCCCATAAATCTAGCAAGACGCATTCTCGGCAATATGACATTAGCATTCTTTCACTGCGAAATTCCCCTTTACAGCCCCCCCCATAGGAAATGTTTAAGTTTAGGCGGCCCTTTCATATTCCATACAGACTTCCACAGATCCTCATTGTTGGTTGTAGCAGCGTTCCCATCCTCAATCCCTCTCGACAACCAGTAACACAATTCACAGAGAAAATCCCACTCTTTGCACAACACCAGTATCTAGTATCCACTCGTATTTGTTTATCTTTAAAAATAAAGAAAATACGAATTTTTCAACGTATATCTTTGAGTAAGTTTTTTATTCATTTATACTCATGAGTTTTACAAAAATATCCCCAAATGCTCTTAATGACTAACTCCGACTAATTATGCCACGTGTAGCATATGATTCATTTGTAACACCCCCAAATCTCCCTCTACGGAAATACTAGTATAATACGTATAATTGTACCGTAGAGATAGACTTGGGCGTGTTACCAATACTTTGCAGCGGAAACTTCAATACTCTTCTTTTATTAATACTTATAAAAATAGTAACATTGTTATGATTACTCAAAATAAATACAAGACCAACATTCCTAAACTAGGTGAAGCAAATCCCAGGACTCCCATATGCTCATTCATGACTCCACCTGAAAATAGTCAACACTGCTTACCATTACGGCAAACAGGGCGAACCAAAACAAATAGGAAATACGGATTAGCAAAATATGCTAAGTACGATAACTGCAAGATAATGTAAACTCAATTTATTCGCAAACATGCTTTAAAACCAATTTCCAATAAATAATCCAATAATTCCAAAACTCATGATTCAAAACCAATTCCAATGATTCAACATTCAAAATAATTGATAAACCAATTCCTTTAAAAATACAATTCCTTTTTGAACCAATTTCTTTAAATCCAATTCTTCACCCAAGTGTGCACACCCCCCAAGCTAGTCTCCTTATATTACAAGGCTATTCTTGAGGAAAGACTAGGTCATACAAAGTCCATAGTCTTATCAATAAACCAAATCCGCATAGTGGGATTACCAACATGCTTATAAAGCATTAATAATAATATTTCAATGGTTCAATAATAAATCCTTTTAATATCCAATAATTCCAATATAATTCAAACTCCTTCCACATACTTTCAAAATCAAAACCTTTTAAATAAATATTTGAGAATAAAATCTCCTATTAATAAATTTCAAAATCAATAACTCTTCCTTGAGAAACCTTTTATTTAATTCAACAAACCTTTTAAAATCAAATCCTTTATTTAAACACGATAAGTAATTCAAACATGATTTAATTAAAAATCAATCATTCAAAATACTTTTATCAATACCTCCAAACATTATTTATTTCAAAATCATAGTTCAATCACCAATCAAATCATATAAAACATGTTATTCAAACCAATCACTTTCAAAGGTATCTAGCCACCTAACGTACCTTGATCCTTGCTTAGCTATATACACCAAAAGAACCTCATAGCAAAACACACCAAAAGAACCTCAAGAATCTTGATCGAACACACCCTACAAATAAATATAACCTTAATCAATATAAGGTTAACAAATAATTAAAAACCCCAACTATATGTACATGAACCTTTTAAATTATTTTATCATAAACATCATTAAATATATGATTTTATATAATTAAAACCACTCATAATAATTTTATACTAATCTCCCATAATAATAATAATAATAATAATAACTGAATAAGAGAAGAGAAGAAGAAAAGATAAGAAACCAAGGAAAAGAGAAGAATTGGATTTGCGTAGGAAATAATAGGCAGAACTTGCAGAGGCTATAACTCCTTTGATATAACTCCGAATTGGGTGATTCTTGAGCCTAACCTCAAGTATTTTTCGAGAGGAACAATCTTTTGTGAAACGTCAATACCCCAAAAACTGACCAGAAGTGCCTGAAAAATGGCTTCAAAGATAAACGGGATGATTTGTGTAAAATTGAGGAGAAGAAAAGAAGAGAATTTGTGTGAAAAATGTGAGAGGTATGAAGGGGTATTTATAGGCTAGTATGAGCATGAATTATGGTAGGAAAATGTAGGAAGATTTATGGTAATTAGGGTTTAAGAGATTACTTGGAGAAGTAAGCAAAGATTTAAGGAAAGTTTTGATATTTGAAGGGATTGTGTATAATTGAATATGGAAGGTATGTATGTCATGAAAAATATTAAGGAAATTGGAATTGCTTGGGGAATAATTAAGAAGAATGAATGACAACAAAATATAATAATTAGATATCAAAAAGATGGAGAATTAGAATGATGGAAAATAGGAGATTTTAGGGAGATAATTAAAAATACAAATTACCAAAATATTTTCCCAAAATCTTTACGAGATGGCCGAAATTATTGAGCTTTCCTAAGCTCATATTTTCAGCCTTCCTATTTAGTATTTAGGAATATATTTTGCTAGTTTTAAGGAATTAAAAATAATTGTGTAAATAATATATATTGTAATAAATAATTAAATAATAAAATACCAAATATTCACCAAATAATTTAACTTATAAAATCAGATTTTATACATAAGAAAATATGAGATTATTAGCTAAATAAATGGGATTTTCGGAATTATTAAAATAATAATAAAGTATAGCTTTTGCCTTAATTAAAATATCCGAAATATATAAATAATCCGATTTTTATAATAGGATAAATGGATAATAAATCTTATCCAAAATAATGATTAGTTTTCAAAATATTTTTGGCGCCAAAAATCAAATATTATTTTGGCTCCAAATTATAAATTTACTAAAATACCCTTTTTATAAAATAATTTCTAATTAATAATTAGGAAAATACGTATGAAAATACGGGGTATTACATCATTGTACACTAAATTAGTAAATTAATTATTTAATAAAAAAACTTTAATATTTTTTTTTTTAAAAAAAAAACACCACTTGCCTCCCCTATCTATTACCAGCAGCCAGCCCCTCGCCGACAAGAACTCCAAAAACCAGATCTTTCTCACTCCTTAGGCATGAGCACCACCCCATCCTTTACTCCAGCAGCGATGCCGACACTGACCCTACTCTGCTCCCTCTCCCGGCCCCCAGCGTTGGCGTCACAAGTCGTCCCTCCAACCAACCGCCGCCCTCTCCCCCTTCCCCTTAAACCACCATGAAACCCTAAAACCAAAACCTAGGGTTTCAATTTTGGGGTTTTAGAGTTTCGGGATGGTGGTTTAAAAGGGGAAATTGGGTCGGTGGAGATGGTAGGGGGAAGGGTGAATTAGGTTCGTTGGTGAGGGGAAGGGGATTGGCGTCGGCTAGGCGCCGACAGGAAGGGATGGAGGTGTTTTTCGAGTGGCGGGAGGGGTTTTACGGTTGGAAGAAAGTGAAATTTGGGAATGAGAGGGGTGTCGGCATGCGATAAGGCAATAGAGGTGGCCGTCGGCGTTGAAGTGCGCGTTGTTTGCCATTGAGGGTGGGGGCAAGGGGCTGGGCTGGCGTGGCCTGAAGATGGTGGTGCAGTGGGGAGGGTGGTTAAGTTTGGGTTTTTTTTTTTAACTTTTTTGTTAAATAAAAATAATAATAAAAAATGAACCAGTTAAAATACACCACGTGTCATAATTACCCTTAATGATTAACGGATAGACCTTTGGGCATTTTGTTATATTTTTGTTAAACTCAGGGACGTATAGTGAATTTGAAAATTTTCATGGGTATATGGTAAATAAAAAAATAATTCATGGGTATTTGGTGAAAATTATGAAGAAAATTTCGTGTTTAGAGCATATTCAGTAGTAAATTAAATGTAAAATTAACTTGCCATGCCACATATGATTTCAAGCTAACCTTCTTTATAGTTATTTTGTGCCCTAATAATTAGCTACTAGCTTGCTAATTAAATAAGCTTGACAAGTTGACATTATCAATTTGCTTTATAATTTTAAGGAAAAAAAATTGATTTTAATAATCCCACCTTTGACTGGTTGATCGTTAATAATCCCATCTTTGGACTATTATCTAATAATCCCACATTTATAAGGCATTATATTCTATTAGGTCAAGCTAACCTTCTTTATAGTTATTTTGTGCCTTAATAATTAGCTACTAGCTTGCTAAATAAGCTTGACAAGTTGACATTATCAATTTGCTTTATAAATTTAAGGAAAAATTGATTTTAATAATCCCACCTTTAACTGGTTGATCGTTATTAATCCCATCTTTGGATTATTATCTAATAATCCCACATTTATAAGGCATTATATTCTATTGGTCCTTTGTGAGCGGTAACCTATTGTAGACACCCAAATGTGTCCCCCCAAAACCAAACCCAGTGATAAATACCTTTCATGTCGTTTGATATCGAATGAAGTGAAAGTGTGAAAAGTCTAGTGTTGCAGTAGTTTTTTCTTTCTGTTTTCGAAAACCTACTCTATTTTATGAAAATAGGCAGTCCAATTTAGTTTGATCCATGAAAAGGATCCAATAATAGTGTATTTGGATAGGGCTCAAAAAGAGCTTTCTAACGACATATTATATGCCTTATTTGGACTTCTGGATCAAAAGATATGATTAAAAAAAATCGTAAAAATTGCTGTCTGTCGAGTTTTATTTCGATTCGAATTCGGATTCTTTTCTTATTTTTTCGACTCTCTTTATTCCTATAAATAGAGGTCATATCTCCCCTTTTTCAATCATCAACAAGCTTGATCACAACCGTCTCTCTTCTCTCTTTAAGCAATAGCTTATTCTCTCTCTATTTTTTTTTTCCTAAAGTAGCTTTTTCACAAACACCATACCGCATTCATTAGTTCTAGACACACCTAGCCAAGTTCGAAGTTGTCTTCGCCCTAGATGTGAAAGGTTGATACTTTATGAGGGTTTGGTCCTAAATCCCTGTTTCAATTATTTAATTTAATTGTTTGATTTATTATTCTATTGAAGTTTATTAACTCGTGTATTTTGTTATTAGAAAGAGGTACGAGGCATCAAAGTATGTAATCTTATTGCTCTATTTTTGTAGAAAGCATGTTTAATATTTATTAATTCCTAGTATCATGTTAGGATGTTATTAATGCAATCTAGTTGACAGGGTAAAGTCGTATCCCCTAATCAAAAGTAACTACCTAAGTCCTCTAACTAAAGTAGATAGAGAAGTAGGGTCGAATCCATAGGGAAACTAGTCTTTCTATTCCTAATTAATTAATTAATTAATTAATTATAATCTAAATTATTAAAGTAACCAATGTTGTTATAATTAAAGTCTATACTACGAAGAATATGAGTAGAGAAAATAATGAAGGGAGAAATCAAATAATAAAAAGTCTAGGGTATAGGTTCACTAATAAATAATATTCCAAGGTAAAACATAATAATCAATCGTCAATGCATCAATTAATCAGATCATAAAGGGCCTTCGCTACGTATTACAATTACAGAGTTAATTTACCGGTATTAAATCTCATCTCTCGAATCTCGACCTAACCATTTATAAATTAGTCTGCCTATTGAAACTAAGCCTAAACATCAATTCTCATCTCTCGAATCTCGAATCAATATTGCCAAACTCATACAATTAAACCAGGCCTAATCTAATTGCATAGTGTTTAATCAATCAATAGGAAATTAATTAAGCATTAACAATCAACAATCATAAATTACCCCTTCATATTATTTATTAGATCCCCATAAACCCTAGAAAGTAAACTACTCAGACATGATTAAAACTAAACAATCAAAGCAATTAAACAAGTCATAAGGAATTGAAGGAATAAAAATACTGAAATTAATAAAGTAGAAATCGTTACCGAATCGACGGAATTACAAAGCGGAGTCAAGAACAAGAGTAAAAGTTTATAGAAATCTAAAGAGAGAAAATCAAAGTAGAGAGAGAATAATAGTAAGACTCTGCAAAAGAAGGTGCTAAACTTGCTTAACAAAATAGCCTTTATACTAAGCAAGAAATCCTAAGCTGAACTAACTTAATCCAGAGTCTTAATCACTCTCAGAAACACGCGCCCGGTCGGGCGCCACACCGCCTGGCTGGGCCCGCCTTTTTGCTTGAGCTCCTCTTCTCGCGCCCGGTCAGGCGCGCCTCCGGGCGCTGCTACTGCTGCTGCGTTGTCTCGCCTCGCCCGGCCGGGCGCGCCTTCGGGCGACGCATCATGGCGCCGGGCGGATCACCTTGGGCATCTCTTGGACTTCGATTGGGCTTCGAATCTTCGGCCCAATCGGATTTCCTCTTCGGGTCTTTAACACTTGGTCCAAAATGCCTCGGAATCTCAAGTACCGAGCCCTTAATCACCAGTTCGATAACTCTAACCGGCCTTGGGATTCAACGGATGGTCGTGCTCCTCTAATGCTCGTAGTCACTCCATGAAAATCCGGGAAAATGCTCCAAAAGTGCAGTTTCCTACAAAACTCAATTAAAACTACGAAAACACTAGAACACCAATTAGTAATAAAAGTGGCTCGAAAGAGCCAAAAACACTACTAATTATGACCAAGGGACGGGGGTAAATCACTATATGAAATAGACATATCACTAGTATCATGCTTAGGTTGTCTTTTATTCTTTCTAATATCATGTTAGTATCATATTAGGGATAAAGCTTTGATTGTTAATGTTTAGTGACATGCTAGGGTTTGTTATTAATCATGTTAGTATCATGCCTAGGATCTTGCTATTATTATTATGCTTTAACGCTGGTATGATTATGTGTACCTATTATATGTAGCTTGATATTATTGTTGTTATTGCTTGATCACGCATTTTATGCCGGTTTAAAGAGAATTTGTACTTGAAATCACGCCTAATAAGATAATTAATAATTTGGTTTAGGCTAATATGATTTTAATTCAAGTGATCGCCAATAATAGATTTGTTTGTGCATTAATATTCAACCAACATAGATTAAACAGGTTTAGGGTTAACCTAATGATTGCATGTTAGTCAAAAAGCGCACATGAATACGAGTAGAATAAACTAGAGGTGTAATACCCTAGAAATTCCTTTCCTTTAAAATACACTTTACTCTTTTTAAAATACGATTTAGGAATATCTAAGACATTACCGCCACCGTGAAAACGGCTAAGGCAACTATCAAAGACACACAGGCACACAGCGGAAGACTTAACTCAAAACCATTCAAAAACGAGTCAACTTAAAAGTCAACCAAACGAAAGTAAAGATTAAAACCAAAGTCAAACGAAGTCAAATAAAATCAACCTACAACTTGGAACCATTGAAGGCCCTTATCAAAACCAATTAAATTATGAAAACCTTTGCGTTAGTCTCATAAGCATAACATAATATAATATTTGAAAGAAATAAACCACATCTCAACTAATAGAAACTAGCATGATTCGCTCTTCACTCATGCCCCGTCATGAATATGCTTCAACACCTGAAAAGATTATCTCCACTTGCCCCCACTACTCTCCGTTAAAATGGATCATCGTAGGGCCAAGATAAAGACATAGCCAGACACAAACAACACACACAATCAGCAAAGCTGAGTACATAAGCGTATTTAAACGCACTAACATGCAACTCCTAGCATCACACATACTTACCTCATTGCACCTGTTTACAAGCACACACAACAAACAACAAGACTCTTTAACTGGACACTAAATAATTCATTTAGCGTTAATTAATCATTGAACGGATTTCCAACTAAACCTACCTCAATAAATTGTGGCCCACTGACAAGGGAGCTAATCGTGCCAGCATCACCTATGCCACACATTGGTGGCGGAATTCCAGCGCATAATAATAATAAAAAGGAATATACAGCGTCCTGTACTCCATTAGAAGTTATGATCAAATATAAAGTCACATAACTCCCCCCATGTGTTCATACTCAAGGTATATACGTTCCAAGAGTTTTGGTGCGTAATCTCTTTCACTTTACGTTATTTACAGATTATTAAACTTGGTGATGACTCCCAAAGCATAATAACTCAATCAACAACAATTATTCAATCAAACAAACATACCAATTTAATTCTTGAATAATTAGTGACCACATGTAATTTAATGTTGAACCCTTTTTAAAACTACCTCAGTGTCAAAGACACCTTAAACGCATAAAGCGCCAACAATCCTATCCCTCGGTGTTAAAAACACCTTAAGTGCACAAAGGCACCAACATACTATTTAATCCTTGTGTACATAGACACTTATATAGCTCATTCCTCATGCTTAAAGCATCAATAAAAATTATATGAACTATAATAAAATTTCTTTTCAATATTCCAAACATAATTAAACAATTAGTTTAATTAAACATGCTCTCTAACATGCCATAAATAAATATGTAGTCCATATACTCATGCCAAAATATAATTTCCAATCCATAGATCATCACAAATAAATTCATGCTTCATAATTCAATCACCAATACTAATAATTCACAATTTAATACATAAACCTTAGCATGATGCTACTTGTAATTGATTGAAACCAAACCTAGCATGATTCTACATCATCAAATATGCTAAGTACGCGAACGTACCTCAATTAAGCCCATAAAGTGGCCGAAAATACTACAACAATTCCCGAATCAAGTCTCCTACAATAAGGGACAATGATACTAAATTAATTACTCTTGTATACATAATTTCCAGCAACTTAAACTCACTTTAAACTATTTAGAATAATCTGAAAATTATTTAAAAACCCCTAATTAAACTCCTTTTTAATAGGTTATCACACCCTTTTATTAAAATCACAATTATACTACTTTAAATAAAATTCCAGCATTTTTAACTAATCAAAAACCCCTTTAAAACTTCATCAAAATATATTTTCATACTTAAATTATCCATAGAGA
Source organism: Chenopodium album (assembly GCF_948465745.1). Taxonomy (NCBI): domain Eukaryota; kingdom Viridiplantae; phylum Streptophyta; class Magnoliopsida; order Caryophyllales; family Amaranthaceae; genus Chenopodium; species Chenopodium album. Next base: position 9,159,581 of record NC_137855.1, read on the forward strand.
AATTAAATTATCTCTTACCCTTTAAACTCAAGGATAAAATTAAAAAAAAACTTCGTTAAAAATCAAAAACTGCCCGAAAATCATACTTAGAGGCTGAATTTGGCCACGAAAGGGTGGTACTCACTACCAATGGTAGTGATTCTTTCTTAAAACGTTGTTTCCACATGGAAAACACTACTTTTTTGTCAAAATCGGATGAGTTTAGAACCTGATCGGGATTAAAACGGGATTAATATTAACGAACGGGAATCTATAAATTAAAACACGAATTTATGTGTTCAAAATAATCTGGAACTAAGTTAAACTAATTAGTAGTTATAATCACCAAAATTTCCAAAATATCATTACTATAAAAGCCCTAAATCAATTGTTCATAAAAACCCTAAAAATCAAGTCTTTAATAATTTTAAAACCCTAACTTATAACTTTATGAAATCTGAAAATAAAACACTTTATTATTTAAAATTTACAATCTTTAATCATCAAAACATAATTATGTTACTAATCAAACATACTTTGAATAATTAAAACCAAAACCCATAAATAAAATCATCAAAATAGCTAGAATGAAAAGAGGAGAGAAAAAGGAAGAAAATAAGACTAACCTTTTTGTGTGGGAAATTTTGGGGATCTAGTAGATATATATAGTGTAGGGTAATTAGTGTAGGTTTGGGCTTCATATAGTCATGGACTTTAAATGTTGAAATAGGTGGCCCAAAAGTAAAAATAGGGTGATTGGGTTCATAAGAAAGATGGGCTACATTTGGATTAAATACTTGTTGACCCAATTATAAATATTTGATTAATCTATAATCCAATAATTAAAATAGTTTGACCCAAAATATACTTCATAAATAAATAAATAAAATATAAAATACGTTAAAAATACGGGTATTACAAGAGGCCTATTTTAGGGCGAGTTCTTTCTCTTTTAGATTAGATTCATACCCTTATCCCCGAATATCCAGTCATTGTTCCAGACCTATGGAGTTAGCAATCTCATGGATCGTGAAAGGGGTGTAACCTTCACTCTGTGATTGGTTTATAAGTTCCTTAAACTTGTTGGCGCCTCTTTTGCTCTTGTTTTCTTCCCTTTGAACGCCACCATGTTTAAGTGTATGATCACAGTGGGGTTCAAGTTTGGGATAATGCTTGAAATATTCCCTACACCTATACATTGGGTTGATTTGTATTTAAAAAAAGTTAATTAAAATGACACATGTCGCTTAAGCTTTATTTGGATAGCAAAGAAGGAAGGAAAAGAAGGGGAGGGAAAATAGAGGAAGGGAAGGGAAAAGAAAGGGAGGGGGAGGTGAGCTCCATTATCCTTCCAAATCTCTCCAATTTCCACCAAACTAAGCACCATAATATCTATCCAAAACCATGTGATTACCCAAATGCCCTGAAATCCGGTTCCCTAATGCGGAGTACAACATATTATTTATTTTGAAAAAAGAAAAACAATATAATTTACAATAACAAAAAATAACCATTAAATATAATCTAAGTTCATCACATTTCAAGAGATTCAATTTACAACATGATTTAATTATTCAACATGTAATATAGTTTACACTAAAAGAATTAATAGTATAATTGATGATCAATTTATATCAGTTTAATATCCAGAATAAAAAATTCCAAAATAAATTAATTCAAATTGACAAAGAACCCCAACTATTGAAATTCAAGAAAATAAAGAAGAAAGATAAACAGATTTGATGAAAAAAATGAGTACAACCAAATTCACTAACCAAAACATCGATCTAATATACATTAGCCGTTCCAAATTAGATGACACAGTTTGACTTTGTAACTACTTACGTAACTTGCTTTGACTTTGTTTTGAGAAAAGTATAGTCATGTGGGGTCTTGTTTGATTCGTCTCAACATCTAAATTTTAAATATCAAAATTTTTAGGGAAATTCTCATTGGTAATTGTAGACACCCATTTGTGTCTCCCCAAAACCAAACCCAGTGATGAATGCCTTTCACGTTGTACTGTTATTGAATTAGGTGAAAGTGGTTGAAAGTCAAGTGTTGCGGTTTAGTTTTAATTAAAGTTCTCTTCTCTCTGTTTTTGAAAATGACTTTATTTGAAAATAGCCAAACCAGTTTAGTTTGGTCCATAATTAAGGTCCGATAATAGTGTAGATGGATGGGGCTCGAAAAGACCTTTCCAACGATATATTATAAGCCCAATTCCGATGAATATTGAGGAAGTTATGGCCAAAATACTAAACTGGGTCTGGTTAATTATTTAAATACGGCCCAATGATCTAGAGGAGGGCCCAATGTTAATTATTATTCCTAAAATTATTAGGATTAATTATAGTTTTCTAGAAGTTTCTAGAAAGTTCTTTTTAACTCTAATATTATTAGATTTAATAATTAATTATTTTAAAATAGACTTTTATTTGGAGTAAAATATCGTTTTATTATCTTAAAAATACATATTTTATCTTCTGTACGGATTCCGTAGATCAAGTTGATTAAAGATCGGATTCCGCGTGAAGAAAACGCGCTAATACAGGTTGTCGCCAAACGACAAGTCTGTCGCCGTGCGACAGACCCTGTCGCCTCGCGACAGACATTGTCGCGTCGCGACAGAGTCGATTCCTGGCGACAGCGTGTAGTTTTATTCCTTATCAAATTCTATGATTTTCCGGGCTATTTTCATTATAAATAGGGTCTGAATCCTTGTTTTCAGAATCATCAATTCTCATTAACTCTTCCTTAATTCTCTCTTTTCTCTCTTGAGCAATATAGCTTATTCTTTCTCCCTCTCTTTCTAAACTAGTTTTTTTAAACACAATATTCCGCATTCGCAAGATCTTGAATCTCTTAACCAAGTTCGAAGTTGCCTTCGCCCTAGACGTGCAAGGTTGATATTTTCTGAGGGTTTGGTCCAAAACTAGTTTAAACTTTGTTTAATTTGATTTCAATTTAATTCTTTAATTGTTCCTTATTTATTTTCATTGAAGTTTACTAACTTGTGTATTTTGTTATTAGAAAGAGGTACGAGGCTTCAAAGTAAGTAGATTAGCTTACTTTCTATTTCTTTCACAATGTAGATTGCATGCTTATTATTGTTTATGATTCCTAGTATCATGTTAGGATGTTTAATATTCTTAGTATCATGTTAGGATGTTATTTTATGCTTTCTAGTGTCATGTTTAGGGTGCCTTTATTCTTTCTAATATCATGTTAGTACCATGTTAGGTTTAAAGCTTCGTTCTTTATTGTTTAGTGACATGCTAGGGATTTGTTATTAATCTTGTTAGTATCATGCCTAGGATTATTAAGCTTTATTACACCTTATCATGCTATTATCATCATTATTGTTATTGCTTTATTATGTTGCTTGATTATATTTTGTTATTGCTTGATCACGCCTTTTATGCAGGTTTAAAGGGAATTTGTACTTGAAATCACGCTTAATAAGATAATTATTAATTTGGTTTAGGCTAATGTGATTTTAACTCAAGTGATCGCCAATAATAGTATTATTTGTGCATTAATATTCAACCAACATAGATTAAACAGGGTAGGTTTAATATGATGTTTGTATGTTATTCGAAAAGCGCACATGAATACGAGCAGAACAAAGTAGAGGCCTATTTTATAGGGCGGGTCCTTTCTTTTGTAGATTGGATTCGTACCCTCATCCCCGGACCCTGTTTGGTTCAAGACCTTATGAAGTAGTTGATGGTCCTTTTGGATTGTCTTTTGGGTTTACAAGTTCCTAAAACTTGTTGGCGACTCTTTTTGCTCTTTGTCTTTCCCTTTGGATCGCCACCGTACTTTAGTGTATGATCACAGTGGGGTTCAAGTTTGGGGTCATAATGCTTGAAATATTCCCTACAGTAATGCTGAATTTTTAAGTTTTCTCAGTGAATTGAAAAAAAAAACTAACTATCTTTAGTAAACTCGAACATTTTATATTAAGCTAACTATAACATTAATGACTAATTTAAACAAAACAGATATGTGTGTTTTATATGCTTTTTTATCCACTGTCCCACGGCCATTTTTATGCATATTTGATGCTCTTCGGGCTATTTTTAATGTGTTGTTCGAGTGTTTTGTAGAGTTGGGATGCGTCTATTTTGTAGGAATTCCCTGATTGTTGGTGATTTCTAATGGTTTTTAGGCCACTAAGAGATATTGGAGCTTAAATTATTATCAAATTCATGACCGTTTTTTGTAGCCCAAGACCAAGGATTTCGGTGATTTAGATCTTAGCTTGGTTCGTGGAATTGGTCCAAGTACTGGACCAAGGAAGAAGAAATTGGGCCACAAGTAATTAAAGCCCAAAAGAAGAAAAGAAAAAGGAGTTGATCAACAAAAAGAGCAAAGCTGGCTATAGCAAGGGTCAGTCAGCAAATAAGACTCCTCAGGATGAGAGGAGAAAGCCAGTCAAAGACAGGCAACAGACTCCACATCCTAAGGAGAAGGCCGCCACAACACTTGACTGGTCTAAGATCCTTCTGCCCCAGAAGGGTCCGATGAGAAACCCCTGGCAGGATCAGCCGGGTGAAAGCAAAAAATCAGTTTCTGACGCTCGAGAAATAATCGAGCGCAAGAGAAACCAGCAGCTATTGGAGTCAGCCTTTAACTCGAGCTTCTCAGACAGCTTCAAATCCACATCTGTAAGGATTACACAGTCCTTGATTGATATCCATACAGGCAACCATTCCATCCATACTGGTCCTCAGATGATTGGGTCTGTCCCGTATGCACCTCAGGCGCCATTACATGGGCAATATGGCCTTCAATATATGCAGCCAGCCCTCTATGTGAAGGAGTTATGTCTTCGTCGTGTGCAATTACTAGATATACAAATGGATCAAATTATGGAGATAATTAAGTCCGGACATTTGGGTCGTCGTTTTGCCATAGCTAGAGGTACTTACGATCTTTGGACTAGTAAATTAGGCCAAAGCCCAATTGGACGGATCCTATAAGGTCACACAAAGGGGCTAGATTGAGCATTAGAGGACGAGGCCCATCATGGGCCTCATCACTCTAGGTGGCCGGCCATGTAGGGGAATTAAGAGGCTTTTGGGCTTCGTGCCCTAGTCTAATTATAATGAGATTATAAATAGATTAGGTGCCTAGGTTTGCACGTATGAAAGTTTTACTGATCTTTTGATCAAACCCGAATCAGCAAACACGAAACCCAACCCCTCTCAAAGTCCTCTCTCACACGGCTTTCTCCTCCTCCTCGGCGCCGGTGGTGTCTCGTGGTGGTGGTGGTTCGTGCGGTGGTCGGTTGTCCGAAAAAGTGGTGATCGTGGTTTTCCTCAATCACTCGACCAATCTTGTATTGGTGGATGGCTCGTTCGAATCTCGTGGATTAAGTAGAGGAGCAACACTTGGGGCTCTATTCTCTCCCTGATTTGCCTGTCAAATAACTTCGTGGAATTCACACTTCAAAGGTATGATTATGTGTCTTGTGTGTTATGCATGTGATTCTTGGGATTAGGTGCTTAATTGAATATGATTCATAATATTTCCGCTGCGTAGTACCTATAAACTCCTACACTATGGAGCTCAGGCGACATACAACAATGTCCAGCCCCTGGATTGGAAGCTCTTTCTACTTAGACTTGGTGAACAACCTTCTGCGTTCACCAGGAAAATAACCGAGGCAGCACAGCCGGCCAAGGTTAAGAATGTGTTGGTGGGTACTTATGATGGTACCACCAACCATGAAGACCACCTCATGGCATACACCAACCTCATATATTTGCAGGGGTTGGATGATGCTACGTGGTGCCGTTGTTGTTTCCCGGCTATATTGAAGGGCATAGCCCACAATGGTTTGGCAACTTACCGACCAGATGTATAGACAGCTTCAAGAAGCTTGCCTTCTTAAATAATTTGAGCATCATATATACCGGTGATGTACAATGTGTAAGACTTCCTCATATATAAACAGAGTAAGTTGTAAAAAAAAAGGTGTAACACTTAAAAAACGGCTCTAAAGAAAAAACACGTGTATAATTTATTTAATGTGTGTATTAAGTGAAAAAAAACATTTCATATGTAAAAATTTTCTTCGCTAACCCAAATTCTTTCCTAAAATCACTCATATCTTAATGAGGAATAGTATTATCTATATATTTTTTTTTATTTTATTTCACATGTATGATTGTCAAGTGATTTCCATGAGTAAAAATTCAAATAACACAGAAGTATATTTTAAATGAAAAGTTTTATCTCAAAATTCAATAACATACTTGAGCATTGCACGGTACACAAAACTAGTAATAATTTATAGGATTAGAAGAACCATGTTTCCCTGTGGATTCGACTCTACTTTCCTATCAATACTAATTAGTGGTTTTAAGAATTATTTTTAATTAGGTGATGCCAGTGGCGGATCCAGGAATGTTGGAATGGGAGTACGGTGTGAAAAATTCGGCTTGTAAAATTACGAAATTAAGTTGACTTACTAAATTTCAATTATTATTTTTTTATTGTTTTCACCATCTTATTATTCATTGAATGTATTACTTAACTAAAATAGAACTAATACTTCTCCTTGCAATAATACAATGTAATACTTCATAATTTAAGGTCATATACTTACACTTTTACAAAACTTTTTGATGTATAAATATACTTGTACTAATCTATCTATATCTATACTTATATATTGTTTATGTGCCACGTCATTCCCTATTATAACATTATGCCACATCATCTTTTAATGACACATCATTACCAATTAACAAATCATTCCAACTATTATCGATGGATTAATAATAAGAAGCATTCGATGGGTTTCGAACACTAGACCTCGAGAAAACAAGATCTAACTCCTTACCATCTTAGCCAATATTAATTCACGTCATTTATACAAATAAATATAACTTTATATGACACGTACCAATTAAAAAGAAAAAACGAGATAAACAATTTGAAAAAATATTAACAGAATTAAAATCAACATTTCTCAAATATTAGAGTGTTAACAATTGTCTTTCTATACTCTTTGATAATTAGTAACATTATATTTAACATTTATGCAACATTTATAATGGATGATCAAGAACGGATCTAAGAATTTAATATGGAGCGGGCCGGATCTTTAAACCATATTTAAGTTAACTTTTAGAATTCTACAACAAAGAATAAGAAAGAAAAACAAAATGAAAAAAATAAAATAAAATTGTGGGCTGTAGATTTCAATCTCGAATCCCAAACATGATATAGGCAATGATGCAACCAACTCAGCCATATTGTCATATTTCTGCAACTTAATTGTATTATAAAATTTTTGGATCATGGGGCGGGCCGTGACCTGGGCTGGCCACCCCCTGGATCCGTCTATGTGGATGATAGTACATTTTATAAAGAAACAAGTTAATCAAAGTGGTAATCTAGTACAACGTCTGGGCTACACACTAGTTTAAAGTATAACTTATATATTACACTTACTTTAATGCCTTGTCACAATCTAATATATGAGTACACAGATTGAGGCATACTAATGATCGGTAAAAAAAAAAAAAGTATATTGATTACCCTAATTATAGTTTAGAACTAATAATGCGCAAAATCTTATTTTAATTTTATATAATGAGAAATCATTTGACAATCATAGAATATTAACAATATATATGAAATATCAAGTAAGATATTATATTATTATTTATAATAATTGATATTTGAGGGTAGTATTATATGTTCAAGTATTGAATTTAAAAGAAGCATACTTCATATTAGTATAAACTCTAAGGGCCTGTTCATATTTACTTAATTTCAGTTCAGTTCAGCTCTTAATATCCCTCTCTCATAAAATATTCATTTCAGCTCAATTCAGTTCAGTTCTAATCAGTTCAATTCAGCTCCAATCAGTTCAGTTCAGTAAATGTAAACATGCCCTAAGTGTATTTCTAGAAGTGAAGGAAAAAAATTGAGAAGACAAAAAAAAGTTATTACTATGATTAATACAAAGTTCTTTTTTTGAAAAAAAAAAGATTTGATTTAAGTATTTGAATGAAAAAGAAAAAAAAAGAAAAGAAAGATATAAGGAAAAAAAAATACCGCAAAGCAAATACGAAGTATTAACTTGATTCAAAAAAAAAAAAATACGAAGTATTAACAGTAAACAGCTATTTTGGTAAAAGTGAACAAAAGAAAACTGTTATTCAAGATTCAAGTAGGTGGTCTTTTTTCTATTCCCTCTACAACATGTCGCATCAGATTGCATGCTTAATGCTTTCTATGACAGTACCTAAGAGACCAGTTTTTTAGTAATAACAGGTCTCTTTGGTTAATATTTTTTTTTGGTTGGGAGAATGAGGTACAGTTGTAACTTTATGTACCCTGGATCCGCCACGAATTTAGCCTGTCAAATATTTAATTATAAATAGGATTTTCACAAACTTTTAAAAAAATCAGATGTACAATAATTATTGTACGTTCATTATAAAAATAGACTAAAGTGATCAAAAGTTACCCCTGAAATGAATAAAAGTTACCCTAATATGCATAAAAGTAATGCAATACAAATAAAAATTATTAGTAAAAAATCACATTTTAAATGACTAAATATAAATTATTAGTGATTGAATGTAATTAAATTACCATTATAAAAATTTTCTTGTTGTCTATTTATATAAAAATTGTATTATGTTTAAAGTTACCCAAAAAAAGACAAAAAGTTACCCTAAAATTAGTTTAAGTTACCCTACTGCTCGATGTACAGTAATATTAGTGTAAACCGGGTCTATACAAAAGTTTTTGTAGGATTTTTTACATTTAAATGATTTTTAAATAATTTTTCTTTTTTTATTTTAAAAAGTCACCTCTTTCCCACCAGCATCCCACGATGCCGGCGCCGGCACCAACTTCCCTGCCCCAACACACGCCGGCGTCCAACCTTCTCCCTCGGTGGCGCGCCACCCTCCCGTCCTTGCCGCGCCTATCCCCCTTCTGCCAAACCACCATCTCCCTTCCCCGAAAGCCACCTCCCTCTGAAAACCCTAAAAACCTCTTCCATCCTCCTTAAATCCCGCCACCGGCGATATTTGCTTTGCCCTCTCTCCTTCCTCTCACCTCACCATCATCAAAAAAATACGAATGGAACCAATTTGTAGATTAGATCTTGGAGGAAAAGAGTGATTGGACTTAAAGTATTACTCCGTATTTTTTTTTGAGCACTATTGGACTTAGGGCCTGTTCACATTTACTTAATTTCAGTTCAGTTCAGCTCCAATCAGTTCAGTTCAGTTCAGTTCCAATCAGTTCAGTTCAGTTCAGCTCTTAATTTCTCTCTCACATAAAATATTCATTTCAGCTCAATTCAGTTCAGTTTAGTTCAGTTCAGTTCCAATCAGTTCAGTTCAGTTCAGTTCAGTTCAGCTCCAATCAGTTCAGTAAATATGAACAGGCCCTTAAAGTATAAATTGGCGAAAAACATTGAAAAAATGGCGTTGATTGACGCTCATCAACTTAGGCATTTGGCACCTAGAAAAGTGTTTGCCCTGTTTGGTAATGATAAGTTGACCGAGTATGATCCCCTTTCATAAGTTTATTGCATCGTTTTCTTGAAATCCTTTAGGATATACATTGGGAAGATATCCGTGAAACTGTATATACTCGTATTTTTTTTTTTTTCGTTTTTGGTAAGTTTTGTTGATTTTTTCCCATATTTCTTTAATGTAGAATTTGAATATGGCATCATTTGGACTTGTACACCAACAAAGTATTTAATACTTTGTGGTAGAGGTAATCAACATTGACCCGGCCCGAAAATATAGCTTGTTTGGGAAAAAAAAAGTACTTTTTTAGTTTAAAAGCTTGAACCCGGCCCGAAAAAGCCCAAGATGACCCGTTTTGGCCCGACAAACCCGTTACTTTTTAACGGGTTTGGACACAAAAATTGTGTTAAGGCCCGACCCGACCCGATTTTTGATCACCTCTACTTAGTAGCCACTACATATAAGTAACTTTTGATTTGCAATTGTTTTTACATAATATACTCAACAATTATAATTACTCATTTCGTGTTTTAATAAGTGTTACACTTATCAAATTTGGCTGTTTTTGTAATAAGTGTTAAATTATTTTATTTTATTTTATTTTTTATTTTTTGACAAAAAACTACCTTTAAATATTACTCCCTCCGTTTTTTTTATATGCATCAGTTGACAATTGCACTATTCACAGACCATACTTGACTTAATTTTTTCACCTCTAAAAAAATGAATAAATGTTATTATATTATATATCATTTCATTTGTCATAATGTCTAGTTTCATAATATTTCCTCCATTTTCTTTTACTTGCAACAAGCCTTTTAGACACGCAGTTTTAGGAGATGATTAGTGAGGGTAAACGAGCGATTTTATCAATATAATTGTTACACGAAGATTTGAATAGGGTTAAGTATCATTTGTAAAAAATATAATGAATAATTTATTTGTTTACATTACATAAACCCGACCTCAAAACACGTGCCACAAGGCTGTGTTGCAAGTAAAAAGAAACGGAGGAAGTATAATTTTGTTACAATTTTTAGTAATATACAATTAAAGATATTAATGGTCAAAGTAGTGTCTTGACAAATGTGTCGGTCAAACTGATGCATATAAAAAAAAAAAAAACAGAGGGAGTATGTATCTCTCTCTCATGGTCATGGTCTCCATCAAACCCACAACTGTTTATTACTTTTCAATAAACTATTAACTTCACTAGCTTTCTTTTACAAATTTTTAATACTCCAATCACCCCACTTACCTCTTATTTTATTTAAGTCAATTATATTGCTTAAAACTATGTGCCGGTCAAACTGTACACTTATTAAAACATGGAGGAGTATTGCTAGTGGCCTAGTGGGATACAACCATTTTTTTTTGGTTCATTTCATATTTAACATACTACTCGTAGACCCTTAGTATTTTAAAAGGAAATGTACCCGTCAAAAAAAAAAAAAAAAAAAAAAAATGGAAATCTAGAACATCTTACCATTTTTTTTTTGAGGGGGAGTAGAACATCTTACCACGGAGTACTTCAGAACCGTCTTGACATTTTGACTTACTCTACTCTTAATAAAAAAGAAAAGAAGAAAAGGATGTTATAGCATGACTATTATATCTCACTCACTCACTCTATATAAAGCCACTCTGCTACTTCTCTGCATTAGAAATTTAACTTCTTTTCTGCATTAGACTTTTAACTCCTACTTTTTCTCTTCTATATTAATAAATCTAACTTAGTCTCCTAACTTCTTCTGGTTCAATCTTTTGGTTTTGCTCATGGAAAATTTCAATTTCTTAAGATTTAAAACAAAAAATTCTATTATTCCGCGCATTTTCACTTTCAACCTTGAATCACCGGCATTTTCACCGGAATCATCACCGGCACCGGAACCAGCACCTTCGGATGCCAATTACAATTCACTTATCGAGGTACACCCGCCTTATTTTAAAGTTTGTTATTTGTGTTTCTGATTTATTGTGGAGATTATGCCCAGTATTGTAATGTTCTTCTGTTTTTTTTTTTTTAAGTTATCGTTTTCAGTCAAAATACAGTCGGGTGAGCTCAATGAAATTCCCAGGGTATGTGTCTTTTCTTCCGAAGGATAGTTTAGTTAAGTCTTACGAAGTATTATTTTTTTTTTTTTTTTTTTTTTTTTTTTTTTTTTTTTTGTAATTTAATTTTTAACCTGTAAATTAAAGAAATAACAGATTAGGGATGGAATTTATGCTCTAATCTGTTATTTCTTTCCAATATGATGATTATGATCCAATGATTAATACATTTATTTATTTATTATATTATTTTTTTGGAATTGAATGAGCTTGAACTATATTCTATCTTCCTTATAAATTGGAACACTTGAGGAGGACAAGTTCTCTTGTTTAAGCATAATCTTTCCAAAATTGGAGAGATTTAGAGGGAAAATTGAGCCCATTTTTCACCTATCCTTTTTCTTTGTTCTTTGTAATCCAAACTATGTGTAAAGGTTCTTTTCAAAAAAAAAACTAAGTGTAAAATTTTTTTTTTTTTTTTTTTTTTTTTTATTTTTTATTTTTTCTCTTTTGGGAAATTTTACAAGGTGGTCTTAAAGAATCAGAAATTCTATGTGGAAGACCAAATTTTTGGAGTGACTTTAATGAATTTTGCCACTACATAGGAATTTTAGGAAAATTGGTCTTACAATTTTTTTTTTCTTCCAAATTACGAATTTCTACTAAACTAGATTTATTTTTTGGGAATTTCTGATCCAGTTGACTAGGTGAGGGCGGTTGAAAATCAAAATATATAAGAATGGATAATTTGTCATAAATCACCCTTTAAAATTGCGTTTTTGTGTATAATCACCTTTTAAAAATCTTTATTAAAAAAAAAAAAAACCTTCAAAACAAACTTGTAAGAAGAGAGACCTGATTCATTTCTTCTTCTTCTACATTTTTTTTTAATGAACCACCTTTAGCCAGATTCCAATATTTGAGTCACAATTTTTGGTGTTGATTTATCTTTAACCCCCAGTTATACTACCATGGCAGCTCCACCACCGCTTAATTGTGGACTTTATTTTTTTATTGATGCAAGTTTTAGAAGTGGTGATTAAGGAAGTTTGGTGATGGGAAGACATGAAAAAGAGAAAAAAATGGTAAAATAATAAATAACATACTTATTTTGATTTTTTTTAAAAAAGTAAAATATTAAACCCAAGGACCTAACTTTTTGTAACTACAGTAGTTCATCTTTGTCGGAAAAGTAAACATAGGTCTACGGTGAGCTCTAACGGTGAGCAAAAAAGTGGAAGGTCCTTAATGGTGAAAAGTGAGGTCTTGATTGTATGCTTAACTCGTCTTTCCATATTGCATTTTTTAAGCATTTGTAAGTTTATCGTTTCACATAATTTCTGAGTAATGTTATTTTCCTACACACTACACAGAACAATTTGCTGCTAGCAATGTTCAAGGGGGAAAAAGACAAGATTACTAAAGAAATTGGTCATACAGAGGTCTTTGAGGACAGTTCAGAGTTAGATCTTTTCTGGTCTAATAAACTGTTAGTCAAATATCGTTTTGGGGACAATCAGCCATTAATGTATGCTTTATCTTTGTGTCCTTTCAACTTTGGACAATTGTGTCTGCTAAAGCTTTCACAATTCGGACTAAAGCATTTTCCTTATATTTGCTTCATATCAGCTTACGTCTCTATCACGTCTATCCAGAAAATCACAGCACACTTGTAGCGGTAATACCTCTAATTTATGACTTAAGAATTTTCTAACTTGTCTAATTTTCTGTTGGCTGTTTGCTGTCTAAATGACATACGAAGTATATATTACTTAGCTATATAAAGGTATTTAAAAAGGTTATGTTATTTAGACTACATATGATCTCTTGCAGGATCTCATGTTGCATGAGGAAAAACTTCTTGCAGAAAGCAGCGTTCTTCTGTCTCAGGTATATATACCCTTCTTCCCTAATGTCTCAAGTCTGAGGCAACTTGCATTTAGTGCTAGATTGAGACTCATGATTGTATTTTTGAAGCTTGAATATTGTTCTCTTCTAATGTTTTTCTTTTACACTTCATCAGATTGTTGTAGGTGTGGAGAGTACTTGTTCTCTAGGTCTAGAAAACAAACAAATGAGACAACAGATAGGAACGCTTACTGTTCGAGCAGAGGAGACTGTGGCGTCAAGAGGTCTATTGATCAAAATTTGTACCCATATGGGCAAGACTAATGGAATTTCTAAAAAGGTTGTTATATTATAATCTACCCTTGTGAATAATCTCATGTCAATAGTTTTTTACAGATGGAATTTTCATTTCATTCTCCTGCTTGTGTTTCTAGGGTCAATTCCTGAAAGTATTAAAAAAAAATGCTAACGGGACAGCCAATGAAATCTGCACCACGGAACTGGTGAAGAACAATCCGAAACCTGAGTGGAGTGTCTATCTTAATATGCAGCAAATTGGTGGCAAGGCAAGTATACCTACTTCTTGATATCTCTTCTTTTGATTGGCTAAGAAACTAGATGTATATAGTTTGTTTAGCAAAGAAAATCCTGTTATTTTTTGCAGGGTGACGAGTTAGTCATTGAAGGCTATAACTTCAGCAGCAATCGCAATCATACTTTATTTGGGTAAAAAAATTCTTCTTGATTCCCTATGTTTTATTTAATTTTTATTTTTTAAAAAATTTCTTTTAAGCATATCTCTGCTTTTCAGCAACCTCTACAGTAGATAGTTGATTTAGATAGTATTTTTCATATAGCGCGTGGCAGGCACCAGTATCCGATCCAGCAAAACTGAACAGTGAGGAGTCTTCTCATGGTCTTAAAAAGGTGCTTCAGTATGCTTCCTTAAGGATGATACATTGACCTTTCCCCTCCCTTTATCTATTCTATGCATTGCAATGTTACATTATTTGTGAATGATGATTGATGTTGATTGTGACAGAATCGTAACAGTCAGCTGTCTGTGGATATTCTTGAAAGTCATAGCTTCCTTGACTTTATTAAGAATGGTTACGAGATTGGTCTCATGGTAGCTGTCGATTTTGCTGGTATGTTTTCGTTGTATGAGTTCTGATTATATTTGGTGCTGATGTTAGATCAAATAGTAGCTGCTATATCTTTTGGAGTTTTGGTTGTACAATATAAGAGGCTTGTTGCTCATCTACACTTGGCATTTTCAATATGCTCACCAATGGTGTTCCTCATCTCATCTAGTGACAGATGTAGACCCAGAAGGCTTGGATTCCTTTCACAACATCGATTCCTCTGGCCATTTGAATGCCTATCTGCAAGTAAGTCATCTTCATCAGTATTCTTTGTTTTTTAATATGATGCCAATGACGTGTACATTTTTTTTCACATTAATTTTTGTATTGAACCACCTATAATTATGAAGAATCACAATACTAATCTTTTTATTACATATACTAATAATGGACACACATTAAAGGAATTGAAAGGTCAAGATATTTTTAGCTCTTATTATTATTATTATTATTATTATTATTATTATTATTATTATTATTATTATTATTATTATTATTATTATTATTATTATTATTATTATTATTATTATTATTATTATTATTATTATTGTTATTATTATTATTATTTTTATTTTTTAATTTGAATTTGGTGGTTGATTTCCAAGTCTCATTTAGAAAAGAAACAGTACCTCTGAGAGCACCTTCACAACATTCTATTTGCAGGTCTTGAAGGATATTGGTGGGGCTATTGAACATTACGATTCTGATCAACGTTTCCCTGCTTGGTGTTTTGGAGGAAAAACTAACGGGAAAATGTTGTCCTGCTTCAACTTGGATCCGGATTCAAGCAATTGTGTGGTAGGAACAATTAAGTTTGAAATCACTTGAGATTACAGTGTTTTGTTCTTATTGCATTCTTTAAGGTTTCTATAAAGCTTATTATTTTCAATAGGAATACCCAGAACTTAAATTAATAGTGCTAACACTCAAAACTTAGTTGATACCTTTAATTTTGTGTCATAATCAAAGAAAAGGACTTTAGCTATTGTGCAACTATCCCCGGCTTTCTTTTGTTGAAAAATATTTCTAGCCTCAGCTTTGCTTTGCGGCCTTTGCCGAACTTGATTTTGCTGAACTAAACTTATCTTTGATTGAAATTTATTTATAATAAGCTGAGGAGAGCACAGAGCCTATGTGGTTAATGCTGATAGCAACTTTCTTGTCTTTACAGGTTAAAGGAGTTGAAGGTATTTTAAAATCCTATAACTCTGCTTTGGCAAAGGTCAAGTTTCATAGCCCCACCTCATTGAGTGAGGTGATTACAAAAGCCTCTAGCTTTGTCTCCGAGTCTTGTAACCATATATGTCGGAAGTACTATGTATTACTTATTGTAACGGTAAGCATTATATATGACTGTACTTGTGTTTGGGTAATGCCTGCATTATATTTTTCTTAATAATTTGAAACACTACTATATGTGTAGAGTGGAGACTTGCTTGGTATTCAAGATACCATTGATTCTTTGGTAACTGCATCCAACTTACCATTGTCAATCCTTATTGTCGGTGTTGGTGATGACAAAAGATTTGAGAAGATGAAGGTAAGGGTCAACTTCTTTTGGTGATGATCGTTTACGTGAATATATTATTGATAATTATATATATACTACTAACATGCTTGATAACAGAAACTTTGTCCTGGGCATCTGCTAAAGGATTTTAAAGGTGTCTTGGCTCTGAGAGATATAGTACGCTTCATGCCAAAGTGTAATGTGTCTGGTGAGTCAATCACTTCTAAATTATACCTTTTCTGAATCCATGTATTGTACTAAAAATTATTAATATGCTTATTATTGCCTTGTATGTGTTATTTTCAAACACATTGGAGGGCAGAGATAGCTTATCAATGACATTGGAGACAAAACATATCAATGACATAACGGAGGAAATTAAGAAGTTTATATTTTGGTTTAACTTTTCTTCTTTAAAATGTTTGGCTTTTGATTATAATGTTTGCCTTTAAAACCTGGAAAATTCTGAATTAACAACCAAAAGGGTATATATCTAGATGACGGAATGGTATTTGTTTGCTTTCTGGGCCGTTATGGTATTAAAAAAACAGAACATAACTTTCAGGATAGTTAAAGTGCAAATTGAAATTCAAATTGGATCTCTTAGTTGCTTTCAGAATTACAGGAGATACAATAATTTTTATCTCAGTTTTGCCTGATAATGGTTTATTTTCAGGGAAGGGTTGTACTCCTTATTTATATATATTTTTTTTTTTTTAAGAAAGTATTCCAATTCAAAGAGAATTACACAAAATATATTTTTACCGAAAATATATGGAGGATGTTTACATTTCTTTATCATAAACTTACAGGCTTTTTTTAAAGGTGTTGTGTTCCTTTATTTCGTTTGCTCTTCTTGATTGCCTTTATACATTGAGTATACAGACACCATGTTTCTGTACAAGCATTGGCCTAAGCCCATTGACTACATTAAGATAGCTGCTTGAATGTTTGCAAAATTGTGTGTAAATTTGAACTGAGAAATAATGCTTAACATCCTTCATTTAATTAAATATTGTCTTCTGATTTTCTGAAAAATGATTTATTCTTATATTCTTTATATTATTTACCATCTAATGATAATTTCCTATTATTAATTGGCAGCTGATGAACGATACATGACCTGTTTGGAAGAAATACCCAAGCAGTTCTTAACTTATATGCAGAAGAAAGGCATCAAGCCAGACTCCATCTGACACCTCTCCAAACAGGAGGTAATAAATTTAAAATTACACTTGGGTAGTTGGGTGTATGTAGAATTTTGTGTGCTGAAAAAGTGAAGCTACTACTCCAGCTGATAAAAAAGGAAAAATAAATATAGCTGTCACATCGTCATTATATTTAATAAGATTCCGGTGGTACGTAGGTGGTGAGGGTTGGAGGAAAGCTTTCCCTTGATCAAATATAAGTTGGTTATGAAGTGGACTTATTATGAATGGAATGTTGGATACCTAATCACGAAGATAGCATGTTAGAAATCGTTTGGGTCAATTAGATTGAGGACTCATCTGTGAATTTCTCTAAGGATGAAAAGTTCTATCTAGATTTCCTTTTTTGTCTCTTATGTGGGTGCTTTGTCTGGAGAGAATTACGGGATTGTTTTCGGTTGGGTGAATTTTCTTTGATTTTGTTATGTGATGAGTGGTGTATTTGGATTTTCTATGCTCATGCTTGTGGAGTGTTCCATGACATATCATTTCTAATGCAATATGAGATTGGATATCTCATTGGGTGATGTGGGAGCATGGTATACACTGATGCACTTTTGTTGGCCTGACGTGGGTTCATGGCTAGATCTGCATGCTGACGGGCCTGGTTTGTGTTAGCTAGGGACAGCGAGTCCTAATTGAATATTGGTGCTTGAGCATGGGCTTGGGAAGTTGGGGTTATCAGCACCAGGCCTTATTTTGTGGCACAGTGCTACGAGCACATAAACAAGGCAGCAATAACGTAACAGATTCTTTAGAGTTGATCAATTGGGTGGAATCCATTCGTTTAAAACTTGAGAGAAAAAGCAGGCAGGGGTTTAGTGGCTGAGGGGGGCAGATGAGCTAGGGATCGGGGTTCATGATTGGCAGGCAAGGGTAGTGTTTTAGGGTGGAAAAGCAGGGTTGGTGGCTGGGAAGGGCATGGAAGTGACAGAAGATTCGGGGGTTTTGTGCTGATTTGGATTGGCTGATTTGTGGCACATACTGCTGACTTGCTGAGGCAACTCAAACATAGAAGAATGTGTCTAGATAAAATTAGCACATGGTATGTGTCTGTGCTAGGGCAACAATGAAAGGGCTATTGAGTTGGTTTACCTGTATGTCACATATGCAGGGGTAGTAAGCTTCAGAAAGGAGTTTATGCAGTTGCTATCTACCATTTGTGGAGTGCATGAAGTATCAGGGATCATAATGTTCTGACAATGAATCATATTTTACAGATATAATGATGTAACCTTGGTATATGGAGTAGTATATCTACTAGGAAAAACAAAATTAGGGTAGGGATTGTTGTTCATTGTAAATAGCCTTTCATTGTTTTTATATCAAGGCTACATGCCGCGTTTGGTTTGCATTTTCATGTTATAGAGGGTCTTAAAAGGCTTGCCTATCTTGAATTTTATCTGGCCGGGGAGGCTTTTTTCTCTTCACCTTATTATTTAAGATGATCTGATTTGAAATTTTAAGTTTTGGTCAAGTCTGGTTTGGTATTGGTTTAAAAAAAAAAGTCTGGTTTGGTATGATCCAGTCTGATTATTATTTCTGGTCTGAGTCAGTGACTCATCATCTTTATAATTGTCTAATTGATCTGAATTTTACTCAGCATTAGGGCTTACCAATATAGAAATGATGCTATGATTGATGCCAGTACACCCCTCGGGTTTATAAAAAGAAATTCAATGAAGATGTTTGATCAAGCTTAGAATTGTTATGAATAAAAACCTTAAGAGTGCATTTTGGTACCAACAATTTCAAATCTTTCAACCTAAATACCTTTCAAGTCTCCCAACTTCACTGTGCTGCAGGGATAAACTTCTGAAGTAGTTTCAAAAGAATTGTCTTGTAGGCTATGAATGGGACTATAGAACACATAAAAATAACAACAATGGCTGCCCACAAAGTCTCATGAGACACTACTACGAAAACTCCAGTCATAAAGGCTAGCAGAGTGCCAACCAGAGAGTGCTGGAGTATAGTAACGCTAAGGTCAATTAATACTAGTGATTTATCAGGATCCAAACCCATGGCCCAGATAAGGCAGAACAAGACCAGCAGAGAACAACACATTGCATATGTATCTGATATTAAGAACACTAGGAAGGCTCCTTTCCTTCCATGAACTGCATATCCTGAACTGTTGTTATAGCCACCAGGAACTTGTATACCAGCTGCGAATGTGATTGTGGCTAGAAGTGCTGCCACTACAGACATTGTGCCTCGCATTTCCCCCAAGTTTGTCTTTGGTTGCACATAGCTTGTTCTTATTCTAGGATTCAAACCCAAACGCTTGCACATTGAATCCTACAAAACAGATATATAGTTTAATTGTTGGCATAATATTAACCCAACTGAAGTACCACCAATCAGGCTAGCAATTTGGTTGCTGGCTTGCTGCAAGTCCTGCAACACTCCTTGGTTTTGCTTTACTGGTGAATAAAGTGGCTATTGTTCTGAAAGTATGAGGATGAATCTGTTGCATACTAATGTTTTTGCAATCGTAGTACAGCAATGTATGAGTTTGGCTTAAGTGAATATTAAGTGAATTCCTAATTATTAACATATAAAACAGTTAATGGTAAATAAAGTTTGTAGGACGTACCCATTCCTGTGACTCCTTGCATTCTCTTGCAAGCATATGCAAGGCTGTTTCACCATTGTTGTTTCTGACAGTCAAGTCAGCGCCTTTACTTAGTAATACTTCAACAAATACCATGTCCTTTCGTTCTATGGCCCGATGCAATGGTGTTGCACCATCCTTATCTTTCTTATCCTTCAGTGTTTCTACCCCGGGAGTACTCAAGAATTCTTCATAATCCTTTTTACATTTTAAGCAGATGTGATGCAGAGGTGTATCAGTTTGCTGCTCATAAAGCTCCAAGAAACCAAATGTCCCATATCGGATTGATATAAACTTGAGGATAGCCTTTGTGTGGCCACCTTCGCAGGCTTTGATCCAAGCTTTAGGTGCATTCTCTGATCCAGAGCACTCCATCAGTAACTTAATTAGTTTCGTATTACCTGCTTTCGCTGCTTTGTCAAGGGGCGTATTTCCATTTATATCCTGGCTTTCTGCCCACTCAGGATAATAATCGGTCAGGAAACCTGCAATTTCTGCCTTGTTTCGACGAAGAGAACAACTATTAGGAAGCAAATATATCTAGATCATCAAGTTAATAATACTTAAACGTGTACAAACTGTATTATGAGCGAAAAATGAATGATACCTGAGCAGTTTGAAGCAACATGAATAGGATTTTGTTTGTTTGGACCAGTATGTAAAGTAGCATCATGCACATTCCATCGTTTGTGTGATTTCAGAATTTCTTCTGCTACTTTAACACATCGGTTTTGGACAGCAAGGAATAGAGGACTTTCCTGGCTTTTAGAAGCTATCCTACACTGTGAAGCCGGATCAACTTTTAATAAACACAAGGCCACAGCTTCCTGACGATGCTCGAGCGCCATAAGCAAAGGAGTGGCCCCGTATTTGTTCTGTTGTAACCAAGGTGGCTGATCGTCGCCTTCACCTTGGGGTTGGCCTTGTGAATATGCTACTACAAGTAGTTCTGCAGCTTCAACATAGCCTACTCTAGCAGCAATATGAAGAGGATTATTACCAAAGTTGTTCTTGTGACAGATTACTCCCTTCAATACCTTTTGCCAATCCGGTAAGGTAGGATCGTCCTGCGATAACCATTTCAAGGCGTCTGGTTTACGATTTTCGACCTCGTCTACCCATTCATGAAGGAAGATTTCCTGACGTTTATTGTGTTTCTTGGCAAGGGTTGGGTATTCCTTTAGCAGTTTTTTAAACACTTTTTCTGTCAAATCAGAAAAAGAAAAGGTGTCACAAAAAATATACATCTTCCGTTTTTAATTGCACTATTTGTGATATCACGTTTATTACTCTTAAATGGACCTGGTTTCACACTAATATATTGTGGACCGCTAACATTAGATAAACTATGGTTGTTTTATTAAAATAAAGGGGTCACTACAATAAAAAAAAAGGTCGCTATGTTGAAATAAAAGTCATTTTGGTAATATATAGCTATTAGAGGTTAATTATTTTAATGAAATATTAAACGTTATACAGGTTTTAGTAAAGGTTACTATGTTAAAAATAAGGTGACTGCGTTAAAAATAAGGGTCATATGTTCAATATAATGTCAATTGCATGTTTATAAACCTCGAGTTCACAATAATATTATTGCGGACTAGGTCTACACAAGTCTTTCTGCACATTTGTCAGATTGACAAAGAGGAAGTATATTTTAGAGCTGATCAAAGCTGGCCCGGCCTGAATTTAAGCCGGATTTGGACAGTTTTTTTTTGGCTTTTTCAGCCAGAAATTGAGTCGGGCCTGGCCCGACTTACTTTTTTAAAAGTTTTTTGGGCGGGCTTAAGAGTGCATTTTTTATGCTAATTGAGTTATATTTTAGCCCGATCTGAAAATGGCTCGAAAGCAAGGCGGGTTTGGGCATGAAAGCCCGAATAAATGTGAAAAACATAAATTGAAAATGTTACCTGAGCAGTAGGGCGCTACGCTTAAGGGATTTCGATAGTTGGGCTGGTTGTATGGGATGTCTTTTGCTTCCAACATTATCAAGGCAGCCTCTTCCCACCCCTTCTCTATTGCGAGATAGAGGGGACTGGCACCATCTTCGTCACCAGCATTACACATCATTTCCAAAGGACCAAGTGATAGCAAGTACATTGCTACTTCCTGGTGACCACCCTTGATTGCTATGTGGAGCGGGTTCACCCCCTTCAAATCTGTTTCGATCCATGGCGGCTGATTACTTCCAATCTCTATCCTACATTCCTCTTCTTCCCCTGTATGGACAGCAATAGCAAGACGTCGAAAACTGTCAACAAGGGCTTCCACAATCTGCTTATGCCCTCTCTCGGCAGCTAAGTGAAAAACGTTCCTCCCTTTGTTATTCTTTTTGCATAATAATATTTGTGGCACCATTTGTAGAGCTTTACCGATGAAAATTTCCCTATCATTTTTCACTGCGATGTGAATGATGTTATTCGCACACTCATCAACTGTATTAGAGAGGTTATTGACAACATCAGGGAGTTGAGAAATTTCGTCGAGGATTACTACATTTCCTGTAGCTGCTGCTTGTAATATTATTCTTTCCTCCATACTACACCAATATCTAACAGTAGTTGTTATGAAATTTTTTAGCACATCAACTTTCAATGCTATTACCAATTTGGTATTGTAATAATGAACACGAAATCCTTTTTAGTCCTATATACTCGTATAGTCGTATGCCATTATTGATCTCAGGGATTGTGCTTATTATTGATTATCAATTACTTTCCATGATCGTCTAATCAAACTATATGCTAGTTGATATTTGATAAGGTTATCGAACAATTTGTTAGATATCATGCAGGTGACAAGCATTTTTATACTAAGTATTAGGAAATTAAAATTACATAAGAGTTTACTTTGTAAAAAATATTATAAATGTCTTAAGACTTTGAGCCAACTTGTAGTGCTTTATTATTTCCATTTTTTGCGTTTCGAACTGAATAGGCGTGTAATCATGCAATGTTGATAACCTTGGTTGTCAGCTTGTCATTCACATTGCCTATGCATAAAAACCATTGCACTAGTTGAGTTCTCCGTAGTTCCTTATCATTGTTTTCCCTACAATATTTTATGGATGTGGAGATTGTGCACATAGATAGTTGCTAGTTAGTTGGTAGCAAAACTTCAGAGTTTACATCTATTTTTTAAAAAAAAGAAAGAAAAAACCTCAGGTGTAAAACTTATACAAATACATAGTATATTGAAAAAAGTTTAAACAAAAAATATATACTTGTACATGTTAAGACTTGTCAAATTAGAGAGAATAGAGTGTTGTATTTTGTATTAGGGGTATGCACAAATATATATACAAGAGATTAGGGCACAAGAACTAGGCCCGTTAGCTATATAATCTACATACTCAATGTAGGCCCTAACACCCCCCCTCAAGTTGGAGCATGCAAATCACAAATGCCCAACTTGCCAAGTAAATACATGAATTGACTTTTACTCAAAGCCTTAGTGAATATATCTGCTAATTGGTCCGTTGTCTTCACATAAGACGGACTAATGATACCGTCCTGAATCGCATCACGAAGATAATAGCAATCCACCTCGATGTGCTTGGTACGCTCATGGAAAACTGGATTATGCGCAATATACAAAGCAGATTGATTATCACAAAACAAACTCATTGCGCGGGGATGCGAGACACCTAAACTCAGAAGAAGAGCCTTTAACCATTTCAACTCATCAGTAGTTTTAGACATAGAGCGGAATTCGGCCTCTGAAGAAGATTTGCCACAGTGTCTTGCTTTTTAGTCTTCCAAGAGATAGGAGAAGCACCAAGAAACACCAACCAGCCAGTGATAGATCGTCGCGACAAGGGACAACCTGCCCAATCCGAATCACACCAACCTGTAAGATGTAAATCACACTCTGAACTCAAAAGGATTCCCTGACCCGGACACCCTTTCAAGTATCGCACTGTACGAAGAGCAGCCTCCCAATGGTCCTGTCGCGGGGTTTGCATAAATTGAGATAGAATATGCACCGCATAAGCTAGATCAGGTCTAGTAAAAGACAAATAAATCAAACGACCCACAAGTCGCCGATACATTTCTGGATCAGAAAGAAGAGAGGACTCAGATTTTGCTAGATTATGATTTTGCTCAATAGGAGTACCTGCCGAACGTGCCCCTAGCAAACCGGACTCTGCAATTATATCAAGTGTATATTTCCGTTGACATAAGAATATGCCTTCCGGACTCCGTGCAACCTCAATGCCAAGAAAATACTTCAACACACCCAAATCTTTCATATGAAAACAGTCACTCAAATATGATTTGAATTTCGAAATTTCAGAAGAATCATTACCAGATATTATTAAGTCATCAACATACACCAGAACACTCAGTTGAATAGACCCAGATTGCAGAGTAAAGAGAGAGTAATCAGAGTACGATTGCAGAAATCCGTACCTTTTCAAAGATGAGGCCAATTTAGAGAACCAACAACGAGGTGCTTGGCGAAGACCATACAACGACTTCAGAAGACGACACACCATACCAGGTTGAGAGCCATGAAACCCAGGGGGAAGCTTCATATAAACTTCCTCATCAAGATCACCATGAAGAAATGCATTGTGGACATCCATTTGATGCAATTCCCAATTCTTTGCAGTAGCAACAGCAAGAAAAGTACGAACAGTTACCATTTTAGCAACCGGAGCAAAAGTCTCGGTATAATCAACACCCTCAACCTGATGGTTACCAAATATAACCAGGCGAGCCTTCAATCTCTCAAGAGTGCCGTCAGAATTAAGCTTGACCTTGTAAACCCATCTGCACCCAAGAGCTTTCTTGCCCGGAGGTAATTTTTCCATTACCCATGTTCCATTTTTTTCCAATGCATCAATTACTTTTTGCATTGCCTCTTTCCACCCCTCATCTTGCATTGCCTCCTTGAAATTACGAGGCTCAACCACCGTATCAATAGCTGCAATAAATACACGGTGTCGCACAGAAAATTTATCACAATTCAAAAAAAGTGCTAAAGGATAAGGAGTACCTGAGGAGCTTGGAGTGGACGGTGAACTTGGAGAAATAGATGGATCGGGAAGAGAGACAGTATGTGCGACATAATCACGATGCCAACCAGGAGCTTGCCGCGGCCTTTGACCACGACCTAATTCAATAATAGAGGAGCTCGGATCAGCCGTGTGGCTGCTGTCTGAGGGCTGTGCAGCAGTAGAAGAGGGGCCAGAAGACCCCACAACGGGGCTGCTGGGGGGGCTAGATGCCGCAGGTGGCCTGCGGTGGGGGGCCGTAACAGGAGCTGTAGGAACAGTAGTAGCAGGGCTGCCATTATGGGCAGCAATAGAAGCAGTAGTGGTAGGGTCCACTAGTAGAAAAAGTCAAAAAGGCACCGCTCAATGGCCACCGGTTTTTAAAAACCGGTGGGGAAAAAAAGGGGGAAAATGGGCGGGATTGTGGGGATATAGAATTGCCACCGGTTTAAACCGAACCGGTGGGAAAAATATTATTACCACCGGTTCAAAACCGGTGGGCTTTGTTATTTAAAAAAAAAAAAACGCCCCCCTTATAAACCCCAAACCCTAACTCACTCCTCTCCAATTCTCTTCTCAGCCGCTCCTTCTCTTTCTCTCTCCTATTTTCCCCTCCCTCAGTTCGTCTCACATTCTTTATCTCCTCTTGCCTCACACTCTCTCTCTTCAACCACTGTAGCAGATGCGAGCTTTAATTTGCCGCAACCACCGTAGCCCTGCCCTCCGCACTCACACTCACACTCCTGCTCGTTTGCGTCTTCTTTATGAAGATGTTTGGCTCAGATCTTCTGATGGGGTTAAACTTCATGCTTGGTTCATCAAGCTTCTTCCCGATTGCCGAGGTTAATTTTGATTTCTTTCTCTATTGTGATGTTGTGATTGTTGGGTTTTTTTTTTTTATTTTATTTTTTTTTATGCGGAATTCGAATGAATGATTTTTAGGGTTTGATTTGGTTGGTTTTGAGGTAATGATTTCTGGGTACTTGCTTATTTGTGCTTTGATGCAATCTGGGTTTTAGGGTTTAAATTGAGGGTTATGGCTGTGGCGAATGCTGTCGTGCCCATCGTAATTGGCGGTGGTGGTGCCTTCTCTTTGCAAATATGGTGGATTTTTTTCATGAAGGTATGTTGTTCTTCGATTCGTGATCCAGGGTTTCTGATTTTTTTCAATTTAAGGATCAATTTTTGCCTTTAAATACAAAATTGGATCATACACTATGTTGATTGAGCGAGATATTCGACAACTATTCACATGCATGTGTTAATCAAATTGTTATTTTATTTTTTGTTGTTAATGTTGAATAATTGAAATTTTGATTGAATTTAATGGTGGGATAATAGGATTGTGGGATAATCTAGGTATTTACACTTAGTTCAGATTATGGATTTGAAATGGGTATGTGAGAAAGGTTGTTTATAAGTGCTACTCTGTTTTCTTGTTAATTTGTCTGCATATTTGGTTTAAATTACGTAGTATATAATTTGGCATCAAATATGTTAATTGATTATCTACTTTGTGCTGGAATTTGAGCAACTTGAAGAGACTTATTTTTTTTTTTTTTGGTTTCTTTGTTAATTTTGCCCTCTAATTTCCTGCTTTAGTTTGTAGTATTTGATATGTTATGAGAGCTCTAGGGTCTTAAAATTGAAACTTGTTATATGTCCTAAATGCTATTGCAGAAAGTGGCAGTAAGTTGAAATGGGTGCCCTGTCTCTTTTTTAATTGTAAATTGAAACAATGACCTTATCCTACCGTGATTTTTCAACTGATAGAGATGTAAACTCAAGCAATATCTTGTTAGACTCAGAGTTCAGTGCCAAGATAGCATATTTTGGACTAGCTAAGGTGACAATTAAAGCCAAAGGGCCTCACACTGCATCTGCTATTGCAAGCTCTTTTGGTTACATAGTCCCAGGTTGGTTTCCTGTGAACAATTTTATTTTATTTTTTAATTTATTTTTTTATATTCAATCTCCTTTTTTTTATATGGAATTTATTTATTTAGTTGATATCTTCTTAAATTTTTCTTTATTTCAATATTTTCTTGCAGGCTTCCCAAATTAATGAAATGTAACCTGGTATTTGTGCTTACCCAAGGAGTCCAGCTTATGGAGTTATGGGCTAGAGACAAGTGCAGCGGTTGCCCTTCTAGCTGCTCAAGTTATTGTTAATGTTGCAAGCAGTTGTATTGTTCCCGACGAAATCCCTATACTTCAACTACTCATTGGACTCTTGCCCTTATTTGCTTTATTATATCCTGGTAACTCTCTTTCTTTGCTACATTAACTCATGTCTAGGCTTTGCATCATGAAATGCTTGAAATTGGAAATGAGGCTTTGCGTTTTTGAAGTCTTGCAGCTTCTTAAGTTGGTTTATTTGATTATTAACATGTTGCTATAGTCATCCTTGTTGTTTGATATTGTGTGTATTCATGATTGGAGTTGGTATTGGGTGTTAGCAGATTTGTGAATTTGTTATTTGTTGCAATGATTTTTATATGTATGTTAATAGTTTTATTATAGGCTTGTAATTTAAATAAGAATAGATGCTGGGAATGATTTTTATATGTATGTTGCTATTTTAAATGAAGAAACGTATAATGATATAACTAATGGGACAAAATTGTTAAACAAGTTCGAGATGTAATGCCTTGGGATGTCATTTTTTGTGAAGGAAGCCTTATTAATTTGTTGAATATATGGATAAGCAGTAATATTTGGATTTTGCCCTTTTTCTAATAATTTGTTGAATATTTGGATTTGTGGTAGTTTTAATGAATTCGATAATAAGCTATTGGGTAAATTGAATTGAATTTAGTTCATGTATTGTTAGTAGTGAAGTGAGTAGATATAGGCTCGCTAAACCATTAGTTAATTATTGTAGATATCTCCATAGTTATATATTAGATACTTAATTCTTGTCACGCGGCTATATCTTGTCTTGTTTGCTCAGTCGTATTGATTGTCAAGGCTGTAGGGAGCTAGTGATACAGTAGGTGTTTCTTGTTACTTGAATTCAAAAGTGGACCTCATCCTTAGGCGATGAGATGTCTTTAATTGCATTTACTTGCTTTTGATGTATATGATATCTTAATTTAGCTAAGATTCTACTCAATCTCATCCTCTCCACGATAATTTTTTCTCCCTCTTTCTTGGCGAACATGCTATTGTCTCGTCTCTTGTTTTGCTTGATTGTTAATCTATAACCTTTGAGGAAGGCGAAGTAATGGAGGGAGGAGGGGGAGGTGGGTTTTAGGAGAGGAGAGAATTAGAGTGTATATTCAGAACCACACAAATCAATCCACCAAAAAGTTACTCATGTTCTGAAGTAATAATTCTGAATTAATATTCGAGTGTAAATAAAAAATAAGGTTCGTCCTTTCTCTGTGTTAAGAATCTTTTAAAATATGAAAATGTATTTTGCTTAAGGCTTTTCTTCTCAATCTTCCTTATTGCATGTATATATGGCTGAGTATAAGGTAGTATTGCTCTACTTGTTGTCTTTGACTAATACACACTCCGAGATCTCTTATCATTGTTTTTTGATGCAGGTTGCTATTGGAACATGTTATCTATACGCAAGGTTGCTGCTGCCTCGTAAGGCTGCTGCAGCTGCTGCTGCCTCGCCAAGGATGTTACATTGGTGTGACTTAGCTTGTATTTAACAGTGACTAGTTTATTTTTAAAGTTTTTTTAGACCAAAATTGTAATGTTACAGCCTTTTTTAATGAAAATATGTAAGTATATATATATATGTTAGTGTTTATATATCAATTTATGTGGAAAAAATGCAAAAAAAAAAAAAAAATTTTTTTTTATTTTTTTGGGCCATTTTTGCCACCGGTTTTGAACAAAACCGGTGCCAAAAACCCGTTTAAAAAAAGCGAGAATGGGTTTTTGCCACCGGTTAACCGGTGGCCAAATTAATTAATACCACCGGTTAACCGGTGGCCTTTTGTGCTAGGTTTTGCCACCCCCCCACTGGCCACCAGTTCAAAACCGGTGGCAAAGGGGGGTTTTGAACCGGTGGCCAAGCCCTTTTTTCGCCTAGTGGTCGTGGCTGCTATTTTCGGGCACAAGAGATTGCTCACCAACCTCTAAAATGTACTCCAAATCATCAATAAAGTCAAGATCAACCCCAACATTGGCATTAGATGTGTCTTCGATATCCACATTAGGAGAAACCGAAGCACCATCATCAACAAATGGAAACTCATTCTCAAAGAATTTCACATCACGAGAGACAAATATATCACCACTTTCTAAATCATACAACTTCCAACCCTTCTTGCCATGAGGATAACCCACAAACACACACTTCTTACTCCTAGGTGCAAATTTGTCACCCTTAGCTTTTTGGTTATGAGCAAAACAAAGACAACCAAACACCCTCAAAGCATCAAAATCGGGTTTTTTGTCAAAGAGAATTTCATATGGGGTTTTATCGGCTAGCAAAGTAGAAGGAATACGATTAATCAAATAAACCGCCCCAAGGACACACTCACCCCAAAAAGTAATCGGCAAATTGCCTTGAAACATCAAAGAACGACTCACATTCAATATATGTTGGTGTTTACGCTCTACCCGACCATTTTGTTGAGGTGTGCCAACACAAGAGGTTTGGAAAAGAATGCCATTTTCAGTAAAATATGGGATGATGGGTTTAAATTCTGTGCCATTGTCACTCCTCACACACTTAACATTGACATCAAATTGACACTTAACCATAGCAAAGAAAGAGCAAAAAGAAGAATAAACTTCGGTTTTGTCATTCAATAAATAAACCCAAACACCACGTGAAAAATCATCAACAATCGTTAAGAAATAATGAGCGCCACAAGTAGAGGCCGTGTTATATGGTCCCCACAAATCACAATGTATCATTTCAAGAATACGACTAGCACGACTATCACTATCAGGAAAGCTGGCTCGGGTCTGTTTAGCAAGAGGACAAATTTCACAAGCTTTGTGTAAACACTTAGTACCAGAAGTACCTCGAATAGCAGGAAGCAATTTGACAATTTTCTCCGATGGATGCCCCAAACGGCGATGCCACAACTCAAATGTAGAAATCTCTGGACCCGGGAGTGCACATACTTTTGGGAGACGCCGGAAATAATATAGTCCATCTATCCGTTCACCGCCTCCAATTAAGCTCCCCGAGGATTGATCCTGATAGCACAAAGAGAATTAGTGAATCGGACAAAGCAATTAGATTCATCAATCAACTTAGACACTGAAATCAAATTGCAATTTAATTTAGGGACAAATAAGACGTGTTCAAGAATGATTCCATCCGCCAAGAAAACACGACCCTCCTTTGTTGCAAAAGCTTGAGCCCCATCGGGAAGACCAACGGGGCATGATAAAATTGATTGAGTATCAAATAGAGAAGACTCGTCACCCGTTACATGATGTGAGGCTCCCGTGTCAATAATCCATGACAATGAAAAATTATCACCGGTAATACGATCGGTAGGAACATCAAACACCCCACCTAAAATAGGAGTATTGGTGGGAAAGTGAGTAGTAGAAGTAGGAGTAGTAAAATCAGTGACCGTAGATGAGGAACGACCATATTTGTTAAGCCACCATTCGGATAGCCCGTGAACAAGAAAACAAGTCTCATAATCGTGACCCTTACGATTACAATGAGAACAATGTAGCGTCGACTTATGACGAGGCCTAGACAGAGAAGTACTATTAACCATAGTATCTTGTTGATTGAAAACAATAGCGTTCGTCATTGATAATCAAGCAGCAAGAGTAATAGAAAGGTAGAAATAATGCACCAACCAAAGAGCTCACAACACACCAAATAGAAACAAAATACGCAACAGTAGACAAAGCACCACACAACACCCAACCAAGGCAGTACACGCACAATAAAAAAAATAGAAGAATTAGAATTAGGAATTAACCCCAAATTCAAAGTAGAAAAATGTTGTAATCGATGTCAGGGAGTAGAAGAATTATAATTAGAATTAGGAATTAGGGATTAGGGAAAAAAAAAATTTAGAGGTTTAGAGAGTAGAATTTTAGAGGCTCCGATACCATGTCAAATTAGAGAGAATAGAGTGTTGTATTTTTTATTAGGGGTATGCACAAATATATATACAAGAGATTAGGGCACAAGAACTAGGCCCGTTAGCTATATAATCTACATACTCAATGTAGGCCCTAACAAGACTGCTGGTCAACCTGACTCGAATTAGTAGGCAAGGCTCTTTGATAGTGAGGGGGAAGGATAAGAAAATCCTTCCCCCCAAGAGTCCTTGAGCGCGATGCGCGCGAAGGGGCTAAGCTAGCTCTTGCATAGATGTTGTATTGGCGTGTATTTACACCTTTGGAGTAGACCTGGTAGTTTTAATACGTACTATTTGGTTTATGTGCCTATATGGTGGCTTTGTAGAAGTATAAAAGAGCTACCAAAATCTTTTATGACAATTATTTTTTAAATCCCTCAAAAGTTTGACAATGTTATTTCAAAATTATTATTAAATAATATTTAATTGATTTGCATCCCTTCATATCTTAAGCTATTGTTAGTTTAGACTCTTAATTGATTTGCATGATTCAATAATACTTAACATATGTTTCTTCAAACGAATTTTTTGTGAGCTTTGGTCATACGAAGTAATAAAATGTGAAGTGTTTGTTGTAGCTAAAAACTTAATAATGTAAGTTCAATGTTTTACGACCATCTAATATCTATATCTATATCTATTATTAAAGCAATAACCAGTTAACCACGTAGCTATATTTTTCCTCTTAAATTATCTCCATAATTAATACAATTTTTATTTCTATCATCAATTTCCCTCGATTTTAGGATTTTTAATCTACTCAAATATCACTATTTAATATGAATGTCGTCATTTAAGTTCCATGACGTTGTTATGTGCGTGCCATCAAATTATGTACATTTCAAAAGCTAATAAACCTTAACAATAGTTGTAATTAAAAGACAACAAGATTGTAAATAAGAAGAGCAACCACGAAGGAGTAAAAATAAATCGTCTCTTGGTAATAAACAGAGTCTTCATACATACAATTATTTTTCTCTTTTTAAATAATAATAATAACATATGAAGTACAAAGCATTATAATTTTTTTTATTTTATTACGGAGTAAAAAAAGGCATTACAAGTTTTTGTTGAAAAAAACTTTGAATTAATTGATGATATGTTAAAAAAAAAAACTATTAAATATATTAATGAGAGTAAACATATTAATGAGGGTAAAAAAGTAAATACACATTTTTGTACATAATTTTATACATATTTTTGAGGGTATAATTGATAGCATACTATTCCTAAGAGTTATCTTCTATTTTTCATAAGGTAGGGAAGTGCACATGTTACCTGATACTTGCCATTGTCATATAATAGAAACGTATCTTATCATTTACATATAATTACAAAGGATTTTTGACAACGCACGTAACAACAGAATACAACGAAATTACCAGGAATCAGAGAAGGCACGAAATCAAACTAGTGTACGACAATGATTAGTAAAAAGGCTAACTCGGAAAAAATAGGGGGCAAAGGTTAGCTTGTTCTCAAAATAAACAAAGATTGGCTTGTTTTGAGTAGGTCAAGCAAAAGTGAGATTATTCTTTTTAATTTTTCCTTTGATGTTTTGTGAACCCGATTTACAATAATATTTTTGTGAACTTCAAGGTTCAAGTTTTCATGTGTCAGTTGATTTTATGTTGAATATATACACATAGTGCCTTTTTATTATATGTTTTTTTTTTTTTTTGACAGACACATAGTGACCATTTGAATATAGTGACCTTTTATTATTTATATTGTCCATTTGACCTACTTCGCATATATTAAAAATCTCATTAATAAATAAATTAATTTTTTATGATCTTTATTTTAATACAATGACTTATATTTTAACATAATAAGTAATAACATTCATTAACATAGTGACCTTTTATTAATATAACAATCTTTATTCTTAATTAAGAACATTTAAATATAATGACTCTAATATTACCGGTCCACAAACATAAGCTTATCATGAACACTAATAAGACCAAGGTTGAACGTAAGAAGTATGAGGAAGATGAGGTGCTGTGTATAGGATACGTTACATTTTAATAATCTTTCCAAAGAAATTTGGAACTCATTGGAGATAGATAAAGTACAATTTCCAATAACAAGGGTCATATAAACTTCAATTAAATTACAGAGATCATGCCAGTATGCCACAAAGTATTAGTGTTAAGTAATGTAAAATTGTAAAGCTTTCCTTTTCTTTCACTAGTTTATTCAATCACAAATTGCTAACATCACATTATTGACTAATTTCAAATACGGAGTACGTTTAATACCATAATATGACATCTCATAACACCATTTACAACAACGAGAATGATAATTTAGACAATGGTGAACCTATGTAGTATGTACCATTCTCCTCAATATGACATATTTGGTGTCTATCTTCAATAATATTTTCAATTAATTACATTAACATTTTCTTAATCTTATAATGATAGTCAAAATGGGGATGTTCTTTGTTGCTAATATGTGTAGTAGCCGGGTTTTGCCTTGCTCCATTTGTGCAACGTATTGCCAAAAATATCAAAGAAGGCTATATCGACCTGAGTTCGAGTCACTTGCATTGACATGAAGCCTTGGCCATCATAATACAACTTCAACTCCTCCGGATCCCATTCCTTTACATCGCCCCTCCATGACTTCGAGCCAGCTCCACTAGTTAAAAATTGAATTTCACTGCATATTGACCAATAATGTCATAAGTATTTCATTAAATTTCTCTTGTAAATTTTAATTCTACGTATATGGACAATGTGTTTGATGCAAAACAAAGCTTGAACACAAACTCGACCTAACAAGCTCATTAGGCCATATCCAATTCAAAATATCTAAATCACATAACTAAATTGGATATCCTAAAATTCAAATCGGATTGACTAATTATAGATCAACTCAATCATTGTCAGAATTATTTAGGTCTAATCAATATCAATTTGTGGGACAAAATGTGATATTGGGGGCCCACTATCTTCATAGCAGATCAATTGTAAGAATAAAGCCCAATAGTTGTCAAAA
The DNA here is from genome assembly GCF_948465745.1 of Chenopodium album. NCBI lineage: Eukaryota > Viridiplantae > Streptophyta > Magnoliopsida > Caryophyllales > Amaranthaceae > Chenopodium > Chenopodium album. Next base: position 9,193,552 of record NC_137855.1, read on the forward strand.
TCATGGCCCTACATTTCATTATTATGTACCAACAAGAAAAATGTGGAGTAAAACAAATGCTCTAAAATAGATAAATTACCTGTCTGGGCTACTAATGTGCTCCAAGCAGTGGTCATGCCCATTGATGTAAAGATCAACGTTGTTTTCCTGTGAATTCATTGAATTTTAAAATTAGTGTGCTAAACTCGTACCCCCCACAAAGGGAAGGTACGATGAAACAGACTCGTAATAAGTTATCACAAAATAAAGCGACATTTAGTCATTTACCGAGTATTCATTACACGAGCACAATTATAACAACCAAATGCATAGGTACTCAATTCAAAATCTAATATAGTTAAATTAGGTTAAAATGTACCGATTACACGTATAAATTCGCTTTAATAACTACGAGTAGACGAGTAATAGACATTTTTACCTCAAGTATTGGGAGAAGCTGAGCCACAAGCTCTTCAGTGTTACCATGATGTCCAGCACTCAATACTGGATGATGACCAATCACAAACTTCCATTTGGCACTTGACTTCTTCAATGCCTCATCCACATCCTGTAACATTAGTATGAATGTAACATTACATTACACATAATTTTATAACTGTTATACTATAACATTAAACTTCTTAAAGATGAGCTTATTGAGCTAGACTCGAACCCTTAATGTAAAACTATCGTGAAGATCTCAAATCCCTTACCTTTAAGATCTTTATGAATGATTAAGGATAGTATCTCTAGTTTGATTTAATTGTTACGTTATTAATGTTTAGAATAAATACCTGCAACAGATTAGAAAGATATCTTTTTCGCGGTAATACACCTCTCCAGTCATAAGTATGTTTGTCTTCATCAACAAAGTATTTGTCTTGAAATGGAGTTGTATCCACGAAAAAGAAATCCACAGTCTCTGCTCAAACAACAAATTCATGAAAATTAATCTCTTAATTTAAATTTACATAGTATAACAATAAACTTCTAGAAATTAAATGTATGTATTCACCTGTTTTGACAACATATGATCTTAAGGAAAACCATCTGCTGTCTCTTTTTCTAAGAATTGGGCTCAAATGTGCTAGAACATCTCCTCTGTAGTCATGGTTTCCAAGCACTAAAATACCATCAACAATAAACATTTAGCATATGACATTTTATTAAATATATATATAATCCTATAAAAATTGTCAAGGGTTGTTTACCCTAAAGTAAATACAATTGTCGATTTTATTCTATTTTTTCGTACTTTAAACTTATAATTGGTGATAACTAATACTCGTAAGATCTCAACCTCTCGTCCAAGCTAAGGCTATAACTAGATACAACTTATGACTATTCACAAGAATCACAACCCTTTCTAATGAGAATCGAACTCCTTCGATCCTAGCTCCAAGAGGGAAGAGGGTTAGACCAACCAATGGTCATTTAGTCCTTCCCTAGATTTAATTCGTTAGTAATTATCCGAGTTTAATTAGAAAATAAATTAAAAAAAAAACGTACCATTGTACCAACGCTTTTGTAAGCTAGGGGCAGTATAAATGTTAGAAAATGAATCTTCAAAATTAGGATCATGAACACCAGTCAGTCCATCGTCGTAGAAATTATCTCCTGTTGATATAATGAAATCCACATCCAATTTCTCCCCAACTATGCCCATCTGTCAACAATAATAATTAATTTAATTGATTTTTCAACACTCCATAATTATATTATACGTCATAAAATTGGAGCATTTTTTAGTCCAACTATTAAAAATAATAAGAAGTAGATCACATGGAGTATTTTTTTAAGAATTGCCTTACAATACCATGTAAAAATATTTGTATAGGTAACGTGTTATGATTAGACTCGTTTGGCTATATATTTTCAATTTCAATTTTTTTTTAACTTTCTCTGGTATGCAATTAAAATGGTCAATTAGTTTTTTCTTCAGACAATCTTTGAGGGAAGAATACAACAAACAAAGCTTTACAAAAATTGTCATATAAGTCTAAGGGCCTATTCTCATTGACTGAACTCAGCTCTGAACTGAACTGAACTGAACTAAACTCAGCTGAACTGAACTGAACTGAATTTCAACGTAAGAAACAGCCCCTAAGATGCATTCAAATTTCAAAGTTATTTTTTGCTTATTCGATGATTAAATATAATAACCATCCTTTAATTATCCAAATAAGTAAAATATACCTTGAATGTATCGTACACCCGGGTATATATAAGAACCTTTAAAAATTCGATATCACAAAAATTTACCCCGTGATGGGGAGTACGTGAGCATTAAGCATTTAAGCGTGGAAACCAATTTGAGAATGTGAAAAACCAAGTCTTAAACCACGAGTGCTAGTAACCAAATAACACACACATGAAACATGAAATAAGGCAAGTTCAACAACTCCAACTTACTTTTTTTGCAGGTGTTACTACAAATACAACCTTGACAACTGTAATTGCATGATTAGCTACTAACACTTTGTTTTATCTCTCTTAAACAAGTTGTGTGTTGGACATAAAAGGATGATTCTAGCTTCTAAGTTCTAATTTCAGCTTATAAAACTGTTTAATTAATTAATTATTTATATAAAGTAATGTTATATTCCTGAGTTATGATCCGAATATGCTATGTGATGTGGACAATAAGTTAAGTTATGTTTGAGTTGTCCCTTACGCTTAAGCAATCAATAGATAGCATCAAGGAATCTCATCCAATTATCCTCTAAATTAACCTATTTTTCATCACAATAATGTTGCCGAACACTATTTTTTATATATATTTTTTTTTTTTTTTTTTTTTTTTGAAAGACACTATTTTTTATACTTCATAAAGTTAGAAATTAATTTAAAGGGAATATATTTATCACATAATTTCACATATGTCACCTTTTTAGAAATAAAATGCTAAATGTGGCCACTAATTTTTAAGTTGTAAGCCAAGGTCGTCTCTACTCATTCTCTTTTACTTTATCACGATTATAATTTATGAAGTACTAAGCATTTATTAGGTTTTTTTTTTTTATTTTTTATTATATATATATATATATATATATATTTTATGAGTTTATATATACGTACGTACCTAATAATTATTACGACATACATAAGAAGTACTTGTTTTAGATTAACTAAAGTAACACTCCATTTTACGAAGATTAAAATAAAAGATCAAGCTTTAAACTTAATTTCTAGCTTATACTACAAATCTAATCAAGCTAACTATTATTATGTTCTCTTAATAGATGATGGACTAATAAATAATCAACCCAATTATCAAAAATAAAAAGTGTTAATTACCTGATTAGCAACAAGAGTTTGATTATAGGCACCTTTCCTTCCCCAATCACCAACAACCAACAAGCTAAGAGATCCATCTTGTTTGGTAGCATGTTTAAACTTGGGAAGCTTAGCATTAATTACTTTACCATTAAACACCATTAATATACTAAGTATGATTAGTATTGTGTTGATGAAATTGTAAGTGGCCATGACTAGAAATGAAGCTAGCTAGTTTTTCTCTCTAAAATGAAAGGAGAGAGAAAAAAAAGCAGAAAAGTTAGGATAAAGAAGGAACCTTGATTCCTTCAGCTGGTTGTTTGAGATAAAAGGGCCATGTCTTTCCTTTTATATATAGTGAGTGTTTTGCATGCTTCATGTGTTGTAAAATGCCAATTTATTTAAAAATTAAATTAGGAAACTTATTAGAAGGATTTTTTTTTTCTTTTTTGGGCAAAAGCCTCGGGGCTGGATAAGCTAACTAAAAGTAGAAAAATTAAATTACAATTAACATTAATTACTCCGATCAACGCGTGATTTTGTCACGCTTTTCCAAATTAATACCATTTAGGTAATATTTTAAATGCTTATCCAACGCCCCGGGGCGTTCGTTAGCAATATATATTATTTTTAGTACACTTATTACATAGGGCATGTTCACATTTATTGAACTGAACTGAACTGATTGGAGCTCAACTGAACTAAACTAAACTAAACTGAACTGAAATGAAATTAAGTTGAAGTGAAAGACCCGTATTATATTATTATTATTATTATTGTTTTTTTGACAAGTTTTTTTTTAATTATTATTTATCTATGTGTGACATAATGACCGTGTGTGTTTTGTTAACCTGTTAGTTGATTATCCTGAGTGATGTCTTGGCTTCTTACTTTTCATAATTTTATATTTACTGAGAAAAATTAATTAACGATGTGATATTCAATACTACCTTTATTTTATATTATATTATATGCAACATTTACTAAGAATAGTTCCTACAGAATACATATATATGCAACTAATGGATATTCTTTTTTCGTTTTTAAGCTGTCATTTTTTCTATATCTCTCTTCATCACTTGCATGTTGCATCTCAGTCCTTTTTTTCCCTTAATGTAACACTCACAAACTAAACTGTGTTAGGAGTCGGTGTCAAGCCCTTAGTATTGGATGAGATACATCAATAAAAGTATTTCATAAAATGCATGGCTTCAATAGAAATACTTTACAAGCTAATATTGATAGAATCTTAATGATCATATTAATAACTTTTATTTTATTTTATTTTATTTTAATATATGATGAATTGAATTATACAAAAAAAGAGAAAAAAGTCTCCAATATTAGAAGTCGTGAAACAACAATTAAGTAGTTGGATATAACTATATAAGAGTGGGTTCGTTCATAAGGTGATTAGACTGATTACGTATGAATAATGTAGTGTGAATCTCATCAGATAATCGGACTAGAAATAAATTATTCCCAAATGTTTTTGGTTTGCATTTATTTGGCATATAATTTCACACGTCAAGCAAAAGCTAACTTGTTCTTTAGTTGCTTGTATTTGTATTTGTCTCTCTTCCTCTATATGGTTTTCCTCTCCTCTCTTCTCTTCTAAATAAAGCTACTTAATTTATTTGTTTTTAAAAAAAAGCTACTTAATTTATTTGTCGAAATTTTTATTTGTTTATTTGCTCATTTTTATTATCATCTGAAAAGCTTAATACAAACGCAAGATAGTATATATATGAAAAAGTTACTTTTAGATGCTCTTTTAAAAAAAAAGTACCTTTGATACAAAAAACTCTAATGAATTGTTGTATATCGTATGATGTTTTTTTATTTATATTTTTATTTTTTTTTTCCAAAAAATGAAATTATATCTTACTTTAATTATATTGTCTAAACTTATTTTTTAATTTCATAAATCGAACCTATTAATATGCGTGTCACTTTTCTTTTTTTCATATAGGACTAGGACTATGAGAGAGGAAGTGCATTCACGCATAACGCATGTATGACTTTGTTATCGAGTTTAGTTGAATTTGGAAAGATTTTCGTCTAATTTGATAAAATATCAATATTAATAAATAATCATTTATTCATTTTATGTTACTGTGTGTCCATAAGCACACGTCAGATAAATCCATTCAAAAATAGCAAAGGAAGAGGAAGAGGAAGAGGAAGCATCCTACCATCCCTATATAAATGCTAAAATAGAAAGATATGATAACATTATTGTAAAAAAACATAGCAAAAATAGTAGATTGGCTATGCGTTGTCGACATATTTATGTAACATAGAAGCACATGGAGTTAGAAAGATACAAGTATGGTTGGCTAGTTGTCCATGTGAAATATATATTATTTGTTCCATTAATCATATGAACTCTTTTGGATGTTTTATGTATAGATTCTTGTGAATATACTAATAATGGTAACTCATTCATCATCTTATTTGATTTGGATAAAATGGGTACACAAAGAAAATGCAATAATGTTGTAATTTTGCTTGTTATTTTGACGTTTTTGAGTTATTGAGTATGGAGGATTTTTGGATACTTGTTAAAAGACAATCATCATTCAACTGGTTTATCCAGAAATCCAGTAATCTTCTCATTTGTGTAATAAGAGCAAAAACGATTGCGATTTGCTCATTTGTTTGATTGAGCAAAAGCCACACAAATGAGCAAAAGCAAAATTTGAAAGAATATCGAGCTGTCTTATTTCGAGTAGGTTTTTGAGTAACCAAGTACAGAGAAGTTTAGCAAGGTCTCATAGCAAAGATAGCTCAAGGAACAGGGAATAAAAATAACTATTGAAATGGATGGTCACATTGAAACAAAACAATGAGCAACAATTTTTGTTTTATTTATCTGAACCATTGCAGTCTCATCGTGAATCATCGACATACCTACAATTTTGAAACTGCAAATTTTATAGCAATTCTAACATGAATCTATACTACCTAAGTTATATGCCACTATTCTATATTTCAAGGTTTCCCAACTTTGATTTAATAACGGAAACATCACCTGTACTATTATTCCTCGTGTCATCAGTTGATTCTTCCTTCTGAGTGGCGCATGTCGTTCTTCTAGGTGGGGCAGCAGAACACACCGGCACAACTGATCTGATTTGTACAGCAGGTGCAATAAACTGTGATCGAAAACCCCCAGTTTGCATTCTTCCAAATCTAGGTCTCACAGATGAACCCACACCACTTTGCATTCGTGGAGCAGTAATCGGAGTTCTAACATTCCTATGGGTTGGTCCCACTGGAACACCTTGTGAGGCTGTTGGCAAAGGCTTTCCTGTATATCCAGGGTGGTTTGAGGTTGCAGCATGGCTAAATCTAATGTTAAGCGGCCTTGATGATTCAAACGTAGGCTGCCCGTTTTCTGGGACATCCACTGAAGCTGAGCTGATATTATTAGCTTGCGATAAACCGTCCTGTTTGGCTTCCTTTTGAAGCTTTTCATTCAACACATCAGCACTATTACTGTTGGGAACAGGAGCTTTTGAGGGCTCTGGTGGACTATGCTTAGAAGAATTTTCTGGTTTTTCCTCTTGTATCTCTTGAATAGCCACCATTGACATAGCTTTCGTAGGATCTTGCACTATTTGGTTCGAGAAGTAGAAGGGTGACCTGACTGTACACATTGAGATTCCAGGGGAGAGAGGAACGGGTTGTTGTTCCCCAGTCAAGCAGTACGGATGATGACTTGGCTGCAACATAGTAGAATGCATCCATGGGACAACTTGGTTGGGTGGAGGAACTGGTTGGATAGGAATTGGAAGTGCCATAAGACGGCGCTGTTGCTCTGCTGCCTGTTCTTGCAGCCACATATGATGACTTGCCATTTCAGGAGGGAGATTTGAAGATGTCCAGTTCTGATAACGAACACCAAAAGAGGTTGGAGCAGATGGAAACGGATTTCTGAAGGTTGTAGATGCAGGTAACCTATGATACCCTCTTTGCTGAATACTTTGAGAGGAATTACTTGGCTCTGCTGGGTTTAGGCTAGCAAGAAATCGAGCAACAACTACTTGTTCCTGCTCTTCATGACCTCCGGAAATAGTGGTAGAAGAAGTTGAGCTGCATTGAGACACTGCATAAACAAATACGAATAAATTCAAGATAAAGGCCGGGTAGACTAAAGATAATGGATCCACAATATGTTTTGTAAAATAAATGCCTATCCAATTATTAAAAAAATTATACACATTCATAGATCTATAAAAGAATAAATCATAAAAATGGTGCAAGGATTGCCACCTTTTCCAAACAATAGAACGCCCATCTAATTTTCCTTCAAAGTTTGAACTAAGGACAAAATTATAAGGTAGAAGGGAATCAATTTTACTCTCCATCTCTCTCAGTTCCCAAAAAGAGTTAGTGAAACACCAATGAATTCATGATTGTGGTTATGCAGCAAATGATTATTACTGCAGGTTTGATTGTGGAAGATAAGTTGTTGATTAGCTATACTTCAAGTCAGAATATGACCCTCTTTTGGACTGAAACAGTTCTGTATATATCTCTTAACTTATTCTTTGTACCACACTTTTTGCTTTCGAGGCTTCTCTTTACCTTACCAATAAATGACTATCTAAGTTTTAAAAAAAATAAAATAAAAAACACTAGTGATGAATGCCTTCTCTTTACCTTACCAATGAATGACTATCACAATTAAAGAAAACTAGCATAACTTCTAATAGTTTCAACTATAAGAAATAGGATATATCATTAAGCAAACTATAGAGAAGAGGAATGTACTAAAGGCTGCTTGTGGACAACTTTAACTTGCAGATCAAAGCATTTCTAGTCTACACAAATGCATTCCAGTCCCACAATAAGGTTTGAGATTGTTCCTCTCAGGTTGCCTAGCCTCTTCTCTACCTCCCATTTCTAGCTATAGACAGGAACAGTGAGAATCTCATCAATCAGGAAGTGTGATTCACACTAATGCATACACTGAATTACTGATACACATGCATCAAAAATTACTCCCAAGTCTAGATACCTTAATATAGTAACAAATTCACAATTACTCCCCTTTCTTTACCTGTGATTTGTCGAAATTCGTCATTGAAATAAAAAAGCACAGTTACTAGAATCTGAGCTATTTGCCTAGTATGAAGCTGTTTACCCTGTCTAATACACCTTGTGCTTCTTGGATACAACCCATAAGTGGACACTAGGGCAGGACAGGACTTAATTTATACTTTAACTTTTTCACTAGTGTGAAAATGGAGTTGGTTTGCACAATTTATTTACAAAATACAAATATAAAATCAGTAAAGCCTCTCTGTAGGGATACTGAATTATTCAGCATAATCTTTCATTAGCATGGGAGTCAACAAATTTTTCATCTTTTAATTGAGCTGAATTCATTCAACATAATCGCTTTTAAAAGTAGCTTAGATGTATTCAGGAAAATCAATAAACATGATACATCTTTCTCTCCTCCCCAAATCATTTTGGGACTAAGGCTTTGTTGTTGTATTTTTTATATTTTCATTTATTTATTTAATTTTTTCTTTTGAAATGGCATGATACATCTCTTTTAATAGTTACCTAGAAGTATTCAAACAATTTCTGCTGTGAATATATTCCAAACAACCTCTCATTTATGAATTCTCTCAATTATGCATTTAGGCATCTTCAAAGTCACATTTCTTGCACTAGGAGACGAGTGTGCCACATGTTCCGATCCTTACCAATGACAACATGGCAGAACAAACTGAATAACAATGCTCTAAAAAAACAGAACAGATTCCCTAAAACAAACAAAATGCTTTTCTGTTTTCCAAAAAAAAAAAAAAAAAAAGAAAAAAGAAAAAAAAAGCTTTTCCTGTCCTCTTTAATATGGTGACAGGCTATGTTAACTTGGATACAAAAATCAGAAATGTGTATGGATCAAAGGTCATAAGCCATTATTCTTGCAGCATTCTATCTATTAATTTGAACTTTGACGCTTCCAACTTCTTTACCCTATCTCAGGGCACTAGTGGAGGAGATATCAGATATGCATGTTTATTAAAGTGCGGATGCTAACATAATTGCTAGTGATTCACATCTCAGCAAAAGTTACTAGGAAAGAAAAAGTGAAAAACATAGTTAAACGACTTGACCAATAGGATTTTATGTAATGAATGATTAAGTAATGACCAAATGCAAGGAATTCAGAACAAGAAGGAATTCATACACACTTTGTTTCAAGGCAGACCAAGCAGAAATAGCTGCATTTTTCTGAGCTTGTTTCTTGGTTTTAGCTGGCTCTCCTACGAAAGTAATTCCTGCCAACTCTACTGTGCATGAGAAAACAGGAACATGTCCTGGCCCTGAACGAATAGTGGTGTAGGCAGGGAGGTTTAGGCCAGCTCTATGAGCTGTCTCTTGAAGCAAGTTCTTATAAACTCCAGTTTCATCCTGCATTACAGAATAATAAGACATGTCTTCAAGTCTACAACATACTTGCACAAATCACTGAGTGCAACTAAAAATAACTGTAAGCAGGAGCCATGATAATGTGCAGACAAGCAAGACCTTTAGCTGATACTCTGCAGCTGACATGTTGCCCAAGGAATATGACATGCCATTGACTCTACGTTTATATTTTACATTTAATTATATTAAAGCCTGTTCTTCAATACATAAAATCATGTGAATGGCTGTCACAAAAATTATAATAAAAGAAAAATATCCAGCGGTGAACTACAAGGGAGATAAATTATCCAGCAGTGAACTACAAGGGAGATAGTCTATTAAAAGAAAATAATACATATCTTACACGAGAGACACTATTACACAAGAATTTTGAAGTCAAGAATATTCCTCCAATGCAATATTTGGAGAAGAAGGAATGAACTGATGAAAGGAGTCAAAGAAGTCAATCAAGGTAAAAAGCCATGAAACATGGGTACTTACCAAAACTTTAGCGGCAAGTGTTTTTGATGGACCTCTATCTGCCAGTGTATTTAAAGCTACTTCTGCAGCTGCATGCTCAGCCTGCCTCAGAGTAGAGAAGAAGGCTGGGCTATCAAATATCTCTCCGTTGAAGTTAACAGAAGCCTTGAAACGTGGGGCATGATCTGGTCCTTCACGGATACAGGCGTAAGATGGCAGGTTGAAACAGCTACGCTGAGCTAACTCTTGCAATTGATTCTTATACATAACTATCTGGAGCTGTGGAAATACAAATGATCTCTATTCAATGAGTATAGTGTCACACATTACAGGCATAAAATCTCATATGGGCTATACTGATAGCTGAATCAAAGAACCAAAATGGGGAAGGAATCAAAGAAGGTAATTGAAGGCCCATGACAGTAGCTCCAGACAAACAACTAAGAACTAAGAGACCAAAATAGGAATAGATGCCCTCAAAATAAACCTAATGCCGTTTCCCCAATAATAATGGTCAACAAAACTTGGGGGCGAGGGAAATCAATACAAAGTTTCATTTAAGAGACAAAGCACTTCATGATTTCCTTTAATGGCATTTTCCCCATCAGAGAATAATTGATCACTCTTCATGATTTCCTTTAATGGCATTTTCCCCAATAATTGATCAACGCTTAGAATTGGAAACTCTCATCAGAGAGGTTGAGGAGAAAGGGCCTTACATGATATAGATTTGATGGTCTTTTCTCCCTCAATTTGTTTTTTCCTTAATGCAAGTTTCTCTGTATCCCTCTCATGAGGTTGACAACTATAAGGATTAACCAAAAATCATCCCCTCATATTACTCACACACATACCTAACCAAAACTATCAACAAACACCCCTGGGATAGATTTCATGTAAACATCTGGGAGTTTTTCAACCATATAGCATTTACTCCTAATATTCTAATTAAACGACAGCAGCTTATACTTTCTCCAATAGGATACTCCATAAATCCTACAAGTATCTGTCTTCTTTGTTCAATTAGCCATAGGAGGGTTACATTCAGTACCCAAACACGCGAATTCCATGTACAACTGAACTCAGGACGAGCCACTAATACGACATCAAGAACCACCAGAATTTTATTACGGAGAACATGTTATTTGCACATTTCATTATATTCCAATAACACAAATAACAATCACCACCACCCAAATAAATAACACAAACAGCAATGAAACAGCTCCAGCCTCCAGCAAACAGCATAAGCAGTACAGCTCTCCATTTCTACCCCTTATTTCAATCTCATCATATTTGTATAGCTAAGAAATCACATATACTTCATTTTAATACCCACAAAAATTAATCAAACAAGTAAAATCAGCAACATTTAAAAACCAAAACTAAGACAATCAACTTATATAATATAAACACAGTACTTAAATGCTCATCATCATAGACTAAAACCCACAAAAAATAACCATCATTTAAACTCTTAATCAAACCAAACACATTAAAAATCACCCATATTGTTCATACTAAGAAGAAAAAAAAAACCCCAATCTTTAAACCCAACATTAATCAGATCAATCAATACAGAAATCAACAAAGAATTCCAAAACAAACCCAGAAACCAAATTACCAAAAGACAAGAAGGGTTACCTTCAAATTATTGAAATTCCTGATTAAGACTGAATTGGATTATAAAAAAGCCGGCAATATTAAGGTAAATAGAATAAAAATGAGATTAACCCAGAAAACAAAATAAAATTTCAGCTGGAGGTTGTTGAAAGTGTACGTCATTCTATTTGTAAGTCTATCACTCGTTCACTCTCACATTTTTCACTTTCGTATCAAATTTCACAAAGCAGCATACACTCACTTTTACTTTTAGAGCTTCCGATAGCAACATCTATTTTGTTTTGGGGCTTTTCTTTTATTTGCCCCTTCTATTTTTTGAGGTCTTTTTTTTTCTTTTTCTTTTTCTTTTCTTGAATTTCTACTCCCATTGTGTAAATTAGATTATACACTGAGGTGCACAAAACAACGGAAATCATGCACATTGTCTAAAAAAATAATTGCTTTATACTTAAATTCTAGGAAGAAAGAAAATGTAATTTTAAAGTAGGTAAGTATAATACAGTAGAAAATAAATCTTGTATAAATTAATACGAAGTAGCAAATTATGAATTTCAAAACAATTGTGGAGGCGATTAGGCCGTTCCAATGGATCAATAACAGAGTTTATAAAGATATGAAATTGACAAACGAGAAAGGTATTTTTCCATTTATTTCTAATTTTGCTTACTATGTTTATTTTTCTTCTAATTTCGTGTTATAATTAGGTTAAGATGTTCATTTGATTATGATGAATGTTTTATACTTTTATTTATCATAATCTGATTCATTTTTCTTTTCTAATTTTGGATTGGAATTGAACATATTCTTTGAGTTTAAGCTATATGTTCTTTGAGTTTAAATATACTTTATGTACCTTAGGCTCTGTATAGCTTGACATAAAATATTGTCCAAGTAAATTTTATTTGTTTGTTTTCGAAAAAGTTATAGAGTAATTGAAAAAAGGGATAGAAATGTGAGAATGGATGAGATGAACGTAAAAAGAAGGTAAGGAGGAGAATGGAAATTTTGGTTTTCCTTGTTTTGTAAAGGGATATGTTAACGTTATTGAGAGAGTAATTTCAACCATTAGAAAAATTATTTTCCATCCTTTCACAAACGTAACAATGGAAATGAGAAAACAATTTACGTAGTACATCAAACCACAACCTTAAAGTTTGTCTCAACTTCCTTTTTAGTCTGTCCCTTAATGTTTGTTTCATACTACTTTTGGTTGTAGGGGACTAAAACTTTACACTCACAAGAGTCACAACTATTACGTTTAAATTCACCATTTCCCCCCTCTTCAATCCCTTTCAAGTTTTAACTAAATACTTTAAAAAAAAAAATATCCCTTGTCAGACCTTATGGAGCAAACAAAGGGCAAGAGTGGATCTATCTTCAAGGTAATGGAGAGCCTATTATGGGGTAATTCCAAGTTTCTCATATTGATTAACATAAATTGTTTCTCATGAGGGTATTTCTGTAATTGTGGTATGACAGCTGTTTGAGTTGACATAGACGGAGTTAACAAGGTAAACCCACGTTACTTTACTTTTGAACAATGCTCAAAAGTGATGCTCAGAAGAAAAAAAACATTCCCGAATTCCGATTCAACACAGTACATTATTTCCAGTTTTCCACCATTGAAGCAATTTAAGGTAAGATTAAATTTTCCCCAAAAAAAAAAAAAAAAGTAAGATTAAATTTTTTAAATCATCGAATTTAATGTTAAGCGCCACTGCTAATTATTGAGTTTCAATTTCACGATCTAGTGTTAATCGGTAATCATCAAATTTCAATTTCACAATCTATTACTATGCAGTAGCTTCAATGGAGAAGGAAAGCTCATAAGTGTCAAATACCTATCCATTAGGGGTTAACCATACTCTTAATTTCAATATTTTCTTTAGGGTTTTTCGTTAACCATTCAATGGAGGCATTCGAGTTTGAATGGAGGAATTCGATCTTTGGCGGCGAAGCTTCAATGGAGGTTGTTGTCGGTGGAGATGATTTTGATGAAAGAGGAAGAAGATGGTGTTGGACAGTCGGTGGTTGTTGTCGGTGGGGACAAAAGAGGAAGGTGAAGGTGTTAGTGTTTGGTGAAAGACGAAGCTCCGATGGTACTGCAATGTAACGCCGCTGATGATAAACGCAAACTTGATATGACGCCGTCAAGTTTAGTCCAAGTCATCAACTATAGTGGATTTTACAGTCAGCACTTCTTCTGATTATAATACCATTAGTTTACAATTCCCAATGCATTTTAATTACACAAATGCCATTTGAGAAACTCTTCTTGTTTCTCAAGAAGAGAAACTGGGGCACGCCCCCTATTATGTACATTTGGGGTCATTTTCTCATTCAATCAACAAATGAGTAAAAATATTATTGGATCATTTGTTGATTAAATGAGCTAAGTACACCCGAGTGTAATAATAAATTATAAAGCTAATGGGTCAATTGACCCCACTTATTTTGTAAAAAATATTGTTATTGCAAAGATTTGAAAGATGAAAGATATAATAGAATGGTTTAACTTTATTAAAAAAAATGGTTTAACATAAAATTAAAAAAAAATGGTTTAACATAAAATTATTTAATATGAGAAAAGTGATATTAAATTATTACCAATATATCAATACCAATAATTATATGTGTGACACAAAAAAATTTAACACCTCTCCTTTTCTCATCTCTTCTCTTCTAGAGGTTCTCCAAAATTTTGTTTGTTTATTTTCTTTAAAATCCTTTTCCCTTAATTTTCTTTCGTTTTGCAATTTAGGTTTCAATTAATCAACACGAGTAGTGTAAATTTGTCCATCTCTTTATGGTGGAGATGTTAGTTTTTGTTAGTTGTTAGGGATTATCAAAAAGGTAATCATCTTTTGCCCTATTGTTAGTACGTTGGCAAACATTTGTTCGGGATTGCAACAATTGTCAAGTTTTCAAATGCGTTCAACATTTGTTCTGTGAGCTTTTTTTCATTCAATTTTTTTTTTTCCATTCCATCAGGCTTAGCCCTGGCAAAGCACTAAAATTGCACCGTAATTGAAGCACAGGATAACAGGAGTAAGGCCCATGCTATGCACGGTAAGTCTAATCTTTTTAAGAAAATTAATTATATCCAACTAATGAAATTTGATAAAACATACAAATCAAATATATAGAAATTATAATGTCATAATCTATATTAATAGGCAAAGCAATAAATTATCTTAAAACGAATATTTTTAGTCTGCCCGAATTTGAGAAATTTTCAGGCGGGACTTGATCAGGTTTAGTGGCCATATTAGTGAATACTTATTTATAAATGCATTTTTAATAAACATCAAAAATCAATCGAACAACAAACTAAAATCTCCTCTAAATTTTTTAGCAAAAGTGCAAATATACACAAATTACAAATAATATATATCACCTTTATATCTAAAAAATCATTTGTTAAACATAACATTTATTTTATAGCTATACTATACTCTATAAATCAATTTGTGAAATTAAAGTATGTACGCATAGTAGTAAACTTTCATAAACAAAATTGTAATTAACTCGGATATATAGTTATATTGAATTGAAATTGAAATAAAATATTAGCTAGAAGTATTTGAAAAAAAAAAATTAAGTGATGTTTTAAAGTAATTTCTTTAATATGTATTATGTGAATCAATCTATTATAACTTTTTATTGGCAAAATCTAATAATACTCCATTTAAAAGATAGTTAAAAAGGAGTTGATTATTTTTTTTTTTTTGAAAGAAGTTGAAATAATTATTTAGGTAAATGTATATAAAATAATTATGAACAACAAATAAAAAGAAGTATATATTTTTCATAAAGATAATATAAAGGATTTGAAATGATATAATTATAGAATCAAATAGTAACAAAAAAAAAGGGTTAAAAAGGGAAGGAGAATTTTGGAGGGAAAAAACAACACCGAGATGTGACACGTGTCACTCCCGGTGTCTGTTTTAGTATTAAGTTATTGATTGATTGATTGATTATTGATGGGAATTTTCTTGGAAGATTACGCAAAGTAGCCAAGAAATCACGATTGTTGGGATCTATGATCCTAAAATACTTATCATCTGTTATTTTTAGGTGAGAGAAGAGAGAATGATTTTATTTCACTAATTAAACACTTCAGTTTCCCCGTAATAAGAATTTAGTATTTGACTAATAGTTGACTTGTCAATTTAAGACCCGACCCGCAAACCCGATCAGAACCCAACACTTTTTTGTGGGTATTAAACATTATTTATTTTTTTGACCCGTGACCTGGTCTAACTAGAATTCGTTTAACCCATAAAATTTATGTGTCAAACTTGACCCCAACCCAAATCCATCCCGTCGACTCGTTTTTATGTTTTTTTTTTTTAAAAAAAAATACATTCATTTGAAAATTAATACAAATATGTAGTTTATTGGTTAAGTTTGATTATTTATTTAGTATCCAACATTCATTTCTCTCTCATTTATCCATTTCATTTGATTGTTGCTCATATCCTCACTAAAAACCTCCTGCATCAACTATCAACCTACACCAATTGCATTCACATAACTTACATCATAGTTGGCCCGACCTCTTTCTTTAATTTCGTAATGTTTGAAAGCTAGTTTTTTTTTTCTTAAATTATTTATTTTACTACTACCTCCGTTTCTTATTATTCGCAACAAAGGGGTATTATTTGTGAGATATAAAATATTCATTTGTTGCAAGTAATAAGAAACGGAGGTAGTAATTAGAAATTAGTGTGCTTTGGTGACAATTTAAATTATGTAATAGGCATGTAATGACTAAAAATAATACTGGTGATAATTTTTGATAAAAATTGAAAAATAATAGAAAAGTAAGCTTGAAAAATCATAATTATTTAAAAATTAGCTAAAAATAAGTTAAAAAAATTTGTTCCAAACCCGTTGGGTTGACCCGAGCCCAAAACTTTGGATTAGGGTTGAGCATTTCTCGACCTGTGACCCGACCCAAAATGACCAGTGACCCAACCCAAATCCGACTCGACCGACCCGTCAAAGGGATAATATGATATTTTTCTTAGATTAACTATGTTTGATCTCGGGCAATGCACAAATATTATATGTATGAAGTATATAAATATAAGGTCAAATGAGATGTTTTAAAATATAAATGATGATTAGAATATGATTTGTATGATTTTTAATATGAATAGGCTTGTTTTATTGAATATGATGTGCGAATTTGTTTGAAGTTGTTAACTTAACATTATAGATTTTAATTAATTACATCGAGCCACTTACTTACTGTAAACAAAAAAATAAATTAAGTAATTTTGAATAGACAACAAGCTAAGTACTTTTTTTTTTTTTTTTGACGGGGTACGTATTAACTTATTGTTTAATTAATCTTTAATTAGTGTACACAAAGCAGAAATTCAAACGCAAATAACATCACCTTAAAATCAACTTAACTAATTAATGTAGCTTCATTAGTTTCATATTGTAAACAAGCAAACTGACGAGAACTTATTTGAATACACAATACTATTACTATAGTTTTATTAATACACCATGCAAAAAATAAATCATTGTTTTGATGAAGTAATTCTTTTCAAAGTCTAGCTTAGTTGGGCAACTTTGATCACCATAATTCCTTGCAACTTCTCCACTGTCAATACTCAATATATGTTGGACTTAGTCTCACGTACAGGCTCCTTCGAGGCAGGATATGAATATCCATTGTTTCCGGATTGTGAGTTTGTGAGATAATCAGGTGACCTGCCTGTTGCAACCTTGAGGTGCGGCGAAGGTTCTATGTCATGAGTTACCTTGCTTGGTGGAGTGGTTGTTTGACGAGGAGGACTAGAATGATAGCCACTTGGTTTCATCCCAACTTTGCTTCCATATTCTTTTGGTTGATGATCATAAGCATAATCATCAGGCTTAGTCTTACTAATCTGAATATCGCCTTTATTATTACCTATTTGCTTATCATTAGGGTTGCTTGTAACTCTAGGTGATTGAGGATTCACCGAAGAGTTTACCAATCTACTGTTAGGAACTCCATTGGTGTTTCGAGTTGGTGGTGAGCTTGATGACCTATTCCATTGGTTGAAACCACCCTTAGGAGACTGGGGCGGCTTTATAGGAGGATCACCAATGTTCCCACCTAGAGGTGAGTGGTCACGTGCCAAGCTTGGTTGCTTATCCAGCTTGTTAAAAGCTCCATAATCTGTAGGGGGTTGAGACTTCACAGGGGAATTTGGCCACTGGTTATCATGATTAAGGCTCATTGACCTTGGATTTTCGTGGTTCTTAATAGGTTGAGGCTTGACAGAATCATATTTCCTAATTGCTGACGGATGATCATAACTAGGGCTTGATGATCTATCCCATTGTTTGTTGGATACTCCATGATCTTTGGGAGATTGAGGCTTCATCGAGTTACCCCAATCGTTGCTTGGAATACCGAGAGCTCCCCTATTGTTCTTATTTGGTGGTGGGTGATCTAGGACAGGGTTTGATGTTTTGCCCCATTGGTTTTTGGGAACATCATAATCCTTGAGAGGCTGAGGGTGAGGCTTCGTTACAGAGTTCTCCCATTGGTTGTTCGGAGCACTAGAAACTTTTCTATTGTTCCCAGGTTGTGGTGGCTGAGGCTTCGTTACAGAGTTATCCCACTGGTTGTTTGGAGCACCAGAAACTTTTCTATTGTTCCCAGTTGGTGGTGGCTGATCATGGATGGGGCTTGATGATCTATTCCACTGTTTGTTGGGAACTCCATGATCCTTAGGAGATTGAGGATTCGTCGAATCACCCCACCGGTTCCTAGGAACACTATAAACTCCCTCGGTGTTCTTAGTTGCTGGTGGTGGGCGATCATGGTCAGGGCTTGATGTTTTACCCCATTGGTGGTTTGAAACTCCATTATCCCTGGGAGATCGAGGCTTTATTAACGAATTATCCCATCGATTGCTCTGAAAACCGGGTTCTCCTTTAGTATTCTTAGGTGGTGGTTGGTGATCATGGTTAGGGCTTAATGATCTATCCCATTGGTTATTGGGAACTCTATGAACCTCAGGATATTGAGGCCTCATCAAAGAGTTTCCCCATTGACTGCTTGGAACATCCGAAGCTCCCCCTCTGTTTTTAGTTGGTGGTAGGAGTTCACGGTTAGGGCTTAATGATCTATTCAATTGGTTGTTCAGATATCCATGACCCTTGGGAGATAAAGGCTTCGTCAACGAGTTACCCCATCGGCTGCTTGAAACACTTGGAAGTCCACCAGTGTTCTTAGTTGGTGGTGGGTGATCACGAACCGGGCTTAATGATCTATCCCAATGGTTTGGAAATCCCTGACTTGTGGGAGATTGAGGATTCATTGACCAGTTTCCCCATCGATTGCTAGGAACATCAAGAACTCCCCCAATTTTCTTAGATAATGGTGGAGAGTGATCATCAATAGGGCTTGATGACCTATACCATTGGTTACTAGGCGCTTCATAACCCTTAGGAGATTGAGGCTTCGTCAAAGAGCTTCCCCATCTGCTATACGGAACTCCACCCGTGTTGTTCTCATTTGGTAACGAGTAATCACGGATAGGGCTCGACGATCTATGTTGTTGATTGTCGTGGATTCCATAATTGTGAGCATACTGAGGCACTTTAGAGGCCTTTGGAGCTCCACTAGGTTTCCCATCTAGTGGTGGTTGATAAGAGTTTCTAGGAATTTCATGGCTATCAGAGGACTGAGGCTTCCCACCAGAAATGCCCCATCGATCATTGCCAAATTTGTAATCTTTCCACATCTTTGAAGGTTGATTATTAGGAGATCGATCACCGTAACTTGGGCTAGATTTGTCCCATTGTTTGTTAGGCACTTCATGATCTTCCGGAGTATGAGGATTAATTGGAGGGGAGCCCCAATTAGTTTTAGGAGCTGCATAATCCTCAAAGATCTCCAACTTAGTTGGAGACTTATAATGACCCCAAGGATCTTCAGCAGGATAAGGTGACCTATCCCACTGCTTAGGAGCTTCATAATCTCTGGGAGCCTTGGCTTTCGTGCGAGACTGATACAAATAGCCCTTGTTAGGAATACCCGAGTCTCTATGAGAACGGTGATCATAAGCAAGGCCCGGTGATCTATCGTCATGGTCATAAGGATCACCATGGTCCCATGAAACCTTTGATTTCACAGGTGGACTACTAGGATAATAGTCAGATCCGTAGTCTCTAGTAGGGTACACCCTCACTGGAGAGCTACGCCAGCCCCAATTTGGCCCTGAATTTGGGATGGTGGCCAAACCAGGTGGCCCATTGACTTCATTAAGAATTTGTGTGATGAAATTCTCAACCTTCAGGAGGACGACCATGGTTGACCATCGAGGAATCTACCTTCGAATGAGAAGTGGGGTACTTGTATGTGGTGGCAGCACGTGACTCGATTCTTGTGACATATGTACGAGTCCCGCGAGCAACATCATAGCTGATGATTGGCCTATCTCGGACATGATCAGGGTGGCTATAATCATATCCAGACATTTTTAGATCTTTTCTTATTCAGAGAGGATTTTGTGTGTTTTCTCTGGCATACTGAACTAATTGAGTGTCTGCAACCCTGCATTATATAGAAAAAGGTTAGGAATATATTCAGCAGAAGAAATAACAGATGATTCTGACTGCGAAGCTAAGATATTTACCAGTTTAAAGATTCTTTCTAATCTTTTGTAATCTGCAATCTAAGAATCAAATTCTGCATACCACTTGTCAGCAGATAGTTAGGATTTTGTAGGATATTTACCCCTGATTCTTGTATTCGGAGATAAGATGAAAGCAGATCTGCAACTTGAACGCAACTTCATCCCAACAAGAGCTCTGATACTAGGTCACCCATTAACAGCAAAAGTATTTGGTTCCTGTTAAAACACCTCGCTCTATTCTCCGAAAAGAACACAGAATAAAGCTCAGGCAGCATAAGTCAAATTAAAGTCCCTTCTTTTGGGATATTTTCTCGAATTTTACACGTGTAACGAATTCCAAAACCCCTACAAGTCTCTACTGTAAGGCCAAACAAGACCATAATAAAAAAATAAAAAAAAGAGATCAGATAATTGATGCTATAAGTTCAATTCATGAAGTACTTTATTTACTAGGAGTCATTTGAGTGAATTAAATTTTTCACAATGCTTTCTATGGAAAAATAAACCCACAAGTACAAGCTCAAATGTTCAACTAAACCACTTTGTTAATCATCAAAGGCTGCACAGATAACAATATTAAGAAAAATGCTATACATATCATCAAAAAATATTGAATATAGAGATCTCTTTATATCATACAGTCAAAATCATGTGTAACTTATAGTCCCCTCTGTGTTTATGGGGTAAATGATGGTACATCTTTTGCAGGGGTAGATGCCAACCGATAAATGGTTCTATCAATAATATTTCTGTAAGGATCATCTTCTCTCTTCTTAAGTAAATAATCTATATTTGAGGAAACTTCAGATTTGATCTGTGAATACAACTCTTCTGCACTCTTTTTATCACTCAGTAGCTCTTCCCTCCCTTGAGTTTCAATCGGCTTACCGAAGAGATAATAAAAACGACCCGGAATTTTTGGAAGAAGCCCAGGAATGAAGAGGTTTTCATTTGCAACCTCCCCTTCATCACCAGTCCTGTGATGACAATATTTTGTTGCAGCATTAACCATGAATGACATCTTCATTGTAGTATGATACCGTAAAAAAATAAAAGAGAATCACAATTGTTTCTGATGACTGAAATTTTTGTGCAACTCTGTTTGCCAAATTTTATATATGCATATACATTTACAGAAATCAGTTACAAACACTGACAGACAATATTAGTTCTTTGTAAAAAATGATGCATAATTTTCAACAAAGGCACCTCAAGTAGAATTGCAAGAAGCTACAAGAGTTAAAAATAGGTTATAACAAAATTAGAGTATGAGACACTCACTGAAGGACAGGTAGGTCCAAAGGGAAATTAAATTCGAGTAAAAAAGTTGAATTAAGTTCAAATAAATTTAGAATATAGTTCTCCAAAGAAAAGAATGTCGTTCTATCATATTTAAGGAAAAGAAAAAGGGATACAGACCTCACTCTTCCGGACTCATCAGCACTTTGTCGTACACGTTCATTCAACACAGGGATTCTCATTAAGTCATTATAGTCAAGGACCAACTGCCAATACATAAATCAATGATTTAGTGCAACTGTTTGGAAGAAAGGAAGTAAATGTAAAATGGACGAATATTTATATATTTCTCATACTTAGCTGTAATACTTTTTAGTTATTATGAAATCGGTTTTGATCAAAGAATTCTGTAAAATTCAGGCTGGGCTAGATCAGGCTTTTCAGGTCAAAACAAGCTTTGGCTTAAAAATACAATTTTGTAGTGTTTTAAGCCCTTTTTTTATACCAAAATTTCTTTTCAAACTACAAGATATACAGGCTGGGCCAATGATGATCAACCCCAGTCCCAAGTAACTTGCATGTTTCTATACAGCTCAACTTAAATGGGGATGTTCTTACTGAGTTCTTCACATTTCTTAGTTTCTCTGTTTTTTTTTTTTTTTTTTTTTAATGTTGTATGAAAGATCTCAGCATTCAAATGGAAGATAATAAGATTTCACCACTTTAGTTTATCCACCAAGTTTGTACTTATTGAGGAGACGACTGACTAATATTAAACAGCACCAAACAACCGTGACTTATTTGTTAGTCTTATAGAATATTTGGTTAGTTAAATGTCTTACAATCCAAGGATTAATAACAGCCTATAAATTTGACGGTTAAGATTAGCATTAATTTATCCCGCTAGACATTAGGCAGGTATGGTAATAATTCATAAGTATCCCAATTTGGCTCTCACTGGATGATATTTCTTCCACCTTCAGCAAAGTTGGAAAAGTCTCTAAAACGGCATATTTCATTTCGGATTTTAATGGATTAGATCAAACATCTCTTATGGTCCTAAATTGTCTACTTTTCTGTTGTGAAGATGTAGGTCAACCAATATTCCTTCAGGAAAAGGATTTATGGGATACATCCACATAGCACTAGTAGAGAATAAGGCTGAAAGCTTATTATTAATATTACACAGAAAGTCGTACATATTTGATACACCTTACTGTACCTCAGACAGGAGCCTCGCTAGAGACATGGACATTGAGATAATAGCACCAGTATGATGCTCATTGTGTCAGTATATAGATGATTTCATTTCATAAAGTAATATTTACAGTATACATGAAATTTTATGATGAACTACCTAGTTATGATGTCCTATTCTAACCTTTTTCTGCTGTGAAGTAGGTCAATAAATACATCAAGTCAAAGGTTCAAATGTTGAACATTTCAACTGAAAATTTCTTAGTGATTAAATAAAGCAGTACTAGAAACACAGAAAATGAGAGGTTACCTCTGCTATATCATCTTCTCCTACAACTCCAAAAGGTACAATTTTGGCCTTAAATTTTGCAGCCATTCGCACAAATTCTGGTCGGTCAGGCCAAAATAGCTTATATGCTTCACCCTGATAACAAATAATTTGTTAAATTTTCAATGCTAGAAATTTCCAAAAGAATACAAGTACGGACATCAGCTACTGATATGCGATGATCTCATATCAGTCAATTGTGTCTTTCTTTTACAAGTCTTCAAAGTACTCAGGACATTAAGGGCTTTACCATGAGGACAATTAACATAATGACCCAACCTTGTCGAAATTCCACTAATCTCAGAACAAATTACAGAACATCTAAGAGGCACATGCTTGTGGCTTAATCACCCAGTAGATTGTACTATAGCTATATTAGAAAGATTCCAAGTTCATGGGCATAAGAAGACAAACCACCGATATTTTTAAAGATAAATTCTTTTTTTTTCCCCTTCCATTATTTTTAAAACATTATATAGGATATACTTGCATAACAACCTTTGTCCTAGAAAGACAATCCACACAGGTTCATTACTTAATTTTAGAAGATGCCAATGGATTATGCTCGATTTCAGAACACTTGCAATGGTAATGGACATGGGATGGCTGCCAAACAAAATTTATTCGCACTATTAATTAATCTAGAAAAC
Source organism: Chenopodium album (assembly GCF_948465745.1). Lineage (NCBI taxonomy): Eukaryota > Viridiplantae > Streptophyta > Magnoliopsida > Caryophyllales > Amaranthaceae > Chenopodium > Chenopodium album. The sequence goes on from NC_137855.1 coordinate 9,217,413, forward strand.
TTCTCAGGAAATTACAGATTCCAAGAATAAAGGTTACAGTTTTTAACATGGAATGTGCACTTTGTTAGCATAGTAGAGCTCCTATAACCCAGCATATCACGTACTACGTTCCAAGTACATATTTGTGATTCCCTGGCATGCCAAGATGCTTAGGGACAAAAGCTGCTACTCTCAAAGTTGTTTGCCAACAAATAAATTATCAATAACCAAAGCTGAAAGTTTTTATCACACAGGCACACAGGACGACGTAAAACTATACTCAAGAAAGCATGTTAGTAATATGCAATACCTCATCAAATCAAATTCCCCATGCGTATAAAATGCATATTCCTATTATGTATGCAACCCAAATGTACAATTAACCCTGAGGATAGATACTACCATCAAAATCTTTCCAAGCCATGTTCACTTCGCCTTATATTTGTTGAGCTGAAACTAAACTGAAATTATTTTGCTAAACTTAAATTATTTTTAATGAAATTAATTTTGTTGAACTAAAAATAATTTAACTGATTGTCTATTATATTTCTTATTTGAAGTTATTGATGTCTACTGAACTAATTTTATTGAACTAAAGTTATTTTTACTGAATTGAATTTTTTTTTTACTAAACATTACACCCTCCGTTTTTAAATACTTGCTTCACTTTCCATTTTTGGCCGTTTTTAAATACGAGCTCCACTTTCTCTCATCTAGTGGACCCAACATCAATCATATTTAATTAATTTCATATTCTCTTTCCTTCAATTCTCTCCACTACTTTTGTTTTATACAATTTTTTATTCTTCCATCCACCCCACTACCTCCATATTTTATTACTTTCTCCAATTTCTCCTAAAACTCCGCGCAATGAGAGATGGAACAAGTATTTAAAAACGGAGGGAGTATTTTTTTTTTAAGGTGAAGTGAACAGGTTCTAATGTTAGGACATTACATATATGCTACAAGAAAACTTCAAATTGGTGCTTTGATTGGAAGGATTAATCATTTAAAAGGTGATCATTGATCTTACTCCTATTCAATATAAGACATTACATACTTGGGTTGTTACAAACTCATTTGAAAACTCTGCATGTTCATCATCATGTCTATGGATCTATACCTAGGCAATCTATTTAAAATATCAGAGGATGGAAGATTTTATTAATGTTTCTATGGGTTAGTCATAAGGATTGAAAATTAAAACCATCTAGCCATGAAAAAATATTTAGGGTGATCCTATTGTCGACATATGTTCCTGTCATACTCATTCCACACTCACAGCTAAGGAGCATATACCAACTATAACGATCAAGTTCAAATTTACACAGCACAACTCATTACAAAGCTAACCTCACCACTTCAACGCAACTCGATTTAAGTTGCTTAACTCAGGTGGGTTGAAGTATAATAATACTAGACATGAATATATTTGAATGCTCATTTTCCCTAGACCTATTTAAGTTTCACTTGCCGGAAAGGAGCCCAGCCAAAATTAGAAATGTACAAAGTAGTAACATTGGTAATATTGAAAACATAAAGTACCACGAAAATATAGTTGAATAGACTCTACTCACCTTGTGATGTAGAGCCTCACGAGCTCCACCAGGATAAAGAAGTATGTGCGACTTTGTTGAAAGCAATTTAAAGAAGTTGCTAGCAGTCACAGGTACCGCACCAAATACTTTCAAGTAATCAAAATATGATAATTCATTGTTTGAGGAGTTTGAACCAAACAATGCAGGATGAGCTAAACCTCGAACCAAGATTTTCTTCTCCCTCAGAAATCCTTCAGCAAGACCTGAGATCTCCAAACCCATCAACATGTGATAACCAACGTATATGACAGGACCCTCACTGGGCACCCCACTGAGACCTTGCACAATCTTTCCATCCTCTAAGGTTGAGAAAAGCACAGGACTGGTATAATAATTAAGCCATCTGAAGTTCACGTGATGCGTAGGCAGTCAGTAAGTATTAAGAGCATCATCAAGAAAGAAGTTTAGTGAAAAGAAAAATACTGATACACACGACTATGCACACAAAGGGCAATATAGAATTATAGTTTAAAAACCAACTCATCCTCCCTTTATAATTGACCCACGTGACATAGAATGAGCAAAGGTGAAGCGTATTCGTATAAAGCAAAGGAAACTTTCATGGAGTAAATGCGTAGACTTTTATCATACCCACTATATTGATCAAATCCAATTTTGAATTCTGACAAACTCGGAGGCACAAAGTCAGTGATATAATCCATCCTTCTAGAACGGCGATACATTCCAGTTGCTTTGATGACAGTGAGTAGATTAATGCCATCTTCCTGTTCCATCAATGCAGCAGATTGTCAATACCATTCAATATCATAAGCGTGTTGAGTGATTTTGTCATTATTTGACAGTGAACAGATAAGTTGCAGTCAAATTTGAAGCAAGATATTTATACAACTGTTTATTACCCAGTTACATCAACCTTTTTAGAGCATAATCAGACATGACTAGTACTAATTGCAGTATAGCTTGCAGCATGATATTATGCTATGAGACAACCATTTAGTCAAGGGTTTCATCTTTACATGGACCAAGCAAGCTGGACGATTTGTAAGTATTAGGTTTATGAGGACAGGCATTATAAGTACAATATAAAATATGGATAATATCTCGACGAGGAAAATAAGTGAGCTAGTTAGAAGAGTAATATTATACATAGAGCACATTAGAGAGATATTATGAAGAAATTTATGAAGAAGTTTTATTTTAATTTTGTCAGCATTTTTAGTTAAGAGTGTCAAGACACATTGAAGTCTGGGATTGTATGCTTAGTTTTGATGATTTAATTGCATCGAACTACAAGCTAGTATCAATTTTCCCCAAATACTACTCTTAATTTTCTTCTTCTTATCACCTTATTTGTAATTTTCCAGTCTAGTGTTGCCTACTTCGTGGTGCGCTTTAATACAAGGAATGGGAATACGGAATGCAATTCACAGCCTAATTATGTTTAATTAGCCCAAAAGCTGATGTAAGAGCATTTCATAAATGAATTTAAATAAAAAAGCCTTGTGACTTGCTTTTGGAATAATTATTGTATTGGAATGAGTTAGGAGATCCTTCCCAATGACCCCTAGCCAACCCATCTATGTAAAGGTGAACAGCTCCACACCAATACTATAGAAAATAATTTTACTTGCCAAAAACAGAGGTCAACCATATTTATTTATTTCCTCTATATCTATAGACTCCTCAAAATTCATACTCCCTTTGTCCCCAGTTATTTAACCTATAGGCAAAATGTGCTTTACTAAGGCTTGAACTGATATTTTGCAAGTGTATTGAGGTACATTTGTCCTTTCAATTTTATGTGTATGTAAGTGGGGTATATGGTGGGGATACATTACTGTATAAGGAAACGGAGAAATCTTTAAAGGATAACCCATAATGGAATATGGAGCAAATTAATAGGGAATGAGGGAGTAGAAATATTAAAAATAACAATAATGTATCACTTAAATAAATAATTCTAACTCCTTTTGTATTTGTTCCACTCATTGTAGTGAATAAATATGAGTAGGTATAAAAAAGAGACAGTGTAAAAAGGTGTGTGGGTGTAAAGTGAAGTAGGAGGGTGTATAACTGTATAAAAAGGTGTGTGTGTGTGTGGGTGGGGGGGGGGGGGGGGGGGGGGAGCGAGTAAGGAGAGTGTGAAAATGTGTAGATAATTTGAGGTAAAAGGGGTATGAGTATGATGGTAAAGTTGTATGCCACATACGGGAATATAGTAAAGTGAGTAGAACAAAAAACTACAACCATACATGGAACATTGAGTAGAGCCAAAAAAAAAAAAAATGATTAATCTATGGACCAAGTCTGTAAGCAAATCCTACCAGCAAAAGTGTGTGCCCATTCTCTTTGAAGGTTTGAACTTTACAATTCTTCAGTAATCCAGAAAGCCTTTTTGCTTCATCTTCACTAGGAAGCATATTATCCTTTAAACTGAAAAGGAAAAGTAGATGATTATACATAAGTGTTTACAATCAGGATTCTCTGGGGTTATAAACTTAACCTAAGATCTAAGCATCATTTTCCAACAAACCCATGTAGAAATTTTATACAATACAGAATGGTTCTTGTAAAAGTTGAATGCATTTTTTTAAGGATAGAGTAGATACTTATTAGATTTAAAAAAATTGCTAAATAATAAAAATTTATCAATAGAGAAATTAAGTTTTCTCTTTCAATACTAATTAACAAAAAAGCCTAATTAATACGTGCAAAACAATAAAAGTAGTACTGAAGCACCCATGTTGCTTAACCCATAGCAAGGCTATGAAAACTCGCATGCAGTAGTTCAATTATGACCAGGCATAAATGGCTCACCCTCTTCACAAGAACCTATGCGGGGGCTTCTTTTTTTTGTTCCCTCTTTCTTTTTAGGGGGAGAGGGGGTGGGGGTATGAGGAATTTTTTTTCGTGAAATTTCATAAATCAAAATGGCTGATTAATGAACAATTTTCCAACCAACCTAGCAAGCACAAGTACTTCAGCTTTCACTGCATGCAGGCGAGAATTTGCGTAGGCAGCAGCTGATTTCAGCAGCTTAAGTTTCCAAAGAAGAGCATCCTTGGGAATGAGATCAGATATAACCTGAGAATGAAATGAGAGTAAAAAAAAAAAGCTCAAATCTAATCCATATTCTAACATCTTAACTACATCCAATAAAGTCTTTACAAAGTACAAAGTTCCATACAACCAGAAGAAACATTTTAGGAAATTAAAAAATTAATGCGTTAATCTGTTAAACAGATAATTTTCTTTTAGGAGTATGCAAAGAGTCACTTCTGACACTTCCTACTTTTCATAATAAAGGTTTAAGGTATCCAAACTTTTTGATATTGTACTTTGAATATTTTTCCCGCTCCATAAATGTTGCAACTCTTACCATTTAGAATAGTTTCACAAATGCTGCAATACTTCCTTTAAAGGAAATCCAATCTTTCCTTTCATACTGTAAATATCCAATATACGCTTATTGTCAACTCCCATATTCATTACCTACTAGGGTTTTGTGGGTAACTCACGTGAGCTTTGTGGTCCCTTCTCATTTTTTTACCCAATTTCTTAGAACCTATGCGCTCCCCACTTATGGGATTAAGGCTTTGATTAATTGATTAATTGATTGATTGAATGTGTGCTTCCCCCTTGTTGCAATACTTTTTGAACGGAGGAAGTATTAATTCCTCTCAAGACATATTGACAATGATAAATTATACAATTATATTTGAGCGAAGTTAGTGATAAAGTGTGCTTTAAATGATGAAAATAAAGGGATTATTTCTTAGTAAAAAAATATTATTATTGAAAAATTCCATGAAAAGACATAAATACAATGTCACTCTATCAAAAGTGACTAAATTGTTTGAAAAATAAGTTTGAACAAATTTTTCTTTTCCAATACACTAATGGAAGGTGCAAGGGGAAGATCCCATAATTTAAAAGGTTGAACTTGGCTACACCCTAGAAATCCTAGAAATGATTCCCTCGAAATACCAAATCCAGCAGCACACCCTACTGTGGCCAATGGAAGTATATTACTGAACTACATCTCAAGAAGACACAAATACATTTTAGAGTGAATTTAACTATTTCAATATTCAAATCATATCCATTATTAAAACTCTGTGATAATTTGACAAAGAGTTCCTATTTATTCATCAAAAAAAAAAAAAAAAAAAAAAAAAAAAAAAAAAAAAAAAAATCAGCAGAAAGCCAGAAACTCTCACGAAGGTCGTTGTTTCTGCCCTAGTAACTTGACAGTCAAGGGAGACTCAGTGGTATTCTGTTTATGACCAGCAAAAAAATTTCCCCTCAAGAATCTTTAGAGTCACTACTTTGTTTTTTCAAGCATAATTATTGATTTAGAAGTTTAGATTTTGTGTTTTTATGTTTTCTATTTGTATAAAAATGGTGATTGTTTTCCTGCTTCAGCACTTGCATTTCCTAAAACTGTTTCCGTGATCAAAGTAAATGCCATACAGAATATAGGAGGTGAAAAACAGGAAAGTGAGTAAAGAAATAGACAAGAGAAAATCAGGGCAAAAGAATCTTACAGAAAGACGTGGCAGCAAGTCAGTGAGATTCTTAGACAATTGTCGAAGCATTGGACTAGGAGGAAGCTTATTGTCCACATTGACCATTGCCATTTTCACTGGCTCACCTGGGCTCAATGCATGTGCACATTATTGCTAAATTAGTACACACTATAGAACAATATGGACTCAAAGTATGTGCACATTATCGCTAATTAGTACACACTATATAATGATAAGAGAAGCACGCGGTCTCTCGCCTTATTTTATTTAAGCCCTAATGATGTAAGGTGAGATTATACTTAGCTTCTTTACGTAAGGGGCAGGAATATTTGAAGGAGTTAAATTAACTAACACGCAGCAAAATTTACTACTTGTTTGGTATTTAAACTATTATCCCTTGGGAGTTTGGACAACAAATAGTACCCACTTATCCCTTGTGATCTTGCATGCATTTTAAAAGATGCCAAGTTACTATGGATCCCATGATGCATGTGAGGCATGAATCCAGGATTAATATAGCTAGTCGACAATGTAGTTTCAGTCAACAAATGGGATACACGAGATGGATCCAATGATAATGGTACATACCCATAACAAAGCTCAGAAGATATGGAACTGTATTGTGAAGCTCATCAGGCAATGCCTCCAAGATAGGAAAAAATGGTTTAAGCTGGCTCCTTTCCAACGATGTTGCTATCATGTAACACAGATGCAAAGCCATCAAAGTGTCAATAAAAGTTGTTTAGACAGAAGCAAGCAAAGATAAGACTAGTATTCATACATCTCTATAGACTGACCAGGATTAGCAAGTATCAAAACCAAGTCAACCATTGGATTACGAGCAGCAACAGCAAGAGCTAGAGATCCTCCAAAGGAATCTCCAACCAGATAAATAGGCTTATTTGGAGATAAAGCATGCTTTTCCCGAACTACTCGTTCAACAAAGTCCACCAGCCCTTCACAACATAGAGGAGGAGACATTAAGGATTATAATGCTCCTGCTCACAAGAAATATCCACATGTTTATCATAAATGAGTTTCAAAAGCTTGCAGTAATCAAAGACCAACATTTACATAAACTACTTTTTCTATATGCATGAGATGCATATGAGTAATGCAAAAGCACACATATGGCCACTTGCCTCTATGCATCATACTGAGAAGAACTGTACAGACTACAATGCCAAGTCGCCCCCCCCCCCCCCCCCAAAACTTGAAACTAAGCTCTGATCCACATACTAAAACTCCACTTAAATTAATGTGTACTGCAAAGTGCAAACTGATGAGAAGAAACATATTTCCCTCGTCAAAGCTCTCTATTTACGATAATGTGTTCCACAAAAACTTACTACGTCACACTATATACTGATTGAGACTGGAGCTAAATGAGAAATTCATAATATTCACAAGAGAGGAAGAAGTCGAAAATGCTATGAAAATTTTGAAAAATGGACATTAGGGGCTTTAGAGGTACTGATACTGAATGCTTTAGATGTAGTAATGGTGATTTTGTATAAAATCTGACCAAAACAAATATATAAATTAATCACAATTCAAGCAAGATTTGTAAAATAAATGTAGTACAAAGTATAATAACTTTATAAGGAAGACTTGTAAAATGCAAGTGTACCTTCAAATGGCGTCCTATCATTAACAGGAATATGCAAACACTGGACCTCAAACACCCTACAAACAAAGTTAAAAATCAGATATGTGGTAGATTATAGAACACCCTAAATGCAGAGCAACAAGGCATGGTTTCTCTACCATTACTTCCATACCATACTTAACATTATGACTTATATAGCTAATTCAATTGTTGCTAACATTGTTTATACACTTGATGATCTATTTCTGAGGTTAAAACATAAATAGCAAAATGAAATATGCAAAGGAAAAAAAAAAAGGGACGCAGCCACATAGCAAAAACATAAATTTACAGGCATACAAGATGGTAAATTATCACCCAACATGTTATCAAACGCCTTTGCAAACTTAGCTGCCTTTCAACTGATCTTTAACTTGTACTGAGAATTCAAAGCATTGATATTATCGAAGAAAACCAATTAGACTTACTTCCCCAGGGCCTTATGGTGCATTATGAGACCCAATCCAACACCATCCATACCTACACACACCATAATATGTAAAATTCAGCTCAAATAATGGAAATAAACAACCAATACAACAGTTATGAACAAAACTTATCCATGATATATCAACACGAGCTCACTGTCAAATTAATCTCTATTATCTAGTTAGCACCAGAAGCTATACAAAGCACACACAGAACCAGGGTAAGGCTGAAATTACCAGGCAAAAACAAAAGCAAAGGCGAACCCTTCAAAGGTCGCCCACATTCGACAGGGCTAAACCACCGAGGCGGTCCACCATCCGGCTTGATCATCTCTTTAGCAATATCAAGATAATCTTTCATACTAGCAGACCCATACCCATCATCCCATAACACTTCCAACCCTGTAGAATCAACTTCCTTACCCCTCTTTTTCCCTTCACCAATGCTTCCTACATGCCCATTTCCTCCAGCAATTGAAGACCCAATTTTCTCAGTTTCCTTGATAACAGAATCACCCTTAACACTAACACTATCTGAGTGCAAGACTGTTGAATTCTCACCACCTAAATTACATGCAACCCTCCCTCCAAACCCAGGTCTATGCCCTAAATTTTTGGGGAAACTAGGAAATACCCTGAAAGCAAGTATTGATGCCATGGTTCATTCAATTACCCAACTACTAAAACAATATAGAATTACTGCATAAACTGCTTATCAAAAGCCAGTAATAGCACCAAAGTTCTCTGAACCACCCCAACTGAAAAGGGACTACCCTTCAAACTTGGAACTCTTAAAATCTTACAAAATAACACTATGAATGTAGCATTTACTCATAATTCAGAGGAAACCCATTAACAGAAAATGACATATAATTCAACAGATAGTGTGGTGGGCCCCACAAAACCACAAATATAAAAGGAAAAATTGATAATTTGACCAGAAAGAATTGATCTTTATTAGAAGAGTAAGACAAAAGAAGGAAATTGATTACCTAAAATTGGGTTGTGGTAATGAAGATGGAGACATGGCTGTAGGATGGCCTGAAAGAGTGATACTTCTCTTCCACTGAAATTGTCAGGTCATTGTGGCTTTTGCAACTTCTGTTGTAACGTCATTGCTCGCCCACATGTACCTTCCTTGTTTTTTCAACTATAGTCTACCAACAATATACGTTTGCGTCTTTGCCCAATCAAAAGTAGTCTTCTTTTCTCCCTATCTAAACAAGGGTTAATTACAGAATTAATTCTCTCGAACCCACGTCGACGGTATAGGAAGATATTTATCATGGATGTTTCTAAGGATCAAGTATAATTTGATCACTATTCACCATTTCTAATTATTATGGTGTATATTGTGCCACATAGGATAAACAAGTAGTATGATTGGGGGCATAGATGTGTGTAATGTTAATGTTTCCCTCTAGTCCGTCAAACCTTCTCATAAGAGGAATGAGGAGATGAAGGAATGATTAGTCCCTCCTTCCTCCAAGGCTCCAAGTGATGGGGGTTCAATTTCTCACAAACCCCATTCCTGTGATAGGGTGAGTGGCTCTCCTCGTAATTTACCCGAACCAAAAAAATCCCTTCTCATCAATAATAAAAAATTGATTTTTTTTTATTTTACATTGGACAAGTTGCAAAGAAAATATTCCAAAAAAAGAAAAAGGCAAACTAATTAATAAATAAAATTATTATGCATCTTCCATTAAATATATATATATATATATATATATATATAAAAGCTCAAAGCCGACCAAATTACAAATTAGGGGCCAACCAACCAACTATACTAGGTGGTAAATGGGTTGTTCAATCCTGATTAATTCACACCAAGTCAAATACTCAAATATGGCTAAGGAGGCTTCCGAATAGAGCCAACTCGGTAATGAGCCAAATATAGTAAGAAGGGTTTAAGTACGAATCAAATACTTCGTATGAGTCAACCTCAAATTGTTCATAAGTTTTGGCTCATGCCCATCCGTAAATGGGGTTCAAGCATATTGTGGTTGATGCATACTTATGAATTGAAGTTTGGACCATATATACAAAATGTTATAATTTACATATTGCCACTCATTTCATCCGATTTCTAACATGTTAAAAAGTTTTTGGTTCACTCAATTAAATTAAACTTTTATACTCTCACTGAAATCCCGAATCATATGCACCAAGCAAAAAGCTTAATTACAGAGATTATAATCCAATGAAAATTGTTGGTACCACACAAATGTGGACCGAAACATCAAAAAAAATGTACATGGAAGATGAACAAAAGCTTAAGTTAATAAACATATAACAATTAACTGTGCAGACAAATGGACACTGATTTATTTCCAGGACATGTCCTTCCGTAAAACAGATAGCTTTTCTTCACATCTATCTCCTATGACTGAAACTTCATAAGTTACAAATCTACAAGGCTTTTGACATCAAATTCCTGATTCGATTCCTCTAGAAATTCACAGCTCTAGTGCGTTGGCTCTCTACATGAACAGAACTTCTTCAATTTCGCATGCACTCTCCACAATTAAGAGTTGCAGGATTCACAAAATCTCATATCTCAAACATATGAGCTTCAGATACTGCAACATTTCTGACAAATGGAAATGTTGATCAGGAACTTTTCAGAAACTTCCAAGAATGCTTCTAAAATCAGCAATCAATTTCCTTTGCCGATATACAATGAAGCAATCGATATATCCCAACAATATAAGGAACCCATGAGATATCAACCTATCAGCTAGCTCCATTGCAACCCACTAAATCAGAAAGTTAACCTGCATGTAACATAACAAATGACGGGAAAGTCAAGCAGACAGTAGCCAATCGCAAGCATATGAATACTTGTGAAGGGAAAGTCTCAGTTAATCTTTTCTACTCCCATTCAGGGCATCCACAATGTTTGTCCAAGTTGAATTTTAATAAAGATTAGGAAAGTGATAAAGAACCAATAGAATAGATTTCAGTGAAGCACACCAAACACATCAAGGGAAAAATAGAAAGTTAAAGCAATCAAATTGTAGAATTTGTGGACATTTATTTTTTTTCGATGTAAGACAAAAAAAAAAAGTTGAGAATAACAAAAGCAAAAGACAGTTCCTCAGAAAATTTGTTCAGGCCTAATCAGGAAGCAGCCGCCTACGATCATTCATTCTCTCCATTCTACATTAAGGTAACTATTAACTAACACACAAACATGTTTTAAAATGACCTCATCATAAATCACAAGAAAATTGGAATCTGCTACAACTACAAGCGCTACTGCGTTAAACTTGAAGCAGCAACAGCATACAGGCGAGAATCACACAACACCAACTATGACAACTAACAATATATTTGTAGCTGAATCAAGGGAGGCAAATCTTCTGAAAATACACACCTGGGCTGGCTAATGGGTAAAGTCACCTTCCCTGCATTACACGATAATTAAGTACTAGATCATCAGATTTTTTCCAGACATAAGCTCGTACAGTCGCCAAACTCATTTCAGGAGATAACACCTGAAAATTACACACAGGATAAAAAAGTGATTAGATTAAATAGCAAATCAGGTTTTGCCAAACGCTTCTAGATCTGAGATATAGTGGTTGGGAAAATCTCTCTTTCTCTCTCTCTTGCAGATCTAAGGTCTTTGTTACAAACCCTAGATCTGAAAGATCTCCAATACTATTCCAATACCCAACTCGACACTTACTCCTAGGTGTGTCAAGTCAACACACAACACCTGCCACAGTAGATGGCGAAGTAAAATAGCACAAGAGTATACCCCTACAGGTTCTTTTCCTTGCATCAAAATAAGAGTTCAATTGATCAAAGAAACAGGTTAAATTTAAGACAGTAATGTAGAGCTACAATTTACTTCAGTTGTAACATACCTGATCATTGCACAAGATTTCAATTGCAGGCTTTATTCGCTGCCAAGGTCTCAACCCCGAGCGGAGAGACCCATCTACTACATTTGTTGAATGCTGCAAGGGCCCTCCAACCGGAGCAAATGTAGCATCCCCAGTCACACCTCCCTCCATTGACTTGTCAAGGACCATCTTTTCAACGACATAATTGATAACCTACAAAATAAAATTGACAAAAACAGATCCATATCAGACAGATTGCTTGACCTTCCAGAAAACTCATTCAGCAAACCATATCCTGGTACATGTTAAATATGGAAAGACAAAAATAAACGAGGCTGGTGGATCAACTGTTTCCTTGGACAAATAGGGAATCTTCTAAGATATACACAGAAAATGGGAATATACTGTCTATAATAAGACTACCGACTATCGAACCCTGCTGTAGGCAAGGGTATGGTATGGTCAAGAAGTTCATTGCCTATCTCTCCGGCACATAAAGCCCATAACCACCACAGGCCACAGCTGGCCTTGATTTAAAGGTGAGAATCTAAAGAGTTAAAGAGATTGCACAAGCGCATGATAAACAATGGAAATGTTACTTCTCTCTGTTGGAAATGTTCATTAATGGAAATTTTCTTATAAACCTATGAGAGAATATAAGGTAAATTATAGAGTTGTAGAATAGCTAATAAAATGGTTTTAGAGATCCAGAAACGGATTAGAAAAGGGTAGGCGATGGAAAAACAAAAAGTGGTTTCTCGAGGTCTAAATACAAGTTAAGGCATTCATACCATGGTAGATCGATGAAGTGTCAAAAAGAAAGCGTTGGAGGGAAAAAACGCTTGTTCTCCTCTTTGAGAGGAAGAGGGAAGAAACACTTAAAACAATCCAGAAGAGAAAAAATGTTTCTTCTATCATAATAGAATAAAAGTAGCAAAACTAAAGTTGAGCACCTCAATTAAGAATACATGATTCACATTCTATTTTACAATTCAAAGTATTCCCTTCCAAAACAAGGCAAAAAGAATCTTGCTCCACCAATAATATTTAATTTAGTGATAAATTTAAGAAGCCCAGATAAATTTCTTAAATCTCAGAATTCATCTAATAATCTAATGTTAGTATCAACACTTCACAAGTGATTACATTCCTTTACACAGAATTTGTAAGGCAAAAGTTACTATTGTTAGTGGAATAAAAAAAAGTCAGCAGAAAGCCAGAAACTAATCTTACTAATAGGCCTACCACTAAATATAACACATATATAATATCATAACACGCACTGCATGCTACAATTGCAATAAAGGTCTTGACTAAAGAAGCTGTAACACTGACCTTATGTATTCTTAAAATTCGAGGAGCACTCAACTTCCCTTGGGTCAATATTTGGATAGTAGAGCCTTCATATGGATGCAAGTAAAAGCTACACCTGTAGACATATAGCCAAATGTATCACCATCTCTCCATAAGTAAGCTCAAATGGAACCATTTAGCAGCTAAATACTCCAAAGTGCACTTTGACTAACTCAGACAAGTAAGCCAACAGCAAAAGCCATAGAACCAAGAAAAAAGTGGTCTTCTAGGCTTCTAGCTAAAGTAAATATGGTTTCATAAATAGACATCTCTTTGTGATGCTATATAGGAAATCTAATCTCATTTAAATGAACAAATCAAAGGGACAGCAATAAAGTGTACTGCAAATAGAACAAATATATCAAATAACCTCTCCACCATAATATAAGTGCTTAATATGATGTTTTGTGAGATACAATTATAAATTAATGATTAACCACTTCCATCTTAAAAAAAAACAAAGAAAGAAAGAAAGAAAACAAAATTTCTTGAATCATCCCTCCAACAGATTTCCAAAATTATACACCATGTCACCATCTAGGAAGGCCAATTGTAGTTCATATTTTCTCACTATCCTATTCTTAGTCTCTTCATTATAATACAAATTACTAGGGTTGGAAAAACCTATCAAAGCAGATGAGCTTAATAAGAATGGATCAAATAATCTCTGTGATTATGTGATTACAATTCATTTAATAGATTGATCAAGCTGAAGTCAAACTGATAAAAGAGAAAGCCAAAGTAACCAGAGTTCTGATGCATATAAGTTGTAATAGGTAAATCACCAAAAAGCTTAAGCCTTAAAGTAATAATTCAGCTGTCACTACATGCAGTAATAAGCAAAAAGGTAGCAGGAATTTACTTGTTATTCTCTCTGGGAGGTAGTCGATTGTTCAAAACACAATCCATAACCCACCAGGGAAGATCCTTTTCATCTTCAGTGCCATCCAAATCAGTTATCTTTTTCCTCCATACACCCCCTTGAGATCCCTCAGTAATAATGGATGGAGGATAAACAGCAGAAAACTCAAATGGAGGATATATCATTGAATCATTTTCTGCACTACCATCAACCTCAATCCGTGAATGGGTCATACTTCTGGCAGAGATATCTTTCACTGATTGAACTTCACCATTTGCTGACGACTGAGATCCCAATCTTTGTTTTCTTTTTGCCAGCCAATGAGCTAACAGGCCCTTAAGTGTTTCTCGAGCAAGGTTGACCTGAAAAATGCCAAAATTCAATTCTCAGTACTCAGCACCAATGACATACGGTGAACCTATTTTAATAAGTGAGTGCCATATATTTCTTTCATGAAACAGCTGATTATTCATCCCTCAAATGAGCAGTGTTCATATCAGTAAATAATGCTTTCCAACGCGCAACATCAATCCCCCAATGCTTTTAAAAAAGCTGCCTCTAAGAAAAATAAAAGGCTTTGAACCTACACAATCTAACCCCTGTGAGAACATAAAGGATCTACTATCTACCCTGTTGCCATTGTTAGAACAGCAATTAAGTGCTCAGAGTAGCTATAATCGACTAAAGCATCACAAAATATGTGAAATGTAATTGGCTGTAACAGTCATTGGCCCAATAATAGCCACTACATACAGTGTTTTCAAACTGTTCCTCATAAGCCACAACATAGCATTGACTGAATCACAGCAACATCTATTACAGGATGTAAATTAGCAGAGCAACTCTTACAAGCCATTACTATTGTCACTATGCAACAATTGGGAAAAACCTTGACTTGTTTCTTTCAGAATATTTATCTCATTTAATTCCTACACAATATACCCACAAAAAAATAGTAATGAAAGATGAAAGGAAGATAATAATAAACCAGAAACGAGTCAAATAAGAACTATATTATTTGTTTGCAGTTACTTGAATAATGAGTCATTTGGAAATTATAATCCTCCAACACCCTGTGAATTCCATGACTTGCTCCGTTTTCTTTTAGTTGCAACGTTTTGACTTTCAAGCGTAACGTTTTGAAAGCTTGCCATAATATATAATAGCATATAATACAGACAGATCAATTATGGAAAACAGAAGTGTGGCTGTACCTTATCATCCTCGGGTTTCCCAGCAATTTGTAGATCAGCAGAATACATCTCTGCTGAAAAGCATTGTGGTGTATCCAAATGAATCGACAAACTACCAAGCCTGGTATCCACAGTAAACCATGCAGGAATGCTCACCTAAGGAACCAAAAAACATTACATTTGGAGAGAAGTAAGCACAAATGGAATAAGGATCTAGTGTAACATTTGATTTCTTACCATTTCAAATAGCTCCTTCTTTTTCTCGTCAAAAGATACCTGAATTAATAATCAACCAAAAATAAAGTATAGAACAGTTAATAATCCAAGAATGATAAAAAAAATAAAATAAAAAAATTAAAAAAAAAATTTTAAAAAAAAAGAAAAGAAAAGAAGAAAGAAAGAAAGAAAGAAAGACAGCATTGACCATAGCTCTCAACTAATTATGTTCATCGCTCAAACAAAAAAAAAGGAAGAACCCAGGTAACTCAAAAGGCACATCAAAGTATCACAGATAACATAATTAAAATTAACTCGCATAACCTCGCCATAATCTTCAATCACAGTGCCCCTTGTGATCTCCCATAACTTCACAGAGCCGGCTGTATCCTGCCATTAAGACAGATGGATATTTCCCTTACTCTCTGAGGCATAATTTATTGAGTAATTGAGT
Source organism: Chenopodium album (assembly GCF_948465745.1). NCBI lineage: Eukaryota > Viridiplantae > Streptophyta > Magnoliopsida > Caryophyllales > Amaranthaceae > Chenopodium > Chenopodium album. The sequence continues at coordinate 9,233,488 of NC_137855.1, forward strand.
AAATGCCTATCTCAAGATAAGAGGGTATGATTACACATTTATATACCTTGGTAAGCACATGCCTACGATTATTTAATATCTCATGTTGCACAATTGCTGGAACTCCAGGTACCTTAAGTGTTGGTTCCCGATATACTGGGATCTGACATATATAAGCAGTGAGATAAGTAAAAGAGGCCACTACAGAAAGAGGATCAAAAGCATATTGATTAGGAAAAAAAAGCATTTTACCCTTCATAAAGTTTATACCTAAAAAATTACTTTCTATGATATAATAAAAATTAATAATGGATTATAGTTACCTCAAATAAAGTTCAAAGTTACCCCAAATTGTTTCAAAGTCACCCTACAATTGTGCGATGTACAGTAATATTTTTGTACATTTTGTGTACCAAAAGTTATAGTATGTTCAAAGTTCAAACACCTCTAAGATATCAAGTTGAAAAACATGACCAAATCCATAAGCAGAGAAGCTAGAGTGAACAAAAATTATCCCTAATGAATTTGCTGTTGATTAGGTCAACCTCAAATGACCAGCTAACACAAATGATAATCTACCACAGGTTAGCATATTATAGATGTTGAGGATGAACTATTCTTAATCATTATAATTAATCATAACTCAGAAAGGCAGAAACTCAAACTATCAATCAGCTTTAATTACTGATTCATACTTTCAAGATTACCTAAACAACCTAAGTAAAATGGCGTGAATTTGGTTCAGCTCATAATAATCTCTGTCCTTCTAGCCTCGGGCATACCCAGTCAATCAAGACCCATTAATAAACATTTTCACATGGACTAGAACACATTATTCTAGCTAGTGATAATAGAGTTAAAAGGCTTCATAAACATGTGTTTATAATAATATATGATATGAGAAATGAAGACAAGTACAAAAAGCATACAGGTGTAGATCCTTCAAGGGAGGCCCTCGCTCTTGAAAATGACAAGTTTCCAGCCAAGAAGGAGCCTCCTCGTTGGAACATTTTCTGAGGATTGTGCCCTTCTGCAGGCCACCTATGAACCGAAGAATCTGTACTTGCGACCCATATGCTTTCATCATCAAGCGCCAATTGCAAAATTGGGTATTCTTCTGAACAAAGCAAAATGCTTTCTCTAGAGGACAAATCGGTCAAATATAACTGTAAACAGAAACCCCATCAAAAATATGAGAAGACTGCCTAACAAAGAATAGGTAGAGATAGCCAAAGCCATGCCAGTCGGCATGGTTAGCAAATACTCACAGATTGGTCTCTTCCACCACTGTAGACATGGGTAAATGATGCTGTGCTGGCAAGAGCCCAGACAGAATCCGTATGAACAGCATATGAATGGACACAACGCTGCTGACCAAGATCCCATAGTCTTTGAACATGGACAATGAGTGATCAACAAAAACTAGGAAATAATAATTTAAGAAAGAATTTCTAAATAGTAAATAACATCTTTGATTCACAACTAAAGGCATAGGCATACTGCAAAATTTTTGAAGAACAAAGTTTTAATTTAGCTGCTAAAACCATATGAAAGGAAGAAGGCATATAAAGGGGCATAGTAACATAGTATCAGTGACAAACTTAATATAATTGGGTAAGAGACATTCCACCTACTACAATTGGCGGATTTATTTTTAAAGTACCAGAGATTTTTAGAATGTCATATTTTTCTAAAATCTATTAAATAGTTTCTTATTTAATTGCATACTAATTTAGGTTTTCTACAAATTTCAAAATTCCTTGGATATTGGATACCCCATATATTGCTCCAAAATTAAGACTAAGTTTCTGTTCAACTTAACTTTAGTTCAGTCAATTCAATTCGATTCAGTTCAGCTCCAATCAGTTCAGTTAAGTTCAGTTCCTAATTTCCTTCTCTCACAAACAATTCATTTCAACTCTATTTAGTCCAGTTCACTTCAACCCCAATCAGTTCACTTCAATTGTTTTCAGTAAATCGGAACAGGCCTTAAGTATAAAAAAAATAATAATAATAACTCTCAACTTTCACAATTTATCTGTTTTTTAGATACCCCAATTCCCAAAAGTTCAAATTAATTTCCATTTTGGCGTGTTTCAGAAAATTCAGCCCACTTAAATTTTAATCCATTTTTGACAAACCCCTTTTAATACCTCCTTAGTCCTTACCCCTCTTACCCACACTTTTTGCACATTGCCACACACTCTCTTTATCCACCTTTTTCCTACAACCACCTACCTTTACTACATTTAACTTTATCCACCTTTTTCTTACACCCACTCACCTACTTCAAATTTTCCTATAAACAAGAATATACGCGATATAGTCACACTTATAGAAACAAACGGAGTATTTAAATAAAAAGTTGGATAGTAGGGCATGACAAAGTACAATATGCCTCTAAGACATGCAAGACCTGTAATCAACAAATTATGATGGATAGCTAATACTGATGTTGAAGCCCTTTTGAGTCCAAAAATACAGACCATCTCCCCCCCCCCCCCCCTTCCAACAGAGAGAGAGAGAGAGAGAATATTTCAAGCATACACCCATTCTAGTCACTAGTCTTATTAAAATTGAGTTTTTAACTAATGAGGGATGCAACAGTTGGGTGGTATAGTGGTAATGGGGAAGGTATGACAATGTAATGGACTAATGGTAGTGGTGGGCAGAAAAATTTAAGGAGAGAGGTTATGAGATCATCGAAGTGACCAATTACCGATTTCAGTTTCCCTTGAACCGCTATAAGCTACTTTTAGGGGCAAGAGCTATCTAAGGTGCGTCATAGTAGTCCTGGCATTCTTGCTAGGGCCACTAAAGAACATGGATCCAATATTGGGGAAATAGTCTTGACATCTTAGCTGCCGCAATTTAAGTACATTAAAGAATTTAAAATAACACTTGCACGGTTATATACACAAGCAAATTGGAAAAACACATAGCAGAGAAGCATACCTGATCATAGAATCAGAAGAACCCGACAAACAATACCTGCATAAAGAAAGGAATATATCAATATAAGCTTGGAAAAGGGAAAGATGTCATTCCTTAATGGAAAAGGAAATGACGCCATCCCCTATTGAATTTTTTTGTTAATTACCACATATTTAACAAGTGATTGTGACTTACAGGCTTACAGCCTGTTCAAGAAAAGGGGTGAATGCCACCTTTCAAACAATACACATCAAAAGTACTACCTTTAGCCAGATTGAGGTGATTCAAATCAAGGCTAAACTTGACCACCAAGGTTTCGAGATTGATGATATGAATAGACATCAACATTGATGCTATATCAGATTAAACCATGAATGAAAACATTCAACTCCAGCTAAAGGTAGCATTATTAATGTAAATGATTTATAAAGACAGTAAGTGATAGAAGTGCCTGAATAAAATGTAGTAAGTGACCAACTTTTATATCCAAATTAAAGGCATCTCAAAATTAAAACGAGAAAATAGTATTCAAATGTCTTTTATGGCTACAGTTTAGGTTTAATACAGCACATTTTTGGCAAAGATTTATTTGGTTAAACAGTAGGAGACTAGGAGTGTAAGGCATGAGACTTTCTATATTCAATTATCATCACAATAGGCACCAGTCACTACCTAGTGTCCTAGTGAAAACAGCAATTAGTTTTGAACCCAATACAAGCTGTACAGCTTTTAGGGAATTGGAGTATTAAAGCAAACTTATAACCAGAAAAGACAAAAGTTGTTTTATGTAGGCTTCTGTGAAGATACAATCTGAGACTTCAAATTTCACTATAAGATGGTCTAGCAACATCACCACAGAATTAGAAAAAAAACAAGAGCCGCTCAAAACCTAACACCTTTTCTCCAGCGGAGTCCAGCCATACAAAGGTTTTAAATAGAAACCTGAACTCTCGACTCATAGATTTCATCAAGGTCCCCATAAATAAACATGAACATTATAAAAGCTCTCAACGACACCAGAAAGTGAAAATTATTGCAGAGAGCAAAATATGTTATTCCAGAAATGTCAAGCTGACGCATGCTTACAGCTTCAGAGGACATTCACACAAAATGCATAATTAAAAAGAAGCATGAAAAGTATTACCACCAGGTTAAATTTAAGTGACTTAGTGAATAAAGCAGCGAGACACTTCCCAAAATAGCTGTTTAAGACTTCCCCAAACAACATTGAGATGAGAAATATGCATTAACATCCAAAATTAAACGCTGATAGAAGGGAGGAAATGGTCTCGTTTCTTATTGACGGGGGAAATTTAAAAGGCGAGGCATCTTAAAATTGGGATAAAAATGAACAGTTCCTACAGCTAAAGTCCGTCAGATTAGAAGCCAAGCAAATTAAAATGTTGTTAAGATGTCAAGCAAAGCATACTGAAAATGCAACATCTTAATATATGGGACAATCCATAACTTCTCATTGCAATCAATCAACCTTCTTTCAACAATGAGTCATGACCCAGAATGAATCAGGCGTATAATGCATTCACAAATCACAACTACAAGCAAAAGTGAAATATCTATGGCAAAAATACAGCTCCCAATCAACAGACCTGCCCGTAGAATCCAAGAGCAAAGCCCTGACATTATCCGTGTGTCCCCTCAGCTTCATGGTCTTTGAACCAGATCTTGGGTCCCAAACCCGCACCACCTAGTACAAAAATAGAGTATTAAAAGAGAATGTGATAAATTAATACCTAAATAGAATAGCACAGGAAAAATTAGAGTGCAGCATGTTCATACAAACAAAGCTTCCAACATGACTACTTATCAATAGTCAAACAAGAGCAAAAAAATTTTAAAACAGGTTCTTTCAAGACTTAAAGCGGGTAATTACTTCGCCATATACAATTCTTCTATCCTTTTTACTCCTAGTTTAAGAGAAGTAGTAAAGTGATCCTCATTATGCTTGATAAGAGAGGCATGTAATGAGTGAACTAACATAAGCATCAGTTTACCTTTTCAGTTCCACCAGAAACAAGTATGGTCCCACTATCGTTCATCGCTAATGCGTACACCGACTCCTTATGGCCTTTGGCAGCAGTAGGAATGTACCCATGATTTGGAGTAGAATGCAATGAATTACTGGAATTGATAGTACGTAAACTTGTAATTGGTAGATTACTCGCGCCACCACTTATTCCATTCGAAGCTTCTTCCTCTGTACTGTCATTTGACTTAGAAACTGGAGCAAGAGCAGCTTCGATATCCCAAACAAAAACCTCCCCACCGAGGCCACCAGAGGAAACAATATTGCTCTAAAAAGCATGAACACTACTAGAGAATCAGAAAATGATAACCTTAAAATACGAAATAATAATGCCAAAATCGCAAACGAGATTACACATCATTGATTATTAATGAAACCTAGGATATTAAAAGAAAAGCATCAAGCAATCCAGCGTTAAGTAAACTCCAAAAAATAGAAGATGATATTACATTTTTTCCTGCTGCAGCAAGACAGGTAACATAGTCTGAGTGCTGACGCAAAGTCTTTGTGCATACACCATTGGACATGCAATTCCATGTCTGCAAGCACAAAATTAAATTTCAAAACACAAACCTCATCTCAAGAAGGGATAACCAAAACATATAATAAAAGAAAGAGAAGTTTGTTAAGTATGCCTAACCTTAAGTGCGGTGTCAGAAGAACAGGACACAAGAGTATGATCACCAACAAGGACAGCATCATTTACCTGCAAACATCAGAATTAGATACTTGTGGAAGCCCAAGATATGTAGGAAAATAACTATAAAAAACCATAACCAAGGGAGGATGAAATGAGAACACCACAATCCTAATTCTTTGCATTTCTACTTTTCAAGTATGACACATTTTAAAGTATTTTGCATAATAACAGTGTAGAGAAACTCCAAGATAAAACATGAACATATAATGAATCAGAGATGAGGTACCAACAGATCCTTGCGAACAAAAAGAAATTTATTATCTAACAAGACAGGTTAGAGAAATTACCCAATCCACATGAGATTCAAAAGTAGCAGAGCAGGTAGCTGCTTGGCCTGCTTCTTCATCAATAGCCCATCTCTTCAATGTTCCATCACGACTACCAGTAAACAGGTGCTCACTCCTACAAGAGCCATTTGACTTCAACACAGCCAAGCAATTTACTCCAGCAGAATGCTGAAAGGCAACAAGAAATGGAACACAATTAGAATGATAAAATACAATAAGCCTAAAAATTCACAGGGTTTTAAGAAATGAAAAGCATGAGCAGGACATATCACAGCGGAAAAGCCATATCATGAACATTAAAATAGACTACATTGAAGGGAAAAATAACATACAGGTGACAGACAACCTAAGTCCATATAAATTCAAGCAAAAAGAATAAATGATATCCAATCACATATTGCTTGTGAAAGGTATAAGAACAGTAAAGCCCCACATAGATGAACAAAAAAAAAGGTCCTTTCAGCAATGATGTCAGATAGTCATAAAATTTTGGTAGCTCTATCTCAATCAAATCATTCATAAAAGGGTGAACAATGTTCTATTCAGCATTTTTATCCAAGAGGGAGATATGGGGTTCATTAATGGCTTCTAAATAGGCAGGGAGGAGGGCAGGCCCGGCCCTAAGGCACCTAGCCGATGCAGGCTGAGCGGTGGCATAGGGCCCAAATTTGTCTGGAAAGGCTCAGGCTAATAATCTTTATAAAGTATTTTCTAGCGCATAAATATAGATAGATAAGCTTTGGTTCAGTAATTTGAAGAGACCATTCACTTAGAGAAGGTCCAAGGTCTTGAGATCAATTCCCAAGCCAACCTATTTTAAGATTTTTTTATCCCCGTTTTGCTTTGTTATTTTAAATTTTAGATTATAAGGCCATTAATCAGTTTGTATTTTAAAATACAAAATCAAAAAGCTATCAATGTTATTGTTTTGAAGCAAAAACGCTATTAATTGAGTACTACTCTCTTAAAAATAACTGAAACTCTACAAAGTGCTACCTTTTGGTTTTTCCTATAACTCAATGATATGTTAACTTTACCTAATACATAGTAGCTACTATCCAAAATTATTGCATTTATATGAGGTTCATATTTAATTAGATAAAATATATTTATAAATCACTAGCTTAGTTTATCTACCATTTCACGCCTAGTTTTATTTCAACTGCACAGAGCCTCCATAATCATTGGGACGACCCTGGAGGAGGGGAGCATCTCTCATTTAGGCAATGATAGCGTCCTTTTATATTAGAGGCTTAAGAAACATTCAGAAAAGACTCAACTCTAGAGAAGACAATGAATCCACATTTAAAACATGCATGGCAGAAGATGAATTGCCAGCATAATCCTAAAAATGTAAAGACCTACTCTGTCTGAGTTAATGTTTCAATAAGTTGGCATTGCTACTGAGACAGTTGATGGTAAAAATTTGCACCACGACTGATGGTGAGGCAGAGGAGAGATGGTAATCAGGGTTAAAATTTCTTTTTATTTCTAACTAGTTCAAACAAAACCATTTCTATTTAATATCACCTTTAACATCATCAAATTCTAAAGTTGGTTTGATGGTAGATGTTTAAGGATTACAGCCAAAAGGTTGTCAGGTTGAGTAATCTTCTATGTATAATTGTATATGAACATGTATAGATGTATTCATATCAGGTGGCATCTTACGTGAAACATGGGCAAGTATTTAATAGTTGGAGAGAGCCACGTGGCAAATTGAATTAATGAGCAACACCTTTTAGTATAATGCTATGGATTCAACAAAGGAACTCATACTTATAAGCATTCCACTATTTTGGGCAACAGATTTTAGAATGTAACTAGTATAAGAGTAAACAAACAGACAATGAAACAATATCAAATCTATGACCAATACAAGTAAGCTGCACGAGAATAACAAGGGACAAATAGAAAAATTCGATGAAATTTAAACCTTGTGTAAAGTCACAGTGATGTACGCACCTTTGTGTCATCAGAAGCATTGAGGACATATGTCAATCTCTTCTCCTTACGAGGACGATTTGAACCAGACGTATTTCCTGCACTACCAACTCGATGCATCGCAAGACCCTAAGCAATATTTTGCAGTTATGAGCTAGAATATATATCTCATGAACAAAACTGTCTTGTATTGGTCAAAGCTTATCAAACTCTCGATTAAGAAATAAAAGTCATGGATAAGTTCATACCCTTGGTCTAACCTATATCAAAATAGTTATATGAAAGCACATTGCCAATACCCAGCCCCTCCCCCACCCCCCACGACAGAATTAGAACACAAATTACAATGAACAATATCCAATGAATTTATCAAAAACCAGCTCTTCAACCTACATTACTTACTCCAAATTTCCCATCTTATGGATTGCATTCTCTACATCTAATTCCAAGAAACTAAGATGCAAACTTGTCGCAAGTTCGGCTCTAAGGCAAGCAAAGTTTCACTTACTGACATAGGCCAAACTCCATAGCAACAAAAAGTCAATCAAGGCCATCACCATCTAATTCAACTTTCTATGGTACTAAACTAATAGAACCCAAACCAATTGCAAAATAGTAACCTTCTACAATGATGAACAAAAGCCAAGTTTTATTTTTTCCCATACTTGAAGAAAATAACTTTTATATGGTAATCGAAGAAAACGACTTTATTATATAATTCCATTGGGAATGAATTTAATTCAGCGTGCTAAAGGAAAACAACTTTATCCTACAATTGTATCAGGGCTGAATTGATCAAATCAAAAAGCAGGCCTGTCCCTGAGCGAGGCGGGGCGGCCGCCATGTGCCCAGGAATAAAAGGTTAATTGTTCATAGTTTCTTCCTGACATTAAAGGGTTATACAAATAAAAACCTGCAACAAATTAGCAATCAAATTCGACTCAATTATCAAACTAGGCTCAAAAAAATTACGTTGAATTCTTCTCGCTTTAGAATATGAATTGGATGATTCAATCAACGCAATAGCTCGTTATGATCTTTCATAAACTAAGTTTTATCAACGAATAGTTCAATAATCAACCTTGGAAGAACCCTAAATTGACTATACTAACAATTAAATCAACGATTAACACTATATTGTGAAATTGATATTCGATGATTAAAAAAATAAAATATCTTACCTCAGAAGTGCTTCAATGGAGGAGAGAAAGCTCAGAAGCTGCTTCAATGGAGAAATTCAGAGTACGCTTCAATGGAGGAGAGAGAGAAGAGAAGGATGCAGCGATACAGCGCAAACGTGAAAAAGCTACAAACGAGGAAAAAGGAAAATCGAAAGAAAAATAATTAATGACACTCGTATAATGTCAACCGCATAGATGTCAAAAATTGACCCAACTCGATAAATAACTAGTACAAGTATATAGGGGTGTCCATTATTCGGATAAAAACCGAAATCCAATCCAATCCAAACCGAATTATCAATTCGGATCGGATCCGAACTTTAAATCGGATTGGATCGGATTGAGATTTTTTGGAAATTCGGATTTTCGGATTGGATCGGATTTACCCTAATTGGATCCAATCCAAACCGAAAACCGAATTGTAAAATTAAGCTTGTATAAATATGGATTTCTTTATTTTTTGAAGTTTAGTTCAAATACTTACTACTACAAAAAATAAATTAGGGAGACTTTGTATTAATTAATTAATGACTTGACGTTGAACTATTTATTTTACTCATTATTTTAAAGACTTTTATTTGTATTAAAGCTTTATTTTTATAATTGTATTAGGAGGTAAAAAATAATGCATTATAATTCGGATTTTCGGATCGGATCCAAATAACCGAATTTTAATTCGGATTGGATTGGATTGGATCAAGAGAGAAATTCGGATCGGATCGGATTGAAAAATTGAAAACCGAATTATATTCGGATTGGATCGGATTTGGACTAAATCCAAACCGAAAACCGAACGGACACCCCTACGAGTATATGTCAAAAATTGATCCAACTCGAAAAATTCTATTTCAAACTAAACTACTCCGTACACATGATATGAGAAACCTATAAGATCCAAACTTGTTCAGTGATCGACTCAAAGTAAAGGCAATTGTCAATTCAAAGTCGGCCTGAAATTGATTTCTAGTTTAGCTAGACTTGATAATTTAAAATCTAAGCACGATCCTTAGGCCCAACTCAAATTCGAGGGCTGCCTTGATAAGTTTATAAAAATTATCAAGGGGTAAATATATAATTGTATAGTAACATCAATTTTGCTCCCTTAACAGATAGAAAACGATATGGAGGAAAAATATACACTTTGTAAACTAAGGTAACAGTGGATAACAATACTAACTATGCATTTTTATTTTTTTTTATTATTTTATAATACAAAAGTTCTTTTTATTTTCATATTTGGCACTTGATAAGTTTAATTAGCGTTAGGAGTTAGGAATTTCCCCTCAAGCTCTACCTTAAATTAATTTGACCGATTTGATTTAATCAAACCATTTAATTTTTCGTCTTTTTAACCTGAAATATAACAAATAGAACCGCTTTTTGTTTCACACAACTTAAATTTGGTCCGACATATTTTTAACCCCACTTCTTTTAAGTTAAATTCATATTTTTGTTCTCCTTATTGAATTTATTATTGTTAGGTTAACATAATATATTTTCATCTGATTTTTCATATGTATCTCAATCAATTTTATGTAAATGTTTGTTATTCTAATTAGACATAATCACATACTCGTAATACAACTTTTTACTTTTACCTAAATTTTAATAATTTAAGTTTTTGTCCTTAAGTGATTTTATGTTTATGAAGTTGTAAGAAAATATTGACTATGATTTTTTAACATCATATATGCATTTAATTTCCTGTACTAAAGCGTTGGAATTCTTCAATTGTTAAATATGAAAATTTTAAATTAATAATGAATTTGTGTTCAAAAAAAAATTACTAATGAATCTCAAGTGGGTTGGAAAAAAAATACTTAGTTAGGCACCATTTTTCAATTGAAAAGGGAAAATGTTACACATAGTAATGTAAGCTACATATAAGAAGTTAAAAGTGAAAAAAAAAATTAAAAAAATAAATAAATTTATAACATTAATTCTACTTTACGCGTAATTTTGTCATATAATTCTAAATTAATACCAATAGGAAGGATATTAAATGTTTATTCTTAGCAAAGGGCTACCGCCGGCTACATGCCTACGTATAACATTACACTTAAAAATAATTCATCATGATTTCCAATTCTAATAAGCTTAACATTTGATCTTATAGAAGATTTTGTTTCTCTAACTTTTTTAATATGAAATAGATAAATAAATTTGGGATGTGTTGCAACTTTTTTTTAAATAAATTGATTCATAGATTAAAAGTCATACCTCATCTGACATATACAAAGATATTTATTAAATCTAATAAATACATGGCAATAGAATTAATTAAAACATCCTTTATCGTTGTTGCAAAGTACAATCTTCATACCCTCTTTCATATCGTTGCGAATTACAGCCTCCTTCAACAAGGGGGTCTATCAATTTGTTGTAGTCGTGAAGAAAATTTCCATCTGATTTATCAGATGGTAATTGAAAGATTAACCTCTCTTTCAATGTCGCACAAATCTTTACCTATATGAAACAACTTGTACCATACTAAACTCAAAAAACAAAAACAAAAGCAAAATTATTGAAACAAAGTCTACCATAGGGGCACTTACTACACTCAAACTAGAGGTGATCAAAAATCGGGTCGGGCTGGGCCTTAACACAATTTCTCATGCCCAAACCCACAAAAAAGTAGCGGGCTTGTCGGGCCAAATCGGGCTATGTGGCCTTTTCGAGCCTGGTTCGGGCTTTTAACTAAAAAAATCGTTTTTATGTTTGCCCAAACCCGCCCTATTTTCAGCCCGGAACCAATGTTGATCACCTCTAATTCAAACCCACTATAGGGAAACTTAGAACCTTCAAAGAGTGTTGTTTTATTGAATTTAATAACAAAAACATAAAGAAAATAAAGGAAAAGGGTTGGAAATAGCCAAATTCCTATAGAAATTTGGCTATTTCTGGTTTATGAAACACTTTTATCGAGAAGCCCTAGAGAGAAAATATAGAGAGGAGACGGCTAGGGGTTGTTTTGGGAGGTGTTGCAATTTAAAGTTATACAGTCTAATATTATTTTATTTATGTATAAGCAAGTTTTGTATTTTTAATATTCAGCTTGCCTAAGTTTTCGTTTTCATACGTTTTTTAAGTGATAAGAATCATAACAGAAAGTAGGATTAATTATATCTGTTCAAAATTAGTCGAATAAAGCTAGACTAGAATACAGCTATAACCATTAAAAAAACAATTATAATACTAATCCTAATTAAGAGATTTTTAGAAAAAAATTTGTTATCAATAAGAATGTGCAAAAGTATATTGTTATCAATTGGGATAACCCTTATTTTCATAAACAATTGCATACTGAATTTGTAAAGATTAAAAGATGATATATAGATTAAATTTACACGTCAGTCTTTGCTGTCTAGTATTATTTTTGTTATTAAAACAAGTGAAACACTTCATAAATATTTAGGAAAGATATCTACATTATCAGATTGTCGTGTAAAAATGGTCATTTTAGATATTATAGTGAACAATTTAGGAAACATATATAGAATATCAAGCAAAAAAAAAAAAATCTATTTTCTCATTTATTGTTTTCTACTTTCACACTAACATTGTTGATTGTAAAATAAAATCAATTTAAAACATTAATTTTTAGCTTTAATCCTAGGCCTATAAATACCTGACCTTCATTGTTTCAATATGGTCCCTAATTTAATTTCCAATCTCCTAATAAAAAAGAATTGAATCCAACAATGTCAAAGGCAATTACTCAAAAATCCATCAAGAAAGTTATTAGCGATGTCGTCAAAGAAATAGATATACTATCTACTCTCTATGGGTTACATTTTTTAATGGTCTTCTTTGATACAGAAAATGACATAGAGAAAATGGAGAAAATTAAGAAAATTTATAGATTGGCAGAAGCTGAATTGATGAAAAAAAAGCTTAAGAAGCTTCAAAAAAAAAGTCTTTGGAAGAAAATGAGTGTTCAATGCATTTCATTTATGCAGGGGAGAAAGAAATTCAAGGATATTTCCAGAAAGAGACGTTTGATCTTCATGCCTTAGATGATAAGGGAAAAAAAATTTGGGGAAACCCAAGCCAAATTTAAGCAAAAAAAAATATATATTTATAGAGAATGGCTTTCCTTTATTGTTTTGTATGGTAATACTCATTTCAATGGGAAACATGAGAATTAAATTGGCCTTGTTTTTTTCTTTGGATATCCTATATTCTAATTTTACAACTTTGATTCTGTTTGATCTTTATGCTTCATATGTTCTGATCAATCTAATATAAATATTTAAAGGGGAGTTTTTTCCCGAGTTTATAGAGAGCCACGTAGGTTCTAATTTTCTCAGCGCGTCATGTAGATTATGAATCTTAGTAGTAGCCAATTAAATAAGAGATTATTAATTTCTTTTAGAATTAAATAATTCAAATGTCACGTAAGCAAAATTGGCGAATGAGATTTTTAAGTTTAACTTAATTAAATATTATTTTTTAATAATACGAATTTTATCTAAATATGTAAAAAATTTTAGCTCATAAATAAATAAAATAAAAAAAAACATTAAAAAAATCAAACAAACCGTGCATCGCACGAGTTTCATCTACTTATGTTAATTTTTGTATTTAACTCAACGCCGCAACTCTCATAGCAATTTCTTTGATCTATTTAAATTTCCAAAAAGTTAAAGATACATTCGCTATATATTTCATAACAACATCAATATAAGAAGCCGTATGGGCTAAACAAACATAATGGTTAGTTGAGAAGTAAATTTATATTTACTCCGTTTTTTTTACCACGTGTGTCAACGATTAATAAAACTCTAATTCTCAATAAATTAAAAAATTTATACAAGGAAAATATGCATTGAGACGATTCAAACAAAATTCCACATGACAACAGTATATTTTATCTTAATTATATAATTACAAATCAATTAAAGTAGATCGAGTTGTATTAGTATCAAAAGCTGAAATGTGTCATCTGAGGAACTTTTTACCTCATCTGCTTAATTTGACTACTTTTTATGTTTCTGAATAATTAATACAGTCAAATTTGGCACACATGCCAACGTACTAGTTTGACTTTAGATTTATCATATACATGATTAATTATTACTCCCTTCGTCCCTTCATTACGTGCTCGTTTGGGTTTTTCACGGGAATCAGGAAAATTGGGGATTCCTTAAATCCTATGAATGGAAGTACATTGTGCATATGGGGTTGAAGAGAGAGAAAAATTGAAAATGAAAATGAAAAAGTGGCTGAAAATTTATGATAAAATGAGAGAGAAAAAAAAAAGTGTGTTTGGAAATTATTGCCAATTAAGGCATCAATAATACAGATTGAACGCCAACTCAGCATAAAAATAAGGAAGATAGGAGCAATTAATTAAGTTTTATGAGCGTAATACCGTCAAAAAGTACAACCTTTAAATAGAAAGATTCTCGATTAGGTAGAAAATTTTGGGCTCCTATAAAAGGAAAACAGACACGTAATTAAGCAAGTAAGCAACATACGGAGTAATTATAGATTTAAAAAGTAGATATTTTTTAACTTCGTATTAATACCTATGTAACAATATATTTTATGATAAATTTTGTTTTTTTTTTAATACGTTACTAAAACTCGAGAGTCAAAATAGTTAGGGTCGTGGTTTGTTGGTTCTTGGGTGGCGAGTGATAAACAAATTAAAGGTTGGTGGAAATGGCGTGAGGAACAAAGAGAAAGGATTGAAAGCTGGGAGAGGAAGAGGGAGAAAGATGAGAGAGAAAGAAATAAATAAATATAAAGTAATATGATAATATCATATAAGCCAACAAATAACACATATCAGCCAATTAATGTCTTATATTAGTTAACATTAGGGATATATCAGATACTAATAAAAATGTATCATCTGACTAAAGGTACTTATCAGCTAACAAGAGATATATATATATAAGCCAACAAGAGAAATATATAAGCCAACAAGAGAAGTATATCAGCCAACAAAATGTACTTATCAGCAAACAGAAGGAACATATCAGCCAACAAATAAAGCGTATCATTCAACAAAAGGATGAAATCGGCAAACAAAATAAACATATCAGCCAACAAAATAAACATATCAACCAACAAAATAAAACATATAAGCCAACAATAAATATATACATATCAGCCAACTAAAGAAACATATAAGCCAAATGATGTCTGATATCACCCAATAAAAGGAACCTATCAAAAATATATCATCTAACAAAAAGAATGTACTAGCCAATACAAAAATCATATCAGCCAACAGATTAAACATATCAGCCAACACATGAAACATATAAGCCAACAAGTAAAACATGTCAGCCAAGCCAGATGCACGAAATTTTGTGTGTGGGCATTTGCACGCAATAGCTTCTCATCTGTCATGCATGCATTAAAAGATTGCAGTTTAGCCCAAGCAATTTTGGTAATTTTGGAGAGGATATGGTGAGTGTAATTACCATGTGTTGGGCTATGTGGGGCGCAAGGAACAAATGAATGATTGAGGGTGAAAATCCAAATGTTGAGCAAATTGTTGCATATGCTTTGAAGAGTAATACGAAAGGGCGTGAGGTGGGAATTTGAATAACAAGGGGAATTGATGGGTGGAAATAGTGTCTTTGTGGACGGGTCTCCTCCAGCATCTGATGTGGTTAAAATTATTGTTGATGCTGGTGTCTTGGGGGAGGCGGGGACGGGACTGGGTGCAGTCTGCAGGAATAGTGAGGGGGTGGTGCTTTAGGTAGCTACAGTGTAGTGGAGTGAAAAATGAGAGACTAAGATTGCAGAGGTGAAAGCGGTATTTTAGGGCATGAAGATTGCGAGACACAAGGGTATGAGCTGCATTAAGATCGAGAGTGATAATCAGGTGGTGATTAAGGCAATGAGGAAGCGTTTGTATGGCCCCAGTTCCTTTCATTTGATTATAAAGGATATTGTAGATTTTTTTTTCTTCTAATTTTACTAGTGTTTCATGGTATTTTGTAAAGCAAGGGAGTAATAATGTAGTACACAAATTGACTCACTTTTAACTATAGGAGTTTGGCCAACGGGTGTGGAGTGATGTAATCTCTCCTCGCATTTTGGAAATTTCTTCGGTTAATCTACATGGTTTTTTATTTATTTATTTATTTAATTTTTTTCCAAAGTTATTCACTAACAATTTTCCGTTTTACACAGAACACTAACCAACTCATACAATTAACTAACTCATACAATTCTGCTCTTGATAGTCTGCAACTGCATTTATAATAAAATGTAGGTGACCGTCAGGCGCGTCAGCTGATGTTAAAACCACAAAAGAAACATTACTTATACAATTGCATAGTTCACACTTCACACGACACTATTAGGCTTCGTTCTTTAGAGCTGCTCTGCTCTGCTGAGCCCTGATCTGCTGAGCCCTGATCTGCTCAAATCAAATCTTCTCTGCTATACTCAATAGAAATTTGCTCTGCTCTATTTTATAATAATAATTAATAATAACAACAATAAATTAATATTCAATAATAATAATTAATATTGTATTAATGATAATAATTTATTATTTTGAATAATTATAATAATTATTAATATTAAAAGTAATTTTAATATTTATTATTAAAATTAATATTTATTAATCATAATAATAATTATTAATAATAATTATAAATAATAATATTTAATAATTCAAACTATTAAGAATTAATATTTAATAATATTATTAATTAATAATTTCTAATAATTATAACAGTTCTTTCAAAAAAATAAATAATAATAATAATAACAATTAATGACAATTTCTTTTATATACATTTGATATTAGAATCACAATGTGTAGAAACATTTTATGTGGGTATTTATTGTTAGTTCATTGAGTTGAATAATTTTTCAAATCTTTCCATACAATTTAAGAATTAAAAAAAAGAGGTTGTTTTCAAGTAATACTTTTTATATTATTATTATGTTTAGGGTTAAAAATATATGATTAAGACAAATTTATAAGTAAAATCATTATTACTCATTAAATCATTTTATTTTAAATTTTTTGTGAAATAATAAATATAAGTAAACCGTTGTTTTTTATCTTTATACTATTAACATATGTTAAATATGGTACACCTATATTTATGTTTTCACTTGCCTAAATTGTATATGCACTTAATAACAACAACAACAACAACAACAACAACAACAACAACAACAACAACAACAACAACAACAACAACAACAATAATAATAATAATAATAATAATTATTATTATTATAATAATAATTAACACAGTCTGGGCTTTCTGACTTTGTTCCTGGACGAGTAGTGACTGATGCGGCCAATTGGAAGCGGGTCAAGTACGAATCCAGTTGTCGAGCAATTGGATATGGCTTCCTTCCTTTCTCTTTATCTTCTCTTGGGGAGTTAGAAAAGGAGGTTGTTGCATTGCTGAAGCGGATCCAGAAGTTCTCGAAGACTCATGATATTGGGGCGTGTGCTGGAACTCATATCTTTACTAGGATCGGCTTTTCTATAGCTAGAGGAGTGGGGGCCTGGATTGTATCTCGGCTTCCCACTAATTTTCTATAGATTGTATAATTTTGTATGTTTTTGAGATAATAATAATAATAATAATAATAATAATAATAATAATAATAATAATAATAATAATAATAATAAAAATAATAATAATAATAATAGCAGCAACAACAACAACATTAATAATAATAACATTAATAATATTTTTAATAATAATGTTGAAATCTGCTCTGCTCTGCTCTGCTCAGCTCGGCTTTGTTATCTTGAAATCTGCTCTGTTGTGCTCTATTCAGCTGAAATTTAATCTGATCTGATCTGCTATGCCCAGAAGCTCAAAAGAACATGGCCTTAGTTTGCCATAATGGCCATGACAAAAGAGTCATCCTAACCACATTTTTTCTAAGGAAAACTCATCCTAAACACATTAAACATATGATAAATTGTGATTGACTTATGTTACCACAAGTTTAGAGGCGCACGCAATATATACGTGCACGACTATCCCCCTCTTTGAACTTCGTACATAAAGTTATATACTTTATTTATTTGTATAAATGGCATATTGACATAATTTATTATTCTGTATTATTTATAATTAGTAGATGTAAAAATTCATTTAAGGGATGAGTTATAAAAGAAAACCATGCAAAAAAAATACTAGATTTACTTTTACAAGGGCTTAAATATTTTTAATTAAAGCATTGCATGATATTAATATGTGCACAATATAAATATTCATATTGCTTTTTTTTTTTTTTTTTTTTTGAAGAAAATATTCATACTACTAATTTTAGTATGTTGCGTTATACTTATGAAAGCTGAAATATAATATGCAAAATTACAAACACTAACTATTAAAAGATTTAAAACACTAAGGGCGTGTTCTATTCACCTGATTTTCACTGATCTGAAGTTATTAGACCTTATTAAAACTTATTTTAGTTGTAATTTGTACTTGGGTAACGCTTATCAGAACTTATTAAACCTAATATGAACTTAACTAAACTTATATAAACTTATTACACCTGAAATAAGTGAAAATAAGGTGAACAGAACATATCCTAAGTGTTAAATTTATTTCATCATAAAAAAAAATACCACAAGAGAAGTTACCTTTCTAAATTTATAGAGTAGTTAAAACTGGAAGTTATTTTTAAGGTTAAACTTTAAATTAATTTTTATTTTTATTAATTATAATAAATTTTTTAGAGAGGGCACTAAAAAATTCCTAACCAAAAACACCTTTTCTCTTTATAGATTACATAGACATAGATAGATACTCTCTTTTCGTTTATTGTAAACTCAGTTTAATTATTGTAATTTCAATCGTTTTCAAAAAAAAAAAAAAAAAAAAAAAAAAACGTATAAACAATTTATACTTTTTTTTTTGGTTTTTTTGACGGGACGAGACAAATTATACAAGCTTTGGTGTGTGAAGATAATATTTGGGAAAATCTATATTATAATTACAAAGTCGTTTTCACCACAACCCTTCAAATCCCTAATCCTCAAATCTCATGCATTTAGGTTGTTTTTTTTTTTACCACTAAAAAAAATGCATTTAGGTTTTTTTTTTTTTAAACCGCTAAAAAAAGATGCACTTAGTTTTTTTTTTTTTTTTTTAAATCGGTAACTACCATTCCACTAAAATAAAAAAATTCAATAACTACCTAGCCAACTTCTTTTTTTTTTTTTTTTTTTTTTTTTTTTTGCATTTTTTCAGCGGATTGCAACAACTAATAACAATTCATTTTTTCTTAAACACTACTAACATTTTACTTTGTGTTATTTTCTTTCGTGTATAATATGTGTCGTGTATTAGCATGGCTACACGGATATACAATTACTTTATCAACAGTTCACCATAGAACTCAAAATCCCCAACCCTTCAATTCAAACAACTTCTACTTCTCTTATCATCAAAACAAAAATATGTACATCACGCTTTTTGCGTAACTGTCCTCATCGAATAGTTGCTTGCAAAAGAAAATAACCCACATGACACTAATCGAGTAACCTCTATAGCTTTGACAAAGTAACCCCCGTAATAGCTTGAGACATTTGCGTGACCACCCACATATAAGAGTAAGGTTTTGTTCTTTTGAGTTTATTGGATTGCCAGCAGAATAGAGCACATCATATTGCAAAAGAGTAGAGCCGGTGATAGTAGAGTAGAGCAGGGCTCAACAGAGTATATCAGAGTTTAGCAGAGTAGAGCCAGAGCAGACCATAAATAGTTCAAAATAACAGGTTCTAAGTTACTACATCTAAATCAACTTTCCGTAATTAAAAAAAAAAAATTCTTATATTATATAATTAAAATCTTTCTAATATAATATATATCCCGTGCATTTTGCACGGGTACACTCTAGTCTAATATACAATTGTAGAGTCATTTTTGCAACACTACTTAACCACATCACTCCAAACCTCCAACTCTCAATTCTCATGCACTCCCTCTTTTTTATTTTACTAGGGTATCCTACGCGCGCGATGCGCGCGAAAAAGTTAGCTCTTGCATAGAAGTTGTATTAGCGAGTAGTCACACCTTTGGTTTGGGTGATAGATCTGGTAGTTTTAATACGTACTATTTGGTTATGTGCCTATATAGTGGTTTTGTAGAAATATAAAAAAGCCACCAAAATCTTAAATGATAATTATTTTTTAAAACCCTCAAAAGTTTGACAGTATTATTTCAAAATTATTATTAAATAATATTTAATTGATTTGCATCCCTTCATATCTTAATCTAGTTTAGAACTCTTAATTGATTTGCATGATTCAATAATACTTAACGTGTTTTTCTTCAAACGAATTTTTTGTGAGCTTGGTCATACGGAGTAATAATATGTGAAATGTTCGTTGTAGCTAAAAACTTAATAAGTAAGTTCAATGTTCTACAACCATCTAATATCTATATCTATATCTAATAATAAAGCAATAACCACTTAGTTATATTTTTCCTCTTAAATTCTCTCCATATTTAATACATTTTTTTTTCTATCATCGATTTCCTTCGATTTTAGGATTTTAAAGTTATTTATACCTCTTGATAACATCTGCTCAAATATCATTATTTAATATGAATGTCATTTAAATTCCACGTTGTTTATGTGCGTACCATCAAATAATGTACAATTAAAAAGCTAATAAACAATAAAAATATTTGTAATAATTAAAGGACAACAAAATTGTAAATAAGAAGAGCAACCACGAAGGAGTAAAAATAAATCATCTCGTGGAAATAAACAAAGTCTTCGTACATACAATTTTTTTTTTCCTTTTTAAATAACAATAATAACATATGAAGCACAAAACATTATAATTTAAAAAAAGGCATTACAAGTTTTGTTAAAAAAACTTTGTATTAATTGATGGTATGTTTAATGAGAAAAAAAAAACCTAATTAAGTATATTAATGAGAGTAAACATATTAATGAGGGTAAAAAAGTAAATATACATTTTTGTACACAATTTTGTACATATTTTTGAGGGTATATTTGGTAGCACACTATTCCTAAGAGTTATTTTCTACTTTTTATAAGGTAGGGATTTTACTAGAGTGCACCCGTGCAAAATGCACGGAATTTATATTTTATAGAAAGATAGAATTACAAAGATCTAATAACAAAAATATATTTTAAATACATGAAGTTGTTTGTGATATAGTAATTGACTCTTTTATGTGGTTGGGTACTCCGTGTAGCTAGCTATTATAGAAGTTACTCTATCAGTGTTATAAGGGTTAACTGTTCAATGCTATTGTTTTTATCTCGCTATTGTTATAGGGTTATGCATTCGTTTTGTGTTATAGAGGGTTACTTACGTCAATATTATAGGGGAAAAAAAAGTGTTGTCACATAAAAAAACATTATGTATGTATCTTTTGTTTTGATGATTATTGATTTAATAATAAGGTAGTTAATTGATTTTAAAAGATATAATAAACAATTGGAAGAATTTTTAAAAGGAAAATAGTGCAACTTATAGTAGCAGATTACTAAATATAAAAAAAAAAAAAATACACATAATTTGGAAAAAAAAATGTGCAATTATTTTTTAAAATCTAATATATAATTTAAGAGTCATTTTAACAACTTCTCACGCACCACATCACTCCAAAACCCAATACCTCAATTCTCATGCACTCCCTCTTTTTTATTTTATTTTACTAGAGTGCACCCGTGCAAAATGCACGGGATATATATTTTATAGAAAGATAGAATTACAAAGATCTAATAACAAAAATATATTGTAAATACATGAAGTTGTTTGTGATATAGTAATTGACTCTTTTATGTGGTTGGGTACTCCGTGTAGCTAGCTATTATAGAAGTTACTTTACCAGTGTTATAAGGGTTAACTGTTTAGTGCTATTGTTTTTATCTCGCCAGTGTTATAAGGGTTACGCGTTCGTTTTGTGTTATAGAGGGTTACTACGTCAATATTATAGGGAAAAAAAAGTGTTGTCACATAAAAAAACATTATGTATGTATCTTT
Organism: Chenopodium album; assembly: GCF_948465745.1. Taxonomy (NCBI): domain Eukaryota; kingdom Viridiplantae; phylum Streptophyta; class Magnoliopsida; order Caryophyllales; family Amaranthaceae; genus Chenopodium; species Chenopodium album. The sequence goes on from NC_137855.1 coordinate 9,255,542, forward strand.
TGTTTCGATGATTATTGATTTAATAATAAGGTAGTTAATTGATTTTAAAAAATATAATAAACAATTGGAAGAATTTTTAAAAGGAAAATAGTGCAACTTATAGTAGCATATTACTAAATATAAAAAAAAAATACACATAATTTGGAAAAAAAAATGTGCAATTATTTTTTAAAAAGAAATTGGGTAATATAATAAAATACTAAGTTGGTAGTTTTTTGGGGTAGTGTGTGTTATTAGGAAAAATAATAGTGGAAGTTTTTTTGGAGGGTTTTTTTTTTTAATTTTTAAAAAAATGATGGGTGGAAGTTTTTTGGAGGGGCAAAAAAAAAAAAAAAAGAAAAAAAGAAAAAAAAAAGGAAAAAAAGGGAGTGAATGAGAATTGAGGGATTGGGTTTTGGAGTGATGTGGTGAGAAGTTGTTAAAATGACTCTTAAATTAGTTTTGGAGTGATGTGGTGAGAAATTGTTAAAATGACTCTTAAATTATATATTAGATTTTATTTTATTTTTTATGTGTGTTTAATAAAATAACTTCCAAATAACTGCTTGCTACAACTTCAAATCAACACTTGTAAAAAAAAAAAAAAATAACACTTATCTATATTTTCCTTGGAAAAAAAAAAACTATAACTTTCACTTATACTATTTTTTTTCCTAAACATACGTATATCCCGTGCAGCAGCAAATTTAAAAGTAATACTCTGTACTTTTAAAAACAGATTTACACTGAACCCTTAAAAGACCTATAATTGGACGATCGTATAAAGATTCAGCCCGTTTTTTTATTAGACGGATATATCCGTTAATAACTGTGGCGGGTCATAGGGATCCATAGAATTGGTCTCTCTATCAGTCAGATATCCATTGAAGCGCAGTCGGCGTGAATCTAGTTCTTGTATCCCCCATTGAAGCACCTTCAATTCTCAGGTAAGTTGTTTATATTTGTTATCATCATATCAAAATATCCCTAAAATTTGGTTGCTAATGTATTGCACAACACTTTGATGTTACTAGGATTTAACTATGAAAACAGAGCTCTTTTCCCTGGGCCAAGGGCTGCCGCCTCTCCTGCCCTGCCTCAGGGACGGGCATGGCAGTGCTCAGATTGTTGGTGTTAGAGTTAAAAATCCAAAACCCGGGTTTATTAAATGTGTTGCAACTCCACAGACTGAGACTGGTATGAAGAAGATGAACTATCGATTGTATTTTCTCTTTTTCATTTTTTCAAATTGAGTAATTTGATTTTATTATTTGAATGTCAGCTTACACTAGCAAGGTTTCCCGAAATCCCAATATAGCTAAGCTGCAAGCCGGCTATCTCTTTCCCGAGGTATCAATGTTGTTTTCGATTTTTCAGATTGCTCTGAATTGTACTCATAGTATTGTTTACGAGACGACTATTTGATCATGATCAATTAAAAACACAGGTTGCCAGAAGAAGAGCCGCACACCTGGCCAAATATCCAGATGCTCAAGTGATAAGCCTTGGAATTGGTGACACTACTGAGCCCATTCCTGATGTCATTACATCTGCTATGGCTAAGGTAAACTGTTTCATATTTTTGGTTATTGTACTATTGCAACTCGAAATCTTTCTTCTTTGTTCACATGATTTTTTATGTCTATGAAACTTGTAGCGAGCACATGGTCTATCAACACTAGAAGGCTATAGCGGTTATGGAGCTGAACAAGGTGAAAAGGTATATGCCAACATGTGTTTTTTTGGGTTCCTTCATTACTTTGTTCCCTACGTTAATTTTGCATGCTAATTCATGTTTTGAGGTTGTTTGGATGTTTGAGTATGTGGGATGTTTACATAGTGTTTATAATTTGTAACTCAAGTCTCACTGCCCTATTGGCTCTCATTGGAGCCAGCCTTGTAAAGGCTAAGGAGTCAACACAACTTTACATTTATAGAACTATAGAGAGTAAAGAGAAAGAATCTAAATGGCACTTAGGACCTAGTGTAAAGATGATAACAAAAGGGTCTAAATGGCCCTTAGGAGAAAGTGTAAAGATATACCGAAATTAGGTTATCTACTTTGTGTAGGAAGTCTTGCTTTTCCCATTTATTATGGAGTTTTCACAAGTATTTTTGTTGGGGCAAGAAGAAGTTGTTTTGGCACGATGCTGTTATGGAAATTATGTGATGATTATGGTTAGGATAGAATGAGTCATCTAAGGTTACTACTTATTTGGCGATTTAGTGGACGGACTGACTGAGGTTGTTATAGTTTATAAGTGCTCCTTAATTTTGGTGATTTTGTAATCTCCCTTCCACGAAGAGAATTGAAGGATATAAATTGTCTTATGGCAGGGCTTAACTCAAAGACAGAGGAAGTAAATATTGAATTTATGAGTTTTATGACTGTCATGTTTAATTGGGTTTCTTTATGTTGAAGTTCAAAGTGAAGCATTTTATATTTACATGTATTGTGCATCTTTTTTTATAAAGTACATTACTGGCCGATTGTTTCGATGTTGCATAATTATCTCATTACCTTATTTTTATTGTATGTGTAAGGATGACTAACAATGCTTTTGTTTTTAGAAAGTAAGAGCTGCGATTGCTTCAACATTTTATGGTAACCTTGGTATTGAAGAAGGTGATATATTTGTCTCAGATGGAGCTAAGTGTGATATAGCGCGCCTACAGGTATACTGTTTTTGATGAGTTAGATGTGTCTCTTTGTATGTAATTGAATGATATTCCTCGCACTATTAGCAGTAGAATAAAGAAAAAGATTGGTTCTTTGATTAGCTAAATAATCTGATATTTTTGGTAACTTGAGAAAGATGAAAGCTTTAAGATTGATTGATAATGGAGGAAAGGTTACAAAAGATAAGTTAATAGCTTAAGGCTATTACTCTCAAATAGTTAGTTTAGCTCACAACTCTCCAAAATGGCTTTAGGCCATGACTCTAAGGTTTCCCTCAATACAAATTTTTCCTCCTTCTTTCTTCCCTCTCTCTATTTATACTATAGCTAAAAACTACTAACCTAATAATACTACATGTCAAAGTGCCATTCCTAAGTTAGTTTATAACTCTATAGTACTTATCAATGTAGTGATACACCCTTTGTCCAAAATTAATTCACATTGTTTCAATCCTTATACTACGTAATCTAGGATTTACCACTGTTACTTCCTTTATATTAGTCGTTTACACCTCTTCGTTCCGTTTAAGTGAGGATTTGTTTCCAATCATAATTTATTACTTATTGTAGGAAATGTGATATTTTTTCCCCTATACTTTTGAAACTAGAATGATAAAATGGGAAAACCACTCATACACAACCAATTGACATGGCAAAAAATCTATAAAATCTCTTCTATTTTTTGGGGGTAATTTAAAGGCCGTCTCAACTTTATTGGATGTTATGAAGCTGGAAAAAATTTAAGGTTTTGTCTTTTTACATGTAGGTGACATTTTATTTTGTGGACTAGTTTTTTCATTTCTGAATTCCAATGGTGCTCAAATGTTCTTTGCTTGTGCCTTTTGGTAGTGTGGGTTCCTTAGCAACCTGTGGGGAGAGTTTGAAGATGATTGTGCTGTATTGGACTAAGTAGCCTAAGTTCTCTCCTACTCTTTAACAACTATTAAATGACTTACGTACCATTACCTTTTATTCAATGGCAGATGCTTTTTGGATCAGATGTCACAATGGCTGTGCAGGACCCATCGTACCCGGTATGTTATGATTCAGTTAATTATTTTAAGTTTCATCGCTTTTCATGTTGTTGATGAGAATGGTTTGTAAGTGGATTTTTACTACAATCATTTTTATTCGTTATCCGTAAGGGTCTATCATGTCCCTCCATTTCAGAAAATGTCGTTCATACCAATTGATTCGTTTGAGAAGTGTTTGGATTGTGAAGTCGTGAGAAGTTCATTGAATCTTACAATTTAGGGGAAGGGGTTATCGGCTCATCAAGTTTCACCATTAATGACCAGATTTGCAGATGTTACTTTTAGATTAATTTTTTGAGGTTCCGGGGAAATTATTGTCACAATACGGAAGGGCATCATCTGTCCAGTATCCACTCAACTTGACCTGAACTTGACATAGTAAGGATTGGCTAAGAGCTTTTCCCTAATTTTATATTTGGTGGCGTTTGGCCATTCTTTATTGATTTACTTCCCTCAATGAATGATACATCTTTCTGTTAATAGCTATGTGGAGTTATACTTTTGGTGATAGCTTCTTAGAGGGCTTTTGGTCTTTTAAACCATGGAAGTTTGAGGCCATAACTGGTTTGTGACGCCCTTAGATGCGCTGCACCCGCACGGGCGTCACATTGGTGTATTCATGTCTGTGTTGTCTTTGAAATTTTGCTGTGATGGGGATAGTTCATTGCAGCCACTCTGATTTTTTTTTTTTCCTTTAATTTCAACTGTTATTACTTTTTTTTAATAAATAGTTTCCAATCTTTCCTTATTAAAACTGAAGTCAATTCCCCTATTCTATAGCAAGTCTCCTTCCAAAACTGAATGTCAGATATTTTGTTGTGTACTTTGCATATTGCATCCTTTTGGTTCCCCTCTGCAGAGTTTTTTTTTCTTCTTTCTGATGATATTAAGTGAATTGGCTCTAGATTTTTACCAGTAAGTCATTTTTAGACTTAAGAATTAAAGTATTACTTGAGTTTGGTCATCTATTGATGCAATCTCTATCCATCCTTAAGTGTATATCCATGTTAATTATTGGGATATGTTAAGGATCATAGTCAAAGGGTGAGGTTTAACCAATAGTGTGTTGGTGTGTCGGGATTAGAAATACATGATCGAATGAATTCATAAACTTTACCTATTAAAAATATTTTTTTTAGGGACACAAGGAATTTATTCCTTGATTCATATTTTTAATTAACTCTTATTATGTACAAATTTTTTTTGGTTTGCAGGCATATGTGGATTCAAGTGTTATAATGGGCCAGACAGGACAATATCAGAAGGATTCAGAGAAGTATGGTAATATTGAGTACATGAGGTGTAATCCTGAGAATGGCTTCTTTCCAGATTTGTCTGCTGTTGGAAAGACAGATATTATTTTTTTCTGTTCACCAAACAATCCTACTGGTGCTTCTGCGACAAGAGAGCAACTAACCAAATTGGTGCAATTTGCCAAGGAGAATGGGTCAATCATTGTTTATGATTCTGCATATGCAATGTATATTTCAGATGACAGCCCACGCTCAATTTATGAAATTCCTGGAGCCAAGGAGGTAAGCATTAAGCAAATGTGAAATCAAAGCACCTGTTCTTTAGAAGTTGGTTGCTCTTTTGTATAGACTTATCATTACTATTTAATACCAATCTATGCTGCACGAAAAGGTAAGCACAGATAAGAATTACAATATTACTAGGATATTTTGACTTTTACCTCAAAAAATAAAAAACAAAAAAACAAAATTGTTTTTTATCACTAAAACTTTTAAAAGTTATTTCACCACAAAAAAAATTCTACGAACAGTTTTTCACGGTAATTTCATTTTTCTACAAATTCAAAGTTTGTTCTTTGAAATATAAGTAGTGGATAGCTAAGAAGCTAAAAAGCAACGATTCAATACTAAAATCATATGGAAGAGGAAATAGTACAAATTTAAAGCGTACTCCGTATTAACTGTTCTTTAATTTCGAAGCAGAATTTACGTAATTTTTATATCGTACTATTTTATTTTTTCCCTTCTGATTTGTGACGTGTTATTTAACGTTTAGAAACACTACCTTGTTTTTTTTCCTGAGAACTTATTTTATTTTCCTTAACAACCTATGTTAGATTTCTCTAGAAAGACATTTAACTTTTTTTTTCTTTTTTCATGAACTCTACTTCAGCTCCTACACATTGGTGTATAATTATTCTAGTAAGGCCAGTGACTTGATATTTTTATTAATAACAAGTGTTATTTTCCAAATACATGCACTCTGTGTAATCATTTCTAGGCCCTATCCACATCACTTTTTTTTTTTTTTTTTTTTTTTTTTAAAAAAAAAAAAGCTAAATGAATGTTATTAATCACAAACAACCAGAACTTTACAGCTCTGCCACAAGAGCAGAACAAACAGACGCAACCAGCCAATCCCTCATAACAGAACCAACCCTACACTAATTACAGAGAGTAGCAGAGTACTTCTTAACCATCTTCTGTTATTTCTGCTAATTTTAGCAGGCATATCAAAACTAATTCTCTGAAAAATATTAAACTTCAAGTCCCTGATCACTGCTTCTGGTCTTCTCAGACATCTGTCCCAAACCACTTTGTTTATCTGCTCCCAATAAATAAGCCCTGCGAAGCAACTCTGAATGAATGACTATCCTTCTAAACCTTCCAGTAATCTGCTCAAGCTTAGAATTGCAGTCCTCAATATGTTCAGGATTAACATGATCATTAATCTCAGTCTACAACTGTAAGCAACATTATCTGCTATATTGGCAATCAAAAAATAGATGATCAATAGTTGCAGGCTTATGGTTGCAAAGAGGGAAAAGATCATTACCGGCAATGCCCAACTTAACAAGGTGAGCCTTGACTTTGATCCTTCTCCACATAACCAACCAACAAATGAATCTATGCTTAGGCACATTGAATTTGTTCCAAACCCACTTACACCAATCAACCTCATTAGATTCCTGTTTTAACTTAGCATACCCACTAGTAACTGAGTGGCCTTGAGGATTTGAATTATTATTGTACCCATCTTTCAACTTATGCTTAACCCATCAAATTTGCTTCCAATTACAGCTGCAATTTGAAGGGCCAAGAATTATTATATTTTGTTTTTTTGTTTTTTTTTCATCAAATCCAAATCTAAAGTAACAAATTTCTCTACAAAACCGTAGTTTTGTAATTTCTTAAGACTTTTTTTAATATCCAAAACTAAAGTACTATAATTTCTAAATAACATGAAGTATAAAACTTAATGTTTGTAATAAAAAAGCTTATTGTTTGTAAATGGTATCAAAGTTGATTGTTGATTTGTGTTTTCTTTTTAATAGTACTTTGTATATAATAGAGGCCAAATTTTATATTATTGCTTAGGGCCTCCATAGTGATTGGGATTGCCCTTGTTGAGGGAAATTATTTGTTTTACCTGTTTGTATTTCGACAGCTCAAAATTACACCTAAGTGCAGAAATTGTATTAAGCAATAATTGGAGCTTAAGTTATTTTCAAAGTTAAACCATCTTTTCTGTGCCCGATCATTATAATCACTCAAAGTAGATATCTTAATCTGCACTGCAGAAATCATAAATTGTTAACATATTTTTCTCATGGCAAGTGTAGGTTGCTATTGAGACAGCATCGTTTTCCAAGTATGCGGGATTCACTGGTGTTCGTCTTGGCTGGACTGTTGTGCCAAAAGAGCTTTTATTTTCAGATGGATTTCCCGTGGCAAAGGACTTTAATCGCATTGTCAGTACTTGCTTCAATGGTGCTTCCAACATATCCCAAGCCGGTGGTCTAGCTTGCCTTTCTCCAGAAGGCCTCCAGGTCAGTTTCTTTGCTTTCAATTTACGGAGTACATATTATAGGACTGTCGCTTCAATATATCTTTTGCAGTAAGATATTCTTGCTTGTTCTTTTATACAATTTGGCAAGTTGGCTCATCTTGAGATTCTTCTTGTTTGCTAATAGTGCTATGCGCATAATCCCTTTCTCTTAATCTTTTGCCTTCATGACAACTTTTGTCACTTAGTTTAAATAGTTTATTTTCAGTCCCTCCGTCTTTATATAATTGGCAACATTTTTATTTTTGATTATCTAGAAAACAACAATCCACTTCCAAAATTTAGTTTAATACTCCCTCCGATCCTAAATGTCCTTCCCATTTTGATTGTGCTGCTTGCTAATGCATTACTTTGACCACAAATATCTATATAAACCTTTAACAATTGAATATGAATAAACTACTCAATGAGACGAATCAAATAAAAGCCAACATGAATATTTTATGTTAATATAGTGAAAGCAATTTGCACGTGCATTGAGAAACAAGAGTTGTTGAACATGTTATGGTTGTGACATTGTGTGTGAAACAAATGAATATGACTGTTCTCTTCATCTTATTTATGAATAAAATCAGTAAAAATAAGCTAAGCTCAATTAAGTTCATCTGGAGGACAAGATTATGTTTTTTGTATTTGTCTGTCCTTCACTATTTCTGTTTGAGTATATTGTAAGATCAATGGATAAGGTCTATAGTGCTCAAACCTGAGGTCGCAGGCTAATTGGCTAAACTTCTCTACTAAGTACTAACCATGCTTGTATATTTTAAGTCTTTGTATGTTAGTCTAGACTCTAGAGAGATATTGTGAGAAGTTCATACATCTACACATATATGCCTTACACAGCTCAGCTTTCTTTGGATTGTACTTGTAGTCTTTCGAATGGTCGCCAGTATTTTTGTAGTTTGTCCTTCATTAAAAAGCCGAGAATTCAAGTTTGAACATTTTGCAGGCAATGAAGCAAACCATTGGTTTCTATAAAGAAAATACTAACATAATAGTGGATACATTCAAGTCCCTTGGTTTTAATGTATATGGGGGAACAAATGCGCCATATGTGTGGGTGCACTTTCCTGGTCGAAGTTCTTGGGATGTTTTCAGTGAGATTCTTGAAAAGACTCATGTGGTAACCACGCCTGGTAGTGGATTTGGACCTGGAGGTGAAGGTTTTGTCCGTGTTAGTGCCTTTGGTCACCGGGAAAATGTTCTGGAAGCCTGCAGAAGATTCAAACAGTTGTACAAGTGAGATATGCTTGAATCATATTTCTTGCCCATAGGGCTGTTAGTTTGAACAATGTTGGCCATTGTATCTTCTATTTTAGAACTTAAAAATTTTCACTTTTCTTCCGTAGTTTACAAAATTGGGTAAATGTGACTATTCTTTTGTTTTCTCAAAAAGTTGAAAATCCTCTAAAATTGAAGTCTTAGTCCATGCTTTCAGAGCAATCTTAGAGATTTTAAATAGCAAACAATGGTGTTAAATACATCCTAGGGTAATTAAAGATTGTTTTGAACCATATAATTCAATCACATAATTGTTTGCTAAATCAACGTTAAAAGTCAGGTATGTATTCAGCTTAATTGTTACGGATTAAGTAAGAGAGAAAAACAAATGATTACATTTAGTCACTCAGGTACTCGTTCGGGGTCTTATGGGGTGATGAGATGTAGCTCGACAACATTTCATTCAAAGCTTTCCTTGACTATCGTAAGAATCTCCTTGTCGGCGGCAAACAATCTTCTCATAGTCTACATTGGCCTTGGTGGTAAACCAAAACCATAACCATGACCATAAACATGTTAGTCTTGGTGCAGGTTTCACAACTAACCCTGCTGTCGGGGTCCTGCCCAAGGCAAGCGTCGAGGACTGCATCACATAACTTGTCGGGGTGTCCCTCGTTCACAGACTCCATTTCCTTTAATTAACCATGAAAGAGTTACGGAATATTTTCCTTGATTCTATTCATTGAGTAAGTCAGAATATATACAAGTATTAGGCGTGAATATGCTACAAACTAGGTAACAAATAAACCACTTTAATTGTACTATATAATTCAAATATATCCTATAGTTAACACACCCCCTCAGTTGAAGCGGGAGGACCACGGACACTGACACTGTCCCTAAAATCTTCAAACAATACTAGAGGAAGGCCTTTAGTAAAGATGTGAGCTATTTGATGTCGTGAAGCACTCGTACTTCACCTCAAGCAACTTTTTTCCTGACAAAATGAATATCCATTTCTATATGTTTCGTTCGTTGATGCTGAACTGGATACTGATAAATAAATTGCACTTACATTGTCACAATAAACAAGAGTGGCCTTTCGGACAATGTAACTCAAAAAGAAGGTTTCGAAGCCAACATGACTCGCAAACAACAATTGGGGGCAAACTGTTATGGTTAATTTTCCAGACACGTCCCCTGACGTGCGACATAAAAAGGTACCCTGTATTATAATATACACACTAACTTTTTCGCGGATTTTTTTAATAAAAATTGGTTGGTGACTAATTTATAATGTTTACAACTTGCAAATAAGACAAACTAATAGTAGTTGACTAGTTGTCTAACAAATTTAATATATATATTTCTATAATTGTAATTTTTATATTTATTATTTAAAAAAGAATTAGTGTATAATTTGAAATTAAGTGATACTTTTATCAGGTATAGGATACCCTACAGGTTCCAAAAAATTGAGAACCTAAATCGGAACCTGTTACAATAGTAACAGGTTCTCCAATTTGCTATCCGGAACCGGAACCTCTTGTACAGGTTTCGGTTTCAACACCTGGGGTTCTCAACAGGTTCCGCAGGTTTCGGTTTCATTTCAGGGTACTCTGATTTTTTTTGCTCACCCCTAATTCCCTAAATGTACCCATGTTAGTTGTTAGAAAAAAAAAAAAATTAAAAAAGTCAAGAAGACAACAAAAAAATGGCAAAATATCCAAAAACTACTTTAGCAAATATCCACTTGAATGACTCCAAAAACTCGTACGTCAAAAAAAATTAAAATATAAGTCCCAATATCGATCCAATATCTGCTTTCTATTAGTACTATTCTACAAGTAATTAATTAGAGCTAAGTAAGAATTAACAATAGGCCATTAACACCCCACAACAATGAATCAAGATCTTGAAACTCCATTAATTTCAAATGAAAATAATAGTACAAATAATGTTATTTTTGACGGTCCAAATATAAAGAGTAAGAGTAGTGGAAGTTTATTATTAAGCAAAAATGAGATATTGAGTGAAGTGAAGAAGCAGTTAGTGTTAGCAGGGCCTCTTATGGCTGTGAATTTCTTGCTGTTTTCTTTACAAGTTGTATCTGTTATGTTTGTTGGTCATCTTGGTGAGCTCCCTCTTTCCGGTGCTTCTGTCGCCACCTCTTTCGCCACTGTCACCGGTTTCAGCTTGCTGGTATGTTTGTATATACTTCGTATGTTGTTACTAATTAATCGTGTTTTGTATTAAGCTTGCTTGGTATAGTTAGTATCTTGGTAAGAACAATCTAACTCGCGAGTTGTGACTTTAAGGTTACGAGTTCAATACCTACCAATGCTAGAGGTTGTTACGTTCTGTTATGTTGATTTTGAGGAGTAAGAGTTGAAATTTTCATCTTACCTAACCACAATATAAATTGATATTATATTTGATACTCAAATTTATAACTTTTATTATTTGTATAAGAAATTAGAAGGCAGTATAATATTATGATTGAATATTTTATTATTTTTTTCTTGGAATGGGTAAAGAATTGGAAGTGAAAAATTGGTAAAGTTGAATTAATTTTAAATAAACTGGTTTTGAAATTGTGAATGTGAAGACTAGTTTCATATGTGACATAGAAGAAGACCATGTGCAAACATTTTACTCTACTCTCGCTTATCCATAAATGTAGCTAACTCGTTGTTAGTGAACCACGTAAAATTTATCTTCATGTTTGTTGATTTCTTTAATCTTTCGTGCATCAGTCACAACTCTTATGACTTTTTTTTATTTTTTTTTATTTTTTAAAAGGTAAGAAGAAATAAACATTAGGAAGCCCTCCTCACGAGGGGAATTCCTAATGTATCACGATTACAACTCTTACGACTAATGCTTGCTATATATTGATAGAAAGGAATGACATATGCCTTGGACACATTTTGTGGACAATCATATGGAGCAAAGCAATACAAAATGCTAGGAATACACAAGCAAAGAGCAATGGTAGTTATCCTCTGCATCAGCATTCCTCTTGCAATTATCTGGGAAAATACAGGACAAATACTTGCATTTTTAGGCCAAGATCAAGAAATTTCAACTGAAGCAGGAATTTATGCACATTACATGATTCCGAGTATATTTGCATATGGTCTTCTTCAATGTCACATTGGATTTTTACAAGCTCAAAACATTGTTGTTCCTATGATGCTTACTACAGGGTTTACAACTCTGTTGCATGTTGTTATCTGTTGGTTTATGGTGTTCAAGTCTGGACTAGGCAACCGAGGGGCGGCGTTGTCGAACGCCATATCGTATTGGATTAATGTGGTGTTGTTGGGTGTTTATGTGAGGGTGTCTCCTGCTTGTAAAGTGACTTGGACTGGTTTCTCAATGGAGGCTTTTCATGACATTCCTGACTTTCTTAGACTTGCTGTTCCTTCTGCTGTTATGTCATGGTAAGGCTTTTTTTTTTTTTTTTTTTTTGGGCAAATGCTGAATTATATGATGAGTAGACTTTAAATTTTAAAAAAGAGAATATAAAATAATTTTAATTTGGTCGCTTTAATGATTTAAATTACATATGCATGTGATGCGTGCTTTAAATTTTGAAAATTACAATAATGACATTTTTAGGAATTATATGTAGGGGGCAACATTAAGCGGAATATTTCTCTATTACGAACTTCAAGTACATGTTAAACTGAGTTGAAATCGACTAATCAAGCCCTTGAACTATATGCTTTTGGTTTCCAAAACATTCATGGACTTTACTATACTAAGGTAAAAGCTCGAGGTTAAATTGGCTCATCTACATCCCTAGTCTTTGCTCGAACTTGAAACTTGTCTTAATTGTTATGTACTTATGTATACATATCTCTACATACAAAATCTCATCTACCTCTACTCTTAGTCTCTCACAATGCATGTTTGTAAGCACATTAACATATGTTACATTATCACTCACTAATAAGTCTTAATTTTATGATAATATAATATAGCTTGGAAGTATGGACATTTGAGATGATGGTTTTACTAGCCGGTTTTCTTCCAAACCCAAAGCTTGAAACATCTGTTCTTTCAATCAGGTAACATTTCTTTACTAGTACACTAATTCATAAACCTTGCACCATACATAAAGGGTGTTCTTATTTACCGCGAATTTCCTAAATTGTCAAATTTATAAAATTAACGAGTTTGATTTATTTTGCAGTCTCAACACATGTACATCAATATACATGTTACCACTAGGATTAAGTGGAGCAATAAGGTATAACACAATCGATAAAATTAGACTAACCTCCGTTTGAAAAAATATAGTTGTCACATTGTCTCCGACCTTGATTATGTTTTAATTTGCTTGTGATTTTAATAGCACAAGGGTGTCCAATGAATTGGGGGCTGGACGACCACATTTAGCTCGATTGGCGGTGTGTGTTTCGACATTGATGGTTGGGGTAGAAGGGATTTCAGCAGCATGTTTGTTGATCTTGGGGCACAATTTGTGGGGATATTGTTATAGTACAGAAGAAGAGGTAGTGAAATATGTTGGACAAATGATGCTTCTTCTTTCAGTTTCACATTTTTTTGATGGCTTTCAATCTGTGCTTTCAGGTAAGAGTTTGACCATGCATTATGACTTTCAAAATTACTACGTAATTCGTATTACCTTTTTTTATATTCATTTTCGCTTGTAAAATGATTTAAATCCATACATATTCTTGTTAAAAAGTTGAGTAATGGAGAGAGTATGGTATTTAAATGATTTAAATCTAACAAAATATTAATGGAAATCTGTTATAATATATGTTCTCGATTTTGAGACTGCTGAGATATGTAATAGATTGCATAACTTTTTTGAACGTATTAAATAACAAAATAGACCATGTAAGAACTAGTGTTAAAAAGTTACCGAATTGTTATTTTGGTCATGGTTTTAGGCACGGCTAGAGGATGTGGTTGGCAAAAAATCGGAGCTTATATCAATTTGGGAGCTTACTACCTACTCGGCATTCCTTGTGCCTTGTTGCTAGCATTTGTGTATCACTTTGGAGGGAAGGTAAGTGTAATACGAAGTAATTATCAACTTATCATGCATCTTGTGCTTTGCAAATTCACACCTCTAATATATACATTTGTTTCACAAACATATTGTAGGGTCTGTTTATATTTACTGAACTGAGCTGAACTTAATAAAGCTGAAATGAATATCTTATGAGAGAAAGAAATTAAGAACTGAACTGAACTGATTGGAGTTAAACTGAACTGAAATTAAGCTTGCTAGGCTCGGGGAGAAATAATTATATTGAACTACTACCTCCGTTTCTTATTATGTGCAACAAAGGGGTATTATTTGTGAGACATAAAATAAGAGTTTATGTCTCCATTAATTTAGTAATCGTAATCTTATGCAGGGACTATGGGCAGGGATTATATTGGCCTTAGTCGCCCAATCTTTTTTTCTCCTACTCATAACATTACGTACCAATTGGGACAAAGAGGTTAGGGATTTCCATTTTCAAATGCTAGCTATTATTTTGTATGTTACAGTATAATGTTTGTTTGTTGATTAATTAAGTTTACTTTGTCTCTAATGATTGCTAATTTGTTATCCTTTATTGCTTCAACAGGCAAAGAAGGCCAAAGATAGGATGTGTAATTTAATAGTGAATTAGGGGCATTGTACCAAACACCATTTTATCTTGGATTGATGTTTGCTTTTGAAACAAGTGTCATGAAGATGTTGAGCTAGAAATGGAAAAATTTTGACATACAAATGCAATATTACTTTATCAGGTATTATTAGGGTACATAAACATTTCCGTGACATGAAAGTCAGCCCATTCTTGTATGTGAGTCTTAATGATCACTTAGGGTCTATTTTGATTTACTGAACTGAACTGATCGAACTAAATTGATTGGAGCTGAATTGAACTAAACTGAATTGAACTGCAATTAAGCTCAAGAGAGCATGCTCTTATTCACGTAAAAACTAAAGCACCAATTTTATACTCGTATATGGATTTAAGTGTTACAGTAGTGGTTAAACACAAGAAGTTAGTAAGATTTCACATTTTACGTGAAGTTTTTCCTAGGGTTGTTCACTACGACTAATAGATTGACCGGAATAAATCGACTGAAAATTGGATATTTGAAAAGATTTTTTTATCAAAAACTACCTATGAAATACATGCTTTTGGAAATTATAAAAACATAAAAGTTTGGGTGTGTGGCACTATCCACAAACGGGTTCTGTCAAAAAATTTCTGTTTGTGGATTCCATTTTTTTATTTCCTCCTATTGACTACACTAGCAATTAGGGTTACACCTAGCTATTAATTCAATAAAGTTTTGATCTTTTCAACTTAAACTAGTAGAAAAACAATGATTAAAAATCAATTCGATTCACTTGAACTAGCTAATTCACAATTTTTCAGATTTTCTAATACTCAATCATTTATTTCATTAATGAATATAATCCTATTACTAATCACGCATATACCTAATCTATATTCACGCATATATACCTTAGATTTTTTTAGTCGAAACTTATAATCCTTATGTTTTGTATATTTATAGTTCAACAACAAAACATAACTATGAATAGTTATCACTACTTATATAACCATTAATTATTTTTAGTCATTGTTAATTATTTTTATATGCGGCGTACATTTAAATTAGAGCTAAACAACAAAAACATAACCATCGATAATCACAACTTATACATAAACGTTAATTAATTAGTGAATAATTACATTAAACTTAGTAAAACTAGTTCCATACTCATTACTTAATTACGTAAGAACAATCGTTTTCATGAGCAAGCAAATAAAGGACCATACCTTGCATCCCATGAAATCGATTGAAATTGACTTTGGCCAAAAGGGTGATGCAATTTGCATGATAGGTTTTGTTGCATTATTATCCTATTAGACTAAGTCACCAAACAAATTTATCCACCTGTCCTCCTATCTTTCATTCATTGTACTTATATTAATTTTTAATAAAATACATTATTTATAGTCTTTAATTTTCTATAGATCATCCAATCAATGCAAGTAGGGTTGCCTTTCTTCAATTCTCATCTATTTGACAAGACAAATTAAATTTATAATATGAACCTACTATAACATATTAACATGCATGTGCTAATAAACATAATGTGCCATATATCAAAAGTAAGCCTAGATGATGTGCTTAATGTTAAATATAAATGGAGTATAAACGTATTGATTAGAATATACGAAGAATAATAATATTCTCTTTCATAAAAAATAATAGAGCTGGTAATTTTACACGTACGACAACGATCCAACTCAAAATTGTTGAGAGAAACTTGAATTCGACACAACATGAACTCAAATTATATGAAGCAGCTCAATCAAACTCGACCTGATAAGAAAAAATTTGTGATATTATAGCCTTATAGGCAGCTACATTTACATGTATATTTAGATAAATTTGAATAATTTAATCATAAAACCAACATGAACCCTCGACCTATATTTATCCATTTTAATAGTTGCACATTAAAGTCAATTAATTTAGGTTTTTTTTTTTATCCATTATCAAATTAAAAGGTTATTTATAATCATCATTCCATCTCTAAAAGCTCTTACAATTAACTTTTTATAAGACAATCACCTTTCAAACAAAAAACATTTATAGATGAAGGAAGCGATTTAATTACTATCTTTACTGCCCAATCTACATGTAGGCTTTATGATCAATAGCTACAAAATTTGATAATAATCTGTCCAACTACAGATAGCTCTGATCTTAAGTAATCAAAATTTTTAGCTTGTTATCTATTTTATTTTTTTATACGGTAAGATACGAGTTGAACCCCCATTCCTACAACGTAAGGGGGGAGGGCATGATGAGCATCAAACCCCATCACTAAAGGGGGAGATAGAGGAATTTTAACCATCCCTCCACTCCTTATGAAATTTTTTTGGTTATTATTACCACACACATAGTAAGACATAATTTATACAAAATTCTTTTAAACTTTTACTTCAAAAAAATATTCCCAAAGAACCCAAAAAGTGCTTAAACTTTCAAGTCCACTATACTATTCTACTACATACTACGTGTACTTTATACTACCTCACTATACATAATAATGCATAAAAGTCTCCTACACATCATGTCATGTCCCATAATTCTTCCTCTTCTTCTTATTCCTATTAATTCCACTACTCTCCATTAAAATCTAACTCTACTAAAATCCATCTTTTTTTTTTTTTTTTTTTTTTTTATTCTACTCCTACATTTTTATTCTTTCCACTATGATAACTTTCATTACCTATATCTTTCTCTTCATTTTCGCGGTATTCTCACGTGCTAGTGACCTTCCTGGCACGTGGGAACTCCTAGTACACGACGTAGGCATTGCTTCCATGCACACGGCCGTGACACACTTTGGCACGGTTGTTCTCCTAGACCGTACCAACATCGGCCCAACCCGACTTCTCCTTCCTAAACACCATTGTCGTAGTGATCCAAACGACGCCGTTTTGAAGCATGATTGTTACGCTCATTCTGCTCTCTTTGACCCTACAACCAACCATATCCGACCGTTGATCATCCAAACTGACACGTGGTGCTCATCCGGGCAGTTTCTCCCTGATGGAACACTCCTTCAAACGGGTGGTGACGTGGACGGGTGGAAGAAGATTCGTAAGTTTACGCCGTGTAAAACGACGGAGTTTTGTGACTGGGAGGAGCTAAACGACGTCGTTTTGTCCCAAGGAAGATGGTATTCTACTAATCAAATTTTACCTAATGGTGATGTTATTATTGTTGGGGGTAGAGTTGCCAATTCAGTTGAGTTTTACCCTCCTAGGCAAAACGGTGCCGTTTTGTTTCCTTTTCTTGCTGACGTGGCAGATAGGCAAGGAGATAATTTGTATCCATATGTTCATCTTTTGCCTAATGGGAAATTATTTATTTTTGCTAATACTAAATCTGTTTTATATGATTTTGATAAAAATTTAATCTTGAAAAATTATCCGCCGTTGGATGGTGGACCTAGGAATTACCCATCTGCTGGATCATCGGTGATGCTCGCATTAGAAGGTGATTATTCAACGGCTGTGATTGTGGTTTGTGGTGGGGCCCAATTTGGGGCCTACATTACAATGGATGATTCGTTACCGGCTAATGGTAGTTGTGGCCGGATTGTAGCCACTTCGGATAACCCGGTTTGGGAGATGGAGGTTATGCCTTTTGCTAGGATTATGGGTGATATGGTCATGTTACCAACTGGTGAAGTGTTGATCATAAATGGAGCCCAAAGTGGGACCCAAGGGTTTGATTTGGCGTCTAACCCGTGTTTGAATCCGGTTCTTTACCGACCTGATCAACCGGTTGGGTTAAGATTCATGGTGCTGAACCCAAGTACGATTCCTCGAATGTACCATTCGACTGCTAATTTATTGCCTGATGGACGAGTTTTACTAGCGGGTAGTAACCCGCATTATTTCTACAACTTTAAGGCGGAGTTTCCAACTGAACTACGTCTTGAGGCGTTCTCACCTGAGTACTTGAGTCCAGATCGAGCTAATCTCCGACCTGAAATAAAAACGTGGCCTAAAATCTTAAAATATGGTGAAGAATTTGAGGTAGAAATAACAACTAGCCTCCCTCTAGTGGCACCCATTGAGATTAATTTGGGAAATGCACCGTTTGCCACACATTCTTTCTCTCAAGGACAAAGGCTAGTGAAGTTGAATGTAAAGCCCGCAACTCCTAGCAATAATGGGTGCTATATAGTTAGTTGTGTGGCTCCACCTAACGCAATGGTGGCTCCACCAAGTTATTATATGATGTTTGCGGTGAATCAAGGGGTACCAAGTATTGCACAATGGGTCCAATTGGTGGTTTGATGATATCATATGATATATTAGGGGTGAACAATTTCAATTTATATTATGGAGTAATTACCAATTTATCATTCCATTGCGAAGACTCAACAAGTGTACATGTATATATATGTTGGAATTAAAAAGGAAAGGTAATTTTAAGATTGATTTGTGAAAGTGTAAATGTAACGCCAAATTATATGTAATATCTAAGAATTAAGAATTATGCAACAAATTGTTGGCTAGTGCTGTTGCTTTTGAGCACCCCCTTATCTTCTTTTTTGAACTTTCATAATTATAAAGAAGTTATTCTTGGTGAAAAGTCCAAATCACTTTCTCGTCAATAGGAAAGGAAGATTCTTGTATGCCTTTTCTCCATTATGAAATCGTTCAAGTGGTACATGAATGGTTACGCCTAACGCTACTTATGTTTATCTACATATAAACAAACCAATAGGAAAATGCAATGACATGCATATAGGAGGGCATTATAGGGTATTTATTTATTGTTTTCATTTGATGTTTTTTTACAGTGGTAAATTTTTATGTACTATAATGTACCATTAAGGTATAAGATGTCTTGATAGTACTTTTTGTGTACTATCATACATGTAATGATACTTTTTAACATCCTGTATCGTTGATTTTTTTCTCCTAAAATACCTACTATCGTATCCCATTTGGATGTGGTGGTACATTTTGTCATCCTATACGTTTCTGAAACATATAGGCGCTATGCGCCTACTATTACTGTTTTATAATATACTAATATTACTTTTTATATTTTGATCAATCAATCAATCAATCAATCGAAGCCTTAATCCCAAAAGTGGGGTCGGCTAACATGAACCAAATTTGATTATTCCGTGTAGTCATCAACATAAATCTTTCTCCTCCATCCCTTACGATCCAAAACTTCATCCTCACGTAAATCCATGCACTTCATATCCTTCCTCACTCCTTCCAACCAAGTCATCTTTGGTCTCCCTCTTCCTCGTTTAATCCCTCCATGGTCCCACTCTTCCACTCTTCGCACCGGTGCACCCTCGGGTCTCCGTCTTACATGTCCAAACCAACGCAGACGATTTTCCCTTAATTTATCTACAATGCCCGCCACACCTACTTTCTTGCGAATAACCTCATTTCTGATTCTATCTCTTAAAGTGTTTCCACACATCCACCTTAACATGCGCATTTCCGTAACCTCCATCTTTTTAATATGCTCTTTCTTAGAAGCCCAACATTCTGTACCATAGAGCAACACTGGTCTTATGGCAGTCCTGTAGAATTTTCCCTTCAACTTTAAGGGAATGCTGCGGTCGCATAACACTCCCGTGGCCGCTCTCCATTTAAGCCACCCTGACTTAATCCTGTGGGTCACGTCTTGATCAATGTCACCATTCTTCTGGATGATCGACCCTAGGTACTTAAAACATTCACTCATGGTCAAATCCTTTCCATCCAAACTCACCACTTCATTGCTTGTCCCCCTCTGAGTGCCAAAACGACATACCAAATATTCAGTCTTACTCCGACTTAGCTTAAACCCTCTAGATTCCAACCTTTGCCTCCATTGCTCCAACTTGACATTAACCCCATCCTTAGTCTCATCCACCAAAACGATATCATCTGCGAACAGCATACACCATGGAACCTCATCTTGAATTGGTCTAGTTAATTCATCTAGAACCGTTGCAAAAAGAAAAGGGCTTAATGCAGACCCTTGATGCAATCCGATTGTAATAGGGAAATCTTTTGTCAACCCTCCGCATGTCCTCACATTTGTTGACACATCCCGATACATATCCTTAACTAGGTCTACATACCTTCGTGGGATACCTTTCTTCAACATTGCCCACCAAAGTATCTCTCTTGGCACCTTGTCATATGCCTTCTCTAAATCAATAAAGACCATATGAAGATCTTTCTTCTTTACCCTATAAAACTCCATCATTTGTCTTATCAAATGGATTGCCTCCATAGTAGATCTCCCAGGCATAAAACCAAATTGGTTATCTGAAATGCTTGTGCATGCCCTCAACCTTTGTTCAATCACCCTTTCCCACAACTTCATAGTATGGCTCATAAGCTTAATTCCTCGATAGTTAGAACAATCTTGAGCGTCTCCTTTGTTTTTATAAACCGGGACCAAGGTGCTCTTCCTCCAATCTTGTGGGATCCTTGTAGCCGTCCATATCTTGTTGAAAAGGTTTGTTAACCAATCAATACCAATCTTACCCAAACACCTCCACACCTCTATCGGTACCCCATCAGGGCCAACCGCCTTCTTAGGTTTCATCTTCCTCAGTGCAATCTCCACCTCTACTCTCCTAATCCTTCGCACATACTCCATGTTGATTTCTTCATCACTCATAGAGGTATCTCCTATCACAACTCCATTACTTCCATTAAATAATTCATCGAAGTACCCCTTCCACCTGTCCTTGATGCCCTCCTCTTGCACTAGGACCATTTGGTTCTTATCTTTGACACACTTCACCATGCCAATATCCTTCCTTGCCTCTTGTCTTCTCTTTGCCATCTTATAAATGATCCTTTCTCCCTCCTTGGAATCAAGCTTTTCATAAACCTCCTGATATGCCTTTTCTTTTGCTTGGCGAACAGCTGCCTTTGCCTTACTCTTAGCCTCCTTATACGCTGCAAAGGTTTCATCACTCCTACATTTTCCTAAGGCTTGATAGCATTCTCTTTTTTGCTTAATTACTGCTTTTCTTTTTTTATATTTTGATAAAAACTAATAAAAATCAGAAGGATGTAACAACAAAAAACAATAACAAATTAACAATATATACTCCATCTATCAGGAGAATGATTTTGGCACACCCTTATGTGAGAAAAACATAGAAAACTGTACTCTCACATAGAGGTGTGCCAAATCTATTTTGGTGGGCCAAAATCATTTCCCCATCTATATACTACTTCCGGTCCAATTTACTCGCAACAAAAGGGTATTATTTATGGGACATAAAATATTCCTTTGTAGCGAGTAAATTGGACCGGAGGTAGTATATTCATCATGTGACACTCCTGTGTTATGTCGGCTATTTTGTATTTTTCTCCGTATTAAATTTAACTTTTACCAGCTTTGATTTTAGTCGGTTTGGGTTTATAACTACTCCTCCCCCTCCCCCCCCCCCCCCTTCTAGTTTTTACCATCTTTTACCGTCCAAAAGTTTTCTTGTTTACTATTCGTACCAGATTACAGATTCCACCCAAATTTCTGTTCAAGTGGTGCTCATTGACAATTTTTTTGACTTTTTAGTATTTAGCACAGCAAAATTGAAGCAACAAAAGGGTGTTACTTCCTCACTGAATTTCTATGCTCTAAACCAAAACAAAATACATGCTACTTGACCAAGCAGCACCAGGCTTCATGAATCCCAGAGCTAATAGCCGGCTAAGCATGTACCCTTTTAAGTATATAGAACGGCTATAGCACTACAAGAGCAAAGAGAATTTCTAAGAAATGGCTATTTCTTCACAACCCTAGTGATTAAACCTGGAATGACCATGAAGGTCATTCTCTCATTCAAGCTTTAAGAGCAGCTTTGTGAACCATCGTCTCCTTGTGTATTTGATGGCAACTCTTCTCAACAAGGTCAAGCAGCTTCTCCAAGTTCATTGACCATGAATTGAGGATGTCATTGCTGTCCTTCACTACCTGAAAATATACGACCCCCATTGGCCTGTCTACCTTTGCCACCAAAGCCTTAGAGACAACCATATCAGATAGATGCTTCTCCGTTTCCTATGACCACAAGTATAAGTCAGATCACAGTAAGATAAGATGAGATATACAAAATCAAGTAAAAGTGCTCCGCCATTAAACTTGAATCTGTCAAATAAAGTTGATGGCATTCTTTTCAAGGGGCTAGGCTTGGCCACATTAAGTATTAAGTAATCTGCTAGCACAACTAATCTAAGTGAGTCCACATCAAGCACAGTGAGATCAATTGCATCACCTATGTAGCATGAAATTTCCACTGCCAGAGCCAAATTTAAAATTCAACTTAGGTCTAGAGCACATATATATTCCCTGTTGACCCTGTATCATTTAAAGAATGCATGCAACATGCATACCCAACATAATAAACATAATTCCCATAAGAATTGCTGATTAAAACATTAATTTAAACAAGGATTTTTAGAAGAAACATCCAAAAAGCTGACTAATGTGTTCATAGATAGAATTCAAGATAGAAATTATAGGAAATGTGCAAGTATTCGAGCTCATAGGAAGCAAACCTTAATACTAAGGCATAATAAGTCTGCCAGTCTCTTCAAGGTGATTCTGGAATAGTATTTTGAAATAACAAGTATGTTCTGCAATGAGAGCAAAGAATCAAAATATGATTATTAACCTTATTGTCGGAGGATTGTAGATGATACAGATCAATGGTAGAAAAGCTTACATGTTCAATGACCCTTTGTTTAAGATCTTCAGCAGCTTTGTCGCCTAAAGAGCCTCCAAGCAAACTCTTCTCATTCTCAAATTCACCCTCAAATTCATTCCAAAGACTGGTCCAAAGGACAACTTCCATTGTCACCAGCTGTTTCAATAGTGACCTGCAGCAGTACATCCAAAGAACCCATAACACAATGTAAAATACATATTCAGAAGTATAGCTGAAATAGAATGAAAACTATTTAGGCAGTAAATGACATACTTGAACTTAGGGATTTCAAAAAGATTCTTATCCTCCAGAGTAGAGTTTAGAAGGCTTGACTGCATTGGATCATGTGGGGCAAGAGCCAAATACCAGCAAATTTTCCTCAAAACCTGCATAAAATACCAAATTAATAAACTTTAAAGATCCAAAAGAAAGTCAAAAAAAAAAAAAAAAAAAAAAAATCCACAAGAAAGTTCAACATGATAATAGTGAAGCATTGTTTACCGGTGTCCACTGCTCAGGGTCTTCCTTGACAGATGGGATCTCATAGATAGCCTTGTAGCAGCGACATATTTCAAGGTAGTCGTTGTGGTGCTTGTAGTATCTGTACAGAAGAAACTCATGGAGGCCCCAGAATATCAACTTCTCGATTAAATATGACAAATCAACAATAAGAATAACAAATCCATTTCAATAGCATGGATAGCATTTTCTATGGTGACCAAACACAATCATTCGTGTCCCACTCCTCAGTAACATAGACAAGAGAGAGATTTTAGGATTATTCATGTAAACTAGATAAGGGGTTCTCTTCCTAGGAAGAACAAAGGTGATAGTTGAAAGTTGAATTATGATGGATCATTGGATTGATAAAATTCTTCTATTTTCCTCCCTCCTTTAAAGGGCATAGGGTGTATAAGCCAAGGTGTAATATTTTGGGTGATTTCGGATGCATGACTGAGAAATAAAATTAAGGATTGTTATCATTTCACTTAAATGGAAGGATATTCCTACCTCCCACCTAGAAATCGTTCTCCTTTGCACTCCCTCCATCTTCCTTACACATCAATCTCCACCCTTTCCAAGATTCCAGCATCACTTCTTCCTCTCAATCCAGCATCTTACTTCCACTAGTAGCAATTACAATAATTTTCAACACTTTTGACACCAAAAGTACTGTCTACCGGCAACAAGATTCTAGAACAGTCTCCAAAGGATGCATGCTCTCTCTCTCACATTTGTGATCTAAACTTTTATTTCTTTAAGATGACCAAGGGTGTAAGAAAGTTGGAGATGGTGCAAGTAAATTTTGATTGCAAATGGATGATGGTTGAGGAGATATAGAGGAAAATTGACAGTAGAGAGAGACAAATAGGAGCAACTGCACATGGAATCAGGTGGTAAAGAAACGATGATAATGTGGTGAGCAGTGATAGAATAATAGCAGAGGGATAAAACTAATCTATGGCTATCCACTAAGCTTACAGAAAAAGAGCATTTTCCCTGGATTATTAGCCTAGAGAGTCCCCCCATAAAACTTACCCCTCATGCCATTAGTTAATTCTCTCTACCTCCTTAATCTCTACCCATATAAGTTATACTTTGCCTCTAATTATGCCATTAGTCTATTCTCTCTACCTCCTTAATCCCTCTAGTGTTAAAGAATCCCCAAACATCAACAATAGAAATAAGGGCACACACAGAAATTTTCCAAGATCAAGATTTCAAGAAAAATCTACATAATATTGACTATTTGCAATATTTAAAATAAAACAAAAAAAAATAAAAAGTCATGGTACTTGCAAAATCTACTTAGTTAGAAATGAAACTAGTTTAAACTTTCAATCCCAAGGAAAAAAATTACTGCAAAAATAAGAAAATTCTAACACCACAGATATCCTAGCAAGAACAGAACTAAGCACTCCGTAAAATAAATAAAAAATAAAAAAAAAATAAAAAAAAAAGGAAGAAGAAGAAGAACTCACCGAATCATCAATTCGTAATAGATACGCTTCAATTCTGGCAACGATGGAATATTAGCAGGGGCCTCTTCTACAATGGCATCACCTTCCTTAGGTTTTTTCTTTTCTTTTGAAGGATCAATATCAAAAACTCTGGGACTGATTCTTCTAGAAAGGATTTGAGCCCGAACATAGTCTTTACGGTCTAAGCAAAGACGAACCTGATAAACAGAAATTTTTCCAAATTTTAACTCATCATCAATATTAAAACACGACTACAATAAGAAAGTAGAAACTGCCAGGAGAAGAGATAACCAACAAAGCTCGAGAAAAGGGACATACTTGCTCAAGAATAAAAGCAATCTTTTCAGTTTTTGCCATTGCACCAAAGGTTTCAACCTGCAGTATCACAAAT
Source organism: Chenopodium album (assembly GCF_948465745.1). Taxonomy (NCBI): domain Eukaryota; kingdom Viridiplantae; phylum Streptophyta; class Magnoliopsida; order Caryophyllales; family Amaranthaceae; genus Chenopodium; species Chenopodium album. Next base: position 9,280,919 of record NC_137855.1, read on the forward strand.
GTGTAATGATGATCAATTACGCAATTTTTACCCAAAAAACAGAGTGAGTAATCCTGAAATATATTTTATGAAATACAAGGAATAATATATGTAAGCAACCACACTTACCGCTATCTCTTGCATCAATTCAGCAGCCTCGTCAATAAGCCCTTGTTCTTCCTTAATCTTAGCAAGGGTCTTGACCAACCGTGCCCTTTCTATTTCAACGTATATCTGTAATAAATAGAATACAATATGAAACATATGAAAGAGCAGAATCTAACAAAAGACAAGCTCAACACAATAATATCTGGTTACCTTCCCAGCAGATACACTATTCAATGTTTTAATGAGCTCTATACGAGTATCAAGATCAGGTGTTTGATCAATGTAACCCATGGCTTGTTGCACCATCGCTGTCACAGCCTGTAAGTAAAGGAACATCCTGGTTAAATGCTTCATGAAGAAATGATGACTCCAAGATTACAAAGTAGGTAACTAAAAAAGAAAAATACAATAAACAATTATGTTGTTTGATTTCTGTCTGGTGAACCCTGAACCATAAAACTATTGATCATTATCCAAATGAATTACTCAATTTCCTTTAAATATTAGAATATCAACATAACACAATAGAAACAAGTCATTGCTACAAACCAAGCTAGGCATAAATTCTCAGCTGCTACTCAAGGCATATACTAAGTGAGCAACAAAAACAGCATAAGAAAGGAACATTGTAGGCTTCCATTCACCAGCGCCAGTGGGGAAATGAAATGTTATCCTTATAGAAGAATCAAGGATGGATGGTGTTAGCCATACTTGATCACTTAAAATGTGATACCACTTAACCCTGAAATATTCAGACTAAGGATAAGTCCGTCTGACTCACATTGCATATTTAAAGCACAGATATTATGATAAATTACGTAACCACAGCCGCTTCAATCATGATAAAATTCACTAAAGTATAAAAAATACACTAAGTTAACAACTAGAAAAATAAGAATCATCATCATGAATTCACCATTACATCAAAATTACCGTGTACCTGTTTGAGTTGACCTCGGCGCTTTGACAGAACAACAATCTGATCATTCAAGGTTTTCCAGGCTTTAGCTTCAAAGCATAACTGGAGAATGTCACACGCAGCTTTTCTAGTTCCAGCAACATCTCCAGCAAGTCTCATTTGCTTTTCAACATTCAATAATGCATCAATTTGTGCTTCCAGATTGCTTTGATTGTCCTGCAAAATAAAGTCCAAGAAAGAGCACTGGTCAAAAGGTTTACGGGGAGAATGAAACAAATAAGGCAGAATGATAAATTTCATTTTCCTGAATGAAGGGAACCAAAATCCGATTAACAAAACTTTGATTTTGGGAAAGAATGTAATTAATTGCATTAAAGCTCATTTTTAGCATCATCAAGGCTTCATCGTAGAAGTTTGGGATAAGCTATGTTTTGTAACTTCCATCATTCCATGTCTATTTGCAAGCCAATACCAATGAGGTAAGCGCTACTTGAACTGAATTTCAATAATGAGATGATTTTAGGGATCCAAAAACTTCTACAACGAAGCCTTGATGGTGCTAAATATATGAAAATTGCATTACAAGTTTACATCAAACTCAAATATCAAATCAACTGCACCCAAATTCTAATCAACAATAAAATCAAACACAAACCCTCTAAAGTAATACTTTTAAGTACTCCGTAAATATTAAATGTTTAAATCACTATTCACTATTTCAAACAGATGAACGAAGAATAGTATTGATTAATGTATTCAATTATTCATGAATGAGTAATAACAGAAAGAAAGAGAAAACAATCTCTTCCTTAACAGCTTCAACCATGAAGTTCAATTTCACATCGGCTCATACATAACGCCCATTTATAAGTTAAACGCTAGTAATCAGTATTTCGACGCATTACAATACATCAAACTCAGGTAACACATCAATAGCACACAAATTATAATCAATTTACAAGAAAAAATCACACTTCTAATCATACATCAGTAACAAAAAACTCTCAATTAAATTCCGAACCGGGTTAACTGATTAATTCAAACCAATGCTAGCCTCATTCGAACAAAGATTCAACACTATGAAAGCTTAAATTAAGCTAAAATTCATAATTTAGACTGAATTAGTAGCAAAAACTATTGAGAAAATGCTCAACCATATTTACTCAAAAACCCCAGAATAATTTTCCCCAAATTATTCACAAATTGTAAGCGAAAATTATTTAAATTTGAATACAACAGAAACAAGCTAAATCATGTGAATTTCAGCATCGATAATACTAACAATCTTTAAAATTGCAATGTATCATTTCAAACATGTTTATATAGTTGATAAAACATTTAAATGCCCAGATTTTGCTTATAAATAACACCCAAAATCAATCAAAATGCTATTAACAATCAAGGAAATTTTGATCAAATAAAACAATTCGTCGTCATTCCAATAAAAGAAGAGAAAATAAAATTACGAGAAATTGTACCATTTTTGCTCAGCTTGTAAATTCCCAGTACCCCGCTTTGCTTTGTGACTGGGAAATGAAAAACTCTAGTTTCGAATTTAGTTGATTCCGATTTTGACACTTTGATATTGCTTTAATTTCCCGATCAATTAATTAGTTTATCAATTTTTGTTTTGGGTTTTTTTGGATTGGACCAATTTGATCAATTTTGTTTTGGTTTTCAGTTTAGTTGTATTGAAAATTTTACTCCTATTTACAAATAGACATGGTAAATGGGTCATTCGGGTCGGGTACGGATTAGGAGTGGGTTGGGTCAGGTTATTCAAGGTTTCGGATATGACTTAGGTCAAGTATTGTGTCGAGTCAATCTTAGATAGGGTATGTTCGAGTCAGACCATTTTTTGGTCGAGTATGATCAGATCATATTCGAGTTGGGTCAAAACGGGTTGGTGATGTTCGAATTGTTCTATTTGTGGATCAATCAAGCTCAAATCGATACATTTATATTTTGTGAATGTTATAAAAAGAATTATTAAGTCAGTTTATGAGCTAGGCTACGATTGAGATGAACAATTTAAGTCAACTTTGGCATCAAACATTTTTAGTTTAGTTATAAAGTAATTTTAGCTCGGGGCATTTCAAGTCACTGGGTAAGTTCGGGTCAAACACTTTGGGTCGGGTCATTTCGGGTCTTGGGTTAACTTTGGGTCGGGTCATTTCGGGTCTTGGGTTAACTTCGGGTCGGGTTAGTTCGGTGTCCAGTCAAGATCGGGTCAACTCCATTTTCAGGTCGAGTTGGGTAGATTTTGGGTTTCTGATCTAGTCAAATTTGGGTCGATGTTTTAGGGTCAATTTCGAGTTATTTGGGTCGGATCAATGGATCCTGGTCAGGATTGCTAGGTCTATATACAAATGAGTGCAAGGTACATCCAACCAACTCAAAGTTAGCTTTTATACAAGTGATAAAAAAAAATTTTTTTAAAAAATATATATATAAAAAAAAAAGAGCTTTGGTATGACCTTTGGGTGGTCAGTTTGTAACATTCTCTATGTCATGCACCAAATCCAATTGCTCAAGGAGTAGTCGAAATATTAAGGCATGATAAAATTGACTTGTTTCTAATTATAGAGTACTAAATTTGAAGCATGAACTCTATTTGAAGTCATTTAACTTTACTCAAATCAGTGATTATTTTATCATATACAATTGGCAACAAATAAGGAGCCAACTCGAAATTTGAAATTAACTAAAGAAATTTTTCACACAAACAAATTTTTATCCATTCTCTATTTGAATTATTCGATTGCTGGTATGTCCCCTTCATATGTTGGTTTTGGAGAAGGAACCAAGTGAATTGCAAGTTTATAGCGAGTGACAATAAGTTACAAAGAGAAATTGGTTTGTAGATTTCGGAGAACGAATCGAGTTATAGGGTTGGACCATCTCTATGGTATGGGAGCATGGCGAGGCAAGTATGAGGAAAGTACACCCAACATCACACATGCACCCACCCCATTACCTACCAAACTTCATCCAATTCTCTGTAAATGGAGTAGATACTAGATGAATTTCTACAAAAGCCGTTCATTGACATCCTTAAATCTAGCAAATATTAATATGAAGTACTCTTTTACTCAACGTATCTTTTTTTAAAAAAAATAGTATCCCAAATCAAATAATAATAAAATGAAAAGATATATACACCACTACTCACCAATCTACCACTTTGATATGAAAAAAAGGGTTTATGTACCATTGCTTATTATTATTGCTTTGAATCATGTAAGACATGATGGTTTTCTTGAAGTTCAAACACAATAATTTTACTTACATTTGTCTAGTTTGTTTTTTATTTTTTTTATTTTTTTCATTTTGAATTTTTTAAGAGATAATATTTGATGAGTTGGATTGAGACCATCAATCATGGTTACAAGTCTTGGGTGGATAGCCCAAACCAAGTAAGTGGTTCACACAATAATTCAAAGAAAAGTCAAACACTTGAAAAAATGGTGTAAGAAGTAAGAAATACTTGTAAAGCCCAAAAAAGAAACAACGCACAAACAAAGTCTTCACTTTGAGCTGCTGCATGTGATTACAAATACTCATTCCCAATTACTGCTACTCAACAATTATACTATTCAACTTGCTACAGTACTTTCACTAATTTAATCCTAACTATTTCTTGGTACCTCACCAGGTATCCAAAGTTCTGGTAGAATTTGGTATCCAAAGTTTTTTAGACTCGATTGGAGCCAGTATTATTAAGTAATAAATGATGTTACCTAGTTTGTTTTAAAATACTTGCATTAATTTGATTGACATACGGAGTATTTATTAGCATCTAATTTTGATCTGAAATATATACTCCCTCCGATCCATTTATAAATGAGTGAGACAGTCAGACTTAATACACATGTCTACACTCTAGTTCAACCTTAGATATATACAAGTATGATTTTTAATAGTTGCAACACACATTTTATCACGGTATTTAAGAAAAGTGAACCTCACATGATATAATTAACTTAAAATAGGGTTAAAAGGTTGTTAGGAGCATAATCAAGTGGACTCATGTGCTTTAACTAAAGGTAATAGTATAACTTTCACCATAAAAAAACATTCCTCTTATAGTGTATTGCAACTATTATGACATATCCATTTTAGAAAAGTGTTACAACTATAAAAACGAAGGAAGTATGATTATTTTTTTTTACAACCGATATATATACTACCTCTGTTTCTTATTATGTGCCAAAAAGGGGTATTTTTTGTGAGACAAAAAATATTCTTTTGTTGCACATAATAAGAAACGGACTCACAAAAAATACCCCTTTTTGGCACATAATAAGAAACGAAGGTAGTATATATTTATATGATTCAATATTAGTAAAAATATATATAAATATGAAACTTTATATTAATATATTTCATGAATATTCTTTTTTTTTTTTATGTGTAATCTTAAAATGATGGTCAAAATTAGTATATGAATGGTGAAAAAAAAGTCAAATATGTCAATTATTTTGAAATGAAGGGAGTAGACGGTTAAATAGTCTACATATGAAAAATTCTTCTACTTCGTATATACTACGACTAATCCAACATAAATACATAATACAATATTATACGGAAAATATGATAAGGATTACGTAAAAGTTAAATTGTTACAAGTATTCAAAAATAGAGAGCATAATATTATTGGAGCACAATTTAGGAATTTTAATTAGTTAATAAAGCAACAAGATTAGTTATGGATTAGCATAAAGAAAAAGATGGCTCAACTTTCTCCCTACCTTAATTCCACTTTTACCATTTTCTCTTCTGTTCATTTCAGACCCACCACGCTCCTGTCTGAATATCTGCTTTACAAATTAAAAAATAATTTTGTAATTAAAATTAAAAAAAAAAAAAACACACTTAAAAAAAAAAAAAAAAATTTAATTTTCTGGATCTAATCTCATCCAATTTCCTTAATTTTTAATCTTTTTGTTTTGGGTATTTTTAATTTTATTATTTAAGTATTTCATCTATGTCAGTGCTTAGTGATTGGTTACCCATAAACTGTACCAAAAGTACACAACTTTACCCTCATAAATTACAGTTTTCTGTGATGATCAAATCATTGAACAAAAAAGAAATATCACTGATTCCCAGATAAACATTTGGATTAATTTTTCATTCTATATCTTCTTGATTTTCCCAAATTAATTTCTGGGTTTCTTCTAATCTTGTTAATTTTTTCTGGGTTTTCAAAAAAAATTACATAATAATGCTAGAGTTGCTTCACTTTCACTTCATCTAATTAAAATTCACTTTCTACTTTTGAATTTATTCTGGGAATGAGTGTTCTTTGGGCATTGATTCTACACTCTGTACTGTACTCTCTCTGCATTCACTTTTACAGGCTCTCTATTCTCTGAAATTCCTGCTGTTCTGTTATCTTCTGTTGAACACAAGTGTAACAGTATTCAGTGCAGTCTAGATTTTGCTTATGTTTTACTCCAAAGAAAGAGGGCGGGTAATACGGTAGCTCATCTTGTAGCAAGACGGGATACTAATATCGATTCCGAGTACAAAAATGTTAATCACTAGTGTTGAAGAAGAGATCTCAATCCCATTTGAAAATGGAAATGAGGTTCTGAAATTTTCAGATGGTATAAATGGGATTTCAACAATTCAGGAAATTCCTATAATTTCAACAAATAATGTGGTCCCTGAGAACACTCAGAGTGATCTCAGTGAATTAATATCAAATTTAGAAGGTAAATGTTCCTGATTTTTTTTAACTTTTATTGTATAATTTTCATAAAAGTGTTTTTACCCTTTTAAATTTTTTGTAGTAATCTGTTGAAATTATATGATTATGCAGAAGAGATTATGGGATTAAAGTCTAAGCAAAAGGATTTGGATGAAAAGAGAAGAGGGTTGTTAAATAAGATATTGGACATTAAAGGTATTATTATAAGTTTGATGATTTTACAGTGAAGTAGTGTACAATTTATTTGAGTTAGTTTGATGCTGAAATTTCATGTTAATGATCATATTAGGAAGCATTCGAGTATTTTGTCGAATTCGACCATTGTTGTGGAGCAATATCAGCAAAAATGATGATCCTGTGGTTGTTGATTTGGACAAAGTTGTTGTCAAATCAGGTGGAAGCAAGAAGGGATTTGACTTTGATAAGGTGTTTTGTCAAAAATCAACTCAAGGTTAGCATTTTAATGTTTTCTTAGTGCAAATTAATGTAATATAAATTACAAGTTAGTTGTATGTTTTTGTTTTCAATGTTAAGTATTTTGGTTGTTTTGTTTGATCAGTTTTAGTAAGATTTTATATTGCTTATTATTCTGTAGAAGATGTATTTGTTGAGGTTGAACCAATTCTCAGATCTGCACTTGATGGGCACAATGTGTGTATTTTTGCTTATGGTCAAACTGGTACTGGAAAGACCTTTACAATGGTGAGATTTCGAAACTTCTAAATCGGATTTTGTGACATTTTTGTAATGGTACAAGGAAAGATCTGTTTCCCTTTTTGACAAATGGTCTCATGAGTCGTATTTTCGATTTTATAGGATGGGATGAATGATCAGCCTGGCATTGTTCCTCGAGCTCTTAAAGAGCTCTTTCACTATGCCTCTTTGCATTCTACTGCTTCTGTCACTTTCTCTATGAGCATGTTGGAAGTTTACATGGGCAACTTAAAGGATTTGTTGGCTCCGAAACCAACTCGTAGAGCATATGAACCGGTATCAAGATGGTATTTACATATTCCTAATTGGCTCCATTCCATATTATCTGTTGACATAGTTAATTCTTGTCATTCCTAATTATCTGTCACTTAAAAATTAATAAGGAGTACTTCATATGTTTATGCAATGTTACAGCAACCAGCTGAATGTTCAAGCTGATGCAAAAGGAGTTGTTGAAATTGAAGGCCTTACAGAAGTGCCCATCTCTGATTTCTCAAAGGCTAATTGGTGGTACACTAAGGGAAGACGAGCTCGTGCAACTTCATCCACTAATGTCAATGATGTGTCTAGCAGATCGCATTGGTGGGTTCTGCTTCCTACCCCTTTAAATACTGTGGTCTCTGTGTGTGCATTGTTTTTACCTATCTATTCATTTAAGCCCTCTTGTGTATTTCATTGGATTACTTTGGTGAGGCGTTTACGTTATCTGTTTTAGTTTTATATATATCTAGCTTAATGAGGATCACCATTTCTCATCATGGAGATGCACCGGAAGGTCAAACAAGAACTAGCAAGTTGTGGATGGTTGATCTTGGAGGGAGTGAACGGTTGCTGAAAACTGGAGCTACTGGTCTAACATTAGATGAAGGCCGTGCCATAAATCTCTCGCTTTCTGCTCTAGGTGACGTTATTGCTTCACTCAGACGAAAAAGAACTCATGTTCCCTACAGGTACATCCGTACATTGAAGTAACACTCAATCCAAGTTTAAGGGAGTGGTTTTTTCCACTTGTTTTAATCATGCATAATCTAATTGAAGCCATCTATACATCTGCAGAAATAGCAAACTCACTCAAATATTGAGAGATTCGCTTGGTAAGATTTGCATTTCTTTTGTGCATGCTCAAAGATCAACTGTCAAGGCTGCAATTAATTTTTACTATGCCTGTGATACCTACTTTCTGCATATATTATGATTTGGTTTATGAAGAACTCTCTTTGAAACTCATCTTGTGTTTTGTGTTTACATTTTGGTTTCAGGAAAAGAATCAAAGGTATTGATGATCGTGCATATAAGTCCTGTTGAAGAAGATCTAGGGGAGACCATTTGCTCTATGAGTTTCGCCAAAAGAGCAAGAGGCATAGAATCAAACCAAGAGTTGCCTCAGGTAGTCCATACCTGTTATCTTGTCCATTAATTACTCAGCATATTTTGGAATTAAGCTTTCATTACGCATACTGATGTTTTGAGTATCTCTTTCTTTAGGAAATAAAGCAATTGAGGCAAAAGAAAATAGCTGAGCTTTCTGATGAAATGAGAGAAGTTGAAGAAGAGTTCCAAAAACTCAGGGATCAATTGCAGAAGGCTGAATCACTTCTTAGTGAGAAAAAACGGCTTAATGCAGTTGCCTGCGACAGCACAGAAGATGAAGAAAACATCATAGATAACACCAAAATTGATTCCAAGGAAATTGTAGATACCCCTTGTGATTCTGAAAAACCAACCAAAAGAAAGTCATTGCCGCATTATATGACTCCCACTGCTATCAGTCGCCTGAGGCACAGTGCATCAGAAAGACAAAATCACTATGCAGGAAGAGTCTTAAGGTCTGGGACTAGAAGCTCCATGCAACTTTCAGCTTCACAGTCCCTTAGTTTTCTTGAGCCTCGTCTTAAAGCAGTTCTACGAAGTGCAAGTAGACATCATCCTGATAAAGCAGCAAAGAATGTTCCCACTGAGACTCAAAACTGCAGTAATGTAGAACCTAAATCTGCCTCCTCAGCGCGTAATAAACCAGTGACACCATCACTTGTGAACAGCAAGCCTACATACATTCGTCATAGGAGAAGGATGTCAAATCTTATCTGATCAGAAATTCTTGTTTGCTTACTTTACATAATCCGATTATGAGTGTGATCATTCTCAGATCCTTCCTAGGACTTTTTCTTTTTCGGACTGCAAGTCATGCTTTTCTGGGTGTTGTTACAGGACTTGTTGGTTGATTTGTTAGCTTTTTTTCAAGTTTGTTAGCTGTGATTAACAGCTTATTAGGTATCCACTATGAGTTACATTGTGTGTTGGGTGGATAACTCTTTTAGACTGAAAGGCTATCTTTTTTTATGTGTAGCCCAAAGTTTGATGTATGACATAGGGAGGAAAAGGGTATAAATCTGTATGTTGGATTTTTGGTTTATTGGTTTTTGAGGTGTGTAACTAAAATAGACATAAACTTGTAAAATTTTGACTGAAATATATAAAAATAAAATAGTTTGGTTTGTTGATTTTGACACTTTTTGGTGTATATCTTTAGAATATTTTGACATAATCAATGCTAATTACTTATTCCTGATGCCTTCAAATTTCCAGTGTTGTTTGACGTAAGCTATTTATTGTTTGACCTTTAGGATTTGAGGTAGGGGTGAAAGTAAATTGGATAAAAACCGAAAACCGAACCAAACCAAACCGAATAAGCAATTCGGTTCGGTTTTTTTCGGTTTTCGGTTTGGATCGGTTTGAAAAACTGGAAACCGAAATATATCGGTTTGGATTCGGTTTTGGGATTCAAAAAACCGAAAACCGAATTCGGAACCGAAATATTAGCCCATTATACATAGGCCCATACCTTTTCGGCTTTTCATATATAACAAAATAAAAACCCTAATGCCCATTTATCTTTCACATTTCACGCCTCCCTCCTCTCTCTTTCCTCTCTTCTCTCTCCTCTCTCCTCTCTCCTCTCAGTCTTTCACGCCTCCCATCCTCTCTCCTTCAAGCTTCCATCCTCTTTCCTTCATGCATGCCTCCCTTCTCTCTCCTTCATCTTTCCTCTAGTATTTCTCATCCTCAAATTCTCAAATTTAATTTTTTGTATCTGGAATTCATACCCAATTTTGAAGGAGGAAATTTTCGGTGTTTTTTTAAAGGAATTGATTATAGTAGCTTCTTAAGAACGAAGAGGAAATTGGGAATTTATATATATGGACTACGGTCAATTGGGAAGAACAACTATGTTTTTGCATGATTTCTCACCGAAAATCCGAAATTGTAGTATTCAGTGTTGTAAATTTGTAATCCATATAATTTATGAATTATCATAGTTGTATTACTATTTCTTTTTTCTATATTTTTGTAGATCAATTATTTATGAATTTGGCAGTTTTTTTGTTTCTATATTTTTGTAGATCTATTATTTATGAATTTGGCTGTTTTTTGTTTCTATATTTTTGTAGATCTATTATTTATGAACTTGGCTGTTTTTTTTGTTTTTAATTAATTTTTCAATCTGGAGAAAAACCTCCAAATTTCGGTTTTCGGTTCGGAACCGAACTAGACTTTTGAATTTCGGTTTGGATTGGTTCGGTTTCAGATGTAATTCAGTTCGGTTTCGGTTCGAAAAATTCAAAACCGAATTATTTCGGTTTGGATTCGGTTTGGGTCAAAATCCAAACCGAATACCGAACTTTCACCCCTAATTTGAGGTAAGAAGCTTATCAAATGAGTCAACACTTTATTTCAATTCGTATCTCTTAATTATAAAAGCTATATGTGATAGATTAGTTCTTGCCAAGTTTCGTCTAGCCATAAGTTTTTAAGGGATAATTAATGCATTGTTAGACTTTGGTTGAGGACTTGAGGTCTTTTAAACTCAACTATGAATTTAATCATTATCAAATGAATGGATTCCAATCACATTTTCAATTAATCATTAATTATAACTTTATCAAATCAAACCATTTATCTCCATATAAAGTACTTCGTATGTAGTCTTGACTACTTCATATCAAATAATTTTGTGAAGTACTCTATAGTCTATATCGCATAAGATCACACAAAATATCGCTCGAACCAATAATTAATTCACACGTTAAAACTTATAAATATGTCATTTATAATTCATACACTAACTTTTGTTTTCAAAATAGGTAAATACTTGTAAATATATGTTATCTTTGCGCGAATTTATCATTATAATACGAATGAACCACACTGCATCATATCATACTTTATAAGTTTACAATGTGGTTCGACATGAGATAGTCGAGGCCAAACCGAGTTAATTCATTAAACCGAACCGCGAACAACTCTAGATTTGAGCCATCCCCTATAGAACAGAACATACAACTACAAGAACTCCCTCCCGACACTCAAAACAAACCCAGAACCCAGAAACAAAAATGGGGCTACTCTCATCTTCATCATCTTCAACCTCACAACAAAAAGGGATTGTAATCACAGTACCAGTCCTAGTTCTTGCTCTTTCTACTGCCGCCATTTTTCTCTTCTTCTTGCTTTCTTCTCTCTCCTCTTCTTGCTCTTGCCCTTCTTCCCCTGCTATCACCGGCACTTTTCCCGAATCTTCTGGAAAATCCGAGGAAAGGGTTTCAACATCAAGGGAAGATATTGATTGGGTTCGGGATCAGATCCGAATTAATGGGTTGCATATGAAGGATAATGTTTTGCGTAAAGGGATTAATCCTCGTACTAGGGTTCAACAGCTTGAAGATCTTCGACAGTATGCCCCTTTTTTCTCTTTATTTGATTTGGGTTTTTGGTTTATTTGATTGAATTTTTGAAGTTATTAGAATTTGTTGGGGTAATGCTGGATCATATTTGCTTCTTCAAGTTCAAATTTGAGTAGTTTTTTTGGGGTATGGGGAGTTGCAAAGGACAGTGATGTAGACGAGATTTGATCCGAGGTCTCGGGTTTCACCCGTGAGACTTAAATATCTAAACTAGTTGGTGTAATCTCAAATTTGAGTGTTTTTTAGTTGCTGTTAAGATGCCAGATTTTGGTGCAATTATCAAGGTTTAGGCTTATGATTTGCAATTTGAACATGTTTTGAGTGATTGTGATTTGTGAAGGGTTATTGAAACTATTGATTGTGTTTCTTTGCTTACATTGTGTGATTATTGATCACTGTGATCAGTGATGATGTTATGGTTGTAATTTATAACTACTGCTCCTTGCATAGCAAATCTCGTTATTGGTTGAGTAATAATGGCTGGAAACTAAGAGCATTGACGGCCTGATTGATACGCGGTTATGAGAATGGACTTACATGCAACTTTGTAAGGAATGGACTACCTTCATATCATGCTGTTAGTGTAATCATTCATATCATGCTGGGACTACCTTCTAGAAATTTCTGTCCTGAGCGGCTGAGCAATAAATGCATTACAAAAGTTGCTCTTGTGGCACTTATGTTATATGGCTTGTTGCCTCATGTTCGATTGAATGCATTAGTCCTCTTTTAATGGTTTGTGCTTATAATGTTTGATGAGTCATGAAGCACTCTAACAGAGGATGTGGGGGTTTTTAGAATTTGCTTTGCTTTCTTTTGTAATAATGTCTGTAATTGAATTCTGTATCTATTTACGTAGCTAGAAATTCAAACAAACCGCTTTATATGTCTCAGGTACAAGGGTATATCTCATTATGAAGGAGATGAAGCCAATAACCACACTGCTCTACCCTGCCCTGGTGAGCTCCTCGTTGAAGAGCATCATAGTAACTATGGTGAACCATGGGCTGGGGGAAGAGATGTGTTTGAATTCCTTGCAGAGTCTGCTCACCTTAGCCCTGATGCTCAGGTTCTTGAAATTGGATGTGGGACACTTCGAGTGGGATTGCACTTCATTCGTTACTTGAAACCTGAGCACTTTCACTGTCTAGAGAGAGACGAATTATCTCTTATGGCGGCTTTTAGATATGAGCTTCCATCTCAGGGTCTGTTGCACAAGCGCCCTATTATTGTAAAAGGTGAAGACATGGATTTTAGCAGATTTGGATCTGGGGTTACATATGATCTGATATATGCTAGTGCAGTTTTCCTGCATATGCCTGATAAACTTGTTTGGGTTGGGTTGGAACGGTTAGCATCTAAATTAAAGCCAGATGGCCGAATTTTCGTCTCCCACAATGTAAAATTCTGTTCTCGGTTAGGTGGAGATGAGTGTACAAAGAGACTTTCAAGCTTAGGGCTCGAGTATGTGGGAAAGCGCACACATGATAGCCTGCTTTTCAATCATTATGAAATTTGGTTTGAGTTTCGACGAGTGAAAGCTTAAATAGTTTGATAGGCAAAATCACAAAACCTTATAGTGTATGGTACTTTTTGTCATCTGAAAGGAAAATGAGGTCCTTTGGTGTTCTGGTATCTTTTATTAGTGAAATCTGGGGGAACCATTGTTAATCTAGAGCTATGCGCAGAGGAAGGAAACCCGATCAGTTTATGACAGAATGGTCTCTGTGCAGTATCTCACGAAGATTGTACTTTAAGCTGACTAGCAACTCTCCAAACATGAGCTAAATTTTTCTCCTTTGTGCTGCACCTTGTTTTCAGAATAAGAACTGGAAATTCTGGTGGCTGTGCAGTAATTTTTATTTTTTGCTTACTGTAAGTTATGTGTAATATTTTTTGTAGATTGTACAATTAATTTAAACAAATATTTGATGCATATATTGAAGTTTTATTTGATATTCATGTGTCTCTTTTGTTACACTTTGTTTCATGACTTGTTTTGACGCTGTAGAAGTGTAGCTGAATTATTTCATGGTTTTTAACCTGTTTATATTTAGATCTTGACTATATGGACTGTCATGCAGTCTATTTTCTATAATTACAAACATCTCGTAGGTGTTGCTCCATGTTGAAACTTTGGAAAATTACCCTTTCAAATGTTACAGGTGCTTCAGTGTTGCCATTGGAATGATCATATATCTGTGAATGATTTGTTAGCCTTGACTTCACATTTGAGGCTATGCGTTTTTTAGTGAAAAGGAAACACTTGTGCATGATTTTTCGAGGAAGGTTAAAGAATCCTGAGAGTGGAGTCCCCCCTTTAGTTTCTGTTCCCCAATATGACCGATACATCGAATATTCCCTCGAGTACAAAACTGCAGGGATTTTTTCACACAGAGTACAACTCCAGAGTGAGAAGTGCCATGATGCTTATACATAACTTTCGTGTATGAATGGCATTACCGTATCCCCTTAGATAATTCAGACCAGATTTCATACATAAGCTATTTGTTGGGTCATGCTTGAAGTTTGCATTTTCATCAACTGGTAATAGCTTTTTGATGATTACTTCAATTAGTTGGGAGTTATCATATCGAGCTTGCTCTAAGATGGTTTAATCAACAACACTTAAGTTCGTTAGTGGTTAGCTTGAACAATCTCATGTAGAACGAGGCAACAAGCCATGACTCATTGACTCACCATGGGTTAAAACAAACTTTTATTGTGTTGTTCCAAGAAGGCATGACTGCATGTCTGCATTATCATCTCTGAAAGGGGAATGTGGCCAAAATTTTAGATTGGTGGATGGACGAATCTATCACGCGCGATATTAAGGTTGATACCCATTACTTTAGACTTCAAAATAGTCTGTGTTGTTGAAGGAAATGTTTAAAAACAAGTATTAAGATGATAGCAAATTAATAAGGCATCAAGTTGCACAAATGTGTTTCTTTCAAAAAAAAAAAAAAAAAGTTGCACAAATGTGTAACGATTTTAAGTTTGGCCTTTCTAGATGATAATGCAAGGTATGTAGTTTTTTATGCAAAGCTTAGGGGTAAAAACAACCAAGCATAAATAAGGCTATGCAATTGCTTGCCCACTAAGAGCGTACCAAGGAAGATATCTATCCTCTTGTATGGGGTTTTAGCTGATTTGGACACATCTTCTTTGATGTTGAGAAATGTTGAGGATCCTCAAGGGGAAGAGGATGCTCAACAATCCTCATCTGGTGAAGGATTCACCACCTCGTCTTCTGTGCCAATAAGATGCAGCAAAACAATAAAACTTGTACAGTATTAAACAACACCCATTCACTCCAACGCAAAAGAGAAGTAGATCCCGGCAAATACTCACTTCAAGTATGCATGTTATTGTTAAATATGACCTATCATTCTAGCGTGTACATCACATGTGTCGATGTAAAAAAGACTCTAAATTATTAAAATATACATAGTGTTTCCATGTTTTTCGTTTTTTGGATATCTGGTTTGTACACATCTTTAATTTGTTTTCTGAACCTCTAGCAACTTTTACATTTTCAAAACATGGTGCTAGCATAATTACCTACCAACTTTACTAGTATTGCTAACATTAGCTCACCTCACCTAATTAGGCTAAATCTATTACTTGGAAAAAAACTACGTCGTTTAGCAATTTCAAATTGCAATTAGCAAAACCCCCCTCTTGATCTTAAACCCTAACTAACAAAAGAAAGAACATCAAAAACCCTTTCTTTCATCATCATAATCCAAAAATGGCGCACAGAATTCTGGGTACCATTCGCAACAACTCCTCCTTCTTCTTCTCTTACCTTCACTGTCACCAAATTCCATCACAGTACCGTTCGATTTTCGCCACGTCGCACCTTGATGGTTCATGGATGGACTCGATTAAAGGGGTTTTCACCGGCAAAAAACCCACCTCTGATTCGGTTTCTACAGAGGACAAATTCACCCTTTACAGTAATTTCCCTTTCTCTTCCATTTTTATGATATGGGTCTTCTTCAATTTCTGCAATTTTCTATTTTTATACTTTTTTTTCAAGTATTTTTGTCACAAATTAATGAAATAAATTGTTATATTGGTATGATCAAGCAAGCATTTCTTTGAACATTGTAACGAAACAATCTGAACAAAATGATGCTATAGATGCATTGTCGTTGTGTTGATTTATTACTGCCTACCAAACGGGCAATGAGGGTGTTGGGGATTATGGGGATTAATCTTTGTATCATGCTACATTGCTTGATTGCTGCTATTTGCAGCTGAAAGTTACATTATGCTACTTGTATGTTTGTCAAAGAGTTTGATTAGCTTGTGTGTACTTCATGTGGTCACTGAAGGTTTTGCTGATGAGTTGGGTAAGGCGAGGAAGTTGGGATCTTTGAAGCAATATGTAGTTGGTCGGAGCAGTGAAGCGACGTTTGCTGATGCTTTCGAGAAGCAGGAAGCAATTCTTCGATATCTTGCCAATTTTGATCCAAATGGAGAGGTGAGAGATATTATTACTTGTATAATTTATACTCCATATGTACACCGTTGCTCGGAAATAATAGTTACATATACAGTTTGGGATGTGCGGTAAATCCCTCTTCACATCTTCAAAAGTAGCTGTACCCCTACCTTAATTGAGCGACGGGGGAGTGTGTGCTAAAAGCCAAACTATTTTATGTTTGGCTCAAGCATATTAGGTATAAGGTATGGGTTTGGAATGACCAAAACCCATACCTTGTGTTTGTTTCTTGAAATTTCATTTTTCAAACCCATACCTCAAACCCCCAAGGTATGGGTTTTTGAAACCCAAGGGGGGAGGTGGGTATGGCTCATACCCATACCTTTAGGTTTAAAATTAAAGGAAAACTATCATTCCTAGATAAAAACCAAACACATGAAATCAAGTATCAAGTTCCAACCCCATACCACCCAGGTTTCATTCCTCATTCCAAACCCATACCATTGTTTGAACCAAACGCCCCCTTAAAGGAATGAGTGGATTTTTTTCTTTGTTCTGTGAATTTATGTTCTTTTGTAGCTCTGCTGTTCGAAATTGAAACTTTAGACTTGCTGGATAGGCCTATTGTATTATTTCCAACGTTCATCATGGTATTTTTAATGTAGTTGGTACTTCAACTGGATTATCTCATACCTTGGAATTTTTTTATGAAGTAAAATCCTAACCAATGGTGTAATGGTCAAGTTTCTCTTCTCTGGTGTGTCTGTGGGAGGGCAGGGGGTATCAAGATGTTTAGTAGCTTCTTGGAGAAGTTCTACTCTTTAAGGATCCTTTAGTCTTTTTTTTTTTCCCCAGTGCTTTGCAAGCTTTCGGTTATAATGGCAGCATTGATTCATAGAAGCCAGAAACCCTCCTTTTGTCTTTATGATTGTCTTAGCTTGTGCGTGGAACTTTAAGTCTCACATCTCAAGTTATGTTTGATTGAGTCTTTGCTATGTTCATCCACTGATTGTAGAATCTCCAAATCAGTCAAAAACAAGAAGCAGCAAAGCAGTGCAAGTGTACGATAGCTGATGTTGAAAATACTTTGGCAAAATATACGTGGGCTAAAGAAGCCCAGTATAAACTACAGAAGTTAAAGGACGAGGGAAAACCAATGCCAAAGAGCATGGCTGAGGTATTGTTTCCTTCCTTAGTCACTTTTTGTTTTTGTGTTCCCCCCCCCCCCCCCCCCCCCCCCCCCCCTTAATTTTTGTTTTTATCTATTTATTGATCCTTCTTTAGCCATTAGCATTTTCTTGAAACCTTGATTATTCAGTGTTTTATTTACAATGTGCATGACATGAATAGTTGGAGAACATTGAAAATCAGAATTTTATTTAAAAGAATGTTGTGAAACGATCTTTCTGACATATACAGTTGATAATTTATACAACGGCTATGAATCAAGATGATTCTTAGGTGCTTAGCTATTCTCACTAGAAAAGTAGCATTTAGGGAGTTTAGAGAAGGTTGTTAAAATTAATGAAGAATTTGGTAATCAGATTTGGGAAAATTACTTAGATAGGATTGTATTGATAAAAATCACATTCAATTGCTTGGTGCTCTCCCAATATACAACTAATTTCTCTACTCTTATCGACACTCAACATAATCTTCTCTCCCATATGCTCTATAGATGGTTCTTTTCCTCAAACAGACTACATAGCTTATTCTTTAAGCTACTTCAAGCTACTAACACGTCAATCATAAATGTTATACCAAACCTTCAAGTAAGTAATATATTGTACATATGAACATGCATGAGGCTTACTAAGGGAGAATTATAGTGTGACCTTGACAAAATCTTGTAAAATTACTTTTTAATCTACTTTTTTTTGTATGTATATGCCTAAATAATTTGAGATTTGACTATCCAATGTAAATTTGGTATGGTTAAGGATGTACTTATCAAACATGAGTTTGTAGCCAATTTGAGTGAACTCCTCTACATACAATATGTGAGAATATTTGTGTCCGAAACTGCATCTGATAATGTGTAGCTTGTCTATTATACTTCGATGATACTCCTTCTGCTCCTTATGAAGTGTTACATGTACCTCTTTGGGATGTTCCTTATTAAGGGAGAATGATAGGGTAACCTTGATGATGGACTTTGTGACAGAAACATTGTTATTAATGCAAAATTCTTAGTAACATTAAGCATATATGACACCAACTATAACTTGCGTGCAAGGATCAGTGTACTCGTTAGCACCTATTAATCAAATGTATCATTTTTCCTTTTTTCTTTCTCACATTAACTTTTTTTTCTTCTCTCTCATCACATTGATCAACCCAATCCTAACCATCACCTAAGGTCCCAATCCCCCTTATCTGACCCTCTGCTACCTTCAAAAGAATCCCAACCTTAAACATTCTTTTCATTTTCATTTTAAGTGTTACACGTCAGATTTATGTAGCTGATTCTGTTAAAGCTGTTCCCCCCCATTGAGCTATCCTCACACATTTTTTCCTCTACTTTATTTTCACTCTTACTAATCTCTATCATTTTTCTGTGCAACAATCAATAAGGTACCGAGGTGTTAATGATAAGCTTTATGACTTAATCAGTTAATTCACATGCCAAGGCCGTTAAAAGAGATAAAGATATCTTTTCTTTAGGAACTAGGAAGTCTACTTTTTCATAAGCAGCTGTACAAAAATCTTCGGATTCTAATCAACACATCTCTCTTCATGGCCTTTTATCTCATTTTACTCAACTGACTTGACAAGGATCCCTCATCATTTCCCTCACTGAGAGTGCTAACACATTCACTAAATTGCCTGCATTGCTGATTTACAGTTTCAACCAAGGCAACTATACTGATTTGGTTAAATCTATTGCAGAGACTACATATTTGTGTTATGCAATGTGTATAAGAAAGGGGTAGTATTGGTCTATTGGATGTCCAGCATAATTAGCATAGCATGGACAGAATGCTAGGGAGCTAGCTCAATAATTAAAAGAATAAGGGAGAGGGAAAGCATGTTGAATATTGTGATAAGCGACTAGTTTGTAGATTTGGGAGTGTCATTCCTCTCAAAAGATGGGCAAGGCCGTAATTTGCATTATTCAGTCAAATATAGCTTTCTTTCAATAATCATCCTTCTTACTCCCTTAATACATCTTTTTAGTCCACAATTGGTGCTTAATCTATGTTAATTCATAACAACATGATTACTTGTTGAAGGACTCAAATGCTGAATGGTAGAGTAGTGATAACATGATTATTGAATCAAGAAACTGTGTTGGAAGAATGGAAGACAATGCGTCTTTCTCCACAGTTGATTTTACTTCTGCTATTTTATTCAATTCTCTGGGACCTTTATGGGTGGAAACTTCAGGGACCTCTATGGACATGACATCTTGCGGACGGAAGAGTGAGAGGATTTAAATACATATAGCTTAGACAATTTTTGAACTGGGATCTGACGATCCTGACCTGAAACAAAGTAGACATGATTTGTCTGTTTGTGCAACTTCCAACCAGTTTTTCTGATCGCAAGATGCAAGCAAACTGAGAACTAAAGATTTTACATTTTTGTCACCATTAAATCTGTATGATATTAACTAATGGATATATGACACTGCCATGTTCACACACACCTGTGCTTACTTTGATATGGAAAGGATATAAGGATGGTCCTCAATAGTTTGTTGCAACTGATTAAACTTCTGTTTGTTGCTATTGATTTTTGACCAGTTGCTCTGTGTAGGTCCAAAAATTGATGGGTTCAACACCTCTCGATCGTGCTAAATCAAATATGGCTCAGACTGGTCAGATTAGTCGGAATGCGTTTTGTCCATGTGGTTCCAAAAAGAGATACAAAAGGTGCTTCTTCATCAACTATCACTTACACTTTTTTTTTCGAATTAAGATTCATCAGTCGGCCTTCATTTACAAGACTGACTGTTCTTTGCATGAATTGTGGATGAGGATCCTTTATTGGGTTCAGAATTTCAGATCAGAGATACCATAGTCCTCCACAAGGCATGATAAATCTTTCCCTGAAGTCATATAGGTTTGGGATTTTCTTGTCCAAATAGGGGGGCATTTTTGGGAGACAGATGCATGAAATTATTCAGGCTATTGATGCTTTAAAGTGCTTATTTCAGGGAAGAAAAATCATATCAGACCATTAGAAATCAGATCAGATCATGAAGTTAAAATACATTTGTTACTTTCATATTTAACTTCTTATGAAAAATAACTAAGTTTGATCTGAAAAGATAAGACAACATCAAATTAAAAGACAAAATCACATCAAAGGAGGTGAACTCAATGCTTGAGATGGGGAAAGTTTTCCCAAGTCCTACACAGTACACATCTTGTAGATTTGGGATGAATATCCCCTATACTATCACAGACTAAACTGGATGCACGGTTTCTTCATTGTTGAATTCATGTCACATGTTTTTGAGAACAATTATCTCTGTAGATATATCTGTGGCCTTGCTTGCAAGCTGCAAGAATGCTGCAGAATTTTACAATTCCATAAACAATGTACTGAAGTGCATCCCATAGTAATACCTGTGTTTTATTTATGGCTTTTGTGAAGGTGCTGCGGAAAAGACAAGTAGCTGGCTTACAGGAAGGATTATTCCAAATATGCTCCATCAGCTGATCATTGTGTTTGGAGGAAATAATCAGTACTCAACACAAATCACATGACTTGATTACTTTCTTGTTTCACTGCAATTAGGTATGTTCACATTCAGGACATGAATTTCATGATAATTACAGGATTTGTCTAGAAAGGCTGTGCCTGAATTCCTGAAGTACTTGCTGTGCGGGTTGAATAGTGGATGAGACGAAGAGTTTTTGAGAAAATTGTTTCTTGAAATTATACTAATAAATGTTTTAGCTGCCCAATGTTTCTCCATATTTGTTAACTTTGTCAGATTTTAGATGAGAATTTTACTTGTTCTAGAGCTACCTCATTTGTTTATGATAAATTCTTGCATTACTCTAGGCATTGGAACTTCTGCATATGCAAAGAAAACTTGTATACTCGGTGCTATGGTGATGTTGGAGGAAAGGCTTGACTCTTATTTTATCTCCAAGATAGATAATACAAGCATACCACAGTTCAGATATTCAATTCAATTTGTTGAATTTGCAATTTCAAATTTTGTAATTTACTGTTGTGCAATATCTATTGTGCAATCAAATTATGTCAACTCCAATACATCAACAATGTCATCAGCCCTTGGAATTTGGCCAAGTGTGATGAGGTTCTTAATTTGCCTACTAGTGATCTGAGATTGACTTCTAAATAATTGTCGACTGTACTTCTTTGGGGAAGTTTGACTGATGAAAGTGGCTATGAGTTGAAGAGGAGCTCAATAGCTTCAATTCGTCATCTAGTTTTTACATCTTCTGGGTGTTTGCAAGTACCGTAGTTGGTCGATAAGAAGGATGTTAGAAACTCTAGGTTACGAGTGCCTTGGAGTGGAGTGCATTGCCGATGCTGCATCACTTTTCCTAGCCCGTTGCCTTTTATTGTGAAAGGCCGGGCTGAACAATGCAAAAGAAAAAACTCCGTTAGTAAAGGTATTGATGTCTGATTTTGTTGGCGATTTTGATAAATTTTGTTGGTAATTTTTAACAGCCCCTTAAACTTTTACAAAAACATTGAACTCTAATGGCTTATTTGACTGTTGGTAATAATGATGATGATGATGGTAATGAATTTATAAGTAACTTTATAAAGAAGATTTCACGTCAATGTCCATGGTAATGTTTTTCCTTACTTTGATATCTCACTTTCTTTACGAATTTTCAGTATCATTTACTAATGTATTAGAGGTAATATTTGTGTGGTAATGAAATTTTGTGAACAATGTTTGTGTGGAGTTCCATTGGCATGAGAATGATCTTAGGATAACTTTACAATATTACCAACAAATTCATTATCATTCCCACAATTTATGACTGCTTATCAAACGTGTCGACATATTTAACTCAATTAGAAATATAAGGTACTGTATTAGGATTTAGGAGTAGTGTGGAAAGAACTTCGTAGACAATAATTCTAATTCTTAGTGACATATCTATTTCCGATGTAATCACCTAATTTGACTAAAATTTGACTTTATTTGATATATCAAGTGAGATTTTATTTTGTTCGTTCAAATGTGTATTTAAAAAAAATAAAATATTCATAATATTATTACAGTACTTTATGAAATCAATCATATGACATTGAACCAACAAAAATACGGAGGAATTCTTTTTATTTTTTATTTTTTATTTATTTATTTTTTATCTGATCTTAACTTTTCTAATCTAGTCTTAAATATTCAGTATTCGAATTTGATGAGTCCATGAAAGACAACCTATTTTCGCTCTCAATCTTTTCACTTTCTCTCTTATACATAGAAAAATAAAAACCCAAATCAATTTTGCCCTAATTTCCATCCCTCCTCATCTCAATTATTCTCACTGACCTGCTTATTTGATTTTCTGATCGATCAATTTGCTAATTCACTTCATTCGAGGTGCGATTCCATCAATCAATTTGTTAATTCATTTACTCCTTTTCTTGAATTCCAATATCTTAAACCCTAATTTACAATTCCAAACGCGTTTCGTCAATAATTCCCCCAAATTCGTTAATTCTGTTGCAATGGATCTGGAAACTGAGAATCGAATAGCAGCAATTCTATTGAAAGAAGCTGCAGAAATTCGGCGGCAAGCTCAGCAAGATGGTGCGCTTGCTTATCTTCGCAACCCTACTGTTCGAGGTCGCCCTAATTCTCGTTTTCTAACGGCCACTGTTCGCGGTATTCAACAAGGTATAAAATTTCTCTTTCTCTCTCTTCTTTTTGTTTTCATCAATGAAGGATGATCAGTGAAATTACTATCCGTTACTTCCTAACTTTGCTACATTTGATTGTAATTTTATTTGAACAATTTGATATGCTTTCCAAATTGGGTTGTTGTGTTGTTTTGATTGTGCCATTAACTTTGTATTGGTAATATATTTAAATGCTCGCGGTCGATCTGATTGTTGATTTTCCGGATGGAATTTCTGTTGTTGTCACCTTCTACACAACCTAGGAAAAGAAAAGAAGTTGTAATTTTCAGCTTGCTATTGGCTTTATATGGGTTGATGCTGCCACTACGTGCCTAAGAGCGCTTCGAGGTTCAAGATGGCCTTGAAATTAACATTTAGGATGCTTTTAGTGTACTTGGAGGTTACAGAATGGAGTAAATTTGAATCAGAGC
Organism: Chenopodium album; assembly: GCF_948465745.1. Taxonomy (NCBI): domain Eukaryota; kingdom Viridiplantae; phylum Streptophyta; class Magnoliopsida; order Caryophyllales; family Amaranthaceae; genus Chenopodium; species Chenopodium album. Next base: position 9,304,824 of record NC_137855.1, read on the forward strand.
TTATAAATTGATTGAGGAAATTGTTACTATACCACTTAAACAAACAAACTAGCTCTAATTCTGACCAATATGTACACATAACTAACATCCACTGTGACCAACATTAATTTTTGTGTCTCTCTTGCATGCTACTCTTTGTCAGTTGCTGCATCCATCGTCACACCCTACAACATTCCTCCTTTAAGTATGGAGTAGTTTCATTTATTGATATTATCTCGTTATCGGATTTTATATTGTTGCGAAATAGTTGAGTATTTGTGTCTGATTTTGGTGGTTGATTTATCTCACTTATGCCTGTATCGTTTGTATGGCCAAAATGTCATGCTTATACAGTTATACTGCTCCTATCTTGGATGAATTTTACTGCTGTCATACCACTAAACGATTAGAAAATCTGAAAGATTGAAAAGTTTCTTATTAGGTTCAAGTAACCAGTGTTACTTTATTATGCTATTGATTTTTGTTTGTCTCTTCTTTGGATCATAGATTAGAAATTTCATTGGTTCAGTGCACTTTAAGGTCCAAGTTTAATTTGTTATAGTAACAGTTCCCATTGTCATGAATTTTTGTAGTTTAATTTAATTAGATAATCATTGGTTTGCATATTCAATCGACGGCTTAGAGCTTAGAACTAATGTTATTCTGACAGTTAATCGGGCTGTGGAGGTAAATGAAATGTGGCGGGTTCGGCAGAAGGAGAAAGAGCTGGATGATAGGCTTAAAGATAGGTCAAGGGATTATCACAGCCACAGGAGCAGAGATGAAAAAAGAGATTTGTCTGGAAGCCAAAGTAAGAGGCATAATTCAAATTCCTCATGCTCATCAAGCAAAAGATCATATGAAGATTACTCTAAAAAAGACGAAGATGAAGGCTTGAAGGATGAAGAGATTGAGGAGTTTCTGCACTCAAGGTCTTATAACCAGCTCCTGCGTTTAACTTGCTTTTTTCTCCATTTGTTTCTTATTTCCTACCCCATTTTCCTCAACTGCATGATAGTAATAGCACTTGTTACATGAAATGCTTTATTTGTGATGCTTCCTTCTCTTTATAATATTAGAGAAAGAAACCGGGGGAGGGGGGGTGTTGGGGGGGGGGGGGGGGTTTGAGGGGGGATTGTTCTTTTCTGTCTTACATTTTCTCAAATCTCAACCTTAAAAGGGGAAATTTCTCCAAGTAACTATTACATATCTTTTATGCTACTTCTTTCGAGTCTGATGCTGTAAATTTATGCTACTAGGAATGTGAAAATTGTAGAAAGTGAAGTAAAATTATAATTAGTTCACAGTCTTCATCTTATGAAGTATTAACAAATGTCTCAATGAACTTCATATAATTTGCAGAATATACTTTACTTTTCTTTTTATAATAATGCAAAGCTATCTTGTTTTACAATATTCGTGCTATTTATGTTTGTCATCGTTGGTAACTTATACTTTGAATCACAAGTATCATTTGTGGTTGGCCACATCTTTAGCTTTTTACTACTATCTTCTCTTGAAACTTTTTTTTTTTTTTTTTTTGGTGGTGGTTGTTGTCATGGTGAAAAGATTCCCGCCCTTCTCCTTTTTTGTTGGTGATACTTATGGATCGAATAATCTAATTATTTGCTCTTATGATGAGATGTGTCTAATTACTAACCAGGATTTCCGTTGATGGCAGGGTGAAACGTGGTAGGGGTTCTATAGGGTCTAGGATGGATGAAACTGGTCCTTTTCTTCCCCGTTCTTCAGAATCTCCAGATGGTGTGGCTACTGACTACAATAAGGAAGAGAGGCGTCGTAAGGCTGTTCTTGGTCCTGAGAAGCCCTCATCTTGGAAACATTGTGAATATTCTTCTGATGAATCATCTGACAATGATGAGCAAAAGAGATCCAAGAAGACTAGTTCAGGAGGATCGAAAAAGAAACACTCCAAGAAGCATAAATCAAAAGAGAAGTCAAGGGATAAGAAAAGGAAGAAGAAGGACAAAAGACATAAACACTAACAAAGCTAAACTGCAACTCTTTAATTCATATCGAGGGTTCAATTCTCTTTGATGTTCATATATCTCTGCATGTTCCTCTTAACAATTGAACAATGATTCTTGATTCCTGGCATGCACGATGTTACAAGTGTACTTTCCTACTTTGGTGTTCCTTTGTATGTAATTATGTAGAAGCAGTGGATACCAAAAAGTATCAATGTAATAAGAAGCAGCTGGTTTTTGTACAATTTTTTGTTTATATACTAGTTCGATACTGGCTTACCTTACTATTCTTGGCATAATTAATCTGCCAATTAAACCTCTGGTAGCAACAGTTCATTAATGAGCATTAACATGGATTATCCTTTTTTTTTTTTTTTTGGTGAACATATCCTCTTTATGTTGGTTAAGTTTTGAAATTTTGTAATGAATACAATATTCCACAAAATTGTCATCTTGGACTATTTTTTTTCAAAAAAATATATATAAATCAAATGGAAGTCATGTGACAATCAGTTTATTTATTTATTTTAATGAGACGATTGTTAACGACCTCTAGATTTTGCATGAAAAATGTGTGCTGGAAATATCAATGAAGGAGACTTGTATAAAATTGAATGTCACGAGCCACACTGACCAAATGGTATAGACGAGATTTGATTTCAAGTTATGAGTACTATCCTAATAAATCTGACTTAACTAACGAGTGTAGCTCATTTTGTAATTCTATCAATTTATGATCAATGCTTATGTTAAAGGTTTTAGCCAAAGTAAAACCACTAGTACTAGTAGTGGTTTTATATCACAAACTGCAATTCATTCATTAAAATCGCTATTATCATCTGGATATTAGCCATAGAAATTAGGAAATAAATAAATAAAAATATCTTCTAACCATCTTCACGAGTAAATATAAATTATCATCCAAAATCCGACTCGATCCATCATCCATCCAACTCGACCCGATTCATGAATCATGATCCAATTCTTAAAGTCGGGCGAGTTACCGAGCTAGATGACCTGGACCCAAAAACCTTAACCACACAAGGTAAGAACTGAGAAGAGAAGTCTACACTTGATTTAACAGAGAAAGCGACACCCAAAATCACAACAAAATTTTGTGATAAAATCTCAGAAACACCACCACCATGTTTGTCATTCACAGGATGGCGACCACCACACCCATTACTTTCTCTCTCCTCTCAAACTCCCTTCGATTCCTCACTAAACCCTCTTCTCCTTTCACTTCTTCCCTCAAAAATGGCTTCTCAATCTCCCCTAAAATCTCTGCTAAAAAGGTCGCATCTTTCTCTGTATACATTCCTAGAGGTGGGTTTTGTATTTCTTCTGCTGTTGCTTCTACTGATTCAATGGAGACTGTAATTAATGGAGATGAGAAGAAATTGGAGGAGGGTAGTTTTTCTGAGGTTAGAATTAAACTTCCCACTAATGAATCGTCTGAGAAGCTCTTGAGGGTTCGTCATACGGTACGTTTTTCAATGATTTAATTGTTTTTGTGTTCTTGTTGAAGTTTAATTTGGGAAGAAGTTATTGAAATTTGAAATGGGTGTTTCTTGTTTATATTTGATTTGTGATGAAGATGTTGAAATTTGTATTGGATTGGTGATTGAATTTTGGAAACCTAATTTGGTTTGGTTTGGTTTGTGAAGGAAAGGTTGAAACTTGAATTGGGTATATAATCTTGTATAATGTTGACTGATGAATGAGTTTATTAATGTTGTTATCTAAATTTTTGGTGGATAACTTTTGGAAACTTGAAATGAGTAGATTGTGTTTAGGGGATGGAAGAGTATATTCAGCTTGTCGTTCGAGTTTTGGATACCCTTTTAAATGAATTTTAGATAGAGACATAATATGGTTACATGTGGTTTCTTGGTTTTGACTGCCTAATGAATATATTTGGGTTTTATTCATATTTTAGAGCTCAATTGGATATATTTGTGGAAGAAAGGGGCTAATAAGAAGTGGGGTGTTATCTTGAAAGTAAGCTTTGATCAATTGATTGAGATTTTGAGTCTTGCCTGGACTTTTGGACATTGTTGGAAAGTTGCATTTGCCATGCTTGGAAATTTTCGAGGTAAAGGGATGCTTATGGAAAATGGCTTTAATTAGAGTTTTTGTTTTCCGTCTTAAATGGAGTATATCTGATAAGAGAACAGCACAAATCAATGAGTCTCCTTCATATTTGGCATTGACCCATCAGAGTCATGTGAATAACAATTTGTGGAGTAGTTGACTCGATACGAGGCTCTGACTGCTCAGTTTTATTGTGATAGAATTTGGCTTCAATAGTTTGTTTAGTGGGTGCAACATTCATGACAAGAATTGTTCTTGAGTGTTTGCTCTGGCATTTTGTTCCTCATACTTTTAATAATGTGTGCCAATGGGGAAGTATTTCTGTGTTTGTGAATATTGTGCTGCAACTTCTGCTTACTTTACCTTCCTCACAGTCTTCTGTAGGATTATGTATATGGTTGATTGGTATGCTATAAATTTGGTGGTTCTGTTTGTAGATATTGATTAGTGGGAAGGTCAGTGCTTGATGGGATGGGTACGGACTATTGTTTCCACTACTTGTTACCCTCCTGCAACTGATATGAATTTTGTTGTTTTGAATCGTAAGACACTTGGTTCGTGCTCAGTTATATTTTGACAGAGATTTAATCTCAAGTAATTGTAGGGGATTGGTTCTTGTTTCTCATGATCTTGGAGTCTTAGACCCTTGTTCCGTAATGGGTTTAAATGAAGTTAATTGCGTAACAGAGATATGTTGTCACTTGTTATTATTTTTATTATTTCATCAATTTTATAGAGGTATGTTCATTTGGTGATTGATATGTTGATTAAATTTACTGGTTTATTTGGAGTAACACTGGTTACATGCTTGCAGTGTGCACATGTGATGGCCATGGCTGTTCAGAAGCTGTACCCAAATGCCAAAGTGACCATTGGACCGTGGATAGATAATGGATTTTATTATGATTTCGATATGGAGCCTATTACTGATAAAGCCCTGAAGAGAATCAAGAAAGAGATGGTCAGTAAAAACTATCAGTCTAACTCTAGATAATTAAACTTTAGTAGCCGGGTGAAGTATTTATTAGTGTATGGTTTCATGGTACAGAATTTATTTCTTACATCATCTGTAGGACCGCATTATTAGTCGAAACTTACCACTAGTCAGAGAAGAGGTTTCCCGAGATGAAGCCCAGAGGAGAATAATGGCTCAGAATGAACCTTACAAATTGGAGATTTTGGACAGCATAAAAGAAGAACCCATAACAATTTATCACATAGGTAAGTGTTTTGTGGAAAATATGTGCTTCCATGATCACTTTAACCTCTTATTGTTTGCTGTGAAGTTTGCTCTTGCAAATGACTGATTCTTAGCTACCTGATGCCCTTGTATCAATAATTTTTATTGTCTTTGAAATTGACAGTATAATTCCATGTTTCTGCTCTCTGTGCTTGTAGACCATTGTCTTGTTTATTTTGTCCTTGTCGGTTGCGTTCTAATTACATTGAGCGCACTGGTTTATTCTAAAGCAGAATGCATTGTGTTATGCCTTGTACTGCGTTCCCTTGCTCTTGATTTTTTTTCTTCTCACTATTTGTTGCAGTTTAACTCAAAATCCTGATGCAAGTGTGGGGAATTGAGATTCTAGTGTTATTATATAAATATTTATTTGGTTCTTCTTCATTAGCGGCGCCTAAATCACTCATCCAAGCACTTTCCTCCAACCTGTGATGATTTGAAAATCTAAATGTTTCTATGAGAGTGAAAGATGATAGTGCTATATAAACTTGGCACTTCTGATAAGCCGTCAGATGGATACAAGTTAGGGCTTGGAATGAAAGACAATTCCGAATCCGCTTTGTCTACGAACAAGGATGTCTAGCACCACCTTGCCAGATGTGCTTTTCTGTTGTCGTCTGCAGTTAAAAGCTGCTTACTTTCTTTTGCGTAGGGTCTCTTAGGTAAATTAGGGCTGTTCGTTAGTCTTTACGCCGTCTTGAAACATGAATTGGGTGGTATTGCAGTTAAAAGCTGCTTACTTTCTTTTGCATGGGCTCTCTTAGGTAGATTAGGGCTGTTCTTTTAGTCCTTACACCGTCTTGAAACATTAATTATGTTTGTTTCACATGGGATAAAGATCGTAAAATTACTTTAAAGTAGCTTGATGTGATGTCTGGGTGGTGTGGTTAGAGATGAATGATGTAACGAATCAGAGCAAGCCACCTGTGTCTTATACAAACAAAAGCCAGCAGAGAAAAAGGACAGGGTCTGAAACCTCTGACCACTATCTCAAACAAGGTGGTGAGGCACAACCATACCAAGCAACAGTAACTAAAGGGGTGCAGCCACTAGTTGGCATATTAGGATAATGACAAAGGGGTAGTAAAGTTAGTAATTAAAGCTGTACCATTTAGCTAAATAGTATAAATAGGTAGAGAGTGGTAGAGGGAAGATAGGCAGAATGTTATTATTTTAGAGAGTTCTTGGAGAGTGATGGCCTAAAGCCATTTACGATGTACGCAAGCTTCGAGCTTTATCTATCAAATTAATCTTCCGACCGTTTATTTTCTGTTAAATCACCACGTTCGTTGCAAATGACTGGATTTTCTGAAATAAAGTTTAAGCTACATCCCTATGGATGAATCGGTCTGGTCCCTTTTTTTATTTATTTATATTTATGTTTTGGGGTGGGGGGTAGGGCCTAGGGGGGCTATGTCTTAAGTAGGAGGTAAATTCAAAATTTTATTGCCATAATTCTTTCAAATTGGTCCTATTCATTTTCAGATTCTTTCCCTCTTCCTCATCTATTTCTCTCTCTCTCTCACTTTTTTTTTTTTTTTTTTTTTTGGGGGGGGGGGGGGGGGGGGTTAATCAAGACAATATCTACAACATTTAAAAGGGTTAATGCTGTTCTTTTAATAAATTTCTAATGCCACTGCTTCTGTGTGATTTACTGCTGAGCTGTAGCCCTTATAAAGTTACCAACAAGAGCTGTTCATTGGGATTTCATTTGGGCTAGCCAAAATTAGTTATACTTGTTATAGTGCAAACTAGAGCTAATGATGAAATTGCTTAAGTCAACATTGAACAATCATGATTTTTCGAAGTATTCTATCATTTTCTGATTTTGAAGTTGTGTAATTTAAGTATTTGAGATGCCTTGCTTGATACAATAATTTTTTGTTCACATGTTCTATTGATTTAGTGCTATGAAGTTGATGCTCTTGTAATTTTCTTGTTTCTCTGTTATATCATGATTTTCTCTTGTACTTGTTACATTTTCTGTGTACTTGTAGGGGATGAATGGTGGGATCTTTGTGCTGGGCCCCATGTTGATACTACTGGAACTATTAATAGGAGAGCCATTGAACTTGAATCTGTTGCTGGTGCTTACTGGAGAGGAGATGTTAACAGGCCAATGCTACAAAGGATTTATGGCACAGCATGGGAAAATGAAGAACAGTTGAAAGCTTACCTTCATTTCAAAGCAGAAGCTCAACGGCGGGATCACAGACGTCTTGGCCAAGAACTTGACCTGTTTTCCATAGAGGTATCTTATATCTATAAGTTTTATGCTTTGTTAAGAGTGCTTAACCAGAGCCCATTCACTGCTCTTTTTATATCCTCCACACTCATCATTTGTTTGTCACAAAAAGATTCTGTCCTGTTCATGTAGACTTGTAGATCCACGAAGAAAGCTTTTTCTTCTCCAAATAAATGCAATTGAAAACTCAATATATTATTTTAATTTCGTAGTTCCTTATTGCTTGCTAAATTCCAGATTATCTATGAGTTTGCTAATATTGCTAGTGAGGGGTATCTTGCATTTTGACATAGCTGAGCTTTATAAAGTATTAAGAGTTCATGTTTGGCCCTTTTAACTAAATAATTGCTATGGAGTTCATGCGGAGTAAGTCTTTGAGAGGCTTGTTAGTTATTTTTGTTGAATCAGATCAGATCAAAGTCCCATTTTTATGCACAAAACTTGTCCTTAAGTGAAAGCCTGAGTGCACTTTTATCTATTTCTTTATTCACTTGTATTAATCCAAACCCCACTTGGCCCACTATAATATTATTATGATTATTTTATTCAATTTTATCTACCGAACCCCACTATCTTGTTTTCTATATTCAATCAACCAAACCACACTATCTTATTTTTTCTATTCACCTTGTTAAAACTTGTGCAAAAGGAGATAAAGGAAGTAGTAAATATTACTCCATATGAAAATTAGATGGAATATTTACATTAAGATGAATCTAGCAAGAAGGCCAAGAACCCACAGGATAATATTCTTTCTTTTTTTGTTTTGTTTTTTTTTTTTTTTGAAACCAGGATAATATTCTTTCTAATTTTAAACTACTGTAAAGAGTCAAACTTATATCATATAGAGTTTAGGCCAACCAAATCAGAAGAAAGTTATAGAGTCCAGAACTTAATAAACTAGACCAGAACCCTTTTCCTAGTGAAATGAGCGAACCCTAAGTATTAGTTGTGTACTGTGTACGAATTGATTTTGATTCCCAAGTCGCTTGATAGTTATGAATCATAATACTATGAAATTCCTTAATTCACGTTTACATATAAGTATATAACTGGCTGCTCTCTTGTCTCCTGATAGAATATGAGTTTTTTTATCTTTTCAGTGTGCCTTCTGATGACGTTACACCTTTCCCATTCAAGGCAATGATTATGATAAACTTATAATAATATGGTGTACTGGAATTTTCATGTTTCTTCTATATATAATTTCTACATATCAACAATTACACCTATTTCATATTAATTGCAACATGAGTTTCCTTGGACTCCTATGCGAAATTTGTTTGTAAATGTTGAATGGAGAAGAAGAAAAGATACAGATGCTTGTGGTGAGGAGAGAGATGAGAGAAATGACAACTTAAAAAGGAAATAAAACATTTGTTGCTAATAATATGAAACATCCATTTTCGACAAATGTTGCAAATAATATAAAGCAGAGTAGTTTTTTTATATTCAGTTGCAATAAGGAATAAGAATATTTGTTTTATATACAGGAAGATGCTGGAGGAGGCTTGGTTTTTTGGCATCCAAAAGGGGCCATCATAAGGCACATTATTGAAGATACATGGAAAAAATTGCACATTGAACGTGGATACAGTCTGCTTTACACTCCTCATGTTGCAAAGGCAGATCTATGGAAGATAAGTGGTCACCTCGATTTCTACAAGGAGAATATGTTTGAACAAATGAATATTGAGGATGAGCTTTATCAACTACGACCAATGAATTGCCCTTACCATATTTTGGTGTACAAAAGAAAAATGCACTCTTATCGAGATTTTCCAATCAGGGTTGCAGAGCTGGGAACAGTATACAGATATGAGTTATCTGGGAGCTTGCATGGCCTCTTCCGTGTTAGAGGTTTCACTCAGGTATGAAGCTTCTGTGACTTTCACATAAATTTTCTCTTTTCTGAAGATACAAAAATATGAAGTATATAGTAGATTCATGTGCTGGAGTAGAGAGTTTTTTTATTTTTTATTTAATAATATCAGTAGTTCTTAGAAGGCCATTGTCTTTCTTTTCTCCAATTATTTGTACTAATTATCGTAAGATAAGTTGGCTAGGGTATCCTAATAGTTACTTGGTTAAGTTTGATAATACGGAGTATTGGATTAGCCTGTAATTTTGGTTTTGATCAGAATATATTTCTCCTCATTTTCTGTTTTTCTGTTCTGAGCTGTTATCTATTACATAATACTAAAAGCGAATCTAGGAGAACACTTGGCAAAATACTATTAAAAATTTTCCCTCCAAAAGCAGTTTCTTTTAAAAAAAAAAAATCATTGTTATACAAAAATAAAGTTTGTATCTAAATTATAACTTTTACTTTATACAATATTTCATAAATTATCAACTTACAAATTATAACTATTTCATATCAATCAATCAAAGCCTTAATCCCAAAAGTGGGGTCGGCTAACATGAACCAAATTTGATTATTCCGTGTAGTCATCAACATAAATCTTTCTCCTCAACTATTTCATACAAGTATTTAAATATTTTATCACATGTTTTTTTATCGTTTTAATATATTTCACGCATTGTGATACCCGGTGAATCAGTTCATTATATTTATATACTTTTAAATAATTATATTATCATTTTAATTATTTAATATACGTGCATTGCACGGGGTTTAACCTAGTTATATTCTATTTTCGTATCAAAAAAATATTTTATAATACTCCACCATAGAGGCACCATTTTTTGTCTATATCCATCATTCTGAAGCTGTCTCAAACTGATGGCTGAAGTTTCTTAACCCTTGGCTCTTTACCTTTCAATATTCATTTTTGAAATTGTTTTTGGGTTTCGTGCTTCTTTTTTTCCAAAGATTAATTATATCACAAATTCACAATTCACAATTCACAAAGGTATGTAATATACTATATAATTGTCTATTAGTCAACTTCTATCTCTGTCCCTATTATGGATTTTAACTGATTAGAAAATTGTCATTCAGAGGTTTTGAGTACAAGACTAACTGTTCCTCAACTATTGTAGGATGATGCACATATATTTTGTTTAGAGGACCAAATTAAAGACGAAATACGGGGGGTTCTCGATCTTACAGAACAAATACTGCTTCAATTTGGCTTTCACCAATACGAGGTGAATTTATCTACGAGGCCAGAAAAAGCTGTGGGAAGTGATGATATATGGGAAAAGGCCACATTGGCTCTAAAAGAAGCTTTAGATGATAAAGGTTGGGGCTATGAAATTGATGAAGGTGGGGGTGCCTTCTACGGCCCAAAGATTGATCTCAAAATTGAAGATGCACTTGGTAGAAAATGGCAGTGCTCAACAATTCAGGTAAAACCTAGTAAATTATTTACTTATCTCAGAATCAAATTTATTTAGATGGGGGAAATTATTCTGGCATCTTCTGTCTTGTCTAGCATGAGATAAAAAAACTATGTTATGCTTCTTGTGTTACTTTCACTTATTGAGACCGAATCTTGACTGTTTGCTTTTCTCACTAAAAATATTATGGCGTATTTTTTTCTTCACAAAATTCTTATTACTATATTTTAATATAATGTAGCAGTCATTTTTTTTTTAAAAAAAAAAGGAAGAAGTGATAATACATATGGAATACGATACGAACAGCTGAATAAAGTGTGAATATGAAATTCCGATTGAGATTTCTATTCCCTAACTGAGTGTGATCTATGCTGGATATCTCAGGTTGATTTCAATTTGCCGGAGAGATTTGATATAACATATGTGGACTCCAATTCTGAGAAAAAAAGACCCATCATGATTCACAGAGCCGTGCTTGGATCCTTGGAGAGATTCTTTGGAGTTCTTATAGAGCATTATGCTGGGGATTTTCCATTATGGCTCTCTCCTATACAAGCTCGTGTCCTGCCTGTGACCGATACACAGGTTAGAAGTCGGGGTTGTACTTGTTTGTGCAGTATCATTGGCACGAGCATATATGCATTTTTCATTGGTAGTTAAAATTGACATATCCTCAACATTAACAATGCTTGTTTCTACAGCTTGAATACTCTCACGAGGTTGTCAACAAACTAAAGGCAAATGGCATACGCGCTGAAGTTTGCCATGGTGAGCGCCTGCCTAAGCTCATCAGAAATTCTGAAAAGCAAAGAATCCCGTTAATGGCTGTCGTTGGCCCCAGAGAGCTGGAGACCCAATCAGTCACTGTCAGATCCAGATTTGGCGGAGAACTGGGCACCATGCCGGTTGACGACTTCACATGCAGAATTAAGAAAGCTGTTGAGAACAGAGGCTCATTCTAACATTCTTTGTTCAAGCTTTCAGAAGATCAGTTAAAATTGAAATTTTTTTAATTCACAAGAATTACAACACTGATACGGTGTAATACACATAGACTTTAGATTACTGAAGATTTATCTGCTGAAATTATGATTCAAGAACGAAATTCTCTTCTTGTAATCTTTTTTTTTTTTGCCAGCAGCTAGTTTGTTTTATTTATTTGTTTAATTTCATTATGATGTAGTAAGAAGATTTTAAAATAGTCATTATGAAAATTTGATGATAAAAAAAAAAAAACACTACTCTAAATAGATAATGATGGGTAATAAACCTTTTATTTGTGCTTGGATTGTTTATGTATCTATCTCTCTGGATGGGTGACAAAAGGTAGTACACATTGGTGGAGCATATATGCTGTTATAAATTTTAATGGAGCATTTATGCTTTATCTATTGTTATAAGAATTATTGATATTTGTTTATTGCAATCGGAATCTTTTACCACCTCTGTAAATTATTATCTGCAACTTTGAGGTATTATTTGGAACGATTTGCCCAATTGGTGTTACGAAATAAATAAATTACTAAAATAGTGTTCACTTAAAAATATTTCTCAAAGTAGTGTCCATGTAGGTTCGGAAATTACAAAGATAGGAATTAAAAATTAATGGCTAATACAATCCAAAAATACATATATTTATACCATCATATTCTTTATTTTTAACGCTTACCATATCTTGACCAGAGTATGGATTATGAATACGAAGTACTCCCTCCATGTTTTTTTAAGTGATACACTTTGACCGGCACATAGTTTTAGGCAATTTAATTGACTTAAATAAAATATTACATTTCTTATATGTAAATATAGTTAGTCAAATGGAATTACTTTTCTTACTAACAATATTACATGTCTACTTTTTAACAGATCAAATGGAGCTTCCAACTCTACTTCTTGGCCAACATGACTCTTCAAATTTTCATTTGAAGCATGAGCACACATCTGTATCTTGAGGGCTGTTGGATCATCATCTCCAAATTCATAAAAAACGGTGCTAAATTGAGTTTTTTTACTTAGCTAGTATGACATGTTTTGAGTTATTTTGTAATAAAGTAATACCATCTCCAAATTGATATTGCATTGTAGAACTAGCAGTTGGTTTCAAGAATGGTGATTGAGTCCCCTTTGATAATTTAAATCCGTCTAAATAATGTATTATGTATTATGTTACATATACATTTTTTTTGACAATGTTATATCCAAATCAAAAATGCTAAAATTTTTAAAATATTTATATTACTCCCTCTGTGTTTTTTAAGTGATATACTTTGACCGACACATAGTTTTAGGTAATTTAATTGACTTAAATAAAATAAGAGGTAAGTGGGGTAGTGGGGTAGTGGAGTATTAAAAAATTGTTAAAGAAAGATAGTGGGGTTAATAATTTATTAAAAGTAATGAATGTGAGAGGAAAGATATAATAAAAAAAGTAGTTGTGGGTTTGGGTGGGGACCATGAGAGGAGAGAGATATAATATTTTAATGTATTTTTTTGCCAAAAAAGGAAGTGTATCACTTAAAAAAAACACGGCCGGAAATGGAAAGTGTATCACTTAAAAATACACGGAGGGGATACTTTGTATTCATAATACATACTCTGTTCAAGGTACCGTAAGCGTTAAAAATAAAGAATTTGATAGATGGTATAAATATATGTATTTTTGGATTGTATTAGCCATTAATTTTTAATTCCTAGCTTTGTAATTTTTTTTTTTTTTTTTTTTTTTTTTGACAGGAGCTTTGTAATTTCCGAACCTACATGGACACTACTTTGAGAAATATTTTTAAGTGAACACTATTTTAGTATTTTTTTTTATTTTGTAACACCAATTGGGCAAATCGTTCTATTATTTGTGAGATATAAAATATTCTAAAGTTGCAGATAATAATTAACAGATGTAACTATTTGAATTTTGAAAAGAGAAGATGTAACTATTTGAATTTTGAAGAGAGAAGATGTAACTATTTGAATTTTGAAGAGAGAAGATGTAACTATAAATCTATAATTGTTTATAAATTAATCAAGAAACAATATACTCATGGAATTTATTAAATTTGTGTAGGATAAATAATTTCAAAATATTAGCCTTATATAATTTTTTTGCAATACATATTTGAGAATATTATGCAATTCTAGTCTAGTGTAATACTTCGTATATATGAGAAAATCTTTTATTAATAAAGATAAAATTATATACAAGAAAAAAAAAATAATAAATAAATAAAAGAGAGAATCTAGCTAGATATGATATGTACTCACTAACATTATATAAAGCATAAGATAATTAACTCTGTCATTGCCATCCTTAATAATCCATCAATGGAGATAAACCCAACAAAAATCACCCTCAGGCCATTCAAAGTCTCAGATGTTGATGATTTCATAATATGGGCAGGTGATGATGAAGTCATGAAACATTTGGTCACTTGGAAAACCATCACTTCCAAGGAAGAAGCCTTGACTTTTATCAAGGATGTTTGCATACCACACCCTTGGAGGAGGTCCATTTGTATCGATGATCGATCGATAGGGATGATCTCGATACACCCTGGCTCGGGTGATGATAGATGCCGGGCACACGTAGGGTATGCTGTGTCTAGGGTGCATTGGAACAAAGGGATAGCTTCAAGAGCTTTGAAGATGGGCATGAATCAGGTTGTTAAGGATTACCCTGATTTGGTTAGGTTGCAAACTTTGGTTAGTGTGGAAAATAAGGCTTCTCAAAGGGTTTTAGAAAAGTGTGGTTTTCTTAAGGAAGGATGTTTGAGGAAATATAGCTATGTTAAGGGACAAATTAAAGATGTTTTTATCTATGGTATTCTGTCAACAGAATTTCCATCAGTTGATCAATAATGAAATTGGGGTCTGGATTTTCCCTTCCTTTTTTTCAAAAAAAGTTCTTTAACATTTGTTAACTTGTCATCAGTTTCTGTTTTATTATGTACTTCGTATGTTATATCTGAAAAGTACACATAAAAAATACAAAGCATTACCTTAATTTCGATTAACTTATCAGTTTCAGTTTTACTAACCTAGCTTGGCAAAAACTTGCTGTTTTCAAAGTAACCCTTTCGAGATGTGCCTTCAAATTGAACAGAATACAATGCGACTACGCCAGATTGTAAGGATAATTAGATAAACACAACAGAAATATTTTTGAGCTTAAACCAAATTTCTGTACAAACCATTTTGAATTTCAGCTGCTGGAGTGCTATCAGCAGAGGCATATTTTTATACATTCCTTTAATCCTTTCAACAAATATGTATATTGATTTGTATAAACAAGGGAATACAATTTCTCAGGCTTGCCACTGACAGCTTACTGTTACATAATTACATTAACATGTCTCTTATCTTCGTTACATGAACTGTGAGCCCTTGATAGCAGAGGAACACGATTAGCAAGCACAAACTCAAATCACGCGAAGTATTTTTTTAATGCTCAGTGAGTTGATTAGCATACATGGAAATGCTTGTTTCACAAATCCATGTTAAATTTCACAAAATTAGGTATAGGTGTATATATAGACATACATATATACAAAGTACATCACAATATTTGCATCAGAAGCTATGCACATCTCTGTACAAAATTTGCGGCTGACATTCCCTTCGGACTGCTGTGGCTCCTGTAATCGAAATTAAATTACTACTTACATTGACAATGGAAAACTGCCCAGGATGCCTTTTATCAATTTTTCCTATTCTTGTGTTTTAGTATATTTTCTTTTCCCCTGCATCAGATTTTACTTTTGCTAACCTTATCCACAACTACATCCAAGAATATGAGATCTTTATTCACACTTGGCAATCAAGGCATTGAATTTACAGAAATCTCACGTTGCGTCACTGAACTTTGTTGGTCAACATTAGACGGGAGAGCAAGATGCTGCAAGGACTTCAGGGCTACACAAAGTTGTGCAAATGAAGGACGCAGGTTTGGCTCCCTGAAGAATTTTGACGTAAAATGAGTTCAAATGCATAAATTTGACCCTAAACTAATAGTAGAAAACAGATAGAGATAATAGAACTTACGTTTGCCAACATTCCAATATTATCCTAGCAACCAAAGGATCAAGTTCCTTGGAGATGTCTAGACGCCGATTCTGGAAACCCACTGCGCCCACAACTTGCATCGGGTTCATCCCACTCCAAGGCAATTTAAGTGTTGCAAGCTCCCATAATATCACTCCAAAGCTATATACATCACATCTGATGTCCAACCAGAACAAAATGTAACTCAGTCACTGTTAACAAGGGCATTTTTTATTAAGACTAGTGTCATCTATTTGGACATGTTCTCACTCGAAGCATTCAATCATATCTTCAATTAAAAGAAGAAAGCAAACATTCTACAGTAGCACTGACATCTTGTATGCATCTTCTGTTCTTAAATATGTGCAATATTTTGGCACACAAATAAGGTTTTGCATTTGTTTTTAGACACCTAAACGAGAAAGTGTGGCACTTGAGTAATAATAACAGGGAGGACCTTTATAAAAAAAATTTAAAAAAAAATCACTTGCGTGTGTGTGGGAGGGTTGGAGGGGGTGGGGGTGGTTTTGCAGATATATACCAGGCAACTTTAGCAGAGGTGAATTCATAGGAGAAAGAAATGCAATCAAGCAAGGCACTCACTTCTCATTTGAGGGTTCATTTCGAAGCACTTCAGGAGCCATCCATTCAGGCTATTACAACAACAGAGTGACTTAGTTAGAATAAGATAACATACATACCAAAACAATATTTCTTCAAAAAAAAAAAAAAAAGGTTTAACTTTTAACAGCCAGGTTCAATGCTCTTACAGTTCCAGCGGTTGATTTAGATGACAAAAATGTATTATGCTTCAGCCTTGACAATCCGAAATCACAAACCTGCAGTGAAAAATTCTTGTTACAAAAGAGATATTACTCTAGCATGCCAACGGGGGAAGAAAGGACATGACAGAGAAGGATTTTGAATTATCTCTAGAAGACCCTGCATGCATTTAGTTACATGGAGATTATCTTTACCACACTCAATTTCCCTCTTCGACCTTAATATAGAGAAGGCAAAGGATGGATAACATACAAGCCTTGTAAAGAGAAAACTTATTTTTAGTATAGAAAATAGAATCCTAACACTTCAAGGCAGTACCTAAATGAAAAAAAAAATTCAGTACTAACAATGCAAACTAAGGCAGGTAGGTCACAAAATAGTTCAATTCCACTAACACTTTTCTGATGGTAAAGCTTATCAATGCCCACATTGTGCAAACAGATATGAGATGAAGATATGAGTGCGTCACAAAATGCCAACCAAAATGTAGGATGAAAACGCAACTCATTGAAATTTCCAAATTACCTTGACATTCCAATTCTTGTCAACTAGTAAATTAGGCGACTTTAAATCACGATGCACAATTGTTGGTGTGCTTGTATGCAAGCAATTCATGCCCCTCGCCTGTGAGCAAGATGATTGTCAAAGGTATATTTCTATGGAAACCAACATAGTGGAAAGTGAAAGAACCATACCACATCAAGTGCCATTTTTATTCTACGCTTTTCATCAATCTGACAATTGGGACGATGAAGTATCCGGTACAAGCTTCCTCTACAAAACAGGGGGAAAAAAAAATCACACATAAATACACATTTTATTTAAAGCTATTTCAAACTGACATTCCCCTGTTTTAAACTGTTTCTGAAATGACATTCCCCTGTCTTAAACTGTTTCTGTAAACTGCCATCTTTGTGTTTTGGCTTCTGTTTCCTTTCATTTTGGTTTACAAGCTATATTGGTTCCTAGCAAGATAACCTTTCATAATGCCACGTATGTAAACAGAGATAAATCAGCAATACCTTGGAAGAAATTCAGACACAATTGACAGGTGCGGTGGGCGAGTAACGGCGCCCATAAATAAGACAACGTTGGGATGGCGCAATCTGCGCATTATACGAACCTGTGATTGATGGGTAATGCAAATAAATCAATTCACTGCCAATTACACGAACATATGAAACGCCCGTGATTAGCATTAGAAATACAGCTGCAAATCTATAAGTTTGACCTAACAAGAACAACAACAAAATTATTTAATGCATCTAAACATTATCTTACATGAAAAATAATTAAAGATTTCAACTCCAATTGTCCAAAGTTCAGATAAAGACAGCTATTCTTTGGGTGGGGTGGGGGGCTGCAACACAAACTTAGGAAGCACAAAGTTATATGGCAATATACTTGTTTAAAACTTTCACATGCCACCTTTAGCTTTCCCTTCCCTCAACCCGCCTCATAACATGGAACATATTGTACTAGTACTCTTACTGGAAAATAATTTCCTTGCTCACATATTTTATGTTTTCATATAGTGAGTGATCATAGTAGAAAGAGAAAGTAACAACTAAAGATGATATTTCAAGCAGGTAGATGTAATACTTGATTTTAGACAAAAGTAGCATCGCACTCACCTCTCTTTTAAACTCTGCTAAGGCAGCCCCAGAGAAATCCTGGTCCAAGAATTTCTTGACAGCAACTTCCTGCAGTGTAAAAAGTGCAATGAAAACTTTTAAGTTCTTGATTTCTCTGAGAAAATATTAAAGATGCATCCCAACTGCAACAAAGAAAGGACGACAGACCAACGCCATCATAATAGTAAGGCAAGACCATTAGCGTGAAAAGCATAAAGTTTGAACAATAGATCACATGTAGAACTTCTATCAGATTGATTTGAAAAACAATGAACATAGTAATATTCAACCCTAACTCTTGGGTTGATTTGATCCAAACGCAACAAAAAACGCCTTAACCCATTCACCCATTGATTTATGGAAACATTGAAACAACCAAAAAATCCCAAATTTGGGTATATCGGAAAAATCACTATTATGCATCCGTATAAAGTGGCAAAAAATATTACGGAGTATGTTTTCAACAGGGGAAAAACATTATTTTATCAAATTAATAGATAAATAATGGTCAAGTAAGCCAAGAACACCCTTCCCTTCATCCTTTCCATCTCTTTTTTTTTTTTAAATTGAAGCACTCTACATTCTTTAATCAAACAACACAAGCTTATCCCCTTCCTCTTAAAATTTAAAAAAATTATTTGTACCCCTCGCCAATTTTGAAATTTCATGGCACTTCATATAAATAAGGCTTGACAAACAAACCAACCAATGACTTGCCTCATTTTTATAAAAAAGACAGGGTATCTCAAATATAACATTGCCAACAAAGTCAACTTGTGGGATTAGAGACAGTCTGCGGGAAAGGGTGTGAGAGATTTTTGGCTTCTTTATTAATTTATCTTAAAACAATAGATATCCACATCATCAAAAGTACCATTGATATAACTTATTTTGTTTTTTGGGAAACCAATACTGGATGTACCTACTCGAGCTAGGATGAAAGTTCAATCAATTAAGGATTTAAAATTTGTGTCCGAAAAACCTCAAAATCTCTTAATAGCTTTGTGTTGAGGCGGGTAAAATTTAAAAAGCTGATATTCTAATTTAAAGATCACATTTGGTTCAATTATCTATTTTAGTGATACGTAAATTTTTGTCCCTTTACTCACATAATTACAACTTTCTCGCAAATAATGTGTATAATATCGACTGTTTAGTTATATGCTATCAATATTTTTGGGGGATGGGAAGAACAAGTGTGACATCCATAATGTATAATCTAGAAAAAACAAATACAGTATCACAAAGAATAAAATGTCTTCATTCATGTGTATGTCATATTGTCATAATGTAATAGTACACATGTACACATTCATAATTTTCAGAAGCTAAATTGCTATCACCTTTGTTTAGAGAAAAAACAGCCTCATCAAATGAGATTTTAATAATAATTATACAAAAAACATAACAACTCCACAGCAAATTCATTCAGCATTTTAATTTAGGCAAACAAACAAACAAAAAAAAGTAGACACTAGGCAACATTTGCTAGGGATTTGAATAATTAGTTGTAGACATCATTTAAAAAAAAAAAAAAAAAGAATTACTTACCGTGCCATTCCAGTCTGCATGGTAGACTTCCCCATATGAACCTGTTGTCCAGCATAAGCAAAAAACAAATCAATCGATGGAATGAAAAAAGAAAACTCAAGGAAGAGCATTCCACTAAAACAAATAATGAGAAAACAAAGGCAATCAACCTATATAACTCTAGGTTTAAACTTTTCCTTCAAATTAATCTAGCCAGGTATAGTCGAAACTAGAAAGAGATGCATCTTCTCCAACCATATAACTGCTACCACTTACCTGGAGAATTAAGGCCTAAATGTAAATTACAGCAAAGTCAAGAAAAGGAAAGATGTTGGAAGAGAATATTGAAGACTAAGCTAACCCATACAAACAAAAACGATATCTTAGATGAGCATGTAACCCAGTATAGAAAATTAATTAAGAAGCAATACTCCCAAATATAGAATGATAAACGATAATAAAAGTTTATACCTAATCCAATCCTTTCACCTATAACAAGGTCTTCCCACAGAATTTCACATTCACCCACATCATCAAGCACTTGATCAACTGCCTTTCCGTCAGCATCCACTGGTCTCAGACTAGAATCATTTAATATATATCCTGTTCCTATAAATCCCTCAGTTGTGCACTTGGCACCACCAGTACCAACTCTTTTGAATTCATTTCCCTGACCAAGAATGTCACCAGATGAGGTTGCTTCCTTCAGGGAATCTTTCATTTGGGAGGCAATCCCAAATTCCACAGGAAGAGGTTTATCATTCTGACCACTTCCAGGTGCAGAAGTTGTAGCAACATTAACAGAACTGTCAACATTGACATTTACACCATTCAGAATTGAACTCTCCGATTGAGAGCCATTTTGATGAACATTTTCAGCAGCTGATGTGCTGGATGTAGTTGCTGGTGCCATTCTGGAATCCTTGTTTCCATGGTTACTTCTTGGGAGAAGACTGTCAACTAAATCACGGTCTTTATTCCTGGGAACATAGTTGACAGCCTGATGGTTTTTCCACATCATGGGAGAAGGTGGTTTTCTGGAGATAGCATCGTTCCTAAATTTCTGGGACTCATCAATTTCATATTTGGGTTTGTTTTGTGGTGCAGCTTGCCCAGAAACCCGTAAATGGAATGGATTAAGTTCCGCAAAAAGATTTCTTGAATCATCAGTATTACCTTGATTATAAGGTACTACATTAACATTCAACCTAGAACCATCACCTACTGCAAGGGCTCCACGATGTGGTTTGAACAAAGATGCCCCCACTGCTGATGTTGAAGGCAAATCTAATTGACTGTTTGGGTTTGCTTGGCTGGAGGCTCTAGAAGGGCCAGCACCCATGTCATTGCTGGTGCTTGATGAAAAAGGCAATGAATCTGTCTTTCCAAAGACTGAATTCCGACCAAAATAAGAATTATTGTCAACAGGAGAGCCCCCACTTGATCCTGAATTAATGGGCTTCGGTCTGGCACAAGGAAATTCAGAGTCATTTGATGGCTGGACAGAGGGGATCTTATTTAGTTTGTGGTTGTACACTGGACCAGAAGAATCCTTCACACTTAATACATCAGCAGGTATTAGTGTTCCTGGTGCTGCCATGAGATCAACCAAAAATTCCCTGTGTAATTTATCAGATAGTTAAATGGGAAAAGGTGAAGACACAAGAGCTACTATGCATGCATCAGTTAATTATATGTTTTTTTTTTTTAAACCTAGCAGCAGTTCCACTTACATTAAAGAATGTCCAAGTCAAACCAAGTGCTTTTAGGAATTAAAGAACCTTTTCTAAGAGCACTTATAATACAAATTCAATTTATGCTCCTGTCCTCCACCATCCCCCACATAAACCACCCATGTGACTCCAATGATCCCACTATCAACACTTCTTCCTCAATGACCCAGCAAAAGCAAGTGGGAAGAATAAATCATGGAGAGAATAGTACGTTTACAGAGCTAATTAAAGAGCACTTGTAAAAAAAAATGCAGCTACTTAAAGCGCTATAAGCTCAATTTAAAGAAGCTTGAGATTTCTTTCAATAAATCTTTGACCTTGATTAAAGATGAGACTGAATGCAACAATATTGAATCCTTTTTTTTTTTGGGGGGGGGGGGGGGGGGGGGGGGGGGGGGGGTGTCACTCGACATATATTCTTCAGCTACTTTTAAGAGAAAGGAGGTCATGGGGTTTGGAAAGCATAATTTATCACTGAAATGAAGTCAGCAAGTTCATAGCATAACATAAAAGTACTATAATCCAAGAAGAACATTTATTTACAATGCACATGTAGGAGTATTTTAAAATATGGAAAAAATGATTGCATCAACAGCATACTAATAATTACCTATCATCAGCCATCTTTATTAAGTTGATCGCATCATCTTCATTGCCAGTGTAATGACTTCCCTTCACGAGTCTACATTTTATACCCACATTATCGGCTAACACCTACATGTTAGAAAATTGAACAAGGCAATTAAATTGAGTAAACATATATATAATTCCCACTTGAATGCTGATGGAGCATTGCTTTCTCTGCACTCAACATAAAAAGGGAAGGATGTCTTCGCAGAGTTGAGATCGATTTTATAATATAGGGCTCTTTATATTTTGTGTCTAGCAGTTCCTTATATTTTGAGAGATTCCTACTACCTTTACCTTGGTTTGCATAACTTCATGTACAGGTTTAATGTCAATTGAATCGAAGACAATTGTAATAGAATTAAATAAATAGATCACCAAGGTTGATCTGACATGGTGCAATAAAATCAAAAAACACATTGAACCAACATCAAGTAGACAATTTGTAATACAATCACTAACCTTAAAGAGCAAAGCACGATGGCGTGACAGGCCAACTCTTACAGAGCCAATGGGAAAAACACTTGTATGAAGAGATGTTCTCAGTTCTGTGCTGATCTCCATCCACTTTGCCAACACAATTCCTGCATCCCTAACCGGTCCTCCCATGTGTTCTGTAACAAGTTCAGCAACCCTTTGAACCAAAGTGCCAACCTCGGATGCAGGACAGTCTAGTGCAAAACAATGTGCAATTTGCTCCAGCTCCACAAGTGTTGGATCAATTGTTCTATTGACAATTACAGCCTCAAAACCGGAATCGCCAGCATTTGTTTCAAGGTCTACAAGAGAAGGCATCTTTCCTTGGGCTGTTGGATCCACTGAAATACCAAATATATCATAGAAACCATCGACCACCTTCTCCTCATAATCAAGTACATTGTAATCCTGGTAAAGCAAAATTTCAATTTCAGCACACCAAAAACAACAGCATATATTGCATCACCAGGAAAATAAACAAAATTTCACTATTAAGCACAATCTAGAAGCAAATATTCTGATATACAAGCAACTAAGCAAGAGTTATGGGCTTCCTTCACGTGCATGAATTTTGTAGAATAAGAAAGGTGATTCAAATTTGCCTAAAACCCAGCCTGACACACTTACCTTTACCCTTTTACTAGAATAAATTTGACAAAGGAAACTTTATACCTACTCCTTCGGATACCCAAAATAATAACCAAAGTTACTATCAATAGGTGCCCAAAAAAATATGATACATTCAATTTTATAGTTATTTACTCTGCACAACAGTATTTCTTAAGCAGCCCCTCTTAAATTCCACAGTATGACCCACCAGTCAAGACCACAGATGGCAGGGGATAGAGGATGAAGAAGCAAGGAGGTTTTGAGTGAAGTATCACAAAGAGTTTAGTTCTTAGCTATGAAGGAGCAATGTGATTAAAATTCGTGGATGGAAAGTGTACATTTTAAAATCACTAAGATAACCAAAATCCCTAAGATAACCAACGTCCCTACTATCTACCAAAAGCTAAATTAATTGAAACTAAAAACACTATGTTCATTAGGTCAACAAATACAAATCGTAACTTTAAACATAAAACAAATTACTACCCACAGTATAAATCAGGGTTGAAACTAAACATTTCATCTCAATCATAGTCCCAAGAAAAAAAATAGGTACTGAAGATTAATCTTCCTAATTGCAATAAAGTTGAATGCTTGCCAAATACAAACAAATTGGCAAATCTAATAGCTAATACTTCTCCCCCTCCCCCAACCTCCCACACCCACCCCTACCCCCCGGGTTTCATTTGGCAACTCCTTCCTAATGAGATGGTGCATCAGTACACTCTATATTCGAACAGACCAATAAATTTCGACATCCTACTCAAGCTAACTTTCTCCGAGTTCAGCAGCAACAACAACAAGATACACACTAACAGTAATAAAGATGAATGCTTGCCAAATACAAACAAATTGGCAAAACTAATAGCTAATTCTACTCCCCTGCCCCCGGCCCGAGGTTCATTTTGGCAAATCCTTCCAATGAGATGGTGCATCAGTTCCCTCTAATTCGAACAGACCAATGAATTTCGATATTGTACTCGAAGTTCCTCCAATTTCAGCAGCAGCAACAACAACATGATAACACTAATTATCCACAATCTCAAAACACAGTTCATTCCAACAACAAATTACACAAATTAAAACAACAAACTCCTACATTTCATAATCAATCACCAAATTCCAAAATCAAAATTTCCCCAAATTAAAATTAATCAAATTCACAAACTCACCCAAAACCGCCGCGACAAAGCCTCACCAGAATCCTCCTTATCTCGACCATTATCAATAGAATTCGACCTCCCCAAACTCAACAAAGTAGCAGCACGGATCTGATCATTCTCCGGATCATCTCGAAACTCCGAATTCGAAGCACTAATCGCCAAAGCAAGCTGCATCTGAAATTCCTCCTCAGACGAAAAATAATCCCCTTGCCGAAGATGATCATTCTTCATCGCCGGCAAGTTTCCGACGCCGGAAACCTGCGAATTTCCTTGATCGGTGATTACAGACTGCGATTGCACCGACATCGACGACGACGAAGATGAAGTAGAGGGTTGAGATTGAGATTGCGAAGACGAAGATGAAGTTGAAGTTGAAGATGAAGAAGAAGCAGGAATTAGGGTTTCATTGTTAGTACGATTAAGGTCATGACTTTTGTGAAGTTTCTTGAAAATGTGCTTCATTTTTGCTGAGTTTGGTTGTTTGTTCTTCGTTCGTTTTTTTTGGTGATGTTAATGTAGTTTTTATTACTTCGCTAATAAGAATGAGTTTGTTTGTTTGTGTAATTTGTGTGTTGTGTTATATAGTGTGTGGAAATGCTAACTAGATTTTGGTGATAGAGGAGAGAGAAAGTGTTAAGGAAGAAGTGTTTTTTTTTTGTTTTTTAGAAGAAGAAAGTGTGAAGAAGGTGAGTTTATTAACTTTGTTTGAGAAAAAAAAAAAAAGGGATTTTATCGCTTTTTGATAACGCGGTTGATGAAAAAAAATACTTGTATTTATAAATGAATACAATGTAATAAGATTTTATGCTTTTTGATGATGCGGTCGATGAAAATAACATTTATAAATGAATACTACATAAAAGTGTCATATGATATAGTGTACGGTTGTACGTATTAAGTTGATAACATTGTTTTTCTGGGTCAAAGGATTTGACGTGAATAGAAAAGAAAGGAAATGGTTTTTTTATTATGTTTTTATATTTGATTTTATAATTGACATAAGAATTGATAGGAAATGAAAGTCCATTTACAAAGTATTTATTTACATTAGGAATTCCCCTCGTGAGGAGGGCTTCCTAATGTCTATTTGACTATTTCTTCTTACCTTTTTCAAAAAAAAAAAAAAAATACAAATTATTTACTTTCCTATTCTTCTGAATTTTAGAGAAAAATGAAAATTCAAAGATGTAAAGCTAGGAAACAAATTTTTTCATTAAACACTTTCAAAAATTAAAAAATATCACATACATTAACATGAGTTTTCACTAACTTTACTGAATTTTTACCCATATACCAGAACTTGGTATACCAGCATGAACTACATATAACAAATAATACCCAGAAGGTGCAATATTTTTTGTTGAAGGTCCCATAACTCCTACATTAAACATCCCTAATGAAACCTGAGAAATCCTTAACATTCTCAAAACCACCATCCTTTGATTCATAGCTAGTGAGTGAGTTGTAAACGATGGTGCAATAATGTTAACAGACACAACATCGTCGGATTCATATTGTAGCACATTGAAGGTGATTGTAAAAGGTTGTTCATAACCAACCACTTGATCACCATAGATAATATTCGGTCTCATAGGAGCGTGTTCGGCTGACAAATAAGGTGGTGAATAGGCTTCTATACTTAAACTGTTGGAAATTCCACATTGGTGAAGTTATAGTAAACATGTGGGTTGCTTCCTCCTACTAAAACGCGACCATCTGTTAATAGAATGGCCGCGGAATGGTACATCCTAGGCCTTGGTGATGGACTCATGACGAAAAATCTATGCTCATTTTCTTTGTTTGGACGATAAATCAATGGAGTAGTGACTGGATTTGCTACGTTCTCCCATCCAGCAGTGCCTAATTCTGCCCCGTTTATTATGAGAATATCACCGGTTGGGAGGAGTAACATGTCCCCCATAACACGCGCTATTGGCATGTCCTCCATCTTCCAAGTAGGGTTCGGATTAGTGACTATTAAGCGTGCACAATTGTTGTTTGCGCGTACAAATGACCTATTTGACATAGCTTGTGTGAATGCCCCGTGATAGGAGCCACCACAGATCATGATCTCAACTTGGACGGGTTTATTCTCGTCTATAGGCAGGAGTACCGAAGAGCCTGAGCTAGGATAGTTGCGAGGATCTCCATCTGGAATGGGAGGGAACTCCTTAACTAGTTTGTTTTGAATATAGTCAAATTGTATAGCGCGAGTATTGGCAAATATGAATAAATCACCATTTGGTAAAAGGTGCACAAAAGGGTACAAGTTGTTTTCCTCATCATCATGAGTCTCCAAAAGGAAATCAAGCCAAAATGTTGTTGAGGAAGATGAAAATGTGTTAGATGTTCTAGGAAAGAACTCATAATTAAAAACTCTTCTACCACCAATTACTATAACACGACCATCAGGCAAAATTTGATTAGTTGCATACCATCTACGCTCTGATAAATAACTAGGGTACTCGCTCCAATCACAATCATCATCTCCACATGGTGTAATTGTACGTACTGCACGATCACCATCATTATATCCACCGGTTTGAACCAGGGTTCCATCGGGAAGGACTGAGCCTGAAGAGCACCAAGTGTCGGTGTTGACTGTCAATGGTCGGAAGGAATTAGTAGCAATATCGTATAACACTGAGTGAGCTGTGCAATCCATTTGAAGGACAATGTCGGAGGGGTCATGGCGACATCGTCCATAAGGGAGGGAGATATTAGAAGGGCCAAAATCAGTTCTATCAAACATTACAACCTTATTGTTGTGTAAAAGTTGCATGTGCATGGCTGATATGCCGATGTTTTCATGCAAGACTTGCCACTCGCCTAGACTTTGAAGGTTTGATAAGGAGCTTTGGCATTTCGCCGGAGAAAGAGAGGCAATAGCCAAGGATACCAGAAGAAACAAGATGAGCATGATGATGGATAGTTGATCGCACAATGTAAGTAATTGAATGTTTGGAAGTCTCTAGTTGAAGAAGTTGGTAGGAAAAAGTTGGAAAATTAGTATGAAAATTAAAAGAATGAATAAATTGTGACCCCTCTATAAATATCACCTCTGAAGGGCGCTAAATCCTTGGATTAAGCTGCTTTGAAGGATAGAGGTAAAGATTACACCTAATTCAAAGAATATGGTATCAATAAACCTGCTTATTTACAGACCAACATTTCTTTTAATTTATTATCCGCCAAAAAATAATCAAGGAACAACCACCCTTTAACAGCAGTTTTTTTTTATTTTATTTTATCTTATTTTGATAGTAGCAACTAGCAAGGGTTATTATACTCGTATTACCTAAAAGATTAACATACACGAACCAGTTTTACATAGGCTAAATACAAATATAGGCTTATGGTTCAACCAGCAAGAATAAGCCATCCAGCATTTTGTACTGCTTTATTAAAATAATGAATACTACCATAAGTGGCACCACCGGATGCTTAATACACAAATTTTATGCAGCTTGAATGCTTGATGGTAGAACAGGCCAGACCGATACGTGTCAAACTGGAGTGCTATGGCCTGACCAACTCAACCCTTCAGACATAAGAAGCCAGAATTAAGTAGTTTTAAGACCTGTAAACAGCCATAAGCCCATATACCACAACACCAGATAAATGAAATTTGAATGCAATAGATCATTGAAGCTGCAAAATGTTCACAGCAAAATTATAGTGAAAAAGACTATTGAAAATTACACAAGCACTTTCATTTAAACTCAATTATGTTTCAATATCATATATATCACTTCTCCAATAAACTACATTCCTCAACATGCGTGTATCATGCAAAATACGCAGTATTGTGTAACACTAGTGGATATAATTGGATACAAGAAAAAGAAAACCAATGCTTGGGGCTTAGGATGAGATCATTAGGTCCCAAGCTACTTGTTTCGGCCTTTACTCTTCCTTGAAACTTTAACCCATCCATCTTCAGCTTCTTCCATCTGCTGGTGTATGCCATTGTTTTTCTGTATTTCTGTGGGATTAGTACTTGGCAAGGACTCCGGTGTATCTACCATCATATTTGATTCCTCTTCATTCCCCATGTTCTCATCTCCTTCCTCATCGCTGTCACTTGCATCCTGTGACATGGTAATTAGCACTTCAACATGTGCGCTATAAAAGAAAAATACCTCTGATATCACAGTTCCTAGAATCCTAGATAATTATGATGGTAGCTAATACAAGTTCTTTCACCA
Organism: Chenopodium album; assembly: GCF_948465745.1. NCBI lineage: Eukaryota > Viridiplantae > Streptophyta > Magnoliopsida > Caryophyllales > Amaranthaceae > Chenopodium > Chenopodium album. The sequence continues at coordinate 9,333,474 of NC_137855.1, forward strand.
AATATTATAAGCTTCTGGAAATATACAGGATGAAACATAATTGGGCATGGATTTTGATGTAAACAAATAATAATAATAATAATAATAATAAAAAAAAAAAAAAAAGAAAGAAAAAAAAAACTGCAATGAGACAGTGTAAGAGCAATAGTGAAAAACAGCCCATGATATAAAGGCAAAAGTCAGAACACTTCATTTAGTAATCATCTCCTCCCTGAGAAATAGCAAATGGTCCTAGAGCAGTTGTGTGGGTGATAACAGTGACAAGCAGACGTGGTATTGAAGTGGCTATGATTTTTGGTGGTGGTGGGGGGGAGGGGGGGTAAAACTAATTTAGTGCCTGTGGAGACGGTATCATTATCTCCAGGCTCAAGGTAAAATTATGCTTGATAAATGGAATGCAACAAACTTTTAAATAAAAGAGTTAATCGATGTTTTACTTGTTTAATTCCGTTTCATACCCGAAATCAGTGAGCCAAACACCTTCAAAGGCCTTAAATGGCAGGATTATTTGGGTGCTGCGCCACCAGACTGAATTTGAACTTGTATGCTTTTGACTATGCTACTGTATCCACCTCAGAGGGGTGGGCTTATTATTATTAATTAATTCTGATCCTTTTCACCAAAAAAAAAAAAAACACCTTCAAAGGCATGTATCTTTTTCAAGATGACGTCAAAAGGGAAAATACAAATTTCAAGATGATGATGATGCTATAAAACATAGTTCAGTTTCAAAATACTTGGAAACACCTTAATAAATATCAGAATGTTTAGAAACATAGTCAAGTTGCCCAACTTTAAACCAGTAGCCACGATACAGTTATACTTGTTCAAAGTAGAAAGAAAATTCCTGCAGTAGTGAAAGAAAACCAGAGATTTTGAGGATCCACCTGGAACTATTTGTCTTTGTATTTTGTTACCTACTAGATCTTAACTTCAAACTTTCTGCACTATTAAAGGAGCATTTTACAAATTAGAAGCAGACCTACCACGGCCAAGCCCGAGTAATCTTTGCTTTATCATTTAGATAAAGCTATAGTACTTACTCAATGTTAGAGATGATTTTTGGAAGTGAGGTTAGTTCAAATCTTGGCCCCTCCAATATTTTTGGCCAATATCCAATACTATACAAAAACATCATTATTCATGCGAATGTTCAAAATATCACGCCAACTGCCAAGTACCAATCCATATGCACAGAATACAAACCACAAACAACAATGCATTACCCAGATTCCTAAATTCTCTCATGAATGTATTTAGGAATCTAGATCCTCACTAACACAGAATAAACAAGATAGAAAATATCAATTACCTGTTCTACACGAGGAACAGTAAGTGGTTTTGTTTGCTTTAGCTTCTGAATTGATTGATAGTTGCCCACCAAACATTCTTCATACATAGCCATCAACTGATCCGCTACCTACACAATAAAGCCATAACTCCTGATCACAAATCTTAAGCATTTCGATTCGATTTATTCAATTTAGCATGACAATCATGCATGTAAATTGATTGTAAAATTGGGAAAACAATTGAAATACAGTCTATATTGCAATGAAGCAATCACCTCTGGCACATCGTCTTCTGCATCTGTATTCAAAGAATCCAAACCATCCTCTAACAAATCTTCTAATTCATCTATGTAAACGGGTTCTGAGTAAAACAGGAGGAAAAAAATCAAAAACAATACAAATAAATATATAATCCAAACATCAGAAATTCAGAATCATCAAAAAAATTGTCAATTTATAATATTAATAAAATCAATTTAACAAGTGCAAATCTCTCTAAATTGCTAAAAAAAAAAAAAAAAAAAATCAAATTTTAAATTGATCAAGTACTTATAATCTAATTAAAAGAAAAACATAACCAAATTCCCAATAAACCAAGCATAGATTGATGTTATTCATATTGAAGTTACCACTTTCAAATTCTTACTAAATTCAGAAATTAAAACAGAAAATTGAAGGAACTAACCTTTGCGATTAGGTTTATGGAAGAAATTGAAGATTTGCGAGGAAAAATCAAGAGCTTTTTGGTGAGAATGAGGGCCTCCCCACTCATTTTGTACAGCCATTTGAAGAGTCCACCATTTTGAGAGAACCAGTGATATTCCTTCTTGAAAGTGTTGAATTGAATCTGCTGGTAACGTCTTAATCTCCGCCATTTCAATTTGGTGAGCTCTCGATTGATGAAGATGAGAGATGAAGGTATAAACCCTAGAATTTGGGTGGATTGATTGGTGATTTTACTAAACCCTAACGATTTGATTTTCTATTGTTTTCTCTTTTTTATTATTGGGAGAATGTTGGTCGAAATTTTATATGGACTTCGGTGTAGTGTGTACATGTCCTATATTACAACACATGGCCCAAATGAGAGGAAGCACAAAATTATGAAAATGTCAATCGTGTATCGGGAATTCTAGAATCAATAATCAATCAATCAATCAATCAATCAATCATCATCAATCAATCAATCAATATATACTAAAAGACACACCAGCCATGACACGTGTCATCTCCTGCTGTGTCCATAGTATATTTTTTAAAAAAAAAAAAAAATTTATTTAAAGAAACAAATAATATGACAAAGATAGAGATATGAATATATATTCCCACCATCAATTATCTCACAGAATTAAGGAAACAATAATAATCACCAAGAAAATATTTACTAAATATACCATGATTATCCTAACATATATACAGTGATATATAATTATGCAATTTTTCCCTTAAAAAAAATCTTTGATTTAACAAAAGGAAAATTCAATTTTAAATATGCAGACTTAAGAAGGATACCCTTCAATAAAAGACTTAACAAGGATTAAAATAATAATAATAATAATAATAATAAAAGGTCAATAGACACACTAGCAATGATACATGTCAATTTCTGGTGTATCCTTAATATATTGTTTTTTAATAATTAATTATTACAAAGTATAGTTTATTTAAGGAAATTATTTTTAAAAAAATGTTTATTTTTGTCAACTATATAAAATGAGCAATAATATTTACCATTCTTATTCAATTTTGTTCAAAATATTTTAAACAATTTTTATATTTTATGCTATAAATAAATTAATTTGTCAAAAGAAAATATGGGGTAATTAAAATAACCGTGCATGGCACGGGAACTAACCTAGTTTGTTATATACATCTGGGTGTACTGTACACTCATGAGTATTTGTTCTTATTTTGATGATTATTTCTTATTTCATAATTAAATGAAGAACAAAAAATAATCTTAACTTAGTTGGATGTATGGTACACCCGGGTGTATATAACAATCTGGGATTGCGGGTGTAATTTTACATTCTCTCATATTCTTTGTTGCATGTGCCTATTAATTATTATGTGTATAGTACTATAGTATATAGGAGACACTCACTTTTGTATACACCCGGTTTTCAGTAATTTACTGTACATCGGGTTCACTTTTGTTAAATTTAGTTGTCAAATTTAGTGTCACTTTTGTCAAATTTATCTCAATGAAGCATAAATAACTCTTATATATGTCAGAGTAACTTTTGTGCGTTTTAGTGTAACTTTTGCGCATTTTATTGTCACTTTATAATGGATGTTCAGTAATTTACTTAACATCTGTTTTATTTAAAAGTTTGTGAAAAGAGAATGAGAATTTAGTTGGGTATGAGTCGATAAAAAGTCAACATGACTATTTTGGGATGGTTCGATTGGACATTTGGACATGAGTTTGTCTTTAGTTCACCATGGCATAAATGATACGCATGTAAACCATGATGGACATCATTTGCAAATCTTGTAATGATCTAAACGGGTTGACTCACGTGTCACAATACAATCTTATCGAGTTATCGGGCTATGCATACATGCATTGGCGGATCTATGAAGGGCCTGGGTGGCACCGCCCCCCCCCCCCCCCCCCTATACAAACATTTTATTTATTTATTTTTTATTTAGTGCCCCTCCATACTAAATATTCTACATCCGCCACTGATGTATGTGTCCCTTTGAGATAAAACATGAACCCGGTTAGACATGACTTTTCTTAGTCCACATCCTTGATCTATGCCAATTTTTAATGTGAGTGGGTGAGGCAACATATATTATAAATGATATACTCTCTCCGTCCCAAAATATAGTTCATGTTTTCCTAATTTGGAGATTCAAAATATTGATCCTGTTTCTATTTTTAGATAGTATGTAAAACTCATTATACCCTCACTTTTTTTTAATTTATTCAATGTATTTCCTAAATTACCCTTGAATTTTGCACATGCCTTATACTTTTTTCCACTTATTCTTTCTAACTTTTGTCTATATTTGTATTTTTCACTTTTATTGATGTACCTTATTTACTTTTTCCTCCTATTTCTTAAATACCGTAAAAAAAAAAAAAAAAAAAAAAAAAAAAAAAAAAAAAGACACAACAAAATCTATATTATGGGACGGAGAGAGTATATGATATAAGACAATATTATAGTTTATAGGAAATCAAACTATATAGCTAAATTAGAAAGTTGAAAAATATTACTACCTTTGGTCCACATTAGTTGCAACTTTAGGGGTGATTGCGTAGGCCGAGGCAAAAGATCATAAGCATGATTATTGAAAAATAAGGGTATATGCTTAAGTTTTAATCAAGTAATTAAAAAAAAACAAAAAACAAATTCAACCCAATTTTAAAAAGAAAGTTAAGAAACCCACCACCACCAGACCACTGACCAAATGTAATGTTGGAATATAAATTAGAAATTCCTAAGTTCCTTGCGAGAGGGTGAAGGAAAATTCTTAGTGTATGGAGATGAAAATGATTATAAGATTCAGAAATTGCAAAATTCATGTTTATGAGAATGTCTCATGAACTCTACTTACTAAACCCCTTCCATTTCCAAAGCATGAGAAACATGCTAATGAAACCGGATTGACGCAAATGATGTAATTAGAAGTTGTATTTGTTTTTGGAGAAAAACAAATTACATGTGTAATATATTCATTTGCAGAATTATGTTTATCAATTGAAACAAAGTTACAATCTTACTTAATCGTGGTTTCAAGATTAAATAAAGTGGTGGTTTCAAGATTAAATAAAATGTCCAAAATAATTATGCATTGATGGGCTCACTAGGTTGATGACCTTTTGAACGAAACCCCACAGGTGAACTAAATTCATATATTATTTAAGTTCCTAGTTCGGAATCATTAAACTGGACATAAATGATTTCATTTAATGGACTAGCATGTTAAGATTGATTGGATAGCGCAGTTTCATGGGCTATAGGAGCGTAGTGATGCTCGGTCAATCACATGGATGTGCATGAATGATGCATGATCGAACTAAAGACCTACTTTGAAGTTCAAGTATAGAGCTTCTGGATATATTAGTTGATTCCTTTGACATGAGTGGAACACTGATTCCATTCAATGATTGATTTAACTGTGGTACATTCAAACGTCTAGCCGTAACTGGAGATTATAAAGGATATTTCCCGGTTACTTCATGAGTTGAGTGGGAGCTTTGGTTGCCACAAGATTGGATAGAGTCTACCTATTTAATTAGGAATGTGTCTTGGCCCCTTGAAGAGGGAGAATTCAGAAAATGCATGGCCGTGTTCAAATGGATTACATTGTAACCATTTGTTTTGTAATTCTAACTCAGATTTCAAGAAAGATTTGTAGATTAATATGATCACGACATGAGATGCAATCATATTATCAAATTGACACACATTGACTTAAGGAATTTGAATATTGCGCACTTGTCTCAGACAAGTGGGAGATTGAAGGAGTTATGTCTTCGATAAGTGCAATTACCAGATATATCAAGGATCACTATTATAGAGATAATATGTTCATTCTATAGGGTCGTCAATATCTGTTGCTAGATATGATAATTGATCTTTGGGTTAGTTAAATAGCTCAAAGCCTTATAGAATGGATCCTATGAGGTCACACAACAAGGGTATTGGGTTAAACAAGTAAGAGGCTCATTAATGGGCCTCATGAGATTATGACATACCATGTAGAGTGTTGGGCTAGAGTAGTGTGTTTAGGATAAGGGTTTTGGGCTTTTGACATGGGCTCTTATTTAGAGATGTGATCTATAAATAAGATCCATGCCTAGGGTTGTAAGTAAGCAGTAACAATCAACATACAGTAGATTGTGAAAGAAGCAACCAAGTCCCAAACCCTAAACACTCTCCTCACCTCACGGCCCTCCCTTCTCCCCTTCACGTCCGTACGTGCGGCGCCCCTCATGGTGGCTCATGGTGTTCGTCGTGGTGGTCCGAGGTTAGCTCGTGTCTCTCTTCTCCGTTGAAGGTTGATTGAAGCGCTCAATCACGACTAACTAGCATTAGTGGAGGTTTAACTTGTGCCCGTGGACCAAGTAGAGGAATCACGCTTGGGCTTCTTTATCTCCCATTGTTCTTGCTCGATCGCACGTGGAATCACGCTTCAAAGGTACAATTATGTGTTCTTTATGTGTTATCCAAAGATCCTTGAATTAGGTACTGTATGAATATGATTCATGTTTATTTCCGCTGCGTAGTACCTATAAACCCCTACGTACACACTGATCTTAAACCACCTCGCCGCCGATCCCCGCCGATCTTAACCACGAGGAAGGAGAGGAGAGAGAAACCGCCGATTCACGCTCAATTCTTCGCCGTCAAACTCTGGAACTCGCCGGAAATCGCCGCTAAAATCTTCGCCGCTGAGAACCCCGCTGAAATCTTTGCCGCAATGCAAAATGGAGGCGTCGTCTTCGAAACGTAGCTGAAGGAAACTGTGTCGTCTTCGAAACGGAGCTGAAGGAAATGATTTGAAGGAGGAGAGAGAAAAAAATGGGGATGAGGAAGAAGATGAAGGAGGATGAAGGTGAAGGAGGAGAGAGAAAAAAATGGGGATGGGGAAGAAGATGTAGAAAATTGATGAATAATGGTGATGAGGAGAAAGATGAAGGAGGATGAAGGTGGCTGGAATTGCCCTAAAGGTGGCTGATTAGATGAAAAGGGGTTGATTTTGGTGAAAACAGTTAACTTAATTAATGTTAGGGTTTAAGCTAATTAGATAAATCAGTTTTTTAATTAGGGTGTTTTTTTTTTTTAAAAAAAAGTAAGAATAAAATTGTAATTCTACCACTAAAAATTTACTACAAAAGGAAAGAAATGAGAAAGTTGCAACTAATGTGGACCAGCCCAAAATAGAAAAGGTTGCAACTAATGTGAACCGGAGGTAGTAAATGGTTTGACACAAGACACACTATAAAAATATTTCACACTTTAAATATCATAGCATTAACAATTGAACTTGATCTTTCAAAAAAAATAAAATAAAATAAAATAAAATTGAACTTGATGCTACATACGTACGAATATACAATACTATGGTTGGAACAATGATTGATTAAATTTGTTTCGATTGATTAAATTATGTAATTAGTGATATTATTTGTAAACATTACTTCCTAAACCTAAATGTTCTTAACATGCAATATTTACACAAACTCTAACATTACATTATTAATACATCGAATTTCATACACCAACAATTATAAAAAATAAAAATAAAGAAAAATTATACCTCTCCGTGTTTAAATAAGTGAAAAGTTTCCCTTATGTTAATTGAGTTGGGCAACTCGTGATAAGCTCGTGAATAATTATGAAAATAAATATTAAAGTTAAAATAATTTGGTAATTAATTAATGATGAAATATTAATGTATAGGCAAGATTAGTTAAGATTGAAAAATGAAATCACATGTGAGATTTTTCTTGTAAAAAAAATAATTAATATGGAATTTAGTTAAATGATTGATGAAATAATAATGTAGAAAGTAATTTGATACTCCTACCTCTTTAAAAATTTTCTCGAGCTAGTACCTATTCTTGCACTAATATCCTACAGATTATCCAACGCTTCACCACAATCTCAAGTGAGGAGCTTAACCTCCACAAGTCATTAATTAAGTTCAGCCCTAATACTCCTTTGCCTGCTCAATCTGATTTCAAGGCTATTCTAAGGATGACACAGGTTAAGGTGTTTGACCATCATCTTGGATCCCCTATTGGCTTTGTGGGGAAGAAAAAGGATTGTTTCCAGTTTCTTATCGATAAAATAGTGGCCCGTATGACGACGCTCAATGCTACCCGTCTTTCTCAGTCTCAAAAGTTAATTTTCATTAACTCCATTCTAGTGGCTATGGCTTCTCATCTTCTTTCTTGCTTTGAACTACCAGCTTCAGTAGCAGGGAAAATTGATTCCCTGTTGTTAAAATTTTTCTGGTCCCATTCTGGAAGTCAGGGTATGCACTGGGTTGGTAAAAGGGAGATGCATCTTCCCAGGGGTATGGGTGGATTGGGTATTCGCTGTATCTCGACTTTAAATAAATCTCTTCTTATGAAGCAAGTTTGGATAATAGTTAACAACCCCCAGCTGCTCATATCCAGAGTCTTTACAGCCCGTGCTCAATTCTTATCTCGTATTCCACCTCCTACTCGACGTTATTCTGGTCGAAGGTCTTACGACCTTCGTGGTCTACTTCGTGCAGATGCAATGCTCTCCAAAGGGTGCAGCTGGAAAGTTGGTGATGGCCACTCCATACTTGCAGGGCAAGCTAACTGGGTCAATGGTACTATTCCTGAATTCAAACCAGGTATCCTTTTGGATACGACGAAGGATTGGACGGTTAATTACTTTATTCATCCGCAGACTTTATCCTGGGATGTTGATAAGGTTCAACAGTGTTTCACACCCTTGGATGCTTCTACAATTCTCTCTATGGAAGCTCCTGATGTAAATGAAGTCGACTTCCAGTTCTGGGAGCGCACTGTCTCGGGGAATTATTCGGTCAAGACGGGGCACGCATTCCTCATACAACAGGATGCTCCTCAACTTGTCAATCCTTTCTGGAAAACCCCATTTACAACCGAAGTGAAAACTCTTCTTATGGAAGTTACTCCACAACGGTTTGGCAGTAAAAAGTGAGCTCCATCGCCGGGGAGTCCCAATTCAGGATGTGACATGTGACCTCTGCAGCACACACGCTGAGGATTTTAATCATTTGTTTAGGGATTGCAAAATTGCAAGGGCAGCATGGAGGGGTGGAAGTTTGGACATCCACTCACAACCACATGGACACCTTTCTCTCTCAGATTGGATCCAAGATTATATCCGACTTTTCATTAGTCAGGATTGAATTTCGAGTTCTAACATCAGCACCTTTGTTGGCACTCTTTGGGGGCTTTGGTTATTTAGGAATAACAGGGTGTTCAATCCTGATACGCCTATAACGCAACCTGTTGAATTGCACATCTTGAATATCCTACAATCTCACACTATCTTTATGGATGCAGATGATGTTGTGCAAGTTTCCCCCTCTTCTTCAATTCAGGGGGGTTTGCCCCCGCCAGGATTTCATGTAGCCCATCTGGGGAGATCTCGTACAGGCCCTAACTTGGTTCAGATCCAGATTGATGGAGCTTGGTACACTGACACAAGACACGCAAGAATGGGATGGTACCTTGATAATGTTGATCCTCTTGATGACAGGATTATTGGAGAGAGCAATTTCGGACTCTGCACTTCACCTCTCCATTCGGAAGCCTTAGCTTGTTTCTATTCCCTACAATGGGCTTCGAAACATCACGTCCAGTTGCCTCTGCTTTTGATAGATTCTTACAATCTCGTCTCTCTTTTGCGAGGCGATGGTAGGGGGGATATATCCTATCTATGGCTTGTACAACGGATACAACGTCTCGGATCCACCTTTCAACACTGTGGTATTTACAAGGCAGACAAACGTCGTGTTCACAGGGCGCACCAGATTGCAGGAGAGGCTGCAGTTCTTTTTATCTGCTTTAGTAGTAATATGTATTAGTTTTATTTTCATTTATCCCTTGTCAAAAAAAAAAAAAAAAAAAAAATTTTCTCAAGAAAAGGAGTATCAACTAAAAAAAGGTTATAAAAAGAAAAACTTAAGCCATGATTTGCTTAAGTCAATAATCACTTAAGTTTTTCTTTTTATAACCTATTTCAGTTATCACTCCTTGTTTTTCAATGTATAGTTGGTCATATCGTGTGGCCGAGATTATTTAATTAAGGGTTACTCAGTCGGTTAGCGCGTTTTCAATTGTATGTTAATCTGATTTTTTGTCCATTCATCAATTGATTTTCTATGATACAATGGATTGTGATTATCCAATTTGAAGTTTAGGAAAATCAGCAATAAAAACATAACAAAGATACTACATGTTAAAAATGGGCATATCATTTTCGAGGCCTTAGGCGAAATCATTTTTAAGGCCCTCTATGTTAAAAGTAAACACTATAATCGTATTATGTAAGGGTGTGATAATTTTTTTTTTTATTTCATTTCAACACGTAAATAATTAAAAATGGTAAAATAAAGTAAAGCGTATAAGCTTAGAATGAACTTTTCCTAAAAAAATAAAATAAAATCTTACATTGAATAATGTAATCCAATTCACTTTGCTTTTAAAAAAAATGTAATCCAATTCACTACGTCTAATACCCCAATTTATTCAAATCTTTCAATTTATGAAATATCATTTAGATTAGAGAGAATAAAAAAAATGTGGAGTTTGAGTAACGAATATTCAGATTTTCAATGAACATTTAAGATTTCAGGATCAATACAGTGTAATTACGGTTTGGAAGTGGGTGAAATCTCTTTAAAAAAGCAAATTACTGTTTCAATTAAAACCCTTTAACTAAATATACTTAACATTTTTATGGACCCCTCTAATCCTTGGGTTCTAGGCGGGTGCACTCTCCACCTACCCTCAAGACCGGGAAGAATGGATTGAGATTATTTGTATTATACCTAGTTATATTGATAATGTTTGTTGTAATGGTGTTACTTTGATAATTTTGGAATAAAGAGGAGAGAAAAAATATTCAATAACTAGTTTCATAATTTGTACGATTAATAATAAAAAAGAAGACATTACGAACTTAAAAGGAAGCCATTACTTACATCTTATATTTACAGCCATCCAATTTTGTCAAATCCAATAGCTATAAGAAGAGTCTCATATTAAGAGAAGTTCTCATATTAAAGAGGTTCTCTATATAATTTCACGTAATTTACTAATATATATAAATAGTTATATAATTTGTTTCATGTAGATTGAAGTCCACTCATAAAAAAAAAAAAAGCTAGATTTGTTCTTGCATAAGAAGTTGGTTAATTAACTAAATTTTCAACTGAATAACTTTCTATTTTCTTGTAATGAAGTTTGTGCAATGTGTGTTAATAAAAATATTGTGACTATCATAATCTATTGAATTTATTATTATGTTTTCTTAACTTATACTTGTACACAAGTATTAATAGTTAACTAAATTTTGTTTCAATTTATTTTTGATAAGTATAGACATAAAAAACAAATATCAAATCAGAAGCAACCCGATCGTACAATCTTTATCGTTAACCGATCCATGTTTTTAATTTTTATAAACTCAAATTCAATGGTTCGATTTTTAACAATTTAGTAGTTATAAGGAATATCATTATATAATCCATAGTATTATTTTTGGAGCACAAACATGACATATTCAAACTCTTTTTAAAGACATTATTCTCACTATCAAGTAAGAGATAGAACGATACATTTGATCAATCTCATAACAATTTGGGCATATTAAGGGCCTGTTCTGATTGACTGAAATCAACTGAACTGAACTTATTAATTATGATTTTTAACTACGGATTAGTGCTCTTTGATTATATATTACTATACCTATGTGTATATTATTATTATTATTATTATTAATTATTATTATTATTATAATTAATTATTGATTATTATTATTAGTATTATTATTATTATTATTATTATTATTATTATTATTTATTCATGATTATTATTATTTATTGATAATAATAATAATAATAATAATAATAATTATTATTATTATTATTATTATTATTTGTTGTTGTTGTCGTCGTTGTAATAAGAGCTTAAAAGAATGAAATTTGGCTTTATATCATTAGCAATATCATTAGACATAAGAGCTGAACTGAACTGAACTGAACTGAACTGAGCTGAGCTGAACTGAACTGAACTGAACTGAATTTCAACGGAAGAGAACAGGCCCTAACTTGTATGTACTCTCTTTCTACGAGTAGTTAGGTTGATAATCGAATCATTCAACTTATTTACAAAGGGAGATCGAACAGAAAAACAAACGGTTAATGTTGATTATTAAATTTTCATACTTTATAGTATGAAAATTATACGTGCAATAATTTTTCTTTATTTCGGATTCGATTTTATATGTATACACAAATATTTTCCGGAAAAAAAAAAAAAAACCTTATCTTAGTTCCCAATCACGAGATTAACAAAGGTCATAAGGGTACAACCGTACAATTCCTTAATTAGTATATTACCCAACGTGTCATTGAAATTCCACTTTCTCTAATAAGGGCCTGTTCTCATTGACTGAACTCAGCTGAACTGAACTGAATATTTTATAAGAGAAGGAAATTAGGAGTTGAGCTGAACTGAATTGAATTTCAACGTAAGAGAATAGGGCTTAAATCACTAATTAATCTATTGTTCAATTGTGAGCAGCACAAAACAAAACACCAATAGCAAACAAACTTAGCATGCATGTAGTAGCTTATTATGTATGGGTGGTGTGGCTTGTAAAAAATTTATTATTCTAAAATTAATTTATTCTCCATTGGAATAAAATGCTTCTACCTAAAAAATTTCAACCTGTAATTAGATACTACTAAAATGTGTGAATATGTAGTCAATTGTGAAGGAATAATAGATGCCAAGTGTCATAGCATTTTATAAGTAATGCAACAATTGCGCTCTGCCTTAATTACGATGTTCCTCCCATAATAATGTCTAAAAAAATCTAAAACATGAGAAAATGTGACAATTTCATTTTAGTGAATTCCATAGTTCAAGAAAACACTAAAATTAATCAAGAAAAGTTGAATCATTAAAGAGAAATTTTCTATTTTGGTTTTTCTTACAACAAACATAAATAATTCAATTTAGTTTTGAGATTTTGACAAAAAGATAGAAGAGAGGTAGAATCTTATTTAAAATGAGCCAAGAACAACCACAAAGACCTAGCGAAGAACAAGAAGAGTTGAGCAAATATGGTGTTGTTTTCTCAACCGTGTTAAATAAATTACCTCAACAGGCTTTTCAGGTCATTTAAATTCTACATTAGTGAAGATATTTCATTTGTGAACCACATTTCGTCAAAAGTACAGTTATTAAAAAAAAATGATTCACGACAATGATCTTGAAACTTAGTTAGCATAGATATGTTAATGCTTATTATAATGTTATGGTTTACTTATGTATACCTTCTATTAATCGTGACATTGTCTAAATTTTCATATTTTTGACATAACATCAAAATGATAGAATGGAATATAGAGCTTATGATTATATTTTATGTTAATAATTAATGGATGTGCTTAGTGTTGCAGAAGATGTGAAGATTCTTGTTAATGCATTGAGAGTGATTTGAGACACATACTTGTATAAAGTATATATTTGAATTGAAGCTAGCTATGCTTTTTTTTTAATATATTTTGATAAAAAATTTATGGTCAAAGTTTATAAAGTTTATAGAGTAGTAACGGTTTTTTGTGCATAAATGCATGAATTTGCAGGGCGCTTCTGACGGCGAAAACAGGAGTGACTGTGAAAAAGGGCCAGCAGCAACCCCAACAGCATACAAAGAGCTATGTCCAATAACAATAGGGGTGGCCCTCCAAGCAACAGTATTAACCGCGGGCCAGAAGGCAGTGGATCAAAGTGATGCAGCTGCCATTCAGGCAGCTGAGGTTAGAGCCACGGGCCAAACCAACATCATGCCTGGTGGACTTGCTGCGACTGCTCAATCTGCTGCGCAATTCAATGCTAAGCCCACCACGCGGGAGAAGACTACCCTTGCTGATGTTCTCTCGGTAATATATAAAGACTAGCACATACATATTTGTATTTTGTTCCTGTTCTTGTTGACTTGTTTTGGCATATAGGAGACACAAAAATTGGTCACTACTTTGTCTGAAATGCAATTTAATTCTAATTTCATAGCATTATTGAAGAGTTTTTAGGCTTCACTAATGTAAATGTAACTACCATTTATGCACTACTACTGTTTTTCATAACTGCATGCTAATTAGGTAAGATGCATGACTTAAATGATCAGCTGCACACGGTTGTGTGGCTTCATTGCTTCCTTGTTCCAACATTTCTCTTCGTCTTCACAAACCAACACCAGGACCCCATACATGTTCCTTATTTGGACTAGTTAGGCCGGTAAATCTAATAGAAGTTTTTCTTTTACATGATCAAATGAACAAGTCAAGGGTAAGTTAAGTGAAGCATCAATCCACAATGCTGCAAACCTTTTATGAGATTTTTAGGGCCATAAAACACAATGAATACATGCTCAATTTGTGAATTTTTCCATGTTTGGCAAATGTGCCTCCTTTGCAACAAACATTAACAAAAAAAGATAGAAAAGCCCATATCAAACATAACTCTATGCACCTACACTTGTATAATCTCACTATTCATGATCATCTGACATCTAACATGTTTCCCTATGACAGGAAGCAGCAGCAAAATTACCAAAAGATAGGCCAGTGACGAGGCAAGATGCAGAAGGTGTGATGGGTGCTGAACTCAGAAACAACCCTAACATAAGCACATACCCTGGTGGAGTTGCGGCTTCTGTGGTGGCAGCTGCCAGGATTAACCAAAGTAATGAGCAGCTTAGCAAATAACACACCCCCTCTGTATATATGCATCTAGAATTCTGCATATCTGCTGATTTAGGACATATTTCCTGTGTTACTACATTACATATAGTTTACATCTCTTTTCCTAGTCTATGAACTATTTATATCACCTTTTATTTTATCAGTAGTTTTAGATTAGAAATGTTGAAGTGTTTTTTGAACCTGTGAAAGTTTGAAGATACCAATTAAAGGAGTTCGACTGAAGAGGCAGTTGTAAATACAGAACGGTTACTGAACCCACAACTAATGATTTAGGAGTGGATGGAAACATAGCAGAAGCTTTTGGTATACAAATATGAAACTCGAACTTAATTGGTATCATCTTGGTTTTGAATCAAGGGAAGTGAGTCTAAGGGAATTTAATATGGTCGGTACTTTCAAATAAATTGGTATTGAGGAATGGAGGTTGAGTTGGTGTTGGTATCTCGCAATTTTCACTAGTTAGCATGTCAACCACCTGAGCCATGGATGGTCTCAAAGGGACAGAAGCTTGAGTGCAGAGAAGACCTATATGAAGCATTTTTAATACCTCCTCCTTAAACTCGGTACCCAAGTAGGGGTCAACACATTCATAGTGTCTGCCTAATCTGTAGAGATTCCAAACCTGTAAACAAGAAGAAGTCTCAGTAATATTCACAATGAAGAAACCTAGATCAAAATATTAGTTTCATACACAATTGAAAGGAGAATTGAGTCATACAGATTGTAGAAGGGATTGTGACTCCTGTATGAAGACGTTCTTCCTACTACTAATTATCTCGAGAACAAGTACACCAAAACTGTAAACATCTGCTTTCTCAGTAAGTTGTCCACGCACCAAGTACTCTGGAGCCATGTATCCACTGCACCATCAACAAAATCCCTAACTAGTCATGTCTTAAGATACATTGAGGAATTTAGGCCTCGTTCTCTCCAACTTAGAACGAAAATTCAGTAAAAAAAAAATTCAGTTATTTCAGAGGTAAAATCAGAGTCTGTGAAAACCATCAGTTCAGTAAAGGAGAAGAGAACCAAGACGGATATATCAGCAAGTAAAGTAAGTGGCTCATTAGGAGTTGAAGCAGGAAGTAACTTTTCAATTCAGGAAAAATACACAACAGATTGGTTTTTGATGACTTACAGTGTGCCCGCAATTCCAGTGCTCAGATGACTCCTGCCTGAAGCAATAGACCTCACCAAACCAAAATCTGCAATCTTTGGAGTAAAATCTTCATCAAGAAGAATATTGCTGCACTTTATGTCCCTATGTATTATTCGCGTTTGAGTACCACCATGCAGATATGCCATTCCTTCAGCTGTTCCCACAATTATTTGTACTCTTTGCTTCCAATCCAAACTCTGAGCTCCTTTTCACAGAATAAACATTTATGAACCCAAAACATTATGCAAGTATGTGCACTTGAAAAGCTTTATAATATCATATTACCAAAGAGATAATGATCAAGACTCTTCCTAGGAACGAACTCGTAGACCAGGAGACTTTCAGGCCCTTCAATGCTACATCCTAGCAGTTTAACAAGATTCTTGTGTTGAACATGTCTGATTAAGTTTACTTCATTGAAGAACTCATTCGCCCACTGTGTTGTGTTTAAAAACAGTCGCTTAACAGCGATTGCTTGACCATTTGGAAGTGTTCCCTTGAATACAATTCCTGCTCCACCTTGGCCAAGTTTATTCGATAAGTCAAAGAAATTTGTTGCTTCCTCAAGGACTTCATAATTGAATTTTAGACCAAGTTTTGCAAATCTTCTGCTGACTTCATTTTCTTCTGTCAATGCATGAAAAAGAGTTTTTATGAGGACCTAGTCCGTAAAAACAATGACAAATCTTATTATTGGACTGCAAAAGATTAACATACCTTTTTTCCATTTGGAGTATCTTATATAAACCAAATAAGAAGAGAAGGAAAGGAAAATGAGCATTGCAGCTGAAGCCAAAATTACGGCAGCAATGTATCCATGTTTATGCAATCCTGAAAATGAAAGCGTAAAATAAACATCTCAAAGCAATTAAATCGTTCAATGTAACAAAAACAATTACCACTTATATGAATCTGAAACACAATACAATATCCAGAGAGATTTATATGCATGCAACATTAGTAAAAGACGATAATGGATGATAACCAACAATAATATGATGAAATTTGCCAATAAAAAGTTTACCATGATGACCTCCGGTATGATTGTGATCATCATAGAACTTGTAAGTTGAATACCTCAGATAACAACCGGCATTAAAACCCCTGCCTTCCCTACTCGGTACACACTGCATGACCTGTTCACTTGCCTTGTTTAAGCAAGCCTTACACCCAGTAGCATTGACAGTCTCCCAACACTGAGCCAACGCGTACAACTTGTTCATTCTTTTCCTATCATTAACCTCAGCCACTCCGAATCCACCATTTTTCAATCCTTTTTCCATCGCCTCATCAATGACAGCCTTCACACTTTTAGAAAACTCGGACCTCTGATTTACATTCACCTTACCATAGTTTGTGCTGCAGTTTCTGCCATTCAACTTGGGGTTCAAGGGTTCTTCATAAAAACTATAGTTATCATATCTAAGGAAGCACCCGTCCAAGAAAAGGGAGGCAGAAACCGAAGGGATACAAGTTGGGAGCCTAGTACGACTAGCAGCAAAGCAAAGTTGACAATCAGTTTGAGAAAGGTCTTCATAGCACTGAATTAGGCCAAACATAGGTGACTTTACATTCGACGAGTTTGTTGAAAAAGAAGCCCAGCTCCGAGTATTTATCCTTTGAGCAAGATTGTACATATCCTCAACAAATTTAGGGATAAACTGAGAGTATGTTTGCTCTCTGTATGTCCCACAGTAAAGCCAGGCTTGCGAGGTTCGAGGATCAGCATGATAGTGAGGGAAGAGGGATAGGTAGAACAAGAAAAAGAGCTGCAAAGGTAGACATGCAGAAGATGTATGTATAATCTGCATGTCAGCAAAGTTATAGGTTCTTTTCTGCTGAAAGTTTTATTTCTGATTGTTGTTTGATCAACTCTTAAGGAATTAGCTGATGTATACATTATATGGCTTATGATTTACGATGAGCTTAAAGACAGAGTCAATTTCAACTGCAAAATTAGAACCTTATAACGACAGGAGTTTGAAATATGACTTACCTTAGCTTAAAGTCAAGAATGGCGTTCTGAAACTTCCTACAGTTCCTATTATAGTGCATGACTTGCCCACTAAAGAACCTTCTCCTATGACATTTTCGACGAGTTGACATTGTATGTGTAATAATTCAAAATTTCCGTCAATATAACAATAGCCATTAATCTAGACATGCTCATTCAAGTCCATTCTAAATTTCTAGTACATAGCTTGATGATTACATAAACAAATACTCAGTAGCTCGTACGAAAATAAGATACCAGCTCTTAACATATCACATCAATGAAAGACCTAAGCTTATAATACGTACGCTTCATTGTCATATTTTGATTGATGGTAGTGGATTCAAAGGAAGAGATACTCTGAGATAGGTATGAATAACGAGCAAAAGCTTTCACATCTGATTTAAACTACAGTTAGCACTTCTACCTTTCAATCTTTTATCAACTCATTTTTATCCACGACAGTAAAAATCCTATATCATATCGTTTATCTTATGTTGAAGTAGTGTAGCACTCTTACTGCAAAATGTTACAAGCCACAAATGTTACGTGCCACAGGAATTAAATGGACTAACATTGAATTAAGAATAAACCTAATTGATTATGACAACAGTGATTACAGAGCATGAAAAAATTAGACAAAATGATTTTACAACAAACTGTACCTTTTGTTCATTCACCTATGATATAATGTACAAGATTTGCTATATGAAATGCCGCAAAATGAATCACTATAATACAGTGAACTATGGAGGACCAAAAAGAAAATTCCTCGTCTACATCGGAAAACTGAAGAATGCTGACTAGCCGCGTGATTGCTCCTCAATACTTTTCTAAGATTTACCAGATTGAGTTAATTTCCGTAGCCCCAAAATCTCACTGATAAATCTAAGCAAGACCTGTATCAACTCCCTCACTCTAGGTTCCCTGCCAATGGATGTACAAATAAATTTAGCAAAAATAAATAAGTCCACGCTTAATAAAAGGCAGATCTACAGCACAGCACTCCATTAGAGAACAAATGACAGAAAATCATGGCATACAGTCAGAAAACAACTAGCTAAGTTCAGGCCAGGGAAAATGTACTTGAAAGACAAGGCAAACAAAGCACAGCTTAACTGCTACATATAAATCTTGAAATTTTGCAAATGCTCAAGACGGACCATGTAATAGATGGTTTTTTCATCATTATTTCCTCAATATAAAGTTAGAAAAATCAATCATCTCACCTAGAAGTGACGAGTTCACAAAAGGATGGATGGAGAACAAGGAGGTGAGCTCGACCATCATGATTCCCTTCTGTTGTAATACCATGTTTAAGACGCGGATGCAAAGGCAGAATAGATGCACTGTCGGGGTGAATTGATAGGCGGGCAAGCTCTTCAAGGATAAACACAACTTCTTCAAGCCTTGCTGAAGGAAATGGTCGTTCGCCTACAGGGAAAGTTAAGCGCTTCATGAGCACAAACTAAAACGAGGATCTTCAAAATGAATATGGCAATCACCCAATACGGATTCCTCCACGTGCAAACTTTCAAAGGTAGTAATCATAAGTTTTTCAAATCTGAAGTACATAAAATCATCAATTAAAGCTACAAACCTAAATCAGCCTCGTCTATGAGAAATCTGTTAAAAATGTGTTCACATCTCTCCAAGAGCACCATGATAGCAATTTTGCTGACCTCAGATCGTGTTGCGTTCCATTTATCAACCTCAGTCTCAAAACTGCAAGCAATTTAGAGAAAATTCTCACTAAAACTTAAGTTTTCTTAAATAAACAACAGTAAAGATAATAAGTTTGAGTCATGTTCGACACTTTTCAAAAAATTAACAGCATGCTAGAAGAGGTAAAAGTATTTCAGAATTGTAGTTAAGGGCGTTGAGGCAGTTCTGTGGACCTTTCCTATAAAAATTATCCAATGATAAAATTCACCGCCAAATTTATTGTCATCCAATGATAAAATTCATCGCCAAATTTCCCAAGGCCCCAATTGATAAAACAAATATCAACACATACCTCGTCAAAATGAATAGCTTTTGCAAGCAAGCCAAGGAAAATCTGAAGCAATGGGAAGGCAGAAGTTCCACAGTCTCCACAGGCAAAGAGCATGTGCGTGATGCACAGCGGTCCAGAGTGGATACTAATCTCTGTAGAATCTGGATATTTTTAGAATAAGCATTTGTCAGTAAAGTACTCAGGGACTTGTAATTGACAGAATTTTATAGAAAACATGACTGCTGGGGAAATTATCTGGACAAGTCTACTCACTACATCACCTTCAGCACAGACTAACAAAACCATTATTAGCAAGTTACTGGTAAACAACTATACAGCAGCAGAGAGAAATTACATCTGAAGGGGCATCGATTTGAGACTTCAGAATTTCGTCACCAAGAATAGTTAAGAAGGCCATATCCTGTGATATATCAGCCTTGAGGGCAACAGTAGATAGAACATTCGAAGGAAGAGCACGTCCACAATATCCCACAAGAAATATTTCAAAAACATCAGCAACTTCCTTCCAGATGCGGTTCCTTGCAGATCGGCTATTACATGGATGATTTTCATCCTTCTGGGACAATCGAATTACATCACTCACAAGAATACGGTTAAAGCCTTCAACAGCTAGCCTCCAAACAACACCATCTGCACTATCTCTTCTTGTTGTCATGCACCTATAGAGTTTATTGAAAAAAAAAGGGGTTAAAACAGAAGGAAACCAATGCTCTGCTTCACTAAATGTAAAAAAGAAAAGGTGCAACAGATGTAACTTGCAGCAGAACCGATCATAATGGAAAATGAGAAAACAAGATAGAGCCACACAAGGCCACTAGTGCAAATTTACCATCAAATTGGCATCTATGCCAGGAGGAAAAGGAAAAAAAAACTAAATGTAACTAGTTTTTGATATGATACTCTCACTGATCCAAAGAAACAAATACTATTAGTCCAAAGCAACACATACCATTCAGCTACATAATCCTAAGTAACAATAACAACCAAAAGATGTAGCCTGGTTTGGCCCCTTTGGCCATTACCCACTTCAAGAAAACAAAAGTTATTTATCAAATAATATTACCATGAGAGTAGAGTTCAAAGCAATTCCAAAAAAAATAAAAAATAAAAAAAAATAAAAAAATAAAAAAATCTTATTCATGACTATCAATTCCTGATACTCCTCTACATTATACTAAAGAGAATAACACACAGCAGCTCTCAAAAAGTACCTCATATACAAGTAATAAAGAGATCTATTAATGAACTCCAAGGGGATATCATATCACCCTAATGCAAAAGCACGTCAAAAGAAAAATGAAGCTATTCATTGACAAATCAAGAAACATCAAGCATCAATTAACACTTAATACTTGACTGCAGCTATGCAAAAGCGTCAAAAAATAAAGGGTACTCCAGTTATATTCCAAGGGGTTGTCACACAATATCTTATACTACCTCCGTCCCCTTTTGATAGTCCCTTATGGGCAATTTTCACGGGAATTAATAAACACAAATAAGAATAGTTAAAGTACATTGAAAAAGAAAATTGACATTGGGTATGCAAAAAAGTAAAGAGAGAAAGTAATAAAAGTACATAGGTAAACATAATTTACATGGGAAATTTAATTTGCACAAGTATTTTTGCAAGTTATAGGGAATTTTGGTAAAAAATTAATATTATTGGTTGTTGGAAAAAGCAAATGGGGTGAACATTTTGGGACTAAAATTTGCCCATAAGGGACTATCAAAAGGGGACGGAGGGAGTATCGACCTATCATCAAGCTAAGGCTCACTGCTGATTCCCAGACAATCTCACACGTGCTTGGAATTTGTGGGAAGCTTTCTCCTCTTTGATGACTGCTTGGTATTCCTCAGACCGCATAGCATTGTCAGTCTCTCTAGATGACTGCTTATGTATCTTGCTATTCTATTCATGTAAAAGCCAAAGCTGCACCCCCTTTTATGCTTGCAAGTTGGATTCCCATGCATGCACTAGTGCTTGCACTGTACCAAAAGATGTTCACTTCTTTTTTAACAAAACAATGCATCTTCCTTAGAAAACAAAATTCATGAACTATAGTATTTATGATTTGCAAGACAAGAAAACAGAGTTCCTTAATGCTTTTTCTTGAGATTAATATACAATATTTCCCAACAAAAAGAACCTATGTAAATGCCTAAATGATATGCAGCAGCTTATCCAATTCATGCTGATACAAGAAGTGCTTATCTTGCTTCTCAAGAAAAAGTTTGTAATTCCACAATTAGGGAGTATGAATTCGAGAATAACCCTTACACTCTCATATTACTATAATTCCACATAAATCAACAATTATCCACTTTTCCAAGATAAGAGTTCATCTGGTTAGTGTTCTTTTAGGTATACAACCAAGTCAGGAAAATTTCTCATTCAGATCCCAGTCCAAGGTAGCACACCATGCATTGAAGTTAGAAATAGAGATACGAATTTATAAATCAGCAATCATCAAAGCACTGTAGCCAGTCATAACTTTTAATGGAATTCAAACATTTTATATCATATACCTTCCCAAAGCTTGAATGACTTCAGGATATATAATATACTTTTCGGAATCTGGAGCCCTCAAGAAGAGATCAACAAACACTGGGATAAGCTTTTCAGAAAATATGCTGCATTGGATGCCAGACATTGAAGCTGTAACAGTTTCAGATTCAACTGAATCTTTTGTCAATCTTGGAAATGTAGACGGCACACCATTAGGGCTTTCTCTCTTTCCCCAATTATCAGCTTTTGTAATAGGAAAAAAAAAAAAGAAGAAGTCTATTAATCCACATTTTCTGCCATTGAAACATATTTGAAGCATCAGCTAGATTGCCACAACAGTACCTTGGGTAGAGTATGTTTCCCCAGTTTGCTTGCCATCTTCTATGCTTTTAGAGGTGGGAGGAGCTCTAGGAAGATATTTCAAAATCGACTGAAGAAAAATGGACCACATAGAAGAAAGATGCTCCGACGGACATAGAAGTGGTAAGGTTTCTAACATAGTACGTTGCAAAGGGGGCATACATCCCTGAAATAAGTATTTATAAACATATTCTGTCAGAAGATATACTTGTAATCATGTGGAGACACAATAAAAAACATGGGTACAAAAAACCTGCTTACAATTGGGCAGGACTACTTTTAAATGGGACAATTAACCAGATAAGTATAAAACATAGCACCCCCATTCAACATTGGGGTAAAAACTGTCAATAGCAGTAAATAGGTAAAATTTATTACAACTGGAAACAAACGAAAAAAAAATTCCTCAAAGGAGATACGTGCTATTCACTCCTTGTCATTTTCTCATAATTCATCAGTTAATCTTTTTATACATCTCATTTATTCTGCAATGTCCAGGTAGCTGTTTGAGATAAAGGTAATACAGTAAAATGTTAGGGTTTTAGATTAGAAAGTGCTAAGGCGAGTGTAGAAAAAAGAAAACAAAAATTAGGGATTCAGTGATAATCACCCCCCTTTACTTAGATTTGGGTGGTTATGGGCTTATCAGAGCCTATAATTTTCAGCTTCCTCTAATCAGAGCCTTCAGTTTTCAGCTTCCTCCATTACCTTTTAAACCAATCAACAGGATATTGGTAAATAAAGATGTACATAAGCAAATACAACCTCCGCTTCCTATTATTTGATACTTTGGAGGGTTGCATGGACTCCTAGGCAAAATTTGTTTGTGAGTGTAAATGAAGAAAGAAATATAGAGATGCATGTGACATGGAGAGAGACAGAGAGAGATGATAACTTAAAAAAGAATGAAAACATTGGTTGCAAATAATATGAAACATCAATTTTTGGCAAATGTTGCAAATACTATGAAACGGAGGTCAAATTGGAAGCATATATGAGGAAAAAAATAAGCAAACATCAAGAATTTACTCCAAAGAATAATGTTGCTAATTATAGTCTTTAATACCTATTTGTTATACTAACGTGGTAAAGGGATGCTAGTTTTCACCAATATGGTTAGTAACTGGCGGCCTGGCACCTTCAGATTGTATCCAAAGGTAAACTATATCAAATATATAGAGAATAACATACCATAATGGCAGTGGATTCACATTCAAGTAAGCTTGACTGACAGTAATTAAATTTAATTTTCCCTGAAATATATTATGCTTTATGCCTTCTATTGTTACCCACACTGACATGGAGCCAAAAGATTAAAAATTTGATAAGTAGTATTTCTAATCGGTTATCTACAAATTTATGCCTTTTTAAGAGTATGACTTTTATATTTTACTTCAAGTTAATCTAGAGGGTTAATAATTACTACTTTGTCCATCACATATTTAACTACCATAACACTTTTGCGGTTTTCATACCACATTTTTTATCAAAGGTTCTCCAAAAATTGGAAATTTGAACTAAAAGTGCCTGTTTAAGATAAACCAAATTTCATACTATAATATAACTTACAGCATCGGCAGCAGCATTATCAACAGCCAATGTGGCCTTAATTGCAACATCCACAACTTCAAGAAGTTGCTTGTACATATCAATGTCGAACCCCTGCTGTGCTTGAGCAAACAATTCTCCTGTAGAAGATAGAAAAGCCACAAAAATAGAACGCAAAATAAATATTTTTCAAGTTTTGTATCAATGCCCAAAAGAAAAGGGTTTGGAAAAGAGTGTGCAGACCAAATGAATAACAAGAATGTGCATTAGTTGTCTACATAATATTAATGCTCAAAAAAGTCAGAAGGGGGGTGGGAGATGAATGTTGGTAAAGTAGCAACCGAAAATTACCCAGCCCTTGCAATATCTCTTGCTTCACTCTATCAATAGCTTTATCACTGCGACTGGGTGATTCTAGAAGAAAATGCTCATAAACATCAAGTACTGATTTAAGGTAAGCCATGGGCAAGTTTCCCTGATTCAAAAAATATAATTTTCAGAATGCCTCAGAATAATTTTTAAAAAAATCTTCACAGACAAATCATTACCTTAACAGAGTGAGATAGAATAGTTGTTTGTAAACAGTTGATTGCAGCTAGTGCAACTTCTTTACTGCCATTTACAATACTGCTTTTAACAAAATTAATCAATGTTTGCCATCCTGCAACAAAGAAGCATATGACCATTTTCTCGTTACCTTAATGATAGTGTATAGTATGATAGTAGTAGGGTGAAATTATATATGACCATAACTGCTAGTCTATGGGTTATACAGCACCAGAATAAAAAACGTGTAGCAAAATAACAAATTAACAACCAGTGCAAGACTCACCAGACCAGAAATTGCTTAAAGTTCTTAGATAGGGAAAGAATGAGCGTAAGAGGCGAGCTATCCCACCAAGAACCACAACAAGTGTTTCATCCCACTGCTTCTGAGCCGTGTTACGACTGCACAAGTTACCAATTCTTTCAACATTGACAAAGAAGGTATGTTTGAAAGCAGAGTGCATCTTTTGAAAGGATTAATATAGCAGGGTTAAGCAATTACCTGTGATGAATAAGCATGTGAACTGCTTTTCCACCTTGTGTTCCTAGCTCTTTTCCATGCCATTCATCTCTGGATGAGGTAGCAGCCTACATGTGGTGAATGACAATCAATCAGGAAAGGTTTTTTTCACTTGAAGGTTCCTTTTGTACAGAGAAAAGGTATATTAACAAAATACCATGTGAGAAGCACGATCAAGTGATGGGAAAATATAATTCCAAAGACAATCCTCCCACATGCTCATTGAAAGCTTTTGTCCATGAGTTCCAAGGGTTTGAAATAATGTACGTATTGCTGAATTTCTCACCTGTTAATTACAAAAATAAGGAGTATGACATGCAAACAGAAAAGGTATATTCACTGAACTACAAATAAGATACTTCAGAACAAGTATGTTTGAATAAATCAGTGAGAGATTCCTAGTACTTTTCATTTAAAATTAGTAATAGGAGAACTGTTGGGAACTTCCGCAATGTACAACTTTTTGTGAACTTCCGCAATTTAAAATTATACATATATATATATATATATATATATATATATATATATATATATATATATATATATATATATATATATATATATATATATAAGTGGGGACCATATGATGATAGTGAATAGTTGAAATATAATAATAAAATGTAGTATTATGCCAGAAATAATTGTAACACTTAGAAGAAATGGCCGATTAAGGCAAGTATAAGACTTCACAAAAAAAAAAAAAAAAAAAAAAAAAAAAAAAAAAAAAAGGGTAAAGTTTATCTACCAGATTTTTTTTTTTTTTTTTTTTTTTTAAAAAAATAATTACCATTTCACAGAAACAACCAATGTTTTCATCCAAGGGGTAAACTAGTACTCGTTAAAATAGATATTAATGAGCACTTGGTTGGTTAAATTGTTTTGGAGGATTTGTATTAACTCTTGAAGCCTTGGCAACTTTTAAAATTTGTTATCTTGGTTTACCAATAGGGTTCGATTGATAGCCAAAATAATTGTTGAATTGCTTGTGTCCATTAGCATTAAGCAACAAGCTTACAATCAGATAGTATCCACAGTTCACATGTACTGGTTAATTTAGACAAGAGATTTTACATATGCAAAGTCACATCTGTTCTGTAACTCTATCACTCCGATTTTACAATTCACACCTCCATGATATTCATTTGGGCATCAAAGGGAACTTAAGGACACTGTTACATAAGATGTTTGCTTACCCTGGTTCTTAATAACAGTTTTCTGTATTCTTTTGCCAAGTTGAGATTTGTGATAAAACAAGATTTTACCTTTGGTTGATTTGTCTCTATTGTAGGAAATAAAATACTAAGGGACAAAAATTCAGAAAGTATATACACCTTTCAGATATGACAAAGGTATTAATTGAACTAAAAGCAATCCACAACTAAGAAAAACAACAGTCCCCAACATATGGAATGTTAAGATGATTAAATTTCAATACCTCAGGTCTCTCATCTGCTCCAAGTGTTTGAAGCAGTGAGAAGACAGAAATCAGCAACTTGTCATGTTCAACCACATTAAAAATAGAAGATTGAGTGTCAACTTTGTTTGAATTGAGTTCTTCTACCCGCTTCTCACTATCTTCTTTCTCTGAAATTGTAGCAAGAAGATTATTGCATGTTATAGAAGTTTAGTGCACTAAAATCCACAAAAGCTTGGCAATTTGAGATCGAAATCCAGCATACCACTATCTTTGCTACTCAAACGAATGTGTCCTTTAACTATGAAATCAGTTGTAGTCCACAAGAGACCTATTGCAGTCAGGCTTATGTTCAACTCAGTCTGCTGAGCACTATAGGCTCCAGTAACATCAATACATCTGTAATTTTCAATTACAGCAAAACAATCAACATTGGCTAAAATTTCCACAAAATATTTATGAGCTAACTAGAGAAAAAATATGCGAGCAAAATTGCTGCAAAACACTTAACTGTATCAGCAAGCAAATGGTCAATGTGTTATGTGCTACGACAGACTACTTTTACATCTACCTATTACCTTCACACCACAATTGACTGTCAAATAATTATTTAGTTTTCTTTCTTTTTTTTTTTCCAACAAATCCACACTTCCTCTTGTTCAACTCCATAACCAAAGCCATACTATCAACAGGCTAAATCAATATTGCATACACAAGGCTAATGGCACTATCATTTGGCATAATGATGTTTCTTATGTTGTTTTTTTTTTTTTATTTCCAGGTAAGCATCATAACCATGAGGTCCATAACAGGAAAAAGCAATATTGCATACACAAGGCTAATGGCACACTCATTTGGCATAATGATATTTTTTTTTCTTTTTTTGGTAAGCATCATAACCATGAGGTCCATAATTAGAAGAGGATGGTAGTAGTAATGTAAGTTAAACTCTGATTGCAAGAGAATGTTAACTAGCTGACAAAAATGTAATACATTTTATATTATTAAGTTTATAATCAATATTTAACTTCTAGTCACATAAGTATGTCAAAAATTTAGGACCCAGTTATCGATATGCCTTGCCATAAAAACTAATAGTCATGACTTATCTGCTGCTTTTAAAAAAAATGTAAACAACTATATATAGCATGAATACAAGCGCAACATTTTCCAGTCTTGAACGATATCGAATAATCATTAATCTTGACCAAAAAGAACATACTTTGAAATACCATAAAGCAAGCAGCAATAGAAGTTTCAAATAAAACACCAAATATGAACTTTAGCCGCAAGAGTGAATGAACAAGCCCAAAGGTACATATACGATATTTTGTAAGGACATTGTGGAAAAGTGAATCAGGATTGTCAATACTTGAAGGCAATCCACAGGAACAGTTGAGAGCTCATTATGTTTTTACAATTTAGATCTTTAGATTTAAGACAATCAAGTCTCTCAAACACTTGAAAATTATCTTTATATGCGATTCCCAGTTTATCAATTGGATTGTTTATCTTCTTTCCTTACTCTCCACCTTCAAACATGCAGTTTATTACAAACAGAAACTTACACTTGAAGGCAATCCACAGGTATACTTGAGAGTCCATCATTCATAATAACACGAAGGCTCTGCATAGCCACAGAAGAAATTGAGTCAAAAACAGATTAAACAAAAATTACTAGCAGGATAGACCAGAGTCCTTGAAGTTTTCTCAGGAAAGACAAGATGAAATAAAGAGAAAACTTGAATATCCCAGGCATGATAAAAATTGTATTTCATCACTTGCTAAGTTGCTAGAGATTACTTCATTTGTGATTTGAAAAGATAATTGATGGTCCAAGATACATCATGATAAACCTTTCACATCTTAATTATACTGTTATAATCCAGACAGCCGCAGAAAAATCAGATTGGATAATCAACAGGAACATATAATTAATGAAGAAGACAATCGCTTTCAAAGATTAATGGAAAGAAGACAATACCAAACAAAGTATAAGGGGAAAAAAAAAAAAAGGATTTCCAACCTGGAATCCCAACGTTATTAGATCCTTCTCAGCTCCACAGGCAACAGACCTTAAAGATGCGCAAAGAAATAATCAACAGCTTCAGCATCAGAGATGGAAGATAGAGTTTTCAACAGAAAAATGATGTAAGTAGAGAGACATACCTTAACAACTCAAGTATGTCCTGCCAGCTATCATGTAGTTTTTCTCCATGCCTCTGAAAACAATGGCAGAGAAAATTAAAGAACAGCAACAAAAGCAAGAAGAACAAAGTTATGACAACATTCAAACAGCTTCTCACATTACCTCCAGAACATGAAGAAGAATCTTCAGAGATCTAGAGCGAACTTCAAAACTCTGAGCAGAAAAGTACAGTACCCTCAAGGGTGATATAACAACACGTTCAAGTGATCTTGAGTCAACAGATGCATTCTTTATCTGCTTAACGAACAAAATAAAATATTATCCTCATTTCAAATCGAACCCAGTTTAATCACCAATGTCGAAAGACACTCACGTGTTGAGAATCTGCATAAGATCCTGATGCTACACGATCCTGAAACTGATCAGAACCCAGAACAGCACAAATTGACCTATCCAAGGCATCAAGGGCAATGCTCCTCAATTGTTGATAAGAGTTCTCAGCAAGCTGCAAACAAGACATACAATCAGAAATCCCTACAGAACAACAGAAGCAATGGCCCAAACCTGAATTATTACCTCAAGAAAATGGCCTACGATTGGATCCCAAAGAGGCTCCACTCCTTCAACAAAGAAATAATGTATGAGAATTATATAACAATAGATACTATAATACAGGCACCAATGGGCACAATACACAACTATCCAGCATATAACAGACCACAGATTAACATGGAGTAGAATAAGTCATGTTCCCATCATAATTATTAATGAAATGATACAATACTGGTTCCTATAAGCTACTACAAACTTATTTGTTGTTAGTGAGCTCAAATATTTCAGAACTTAAAGGTTTTAAGTCAATTGAAGTTTCCCGCTATAATTTCCCAAGATACACTCTATAGTTTAAAGAGCTCTTCTCCTTGAACATTCAAGGTTGCAAGTATACTTGATTGTTTTTTGAAAAATTTAACGCGGTAAGCGATAAATAGTCTATCAAGGTTGTACTTTCAAGTTCCAATATAATGTTATTAATCTGGTAATTCTTGTTGCAGCGTATCAAAAGTATGCAGCATAGACACAGCAATAGAAGCAGAAAACGTGTCATGGCACAAAGCACAAGAGCATGAATGCACAATTTTCCACATATATTTACCCTGGGAATGCAACAAAACTTAATTAGAATGTCAATCCAGCAGAAGTTTGACATGAACATCAAGCCTGGCTAAATAAATCCACAATGATTTTAACACAGGCAAGCTCAATTGAACTTAATAAAAGTGCTGAGAATCTCAACATAGAAGACAAGCATCTGAACTACCAGAATGTGGGGGTGGTAAAATGAACCAAACCAAGATGTTTTAGGCAGAGGATGGGTTTCATGAGATAGAAAGAAAGTTGATTAAAGAAAATAACAATAAGGTTAAGTATGGCACAGGTAGCCTTGGTGGCAATAATAGAAGAGAAAATCTAATCAGAAGGATATTTTTGGAGGATGACACTGGCTACAGATATTTAAAGAGAAGCCATGAATAGCTTCTTCATAACATCTCACATTTTAGACACTTGCTCTTTTCTTTCCATCTTCCCCACTTCTACCTTATATTATGTTTACTAGACATTTTCCTTGTACATTCAGTGGGCCACCCCCACCAAAAAAAGGGAAAATGGAAAAATTCCTTATCAGAAGAATGAAAAGAAAAAGGAGAGGAAAAAAGTAAAGGTGCCTTTGCTGTTCACCCGTATTTGTATTACATGAAAATGCACCAACTGTACTGACACCGAAAAAGACATAGTGAGAAGAATTCTCGAAAGTCAATGAAAGTAGCAGACATAATTCAGGTTTTATACCTATATTAAAAAGAATACAAGCTTGTTAGCACCATAGCATTGGTGTCATTAATCATTTATAGAGAATCATTTACTTTTTTTTTTTTTTTTTTTTTTTTTGAAGGGGAAGAGAATCATTTACTTTATGGACAAACCTCATAAAAGAAAATATGAGACATCTCAAAAACCGAAAAAAAGGGGAAAGTGTTGAGCTTAGAGGAATACAGAGTACTTGAGACAATAATATACAGCAGAATAAAAACACGTACTGTGAACATTATTAACAAGAATAGATATCATCCTTTCAACGGAAAAACTTATGCTTCCAATTTTCTGACTTGATGTTGGAGGAAATCCACCAGCAATGCCAGGCAAAGATTGTTGTGACAGTTGGCAAAGTGCATAGACAAGTGACTTCACTGCAGATATATGCATCAGAGCAGAACTTTCAAATAACTACAAAATTAAAGCGGAGAAGGTTAGATTCGTTATAAGGATATGCATGTTGCTCAAGTATATAATTATGTAAACCAGATATAACCCTTAACCTGGGAATTTAAAGAAGAGAGTATGTTAAAATCGCTATAATGCCCAGATGACTCTCTGCTGAGTCTAGTAGCAGTTGTTGACACTTCCTGTTGGTTGCCATATTAAACATAATATAATTAGTAATCTTAGGAAAAGAATGCAACAAAAGGTTGCAAGCAAACTCCTACAGAGATGCTACAGCCAACTGACTACAGATCCAATAGGTTACTAGGATAGCAACACATTTACACGATAAAATATGCAAAATCTTCTTATCTACGAGACTACAACAATAAAGCAAAGCCATATACAGTCACCTGTACCTGAGTAGTAGCATGCGGAGAGTGAATTGTCCGGTCCAAGGCCGCTAGTGTTTCCAACACCTGCAACAATTTCCATGATTGATAGTTGAAAGGTAATCTTAGAGCTATTTATCCAAAAACAAGTATGAAAGATTACCAGAACCCAAGAGGGACCTAACACATTGTGTAGCCGGTGGGCTATGTTGAAGAGAGTCCTTAATGCCTAGAAAAATGGATAAAATTAAACAACATAAGTGATCAAAAGAACACCTCATCCAGGTAGAAGTTTATTGAGATGGATGAGAATAAGTCGAGGTTGAGATTCAACACATTGACACATGAGGACCTTTACCTGTACATTTTTGGGAGTCAAAATAATGCCATCTCTCTGGTCAGCAAGAAGCTCAGTGCGTTTTGATCCGGGAGATTGTGAAGAGCTACAATATCAGTTACATGACATCATTTAAGATAGTTAGGTCACCAGACAATTCCATCCCAGTAAACAAAACAAAGACTTCTTGCTTACAACAGAAAAGGGTTAAAAGAGGCATGAGAGGGATGATGGGATGAATAAAGGAAGTGTTGCAATAGGAAAACTTGCACTTGCTTTGATAGAAAGACGATAAGGGAAAGGAAAGTGAAGGAAAGAGGAGGAAGGTAGAGCTCCGATTTCCCTCCAAATATATTCAAGTTTGAAGGGATGGTAAAGAGGGAAGGAATTTTAACCCTTCCCCTACTCCCCTTCCTTCCCCCATATCCTTGACCAACAAGGGAGCTTCTTCCCCTCCGTTTCTCTTCCCTCTCACTCTCCATTTTCTCTTATCTAAACAAAGTGTTGATGAGGATGCCAAGAGCAAAAAAAATACACTCCTTTAATCATATTTTGGAATAATTTAATCACAGTCCTCAGCTCTGCTTTAGATCTCCCATATGTAATAATAGATAACTAGCTACAAAAGCCATTACACTGTAAAGAAAGCAACTTTAGTAGATAACACTTCAAACCTTTTCCTTTCAACCTCACTGGGAATATTGATGGTAAATTTGCAAAGAGATGCCAAAAAAGAGTTTAATGGCTCAACTGCACGAAGAACTCCACAAGCCTGTAGAAAAAAAAGACTATGTGATCAAGTCCAAGCAGATAGTACAAAAGGCACTTTAAACACTGAACATAGCATAAACTAGAAAATATACCCTAAACACAATAATTAGACGGAACCCTTATTTTCATTGTGGGTTGAAAACTTGAAATTCAAAACGATGTTTCCAATGTTACATACCTGAGTGAAAGCCTGATACCCCTTTAGTATTTCCAACACAATAGCCTCCCCTTGAGATCTTCCAAGTCAAGCTTAAGTTAGAGCTTAAAGTTAAAATATTTTACAAGTTACAAGATTTAGCAATAAACTATAATACCTTGCCAAAATTAGGGAGAGGGTATCAAGTATTGTCAACCACAAGGAATCGACCATTGAATAACAAAGAAATGCTGTCTTCCCAGTCAACTTTGCCGGAGGGTCAGACTCACATCTAGGGGATTCCAGCTGACATCATTTTTTAATCAAGAGTTAAAGCACTGTAATATACAATAAAAGTGGAAACAAGTCAAAGTTTACAGAAACCAAACGAAATTACCTCTCCCGTATCTACTGCTTCATCTGTCAGAGTAGCAATAGTAAAGACAACACCTAAAAGACCCTCAATTGCCAATGTGATTGCATGAGCCTCACTAGCAACTAATACTGCAGCATTGGATGCATCATTGTCCAAGATCCACTCAATACCTAACATAACAAAAGATTAAAAACAGTCACCAATAAAGTCTGACCCTAAACAAGAATTAAGCAAGATTCAAAAAAGTTGCTGATCAACAAGTTCGTGACAATTACAGAAGATACAACAAAGACTACACAAAATTATGCGTAAACTTCACAACTCGAGAATGTTAAAAGGAAATCCAATTGCAGCCAACTCCAATTCTATCAAACTCGAAAAATAGTTACCTTTAGCTTTGCTGCTAAACATCCCAGCGACAGCTGCCAAACTCTCTTCACTTGTGTCTTGAACCTTACCCATCAACTTATGATGTCAATATTACTCAAAATCTTTAATCTTACATTCTTACTGAACTTATGAAGGTAAAAACAAGTTTAGGTCACTCCAGTATTCATGTAATAAACCAACAAAACAAAATAGTGGAGCATTGGCTGAATGTGAAATGGAACACGCTGCAAAGATATATTGCAACTCTTACCTGTAAGCTTGACACAACACGTGCAAGAGCTTTCACAATATTCTCCACAACATTCGTATTTTTTGGGTTCCTAGAAAACAGATCAGAGTTTAGGACAGATAATGAATATCAATAATTGGTCAAGAACATTTAACAGAATTTTTGTTCAACATATTTTCCTCATTTAATTAATCAAAAACTACATCTTTAACAGGACATCAAGAGGTGACTAAAGCAAATTTATAGAGCAAGTAGAAGAAGAGAGAATGAGCCATCACACCTATAATGTGTGCATGACGCTATTCCCTGAAATAGGAATAACATCATAGGAGCATATCCTTCTTAAGACAGCTAAATGTTAGGGCAGAGGAAGCTACTTTCAGTCTTGCAATCACACTCAATGATTAAGGAGCAATGAAGGATCTACTGCTACTGTAGTATAGATTACAAGAAGCCCTCAGTAAAGTCATTCTTAAGGGAAGAGATTCAACGGAGAATTTGTAGATTTTGTTCCTAGCTCTTTAAAACAGCGACCCTCTCTCTGCTATCTTATTGTTTCTAGTACCTTTCTTCATCAATTAAACGATAACTTTTTTTTTTGGCTAAGAATAAGGGATTATATGAACAGCTCAGAAAAAGGAGTACAAGCAACAGAGGACAGGCTGTTCTCCAAAACAGAAAAAGTAGCTTACTAAAGATTAATTATTATGAAATTTGTCACAAAGGGCCATTTATGCTACCACTTTTGTAAGAAAGGACCTTTAACGGCAAAAAAAAGGCCTTTTATGTGTTTTTGGTTGTGGGATGGGACCTTTTGTCGGATTCCGGGTGTTGACTTCAAACTCCGGCATTGACCGTCACGTGCATGGCACGTGATCTTTACAACCCTTTTTCTTCCTTTTTCCCACATTTACCTCCAATTTCTTCTCCCCCCTATTAATTTCACCCTAATCTTACTCTCTCCTCAAAATCTTGGAATGCTAGTTTAATTTCTGTCCTTATATTTCCAAAAAACAATTTTTCAAATCAAATTTAAAGCCTTGCTATCTTGCTCTACCTTTCGTCCTAATTGAAAGTAAGTACAAAACTAGGGTTTCGTTGTATTGTATGGCTTGATTTTTTCCAATTTTTGTAAATTCTCGAATAAATCTACATCTAGCTACCAATGTCATATTTGGTCCATGCAAACCCAATCAATGCAATTTCAACACGGTACAACTAAAGAATGGGTACTAGATCTTACATGTCAAAATTCTGGAAAAGAACTCGCATGGTCCGCACCTCAACACAAAAGCCCTGTCATGTTGCACAAGATATGATACACAAGCGAATCAAGATAACAAAGAATTATAGCAGAGGCAAGTAATCTTAGTGACATACCCTCAGAATTTCAAGAACAAGGATGTGGTGCCACAATGGCAGATCAAGAGTTGTGACCCTCACTAACATACTCAGGAAAACCTACCAAAAGAAGTAGAGAAAAGCACGCAATATTATATTCATTAGCACAACACTAGTATCAGTTGAATTATTCTCTTTCATACAGAATAAGCTTTTAGAAGGTGTATACATGTACCTCAGATTCAGTGATAAGGAATGAACTATAAAGCCTTATAATGTGAGCAACTGAACGCAACAACAAGCGGCGAAAAAAGGCCTCTCCTGCTTCTCCTTCAAGCTGGCAGAACTCAAAAGATCATTGGCTTGAAAAAATTTTAGACTGCTCCCAAATTATATGGTGTATTACAAATATCACATACAATAATAAGTTACCTCAGCATTGGTACGAAGAGAGGTCATCAGAAGAGAGCATATCTTATGGCGCAAGACCTGCATCATTGAAGCAATCCTTTAAGGCTTGGAGTTCAACAGATTAAGTGATCCAAAAGCAGGTAGGTATCTGGTGGAAACACGTGATTACCTGCTCGTATGGAACCAGTGTTCTGAAAATGGCCACATAATTTGATAGGACAAACCTGAACCACAGATTTGGCACCAATAACTAAAAAATTTGGTCATGCTGGTACTGCCGATCTCAAAACTCAAAAGCACCCGCTAACAAAAGGTATAAAAATATTAAAGTGAAAATCTAAATCAAGATGGTAATTGTAAACTAAGGACTAAGTCAATCACTGTGGAAAATGAACATTGCGCCTAAATTAGATAAGCTTGTCATGGTTTTTAATTGTATTATGGGTATTTAGAAAGGACAGGGACAGCAATGGTAGTAGTCAACAAGTGTATAAAAAAAAAAGGTGTTTCAACTTTCAAGAGACAACAGCACCTAGATCATGGTTAGACAGGAATGAGAGAATTTTCAGATTTGAATGAATTTGGCAGCATTTGAAAGTCAACAAGGCTTGGTATCATTTAAAATTCAGAATCCAGA
Source organism: Chenopodium album (assembly GCF_948465745.1). Taxonomy (NCBI): domain Eukaryota; kingdom Viridiplantae; phylum Streptophyta; class Magnoliopsida; order Caryophyllales; family Amaranthaceae; genus Chenopodium; species Chenopodium album. The sequence goes on from NC_137855.1 coordinate 9,369,742, forward strand.
GCTTTGGAACATCCAAGTAATAGTTTAATACATATGAAAAGAGCACAAATTAGAGAGAAAGAAAAGGTGAATTCCTTACTCGAGTATATCAAGGGCAAATGATCGTTGGACGGAACTGATACGTAACCAAGTTGCCTGAAATGCAACATCAAAGGATTAAAAATAAGCAAAGGCAGATAACAACCAATAATCCGATAATGGAACAGAACACTTCAAACAAATGAGTGAAAGACGTATTCATCATCACTAGACTATGCTCAAGCAGCTTCATAGTGTAAGATCCAAATAAGTTCAAGTGAAGGAAGTTTCAAATCAGCACATACAGATCCACCTGCTGCAAGAGCTGTCACGTCCTCAAGCAAGCGAAGCCCAACAGTTCCAGCTTTGGTAAGGCTTTCCCTTGTGATAGGTGCTACTCCAGATACAGTATCATACTCACTGCAAATTCCCCAGTCAGTAAATGCTAATAAAAATGGAACAATGTTCACATAGAGTCAGAGTAACATGCACAATTAGTCACTGAAAAGAATATCAACCTTTTCAAAATAAACAGAACTGGCGAGAGAATCATATGATTGAATAAATAAATAAAAAATAAAAAAAAAAAAACCACATTGAGATTGGCAAAATAGACAGCAGAATCATACTTACTCTGAATGATGTATGCTGCGACTAACATCCCCAGTAACAGAACTTGATCTTGATCGATAGATTTGACCTCCAGAACTGAATTTTCCTGAAGGAAGTGACTCCGCTTGGGCCACATGATCAAAAACCAAGGCCACTGCTTGTCTAAAGGTAGCCGCTGCAGTACTGAAGATTAATAATGAGATTCATATGATGGAATATAAATTAAGGTACAAGAAAAATTAAAAATAGATACTAATAGATAGAAAGATGGGTAAGAGCCACTATCTAGAAAATTTAACTTACTTTTGTACACTATCGGAGGAACGATTACTTTCTAGAAGTCGGAGACAAATTCCAAGAGCTTGAGCCATACTTTCCTAAGAATAACAAATACATAAGATTATATGTCCCCTAAACTTTCTCAATAATCCAAAATTAAGAACTTCCAAAGCATAGGAAGAGACTAATAACCATCCCAAAGGTTGCAGCATATGGAAATGGGAAATAACAGGAATCTCATAATTTGCAAAAGAAACCATCTTACATAGAATAAATTAAATAAATCTAAACAAGGTCTCCTTGAAGATGATCAAGTGATCAACTATGATGCATTTGACAAAAAATTTAGTTGATTTATCATAAAAATAAATAATTTTAAAAAATAAAAAACATTGAAATACACTCTTTTGTATTAGTTGTAAAAAGTAATTAAATATGGTTACCTTATTTTTAGGCTGCTAAAATAAACTATTACTCCCTCCATTCCTTTTTATTTATTATGTAATCCGTTTTGGGTATTCTCTTTTATTTGTTATATTTAGAATCTTTCCTGTATGTATCATAGATTTAGGACAGATTCCCCCAAATATTACTCTAACAATGTTCCTACTATTTTCAGAATTAATCATAGCATTGACCAACTTGTACATCATTTGCACCAGCATTGAGTGCACTCAAGTCTAAGGGAAGAGATGATACATATTATAGCCTTTGGGCATACTTGATTTTGTTCTTTACTTCCGTTCATATGTGTATCATTGTATCAGTATATCTATATAGGAAGTATATGGTCCTTCCCCTTTTTTATGCTCATTTTAAATTAATCTTTCCTTGCGCATTACTCCAAAAAGAAATCTATTTTCTTCACTTAGACTTGATTTCAATTAAAGCATCAATGTAGGTGCATATGATGGACAAGTTGGTCAATGTTATGATATAAGCAAAGAAGAGACACACTCCTATTCAACTTTGAATGTCTTGGAAACACTTTTTTATCTAGACCTTCTCCTTTCACTAGCCCAACTTTAATCTTTCCCTCTCTTTTTTACTTTCTTTATGACAAATTAGATAGGCATAAAATATGACCCACAATTTCATTTCAATGTACTTTCTTTCAATATTGTCCATGTCCCTCGAATCCTCCATTAATATACTATATCCGGATGCCTATGCACACGGACAATGTCTTCAAGTTATTATTAATTTTCCCAAATCAAACTATTAGATACATACGCAAATCTAATACCTGTATCCAAATTTGAACATCATAGATAATAACAAGAAAAGAAACTAAATTCTAAGCCTCCTTTGAAATAATTTAGGCAAGAAGCCAATAACTATAAGAAAACCCTAAAGTTAGCTTTAGTTACAATCAAGAAATTTTCTTTTATGCCAAACAAAGTAACAGGACATTTGGTTTCAAAAAAAAAAGAAAAAATAACAGGACATTTATTTGAAGACAGAAGAAGTACTGAGGTGATAAACATCACCATTAAATACACATAATCATATACACTTCTCTATTAGGAAAACTAACTTGTATTTGAAAGCAAAGTCAACTAATTTCTATTCACGAATTCCGACTTGTTGCATTTGTGTGAAAAATCCCCTTCTTCCAAATCTTTGAGAAGACTTTTCGGGAACTTAATCATAGACCATTTTTGAAATCCGGATATCTTATAACCAAAACCATAGTGACACAGTCAGGGCCATTGACCTGAATCTAAACTGCCATGTATCACATCACCTCTTCTTCATAATATCCAAAGAATGCAAGTATCTACTCTACTTTATCATATCCAAATCACGAAATTCACAAGTTTGTAAGAAAAAGAAACTATCAACATTATACAGGATCAAACAACAAATGAAATTTTTTTTTTTTTTTTTTTTTTTTTTGGAAAGGAACAACAAGTGAAAAATAATGATGAAAGATCACCTCATCTTCTGGATGCATATGGGACTGAAAAATTATTAAAATGGTCTGTAGGGTCTTCAGCTGAACTGTATCATCAGTCATTTCAGCATGCTGTAGATGATTGACAATCATAAAGTAAGAAACATTTATGTGAGCAATAATGGAAGGCAGTCATGAAAATACCAATGGGTAAGAATTGAGAGTGGCAAGCTGTTACAAGTCACAAACACAAGGCATACTCAGTATTCAACAAGAAAAATTACTTTGTGCATGCTTCATGCAGAAAAAGAAAAGGAACCCTAAGAGAAAAGCATATTTTATACAGTGGCGGAACTGAAATTTTTTATCGGGGGGGGGGGGGGGGGGGGGGGGGGGCAAACTATGTAGTTTAATCTCACACATAAAATAATACAGAGTACATTTAAATGTCAATAAAAAATGAAACAAAAAAAGTGTTAGGGAGAAGAATCGAACTTGGGACCTAAATAACTAACTTTTTACCCAAAACCAACACAGCTATAATACAATCAACATAATCTTATGCCAACATTTAATAGATAATTAAAACCAAGGGGAAAGCCAAGGCCCACCCTAGCACCCCCCCCCCCCCCCCCCACCCTCCCCCCGCGGTTCCGCCCCTGATTTTATAGAAAGCTTAATTATTGAATGACAAACTTTATGAGTACTATTTGAGCTTGAAGCTGACTCAAGGATCATGCCTCCCTCCTCCTCGTGTAGTATTAAGTGTCAAATCAATCATGGACATTCAAATTTGGATGGAGGGAAGAAATGTATCAAACACGACACCAAAAGGTTGTCAATTATGCATGCAAAAATTTGGGACAAAAATAATACGCCATCAACCTCAAAGGGATGCTTAGCATGGACGGCCACACTTTTGAGGCACACACACATGGTAAACCTTCTTTACAGCCTCATACTAGTAATAAAAGAAATTCATACTCCGTATAACTGATCTAATGTTTCCATCTTTTGAGTAGAAATATAGAATTCAGTACGACATCTTCCTATACCTCAATATATTATTTTCTACTTAGCAGGGGGACACTATAAAGCAATAAAATTTCAAAGAAGTATCACTTACCTCTTTCAAGGTAGAAAGTATCTCCTTTAATGCTGATGGAGCAACAGCATCATGAGATATTAACTTTTGGAGGCATGAAAGTCCAATAACACTCAACTTCACAGTTCTAACTTCACAAGCCATCAAAAAGATTCGCAAAATATCCTCATTATCAGCAATTTCACTTGGACTTGACAATGACCGAAGCTGCATTAAAAATTAGAACAAAATGTTTTATAGAGTTAAACTTGAATAAAAAAATTTATTACTCCCCCCCCCCCCCCCAAGGGATGGCAGGATAAGATAAAACATGGAAAGCTAAGGTATAAATGTATGGGGTTCATGTTTAAGACTTTGAGAAAGCTAATAATACCAGACAAGAAGGTTCGATTATTTTTGAAAGATAACTGATTTGAGCTGTAAGGAACATATTTTAGCATCATTTTGTTTCCAGGGTCAGGCAGAGGCCTCACATAATAAAAATGACTAACAACAATTTTAGAGAAGTGTGAAAACAACAGAAAAAAAAAAAATCACAGGACCATATACTAATGTAGGCTTCACAAACATGAACTTATTATGCAAGGCAAGATGCTATTATAAAACAATGTGCAAAGTCTGCAAACAATTAATAATCAACCAGTTTCATTTAAAAAATATTATAATCATCAAATACATATTAATATCCAGAAAATTTACCTTGAATTTTTAAAGAATTTTCAGTAGCAGCGCTCAAAAATACTTGAAACAGTTGCAGATCTAAAAGAATAAAATTTATAAATATATAAATTAACTATATTCCCCTTCTTCAATAGGAATTCGCTTTTGAAACTATCATAAGCTGAACTGAAGATAGATGGTGTAAAAAAGAATAACAAAGCACAGGACGGAGATTGAAGTTGTAATTCTGCCAATTATAAGGCATCCACTTTTCTGAGCCTCTGAAAGAGATCATAAAGGTACAAAGGATTTGGCCCTGATTGAACAACAGTAAGCTAATAAACTTAATTATAGAGTAGACTGTACTTCGACTATAAAACCTAAATTTCACCCATAAAGAACACAAATAATGCCTCTCCATAATCCTTCTGTTTTATCATGAACCATAAAGCTGCTGCAGAGCTGCCTAATAAAGTTCTCAAGCCTTTCTCGATGATGCAAGTTTTAGGTTTTCTTTCGTTAAAGGGCCAAAGGTTACCAAAATTCAAAGGAGGACTTAAGCCAAAATCAAATGCCACTCAAAAGTCAAAATATCACACTTTCACTCCCGCTCTATATTTAGGCAATTCGCATTGTATGGTTTTGAGTCTTTTGACACACCAAATCCGGACAGGATAGCGAACAACAACAAAGATTCGGAGATCCAAGCTCTAACTTCGTCAGAGCTTGACAATTGGACGTGAAACTGATAACTAAGAGGTTTGGGAACTAAGCTATGCTGTCAGATTCAGTGCCCATTGCAGAGTATCAAGGACGTCCCTTAGCTGATCATCCTGCAGTTAACTACAGCTATTCAAAAGCCTCAATAAAGAAACTAAACTTGAGTTGGCAAACCAAAGTCTACCCTCCCACTACCGTTGGCTTCCAACTAAGTTAATAATCATCATATTGCCAAAAGCAATCATCTTCCACACCTCAACAATTCAAGCTTCTGTAATCCTTCGTTTCAATTTTATGTCGTGAGAATAACTTTGGTTGTTTAAGGTTGAAGCCAACCAATCCCAAACAAAACTAAGAACAAGTGCAAAAGATATAGAGCAGTACGCCTAAATTTAAGACTATTACATTTTGGGAAGACATCACTTATAGTATGGATTATTTGGGATAAAATGAATAGTTGGGATCATTAAGATGTGGAGTGACTATAGTTGGGATCACTACATGTGAATTTTCCGTTCCATTCTCTCTCACTTCACCATCAAAAAAGCATAGATGACTTCATACTTATCGATCTTGCACTTCAAGATTCAAGAATAGAAAGAAATACCTCTTCAACTTATATAATCCAAGGTATGTCAATAAGGCTCTGTTTGATTCAACTTATATGGCCAGCTTATCTAATCGGAATGATTATGTTACCTGGTAAAACATATTTTGTCTGGAATTGTCGTATTTATTTGTGACATTGTCTGAAAAAAATATGTATTTGTCTGAAATTGTATTAACTTATCTGATTTATTTATCTAAAATAAGCCAAAATAAGTTTCACTAAACATGCCCAAAGAAATTAGGCTCTCTCCTACAGCCTATCAAGCTCCCTATCAACACAAAAATTAGAGAAGGCGTCATATATAAAACAAGCTTAGTCTTCCCCTTATGCCTCAAAGTTAAAGTTGATGCAAATGACACAACAACTTCACTTTGCATAGAAGAGCCGCTCAATCCCTTTATCTCAGTAAACTGTCCTTACCTAAAGCTCTCTTGAATAAGGCAGTCAACCTTGAAATATCCTATGAACTATATTCAGCTACCATGTGATTTATTTGCCTTTGCCTCAATAATGACCAAACCTAGAAACTTCACTCTTTCCATTCATTCAAAGAACATAATATTTACATTGTCCCGTCTATGCTCAATTAATATTCAAACTTTCACCATCAGAAGAGCAAACCACTAAACCTTATTATATCTTCATCAATTCTACCAAGAGGTAAAGGCCTTTGATCATAAGGGATGGAAGAGGAAGATTTGTGGATGACTATACGAAATAATCACTTTTGGTTCATGTAGCCGACCCCACTTATGGGATTAAGGCTTTGATTGATTGATTGAATACTTGAATTCAACTAAGAGGCAAACTTCGTATTCATCCCTTCACCCATGTTATATCGCAAAACATAATCCGCAATTTAGAAAAACTTGTCAGCAACTAAGAAACACTACATAATAATTCATTTATGTTATACCACTATTGAAATGTAGAGCAGCATTGCCTAGGAAGTTATAACTTACATTCATACCATTCTATGTGACAATCATCGATTCGAATTCCGTAATCACAGTTAAACTTAAAAACCAATCCACCTCCTCTTTCACTCAATTCCAACAAAACCCCAAATTTCATTTCATCATTAGTCTCAATATAATCCAAACCAAAACAACAAATCATCGTAATTCATCATACACTAGACATTATAATTCCATTCAATCACAAAATAACAGCATTATCCAAAAAAAATCACATTTCATCAATTCCAAATAAGAAATTAAACTAATCAGCTCAAAATTACAAATTACAATAAGAAAATGAAATTAGAACCTTAATAATAGCGTGTTCAGCCCCATCTTTAACAGCGGGATAACGGCGGCGAGCTTCGGCGGAGAGAGCGCGTAGATCTGATTCAAGGACAGCCATGAAAGCCATCTCGATCGCACCCACGAAACTCGAAATGGGTGTATTTTGAGGAGAGAGAAAATGGGTGGATCAAGAAGTTGGCATTGTTGATTGAAGAGAAGAAGAAGGTGTGATTGAGGAGAGAGAAAATATGATGAACAGTTGCAGTGGCGTAGGAGAGTGATGATGATGATGGTGGTGGTGAAACGGTGGTGCTTTCTCTTGATTTTGTTACTAATTTCTCTTTGATTTACAAAATGTCATAAGCAAAATCAAGTGGCAATTTTGTAGTTTTTTTTTTTTTTTTGACAATTTTGTAGTTGGATTGAAAATTATGTACAAAATATTATTAATTTGAATAAGACATCACTTTTTCTTAGATTTACGCTATGTGGATGTCAACTAGCTTAGTTGGTTAAAGTTTTGAAACGATGAAATGTGGCTCTCAATTACACTATTATAATCCTGATTTTGATTTGTTTAGCAAGTCAATCAACAAAATTAACTTGATGGACAGTCTATGGTTCAATTTATGAACATTCCGTTCATAGATTTGATTCTTTTTATTACTAATACATCTGTGCAATTAAAATAATATATGTTCACATACTTTTGATTTATGTGGATGTTATTGATAACTAACTTAGTTGGTTAAAGTCATGAGATGATAATTTATGGCTCTCTCTACACTAAACTAAACATGATTTTGATTTGTTTTGCAATAAATCAAAGTAGTTAACTTTATGGAGCACCGAAAGTGCTTAGATCAGCTACTAAACGAGATGTTCTAGTATAACCAAGGTCTTAGATTTGAGACTTGGGAACACATCAATTGAGAACTTTCCTGACGCGACTCAAATACAAATTAGTTAGAGTCTAATAAAAAAACTGGGTATGCTGGTAATAAAATATAAAAAAAATAAAAACTTTATGGAACTCGAAGTACTACATGTTTCATTTATCTAAATTAGAGACTTGTTGTTTATCAATTACCCTATTTATGCATAGTCAATACTTTCATATATGACTTTCTAATTACCTCTTATGAGTCGAATGCACCATCAACTATGGTTTGACATGCCATCAACTATGGTTTGACATGACATATAAGAACGAAACATAACCTAAAGGGAAGGTCTTTCTAAATTCACATCTGGTTTTACATGCTAGCAAGTAGCAACTTCACCACTGGTTTGAGTCATACTTGATCAGTAAGCTAAGTGGCCACTGACAAAAGTAGGTTAGAGCACCAATACAATTTTTTTTTCCTATTGAAGAATGATGATACAACCTAAAGAGAATTCTAACATTGTTGGATTGTACGTTATTTAACATAAGGAAAAACAAGTTCCATGATAGAAAGTGCAGTTTTCTCCTCCTTATTCCTTCCTATTTTGGTAAAGCTTTATCATCAGAAATCTAGTAACAAGCTTTATCATCACTACGAGCTGCAAATTCTGAAGGCATTATACATAAGATCAAGGAAATAACATCTTAATTTTTGTGACCGTTCACAAGAGTGAAAGTGGCAAATCAACCTCTTCGTAATAAGTTAGAGCCTCTATTTCGTGCCTCTCTGAATCAAACAATTCATAAGAACAATTCATAAGATAGATAACGCTCTCCAAAGCTAGGAATAAGCACCTGCAAAGCAAATAGGAATATGAACAAAACTTCTTGGTATAAGATGTTGTTTTGGATAGAAATCAGTACACATTCTGTTCAACATAAGGTGGCTGGTTTTTCGGAGTAAGGTAAGAGGAATAACCGAATGACAACCCATCCATGTTTTTCTTCAGGGGCCTTCATGGTTACCAAGAATTAAAGAGGTAATTTTGAGCTATTATCAGGAGTTGTTTGGAAGAGAATTTTCAGACGAGTAGACTCTTGAATCCAATAAATTGAAAAATGAGGTAAACAATTCATGGTAGTGTGTATATAATTTTAGAAGAATATTTGATTAGTACGCGTATTTCCTACTCTCTTCCAAATGGCATGCTAACGTGTGAACACGAAGAATTAGATCTTTCCCAACAGCACAAAACTATAATTAGTTGTAAAATTTGCATGCCAATTAGAAGGTCTCCCACTTACAACAACCAATTTTCCAGCAAATTCAGGCTTTTTGGCTATTTTAATAGCAGCAGCAACAGCAGCTCCTGATGATATCCCAACCTGACAAGTTTACCAGGTTCTCATATTATGCAAAAAACACACAAATCAGTAAAATGCTATAGTAGGAAGAATATTGACTGAAGTGGTCTTACCAGCAAACCTTCTTTCAGTGCAAGAAGCTTTGCAGTTTGAAAGGCTTCATCAGTTGATACCTATAACATCAATGTAAAATGTTACGCAAGCTAATTACTCGTATCAATTAGCTTGCTCTGATCTAAGTGGTGACTATAGCATTGGAATCGGAAAATTGAGCTGGATTTAAGTGATGACTATGACAAAGTGAATACTAACACAATTTAAGACTCTGGCTGGTAGCCTGGTACTGCATGTACTGTGCTGTCTGTGTAAAGCATTGTAGTCTGAAATCTGAATATTCAATAGCTTTCTTTCCAACAAAACTCTTTAATAAGTTTCATCTCCCAGCATTCATTCAATCAAATCTTTTTCCAAAAAAAAACTCCGTAATAAGTTTCATTTCTCAAATGTTCCCCCACGATCTTTCTTTCAACCAATTTTTGAAAGTTATCAACCTCCTCTTCTCCATTAATAATCCTTAATTTTATGCTATACATTATATAATTATACTGAAAGGAAATTATACTATTTTGCAGCCTAATTAGTTATTTAAGGTAGTCAAGGCTCTGAATATTTGGATTAGCATCATCACTTTTTGATCAGCATCATTCACAATAAAATTCTGAATCTGAAACAATTGAATTTGTGAAGGCAATCTATTACAAGAATTCGATTCAAGAAAGGAAAATAAAGCAAAGCTTCTAAACCTTACCTTTATAACTTCCTCAATTATGTCAAAGTCCAATAATGGAGGGATGATACCAGTTCCAATTACCAGTTCCATGTGAAGCATCGAGTCTACTCAGCAAAATAGCAAATTGCACAACAAGATTCACAACTCCTCCATATTAGTTAGATATATAGACACAAAACTCGGAAAAATATGGCTGCAATATCCTAGTAAACAGCTTGAAAAAGGTATGTGCTAAAAAAAAAAAAAAAAACAAGCTCAGCTATATTGGAGAAAATACTAAGCAATAGAAGGCGGGGCTCAACTATGACAAGCGAAAGGAACAAAGTTGTAGAACAAATCTTAGCAAACTGATACTATAGTCTCATCACTGAATGCATAACCCAAACTCCCAGAAATAAACGGCCAAAATTATAAACAGAAGTACATGATACATGTTACAGACTCACGAGGCTTTCCTTCATTTAGTATTGCACTTTCAGTTGGCTCTACACCGTAGACCTGATAGTAAATCAACAGTGTTAAACAGATGAGAGAAGTAGAAAAAGGGGAAGCGGGGCTATGCAGCATTACAGTAAATACAAGCAGATGGAGCAAACTGAGAATTCAAACCTTAATAGCAGAATTTTTCTCTTTAAGGAATCTTCCTGTCCCAGTAATGGTACCACCAGTCCCGATGCCAGAGACAAAGGCGTCCACTTCCCCTTCCGTGGCTCTCCAGATTTCTGGCCCCATGGTTTCATAATGAGTCTGCAAGCAAAAGAGAAAGGGGGGAACACTTAAAAAAAACATTTGAGCTGTAGACTGTGCACTGAATTGAGTACAGAGAAAAACCAACATACCTTTGGATTTCCAGGGTTTTCGAACTGATTAATATAATACCCGCCTGGTGTTTTTTCCAGTAATTCTCTGGCTTTAATCACAAAGTAAGGTATGCTGTTTGCTGGACCCAAGAGAAGCAACTCCGCTCCCAAAGCTCGAAGAAGTACTCTCCTCTCAAGACTCACATATGAAGGCATTACAGTGATTAGCTTATAGCCCTTAGCAGCAGCAATAAACGCCAATCCAATGCCAGTATTACCACTTGTGATTTCTATGAGAACGGTCTTTAGACATCCAGAAAAATAATATAATAAAATAAATTGTGTAGTTAGTAGCAATCTTTTGTCATTCGAACTTGAATCCTAGAAGATTCACTTATGTAGACACAAGCTGAAAGTAGTGAAAGAAGTAAATTGATGAACAAAGGTATATGAAGACACACCTTCTTAGGAGAAATCAAGCCTTTTGCCTCAGCATCCTTGATCATAGTAGCTGCAATCCTAAAAGTTACAAAAGTAAAAAAATAAATTGTTTGTTTTCGCTTTTAGTTGGATAAAATACAGGTCAATTTGCAGTTGGTCTTGTACACATGCATGGGGTGAATCACCTGTCTTTAACACTGGAGTATGGTTCCATCATCTCGAGCTTGGCTGAATGCGCGCAACACAGCCCTCTGCAATATGATTAAGATAAACCATAGGTGTGTTTCCCACCAGCTGCAAGTTGAAATAGTAGAAACATAAGAAATTCTCATACAAAACTTTCCTGTAATGATTATTTGTAAATCAGCCACAAGATTAGCTAGCTTGTCGAAAATTAATGATATAGTCAACAAAAAATAATCAAACAACTTACTTCAGTCACATCTTTTGCAATGCTGCACTCCCCTTCCATGTATTCAAACTCGAAATTGCCAAAAAATATAGCTGTAAACAGATTTGCCTTTGTTGTTTAACAGAACAAACATCAAATACTACTACAGATTAAATTCCACCTCTACATTACTCCATCCGACTACAATATACTTCGTACACAGAAAATGCCATTCATAGTCTCATAGTATACCAGCAAGATCATTTGCATCAGACCTTACAGAAATATAGTTGAACTCCTTGCCAAGGCTATCACTAAATGAACAACAAACAATCCTTTGTTCAATCAGCCAATAAGATGGCACTTTTGAAATGCTAAACCAAAAATCGCTCATATCAACAGCTCCCGATTGGCTAAGACTAGTAACGTACAAGGAACACATATCAACTCACTATAACAGCACCATAATAGACTTATGAAAAAACCATCAGAAACAAGTAAATGAATAAGGCAGTTTCCATTAGTCAAGGAGTGTGAACTAGATACTCCCTTTGCGGCTTCGCCTATCACTTAAACTAATTTAGGATATCCGAATAAATTGTCACCTATCTTAAAATAGCAACGGTTTATAATTAAACTTTCCATTATAGCCCTTACTCAAAAGTTGAATGATGGGAATAATATTGACATAAATCAGCAACCATAACTTATCGTCATCATGTTGTAATAACCTTATATTAATTACGATAGGCTAGGAGTTAGGACAATGTGACAATTAAAATTAATATTCTCGAAGTCTAATCATACAGAGGTTGTATCACCAGCCTATAACACTATAACAAACATGAATTACACTACAAGCAATTTTTATGACATTATAACATGATTCAAAGATATATGTCCCTTATTGGACAAAAATTGTTGTATCACATCTATCTTTCTAAAAGAAACATCCCATCTAAAAGCTGAACCCAAGCCTATATGAATCTACTAATACCAAACACAATAAACCTCTAAATCACAGCTAAAAACAAAAAAAAACAAAAAAACAAAATCAGAACAAAAACAATAAGAAAAAAAATACTTCTTCTCCAGAAGTAGATTTGAGAAAGTATGTATTTAATTGCTGGAATTTTGAGAAAATAGGACAGTTTTATTAATTTGAACAATTTGCATAAAAATGAAATTGCAAACCTTGAGTTGTGCTTTAGACTGAATTGATACAACAATTTCAACATTTGGCAACCTCTGTGCATGGCTGCTATGTTTCTTTGATTAACTCTGGGAAGAGGAAGCGGATGAAAGTAGAATTTGGCTTCTTCAATGTTGACTAGGGGTTAATTTTGTAATTCACCTCTAATTGGTGTATTTTTAGAAATTGGGTTTAAATTGATGGATTAAAAATGCTGGAATCTTTAATCAAATAGTTGAAATAATTGTTATAAACATAAACATAATCTTAATGATAACTTGTCAAATCTCACTCTTTTAAAGTATTGATCTTTGAATATTATAATAATTTCAATCTCTTTTAAAAAAAAAAAAAACAAATTTAAACCAGATATAAAAGTGAAAAACATATACAAGTATAAGTTACATAACCTTGTTAGCTTGCAACTTTAATTTTCACTTTGGTTTTACCAAACAAAGAAATAAAGATGAGTAATTTGGGCGGCTTTTACTAACAAAGTTTCCTTTAAATTACAACACCAATACAACACGATTTATTCATCCTAAAGGGTTAAAGATAATGCATTTTTTACTTTAATTTACCGTCAATATCATTTTAAGTAAATGACAACTAGTTTATTTGGTTAAAGTAATGGAGGTGGTACCTAGGATTTGAGATCAAATTTCGTCTATATCATTGCCCTTTATTGTTCTCTCTACATCCAAAAATAAATATTATTGTATCTTTTCTAAAATAATTCAATTTTCGTACAACACAAAATGTTGCTTTTTCTCTTCTATTTTGGTAAAAGCTCATACATAAACCTTATTTATATATACAAACATTATTATCAGTAAGAGCTACGAAGGCATTACAAATTGATCAAATCTTATTTTTGTGGTCATTTATAACAGTGGCATTGGCAAATTGACCTCTTCATAAGTCAAAGCTTCCACTTCATGCCTCCCTAACTCAAACAATTCAGTAGATAAATAACGCTCTCGAAAGCTAGGAATAAGCACCTGCGAAGCATATAGGAGTATGAATATAATTGCCTGGTGTAGAATGCTGTTTTGAATATAAACCAGCATAGATGCTGATAAACAATACAGGAGACTGTGTTTTCAAATGTAGTATTTGAAGAATGACAGCCTCAACCTTGTATTTTTGGGTGTGTTTTGGGTCACTTGGACATACATACATAATACTGCTCAAGTATACATGTAAGTTTTACGTAATTAATAAATTCACGAATAATACAATAACCTCTGAAATACTGTTCAAGTAACCACTAAAATACTGACCAAGTAACCCATACAATACCATCGAGTGACCCCTATTATCCTAACAAAGCAACCCCTATCACACTTACGAAGTAACCCCTATAATGGCTGGCCACACAACATATAAGACTTTGTGATAAGTTTTACGTAATTTGTTAATTAACGAATTGTAATCCCCCATATTTTTTTAATTTAATCATAATTTATTTATATATATTTCTTACAATTATATTTATGGCAATTTCATTTAATAAATTATTTTATGAAAAGATTTAAGTAAACTAATGTGTTTTACCAATTTACAACAATTCTAACATTATAGCCCAAAACCCAAATATTACTCCTAATCTAATTAGGAAACCCAAAGCCCAAATAAAACCCTCAAAAACCCTCACTTTCCTTCTCCTTCTCACGTAAAAAAAAAAAAAAAAAAAAAAAAAAAAAAAAAAAAAAAAAGAAGAGCTTTCATACTCTTTTCTCCTCTTCCTACTGTTTTCACGAAACAAAGAGAAAAAAAAAAAACGAAACCGCCTGCTGGCTGCTGCCGTCCACCACTGCTGCCACCGCAGTTCGCCTCCTCCCTTCTCTTTCCCCTTATTTCTCTTCCTCTCATTCCTTGTTATTTTAATTAAAGCTTCAATTTTTATTGGTTTTCAATTATAAAATTATTGTTATTAGGCTTTGATATTATGTATAAATTACAAAAGATTATAAATTTATGGGTTTTGTATGTTTAAATTATTATGTTAATTTTCAGATTTGGTTATGTATGAATTTAGGGTATTAAAGTGTTGATTTTTCATGTTTTAAGGCTTAATAACGTACTAAACAAGTTACTTAATTATTCTATATTCAAAGTATGGTTATTTTGATTGTATATAAATTTCAGATTTATTAAAGTTTCGATTTTTATGGACTATTAGTGTAAATTTCATGTTTTTATGCTTCTAAACCTATAAAATAATTATTGTGGGTATTTTGTGATTGAAAAAGCTTTGAACTTTATATTCTAACCTTTAATAATAATTTTCAGATTTTATACCCTTTATTTTGAAGCCTCTAATTGCATTGAATTGATATATTCTTGGGTTTTTAACACACTAATTTGCTATATAATGACTATTTCAAATAATTATGCTTATGGGATTATTTTATATGCTTAAACCAAATTTTCAGATTTATTTAACCACTTTAAAGTTGCTGTAATTTGATATAAAACACTATATTTTCATGATTTTAACACATAAACTTGTAGTTGGGATGTTGTACTACTAGTTTTGGCTAATGGGAGTAATTTAAAGGCTTTATTTTAATGGTTTGAGAGGTTTTAAAATGCTTTAGTATTGCTGTAATTTTAATTGCTTTGGTATTGATTTATTTCTTATTATTTGGTTTAGGAGAGGACTTTGTAGAAGACGATTTCTAGTTTCTAAAGTGGTCAATCGAATTGTTTACTCAAGGTACGTACAAGTTACAAAACCTTGCTTTTAGGTGCATGTTTAAGGACGGATCGAGAACTTAGTATCATGTCTAGGGATGACTGGGTTAAATTGTTTGGTTATACATTGTGAATTTCATTTGACGTGCACTATTCCTTATTGCAATTATTGGTTATGTTCTAATTATGCAAGGTGCGCTTAGAGGCAAAGGTATGTGATTGGTGAAATGACTTAATTATTACTCATTCATGATTTAATGAAATAGGATGAGTAAAGGAATGGTTCATGTCTTATAAGACAAGGTTAAGAGTTTGGGGTGCCTTATGCACTCAAGGTGTTTATACACCGAGGTAGTAAAAGAATAAATAATAAATGTTGCTTGCAACTAATAAATCAAGAATTGAAATCGAAAAGTTGTTTTACTTGATTGAATTGATATTGGATTGATTGTATTGTTATGCATATGAGTCATCACCAAGTCTAAACCTGTAAATCACGTAAAGTGCAAGATGGATGAGCAATAAAACTCTGGATTGGTGCACTTCTGGAGTAATGACAATCAGGGGTTGGGGTACATGGGGTATTAGCCGTGTACTTTTCTCGAGGCCGTCTGATCTACGAGTCTCTTATTTCAAATACTTTTCAAAACTAGGAGTTAGGTGAGATCTCATACTAACTACGATCACGGAGTCGCGCCCGTGGTCGTTGGATATTTATTGATGTTTCCGAAAGGAGGCATGGGGTTTTTCTTTATTGATGTTCCAAATGGGACATGGGTTGGACAACCTTGTCTATTGCTAAATCCAATGAATAAATTGAAATGAGTTAGCTACTATTAACTAGTGAAGTCTTAATAAATTGAATAATCGAGTCGTGTGTTGAGTTTGTTATTTAATGATGCGTATGATTGATTATTAGTAGCATGTTAAGTATTTCCTTAATTTACTTTGCAGTTTGTATGTACTCAGCTTTGCTGATTGCGTGCTTTTGTGTGTGTCCTTCTTTGGTCATGGCCTTCGCCTTTCAATGACCCTGTGACGATCCAATTTTTACACTTGTAATATTGGGGAGCAGAATAACCGCAGGTTCTTACACATGCAACATTCATCAGGGTTGTGGGATCTTGAGTAGAGAGTTGGTTGCTTGTATTTTTTTTCCTTTGCAAGTTTGATTTTATTTTAACTCGATTTTATTTGACACTATTTCTTTTGGTTTAAGTTTGTTAAACACTGAACTTAATCACTTACTATCTCTTTTGGGTTTTGAATAAGGGCCTTAATGGTTCCAACTTGTAATACTTATTTTGATTTAAATACTTTGTTTTGAGGTTTATTTATAACTGTTTTGGTTTTCCGCTGCTAATTTCTGAAATAGTCTTAACGTTTAAACACGTGGCGGTAGCACACCAGTAATTCTCTTGAATTTGTTCAGGTTATATACAGGTTTCTCACAGGTTTTTAAGAGAGAATTATTGGGGTGTTACACGAATAAGTTTTACGAATTGAATGTTATAATTTATCCTATTTTTTAAAAGATAATGATGAAGAGTTTTATTCTTGATAAAACATGTGTTTTTAATAGATTTAAATCATTTAATTCCGATAAAATAAAGATAAGTACGGACATATGATCAAGCAGACTATGTTTCCTTCACAACTGAAAAACTTTTGAGATGCGGCTACACAATATTCACTTGTTCTTTCGTGACATCAAAATCGAAGCAGAGCAACACTAGTGTTCAGACAAGATGTTAAATAAGCAAAATCAGTACGATATGTAATGCGAATATATTTATAGTCAGCAATGATTGAGCAAGAAAGAGTTTGAATTATAATTCGTTGTTAGGAGAGAGAAATGAGATTTGATTTGTTTTGTTTTTTATTAGAGAGAGCGAATTTGAATGATGAGATAGCGAAGGATTTATTGTTATTTATAACCAAACTCCAACCACTAAAATAAATTTGTCCCGTTTAGATTAGCCTAAATCGTTTTCAACGACTAGCCTAAATGTAAATTAGATTTAAAGCAATAAATGACGTGGGCTAATTTGTAAGAAATTTTATTAGTGATATGATGACATATATGTCATGATTTTAAAAAACAAAAAACTAAAAAATATATAGAAAACCACAACGACGCTAAATAGAACCGCATTTAGGCCAAATGTTACCTTGTGCTTACAACTTATTTGGCCTTAGAAAGCTTTTTTTATGTGGTCTGACTAAGTATAGCATCATTGTAAGGTTAAACAATTTGCTTAGTTTCATAACGATTTTCCACCCTTTGAGTTACGTTCTTTATCTTATGATGTACAAACTACAAAGTATGATCTCGACATAATTTCTACCCTCTAGGCTAGTAGACTCCATTAAATTTGGAGTTATTATATGATTTAATTTAAAAATCCGAGCAAGGCTTGTGTATTACCGGTGAAGGCTTTTGCCAATATATCAATTAATCAATACTAATATAGATCTCATGCATGCACTAATAATCTAATATATTTTAAAAATAATTTAAACACTTTTATTATTAAACTTCACTAAAATCAATAGACACATAAGTATATGTCTCACCTTTTTTTTCCATTTAATATAAAAAATAGTGTTCTTGTTTATAATAGTTAATGAAATATAGTATTATATCTTATTTATTTATTAAATAAAAGAATAAGTATTATTCCGTAAAATTTGGAAATTATTTATGATATTCTCTTTTTATTAAATTCAACACTTGTTATTTAGTAATAATTAAATAAAAATAGAATTTAGAAAAAAAAATGGCAGGAAAACATTTTATCACAAAATAACATGTGTCATCCCATGTTCCTATCCCAGTAATGATACCACCATTAATAACGTGTGTCATCTGACTCTTTTAAAGTATTGATCTTTGAGTATTATAATAATTTCAATCTCTTTTTTTTTAAAAAAAAAAGTGGAAAACATATACAAGTATAAGTTACATAACCTTGTTAGCTTGCAATTTTAATTGGGGAGTACTAAATGCAGGACAATTTTACCTAAATGCAGAATAAGTTATTTTTTTTAAAATAATTATATTCCAATTTTGCCCTTGTTTTAATTTAATCCTTTACACTTTTTTAAATGATTAAAATTCAATCAATCATTCCAACTGTTTAATTTACAACCATATTCTAACGTATTCAATCTTGTATCCTATTTAATACGGAGTATTCAATACTAAACAAATTCCTAGACAATAATGAAATGCACTACGACATTTTTTTGAGGTATGAAAATTATGTGCTGTAATAGATGAACAATCAAACAACATAAAATTTCCATCTTATACGGCTAAGATTTTTGAAGGTCTCTAGCATCCCCTTATACAATTTCCGGGGGTCTCAAGTACCCCCCGGCTAGATTTCCGGGGGTCTCCAATACCCCCCGGCTAGAATTTTCGAGGGTCTCAGGTACCCCCCGGCTAAGATTTCCGGGGGTCTCTAGTACCCCCAAAAAACAAAGTCGGGGTACTTATAATGAAAAATTATAACAATTAAACAAACGAAAAAAAAACCTAAGACTGGATGGTTTATGAGCGGTGAACGACTTCTTCGTCTCTAGGGCTTATTAGATTGAAGAATTATAAGGGAAATGGTGGAATGAAATGAATTGCAAAAAAAAAAAAAAAAATAATAAAAATTGGTGGCTGAAATTGTGAATGAAATGAAATAATTGGCGAGTATAATGAATTGCAAAATAAAAAATCAATCAATCAATCAATCAATCAAAGCCTTAATCCCAAAAGTGGGGTCGGCTAACATGAACCAAATTTGATTATTCCGTGTAGTCATCAACATAAATCTTTCTCCTCCATCCCTTACGATCCAAAACTTCATCCTCACGTAAATCCATGCACTTCATATCCTTCCTCACTCCTTCCAACCAAGTCATCTTTGGTCTCCCTCTTCCTCGTTTAATCCCTCCATGGTCCCACTCTTCCACTCTTCGCACCGGTGCACCCTCGGGTCTCCGTCTTACATGTCCAAACCAACGCAGACGATTTTCCCTTAATTTATCTACAATGCCCGCCACACCTACTTTCTTGCGAATAACCTCATTTCTGATTCTATCTCTTAAAGTGTTTCCACACATCCACCTTAACATGCGCATTTCCGTAACCTCCATCTTTTTAATATGCTCTTTCTTAGAAGCCCAACATTCTGTACCATAGAGCAACACTGGTCTTATGGCAGTCCTGTAGAATTTTCCCTTCAACTTTAAGGGAATGCTGCGGTCGCATAACACTCCCGTGGCCGCTCTCCATTTAAGCCACCCTGACTTAATCCTGTGGGTCACGTCTTGATCAATGTCACCATTCTTCTGGATGATCGACCCTAGGTACTTAAAACATTCACTCATGGTCAAATCCTTTCCATCCAAACTCACCACTTCATTGCTTGTCCCCCTCTGAGTGCCAAGACGACATACCAAATATTCAGTCTTACTCCGACTTAGCTTAAACCCTCTAGATTCCAACCTTTGCCTCCATTGCTCCAACTTGACATTAACCCCATCCTTAGTCTCATCCACCAAAACGATATCATCTGCGAACAGCATACACCATGGAACCTCATCTTGAATTGGTCTAGTTAATTCATCTAGAACCGTTGCAAAAAGAAAAGGGCTTAATGCAGACCCTTGATGCAATCCGATTGTAATAGGGAAATCTTTTGTCAACCCTCCGCATGTCCTCACATTTGTTGACACATCCCGATACATATCCTTAACTAGGTCTACATACCTTCGTGGGATACCTTTCTTCAACATTGCCCACCAAAGTATCTCTCTTGGCACCTTGTCATATGCCTTCTCTAAATCAATAAAGACCATATGAAGATCTTTCTTCTTTACCCTATAAAACTCCATCATTTGTCTTATCAAATGGATTGCCTCCATAGTAGATCTCCCAGGCATAAAACCAAATTGGTTATCTGAAATGCTTGTGCATGCCCTCAACCTTTGTTCAATCACCCTTTCCCACAACTTCATAGTATGGCTCATAAGCTTAATTCCTCGATAGTTAGAACAATCTTGAGCGTCTCCTTTGTTTTTATAAACCGGGACCAAGGTGCTCTTCCTCCAATCTTGTGGGATCCTTGTAGCCGTCCATATCTTGTTGAAAAGGTTTGTTAACCAATCAATACCAATCTTACTCAAACACCTCCACACCTCTATCGGTACCCCATCAGGGCCAACCGCCTTCTTAGGTTTCATCTTCCTCAGTGCAATCTCCACCTCTACTCTCCTAATCCTTCGCACATACTCCATGTTGATTTCTTCATCACTCATAGAGGTATCTCCTATCACAACTCCATTACTTCCATTAAATAATTCATCGAAGTACCCCTTCCACCTGTCCTTGATGCCCTCCTCTTGCACTAGGACCATTTGGTTCTTATCTTTGACACACTTCACCATGCCAATATCCTTCCTTGCCTCTTGTCTTCTCTTTGCCATCTTATAAATGATCCTTTCTCCCTCCTTGGAATCAAGCTTTTCATAAACCTCCTGATATGCCTTTTCTTTTGCTTGGCGAACAGCTGCCTTTGCCTTACTCTTAGCCTCCTTATACGCTGCAAAGGTTAATTGCAAAATAAAAAATGTAAAAACAAAAAACCTGGTGAAATGGCAAATCAGTTTTTTATTTTGGAAAAGGGTATTTTAGTCATTTTATTATTTTCATATTACTAATTAATTTCTGCATTTAGGTTATTTTGTACTGCATTTAGTACTTGCGTTTTAATTTTCACTTTGGTTTTACCAAACAGAGAAATAAGACGAGTAAGTTGAGTGGCTTTCACTAACAAAGCTTCCTTTACATTATGGCATCAATACATCACGATTTATTCATCCTAGAGGGCTAGAGATAATGCATTTTGAACTTTGATTTATCATCAATATCAATTTAAGTAGATTTCAACTAGTTTATTTGGTTAAAGTAATGGAGGTGGTATCTAGGATTTGAGATCAAATTTCGTTTACATCATTGCACTTTATTGTTCTCTCTGCACCCAAAAAAACAAAATATTTTTCAGAAAAATTCAATTGTCGTATAATTTTACACAAAATGTTGCTTCTCTTCTATTTTGGTAAAAGCTCATACACAATATCTTATTGATTTATACAAAAATATGGGCTGCAAAGACATTACAAATTGATCAAATCTTATTTTTGGCAGTCATTTATAACAGTGACATTGGTAAATCGACCTATTCATAAGTCAAAGCTTCCACTTCATGCCTCTCTGACTCAAACAATTCGGTAGATAAATAACGCTCTCCAAAGCTAGGAATAAGCACCTGCAAAGCATATAGGAGTGAATATAATTGCTGTTTTGGATAGAAACCAGTACAGATGCTGATAAACAATACAGGAAATTGTGTTTTCAGAGGTAGCAAATGAGGTTCAATGGTGGAATTAGCGGGGGGCTGGGTGGGCCATGGCCACCCCCTTGGCCTAAAAAATTGTTTAATGCTAAAGCTTAAATATGTTTATAAAAAAATAAAAAAAAAAAAAGCTAAAAAAACCCATGTATGTAACATATTTGTTGGCTATCATAAGAAAAAGGAAAGAATCTTTTATTAACCCACTTTTTGTGTACAGTACTTCATTTCCTAAAAGAATCTTTTACTAATTTTATTTTTATTTTTTGTTTTTTTGAGAAATACTAGTACTAAATATCAAAAACTGAAAAGTACTTCTATAATCTATACATATAGCCTATAGGGTTAGGTACTATGTAATAACGAAAAAAAAAAAAAAAACAATGTGAACCATTAATTTTTACAATTGTTAATTGTGAAAACTAATCTTTGAAATAAGGTGGAAGATGACTTTCTTTCCGATTTCTTGCTAGTGTATATCGAGAAGAAGATTGCTGGAAAATTGAAATAAAGTCAATAATAGATGACTTATATTCTATAAAACTTAGGAGAGCCCATGTTAAGTGATTTTTTTTTTTTTTTGGCACATTAAATTTGTACGGACCTTTTTATTTTAATGGTTTATGTTGATTTTTTTAACCAAATTATGTATGCATTTATGACTTGTCGAGTTATTTTTATTTATTTTATTGATTAGGCCACCCCTTTACAAAAATCCTGGTTACGCCCCTGATGAGGTTAGTTTCCCCAAATGAACAAGATCAAAATTAGTTAATTTCCCCAAATGAACAAGATCAAGATTAGTTTTAAATTTGTCATGCCAACTAGAAGGTTTCCTACTTACAACAATCAATTTTCCAGCATATTCAGCCTGTTTGGCTAATTTAATAGCAGCAGCAACAGCAGCTCCTGACGATATTCCAACCTGCAGGTTTACCAAGTTCACATATGAATGATATGATGCATGAAAACACATCACAGTTATCACTGAGATGGATATAATAGAAAGAATATAATTGAAGTGATCTTACCAGCAAACCTTCTTTTAATGCAAGAAGCTTTGCAGTTTCAATGGCTTCATCACTAGTCACCTAAAACATCAAATTAAGATGTTACACAAGCTATCTACTCGTCTCAATTTGGGTTGTTTAACTAAGCATCAGAACTGGAAATTTGAGTTGGATCTAAGTGATGACTACGACAAAAAATAGACATTATTTGACATAGACCCTAACACTCCAGTTTCTACAGAAGCAGAGCTGTCTGTTGTACTTGTACTACATAAAGTATAGTAGTCTCAATAACTCCCATTCCAAAATAACAAGTATCTTTTCACGGGCGTTCATTCAATCAAATCTTTTTATGGCTACTTAAATTAGTGTCTTTGGATATAGTTGTCAATAGTATCACCAACTAAGCACCATTGAGACCAAAAGCAAGCAATTAAGCTGCCTTTATATGAGAGCTCAAAGAATACAAACTATGCACCGCGTTTCTTTAAGAGCAAGAGCAAGAACACTAACAGTTTCTAAAAGTTACTCCATGTCATCAAAAGAAATATGTTAAAAATATGTTTGTTAAGGAGTACTTCTCATCTCACATTCTTTAGAATAACCAAATTAAGGGAGAATTTCTCTTATGACAAGGCAATGAATTTCTTTTTTGTTCTACAAAATGAGAATGATAATAGAACAAAGTTAAGGCTGAATTCAATCCAGATACGTTCTGTTTAGCATCTCCCACACAATAACGCAGGCGTTCTAAATGTTTAATCTGAGTTTAAAAAAGGCAAATTGGTTCAAGATTTAAATTCAGACTTATAATGGAGAGCAAGCTTCTGAGCCTTACCTTTAAAACTTCCTCAATTATGTCAAAGTCTAATAATGGAGGGATGACACCAGCTCCAATTCCTTGGATTCTGTGCTTGCCTGTTGCATGAGAAGCATCAGGGCTACTTAATAAAATAGTAAATTTCACAAGATGATTCACAGCTCCTCGAAATTAATTAAAAATACAAACCCAAAATCAAAATATTATAAACAACTTCAATTGAGGCCTGTGTTTAAGTAATGGCTGGGGAAGTTGTAGCAAATGCAGTAAAATTGACAGGAGGTTGATTTACAAATCTTAGCTAGCAGATACTACACTTTCATCAGGTAGACCGTAGATGCATACCACAATTCCACAAACATTTAAGGACGACCAAAATCTTAGCTGTGAAGTACACAGTACTGTGCACATATTACAGACTCACCAGGCTTTTCTCCATTTAAGACTGCACTTTCAGTTGGCTCTACACCATAGACCTGAGAGGGAATGTGAACCACCAAAGTTAAAGAGATGAAATTACTACCTCAATTTCACATTTTCTTTCTGAAAATATAGAGTAGAGGATAAAGAATGAATTTTACGTATTTGAAATAAATTGCCTCCAAAATCAGAAATTCGGGATTGGGGAATCCCACATTCCATAAGCACAATAAATCCTTATTCACAGCTACAAAGGAATGTTCTACTTTCCAGGCACTACTGCAGAAGACTAACTAACAAGGAAATGTATGTTAATTCTCATGTTCTGCAACCTAACAAACATACTTTTTGTCAGGTTAAGAAGAAAACATTACTCATCTTTTCTTTCCATATAACGGTTTTTTTTCTAATGTGAATTGAAGCAAGTTTTTTACTCAAATCAATGCAAGTAAGAAGAAGAAACCTGCAGCACAATTTGAAGAGGCTTACAAGAAAGCAAGGTGGATATTTGTATGAAGTTAACCACAGAATTGCACTTTAGTAGCAGCAGTCTTGAGATTATAACAAGGTTCAAAAATGAATGACAACAATTTCAGGAAGATCCAATGTCAAGTCGGTGTTAGGATTGAATGCATTTAGGAGATTCAGCTCTTAATAATTGCACTTTTTATATTTCCCTTTGTGGTTATTTTCAACCGAAGAAGTTTAGTCTGTGCCAACAGAAGTCTATCCTACGGCTTGGGTCCAACAGCTCTCAGGGAATGCAATAGTCAAAACAATACTCAGCTGTCTAACTAGCAAGAGTAGAAACCCATCCCTTCTCCGATCCCCACAGGCCATCCACAAAAATAAAAGCAGGAAAAAAAGTGGGGTTGATAGTTGACTGGACGATGGACTAGAATGAAAAACCAAACCTTAATAGCAGGATTTTGCTCTTTAAGAAATTTTCCTGTCCCAGCAACGGTACCACCAGTACCAATGCCAGAGACAAAGGCGTCAATTTTCCCTTCCGTGGCTCTCCAGATCTCTGGCCCGGTGGTTTCATAATGAGTCTGGAAGCACAAAATCCACATGAGGAAAAAGTAGTTAAAAAAACATTTGAACTATCAACTATGGAGAGTGCAGTATGTGCACTGGTTTCTTAGAACAAAGATCAGCATACCTTTGGATTCCCAGGGTTTTCAAATTGATTAATGTAATAACCACCTGGTGTTTTGTCCAATATTTCTTTGGCTTTGACTATAAAGTCAGGAAAGCTCTTTGTTGGACCCATGATATGCAACTCCGCTCCCAAAGCTCGAAGAATTATTCTTCTCTCAAGACTCACATACGAAGGCATTACAATGATTAGCCTGTAGCCCTTAGCAGCAGCAATAAACGCCAATCCAATGCCAGTATTACCACTTGTCATTTCTATGAGAACGGTCTTTAGACATCCAGAAAAAAAGTCTGTACTTAGCAACAACATTTTGTCATTTGAACTAAATCCTACAACATTCACTTTTCTAGACTGAGTACTCTCAAAAAAAAGTAGTGGAGAAAGAAGTAAAAATGAACAACAACAACAAGAACCAAAAGAAAAAAAATGGTATACAAAGACACACCTTCTCCGGAGAAATCAAGCCTTTTTCTTCAGCATCCTTAATCATAGTAACTGCAATCCTGGAATTGAAACAAGTAAATATGAATGTTTGGACGAAAAATAGGTGAATTTGCAGTTGAGTTTGTACAAACTCATGGGGTAAATGACCTGTCTTTAACACTGGAGTACGGTTCCATCATCTCAAGCTTAGCTGCAATGCGTGCAACGCAACCATCTACAACATGATTAAGATAAACCATAGGTGTGTTTCCCACCAACTGCAAGTTAAGAAAGTAGATGCATCAGAAACACTCATAAGTTACACAACTGTCCTGTAATTTCAATCTATAAATCCGGGCACAAAATTGGCTAGCTCATTGAAATAATTTAGATATGAGTATCCATCAAATGTACAATGACACAGTCGAACAACAATAATCAGAAAGACTTACTTCAGTCACATCTTTCGCAATGCTGCACTCCCCTTCCATATGTTCAAACACAACTGCAAAAATCTAAATTGTAAACAGATTTACAATACACCTTAACATACATATCTAACAGAACAAACATCATGTACTACTACTACTAAAGATTGGATTCCGCCTCTAAACTACTTTAGCCGACTACAGTATACTCAGATATGGCATTCATAGTTTTCAAGAAATTAAACTTATACTAGCAATTTTATTTGCAACCCACCTTACATAAATAATTGAATTTACTTGCTGTTAGACTTTCATTTATCATTAAAATGCCACTTAATAGTACAAATTTTGAGAAAATTAAACCATTTGTATCAGAATATACAGAAATAATTGAACTCTTTATCATTAGACTTTTACTAAAATGCCACTCATAGTACAAATTTGAGAATTTGTACTAGCAAGTTCATTTGCATCAAGAGTAATTAAACTCCTTGTCATTAATATACTATTCTATCATTTAGAGAACTGTGAACAACAAAACATCTTTTAGTCATTGAGTCATATATAAGACTCGTAACCTTAACTACGAGGGGTTAGGACAATGCGACAATTATTACTAATTTTTCTCGACCTCTAACCATAACCAAAAAGGTAAAAGGATAAGAAAAGTTACCAGTTTTGCAGTAGAATTAGTAAGGTGTTTTGTGAAAATTTGAGATTATAAGAGAGTTTGAGTAATCAGTATGACTTCAGATTTAAGCTATTTGATCTTGAATGTTAGAGGTCAAATAAGGTAGCCGGTAGTCTAAACTAAAACACTGAATTTTAAGGATGGAATAATAAAATAACTATTTTTGGAGTAAGCATTATCTCTACACGACTGTTTGGTTTTATTAAGGTTTTTTAATTTAAATCCATGTGATATGGTTAGCGATAAGCATAAGTTAAGTTAGTATATGTCTGTCATGTAGTGAAATTTTTTTAAAATTACGTGTAAGCAAAATATGAATACGACTAATTTTGATATATGAAATTTTGTCAAAAACCACCCACATAAAACACATTTTTGTGAAAAACCACCCGCAATAAAAAAAATGTTGTAAAAAATCACCCAAATTAAAAAAATTGTTGTAAAAAGTCACCCACTGCCAGAAACAAATTGTTGACCATATTTGTTGGCATTGACCACCCGCCCCGTCACCTTAAAAACCCCTATAATTCACCAGAAAACGTCTGGCCGCCCTTCCCTCCTCCCTTTCCCCGTCAAAAATCCCTAAAGTTCACTTGAAAACAATGAAAAACCCCATACCACCACTGGAAAATGTGGTTTTGGAGTATTTTTTGAGGTGGAGGGGGAGGGTATTTAAGGGGGAGTGAATGTTAGGGGTTTTCGAGGGGGAGGGGGAGGGGCGGCCAAACTTTTTCGGTGAACTCTAGGGGTTTTCTAGGGGTGGGGAGTGTGGTCAACGGTGGGGGAGGACGGTCAACGACCTGTTTTCGGCAGTGGGTGGCTTTTTACAACATTTTTTTTTAGTTTGGTGGTGTTTTACAACATTTTTTTATTGTGGGTGGTTTTTCACAAAAAAAAATGTTTTTAATGGATGGTTATTGACAAAATTTCCTTTGATATATTATACGCTAAAATTCAGGGTATGTCATCATGTATTAAAATTTTTTTAAGGTACTAAATGTTTTAAATTTTATTCATGTATTTCAATCTACTGTGTGTATTATGTAGTATGTATACGACTAATTTTGATGTATTATACACTGAAGTTCAAAATATGATCCATGTAAGTACTACTTTTCAAACCAAGCAAAGCTTGGTGGAGTTGGTGGGGAACCCACCTTGTGACTTTGAGGTCATGAGTTCGAGCCCCACCAACTACAAGATGCCGGCTCAGTATTAATCAATAATAATTTATTTTGCCTGCAAGTTTTCGTAAACTAATCTTCCATGTCTTAGAAAGGTTGATCTAAACCAACCTATTAATTCCTCACCTACTTCACGAAGAATTTGTACACAATTAGGGATTTGATTTTGTGAGTGAATTTCAATATATTAACAATGGGCACCTCTCAAACGCCTTTTACGCTACCCACTTGACAAAGGCATAAACATATACAATAATACAAAGATTCACCTCCTATACTACATTGTTAAATATATTGTACTACGTATGTATTACAGTAGTATTTAGGGCCTGTTCAGTTCCAATCAGTTCAGTTCAGTTCAGCTCTTAATTTCTCTCTCACATAAAATATTCATTTCAGCTCAATTCAGTTCAGTTCAGTTCCAATCAGTTCAGTTCAGCTCCAATCAGTTCAGTTCAGCTCAGTTCAGTAAATATGAACAGGCCCTTAGTCAAACGAGATAATTTCTCTAAAATTATCTACCTAGTTTGTTGCTTCTGTTATACGTATTTGGTGTAATTAATTTCCTAGTCTCTTGTACTACGTATATATTTACTGTCAAAGTGTCAATAGCAATGAGAAAGCCAAGGAAAATATTCCCCAAATCTTTGACTAAATACCAATATA
The DNA here is from genome assembly GCF_948465745.1 of Chenopodium album. Taxonomy (NCBI): domain Eukaryota; kingdom Viridiplantae; phylum Streptophyta; class Magnoliopsida; order Caryophyllales; family Amaranthaceae; genus Chenopodium; species Chenopodium album. The sequence goes on from NC_137855.1 coordinate 9,398,666, forward strand.
TACGAAGTATGGGGCATGTAGTCTTTCTTGGCCCCAATTACTTGGTGCTCTAAGAAACAAAAGTCCCTAGCTCTATCATCCACCGAAGCAGAGTATAGGCGTATAGCCGTTGCTCACACCACTGCAGAATTAATGTGGGAACAAAATCTACTCATTGAAATGATAATTAAAATTTCAAACAGTCTGGTCATCTATTGTGACAACCTAAGTGCAAACCCGATATTCCGTTCTAAAATGAAACATCTTACACTAGCATTTTACTTCATCCGTGAACAAGTCCAAAAGGGTACTTTCCGTGTCACTCATGTTTCAACCGATGATCAACTAGCGGACTTCCTTACAAAACCAATCTCCAGACCAAGGTTGGACACATTACTCATCAAGATTGGACTTTCTGATCCGACGTCTGTCTTGCGGAGGCATGTAGATAATAATATCACATCATGATATTATTCTTGATATGCAAATCACGGGCTAGCTAATATCACTCAATTTGCTTGATTGAGATTATACTATCTTTTATATATGTAAAGTATTTGTTATCTTTGACTTTGCGATTGATTTTCTTAATGTATAGCTTACGTGATTAGTGCCTTAGGCATGTAATTATTCTTTATGAAATACAATTCACCTACTCTTACACTACACAACTAACATTAAACAAATCACCAACTGCTTAAAGAGATTGTTAGGCATACTAATCACCAAAGAATTACAATTGTAGTTTTAGTATAATAGGCTTAAGGAATGGAAAGTAATAGAAAGTCCCACATGGGAAAATGAAAAGAGGGGGAGGAAAAGGAGGAGTGTATAAAAGAAAAGGAAAAAAGGACGAAAAAACTTACATACCTGGACGGGGCTAATGGGTGATCAAGAAGGCCCATGGCCTAGGCTGGTGACTTCCATTGCACATCATTGGGGAGGTGCACCTGCCTAACATCTCCCTTGATGGGAGACTGTACGTCGTAATTTGTGGTAGAGAGGGCCTGCGCTCGTCGCGGCCCTTGCCTAATTCATTCCATCCAAATCTTATTATGCTGCTACTTGTCTCTTTTTTAATTTTTTTCCATTATATGTTTATATCTTTAATATTTTTTTTATGTTTATATAAATCATCAAGACATCAATAACTATATACTAAAAAACACAATACTAGCCATGACACGTGTCATCTCCTGATGTGTCCATAGTATATTTTTTAAAAAATAAAATAAAATATATTTAAAGATTCAAATAATATGACAAAGATATGAATATATATTCCCATCATCAATTATCTCACAGAATTAAGGAAACAATAATAATCACCAAGAAAATATTTACTAAATATACCATGATTATCCTAACATATATACAGTGATATATAATTATGCAATTTTTCCCATAAAAAAAATCTTTGATTTAACAAAAGGAAAATTCAATTTTAAATATGCAGACTTAAGAAGGATACCCTTCAATAAAAGACATAACAAAGATTAAAAAAAAAAAAATAATCTATCTATCTATTACATATTACTAAAGGCGAACCTAAAATGACACTTGGCAGCATTGTATTGAGTATTTTCCCTCCAAAAGTTTTTAGTTCAATAAAAAAAATTCTTACCATAATGAAGGATCATTGTATCTAAATAATGAGATTTGCTATACATAAAATCTAAACTAAACTTTCTAAAATATTAAATTGTTGATTATAACTGTTGTATGTAATTATTTTTATTCATATACTCACTTTCTAATAATTGGGGTCAAGTCCTTATTTTTATGTTGTTTTATAATTTTGTTGTATTGTAATTACTCCGTATTAAACAATTGTGCATCTATTACATGGGATTAATGTTATATTTCACTATATAATTTAGCAAAATCCGTGCATTGCACGGGAATTAGACTAGTATTATTAAAACTCGAGGCGAGGGGATAACATGCTAACGACATGTCATCCATATGCCACATGTGCACTACATGTCATCCAATGTGTCATCCCTCTTCTCTCACCATAAGTAATGTCTAGCCTCTTAATAAAAGCTCTTCATTTTATTTTTTTTATGCAACTTTAATGTTATATAATAGAGTTTAATATAATTGAAAAACTTTTCATATTAACCTCTTAATTATTATATTTTCATTTAGCTATTAATATTGTTCATAACTCTTCTAAATTAATTTGAAAAAACTTATGATGATCCGGGGTATCACCCGGGTCAATAACTAGTTTTATCCTATTCATCATAGTTAAATTTAAATATATCTGATTAGATGGTTTTGGATATACACACTACTCTACCTCCGCCAACAACAAAATAATAATAATGTCCAATAAATTTCAATAAGTTGTCCATCAAAGTAAAAAAAATCAATAAGTTCAACTTAGTTTTAATAAACTTAAATGAGTACAAAGTACAATAAGGTGTAATAAGTTCAGGTCCAATTAGATAAAGAGAACACACCATAAATGTATTTAAAACGAAGGAAGTACATGCTTATGTACGTCTTTTCTAAGCAAGAAGCCAAGAAGTTATGTGAGTAATGTCAAAGTTAAATTATGTCAAACGATAAGGAAATGAGACAATATGTTATTGCAAGAAAGTAAAGTAATGAAAGTATGAAACCATTTCAACATGACTTGCAGTGGAACAAGTGTCTCGATTTAGCTCTTATTAGAGATTATTAGATTGGATTCATTAAATAAAAAATACACAGTGTTCTGTTATGATGAGGTGAAGCTATAACCGACAAATCTGTTAAAACTAAAAAATTTTATTCACGTTTTATTCTTTTTAATCACCTTTACTCGCCAATTGTATACCACTTGGATTTCACTCACGTCAACTACTATGTATCTCCCAGATTTATTCCCATACTCCCCGATCTACTGAGAGTTATTTTGAGGAGAGTTATGACTTTGAGGACAATCATAGAGTAGTTAAATTAGTCCACATGCTCGATATTAAACCGATCTATTTTTTATTCTAATCCTAACTAAATGCAATTATTATCATTACCTACATTAGTTTTCTTGTGGTTAGAAAGCAAGTATTTGTGATTAAAATTGACTGAGAGAGCGAAACTCTTTTTATATTCCTACCGAATACTCATACCCTAAAACAACTTATCATTTAGTCCATTGTAAATCGTTTTGATTATAATTAAGATGTAGAGCCAAAGAGCAAGAAACCAATTGCTCAAGTTTTGAATATATTGAACAAAAGTACAACAAAGTCCCAATATTTCAGATTTTCAGATACAAACCTTAAAAACCAAAGAATGAAACCCACGCTACCTGCTAAACCTTCCTTACCACACGAGTTTACAAAAACACCCCTTTGTAAACACAACCTATTTATTAAGGACTTAAGGTTATAAGCTAAATTTTATTTCTCAAAAAAAATTGTCGTAGTACTGACATATAGGGAACATAAGATTGAGGAAACGACTTATCACGATGGGCTAATATTAGAGATTTTGGACATCCTTAATTACAATTTATGAAGGGTGACTTGACGAATGAAGCTAGGTAAGTCATTTCTCATGCCTAATGCCTTTTTTTTTTTTTTTATTTAGTTTGTAAGGAGTGCTAACACAAAGTCTCACTTAGTGTATTTCCAATTTTCCACTTATGTATGAACATTCAACCATATATATATCGAATAAGTAGTTCACGTAATATTTCAACTTCTCATTTTATCTTGCATTGGTCCAATTTTGATTAATAATCACTTTATAAAGAACAATATATTGCAATACAGCAATAGATCTGAGGTAATAAGGTCTCTTTGAAGGCTTAGAAGTTAGGATAAATAAAATATCCACTGAAAATTGATAGCAGTAATAGGACAACTTTCCATTCAAAAAAAAGTAATAGGACAACTTTGAGTAGTTGTATGACAACTTTGTATCCCACATCGGTGAGATAGAAAAGAAAGCTAGAAAGAGTTAGTATAAATAAAGATGGATAGAAAGCGTCTAAATTACTTACCTGGACGGGGTCTATGGGCGATCAAGAAGGCCCATGGCCTAGGTTGGTGGCCTCCATTGCACATACCGGAGGGGTGCCTGCCTAACGTCTCCCCAAGTGGGAGAGCGTACGTCATAATTTGTGGTAGCGGGGGCCTGCGTTCGCGCGGCCCCTGTCTGGTTCTAATATTAAAATTTCTAGCCATAAGTTTATCAGCCAATGATAATTTTCAATTCTGGAATAGTCTAGTGGTTTGTCTTTCGAGTTCGGTTCTCGTGGTTCAGTTCTGTGTTTGGTGGACTGGTGGGTGGTTTTTGAGTTTTGGGTTATACTTTCTCTGTTTCTTTGTAATAATTGACACGTTTTTTTGGTCACGGTTGCTAAGTGTAATTTAATCATTAATATCTTTCATTATCGATAAACAAAAATTATGAAAAGTTGATATTTTGAAAGTATAATATGACGAATCTAACAAGATCCTACATAACTATTTTTTTATTACGTATAAAGATAAAACATGATCAAAGGGAGGTGTGTGAATAGTGCTAAAGTCAAAACGTGTCAACTAAATAAAAACGAAGGTAGTATTTGGTTGCATTTGTTTTTTTTATTTTTTAGATTGGATACTTAAGTATATATCATTATTTAGTTTGTTAAATAAAACAAAATATTTAATTCCTCATCAACCAACTAAACTAAACCTCCATTTACAGCTGGAAGCGTTGAAGGCACACTTCATAGTCCATATGCTCTTCTTTTTTCATTCTTACATCAAGAAAATTATCTTCCTTCCTCGCAAACATATAAATTTTTCAAGTGCTATGAACAGTATTTTTTTTTGGGATGTCACTAAGCTTGTCTTTCTTGAGCTGGGACATTGTAATTAGCTAAAAAACTGGAGTACTTCTCTTGTAAATAATCTTACTATGCTTTTGCTTTCTGCTTTCTACTTTATTTTTTTTTATTTTTTTTGTTTATGTTTTTTGGAGTGTATCAGCCAATCATATCTAAGTTTCAAATGAGAAGAAATTTCAGAAAGGGATGTAATTCTTTGTAAGATCAAAGTATATAAATGCGAGTAAATACAATTTACAAGTTGCTCCCGTATGGAGAGATCTTATATCTAGCAACTTATTGTGCGCTTATAGATTACCTTATCATGTCGCAACGTATTATTGATTTATATGGACAAGATCGTCGATGTGTAATTGATAGAGATCCGGTTGATCCAAAGTACCATTCAATTCCAGTCAATACTTCCAACTTTTGGGAGACTTTATACACGAATTGCCTTGTGCAATATTTTTTTTGGCCGGTGTAAAAAGAGTCGCAAGGGTAGTAATGCATACATAAGAGATTCGATTCCAGGTCTTGGGTACCACCCAAGGACATTAACGAATTTTAATTGTTAAACCTACTTTTATACTATTGTTAATATCGCGATACAATCATCACACATAAAAAGTCATAATTCTCTAATTTGTATTCAACTTAATAAAGGATTATACTATTACTGTGTATTCTCACAATGTCTAATTTGTATTCAACTTGATAAAAAGGATTATTCCCTGAAAAAAAAAATTCAATCTGTTTCATGACTTTCATCATAATCAAAATATAAAAACTTGCAGATTATTAAATATCCAAACTGCACATAACGTTATACTGAGTATTTTTGGAGTTGTCCCACATCGACGGAGCATAAAACCGGATTGATTAAGAAGAATATAAATTATCGGCATATGACTGCCTTAAAACATACTTACCTGGACGGGGTCAATGGGCGATCAAGAAGGCCCATGGCCTAGGGAGGTGACTTCCATTGCACTTGGGAAGGGCGCCTGCCTAACATCTCCCCAAGAGGGAGAGTGTACGTCATAATTTGTGATAGTGGGGCTTGCGTTCGCGCAGCCCCTACCTAAATCTTATTCTGAAATTTTTTGTTAACTGATGAATTAGAAAAAATTCCTTTCTATCTAACTTTTTAGTTTTTTATGCAAAAATTATGAAAAGGGATATTATGAAAGTATGTAACAAATATTTTTCATTACAGGTGGATGAATAGTGCTAAAGTCAAAACGTGTCTACGGAGGAAGTATATTTTATTGATCAAAATTTGGATTTCATGTCCAATTAATTAAATTACCTCTTATTTAAAGGCGACTCCTATATTTCATCAGTATTAAGCTTATTAAGTTTTATGATGATATGTTGTTGTAATGTTGTTTATCCTATAGAAAGATATTACGCTTGATTTTATCAGATGAAGTTCCTAGGAAACTAAGCCAAGTTTAAGGGATTTTAAATTTCAATCCTAGAAATCCTGGGAAATCACGAGAGTCAACAGGATGTACAATAAGTGCAGGTTCATTATAGGAAGTGAAACAGTATTTTCGTACATCGCAAACCATGGTTGCTAGTGCAGTATGACCAAAGATCAGGAACAAACTGTCATTATTCCAATACACAAGGGCCATGATACGCAAGTCTACGAATACAGAAAAAGAAAAACTAAAGACAAATGGAATAACACTCAAGGAGCACTGGCTGTGAAGTATCCGATATCATGAAAGGTAAACTCAAAGCTTAGGACTCAATAGGCATGCTTTCTGCCTCCTTCCTCACTGTTTCAAACAACACGGAGGATAAATATCGTTCACCAAAGCTGGGAAAGATAGCCTGATAAAAAAAAAACAAGGATGTAATTAGTCAAAAGAAGCCGCCATCCGAAGTGTACTGTGTAATATATTTTTTATTTTATCAGTCTTTAATTAGACCATGAAACTTTAGTATAGGAGAAAAGAGCAGTGGGCTTACAACTATGAGTTTTCCAGCATTTTCAGGCCTCTTAGCTACTTTAATGGCGGCGGCAGCAGCAGCGCCAGATGAAATCCCAACCTGAAAAATGATTTTTCCCAAACAACATATTACTATCATACAAAGATAATGTACAACGAAGGTTACAAGACAGATGCAGGTGGAGAAAGCAAGTAAAATACACTAAAATTTCAAGAACTTACCAGCAAACCTTCCTTGAGGGCAAGCAATTTGGCCATTTCAATAGATTCTTCACTGGATATCTGTATAATTTAGTCCACCCGCCACAAAAGAGGAAGAAAGAAAAAGATAAATGAAAGGTGGTGAGTTCTCCATTTATTTATATAAATATCAAAGACATACATGAAGTATGTAATACCAAGAAGTTACAGCTAGAGAGAGTATCATTATATGTTAATAGTGAGTGACTATTAATGGAGAAAAACTTGTGTTCTAATGGAAAACACCTACCAAATTAAGTAACAAAAGAAAAACAGAACAATCGTGGAGCTATAGAGAAATATACATACTAGCATTTAACATAATTAGAGGAAGAAATCCATCATGTAGAAGGCTCACCTGGACCACTTCATCGATAAGATTCACATCCAGAACACCAGGTATGAATCCAGCTCCAAGTCCTTGAATCTTGTGAGGGCCTGCACATGTACACAAACAGTCAAACATGCAATTTTACCAAGTTAATTCTCTAACATTGCCTAATAAACTTAGACTACGATTCTTTTATTTTTCAGAACTCCAAGAATAATGTGTTGACAAAGGACCAGTCGTGATAATCAGAGAAAGTTGAGTACTTGAGTACATAGTATCCCTCTCGATTGGGGATAGAAACCAATCAAGGTTTTCTCTACAACAATTACAAGTAAGCTATGCACTTCATGGAAGTGAATTATGATTTATTTTTTTTTTTTTTTTTTTTTTTGGCACTAAAGAGTTTCAACGTGGATACAAAAGGCCAAAACAGAATTCGACTGGTCAGCACTATATTTGGATAGCTATTGTGGAAAGGGAGAGAAGGGAAGATGCGAGTTTGTAGTTTCCTTCCAAATGTTTCCACAATCGAAAGGATTTAATATTATAACGGGAAGGAAAATAGATCTCTCCAATTCCATTCCTTTTATACACCAGGGGGTCATATCTAAACAAGAGAAGATGAGTCCCAACTTGCCAAGTATGTAATGGAAAAAATTAATTAAGAGACAAAATTAATCAAGGGAGCACTAGGGAGTAGGGAGTGTGGCAACAAAGGACTGAATTCTGATACTATTGGGCAGTAGAGGACAGACATTATCAGCACTTGGTTATTTTTGTAGTTTTGTTCGATTATCAAAGGGCAGTAGCATAGCAATAGAAAGGCATGAGATTTGGGGAAATGAGAGAAAACGGCAACCTCAATTTACTAAGAGAGAGTGATAACCTAAAGTTATCAAGAGAGTAATAGCCTCAAGCTATTAAACTAACATTTGTAACCTTTTAGCCATCATCAATCAAACATCAAGCTTTCATCTTTACTCATACGCCTTGTTAAATCAGAAATACTAAGTTAGAAAATCAGTCCATAACAGAGTATTACAAGGTATAGGCTAGCATAGCATTACATAAGATGAACACAGGTAGAATGAACTGGGAAGTTACTTCAATGACAAGCCTAGATACCCTTTAGCATGGTTTTCCTCTGAAAACAGGATATACTGGCAGCACAATTATCCATGTTTACTGACAACTAAATGATTATAAATTTTGAAATAATTTTCTTTAGGCCTCTCCCCAGCAATAATAGGAGATTAACAAGAGATTCAGTGGTCATAGCTTTATTACTTACCAGGTTTCCCTCCAGACAATACAGCACTTTCCACTGGTTCCAAACCAATCAGCTGAAGAATGAAGACAAAAAACATATGATAATTTTGATAAGGGTATGAAAGAGGAAGTAGAAAAAGGAGATAAATATTCACATACATCTGCATAGAACTTCATATGGCACACTTTCAGAAATTTGTCACATATCAATGCCAGAACTGACCTTAACATCTGGATTTTGTTCCTTAAGGTATTTTCCAGCACCTGTAATTGTGCCTCCAGTCCCTATTCCAGAGACAAATATATCAATTTTTCCACCTGTGCCTTTCCAAATTTCAGGTCCAGTTGTTTCATAATGAATCTACACAAAGAATAGAAGTGTCAGAGCAATGTTCCAATAAGTTATAAATCCAATGAAGAAATAACAAAATTGCACCAACAAGCATTACCTTTGGGTTGGCAGGGTTTTCAAACTGCTGTAGAATATATGAATTAGGAGTCTTGTCACGGATCTCCTCAGCCTTTTGTACAGCCCCTTTCATACCTTTTGCTGGATCAGTAAGGACAAGCTCAGCACCAAAGGCCCTGAGAATAGTCCTCCTCTCAAGACTCATTGATGCTGGCATCGTAATGATGAGCTTGTAACCTTTAGCTGCTGCAATGAAGGCTAATCCAATGCCAGTATTTCCACTGGTGGGCTCAATTAGGACACTCTAAACCATAGAGAAAAAAGAACACATCCATCAGCAATTCAGCACATCAAAAGAATTTTACAACAGTATGAACATAGCTTAGACCTTGCCATGTTAAGCTTATCCGCCTAAAATATCCCTAGCAATCTCTAAAAGGTGTAAATTTATCAACACATTCATCATGTAGAATTTCATTCATGCTAGTCACTACATCCTTAACATAAAATTCTATATTCAAAAATATTACTGAATACTAACCTCTCCAGGTGTAATTAGCCCGCTTTTTTCAGCATCAGTGACCATACTGAACCCAATCCTGCAAGAGCACAATAATTTGAAGATGTGTATAGTCAAACACATATAGCAAATGATACCCATGCCAGGATCTCACTCACCCCAACAAATAAAATAACTACACACTCAGAAAGACGAAAATAACCTGTCTTTGACACTAGAGCAAGGTTCCATTCCTTCCAACTTCACAGCAACACGAGCAACACAGCCATCGACCACAGTGTTGAGATACACCAATGGCGTTTTTCCAATCAACTACACAAGTCCCAAATTTAACACATTAAACGATATGATCAAATAAATAATGATATATTACCATGAGGGTACAAAAGGGTCAGGCTACTTACTTCAGTGACATCTTTAGCAATGAAGGCCTTCTCCTCAACCATTTTGGATTATATACTGCAATCAAACACAATCAACAAACTTCAACCATATTACCATACATCTTGGTAGTCAAACAGGTATTGCACTTAACCATAGATGAAATGAAAAAACAACCAATAAACTAATAGCTAATTGCAACATTATTATATCTAAGAGCATCACTTTTAAATCATACTTACTCCGTTTCTTTTACTTGCAACACTTCCCTAAAAAGGAAATGTCACAATACTTGCAACACACTATAAAAGGAAAGTTACTTTAGAGAAAAACTATACTATATCCCTTATTTAAAGCAAATGACCCACTAAATTACACTCCTAACAACCACTCATCCTATATTAAAGTTTATTATATCATGTAAACCCCACCTTTCTTAATTACCGCACTAAAGGGTGTGTTGCATCTAAAAGAAAACGGAGGAAGGTATTATTTACACTAAACTTTTTAATGCTAAAGAATGGAATTCATGCTATGGATAATATAGCTCTAACAGAGCATGGATATCTCTCGTGGCATCCTGGAAGATGCCTAAGCCTCATTCCCAAGCAAAATTTTGGGTCGGCTTCCTTAATCAAAAACCTATCTTTCGTGGTAACTCCCGAAAAACACCAAAGCTGCCCCCAAAGCCTCATTCCTAAAATACATTGGGCCAGCTGCCTATACCAATAATCTATCTATCATGGTATTCCCGGAAAATGTCATAGCCTCATTTCAAAATGAATTGGGCGTTTGGGTCAGCTGCCTGACTCAAGAATCTATCCTCTCCTTCTATTTGCTTCTATCTAGTTCAAGTGCTACATGTGTAGATGTGCTTGCAAACCCCCTTCTCAAACAAAACCACTGCAAATTTCTTACCAATGTCAATTATGTGTTGAATACTCCATTATAATTAGCTAAACAATTTTTCCAGAACAAATTTAATCATAGCAATTATACCCATGCAAAATCAAAAACCCTCAAACACCAAACTAAAAATAAGAAAAATGAAAAACAGAAGTCCCTAAATTACCCATCAATCAAATAAGCAAAAACACTCAAAAAATTAAATTTCTTCAGAATTCAAGCAATCAAGACCGAACAGAAATAGGCAAAATTATAAATTAAAAAACCCAGAAAATAAACAGAATTCTGAACAATTAAAATCGAACAAAAGGGCTGTAACAGAATTAATAGAGAATTATTTAACATACCCAGATGAAGAAATGAAAAATAACAGTAGAAAGCAATGAATTTTAAGTCAAAGGGAGAAGATGTTCACAAACCTTAAAATTGAGATAGAAATCTGGGGAAGAATTGATAGTGATTGCAGAGGAAAGAGGTGATTAAATAATCCAAGAAAATCGTTTGTTTGATTTTATGATTAATTGTTTTACATGCACGATTTATAGACTTTACTAAAATAAAAATATAGAATTATACTTCGTATGTAGAATATCATTTCACATGTGGATATGGGTTGGCATAATATGCCCTCTTTTCCACAATGTTGTCCTAATTCATGATTGATCCATCTGTCATTCAAATTCAAGGTTTCTCTATTTTCTATTTTTATTTTCATTTTCATCAAAATACAATCCTTCCATTTATGAAGAAAACCCAAAAAATAAAAAATAAAAAATAAAAAATAAATAAAAAATAGAATTATTCCATTTTAAAAAATAGTTCTTTCCTTAATAGGTTGGCATGTATATCAAATTGTCAATGAACATTTTTAGGAGTTAAGTCTAAAATAGGTGATTCAATTCTTGCAAAATATGGGAAAAGGGGACTCAATTTATTTAATAGATGAAAAGGGGACTGGGCTAGAACGGGCTTGGGTTATCGGTGGGTTTTAATTGATTAAGGGGAAAGAATTGAGTCCCCTTGGTTAAACAATTGAGTCCCTTTGGTTAACCATTTTTTTTTTTTTTTTTTTTTTTTTTTGAAAAGAATTGAGTCCCTAATTTTTTTTTATTTTAATACAGTCCATAATTTTTTTTTAAAATTTTTCTTTTTAATTTCAGGGCTCTGCAAGCCTTCATTGAAACTACTGATGTGTGCTTCTACTACAAATGAAAGACAAATAAGCTACAGACCATGAAGATGAAGAACGTGCTTTGGTTTTTTTTTTTTTTTTTTTTGTTAAGAAATTATTATTGAAAAGATTATTTTTTTGGATAACAAATTAAAAAAAAAAAACAAAGCTTTTGTTGTTGCACTCTCTTAATATCAAACGATTATACTTCAGATCATATAATGCTGCTGTCTCAGGTGGACATGTGTGCAGCGAGGGGAGTGCTATCTCATAATGGAAGAACTCCTACTGATCTAGTTCTTGAAGATATTGATATTTTGAATGGTGGCTTTGATGCCTTTTCTTGTAGCCACGAGAAGAGAGAGGGGAATGTTGTTGGCCAGGCTAGTTCCTATGGGTGGGGTTGAACAATTGTTTCTGAGTTCTTTTCCGCATAGTGTATCCACTATTGCGGACCTAGATGAGATGTAATTTAAGTCCTTGATTAATATTAAGCTTCACGTTTCTTTCAAAAAAAAAAAAAGGGAAAGAAAAGCAAGAATGATTAATGAAGGTATTAAATTCATTTGGTTTAATCAACACAATAATGAGGGACTTAATTCTTCTTGGGTTAAATGTGAGTTAAGTCACCTAAAAACACCCCTTTAACTGGAAACTAGGTTAGCTCTTGTGCAATGCACGGTGATCTACAGTTATATATAATTATAGATTATTGATTTATAAGTATTTTATTATAAATTAGTCGAGAAATAATAAAAGTATGTGATATATCGATTTTTTAATTGTAGCTTCTAATACACAATTGAAACAAAAGTAGGCAAAAAATCAAAGCTATGTATTTTCTTGCTATAAAGTAGGTCACAAATTACTGCGAGTATGATTTTTGGTTTATATTTTAGAAAGATTTGTGAAATCTTTTTATTGTAAATATTATAAGTACTACTTATTAATATGGAATATGTATATAAAATAATGTTATTTTTGTAAATAATTTGATTTACTTAATCAATATTTTTTTTTAAAAAAAATAACTAAAAACACACCAGGAGATGACACGTGTCATTGCTGGTGTGTCTTTTAAGATATATATATATATATATATATATATATAATAGTTATAGTTATTATTGATTGATTACTGATGATTTAACCTCAGTCCCCTTTTCCTCTATAAAATAAATTGAGTCCCCTTTCCCCATACTTTGCAACAATTGAGTCCCATGTTTTATACTATAACTCACATTTTTAACGTTAATATGATTAGATAAGATTTTATATGATAATATTTTTGCTTTAAGAGATTCAATTTAATAATTAAAAACTTTTGTATACACCCGATTTACACTAATATTAATGTACATCGAGTAGTATAAAGGTAACTTTTAGCTAATTTTAAGGTAACTTTTAGCCTTTTTTTGGGTAACTTTAAATCGGCGCCATTTCACTAATTTGTCACCAGTTTTTCGCCTAAGTTTTGCCAACGATTTTTAATAACTGGTGCTAATGACTTGGTGCCAAAATGAATTTTTCTACTAGTGCAAAGTTATTTTTTCAGTCCAATTATATGAATCTTTATATTGAAAATTTCCAAAATTAAGGTATGGGCATAATGAATACATATTTCGATTAAGAATCTCATAATAATGTCATGCTCAATTTCTGTAACTCATAATTTTTCTTACTCAAATGAATATTATGTAGTCATGTTTGCAATTCTTATGAGCTTTTTATACAAATTATAATAGTCATGCAAACATTTACCCTTTCAATCATACAAATTCACATTCACTTCTAGGAGTAATTTAATCTAGTTGCCTATTAACACTCATATAGAGTTTAGTATCTTAAATATCCATCCAAAACATAATATATATACTACTGAAAACATTTTATATATTTTTTAATTGACATTGTGTTTATAGAATCACATTAATATTGTGAATGGTAGATTATATATTTAAGCAACATACTTTAGAAACTAATAGAAATTTCTAGGTCATATATGTATCTTCATATTATTCTTGAAGATTTGTAAATTTTATCATCTTACAACCAAGATAATTAAGTAGTTCTTTCCAATAATATCATAGGGTCACAAAATCAAGTTTTGCAAGATTCAATATGATATCATTCACTATACAAAGCAATAGTGCAAGTTAAGCATAATATTTATACAGAATAATAATCTACACGAAGAGGTTACTAGCAATATATATTATATAGTTTTAGTCTTTTAGATAATCATGTATCACGCGTATTGTAAGGGAAAGAAAAAGTAACTTTAATCAAAGATAAAATATAGAATGAATTCTAATTTAATGAAATTGATGTCAAAATAAAATGGACTAAATGGTACAATATATAATGCAACAACATGTTACTATAAGGCTTATTGTGTGATGCCAAATTACTGATAAAACAGGTTATATAAAAATAAAATCCATTTTGGAGATACCGAAGTACGTAAGAGGATAACACTGCAATAATCACCCTATTATTCAAACAATTTAACACTAATAAATCAAGATTAAAATTAAGCATTGATAGAATTAGTTCATAACTTTAACACATTCTTTTAGACTATCCTGAAACTAACAGAATTAAATCAAGCAAAGTTTTTTTTTTTTTTTTTAGAAATTAAATATAGATGGCCACTTGGAAACACATATATATGAACAATCTGTGAGATTTTCATAGGAGTAAAATACAATGTACTGTTCAACTTCTTCAAAGAGTCAATTGGGTGCTTGTAGCAAGATAAAATAAGGAAGATACAATATAATCTATACTTGTAGCACATTTCAAATCAGTTACATTAGTGTTAGATTTCGGGAAAACTCCTCAATCTGGAGTGTGTACCATTGATCATAATATATAGAGTTTACAATGCTAGGCCTAATTACATTAGGAATCCTAGTTACGATAAACATACAAAATATACATTTGATATATCCTAATCTGCGACAAATATTATCCTAAATATAATATCTATCAATTAGCATTAAAATAAGGAAGATACAATATAATGCTATCACTGCTCCTCCCTCTCTTTCCACCTCCTCTCACAATTTTAATTGGATGAAAATATGGCACATTGACATCCCATTCAAATATAAGATGTTAATTTGGAATCTTGTTCATTCTATACTACCAGTTGGAACCCGTCTCAAGACCAAAATTCCAAATTTTAACCCGATCTACGGTCGATGTGATGGGGCTGATGAAGATCATCTCCATCTATTCAGAGATTGCCCTTCTTCCTCGAGCCTTTGGAATATGATCTTTGCTAAAATCAGAGTTGCTAAAACTATTGACTTATATCAATTCCAAAATAATAATTGGTGGGGATTGGGTTTTCTTTAATCTCAATCAGAAAATGCAATGGAAAATTATTTTTGCAATTGGTATTTGGCATTTGTGGAATTACAGGAACAAGGCGGTTTTCGACAAATCCATGACAAGAATTCAACTCTTGTTTGCAAAATTCAGTAATGATCTTTACTGCAATAACTCTGTTTTTCAGACTAGGAATGGTGTTCCTATCATGAATAGCGACCAGGTTGATTGGAAGCTTCCGCAGATGGGCTATAAAAAATTGAATACAGATGGGAGCTGGAAGGGAGAGAACAAAGCTGGTGGAGGAGGAGTGATCAGGAATGATGATGGTTCTTGGTTAGTGGGATTTACTTTGAAGCTTCGAGCAGTCAGTCCAGAAGCAGCAGAGCTTATCACTATCAGAGAGGGACTCATTGCAGCAAAGAAGTTCAACCTCCATCACTTAGAAGTCGAAACGGATGCTGAAGCTTTACAGAAAATGCTTGTGAACGCTGAAGACTACTTACACCATGAGCTGGGGATGATTATTCAAGACATCAAGAAGATGCTAGATGAAGATTGGATTTTTGTCTTCCACCACGCGAAGAGAGCAGCAAATGCAGTGGCCCATGGACTAGCTAAAATGGGAGCACAAATGACTGAAGATGATTTGAAGTATTACTACTACCCACCGAAACCTGTTGCTGATGTTTTTGCAAGAGACCCTAAGCGAAACTGATCTTCTCATCAAGCTTCTGGCAATACGCTTGATGATGCTGTCACTACTACTGCTTTTATCACTAGTACCTTAAGTTATTTTATACTTTTGCTGTATGGGAATGCTGGGATATCCCCCCTTAGCATTGCCACTCTATGTTTATTTTCCTGCTACTATGTACTCAAGACTATGTCTCTGTTTAATGGCCCTTAGGCCTTATCTATAATATTTTCTTTGGTGTGTGTTAAAAAAAAAACATTAGCATTAAAATCAAAGCAAATGTACAACACTCTAATCGAATGACGAAAAACCAAACATCACAGAGTAATATCTTATACCATAAATACGAAGTAATAAGGTAACAATATAATGACAATAAAAAAATTTGTGCTATAAAATCCGAGTTCGATTGATTAATAATATTTTGTGCTATATATTTATATAGGGTAATGCTATATGCATATAAGCATTTAATATACTTCCTTTTTTAGTATTAAGTTGGGAATTTATTTATGATGAGTCCTTTCAAAGTAATCGATTATTTGGCTTTGGAATGTTTAAGGTGCAGGGTAAGTTATAACCATTTGACTTGGCAGCAATTAAATTTCACTGCTGGAACTCTATGGTCCTGTTCTTTTGGACTTGTTTCAGTTCAGATCAGTTGAGAGTTAGCTCGAGTGGTTAGAGCTTCCTCCTGATTCAAGGTGATTCTGAGATCGATTCTCATCACCTGGCCCTTGTGGCTCTCAAAAAAAAAAGTTGGGAATTTATCGACAATTCACGAGTAAATCGGTGTAATCAATTCTTTCCATTTTGGCTTTTTATATGCAGCCTTTAGGGCTGCGTATATATTTTTCTATATTTATATATACACATCTCGTATAAATTAAGGTGGTATTATGATTAATAGCAAAAAGAAAGACGGAATGTACGGTATGGTCAAATGGTTTCATAAGCAAAATGAAAAAAAATTAATAATATTGACTATACAAATTAGTACTAACACGACACACAATAATAGTTGAATAATGGGGATCTTAGCTCGACAAAACATCGAGATAGCATAATCCACAAAGTCTATCAAAATTATAAAGTCTTTTGTGACCTTTCTTGAAATGCTCCAAACATTTACTATGAAACTTCATGAGTCAACTTTATAGCATCTAATGGATTATTGATAATGCAAGAATTCCTTGATGCTTAAATCATTCATCAATAATATAATACTACAAAAAGACTTGAGTGAACATGATCCACAATAATATTATTGTGTACCCGAGATTTATACACACGCAATTGACATTATATTCAACATAGTGACCCTTATTTTGAACATAGTAACCTTATTTTCAAGGTAGTAATCTATATTAGAACTTGTATAACGTTTAATGTTATTGTGAATTTAAAGTACGACGTTATGACGCTAATTTTAACATAGTAACATTTATTATTCATATTGATCGGTATATAAAGTATTTTATCACTATATATTATTAAATGACTTTTATTTCAATATAGTGACCTTTTTTATTATTATGGAAACCTTTTTTTATATTAATAAAACAACTATGGTTTCTCTAATATTAGTGGTCCACAATAAAGTAGTGTGAATCCGGTCCATTTAAGAATTTGTATATAACCCTAATATTCTATATATTTTCTTTAATTTGTTTAATTGATTATCATATTACATGTAAATAATTTGCTCAATATAGATTAACCAAAAGCTTAATGAAAGCATAAATTCATCAAATTCGACACAAACCTAGCTGATTTAATTTGCCAAAATTTAAAATCAAACAGGAAGTTACATTCGGAATTGATTCAAGAACAATAAAATAAAACAAAATAATCTAACATGTAATTATATCGGAAATTACGGCTTAATGATAGATGCATGCTTTGTACTATGTAATTGCAACTTAAGCAAAATAAACGTAATGTGCTATTGATTTCTTTTGTTTGTTTGCACAGTCGGCTTGTTCAATTAGCTAGATTTGGTGCTGATAACGTGTCATAAAATAAGAAGAAACATAGAGATTGAGATAATAAAATGTTAATAATAGTTGAGGGTGTTAATGTCTTCG
The DNA here is from genome assembly GCF_948465745.1 of Chenopodium album. Classification (NCBI taxonomy): domain Eukaryota; kingdom Viridiplantae; phylum Streptophyta; class Magnoliopsida; order Caryophyllales; family Amaranthaceae; genus Chenopodium; species Chenopodium album. Next base: position 9,416,766 of record NC_137855.1, read on the forward strand.
GCTCTTCGCATAAGCACGCTATTATTAACAAGTCTAATGTGACAAAAAGTTTCTAAGTCGTCGAATTCTTAATAATATAATCCAATGGGGTATGAAAGGCGGGCACCAAACCCATTTACTAGTACTTAATTTAAACTATAGGTTATACAACTACACAAGGGGTTGCATATACTGATATATATATACATATCTTTGCTTCTTCTCATCACATCACACAATATTTACTAGTACTAATTTGTAAGATAAGCAATTAAATTAAAATGGAAAGTGTTCAAGAGATTAGGAATTCTCAAAGGGCAGTTGGTCCTGCTTGCATTTTGGGTATTGGATTTGCTAATCCTCCAAACTATATCTATCAAAAAGACTATCCTGATTATTACTTTAAGGTTACCAACAGTGAACACAAAGTTGAGTTAAAGGAAAAATTCAAGCGTATTTGTAAGTTTTCTATGTTATTTTGCCTTACTTTTGTTACAAGATGCTTTATTGTTTAACGGTCTATGTATAATACTCCCTCCGTGTTTTTTTAAGTGCTACAGTTTGACCGACACATAGTTTTAGGCAATGTAATTGATTTAAATAAAATAAGAGGTTAGTGGGGTAGTTGAAGTATTAAAAAATTGTATGTAAAAGAAAGATAGTGGGGTTAATAGTTTATTGAAAAGTAATGAATGTGAGAGGAAAGATATAATAAAAAAGTAGTGGTGGGTTTGGGTGAAGATCATGAGAGGAGAGAGATATAATATTTTTAATGTAGCTTTTTGCCATAAAAGGAAGTGTAAATACAGCCAAAAATGAAAAGTGTAACACTTAAAAAAAACATGGAGGGAAACTAGAAAATAGGCAATTTTTCTGTCGGAAACTGTTGTCGTAAAAGTGTTTGTCGGAAAAACGCCCTTTTCTGAAAACACTTTCCCGAAGAAATTTCCGACGTCGGAAGGGATTTCACCACCTTAACCCACCCCACCTAACCGTAACCCACCAAAACCAGACCCACATCTACAACCCTAACCCTAACCCTAACAAATCTGGTTGAACTACCCCTATCCTAAAAAAACCACCCACCACCCACCGGAAACAACCACCGCCGCCGTCGAAAACCACAGTCACAACCCAAAAATTAACCAAAAAAAAATAAAACAAGAAAACATACCTTTCAGTGGCGGATTGAGAGGTATTTAGTGGGGTCCCTTGACCCCATTTGAATATTAAAAAAAAAATTCTTATTAAATTATATATATATATATATATATAAATTAATTACTCCGTATATTTTTAACCGAATGACCCCATAAAAATTTATCAAATGCACTTTGACCCCGTTAAATATTATTCTGGATCCGCCACTGATACCTTTACAACAGAAGCTTTGAATTATTTAACCTCGAATTTGGTTTAATCCGGCCAAATTCGACCATAAAACCTCTACACCGAGGGATTTCAAGGTCGAATTTGACCGTAAAAACCATGAATTAGATCGTAAAAAACGCATAGAAAGGCGTGAGAAAAACAAAAAAACAGAGCAACGGAAGAAGAGAAGACAGAAATAGAAGAGTAGAGGCGTGAGAAAGAGAGAAGTGAGGAAGAGGTGAAGAGAGAAATATAAGAGGATTTTTTTTTTTATTTATTTTTTTTAAGAGAGTAAAGCTAAGAGTGGCAAAGTGACGTGGCGTGAAATTTAAAATCAACAAAACGGTTTTTTTTTTTTTTTAATAATATACTATATTTAGTTTGAAATTTCCGACGGATTTAAAGGCGGAACTTAAATTTACGACGGACTAATTGCATACTTCCTCAGTTTTTTTTGTACTCCTGTCGTCCCTATTTGATAGTCGCTTATTTCATTTTTGATGCCCTAAAATGTTAGTCACATTTATTTTTTTCATGTACCATTAATATTAATATTTTTTTACCAAAATTCTCTCTAATTTGCAAAAATATTTGTGCCAATAATTTAACTTTCCCATGTACTTTAATTTTTTTTCTCTGTCTACTTTTTTGCATACCCAATGTAAATTTATTTTTTCAATGTACTTTTGCTACTTCTTATTCATGTTTATTAATTCTCATGAAAATTGCCCAAAAGTAACTACAGTATCAAATAGGGACGGAGGTAGTAGTTGCAACACTTATCTTTTCACGCTTGCCGATGCATGTTTAATCATTAATTTCTTTGATTACCAATAAGTAAAAATTATAAAATTTAGATATTAAAACTGTATAAATCGAGATGAATCTAACAACATCCCACATGACTATATTTTTACTTATGTATAAATCGTCAAAGCTAGTCAAAGTGAAACACGTAAATAGTGTAAAAGTCAAATAGTTGCAACTATAAAAAAAACGGAGGAAGTATGTATATTCTAACGGAAATTTCCGATAGAATATAAAGTCATCGGAAATTTCAAATTTTTTGCGTCCGTCGAAAGTAGGTTGTTTTCTAGTAGTGGTGTAACATAGTAACTATCTAACATATCCTCTTTTGTTAATCTACTTTCGTATCACTACTAATGTATATTATTTAATTTATATGTGAGAAAACAACAATCAAAAAGCGACACTTTTTCTTGAATGAGGAGATTCTCAAGGCAAATCCAAGCATGGTAACCTATGGAGAACCATCTCACGATGCTCGACGTGAAATGACAATTGACTATGTACCAAAATTGGGTGTGGAGGCAGCTGAAAAGGCACTCAAAGAATGGGGTCAATCTAAGTCGAAGATAACACATCTCATTGTTTACACCACATTGGCTATGTCAATGCCTGGCACAGACTATGAGGTTGCTAAGCTCCTTGAACTCAAACCGTCTGTTCACAGAATGGTTCTTTACTTGGTTGGTTGTCATGCTGGTCCCCACATTTTGAAACATGCCAAGGACATTGTTGAAAACAATAAGGGAGCTCGTGTTCTTGTGGTGTGCTCAGAGATCACTACAGTCAATTTCCATGGTCCCTCGGAAAATCATATTGACTCATTAGTCGGACAAGCTTTATTTGGTGATGGAGCTGCAGCTGTAGTTATGGGTGCAGATCCCGATATGTCCGTTGAAAGACCACTCTTTCAACTCATCCATGCCATACAAGATACCGTGCTTGATACCACTGGTCCAGCATCTGAGATCATTGAAATGGGACAAACTTTCCATCTTCGAAGGGACCTTCCTTTGTTTGTCTCCAAGAATGTTGAGGAATGTCTTGTTAGAGCTTTTAAACCAATAGGAATCACTGATTGGAACTCAACAAGGGTATTGGGTTAAACAAGTAAGAGGCCCATTAATAGGCCTCATGAGATTATGACATACCATGTAGAGTGTTGGGCTAGAGTAGTGTGTTTAGGATAAGGGTTTTGGGCTTTTGACATGGGCTCTTATTTAGAGATGTGATCTATAAATAAGATCCCTGCCTAGGGTTGCATGTAAGAAGTAACAATCAACATACAGTAGATTTTGAAAGAAGCAACCAAGTCCCAAAACCCAAAACACTCTCCTCACTCACGGCCCTCCCCTCTCCCTCACGTCCATACGTGCGGTGCCCCTCATGGTGGCTCGTGGTGTTCGTCGTGGTGATTCATGGTTAGCTCATGTCTCTCTTCTCCATTGAAGGTTGATTGAAGCGTTCAGTCACGACTAACTAGCATTAGTGGAGGTTTTACTTGTGCCCGTGGACCAAGTAGAGGAATCACGCTTGGAGTTCTTTATCTCCCTTTGTTCTTGCTTGATCGCACGTGGAATCACGCTTCAAAGGTACAATTATTTGTTCTTTATATGTTATGCATTAGATCATGGGATTAGGTACTGTATGAATATGATTCATGTTTATTTCCGCTGCGTAGTACCTATAAACTCCTGCAAGGTAAAAAGTGCGAAAATGGTAAAAGTGGATCTTCTCAGAATCCGAGACTAGGTGTTTTCTCTGATGAGAGAGAATTGATTGAGTGTAATAAATGAATATGTCCCCAAATTAAGGTAAATCTCCATATTTATACGGTCATTTAGACTGGCGGGCTGCGCCGCTTTGCGATCTCGGGAATTGGACCCTAAAGGCCGTCATTTTCCTCTGATGATTGAGAGTGCCATGTGTCAGCTAGGATTGTTTTGTTTAGAGCCTCTCCTAGGGTGACACGTTTTACCTTCTAATTGGGCCACATGTCCGAGGTACTTTTATTAAAAAAATTGTATTTCACTAAATTGATTTCAATCCAAAAAATAGGACATAAAAATCCATACTACAACCAAATAGTACTGAAAAATTCAATCTTACAAGTCGAAGGTACTACAAATAATATGTTACAAACAAATGGTAATATAAAAACTAGGAAAAATTGATTCTAATAATCCCACCTTTGGCCGTTTCGCCAATAATAATCCCACCTATCGATTATTAATTATATAATAATCCCACCTTGGGGGTCATCTTCTTATAATGGTCCCTAACCTAGTAGTAAGCGGTATAATGGGTGAACATGCCACGTGGTACTTCATGATTCGTTAAAATTAAAAACATATTTTACTTTTTATAAAAAAAAAAATTTGAACAAAAAAAAAAAAAAAACTGTGTTATTTTCTTCCCCTATCTCTATTTCCGTTTTCCCTTCCCCTCCATTGATTCCAACTACCCAAAAGGCCAGACCAGTCACCTGCCCACCTCCTACACGAATCTACCTCCTCTATGAAACAGACAACCTCACCCACGGCCAACCACCCCTACCTAATGACCAGCCATCCCCATCCACGAAAACCCCACCCACGGCTGGCTAGTCCCACCCACATACCAGCCGCCCTACCCACAAAAAACCCCACCTAAGGTCGACCACCCCCAACCACACCCTACCACGACCGACAACACCCTATATATGAAACCCCTACACTCGAAACCCTCACCTAAAAAAATTGTCCTTTCCGCTCCCGCAAACCACCAACCTTACACATCCCCCAATTTCCCCTGTTGTTGCTATTTTTACCTTATGGTAGGAAGAGAAAGAAAGTGAGGTGGGAATTAGGAAAGTCATGGAAAGGGAAAAGGAGGAGAGAGAATGGGTTGACTTGTGATGGAGGTTGACTTGGATGAGGGAGAATAGGAAAAAAAAAAAAAAACAGACTTACCCATTTTTCAAGTTACCAATCATAAGGGACCAATAAGTGAAGATGGGCCCCAAAGGTGAGATTATCAAATAATAATTGATAGGTGGGATTATTATCAGCGAACCGATTAAAGGTGGGATTATTAAAATCAACTAACTATTATATTAAATTAACTATATTATATTTTACTTAATTGATACCTTGTGTGGGAAAATATTAAAATTGGTTGCATAATATAGGTGTAACACCCCGATTTACTAACAAATACTAGGAATAAATAAGAATTAAAGGAAAAATAAACAACCTTTAAATAATATTTCGGAAACATACATCTAAATCGGAGGTATCATCGCCACACTCAACAACCTGTCAAGTGTTAAGGCTTACAGAACCCAACAATATAACCCAATAAATCTAAGTTAGCTATTTATACAACTTTACAAACTCGTTATAGCATACTAATCAAATCACTTGAACACTTTTAGCTACGATCACTTGATTAACCTGCTTAGACAAACTTAACTGCTCACTATTAAGGACAAATTCCAAAATAGATCGTCGCAAGACTACCATAAGAAAAAGGCATGACCGCAAACACAAATAGCACAACAAAACAAACAACACACACGTCAAGAAAAAGCTGAGTAATCACCATATATCATAATCCAAATAATAATAGAATAATTAACATTACTAGCTCACTTAAATAATGTAGTTCAAAACTACATCACACATATATACCACAAAGTAAAATAACTCCATACTCTGAAAATAACCTTTGTCAAACTCAACCTCGAATAATAATACAGAACTTTACTCATTTAACTCATCTAACCAACAAGTGTGTCATGCTCTTTGTTCTATACCTAACCTTGAACATGCATGGGTAATTCGATTAACAAACCAACAGATATAAAAACTTGAATACTCTCAATAACCAGAAAACACCTTAAACCAGACCACATACGGGCCAAATCCCACTGTGTAAGGGACCATAAAAAAATATAAATAATCGATTGTATCTCATTCTTAACTCATGATTATCATCTTCTTACCAACATGCCAAGGACTAAGGTCTATAACGCCGAGCCTCGAACCAAGAGTAAAATATAATTTTCAACCTTTTGATCTCATACATCGATCAAATAATCATTCACAAACTAATAGATAATATCTCAATAATGGCACATGTTCCCAAATATTATAACAATTCGAACTCAATTCAATCATAATATATCTCAACTCTCACAGGGCAATAAAACTAATACCCAAATCTAAATAACTCACAACTCAAAGATAATACTCTGCATTAATAACTCTAAAATCTCAATATAACAATACTCCCTAGAGTAACAACATTAAAACCCTAGCATAATAAAAACATAATCAATCAACATAACACAATAAAACAATACAACAATTAAATCATATATCACCATAAATATATATCTACGAACAAGATCATATGAATAACAAATCATAAAATTTACACATAATAATACAGAGTACAATCAATAAACAATTTATAACCAAACGACTCCAATGAATTAATACAATCACATCATAATCAAGCAACTTTAAATAATCAATAGTGTGATTATGTAATCCCCCACATTTTAATTTAATTACAATTTAATTATATGTTATTCTTGTAATTATATTTATGGTAATTTTATTAAATAAATTATTTTATGGAAGTTTTTAAAATAAAGTAGTGTTTTTTTTTATTATTGATAATCCTAGTTTATTTAGGAATACCAATCCTAATTTAATTAGGAAATTAAAAAGCCCAAAATAAAAACCCTTATACCCCTCCTCCCTCAAATCTCACGTACAAAAAAAAAAAAAAGAAAAACACTCTCCTTCTTCCTACTGCTTTCACGAAGAGAAGAGAAAAAAAAAAAAAAAAAAACTTACCTGCTGCTACAGTGCTGCCGCCAGCAGCACCACCGAGCTGCCACCCCTGCCGCCAGCAGCCACCGCCGCGCCTCCAGCCGAGCCACCAGCAACAACAGTTTGCCCTTCCTCCTTTCTCCTTCCCTTATTTCTCCTTCTCTTATTCTTGTTATTTTTAATTAAAGTTTTGATCTTTATTAAATTTTGTTTATGAATTCTTATTATTATGGTTTGATTTTATACTTGGGTTATTAAAGTTTATAAATTTATGAGTTTCATCATGTTTAATTTATTTAATAAATTTTCAGATTTGGTTTAATTATAAATTTAGGGTTTAAATGTTGATTTTTCATGGTTTTAGGGTTTAAAACGTACTAATTAAGTTATCTAACTATATTATATGTAAATTATGTTTAAGTTCAATTATTTTGATTATTAATAAATTTTCAGATTTTGTATCTTCTATTTTGAAGCCTCTAATTGCGTTGAATTAATGTATTTTTGGGTTTTTAACACTCTAAATTGCTATATGATGGCTTTTTCAAATAATTATGCTTATGGGATTATTTTATATGCTTAAACCAAATTTTCAGATTTATTTTACCACTTTAAAGTTGCTGTAATTTATTATTAAACACTATATTTTCATGATTTTAACACCTAAACTTGTAGTTGGGATGTTGTACTATTAGTTTTGGCTAATTGGATTAATTTAAGGACTTTATTTTAATGGTTTGAGAGGTTTTTAAATAATTTAGTATTGCTGTAATTTTAATTGCTTTGGTATTGATTTATTCCTTATTATTTGGTTTAGGAGAGGACTTTGTAGAAGGTGATTTCTAGTCTTTAAAGTGGCCAATCGAATTGTTTACTCAAGGTACGTACAAGTTACAAAACCTTGCTTTTAGGTGCATGTTTAAGGATGGATCGAGAACTTAGTACCATGTCTAGGGATGACTGGGTTAAATTGTTTGGTTATACATTGTGAATTTCATTTGATGTGCATTATTTATTATTGCAACTATTGGTTATGTACTAATTATGCAAGGTGTGCTTAGAGGCAAAGGTATGTGATTGGTGAAATGATTCAATTATTACTCATTCATGATTTAATGAAATAGGATGAGTAAAGGAATGGTTCATGTCTTATAAGACAAGGTTAAGAGTTTGGGGTGCCTTATGCACTCAAGGTGTTTATACACCGAGGTAGTAAAGGAATAAATAATAAATGTTGCTTGCCACTAATAAATCAAGAATTGAAATTGAAAAGTTGTTTTACTTGATTGAATTGATATTGGATTGATTGAATTGTTATGCATGTGAGTCATCACCAAGTCTAAACCTGTAAATCACGTAAAGTGCAAGATGGATGAGCAACAAAACTCTGGATTGGTGCACTTCTGGAGTAATGACAATCAGGGGTTGGGGTACATGGGGTATTAGCCGTGTACTTTTCTCGAGGCCGTCTGATCTACGAGTCTCTTATTTCAAATACTTTTTTATAAAACTAGGAGTTAGGTGAGATCTCATACTAACTACGGTCACGGAGTCGCGCCCGTGGTCGTTGGATGTTTATTGATGTTTCCGAAAGGAGGCATGGGGTTTTTCTTTATTGATGTTCCAAATGGGACATGGGTTGGACAACCTTGTCTATTGCTAAATCCAATGAATAAATTGAAATGAGTTAGCTACTATTAGCTAGTGGAGTCTTAATAAATTAAATAATCGAGTCGTGTGTTGAGTTTGTGATTTAATGATGCGTATGATTGATTATTAGTAGCATGTTAAGTACTTCCTTATTTTACTTTGCAGCTTGTATGTACTCAGCTTTGCTGATTGCGTACTTTTGTGTGTGTGTCCTTCTTTGGTCATGGCCTTCGCCTTCAAATGACCCTGTGACGATCCAATTTTTACACTTGTAATATTGGGGAGCAGAATAACCACATGTTCTCTCACATGCAGCATTCATCAGGGTTGTGGGATCTTGAGTAGAGAGTTGATTGCTTATTTTCGCGTCTCTTGGTTTAAGTTTGTTTTAACACTGAATTTTAATTACTTACTTTTACTTTTGGGTTTTGAATAAGGGCCTTAAAGGTTCCAACTTGTAATACTTATTTTGATTTAAATACTTTGTTTTGAGGTTTATTTAAAACTGTTTTGGTTTTCCGCTGCTAACTTCTGAGATAGCCTTAACGTTTGAACACGTGGCGGTAGCACACCAGTAATTCTCTTGGATTTGTTCAGGTTATTTACAGGTTTCTCACAGGTTTTTAAGAGAGAATTATTGGGGTGTTACAGATTACATATAATAAACAATCAAATTATAAACAAAAAACTCCAAAAGATTAATAGTGTGATTACATAAAATAAATAATACAATCGAATTATAAACAAACAACTCCAAAAGATTGATAGTGTGATTACCTTTCGACAAATTACAATTGAACTACGACATTCAAAGCAATTATGCAAGACATGAATCGACCGACCTAGTTCAATCCACAACCTTCACAAAATTAAATTAAACAAACATATCGTGGAGCTTCTTTATAAATCAATGAATAAGCTAATGGAAATTGCTGGAAAATGAAATAAATAATTTCAAGAAGAATCAATTTAGGGCTTGGTTGATGATTTTCACCCACAAGAACAGTTAAACGGCTTCGGCTGGTGTATTTTTTTTAATAAAAATGATATTAGAATAATTAAAGAGGATATTAGGGTTTTACATAGTTTATATACAAATTAAAAACAAATATCCCTCAAAAAAAAAAAAAACAAATAAGTGGAGTCCATATAAATTAAAATATGTTATCAAATACTCCCTCCGTCCCAAAAAGAACGACCCATTTGGGTTGATTACGCGGGTATTAAGGAAGTTAAGTAAAAGAAGTAAAAGTATATTGGAAAGATATATTTACATGGGGTTTGTAAAAAAATAAAGAGAGAAAGTAATAAAATAACATGGAAAATCAAATTTTTATATGGGGAAGCTAATTTTGCACAAATATTGTAGCAAATTGGTGGGTGTTTTAATGCAAATGGGTCATTCTTTTTGGGACAAAGTTTTGGCCAAATGGGTCGTTCTTTTTGGGACGGAGGGAGTAATATTTTGTAATATAGAAAATATGAAATAAAATCTGATTTTAATATAATATAAGATACAACTTATACGGGTATTACTATATACCCTCCTTAAAACAACCCTAAAACTTAAAATACTACCTCCGTTAACTTTTAGTTGCAACTTTGGAATATTTTATATCTCACAAATAATACCCCAAAGTTACAACTAAAAGTTAACGGAGGTAGTAGAAAAATTTAGGGTATTACAATAGGATATAAATAGAAACAAAATTTATTAAAAAATTATACTAAAGAAAGTCAGATAACATAAGAGACAGATTATTAAATATAGCCGGTCTTTAATGAAAAAAAGAAACGCAATAATCATAATAGCAGCATCAAAGTGACCGGCTATCTTTGATATTTTTAAAAAAACATTAACGGTCTAACGCAACGCAAAGCTCTTGTAGTAATAGCAACATGAAAGAGACCGTCTATCTGTAATAAGCGATCTCTTTGACTTTTTTTTTTAAAAAACAAACGTCAATTTTTTTTTTATTGGTGAGTCACGTGCACCTCTATGCATATGAATAGATCTGCCCCTGTCACAATCAAGAGGAAGTGGAATAAAACCACTAGTGACACTTAGGGGTGGGGATTCCATTACCCTTTTCCTCCATTTAAAGTTCTAAGCCCATTAATCCAGGAAAGGAGGACATGTGAGAGGTTCTGGGTATTTAAGTTGGGTACGGGCCAGGTCAAATCAAGATCAAGTTATGTCGGGTCAAACTAACCTTAGTTCAGGTTCAGTTTCAGCATCTGGTTCTGGTCGATTCAATTTAAATTTAGGTTATTACGGGTCATTCACCCTTTTCAGTTGTTGGTCAAGTTCGATTGAAGTCAAATTCAGGTCGGTATCAATTTCAGGTTCGGATTGTGTTAAGTCGGGATTGGGCGGGGTTAATAGATGATACATTCGGGTCCAGGTTAGGGTTGGGTCGGATATATTTTTGGTCAGATAATCTTAAAGTTGGATCATTCTTGGTTTTGGTTCAAGTTCAATCGAATAAATATCGATGTGGTCAAGTTGAACCTATATATTTATACTTTCCATTATTTGATCAAGCATTATCAATATTTTATTAAACCTATATATGAAGTAATAGAGAACAAAAGGTATATAAGCTGAACCTAATATGTTGTTAAGGATTAAGGGTTTACAGAATTGTACGAGTATGTAAGCTGAACAATTGAACAAAAGGTATATAAAATTTTATTCAACCTTCCATGAATCGGGTCAATAACAGGTTGTGTTGGATTTTAATCATTTTCAGGTTCTAATTGGGTCTGGTACTAGTCCGGGTTTGGATTATTATTGTCAGGTGAGATTAAATCAGTTGACGGTTACTATCAAGTCGGGTGCAAGTTCGGGTTAAGGTAGTTAAGTAGTGGATCAAATCGATTGTCGATTAACATCAAGTCGGGTTTAGATCGGGTTACAGGGCACTAGTTTCACCCCATTGTTCAGGTACAGGTCGGGTTTAGATCATTGCCGATTCAGGTCGGATTCTCGGGTTGAATCAGTTTTTGACAACTCTAGTTCTGACCCAATAGGGCCCTTTTCTCCTGACGGAAATAATCTTATTTGATGAAAACTTTCGTTTGGTGGAGTTTGAACCAAGAAACAACTCAAGCAATATAATGATTTTAAATTTAAAACTTTCTTAGTTGTCTTTATTAAAAAATGTAGATGAGAGTAACAAGGTATTATAAGTTTATAACCCCTAGAACTAACATGAACCTGATTGCTCATGTTGTACTTTTTTTTGTATCTTTTTTTAAAATTTTTTTTTTTTATGTTGCTTGAATAACCATATATTGTGATTTCATAAAAAGAGAAAACAAAAAGTCTACAGTTTCATTTAAACCCTAAATTGAAAACAAAAAGTCTACAGTCTACATATGTGGGACTTGCATTTAACAAAAGTTATTGACTTTTTTTATGGAAATATTTTGTTTATCATGAAAATCCCCAAAACACCTCTCTCTCCTCCCTCACAAGTACCCACCACTGCACCTCCAGCCGCAACACCACGCCTCGCTCCTCTCTCCTCGACCCACCATTGCGTCACCCTCCTCTCTCATCTCTCAACTCCTCTTCATGCCCAAATTTTTGACCATTATTCAAAAATTTTTGGGCAAACGTCGAACAATTTCAACCAATTGAACCATAATTCGTGCAAATTTTCGTTCGAAAAAACAATTAAAACAAGTTTTGTGTATATAATCTCAATCTAATGGGACCAAAATTGATGTTTTTACAATAAAAATCAATTTGGGGGAAAATTAAGGTTTTCTATTGTTTTAAACCAAATTCTTAGATTTTAAAACGAACACAACAATTAATAACTTAATTATGCACTCTGAATCTAATGAAACAAAAGCCCTAAACCAATTTGTTGAAATTTCAATTCGAATTAAATTCCTCCATTGCATTGAACACTTTTTTTAGTGGTGCACTAGGTGGTGGTGGGGCTATGATGGGTGATAGTAGGGGTCGCTGGTGGGGTTCGGCGGGTGGCTTAGGGTGTGTTGGTGGGTGGTGGGTCGTGAGGGCTGGGTTTTGGTGGTGAGGAAATATAAAACTAGCGGTAATAGCTAACGACAACTTAATAGTAGGCTTACATCGTACATACTAAGGCCCTGTTCTCTTATGTTGAAATACAGTTCACTTCAGCTCAAAACCTAATTTCATTCTCTTATAAAATATTCAGTTCACTTCAGTTCAGATGAATCTAGTCAATGAGAATAGGCCCTAAAACTACTTTGAAGTTACTGGAACTTTGAAAATAGGTGGACATAGACACACAGTTTGGAAAAATAAATACCAAAAGGAGTAATGTGTAGAAAAAAAAAAAAAAAAAAAAAAAAGAGTACTCGTAACAAAGACTAAAAAGTTAAGAACCATCAACCGAAAAAACCCAGCATTCATACCTTTCCACCTAAATTTGATTTCCCTCCTTAGAATTCTTCTTCATCATCATAAAAAGGTCAAAATCATATTAAAAAAAAAAAACCCAATTCATCATCTTCAATTCTCTCTCCTTCCTTCTTCAGTCAGCTGTGTATTTCTTGAAGATTTACAGCAAACCCAGATCTCAATTATCTGATTAGTTAATTTAATGGGGGTTCCCGCATTCTATAGGTGGTTAGCTGATCGCTACCCATTGGCGATTTCCAACGTTGTTGAAGAAGAACCAAAGGAGGATGAAAACGGCGTCGTTTACCCTGTTGATGTTTCAAGACCTAATCCTAATGGCATGGAGTTTGATAATTTGTATTTGGATATGAATGGAATTATTCATCCTTGTTTTCACCCGGATAAAAGGGTAATTTTCTTTTCTTTTCAAGCAATTTTAATTTGAACTTTTTTTTTGGGAATTTTGAGCATGTTTGGTTAAAGTTTTGGACTTTTGGATTATTGGGTATGTGGGAATTTTGGGATTTTTATTTTGGTGGAGAGTTGTGTAATGCTTATACTGTAAATTGTATTGTTTATTGAGGTTTTGAGTTGGGCATTGTGTTGTGTGAATTGGGGTTTTGAGTAAGAACTTTTGGGTTGTTTGGTTTATGAGAATTTGGTAAATTCAAGTTTGAACTTTGGGTTATTGTGTAAACAAGAACTATGAGGTCATTGATTGGCTAAGAAACTTGAATTGGTCGGTTACGTGATGTCGAATGCTCGTTTTTTACAAGTGAGATGAAGAATGAGGTTTTTTAAGTGTGTTGTTTGTACTGTTTACCAAATGAGAATTTGGGATATTTAAGTTTGAACTCTTTTTAATGTTTGAGGGTTTCAATTGGTATTTGATGGCTGGACACTTGTGATAAATTTGTGGTTTGATTCATTACCAAAATCAAGTAAATATGGGATATGCTGCTGTTATTGACGAGTTGCTAAGTAGAACTGTTGTTCGTTGTTGAGAGAGTGAGTGCAAATGTGATATCTGCACGAAAAAACCGTAAAGGTACTCTCTTTGGTAACGCCAGATGACCGCATTGAACTGGGTAACACTTTCAATTGAGGTTTTATACACTTTGGGCCTGATCACTGTATTAAGCAATCTAGCTCTCTTTTCTATAATTGGTTAACTAGTCACTTGGAGATAGCTTGTCAATTCTGGTGGTTATTCATACATTGTCAATAAAACTGCACAATATTAGTTTTCTGTTTTATAAACTGTTAAGAAAATATTTTACTGGTGTTTGTTACTAGTGCTGGTACATCTGTACATGCATAACGGGGGATTGAAACCCAAGAGGATTGCTTGGTATCGTTTGGTAGGAGGAGTTTATGGGTGATAGGCATTCCTTGGTTGTGGGGATGAGATAAAGAGACGCACGGGAGGGAGGGAGAGAGAGTGAGGGGAGGGAGAGAGAGTGAAGAAGTTCATCGAGGTATAGGAGGAGATTAGTAGGAGAGCAAGTGGTGATTTGGGAGGATGCTAGTATAGTTTTTATCTAAAATATGGTTAGTATTTATTGATGAATGGTTGTAATTTTGATGTGTTGTAAATGCAGATGATTTTGTAATTGCATTACTAGTATATACTGTCAATTTTTTTGATTAAATATATTTTTCATAAGCTTATACTTTTATGTTGATAAGAGACTAATTAGGTGCACTTTGGAATGTTTACCTAAGCTTTGTAAGTTCCACTTTGCATGCCAGCTCCATTTATTACTGTTTTGGAGCTGGGGGCTTATGCAGAACTCCTTGCCCGTACAGCTGTACAAGAACAATGATAGGTTTCAAAGAATCTCTATTATGTTATTACCTGTTGCTCATTTCAACAGCTTAGCTCTCAAATCTAGGGATGGTTATGGGACAAAGAGACAGGTTTAGGGAAGGGGTCCCCATATATGTACCTGCGTAGGATTTTCTCCACCCTTATCCACCCCATGCCACCATGCTTAATATTGTCCTTCACTCTGACCTGGCTGGCAAAACCCTGTAACCCATGCTCACATAGATATCCATTGTCTGCTTCTCCTGTCTGCATTACCTGCTTCAACTGAATACTTTTAATCCATTCAAAGACAGAAAAAGTAACATTGAAGGTTTGTATCCCAAAAAATGGTCAACAGTGAAGGATGACCTAGCATCAAAAGGACAAACCATAAAATGATCTATCAGCAAAAGAAAATAATGGGTATGGGGAAAAAAAACTAAAATTATCTTAAGCACCATGAAATTCAAGAAATATAACAGATATAGTTGAAATCTTCTTGGTGCATTACTGTCATGTTAACAAATACGAGAGACCTAACAGTCAGCCCAAACTTATCACAACAGGTAAAGATTCTAAATTTATATTGAAAGGTATCTTTATTAGCGTTTGACCTAACATAAAAATAAAATTTACCAAGATCTCAAATCACCGATAGCAGTGCTTGCCAACAGATTTTGCAATTTGATAACAGTGAAGCAAAAATGGAAGCAAGGAATTTATGAGAGAACGATATGTTATTTGAACTTGGGTACCCATTTTTAACACGGTTATGTGTCCAAGTGTCCAACTAGGTTATTTTGTGAAAGCAATTCATGATTTTGATCCAAAATGAAGGTTCATTTCTATGTCCGAGTGGAGGATCCGATACACGTACTTGAGGTAAAATGAAGAGTGTGAGTAATGAAGAGAGAAATAGCATAAGTTGTAGGAAGATTTTATGAGCGTCTCTTAATTGAGATAGCCATGGTGGAGAATAAATTTGTATATATTGTGTATGGAAGGGAAGAATTGAGAAAAATTAGACTAAGCTCTTAGTTTCGTCTTTGGATTGGATGGTTGAGGGAGGGCTTGAGAGCTGGAGAAAGATGTTTGGTTGGGAATTTAAAGAAAGGGATGAAGTAAGAAATGTTGAAGTGTGTTGGGAAGGCTACAAATGGAAGTGATATGTTTAGGTTTGGGCAAGCTAGGTTGCATAGAAACGGATACGGGTACAAAAATGGGTACGGGGACGGGATGCGGCAAAATCAAAATTGAAAAAACGGGTATGGCATGGATACGGCAAAAAAAAAAAAAAAAAAAAGAAAAAAGCAAACTATGAATCCATAAGATGTGTCAAAAAAAATCCATACAACACAAATTAAAAGAAAAACTACGGGGTACTTAATTTGATGTCTTAAACAACACAAATAGGAGAGGTCGATTCAATCTTCTACGATCAAACTTTTTTTCAAATCTATCTTAGGTCGCAAACTCCAAATAAAATAAGAGCTGGGAATCAAGATATAAAAGGAAAAAATAAAAAACCAAAACCACCTACTAACCTGTGGCTACCACGAATCGAAACAAAAAAGAAAAACCATAAACTTAAACGAAAAAAAACCTAAGCTGAATTGTTCAAAAAAAAAAAAAAAAAAAGGAAGCAAAACTTCAATCAGATTTAAAATGAAGAAAAGAAAAAAAAAAAAAAAGAAGAGAGAGAGAGAGGCTAGGAAGAGTGAGAACAAAAACTTCGTGTGGATGGGCAAGTTTTGGAATGGGCCATTATTTGGACAGAGGGTAGTATTTTATTTTGTCACTAAGTTGATGTTTTATTATTTTGTTCTAAGAAGCAGGAAGAAATTACTTGTTTCAAATTTAGACCAGAAATTGATTATGTGAATCATCAGATTTTACTGGAGGAGTGACCTGGCTTTAGGGTCTTTGGGTTCATAATTCTGTATCCTGTAATATTCTTAGTCAATATCATGATATTGAAATAATGGCAGTACACTCTTGCTTGCCACCAGTGCTTATGAAGTAGTAAATCGATTTCTTCATTGTAAACTTTATCTTTGATTCACTTCCTTTTCAGAGAAAGACTAAATGAGCAGAGTAAATAATGTGTAGGAATATCAGGAAGGTTTTCTTTTTTTGCCGTTAGGAAGTTAATCAGAAAAATATTATGAAAGTTGAAAAAGGGGAACTTGCCAATTTTTGATGTTTTTTTTTTTTTTTTTTTTAATGATGCAGCCTGCACCTACAACATATGATGAGGTGTTCCAATCGATTTTTGCATACATTGATCATTTATTTTCATTGGTTCGTCCAAGGAAGATTCTCTACATGGCAATTGGTAAATTTCCTTACCATATTCCCTCTTTATCTTTTATTATTACTTTTTTTAATTATTATTTTTTTTTTAATATTTTTTTTATTGTGGAATCATTCTTTTTTTTCATCCTGGATATGATAGATGGAGTTGCTCCAAGGGCTAAAATGAATCAGCAACGTTCACGGCGCTTTAGAGCTGCAAAAGATGCTGCAGAGGCTGTTAGTTTTTCTTTCTCATTATTTGGCTTATCTTTTTTTTACTTCTTATTGGCAATTCTGAAAATCCTGATGTTGTGCATATTGTATCTCCTAGGAAGCAGAGGAGGAAAGACTGAAAAAAGAGTTTGAGGCTGAAGGAAGGACTTTGGCTTCTAAGGAGAGGCGAGAAACCAGTGACTCAAACGTCATCACTCCAGGTACAGAATTTATGTTTGTGCTCTCGGTGGCACTTCAGTATTATGTACAGAAGAGATTGAACAACCAGGCTGGCTGGCGGAGGGTAAAGGTTAGTGTCAAATAGTTCCCATTATCTTACTCCCTTGAAGATCGGATGATTCCTTTATACTGGAGTAATCCCTTCTTTATCTCTTCCCCATAGACTTCTTGATTTCAGGATAATTTCTCTCTATATGTATTTATGCGACTGCATTGGGTGCTTGTTTGAAGGTTATTCTATCTGATGCTAATGTGCCCGGCGAAGGAGAACATAAAATTATGTCGTATATTCGGTTGCAAAGAGATCTCCCTGGTTTTGATCCCAATACTCGACACTGCTTGTATGGTTTGGTGAGTTCATTGTGATCCTTCTATGTATCCCCATACATTGATATATTGTGACTGATTTCATCCCGTTGCTTGTATATTATTGACAATATGTTTGATATCAATTGACAGGATGCTGATTTGATTATGTTGGCATTAGCCACGCATGAGGTGCACTTTTCAATTCTGAGAGAGGTTTGTTACATTCTACATTGTGCTTTAGTGAAATAGTTGATAGAAGTTGTTTATCTTTGTCATTTTATAACCAATTTGCTTCCAATGTAGGTCATCACTATGCCTTCACAACAGGAGAAGTGTTTTCTTTGTGGTCAAGGTGGTCATTTGGCAGCAGATTGTCGTGCTAAGCCTGATAAAAATGGAAACTTGGTAGATGACACTCCTATATACAAGAAAAAATATCAGGTTGCTTGCTTGGCATCCTTGGCTCTTGTAATTCTTGATTGATTTGTTTGTAGCCATGTTTATCTACTCTGTAATTATTAAATTGTTTTGTTTATGTATTCTTGCAGTTCCTCCAAATTTGGGTATTAAGAGAATATCTGCAATTTGACCTGGAAATTCCTAATCCTCCCTTTACTATGAATTTTGAACGTTTAATTGATGATTTCGTGTTCCTGTGTTTCTTCGTTGGCAATGACTTCCTTCCGCATATGCCTACACTAGAAATTCGAGAGGTATGATTTATGAAAGTTTATGCATCCACCCTTCGTGCTTTCACTTTTCTTGCCATGTTAAGAATTTATTTAGCTTATAATTTATCTTCCCTCTTAGATTACAAAACTCATAGTATTTAGATATTTGCACCATCAATGTGGAAATTATCTCTCCCAACCTTTCTTGTTGCTATTGATCTTCCTTTACACCTGTATGACCTGTTTCTTTTCTGATTCAGGGTGCTATAAACCTGCTGATGAATGTATACAGAAGCGAATTTGCGGCTATGGGTGGTTATCTTACTGATGCTGGTGAAGTAAGTTGGTTCCCAATTCAGATTTGACGGTTTCAGTTATATGTCAATGGAAATGGATTTTTTTTAATGTAGTATGGAGTGAGTTGGGGAAATGGTATAATAAGAATGAAAATAGTAGCAAATAATTTGATTATTGCCTTCCAATGTTCTATGGTAATTTGAATGTCTGTTTTTTTTGATAGAATTAGCTTTGCTTAGAAAAGGCAATTGATGAATGGGGAAACAAATTGGGATGAAGGTTCTTTTTTTGTCTTTGCCAGAAAATGTCATAGTTCCTAAAAGCACTGAGGTCTTTGTTTGAGGAATTTGGCATTTATTCTATCAAAGATGTTTAATAACTAGGACATAATTTGTAGTTTTGATTAGAATTTCTCCTTGGAGGCTTGGTAGGTGATTGTGCTGCACTTACACATGCTATGTGATTTGTCTATAAGTCACTGATAGGATGCTAGTCATTACATTTGGTTTAGCAAACCTTGGTAATAATGCTGAATGCGAACATAGATGGTTATTTTTCTAGTCAATAGTCTTGAATACAGAAACTGCACTGTCTACAAAAGTAAAGCCCAGAAATTAGGAAATTTTCATAAAATGATGACCTATGTAGCATGGAGACAGGGACAATAATGAAAAGAGAAATGAGGAAACACCACTTTTCAAAAACGAGGAAATGTAGCCATGCTTTTTTGAATCATTGAATGACATTTTATTTTATTTTATTTTTATTTTATTTTTTTTTCCACTGTTATTTAATATTTTAGTATGTACAAATTTTTTCATGTACTTCGTACGTATTTTTCTAGAAAACTAGAGAGGCTAACGCGCGCGATGCACGTGCCATAGCTAGCCATAACAAGGGAGTTCTTTCGATTTAGTCTTATGCCATAATTTTAGTTGTTTAAGGGAGTTCTTTTGATTTTGTCTTATGTCATAATTTTAGTTGTTGGTAGGATTAATGAGGGAAATTATATAAACAAATATGTTTAGGGATATAAATGTCTACACACTATTTTTAAGTATTAAAAAAAAGTAATTAATATTAATGAGGGCAAATAAGTAGATAAATATTTTAGAGGATATGATTGCCCAAACACTATTCATAAGAGTTAACTCAAACTTTTTAAAAGATAGGGATAATACTTGATTAGTATATGCCATTGGGCCTACAGCCATATTTTATGCTAGTCCAGCTTTATACTTGTCTTTAAATACCTCTTTAAATCTCCCTTATCTTGCATTTTTTATGGCAGTAATTAGTATGACAGACAGACGGAGTATTAACACACGTAATAGGTTTGCAAAATGGAGATTTATAAGGCTTTGATTGATTGATTTGTAGTTCTTGAATGGAGCTAACGGTAGTATTTTTGGGTGTACAGGTCTTTCTGGATAAAGTGGAACATTTTGTTCAGTCAGTTGCAGTTCATGAAGAGCAAATCTTCCAGAAACGGGTTCGCTTACAGCAGGTGCCCATTACCTTGGTTTTTATTCTTATAATATATTTGATGTACTTTGGCAATGTGGGTCTTATTCATTGGGTTCTGCTTACATGCAGACATGCAGTGTGTCATTTTCTATGCATATGCTTTATGTCCTAAGTTGCTAACTTCTTTTGTACTATCTTATTAATTTTGATTTATGCATTTCTGAGAGCTTGTTACTTTTTGCTAAATATTGTTACATTTTTATGATTTATTATTTCTATATATCTTATATAAATTTGCATAATCCTCTTTTTGTTTCTTTGTTTGAAAGTCGAAGTTATGTTGCAGTAGGTTAATTTAGTTCTATATTGTTTCCATGACAATTGTAGTTAGCTGTCATGTTGCTATTCATTTCTCTATATAAATTTTTATTTTTATTTTATTTTTTATTTTTTATTTTTTTTTTGGGTTGTGGGTTATTAATAATCCTTCTTTGATTTACAGTATTATGAGAACAACGAGGAGATGAAAAACAAGGCTAGAAGAGAGTCAGGAGATCCCTCCTTTGAAGAGCCACCGCCTCCAGCGGAAGACAAGGTGAGAACTATTGGCTTAATCATTTGACCATCTTCGAAGACCCCGCTGCTATTGGGTCTTGACAAGTGGCATGACTTTAAGGAACTGGGAAACAATTGGCCAATCTTTGGTGGCTGATTTTATTATCTCTCTTTTTTCTTCATAATGTGCTTGATATGGATGTTGTACTGGCCAATTCATCTAATTCCAGAGAACAGATCCCTTATCATTATTTAGTTTAGTCGCTTTGTGTTGGTGCTTCCTTTTATTTATTATTATTTTTTATATCTACTTGGAAAGCTTTTGGATTTGGCTCTAGTTTCATGTACATTTAGCGAATCTGTTAAATTACTTTGATTCCCTTAAAACTAATTGAAGCTTGATGCTTAGGATGCCGTGATAATGTTCTTGGCTGAACAAAATACCGCTCCAACCTTCCAGGAGTCTAGGCATCATTGTTGTTTTACTATATGATTGCATGGAGGAAGGTGAAATGTAAAGGAATCTATTTGCATATTTTCTTTTCTTTTTTACTCTCTAAAAGATGTTTTCTGCTTGTTTGATATCATCACTACTTTTTGTTATTAATTATGTTTTGCAATATTTTTTTAAAAGATGTTTGCAACATATCTAGTATATATGGAACCAGATAAGTTATATTGAATCAGATTGTGTGTGATGTGAACATTTAAAGTACATTGCTGTTTATGCACTAGTTGCTGGGGTAGTTAAATCTTCTTTTTGGGCATTCTTAATTTCCAAAGTATATTTCTTCCTCTGCTCCCTTATATCTGTTGCTTAAGGTTTGGCACACATTTGAGGAGGTATCAGCTGTTGCATTGATATTTGAAATTGACTAGTATTTGAACATTGGTACTCAACGAATTAATTATACATTTCTTTGATACTTAAATGAAAGGCAGTATCTAATAAGCTATGTTAGGTGGTCAGATAATATAAGAAGGGAGTAATCAATTAGTATTGTTTCTGCAGGTCAAGCTTGGGGAGCCTGGATATAAGGAGAGATATTATGCCGATAAATTTGGTGCATCCAGTCCAGAGGAAATTGACAAAATCAGGAAAGATGTGGTCAGTGATTCAGTTTCCTCACTCAAGCAATTGGATACATATAAGACATTATGCATCCTGCATTTTTTTCTTCTGCATGTTGCAATGTTTTTTTTATGTTTTTGGTTCAGAATTGCAGTTTTTAGAGAACACTTTGTCTGCTCAAGTTCATATAATTTTTTACTTGTGGCAGAACCGCAGAAGTGTTGTACATTGTTGTGAATTTTGTTTGGTGAGAGATATGTTGTTTCTCCAATGTCCTAGAAGTTTAGGTATAGTTTCTTACTAGAACTGTGCATCTGTAATACTATGACATAGGTGTAATAGACTAACTTTAGCAAGGGCAATTTGGGAAGTCTAATATTATTAGGTTAATAGTCTTTAGCTTTAGTATAAATAGAGAGAGGGGAAAAAAGGAGAAGCTAGGCAGAATTTTGGAGTGAATTCTTTGGAGAGTTGTGACCTCAAGTCACTATAGAGCTTGATAGGCTAAATCTATTGATTGTGTAAACCGTTGTTTAAGTAATTAAAGCCTCAATCTTTCTTCTTAAAATTTCTGCTTATTTACTTAATTATACAAATCAGATTGCTAGTCTATAATAAGCTACTAGTTTATAGATCCTTTTTGCACCCTTGATTCTAAAAGCAAAAGCTGTTTTTTCTTTTCAACAATGGGCAGCCATTTTTTGGGATATTATTTCTTGTCTTGTTTAAATATATTATTGAGTTTTCATTTTCAGTGTGGCCGGTGGGTGTGTCGGTGTTGTTATCAGAACTGAACCTGATGCAGCATGTAGTGAGATCATGTAGTCTGTCCCTTGTATATACTAATGTCTTTTCTTTTCCCTTAAACTCATTTCTTGGGGGGGGGGGGGGGGGGGTTGGTTATGGTGCTGTGTGGTTTTGAGTTGGGATTTTGCTCTTAGAATATATGACAGCTTTCACTTATAATTGTTTATGAATAACTTGTTAGATTTCTTCAACTTTGCCATCCTAGGTATCTTTCCAGAAGAGAAGCTTTCATTTCTTGACCTCATAGGTGGTCTCCCTTCTCTCCCCCCTCCATCAAAAGAGTTTTATATGCCTTTAATAATTTGTCTGAAATCCAGCACTTGATGGTGCTGCAGTAGGTTTTATTTTCCCCTGCTTCTTGTTTTAAGGAGATGGACATAGATCGATTGAATAACCTGTATGTTTTTTCTGCATCTTGTATTGCTTATGGAGCATATATATAACCAGGTTACTGACTCTTGACTTATCAAGTGTCGAGACGGAGACTTTCCGTCTTTTATGATCAGATTTATAACTATTGAATTTATTACTTGGCAAAATTTATTTTGTTTCCTTGACTTGTGATCTTCCTTTCTTGCAGGTTTTGAAATATGTGGAAGGTTTATGTTGGGTTTGCCGTTACTACTACCAAGGTGTTTGCTCATGGCAATGGTAATTGGTTTGTTTGTCAAAAAATGTTTACCGTCTACTGTGATCTTTTACTTGAAATAAATCATGTCTGTATAACTTCTCTAATTTACTTCACCACTAATTTTACTTGGGATAAATTATGTCTGTATGATTTCTTAAATGTTTTAAGGCATTCTAATTGGTGGCATATGGCATGTTGTTCTGGGTCTTCCAGATTTGTTTTTGTTTTTATGTTTTTAATGTATCTGATGCTTTTGTGAAGGTTCTATCCATACCATTATGCTCCATTTGCTTCTGATCTAAAAGATCTAGCTGATCTAGAAATTACATTTTTCTTGGGAGAGCCTTTCAAGCCATTTGATCAACTCTTGGGAACTCTACCAGCTGCAAGGTTTTTTTGCTCATGTTTTCAGTTACCAGCTTGTCTCTGTGATATAAGTTTGACCAATGTTTTTTTCTTCTAATGGTACAGTTCCAACGCTTTGCCGGAGATGTACAGGAAATTGATGACAGACCCATCTTCACCTCTGCTTGAGTTTTATCCTTCCGGTAATGTCACTCTGCTGTTTTTAGGTAGAAGTTAGTTACATATTCTGTCACAATCTCACGTCAGCTTCTTTTTCCCAGATTTTGATATTGATATGAATGGTAAACGCTTCGCTTGGCAGGTATTATTTAGGTCCATTAGAACATGTTTCCTTCTCCTTTTCCCTCTTTGCTAAACTGATGAACTCAATTATTATTTTTTCTTCTTAATCTAATTTTTTCCCCTCTCCTACTTGCCAAAATTTTGGACACCAGGGTGTTGCAAAGTTGCCATTCATTGATGAAAAGAAATTGCTGGCTGAAACCAAGAAACTGGAGGAAACTTTGACGGTTAGTTTTTATGGGATCCTCATTTCTCTTGCTTTCTGTGCTATAGCATTGTCCTTTAAGTTGTCTGTCATTACATTGCTAAAGTCTTAAGTACTATTTAGTCAGTTCTATCGAGTTTCGACACTTGCACATTTTATCTGTTTTAGGAAATCAGATTGAACGGTCTTAGGGTCTTGCCAGTATTATATTTGTTGCACAATTGATTGCCATTCAGAGTTGGGGTTTGCTACCCTCCATTGGCAATTTGATGGTGTATATAAAAGCAGGATGGAGGTGGAGCTTGCTCATGTCAAGGGTTTGAATTCTTCCTCCTTTTTCTGAGGCTATCTATAGGAATTTTGAGGCTCTGAAGCAAAGTGCGTAGCGCTGGACATTGCTTGAATTTGTGGATATTGACTAGATTAGCTATAAATGATAGCTTGAGGAAATGATATCTTTGGGTTTAACCTCCTTAGGGCTGGAGCTTGAGTATGGCTGCAATCGATCCGAGTCAAGCCGGATTTTAGTCTATTCGAGCTAAGCTTGATAAAAATTATTAGTGTTCAAGCTTGAACGAGGCTATTTAAAATCTTGTTTGAGCTTGGCTCCTTAAGAGTTTGACTTGTTTGAGCTTTGTTCACGAACGTGCTTGTTTATTTCGAGTTTAAGCTCGAGCTTGAATGAGCTTAAATCTGGCTTGATTAAATAAAAGAGCTCTAATCTATCATTAGAAATTATTCCTTTCAAGTTTTATTGCATCCACTTAATTTTATATAAGATATTTTCATTCTTTCTACAGAAAAAGGTTACGGCGGAGTTTTCTTGCCCATATATGATGAAATAGTTACAAAGACGTACAAGTAAAAGATATTCAAATACAGTAAAGTAGGCTTAGTATAGTAGAAAATTTTTCAAGCCTGGACGAGCTTTCACTAAGTTATAATCGGGCGTGATTAAGTTTTCACCAAGTTTCATATTCCCAGTTATTTTTTTTGGGTGCTTGCACAACTAGAGATTAGTGGTATGGAGGCCAGGAGCCTCATTTAGACTTTGGGACAATAGTATAAATGAAAGTCTGCCAGTCAGTCTTATACAAGAAGCTGGTGGAATTGGAATTGGGGATTTGTAGTGAAGGTGTATACTACAAGGATTTTGGTCTTATATTTGTTGCTGTTTCCATATTCCGTGAGCTTCTTTCGACACCTAATTAGAAGCATAGTTTGTCTGTGCTCAGAAACTTTTCAAACTACTTTTCTGTGATGAATTCTTGGTAGAAATAGATTAAATTCCCGAAGAATATGCTCTTAATCAGCTACTTGAGTAACTTAAAAGTGCTTTTCTTGCTCATTATTGTTTGTTAATTTTTTACTTTATCATTTCAGTTAGCTTAATCGGTTTAGATTTCCTCTTGTTGTGGGATTAATTCATCCTTTGATTGTTATTATTCTTTATACTCATCGCATTCGTTCAGGGATTTATGTAAAGCAAAGTCTGTTGAAATGAAGGTTTTACAGGGCATTCTTTTAAAAGCTCCAAGTGTGAGGTTTGGGGGATAATTTTAGGGGAACTATAAAGGCAAATCAAGATTTTAAGTACACTTATTTTCATAACGGAATCTGGGTTTTTCAGGTGTAAAATGTACTCTTAAATGCCTGCTTTTGTGCACCCTAATTTAACCCAAATAGGGTTGCCTGCTTTTGCCAAGCATTCTAATTTTACCCAAATAGGGATTTCTAATGGGAGGGGTTTTAAATATCTCTGTTTGATTGAAAATCCATTTTTGAGTTTCCTTATGCTGTGTCATAGATATCCTTTTACACTAAAATTCAATGCACATAACTTTCGATCATGTAGAGTCTAGAAGCAACCATCATCTCATGCAATTTTTTGCCTTCGTGTCTGAGTTCAATAGTATGCCTTTGGTTTTATCATATCTGACTCTAGGATCTTGATAATTGCTCACAGTTAAGTGGATTCTGTAGAACTTACTCTGATTCATATCACTTTGGCAGGTAGATGAGCAGCGCCGGAACTGTGTGATGTTTGATATGCTATATATCCATCCCGCGCATCCTTTAGCTGCTCAAGTTGTGTCATATTACCATTTCTACTATCAGATGCCTCCTGACCAAAGATATGCTTGGCCAATTGACAGCTATGCCAGGTAGTTTTTGACTTTTAACCTTTTGACTTTCAAAGCTGATAATGGTTTAACTTCAACGGTCATTGTAATATTTATGCAGTGGTGGAATGAATGGTTATTTGTGGTTATCTGAAAGAAATGGATGGAGGCAAGTGGTCACTTCACCAGTTGCTGGCCTACCCAATATTACGAATAACCAAACTTTGTAAGTATCGTCTGCTGCTGTCATGTTTATGAGTTTTGAATGTATTAGTGCTTACCACCAAGAGAAACATCTATTTTGCAGAAATGTGACATATTTGAATCCTCTGCCTCGTAAACACATCCCGGAGCCTCCAAAGGGTGCAATTATACCAGCTAAGGTATGTAGTTTCTTAGTATCCGAGACAACACTCATATATATACTCTAAGGCGTGGATTACTTTGTAACTTGTCAGTGAATTTATGATATTTACGTACTACTAATGTATGGAAACTAGTGAATTCTACAGATGATAGCTTGAAGTGTCAACTATCTTTTGGAATTCAGTCTATCTTTTGGTCTGCTAGCCTCAACTTTTCTTGCATGTAATTGCAGGTGATCAAAGCTACTGACGTGAAACCTTTCCCCCCGTTATGGCATGAAGACAATGGCAATAGGCGTCAATTTGGACGTGAAAGGTATAGCTTTAATCCATCTTCGATTTTACATGGTTCTTTTGGCTACCGACAGAAATAATGCATCATATTTGCACATGAAAATAAACGGAGTATTAATTTTTCAATTATACTTTAGTAGACAACTTTTCCCTACTCAGGAGTTTTTATATAATGGGTTTGTTTTGAGTTGGACATAGGTATCCCTAATTATGTTCCTTTCACGGCTTACTATTTGGACGTCTAAGTGTCTAACAGAGTTTCCATTTGAGTCAGTCAGATCGGACTTGGTGTACAGTTGATCCAATAAACTTTTGTGACTATATCTGCCTTATCTAGAAGAATATTGACAATTAGTTATAATAATCTAATACTCAAAAACAAAACTAATACGTAGTAGAATACTAGAATTTTAAATCGCGGTCTACTCAGCACTCCTATTACATTAACAGTAGGCCTCACACTATGCTTACTTGCTACCAAGGTCCCCTGCGGCCCTGCCTATCATTAGATTACCATGCATGAGAGACAAATGATTCAATGACATTTCTGCACATTCCTTATTGTCGTGGAAAATTACAATCGCTTGGAAATAGAAAATGTCAGGGTCATTGTTGAAACACTTTTTTCTTGTTTTGATTTTTTCTAATACTGCTTGCCCTTATCTCAGGCCTCAAGTACCAGGAGCAATACGGGGGCCTCAGTTGGGTGAAGCTGCTCATCGTCTTCTTAAGAACACATTAAATATTAAACATACTGATTCATCTCCTGGATTATTGGATTATATGCCCCATCGGAATCATCCAGGAAGCCATATGATTAATAGGCCAAGGCCAGCTGGACCTGCAGGGTATGAAAGAGGCTACTATGATGATAACAGTTATAATTATGGGCATCATCATACGCCCCGACCTATGGCAAATGGCCACAGAATGCCCTATGAGCCCCGTGGAAATAGACACAATGACAGATTACCACACAGAGAGGATGACCGTGATTTAGGAGCTGCTATGTCGAATATGACACTAGGAGGGATTCGTAATAGACCACCAGCTTTGATGAGGCCAAGGATGCAAAATACTGGGCCCATGCATAGTCAACAAAACAATTTTGTCCAAAATATGGGTCCTATTCCGTCACCCCCTATCAACTGGATTAACAGACCAGTAGCTGGAAATAACATGCAATTCAGACAGCAGGAGACATCACCCCAGAAGCCGCAAAAACAAATTTACCAAATGAAGACACAACGACCAACACAACAAGAATGATTTGATTGCTAAAACTGTGGACATTTGTTCCGAAATATTGTTGATCTGTATAGTACAAGTATGTTTTAGATCAACGACACAATTGTTGTGACATCTCATTGCAAAGAGGAGCCACCTGATTATTTCAGGACGTGCAGAAGCGACGTAGTAATTGTTGTCAGATGCATAATTTCTCATGCTTGCTCATGTTCTGTTTTAGTGTATTGACATGTTATCTAGGTCATTTTGGTGGCCGTGCATCTGTAAATTCATTACTTTACAGTTAGGAGTACGGTCATTGGTAGACACTTGACAATTTGACATCGAAGATCTAGATCAGTTGTATTCAAGTTGTTACAGAAATCAGGGTAGTCACAGTAAGAAATGAACAATGGCATAGTTACACATTGGCTGATATGCCAACTTTCTTTCCTCTATATACGGCTATATGTTTTCTTTTGTGTTCATCAAGCTTTTCACCATCTTTAATATCAGTACTTGTATAAAACTTTTAGTATTGTTCATTGTTGGTGGATTATCGGGAATACACTGTTCACTGTTGCAGTAAATTTGTCAAATCGTTGATCAGGCGTATTCTTAGCCACAAATTATCCTTTTCTTGCGTTGATTAGGCGTATTCTTAGCCACATATACACTGCAGTGGTTGTTTTGGTGAAGGCTCCCTTTGGAGAGGGGGGAATTCTTCTTTGATTCTACTTCGTCATGGATAAAAGATTGGACAAAGTCGCTTCAATGATTTGAGGTTAGAATATTGTTGTAGCGAACAAGATACTGCACTCAGGGCTTACACCTTAAGGTCATGCCACTGTGATCATTTACTTCACAAAACACGTGAGAGATGGGGAAGATTGTCATTAGTCGCTTGCAATCATTAAGCTGACGGTGGTAGATTATTAAAATAGAGCTGAAAGGGGTGTAGATGAAGGTTGTGAAAGCCGAGAGAGAATAAGAGCCTGGATCACAGTCAGAGAATGAGATTGCATTGTGGGGGGGGGGGGGGGGGGGAGTTCTAGTTATTCTGATCAGCTGTCAAAGCCGAGAGAGAGAGCCTAGATTACAGTGGGAGAATGAGATAGGGTAGGAGGAAAGGGGCAGCTATTGTTTACAGTTTCCGAGAAGAAAACCATCAGTCAAGAACCAGAACCTTAAAGAATAAGTTACTGAGTTAAAGAGATGAGGTTAGCAATATCTCCATCAGACGCTGGAATGTTGGTAAGGACACTGAGTGTTAGCCTGCCTGCAAAAGTGAACTGTTATTTATATTGCACATGGAGATTTAGTTTTGTGCAAAGCAAGCTTACTCCACAGGTGGGGTGGATTTCTCATTTCTGTCCTGAAACTCAAGAAACATAACGTCTTTTTGCTTATGAAGCATATCCTATACAACTTCTCAAAGTTCACCAGCATTTGTAGAGGGGTTATTCTACTTATAACGACGTACAAGAAACATTGGATAGTTTCTCATATAAACTCATGGTCATGCCCTGTGACTGATTAGCAGCTACCAGTGATGACATTATCGCCTTGATTAACCTATTAGGCATTACAGCCTTACAGGTTTACTGAAAATTTAAAAATAGTCCATCGCTTCAACAAAGAACAACTCTTACACATTATTTAGTAAGCAATGCAGTACATTCAGATACGGAGTGACATGTTACTGGTCAGAGAATCAGGGATACTACTGTATTTAAAGAGAATTAGAAAGAAAATGAGAGAGAATCTTCATTAACAGAGAGAGAATTACATAATCAAGGAAATGAACCTAATACAGCTTTTATACATGTAATAACAAAACTGAAGGTAGGAAGTCAAATGAGAAATAAGGGAGTTAGTTATAGCTAAATGTTGAGTTGGCTGATGACTTATGAGCTGATTATGATCAATCACGGTGGATCATATTGATCATGATCAGTAGTATCAGTATACTGTTAGACATGGCTACATGGGTACATTGTATGTGTAAGTGTCAAAATCGAGTACTATATGAAAAATCTGGTGCTTTTGGTCTGAAGTGAAGTGTACAGTGTCCACACCTATGTTAGAGTGTCAAGGGGAATTGCCAGAAGAACTTTAGGTGGAATGAAGTGTTTTGAGTTACATATTTCAAAACATCAGGAAATTACCAGTTAAATAGCTCTTGAGCAGGGAACTTGTTAAACGGAAATAAGATCAAACAAGAATAAGAATGTATATATGTTTGCTGACATATATTTGCAACCGCAATAACATTAAAACTGTGAAACAGAAATCCCAAATCCCAGTTGATTATAGGAATAGAGCTGATGACAAAATTTATCATCAAATAAAATATTCATCCGTACTGCAGTCAACTAATATTTGAGCATCTTAGGTCTTACCAACAAATAAACCTCGAATGTAGTTGAAATATGCTCAAAGCAATGAATCGTGTCATGCTGTATAATACCAAGTGCTTGTTAACTAAAATGCTTCCCCAAAGATGGGGGTAAGGAGGCTTTTATCACTTCATACACCCTAACTTCTAAGAAACCTCAATGCTCTTTCACCCAAATGAAATCGTAGTATATCACACCATACATTGCTAACAAGCACCTCTTACATAGCTCCTACTCATTTTGAAACAAAAGGGGTTCAGATGTATTCAACCTTAACCTCATGTCAAAGAGAAGGTAATTCCTTCCCTTGATCATACATTGCTAATAAGCACCTCTTACATAGATCCTACTCATTTTGAAACACAAGGGGTTCAGATGTATGCAAATTCCTCTAACATTCTATACTTTACAACAAAAAATGACAAACCCCACATTCGATTTCAATTCAATTCAATCCAATCCATACCATTAGCATGTCAACCTTGTTCAAAAACAATATCGAAAACACGAAAAAAGAAACACAATTCATCATCATGCACACAAAAAATCCACTACCAAGTACCAAATCATCCTTTCTTGAACCTTTTCCTTTTTACTCACATAATATAGTATAACAATTACATTACATCACATAACATTATATCTCCACCCCAAAAATTAATCTACATTACAAAATCATACTATTGCAAAAAATAACCTGATAAAAACAAACAAAAGAACAAAAACAAACTACCATAAATAATCAAAGCCTTTTGACCAGAAGTAAGAGAATTACCCCCAAGTCCAAACTGTTGATTCTCAGCAAACCCAGCAATTTCAACACTCTTACTCTCAAAAAACCCTTTTGCTGCCCCACAAGTCGGGCACCTCCAATCTTCGGGCAGCTGCCCAAAGGGCAATCCAGGAGGAACAGGGTAACTAGGATCACCTGCAGATTCATCATATCTATAACCACATGATCTACACTCATAAATCCCAGTATTTAAAATTGCAAATTTCTCCTCCAATCTTCGTTTATCAAGATTTTCTGTATCTAATGAACTGGGTTCCTCTGAATTTGGTTGTTCTGAATTGGGTTTATCTTCTTTTGACACATCAATTGATTTCGAGGCGAAACCGGCTCGGTTCGAGTGGTTCGCCTCGAGTGTAAGTCCTTTGTAATTCATTGAGTATATTGTTGATGAAATGAATTGGGTTTTGGGTTTTGGTGGTGAAGGTGAAGTATGGTGGAATGAGAAGGTTGTTGGTCTTGTAATGGAGGAAGCCATTGTTATTGATTTTAATGGTGGTTTAAGAGTTTAATGGCTCAAAGAATTGGGATGAATTTGAGAGTGTGGTGAGCTTAAGTTTGTTGGTTTTGGTTCAAAGGTTGGAAGATTGTGGAGGGAAGAAGGAGGATCCATGGAAAAGGCATATGCCAAATTTTTGACCTTTTGTTTTTGGGAGGGTGTTGGTTGGATAAGATGTGGGGTTAAGAATTTCGCTTGTATCCTGTGGGTGAGCTCCACTTGTATGGGTTTCAACCATTTTTTGAATGGTTTGTAGGTGTTATAGTTTCACATGAGAAAATTCAAGAGGTTATAGCTTAATAAGATCGGGTTTAGATTAAACTAATTCGGATTAGAAGTTATTAAACTTAGATAAGAATATTTAAGTCTATAGTGAAGTGAAAAATCTTTAATCCTAGCGTAATCAATCAACTTGGTTGACTAAGAACCAATTCCCATTCTTTTCTTTCAATTTCCATCTTCAGATTAAAACACCTAATTTAGAAAAGAAAATTCCACTTATACCTTTTGTTTTTACTTTCTTTATTATAGATATAAGAAGTGAACTTTAGAGGATTTTGCATAGTACTTAATTGTACATATTATGAGGAAAATGAAGATTATATATTTGTACTTCGTATATGAATTGTTTGCTTTGTTGCTTTAGGCCTAATGACCTAACCTCTCTCAACCCATGAAGTTAGAATTAGTAAGTGCCCCTCATGTAGTGTTGATCCTTACATAACTCATTAGCGTGCCTCTCTTAAAAATGTGGCATACTCCTACTAGATTAGGGTATTTTTATGTCGTGCTTGACTGGCTCTTGACCTATGCGGAGAATCGGTGATGGCCTTTTACATTTATATTTTTGTACTGACTAACCTCTAATTAATTGCCCTAATAACATTATTGAGGCCAAATGATATCATCTTATAGTTGGAAATACGTCCATGAAGAGACATAATTAAAAAGTGTCCATGTAGTTGATCTTTTTATAGGCAAACTTGAATGTCCAATCTACTTGATCCTTGGAAAGAATAAAGAAGTTGTATCAAATTAAGCTTTATTTAGATAAGTAGGATTGGAATTAAGCTTTTGTTGGATAATTTTATAGCGACACATCTTGCTTAGAATTTAGATGCGAACAATACTTTGCAAAGTTGATTAGTTTGAGCATAAACATATTGACCAAATTTCACTACGTTATTAGGAATACTAGAATTTAATTTTACCCTAAAATCGATCTTTTTGAGGTTGAGACAATGAAAGTTGAGAACTTGAGACGACATTTTTTTAAGTATTGATGGAAAGTTTAATACTTTACCATTATAATGTTGTATGATTGAGACTACCACGAAATGTTCAAATCCTATGAGAAAACGGTAAATAAAAACAAAGGTTGCATGTTCAAATCTTGTATACACAATATTACTCGCACAATTTTTGTGAGAAAATAGTAAATGATAGAGACTACCATGTAACACCTAATCTTCTTGTAGGATACTTTTGAATATTTAAATATGTGGATTCAGATATCCATGGCATTATAGCAACAATTCATATCGTTCTACTTTCTTGGCATAGCAACAAATCATGTTATACACATTGAGGTTTGTTCTTTACATCCTTTTGCACAGGTTCCTTTGCATCTCTTTCTACTTCTTCAATATTAGTCGCGCGCTATTCATAAAATTATGTCAAATTTTAATAAATATTACTCCGTAATATTTAAATTAGAGTTGTTGCATATTTTTAACAATAGATCTTTGAAATTACTATGTGGTTGGCCACATCATGTGACAGGAGTTACTTGGTCAATGTAATTGGGGTTACTTGGTCAGTGTTAAAGGGGCTATTTTGTCAGTGCTATAGGAAACCCAGTTAGTGTTATAGGGATTACTCGTTACTTCGTTAGCATTCCAAAGGTTACTTAGGGTCTGTTCACTTCAGCTTAATTTCAGTTCAGCTCCAATCTGTTCAGTTCAATTCAATTATTATAAGTGGCCACACGGTGTAGCTGGCCACACACAATTATAAACTATGATTAAAAATATAAACTACGAAGTACTTAAGGAAAGATTTATGGTAACTTAACTCCGTAATTGCTTCCCATTAAACGCTATTGAAAAAACATGTCGAAAATTTTATAAACGGATTCTTAATTATCAACTCAGAAGTAACTTTTCCATTCTTTTAACATAAATCAAGTGATACAAACATGTCAAACAATAATAAGAAACAAGTAATAACGAGAAACAATTCCTACTTACGTTCTTTCTTTCTTAGGCGAAGAACACAAAATGGTTTCCTTTTGAATTTTGCGTGATTTTTAATACGTAGTAATGTATTCTATGACATTTCAAAATCAAACTAACATGCTAATGTCTTTATTACTCAGATGCAAATTCATGCCGACTGTAATGTGCTTGATTAAGTAAATAACTCAAACAAAAATCCACAATTTCATCCGCAATTGCTTATGTAATGTTTTCATTTTTAAAAGCAATAAATCTTTAATTACGGTAAATTGCTGTCTTAATAGGGATCAAACTTCTTCCCCATTTAAACATTATGTGCAAAGTTTTATTGTTTAATAAAAGAAAATTTATATTTTACCACCCACAAATAACCCATTTTTTGAAATCACCAAAAATAAAAAAAATAAAAATCAAATACCACCTAAAAAAGACAAAAAAAAATTCTTTGATTTCCATGACGAAAACATACTCCCTAAATGTTTTGGGGTCATTTTTGTTATACAAGTCCAATTTGAAGTCAAAATTTACAAAAAATGATTGAAACGTCTCAGTTTACGTACTAAGAATACCTCGATTTGCATGGAATGAGGCCTTTTCGATAATTATTTTTCAATTTTGACCACAATTCGGGACTTTTGAACAAAAAGGTCCCCTAAAACCTCTAGAGAACATGTTTTTGGCAAGAAAATCGAAGATTTTTTTTTTAATAGAAACATTAGATTTAACTGTTTTTGTGGTTAAATCAATTTTTTTTTTGCCTCTTATGGGTGGTATTTTTCTTTTTGGATAATAAATTGAAAAAGTGGGTTATTTGTGGGTAATAAAATACGAATTCCTCTCTCTTTTACTTCATCTCTCTTCTATGGTTTTAGTTTTCTTGACCGTTTAAGGCCAGAAATAGTCTAATTTCTTCGAAAGTAAAACTATTTTCGACCCTTTTTCTTCAATTTTCAATTTACTTTTTTTTTTTTTTTTTTTTTTTTTGGGTTTTGTTGTACGTTTTGGTTTGTTTGTTTTGTTTGGTTCTCTCCATCTGTGAGAGTCTGTCCCAATTTTCAGGGAGAATGAGAATTTTATTTTTAGGGTTCTTATAATAATTGGGAAGGTGAATTGGATTCCTATATGTTTGAGATTTGTCATCAACTGGTCGACAAAAACATCAGTGCAGATTACGGAGGTCTCAACTAGGAAAGATGCAAAACATCGAAAATCATTGCTCGCGTCAAGCTGCGATGGAGTATGAGTTATGCCATATATGCAAATTAGTTATGATTTTGATTGTAAAAGTTATGATATTTTCTCTAATAGTATGTGGTTCCTACAGGCGTAGATATCTTGCATCGTACCACGGTTTCACAAAAGGAACATATTATACGAATGTAAAGAGCATACGACTGCAAGGAAAAGAACATACTATTACAATGTAAAGAACATATACCTAAAGTAAAAAGAACATGTTTGCACCAAAAAAGAGTGAAAATAACATATGTCCAGGCTTTCTAATTGTCGTGTAATGAACTTTTATTTGTGATATAAATTGTTTAATGTGATAATGTTCAATGAATTCTGTCTTAAAATTATGGTAGATATATATAAATAATGTTCATTACATAATATTTTCATGTTCTTTATTTATATTACAGATGTTCTTTTAGATATACAAAAAAACATAAAATTAGATATTCTTTACAAAACTGCTACATGTTCTTTAAAAAACAACAACATGTTCTTTCCGCGTTTTTTGTCTGTACCAAGCAAGGTACAGACTACTGTACCTTAAAATTTTCATTTCTCTAAATCTGTGGCTTACATATCTTTATTATTGTAGATGTTGTCTATTATCTAATGATATTATTACTTCCCGTTCAACAAAAATTCCTTTAATAAATGAAGGTTCCTCGGCCCTAAATGTCTTTTTTTTTGGATAATAAATTGAAAATGTGGGTTATTTGTGGGTAATAAAATACAAATTCCTCTCTCTTTTACTTTTTCTCTCTTCTCTCCCTTCTAGGGTTTTAGTTTTCTTGACCATTTAAGCCTGAAAATAGTCTAATTTCTTCGAAAGTAAGACTATTTCCGACCCCTTTTCTTCAATTCAATTTTTTATTTATTTATTTATTTATTATTTTTGCGTTTTGGTTGTTTTGTTTTGTTCTCTCCATCTGTGAGAGTATGTCCCAATTTTATTTTTAGGGTTCTTATAATAATTGGGAATGTGATTTGGATTCCTATGGCCTATGGGTCTGAGATTTGTCATCAACCGGTCGATCAAAACATCAGTGCAGATTGCGAAGGTCTCAACTAGGAAAGATGCAAATACATCTAAAATCATTGCTCGCGTCAAGCTGCGGTGGAGTATGAGTTATGCCAAAAATGCAAATTAAATTAGTTATGATTATGATTGTAAAAGTTATGATATTTTCTCTAAATATGTGGGTTACAGATCTTTATTATTGTACATGTTGTATGGCTATTATTTAATGATATTATTACTTCCTGTTAAAAAAAAAAATTACAAAAATTCCTTTAATAAATGAAGGTTTATCAGCTTAAAAAGCTAACTTTTCCATTTTGAAACTAAAACTTAAACATTATAAAAGTCTTTTTAATCATAATTTCCTTCAATACCGTTATATTTATTGCATGTTTCAACTAAAACTTAAACATTGTATAAGTCTTTTTAATCATATTTTCCTTTAATACCGTTATATTTACTGCATGTTGAAACTAAAACTTAAAACATTGTATAAGTCTTTTAAATCATAATTTTCTTTAATACCATTATATTTATTGCATGTTGAAACTAAAACTTAAGCATCATAGAAGTCTTTTTAATCATAATTTCCTTTAATATCGTTATGTTTATTGCATGTTAAACCTAAAGCTTAAACATTATAGATTTTTTTAATCATAGTCTTAAATTAAAAACCAGTCCGCTATAAAATAATTGGGTTTTCAAGGGATATTTTATCGGATTGGACCAAAGATCATTTTGAAAATTTTCAGCCCAGAGACCGGACTATTTTCTTTTAATCATAGTTTGGTCAGGTTAGGTCCATTTTTTAGTCTAGGCCGATTTTTGAATGCCCACAATATCATGTGAACAAGCCAATCTGATGTAGACCGTAAAACCCAATCAAACAACCACCCTCCAAGTCTCTCCATCCCTCCATCCCATCCACAACATATTTGAATTAAGACTTGTCAATACACCCACCCAACCCACCACAATTGATTAATATCCAAATCCTCAATCCTAATTTAGTCATCCTCCTCCTAAACCGATACCAAATCAACCCACACACTTAAAAAAAACTCAACCCATTTAAACCCACAATAAAACAATGAAACAAAGAAAACAAACAAGTGGCTCCCCCTTCATTCTCTCTCTTTCTCTAACCAAACAAACAAACAAACTCAACCCCAACACGCAATACACACAACAACACATCCTCTCAACAAACTACTCGTGAACACCTCCCTCCCTCTCCCTTCTCCTAACCACCCGGTCCCCCCCTCCTTTTTTCTCTCTCTCCCCTCTTTAACCCTAACCCACCTCACCCATTTTCTCTCTCCTCTCTCCAATGGCTTCCGAAGAAGACCACCCCATCTACAACGACGACGACTTCGACGACGACGACGACGACAGCGAACCCCTCAACGTCCCCGACGATGATGTCGCCGTTGATTCCGAATCTTCCTCCGCCGACGAAGATTCTACCATCGCCGCCGTTGATTCCGCCGCTGTTACCGTCGCTATTCCTTCCTCTGTTTCTGCTGCTCTTCCTCCTCCTCCGTCCACCACCAACAACAGCAACAACAACAACTCTGCTAATGCTGTTACCATCGCTTTGCCTGATCCGAAACGACACCGTGTTGATCCTCTCTCGTCGTCGTCTTCGTTGGTGGTTTCTCCTGTTGTGAACCCTGAGAAGAAGCCGATCGATGATTCTAGAAGGTTGTTTCAGAGGTTGTGGACTGATGAGGATGAGATCGAGCTTTTGCAAGGGTTTCTCGATTATACCTCCAGCCGTGGTACGACGTCGTCTGGTCATCACCATGATACGGCGGCGTTTTATGATCAGATCAAGAACAAGCTGCAATTGGAGTTTAATAAGAATCAATTGGTTGAGAAATTGAGGAGGTTGAAGAAGAAGTATCGGAATGTTATCAGTAAGATGAGTTCTGGGAAGGAATTTGTGTTCAAGAGTCCTCATGATCAAGCTACTTTTGAGCTTTCTAGGAAGATTTGGAGTAATATTTCTCCTAATTTTCGCGGTGTTGCTGAATTTGATGATGACGATCAAAACCCTAACCCTAACCTTGGCAACAATTTCGCATCGGCGACTCCGCCTCGGCCCCCGAATAGCAGCTTTGTTATCAGCCATATTAATCTCAATAATAGCGCTGGTGGTGGTGGTGGAGGAGGAGGAGCAGGCACGGTTTCGACACCGATGATGGTTGATCATAAGGCAGGTAGCAGTGGTAGTTATATTAACAGTCTTAGTCATACTAATGCTAGTAATAATAGTAATGCTGCTGGTTTTGATATTATGATGTCGAATTTGCATAGTCCTGCTGCGAAATTGTCGACGAGGAAGAGGCCTAGGGTGGGGAAGGTTGAGGATAAGTATGTGAGAAATGTCAATTTGGGGGGAATGATTGGTGGTGAGGGTGCTAATTTGATTGAAAATAGTAATAATAATAGCAATAATAATAATAATAATAATAATATTACTAGTAGTAGTAATGTCAATCTTGGTTCAACAATGCAGGGGTTGATAGAGGAGGCTGTAAGGAGTTGTTTGTCGCCGATGGTTAAGGATATGGTGAATAATACGGTGAATGGAACGGTGTTTGGAGGCAGTAGTGGTGGGATTAAGGGAGTCGGGGCATTGGCATTGAACGCGGTTCCCTTGAATTTTTCAGGGGTGAATTCGGTTGGGGGTAGTGGTGGGGATGTAATGGATGAGAAGTGGAGAAAACAGCAAATATTGGAGCTTGAGGTGTATTCAAAGCGTTTGGAATTGGTTCAAGATCAAATTAAGTTGTCATTGGATGAGCTCAGATCAATGGGGAGTTAAAATTCTGTATCAGGGTGATCGGAGTAGGTTAGTTGATGTGGATTTGTGAGTTTCTCTAATTTATTTTTCCTGTTTGATCAATGATCGAATATCGATTTGGCTGATTATATATGTGTAGGTAGCAACTTCGAGATCATAGATTTTTCTGTTTTTTTATCCCCTTCTTTTAGTTTGACATAAAAGAGAGCTGTTGAATAATGTTAATTCAATGTGTGTAGCTCTTTGCTCAACTCAATTTTATGTATAGCAATGATTTGAATAGAGAAGGCGGGATTCATATTGACGTATTCTGGAATTGGTGGTTTGCTTGAGGGTTTGTTTTAAGCTTTCTGTATAGTTATTTAATCGCACAATTTCATACATAATACTACAATTAGTCAATAATTAAGATTTTCTGAATTCTATATTTTGCCTTTTCTCATGATGTTTTTATATATGGATTGCTAATAATTATTTGGTAAGTAACTTCTAGCATTGCAAAGTATAGTTGTGTTTGTGCCAATTCGTGTAACTTCTTGTTGATGAATTCGGCCAATTAATCGGTGATTGCTCTAGTGTAGTTTGAGGTACCCTGAGAATTCTTTGTAGATCTTGTTTGATCATTGTACATGGTGGTATTGTTTGTTTGGAAGGTTTCTCATATCTTTGAGCTCTATTACTCTTTGTCCCGAGAAAGCAAGATCCTTTTTCTACGCCAAAGCATTGTGAATTTGTGATTATTAGTTATGGAGTCTATGTTAGTTGAGCTTGTGTTACTCTGCTTTGATGTGAATGATGTCATGCAACATTTCCCTATTATGTCAAAGCAGGACCATATTAATCTTTGGAAGTTCTTCTATATATCTTCTCATAGTTCTGAATGGATGTGATTTCCGATGTTTGGAAGTTATGAAAGGGTATATAAGAACATAGTTAGTACTAGGATTAACTTGTAGGAACCCCATAAGCAGTGTAGTTGGTGACTAGTGCTAGATATTTAGCTTGCTTGTATCAATCATTATTGCTGGGATAAAATAAAGGTTATGGTGATCATGGGGAGGTCCAGCCTCTAAGGGAGCATCTTTATGAGCTTTGGGCGTCCACCAGGGTTCAGTTTTTCAATCAAGGCACATGGGAAGCTCCCCATTTAATCTTATCCCTTATGTGTCTTGATCCTTCTTGCCCGGCTGGGCTGGCAAGTTCCCGATTTCCTAATATTTAAGTTTTG
This sequence comes from Chenopodium album, assembly GCF_948465745.1. Lineage (NCBI taxonomy): Eukaryota > Viridiplantae > Streptophyta > Magnoliopsida > Caryophyllales > Amaranthaceae > Chenopodium > Chenopodium album. The sequence goes on from NC_137855.1 coordinate 9,457,240, forward strand.
GATGAGACTGTCTCACAATAATCATCAGGGTTGTCTAGTGAAATTATTTTACATCCTCAAGTATGTATTATTGAATTTCTGAACATACTACTTTGATTGGGAATTGACAAAAATGATACAATTATTAATCAAGTTGATTTGTTTGAACACGGAAGTATGTCATATCCTTAACTATAAAGGTAGGACAATAGAAGTAAATATACTCTTTACCAATGGCTATATAATCGCGTAACAACTGGTAAAAATGACTTGTGCTGTTACTGATCTCTTTCATGTGTAATACGGCATTTTTAGTATTGTCCTATAATTTGAAAAGTGTGAAAGGAATAAGTCCTCAATGGGTTAAACACCTATTCAATTTGGTGAAGAGGCAAAGAAGAACGTATGGGAGATGCCCTTCTCTTTTTAAACCAAACAATGGCAGACAATGGACCTCAAACAACCTCAAATAACCCTCCTAAGTCCCAGATTCTAACACTTTCCAATGACGTATGTTAAAAGAATATGCACAATTTGTTCCCTAGGCAAATGCTGGACTTCTTTGTTTGGCGTTTTGAAAAGCCGCAATGGCTGTTACGTGGTTGGGTCAGCACGACCCTAATGACTACGTACAGTTGCAGACACATTGGCAAAACAAGAACCAAATCGGGGTCATTTTTCTACATAACGCGTTACATCATCGTTTAAGGGTGTCGAAATTTTCTTCAATGCCGCCCCTTGTTTTGGTTAAGTAGCTATTACGTTGGCAAGTTGTCCATTGTTACCTAACAATTTACTCCTAACGAATAGTAAGAGAAGTGCGTTAGAAGTTGATGTCATAGAAACTTGTTACGGGTGACCAAGACTTATGGTTATCTATCTAACCCATGTTTTTGAGTCGTTGGAAATGGTAATAAAGAACAATTTGATCCCTTAACCATATAACTTTGACCAACTAGCCTGTATAAAAGACTAATTCAAAGTTTATTATGGACCACTTAAACCGAAATACTGCCGGTAAGCACGTTGTATCAATTGCTGTATACTAGGGGAAATCATGTGGCATGTGTGCTTATTGAGCATCAATCGGAAAATGTTTGGTTACGATTTAGGGGATGAGTCATTCGATTTGGTGTCCATTCTATTCGGATTAAATTGAGATCGATCTAGTTATTTTGAATTATTTATGATTTTTAGTATATCATGACAGATGTATCGATTTTAGTCATGTTAACTTTATTCTCGATTTTGTTGGATCAAAGTTATAATGATTTCTAATTTTGGATTTTGTTCGAGTCTTGATTGAACTATTTTTAGATTGAATCAATTCTGCTAGGCTAGCATTTTGACATGATAAGGTTTATTTATTTATTTACTTTTGATGTGAGATTTTTAATCTATGCTGAAGATTGTTCCAAGACAATATTTAACATATATCCCAGACAATTGTTATTCTTGATAACTCGTCACTCCGTACATACCTTCACCTTAGCAGCAAAATAAGGTGTAAAATACAAGCTGTTGGGTCGGGAAAATCTTCACCTCTACATATTTACTTAAGTATGTGAGGGACTAAGGTCCGTTCTCTTCACCTTAAAAAAATAATATTAAGTAAAAATAAGTTCAGTTCAGTAAAATTAAGTTCAGTTCAGTAAAATTAAGTTCAGTTTAGAAAAAATAATTTCAGTTCTGTAAAAATAAGTTTAGTTTAGTAAAATTCAAAGAAGAATTATAATAGAAAATCAGTAAAAATAATTTCAGTTCAATAAAAATAATTTAAGTTCAGTAAAATTAATTTAAGTTCAATAAAAATAATTTATGTTCAGCAAATATAATTTTGTTTCTGTAAAAAGAATTTCAGTTTAGCAAAAATAAGGTGAAGAGAACGGGGCCTAATAGAGAAATAGACTAGCTCGAGAAAGAACAAATTTATCCAAACATTATGAAACTCATGCATAAAATTCGCAGTAATATATGGAGCAAGGCAAAAATACAAGGAAACTGATTAAAAATAACACTTATAATATGACAAAAACCTAAAATTAAACCGTGGCCTAAATGAAGTGTAAGTGATAATTGCAAATTTACAAATCTACAATAACAATAAAGGAACTAGTATGTATAAATGACCATATACTTTCTCTATTCTTTTTTTTATTATTATTTTTTTTAAATTTTTTTTTATTACTCAGTACAATATTGAGAATTTTACACTACACACATAAATTCTTTAATTGTCTTTATATGTGAGGTAAAGCATAGATATACGAAGTATAAGGTAATATTAGGTTCATCTCGATATATACTTTAAAATATAATTTTTTATAGTTTTTTTTCCTAATCTACAATTAATAAAGATATTAAAGTTATAAAATGTGTAACAAATATAAAATCCAACGTTCATTTGTAATTATTCCGTGATAGAAAAGGGAGGAAGTACTCCCTGTGTCCCCTTTCTTTGCACCATAAATTTATTTTATATGAGAGTTTTATGAGTTATATAATGCAACCGTATAAATAAAGAGAACAGAGGGAGTATATTACGTAGGGTCGTTAGTCGTACAAGGTAAGGAAAGAGCATTTATATATCACTGCACAAACATATGATAAAAATAAAGCAAACGGCTAAATATAGTACGAGTAATAGTCCATTGATGAATAGCCTAGTCCTGGCCTGGCTTTGCAGTAAAGAAGTGGTCCAATAATCCAAATTAAAGTAAGAGTTTGGTTAATTTGGGTGAGCCTGTCTTTGTCTATAGCCGTCTCCACCAAGTTGGCTCAATTTCTAATCTAATGGTTGTGATCATCTTTCTCATATATGACTCATCAATCTCACCCTATTTTATTTTGGCTCTTTTTCTATATTCATTTGGTCGGTATGTATAACCTGCCCTTTAACTTGGTCTTACTTCCTACATAGTGCTGCTCACGCTTTTTGGCTAACTGTTCCAACCTCGATTCATCCATCTACAATTTCTTATATATATTCGAGTGTACTTAAAAGAATAATGTAGTCAATGTAGTCATGTATTGAAGGTGGACTTTTAAATGTCTCACGGCTTTAAGTTTACCTCTAATATAAACTCCCTCCGTTTTTAAATACTTGCTCCACTTTCTTTTTTCGGCCGTTTTTTAAATACTTGCTCCATTTTCTTTTTTTTGGAAAGCTCTTATAATATTTAATTCAATTTTCACACTTAGTGAACCTAACATAATACACTCTCTCTCCTCCTATTCATCCACTCCTTTTGCTTTTTATAATTTTTTATTTTCTTAACTTCCCCACTACCTCCATATTTTATTACTTTCTCCAATTTCTCATAAAACTCCGCGCGTGGAGAAATGGAGCAAGTATTTAAAACGGAGAGAGTTGTTTTTCGGAATTCTAGATATTCCGGAGTGTATGATAGACATGCTCCTTTTGCTGATAGCTTGATATGATATCAATCTTTTGTTGTAGCTTCATAGTTTGAATTTGAAAGGCCAGCTGGTGTAATAAGTAGTCAAAATTCTAGCCAATACACGCACGGGGTTGTCGAGAGCTTAAACGTGAGGTTCACTCTATGCATACCATACACATTAGACTTTAGCTGTTTAGCATGGACAAGTATATCTTGATTATCAAATCATGTAAAAGGACTACTCAAACCATTAAAGAGTTCACATTACTTGGTCTTGTCAAATTCTAATTCTAAGAGGTTGGCTGGACCCAGCACCATAATATAAATATAAAACGGTAAACACCTTTAGCGGTTTTACCTTGTGCATATTGCATAAATTTATAATTCATGCACCATGGGTTAATATTTACCCCATAATAACGTCTTACAAGTTACATCTCTTTCTTATGTTTTTCCTAAGGGAAAAGAATGCAAGAAAAGCACGGTACCTACAACTCGGATTTGAAATTTGCTAACATTTTACCTTTTTACCTTCGCAATTTAAAGCTTTATTATTAATATCTCTCATTACGTAAACTGGTTGTTACATAGGGTCTATTACAAGGTATGAGACTTAAATCCCACATCGCTCATATTGGGTGGGGGGGGGGGGGGGGGGGCTGATGTGGAATTTATATAGGACAATGGCCTCTCCGCTTTCCTCCTCTTGACCTAGCTTTTGGGGATTAGAATCATGCATGAGTTAAAGAAGACTACATACGAACCAAAAACCCATAATAAGAACACCCAATTCACATAAATTCAACCAAAAAAAAAATCACATAAATTCAACCCAAATATACATAAAATCATATTCTCCTCTCTTTCAATCTCGTCCTGAAATACCAGTATACAAATTCAACCTAAAACACATGAATAAGAACACCTAAATAGACCAATTCCTCAACCCCAAATAATTCATAATAATAACAACAAAAAAAATTAAAAAAAAAACCAAAAAGGTAGGAAATTCAATCAAACCTGAGCCTATGCAACTTCTGAAAGTTTGAGTACTCTATATGCACTCATTTGCAACTTTTTTCAAAGTTGAGTACCTTGTATTTGTGTTAACTCTATTTTTTAGGGTCATGTTCTTTGAATTAATCCCTTGTATTCTTTGAATTTATCATTTATGTCCTTTCAGATATTGAGTGACGCACTATTTTGATGAACATTATAATTATTTGATTTATCAATTTAGAATATCACTTATCAAATCTATATTTTTTTGTATACTAATTTTAAATATCATTAAATAATAGGGGTGGGAAAAAAATCCAATCTGATTAATCCGATCCACAATCTGACTGATCCAACCGGAAAATTCGGATACCCGATCCGATTTTTTACATTTTGGATAATACGGATCGAATATCCGAAAATTTTCGGATCACGGAATATGAAAAATCGGATATTAGTTCGATACGAAAAATTATTTTTTTTTTTTTTAATGTTTTTATATCAAAAAAAAACTTAAAACAATTATTTTACATTCGGGTAAAAATTCAAAAATGAACTGTGAACTTTATATTGTGATTGAACTTGTGTTATTTTATTATTATTGTTGTTGTTGTTGTGTTGTTGTTGTTGTTGTTATTATTATTATTAGGAAAATTTGTCAAAAACAACCTTTTAAAGTGTCCACTTTATTTAAAACAACCTTTTAAATTTTTTTTTGCAATTTAAGACCACATTATAAATTTTTTTTATCAAAGACAACCAAATGTTACTTTCCGACGTTGACTCAATTTTTGCCGATGTTGACCACGAGTGTGCGAGTCACGTGACCTCCTACATTGCTTAATATACCCCTTTTTTCCTCCAATTAACTCCTATTAAAACTTCTGCTTCTCTTTCATCCCTCTTTTAGTACGAGTGAATTGGAGTGAAAATTGGTGTATTAAGCAATATACGAGTTCATGTGCGTTGCACACTAGTGGTTAACATCGGGACAAATAGAGTCAAACGCCAGAAAGTAGCATTTGGTTGTCTTTGATAAAAAAAATTTATAATGTGGTCTGAAATTGCAAAAAAAAAATTTAAAAGGTTGTTTTAAATAAAATGGACACTTTAAAAGGTTGTTTCTGACAAATTTTCCTTATTATTATTATTATTTTAGGTACCAAGTGACAATAGGTGAATAAGTGAAATATGTGTATTACTCAAATTGAAATTTCTTGTCAAAATGAAAAATGAAATTTGCATGTCAGTGGGATTAGTTAATAGACATTTCGTTCACGTTAAAGAATCAAAAATTGAACATAGTATTTCGGATTGGGTATCAGATGATCTGATTCGAAAATTTTGAATATTCGAAAAATCAGATATCCGGTTTTTTCGGATCAGTGTTTTACCGATCTGAAATTTTCGAATATTCAATAATTCGGATCGGATCGGATCAGATATCCGAAATGGCCAGCCCTATTATATAATTGTATTTTTATTTTGAATCAGAATGATGAAGGTTGACGATGATTTTTTTTTTTTTGGTTGATATTTGACTTTCATATCTAAAGAGCATCCAAAATATTTATAAAGAACATTCATATTATTAATAAAAATATGATAATACCATTATGTAATAAACGAACCAAAGCTTGGTTCGTGGAGGCGGATGCACGATCCGCATGGTGTATCCGCTCCAAAATACAAAAATGAACATGCAGGTATATACTAATGTACATGGGCATATAAAAGAACATAGTGTTCATTTAAATGTACATGGACATATACATAAAAGAACATAGTGTTCATTTATAATGCACATCAGAATTTTGTGCAACAATTATGTATATATATTTTTTTTGAAAGAAATTTTGTATAATGAAATAGATAAATAGTACTATAATTATTTTTTTTACCATACATTAATTACAAATCATTTCATTTTTTTTTACCAAAAGTTCACTTTCTCTCTCCAAACAAAACTTCAAACCCATTTAAATTCCTCAAACCTCAAGCAAAATTTCAAGAAATTCGAAATTTTGAGTCCAAAATTGTTCAAGATGACAAAAAAAAAAAAAAGGTAAGACCAAATTCGACATTCATACTTGTATATTTTGAGTTTGAGTGTTTGTTTTTTATAAATTTGATTGAAAATTGTAATATTTGATTTTAATGAGATTTAATTGCGATTTTGATGTAATTTTGTTGTTGCAATGAGAAATAAAATGAAGTTCTTGAAGAAGATCGACCGATTAATACATTTTGGAAGAAGAAAGCAAGCAAATAGACAAATTTAGAAAAAGTTGTAGATCCAAATAATACAGTGTACATTAAAATACAGTAAAATGTTCTTTTTCATATACTTACATGATGCAAATAATACAATGTACATTAAACATGTAACCAACATTATAACATATATGTTCATTAGAATATAATACAATGTACATTATAAATTTATAATACAGTAAAATGTACTTTTTCATACATACATGATCATTTATACTAAGTACATTTACTATATGAATAATATACTCTAATATTATTATGTTCTCTACTAATATTACAACTGTTCTTTAGATTTACAAAAAAAAAAAAACATATAAAAGTGGATGTTTTTTACAAAATAGCTATATGTTCTTTGCAAAACAACTATATGTTCTTTGCTGAATAACTAAATGTTCATTCCGCCTTTTTTTTTTAAAGAATACCAGATGCACCATGCTTGGTGCATCCGCCTCCATAGAAAAAATTTGATGAACGTTATGTGAAAATTTAAGTAAATTTCAACTTTCCATTGTCAGAAGACTCAAAACCAAACAATGTAAGGAAATTCCTACGAATTTTATTAAGGAAATAATTTACCATGAATTACAATTTCCAAATTTAATTCTCATTCCAACCAAACGAGGCTTAAGCGGCTAAAATTAAAAATAATAAGGTTTGACGATTTTAAATAAGATTAGATATGGACTAATAATTTAGATAAAATAAGTTTAAAATAAAAATAATAATAATAATAAAAAAAAGATAATTTAGTATTTGGTGAAGAAATTACTACCTTAGTTAGGGTCTATTCACATTTACTGAATTTCAGTTCAGTTCAGTTCAGCTCAGCTCTAATCAGTTCAGTTCAGTTCAGCTCAGCTCTAATCAGTTCAGTTCAGCTCCAATCAGTTCAGTTCAGCTCCTAATTTCCCTCTCTCATAAAATATTCATTTCAGCTCACTTTAGTTCAGTTCAGTTCAGTAAATGTGAACAGGCCCTTGGTTGACATATAATCTCACTATGGACCCATTATCTGCTAGCCATATTGAAAAAGAAAAAAAAAAAAATCATTACTCAGTTAATGAGTGTTGCATAAATTTTACACCCATCAAAATATAGTGTCAACTAAATAACAATAGAGGGACAACTCCGTAATATATATGTCCAATGCAATTATTGCTGTATCTTGTATACATTACTCGGCATATGACTTGCCAATAAATAGAAAAAAGCTCTGTACACCAAGATAATAGTAAAAGATAAAATGTTGCAATTAACATGTTGCAATAAACTATTATGGATTTATGGGCAATGATGAATTGATGACTCATGCAATAAGAAATTGTTCACATTATGGGAATCCATATATTGTTGAAACTTTTGTCCATCTTTTCGATAAGGTTGAAATGCTTTTCATTTTTCACGAGGGTTACAAGTGTTCATCTTTACTCATATGATATTACTATTAATTATTCGAATCTTCTAGTGCTTAAAGAAGTCAGTTTTTTAATTTCTTAACACTAGCTATTTAAAGAAAAGGATCAATTCTCACTTATCACTAAAAACACCTGTAAGCACTGTATCACCATTTTGCATCATAAGATGCACGTCATCTTTAGTGTCTCTTCAATCACACCAAAACAAAGATGTTTGTATATCACCTCAATAACTTTTTTCATCTAGACATCTACTATTTTGCTTCCTTGGCTGTCTTGGAAAGAAATCATTCCACATGTAACTCATGAATCCCTTATCCAAAGTGGTTCGCCACGTAAGTATCTACTTAGACGCTAACAATTTCAGAAGATAGACAATCGAAATTGATCCTACTCAAACTTACGTTAGACGCTAAAGATTGAAGATGACAACAAACTGAAATTGACCCAACTCAAACCGACACTAAAGATTGAAGATGGCAGCAAACTGAAATTGACCCAACACAAACCGACGCTAAAGATTGAAGATGGCAACAAACTGAAATTGACTCAACTAAAACCGACTAGGCACAATTTTAATTGATGTTATCCCTATCAATTGTTCAAATAATTGAGTATGTTAAACCTAAATGTAGCTTGTTTAATTTGGATTTAGATCGTTTTGTTCCATACAAACAACCCGTTCACCTCCTTTAGCAACAGGATCTCTATATGTTTGATTCCAAATAAACATAGTACTATCATTCGAAAAAAAAAAAAAAAAAACCAAAAAAAATTGGTACTAGTTCACTACCCCACTAAATGTTGAAATGATAGCAATGTGCAACGTGATTCTCAACATCTTGTGTTATTGTGTACCTGATTAGTTAAGGACATACATATCATGTGCTACTTGAACGACGAAAGCTAGGCAATGAAAGCCATAGAAAGGTAAATCTGAAGTAGACAAGTTGACTGAATGTAAGCATGGTATGCATTGATCAATTGTGTAGAGTTCAGCTATACACCATGAAAATCTGATGATTTTCGAGAAAGGAAATGGTGTTTTAAATCGGTAGGAAAGATTTCCTGAATTAATTTGTACAGAAAATGAGAAGTTCTATGAATAATGGATTTATTCTTAAGAACTGGAAATGGGAAATTTCAATACATGGAGAATTTTGCCTTGGTCTTCTCAAATACTTGCTCAGCGAGGACTGCTTGGTTCCCGTCAGCTTGTTTGATTTCAAGGTTGGCCTTTTGATAGACTCCGGTGCCTCTTAATGCATCAGCAATGAAATCATCAAAACCGATTGCTATGGCAGCTTCAGCTTTAGCTCCATACACTAACCTCTGTTTTTGTTAACAAAAGTGATATAGATCAGCAAAAAAACAGGGGATCAAGCAAAACAAATGGGCAGGAAATGAAAAACAAACCTTGATTCGTGAAAGGTGAATAGCACCAAAGCACATTGGACATGGTTCACAAGATGCATAGATTTCACAATCTGACAGCTCGAGTCGATTGAGCTTTTTACATGCCTGAAATAACTGACCTCATTAGAAAGAATTTAAGTATTTGATGATTGAAATATGTGTAGTTTAATGAGACAGAACAGGATGATTATATAATAGGACACTACTTAAGAGAGCACCCCATGATCATCAAAGACAGGAAATCCTGTAATACTAGGGGAAAAAAAGGGAGTAATTTCAAGCTTAATCAAGTCTATATTAATAGGCAGGTCGACCATTATGCTAAAAAAAAATAACTAGCAGATTACTGCATCGTCTCTCTGCGTGAAGCAAGCTAGAAACAGAACAAAGAAACTGACTTGTATAGTCCTCTGACCTTTTAAAAATGTTCTCAGAAAATGATTAAACAAAACATATCCCTCCTACCCTTGATTTCTCTAGTCACTTAAACCGTATACTACAGCCAAACTAAATAGGTAACAATCAGCAAAAAAAAAGGGGCTATTAAAAAGATGACGACGTTTTAAAAACTAGTCATTGAGTGATATCGTGAATTTGCAGTAGTAAATAGCAAGACTGCAAGAGACAAATTGTGTTTACTAGAGCATCCAAATACTCCCTGTATTTAGACATAACAATTTGTGAGGGCAAACATGTAGCGGAATTCCTTAGCTTGCCAATGCTCAAACCCGACATTCAAGACACTATTGACAAACTAAATAATTTCCTGTCATTTAAGACCCCCCTGAAAGAAGTGGACACATTGAAATACAAGGTATGTTAACGAATCCAAGATAGCAACACGTTAAGTATTACATTCTAACATTCAGTATTACAAACCTAAACAATTAAGTTTTCCAAATCTTTACAAAACGTATAACAATGGGTTGCTTAGTCAATGTTCTAAGCAATAATGTACATAGGATAGCAAAGAAATGCATCCATAAATAGCCACAAAGCTAATCATCTAACCTCTCTTACGGCTGTGACCTCTGCGTGTGCAGTTGGGTCTGTGTACTCCAATACCATGTTGTGACAGCTGACAACTACTTCGTCATTACAAACAACAACAGCACCAAACGGACCTCCATGTCCACAATCAACCCCCTTATAAGCTTCCTCAACTGCTTTTGTCAAGAATTTGCGGTCTCTATCCTGTACAGCTGTTTAGATGATACAAATAGGTGACGGAAACATTATGATCACTGGCAAGACATCATAGGCGGTGCTTCAAACAAAAAGCGAATTACTATAATAAGCAGAAAACCGACAATAACTTAGCTAGCTCACTCATCATACAACAGATTTCAGAAATCATATATATAGATTTAGAATTGTGTGATTACCTTCTTGATGACCAGCAAATGCAGAAGCCAGAGAGATGGTTCCATCAATGGCTTCAACCACTGATAAAAGAAGGCAAATGCAAACAACTAAGTCAGTCAAATACGATAATTGATAATCATCAAAAGGAAAGCTATGAACACGGCGCATAAGATAACATATCCATAAGACATAAGTTATGCTCAAGGCAAAAACTTGTATACAACAAGTGTATTGTATACAATAATTTAGTCATCACAAATCACATAAAAGTCATGTTCGCAAAGGGTCTACTAAACTTATTGTATACAATACAAGTGCTCTTCTTAAAGAAGTGGATTTGTGATGTTGATACAGAAGTGCTAAAGTCAAGGCAAATAGTTCAACCCAAATCAAATACCAATGGTAGATTCCAAATAATCAAGGCAATTCATAGCCTCTTCAAAAATCATCAAACCCTAAGCCATCACACCCAGTATTAGTAATAATAACAAAAATTAAGATTCTAATCTTACATAATTTTAAACTCAAAGCTATTCAAATCACAACTTTACCATAGCTCATAGATTCATACCAAGAACTAACTCTTCAGAAGCAAATAACTACTGATCTTAGACCAATTTCAGATTTTCAGGCCAGATTATGCCAATCATATGATAAAATCTAAATGATCATCTCGATTTTGCTTCAATTGCACAAAGTTCAAAAAGGGTAAATTTTTACAAAAATATTTCAATTGCACAAAATTCAAAAAGGGTAATTTATATTGATTATTCTTATGAAGAATTACATTACCGGGGTCAACCCCACAAAAGCATATAAATCAATGATGTAACTATGTAAGTTGAGAATTAATTAAAGCAAAATCCAGAAACAACAGATCAAACACTGAAAACAAAATCACCAAAAAAAATTCAAACATAAAGCATCATCAAAATAATCAAACACCCACTAAAATTCATCAAAAACTTGATCAAAATCAGCAGTAATTAAATTAAGCAAAAACAAGATTAAGGGCTTAAAATTGATACATACCATTACCATTAGCATCACCCATGATTAAAATTAAGATGAACAATGAGCGAAATTCCCAGATGGGTAATCGATAATTGGAATGAAAATAACAGATAATGATGGAAAAGGGTAGACCAAGAATAAGAAAGATATTGAATTTAATAGAAATAGAAAGAGAGGAGTCAAATTTTTATGGTATTAAAAAAAGAGGAAGAAGACTCCAAGAAAGTGTGAATGTGTTGAACTACCGATCACAGAAAACTACAAGGAAGAAAGAGAATGAGATTGAGATTGAAATTGAGAGAGAGAAAGAGAGAGAGAGTGTGTGTATTCTTTATATAATAATGGAGGATTGGTGGTGGTGGTCTTGTGGAGATGGGAAGGAGAAAGGAGATGTAAGTTGCTTCACTTTTTTTTACGGTTTTTTTTTTTTTCTCTAAAAAAGAAATTTTTATTTTTATTTTTAATCCTACAAATAATCCATTATTGCTAAACATTGCTTAGCCGCAACCACAAGGGTTAAATGCGGCAATAAGTAGCGGTTTTGGCTATGATGATTTTTTTTATATTGATGCCAGATTTAACAAAATTTATCATTCATAAAGATTAACTTGTATTTTATTCTTTTGGTTAATGATAAACCCATAAAAAAAAAAAAAACCCTAATTTCTTGTTTTCCTATTAGTTTTAATTTTTTTTATTTTTTTATTTTATGTTCATAATTAGTAATCGTTCTCTTTCTATTAGAGAGTTTGGGTTTAATTTCTCACTTTAGTTTAAGGCTTCTTTTTTTTTTTCATTTTTTGAAAGTAGTTCAAAAGAACACTAAATTTAATTAAATAAAGTAACACGACATCTACAATCGACAATTAACAACAAAGAAAATAGATTTAACAAAATCAAATAAGAATTAATGAAAAATTGTAGATTTATTTACGAAAATGTAATTTGATAAACATATTTTTTTTGTTAATCATTTAGTGTGTATTTCCGAGAACTAGGTGCTCCCTTGTCGATTAATTGCAACACATGTATTGTTTATTGGATACAATAACTTTTGCATGCCCCCGGTTTACAATTATTTTATTGTACATCGAACATTTTGCAAAAAGTAACCCTTTTTACTTACAAAAGTGACCCATATTTTCACAAAAGTGACCCTTTTTTCTTACAAAGTAAAAGTGACCTTTTTTTTTATACAAAAGTGACCTATATTTTTACAAAAATGACCTTTTTTTTCCACAAAAGTGACCCTTTTTTCCTCAAAAAGTGTTCCCTTTTTCACAAAAGTGACTTTTTCCCAAAAACTGAATATCAAAATTAATAAAAATAAACACAAACGCATGCAAAAGTATACTTGCTTGATTTCGTTTGCTTAACGAAATAATGACAATCAACTTAGCTTGTTTCTGAAAATGGGCCTTGAATGGGAAGCTTCTCCTTCTTTTTACTTGCTGGGTATAGATCGGAATCCCACCCAGCCAGCCAACCCAAAACCTCATTAACCCAAGTCAGCCTCAAGACTATTCGAAAACCCACCAACCTCAACATTGGGTTCGACGCGCAATCGGGGCAGAACAATTCCTTATTGAATTCTTTTACGGTTTATTCTTGCTTCAATAGGACATGAGGGGATTTTAAAATCAAGAGTTTATAATTTCTTTGGATGGATAACTAAAGTCCTTTCTAGGCAAAATTTTGAGATGACGATCTACAAGGAACAATAGATCGGAGTTCGACCTTCCTTACGGCCTTGACTCTATTTCCTTCTTAAGTCGGAGGGCCTTTTCGCTTGTTCGTAAAGCTTTCGAGCAGCTATGAGGTTTTTATTAGCAGCACGAGTCCACGAATGAGGCCCTTGAATCTGTTCACTCGTGTCCCTTACCATTTTTTTACAAAAACGATTTAAGGTGGCATTGTCCACGGAGAAACCACCCAGATTCAACTTGCTATGCGGCGGCGGGTTTCAAAGCCAGGTTTTTCAAGTCAAGCTTAATCAAACATCTAGGGGGCACATTCTTTCTATTATAAAATCTAAGAAGATCTTTCTGAGTAAGCATATAGTGGCGAAGCTTCTTTGTGGCCCATACGAGTGCGAGACAGGCCGAGTAGCTGCCGGTACTTCCTGGTCGGGAGTCGGTCCCACAGGTGGCCGCCGCCGTAGATCGAGTTCTGGCTGGGACGAAGGTCTGATCCTAGACAGCTATCAGCCAAAGCAAATCGATTTCGTGTCGGAGTCCGGAGAGTTCCTGGAAGTAATACTTGTTCTCATAAAGAGACGAAACTAACAACTGTCGTAATCAACCTAAAGTAAAACCGGACTATATCCAATCCCTCCAACGGGAATTGGACAAAACTTGTCCGGGCAAAGAGCTAGCTTATTCGTTCTAACCTTCTTCTTCACGTCCGGTAATGCCACTCTAAAAGCCCCTATCGGATGACCGCTCGGCAAGTCTTAATAGCGCATGCGCTATAGCGAATGCATTTAGACTCCAAGTCCTATTCTATCCTTATTAATGGTAAAAAAATCTTTATATTCGGATCAGGAACAATCGAAAAAAGCCTCCGGTCGTGCTTCTGGTTTCTATTCTCATCATGAGGAAGGTTGTTAACCCGCTCAGTCCAAAAAAGAAAGACAGTTTCATGAGTAGGGTGATAGAGAGCTTCCTTGAGGAATCTTTTCAGCTTATCTATTCTATTTTTGATCATCAATGTATTGATTCAAGGCCACCGCCCCATTTATTTGTGGCCTGTATGGAGATACTAAGGAAGTTCGACGGTGGCTGGCGCGGCTGCTGGGAGTGGCGACAGGGTTGGTGGTTAGGCGGTGGTCCGACTAATTTTGGTGGTGACTCCATTGTTTAGAGTTGATGAAGTTGCATGCCCAGCCCGATTTACTTTATGGAAGGCCATAAGGCACTTAAATATTTGTGTTTTGGATATTAATTAAACATTTTTTTATTTAGTAAGGATTCGATATATTTTAATTATTTTCCTTCCACTAAAAAAAAATTGTTCTTCTGTTTTACAAATTTTTAACAAAGGTTGGTTCTTGTCCAAAAAGAAAAAAAAATTAAGGTTGGTGCCTGGTGATCGGTGGTGTACTACTTTATGAAAGGAAGCTTAATGGATCAATGATGGGCCTTGTTTGATTTAATCTCACACATGCGGAGATAGCCCAAATAAGTGGATTTGCCTCCTCTTCTTCAAGTTATCTTCTCCGTATTCTTTTTAAGGTATCTATCCAATTATTTTATTTTTGCTTCAACTTTCTAAGTTGTTTTTTTTGTCTTTTATTTTTTGATATTTTATACTACGTATTTTGTTTTTTTTTTTTTGAAACAACGTAATTTGTTACTTGAAATGTACGGAAGCACGGAAGAATCCCGTCAAATAAATATAAAGGGAAAAATTGAACTTGACTACGTAATTGAAACTCCACATGAATGTTAGTATTCAAATTAGGGTCGGGTATTTAAAAACGTCCTGATTAAAAATTCTTAGTTTGAAATATGTCTGTTTATCCTTTATCCGCTTCGATTTTGGACCGATGAACATCTTTTCAAACTTCTTAGTTTGAAATATGTCTGTTGTGTTTTTTTTTTTTTTTGATATAGTTATGATTTTTTGATATAGTTATGATTCTTTTCAAAAATTTGTTTTCATAATTTTTTCATCTTGCTCATTTTAGTGTAATTATATAATGGAGTATTTAGGTTTTGAATTTTGACATTTATGTTTATATTTACGTCTATTTGTCGTGTCTCTAACATAGAATTTGGTGCGAAATAATTGTATTTTGAGTGATTTGATTGAAGAGAGCTTACATAGAACTATAGAAGAGTACGTACGCATGGTTATTTACTATGGAGCATATATGCATCATAACATCATATAAAATAGAGGTGAATACAATCAAATGGAGAAAGAATGTGTCTTGTGAATAATTATTTTGAATGAAGATTGATTCATAAATAAAAAGTCATAAAATATCTACAAAGAGATTTATATATATATATATATATATATATATATATATATATATATATATATATATATATATATATATATATATATATATATATATATAGAGGAAGGCTCATGTAAGAACCCTCCTCTATATAAGAACCCAATCTTATATAAGAACCAATCTCAGCCCTTTATTAGTTTTGATCTAACCATCTAAAATGATCCTTCAGTAATGGCATTTCTATAATTTTGAGAATTTCGTATTTAGAACATAGAAAAAAAAAATTTAGAACATAGAAAAAAAATTTAGAACATAAGTAGAAAAAGTTTAGAACATAAGCAAAAAATTTTAGAACATAAGAAAAATAATTTGAAAGATAGCAAAAATTTAGAACATAAACAACCAAAAAAGTTAGAACATAAGAAAAAATAATTTAGAACATAAGTTGAAAAAAATAATCGTAGCATAGGTAAAAATTGATAACATAATCTGAAAAAAATAATTTAGAACATAGAAAATATTTAGAACATAAGCTGAAAAAATAATTTAGAACATAGGAACAAATTTAGAACGTAATCTAAAAACAATTTAGAACATTAAAAATAATTTGGTAATAAGTAGAAAAAATTTAGAATATAGGAAAAACTTTAGAACATAAGCTGAAAAAATAATTTAGAACATAGAAAAAAAAATTTAGAACATAAGCTGAAAAAAATAATTTAGAACATAGGAACAAATTTAAAACATAATCTAAAAAACAATTTAGAACATTGGAAAAATTTTGGAACATAAGTAAGAAAATTTTTCGAATATAGGAAAAACTTTAGAACATAAGTTGAAAAAAATTTAGAACATAGGAAAAAGTTTAGAACATAATTAGGGTTCTTACATAAGAAAGGGTTCTTATATAAGGTGGGGTTCTTACCGGATCCCTCCCCTATATATATATGTATATGTATATATATATATGTAGATATATATATATATATATATATATATATATATGTAGATATATATTTGAAGAAAGGAGATTTATATATAATTGAATTAAACAAAAACATCATTTTAGCAAAACTACAATCATTTTATTGCAAATTTCACATTCTTCATACCATCGTTCATATCGCTATGATTTACGGCCTTCTTTGATATAGAAGGTCTATCAATCTGTTGTAGTTGTAAAGAAAATTTTTCGTCCAATTAATCTAATTTTAATGAAAGGATTAACTTCTTTTTCGATGCCACATAAATCTTTACCCATGAAACAACTTTACAACAATCCATCAAGCAAAAAAAAAAAAAAAAAAAAAAAAAAAAAAAAAAAAAACTATCTCAAAAGCTTATTTATTATTATTTAAAATTAGTAAAATAATTAATTATGAGGTAATAGCTAGTTTATACGTTAATAAGCACCTGGTAAGCTTAATCTAATCAAAATTGTTCAACAATCTCCAATTTTAACTAAACATTTTTATAGTGTTTTTTTTTTTTTTTTTTGAAAATTGATGGTTAATTAATACAAAAATTTAAACATGATAAATGATCAAATTATTAAGCTTCAACTTATGGGATAAAGAACTAAGAAAGAGAGTGAATAAGATTGATTTGGTGTGTCAAATGAAGTAAAAGAGGGGAGAAAATTATGAATTTGAAGGCAAAATTAGAGAAAAACGTTAAAGTGTAGGCCCCACCAACAAATTCATTCTATACTAATAAGTGAAGGCAAGTCCAACTTTCAATTTTTCTTTTGGGTGATAAAATAAAACAATTTACTTGTTTTAAATGGGTGGTAAAAGACGATATGAGTATTTTTTTGTGGTTAAAGTTAAAAAAAATAAATCCTTTTTTTTTTTTTTTTGAAAAAGCTGTTTTCATCTCTAACTTACTTGAAAACTTTATTTCCTGAAAAAAAAAAATTACCTAAAAATTGTTATTTCAAATAGAGGTTTTCAGGAAGAAAATCACTACTATTATATGTGTGTGTGAAAACAATATATAAATAAAAGGACCTGTGTGTGAAATTGGAGCATTTTCTAGCATTATTGAGGGAAATCATCCAATTATTGGCCACGTTTAACTTAGCTTTTCGAAGTGAAATACAAATGATATATCATTCAATGTGATATTATTATTAGCTTTTTTTTAGATGTGTTTTACAAAATATTAACTTTTAATTAATTTATTTTTATTAATAAGTAATTAAAGATATTAATAGTGAAATTCGTACACTGAAAACAAAAAAAAGTCTAATGTAGAATTTATTATGGGATGGAGAGAGTCATCAATAAGGCTCTTAAACAAATTAGTCCTTGTTTGTTTGGAGGTATATTTCAAAATATCATTTTAATTCAGCTTAGTAAAGGCCAATTAAGTCCCAAGCTAGCTTACCTTTAGAAATTGATTTTATTTGTTCTCCCTATATGGCCATAATCATAGTGAAAAGGAAATATATTATTTTTTCTTATAAAGAAAAAGCAAAGATTTATTACTAGTTTATGAGAAAAAAAATTGTATTATCAATTATTATTATGACTTTAATCTAGCAAAGAAGAGGAAAGCCAAAATTGAATTGAGGGGAAGCCCTGGCCTTTATCTCCATTACTCATGGAATGAGTCAATTTGTCTAAACCTTGTAAATCCTTGTATTTTTACCTTGTCCTCCTACTCCTATATATCAATTTAAGTTTTTTGTTGTCTTTGTTTTGTTAATTTAAACACTAAAACTATCTTTCAAAATAAAAATTGATATCAAAGAGAAGTTCAAGTTAATAAACAGAGGATTTCATTTTCTTAAATCTTGAGTTGTCATCATGTCAACAACAAAATTTGATATCGAGAAGTATGATAGATCAGTCAATTTTACTATTTGGAAATTGAAGATGAAGGCTATCTTGGTTCATGACGGTTATTACAAGGCTCTTGGAGGTGTTTCTAAGAAGCCGGAGACTATGACCATGGAGGAGTGGGAGGAGATTGATTTGAAGGCTCTTTCGACTATACAACTTTGTCTGTCTAATGAAATTCTGAGAGAAGTTGCCAATGAAACTTCTGCGCTAGGTTTATGGATGAAGTTGGAGTCGTTATACATGACAAAGAGCATTACCAACCGTCTAATCCTCAAAAGTAGACTTCATGATCTACGTTTGGAAGAAGGTAACTCCCTTAAGCCTCATTTAGATGAGTTTTTTTCAATATTAACGGATTTACAAAAAATCAATGTATCGATGGATGATGAAGATTTGGCTATTAAGTTGTTGTGCTCTTTACCACCATCATACAAACAATTTCGTGATACCATGATACATAGTGAAAACATTTTGAGTGTTAAGGATGTTATCCATGCCCTAATCCAAAGAGACATGACAGATAGTCAAATTCTTAAGTCATGTACTCCTCAAAATGATGTTTTGGTTGTCAGAGATAGATTTTTGGAAAATGAATCACCTAACAATGGCAAAAATGTTAATAGGCATAATATTTGTAACTATTGTCATGCCAAAGGACATATCAAATATACTTGTTGGAAGTTAAGGAAAAAGGAACATTCTAGAAACGGTAAATCTGGAAAAGAAGATGACAATATCGCCAATGCAAATCCTGTTATCGTTGGCACAAGTTTTGATGGTGGACCATAGGTTACAAATTTCAGTTTTGGTTTCTACAATATAATTCCATTTTGTTGCATTTGAGAAATTTAGGTAAAAGAGAAAGTGCTCTCTTAGTTTCACCAAAGACGTGTTTTGTAATAATTGACTTGCAATCTTATTTTGCATGATGACATTTTTTTGTCTTACTATATTTATCATTATTTTTGGTACTTATTGTGTTTGTGAGTGCATTTTTGTGTATATTTACTTCTTAGGAAAGCAATAGTGGAGATGAATGATTTTTTTTTTTGGTTAGTTGTGTTATTTTTGCACTACATTATGAATGACAGTGTTGTGGTAGTTTAATCTCAATTTTTTAATTTGAAATGGATTTATGCTTAAGGTTTTATGTTTGGAATCATGTGTTAGATTGATTGATAGTAAGAAATTATGATGATAGGAAATCCATTGGCTAAGCTTTGGTCAAGGACATTTTGAGTGCGAAGGATGTTAAGCATCCATGCTGCCATGTCCTAAGTCAAAGTAACTGTATATATATAGTGGTGGAGCTAGAAACTTCAAACTAGAGGGACAATAGATATTACATAATTTGACAAAAAAAAAAAAGTTCAAAAAAATTACTCGATACATAAATAGTTAAATAATTATCCAAGAACTTGGTCATATAATTCGGAATAATAAAATAAAAATTACATAAATCAAGCACTTTTGTTCAAGGAAAGTTATAGCTTTTTTAATTTGGTTGGATTTTTTATATTATTTTTTGAGAATATAAGTTCTCCTCGCCGCATATCTTTAATTTAAGAATAACCCATTATATCTATTATTTCTCTCGGATCATGAGGAAGAAGACATCATATATAAATTATTCCTCCTCCCATGGTGCATTACTAGTTCTTGAACTACTTACTTTCAAATCATTTTCTTGGGTTAATATTGAAGATCATTTCCTTGGATTTCATTCATTTAAATGTGAATTGTCAAAGATTGCTCGAATAGTTTTCTCGTTGCCTTGGACTTGTTTGAATTAAGGGGACACTTGACATTATGTCCTAATTTAATTAAATTGAAAATTTTGAATCAATCATTCAATAAAATTTATCAAACAACTTTTTTTGATAAAAAGGAAAAGGATTTTATTAATAAAATATAGTCATACGACACTTACAAACAATTCCTAGGAAATCTAAAATTCCGACACAAGTATGAATCACCTTAAAACTAGTTACATCACAGATTGATCAACGATCGCCTTAATGAAAAACTTCATCTGTAAACAGCTTAACATAATCAACAAGTTAATATTTGAACAACCGTAACCGTCTAACTAAATATCAAGTTTCTATAATTCTAATTAAAACAAGTGTGAGGAATTTAAATGTCAACAAAACAACTCAAGTGATCCAAACTATTATTAGAAATTGGGATTTAAACAATTAAACTTAAAGATGAAAATTCTAATTTCGGTAATTAAATCGCTAATATAATTCTTTTTTTTTTTTAATGGGGTGATAGTTGTTCCCCTTGTCCCCCCCCCCCCCCCCTCTCTCTCCATCCGTGCTTTATTGATAATCAGATTGTCGAGGAAGCCCTCATATAAATGAACAAAATAAAAAGTCTACTCAGTATGACACTTTTGTAATTATATCAATAATTATAGCACTCATTTTCGATATTTAAAAAAAAAAAAGTTGTTAATTTTTGTACACTTTTACCACTTAATAAACACATTTTGTTTATAATAAGGTCATAAACTTGTATTTTCTCATTGTTAAGTACTCCTCAAAATGATGTTGTCTATAAGCATTTTAAGATTTTAAGATGAGGTAAGTTTGGAAGGAAGATAAATTAACACCAACAATGCCAACATTTTTGTGAAACTGTAATGGTGGAGCACTTTAGGACTTAAGATTTAGGTTATAAATCTTATTTATTTAAGATAAGAAATCATATAACAAATATTACAAATAAGATAAATATTACACCTTTAATCTAAAATAATATTACATTTCATTCCATATTAATTATGTCTTCTTGATTTTTTTTTTTTTTTTTTTTTTTTTTTTTTTTTTGGTGTTTAAAGTGGCACTAAGGCGAGTGATGAGAATCAATACTAGGATCCTGAAACCGGGAGAGGAGGTCTAACCACTTGAGCTAATTACATAAATGTGTTTTCGTGGGATCATATGGATGGTTTTCCCGGAATTATGTGTACATACAAATCCATATTTTTATTTTCTTAAACACTGGATTTAGGAAATTTCTTAAATATTTCCTCAGCGATGATAACCAGATTATGGTGAGCCTGTTTGATCTCGAGATCAGCTGCTGTTTGATAAACTCCGGTGCCCCTCAATGCATCAGAAATGGGAGATCTATAACCCATTGCTCTAGAAGTGTTAGCACTAGCTCCATACATTATTCTCTGTTAATAAAATGCAAGTGTTTGAAACATTATTATTAAGTACAAAGATCAGCAAGAATATGTGCATAATCATCAGAAATAAGTGGTATTCATAAACATTATTACAAACCTTAATTCCTGAAATCTGTATCGCGCTAAAGCACATTGAACATGGCTCACAAGACGCATACATTTCACAATCTGATAACTCAGTTCGATTGAGCTTATTACATGCCTGAAAAAATTAAACCAATCTTGTGAAAAAAAAGAGTATTTGATGATCAAGGGATGTTACTAATATATTTACATAATCTGATGATATATTTTACGTAACAGCACAAATTTTAATGTGCAAAATTTGGTATCATCGAAAATAAAATGTATCAGCCTCAAAGATCATTAAGCATACTTATACTGCTAGAAAAATTGAAGCACACTTACACTATTTGAAGCAGGCTAGCAACAAAATGAAGAGACTGACACTGACTCATACAATTCCCATTGTAAAAATAATACAGATTGCCTCCTAATAAGATATACTGTCAATTGGAAATGATTAAAGAAAACAAAAACCTGAAACAAGGCTTGATATAGATGACAGAAACTTAAACCAGGAACTGAAAATTGAAACTATAACAAACGGGGCCTCAAAGAATCATGAATCATCTGAGCTCTGGACTAAAATCGACTACTAGTCTTCGTTTTACTAATTTGGACAACAGTATGGTTACACAAGTTCAAACTCCTCAGAAAAAAGGCCCGACTGACAGTGTTGCCCAATATGGTTTATGAATTCCTTAATCATACAACTTCAGATTTAAACTACTACAGCATTAGCCAACCAAGGTGGAAGAATGCCAGGAAGTATAAATTAACCATAAGGTCGTTTCAGACTTATATATCATTAAGATACGTAGAAAGTACATAGGAAACTATAATTTCTTGATCAAATTGCAATAAGATAGCATGCTGGATAACAACTGCAGAATGAAATAGCACACTAATCACAGAATCAGCATTAAACTCGAGAAGTGACTGGTATAGAAACAGCACTAGTGCAACAGGCGAATGTGATAATTTAAACCAAAAACTTATTTTAGAACTCAATTATAAGGCAAATTGTGTTGGAGCATAGAAGATTCTAATTAGCATAAATATCTCATTAAATTTCCATCCTAACTAAAGCTTCTTTGACAAAACAAAGAGCTACATTTAGCTCAAATTATATCAATCTCTAAGGCAACAGGAACCCGAAGATGTCCTAGCTTGTCATTCAAGAAAAAGCAAGAATTAAAGTACAAGAGATGCAGTTGATCTTGTGCACAAAGAAATAAATCAAATAAAGAGACCATGTAACAAAGCTTAAAAATGATGTTTCATATCGAAACTTTTCCTAAACAAAAACAACTAGTACGCAGTAAATCAATGTCCTAAGCAATGAGTAACATTCTGTATGTAGCAAATTAATGCAAACACAAATAACAACAAAGCTAGCAACTAATCTAACCTCTCTTATGGCCACGACCTCTGCGTGTGCAGTTGGGTCATTGTACTTCCGCGACATGTTGTGACAGCTGATAATTGCTTGATCATTACAAACAATTACAGCACCAAAAGGAGCCCCATCTCCACATTGAACTCCCTTATAAGCTTCTTCAATTGCTTTTGTCAACAGTTTGTCATCTCTATCTTGTATATCTGTTTAGACAGTCCAAAGATGAGAAGGAAACCTTACAATTAACAGTATGTTACTACATCCGTCCCTATTTGCTTGCACTATATATGTTATATAGACTATGAATGTACATAAGGGTCTAAATGACCACCACTTTTCTATCATAAAAATTACTTCAGGTCCAAAAATTTATTTTCTCTCATCAGTTCCTTTTAACCAAAACTCGATAAAGCAAAATATGTTTATAGGGCAAACAATTGGGGACGGGGGAGTATATATAGTAGGTATTGTAACACAAAAGGGTCGTTGCTTATTTGAATGTAAGCAGGATAACTTGTACTCCCTCCGTCCAAAATATATCAGTGGTTTATAATCAGATTTCCTCTTGTGCTATTATTTCATTAAGTGATGTGTAGAAGATAAAATAGGTGATAACAGGAAAAATTCCTAATGTTGAGCAAATAGTAAGAGGAAAAAAAGACCACTGCCATTATTTTGACATTAGTACATAAATTACGGGATTTATAGTATGCATTGCATCTAACAGTAACATATAATTTGTACAATACTAGTTAGGGGTGATGTAAGTGATGTTAAAGTATAAACTTTCCAAACAATACATTTAAGTCGTAAGTGTCAACAATGAGTATAAATCTCTTTGTTGCAACTAATAAAAAACGGAGGTAGTATGAGTTGTTATTAGAAATCGCTCACCCTTACATCATTAACTCTACAAATTGTACACACATCATGCCATTCAAAAAATTTCGTCAAGATCCACATGTGATGCAAACATATTTTAAACAATTTTGCTTGGCCTTTTTTTTAGTTATGTGGGCCTTAATGGATTTATGGATCAATACTTTACCAGGGCCTCAATATTCTGATTAGATTTCATCGGTCATTATTCATTAGAGTTTTTTTTTTTTTCTTCCTTTAATTCAATATCTCAATTCATAGAAAATGTAATTCATGGGACTAACCTAGTTATATACTTCATACAAATTTAATAACATTTCATTTGTTTCAATTTTTTTTTCCTTTTGACTTAGCTTATAATCAAAGTTTAAGCATATCAGACAATTAAATTTTTAAATCATATAAGACTGAAACAATAAATTTAGACCAAATCAAATAAGCAAAAATAAGGTTAATTAAACATAGCCTAATAAGTCGAAGCCTTTAGATTGATAGTGTCACCCGGCTATATTGTGAAACACCAAAAAAAAAAAAAAAAAAAAAAAAAAAAAAAAAAAAAAAGATTTTGGCAAGTAACGACTAATTTTAGATCAGAAAAATAATAAAATACTAGTGTAAGCAAAGTAATGCAAATAACATAATCAATTAATAAAATACAGTCAACCAAAGTCAAATTGAAATTCATGCAAAATGGGATCATAGGAGAAGAAAAATAAAAGTTAGAGACATACCATTAGCATAATCATCCTCCATGAATTGAATTGAATTGAATTGTGAGATTAAGAATGAGTAGAATTCTTAGATGAGTGTAGGTATTTAGAAATATTGGAGAATGTGTGGAATGGACAATGGAGTATATTTTGTGAAAGTAGTAGCTGGATTTCTTTATGGGTCTAAATAAATTCTTCCTAAAGTATTGGAATTGTTATCCTCATTCCTCAATAATGCTCATAAATGGCCCAATTCCACAAATACAATAGTATCTTTATTACTACAATTTTCCAATCTCCTGTTTACGTCACTTATGGGATTAAGGCTTTAATTGATTGATTGATTGTTTACGTCACGGGTTTATTTTATTTTATTTTTTTTTTTTTTTTTATAGTGCGTCGTCTTTCTCTCGTTCAGTATATTAAAAACGAAATGAAAAAATAAAAAATTTTACAACAAATAAGTGTATAAACCAACCAAATAACCTCTTCATTGAAGTAGAGGTTTTTAGGTATGAAAAATTGCTACTTTAATCTCTGTGAACCAATAAAAAATACAACGCGTTTTGTGTGTGGTTAGTCACACAATGTAATCAAACAAAATAACCTCTATAACACTGATCGAATTACTTCTAACATTGACTGATCGAGTAATCCCTATAATACAGATAAAGTAACCCCTACAAGACTACAACATTAAAGATTAAACAATTTACCCCTATGGCAATAACGAAGTGACTCCCATAATAGTTGGTTACAGAGTATGGCCAACTACATATAAAAGTTTGTGTAAAAAATGAGTTTTTTTTTTTTTTTTTCTTTTGTATGAGGTAGATTCAGATTAGGAAAATGTTAAAACATGCTATTGAGCATTTTCTAGCATTATTGAGGAAAACTGTTTAATTATTGGTCACATTTAGCTCCATTAAATTCTATTCGATCAATTAAGTTAAATTTAGTTTCTTTCATTTTATTATGTTCATCTCTAGGAGGAGGAGGAGGAGGAGGTAAACTAAACAAAGGCTTAAGCTTTACATAAAGAAATTGATTTTATTTGTTCAGCTAAAGTCATTAAAGACTCCTTTTATTATAATTTTTGTGCATCTCCATTGGTGGAGGAATCGAGTCATTTTACAAAATTCAAAAATTGACTGACTGCTGTACATACTACCTCCGTTTCTTTTTAGTTGACACGTATTTCTTTTTAGGAAGTTTCTTTTTAGTTGACACGTTTCCTTTTTAGGTAAATTTTTTGTCTTACATTTACAAGCTACCCCACTTGGTTTTTCATTCTCTATCACTCTCTCTCCTCTCCTTAATATGTGTGCCTAAATCAAATGCGTCAACTAAATAGAAACGGAAAGTTGACGCGTTTGATTTAGGCACATATATTAAGGAGAGGAGAGTGTGTGATAGAGAATGAAAAAGCAAGTGGGGTAACTTGTAAATGCAAGGTAAAAAATTTACCCAAAAAGGAAACGTGTCAACTAAAAAAGAAATTTCCTAAAAAGAAATACGTGTCAACTAAAAAGAAACGGAGGAAGTATAATTTAGCACTGAACTAGCATAGTGCCCGTGCGATGCACGGTTTATAAATCAAATAATAAAACCCGTAGGAAAAATAAAAATATAAACAAAGGTAATTCAATTACTAATAAAGGACTTGGTTACTAATGGTCAATAAAAAAATTAGAGGAACATGATTTGAATAGTATTTTATGTTATTTGAATTTCTTTTAATTTTTTATAATGTTATTTTATTAATTGAAAAATAATTGAATAATACTCCACATAACTATATAAGAGAAGTGGACTAATTCATTTATATATCCCGTTGAGAAAAAACTACTTAAATTTTCTTATCATACCATCCGCATCAGTAGCTACAATCATTCTAATATATACATGTTTTATTTACCCATTGCACTCACCAAATCTATAGACACAATAATAGCCTTATATCTTTCCTAAGTTAAGCATTGTGCCAAAAACTATATATTATATAATAGTCCTATAACCAACAACTAATTAAATACACTATACAACACAAATACTTCGTATATAGGTATGGTCGTATGGATACTGATAATTTTATACAAATAAAATATTCGGAGTATATATTAAGATTTGTCCCTACCTTAATTATAAAAAGGTTAACAAAACTCTTATAATAGTGCATGAACATTTATATCTCTAAAAATGTTCTTTTACATATATTTTCCCCCATTTAATTTTAAAAGCCTTAAAGTTGTCTCTTGAATTCGCTAAATTGATTTAAAAGGTTATGTATATTTCATATTTAAAGCCATTTACTATTTTCATTTCCTTTTGTTTTAATTTTTCTATTTAGAATTTATTAGACTATTATATTTTAATATCGAAGTCAATATCTTTTTACTCACAATCACTAAATCAAAGTAGCTCAACTAAAGTTTTGAACATTGCATAGCTACACAACATCCAACACATTTAATGACTACATGCAAATAATTTTAATAAAATTACGCATTCGATATAAGTTATCAAACAATTTAACTATATATACATTTTGATGGGTTTATATCTTTCATATTAACAAAAATTTGCAAATGTTATTATTATATTTTGAAAAAATTATAGACTTTAGAGTTTTGTATAAGATATATAAAAGATAAGTTAATTCCCGTCATATATGCATTGAGTTGCTCGATCAATTTTTGGGTGTTCTATCCGGTTCACCCTTTGGGCTAATCCGGATTCGAGGATCAGTTGTGGGCTGTTAGGTTCCACTCCCCTCTCGATTGTTGTTGCAGGGGATCGAACACGGGTCCTCCCTGCCAATTAACTGTAGTCTCAATTACCACTATACCAACAACCAATTGGTGTAGTAGTGATTGAGACTACACTTGATATGGAGGACCCGTGTTATAAAATATTATATTATATGCATATACTTTTTTTATATTATACTCCCTCCGTCCTCTTTTGATAGTCCCTTATGAGCAAATTTTAGTCCCAAAATGTTCACCCCATTTGCTTTTTCCAACAACCATATATAAATATTACTACCTCCGTCCCCTTTTGATAGTCCCTTATAGGCATTTTTCACGGGAATTAATAAACACAAATAAGAATAGTGAAAGTACATTGAAAAAGTAAATTAACACTGGGTATGCAAAAAAGTAGAGAGAGAAAGTAATATAGTACATGGGAAAACAAAATTTACATGGGAAACTTAAATTTGCACGAGTATTGTTACAGTATTATTCTTTAACTTAACTATAAATAAAGATTGGAAAGACGTTATGGATTATTTGCAGTATTGGAAAGTATACATTTTATTATTAAAAATTTAATCATGTTAGGAAACCATATAAATCTTATGCATGTATAGAAACTTGCTTTTATTGTTTAAAGTTGAACAAAAATAACGATGCTTGAATATGTAAACAAAAATTATATAGATATATTTTATACATAAGATAAGCCAATAAGAGAGTGACATTTGTGATCCTCACATTGAGGCGCTTGTCTTTTCGTATCATGGACGGATCTAGAGGGGTTCAAGGAGGCTCATTGAACCCACAGATTTTTTGGAAAAAAATTATAAGTTTAAATTTTTTTTTTCTAAAAAAAAACCAAAAAAAAAAAAAAAAAAACAGGGTTAAAACAGTTTTTGTGAGGTAAATAATCTGTTGAGTAAGTCTGGCGCATTGGTTAGAGCTGAAAGTTAGAGCAGCGAGATGCTTATAAGTCCTAGGTTCGATTCTTACTTTTTTTTTTTTTTTTGAAGGGGGGAGATTAAAATTCATTAATAATAAGCCATACGGCACTTACATAAGAAATCGTAATCGAACCATACAAAGACAAAAGAACCAATTACAAGTTCGAAATAAAGGAAACTACAATTGCACGCGCAAAATGACTTTTTGAAATACCCTTTTTTAGTTTTTTTTTTTTTTTTTTTTTTTTTTTTTTTTTTTGGGGGGGGGGGATTTTTTTTTTTTTTTTTTTTTTTTTTTTTTCAGATTTCAGACAAAATAACATTAAAAAAAAAAAAAAAAGGTTTATTGGGGACTTGGGATTTTTGTTTCATGTGAAGTATAATTTTTTGCAATAGAATTATACTTTAAAAGTAGTAGATTTATAAAAGAAGTAATGTTGTAACTAGTATAGACTTTAAGATTGAAAATAACAATTATTATCTTGTTTATTTTGTGTATTATTGTAGATTGTAGAGCTTTTGTTACCAACTTACCATGAGTTTAGAGTCTTTTTGGTTGTTTTCAAAACAAAAAAAAAAAGTCTTTGGAAACGTGCCGAGAATTTGCAAAAGTCCACTACTAGTTCTTCACCTAGTTCAAGGAATCCTCCGATAGAAGAAGATATTTTGTCTCCTATTGATGATGCGGATATTGAGTCGCAAAATTTGAACTCATGTATTGAATATTTAACTAATATATTATCATCGGATTTTTTTTTTTTGATTTCGAACCCACGGTTCAAACGCCACTGTTTCGTATAATATTTAGATTTAGGAAATTTCTCAAATACTTGTTCAGCAATGATGGCTAGATTGCCATCAGCTTGTTTGATCTCGATCGTTGTTTGATAAACTCCAGTGCCTCTCAATGCATCAGAAATGGCAGCTTTATAGCCCATTGCTATGGCAGCTTCAGCTTTAGCGCCATACACTAACCTCTGTTTTAATATAATAACTTTATAAGATTGTGGAAATATGACAAGCTACAAAGATCAGGAATCTGGGCATAGTCATCAGAATTAAGCACTGTTGGTAGACATTAAAACAGACCTTGATTCTCGAAACCTGTATAGCGCCAAAGCACATTGAACATGGCTCACAAGATGCATACATTTCGCAATCTGACAGCTCAATTCCATCGAGCTTTTTGCATGCCTGTAATAATCGATCCAATTAAAAAAAAAAAAAATTGAATTATATGATTATCATGTTATATTGACATGTATAGCTTAAACTGCAAAGTCTGTAACTTGCAAAGTTGCAGATCCTATCACGGAGAAGATAACTTCAATTAACACACACTCTTGAATCTTAAGATGTGTAGAAAATCTAATGAACAATAATATATTCATGATCAAATTTCAATAAATTAGCACACAATTACAGAATTACAGCTTCAGATTTATGTAACACATCAACCCTTTGTATTACCAACTAAATTCGCAAAGTGTCTGATGATAGAAATAGCACAAGAGCAACATGTAAATGTGATAAAGCCAGAACTTGTTTAGAAGTCAATTTAAGGCATGTTTGCTTCTTGGAGCACTGGACAGTTCACGAGGATAAAACACGTAACAGAATGCAGTAAACACAAACATCAAATCGTGTACTACGCAGTACATTCTTAGCGCTATTGAAATGAACTTCAGGCATGAAACTCAACGTAAATGGTAGCATTCAAGAAATTTATCCACTCTATATAAACACTGAGTGGATATATTGTAGCACAAGGTATGCATTTGAACGAATTCACAAACGCTAGACACATTGATTATATGAACCCATAAAACCTGTCAGAAACAAATATCACTAATTTGCTTTAGGCAATGTCCTAAGTGATAGAATATGTAAATTGATCATGGGCTTCAACCATCAGCTCAAGCTTTTGGTTGAGATGATCCTTTAACATGATTGAAGCACATGATTGATTCATATACTCTATCACTAGCAATGAGGTCCGTTATGTAGCAGAGCTGGTAAGCTAACCTCTCTTATAGCCGTGATCTCTGCGTGTGCAGTTGGATCTTTGTATTTTGACACCATGTTGTGACAGCTGACCACTACTTTGTCGTTACAAACAATAGCAGCACCAAAGGGACGCCCATGTCCACATTCCACCCCCTTGTAAGCTTCCTCTATTGCCTTTGTCAAGAATTTCTCGTCTTTATCCCGTACAGCTGCTTAGACAGTCCAATTTGGATAAAAAAAAAAATTACATTTAGCATTATACTTCGTACATATCAATATATCAACATACAAATTTTCAACACGATTATACTGACAAGATCACAAGAATCATACTCACAAGATCACAAGAGATGGCTCAAGCAGAAAGGATAGATTTTTATACGCATCTTAGAAATCATAATTAGGATTCCAAGAATAACTAAGTGCGGAGAAAATGACGGCATACTTTTTCCCAAACAAAATAACAATGATACAAGTGCAGTACATATGATACAATATAACACAACATCACAAAGAACTAAATTTTCACAAGAACAAGGGTAGTTAGAGACAGATAACACAGTAGCAAATTCGAAGAATGGTCAGCAGAATTTTGTAGAAGAATAAGGGAGTAACTAACAATAAAAATGAGCGCAAACTCAGAAGGCAGGCAAGTACCAACTATTTTACTGATGTTCACTAGCACATTATTATCCAAAATCATTGGAGAACATCTCCATTGCCAAAAAGAGATGGCTCACGCAGAAAGTATATTTTCTTATATGAACTATTAACACCCCAGAAATCACATTTTTAAACAATTTCAAGTCTAGTTAAGTGCGAAGAACATAACAGCATGTATTTTAAAGAGCTAACTAAAGAAAAGCTACATTCAATCACATTATAGTATATAATGTGTAGCTTACAAAACTAGGAACCAGTAAACCATAAACCAATGCATTGATGCACATAGTGATAGAGGTGTGAAACTGTAGTTTTTAATGAATTAACTCTCACATCGTGCTAGCCAAGATAAAATCTTTTTACATTAATGTCTAGGGTTACATAACATATTAACCAAAACGCAATTTCTGGTCCACTAAAAATGTTAAACTTCATACTCGAAATAACAAACTTTCCCTGCCAAATGCAATGATCAAAGACCTCACCAATCTCAATACAAGCAAGTCCAAACAAAATGTCTTATCTCTCGGAAACAAGAGCAAACCTTCATCTCAATAATAAACCGAGAAGGAGAATGCTCGTTGAAGTAACGATAGACAAGTTACATTTACACACTGATAAAATCCTCAAAATCATCAATAATGATTCAAGGAAGAACTAAGTGCAATACCTAAACCCTAATTCTCCTCCAAATGAATAACTTAAACAAACCCTAAAAACTGACGTTGCACCCAATTAAGAACAACTCTTTCCTCACTAATTTCAAGATTTTCAACCAATTTAGTTAAATGTATCCACTCAAAATGCTCAATCAACATCATTTAACCCTAAAACTGAAAATTCTTTGCTTTAAACAAGAAGTGCAAAACCCAGTAATTACAACTACAAATCGCATTTCACTCAAAATTAAAGCATTTAGAATCTACTCTTATAAAAAATTACTCAGACAATGTACATCAAATTATAACACAGATTAACAAACAAACCCATTAACACTAAAACCCCAGAAAAAACAAAATAATACCCAATCAATCCATGACCTAAAAACCAACAAATCATCATCACAAATAACAAAATAAAAACACAGAAAATGAAACAAAATAACAATGATGATCGAAAGAAGAAAAGAGAAGGGTAAGAAAGTTACGAGAGTTAGCCATACAGATCTCATTGGTTTCATTAGGGTCAAGCGTCAAGCCAAGTCTTTTTCTCGTGTTTGAGTATGCTAGCAGCGAACGCCTTCTGCATCGAGCGTGACACCATTTCTGCAATTTCACTGTTTTTTTTTTTTTTTGTGAGGAAGATGAAGAAAAAGCGGCGAAGATTGAAGGAGTCATAGATTTTATTTATTTTTTATTTTTTTAAAGGTGAGGAGAAGGGCCTATCAAGACGGAACTTTTTACCGGTTCAACCCAACCCAACCCAAGTTAACGGGTTAGGCAATTTGGGAGGGGCCGAGGGGGAAGGGAATCCCCACCCCAAAACTTTTGTCACTGATTATACGGTAAATTTAGAGGTGTTCAACATTGACTCGACCCGTTGGCTCGGCCCGAAAATAGGCGGATTTAGGCACGCAAATTTTTCCCTGGTCTCGAGACCATCCATAACTAGCTGGTCCCGCACTATAAAAATAATATTTGCTAGAAACAAAATGATCATTTACTAAAAAAAATGAACATTTCATTATTTGAAGAAATTTTACTCTAATGGCGATCTCAGAATCACGCGAGGATTATCGGTGTGACGACAATGATAACAATGATGGCGGCGGATAACTGCGATTCTGTTCGCCAATGAGATAGTACAGCTGGTGGTGCGACTATGCGAGTATTAAAGCTTCTACTACTTCTTCAATGGCGGAAGAAGTGAAGGATTCAAAGCGGAGGATTCGAAGAAAATCTCTAATGGAGAAGCTGGTGATGACAAAATTGTTGATGGCTCTAAGAATAATGATAGTGAAAGGAATAATTATGAGAATGTTAATGCTGAAGGTGTAGCTAAGGTCGTTAATGGCGATGGAGCTCAGGATTTTGAAACCATGATTCAGTACTCGTATTGGTACAATATGTCTGTTAGAAAATGAACATTTATTTTATATGAATGAATATCATATTGCATGAAAATGAACATTAAATTACTCAGAAATTCAAAATTATTGTAAAATAAGTTAGTTAAAAAATGTTCATTTTTATTAGGGTAAATGTTCATTATTGACTGAGGGACCAGCCAACTCTAGCTGGTCTCGAGACCAACTATTAACAACTGATTTAGGCAAGCATATAAACCCATTTTTTTTAGTTAAAAAGCCCGAACCTGACCTGAAAAGCCCGCTTTGGCCTGACAAGCCTGTTACTTTTTTTGCGAGTTTGGGCACGAGAAATAGTGTTAAGACCCGGCCCGATTTTTTATCACCTCTAAGTAAACTTTATTGACTCAAGACTCAAAACACTACAGCATTGCTTAAGTTGTTGACCAAATTTTCACAAGTTTCCACTTTTTAATGGGTTAAGATATATCAACAAAATATTTCAGTCAGCATGATATTTTCGTAAATATATCAATTTGTGGGACGCGTATACTTCCTCCGTTTTTTACTTATTGCACCACTTGCCTTTTAAGGAAGTTTCACAAATATTGCACTATTTCTGTTTTAGGAAACAAAATATCTCTGTTCACACTACAAATACCCAATATACATTTACACCTCTGTGGTGCAATAATAAAATAACGGAGAAAGTATTATAAAAGATATGCGACATCTACAAAAGAAAGCATATTATTAATACGAGTATTGAAAACATAGTTTACATAATTAATTATAAATTCTTATTTATTTAATTTTCATATTTTGGGATCCAAAAAGTTCAATCCAATTCAATACAATTTAAAGTTCAAATTCTATTGGAATTACTAATTCAATTTGAATTGGAATGAATTTCAATACGATTATAAAATAAAAATGCAATTATAAAAATTCAATTCTTGAAAGCATATGATTAATACGAGTATTGATAACATAGTTTGCATAATCATTCAAAATTCTTATTTATTTAATTTTCATACTTCGGTTTTTTTGGATCCAAAAAGTTCAATACAATTTAAAGTTCAAATTTTATCGGAATCAATAATTCAATGTGAATTAGAATGAATTTTGATTTTAATTCAAATAATGAACACCCTAACGACATAAAATAGTTTATTTATGACAAACTTAGGGAAGAACTCCAAAGAAGAGAATAGATTGGCTTTTTATTGCTTTTTCGTTATTCATTCATAGGTTGAGTATTTATACAAAACCTCATAAGATAGGAAACAATCTTCCTAAAAGATGTACCATATATTATAACAATACATTCACTAAATATTATCTTAACACAAATAAACCTAAATATATTATTCTCATAATAAGATATATACGGAAAATATATCATACATATATTTTTCAATATCTCATGTATCTAATAATTTATTGATACGTATTGAGATGGTTATTGCTTATTTTAGATTTTTGCCTACAAATTTTTTCCTTTCACTTGAAAGGGTTTTTCTTGTTTTAGGCCTAAAGGAGTTTATTTTAATTATCAATCAATATATATATATATATACACTAAAAGACACACCAGCAATGACACGTGTCATTTTCTGGTGTATCCCTTATCTTTTTATTTTATTTGTATTTTTTTTTATTTTTTTGAAAAAAAGTTATATAAGGAAAAAAATCTTTCTACATATAAGTAATAATTACATATGAAATATACTACAGTAAAAGATTTGATTTAGCTTTCCAAAAAAAAAATATTGACAACTAATAAGTTAAGCAAAAAAATTAAAAATAATATTCTTAACATACAAGTAATTTGTGAATATTAAATCAACAAATAATATTTTTGTCATGTTTTTAAAATCAATTATTGAAAAGTTTCGTGCATGGCACGGGAAGTAACCTAGTTAGGATATATTTGTTAGTTTTTATCGATTAGTAAAAGATAGCTTAATTTCAAAGATCATATTTGCAAAATATTATCTTTACAAGTTAGGATAAGTTTCCTAGTTAGATTATAATTTGTTCTACACGATTTTATGCTAATTGTTTAGCTTATAAATACGTAGTTAAGAATTAATAAAAATCAGATTTGAGTTTTGATTATCATATGAAAAACGTGAGCTTAGCTTGTGTTTATGGTTTGTTAAACCTTGCCGTTGTGCTAAACTTTGATTCTTGAACCGAGCCTTCAAGTACCGCCTCTCAACCGAGCCTTGGGAGTTCTATCATTGTGTCACAAATATTCTTTAACTCGTTTTTCCTCAAGAAAACGAATACATACAACTAATAATCGTATAATAAATCCAAGAAAGGTTTAGATTGTTTTTTTTATTCAAGAAACTCAAATTAGCTGCGTAAATACGCATCATCTATTTACTGTTGAGAAAATTACAAGTGAAGTTCACATGAGAATGTAAACTAGTACAATAAAAAGAAAATTAGCTGCGTAAATACGCATCATGTTAAATATTTTAATAAGAAAAATTGCCAATCAAAAGAAAAATTACCAGATATCCTCTTTTACTCCTCCTTTACTTATCTGATCAAACCTTTCTTTCGGGTAAAACTTTAACACGTTATTAGCACCAATTTCTAGTCAAGTTTATTTAAACCTATTTCTAAAAATTTATAGCAAATAATACTATCTACTTCTAACTGTTTTGAGCAGTATGTTTTATAGTTGCCCATATTTGAAATCCTCTATACCAGAAACTCAAACATTTACTGTATCATATATCTCAAAAACAACGGTGGAAAAATTCTCTTACTTATGAATTCATTAGGATCCTCCCTTATGAATAATGTTCTATACCAAATGGAGCATTTTTTGTCAAAGAAGTAGCTGGATTTCCTAATGGGTCTAATACATTCAACCTAAATTATTGGAATTGTTATCCTCATTCCTCAATAATGCTAATAAATGACCCAATTCCACAAATACAATAGTATCTTTATTACATTTTTCCAATCTCCTATTCACGTCACGGGTTTAAGGGCCTGTTCACATTTACTGAACTGAGCTGAACTGGACTGATTGAAGCTGAATTGAACTAAACAGAACTGAACTGAACTGAATTGAAATGAGCTAAGATGAATATTTTACGATAGATGGAAATTAGTAGTTGAACTGAACTGAACTAAAATTAAGTAAATGTGAACAGGCCCTAAGGAGTTTTTTTTCACTAGTAGAAAAATTGAAAAATACAACGCTCATTGGCCACCGGTTTTTGAAAACCCGTGGCAAAAATTAGTGGCGGGATGAGGCAAAGACCAATGGCCACCGGTTCAACCAAACCCGTGGCAAAAATTGGAAAGGCCACCGGTGGCAATAACTAAGTATATTAAAAAAAAAAAAAAAAAACGCCCCCCTATAAACTCCAAACCCTATATTCGTACATTCTCAGCCGACCCTCCTCCTCTTCCTCTCTCCTCCCATCCCCTCTCCTCCTCTTTCTCTCTCCCCTCTCCTCCCTAGATCTGTTCGTCTTCTCTAGAGAAGGAGGAGAAATTTCCTCTATCTTTATCTCTCCTCTCTCCCCTCTCCTCCTTCTCTTTGTTATCTCCTTCTCCTTCTGTTCGTCTTTTGTTCGTCTTCTCCTTCTCTGTTTTCCTCTATCTTCGATATCCTTCTATCTCATTTCCAAGACCACCAAGACCAACACCGCGAAGACATGCACGAGGTAAGGGTTTTAATTCGATTTAATTCTGGGTTTTTTTTTCCCTTTTTTTTTTTTGAGTTTGTGAAAATCAATTTGTTTTTAACTCTTTTTGTTTTTTTGAGTTCGATTTAATTCTCAAATTGTTTTTAATTCTCGTTTTGAAAATCAATTCGATTTATTTTTTTTAGTTCCATTTAATTCTTGGTTTTTCACCAATTTCTGGGATTTTGTTTTTTTTTTTCTGGGTTTTTTCTGGGTTTTTTTTTCTGAGTTATTTTTCTGGGTTTTGATTTAATATTTGGGTTTTGTTTTAATTTTTGAGTATTTTTTTTCTGGGTTTAAAATCGATTTTAATCGATTTGTTTAAATCTATTTTGGGATTTTCTGGGATGGTTTTAATCGATTAGAAGTCGATTTTTTTTATTTTAATCGAATTGATTTCGATTTAAAATCTGGTTTTTTTATCAGTTTTTGGTCATCAATTTCTGGTTTTTTTTTTCTGGGGTTTTAACTAATATGTGGGTTTGATTTTATTCGATTAAAGGGTAGATGCAAACCGTTCTTGTTTTTTTTTTTTTTTTGCAGTTTATTAATTTTAATAGATTTATTTGTTTGTTGTCAGAAACACAGGTATATTGATTTAATTTAAATCGAAGACTCAAGCCGATTTGTCAAAAAAAAAAAAATGAATCAAGCTGATGAATCAAGATGCAAGAATTTTGATTTTGATGTTGTAAATTTTTTTTTTTTTTTATATTGTAAATTTTTTTTGACTAATATGTTGTAATTATTCGATTTTTTTGGTAGGAAATACTTTTGATTTCATTGATCTGTATATTGTAATTTTTTTTTATTATATATTATAAATTTTCGATCATATTTATCGTTATTGTTTTATTTGGATTTTGATGTTCTATTTTTTTTTGATTTAATTATTCTATTCTTATATTTCTTTTTGAAAAAGGCAAAAAAAAAAAAAAAAAAAAAAACATAACAGGTACATTGCCACCGGTTAACCGGTGGCATTTATCTTTAATACAAAAAAAAAAAATTAAAGCGCCAACTGTTTTTGCCACCGGTTAACCGGTGGCAATACTTAATTTTGCCACCGGTTTTGAACCGGTTTTGCCACCCCCCAAATGACCACCGGTTCAAAACCGGTGGCATAGGGGGGTTTTGAACCGGTGGCCATCTAGTTTTTTCGCCTAGTGTTTTTATTATTGTTTTATTCGTCTTCTTTCGTTCACTCTGTTGAAAACAAAATGAAAAATAGAAAATTTTACAGCAAATAACGCTACTTAAAATAGCAGTGTATAAAGTTTTGTGTATGGTTAGCCACACCATGCATGTAATCAGACAAAATAACCCCTATAACACTGACCGAGTAACCCCTATAATACTTACGATGTAACCCCTACAACACTAAACAAATAAACCCTATGACAATAGCAAAGTAACTCTCATGGTGGCTGGTTATTATACAACGTGACCAACCATGTATAAAAGTTTGTGTAAAAAATGTTTTTATTTTTCCCTTTTTTTTTGGAAAAATTGATAGGAATAATCCCACCTTTTGAGCATCGGAGATTAATAATCCCACCTTTGGGATATTTTTAAATAATCCCACCTTTGTACCCAATTCGTTCCTAATAGTCCCAACCGGTCATGGAACTTGTTATAACAAGTTGCCAGACACGTGTTGGCTAGTGATTGGGAAAAAAAAATTAAGTTTTAATTTTTTCAAGAAAAAATAAAAAATAAATAAATAAATTGATTAATTAAAAAATCACCCACCAGCCCCAACCACCTTCCCCGCCACTTGTTTCGGCTGACCTCGCTGCCGGACTCCCCTGCCCCACAACGCCGACCGCCCAGATCACCACCCCAACGCCGACGCCACCCTTCCTCCCTCCCCCGAACCAACAACTTCCCTCCACCATCACAAAAACCCTCGAAACCAACCATCCCGCAACCCTCGAAGACCCTTTCCGGCAGCGAGGTTGTGGTATGGTTGGTTTCGATTCCCCCGCAACCCTCGAAGACCCTTTCCCTTCCCTCGTCCCGATTCCGTCCCCTTGCCCTTTTTCCCGATCTGATGGTTGCTGGGATCTATGTTGCGGCCTCCCTCTCCTTTCCCTCATCTGATGGTTGCGGCCAAGCCAACCACAGTTGATCACCGAATTGCAACAACCAGATTGGAGCTCGCGCCGTCGTCGTCTGGACTGGGTAGGAGGAGTAGCGGCGACTGGCCGGTGTTCTGGGCTCGGCGACGTGTCTGGTCTGGGCTGATGGTGGCGGTGGGGAGGTGGTTGGGGATGGTGGTGGTTGTTTTAACATAATTAATTAAATTAATTAAAATTAAAATTAAAACTTATTTTTTGACCAATCACGTGGTGACACGTGTAAATTAAACTTAATTAAAAAAATTACCTACTCAGCCGGTTTCAGGTCACTTGGGATCATTAGGAGCGGATTGGGTACAAAGGTGGGATTATTAAAAAGAATCCCAAAGGTGGGATTATTAATCTCCGATGCTCAAAAAGTGGATTATTCCCATCAATTTTTCCTTTTTTTTCTATGAGTTAGATGTAGATTAGAAAAATGTTAAAATAGAACATTATTTACGTAGATTAGAAAAATGTTAAAATAGAACATTATTTATGACATTATTTGAGCATTTTCTAGCATTATTGAGGAAAACTGTTCAATTATTAGTCACATTTAACCTATAAAGTGAAATAAAATATCGTTGGATGTGATATTATTAGGTTTGTTTAGATTTGTTCGGTAAAGTAATAACTTTACATAACTCGTTAACTCCCTTTGTTTTGTAATGTTATTCGCAGCAAGCATTTACCTACAATTTTTTTTATGAATGGTCGTATTTACATATATCGATGTAAATCTTTAACCGTAAATATCTTTAATTTTATATTAATTTTTTTTATATAAAAATTAGATATTAATAATGCGAAGGGAGTTTTTTTTTTATTAGTAAGCAATTTAACATATTAATCGTCAAAATCATACCAAGGAAATAATAAAAAGTACATGGAATGTATCAGTTTTTTTTTTTTTTTTTTTTTTTTTTTGGACGGAGGGAGTTATTAACAAGACTCTCAAACAATTTAGTCCTTGTTCAATTTAACTCCATTAAATTCTGTTCAATTAAGTTAAGTTAAGTTCAGTTAAGTTCAGTTCATTTCTGTTCATTTCAATTTTGTTCATCTCGTAGTAGTAGGAGAAGGTTGTAAACTAAACAAAGGCCTAAGCCTACATAAAGAAATTGGTTTAATTTGTTCAACTAAAGCCATTAATGACTCCTTTTATATAATTCTTGTGCATCTCCATTGGTGGAGGAATGGAGTCATTTTACAAAATTCGAAAATTGACTGAATGATATACTTATTAGTATTAAGCACTGGATTTAGGAAATTTCTCAAATACTTGTTCAGCAATGATGGCTAGATTGCCATCAGCTTGTTTGATTTCGAGGTCTGTCGTCGTTTGATAAACTCCAGTGCCCCTCAATGCATCAGAAATGGCAGCTTTATAGCCCATTGCTATTGCAGCTTCAGCTTTAGCGCCATACATTAACCTCTGTTTTAGTGTAATAACTTAATAAGATTGTTGAAATATGACAGGCTACAAAGATCAGCAATCTATGCATAGTCATCAGAATTAAGTAATGTTCATAGGCATTAAAACAAACCTTAATTCTCGAAAGCTGTATAGCGCCAAAGCACATTGAACATGGCTCACAAGATGCATACAGTTCACAATCTGACAGCTCAATTCGATCGAGCTTTTTACATGCCTGAAATCATCAATCCAATTAAGAAAATGAAGTATATGATAACTTGCAAATAATCCTATCACTAGGAAGATAACTTCAATTGACACACATATCTTGAATCTTAAGATGTGTAGAAAATCTAATGAACAATAATATATCATGATCAAATTTCAATAAATTAGCATACAGTTACAGGATACCAGCTTCAGAATTATATAGCACATTAACCCTTGTATTACCAACTAAATTCGCGAAGTGTCTGATGATAGAAATAGCACAAGAGCAACAAGTAAGATCAAGCCAAAACTTGTTTAGAAGTCAATTTGAAAGGCATTTTTGCTTGTTGGAGCCATGGACAGCAGGACAGTTCATGAAGACAAAACACGTAGCAGAATTAAGTAAACACAAACATCAAATCGTGTACTCAGTATTTTCTTAGCCCTATTGAAATGAACCTCAGTCATGAAACTCAAGATAAATGGTAGCAATCAACAACCTATAAATTATCCACTCTATATAAACATTGAGTGGATATATTGTTGCACAAGGTATGCAGTTGAATGAATTCACAAAAGATACACACATTGATTATACGAACCCATAAAACCTGTCAGAAACAAATATCACTAATTTGCTTTAGTCAATTTCCTAATATGTAAATCGATCATGGGCTTCAACCATCAGCTTAAGCTTTAAGTTGAGATGGTCCTTTAACATGGTTAAAGCACATGATCGATTTTTTTACTCTACCACTAAGCAATGAGGTCCGTTATGTAGCACAGCTGGTAAACTAACCTCTCTTATAGCCGTGGTCTCTGCGTGTGCAGTCGGGTCCTTGTATTTTGACACCATGTTGTGACAGCTGACCACTACTTCGTCGTTACAAACAATAACAGCACCAAAGGGACGCCCATGTCCACATTCCACCGCTTTATAAGCTTCCTTAATTGCTTTTGTCAAAAATTTCTCGTCTCTATCCTGTACAACTGCTTAGACAGTCCAATTTGGATTAAAAAAAAAAACATTACATTTAGGCATTTAGCATTATACTTCGTACATATCAGTATATAGTGAATACTATCAAGATTGAGATTAGCCCAACTATTATTAAACATGTCATACTTT
Organism: Chenopodium album; assembly: GCF_948465745.1. NCBI lineage: Eukaryota > Viridiplantae > Streptophyta > Magnoliopsida > Caryophyllales > Amaranthaceae > Chenopodium > Chenopodium album. Next base: position 9,499,163 of record NC_137855.1, read on the forward strand.
TGTTAATAAGAACCATTAGGTTGAATCCATTGTTACTCGGACTCAAGTACTCGTGCTGGACTGGTAGGTGCCTAAGTATTTGACTTTGCTAATGGTTATATTGTTAAAATGTTTCATGATTTTTGTTAAATTTTGAAACAATATGAAATGGGCCGGGCAACCCGAACAAAAAGAAGGAGAGTTAGGTCCACAAACAAGGCTTTGGAGCTTCCATACTAAAACCAATTGACAATAATAGGAGTTACTCCTCTACCTTATAAAGTGGAACCACCTCTCCTCTTTCTCCATGTGGGACACTCACAAGTGATACACATTGGGTTCCAACAATTTTTGCTAAACAATTCATGTTGAAGTGTCGAGGATTTAACACGGGTAATAGAGATGTCCCATAAGTTGGAAGAATCGACCTCAGGACAATTTCTAGATGGACTGGACAAGCAAATATTAACCGAACTCAGCTATCTCAATCACTGATTAAAGCAGGTAAATGCAAATGACTACTAAATCATTCAAATATGATTAACATAAAACATCAGAACATATAACTCATTACCCACTAAAAGTCAATAAAAAGTTGAATTTCAGGAAAACAGGATTTAAAAGGAGTAGAATAAGAAAACAAAGGAAAATAAAAAGGGCAAAAATTTAGAGACATACCATTAGGACACTCCATGATTTGAATGCAGATCAACAATGAACAGAATTCCCAGATGAGTATTCAGAAATTGGAATAAAAACATAGAGAAAGTGTTGAATTGAAGGATAGTTATGTCCCACATCTTTTACAGCCTGTTTGTTTGCGGGGAAACTTGATTAAAATAATTGTGTTTATGTTTGCATTTTAAAATAACTCAACACATGTTTCTTACATCTATTTTTTATTTTTATTGGAGAGTTGTTACCTTTATTTTTAATCAATCAAACTTATTTAAAAATATCTTTCTTTTCCTCTTACCTTTTGTAAAATAAAGAAAAAAAAATGTTGATAAATTAAAATCTTAGCATTAACCCAACACATTTAAATAATTGTATGTGTGAGTTGTTTTATGTTGACCATTTTAATTGAAAATCAAGATATATACAAATTTATCATTGAGATAAAAGTTTTTATTTATCGCATGACATTTTTTGTAAATTAATCAACAACTTTTTTTTTTTTTTTTTTATTAAAAACAGCCCATAGTTGATCTGACTTGGCAAATGGGTCATTTGGGTCGGGTCGCTTTCGGGTCAGCTAACATTTGGGTCGGGTCGGGTCGGGGTCGATTTGGGTTTCGGGTCAACTTCGGGTCAAGTATCGGGTCGAGTCAATTTTTGGGTCAGGTATGCCCGGTTCGGGTCAATTTTGGGTCAAGTATATTAGGGTCATGTTCGGGTTGTCATTTCTGGTATTGGGTCTAATCGGGTCAATATCAGATCAATTTGGGTATCGGGTCTATTCGGGTCAAACACTTTGGGTCAATTTCGGGTCGAGTCAACTTCGGGTTAGGTCAGTTCGGGTGACGGGTCAACTCCATTTTCGGGTCTGGTATGGGTCAGGTCGGGTCAATTTCAGGTTCCGGGTCATTTTCGGGTCAATGTTTTTGGATCAATTTCGGGTCATGGGTCGGGTAAACGGGACTGGGTCAGGATTGCCAGGTATCATGACTACATGTAGGGGTATTCATTCAATTTTTGGTTTGGATCCAATCCGATTCGAAATAAGTTTCGGTTTTCAATTATTAAATTCAATCTTATTTGAATTTTTCACTAAATCCAATTTGGATTAAAATTCGGTTATTTGGATTCGATTCGAAAATCTGAATTAAAATATGATTTTGAAAGCCTAATCAATCAATCAATCAATCAAAACCTTAATATCCCATAAGTGGGGTCGGCAACATGAACCAAATTTGATTATTCCGTGAGGTCAACCACAAAAATCTTCCTCCACCAACCCTTACAATCCAATACCTCATCCCCATGCAAGTCCATATATACATATCCTTCTTAACTCTTTCCAACCAAACCAAGTCATTTTCGGTCTCCCTCTCCCTAGTTTATCCCCTCCATGGTCCAACTCTTCCACTCTTCGTATTGGCGCACCCTCGAGTCTACGTTTTACATACCCAAACCAACATGGACGATTCTTTCTTAGTTTGTGTTTGTCTGCAATGCCTATCACACCTACTTTATTGCGGATAACCTCATTTTGGAGGCGTAATGTGATTATAAAAAACAAAATGCGATTTTAAAAAGTCAATTTCTAAGAGCATAATTGTACATGATTAATACGAGTATTGAAAACATAGGTTAATATGATTATTATTATTTTTTTTTTACAAGAACATGATTATTATTAACAACCCTTATTCGTAAAATAAGGATTTCATATTATGATTATTTATACAATCAATACAATACGGTTTGATTTGATTTAAAGTTCGCATTCAATCTGAATTAATAATTCAATTTGAATTTTGATCTTAACCAGAACAATGAAGACCTTAACTTCATAGAGTGTTAGATTTATTTACCAAACTCATTCAGTCATTCATAAATCATACTCCGTACTCAGTAGGAGCATACAGTAATTAAAAAATGCTCTAAACCCCTCCCGGCTTCCCCCACCAACGCCGCCATTGATTTCCTCCAACAACAACACCACCGTCAGTTCCTCCGTCTTCTTAGCGGCGCCACCATCTCCACAACCACCTGCAATATATTTCAACCAGTGACCTTCAAATCAAGGTTAGATTCCCTTCAATTCTTAATAACTTACAAATTTTTCGGAATGAAGGGTGTACTGGGATTTTGATTTTGAGTTTTAGCTTATACTCCGTATTTTGTATTGGGTAACTTGCAAATTTCAAAATGCCCACAAATTTGCTACATTTTTATGGTTTCTTGTACATTTAAGGGAAGAATTTGCCTGACATTAACATAGCTTCGTGATTATGGAGGATATAGGATATGACAAATTTGGTAATGAAATGAACATTTGTAGTAGTATGTAACATTTTCGAAGCTACGAAATACTATATGCTTTTTAATATTGTTGGTGATATTTTAATTTACATGTAACTAGGCTTGAATTGGAGTTTTGCATATAGGGTTAATTTATTGCTTTGGAATTTTATAATTTAATCTCTTTTTGATTTTTCAGTTCTTTCCCATTGATTTTTCAGTTGTGTGAATTTTTAGGTGTAATTAAAGCACCCAACAAATAATATTGAGCAGAATTGTGATGATCATGACTCTATGCCCATTATCCTCCAAAGAATGAGCAGAATATTGCTGGGATCGACTCTAAACAAGTCATCTCTGCTGCTTTCAACGTTTTCTTCAAACCCTTATTCATTCATCTTTGGCCAATTTCGTATCATTCGATTCTCATATGCCCACATTAAGTTCTTGAGCAGCAGCAACCATTCTTCCGCAGGTACCCTTGGAGGGTTGATTGATTCTGATGCTCTTAATACATCAAGCAGCTATCATGAAGATACACTTTCCAGCAAAGAATTCTCGCAATTGCGTGACTGCATGGTGGGTTCTTCGGATTCTTCATTGCTGGCAGCAGAGCAAGGTGATTTCTCAGCGGATGCTGTATTGATTTCCGGTGCAATAAATGAGAGTAACAATGTATTTGAGTTCAAAACCCAAAACTTTCTTCGGAAGTTTAGGGACAAATTGAGTGAACCTTTATTAATTGATGTGATGAAGCTTATTAAAAACCCTCAGCTGAGTGTTCAGTTTTTCTTATGGGCTGGTCAGCAAGTTGGGTATAGTCATACTACTCGTGTTTATGATGCATTGTTGGGTGTAATGGGGTGTGATCAGAATGAAACGATACCCAAGCATTTTCTTCAAGATATTCAGGACGAAGATAGGGGGGTTCTGGAAAAGCTGCTTAATGTTCTGGTCAGGAAGTGTTGCCGTGATGGGAGGTGGAATGTGGCCTTGGAGGAGCTTGGGAGGCTGAAGGATTTTGGCCACAAACCATCTAGGTCAACATATAATGCTCTTGTTCGGGTATTTGTAGAAGCTGGTAGGTTAGAAACTGCCCATCTACTTCATTTAGAGATGTCAAATTTTGGGTTTAAAATGGATATCTCTACATTGAATTCTTTTTCGTTTGCCCTGTGCAAGGCTGGAAAGTGGGGTGAAGCCCTGGACTTGGTAGAGAAGGAAGACTTTGTCCCCGACACGAAACTTTATACAACAATGATATCTGGTTTATGTGAAGCTTCTCTTTTTGATGAAGCCATGGATATTTTGAACAAAATGAGATGCAGCTCTTCATTGCCCAATGTAGTAACATACAGGATTTTGCTTTGTGGGTGTTTGAAGAAAAAGAAGCTGGGTAGGTGTAAAAAAATATTAAGCATGATGATTGCTGAAGGATGTTACCCTAATCGTAGAATATTTAATTCACTTATTCATGCATATTGCGCTTCAAGTGACTATTTTTACGCATACAAGTTGCTTGATAATATGGCAAATTGCGGTTGCCAACCTGGCTATCTGGTATATAACATATTAATTGGTGGAATTTGTTGTAAGGAGGAGCTACCTAGTTCATATGATTTAGAATTGGCAGAGCAAGTTTATGCTGAAATGATTAACCGGGGATTGGTGTTAAATAAGGTTAATGTAAGCAGCTTTTCCAGATGCCTTTGTGAGGCTGGGAAGTTTGACAAAGCATATAATGTTATTCAAGAAATGATGAGTAAGGGTTTTGTGCCTGATAACAGTACATACTCAAAGGTTATCGAATTCCTTTGCAATAATTCACAGGTTCAGAAGGCTTTTCTGCTATTTGAAGAAATGAAAAGATCAGGTATTACTCCAGATGTATATACTTACACTATTCTGATTGATGGGTTCTGTAAGGCTGGTCTTATTGCCCAAGCACGTAAGTGGTTCAACGAAATGGTTTTAGATGGTTGTTCACCTAATGTGGTGACCTACACCACATTAATTCATGCGTACCTTAAAGCACGCAAGATAGGTGAAGCCAATGATCTTTTTGAAATGATGTTATCAGATGGATGTGTACCAAATGTTGTAACTTATACTGCTTTAATAGACGGTTACTGCAAATCTGGAAACATTGACAAAGCTAGCCAAATATATGCTAGGATGAGAGGACAAGAAAATTTACCAGATGTAGATATGTATTTTAAGGTAAATTCTTCTGAGGTAAATGCACCTAATGTTTTCACTTATGGAGCCTTGGTAGATGGGTTGTGCAAAGCACACAAGGTAAAAGATGCTCACAACTTACTGGATGCTATGTTTGCTGATGGTTGTGAACCAAATAACATTGTCTATGATGCCTTGATTGATGGATTTTGCAAGGTGGGGGAGCTTGATAAAGCGCAAGAGATATTAACAAAAATGTCTGAACGTGGATACAGTCCTGACATATACACTTATGCCTCATTTATTGACAAGATGTTCAAAGATAAAAGGATGGATCTTGCTTTAACGATCTTATCAAAAATGCTGGAAAGTGATTGCGCCCCTAATGTTGTAATTTACACTGAGATGATTGATGGGTTGTGTAAATTACTAAAGACTGATGAGGCTTATAAGCTTATGCAGATGATGGATGTAAAGGGTTGCAGTCCGAATGTTGTGACTTATACTGCAATGATTGATGGATTTGGGAAAGCTGGTAAAATTGAGAGATGCCTTGAGCTATTCAACTTGATGCATGAGAAGGGATGCGTTCCAAATTATGTTACCTATAGGGTTTTGATAAATCACTGTTGCTCTTTTGGCCTTCTAGATAAGGCTCACGACCTTCTGGAGGAGATGAAGCAGACATATTGGCCTATGCATGTTGCAAACTATCAGAAAGTTATTGAGGGATTCAACCAAGAATTCATTGCCTCCCTAGGTCTCCTAGACGTTTTAAGTGATAATGAGCTCGTGCCTATTGCTCCTGTTTACAAAATTCTAGTTGATAGCTTTTGTAAGGCAGGAAGACTGGATGTGGCAGTACAGTTGTGTAAAGAGATATCATCATTTGCCCCCATTCATTCAGTGGCTCATGTTTATTCCTCACTGATTGAGAGTTTGTGTCTTGCATCCAAAGTTGATGAAGGTTTTAAGTTATTTGCTGACATGACAAGGAATGGAGGAGTTCCAGAGCCAAGTGTATTTTTCCACCTTATCATGGGGCTCATCAAATTAAATCGCTGGGAGGAAGCTCTTCAAATTTCGCATACCACATGCCTGATGGTTTGTTTCTTCTCTCCCTCTTTTTCTTACCTTTTTTGGTGCATTTGTAATGATCTTTTCGTGAATATTGATGAAGTTGCTATTTTCCTGGTTCCAATTTCTAAATTGGCTTAATTGGTTAAACTTCTTAAGTTTCCTGATTTTGTACAACTTCAAATTATTTATCTTTGAAGTTATTGCCTGAACCTTAATGTTAAGAAACAAGACACTTATGTACAGAACCACAGAGGCATACATGTTTTCGATGTAAGGTCCCATTTCACGATATTAAAACACATAAAAGGTCCTTTCCTGCTTCTTTTTTTAAAAGGTCCTTTCTCACAAAAGGGGTAACATAAAAGGTTTTATCTGAGAAATATTCCTTTTTTTAAGGTCGCTCTTTCAAACTTAGGACTTGTTCTTTATCAATTTTTTTGTCAGATTTTGTATTGAATATGAATATTGTAGCTTATTTTATTTCATAATTCTATTTAGATCTTGTGACTTTCGAAATCATGAAACCACAACTAATAGTATTGCCAGATGAGCCCTTTATTGTTGGTTTTTGGCAACTTTTCCAAATATTCCTGAACTTCAATGTACCACAATTCTATAGTTGACCATACAAATTTGTATTCAAGGTCATTTTTCTAGGATGAATTTTAAATTATTACTAATTTGCTTAGTAGCTGACTTGTCAATTTAGAATGACAAATCTGACAATGCAGAGACAGTTCTAGTTGTATGTTGCACCCTTTGATGGCATATTTTACATACCTTTAGTCTTATGATCAACTAAAGTGCCCATGTCAGATACTCAAAAACTTAATACTCCAATAAGTGTGTGGCCACCTGGATATTTCAACTTTGGTCAAAGATGCAAAACTTCTAAAATATGACCAGTCTGAGCCCCAGTAATTCAGTTTTTGTGGATAATTTTAGTCCATGTAGAGTTGCAGCTTAATAATATTTACCTACGGTCCTTATTTTTCAGAATTTTGTTTTTCCTTTTTCGTTTTGGTGTATAGTTCGTGACAATTTTTGATTCTAATGACTTGCCCAGGGTTTAAAGTGGCTCCCTTCCGAGGAAATGGTACAAAGAAACTAATTACTACTAGTTTATTACACCACGATGATACTCAAAAGGAAAGCTTGATCAATTTTGTTAATCCAGTCTTCTGCTGCTATTTACTGGAGTCTTCAATATTGTGGTAGTGGGCTCTGTGTGAAGGATGTGTGCTTTATGTCAAAAGATATAAACTTCTAAAAGTTCTTCGCGTGTTAGTTTGCTGCATCAACTATTGGATGTATCTGACATTGCTGTATGGCGGCTTCACACCTTTCACCAAGCTGATCCTCAATGTAGAATTGTAGATGGAGCTGCATGCTCTGAGTTGACTGTTGTCTGATGATACGTATAAGATTTGTAAATTCGATTCAGTGTAAATGAGATATACCTTTTCTTGATATACAACTGGTGCCAATTTTAGGGCTTAATCAAGGCCTTGGAAGCAATAGAAAGTAAGATTTGCCATACCTCTTGTTTCTTCATCAGAGGAAATTGTAAGATGTAGCTATGCTCTTCAAATCCCAGAAGCCTGTACGCTTACGAACCTATTAAAGGAAAGGGTACAAGCGACTGGTAGTCTCTAGCGTGGAAACCATTGCCCTAAGTAGCAACGAAGCATTGACTTCAGCTGGCAGTACTTTGACGTCAAGTGTCCTTAATGGCCTTGCACCCAAGTGCATCCATTGTTTGCTGTAGGAGTGGGATCTACTCTCTTTCCTCTGTTTTCTTCTTGCTTCACAATGCAAATATACAGCATTATCCTGAACTGAATGATTTGGAATGAAGCAAGAACAACCCTCTTAGCTTTGCTTTCTCTGGTTTGAAAAACAGGATCAAATAGTTCTCTTGAGTTTATTCATTGATCGATGTCAGCAACATTGATCAGAAGTTCTTCACCAAACAGGACTTGGAAGCAAACAAGGTATGTATAAAATATTATTTCAACTGAACCACAGCTTGCCATATGCAGAATTTGCTTACCGTCTTTCGTCACAATTATTTTACTCCAACTTGTCAATTTGATTGTGTGACAGATTTTTAGTACAATATATCCTACCTGACCGTTGGATTGTTATGTATGTCCACTACCTCACTGCTTTGTGTGTGAGGCTAAGAATAATCATTTGATCGCCTAAACAATTCAACCATTCTCCTTTATGCCTACTGTTTTATATGCACATCATAGTTTCTTAGTTATCACATCAATGGACATCATAGCTATAACATCTCCGCTGATCACCTACTTATATATATATTATTTTTTTGGTGAAGTCTTGGTCACTATATGAAAGTTTCAAATAATCAAAATGATCTGTTTACACGCAGAGCTTAAAGAGTTTTAGACAGATCTTGCCAAAGACTATTCTGGCATGGATAACTAAGAATCAAAACGCAACAGGCATCAGGGGAAAACAGGACACCTTCTGACAGTTCCCAGAAAAGGCTGACCAGGATCTCTTGCTGAGTAGAGATGATTATCAGCTAAAAAAAAAGTGTCACATACTCACACAGTCAGACTTTGCAAGGGTAGCTGCATTTGGGAGTCTTCCTGTCCAAAAAATGTGTTACTTTTGAGCAACTTCTCCTTATAACCTTCTGGTAATTTAGCAAGATCTCTCTCTCTCTCTCTCCAAATACAATTTCTGGACAGCAGTTTTTGCAGATCTTTACCCATCTATCCTGTTTTAATTAGTCTCTTATTCCTATGTGTCCTAAGCAATTTTAGCAATTTAATTTGTTTTCTGCATGTCTAGTGCAGGATGTGTGCTTCAAATTGTATCAAACTTCAAGAGATCGAAATTATACATGAAACTGGTATGGAATCAGCGTGTGAATGACATCCTGCAGTTCTAGTGTATTTTGACAAGCAGAACGCAAAAATGTGTGTCATCCTGCCATTTGAGTTTTCGTGATATGGGTTATTGGGTTTAGGCCTGCATTGTTCATCAACCATCCGCACACTTGACTCTTTTTTGTCATAAGTGAGGATGAAACAGTCTTGAAGATGATTAGTTCTACCAACTACAAGATGGTTACCTGATGAAGAAGGCAGATAGAATACCATCATGCCAACTCACGAAGGTCAATACATTTTCTTTTTAAAGTCCGTAGAAGCTATTGGATCGAGTTTTCCTCTTCGTATAAGCAATTTTTTGTCCTGTTGAATTTTGGAAAACTAATCTAGATGGCTTTTGGCTGGAATTGTATCCATGCTTATCATATGCCTATTTTTCTAATCTAATAAAAGATTTGTGAACATCACTGTTGTTCATTATTGGGGAGCAAGACGTATGGCGAAGATTGAAGAAAACACCGCCATCACCATTAATGATTCTTGAAAACTTCTAATATTTCAGTACGGCATATAGCATATAAACACTTGATGTGAAATGCTATATTTGGAGAAATGAACTGAGAAGTTAGCTCTCTATGATATTCCTAATTGATTTATTTATTTATTTTTTGGAAATAAAAATGAATTAGTTATGACATACCTAAACAACTAGACATTTTTAATTAATACTTTATATGGAGTATATATATTGTTCAAAAAAAAATAAAAAAAAAATAGACGGAGTATGTCTTTCTTTAATCATAGAAGATTGCTAGTTTTTGGCACCATTTCGAGTTTATACCTACTAAATTAGATCTTTGAATAGAAATTATAGTGTTATAAAAGGATTAAATAGTATGCATGTTCAAATATGAAACCAAAGTTATTTGAGGATGAAAGGAGTAATTGATGGTTTGAACTACACAAAAATTAGAAAGTGAAGCTCAATTCCCTCAATAAGCATCATAATAAAACAAATAAGGGCATGTTCATATTTACTGAACTGAACTGATTGGAACTGAACTGAACTGAAATTAAGTAAATGTGAACAGGCCCTAAATCGTAGACATAGTAACATTGCAGCACAAAGACGGTTTGAATGTTTTTTTTTTTTTTTTTTTTTTTTTTTTGTATTTTATTTTATTTTTTTATTTATTGACACAAGGTTTGATGTATTTTAAAAGCTTGATAAACAATCAAGTGAGTTGTGCAATGAGAGTGAGGAATAGGTTAAGTGGTTAGAGCTTCCCTCCTAATTCCAGCCCTCACACCCGCTCTTATCAATATACCTATACTAAAGGCGAAATTAGAAATGACACTTGTCATAAAGTGGTTAAAAATTTTCCCTCCAAAAGGTTTTTTTTTTTTTTTTTTTTTTTTCTCAAAGCTTCTTAGAGAAGTATTTAATTTAATACTTACTTTTTTATTTGGCAAGTATATTCATTTTTACACATTCAACAAAGATTTATATATTTAATTATTTTATGACGGGAACAGAGTCATATAATACAATAATGTAATATTATCTACGAAGTATAACTTTGTAATGTAATCCATAATGGTTATTTTTATTAGTCGTGCACTCGTGCATGCATTTCTTCCTCTGTTTTCTTTAAAGATTCAAAAAAATTGTAATTACAAAACTTTCATCCTATTTTGCAATTTGATATTATTTTTTATAGTAAAATAATTGTATTAAACTAATGATAAATATTGAAATTACCGTGCATGGCACGGGATTTAACCTAGTAATTCTCTAAACGCCAAAAAAAAATGAGTTGTGCAATCAATTATGCACGGAGTATCTTGCTAGTTGCTACTCCAATTTTCAATTCCAAACTATACCACATCACACGTGCCCCTCAGAAAAGTCACGTGCAATTAGGATTGCAATTTTAATTTACGTAGTAATTTAATCAAATTTAATCACAATTATAAATATTTTTTACAATTTAAAATCTACTCGTACAAATGTACAATACAAATATATTGTCAAAAAAAAAAAAAAATGTACAATACAAATATAAGATGAGGTTTTTACATTTTTGGCGCTTGCATGGCCACTAGCCCACCACTCTTCCATTTCCAACCTTACTCCAATTCTCTGGTTCATCTTCTCCAATACACCTTTAAATATCTTCCATTTTAAAACCCCTAAAAAAAATTAATAATTTCACCTTCAAAATCCAAGCTTTCATCAATGGCGACTGCCTTACTTCTCGAACCTTCAGCATTAACCACCACTAAACACCCTAATTTTCTCTCTCCTCAATCCACCCCTCTTTTGCGTCCTTACCCAATTCGATTAACCTCATTATCCCCCTTTTCTTCCCCTTCTATAAACCCTAAATTTTCCCCAAAACCCTTCAAATTCACCCCCAAATGCGACGCCAAAAACCCGAATTCTCCCGATTCCGAACTGGGTATCAAGGAGAAGACCCTAAATTCAATTGGGTTTGTTCTTGATAAGATTTCTGAGGCCTTAAAGGCGCTTAAGAAGCCTGCAATTGCAGCTTTATTAGTGGGTGCTTTGTTAATGTATGACCCAAATTCTGCTTTGGCGGCTTCTGGTGGGAGAATGGGAGGGCGATCATTTTCTTCAAGATCGTCGATGTCAGGGTCTAAGAGCTACTCTGTTCGGCCCTCGAGTCCCGGGTTTTCGCAATCGGTACCGTATTTCGCACCATCGCCATTTGGGGGTGCTGGGTTGTATGTTGGACCGGCGTTTGGGGTTGGAGCTGGTTCCAGTTTGTTCTTTATTATGATGGGATTTGCTGCATTTATTTTGGTTTCTGGGTTTCTTTCTGATCGGTCTGATGGTGGGGTTTTGACTGCTACTGAGAAAACTAGTGTGATCAAGCTTCAGGTAATGTGTTTTTTTCTGCTTTGGTTTTTAGCTTGGTTAACATTTTAGTGGTAGAGTAGCTTTTTATGTTCTAATTTGGAAATTACTCATTTAAATTTCAACTATGGATGTTTGGAAATTGTGTAAAGAATTTTACTTTGTGTATCATTTGCCTGGTTTTCATTTGGTAATACGTATTAGAGTTAGACAAGAGTGTACTGGGGTGCTTAACTTATAACTCTGAATCCATCCTACTTTAGTAGGCCCCAGTTGGTACGATGTCTTTTTTATGAAATTGGCTTGATATACCATAATCTCCCTTGGTGAATTTTGTGATTATTGAGAACAATCATCTTATTAAGTTACCGCACATCAAATCTTAATAATAGTAAGAGTAATTTGGGGAAAATTATGGTTTTGCTTACTAAATATGAATAGTGGCCTATTATTTTCGAATGTTCCAAAGTAGAATGTGGCTTTGTTAAAGTGGGATGCAGGGAGTAGTGGCCTTGACTAGTGTATTGCTATCTAGTTCAATAACTTGGGAATTGAGTTAGGAGGGCTTGAAGTACAGCTTGAAGGATTGGTAGATTTGGTACTGTTGCTTTTTTCAAATAGTGCTAAAATTTTGAGATACTTTCACTTGGTGATGGGGATGGAGAAGTTGAGAACAAGAGAACTATTATTTTGGAAAATCATTTAACTTATATAGGACTCTAGATGGTTGTATATGTGACATAGAAGACTTTAATTTTATTGCTCATAGGAATCCTATGGTGCTTATCATTATTCCTTAATAATGGTTGTTTGTGGTTCACTTGTTCCCGAAACAACAACCTTTTTACCGGTTTAGGTTGGCTAGGGATAAAACTCTGCTGTGCATCTGGACCTTTTTTGAATCCACCATGTCCATTTGTTGAAGTCTTACATTATGTTTCTAAGTATTGTTACAGGGCTCTCGTTGCATGCATTATTTGCAGAAAATTGGCTAGACTATTTTTGGAAGTATTGAACCGTGCTCCTAAGTATTGTAATATAGCCTCTATTGAATGCGTAATTTGAATTTCGTGGTCCATATTATTGCTGTTACTTATTCATTAGTTCTGATTATAGGTTGGACTGTTGGGCATGGCACGATCACTTCAAAGTGATCTCAACCGGATTGCTGAAGTTGCTGATACATCAACCCCAGAAGGTCTAAACTTTGTTTTAACAGGTGGGTCTTGCATTCTATTGTTCATTACATTAGTCTTTCTCTGCTTAAAATACTATGTCCATTTGTGATTTTTCATTCCATGGAAGTGTATAGCTTCTGTGGCATGTAATTATATCTGACTTCATACTATTGCTATGGTAGTATGGTGTGCCTGGCATGTGATTGTTGTCTATTAAGATGAAATTAGGGAGTGAAGCTAGCAGGGGTTGAATGACTCCTATTTATGGTATTACTTGAAGCCATGATATTGCCTAGACCTTTTTGGGATTGGTTTGAAATTGCTGTATAATCTTCTTGCAACTTATAGCCCTTGTTGATTCATTTATTGGCAGTTGAGAGGACAACAACAGTGTAGTGTTTAGTTGGTTTCGGCTTGATTAGAAAAGCTATGGTAAAGGTGCCTGATTGTCTTTTTAAGTCAGTGGCGGTTAAGGGTTTTTTTTTTCCCCCATAGCAACTAGCTACTGCTGCCTTTAGGGGTCGCAACTATGATTGCCGATAAGTGTAGACTAATGTGGGTTGTGAATATCTACTAATACCTCAGATTTGCAGCTGACTAGCAGCTTCTTAATTTTTTTCCAATTATATTTGTGTGAATGCTTTATAGATAAAGTAGCTTTTACTGTGTTCTTTACTTTGCTCTCTTTCCTTTTTTTTTGGTGTGTATGTGGTTGTTGGGGGGGGGGGGGGGGAGAATAGGAGGAGTGATTAGAGTCGTTAATTACGGTTTTCATGAATTGAGTATAATTTTATGTACGAAGTAATGAATCACTTATTTTAAATTTATTGAGTGCTCTAATGATGATTGATTCAGAATATTATCATATTATCTTGGGAGGCTTTACTGTATTTGCTTTCTCCTTTTCTGTTCTTCTCGGCATGTTATCTATGGTCTTAGCTGGAGGTTCTTTGTTTCTTCTTTTGGGTTGAGAGGGGGGTGGGGTGTTTTGTTGAAAGCCTATTCTTCTTTATCAACTTTGTCTTACGGGTGCGAGATTTGTTTAATTTTGATATTTGCAGAAACAATGCTGGCCTTGCTTCGTCATCCTGATTATTGCATCTCAGCTTATTCATCTGTGAGTTGATTTACTTTTGGATTGGGAATTATTTTTTGTTACAGAAATTAAAACTTATTATCTTTATTAATTATTACTTAGTTGTTTCACTCAGATGAGTTATTTTTAATTGATATGCTAATGTGACATCATTATAGAAAGAATTTATGTATTTAGTATCTGATATTATTTGTTTCTAAATTAGTTTCTTGTTTACTCCGTGTAATTCTGTTCTCATATGTTAATATTTTGTTTATAAGTATACTAATTATTTTGTTTTCTGCAAAATAATAGAAACCTATTGATTGGGAAAAAGAAAGTACAGTGTCCCCCTACTTTGATGTTGTGCTGGCCACATTGTGGGGAGTGGAGACACTTCTCATGTGATTATACTAGTGATTGGACTGGCTATTAACATTCCTATATATCGGCTGCCAGATACTCTATAATCCACACACCTTTCCATATTTTCATCACTAATGTCCTTGCAAGGTCCATTGATGATAGTGAAATCAGCTTCCCACTTCTTCATGAACAGGGACCGAGGGTGTAGATAGAAAGGACCAGAATTGGTAGCTAGGATGGCTGACTAATTTTGCATACAGGCAGTATATTGTAGAAGCTTGTGGGTCACCATCTTTTAATTTTTTGCTTGTGAGTTGATGTTACATGTCAAACCTGGTTATATGAGGCTAGAATTGGTAAAAAGAGAGGGAGCAGTGGGGATACTGCATCATATGGTATGTTTCCATAGAATAAAGTTTAGTCATTCCAGTGTGAAATCAAAGGAGTGTGGCAGGAAGGATAATTTGTGTTAGTTACTGCTTTGAATAGATATCTGACTGGTGATAAAAAAATTTTGTAAGTTGAGAGATATCTTTCTACTTTACTCCTCTTTATTTAGGCTGGCTGATTACTCAGCTTATCTTCTTTTTTATGCTTCCCTTAGCCTACACTTCTTTCACCCTATCTGATAGCTGAAGATTAATACCATTGATGTGATATGCAAGTTCTGCTAATGTTTGTGAAACAGAGAAAAACTGATGATTACTTCCCCCTGTCTTATGTCCCTTTTTTCTTAGGGAATGGGACTAGAGATCATCATTAAGGTGGGTATGCACAATTATCTTGATAAATTACAAGGATATAAGGATTTGGGTTTTTTCCCCCAACTCAAAGCCTTTTGAACTTACCTGAACTTGTTATATATCGGTTTTTTACCTGAAGTCTGAATTTACTCAAATTTATGATTCCTAAAAATATTTTTTGAGGTAATGAACAATGCTTAAGTGCATAAGCCTTAGTTCTAAAAAAAGAAAAAAAAAAAAAAGTGCATAAGCCTTAGACTTGGGTTGTTTTATACAAGCACACTACTGCATAATTTCGTATCATGGAAATTTTTAAGATAATGAGTTTGTTAGCTGTATGTAGCTCACCAAAAGTGAGTTTCTGTTTTAAACCAGATGTAACTAATTGAGTTAAGTCTGGATGGATCAATTTGAGAGCAACAGCTGGGATATTGTGTGATGGTAGGCTGGTAGCACCTCTGAGGTTGAAAGTTGAAATCTATAGGCCGACTATTAGACCATCGTTATTCTATGTGTTGGAATGTTGGCCTTTAGGAGTATTTGAGATTTGTTTGTTCAAAGGATATGTGTGAACAGCTTATGTGATATAATTTAGACTGAAGATATATGGAAAAAGGTTAGAGTTGTTGCTATTGAAGTCAAAATAAGAGAGAGCCATCTATTTTGATTTGAGCTTGTGGAGCATCAACCAAGAACATGCACCGATAAAAAACTAAGAAAGTGGACAAACTAAGAAAGTGGACAGTTGGGAATCTTGGGATTATGGGGATTTTAAGCCGAGGGAGGCCAAAGATGACTTAAATAGTGAGAGTTAAGAATGATTTGAGGAAATTAGGTTTAGTAAAGTGTATAGCACTTGATGGAAGTTAAATTGAGGGAGAGGATTGACATTGTCAGTCACTGAAGCTAAATTTATTGGCTCATGTGGGCGGCCCCATCATGTTGGGAATAAGACTTTAACATTGTTCATTGTTGTTCAATGTTCACCAAAGACTTGGTAAATCACTGAAATGTAGCTTCGTGAAGAGCTTTAATATGCTAATTGGTTTAATATTAGAGAAACTCTCTAGAGTGCAGGAAGACAACCAGAAATTCAGAATACATTTTCACCAAGTTGACTCTGGGCTACTGATAAGTGCATAACTATATCTTATCGCTTGGTCGTATCCATGCTATGAATTACTACTACGAAAAATTTAACCGTTGATCCTAAGGCCTTCCTGACCATGGAAAGGTGATCCTGCTTGCTGGCTAATTATACCGCTTCCATTGTCCCGGAATAATTGGAAAGGGAGAGTAAATGGATGTAATTTTCTAGAGTTGTTGGATGATGATATGTTAAAGCCATTTTGGATGTAGGTGTATCCGTGTATGACTTAATCCACAACCAACAAAGGATTATTCCTAAAATGATTACCTGATGGCTCATTCCAATTTGCTTATGATATACAACATCAAAGTTTGTTGAAGCACCTATCTAAGGCTTACCTTTGATCCAAACTGCTGTGAGTCTCATAGGCCCATAAACTGTAGGGAGGTGTTTGTGACAGAGGTAAAAAGAGGATTAAGCTCTCCCTTTCTCTTTTTCTTTTTCATTTTCATGGTTTGTTGGGATTGGGATTTGGATTACTTTGCCGGTTTGCCCTTAGTATATGATAACTGACTATTATTTTGGTATTCAGATTAATGCCAAGGTATTACTTTGTTAGTTGGGTTTTTTTTTTTTTTTTTTTGGGGGGGGGGGGGGGGGGGGGGTTGCTTTATGTTTCCCTTAATGCAGCAATATTCGTGACCTCACCTATTGATGTTGCTTTATGCTTATTTTTTATAAAATGGGTAATTGATATGATAATTTTGACAATCATCAGGTTGATATCAAAAAGAGTATTGAGGAGGGAGAAAAGAGGTTCAATCAACTTTCCATTGAGGAACGTGGTAAATTTGATGAAGAAACACTCGTAAATGTGAATAACTTAAAGAGGCAGAGCACCAAAAGCACGAGAGCCAGTGGATATAGCAACGAGTACATAGTGGTAATCATTAGATAACTTCTTATGCTGAATATACTAATTGCTTGCTGTTGTGAATTGAGTAACTCTGCCCTGGGGGGGGATTAGCATTTTCTTTTACTTTTGTTTCTGATGTGGCTTTTTCGTTGGTTATTAGTGTGATATTTTGGTCAATGAATCAAAAAATATGTTTGGTAAATGGTTTTTCAATAAGCCAAGATGAATAATATGTCAAGAGCAGCTTTTAGGCACCTTTTTTCAGCAAAAAGTGTACAAGTTGATCAATACTACACAGTAACATCTAAGATCTAACAACCAACAATTGATTTTACAAAACATCTTTATTACTGGCTAATGTAAATAGTTGACCGGCATTAAACAACTGATTGCCATCATGGTCATGGTTTGGTTGTATCTAGCTGATTCAAACAGTTGCCAAATAAGCCAAGTGAACTAGCCTATAATTGATTGCCATCATGTTAGTGGGCTCTTTGTATTGTTTGAGTTAGTAAAGATGTTTGATAAAACAATTTGTCAGTTTGTACAAAATGACTACAGTTTGGTAAAAACTGTCATTTTACTTATGATCTAGTTATTTCTATTGAAAAGTCATTTACCAAACATATTTTTTGGTTGTTTAGGCTAAAAGACGCAAACTAACCAAAATGCTAATAAAGCTTGCTTAAAAGCCATATTCTAAATAAGCCTCTTCTACTTAGCCATATTCTAAATGCTAATTGGATGCTATAGCATAATTGAGAATGGTGATGAAATTTGATAAATCTTCATTAGTTCTCATTCTGGAAATATTGAAATTCTTCTATCTTATGAAAGAAATTTAATGAATCTTCTATGGTCGTTTAGTCTAATGAAAGAAATAATAAAATTAACCTATAAATGCATAGTGTATAAATTCACAAGAGTGTCATGCCATTGGACATTGAGTCCTTGATATACAATAGATTTTGGGTCTAGCCATTGGAGCTTAAAAATATACTGCGTAGTTAACTAGTTATAGAAGTTTTTTGAGTCTCGCCAACAGTGGTGATCCCCCCCGTAATTTTTCTAGTTTTTCCGCAGCTTCAAGTCTATTTCAGCTCTGCTAGTAAGCATGGCTGGCTATTGCTGCATTCTTGTCATTTGATTTTGAACTTTATTTTTTACTTAATCCCTTATTCCCCGCTGCAAATTGAAAGGGTACTTGCTGGAGTTTAATGAAACTTCATTTTGTCTTAATAATCTTGTCTTAACTACTCAAGATTTTATTGCTGTAATGCCAATGTCAATATTTGTTCAGATTACCATTTTGGTGGCTGCTGAAGGAGTAGTTAAAATGCCTACCATAAACGGGAGCATGGATTTGAAAGAAGCCCTGCAAAAGCTTGGATCCATCCCGTCTAGTAAAACTATGGTAAGTAATCCTGCTTAATTTTCTTTCAATCCGTTCAAATATGAAGACAAGTAGATAATTTGCAAAAAAGGAAGTAAGAATAAGTTATGGGGGAACAAAGTCTGCTTATCTGATTCATTGTTACATCGTCTTGGGCGTATCTTTAAAAGATGTTAAAATCCTTGCAGGCAGTAGAGGTGCTTTGGACTCCTCAGAATGAAAATGATACATTGTCCGAGAGAGAATTACTTGAAGATTACCCCCTTTTGAAGCCTCTATGAGTACTGCTACTGCCCACGATTTTCTTTTACCTGTATATACCTCGAGGACTATGAGCTATACTGATAGGATATGTGTCTTATACTGACTGAATTGGAGTGTGACCATTTTTCTTCTTTTTTTTTTCTTTTTTTTTTGGGTGACCCTTCTTTTACGTCGTTTTTCTTTCCATTATATTGTAGGTTATATAACCTATAAGCGTTTGTAAGTAATACACTAATACACACCTCTTTGAGCTCCAGAAACTCTGAATTCAACGTTAATGACATATATGGTTACTGAGATTTTTCATGGATAAGTTGAAAACAAACGGTGTACATAATACTACAAAGTATTTAGATGAGAATAGTGTAGCGTTTTGGAGGGAAGGGCAAACACTTGGACTACGCTCATTACAACCACTGTGATGGTAACAAGTGATGAGGGGTTAAACAATACAGGTCAGTGGCGGAACCAGAGTTTTATCTCCGGGATCCTTAAAAATTCACAATAGTAATGGTGTTGGAAACAAAAATGCGCCAATTTAGATAATAAATTTTGAAAAATTCTTCATTAAGATTGTGAATGGTTGGTCTTTCACAATTCATTCCATTCAATCATAGGAATTTATTACGATAATATTCGCTTTCACCTCGTCTATTGAAGCATTGAAAGCTAGTTGAGTACTCTTAGAGATTACTCCGAATTAATGATGGTTGCAAGAATTTATTACAAGCTTTGCATAAGTTCGATTTGAATTTATAACTCCAACTTAGCCTCACGAGTGTATGTCAGAAATCAGAACAATTAAAATGATGTGATAGCCAGTATGAAGTTTGGTAATCATCTATGAAGATAGGCTTTCTAATTTTTTTTTAAAAAACGTGTAGAACAATGATGTAGAAGAAATTTAAAACTTGTGACTTTGAAAATATGAATAATATTTTGTTTATCCCCATCTACTATCTACGGAATACTTAAATACGTAGTAGTACTTATTGTATAAGACAAAGTGAATTTCGTCCCATTTTGTGCTATGACTTGTAAATTTCTGGTGAATTTCGTCCCATTTTGTGCTATGACTTGTAAATTTCTGATTGATCCTCAAGGAAGCAAGGATCACATTCTTGGACCATGACTTCAAGTAGCTTCTTACAATGGAAATGTTATAGATGTACGCTTTTGGTGCTAACTTTCTCTATATCTTTTCAACGAATTTGTAACTAAAATAGAAAAATATGAAATGATTAAGGGCATGTTCTGATTGATTGAATTGAGCTGAAGTGGAATAAATATTTTATGAGAGAAGGATATTAAGTATTGAACTGAACTTATTGGAACTGAACTGAACAAAATTGAACTGAAAATAATCTGAAAAGAACAGGCCCTAAGACTATTGTGTCAAAAATCCTAAAGGTTATAGTGTTTTACAATTTGATCAACCTTAATATATTTTAATCTTTATATGTAATTTTAGAATTAGCTAAGAGCCTACGACAATAGATGGCATAATAATCTTAGACCACCCAATAATTTCTCAATAGAACTCATGAATGTCTATTGAAATTCTTTCGAAAGTTAAGCCCAACTTAACAAGATTGAAATTAGGCAGCATAAAAATTTGTGTACAGAATTTGCTGAAGGCATATAGCTAGGTTTTGGCCTACTAGTAGTTTACAAGTCCTCTGTTGAATCTCATTGTAACCCACTTATGAGTGTCCCACATTAGAGAAAGAGAAGAGAAGGTTTCACTTTATAAGGTAGAGGAGTACCTCCTACCATCGCCAATTTGTTTTAGTATGGAAGCTCCAAAGCCTTGTTTGAGGACCTAACTCTCCTCCTCCTTGTTCGGGTTGCTCAGGCCCATTTCATATTGTTTCGAAATTTAACATCCTCGATCCAAAAAAAACAGCTCCCTGAAATGGAAAAATGAAAGGGAAAGGTATTGTAACAAAGGGACATATGACATTTCCAAGTATACATCAAATGGTCTTGTACGTAGTCTATGGGACACAAAAATGAAGTTGGCCTCAATCGATACCGATCATTCGTTCATTTCGACGTGCTATATTAAATGCGGACTTTGATACGTCCCAAATACATATCACCTTTAAAAAGATGTTGTATTACTGATCGAAAATTCCTACACTTGTTTGGTTTGCTTTTATTTATTATTTTTTGTCAAAAATCTATACCTGAATTGAGATTGGTTGTTTCACATTGAATAGCAAGAAGTCTATTGCCTAGTGAGTTAAAGAGTAATTTACTTATAACCAGTTGATTTTAGGATAGAATTCACTTTATATGAAGTTAAATTTTCTTTAACTATTCCTTAAATTTTATGAGCTACTCTACTTATTACCATCGTGGAGCCCTGCTATTTTAATACGTGGTCAAACCCCTTTAACATGAGATTGGTCGTGTTTATCCATCTTTTAATTTATCACTTACTCCGTAATAGTTAATACCATTGCACACATGTTTAACCATAGAATAATTAATAGTATAAATTTACATATAGCTTTAAATATTCACGGTAATTCATTACCTTTACCACCATTTACGAACACCAGCCAAATTGGCCGTAAATTTATAACTTATACAAAGTATTGTCATTAGAATATGATTTCTGCCTCAAATGATTCCTTAGCTTGATGGTGTGGATCTAACGTTACTTTCATTGGGGTTAGTTGAAGAATGGTGGGTGCAACCGAATCTCTCTTGTAAGCTTGAAATATTTAACTGGATTCCCATGCATGTATCATTCAATACCATTCAAATATTCAATATCTAAATATTCCTTCGTTTGTTTTATGTAATAAGAATCTCTAGATATTTTCCATTTTTTGTATAATTTTTGTAAAACTTTCTAAAGATGGCAGACAAATTAAATTTGTCATGAATAGCCTCATGATTAGATACATTTTTGTCCTTTGGAATATGGTTGATTGTAATTGAATTGACTTATAGTCCACCTTGGAATGCAATAGAGTAAGATTTAATGCATGCCAAAGTCCAACATTCAGAATGAATTTATAACCTTTGTAAAATTATAGAGTATGATGAGAAGGTTAAAAACCATCAGTAATCATGCACATATTGTATTTTAGAATTTATTTCACCCATTGTATTTCTCAAAAAGTTCCATATCTAGTCAGAAAATACCCATCAATTCTACATTATATACATACATCAAAATACTCTTTAAATGATCCATATCACTCTTTAAATGATCCATATTAGTAAAAAGGTGGATATAAGTCATTAAGTTGTTGGAAATTAGGATGGACTCAATTTTTTTTTAATTCGAGTTAAGTTACGTACACCTGCTTACCTATTATTTATTCAGTTTTGTAAAATTTTAGATATGATATAACATTGTATTATGTTGTAAGTTAATTATTAGCTCGAATAAACAATCAAAGACGTTAATTATAAGTTTAGGTTGGATTAAAATAGCTTATAAATAAAGGTTAGGATTACTTTAGATTCATTTCATATTTTGATCTGAGTCTGACAATTTAAGCAATTTGTTTCTGTTTTGTTTCAACTTGGAGGGTATTTAGGATGAAATTACAAGACTCGATCTATAATGGCACTCTAATAATATTGTAAGAGAAACGCATAAGGTAAATACTAAATATATACTGATTAACCAATTAAGGTATTTTGATATTACTTTTTCAAGATCTAATATGTTTTGACCTGAATATTTCTTGTTTAGTCTTTAATCTAAATTAATTTATTATCTTTTATATTTTGTCTACTTTGTAATGTCTAAGTTTAATTTAACAAGAACTAGTAATACAAGTAATAAGAATTGATGATGAGAACAAAGCCTAATAAGTTTAATAACTATTCATCAATAAGTCTACTACTTGCCTATTAGCTTGAACTAATATTACTTGCTTGTCCAATAAGTAATAATCCTATCACGTATTGTTTTACTCCTTAATACAAATGACAAACCTTCTTAATTGAGTTTTGAGTACACAATTAAAAAACAACAAAAGACAAATTAAATAAGTCTAATATATACTCTAATAGATAACTAAATAAGGCCAATAATAATTATTAAAAAATAAATCAAGAGATGAGATGTAAAACACAATGTTGGTAGATGACATGTCGGCCATGCATGTAGCAATAACAAGGTAAAAAGTTGCATTACACTATAACGTCGGCGGTTGGCTGCTGTTTGGTCCATCACATCCTTTTATAAACTCATGATTGGACTATTTTAAGATTAGGATAAAAACTTTGCTAGCTGTTGGAAAGCAATAATAATAACACAAATTCTTATATATGTCGGGCTATACCGTATTTCAATATGTTAGTGTCATAGGAGTTTCTTAGTCAGTGTTAAGGAGTTATTTGATCGGTGTTAAAGGGTTACTCGTTTAGTGTTTTAAGGGTTACTTAATCAGTATTACAAGAGTTACTTGGTAAGTATTATAGGGGTTACTTAATCTATTATAAGAGTTACTTGATAAGTATTATAGGGATTATTTTATTATTTTATATGTGATTACACGGTGTGATCAATAGCACATAAGATACACTGATATAATTTACTGCTCTATAGTGGCATAACATTACTAAGGGGTCCAAAATGGATAGCTTTTTTTAGGAAAGGATAGCTTTAAAATTTAATGAATTACAGACATGCAAAGACTGCTTTTATCAAGTAAATAAAAATTAAAATAAAAATTGCCTCCAGTAATAAAATAAGTTAAAAACTAAAAATTAAAAAACAATTAACCTGATGCCCGTGTGCTGCATTCAACATGGGATCTTTTCTTTGCTTTCTGAATTTTAATTATTTTTCCAAAAAATTTATAAAATGTTTACGTCACTTTGCTTTTGGTGTTTTCTGTCCTATAATGGAACACAACCGTTGTCAAATATCACTCTCTTTTGTGCTTATTAATGACATTAATTAATAAATTAATTAATCATAATCGTAAACTACTAAAAGGATGGCATGTCATCTATCCATCATCATTATCTTCACATGATTGATGTGAAGAAAATAAAGTTAAGTATGTTCCAAAAGTTATCTAATCATGACCTAACCTACCAATGCCATCACTTTATTTAGTCTAACCTCATCCTAATAATTTTTTAACCTTTCACCTTAATATACATACATGCATGAATTAGAAAGTTCTACAAGAAAGTTATTAATACAATATTATACCGCCTTAGTTTAATTTCTTAACATTTTATATTATTAATTAATTATTAGGCTCTCATCTGCTCTGCTGATCAGCCTTGCTGATATCTATTCTACTCTATTGAAATCAAATTTGGTCTGCTGAAAACTGCTCTGCTCTACTAACTCCTGCTCTACTTTGCTCTGCTCTACCCGAAAGTTCAAAAGAATTGAGCCTTAGTCTTTATTTTGTTCTCTGTACTTTCGTCATATTTCATTTCTTGTGATTTGTTATCAAATGATACACTTTTATCTCCTTACCTAGCTGACACAAATTGATCCAATTTGCACCTTAAACAAATGGGTCCAATTTGCAATATCAATGCTAATTTGATTCAAATCTCATTTAATTGATATTGCCTATTAAGTAAATTTTGGTTAAAATAATGTACTTTGAACAAGAGAGCATGAAAATTTGGCTAGTCTAACCTTCTAGATCGATATAGATGTACACTAATTAGGTTTTCAAGATCCCTTTTATCGATTTCCTTACCTTGGTTTTATACAATTGACTGCTTGCACTTTTCAAAAAGGTTGGCCTTGCTTAATGGTGCTTGAATGTTGAATCAATATGTTTGATTTTAAAGACCATAGTATCTACTGTACAAGATTTTACCTTTAGCTTTCAGTCAATAACTCAACATGTCAACTACTTCTTGAAAATCTTCTACAAATAAAATAAAAAATAAAAATAAAAAATCATAGAAAGAATAAAAAAGAACTGAAAAAGTAATACAATACAGTCTTAATTACAAATACATTGTGATATAAAAGAAAGTAATATTCAGTCAATGTTACTCCCTCTGTTTTTTTATTTTTATTTGCATTAGTTTGACCGGTATATTTAATGAGATACAACTTTGACCATTAACATCTTTGATTATCTACTAATAAAGATTGTAACAAAATTGTATTATGAAACTATAACTAATCTAATGATATACTTCGTATTATATAATTACATTTACTTATTTTATAGAGGTGAAAAAATTTAGTCAACCATGAGATGTGAATAGTGCAAAAATCAAAGTGATGATTCATTTAAACAAAACGGAGGGAGTATATATTTTAATATTAAGGATGCGTTTTGTACTGTTCAAACCTTATTAATAAAATATAAGTTTTAAGTCTAATTTGATCCGATTAGGTGGTGTACATATAACATGAAAATCAGAGATAATTAGTTGAATATGAATTTGAGTTTATGCGAAATAAACACCCTTAAATAGACAAAACAAAACGTATATTATTATATGAAGTTAGTTATAATATGGAGTAATGTTTAAAGGTGTACGAAGTATTTTCTAAGTTCTATACATTAGCATGTTATGACAATGATTTTCTAAATAATTTGCATTTATCATTTTGCCACCTTGATAAATTGGTTGCAATAATGAGAAATATGATCATTTACAATATGTTTTGTACAATCATTGTGATTATGTAACTATAAATGAAAGACATTCCAAGTTTTGTGAGAAAAGGGGTGGATAACCTAAAAATCTATTTTTTTTTTTTGTATTAAAAGTAGTTGTAGTTAATGCAAGATATTCTGCCTGATTGGACAATTGGATAATGTAATTTATTGTGTTTTTGCCTTTTAGGGCATAGTTAAGTAGTTATTATTGGCTCACAATGATCACATCTATATTATTGTGTATCCCATATAAATGCACCTAAATTTTTTTTTTCTTGAGGGAAATGCACCTAATAAACTTTGATATATGTTTCCTTTGATTGGTACATGCATCCAAATGTTATGTGCAATTGTGCATTAAACTCTTTGAGCAAATGTCTAAGAGCTATATGCAATTATGTTTCCACCAGCAATTAAAATCTTTAGTTAGTCTTGTCAATGCTATAAATACATCTTATCTACATTACATGACTGAAAGGCTAACACTTGTTGTAAATTATCATGTAATTTATCTTTGTTAATTAGAAATTGTTTTAAAATTCTTCTTGCATTTCAAATTACTTTTATTTGTAACCATAAACATACACATTAAAATAGGAGAGAGAGAGAGAGACAGAATTGACAAAATTATTAGAATAATAATAATAAAAATAACTTTAACCCCAACTGAAGTTGTAAGTCATTAGCTTATTAAAACTATCGATTGACTTGACTTTGTTTTCCTATTAGGGCATTCAATTTTTACTTGAAGGTGTATATATCAACGTCAATTTCATGCTAGAACGATATCGTAGTGAAATGGAGGTCGGGGTGAAGTAGAAAGTTGGCAATTAAGAAATGACTATTATGTACCCCTTATTTAAAAATAATTTTAAAATTACTCAATATATAATTTATTAATTAAGGATTTACAACGTATCTACCAAAATCCAGCTTTAAATTTTTTTGCATCCATTAACGCCACACAAGATAAAAGATCCGAGTAGGATATACACATAATTTTTACTATGGAGTATTATAATATTGTAAAAAATAAAAATAAAAATAATCTAACATCTTATAATAGTAATTATTAATTTCAGAAGGAGGCAGTATTTGAAGTAAGAGCAGTAAGTTCAATTAAATTATTGGTATGATGTTGAAAATAATAGATTCATGGGAGGAGCAGTCAAATTAAAAATCATGATCATGTGAAGGATCATGATAATGTGGACCTTCAATTAGTCCCAATACATAAAACCCACATCTAAGTGGGCCCATAGAGTAATAGCCATGCTGCAAGTAGTAGATTACATGCATGAAATTGTTGGGTCCCCCTTCAAAGCTCTTCTATTATTGGAGTAAAATTGAAGAATTTTATTTTTTTTAACAATAAAAAAATGTATTATATTTAAAATTAAAAAAATAAAAATTGGAGTTTCTTTCTAGTATGGCAGCTTATATAAACTGACAAAGCCAGAATAATTGAATTGAATTTCATCCATCACTACTAACTCACTCCTATTGTCTTTTAATGCAAACCCTCTTTATGAAGTCCACCTTAGATTTTGCTTTCTTCTTTGGTTGTTTTTAGGAATGGACAGTGTTCAGAACATTGAATCCACCTCAATATTCTTATCAATCTTCTCTTACTTTACAATTTTTTAATAAATTACCGTGAATCTATAAGATGGAAGCACGAAAGGTAAAGAAGAATAAGATGAATAACAAGAAGGAAGTAACGATATGTTACCTAGGTCCACAGTTAAGCAAGAAAGTTCTATTAATTTCAAGGAAAAATAGATTGCATCGCCTAAGTTTTTATAAAATGCGTACAGATTCAAGACATATTCTAATATGAATAAACTCATGTTCGCTATGTTCTCTATATTTAACTTAGGATAAGAGATTATATTAGATCTTTTAGTAGTCAAGAGATACTGAGTTTCTGACCATAATTAATTTGACGAAAAGGAAAATATTTTATATTAAGAGAATTAATTATAAGATAAACACATTTCCTTTCCTAATCTAAGCAAGGTAAATGAGTAATGTACATGGATGCCAAATGGACCCAAACCTCGCTAACCCGGGAGATTTTACAAGTCTCTCGAAAAAAATTGACTACATATCTCATAAATTGCTACCACAACTCTTCCCAATTTCATGACAAAAATGGGGATACTGATATGGTTATACAAGCCAGGCTCTATAATTGGTATCAAAGTTGAGAAAAAAAGAATCATATAAACACCTCACAGATTTTATTATATATAAACAGCATCAACAGGAAGTGATGTAGTCCTGTGAAGAGCACTTGGTAAGAGTGAACCAGTAAAGTTCTTTGTAGTAGCCAAATTCTGTGTAGTATAAGAACCTTCCATCGCCTCACAATTCCGAATCCTTGGGATTCTTGAAATGGGGCAGCTCTTTTGTAAGTCTTTGATGTTTGATGAATGCTGAACCTCAGGCTCTGACTGCAAGACACTTCTTTCGTGTTTGGGGCAGCTCTTGTGTAAATCTTCGATGTTTAATGAATGCTGAAGACTGTCAGACTCCGACTGCAAGATCCTTCTTTCGTGTTCTAATAACAGGTTAAGGTGTAAAGATTGTGTAAACCTGTCAACTACTTGATCTTGATCAACATGACAGGAACGTGGAGTTGACGATTTTGATGAAATCCCGAGCTTCTGGTCTTTGACTTCTCTCAACTCTATTTGGTATTTGGCTTTAAGCCATCTGAGCCCCCACTGGACTTCATTTTCACCATCATTGGAGTCATATTGGGTCAGGTTTTCTACTTCATTATCAACCTTAGGCAAACCAGGGTGACCAGATGTTTCATGCTCTTCATCGGAATGAATTCCTCCAGAGCCAGGTGAGCTAAGTTCCACACTTTCACAACCACCCCAAGTTCCACCATGAATACCACCATTAGTATGGCATGAAGTGGATAGTTTTGAAGCTTCCGCTCCATGATCCTCAGACCCATCTACTTGAAATGTGATCTCTTCGAACCTTCCATGTATAGCAGCAGCACAACCATTAGGGCATTCTAAAAAAGCTGGGTTGAAGGCTCCAGGATTGCTTGACAAAAAATCCATTAAAGAGCCTATCGAAGTATGGGTAGAAGCACAATTTTCACACAATTTCATATCAGAAAAGCAGGGAGTTTCTTCATATCCTGGACCTTTCTTCCAGCCAGGTACCAGTGCGGCTATTTCCCCATCAATCATATCTGCAATGCTAGTCACATCTTGATCAGTAATTTCAAGCTCAGCAACCATTTCAGTTGCAACACTTAAAGCTGTATCCAATTCGATGTCAAAAGGAAAGTAAATATTCCTGATGCGTCCTGCACGAATAAAATATTTGACAGGCTTAGATCTGTGCACGCAAAAAAAAAGAACAAAAACAAATAAATTACATGGTATAAACATAAATGAGAATATCAAGAGGATGACCTTCTTTATCAGCTATTCTAAGTCGTAAAAAGATGCTGCCATCTTCCCTTCTCTTTCCTTTAATAGTGATGTCGACATCTGCAGAATGGTCATCCTCATGGTGTTCAAATAAGTCAATACCAGAACTTTCAATCTCACTTGGATGATACCCCCACTCATAGGATTCCAAATCAATGCCATTGGAGTACCCATTAAGGTAGGAGCTGTCACTGTTGTAATGTTCAAGGAAAGAAGGCTGTCTCATTAAAGAACCGAGATCATCAAATTCACTTTGGCACTCAGTTTGCCTTGAATCATCATCATAATCATCAATTTGGAGAAATGGGTCATTTAAAAGCTCTCTTGCCGAGAGCCTTGATGAGACAGTTGCCAGACATTTATCAATGAATTGCCGCACCTCTGGATCTTTCACTTTGTAGAAAGCATTAGGCTTCTTACCCTAAAAATTAGAAGTGTATGAAACATGGGTAAGAATATGCTAGTGTATGAAACACGGGTAAGCATATGCTAGGAATGAAAGAAGTACAGATAAAAGTGAACTGTATTCAAGAAATCCCATGGTGGGCTTTTGTTGGAGGAACAGATTTCTTACAGAGATAACTTTTTTGTAGATTTGAGCCGGATTAGAGCATTCACTATATGGATACTCAAAAGTGACCATTTCCAGTATGCACATCCCAAATGAATAAATATCAACCAATTCATTGTATTCTTCTTCATAGACTTCCGGGGCCATAAACTCTGGTGTTCCTGAATATTAAAAGATTCCACACATTTATCATAAAGTTTCTAAACCTATTTGCCAACAATGCCAGTAAATCTTTCTATAATCCTAATCAGATCAATAGCTCCTAAACTCCATAAACCTTGTAAGTTTATAATAACCTAATCAAATCACATTCAGCTAAATGTCACAACTGAATGACAGGACATCAAAACCTCATTTAAAATAGTAAAGTTGATTTATTTACAACAACAGCATCAGCACACCAAACCAAATAAATGACAACAGCTAGGCATGTTAATGAGCTTTATATACTCCAATTCAAAGTGGTCAAAGCTCGGTCAAAATTTGAGATCTTTGAAGTTGAGCAATCTAAGCAATGGCTCGAAAGCTCAGAAGTAATTTAACTTTTTTCAAGCATTCTTATTAGATAGCTTTTGTAAATGAAAAAGTATAGATTTCAGATTTCAATACATGCTAGCAAAGATTGTTAATTGAAATAAAGTCGCAACAGAAATGTTGCAACTTATAAAGCTAAAGTTGCCTCATTGCAACTTGTTGCTCAAGCACATAACAAGCTTAACCTAGGCAAGTAGGCAAAAGAATAGATTCTCCAAGCTCGACCAACTCAAGTTTGAACTCTATCAAGCAGAGCCAAAAAAAACCCACGCTCAAGCTCAGCTCATTATCGCCCCCCTATTACCAACACCCAAGTCGTCGGTGGGGTCAAGGCAGTCCATATACATAACCAAATCAGACACCATACATGCATTATTACATTTTAAGAACAATGACAGCTTAGTGTCACGGTATGCCTATTGGGGCATTGAAGAGGTCACAGGGTCTGCAACTTTTACACCATACAAATGTCAACCTTCCAAGAGCAGACACAAAACCCATAAATAAAGCTCAGTTAAGAAGATGATTGAAGAAGCATACCGACACAATGCGCAGCATGAGATTTCCTGAGTATTGCTGCCAAACCAAGGTCACCAATCTTAACTTCTCCTTGATTACCATTAACAAATATATTATCACACTTAAGATCTCTGTGAATCACTGGTGGGTCATGGCTATGAAGATAAAGTAACCCTTTTAAGATCTGCCTACACCAGTGCTTCACTGCCCTGATGTTTACTCTCCTATGCTTTAGCCTATACCTAATCAAATTAAAGATTGGCATATAATAAGTAAGAAAGTATCAATAACATTAAAAAATAAATCCAATTGGCCAAAGAAAAAGAAAAGTTGACAGATGTTAATATCCGAGATTGATCAATGTCACACACGACGAACCATATACATATACAGCTAATTGAAAACCACTCGCTAATCCAGGATGCGGATTTGTCTAGTTCATGTGTGTAAGATTGATCAATCTCGAATATTAACACAAACTTCCTAGAGAAATGTTGACTTACTGTCTTAAAGTGCCAGAAGTGAACATTTCAGTAACAAAGTTGATATTCCTCTTAGCTGTATCAACCCAGGAAGTGTAGAACTTCATTATATTCTTGTGTTTCAATGTTTTTAGTAGGTGAATCTCACAGTATAGCCTTTCCAGATCTTCTGGACTTTGAAGAAAATCATAAAGTTTTACTTGATTCCAAGCAACTTCAATCCCTTCATATTCATCAAATGCTCTATATCTGTCAACACAAATCACCCAAAAAAAAAATCAATTAATTTGCAAATCTAGCAAATACCCATCTCATAAAATTACCCAAAAATATTTCCCATTAACAAAATCATTAATCTTAATGAGATAAACCAATGAAATCAGTTCTACTCATTATCACCCACAAAAAAAAAAAAAAAAAAAAAAAAAAAAAAAAAAAAAAAATCTAAAATTAAAGAGTAGAAGTTCAGATTTCATACACTATCTTGGAAGCTCCTTTCCCAAGGATTTCATTATACTGCAACCAAAAAAAAAAAAATTTTGAAAAAATTAGCAACAAAACCCAGAAAAATCAAGCTAAAATGGTAGTCATAAATCGAAAAAATTAAGAAAAAATAATTAATTTCTACTTACTCTGCCATATCTACCAGTTGGATCAACTTCAACGAACTCAGAGCACTCATCATCAAGATGTGAAAAACCATTCATTTCCTTCACCAATCACTAATTTCAGTAAACCCCTTTATTTAATTTTTTCCCCCAATTTTTTTCTTCAATAAATATATATATCTAAAAAATGTAACAGCTAATTTTATTTTTAATTTGATTAAATCTTTAAGCTCTGACACCACACAAAAAAAAAATACCCACTTCTTTTTGATAAAAAGTTTGATCAATTATTCATGTGATGAGAAAAAAGGAAGGAAAAAAACGTTATGCAAGACATTTACAGAGCTACCCACTTCTAAGCAGGGAACATGACAAGCAAGAGAGAGAAAGAAAGAGGAGTTGTTTCGATTTTTATTTGTGTGTTTGGTTATAATAATACTGATTATCCCTTTTTTTTTCTCTCTCTAAATTTCGTGAAACTTTTGTTTTTTTGGGGTGAAGATGAAAGTTTTATGTATACTTTCTGTACCTTATGTTGCAAATTATGAATGGAAATGAAATGAAATTTTGAGAGGATTATATATTTTTATATGTGCGGAGATTGTGGCACATTGGATCCAACTTGTAAAGTTGCACTCCGTAGTCTTTGTGGGTGAGGTATCCGTATAACTTAGTGATTAGAGTTTCCTTTTCGATTTTATGAGATTTAGGTTCGATTCTTATCATTTTTTTATTTTGTTTTTTTTGAAGCGATTCTTATCACTAGTCTTTGTGGCTCTTAAAATACCAAAAACTTGTACTACACTTTTTTCGTGTCTAAATAAATGTCTTTGGTCTTAGAGCATGTTCACTTCAGCTTAATTTCAGTTCAGTTCAGCTCTAATCAGTTCAGTTTAGTTCATTTCAGTTTAGTTCATTTCAGTTCAGTTCAGTTCAGCTCCAATCAGTTCAGTTCAGTCCAGTCCAGTTTAGCTTAGCTCCTAATTTCCTTCTCTCATAAAACATTTATTTCAACTCAGTTCGGTTCAGTTCAGTTCAAATCAGTTCAGATTCAATCAGTTCAGTTTAATTCAGCTCAATTCAGTTTAATTCAGCTCAATTCAGTTTAATTCAGCTCAATTCAGTAAATGTGAACAGATCATTATTCTCTTCACCTTATTTTTCATTCGGTGATTCTCTATTATATTTTATTTTGTGTAAAGTTATTGTTCATACTTTAAACTGGAAAATTTTTACTAAACTAAAATTATTTTTATTGAATATTAGTTTTTTAATGTGAAGAGAACAAGGCCTTATTTGGCTTTCCGCACTACAGGTCTGTTCTCACACAATTATTTTCAGTTTAGTTCAATTCAGCTCCTAATTTCCTTCTCTTATAAAATATTCAGTTCGGCTGAGTTCAGTCAATGAGAACAGGCCCTACATTTTTTATATTTGAAAAAACAAGGAAATTTTGACTTTTACCTCTAAAACACATGCATTTCACTATTGCTGCCTGGGAAAAAATTTATTTTATTTTACTACCATACAAATGACACTTTATTTAAAATCACTACCACTTAACACTTTCAGTTAGTAATTCCGTTAGTGAGATCCAGCCACCCTCATTACCACCTTCCGGCCATCGCTCACTCCCTCCTTAGCCACCCTAACTGCCTCCCTATCTGCCACCAAAATAAATAATAATAATAATAATAATAATAATAAACAGCCACCCAAGAAACCAGCCTTGCCCCTCTTGTTAGCCACCCAGCCCCCTCCACCCGACCGGTGGTCGGTGCCCAAAGCTGTGGCCGGCGCCGACGAACCCATCCTACCCCCTTTCCCCACAAACGCAGCCCAACCCCCTCCCTTTTCCCCTGCTTGCTGCCTCGACCCTAGTGCGGCCGGCGCCGACGAACCCATCCCACCCCCTTTTCCCCACAAACGCAGCCCAACCCCCTCCCTTTTCCCCTGCTTGCTGCCTCGACCCTAGCCACCACACCGCAACTTTGGGCGCCGCTGGCAGGGAGGAGGGGTTGGGTTGGTTTAAGGGAGGTTGATTTTTTTTTTTTTCCGTGAAGTGATAGCAATTTTTAACAAAGCGGCATTTGTATGGTAGTAAAATAAAATACTTCGTATAAATTTTTCCATGTAGCAAGAGTGAAATCCACGTGTTTTAGAAGTAGCAAAAGTCAAAATTTCCAAAAAAAAAAAAAAAACCAAGTTTCAATTTAACTTTTATTGATTCGACTATATATATTTACTTGAAATTTTTTAATCACTCATCATTTTGTTCCTAATTAATTGTCCTATCTGATATCAGCACGATTTTCAATGTAACATTGTAAATAAAAGATCTTAAAATACATATTGTATAAAAATTTATTCGGAAATTGAAAATTGTCACGAATGTAACAAAATCTCATAGTATTTTGTAATATATATATCTTATTCTATGAATTTTAGATTCAATTTTTATTGGAGTCTCTTAAGATTTTAATTAGGACAAATAACACATTAATATTTGGTTGATTTGAATATATAACACTATATAATGGAAGTTTATATAAGGGGAAAAAATGAAAAAAAAAAAAAAAAAAAAAATAGGGTTTGGTTACGTTAAAATTAAATGAAAAATAGATTAGTTTTTTACTAAACACTCATATTGTCAACAATTACTAAATTTATGGGTGTGTTCAATTCACCTAATTTTCACTATCTAAACTAATCTTAACCTATTAGACCTTATTAAAAGTTATTTTAGTTATAAATTGTACTTGGCTTACCCTTATCATAACTTATCTGAACTTATTACACCTGAAATAAGTAAAAAATAAGATAGACAGAATACACCAAGGGTCTGTTCACATTTACTGAACTGAACTGAACAAAACTAATTGAAACTGAACTGAGCTGAAATGAATATTTTATGATAGAGGGAAATTAGAAGCTGCACTGAACTGAACTAATTAGAGCTGAACTGAACTGAATTGAAATTAAGTAAATGTGAACAGGCCCCAATTTGTAAATTATTTGTTGCTTTGATGACTCCCTGTTATTTTGTTAAATACACAAACTCGTGATCAAATAGTGAAAGTAATTTAAGATATACATCAATTTACTCTCTTTGTCCCTTTCTAATTTACCATGCATTTTTCTGTTAGGACTATCGAATTAAAAAATTTACTAAATTGCTTTGCTTCATTTTAGGTTTATAGATGTTTTCTCTTTCTATTTTGAATTAGGTCTTACAATCACTCATTTATCTATTCAGTCTCCATGTACCATTTCAATTACATATGAGTAGAATATAGCGCTACGCTAATCACTGGAATATAAAAACTAATACCATTAGGCTAGTTTTCAATTTTTAGACGGATGTACCCAAAGAGATTGATAATTTTGTGCTCACTTAATCATTTTATACTCATTTTATCACTTGTAAACTTTCAGATGAGGGACATTCAACGATTGATTATTAAAATAAAAATTTGTATATACACCTAACTTTAAATATACCCGATTATAAGAAGGGTGTTGGGCCACAAATTTATTTGTAACATTATTTATGCTAAAAAATATTGCTTGTATATTGTGATTGATTATAGATCCGTGAGGTTTAGGGACCACATTGTACACTAATTCTTGATATTTTTAATATTTCCACTGTATACACTAGTTCTTGATATTTTTTTTTCTTCTTTTTTTTGTTTGGATTTGGAATTTTGGATTAACATGAAAACAATTTCGTATAAGTTAATCCTTTGCTGTTGAATTTTGGCTATTTGATGCAATTCAGTGGATTCAACGTAACTTATTCAAGGTTATACCACGGGCGCTGACGGATGTATACGAGGAAGCCAGGGAAAATATAAGTTACTATTATTTTTGTCATTTTAAGTTGTTGACATTATATATATTCACTTACACAATTTAACTACAAAGTATATTATGGATTTTATTCGATAATTTTTATTAAGTACAAAGTAAGTAAAGGAAAGGTTAATGAATTTGTCATACATAGCCTCTGTTCACTTCACCTTAAAAAAATAATATTAAGTAAAAATAATTTCAGTCCAGTAAAAATAATTTTACTTCAGAAAAAAAAAAAAGTTCAATTTAGTAAAATTAATTACAGTTCAGTAATAATAATTTCAATTTAGTAAAATTAAGTTCAGTTTAGTAAAATTTAGTTTCCTTAAGGAAGAATTATAATAGAAAATTAGTAAAAATAATTTCAGTTCAGCAAAAATAATTTCAGTTCAGTAAAATCAATTTAAGTTCTATAAAATTAATTTAAGTTCAGTAAAATTAATTTAAGTTAAGTAAAAATAATTTAAGTTTAGCAAATATAATTTTGTTTGTAATAAATATAATTTCAGTTCAGCAAAAATAAGGTGAAGTGAACGGGACCATAATATATTAGTATATATTTTCAAATTATCAAAATTTTGAACGAGGTTAACACTTAACAATCAACATCATGCATTGATAAATAAATGTACTAATTCAAAATAAAATAGTTTTGTAGTAAAAAGATTAGAAGAAGGAAAACGGAATAACACAGATATAGATGATGAAATAAGTATCGAGAGCTTGGAAACATTAACTCATCACTATGACAATTTCGTACATGCATGCTATGATATTGAAGGGGAAGATATAATCGATTTGAACATATTTGTCAAGAAGCTAACAAAGTTTTGGACTTTTATATACTTTTTACACAACCATTGCACACCAAAGTCAAGATTATATGCACACTAGGTAATTGACTATATATATACTTTAATATAAATCTTACTAGTAATGGAATTAAACTAGAAAGTTACCTTGAGAGAAGACAAAATTAGGGTAAGTTTATTTAATTTGTTCTTTTGAATAAGGCTGCTCAAGCGTTTCTTGCATTGTGTGAGATATTAGCGGTGGTAATGAGTTTGTTTAGATAAAGGGCACAAAGAATAACATCTTCAAATTGTGGTTGCATGTTAGGATACATTTTCGTTGGGAAATCTAAAACACAACTTGCATGATTTTTATTTCTTGGCTAGCTTTATCACTTAAGAAACCTATATAATCGATCATTGAACTTAGCCATGCATGCTTAGTCGTGGAAGAATTATGGTACTTGATGCTCTTATTGCTCTACATATTTGCATTATAATGTCGATTATGTGTTTTGAACTCTAATTTTTGAGCTTTATAATAAAATAAGTTATGATTTTCGAGTAATAATTGTTATTATTAGAAAATAAATAAAGTCTTTTGCATGTAAAGCCATACCACACAAATCAAGCATTGTAAATGCCCGATCTAAAATTATGTTCCACTTAGATCATTGATTGTTGATCAAAATTTAAATTAAAGAGAAGAGATCGAGTCCATTTTACAACTTGGATTCTATCCCAAAACAATTTAATAATCTAGTCTCTTCATTTTATATATTACAATTAAAGAAACAATAATTAATAATAATCTCATATCACTTTTATTTTTTTAATGTGGGATAATTCACTACATAAGATTCATCCCTATATAACAAAAACTTCAATTACAAACAAACACCAACAATGTTATCAATGTAACTAACTACAAGTGCAAGATTTTTTTTATTTAAGCAAGTGGATTAAATTAAACATACATGTACATATTTCTCACCTAAAAAAGAAAGAGAGGAAAGAAAAGAAAAGAAAAAAAAAAAAAAAAAAAAAATACAAATTATAATCAATAAGTACTAGTACGGGTGAGTACGGGTAAAACTGTAGATGGGACCCACACAGAAATAGCTAAAGATTGGCAGTCGCATTGAAGTAAAGGCAGATTTTGATAACTTTTCGGATGATTGCCAACTCATCAATCACTTCACCCTTCACACTTTCAAAGAGACAATATTATTCTTCAATCTTCATATCAATCTTATTAAATTTTCAATTGTATATTTGAACTAGCATATCATTCTTAAGGCATCTGAATCTATTTTAGATGATTAATTAAACTTGTTATGACAAGAATAAGTCCAAGATTTTGTTAATTTGTATGTGATGAAGTGTAATGGTGCATAGGTATCAAACTATCAACTTCTTTGTCTTATAAAAATTTGTGGTTTCCTACCTCCCAAGTTCTTTATTTTCATTAATGCTTGAAAATAATAGATCATGTAATTGACATACATCAGTCCATTGTTTCCTATCTAAGACTTGTGTGCAACTGTGCGTAGTCGTCAACTATTAATTGGCATAATAATGTTCTTTATCTGCGATCTTTATTATAATCAACGTATATGCAATGACATACGAGTAATTAAAATTGATAATATAGTTATTACTTGGTAAAAAATAAACAAAACTTACCAAATACCAACGAGATTTGTTTAAAAAAAATAGAACTGATGATTTATTGAGGAGAAACATCAATAGGGTGAAAATAATGATGGTTCCATAGAGCAGAAAAATTATCAAGAGGATGAAACAATAATGGTTTGTTGAAGAGGAAAGTCAGGATAATTGTTTTATTTTGTTGAGATAAATATTTTCTCTTTTAGTATTGTATTTTTTATTTATTGTATATTGCGTTTGAGGGTGAGTTATCAAATCATTCCAATGCAACATATTTGTTAGGTTTTTGTAGATTTTAACACCTGCTAAAAACCCGAAAATGGTTTTTAACACCTCCAAAAAAAAATGGATATTAACACCATACAAATTTCCAAAAAATTCGTATTACCACCACTTAACGATTTCCGTTAAAAAATTCCGTTAAATGTGGTCCACAGTGACACGTGTCACTATTTTATTTGTTTTAAAAAAAAATAAAATAAAATCAAAAAATTAAAAACCTAAAACTACCCCCAGCCACCCCAGCCCCACCAACCGCGTCACCACCGCCGTCCCCAAACCCACCCCCTGCCGGCGTCCGGCGTCCTAGAGAATCGCCCGACGCCGGCGACCCCACCCCCACCACCCTTTCCTCCACCTACGCACCCCACCCCTTCCCCTTCCCCATTTTCGTTTCCCGACCCACAACCCCGAAACCACCCTAAACGGGTTTTAGGGTTTCATTTGGGGTGGTAGGGAATCGATTAAGGGAGGGGGAAAGGAGAGGGAGGGCGTTTCCGGGGGAGGGGGGTGTTTTCCAGGGGATGGGGCGTTTAGGGTGGTTTCGGGGTGGTGGGTCGGGAAACGAAAATGGGGAAAGGGAAGGGGTGGGGTGCATAGGTGGAGGATCGAAAAAAGGAGTGGGGGTGGGGTCGCCGGCGCCAGGCGATTCTTTGGGACGCCGGACGCCGGCAGTGGGTGGGTTGGGGGACGATGCTGGTGGTGCGGTGGTGGGGTTGGGGTGGCTAAGGGTAGTTTTAGGATTTTTTTTTTTTTAAATTTTTATTTTTTATTTTTTAATTTTATATTATTTTTTATTTTTTGGCCAATAATAAAGCGACACGTGTCTATATGGCCCTACTTAACAGATTTGTAAACGGAATTAGTTACGTGGTGGTAATACCAAATTTTTTGAAATTTGGGTAGTGTTAAAATCATTTTTTTTTTGGGAGGTACACCATTTTCGGGTTTTTAGCAGGTGTTAAAATCTAAAATAACCTATTTGTTATAACCTTACTTTTAAATTACACAATTTGTTTTACTTATTACTTGTTTTGCTCTTGATATTTGTT
The DNA here is from genome assembly GCF_948465745.1 of Chenopodium album. NCBI lineage: Eukaryota > Viridiplantae > Streptophyta > Magnoliopsida > Caryophyllales > Amaranthaceae > Chenopodium > Chenopodium album. The sequence goes on from NC_137855.1 coordinate 9,538,589, forward strand.
CTATTTGCTTTTTAAACAATATTTCAATGCATATATGTTAAACAACAATACTATTATTTAATTATATTTATCAAAGATATATTATATTTTAAAGTTTTGTCTCGTCAAAATATATACTTAAATGAAACAAAAGAAAATTAAATTGTTCATATATTTGCCGTTTAGTACCGTTGGCGCATTACCATTTTTTCATCTCAATTCATACAGTCCAAACAAAGCATCACCATATGATCACACATTTCAAACTTTTTTTGAATTTTTCATCGCAATCCTATGGTTAAGCGGCAATCGATAGAGCTTTGTATAGAATACTACATATCAGATCATATATTCCCTCTTAATTCCCAAAAGTTCTACTCACTTATTGCACACTTTAGTAGATGTTGTAAAAACTGGGTTGTTGCAGAAAATATGAGTATACATCAGAAATTAAATTCAAATAAAACTTGTTGTCTTCCCCTTATTCTTAATTATTCAGGTAAGAATTATGCCTTAAAATCAATATTTAATTTAAATAAAAAATTGACAGTGATTGTAAAAATAAGCACATAAGAATTTGAACGTCAAATGCTAACTATATTTGATTTCTTCTCTAACAATCAGAGATTTCACTAAAGTAAAATATTTTGTTTGGACCTATTTGATAATTCTCCGCTATAGTTCATGGTGCCTAGGTTCTAAAGGTTACGTCTTTTTAATTTGTCATTGAAATATTTAGCACACAAGTTATTGCAATTATTGCTAATATGCCCATACCCTCACTTGGCATGTTTGTAGGAGTAAGAAAATTGAATTAGAGAGAATACGTGTTTAGGACAATTATATTACTTGATACCTATTCATAAATGAACATAAATGGTCCATATATTGTGCATATTTATAAGCACCATATTCCTAATTTTGAAGTTTTCATCTATTTTCCCACCATCTTATGTCTCTATCTAGAACATTCTACCAATTACACAAGCATTTACTAGACTTCTCTAGAACCTTCTACATCTTTTGTCAAATAATTAATCTTTTCTTAGAGGTTTTTCTGCTCTCTAAAACTATTTCTAGAGTTTATCTCGTGCATCATGATCTTTCATGTTTAAGCTAGCATGGCTAAATATATTAAAGCATCATGATATTTCATTTCTAGAGTTTATTCAAGTACATATATAAGTAGCCATCCACACACTTAAATGAATGTATGTAGTGGTGGAGAAACTGAGAAAGATTATCTTTAAATAAAGAGACCAGCTAAAATATTAAAGCATACATTAAAAAAAAAAATGGGTGGTGATCTAGACATAAGTAGTAGTGTATTTGAAGGTCAATAGTTAACTTCTTTGACTTAACTACATTCAAAATTATATTAGTGGCAAAGATAATATTAACCATATTAGTGCTATAATCTTTTAGTATTTATTCTAATTTTTCATATAATGATGGCCTTAATCATCATTATCCACTAACTTCAATTGAAGACCAGTGTAATAATATTGATTGGCAAGGAAATTTTGATGGCTTTCCAAATTATAATGATATAAATGTAGATTATGCAATATTATGTATGCATGGTAGTCAAAAAATCTTGACGAAGAATTATCTTTGAAACTTGAATTACGTATAGTATTGCATATTGCATCATTTGCATGGTACACTTAATTATAATCTATAAAGTTGCATTTTTCTTGCCTTTTCCATAGGCTTAATTTTTTATAAACCTAATATATGTCGTAGGTCTATTGCACATTTGCACGTACATGCTTCAACATTAAAATAATGTTACTAGTCTCTTTAATTCTTTGCATATCATGCATGTTTATGATATTATATAATATTGTGTATTATTTTTACAATACACAATGAATGATGGACAATTTTGACTTTAGATGCCTAGCTTAGAAAAGAAACTTTTAGAGTACTATTGGATTTGTTCCTAGCTTATTAGTTTTCTTTAGCAAAATGATTATTATTTTTAATTGGCTTAGCTAGATATTCCGTGTTATTGTTTTATTCAATAACAAGCAAAATATCTTTGTTGCCTCTCTACACCGTATGTACTTTAACAAGAGATCTTATAAATTAATAAAATAATGAAGCTTGTAACATGTAAAAATCAAAACAATTACGAATTACCAACTCCAAAACTAGAAGAATTATTGATCGTTTTTTTTAATGAAAAATCTCTAATTTGAGACAAGGGAGTAATAGAAAAAAATGAATACGATCTCACGGTCACATCAAATTAGACATGAATTTGGTGTTCTTGTGTGACTAGCAATTAAAGTCACTAGCTAGATTAAAGATACTAGACGTTCAACGTCTTTGAGCTTGAAATTATGAACTTTCTTTTCGAAATTATGATTTAAAAAAAAAGAATCTAGAAATTATAAAAAAAAAAAAAAAAAAAAAAAGAATCTAGAAATTATAACCTAGTAAAGCTTTATTTGAATATAATAACAAGCTAAGGTATGTGACAAATAAAGAATAAAATTGTAAGGCGCCCAACAAGTTTGGCCCCTTTGTGTCTGGTGGTCTATTTGGTAAGCCGCAGAATTTTTAGGCAGAAAATTGGTTACGATGTTGATGAGAGCTTTTTATTCAATTGATTAGGGCTTTCTTGGTGAGACAAAACTATGAATCACAAATCTTCGTAATTAATAATGATTTTGTAGCTACTTAGCTAGGTATACGATATCTATTGTTTGTAAGATTCGAAAATTTAGGTCTTGTGGACTAAATTAAATGTACCATATTATCCATACATTATACTAATACTCACTAAAAGAGGTTTTTTAGGATTTTTATTTTAATTTATTTAAATAGACGTGTTTTCAACTATTCTCTCCTTTTACTTTAATTTTGTCATGATTAAGTTTGTCTTTACTTAGGATCGATGAGTGAGGTAGGACCGAGCAAATTGGAAAAACTCGTTCATAGGATAATACTATATAACTTAAAAGAAAAACATCCCTACAATTTAGTACAAAGTATAAACTATGTATAATGTTATCGTTGTTTTTTGAGTTGGATCATTATTATTGGATTGTAAGATTGTTTAGAAATTTAGATCGTCCTAGGATCTTATCACTCTAAATTATACTTAAATTACATCGTACAAACATTAAAAAGTTAAAAGCATACTTAAGACCTGATCAATTGCATTATTTTATATTTGTAATTGTATGTAGAAGCGTAAAATTGTAAGATCTATATTGCAATTAAAACATCCATGGTTATATATAACATATGTTTTTATTAATTAATTTTTAACTTTTTTCCTTCCTAATTCGTCTAGAATTATTGATATAAGGCAAGATTATTATAACTAATATTTTGATCCTTAATATTACGTTGTCCATTGATTAAATCATTTTATGATTAAATAAGTCATCAAATTGTTTTCAAAAAAAAAAATGCCTCTATAGTTATAGTAATTAGAAAAAAAAAAAATTGATATAATAATAAAGTACATTGTTTGAAACAAATCCATCATCAAATATTTACTTGCTTACATAAATTTTTTGAATTGGACCCAAAATAAATAAATAAGACATGCAATATTTAGGAACGATATGATGAGAACTATATTATCAATATAATTTATCATATAATTGCGTTAATATGACGTTATACATGTACCTATCAATAAAGTTGGAACATTAAACTCATCTCAAACTACTTATGTACGTATTAAAGATTAGCGCAGTCTTATCTTAAGATTTTACACTACAAGAAAAATGTCTTTTCGTAGCGATTATTTCGTAGTGATTGTACATTCGCTACAATATGCAAGTATGTTTGTAAAATCATTAAGGAAGTCGTATCATTTTACAATCGCCATGGTTTTTCCAAATAAGTTCGATACGGAAAACATAATAATATATATCCACACTATTTTTACACATTTATATAATTTTGAGAAATCGTATCATTTACAATCGCCACTAAATCCCAAAAATCGATACGAAAAGTCTTTTGAACACTAGATATATAAATATTGTTTGACAAAGAATACATAAAATATATCATAGCTTTTTTTTTTTTTTTTGAACCAAAAAATATATCATAGCTTATTGGTGAAACATTTACTATAAGAGTTTGAGGTTGCATGTTTGAATCTTATAAAGATCATATGCATGTTTTTTTTTTTTTTTTTTTTGAAGAAAATGAGTTCAACATTTATAATGATTGTAATCGCTACAATAATCACCACAATTGGATGTAGTTTTTCGTATCGATTATTGAGGCCAACCCCAACGATATTGAAAACCACTTCTAAAGGCTAAGACAACGGGGGATATTGTATCGAATGACCATTCATTGGGAAAACATTTTGTTGCAATTACAATCGATACTAAAGGTTAAAATAATCGCTACGAAAAGGTTATTTTCTTGTAGTGTTAATCCATTGCCACATCAGTTATTAGGTTATTTTTTTAATTTATAATAATGTTAGGACTATTATAGACTTGATCAGATTTATCTGTTCATCACTCAGACTCATATTTTTTAAAATATAAATCAAATTTTTAAAAAATTAAAAAAATTAATTTAGTGATAAGTTGGGCCTTGAATTGTCAAGACTCCACTTCAAACTTTGTTAAGACCAAACTACATAAATTCATTAAAAAAAAATGTTTTATCTTAAATCTACAAAATTAGAAATTGATGATGTCACCTAAGGCCTATTCACTTTAGCTTAATTTCAATTCAGTTCAGTTCAGTTCAATTCATAATCTTGCTCTATGTATATAGATACTCATTAACAAAGATCTTGACTAATTAGCATGACTTATCGAAATTAATATAAGTGGGTTCACGCTCAATCGCTCATTCTCTATAAGCTATCACAAAATATATATTAATATTTGCCAACCTGGACCATGCAACTATTGCAATTGGTATCACAATTCACAACTAATGGACAAATTAGAGAAAAGTAGCCAGAAATATTGATTAACAGCCTGTAAAAGATTATAATTTTTATATTATGTTAGCAAAATTTAGGTAATTGCATTTCCACATCAACTAATTAAAATACTATTCCAAAGATGAGCAACTAACCCTTCTTTGGACAATTATTATTAACTTCGTATGTATCTTTAACGAGCTAACAACAAAATCAATTTGTTATTTTGTATTGTTTGGCAATTAGCAGATTCCATATAGTAAGATACAGGTTGCCAGATTACTTAATTTTAGTCGTGGATTAGACTAAAAGACTGATTATCAGTAATGTAAACTCCCTAGGCAACTAAGGGTCTGTTCATATTTACTTAATTTCAGTTCAGTTCAATTCAGTTCAGCTCCAATCAGTTCTGTTCAGTTCTGCTCTTAATTTCCCTCTCTCATAAAATATTCATTTCAGCTCAATTCAGTTCAGTTCAGCTCCAATCAGTTCAGTTCAGTTGATCTCCAGTCAGTTCAGTTCAGCTTAGTTCAGTAAATATGAATTACATTACCATAATATGTATGTTACGTACCCATCTGATCCATTATAATTCTCTTAAAACTCCTAACAAAATATAAAATATCACTTTAAACCAATGGAAATAAAATGGTAATTAGAAATTAGTTATACAGTACAACTAGTACAACTAGTCAAGCAGTTGAATATGTAAAATGACACGAAGGAAGTATATTGTATTATGTCTGATAGCACTTAAATTATGTATTGCAACCTACAATTGTATGTAATGGGTAATTGTTAGGGTTGAGCAAAACTACCAAAAAAACCGAAAACCCGAAAAAACGATCCGTAACCGTTCCGAAAATTAGGGTACCCGATCCAATAACCATAACGGTTCGGGTACCCGTTCCGATAATTTGTTATCGGGTATGGTTATGGGTATCATTTTAAAATTAACAGTTACCCGATCCGATCCGATAAGCATTTTTTTTTGCTTGTTGTCCCTACTTAAATCTATTAATATAAATCTAAATTTTCACTTTACTTCATAATCACTTTATTATATCAATGATTAGTAATATTATTAATAATTTAGTCAAGATCATATGGTATTGTTGTTAATTAGTTGAAAATTATATCATAGTAACTACATAATTAAGTATAATTATCATTATTGGATATCTTATTGGGTACCCGATAACCGATCCGAAAATCCGGGTACCCGAAGTCCGGGTACCCGAACTTATCGGTTCCGGTTATGGGTATCACTTTTAGTGATTTTGGTTATCGGGTACCCGAACCGTTAGTACTAACGGTACGGGTACCCGTCCCATGCTCACCCCTAGTAATTGTGCAATTTTTAAATTTTTTAAAATTGCTAAAAATCGAAGTACTATATTATAAATAATAATGATGACATGATGTAAAATTGTGCATAATCTTGAGAGTTTGCGACTTTGCGCAGTGTACTTGAATGTAAAAAGAATTTAAAAAATAAAAATGGAAAGAGAACTAGAATCCTTAAACTTGTCTTTAAAAAAAAAAATAAATAAAATAAAAAATCTTTATATTAAATTTGCTTGTAGTGCATTACAGTAATATCAATCTCGTGCATGATTTTCAAAAATATTAAAATTTAAGTGCGTGACTTTGTTAGCTTGACCATAAGCATTTTATAGTTGGTGGGGCTTGAATTCGTGACCTCAAAGTCACAAGGTGAGTTCCCCACCAACTTCACCAAGCTTTGCTTGATAATATATACTTTCTATGTTTTTTTTTACTTGCAACACAGCCTTGTGATACGTGTTTTGAGGTTGGGTTTATGTAATGTAAACGGATAAATTATTCATTATAATTTTTACAAATGATACTTAACCCTATTCTAATCTTCGTGTAAAAATAATATTGATAAAATCGCTCGTTTACCCTCACTAATCATCTCCTAAAACTGCGTGCCTAAAAGATGTGTTGCAAGTAAAAGAAAACGGAGGAAGTACTTCGTATGTAGATTGTAGTATAATTTGTACAAGTAGATTGTAGAATACTAGTAATAAATAATATTATATGCATTATTCCCACAAGTTGTGGGAAAGTGAAAAATATCAAGAATCTGGATATCCGTATATAGTACAAGGATTTTCTGATCTTATTGAAAGCAATGGAATCGTACTCGTAGTTTTTAACACATGCTGTTGTGCAAATTCCACGGCTTCACGCACCTATTAAAAATCTCCACCTATTTATTACTCCTATATTATTTTGGAATTATATATTATAGGGTAAGACCATGCCTTTTTCTTTATTTATTTATTTATTTATTTTTGACGAAAAGACCATTCCAATTTTATTTGGGTTGGTTCGAGTACTCATGGCATCTGCAATGCAACAAAGAGTTGGACCAATATACTACGTATATACGAAGTATAAAAGAGGGTGTGATAAACATGGGTCTGGGCCACACCTGCAAACTAAGAGAGAGAGTTCATTTCACAAATCAAAAAAGGTTCTATCCCAAAACCAAGTGGTAATAGGAGGAGTAGCCCCTAGAAGTGTTCAAATTACTAAAAGTTTTATACACCTATTAATCTAAGTTTGGTTTTGTAGAAAAATTTGCATCTTCTAACATTGAGGTTAGGGGCTTTGGGGCCACAGTTCTTCTCATTTGTGACACTTTGAGAATGGGTTTCCCTTACCCAGTTACCCTTTTCCTTCACTTTCAAACTGGACCAAAAGATCGTGAGGGTAGATATCGCCTAGTCAGAGTCTTTGTCTTTACCTAAAAAAAGTTTTTATATATACCTTGCAAATTTAAATTAAATAATTAGAAAATCCGCATTAAAATCTAATATATATATATATATATATATATATATATATATATATATATATATATATATATTAGGGAAATTACTTATCATATACATAGGGATTTCAGTAGGGCAGGTCAAGTAGGAAACCCGCCCCATCCCCGCCCAATGGGGCGGGGATGGGTCTTGGTTTGGTGGGTGGTGGGGCAGGAATGGGGATAAAAATCATACCCGCCATGAGTGATGGAGCGGGGGTGGATTTTACATTGTACCCCGCCCCATTTCCACCCCACTTCATACCCGCGTCATCCCCACCTGCCCCACTTCGTACCCGCCTTATCCCCACCTCACACCACATCTATATATTTTATAAAACAAAATTATGAAATATATTGAAAATCAATGATAAAAATTTCCACCCCACATTAAAGAATTAAGGTTCTTGTCAAATCCTAATTTCATGCATAACTAATTAAATTTTGTACTAATTTCCTTCTAGATAGTTATTTGTGTGTTATTTGGTAGCTAGGTTGTAAATTTGTGTTTCTTAGCCTAAGGCTTGTAAATTACTCAGTACCAACAAATAGTTAAACAAAAAAGAAGTACCGAAAAGATTGGGTTGATTTTCTTCTAGTCCAAAGTTTCCTTATTAAAAGCTATGTTGAAATTTGCATTGTGTTGCTAGTTGTATAAAATTGCCAAGCTTGTTTTAATTTTCTTGAAATGCCAGTTTTTACGTAGCAATGAATTTTGTTGCTTAAAATTTATGCCATTGTAATTTATCCAATTAATATAAGAATAAAACCTATATCATTAGCAACTTATTAGAGAAAGCAAAAAGGCTTTACTCAATGTGTCCTTACAAAGATTAAAATTGAACTATACTATTTTAAGAAGCTAAATTTTTAAATTCGGAAATTTTTTAGAATTTTTCTGAATTACATTCAATATATTTCAAACTAATCAAACAATCCAAATCAGAACTAAAACTTTTATTTTTCTCACTCTCTACTTTTTTGGGGTGACAAAAGACATCCTATATTTCATTCTAGAAGACAAAAGAATTTTAAATTAGAAGGAATATAGTTTTTTTTTTTTTTTTGAAAAAGAATGAATATAGTAATTAGAAGACTCTCACTAGTCAAATTAAGTGTGTCATTTTACATTCTAAGCTTTTTTTTTTTTTTTTTTTTTTTTTTTTTTTTTTTTTTTTTTTTTTTTGTCCATCTTCATATTTTAGGTAGCATATTCTTTTGATAATTGGAGTAATAAAAATAGAATACAAGCTGTAATGTTTAGTCATTAGTCAAACATTTAAACATCACTTTAAGACTGAAAATTATATTCTTGCACACGTACGTCTCTTAAATATTGGTTTGGAGGGAAAAGTCAATTTCATTTTTGCCCAAGTCCTTTACTTTTGGCCATGAACAATACAACGCCACATATATGATATGATGTTGATATAAAACCATAATATTATTAGACTTTCTCTACTTTTTAATTCTATGTGATTGATGATTTTTCTAATAATTTAAAATAATTGTCTTGTTACTCAATATCTTTGGTCATTGCGATAAGGAGATTTAACTCAATACGATGAAGTTTGAAGTTATTTCTGTTATAATTTGTTGAAAAAAACTAATATATAATCCGCTATTTAAAATAATTTGTTTTTGTAAATGGAACAAGACTACGATTTTTTTTTTTTTTTTTTTTTTTTCACATTTTACTAGTATATAATCGTATGTCAATATATATAAAAATGAATTTATGATTAAAACTAATTTTATACATTAAAGATAATATTTAAAATAACATAATTTTAAGAAGTTGAAAAAAACATAGTCTAATAAATAAACATTACGAGTAATTAGTTTTAATTAAAAATATATTTTTTAAAAAATGTATAATTAGTGTTGTTTTTTTTTTTTTTTGGTGAGTGTATAATTAGTGTTGTGAGCTAGCTGTAAAATAGGCTTTTCCACACATCACAATCATGGTGCTTGCGTGCGGGTTGTACATTAGAGGACCTGATCACAATTAATTATGTACTTAAAGATGTTATTAGTAATATTCAATACTTGCGTACGGCCCCGTACATCACACAATATCTCACCAAATTCATGAAATTTCTTTTCTAACTTAACTTTGACGATTTTATTTATTTAACCAACCATCTTGTTTCTTTTTTCCTTTTCTTTTGATAAGTTTAAGCAACATTATATGGTATTCGTTTAATTGGAAATATCATGGAACATGTATGTTGTCTTCTTTATATTCTTTTTTCAATTCACTAACTACACACGTAACATGCCAACATTTTAAGGTTCTTTTCATGGAATGAAAAAAGAAAAATACTCCGTAACTAATAACTAATTAAGGTTTTAGCTAATGCATCGGATAGTTTAAAGTCATGTAAAATGTTTGCAGCCCAAAAATACGCCTTTATTATCTACTAATCTCATCAAATTGACAATTTTATAACTTATTTTTTTTACCTGAATAATGATTCACGTAGTGGAATTCAGCTTGCATTTTGGAATTTTAAATGCAATTTGTTACTTTCTTAGGGTGTGTTCTATTCACCTGATTTTCACTGATCTGAACTTATCTTAACTTATCTGAATTTACCTGAACTTATCTGAACTTATCTGAACTTATTAAAACTTATTTTAGATGTAAATTGTACTTGGTTAACCCTTATTAAAACTTATTAAACCTGATCTGAACTTATCTGAACTTAACTGAACTTATCTGAACTTATTACACCTGAAATAAGTGAAAATAAGGTGAACAGAACATACCCTTAGTTTCTTTGGGGGTAACTTGTTATATCCTTATACTAATAATAATTAATTTTACATACTCGGTTATATATACTTACTTGATAAGTTTGAATCTTTGAGATTCTATTGTAGTTAAACTCTTTTAATTTGTTGGCAATTTTTAAAAGCTTTAAACCAAAAATCAATCCCAAAAGATTAAATACGTGGAAGTGTAAATGAATAAGCCATCATAATCTAAAATTTTGCATTTCAATAATCATATGTACTTATATCAAAGAAAGAAAAGAAAAGTATAGGTAAATGAAGACTAATCCAAACCCAAACATGTCTCGTTTGGTACGGTCTAAATAAGAATTCAATATTCCGTACTTCAGTCCAACTTTGGAACAACAAACAACCTAACTTGGACTATTGAATTTGATAATTACTTGAAGGTTTTAAGTACTCCATTTTATAATTTGGCCAACAATTTTGTGCAGAGTTATCAAAAATCTATATCTATATATACCAATACTAAATTGGAATTTTTGTAAAGGGAATTTTTTCTTCTAAACTCACATTTTTATCATCAATTTTATTTTATCTCAAAAATTATATATCTATTTTATATTTCTAGAAAAAAAAAAAACATTTATGACAACATTATAATCCACTCCATTAATTTAAAATAATTATATCTTAAAAAGTATTTTTTTTTTAACAATTGATAACCAATCAATGTTAGACTACTTTACAAATATAATCAAGTAATAATTTAAAATTTTAATCATAGATAGGATGAAATTGTTATATACATCCGGGTATACCGTACACCCAAGTAACCCAAGGTTAGTGTTTGCTCTTCAAACAATCATCAAAGTGAGAACAAAATATTCATAGGTGTACACGAAGTATATAACAAACTCTAACTAAAACTCTTTAAGTATATATCTCTAACTACAAAAAATATAATCAAGTAATAATTTAAAATTTTAAGCATAGATAGGATGAAATTTGTTATATACATCCGGGTATACCGTACACCCAAGTAACCCAAGGTTAGTGTTTGCTCTTCAAACAATCATCAAAGTGAGAACAAAATATTCATAGGTGTAAACGAAGTATATAACAAACTCTAACTAAAACTCTTTAAGTATATATCTCTGACTACAAAGTAGCTTTTTATTTTTTTTTAATTTTTTTATGTTTTTAAATTTTTTTATGTGGGCTAGGCTAAGAAACATTGTTGGTCCCTTCAAAAAAAAAAAAAAAGAAAAAAAAATTGTTGGTGGGCTTATATATATATTGGGCCATAAAAGGATTTTGTACGGGCTCAACTAAATATAACACCAGTCCCACATATTGGGCCTAAGATAGATTTTGTCAAAAACGAGTAAATATTTGTGTCGGTTTAGTTTAGAAAATCTTATCACATGTTAAAACTATCCATCAAGAAATCCAATATTTGTTTCTTGCAAATAAGAATTATAATTAGATACAAACTCTTATGTCTTAATTATTAAATTAGGAAACTGTCTAATTAACCAAAGCCTATATATACACACACCTAATAGCGCTCCTTTGTTTCACACACATCTACTCTTTCGAAAATCAGCTACTTCAATTCTCTTGCTCATCTCTTGACTGTGATATTTTTGTTTTAGAGGTAATGGATTCGACAAATATTTTGCTACGTATAATCTTCTTATTCAAATAATTCTTGCATTATATTATGGTGTACATGAAATTGCTAAATATTTACTTATAACTTTATGCGTAAAATCTTATACTTCTTTATACTCTGTATGATTTTTGATCCTTTCGAAGTATTTTTCAAAAACAATTCATTCATGTTTATTTGAGCCTGTTTTCTTTCTTTTCAATTAACCCAATGCAAGGTCCTTAGCTTTAATTAAATATTGTGTTGTTTCTTAATTTTCTTATATGGAGTATGCAATGTTCACAAGATAGATAGCTTTTAATTCTTTCAAAATTATACTCTATATTTAATTATTATGAATCGATATTTTCTTGTCTCAATAGCAGTGCAATGATCTTGAATAGCATGAATGTCCTAAATTGTAAGTAATTTGCAATAATCTTGAATGATATTTGGTTCTTTGTTTAGTAATAAAATTCGAAAGATAATGTATTGAAGGTAATAGTAGGCGAAGGCTTTTTCCAACAAAGTATTATTGTTGTTTAACTATTGTTCCTTGGTTCATATGATTAAATTTATTTTTGTAAGAAATTAAGATGTCACGGCTGTTACAAATTTAATATAATCCCTAGATTCCTTATATGCTTGTCAAGAGTTTAATTGTTGATGACTAGTACTAATTTAATAGTTTGGTGTAACGAAATAGTAGAGCTAGTATTTAAACTTTTTAGTACTATTTTTTTCAGGTATTTTATTCGACAATTTGATACAAAGATGATGATGATTATAGATGGTTCAATGATCAACAAATTTGTTGAAGACACTGAGGCTTTTTACAAATGCACCGATGAAAAGTTCAAGGAACTCGATGTCGATTGTGATGGACTTATCTCCCGCAATGATCTTCCCAAGGGAGGACTTGGACAGTGGGTTCTAGCAATAGATGATGAAGCTTATTCGGATGAAGACATTAAGGAAGATTACGACTTGATCTGTGAAAAATTCGAGGTCGATGGAAGTACTTCGATTGGTCTAGAGGCATTTCGTTTGATGGCAAAAGAGATGATGCTAGCATTGGTTCGAGGTATTGGTGACATGCCTATTGGTATGCTCCTTAATGAAGATAGCTTGATCTTCAAGGCTTGTGTTCATAGTAATTAGAACAGAAATAGTTTTTACAAACAATTAGAGAATTGTATGTAATTTTTTCTTTTTTTTTTTTTGATGGAAATACTTTCATTTGTTAATTCATGTTTTATATATATATATATATATATATATATATATATATATATATATATATATTATTAGGTAATTTGGAAAAAAAAAAAAAAAAAAAATTCCGTTGTTTGTTATTATTTGCAACATTGTGATGAAAATGGGCCGCGAAAGATGAGCTACCCCTAACAGGCTAAGATGTCATGTTATGCAGCCTAATGTTATACGAGTCATTTACCATATGGTCCATATCACAAGCAAGATAAAAATAGCTCGACAGTAGACAAACTAGGCCCTATCCTTCTGCACAAGCTTCGCACGAACCACACCACACCACTTAAGGCTCTGTTCTTTTCACTTTAAAAAAATAATATTAAATAAAAATAATTTCATTTTAGTAAAAATAAGTTTAGTTCAGTAAAATTAATTTCAATTTAGTAAAAATAAGTTCACTTCAGTAAAATTCAGTTTTCTTAAAGAAGATTATAATAGAAAATCAGTAAAAATAATTTCAGTTCAGTAAAAATAATTTCAGTTCAGTAAAAATAATTTTAGTTCAGTAAAATTAAGTTCAGTTCAGTAAAAATAATTTCAGTTCAGCAAAATTAAGGTGAATCAAACAGAGCCTTCCTCTAATAAAATGGCCTAAAGTTGGGAATCTATACTATATATTAAAAGACGTTCATAAATGATAAAATTGTGTATGTGCCACGTGTTTCCTTTCTTACACACGTATAGAGCCACATCATCATTCAACAGCCTTTAGTATCATGCCACATCATCATCCAACAATGCTAATTAAAAATGCATACAAAGAGATTTGAACCCCAAACCTCATTGAATGGAAACCAAATGCATTACCATCTAAGCTAGAATTAATTCATGCTTTATTAATCAAAATTTATATATAAATACATACATTTATTAGAATGTTGAATAAAAACCAAAAAAAATCCAAAATAAATTATTATTGTCATTGTATTCTAATTTACCCATGTTAAATAAATTAATAAGTTTTTTAAAGCTTCTAATATAAAAATGAAATTATTCAAAGTATCACCCGGGGCAAAGCCCGGGGTCAGACACTAGTTTGTGTTTAAACAAGTGTCACAAAGAACGCAAATGAAATTAAACTGAAAATCTTCACGACGTGAATGGAATCACTTTCCCAAAAATATAATTTTGACCCTATACTACAACCGGGTATCACAAAAATTTACTTCGAAGATACAACAAAGTTTCCATACTTTAATTTCTTAATTAATTAAATACACCACCTCATCATAATTAAATAATGATAAAATTAGTCTACATTCTCTAGTTAACTAACTACACTACTACACTGACTGGTAATATGAGTTAGGATTGAAAAATTCAAACCCAAAACCCAAAATTTGGAAAATTAGTGAACAAGATTATTTAGCAAAATAAAAAGAAAAGAAAATCACAATGATAGCGATGAAGAGGCCGGCAACAAGCTGAACAAATGCTTCCCTTTGATTTCTTCTCCGGAAATAGGCCTCCTGCTCCATCTCATCAAAAATAATAACCTTCTGGGAGTTAGTGTTGAAATAATCGGTGATTGTGTGCATATCACGTCGATTGACTTGCTCAGTAAAGATCACATAGAGCGGTTCAAGCCTATTCAGGTTGCTTAGATTCACCGTTCTCATAAACGTAGTCGCATCAGTATCAACACGCACAACGTTCGTCAACAAATGTGCCATTTTTGATTTTCTTCCGCCGCCTCAAACTGGCAACAACAAAAACCCAGCAATTCAATCTTTACACAAAAAACCCAACAAATCCCATCAAAATCAAAACCCTAAAAGATCCCCGAAACACAAAATTCGATTCGTAAACAAAAACACAAGAATCAATCAAAACAAAAGGTGGGTTTTTATTAGAGTTTGGTTTATCATATTTGTTAATATTGTATATTTGGAAAGTTTATCTTGTTTAGGAGTTTTAGGCAAGTTAGGTATTCTATTGTATTTGGTATATATTTGTGATTAATAGAATACAGAAGGCTAAGCCGTTTTCTCCAATATTCTCTCCACTCTAACATGGTATCAGGCCTCTCTAATTTCTAGAGATTTTTTCATCGATCTTGGTTAGTTCTTGTTTAATTCCGCAATTTCATTGTTTGTTTGAGAATATTAGGCTTCAATCTTATTTTGACAGCGGTGAGCGTGTTATGACAGCGGTGCATCTCATTAATCGCACTCCTACTCCGGTTTTGAAAGGTAAAACCCCTCATGAGCTTTTATTCGGTCAATTACCCTCGTATGATAGTTTAAGAGTATTTGGGTGTTTTGCTTATGCTGTGAATCGTCCTCGGATAAAGGATAAGTTTGATTCTCGTTCTCGAAAATGCATTTTTGTTGATTATCCTCATGGAAAAAAAGGTTGGCGTCTTTTTGATTTAGAGACGAATGAATTTTTTGTGAGTCGGGATGTACAATTTTTCGAAGACAAGTTCCCGTATCTTGAGTCACTTCCGGATGACCGGAGAGTGTTATGGGAATCATATTTTGCCCAACCTCCTATATGGGATGACGAAGAGGGCGATTTAAGGCCGTTTAATGTGCAAGGAGGGGGTGCGGATGCCGAGACAGCAAGCCCCGCAACCCAGCCGCGGCAGCAGGTGGCTGTCCGCAACCAGCCTGCGGAGCACGCTGCCCAGCAGAGCTCGCAGCCCCTAAAAACAGTGGAGTCCGCAGCCCAGCCGCGGGAAAACACTCCCAACCGCAGCCAGGCTGCGGACCAGCCTGCCCAGCAGCTTGGGAGGCTGCCTGACCCCCTGCAGCAGCCCTGCACGCACCAGCAGGCTGCTGCCCAGCCACGGCAGGTGGCTGCCAAGGAGGTGGTGGTGCCGGTGAGCTCCGGACAGCTTGTCGGCGGTGGTTCAAGCTCCGGCAATTTTTCCGGTGAAGATTCTTGTGATATTTCTCGCTCTGGAGTGGTTGTTGAGCGTGAAATAATGGATAAAAATGTTTTTATTAACCCCGATTATTTGAGGGGGAGTTCGTCGGAAAATTTGGGTAAAGGTCATCGTGAGAAACGTCCTCCTTCGTGGCATCGGAATTATGTTACTCACACCATCGTCACTGAAAATATAGACCCATCTACATCAACTATCGACCCTCCTCAATCACATTCCTCAGGTAAACCTTTCCCTATAGCTTGTCATGTTGAATATAATCGTTTTTCTAACAGACACAGGTGTTTTCTGGCGACGATCCCTAAGGGAAAGGAACCGTCTTCGTTCAAAGAGGCGGTTAAAGACGTCGGTTGGCGTAAGGCTATGCAAGATGAGATTGATGCTCTAGAACGCAATGGCACATGGACCATTGTGGATCTTCCTCCAGGCAAGAGGGCCATTGGTTGTGGTTGGGTGTACAAAATCAAGTACACAGACAAGTCAAAGGTCGAACGTCTCAAGGCTCGTTTGGTTGTTCGTGGCAACCGTCAGGTTGAAGGTGTTGATTATAATGAGACGTTTGCTCCAGTTGCAAAGATGACTACGGTACGTGTTTTGTTGTCTGTTGCAGTTTCTTTGAATTGGGAGTTACATCAGATGGATGTTCATAATGCTTTTCTTCATGGTGATTTGGAAGAAGAAGTATATATGCAATTACCTCCAGGGTACGGTACTTCAACACCTGGCAAAGTTTGCAGGTTGGATAAATCTTTATACGGCTTGAAACAAGCCCCGAGACAGTGGTTTGCAAAACTGTCAAGTGCTCTGCGAGGTTTTGGGTTTAAAAACTCATATGCTGATTACTCTCTATTTAGCTATGTACAGGGCAGTGTCTCTTTACATGTTCTTGTCTATGTCGATGATTTGATTATTGCAGGCAACTCTCTTGATGCCATTGTTCGTTTTAAAGCCTATTTGAGCAAATGATTCTATATGAAGGATTTGGGTTTGCTTAAGTATTTCTTAGGCATTGAGGTTGCCCGGAGTCCCGAGGGTATCTTTCTTTCACAACGAAAGTATGCTCTTGATATTTTGACTGAGGCAGGAATGTTGGGTTGCAAACCCATTGATACACCGATGGAGCAGAATCATCGTCTTGCACATGCTTCCGGTGAGCCGTTTGCTCAACCGGAACAGTATCGTCGTTTGGTTGGTCGTTTGGTTTATTTATCGGTCACTCGATCGGAGTTGAGTTATTCAGTGCATGTTTTGGCACAGTTTTTGAGTGTTCCACAGGTTTCTCATTGGGATGCGGCCATTCGTGTCTTGCGCTATCTTAAGGGTAGCCCGGGACAAGGTATTTTGTTGCGACCTACGACAGATTTACGTTTGACAGCGTTTTGTGATAGTGATTGGGCGGCATGCCCGTTGAGTCGGCGTTCCTTGTCAGGTTATTTTGTTTTCTTAGGTCGTTCCCCTATTTCGTGGAAGACTAAGAAACAACCCACTGTAGCCACATCCTCTTCTGAAGCCGAATACAGGTCTATGTCACTCACTTCTCGTGAGTTGAAGTGGTTGAAGATGTTGTTGTTCATTCTTGGTATTAAACATTCAAAGCCTATGCAGCTGTTTTGTGATAATCAGTCGGCTTTGCACATAGCCAAGAATCCGGTATTTCATGAGCGTACGAAGCATATAGAGGTAGATTGTCATTTTGTTCGTGATGAGTTGATAAACGGTAATATTTCTATACCTCATATGTTCCGACAGGTCATCAGTTGGCAGATATTCTCACCAAAGCTCTTGGACGTCAACAGTTTGGTTTTCTTTTACGCAAGTTGGGCATTCGTGATTTACATGCTCCAACTTGAGGGGGAGTATTAGAGTTTGGTTTATCATATTTGTTAATATTGTATATTTGGAAAGTTTATCTTGTTTAGGAGTTTTAGGCAAGTTAGGTATTCTATTGTATTTGGTATATATTTGTGATTAATAGAATACAGAAGGCTAAGCCGTTTTCTCCAATATTCTCTCCACTCTAACAGTTTTCATCGGAATAAAAAATTATTACCAGAAATATATAGCAAAGATGTCGTAAAATTGAATGAACTAGGGTAAACGATCGACGATTTGAGATTCCAAATTAAATAGATTGATGATCTTTGAATTCTTCTTGATCTTCTACTGGTAGGTGTGATGCTGCTTCGGAAACTCTGTAATTCAGAGAAAAGAGGAGAGAGAAAGTGGATAGAGAGAAGGGATGTTAGAGAGAGAAAGCTGGACACCTTAAAAATGGATTAGAGTTTTAGGCCGTCGTATTTATATGCAACTTTTTTTTATTGCTGACGTGGAAATTAGTAGTTTTATTATTTATATACTTTACCACCAATCGTCAATAGCTCACTATAAGATAAATGTTTATTTTATTTTTTAAATTTTTTAATTAATACTTGTACAATTTTTGTGTTTGTTCACTTGTATAAAATGCTCATGCTATCTGTTTCAAAAAAAAAAAATGCTCATGTTATATTATAGTAAAGGATGATGTTTATTTAACTTTAGCATTAATAATACTACCTCCGTTTCGTAGTATTAGACATTAGAATTTTGTTCATTATTAAAACATATTCTTGATTTATTTTATTGGTATTAAATAAATTATACTTCATATATCAGCGAATTGCAAGATATCCATTTAAAAGAAATAAACAAAAAATGTTGATGAATACATAATAACATTATATGTTCATTTTATACAGCTGAAATGTTCAGTTATATAATATTAGATGTACATTTTTTTTTGTTTTCAGTTTCATAGTCTCTTTATTTTACTTTTACAAGTTAAGAGATACACACTACACGTGTACAATATAAGAAATTAGATGAAAAAAATAATCGATTCAAGAGCGGTTTTATATTTTATGGGAAGTGAGAATAGTTGAATATGTAAATTTATGAGAAAGAAAGGGAGCGGTTATTATTGGGTAGTTATGATAATTTTTTTTTTTTTAAAAAAAACAATTCTTAGTTAATTTGAAACTTGAGAAGGGTAATTTGGGGATAGTGAAATTTATCACCCAAAAGGCCCTTTCACTTTATATATAGGATATTGTAAATGTTCATTGTTATATATTGCAATGTTCAAAAATAAATATTTAATGTTTTTCTAATAAATGTTCATTTGTGTTGCGTGACCCTAGCTAAAAAATTGTGCTCTATCATGCCTCGCCACATGAGAGCTCATTGGGCTTGAAGTGTGGATGTATAATGAGCCCCAGTGTCCCATCACACCCAGCTTTAAACCAACAATACTTTTTGTACAGCCCGTCTTGTGTGTGGCCACTTATAAAAGAATGAAATAACCCATATAACACTAACCGAGTAACTCCTGTAATACTAACTGAGTAACCCTTATAACACTATCCGAGTAACCCTATATCAATGACCAAGTAATCCCTATTACAATAACGAAGTAACCCATGTCACACGATATGACCAGACATATATAAGACTTTGTGCTTTTCGTATAATTTTTTTTGCCCATGTACAAGAACAAGACTCCACATTGACCAGCCTTATATTCTTATAACACTTGTGCTTGTTGTGTTTTATCATATTGGACCATAAGAGGATTTTGTACTTCGGCTCAACTTAATGTAGCACACTAGCACCACATTTTGGGCCCAAGATGGATATTGTCAAAAACGAGTAAAGTTGTTTGTGTCGGAGTATAATTTTTTTGACACAAACTCTTATCATCTTATGTCTTCAATCTTCATTACTGTATTAAATTAGGAAACTATCTAATTATCAAAAGCCTATATATATATAACACCTAATAGGCTAATAGTATGGTGCTCATATGTTTCATTGTTTCAATACTCCGTACATTGCAATCATCTTTCAAAGATCAGCTACTTCAATTCTCTTGCTCATCTCTTGACTGCGATAATTTTGTTTTAGAGGTAATAGACAAATATTTTGCTACATTTTTTTTTTTGTTTGAGGAAAATATTTTGCTACATATATCTTCTTATTTGAATCATTCTGACTCCCTCTGTCCATTTCTCTTATATAGACCTGGTCTACATTAATTAATTGTGAACTACAAATATTAAGGGCACTATGTCGTTCTATAAATAAAAAAATTCATTATGTTAACATAAAGGTTATTGTGTTAAGGAAAAAAAGTGTCATTATAAAAGTCATAAGAGGATTTTTTTTTAGTGAAAGTTCTAATATGCTGGTCAATACGAGACTTCTTTTATAAGAGTTTTAGGGTCTGTTCTCATTGACTGAATTGAACTGAAAGAGGATTGAAAGAATAAAGGGGAAGAGGAAGAAGAAGAAAGGGTGGTTAAAAAAATCCAAACTTCAGTACCTTTAATTATTTGTGTTAGGCCACTCCAAACTTTAACCATTCATCTGCAATAGCAAAATTATCTTGTATTTGTGTTTTTTCTTATAAAATAGTCTTTTCATCTCTTAAACTAAAAATAGAGAGTAACTTAAATCAAATGCCATCTTTTTCTTCAACATCTTCTTCATCTTATTTCAAAATTCCATCCTTCTCACAATCTTTTTCTTTGATTAAGTTTTAGCAGTCCCTTTATTAGTAGTGGGAGTATAAAACTTAAAATAAAGTAAATACTAGTCTAATAAACTAAGTAATAACTCGTGCATCAAACAGGTCAAGAGGCTAGTTGATTGTTAAGTACTTAAACGCTACAAAATTTAAAGAGCTTCTTCTAATATATCACACAAACTGAAAGGAAATGGGCCGCAAAAGATGAGCTTCCCCAAACATGCTAAGATGTCATGTTATATTGTTATGCAGCCTAATATTTGACAGTGATAGTCATCAACCCGTTGAGAGAATTGCATGTAAATATGAAGGAAATTGAACAAAATCTTGAAACAATTCTTACTAACTAAAACCACTTCAACTTTTCAATTTAAAAACCCAAATTCCATTTAAATCAATAGTTGTTCTAGGTATGATACAAAAATATAGACGAGAACACAAAAGTAAAAAAAAAAAACCCTAGAATAGGGAAAATTATTGATGGAGTAGATGATAAATTACCTAAAATAACAAAATTATTTAGAATGATTACACAAGAGAATTCCGAAAAAGGCGATCAAAGCTGTGGCGACCGCGGCGACGGAGCCACATATTATATCCTGATTTTCCTGAGAAAAGAATTGAATTTTCTTGTTGTTGAACGGATCCATCTCATAAAAAACAATAACATTCTCAAAGTTATTGTTAAAAAAATCAGTGATAGTTTGCATATCAGGTCGACTGACTTTCTTGGCAAATATGAGATGAATTGGTTCAACCCTATTCATGTTGTTTAGATTAACCCTTCTCATAAACGACATCGCATCCATATCAACACGCACAACGTTTGTGATAACCCCTCCCATTCTTTTTTCTTGTTTGTTTTTTTTTTTTTTAACGAAGGAGGGTTATTTTTCAAGGGCTGATTTTTTCATATATATGGATGAATGGATGAAAGAGAAGAGAATAATGGTAGTGGCAAACTAGGGTTACACGTAGTATCAAATTAAATAAAATTGCTTTCAAAAATAAATAAATAAATAAATAAAAGTACTGATAATAGTCTTCACAGTTCACACTATTTAAAATGATAAATATGTTGAGATATATGCTACGGTTATTAACTTATTATCATAATTTATTATTGATTTAATGTTATATTTGATTGATAGAATATGAAATATAAATTGTCTAAATTTGTCATGCAATGGTGGGAAAATGAAGGTTTTTTTTTTTTGGTGTTACACCCACTTCACCCTTTGGGCTAAGGCCCCGTTCGCTTCACTTTAATTTTGCTAAATTGAAATTATTTTTACTGAACTGAAATTACTTTTACTGAACTGAAATTATCTTTGCTGAACTGAATTTTTTTTTTTTTTTTTTTTTTTTTATAGATTTTCTATTATAATAGTTCCCTAAGAAAACTGAATTTTACTGAATTGAACTTATTTTTACTGAATTTGAAATTAATTTTACTGAACTGAACTTATTTTTACTGAATAGAAAATATTTTTATATAATATTATTTTTTTAAGGTGAAGAGAACGGGGCCTAATTCGAATTTGAGGAACAGTTCGATCTGGGTGGTTAGGTTTTAGTCCCCTCCCAAATATTGTTGCGAGAAATCGAACACGGGTCTTCCCTACTATTTGTAGTTCCAATCACCAATTGGTTACAAAAATGAAGTATTTGACATAATGAAATATGGAATGTCATGCTTAAATGCTTAATTGACATTCTAATATTTCAACTATATAGGAAGTTCTATATTAGCTTAATATAGAAACATAAAGATTAAAATTTATCATAGGAATAATTAATAAATAAATTTCTATAAAAAAACCATAGAAAGAAGAACTAAAAAAAAAAAAAGGAAAGGATGTGAGTTTTGACGAAAAAATCTATACCAATATACTTATTAGTGATTAATTGATTATATATTGTAATGTCTTATTTTTAGTCTTTAACTTTTGTGTATCTTAATTGTATGATTTGTATCCTTAAAGAAGATATTATGTTTAACACAAAACTAATTGTAGAAGATTGTATATTTTAAAAAATAATTTACAAAGATTATATTTTACAGTTATACTTTTCATATTAGTTGATTGAATGTCAAAATATATATATATATATATATATATATATATATATATATATATATATATATATATATATATATATATATATATATATATATATATATATATATATATAAAAAGATAAATATCATTGATTTATTTAATAATGAATTAATTTTACAAATAATTTCTTTAAATATATTTTCTATTAATTTTTTTTTTTAAAAAAAAAAAACTAAGGACACACTATAAAGTGACATGTGGTGTGTCTTTTAGTATTTAGTTATTAAATTGTTGAAAGAAAAACTCAGCCAAAACTTCAACCATACCCTATGGGAAAGCCTAAAATTAATTTATACTCGTATATTATATCACGCTCGTTCACATGAGAGTCCATTAGGTTTGAAGTGTGGATGTAACATGAGTTATATCATACCCAGTGTTTTAACCAACAATACTCTTCCTATAATTTCTCTCATGACAAGAACAAGACTCCAATGTCTTTCTACAAACATGAATGAACCAATATTATTGAGAACTATATAACACTAATCCGATAGGGATGTCTCTAAACAATTGTCAAGCTTCTTATAATAAACAACAATAAAAACTAATTTAATGTGCTACTAAACTCGGACTAATTTACAAAATAATCGAGTATTAATTTTTAAAACTCAAGCATGACTAGTACTCCAAGAATACTTGAGCTCGACTAAGGGCCTGTTCATATTTACTTAATTTCAGTTCAGTTCAGTTCAGCTCCAATCAGTTCAGTTCAGTTCAGTTCAGTTCAGCTCCTAATTTCTCTCTCTCATAAAATATTCATTTCACTTTAGTTCAGTTCAGCTCCAATCAGTTCAGTTCAGTTCAGCTCCAATTATTTCAGTTCAGTTCAGCTTAGTTCAGTAAATGTGAACATGCCCTAAATATAACACTACATTTTGGGCCTAAGATGGATTTGGTCAAAAACGAGTAATATTTGTGTCGATTTAGTTTAGAAAATCTTAGATTGTTAAATTAGGAAACTCTGTAATTAACAAAAACCTATATATACACACCTAATAGTGCTCGTATTGTTTCAATACACATCTACTCTTTCAAAATTCAGCTACTTCAATTCTCTTGCTCATCTCTTGATTGCGATAATTTTGTTTTTAGAGGTATGATCATTGATTCTTATGAAGTATTTTTCAAAAACAATTCGTTCACGTTTATTTGAGCTTGTTTTCTTTCTTTTCAATAAACAAGTTTAATTAAATATTGTGTTGTTTCTAATTTTTTTTTTACTTTCATATATGGAGTATGCAATGATCGCAAGATAGAAGGCTTTTAATTCTTTCAAAATTACCCAATTTTTAATTAATATGAATCGATATCTTCTTGACTCAATAGCATTGCAATGATCTTGTATGACATGAATGTACTAATTTGTAAGCAATTCACGGATAATATTATGAAGTAGTATTAATTGCTTTAAACTACTTTGTTATCTTTATGATGTAATATTGAAGAGTGTTCTTTATCAAAACCAAATTTTGTTACCACTGGATCTTTATTTATTAATTAAAATTCGAAAGATGATAATGTGTTGAAGTTTCTTTTTTTTAAAAAATATCATTATTGTTTTCTAATTATTGTTCCTTGGTTCATATGATTAAATTTATACTCCATAAGAAATTAAGATGTCAAGTCTTGTACAAATTTAATCTAGTCATTTGATTCTTTATATGCTTGTCAAGAGTTAATTGACTAGTACTTAAATATAGTTTGGTGCATGCAAATATGTAATGAAATAGTAGAGTAGAGCTAGTATTTAAACTTTTTTAATAATTTTTTTTTCAGGTATTATTCGACGATTTGGTACAAAGATGATGATGATTATAGATGGTTCAATGATTAACAAATTTGTTGAAGACACTGAGGCTTTTTACAAATGCACCGATGAAAAGTTCAAGGAACTCGATGTCAATTGTGATGGACTTATTTCCCGCAATGATCTTCCCAAGGGAGGACTTGGACAGTGGGTTCTAGCAATAGATGATGAAGCTTATTCGGACGAAGGCGTTAAAGAAGCTTACGATTGGATCTTCGAAAAATTCAAGGCCGATGGAAGTACTTGGATTGGTTTGAGACATTTCGTTTGATGGCAAAAGAGATGATGCTAGCATTGGTTCGAGGTATTGGTGACCTGCCTATTGGTATGCTCCTTTATGAAGATAGCTTGATCTTCAAGGCTTGTGTTCACAGTAATTAGAATAGAATTAGTTTTTACAAACTAAACAATTAGAGAAGAGTGTGTAATTCCTAAGTAATTTGTTGATTCATGTTTCATAATTTTGATTAATAGGAAATTTTGAAACAAATTTCTTTCCATTGTTATTATTATAGTTGTACCTTTTGATGAAATTAATATATATTCATTTAAAGATTTTATTTATTTATTTATTTATTTATTTTTTGTTATTAGGATATTCATTTAAAGTTGAAATTACCATAATTATTTATTCAAAAAAAAAAAGAAATTACCATAATTATTAGTATGTTCATCCATCATCAGAACGAATGCTCATGTAATTAACTTTATAATTCCTTTGATTAATACGTCATAGTTAGTTGGGTTACTTGGTAATATGTTTGGAACTAACATCTCTTCGGGTTACAACTCTTGTTGGTATTTTACTAGTTATGCAAGAAATAAAAAATTAGGGCATGTTCTGTTCAGCTGAATTTAATTCTGCTCAACTCCAATCTGTTCAGTTCAACTCCTAATTTCTTTTTTTCACAAATAATTCATTTTAGCTTTATTCAATTCAATTCAGTTCAATTAGTTCATTTCAACCCAATCTGTGCAGTTCAGTTGTTTTTAGTAAATCAGAGCAGACCCTTAATCCCAAAAAATTACGTATGTCAATTGTATGCATAAGCCTTCAAGTATTAAAAATTTACATCTAAGATCCAATTTGCATACTTGATTTTATTTTTCAATATTCAAAATCAAACAAAAAACAAATGTATGGTAGATTAAAACCACTCCAAATTATAGATATGTTTGACCCGGTACAGTCTTAGATAAATTATAAGAAGTTCAACGTACATGTCTTAAAATTCATAGGCTATATATACTCTAGTCCAATTTTGGAACGATAAACAACCATAACTTGGCCTACTAAATTTGATGATTACTCTTAAGACTGAAGGGCCGTTTGGTTGGGGTTAATCATCAAAGGGAATGGGAATCAACTGCCCCCATTCCCTTTGTTGTTGTTTGTTAAGCACTATCTTTCATTACCTTTACCCTCTTCACTCTCCCAAATCCTTCTAACTTCATTCCCCACCCCCTAGACTTTTCCATTCCCATTTCCTAGCCACTAATAACCACCATCCCACCTACCCAAATCACCGGAACCCCGCACCACGGCCAGTACGTCACCCCACCCCTCGCTGCGTCTCCCCCACCCCTCGCTGCACCTCCCTTCCTCTTGCCGGCAAACCACGCACTCCCGAAACCCTATCCCCTTCCCCGTAAAAACCTAAAAAAAGCCTTCTCTCTCACTGTAAAATGGTTTTCCGGCCCTCCACCACCGTCAAAACCTAGGCGCTAGGGTTTCGAGGGTGGAGGAAGGTCGGGCGACGAGTTTTAAGAGTTTTCGGGGCTAATTTATAGGGTTTTCGGGGCTAGGGATGTTTTCGAGGGAGGGGAGAGATGTGGGTGGGTCGACGAGGGGCGGAGGAGGGCTGACGAAGGGTGGCGAATGGTTGGGAAGGTCCGACGGTTTGACAAGGAGGGGAAGGGGTTTTTAGGGTTTTTCGCGGGTGGGTCAATGTTTTCAGGGGAGGGGGAGTGCTTTCCGGGGAGAGAGGATGGGCGGCGGAGGGTGGGGAATGTGCGGCGAGGGCCGGCGAGTGAGGCTAAATGATGGTTGGGTGATGGGGTGGCTGGAAAAGGTTTCAAAGTGAAGAAAATAGGTGGTTTTATGGTTGTGGTGTATTGGTTTGACTTGCGGTTTGTTTCCTTGTGCTTTTTTTGTAAAACAAACAACATTGTACTTGGAATGATTTTGCTTTCCATTCTCCTTCTTTCCCTTTGTTCATTCTATTCCGTTTACTCTCTTCGAACCAAACTGCCCCTGAGGTATATTGTCAAATTAGGGCATCAATTTTTTGCATAGGTATTAAATACATCAATATATGACTTCACTGCAAAGTGGCTGCTTTTAGTCATTGGGCTTTAGAAGGATTTCATATGCGAGCTGGACTAAGTATAGCACCACGTTTTGGGCCTATGAGGGTTCCTTTTTTTTTTAACAGACTTTCTCGTTTTAGTTATGCATTTGATGATTTGATCTAGACACATATTTCCAGTCGTTATGGATAGTTTTTGTTATACTCCCTCCGTCTCATAATATAATGTATCTTTTTCTTTTTTTTTGTAAACCAAAATACAATGCTTATTTCTAGTTAAAGGTTGTAATTTTCAACATTATTACCCTCTTGTTGATCAGTTGTCGTCTTTTTTTCTTTTCTTTTTTGCACTTTTAACATCAACTACTTTTTTCTTTCGCTCTATCTCTCTCTAACTCCACATGCACATATGTACAACTAATCATTAGATTTAAATATTTTTTCATTCCGCATAAAAACCCAAAAAGACATTGTATTATGAGACGTATAGAGTATTTATTTGGCAATTGAAAAGCAAAGTCCAAAAACAACTAAAATTTAACGAGTAGATATTTTCACAAAGAACAAGCCCAGCCCAATAAAATATACTGACTTTATCAAACCCTAAACTTAGATTAACTCCTCACCTACTTATAAAGCCATACACGTCCATAATTCATACCTAACATTTTAACCCTAACTAAACCATTTATTTAAACACCCTTTTTTTTATAATACACTTTTAAATATATAACATTCTCTGTTTTTATAGTCAAACAGCTTCAAATATCAAACCAAAAAATCCTCTGTTTTTATATTTCAAAAAGTCAATAAAAATGATGTTGATGATAGATGGACCGATGATAAATAAATTCATCGAAAACTCGGAAGAGTTCGATAAATTTGCAAGTGAAAATTTTATATTGATCGATGAGAAAAAAGAGGGAAAAACCACTGAATCAATTGCATTTGATGGAGAGGATGGTCAAGAAAATCGATACGGAGTTGCTAAAGATTTGGCGGGATATAAAGCGGAGTTGAAGGAAGCAATGAAGGCGGTGGCTCGTGGTATTGGGACTACGCCGGTGAATGTATTGATCGAAGAAGGTAGCTTCTTGATGAAGGTATTCGAACACGAGGTTGCTTGGATTAAAAAACAAAAAGAAGATGAAGAAAAAGCAAAAGAACAAGAACAAGAAAAAGAAAAAGAAAGAGAAATTAGTTTTGCTAAGAAAGTTGAAGTTATGGTACCTAATAAGAAGATTAAGAAGAAGAATAGTTTTGGTTTTTTGAGTTTTTGTGCTTGTTCTGGTAAACAATTTGTTGCAAATACTTAATTAGGATTGAATATATTTTTTATGCAAATGAATTGTTTATTTATTTTTGTTTCTTTGTTTAGTTTATGAATTATGATTTTATGATTTACTATCTTTTCTCTGATATTCGTTTTTATTTATTTAGATATAGGAAGTAGGGTTAATTGTTTTTACTTAAAGTTGATGTTAAAGTTGAAATTCTATTATTAAAATTGAATTGTGAAGAACATGATTTGAATTTTAAATTTAGTGTGAATAGTGGTGATGTATAATTGTATAGGGTTTAATTACAATTTTGACGCCAAAAATATAGGGCCAAATACTATTTTTGAGCCGGATTGAACTTGATAGGAAAGAAATAGAGGACTTGGTCAATGGGCTAGCCATGGTAGTTCAACATTTATATAAAATGTCAGTTCAAAAAAAGTGAGATTGTGAGAGAAAGTCATCTCCTATTTTTAAGGGTGAGAATATGTAAAATATCTAAAATGTTGATTAATTTTTGTGTTAAAGGTTCAAAAGATAAGTACAGAGTATATTATTTATCTGGTAATATTATTTACGAGTATCTCTAATTCTGGTAAGTACGGAGAATACCTTTTTTTTACTAAGAATTTACGAAAATATTTGTTTATAAACGGGTATACCCTATAAAATAATGCCAACGAAATAGGTTTATTTTTTGGATGTTCCGTCCAACCCGATTCACCTTTTAGCCATTGCTTGTGTACATATTAGTATATTACCAATAAAAAGAAGTGTCCAGCGAAAAAGGAATTTCTTCTATGGTGGTATTATCAATTTTTTTGTCCTCAAAAAGCATTGGAGAACGGACTAGCCTATAAAAAATGCAAGCTTATAAAATGAGGGTCTGTCATTGTTTTCCCTTTAATAAGGCATCTTTAATCTAATCTTGAACTAACTCAATATCTTTCATGGAAGGTATATGAAAGCTACGTATAGTCCATGTATTTTTCTGATGACAATAATGGCTCTTTATTAGTCACCAAGTTCTAATGATTGAGATCTTTTTTTTTTTGACAATAGATTGAGATCTATTATAGAATATATAGTGTATACGTCAATTAACTCACTTTTGAATAAAGTTTTAGTATTGGTATCTAAAACTTGAGATCATATTTGAATTTTATAATTTATTACTTGTATTAGTTGCATGTAGCTCTCTTTATACCAAAATAAAAAAATAATAGTATGTTCTAAAATGTTACAAATCTTACAATAAGGCCTCGTTCACTTCGCCTTCCTTTGTTGAACTGAAATTATTTTTATTGAAGCAAAATTATATTTGCTGAACCTAAATTAATTTTACTGAACTTAAATTAATGATACTGAACTGAAATTCGTTTTGCTGAATTGAAACTATTTTGACTGATTTTCTATTATAATTCTTCTTTAAGAAAACTGAATTTTATTGAACTGAACTTATTTTTATTTAATTGAAATTATTTTTACTGAATTGAAATTAAATTTATTGAACTAAACTTATTTTACTGAACTGAAATTATTTTTACTTAATATTATTTTTTTTAATATGGAGTGAACAGGGTCTAAATGATGAATACTATGTATTCATTAGTTGTTAACTCATTTCTAATGAAAATATTGTATTTAACCTTAACAATGGTTGTGGAAAGGTGCTTGCTTGCATTTTTTAAATAGTTAAAGCTAGTATCTCACCATTATACAAGCTAAGGGCCTGTTAAGTTGAAATTCAGTTCAGTTCAGCTGAGTTCAGTTCAGTTCAGTTCAGCTCAGTTCAGTTCAGTTCAGCTCAGTTCAGTTCAGCTCCTAATTTCCTTCTCTTATAAAATATTCATTTCAGTTTAGTTCAGTTCAGTTATGTTCTGCTATTTAGTTCAGCTGAGTTCAGTTCAGTTCAGTTCAGCTGAGTTCAGTCAATGAGAACAGGCCCTAAGGGTTGTAGTTTTGGTGAAACTAAAGCTAATATGTACGACTTTATATATTACGTAGTACGAGTATAATAAGAACATTCACAATGGATAGCTACATCATTGAGTAAAGACCAAATACAGTCCCTGAACTCTTGTATTTGTGCACATTTAGTCCCTCTAAACTCTTTTGTGCACTTTTAGTCCCTCCTCCACCTTGTTTGGTGTTTTTTAGCCAAAAGTTAAGGGATTTTGCTGACTAAGAATTAGTTTAGGGACTTCTAGTCAGCAAATAAGTTCAGGGACGTTGAGTAAGCATTAGTTTAGGGACTATGAGTCTGTAAAAAGTCCAAAGACGATGAGTCGACAATTAGCTGTTTAGAAAGCTCAATTAATTTTTTGATTTATTGAATAAAGTCTAGCTCAATAACTCAGTTACTTCACTGATCCCATTATCAATTTTTTTAGAAACAAAATCCCCATAATCATAATTGCTATGAATAGTAAGCTATTACAGTTTCACTCCTCAAAATTAAAACACTGATTAACCTTAATTTCAGAAATCATATAGTCACTTTTACATCAAGTATCAGCTAATCTGAATTATTAATTTCTAAAAACAAAAAAAAAATCTAATCTAATCATTAGTAAACAACTCACAACCTTCAATAATCAAAACATAGCAAACCACTAATTCAATCAATTACTTAATAAGAACAGAAAAGTAAATCTAAATCACAGTATAATTATTAAAAATTAAAAAGATGCAAAGTCTCAAACAGATCAAATCAAGATTAATTTTGACTAAGAAAACTAACCCCATTATCAGTATTATCATATTGAATCCTTGTATTACAAGTTTATTTCTATTGTAAGATTCGCAACTTTACCAGAGGTTGCCTCCATTGTTAAGCTATGAAATTCTCAGCAAAATTCAACCCAAAATATGGTAGATATTATATGGACCGGGCCGGGATATTTTGGGGAGATTTGAAATGGGTATATCTTTTTCTTCCAATTTTCGTTCTTGGTTAAAGAATTATTTTGTTCTTGCCATCAATTGAATTCTCAAAGTGCATGTGCGTCATTTTTTTCCTCTCCCTTTTCGATTGGATTGCAGTGAGTAATTAAAAGGTTTTGCGGATGGGTTGACGGTGGTTTCAATGGCTAATAGGTAGGACCAAGGTTTGTGATTGTGATTTCAGTGGGCTGGGGGATCGTGGAAGGGTTGCAGTGGTTTTCGTCGGTGGGGGAGTGGGGTTCGGTTGTGGTGGGGTTGTGAGGGTGCGGTAGTTGCTGGGTTTTGGAGTGGTTTTTTTTTTAAAAAAAAAATAAAAAAATTTAATTTATTTATAAAATCATAGTAAAAATTATTATCTTCTTTTTTTTTGTTTTTTTATTTGTAAGAAATCAGTATTGCTTTTTAATTACTTTTGTTTTTTAAATTAATGTTAATGGGATAATTAATGTGTCAG
Source organism: Chenopodium album (assembly GCF_948465745.1). Classification (NCBI taxonomy): domain Eukaryota; kingdom Viridiplantae; phylum Streptophyta; class Magnoliopsida; order Caryophyllales; family Amaranthaceae; genus Chenopodium; species Chenopodium album. Next base: position 9,570,372 of record NC_137855.1, read on the forward strand.
AAAAAAAGGAAAATGACAAATAATAAATTAAGGTCCCTAAACTATTGCTGACTGGAAGTCACTAAACTAATGCCTTGTCAGCAAAGTTCCTCAACTTTTGGCTAGAAAACACCAAATAAGGTGGAGGGGGGACTAAAAATGACAAAAGAGTTTAGAGGGACTAAAGTGCACAAAATCAAGAGTTTAGGGACTGTATTTGGTCTTTACTCCTACATCCTTTTTAGCTTTGGGTTGCCAACTTACCACATTACTGTACATCATTTAGAGTTTGTTCTTTTCAAATTATTTCTAGTTCAGTTCCAATAAGTTCAATTCTGTTCAGTTTAATTCTTAATTTCCTCCTCTCATAAAATATTCAGCTCAATTCAGTTAATCAGAGTAGGGACTTAAGCTACAACCTCCACAAATGCAAACTATTACTTTTTGCAAAATAATGTTATTTTATAAAAGATACTTCCTTTGTTTTTTTAGTTGACATCTTTCAATTATCACGCTTGCCAACACATGTTTTTAACGTTTAATAACTTTAATTATCGACATCATAAAATTATAAAAAGTGAATATTAATAAAGTATACATATAGATGATTTAAACAAGATCCCACATGACTATATTTATTGTATCTATAAATCACAAAAACGAGTCAAAATGTAGTTTGTGAGTATTGTAAAAGTCAAAATATGTCAACTAAAAGAATACGGAGGAAGTATATTTTACGGAAACATTGGCATGGACGATGACCAAACGAAGCATTCGGAAATCGTGAAATACTACTAATTCAAAGTGAGAAGCGAAGGAGGACTGGGCTTCAAGTTCTTAAAGTTGGGCTAATGAGTTGGACTAGGCTCATGGTCAATTGCTACGTTGGAATTTTCAATGTTACTCTTTCAGCGACAAATTTTTACCTACACCCCTATGTAGGTAGCTCTACCTGCACCCCTTTCTATCATAATAACGTCATCTTATAAGTTTCGGATTCTGATTCACGTATAAAATGTTCATTTATATATATATATAAATGTTCAATTTTGTAACATTAAATGTTCAAACTTTTTAATACGATGTGCTATATTCAATCTATACATTTGGTATATATAATAAATGTATATAGAATCATCGTCCTTGTCATACGGCTGCACCCCTCTTACTCTTATGATTCTTGTGCGTTTTCCTTTAATTTATACATATTTTTTCTCAATATATACTTAATCATTTTCAATCTTTTTTTTTTATTTCATTATCCTTTGTAATAAGAGATCAAAATAATGTAAAGAAAAATGTTATTAACAATCAAAGTACACTATAAACAAAACAGGATAATTAAATAAACATTTACAAAAATAACACATTGCCAGAAAATGAACATAATTCAATAAGAGAATGAACAAGTATTACAATCTATATGAACATCTTTCAACATAAAAATGAACATATACCGAAAGTCCAATGAACATCTTCAATACGAGAATGAACAATTATAAAATTGATAGAGCATTTTTTAATATAATAACAAACAAGTATTAAAAATTGCAATAAATAAATCTCTTTTAATATGAGAATGAACAAGCATAAACTAAATGAATATGCTTAGATATAAAAAAAAAATTAATATTGTATAAGATTGCAAGTGAACATCTTCAATATGAGAATGATCATGTAAATCAAAGAAAATGAACATGTATCAAATTTAAATGAACATGTATTGATATCAAAATGGTCATAAATGAACATAAATTCCATCTAAAATGATGAAATTTATGATAGATTAAAATTTACTAGCCAAAATTCGTCATATAACAGTTTTAAGTAACAAAATAAGTAAAATTAAATGATAATTGATGGTTCAATATCATAAATCAAATTGATGGTTCAATGATAATTTAGTTATTACAATTTGAATTTTTTTTTTTGGCAATTATAATTTGAATATTAATCCTTCTACAAATAAACATAAAGCCTATCTAAAATGAACATTTACGATTGATAAAAAGTACTAGCCAAAATTCACCGAATAACAATTTTACTCAAATTATGTCATAATTATGGAAAATTCTTATAAAATAATTTAATAACTATTATAAGAATAACTTCCATTAAAACTATGAGAAATCACAAACTCTAATTGAAATTTTGGTATTAGATCTGTGAAGAATTCTAATGATAATTTGTTCATATGTGAATGAACATGTGCTAATATATAAATGAGCAATTACCGAAATGAAAATGAACATTTATTTTTTTAAAAAATATATTACGAACTAAATTTACATTTCTTTATTCCTACAAAATAGATCAAATTGTCCATTATATTAGGGCAATTGAACTGTATTTTAATTTTTTATGTCCAGTAATTTTATAAGCTAATAGGTAATAATACACACCACAAGTTCAATCAACTTAAAATTGATAATAATACCAAACATCATTCTACTATAATCATAATAAAATTATAAAAATCATGAACTACGAGTACTGAAATTTCATATTATTAAAGAATAATTAAGGGAAAAAAAGTTAGGGTTATAACCTTTTTTTGCCAATAAAAATTATATGAAACGCAAAATACTAGTGAAATTTAATATATCTAGAGAAAATAATTAAAAAACAAAGGAAAAAAATTTAGGGTTTGCAATATTTTCCTTAAAAAAATAAACAAAAATAACTTATAATGAAATTTGATTTTCAACCTTTCTTTTAATGAAATTTCCTTTGATTTTATGATTTCATCTTTTAAATCTCAAATTTTTTCAAGAGAAATTTGAGAGAATTTGGTAGTTTAGGAGAGAGAAAGTGGAGTGAAAAGTGGGTAAAATTTTGAGGAAAGAGAAAATGTAGTAGTAATATTTATTGTTTAAGCATTTATATGAGGAAAGAGAAAAGGTGAATTTTTTTTCAACATTATGGTACTTACATGGAAAGGGAGGGAAGGGGGGGTGTAGGTATTACTACCTACAGTGGGGTGTAGGTAATAACAATTATCTTTCAGCTGCTCGGATGTTTTCTTCCAAATCAAATGAAAACAATTTTTTTTTTTTTTTTTTTTTTTTTTTTTTTTTTTTTTTTGGGGAGTTTAAAGAGAACAATTAAACGTCCTCTCATGTAAGGGTACAGACGTGATAATATATACTCCATAACTCAATCTAGTGGTTTACTATTAACTTAAAATTTTGATTGAGTTGACTTAATTTATTTATTTATTTATTTATTTTTAGGAAATGTTAGGCGAGTTATATTATTAAATCAAATCGAGTTTCACAAAAGTTAAGAAGTTTTGGGGGAAATTGTCCAACCATACAAACATCGACTCACTAGCATTGTATATAGCTACAAGATGTGCTAATATATTACCCGTCCAACGAACATAGCTACATTTAAAAAAGAAAAAAACTTGCTTCGATCTCTTGATGTCTTCATACAGCAGCATTAAAGGGGAGTGATGCATATACTTTTTGACAATCACTTAATTATTCTCTTATTATATATTTTTCTCAAGTTTTCAAAAAAAAAAATAAAATAAAATTCTCAAAGTAAAAAGCTTGTCTTAATTTACACGCGAGATTTATTTAAATTATACTTAGATGGTATATGAGTTTTTTGACATAAAACCAGAAAGGATTAAATTATTTCGAGCAAATTAATATCATTTGTGATGCATAATAGCATGGGTGATAGTCAATCAATGGTATGCTTACTACTCCGATCCGTAGCATATCCATCGGGATACAATTCAACTTATACAATTGTGATTAGAATTGCAAGATGGTTGATGTTTCACCAATTAAGGGTTATCAAAGTTCAAATAAATGAAAATCTGGTGAATAAGATACAAGTACATCTTTATCCTTTTAAGCGGACACATTTACGTATTAGGTCAAGCTCATAATCTTGGTCAATTTATCAACAATGGCAGACTACCTACGTGCCTATTACTTCTAAAAGCTATCTTTTCCCTTCTTCCTAAAACTTTATGATCTCAATCCATATTATAACTAGCTATATATAGTTTAACTTTCACTAATATAGTTATAGTTATATTAATATGGAGTAATATATTATTAATATTTCTATTAAACAAGGTTACTAGAAGTCACGAGATTTGCTCAACTCATAATGAAGCATACAGTTATGGTTGAATAAAAGTACATAAAACGACAAGTAATTGTATGTGCAAGCTTATTTTATATACTAATCCCTGCTTAACTATAAGAGCGCCGAAAGGTGGGACCTTTACACCGTTTTTCTCTTGTAATTTATGTAAGTAGTCTGTTTGACTGAGACCCCTCAAATAAAAAATCTGTTGACTTATTACTTGTATCCTTTATTTTCTTAAAAAAAATTATGATTAATTATACATGCAATGCAATGTAGATGCTACGTTGATAATAATACTTATTACATTTTCAATTTGTACTTGAATTTTTAATTATATATGTTTAATTAACGGTATAACACTTCAGCCTAAGACAATTCTACAAATTCAATTAACATGTTACATATTAGAGTCACCAACACAACGATACAACTCATACAAGACTGTTTTAGTATTTTGTTCTCTTCGTTCTTTTTGTAATAGTAGGTAGTAAGCCTTGTATAGTAGTATCAGGGATTGTTTAGGCGCGTTGCTTAGCTCTCTTAGGTTGTAATTCTGTTTTTATTTATGAAGTTCTCTTTGTTAAAAAAAAAAAAAAAAAAAACAAACCGAGCTAATCAGTCTAATAGTAGGGATAGTAACATAAAAAGGTTCATTACGTTCACGGTAGACTGTCGCTTAGTTTCAAGAGTCGGTCTACATTGTGTAGCATGAACTAACCTCAGCTCGCTCAAACAAACAACACATAATTTAAAACAAAGGATAAAACTTTATTAGCTGCTTTAATAACAATTATAATAGTAATTAACCAATAGTTCTCTCTACCTAATGTAGGGAAATATGAAGAAAAACAAAGACAAAATTAACTTTGATTTGCCAGAATACAAATCATTAATAAAAAAACAGAGGAAAACATGGACATAAACACATGCACTGAATTTGAATGGTACCAACTAACTCAAGCAAATAGGAAAATGAATACAACAAATTAGACCATGCTTTCTTATGATATTAAAACTATATAATATAGTATAAAATACAAAAGGAAGTGGTTTTTATATTAATATATTTACAGAAAGTAAGTAAAATATGGAGGTGATCGATAAAAGTATGTACAAATTAAAAAGAGGACATACGTTGTACAAAGACAACAGCTGGGAGACAGAATCAAAGATGGGGTTAATAATGATACAGCGTGCATCATATATAGCCTATTTGGATTTGTTGGTAGTAATTACTAATTAAACCGCACTTAGCTTCTCTTTTAATAATTTAAACTCCCATGTTTTGTATACTAGCCATCAAACATGCAAGACATCTGTGAAGCACTTCTAAGTTCTAATTATAGTTTTAGTACACAAATCATTGTTAGTAGTATATTATTTATTACTAACTTTGGTTATTTGTCAAACAAAGACCTTTTATATGTTAATAAACACCTTGTATATGTACAAATTTGTGAAAAACTACGTTATAATACCATAGAAGTATAGAACTATATAGTAGTATAATATATGTTTTAACTTAAGCTTGTATACTAGCTCTTAGGTATTATATATGGAGTAATATTTAGTTGGTACTAGTTAGATACTAATAGACTAAGCTAGTTTGTTAATGCCAAAAAGAATTACGGAGTACTATTTAGGTTTTGACGTTTTGTTGGTACCTATAAATTAAATGAAATTAAATTAAATTAAACTTCTACATTATTGATACTCAATTTGCTTAATTAGTACCAACTAAACATTGGAAAATCTCGAAAATGCAGCGATAAGGACTCATATATCCTTTCACTATAATGCTTAAATAATAGTATCAAATGTTATGGCATACTCAAAACAACTCCATTTGTTAATTTGTATAATATTACTTGTACCATTTGATCTCAAAATAAAAACTCTCATATAAAATAAAACAATGCAATCAACTTATTTTTTTGATTAGTAAGGAGAAGGGCCTTATCGAACCGCAACCACTCACAGATTCTCCTGACCCGAGTTTATAGGCTAGGTACTTTGAAAGTGGAGAGAAAGATAAGAGAATCCCTACCCTAAAATGTTTCTAGTGAAATTTAATCGCAAAATTTACTACTACACCAGGCTTTGCTTGGTTGTATTATTTCTTACATGGGGATGGGGTGATATACTGATATAGAGTAGTTTTAGATTCGTATTTATACAAGGACACAAAAGGACAAACTAATTAAACAACTTTGATGAATCTTGTTACAAAATGATGAACGTAAACACAACGGAGTAAGGAGAAGAGACTAGACTAGCTAGTGTACTATGCAATAAACTTGTCATGCATGCATGTTAAATTTGTTATGCATCTTAACAACACAACAAGAAAACATGGTCACTTCCCAGAATTTCAGAAAATTGGTACCCCACTTCTATTCTATTCTTTGAGTGCTCAACTTTAACGTTATAACTTAAAACCACTCAACATTGTTTGTTAGTCACTCCCTTTCCCAAGGTTCTGGTTTAAACAGTAGCTCAGTGTCATAGTTGGTTATGTAGAGCAATTCAAATAAACGTTACAACTAAGTTGAGTATTTTGTCTAGAGGAAATGAACAGTATCAATGTATGTATCATAGTTTATTTGGTTGACTGCTAGTCTTGTAGCTAGAATCTTTGTATGTGTAATATTCTTGCTATGTTGTATGTACAAGGGAATCGGATTCCCCAATCTTTGTAGAGATATGACGGTGGTCATCGTCTAGCAAGCACGATTAGATTAACAGTGTGTTCGGATAACAATATTGGCCAAAGGGATGAAATGGAAGGGTGTTTTAATTAAGTCTTTCTATTGTTGAAAGGATTTGAATTTCTAAGAAGAGCGAGGAGTGTAATATATCTCTCACATTCTTTTTCGTCATTATTTATGTTCAAATAAGTGAAAATGAATCTCTAAATACTATCCTTTCTAGCTCTTACCCTTCAAATCCTCTTATTCAAAAATAAAATAATCACCGCTTATCTGAAAGCTTATATAGTAATGATCATACATCTCAGCTCCGAAAATTATTAATGTCTCTTATGTACAAGAGTGCATTTTGTTTAACTTTAAAATGGAAGTGAGGCTAAGATCCTGTTCTGTTTACTAAACTAAGCTGAACTGAACTGTTCTGAACATTTGATTAAAGGAGGAAATTAAAAACTGAATTGAACTAAACTGAACTTAAGCTTAAGAAAACAGGTCCTAACAGATAGTAATCTTGAATTCTCACACTTTCACTATGTGATAGACAAGTTCTTACTCTTAATTAAGCCACAACTCTTTTTTTTTTTTTTTTTTTTTTTTTTTTTTTTTTTTTTTTTTTTTTGAATGGACAACTCTTTTTAGTTAGTTTGTTTAAATTTATTATTTGATTTGACAGAATAAGAAGAATCAGTACGGTGCTTACCTGACATGTTGACAAATGACAATTAACATCCTAAAGTACCAAATTACCAATTTGTCAATGATTTTGCTCCTATGAATTAAAAATGGAGTAAAAAATACTCGATGTCTTTAATCCAAAACAACAAATTTCAAAACTTCCCTCTCGTTTCAAATACTTATCACTTTTAATTTTAATTCATTTCTTAATTAACTTTGTCATGGAAAGGTATCAACTATTTTTCCCTTTAACCATCAAATCTAGATTTATCACTAGTCTCACTACGGAATACCCTTATAAAACTTCTTTAAATTATACTCCCTTCGTTTCAGAATGATGTTCTTGTTTCGTAAATCGATGCAACCTTTTACCCAAATTTGACCGTAAATATCTTTAACATCACACTAGCAAAAATTATAAAAGTTAGATATTAATAATCTACTCAAAAACGAATCAAACTAGATCTCACATGACTATATTTATTCTTATATATTAAGAGAAATTTAGAAAATTCTTTCTTTCTTAAAAAATCAAAGATTCCAAACAAAAACATTATTGTGGAACGGAGGGAGTACCATCTTTTGTTTTGTAAATACGTAAGTTACACAACCAAATAAGATCATTCGTCAAGTGGGGCTCACTATTAGGTTTCTTTTGTTTTCCACACTCCTTCAATTTTATAAAAATGCGATTAATAAATGTTCAATTAAGTTGAAGAATTAAAAAAAAAAAAGTAAATTTAAGTAAATATAAATTAAGTTATTACGAAGTAGTTATTACCCTAATAAAGTTCATCAAATAATAAGTCTAGCTATATAATATTTCAAGGAAAGATGGATGAGTAAAAAAGACCTAAGGACCTGGTCTCTCAGCTTAATTTTAGTTTAGTTCAGTTCAATTCAGTTCCAATCATTTCAGTTTAGTTTTTAATTTTCTTCCATAATAAACAATTCATTTCATCTCTATTCAGTTTAATTAAGCTCCAATCAATTCAATTCAGCTTAATTAAGTGAATCAGAACAGGTCTTAAGCTGTTTTACAATTTTAACCGATTAGATAAAAGATATTTGTACTTCCGTGTACTCCGTATATAGTAAAGATTGGTGTATGTATGCGACCGTGTGATTACATAAGCAATTCAAGAAAATCCAAACTATCGAGTATATAGTACAACAATTAAAAATACATAATTGAAGGAACATGCATGTAATTTTTTTTTTTTTGTCTTTTTAAATAAACATGCATGCATGTAACTTCTTCTTCTTCCCTTTTTTTTTTCCCCCCTTTTTTTTTTAACATGCATGCATGTAAATTAGGACCTATTTCATACGATTATTTTCAGTTCAGTTCAGCTCTAATAAATTCAGTTCAGTTTGGCTCTTAATTTCCTTCTCTTATAAAATATTCATTTCATTTGAGTTCAGTTCAATTCAGCTCTAATAAGTTCAGTTCAGTTTAGTTCAGTCAATGAGAACAGGCCCTTAGATCCTATTATGATCATCTTATATCTACTTATTTCATGAAAAATGAGTTCAATTAAGATTTTTTTTTTTAATTTTTTTTTTTTTGACATATCTTCATTTAAGAGTTAATTCAAGAAAAACATTCATATACAGAGTACATCATAGGGTGACTATAAATATGTTTTGAATTGTTATTTAAATTTATTTCATAACAAAAATAATTCATATGAATTCAAATATGTGAAAAGCAAATGAATAAAATGCATACGTGATTACATAGAGCGACTACGTTTTTTTTTTTTTCCTGACTTAATATGCCTTATTAATTTAGAACTTATACAAACACTTTAGGATGTGTTTTTAAAAAGTTAACTAGCCTTTGGCCCGTTCAATGAATGGGTTGTAGCTCATTATATTTTTCTTGAAATGTGTTGCTTATTTCAGTTATTTGTGTCGGTGATTTTCTATAATAATTTGCTCAATTTTCTTATTTATAATTTGCAAGTTAGGAATACATAAAGATTTTAACATTAAATAATTTGTTATTTTAACTTTTACATTAAACTAGGGATTCTTACGCGCGCGATGCGCGTAGATGGCTAGCCTTTTAAGGAAAATTATGATTGGCACGGTGGTGTTTATGTCTTATTCATATTTGCATATTAATTTTTAAGTACTTATTGATGAGACGAATTAAAGTTAAATAAGTCATCATATAATTATATATTTTCTAAATAATGGAGAGTCTATAAAATGCTTTAAATATTGAAATAAACACCAATAATTAATCAATTTTGGTGATTCAACAAACGTAAATGCTTTTGAATTCAATGGGCGTAAATATGTAAAAGAAGATTTTTTAGGGAAATAAATGTCCATGCACTATTCATAAGAGTTTTCTCCCACTTTTTATAAGATAGGGATAGGGATAGGGATAGGGATTTTAACTTTTACATTAAAAGGGGTATAGAGGAGTACAACTTTTTTTTATAGTGGAAATGGAACACTCCATTTTTTTTACTCAAATTTGCAAGTTAGGAATGCATAAAGGCTTTAGCATTCAATAACATTTTATTTTATCTTTTAGTTTAAAAGGGAGTATAAAGAGAAAATATTAAGAGATGTGTTATGTGGCATATGGGTGAATTATGATGACACGTATCATATAGGTGATTGTGGTTTGTCTTTTTAAATACTAAGGTATAGACTAAGTATAGATATAGATATAGATTTTCACTAACATGATGTTTTAAACTATAAGTCTATAACACTTATTAGTTTTATTTTTATTTTTTTATAACTCATCTTCTCCAAACTTATTCTTCATGAAAATAAGATGTTTCGAACTTGGACTAAAACTTACTGCATATTAAGATAAGTTGAATATAACACACCGAAAAGGCGAAAACGTAATGTATAAACTATAAATATACCCTTAGGATGTAAACCCATTTGAAAAGCAAAGCAAGGTCCTACATAAAATAATACAGACAAACCACAAAGGTTTGGCAATTTGACAATTAAGGTAGCAAGCTAGAAATTCAAAAGTCTAACAGTATTAGTTATTTATATATACTTGTATATTTAGATAATGTCCCTAAAGTGCACCCCAGCTCACCTCGTAGAGTATAAGGGACTGTGAGCCCTCAATTTGCCGCTAATCAAGCCCAACTTGGAACCCAACTCATCACACCTCACTCCCTTTTTCCAACTGCTTCTTATTCCATCATTATATTTACACCCTTTCAATCATTTATATTGTTGCATTACATTTGCTCTACTAAACATTGTCCATTTCTTTTTTCCTATAGATATAAAACCCACAACACTCCCACATACAAATTAAATTAAATCACTTCTAGCTCTTCTGAATTGGTAGTCGGAAATATCAGTCGCTAAAAACCCGAGTTTTTAAAAATGATACAAGGGTGTTTTAGTAATCCGGGGAGTCCGGTGTCAAATAGAAGCAAAAATGTACAGGCAGCAACAACATCATCGTCTTCTAAAGAGTCTCTTGTCACTTGTATATATCAAACGAGGTTAATTGACTCACTTATTTTTCTTACACTCACTTGGTCAAGAACACCCTACTCACATTCCCTTACTATCCATGCTCCTGATTTGTTTTCAATTACAATTTCCCTCCAACCATCTACCTTCTCTATTTTCCGGACCCGGCCCGGGTCCAAATCCATTCAATTGAACCAAACCCATGATAATCAAAATCAAAATGAGAGTCAACCCAAGATTAAGTTATACTATGACTTTACTCGAGCCGAGTTCGCTCAGCCGAACTCGGCCGAGCCAGAGTCAAGATATTACTTAGCATTTGTACGAAATGGCCGGGTTGAGTTCCTCCTGGGTGATCTCCAGGAGGACTTAACCCGGAGAGTTGGACTCAGCCGAGTTGACAACAACTCGGCCGAGTCCACTCTCTTGTCGAGGAGGGAGCACATTTTCGGGCGTAGAATCTACGCAACGAGGTCCGAGTTCTTGGGTTCGACTCGTTCGATCGAGATCGAATGTTCGGGAGGAACACTAAAGGTGAAGTTCGATGGAGAGTTGAAAGTGAACGTAAAAAGATTAGCATGGAAGTTTAGAGGGAATGAGAGAATGATGATTGATGGAATTGCGGTGGAATTTTATTGGGATGTGTTAAATTGGGTTAATAATAACAATATTCATAATAATGGTGGGAATTTAATGAGTGCTCAGAAAAATGGGGTGTTTGTTTTTCAAGTGGGTGAAGGTGGGGTTTGGCCGGAAATGGTGGGGCCAGAGAAGAGGTTGATGAGGAAGAATTCACCCGCGCCGGGGACAGCATTGTCCCCGGCCGGGTCGTGTTCGAGTGTGTTGCAATGGGCGGAGGAGAGTAGTGATTGTGGGAGGAGTTCTTCCGGTTCGTCTTCGACAACGCGGTCGAGTGGTAGTTTTGGTGGTGGTGGTGGTGGTAATGGTGGTTATTCTTTAGTTTTGTATGCATGGAGGAGAGATTAATTTTTATTTTTTCATCTAAATTTTTCAAAAGATTTATTTTTTTTAAAAAAAAATATCTTTGGGAGGGAATTCTCAAATTTTACTAAATTGGTAGTAAGATTTGTGGTGAAAATTTCTCAAAGAGTATTGTGTACAGTTTTTTGTTGTTTAGGAATTAATTTAGACTTTATTTTGAAGAATTTGCTTAATGTTTTATTGGCATTCTTCTAATTGTTCTACACAAAAGTTGAAATGTGGTAGTAAAATTCCTTGTACAAATAAAAAAGGATTAATGATTTTACTACATATGTTGAATTCAATAAGGATCTATTCTTTTCAGCTTATTTTCAATTCTGTTTAGTTTAGTTTTTAATTTCTTGTCTTATAAAATATTCAGTTCAGCTCAGCTCAGCTCAGTAAATGAGAACAGATCATAAGTTGTTTTTCTTTTCTCATTGTTTAACTGAACTTGTTACATTGCTTTAATTAAAGTTTCGATTTCAGATTTTGGATCAATGCAACGCCATAGTTGTATACTTCTACAATGTCTTTAATCAAATTTGATAAACAAACATGGGTTCATTAAACCAGTTGCTTGCTTGCTTAAGAGGATTTTGCAACTTTTTGTTCAAGGTATTGCGTTGCCTTCAAGAAGAAGACACAACGAAGTTCTTACTACAAAACAATAAGTACTCTGTAAATAAAGTCATACAGAACAGTACTCCGTAGTACGTTAGTGATGGACCATATTTACCGTACAGTAAATGCTGTGAATACTACACTAATTTTCAAATTTGTTTAGAGGAAATATTTGGTTTTCTACAAGACAAAATCATACTACATGGATCACTTTTGTCTTGTCTTTTGATTTTATCTACTCATTATTTTCCAAAGTGGTTTTAATAGGAAAAAAAAAAGTTATTTGATGATTAACCTTACAAACTTTCATCATTTTGAATATTCTCATTACCAATAACAATTAATATGTTAAATAGTTTTATATCAGATTAATATAGCCTATATTTCCACCGATTAGATTACAATAATATAAGTATGTGATCAACCGTGGTAAAATACATTAGTATTTTCGAACGATATTAACTGAAAGAAAGGAATAAACGACACAGTGTGTATATGAATAAACTTAACTAGCTAACTAGTTCCCCATTTAACACCACGTGAATTGATAATGTCAGTATGTCACTCGTACATAACAAATCTAACAACTTGGGTTTAGTTAGAAACTAATGGTTAGACTATGTTCGTTTCACCAAATCTAATGTACGTTATTTGCAAAATTCAAGTAGACAATAGAAAAATTGAATTATATTCAAATAAATCCAAAAAAATGTTCATATAAAAACAGGGGAAAATGGACCCACCGAATATAGAAAACACAAGAGCCACAAAATGATTAGTAGTTGAATGCTCCATAACAGAGGTGCAGCCGCGCATGGATGATGCAACCTTTTTCCTGCCTTGGATTCTCAAGCAACAACCATCAATTTTTATTCCCACCCAAAAATAAAAAATAAAAAATAAAAAATAAAAAAATAAAAATATATTAAAAAAATTCTATTTTTATACTCTCATATTCAAAGACTTTCTTTAATTTGTCCTTTTATTCTATTTAATTTTTATTAATTAAATATTGGGAGGGTGAGCTTGTAGTCTTTTTCAAATAGACAGTTGGATGAGGAAAAAGATCCAAATAGTAAAAGCTACAAACAGCCTTTTTTTTTTGTTTGCATAATAATCCGGATTTTATGGGACCATAAAGCAACTAATTATCTCACTAATGCTTGGTTGTTAGCCTATTATTACTAGGCTACTAAACAAGTTATAATGTTGCTTTCATGATAAATTTTCTACTCATTACTTGGACTTGGAAATTTTTGTTAGGAATGTCTAATCGGGTGATTTGGTGGGTATTGTTTCACATCGGATTCAATCATGGCCGTGATAGACATATGTTAAGTAGGTAATGGGACGAGTATGAGGATTAAAAAAAAAAAAAAAAAGTATTTCTTGGCCAAGGCCGTCCTAAAGATTATCCACTTGTTATTTTTGATCGTCAGGATCAAATCTTTACTCTCACATAAAATACCTTTGGTCCCATCACTTTTGTCTCTTATCAACTTCATTCAACTAAAGTTTATAATAACTCTTCCTCTTTTAGGAGGATCGTTTCTCCCTCGAAAGAAAGGGTTTTTCTTTTTCTTTAGGAGGATTTTCTCTTTCGATTGAAAGAAAAGGTTGGGCTTTTTTGTTTGATGGATTGCCGTAGAGTTGTTTCATGGGTATAGATTTGTGCGGAGTCGAAAAAGAGATTATTCTTTTGATTACAACCAGAATCAAGCGAAATAAACTCCCTCGTCGAAGAATGCTGTAAATCACAGCGATGTAGAAAAGGGTATAAAGAATGTACAATCTGCAATCGTAGCTTTGCTAAAAGGGTTTTTTATCTGATTCAATTGTCACATAAGTTTTTGATATAAATCTCTTTGTAGATGGCATATGACCTCTTATTTATGAATCAATCTTTGTTCCAAAAAATAAAAAAAAATAAAAAATAACAGAAATAAAATGTATAAGAGCTATCTTTTAGAAACAAAGGGAGTATAATTAAGAGCTATCTTTTAGAAACAAAGGAAGTATGATTGTGAGATTGTACTCGATTTTTATCCACCTGCCTAGAGATTTTTGTGATGTATTTGAGAGGATTAAAGTTGTGTGCTTGGATAATTTCAAACATCTTCTCTAAGCTAGTAAGCTGTGTGAATGGCATATTAATATTTTCTTTTTTTTTTTTCTCTTTTTACTTACCAAGTAGCACAGGGATTGCTTAGGCACAGTTTCACATCTCTTGCCACGCCATGCACAGTGACTCAGAAAGGTATTACAGTTGCTAACATAAAGCACATGACAGTCGAACACAAACAATACACTGCATCTGAACTTTCCAGCTTCCAGTAAAATTAATTTACATTATGATTCTATACATCAAACCAGTAGATCCATGGACAATATATGTGGTATAAATTTCTAACTGCCTACACATTTGGTACATCATCTGCAGCAACTGTATGAAACAAAAGGCACAAACCCACAAGTTTCCAACCATAACTTGGCCATCGCCTTATACACAAACTAGAGCCAGGATAGACAAATAATACAGAGCACTGACTTCAGACGGCGCCTTTTATACAGGTTTTACTACATGTGAAGCAAAACAAATGCAGCATCATTGATGCTTGTTCTATGGAAAAGTATATACTTAAGGAAGCTTCACACAGTGATAAATTTTCAAACAGTTTACTGGGGGAAGAGTTGCAAGCACAGCTTCATAGTTAATGTCGCCGTATGCAGTAGAAACATATCTGATAGTTGAGAATAGTCCCTGCAGTGGTGTTCGGTAAAGAGCTGATTAGGGTAAGTAGAGCAGATTTTAAATGTCAATCCACTATTTAAAAGTGCTCGGTAAAGTGTAAATTGGAATATAAGATTGAGATGAATCTACTCGTTTGAAACATGCTAATAAGAGGAGCATATGTAGGACAGACGATTAGACATGCTTTAAAATTAAACTATCCCTAATTGGACCTAAATGGTGTAACTGTATATGAGCTACTATTAATTTCAAATAAGCACTCAACAAATAGGATAAGTATAGGATAAAAAGGCTAGCTCAATTCTTGTGTATTGCTCTATCCATTTAGAATAAGAAATTAAGCAGCAAAAGGTTGTGTTGATCAAAACGCTCATCAAGTATGTCATAGAATTGTGAACTAGTACAGTACACTCAATTCATATATCACAATAGTGGCAATCTATAACAGTACGCTCATTAATGTTGTATTTTGAATTGAGTGATATTGACACAACATTAATATATCACAATAGTGGCAATCTATAACAAACTTAGCCAAGTCACAAGACTCACAACACACCAAGGTGCTTTGGCTACAGTGGATCCTGTTCGAACAAGCATTGACATATGTAATTCTGCCGTCTTTTTACAGTGGTTTGCCGCTACCCAAAAAGACCCTTCCCCAAAAACTTGCATACAATACACAATCTAACAACATGAATTCTCCATATGAATCCCTATGACCAAGCTTTTTTTTTTTTTTTTTTTTTTGTCACATCCTGTTTCAAATTTTGATGGTTTTGTAACATCCAGTAATGCACAGTAATTGTTATATCGTATAAAAATAGAGCAAAGCGCTATGTGAATGAATAATTAATCAAGCAGATTACCTAGAGTCTACAGACTCACCACATAAGTACCTGATAGGATATCTCCCAATTTGTAAGTTTATTACTACTTCATATTGCTTAAATATGGCTATCACTTGAGAATTATTTGCTCAATCCAAAGGTCTTCTGAAACCAGGAGTGAATATCTGCCCAACTGCTTCAAGTGCAGAAACATTCCATCTTTCCACATGTCTGGCAATCTGTTCAGTTAAAAGAAATATTTAAGTTATCCGAATACGTTGCTCCTGAGATGACGTAGTAAAAAAAGATCTATATACTCACTTTATATTCATCATTTAAATCATAGGTTGTACTTCCTTCAATGGCAATCAGAGGCCTCCATGGAAGCTTTAAGTAGGTCCTTCAGAAATACAAAGTGAAAGTTTTACGATAAGACTTTTTTTGTATTGATCACTATTATTAAAACAGTTAACATAACTTCCACAATAATAATAAGGAAACATAAACCCAATGGAAAATATAAGTACTCAAAACACAAAAACGTAAAATACATGAAACAACTATATGCTTCTGCAGAATTGATGCTAAAATCGTCATCAGATTATATTCATCCACCTATAGTATAAGATACATTAAATATACAAAAGCTTTAGACAAAAGAACAATCAGTTGACAGGCTACCTAGCGATTTTCATGGCTGATCAATTCACATAATTATTGCCAATCCACAAAAAATGAACAGCATATCTTTGAACAAAGTGACCAACAATAAGCTACATGAAGATCACTACTACCCTAATGCCTCTAACGAGTCTCCTGACCTTGGCAGGTACGGGAGATGAAATACAAGCACTTGCCCCTACAACAGAGAAGTAGTTTTCAATTAACCCAAATTAATGTAATGTCTGTCAGCTTCTATAAACTAAACAAGAAGTAAACAGCCTAATTAATAAGATATCTTCAAAGTTGAACTAATAGGTGAGCCTGTCCAGACTGAGAGATGAGAAAATGGGACTACGAACATGGATTACAACTTTACATGTATGATTTAGCACTCCACTAAAATCAATATTCAGATACTGCACTAACTCTTGATCTACCACAGCCTAAGTAAATTCCATAGATTGCCAAGCAACAGTCCATTAATCTATTTATGTTTGGAAACCTCTTATAGGACCATAAATGCATAGACCGAAGAACGAACTAGAGTAAATTACATAATGAACATACCAACAATTCTGATATCATTTACAGGACAAGCAAATATTGTTATGAGAGGAGAATGGCAAAAGAATAAGTCCCCAAGGAAATGTAGCATCTTGCATTGTTACATTGGTGGCATGTAATACATAGAAGAGTAATAAAAGCAGCAGGACAAGAAAGTGATCGGTAACTGTGACGCTAAGTCACAGACTCACAGTAACTAGGAAAATCATAAGCTTAAAAAAATGAACTAAGCACCTTAAGCTCCAATTTGCCAATACAAAATCTCTATCAGCATCAATGCCCTGTGTAGAAAGAGCTACCAGAATCATTATCAACTCAGCAATGGAGGATAGGATTATACTTGTAACATACATGTCACTATGTCAGTCAAAAACAGATGAATGAAACTCAAATAAAAGGAAAGAAATCAGGTCAATGCAATGATTTTCAATGTTACAATCACAAGGCTAATAGTTAAATATTGGGTACCGCTGAAACCCCAAGTTGGTGTAACAAATTTCCCAACAGGGCATATGAATCACATAAAAGGTGTTAGTAGTACTCACATTGAAGAAAGGAAATTAAAAAGGGAAAAATTAAACAATCTGATACCAAGGAGCAGAATCCTTTTACACCCTTCCCAATCCTAAAGCCCCCAAACCCATAGCCTCTATGTGGAGATTGAAATCAGCTACTGGTTGACTTTGCACATTATTAGAACAAGGCCTTCACGAGTTTTAATTCATGAGTGAAGATGGTTCAGATATTCCATCACAGGAACGAAATGACATGTGGTATAACATTAAACAAGTAGTGACTTATTGCTTTTATTAACTGGTGGCTACCAAACTATCTTATGAGCTGCAAAGCATCGGGGTATTTATATGTTTTTAAGTGTATTTATGAAATATATAATCCCTTGAAGAAAACCAACTGTATGAGATTCATTGTTGAAGGTGAGAGTAGCGTGACAAAGGAAATCAGTCAAAAGAATGAGCACTTGAAAATGAACCCAGCACCCTTTTAATTGGCATTTGACATGAGGCAGAAAGGCTTTAATGGAATGTCAATAGAAAAAAGTCTGTCTACAATTTGTAAAGATGGAGTGCCAGATTGGGGAAGGTCTTTTTTATTTACATGTAAAGACCAGTTTGCAAGAAGAGGTGCAACCAAAAAAGAGAAAACTACCAATGCCACAAAATTTACAACTTTAAAGAACAAAAAAGGAATTAAATACCTTCTCGATACTTTTGAGCACAATAGAGGGTTGCTCAAAAAAAGGTACGAGCAATTGCAAGTTCCGTGAATACAAATCTCTGCCTGCTTAACCGAAAACAAATAACCAGTTTATTCTAGTAACTTGAGGGTGCAATAGGCTCACATTAAAACATACATTAATCCCCTGACCCAGGAAAATAGAGGAAGAAAAGGAAATGTGTAAACAATCAACACCCAATTTACAATGCAAGCAATATACAATCTGATATGTTAATATAAGTTCATTCATCTATTCCATTTCCAAGTCTAGTTAACACAGCTGAACAAGGGTCTGAGAGATATAGGATATGTCTAAACCCCCTAACCTGTCCAACCCCCCAAGATAGAAACCTGCTAGAGGCATTAAGAATGAATCGAATTGAGACCCTTTCATCAAAACCTCCAACTACACATTTGGTTTATACAAGAAGGAAAATAAGTTATAAATAATTCATAGCAAAAGTCAAACACAACTGCAAGAAAAACATCAAGCATTCATTCATCTGTTAGCAGAGGCTGTAAAGACGTAAAGTCCATTATTTACCACTGAATTTAATGGTTGGATCCTCAAAAAGACAATCCTCGATATAAATTGAAGAGGTAAAAATCCCTGCATCCACCAAACAATATTATCAGCTCTCAAATAGTCAAGTGTGCTTGTCGGTGTGTGTCTTAAGAAATCATATCATAATTATCAATCAAAAGTCCAAGAACAACACCAAGCAATTGCAGGCAGCTGCATTCAAAAGGAGAATGAAATTATTAGCACACGAGTCATCAATATGAACAGATACAACAAGTTTCACTCATAAGCATATGAATGATCACACATACGACGATTACAGGAGATTCAAGGATAACTACGGGCCTCATCCTGAGCACGAACGATATCAAGATACGTACAATCTGCTCAACAATTATTGCACAATAATTTCTTCCTTGTAAACCAGCAGAATATTAACCATGCTTTCAAGAGTCAAATAACAATATAACATCATCCATAAGTCCATAACTACTAGCAAAACTTCTGTACCCCACATTCTGTTTACAAGAAACAGTTGACTTTATGTGTTCAATATAATTCAGCCAATACAAATAAAGAGTTTCAATGAATCAAAATCACAGAGAATGAGAGAAAGCACTATAAATGCACAAAAAGCAAGGGAAAATTCACCTGTAACAAAATATGCATTATCATAATCTGACTTGAGAATACCCATAACATCATCCACCCCAGAAATTAATAAATCCTCTTCCCCTTTAGCTACCACCACATCGGTTCTACAAACATAAAATGCTCAATTAACTTATCATTAGAAGAAGAAAAAAAATGCAAAACCCTTGATTCGCAAAGTCTATGAAATTATAAAAAAGGGGAAATTTGGGCAACCTGTTATTATTGAAGGAAGAGAAAAGCCTGAGAAATTCAGTGACTCCATTAACGGCAAATTTAAGGAACTGGGGTGTTTGTTTCTTTGAATTGCGGTCAGTTGATGGGTTTGAATTGCAGAAAATTCTGGTATTGGTGATCTGCAAAAATGGAAAATGAAAGAGCAATTGAAAATAAAAGGGAAAGATTAGAAATTTTAATTTGATAACAGAGGGTTTGATTTTGGATGAAAATATGAAATGAATTTACTTTGGACAGTCTGGAGGAGTAGGATGTTGGAATAACGCCGGTGGAGCAACAAATTCCCGCCATGTAATTTTATTGATTGGGTTAAATGGCTTCCCAACTTTCGATTATTTGTTTTGGCTAGATTTGGTCATTTATGTCCAATTACTTCTGGCTACACCCTCTACAAAACGAGGTTGGTTTTTTTTTTTTTTGAATGGTGACGTTTTTTTTTTTTTTTTTTTTGGGTGCACACGAGGGCTAGGCCCCGAGTTGAATGGTGACTTATAATTTTGATTAGTCGAACATGTTATAGATTAGATTATTTATTACGTCTTAACACACCTCTCATTAGAGATATCAAAGATATACTCCGTAGTTGGTAATTTTGGTATCAATGTTATTATCATATCTTGTTATCTTTAATTTAGTCACAGAGTCTTATATGTGGCTGGCCACACCGTGTGGCAGGGGTTACCTTATTAGTGTAATAGGGGTTACTTGATCAGTGTTAAAGGGGTTACTTTATCAGTGCTATAGGGTTACTCAGTTAGTGTTATAGGGGTTACTCAATTAGTATTACAGGGGTTACTTGGTCATTTTTATATGGGTTACTTTGTTATTTTATAAGTGGTCACACGGTGTGGCTAGCCACACACAAGACGGGCTGTAATTTAGTACATTATGTTGTGATATATCGTTATAAAATTGTTGATATTAGCTGTTGTAATCTTCAATATCATCTTTCATTATAGGCTAAGTGAATTGATCTTTGTATATTCTTGTGTTTGTTTATCGTATACATAATACATAAGCCTTATATTCTTATTACAATTAGTTTCATCAATCTCCATCTTTTAGTTACCTTGTATTATCACATACTTCTTGTGTGGATTATTTTCACTTACTTATGTAGATTAGTTAGAGTTTGAATCCTATCATATCACAAATTCCCCCTACCTTGTATTATAAAAGGAGGGTCACCATTTTCAATTTTCCATTGACCATCACTCTAGTCAACTTTAACTTTTAGAGACGAAAGGAGTATAACTAATTAACCATGACCGATCACCCCACCACCACCCAACCTCTCAAGTTCATTACGGGCTCTGACTCATACGGTTGCGCCCTCAAAGACGCTCTCGTCTCCCACCTCCGATCCCTCAACATCGAAGTCGAGGACCTCGGAGTGGGCCCATACTACACCATGGGTAAAAACATAGGCCAGCGAGTGGCCGCGGGAGGTGACACCACTCGCGGCCTTGTCGCTTGTGGAACAGGCGTAGGCGTCCAAATATTCGCCAACAAAGTCCCTGGAGTTTACGCCGCCACTTGTCTCACTACCGACGAGGCCAAGAACACCCGGTCCATCAACAATGCCAACGTCCTCGCCGTATCCGGCATGTCAACTCCACCCGAAACCGGCATCGAAATTCTTAACACCTTCATCAACACCCCCTTTAAGTCTCCCTGCCCTGCCTCCAACAACAAGGAATGGGACCCTGAAGTGGAAGACTTCCTTACCAAGTCTCTCCCAGAGATGGCTAACATCGGAAAATCGGAACCCGAGTTTGAAAGGGAGTGCGCCATTTGCAGCCTAGCAAAGAACAGAGAGTTTGTTCCTGTGGAGAAAATTTCTGGAGGGAAAATGAAGATAGTAAGGGAAAGTCCAACATCGGCTATTATTCGATTCGAGGCCGGGAGTGTAGCGCCTGCTCATCATCATAGCTTTGGGCATGACTTGTATGTTATAAAAGGGTGGAAAATAGTGTGGAATTTGAGTAAAAATGAGAAGTATGATCTGAGTGATGGAGATTATTTGTATACACCTGCTGGAGATGTTCATAGAGTTAAGTATTTGGAAGATACCGAGTTTTTTCTTAAGTGGGATGGTCCTTGGGATATTGTTTTGGATGAAGATCTTGAATCTGCTAAGGCTGCTATTGCTAATCAAGATTTCTGAAGGCAAAATTGAAGAAAATATTGACATTGCATTCCCATCTTCTGATTCTAATTTATATCATCTTATGGTTTTTGTTGATAAATAAAAATGTATGGTTGATGAAATTATTGTTAAGTGTCTATATTCTCGGTGTTTTTATGTGGCTGTCTTAACATTGTGTAAGTGATGGTGATTGTGCTACATACAATATAGTCTCTGTGTCTCTGAATGATTCAAATATCGATCCATGAACTTCGATCAATCAATTTAATTTCTGAAAATTCTTGAACATTATCTGTACATGTAAAATCTATGACATAAAATGATGTAACTATATCTACTGTAAGTACAATATGTATACTAGTATGCTAAGACATACCTAGCTAGCAGCAAATGTGCTAGATTCATCTGTAACAAGTAGAACTTATTTCCTGTTCAGGATTATAAACGTATATACCAAACAATTACAGGTTCTGAACTCGAAATATCACATTAGCCTGAAATCAAAGCTGAAAGGAGAGAAGCAAAAGCGTCATAGTCTGAAGTACTGATGTTGAATTTGACATAATCTGCTTTGCTGATAAATGCCAAGTCTCCTAGCTCCCGGAGGTTGAATCGCAGCATGATGTGTTTGGGTGGGTCAGTAACAAGGCATAGAAGAAGCCCTTTTGCTATGAATAATGCCTTCTTTAAAGACTCATGATGATGCATTTGGAACCAAGCACAATGCATCGTATCTGGTAACATTCCCCTAATTCCATTAGTCTGCAATCAAAAACCCCCAACAAATAAGTACTGAAATTCTTTTCTTGGCTTATGTAGTATAATTGGAATCGACTATTAGCTGCTTTAGTGTACCTCTTCGTACAACTTCCAAGTTGTCTCTCCAATATTGGCGATCATAGTCTTGTCCGATACATTCATTAAGACTGGTACATGTGAATAAAAGAAAGAAAGAAACAAGTTAAGAGATATATTTGGCATATACTTAACTACTGAGTACATACCGAAGTAGTGATGACAAAAGATAGAAGATAAGAAGCGAGCCCGGACCTAGTCTAGCAGTTGACACATATTCTTCAATCATCTCCCTGAAGTGATCACTTAGTATGACAGCCTCACAGGCGAAAGTAATGTTGGGAAATTTCTCGAAGCTACCATCCATTTCTAGTAATTCCACTGCAAACTCTCTAGGAGAAGCATTTCCTGAAATTAATCATCAAAAGTTTAACACTCCTAAATTTCCTTCTGTCATGAAATCATGCTACAGATGTTACATCTCGAATTTGCAGATAGAAAACCAAACATTATTTATAACAAGTACTTAAAAGTTAACATTTGTTTTGATACAGAACATGAGCAAATGTCACAAAAACCTTTTCATAATACACATTTGGAATTGAACAAAAATTTGTAGGGAATTAGGGAAACACCATTTCATAATACACATTTGGCAAATAAATGCCAATCTACCCCGATTAAAACTCATTAGAAGCACTTTAAAACCTTAAACTTGATGTTTGTTATTCAATCCCCAAAATATTAACAGGTAATTGCAAGATTAGTTTGGGAAATTTATCATACAAATAAGGTGAAATTTTCTGACTCAATACCATAAATGATTCATAAAACATTCCAATGTTGTCCAAATTGAAAACCCTAATACCAAACCTAAATTATTCCCAAATTAAAACCCTAAGTTCAAATTGAAAAGTGAAAATTATAACTGCTAATTATTGTATTAAATTAAACTTTTCAGAATTACCTTCACAGTAAAATAGTAAACAATGTAGTTTCCAGGTAATTTAAGAACCCTTTGTTTCTCATAATAATCAGACTTTAAATCAATGAACAATAACATTAATTTCATACATTTCCCACCAAAAAACATACATTAAAATGTTACAGAAATTATAATAAAAACAGGACAATCAAATTAACAAGAAATACTTACCAAACATGAAATTGAGTTGAGAAGAGCCAAGAAGATGAGAAACGGTGACAACATCATTATCAGAAGCATCAACAAGATTATCGAGAACATAATTCAAGTTAATCATCTTGTTGATCATAGCATTTTTGAACTCAAAGTTGATCAAACCAGAGGACATCAACCAAAGTTGT
Source organism: Chenopodium album (assembly GCF_948465745.1). Taxonomy (NCBI): domain Eukaryota; kingdom Viridiplantae; phylum Streptophyta; class Magnoliopsida; order Caryophyllales; family Amaranthaceae; genus Chenopodium; species Chenopodium album. Next base: position 9,594,652 of record NC_137855.1, read on the forward strand.
CCTGCAACCTCAATTTCCGTGTTCCGAACCGTGATCTCCAACCCAATCTCTTTAACTTCGATCAACCCCACACCAGTTGGATTAAAACTGGCATCGGTTAGAGATTTCAATGCCTGCTTCAGTTTAATTGCTGGGTTTACTTCGAAACGAAAACTCGAAAGTGGCGTTTCTTGGAAAGTGTCAATTTGATCATCTTCTGTAGGTTCTTGAATTGGGTTTTTGACAATTACATTCATGGCGGGAAGAGTGAAGACGGAGGAAAGAGATGAACAGAATTTCAAAGGTTTCTGATTTTTGTAATTACTGTAACTCTAGTTAAACTTTCTGGTTATGGTGATCTGCAAAAATGGGAAATTAAAGAGCAGAAATTGTTTTGATTATAAAAAATAATAAAGGGTTTGAATTAGGATGAAATGAAATTACTTTGGATAGTGTTGAGTATGTAGGATGTTGCAACAGATTCCCGCCATGTATTTGTACAGATTGTGTTTAAATGACTTCCCAACTTTTGATTACTACTAGAGGTCTAGAGTTGTGTTTCGACCTTTGACCCATTTTTTACTTTTCGTTGACTTTAGGGGTTCAAGCCAAATCCGCGGAGGACTTTAGAGTCAATAAAGCCTAATATTGAAAATTGCGATTTTAAAAACTAAAAAAAGGCCAACATGACCGCTTCCCAAGCATATTTGTCGACGTTGTCCAAATCTTTGATAAATTGGATGTATGAAGGCGAGCAATGTTGCCCTGATCCTTGCGGAACAATGAGACAAGATACAATCTATAGGCAAATAGCCTTGATTCTCGTCTCATCTTATCTGTTAGAATCGATGCAAATGGTTTTCAAGGTGTATAGTTTGAGGCAATTGGGTATTTAAAATTGTATCATAGCAATTCGTGTGTATATGAAGGCTATTAGCTTAATTGGTAAAGCAACCAATTTTAAAGCATATTTGACAAGAAGATATTTTGCATTTTTTATTAAAAAAAAAAAATAACAAAGGAAGACATTATCAGAGTATAGTTTGTTTCGTGATAAAACAATGTCTCAAGCAAAAAAGCAATAGAATGTTTTATGAAATATGTAAAACTATAAAGGATGGGTGAAAAAGAGAGTTAGGGTGAAGAAAAGGAATCAAATTTAAAATAGACTAATTAAAATTATGCAAAACAGTAAAAGATGATCGATTTAGTAGTCGAAGGAGAGGGAAAGCAATATGTTAAGCAAGTAGATGAGAGTGATGCAGGAGGCTGAGAACAATTTTAAGAGTATTTTATAATTTAACATATTTTAAGAATTGCACAAAAACAATCAGATACGATGAGTAGTCTGTCTCTCTGATAATAATGATTCAATATATCGACCATGAACTTCAATCAATTTAAATTCCGTAAATTCTTGAACATTATCTGTACATGTAAAATCATTTACATAAAATGATGTAGCTGCATCAAATGTACGTACAATATGTATACCAGTATGCTATGGACAGACCTAGCAGCAAATGTGCTACATTCATCTGTAACATTATATTTTGTAACAAGCACAAGCCATTTTCTGTTCAGGATTATAAACGTATATTCTAAACAATTTCAGGTTCTGAACTCAAAATATCACATTAGGGAACCGAAGCTATAACGCTAGATGTTAAAGTGTAATAGTCTGAATCAGTGGCGTTGAAAGCAATATATCCTGGTTTGCTGATAAATGCCAAGTCTCCTAGCTCTCGCAGGTTGAATCGCAGCATGATATGTTCAGGTGGGTCAGTAACAAGGCATAGAAGAAGCCCTGTTGCTATGAACAACGCCTTCTTTAAAGACTCAAGGTGATGCATTTGGAACCAAGCACAATGATGAGTATGTGGTGGCATTCCCCTAATTCCATTAACCTGCAATCAAAAGCCCCCAACAAAATAAGTACTGAAATTCCTTTCTTGGCTTATGTAGATATAATTGAGATCGACTATCAGCTGTTTGAGTGTACCTCTTCGTAGATGTTCCAAAGTGACGTTCCTATACAGACTGTCAAAATCTTTTCTGATATTTCCATTGAAACTGGTACATGCGAATAAAAGAAAGAAAGAAACAAGTGAAGAGATCCGGCATATACTTAAATACTGAGTACTGAAGTAGTGATGACAAAAGATAGAAGATGAGAAGCTAGATCGGACCTCTTTTAGTACTTGACTCATATACTTGAATCATCTCCCTGAAGTGCTCACGTAGTATGACAGCCTCACAGGCGAATGTAATGTTGGGAAATTTCTCGAAGCTAGCATCCATTTCGAGTAATTCCACAGCAAACTCTCTAGGAGAAGCATTTCCTGAAATAATCATCAAAAGTTTTAACACACTTAATTTCCTTCTGTTATGAAATCAGGCTGCAAATGTGAAATATCAAACTTGCAGATAGAATACAAGATTGCTATTTATAACAAGTACTTAACATTCGATTTCTCTGATGCAGAACATGAACAAATGTCAGGAAAACCTGTACGGCAAATGATTAACCAAACTCCGTTGAGCTAATGAAATACTCCGTATCAATATTCGCGTAATTCTGATTTTTTTTCATATTTCAATCACAAGTTTGATGTCAAACAACCTTGTATTACTTGGAGTCCATCACAAACTTCAATCGAAATTTAAGGAAAAATTGTAGGGAACACCTTTCATAACACACATTTGCAAATAAATGCCTTATACAAACTAGTTTTTTGGTCGCATTACCTTAGAAAAAAGGATTTTGTAAACATTTCTGTTTGTAGGCATCTCCAACAATTTACTCCAAATTAACTATTTTAAGTACTTTAAGAACCTTAAATTTATTCTTGTTTGTTAATTAATCCCCAAAAATACCCTAATTTGAAATTGGTGCGTAATTGCAAGATTAGTTTGGGGAAATTTTCTTACAACTAAGGTGAAATTTTCTAACTCGAAACCATAAATGATTCATAAAACACTACAATGTTGTTCATGTACACCCAAATTGAGAACCCTAATATCAAAGCTGTATAAATTATCCCCAAATCAAAATCCTAAGTTCAAATTGACATGAAAAGTGAAATGTTTTGTATTAATTACATGTAATTAGGTTTTAAACTAGGAAAATTAGATCTGCAAATAATTATTAAATTCTTCATTACCGAGAAAAGAAAAGAAAATTAAATATGTCAGAACAACATGTAGTGTGATTTTCACTGATAACTTCTACTCTTCACGATAAATTGTACAACCTTTTGTTTCTCATAATAATCAGACTTTAATTTAAAAAACAATAACATTAATTTCATACATTTCCCACCAAAATATATGCATTTAAATGTTACAGAAATTATATAAAAAAAATAAATAAATAAAATACAGGACAATCAAATCTACAAGAAATACTTACCAAACTTGAAATTGAGTTGAGAAGAGCCAAGAACATGAAAAAGGGTGACAGTATCATTATCAGAAGCATCAACAAGATTCTCGAGGATACACTTCAAGTTAATCATCTTGTTGATCATAGCATTTTTTAACTCAAAGTTGATCAAACCAGAGGACTTCAACCAAAGTTGTCCTGCAACCTCCATTTCCGTGTTCCGAACCGTGATCTCCAAACCAATCTCTTTAACTTCGATCAACCCCAACCCATTTGGATTAAAACTGGCATCGGTTAGAGATTCCAGTGCTTGCTTCAGTATAGTTGCTGGGTTCACTTCGAAACGAAAACTCGAAGTTGGCGGTTCTTGGAAAGTGTCAATTTGATCATCTTTTGTAGTTTCTTGAATTGGGGTTTCGGGTTCTTTAGAAGATTGAATTGGGTTTTCGACATTGGCTGTTTCGAGATCTTCAATGATGGCGGAGAGTGAATGCAGAGGACTTGAAGATCTTCGAGAGATTAAATGATCTTTTTTTTCTAAATTCATGGCGGGAAGAGTGAAGACAGAGGATAGAGATCAACAGAATTTCAAAGGTTTCTGATTTTAGTTGTTACTGTTACTTTAGTTAAATTTTCTGGTATATTGATGATTCTGCAACAATGGGAAATTAAAGATTTGAATTTTTTTTTTTTGAAAATTAGAAATTAGAAATGTTTTTTTGTATTTAATCAAGGGTTTGAATTCTAATGAATAGAAATTTGTAGATAGTCTTGAGTAGTATGATGTTTAGATAACATATTCCCGCCATGTACTTCTTAGATTGTGTTTAAATGACTTTCCAATTTTTTTTTTGAAAGTTGACTTTCCAACTTTTAATTACAACTAGAGTTGTGTTTTGACCTTTGACCCATTTTTAATTTTCGTTGACTTTAGGAGTTCAAGCCCAATTGACATTACACTTTAGAGTCAATGAAGCTCAATATGGGAATAATACCATAGAATAGATGGAGCCGAGCTAGAAAGACGAGTATTCAATAAGATTTCAAAAGAAAAAAGCAAGCAGTAGAAAATAATTTCGATGCCTAATCACCATCTTAAGTTTTTAATTAAGCAATTTGAGACAATAAAATAATCAAGGACATCGAATAAAAAGAAAATCAACATGACACTTTACATTTTCCTTAGGCTTTACAATTCTTAATTCTTTAGCATTCTAAGCTTACCAAGTTAGCAACCTAGATTAGTTTAACAATAGAGATAGCATTAGTACGATATTGATCATCAAATCTTGAAAGAATTTTGTCTGATTCGGGATAATTCAAAACTGATTTGTAATATGATAATATGGGTTGTTTTCGAGAGAATCTCATGTGGCAACACTCATTTTAATGATGTTTCGTGCACCTTATATTATAGGTCGTGTTGTTTGAGCTACTAGTCAAAGTTTGTGTTGTTGAGTGCAACTTGTTAATAGTTCATGCTATTGAGTCCAATTTAGCCTAATTATAATTGTATGACAATCATGTTCATTATAAATATACTAAATGTTCATTTATTTTTATAATTGACTTGTTTATTTTTTAATACTAAACTAAGGGCCTGTTCTCTTCAACTTATTTTCAGTTCAGTTCAGTTTAGCTCCAATAAGTTCAATTCACTTCAGTTTTAGTTCAGTTCAGTTCTTATTTTAATTTTCTTCTCTTCATAAAATATTCAGTTCAGTTCAGCTCCAATAATTTCAGTCCAGTTTAGTCAATCAGAACAGACCCTAAGTTTAACCCCGTGCAATGTACAGATGTCGAATAATTATTATAAGGAGTAATAATTATACAAAAAATAAATAAATAATTTGACAAAGTATAAAAACGCGTGAAATATATTAAAACACCGCAAACATATGATAAAAAAAAATATTTATATATGTAATAGTTATGTAGTGCAAGTTGATATTTTAGGAAGTTTACTTTAAAATTATATATATAAAAAAAAAAAGTCACAATCTAGATGTAAAACAATAATTTATTTTTAGAAAGTAATATTGGAGGGAATTTTTGTATAATATATTTTCAAGTGTCACCTTAGATTTGCTATTAGTAATATGTAATTGATGCTCATTTTTTAATGCGTTCAATAAATATTCAATTTTCATTTTTTTTTGGAAAAATTGACATGAATAATCACAACTTTGCTCGATTTACCCAAAATAATCTCAACTTTCAATTATTTTTTAATAAATCGAACTTTAATATGAATTTGATTTTAATTGTCCAATTGGTTATCAAATTAGTTATAACAAATCGCCTGACACGTGTCAGGACGTGATAGGTCAAAAAAATTACATAAAAAATATAATTAATTAAAAAAAAAACTCCAATCCACCAGCCTAGCCACCACCGCCCTAGCGCCTAATCCCCACCTCGGCTGCCGGCGCCTAGCCGACATAATCATCCGGCGGCCATTTCCCCCAGCCTCCTCCGGCGGAGACTACCTCACCATCCCTATCCCGACCCCTTCCCACGAACAAACAAACCCCCCCCCCCAAATTCCCCCACCAAACGTACCACCTTCGCTCCTCCCATTTTGTCACCCCGATCCACGCATAAACGCCCTACCTCCCCGAAACGCCTCCTCCAAACGACCCTATTCCCCAATTCGCCGGCCTCCAAAATCTCAACAGTTGAACCAGAAGCGGAAGAGAAGATGGGTAAGGTGGGTTCCGTCGGCAGGAAAGGAGGAAATGAGCCGGTAGGATGGGCGCCGGACAGTCAGGGTGTGGGCCAGGTAGCCACCGGAAACAGTCGGACGTGCCGCTGACTTGTGCGCGCTTCTCTTTTTCTTTTTTTTATTTAAAGAAATACCTTCACTAAGAATTAATACTCCCTCCATGTTTTTTTAAGTGTTACAGTTTGACTGGCACATAGCTTTAGGTAATTTAATTAACTTAAATAAAATAAGAGATAAGTAGAGTAGTTGAAGTATTAAAAAATTGTAAAAGAAAGATAGTAGGGTTAATAGTTTATTGAAAAGTAATGAATGTGAGAGGAAAGATATACTTCGTTATAGAAAAAGTTATAGTGGGTTTGGGTAGGGACCATGAGAGGAGAGAGATATAATATTCTAATGTACCTTTTTGCCATAAAAGGAAGTGTAACACTTATTTAAACATGGCCGGATTTGGTAAGTGTATCGCTTATTAAAACACGAAGGGAGTAACAAAAAAACATAAATAAAAACTAATATTTTTAAAGTTAATTAATTATAAAATTAAATCAATAATACAAATATAAATTATAATTAAATTTAATTTTGACCAATTAAGTGATGATTAGTGTATAAAAAAAAAATTTACCCGTTCTATAGGTTAGTGGTCATCTAGGAGGCTAGGACCATTGAAAGCAAATTCATATTAAAGTTCGGATTATTAAAAAATAATCAAAAGTTGGGATTATTTTGGGCAAATCGAGCAAAGTTGGGATTATTTTGGGCAAATCGAGCAAAGTTGGGATTATTCCTGTGAATTATTATTCCTTTTTTTGCCGAAATGTTCTAGAGTGTTTTCCAGCTATACTAGCTACAAGGGTGCAATAGAAGCTATTTGTCATATACTTAAGAGACTTTGAGTAATATGATAGGAAAATTTGATGATTTTGCAAATGAGGGGTGGTTAAATTAAATTGTCTCAAATAAAAATATTATAGGGGGTAATACTTACAATAAACTATTGTCAATTTGGTAATTACTTTCTCTCAAAAAAATATTATAGGGGGTAATACATACTTACAATGAACTATTGTCAATTTGGTAATTACTTTCTCTCAAAAAAAAAAAAAAAAAAAAAAAAAAGATTAATTACTTTAATCGACATGTAGAATATTTCACCAATAATACTACTGATGAACTCAAAAAGAATTGAGACATCAATAAGACAATGACAATTACAAAATAGTACAGTAGTACCTTTAATGTATACTTCTTCAGTTACACAATTTATATATGTGTGATATATTTTCCGTATTGATCTTATTAGGTGAATAATATATTTAGGATATTTATGTTAAGATATTATTTAGAGAATATATCTTTAGGGTTTATGATTATGGTAGTATATCTTTTAGGAATATTGTTTCCTATCTTATGTTCGTAGGTTTTGTATAAATACTCTACCTATTGATGAATAATAATGAAGCTAAGCTATTTTCTCATAATTAATTTGTCACTTTCATTACATTGTGTATGTGATGGTGTTTGTGTAATACGATGTAGCCTCCAATAATGATTCGAAATAAATATGGATACATGAACTTCAATCAACTTCAATTTTAAGCTTTTCTGAGTATTGAACATTATCTGTACAAGTAAAATCAATGAAATGATATAATTGTATCTGTACATATAATATGCTAAGTCAGACCTAGAAGCAAATATGCCACATTCATCAATCTGTAACATTATATTCTGTAACAAGAAGCCATTTTCTGCTTAGGATTATGAACTCGTAATATCACCCATAGCTTGGCTTGGCTTGGGGAGCAAAAAATCTACAACACTTTCTAGAGCAGCGCCATAGTCTGAATCAGTGGCGTTGAAAGCAATATATCCTGGTTTGCTGATAAATGCCAAGTCTCCTAGCTCTCGCAGGTTGAATCGCAGCATGATCTGCTCGGATGGCTCAGTAACAAGGCATAGAAGAAGCCCTTTTGCTATGAATGATGCCTTCTTTAAAGACTCGTGATGATGCATTTGGAACCAAGCACAATGCGTCGTGTTTGGAAACATTCCCCTTACTCCATTAACCTGCAATCAGCAACCCACAACAAATAAGTACTGAAATTCTGTTTTTTTTTTATACTCGTATATAGTTGGAATCAACTATTAGCTATTTGAGTGTACCTTTTCGTACAACTCCCACTTTACACCTTGTACTTGAATGCTCAAACTCTTGTCCAATACAGTCAGTATAACTGATACATATGAATACAAGAAAGAAAGAAAGAAACAAGCTAAATTAAGACATACATACATACATACTGAAGTAGTGATGACAAAAGATACAAGATGAGAAACTAGCTCGGACCTACTCTTTGTTCTTTGGATTTCTCATATGCTTCAATTATCTCCCTGAAGTGTTCACTTAGTATGACACCCTCACACGCGAAAGTAATGTTGGGAAATTTTTCGAAGCTACCATCCATTTCGAGTAAATGCACAGCAAACTCTCTCGGAGAAGCATTTCCTGAGATAAATCATCAAAAGTTTAACACACTTAATTTACTTATGTCATGAAATCAGGCTGCAAATGTGAAATATCAACTACCAATATCAACTTACAATGCTTCTCACAGCATCATTTTGGTTTGTTCATATTCCAATCAAGTGTTCGAATTTAGGCAACCTTGTATAACTATGAGTAATCACAACTTCAATGGAAATTTAAGGAAAAATTCTAGGAAACACCTTACATAATACACATTTGCAAATAAAGGTCTGTACAAACTAGTTTTTTTTTGGTTGCATTACCTTTGTAAAATGAATTTCGTCAAGATTTCTGTTTGTAGGCGCGTCCAACAATTTACTCCCAATAAAAACTCATTTTAAGTACTTTAAGAACCTTGCTTAAACTTGTTATTGTTTATGTGTTAATTACGTATAATTTTGGTTTAAACTAGGCAAATTAAATATGTCAGAACAACCTTCACAACAAATAACGTAATTTCCACAATATATTTTCACAATCAATTTAAGAGCCCTTTATTTCTCATAATAATCAGACTTTAAATCAATGAAAAATAACAATAATTTCATACATTTCCCACTAAATAACATACATTAAAATGTTACAGAAATTATAATAAAAACAGGACAATCAAATTAACAAGAAATACTTACCAAACATGAAATTGAGTTGAGAAGAGCCAAGAAAATGAAAAAGGGTGACAGTATCATTATCAGAAGCATCAACAAGATTCTCGAGGATACACTTCAAGTTAATCATCTTGTTGATCATAGCATTTTTTAACTCAAAGTTGATCAAACCAGAGGACTTCAACCAAAGTTGTCCTGCAACCTCCATTTCCGTGTTCCGAACCGTGATCTCCAAACCAATCTCTTTAACTTCGATCAACCCCAACCCATTTGGATTAAAACTGGCATCGGTTAGAGATTCCAGTGCTTGCTTCAGTATAGTTGCTGGGTTCACTTCGAAACGAAAACTCGAAGTTGGCGGTTCTTGGAAAGTGTCAATTTGATCATCTTTTGTAGTTTCTTGAATTGGGGTTTCGGGTTCTTTAGAAGATTGAATTGGGTTTTCGACATTGGCTGTTTCGAGATCTTCAATGATGGCGGAGAGTGAATGCAGAGGACTTGAAGATCTTCGAGAGATTAAATGATCTTTTTTTTCTAAATTCATGGCGGGAAGAGTGAAGACAGAGGATAGAGATCAACAGAATTTCAAAGGTTTCTGATTTTAGTTGTTACTGTTACTTTAGTTAAATTTTCTGGTATATTGATGATTCTGCAACAATGGGAAATTAAAGATTTGAATTTTTTTTTGAAAATTAGAAATTTATTGTTTTGTAGGTAATTAAGGGTTTGAACTTTGAATTAGGATGAATAGAAATTTGTGGATTAGTCTTGAGTACTGTAGTATGATGTTGAAATAACTATTTCCCGCCATATATTTCTACAGGTTGTGTTTAAATGACTTTGCAACTTTTGATTACAACTAGAGTTGTGTTTTGACATTTGACCCATTTTTAATTTCCGTTGACTTTAGGGGTTCAAGCCCAATTCACGTTAGACTTTAGAGTTAATGTAGCTCAATATGAAAATTTTGAAATAACATTAGTATGATACTGATCATCAAATTTTGAAAGAAATTCAAAACTAGTTTGTATTTTGTAATATAAAATAATGTGTATTCGTATTACATATAAAATGAACATGTGATATATAAAATTGAATTTTCATGCTCATTTTTATAATTGAATATTTGTATGACAATCATGTTCATTTTTAAATGTTCATTTTTTTATTACTAAATGTTCTATTTTTTTTTTTTTTTTTACATGTTCAATCTTTATTACTAAAAAAGGTTCATGTAGCCAATTAAGGCTTTGATTGATTGATTGATTGATTATATAATAATAATATTATTATTATTATTATTATTATTATTTTTAATATTATTATTATTATTATTATTATTATTATTATTCAATGCTCATTGTATAGGGCGTTGACGCATTGTCTATCTATTCTAGCTACCCTGGTGCAACATAGGCTAATTGTCATATAATTGTACGAGTAACTTGTTAGGCTTGAGCAATATTGTAGGACAAATTGATTATTTTTTGTTTGAATTTTACACTCATTTATAATTTGAAATACCAGCAATATCCTCACTTGTTATTTTTGGATTGTAGAATATCATTTATTCTAGTCCAAATTTTTTTTTTTTGGTTAAGACTAGTGATCAAAACTTAAATTTCTACATAAAATGGTTTTTTCACCTCATTATTTCCTTAATTCTATCTACCTACCTGGCTACCTACACTTTGTTTTCCAGAAATATCTCCTTCCTTTCTTCATCCTCTTCCTTTCCAGAATACATGTACATAGTTATAACAGAACAACGAACACATCTTTCAGAAAAGTGACCAGCACATCTTTTTTATGTGTCTAATGATCACTAAGATGGTAAGATGGGGGCGAATATTAAACTTTTGATCACTTCAACTTCGATTTTTTTTATGCAGATGATTCGAAATACCAATTCATAGACTTCAATAAATTAAATCAATGACATAAAACAACTAAAAACTGTATCTGATGTACAATATGCTAGTATATAAAATAGTCTCTGCCTCTCTGATAATGACTTAGAATTATCAGCCCATGAACTTCAATCAATTAATTTGTTTGAATTCTTGAACATTATACGTACATGTAAAATCAATGACATAAAATGATGTAACTGTATCTACTGTAAGTACAATATGTATGCCACCAGTATGCTAAGACAGACCTAGCAGCGAACGTGCTACATTCATCTGTAAGTACAATATGTATGTAAGCAGTATGCTAAGACAGACCTAGCTGCAAATGAGCTGCATTTATCTGTAACATTATATTCTGTAACAAGCAGAAGCTATTTTCTGTTCAGACAATTTCATCAGGTCTGAACTCGAAATATCAAAATAAGGGAGGAAACGAAGCAAAAAGGCTAGATGTTAAAGTGTGATAGTCTGAAGCATTGGCGTTGAAAGCAATATATCCTGCTTTGCTGATAAATGTCAAGTCTCCTAGCTCTCGGAGGTTGAATCGCAGCATGATATGTTCAGGTGGGTCAGTAACAAGGCATAGAACAAGCCCTGTTGCTACAAACGTTGCCTTCTTTAAAGACTCATGATGATGCATTCGGAACCAACCACAATGCATCATATTTGGTGGCATTCCCCTAATTCCATTAGCCTGCAATCGAAAACACCCAACAAATAAGTTCTGAAATTCATTTCTTGGCTTATGTAGATATAATTGGAATCGACTATTAGCTGTTTGAGTGTACCTCTTCGTACAACTCAAAACTTGACTCTCCAATACAGACTATCAAACTCACGTCCGATATATTCATTAAAACTGTTGCATGTGAATAAAAGAAAGAAACAAGTTAAGAAATCCTGCATATACTTAACTACTGAGTACATACTGAAGTAGTGATGACAAAAGATAGAAGATGAGAAGCTAGATCGGACCTACACCAGTAGTTGACACATATGCTTGAATTATCTCCCTGAAGCTATCACTTGCTATGACAGCCTCACAGGTGTAAGTAATGATGGGAAATTTTTCGAAGCTACCATCCATTTCGAGTAATTCCACAGCAAACTCTCTAGGAGAAGCATTTCCTGATATAAATCATCAAAAGTTTGACACACTTAATTTCCTTATGTCATGAAATCAGGCTGCAAATGTCAGATATCGAACTTGCTGATAGAAAACCAAATATTTATATATAGCAAGTACTTAAAAGTTAACATTTGATTTCTGATACAGAACATGAACAAATGTCACAAAAACCTGCACGGCAAATTATTATTGATTAACGACGGACAATCTCCAATACTCCATTGAGCTAATGAACTAAATATCAATTCCCGGTTACAACAATTTCACTGCATAATTCTGGTTTCTTCATATTTCAATCAAATTATTTGACATCAGGCAACCTTGTGTAAAATTGAATCAGTCACAAACTTCAATTGGAATTTTTGGAAATGTCGGAAAAAACCTTTCATAATATACATTTTGCAAATAAATGACAATCTACCCCAATTACAACTCATTTTAAGCACTTTAAAAGCTTAAACTTAATATTGTTAATTAATCCCTAAATGTTTTACAGGTAATTGCAAGATTAGTTTGGGAAATTTTTCATACAATCAGGTGAAATTTTCTAAATATAAATACAACCAAATTGAGAACCCTGATATCAGAGCCTGATAGAATTATTATCCCCAAATTAAAACCCTAACTTCAAATTAAAGAACTAGAAAGTTTTGCAGTAAATAACGTGTAACTAGGTTTAAACTAGACAAATTAAAACCACAAGTAATTATATTCTTCATTACAGAGAAATGAAAAGAAAATTAAATGTGTCAGAACAACCTTCATAACAAGAAATGTAAATTTTCCACTGATAATGTCATATATTTTCACAATCAATTTAAGAAACCCTTCTTTCTCAAAATAATCAGACTTTAAATCATTGAACAATAACATTAATTTCATACATTTCCCACCAAAAAACATGCATTAAATGTTACAGAAATTACAATAAAAAAACAGGGCAATCAAATTTACAAGAAATACTTACCAAACATGAAATTGAGTTGAGAAGAGCCATGATTATGGAAAACTGTGACAGTATCATCATCAGATGCATCAACAAGATTCTCGAGAATACACTTCAAGTTAATCATCTTATTGATCATAACATTTTTGAGCTCAAAGTTGATCAAACCAGAGGACTTCAACCAAAGAAGTCCTACAACCTCGATTTCCGTGTTCCGAACCGTGATATCCAAACCACTTCTTTTAACTTCGATCAACCCCAAACCATTTGGATTAAAACTGGCATCGGTTAGAGATTCCAACGCCCGTTTCAGTTTACTTGCTGGGTTTAGTTGGAAGCGAAAACTCGAGATCATTTGATCATTTTCTTCGGGTTCTTGAATTGGGGTTTCGGGTTCTTTAGAAGATTGAATTGGGTTTTGGAGATCAAATTTTTCTGTATTCATGGCGGGAAGAGTGAAGACAGATGAAAGAGATTAACAGAATTTCAAAGGTATTGATTTCAGTTGTTAATGTCACTCTAGTTGAATTTTCTGGTTTTTGTGATCTGCAAAAATGGGAAATTAAAGAGCAGAATTTTTTTTGAGAATAAGAAATAATTTGTGTTTTATAAAGGAATTGAATTAGGATGAAATGAAATTATAGCAACAAATTCCCGCCATGTATTTTTACAGACTCTGTTTAGATGACTTCCCAACTTTTGTTACTGTATTATTATTAGAGTAGTGTTACTTCTACAGATGTCAAAACTACACTTGACTCAACCTGATTCGAAACCAATTTGGAAAATAATCAATTCAAATTTCAACTCGTGTGGATGTAATATTTTAGTATGACTCAACTTTCAAAATTGACTCAAACTGACCCGACCTTATCAAACCCGATTTACATATCCAAATTGACAACTCTAGCTACTAGGGGTGAGCAAACCGGGTACCCGGTCAAAATTTTAGGACCCGGACTTGGAATTGGTTGGAACCGGGTCCTAAAATTCGGAACCGGAATTGGAATTGGTTTAACCGGGTCCTAAATTTTAGGAATTGGAATTGGAACCACCGGGTACCGGTTCCGGTTCCGGGTACCCACTTATGTATGTAATTGCCAAAATATAATACAAATTATAATTCTTATTTTAGTTAGTATCATTATTATTGTTTACTACTTATATTTACATATGCATTAAGCTATTTGTATTCATGTTAGGTATTAATAATACTTTTTTTTATTGTACAAATTAAATACATTTAACATATTTTTATTATTTAAAATTTATTTAGTTTAGGATATATTGGGTAACCGGGTACCCAACCGGTTCCGGGTCCAAAAAGATGAGAATTGGAATTGGTTATAACCGGGTCCTTAATTTATTACCCGGAATTGGAACCACCGGGTCCAATCTCGGTTTCGGACCCGCCGGTTCTTAACCGGTTCTCGTTCCAATTCCGGGTACCCGGAATTTTTGCTCACCCCTACTAGCTACATCCATTATAATTTTGGTTGACTTTAGGGGTTCAAATTCAATCCACTTTGGATTTTAGAATCAATGAAGCCCAATATTAGAATTGTGCAGCCCAAACTAGAGCGGGCCAAATATTTGGTTGAGGTAAGCCATTGCTGGCTAATGTCGCGCCCAGCAAATGAACATCTATTAGAAAAAATGAACATTTAATAGAAAACAAATGAACATTTGTTTCTAAACATTGTATTAAATAAAAATGAACATTTATAATATAAGAGTAAAATAAAGAGACTATGAAATTGAAAAAATACATTTAATATTATATAACTGAACATTTTAGTTGTAAATAACAATAAACGTATAATGTTATTGTTTATTCATCAACATTTTTTTTAAGTTTCAAGTTAAATACATTGATTTGTTCAATTTTCTTGAATGGATATTATGCAATAGAGCTATATGATTTAATACCGATTAAATAAATCAATAATATATTTTTTTAATAATGAACAAAATACTAATGTCTAACATTATTAATGCTAATGTTTATTGAACATCCTTTGTTATAAAACGAACATTTTATACAACTGATGAACAAGCACAAAAGTTGTACTTTGTATTAATTAAAAAGTAAAATGAACTTTTATTTTTATAAGAATGAACATCATACGGCATGAAAATGAACATTTATTTATATAAGAATGAACATCACACGGCATGAAAATGAATATTTATTTTATAAGAATGAATATCATAGTGCATGAAAATGAACATTTGATTATTGAAAAATACAAAATTATTGTAAAATAAGTTCAGTTAGAAAATGTTCATTTTTATTACACTAAATGTTCAATTTGGCGGTGATCTCAACTAGTGTTGGCTGAGTTCAACCTCAGCCATTAACTGTCCGTCTGTCGCTAGAGAGTGGAGAATAACTGCAATGCCTAACCACCAATCAAAAATTTTATATTACCTCCACTAATTGTTATTAACATCGTACTTTACATTTTTTTTAGCTTAGGCTTTATTATAGTTCTTAGTTTCTTCAGCATTCTAGGCTTGGCAACCTAGCTAGTTTAATTTAGCGGTAGCCATAGCATTAGTATTATAATGAACATCAATTTTTTAAAATTACTTTGTCCGACTTGAGATAATTCAAAAATGGCTTGTAATATAAATTGATGTAGTACATATAAAATAGAACATGTAATAACAAAAATGAATTAATAAAATTTAATTTCATGTACATAGTTGTAAGTCTTGTAACCGATTGACTGATTCGCAAGAATGAACAACACATCTTTCAGAAAAGTGACCAACAATAAGGTATTCATGATGGTGCTTGTGTTATCACATTATAGTGTCTAATGATCACTCAACTTCTTTTTTTTTATGCAGATGATTGAAATACCGATTCATAGACTTCAGTAAATAAAATTAATGCCATAAAATGACTAAAAAGTATAAACTATATCTGTACCTAGAATATGCTAGTATGCTATTGCTAAGTCAGACCTAATATGAATATGCTACATTCTTCTGTAACAAGAAGCTATGTTCTGCTTAGGATTACATGTATATACGAATGCCAAGCAATTTCAGCTTCTCAACTCGAAATATTTAGTGAGGCCGCAGCAGAAGCTAAAAGGTGAAGTCCAGGTGCATCATTGCCGTCAAAAATGATACATTCAGCTCTGCTGATGAATACCAAATCTCCTAGCTCTCGGAGGTTGAATCGCAGCATGATCTGCTCGGATGGGTCAGTAACAAGGCACAGAAGAAGCCCTGTTGCTATGAACGATGCCTTCTTTAAAGACTCAGGATGATGTAATCGTAACCAAGCCTCATGCACCATATTTGGTGGCATTCCCCTAATTCCATTTACCTGCAATCAGAATCCAACCCCCTAACAAATAAGTACTATAATTCTTTTCTTGGCTTCTGCAGACATAATTGGAATCAACGAACTTTTAGCTGTTTGACTGTTTGAGTGTACCTTTTCATACATCCGCCACTCTCTTTCTCCTACATAGAAGGTCAAAACCTTGTCCGATATCTCCAGTGAACCTGGTACATGTGAATAAAAAGAAACAAGTTAAGAGATACAGCTTGTACTTAACTACCGAAGTAGTGATGACAAAAGATAGAAGATGAGAAGCTAGCTCGGACCTATTCTAGGTTCTTTGACTTCCTGATATGCTTGAATTATCTCCCTGAAGTGATCACTTAGTATAACAGCCTCACAGGCGAAAGTAATGTTGGGAAATTTCTCGAAGCTACCATCCATTTCGAGTAAATCCACAGCAAACAGTCTAGGAGAGGCATTTCCTGGAATAAATCATCAAAAATGAGTTATACATATCTGAATTGAACTTGCTGATAGAAAAACTAAACATTTGATTACTGACTTAGGGAACGAAAAGCATGAACAAATGTCACGAAATCTGTACAACAAAGGATTAAACCAAACTCCGATGAGCTAATGAACTATCAATCTCAATTACCCCTTTCAGTATCCGCCTACAATAATGTTTTCGCAACACAAATCTGGTTTCTTCATACTGCTTATCATGTAGTATTAAAAGTTCAACTTCAGGCAACCTTGTATAAATTTAAAACTGTCACAAACTTCAATCGAAAATTTAAAGAAAATTTGTATGGAAATATCTTTCATTATAAATTTTGCAAATAAATGCCTTATATGAACTTTTTTTTTTTTTTTTGGGTTGCATTACCTTATAAAATGGATTTCTTCAACATTTTTTTTGTGGGCCCATGTCCAACGCTTTCAAACCTGATCTAATTACACCCAATTTACCCCAATTAAAACACAATGTAAGAACCCTAAATTCAATGTTTGTTAATTTATCCCCAAATTATACTCTGATTTGAATAATGCAAAATTAGTTATGCAGAAAATTTTCATACAAATTAGGTGAACTTTTTTTAATTGAAATCACAAATGATTCATAAATATTCCAATTTTGTTAACTTAGCCCCAAAATAAGAACCCTTAGATCAAGCTTGAATAATTATTCCCAAATTAAAACCCTAATTTCAAATTAAAGAGTAAGTGACTTTTTGCAGTAAATTACATGTAATAATTAGGGTTTAAACTAGGCATATTAAAACAGCAAATAATTATATTCTTCATTTAAACTAAAAGATCGTTTTTTTTTAAAGGTTAACTAAAGAATCGTTGATAAACATTCAGTTTCTGATACAGAAATTCAATAACGTAATTTCCACTGATAATCTATTTTCACAAACCCTTTTTTCTCCTAATAATCAGACTTCAAATCAATGAACAAAAACATTAATTTCATACAACACCCACCAATAAACTTGCATTAAAATCTTACAGAAATATAAATAAAAACAGGACATCCCAATTAACAAGAAATACATACCAAACATGAAATTGATATGAGAACTGCCATGAAGATAAAGAAGGGTGACAACATCATTATCAGAAGCATCAACAAGATTATCAAGAACACAATTCAAGTCAATCATCTTGTTGATCATAGCCTTTTTGAATTCAAAGTTGATCAAACCAGAGGACTTCAACCAAAGATGTCCTGTAACCCCGGTTTTCGTGTTTTGAACCGTGATCTCCAAACCATTCTCTTTAACTTCAATCAATCCCAAACCCTTTGGATTAAAATTGGCATCGGTTAGAGATTCTAATGCCTGCTTCAGTTTACTTGCTGGCCGAACACCGAAGCGAAAACTCGTAATTGGTGTTTCTTGATGAGATTGAGTTGGATCATCATGTATTGCAGGTTCTTGAATTGGGGTTGTGGGTTCTTTAGATGATTGAATTGGGTTTTCGACGTTGGCGGTTTCGAGATCATTGAGAGATTTAACGAGGGTGGAGAGGGAAAGGTTTTCGATTGGGGTTTGGTTGTTTTGTAGAGTTACAGTCATGGCGGGAAGAGTGAAGAGAGAGGAAAGAGATAAACAGATTTTCAAAGGTTTCTGATTTCTGTAATTACTGTCACTGTAGTTTTAGTTTTACAGAGTTTTTTAGGCTTTTTATAAGAGGTTCTTTAGCATAGAACAGCTGCAAGTGATTCGTAAATTAGAGTATGGATTTATAAGGGACACACATGATAGTTGAGTTGTAAAATTGAGGTATTAATCTTCATTAAATGATATGGATTATAAATTTATTGTAGAATAATTGTTTTATAGGGTAATGTTACGATTATGAATAAGTATTTAATAGCTTTCCTTATTTGGTCTGTATTAATTTAGGCTTGCATGATAAAATTACACACAAATAAGTGTAATTAATGTTATATTTCGTATTTAAGCCAAAGAGGAAGAAAAATAGCAAAACCACCCCATTTTCCTTGTTTGAAGAACATAGCATGAGATGAATTGGGCAAAAATATGTTCAAGCCTTTAAAAAAACTTAAGACAGAATGATAAGATAGAATGAAAATTAGGACAATTATGGTTAGTTAGGGTTTCACTTATTAAGAAGGCTTTCAAATTTAAATGACATCTAAAATTAGATAAGCATTCGATTACATTTTTTATCTTTGACAAATCATACAAAGATATAGCTCATCATCCTAAAAGTACTCTGTATTCGTCTTCCATATCTATATACTAATATACTTGATTTTCGTGAATAGTGATTGTGACATGAAAATTTTATGTAGCGCTTATTTAAGATGATCATGTATGGATACTTCTCCTAAAAACAGTTCCTTGGAATGTACTCACACAATCATACTCCTCTAATCTTTTAACTACTATGAACCATTAATTTCTCTAACCCATAGTAGGGGAAGTATTAACCATATATACTATACAATACTTCTTTCATATTTTAATTGCAACTACAGAAGCCCACGTGACTATGTTTAACTTAACATTAGAGGTGTCAAAAACTAATTTAATCGACCCAATCCGTTTCAAACCTAAAAAATAAAAAACGTCATTTCTAAATCAAAACTCCAACCCACACTCTCTTCCACAACTTTCCAGTTTTCCACTCTAATCTCACACTCTCACTCCATTGACTTCATCAATCTGTAACTTTCCCACCATGGCCGATCAACCCACCACCACCACCACCCAACCTCTCAAATTCATCACCGGCGCCGACCCCAACGGCTGCACCCTCAAAGACGCCCTCGTCTCCCACCTCCGCTCCCTCAACTACCAGGTCGAAGACCTCGGCGTCGGCCCTTACTACTCCATCGGCGAGCAAATCGGCCGGAAAGTCGCCGCCGGCGGAGACACCACCCGCGGCCTCGTCGCTTGCGGTACCGGCGTTGGTGTCCAGATCTTCGCCAACAAAATCCCCGGAGTTTACGCCGCCGCTTGTCTCACCGCCGACGAAGCCAAGAACACCCGCTCTATCAACAACGCCAATGTCCTTGCTGTATCCGGCATGTCAACTTCACCCGATACCGCCATCGAAATCGTTGACACCTTCATTAACACCCCTTTTAAGTCCCCCTGCCCTGCTTCCGGCAACAAGGAATGGGACCCTGAAGTGGAGGATTTCCTTAACAAGTCTGTCCCGGAGATGGCGAAGATTGGAAAATCGGAACCCGAATCGGAAGGGGTGTGTGCCATTTGCTGCTTGGCGAAGAACAGGGAGTTTGTGCCAGTGGAGATTATGCCTGGTGGGATGATGAAGATAGTGAGGGAGAGTCCGACAGCCGCGATTATTCGGTTTAAGGCCGGGAGTGTGGAGCCTGCTCATCATCATAGCTTCGGGCACGATTTGTTTGTGATGAAAGGGAAGAAGATTGTGTGGAATTTGAGTAAGAAGGAGAAGTATGATCTGAGTGATGGAGATTATTTGTATACACCTGCTGGAGATGTTCATAGAGTTAAGTATTTGGAAGATACCGAGTTTTTTCTCAAGTGGGATGGTCCTTGGGACATTGTTTTAGATGAAGATCTTGAGTCTGCTAAGGCTGCTATCGCGAAGGAGAATTCCTGATGTTCAAATTCGAAAGCAAATAATGTGCTACGAAGTATTACACATTGTGAGTTTGAAACATTGCATTTTCATGTGCCGTGGTGTTACTGATGTTGTGGTTCTGATTCTGTATGACCTGTGTATCATCTAATACTTTGTTGAATAAAAAAACCTGCTTGTTATATTGTTGTTCTGTGTTACATTCTCAATGTTTTATGTGTCGTAATAATGTTGTGCTTGTGAAAGTAACAAAATAGTATCTGATGATCTCCGGGATGGGGGATATCAATGCTCTGCACAATATAGGCTGATGATTTTAAAATGTAACAAGTGCTAATAGATTTACTTGAAGCAATATGGAGATTATATTACACATTTTGAGCATACATGTTCATCAAACAAATACGTTTACTTACAGTGAGGGACTACCGCCAGAATGTTACAATGCATGAAGGTGGTAAAAAATTAGGGAGCTAAGAACTATGTGCAATAATCATACAAGACTTAACTGAGAGGAGGAAGTTATAGTAGGTTCTAGAGATTCTATGGCAGGGAGTATCTCCCTTAATGCAAACAGATCTTCTCCAGCGTCACTTATGTAAGCAGCTGCCTGCCTGCCTGACAGAGTTGCGCCCTCCATACTATCAATATAATCCTGTAAAAAGGGCCAGTTCCGAAGTTAAGTATTCTATCATTTTAGGAATTTTTGAAACAGATGATTTCTATATTAAGCATTCTATCCTGTTAAAATTTTTGCAACAAGTAGAAAACAGTACTCATGCATTTATGCATTAAATCAGAAAATCAACATCAATTACCTGCTTTGTGTATGAACCGGCGAGGAAGAAGTTGTTAACAGGAGTCTTTTGATCAGGTCTAAAGGGATCTTTTCCAGGACCCTCGCGGTATAAAGACTGCCCAATTTTGACAACAGATGACCAAGTGACATCCAAGCCTCGGGAAGATGGAAATAATTTTATAACCTGGCGTGGCAAGCAAACAGAATACTCTCAGATCATATGTTTTTATGCATAACAAATATCAATCACTATGTATGCAAAAAGGTCAAGTCACTAGTCGCCAGCTTAAAATCTTCACTGATAGCCTCTGAAGAGAAATTACAGGCTTGTAGCTAAATAAAACAAAATTATGAACCGGATGTACAATAAATATTGTACATAAGTTGTGAAGTTACCCTAAAATGATTAAAAGTTATTACCTGATATCTTTATTGATAAAGATGCTATCTTTAAAAGATTTAGAATCAAATCCATAAAACTTATCCTTGTAAAAAACTTGTCGACTTATTTACATTGTAATTATACTTCGTATTAGGTTTAAAGCTAACCCTCGAAGCCGGTTAAAAGTTATCTAAAATTGGCTATAAGTTACCCTAAAACTATTCAATGTACATTAATGTTACACAAAAGTTACCCACAAGAATTTGCAAATGACAAAGATCATACAACTGATAGTACAGCTTATGACAAGGCAAAGATAACAGTATATTGCTGGAGTTTACTCACCTGCTCTGAAACTCTTTTTATAATCTCTTCATTTAATAACGGCATGTAAGGATCTCCTGGTGTAAGGACACACCTGCCCCCAAAACATAATTTGTGAGTATAAAGGTGCAGATCAGTTCATATTTCCACAGGCCACAGCTATTGATAGTGTATAGCATTATTTCAAAAGAGAAGTTTCCTTACTGGAGGAGTGACCCTTGCCCTGCAATATAGTAATCTTCTGGTGATGTCAAAGCCAGGTCTGCAAAACATGAAAAATCTGCATCCGGTGTGTACAGGAGATTGTCCAGTCCTGTTGCTTGCTTCAGTTGCCTGAAATGTCCATCATAGATAGAAATTTTGATAATGAAAGGAATCACCAATGTATCATAAAGTCACGACTTTATACGAAGTATTAAACAAGTTCAGTGTCCGAATTGGACGTTTATTTTTCTATTATATTCAAGGGGAGATTCTAGCATGACTGCATGAGATAGCTTTATTCTATTAGACGGAATACATTACTTCATTTTTAAATAATAGCCGCCCTTAATTCTCATATGTGTCACAAACAAGTCACATGTGATGGTTGTTGAGGTGAAGAAATTACATGTTTAGTCCAGAAAAGCTCTAGTACGATTTTATGAGATTCTGGTTTCATTTATATTCTTACTGTGATTTATAAAAATACCCCAAAAAAATTACCAGACCCAGTTAGACCATCACCTAGATTGTTGTAGATCCCGCAATTCTGTGACCCATCCATTGTATCTAAGTTGCACAGTGACAACAGGCACTCCAACAAGCTCATAGATATTGTTGAATAATTCCATATCTCTCCACTCTGCCGGCAACAATTTTTTTATTCCGGGAACGTCACAAGCTGCCATGCAAATACAGGATTTGCATCAAAGTCCAAGTCAAATCTCAAATGTAAAGCACAATGCACAGTAAAAGGGTGCATGGGATTACCTGCAACATACGCATCAGCCCTCACTGTCTTCTTATTTGTGGCCTGAGATTGATGAACATGACAAATACACCTAATATTAAACAAAGGTGCAAGCGACTCTTCAAAAAGAAACAGTAATAAACTACTAGACAAAGAACCGGTTGATTTTAAGGAGCAACATTTTAATGCTCCCCAACAGCTAACAACATATGATACAGAACACTTTCCTCAAAACCCCATTGGAGTTAAGAACTGGAAGCTCACCTGCAGTCTGAGACAGTGAGACCCACTATCCCATCCACACCTTTCCCTTTCTCTCTCCACCCTAATACCTTTCTCTTCCCCTCCCGACTCTCCAGGCCACAATTGAGGTCTTAATAATGACACATCTGGGTTCTAGCTAGCCTCAGTACATAGAGGATGATTGGTATATGGTGGTTAAGGAGCCAATATTATATGATCATGACAGTGACACATTTACTTGCTGAGAGGAAAGCATTAAATGCATGTTTCAGAGCACAAGACCGCACCTAATTGGATGCAGGAAAGCATAGTAACAGACCCAACCTACATGAGGATCCAAACCTGATGACATAAGCATTAGTTTTATGTGAGGAAAGCAGGAAACTAACCTTGGACATGGCCAGTCCAGTTACATATGTCTCTCCATTTGGGGATCGATCATAAAGAATTTTTCTGCATCCCCACCTTAAATGAAACCTGTCATGGTGGCGATGGGAATTCAAATATGTAGTTGTTAGCAAATTCATCAAAAGACCAGAAATCAACTAACAAAATGGAACTTCATGGATACGTACCTTCCTCCTTTCTCTTCAATATACTTTCTAATCGGTCCGCTCAGATAAACATCAGGAGAACCCTTGAGCATACGTAGCAATGAAGCCTCTGTCTTTGTGGCAAACAATGAGAATATAGTGAGCATACAACGCGCACTGATATTATCACAATCAATAAACCCTAGAGCATAGGCAACAGGATCCCACATTCTCTGAATGCTTGCACGTGTTCCACCTTTTGATAAAAACCATTCTGAGAAGCTTATCTGCATATTGGAATATAGATTATAGGATGTTTAGATATTAAAATAACAATCAAAAGAATTTGCAGTTGAGCAAAGGATAACAGACAAAAGAATTTGCTTAATGGAAAGGGACAACACCAAATAAGAGGAGAAAATATAACATCAAAATAATCTGGTATGAAAAGCTGATACGGGTGTTTGATGAAAAAATTTGCAGCAGAAGATAACACTAAATGCTTACAGAATCTAAATTTCGTATATCTTGCATTGCACCATCTGGATCCACAAGAGCACGTACAACTGGACTCAGTGCAAGAGCCAATGCATTTCTGGCTTTGTCATAAGTCTGTAAATATTTCAAGTGCATGATTAAGTCATCCTCAAAACTTAGAAAGGAATACAATCTGGGTGAATCGAAGTATTGACCCCAGCCCATAATGTTAACCATTAAGAGAACAAGGCTCTTGTAAAAAGTGAAATAGGAATAGAATTATCGTTATTGCAGTAGTTACCTGAAGCTGATTTGTTGCCAAAAATGCTCGTATTCCATGTATTGGAGCTCCAACAGGAAACCGGAAGTCAAGCTCTGTCAAATTAATCTAGTCAAACATCAAAACTTATATTGTGTTCACATCTTGCTGTATCATTCTACTATTATATCGAAAGAGACCTCGGCTCCATCTGAGCCATAGGAAAGAATCATGGTTGCAATCCAATGAAAGTTGCAGTATGTTGCAGAAGCAGCAATCTCAGGGAGTAATATGTCACATTTCACAGGCATCATTACATGAATAGACAAATTGGAAGATTTTTCCACAATGTCTTTAGAGCAAATACTACATATCTAAATACCATATATACATAAAGGTTTAGCTTTTCACAAGTACTCATAACGTGACCCAATAGACATTTGTATTATGGTTTCCCTTTAAATTCTTCATAAAATAAGTGGTTACTGATTAGTAAAACCATGTGTCTTAAACTTGAAACGTCTCACATAAGATTCCATGATCTCATCACCAAGATAGCTGACAGTTTGTTACCATAATGAACATTACAGTATCATTTAAAAGCATGTAACTGAACTAAATTCTGATTATCTACATGTTGAAAAAGCTATAGATAAAGGCCTCTACATAAAAGATCAGTCTTGATTTAATTTCATTAACCTGAGCAAAAATAATCTTAGAGATATGCTTAAAGAATCTAAAGGGACAGAAAATAAAGTATAAAGTACACATACCACCAATTTCACCTCCTTTGTTCACAAAGGTATGAGTATGATCCTTGACCAGAAGATTTTTTTCTGCGCCTACCTAGTAGGAAACAAAAAATGAAAAACACTAAGTCAATGCTAGCAAAAGCAGCAAAGTTATAGATAACCAATTACATTGATTTCTTAGGATTTAAAGGGTGCAATGCGAACCAATGTGCAAGGTTGTAGGTGAGGCGCACTTTATTTACATAATAAAAAAATTTTAACTTCGATTATTAGGTAGAAAATTATGAATTCTAAGAAAAAGGTGAAAGGGCCATGTGATCAATTGCTAGGGTTCTTCAAATATAATTGGGTAATATGGGATTTGGGGTTTCTCTCTCATCTAGTATTAAAGTAAATCTGATCGATGCAAAGTCATGTGGTATTTATTTTAAATATGATCTTACACATCGGCTATTGACACCTTGCAACATAAGGCGCAAGCGGCCTAGAAAAAAGTGTATAGGCATACCCCTTTTGTAGGTCTTTGCCCCTGGCAGAGCTAAGGTGCTAGCTCTTGCGACTGATTGAGCCTTGCACTTAGGCGCACCTTTAATACTAAGAATAGTTTTCACTTTCTGTTCGGGTTTCCGTCTCAGACATGATAAAATAGTGTCATAACGTAGCGATAACTAAATGAACCCAGCAAAGACCAAATTGTAGAAAGTTAATACTACCAAAGATAGATTTTCATCTAGAACTAAGTGTTCTTGAAGGAGAAAATTAGCCATAAATTGAGAAAGCATCTTATGTTTATTCTCATATAGAGGAATATTTATGATTTTCAAAGGAAAGAAATGTACGAACAGCTGACCAGCGATGCCAGCTCAGCAACAAGTACCCCGTAAAAAAGAATACGACAAAATCAAGTATGACTATATAATAACATCAAAACAAGATGTTCACCTTTTTCAGCAATCTGAACAGGTTGTTATAGCACCCAAAGAAGACATGCAGTCCCATTTCGATATGGTTTCCCTTTTTGTCAACAAATGAGCCCACCTTTCCACCTATAAAAGGCCTTGATTCATATATATCCACCTATAAAGAACAAATGTACATTAAATTTTATGAGAATTGTTGAAGAGTCCACAAAGATTTCTTCACTTCCTATAGAATCTTTTGATGATAACCCTTTAATCCTCATATAAAAGGTGCTGCTCAAGTTAATTAACTTTTCTTCTTACAAATACCCCCATATGTTCCTCATAATATAGAAGGATATGCTGATGAGAGGTATGAGTAGAAATATAAAAAGATCTTAGGTTCCCAATCATTAAATGTGACAAACTCCCAGTTATTAAATGATCTAAAGATCGCAATTATATAAAGGACAATGTTAAATGCAGACATAATGCATTAAACACCATATTCATTTAGGGGGTGAATCTTCAAACTTTTGCCCCCCAGAACTGGTTGGGAACTCTAGCATACAAGAAGAAATAAAAATAAAAAAAAAATAATTTGGTGCTGATTGCTGAATACCTCATGCCCTTGATCCAAAAGCTCAACTGCAGTGGACATGCCAGCAAGTCCTGATCCAATAATTGCCACCTTAAGCTTTGGGCCCTTGTAGCGTTCAGGTTCTGGGGGAAACAACCCCTTCGGAGCTGCCAATAAGATCATCCCAAGGTAGATTTAAATAACAATCAACTATACTTACTTCAAAAAAGAAAATAACTTTCAAACTAGCGAACTTTACACAGTTGGTGATGTTTTATTGGAGTAACATGGAGGAATAGATAGTCACATACATATACACAATAAGAATACTGAAAGGGGTATGACAGTGACATGTCTGAAGTATAGAGGTGAATATAGTTTGGAGTCTAAATATCGCTCACAATATTGTTATATGTGAAATCAGCATTCATCTCTACTTATCACTTATCAGTCTAAACCACAAACCAGAATTTCAAAAATTCTACATCTTCGAGCTCCATGACAATCAGGTTCATTGTAAAACTACAGCTAGAATGAACTTCCGCTCACATCTTTTACTTAATTCCATGTATATTTAAATTGAGAGCACTACTGATCTCATTAATGTGCTCAGAGCCTATACATCTAAAGATTGTTCAATTATTTCCAACTCAACTCAGAAAAAGCACGAAAACTTTTCTCCTTGCTACGATACACCTTAAACAGGAACCCAAATGAGTACACAAAGAAAAAAAAAGTGCTGCTACTCCCAGTTTAGGTTTGAGACACTATATTAGAACAGGATGACCTAACTCTAAAAAGCATATGAAATTCTTCATTAAATTAAGAAAGTCTCATGAATTGTCCATATCTCAATCACATAATCCTTAGATCATGTGTGTATGTGTGCTCGCGCATTACTAATTACTCGAGTATTTGAATTTGACATCTCTTGATAAACTTAGCAAAACATTAATTTCAAAATATAAATTATTTTTTTAAACAATACTCACAACAGCATAGCCGGATTCCACCATCTTTCAGCCTAAAATAATCTAGGAAGTAATGAAAATTCAGATACAAAAGGATAATTTCAGTTTTTTCCAAATGCATGCTAATTTCCCTGAATATATCAGCTCCAAAACATTATATAATATAGCATTCATTACATAAATCAAAACTAAACAAGGCAAATGAAATTCACTCGATCAACATCAAAATACGAAACTAAAAATCATTGAATAAATAGAATTTAATATATATCGATCATGCAGAAGGTTTAACCAATTAATTCAGACAGTTCAAACCAAATGATATACACAATTACTTAATCAATTCAAAAACAATTAAGCTCAATTATTCAAAAATTGAGATGAAAGTACGAAAATCAGACCATTAGTACTCATATCGGAGACATCGGAGTCCAAGGAGCAGCGAATGCGCCAACACCGGCGAAGATTGAGCTGAGGAACCGAATTCCGGCTTCGAATTCCGGCGGAAGTCGCCGGAAAACAGAGAGTAGACGCCATGAGAGAAGATAGAGGAGAGAGAAAGTAGTGTAGAATGGAGATTTGTTAGGCGGAGAACTGAGGCATGGAAGAGAGTGTTGGGTGTAAATGTGTAATGGGTTTGGTTATCTGTTGAGTGGGGAGGGGAAGTGGGAAGGAGGAATTACCGGAAATGGAAGTTTTGTCACGGCGTATCTAAAATCAATGCCATCACCTTATGTACTATGTATGTATTAAGAATTAACGAAATTGTATTTTGTACTACGTTTTATATGGTAATTGGTAAAGACACGCGATAAGGAGTTTCGAAAAAAAAAAAAAAAGTTAAGGGAAATTACTCAAATGAATCCGTGAGATTTGAAGGGAATCACAGAAATCTGAGGCGGAGAATGATGTCATTAGGCCACATTGTCGATAAATTTTAAAAGCTGAAACTAAACTAAATTGAATTAAATAAAATTAATGAGAGGAAACTCTGAGTAATTAAATTGATCCAATAATTACGAGCCAATCCACATTGATAAGGAAGAATATGCGATCCACAATCCACACCCTTGAATAATATAGCTAGGAGGATTCGGCATCATGAGTTGGGACCTTAACGTTACAAGATGAATTTCTCTCTAAATACACCAACTATAATTAAGAAGTTTATTATTGTTTCCACAAAAAATGATGGAGGACATACGTGGTGGGTATAAACACAACGTACGTATGGTGCGACGGTGCGAGTGGTGATCCCACTAACAACAAGGCCAATAACTCACTAACTTAAAGCTGATAAATTGGACTGCTCTTGTAATCACACGTTTCATTTCTTTATTTATCAATGCTGAGATCATTCTAAAACTTTTCCCACCTTTGTTTATTGGTTCTGATTTCTGACATACTTGGGCCTGAGCCCATCTTATTCCTTTAACCCAAACCTTAAAGGCCCAATGTTAAAAACTGTACAATAGGTCTAAGATGCATCCTTGTGCACCTAGTTTAGATGCAACATCAACCCACAAGCCCAATTTCAAACGTTCCCCATTAAAAAAGCCCCAAACCAAAATGAGCCCACCCAAAAACTGAACATATGTTTAAATTACAGCCCACTCAACCATCACTTTCAACGGCTATTATTTTTTTTTTAAAAAAAAAACGTCACTCTTAAATTTAAATTTCTGAAATTTATTATTCATTTCTTTGATTTTCTCCCTCTAACAATCAAACACAATTCACTCTCTCTTCAAAACAACCATGAATATTTGAGATGAAATGAAAAATCAAACAAGTTCTCCTTAAAAAAGGCAATTTAATGTAAATTTTACTTAATTTTGTTTGAATTTATATGTTTATCACTTAATTTTGTTGAATTTATATGTTTATCACTTAATTTTGTTTGGATATTGTTTTTTTTTTTTTTTTGAAACCTGTTTGGATATTGTTCGATACTCTATTGTTCGATATTCTTATGTTCATATTTTGAATACTTATGTTCACTTTTTGAAATACATATGTTCATATTTTTTATGTGTATGTTCACTTTCTTAGATGTTTATGTTCATATTTTGAATCCTTGTAATTTTTCTAAAATGCATATATTCACTTTCTAAATCCATATGTTCATATTTTTTTTTATGTATATGTTCACTTTCTAAAATGCTTAATTATGTTTATACGCATTAAAAAATGAACCAATGCATATGTCACATTTAATACTTATGATGCATATGTTTCAAGATCATATTATATTTTATTTCTTCAATTTTTATGTTCATAATTAAATGTCTTATATTCATAATAATATTTTATATGCTCATGAAGTAAATATTCATAGTAAATATTTGTTGTTCATGAAATATTCTCATTAAATCTGTTTATACATATGTTCTCTTTCTTAAATACACATGTTTATATTATTTATGCATATATTCACCTTTTAAATGCTTATATTCACTTAAAGGAAACAAATGCTTACATTCGTATTTTGAATTGTTATGTTTACTTTCTGAAATACAAATGTTCATATTTTTTATGTCTATATTCACTTTTTGAAAAGGTAATATTCACATTTAAGGGAACCTATGCATATGTTCATATTTTGCATGATTATGTTCATTGATAAAAAAAAATGTAGAAAATCAGATGAAATTAATTAGCTCATAAGAAATCGAAATTTATACATAATACATCAAATTGATCGAACATAACCAAAAATCAGATGAAATTGAATAACTGATCAATCAAAACTAATCGAAGCTAACCTAAAATCATACAAAACACAATTACAACTGAAACTAACAAAAAAAAATCTAATTACAAATCACAAAATCAAGCAACTAACCTACATTGACGATGCCTTCGTCGAGAACAACCAATTCCATATTTATCCAATCGAAACAGATGCAATCGCTACATAGAGGATAATTTTTCCAGAATAAACAGAGAAAAAAGAAATTAAAGAAGGAGAAAAAATATAGAATAATTTTTCCAAGAAAAAAAAAACAGAGAACAAACTATAGTAATGAAAATTTTTATGGAAAACTTTGATGAGAATTAGGAAATATAGGAGAAGAGAGAGAATTGGAAAAGAAGAAACCAAAATTTTTTAAAAAGGAAACTAAGAAACTGCGTTTCAAGTAGTTTCTCCTGCATTTTGAGCAGTGACACCTACTTCTAGGTGTATGAGGTTACACCTAAGAATATGTGAAAACTGTAGTCACTAAGGATTTTATGGACTGGTCCAATAAAACAACAACACATTTTTTTTAATGGAGGAGGATCCATAACCAACTACGAAGTATAACCGATGGGTTCAAGACATTGGATTTGTTTAGTTTATGAAGTCAGAAATAGTTCACAAGCTTCTGATGTTGTAACCTACAGATTTTTTGATGTACATGACATTCGATGCTTTGGATTATCACCTACTAAATATTAACTAGCTCAATAGTTGAAATGCACTAAATCATAATCTTTCCGATGCGTTCTACAAATGCATTTGTGGGTTATTAATTGTTGTACAAATTGTATACTCTAATTCTAAAGATATCTATGTACTCGTGTTAATATATGAGATATGTTAATTGTATCTATGGAGCCAAATACTTATAAAAGTTATTGGAAAAGGGTTTATACTTTAAAGGATTGTGGTGAAAACGTTCTCTGTAATTTTTTTTCTTTTCAATAAAACATGTAGATATCTTTAAAATTCAAGTATATAACCAATAAAACAATTAGCATCCATTAGATTAGCAGAAGTCCATTTTATCTCCAAAAGCCAAATATACCTCCAAAGTTACTTAACTTTTCCAAACACTACAAGTCTACAACCATTAAAACTTAAAAGTTACTTTCACAAACAATACTACTTTTCCAAACAAAAAAAAAAAAAGGTTACCTTTTGAGTTGTTGTTGTTGAACATGGTCATAATTATTGCAAAATTAAGCAAGAAGCATATTTCCCTTGGTATTATCTGTCTCAATTTTCTTTACCACAAGGAAAATGTCATAGCCAAAGCAATAAACCTTTATTTCTCAATTATTTATGATTTATATGTAAAAAAACAACCAAACTTAGAAATCCTTAAACCCCATTACATAGCTTCCGAATATAAAATTCAAGGATATTGCTTAAGACGCTAAGTTTAGGTCTAAAAACACTTAAACATTATCTAGACACTATTCGTAAACATTAGATATATCATATATGGTATGCAACATTGCAACTACGCAAGCAA
The DNA here is from genome assembly GCF_948465745.1 of Chenopodium album. Classification (NCBI taxonomy): domain Eukaryota; kingdom Viridiplantae; phylum Streptophyta; class Magnoliopsida; order Caryophyllales; family Amaranthaceae; genus Chenopodium; species Chenopodium album. The sequence goes on from NC_137855.1 coordinate 9,626,687, forward strand.
GGACATCCATTCAAAGCAAGTCATCTTAGAACATAGTAGTAATTCATTACAATAATTGAAGTGTTGAACTATGTCTCCAAATACTCCATCTTAATCAAATTCTATTTTCTTCTAAGAATCTCAGCAGCCAATCAAACGTGAGTCTCAAACTATTTCGTACACTCCACTTGCTAGATTAGCCAATATATTTATAAACTACTTAAACAACAAGTAGTGTAATTTATGAGACCAAGGGACAAGATTTGAAGTTCATAATCTAGAAAAAGCGTGACAAATTCATCATCAATAATAGTAAATCGCCCTAACAAAGTTTGGCATGGGCCTAAAAAAGAAGGAATATTGGACCGACCCTATAATTCTATGATCTTGACCTTAACCCTATATGATAGCTTTTATGTTGGAAATTCTGATTATAAAGCTGAATAAGTTATTGACTTTTTTAGGTCCAACTTTTTGTCATAAAAAGATGACTGCAAGTTTATGAAGTTATGATAAGTATGAGTAAATAAAAATAACTAAGCAAGTTAGTAGAGTTGACCGAGGAACTCACGTTATGTTTTGTGACTCTGGTCATATATTCGAGCCTTATCAATTATATTTGCTTGAGATTAGGGATTTCCTTTACTCTCAAGTCTCAAGCATTGACTTGTGTAGTTAGACTAGCTTGACTTTTGAGAGGGTGCTGGTTCAATAAAGTATTTTATCTTACCAAAAAACAATATATATAAACTTCATTGTGATACTAGCTCGTATATAAATATCTAAAGGTTAAATGTAGATTTTAAACGTAGAGATATTAAAATACTTATATGAAATGTCGAATAACTTATTACCATCTCATATACGCTTTCTTATAGCTTATCCCCTTATGAATTACACTCATCTACCTTTTTACCTCATTTGATCATCTTTTTATATATTCTCTTTTTTTCTACACCCTTCATAATTCGGTTAATTTCTATGTATCTTTTAGAAACAAGAGTTTGTAGTTTGCGAGTTGAACTTTTTGAAAAATGGGAGAATATCTAAGAAATTATAGACAATCATGAAAGCTAAAACCTAATAACTAACAGGACAAAAAGTTCACTAATTAAAGCTGAAAAAATTATAAAATTTCCACTATGTCATCATGGTCGTATTGTCCATCTTTCATCATGTTTCTTTGCCGCGTGAATCCCTTGATAATTATGCTCCAATGTTGCAATTTGCTCTTTTTAGAGTTTAATCACCAAATCTTGTGAATTTTGATCAATTTCTAAAACCACTTTATAAGTATATGAGTTATCCATTAAACACTATTTTTTGGATTGGTTTCCATAACAAATATTGATAATTTAAGATCGATATTATAGTGGATGTTGATATTTAAAAGCTAGTTGACTGGATTGTATACTTCGTTTTGTATACTTCGTTTTGTTATAATCTTACACCATATTGATTTTGTATACAAATAGAAAAACATAATTATGTTATTAATTGTATAATTTGACTTAATATGTATTTGGTACTCGTTATTTTCGTAATACAGTACTTCATTTTTACTTTTTGAATAATTGAAATTACATATCAAATTACCTTAAACATACTCCGTTGTAAAAAAAGTTAATGGTAGTTGCTAGCACCGATATGGAGGTAAATATTTTAATTATATGTCACTTTACTCAGCTTGGTCCTTCAATTCGATCTAGTACTTCATGGTAACATCAATGCATGAAATTAAATGTTTGATTAATATTGTAACAATAAATTTGGCAATGCTACACTTTTTTGTACATTTAAGGTTAAATTGAATGAATCGAAGGACAATAATGTTGTGCTTCTCACTCCAAATTATACTTTTGTTTAATTCGATCTTCAATTCAATTTCTTCAGTGGGTTTTAATGATAGGTTTCTCATTGATGGGTGGACGATGAGTTGGATCTTCATCTACCTTGACTTTAACTAAACTTTTCATTGATATGTAATTATGAACATCAAGAGATCATATATAAGGGTTTGCGGGCTCTAGCTCATCAAAAGTACACTTGATGTTTTATTGAAAGTGAGCCTATATTATATATATATATATATATATATATATATATATATATATATATATATATATATATATATATATATATATATATATATATATATATATATATATATATATATATATATATATATATATATATATATATAATATTTTTATGAATCGGCTCATTATAATTTCCATCAGTAAGTTATAAGAGTAAGGCCCCATTCTTTAGAGCCGCTCTGCTCTGCTGAAATCTGATCTGCTTAAAAATAATACTTAATATTGAATTATTAAAATTATAATTAATATTTAATAATAAATAATAAATAATTAATATTAAATAATAATAAAAATTATAATTTAATAATATTAAGTAATTAATATTTAATATTTAATAATAATATTATTAAAAATTAATATTTAATAATAATAATAATAATAATAATAATTAATTTTCAATAATAAAATAGTAATAATAGTAGTAATTATAATCATGATAATGACAACAACAATAATACTTATAATTAATAATATTAATTCTAATAATTTCTTTTAAAAAAAATATTAATTCTAATAATAATAATAATAATTTATTTTTTAATAAAAATTAATATTTAAAGATAATAATAATTATTAATTTTTAATAATAATAATAAAAATAATATTTATTATTTTTTAATAATAATAAAAATAATAATTAAATAATATTTAATAATACTAATACTAATAATTATAATTCATAAAATAATAATAATAATAATTAGTATTTATAATAAAATTTAATTGTTATAATATAATGCGATAATATTAATAGTAGTAGTAGTAGTAGTAGTAGTAGTATAATAAAAAATGATAATAATAATAATAATAATAATAATAATAATAAAATCTGCTTTACTCTGCTCTGCCCAGAAGCTCAAAATTACAGGGCCTAACTAGTTATTGTTCCAAGCAAAACCTTGAATAGTTGCAAGTAATTTAAAACATAAATTAAAAGGTTCAAGTTACATAGATAATTAACACAAATCTACACTTATAGATAGAGATATAAAAAATCCGACTTGACCTAAAAAAAAATTCAAATTTAGATTTCGATTGGTATGGAGTTAATAATTGAGCATAACTCGAGTTTTAAATAAACCCAATTCATCCCGACCTGACCTGACATAACTCGATTTAAACGATCGAATTGACATCTCTACTTCACTACTTGTACCATGTTTCTCTTCCCATGTACACCCCAATACCCCATGTACCACACCACATGATAAATTGGGTAAAATTGCGATTGGTAATTTGGTATGGTTAATCCCATGGTTTGAGGTCGAATGTATAAATAGTTTCCAGGCTTAAAATAGCAGGCCAGGTAAGTGGGCCCAAAGCATGCATGGAATGGAAAGAGCAAATTAAAGCGTGAGAAATAATGCAAGATTGATCACGGTACGTAGACGACACATACTACCATCTCATTAATCTGACTCCATCTTCCTATCTTCTATTTGACCAAACTTCCCCTAAGGTCCCCTTTCATGGAAAGAGATACATAATTCATACATACATCATCATCATCATCCTTGTCATCACTATAAAATATAAATATATTATTATTAATATTATCATTATAGAAAATAATTATTATTTTTGAGAAATTATAAAGTTGAGATATATCACTATCACTTTTATTGATTATGTTTGTTTATAATTGTAAGAATTATGACAATTTTCAAATCCTTTGAGATTTGCTTGTGTGTTATGGTATGAGTTTTTTCCTTTTTGTTGTTCTATTGAATTTATTATTTTTTTTGGCAAATTAATAATTATTAGCCTTTGGATAGGACCATGTGGATGTGATTGTTGTTTTAATAACTTGATTTGTACAAAAGTTTGTATTTTCTTAAAGTTAAAGGTTATAGTACTTTGTTAAAGATTATTGTAGTGTAAATTAATTTTAAAGGAATTAAATATTTAAATTGATGAATGTTTTCGAGAGATTTTGTCTAAAATTATCAAATACTAATGACTTTGTAGTAGAATTACGTAGATTCACTTTTCTTCTATTGCTCTATCAATCTATCATAGTCGTCAATGTCGGTGTTGATGACATGCATGGTGGTTTGTTACTTCGTTATACTACGTATTATGGAGTAATATCAATTGTGGTGATATTTTGGGGAATACGGTGAAAAACACATTGTAATGAATGCTAATGTTTTTATTTTTTCTTTCTTTTTTTTTTTCTAATAATTCAGTACAATTCAAAATTTTAATTACGATCTTAATGCCCAATATATATGACACAAATCAATTTTTCTTCACTATTACTAAACATTCGAGAAAATACAAGTTTATAGATACACAAAAGTTAAGTGGCAATTTTAACAACTTATAAATAAATTAATAACTTTTTATTGAATGCAATGTTCACATTGATGTCATACCGACTGGATAAATTGTTCATTTATGCTCATATTTATTGGTTGTGTATCATGAGCTAGTACTTCAAAACATATACAAACTGTAATAAACTAGTTAGGTTAGAAATTATTCTTATGTTCGTCTCACTTTAAAATTCATGAAATTGTATGAGACATTAACCCCAAAAAGCCAAAAGCAACAAAAAAATGTACTTAGAGCCTGTTCATATTTACTGAATTGAGCTGAACTGAACTGAACTGATTGGAGCTGAACTGGACTGAACTGAACTAATTGGAACAGAATTGAATTGAACTGAATTTAGCTGAAATGAATATTCTATGAGAGAGGGAAATTAAGAGCTCAACTGAACTGAACTGAACTGATTTGAGCTGAACTCAACTGGACTGAACTGATTTGAGCTGAACTCAACTGCACTGAACTGATTTGAGCTGAACTCAACTTCACTGAACTGATTTGAGCTGAACTCAACTGAACTGAACTGAAATTAAGTAAATGTGAACAGATACTTAGGGCCTTTTCTCATGCGTTGAAATTCAGTTCAGTTCAGTTCAGTTCAGTTTAGCTCCTAATTTCTTCTCTTATAAAATATTCATTTCAGTTCAGTTCAACTCAATTCAGTTCACTTGAGTTCAATTAATAAGAACAGGCCCTTAAAATACTAATGGTATGCTTAATTTAATTTTCACATCCAAACCCAAATAACATGCAAAATAACCGAAAGCACTAATTCATTTTTATTTAAAAATAGAAAATTAACATGTATTGTATTTAAAAAATATATAAATCCAAAGAACGTAAATTTCAAACCAAAAATGTATATTTCAAAATCAAAGAATATACGTTGTTATTTTGATCAAGTGCATCATGACTCCATAAGCATTGTACAGTTAGATGCATCAAATAATTTGCTAGTAGTAGAATCTTAGCTTTTAGCTGTGAGTTAAACTTACTTAGGCGTAAACCCGTCAAAATTTATCCTCAAATTGTCAATGATGAGTAATAAGACTTTAAGATGGATTTGAATGAATTTTATCTCTACCCATTTATGGTAACTACTTAAGCATAAAATTGACTTAAAATTGAATAACCAACCAAAGCAAAAAAATAAGTGGGATGCAAAGCTTGCAAATGTGGAGGAATGAGGAGGAATAGATTAAAAATGGTAAACTTGGTAGGAGAAAGTGCATGGCATTTGCCAGATGAAGACAGACAATTACACGTGAAGACCACGTCTTAACGCCATAAAGCAAGCATTTTCATTAGCAAGCACCAGATCCTAATTTCATGATTATTGGTTATTGATTATATCCCCTCCATCCTCTCGTATTTTTTTAGTGGTCCCACTCGTCCACGCGCTACTTCCTACGTACAAATACAAGTATAGTTGCATTTGCTTGTAAAATAGGGTCAAGTTATTGACTTAGGGCTTGTTCTCATTGACTGAACTCAGCTTAACTGAACTGAACTCAGCTGGACTGAACTGAACTGAATTGAAATGAATATTTTATAAGAAAAGGAAACTAGGAGCTGAATTGAACTGAACTGAACTCAGCTAAACTGAACTGAACTGAATTGAAATGAATATTTTATAAGAAAAGGAAACTAGGAGCTGAATTGAACTGAACTGAACTCAGCTGAACTGAACTGAACTGAATTGAAATGAATATTTTATAAGAAAAGGAAATTAGGAGCTTGAACTGAACTGAACTCAGCTGAACTGAACTGAATTTCAACGTAAGAGAACAAACCCTTAATTAGGATGTCAATAGGGGCGGGGGTGGATGTTGGCTTTCCTAATTCTTATTCTCATCCCCGCCTAACATTCTCATCCCTATCCCCGTGACGGGTTCAAAATTCATCTCCATCCCCGACGCGGCGGCTACAATTTCAAAACTATCCCGCCCCACCCCCACTTGTATATCCATTTTCACTTAATTCCCACCCCAAGACTCGCATGATTCTCGACTTCTCGCCTCTCAAATACAACAACTAACACTATATAATACTTTGTATAGATTACAATAAAATAAAATCCATTATTGTTGATATTAGACATCTATATCTATATCTATACTTATATATTAAAAAGCGTTCCTAAAATCGTTTATATACTATGTCATTCCCCTCTCATAGCATTGTGCCACATCATCATTTAATGACACGTCATTACCAATCAACAAATCATTCAAATTATTATTAAAAACTTTTGATGGGTTTTGAACACTAGACCTCAAGAAAACAAGATCTACTTCCTTATACCATCTTAACCAATAACAATTGATGTCATCTATACATATAAATGTAATTATAAATGACATGCATCAGTTGAAAAGGAAATACGAAATATGCAGTTTGAAAAAAAAAGAGGAATAAAATCAACATTTCACAAACAATAGTGTTGAAAATTATCTTTTTATACTCTTTATCAATTAGTAACATTATTTTTAACATTTATGCATAACATACATAATCGATGATAATATATTTTATTTTGTCAAAAAAAATGATAATATATTTCATAAAAAAAATAATTTAATCAAAGTGGTAACCCGGTGCAACGCCCGGGCCACACACTAGTTTGTTTTTAAATGTAAGTATATTTCAATGTACTATGTTTATTACTTTATTTTTACATTATACTTTTACACCCCCCCCCCCCCAAAAAAAAAAAAAAAATCACAAAATTGACCACGAAAAATTTTAAAAGTTTTATTTTACCACCAAAAATATTTCAAAAAAAATGTTTTTTTTATCACATGCCGTTAAATTTAACTGTTTAAAAAAAAATCGAAAATTTTTGTGTGCAAAACATGTTGTTCATAGGTTTAGGGGGAATTTTGGCCTTAAGGGTACAACTTGAGGTCAAAATCGACTAAAAAAATGATCGAAAATGCCTCGTTTTGCGTGTTTCATGCAAATAATCGAGGTATTTTTAGATACGCAAAAGGAAGCATCTTCGATCTAATTTTATCAATTCTAACCTCAAATGGGACCCAAATGACCAAAATGCCCCCTTAAACCCCTAAGACCATGTGTTTGACACGAAAATAAAAAAAATTAAAAAATTCCGTTAGGATTTTGACGGCAAGTGGTAAAAAAAAACAATTTCAATTTATTTTTTGGTGGTAAAATAATACTTTAAAAAAATTTGGTAGTAAAAAACAGGCCCCAAAATATTGTCCAACATTAACCCTTATTAATAGTTGTTTTTTATTATATTTTTTTTAATCAGACTTATAATTTTTTTTTTTTTTGACAAATAGAACAAAGATTTAAATGTACAAAGAAAAGAAACAAACTAAAAAGACCAAAAAAAGGAAATGACGACGCCTCGCCCGAACTGCTAACTAGTGAGCAGGAGCAACCTAGAACCTAGGAACGTTCTGCAATTGGCAAGCCAGGAAATTATCTAAAATTTGCCGAATATCGTGAAGCAACCAGCAGCATTCTATATTATCAGAACCCGAACCACACAGACACGTAAATAAAGAAGAACAGTCAGTGTAGACGGAGATACGCAAAAAGCCCCCCGCCAATGCAGCCCGGATAGCCCAAAGACAAGCCTGCAATTCAGCCTGGAAGGCAGAGGAAGTCCGACACGCACAAGCGCCCCCACCTAAAACCATGTCTGAACTTAAGGCTCGAAGGATCCAACCAGCCCCAACTTTATTATCCGACTTATCCCAAGCCCCATCAAAAATTAAGCAGACCCCTAGGGACGACTGATCACTGCCTTTGAGCCAGCCGGAAGGAGAGAGCACCTGGCGAAGGGAAGGAGAAAGCTAGTGAGACGAAGACCAGGATGAGAAGGAGACTGCCTGTTTGCTACGCTGGAACCAGCCCTCAGCCAACACAGAGATGGAAGTTGGAGAATAAACAACATTACGAAATACCAGATTATTGCGAGTTAACCAAACTGCCCAAAGGGACGAGAGGAAAAAGAGGTGAGTATCTGAATTTCCAGTGCCGACTAAATCTGAAACCTGTCCTGTAAACCATTGAACAAATGGAGAATCAGGCCGGAAATGAGCAAAGTCTAGAGGGGCATCAAAGACAAACGAACCCGTGAAGGAACAATCACGAAGCAAGTGCGTCGGAGTTTCTGGTGACTGACGACAGAAGACACATAGTGGGGAAAGGGGAACTCCTCTAGTAGCAAGAGTATCAAATAAAGGAAGAGCACCATGAAGCAACTTCCAAATAAAGATTTTGAACTTCGGGGGAATCGGCAGCCCCAGAAACACTTCCACCATCCTGCTGATGCCAGTGTGCTAGGAATAGAGGCCAAAGAAAGAATCCTAAGTGCCGAAGAGTTATCAAAAAACCGATGAATCCTAGAAGGATCCCACGCATAGGTACGCGGATTATAAGTCTGTTTCTACCAGACTTATAAATTTATTATGAGTTGGATATCACATGGGCCAATGACTAGTTAAATTAGTACGTAAATAAATGAATAGATATATACTGCATATTTTACCTTGTATGTATTGCACTCGTTTTGATATACAGATCTTCAGTAAAAAATTAAAATACTCCCTCCGTTTTTAAATACTTGATCCACTTTTCTTTTGCGGTCGTTTTTATATACTTGATCCATTTCCTTATTTGAAAAACTTTTATAATATTTAATTCTTTTCTCTCAACTAGTGGACCCAATTTTATTGTTTTTAGATTCTCTCTCCTCTAATTTACCTTCCACTAACCCGATTACCTCTATATTTTTACTACTTTATCAAATTCCCTTAAAATTCCACGCATGAAGAAATGCAGCAAGTTTTTAAAAACGAAGTACTAGTATTAAAATTTGGAACAAAACATGCTAGTATTGACACAATATTACCCACTCCTCAGTCTTCACCCTTGCCAACTTTATCGTACAATGTTGTAATTGTAACAAATCATCCAAAATTGGTCAAAAGCATGATTTGGAAAATTTTCCAAATGCTATGAATTAATTGGACTTTACTACACTATTAGGCCTTTAGTCACTACTAATAATATAGTACGTGTACCTTACGTTTGATTGTCTTGATCTACTTTAATCTAACTTGAAGAAGAAGTATCATATTAGAAACATTAATTATTTGGCAACAATTATTTTTGCTAAAAAGCTAATTCAAATGAAACAATAATCTTTTTGATTTGAAGCCAAATTTGTACACCTTGTACAACAACTTTAGTCTTTAAGTATCCATATCGTACCCGGTACCCCATATCTTCGGCCTACCAAAACCATAATTTAATACGATATATTATACGGACGTTGTACTATATGTCTATATGTAATAAACTACAAAGTATTTAATTAATTTTGTAGTTGCTATTATATGGGATCTTATATGATGGGATGGCATATTAGATGACATATGATTTGCAATACAATACAAAATTCACCATGAAGCCATACACTCACGTTGTTCATTAATAATCTAGAGGTTTGTAAAATAATCAATGTTCTAGTACGAGGAACCTAATTATGACTTGAATATAGCCGTCGTCAACAAGATTTGAATCTCTAATGTCCGTGGATGATGTAAACGGGTAAACCATAAACATCGCTCAATCTCTTGGTTTTTGCCATACTTTGATGGTGGGGCTTGAATAAACATTTGTGTAAGGCCGCATTATATTGACAAACATATATAAAACATTATATTTAAAAAATAAATATGAAACTTTGGAAGAAAATTGCTAAAGATTTACTTATGTCTTTACAAAATCATGCTCTATCTTTGAACCAAAATTTATGGGCTATACTATTTTAAAAATCAAACCTTTGAAAATAGATCGATTAAACGTTAATAATATCAAATCCGAACATCTTATTTCAGGTTAAAGAACAATTTTATAAATTATTGTAGAATTGTAACATTCATCATGACTAATATAATAAGAAGTATTTTTTTTAATATACAGTATTAAAACTTTATGATACATTGCTAACAAGTACGTAAGCAACACATTACTAGCCCTATATTTTGTGCGCCATTTGTGTAATTGTGCTTGCTTTAGGCAAACAAAAGGCCAAAAGAGTTGAAGATAGGTAACTTCGATTGGTCAAGTAAATTTCCTCACCATTATTGATATTGCATGTCATTTATTCCAATCAAGAGTTTTGACTCAATTAGATTTACAATTAGTCTTTTCAAAGAGATAAACACACAAACACCACTGAGAGAAAAGATATATGGATTAATCCTTACTTACCCAAAAACAAAATGAAAGTATTTGACTAATTAAATTAATTGGAATTCTAACTTCTATGTTATTCACACAATCACCCTTCCCAAATCCATATTCGTTGCATTTTTATTTTTTAAAAATACCCGAATATATGAGATTATGAGATATAGTCAAGTAGCGTATTTAGATTTAACATGTTTAGATGTCGGTATACAAACACATAATAAATAAAATTGAATTAATTCAGGAAAATCACACAATCATACTTCAAAAGTGATAGGACAAAACATGCAAAACCAAAAATATCAAAATCTAAATTGGGGTATGATGACAAACCAAAAAATAAATAAAATAAATTTTTTTTTCCATAAATCTCTCTAAAAATTTATTTTTATCATTTTTTTTGAGAAATTATAAGTAAAAGGTAATTTTGATTAAATTTCTTATTAAAGTGAATCATATTGGCAAATTTTCAACTGGATTCTTGGCTCTATTACATGTGGTTGTGTCAAAAGAGAGGAGAGAGAATCTAGGTAAGAAATAGAATATCAAGCACACCTTGCATTTCTTCTTTCACTTTCTCTTTCTCTTTCACAACATTATTCATTAGCCAGCCTTTACAGCCATACCCAGCTAACTACTCTTTTCCCTACAATACTAGTATTCCACATTTTCAACTATCCTCTTATTATATTAATTCTATCCATAATCCCCTCCATTATTTTTCCTTAAGGCCCCATCCTTTTCTTTAATTACAATAGAAATAATTAAACCGACCACCTTAATCACGTTCCCAACCTTCCCTTTAATCAAAATCACTTCGATTGTTCATTCGTTTAGTACTTCAGGAAAACAAATAACACGATAAAAGAACACAGTTAAACCGTAATTGTATCATTAACCTACCCAACATTGTCCCAAACCCTTACAAACACTTCAAAGTGTTCAATTATTATATACACCGGGGTGGCATAATAATACGACAAATGAGCACAATAAAACCGTAGGTCTAGTATCGACTATCGAGTATCGACCTACCCTTTTTATCTTTAGTAAATAATTGTATCATGGGCATGTAAAACTTTCCTTTTGGGTGAGACTGTTTGCAGTCACAAGAGCTAAATTCGACAGTAGACTGCTGTCCTTTTTTAGTTTTTTTGTCTGCTTAAATTCTCAATTTTTAATTTTTTGATTTAATTTATTTTTTACAAATTACATTCTCTAAATTTGTCTCTAATCTTTGCTGGTCCCTTTCTTTTTCTCTCTCTTCATTTTCTCTTTCTCTCACTCACTCCATCTAAAGTCCAGATTTGTTTCAGTTTCCTGCAAAAAAAAAAAAAAAAACGTTTATTTTTGCTCTGAATTCATGATTTAATCGAGGTATTAATTCATTTGTTTGAAAGCGTTTCTGGGTTTTTCTGAATTTTGTTTTTCTGAGTGCCGTTTTCAAGATGAACTAAGGTACGTTTCTGAAGTACAGAATTCTTTGGTTTTGTATAATTGTATTCAATGTGTTTTTTAGTGATGAATTTAGTCGTAATTGGGTGTTTTTTGATGTGGGTTTTGATAGGCACATCAAGTGTTTGTGAAAAGGCTTAAAAGAGAGAATTTTGAATTTTGGGGTTTGGAGGGAGTTTTTCCATCAAAATGAGGGATTTCCCATCTTGTTTTGGGGAAAATGCTGTGCAAATTTCGGATTCTTCATCATCATCTGGTAATAAAACTGCTCAAAATCTGGTAACTTGTGTATATCAATGTCGATTTCGAGGGCGGTCATGTGTAATTACAGTTACATGGAGTAAGAATTTGATGGGGCAAGGTCTAAGTGTTGGAATTGATGATTCAAGCAATCAATGTTTGTGTAAGGTTGATGTTAAGCCATGGTTGTTTTCTAAGAGAAAAGGGTCTAAAAGTTTAGATGTTGAGTCTAGTAATATTGATATATATTGGGACCTTTCATCAGCAAAATTTGGATCTGGACCTGAGCCTTTAGAGGGTTTTTACTTGGCAATTGTGTGTGATAAGCAAATGATTCTTCTTCTTGGGGATATGAGGAAGGAAGCTTTTAAAAAGACTAATGCTACACAAGTTCCTAGTACTGCTGTTTTCATTGCTAAGAGGGAACATGTTTATGGGAAGAAGGTATTCTATGCAAAGGCTAAGTTTAGCGAAAACGGTCCTGTGCACGATCTCATGATTGAATGTGATACCTTTAGCACTAACGACCCGTGCTTGATTGTCCGTGTGGATACCAAAAATGTGATGCAGGTCAAGCGGCTTCGTTGGAAGTTCAGGGGTAATCACACTATCCTGATTGATGGCCTCCCTGTTGAAGTTTTCTGGGATGTGCATAATTGGCTTTTCAGTTCATCTCCTGGAAGTGCAGTTTTTATGTTCAGAACTAGTCTTTCGGCTGAGAAGATATGGGCTAGCCAACCTCTTTGTGATACTAGTGTATTGCATTGGTCAGCTTCGCAAAGAATTCGAGATTCTCAATCACAACAACTTGGTTTCTCTTTGATTTTGTATGCCTGGAAGCAAGAATAGTGAGATTTAAGGATTCTTTGTTGAGTGCTAAGTGCTAACAGAGATACATTAGGGAGTGTCCATTTACGTTTCTCTGTGATGGAACTACACCATAATTTTTATATAATTGGTTTTCCTTTGTCTTCCCATCCTTTTTGTGGAAAAGGAAGACTAATTAAATAGATCAAAGTGATTTTTGTTGCCTTTGTAAATTCTTCTGTCCAATATTCTCTTTTAGTTTTTACACAATATTCTATTGCTTTAGAGGATCAGATGAAGATTATTTCAATTGTATCTTAGCTGCATATTTGTATGAGTTGTATCTCTTGTTCTGTATTCCTCACATACAGAAAGCATGACACTTGTTTGTGATATTTCTAGTTAGCTTCTCCTTTTTTATGTTAATTTATCAAGTGAACATTTTGATTTTTGTGTGAGAGATAAACTCCTCCTTCTGCAGGTTCTTAGATAAGCTTTCAAGCGAGAAGAATCCAAGGTTGGGATATCCTTGATCTCATTTAGCAGAAACAAAAATTGCAGTTGTCTTCGCTCAAATGCCTTTTATTTTTAAAAAAAAAAAAAAAATTAATTTTACCTACTTTGTTTTCCTGCAGGGATGGGCACATTGTAATATTGGTGTGTCATATGTTGGGCTGTCCGGTGATGGTGGCATCCTATAGTTTGCAATTCGCATGACTTGTTGGTAGCTATTCTACTTGTACATGTACAATGCAGCTCCAGTCATGCTTTTCCTGACCATGGAAGATCGTAACTTATGGTGCATCAGGTAATTGGTATATCTCTGTGACTGGCTGACTGTAAATTAGAAGTTCTTAGAACCTGTCAAGAAAATCATGCTAGCTATAGATTCCACTGAGAAATCTGTTTCGTTGGCAACATTGAAATTATGCTTCATGTTTTCGATGGAGTTCAACTATTACTGTTTTAAGGTTGGTGAGTACCTTTGGCATTTGTCAAAGTACAAAATGGAAGTTAGTTATTATGTTTTAGTTATTTTGGAATATATAATATTAACTTCTATTCCTTTTATTTCAAACTGATTCTTACTATCACTTTAATGTTTTTCTGTTTCAGAATATATTCACGTCTTTTAACTAACTCCTTTTAATATGTGGTGTTTGTTGACACCAGAAGCTTTTTATAAGCATAAGCATATAGTATATTTACATGTATGTGGCATCATAACATGCCATTTGAGTAGTATTCGTGTTTAAAGCATCTCACTACGATTCAACAATGATGCCATAACATTAGCTTTGATTCTTATTGACTATAGTTGATGGTATTTGTAGACATTGATCTGAGGGCAGTGGGCCACACAATGAAGCGATTTTCTTAATTTAGTTGCAACCCTTCTGCCGCCCCTTTCCTAGTTCTACAAGTTTAGAGAGGAAACTGGTGGAGATCAGCACCAAGCCCCAGTGCGCATCAAAGCTGAAAAAATACTTGTTGTCACCTGGTATTTAGTACTGATTCTGGATACTAAATTTTTAATAGTTATTCTTTTGGCATTTGACTATTCTATGCTGTAGTTGACATTTTGCATTCAACCTTGTTTGCTTATATGGCTATTTCTTCGACGACTTTCCTGACACCAAGATAACCTCCTATCCACTTAGAGGGATTCTCCATCTTTTGGCTGTAGAGATTGATTAGGGAGTACCTTAAAGGATTGAATCTCTCATAGTGTGTTGATATTCATCCCTATCGAATTGTCAATACATTATGGGATTCTTTCGTTTACTCTCAAAATCTTATTATTACCTTCTGCAAAACACCCTTTGTGCTCATGAAGTGTTTAGTTGCATCTGTCAACTACAATTCCATATGGCCTGGCTATCCTGTGAAAATTAGGAGGCTAACATCCATCCGTTTTTGCTTCTTTGTTGAAGGTTCTTTTTTCGTGAAAATTCCTAGACAAAGAGAATCTTCCTCTCGTTCCCTTCTAATTGCCTATGACATGTCTACCTTAACACCCTTTGATCTCTGCTTTTGACAATTTCAAAATGTTCAATTACTACGTAGTGATCTTTAGGTTTTGAGGATTGCTAATAAGTAACTTAAGTAAACTGCTTGTCACTGTCTGCCCACCAGTAGGTTGGTACCACATGGTTTTTCTGGTATTACAATCCTGTATGCTTTTCTAGAGTGAATGGAGAAATCCCAACCTCATCTTTTAAAAAAAGAGAGGAGGCTGGGTTAGGCCTGTTTGCAGCCTTAAGTGTAGAGAACATTTAAGGAAAATTGTGCCCTTATTACTGACAAAAGTTAGTTTGTAAAATGGTCCAAAAAATTGCCATTGTTACCCTGCTTTTATGAGCCCCTCTATAAATGCCAAAATGTTAGTTTTACTTGAATTTATATGCTACAATATCAGGTGTAGTTAATCTTGTGACTCTCCTTAGACTAAAATACAATCCTTATATTGTTAAAAGAACTTAGTATATTTTCTACATAGTTGACTATTAAAATCTTATTTACAACTGCCGTGTAATTTTAGATTACCAGATAAATTTGGCAATTTGACCTCAGTTATTTAGTGTGTTTCAAATAGAGCTGATTTAGTGAGATTGAAGAAATTTCAAGACTCTCAAATCTTGGATTCATGACATTACTTCAACAATAGGAGGTTGTACCATGTACACTAAAATTAGCATCATCAAATTCTATAGAAAGACCTTTCTGATTAATATATCTTCTAAAGCTTGCATGCTGTTTTTGCAATCAGACTTTTGATACTATAGCAAAAGGCTTATATATTTTTTTGATACATTGGAACATGTAAATGACGTACACTTCTTGCTGTGGTTTCAGACTGACAATTTCATGATACTAATCATAGTGCATACTTAAAAGGTGGTTTAATGACTCTAATCATATATTTAGAAGTGGCTCTGTTTCAAGTGGTTTGAAGTCAAGTTTTGTAGAATTTGAGTGGTCAAATATCTAGTTTTTAATCTTCTTTTAGTATTGTAGAAGTGTTGATGAATACATGTTGAGGCATGTTAAAGGTTCTTGTTATTGAAGCCTTCGCAGATACTGTGCATTTGCCCAAGTTGCTTGAACTACATATGTTGCAGGGTTCTGCTTTCTTTATTGCTAAAATTTCAGGCTTGGTTGATGCTGTCATTACTTTGTACTGCTTGTCTGCTTATGGCTTACTGTAAATTTGTATGGAGCAGGATTTATGTAGTCTTCCATTAAACAGAATCCGATCTATGTTTAGTTCTTATGATTGTTCATCCATCTTTCACTCTGCTGCTTCGATGCTTTGTAGGACTAAAAGACTGCATACATCTTCATCCTCCTCAAATAAGTTGGAAGTTCAAATAAATGGATTAAAATCAACTGCGTCTAGTGTGCAGTACCCTGTCTGCTGTTGAGTAGAGGTAAGTTGGCGAATTGAAGGTGAAGATTTAAAGAACAAAAATCAGAAGCCTTTTTAAAATCGCAAACATAAAAGTTTGCAATTTTGCATATAAACTCCTTGGCTTAATGAGTAAATTGTTACTTTTATACTCTTGATTAGTTCTATAAATTCTATGTACTATGAGAGTCTGGATTGTTATTTTAATGTTAGCTTGTACCTATGCTAATCTTGTTAAACTTGAAATTTGGCATTGGAAAAGTGGAAAGCACTATATTTTCAGTTTTGAATACTTATTTTATTTTTTACAGGGAAATATTTTTATCTCAATCACTGTAATATATTGAAAGTAAAACTCTAATTATATACAGTACTTTTTTTTTTCAATACTTAAATTTGTTTTCAATTGAACATATTACACAATCCTTATGTGACGCTCTCTATGCTCTTGAAAATTCTGTTTTTTTAGTAGTTAGATTTTGATTCTATATGTGAGCTCGGATGGTTATTGGCTTTTTCGTAAGAAACCTTGTTATTCTTGGAAGTTTGCACTAGAACCACTGTATCTTGTACGAGACAATATTACAATTTTCACCCTTGTTTATTAGTGGTAACTTTTACAACTCTTGGCTGTAACTTCTAAAACATATTACAATAAATTAACGTGAGACAGTTTTACCCGAGACTAGCTCCGTAGCAACGATACCAAGGAGGTCACTATAGATTTATTACTGATCCTCTATGTTTCATGTGTGGCAGGAACGTGACGGTCAAAAGCTTAACAGCTCTTGGAAAGGGACCTTTGCCCTTGATGTATCCAACTACTGCCTTGAGTAATTGGCTGAGTGGGACTCTTGCTGTCTGGCTGAGCTGCTAACTCGACTAATTTTCCAACTCTATTGACCATACATTTCTTTGAGATGCCCTTTTCTTCAAGGACTGAGACATTGGTCAATATGACTCAACCATATAACTCTGTAGGAATATGTTTGTCCAAGAATATGGTTTTGCAAGAGAAGACAAAGCTTCAACTGCCATTTCTGGTATTATTATGTTGATTCGCCAGATTTCGGAACCTTTTACTGTCTGTTGTTGCTGTCTGTGTAATGCTTCCAGAATAGTGTACTTTACACTTCTTTTGGGTCATCAATCTCTGGGTATATAATACAGGCAGATTTTGGGTCTGGATCCTGATATACAGTATTACTTTTTACAAGCATTTGCTTCATGCAACTTATGTTACGAGTAATTAGATGTTGTATGTATCTTATTTATTTATATATTGTTTTTTATTGAGAAACATTTTATTTTGTAAAATACATACAAATATTTATTTCGGAGTATTTCATATTATACGAGACTAAGTAATTATTAGGATGATATCTTTAAATATGACCACGACGACTGCTAAGGATTGTTTCTATAATCTTTTTCTGTTTTTTGTTTCCCTTTGCCTCAGTCAGCCAACGAAGGTGATACATTATTCTTTTTTTTTTTTTTGAAACAAGTGATACATTATTCTTAAACAGATACATTCATGATTTTTCTTTCCCAAAAAAAAAAAAAAAGAAAAGAAAAAAATAACAACAACAAAAAAAAAAAAAAAAAAAAAGAAATAAGAAATAAGTGATGAGTTATAATATCCTAGGGTATATCTATTGTGAGAAACAACTTTTTATTAAATAGGCTTGTTTACATTTACTGAACTGAACTGATTGAATCAGAATTGAAGTGAATATTTTTTGAGAGAAGGAAATTAGGAGCTGAACTGAACTGAACTGATTGGAGCTGAATTGAACTGAACTGAACTAATCGAACTAATTGGAGCTAAACTGAACTGAAATTAAGCTGAAGTGAACATGCCCTAATATTGATTTATTTATTTCTTTCAAAAAAAAAAATATTGATTTATTTATGGAAATACCATGCTGATTGAGATTTTAATTTGATTTGTTTATAGACTTGTCACGATAAACGTTTTTCTGTTTAGGGTAATGATATATATAGCCCTTAGGGCTATGTATAAGCATGAAATATACTTCCTAAATTGGAAATAAGTTTGGAATTCATGACAAAATCACGCGTAAATCGGTGTGATTAATGTTAATTTATCCTTAATATTTCCTTTTTTAACTCCTTATACATATCCCTTAGAGTTATGTTTATCATTTTCCTTTTGTTTATCATAAACATGAATTGGGGCTTCTTCTATTGATTATTATGAAATAATCCTAATGGTTTACAACATCCCATATTAATACTTATGAATACCCTAAAGATATGATTCACTGAATCATGTCCTAAAGATATTGTTCACTAGCTAAATAATATCCTAATAATGTTCTTTTATTTTATTTTTTTTTGACTGGAATATCCTAATAATGTTGATGAAACTTGTATAGTTGTATATAAATTAGAAATCTTAAACTTGGCAACTTTTTGACATTAATCATCGATAATCTATCAGCTAAGTTCTTGTAGTCCATCAGTGCGAAAGGAACTGTTTTCAACAAAATTACAATAATTGTAAGAGATTAGTAATTTCGATAATCACACTTCTCTTATTAGAAAGAGATTTTTTCCTAATGTAAATAAAATGTTGTTAGTTGCCATCTTATTTCTATCACTTGTCAAATTGATGATAAGAATTATGTTACTCTGTATTATAATCTCAATTATCAATTTCATACATATGATAAACAACAATTAATGAAAAAAACGAACAATGGTAACTATATTGCTTCCATTATTATTGTTTTGGTCAAAAAACTGATCTTCAGGTTCGACCTGAGTCACGATACTTACAGCTAGATTGCAAAGACGAAATTGGCTAAGAGATGATAAAAAGAAAGCAAAAAGGGGATAAAAGGGGAGAAGACACACGAAATGGTGACGCAGAAAACCCCAAGAACAAGGGTAAAAACTGCGGGTGGCTATGAGTCCACCAATCCACTAGATGTTCAAGGTTTACAGGTTACAATTCTGATCAAGATTTAATTGTGTAGATAATAAAATGCGTACAATGTTTACTGGGTTTAGTTCTCTTGAATGTCTTGCCTTTTACTCGTAGTTCCCCTGCTTCTTATATGCCGTTCCTGCCTTTTGATTTCCCTTCAACGACCTCCTTAGGTTGTTCCTGGAATCTCGGGATTGTGGGTTGGAGTAGTTCCTCCTTTTTGTCCGTCTTCCCTGGTCAAAGGCTTCTTTCATTTGAACTGGTCTTCTCCAACGGCTAGCTTGTAGAATGTGGCTCCTACTTATCCGGGCAGAGACTTAGTCCAAAGATTCTGGGGAATATTCTTCAAGGCTGCTTCTAATTTATCTAGCTACCTGGTGTCAGCTTCGTAGCTATAGAGGACCTGTGCTTCGTTGTACCTGTAACCTGCAACCTGAATACCTGTAGAACATATGAATTTGTAGGTGAAAATTTTAGCATAACAGTTTGCCCCCAGCTTGTCTCTTAGATGTTCCAGTGACTTCTATGAGGCAAGCTCAAAAGAATTTGCAATTTTTCTAAAAAGATAAAAATTCGATTTATTATCTCGAGGATAATTCTCAATCTGTTTCAAAAGATAAAACCCTTCGAAAAGATAAATTCAAGCCGTTAGACTCATTAATGCATTATAAATAGATAAACAAGAATCTTCCAACCACTTTTATTCCTGCGATAAACTCAATCTCAGAAAATCTAGGGTTTTCACTTGCGAAAATTGGGGGGATTTAATCAACGGAAAGGCAGCACGATTTAAGCTCGGATTCTTCTGCAAGGGGGTCGAATTTCTTCCACTTCTTCTGTCCTGGTAAGTAATTGAGTTTCTCTTTCCTCAATTTTGTTGTTTTCACGATTTTTCTTGCGAAATTTGTTTTTTGGTTATGGTAAAAATTAAGCATGTTGCTAAGAAAAAATGCCATAGACATACGAATAGGAACTTGAGAGTGAACCAAAGTAAGATGGGGAAGGCTGATGAGGACAAAGCTAGCAAAATTACAGAGACTGAACTGTCAGAACTAAAAGTAGCAGCTGGGTTCCCTGAGTCTGCTGTGCTCATCGTGCCCGGAGAAGATGATAGGCCTCAGTTATGTCATGATGAAAACATTGTGTTCTATGAGTATCCCTTTAGGCATGGTTTTTCTTACCCTTTCTCTCACTTGGCTAAGCAAATTCTTGAGACATTTGACCTGAGTCCGGGGCAGCTTATGCCTGCGGTGTGGAATTTAATAGCTATTGTGAACGAGGCTACTGCTGAGTGGAAGACTAAAGTAACTGCTGCTGATTTTGTGAGATGTTATGAGTTGAGGAAGAAAGACCTGGATAGGGTCACCATATACAAAAGAGCTTCGTACAACCCCCCCCCCTTTCCTTGGATATGAAACCCAAGACAGGTCATGGAAATCGAGGTATTTCTTTGTGCTGAAAGATTCTCTAGGGGAATCTGGAAGGTGGATTAGGAGTGGCTGGCATAAAGGTAAACTTCTTATCCTAGGTGTAATGGGTTTTGGAGTGAAGTGTATTAACTAAGTGTTTTGAATTTGTGTTTTCTTTTCAGATCTGCGTTTGGATATCATTAAACCAGAGGACGGTTCAGAGTCTGTGGTGAGCTTACTGTACAAGGTTCCTCACTCTGCTCCTGAGAAAGTTGCTGAAACTCGTTCTGTTCCTGAGAGGGTTATTGAAACTCATTCAGCTGCTGCCACTAGTGTTACCATGACATCAGGTAAAGCTTATGCTTTTGTTGGCTGAGTTGATTGTGTAATTTATTGGGTGGTTTGCTAGAAATGCTCACTAGGTTTGTTTTTGGTAGGGAAAACTGGTATTATGTCTCGTGAAGAGTCACTTAACCGTGTGAAGAGAAAGAGGGGTAGTGGCTCTGTTGGAGGTTCTATTGATACCACTGTTCACCAGGCTGAAGATAGTCCCTCTAGGACCTTGTCTAACAGGGAGGCTCCTAAGACTCATCGCACTAGGTCTGCTACAGGTCCCTTTGAGACGGTGGTCATCCCAGACACTTATGATGTCAGTTTTCCTCCTGACTTCCTAGCTGAAGAGGGTTCTAATAATGGGATTTGGCCTGATGCTCAGAAACTCTTGTTTCCAGCAGCAGCCAAGCGTCTGGCTAACCTGGGAGGTTCTCTGGCTCTAGCTGATGGGGCTCAATTGGTTTTACAGGTCTGTTCTCTATTTGGATTGGGTTTTACATGTACTTTGCTGGGTTTTACGTTGACCTGGAATGTTGTGATTGTTGGCAGGGTTTCCAGAACATCCTGTACTCTAAGTACCACTTTGATAGCTTGGAGAGGAAGTTGCACGAATCTGACAAGGCTAGGAAGGAACTGCAGCTTAAAGCGGATGCAGCTCAAAAGAAGGTGGACACTGCTACTTCCCTGTTAGAGAGTAAACAGAAGCAGCTTGAAGAGGAGATGAAAAAGAACGAGGAGATTCTACAGGCTAAGGATCAGCAGCTGAAGGAGAAGGATAAAGAGGTGGGTGACCTGTACAAGAAGGTGGTCAATCTTGAGGATGATCTTAAAGACAGAGAAGCTGAGATCACTTTGAAGATTAAGGCTTATATGGCTAATGGTTTTCTGCTGAAGAAGTTTGAAGGTGATGCAGGTACTCAGAAGCTTCGCCAGCTGGTTGATGACTATCTCTCTGTTGGCTACCTCAAGGACCTGATATCCGAAGAGGCTGACCCTGGTGAACCTGAAGCTACTAAGTCTACTGCTGAGTCTTCTCCAGGTCACCCTGCAGAGTTTCCTCCTAAAGGGACCGAAGATGAGCACATGCCTGATGCTTAGTTCGCAGTGTTTTCATTTTCCTAAGTGTTTTCAACTTTTGTTATCAGAACAGTCTTTGGTTTTCTCAGACTTTTGTTTTACTTCGTTTGTGGAAACGGAGGTTTAACACTTTGAATAATTCAACACTTTGAACAATTTTTTGCCAATGACCTTTGAACATTGATGTCTTTTGGATAATGCTATGTTACCTTGGCTTTGCTTTGATTTCTTCGGCTTATGACGATGCTTGGTATTTCCTTTGACTTCGTGAATCTGTGTTATCTGGCGCTTGGGCCCGTTGTTGCTTTGCTCCTTGAAATTGTTCCTGCAATACAAGGGTTAGAGGTGGTCGTTGGCATAGCCAACGGCCCTCCAATGCTTAAGTCAGTACCAATTGAAGGAATTAATTAGATAGAGATAAGAGTTGTGAAGTTACTCTTGCTTTTCGTGCTTTTCTGCTAGTTCCCAGGTTCCTTACGGGTACCTGCTTGCGTTGTTTTGGTTTCTGCACATCAACAAGTTAGAGCTGACCATTGGTGTTGCCACCAATGGCCCTCCAATGCTTAAGTTAGTACTGAACACGCTGGAGCTAAAGAAATATATATACAAACTTTTTTTTTTTTTTTTTTTTTTTTTTTTTTTTTTTTGGGTGCTAGAAATGATAAAGTTTCAGGTGTGCTGCATTCCAGCTTCTAGGTACCAGCTTGCCGTCTTTGGTAGCTAACCTGTAGGCCCCTTTGCCGATGACTTCTATGATTTGGTATGGGCCTTCCCAGGTTGCCCCCAGCTTACCTGCGTTGACTTCTTGGGTATTTTGGAAGACTTTCCTTAAGACCCAATCACCTGTTCTGAACATTTTCGCTTTTACATTCTTGTTGAAGCTCCTGGCTACCATCTGCTGATAGGTAGCCATTCTTATGTATGCTAGGTCTCTTCGTTCCTCTACGGTATCTAGATCATGAGACAGCTCCTCGTTGTTGCGTTCAGGCGTCATCAGACCGTACCTAGCTGTTGGCGTAGTGATCTCTGTGGGTAATACGGCTTCACATCCGTAGACCAACGAAAAAGGTGTTTGACCTGTTGCGGTTCTAGGTGTGGTTCTGTTGGCCCAAAGGATTCTTGGTAGCTCTTCTGCCCACTTGCCCTTCTTATCTTTCAGTTTCTTCTTCAAGGATCCAATGATGACCTTCTTGCTAGATTCAGCTTGCCCGTTTGCTTGGGGATACCTGGGCGTTGAAGTGACTAACGTGATGTTCCATTTGTCACAGAAATTTCTGGTTGGGGCGCTTATGAACTGGGACCCATTGTCGCAGACTATTTCAGATGGAACTCCGAACCTGCAGATTATGTTAGTCCAGATAAAATTGATAACCTCTTTGTCCCTGACCTGTTGGAACGCACCTGCTTCAATCCACTTAGAAAAGTAATCTGTTAGAGCTAGCATATAGACCTTTTGGCCTGGTGCGACAGGTAGTTTACCTACTATATCCATACCCCACCTCATGAATGGCCAGGGTGTTAGAGTGGGATGCAAAGGCATAGAGGGTTTGTGAGTGATACCTGAATGTCGTTGACAACTGTCGCATTTACGCACGTACCTATGGGCATCTTCTCGTAGGCTTGGCCAATAGTATCCGTAGGCTAGTATCCTGTTAGATAAAGTTCGTCCAGCTGAATGGGCTCCACATTCCCCGTCGTGGAAATCTTTCAGGATCTGCTCATAGCTGTCTTCCTTTATGCAGCGCTGCAGGATATCTCTGGTAGACTTCTTGAACAAAACACCTTGTATGACCGTGTACCTGCTGGCTTTGAACCTTAGTGCTCTTGCTTCGGCTTTATTTTCAGGCAATATGTCGTGCTCCAGGTAGTCAAGTATGGGTTGCATCCAACTAGTTGGGTTGGTGATAGGTGCGACAAGGTTGGGTTCCTCTGGTTCAACCTTAATGGTTTGGCTCTGGGCAGGAGCGGATGTTTCCAGGTCGCCTGGTTCTGGTTTTACAGGTTCCGGGACGCTAGGTTTAGGTGATGGGTTGGCTGTGTCCACGGCAGGAGCTAACAGATGGATGAGAGGGATGGAGGAGAACCTGGATTTTCCCAAGGCCGATCCCAAATTGGCTAGGGCATCTGCTTGTGTATTTCTGTCCCTAGGTATTTGCTTTATGCTGAAAGTTGCGAATTTAGTTGCTAGGGATTTGGCAAAATCTAGGTACAGAACCATTTTGGAGTCTTTGGCTGTGAACTCGCCGTTCATCTGGCTTGCTACTAGGAGGGAATCGCAGAATACTTGTAGGTTGGTAGCACCTAGATCTCTCGCAAGATTCATACCTGCAATCAAAGCCTCATATTCTGCTTCATTGTTAGTAGCTTTAAAATTACAACAGATAGCTTGTACCATCATGTCCCCCTGTGGTGACTTCAGCACGACGCCAAGACCTGCACCTCGAAAGTTAGAGGAACCATCAACATAAACCGTCCATGTACCTGAGATTATGACTTGGTTAATTTGTTCAGACTCCAAGGCAGCCTGCTGTTCAATGTCGGGGCTGAAGTCGGCCACAAAGTCAGCAAGTGCTTGTGATTTTATGGCTGTCCTTGGTTAGTATGTGATACCAAATCCACTAAGCTCGATTGCCCATTTGCTCATTCGACCTGTTAACTCTGGTCTGCGCAAAACAGCCTTCACAGGATAATTAGTTTTCACCACAATGGGGTGAGTTTCGAAATAGTGGCGAAGCTTCCTGCTAGCTACAATCAGCGCTAATACCAGTTTTTCAAGGGAGGAGTATCTGGTTTCAGCGCTGAGGAGAGTTTTACTGACATAATAAACAGGTAGTTGCTGGCTTTCAGCTTCTCTTGCTAGAACAGCGCTCACTGCTTGGGTGCTGACAGCAAGGTAAAGCTGTAAAGACTCTCCATCAGCAGGTTTGGATGATAATGGCGGCGTCATTAAATAGTGTTTGAGGTCCTGTAGGGCCTTCTCGTGATCATCAGACCAAGTAAAACCTTTATTTTTTTTAAGGACATTATAGAACAAATGGCATTTGTCTGATGATCTCGAGATAAACCTATTTAATGCAGCTACTCTACCAGTTAGCTTTTGTACCTCTTTCAGGTTTCTTGGTGACTGAATATCAATTATAGCACGTACCTGGTCTGGGCTAGCTTCGATTCCACGTTGAGTAACTATGTAGCCCAAGAACTTACCTGCAGCTACTCCGAACGAGCATTTGGATGGGTTCAGCTTCATTTGGTACTCCCGGAGGATGTGGAAGGCGTCTTCTAGGTGGTTCACATGATCAGCTGCTTGTTTGGACTTGACCAGCATGTCGTCAATATAGACTTCCATAGTGTCCCCCAGCTGGTCTTTAAACATTTTGTTGACTAGGCGCTGATAGGTTGAACCTGCGTTCTTCAGACCGAAGGGCATCACTTTGTAACAGTATATTCCTTTATCTGTCATGAAAGCCGTCTTTTCCTGGTCCTCTGGGTGCATCAGTATCTGGTTGTAGCCGGAGTATGCATCCATAAATGTGAGGAGCTCGTGACCTGCTGTGGCATCTACCATCGAATCTATATGCGGGAGAGGGAACGGGTTTTTGGGGCATGCTTTGTTCAGATCTGTGAAGTCGATGCAGACTCTCCAGGTTCCGTTCTTCTTGCTGACCACAACCACATTAGCTAACCAATCTGGATATTTGACTTCCCTTATTTTCCCAGTATCTAGCAGCTTCTGGACTTCTTCATTAATAATTTGGTTACGCTCCGGGGCAAATTTTCTTCTTTTCTGCTTTACTGGTCTCGCACTGGGGTCCACATTTAACTTGTGCGTGATTACCTCAGGTTTGATTCCTTTCATATCTTGATGGGACCATGCGAAGCAATCTGAGTTCTTTCTGAGGCAGTTGATGATGGCGTCTTTTTGCTTTGCTGCCAATGCTGCACCGATCTTGACCACCTGCCCTGGCTTTGATTCATCCAGCACGACTTCATCTAATTGTAACTCATCAGGACGCTTGGGTGCTGGACTCTTCTGTAATTGCTAGATGGCGGGGCCATGGGGTTTCAGGGCGAGCTGGTAGCATTCTCACGCTTGTCTCCTATCTCCTTCGACTACGGCTACCCCCCATGGGCTTGGGAATTTGAGCAGCTGGTGATAGGTCGATGGGATAGCTTTCATTTTATGGATCCACGGGGTCCCCACTATAACGTTGTAAGCGGTTCTGCAGTCTATCACGTAGAATTTGTGCATCATATTGACCCCTTTGAGCAACGTCGGAAGCTGGATTTCTCCCAAGGAATTCATAGGTTCGCCATTGAACCCAACTAAGACCGTAGACCTCTTGATTATATCTGACTCTTTGAAACCAGCTTGATCTAAGGCGTCCTTGAAAATTATATTAGCCGAGCTTCCGTTATCAACCAGCACTCTCTTCATCTTGCAATGACCTACATGAAGGGAAATCACCAGGCAGTCGTGGTGCTCGGGCTCGTTGAACCTGCTTTCATCGAAGATGACTGCCATCTCGTCTAGCTTCTTTTCTGCGCTGGTTGGATAGGTTTGGGGGATGCTGGATGCTGAGGTGCCAACTCTGGAGACGCGCTTTGCACTAGAATAAGTCAGGCCGCTGATGCTAGATCCTCCTGATATTGCTTGAATCACGACACCTGGTGTTGGCGAAGCTGGAGGTCCTGACTGGGCTTCACGCTTGATTTCAGGTCCCTTGCCTTTTTTCCCGAGAAGATCCTTTAGGTATCCTTTCTTTAGTAGCCAGGCTACCTCCCTTTTGAGGCTGTTACACTCGTCAGTCCTATGCCCATGGTCTCCGTGGTACTCACACCACTTGGACTTGTCTTTCTGATGCTCAGGCTTGTCATTCTTTCTAGGCCATCTAACGGGTGGTCCGATGTCCTTGAGGGCGTTTACTATCCCTACTACGTCGGTGGTGAAGCCGTACGAGCTGATATCTGGGTGATACTCTAATGCTGGCTTGCTGGAACCTTCTCCTGCTCCAGGTTCGGATATATGATTGACGTTGCTGCGTCTTGGCTGCCAGTTACTTTGCCGGGTTCCGGGGTTCTGATTATTGAAGGACTGGTTCCCCGAATACCCTGATGGTCTTCTCTCGACCCAGTTTCGAGCATGCTCATCCTCTTCCACGCGGACTTCAGCCATTGCTCTGGTTCTAACCTCTTCGAAGGAAGAACACGGGTACCTCGTCAGCTCATAATACAACCTGGATCTGTAATTGAGACCCTTTCGAAAAGCTTCTATGGCGGTTGAGTGGTCACAATTTTTGATACTGACCATTTCCCGATTGAATCTGTCCCAATACTGCCGGGTCGTCTCGTTCTGCTTTTGAACAATCCGATACAGGTCGCTGCTCTGCTTATCTAGCTCCCGGCTGGTGGCGAATTGCTGATAGAATTTGTTAACCAAACTGGAGAAACTGGTGATGGAACCTGGCTTCAGGTTAATGAGCCACTGGAGCGCAGGTCCTGATAGGGTAGCGCCAAAGGATTTGCACATGGTAGGTTCAATTAATTCCCACGGTATGGACAACTGCCACATCTTCTGCTTGTATTGAGCCACATGATCTTGAGGGTCAGTGGTCCCATCATACATCTTCGAAAAAGAAGGGATGCTTAATTTTGCGGGGATCCGCACTTTTGCTATTTCCTCCACGAAGGGGGATTCAGCGAAACCGTCGCGAGATTCGTAGGCTACAGGTTTGGGAGCACCTGGTAACCGGGTCAGGAGCTTCATCATCTTTCGATTTTGAGCCTTGATAACAGCAACTTCCCTTGCCATAGGGTTGGGATCCTCATTACATAACTCTTCACTGTTACGAGATACTCTTCTCTCGCCTTCTTCTTCAGATTCATCAGAGGATACCAGGGTAAATTGGGGTATATCATCGACCATTACCCTTTTCTTTTTATTGCTCCTGACAGATTCTAGCTCCTTGGACAGCTTCTCTAAGGAGGCTTCAGATTCAGCTTTTAGCCTTGCCAAGGTGGCTTGAGATTCTTCTTCTAGCTTCCGGCTCCGCTCAATGGAGGCTTTCAGCTCTTCGCGCAACTGCTCAATCAGCGCGTTTGCATTTGGATCTGGATCTTCTCCCATGACGAAGGATGGGCCAATTTATCTAACTGTATCCCCACAGACGGCGCCAAACTGTTTTGGTCAAAAAACTGATCTTCAGGTTCGACCTGAGTCACGATACTTACAGCTAGATTGCAAAGACGAAATTGGCTAAGAGATGATAAAAAGAAAGCAAAAAGGGGATAAAAGGGGAGACGACACACGAAATGGTGACGCAGAAAACCCCAAGAACAAGGGTAAAAACTGCGGGTGGCTATGAGTCCACCAATCCACTAGATGTTCAAGGTTTACAGGTTACAATTCTGATCAAGATTTAATTGTGTAGATAATAAATTGCGTACAATGTTTACTGGGTTTAGTTCTCTTGAATGTCTTGCCTTTTACTCGTAGTTCCCCTGCTTCTTATATGCCGTTCCTGCCTTTTGATTTCCCTTCAACGACCTCCTTAGGTTGTTCCTGGAATCTCGGGATTGTGGGTTGGAGTAGTTCCTCCTTTTTCTCCGTCTTCCCTGGTCAAAGGCTTCTTTCATTTGAACTGGTCTTCTCCAACGGCTAGCTTGTAGAATGTGGCTCCTACTTATCCGGGCAGAGACTTAGTCCAAAGATTCTGGGGAATATTCTTCAAGGCTGCTTCTAATTTATCTAGCTACCTGGTGTCAGCTTCGTAGCTATAGAGGACCTGTGCTTCGCTGTACCTGTAACCTGCAACCTGAATACCTGTAGAACATATGAATTTGTAGGTGAAAATTTTAGCATAACAATTATCATTAGTATTGAACCCTTTTTTTTTAGTTTGTTTTTTGTTTTTTTGTTTTTTAAAACCGACATTAGTATTGAACCTAGTCTTCTTTTTTTTTTTTGTTTTTTTTTTTTTTTTTTTTTGAAACCTTAATGCTTTAGTTATAATTTTTTATTTTTTATTTTTTATAATTTAATTAGACTTTAAGTCTTTTTTTTTTTTTGAAGGAATTAGACTTTAAGTCTTAACAAGCTGAAACTAGCCTATTTCCGGAGAACATTAAAAAGAAAATTAAAACAAAATTGATAACTAAAAAGAGATAATGGATAAAATAATACACCAATTAAAAAAATCAAACAAGCTCAATTGAAGATTTTATTTCAGTACCCAAAATTAGGGCAACAAATTTAACAAATGAAAGAAAACAAGTACAGAACAAATTAATAACCTAACTCCTCGTAAAACAATTCAATCACACAAAACTAAAAAAAAAATAATCCAAATCATAAACTAATTATCAATCAATAAAGTGATCTTTGATTCAACAACAGACTCATCTTCATCCATGTCCTCATCTTCCGTCACATAATCATTCGAACCCACGGATTCAACAGCAACACTCGATTCGACACGGTCGTCCTTAACCTTGTCCACCTCATTATCATGATCATCATCATCATACTCTACATCCATATCCTCCTCGCCAAGCTCTTTAACATTATCGTTATCGTTATCGTTGTCGTTGACGGCAACAACATGACGATTGTCTTCAGCAGTAGTGTAATAAGACTTGTAACATGGTTGTTGTTGTTTCGAAGAAGTCAACACAACTTCCTTGACAATTCGGCCTAATATACGTTGGCGTCTACTAGGAGGTCGAGGACGATCAGGTTGAATAACGGGGGTTGTGTAAGAAAAAGCCTTTTCTTGTTCATTAGGAAGAATCACTCTAACAGCGTCGTATTCGTCGTGGTACTTTTGACAAAGGAATCGAAGCTCTTCTACGCTTAAGTCGTAGTCGTCGCCTCCGGTAGCGTGGTTGATGCAGTTGTGCTCGCCTTCTAGGACTACGTAATGAGCCATTATTGTTTAATTTTGGTTTGAAAGGAAGTGTAGTTAGCTAGGGTTTAGGATGAACAAATGTAATTAATTAGGTAGGGTTTAATTTGAGATGAACAATGATGAATAATGAGTTTAAGTGGGTTTAAATAGAACATTAGAATTGAACTTAGAATACTTGGCAATCAAGGTTTTATGGTCGGTTTTGGTAAGTTTTTTTTTTATGAAATTTGGGTTTTGGTAAGTTTTTTTTAGTGTGGAATCTGGTTTTGTTTTGGATTTTAATCATAATTTCCTTATTTCTTACAAACATATCTTCTTCGGATTTTATTTGGGACGCGTTAATCAATTTTCTTACCACCGTATCTTTGATTTGTTGTTTTCAATTTTTTTTTTTCTTTTCATATAGTAGTATATAATTTGTGTTTTACCCTTTATTTTTGTATGATTTTTTTTTTTTTTTATTCTTAGGTTTTCTCCCATTCTACTATTATACGAGTATCCTTGTTCAATTAGATCGTCACATAAATTATTGATGCATAAATTATATGGATTCTCTAAGTGAGAATTATTAATTAAATCAAGCACGGATACGTTTAAAATATATAGTGAACAATTCAACAATTTTCATAATAACATTTATTACTCTATTATATATATTTGTATAGATTGTATATATCGGATATTAATCTTATTACTAATGTATAGCCCGGGTGTTGCCCCGGGTTGCTACTTTTTTAGTTATGCAACTCATAATTTTTTACAAGACATTTAATAGTTTGTATGTGTTTTCAATACTTTAGTAGTATAACATGAATTTGTGTGCAAGAATATAACATAAGTGACAATTACTTAGATGGTTAAAAAATGACTTTTCTTCTAAGAGGTTGAGTGTTCGAATGAGGAGTCTAGACGTTTTTAGGAACGCCTTTTAGTATAGATTAGTATATGTGTACATTTATAACAATTTTCATATATTTAAGAAAGTAATACTGTATTAAATTTCATAGCAATAGCTTCCCTAAATATACATAATTAAACAAATGACTACATTATTTAAAGAGCTAAGGTTATTAGTTGGAGGGAATATTGTCTATTTCATTTTGTACAATACGTCTTCAAGATATTGACCATCCGATCAATATCATTGATTATGTATTAACAAAACTATAAAATTTGATATCATAAATATCATTGAGATGAATAATTTAGCAATATATCATGATTGTGAAGAATTTTCAGTCAGCTTTTTAAAGCTTTAAAAATAAAAATGAGCACTAATTAATCAATTGACCTACTCGATTAGGTTCTTATACATTTTCAATAATAAACATATAGAGAAAAAAGTATTTTATAAGCTCGTCTCGACTAATATGTTAGTCTAACAAAATTCAGTAACGATAATAATTCTAACTACTTTACATTTTAATTAACTATTTTTTGTTGAAACTAAATTACTAAAACGATTTACATACTAGTGCATGTAATTTTGTAATTGTTTTTTTTTTCTTTTGTTTGGAATTATGTATTGCATTCAACGTCTGTTCACATTTACTGAATTGAGCTGAACTGAATTGATTGGAACTGAACTAAACTGAGGTGAAATGAATATTTTATGAGAAAAGGAAATTAAGAGCTGAACCGAAGTGAACTGATTGGAGCTGAACTAAACCGAACAAATTAAACTAAACTGATTGGAGCTGAACTGAACTAAACTAAAATGAACTGAAATTAAGTATATGAGAACATGCCCTTAGATTGAGGTGTCAATTCGGGTACGTTGTTATTGATTGGTGGTACTCAAGACTTAATCAAATCCGTGTTTTGAAAAGGAGTAGACGTCCTTGAGAAAAGCTTTGATATCATATTATTTGCACTTGTTTCTTTCTCACAAAATAAAATAATAATAATATCATGTACAATAACATCTTAATTCATTAATCACATTACTGTCATTTAAAACTACCAATGTACCAAACGAGTAGCCAAAATTAATACACTATATTTAGTCAATGTAAATATGTAATTTCTTTTTTGACGTGATTCATATCAAACTATATAGTATACATGCACTAATTATTAAATATGAACATTATACGGCTTGTTGATTAACAAAGTTAATTTTTTAGTTGATGACTTATGTTATCCCTTTATGTACCACCCCAAATTCCAAACGGCTCTTTGTCAATTCTAAGAAATTATCAAACGGCCAATTAAAATTAAGAAAATGTCAATAACTAAAATACAATTATTTTTGGGTTTGACAACTACGCAAATTACAACGTGCAATCCACATCTTATGTACGTGTTATATTTTTCTCTTCATACTTCAACTTGTTCTTCCTGTTTTTCGTTGTCATATTTCTTCTGTCTTCTTAGCTTTCCAACTCTTTAAAAAACTTCCTTCTTTAATTTAATTTGTTTCACATAATTTTTAGAGCTTCTACGATCATCTTTCATGCCTTCGGTAAGATTCTCATTTTTCTCTATAAACCATATATTAGTATTGTTTTGTACTCGTTTGTTTTTTGTACTA
Source organism: Chenopodium album (assembly GCF_948465745.1). Lineage (NCBI taxonomy): Eukaryota > Viridiplantae > Streptophyta > Magnoliopsida > Caryophyllales > Amaranthaceae > Chenopodium > Chenopodium album. The sequence goes on from NC_137855.1 coordinate 9,659,453, forward strand.
TAGAATTTGGTTTTTCAGTTTTTGTGTTTGTAAATATCTATGAGAAAATCTTTGATGTCCATGCATGCTTGTCTAAACTTTTAATGATCCGCGATGTTAAGGTTCTTCCATTAAACGTTCTCTCTTACCTATATAGCGTCATAAATTATTGTTATGTCTACGAGTGTTGCTATACCTTTATTATAAAGGCGGCCTTTAATGGCCCTTGTTGTTGTTTGTTTTTGTTGTATGAGGTCCTCCCAGCAAGGAAACAACTATTTATTTCTTCTATCTAATGTGTAAACGAACTTTGTAACATTAAAGATTACATATAAGTATTAACATTTAAGGTATTTTAAATGTTAGATTTTATTTTACTTTTACTTTGATCAACATGTTTAACACACGTGTGCTGTCTTAACTTATCTAGAGAAGCGTATTTATTTGTACCTTTATATCTCATATCTCATTGTCCCGTCTGTCCATTAAATCTATCTCTTAGGGCAAACATTTTAGCTGTGGGTGTATGAAGTTAACCTAGATATTTACACTTTCATGTATTTTATGGCAAATTTAACAAGAGAAGCATGAGAAATCAGACAATTCAAGTTACTTTCTGCTTGAAACATATATTAATCTTAAAACTCAAAGTACGAAATTAAGTATACTATCTAGTTAGAATCAATTTGGCAACTATTAAAAGCCTACTTGTAAGCTGATTTAAGAGCCTACCGGAATCGATCAGTTGTGCTAATTGTGACTATGTGGTTTTTGGTAATGAGATGGCTTGGAATGAGCTTATATAGGGATCGATCATGCTGATTCGGTCATTCTCCTTCAATTGTTGTCACATGACTTGTGAGTCGTGATTATACACACTATGAAGAACTTAATAGCATCTTGGCAATAGTTTATGCCCAACAAGAACACTCTTTATTTACAAAACTATGCTTAGCCAAATGACATTAATTTATAATGCATTACTTTTTAGGAAGGCTTTTCAATAACTCTCTTGTTCATTTAGAACAATTTTTAGCTATAATTCTAATATCTTGCTGTATAAAATCTGCTGTAGAAAGCAAGCAATAATACAGGAAACCGATCCTTGCCAAAATTTGGAGAATGGGACGTGAACAATCCTCAATCAGCTGAAGGTTTTACAGTGATCTTTAACACAGCCAGAGATCAAAAGAAAAATGATAAGACTAGTGCTGGCGCTTCGGGCACTAATCAGAGCCCCAATCAGAACAACCAAGGCAAGCAAAAGCAAAAGCAGCAACACAATCAGAATAATCAACAACATTCTTCGGTAAGACTTATACCATCATAATATACTTGATTCAAATAATTAAGTTCATTTAGTTGATTATTCAGGATGCTCGAAAATAATATTGATTTTATTGTTTGGTTTAATTGTAGGTGAAGCATAAATGGTTAAGTTGCATATTTGGTAAATAATGTTGGACTGATGGTGCATTGCTTTTGCTTCCACACTGTAGTAGAAGGTGGCTGTTAATGTGAGATTTATACTTGTTTTGCTAAGATTTAAGCAACTGTACGACCGAAATGTTGTGAAGTAATGAAGCTTTTTAAACAATCTTCTACTCTTAGAATTTATATGGTTTTTGAGAATTTTGTGGGAAATCAACGATACACTTTTGTTACATGAATTCATTTTCCTATGGTAGTAAAAGGATCAAGGTACGAGTTCGACCCAACGGGCCAGTGGAGTTAGCTGAATGGGAGGGTGGGAGACGGTGTTGGGTTGATACCCAGGAGGCCAGAAGAATGACCGATTGTTTTTACTACAGTGTTAGAAGTGTAGAACACAACACTTCCTCAGTCCATAACTAACTTGAAATTAATGGTAATGATTTATGATGAAACTGCGACAAATCATGTACTTTATATAGTATATTCATCATCGGGTAGGAATAAGCTTATTTTTGAAAGAAGTGATTATAATTTAGGATGACATGAAAACACCGAAGAACAAACTTATACAGTTAAGACTTAAAAGCACCGGGAGCCAATCTCCACACAAATCAAGATCATAAGACAGCCAGATTTCTTTCTAATCTACCTATTGATTTTCACTTTGCATCCCATAATCAACTACGGGTATTTAATATTGACCAGTAAAACTTGTAATGACTACAAATGACGAAGGTGAATTGAGTAAATTGAAGTATTCTCACCTCTATTCTCTGATTCAGCAAATCAAAGCATGTAACATCGATTAACAGTTATCTGTATAGATGGGATTAGTATATAAATTGTTTGCTGATAGGGGTATGCATTAAGCAACCACAAAAAGTTATCAAATTCCTCAAGTTAAGTATGTAGGTGCAACTTTGCAAAATCTGAAGACGGCATCCTTTCTTGACAATGATGCCAGCAATGTTGCCAAAAAAACAAAGTTTTGCTCATTGGAGAACATCACATTACCCAGCCATCACCCCAATCTGACTCGACATTGTCACCAGCTGGTGATTCCAAATTAGTAGCAACTTCAGGGTTGGGTGAGCTGTGATCTTGATCAGCAACTGGAGGAACTGGAGCAACTGAAATTGCTGGCGAGCTGTTATCGGGATGATGAAACAGACAATTTCGACCATATTTGCATGTACCTTGCAGCTCATAGTTCCGGCAAACTTTGCTACCCTGATGATTGCATAAGTTAAAGCAATTGTGAGCAATATAACACATACATGTCAAGTGGAAAAAAATGAACTAATGAAGGAGATTTGATAACATTATTGATACAATCATACTTGACTACTATGGAAAGATGTCTGCACAAAAATCATATTTTAAGAAATAATCATTAAAGTTAGGGTACATACAGGTCTTAGAGGAAGGCCTGACTCATTGAGAGCACATGGAGATGATGTAGACATTCGGTCCCTTGGATGGTGGTATCTACAAGCAGATTTAAATTTACAATTGCCAGTTTTCATGAAGAATTCACACTCTGGCTGTCCAGGCCGTTCTGGGTACTGTCCATTCTGCATTTGCTGCTGCTGATGAGATGTTCCGTTTTTCCTTGGATTGCCAGGACTTAAATTAGAAAGCTCAGGGGTTTTCTACAAAAACCAATAACAATTTAAGCAAACTAAACACAATGATATAATATCAAAGTGAAGGAAGTTACAGTAGCCAGTTCTAGTTGTATAGAAGGAAACAGTAAGACATACAGATTTAGAGTAGAGGCCTTTTGAGGGAAGCAGCGGCAGACGTAGCTTAGAGTCCTGACTTACTGGATGATTATACCTGCAAGCAGCTCTGTATTTGCAGTCTCCAGTTTTCATGAAAAAATCACAATCAGGTTGCCCTGGTCGTAAAGGAAACTCTTCCGACTGTAGTAAGTGTTCATAATGTGTTGTAGGATCTGCTTTCTTCGAGAGGTTGTTTACAATTTGATGCGGAAGAGGAGTCTTTTTTGCTGACAGAGAAAGGTTGACCTGGGCCAGAAAGAAGTAGAAGAAAATCAATGAAAAGCTACCTGTCCTAACAAGAGAGTATTTGCCACTAATTCACTCTTCAGACAATAAAAAGTAATTGCATTGAAATGCAACCAGGATAATTAAGAACTTAACACAAATAAGACAAAGGAAACACAGTAATCTTGTGCTTAAAACAATTTTCTAGAATAATTTGATCCTCAGTAGCTTAATTACTGTAGCTGTATGCTATCCAGCAATCATTGCAGTTTTGTATTAACTACCAAAGCAGAGGGTGTCCTCGCAAGAAATTGAGTACCATACAATAATAATGCTTTTTACGTTGAAAGCAAGTATGGAAGCTAAATGACAAAAACTCAAATCATTTATAACCCTAAAAAGAAAAACAAGGGGAAAAAAAAAAAGGATGCACATAAAAATGATACGGAAGAAACCATAACCTGGAGGGACAAGACTCAAAAGTTAAAACCCCCATACTCAACATTCCCTTGTGATGGAGGAATGTGGCTATGTGGGGTTGACCTTAAGATGATTGGGCCTTAGCCCATCAAAATGTGGGGTTAAACGGGCTTTCATAAGTTCATTACAATTAATTTGGCTCTGAGAGAGGTAGGATGTGTGTGGCCATCATTACCTATCTCCAATGACTCCAAAGAAAGCACATATGTGGTAAAAAGCTGCACTTTCTCAGAAGATCTTAAAAATAAATGGTAAAAGTTTCGCTTTCAACGAAAACCGCTGTAGGCAGGATAAGAAGTAATAATTTATGCAGACTTACCTAATGTGATGATAAAGTAACAATTTCCGATTTAACCTTAACTTGATACATAATAAGTTAAAAACTACCTATTATTTCATGTTAGTAAGAAAAGGAGAAGAAAATCATATAAGCCACGTTAATCAAGTCCATTGTATTTCAGAAGTCAAACAATTGAAAATAATACTCCATAACAATGAACATTGGCTTCAACCATTTTTATTGTTTCACAATAAAAAAGAACAATTAGTCCAAAATATTTTATAGTCAAAAAATGTGAATATCTAAACTCATCAAAAAAGACAAAGAATAAGCCTCCAAGTAATTTTAAATAAAAAAATAATGGTGCAAAGATTTATATTCTGTTTTTTTTTTTTCCAAAAAAACAAAAAGAGAAAGAGATGCGAGCAGCCAAGCACTCCATATATGCATCCTTTTAGAAGTACAGGGACTAGCTAACAGGTGAGAAGAAGACTGTAGTCAGGCAAATTTGAGTATAGATTTCACCTCTCAGCAGTTTGCAAAATTATTTTGTAAGCAAAGTTTTAAGATTACGTATAAAACACGTAAAACATGTTGGTACAAATGGGAAATACTTGGAGTACATTAAGAACAAAGAGATCTACCACACTTTCAAAGAGAAGTTAAAGATAGTTTTCAAAATACTCATATGCCTAAAATACATGAGAAAGGTCAAGAAGATTGCACCTGATCTTGGTTCCAACGAGCATTCTGAGGCAATGCTTGGTGATAAGAGCTCATTCCAGCATAAGGCAAACCATTCATTGAGCTTAGGCCATTTGCCAAGTCTGGGATACCCCGTGCTACCCCAGAAGTTTGCAATGGATCACCAACATACATTCCTGAAAAATTGTTGCTACCTCTTGCATATACACCATTACCCAAGGAGTTTCTGGCCTCAGATTCTTTCGAAGCAATAGGATCAGGATGATGGAATCGGCAATTAGCTCCATAGCCACAGGAGCCAGTACGCAAGTAGAAGGTGCACTCTTGCTCCGACTAAGGTAAATTATAAGGGAAAAAAAAAGGCCAATAATTTCTCAGTTTGAGAGGTTTAGTTAGAAGTTTCTGAGCAGTATAAATTGTTTAACACAAGAGGCAAACTTGGAATCCAAAAAGAAACAAGAATATAGTCTTACCGGTCTAATTGGTAAACCTAGAAAATTAAGCTCTGGACCTTCGTTCTCAACTTTCTGTGCAGAGTGATTATATCTGCAAGCATCTCCGTACTTGCATCCTCCTGGTGTCCGGAAATACTATATGCATATAAAAAAAAATATATATTTAATAATAATAACAAAATAAAAGATATCAGTGAAACAAAATCTAAAGAACAATGCATCAAAGGCAGCATAACATAGCTTTATTACATCAAATGCTCAGAATATTGCTAATTAAAGGGGCGTGTGATTACAAAATCACAACCTCAACAGATAAGATCAAGACTGACATTCACAAAGGGATACCTATGCTTGCATTAGAGGGAAAAACAAATAGCCTTGTCTTCAGAGTGATGTGATTGTTAAGAAAACAATTACAACAGGTGATTTATTTATGCACTATATTGAAAAACTAGACATAAAGAAAATAAAAACTACGATAACAATTGCTATAGGTTTGTGCATTTCTGCAGTAAAGGATAAAATAGATTCCGTATCCACAAAAGGAACATAATTTCTCTAATTAATACGGAGTAATAACAAACTCAAACCAAATCTAGTCTAAGGTGCTTTAGTTTTGTGCATTTCGCATTAAAGAACAAAATAGTTTCCTTATCCACAAAAGGAACATATATCCCCTAATTAATACGGAGTATTAACAAACTCAAACCACATCTAGTCTAAGGTGCTGTAGGTCTAGTTGTACATTTTACATCAATGGACTATACTCAAATAACATTTCTCAAATTTGTATCTCGTTTGCTTACCCAAGCAGTCAGCCAGTCACCAGTTCAAGATTTAGATGCAATATCACCAATAATGATGATACTTTTACAATTGCTTTATTGAGCATGCAATTTCTAGTGCAAGCATGTTAAATAATGGATAAATACTCAAACTAGTATAACTATATAAAGCCAGAAATTTAAATCCAAATAATTAGATTATCCAATGGAAACTAGCAATTTGAATAGTTGATAGGTTAAACCTAAATTTTTTTAGAGAGGATTACTCTGTTGCACAAGAGCCAGTTAGTCTGGAACAGTCTAAAACTCTGGACTTAAAGCGTAAAGATATCGTAAATTGACTGCATCTTATTAACTACATTATTACTTATTCTAAAAATAAAAATTCTTACACAGTCACACATTCTTCTTCAATGAAATTTATGCAAAAAAATTCCACTAAATCCTTTCTGTAATGTGCTTCATAAAAGAATTTAAATGATATATATGTATCTTAAAAATATAGTTTTACAAAACAAAGACACTCTAACCATGATGTATATATTTTTTTCACAGAAAAGGTATACACCAAAAGCATACTTCCTCTGCTTTTCTAATATTGCAACAAAGGGGAGACACATAATTTAAGATGAGAGAGATACAGATAAACAAAGATAGGGGCCATGTGATGAGAAGTGAGATAAAGGGAAAGCATTTGCAAATATAATAATGTTACAATAATTGTACAACTTCTTAAAATGGTAATTATTGCAATATTAGGGGAGTCGAAGAAGTATTAAACTTGCAAAGTAGTGGCCAGAACAAAGTGTCCAATGTCCATATCCGTGTCTAAGTTTCAAGGACCTAGCACAAGTTGTTGAGATTATATGGATAGTTAGTAAAGTAATTTATTTTATACCTCTTTTCTATTTCCTTATGTACCCTATTAGGATTAGATTTGAGAAGAGCGTAAATCTAACATGGGTTTAAATGCTCCGAAAAGAATTAATACAAAATAGGAACATTAGAGAGGATAAAGAAAGAATACATGAGTAAAGAAGCATATAGTTCCTTAAATCGCACTTTTGAAGGCACATGTAATATAAGTAAAGAAAATGAATACAAAAGGTCATTATAATGCAGAATGACAAGCCAAATCCAAGAGCTCAAACCTTCGATGAATAGAATTGACCTGTATCATAGTGCTAAACAACATAGCTTTTGTCTTAAAACTTCACTATAATTTGCCTCAGAAACGTCTCCCCTAAACAAACACATACACACAAGCTCATACACAAAACCATATATTCCTCGAAAATACCAGCTTGCCAATGATATTAACATTACTAACAATCTTAGCTTACTCCCCAAAAAAACATTTCCCAAAAACAGACATTTAGAGCTTTGCTTTCAGACAAATTTCCTAAAAACAATATTTTAAGCAAACTGCAGGCCCACAACTTAACTCCAGAAAATACTAACTTAGTTAGAGTAGTTGCCCTGGCAATGCAACTATTATAACAAAACAATTGATACAGTTCAATGCAAAAAAAATACATTCAAGCATACTTAAACAAATCATGAACAACATTTCCGGTATCAAGAACACATGGTAAGGGGTCAAGGTCAAAGTCAAATTAAACATCTTTTTTATTCGAAACGAAATCTACGGGATAATAAAATACTAAGCATTCATAAAATAATGTATATAAAAAGCACAACCTTGCAATCAATCTTCCCAGGATCAACAAATGTTCCATTGTTCTCCTCAATTCCTTTCTCCTGGTCCAGAGCAACCTAAAAACAACAAAACAACACAAATCAACATCATAAAAACCAATAACCGAAACCCGAAACAAAAAACCCCAAATCTAATATACCTTAAAACCCTTCTCGGGAGGGTGATTAAATCTACAATTTTGTCCAAATTTGCAAGTACCCGTCTTGAGATAAAAGGTGCAATCAGCAGCATAAGACCTTAAAGGGTATAAATGTAATTTCCCCTCTTCTTCATCTTGTTCATTTTCTCCTCCTTCAATCTTGACATCAACCTCATTACCTTGCAAAACTACACTCTCAAACTGCTGTGCAAGAAGTTCTTCCTCAGTAACTTGTTCATCCCAGTGGGTCCCAGTTGGTGAAATCCCTAATTTAATTTCATTCTGGATTTCAATAGATGAACTCATTTCTTCACAGGTTCCCATAACTTTCTCTCTCCTCTATTTTTTTAACAGAAGAAACCCCAACAACAACACTGAAAATCAATGAGCAAGAAAAACAGTACCTAGTTATATAATAAAATTATAATATAAAGTGGGGATATATAGTACCACATTAATAGCTACTGTTAGGTGTGAAAATAAATGAGAAAAAAAAAAAGCAATTTTATTTCATCAGTGGAGATTCTCACAAGTGCCGCCTTTTCTCTATTTTTTTTTTTTCATTTCTACTTTATTTTTTCATCACCAAAAGTACAATCAAAACCCACCAATTTTTTTTATTAAAATTATTGAAATTTTTTTTAAAAAAAATCACTAAATTGCAATACATTACAGAAAAAACCTCCTTAGCTAATTTTTTATTGATCAAAAAACCCAAAATTAGGGTAAAAAAAAATTGTAGCAAAAAATTTGCAGATGAAATAAAATCCAATTTCAGAATCATTCAAATTATACTCATTACTGATTTATATTTTGATAAAAAAAAAAAAATCGAAACTTTAAAAAATTGCAGAAACGTTAATGTTTAATCCCTAAAAAATTCAATTTTTTTTCAATCATCGCTAAAAAAAAATAAATAAACGTAAGCGATTAAATTGGAATTCTGGAATTTGATACCTGATTATGAAATTAAGCTTCAGCGAGTGAAATTGGAGATGGTAAACCACATTGTGAGAAACGTCACAATTCCCAAAAAAATCGGCGGAAAAATTAGGACAAAAGAAGGGAGAATTTTAGGGTTAGATTGGAAGAAGAAAAAAACGAAAACCCTAAAAAATTGGGGAAGAAATGAAATGAAATTGACGAAAGCAGAAAAGAGAATCTCTAAAATACGGCGAGAAATTGTGAGGAGAGAGAATCTGATTGGGTAGCAAGCTCCACCATCATCCCCCACTCTTTTTAGTGTACTCAACACTGAATTGTTTTTTTTTTTTTTTTTTTTTTTTTTTTTTTTTGATGAAATTAAATAAGAAAATATTTGTTTTTTTTTTTGAAGTGTTTATTAATTAATTTACTGTAGTTGCGTCATCAATTTTATGGGCCGAGAAAGGGAGAAGTTAAATTCTGCAGTGGTGGTGGACCCTATTTTCACTATTTTCTTAAAAGCCCATGTCATTTTCCACTTTTTTATCAGCAATTTTCCATTTTTTGTGAGCAATTTTGCGCAAACTAATTCTCTTATATAAATTGATTTTAAAATCCCTCAAAAAAAAAAAAATTAAAAAAATTACTTCTTTCGTTTTTTAATATTTGCTCCACTTTTTATTTACGGCTGTTTTTAAATACTAGCTCAATTCCCTTATTTAGAAAACTTTAACAGCATTAGTAATTCATTTCTCTCGACTAGTGGACCCAATATAAATTATACTTCCTCTGTTTCTATTTATTTGACGCGTTTGATTTAAGCACATATATTAAGAAAGGAGAGAGTGAGAGAGAATGAAAAAAGCAAGAGGGGAAGCTTGTAAATGCTAGGTAAAAAAGTTACCCCAAAAGGAAACGTGTCAACTAAAAAAAATTCCTAAAAAGGAATACGTGTCAAATAAAAAGAAACGGAGGTAGTATATTTTTCTTATCATAAAAAATAAATAAATAAAAAACATAAATTATATTTTACTCGTATTAATTTCATATTATCTCATCTACTTTTTCTTTTTACAATTTTTTAATCTTCCACCAATCCAACTAAATCTTCAAATTTAATTATTTTTTCTTTAATTTCTCCTAAAACTCCATGCGTGGAGAAATGGAGCAAATATTTAAAAACGTAGGGAGTATTTTTCACAATCTTGTCCACTTCCACGTAAGCTCGAATTCAAGATTCGATATTTGCTAGTATAAAACCGCTAGTAATGTTAGTGGTTATATATATACTTAAGGCTAAAGGGTTAATCAATAAGGAAGAAATTAAAGTTGAATGTGGCAATGAAAAGGCTCGGTGAGGAATGAGGATGAAAGGAGGACTTTTCATTTATACACTAGTGTGTAGCCCGGACGTTGCACCGGGTTGCTACTTTAATTATTCCTTGTGATTATATGTATTTGATATTAATAAAGTTTTTATTATTATTATTATTAGATCTTGTGATAATCAATTTTATACATCTATTTTCTTGTTCATAACATAGTTGATAATTGGTTTAGATGGTTAAATAACCATCCTTAATATAAGAGGTTGGGTGTATAGATATGAGAATAATGTATCCTAAAAATAAAAGAAACATTACAAGAAGAATAATTGTCAACAACAAATATAAAGCTACAAATATAAAATTAAAACCATCCAGCAATGTATATTAATCCAAAAGTATTGATCGATTTAGAAATGAAAGTTACCGTATATCATATCCACAGTCCTTTATTCTCTATAATCTAAAAAGGCCTAAATGAAATATATTTGGTGTCGAGATTTAGCAAAATAAAAAGGGGATGACATATTAATTCAAAATTTAAATGAGAAAAAAAAAATTTTAAAACACAAAAACAAATTGAATTAGGATTTTTGAGAGTAAGGGATAGCTCAAGTGGTTAGAGCTTCCCTCCCGATCCCAAGATATCTCTTGGGATCGCGATCAACTCTCACCCCCGCCCTTGTGGCTCTCTAAAAAAAAATTAGGATTTTTAAAGAGTTTGTCAACTAAATTAGATTTTTTGGGCTGCTTGCCGCCAGAGTTTATTGTTTTTACCAAATTGTCGCATATGGTTAGCTTTTTTTGGCCAAATTGTCGCCGGAATAAGTTTTTTTTACCAAATTGTCGCTAGGAGTCTTTTTTATTTACCAATTTAGTCAATTGACCGAAGAAAATAAGGCCTAAAATAGTTACACTAATTGCATAACTAACACATGTCATGCTTTCTACAATATTTTCACAAACCACCCTACTAATAATTATATATGATTTGTAGGAATCATTTGATTTCCATGTATTAGTAAGCAATCCTATATCTAAGTATAATTTAGTAAAAAACGAACCTAGCCACAACCATTATTAAGAGAGGGTCCACTTTCAAGAGAACTGTTTGTCAATCCATCTCAAAATCATGTGTCAACACAAAGAGTGTCCCTTTAAGCTAAGTAGCTAACCTTTTAAAGTCTTCAATTCTCTCAACTTTTATCAGGATTACTTACATTTGTTGTATGGGAAAATTACACTTCCTTATTTACGCTCAGTTTTTAAAGATCTGTTGACATGTCTTCGATTTAATTTCAAATTTGAACAAACAAAACAAGTTGTACATATTCAATCATCAGGTTTAATTTGTTGGGGAGACAAATTTAATGTCAGCAAGCAATGACTACCTATTATATCAGCATGATTTCCTTCTGTATATGCTTCTATAACTTTTTATTATACTATCTTTATTCTTTTATGTTCTACTTGGTTACTATTGAATGTATTTGATAGAGAATATCCATAGAATATTCTCATCTTAGGTTTAGGATATATTTTGTATAAGATTATCTTTGATATCTGTACATATCTTATAGTTACCTAATATGATTAGGTTTCTCATTGTAACCCTATAAATATTGATCAATGGAAATCACTCTAATTAAGGAGTTTATATTATCTGACATGGTATCACAGCTTAGGTGAGATCTTGGGATCATATATAAAAATTTTCACCCTGCCGGTGGGTTGGAAAATTAAACCCACCGGCGGGATATACACAAATTTTTTATGCTTCCGCAAACACACACATAAATTTTTTTTTTTTTCCTTTTCTCAAAGTTTTTTTTTTTAGAATCTTTATGTAACTTTGCGCCTCCCACCGACAGTAGCAACCGCGAAAGCCGCCTCCATCATTGGTGGCAATCGCATACACTACCGCCTCCCACTACTGGCAGTAACCACATCTGCCAACCTTCTCCATGTGCCGCATTCTATTTCCACCTCCTCATGACCAACAATGATTCTTACATTGCCCCATTGGTTTTTCTACACATAATCACATAGATTTTGTTTTGGTGGTGGTATAGCAAAATAAGGTCAACTACTTTTGCACATCTCTTTTGCTATCAAGTTGGCTCCTCTTATTGTTGCAGCACTTGGAATCTTTGTGGAGTATTGTTTCTTGCTACCTGGGTTTCTCTTTTGAGATAAATTTCAAGCGGTGAAATTTAATCTTTTCTTGCGCTATTTTATTTGTTTTTATTCAACTGTGATTTCACGTAGTAGTGTAGTGTCTTCTTCCAGATGATGGTTTGATCCCTTAGCTTCTTCTTCTCTGGATCTGCAACTTAGCCCAAGTCTGTGTGCGGCTCTTCTCCTTCTCCTCCGGCCAAGCAGTGCTTATCTCTACTCTATGTAGGTCGTGGCTGTTGCTTCTCATCGTCATCACATGCACATGTCTACTACTTCTCTTTTGATCATGGGTTACCATACTATCCTTACCGCTCGATGCGTGATTCAGATCCAGTCTGAGCATCCGATTTTCTCCTGCTCTGACTGCGGGGGTGTGATAGAGAATATCCATAGAATATTCTCATCTTAGGTTTAGGATATATTTTGTATAAGATTATCTTTGATATCTGTACATATCTTATAGTTACCTAATATGATTAGGTTTCTCATTGTAACCCTATAAATATTGATCAATGGAAATCACTCTAATTAAGGAGTTTATATTATCTGACAGTATTGATCCACATTTTATGAAGATATTGAAAAATGTGAGTGTGTATAAGATAAAGATAGAAAGAGAATATAAAAAAGTAAGAGAGAAAATAAGACGGAAAGAGTAATTATATGGGGTTAAAAGGATAATATGGTAAAAAAAATATAAAAAAGGGTTTTGTCTCTTCCCCATTGTTGTTGCAAGGGATCAAACACACGGTCCTCCCTATCAAGTGCAGTCTCAATCATAAATACACCAACATCCAATTAATGGATAAATGTATAATTATTGTATTTATAAGCTTGTTAAACTAAACAAGTAGTAAAATCTAAAATTATAGAAGCATATATGGAAGGAAATCACACTAATATAAGTCATAATTACCTAATTACTGTATAATATTGTTACTTCTACAAATAATAGTGCTCAATTCATGTGCCAACATGATGATCTACCATATAAGCATGATTCCTTTTGATATAATGACATATGTTTCAATTAATCTTGCCACAATTTATTGGCTTGTTTTGATAATTGTTATTACTACAAATAATGGTAAAATCAATGTTAATGCACTGATACATTCCTAAATTTGTTGGGGAAAAAAAAAAATTTCAGAAACCTCAAAGAAAAAGTAATCAACCTATTCAAATACAATGTTGAAAAGTGCATTAGTTCTAATGATATTGTTCTCGATTGTGAAAGATGAATCATTTGTTACGGGTTGGAGTGTGTTTCCAGCTGAATATACGGTGGAAATTGAGAATGGAATAAGTTCTAATCTTAATGTCCATTGTACAAAATATGGTGCAGAAACCAAAGATCTTGGGGTTTCTCCAATTATTCCAAAAACTAAATATAGTTGGACTTTTAAGTCCGCTTATTTTGTATTTGTACACTATGAATGTAACTTGAATTGGCCTTTTCATGGTGAAGTACAATTTACAGCATTTGCGGATAGCATCAAATTTGTGGATGGAGAATGTGGTGGTCGTCATTGTACCTGGAATGCTACTCGTGATGGAATTTACTTGTTCAATATTAAGGATAATGTTTATAAGTTCGTCGGACCATGGGTTTGACGAATTTAGTACAAAACTATGTAAAACATATGGTTTGTATATGTTTATAAAATCTAGAATAAAAGTTGTGGCATTTTAATGTCGTAATTCAATTCAAACATCATTATTTTTTTTTAGACATAGTCAAAACTCAAAATAGTGCAAGTGCAAGGAATCTGTTCTGAGTGTGAATTTAGTGTTTAGCTTATTTTAAATTCGTTTTAAATGTGTTTTGACTTTTGATCACATATCTTCTATATCAACCATATAGGTCTCTTAGTAAATTAATACTCCCTCCGTCCCAAAAAGAACGACCCATTTGGGTTGATTACGCGGGTATTAAGGAAGTTAAGTAAAAAGAAGTAAAAGTATATTAGAAAGATAAATTTACATGGGGTTTGTAAAAAAATAGAGAGAGAAAGTAATAAAATAACATGGAAAATCAAATTTTTATATGGGGAAGCTAATTTTGCACAAATATTATAGCAAATTGGTGGGTGTTTTAATGCAAATGGGTCATTCTTTTTGGGACAAAGTTTTGGCCAAATGAGTCGTTCTTTTTGAGACGGAGGGAGTAGTAATTTTTTTTTTTTTAAAGGGGCAAAATTAATAGTAATTTTTTTAAAAAAAATAACGAAAGCTTGGTTTTTTGTTAAGAAAATGAGAACAGGGCCACCTATGTAAATTGGGTTAAGATTTATGTATGGTTATTAATACTAGTTCTGCTTCAAATTATTTGCAACAATAAGATATTTTTTACTCACACTTTATGTCAAATCGTTGCAAATAATTTGAAATAAATATAGTTTTAAACAACCTAATAATTTGGGCCTATTGGTGTTATAAAAGCCTGAAATGAGGTTAGAAATGGATACGAATTATTTGGGCTTACTTTCAAAGTTCTATTGTCATACAAAGTATTCAATTGTTTTTAATGATATATTTTTTATATTTTTTTATGTTCCATCCAGTTCACTCTTTGGGCTAATTCGGATTCAGGGATCAATTTTGGGTGGTTAGATTCCAGTTCCCTCTCAATTGTTGCTACCAGGGATTGAACACAAAGGTCCTCCCTACCAAATGTAGTCCCAATCACCACTACACCAACGTCCAACTGGTGTTTTAATGATGTATGACTTGATATCTAGATAATGCAATCATGAAATTCATAATTGTCTATGATTATGTATTTCATGGTTTGGTATGAGTTGGGGATTAAGTTGTAATAACTAATAAAAAAAAACATAACCGCCTTTACTTATCTTTTTTACATCGTCGCCCTCCTTCATGTTCATTAAAGGTATAAATGTCATTTTTTTGAGAAAAGGTATAAATGTCATTTAAATACTCATCTAATGATCATATTCCCATCCCATATACCACCCCTTTAGTATTATTTTGGATGAATAACTACCCTTTTATTTCCATCCCTATCCTTATCCCTTTTCTTTTATCCATATCTCTTCTCCACTATCCTTCTAAACAAACAAGTTAGTTGTTACGTAGTATATTACATTACTGCCTTCTATATATATATATATATAATATATATATATGCTTCTAAAATACAGCTTCTATTTAAGACCTTGTTTAGAACATACACTACTGCATATAATATCAGTGCTCAATAAATGTGTAATCATGATACCTACTACATTAACATGTTTGCTTTCCCTATATGTTTCTCAAAATTTAGCTTTTATTTATGGGCTTGTTTAGATTAGTGTTGCTATTAGAAATAGTGCAATGAAATAATACAATTCCTAAAATTTGTCCCAAAAAAATAATTTAAGTAATATGAGTTTATTTCAAGAAATTATTAAAAAACACTAACTTTTATATATGGTTACTCGGTTAGTGATATATGGTTTGCTCTATTACGGGTTACTTAGTTAGTAATATAGAGGTATCATGCCAGTGTTGTAGGGGTGACTTCGTTAATTAAGGTTACCGAATATTTTGTAAGCATAGGGAATACTCTTTCATTATAATAGGGGTTACCCTATCAGTGTAATAAGAGTCTGTCAGTGTAATAAGAGTTACTCGTTTTATTTCAAGCGGCCACACAATGTAGCCAGCCGCATAGAAAACGCGTTGATTAAAAATTAATTCAATTTTATTTTTATTTTTTTTATTTTTAACAAAGAAAAGCCAAAGTTTAGATTATCAAAAGCGATTAGCCTAAACATGAAATTATTTAAATCAATTTTTCCAAAAGAAAAGAAAATATTTTGAAACAAGGTGATACAAAAGGTCACCTAAGGGGTCGTATGGTTCATTAGGGAAGTGCAAATTCCCATGAAATTTCAATTTGTGGGAAATAAATTCCATCATCAAAATCACGCACGGGAATTCAACAAATTTGTTTGATTAAGAATGGAGGAAGTAAATTCCCATGGGAATTTCAACTTACCAAGGGGGGTTAGGTAAGTGAATTCCCATGTTTTGTGGAAAGTCAAAATTCCATGAACTTTCATTGCCTTCATTTTTACTTTTTTGTGTTATCCAAACAAGAGGTGAAAATGAAATTCATGGGAATTTTGACTTCCTACAAATTATTTAGCAACCAAACAAGGCCTAAGGGCCTGTTCTCATTGACTGAACTCAGCTGAACTAAATTGAACTGAACTCAGCTAAACTGAACTGAACTGAAATAAATATTTTATAAGAGAAGGAAATTAGGAACTGAACTGAACTGCACTGAACTGAACTGAATTGAGCTGAACTGAACTGAACTGAACTCAGCTAAACTGAACTGAATTTCAACGTAAGAGAACAGACCCTAAGTTTAACCTTAACAACCCAATTATTGGCCATGTCTGGTAAATGGCTTTTTGGTGGTTTTTTTTGGCTTTTTTATGTGGTCAAACAGCCAAAAAATGTGTTTGGTAATTAGATTTTTAGCTAGTGAAAAAGCTAGCTTTTAAGCCAAAATGAAATAGCTGCTTTGAGTAGCTTTTTTTTATTGGCCCACAAATTATTAATAAACCACCAACAACCAACAATTAATTACCAAACACTTTTATAAACAACCAATTTCAAAAGCCATTATAAACAATCCAACATACCAGCTGGTCAAACAAACCAAGTAAACCAGCCAACAGCTAACCGCCAACAGCCACTTGCCAAACAAGGCAATTGTCAAAACACTCAAAACAAATGCCCAAACTGAAGAGAACTCGACCCTGACACAATAATCTGTATCTCAAAATTCACAATGCACTTCAATCGATGGTATTTTAAGTCAATGTCAGTATAAATATACTTTGTAGCTCGTATATTAGATGTTTAGTTTAATCCGGGTTTATAAAGTTTGATCAACTTTGCGGATTGTTATAGAATTCAGTTGCTTAATTCAATTGCCAGTGTTAAAAGGTGTTATTTTTTTTTTTATTTCGATTAATTAGTTTCATTGTATAGTGTGACATGAATTCTTTTATTTTAATTTAGAATTGGTGCTATGATTTTTATTTATGATATATCAGTTCTTAATCTACTTGAGTAATTACTTTTAGGGTTAGGAGATATTCCGTAATTGTGATGGGAAAAGTTATGATTGTTTGATAGTCCATTTTATAATTATGAACTAGTTAAATTATGTTATAGACTGGTCATCTTTAGTGTAATTTTAGTTTGATTGCTAGAATTTTAACCTGTGATCCGTAATTGTCCTTGTTAAACTTCTTGACCGAGGCAAGACTTCTAATATACTCTTTTCCCCATGCTTTTAAAGAGATATGGAGTATGTATGTACTACTCGTAATCATATAATTGACTTGCATTTACCTGTTTTTTATGTAGTGAACTTTGGGGATAAGAATAAGAAAAGATGGAAAATGAGGCTGCGTTTAGGTTGATCCCGAGTTAAGCTAGGTATGTCCAACTAATTTTAATTTGCACAAAGATGTTTGAGGTGATAGATGAGTTTGATGAATGTAGTAACTTTCATTAAGTTTTTGGATTAAATCAAACAACATTTCTCAGTTTGTAATCATCAACCATAACTTTCCATGAATAATTTTGAGGAATATGATCTACAAGTTCATACAAAGTCGATGTTTCTTTTACGTAGTAGACAGAATTGTTTGAACATTACCAAATTCGACACCATTATATGACATTATTACTACAGAAGTCAATTTTAAACATACGATTTTAGGACTAATCACAAAGAAGGAGGCTTCCTAATTTTTGTAGCTTGCTCAAAGGCATAAGATATCTCGATTAGTTTAGGTTCTGTACCCTTTAGGCCTCCGAAGCATATACCAAATGGCACGCCATTGTCACCATATCCAGCAGGAACACTAATTCCTGGATACCCTCCAATGGCAAGAACAGTTGACAACGACGAGTTTGGTGCTATGATTGCATCTAACTTGTTTTCTACCATGATCTTCTCAAACCCTTCTTTTGACCATTCTTCTAATGTTGCCAACAATTTCTTCTCTTCAGGTCCGATCCCATTTGTTGCTTCAGCAGAAATAAGTATTTGTTGGCCATATTCTTCAATCATTTCCTGCAAATTCAGCCAATTAAAGGTCATTTTACTTAGTATCATAGGTAGAAAGTATGTCTAAAATACTAGCAGCTAACTAGTAATCATAACCTCTTGGGCATTTTTGTTGTTAAATTCTATAACTTCAGCCAAAGATCGTACTGGAGTCTTCACCAGCTGTTCTAAGTAAGAATTCAGAGCTAATTTGAACTCAAATTCCATCACCATTCGCTCATTGTTCGATGACATGATTGCATCAATGTTGGGTATTTCCAAATTATCAACTAGTATTGCCCCCTTTTCCCTATAGTTATCTCAACACAAATAAGCATGATCAATGAGTATTAGTTAATGTTGTGCAATAATGTAACACTAGTCAATCAAGCAAAGAATTGGCTCTGCCTTTTTGCAGTTTTGCTTACCTTAAAGTATGGAAGTGCTGCTTAAAAGTTGTGGCCTGTTTAGAAGACCATTCAATATGATCAAAGAAAGGATTTCTTACAATTCCTAACCTTTTCCCTTCTAGACCGTCGAGCTTTAGGAACTGAACATACCCATCTGGTGGTATGTATCTACTTGCATTCATTGTCGCTTCAGAATCATAAGGATCATAGCCTACAATGGAATCCAGAACATATGTTGCATCTGCTACAGTCCTACAGATTGGGCTGTTCATAGTTCAATTACACTTGGATAATATAAAATGTCAGTACAAATTAAAAACTTCATATTAGAAAGGAATAAGAAAATCAGGAATGATTTTACCCAACAGTGTCTTGTGTAGGAGTGATTGGTATAACCCCACCACGGCTAGTGAGACCGAGAGTTGGCTTGATGCCCACGACTGAATTGGTCCTAGAAGGATTAAGGATGGATCCATTTGTCTCGGTTCCTAGAGTAACGGCCACCAAGTTTGCAGCTACTGCTATAGCCGATCCACTACTTGAGCCACTAGGATTTGCTGATAGATTGTAAGGGTTCTGCAAATTAAGATAGGGTATGTTCTGTTTCTTAATAATATTGCAAAATTTGTGCTATACAAATACAACTTATAAATACATTGTTTCTTATCAAATGGGATTCTTCTATCAGTGGTTTGTACTTTTAGCTCTACCTATACATACTGAAACATAAAACATACTTGTTCAATTTCAAGAGCTGAGGTTGATCTCAGAGATCGATAAAATTTTGCTTATTTCAACAGCCACAACCTCCTAAAGCTACCACTTTATTCAACTTAATTATGCACTGCCACAATTAATCATTGTTATGTATTATAAGTCTTTGTTATACCACACAAATCACAAATAAACCCATTTTTTATTCCAAAGATAGTCAATGAGTTTATGTTTTATGATATACCGGTGGATTATATTACGGGACAAGAAATTACCTGGCCTTGGCCGCCTCTAGCACACCACCCACTCGGCGCACCAAAAGACCTAAAATGAGCCCACTCGCTTAGGCTAGCCTTTCCAAGTATGATAGCACCAGCCTGCCTTAGCTTCTCCACAACCCCAGCATCCCTAGGAACAACTGAACCTAACAATGCAAATGATCCTGCAGTTGTATTCATCCTATCTTTTGTAGAAATATTGTCCTTTATCAATATTGGTATCCCATCTAGCCTTGGAGATTCAACTGATCCTGACTCCTTCGCTTTCGCCCTCCGTTTATCAGCCTCCTCTGCCTGCTCCAGAGCATCCGGGTTGACCTCTAGGACTGCTCTGAGAACTGGGTTGAGTTTTTCAATCTGATGTAGGTAGAACTGTACTAGTGCTTTTGAGGTAAGCTTGTTTTGGTGGAAAGCTGTTTGGAGATCTTTTATTGTAGCTTCTTTAATTGGGAATTTTGGTTGGAGATGATCATTATTGTCTAATATGGAATTAGACGAGCCTATGTCTGTCATGGATAGTATTAGCTTAAGATGAAGATCTGAAGACTTTAGAGTAGATGTTGAATTGAGAAAAGAGATTAATGAGCTAGTCAACTTTGATTCAAAGTTTAATAATAAGAAATTCTTTGAGGATAGATAGATACTAATAGAAGAATGTGACTTGAAAGTTCATTATTATACTTGGACTTTGGTCTGGTTACTCTGGTAAGATAACTCTTTTTTTTTTTTTTTTTTTTTTTTTTTTTTTTTTTTTTTTTTTTTTTTGGAATCAGTAAATTTGGTGCTAGCTGCTAGGAGTACAATTTTAGTTATTGATTGTTATTCCCTCAATCCCTCTTATGCACAATTGTACATAGCCACATAAAATAAAATAAATATAAAAATCTATTCCGAAGAGTATTTTAATAAAAAACTGAGTGTTAATTCTTGGTTATGAGTAGTTGAGACAATGTGACAATTGAAAACCACACTTGTAAGAGTGGTTTCATGTTTCTTAAATAGAGCAATTAACATCATATAAGTCGAATAATTAAGAAGTCATTGTACCAATTTGAACAGAACCTTGGTCCTTATCAATTTCTATTGCTTCATAACACGCATTGCCCCTGAATAGTGAGTGTTACAGTTATATTATCACAGGGATTAACATGAAACTTCTTTATAAAATTACATATAAACTTACTACCATTATCACAACTTATTTACTGTGTACAAATAACCAAGTTGTGACTCAAGAAGGTTAGAGAAAAAACATATATTTAAAGTTTAGGAGGCTTTCTAATCTTTGTAGCTTGCTCAAAACCATAGGCTATCTCAATGAGCTTAGGTTCCGAACCCCTTAAGCCTCCAAAGCATATAGCAAATGGCACACCATCTTGATCATATCCAGCAGGAACACTAATTCCTGGGTATCCTCCAATAGCAAGAACAGTTGAAAACAAAGCATCAGGTGTAACAATTGTATCTAACTTGTGTTCTACCATAACCTTCTCAAACCCGTCTTTTGACCATTTTGCTAACGTTGCCAGGGCTTTCTTCACTTTGGGTGTAATTCCGTTTGTTGCTTCAGAATCAAGGAATGTATCTTGACCATATTCTTTGATCTTTTCCTACACATTTACCAAATTATATGTTGGTCATTCTTTGATCAGTTCAGATAAATGATTTTTTGGTAAGGCGTGACTAAAGTACTGTAGAGTAGTAGGCTAGTAGCTAATCCTCACCTTTTGGGCATGTTTGTTGTTGAATTCTATTACCTCAGCCAAAGATCGAACTGGAGACTTGATCAGATGCTTTAAGTAGGAATTCAGAGCTAATTTGAACTCAGATGACATCACCATAACCATATTGTTTGATGTCATAATTGCTCTAATGTTGGGTAATTCCAGATTATCGACTAATATTGCTCCTTGTTTTCTTTAATCAACTCGACAATGAATAATAGAAAAGCAGGACAAAAGTGTATTAATTGATGTTATGCTACTTTACATGAGTCTGTCAAACAAATAGCAGTTTCAGTTTCTTGCTTACCTTAGAGTATGAAAATGCTGCTTATAGGTTGTGTTTAGTATAGGAAACTCTTTGATAAGATCAAAAAAGGGATTCCTCACAATTCCTAACCTCTTCCCTTTTAGACCATCAAGCCTTAGAAACTGAGCATAGCCACCTTGGGGTATGTATTTTCTTGCATTCTTTGTCGCTTCAGAATCATAAGGATCATACCCTACAATGGATTCCAGAACATAAGCTGCATCTGCTACAGTCCTACAGATGGGCCTGTTCACAGTTCAATTTCACAAGCTTAACATAAAAAAGTCTACTTGAAAACTTAAATTTTGTTCTAAAAATTGAGAATTTTAGAAAAAAAAAAAGGACTCATGTGGCTATTACCCTACAGTGTCTTGTGTAGGAGTGATTGGTATAACTCCTCCACGGCTAGTGAGACCGAGGGTGGGTTTGATTCCCACGACTGAATTTTTGCTGGAAGGACAAATGATGGAACCATCTGTTTCGGTCCCAAGGCTAACTGCTGCCAAGTTTGCTGCTACTGCTATGGCTGATCCACTACTGGAGCCACACGGATCTTCTGAGAGATTGTAAGGGTTCTGCAGAAAAAAATCTGCTCTTTCATTCTTTAATAGTACAACACATATAGTCATAGTCATTCATCACATATGTCATATGCTTTTGTTTTATCTTTGTATTTATATAGTCTTCTGAAGATCTTGATGTATTCTACATGTGCATAAAATTCACAAAGAAACTGAGATATAGAAGCTGCATATCACTAGTTAAAAAGAAAGGTACTTGCCTGGCCTTGGCCGCCTCTAGCACACCAGCCACTCGGCGCACTACTAGACCTATAATTAGCCCACTCACTCAAGCTAGCCTTCCCAAGAATAATAGCACCAGCCTGCCTTAGCCTTTTGACAACTCCAGCATCTCTAGGAACAACCGAGCCCAACAATGCATATGATCCTGCAGTTGTATTCAGCTTATCTTTTGTAGCAATATTGTCTTTTAACAGTATTGGTATCCCATCTAGCCCTGACTGACACTTCTTTGATTTTGTTCTCCGTTTGTCAGCCTCATCGGCCTGCTTTAGAGCATCCGGGTTCACCTCTATGACCGCTCTGAGGATTGGATTGAGCTTTTGGATTTGGCGCAGATAGAACTGGACTAATCTTTTTGAGGTAAGTTTGTTTTGGAGGAAAGCGGTTTGCAGATCTTTTATTGTAGCCTCTTTGATTGGAAAGTTTGTTTTGAGAGAGGCGGCTGATGTTACGCTGAGAATAATTAGCAGGAAATAAATTAGTGAATATGAAGTTGGCATAGCTAGTTTAACTAAGATTGCTAGCTTAGTACTAGTATAAATCTGCTCTAAGATGAGTATGATGAGAAGTAGATATATCAGTGATTGAGTTGATTTACTATTGGCAGGGAATTTTAGTACATGGATCTGAAAGTGACTTTAGTGTTCTGCTTTAGACAAAGTTGTGGACATTATTTAGTGGGGTTTATTGTATTGGGGTCTACTTTTTAATTTTATTTTTTATGTAACATGGAAAGGCTTTGAGCTTTTTTTTTCATTAAGGAAGGGAAGAGCAGAGAGTAGAATTTGAAATTCGGATAAACGAGTCATGTTCATTGTTTGAATGACTTTAGTTTATCTTTCGATTGGTTACCTTATCAGTCAAGAAGCATTAGAGAAATAGACTCGAGTGGAATGCAATGCATCCTTACTGTTTCCTTGAGACTTTTCAGAGTAGCCGCTTTTGCTGAAGAAGTTACACATTTTAGTACTTGTTTGGCTGACATGAAAATAACACCAAAAACGGAAGTTTGTTGGGAAAACACATTTGAATTAAGCTTTAGTATGGAAACCAATCAAGTGTACAAACACATTAATAAAGACAAATTTAGGACTCATCAAAGTGTAGGAGGCTTTCTAATATGTGTAGCTTGTTCAAAACCATAGGCTATCTCAATAAGCTTAGGTTCTGTACCCTTTATACCTCCAAAGCATATACCAAATGGCACACCGTCTTTATCATATCCTGCAGGCACGCTAATTCCTGGGTATCCTCCAATGGCAAGAACAGTTGAAAACGACGAACCGGGTGTTATAATTGCGTCTAACTGGTGTTCTGCCATAACCTTCTCAAACCCGTTTTTCGACCATTCTGCTAATGTTGCCAAGGCTTTCTCCTCTTTGGGTCCAAACCCATTTGTTGTTTCAGCAAAAAGAAATACTTCTTGACCATATTCTTTGATCATTTCCTACAAAGATAATCATTTAATGATGGTCATTTTACTTTGTATTATAAGTCAGGTGCAACAACAGCAGACAAAGATCAGTACTATTATGTGCAATAGTACAGGACTACAAGTATTGGTAGCTAATTGTCACCTTTTCAGCATTTTCGTTGTTGAATGCTATTACATCGGCCAAAGATCGAACTCGAGACTTGATTAGTTGTTTTAAGTAGGAATTTATTGACGATTTGAACTCAGCTAGCATCACTATAAGCTCATTATTATGTGACAGGTCTTGTGATAGAATAGCTTCAATGTTGGGTATTTCCAAATCATCAACTAATACTGCTCCTCGTTTTCTTTAATCATCTCATCCACAAATAAGAAAAACAGGATATGTGTTTGTTAGTAGATGTTGTAGTATATTAGTAAATCAAACAAATACGGAGTAGTAGATTTTGTTTCTTGCTTACCTTAGAGTAAGAAAATGTTGTTTATAGGCTGTGTTTTGTGTAGGAAACTCTTTGATAAGATTGAAAAAGGGATTTCTTACAATGCCTAACCTCTTCCCTTTTAGACCATCAAGCTTTAGAAACTGAGCATAGCCGCCTGGTGGTATGTATTTTCTAGCATTCATTGTCGCGTCGTAGTCATAAGGATCATAGCCTACAATGGATTCCAAAATATAAGCTGCATCTGCCACAGTCCTGCAGATAGGCCTGTTCATTTATCATGTTAATATTTGACAATGTTATTCCAAAGTTCAGATAGTGAGAGATGTTAAGGAGAAGATGATGGTAAGGTTATATACCCAACTGTATCTTGTGTAGGACTAATTGGGATAACGCCACCACGACCAGTGAGACCGAGAGTGGGTTTGATGCCCACGACTGAATTCGTGCTGGAAGGACATAGGATGGAGCCATCTGTCTCGGTCCCAATAGTAGCTGCAGCCAAGTTTGCTGCTACTGCTATTGCTGGTCCACTACTTGAGCCACAAGGATTTGCTGAGAGATTGTAAGGGTTCTGCAGATAAATTTTTTTGCTCATTCTACAATTTGACCTTAACTTCATGTGTCCATGACCTCAAAATGCACAAGAATAGATATCACATAAATAGATACTTGATTATGTCACCAGAGTATATAATAGTAAACCATATAATAAGGAAGCAAAAATGAACTACGACGAAAAGAACTTGCCTGGCCTTGGCCGGTTCTAGCACACCACGCACTAGGCGCAGCTAAGGACCTAAAAAGGCACCATTCACTCATGCTAGCCTTCCCAAGAATGATAGCGCCGGCCTTCCTTAGCCTCTTGACAACTCCAGCATCTCTAGGAACAACTGAACCCAACAATGCATATGATCCTGCAGTAGTATTCAGCTTATCTTTGGTACCAATATTGTCCTTGAGCAATATTGGTATTCCATCAAGTCCCGGACCCTTGACCAAGTGACAATTTCTCACTTTTGCTCTTCTCCTATCGGCCTCCTCGGCCTGTTTTATAGCATCCGGGTTCACCTCAATGACTGCTCGAAGAATCGGGTTAAGTTTTTGGATTTGTTGCAAGTAGAAGTGTACTAGCTCTTTTGAGGTAAGTTTGTTTTGTTGGAAGGCAGTTTGGAGATCTTTTATAGTAGCTTCTTTGATTGAGAAATGTGGGTTTAAAGAGGTGGCATAATTAATAGTGTGTAGAATTAGTAACAAGTGAATTAATGGGAAAAAAGTTGGCATAATTAAGATTAATTGGTTGTATGAATTTGCTTAATGATGATTATGAATGTAAAATGAAAACCCGAGCTCAAGGCAGGAGATCAGAGTCAAATAGTTTGGTTGTTGGAATTCTGTTGTGCCGTTGACTTTCAGAGTTTGTATTTCAAATTTTCAAGCTGGCTTGTTAGATCTAATTATATTGGCATATTAATAAAGCCTTGTCAAGTTCTCATTGTTTTAGAATCTTGTTGTTTAATGTATTAATTAGATTATTTTGATGTAATATGGTCTAATATTCTGTGATTCAATCTAGATGTGTTCAAGAGTCTTTCATGAAAGGTTGTGTCCAAGGCATCAAGTATCAAGCTTTATGTGGATTATGGTTTATGGATAGGAAGATTATCATGCATCAAAATGTATAGGCTATGAGTGAAGTCCCAAAGTAAAATCTGAGTATAAAAATCTTTTTATTTTTAATTATAAGAAATATAGTGTATGTTAGACTTTTATCTTAAAAAATTATGTTATACGAAGTATTGATTTTATAAATAAATAGCATTAGGTCAGTTTGTTTCACCGTAAGGTCCCGTTCACTTCACCTTAGTTTGTTTGGTTTACTGTTATTATTTTACTGAAATTAAAATACATACTACACACTGTTGTGATTGTCTTCGTTGTATCTCTTAGTAATTTCGTGATCCGGTGTGTATATAAGGGTCAAAATATTACTATGGAAAATTGATTTCATTCAGGTTTCGAAGTGTTCATTGGTCCAATTTCGTGTTATTTTTGTGATCCAGTAAACTAATTTTCCAACATTTGGTTTGGATTGGATTTCGATTTTTATCCGACAAATGGATACAGGATACCCCTACAAAAAAGAGGATCTTGCATAATTAAAAGGGAGGGGGTGGTCAGCGGCTAAGAGGCAGAGTACAATAATAATAAATTAATACGGTTATACGGAGTAATACAAAAAAGTTGATACAAGTACAAAAATTAAAATTTGGAGATGCAATTTTTTGGCAGCAAATTTTCAGGTGTAATTTGAAGTTTGGGTACTTTGCGGTTTGCGTTACTCCCTTAAAACTCAAAGCGCGCCTTCCCATTTTCACACCTGAGCTGCGCCGCTCATTTACAAATTACAAAGTCAATTACTCTGCTAATCCCAAATTTTGGGAATCTTATGCACCTTAAACTATTAATTCCCTTTAAAATATTGTTCATTTTTCATAATTTTAAAATCTCCCTCTTCTTTACTTCTGCAGTACTAGTACAATTCCTTAATTAATATTCCAAATTTTAAATACATCTAAATCTTGAAATTTAACCATTGGATTCTCACATTCTTTCTCCCTCCAAACTCAAATCTCAAACTTAATTTGAATAAAAATACACCCCAAAAAATAAGTTTCATATTTTCCCTCCTTTTTCTCCTATATTACTCATTTTCTTCAACTCATTTTTCATTCACTCAACACCCCTAAAATCTCTCCCAATCAAAACTTGTATTGCTTGTCACATTATCATCCTGCCCGGCTCGAAAAGCCGGCCTACGAGGTTTCGTTGCCTCGGTCTCCATCATCCTCCCTCCATTCCTCAGAGAAGTCCAATGGTAAGCTTAAAGCAGGATAACAAGGAGAACATCCCACCTTTCACTTCATCAAAGCAAGGCACAAACACAGTTTTTCAATTTCAAAGCAAGTGCCTCAAATGCCGCAGAATAACTGCTAGAAGGCCTCTTCAAGATATCACCCATCTCTTCAAATCACCAGCTTATTCAAGATCTATTCCTCTGTTTATTCCCCTGCCTATCTATACTTTTACCCCCGAATCGAATATCAAAAAGAGGAAAGCCATTCATGTTGAGGGTTATTTTAGTCATGGAGCCATTTCTAAGTCTCTTAGGATGAATTATAGATGAATCTTGATTTTTGGTTTATTTTTTGGGTAATAATGTAATATTGGTATAAAAAATAATACAAAATTAGTCAGTCAATAAAAAAAAAAAACAAGTCTATTAATGCCAATAGTATCCAAAAAATTGATCAAAGCTGCTGTATTTCCATTACATTATGCAAATGTGTCATTACAAATTTCAATTGTTTGTTAACTCACAAATGGGAGATTGTTTGTGCAATTTAAAACCTTTGAATCGCGTCATGGGACTAATTGGATTATCCAATTGTGCCATGGCTCTTATTTTTCTTCACGACTCACCTAAATGGATAAATTTGAAGAAAAAAAATTTGAAGTTATTTGAGAAGCATGTGCACCGTGCACAAGTCTTGTTAACAATGACAAGCGCAACCACATCATATATTAGCTCTTTGAACTCCGTAATTGTTTGTTTTGTATTCGTAGTTGAATGCACCGGTCTTAGTGGGAGTGGAGAGCTGCTAAAGCGCTAATGTCCATAGGATAAGTGTCTGTAGACATTTTGGCTTTGTAGGCTCTTGAAGCCAAAATCTTGTTAGCAGCCTCGGTAGGATGTTCTTGATCCCAATATGCTCGTGCTTTTCTATCTTTACATGGTGGACTAAATGGGATACATTCTGCTGCCACTCCACAACACGGTTGATTTGTATTTTTCAACCCTACTCTAACTGCAAACAAAATCATATATTAGTTAGGCGTTGTTCTGTTCAACTTTCCAAATTATGTTTGTACATACATTGTGATAAGTTCAAGTAAACCAGAACATAGCCTTAGGCCCTTAGGCTTAGGCATCAGTTAGGCAGCTAGCAAGTGGCGAAATGTAGCATACACCTTTGATGTGCATACTAATTGTTTATGTTTCGCCCTTTATCAGTAGCCTAACTATTACGTTGGTTAAGCATTTAGTTAGAGTGCTAGACTCATGCTTTTGTATCAATTTTACTAAAGATGATGTACATAGTTAAGAGCAAATTCTAAAAGTGTTGCGAAATTATCTATAAAGAAGAAAATGAGTGAAATGAAATGTGGAATTACCAAGATTTTCAAGGTTATTTGGGGAGATGATATCCATACTGTTTATGAACACAAATTTGACTCCTGGATGTTTGCTGTTATAATTATAAACTAGCGATTTCAACTTGTGATTATAATTCTTCAGGACACCATTGATGAATCCTGAGCAAGTTTGAGCTAAATTTAGGATTGGAAGACAACCAAGTGGTGAAAGCCCAAATAATATGATCTTCCTTGCTCCCAACCTAATTATAGTCTTCAAGAGGTCATCCCATAAAAAGAAAAAAGATAGTTAGTAACATCATATGCCAAAATTAAAATTAGGTAAAAATGTAACGCCTTTAAAAAAAAAAAAAAAAAAAAACTTATGAAAATTTGATCAAAATTTGTATTAATACTCAATAGAAATACACAATAGCTTGTGAGATATCGTTAAATTCATTTCAAAATGAGATTTTCAAACAAAATATTTAAAATATCAATAAAAAAAGTGTATTGAGAACCATGTAAGATAAACAAAAACGTATCTTTGTTTGAAATTTGTTGTCAGTGTTATTTCATTGTCAATGTAACAATATAATTCGTACAGAAAAAGTTTAAGTACGTAAAGAGGCAAGGCTTACATTGATTTGACCGGTTAATTCTTTAATGAGTTCATCAGCATAGGCACCGGGAATCATGTGTGTGGCCATAACAGATGGTCGCATAAAATAGTTAAACATCCAGTCGTTGCTCCCAACATATATGGAGTATAGACATTTGTTGAGGTGAATAGCAGCATTCTTAGACCCTAGTTTATCTGTAATCTTTGATACTACTTTTTTGTGATTATTCACCTGTTTATTCATACAAACTCGATCCCCCTATTATATTCATAATGTCATCAGTTAATTATATACAAGTAAATAATACTCTTATTAAAAGTTAATCTATGATAAACATGAATTATAGTACGTAAAATCAAACAATTACGAACAATATACTTAAAGGTTAAGTAATGGTTTGTCATTTTATTCGAAACTTACCACTTGAAAACCCGTTTCATCGAGAATTCCTGATGAACCAGATGCATAATTCACACCATCCATGATTTCATCCTCTGGTATACTTGCAAAGGGTTTGATATAGTGCGGTAAACCAAGATGATCACCTGTACACATAAATTTCATTACAATAACAAGTAAGGTTCATAATAAGGATCAAATGTATTAATTTAGTACCATTAAACATTAGTTTTATTTTGTTCAAAACATGTACTTTGAACTTTGTTAATGTAACTTAATTATATTCTCCATAATATTTTATGAATTTTGTGATGAGTGTATCCGTTAGATAATGTAGTCTTACATGTATGTATGTATGTACTATGTAACAATTAACTAGTGATGGTTTCAAGTCATTGTTTTATAAACTAGTATATGATTGTTTTAAAAACTTATATATTGATAAGTTTATGATTTAATATGATACTTTGATCCAGCTAAATTTGAAATAATATATAAAAGAACATAACGATTTAAAACGAACCAATAAGATCAACGGTAGTCCTTCCATTAGTAAATCTTCCGGTAGCGCCATCGGGAAAATCCACTCCATAGGGTGGAAAATTGCACTTGGCTGTTGTTAAAAGGTTATTGTTATTGCCACTATCTGATAATGAGTCTCCAAATATGAAGAAACAAGGCACTTTGGGTGCCCCATCAACCCAATTTAGTTGCAAGCTAACAACTAATATTGATAACAATGCTACTAAACTCATTGAACCTTTTTTTAATTAAGAGAGATTTTTTTTTTTTTTTTTTTTTTTTTTTTTTTAATTTTCTTCTGTTGAGATCAAGTAAGAGCTAGAGATTTGTGTTAAAGTTTAATTTAATTTTAATTGTGATTAGTGAAGCTTTTATAGAGGGAATGAATACAAGTAATTAACAAATATAGTAATATACTAATTATTGCAACAATTGTGCAAATAGAGTGAATTTTGGCTCATATTTCTATTTTTGTTCAAGTTTAGATTATTTGCTTCACTAAAATTATGAGGAAGTAGTGGATTATCACAAAGCACGGTAAGTGTTACAAATGCATCATAACTCTACTTGTTTTATTAGATTCAATATTGACCATCAAGTGTTAAAGTACCATTTTGGCATTTATACTTTGCTTGACCAAGTCCATATCCATAAATTTAATGTTGTTCTATTGATTTTCTAAAATTTAATTTATTATTCTTTGGGTCAATCTATCTACTTATTTGACGTGACAACTATTCAAATAAATTTCCTTAACAATATGCATTTGTGCTAATACATGGAATTATCTATGCTACATTTTTAGTAAATAAGTTCGTGTTACATGTTACTCTCCTCTTTTGCAAAGGCTATATTTTCATATTAGCCATAAATTTTTTTTACAAAAATGACAATTGAATGTATTGAACACGTGATCCCACATTACATTATTGTTTAATGTTTATAATTAAAGACAATAAATAAATTTTCATAATTATACGGAGTATCTTTTTGCAATACTTACACCATTAGTTAGACCTATAATACTTTTATAACACTGACAAGAAGCTATTATAGACATTTCTTACTATACCACAATTCCTTGTAACAATAATACTTTTTCATTTCAAATCTAATAATATTGTCCGAGACACTCGCTAGTTAGATAATATCAATCCATAAAAAAAAAATTCAAAACTATAATATAATTTATTATTTTAAATTTTCAGAAGATGTTCAAACGACCTCGCAACATCGTATACATGGTAATATATGATCATCAAAGTTTCAATTTTTTTTTTTTTTTTTTTGAAAGGATCAAAGTTTCAATCTTATCTTCATAAAATTAATCAAAACCATTTTAGTGAAGCGAAGAGAGTAGAACCGACATTACGCAATGAGACAATATAATTATTAGAGGCTTAGAGCACATAAATCATCATGTGTGATGTACAATGTACGTATAAGTGTATAACCTAATGTACAAAGATTGATACTCCTTAATTATAACGTAGATACTACTTACTAGTAATCTCTTACAAGCCTGCCAAATTTTGAAGAGGCCAAAAAAAAAAAAAAAAAAAAAAAAAGAAAGAAAAAAAAAAAAAGGAACAAAAAATTTTAAATTTGAGGCACCCAATTTTTTTATTCAACTTTGGTAAACATTACCCGCCATAACACCACCTACCCTCAAAGCGCGCCTAAAATCCCACATCTTAGCTGCGCGCCGCTCATGCATTACTTCACAAAACTCAAACCCCGGGAATTTCAAATTCTTCCTCTTCCCACTTTCTTACATTTTTGCACTGACTCTCCTAAATTATTTTCATAAACTTTCAAATCTTGAATTTTCAACAAAATGTCCAAAAAAAAAAAAAAAAAAAAGAATCTTCTTCTCTTATATATCTCATTTCTACAATGTCATATCTCCACTCACTCAATTCTCTCTCAACCATTATCAATCAGCTTCTTTAAATTAGTCCATTCTTTCGACAAATCGGTTTCGAGGTTGTCTACAAACCAATTTACCTCTCTAACCTCTCTTCTTCATCTTTGTTTTTAAGAGAAGTTAAATGGAGGGGTTAAAGCAAGATAACAAGGAGAACATCCCACCTTTCACATCTTCAAAGAAAGTTAATAACCCGGTTGTTAGATTTCACAGTAAAAGCATCAAATGCCGCAAGATTTCTACTAGAAAGCCTCTTCAAGATATTACCAATCTCTTCCATTTGTCAACTACCCATTCAAGTTCGCTTGATTTTAGATCGAGTTTTCTGTTTTCTTCCCTGTCTACCTCTGCTTTCGCCCCCGGATCGAATACAAGAAAGAGGAAGGTTGCTCAAGTTGATGGTTGTTTGAAGAATGGCGCCATTTCTAAGTCTCTTAGGATGAATTTTAGATGACTTACATTTTCTGGATTTTCATTTTTTCTTACAATTTTTGGTTGGTTCATATGAAATATTATGTTACAGTATGTTAGAAATTATACACTAGTATAAGAATTCCAATAATTTACAGATTCACATTTGGAAATTAAACTTAATTTACAAAATAAAATGTTGTTGATTTTACCAATTTTAATGATAATGTATAATTGTTCATCATTAGTACATTACATTACTTGTCTAGTAAATATTGCAAGTTTGCAACATGTACTGATGTACCTCCAATGACAACTGTAAATAAATTGATATTGGAAAATAGGTACCATGACAAATTTAGAAAAATTATTGCACAAGTACGTTTTTTCTTAGGAATAAATCATAAGAATGGGTTATATGAGAGTACGAAATAATATAAATGACCAAATGTTGCAACACTTGTACTTTGTAAAACTATTGATTAGTAAATTGCTGAGGCAAAGGCATATCTAAAAGTTTTATTTATATCTGTCAATCTAAATCTACCAATAGTAGTCTAAAAAGGCCAAATTCGATGAACAAATGTTAAAATGGAAAGCAAATCAATGCCATATAAATATCTCTAATCTCTATGGATGTTTTGATCCTATAATTATTGCCTTTGAAGTACATGAACTTAGAGCTCAGCTAGGGTGCTTATGTCCATAGGATAAGCATCGGTCGAATTCAGGGCTTTGAAGGCTCGTCCGGCTAGAACTATGTTAGCCGCCTCGGAGGGATGGGCTTGGTCCCAATATGCACGGTCCCCTCTATCACTACATGGAATACTAAGCGGATCACATAACAAGTTTTCCAATATCCCACAACAAGGTACATTTGTTATCTTCAAACCTGCAAGATTTTCAACCACAAATCATTATAACTCTATAAGGAATTACTTCATATGAAATAATGTTGTGTTTCCTTTCTAAAATGATCATTCTCTAAAGTAGAGTTCAATTCAAATTTACTAAATTTAGAAAGTGACATTATTTAGAGACATTATAAAAAAAATGTAGCTTATTGATTAATCTTTTAGCTGTTTTTTACATATTTAGTTGGTTTTTTTAGTACACATTACTCGATATTTAATGTAAACAGAGTGTTTAATTTGTGGGTTATTGTGAGAATAAGCATGATATGAGTACACGAACAAGAAATGTACCTAGGCCTTGAAGATTATCTGGGGAGACGATTTCCATAGTGTTGATCAAAATAAATTTGGCATCGGTATGATTCTTGTTGAATGTATCGACTAGTGATCTTAGCTTGGTATTGTACATTTCTAGGATATCATTGATGAATTTTGAACATGTTCCTTGTGGATTTAAAAGAGGAAGACATCCAAGTGGTCCAACTCCAAATAATATGACCTTCCTTGCTCCTAGATCATAAAGAGTCTACAAGAGTCATCCGAAAACAATCAAATTATATTAGAATTTACAAGAACAATGATCGAATATATTAGGAATACAATGAAGATTGGAGATAGTTTTTTCGGTTAGCATACATACGTTTAATTGGCCGGATAATTGAGTGATGAGGTTATCTGCATAAGCTTGGGGAGGGGATTGGACTACCGGAGGTGCTCTCAAGAAATAGTTGAACATCCAGTCGTTGCTCCCGACATTGACGGAGTAGAGGCATTGGTTGAGATGAGTAGCAGAGTTGTTTTGGCCTAACTTTGATTGAATTCTTGACACTATTTGTTTGTGGTTGCGCAGTTGCTGATCCAAACCAATGCGCTCTCCCTACAAAATATAGGCAAAGTTACATTCTTAACATGATCTTCTTTGTTATGAAAAAACAAATGTAAAGTTGTATGTCCTATGTTGTATACCCTTTGTTACTTTGTCATTATCCCATTGGCACTTTTGCCGGCCTTATTATTTCAATGAAAAAGCTGTTATTTTCTCACATGGGCATGTTTTTTCATATTTATCGGTGGATATTCATGGTCAAAGTTTTAGCTGTTTAACAGCTATTTCTAAAAAAAAAAAAAAGTGGTGCATAGTTGTTTATCTAAGTGATTAATGTTTAAACATTGCATGCATGAATTCATAATAGCCATTTTCATTGTTGATTAATTCCCTACATGAAAGTTAATACATTTTTTTTTCTTTTTCTATTAATATTAAAACATGAATAACCAATAATTTTGTAAATTAGCCAATGTTTTTATTAAAGATATTATTTTTACCACTTGAAAGCCAGTTTCAGGGAGGATTCCAGATGAACCAGATGCATAGTTTACACCATCAACTATTTCTTGCTCTTTAACAATTGGAAAGGCTTTGATGTAACTCTTTAAACCTAGATGATCACCTGTGTCAATAATTGCCAAAAAACGATGATAAATTAAATTCTATTTGAAATAAATAAATTTTCAGCCTATAAGAAAAAAAATCAGTTAATAAATAATACAGTAAATTCGAGTAATAAAAGAGATAATCAATAATTACATTAAGCAAAAACAGTAATACTAGTAACAAAAAACATGCATTTGGTTAGACCGATAGAAAGAGAGATTTAGCCAGAATTGGGCCCAACCCAAATCATAACCAGATTTCGCCCATTTGATAAATATCCTGAGTTTATATACTTCATATTTCGTATATAATATAAATAGTATTCGTAACATGATTTTTCATTAAAGTGAAGGTGATTTTTTTTAGAAGAGAAAATAAGGTGAATAGGAAAAAGTATTACCAATAATATCAACGGTAGTTCTGCCGTTAGTAAATCTTCCGGTGGGGCCATCAGGGAAGTCAATTCCATAGGGTTGGAAATTGGCCTTGGCTAATGTTACAAGGTTATTGTTATTACCACTATCCGATAAAGAGTCTCCAAATATAAAGAAACAAGGTACTTGGGGTACATGGGTTGAGGGTGAGGGTGAGGGTGAGGCCAATGGGAGTTCTCCATTAACCCAATTTTGATGCAAGCTTGCTACAAATATTGCTATTATCACTTCTAATCCCATTAGATTAATTCTTTTTGAGGTTTGAAGCTTGTATAGATAAGAAGATATGCAACAAATAAAGGTGTATGAGGAATTATATTATCTATCTATAAGCCAAATTGATGCATAGTGAATGGAAGCAGATTCCTATTTATAATCCTAATGACAACGAACATTAATGTGTTTTATAGCAAGTAATTAGTAATTTAGAGTTTCATCACCTTAAATAGCTTTGTTTGAAGTTTCACTTGAGTTAAATCCCTTGCATTTGCTAATATTGACCGTGCTTAATTACTGATTAAGTATTGTGTTTACTGCAATGGATTTATTACTCCACTATATAACTTTCATTTGCTTTATATCAAGTATTTATGTATTTCTTCAAAGTATACACATTGCTAAATATCATAGTAATGGAAATAAAGAAAAATACTAGATAATTAGTGAAAGTTGTTCTAATTTTTTAATCAACCCTTTTTCTTGCATTTGTTAACTTTTGAGTTTTGACTATGACCTACAAAAAATGTTTCACTTAATCTATGTCTAAATAAGTGTTTGAATTAAATTAGAAAGTAGGAGTAACATTAACATAATTATGGTCAAATTGTGCATGTCAACTCGGGCTGTTCTAATTTAGACATGGGTTAGCTTAAATGGGGTTCGGGGTAAGTTCAACCAAGTACCACGAGTTAATTTAGAGTTGATCATATATGACTAAGCTTGCTAATTCAGCCTAAAAATTGCCTGGATCTAGACATAATTTTTAGGCCCAAAATCTAGTCTCAGGCCAGCCTAACCAAATTTTGATACGTAGTATTATTTTTTTAGAATAATTTTGGCCATCTCGAAAAGCTTGCTATATAAAATAGAATTGAATTAGTACTCCATATCTTTCAAAAAAAAAAAAAAAAAAAAAAAAAGAGAATTGAAATAGAATAATAACGATTCGGTCAAATTCAAGTTAACTTTGGTTAAATCCTAAACATTGCTAATCTCACATTTCGTTAGATCATCGATTGGAATTTTAGTTACGTTAAATCATCAGCTGAACGCATGTCCAATTCGATTCAAATTGGTCTCTAATTTCCTGAGATCGGTCAGATCGAGTTCAAAATCTCAAATTCAAGAGCCAACCCAATTCCTCTTATACACTTGGATCAAATTCTAATTAGTTTCACTCTTGACAACTCATTTTGCACATCATCAAGACACCAATTCATCCATATCACCCAACAAAGCCACAAAAATAGCAAGTCCATGCCCTCACAATAAGCCCATCCATAAACAACAACAACAACAACAACAACCTTCCCTCTTTCCACCCTTCTCTTCTCCCAACTCTCCTCATTTCTCTCTCCCCCAAAATGTCAACCAAACCCTTACCCACCTCCACCACCCCAAACTACGGCACAATCCCCACCACAACAACCACCACCACCTCCACCACCACCACCTCAATCGACTCCTTCATCACCCACCACACCCAAACCCTAATCTCCCACCGCCGTCCATGGCGCGAACTCCTCTCTCTCTCCTCCCTCTCCCTCCCCACCTCCTACTCCTCCGCCATGTCCCGCCTCCGCCGCAACCTCAACTACTTCCGCTTCAATTACTCCCTCATCATCCTCATCTTCCTCTTCCTCAGCCTTCTCTGGCACCCCATCTCCATGATCGTCTTCCTAGCTGTTTTCGTCCTCTGGGTCTTCCTCTATCTCTCACGAGACGATCCAATTGTTGTTTTTCATCGTTCGATTGATGATCGGTTTGTTCTTCTGGGTCTCACCATTGTTACTATTCTCGCATTGGTTTTCACGAATGTTGGATTGAATGTGTTGGTTTCGCTTGTTATTGGGTTTTTTGTTGTTGGATTACATGCTGTGTTTCGGAGTGTTGATGATTTGTTTCTCGAAGAAGATGATGTTGTTGATGGTAATGGTGGGTTCACTGGGTTTGTTCCTGGTTTTGAAGGTCAGCCATTGAGACCTACTTACGCCAGAGTTTGATTTTTTTTTTTTTTGGGAAATTGTAAATTTGATACGTGTTAAGGATGTTAATGAGCCGAGACGAGCCGAACTCGAGCTTGGATTGCTCAGGTCGGGTCGTGTTTTAACACTTTCATTCAAACTCGAGCCGAGTCTCGCTAGGATCATTTTGGTTTGTGTTTGAGTTTGATTTTTTTTTTTTTTTTTAAAAAAAAAAAAATAAAATTGTAGTGTGATTATGGTTGAAAATGGGAAGTTTTTCTCTATGAAGTTGTACATTGGAATTTGTCAGCAATTAAATGGTAAAAACTAAAAAAATTTGGTTTAATTTTGGCTATGTTGTTGACATTGCATTGTTATATGTTGATGTTGATTGCATAAAAAAATATCTTGATGTTGAAGTATGGCAATTAATTTAATTTAATAATATAATCCTAAATTAGGTGTTAGTTTTTTTTTTTATTTAGATAAGAGCCATCATTATCATTGAGGTTGCAAAATGTGCTGCTTCAATGATAATGAAATAATTGATGTTAAAAGTAGCTAACTTTCCCTACTAAAGTCTTTTGAGGCTGTGCACTAATTTGTGTAATTTGATGTGGAATTACCGAATTAGTTGTTACATTATCTTAACCTCTCACAAATCTGGACATAGCATGAGTAGTAATCGACTCCTCATCTCTCGAAGTAATACGTTATTATACTACTATAGGGAATTTGATAACTTTTATCGAAACAGTACATGCTAATAGTTCCAAACAAAGGGAGTATAATGTGACCATCGTAATGCAAGCTCTTGTTCAGAATTTCATAGAGTTTCAAAAATCATAAATCTCAACAATGCAATCAAAAGAAACACATCATTATTCACAGAAATGGTTTACGAGTTTGAATGATAATTTGACATGAAATGTTAGGAAACTGAAATAATGAGTTGATAATTAATTGAAAACATAAAGTACAAGACAATGAGCGAAAAAACAAGGAGCTAAAAGTTTGCAAGAACAAAGCAAATCAACAAAGGGAAAACATAGCAGGTCCTACTCATGGTATAATGGAAATTAAGATAGACATGAGAAGACCACGATAAAAAAAATCACAGTTTCACAGATTCAAAACAAAGTCTCAAGAGTCTAGAAATGTTAAAAACTACTCTGAAATTTAAATGTTAAAAGCTATAATTTGGTAATGAATAACACACAAGTTGAGATGGCCGAGTTGGTCTAAGGCGCCAGATTAAGGTTCTGGTCCGAAAGGGCGTGGGTTCAAATCCCACTCTCAACATAATTTTACTTTTTTTTTTCTTTCCTTCAAATCGAATGCTGATTTGCTAAACATTGCCCTAAAATGTTTTCAATACTTTGAAGTTTTGGAGGAAATTACACACTTTGCAAGACCTCATAAAATGTAAATTAAAGCTTCAAATTCGGGTTGGAAAAATACTCGCACTACGTAGTACTTTGTATTTGTTACGGAGTAGAACTATGTCTTCAACCTACTGTAACTTGCTCTTTATACGGATTACAGATTACTTAACTCTCCTAATTGTCACCACTCATGTCCCACACCTAGGAAGGCAGCAAGCAACGCCACTTGGGCACTAGGCAACAATTCGGGCCAAGGGAGTTGCCCATGGGTGCTAGGAAGCACCTCTCCCCTAAAGAGCTTTATATGGTACCTTCCTTAATTCCCTAGTGAACACCCAAGTGACAGTAACACAATAATGGGTCATTTGGGAGACCAAACGGAATCCAAATGAGCCCAAACTTGGTGGTCCTCCCTAGTGAACACCCAAGTGACAGTAACACAATAATGGGTCATTTGGGAGACCAAACGGAATCCAAATGAGCCCAAACTTGGTGGTCCACCGTTTTTGGACCCAAGGAACACAATGGTGCAGCCGGAATTTCGAAGAAAGGTCCGGAACATTCCAGAACGTGCTACAAGGCCCGGGATGCGTCCGGAAGCTTCTAGAAAGTTCTAGGTTGTTCTAGGGTGTTCTTGTACATACCTGTAATATCTAGAGTATGGTAGAATACTCCGGAAACTTGTACATATGAGTAGGAACTCAGAATTGTGTAGAAGTCTCTAGAGAACTAAGGTTCTAGGACCCTCCATTTAAGGAGGTTAGAACGTTCTAGATTAGAACACTCTAGGCCTAAGGGAGCACTATAAATAGGGTGCCTCCCCCTCATTTGTACATCATCCACACACTTTGCAATTTCTCTCAAGCAATATAAAGCACTCTTAAAGCAATCTTTCTAAGCTTCTTGCTTGCTCACTTACTAGCCATTTTCTAGCTTACACACTTAACTTCAATCGTAATACTTAGCCTAGCTAAGATACTTTGGGGTATCCTTGACTAGAGTTACAGGGGTGATTCTAGTAGGACGCGTGCTAGGGACTTGGGGAAAATAGTAAGCACGTGACATAATGCTGTAAAATGCACCAACCATGCTTCAAATATTTTATGCTGAAATTACATTTAATTTGAGCAAAATTTTAAACTGTTTTGTTCCGTATCTGTTAGTTACATCTGATTGTCCAACCCGATTTCTCTGACTTCTCAATTTATGTTCATTTTTGCTACACAAATCAAGAGTTGATCACGAAAAAATAAAAACAAATGTTGTAAATGAGAACATTAGAAAAACTTCATAGCAAACACCACCTAGTGAAAACTGAAAAGCAGCCGAATCCACAAATCCTGTAAATTAAGCCTATACTCTGAAATTGCTGGAAGAATGCAGCAAATGTCGCAAAAAAAAAAAAGGTATAGCTTTCACAAATAACTACCCTTGTACAAATTACAGCGATTACTTGGACTCTGAATTCTAAGAGGGGAGAAAAAGGTCAACAATCTCTTACTCTTCCTCTAGATTGATGGAGTCCCCGAACTTGCCATACAGGATCTTCTTTAAGTCAGCCATTTGTGCGGTTATAGATTCCTTCTCTTCTTCAAGTTTCTCCAAATTTTTTTCAGTCAATTCTTTCATCTCTTCTAGCCTAGTTTCTACTTCTTCCTTTGGGACATGAGCAAATACCTCTCCTATTTGAAAGCGTACTATCTCCTCATCAGTCAAGATCAGCTCGTTGCTTGCATCTTCCAAATTCTCACATTTATCCTGAGAGGAAGTCAGATAGCAAATTTATTAAGCAGAGGAACCTAACATGTGTAATCACGATAGAGAATATAAATCACATTCAACTAGGAAATAAAATCGGAGAGATAATATGCAATGAAGTATGAGCTGATCAAAGAACCAAACACTGTCCACATTAAAGTTAAATTGGGGCTTCCCCTTTGAATTTCAATAAAGCTTTCAGCCGGAACACTGGTCAGCCTTCACAAACTTTGAGATGATTCATACACTTCAGAAGTTGGTAGCTGATCACATAATGTTTAACAAAATCTGAGAAATAATATGTGTGAATGCCAAAACCTTCGACACTAGGCACAAATCGTCCGGAAATGAAATTTTATCCCCTCTGATTTTTCAATGTGGAAAAGAACTCAAAGACTTCTACACCAGGCATTAATTGTCTGGCATTGGATTTTATCCCCCCCTCCCTCCCTCTCACCCACCCGAAGGCCACACAAAATCAAAGACACGTTAACTCACCTGGTCACTTAAAAGTCACAACAATTCCCCAGAAATAAAAAATAGTCACATGGAAGTTTATAATTACCCAGAAAAACATTTCCAAATCAATAGAAAATAATTTCAACGTTATAGCAAATTACATTAGATACTCTAAACAATTTAGATGTCATTAAAAACAAGAACATTGGCATAGAGGTTTAGAGTTGGGTTGTTGTAAGAAGCAAGGGAGAACAAAAGGAAAGGTACATTCAGCTTTGCAACAATCATTATATTAGGAATTGGAGCAGAAAATTGGCATCCCTCGTCAACCCATAAATAACAATAACATTGGTTGTACAGATTTATAGTAGTGCTGTTGTAATTTTATATCATTTCTGTTCTTGGCAGTACAACTAGCAGCAAGGGAGAACAAAAGAAAAGATAAATTTAAGTTTGCTACGATCATTATATTAGAGATTGAAGCAGGAGATTGGCATCCCTCATCAACCCATCCCCTGCCCCCCTCCCTCAACACACCAAAGGATCCAAACATTGAAAAGAAAGAAAGAAAACAATAAATGTCTACTACAGCTTAAATAAACTTCTGCAGTCCATTAATTTATATAGCATCGTT
The DNA here is from genome assembly GCF_948465745.1 of Chenopodium album. Lineage (NCBI taxonomy): Eukaryota > Viridiplantae > Streptophyta > Magnoliopsida > Caryophyllales > Amaranthaceae > Chenopodium > Chenopodium album. The sequence goes on from NC_137855.1 coordinate 9,701,340, forward strand.
ATCAATTTGTTATCATAAATATCTTTACACCAGCTAGCCAGCTTACACAGTAAACACATCTGAAGCAGAACCGCTTAACAAACACTCACAGTTCAACAGGTAAAAATCAAAATTACATAGAAGCTGCCTCCAAAAGTGACAAGGGCCACTTCGCATAATACAGATGGCTCAATTTTCAATTACCTCACAGGCTCACATACAAGCTCCCCTTAAAAAGACTAGACAAATAAAAAACAACATCATTCTAAATGGTTGTCAGTTATTTCTAATAGTGAGTTACATACCCCAAAATGACAGTATATCTCACCTATCATGTTATATGTGCAATACAAAATGTCTAATTGTTCATCCATCAAACTATATGATCAATGCAAACTATCCTCTTGCAGTAATGTAGTATTAGAAGCAAATTCAGTAAATAGCAATGCTATTATCATAAGAATCTTCAAAGTCAAATAGCAAGCGGATTATACTTCAATATTACGATTAACTACGATACAACCTGTCACAAATTATCGGTTTCAATAACTACTTTAAAAAAACATAGCTCCAAATCACCATCCTATGGACATGGCATCAGAAAACATACAAAGTAGACAAATTTTCGCTTTCGCCCTCAGCATCCTTCAGCCCATAAAACTCGTCCTAGTCTTATTCTAATACTGAAACAGGATGACAAGCTAAATTAACAAAGTTGACACAGTTCCAACAGTACTCTCTTTTAATCAGCCACTGCATCTACAACCTGCAGGTGTAATTACACCACCCAAAGAAAAAAATTCCTAATTTTACTAACCCTATTAGCAATTTCCAAGTTTCCTTGCTTCAATTAATCCACAAAACCTAAAAATTATACTACCAAAAAATTCAAACAATCAATAATTATTTCAGCCTTTATAAACCTTAAACACATTAATGAAATCAAATAACTAATACCCAGATCAAACATATCCCCAAATTCAAAACCCAAATAAAAAATTTACACAAATATTAGAATCATAAAAAAATAAAAATAAATAAGGGGATGTGAGGCAAATTGAAAGGAGAGAGAAACACCTTGAGGAATTTAATCTCATCAATAAGCTCATGAAATCGATTATTGAGTTTACTAAACTTATTGATATTCTGCTGATCTTCCCAAGTAACTTGGGTCTCTGATCCTGTACCCTGAAATGCAAAATTTCCAGCAAAATTCAGACACACAAAAATCACCCAAAAAAACATAAACCAAAAAATAAAGTAGAAATAAGAATATAATTTAAAGGGAAGATTTACCTGCTGCATATTTTGATGAAAAAGATGAGAGAATATTTGAAAATTTTTGAATGGTAAAGTTTTAGTAAGACGGAGACGATTGCAAATTTGCACTAGAAGATTTGATTGTTGAAGGACTAATCGTTCAAGTATAAACCCGGATTGAATATAGTGAACTCCGTCTGTATCGGGTGGGCTTCCCAGTTCCCACTTACCATTTTTTGTAGTGGGCTGTCCGGCAAACTCTTAGCCCAGCACGGTGCTGGGCCAAGCACACATTATATGGATTAAATAATGTGATGTGGGTCCTGCCTGTGGTATTGGACTGGTATTTTATACGGATTACCTGTATTTTGATACATGTACAAAAATACGCGGGATAATTTTAGCCCCGTTGACAAACAGTGTCCCGTTGTTGGCCGTTATTATGGGAATATCAACTCACCTGAATTTCTTGCCCAATTTCTCCGATTTCAGCTCCAATTTCAACTCAGCTCCTTCTCCCTTCATCATCTCTCCTCTCATCCTCTCTCCTCTTTCGTCCTCTTACATACTCAGCTATGCCTTCAAATGACTATTCATCTAGAAATTCTTAATTGGGTCGCAAATGTAGATTGTCAATGTGGATTTCTTTTCTGTAATTGGACGAGGAATTGGGCGAATTTAGGGTTTATTTGTGATTTTGTTTGTGAACTTCGGAAGTTGTTTGCGAATTTTGGGTGTTGGAATTGCTGAATCGAAGCCTTCTTCCTTCACATTGTAAGTGTGTTTCAACTGCATTTCTATGTTTGATGTCGAATTAATTGGCTGAAGCAATTGAATTTCTGTATAGTTAATGGCTGCTAATGTGTTTGAACTGAGTAAATTTGAAAATTTGGTTTAGCTGTAGATTTAGCTAATGCACTATATGTGATGAATGCAAAATTGTATCATCTGGTGGCTGTGTTGAATCATATGATTTATGCATGTTTGTGATTTGTATGTTGATGATGATTGAGAAAGCCATTTTTGCCTTTCAAAGGCAACTTTATACACAATTATACAAAGTATGGTTAGGCCTAACTTCTTAAAATTAAGGGGAAGATTATCATTTATGAGCATATTTAAGTGTTAAACAATTGAATTTTGTGTTTCAACTTTAAAAAAAAAATACTATATAACCTTGGAATCTTGGATATCTACTTGTCTTTCTTTGTGCATTGGATATTGAGCATGTTTCTGGTGACTTAAGAAGGCTAATTGAGAATGGAGGTTTTAACTATTCCCAAAGAAAACACTTGACATTATTTAACTATTTGCAAAATGTGATTTTTTCCCCACTATAAAGCAAATGGAGTACACACATGGTTTATGCAAAAAGAGTTGATATAAAATGTCATTATGTGCTACCTCCCATAAAACATTTTGAAATTATAGGCATATAAAACTTAAATGATGGGGCATAGCCTCCCACTGCCACTCCACAAATTTGCCTTAGTGTTTGCTTCAGCTTCATTACATTCTACAGAGATTATGTCCCAAATCCACATAAGTGAATACTGCCATGTATCCGAGTATCCCTTTCAGATGCAGTATATTCTGTTTTTTGAATTTAAAACATTGTTGTAAACTAATTGGCATAATTTGTGGCTTATACTTGTTTGAATATATTTGTAAATAGGCGTAAATGACAGTTGGTAGTGGTGAGTGTTTTGATTATCAAATGGAGGAGATGGTGGAGTATGATGAATTAATGGATGACATAGTGGAGTATGATCGACAAGTGAATGAGACTATTGTAGAGGGGAATGGTGACAGTGGAGGTTGTTATACTCCAGATGTGAAGGAGCAGAACATGGATGTTCAGAACATGGTGAACATGGACTGTGTTAGGGTGGATCCCCCTGAGGTGGGGATGATTTTTAATTCATGGCAAGAAGCTGACGTTTATTATAACGCATATGGGAAGCAAGAAGGATTTGGGGTAGTTCTTGCTCAAAGTGCTTATAAGTTGGTAGACGGAGTAAAGGTAAAACGTGCCACAACCTGGAAATGTGACTGTGCTGGTAAACCAGATTCTCGAAGGAGGGTTGGAGGAAAGAGAGTATCAAGGGAGTTAGAAGGTGAACCTGTGGCAACCAAAAAGTCGAAAAAATGCGGTTGTGGTGCAAAGGTTTATGCAGGGCTGTTGGAGAATGGAAGATGGGAGTTGAAGAATGTTGTTTTGCAGCATACTAACCATAATCCCACCCCATCTAAGGCTATGTTTGTGCCAAAGTACAGGTTGGATGAGTTGGAGAAAGTGCCATATGTTAAGCGTAGGCTTCAATTTGGTGATGATGTTGGTATTAACACTTCAACAATGCATAATATGATTGCTGCCGAGAGGAATGGCTTAGAAAATGTGCCATTCACTAAGAGGGACTTGCACAATTTGAGGGCTAGGGAGAAGAAATTGAAATTCAAAGATGGGGATGCCAATGCAATGATGAGTTATTTTAAAATGATGCAAAACAACAACAAGAATTTTTATCACATGCAGCGGTTGGATCCGAATGGGGTATTGCAGGATGTTTTATGGGTAGACCCTAGGAGCCGGGCTGCATATGATGATTTTGGTGACGTCGTGTGTTTCGATACGACCTTCCTGACAAATAAATATAATTTACCGTTTGCCAATTTTGTTGGTGTTAACCATCATGGGCAAACGGTATTGCTTGGTTGTGCACTAATATCGCGGGAAACGACTGATACCTTCAAGTGAGTTATAACTTCGTGATTAATTTAGCTTTGCAAATATGTGTCCTGCTGTTGTAGTCTTTATAAGTATTGCTGTTGTTATGCTGTTTATATATGCTACTTATGTGTAATGTTTTATTTGATATGTTAGGTGGGTGTTTTCAACTTGGTTAGATGCAGTTGGGGGAACTCCTCCCATGGCTATTCTGACAGATCAAGACCCAGCCATGCGAAAAGCATTGAAAGCTGTTATGCCGCAAACTAGGCACAGATGGTGTCTTTGGCATATCACTGACAAATTTGGTTGTAAGTTGGGGAAGTGTAAAGGGTATTCAGAGTTCAAAGAGGTCCTAAAAAATATCATTTATGATAGTTTGAGTATGGAAGAATTTGATTTGAGGTGGAAGGAGTTTATAGCCACCTACAACTTGGAGAGTAACATGTGGCTTGCTGTTCTGTATTCAGAGCGGGAGATGTGGATACCAGCTGCCATGAAGCACATGTTTTGGGCTGGAATGAAGACCACCCAAAGGTCAGAAAGTATTCACAATTTTTTTGATGAATTCTTTGACCGAAATACCGGACTGCGTGACTTTGCTGAGAAATATGTGAGGGCCATGGAGCATCAAAGGGAAGCAGAGAGGTTGGCAGATGGTAATTCGGCTTTGTATCTTCGGGGACTAATAACAGACTTCAAGATTGAAGAGACGTACAGGAATGTGTACACAGATGCTAAATTCATGGAGGTGCAACGAGAGTGTAAGAGAATGATGTATTGCAATTCCACTAGCTTGCAACATCTTGGGGATGGCTGCTATGAGCACCTAATTAAAGACAGAATATACGTCTGGAATGAATTTGAAAAAAAAGAGAAGCCTGTGGCCAAGTGGCGAGTTTACCGGGTTTTGTACAATGCAATAAGTGAGGAAGTCGAATGTGAATGCAAGATGTTCGAATGCAATGGAATTCTTTGTAGGCATTGCATCAATGCTCTAGAAATACAGCAATTGCCTAATGTCCCACAGAAATATATCTTGGATAGGTGGCGTAAAGATATATACCGCAAGCATACTAGAGTCAAAGTTGCGTACCATGACATATCTAAGAATGCGGATGTACTCCGATTTGACAAGATGAACTTTGTATTTGAGGCCATTTCATATCTTGCAAGTGAGAAGGATGAAGCTTTTGCCATGGTCATTGCAGGCTTACGAGACTTAGAGCTGAAGATTAAGGAGATTGTGAAACCTGCACTCCCCTTGAGCAGTGTCGGAGAAGCAAGGACAGATTACACTCCCCAGAGCAGAAAAATGCCAATTGGAGGACCCACTGTTTTCGCCACCCCGTCTTCTGTTGGTAAGAGCGTCATAGGGGGTTATGTTGGTGCGGGAACTGATGTCCTTGATCTAACGGGGGAGGATGAATCAGAGCCAGGTGGTGTTGGAGATGGCATTAAGGATCCACCTTCAAATAGGGGTCCTGGTTGTGTTAGATCTTCTAGGTTTATGACCACTTTTGAAGAAGTGTGTAGACAAAAGGAGGCCAGGAGGAAATACTATGAAGAAAAGCAACGCCGAAAAGATAGAGCTAAGAAAAGGGATCAACTTGGAAGTGTACAGTTCACTGAAGAAGCTGTTGCAAGACAGATAGACTTTGATCACAGCTTGGGACAACAACAGGTATGAGTGCTTGAGTGTTGAATCACTTCAACAGTTCTGTTTTGCATGCTTATGGCCTTTATACTTTTTTTTTTTTTTTTATTTTTAGTTCAGTGAAGACACGGTTGGCAATCTATTGCACGAACAATTTAGTGGAGAAATTGGAGTACCGGGTACGGCTAATGGTGAGTGCCAACAAGATCTGGATGCTATGTATGCGGATGATGAGCTCATCCAGCGTAATGGGATTCAATGGGGATGACTATCCTAGTAAGATGTAATCTGTTCATTTCCTTTGCTGTTGTAGTATTTCAATACTTACATACTGTTGTATTATTATTCGGAGTTTGGATTTGCTGTTGGTGTATTGCAGTATGATTAGGATTTTTACGTTAACATATGATCTATTTTTAACATTGATTTGTCTCTCAGTGTAAGGTCTATTATATAATCTGGTTAAATCTATATTTTAATATAATTTTCGGGAACTTTATTGATGATTAATATAACATTGTTGGTTTTAGTTGAAATCTTAAACTTGATCAGCTTAGTAGGATTTGTTAAATTTAGAAACTAAAAGGGTCTACCTTTGAAAGTTCTAGTTGTCCTGTTTTCATTATTTGTTTTGATTGTCCGGTTTCCATGTATTTGTATGGAGAGTTTTAGAAATGGTCGGGCTGTGAATCTGATGTATGTTATCTCGATTATCTGGAATTTATTGTCAGTAACATAGTGCAAGTAAGTCTAAAATAGTCAGTAATGATAACTAACACTTTCACAACTAATTATTGGAAATAGGTGGTATCTATCTTCTCCTCTTTGTTTCTTCTGTATTGTTAAAAAATTATGAAAATGATAGTCCTCCAATCCTCTGTGTTTGGGATGATTAGAGTTAATCTCATTGAATGGATGTGAGGAATGACAAAGTAACTATGCCCAGGGGACCATATAGGCTAGTCCACCTACTAGATTTGTTCTATATGCCATCATATGTACACTGTCTCTGCTTCTTTGGTTTTGCACTGATTTTATTTTGGTACTGTTCTAGTTTTTGCAACAGTTGAATGTAAAATTAGTTTTCTGTACATATACTAATGACAGGTTTACACTAGTCCTATTTTTAAATTATTTCTATAAAATGTGGGCTATTCTTTAATATATAGCAGACTTGGCCTTCCATCTCAGTTAACAATGTGACTGTGGTTAAACCATTAAAAATTAGTCTTCACTGAAATGTTATGGTTCATCCTGTTAATAGCCACAAAACAAGGTTACATATTTAACTTAGTGATATGTTATGGTTACACATTAACCACTTTACCTATATGAATTTGCCATGTGACTTTCATCTGGGCTTTTGTGTTTGGTTGTATAGTAATTATCAATTTTGAAGCCATTCCTATGTATGAAGGCCATGAATTTTTAACAATCTTAAATTGGTCCTGTGTAAAAGATTTAGATTTGGGCTTGGACATATGCTTTACATTGTAATGTTGAATCATTTTGGCATTAATTTGGTTCATATGAAGGCCGCAATTAATAAGTTTATATGAGGCCCAAGTTACCTAATTACAAGACTATACTTCACATCTACTTAGCCGTAATTTAGACCCAAGGAAGAAATATACATTAGTTAATGATTAACTAAGATATTTAGTATGTGTATTTATTTAGATGGGAAAGGAAGGAAATAATAATTTAGTATATTTAGTATGTATGAAGCACATTGTTCGAAGTTTTTATACATTTCACTTGGGCCTCATATAAATACATGGGCCTCATATAAATACTTGGTGATATTTTAGGCCCACACAACAATTTCTAACTATTTATTTGACCACAATTCAGACTATTTACGACTCTTTACGAGACCCAAACTTATTCATATAATTTCATGCATATTTATTCATAAATTACTCATACTTAAGACTCGTAAAGACTCTATACATGCATATTTTTAGTCATATTTTGTTTAGCATTTAAGGGAAATTACTACAATGCACACAACATAAACGTCCACAAAATACGTCCACAAATTAAACATCTTAATTGTTCACCAACACACACAAGGCAGAAATTAAAATATTACAACCCAATCGAATAATTGTTCATAATACGAAATTAGGCATTGTTCATACGAAATTTAACATGACACGAAATTAAACATGACGACATAAGCCCAAGAGCTCTACTCGGCCTTCTCATTCCTTCAAGCCGATGCTTCAGCTCCATCACCTTCATCCTTCACCTGTAGTATACACATAAGGGTTGGTATTAGAATTTGTGAATGTAATTGCACCTAAAATAAAAATTAATTAACTTAATGACATGAAATGAAATGGCTCACTTACCTTAACCGAACCCACAGCAAGCAACTCACAACTTCCCCCACAATTGAACATTGTCTCACAGTCCACCAAATTTGCATCCCACAGCACAACTATACCCGATGCAAGCCCTCCACCTGGGAGACATGCCTCTTCAAAATTGCATTTCATGAATTTTTTGAAGAGACGTTTCCAATTCTTCATGGTTGCTCGTGTCTCAAGGAGTATAATTACTCCGGGTTCGTGTTTCTCAACCAATGCTTTGAAATTTAGGATGAAAGATGGTCTAGACACATCCCTAACATTCCATACAACTATTGGAGTACCTATGGGCAGGGAGGGGGAATCTTTTTCAATTGTTGGGGTAAGCCTCGAACCGTAAAATCTAGACGCAGGGGCCTCATGAACAAGGTGGTTAGTGACAATAGCAAAGTCAACAGTCGTAAACATTCCATGGACATGGTAAATAACTAGTGCATCACTACCAAATCCTATTTTCAACTCAGTAGGATTCGGTTTCTTTAGGCGATAAATCGGACATTTCAAGTTCACAACAGGTAAAGGGTCAACAATCTGCTTTAGTATGGGTGGAACAACCTTAGACACAGTATCCATTTCAGAATAATCAAAAGACTGAAGCTTTGAATTAAAAGTTGAGGGATCTGAGATAATACCATACATATCATAGTAGTTGGGAAGGTGAGCCGGACGCATGGTTCCATCCTCCTTGATCATCTGGAGGCCATGATAACAATCAGGCCACGGTTTCAAAGGATCCCTTATCAAAGCCCTTACGTCGTCATCATCGAGATAATGGATATCGTACGGCTCCTTCTTAACAATTCCATAGAGAACATTGTTGAAATCCATCTCACTCTTTCTCGTGGTGTTCGGTTCTAGGAAAACAATCTCAGACTGAGCATCAAAGGGAGTGCATCCCATAGGGTATTTGGGTTTGGACAGAGAGTAACGAGAAGCCATAAGGATGTAGTGTTTGGTGTGAATTTGATGCTAATGTTTGGTATTCTGTACTTCATTACCAAAAAACTGAAGCCCAATATTTATAGTGGAGGAGGTGAATGAGGAATATTAAGTAAAATATATTAAAATAATTTATGAGGTACGTGTGAATAACTTTGAGAATATTTAATCATCATACTAATACTATATCATATTATCCAAATCAATTATATAGTCATTTGATAAAATTAACTGTGTCACAAATAAAATGAATTTTGTCACAAATAAACACTGTATTATATCACCCAATTCAATTATATTGTCATTTATCATAAGTAATTGTGTCAAGATAAGCCTTTTGTCAGAATTGAACATAACTGAAATGATTATTATTAAAATGAACTGATTTGAAATTAGGTAAGTGTGAACTTGCCCTACGCTCAACTATATTCCGAAAAATTAGTTGTTAAATTTATACTTTACTTAGAGTTATTTGTACCTAAATTTAACAAACTTGTGATTTTCAACATTTGACGGTTTTAAATTGACCTATTCACCTTTCATAACATATTTTTCCCAAAACATAAGCTTGTCTTTTATTTGCAACCTCATTAAATTAACTAAAGTTGTGAAAAGTTTTGGACCACTGGGATGAAGAATCTGCCCCCACTTGGTAATTGGTATTATACCAAATAAAGTAGAGTGTGGACCTCTTATTGTTTTGTTCATAGAAATAAGGTTATTATGCTTAAAACATATAATGATCATGATATATTCGCTTCTGATGCAACATGAGATGCGATGATAGATGATAGGAACCTGCGTTGATTACTCAGTATATAAGTACTTAAGTACTCACTGGCATAACCTCTTCTCTGCAAGTTCTTAGCAACCCAACACTTCTTGGCCTTTCTCTTAAAATATAGCGTAAACTTTAATGACAGAGAGATCTCGACCTGGCCTATTACCTTTTCATGGCTAGAGCAGCACCTTTTATCGGGGACTAACTCTGAGGGTAAGCTATAACAATTATGATGATGTCAATAATATAACAATAGAGATGTCAATAATGGATGTCATTAATATGAAAAGTCAAACTTAGCAAACAGAGTTCAAAAACGTACTTACTTTTGACAATATTAGATTCACAAAATGACATAATAACTATATCGTTTAATAATATATATTTGAATAACTTAATTGTATTTTAGTACCGTTGTACACATTAATAGTATCTATGTACACATTAACAGTATCTACGTACACATTAACAGTATCCTTGTACACATTAACAGTATCTATGTACACGTACATGTATTACACATATAGTGTCTCTGTACTTGTTTTATAACACACATATTACATTTATCCATGTACATGTATGACACAAATACATTTTGTACTATCCATTTATTGGACCCTGCGTTGAGGAATCAGTATATAAGTACTCACTGGCATAACTTCTTTTCTGCAAGTGCCTAGCAACTAACCCACTAACCCAACACTTCTTGGCCTTTCTCTTATAATATAGCGTAAACTTTAAAGACAGAGAGATCTCGACTGGCTAGAGCAGCACCAACAAATCCTCTAATTGTCGGCCTAGTTATCGGGGACGTTTTGGATCCCTTCAATATGACTAACTACGAGGGTACGTTATAACATTAGAGATAATGGATGTCATTAATATGTAAAGTCAAACTTCACAAACAGAGTTCAAATATTTACTTAATTTTGACAATATATTAACACAAAATGACATAATAATTATATCTGCCTATGTACTTGTTTTATTACACACATAATACATTTATCTATGTACATGTATGACACAAATATAGTTTGCCCTATCCGTTTGTTGAACTTATTTATTGTCTTAAAATATTATTATCAACAAAGTTTATTTTAGGTTACTGAACTGAATATTTTATAATAATTTCCGCTGCGTAGTACCTTTAAATCCCTACAGAAGTAAATAATAATAGCGACATAATGAACTATTGATGATGAGTTTGTATGTAATTACCAAGCAAAAACTAAGTATGGGTGTAGTAGGGGGCAGTTAGCTAGGAAGTAAGAAATTCATGTTGTCATGCATTGATGATGAGTTTGTATGTAATTAGCTATCAAAAATAAGTTGGGTGTAGTAGGTGGCAGTTAGCTAGGAAGTAAGAAATTCATGTTGTGATGCATGGATGAAGTATGAAGTAACTCCCATTGCGTCACGTTACTCATGCAGTGCAAGCTGGAGGAGTTGGAGGAGTTGGAGGAGTTGGAGGAGTTCATCATCCGCGTGTAAAAATTAACTTAAATTGTTAATTACATGCATGAACATGCAATTTTAACCATCAAGTCAGATGTCCTATTTTCATACGTAATCGATGTTCTTTAAATGGTTGAATCATGACAAATATAATTGAGATTATCATATAAGCACAAATAATTTGTTTCACTTTTTTAGGCCTCTAAAATAAGCACAAATAATTTGTTTCATTTTTTTAGGCCTACAAAATAAGCATGAACTTTTTGATTTTTAAGATCCGGTGAATAATTTTTAATTTTGACATATAAGTTTTCCTATGTGAGGTGACAAATCGATAATTACTAATTTGTTACTTGTTATTTGTAATTTTATTTTAGTAATTATTGTTTTATTTTCATTACTCTCATCCATCATCACATGAATTTATTTGCTTAAACTTCTAACATATTTGTGACTAATATTGTTGCATAGAGGCATTGACAATATTAAGCATATCTCGATTAAATCGCTTACTGTAATTGTCAATCAAGGTTTGCATCTCAATTGAGTGACTTGTCATGTCAATGAACATGTCAAGTCAGTTACATTACCATTAACCGACAATTATGACCAACCCTATTGATAACTTGTTGAATATCATTTGTGTAGTTGGTACCATGCTGTTGAATGACAAAAAAAGATTCGAAATTGATGCTTTTTATTGTTTGAGGTGACTATTCACTGATATAAGTTATGATTTTAAATAATGCAGATATTTTTGATGTCATCTAGTACAAAATTACTGTCAATTCAAATCTATTGTTTTACAATTTAATTATATAGCAATATTTTTGGTTATGTAATTGGTTATCCAATTAATAATTGCAACTAGGGGTGCTAATTGGGCATTGCGAGTCCGAAGTATGAATACCTCGGCTCGTGGTTGTGTAAATTTGTTCGAAATCGAATCGAATTCAAACCGTTAAGAGTCGGGCTTTGACCAATCCATGCTTTGACTAAGCGTTGATCTAGCCGAACTCGAATTGGTTTACTGTTTATTATTAATTAAATTAAATTTTTTTAATTTTACAACATTTCTGTAATATCTATTGTTCAATATATATATTGACAATAATGACAATAGTACACCAAAAAAATTTGTAATAACTATTCTTAAATATATTTATATTTAGGTACTTGATTTCTTTATATGAAAAAAATAATCGATTAAATTCAAGAACTTTTCGAGTCGAACTTCGCATTACTCAACTTCGCATTACTCACCTTCGCAATACTAGTGAAAAATTGTAATTGTACGGTTAAGTTACATTTAGTTAAAAAATTTCAAATTTTTGGCTCAAAAAATTCTAAATTTGCGCCAAAAACTAGTGAAATTTTAGGATGAAATTGAATAGTGGAAATTAACCTTTAAATTCAGATAAAAGTTGAGCACATGGTAAAAGGTACACGAATCTTTTTCTGGTACACGAATCTTTTTCTAACCGAAAATCGAGGATGTACTTGCTGTTCAGCAATAATAAAATACGAAAATGACAATAAAAAAATATAATATGACTTACAACAAAGAATCCTTGAAACTAAACCCACCTAGTCATCTCATATGTTTGAAACGATTTATCACTGACTTCACTTAAATGTTTACACAAGCATGGGGTGGACTTATTGAAATTAATTTTACGGGGCCAAATGATGGGGACCAAATAAGTACAGTTATTTTCAAATAAGTTCAGTTACTCTCATGACTTAGTTCTGATTGATCCTCTACAATAGGTTCGAAAAAGGGCAACAACAACGTTACTTATATTTAAAAAAATCTTAGTACTAAAATTAGTTAAGAATAGTTAAGATTATTTCGGATTAGTTCCGATTTTAAGTTGATCAAACCGTGTGTAGTTCGCTGTGGCTAACTATAATAGTTCCTTTTAATACGTTAGGTTGGAATAGGAAACAAGTGTAAGTGTCGTTCAAAATCTTGTTCAACGTGTTGATTGATCTGTAAGTAACTGTTCAGTAATTTATTTGATTATTTAAGTACATGTTGCATAATTTCAGAAATCGTTAAATAATTTACATTATCACTTACTTAAAATTGATAGGTTAACAAATTTAATCTGGTTAAATCTTTAATTAAATACAATAATTTCCTCTAATAGAAAATATTCCCTCTAATTGTACAATTCATTTTAGATTGACCGTCATTTACCAAAAAACGACTGTCACCCTATACACTTGTATGTCATTATATTAATGTTACTAGACTACCTTTACACCGAATTACTACTTCCCGCCTTTGACCCAAATATTTCCCGTCTAACCAAATATTTTCGAGAACTTTAATTGCTAAGCCAAATTCACTTAATTGCCATTTCCTAAGCCAAATTCACTTAATTGCCATTTCCATCTCTTCAAACAATTGTTGTTCCCATGCATACCCCATTTTTCCCGCCTTTGACCCAAATATTCCCGTCTAACCAAATATTTTCGAGAACTTTAATTGCTAAGCCAAATTCACTTAATTGCCATTTCCATCTATTCAAACAATTGTTGTTCCCATGCATACCCCATTTTTCGCACCGAAATCTCATTTACATTGTAAATTTAAAGTGTCCAACGTAAAAATATACATTTAACATTTAAATCATAATGTAAGAAAAATTACACTATTATTATAGCATATTACATACACTTTGGTTATTAACTGTATTTACTACTATATGACAATTTCGTCTTTTTTATTTAAGAAACTAATTCTTTGACCCCAATTAGACTCTTTACAAGAACCATAATAACACAATTAGACTCTTTACATACATATCGATTCATTATTTGTCATCTTTCCTAATTTAACGATATATTATACTATTTAAAATAATTAATAAACACATAATTAGTTTTTAACATAACATAAAATAAGCACATAATTACTATTTAACATAACATAAAATAAGCATAGTTTAAAATAAACATAATTACGTCCACAAATTTAAAATTCAAATAGTTCAACAACTAGCCGATTAAAATATAACCAACCGAACATAATCTCCTAATTAAAAATATTGTTCATACGACCTACATTATTAACATGGCGGCATAATCAGAATTACAAAGCTTAGGTACTCGTAGCCCGAGCTCTACTCTGCCTCCTCATCCCTTCCAGCCGCTCCATTCCAAGCACTCGAAGGCCCACCTTCATCCTTCACCTGTAGCACACACATAAGCGTTGGTATTACAATTCAGGAATGTTTATTTGGACTAATAATTGTTCGCTAATTAAATTGAAATGGCTCACACTAACCTTCACCGAACCCACAGCAAGCAACCCACAATCTTCACCAATATTGAACATTGTCTCACAGTTCACCAAATTTGCATCCCACAGAACAACGATACCCGACGCTAGCCCTCCTCCTGGGAGACACGCCTCTTCAAAATTGCAATTCATGAATTTTTTGAAGAGACGTGTCCAATTCTTCATGGGTGCTCGTGTCTCAAGGAGTATTATAACTCCGGGTTCGTGTTTCTCGACCAATGCATGAAAATTTGGCATGAAAGACGGTCTAGCCACATCCCTAACATTCCATACGACTATTGGAGTTCCTATGGGGAGGGAGGGACAATCTTTTTCAATTGTTGGTGTTAACCGCGTTCCGTAAAATCTAGAAGCAGGAGCCTCTTGAACAAGGTGGTTAGCGACAATGGCAAAGTCAACAGTGGTAAACATTCCATGGACATGGTATACAACTAGTGCATCACTACCAAATCCTATTTTTAACTCAGTGGGATTCGGTTTTCTTAGGCGAAAAATAGGACATTGCAAATTCACAACAGGTAAAGGGTCAACAATCGTTTTCCATATGGGTGGAACAACCTTAGACACAGTGTCCATTTCAGAATAATCAAAAGACTGGAGCTTTGAATTAAAAGTTAAGGGATCTGAGATAATACCATACATATCATAGTAGTTTGGAAGGTGTGCCGGACGAATGGTTCCATCCTCCTTGATCATCTGGAGGCC
Source organism: Chenopodium album (assembly GCF_948465745.1). Lineage (NCBI taxonomy): Eukaryota > Viridiplantae > Streptophyta > Magnoliopsida > Caryophyllales > Amaranthaceae > Chenopodium > Chenopodium album. The sequence continues at coordinate 9,716,532 of NC_137855.1, forward strand.
ATGATAACAATCAGGCCATGGTTTCAACGGATCCCTTATCAAAGCCCTAACGTCGTCGTCATCCAGATAATGAATATCGTACGGCTCCTTCTTAACAATTCCGTACAGGACATTGTTGAAATCCATCTCGCTCCTTCTTGTGGTGTTGGGTGCGAGATAGTAAATCTCAGATTGAGCATCAAGGGGAGTGCATCCCATAGGGTATTTGGGTTTGGAGATGGAGTAGCGAGAAGCCATTGCTTTGGGAAGTTGGTGTTTGTGTGATTTTGGATTTTTGTTTGCTTTTTGTTTGCTTTCTGTCTGTAACATTTGAATAAAAAGTGAAGACATTATTTTGTTTACAGTATTGCAATTAAATATTACAGATATAGTTAAAAAAATATTAAACAATTCAACCGTGTGTGATTTCTCTGTTGGACTGGACTTTAATAAGCACGTGGGAAAAAAATTTAATTCAGAATTATTACTACTAAACGAATAAAGTGTGTTTATTTAATATATCCAACCACAAAATATATTTCCCGAATGACAACATAAAAACAAACATTTACAGTATAAAAACTGCAGATGACCATCTAATTACGAACCAAGTAAAGTGCATATATTTAAAATATCCATGATTCACAATTTTGAATGAAATGACAAAATAAATACAATATATACCATTATAAAAACTACAAATGACAACCTATTTACATAAATCTATTACAACTGATGTCTTAGCATAACGCATTACACATTATATATTATCATCATTTAAATTTATATTGCCATTTAATAAGATAATTGTATTCAATTTATATTGTCCTTTAATATAATTATTGTATTCAATTGAGTTGAGTTTAAGATGCGAGTTGAGTTCGAGTTTGGGTTAGCTCGACTCGACTCGTTAACATATCGAGTCTAGCATTATCGAGTCGATTGTATACTAATCCTTGATCAAGTATAGGGTTGACTAATATTTTATCGAGTCGAGTTTAGACATAGCTTTGACCGAGTCGAGCGTTGAGTTAGTTGGACCGAGTTGCGTAGATCTCGAGTTGCTTGAAATTGGATCCATCTCTATATGCTTTTTAATTTTTCATGGTTTTACAAATATGAAGTTGTCAATTTTTACAAATATGAAGTTACAAATAATCTCGAGTTAGGTATGGTTAGTTATGACTCAATTTTTACCGAGTTAGCTCATGAGTTGTCATGTCTCATTTTGAAAGCTATAAGCGACTAATACATATCTTAATTTATTTCATTCAATAATTGAAATAAAATTGGATTATTAGTTGATAAAGAATAAATTATGTTTAACACCTAATATATAACCTATTTAATTAAACATACTCCACTTGTAAAAGCATATCCAATTCTAATTAAAAATAATTATTTTATCAATATAGTCAATCCTATGTTACAACTGTCACTTAAACCGAATTAATCATACGTTACGTATTATACCTATTAGTGACAATAATATTTACAAATATGACAAAAAGTTGTGATAATTTAACAATATAATTATTACAAATGACAAACATGATTTATTTAAACATATTATTGTTGAACTTATTTATCAACTAAATTAAATTATGTTGTCAATTTTAGTTATATAATGGTCAACCAAAATATGGTGAAACCGTGAATTCCGTGGCCATGTGAATATGTCGAAATCCGTGTGCATGTGAATAATGTGTACTAATCTTGTTAGCAAGTTAGCATTAAAATAATGTGTTTTCTTAATTAAATGTCATAATTTTATTTTCTTCCTTGTTCTGATGTGAAGTGTGGTAAATTAAGTAAGTTAAAGTACAATTCTTGAGAAGAACTAAGGTATGTACTTAATGTTAATATACTTAATGTTAATATGACACTCTTATAGCTAATGCGAGTATAAGAATTCCATATTTATGACTAAACTAATACTTTACTTTAAGATGAGTGTCTATTAAAAATATTTTGGGCTGATTACATTAAAAAACATACTTGTTATATCAATTGTTATTACGTCCTTGCAATTTGTGCAATAAAGGCCATCTGAAGAAATTTAGATAAATGTTACAATACATGATGATGATGTTGTTGTCATTTGTATATATTAAATTGTCTATCAAACAATTTTGTGACTTGTCATGTCAATGAATAAAGTAAATCATATTTTGTAACCGAGAATCTTGACCAAGTTGTACTGATCACTTGTTGAATCTAATTTCATTGGTTTCTGTTCAAACATTGAAAATGGATTCCTTTGGGATGCTTTTCAGTTGGTGAAGTGACAACTCACTGATCACTTGTTCGAAATTGTTATTTTTTTATTACTATTAAGTCTTCTAATTAAGAAATGCTGTCATTTGTGAATGAATTAAAGATATTAGATCACCACAATATATAGTGGAGTGCAGCATATTGTACGGTCTTAAATAGTACTTAAATATAACGCCCAAGTACAGGTTTAACCCAATGTATGTGATTCCCACCCAAATAACACTTAATTTGATATTTCATTATTTCAAATTAAAAATCTTAAAAATCAGTACTTAGTTGCAAATACACATATAAAGCAAGACGTTTGCTTCGACTAAGCTTCAAGACAGCGCCTTCACCTATTTGCACATCTATCTCATTGATCAATTTATCCACTCCTTTTCTAATAAAACACTTAACAATTCTATTTTCAGATTTTTGTATCTTCAATTTGCCTTCATATTCATGATCATAAATACGCAACAAAATATTGGTTGATTCTCCAAGATCTTGAAAATGCTCACGAGCAAAATCAACGGGAACATTCTACAACCAAAAAGACAAACAAAAAAAAAACACAACAAAATCAAAACAAATAAATATCAATATATAATCACAACAACTATTAGTGAATAATATGTTATAAAACAAAAACAAAATATAAACTTTATAAAAAAAACATACAATAATTCCTTGTGAATGATAAGATTCTGAAAACACAAATTGAAAAGTATGCCCTTTTAATCTAGCTTCCATACTATTTGCCCAACTATTTGCTTCAATCATCCATTCCGACCGCCCTTTAATCAAAGGTTTACGACCACGCTTATTACCATGACTACTACCTATTTTTTCCATATTTTTATAAATATAAAAACTACTTTAAATAAAACAGCAATACTTATAGACAACAAAAATCAAAAATGGAAAACATAACTTACACTAAAGTCAAACAAAAATTTAATACTACGAAATTCAACATTAAAATTTGAATTCAATATGAAAAAAAACAATTCCCTACAACAATTGACTTGCAAGTTACAACTACAATTCCCAAATTAATATTTCAGTCAAATATAGAGGAAAACCAAAAAGTTTAATGCTACCACTAATATTTATATAAGAATCTCATTCATTCTCATTAATATAATACACTAATATTTATATAAGAATCTTACTTAGACTAAGGATATATTCCCACTATAAGAACTTATGTGTACACACTATACTCATGGTCACATAGACTAAGTATATATTTCCACTTAAAGTTACTACTCTCCATTTTGCAATTTAAGCTAAATGGAAATATAATATTATGTAAAACATTTTCTTCAAATTCTAATATTGAAAATAAATTTAAGCAATTTCTTCAAATTCAAAAACTTCAAATCAATACATGTCTAACTATCGTTTTGATATCATGTAAGTTACTCAATTCATCCACATTGATAATTAAACGATACACTTAATCAACAAACATATAATACACTCAATGTATGAATAAGTAAACAATATATTTAATCAACAACGACAAATTTGTAAACAACTTCATAAAACAATTATTTCATGCTAATACCGGTCATGTAATACTAAGGGTGTAGTTGTTGGATTGAATCGGTCATGTTTGCAAACCAATATTAAAATGACAACAGAAGAATATAAAAGGACTATTATAATAGCTTATGTTGAAAATTAAAAAAAAAACAAAGCCGATTTTGAAGTGATTTATCACTGACGTCTAGGCATGGGTTGGAATGACAACAACAATCTAATAAAAAACCAAAATAATCTAATTCATGACATTCTTATACAAATTAAATTATTTATGATACATATTTATGATACACATAGTTCTTTTTTTAGGTGCATAATGTGAATATTAAAAAACTTATACATTGCTTCCTGCTCCTGCTACTGCTACATTAGGAAGCCTTTCAGTACCATCCGCATTAAAAATTCTAATGAAAATGGAATAATGATCATGGTAAACATCAAGTTTGTCTCCAGGTACTATGTTGTTCGTGGCAACTAAGTTTTCCCATTCACGATCAATCAATATACCACCACAACCTGTATCTTCTGGTACGCTTATGACTCTGACTTCCCAAAATCTATCTTGCCTGCCCTTATTCCCAGTATAGACTCGTACAAAATTGGGAAATTTAAGAAGAAAAAACTTCCAATCTGCAGGAAGTGCCTGAAACAAAAAAACACAATATCACTGTACAATTATAAATGCACAAAAACGAATATATTAATGTATGACTTAATGTAATATACTTACCATCAAATGCACAGAAACGAATATATTAATGAATATATTAATGTATGACTTAATGTAATATACTTACCATCGATTGGCGATCAATTGGTTTGACCACAATTGTACACTTTACCTTATCCGCGTAGAAATCAGCCATTATCTTCAATGTTGTTTAGAGGAAGAAATAATAAGTTTTTGATTTAATTGAATCCTATAGTGGTTTCTATAATATAAATCCTTTTATAGAAAACACAATAGTGGTTTCTTTGATATTTTCTTTTTATAGCCAACAATTGATTTAGTACAACCTTTAAATAGGAAAGTTGTGTGTACAAAAACAGAAAATTGATGTTTTTAATTTATGTTTTTTTTTTAAAAAAATCCAAATTGAATAAGTCCAAATTTGAGGAGTAATTAATGATGAAATTCCAATTGAAGACGACTTATAAAAATTCCAATTCAGATGAATACAAATGTGTCATGACTTAATATTTCTTCCGTGTTTTTCTACGTGATACATTTTTCATTTCCGGGTGTATATTTTAAAGTCATACATTTCCTTTTCTGGCAAAACAAAACCATAAAATGACAATTTTAATTACTCTCATGGTCTGCACCCAAACCCACACCTCAGTTTATTGTTTTTTTGTTATATCTATGATCTCTGATCTCACATTCAGTTCTTTTCAATTTCTTATTAACCCCACTATATTTCTTTTACAATTGTTTAATAGTCCACTATCCCACTAACCTATTATTTTATTTCACTCAAAAAAATTGCAAGATTACTTTGTGCCTAGTTAATATGTATCGCAAAAAAAACACGGAGGGTGTACAATTATGTGTGATTTTATTAACCCCACTATATTTCTTTTACAATTGTTTAATAGTCCACTATCCCACTAACCTATTATTCTCTCACGAAAGTGTTTAATATGACAGTAAAATAAGCATAAAGGACATTTTATAGGGAATCTTTTGAAACTATAATAAGTTGACGAAAGTGTTAAATATGACAGTAAAATAAGCATCAAAGACATTTTACAGGGAATCTTTTCAATCTATACACTCCTTTGTAACACGTTTTTGATTTGAGTTGTCACTAGTCATTTATGGATTTTTTAAACGGTTAATTTTTGTCTATAAAATGGGGAACGTAAATCAACCAAGTGCAATCAATTACAAGTCATTATCCTGTTCATAATCTAGTTTGCCCAAAGACTTCCAATATGGCTGATGTAAGTACATTTTCTAACCACTAATACTTAATATATTTGTGATGGATTTTTTTTGCTAATGATTATAAAATGAACCAACTAACATCATTGTGCTCTTATCTTTTACTAATTATTAAGGTGTACGAGAGCTTGCCAAATTTCAGCATCTTGTGTGATGAAGACAATGACCGAGTGGTAATTACAATCCTATTGACATATATTATTATCATATTTAGTAATGCACTTTATTATTGATTTTTTAATTTGTAATATTATTGACGTGACGATGCAGAGGATTCCGTCTATTTTTAGAGGACTAATGTATGACATTAGTGGTAATGCTCGTGTGTATAGAGGCCTAGACACTTCGCAACATTGGGATGTGTTTGTAACTGAAGTGGAAGAAAATGACAATATGGTAACGTACATTGAAAATGGATGGAATGCATTTGTAACTGACAATGATATCCACTTGGATGATGAATTAGTCATTCACTATGGTTTTTCTGGTAAGTTTTATTGCCGTGTTATAAGGGGTGGAGTGGATATCACAGTCGCTGAGGAGAACATTAACAATGAGAATGACAACGGAGATAATGACAACGGAGATAACGTTGTTGTTCTTGATGGTAATTATTTAACTGAAATGGAGACTCGTAAACAACGAACCAAGCAAAGACTTGGGCGGATGATACATCAATCTAGGAAGGTTAGCTTTGGTGTAACATTAACATCTACCTACATTCAGCAAGGCATATTGGTAAATATTTGTCTTTTGTTATCTTTGTACATTTTTGTTTGCAAATATTAGGTAAATTTAATCATTGTACGCTTATTGCAATTTTTTTTTCTCAAAGAATGTGCCGGTTAAATTTGCACGAGAAAATTTTGTCGGCCTAGCTGAAACCAACCGGGTTTCATTGACTTACAAAAGTAAGCGTTGGGACGCCGAGCTGCAAATTGTGAAAGGAGATACAAGAGGGGAGCTGAAGATCGTGCTAGCCACTATCAAAAGAATTCGTCCTATGATGAGGCAAATGAAATTAAAACCATGGCATGGAATTTTTTGCACCTATGATCTCAACACCCCCGACTTGTTCGAAGTTCAATTTGTTAAGGATGCTTGATGTGTTATTATAACTTTAAATTATTATGTCATTTTCAAAATTTATTGTGTCAGTTATATAAGTCTGAATGTCGTTATTTGGGTATGTCTCCAGAAACCTAATTGAGTATGTTCTCAATCAGCGTAATTGTGTCGACCCAATTCTAGTAGGATATCAAATTTGGGTCAATAATTGACTTATTATTGTTATTTCGGAGTGTATTTTGTCATCAATAAACATGTTTCCTATTAATCCCAGTGTTGATGTGAATGTTATGCTCATCTCCTCGTATTCACAATTTTTAGTATTAAAATTAACTTCACTCTCAAGTAAATCTAAAGTATGAAAATATTTAACTCGGGTAATGTAAATTTTCCCGTTCGTTCAGTTATTGCAACAAGTATGTATGTAATGCAGAAGAAAATTGTTGTCATTTATGGAATTTTGTATGTCATATCTGAAAATGTTGTTGGCGGGAGTAGTTGGCGGGAGTAAAATGAGAGGAAATTTTCAGCATTAATTTGAATCAATTCGTATTTTTACACTTATATTGTGTTGGCGCTCAAATTTGAATTCCTTTCCCCCTGTATTGCAATAAGTATGTATGTCATTTAGAAGAAAATAGTTGTCACTTCTGGAATTTTGTATTTCATATGGGAAAATGTTGTTGGCGGGAGTAGATGGCGGTAGTAAAGTCAGAGGAAATTTTCAGCATTAATTTGAATCAATTCCTACTTTTTATTTAATTTTGTTAGCGCTGAAATTTGAATTCCATTCCCACTGTTTCAGTTGACTATTCCTTGCGTATATAGTGTTTGCTTTTCTAGTTGTAAGTTGCAAAAACCACAATCAATCGCAATGGCCAACCCACTCAACGAATGCACTTATCATTTTTCCACCCCACCTTGTTCTTCAAAGCCCATTGCCGAAATCGATGTATCCGTACTTTGTGATAGCATCAAAGATTTAGCACCAGCGCATCTACAAGCTGATTTGGGAGTCCGTACATTAAGGGCTAGGAACAGAATGAGAATGTTCAGCCATCAACTAGCCACGATATCGAGGGCAGGTAACAATGTCGCAGATATCCAATTTCATCCGGAATACCCATTTCTTAAACCATATACTATAAGAAATCCCCTTAAATTTCGGAAAGAGGCGTATTGCATGTTGTATTATATGCTTGATCTATATAATGTTTGCTTTTCATTTCAATTATCTACGCTGCAGAACTATGTTTACAAATGTACATACTACGAGCACACTTTTAGGCACACGTCGGCGTTCATGAATATGTTCATGGGACTGGATGAGTGGGAGGTGGTTTTAAATGAGCTGCAGCGGGAACATGGTGATGATGCGTGGGCTTTGGTATCACTCAGAAGGGAGTTCTCGACCCTTCACTTAGAAGATTCAAAAGATTTAAACCAAGGGACAGGAGAGGACGAGAAAAGAAAGCCGAAGGGGATTATTAAATGGCTAGAATTCGGTGATGTTGATTTTATGCATTTGTTCAGTGTTGATGAGGTGAAATATAAGCAATTCGTGGTAATGATGTGCAACTTGAACGGGGTTGATGCAACAGTGGCATGTGGAATAGTGAGCAACCTCCCGTTTCATAGTAGCCAAGCCCCCTCTGCCTACATTGAGAACATCGAAGATGCATACGAAAACTATGGCTGTAAGCTTGATTCCCGTGTCCGGGGTAGTTCCGACTCGGGTCGTGAATCAGATGAGTACCACAATTCTGAAACAGATGATGAATGGTAGATGGTGGATGGGGAACATGATATGGGGAACAACTTCTACAACAATCAAATCATACAAAGTCACAGTATGCTATAGATATTAAAAGCATGTGTGTAAGAGAGTATTATTAAAAGCATTTGTGTAAGAGACTATTATTATGAGTAATATAATCTTCTATAGTAAATGTTTTAGATGGTAGATTACAAGACGAAATTAATATTGAAATTGCGTATTTTTTAATCCGTTTTATAAAATTAAATTATACCGTAAGATATGAGTTAATAAAATACACCCTATGTGTCTCGAATTGTAGTTGTTGAATTTTAGCCAATTATATTGGTTTGGACGGTATTAAGTCGATTCGTATTTGTGTATGTACTCATTTTAATATAAAGTTACTGATTCGACAAGACTTGTAACCATACAATTGTAAATAAAAAACCATTGTACATGTCTCTGCAATAAATATACTACCTAAACATTAGTACAATGCATTTATATTATTAAAAAGAACTACAACAACTCCAATTTAACACTTACCCAATTAATAGTAATATAATATAAATAGAAAGATCATAATATCTTGCCAAACCGTGCTCCCAAATCCTATTAATAGTTAGCATTAGATGATCCCACAATATCTACACTTATAGTGCTCCTTACAAATATTCCGTAAACCCACAACTTATAGTGCTCCAAAATTTCTCCCATTCCTTCACGTACGTAGTGCTCCCTCCATCCTCCATGGACGATCCCGTTGATGATCCCGTTGATGATCCATCCGAAGACGAGTCGGAGGAGTCACTCGATCTCACAGACGAGCTAGACGATTGCGTAGTTATAACTGGGAAGCCACTTTCCACCAAAATTAGTTTGTTAGTGAAAGGAGGGGATGTTGATGACAATGGAATGCCAGTTGAGATGAGTGTTGACAGCCGTCTAAATTCGGTTTTCATTGAGTACGCATCTAGGGTGGGGCTTCGTCCTAAGGATTTGAGATTATGGTGGAGGGGTCAACTGCTAGCACCGGAAGACACTCCATTTCAAGTAGGAATGTACATGTCTGAGGTCATTCTTGCTTATGACAAGGTACTCGTAAATTTGTGTGAGTTGTAGTTTCGTTTATTTTAAGTAATTTTATAAAAACAAGATGACAGATTGTATCTTGAATTGTGATCTGGTTTTGTATATGTATAACCTTGTGCTGTTTTATAGATTTAGTGTTGTTGAGTTGCCTTGACCTTGAAATTAACAAAACTTATTATTGAATGTTCATTTATCCATTTATTTTCTGGAAAACATAGGGGGTATATGTTTATGGCAGATTGTTACATTCATAGTGATTGTAACTTATAGATAAGTAACAATTACTAAATATTTTTCTAGTTTATAATCATATTCAGAAATTTAGATACCTTACCAATAATTTGAGTTGGTATAATTATGTTAGCAACAAGTTTTAGTAGTAGTCTAGTCCACACATGACAGAATGTCTTTGTAAAACCTTACATGGGTTAAATCCTTTGTCATTTGGCAGGATGGGCAAGGAGTTGCACTTGACCCACCATCACAGGAACCAACATGCGACAAAATCGTGATCACGATTTGCACTGTCGCTTCCGGACGTGAAACAATCCGATTCAAAATAAAGAAAACATCTAGTGTGAAGGAGCTGTACATGAAATGGGGACTATATCACAACGTCGATGAGCAGCGTGTCCGACTATGGGTACATGGGGAGGACTTAAATGATGAAAAGAACTTGGAAGAGGAGAAGGTCAGAGATGGGGCTACGGTTTGGGCTCACATTGAACCTCGAGGTTTTAAAAGGAGAGACAACATCAGGTTTAATGAAGAGTACTACAGATGAGGACAATGAGAAGCTTGTATTTCAACTTATTAGTCTACTTAGTAGTATAGTTAAGTAGAGACCTTAGGTTTTAATGTTAAAAGAACTTTTTTGGTAACACGAGTTGGTAGAACCAACTCTATTTGGATGAAGACCTACCCGGGTCTGCCTAATTATTTTGACTATCAAACTACAAGTATCTTAATAGCATTTACCGGGTAGAAGCTAATTAGCTAATTATGTAATGTATAACATCATATCAAGGATCACCTTAGAACTATATATTCAGTCTTATTATTATTATATTCAGCGATATTCATGTCATCATAATTTAGGGCATTATATGATTCAAGGGGTGAATTTAGAGCAGAAGTTTTGTGTTTCAATATTTGTTGGCAAGAGTTTAGTGTGTGCAGTAAGCAGCTAATGCTTATAGGATGTGCAACACGTGAGAGCTCTGTTAAGGGAATGGCAGGACAAAAGAGGGAGCAGGACAAAACCAAAGTATACTTAGTAGTTACCATGAGTTTGTCCAATAAGATTTAGCATTGAGTAAGTTAATCTAATCTAGTACCTAGTAATGTATTATGAAAGTACTAATGTTTAAAGTACTAATGTAATGAAAAGTTCCGGTTACCTTTAAAAACTAAATTTAAGAAACTAGCAACATGTTAATTAATTCTTTACATAAATCAAGATTTACCAAATGTAAGTGACTAAATGGATCTCCATATCCCTACTTTTTACCCATATCCCTATTTTTAACTAGACCCAACTGACCCAACAGTTAGTAGCTTAGCAAAAACCAAGATAGTTCAAAACAAAACATGCCCCAACTTTTTCAGAGTTGGATAAATGATGGCCCATTTACAATGGCCCTATACAGTTGAAATCCATGAAGTTATTTTAACTGAACCCAAAAAAAGTCATTTTACCTGAATCAAAAAAATGAGGACCACATCAGTTTACAGTTTACAGAACCCGGGGTGAAATTAGTTCCAGGACATCCTGTCTGGCTTCGTTGAATTCTGACAGGAGGTCTTCAGCAAGTAGCCAGGACCTCTCTAACAGCATATCCTCAACCTACCACATATGAAGCTCTTTTTTAATACTTAATGAAGCACTTAAAAAATAAGCTTGTGGATATAGTGAAGGCACTTACAGGAGGCATTTCTTTCAGTATTTTAGAGGCATTTCGCTTGATTGCTATAATCATGTGAACTCCGCAGCTGTGTCTGTTAAACGTGGAACAAAGGTGGAAAAGAGTGTTTACAACTAAAGAAGTTCAACAGAATGAAAACAATTGTGTGAAAAGGCAGAAGTGCAGCAAATGGACTGCAACTCACATATCGCCTTGCTGAGCCATTTGAAGGGAGGTCCGAGGCCAATTAGAAATGGTTCCTGTTGGCCAAGAAGGATCCATGCTTTGGAATGCAACATCCATGGCAATGGCCTGCAAGGCAATCAAAATTATTTGCAATTACATGGACATATGGATACATATGGATGAGGAGTTGGTTGTGGCTAATATTGAATAATTGTTGTACTCCTTAATGACATACCAGCTGAGAGACTTGCACACTCCTACTTTCAGCTGCCTTTTTTGTTTCAATAGAGTCAATCACAACAATCTCCTCCCTGTTCATTGAAAAAGCCACGCACCACCAATGGCCATCGAGTACGATCGGGACAAAAACCTGTCACATCGTTAAAAAATCCTCTTACAATTAAAATTTTGTATAATTATCACCCTAACCTTTCCAGCTTAAACTCAAAAGCAAAAAAAATTAGAAAAATATTAAGCAAAAACATATTCCTTTGTTTGCTTCACCTTATATCTCCTTATGGATATATCCTTATGAATCCTAATCAAGTACAATGCAGCAAACAGGGACCTTAGTGGTAAGCATGTAGCTTGGGAAGTAAACACAAACAGGTTGGGAATGAGTATCATGCATTTAGATGCAAAAACAACCCCTATCACATACTACTCTCATCTACAAACCAGCCCTACAAATATGCTAAAATAAGCTAGCAAACAGCCCAGAGGTTGTTGTTGATTATAAGGATAATAAGAATGAATGAATTTACCACATTAACTCTGTTAGGGACCGTCTCCCGTAGTTGTTTGCAGTATGATTTCACTAACTTCTCGATTGCAAGCAAGCGTCCATTAGAATGCAATACCATCATCTACAACAAAAACATGAAATAAGTGAGGAATAACAGTTCGAAAATAAATATACATTTCAGTACAAATGCAGTCACTTACTCCGAAGGCAGGATCAAGCATGAAACGCCTACTCTTTCCATGATATTGCTTCTCCCAGACCTTCTCATATACTTTAGATGCAACCCTTACATACTGCATTGAATATTGATTCGTATATTATTAATTTCCTTAGAAAAATACATAACATATCATAGACTGAGCATGACTTGAGACTGAGTTCATGAGCATAGAATACACAAATACCTACCTGACTGGAAATCTGGCCCATACAACTAGCAACCAAACCACATACACTGATGGGTGCATAATCCCCATCGTATTTCAGTAAGGGAATGTCAGTCCTAAAAATAGAATAAAAACTCAATGTGATCAACATAATAAAAAATATTATTAAACAACAAGTTTAAGATGAGGACTCACTCCAAATTCCTAACTCGTCCATGACTAGACGAATGATCCATCACGTACTGGACCAATGGTTCTCGAAACCGACGAATATGCTTCGGTCGCCAGTGATTAACATAATCGACCGGTAATGTTGGAGGGCCACCAGCCTTCCTCTGCCTCCTGCTGCGCTCGACTTTTCTCTTTAACATCTCCATCTGGATCACACTCCTCTGATTTATCGGGGTAGTCGGTTCTTCTTCCGATTCATAAGTCACCTCCATATTATTCTCTTCATCTTCACTTGACTCAACCATTTCTCTTCCATTTCCAGCATTAAGTGCAAGTGAATCAACAATGTACCCACCATTCTGTGCCCCATTATGCTGTGCACCATTCTGGTGTGCACCGATAGCACCTTTTATCCCCTCACCAACCCCGCCAACCCCACCAGTGTTTTTCCCCTCACCATCCACACCTCCATCATCAATTCCTGCATTCCCATGACCATCATCCAACACTGATCTACCCTGACTAACATTATTATTATCAAAAATGTCATTAGGCTCTGCAAACACATTCAAGCTTGCATCAGCGTCGGTGAACTTGCAACCCCTGATCCGACAGCCTGAAGTGTCAACGTTCAATGGATGCTCAAGTTCCAGGATTGGTACACATGAAGTGACAGTCCAAACCAAATCCTGAACTTGTTCATGAATACCCCTGCTTGAGTTAACCTCCTCACTACGGGTGTCGTTCTGACACGCATTATCCGGACCAGCTTCCTCAAAACCTCCCAATTCCTTTACAGAGACCCTAACCGCACTTCCCTCATCATCAACTGGTTCATCCAGATCTGCCTGATCGTCAACAGGTAGATCTGCTTCATTAGCATGAAGAGGAGCAGCATCTGCTTCATTAGCAGGAACAGGGCCACCATCATCTGCTTCATTAGCAGGAACAGGGCCACCATCATCTGCTTCATTAGCAGGAACAGGACCACCATCATCTGATTGAAAACCACCTCCTTCATCATGACCTGAATCATTACCAGCTGATCGAACACCACCTCCTTCACCATGACCTGAATCATTACCAGCTGAATGAAGAGCACCTCCTTCATCATTATCTTCACTCACATGCAGATCTTGCACATATAAACACACACAACATAAATATATGAAGAGAAACCTAATATTAAAACCTATTATTCAATGTGGACAAAAAAATAGTTACCTTCCAGTATTGGATCCCGATCCTGTTGATCAAGTTCCTTTTGCCCTCCATTTTTCTTCCGACCAAACGGACAGTCAGTTGTTGCCTTTCTTCTCCTCTTCACATTTTTTTTCAACATCTCCAAATCAATATCATCTACATCCACAGGACTTTGTTGCACTTCAGAATCCTTAGAATTCAAAACACTCCTCAGGACATTAAGCACCTAAATCAAATAACAATAAAAAATTTTTAGCAGAAGAAGATTAATACTTATGCTTTCCAAAAGTATAAGTACTGATATAACAAACAAAAAACCCATACATCTTCACAATCCTTTGAATTATTTCCAACACATGGAAGTAAATCGTCTGCTTTGAAGGGATGTGGGCGCCCGTAGCTCACTAACAGACACTAAGCACAATATTGTAATAATTAGCTTCCCAAAAATCAAATAAGTGAACTGAATGTAGTGAGTAATCTCAGTCTTTAAAGCACTTTACCCCACGACGTCCGAAATCACCGGTGTCAAACTCATCATCTGATATTGCCTTGTTCATCTCCTGTCTGGACCACACTTTCATCCTTGGGAATGCCCCCCAATTCAAGGGACTCCGATTAAGGCGATCGAGATAAAAAATCTACAAATGTAGGATAAAATATTATTAAGTAATTATGATAAAGATAAATCAGAAGCACGCAATACTACCTATTTCTTAAACTTAAATAAAATACTGGAATGATTAAGAATCTTACGGCAAGGAAAAGAGTACATCCCCCACTGCTTGTTGCTGAAGCATTTCCATAGAATCTTTTACTAAACTGACCTAGTGCTTTCATAAGCTGGTCTAGGACAAACTCACACCAATTATATTCAGATGCATTGTCCGCAACACTAGCTCCATGTAGAAATGACTTCTTCAAACGGTGGCAAGTGGATGAGCACAACACATTCAAAGCATACATTAGGAACACCTTCCTAAACTCACTTTCGTCAACCAAAGGACCCTCCAAATAATCAATCAAAGTCTTCCTGGTAATACCTCTTGTACCGCATGGATGTAAGGTGCTATATGTTTTGTACAATCTATCCTCGACTTCTTTGTCCACTACCTTGTCCGGAACAGCCCGTGGACCAAATGGAATTCCCAAAACCCAACGAACTTGCACGGGGTCCAGAGGCAAAATTTTACCATCCACAGTCAACAAACACCTTCGGCTAACATCGACTCTAGTACACAACCAGAAAGCCAGCGTCCGTGGAAGTCCCTTACCAACACAATAAAACAGGCCGCCAAACCCCATTTCCTTGACTAAACGAATCTTCGTTTCGTCAAAGTTACCAAGCACCCTTCCCATCGTCTCCACCGGACAATTCACATTCATTACCTACACAGTAGAAGTACCCCAACTATTAATAAGCCCGTTAACTACGCCACACAAAACGCTATATTTAATATCATAGTGATGAAGTGTCAATAACATTAAACCTTCTTATGAGACTTGATTGAAGCAATAACAGTTCCTGAATCCTTCAACCTCCCTCCTGCGGTTTTTGAATTATCCTGCATGCATGAATAATATAAGGTAAAAACACGGAAATAACTTCTAATCATATAAGTGTCCAAAAAAATAAAAAAAATATTCATAAGCCATCATTATCAGGCCAAACAACAAAATAAACAAACTAATCAACTGCAAGAAAATATAACTGGAACTTAAATATCAACTTCATCTCAGGCCATCGCAGCAAAATAAACATAATCAGCCGGGTCTGCCAATAGCTACACAACTTCTAATCCTAAATGTCCAATACAACCAAATAAGACATCAACAATGAATTATAAATTCACCAAAAACAACAAAATCATGTGCAACCCTAACAATTAATAAAAAAATGAAGCAATCAACAACTCATAATTTTACATAAAGTATAAACAGCTATTATATAAACAAAAAGCAAAATACCACTCACCACATACACCTGCGGATCTATTTTACTTTTACGTTTCCTAGCCTTTGCTTTGCGTTGACCCTTTTTTACCTAAAATACTCAAAATTTACCAATATCATATCACAATCACACATTATCAGACAAACAACCTTAAATGAAAAACAAAACAAAGTATATTGCATTACCTCTTCATCACTATTGTAGCATTGACTAACATGTCCACTGGACACAGCACTAAATGATTCTGTTGCAGTTTGAGAATCAGGAGAATAAGGATTATCCGATGGCAACAGTGATCCAGACGTTAAAGACTCAGAATCAGAATACGAACCGCCGGACTCATCATGAAATCTCTCGACTGGTGTTCTGCCTTTGCATTTCTTTTTGCCTATGCTTCCTTTAACAGCCTTACCAGCAACTCCTTTTTTCACATTATTACCTACATTAGCATCAAATTGTAACCGCAAAAGCATCAACCACACATGCAAAAGCCACAATAAAAGTGCAACCAAAACATTCCATTCCAACTAATACCAAAATGTAACCGCAATCAGTGAACGCTATAGTGCAAGTTCAAAAATACAACTACATCAAAGAATAGACTCAAGTTTAAGGAAAAAAACATGCATTTTAAGAACCAAAAAATCCACAAATTAAAAACTGCCAGAATTTAGAAGACAAAAGAAAGAACCAAGTAAATATCATAACAGAGTGTAGAAGCTACATGGGTAGAACACTTAGATACTTCAACCAAAATCAAATACAATTTTCACAAAACAGTTGAGCCAACCACTTGGACACTTCCTATGCCAAACACAAGTACCCAAGCCCAAATAGCATAAGCATCATGCCATTATTCATCTAGTCATCTATTATGTCTAGACTGAAACCAAAGTACAATAGCCAGGAACCATATACCCTACTTACATAATCTAATCCATAAATATGGACCATAAAGAGTTCCAAGGCAGACATTGAAACTTGAAAGGTATAACCAGGAAAGTAGGAACCAGATTTGATTACAGCAAACCTGTGCTCAATCTGGGTGGATCTTGTTATGCAGTAAGATCTTGTGAGATTGAAGTTAAGATTTTTCAAAATATATCTTTATTCTCTGTCAGTTATATCATAAACTTTGGTCTACAGTTATATCATAAACTTTGGTCTACATACTAACATTTCTCAAATCTCACAATTATTCAAGGATTCCCTAAGAGTATCACCACATTCCCTGTAACAGAAGACTCTTTAATTCAAATAAATACAGTTTATTATTTTAACTTGGTATAATGTACCTAGCAAATGTTCACCTAACCCAAAAACCCAATTAAAGCTAACTCTTGAGCACATTCTTCAACTCAAAATTAAAAAATCAAAAAAAAATTATATAAATAAAATTGATATATCTAAAAAAGATTAAACCAAAATCAACCAAACAACTCAACATGTACAAACCAAAACTTGTTCAACCAAGTTTATTACCTTAACATCACCTTACTTAGACTGGAAGACAGGTCTAGACGACTCTAGAGTATGGTGTCACAAACTTAGCAAGAAGAATGATAAAAGGCTGATTGGAGATTATAGAAGTAAGAACCTTTAAAATGTTTGACCCCTATCATTAATCCACAAACTCCATTAACCCTTTTCAGTTGTACAGCAAATGTTAATAGGTCATAACTATTTACATATAGCACACACATATATATTTGAATGAAAGAAAAAAATAAACAGTTGGTTTCTATTTACAAATATTAGAATCAAGGATATTTACATATAGCACACACACATTTAACATAAAATTGAACCTAAATAGATGATAATAATCTCTACTATGCTAAACAATACAAAATACCATAGGCAACTATACAAAATACCATAGATAATAAAATTCATAATAAAACTCACAGCCAATCATCAGTATCCAAAAAAATCCATATTCACATGCCCTTAGCTTAGGAAAGCTCCATTATTCATATCTCAAGTAATCTCAAGTTCTATTATTTATTCTAAAGTAAGTAATCTCAAGTAATAAGTAATCTCAAGTTCCATTATTCATATCTCAAGTTCTATATTCAAAAATACGTAATCTCAAGTAATATCACTGACAGGAAGGGTACCCATATTCAAGAATTTACTGAAAATAAGAATCCAAGACAGGTTAGAGTATCCATATTAAAAAATTACTCTAAATTAGGCATCAACTGATAAATCAAAATTACATAAGACCACTTATAAATGATTTCCCCAACTTTCTCTGAAGCATTTTGCAGTTTGATGCTTTAAAATGAAGAAAATAACACCAACATTTGATTTACAGGATCGGGAATAAACATGCATTGGAGAGACCACTCCAAATACTCCCAATTACTAAACATGCAATTGAAATATTACACTCCCACACTTCCCAGAAATTCAAATCGAAAGTCATGAAAATATCAAACAAACCAATATTCAAGGCATATTTCAACAAAAACCCAATAATTTAATTACCCAAACTAAAACCCTAAATTCAAGTAAATTGCTAAATTACATACAATAACAAATGATATTCTGATAAAAAACAAAATTGTAACAGATGATTTCACAATCCAAGCTTAATCAGCCACATTCATGTCGCAAAAGTCATGACAAATTAAACCCTAATTCACGAATTCGATACTTCACTCACCTCTGTTCTTCATTGGAAAGGGTAACACTTTCTCGTTAAACCACCACTCAAAAGTAGGCCAGCAAACGGCGAGTTCAAACACAATGAATTTCGGTGAGGTTTGAGTATGCTGAGGAGTACAGAGCGGGAAGAAGATTGAAGGGAAGCAAAGTTGAAACGGGAAAACTGATTTTGAACAGGTATGAAGCTTTTTATATGAGTATATACATACGTAGAATATACCAACATACAATCACTTAAATTTTTAAAACATGTGAAATACCGAGATTGCCCCCGTGCTTGGACAAAGCGGCCACAGCACCGTGCTGGGCTGAGACTTACTCGGGCTGTCCAGTTCATATTATCATACTTTTTCCGATTTCTTTTATTTGCAACTGGTTTGACTTTTTACATTATTCATATACTCTATTATGACTAGAGGTGTAAATGAACCGAGCCAACCAATAAACTACTCGGGTTCGAGCTCGGTTGAAGCTCGTTCATGTTCGTTCATTTAATAATTGAGCCGAGCTTGAACAAAATTTGAAGCTCGTTTAATAAATGAGCTTGAACATGAACATATATATGCTCGTTCGAGTAAGTTTATGAACAACTCGTTTATTTAACGTTCACGAACTACTCGTTTATTTACGTTCACGAAAAACTAGTTTATTTACGTTCACGAACTACTAGTTAATTTATGTTCATGAAAAAGCTTGTTTTATTATTGAATTATATATATAGTATCTTAATATGTGATTACCAAAGACGCAAAGTGTTTTTAAGTGAAATATAGCTTGATCGATAATAACCTTTTTTTTTTTATTAATTATTGATGTTACAATTGTTAATTTAATTTTTATGATTATAATTAGAATTTCATTATTATGCTAATTTTGAGATTTTCGAATGTCAAAAGTACAAAGCTCGTTTATTATTAAGCTCGTTTAGGAAAATTACTCATTTATGAAAAATACTCGTTTAATAAATGAGCCGTTTGCGAACATATAGTTTACTAAATGAGCCGAGCTTGAACAAATTTTTGAGCTCGCTTGAAAGCTCAAGCTCAAGCTCGTGCTCGGGCTCGCCTAAATTAAATGAGCTTGAACATGAACAAGGTAGTACTCGGCTCGGCTCGACTCATTTACACCCCTAATTATGACCAAATTCAGTGATTATAATTGTAAAAAAACTTAATCATGTGAGATGTTAGGTTCGTCTTGATTAATGATTTCATTATATACAATTTTATACCTCGTAGTATTTACTTATTGGTATTTAAGGTTATTTGCGATTAAATGCATTGGCAAACATGAAATGTAAAGTGTTGGAAATAAAAGAAACAAATGAAGTATATTGGCAGACGATAAAGTTTAGGGATTGTAGGGAATATTTCAAGCATTACGATAACCCCAAACTTGAACCCCACTGTGATCATACACTAAAGTACGGTGGCGTTCCAAAGGGAAAGACAAAGAGCTAAAACGAGTCGCCAACAAGTTTTAAGGAACTTGTACCCAAAAGACAATCCAAAGGACCGTCAAATACTCCATAAGGTCTTGAACCAAACAGGGTCCGGGGATGAGGGTACGAATCCAATCTACAAAAGAAAGGACCCGCCCTATAAAATAGGCCTCTACTTTGTTCTGCTCGTATTCATGTGCGCTTTTCGAATAACATACAAACATTATATTAAACCTACCCTGTTTATCTATGTTGGTTGAAATTAATGCACAAATATACTATTATTGGTGATCACTTGAATTAAAATCACATTAGCCTAAACCAAATTAATAATTATCTTATTAAGCGTGATTTCAAG
This sequence comes from Chenopodium album, assembly GCF_948465745.1. Classification (NCBI taxonomy): domain Eukaryota; kingdom Viridiplantae; phylum Streptophyta; class Magnoliopsida; order Caryophyllales; family Amaranthaceae; genus Chenopodium; species Chenopodium album. The sequence continues at coordinate 9,737,209 of NC_137855.1, forward strand.
TACAAATTCCCTTTAAACCTGCATAAAAGGCGTGATCAAGCAATAACAATAATATAAATCAAGCAACAATAACAATAAACAAAAGATAATAATAATGATAATAGCATGATAAGGCATAATAAAGCTCGAATAAAATAGCAAGATCCTAGGCATGATACTAGCAATATTAATAACAAACCCTAGCATGTCACTAAGCAATAAAGATCGAAGCTTTAAACCTAACATGGTACTAACATGATATTAGAAAGGATAAAGGCACCCTAAACATGATACTAGAAAGCATTAAATAACATCCTAACATGATACTAGAAAGCATTAAAAGCATCCTAACATGATACTAGGAATTAAACATTAATAATCATGCAATCTACATTGTGAAAGAAATAGGGAGTAAGCTAATCTACTTACTTTGAAGCCTCGTACCTCTTTCTAATAACAAAATACACGAGTTAGTAAACTTCAATGAAAAATCAAAATAAAGAACAATTAAAGAATTAAATTAGAAATCAAATTAAATAAAGTTTTGACTAGTTTTGGACCAAACCCTCAGAAATAATCAACCTTTCACGTCTAGGACGAAGGCAACTCCGAACTTGGTTAGATGACTCTAAGTCTAATGTATGCGGAATATTGTAAAACTAGAAAAGAGAGGGAGAAAGCATAAAGTGCTCAAGAGAGAAAAGGGAGAATAATAATTAATTGCTAATTGATGAGAATTGATGATTCTGAAAAACAGGGATACGGACACTATTTATAATGAAAATAATCCGGAAAAACACGGAATTTGATAAGGAATAAAACTCCACGCTGTCGCCAGGACTGGACTCTGTCGCGACGCGACAGTGTCTGTCGCGAGGCGACAGGGTCTGTCGCGTGGCGACAGAGTCTGTCGCGTGGCGACAGACTTGTCGTCTGGCGACAGCCTGTATAAGCGCGTTTTTATCTTTTTACAGAATCCGATCTTTAATCAACTTGATCTACGGAATCCGTACAAAAGATGAAAGATAATAAAATAATACTTTTATTCCAAATAAAAATCCTTTAAGATAATTAATTACTAATCCTATCAACATTAGAATTAAAAGGAACTTTCTAGAAACTTCTAGAAAACTATGATTAATCCTAATGACTTTAGGAATGATAATTAACATTGGGCCCTCCTCTAGATCATTGGGCCGTATTAAAACAAGACTCCGGGCCCAGTTTAGTATTTTGGCCATAACTTCCTCAATATTCATCGGAATTGGGCTTATAATATATCGTCGGAAAGGTCTTTTCAAGCCCCATCCAACTACACTATTATTGGACCTTAATCATGGACCAAAATAAACTGAAATGGACGTTTTCATATAAATAAAGTCATTTTCAAAAACAGAGAGAAAATAAATTAATTAAAACTAAACCGCAACATTTGACTTTCGAATCACTTTCACCTAATTCGATTACATTTCGACGTGACAGGCATTCATCACTGGGTTTGGTTTTGGGGAGACACAAATGGGTGTCTACAGGGATACACTATAATACGGTAGACTTTTGGATTGACTTGTCCATACAAACGCTTAGGGTATAAAGCCCCTTGGGTACATGGTATTTTCCTAGAGGGCTTATTACGTAAGATCTCACTACTGGTACATTAAATAAGATTTATAAAGTTAAGTTAAATTGAATTGAATCAAATGAATATTTGAACGTAACCTATTTGAGTTTAATATATAGATCAACTGAAGTGAACCAAAAATTATTAAGAGCCAAAATAATTGATACAATTGCCCATTAGAAACAAAGAATCCAATATTATATTCTCCAAATTTTCTGAACTAGTTGTGCTACACGTCTAAGGAATGCCCTTGACAAAACCCCCAAAACAACCGATTTCGAGCCCGTGGTTTCTCAATACCAACCATCTCAAACAGCTAAACCCGTTGGGCCACCGATGATTTGAGTGGGTTGTCTTGCTCCTCAATTGCTGACGAACCACCCTAGGCCACCGAGGTGCCAACGGTGATCTCCCGAGCGACTTGTTCACCGGCGCAATATTCTTCTCCCCTAGTAGCAGCAATCTTTTGGGCTTGGGCTCCAGTTCTTCGTCTGCTTTCATGAACGAGGTCGAAGGTTATAATTTTGTTCTTTGTTCTTTTGTTCTCCAAGTATGCCATGGGGTTGAAATTTCTACGTTTTGGTTAGCCGAGAAATGAAAATGATTTTGTTGAACTATGGAACCTCGCCATATATATCCCTTGAGTTAAACCTTGCAACTTGCGCCGTAAAGGTTCGTGATTATGAACAAACTAAGGAGCTCTCCTCTTTAATCATCATGCTTGATGGTATTTAGCCAAAATTAAGCATTATGAAATTGAAGAGGCACATGAAGACCTTGGCAAAGCAGCCAAGGGGAAGCTTAATAATTAGGACATCCGGCCTCCATGAGATGGAGAAGGTGGAGGGGCTAAGAAGCAAAGCTAGCAAGCTCAAGGGTAAGAGAAGTACTTAAGAGTCCCACCTATCCCATGCTAGCTTCAACAAAAAGGGGAAGGTCAGCGGGCCTTCAATCAGTTTAAAATCTAAAAGGTTGCCTAGTAGCAAAGCTTAGAGTGAGGTTATAGACTTACTCTCCAAGGACGTTGCTAATATTTACGATTTGTCTTATTTGGATCTCAGCCAAGGGAAAACCTTGAGTTTCAAACATTTTGTTGTTTCATGGATGACTGTACGAGTAAAAAAAAAGACCACTCAAGATGGGCATCACATATCTCACAAGGCAAAGGGCTCAAATTTTCTAGAATCCTTGTGCATACCCATTGGGATGGTGGGTCCGGAGAAGAGGAGTCGTGCAAGAAAGAGCCAAAAGAAAAAGGCCAAGCGACCTATGGACACCGATGTAATTAGTCATGTTGTTGGACGCCCCAAGCCCAATACTGCATAGTTATCGTTGAGAAGTTAGTTGGTCATACATCTACTGACCTTACTTCTAGCAACAATGAGGGTTCAAGTATCGAGGAGGGGAGCGCGGTACCTACGAGAACTTACTACCACTGATAATGCTGATGTAGAATCCGTAGGTTCTAACGACAAAGAGCCCATGGACTTTGAATTCGACAAGGTGCAGTCTTTTCCACCATCCTCTATCTTCACGTTCGTTGATACGTCAAGGAAAAATGGAAGGCCAGAGGTGAAGAATAAGAAAGGAAAAAGGTACTCTAGGTTTTGTTGTGTTTGCAGGATCACGAAATGCATGGGAATAAGTTTAGAACATCTTATGGCTAAGACTGGCAATGGATCTTCTCAAACCCCGGATTTAATTTGTCAAGTAGCTTAGTTCACTATGTTTGTACCCCCAATCCTTGTTTTAATTATTGTATTAGCATGGTTAAGAAAGTTAAATACTCTGTTTGTAGTCTCGAGTCAATTGAGAGCTAGAACCCATTTGCTCTCCAAACCCTTTCGAAAAATCAAAATGCAATACAAACACTTCTCACCTTCACTTCAAGTTCAACATTGAACAGGATTTGAGGTGTTTTATCCAAACACTAGGCGAGAATATGAATTGGCCACCGGTTCAAAACCCCCCAAGGCCACCAGTTTTGAACCGGTGGTCATTTGGGGGGTGGCAATAAACCGAAGTAAAGGCCACCGGTTCAAAACCGGTGGCAAAAAGGCATATTGCCACCGGTTAACCGGTGGCCATAACACTTCCCGCAAATTTTTTTTTTGGGGTATTAATAAGTATTGCCACCGGTTTTTTGGTGGAATCGGTGGCAATAATGGCCAAAAAAAACAAAAAAAATTTTTCCACTTAAAAATCAAGAGACACTCACATATAATCATAATATATATATATGTATATTTTTTCCTTAGAAATTGAGAAATAATGATAATATACATAAATTATCATTGCTGCTCGTCTTCTCTGCTTCATCCCAAAACACACAATCATACATTCAAACATAAATTAAATGAATAAATAGTCAATTTACAATTTTTTTTAAAAAAATAACTCTTTGAATTAACCTTGAATCTGCAAAAAAAAAAAAATCACAAAAAATCAAAACACAATTCAAAATCAAAATTAAAAAAAAAATCACAAAAAACTAAAACACAATTCAAAAATCAAAATTAAAAAAAAAAGTCTGCAAAAAAATTAAAAATTAGTATTGATAAACAAAGAATTTAGATATGAAAAACTTAAAAAAAAAACCACCAAAACCCACAAACCACCCACAACCCACCACCCACCAGTCCACCACCCAACAACCCACGACCCACCACCCTACAACCCACCACCCACCACCAAGATCCCTCGACCCACCACCCAGATTCAACGACCCACCACCCACAACCCACAACCCACCCCACCACCTACCTAAATCCACCCCACCCACCACCTACCTAAATCCACCCCACCACCCACCTAAAACGACCCAACGTCCCCACCAGCCACCTAAAATGATCGACTCACCCCACCACCCACCTAAAACCACCACACCACCCACCTAAAACCACCGCCTTTGCAAAATAACAACCCAAATTAACAAAAACAGAAAAAATCAAAAAATAAAATAAAAAAACACACATACCATCACGAATCCACACAAAACATTGAAATAGGGTTTACGAGGCCAAATTCGACCATGAAAACTCTAGATCTAGAATTTTCATGGTCGAATTTGACCAGAAAACCCCTATTTTCATCACGAGGAGAGAGAAAGTGCGACAATAAGCTAGAGGAAGAAGGTTGGTTATGCGGCGGTGGTTGTTGTTGCGGCGGTGGACGAGCCGAACGAAGGAGATAGGAAGACACCGCGATAGAGGGAGAAGTTAGGGTTAAGGAGAGAGAAAGAGAAGAGAGATCAAGAGAGAGGAGGAGGTCGACGAGAGAGAGAACAGAGAGGGAGAGAAGGAGAGAGAGGGCGAGTAAGAACGAAGGAGAGAAGGAGGAGAGGAGGATGGAGAGGCGATAGAGGAGAGAGAAGATTAGGGTTAGGGTATATAAAGGATGGGGAAAGAGAAGGGTGGGCTTTTTTTTTATTATTTGATTATTGCCACCGGTTCAAAACCGGTGGCCTTTATCATTTATGCCACTGGTTCGGTTTGAACCGGTGGCAATGTACATATGCCTAATCCCGCCCATTTTTTAAACCACAGGTTTTCAAAAACCGGTGGCCATTGAGCGGTGTTTTTTTTCAATTTTTCTACTAGTGAAACCCAAGATCTCGTTTTGATATCCGTCTTACCGGGGCATGTAGGATAATGATAACTTACCCCTTTACTATAGCTAGATATACTTATAGAATCACTTAAATATTATTAAGCTTTTACATTCTCTCTAAACTATTTAACATTTGATCTAGTTCTATGACTACTAGAAAATTCCTACCAATGATGGGGCTGGGCCGGTGCAAGGTGGGCGATAGCTCAAGGCCCCTAAAAACAAAGGGCCCCCTGAAATTTTTTTATATATATACACACACACACATAGAGGGGAAGTTGTATCAATGGTTTTATTGTATTATGATAACCACAAGACTAGGGTTCAAAGCCCCTATAATCGTTGACTTTTCTAGCCTATTGGGGCGGAGCTAGCCCGAGACAAAGGGGGAAAACTGTCCCTAGGGCTGTGCACTGGATCTCAAACCGCACCAAACCGCAAAATTGCAGTTTGTGATTTTTTCAAACCGCACCAAACCGCAATTATATACAAATCACGCCGCAATATACGGTTTGGTTCGGTGCGGTTTGCGGTTTTTCCACAATTTTATTACTTCACAAATAATGTTTTTGTGCTAATATTCTCTTATGAAATTTTTACTTGAAAACTGTACAACTATGCAGATGATTCAATACAGATCAGAGGTAGTGCTTTACTAATAATGACCCAAGTAACATGCCAAGGCAAACATGAAGCAAAATTATTTAGTAAACCACAACCACTCCATTATAACTTAACTGATATAAAAACCAAAAGTTATATCACAAATGAAAAAGCCTTACAAATCCAAAGCACAAGAAATGTACAGTAAGAAAGGAAAACTTTTGGTTTTCTTAATAATGACCCACATAATTCAGTACATATAAATACAATACAAGAGTCTATTTTCCATGTTTCCTTCCCACACCAACTCAGATTTCTTTGTGAATTTAGTATTGGAGGCGAGCAATTAACAATCTGATTGTATGTGGTGGTCGATTGTTTGAAAATCAATGGTCTTGATCTCTCAAAAATTAAGATTTGAAGGAGAAAGAGATGTAGAAATTGTGAAACTGATACAAAGAGTTAGAGAGGAAGAAAAATGAGGGAGAGGAAGGATAGATGAGAATTAGAGATGAAGATGTCGGCTACTAATGTATTGCAAAATAAAATCATCGGTAACCCTACAAAATTTTACGGCCTTTTATTTTTATATTTGTTTTTTTAAGTTTATTTTTTAATTTTAGTATATTTATTGATTTTACGGTTTGCGGTGCGGTTTGGTTTGAATTTATTTTTGAAACCGCACCAAACCGCAAAACCGCGGTTTAGTCAAATTTGAAAATTGCACCGTAATTTTCAAACCACAAACCGCAGCAAACCGCAAAATTACGGTTTGGTGCGGTCTAAACCGTACACTGCACAGCCCTAGCTGTCCCCCCACTTTTAAAATAAAAAAATCAGCTTAATTACATATAAAGATTATTTCAAGCGCATAAATATTTACAACAATTTGATGATGTAGTGGTTAAGCCTCACAATGGAGACTTGCTCAACCCTTTTTTAAAAGGTAAAGCATTTTACCTCAATTTCTTTTCTTTAATTTAATTATTTTGTTTACTTATTTTATTTTACCTTTTTTATTTAGTTGAACCATTTTACCTTTTTTAACAATAGATTATAGTTGTAATAAGGAATAACGATAAGTGTATTTAATTACTTATGGCATCTTATGTTCGAATTCGTCGAAAATTCAAACCTATAAGTAAATATTTATAGATCGTTGCTTTTCAAATACTAATAATATATGTACCATCGGAAGAGGAATAATTAGTATATGATGTTAGATTTATTTATTAAGTATTTTAGATTTTGTAAAACTTTGATTCTAATTATATGTATGTTCAAGTATTGTGTTTTTTTTATTATTTTTTTTACATCATTTTTATCAACCTATACAATGTTCATTTATCCCTCGAATGAAAATTTCTGACTCCGCCACTGCTAACGCTGCCCTTAATTCCTACCCAATTAATAATTTATTTCTAGTAATTCAATCCATGACTTTCACCATTTCAAGTCAATAAGCTTGACTTTAAATACAAACCACCTTTTGTAATAAAAAAAAAAAAAAAAAAAAAAATACTAACCACCGTGCAAAAGCTATTTGCCTATTTGGCTATTTTAGATTTTTTTTAAAGTTTGGGTGGGATTGCCATTAAGAGAAACGTGACCGTCTGGTCCTACTAAAAGTAGCAATGAGCAATTATTGCACAAATATATACAGTACTTCATATTTAAAAATATCTAGGACCCAAAAGACTAATCAAATATACTCTGTAGTTGATGATTGGAATATATTTTTTGTAAAGCTCACTTAAAAATTCTTACATAAACTCGGGTGTAAAATTACTAAATACATAGCACTCGTAATATTATCTTGAAGCTTGAACAATCTTGTGTGCAAATGGAGGATGAAAGTCTAGAGCAAAGGCTTATAAACGAGCATCAACAAGAGGAAACATTTTCTAAGAGAAACAAGGCTAGCTTTATTACCTTGCCATTCATCATAGGTAAATTAACAAAAACTTGGTATTTGAAACTTGCATTAATTAGTTTTGCATGATTCTGTTGTTCGTAACCAAATATATAAATTGTTGAATTGGCAGCAAATGAATCATTTGAGAAGGTAGCAAGTTATGGATTGACGACGAACATGATAGTTTATTTGATGAATGATTTCAAGATGAGCTTAGCCAAAGGCCAGAATTTGCTCTACATATGGACAGCTGCTATCAATTTTTTGCCTATAGTTGGTGCTTTTGTGGCCGATTCGTATCTAGGCCGTTTCCTTACTATCGGTGTTGGTTCAATCTTCAGCCTCTTGGTAAGTTCATCTCTAATTTTATGTTCATCAAAAGGAAAGTAACTCATCATATAATATTTTACATATTTCAAACAGGAAAAAGAAGATTAGAACACTTTCTCAACTTTATTTGAAACTGGCCGAATTTTAAATACATATTGGTTTATTCTGTATTTAATCAAGACCATTTTTTATCATAGAAAATATAAACTAATTTTACTAGATATGAAGTAAAAAATTTCGCTAATGAATGTAACTAGTCCTTTTAAGCTAACAATCCACAAGTTAGATCCGCCGCTGATTGTGGGTGACAATGGTGGTGGAACCACCACAAATGCGTTCTTTGTGAAATTAATAGCAAGATGGACATTGTTAGGTTGATCTTAATGGCTTATTAGAAAGTTTGTGAATAATAATAGTACTCTCTCTGTCACTTAATTAGAAGTCTACTTCTCTCTATTATGTGAGGAATAAATGCTGAAAATAGGCATAAAATAAAGGGACGAAAGCAGCAATTAGTTAATATGGAAGTTTGTGAGGATTGTCGTCACGTGCCAATTCCCATTTCCCCATAATTTAAAACTTAATTAATCCATTTGACAGTGTCACATTGTGTGGCTGTGTGCATTAGTGCATATAAAAAATCTAAATTATTTGTTAAAAATATCGTATCTCTTGTAATTAGTACAGTACGGACCACAGAGTATCTCTTGTAATCTAAATTATTTGTTAAAATCAATTCAGTGACGTGTAGTACTTCGTAGTTCGTACTCCGTTTTTAATTCTTACTCCGTATCAACTTTCAATTTCTTTCCCAAATTGACTCCGTTTCTTTTTAGTTGACACGTTTCTTTAGTTACGTTTACCAATACACAAATTAAATCATTAATTTCATTAATTATAGATAAAGCAAAAATTATGAAAAGTTGATATTAATAAAATATACATTGTGACGACTCTAACAAGATTCCACTTGATTATAATTTTCCTTGCATAATTACAAAACATGATTAAAAGAAGGTGTATGAATAGTGCTAAAATCAAAATGTAATAAAAAACGGAGGTAGTATTTATTTCATCAAAATCTAACATACGTGAAGCTGTGGTCTAGCACTGGAGTAAAATTGAAGCTTTAACATACTTCCTTCGTTCTAGGCCTCTAGGGTAACAATTGAAATTTTGCATTTATTCATTACTCTCGTTGGACCTAATTTATATGGGGTAAATATAAGTTTATATGCCAGATAAATGAGTTTTTGTTAATTTCATCTGGTGGCATTTGTGTAAATATATTGAAAAAGTGTGTCATTTTTTTAATACTTTTGGTAAGCATTGAATTACACATGTACCCCTTAACTAGTACTTGAAAAGATGTGTGTACCCCCCCCCCCCCCCAACTAGATAAAGGGAATTAACTGGGCACAGCTCATTTATATGTTAAAAATTTACTTTTGTGGGGTCTAGTTAAATTCATCTCAAAATATACTTTTAAATTTTATAATTTTTTAATCTTATAAAATTGTAGATACTAGTTCTATTTAGAAATGTCATTGAGGCGGGTCAAGTAGGAGACTCGCCCCAGTCTCGGTTTGGCGGGTAGTGGGGCGGAGATGGGGATAAAAATCATACCCGCCATGGGTGATGGGCGGGGATGGATTTTAGGTTGTACCCGGCCCATCCCCACCTCATACCCACATCTATTTACTTTTATAAAATAATTACGTGAAATAAAATACTTATTATAATAATTTGTACTACACTTATTATATTATAAACAAAAATGTGTGTAATATTAAGAATTTTTTTTTAATATTAAAATCCGTATTAGTTATGTAAGAGTGTTTATTTGAAAGACGGAGATTAAATGGGTTTTGGGAGGGGATTAGGCGGGTATTTGGTGGGGATTAGGTGGGGATGGATATCCAAGTGGGGAATGGGTCGGGGATGGTTTTGGAGTTGTACCCACCGGGGCGGGGATGGGGATGAATATTAGACCTGCCGCGGGGATGGGGATGAAAATGTTAGGTGGGGATGGGGATGAGAAGGCCAACATCCGCCCCGTCCCGCCCCATTGGCATCCCTAGTTCTATTTCAAATTAGATGACACAATTCTTTTATCGTGTCAAAAGTTCAATCATATCAAATATATCTTTAATTACTATCTTCATTAACTTTTAGTTGCAACTTTGGAATATTTTATATCTCACAAATGATACCCAAAGCTGCTACTAAAAGTAAGCAGAGGTAGTATGTTAGTGTAAAAAATAATACTCCGTAAAAATTAAATTTTAATTAAGTGCACATCGAAATGAATTTAACAAGATCCCATATGACTGTTTTTTTATGCTTATAAATCACAAATGTTAATCAAAGCAAAGTTAATGAATAGAGCTAAAAGTTAAATTGTGTCATCTAATTTGAAAAGAAGGAAGTATAAAATATGCTTTGGAATGCATAATTTCACCTTGTTGCAACATTACTAGAACGCATTGGAGAAAGTATTACATTGGGTAATACTCCGTAATATATATAGCCCATTAAACCCTAGAGTTCTATATATGTATTTGATATATTTAATAAATTGATACTTTCTTACTTCGTAGTTCATTATTATTCTTTATGTGTGGAATCATGTATGATGGGTAAGGATTAATTAAAATCAGGATATTCTTTTTTGATTTATAAATGAGAGTTTATATTTTTGTGGTTACATTAATTAAATGCATAATGGTAACCTTGAAATTGCAACTAAAATACGAATACACATAATGAAATAAGTGGTGGCTTTCCAAAGGGAGAACGGAGAAGGTTTCTTTGATGTTGCACCATAAGAGATTTGTGCCCTTCTCAATGAGGATATTATAGGAGTGGCCTTGCCACGTTTAGTTTCTTAATTTCTTTGTATTTTCCTTTGTACGGGTTTTTCACTCTTATGCACCAAAAAAAAAAGAAAAAAAAAAAAAGAAATAAGTGGTTTTTTTGAGCTAAAAATATTCTGTATCTAAAGAAAACTACAAGGCAATTAGATTGTTGAAAACAAGCTAAATTACAAAATGGTACCAAATCCAAACCAATGGCAACCACATTACATTTAAATCGCATGCATGTAATTGACACTTTGTATATAGGGCTTAGAAAGGATTTTTGTTATGAATTGACAAAAAGACAATTAAGCATATTGGTTAAATTATTAATGCTTGTCCAAAGTGACTTATTATTTTTTAAGCTCCTTTTTTTTTATTGATTAAGAATCAATGCCAAGTTAATTAAACATATATAGTAAGGTCCTCTTTGTTCTTGTTCTAGGAAATCTTATACACCCTTCAATCCTTTTTTTGTTCTTCCCATTTGAAATCTTTCTGTATTGTTACAATGGGAAAGAACAAAAAGGATCGAAAGGAGCAAACGATTTTGTAGAATTAAATTTTCATACCACAGGGGATGATTATGCTTTGGATGACAACAATAATCCCTGAAGCCAAAACCACAGCAGGACCTTATGCTCTCCTTCTATCCTCCTTTCTTTTCATAGCGATTGGCGCGGGTGGTGTTAGGCCTTGTTCATTAGCATTTGGAGCTGATCAAGTAGCAAATCACAAAAACAAGGCAATTCTTGAAACTTTCTTCAATTGGTACTATGCTTGTGGTTGCTTTTCTGTTGTAATTGCAATGACAGCAATTGTGTACATCCAAGATCACTGGGGTTGGACAATTGGTTTCGGAGTTCCAGTGATACTTATGTTCTTATCGACGCTCTTCCTCTTCCTTGCTGCTCCTTACTATGTGATGAATCAGGTAAAAAGAAATCTGTTTAGCAGCCTTATACGAGTTGCTGTTGTTGCTATTAGAAACCGAAAAATGAATGTACAACCTCTAGGATCAAGTGTTCATCAGTACTATCATGAAAAAGATTCAACAGTAATTGTCCCAAGTGACAAATTAAGGTCAGTTTTTTTTTATCATTATAACAACAATTGTACCTCCAACTTCTATTTTACCCATCTAGGCCTTTGAAATCCGTTACTCGTGCCCAAAGTTTGTGAAAAAATTGATCTAACCTGTATTTAATCATTATTGATTTAGGTGCTTAAATAAAGCTTGTATCATTCAAGACCGCGATCAAGACATTGGTCCGGATGGCCTGGCTAAAAATCCATGGACACTATGCACGGTGGAGGAAGTCGAAGAGCTCAAGTCTCTCATTAGAGTCCTCCCAATTTGGTCTACAGGGGTTATAATGTCCATACACGCGAGCCAGAGTTCATTTGGTCTGCTTCAAGCGGAATCCATGGACAGGCACCTAGGGCCGAACTTTGAAGTTCCTGCAGCCTCATTCATTACATTCTCAACCATTGTTATAGTAGTCTGGATTCCTATCTATGACCGCGTCCTCCTCCCCTTAGCATCGTGGATCTATGGCAAACCCGTTACCCTTAGTGTGAAGTTGAGGATGGGAATAGGGCTATTCTGTGCATTCATGTCTATGTTGGTTGCTGGAATTGTTGAAAATATAAGAAGGGAACGAGTCATTGCTCAAGGGTTTGTACAGAATAATGGACAGGTAGTCCTCATGTCCGCCTTTTGGCTAGTACCCCAATATGTCTTCAGTGGTCTTGCTGAAGCCTTCAATGCTATCGGCCAAAACGAATTCTTCTACACTGAAATGCCGAAAAGCATGTCAAGTATAGCAACTTGTCTCTTTGGTGTAGGAATGGCTGTTGCAAACTTGTTGGCTAGTTTGATATTTAACTTGGTTAATGATATGACCAAGAGAGGAAGAGAAGAGAGTTGGGTTTCTAGTAATGTTAACAGAGGTCATTATGATTATTATTATTGGTTTTTAGCTACAATATGCTCCTTCAATATGTTTTATTATATGATCTGTTGTTGGTGTTATGGACCTGTTGCAGGAGAAGTTTGATAAACTATTCACAGTATTTACCAATTAGAGTTTGGTAAACAAGTATACGGGTAAATCCGTAAATGTATATATAATCTATATAAAAGTATATAACAATTGGTTGTATTGTATATGAATAAATTAAATTATCATACTCCCTCTGTTTTTAAATACTTGTTCTACTTTCATGTTTCAGCCATTTTTAAATACTTGTTCTATTTCCTTATTTAAAATTCCTTTACAATATTTGATTTATTTTTCTTACCTATTGGACCCAACATAAATTATATTTTTTTACGGAGTAATTTCATATTTTCTCTCCACCAATTGTCATATACTAAGTGTCATATAGTTGTATCGGTTGGGTTACTGTCTTCAATCACAGACCAGGCTGACACATCAGCTTGCTGTCTTCAAGTTCCTGTTAAGGAACTTAGTTCTTGTCAGAGAACTCTTCTTCTATTTTATTAACTCCTCTTCAAAGGCCTTTTCATGTCTTCTTAGTTTAGGTTACTCTTCCACCACCAAGGTCTACTTTACCTGTTCTTATAAAACACTTATAAACCTTTGTTAATTGAGTTTGTTTTAGTTTAAGTTCATCATCATCAAAACCTTTAAGCTTCAACACTGTTAGTCTTCTTATGAGATTTATTACTTGCTTTTCTTAAATAAAAGTAACTAAGAATAGGGGGATTAGATCTTAGAGGCCTCTGATTAATCTGACTAATGATGTTAACTATATGAACCAACAATTGGTTGTAGAGAACTAGATTTCTATTAGAGATAATTCCTTAAGGAATTTCTTTCACTGACTTCAACATATAGACTGTGTACATGCATAATACATATCAACCTAAATATATGCTTATTAACTAAAATAAAGTAACAAACTATATTTACATATATGTTAACACATCGTACCCCCACAATCGAAGCGGGAGGACGACGAAGACTGAAACTGTCGCTGAAATCATCAAACAACGTGCGAGTTTCTTAGTAAAGATGTCCGCAATTTGATATCGTGAGGGCACATGAAGAACTCAGACCTCACCACGTGCAACTTTTTCCCGTAGAAAATATATGTCAATCTCAATATGTTTAGTACGTTGATGTTGCACCAGATTACCCAAAAAATATATAGCACTAACATTGTCACAATACACAATAGTAACTTTAGAAACCGAACAATGCAATTCCATTAACAAGTTTCGGAGCCAACACGACTCAGAACCACATTAGCAACACCCCTATATTTGGCCTCTGCGTTAGATTTAAAGAGTGTTGGTTGTCGCTTGGAGGACAATGACACCAAATTGTCACCCAAAAGCACACAATACCTACCCCAAGGTAGAACATTTCGTATCAGGGCACAAAATCAGCATTAGTATAAGAAACAAGGGAAGAAATTGAAGAAGCATTGAGATGGAGACCAAGATCAAGTGTACCTTGTATATACCGAATAATGCACTTGAGAGCTTGCATATGGTCCACCCTCGGATCGTGCATATGTAAGCATACCTGCTGTACCGTATACAAAATATCTGACCTTGGTGAATGTGAGATACTATAGAGCCCAAGCAAGACTCTTATAAAGGGTTGGATCTTCATAAGGTACGCTAGAAGTAGTACCCTTCTTAGCCTTGGTGTCAACTAGTGTCGATGTAGAATTGCAAGAAGACATACCGGCCCTATCAATAATGTCCTCGGCATATGTGCGCTGTGAAAAAAATATACCACCCTTGGAATGCAAGGGCCCGTGTGTTATTCTCATAAATGTGCTTTAACAAGTCTAAGGTACTCCTATATGTCGGGTCACTGCAATACCATGAAAATAATTCAACGGACCAAGATCCTTCATAGCAAATTTTGAGCTGAGAAGGTTCATGTATAATAGACAGCCGAAGAGCATGAGAAGAAGTGAGTATGTCATCAACATATAGCAAGATGTAAGCCATGTCTGAGCAGTGGCGGATCCAGGATTTCAAAGTAGGGGTAGCACTAAACGAGTAAACGATAGGGGAAAAAAAATATACACTGGAGTACTAACTTGGGACTAAAAAAAAGAAGCTAAATTTAAGCTGGTAATAACACATCAAGTTAAATTGTTTTGCATAATGTAATGGGATTTTTGTATTTTTCTATAAAAAGTTATCATCAAAATTTTAAATAATATCTATAGATTTTGCACCGAGTTATTATTACGGATAAAATTATGTACAATATATATCGAAATACTTCAAATTACAATCATATAAAATTAGTCAAATTAATAAGCTAAGAAATTACTAATTTTGTTCACGGACAAATTTTATTCCATACTATGAATTGTTCTTAACCATTTTTTTTATGAGAGTTATTTTAGCTAAATTATTTGATTTGAACATATAAAATTATAAATGTCAAAAAGTAAAAAGTGATTTGGGGAAGAATCAATTAATGATGGAATTGAAGCCATATATATTTGATCTAATCTATTTGGAATTTTGAATATAAATGTCAAGAAATAGGAAAGGAATTTGGATATTGAAAGATAATAAAGCATTGATAGTTTTCAAAAATAAAAATAAACAAAGAAATAGAAATGAACTCAAAAAAGTTTAAAAAAAAACATGAAAATATAAAATTAGTCAAATTAATAAGCTAAGAAATTACTAATTTTGTTCACGGACAAATTTTATTCCATACTATGAATTGTTCTTAACCATTTTTTTTATGAGAGTTATTTTAGCTAAATTATTTGATTTGAACATATAAAATTATAAATGTCAAAAAGTAAAAAGTGATTTGGGGAAGAATCAATTAATGATGGAATTGAAGCCATATATATTTGATCTAATCTATTTGGAATTTTGAATATAAATGTCAAGAAATAGGAAAGGAATTTGGATATTGAAAGATAATAAAGCATTGATAGTTTTCAAAAATAAAAATAAACAAAGAAATAGAAATGAACTCAAAAAAGTTTAAAAAAAAACATAAAAATGGAGGGGGGGGGGGGGGGAGGATCGAACCTAAGACCCAAACTACACTAGCATTGTTTACTCACGTGCTACTTACCACTGATCCACCTTCAATCACCTTACAAAATAAGCAAGGTTTAATCTTTATATCTTATTTTACAGGAATCTCTTTTGGTAAACAATTTTTTTTTTTTTTTTTTTTTTTTTTTTTCGGGGGTAGCACGTGCCCCCCCAGGTCACTATGTGGATCCGCCAGTGTGTCTGAGCCCTGGCTTAGTAAATAAACAATGAGTTGTTGCTATTTAAAAAATCAAGAGACAATACATAATCAGCAAATCGCTTATACCAAGCACGTGGTGGTTGTTTAAGTCCATAGAGTGACGACTTATGCAACCGGCACACATTATTTGGATGAGTGTGATCACGATACCCTAATGGTTGATGCATATAAACTGTTTCTTGTATCTCACCATGAAGAAAAGCATTTTTGACATCCAACTAATGAATAGGCCATGCTTTTGGAAAAGATAGATGTAATACCCCATATTTTTATGTATTTTTATAAAGTATTTAAGTATTAATATAATGTATTGTTAAGGGCTCAAGTATTTTGATTAAATATTTTGAAGGGTTAAAATATTTTAAATATAAAGTTTTATAAAAGTAAAATATATTTTGGGCCAAACGTTTATTAATTATTGGGCAATGTAAATTATTCCTACATACCCTTATTGCAATTAGTATTATGTGCACCATGGTACACCTAGAAATAGGTGCACCTGGCCCAATATGTGCCTAATAGAGGAAGGTTAGATAAAAGAAGCCCACAAAATTTAGTTTTTTTTTTAATTTTTTTTTTAGCTTCTCCTCTCTCCAACAATCATTTCTATTTAAGTTCAAAAAAAAAAAAAAAACTATCATATCTATTTTTTTTATTTCATTTTAAAAATTTTCTCTCTCTTCTCATAAATTAAAAACCTTCTTTAATTAATTTTTTTGTATTTTTTCTCTCCTCTCACTATTTTGCTCTCTTAAAAACCTGCAATCTAACATGGCAAAAGACAAAAAACACACAAAAACACCTTCAAAAAAGATAAACATCACGTAAACTTCTTTGATTTTCCTACATTTATGTTAAATTTGATAATATAATTCAACAAATTGTAAATTTGAAACTATATTCTCCTACATAATTGTCTTTTTGACTTATTTTTATTTTTATTTGTAGAAAATCAAGATTATGCTCCTATTGAATAGGGTGAAGATGTGTAAGTAATTTATTGTTTAAAATTGCAATTTGATTTTTAATTTTTAGAATTGAAACCCTAAATTTTTTGAGCAGTACAATTAGTTAAATGTTCAGCGTTTGAACACCAAAAAAGAAAAGAAATTAGATATGTATTTAAGAAAAATCAATTGTTAAAAACTTCTGAACCCCAATTACAAACTATTGAACACCTTACAAAAACATTTGAACCCCTATAAAACTTTTGAACCCCAACCACAAAGCATTGAACACCCTTCAAAAACTTCTGAACCCTTACAAAAACCTCTAAACCCCAACCATAAACAAATGAACACCCTACAAAAACCTCTGAACCCTCTACAAAAAATTCTGAACCACAACCGCAAACCACTGAACACCTTACAAAAACCTCTGAACCCCCTACAAAAACTTTTGAACTACAACCACAAACCACTGAACACCCTACAAAAACCTTTGAACCCCCTGCAAAAACTTCTGAACCCCAACCACAAACCACTGAACACCCTTCAAAAACCTCTTAACCCCCCAAAACTTCTGAAGCCCAATCACAAACAACTGAACACCCTACAAAAACCTCTAAATCCCCTACAAAACTTCTGAAGTCCAACCACAAACCACTGAACACACTTCAAAAACTTTTGAACCCTTACAAAAACCTCTTAACCCCGATCATAAACCATTGAACACCTTACAAAAACCTCTAAACCCCTTACAAAAACTTCTGATCCCCAACCACAAACCACTGAACGCCCTAAAAAACCTCTGAACCCCCTACAAAAAGTTCTGAATCCCAACCAAAAACCACTGAACACCCTTCAAAAACTTCTGCACTTGAAGACACTGCTCAGAATGACAAATGTGCAGATTTATAAACTATGAAGTAGAGAATGCCAAATTTTTTAATAAAATTAAAAATACATAGATCTGAAACAAAAATAAGTTCATTAGTAATGTATCGCTTGTTCAGAATTATAATAAAGATGTTTGTAATTCCAAAAATACATGTTATGTATTTTCTGAAAACGCATCACACGTTCATATTTTTAACTTAAAATGTTCAAAAATACTAAAATATAATCAAATATAGAACTATTCATAACAAAATACACAATTATCACTAAAAAAAAAAAATCAAAAGAATATGAAAGCTACATATTTCGAAATTCAAACCTAGGCATGGTGATTTAGATAATGAAATCTCATCGGAAAATAATCACACCATTGCTTAACCACCTTCTCCTCGACGACGACGCCATTTTTAGCTTTACTACTTCATTGTAAAAACTCCATTAACAAAGCTTCAAATTGAAGGCTGAGAAAACAAAATTTGAATTTAATCTACTATAATGAAGGAATTCATTGCATGGAGATCAACAATATGAATGAATTCAATTAAAAGGATGATGAACAAATTCAAGAGAATGAAAAATAAAATAGAGAGATAAATAGAGGAGAGAGAAAATAGAGGGGAGAGAATATAAAAGAGAGAAAAATCAGAAATTAGGAAAGTAGAGGAGGAAAGAGAAGAGAGAGTATATTTTAATTGGGTGGTTCACATAGAACTATATGCACCATGGTGCATCTTATAATTTGCCCCCTTATTGGAATAACCCATTCCAAAACCCATAACTTAAGCCCTATCCCATAACTTAAGCCCACATTTTTATAAGCCCAATTTAACCCTACACTATCTACTCTATAAATACCCCATGAATCCCTAAAAATTTCCCACACAAAAAGTTTAGTATTATTTTCTTCTCTTTTGTTTTATTAATTTGTGTAATTATAATTATTGATTTATGGGTTTTGATTTTATTGTTTGAAATTAATTTAATTAGTATCAAATTGTATTGTTGATGATTAAACTTTATAATTTCAGATTTAATAAATGTCATAATTTTCAGTTTTGTAAATTTTATAACCTAGGGTTTTTAATTATTGAAAATCATGATTTTAGGGGTTTTATGAACAATTGATTTAGGGCTTTTATAGTAATAATGTTTTGAAATTTTGGTGATTATAACTACTAATTAGTTTAACTTAATTCCAGATTATTTTGAACACTTTAATTCGTGTTTTAATTTTTAGATTTCCGTTCGTTAATATTAATCCCGTTTTAATCCCGACCAAGTTCTAAACTCATCCGATTTTGATAAAAAAAAGTAGTGTTTTTCATGTAGAAACAACGCTTTAAGAAAGACTCACTACCTTTAATTTTTTAGTGAGCACCACCCTCTCTTGGCCAAATTCAGCCTCTAAATATGATTTTCGGGCAGATTTTGGTTTTAACGAAGTTTTTTTTTTATTGCTTTAAATTTTATCCTTCAGTTTAAAGTGTAAGAGATAATTTAATTTTTCTATGGATAATTTAAGTATAAAGATGTATTTTGATGAAGTTTTAAAGGGTTTTTGATTAGTTTAAAATGTTGGAATTTTATTTAAAGTATTATAATTGTGATTTTAATAAAAGGGTGTGATTACCTATTTAAAAGGAGTTTAATTAGGGGTTTTTAAATAATTTTTAGATTATTTCAAATGGTTTAAAGTGAGTTTAAGTTGCTGGAAATTGTGTATACAAGGGTAATTAATTTAGTATTTTTGTCCCTTTATGTAGGAGACTTGATTCGGGAATTGTTGTAGTGTTTTCGGCCACTTTATGGGCTTAATTAAGGTACGTTCGCGTGCTTAGTATATTTTGATGATGTAGAATCATGCTAGGTTTGGTTTCAATCGATTACAAGTAGTATCATGCTAAGGTTTATGTATGGAATTGTGAATTACTGGTGTTGGAAATTCAATTGTGAAGCATGAATTATTTGTGATGGTTTATGGATTGGAGGATTATATTTTGGCATGATTATATGGACTACACTTTTATTTATGGCATGTTAGAATGCATGGTTAATTAAACTACATGTTTAATTATGTTTGGAATATTGAAAAGGAATTTAATTATGGTTCATATAATTTTTATTGATGCTTTAAGCATGAGGAATGAGCTATATAAGTGTCTATGTACACGAGGAATACATAGTATGTTGGTGCCTTTGTGCACTTAAGGTGTTTTTAACACCGAGGGATAGGATTTTTGGCGCTTTATGTGTTTAAGATGTCTTTGACACTGAGTTAGAATTAAAAAGGGTTCAACATTATATATTATGTGGTCACTAAATATTCAAGAATTAAATTGGTATGTTTGTTGATTGAATAATTATTGATGATTGAAATTTTATGCTTTGAGAGTCATCACCAAGTCTAATAATATGTAAATAACGTAAAGTGAAAGAGATTACGCACCATAACTCTTGGAATGTATATACCTTGAGTATGAACATATGGGGGGAGTTATGTGACTTTATATTTGATCATAACTTCTAACGGAGTACAGGACGCTGTACATTCCAATCTATTATTATTATGCGCTAGAATTCCGCCACCTATGTGTGGTTTTGTCGCTGGCACGGTTAGCTCCCGTGTCAGTTAAACTCAATTTATTGGGGGAAGTAGAGTTGGAAATCCGTTCGATGCGTAATCATCGCTAAATGAATTATTTAGTGTCTAGTTAAAGTGTCTTGTTGGTTGTTGTGTATGCTTGAAAACAGGTGCATTGAGGTAAGTGTGTATTGATAGGTGAAAGCATGTTAGTGTGTTTAATTACGCTTATGTACTCAGCTTTGCTGATTGTGTGTGTTTGTGTGTTTGGCCATGTCTTTATCTTGGCCCTATGATGACCCCATTTTTAATGGAGAGTAGTGGGGACAAGTAGAGATAAATTTTTCAGGTTGAAGCATATTCATGACAGGGCATGAGTGAAGAGTGAATTATGCTAGTTTACGATGTGTTTTATGCTTTATTTATTTATGATACATTTTGTATGGACTAACGCAAAGGTTTGGTTTTGGAACGGTTTTGAATAAGGACCTTTAATGGTTCCGAGTTGTAGTTTGATTTCATTTGACTTTGTTGTTTTGGTTTTAAACTTTACTTACGTTTGGTTGTCTTTAAGTTGACTTGTTTCGAACGGTCTTTGATTTTAAGTCTTCCGCTGTGTATCTTTGATAATTGGCTTAGCCGTTTTCACGGTGGCGGTAATGTCTTAGATATTCATAAATCGTATTTTAATAGAGTAATATGGGTATTTAAAGGAAAGGAATTTCTAGGGTGTTACAATAGAGAAAAAATAATGCGAATTGTAGCCGGTTTTACCACCAGACTAAAAGTTTCGCCACAATCAATGCCAACCTGCTGAGTATTTCCATCACCTACAAGACGGGCTTTATGCCTCTCAAACACATCATTAGATTTTTCTTTATGAGCAAAAATCCATATAAACCGAATAACATTAACATTAGGCGGACGAGGAACCAACTCCCACGTCTTATTTATAATAAGAGCATCATCATATTCATCATCCATGGCCTTTTTCTAATTAGGTCACGAAGAGCCGCAACCGGGCTACAAGGCCACGAAGAACGAGTAACTAAAGTTGTTGAGCCATACTCATCATCACATTTTTTTGTTTGGCTTAAATACGCCCATTAGGCTTCTTGTGAGTTGTGACCATATACGGAGATGTTGGATGGGAATATGCGGAGATGTTATTGTTTGGGTCGATTGGTTTGAGATAGGTGGAGTGGATGGGCATGTGGAAGGAGATGCAGGTGGGCTTGAAGAGAAGTGTGGGTTGGCGAGATCTGGGGCATTAGGGTGTGGGCTATGTTGGGCTGCTGCCTGGTTTGCGGGGCGGTTCCAGAAATTTGCTTGTATGGGTTTGAATTTTCAAACGCATACAATGATGTCTAGTATCATAATTTAAAAAAAAAAATTAAGTTGATAAATCGGGTGTAATGTATACATATGTTGATTTGACGAATTAGAGGTTTATTTAATTAGAATTGAATTAGGAGAGGAAAAAACGAACGAATTTATGATTTTAACAAATAATATTCCCAAAAATACTCTAAATCTTTCATTTCCAAATAGTCTGAGAGCCAAAATATATTCACATTACTCAAACCTATTAACAATATTACAACTCCAATCAAACTTCCTTTTTTTTTTTTTTTGAAAGAAAAAATTAAACTTCCTTAAGATGAGCGAGAGATTTGATGGGGGGAAGGAGATAAAAGTTTAAAAAAATTAAAATATAAAAAAACAAAAAAACAAAAACTTTTGCATGCCCCCGGTTTACAATAATATTATTGTACATCAAACATTTTGCGAAAAGTGACCCTTTTTTCTTGCAAAAGTGACCCTTTTTCTTTTACCAAAGTGACTCATATTTTCAAAAAAGTGAACCTCTTTTTTTCTTCACAAAAGTGACCTTTTTTTTTCCTATAAAAGTGATCCTTTTTTTTCACAAAAGTAATTTATTCACAAAAGTAATTAAGCTACATATGCAAAAGTATCAAAATCAACAAAAATAAACATAAAATTAACAACAGTCACGAAAACCGTACAATCACTCAAACAAATCAAAAGTCACCTCCGGAACCACCGCTAGCGACGCCGATGGCGTTGAAACCATTGTCGATTCCACCATTTCCGACCATCTCACCGAGCAAAGCGACAACAATGACAAAGACTCTTTCTTCGAGTTGGAACTCACTTTACCTTCTTCCGACTTCAAATCTTCTCTCTCCACTCCTTGCTCAAAAAATTCATCAGAAAATACTCATAGTTTTTTTTTTTTTTTTTTTTTAAAAAAAATTTTTTTTTTGTATTAAAACACTAAAAAATTAATAAAACTAATTAAAAAATATGAAAAAAAAAATTTTGGAGGTGACTTTGGGAGGGATATGACTTATGACTATGAGAGAAAGAAAGGAGAGAGAAAATGGAAATATTTTCATAACATGGAGAAATAAGATGAAGTATTATTCACACGTGTTAGCCCAACTCAGACACCCACACTTGCTATATGGACCGATTTACAATGAGTTTACTGTAAACCGGGTGTTTTCTTAAAGTTTTATAGGAAAATAAAGGTGTTGCTAACCCCTCGAATTCCAGGATCTATATCTAAAAATATAAGACATTTACCACTAGACCAATTGAGCGCATATTATGATTATTTGCATTGTGTATTATTTACACCTTGTATTTAAATTTTTCCATTTTAAACAACACAAACAACACCTTTCCAGTTTTTTTTCGGATTCAGTATGGGTTTAGTTAAACCCATTGAATCCACACTGGAATCGCCACTGGCGGAGATGCCCATATCTGTTGGGCTGCCATTGCCATGTTTCCGTAGCAGTGAACTCCGCAGGGTGGCTGTGGCGGATTGGGGGTTGTCGCAGTCATCTACAGAGCAAATTGCCTAGAAGCATTTGATCGAATGGGGTAGGTTGGGTCGTTTGAGGAGTAGGTGCATTAGGAAGCTAATTTTGTAGATGATGAAACAGAAAAGGTCTTATAGCATCGCACAAAAATTCATAAGCATCAGAAGGAGGGGAATGCAAATTTGTAAACGGAACATTATTTTTTTTGGAAATTTTGATAATTATCACCTTCTGTTATGTCAATTTTAGCAATTAACACATTCTATTTTTTTTTTATTTAAATTATCACCTTCTATTTTCAAAAAAATCAAAAGTTACCACCTTCTTGCCTCCTAACTAAAATATGACGTCATTTTGGGCTCATTTTTTCCCTTTCCTCACTATTTCCCTCACATTTCTCAATCCTAACTCGATTCTCATCTCCCCTTTCACTTTTTTCCCCCAAACAATCAAAAACACTTCAATTCACTCCTCCAAATCAAAATTGACGAACAATTATTGGTGGTTTGGGGGAAAAAAGTGAAAGGGGAGATGAGAATCCAAATAGGAATGAGAAATGTGAGGAAAATAGGGAGGGAAAGGAAAGAATGAGCCCAAAATGACGTCACGTGGTAGTAGGAGGGCAAAAAGATGGTAACTTTTTATGTTTTTGAAAATAGAAGGTGGTTATTTTTTTTTAAAAAAAAAATAGAAGGTGGTAATTGCTAAAATGGACATAATAGAAGGTGGTAATTGCCAAAATTTCCTATTTTTATCAAATAAAACATGACACCATATTATAATTTTATTAGAAGATAAATCATAACACATATAGCCACGATGATTCGAAGGGTAACCCAAATAAACACATGGGGTAGAATGGGGTTGTAACTTATTGATTTTGGTAGATGGAATGAGAGGATAACATAGACACTCAAACACCCTAATGTTAGAATATGAGGTATCCCGTTAGTATAGGATTTGAAGAGGAGAAGTATTTCCCAAAACCTTACTTGGAAAAGAAGATATGTGGCCATTTGTAATGCATGATGCAAAAATGAAAGAGGAAGAGAGGCATGAGCAACAAAAGTATATTATTTGTTATAACAGATCGATGCATTGAAACGAACTATTTCCATAGAAATTGCTTATTTATAAATCAATTCCCTAATTGCGTCGGTTTAGAAACTTATTCTCATGATACTGTCCACGTAGGATTGGTACAAGGTTGGTTTTTTTTTTTTTTTTTTTTTTTTTTTAATAAATTCTGGCTCAGCAAAGAACCGCTAACACCGTTAGTGGTTCTTACAATAAAACTGCTAACGCCATTAGCGGTTCTTAGACAAGAACCATGGACAGCGGTTTTCATTTTATAAATAAATAATGCCACCCACTCACACTTATATTATAAGGAATGGAAGGGCAGCAAATAGTACTACGAAAGGTCCTTCTAACTTACTTCTACCCCAAAAACAAATAAAGAAAAATCAAAAAGAAAAAAATGCAATTGATGATCACCCAAAACCCAAAGTAGCGAACACCATTGTGAGAGAACCGCTAATGGTGTTAGCGGTTCTGTACGGTAGAACCGCTATCACCGTTAGCGGTTCTTTGCTGAACCAGAATTTTTTTTTTTTAAAAAAAAAAAAAAATTAAATCGAACCTAGTACCAATTCTAGGTGTACAATACCATGGGAATAAGTTTATAAACCGACGCAATTAGGGAATTAATTTATAAATAAGCAATTTCTACGGAAATCGTTCCAATGAAACGATTTGGGACTCACCCTCAACACAATGTAAAATAAATAGCAAAACACGGTAATAAAAGAGACAAGTGTTTATGAGAAAATCTTGATTTTCTCCTCTCAAACAAAATATTACTATTGTTTTATTAAGTTTTTACAAAATAAGACAATAACCCTCTTGATAATTTT
This sequence comes from Chenopodium album, assembly GCF_948465745.1. NCBI lineage: Eukaryota > Viridiplantae > Streptophyta > Magnoliopsida > Caryophyllales > Amaranthaceae > Chenopodium > Chenopodium album. The sequence goes on from NC_137855.1 coordinate 9,762,590, forward strand.
CCTCCTCAATAAATCAACATTCAACCATCATTATTTTCTAGATATTTTGCTTGCTCCCCAAGCCTAAATAATCCTAAATTGATTATACTCCTAAATTCTATCTAGTTTCCTTATTTTAATCCTCATTAAACTAGGAAAGCATAAAAGATAGAAATAATTAAAAGATACATCATATCATATCTTTTCCCAAAAAAAATCTCGTTGGTAATTGGTAAGTTTATTTCCTAACATTATTAGTAGTCCGAATTTTTAATTCAGTTTTCCTATTTTGAGGTAAAGTATGGGGGCAAGAAAGACGAAAAGATATGCTATTAGCTTTATACTATTCTCAAAACGGACCATGGTCAAATTCCCTCCCATTATCACATTGGACATTCATTATATCACATTCAAATTGAGTATGTATGTGGGCTCGTAATGCTAAAAAATTTCTCAAGAACATCATATATTCTAGCTAAAGGAAAAGTTCACAAATAATTAGAATAATCAACCAAAAACAAAACATGATATCGGTGTCCCATAGAACTCAAAGTAGGAGATTTCCAAAGATCTATCACTATGAAGAATATCAATTGAGTACAAGAGAAAATAAATGGCAACTTGATATGCTTCTCAAAAACACAAGATTGACAAAGACGTACTAGAACTAGACAAACGAATACAATTGCAATGCTTTTATTTTTCCTAATAACATCTAAGATAGGAGCACCCGGATGACCCAACCGATCATGCCAAAGCTTAGGAGAAATTGTTGCAAAGGCGGAAGAAAGAGCTTGATTGTTGATTTGAGTAGTAAGAGAATAAATTTCACCCTGGCTATTACATTGTATTAATTATTATTGACATCATGCATTACAAATGGCTACATATATCCTCTAAATATCCTTCCAAGCAAGGGGTTAGCTAATTACAAAGGCATTTATACAACAATGTAAGCTAAAATCTCTAAACAAAAAAAGAGTACTAGACGACAACCCAAATTCGATCCCTTTCCTACATGGTTGTAATGGTTGAGCCACTTTTGGAAAATCTTCAACTCTTCTTCCCTTTGCCATCTCAGCCATTTTGGATCATTATCAGTTATCGAATTGATATCAGCAGAGTTAGCACCTTGAGATTTATAAAACTTTGGTTACTAACATTTATAATGCATGAAAATTTCTTGAAATCATCCTTTAACTTGGTGGATTGTCTTTCTATAAAAAAAAAATGAAAGGAAATGATAGATATTCATGTACCTTCAGTTGTTGTTATTGAAATGATAGTCTCAGATAAGTCTTCCAATATCCTGTTTTAGGGGGTAAAAAAAGCCAATTACTATATAAATTTACAATAAAAAATGTAAGGAAAATTTTGTACTCACGCTCCACTGCAAAAAGGATCTTTGAGGCCGTTGGAGAATATTATGTTTCCACCGAATCCGATAAGTGATTCTACCATACTCTAGAGTGATAAAGAAACAAACAACATTTTAAAAATTTAGTATGATGTATGAATAAACTCAAATAAAATCAAATTATATATAGTATGATCAAGACACTTACCGGACTCGCGAAGAAACTAATGGGAGTGTGAGGATTTGGGATAATCCCAAACCTCTCTTGACAAGCTTGCTCGAACTCAGCCATATAAAATGGCTTCCTTGGAAGCATTGTCTCATGGCTGCACCCTACCGGGAAAATCAACTCCGAGCAACGCTGCCAAGAAGAGTAAATGTAAAAATTGATAACAAGATTACATTATTATTGCAATGCATTTATATAAAACTTATACGAAGTAATTCAAATTATTTCAAGTATTTTGTACGTAATATAAGTATCACCTGCCATGCCCACGCTGTTGTAAAATTGGAAGAAGGCTCAAACGGTGTGTTTGACCCGGTCAGTGTACGATTAAAACACACTCCGCCGGAAAACATATAATCATGAAGGCCCTCAACAATCCCTTGGATTGTACCGATAGCAGCAAAATTGCAAAGAAAATGAACTTGTGCATAGTTATGATTGTCATGTTGCGCAACAAAGGAATATAACTCTCCGAGTAAATTGATCATTTCGTCTGGGGAGTGCAAAGGCCTGAAAACGTCCAATTAATTAAATTAAGTCAGGGGAGTGCAAAGGCCTGAAAATGTCCATTTAATTAAACTAACTACGTATGAATGAAGATAGGTAATTTGTTGGAAATGTTATGCTAGGCAAAAGTGTGTAGCGAATTTTAATGTTTCCAACTATTTTGATGGACTTTAATGTTTTGGAACTATTTCGATTGATATTGGTGATAGATGTTAGAAGTAGAATGAATAAAGAGAGAAATGGAAAAGGTTGATTTGATATTGAATAATGCTTAGCCACAAGGTCCACAAGTGCTCTTCGAAAAGATAAACTACTTTGTCTTGTTATCCTTTGATATGTTATATCCTGATTGTCTCCAAATAGATAACTAGAGCATATGTCTTCTTGAAGTCAACTACAAGTTGTGAGTAGCCTTTTGCAACTGGGTTTACTTTAGTTTGTGTTTTTGAATGAAGTTATTCTCCTTGTATTTGATCTTGTAGACCCATTTGAGGTCTATCACTTCCTTGTCTACAATTCATATCCCTCTATTATTCTATATTCTTACGCCAGTGATAATATGAGGTCTTACGAAAATATATATCTAGCTATTGATGGAATTTACCGTCTCACTACACTTCCCCCACACATGTACACCCCTCAATATAATGGTTTTTCAAAACGACGTTATAAACATATATTATTGTTGAAGTTGTACTCTCTACAAATGCTTGTTCAATGGCAGTATATCTCATAAATCGTCTTCCAACCCCAACATTGAAAAATGGTTATCCATACCTAAAATTATTTAGGAAACTACCAAAATTTGAAAAATTAATAAGAAGTTTTTGTTGTTTATGTTATCCATGGTTAAAACCTAATAGTAACGATCGTAAACTTGAATCAAATTCAACTCCATGTGTTTTGTGGGATTATTCCTCCACTCAAATAAAGTGCATACTACTACTCTCTTGGTCCAAAATCAATCAAATTCAACTCCATGTGTTTTGTGGGATTATTCCTCCACTCGAATAAAGTGCATACTACTACTATCTTGGTCCAAAATCAAACAAAATTAACACGTCTAGGTATGTTCATTTTGTTGAAAAAAAGTTCCCTTATTCTATACCTATTGCTACTTCTATGCCACCTACTGACCTACATCATTGCTAATTACTGCTTTAATAATATAATTTTCTTAAATAGTTAAATTAAATCATTAATAAAATATCATCACTTATTAAAATTAATTCATTATACCTGCATGTGTTGAAAGTGCCGCTGAGTGCTTCTAAACCATTTGGGTTATTGACAATTTGATCAATTGATTTCCAAGATTTGCGAATGGATTCGTAGCACTTTGGGTTCGCCTCCTAATTAGTAAAAATCTTAATTAGTAAAAAAAAAATTATGTAGTATTTTTTTTTTTTGACAAGAGATTATGTAGTATTTGTAATATACTAAATTTAGCTAAGGTATGATAAAAAGATTACCTGGTAATCTTTACTTACTATTTCACAATACCCATCGGGCTGGGTAGTGTTACCATAGTACATAATCGGTGTTGATGATGCGAGGGCTCCAATAGCTATCTCGGGGTATTTTAGCCGAAACCAAGTCGCTAAAGCTGGATTCGAAAAGCAAGTACGAAACAATTAGGTTTTTTTATTTATTTTTTTTATGCTTAACCCCGTAATTAATGGTAAAAACAGATGTATGTATATATGAGATTAAAAAAAATAAAAATAAAGACAATATAGTAATTATCTTACCACCACCGTAGCCTATACCGACAACAATAACCGGCGCGTAGGGTGCTGATAAATTGGCCTTGAGACTTTGAATTATTTCTGCAAAGTCTTGCAACGCCTGATCTGTAGACAAACACGCTCGTACGTGATGATCTTCCATAGCTAAGTCTATGGACCCAAACGGTATTGACTCACCGTAAAATCGATGCTAATTGCAATAATAAAAAAATAATTAGCTTTTGCATTGCCAAAAACTAATTTATACTACTTCAATATAACATGACATGAATTGATTATTAACTACTCCGTATTATTTACCTGAATATGAACAAGCATGGCATGGAATTTCATGGCGGAAAGTGATAAAATTCCGTATATGCTAGGGTCATAGGTTTCCCCAAGCTCATTTCCTAATAGGATCATAATTGGAGCTCCGGTGTGCGCTCCAGCCCACAACGTATCATTTACCACCACTTTTTGCTGAAAAGTGGTGGTTTCAAAGTGTTTATAATACCCAAAATGATCTAGTTTTTGGGTATAATTTAACACTTTGACGTCACCTATTTTTACAAATATAAAAGGGTGAGTTTTTCTTATAGTTTTTTGGTCTTGGAAAACATATAAACTAAACTTATACAAAGTACTAGTTTTCGATCAAATACTGCAATGACATGTATTTTAATAAACAGTTATAATTAATACTTCGTATTAATGAGCTTAATCTAATAATAATACGTAGTATGAGTTCTTTTCTCAATAATAATGATAAGAGATTCAAATATTTTAATTGATAACTGCACGCAATTCAATTAAGTAGTATGCTCAGCCTTTTATGCTTAATCTTATTTATAATATTAATATCTAATTGTAGGCTTTATGTTAAAATCACCCAAATACAATTAAGTACTTTGTATAATATAAAGTAAATCACCAATAGGCATTCTCTTTGTAGGGTAGATTTGGTTAGATTATGTAAAAATTGTAAATAATCTTGTACTATGTATATATTTATTAGTTTGTATATTACTCATGTATCCTTAGCCCTAACCCTAGTATACTCTTGTATACATATATATTAATGCTCGTTCAATTGTATACATATATATTAATGTTCGTTCAATCAATAAGAAATTCATGACAAATATTCTCATATGGTATCACAATTCACAAGCTTATGTTATTTTCTAAAAACCCAATCAAATTCTCTTCCGCAACTTAGTACTCATGAAATCTAATAAACATTTTATTTTCTCTATCTGATGACCTGACCATAATTAAATTTGGCGTGTCAAATATAGTCCATTCCAATTTTATTACAAGTTATTCCAATTTTCACAACACAATGCAAATTAAATCTTAAATTTAAACATAAAAACGAACTGAGCTGAGATTAGAAGAATAAACTTGCCGTAGACGACCGCGGAAACAAGTAGTGTCCATATGAAGAAAAATGAGCCTTGAAACATCTGTGGATAACAAAAGTATGTATTAGTTAGTGGGTTATATATACAGCTAACAAAATGGAATTAATTAAAGGTCACTGTATTGATTGTCTATAAATGGAATTCTTCTCGTTGTTAATTAATTTGGGTTATATATACAGCTAATTAAATTTTAAGAATTCCAGATCGGTAAGCAAGATGAGTTATGGGTTGAGGTATGTACGTACCTCAGATTTAAAGTATGAGCACTGCAAGCAAATGTGCGGTTCAAATTCAATACCTGAATAAAAAAAATAAAAAAATAAAAAAATAAAAAAAAGACAACCCTAATTAGTACAGTTTATGCCATACTTATTACAAGTCTTATTAATGTTATTATTATTAATCAGAGAGTGAGTGAGGGATAACTCAAGTGGTTAGAGCTTCCCTCCCGATTTCGATATCTTGGGATCGATTATCACCCCGCCCTTATATCTCTCTAAACACACAAAAAGAAGATTTAAATCAAAATCGCGGTATATCAATTAACCTAAACGAGCGGGGCAACTATTAATCTGGGTGAGAAAGAGATCAACTTAATTCCTAAGCTTGCAAAATATTATGGTCTTAAAATTTTCGTCTTAGAAAAACAAAGTTAACTGTATTGATTGTCATTTCAATTATTTACTTCTACTTTTAGATTAGCACTCTTATTTAATTTATAGACATAAACTCACATGTGTATTACTTGACTATTAGCTAGATTAGTTTGATAGTCAGGCTCACAGCATATTTGTCACTTTAATTACCAAAGAATTCTCATGAAGGAATCTTTCTAATACGGAGTAACAAAAAGAAAAATAAGTAAATAAATAAAGTTAAGATATTCTAGATTTATACTTGTTGACATTAGCTACTGAACACCAAATTCTGTTTGATGTACGTAATGCATCCTAAATTAAAGTGATGTAGACATGCAAAATTATGGGTATGTAGTCTATGTACAAACGTAAGAAATTATAGGGCATCTATACTTTTTTTAAAAGATGTTTATTCTTAATTGATAAGGAAAGGAGGCTTCAAAAAAAATACAAAAAATAAAAAAAAAAAAAAAAAAATGATAAGGAAAGGATTAACTGAAAAGAAAAATTCATCTTTACTAGCTACAAGTACTTTTTTTAAAAAGAAACTAATTGTTTATTAATGAAAAGTTTATTTTCCTCCAAAAAAAAAATAAAAAAAAAAGTTTTTACAATTAATTTGGGTTTGGTAGATAATTGAAGGGTGTAGTATTGATTTCATATGACTAATTTACGTGAATTTAGCTCATGATGATACAATTAGGAAAAGATAACATGTTACAATGCATTACAGCAAACAGAATATCGTAAGTAAATATAAAAGTTTGTTGCCCCAAACTCCTAAAGCAACAACTAACTATTAAAAGCACACTAAAATTTCAACAATTATATACGATTGGTAAAATGGTAAGCTTAAGTTACATGTAAGACAATCACATACATACACTAGATAGACTTGGCCTATTGATAGAGTTAATTAGATGATGATAAGGGAAGCATTTTATATATTTTTTTTATAAGACAATCACATACATATACTCGACCAAACTATCAACTATGTAACCTACATTATTTAGTGACATATTCATCATTATGTATATTATGTGTGAAAGTTTCAGGTAACATAAGAAATGGAAAAAAAAAAGAAAAAAAAAAAGATATAATACTATACTGAAAAGAAAGAACTTACAAGTCACACCAAGAGAGTGCTATGAGAGAACATGAGAGTGTTATGTTGAATTGTGTAGAAATAAACGGAATGGAGGCCGGGTTTATATAAGGAATTGAAATTGGGGAAAAAAAAAATCATAAATGGAAATAACTTAGGCACATAAAAATATATATTTCTTTGACTAGCATATTTATGTTATCAAGTATAAGTTATCACGGTAAAATCTTTACATCATACTTTTTTTTTTTTTTTTTGAGGGAATCTTTACATCATACTTAAACGCTGGCATGTGCATGACTTGTGACTCTATTATTGTAGTAAACTAGTAATAGTACGTGCTAGTGTTGATTTTTATGCTCATTCATACGACCAACACATATGTCACCTTATCTTTGATGTAACATCAATTAATTTCAAAGAACTACACTGTAATAAACAATTACTTGATCATTATTTCCCAAAAAAAAAAAAAAAAAAAAAATTACTTAATCAATAACAATAACTAAATTAGTAAATAGTATTGGAAAGAAGTAACCTACAACAACCAATAATTGAATCAAATTGGAAAAAGGAATATCTCCTGCCTGGTGGTCCATGGTTGTCACTTGCATGCTAAGTGTCCAAGTTTTTCAAACTATATATATCTAAAAATACATAATTACTTTTATAGTCAATTGCAGTAAATGATATTAAGCCTACATTTTCTTAAATGTCATCCATATTAATCGCTAGTTTTGTCAATATAGTATAAGCTAGCAATTGACCTCTCGTGAAGGTTAAATTAGTAAAAAAAGCTACTATGTACATAGCAAGTTGCCAACTTGTAGGTTTTTGTTCTTTAAATGGTGACATAGAATGATAGAATTTACATATCAAAAGAATCAAGCAAGTCCTCAATATCAATTACTGCCTCCGTTTAATTCAGCAGTAAAACTGGTAGTTATAACAAGGCTCTCCATTTCAAAACCTACCCCCCTAAAAAAAAAAAGAAGAAAGATAACATGGCACTCCTTAAATTTTTATAAACTTTTCTTGATAAGAACTAAGCTACCGTGTATTGACGTGTTGGGTACGTTAGGTTTAAAAAAGAATTCAATAACTAAAATTTTGTTCATTTTACCTTATAATAGTAATATTCAGTAGAAAATAATTTTAATTCACCAAAGATAATATTTCATTTCAGTGAAAATAAGTTTATTTAATAAAAAATAATTACAGTCCAGTAAAAATAATTTCAATACAGTAAAAATCAGTAGCTTTAAAGAAGAAATATAAAAGAACATCATTATACGTAGTATATATATAAAAAAAAAAATCAGTTTCTTAAAAATAATTTAAGTTCAAAAAAAATACTTTTAGTTCAATACAAACAATTTCAGTTTATCAAAAAAAGTGTAGTGAATGGGACCTAAATTGATACGGAGTAAATAGTACCGGAAAGAATTATCCTACAACTATCAATAATTAATCAATATGGAATTGAAAAAGGAATATCTGCTGGTCCATGGACTCCATGGTTGCCACATGCATGCTAAGTGTCCAAGTTACCATGGGACACACAAAGTTAACCGGTTAACCGGTGCCATGTTATCTTTCTTAGAATTTTAACCGGTTAACCGGTGCCACATGAAGAAATATTTCATGTTATGTTAAATTTCGAAACAATATGAAATGGGTCTGGGCAACCCGAACAAGGAGGAGGAGAGTTTGGGCCACAAACAAGGCTTTGGAGCTTCCATATTAAAATCAATTGGCAATAGTAGGAGTTACTCCTCTACCTTATAAAGTGGAACCACCTCTCCTCTTTCTCCAATGTGGGACACTCACAAGTGATACACATTGGGTTCCAACACTCCCCCTCACTTGTGAGTGTCCTTAGAATTAGAGCACACTAGAAGGTACAATATAAATCCTCTTTGGGAATGAACATCCAATAGAGGCCCCTTAACCAGTGGCTTGACAAATACCCAGTTATAAACGGCCCAACAAACTTGGGCTCTGATACCATGTTAAATTTCGAAACAATATGAAATGGGCCTGGGCAACCCGAACAAGGAGGAGGAGAGTTTGGGCCACAAACAAGGCTTTGGAGCTTCCATACTAAAACCAATTGGCAATAGTAGGAGTTACTCCTCTACCTTATAAAGTGGAACCACCTCTCCTCTTTCTCCAATGTGGGACACTCACAAGTGATACACATTGGGTTCCAACATGTTATCTTCATGTAAAATACTTTAATATTTATTTGATATTAAAATGTATTATAAATTAATACATTTTAAGGATGTTTGTGATTATTACCAGATTTTTTTTGTTCTATACTGTTAAGGAATGTAAGTGATTATTAATATCATTTCATTATGTTTTTAATATCGTTGTATGCCAAATTTTTAAGTGATAAAAGAAAAAAAATATATTTTTTTTGTTTTTTTGGGCACTTTTGGCACCGGTTAACCGGTGGCACTTGAAGTTTCAATCTTCCAATTCATTAATTACTTAGAATTTTAATTGTTCAAATCAAGGTGGCAAAAATGTACACAGACGCACCGAGATTGGCTTGAGATTGGAGTATTGTGTTTTGTGGGGAGGCCAGGTTTATATAGATGAAATAATTGGATAAATTACACAAAATAGTTTGGGGAAAAAAAATTGCTTGAGATTGGTTCCATCTATATAATGAAAAAGAAAGGAATAGCATCTTGTGATATCTCCTCTCGATCTCCAGTTTACAATTAGCATCTTGTGATATCAACTAAAGTACAAAATAAAGCTAAGCATACAAAATTGTACGTTAAATGTAAAGCTTGCGTCAGTATGTAGCATGCAAAAAGACGTCCATTAATTCATGTAAAACTTGCATGGAGGAAATAATAAGTCCAAGTTAAAGACTTTAGAAGTTGTTTGGTCTTTTATTGGAAAACTCAACATGTCAAAGAATGTGAAAGAGTACCTCCTCATGCACGATACCACGATACGAGTACCTTAAGAAAAAGAAAGATTATTGTAATACAAATTATATGATATTAACTATATATATATATATATATATATATATATATATATATATATATATATATATATATATATATATATATATATATATATATATATATATATATATATATATATATATATATATATATATATATATATATATATATATATTGATTAGGACGTACTGTGTTTGCCTTGATTGACATACAATTATTTTCAGTTCGATTTCACTTGAAAATTCAAAAAGTTATGTCCTCCATCCTGATTTAAAAATTGGACAACGGTTTTTCGGATTAAACTATTGTATGGAGGCATGCATGGAGCGGTCCTTACTATTTTATTTTAGTTTTTCCAAACTTGATTATAATTCCCTCAATTTGTTTCAAATAACATAACTCGTGTTGACTTTAATTTTGATAGTGTTCACAAACTCTACTTTGCCAAATTTTATGATTATAGATAAGAAAACATCTTAGGAATCTTGGAATCTTTTTTATGCGAGTATTGTTAAAATATCTTTTTATAATTTCATGTATTGATAAGTTAGATATTGCGGTTGAATTTATATATGCATCGACAAAGGTGATAAAATAAATGTGTCATATGAACGGAGGAAGTATTTCGTATGTGCTTTTCTACATACTCATGGAAATAAGTAAATAACTTTAAATATTATTTTTGTTACTTGAAATCTAGTAGGGTTGGGATCGGATGCACATATTTCTCAATATATAAGTGAACTTGAGGTAACTCAAGTTGAATGTGATACCTTGTTACGTGAACTTTAATATAATGTATTTCATCAAACTAAAAATTAAATATGAATAATATAATTTATTTCATCAAACTTTTATTCACTTAATTATTCAACCAAACAAGCTTTGATTAACAAATTATTCAGTCGTTGATGAACTAAAACCATGTTTCCTTATTATTTAATTTTTCCGAGAAAGCTAGTATAAAATCTAAGCTTTATACGCAACAACATAAACCGTCGTTTCGACAAACAGGTGAGCCAGAAGTGCATTTACCCTCGCATACTTGGATTCCAGCAGATATACAATCAGGTTGAGTCGGAAAACAATTACCATTCGGTATTATTGTATGATTCATGGGATAAACTCTAGTACTGACGCTACCTGTAATTAATATAAAAAGAATATTAATAAGAATATTATCACAATATGAAATACTATTAAATCATTCTCAATCAATGCATCCATTTAGTTGGTAGTACAAATCATCACATAATTTATTTAAGATACAAATTTTGAATATGTTAGTGTAGAAATTTATTACATAAATTCAACAATTTACCTTTGAATTAAATAAAAAAAAAAACTAGTTATTGGCCTAGGCGACTCCCTTATCATTATAAATTTGCAAGTTTGACACAAGACTAAATTTAAAAGGTTTATGTAAAACTAAATTTAGAAGGCTAGTATTCAACAATATTTATAAGTGAATAAAAAAAATATAATAAATTTATGATTAATGGGTGCTAGTTTTTATTCATTTTACTTTACATAATCAAACAATAATACTAATTTTTTACCAAAAAATAAATAAATAAAAAAATAACTGATGTAAATATTACATTGTGCTTTGTATGTTTGCTTGACTAGTATTGAATCTAGAAAATTTGCATCCAATGAATCAACAACCATTAGTGTGTGATTGATGTCTTACAAATTAAATTGTATATTATTGTGCAATTATTTAGGAGTTATATTTTATGAAAAAATGAAGTATTATACAAAGGTCACACTTATAAAGAGTTTTAGGGTAATGAACGATTACACATGGCGATATCATGTTGTCCCTTTGAATTTAAAAATTTAACTTCAAAGTTAATGCTACTATTGTAGTACTGTATTGTAAATAAATAAATATATAAAAATAAATAAATAAAATAAAAATAAAATGCTATACATTATATATATAATAAAATAAAATAAAATAAAATAAAATATATATATATATATATATATATATATATATATATATATATATATATATATATATATATATATATATATATATACACACACTAGCACTTACCATGGGACACACAAAGTAGCACTAGCACTACAACAAGAGGAACAAAAGTTGTCTTTCCGGCCATTATCAACTTGAATATATGAGAATTGATTTGATTAAAACTAATATAATCGAAGTGATTTAATTGGTAAACGTAATTGAGGTGTTAGAAATTTGTTATGAAGTTGGCTCTTTATATACTTGAAGAGTGCTCTCATCTATTATGGAAATTCATAATTTAATTAGTTTACCTTATTTGACATTTTGAACTTTTTTTTAGGAAATCACAAATCATAATTGCATAATTAAGGTAAAGATTTCCTTATTTATAGTCATGTAGTCATCAATCCACAACTTATTAATTCCAAAAAAATTCAAGCTATAAATCAAATATATTCAATATGGGTGTATCTTTTTGAAATGCCCAAAATAGTATATGGGATTAACATTATGAAACGGAGGGAGTATTATTTTTAATGATCTTTGGCAATATTATAATCATGATCAAACGTATTTAGCAAATCGCAGTTGATTTATTTTATTTTATTTTTTTGACAATAAATCGCAATTGATTTGGCAAAGCTAAGTATTAAGGAATTTTTTTTATGATTTTGTCTTGAAAGATTATAATAATATTATGATCATAGAATCAAAGTTATGCAGCAAATCGCAATTGATTTGGCAAAACTAAGTGCTTAGGAAATTTTTTTTTGATTTTGTCTAGATAGATTTGAAGATATTATTTATAATCTGAATCAATATTATTTAGCAAATCACAATTGATTTGGCACAATTAAGTGAAGGATATTTTTTCTGATTTTCTCTTGAAAGACTTGAAGAAAATGTATCTATAGGATGCTTTATCTGAAAAATTGTCAAGATAGATAATAGTTTTAAAAATGGATTTTTTTTTTTTTTTACTTTTATCGCAAAAAAAAAAGTCAACAAATTGTTTTTTACCGCAAAAATTTTTAAAAGTTTTATTTTACCACCCAAAAAAAATTAAAAATTGTTTTTTAACACCTATCGTCAAAAATCTAACTGAATTTTTTAAATTCTTTAATTTTTCATGCGCAAAACATGTTCTCCGTACGTTTAAGGGGCATTTTGGCCTTACGGATCCAATTTGAGGTCAGAATTGATACAAAATGATTAGAAATGTCTCGTATTGCGTGTTTAAAAATACCTCGAATTGCGTGAAACACGCAAAACGAGGCATTTTTCGATCATTGTTTGTCAATTTTGACCTCAAATTAGATTCAAAGGACCAAAATGCCCGTAATCGAAGTTTTTTTTAAAACCGTGAGATTTAACGGTTATCTTAACGAAATGTGGTTAAAAAAAACAATTTTTAGAATTTTATTCGGTGGTAAAATAAAACTTTTAAAACTTTTGATGGTAAAAAAACATTGTCTTGATTTTTTTTGGTAGCAAAAGTCAAAAATCCTTTAAAAATTGACAAATTTAATTTTGAAGGTTACACAACGTTATGGTAATTATTTTGTTGATATATAATTCAGTTAGTTAGGAAAAAATACCATCCGTCAAAAAAACGAAGGAAAGAATACTATAGCAATGTATGAAAACGTCACTATGTGTTGGATAGGATATACATTTAATTAATTAACAATCTATTATGCTTATATAAAGTATCAATTTGTTCAAAAAAAAAATTATAAAGTATCAATTTATCAGGATCTACTAATTGATATCAACAAAAATATCATGATCTCCAATATATAAAGGAAACAATTTGATATCAACAAAACAAAAGGTTTTGTGTGAGACTGACTCACGTGAGATCGGGCTCAATAATAAAAGTCCAACAAAAAGGCACGGGCTAACTAAACCCGATTGCGAGGCCCGCAACACCAAATACATGACAGTAATATTCTAATATCTGACAATAATATTCTTATACATGACACTAATATTTTAATATCTGACAATAATATTCTAATACATGACAGTAATATTCTAATACATGACAATAATATTCTTATACATGACACTAATATTTTAATATCTGACATTAATATTCTATTATATGACAGTAATATTCTTATACATGACACTAATATTTTAGTATCTGAAAATAATATTCTAATGCATGACACTGATATTCTTATTAGGGCTGTACACAGTTTGGTCTGGACCGTAAAAAAACCAGACCAAACCATAATTTAGCGGTTTGGTTTGGTTTACGGTTTGGTCTCGATTTTTTTGTAAATATGGTTTATGGTTTGGTTTGGTTTTGCAAAAATTATAAACCAAACCAAACCGTATTATAAAATTTATATAATTTTTAAATAAAAAAATTACTTATTATATACTAAAGAAAATTAAAGAGTAAATAAAAAAAAACCATGAAAAATAAATAAAAACTATATGGTCAATACTATATAATAATTAATGACTATAATGTAATACTCAGTATGAATATTTTTTATTGTTATGTATTATTTTTATTATGTATTAGCACTTGATTAGTTTATTGTTATTTTTACTGTAACTTTATAGTAATCCATATGAATATCTTATATTGTTATGTATTATTTTTATTATGTATTAGCACTTGATTAGTTGATTGTTATTTTTATTGTAACTTTGTAGCACAATTTAATCCGTTTGGGCTACTCATTTAAACTTTATTATAAATTAATAAAATATTATTTGATAATATTTGAGGAAAAAATATCATCGCATCATAAACCGCAAACCAAACCACACCAAACCGTATTATTATGGTTTGGTTTGGTTTGGTTTCAATACTAATATGGTTTGGTTTGGTTTGAAAATTTAACCAAACCGCATTTTGCGGTTTGGTTTGGTTTGACTCAAACCGCACCAAACCAAACCACGTTCACCCCTAATTCTTATACCTGACAATAATATTCTAATTCCTGAATAAAATGGTCTTAAAACTTATAAAAATAATCTTATTCCTGACTAAAATTTTCTAATTCCTGACGAATATTAATCTACTACCAGACAAATATTCTAATATCAAACATTAAAAATTTAATATCTGACATTAAAAGTTTAATATCAAACATCACTAGGCGAAAATATGAATTGGCCACCGGTTCAAAACCCCCCAATGCCACCAGTTTTGAACCGATGGTCGTTTGGGGGGTGGCAATACTCCGAAGCAAAGGCCACCGGTTCAAAACCGGTGGCAAAAATAAGTATTGCCACCGGTTAACCGGTGGCAATAAGAGGCACCAAATTTTTTTTTAAAAAAATTATTCATTACTTTTGCCACCGGTTAACCGGTGCCAAAAGTGCCCAAAAAAACAAAAAAAAAATATTTTTTTTTCTTTTAACACTTAAAAATTTGGCATACAACGATATTAAAAACACAATGAAATGATATTAATAATCACATACATTCCTTAACAGTATAGAACAAAAAAAAATCTGGTAATAATCACAAACATCCTTAAAATGTATTAATTTATAATACATTTTAATATCAAATAAATAATTATTAAAGTAATTTACAATTTACAAAAAAAAAAAACACTACAACTTCGAATTAAAACACCAAAATCAACATCTTGAATCCTTTTGCCATGTGAAAGTAAACCTGCATCAGATTTGAACACCAAAATTAATAAAATCCCAAAGTAAATTAACATTCTGAAACCCAAAAATATTATAGAACAAAAAAAATCTGGTAATATAGAACCAAAAAAAAAAAGCATGTTTCTTAACAGTCTTATTTAATTCTTAAAACTCAAAAAAAAAAAAAAAAAAATCGAATTCCTCCAAAAAAAAAAAAAGTCCGAAAAATCAAAATAATAAAAACAGTTGCCTCAAAAAAAACTATAAAAACAGTATAAACCGAAATACATAATTAATATTGATATTTGTTAAAAAAAATAATAATTAATTCTCAAAACTCAAAAAACAGAAGAAAAAAAAAACCCCAAATTAGATCTACAAGACATGCAACAACTTCGAGTTACAGATCTAATTTGGAACAACCCACCACAACCACCAGCAACCAGATTAAACCACAGCCACCAACAACCAAATTAAACCACAACCATTTCAAAACTACAGATTTAAATTGAATAATTGAACTAAAGCATAAAGTTAAAGATCCCAAAAACACCAACCTCAAATTTCTGATTAACGAGGAAGCTTGCGAGGAAGGACGACCGACTGACGACAACCGAACAACGACGACGGAGGACGACCGACTGAAAAATTGCTGATGATGTCGAACTTGGTGGTAGTGCGGCGGCGGTAGTGGTAGGCGATAGAAGGGAGCTCAAAGAGAGAGACGAAAAAAGAGGAGATCGAAGAGAGAGACGAGAGTGAAGGAGAGATGAGATCGAAGAGAGAGACGAAAAAAGAGGGGACGAGAAGGAAACGAGAGTGAAGGAGAGATCAGAGGAGATCGAAATGAAGGAGGAGGCATAAGGAAGAGGAGAGAGAAGGGACTGGAGAGAGAAGGGAGACAGATCGAAATGAAGGAGGAGGCATAAGGAAGAGGAGAGATAAGGGAGTGGAGAGAGGGGAGAGAAAAGGAGGCTAGGGTTTAATTTATAAGTGGAGCGGTTTTTTTTTTATTAATTAAATTGGATATTGCCACCGGTTCAAAACCGGTGGCCTAATTATTATTGCCACGGGTTTGGTTTGAACCGGTGGCAATACCGGTTTGCTTCATCCCACCCATTATTATTGCCACGGGTTTGGGTTGAACCGGTGGGCAATTAGCGGTGTCTTTTTCAATTTTTCTACCAGTGCATTAAAAGTTATATCTGACATCAAAATCAATATCTAAATTTTAAATTTTAATATCAGAAATTAAAAATCCATATTCTTCTCGCCTCTCCATTTCCATTGTTTACCACTTTCTCTCTCCTCCACTGTCATCGCGGTGTTTAACAACGAATTAAACCCCCAATAAGTGCCAATCCCATTGCACCCACCTTTTAGAAGATGCAATTCAGAAAAAGCATTAGAGGCAATCCAATCGCAGTCCAAAATCGTACATACCCATAAATAATCGACGAAACCAGGGTATTAGAAATGATTGCGACAAAACCTGGAATTATTGCAAAAACTTGAGCCACTGAAACAAGTAGAAGATTACAATGGAGTGGTTGAGAAGGTGGTGCGCCGGGAGTTTGCGGCGGCGAAGGAGCGAGAAAAAGGTGCGAAACAAGCCGAGGAAGTGCGAGAGGTAGAAAACGTGCCATTAATGAGAACTGAGAAGGTTTGGCGTTTTTGGCTGGACCCTTGAACGGACTCAAGGTGAGTCCGTTCTACACAAAAGTTTTACTCAACCAAAATATCATGATCTCTAATATATAAAGGAAACAATGTTTTTTCTGTGTGGCTAACCACATTACCACATTATGTAGCTAGAGTTACTTATAGGGTTAACTAGGTTAGATACCGTGCAATGCACGGATTTAATAATATTTTATTGTGAATTATTACAATCTTTGAAAAGTTATACAATAATTAATTTACACAAAAGCGAAAGTTATACAATAATTTTATTAGTTGACAAACTTTTATCGACACATGGTTTGGGCATTAATAATAAACTAGTTTTAATCCCGTACAACGCACAATTTTTACTAATGTTAATTCAACAATAATAACTTACCAAAAACAATATATCAAAATATTATATTTAAGTATATTTGGAAATATAATTTTCAAAATGGGATGGCAATATTTTAAGTTACAAATAAATTGATAAAGATGAAGCAAAAGAGGAAATAATTAAACGGAGGGAAAATTTTCAACCTAGAGATGACATATGTCTCTCTAGGTTTGCTTTTAGTATAAAGTTATTGATTACCTTATATAAAAGGTATAAAAGATATATATATATACATATATATATATATACATATATATATATATATATATATATATATATATATATATGAAAAATATGGAATATACATGTTAAATAAATATAGAAAAAATATCTTCGTTGATATAGTAGAAGATTGTTTAAGAAGATTTGACAAAAAATAAATTAAAAAAATAAAAAGGAAAATACATTTTGGAGGGAAAATACAACACCGGGAATTGACATGTGTCATTCCTGGTGTCTGTATTAGTATTATGTTATTGATTATTATTCAAGGGTTATTCAGTCAGTCAAGGGTTCGTTACTTATTCTGGGGTACTTAGTCGATTAACGTGTTTTAACCGGGGGTAACTTAATAAGGGGCCACAAGCTTAGTCGATCAAGTTCTACTTGTTCTAAATTTACTCAGTTGATATGATTAGCGTGTTTATGTAAGAGTAACACCTGACCAACCAAGTACCCTTTGGATAAGTAACCTCAATAAGTAACCTCTTACTAAATTAAATGAGTAACCCATAAATATGTAACCCCTGACCAAATGAGTAACCCCTAAATAAGTAACCCTTGACCAAACAAGTACCCCCTAAATAAGTAGTCCCTGAACAAACGAGTAGCCCCTAAATAAGTAGCCCCTGACCAAATGAGTAACCCCTAAATAAATAATTCCTGACAAAACGAGTAACCCTTAATAAGTAACTGATAAACGGGTCTGGGCCACACCCGTCACAATTGTCCACTTTATACGACCAAGGAGGTTCTACCTCAAAACCATATAACAATGAGGGAAATATGTAGCCCCTTAGCCTTATAAAGTGGACACAACTTTCTTGTTTCTTCATTGTGGGGATACACTTTCCAACACTTTACACTCTATCAATGTGCAGTGGGACAACACTTTCACTCACATATGGGTTTCTCATGAGTTCAACATTCCCCCTCACATATGAGTTGTCCATAATATTGGCCCAGATCTTAATACAACCCAACATGGTCTCTAATACCATAATAAATTAGTCTAGGCCACACCAGCAGAACTGTCCACTTTATATGACCAAGGAGGTTCCACCTTAATTAAAACCATATGGCAATGAGGGGAGTAGCCCCTTAGCCTTATAAAGTGGACATAACTTTCTTGTTTCTTCATTGTGAGGATACACTTCCCAACACTTTATACTCTTCTAATATGGGAGAACACTTTCACTCGCATGTGGGTTTCAATATAAGATCATTTTATATACGCTAATTGTAATACCCCGTATTTTATACGTATTTTTATTTTAAAGTATGTATTTAATGAGGTATATAAGTAGATTTTATATTTTTAATTAAAGTATTTTACTAATATATTTTATATTAGGAAAGTTTATTTAATTATCTCTTTATTAAAAAGATGGGGTTTTAATTTAAGAAAGTTATTTTTAACAAGTTTTAATTGGAAAGGGATTAGGAGAATTAAACGAGAGGAAAGTTTAGGGTAAAAAGGGAGTATAAATATCCCACTTATGAGGCAAATCAACTTTGCCCAGAGTGGAGAAAAACCCAAGGTAAAGTTTCTCCCCTTTTCTCCCTTACTTTTCTTTCTTTTTTTTCTTCCTCTCCCCTTCCCCTTCTCACGGCCGGCCACCACGCACACCACCACACGCGTGGCCGGACCACCACCGCGCACCACCACAGTGCTGGCGCACGGCCAGCAGCTGCAGCGGCGGGCGGCAGCAGCCCAGCCCTGCCGCGGTGGCTGCTGCTGCCGTGGCCAGCTCTCGAAAAAAAAAAAAAAAAAAAATTTAATCTTTTGCTCCTAATTAATCTATGATTAGTATTATGATTAAAATTTGATGTTTGAATATGGTAATTATGTTAATTAATTTTCAGATTTTGATTTTATTTAAAAAGCCCCAATTTTTGAAACCCTAGGTTCTTGATTCATGAAATTATAAAAGTATATGGTGTAATTATGTTTAGATCTTTAATTTAAGCACTTTAAGTTTGATTTTCAGCAAGTTTTAATTATAAAAATAGTGCTGGAATTTTATGAAGAAACCTAAATTTCATGTTTTTGAAGGGAATTTAAATTACCCATTAAAGGGGACTTAATTATGGTGTTCTAAATATAATTTCAGCTTATTCTAATTAATTTATGGAGGGTTTTAAAGTAGTATATATTGCTGGAAATTTGTTTAGAGTGGACTTTGATACACAATTATAATTTTAATGTGTAGGAGACTTTGAAGTAAGCGATTTTTACTAGTCGTGGCGAATTTAAGATCATATTCAAGGTACGTTCGCGTACTTAGCATATTTTGATGATGTAGAAACATGCTAGGCTTGAATTCAATCAATTATAAGTAGTATCATGCTAAGGTTCAAGTATTGAATTGTAAATTATTGGTGTTGGTGATTGAATTGTGAAGCATGAATTATTTGTGATGATCTTTGGATTGGAAATTACGTTTTGGCATGATTATATGGACTACATATTTATTTACGGCATGTTAGAGAGCATGTTTAATTAAACTAATTGTTTAATAATGTTTGGAATATTAAAAAGGAATTTTATTATGGTTCATATAATTTTTATTGATGCTTAAAGCATGAAGTAAGAGCTATATATGTGTGTCGATGTACACAAGGAATAAATTGTATGTTGGTGCCTTTGAGCACTTAAGGTGTTTTTAACACCGAAGGATAGGATTGTTGGCGCTTTATGCGTTCACGGTGTCTATGACACTGAGGTAGAATTAAAAAGGGTTCAACATTAAATATTATGTGGTCACTAAATATTCAAGAATTAAATTGATATGTTTGAATGGTTGATTATTATTGATGATTGAATTGTTATGCTTGAGAGTCATCACCAAGTCTAATAATATGTAAATAACGTAAAGTGAAAGAGATTACGCACCAAAACTCTTGGAACGTATATACCTTGAGTATGAACATATGGGGGGGGAGTTATGTGACTTTATATTTGATCATAACTTCTAATGGAGTACAGGACGCTGTATATTCCCTTTTATTATTATTATGCGCTGGAATTCCGCCACCAATGTGTGGCACAGGTGATGCTGGCACGGTTAGCTCCCGTGTCAGTGGTCCTCAATTTATTGAGGAAGGTTTAGTTGGAAACCCGTTCGATGCGTAATCAACGCTAAATAAATTATTTAGTGACTAGTTGAAGAGTCTTGTTGTGTTGTGTGTGTGCTTGAAGACAGGTGCAATGAGGTAAGTGTGTGTGTTGATAGGAAATGCATGCTAGTGTGTTTAATTACGCTTATGTACTCAGCTTTGCTGATTGTGTGTTTTGTTTGTGTCTGGCTATGTCTTTATCTTGGCCCTACGATGATCCATTTTAATGGAGAGTAGTGGGGGCAAGTGGAGAATCTCTTTTCAGGTATTGAAGCATGTTCATGATGGGGGCATGAGTGAAGAGAGAACTATGCTAGTTTTCATTAGGATGTGATATGTCTGAGTTTTGAATGATGTGATTTATTGATTATTGGACTAACAGTATTTTTGGATTTAATGGTTTTGAATAAGGGCCTTAAAGGTTCCAAGTTGTAGTAGTTAAACTTTAGTTTGGTTTTGTGATTTTCAACTTTACTTTTGTTTGGTTTGGGTTTTTAAATTGTTTTATTTCTTAGTTTGACTTCCAAGTCTTCCGCTGTGATTCTTTGATATTTGCCTTAGCCGTTTTCACGGTGGCGGTAATGTCTTAGATATTCCTAAATCGTGTTTTAAAGAGAGTAAAGCGTATTTTTAAAGGAAAGGAATTTCTAGGGTGTTACAAAGTGGTATCTGGGAGCTTTGGTTGAGATTTTAAATTACCACTAACACGAAAACGTTCTTTTATGATTTAAACTTGGCCAAGTGCTTATTTATTTTAATGTACTTCTTCCCGATTTTTATTTTACTTTATTTTATTTTATTTTATTTTTTAAAATTTTTTTTTTTTTTAAAGGGGAGGTCCGAATTTTTTTAAAATATTGGGCCGAATTTTTTTTATTTTTGTGCAATTGGTCCGAATTTTTTTAGGGCCGAAAATATTTTTTTTTTAGGAAAAATATTTTTGCTTGTTAATTTTGCAGGAAGCAAGGATTGAGGTAAGAATTATGTGTTAAAAGCTTTTATTCACATGTTGGTGAGCTTGGGTAGGAAAGAAAAGGGCATATAGGCTAGAATTTAATTTCTTCCCTGCGTGCAATAATATTATTTTAGGGTGTTCATGCATGTGGTATGATTAATTGTTTAACTGAATGAAGTATGAATATATGTATTGTTTTGTGGGAATTTTTCAAATTGTATGATTGAACACCAAACCTAAATTCTTGCACGAATTGTACTATTTATTTTATTTCTTTGGGGAAGGGAATTCTTTCTAAGCCTTTTCCTCTACAGGATGCCTAACTTTCCTAGTAAATATACTCAAATGGGGTCATTAATAAAGAAAGATGACGAGCACCCCTATGACTTTGTGGAGAAAATAAGATACTATTGTTCCTATAGAAGTAATGTCTTGCGGGACAAAATATTTGAGACCCCTGATCGTATCTCAGCAATGATTGTTCACTGTCTGCCAGAGGAGCCTCCTTATATTGCTATCAAGGAAAGATTTGCTGACTTTTACCTTCCAGGAGATATCCCAAACTATTATAAGTACAAAAATTATTATGGCCAGTGGTACCCCGACTATGTTTATTTAACTAACTATATTGTAAGGGTGGAAAGAGCTCACTATCAACGTTTAAATCTTCCGTACCCTGATTACTACTATGACAACCCAGTAGGAAACAACCCTCATGTAAATCAACAAACAGAAAGTTCCTCTTCTGCATCATCAGGGGGTAACCAAGCGGAAAACGGGGAGCAACAAGAGGGGGATAGTTCATTGATGGAGATATCCGATCCAAACCCACCTCCAACTCCAATCATAATTGACATATCTTCAGACGAGGAAGAGGAGGGAGAATTCATTCAAGTGGAACCTGAACCTGAGTCACCTGAACCAATGGAGGATTCTAATGACAATGATTTCGATCCTTCGAGTTATAGGCAATCCACTGACAAAAGGGACAACGTTCGAAAGGACTAATTATTATAATCTCTTCTATTAAGACTTACAGTTATTTCGGTATCTTTAATTCTTGCAACTAGGTAATAAGTGGTATTTCCACAAACATTTAGTGATCCTATGAACACTTGCTAGTGATTATACTCATTTATATTTCAGCTTTTATTTATTATTCCTATCAATAAATTCCATTTTTCTTTCCTTATTACTTCCCAATAATTCAATTATTTCAATTATAGCAATCACTCCATTTCCTAACAATTTTATTTATATCGCCATTCCAATTCTACTAACCAAATTCCAGCAAATTTAATTCTAGTTTCAACCATCAAAGGGTTCATGGGAACTATTTTTATTTATTTTTGTGATGTTTTATTAAATGTTTGGTTGGTTAGCAATCAATAATTAATTGATAAAGCTATGAACTTCGAATTTGGTAGATCCAATTCAAAATTCATTAGCTTCAAAACAATTGTGCAAGCTTGAATAGTTTTGAACCTAGTGAGTGAATGCCTTGGGAATTAACCAAAACCATTTAATTTAGGACCTGATCTTTTAATTCAGGAGAAGAAAGATGGCAGGAGGAAGCAGTACCAACACCGGAGGAGGTGATCTTAGTGAGGTAGTACGACAATTAGCAGCAGTTGCTCAGCAGCTGGCTAGAAACGCGACAGGCAATGGGGATAGTCAGGGGGAACTCTTTAAGAAAGTGGCACAGAGTAAGCCACTTGTTTATCAAGGGGAGCCTGACCCTACCATTTTGGAAAACTGGCTGAGGGAATTCGAAAAACTGTTTGAAGCAGTGGGGTGCCCTGAGGATTCGAAAGTGGGCTGTGCTACCTACTACCTAAGGGGCGAAGCTGACCCTTGGTGGCAGCAAAACGAAGCAACTATTAGGACCCTACCTGGTTTTAACTGGACCAAGTTCCAAGAGAAAATGAGGGATAAGTTTTACCCTAGCTTTTTGCAAAAGCAGAAAGCTGAGGAGTTCTCCAACCTCAGAATGGAAAAGATGTCAGTTACGGAATACTACACTAAGTTTATAGAGTTGTCCCGTTTTGCTGAGGAAACGGTCGCTACTGAAAAAGCCAAGGCTAGGAAGTTTGAGAGCGGTCTAACTACGGATCTGCAACTAAAACTCTGCGGGCAGGTATTTGAAACTCTGGATGAGGTGTATGGGAGAGCCGCACACCTGTATGCATTGGAGGAAAAGAAGAAGAAGGAGCTGGCCGACATGGAAGGAAAAGAGAAAAGAAAGGAGGTGGTGCAGGTTTCTGGAAACCAGCATGGAAACCAAAATGGTTTTAAGAAGCAGAAGTACCACCACAACAATAACTTCTCCAATAATAATAACTTCCAGAATAATAACCGTCCAGGTGGGCGTGGCAACAATGGAGGGGTTAGAAACAATAACCGAGGGAATAACAAAGATGGAAGGTATTATCATTGCAGAAGGTGCAATAATAATCACCCTGGGAGGGATTGCGAAGGCAACCTAGTTACTTGTCGTGCCTGTAACAAACTAGGGCATAGGGAGTACGAGTGTTACTCCAAGAATGCTAATGGGAATAAGCAGAACAACTTTAACTCCAAAGGAAACCAGAGGAATTTCCAAGGGAACAACAACAACAACAACAACTTTAATGGAAACAAGGGAGCTCAACAGAATGGAGTGAAGAACGGTAACCCCAATAATAATAATAACCAGAATAAAGGTGGAGCTGCTGGAAAACTGAATGTGATGAGTAGGCATGAGGCTGAGGCCACGAACGATGTTATTACTGGTACTTTTTCTATTAACTCTATTCCTGTTAAAGTATTGTTTGATTCTGGTGCTACTTTTTCTTTTGTTTCTAAGGGTACTGTGACCAAACTTAGGGACTGCTTAACAGCAGTCAAACCAATAGATGTACCCATAACAATTCCGACAGGTGGGGTAGTAAATTGTACTAGGGCGTTCATTGATGTGCCTTTAGAAATAGAAGGAAAGATATTTTCTTCTGACCTTATTGAGTTTGGGTTGAGTGACTTCGATATTATTTTAGGAATGGACTGGATGAGTAAGTTCAATGCTGAAATTAGTTGTAGGTCACGAAAAGTCAAAATGGTTACTAGTAGCAATGAAACAGTAACATACTGGATGAAAGGTGGTACCAAGTGCCCGAGATTAATTTCTGTCCTAAAGTTGGCAAAATACATGAAGAAAGGGCATCCAGTATACTTTTGCAGTGTCAGGGATATGGACCATGATCAAGTAACCAACCCAGAGGATATAACAGTGGTGAATGAGTACCTGGATGTATTTCCAGAGGAGATTCCGGGAATGCCACCTAAGAGAGCAATCGACTTTACCATAGATTTAGTTCCCGGGACAGCCCCTATATCTAAGGCACCATACCGAATGGCACCTGCGGAAATGAGTGAGTTAAAGGAACAGTTGCAGGACTTACTAGAGAAAGGGTACATTAGACCAAGTGCTTCACCTTGGGGAGCTCCAGTGCTGTTTGTAAAGAAAAAGGATGGAAGCATGCGGTTATGTATCGATTATAGAGAGTTGAATAAGGTGACGATAAAGAATAAGTACCCTTTGCCACGAATAGATGATTTGTTTGATCAGTTGAAAGGAGCCACCGTGTTCTCTAAGATCGACTTGAGGTCCGGATATCATCAATTGAGAATTGCCGATGAGGACATTCCTAAAACGGCATTTAGGACAAGGTATGGACATTATGAGTTCACAGTTATGCCTTTTGGGTTGACTAACGCTCCAGCAATCTTTATGGATTTGATGAATAGGGTGTTTCATCAATTTATGGATAAGTTCGTAGTGGTCTTCATAGACGACATTTTGGTATACTCCAAAAACGAAGAAGAGCATGCAGAACATCTAAGGGCAGTTCTGCAAACACTGAGAGAAAACCACCTTTATGCAAAGTTCTCTAAGTGTGAGTTTTGGTTGGAAAAGGTAGCATTTCTAGGACACTTTGTGTCTAAGGATGGAGTAGAAGTAGACCCAGCCAAGATCGAAGCTGTGAAAAGTTGGCCTACACCCAAGACGGTATCTGATGTGAGGAGTTTCTTAGGTTTAGCAGGGTATTATAGGCGCTTTGTTAAAGATTTCTCCAAAATCGCTAAACCTATGACTACTCTAATGAAGAAGGACAAGAAGTTTGAGTGGGATGGAAAGTGTGAAGAGGCATTTCAACTCCTAAAGCACAAATTAGTTACAGCACCAGTGCTTACACTTCCCGATGATAGTGGATTGTATGACGTGTATAGTGATGCGTCAAAGAATGGGTTGGGATGCGTGCTTATGCAAAATGGAAAGGTGATAGCATATGCATCGAGGCAGCTTAAAACACACGAGGTGAACTATCCAACCCATGACCTAGAATTAGCTGCCATCATTTTTGCCCTAAAAATTTGGCGTCATTACTTGTACGGAGTGAAATGCAGGATTTATACTGATCACAAGAGCCTAAAGTATATATTCACTCAAAAAGACTTGAACTCTCGACAAAGAAGGTGGCTGGAGTATACAACGGATTACGACTTGGACATACAATACCACGAGGGGAAAGCGAATGTGGTTGCGGATGCTTTAAGTCGTAAATCTAGTCATGGAATAAACTCGTTAGTAGTAGCTAATGAGTTATGTAGAGAAATGGCAAAATTGAACTTAGAAGTCGTGGAATGGGGAGTACCAGCAGGTATTCTAGCGAATCTAAGTGTCCAACCAACAATATTCGACGAGATTCGAGAAAACCAAAAAGGAGATGTGAAGTTGGACAGGATTCGCGAAAAGATTAAACAAGGAAAAGCTACAGACTTCAAAGTTCATGAAGATGGAAGTTTAAGGTATAAGGGTCGATGGTGTGTACCACAAAAATGTGAGGAAGTGAAGAGGAAGTTGATGGAAGAAGGTCACAATACACCTTACTCAGTACACCCAGGAGGAGACAAGTTATATAAGGATTTAAAGAAAATGTTTTGGTGGCCTAGAATGAAAAACGAGGTGGCTGAATTTGTAGCAAGGTGCTTAACTTGTCAAAAGGTGAAAATAGAACACAAGAGACCTCAAGGGACTGTGCAGTCATTGGAAATCCCAAGCTGGAAATGGGACTGCATTTCAATGGACTTTGTGACCTGTCTTCCTAAGTCCAAAAGCGGAAATGACACCATTTGGGTAGTGGTGGATAGACTAACAAAATCAGCAGTGTTTATACCAATGAAAGAAACTTGGAAAATGGAACAACTTGCAAAAGCTTACATTAAGCATGTTGTGAGGTTACATGGGGTTCCAAAAGATATTATATCTGATAGGGATTCCAGGTTTCTATCAAAATTTTGGAAAAGTGTGCAAGAAAACTTTGGTACAATCCTTAAAATGAGTACAGCATTTCACCCTGCCACTGATGGACAAACCGAGAGAACCATTCAAACCTTGGAAGATATGTTGAGAGCCTGCATTATAGATTTCCAGGGAGGATGGGAGGATAGCTTGGATTTAATTGAATTCTCTTATAACAATAGTTATCATGCGAGCATTGGTATGGCTCCATTCGAGGCCTTGTATGGAAGAAAGTGTCGTAGCCCAATCTGTTGGAACGACATTAGTGAAACTGTAGTCCTTGGGCCTCAATTGATTGAGGATACAATCAAACAAGTAAAGGAGATCCAAGCTAAAATCCAAGCTGCTCAGGATCGACAGAAAAGCTATGCAGACGCAAAGCGAAGAGAAGAAGAGTTTGAAATAGGCGACAAAGTGTTACTAAAGGTTTCGCCAATGAAGGGAGTTATGAGATTTGGCAAGAAGGGAAAGCTCAGTCCAAAATACATTGGTCCATATGAAATACTGCAAAGAGTAGGCAAAGTAGCTTATAGGTTAGCTCTACCTATGGAACTTAGCAAGGTACATGACGTATTCCACGTATCACAATTGAGAAGATATATACCTGACAAGTCCCATGTGCTTCAACCAGAAACCATTGAATTAGATCAAAGTTTAACCTATGAAGAAAGACCTGTTAAGATTCTTGACAGCAAGGTGCGTAGTACGCGCAATAAGGATATTAAGATCGTAAAGGTTCTGTGGTCTAACCAAGAATATGAGGAAGCCACTTGGGAAGCCGAGGATGAAATGAAAAAGAAATACCCAGAGTTGTTTCAGGTATGTAGAGTTACGGGGGCGTAACTCGTTTTCTTTAAGGGGGGTAGAATGCGGTAGAATTTCGCGCTTTTACCCAAATTTCAGTCACTTTTGGTGCTCTTGGCACAAATTTCAACAAGTATTTCCAGTACTTATGTCCTCAAAAGACATAAAGCAGTAAAAGTGTAACAAAAAGTACAGCAATACTATACATAATCAAGGAAAAAGTCCAATTTCGTTCCCCAAGTTTCGGGACGAAACTTTTTTTAAGGGGGGTAGACTGTAATACCCCGTATTTTATACGTATTTTTATTTTAAAGTATGTATTTAATGAGGTATATAAGTAGATTTTATATTTTTAATTAAAGTATTTTACTAATATATTTTATATTAGGAAAGTTTATTTAATTATCTCTTTATTAAAAAGATGGGGTTTTAATTTAAGAAAGTTATTTTTAACAAGTTTTAATTGGAAAGGGATTAGGAGAATTAAAAGAGGAAAGTTTAGGGTAAAAAGGGAGTATAAATATCCCACTTATGAGGCAAATCAACTTTGCCCAGAGTGGAGAAAAACCCAAGGTAAAGTTTCTCCCCTTTTCTCCCTTACTTTTCTTTCTTTTTTTTCTTCCTCTCCCCTTCCCCTTCTCACGGCCGGCCACCACGCACACCACCACACGCGTGGCCGGACCACCACCGCGCACCACCACAGTGCTGGCGCACGGCCAGCAGCTGCAGCGGCGGGCGGCAGCAGCCCAGCCCTGCCGCGGTGGCTGCTGCTGCCGTGGCCAGCTCTCGAAAAAAAAAAAAAAAAAAAAAAATTTAATCTTTTGCTCCTAATTAATCTATGATTAGTATTATGATTAAAATTTGATGTTTGAATATGGTAATTATGTTAATTAATTTTCAGATTTTGATTTTATTTAAAAAGCCCCAATTTTTGAAACCCTAGGTTCTTGATTCATGAAATTATAAAAGTATATGGTGTAATTATGTTTAGATCTTTAATTTAAGCACTTTAAGTTTGATTTTCAGCAAGTTTTAATTATAAAAATAGTGCTGGAATTTTATGAAGAAACCTAAATTTCATGTTTTTGAAGGGAATTTAAATTACCCATTAAAGGGGACTTAATTATGGTGTTCTAAATATAATTTCAGCTTATTCTAATTAATTTATGGAGGGTTTTAAAGTAGTATATATTGCTGGAAATTTGTTTAGAGTGGACTTTGATACACAATTATAATTTTAATGTGTAGGAGACTTTGAAGTAAGCGATTTTTACTAGTCGTGGCGAATTTAAGATCATATTCAAGGTACGTTCGCGTACTTAGCATATTTTGATGATGTAGAAACATGCTAGGCTTGAATTCAATCAATTATAAGTAGTATCATGCTAAGGTTCAAGTATTGAATTGTAAATTATTGGTGTTGGTGATTGAATTGTGAAGCATGAATTATTTGTGATGATCTTTGGATTGGAAATTACGTTTTGGCATGATTATATGGACTACATATTTATTTACGGCATGTTAGAGAGCATGTTTAATTAAACTAATTGTTTAATAATGTTTGGAATATTAAAAAGGAATTTTATTATGGTTCATATAATTTTTATTGATGCTTAAAGCATGAAGTAAGAGCTATATATGTGTGTCGATGTACACAAGGAATAAATTGTATGTTGGTGCCTTTGAGCACTTAAGGTGTTTTTAACACCGAAGGATAGGATTGTTGGCGCTTTATGCGTTCACGGTGTCTATGACACTGAGGTAGAATTAAAAAGGGTTCAACATTAAATATTATGTGGTCACTAAATATTCAAGAATTAAATTGATATGTTTGAATGGTTGATTATTATTGATGATTGAATTGTTATGCTTGAGAGTCATCACCAAGTCTAATAATATGTAAATAACGTAAAGTGAAAGAGATTACGCACCAAAACTCTTGGAACGTATATACCTTGAGTATGAACATATGGGGGGGAGTTATGTGACTTTATATTTGATCATAACTTCTAATGGAGTACAGGACGCTGTATATTCCCTTTTATTATTATTATGCGCTGGAATTCCGCCACCAATGTGTGGCACAGGTGATGCTGGCACGGTTAGCTCCCGTGTCAGTGGTCCTCAATTTATTGAGGAAGGTTTAGTTGGAAACCCGTTCGATGCGTAATCAACGCTAAATAAATTATTTAGTGACTAGTTGAAGAGTCTTGTTGTGTTGTGTGTGTGCTTGAAGACAGGTGCAATGAGGTAAGTGTGTGTGTTGATAGGAAATGCATGCTAGTGTGTTTAATTACGCTTATGTACTCAGCTTTGCTGATTGTGTGTTTTGTTTGTGTCTGGCTATGTCTTTATCTTGGCCCTACGATGATCCATTTTAATGGAGAGTAGTGGGGGCAAGTGGAGAATCTCTTTTCAGGTATTGAAGCATGTTCATGATGGGGGCATGAGTGAAGAGAGAACTATGCTAGTTTTCATTAGGATGTGATATGTCTGAGTTTTGAATGATGTGATTTATTGATTATTGGACTAACAGTATTTTTGGATTTAATGGTTTTGAATAAGGGCCTTAAAGGTTCCAAGTTGTAGTAGTTAAACTTTAGTTTGGTTTTGTGATTTTCAACTTTACTTTTGTTTGGTTTGGGTTTTTAAATTGTTTTATTTCTTAGTTTGACTTCCAAGTCTTCCGCTGTGATTCTTTGATATTTGCCTTAGCCGTTTTCACGGTGGCGGTAATGTCTTAGATATTCCTAAATCGTGTTTTAAAGAGAGTAAAGCGTATTTTTAAAGGAAAGGAATTTCTAGGGTGTTACACTAATAATTTAGAGTGTATTCTATGCACCTGATTTTCACTTATTTGAACCTAAATTAACTAAACTAATCTGAACTTATTAAAACTTATTTAAATTGTAAGTTTTACTTTGTTTACCCTTATATTAAATTTGTGTTTCCCTAAATATAGGCGTCGTTCGACGTAAAGCATGTGTGAATATGCTTGGCACTCATAGAAAGTGGGAATTGACGTTATGATCAGGGACAAGGAAAGTAGGGAGCCGCCAAAAATTTTTTAAGGAACTTGTAAATCGTTCACGGATCATTTTAAGCAACCACGAATAAGGGATAATGAAGGCAACAACGATTGATGACCCCTGAAAGTTACACCCCATTCGTAATCCATGAGATTACTAACTTCATATGGTTCGGAACCACGAAAGGAGGATCATGGATGATGGTACGAAGTGAGTCAAGGAGTCACATTCGCCCGTATTGGCTTCTACTCGATTCTTATTGTGAAAAGTATTTCCTGCGATCTGAAAGGCATACAAACGAATATTCAATTCGCTCCAAACTACTATTATGTTAAATTGGTTGAATGCAACATATAATTCTATAATATTGTGATCACTTGATTTAATAACAAGATTAAAAAGGAACCTAAACCGGTTATCCAAATTATCTTATTAAGCGTGATTTTCAATTACATATTTCCTGTAACATGCAATATGGTGATCATAATAACAATAAATAAAAATTAACATTAATATTAAAAGCAATTTCACAATAAATCATTAGTCAAATCAAATTATAATAAACATAATCATGATACTAGCAACAAGAATAAAGTAAGAGTAATTAAGTGATTAATTACTCACTTTCCGCGTGTCCTTGAATTGCTACATCATGAATAAATTGTTAGTAACTTCAATGAAATTATAAATCAAATTGAAATAAAATTAAATGAAATAAAAAGTAGAATTGATTTGGTCCGAACCGGACCCTCAGTTAATTCTACCTTTCTTGCCTTAGTTTAAGGACGCAACCTCAGGTCAAGTATGGACTCCTTAGAGTGCTTAAGGGAAGTATTATGGAAGAATATGGTGGCTAGTATTTAGGCTAAAAAATAAGGGAGAGAAAAGAAAATGATTTTTGGTGTATAGGAGAGTAAGAGATAATGATTTGATGTAGGGAGAGAGAGAATGATTTTTGGTGCAGGGAGAAAGAGATTGATTTTTGGTGCCCTTAAACTGCAAAAATCAGGTCTGTATTTAACTATTTAAAGAGATAACGAATAGGGGGATGCATGGAACCCTAGAAGAGAAAAGAGCCGCAAAAAAACCCTAATTTGGGAACCGTGTCACACGGTCAGGTACACCGTGACACAGTCAAGTGCACGTGTCGTGATAAAACAAACGCGTTCAGATTTAAAGGTGCGTGCGAAAAACGCGGAAAAAACACAAAAAAGCTCCGTGTCACGGTACGTGTACTGCGACACAATACAGGTTGCCGTGTCGTGATATAAATTTCCGTGACACGTCAGATTTTTCCGCGACACGGCATTTTAATTGTTGCACGATAATTCCAGTTTTTTACGCATTTTTAAAACTATGATAACTTTTGATCCGTAATTCGGAATAAAGCATATAACATATCATTGCAAAGCTTATCAAGTCTACTTTTTAACACAATTAGAATCAGATTAAAATCATTTGTATATTTTAAGATATGGTCGTTTTAGTAGAAGGGTGTTGGTTTTTGGCCGAGTTTAGTGTTTTGCTCATATATATCTTCTTCATTTTAAATCGGAATTGGGCTTATGGTATACCGTTGGATAGCTTATTGAAAAGCCTATCCAACCAAATAATTATTGGATCAAAATTATTGGGGGGACCTTTCCCGTACTGAAGACAAGCTCGGGGATACAAAATCAGATTCTCTCGGTTTTGTGATGTGGAAACGAAAAGAGGAAAATAAGCTATAGTTTGGGGAAATGGGCTATGAATTAGGTTGGTTTACCAAATATATTGAATGGAAATATGGATTTAAGCACTCCAAAGATTAAATGCTCAACTCGACCAATAATGGTGGTGAAGAGTTGTTTATCATCGGGTTTGGTTTTGGGGAGACATTTTTAGGTGTCTATACTAAACTAAACTTATCCAAACTTATTTAAATTAATTAGACCTATAATGCTCCCTCCATTTTTTTGTAAGTTAAATTTTTATTTATTAAATTTTATTCAAGAAAAAACACTAGTCAATGTATATGTACTCCGTACATTAGAAATTTATAATTCTTAATATTATTTTTGTTAATTATTGTGTGCAACTTTAAATAAAATTTAAATCTCTCAAATATACCCAAAAGTTTCACATAATTTATTAACAAATGTAGTAACTAGTAATTTAAAATGAGAGAGGGGAAAACAAACCAAAGGCACAAAATTTCACATAATTATTAACAAATGTAGAAACTAGTAATTTAAATGAGAGAGAGGAAAACAAACCAAAGGAACCTTATGACCTTAGGATGAGAGGGACTAGTGAATGCTTCTTGTTGAGATTTTAAGAAGTTGGGACCAATAACTTTGCGTCAAAGAGATAGAGATAGAAATGATACGAAACTTATTGTAGAAGAAATATTTAGAGTTTAGAAATCGAAAAACAAGAAAGACTGAAACATGAAGTTTCAATCTTCCAATTCATTAATGACTTAGAATTTTAATTGTTCAAATCAAGGTGGCAAAAATGTACACAGACGCACCGAGATTGGCTTGAGATTGGAGTATTGTGTTTTGTGGGGAGGCCAGGTTTATATAGATAAAATAATTGGATAAATTACACAAAATAGTTTGGGGAAAAAAATTGCTTGAGATTGGTTCCATCTATATAATGAAAAAGAAAGGAATAGCATCTTGTGATATCTCCTCTCGATCTCCGGTTTACAATTAGCATCTTGTGATATCAACTAAAGTACAAAATAAAGCTAAGCATACAAAATTGTACGTTAAATGTAAAGCTTGCGTCAGTATGTAGCATGCAAAAAGACGTCCATTAATTCATGTAAAACTTGCATGGAGGAAATAATAAGTCCAAGTTAAAGACTTTAGAAGTTGTTTGGTCTTTTATTGGAAAACTCAACATGTCAAAGAATGTGAAAGAGTACCTCCTCATGCACGATACCTCGATACGAGTACATTAAGAAAAAGAAAGATTATTGTAATACAAATATATATATATATATATATATATATATATATATATATATATATATATATATATATATATATATATATATATATATATATATATATATATATATATATATATATATATATATATATATTGATTAGGACGTACTGTGTTTGCCTTGATTGACATACAATTATTTTCAGTTCGATTTCACTTGAAAATTCAAAAAGTTATGTCCTCCATCCTGATTTAAAAATTGGACAACAGTTTTTCGGATTAAACTATTGTATGGAGGCATGCATGGAGCGGTCCTTACTATTTTATTTTAGTTTTTCCAAACTTGATTATAATTCCCTCAATTTGTTTCAAATAACATAACTCGTGTTGACTTTAATTTTGATAGTGTTCACAAACTCTACTTTGCCAAATTTTATGATTATAGATAAGAAAACATCTTAGGAATCTTGGAATCTTTTTTATGCGAGTATTGTTAAAATATCTTTTTATAATTTCATGTATTGATAAGTTAGATATTGCGGTTGAATTTATATATGCATCGACAAAGGTGATAAAATAAATGTGTCATATGAACGGAGGAAGTATTTCGTATGTGCTTTTCTACATACTCATGGAAATAAGTAAATAACTTTAAATATTATTTTTGTTACTTGAAATCTAGTAGGGTTGGGATCGGATGCACATATTTCTCAATATATAAGTGAACTTGAGGTAACTCAAGTTGAATGTGATACCTTGTTACGTGAACTTTAATATAATGTATTTCATCAAACTAAAAATTAAATATGAATAATATAATTTATTTCATCAAACTTTTATTCACTTAATTATTCAACCAAACAAGCTTTGATTAACAAATTATTCAGTCGTTGATGAACTAAAACCATGTTTCCTTATTATTTAATTTTTCCGAGAAAGCTAGTATAAAATCTAAGCTTTATACGCAACAACATAAACCGTCGTTTCGACAAACAGGTGAGCCAGAAGTGCATTTACCCTCGCATACTTGGATTCCAGCAGATATACAATCAGGTTGAGTCGGAAAACAATTACCATTCGGTATTATTGTATGATTCATGGGATAAACTCTAGTACTGACGCTACCTGTAATTAATATAAAAAGAATATTAATAAGAATATTATCACAATATGAAATACTATTAAATCATTCTCAATCAATGCATCCATTTAGTTGGTAGTACAAATCATCACATAATTTATTTAAGATACAAATTTTGAATATGTTAGTGTAGAAATTTATTACATAAATTCAACAATTTACCTTTGAATTAAATAAAAAAAAAAACTAGTTATTGGCCTAGGCGACTCCCTTATCATTATAAATTTGCAAGTTTGACACAAGACTAAATTTAAAAGGTTTATGTAAAACTAAATTTAGAAGGCTAGTATTCAAAAATATTTATAAGTGAATAAAAAAAATATAATAAATTTATGATTAATGGGTGCTAGTTTTTATTCATTTTACTTTACATAATCAAACAATAATACTAATTTTTTACCAAAAAATAAATAAATAAAAAAATAACTGATGTAAATATTACATTGTGCTTTGTATGTTTGCTTGACTAGTATTGAATCTAGAAAATTTGCATCCAATGAATCAACAACCATTAGTGTGTGATTGATGTCTTACAAATTAAATTGTATATTATTGTGCAATTATTTAGGAGTTATATTTTATGAAAAAATGAAGTATTATACAAAGGTCACACTTATAAAGAGTTTTAGGGTAATGAACGATTACACATGGCGATATCATGTTGTCCCTTTGAATTTAAAAATTTAACTTCAAAGTTAATGCTACTATTGTAGTACTGTATTGTAAATAAATAAATATATAAAAATAAATAAATAAAATAAAAATAAAATGCTATACATTATATATATAATAAAATAAAATAAAATAAAATGCTATATATATATATATATATATATATATATATATATATATATATATGTATATATATATATATATATATGTATATATATATATGTATGTATATATATATAAATATATGTATGTATATGTATACACTAGCACTTACCATGGGACACACAAAGTAGCACTAGCACTACAACAAGAGGAACAAAAGTTGTCTTTCCGGCCATTATCAACTTGAATATATGAGAATTGATTTGATTAAAACTAATATAATCGAAGTGATTTAATTGGTAAACGTAATTGAGGTGTTAGAAATTTGTTATGAAGTTGGCTCTTTATATACTTGAAGAGTG
Organism: Chenopodium album; assembly: GCF_948465745.1. Classification (NCBI taxonomy): domain Eukaryota; kingdom Viridiplantae; phylum Streptophyta; class Magnoliopsida; order Caryophyllales; family Amaranthaceae; genus Chenopodium; species Chenopodium album. The sequence goes on from NC_137855.1 coordinate 9,798,907, forward strand.
CTCTCATCTATTATGGAAATTCATAATTAGTTTACCTTATTTAACATTTTGAACTTTTTTTAGGAAATCACAAATCATAATTGCATAATTAAGGTAAAGATTTCCTTATTTATAGTCATGTAGTCATCAATCCACAACTTAATAATTCCAAAAAAATTCAAGCTATAAATCAAATATATTCAATATGGGTGTATCTTTTTGAAATGCCCAAAATAGTATATGGGATTAACATTATGAAACGGAGGGAGTATTATTTTTAATGATCTTTGGCAATATTATAATCGTGATCAAACGTATTTAGCAAATCGCAATTGATTTATTTTATTTTATTTTTTTGACAATAAATCGCAATTGATTTGGCAAAGCTAAGTATTAAGGAATTTTTTTTATGATTTTGTCTTGAAAGATTATAATAATATTATGATCATAGAATCAAAGTTATGCAGCAAATCGCAATTGATTTGGCAAAACTAAGTGCTTAGGAAATTTTTTTTTGATTTTGTCTAGATAGATTTGAAGATATTATTTATAATCTGAATCAATATTATTTAGCAAATCACAATTGATTTGGCACAATTAAGTGAAGGATATTTTTTCTGATTTTCCCTTGAAAGACTTGAAGAAAATGTATCTATAGGATGCTTTATCTGAAAAATTGTCAAGATAGATAATAGTTTTAAAAATGGATTTTTTTTTTTTTTACTTTTATCGCAAAAAAAAAGTCAACAAATTGTTTTTTACCGCAAAAATTTTTAAAAGTTTTATTTTACCACCCAAAAAAAATTAAAAATTGTTTTTTAACACCTATCGTCAAAAATCTAACTGAATTTTTTAAATTCTTTAATTTTTCATGCGCAAAACATGTTCTCCGTACGTTTAAGGGGCATTTTGGCCTTACGGATCCAATTTGAGGTCAGAATTGATACAAAATGATTAGAAATGTCTCGTATTGCGTGTTTAAAAATACCTCGAATTGCGTGAAACACGCAAAACGAGGCATTTTTCGATCATTGTTTGTCAATTTTGACCTCAAATTAGATTCAAAGGACCAAAATGCCCGTAATCGAAGTTTTTTTTAAAACCGTGAGATTTAACGGTTATCTTAACGAAATGTGGTTAAAAAAAACAATTTTTAGAATTTTATTCGGTGGTAAAATAAAACTTTTAAAACTTTTGATGGTAAAAAAACATTGTCTTGATTTTTTTTGGTAGCAAAAGTCAAAAATCCTTTAAAAATTGACAAATGTAATTTTGAAGGTTACACAACGTTATGGTAATTATTTTGTTGATATATAATTCAGTTAGTTAGGAAAAAATACCATCCGTCAAAAAAACGAAGGAAAGAATACTATAGCAATGTATGAAAACGTCACTATGTGTTGGATAGGATATACATTTAATTAATTAACAATCTATTATGCTTATATAAAGTATCAATTTGTTCAAAAAAAAAATTATAAAGTATCAATTTATCAGGATCTACTAATTGATATCAACAAAAATATCATGATCTCCAATATATAAAGGAAACAATTTGATATCAACAAAACAAAAGGTTTTGTGTGAGACTGACTCACGTGAGATCGGGCTCAATAATAAAAGTCCAACAAAAAGGCACGGGCTAACTAAACCCGATTGCGAGGCCCGCAACACCAAATACATGACAGTAATATTCTAATATCTGACAATAATATTCTTATACATGACACTAATATTTTAATATCTGACAATAATATTCTAATACATGACAGTAATATTCTAATACATGACAATAATATTCTTATACATGACACTAATATTTTAATATCTGACAATAATATTCTATTATATGACAGTAATATTCTTATACATGACACTAATATTTTAGTATCTGAAAATAATATTCTAATGCATGACACTGATATTCTTATTAGGGCTGTACACAGTTTGGTCTGGACCGTAAAAAAACCAGACCAAACCATAATTTAGCGGTTTGGTTTGGTTTACGGTTTGGTCTCGATTTTTTTGTAAATATGGTTTATGGTTTGGTTTGGTTTTGCAAAAATTATAAACCAAACCAAACCGTATTATAAAATTTATATAATTTTTAAATAAAAAAATTACTTATTATATACTAAAGAAAATTAAAGAATAAATAAAAAAAACCATGACAAATAAATAAAAACTATATGGTCAATACTATATAATAATTAATGACTATAATGTAATACTCCGTATGAATATTTTTTATTGTTATGTATTATTTTTATTATGTATTAGCACTTGATTAGTTTATTGTTATTTTTACTGTAACTTTATAGTAATCCATATGAATATCTTTTATTGTTATGTATTATTTTTATTATGTATTAGCACTTGATTAGTTGATTGTTATTTTTATTGTAACTTTGTAGCACAATTTAATCCGTTTGGGCTACTCATTTAAACTTTATTATAAATTAATAAAATATTATTTGATAATATTTGAGGAAAAAATATCATCGCATCATAAACCGCAAACCAAACCACACCAAACCGTATTATTATGGTTTGGTTTGGTTTCAATACTAATATGGTTTGGTTTGGTTTGAAAATTTAACCAAACCGCATTTTGCGGTTTGGTTTGGTTTGACTCAAACCGCACCAAACCAAACCACGTTCACCCCTAATTCTTATACCTGACAATAATATTCTAATTCCTGAATAAAATGGTCTTAAAACTTATAAAAATAATCTTATTCCTGACTAAAATTTTCTAATTCCTGACGAATATTAATCTACTACCAGACAAATATTCTAATATCAAACATTAAAAATTTAATATCTGACATTAAAAGTTTAATATCAAACATCACTAGGCGAAAATATGAATTGGCCACCGGTTCAAAACCCCCCAATGCCACCAGTTTTGAACCGATGGTCATTTGGGGGGTGGCAATACTCCGAAGCAAAGGCCACCGGTTCAAAACCGGTGGCAAAAATAAGTATTGCCACCGGTTAACCGGTGGCAATAAGAGGCACCAAATTTTTTTAAAAAAAAATTATTCATTACTTTTGCCACCGGTTAACTGGTGCCAAAAGTGCCCAAAAAAACAAAAAAAAAAATATTTTTTTTTCTTTTAACACTTAAAAATTTGGCATACAACGATATTAAAAACACAATGAAATGATATTAATAATCACATACATTCCTTAACAGTATAGAACAAAAAAAAAATCTGGTAATAATCACAAACATCCTTAAAATGTATTAATTTATAATACATTTTAATATCAAATAAATAACTATTAAAGTAATTTACAATTTACAAAAAAAAAACACTACAACTTCGAATTAAAACACCAAAATCAACATCTTGAATCCTTTTGCCATGTGAAAGTAAACCTGCATCAGATTTGAACACCAAAATTAATAAAATCCCAAAGTAAATTAATATTCTGAAACCCAAAAATATTATAGAACAAAAAAAAATCTGGTAATATAGAACCAAAAAAAAAAGCATGTTTCTTAACAGTCTTATTTAATTCTTAAAACTCAAAAAAAAAAAAAAAAAAAAAAAAAAAAAAAAAAAACGAATTCCTCCAAAAAATATAAAAATTCCGAAAAATCAAAACAATAAAAACAGTTGCCTCAAAAAAAAAACAATAAAAACAGTATAAACCGAAATACATAATTAATTTTGATATTTGTTAAAAAAATAATAATTAATTTTGATAATTAATTCTCAAAACTCAAAAAACAGAAGAAAAAAAAAACCAAATTAGATCTACAAGACATGCAACATTTTCGAGTTACAGATCTAAATTGGAACAACCCACCACAACCACCAGCAACCAGATTAAACCACAGCCACCAACAACCAAATTAAACCACAACCATTTCAAAATTACAGATTTTAAATTGAATAATTGAACTAAAGCATAAAGTTAAAGATCCCAAAAACACCAACCTCAAATTTTTGATTAACGAGGAAGCTTGCGAGGAAGGACGACCGACTGACGACAACCGAACAACGACGACGGAGGACGACCGACCGCAAAATTGTTGATGATGTCAAACTTGGTGGTAGTGTGGCGGCGGTAGTGGTGGGCGAGAGAAGGGAGCTCAAAGAGAGAGACGAAAGAAGAGGAGATCGAAGAGAGAGACGAGAGTGGAGGAGAGAGGAGATCGAATAGAGAGACGAAAAAAGAGGGGACGAGAAGGAAACGAGAGTGAAGGAGAGATCAGAGGAGATCGAAATGAAGGAGGAGGCATAAGGAAGAGGAGAGAGAAGGGAGTGGAGAGAGAAGGGAGACAGATCGAAATGAAGGAGGAAGCATAAGGAAGAGGAGTGAGAAGGGAGTGGAGAGAGGGGAGAGAAAAGGAGGCTAGGGTTTAATTTATAAGTGGAGCGGTTTTTTTTTTTATTAATTAAATTGGATATTGCCACCGGTTCAAAACCGGTGGCCTTATTATTATTGCCACGAGTTTGGTTTGAACCGGTGGCACTACCGGTTTGCCTCATCCCATCCATTATTATTGCCACGGGTTTGGGTTGAATCGGTGGCCAATTAGCGGTGTCTTTTTCAATTTTTCTACTAGTGCATTAAAAGTAATATCTGACATCAAAATCAATATCTAAATTTTAAATTTTAATATCAGAAATTAAAAATCCATATTCTTCTCGCCTCTCCATTTCCATTGTTTACCACTTTCTTTCTCCTCCACTGTCATCGCGGTGTTTAACAACGAATTAAACCCCCAATAAGTGCCAATCCCATTGCACCCACCTTTCAGAAGATGCAATTCAGAACAAGCATTAGAGGCAATCTAATCGCAGTCCAAAATCGTACATACCCATAAATAATCGACGAAACCAGGGTATTAGAAATGATTGCCAAAACCTAGAATGATTGCAAAAACTTGAGCCACTGAAACAAGTAGAAGATTACAATGGAGTGGTTGAGAAGGTGGTACGCCGGGAGTTTGCGGCGGCGGAGGAGCGAGAAAAAGGTGCGAAACAAGCCGAGGAAATGCGAGAGGTAGAAAACGTGCCATTGATGAGAACTGAGAAGGTTTGGCGTTTTTGGCTGGACCCTTGAACGGACTCACGGTGAGTCCGTTCTACACAAAAGTTTTACTCAACCAAAATATCATGATCTCTAATATATAAAGGAAACAATGCTTTTTCTGTGTGGCTAACCACATTACCACATTATGTAGCTAGAGTTACTTATAGGGTTAACTAGGTTAGATACCGTACAATGCACGGATTTAATAATATTTTATTGTGAATTATTACAATCTTTGAAAAGTTATACAATATTTAATTTACACAAAAGCGAAAGTTATACAATAATTTTATTAGTTAACAAACTTTTATCGACACATGGTTTGGGCATTAATAATAAACTAGTTTTAATCCCGTACAACGCACAATTTTTACTAATGTTAATTCAACAATAATAACTTACCAAAAACAATATATCAAAATATTATATTTAAGTATATTTGGAAATATAATTTTCAAAATGGGATGGCAATATTTTAAGTTACAAATAAATTGATAAAGATGAAGCAAAAAAGGAAATAATTAAACGGAGGGAAAATTTTCAACCTAGAGATGACATATGTCTCTCTAGGTTTGCTTTTAGTATAAAGTTACTGATTACCTTATATAAAAGGTATAAAAGATATATATATATATATATATATATATATATATATATATATATATATATATATATATATATATATATATATATATATATGAAAAATATGGAATATACATGTTAAATAAATATAGAAAAAATATCTTCGTTGATATAGTAGAAGATTGTTTAAGAAGATTTGACAAAAAATAAATTAAAAAAATAAAAAGGAAAAAACATTTTGGAGGGAAAATACAACACCGGGAATTGACACGTGTCATTCCTGGTGTCTGTATTAGTATTATGTTATTGATTGATTATTATTCAAGGGTTATTCAGTCAGTCAAGGGTTTGTTACTTATTCTGGGGTACTTAGTCGATTAACGTGTTTTAACCGGGGGTAACTTAATAAGGGGCCACAAGCTTAGTCGATCAAGTTCTACTTGTTCTATATTTACTCAGTTGATATGATTAGCGTGTTTATGTAAGAGTAACACCTGACCAACCAAGTACCCTTTGGATAAGTAACCTCAATAAGTAACCTCTTACTAAATTAAATGAGTAACCCATAAATATGTAACCCCTGACCAAATGAGTAACCCCTAAATAAGTAACCCTTGACCAAACAAGTACCTCCTAAATAAGTAGTCCCTGAACAAACGAGTAGCTCTTAAATAAGTAGCCCCAGACCAAATGAGTAACCCCTAAATAAATAATTCCTGACAAAACGAGTAACCCTTAATAAGTAACTGATAAACGGGTCTGGGCCACACCCGTCACAATTGTCCACTTTATACGACCAAGGAGGTTCTACCTCAAAACCATATAACAATGAGGGAAATATGTAGCCCCTTAGCCTTATAAAGTGGACACAACTTTCTTGTTTCTTCATTGTGGGGATACACTTTCCAACACTTTACACTCTATCAATGTGCAGTGGGACAACACTTTCACTCACATATGGGTTTCTCATGAGTTCAACATTCCCCCTCACATATGAGTTGTCCATAATATTGGCCCAGATCTTAATACAACCCAACATGGTCTCTAATACCATAATAAATTAGTCTAGGCCACACCAGCAGAACTGTCCACTTTATATGACCAAGGAGGTTCCACCTTAATTAAAACCATATGGCAATGAGGGGAGTAGCCCCTTAGCCTTATAAAGTGGACATAACTTTCTTGTTTCTTCATTGTGAGGATACACTTCCCAACACTTTATACTCTTCTAATATGGGAGAACACTTTCACTCGCATGTGGGTTTCAATATAAGATCATTTTATATACTCTAATAATTTAGAGTGTATTCTATGCACCTGATTTTCACTTATTTGAACCTAAATTAACTAAACTAATCTGAACTTATTAAAACTTATTTAAATTGTAAGTTTTACTTTGTTTACCCTTATATTAAATTTGTGTTTCCCTAAATATAGGCGTCGTTCGACGTAAAGCATGTGTGAATATGCTTGGCACTCATAGAAAGTGGGAATTGACGTTATGATCAGGGACAAGGAAAGTAGGGAGCCGCCAAAAATTTTTTAAGGAACTTGTAAATCGTTCACGGATCATTTTAAGCAACCACGAATAAGGGACAACGAAGGCAACAACGATTGATGACCCCTGAAAGTTACACCCCATTCGTAATCCATGAGATTACTAACTTCATATGGTTCGGAACCACGAAAGGAGGATCATGGATGATGGTACGAAGTGAGTCAAGGAGTCGCATTCGCCCGTATTGGCCTCTACTCGATTCTTATTGTGAAAAGTATTTCCGGCGATCTCAAAGGCATACAAACAAATATTCAATTCGCTCCAAACTACTATTATGTTAAATTGGTTGAATGCAACATATAATTCTATAATATTGTGATCACTTGATTTAACAACAAGATTAAAAAGGAACCTAAACCGGTTATCCAAATTATCTTATTAAGCGTGATTTTCAATTACATATTTCCTTTAACATGCAATATGGTGATCAAAATAACAATAAATAAAAATTAACATTAATATTAAAAGCAATTTCACAATAAATCATTAGTCAAATCAAATTATAATAAACATAATCATGATAGCAACAAGAATAAAGTAAGAGTAATTAAGTGATTAATTACTCACTTTCCGCGTGTCCTTGAATTGCTACATCATGAATAAATTGTTAGTAACTTCAATGAAATTATAAATCAAATTGAAATAAAATTAAATGAAATAAAAAGTAGAATTGATTTGGTCCGAACCGGACCCTCAGTTAATTCTACCTTTCTCGCCTTAGTTTAAGGATGGAACCTCAGGTCAAGTATGGACTCCTTAGAGTGCTTAAGGGAAGTATTATGGAAGAATATGGTGGCTAGTATTTAGGCTAAAGCATAAGGGAGAGAAAAGAAAATGATTTTTGGTGTATAGGAGAGTAAGAGATAATGATTTGATGTAGGGAGAGAGAGAATGATTTTTGGTGCAGGGAGAAAGAGATTGATTTTTGGTGCCCTTAAACTGCAAAAATCAGGTCTGTATTTAACTATTTAAAGAGAGAACGAATAGGGGGATGCATGGAACCCTAGAAGAGAAAACAACCGCAAAAAAACCCTAATTTGGGAACCATGTCACATGGTCAGGTACACCGTGACACGGTCAAGTGCACGTGTCGTGATAAAACAAACGCGTTCAGATTTAAAGGTGCGTGCGAAAAACGCGGAAAAAACACAAAAAAGCTCCGCGACACAGGTTGCCGTGTCGTGATATAAATTTCCGTGACACGTCAGATTTTTCCGCGACACGGCATTTTAATTGTTGCACAATAATTCCAGTTTTTTACGCATTTTTAAAACTATGATAAGTTTTGATCCGTAATTCGGAATAAAGCATATAACATATCATTGCAAAGCTTATCAAGTCTACTTTTTAACACAATTAGAATCAGATTAAAATCATTTGTATTTTAAGATATGGCCGTTTTAGTAGAAGGGTGTTGGTTTTTGGCTGAGTTTAGTGTTTTGCTCATATATATCTTCTTCATTTTAAATTGGAATTGGGCTTATGATATACCGTTGGATAGCTTATTGAAAAGCCTATCCAACCAAATAATTATTGGATCAAAATTATTGGGGGGACCTTTCCCGTACTGAAGACAAGCTCGGGGCTACAAAATCAGATTCTCTGGGTTTTGTGATGTGGAAACGAAAAGAGGATAATAAGCTATAGTTTGGGAAAAAGGGCTATGAATTAGGTTGGTTTACCAAATATATTGAATGGAAATATGGATTTAAGCACTCCAAAGATTAAATGCTCAACTCGACCAATAATGGTGGTGAAAGGTTGTTTATCATCGGGTTTGGTTTTGGTGAGACATTTTTAGGTGTCTACACTAAACTAAACTTATCCAAACTTAATTATTTAAATTAATTAGACCTATAATACTCCCTCCATTTTTTTGTAAGCCAAAGATGGGATTGCACAAAGTTTTAGGATGGAGGTTTAATAAAATAAAATGTTACCGGGGCTAGATAAGGTTAGTATTTTATTGAAAATAACACTAGTAGAAAAACATAAATGAGCACCGAGTAATTAACACCGGTTTTTAAAAACCATTGCAAAAAAAAAATATACAAGGCAAGAGTTAATTAAAGAGTAATTGCACCGGTTCAAACCTGACCGGTGCGAACTTGAGTTAATCATACCGGTTTGAACCGTTGCTAATGTAAAAAATAAAACCCCGCCCCTCTTATCTCTCCCTCTTTCCCCTCTTCTCTCTTTCTCTTTTCTTCTCGTTCTCTCTCTCTTATCTCTTCGTTGTACAACATCGATTAACCAGTAGACTGGTGAACTCTGCTATTTTATATGGTAGTGGTGTGGGGCTGGGTGCGTGGCTAGGGACGATTGTGGGAGGGTCTTGGCTGTTATGACTCGTCTGGTGGAGGGTGATTTTTCTGTTGTGTTGGCTGAAGCTATGGGGATGGTGCTTGAGTCTAATTTTGGGTATCGCAGCGTGGAGCTTGAGCTTGAGTAGTTATTTTATTGAAGATAGGAAGGAAGCGCGAACAGAAGGGGAGATGTGTAGAAGAATTAAACCCATAAACATGACCTATGGGTCATACTAAGGAAACATTGCAAGAAAATTAAAATTGACAAAAATGTACATGTACTTTAATTAGTCAAGCTAAACACCTTCTCATTCAATGTATATGCCTGTGCTTAAATCAAAATTTAATCGACTACATAGTATAGACAACGAAAATATATATATTTTATGTAAATATTCAATCGTTTGTACCTGCAAGCATCAGCCACCGGTTATTGTTTATTTACCATATTGAATCGAAAGTTGCTAATGCAATCAACTATCATAGTCATTGAATAAATTAAAGACAAAGCTTACATGACCAAAGAATAGTTCAAGCTTGTACCACCAGTGCACCAGGCTATCAGCAACATCATCATCGTCCAAAGCAAATCAAGCATTTTCAAAGTTGATAATTACAACTCAAATCATCATTATCATCCTAAATGACATAAAAATTTCATTCTATGCTCCTATACAATTAAACTAGAAATATCGAGCTCGTTCCAATATTTTCAGTATGAATTGGTAACCTAAATTTTCTCTCTTTCTAACCAAATTACTTTCTATAACTTCAATACAACATCAATCAAGATCATTGAACTGCAGAAACATCAAACAATAAATCATCAAACAACAAAACTAGCATTCTTTGTCCTGCTATTAAGCCCAAAAATTGGCACCCAATCTATTGCCAGAAAATGAAATAAAATTAATCATATCATATACTAGATTGCTTAATCACATACTTTTATTTCAATAATCTAGCATTCCATTGAAGAAAACTAGAAACTAAGCCACTTAATATCATCATTCATATATTCTAAATTCACTCAAAGAATGTAGGAAAATTTGTCAGGAAAAACCTTTTAAAGGGATCTTTTTGTCCAAAAAAACCTTTTAAAATTTTTTTGGCCAAAGAAAACCTTTTAAAATTTTTTTTTTGTTCAAGCCAAAACCCACTTTCCGACGTTGACCACGTGTTTTACAACCTATTCTCCTAATTACACTCCACTTTGCCTAATTTCACACCATTTTCCCTCCAATTAAACACTCTCTCTCCCACTCTCTTGTCCCGACTCCAAATTTGCATGCAATGAATTTTCTCCCAGGATTATCATGGGTCCATGAAGTCCTCTTCGCAACAGGAAAACCACAGCCACACCTCGTAACACCTCCTCGACCCATAGTCGCTGCATAATTGAGAAAAATTAAAAAGGGGAAAAAAAAAACCCTAATACTCAATCAAGAATCGAAAAAGTCAGAGTTACACAAATTAATCACTTACCAGTTGTCGAAAATTGGTGATAAAGCCTTCTACTGCTTCGATTTTGTTGCACTCCAACAATGGCGTGAGAATTTGAGAACACAGAGGAAAGAAGGAGATGAAATAGAATACAGAGAGTAGGAGAGAGAGTGTTTAATTGGAGGGAAAAGGGTGTGAAATTAGGCAAAGTGGGGTGTAATTAAGAAAAAAGGGGTCATGTGTGTCGCACATGAAGTAAAACACGTGGTCAATGCCGGAGAATAGTGAGTCAACGTCGGAAAGTGAGTTTTGGCTGTCTTGAACAAAAAAAAAATTAAAAAGGTTTTCTTTGGCCAAAAAAATTTTAAAAGGTTTTTTTGGACAAAAAAGTCCCTTTAAAAAGGTTTTTCCTGACAAATTTTCCAAGAATGTATAAGTAGTATTGTTATTGTTATCAAAAAGAATAACCAACAACAGTTCCAACAACAATAACCATAACAATAGAGAGAGATTAATCAAGAAAGAAGAAAGGGAAATAATGAGAATTGAGCTTTAAATTCTATAAGTTTTATGTTTGGTTCAACAAGGGAATGAAAATAAACTTCGCCAGTCATAACTAAAATTCAAAGTTTCTGCTTCGGAAAAAAAAAAAAAGTTCAAAGTTTCACCATCTTCAACCCCAGCACCACCATTGGGCATCGGGAGTTCAGGGCCCAGACATGGCCAAGCATGGAGAGAGAAGCTACAGCATACAGGTGATAATCAGCTGCCACCATTGATCTTACTCACCACCTCTCAGAATTGTTAAGTTGCAGAGTAAGTTCAGGAATTTCAACATCTTACAATTCGGCAAGCTGTTCACATGCTTCCAAAACAGATAAGAGTCAATAATTTAAATTTATGGATCAGGAAGTTAACATATAATTTCAAGATTGACACAGCAAAAAAAAACACTTCAGACCTCAGTACTAGTTGCTCGAAAGCAACCGTGCAAAAAGTAGTCATTTAGCAAGATTTCTACCTCTTGCTACACAAAATATATGATGCTATGATAATAAACTGGCTATGGTTCACCTGTGTTGTGTTTTTAACATCATCTCCTTCACCATTAATTATGATAGATAAAGCAATTTACTAATAATATACTTCCACAATATACAAACTCTGTCAATGTTTAGGAATAATGGAGCATATAACATCAGAAAGCAAGCATACCATACAATAGTAGTAAAGCATGACCAAATTTGACAGCTATTTGGAAACAACCATATCAGTAATACTACACAGTCAATAAAAATAAAAAAAGACAACCTCTTGCTGAGATTTACACAGGACATGTAGAAATAAAATACCTACATAATAATGCACTCACTTTGATTATTTTAAGTTGTGATGTTAGCAACATTGTCTTCATCATTAAGAGTTGTGTGCAGTCCCAAAGGGTGAGATGAGACTTTCAACATGCTGGTGTACTGCGAACACAGACCCATCAAAATCGATGCCATGGAAAGGTTCAATATCTTCTACAGCCGGGTCAATTAACTTGAACTGTTGTGCATGTCTAACTAAACACTTGCCACTTGGGGAGAAATTCATCCACAAGGGATATAGTACACTACTGCAAGGGACTGAGAACAATTTCTCAAGGAAAATACCATCACTCTTTTGCTTCAATATCCAAACCTCGCGAGGCTGACCAATCTTACAGCGATATAGTGCTAGGCACCCATTAATCACAGAAGACATAATAACAAGATCACCACTTCCCAGTAATGGTATTTTTGTTATTTGTTCATCAACAAAATTACAACAGATAATACTCTTTGTGCGTCCAGCATTCCCCCGTTTTCCAATGGTCCAGTACAGAGTATCATTAATTAAAACCCTGTCCATTTTAAAGGGATCAAAGGCTTCACATCCATTATCACATGATAAAACAGAGCATTTCCACACTCCAGCTTTCAGCGAGAAAACCCAAAGATGGATGCTTTTTGAAAATACAGCACATGATGGGATAACAGCAACTATCATATAATCATCGATGGCGGATACATATCCGAAACCACCTTTACTCATCAAACCAACAATAGGGGACAAAATATTGTGATATAGATGAGTCGCAGGGTTCCACAAACAGAAAAAAAATCCACAATCGCTTTGACAATACAAACATACCAAGCCATTACAACAACCAACAACAATCACTAGATGTGGCATACGATGGGTTACTTGAGCATCTAAATGAACTAATTCTTTCAAATTGTTGGATTCATCGTAAGATAACGAGTAAAAATTAAGCCCAAAACCTAGCATACCATCAGTTATCAGAAATTGAGGAGCAGAAAATGATAAATCAAGGTGAGATTTAGCAAATTTGGGAGTAGAAATAAGATAATACCAATTCTTGCAAACAGATTTGAATCGAATTAGGGATTTTACCGGAAGCCTGGGTAGAATTTGCACAAAAATTAGGTCATCTGGAATGGTTAAGGTTATGGGAGCCTTCATTCTTTCCTTAAAGATTTGAATTTCATTCATATTTGAATGAAGTGGGAAATTCTGTGTATGCCCCCTTTAATCTATACTTCCTAACACTGGAAATGGTGGGTGTGGACTGGTGGCCAACAGTAACACTTCATGAATTTGAGGGCTGACATTAGAGCTCACAATCTATCTATCTATCTTTATACTAGGATATAAACAAGCAAGTCGACGTAAGCTTAATATGTGTCACATTCTGATTTGCTTGTCTTGTATGGAAAAAAATACTTTAAAATATTACTGAAAATTGAATATTCGACGGTATTAGTTTGTTTGCTACTTTCAGCTTATAAAGAAGATTTATTATGATTCTAATAAATAGAGCAATTATGAATGAGATCATTTTGTAAGCTAATACTTCCTCCGTTTCAAAATAAATTTCCTAGTCTGACTTTTGCACTATTCACATACACCACTTTGACCAATGTTTGTACCTTTTACATCTTATTAAACATAGTTAAGTGTGTAGTTGTTAGAATCGACTCAATGTAAATTTTCTTAATAATATTTTATAAACCATTTATACTTATTGATCTAAAATATATTATTAGTCAAAGACATGTGTCAGTCAAATTGGGGCATTAATTATTATATGTAAATTGTGAAACATATCATCGATAAAATATATATATAATGACTAAATTACTAAAAAGTAAAAGGAAAAATACAGTTTAATCATCCAAACTATTGCCGATTTACTTCTAAAAATCCCAACTAAGGTTTATTTTTTAATAATCCTAACTATGCCCTGAGTTTGCCTCCAATAGATAAATAGTTTGGATTTAATGAGTTTGCCTCCAAAATATATATATATATATATATATATATATATATATATATATATATATATATATAAACCTAACAGCCACCAAAATGGCCAGCCGTCTCGCCTAACCCCCGAAAATGGCCGGCCGACCACTCCCAACCCCAAAAACTACCATATCCGGCGCACTCTCACCCCCAAACCACCATATCCAACGCACTCTCACCCCCAAACCACCCATCCTCCCTCAAAATCAACCTTCCCCCACCGGCAAAAACGACCCTCCTCCTTTCCCCAACCCCCAAATTGGGCTCTCCGGGCAGTTTTGAGGGTATGGGAAGGGAGGAGGAGCGGCTTTTTTTTTTTTTTGGTTTTCCGGCAAAGGGGGAGGGAAGGGGGGGGCAGTAGTTTAGAGGGTTCTCGTCAACTCTAACTTTTGGGGGTTGGGAGGGCTGCCGGCCATTATCGAAGGGTAAGGGAGGTAGCCGGCCGGTGGCAAGTTGGATGTGGTTTCACAGTTGGGTATGTGGGTTGGGTGACTGATCGATTTTTTATTTTTTTCCTTTTTTTTTTTTAATATGTGCTGACATGTGGCGTTTAAAAAACAAAAAAAAAAAAAATCACCCTTACAATAGGTAACCGATTTTGGGACTATTAGAGACAAACTAAGGGCATAGCCAGGATTATTAAAAAATAAACCTTAGTTGGGATTATTAGAAGTAAATCGGCAATAGTTGTGATTATTAAAGTATATTTTTCCATAGTAAAAAGTGTTCTACTATTTGGAATATTTTGCTCATAATTTTTTTTACGTTAGGCAATTAAGTATTCAAATATAACCTCCCTAATATTAAAGAGGAGGTGAAAGAGTGGTATCTGATCAAACAATCATGAGCCTAGTCTAAGTACTTCCTCCACCCCTTTTTATAGTTCCCATTTTGTCAATGTAACATTTTGAATTTTTGACTATAAATATCGTTACTTGCTTATTATTAAAACATATAACAATTGAATATTAATAATCTATTCATCGAGACAAATCAAATAAGACCCAACATGACTATGTTATATCTTACTTCCTCCGTTTTCTTTTACTTGCAACACAGCCTTGTGCCACATGTTTTGAGGTCGGGTTTATGTAATGTAAACGGACAAATTTTTCATTATGATTTTTACAAATGATACTTAACCCTATTCTAATTTTCGTGTAAAAATTATATTGATAAAATCGCTCGTTTACCCTCACTAATCATCTCCTAAAACTGCGTGCTTAAAAGGTGTGTTGCAAGTAAAAGAAAACGGAGGAAGTATATATTAAGAGTAATTTAGAAAATTCTCTCGCATTATGAATAGTGTCAAAATTCCAAATGGAAACTATAAAAAGGAGAAGAGGGAGTATTATCTAGCTCAACTTAAACCTGAATGTGTTATGGTAAGTAGGATTATAGTTACTCAAGTTCATCCTAAATATGAATACTGAATAAATTATGGTAAGTAGGGTCATAGTTCCACGAGATCAAACGATCTTATATTTTTATGGTCAATAAGCCTAAATCTTTGCTTAGAAAATTCAATCATCGACGAGGACTTATAAGGAGGTGTCCAAACTCTAGCCCTCTTTTGCAACCCTTGATAGAGAATTAACCTTAGAGAATTAACCTCAACAAGATAGGATGTTACTAGCTAGGTAGTCTCCAAATTTTAGGAATAATTATCCCTTATCCTACATACACAAGGTTAAACAACTAACTACTGCCATGAATACCTCTTTCGAGGCTCTCCAATTCTAGGAATAGTTAGTTTGACCATCAAAGCAAAAGCAAAATATAAAAATAAATAAATAATGTCAAGATAGCACAACTCCAATATACCAAATCATATAGCCAAGCATTATGCAACAGGGGTGAAAACTGAAAATGGCTAAATCAGGACCTTCTAAGGGTCACACATCCCCTAAATCAAACCCAACCCCTATATCGAAGAACCTACTCAATCATATTAGAAGAAACAAGTAAACTAAGCTAAAAAAAAAAACCATAAACTATTTGCCTATTTGGGTAAAAATCCTTAAAACTTTTTCTGTCAATCAAAAAAAAAATAAAAAAATAAAAAAATAAAACCTTTAAACTAAAAGATAAACATGAACAACACTACCATATGGTGTAAAGAACTTCAAACTAAAGATAAACAACAAGAACAATTATCATCAAAGATTAAAGGATAGAAACTTGTACTAACGAACTCCTTGAAAAGCTCAAGAAGAAATGAACAGCAAGCTTCCAAAGCACTGGAATTCAAAGTTACAACTACAAAGATTAAATGTCGAAAGATTAGTCTAAGAAAGAATTAAAAAGTTAGAATATCAGAAAACTATTATCAAAATCTACAGAATTCAGAAAATGCAAATAAACGTACTCAAAAACAAGAATGGCTTATCATAAACCCACAAAGAAGAAAGACAGAAGGGTCAAACACAAAAAATAAAAAGGAAAGAGCAACAAAAGAAACAGAGAGATGTAATTATTAGGTGAGCAGAGAGGTTAGCAAACTCACTTTTATCTCAATTGCAGCTCTTGCAGGTTTGGGAGGCAGGGGCTCAACTCCATGAATCATTTTATCTAAAATGTCAAAAATAGGATTAATGTATTTAGGCTCTGCCGATATTTAAAGACAAAAAAATCTAAAAAGCTCAAAGAAAAATGTTCTCTTATTGATAAAAGTAACCTATGTGATATAAACAGGACTGTCTTTCGGGTTGCATAGCACCACAAGTATATATTAAATCACCACTTCCAAAGTCCATACTTTATGATTATGCAGAGCAATTAGCTGGCTTCTAATGTGGAGTTGTGGACTACCTAGCTGACCCAGGGCACATTACAGACTGCTTTGGCAGCACTTGATGATTCTGCTTAGACATGGGATGGTGCTACCGAATGGCATAGATGAGCTTCTTTTGTGACCTCAACAAGAATGTTTCACGGCTCCCACTGATCTACTATTTCTTCTTGTCAATTGCAATTTTCTTATGTACATTATTAATCAGTGGATGCTTCCTTTTTTGACAATAGACTTTCAGTAATCCAGTATATATCATAGAACTGCTTGATAGTCTTAAGCCTTTTTAGTTCCATCATACTTTTTTTCATTGTCCTCAATTTGGTTTCACAAAAAACAGTGCATTCCACAAATAAATTACACTTGTTGATTTGAAATAAAACTGACCTTCAAATTTTAAAGCAATTCCTTTACTAAAGAATCCTCATGATATAACTATTTATTTAAAATTTATACTGCTTGCCCTCTTTGATTAGGTGTTAAAACTCAAAAGCAAATTACGTGAGCTTGCCAAATGGGTTGATAATGATAGCTAATTCAACCATCAAATTCATAATGAACTAAAAATTATTGAATGACATATACTATGTAGTTCTTTCTATTACAAGTCTTAAGCAGTAACAAAGTCTTACTACTGACATCAAGCAGCAAAAACATCACAACAATAGTATATGTTTGCAGTATAACAATTAGATGTACTTGCAAAGAAAACGTGTGCTGAAATATTAGATAACCTAAGCAAAAACAAATCCATATAGTTTTTAAGTTGATTGCCATTTGCTAGGATAAAAAAGCATACAATATAATCCATATAGAGCACAGGAACAACCAAAAACAAACAATCTGCTAAAGAGTGAAGGAACTATAATCTAAAGGAAGACAAGTATTTTGCATGACAAACGAGCAATAAAATGCCAGATAAAGAGGAAAAAAACAAAAAGGGACATTGTGAGATTGTTAGATGTGGCACAAAATGCACGTAGTACAAGATCTCTCTTTTAGTCTGGTTCACACCATGATCTTCATTAATACCAAATTTGCATTGCTTGAAAAGATAAGACGAGAGTATGAGTCTGAACTTAAGGCTATATGCATCCTATGGATGTGTAAAATTTTCTTGGCAGATTACCAAATACAGACCTATATTTTGTACTCCCTCTATCCCTAAATGCTTGCCCCAATTTCTTTTTTAGTTTGCTCCACATCATAAATGGTTATATGAGACATCTACTTTAATCTCACACCAACTACATTTGGCTCTACCACATTTCCCTCTCATCCAACTAAAAATTAATCAAGTAACATCACCCCAATGGGGCAAAATATAAGGGATGGCGGAAGTATTAAGCACTTCCCAATCATAAAGAAAGCAACAGGATTGCAAGTAAAATAATTGATTAGCAAACTAAGTAACACTAAATTTGATAGACTTAATGAGAACCATTTCTCCCAAGATTCTCAACCACCTTTTGTCTCAATATCCAAAGATTTGAAGCTTGACTTGGCCTATGGCAACTATATGACAAGCACCCATCAACCACAAAAAAAAACCTACGGAAACATACACACTTTAACTTCTTCGCCACCACTAAATCATATCAAACAATGCATTATACTCATCCAGCCATTAACCGACATCAAACAACGAAAAAAAAACCCGAACCACCTAGTTTCCACCTCAAATTTAATATCACACTTGATGAACATAATCTCTTTCTATATCCCCACTCTCAACAATCAAATCCAAATGTAAGATCATCACTACCGTAACTAAGGCATGCAGCATGTATATCTAATAATCATCAATCAGGAATACTTATTTGACAATATTCACTGATTTCTGAACAACCATCCAAAATTTATAAGCAAAACAAACCAATACAGTAACCTAATCAAATAAAATTTCCTGAAATAAGCCATTTCAATGTCAAATCACATAACATCTGTTATCAATCAAATTGTTGGGACAACGGGGATAAAAAGGAATGAAATTGGAGGTGAAATTAAGCAAAATCAAGAGTATTAATATAAAATAGCACTGATTTTAGCAACTATGTTTGAATCTAATTAGGGATTTTACCTGAAAATTTTGGGGTTGTAGGAGAATTAAGATTAGGGTTTGCGGCAGAATATTCTCAGTCGTCATCTTCTTCGTTAGCAATGGAAGAATATTGGTAGAATGATACTCCAAGTCTCCAAGTTTCACTGGGATTTTTTCTTTTTTTTTTTTTTCCAATGAACTTCTTAATACGAGTAATAAAGAGTGAGTTGTTATTTGTCGCTCCCATTTTACCGGGTAACGCTCCCTTTTTTTCTTGAACTTCCAATTTTACCCCTAATATATAAATACGGGTTTTTTCCTTCCCGACCAACATTTCTCACTTCTTTACTTCTCTCTCTAACTCTCTTACTCTCCAACTCTCTTACTCTCTAACTCTCTAAAATATTTTTTTGTTTCAAAAAAAAAAAATTCCAAAATTGTTCTTAATTTTTTAAAAAAACAACAATCATCATAAACACAAAAGAAAATGGGTGATTCGAGGCGGATTAGGCTGAGATTCGGAGGGAGGACCCTCGGCGGCGGCGGTGGCAGTGGCATCGGTGGCGGCGACGGTGACGAGGTAATTTTTTTTTTTATTTTCGGATCCAGGAACTTCCGCCCAAAATTTCCGGAAGTTCCATGGAGGATCCGCCTGGAATTTCCGGATCCTCCATGGAACATCCGGAAATTCTGGGCGGAAGTACTAAATTTACATATTAAAAAATAGAATTTTAGTATTACCTGGTTCTTGGTCACCACCACGTTGAGTGTGTTGACGGTTCACATGCTCGAAATAGCTACGATCACGCCTGGTGTTATTTCTTCTCGGTCGACCTCGAGGGTTAACGTTGATATGTGGTTCTTCAAGGTGTGAATGATCTGGATGTAGCTCCTCCTCAATGATTCGCGTAACATTTCGACGTATGGCCGGGTCACTTTCCATGACTTCGTCGATCAGGGACCGAAAATGTGCAGCCTCCTCCGTCGAATCATTTACCACTTCAGGAATGTTAACACCATCACCGAAAAGAACCAGTGTCTTCCAGAAAGAATGAATTTGGCTGCTATACAATCCCGTCTGTGCAACTATCGATTCATGTATCTGGCAAGCACATGGAAGACCATGGGTCAGACGCATAGCACATCCACACCGTTCATGGACCTGGTAACTCAAATCCCGCATTCTTTTCATCTCATTATCCAGAACTTTCAAGCAATGTTGAGACACTTTGCCATTTATACGTGACAGTGGCAACTGTTTGTACATCTGACCAATTTTAGACCTTGATGCCTCCAAGTCATTACGAATTTGTATGATGCGATTACCGATATGACAATGGACTCGGGCCCATACGGTATCCAAAGCACCTGCCAATGATTCTAATTAGTAAATTCAAATACAATTACAATTAAGACAATTACAATTACGTAACAACGAGAACAACTAATAAAATAATACAACTAACCTGTGGATGATTCTAACCAAGTTTTCACTGCTGAATGTTGGCTCTCAACTCTGCAGTTGGTGGTGTTACCAAAATGAAGAACCTGGTTCGTCCAAAATTTCACAAATTTCTCCTTATGACAAAGCCAAGTTCTCTGAACATACTGAATCACTTCCGGATATTGTCCCCACCTCACTTGCATGGCAGTTAGAGCACGATCATACTCCGCTTGTGTTGTTGCATTCACGATTTTGAACCATCTCCCAGCTCTAAAACTGACACCAACCTTCTTGTTTCCAAACATTTTCGTCACCTTAGCCTCCACATCTCTGTTGATGTGCCATAGACAGAGTAAATGTGACGTCCCTGGAAAGACTTCTCTCAAAGCCGCACATAGGCCAAGATCACGGTCTGAAATAAATACAGATGGCTCTTTATCAAACCCAATCAACTCCCTTAATCTCTGCAACACCCACCGATAGCTAGCCGTGCACTCGTCGCGCATGAAAACATATCCAACTAGAAAATTCTGATTTGTCGGTGTCACGCCTACTATCTCAAAGAAAGGCATGTTATATCGATTGGTCTTGTAAGTAGAATCCATACCTATGACATGTGGGTATGTGCGGAGTATGTTGACCATGATCGGGTGCACCACAAATGCATGTTGCAAAACGTTGTAATCATCATTCGTGAACCAGTAAATGTATTTACTCTCTCTCGCCAGATGAAGAAATTGCTGAACAACTCCTCTTCCTTCGGACATCTCCATCCTGAAGTCATTTCGGCAATTGTAAATGTGTCGGATGTTTGGATGATCATCAGGAAATTGCTCGGCAATTGTGGAC
Organism: Chenopodium album; assembly: GCF_948465745.1. Taxonomy (NCBI): domain Eukaryota; kingdom Viridiplantae; phylum Streptophyta; class Magnoliopsida; order Caryophyllales; family Amaranthaceae; genus Chenopodium; species Chenopodium album. Next base: position 9,820,303 of record NC_137855.1, read on the forward strand.
ATGATGTTACGGGGAGCAACCTTGGACTTTGTCAAGTCCCGCACAACCTGTTTTGCACCCGGACTCAATCCGCTCACTTTATGGTGACCCTCTGGGTACACAATCATTGGGTGGTTATGTGTCCCGGTTTGATCATTTTTCGCAATGATCTTCCAACTTTCGGTGCTGACATCATAATATATCTTGATGTAGAATGGACAACCATTAGCTTTGGTTTTGGTGTCCTTCCGTATCGCGTTCTCCAAATCTCTCGGCTTGCTCCTTCGTGACCGATCACATCGCAAATACCGATACGGCCGACCATTCCTGGTTTTGTTATAAGACGATTTCACCAATATAAATCCCAAATTTATGGAAACACCATCAGCCCATGTAACAGCATCGTCAAATGTAGGAAAAAACGTATCGGTGAATTCCCACTATAATTCAGACCGTCACCGCCTTCCTCAGATTCCATATCCTTTACAAATTAAACAAAACATGCTTTAGGTCAAAATAATAATAATAAAAACAATAATAATAATAATAATAATAATTAAAATAATAAAATTAATAAAAACAATACTAATAATAATAATAATAATAATAACAATACTAATAACAATACTAATAATAGTAACAACAAATACAAAACAATAACAATATTAATGATAATAAAAAATTATAACAACAAACAATATCAACATATTACTAATAATAATAATAATAATGATAATAATAATAATAATAATAACAATAATGAAACAAAAAATAAACATATTACTAATAATCATATTAATACAACAAAATTACATTAATTATCAAATACTAAATCACAACAATAATCACAAGACCACGACAAAAAAAAAAACATAAAAAACAAAATTAATAAACTTACTTAAAAAAAAAAATTATAGGGACATCCGCCTAAAATTTCCGGATGTCCCTAGGTACATCCGCCTAAAATTTCCGGATGTTCCTACCGGATGTACCTAGGAACATCCGGAAATTTTAGGCGGATGTACCTAGGACATCCGGAAATTTTAGGCGGATGTCCTAATTACAGAAAATAAAAAATAAAAAAAAACTTACAGAATGATCCGACGCATTCTCCGGCGTACGTATGTTCCACTCGTCGTCCATGACCCAAGACCCGTCGGCAAATTTAACGATTTTTGAAAATAGAAAATTTAAGTGGTCGTGGGGACCGATTTGGGTCGTGGGGACCAATTTTGGGAAGCTCGGGACAACAATGTCGTGAAGTAAGGGGACCGTTTCATGTATTGTGTCCAAATGGGGAACAAGGTCCTTTTTATAACACAAATTGCATAAAGGGCATAGTGGTCCATTCAACTAAAAAAGGGAGCGTTACCTGGTAAAATGGGAGCGACAAATAGCAGTTGAGGTAATGAATTAGGGAAATTTTGTGTAAAAGTACCCTAAAGATAGGGTCGTTTGTGAACAACTATCCATTTTTTTTATTTGTTTAGAACTATCCTCAAGTTTGGAAACGTTTGGGTAGCACTACCCACTAACGTTTTCCGTCCAATTAAAGTGTTATTTTGGCAATTTTTCACTTTATCTATTACAATGGCCAATTAATGCTAAAATAAAATAAGCAAAAACCCCAATTCAATTAAACCTCCAAACCTTAGAAATCAAAATCCCCAAATAATTCTAAACTCATGAACCCTAAAGTGAATTCTAATTAAAACCCTAATTAGGTTAATTAAGGTGAATTAAAACCTTTAAACAAATTTGGAGAGTTAATTGGGTGGCAAAAGTGAGAAAAACGGGCTCTGATAATGTCTTGATTGGTCGAAAAATATTAATGGGTAGTGCTACCCAAACGTTTTCAAACTAGTGGGTAGTTAAAAATAAATAAATAAAAAATGGGTAGTTGTTCACAAATGAGCCTATCTTTAGGGTAGTTCTGCACACAATTTTCAATAAATTAGAGTAGTTTCTTGCCTTAAAAAAAATATTAGACTAGTTTCTATCAAAAAAAAAAAAGAGAGAGAGAGATCTATAGAGCCATTTCTCAAAAAATATATAAATAAATAAATAAATAAAATTAAATTAAAAAAAAAAGGTCTTTTATGTGGCTTACCACGGCCACATTATTTATATGAGTAACCTTCATTTATACGAAGTATGTATGAGTAAACTTATTCTTTTTCATAAAAGTTACTTTAAATTGTCTATAAAAGTAACTCAAATTCATTATACGAGTAAAATCAGGTAATTTAAAAATTAGTAACTCCATTTGTTCATTCGGGTATAGTAACCCATATTATTTAGTTTTTAAAAATAAAAGAATAATTCTATTTATTCAATAGAGTAACCCCTTTTTCTTATTTAAGTAACCTACATATATATACGTTAAAGTAACCTCATTTGCTAATCACCGTGACTCCTATTAGGTCTTGTTCTCTTCATCTTACAAAAATAATATTAAGTAAAAATAATACCAGTTCAGTAAAAATAAGTTCAGCTCAGTAAAAATAATTTCAGTTCAATAAAAATAAGTTCAGTTCAGTAAAATTCAGTTTTCTTAAAGAAGAATTATAATAGAAAATCAGTAAAACAATTTCAGTTCAGCAAAAATAATTTCAGTTTAATAAAATTAATTTTAATTCAATAAAAATAATTTAAGTTCAACCAATATAATTTTGTTTCAGTAAAAATAATTTCAGTTCGGCAAAAATAAGGTGAAGAGAACGGGGTCCTACTTAATTAATTGTCTTATATGTGATTATGTGAAATGGCTAAATTTGTGTTTTTACTCTACCTTATTTTTTATTGAATTAACATTACTTTTACTAAATTGAAATTATTTACAGAGTCTTAGTATTTTATTTCTTAAATACTACGTAGTAAGGTACTCATTACTACCTTTATTGAATATTATATGCAACAAAGGCCTTAACACGAACTACTCGGCAAAATTAATTTGATTGTGAGTGTTATATGGAGACGTGATGAAGAGAGTGATAGAGAGAAAGGACAGCTTAGTAAAATAGAAAGAAAACATTTGTTGCACATAACATGAAGCATTAATTTTTATCAATATTGTACATACTATGGATTTTTTAATGTACCAGTATATTTAGTTTCTCTTATGTATACATTGTACTTTCTCTGCTTTTTATACTTGTAATAGTTCGTTACATTATTCATATGTTCTACTTTTGGCTAACTTTGATGATTTATTGCTAAGCAAAGATATAGTCATGTGGGATATTATCAAATTAGTCTCGATATATACTATTTAATGTTTACACATAGGTATATAAAATATTAACATTTAAAATAATGCATTGATAAGCATTAAAAGAGAATAGTTACAACAAGTATTCAAAATTAATAATTTTTTTTTTTTTTTTTTTTTTTTTTTTTTACAAAAAAGCACTGTATTATTTTCTTTTTTTTCAGGATTGTCCTTAATAGAGCTTTGTGACTCAATTGTCAATTTTAAATCAATGTTTCATTTCTCGGGTCATCATTACATGAAGTTGACATTAAAATACTAAATTTTAATTTATGACTCAGTTTTTTTAATTAAATTTGCTATTCATACTGTCATTTACTACATATTAATATTTTGTATTCAACAAACAACATAAAGTGTGATGACATAATAATTTGGTGGTAACTGGTAAGACATTTGAGATGTTTGGTTCATTAATAGGAATGGATTGTTATGGGATCTCATACTAGAGGGGTATGGATTTCTAAAACCTATAATTCATTAATATAATAGATTGTGAATCTTAGGGGAAGAGATGAGTATGGTATTCTATAGGTATGGGGTGAAATTAAAACCCCTTGGGTATGAAATTTCATACTCCCACCGTATTTTAATAAGTATTATACTTTGACTAGTACAAAATTTTATGCAATTTAATTGACTTAAAATAAATAAGAAGTAAGTGGGGTAGTTGAGTATTAAAAAAATTGTAAAAAAAATATGATAGTGGGGTTAATATTTACGAGTTATAATTTCTTGAAAAGTAATGAATGTAAAAGAGAAATAATAAATAAATAAATAAATAAATATGTAGTAATGAGTTTAGGTGGGGACCGTGAAAGGAGAAAAATATAATATTTTACTACCTCTGTTACATATTAGTTGCAACTTTGGACAGTATTTGTGAGTTTTAAAATATTCCAGAGTTGCAACTAATATGTAACGGAGGTAGTATGTAGTTTTTTGCTAAAAAAAGTTTAATATTTATTAAAACACGGAAGGAATACTTAAAAAGTTCAACCAAACAAAAAAAAAAGATGAAATGGATTCTAAGTTTCCAACTAAATGACCCCTTATTAGTTTTACAATTAGAAGTTGCAAGTTCATATCTCATGGATAACTTTTTTTTTATTATTATTATTATTATAAATTGATGACATTTGAAAAACATATGGAGGAGAGTGCCGCATGACATACTATCTCTGTTTTATATTATGTGCAACGATTAGACATTTTTCCTCTCTACTTTATATCAAATCGTTGCAAATAATATAAAACGGATGTAATCTATACAAGTACTTTGTTTGGAACGCCTTTTAATACGAAGTATTTAGTAGAGATTTATAATCTTTGAAATTTTCTTTGGAATTGGATGTTGCTGAAATAAAATTATTTTTACATCAACTTATTATCATTTTTAAAATCCTAAAACTCTGTGCCCATAAAAATGGAGCAAGTAATAAGATACAGATGGAATATTTTTGTTTCAAGTTTTTTGTTCAACATGTTTGTCAAACTACGCGATGTCTTCGTTTGTCCTATCGGTCTAAAATACATGACTCTGCCATTGTGATCCGGTCCATTTTTTTTTTCCCGAATCGATTTTTGAACACTCCAAGAAGGTGTGTTACAACTAAAAAATAGAGTTATTTATTTTCTCAACCAAAAAAAAAAAAAAAAAAAAAAAGAAAAAAAAAAAGAATAGACATTAATGTATATCAGCAAATAATACTTGATCCCAAGTCATAGACACGAGTGCACGAGCCACCTTCCAAGATTCTACCAAGGTAATATATACTTCGTATGTAACATATTGGAAAGTCCATGACTTTGACTTGCAAATAGCATTGTTGCATGAATAAAGGGGAATGGTACAAATAATGGTACCAACCCTCACTAATATTGGTCATGTTTGAAAAAGACAACATAGAGCATAAACTAATTCAACTATAATGACTATTATAAAAAGAAAAAAAAGTCAACAAGAAGGATTGCCTGTGGTTTATCATCTTCTATATCACCTAAAAAAAAACCTGAAGTCCAACGAACCTCATTTACATGGGCAGGTTGCAATGCGCAAACAACCAATCTGTAGTTCTATAATAAATTAAATGTGAAAACTTAACAACAACCTCATCTCAGAGACAAAACTCAGAGAATGTAGTTCCTGCAGACTAATAATGATCTAAACGCTGTATTAAACTAAAGAAGATGATAAATGACTAAAGGGCCAAAGCCTTTACTGCTGCAGCCCTATGCAGTTGGGGCTTCAACCTTCCGCGCATATGAGATGACCATCACGAACTCCTTGGCAGAATCACCGACAACAGTCTGTATCTTCTTTTGGGCTGGTGAAGCATGAAGCCATGCTTCTAAAAGACTGCTTAGTAGCAAGTCGGGCTGCACTGGTTGTCCTTGGAGCAATATCTGGACCTACAATGATTGATTACTCAAAATTATAAGCATGCACAGAAGATAAAAAGGGAAGGTAGAGACTAGAGAGGATATCTCATTTGCATAACGAGGGGAAACTTCAAAACGTAATATTATACTCAACAGCTCATCTGGAACTTGCTTCTATAAGAAATACTTTTGTAGCAATTCCTATTGCTGCATGTTTGCCTCCCTAAGGTTAAAAGTGGTGACTTCTAAAACACATCATGAGTTCATGACATGGGGAAGAAATTAGAAAGAGGAAGACAGGACAAAAGGACATAAAAATACGTATTACCCATTAAAGAAAACTTACAAGCTAAACCAGAGGACATCCATGAACTCTTCACATACATACCTTTCAAAAAATTGCATGAACATCAAAACTACTCCGAATTGCATGTACAGTTGTACAGACTAAAAAGGCACTTCATGCAACCTAAAGAAATCCCTATACCTTATTTGCTACTCTCTCCAAGGGTATAAATAATACAGGCAAAGGTAAAAAAGGCAAAAAGATACGGTGTACACATTCAAGAAATCTATGTGCCACCATTTATTCAAGTATGCACTTGTGCTAGTGTGATAGTATGTCTTTCCCTATAAGGCCGTGCTAAGAGGCAGTTACCAACATCTTCAAGGAGCTACCATGAATACTTTTTACAGATATACAAAAACAAATTATGAGTATCACAGTTCAGTCATTTATTAATTAGAGGTTTAAGAGCTACAGACTACATTACCTCTCAGAAAAAAGTAACGTTAAAAAAGGAACATTGAATAAAACAAGATAACAGGGCATGTTAATGAATTTCTTTATTGGGAATGAAATATGAAATGGATTAACTAAGTACTCACTTCTGCCTCACTTGCGAGATCAAGTTTTTTGACGATATATTTCTGAATAGAAGAGATAGGCATGTTTCCATCCCTGTAGACAGACCGAGAAACAAAATATAGAAGGGATAAGTACACCAGTAATCAGTTATTGATTATCTGCAGATCACAACACTAAATAATAAGATCCTTGTATAAAAAACCGACTGGAAGATATTTTACCAAAACTTCATATATTCTAACATTTCTTTCTTTTATTATATTTTATTTTTTATATATAGGGTAATAATAAAAAGCTTCCTTTAACCCTCATTAGTAATGACTTTCTTTTAAAGTTTTTGAGAAAAACAGAAGATCTACATCATAAACTAAAAATCAAAATTGACTGCACCCATTCAAAATTCATTGAAACAAGGATATGCCACCAACATGCAAAGGCACAAACAATCACCAACCTCTACACACATATTACACACACACGTTTCACAATTAAGAGAAACAAATTTAAGAAATATATTGACCAAAGAAAAAATAAAATATAGAGTTAAAACTATTCTGTAAAAGAGTTAATAAACTCACTTCACTCTCAAAAACGCTGCAGGAATTTGTGGCAGGGGTTCACCTCCTTCCCTAAATCATTTAATATAAAAGTCAAGTTAAGGAGATAAGAAAAATCAACTTCAGATAAATGTTAGAATACTACTAACGGCTAAAGCCAGATGTTGTTAACTTACTGATCCTCAGCAGCAACCAATGTAAACCAGATTGGACCATCCTTCCAATTTCGACGAACCTCACTAACCACAACTTGTGGACTGCTTTGTTCTGCAGGTGCAGATGACCGGTTTCTATTGGATGGACGCAGCCTCTTACGTTTTGCCGGCCCTGGGACAGTTGGCACAGCATTCTTATCATCCTGGCCTTCATCTCTCTGTTCGTTCTCCTCATTTCTGGTCTTATTCATACTTATATCAGCATCTCCAGAACAAGATGAGTCTGTTTTAACATGAGAAGACCCTTGCAAATTAGACTTAGAAAACTTGCTTCTATTTGCAGCCTCAACAAGAGTATTTAAGGGCTTCCACAAATCAACTTTTCCTTCCCGACCTTCATTGCTATTCTCCAAGTGTTCACCACGATTCTGATCATTGGATGATTTGGCAGAAGAGCTCTACAGATGGCAGAAGAACCAACATATTAGCCATTACGTAACTCATAGACTATAAAATCTTGAAAAGCATTAGCTATGTGATTCTAATAGTAATTTATAACTCAAGTCCCCATATGGATTATGGATACTCGACAATCAGACGCATACATAAACAAGTAAAATTTTATTCAGGGCCACAAATTGGCCAAAACTAACTATACAAGGATTTAAATTTGACAACTCTGGCAAATCTAAGTACCACTAAGGAATTGGGCATATTATCTTTTTCCCTACATCCCACATTACTTGCTAGCTTCAAATTTTTTGAAGCACAACTTTTATGGGGCAGACGGAACACAATCCTTGTTGGCCTGAACAGACGATGATTCTATGATATTCACCTGTTTCTTATTCTGTATGATTTTATTCAGTGTCTCAGGTGAGCTTGATCCATCAACGCAATCTTCCATGGAATCCTCCTCTTTTTTAGGAGTTTCTTCGGTGGCAGGACTTGCACCCCTTGGAGCAGAACCTTTTCTTACACCAGCTCTAGTCCTTCTACCAGTGACACCGGCCTGCATGGATACTCTGGGGGTGTTCACCACTAAAGATGACAACGATCTTTCCTTTCTCTTAGCTGGTGGGGAAACTGGAGGAGCAACTTCAGGTTCCTCGGCCTTTCTTCCTTTAGCAGGGAAAATCTTGGCAATGATATCTTGCAGATTGTGGTCAGGCCTATGTATGCCAAAGGTGAACATGAGTATGCTAAATGAATTCACATCTATGTGTACTAAGAAGCTAAATTAATACCACTCCAAAAGCAGAGATATTGCTAGTTTAATTGTAGCTCTTTTGGTAACAACAGGTAAGTAATATCAGTAAGGGAAACAAAGATTAAATGATTAATGAATAAGCAAGTAGACATGTCTAACCACACAAGGAGTTGTTCACTAACACTACTATTTTTCAGCACAGTGAATATAATGTAGCATCCTAGTAGAGTAATTTTGGCATTTGATCATGCAAGCAAATAACAGGTTTTCGGTCAATGATTCCATCAAACCATTTTATCAGGGTTAGTAAACAGCCATTAGATTTCACTTGACTAGCTTCAGATATCATAGAATGAGGGCAAGCTAAGGGAGCAAGAGAGAAAACGCAGTAGACCTGAGTTTTTCCTCTGGAACAATTCCCAGGTTAACATCACACACCGGACAGCAATCAACGTCCTCATCTGAAAGCTTGTCATAAATGCATTTCCTGCAAACTGAGGAAATTTCGAAATTATGATGCATCAGGATCAGATAAATCAGATACGTTGCATTCATTTAAGTTTAAAAAATTACTATACTTCATTCTTCTTTCCTAAAAGATGGAGCATTTTCAGTAACTCGTGCACATTAGCCACCAATGTAGATACAAGTTCTTTCAGAATCAAAAGCTAGATAGGTTATAGAAAAGACTAAGGTACACTAACAGTAAAATAAACATAGTATGATGCAAGCAAAGATATGATCATCAGAATTATATCAAACCAATAACAAATCCCAATAGATAGGATTATGCATTGTACAAACAGGAAAAAGGCTGAAGATACCCTCAGCATTGCAGAGGCAATAAAACAAGCCGATCTAAAGACTGCACAATTGTCAACTACACTTATTAAGAGATCGACCTTCAATCTGCCTACAACTTAGCAGGCTTTCACCTTGATAAGAAATCGACCTTCAGTCTGTTTACGAATTAACAGGCTTTCACACCCATGCAACCGATAGTCCATTTACGTAAACTAACCAACACAAAAATGATGTTAATTTTACCATCTCAAATCAACAAGACACAGTCATCACTTATCAGCTCACCACAAACTCAAAGCATGATTACAATTCAACAAATGAATAAATCAATCCCACAACAAATTGCAAAACAATGAATTGCAATTTGCAAACAAGTGAAACGACAGAAACAGCTGCTCATCAATTCAGAAATACAGCAGCAATTAACTCTCAAAACATGAAATTTACCAAAATCCAACAGAAATTACATGAGCATGGCACATACAATCCAACAGAAATTACATACTTTAGACACACGATAATAGTTCGATCAATCGAAAACTCGATTTCAAACTACAGCGTAGACCAAATACATAACTCTATTGACTATATCCACAAAACCAACAATCGTAAAGAACACACAAATTCAGTCATCGATCACTTACGTGTCACCAACATGAACAATTACAAATCACGCGAAAACAACATTTTGCATGATTAATACAGATTCAACTTCATTCACGTAAACAATTCACACTACTTTACGTCCAAATTAACGGAAAAAATCACAACCCCAGATCAGATAATTCAAGAAATTCATAATAAAATCTACAACAACACAATGTGATTAAACTCAATTCGTCAAAAAACCCGAAAACTCGAAACCATAATCAAATTAAACCAAATTAAACAATACCCAGTTGATAAAACCCAACAATTAAACAACCCCAGATAACAAAATCAAAAGACATTGGATAAAAAACAGCAAAAACAATACTAATATCATAAAACTTACATGTATGAAGGCAAAGAGAAATAGTAGTGGCTTCTCTGAGAAGCTGTTTGCAAAGAGGGCATGTCATGCATGCCTCTAATTTGTCTCTGCGAACCTGCACAACAAGCTGACTCGCCATAGTTGGAATTTGGTTAATTTCTCTCTCTAAAAACTGGGAAATTATTGGTGAAGAAGAAGGAGGTGAAAAGGGGGGTTTAAGTAATGGAATTGAAACGTACAGAAATGGAAAGAAAGCGAAATGGATCTGAAAGGATTATTTGGGGGGAATCATATAGATGTAATATCAGGGAGGATTTTGATTGATTTTTCTGTGTGATTTTGCTTGTAAATTTTCAATTTTATTTTATGGGAAGGAAACTAAAATAATTGTATTGTATACGTTGGGTTTTTTTTTTATTTATTGTTGATTTTTAATTTTGTTTTTTTGGACACAATGAGAGAGAGAGACGACTGAGTTTCAGTTACTACTAGATTAAGGGGAGAGAGAATCGTGAATGATGAATGTGATGCGTGTGTAGTTTAAAACATTTTTTTTAACTCATGTAATGCACGGGATATTATATTACGTACTGTAGTATATTTATATTACGTAGTATATTGAATGGTACATATTTTATAATTACATTTTACATTCGAGTGTATATAAGAACTTTTACAGCATTAGTGTATTTTGAAGAAGTTAGGTTAGAAAAACTAAAGGTTTTATTTTTTTGTTAATTTGTTACAAAAATGTGATTAGTTGTACATAATACGATTATACGGAGTATATTGTATGGAACGATCAGTTGGTCAAACTGACACTGAGAAAGTCCACGATAATAATTACTTTAATATGAATGACAATAACATGAAGTGTTCACTAGTACTTTTAACCTCATGTTGATACAAACATGTATTATTGTCATTAATGACGAGAGTAATTATTAGTTCAAACAACCTCAAGTGACACATAAGCACAAATTTATTTATGGTAACAATAATAATAATATATATGGTGCATTATGTATGGATAGGCTAATTATTGGTGTTTTCACACTTTTTTCAATTTGTAATTATTGTCATATGTAATCAATCAACATGCATTTAATTCCCTCTTTTTTTATTAAATACATGAATTTAAGATCAATATTATTGTTATTTTATTTTTTTTTGAAAATACGCTGCGAATTAATATTAAAGAAGATCAATTTCCGCCAAAGTTGTCAAGTTTTGGGGAAACGGACCAAGAGAAACACGTTTAATACAATCCCTTGTATCCCATCGTGCAACACTATGGGCAAGGGTGTTACTCGCACGCTTTACATAAGAGAAACAAAACGAACTAAAACATGAAGCCAATCTAGAAATATCATCATATAACAGGAAGATTAGAGAAAATCCCTTAGCACTCGAGTTCACTGCCTTCACGACACTTGCTGCGTCTGATAGTCTTTTATACTCCCTCCGTCCCCAGGCCAAATGATAGTCTTTATGAGCAAATTTTAGTCCCAAAATGTTTACCTCATTTGCTTTTTCCAACAACCATTAATATTAATCTTTACCAGAATTCTCTCAAATTTGCAACACTATTTGTTCAAATTTAAATTTTTCATGTAAAGTTTGTTTTCCCATGTACTTTTATTACTTTCTCCCTCTATTTTTTTTGCATATCCAATGCCAATTTATTTTTTCAATGTAGTTTTACTATTCTTATTTGTGTTTATTAATTCTGGTGAAAAATGCCCATAAGGGACTACCAAAAGGAGACGAAGGGAGTAGTAAATTTTAAGAGCCTATGTGGTTCATTTTAATTAATACTTAGTTTAACTTATTTTTGTTTATCTCATCTAAGCTTAATTAGTTTTTCTAATTTGACTAAAGTTTAACCTTATATATACGCTAATCTATCTAAGATCATAGAGGGAAAAAGTATCAAATGAGGTTTAATTAGATTTATAATGATATGTATTTTATTAGCATGTGTTTCAAAAAAAATTCATCACATAACATCCCGCACTTTGCCATTGACCTTATAAGATAAGACCTTCTTTGATCTGATCCGCAAATAACCCACACCGACCCTAACCTGACCTGTCTAATAACCAAGTCTAGCTATGAGTTATGACACAAGACCAAATTGAATTGGTTCCCAATTTCCCATATATGTATGCTTGGCTATGAATCTATGATGCATCACAAACTTTAGCCACCCTAAAATTATTAAAATACTTACCTCCGTTTTTTTAGTCGACACATATTCCTTTTTCGGAAGTTTATTTTAATTGATAAGTTTTATTTTTGGGTAGGTTTTATATCTTGCATTTTTTAGTGTACACCACTTGCTTTATCATTCTCTCTAATTCATTTTCCTGTCTTTAACATGTGTGCCAATATTGAATGCGCCGATGTTCAATTAAATAAAAACGGAAAAAGTACTAAGGAATAAGTAATTCCTTATGGGAAATCCAAGTTTATCTCTGAGATTAACTTGGAATGTTAATCTCCTATCACAAGATATTGTAATTATTTTATTTTCTAAATTATAAAAGTAAAATAATAAAGTGACACAAAAAAAAAACTTAAAGTTGTGAAAAGAGATTTACTTGTTAATCTTAGATACAATATCAGAGATTAAGGCCCTGTTTAGTTCGCCTTATATTTGCTTACCTGAACTTATCTGATCTGGTCTGGTGTGGTCTGATATCATCTGATTTGAATGTGAGATTTGACCAAACTTTGACCCTAAATATACGATAATCAATACGGAAAAAATGTATCAAGTGGGGTTTTGTTAAATTCAATATGTGATTTTCAGAATTTTTTTCATAACGAAATTAAATAAATTTAGCGATTAAAAACTGTACATAAAACGATGATCTGATTTGAATTTATTTTCTGATTTGATCTTATCTGAACTTATTTTTTCTGAAATAAGTATAAATAAGGTGAACTAAAGAACGCTTGACTTAGGCTTCCCCTTCCAATTTGACCCACTTTACCCTCATAGGCTCATACAGTCACACTAACTAAATCAGCCCAGTCATCTTGTTTCTCTCTGGTGGGCTTGATGACTGGGCTTGTTCGTGATCTTCCTCCTCTGTCTCCTGATCTCCTCCATTCAAGCGTACTATGAATTCTCCATTGAAGCGGCTTTTAAGCTTTCTCATTCCATTGAAACAGATTCTGAGGTATAGTCGGTTTTAGTGTTCTTCTAAATTGTACTATTGAACTATTTCGTTATAATTACTCAAGATTGATAACGAGCGATATTGTTGCTAAAATTTTTCTACTGCATACGTTGAGAAGAATTTTTATGCTATTTTTAAAGCCCAATTTTGAAAATTGAGTTAAATTTGGTTACTAATGTGTTGCAGGATTTTGTTTCTAACCCTTTAATGTTAGGAATTAAACTTTAACAAATCAGAATAAAGGAATCTAGGGTTTTACAGGGACCAGAAAAGTGGTAGAAGAGTTGAATTTGTTGCGAAACAAATGGGTCTAGAGTTGATTATCTGGGTTTGCTGCTCTTAGCCTGTTAGTAGTATGAATAGTTATGTTCTTGGTGTTCTTGAGAAAACTTTTCAGTCTAGTTCCCATTTCTGCTAATAGGGTATATTTTCCTTCATTTTTTTTGAAGTTCACTTCTTGTGATTTGATCCATGTAATGATGTAAATATGTAATTTATCGTCGATTAAGCTAGTTGGCATCCACGGGTTTATTATTTTAATGGTAATTCATTTTACATGAGTTTGTTTGTTACATTTGGTATTTGATTATGTTAATTGCTTTCAACAAAGAAATGTCTTTTTTTTGTTTGTTTGTTGGGTTAGTTGGTTGAGGAAGGGGATTATAGGCTTATAGCTGGTTGAATTTTGTTTTTGGTTGATTGATATCCATGACAATGAAAATGATTTGTGCTTGTGTCATTGTGTGGTCATTTCAGAACAACTTTGGGAAATTGGAGATTCTTACTATATTTCTTACGCATAGAAATTGAAGAATCTGGGATAGCTATGCGTTTAGAATTTATTCATGACATTCCCTGTTATATATAGCATAATGTTTTTGACCAACAAGAGTTGGCTCAAGTGGTAAGCAACTTGATGTCGCTTAAGGGAGGTCTCGGGTTCGAGCCTCGCCATATGCAGAAACTCTTGCTGGGAGACTCACCCACCATAAGCCAGGTGTGCTACTCGAGTCGGGTCCGGATGTAGTCGGAGCTAAGCTCTGGTGAACCGGGTGGGCATCCTAAAAAAAAAAATATATATATAGCATAATGTTTTTGAAGTAGACACCAATTTGAGCTCGACTCCTATTCTTGACATGCACCTTGTTGTTGACAATTTTCATGTATTCAGGATTTCAGGTTACTACCAATAGCTATTACTACCATAAGCTAGAGCATCACTTGTATCTGAAAAGGAACCCGAAGCTTCAGCCAAGATTGATGCTGAAGATAGAAGACTCGAAAGGATAAAACTTACTCACCGTTATGGTACCAGCTACTAAGGCCCTGTTCTTTAGAGCTGCTCTGCTCTGCTGAAATCTGCTTTGCTTTGCTCTGCTCTGCTGAAATCTGCTTTGCTTTGCTCTGCTCTGCTATGCTTAAAATTAATATTTATTATTGAATTATTATAATAATAATGTATATTTAATAATAATAAATACTTAATGATAATAATAATTAATATTTAATAATAATAATAAATAAATAATATTTATTAATAATAATTAATAGTTAATAATAATATATAATTAATATTTAATAATAATAATAACTAATATTTAATAGTAATAATAATAATAATATTATTAAAAATTAATATTTAATAATAATAATGTTATTAATAATAATTTTAATAATATTTAACAATTATAATAATAATATAATTAATATTTAAAATATTAATATTATTAATAATAATTAATATTTAATAATAAAATTTAATGATTATAATAATATTTAGTAGTAGTAGTAGTAGTAGTGAAATCTGCTCTAGCCGTACAACCTTTTTTCTTTGATATGTTGCTTTTGACTGATAATGAAATATCTAGATCAATGGCATTTGTTTTTCTGCGTTATCAATTAGTCAAAGCCTTAATCATATATGTTGACTTGAATGAACAATACAAGAGGGGGGGGGTGAATTGTATTGTGGAGGAACTAGGGTAATTTTTGCGGAATTATAAAAGAAACTTAAACAAAAACTTTAAAGTGCAAGAGAGATTTTACGTGGAAAACTTCTTGGCCATAATCAAGAAGAAAAACCACGACCACAAGGGATTTTAAACACAATTCTTAGTAATAATAGGGCAAGCAACCTATTACAAATTAAGACTCTAACCTTAAGTTCCTTTACGAACTTAAGTTCCCCCTCAACTGTTCCCTCAATCAGTTGAGCTCTCAAATCTCTCTCTTTCTTCTTGCTTCGCTCAAAGCAAACTTAACACTCTAGAGTTTACCCAAACTCTACCCCAATACAACTCAAATTAAAACTCTAAGATACTAAGTACAAAAACACTCAAGGACTTAAGTGGATTTTGACTCTTTTCCAAAAGCTTAGAAGATTGTAATGCTCAAGTGTACTTTTCAAAACAGAAAACTAATTCTATTTATATTAAAAGGAAATCAGTTGAAAACTCCCACGTCTGCCTTAACTCCCACTTAACCACAACTTCCATGAAACTAGGAAGTGCAGTTCGTGGAAGCTTGGGCAGCAAGTTGAGGGAAATGGTTTACTGCTTCCTTAAATATCTCAACTTCCTTGACCAAGTAAAAGAACCGTTAAAAGAGTTTGAAAAGAGATTTTACCAAGTCAGATTTTCCAAAACAATAGGATAAAATTAAAACAGAAAATCTTTAAATAAATAGAATAAAGTAAAAGATAATTTTCCGAAAAATAAAATAGAATCTTTTTAAACAAGGAAAATAAAATCTTTATAAACTGAAATTAAATCCACTTAAAATCCTATCAATAATCAAAGTACTTAGGGGGCGTTTGGTTCACGAAATATAGGTATGAGGTATGGGTTTAGAATGACTAAAACCCATACCATATGTTTGGTTGTTAAAAATATGAATTTCAAACCCATACCTCAAACCCATGAGGTATGGGGTTTAGAAACCTTGGGGGGGAGGTGGGTTTGGCTCATTCCATTCCCTTAGGTATCAAATAAAAGGAGAATAGTGAGATATTCCATTCCAGGATTAAACCAAACACATGGTATTAAGTATGAAGTTCCAACCCGATACCACCTTAACCCCATTCCTGATTCCAACCCCATACCACTCGGTGAACCAAACGCCCCCTTAACATATATACAAGAAGCCTAAAATAAGCAGTAAAGATACAATAGACTCCTTGGAACTTAGTGAAGCTTCGACTCTGGAGCTTCAGTTCCTCACTCGCTTCTGATTGTCTTCTATACTCGTCCATAGCTTTTCCTTTGACCTTGTTCCATGCTCCATTCTGACTCTAGAACTTCGTAGCATATAAACCTGTCAACACTTCAAAACTAATAGACAGACGTTAAAGCCCTTATGGGTTTGCTTAGGTTCCTCGAGTCATCATCAAAACTTAAGATCAACAATATTCCCCCTTTTTGATGAATGACAAACCTAAGCAAACTCATAATTAAAATTAAAAGACAATCAGAAAAAGAAAAACAAAAAAATGAACTAGTGAAATTAACAAGGAACTGTAATGAGAAAAAAATATACATTCTTTACTTAGATGGATGGAGAGCTTGTCAACAATTGAGTTTGCCTTCTTTTCCCCCTTTTGGCGTTCATCAAAATTAATGCACACAAATATATATATCTAAACACAGCACCATTGTAATGGTTTGTGTCCAAAGCATAGAACAAAGCACATATAGGCAGAAATAATATGCAAATAGTCATAAAGCAAACATGCAACATCCATATAAACAAACGGAACATCCAAAAGCAAACAAAATACCCTGTTTTAAGTGTCTACAGACCAAAAAAGGCAAAATAAATCAAAGTTTTCAATCCAGACCAAGTTCAAAGGTTAAACAGATTCATAAACAGGATAAAGAGAAAATAGGATTAGGCTTCAGGGGCAGTGGACTGGTGCTCCTCTCCTGCATCTTCAACTGGCACTTCTTCAAGCACCAAGTCCTCCAGTTTCTTCAGAATGTCAGCCTGACCTTGAGAAATGCTTGAAACATTTTGCTGAATTGCTGATGTGAGCTCAGTTGAGGCCTTTGCCAATTCAGACACCATCCTCTCCAGAGCCTCAATTCTTTGAACTAAAGCACCTTGTGCATCCACCAGCTTTTGCACTGTACCCTTAAGATTCTTCATTTCCAAAGCAGCACTGACAGAGTTGAATCCTGCAAAGCCTACACTTTCTCTTGCAGGAACAGACTGACTTTAGTTTCTTGCACAAAAGTGCCCTGTTCCCCTGAACTAGTACTTTCTCCTCACTTAGATCAACAAAAGTAGGAGCTCCAACCTTCATTTTTGGCTTAACAGCCAATCTTGTGCTCTTTCTTTTCCCTGCAACAGGAGCACTACTTTTCTTTTCCTTCTTCTCAGAACCAGAACCTTCTTCTTTTTCTTTCATTTTTCCTTTCTTCTCTCCCTCTTCCTCACTGTCCTCTCCTTCCAGCCACTTATCCAACTCCTCATCCTCAGTCATGACTTTCACTTCCTCCTTGGCTTTTGTTTGTTTTGGGATGAGCTGGGTGACACCATCAACAACATGTAGGTTTCTGCTTTCAAGGGTTCTGGGTTGGACAAAGTGATTTGTTTAGAGTTTGAGGCTTTCACAGTTCTCTACAGAAATCCCAAAACTCTCTATGAGAGTTATAATCAAGTTTGCATAACCAACTTTCAAATGATTTGAGAGGCAGTGAGTAAGGTGTTTTATCATGATGGACGGGAAATTGATTTGGATTTTGTTTTTAAGACAATACATGAGCACAACATCTAGATGGTTTGCCTCATGCTTATGCTGGGTTCTAGGGACAATGGCTTGATGGACAAATATGAATAACAGCTTTTGAATAGGAGAAAACAGATTATGGTTAGTTTGAACTTTAGACAGCTTCCCACCAATAGATTCCACAATATCTTTGATAGACACATCACCAACACCAAATTCAGTAGCTCCTTTAAAGTATTCATCAAACCCCTCATTCGGAGTTCCAAATATAGCAGTCAAATAATCAGCATCAAAACTAATTTTCTTGTTTTTGACTCTAGAAACACACACACCATCAACATTCTTGAAATTTGCACAGAATTCTTTCAAAGGAGCATGAGCAAGCACATTATTATAACTTTCACTAAATAGTTGAATCCAATTTTGAGCTTCTAAAATCTCAAGAAGTTTAGTATACTTACAAACTTCACACCAATTTAGATTGATGCAAAAACCATGAATGAAGCGATCAGAGCTTGCTTCGATTCTCTTGATAGAGGGAGGTTTCTCCAGCAGAATCCGTTCTCCCATCTCTACCCATCCTCGTTCCTCTGGTTCCTCTTCCTCCAGCTTGCGTTTTTTCGATTCACTCCGATCTACAGGCAAGTTCTTTGGCTTTTCTAAGGGTTACTTAGGGTTGAGTTTCTTGCTCGATGTCCATGGGTGAGTCCTTTTGTGAAGTGAATTGGGTTTTAGGTGAAATATCCATGGGAGAGTAAGATGAATCGTTGAAATGCAATATGTATTTTACGGAGTGAGGGGTTGAAGAACAATGATTAGGGTTTGGTGAGTTTGGCTTCATTTTATAGTGGAGGTAATTTCTAGGAAAATGGGAGACGGTGGAAGAGTGTGGAAGGTTAATTGAATGGGGTTTGTGTCGTTTGAAGAAGGATAGAAAAATTACTTTTCACTTGGTCAGATTAAAGAGAGAGATTCAATTAACGTGATTTGACATGAAGGGTCTTGATTAAATAGAGAAGTTTTGATCAGAAACTTTGAATTTAATTTCGAAAAGACTAGGGTATTTAATTGAAGATAGATTTGAATTTTAAAAGATAAGCTTGAGAGAGCAATTCAAAATTAAGATTTTTTCAGAAGATAGAAATTAATTAACTGACTAGCTAATTAATTCAAGAAAAGATAGGACGAAATCTTATGACAATATTAGGAGGAACTTGGAACAAATCAACATAATTTGTTAGTAGTACAGATAAGCAAGTGCAATTTGATTTCTTCACATACAGCCACAATCCCATATGCAATGCCATACATTCTAATACTCAGGACTATGTTTTCACATATACACGTTGTGTAAGACAAATATAATGCATGCATGATTGACTTATACCTTGGGGAAACTTGAGGTCTTCTAACTCAATTGTATCATACCAAGTTCCATGCGCATCTTTTCAAATTTGTCCCTGCTCAAAGGCTTAGTAAGAATGTCAGCAATTTGATTTTCAGTCTCACAAAAATCTAATTTAATTAAGCCTTTTTCCACATTATCCTTAAGAAAATGATGCCTTATATGAATATGCTTTACACGAGAATGACAAACTGGATCTTTTGAAATGCATATGGCACTAGTATTATCACAATAGATAGGAATGCAATTATACTTCATACCATAGTCCCTTAGTTGTTGTTTTATTTCAGAGCAACAGGCAGCAGTTGCCACATATTCAGCTTCAGCAGTTGACAAGGCCACTGTGTTCTGTTTCTTGGATCCCCATGAAACTAGACATGGCCCAAGAAACTGAATCATTCCCGAAGTACTTTTTCTGTTCACCAGATCCCCTGCATATTCAGCATCTGCAAAACCTTTTAAGTCAAACGTATCACTTCTAGGATAAAAGAGACAAAGATGGTCAGTTCCTTTGAGATATCGTAGGATCCTTTTCACTGCTGTAAGATGTGACTCTTTAGGATTAGATTGAAATCTTGCACATAAGCCTACACTAAAAGCAATATCAGGTTTACTAGCAGTTAAGTATAAAAGAGATCCAATCATACCTCTGTACCTAGTTTGATCTACACTAGTTCCTTGTAGATCTTCATCTAACCTTGTGCCTGTTCCCATAGGTGTATGGTTGGTCTTTGCTTGGTCAAGATTGTATTTCTTCAGTAGTTCCTTGACATACTTTTGTTGGTGAATTGCAGTACCTCTTTCTGTTTGTTTAATTTGTAGCCCAAGAAAGAAGTTGAGTTCCCCCATCATCCTCATCTCAAATTTACCACTCATTAGTTCAGCAAAGTACTTGCACAAGTTTTCGTTAGTTGCTCCAAAAATAATATCATCAACATATATTTGAACAACTAGTAGGTCAGTTCCTTCAGATTTTAAAAACAAAGTTTTATCTACTTTTCCTCTTTTAAAATCATTTTGAAGAAGGAACTTGGAGAGCCTTTCATACCAAGCTCTAGGTGCTTGTTTCAGCCCATAAAGAGCTTTATTAAGCTTAAAGACATGATTAGAAAATTGGGGATTTTCAAAACCAGGAGGTTGTTCTACGTATACCTCCTCTTCAAGAAAACCATTTAGGAAAGCACATTTAACATCCATTTGATACAGTTTGAAACCCATAAAAGAAGCAAAAACAATTAATATTCTAATAGCTTCTAATCTAGCAACAGGAGCAAAAGTTTCTTCGAAATCAATACCTTCTTGCTGATTGTAGCCCTTCACAACAAGTCTGGCCTTGTTTCTTACAATTGTTCCATATTCATCCAGCTTGTTCCTGAATACCCACTTGAAACCTATAACCTTTTTGTGTTCTGGTTTCTCTTCAAGATGCCAGACCTTGTTCCTTTTAAACTCATTAATTTCATCTTGCATGGCAATTATCCAATCAGCATCCTTCAGAGCTTCATCATGATTTCTTGGCTCAATTATGGATAAGAAGGCTTGGAAGGCACAGAAGTTCCTCATCTGTGATCTGGTCTGAGTTCCTCTACCAATATCACTTATAATAAGATCTGTTGGATGAGAGCCTTGATATTTGAATGGCTTTGGATGAAACTCTCTAGCAGGAACTCCAATTTGAGGCACTTCTTCGGTTTCTTCTGCGTTTTCCTCATTGCCGGATTCTCCATGATCTTGTTCCTCCGGGGTTTCTTGATTAGGAACTTCAGCATTTTCTTGATGTTCTTGCTCAGGTTCCTCTCTTACTTCCTTGGTTTGCTTGGAGGATTCTTCCTCTTCTTCCCTGTCTCTAATCATTCCAATTTCATAATCATTATTGTCTTGTTCCTGTACATTCATAAACATGTTAGATTCATCAAATATCACATGAATGCTTTCTTCTACACACAATGTATTTTTATTGTAAACTCTGTAAGCCTTGCTATTTGATGCATAGCCAAGGAACACAGCTTCATCACTTCTTTCATTAAATTTTCCTATGTTCCTTTTTCCATTATTATGGACAAAACACTTGCATCCAAAAGCTCGAAAGTGAGAAATATTGAGTTTTCTGCCCTTAAACAGTTCATAAGGAGTCTTATTGATGATTGGTCTCATCATAACTCTATTAATAATATAACAAGCAGTATTAATGGCTTCAGCCCAGAAGTTCCTTTGAAGACCACTTGCTATGAGCATGGTTCTTGCCATGTCTTCTAGAGTCCTGTTCTTTCTTTCAACAACTCCGTTCTGTTGAGGAGTTCTTGGAGCTGAAAAGTTATGATCCATGCCATTTTCTTTGCAAAAGTCATCGAATCTTGAATTCTCAAACTCTGTTCCATGATCTGAACGAATATGGATAATTTGATTTCCACTTGACTTTTGAATTCTTTTGGCAAATGACACAAATTCTTCAAAAGTTTCATCCTTGCTAGACAGAAAAATCACCCAAGTAAATCTAGAAAAATCATCAATAATAACTAAGACATATTTCTTTCCACTTCTACTTTGAACACGCATGGGGCCACACAAATCCATATGGATTAGCTCCAATGGCTTTGTGGTGCTTACCATGTTTTTGCTTTTGAAAGAAGACCTGACTTGCCTCTCACACATGCATCACAGATATGTTGTATGAGGAACTTGACTGAGGGAAGCCCTATAACCAAGTTCCTTGCTCTAAGTTTATCCATGAGTGAGAAGCTAGCATGTCCAAAACGTCTATGCCATAATAAAGGATCATCACTAACGGCACTCAGGCAGGTAAGGTTGTTCCTTGGAACAGAGTTCAGATCCACAATGTATGTGTTCCCTTTTCTAGTTCCTTCAAGAACAACCCTTCCTGTTTTATCATTAATGATGTTACATGAATCAGAGGTAAAACTTACAGAGTTTCCTTTATCACAAAATTGTAATATGCTCAGCAAATTGTGCATTAGACCCTCGACCAAAAGTACATTTTCTATTGAATGAGAACTGGACCTTCCTACTTTTCCTTTAGCAATCACTTCACCCTTCTGGTTGTCTCCAAAGGTTACAGTTCCTCCTGGATAGGCCTCTAGTGAGAGAAAGTTTGATTTGTCTCCTGTCATATGCTTTGAACAACCACTGTCGAGGTACCATGTGTTGTTCCCCCTCACTAGGACCTGCAAAAGAACTTATTGGTTAGATTCAGGAACCCAGGTTTCCTTGGGTTCCTTGGACGTTGAAGCAATATCAGATTTCTTTACCCAAACTTGCCTAACATTCTTGTTAACAGACTGTTCCTTCTTGTTACAAGTAGCAATAAGATGGCCAGTTTTACCACAGAAGGTACAAACTTTATAGCTAGGCAGGTCTACATATTTTTTCTTGCCTTTATGCTTAGAACGAATGAATCCTAGACCTTCAGTTCTTTTGGTTTGAGCATTTTCAATCCACTTAGGAATTCCAACATGACTAATGCATCTTTCTTTTCGAAGCTCAAGTTCCTTCTCCAATTTTGCCTTTTCAATTCTTAACTCATCAAGATCAAATTTTAAATTTTCAAAATCCTCATTAAATTTAGGCAAAGATTCAGAGGAGGAACTTGGAGATGCTTCAGCATTAACTAGTTTATATTGAGTCAATTCTACACTAACCATAATATTTTCAAACTTGAGTTTCTCATTCATTTCTTTTAAAAGAAGATTTTTGTCAAAAAGTTCAAAAAATCTGCTTTGCACATCAGTTCGTTGATTTTCAATCCACGTACTGTGTTCCTTGCAGACTTTGAGAGCTCTTGACATTCACCTAGACGAATACTAGTGTGAGTCCATTCATCTTCCATTTCAAACACTAAATCAATGAGAGCATTTTTAGTATAAGTTTTAAGCACATTAGGATCAAGGAATACCTCTTTAGCAAGCTCATCATTGTAAGCCTTGTCATCACGTTTGGCCATCAAACACATATGAGGTGTTTCTTCTTCAGGTTGTTCCTCTTCATCCTCACTTTCAGAATCTCCCCACGCAGCTATCATAGCCTTCCTGATGTCTGTTTTGTTGAAAGGAGTTTTGTTGTTGTTGCTCCTGACTTGTTCCTTTGCCTTCCCTTTACCTTTCTCTGTTTCCCAAAGTGGACACTCACGAATGAAGTGTTCCAGTGATCCACATTTGTGACAACCAGAGTCAGCCTTTGAAGTAGAGGGTTTCTTGGTGAAGTTCCTTGACCTATTGTTTCTGTTGAACATTCATTTGAACCTTCTCACCAGCATAGCAGCCTCTTCTTCATCTACTTCAAATTCTTCTTGATCTCCGGCTTTGAGAGCCAAGCCTTTTCCTCGGTTTCCTTCACTGTTGCTTGTTCCTAGGTGCAACTCATGGGTCATGAGGGAACCAGCGAGTTGCTCAATGTTGAACTTAGTGAAGTCCTTTGTTTCTTGTAAGGCTGTTACCTTGGCTCTCCATCTCTCATCTTCAGGGAGGCTTCTTAGAACTTTTCTGACCTGCTCATCAATAGGGATTTGCTTTCCAAGAGAAACAAGCTCATTAATAATATTAGTGAATCTAGTTAACATTTCCTGAATTGATTCTTTTGGTTGCATTTTAAATCGTTCATATTTTGACATAAGCAAGTCAATTTTAGAGCGTTTCACTTCGTTAGTTCTTTCATGAGTTACTTGAAGTAAATCCCAAATTTCTTTAGCATTTTTACAACCCATCACACGATTGTGTTCATGGGGTCCAAGACCACAATGAAGTAATTTAACAGCAAGTGCATTAATTTCCATTTTTTCAAAATCTTCCTTATCAAACTCAGACATAGGTTTAGGTACTACCTCATTTTCACTGTTGGTTTTGGTAATTTCGAAATCACCAACTTCGATAACTCTCCAAACCTGGTAGTTGTCAGCTTTGATAAAGATCTCCATCATGTTCTTCCAATAGGTGTAGAATTTCCGATTGAACATAGGAGGACGCTGCGTAGAGTAACCTTCTTCCAGTTTCTCGTGATTGTTCATCTTGATTCCAGGAACTTAACTCGTCAGGGTTTCCTGATTTCTTCGAGGAACCAGCTCTGATACCAATTGTTGACTTGAATGAACAATACAAGAGGGGGGGTGAATTGTATTGTGGAGGAACTAGGGTAATTTTTGCGGAATTATAAAAGAAACTTAAACAAAAACTTTAAAGTGCAAGAGAGATTTTACGTGGAAAACTTCTTGGCCCTAATCAAGAAGAAAAACCACGACCACAAGGGATTTTAAACACAATTCTTAATAATAATAGGGCAAACAACCTATTACAAATTAAGACTCTAACCTTAAGTTCCTCTACGAACTTAAGTTCCCCCTCAACTGTTCCCTCAATCAGTTGAGCTCTCAAATCTTTCTCTTTCTCCTTGCTTCGCTCAAAGCAAACTTAACACTCTAGAGTTTACCCAAACTCTACCCCAATACAACTCAAATTAAAACTCTAAGATACTAAGTACAAAGACACTCAAGGACTTAAGTGGATTTTGACTCTTTTCCAAAAGCTTAGAAGATTGTAATGCTCAAGTGTACTTTTCAAAACAGAAAACTAATTCTATTTATATTAAAAGGAAATCAGTTGAAAACTCCCACGTCTGCCTTAACTCCCACATAACCACAACTTCCATGAAACTAGGAAGTGCAGTTCGTGGAAGCTTGGGCAGCAAGTTGAGGGAAATGGTTTACTGCTTCCTTAAATATCTCAACTTCCTTGACCAAGTAAAAGAACCGTTAAAAGAGTTTGAAAAGAGATTTTACCAAGTCAGATTTTCCAAAACAATAGGATAAAATTAAAACAAAAAATCTTTAAATAAATAGAATAAAGTAAAAGATAATTTTCCGAAAAATAAAATAGAATTTTTTTAAACAAGGAAAATAAAATCTTTATAAACTGAAATTAAATCCACTTAAAATCCTATCAATAATCAAAGTACTTAACATATATACAAGAAGCCTAAAATAAGCAGTAAAGATACAATAGACTCCTTGGAACTTAGTGAAGCTTCGACTCTGGAGCTTCAGTTCCTCACTCAAGGAACTTGGCTTCTGATTGTCTTCTATACTCGTCCATAACTTTTCCTTTGACCTTGTTCCATGCTCCATTCTGACTCTAACACTTCGTAGCATATAAACCTGTCAACACTTCAAAACTAATAGACAAACGTTAAAGCTCTTATGGGTTTGCTTAGGTTCCTTGAGTCATCATCAAAACTTAAGATCAACAATATAAGTGGGGTCGGCTACATGAATCAAATTTGATTATTACGTGTAGTCATCGACAAAAATCTTCCTCCTTTATCCCTTTCGACCCAATGCTTCATCCTTATGCAAATCCATATACTTCATATCCTTCCTAACTCCTTCCAAGTCCAACCAAGTCATTTTCGGTCTCCCTCTCCCTTGTTTAACCCCTCCATGATCCCACTCTTCCACTCTTCGTACCGTGCACCCTCGAGCCTTCGTCTTAACCCTGCCACAACTAATTTCTTGCAGATAACCTCATTTCTGATTCTATCTCTTAGAGTGTCCCCGCACATCCACTTTGCAACCTCTATCTTTTTGTTGTGCTCTTCCTTAAAAGCCCTAACATTCTGTACCATAGAGCAACACTGGTCTTACGGAAGTGATATGATAAAACCTTCTGCGTTATGTTATGGTAAAACGTTTGAACAGGTTCTATTAAGTTTTAACACAATTCATATTTAATGAAGTTATGGGGCATCTTGATGTATGCATGTACCATATGGTCAGAGTGACAAATTGTTAATTCATCAAGTGATGAAATGCTAATTACTAATGAAAATTTACTTATGGATTAGTCAAAGATAAACAACTGTCATTGATAATTTAGTAATTTTAAGCTATCCAGACTACTAATAATAGAGTAAAAAGTTTCCAAAATTAGCGGTCACATGCATTGGACTGTATTTGATACAGTTTAGAAGTTTAGAACACTTGTATAATCTAGATCAGATTTGATTTGGAATTAGAATTATTAGATGTCTCTGTTGCAGATTAAGGAATCAAAGTGGTTAAGTCAAAAGGAAGATCCCGATGCCATGCCTGATATAAACTGTATTTTACAGGGAACTCCTATAGACAAGACAGCAATTGCAAGTTCCAGTTTGGACACTCACTACAATGTTCCCCCACATGATCTCTCTGCTACAACACCAGTGAAGGCTTTTCTGCTGGATAAAATTATTCTCAAAGGAGAATTACATGACAAACATTTTGGAGCTGTTGCTATCTAGGCAGGAGATAAACCAGATGTTTACACAGGTTTTGCGTGCCATCAATGTTACAAAGTGGAATTAAGAAGGTTAGTTTTTTTAAAAGATAAAGACTTTTATTCTGACTGAAATTTACTTATTTAACTTAATGCAGTTGTATATTGAAATTGGGTAACCTTATTAGAACTTCTTTTTTCTATTTTTTATGTTTATAATTTGTATGGGCCTATGGGGAAAAGAACATACATGTAGCTAGGCTGATAAGCTGATTGTTTTTACAGTCTTACATATTTAACATCTTTTTCCCTGAGATGCCATGTTAACTTTACATTGTCATCATACACAATCTATAAGTTTTGTTCTTTGTGGAACTAGTAGTGAATTGTGATAATCAAGGCTTCATCTACATCTTGCTACAAGAGAATTGTGTGTTGGAAAATAGTTTAATTAGTATGTGCTTTTGTTTGCTTGAAGTAAAAGTGTAAAACAATAGCAGAAGGTAGATAAGGAAATTTAAAGGGAATTAGGTGAACTTATTCTGCTTATAAATTGTAAAGCCAGCTTTAATTTTTGTGCGTGTGTATATGGGAGGGGGGAGGGATAACTTTGTTGGTCTATATGAGTGAAGTAGGAGCAAATGAGAGTGAACTTGGGCTATATTGTCAATCTTTCGTGGCAAATGTAGTAAAGGGTAATAGGGTATGTACATCTTTGGGTTGTGTAATAAGATGGTAAAATCTGGCATAGTATATGTCGGTCATACTGTCTGACTGTCTGTTCATGGCTAGTGTTTTGGTAGCTCTGTGCCTTTTGTGCATGTCATGTTTAATTCTCGTTGCCTAACTGTTCTGTCTAGATCTCATTGCCCTAACACTCGGGCTAATGTCATTGATCTCAATTCTCAAATCCCAATACACCTTATTAACTTATTTCACCTAAATTCTGTTTATTTTCCCCATAGATAAATATGTATGTTATTTTCTATTCTTGCCGCTGCAGGATGAAGCACAAAAAAGAAGGCTTGCTGCCATCTTGTCGTATGTTTCTCAACTCATAAATTTCAAGAATCAATATTCTGCTGGTGGCAGCAGCAAATCTACCTCCCAAGAATTCTGTTACAGAAGTTCAACAAAATGTTTTTCGATTCAGATAAAAACAGGATCATGGATGACAAAATAAGCTTGTTCATCAGTTATGTGCTGGTTCTCACCTTGTTTGTTGATTAGTTTCAGACTGATTTTACTGATATTGCCAAGGATCTGAAGGTGTCTGCTTTGAGTTTAAGACCTTATTTGGAGAATTTGCTCTGTAAGTTTGTGGGAAGATATAAAGTGACTGTTGCTACCCTTCCTTTTTCCTGTCAAGCTCCCAACACTGAAGAAGAGGGTAGATGTAATCATGTAATTATGGCTTCTGCTATGGATGAAAGGTAAAAGTTATTGACTTGTTGCAATTGTTGAAAATTGTACGATTGTACTAATTTTGATGGCTTCATGATAATGTGTTTTTGAGTTACGTGTGTATAGATATACGTATCAAGTTTTTTTAAAAAATTTGTTTTACTAATATGAAATGGAAAAATGTGCTTTACTCTGTTTTGATTAAAATAAATAAATAAATAAATAAAATAAAAACAAAATTGTTTTACTGATTTGAAATGGATAACCGTGGCCCTAACCTGCATGGAAAGGAATTCCTTTCTATGCCCAGCTCTTGCACCCCTACTTCTCCCCTTTCTTTTGCCCTCTTCTAGCTCTGCTATCCTGCTTTAACCATTGAATATTTCATTCCTTTTTCACTTCTTCTTTCAGCCTAATCTTTCCTTACTTTCTCCTTACTTGAAAGTAAGTGACTACATATACCTTACCTTTTCTTTTCCTTGCTAGAAATGAAAAGAGGGACTTTGTTTTTGGAATATCTTGGCAAGATTGTTTATATGCATATGCTGTTTTAGTGTTTAATTCATATAGTAACTGATTTAGAAGTCTTTAGGTGTTAGCAGCCCACAAATTAGTTAGTTGGTTCTGACTTGAGATGGCCTTGAGCATTGCCTTGACCGTTAGTGTTAACTTGGTTAAAGACATTGCATCAAGGTCTAACCCTCAATCGCTGCATTGATAACTATTCTCACTGTCCACTGTCACTTGAGCGTTCGTCGCCATTTACAGCCAACAAATTGATTGGTTACTGACTTGAAGGTGGCCTTGAGTATTAAATTTAAGCCACTTGTACAACTTGAAAATTTGTTTAGTTTGCAATTTTTGTAATCTACTAGCGAAGTCAAACAAATTACAGTTTTCAAAATACTTTTAAAAAAGACAGTGATAGACTTTTGATACTCCGTAATATTATATTTTAATGTTGTAGATGTAGGATGATTCGAAACGTGAAAGTTGGAACATGTTACGGTGGTTAATTATTTACATTAGGATGTCTTATTTTTTCAATTATTCAAAGAGATTGTAATTTGTCTTTGACCTCTTTAATAATTGAGATCCATAATGAAACTAAGATATTAGTGAGAGAAAGAGAGTAAGAGAGAGAGAGAGATACAATGGAAAGCCATATTATTCAATCCATCATATACCGAGCAGCAGCACAAGGAGATACAAAGTACCTGCAGGAGATCGTGACTGCAAATTATGTTGCTGAAATACAGCAATATAAATCACCTGATCTAGGAAACAACATTGTTCACATAGCAGTTCGGCAAGGGCACCTGGAGTTTATCAACAAAGCTGTAAGTCTGTTTCCAGATCTTCTACAGCAGCCGAACCAAAATGGCAACACCCCTCTGCATGAGGTGGCGGAAGTGGGATCTAAGGAGTCCGTCCAACACCTTATTTCTATTCTCCGGAAGAGCACAACTACTAGCACTACTATGGTGCAACATTTGCTGGTATCAAATAATCAAGGAGACAACCCATTTCATGTTGCACTTAGAAGCCGAAACTTGGCTGCAGCTGAAGGGTTGCTTGAATGCACTGCTGAAGACCAACCACAGATTCTGGCCGTTAAGAACAAGTCTGGGAAGAGTCCTCTACTCCTCTATATCCAATATTGCGCTGGTATCTATTCTGCACTAGTTTTATCTCTTCAACTTACTTTTTGACTGTAATTTAAGAGTTTATACGAAGTATATATAATGGTGCTTTACTGCTTTTACTCTTTCATTCATTGTTGCAAGTTGCAACTAGGGTGTTCATAAAACCCAAAAGATTATGTCATTGAAGTAGAATAATCGTGCATAGAGGAGTTAAAGATTATGTAAGCATGTTGATTGTAGATCCTTCAAGAAGGGAGAATCGGAGATTGATTAGTCATTTAGGACAGAAACCCAGAAAAAGATTACCGACCAAACTTTACTGGCCAGTGTTTACCGATCGAATCGGTGATTTTTTTAGCGACCGATTTCCAAGTTTTATGGACGGATTTTGTCGGTCAATAAAATGCTGCTGTCTTGTTGTGTCCCACACTCTCACTACTACCCATGACCAAGTCAACATACATAAATCCTACGTAGTACTCCGTACTTTTTTATTAAAAAAAAAATTGTTTTTTCTTTATTTTTTATTTAAGTTTTTTATTTATATATTTTTTTTATTGCGGCTGCTACTCAATAATGTACTTTTTTGTTTTTATTTACTTGTTACTTTGGCAAACTTTAAGACATATTAATTGACAAAATTTTATTATTGACAAATAAATAAGTGATAAGTTGATGTAATTTAAGTTTATAATTTAATCCGTCTGTTTAACTAGTTTAATCACTTTTTCAAATAGAGTGTTTAAAAGATTTGTTGTAACTTGTAAGTATGTATTAACTTTTTTGAAACATGTAAGTACGAATATTTGACATTAACGTGTAGGGTATAAGAATTTGATATGAAAGGAAAAGAAAAGTGGAAGTACTGATTATAATTACCATATTTATGATTAGTATTTCAATAGTGGTATGGGCATTGCGTGAAGTTTAGACTATAAGAGTGTGATACATACATTTTGTGTACAGGTGGGGTTTTCCCCCAAAACTTAAGGCACGATGACAACCACAATGAAGTTTACAAGCCAAAGCTTATG
Source organism: Chenopodium album (assembly GCF_948465745.1). Lineage (NCBI taxonomy): Eukaryota > Viridiplantae > Streptophyta > Magnoliopsida > Caryophyllales > Amaranthaceae > Chenopodium > Chenopodium album. Next base: position 9,851,161 of record NC_137855.1, read on the forward strand.
TTCCGATTACTCGAAGCCAACTTTAAGGAAATATTCGAATACGATTCAAAGGGCTTAAATGCTCTAATGAGAGCAGCCCAGTATGGTCGCGTCCTCCTTGTGAATCGTATATTAGCTAAATACTATCAATCAATGGACTGGCGGGACTCGAATGGAAAGAGTTTTTTGCATCACTTGCGATTAAGGATAGCTGACCTTAATGCAAGAGATAAAGATTATACGCTTTTCATTTGCACCAAAATCCTAGCATTACCTGGAGTTGATGCTCTCACATTGGGGCGAGACAAAGATGGAAATACACCGTTACATTTGGCCATTATTGATCGAGATTTTGATCTCGTGCAGTTGATCCTTGAAAGATTTATCATCAAGGATGCAGATTCAAACCTCGAAGAATCCAGTGCTAGGAAAGAGTTGATTGGGAGCCTTAAGAATAATGAGGGAAAAACAATTTTCGACTTGATTACGTCTGCATTCAAACCAAAAATCGTATGCAAAACTAATATTATGCACTAGAGCAACTTATCCATCTACTTTGAACCTCTTTATAAGTATTGTAATAATTTATTTGCTTTGTAGGAAAAACTCATGGAACAGGCTATAAAGGGAAGAGTACTGGAAAAGAAACTTAGCGAAGCAGCAGCAAGTGGGAATCGGGATGTGTTCACACAACGAACTGGTACGTAACGCGCTCCACAATATAAACAATTCATACACTTTTTTTTTTTTTTTTTTTTTTTTTTCCCGTTTTTTGGGTTTGAATTAACACTTTGATTTATGTAAAGTTCATTTTGTTGTCAAAACATTTTAATACAAAGGGCCTGTTCTCTTACGTTGAAATTCAATTCGGTTCAACTCATTTTAGCTCCTAATTTCCTTTTCTTATAAAATATTCATTTCAGTTCAGTTCAGCTGAGTTTAGTTCAGTTCAGTCAATGAGAACATACCCTAACTCTATATAATCACGATGCATGCGCTAATTCAAGAAACCATTTTTTATGATTGTGTTACACATATATGATCGAAAAAAATGTTAAATGTAAATATGAAATGAAATAAATATATTAATTTGCAAATTTTATTATTTTTACAACTAACCTTAAAATTTGTGTTATGTCATATATATTACCTCTGTTTTTTACAACTATAAATTGTTTTACTACCAATTAAATTGTTTAGTTTAGTCGTATCACCTCTGTTTTTTTTTTGTTTTTTTTTTAAGGAAATTTTGACGATTACCACCTTCTGTTATGTCCATTTTAGCAATTACCACCTTTTATTATTTTTTTTTTGAAAATTACCACCTTCTATTTTCAAAAACATCAAAAGTTACCACTTTTTGCCCCCCAACTAGCACGTGACGTTATTTTAGGCCCAATTTTTCCCTTCCCTCCCTATTTCCCTTACATTTCTCATTCCTATTTGGATTCTCATCTCCCATTTCATTTTTCCTCCCAAACCACCAATAATTGTTCGTCAATTTTGATTTGGAGGAGTGAATTGAAGTGTTTTTGATTGTTTGGGGAAAAAAAAGCGAAAGGGGGGATGAGAATCAAGTTAGGAATGAGAAATGTGAGGTAAATAGGGAGGATAGGGAAAGAATGAGCCCAAAATGACGTCATGTGGTAGTTGGGGGGCAAGAAGGTGGTAACTTTTGATGTTTTTGAAAATAGAAGGTGGGAATTTTAAAAAAAAATAAATAAATAGAAGGTGGTAATTGCTAAAATGAACATAACAGAAGGTGGTAATTGTCTAAATTTCCTTTTTTTTTATTGACATATTTTAACTTTAACACTATTCACACACTTCCCTTTAACTTTGTGTTTTGTGCTTTATATATGTAATGAAAATTTATAGTCATGTGAAATCTTATTAGATTTGTCACATTATAGATTTTTAAAATATCAACTTTTTACATTTTTTTTTATCTATCGTTAATTAAAGATATGACTGGTTGAAGTTGTGCATTGACAAACGTGATTAAAGATACGTGTCAATTAAAAAGAAACAGATGATGTATATTTTACCACATCATTACTAAATTATATCACTAAATTCGTTAATCGAGCCTTTTTTTTCTTTCTTTTTGGAGAAGTATAAGATTTTTTGAGTCTTGTATTTGCGGTACATTTAGATACTTTTAAAAGTGAGTAGGAAAAGGTAAGAGATCTGTACGTATCCTTAAATATCTAAATGTATTTGCGGTACATTAAGATACTTTTATATATTTGAATAATGTATAATTAAAATATTAATGGTTAAAGTTGTATTTTGATATACGCATCCGTTTAAATTTTGCGATTATTATAAAATAGATGTAGTAGTACACTAGTACACTCCCATCAAAACTTCATACCTTACGTACGTCATAATCAGAATATCCAATAACAGACTAATTTTATGGTCAGGAAATGAATCGTATGACACATTAATACACACTAACGATATGCATATACTAATCACTTGCTTAAAATCAAGAATCTCTAATCAACTTTTATGCATTACTTTAAAAACAGATGATGCAGCTTTTCTTTCTCAAGACGTCGATGGAAAAAATGTCCTTCACATAGCGCTGGAACATAAACAAGTATCCTTCATTAACGACGCTATTGACAAATTCCCAAATCTTATCTACCAGAAAGACTGTAACGGTGACACACCATTGCACATCGCTGCAAGGCTACGATCTGATGCAGCATACGAATTGCTGCAGAAATCTCTCCATTATTGGTGTGATAACTGCAGGCAAGATTACTGGCTAGCTCTTCGTGTGCCACCATGGAAATTAACAAATTCGAGAGGATATACGCCACTTCATGAAGCTGCACACAACTGTAACTACAGAAATTTGCTTATAATGACTATCCTATGTGAAACCCTTGGATTTCAGTCGGAAGCATTGTCAGACGTAAACCAGGAAGATGAGACTGCTCTTCATTTGATTGCAAGATACTGCAAAAAACCCAGTAAGCTTCTGCCCTTTTACTTAATTAATTGTGGGATGTACAGTTTTACAGGTTAATCTTGCACTTTTATATTCTCTCTGTGTCATAATAAACATTAGACTTTGCACAAAATTCTAGAGTGGGGAGCAAGCGATTTTTTTTAAAGTATATATAGCCATATAGGGTATGTATTTTTTTTTTTATCACCTTATGAAAATAGATTTCATGTTTTAAAACATCACATAAATTTAATAAGTTTAATTGTTGGACTATTTGCTTCAAATTGTTAGTGATTAGTTAACTCCTAATGTACAAGATTATTTTCTACTAAGTACGAAGTATTAGTTTGTGTTAATGGAGTCATAATAATAATGAGTTAGTTTAGTGGGTTAATGTTAGCATGATCAATGATCATGGGATCATGTTCCTTACTTATAGCTTAGTTATTTTGCACTATATAAACGTTGTTATAGTATGTTTTAAAAAAGATTGAATGTATGTATACAAGTTTATGTTCTTTTCCCTCTCTCATCTCTTTATTTATAATTTTAACATTAATTAGGTTATTCAGGTCTATTGAATTCCTATAAGTCTCTACTAAAAAAAAAGTTCCATAAGATTCAGTGATGTTTAATAAGTTTCATTAAATTCAATCGGACCTACTTAGGCCTTGTTTACTTCACTTAAAAAAATAAAAATCAATAAAAATAACTTATTCAGTAGAAATAATTTTAGTCCAGGAAAAATAAGCCCAGTTCAGTAAAAATAATTTCAGTTCAATAAAAATAACTTAATTTCAGTTTAGTAATAATAATTTTGGATTAGGAAAAATAATTTAAGTTCAGCAAAAATAAATTAAGTTCAGTTTAGTAAAAATAATTTCAGTTAAGTAAAAATCAATAACTTTTAAAAGGAAATATAATAGAAAATCAGTAAAAATAATTTCAGTTCAGTTTAATTAATTCAGTTCAATAAAAATAATAATTTAAGTCCAGCAAAAATAATTTGAATTCAGTAAAAATAATTAAATATCAGAAAAATAAGGTGATATGAATGGGGCTAACTTCTAACAACTTCAATTAATATATTATAATTTATTTTTTAATAAAATACTATTCACAATGTAGCAGAACTTTAGATAGATTTGATTACTATCTCTTTTTAAGTCACTAGCATATAGTATTAGCAATTTAATTCACTTAATTAAATATATTTTATTTTTGAATGACACTTAATTAAATATAGTAAAAGGTAAATGGGGTGATTATAGTATTTCAAAATTGTTAATTGAAAAGTAAGATTGTGAGATGAAAGAAATAATCATTAACATAATACTAAAACAGACATCAGGAGTGACACGTGTCATATCCTGGTGTTGTTTTTTTCCTCCAAAACTCTCCTTTCCTTTTTTAAATTTTTTTTTTAGTTAAAATTTGATTCTATAATAATATCATTCCAAAAATTTTATTTTCCTTCAAAAAAAAAAAAAAATCATTCCAAATCTTTTATATTATTTTTATGACAAATGTATATTCCTTTTTATTTGGTGTTCAAAATTATTCTATATATATTTACCTGAATAATTATTTTAACTTATTTAAAAAAAAAAAAAAAAAAAAATTCAACTCCTTTTTAACTATCTTATAAATGGAGTATTATTAAATTTTGCCAAAAAAGTTATAATAAGGGCCTGTTCACATTTACTGAATTGAGCTGAACTGAACTGATTGGAGCGGAACTGAACTGAACTGAACTGAATTGAGCTAAAATGAATATTTTATGTGAGAGGGAAATTAAGAGCTGAACTGAACTGAACTGATTGGAGCTGAACTGAAATTAAGTTAATGTGAACAGGGCCTAAATTGATTTTGATTTTTGGAAGAGAAATAAATTGATTCATATAATAGATGTTAAAGAAATTACTTTAAAATGTTCCTTAATATATATATATATTTTTTTTTTGAAAAATTGCTCGGCATAATCTGACCTTTGCCTCATCCGCCGAAAATAATCCCATCTTTCGATTATTTTTTAATAATCCCACCTTTGTACCTCATCCGCTTTAAATGGTCCAAACCGGTCATTTAACCTGTTATTACAAGTTACTAGACATGTGTCATCCTGTGATTGGTCAAAATTTTAAAAAAAAAAAATAGAAATGAAATTATAAAAAAAAAACAAAAAAAAAAAACAAATGAACCCAAATTCCGGCAGTACGTAACCACCGACCCCTACCCAATTCCGGCACTGTCTTCCTTTCCCACCCCGATTATGGCCACCAACATCCTTCCCTTTCCTAATTCTGTCCATTCCCTCCCTGTTTTTGGCCGACTCGACCCCAGCAACAGCCCGTGAAACCACCGAAATTGCAGCGCTGTCGCTCCTCCTCCTTCGTAATCGCACTACCCACAAATTAGCAACAGCATCACAAGCATTCTCATCGCCGCAAACTAACACCAAACGAACCCACCATCACAATAAATCGAGCCACCCACCACAGCTAGTCAGCTGCATCAACAACCGCCGGAAGACACCACACACCAACCTCTTCAAACGCCCACAAATTAGCTCTAAAATCGAAACCCATAATAGCAGCCCTTCATATTGGAAAGGGACGGTTTCGTTGGTGGGCGAAAAATGGGTAGAGGAGGTGGATTAAGTGGTTGGATTGGGTAGGGGAGGTGGTTTTGGTGGTGGGTCTGCCGATAGGGTGGTCGTGGGTTTTTTTTTTTATTTTTTTATTTTTCAATTTTCTTTTCTTTTTTTTTTTTAATTTTTGTTTTTGTTTTTTTTTTTTTTTTTTTTTATTATTTTATATATTTTTTTTAATTTTAATTTTTTGCCATTCACGTAACAACACGTGTGCAAACAACCCTAAGTCACACATGGTAACTTGTTTAACCGGTTTCAAGTTACTTGGGACCATTAGGAGTGGATTGGGTATAAAGGTCGGATGATTAAAAAATAATCGAAAGGTGGGATTATTTTGAGCGGATGAGACAAAGGTCGGATTATTCCGGACAGTTTTTCCTATTTTTTTTATACTTATTCCAGTTTCAATTTAATATAACTATACATTCAAGATAATTACAATTTTGTTTATGAAATTTTACTACTATACGTACATATTATCACAAATTGATTTATAGAGTATAGTATAACTATAAATGTTATGTTTAACAAATAATTTTTTAGATATAAAGGTGATATATTATTTGTAAAATTGTGTTTGTTTGCACTTTTGCTAATAATATTAGTGGATACTTTAGTTTGTTTTTTGATTGATTTTTGTTGTTTATTAAAAATGCACTTATAAATAATTATTAACTAATATGGCCACTAGACTTTATCAAGCCCTGCTTGAAAAATTCTCGAGTTCGGGCAGACTAAAAAATTCAAATTTTAGATAATTTGTTGCTTTACCTATTAATATAGATTGTGACATTATAATTTCTACATATTTGATTTGTATGTTTTATCAAATTTTATTTGTTGGATATAATTAATTTTCTTAAAAAAATTAGACTTACTGTGTATGTCACGAGCCTAAAGCTAGTTAAAAAAGTAATAGTTGGTTTGGTGGAGTCTAAGAGAGGAAAAGAGAAATATACGTAGTAATACTTTCCTTCATTTAAAAAAAATATATATATATATATTTTTTGGTGTTTAGGGAGCCACAAGGGCAGGGGTGAGAATCGATCCTAGGACCTCCTGAAATTGGGAGAGAAGCTCGAATCGCTTGAGCTATTCCTCACTCTCGAGATATAATATTCCTTAAGTTTCTGAATAATTGACACATTTGACTTTTTTTTTTTTTTTTTCACTATTTATATCCTAATTTGACCATTGTTTGTTTGGAAAAATTGGCTACAACGAACAACACCAACTATGATAAAGGTGCGTGTAGCAGCACAAACTTTTAAGGGTGCGGTCTGCAGCACAAACTATGTAATTGGGTGCACATATAAGCATAAATGACACTAATGAACTAAGGTTCCATGGAAAAAGTGGAATCTTTATTATTTTATAGTACAATTGTTTAAACAATATTTAAACTTGTATGATTTTTCATCACGCGTGACTAAATTAGCCTTACCTTCTTATTATTTATTTTCAACCAAAATTTTTTTACCTCTTTAACAGGTTACTGATCACTTTGGATCATTTTGAGCGAATACACCCTAAATTTCGGATTATTTAAAGATAATCTGACATTGGGATTATTCTGAGTGAACCGACGAAAGTTGAGATTATTTTTGTCGATTTAACCTTTATTTTTTGTCAAATTTTCTTAAACAATCTTAAGAAGATATTTTTTTTTCAATATTTAGCTTATATATATATATATATATATATATATATATATATATATATATATATATATATATATATATATATATATAAGAACCCAATCTTATATAAGAACCAATCTCAGCCCTTTATTAGTTTTGATCTAACCATCTAAAATGATCCTTTAATAATGGCAATTCTGTAATTTTGAGAATTTCGTATTTAGAACATAGAAAAAAAATTTAGAACATAGAAAAAAAATTTAGAACATAAGTAGAAAAAATTTAGAACGTAAGCAGAAAATTTTAGAACATAAGCAGAAAATTTTAGAACATAAGAAAAATAATTTGAAAGATAACAAAAATTTAGAACATAAACAACCAAAAAAGTTAGAAAAAAATAATTTAGAACAAAAGTTGAAAAAAATAATCGTAGCATAGGTAAAAATTAATAACGTAATCTGAAAAAAATAATTTAGAACATAAGCTGAAAAAATAATGTAGAACATAGGAACAAATTTAGAACATAATCTAAAAACAATTTAGAACATTAAAAATAATTTGGAACATAAGTAGAAAAAATTTAGAATATTGGAAAAACTTTAGAACATAAGAAAAAATAATTTAGAACATAAGTTGAAAAAAATAATCGTAGCATGGGTAAAAATTATAACGTAATCTGAAAAAAATAATTTAGAACATAAGCTGAAAAAATAATTTAGAACATGGGAACAAATTTAAAACATAATCTAAAAAAAATTTAGAACATTAAAAATAATTTGGAACATAAGTAGAAAAAATTTAGAATATAAGAAAAACTTTAAAACATAGGCTGAAAAAATAATTTAGAACATAGAAAAAAAAATTTAGAACATAAGCAGAAAAAAATAATTTAGAACATAGGAACAAATTTATAACATATTCTAAAAAACAATTTAGAACATTGGAAAAATTTTGGAACATAAGTAAGAAAATTTTTCGAATATAGGAAAAAAAAACTTTAGAACATAAGTTGAAAAAAATTTAGAACATAGGAAAAGGTTTAGAACATAATTAGGGTTCTTACATAAGAAAGGGTTCTTATATAAGGTGGGATTCTTACCGGATCCTTCTATATATATATATATATATATATATATATATATATATATATATATATATATATATATATATATATATATATATATATATATATATATATATATATATATATGATATTTTTAATTTCATATCTTTTATACCTTTTGTATAAGGTTTTTCATTATTATTGCCCAAATATGTTGATCAAAGTTTGTCAACTAAATAAATTGGTAAGGGGAGAGAGTTGTATAAGTAACCTAGATGTCTTTGTTCTAAGGTATAACTTTGGTAAAAATTTGTATTATTTTATGCGTATTATAAATGTTATGATTTTCTCTAATTTATTTATTTTTTGTAAATTATTATAGAGCTAACTAAAGGCTGTAATACCGTAAGTATTGCATGGTACCAATCTTGTTGTCTATATTAAATTAAGAACCGGTATAAAACTAAGTAATTTTGTTTATATTAAAAGAAACTATAACTTTTTCTTTTGTGGAAATTATTGTATATCTTATTAAAGATTGTAATCATTCATAATAAAATTTTGTTAAACCTGTGCATTTGCACGGGATTTAATTTAGTTCAATTAATTTTTCTCACCAAGTGGATCCACCATGAATCATATTTTATTAATTTCATATTCTCACTCTTCTAATTCTCTCCATTACTTTTGCTTTTTACAATTTTTTTATTTTTCCACGTACCCCACTACCTCCATATTTAATTAATTATTTCGTAATTTTTCCAATTTTTCCTAAAACTCCGCGCATAGAAAATGAAGCAATTATTTAAAAACGGAGGAAATATGTATTAATATAAAAGTTACAAAATATCAACATTCAGCGCGTTATATATGTAGCTAGTCATATTGCACTACTAGAAATAGGCCCATTTATGACAGAATTTTTCCGTCGATAATACCCTGAAATTCGTCGGAAAAGGGGTTTTTGACGGAATTCTGTCGGAAGTGGTTGTCGAAAGCGGCATGGTAGGAAAAATCACTTTTTCCGTCGGAAACACTTTTCCGGCAGAATTTCCGATGAAATTTTCCATCGTTTGAGATTTTCAGGCACCGGAAAAGTCAGTCGGAAATTTCCAATGAATAATATTACTATTTCCATTAAAGAGAAATTTAGCTCTACAAATCCTCTTACTACCAAGTTATTTACTTGGAAAGTGAACAACAATCCATCTTAATTATAGCCATTCCATCTTATATCCACTTACTACCAAGTTATCTTGATTAGTGCATATTTGGATCAAATGAAAGTGTGTTTTATAATCTAGGACGTTTTTTTTGTACTAATTTCTAACCTTGAACTTGAAACATCTTACACTTATTCTGCAGTTGTTGAAGATCCTGACCAATATGAAATGAATAATTTACATATCCTTGTACGAGACTCTAAAAAAGCTGCGTATATGCATGACGTAGATGGCTTAACCCCAATCCTAAGAGCGGCAAACTCTGGACAAATTTGGCTAGTTACTAATATTGCTAAGTTTCATCCTAAATCAATAAGCATTACAGATTTCAAAGGCAGAACAATATTGCACCATCTGTGTACTTCTGTCTTAGATGATGCGAACGAGTTAGAATGCATATTGCAATTATTCAAAGAAGGTTATGAAGAATCCTCGACCTTTTCTAGAGCAGATGATCTCATATTCTCCAAAGATTATGAAGGAAACACACCAGTACATCTTGCAATCATCAACCAAAACTTCAAGTTAGCACACTATTTCATTAGACATTATATCAAGGTTGATTTAAGCTTAAAGCTGCAAGAGTTGTTAGAGATCAAGAACAATGATGGCAAGTCAATCAGCAACATGATTACATGTAGATCAGACATTTCTCAAAACCTGGTATGTCAAATCATTCTCTGATTCATCTATGTCCTTACCTTCATTTTCCTTTGATCCATAACATGTTCTTGAACTAGCTTAAATCCCATGCATGCAACATCTACCATTTTTTGTCGACTTGTACAAATTTTGCACACCTATTTTATTTAGATTTGATCCATACTTACTTTCAACTCTCATCTCTATCTTCAATATATTATATTTTATATGCTTAAAAGTTAAAACACACCGTTTTGGTATGCATTTTATGGAATTGCAGATATTAGACTAGATAAATGGACAAATTAATTGAAACTAGCAATATGCACGTGATGCTTTAAAAGAAAAAACAAACTTATTCTAATTATTTATTACGATTTACACCCATATGATAAAATGTTATAGGAAAGTAATTATATTAATCTCCGATTATAAAAGGATAATGGAGGAAGCCCCAATTTCTCACCATGAGAAACGAATTCGTTTCTCATGGGGGCATTTTTGTGAATAAATCAAAAACTTTTTCAACTTTATTCAACTGTGGAGCCCACAATATTGAAAAAGTTGTTGATTTATTCACGAAAATGCCATCATGAGAAACAAATTTTGTTTCTCACCATGAGAAACAGGGAATTTCCCAGGATAATGATAGACAATTGAGCTTCATGCTCAACTAAAAACAAGGATCTTATAATGAGAAGAATGAGAAGGATGAAATGTGCATATATTTTTTACAAAATGTGCATATTTGATCTTGGACCTGATACCTTTTTTGCAAATATGGAAAAACGAGAACTTATGCACATTATGTGCAAAAAATATGCACATTCAATTTCGGTTAGATATTTTTGCACATTTTATTCAAAAAATATGCACATTCAGTGAAAATTTTATGCACATAAAATCCTTCTCATCATTCTCATTTTAAGGAACTTCTCATTTGAATATATATATATAAACTTCTTTCGTCCTAAAAAAATTTGCTCACTTTGCATTTGCAATGTCTCTAATAAACATTTTTTTCTTTGAATATTTTTCGGCTATGGGTATAATTGAAAGTTTAAAGAATTGATGTTTATAAAATTGTAATTATAATAATGAGAATCTAATAAGATCTTGAGTGCTAATTTGTTTCTATTGTATAAATCATACCATGTAGTCAAAGTTATTGTATTTTGACTATATGTATACAGTGAGTCGAGCTTTCAAAAACGAAAATAGTATTATTAAATAGATTATCAGATAATAATCAATTGTTGTATCTTTGCAGAAGAAACTGATAGAACAAGTTAGTGTAGCAGGTATTATGGAAGACAACATATACAAGGCAGCTATAGAAGGAAATATGAATATATTTTTGGAGGATGAAACTAATAGAACTGCAATTAGGAAAATATTAAGTCAAGCCTGTGATGGAAGTAATATCTTGCACATAGCCATTCGGCATGGTCATATCTCCTTCATAGAGAGAGTTCTCGACGAATATTTAGAGCTTATATATTGGAAGGACTTCAAAGGAGATACACCTTTACATCTTGCTGCTGGACTTCAAACTTCCGTAGCATTAAAATTTTTCGAATTGTGCCTCACTACTTGGAAGAAAAATAATTATGCAATAGACCCCCAGCCTTGGACTGTGAGAAATTCAAAAGGAAATACATTCCTTCATGAAGCAGCACGGTTTTGTAACTATGAAGTTATATCTCTACCATCGATAGATAACAATGATATTAAGGATGTGAATGACCATGGTGAGACTGTTCTTCATGTGATAGCAAGATATGCCACTTCTGCAGGTTAGTTTAATTTTAATCCCTTTGCAAAATACTCCCTCTTTATGAATTCTAGTCGGATTGATTGATTTAGGTAATGGGTGTTGTGTTTGATCTGTGTTGCAGTGTGGAACATCGATAATATAATATATGATACTTTGTTAGAAATTATCTAACAAAACCTAAAAATTTGTGAAAAACTGCCTAATAAAAAAAAATATTATAGAAACTACTGTACCTGTTAAAAGGTAAAATATTGTAAAAGATTACCATTGGCCGAATTTCCACCTTTATCCATCACAAAAAACACCCAACTCATATGGTAAGATAAATTGGTTTTAGCTGAGGATGGTCTTATGATTGGTGACCTCCGAGGAAGTTTCTAAGGTGTGCATTAATGATGTAAAAAATGGAACAGAAGAACTTGTGTTGGTTTGTGGAGCCGGTAAGTTATAGAGAAAATATTCGTCATGGAATGTCTTTTACTAATGTTGTTATCTGAATCTACAGAATATATAACCAACAAAAGCGAACAGAGGGAAAATACAGTTCTTTCACTCAAGGATCTCCTAGAAAAAAATCCTAACTTGACAAAATCTCTTGTATACATGCGTGATTTTGAGGGATTCACTCCTGTGCTAAGAGCAGTGCAATGCGGCCGACTTGGCTTGGCTAGGCTTCTTATCGAACAATACCCTCAATCCGTTGGAATTCCTGACTACAAAGGTAAAACAATTCTGCAACACATGGGGGCTCAGGCTGTAGACCTTGTTGATGACCTGAAAGATATAATGCCAGTTTGGAAGGAATTTTTTCAATATCGTGAAGTTGATGATCTTCGAATTGCTCAAGATGAAGATGGGAACACGCCGTTACATTTCGCTATTAGTAATGACAATTTTACTAAAGCCAAATTTCTCATGGGAATGTGTCTTCTATCAAAAAACCAAAGGGAATTGGACATTGTTAACAGTAATGGTCTCACCGTATTTGATCTAGTCGCATCACGAGCCCATATTCCGTCCATGGTACATTTTACTTCCACTTTCTCTCTCTTAATGTGTATGTATGAGTCTTATACTTCTCTGTTTTCTGTGTTATATATTGGTGCAATGATCGCCGCTTAATTAATAAGCCTATATATTTGAAGGTTAGTGTACATGAAAGGCAAGGGACCCTTGTGAAAATTGTTAGAGTAGTTTTAGGCTACTATAGATTTTTATGATAATTTTTCAACGATTTTCATAATAATTTGTTGTGAGTTTAACTGTTTAAGATGACAATTTAGGCAATATGAAGTATTTCCTTCAATTCCTTTTAGCTAACACATTTTCACTAAGTGGACTATTCAAAGAAACTTATTTTGACTTTGTCTAGCGTAGTGATTTAGTGTTAAGAAAAACTAGCATAACATTTAGTTGGAAAATTGTTATGGTCTTTATCGTTCCCAGAACAACATTAGTAATCATTGATTCATTGTTAATGTTTTATTTATTTATTTATTTATTTTTTTTGACGGGGTAATCATTGTTAATGCTGTTAATTTAATTTAATTTAATTAATTAATTTCTTTTTTATTTTTTTTATTTTTTGGTTATTGATTAGACTTCTTGGATTATTGTCCTACATATTCCCTCCGTCCCCTTTTGATAGTCTGGACAAATTTAGTCCCAAAATGTTTACCTCATTTGCCTAATCTAACAACTATTAATATTAATTTTTTTACCAAAATTCCCTCCAATTTGCAATAATATATGTGTAAATTTAACTTTTTCATGTAAATTTTATTTTCCCATGTACTTTTATTACTTTATCTCTCTACTTTTTTGCATACCCAATGTCAATTTACTTTTTCAATGTACTTTACCTATTTATTTTTGTGTTTATTAATTCCCGTAAAAAATGCCCACAAAAGGGACTATCAAAAGGTACAGAGGTAGTATTGCAATCAAACGTAATCATTAATTATATATGATGTTACATTTTCTTTTGGTTGCGCAGAAAGAGCTGCTATCATTGGTGAACAGAAGTCGTGTAAAAGAAAGAGAATTGATAAAAGAAATGATGGATGACGACCTCTACATAGCAGCAAAAAAGGGTGACTTTGGAGATTTAATAGCAAATACTACTGAGACTACTGATGTAGAAAACAGGCCCCCGAGAGACGATCAGTGGTTTTGCCGTCGAACACCAGGCGGGAGCAATATAATTCATGTAGTCCTTAGACACGCAAATGGGAACGATAAAGCTACCAAATTTGTTACGACTGCTTTAAGTAAGTGGCCAATTCTAAGCATGCGACAGGATAATAACGGAGACACGCCTCTTCACCTGGCTGCAAAGTGGAAGACGGGCGTGCCACTGAACTTATTAGTAGACGCATCCAAAGAATTTCTAAGCAAGCTAGATAAGGAGGAAAAAGCTTTTCATGTTGCACCATGGGCGGTTAAAAATTACAAAGGCAGTTACCCAATTCACGAGGCTTTACAAGCTGACAATTTGGGCGCTGCTTGGGCTTTGCTTGAGTGTGATAGGGAAGCCGCTGATCGTGTTAATGACTTGGGCGAGACTCCACTTCATGCTTTCGCCAAATATGGGTTTTCTATTGGTAATTCTCTTGCTTAACAATTGCTACTGTATTATTTTTAATAAATTGTTCATACATACTCTCACATTTGCCTAAAATTACACCGAATTTTTGATGAGATGTGGTCAATCTTTAACTATAATTGTTTATTAAAACAAAATTGTTGACATCATCCTTGTCCACATTACACTTTCTTATCAAATCTATTGGATAAAAATCCACAACGGAGACCATGATAGGGAGATAGATGGTAAAAGATATTTTTTTAAGTGCATCTTTTGTTTTTATTTATTTGCAACACTTTATAATAACTATGCCAACAACTTAATAATCCGTATAAAACAACTTATCCCCTTCATGTTCTTCATAACATATTAATCTCGTGATCATTCACAAATGCATTTGTGTTCTTTTGTTGCATATGTCTATGTAATTTACGTCTATTAACTACATATAGTCACTACTCACTAGCTTAGTATTATAGCACACAGCATACATCTTCGTTCAAACTATGATCGATATTGTTCTTTGTACATCGGGTAACTCACTGTTCCATGCAGATAAGGATGAGGCATACACCTTTGTGAGAAAATTGAAGGAGTTAAGCAAGCAAGCAGCATATCTACGAGACGATGAAGGGCTAACACCATTGTTGAGCGCAGCAAAGTCAGGTCGTTTCCAAGTTGTAAAAGCTATACTTGAATATTGTCCTCAGTCAGCATACCTCCGAGATTCAAGAGGCAAAACCTTTTTGCATCTCCTGCGGTTCACGGGCGAGGATGTCGATGAGAGTTTAGCCGGCACATTTAAGAAAGCTGGGAAACAGTTATTTGATATCCCTGAAGCAGATACTCAAAGATTGGTGCAAGATTATGAAGGAAGCACACCCCTCCATCATGCTATTAGAACTGGGAACTCTATTACTGCAATTGTATTGACGCAAAAATGTTTACAAGATAAAGAACCAAGGGAACTTGCATTGGTGGATAAAAAAGGTGATACAATTCCTGATTTACTTGCATCACACGACGTCCCAAACGAGGTATGTTTTACTTAGTACTCTCTCCATCTCTTAATACAAAACCTTAATATTTTGTGAAAAACTACCTTATAAAACACTTTTTTTTACGAGAAACTACCTAATAAAAAAAATGTTGTAAGAAACTACCTTATAAAAGGGTAATGTTGTAAGAGACTACCATTGATCGGAAAGTCACTGTTGAATTTCAAATTCCGGCGTTGACCACATCACATGCCAATCACGTGACTTTTAATTCACTCTTTCCCTCCTTTTTTCTTAATTAGCATGTGACATGATCAACGCCGGAAAACATAAGTCAACAATGATTTTTCGACCAAAGGTAGTCTTTTACAACATTTATCCTTTTATAAAGTAGTTTCTTACAACATTTTTTTTATTAGGTAGTTTCTCGCAAAAAAAGTGTTTTATAAGTTAGTTTTTCACAAAATATCCTTCCTTTTTAAATAAATCAAAAAACAATGTCTCTTTCTATTTAAAGATGATATTTTTGACATTATTACCTTCTTTTTAATGAGTTGTCATCTTTTTACTTTTTGTACTTTCAACTTCAATATCCAACACGTTTTATCTCTATCTCTTGAAATATTCCCAACTACTTTTCTTTCTCTCTAACCCCAGAAGCACATATCTACTCTTAATCATTAGTTTTAAAGAATTTACAATTTTCTTAATTCCCGCACAAAAACCAAAAAAGGCTTTCTATTAAAAGACGGAGGGAGTGCATACATTTGTAAAGTACATATATACTATGTAGTATGTACTCCCTCCGTTTTTAAAAGAACAACCTTTTTGGGCATTTTTCACGGTTATTAAGATCATAAATGGGAAGTACAAAGTGTATCGGGGAAACTAATAAAAATATATTGAAAAGATAAATTTATATAAGATTTGTAAAAAGGTAAAGAGAGAAAGTAACAAAAATACATAGAATAAGCAAAAATTACATGGGGAAGCTAATTTTGCATAAATATTACTGCAAAGTAGAAGGTATTTTAACGCAAATGGCCTGGGATGAACATTTTGGGACTAAAATTAGGCCAAAAGAGTTGTTCTTTAAGAGACTGAGGGAGTATAATAGGTTTAGGTATGTTTTCATTCAAGTATGCATGGAGACAATCAAATGATAAACACTTCTTTTTTAGGAATCAAGTGATAGAACAGTAGTCTCATAGAAATTCAGAAACTTTTTAGTGTAGTAGGTCACACCGTGCATGTGGCAGGGTTACCCGAGTTATTTAGTTAGGGGTTACTCAAGTTATTCGGTTAGGGGTTACTTGAAGGGTTACTCTGTCAAGAGTGGCCCAAGTAACCCTAACCGAGTAACTTGAGTAACCCCGTCAACTCGAGTAACTCCTGACTGAGTAATTCAAGTAACCCAAACTGCATGGTACAATAGGCCACACACAATAAATTGTCTTAGAAATTATGTATCTAATTAGAAAATTAATATTATTCCCTAAAAAATAATAAAAAAACTTTCGTTTCATGTTATTTGCAACAAATTTTTATTTTTTTAAATTGCTAACAATTAATTCCATTTGTTACAGATTAAATAGGAAATTTTGACAATTATCACCTTCTGTTATGTTCATTTTAGCAATTATCACAATCTATTTTTTTTTTTTTGAAAATTACCACCTTCTATTGTCAAAAACATCAAAAGTTACCACCTTCTTGCCCCCCAACTACCACGTGATGTCATTTTGGGCCCACTTTTTCCCTTTCCTCCCTATTTCCCTCACATTTCTCATTCCTATTTGAATTCTCATCTCCCCTTTCACTTTTTTTCCCCCAAACCACCAATTATTATTCGTCAATTTTGATTTGGAGGAGTGAATTGAAGTGTTTTTGATTGTTTGGGGAAAAAGAAGTGAAAAGGGGGATGATAATCGAGTTAGGAATGAGAAATGTGAGGAAAATAGGGAGGAAAGGGAAAGAATGAGCCCAAAATGACGTCACGTGATAGTAGAGGGGCAAGAAGGTGTTAACTTTTGATGTTTTTTAAAATAGAAGGTGGTAATTTTCAAAAAAAAAAAAGAAGGTGATAATTACTAAAATGGACATAACAGAAGGTGGTAATTGTAAAAATTATCAATTAAATAATAAAAAACTTGCACTTCCAAATCAAATTTAGGAAATTATGACTGAAAGTATGTATAAGTTCTTTCTCCATAATAATTGAAAAAAGAAAAATAAAATAAAATAAAATAAAAAGTATAGGTAAGTTTATATATCAAATTTAGGAAATTTGCACTTCCAAATCCTGCACATGTTTGTAAATTAGTAAAATTACATCTTTAATATTACTTTTCACTACCCTGTCAAATATATATATATATATATATATATATATATATATATATATATATATATATATATATATATATATATATATATATATATATATATATATACTACTAGACCCCGGCCCAAATAACTTTCCAGGGCTGAAATTTGGGTTAATCCAAATCCAAAATAAACTTTTCAGTAATAATTTTGGCCCAACCCCAATATGACCCAAAATGTTAGCAATTTTGGTGTGAAATAGTGGGTTTTGGTACTAAATTTTTTGTCCAAATCTGGCCCGGCCACGGCGGCCAGCCTAGCCTTACTAAACACACTTACACACACTGTATCTGTTAGTCTGAAACCAGAAATTGTAGCTCCTTTACAGTTTACACATATATTGGTTCTACAATTTTTTTGACATATATATTGGTTCTACAATTGGTATGATGTTTGTGATTGATCCCTTTATTGCTTTCATGTAATGCACCAGATTATAACCGAAATTCAGAAAAAAGTACCTCATGCAGTGTACTTAGCAAGAAGCTCATATGGTATTCGCAAGACAGAAATGAAAGAGTCTGCCAATGCCCTTTCTGTGGTTGCTGCCCTGTTGGCTACCATAACATTTGCAGCCGCGTTTCAGGTACCAGGTGGGTTTGATGGTGATGATGGTTCCCCTGTTCTTCTGACAAAACCGGCATTCATAGTATTCGTTGTAGCCAACACGATTGCAATGTGCTGCGCAATGCTCTGCCTATTCTTATTGCTATGGGTAATGGGTATTGGAAAGATTCACGGTTCACTTGCAGTATTAGATATCTCGATATATCTGCTTCGTGGATCTTTTCACCTCACCCTGCTAACATTCACAATGGGGGTGTTTGTGGTAACTGCTAAAAAGAATTTATTGTTAGCTATCTTCGTCTTTGGACTTTGCTTCTTTACCTTTGTTTGCACATTTAGATATTCAATCAACTTCCTTGCAATGTGTATCAACCTTGCTCTGCGAAAGAAAAAAAGGAACACGAAACCGGTTGGTGAGGGCAGTGAAGGAGGTTCAACCATTAGAAGATTTGTAGCATCGGAAGGCAGTCAAATTGGAATAAATCGGTCCACTGCTGCAGTAACTGAAATGCATTAAGTTCTACTCCGGTGTACTATGTGGCTACTACAAATGTTTTGGATATTCTGATGATATTGTTGACATTGTTTTGTACTATGTGTACCATTTGGGCAGAGGGACAAATTATTAATTCATCAAGTGATGAAGTGCTTATTACTAATGAACTTTACTTATGGATTAGTCAAAGATAAACAACTGTCACGTGTAATTTAGTAATTTTAGCTATCCACATTACTAATAAGATCAGAAGTTTCCAAAATTAGTGGTAACTGGTAACATGTATTGGATTGTATATTGTACAGTTTAGAACGTACACTTTGTATAAGCTAGATCAGATTTGATTTGGAATTAGAATTAGAATTATTAGATGTCTCTGTTGCAGGTTAAGGGTATATTGTCAATCTTTCGTGGCAAATGTAGTATAGGGTAATAGGGTATATACACCTTTGGGTTGTGTAATAAGATGGCAAAATCTGGCATAGTATATGTCTGTCATACTGTTTGTAATCCCATAAGTGGGGTCGGCTAACATGAACTAAATTTGATTATTTCGTGTAGTCATTAACATAAATCTTCCTCTCTATCCCTTACAATCCAATGCATCAACCTCTTGCAAATCCATATACTTCATATCCTTCATAACTCCTTTCAACCAACTCATTTTCGGTCTCCCTCTCCCTCATATGACCCCTCTATGGTCCCACACTTCCATTCTTCAAACCAGTGCACCCTCGGGTCTCTGTCTTACATGTCGAAACCAACCCAAACAATTTTCCCTAAAATCTGTCTTATATTCCCCACAGAGATATTGGGTGTAAGTTTGCGAGAAGAAATAAGGTGGCTGTTGTTACCCTTCCTATTCCTCTCAAGTTCCCAACACTGAGGAAGAGGACAGTAGGGTAGATGTAATTATGGCTTCTGCTATGAATGAAAGGAAAAAGTTATTGACTTGTTGCCTTGTTGCAATGGATGCAAATTGTAGGATTGTACTTATTGTCTAATTATGATGGCTTCATGATTTTATATTTTTGTCTTTTTGAGCTTTCAATACATATCAATCAAACAATTAATTTGTGTTTTTGAAAAAAAAAATAATAATTTGTTTTACTGATTTGAGATGGAAAAACGTGCTTTACTTTGTTTTATATTTTTTTTTAAAAAGAATGATTTACAGATTTGAAATGGAAAAACGTTCTTTACTCTGTTTTTGGATCATCTTACTATCTTAGCAAGATTATTTATATAATTAAGCTGTTTTATCAAGTCTGGAAAATGATTACACATTGGATTAAATATGAAACCCTTACCACTACGTACTAAATTTGCTTTGAAATCGTCACTTTGACCCTCTTCTATTTAGTTACAAATTATTACGCTTACAATGTAATGAGATACAATATTCAAACTCCCTCCATTCTCGAAAGTTCGACTCATTTTCAATTTACACGGTCTCCAATGATCACCTTTGACCATAAATATATTTGGCTATGTAAAATTATAAAAAATTGATATTTGAAAATTTTATAATAAAGGGAATCTAATAAGATCCACATGCTAGTTTCTTTCTATTGAATAAACGGAAATTTCATGAAATGCCCCTTAGTAATTTTTTTATTCACCAAATACCCATAAAAACTTTCAAATTCACCAAATACACTTGACTTTAAAAAAATGTCACCAAATGCCCTTAATGACTAACGGCGGTTAACACCGTTAGTCATTAATGACTAATATGCCACGTGGCAGCCTCTAATTGGTCGTTGTAATATAAATAAATTAATTATTTAAAAAAAATTTTAAAATATAATAATAAAAACAAAAAAAAAAACCCACCACCCCCAAGACCCACCCCGACCCACCACCAGCCCCTGCCAGACGGTGTCGGCGCCGGCCACCAGCTCCCAGCCAGAACCAGCGCCGGTCGCCGGTGAGGGCAGCCCCCCCACCGTCGACACCCCCTCCCCTACCCCCAGCCCCCTCTCCCTCCGTTTCCCCTCCCCTTAAACCCCCTCCCCATCCCTCAAAAAACCCCCCCTCCTTCGCGACCAGCGTTCAAATCCCCTCCCCGACGCCGGCGAACATTTTCCGCCCCACCCCCACCATCCCCACCCCTTTTCCCCCCAAACCACCACCCAAAAAACCGAAAAAACCCTTTAATCGAAAAAACCCCAAATCGAAAATTAGGGTTTCGATTTGGGGGTTTTTCGGTTTTTAGGGTGGTGGTTTAGGGGGGAAAGGGGGTGGGGATGGTGGGGGTGGGGCGGAAAATGTTCGCCGGCGCCGGGGAGGGGGTTTGGACGCCGGCCGCAAAGAAGGGGGGTTTTCGAGGGATGGGGAGGGGTTTAATGGGAGGGGAAACGCAGGGAGAGGGGGCTGGGGGTAGGGGAGGGGGTGTCAACGGTGGGGGGCTGCCCTCGCCGGCGACCGGCGCTGGTTCTGGCTGGGAGCTGGTGGCCGGCGCCGGCACCGTCTGGCAGGGGGGTGGTCGGTCGTTAGGGGTGGGGGTGGGTCTTGGGTGGTTAGAGTATTTTTTTTATATTTTTAAAAGTTTTTTTTAATAATTAATTAACTAATATTACAACAACCAATTAGAGGCTGCCACATGGCATATTAGTCATTAATGACTAACGGTGTTAACCGCCGTTAGTCATTAAGGGCATTTGGTGACATTTTTTTAAACTCAAGTGTATTTGATGAATTTGAAAGTTTTGATGGATATTTGGTGCATAAAAAAATTACTCAGGGGCATTTCATGAAATTTAATATAGATTGCAGTCAATTTTTTTTTTATTTATTTTTATTTATTTATTTTTTATTATTTTTATTTTAACTTTAACTACATAAATAGTAATTGAGTTGAACTTTTAGGAACGGAAGTATTATGTAGATTTACCATTAATATTTCTATTGGTTTGGATAGTTTGAAAAGTCTATGATTCAACAAATCTTTGAATGAAGAGTATATGTAATACTTTCATGATTGCTTTAAAGGGTTTGATATACTTCTCATACCAACAAGAATACAAGATGTATTTTCCTTTTAGGAGCTGCGCATGAGAGAGGAAAAAATGCGCCTGAAGGACCGGTGTTGGTCTATGAGAACAGTTGTTGGCCCTTGATGCGCATTTCGTGACAATTGTTAGAGGACCAACTCAACCAAAAGCTTAAGATGATGGTTGAGGCCCAGGAATATGTTTTATACTCTATCACTTCCCCTCACATAAAAGGCCCTTTGGGCTTGAAATGTGGATGCAACACAGGCCCACCCATACCTGATGCGAATTAATTCCACTTTAAAGGAGGGGTGGATGAGATTCGAACCCGTGACCTTTGATGGTTGAGGACCAGGAATATGTTTTATATTCTATCAACAATAAACCCCTCCCTAATTTGTTTGGGGTCGGGGTGTTATAGCTTATGTACTTGAACATACCTCCATAGACCAATTAATGGAACAACTAGTAGTTCGCAAGTTACAGTTGACATAACATCTGTAAATCTGTCATATGAAGCTTTCACATGTATTTGCACCTGTAAAACCCTGTCATATACTGTTAATAGTGATTTTTGCTTTTTTTTTTTTTTTTTTTTTTTTTGGTTACTGAGACATTTTCAGGACTTCTTAAATCTTGACTGTTAAAGCTTTCACACAATTTGCCTATAGTATAGAGTAGAGACTTCTTCACACCCTAGTCAGTACTCACCATTATTTAGCACTTGTAAGAACCACCACAAGGTACCAGGAGTCCTCTGCTACGATATAAACAGGGCTCGTTATCATGTTATATGTTTTCAGTGTCCAACTCCGACCCAGGCCCAGGCGCCCAGGCAGCGTAGACGCCTAGCACAAAATTGAGCTTGGCAATCAAAAGCCTAACTAATTCATCAAGAGAAGGGAGACAAAAGACTAATGCAATAATGTGTAATTGATTTCTGCATCATTATTAGCAAAAGATACAAGCTGTGCATATTTTGAACCCTTGGGATGTACTGTAATTTTAATTTTTTATACCTTGGCAGAAATTCGAAAATGTCACATTGTATAATTATAATTGCTACCCAAATAAAATTTAAAAGATATGTTCATACAAGTAACTTAATTTGTCTAGTATGCCTCAGATCATGCAATCTGCGTCACGGACCATTTGTAGCTTCTCTTGAGCCAGATAAGAACTTGAGCTAATGACTTTCTTGTTTCAAACAAAGTTAGATGAAAGAAATACAAAAACTATAACAGTGGAAAAGCTTACTTGAATAACTTCTGAATAGATGCACAAATTGCTGCTTATTTGTGCCAATGCAGAGACACAAGAGAAGCTGTTTCTACGAAATCAGATTCGTTCATTTACAGAAAGAACAAGAGGAATTATGTTCTCTTTCCCTACATCAGGTTGAAGCATGTACAATTTGATTAAAACAATAGACAACAAGATTAGATGAATACGCTAATGCTCTTATAAGTAATTATGTATAGATTATGCAAATATACAATGATTTCAACTCAAGATTTTCAAAGATACAATAAGTTATCTTGAGTAGAATATTGAAAATAATACATACAGAAGTGTGAATGTGTGATGCTGCTAATGCTCCTTTCGTAGTTTTGTACATCTTACTTAGAGGCAGCATAGCCACAATTATCCTTTACAACCAGATATGGAGAGCGTGAAGCCACAAATTCCAAAAGCCGAAACCAACCAGTCCACCACATACCAATCAGCTCTCATTTGGATCACTTAGCACAGTTAGTTTTGAGCAAAATTCACATACAATTGTCCTACAGAGTGTCAACTTCTTCATCACTCCTGAAAATGATATCACAATAAATGCAGAAGAAATGAGGATCATAGGTTCGTTGCCTCTTGATATTTTCAAGGGATGATTTATACATGATATGATTTGATACCTCTGAAGGACTTGAAATTGTGGCTTCAACAGATTCCTCTGCAATTCTTGCTTCTTTGCTATCATTTATATATCTATCAAATAAGAAAACACAAACAAAGAGTCAGTGTGAAGCGAAGATCATAAAATTTTTCAAGGGTAATATGATGTGATAAACCAAGAGGATCTAAACTAAACTACAGTATATGGGAACTAAACTACTCAATAAAATGTGAAACAATTAAGGATAATAGTCACTTCCAAATAAGTAGCTGGTGAACATATCAAAAAATAAACTCATGTTTTGCAAGCAAAAAGGTAAATTGAAAAATAAATATATTTCAAGTTATTCACAGCTTACGTTGAAAGTATTGTCACCCATATAAGCTCCACACAATCAACCCAAAGCAATCTTTGTTCCACAGGAATAACACCATAAGTCACAATGTGTGCGAAAGGCCAAAGTTTCCATCCTGTCTGCAAATTAATACCAGTATAGATTTTTAGGAGGAGTATAAGAAAGGTGCAAAAGTTTCTTCAATGCAGCAACACCCCAACACATTTAGGTAGCCAATGAAAATGTCTGTAAACCTAAAATTTAGGTTCGTAATAAATAGCCATCAGTTTACAAAAAAAAAAAGACTTTTGTGCTAATAGCATACAATTACAAGAGGGCCTCAGAAAGCCTCTTGAGATACAATATTATCAAGAAGTGTTGAATTCATGTTAACCAGACACAAATTAGGTGTCTACTCGTATACGGTGTCCAAATATCCGACTCGGCCATTTTGCAGAAAAAAGCCAAGTTTATAGTTTACAAGGAAGTATTGATACGACACACGATTTGTGAGGCAAATCTGGGTGTCAAAGTGAAATTGCAGTAGAACTTTATTCAAAAATATTTTTTTTTAACAAAAATGTGTTCATTTTAGACAAGATGACCCAGCTTATAACATATGATCAAATGACTAAGGAGTGAATACAAAGTTGAACAAAGGAGACACTCCCATCCTGTAATGTTTACTGACCAGCCAAGTACTTCCAACCATGTATCAAAAGTTATATAACAGCTATTAGATGATAATTTCAAAAGTTACTATGTAAAAAAAAACAGAAAATTTACTTACAGTAAGCAGGGGCCAGAATGTTGCCTTCAGTTCCTTATAAATATTAGCCGGTGATTCCAATCGCATCAACCCCAAACTCACAAGATAAATGGTATTCCAAATTCCTGTCCAAACAGTTTGATCGAAG
Organism: Chenopodium album; assembly: GCF_948465745.1. Taxonomy (NCBI): domain Eukaryota; kingdom Viridiplantae; phylum Streptophyta; class Magnoliopsida; order Caryophyllales; family Amaranthaceae; genus Chenopodium; species Chenopodium album. Next base: position 9,876,277 of record NC_137855.1, read on the forward strand.
GCAGCTTTCACAGGAATAGCCCACCAATCACGGACAGGGAATACCGCCTGAAAGTGGTAGATTAGTTAAGTCCACAACCATACAAGGCAATGAAGAAAAAATTAACATAAATTTATTAGAAGAGTGAACTACAAGTTCTATAATATTACCTCACATATTTCGTAATAATAGTGGGATAGAGAACCATGAAAAGCAAATCCTACAAGTCCAGATCTAACCATGCGGGCACGATCAAAGTCAAAAAGAGGTTTGCCTTCATAGCACTGCAAATCAAAGTGGTACAGAATCAGCAAGATTGTCAACTTGGTTAAAGATCAAGAGTAGCCAAGGTGGTCTTAGGTGAAGCAAACGAGGTATATGTATTGTTGCATAAGCACTATTACCATCCAAATACAAATCATCTATATCCACTAACTACGAGAACTAACCTGTGCTATCCAATCACCTATCGAGTACACTACTCCACTAATCACCATTTTTGCAAGTACAGGGTTCGTTTTCAGAATTGCTTCATAAGCAATCCAGTTGTGTTGTGGAGCATATCTCAGAATCTCATAAACCGTCCATCCCTGAAAAAAAAGAGATGTGTCAATGATGAATACAATACTTCTACATAGTTTTCTTGAGATAACAGCCAAAAACTTTAATGATTAGCGATCTTCTACATCATAATTATGAATCAAGGAAACCTAAATGCAATACTGCACAAGAGTCATCTCAAAAGTAAGTAGCCAACAAAATACAGCTCTCAACACATGATATGTTTTTGCTTTAACTCAAAAACAATAGTTAAAAGCTTCAAACTCTATAATGAAAATATATATTTTCTCCTAAAATCAACTTCAAAATTTCAAGTCCAATTGCAAGCAAATTGACATAGTTTGATGGAAATTTGATTAGCTTCCACCAAATTTGAGACTCAAATCATAGTTCCAGGCCTTTGAACAAGATTGAAAATTTTAAAAATAGAAATTAAGACAAAACAAACAAGATCTCACATTCTTGCTTAACCATCTTAATTCTGACACACAAAACTCTAAAAATAGGCAAATGCAACATGTAAAAACTATATGCATGCAAATGAACAAGTACACTCATTTATAACCAAACTCACCAACCAAACAATCACAACTCCAGCAAAAAACCATGCTTAACTCAACAAATGAATAACATCCAATAAAAATCAAAACATGTCAATAATCATGATCAATATTACTGAGAAATTAGCAAAAATAAAAACCCATTTCATAAAATGAGACAAAGAAGGGAAATTGGACTTACATGCCAATAATCATGATCAATATTACTGAGAAAATAATAAAAACAAAAACCCATTTCATAAAATGAGAAAAATAAGGGAAATTGGACTTACATGCCAATAATCATGATCAATAGTGACCAATTTGGTAACAGCATAAGTACCAGCAGCAAGAACAATAGTCGCATTAATAATCCTATCAATCAACTTATCCAAATCTTGACCACCACCATTTCCTTCATCACCACCGCCATTACCACTCTCACCGCCGCCGCCAGAAAGACCCTCCAACGTCAATTGCCCACCAACCACGGAGGTTTCCACCGCCGACACATCACCGGTAACGGCGGCGCGGACGACGGAGGAGCGCCGGAAAGTGGTGGGTAGCGATAAAAGTGACGGTAATTTCTGGGTTTTTGTGGGTTTGTTTGGTTTTGTAAGAGGAGGAAGAGATTGAGCTGAAATTGTACGCAACGAAGCCATTGATGAAGTGGGGAGTAAAACAGAGGACGATTGAATAATCGACTTGTTTTTTCTCCTACTTAAAAAAAGGAAATTAGGTGAGGAAAAATTGATTGGAATTTATACAAGAATTAAAGAACAGTAGATTGAAGAATTGATTTTTTTGTTTGTTTATTAACTTTGATTTGGTATTATGTTATCAATTTGGTTTATTTATTTTTATTGAATGAAGATGCCAAAATTGTTCAACCACTTAAAATATTCAAAATGTAGAAAATAAATGTGATCCACGTTAGTTACACATCAGCTGAAATTCAATTATTACGTGGCAATTTTCATCTTGTTCCTCGTTCTTGTGTAGATTATTATCTAATGGTACCAATGGAGGGTCAAAGATGTGGAAGCTAATTTTTGTGTGCTCATCTTGTCGTCTCACCTCACGTCGTGTTACAATTTTCAATAGTTCGGTCGAAGTAGATGTGTCAATTCGGATATTGGGTTAGATTTTATGAGGTCGGGTCGGGTCAATTTAAAGTTGAGTCATGATGAATTATTATGTCCACACGATTTCAAATCTGAATCGGATATTTTTCGAGTCGGTTTCGTATCGCGTCGGGTCGGGTGTGCTTTTGACACCTTTAGATTGAAGGAGTATGTGCTAACCTAACTCGTTCACCCTTTTAGCGACTAATGAAACATCAAAGGGGCTTTCCAGGGTCACATCCCGGGATAGCTAACCTTCTCTATTTTGCAGGCCTAGCTCTCAAGCGTCAAGGCAAAGCCCTCAGACATAACTTTGCAAGGCGGAGCTAATAACGGACCCTTTAGATAATTAAGCTTAGATTCTTGGACATCGATCTTGGTATCCTTACCCTAACACTCCCAGATGCAGTTTGTTTCCAGAAACAATAAGCTAGAAAGGATATATATAAAGGGGTAATCTTAAAATCATATACTAATAAAATATAATGCAACGGGTAAATGAGTTAACACAAATTATTAGGTACGACAAGCCGCGCCCAATGTTTCGTCAGTCAGAGAAGATAATAGCAACTTATCATCGTCATCTTCTTGCGATGAACAAGTTTTCACCCGATGACAAGTTGGTGGTGGTTACGACGAAATAGAGGAGCAAAGTCATCCATGGCGGAAGAGAGAGAAAGTGTAATTGCTTCAAATTCTCGAATTTTTAGAAAAATGTCCAAAAATCGAAATGGGGCTTTCTTATGTGATGTATAATTGCTGAAATTGATTGTTTCATATTATTGTATGTTGAATTGTGAGCATTTTGATAACAAATACATGTATTTTGGTTGGGAAATGAACGAGTGACGTTATCCCAAACTTTTCTTCCAAGGCTATATTGTATGGATTTATTCCATATATCTCCATGACAATACTTCCACTTGAATGAATGAGCAGCCAACATTAGATTAGATGTGTCATTCTATAGGCCAGTGGCCTTTTCGAATATATTTGTCTTCCTGTACCAAAGGGTATGAGCTCAAAGACTTGTCTTTTAAAATCAGTTTCTATATCCAAAAACCGTCTAGGAGAAACAATTCAGGATTTGGCCATGCTTTTGGATTGCAAGCAATTGACCATACATACATGGAAAAATATTGTGTAGAACGGATTCACGTGAGTCCAGTCATACAAATAAAAAAAATATAAAATTTTTAATTGTCAGAAATTAGATAATAATGGTCAGCTATTATCTTATAAAAATCAATATATTAGATTAAAAATTTAAAAGTGTCAGGAATTAGATAACAATGGTCGAATATGAGATTATAATTATCCTATATTATATAATAAGTGTCAGATATTAGGTTTCAATTGTCAAAAATTAGATTATAATAGTCAGATAGTATATTATAATTATCAGATATTAGATTATAATTGTAATTGTCAGAAATAAGATTATAATTATCAGATATTAGATTAAAAGTGTCAGAAATTAGATTAATATAGTCAGATATTATACAATAATACTAGATGAATCCCGTGCGATGCACGGTTTGTTTGATTTTTTTTTTTTGTATTTATGAGCTAAAATTTGTTATAAATTTAGATAAAATTCCTAATATTAAAAAATAATATTTAATTATTTTAAACTTAAAAATCTCATTCGCCAATTTTGCTTACGTGGCATTTGAATTATTTAATTCTAAAATAAATTAATATTCTCTTATTTAATTGGCTATTGCTAAGATTTATAATCCTACGTGGCGCGCTAAGAAAATTAGATCCTAGGTGGCTCTCTAAAAACTCGGGAAAAAACTCCCCTTTATATATATATATATATATTAGATTGATCAGAATATTTGAAACAGGGGAACTCAAAGATCGAACTCCACTTACTTCCCTTGATTATCTTATCCTTGTTACTCTCACCTCTCTCTCTTACTCTGTCTCTTATATGATTATCTGAGCTCTACAACAATGGCGATCAAGAGAGTCCACCCATCATCGCTGCTCAGCATAAGTACGTTCTCTCTCATTCATTGTTCTTCATCATTGAAATGCTAAATTCAAACTGTGTCCATCAATTTATGACAACGTAATGATGAAGAAATACAATCACCTGAGGAATCTTTTAGAGTTAATTATTTTTTGGTGGTTGTTGATAAGGCAATATAGATGATTGAACTTGGGCTAGGTAAAATTTATGCCAAATAAATACGGAAGCAACATATATATGTTGATAAATATGAGTGACAGATGTAGAAATTTTAGTTTGGAGGGTTATCTAGGAGCAAATACATAAGGCCATTTTCGTCTTTTCCTGCATTAAAGTAAGGATACAAATGGAAAGCTCTTGTTATCCCGTATTAACTACTCCGTTCCGCTCATTTTTAAACGGAATCTTCTTCTAACGTCTGTTGCTCCCAGTTAACGTCTGTTTCTCTCTCCTCATCAATAATAGGGCTTTTTGTGCAAGGAAGTCTGAGGAAGAACCGACCATTGCGACTTTTTGGGATACCCAGTTTCGATAATTTTATATTCTGATTCAAATGGAGGTAATTTCCAAATTCGATTCCATAATCAAGTTATTGTTGATTTCGATTGCAAAGTACTAGAATGGTTGATTGTTGAAATTCATTGAAAACGAATTCAAGTGCGACATCAATTGCAAGAGCGACATCAATTGCAAGAGCGACATCAAGGTATACTTCAGTTCGATTGCAAACTCAACTCATCGTCATATCAAGGTATTCTTCAGTTTGATTGCAATCTGAAGGCGTTGTTCAGTTCAATTGCAAGAGCAACGTCTGGATGGTAATGGAATTCAATTTTAAAATCAAAATAATGTCATCTCTTTGACTAAATGATTAATTGTAAACTGGAAATCCAAATTCGGACTAAATGATTATTTTAATTAAGTCGGTTGCCAAAGAGTTCAATGGTTTTTTTTTTTTTTATTTTTTTTATCTCCATTTGTTTATTTAGCTGTTCTGCTAATGTGCATTGCTCAGATTATTTACTCAACCATATTGCTCAGATTATTTACTCATCCTATACTTTCGAATGGAAAACCTATTGAGTTTGGAACTATCTCTCTCCTTCAATCCATGATTACAGCATTGCGAATTGAAACGAAAATGGAATTTGTATTTCGAGTTGAGTTTCAGTTGGACGAAGATACAGGGTTAGCCATTAACACGAGCAAAACCTGTTATTCTCTTACCCCATCCATCTTGGATCTCAACAAAGAAGGGGTAATGGCGTTAAACTCACCGTCAACAATGTACCGTTACAAGTTTATATTAAAAAATTGAAGCTACGGAGTCCACATCAGCTTTTAACTAATGCACATGTGACATTCAGCAAAAGTTCTCAAAAATTACAACAATGCCATTATATCAACAGATTTTCGTTGATATACGATATCAATGGGGTGTGGCTCGTTATCTAGTTAAAAAAACACGGATTAAACTTAAGCTAAGGTAAGTGCATTACCAGTGAAACAAAGCTAGTGTAAAAATTGCACTGAAAATTGTATTGAAAAATGTGATTAAGCTAAAAAAAATTGCACCTTACATAATTTTGGTGGAGCTCATGCCTCATTGTAGATCCACCATTAATATTTATATTGGTTTGGGACACTCAAATATGTGTTTGAAAAGTCTACGACTCAACAAAGCTTAGAAAAGTATATCAATATAAGGGCCTGTTCTCTTACGTTGAAATTCAGTTCAATTCAGCTCAGTTTAGTTTAGTTCAATTTAATTTAGTTCAGTTCAGCTTTAATTTGTTCTGTTCAGCTCAGTTTAGTTTAGTTCAGTTCAGCTCAATTCAGTTCAGTTCAGTTTAGTTCAGCTCTTAATTTCCTTCTCTTATAAAATATTCATTTCAGTTCAGTTCAGTTCACTTCAGCTCATTTCAGTTCAATTCAGCTCAGTTTAGTTCAGTTAAGTTGAGTTAAGTTAAGTTAAGTTCAGTTCAGTTCAGCTGGGTTCAGTCAATGAGAACAGGCCCTAAGTGTTTACTCTTTCTTTCTATTCATATACTCCGTAGCAACTTTGACTATAGATAATTAGTATGGTATGTTAAATTAGATTATATATAAAATTGACAAATGCTAACGAACACCCTAAAGCCATTGATAAGATAACTAAACGTAAAAAATATTAACTTGAAATAAAAATTAATTACACCGATCGACGCTAGATTTTGACATACTTTCCCAAATTAATACTACCATTTTAAGAATTATTTAAAAGAGTTATCTAACGGGCGTTTGTTAACAAGATCCTATAAAATTTTATAAGATTAACTTTTTAACTTTTTTTTTTAATATATATTGAGTTATATACAAGTGACATAGTGTCATGTTATAGCGTATCAATTATTTTAAGAATAACTATCTCTGTTAACATTTAGGTGCAACTTTAAAATATTTTATGTCTCTCAAATACTACCCCAAAGTTGCAACTAAATGTTAACAGAGGTAGTATAAAAAATAATGTAGTAAATTACATAATTAGGATTTTACAAAAAATTAGGGTATGTTCTCTTCAGCTTGATTTCAGTTCAGTTTAGTTCAGTACAGTTCAACTCAGCTCAGCTCAGCTCAGCTCAACTCAGTTTTGTTCCTAAATTCCTTCTCTCATAAACAATTCAATTCAGCTTAGCTCAGCTTAATTTTGTAAATAAGAATAGACCCTTAATATGTATGATTTGAAAATTTTGAAATGTTATATTTTTAGGAAAAATTCTCTTAACTAAGACCTTTTATAAAAAGAACAAAGTTTTAGCCCCATAATGGTCTGGGGTTGGATTACATGAATCATACGTCATAAAAGTTTTCGTAAATAAAATAGAGCATATTAAGGTAATTACTCCCTCAATTGTTTTTTTTTTCTTTTTTTTTTTAAATTTTTTATTATTAAGGATTTTTCAAAAAATAACACCACAAAATTTGATTATATATAGCATCACAAATTTCAAACTTTTATTATAACACCACTAAAAAACCAAAAAAAGTTGATTTCACCACCACTTTCTAACACCATCCAAAAAACCATTAGTGAGCACCACGCTTTACATGTGCCAGTTAACTATTTGATTCAAAAAAAGAAAAAACCATAACTCCTAACCCTAGCCACCACCCTCACCACCGACGCCGATTCTCCTTGCCTCCACCGCCATCACTCCATTCTCGGTTGTCGGCTCCTCCAGACGACCACCCTGGACTGACGAAACTAGCAACCCTACTCCTCTATCGCAATCCCAATTAACCAAGCCTCACTAATCAAGCCTCTCGCCATCATTGGTGAAACAACCTCACCCAAGCCCAGCCACCAAGCCTACCCGGCTCTTAAAACATCCTAACTAGCCACGAATGAAAATCATCCACCTTAAAACACCCCTAGCCTTGAAACAGCCAGCCCAACCATGACCTGGCCTTAACGCCCGAAAACCACTAATTTTTTACCCTTTTACCCTCAAAAGGGCCGGAATCGACCATGGAAACCCAAAATGGTTGATTTCCACTACTACAAATAGGCCTATTTCCGACGGAAAAATTCCGTCGGAGACACCCCGTTTTCCGTCGGAAAAGGCGTTTTCGACGGAATTTCCGTCGGAAGTAGTTGTCGGAAAACAGGTCGTAGGAAAATGACCTTTTACGACGGAATTTCCGTCGGAACCACTCTTCCGACGGAATTTCCGACTGAAATCGGTCTGTCGAAAGAGGTTTTCTTGCCCGGAAAATCCGTCGTAAATTTCCGACGGATTCATGTCGTCGGAAAGTTACGACGAAATTTCCGTCGGAAAATCCATTAAAAAAAAATAAAAAAAATCTGGTGGCACCACCGCCACCAGACCCACACCTACACTTGCACCTCCACCACAACACACCACCTCAAAACACCACTATACTCCACCCCACAGCACCAAAATAACAAACAAAATTTTAAAAAAAAAAAAATACGATTACCCTAGCCCCAACAGCAAACCACCACCGCCACTACCCCTCACCCACCGCCACTCTAGCCCAACTAGATCTACCCACCCAAACCCGAACCAGACCCACCCACCCTTACCCGAACCAGACCCACCCACAAAAATTAACCCGAACCAAACCCACCACAAATTAAACCCGAACCAGACCACCCACAAACCCGAACCAGACCATTTTCACCACCCTAACCCATCCAAATCAACCTCTACCACCGAGACAAACCCAGATCTACAACCCTAATACTACCAACACCCATCCAAATTCCACCACCACCGCCAAAAACCAGAATCACAACAAAAAAAAAAAAAAAAAAAAAACTAAAACAAGAAATCATACCTTAACAACCAAAGCTTCGAATCCACTCGAATTTGGTTTAACACGGTTAAATTCGACCCTAAAACCTCTAGATCTAGAGATTTCATGGTCAAATTTGGCCGTATAAACCATTAATATGTCGAAAGTGAAGCAGTGTTGGAGAAGAAGCAACCATTTTGGGTTTTTTCCGGAAGCAAATCCGGGATGAAATAGAGTAGTACGAGTACAATATAATTGGGATTTGGAAAAAGATTTTTGAAAGAGATAGATTATCAATTTATTTTGGAGGGAGGAGGAAGGAGAAGTTGAGAGAGATCAGAAAGAGAAGAGATCGAGAAATTGAAGAGGACGAGAGGAGAGAGAAGGGGAAGAGAGGAGAGAGGACAGAGAAGAGGAAGGAGAAACTGAATGAAAAGGGTAGGAGTTGCGGCTCAATGAAATAAAAGAGGGTTGGAATGTTAGGGTTTCGGTGTAATAAAAAAAGAAAAAAAAAATTTCCGTCGAAAATTACCGACGGATTTTAATTTCGTCGGAAATTAAACTTTCCGACGGAATTTTCCGTCGAAAAGCCCATATATTCCGACGGATTTATATTCCGTCGGAAATTTCCGACGGATTTTCAAAATCCGTCGGAAATTTCCAACGGATTTTTTTTCCGTCGTAAATTCCTATTTTTGCGACGGATTTACGCGTCCGTCGGAACCAGTCCGTCGGAAATAGGCCTATTTCTAGTAGTGTTCCATGGTTGATTTAACTGTTTTAAGGGTGGGGAAATGGGGTCGTTTTACGCAGTGGTGGCTAGGGTAGGTTGGAAGGGAGCGCGGGCGGTTGAGCTAGGGTTGTGCGTAAGCGCGTCTAGGCTAGGATAGAGCGTTGGCGGTTGGGGTAGGAGAGGAAAGGAGGGCCGATGACTGGGGTTGGGATGTCGGTAGTGGTGGTGGTGCGGTTGGGTTTGTTTAATTTAATTTGGGGTTTATTTATTTGTTTAAATTTTTTAACGAATAATATAGTGACATGTGGCAATGTGTACCCCATTTAACGGATTCCATCCAAAATACATTAAGTGGTGGAAAAATCAAATTTTTTGATTTTTTGTGGTGTATAATAAAAGATTCAAATATTTGCTAGTTACTCAATCAGAGGCTACTTGAGCTATCAAGAGTTACTCGATTAGGGGTTTACTTAATCGATCAGTATCCCTGACCACACGGTGTGGCCAGCCACAAATAAGAATTTGTGAATTTGTTTATAAGCATGGTAAATTACTTCGTGACTTGTTTCCAAACAAAAAAGTGTTCCATGAATTCTTTTTTTAGAATAAAATAAACTACTCATGTATAGTACAAGTGTACAACTACAACGAGGTAAAACAAACTGGTGAAAATGTGAATTGTAATTTAAGTGGTTTGTGTAATTGTGTTTATGATACGTAGGTAGCTACTTTCATACTCCCCCCCTTTCTTGGACTTTAATATACTTGCTGTAATTTAGCTTCTTTTTTTTTTTTCCCCTTTTGCTTTTCTATTTCTTTTCATCTCTTAAAGAAGAAGAACAATAAAAGATTTCAAAGAAGTGAGATAAGAACAAATTAAATACTACTTTCGTTTCATACTTTTCAATGATTAATTATTTTTTTTTACTTACACTTTATATCAAATCGTTGCAAATAATATAAAAAAGTACAATAAACATAACAAAGTTTAAATTTGGGTGTAAATACACTGTTTTTGAAGCCACATCATATTAGCAGCCCTTGCACCAGCATTCACGGGTCGCTGGTATTAGGGGGTTAGGGTTTGGTTGGGTGGTCGCGCGGTGAGGAAAGGAGAGGATCGAGTAATGTGAAAAGGGTAGGGATGGATCTCAGCCGGCATTGGAGGTTGGGGAGGCTAGTCGCCGATGTTGCCGGTCGCTGGGAGAGGTGGCGCCGAGAAGGGAGGTATGGCTTGTCGGGGGAGGGGTGGTGCTTCTAGTTTGTTAATAATTAATTTTTTAAAAATATTTTCCTTTAATTTTGTTTAAAATTATTATTTTTTGAACCAATCATTTGCTGACACGTGTCAGGTTACTTGAAATAACAAGCTATATAACTGGATGAGACCATTCGAAGCAAATTCAGATTAAAGTTCGGATTAATAAAAAATAATTAAAAGTTGGGATTATATATTTTAAGCAAATCGAGCAAAGTTGAGATTATTCTTGTCAGATCAATATTTCCATATTACTAACCAAGTATGTAATTTGGGTGTAAATACACCACTTTTGAACCCACCTTAGATGATGGTGGAGTTGGATGTATCTGGCCCACCGCCGATAACTTCTATGACTTTACCTTCTAATTAATCTAGATCTCTTCTTCCAAAAAAAAAAAAGGGTTACTTAACCTCGGCCTTATGATGTGATCGGCCACATATAAAAATTTGTGAATTTATTTATATATACATTGTAAAGTACTCTGTAATTTGTTATTTTTTTAAAAAGTACTCCGTCATGTTTGTTAAAAATTTTAAAAAGTACTCCGTTTAAGATTGAAGATTACCAGTGTCATGATGCGTAAAATTTTAGTGAAAATGTGAATTGTAATTTAAGTGGTTTGTGTTTGTGCTACGTAGTAGCTTAGCTACTTTCATACCTTTTTCTTTTTCTCTTTTTTTTTTGGCTTTAATTTACTTGCTTTAGTTAAGATTTTTTTTTTCCTTTTTTCTTTTCACAACTTAAAGAAGAATTGCAAAGAAGTGAGAAAAGAACAAATTAAATACTACTTCCATTTCATATTATTTAATTTGCAATGATTAGAAATTTTTTACTCACACTTTAATTTATATCAAATCGTTGCAAATAATATGAAGTACTTTTGTGAAAACTACCTTATAAAAGTCAGTTTTTGTGTAAAACTGTCTTTCTAAATAAATGTTGTCAGAAACTACCTTTTATACAACAAATGTTATAAATAACTACGTTATAAAACAATTAATGTTGTAAAAATTTATCTTTTGCCAAATTTTTGAAATTGCATAAGAGACGTTTAATGTCCCATTTTCAATCATTTCATCCAATTTCTCCATAGCCCCCTTTTAACCCCTAATTCTTCTTCTCTTTCATTATTAAATTAAGTACATGATAACAATTTACAACATATATTATTTATAAGGTACTTTCTTACAACAATTTTTTTTATAAAGTAGTTTTTTCACAAAATTTGATGTATATAAGGTATTTTTTCACAAAAATCTATAAAACAATACAACAAACATAACAAAGTTTTTGTTCCATAATGGTTTGGGTTCAGCTAATTTGAATCGTTATAAGAAATAATTTATAAGCTGAGAATTAAAATAGATCATATTAAGGTAATTGATTGATAAAAATTTGTTTAAATGACAAACTTGTTTAAGTGTGAATAACCTTATAGTCAAAAATTGAAGATTCTTATTCTTTTGATGCATTAATTTGTACTCGTAGTGAAAGTGTGAATGAACAGTATGTGGTTTGTGTTTATGCTAGCTATTATTCTACCTTTTTTTTTTGCTTTAATTTCCTTGCTTTTAAGTTTCCTTTTTTTTTTTTTTTTTCTTTTTTCTTTTTCTTTTTTTCTTTTTTTGTTTTTATATTCACTTGAAGAAGAAGCAGAGCAAAAGCTTGCAAAGAAGTGAGGAGAAGAACAAATTAAAGAAGAAAGAAAAGAATAAAAAAAAAGGTTTGAGCAGTGGAGTAGAAGTAGAGAAATCATAAAATTCTTTCTATATATCATTAGCAATCATTTTCTGAGGTACGTACACAAACTACATATCCATAGCAAATACAAAGCATAGAGAGCGAGTGAGAGTGAAAGAAATAATCAATGGAGGGATACATGGATTCCCTCATGTTCCGGGCAGCCGTGTTAGGAGATACCAGCGTGCTGGAGGATGCTGAACAAGAGGAACACAAATACCTCCTAAAGACACCTGATCTTGGTAACAACATTGTCCACATTGCTGCTCAGCGTGGGCACACGAACTTCATCGAGGCGGCTCTTACAAGGTTCCCCGACCTTGTTCGACAGAAGAACAACAAGGGTGACACTCCGCTTCATGAGGCTGCTCAGTTGGGAACCAAGGATACCATCAATGTAATCATTTCTCGCTTATCAAAAGACAAGGACGGTGTTAGCAGTGGTTCTGCTTCGGGTGACACAAGTAATAATACTAGTGTGGCGTATTTGTGGGAGGTGAATAACGAGGGAGATACGCCGTATCATTCAGCGCTTAGAAGACGGAATATGGCTGCAGCTGAGGCCTTGTTTGCATCCGTTAAGGATCACCCACAACTACTGCTCATCACCAACAATTTTGGGGAGACTCCTCTGCATATTTATGTCCGATATTGCGCTGGTAATTCAATTTAACTACTCATTTTTGTTTTTGGTGTTTCAAAATATTGTAATCATTGACGGATCTAGGATTTTCTATCAAGGGTAGCACGTACGAGTAGTTATTTAAGAAATTTAAAACTGAAATTAATACCAAAACAATGGGAAAGTCCAGAATAGGGGTTCGAAACCTGACCTGTTGGCTGCTTTACAATCAAATTTTACGCTAAATTTCCTTTAATCACTAAAGCAATAGTAGACATCTTGCGTTGTTTGCAGTTTAAAACTATTTATACCAAATTTATAGGGGCGCCACTGATTGTGATTAACACTTACTTTATTACATATCCATGGTCATTAAAAATAACTAGATGAAGCCCGTGCAATACACAGTTTGTTTGAATTTTTTTTTTATTTTAAATTTATGTGCTACAATTGGTTATATATTTTAGATAAAATTCTTAATATCTAAAGATAATATTTTATATTTAATTAATTTAAATTTAAAAATCTCATTCGCCAATTTTGCTTACGTGGCATCTGAATTATTTAATTATAAAAGTTTATAATAATCTCTTATTTAATTGGCTATTACTAAGATTTATAACCCTACGTGTCGCACTAAGATCCTACGTGACTCTCTAAAAACTCGGGAAAAAACTCCCCTTAGAAAATCTGTAATTAAAAGAACAAATATTAGTAATTCGGTTAATTGTAGATCAATAAAAGCAATTTATGTTTGACGAAAATAGTATAAGTTCATAAAAAATGATTACTCTCTCTATTATTTTATTACATGACTCTCCTAAATCATATCTGCCATAGTCTGACCATTGTTATTTGGATTAATTTATTTTGGGCCACTAACCTAACATAAACCTTTTTTATGAAACCACTTTATAGATTGGAAAAGAGTATCAACCATTCAGTTTTTCGTGCGTATTAATGACTAATGAGTAGTGAACTTTGAACATTAACTTGTTAAATTGTTTGCAGGAGGAAACTTCCCAGAAGGCTTAGACCATGATGACAACAATAATGCAGTTGGCAAGCCAAAACTTATCGATGAAATGATCAACGCAAATCCATTGGCAATATTTGAACATGACTCACAACGCATGAACCCTCTAATGACAGCAGCTAAGTATGGTCGTGTCCTTGTTGTTCATCAAATTCTAGCTAATCATACACATTCAATTGAATGTCGTGATCAGAATGGAAGGAACTTTTTGCACCACTTGCGGCTACGAATGGCTGGTCTTAATGCAAGTGATAAAGATCATGCATTGTGGATCTGTGTGAAGATCCTTGAAATACCTGGTGTTGATACTCTTACAGTCTCATGTGACCAAGATGGAAACACCCCATTACATAAGGCTATTTTGGATCGAGATTTTGATCTTGCATATTTGATCCTCCAATCATGTGCTGACTATATAACAAGTGGTGGATATACATATGGAATGGGTCGATTAATAGAAAGGAAGGAGTTGATTTTGACTACAAAAAATAACGAGGGGAGGACAATCATCGATTTGATTACATCTAGTTCAGACATCCCTGCAAACCTAGTGAGTACAACTCCCCTTCTATAATTGATATGTTGCACTTTTTTTGTTATTCATGTATTAACTTTGACTATAATTTTATACCAACATAATAAAAATATAAAATTTGTTTTTTAGATAGGTATTAATATAAAGTTTCATGATATAACTTTGTTTATACCTTTCATTGATATTTAATTATATATATAAGATAAGTCAAACGTACTAGTGCACCGACATGTGTGAAAAACATGAACGTGCTAGTTGTTGTAGGACAGAGCTGAGGGAGTACATACTCTATATCATCTTGTTTCAACTTTTGAATATATATATATATATATATATATATATATATATATATATATATATATATATATATATATATATATATATATATATATATATATATATATATATTTCTTTTTTAATCTTATTTGAAAGGAAAATTTGTCTAGAAAGGACTTATATATTCACTATTTTGTCTGGAAGGAACTTATATGTTCAAAGTGGTCTAAAACGACCTTATAAGTTTGTTTTGTTGTCTAGAGGGACCTTGACTCTGGATTCTGACGTTTGACTTTTTTACTTTGGCATTGACTATTCACATGACTCTCATGTGACTTAAAAAATTACCCTCCCTCTTATTTTTTTTTATCCCTTTTTTCCCTCCATTTCTTCTTATTTGCCCAGATTTTTTTCCCAAATTCCTTCTCTAGTTTCTCCTCACAAACTGGGGTTCATCAATTTAATCCATTGTGTTCCTTAAGTTTTTGAAGAAATTCTAGCAAGAATCTTTTGATTAATTCCTTTTCACATTAGGTAAGAATATTGCTTACGGGTTTTTTCCCCAATGCCAATCTTTTAAGATTAAGTTAAGTTGTTTGCAAAATTCAATTCATGAATTCAATTAAACAAATAATTTCCCAGAATTCAACATTAAACAAATATTCAATTCATGAATTCAATTACCAACAAGTAATTCAACATACACGCATGCAACCAAACAATTTTCGTTTGCAAAAACCAACAGCGCAAAATACTCTTAAAACCCTAATTTTCGATCGCCATTTACAAAATTAAGTTTAATTTAGTTGATTTACCTAGTTTTATAGATTTTTTGGACAAAGAACATAAATTCCTTGCTAAGTTTTTTCCCCTTTTTCCCTTTCGCCATTGGAGACCAAAAAAAGAAAAAAAAATTGAAGTACAAATGTGCAACTGAAAATGACATATGCGAGAGAAGAAGATATTTAAACCTGGGCCAAGTAAGTCCTCTCTTCTCTGACTCGAATTCAATTAGGTGGATGAAAGTAATGAATTTTGGACTTAATCTTCAGTCCTTCATTGATTATTCCTCAGAGAATACAAGAGGAGAGAGAAATTAAGGGGATTAGAAGAGAGAGAAATAAAAATGGAGGGAAAAAAAAGAGGGTGGGTAATTTTTTAAGTCACGTGACTAGTCAACACTGGAGTTAAAAAGTCAATCACCGGAATGTGACGTCAAGGTCCCTCTAGACAACAAAACAAGTTTATAAGGTCCTTTTAGCTAGACCACTTTGAACATATAAGGTCCTTCCAGACAAAATAGTAAACATATAAGTCCCTTCCAAACAAATTTTCCTATTTGAAATAATTCAAATACTTTGAAATTGTTTATGAAATAATTTCTTGGAAAAAAAATATTTATTTTATCTTATCTTAAATAAGATATATAATAAAAATAAGATGAAACAAATAGGACCTAGAGATTACAATTATTTACCACCTCTATTTTATTTTTCAATTTCTCATCGCGAGTGTGTTTATTTCATCTTATTTAAAATTATTTTAACAAGTTGTGAGACACAGGCAAATTGCGTGTGCAACATAAGAAATTTATATGCATGGCTCGATTCCTTATTTTGTTTTCTTGAAATATTATCTACCTTATTCTGATAAATTGATGAAATCATTGAGGTTAAAAGGTAGGATATGAGTACATTAGAATGTTCATGCAAAATATGATTTCCCTAAAAATAAAATAAAATAAAGGTTTTTTTATATATATTTTTTTTAATGGTAGTTATATTTTAAATTATGGTAGTTTTTTCTTGAAAATTATAAAAGATGAAAGGGGTATTTAGGGAAAGTGAAATTTATCACCCAAAACTCCCTTTCACTTTATATATTACTATAGATTATATACACTGACGCTGACTGGGGAGGTAGTCCCGATGCCCGTCGTTCGACATTTTCACTTTATGGTAATATAATAAAATAAAATTGAAGTAAAACAATTTTTGACAAAATTAGATGAACTAAACATATCGTTAGTCTCAAATTTTCATAGTAATCAATCAATTTGGACAAGTATAAGTGGTTAGTGGAGCATTGAATAATTTATGGTGTTTCATTATTTTATGTAGAATTAGTGAGTTGTACAATAATGAAGATTGTCTTTTATAATTTGCATTCAAATTCTAGCAGTGACGAAATTTAAGCTAACTTGTACTTTATGCTTTGTAGAAAAATATGATGGATAGGGTCAATACGGGAAGAATTACCAATGGCGACAAATATGAGCTTGCTAGAATACATGATGATGATACTTTGAATATAAGCAAATTGATTTCTGAAGGAAATGGAAGCGATGTCATTTATATAGCCTTACTTCATGGGAAAGAAAAGTACTTTGAGAAAGCAATTGAAAAAATTCCAAATGTGATATACCAGAAAGACTCAAATGGTGATACTCCACTGCACATTGCTGCCAGGGTACCATCGGATGTAGCAAGGAAAGTGTTGATGTATTCTCTCGAGCATTGGATTGATAACAATAGGCAATCTCTAAGCATACCGCCATGGAGGGTGAAAAATTCGAGAGGCCATACAATATTCCATGAAGCCGTACGCTCCAGTAACTACTATACTCTCGACGAAATGTATAAGTTATTAGATGGGGAGACTGATCCTGATCTCCAACGCAGTCGCGATGAAGCACTGTTAGACATAAACGAGAGCGGTGAGACTGTTCTTCATTTGCTTGCAAAATACTGCTATCGTATGGAGGGTAAGTTTCTGTTCTCTTACTATACCAAACTGATGGTTTCATATACTCTACTCCCTGCGTCCCATAGCATAATGTCCATTTCACATTTTAACAAAAATCAAGAAAAGTGCAGAATAAGATATTTGTTCCAAAGATTGGTCTATTAAACGTTATTTGAGGTTACTTTGGTGGCCCTTTGATGTCAAAAGACCAAAAATTTATCGAAAATGCGTCATCTTAAGAGTTTGACGCAAAGCAAGGTATTTTTTTTCTTTTAATTTTGACCTCAAACTAAATCTAAAGTGCTAAATTAAAGTGACCTCTCGAATTTTTAACATTTTAACAAAAAACAAATGCTAAATTTTGACCAAGTTTTGGGACCAAACACGATTTTTTTTTTTTTTTTTTTTTTTTTTTTTTTTCCTAAATGGTACTAAATGTGTTGAGGTGGTGAAATTTAATATTTTGCATTTTTGTAGATAGTTATTTAAAATAGCTAAAAAAACGGATGGTAAAATCAAATTTGTTTTTTTAAGGGGTTTAATTATAATTTTTCCTTGGAAAATTTGTCAATAAATATCTTTTAATTTACTATTTTTACGAACAACTACCGTACCTTTTACTTTAAATTTTATAAACAACCACCTTATATTGAGTTTTTGTTTTCGTACCACTACCATTTGACGGATTCCGTCATAATTTCTGTTTGTGAAAAGGTGGCCTGGTATTTTATACATCAAAACAGAGTGTAAAAAATATGCAAGACAGTGCAAGAAAAGGACAGAAGGTATTTTTATACATGAAATTAGTGAGAAAAACTAGATTTATAGTAATATTTAATGTTATTTTGAATTCAATAAGTAATTATCAATTGTTAATGAGATAATTGATAAATGAAAAATATAATCTAATTGTTATTAAGGAAATTTTGATATAATTGATTTGAGATTAAACGATTTATTAAAATCATTGATTAAAAATTTAGAATTATTTGATTTAAAAAGTTGTATAATTTGTAATAGAAGATGACGGGGTACATTTATTTGTTTATCTATAGTAATATATAAAGTGAGAGGGGGTTTTGGGTGATAAATTTTGCTTCACCAAAATATCCCTCTTTTTTTTTTTTAAGTTACCATATTTTTTTAAACAAAAAAAAAATGTAACTACCGTCTTAGTTCAAAAAAAAAAAGAAAAGAAATTCTATCTGTTCTTTTAAATTTTTTTAAAGAGAAGTCAAATTTTATTATTTAGCCTACATGAAATCATCAACATTTTTTTATTATAATTTTTATCAACAATTCTTAAACCTACTAATATTTTTATTTATTAGAATAATTAAAGACATGATATTGCGGAAAAAAAATAACAAAGAATCAAGCCTGATAGATTACTTTATATTGCGTGCACACGTACGCATTGTGTGCGTCTGATCTCTTAGCTTGTGTAGTACAAAGCAAGAAGGGTATAAAGGTCTTTTTAGGTGGACATCATAACCTCCCCATATATTTTGATTTCGGGAAGGTGTTCCATATTTAAAATCTAATCTAATATATCATATACTAATAATTAAAGTCAGTACGTCTCGCACTCATGCCACGAGACAGCGACATTTGACATTCTAATTTTATGCCAATTGGACGCCATATAGGCGACAAATAGGTATTATCGTGACACATAAGATGCTAAATAATGTCGTACAAACTTTTATTATTGATATACTTATAATATTTCATATATTCAAACTTATTCATAAATTTGAATAAATATCTTACAACTCGATACTATTTTCATCATAAAATTTGTTTTTAAAAGTTCTTTAAATTAAGATCAATATATAATATATTTAATTTATTTTCATATATAATAGAGAATCGGTGAAAACTTTTATTATTGATATACTTATAATATTTCATATATTCAAACTTATTCATAACATTGAATAAATATCTTATAACTCGATACTATTTTTCATCATAAAATTTGTTTTTAAAAGTTCTTTAAAATAAGATCAATATATAATATATTTAATTTATTTACATATATAATAGAGAATCAGTGAAAACATGATTTAATAAAGAAAAATAATGTTAGGTTTGGTTAAAAAAAAAATTAGTTAAGTAAAATTAGTTAAATTCAATAAAATATAATTTTTGTTCCTAAGTCTAGATATCTTGCATTATTAAAAAGGGATAATATGACCGTATATAACATAAAATCCAAAAAGTTTATCCTAAACTTTATCAACCATTTGGGCATCGCCCTTTCCAAGTTCTTAGAGAGCTACGTAAGATGAAATTTTCTTAACCCGCCATGCAGGACTATAAACTTTATTTTTAGACACATTTGTTTTGAAAAAAAGTTTTAGACAATTAAATAAGATTTTATTAATTTTAGAATTAAATAATTCAATTGTTACGTAATCAACATTGCCGAATGAGATTTTTAAGGTTTAAATTAATTAAATATAAAATATTACCTTTGAGAGTAGCAATTTTATCTTAATATATAACGTGTGAGAGGAAATTCACAATTTATTTTTAAATAAAATATTAAATGATTGCTACGTAGCAGGAAGAAAATAAATTTTTCAAACAAATAAAAAAAAAAATTTATTTTTAAAAAATAAAAACAAATCCTACATAAGACAGGTTTCATCTAGTAGATAATAAAGAAAACTTTTCAAGATTCACATTCCAATATACAATGATGAACGCAAAAAAAGGCGGATTTTTGATGGAAATTTTTATCAACGGACAAGTAACTCCGTCAAAAATCACATAATTTCATGTGGATTTTAAATCGGTCAAAAATTATCGATGAATTAAGGAAATTTTCGACATATTGCAAATTAGAACCGACGAACAACATTTTAGAAAATTTCCAACATATTAAATCCATTGGAAATTTCCGATGGCCGTCGGAAATTATCTAAATTCCTTCGGAAAATTAAAAAAAAAATTTAAAAAAAAAACACTAAATGGTACCAACTTTCCCCTCCCATTCCTCATTTCTAACTTCTCACTTTGCTTGAACTTTTCTTCTCTCTCTCTCCCTCTCTCATGTCTCTCGATGCTCTCTTTTTTTCCACTCCCCATCTTCCTTCCAAATTGCCACCCCGCCTCGTGTAGTTGCCTCCCTAGTCCCTACCCCTACGTTGTTGCTTGCCACCCTGTCTTACTGCCTGCCCCCATCTCGTCTTCATTCTCTAGCTTTTTTTTTTCCTATTTTTACTGTTATCTTTATAAACAACTTAATGGTTTTAATTATGGTTAAATTTAAGAATTATATTGTTTTACAAAAAATTTATAGAACTCTATATATAGAATTTACATGGTTGAATTTGGCCTTAAAAAACAAAAATTATGGCTAAAATTGGTGTATTGTGCTGGAAGGTGTGTTCTTGTTTCCAAGGCAACATGCCTCGGAAACAACATTTGTGATGTCTCTGCATGTATTCAGCCTCTGCACTTGATTTGGAAAGAGTATGCTGACGCTTAGAATACCAAGAAATAAGATTGTCACCAAAAAACAGCAATATCCAGCGTCAAGTGTCTATACTAGAAAATAGGCAAGTAACGATGGAACACCATTTTTATCCATTGGAAATCTGGTCAGAGCCGGTTATCGGAAATTATTTTGTAGGAAAAACGGCCTTTTTTGACGGAATTCAGTATGTCGGAAAAGATTTCCTAGCCCAGAAAAGTCCATTGAAGATTTCCTAGCCCGGAAAAGTCCATTGAAAATTTCCTATGGACTGTATCCCGCCAAAATTTTCGACGAAAAATGCTGAAAAAAAACGCCCAACCACCAACCCTCACCACCAGCCACCACCCTACTCCACCAACCCACACCAGGCCCTTTAGCCTGTACCACCACTTACTACCCAACAACCATAACCTCCACCATCCCTTCCAACTAACCAAACCAGGCCCACCCCTAACCCTAAACAACTAGATTCCGCACCTTAACCTACCTCACCTAACCTTAATCCACCCAAATCCAGATCAACATACTACCCAAACGAACCCAAATTTACAACCCTAACCCAAGAAAATACAAACGAAAATTAACCCAAAAAAATACAATTGAAGATTGAATAAAAAAAATACAAACAACAATAAACCAAAAAAAATTACCCTAAGAAAACCAAAATTATAACAAAAGAAAAATCTAGATGTAGACTTTCACCACGAAATTGAAACAGGCTTCGAATTATATTTCACCACGAATTTGAAATACAAAACACACCTTAAATTAAAATAGGCTTCGAAATTCACCATGAATGGTCTAATTCGGCCTAAAAAACCTTTGAAAAATCAAAACCATGTAGAATCGGCCCGACATTAAGCACGTGGGCTTATCGGTGGGTTTATCGTCATAATCGGTTTGGGAGATAGAAAGAGCCCGACACTACACCCTGAAATGATGTCGGTGTTGATGTTTGTGGTTGTAATTGGTGTGAGATAGGAAAAGGGGAAAAAAAGGAGAGAAGAAAGAGGGGAAAGAAGAGAGAACAAAACAGAAGAGGAAAGATAAGAGGAGAGAGAAAGAGAAGAGAGAAAATTGGAAAGAGGCGAAGTATAGAGACAGAGAAGAGAAAGGGGAAAGAGAAGAGAAGGAAAAAAGAGAAAGAGAAGGGGAAATAGAAAAAGAGGCGGAAAACTATAAGGGATGGGGGGGGGCTTCGTTTTAGAGTTAAAGGGGGTTTTTAATTTAATTTTTTTAAAAAATAAATATTCTAATAAAAATTCCGTCGGAAACTTAACTTTCTAACGAAATATTGAGTCAGAAAGTACAAATATTCCAACGGAATATTTCGTCGGAAAGTACAAATATTCCGACGAATATAAATTCCATCGGGTATTTCAATTCGACGTTTAATTAGAATTCGTCGGAAATATCCAACGAAATATAATTCCGTCGGAAATTTCGGTTTTTCCAGACGAATTACGTGTTCGTCGGAACTAGTCTGTCATAAATAGACCTGATTCTTGTAGAGTGTCAGGACAGCTGCCCCAATCTGCATCAGTATAAGTAATCAAGTTTGTAATAGAAGGTGAAGGATATAGATGTAACCCATGATCAATGGTACCCTGAATAGGAGACATGCTAGCAAATATATTCTAATAGCACAAAGGGTTGTGCTACGTGGGCACAAGAATTAGTGCCAAGGGAGAAAGCCTGACTTTTCTTACGACGGATTTTAAGCGGGTGGCGCACGGTGCGTGACTAGGGCAAGGTAGTCGACACATAACAAGTTTCTCATACTAAGGCTATGATTGTCGTGTGGGATCAACGTCGTAAATTTAAGGCGATGTTGTTCGAAGTTACGAAGGGACAATAGCTTGGCAACAAAGGTACGTTGCTTCATTCTTATTGTGGATATAAGTATGGTTGGCGACAAATAGGCTCAAGCAAGTCAAATTGTGCAAGAGAAAGAGGATCTAACAAGGAGGCGTAAGAAGTAGGGTAGCACGAGGGGTTCGGCGAGGGATCCATTGGTGCCTAGAATCTTGACCTTTGAATTGGAATATAATCCTGCCTAATGAGGGTAGAGTTTACTATGGATGACATGCGTGATGACATTACACAAATCCCGGAATCCGAGGAGGGGTTTGAAGTAAAAGTTGACGCTGCAGACACTACAACCCAAGATCTTAGGGATGAGGCTCTAGGGCTCAACAACAATTTAAGGAGGAGTTGCTTGGGTAACTAAGGGATATCCGAGCCGAGGTGGATTCGGTAAATGAAGATGTCATTTATGCAAGAAAGCAGCAGTGACCGGGGGTGTCACTATCGAAAAGGTACTTTGACGCAATGAAGTTGAATAGCAATGCATCAAAGATCAACACTACCACATTGTATTTAGGCGAGGATGATGTTCATTGGTGGAGGTGTCGAGAGTTGGTCATCAAGAAGGGGACTTGTTTCGTCACCACATGGGATGAGTTCAAGAAAGATTTCAAGCTTCAGTTTTACCCGAAGAATGCTAGGAAGGTCTCCATGATGAAGCTACGTGACTTGAAATACACTAGCACTATCAAGGAAGTACATCAAGAAATACACATTATTGCTTATGTTTGAGATCGACGAATTATCGAAGGAAAACCAACTCATTTACTTTATCGGAAGACTACAACGATAGGCTCAACAAGAGGTGGAACTAAGGAATGTGAAGACACTTGCTAAGGCGATAGCAGCGGCGGAGCCCTTGATCGAGATCCCAAGGGAATCCAAAAGGGACAAGGGCAAAAGGGTCGAGGAAGGCGACCAAGATGATGAGGAGGCATCGCATCCAAACGCCAAGCATGCGTATCATGGCAAGGAAAAGTTCATATCTAAGTGGGAGTCCAAGGGGGACGATGGACACGGAGGTAAGCCCTCAAAACCTTCCAAGTGTTTCCTTTATGAGAGTCCTCATCTAACATTGGATTGCTCGGTGCAGAAAAAGTTGAATGCCATGATCGCAAGTGAGGAGGATCCAGCTCCGGAAATTAGTATGGGGGCAATGGTCCTGAACGAGAAGGCCCAACTAGCCCGCATGAGGCTTCTCAATGCAAAAAAGGTTGAGGAAGATGCGGCCAAGGGTGAGGCATCCTCAACAACTTATGGGATGGGCGTCAAACAATTGAGCAGTTTGATGGTCGTAGATGGCAAAGTGAAAGAGGTGTTGACAAGGCTTCTCGTGGACACGGGAGCGTCGCACAATTTCATAGCTAAGGAGGAAGCCAAGGCCTTAGGGGTGAAGTTCACAAGAGTTGATGGCGAGATGAAGGCCATCAATTAAAGGGCTACGCCGGTGTATGGAAGGGCGTGGGGAGTTCCCGTCCGCTTGGGGAAGTGAAAGGGAAAGGTCGACTTCTTGGTGGTTGACATCGATGATGAAGACGTGGTGCTACGCATGGATTTCTTCCACAAGGTCCTACCTTTTTAAGTGAGTGATGACATGATAACCCTCATATCAAAGGGGAGCGAGATAGGGACCAAGCTCGCTCAACTCAAGGAGCGGGACATGAGGGTTTCGTCCTTGAAGGCTTGGTAGGCGTCGAGGTATAGACGTCAAGATGCGGTCCATGGGAGGACCATGATAACAACGATGCTAGGGACAAGGCATCATGGTGTTTCGAGTGATGGGACAAAATGGCTCAAGTGTGGAGTCAATAGAAGAGATGGAGCAGCGGCGCAAGAAAGCATTCAAGGATCGGGGTGGTACGCTAGACCGGGTCGCGGGCACATACTCCATAGTGCGAACTTGCCGATGTCGACAAGAATTTGGGTGGGGGAGAATGTCACGGGTCATCTCCCTAGCCAACTATGGGCGTCATTTGAGTCACTAGGAAACAGGGCATAATTGTGGCTAGGGGGCTTGCCCTTGGTGCCAAACTAAGCACTCCCTCCTATAGAGCTTTATTTAGCCCATGTGGTAAAAACTTAATGAACACCAAAGTGACAATAATAAAACAATAATGGGCCATTTGGATGGGCTAATGGGATGCAAATGGGCCTTAATTTGGGAGTCTACTATACTTTGGGCCAGGAAGAACATGGTGGTGTTGGAATTCCGAGATGAGGTCCCGAAGTACAAGTTTTGATTACAGGTAGTCCGGAAAAATGCGGGAAGCTTCTAGAAGGTTCTGGAGCTATCTACAAGGTTCTTTGGAAGACTATTCTAGAGTGGATGATTCTAGAGTAATCAACGAAGGTCTGATACGTCTTATAAGTCTTCTAGGTTCTTCTATGTATGTACACAAATATGTAAAGTTTCTAGAATGTTCTAGGGTAGTCCTTAGCATTCTAGGAAGGGAGTGTTAGAAACCTCCATGTATGTATGTTCCTAAGGAGGTGAGTACTCTCTAGATACTTGTAGCCTAGAATCCTCCATTTGAGGAGGTTAGGAATATTCTAGATAAAGCTTGTAAGTAGGATGAAACACTATACATAGGCTCCAAGGCTCATTTGTACATTCAAGTTGAGAGTAATACAAAAAGCATTCCAAAAGCACTTGTGTTTTCTTGCAACTCAATCATTTCCTCCAAACACTTAGAGAGTGTGAGAAAAACCAAGGCATGAGGGTGCCAAGTGAGTGATTGGACATACTAACAAGGGAGATAGCTTGTGTGCTCAATTGTCTATGACACTTAGTCGTAAATTCAGACTAAGGCACTAAAGGTGAGTACTTAGTTCAACCAAGGGGAATTGTTAGCACCAAGGGGACGTGCTGGCAAATATGTTCTAGCAACACAAAGGGTTTTGCTACTTGGGCACAAGGAGTAGTGCTAAGGGAAAAAGCCTGACTCGTCTTACGACGGACTGTAAGCGAGTAGCGTACGATGCGTGACTAAGGCAAGGTAGTCGGTACGTGACAGGTTGCTCCTAACAGCAACAGGGCGCTCCTCATAGACAATGCGCTCGCTCCTAGCGATTAGACAAAATTGCTCATTTCAGATCAATTGATTGTATCTCTCTTATTTTACATTGAAATTGGTTATATGACCTATCGTTGGAAAGCTCTTGAGGTAATCTTTCAAATCAAGTAGAATCACTCCAAAATGTTTGTAGGTAAAAAGATATGGTTATTTGAAGCTTGATCTTGCAAACTAATCTGAGTGCACTTTTTGTTCACAATTTGTTCTATAATCTTTTATATATATCTTCAGTTTTAAGCAATTAACTTCTCCAAATGTTCCTAAATACAAGATAAACTAATAAATTTAATATAATGCAAGAAACAATCAAAATATGCAAGAAAAAAACAAAGTCGAGCAATAATGACGTTCCGCACACAGACACAACAAATATGAAAAAAGTAATTTGAATTAACCAAAAAGTTAGCAAAACTATGTAACGAAAAATAATATTTATGTCACTCATCACAAATACTACACCCTCTGTCCCTAATTTACATTCCTATTTCTAGCATTTATTTATCACATAATATAGGAAAGTAGGAAAATAAGAATGTAATTTAGGGACAAAGTGAGTATTTTATATTTCATTCTGCTACCTCCGGTTCTTGTTAATTACTTGCAACGTTGCAGACTCCTAGGCAAAATATCTTAAGCATGGTTATTGAAAAAATAAGGGTGTATACTTAAGTATTAATCCAACCCCCCCCCCCCCAAAAGAAAAAAAAAAACCAACCAATTTTAAATTAAATAACCCACCACCACCGGCACCACCTAGCTGTACAAAAATAACCTAACACCACAACCTACCATCGAACCAGCACCGACGAACCTAGCAACCACCGAACCCAACATACCAATAAACCTAGCAAATGCCGAGCCCAACACTAATGACCCTAGCAACCACCAAACCCAAAACCGCCGTACCTAGTAACCACAAAACCCACCAACCTTGTGAACCCAAAACTACCACACGCATCAACCCACCAAACCACAAACTGTCAAACCCACTAAACTCGCCAATCTAAGCCACGACCACACCAAACCCACCACAACAACTCACCGCTCTAATACACGACCACCCAAACCCACTGCATTAGCCAAGAAACCCATCGACCTCAGCTAACCCACAAACCACCCATGAACCCATCGATTTGAACCCACCGATGTGAACCCCATACTTACCACCTATGAACCCCACGATGTGAACCTACCTACCACCCAAGATTTGAAACCACCGACGAAAACACGATTGGAAAACTCCGACAAAACCCATTATGAGAATGGGGTTGGATGGAGGAGGAGAAAGAAAACTAATGGGGATGAGAGTGGAATTAATTAAGCTTGGGATTTAATCTAATGACATCAAATTTGTAGTTTAATAAGGTGATTTAAATAAAAAGTAAGGGTATTTTAGTCTAGTTCCACCTAAAAACTTAAAGAGAAAAGAAAAATAAGTGATGCAAGTAATGTGAACCATCTATTCTAGGATATTGTTGCAAGTAACAAGAAATGGAAGCAGTATAATAATTTGGTAGCCATTGTATCAAATTTAATCCGAACCCTTGATTTTCTAGCTAGATGTAATCATATCCCTTTATTGTTTTGAATGTTTATCTTTTTAATACATTGTATTAACTGTTAAATCAAAATTTGAATTAATATCATCAAAGAAAGATAGTAGAATTGATTAGCGCTTTTCACCTACATACATATGTCATGATACTTTCATTTTATTTTAATTTTTATTTTTATTGAATCCATGTGTCTTTAGTTTCTCCATCTTTAATCCATTACTTTGGTTAGATGAGGAGCCAAAAAAATTTTAGTGAAACAAACCTGATACCAATTATGGAGAGTGAAAGATTATAAAGGAAAAAATATCTCGATTTACACTGTGTTTGGATAAATAAAAGGAAAAGAAGGTGAGGGAGGAGAAGAGGAGGGGAGGGAAATGATAGGTGAGGAAAGAATGGTGAGTTTTCTTTTCAATTCTCTCCCTTGTTGGAGGGATTAATTTCCTACAATTTGATCCCTTTATTTCCCTTCTCTCCAATTCCCTTCCTTCTTCATTTGTTATACAAATAAAAGATACATCATCTCTCCATTTCCCTTTCCTTCCTTTCCCTCCATTTGCTTCAATCCAAACACACCGTATACGCTTTGTTTGAATAGCAAAGAAGGAAGAAAATGAAGGGGAGGGAAAAAGGAGGAAGGGAAGGGAAAAGAAAGGGAGGGGTGGTGAGCTCCATTTTCCCTCCAAATCTCTCCAAATTTGGAGGGATTATGCTTATTAAAGATAGAGGGAAAATGAAACCCTCCTTCTCCTTCCCCTCCCTTCCCCCCAATCCTTTTATCAAAACAAAAGAATTTTGTCCCCCGCTTTTTCTCTTCTATTCTTTTTCTTCCATTTCTTTGTATCCAAACAAAGTGTTAATGTATTTTTTTACAATTCTAACATCACAACCAGTGAAGTATAAAGTTGATACAAATTTGACATTTATAATGTTATTGATTTCATTCTGCAATCTAATTTTTTTTTGGAACGATATTCAACAGCAAATTTTTTTATTTCATTTTTATTTCATTATTTTGTTGGAACTAAGATGGTCAACAGCTTAAAACCGCTCATGGTATTCTGTTTTATGGTGCCATATTAAACGGGACGGCAATAACGTTGTACATAATTTAGCGATTTAGCCCTTTTAACGCCTTTTGGAGTTGAACAAGTATGAGAGAACCATAGCCCTTATGAGATTTTTCCTTATATTTTGATGGATAAATTATCAATGTAAGGCACCTTAAACGTTTTCTCCAAAAAAAAAAAAAAAAAAGAGAGAGAGAGATGGTTAACTAATTGGACGGCTGTGATTGTCATTTACAAATCAACGGTCATGAATGACTGTTTTATAATGAATACAAAATTGTACTAGCTATTGTAAAATTGTCCTATTATATCTATCATATAATTCTTGAATGATATCCCTTAATATTGTTGAAACAAAACTAATTCCCATTTTACATCGATTATAAAACAAACTCCCAAAATATTGTCCACATATAGGATCAATTATAAAGGGTCTTTTCTCCAAAAATATTGTCCACATAGAACCAATTATAAAGGGTATTTTCTTTTATTTTGGTTTGTAAAACCGCTAATGTTATTAGCAGCTTTATATTAAAATCGGTAATAACATTAGCGGTGATAAGGGGTCAACGAAGTTTTTTTATAGACTGAAATTAAAGACACTTGTTAAATATGAAGTCCAATCTGTTTGGATTCATCACCTAAAATTTTGGCTTTTGAGCTTGTGATTTAGTGAGTAAGAAAAGAGACCTGGTCATACTAATGACTGGTCTCTTTGATTTATTTCGTTACAAATCTACTACGAGTATGTCGTTGGCGGTTTTAAGTTGTAAAAAGTAGAAATTTATCTCCACTCCTACATGGAGTCATGGACAATACTATGTGATAAATTTTAGCCTAAAAAAATGTAACCATTATTCTTGTTGATTTTTTGATTAAAAAAAAAAAGTGTATTTACGAATAGAGGAATTATATACTTGCTTCCTGATTATGTTGTTGTAGATTCTAAAACATCGGAAATCATCTATCAAAGCGGCTTTGCTGCATATATGCGCGACGTAGATGGCTTCGCCCCAATTTTAAGAGCAGCACACTCTGGCCACACCTTAGTAGCTCGTTGGATTTACCGCCAGTTTCCTACATCAATACGTCTGGGTGATTATAGCGGAAGAACAGTGTTGCACCATCTATGCACTTCAGTCTCAAAAGACGGCATTGGTGAGTTAGAATCGTTATTAAAATATCTAGGAGACGATTCCATTGTTCTGAGTGACCTAATGTCATCACAAGATATTGACGGAAACACACCATTACATGTTGGCATCTTGAATCGTAATTTTGAGGTTGTACAATGTTTCATCAAACATTTCATCAACGCAAATTCAAGCTTTGAGATGAAGGAGTTGTTCATACACCTGAAGAACAATGATGGAAAGTCAGTATGGGACATGATTTCAAATGGATCAGACATTCCTCCAATCCTAGTAATCCATCTCATCAATCTATTTTCATTAATTAATTACCATAAATATATTGGTTTATCAATTTGTAATTCCTTTTGATTATAATAATTACAGCATGCATTAATCTTTTTGCAGAAGAAACTCATGAATCAATTACTGAGTGTAGAAACTACATTGGATGACAAGCTTTATGAGGCAGCTATACATGGGGATTATGATGTGTTTGACAATGCTACAAATAAAGAGAAGAAAGCCCAAACCCCAGATGGAAGTAATATCATTCACATAGCCCTTCGACATCATCAGTTTTTCCTCATTCAGAATCTTCTGATGACATCAACCTTTGAGTTAATATATAAGGAGGACTCAAAAGGAGATACACCTTTACATATTGCTGCGAGGCTTCAACCTTCTGATCATGCATTGAATTTCTTTAAGATGTGTATTGATAGTTGGATTACTTGGAAAGATCATAGCCCACCGTGGATGGTGAGAAATTCATCAAGAGGGGATACAATCCTTCATGAAGCAGCAAGGGCGGGTAATACTGACATTATTTCTTTCTTTTGGGGGTTGCATTACATGAACAATAAGATCACGGATCACATTATATCATCTTCATTTTGGGCGGATATTATGAAAATATGTTATTGGAATAAAGATGCGTTAAAAAATTATGACATTACGGATGTGAATGATTATGGTGAGACTGTTCTTCATGTGATAGCACGATATGCCACTTACTCAGGTATGTTTTTCTACCTCCTACATTTTATTTTTGTACCGAGTATTAAAATATACATGGAAACATATACTAAGTATATATTTATACCATTTTTTTTTTTGGGTGCACATTTTTATATCCAAAAGCTTTGTGTACATTCATCATTCTTTTTATATTAATACTAGTTTTGTGTCCAGGTAATGTTCAGATGGTTGATAAATTTATACTTTAATTTGTCAGTAGCTATTTATGTAATTATTGACTTGAGATCATTTTTATTGACCTAAACTGAAATGAAATTTTTTTTTATTAAAAAAATTATTTTTTAAATAAATAAAATATATTATAAATGAATCTTATTAAAGAATTTTTTAAAACGAAATTATTGATGGAAATAGAACCATGTTACTGGATAATTATTAAAAATTAAGATTAATTTGTGTATATAAAACATTAGAATTAACTATATACAACATTTTTATCTTAACAAATCTATCCATAATTCACTTATCATATGTGTCACGATTGGCGAAAAAACAGTTTTGTCAAGTGTTGTTGTCTCGTAGTTTGACTGCGAGACCAACTCTAATAATTAAAAATATGATATGATGCTATATGATTAGTGTATATAGAACCTTTTCAGGATAACTTTCAGTCATTTTGAGATCTTTTTTAATTTTTTTTTTAGATATCTATGTTTTTTTAATGTAAATAACCATTGAGATATAAGTTTTGTTAGGGTATTATAGTCACTTTCCCTCACTAAAATTTGATTTATACTCATTTAACAAAAAGTACTCTTATCAATAAAGCATAAATAACTTATCTATTTATATCGAGGGGACTTTTTATTCAAATTGGGGAAACTTTTATTTATTTTGGTTGTTGTAACTATTATTTATCTTTAAAACAAACTTTACAACAAAGTTACAATAATTATTGTACACCCGATTTTTTTACATGTTTGAATATTTATAATAATTACTTCTAACGATGATAAAGATAGTGCTAATGAAGTTGCTAATGTAAGATATTTTGGTTCAATGTGAGAAAAATAGGGCCCAACTTGTTTTTTAGTAAATAATATTGATTGAAGCTGCTGAATAAATTGTAAAAATTATTAAACTTATTGATATTAATAAAATATACAATATGAACGAGGAACTTTTATTTTTTTTGGTGGTGCAATCAAGATTTTGGTATTTAAAAGGTGGTTTATTAAATAAAAAAACATAAACGGTGTTTTAGTAAATAAAAAAGTTGGATAAAAAAGGTGGTTTATACCAATTTTGCCTATTATTTAGGAAATTTTGACAATTACCACATTTTGTTATGTCTATTTTAGCAATTACCACCTTCTTTTTTTTTTTGAAAATTACCACCTTCTATTTTCAAAAACATCAAAAATTACCACCTTCTTAGCCCCCAACTACCACTTGACGTCATTTTGATCCCATTCTTTCCCTTCCCTCCCTATTTCCCTCATATTTCTCATTCCTATTAAGATTCTCATCTCTCCATTCACTTTTTTTCCCCCAAACCACCAATAATTGTTCGTCAATTTTGATTTGGAATAGTGAATTGAAGTGTTTTTTATTGTTTGGGGGAAAAAATTTGAAAGAAAGGATGAGAATCGAGTTAGGAATGAGAAATGTGAGGGAAATAAGGACGAAAGGGAAAGAATGAGCCCAAAATGACGCCATGTGGTAATTGGAAAACAAGAAAGTGGTAACTTTTGATATTTTTAAAAATAGAAGGTGGTAATTTTCAAAAAAAAAAAAAATAGAAGGTGGTAATTGCTAAAATAGACATAACAGAAGGTGGTAATTGTCAAAATTTCCTATTTTTTATTCTAATCTTTTGTTGAACGAGGAACTGCTAATGATTAATGTATGTATAATCTTGTAGAAAAAGATTTTCTAGAGAAACATTCTCAACTGATGAAGTCTGTAGTTTACAAGCGTGACAAGGAAGGTTTCACACCTATTTTAAGAGCAGTACAAAGTGGCCGACTCGGGATGGCTAAGCTTCTTGCTCAACAGTTTTCTACATGCGTTGGGCTTAGAGATGATAAAGGTCAAACAATTTTGCACCACCTAAAGGCTTTGGTAGTAGACCTTGCTGATGATTTGAGAGATATATTACCTGTTTGGAAGGATTTCTTCAAGTTTTCTGAGGTTGATGGTCTTAGAATTGTACAAAATGAAGATGGGAACACTCCCTTGCATTTAGCCATTGTTGATGAGGATTATACTAAAGCAAAATTTCTCATGGAAGTGTGTCTCCAGTCAAGAAACAAACAGGAATTAAACATTGTTAACAATGATGGTCAATCAGTTTTTGATTTACTCTTAACACGAGCCCATTTGCCTACCATGGTGCGTAATGCTTCAATTCTCTCCTTCTCAATATGGGTCTTTGTGTTTATGAATTCACTTGAAGCATTTTGTTATTATAAGTGTGGTCGTACCTAACTCAAATGATAGGAGCAAAAATAAGGCTTTTTTTGTTGTTACTAAGAGTATTAATAAAAAATAAAAAAATAAAAAAATTAAATTAGTGTTTAGTTGGTATTAAATAAGAACCAATACTCTTCTTTATCAATAATTAGGTTGTCCTATTTCAAAAAAAATTAATTAGGTTGTCCAACTACTTGTGCAGAAGCAACTGCTACCATTGGTGAACAGAAGCAATGTGAAAGAGAGGGAATCAATGGATAATATGATGAATGACGAGCTCTACCGTGCAGCTGTAAATGGAAGTGTTCAAATATTTGATGCTCATACAGTGATCGATATAGAAAGTGGGGAACCAAAACTTGATGATGAGGACTACTTTTGCCGTCAAACACCAGGTGGAAATAATATTGTTCACATAGCTCTTAGACATGGAAGTGAAAATGCATATCAATTTGTTGAGATTGTTGTAAAACACTTCCCAAGTCTTAGCATGCGACCGGATAATAATGGAGACACGCCCCTTCACCTTGCTGTGAAGTGCAAGGACAGTAAGTCAGGGATATTACTAGTAAATGCATCCAAAGGTTTTCTAGGCGAGTTAGATGAAAGACAGAAAGCATTTTATGTTGCCCCATGGGCTGTGAAAAATAACAAAGGTAACTTTCCGATTCATGAGGCTTTACAGACGAACAACCTCGAGGATGCGTTCATTCTGCTTGAATGTGACGATGAGGCCGCTTCTCGTGTGAATGACTTGGGCGAGACTCCACTCCATTCTTTTGCCAAGAATGGTTGCTCTCTTGGTAAGTCTCTTAGCCAAAATGCGTTAGATTTGGAAACTAAATAATAAAGTAATACTTCCTCCGTCTCATAATACTTGACACACTTTTCATTTTTATGTGTCCCATAATACTTGACACGTTACTAAAACTGCTATGAAACCACTAATAAAAAACTTATTTTCCCACATTTTCTCTCACCTCACCTACCTCACTCTCACTCCACTTTCTGTTTTTTACGGATTACAATATAAAAATACAATAAAGAATCTTTTATATATATAATAAACAAATATTTTAAATGGACCCACTTATAGTTTTCATAAATTACGTGTCCACCTCTACGTCGTCCCAATTATTATGGGACGAAGGGAGTAATGCCGATATTTACTGAAGAAAATAATGTTAGTTGCATTCTATTGAAAATTTTTCCCTAGAGACGGATGCACGATTCTTAGTGCATATGATTTTTTTTTTAAAAAAAAGGCAAAATAAACATATAGATGTTCTCTAATGAACATATATATATTTTTTTAAAAGAACATATAGCTATTAAATGATAAAACATCACATTTAGTTGTTTTGTAATGAAACAACAGTTGTTTTCTAAAGAACATAGAACTATTTTATAAAAAAAAATCCAATTTTATGTTTATATATATATATATATATATATATATATATATATATATATATATATATATATATATATCGAACATTATTTTTATTCAACCACCATAATCTAAAAAAAAAAAATAATTCAAATAGCATTTCAAAATAAACAATTAACACAATTTACTGAACATGTAGATAATGAACATTATTTAACAGTACAACATGTTATATTCTTTACAATTTATAATATGTTATTTTTTACTTTAGCTACATGTTCTTTACATTTCTATATAAACAATGTTCTTTCCGCTTTATTATATGGAACGGATTGCGGATGTACCATGTGCACGGTATATCCGCCTCCACAACCACTTATTGGCATTCTATAAGCTATGTATATAGTTTTACAATAAGCTTAAGAAAACTAAAATGTACTACTCCCTTCCATCCCCAAAACTTTAACCCTTATGGTTAAAATTTAGTTTCAAAATGATAATCTCAATTGCATTAAAATACTCTCCAATTTACAATAATATTTGCACAAAATTATCTTTTTCATGTAAATTTTCTTTTTCTTTTACTTTTATTACTTTCTCTCTCTATTTTTTTTTCACCTCCCAAGTAAATTTACCTTTTAAATATAAATTTACCTAAATATAACTTTCTTAATACCTATGGAAATTGCCTATAAGGATCGAGCTATTGGAGACGACCAAAGGAGTATGTAAATACTAATCCATATCTTCATGAAAGATTAAACTCACTTAGAAATAAAAATGATTTAACAAAGCACTATACTATATTCTCACAAATATAGAAATGGCAATATAGCATTAAAATAAAAAATTAAATAAAAATAAAAATAAAAAAAAAAGATAAAATAAAAATAAAACAAAATAAAAACCGTAGGAAATCTAACAACGTGTGTAATTTTATACTCTGTCACATTAGGATAAGATATTATAAAATCCTTAACTCAAAAAACAAAAGTAGGCCCGTATCTGACTCAGGACAGTCGGGGCAACTGCCCAGGGCCCACGGATGGGGCAACCTTATTCTCTCGCCCTTAGGGCCCCAAAACCTCATAAACGGCCCTGAACAAAATCCAACTTGGAGTTTTTCATAATTGACTTTAGATTCTATCAACCAATTAAACTAAAGGAATATAACATGCAGATGAAGAAGCAAGCAGTTATGTGAAGAAAGCAAACATTTTTGTGGAGAAATTAAGTAAATCAAGCAATCGAGAAGCATATATACGAGATGATGAAGGCCTCACGCCCTTACTGAGAGCAGCAAGTTTAGGTCGTTTTGTGGTTGTACGAGCTATCTTAAAACATCATCCTCAATCAGCGTACCTACGAGATCCAAGTGGCAGAACATTCCTGCATCTGTTGCGATTTACAGGAGAGGACGTTGATGAGAGTTTTTCCGGAAATTTTAAGAAGACGGGGAAACAATTGTTTGAAATCGCAGAAGCAGATGCACAGAGATTGGTGCAAGATTACGAGGGCAACACACCCCTCCATTATGCCATAAAGACTGGGAATTCTATAGCTGCAATTGTGTTGACTCAAAAATGTTTAGAAACTGATGACAAAGCAGAACTTGGATTAGTTAATAAAGAGGGCCAGACAGTTTCAGATTTACTTGCAATACATGACGTCCCAAATGAGGTAAGTAATTGTATTGATTTATGATTCTAAAAAGGTTTTAATTTCACATACACTTCCTTCGTCTTATACCTGCAACACAATACTTCGACATACACTCTAAGAACTATATTAGGTTAGATAAATAGACAAATTAAATGGAATAAATTTACTACCAATATGTCCGATAAGAAGAAAGTGTTAAGTTGTTCATACTTTCTCCGTTATTTATTAAATGCATCACTTTCTATAAATGGAAGTTTCAATAAAATGCGTTAACTTTTCTAAATAGAAGTTTCAATTTAGATACATCACTATCTCTTTTAGCTAATAAATTCTCTCTATCTCTCTACTCCAAAAATTGCCTAGGAGACTACAATATCAAAAGTGATGCATTTAAATAAAATCGGAGGAATTATTTAAATTTTGCAGCTAAATCTATCTGTTGTTTATTAATGCATGTTTAAAGAACTTGTACAAAATAAAACAGGGGAATTACGATAGATAATATCAATAATAATGGAATATTTGTTTCGTTCATCCGTTGAATACACAGATAATAGAGAAAATTCAAAAGAAGATGCCAAAGGCAGTGTACTTAGCAAGAAGCTCATATGGTATCCGTAAGACAGAGATGAAAGAATCGGCCAATGCTCTTTCAGTGGTAGCTGCCCTGTTGGCAACCATAACATTTGCAGCTGCATTTCAAGTGCCAGGTGGGTTCGATGGTGATAATGGTTTCCCAGTTCTTCTTATGAAGCCGGCATTTACAGTTTTCGTGGTGGCCAACACAATAGCGATGTGCTGCTCAATGCTTTGCCTATTCTTACTCCTATGGGTGATGGGTATTGGCAAAATTCACGGCTCCCTAAAGGTGTTAGATATCTCTATCATCCTACTTCGTCTGTCGTTCTACCTCACGCTGCTTACATTCACAATGGGTGTGTTCGTGGTTACTGCTAAAAAGAGTTTTTGGTTGGCTCTCTTGGTCTGTGGACTATGCTTACTTACCTCTCTTCTCACGTGGAAGAATTCAATCAAATTTGTTGCCACTCTTGCTAACTATGGCGGACGTGTTGTCGATGCTATTCGGAAATTTAGAAAGTTTATTATGAAATCAATTCAAAAGCAATTCAACAGTAATCACGGAGTTGAGCAACAGAGAAATTGAAAGAGATCCATACTATCATAACCACGGTGTGTGTCAGGTCAGGTATGTTCCTTGTAGCGTTGCTAGCCATGGGACATTCAATTATAGTAACAAGTGTGTTAGGAGGGTTGCGTTATGTTTTTATTGTGTTTGGTGTTTCTTTTGAACAATACAATTTGAGCTCTATACATTTCTCATTTGTGGGTGTTTTCTGATTAGTTCTTAATCTTGCAAAGGTTATTGACTTATTGGCTAACTGATGTACACCCAAATTAAGGATCTTAATTGTTAACTTTTCACTTAATAATTTGTATTATTATATGTTGTTTTTCTATTTACATATTGATTATGCACACTATTTACATATATCGTCCTCTATTTTGTATTTAAATGATCTACTTTTCTTAAACCTTAATATCCGTAAGATGTCAACAATAAATGTCATTAGTAAGTAAAAGCAGTCAATTTAATAGTTAATCATAAAGTTGGAAGATTTAGGGCTCGTTTGATTCCTTGGAAAATTGATTTCCTATGAAATTGAACTTCTTAAAAAATTCTAAAAAGTGTTTGGTTAACTAAGAGAAATAGAACTCCCCATGGGAAGTTCCACTTAATTACCTAGGTCCCCCTAGGTAATTACCTTCCCCCATTTTGTGGGAAGTGGAAATTCATGCATGGGAATTTCTACTTCCCATGAATTTGTCAACCAAAAAACTTCAAAGAATTTCAATTTCTAGGATTTTCAACTTCCAATGTTTTTATTTGTCAACCAAACAACCCCTTAAGTTGGGTAAGCATAATACAAGTTACAAGTACAAACTTCTAATCTAACTGGCATTTACCAAAGATAATAATAAGAATTTTTGCAATTTACCACTGAGAAAAGTAAAAATTAAAGGTTTATCAAAGAGAATTAGTCAGTCTATAGTTATTTGTTCCACTAATCACTAAATAAACATTTTATCAAATACTTCTATTATTATAACCAGTGTTTTGACCAAGTCAAACTATTAACCACTATTTGATAAAAAGCTAGTACCAAACAAAGCCTAATTGAGGGGTCTTTTTGAAGTTTTTCATTTTGAATCTTTTGTATTATTCACATAATCCTCTTCAACTATGTTAGTGCCTTATAGATAAGAGAAAATCTTAATCATGTTGATTACTTGTTGGAATTGTTCCAGTATATAATTTCGTTCTAAGTGGTACCAACCAATTTTTAATAATTTATACTTATATATGATTGAGATATTATTTATTAAAATTTTGTACATATTGACAGACAAATGAATCAAAATGAAATGGAGTATCAAGCTAAGTATATCTCAAGGATGTATATCTTTTGAAAAATTGTTAAAGTCACTATCACAGATAAATCATGAGTCAAGGAGCAACGCAAAAATACAAAAATACACAAAAAGATTAATGTTATCAATATTTAATTATATACATAGTAATAATACGGAGTAATAATAAAAATGTCAATCTACTAACATTCTACACGAACATCCAAATTTTTTTAATATTCAATATATGTGCATCTATCCCCCTATTCTTTTAAAATATATAAAAGGGATAATTTCACACAATTCCCTTTCTTAAAAATAAATAAGACAATCTCATATACTTGTAGCTTTTTTTAACTTTCAACATCATTTTCCTTTACAATTACATAATACGAAGTATATATCCTTTTGTTAGCATAGCCGCGTAATCCACAATGCTTTATTTAAGTAAATCTTAATTGAAAAATGCTTAATATTTTAAGGGGAGTTTGAGATACCATTTTGTCACGAGAAGATTAGTCAATGTATATTATGAGATGTCCTTTATTCATATAGTAGCTTATTTTGAGATTATTACATAAACCATAGGCAATTCAAAGATACATAGGCTAGGTGACTACATAAGTCATTAGGTAGTGAATTTAGCAACCAACAAACTGGTAATTGACTTGAAGGTGGCCTTGAGCATAACCTTGACCGTTGGTGTCAAGTTGATTAAAGACATTAACATCAAGGTCTAACCCTCCGTTGCTGCATTGATCAACTATTCTCACCGTTACTTGGGCGTTTGTTGCCCTGTTCGTTACCTGCACCAGAACTTCCGTTAGAAACTTTTTTTTTTTTTCAAATAATCTCTACATTTTTTTAAAATCACAAAAACGGATAACGTCTTCAATTAAGTATTTTACTTTTTGACTTTTTCAAAGTTAAATTAGATATAATGACTATTTATGATTAGAAATTTTAACAATTATCACCTACTATTTTTTTCATTTTAGCAATTATCACCTGCTATTATATTTTTTGAAAATCACCACCTACCCTTTTATAAAGCATCAAAAATTCTCACCTACTTGCCTCCCAACTACCTTATGACGTCATGTGGACCCCACTTTTTACCTTCCCTCCCTTTTCTCATTTCTCACTCGATTTTCATCTCCTTTGACTCATTTTCTCACTCAATTTATTAAGAAGAGGAAGGGTAAAAAGTGAGGCCCACATGACGTCATAAGGTAGTTGGGAGGCAACTTGGTGGGAATTTTTGATATTTTATAAGAGAGTAGGTGGTAATTTTTGAAAAAAATAAAATAATAACAGGTGGTAATTGCTAAAATGAAAAGAATAACAGGTGGTAATTATCAAAATTTTATTTATAATTTGATTGTTTTTTAACTACTTGTCTAATTGTCACACCTCGTATTTTCGATAGCATCATACTTTGTTGGCAAATTAAATGAAAAAACTTCATAGATAAAGAAGTAAATATCTATACTTTAGTATTTAAAAAGTATAACCAAGAAACTAAGAAAGACATATGTCCCCATCCATTCTATTATACTTCTCTAACCAAGTGTCACATATCATCTTACACTATTAATTATTTATTACACCATTTTTTTTTAATTCTTTCATTAAACCTATACTTCATCTCTTCATCTTATTCTCTCCCCTTTAATTATTCAACCTTTTCCTATCCTCTCTTTAATTTTAGCACTTCCACCTTCTATTTAAGCCTCTATTTTTACCCTTTTTATTAAAGTTCCAAAATTTTAATTTCTTAAATCATGTTTCCGATTACATATTATAACCTATAATGATTTACTGATATTTCCTCACTTATCTCTCAATACAATTTTATATGAATAACTCGTGCATTGCACGGGCAGAAAGCTAGTTTATATGTAAATTATAGTAGTCGCTTAAACCATAAGCTTAACAATATGGTGGAAGGTGATTGAATCATTGAATGTATAATGTATTCCGTAGTTATTTATGTCATCTTTGACTTTTTAATGCCTAATATAATTAAAATTCATTTTTCTAATTTCTGAAATTCATTTTTTTTTCAGAAATTACATATTCAAATTTCTGAAATTCATTTTTAATTTCATAATTAGTGTCAGAAAATCAAAATTAAATTAAAAACAAAATCAAAAAATTAAATTTAAAATTAAAAAACTATCAATCAATGTTTTTCATTGTTCTTCATCCAAAATCAAAACTTTTCGAAAATTTGTCAATTTTATTCATCAATTCATCAACTAATTCAAATTCAATGTTAGGTTCGATTTATCCATGTTCATCAAATCGTGAAGTATCGTTCCATTTTTTCCAGTTTTCAATTGTTAGGTATTTGTTCTTCAAATTCTCAACCACAATCCCATTTTTAATCCTTTGTTAACGAAAAATTACTTGCATAAGTCTTGGAAAAATCGCGGAGTCCGACGTTTGAGTCATTTGGGCTCAATTAATGGTTTTTTTTAGACTGAGCAGTCGGAGAAAACAACTACTCCGTATATATATTTTTTTTTTTTTTCGCATCCCAATTTAATCCGTAAATCTGTATTATTAAAATTTATTTGTGTTACCTGAGAAAAATGTCTTACATTAAAATTCTCCAGTGTTAGTTATCTTACCAATTAAATTATAGTCAATATATAAAATGATTAAAACATGAAAAAATAAGTCTAAAAAAAACAGCAAGTTATTCATGTAACTATTTAATAGCAACAAACTAACAAACCTTTTTTGTCAGTATAGGTGGACAGTACCCATAAGGTATATGATATTATGATGAGATAAGTAAATGAAATTTCACATAATATTTGAGACTAAGTTTCACATCAAAAAAAAAAAAGTTTCACATCAACAACCTTTCAAAAAAAAAAAAAAAAAAAAAAAAAAAAAAAAAAAAAAAGTTTCACATCAACAAGATAAAATAGGATGACCAATATAGTCATATACTACATGAGAGCCTGTTGGAATAGAAGTGTGGATGCAGCATGGGCCCTCCTCATACCCTGCGCTTAATATTCCACTAGAAAGTGGGGGTGGATGAGATTCGAACCCGTGACCTTTGTGTCACGCTGGCTCTAATACCATGTTAGTGGACCAACTCAACCAAAAGTTTAAGCTGATGGTTGAGGCCTAGGAATATATTTTATACTCTATCAAACATATATAGATTTTGATGTATAGGTGTTCAAAAATAATCAAGTTAAATAGTTTATGGTCATAATCTCATAGAGACTAACCCTCATTCAAATAACCAACATTTAAATTTGACATAAAATACTATAATATGCCCATGTAAATGCACGGAATATATTACGTAGTATTTGTAAAAATTTAACAATAAAACCGTAAATGTAAAATACTTACCCTGAGACACTTTCCACAAGAAGCTCGACCAGTAGGACCAGCAGGCCCACAGAAGGCAGTCCAACCATATTTTTGGCGCCATGACAAAGGCTGGTTAGCATCCCATGTTGCACAATACACACTCGCTCTGTTATAATCCCACCCTATATTTTGTGGGTTATAGTTATTGTACGTCGCCCTCACGTTACTTGCACTTTGCGCGGCCGTGCCGACTGCCAGTGCAAGGCACACCGCAACCATCACCATAATACTCTTGCTCTCCATTTTTCACAACTTTTTTTGAAACTAATTAAACTTCAGGATTTAATAATTTGTTTGATGATTTTGCTAGAAAATATAGCCAATTTATAGAAATTAATATGGTGTAAGATTTACTTGGATGCCCTTAGAGTTGGCAATAATTGTAGTTTGGTTTGAAAAGTATACTTTAGCTTCTAGTATATTTAATGTTATTGCCGTACTTAACACGGTCATGTACATGTATTAGCAGCCTTCATATACTTTGGATGGACAAATCTTAGTCAAAAAAAGTTAATAACAGTGTACCATCTTTTCTTTCTAACTTGCCAAACTAAAAGAGGCTGCCGTGTTATATGGATAATAAACATAATCCAAATATCCAATAGCTTGTTAATGTACAAAAATCTTTAGTGTGAGTTTCAACTATTTTTTAGGGTATAGTTGGTAGCACGCTATTTTTAAGAGTTATCTTATACGTAGTACTTTTTATAAGGTAGGGAAACATCAAAGCTGATTTAGAAATTATCAAATAAAACATAAGTAAAAGAAGAATAAAAAGAAGGTGAAGTCAAGTTGCAAGAGAGGTTATGCAATTATTCAGGTAATCAACTGAAAAAACGTTTTCCTTAACTTAATAAGAACTTAATTCTTTGGTTGGTAAACTAGTACAGTATGTGAAGACTTTTGTTTGATAAGAACATAATTCTTGAATATCCTTTGTATTGATTAGAAATTAGTATTTGGACTCCAGTAACCATGTAAACATTGTGTTGTGTTTAATAAATTACACTCCTCGAAAAGTTACAATCTAAATGCCATGAAATTTATATGAAAGATATTATCATATATTTGGTTAGTGTATAATCACATCGACCGAGAATCTCTAACTTTTGTTTTTACTATGTAACCACATAAAACAAAATATAATTAACATGACAAAAAATAATAGTGATATGCGGAGTATAAAAACATGATACATTTACTTCATTCTAAAATATAGTATAATAATAAGTGTTGCAGTTTTAATAAAACAAAGTGAGATGAATCATGTTGAGAGTGGAATGGCCTCAAGTGGCACAACTTTTTGCAAAGTAATTCCAAACTTTTCTTCCAAGTCAATATCGTATGGATTTGTTCCATGACAATATTTCCAATTGAATGAATGAAGAAGGGTAGCCAACATTAGATGTGTCATTCTATAGGCAAGTGGCATTCCAGGACATATTCTTCTTCCTGTACCAAAGGGTATTAGCTCAAAGTCTCGTCCTTTAAAATCAATTTCTGTATCCAAAAATCGTTCGGGAGAAAACAATTCAGGATTTGGCCATACTTTTGGATTGCGGCCAATTGACCATACATTAACCCAAATAGTTGAGTTTCTAGGCAACATAAAGTTGCATAATTGTATATCTTTCTCAGCCTTGTGAGGGACCAAAAATGGGGCAGATGGATGCAACCTGAACGTTTCTTTCAAAATTGCTTGAATATATGGTAATTTTGGAATATCTGATTCTTTTACAAATTCATCTTTACAAAGAACTTTTTCTAACTCAATTTGAGCCTTTTGAAGCTTTTCTGGATTGCGCAATAATTCTGACATTGCCCATTCTAATGTGCTAGAGGTTGTATCTGTCCTTGCTACAAACAAATCCTATGCACAAAAGCAAATACAACAAGAATAAGAAAAGTTTGCATGTCACTCAATTATATTATATTCCAATAAGGCGAATAAAGCCCTTCACATGTATAGA
The DNA here is from genome assembly GCF_948465745.1 of Chenopodium album. Taxonomy (NCBI): domain Eukaryota; kingdom Viridiplantae; phylum Streptophyta; class Magnoliopsida; order Caryophyllales; family Amaranthaceae; genus Chenopodium; species Chenopodium album. The sequence continues at coordinate 9,920,202 of NC_137855.1, forward strand.
CAATATCTAACTACTGCGCAATAATCCATTATTTTGAAATAATTTAAAAATTTTCAAACAAAACTAATAATAATTTTTAAACCTATATATATTAATCTATTAAAATAAAAAAAAATTTAAATTAAAATTAAAAATCAGTTTTAATGTCGTCTATTTTCCACATGAAGCACTTTTATGTTTAATGTATCTCTATAAAACAATAAAGATGTATGGTCACAACAAATCTCAAACAAATCAGTGACCTTGAGTTTAAATGAAAATTGTACTGTAGCCTTTAGAACCACAATATTTAAGATTGAACGGTTGTGATTTAATGATTTAATTATTTTTAAATGATAAATTAATTAAAATTCATTTTTCTTATTTTAGAAATTAATTGAATTTTAAATTTAATTATATTAATTTTGTTTTATTTTAAATTGATTAATGAAATTACATTTTAATTATTAAAAAAATTAAAAGTCAAAAATTAAATTAAATTTTTTCAAGAAATAATTAAATTTATTTTATTCAATATTAACTTTTTAAAATAATTTTAAAACCATTAAACCTTAACTGTTCATTTTTGAAAATTATGATTGTCATTTTTTAATAATTATAGAATCATCGGAGTTTAAAAGCTAGCTTAGTGTTTAAATACTGATTTGAGTATTCTTCATTTGATAACCTTGAATTTAAGAGTCATTCTAATTGGATACATTTGTCGAATTTGATTATTTGAATTGATAAATTTATAGGTGATTGAGTTCAATTTGTTTATATTATGTTATGAGCATAAGGCGGGTCACAACCCAAGAAGGCCTCTTAGGTCCGTTTTTGTGTTAGAGAATAAAGTACTAAACTAAAAAATTTCATTTTTAAATTGCCATATACTTTGTGATTTCACATCTATAGAAATAAAACTTTTATCATTATTTCTAATTATATTTGTTATATTATAACAGTAATTAATATTAGATATTTTAAAATGTTAAGATTAATCTAATAAGAACTCATATGAAAATAGTTTTACTTAGGTACTATAAATGACAAATTACAATCAAAATAATGTTTGTGAATAGTGTTAAAAGTTTTTTTTTTTTTTTTTTTTTTTGACAACAGCAATAGTGTTAGAAGTTAAAGTGTGAAAAACTCTAGGTAATATGGAGTAATAGTAGTTCTTACCGCAAGTAAGTGTTTTACATCATCAAGGTTCAATTCATTGCTTTCAACCAGCTTAAGTAGGGTGCCTAAAACATCATCCTTACCATTTGTTGGATCTTTCAACCTTTCATCAATAATTTCTTCAAATATCTTAAATAACTTGGTGAAGTAACCCCTAGTAGTTTTCAAGACTCCTTGCAAATCCAAGTACTTCATTAATGGGAAAAAATCGGACAAATTAGGCTTTGCACCAACTTCTAACAAATGCCAAACAAGATCCTTAAATTCTTGTGATTTCGAAGAAGTATGGCTAGCCAAATCCATCGAGAAAAATGTGTTGGACAACAAATTTAGTGAGGTAGTGAACCCCGCCTTACCAATATCAACAGGCACACCCTTATCACAACATTGTTGTACATACTCAACTAGCTCTTTCACCTTCTTGTGTCGTAAAACTTGACTCCTATCAAGTCGTTGATTGGTGACCAATTCGATAGTTGCAACCTTCCTAAGGGTCCGCCACTTAGGGCACACCGGGAGCCAAACCATAGAGAATTTGTAATGGTGTTCAGCTCTCCCGGCATCTGGGACTGTCCTGCTAGAAATGGCTAGGTCATGCGTAAGGAACATTTCTTTGGCTATTTCAGGGGATGAGACAACTATTGTGGTTTTGCTCCCTAACTTGAGAGACATTATGGGGCCGTAAATTTTAGAGAGCTCGGTTACATCACGATGAGGCCTGTCGCCGAGCTTGTACAAGTTTCCTATGATAGGCCATGATTTTGGTCCCGGTGGTAGTTTGGACTTACTAAGCGATGATTTTGTGATGAGTATAGTAGTGAAGATTATAGTGATAAGTAGTAGTGATGTTGTGAAATATTCCATTTTGATGTTGGTCCTATGTTTTGGAATGTGGTGTGAAAATCGGGTACATCGTACTAGTATTTATTAGAGTTGAATAATATGGTACGTAAGGTACAACGTAATTGGGAAATAGCATGGAAATTTCGCAAGTTAACGAGCTGATTTATGCAATGACGTGGGGCCACTAGTTGTAAAACGTACTCCCTCCGTTCTTTAATGTTCTTTACGTTTGGAATTATGCGCGGTTATTAAGAAATTGTGTGAAGTAGAGGTATATTGGAATATTTCAATGATTGAAAGTACAATTTTATTGAAAAAAACAATGTAGTGCATGTGGGGTGAAGAAAGTTAAGGAGAGAGGAGAGAGAAAGTAATAAAAGTTGGCAAAAAGTAGAATAAAGATGAGAGAGAAAGTAATAATGAGTATTGAAAACTCATTAAAATATTATAAAAAGTACATTTGCACATGAAAAGTGAAGGGCAATTGAGTATTTAAATTGTAAAGCAAGGGTAATTTTGTCTAAAATCATTGACTTAAAAAGGAAATATCCTAAATGTAAAGAATAAAAAGGAACACCTTAAATGAAAACGTAAAAAACAAATGAGAACGGAGGGAGTAGCATTTATACTCTGTATAACACTATAATGCTACCTCTTGCATTAAACTTAAAGAACATTATCTACCTAAAATTATTTAGATCAAACTAAGGGTCTGTTCTCATTGACTAAACTCAGCTAGACTGAACTGAACTGAACTGAACTGAAATGAATATTTTATAAAAGAAGAAAATTAGGAGCTGAACTGAACTGAACTCAGCTAAACTGAACTGAACTGAATTGAATTTCAACGTAAGAGAACATGCCCTAACCTGGTTATGTTCTTTTCAGATTATTTTCAGTTCAATTCAATTCATAATTTCCTCTCTCATAAAATATTCAGAAATTTAGTTTAGTTCAGTTCAGTTCAGCTTCAATAATTTCAATTTAGTTCTATTCAATTCGGTCAATCAAAACAGGCCCTTAGTCCATTCAAAGTTCATTTTCTTTCTTTTTTTCTCTTTTCTTTTTTAAATTGTTCTTCCTATTTGGAATCTTATCACCATTCTTAATAAAATAAAGTAGTGTGTGGTCCTTGCGTTGTACCAAGTTGCTACTTTGATTAAACCTTGTAATGATATTGTGTAATAAATATTTATGGTATCTTTTATTTCCTTTTTTAGTTAGACCTTGTGAGTACTTATTTTCATTTTTTTTTTTAATTACACCGCTGCCTTGATTTCAAGAACGTTAAACTCTTCGTCAAAAGTTAATTAGGGCCTGTTCACATTTACTGAACTGAGCAGAACTGAACTGAACTGATTGGAGCTGAACTGAAATGAACTGAGCTTAAATGAATATTTTATGAGATAGAGAAATTAAGAGTTGAACTGAACTGATTAGAGCTGAACTTAACTGAAATGAACTGAATTGAAATTAAGGTAAAAGTGAACAGGCCCTTAGTCTATAGTATTTGTTCCACTAATCACTAAATAAACATTTTATCAAATACTTCTATTATTGTAACACAAGTCAAACTATTAACCACTATTTGATGAAAAGCTAGTGCCAAACGAAGCCTAATTGTTTTTTTTTTCTTTTTGATTGCTCTCTTGTAACAATAAAATAGTATGAATTTATCCCTTCATTTTCAGAGTGCCTCATTTTGAATGTTTTGTATTATTCACCTAATCCTCTTCAACCAATGTTAGTGCCTTATAGATAAGAGAAAATTTTAATCATGTTGATTGCTTGTTGGAATTGTTCTAGTGTATAATTTCGTACTAAGTGGTACCAATTTTTTATAATTTGTACTTATATATAATTGAGATATTATTGATCAAAAGTTTCTTCCTTTTTTTTTTTTTTTTTTTTTGACAAGATCAAAAGTTTGTGCATATTGACACACAAGATGAATCAAAATGGGATAATGTAAAAAATAAATGGAGTATCAAGTATATCTCAAGGATATATGTCTTTGAAAAATTGTTGAAGTCTGTATCACAATTAAATCATGCATTCGAATTGTTTTTAATAGTCAATATATGTGTGCATCGATCCCCCCCCCCCCCCTCTTTTAAAATATAAAAGGGATAATTTCACACAATTCCCTTTCTTAAAAATAAATAAGACAATCTTATATGTACTTGTAGCATTTTTAAATTCCAGCATCGTTTTCCTTTACAAATTCATACGGACTAATATATATCCTTTTGATAACATAGTTGCGTAATCCCTAATACTTTATTTAAATAAATCTTAATTAAAACGTGCTTGATAATTGAAGGCGAAATTGAGATATCATTTCTCACAAGAAGATTAGTCAATATAATGAGATGTCACTCCTTTATTCATATAGTTGCACATTTTGAAAATTATTACATAAAACATAGGCAAAGATACATAGGCTAGATGACTACAGAAGTCATTAGGTAGTGGAATTAGCAACCAACAAATTGGTAATTGACTTGAAGGTGGCCTTGAGCAATGCCTTGACCGTTGGTGTCAATTTGTTTAAAGACATTAACATCAAGGTCTAACCCTCCATTGCTGCATTGATCAACTATTCTTACTGTTACTTGGGCGTTCGTTGCCATGTTCGTTACCTGCATCAAAACAACACCCAAAAATTTCACAAAACCCATAAGATATATGATGAGATAAGTTAATAATTATGAAATTTCACGTTATATAATATTTGAGACTAAGTTTCACATCAACAAGATAAAATAGGATGACCAATATTGATACATAAATATGGATTACTAATCAACATCATCAATTCAATTAAAATATGAAACCTAGCTATACTACTAGCTAAGATTTAAACTTGGTCAAACTTACTTCCAACTAACGTCAGCTTGATTTAATACAAAGGTATTACTTATGGATTTAAGATACTACATATATTAGTTATAGTAACAAGTATTTAAGATACAACTACTATAGATTTTGATGTATAAGTGTTCAATAATAATCAACTTAAATAGTTTATGGTCAAAATCTCATAGACTGACGAGTCATCATTTGAATTTGTCATTAAGCACTATGAGTACTACGTATGATATGCCCATGCGAATGAATAAAATATATTATTTGCAAAAATTTAACAGCAAAAGCATAATTGTAAAATACTTACCCTGAGACACTTGCCACAAGAAGCTTGACCAGTAGGACCAGCAGGGCCACAAAAGGCAGTCCAACCATATTGTTGGCGCCATGACAAAGGCTGATTAGCATCCCATGTTGCACAATACACACTCGCTCTATTATAATCCCACCCTATATTTTGTGGATTATAGTTATTGTACGTTGCCCTCACATTACTCGCACTCTGCGCGGCCGTGCCGACTGCCAGTGCAAGGCATACCGCAACCATCACAATACAACTCTTGCTCTCCATTTTTCTCAACTTTTTTTTTTAAAAAAAAAATCAGGATTAAATAATTTGTTTGATGATTTTGCTAGAAAATATAGCCTATTTATAGAAATTAATATGGTGTAAGATTTACTTGGATGCCCTTAGAATTGGAGATAATTGAGGTTGTGTTTGAAAATTATACCTTAGCTTCTAGTACATTTAATGTTATTGCCTTAACGGTCGTGTACATGTACTTAGCAGCCTTTATATACTTTGGATGGTCAAACTTATAATAAATCTTTGTCAAAAGGGTAATGCTATACATAGCCCTTAGGGCTATATATAAGCATTAAATTTACTCTTGAAAAATGTATAAAGTTGGGAATTCATGACAAAAACACGCGCAAATCGGTGTAATTAGTGTGTTTTTGTCATAATTTTCTAAATTTAAACAATTTTCAAGAGTAAATTAAATGCTTATATGTAACATCTCTATTAGTACCATCGTTTCTTTCTATATTGCCAAACTAAAATAGGCTACCGTGTTATATGGATAATAAACGCGCGTAATCCAAATATCCAATAGCTTCTTAATTTAATATTTGAATCAAATCCGTAAAATTAAAAAAATTAGTGACCATATGAGTTCCATCTATTTATAAGGTGCTGCCTCTGATCTTGATTGTTTATAACCCTTGAAAATTAACGAATAAAGAGTAATGAACAAAAGAAAATGGAAGGAGTAGTTACTACACCCTTTAGAACTAATTTTAGTCCCAAAAAGAATGACCCATTTGCATTAAATCACCCATCAATTTGCAACAATATTTGTGCAAAATTAGCTTCCCATATAAAAATTTGATTTTCCATGTTATTTTATTACTTTCTCTCTCTATTTTTTTACAAACCCCATGTAAATTTATCTTTCCAATATATTTTTACTTTTTTTTACTTAACTTTCTTAATACCCGCGTAAGCAACCCAAATGGGTCGTTCTTTCAGGGATGGAGGGAGTACTGATTATATACTTCTTTCACTCTTTTTTACTTTGTATACTTAATATGTTATTAATAGTCAAAGACCATCAAGTTGAGGAAAGAGAAAATCAATAGGAATTGAGGGGATTGCATTTTGTTACTATGCTTACTGCTTAGTGCTATCCAAAGTCCTAGTTTGTTAAAACTCGACTTCGTTCTGTTTGTTGAAATAAAACAATTATTGATTTAACATTTAAGCAAGATAAGGTTAGATAGAAACGCAACAAATAAACTTTGACTAAATTAAATTTTTCAAGTCCTCGTCAATATATATAAAATAAGTATCAAGTCAAAAAAGTTGGGCTAACTCTTCAAATTTTTATTATTGGCTGGCTTGATCATGGCCCCAATTTGAGAAATTTCCCATTCCGAATTTCTCCATAAAAATGATGGCTGAAATAGCTATCCAAGAACATGTGAAGTATTCCCTTCATATTTATATGTTTATTCCATTTAATGTTTTTTTTATTCCCTTTATATTTATATTTTATACGTAGTAGTATGTTTATTTCGTTTAATGTTTTTTAATCGATAAAATACGAGAGAGTCTCCATTCTATCAGTGTTAGAATCCAACTCCTTTTGATGTATTAAATGCCTTTTTGATGCTTTCCTAGTTTTAGTTTATGTTTTCTAGGCCTAAGTTCCCATTATTGTGTTATCGTCAGTTCAGTGTTCACTAGGGATTCTATGCATGTACTACATTAAGCTCTTTAGAGGGCGAATGATTAATGAAATCTTAATGCCTTCTACCAAGTGTTGTCTTGCTTTTATGCTTGTTTGTTGTTAGACTTTTATAGATATTGCGTCTTACTTGCATATTAGCTCCCCTCCAACCCAACTCGATGCGCTAAGGACTCGTGGTTCGGACACACATAGAAATGGGGGCTTGGGGTAGTGAAGATTTGAACCCCCACCACTTGGGAGTGAGACGGAGAGAATAACCATCCCTGCATCTCCTAGTTCCTTCCTCTATTTATTCCATATGCAAAATGCTCTATGAGTGTAATAAGAATTGAATCAAATTAATACAAGTAAATAAGTGTATTTTTGTCCTTTTTTCCCTTATGAATGTATGCAAGTGAAATTAATGTGAGGATATGACATTATAAGGAAATGGGACAATTGTAGGACATCCCAAAATGAACTACGATTTTGGATGGGTTCAAATTGGTATATCTTTTAAGATTAAAATGGTATAGATAAGTTGGTCTTCCCTTTACTTTAAAATATACTTGAAATTGCTGATCAAATACATTGCCAATTAAACATACTTCATCCAATATGTATCAATAAAAGATTATAGATCCAATTAATATATTACGAAGTTATTAATTTCAATTTTTATATATTAGTAGAAAAAATGTGATTAACTTTTTACATATTCAAACGTAATTATTGGTAGAGGTGATTATTTGGCTTATACCAAACATTATCAAATCCAGAGGGTTATATTATACACCAATCTTAATTTAATTCTAACCCAAGGTGGAAGCTCTTTCATAGATCATTTTATTTTCCTAAAATCTAACTTAAACATTTGCAACATCCCAACATCTATATATGCCCAAGTATTCAAAATTAGGATGACCGTAAAATATTTTAAAATACCCATTATTGGATTACTTGGATAGTTTAGGCTTATTGCAAAGAAGAAAATCTGGACTATAAAGCCAATTGACATAGTCAGATGGCCCACCTCTATTGTAAGATGGCCAATTTGACCCAATCACAAACCCAAAGTTATTCCTTCTATGAATCATTATGGTAGTAGTTGGTAGTCATTTTCCCCTATAGTCCTATAGGAATGGATGAAAATAAAAATACAAAACTATAACCTCAGTTTTTTTAAAAAAAAAATTGGGAGTACCATATTGATGTTTTGCATCAGTCATACTCCCTCCGAGTTTAATAAGTGTTACACTTACCAACTTCGGTCGTGTTTTAACAGGTGTTACACTTTCTTTTTTTGCAAAAAGCTATATTAAAATATTATATTTCTCTCCTCTCATGCATGATCCCCACCCAAACCCACTACTACTTTTTTATTACTACGTATATCTTTGCTCTCACATTCATTAATTTTCAATAAACTATTAACGCCACTATCTTCCTTTTACAATTTTTTTAATACTCCAACTAGTCAATAACCCCACTTACCTCTTATTTTATTTAAGTCAATTAAATTGTCTAAAACTATGTGCCGGTCAATCTGTAACACTTAAAAAAACACAGAGGGAGTATCAATTTTGACCCCAATATTTTCATTAATATACATAATTTATAACCTGTCACTAAATTAGCACCCGCGCGTTGCACGGTGTTTGATTATTAATTTTTCTATATTTTTTTTATCTTTTATTGTAGATAACTTTCTAATATGATTTGGCTCGTTATTTATTTTTTTAAAAAAAAAATTATATAAATATAGAATAAAACATGTACAAAAATTAGTTATTATTTAATGTTGCATCATAATGTATTATATGCTATGTTATTAAATATATACTAAAATGATGAGATTTAATATATTTGTGTTGTATAATTCATTAAGCTTATACGTTTAGAGTGGAAGCTTAAAAAATGTGTATTTACTATTCAAAAAAAAAATTAAAATGTGGATTAATTTGTTCAAAAAATTTGTATAATTAGCCTAACAATATCTATGTCTATTTAATATTGTTGTATTATTAATATACAAAAGTAGTGTGAAGTATTTACAGTAATATTGCTGTCAAATTCAAGTTTTACACCTATTGGTCCTTGAATCTAGCTAGAAAAGGCAAAAAATAAATAAATAAAAACTAAAAAAACAATAAAAAAAAAAAAAAAATTGATGACATCATATGTAAAATTTGCAGGGGAAAATTTTTAATGAGTTTGACACGTAAACACTTTAATAAATTGATGACATCATCAACATTTTGTTTTATTAGTAGTTAATAGATATGTCAAAGTGATCATTGGATGGCCCGATTCAGGCTGGGCCTAAGCCTTACAAAGCAGCCCATCAACTTGCCAAATCAGCAAATTTTGACGGGCCTAGCAGGCTTTTCGGTCCAAAAAAATAACTGAAAAAGTGTAAATTACATGTCCAAGGTCGGGCCTGTATTGGTCGGTCTACTATTAATCAATTAAGCTATTAAGTTTTAACAACATACCCTTTTTTTTTTTTTTTTTTTGGTATTTTACCATGCAAGTTTTTTAAGTTGATACATCAGATTGTAACTTAAGTATAAAATAGTATGGTGCAACGAAAGCTCTTCCTCATTTTTTTTCTTTTAATGGGCATTTGATAATATTTTGCTTATAGATTCTGGCATTCTGCCACGTTTTTAAAACAATAGTGCATACAATCATTGACTCAATATATTAAAAAAAACTAATAATGCAATATGAAGTGAATCTTGTACGAAAGAGAAATCTTAACCCAACACATACAATATTAACTCAAAACGACCAACGAAACTTCTTTGTTTTAATTGCTGGCTCTACTGTTGAAAGATTGTCCAAGGGGCCAAAAGGTGTGTATCGCGATTATATGATTTGTCAAAAGATCAACTTAGCTAAAAGTTAGACCATTTGCGCTAATATGATAATATGAACTTATGATCATCCTATTACGTTAACTCTTAATTAAATAAAAAAAAAAAAAAAAACCAACAAAATAATATTTAAGGTAAATGTTGTAACTTGAAACCTTAGGATTAATTTTATACTCTATCACAATATGTAATTGAAGGTTTGAAACACATGGTGGAGATTTGACGTAGATTTTTTAATCAACAAAAACCCAAATCAGAAACACAAATTAACTCAAACCCATTGTGATATGAGCTGATGAGCATATATGTGACATATTGTTAATTATATGCAATTATAACATAGAGTAATATGTATACTATGAACATAAAGTCAAAAACTTCAAATCGCTCAAAATTGACATGAAACTAAATATGAACGTAGCTCTGTAGCTCTACTCCGAATCCAAAGGAAAGTTGAAACAGGACGAGGCGTAGAGCCCACGTTTCTAGTTTATTTCAAGGCACAAAAAGTGTACATTCTTCTTCCCTATTATATGCTCGAAAAGATGTGATTTGGTTAGTACGAGTATATCTACAAATGTCACCCAAGAACTCGATTAACACAATAAAATCTCCACTCTGAAGTTTTGATCCTAATTAGTACATTAATATAATACACATCCCTTAAATCAAGTAGTTAATCCTTATTTTAAACAACCATATCAAGCATGCACCGACTTTTGTATTAATAAAAGTAGTTGTCGCATTAAAATGAAACAAAGTGTATTAGTACTAATTAATTATAACAAAGTTGTTACATTAGGAATATATATATTTTAAAATGAAATGGAAGACTTTTATTAATGAAATTATATTGTATTAATGATTTATTCTATGATGGACATATCTTTCGTGGATGATTCCGAAGAATAAACGAAAATGAAAAAGTATGTAGCTTTGCTTCCAATTGCAATTTGCAAAACGACTAATTTATGTACATTATCACATGGCTAGGCTAGCTAAAGTTGTTGTTCCTTAAGAAAATAATTGATGCAAGTTGACATTTTTATTATTCATACACAAGTGGAGCCATTTCAAGGTGAGGTTGGTTGGAGCAATGATGGAATTGTTGGTTTATTTCTCAACAAAGCTTTTGGATGTTAAAGGATTATTGAGATATTATACTATTGCTTTTAATTATGTATGCTCAAAATAATTTGATGTAATTGAGATATTTTTGAAAAAAATTATTTTTGTATCTCACTTCTTATGTTTAGTCAATTTGTTTGATTGATTGATATTACTTTTACATGCATGTATGTAGTTTCCATTGCTAGGTCTTTTTCCGTATTTTATTACTTGCTTTATTTGCATAATTAATACTATTTATTTGACTTACTTTGACTACTGTTTGTAATTTATACATAAGAAATAATTACTCTTATAGGTACTCATTGGAATCATCTCAACAAATAGATTACTAAATTATTGAATAAAAAAAAACATCGACTTATGTGCCCAGAAAAAATAGAGCAAGTAATAAAATATGGAGTCAGTAGTTATTAGTTAAAATGAATAGCGTACATATGGTTCACAAATCACAAACGTTGGTCACTTATTAGTGAACTCCTCAATGTACTTGAATCTTTTTACATAGATGATGGTATTCAATTCCCCTCTCCATTGTCATAATAATATGCAAAGTATTTGGTATTTCCCTCAAAAGGAAGGTATACTAATGTTATTTTTCTATGATGTAAAGTTGTAAACTACCATTTTGATAAATGCTAGTATCAACTTAATTATATAACATAATACATAATCAAATTGTTGATGCAAAAACAGTAGTACTCAATTATATTAATACGCAAGATAAAAAAAAAAGATACGATCTTTCAAAAAAAAAAAAAAAGATACGAGTATATAACATCATATCATCCGACGGAAGTTGGTTATCGATTCACATTGACAAATTAAACTTACTTAATTAGGGTATGTTGTTTTCAGATTATTTTCAGCTCAATTCAGCATCAATATGTTCAGTTCAGTTCAGTTCTTAATTTCCTTCTCTCATAAAATATTCAGTTCAGTTAAATTTAGCTCAGTTCAATCAATCAGATTAGGCCCTTTGTGTATTATCGCAGCTTGCTCGCTCAATTAAACTCAAAACTTCTATATATTACTACTCTTACATATCAAAGTAGACAAGTAGTCATGACACTTATCAATGCATAATGTTTTAGAAGAGTTTATGTGTGATATTTAAGTTACATACTGTTAGTTGAAGGGGCTTAGCTTGTGTGTGTGATTGAAAGTGTTAAAACTGTATTAGGACAAATTGAGTACTTAATTGACCTAATTATACAAATTTTTAACGTACTTATTTCTTAGTTTTTAAAATTGCATGCTAACTTTGGAGCATTTTAATTTCTTCCTTTTTTAAAAAAACATTAAGATACGGGGGATCCTCTTCTATCACAGGAGGTGGATGAGGAGTCAAACCCAGGCCAGGTCATACCTGAGGGAGATGGAGGGACTAACCATCCCTCCCCTTTCACTCCTCATTTTTTTTCTTTGTTTAAAATGTCCGGCTCAACACCATGAAATTTGGTTATCTCCAATTATCGTGATTACATCTATTTCAATTATATTTTTCTCAAGTTATTAAAGAACTTCGTATGTTTCTAAAATTGGAATGAATCAACTTTTGCGCTAAGGACTTATTCTCTTTAGTTTAATTTCAGTTCATTTTAGTTCAATTCAATTCTTAATTTCCTTCCCTTATAAACAATTCAAATATTCAATTCACTTCAGTAAATTAGAATAAGCCCTTAATTACACACATTTTTTTATACTATTAGCAGAATTTATATTAAAGGAAAACACAATTCAATAATATAGGAACTCATTATTATTATTGTTGGTGTTGTTGTTGTTAGATTCGTCTCAATATGTTATAATATTAAATTTATAAAATTTTGGTTAATACATATGGTTTAGTTAAAGATAATGATATTCAAACATAAATATAAGTAATTAAGTTTTGAATATCAATGCAAAGTCAATAAATTTGAACAACAAAATGAAACGAGGATTATTTGACAACTTCTCTATGCATATTGAGAGTTTGAGACAATTCTAACAAGCATCATATAACTTAAGTTTTTGCTTGTGTACATATCATATATAAAAATCACTAATTTTAGCTTACTCAAAGTGTTATATGTAAACGGTGTAAATGTCAAACAAATTATAGTCATAAAAAAAAACAATACGAAGTAAAAAAAAATCCTCCATAAAACAATACTCCAACAGTCCAACCTTTTAATTTTGTTCCTTGGCTATTTCCAATGTAAAGGTCATGTGCAAAATCTTTAATTGCGAAGCATGTGTTTGCAAAAGTAATAAGATGTTGACATTTTTAAAAAACTTGTTGAAACAAATACTCCCTCGATCCCCTTTTGATAGTTCTTTATGGGTATTTTTCACGGGAATTAATAAACACAAATAAGAAAAGTAAAAGTACCTTGAAAAAGTAAATTGATATTGGGTATGTAAAAAAGTAGAGAGAGAAAGTAATAAAAGTACGTGGGAAAACAAAATTTACATGGAATATTTAAATTTGCACAAGTATTGTTGCAAATTGGAGGGCATTTTGGATAAAAAAATTTATATTGGTTGTTGGAAAAAACAAATGAGGTGAACATTTTGGGACTAAAATTTGCCCATAGGGAACTATCAAAAGGGGACGGAGGGAGTTTCTTAGCATGTTAGCAAAAATTTCTTTCTCTTCAAATTGAAAATAGACAAATAATTATTGAATAGAATAATAAATGGTTTAAAGAAACCACATAAATAGAGTAAACAACAACATGGTGCAATAACGGATGAACGGAATGGGAACATGAGGAACGAAGGAAGTACTCCGTACATAAGCACAAATTCACAATCCACATATTATACATTGGACGTGAATTACACCACTACTTCATCGGGTAACCCATAACCTTAGATCCAGGATGGGAATATGGAAATGGAATAATAATGAATAACATGAAATAATAAAAATAAAATATAAAACCTTGATAATAACAAATGAAAAATGATCCAACAAAAAATTTATATGACCAAACATTAAGCACATGGACTAGGTCCAAAAGAAACCAAATTTCACGGATCATAATCACTATTGTCTCCATTATTGCTAGCAATTCCAATAAATTTATACTTTTTCTAGGCTGTCTATTCTGTATTTAGACCAGAGTATCTCATTTAAAGATTTTCATGATTTTTGGGAACAAAAACAAGCTAACTGCAGACAAACTCATTATGCCCACATCACGATTAGTCTTAATTTTTCATTTTTATAATTTAAATTATGATTAGATTACAAAAATATGCTAGCTCATGCTTGTAGACTTGTCCATTTCGAATCTCTAAATTATTTATTTATGTAATTGTGATTAAACTTATCCGAATTTATTTGATTAATTATTGCTTTTATTAGTGGTTTAATTAATTTATTTGATTAATTATTGCTTTTATTAGTGGTTTAATTATGACACAACGCACTGCATCGACAACTTTTGATGCGCAGTTGTTGATAAATTAATACTCCGTACTCTGTAATTAATAAATTTTGTCCAAAACTATTAAAAATAATTTTTGATTTGAAATTTTCAAGATTAAGAATTATTTTATCAAAGATTAGCAAAAGTCAAGCAATTTGATTGGAGGAATAGTTTATCTACAATTAATATTAAGGAAAATAGTATTTTACAATAATGTACTCAACAATAAAATGAAAGAAGCATAAAATAATTTATAATCATTTGACAACTTTTCTTCACATAATTTTCAAGAAACGTTAACCAAAAATATTACACCATCCAGACATCTTGCTCGATCCCTCTCGAGCCGGTCTGCCTTCCCATCACTATTAAAATTTTATATAAGGCTTTCTTTTAACACTAAGCCAAAAAAAAAAAAAAAAAAAAAAAAAAAAAAAAAAAAAAAAAAAAAAAGAAAATTAAGAACAAGTTTTACATTTGACACAAGTTGTGCAAACATTCAACATCTTAAAAATATCTTCAAGTTCTATTCTTGCACTTCTCAACCGCCCTTGGTGCTGCAATTAAGCAAGAAATAAAGTTAATGATTGTTATTTATACACCAAAAAAATCTTAAGTTACATATTTATCTTCAATTATCAATCAAGTTATTAACAAGTTTTTCAGGAACAAACCTAGTCCAATGGCTTCTGATCCCTTCATGATTCGGAGACGTTTGCATGATCCGACGAACATCCTATTGTACACAAAGATGATCAATTAGTCATTACGCCTTAAAGACATGTAAAATTTATTACAGTAACACCACATGACAATGCAATCTCTTGTAAATGAACCTGTAACCAAACAAGTAAAATATTGTGTACAAAAGCTTGAGGAACTTACTCCCATGGAACATCGCCGACAAGCATCCAATCACCATCTTTATCTTCATATGTAGGGACGTAGTCAGAACCATTTAGAAGATCAATTAATTTGCTTTCATTCATGAAATCCTTCATTCCGTTTGATCCGCAATTACCTTCATTTATATCACCCAAAAACATAATTAGCTCAATTTCATCACATCATAGCAATATAAAATTATAACCAAAGTCTATTTAATCACAAGATTAGGGGTTAAAAAATATTATACCTATTGTAAAGGAGCTGAACATTTTGCCTAAGGCATCAGAAAGATCTTGATAACTCTTGTATAATTTCAAGTCCACCTTACGTAGGTAAGGTGCACCGTCCATGCTAACCTTCACATACGCGGCACTTGTGACCGCGTTGTTAGAAGATTTCTGGTCAGCTTGCTCATCTGAGCTCTTCTTTTGGGTCGTGGCTACGATGTTCTTCCTGAACGCACGAACGGGTGGCCAACCTACAACTTGTGTCCTGAATAAGAAGAAAAATTGGATGATTAGTTACTTGTATATGCTTGTTTACTTGATTAGACTCGACCACTTTGATTTTCTTCGTTTGAATTAGAAAATTGAACAAGTCTTTGACTAAACAAGGTTTTGGTACGCCTAATTTCAATGTCGAAACCAAACATTGACCAAATTTAATTAGGTTTTTTCCTCTAGTAACACGTTTGAATATACGAGTAGTTGCAAAAATGACGATTGTTTCATGCCTTGTGGTCGTAATTCAAGTACAAATATTAATTTACTATGTTCCCTAACAATAGACCAAAAACAATATTTGACCATTAAATAGTCAAGGTAAATGTTTACCCAATAATAATTTTATCAAAAACCCAAAGAAAATTCGTTATGCACCGCCCATACGTCATTTGATTGATCCTTTTGTTCTATTGTCTCAATTTTTTCATTTTCGAAAACAAGATCTTGAATCCTTACAAGACGAATTGACTATCCGATCAAATCGGAAGTAAAACGGTTTCATACCAATTTATTATTTATGAGACATTAAAAGTTACGATTTCATACCAATTTATTATGAGACATTAAAAGTTGCCGTGTAAACAACCTCGACATCTGAACTACCTAGAGATTTACCCCAAGTTAAACCCAACACTCAACAGACAGAATCCAACAGAATCAAGCAATCAAAAGAAGCTAAGAGCAGTAAAACAGTAAATCTAACACGGTAAAAAAAATCCGCACGGGTAAAAGGGGACCAAACTTTATAACAACAGATGTAAAGCATTAAAACCAAACTTTTAAAAGTTGAATAAAAATAAATAAGGACGTGTTTGGTGGGTAAATAAAAGAAAAGAAAAGAAAAAGGCAAAGATTCCAAATGTTGGGTGTAATTTAGTGCTTGAATAGCCGACAGCAAATGAGACCTTTGATAGACGGAATTGTCATTTTCCCTATTAAACAAACAAGACGCAACACTAACAGACGAATTTCTGACTCTTTTTTTTCTTTTCTTTTTTTTTTAAAATTATTTTTTACTTTTTTTTTTTTTTTTTTTTTCTTGTTTTGGGTTAGCAAAGTCGTCTTCTTTCTTTGTGCATGTGTGTAAAAAATAACAGTCTCGTGTTTAACCGTCTACTAACTCACCCACACGTGGCTCCTACCAAAGTCACACTTTTTTTACCTAACTTTTCCATCCTTTTTTCACAAATTTTGGCTAATCTTGGATTAGAGATTCATGAATTTTGCATGTTCATTTTGTTGCAAAATCATACTTGTAAAGTACTCCGTGGTTTCTAACTTTCTATCAAATTTCTCACAATTTCACGACTCCTACCAACTTTAAGTTAAGATTATCTATCTTTTTCTCCATTTTATAGTCTAGTTTACTAGAAAGAATCCCAATTCATTAATTTTATAGGTAAAGATTGACAGAAGACAAATAATAAAGAGAAAATAAACTCTGAACATAAATGACACCCGAAACATTAACCAACTAAACTAGTTAACATCTAAATCCCGATCTATGAGTAGAACAGGATAACTCTGCCAAATAACAACTTGCAATAAAAAATAAAACTAATAAATCATTTAAACCACATACTCCATAATAAGCATGATAATTTGTAATTTATTTTTTTCACCAAAAACTAAAAAGAATAAGAAATCTTTAATCTTACTTAGCAGCAGGGGGTTTAGCAGGATCAGCAACAGCAGCAGTAGAAGTAGTTTTAGCATTAACATCAGCACTAACTTTATCCTTCAACTTTTGATCACCTTGTTCCGCCTTGGTATCCTTTACTGAGGCGGAAGAAGTGGTGGTGGAGGTGGTGGTGGTGGTTGTGGTAGTTGTCTTAGTCGTAGTCGAAAGATTAAGCTTCAAATCAACATTGGAGTCAACTTCAGTCTCACAAAATCCTCTTTTACCATTATTATTCTTTGCTAGCTGATCCGCTAGTTGCTCACAAGATCCACCGGGAAGTCCGAGCCCGAGTCCGAGCCCGAGTCTAAGCTCCGTTTCCTCGAAATTAATCGTACTGTACTTGTCTCTTTCAGTACTCAACATCTTGATGATATGATCTTAACTTTTTGCAAAATTATAAATCAAATGAATAATTTTGCAAACTTGAGAATTTTGGGTTATGATTAATTTTTTAAAATGAAAATTGGGGTGATTTTTTCGTTGTTTGGTTGAAGAGAGAGAAAAAAGAAGAAGGGTTGGGTGTGAGTGAAGAGGAGTGATAATATAAGGAAATTGGGAAACAAGAAGGGGACTAGCAATACGATTGAGATGATGACACGTGTTGTGATGGATTAAATGGACGGTTGTCCTGAAATTAGTGAGGAAAATGACGTAAACAATGATGTCAAATATAATATTATTTTATTATTAGTTTAAAAAAAAGTGCGGAAGAGAAGGAGAGGTGTTTGGGGTAGTGGACAATGCATATTGCATTTGGCTAGTTGGCTTTTTGTTTGCCATTAACCTACACTATTTGATGCTTTAAGGAAACCTCCATATTTTGATTAATTTTAATTATTAATCTTGCTTAAGCATTTTTAAGTTTTAATTTTTTATAATTTTTTTGGGGGGTTTGCTTCAAGATTGTTAGCCAATTAGAGAGCAGAAGGTAAAGTGGAGGATAAGATTAGTTTATTTTTCTCGAGATGTGATGAGTTTAACAAAATTGTATACATGATTTATATTTTATGGTTTGATTGTGTGAACTTACGAGTTGCTCCCTCCATCTCAATTTAGGGTTTAACTAATTTACTGAATGAGCTGGATTGAACTAAACTGAGCCTAGCTGAGCCAGAATGAACTAAATTGTTTATGAGATAATGAAATTAGGAACTGAACTGAATTGAATTGTTTATAAGAGAAGGAAATTAGGAATTGAACTGAACTGAAATCAAGCTGAAGAGAACAGACCCTTAGTTTCTCTACTTTATTTTTTTACTTTAATCTATATGCTCTATACTATAGTAATAACTAACAAGTCTTTTAGTGCTTGTTTTGATCAATATGCATATCCATGAGAAATAAAAGTTTTTAAGAAGTAAAATAAAAATGTTGATTCACCCACAAAACATGTCTGATAATTCAAATGCCCATTACCTATGTAAATGTCTTCTCTGATTTGTCAAATTTCTCAATGGAGATTTGAATTTCATAACTAAATGATCAACCAAATAGTTTCTTGTATAACCTATGAAAATATTGTTTCCAAATCTTTTGTTTAGACAAAATTAGATATATTTCTCTCTAAAATTGAGTTCCATAACTAACTAAAATTTACAACAATTATACAGTTATACTCCATTTGTTCCTGAAATTTCGACTCACTTTGCATTTTCGCGTTCTCCAATGCACATGTTTAACCACAAATATCTTCAATTTATGCATACTTGAAACTTCAAACTTATATAAAGATGATATTTGAAAATTTTACACTATAGCGAATCTAATAAGATCTGACTATCTATTTTTTTTCTTTTGTACAAATTATAAAATACGTTCAAATTTATTTTATTTTGACCACATGAATTGTAAATGAATCAAACTTTCAGATTAATATCTTTTTTCTTTTTCTTTTTTTTTTTTATTTTTTTATTTTAAAGTATGCATGTGAAATTTTAGTGTGACCTAATTTTAAGTTAGCAAATTACACTGAAGTAGCTAGTTTAAGTATTGATACTTCCATTAGGATAAGGATAAGCACTTAGGGACAATAATGTTATTACCTTTTTAGTTTGGATTTGAGCGGCCATGTTCCTCATTTAAGTAGCAACTAATACAATTGGACACATCTTGATAGGATGAATTGATATAGATTTGTATATAATACAGGCAACTTTCATTTTAAAATGCATAGTAAGTGGTGATGTCAGTGTAAAATACGGAGTATATCCTTTTGTGAGTGTGAAACAAAAAATTCACAATTTTCTTTAATAAAAAGTCCCTGAAAAAAGGGACGCTAGAGTGTTAAGCCCAAACAATTACTAATACTTCCCCAATTTCATATTGGGGCCTATTCACATTTACTAAACTGAGCTGAATTGAACTGATTGAAGCTTAACTGAACTAAATTAAATTGAATAGAGTTGAGATGAATATTTTATGAGAGAAGAAAATTAGGAGCTGAACTGAACTGAACTAAACTAAACTGAACTGAATAGAGCTGAACTGAATATTTTATGAGAGAAGGAATTATAAATTAGTAGCTGAAGTGAACTAAATTGAACTGAACTGATTTGAGCTGAACTGAATTATACTGATTGGAGCTTAATTAAACTGAAATTAAGCTGAAGTGAACAGACTCTTACAATAAAAACTTATCAAAGTATATTAGTGAGTCATTTAAGCATCAATTACATAATGCAGAGTACAACTTTTGTTATCATAAAATTACACCATTTTAAATAAATTATATTCGTTGTAACTAAAATAAATAGTACTAATTAAATGACTCACTAAAATTACACCATTTTAAATAAATTAAATAAGGCCGAGGAGTAAATAATAATTATATTTATCGAAACTGAATTTTACTAATTAAATGAATATTGAATATTCTATTCTAACATAGAGAGAATAAAGCCTTAACTTAATTTTGTTGAAGTTAAACTCTTACTGGTGAAAATTTATTCTTGAAAAATTGTTATATACTTTTTTTTGAATAAATTTCACTTAATTTGATGAATTTAACTTTTTATTTAATTAACTTTACCTTATATTGTTAAAGATTATTTTAATAAGATGAAGAAAACATGTTTGAAGTATTACTTGGGAATTTTTAGTGTTGCTTTTGTTATTATTTGAAATTAATATTTTTACTAAATTCAGGAGAAGCTACTCTTGACGGAAATTAATGGTGAGGATTATGCATATATAAATACTTGTCACAAAAAAAAAAAAAAAAAAAAAAAAAAAAAAAAAAAGATATGACAGTGGCGGATGTATAATATTTAAGGTGGAGGGACACTAAATAAAAAAATAATAATAAAATGCTTGTACAAAGACTTGAATCCAAAACTTTTAACAAAAATTCAATGAATTACCACTATGACAAAACTAATTTGATGTTATTTATTGCATTAAAAATGTATTTGACTTATAAATTTACACCTTTAACTTAATAAAATCAACAAAAAAAAATGGTGGGGCTAGTACCACTCAGGCCCCTTAATAGCTCCACCACTGCATCTACCATGAGGTAACCTTATGATCGATTTTAATTAAACCTTTACTTTCTTAATTAGTTCATAAATTAAGTATTAGGAAATTAAAAGCATAAAGGGAAAATAATTATGATAATACAAATAACTTAAATACATATTAAGAAAGTGACTTGTAAGAGTTGTCACTTATTATTCCAATATTAATTTGGCATCATATATTATAAAAAGATCACAATAAATATTTATAATTCTGCAAAAGTAAAACACATAATAACCCGAGATATTATCCAAACCAATCTTAAAAAAAGGTAGTATTTAGCCTTTTATTCATTGCCTTTAGCAATAATGTAATAATCTATTAGAGATATGTTATAATAGAAGTAGTTAAGCTTCATCTCCAAATGGCAAATGCTAATTATCATCAAATTGACCTCTTTTCATATGCTTTGCGATAGACACGCAGATTCTTTTCACTCATTGCACACACTAATCATGTTTAGAACCCAACCCACAACGTGTCACTTATTAATTGGGCAGTCGTAGAACAAAATTTACTTTTAAATTAAACTCAAATTAATTTTTTTTTATAAAGAAAAAGTGGGAGCCACCAATAAAATGGTTAAGGCGCGTAGGGACAGGTCAACTCAGGGAGGGACAAACCATGAGCGGGAGATTCATTGGCAGAGAGGGTGTGTGGGACCCACATTGAGGGGTAAATTTGGAATTTCATATATGACATTCTGGCATGCTGCCTATCTCCCATCCTTCTCCATGTGCATAAATACCCCCACTATAGATACGGAAGTATACGTCGTATTGTAAACCATATCTTAATTCCTAATTACAAGTATTATCCTTGAAATTTGTAACAATTACATAAATAATGCAAGTAATTATAATAGTAATAGCAGTATAGGGAAAAAATTAGTTTACTTTTATTTGGGTTCTTATTTGGTTTTGAGTTGTATGCCTTTTCTTTGGCAATGCCAGTCTGGAGTATGCTAAGGCATATTGTCTTTTGTCTTGAAAGTTTATGTGCACTTTTGAGGTGGTATTGTGGACATATATGAGGCATCATTGCATGGCAATTCCGCTTTCTAAGACATCTCAATTTTAAGTTCTACGAAGGAAAAAAAAAAACACAATAATAACCTCCTTCTGTTTATGTGGTAGTGTCGTTTCATATTCAGTTTGTTCTTCACGGACTATAATTCATACAATACGGATCGGAATAGTATCTAGAAATGAGTTATCGACCATTTTCGATCATTTATCACCATATTTTTGGGGGTGATGAGTGAATTTGAAGCTATGGTTGATGCAATTTTTCTATCTTTTATGGAATAATTTTAAACCGTGTATAGTTGGTGGAGCTATGTAAACAAATTTAGTTTCATCGCGGCATCGCCACTTGTAACATTTTGGCTTAGTTATTTTGTACAATTGAGACATGAGAGAAGAGCTGCCTAAAATTTTCTTATATATACTTGGCCTCTCCATTTATAATAATTAGCATGTTTCATGAACTTTTTATGTTTAGAAATTTCATCAGCACGAAGTCTCTCTCAAATTTAAATGGTACTTTGTTAAAAATTTTCAGAATAATATACTTCTTTCGTTTTTTAATACTTACAACACTTTTTTAAATTGTAAATATCACAATAATTGCAGCACACTATAATTGAAAAGTTTTCTTTTAGTTAAAGTTGTACTATATTACTCTTCATTAATGTTTAAGACCACTTAATTACATTCCATTTTAAGTCTATTAAATCATGTTAGTTCCACTTTATTTTATTTTTATTTACCGTGAAAAAAGTGTGTTGTAAGTATTATAAAACGAAAGACATACTTATTATTACAATTTTAGCTGAATTTAAAGGTTGAAATTTTACCTAAAAAACCAAAGTGACTACTTCGTACTATTTCTTATTAAGTAATTTAAATGTAGTCCATAAACTCTTACATATATGTGTGATAAACCATTTCATAAAGAAGTTCCAGATCTCTTGGAACTAGAGCTGATAAACTCTAGCCCGGCCCGAAGTTTGCTCGGGTTTGGGCAGGAATATCAGGCCCGAATTCCGGATTTGGGCAAGGGATTGGAGGCCCGATTTTTTCCTGGACGGGTCCAAGCAGCGGGTCTAGCCCACGGCCCGACCCAACCCTAATTTGCCACACATGTTAACTTATCAAGTAAAAAAAAATTATAAATCCTACTTAAACTTTGTTGGATATTGGATTGAATCATTGTATTATTGTTCTGATTATTTGTTTTTATTAGTTTAGTTGAAATGGTTTAGTTTTAATGTTTTATGCAAAAAGTAAACTCTAAATAATACTAAAAAGTATTAAATTTTGGAGTTTAAATAGGCATGCCCGAAATGGCCCGACTGACCCGACTAATACGTGTTTGGGTAGCAGTATCCTGGCCAGGCCTAAAAATATGGGCAGAAAAATAAGTTGTGGTCCGGCCCGGCCCGACATTTGATCAGCTCTACTTGGAACCAGGATCGAAGCTTAGGGAAGCTCTAACCACTTGAGCTATCACTCCATCTCAGAAACTCTTGGTGCCTTAAAAGTATTATAATAAGTTTATTTTTAAGATAGGAACTTTTATCATTTACTACCTTTTGAAAAAAAAAACATTTTGATTTTAAATATGTTGTTTAAGTTTTATTGTACCTTTAAAAACCCAAAATTTTGATTTTGCTACCACTTAACGTTTTCTGTTAGGGTTTCATTAGTGGCAACGTTTTAAATATTTTTTTCCCTCAATTAGCATGCCAAAAGTTTCTGTTAAGGTTTTGGGGTCATTTTGGCTCTTAAGGGTCCAATTTGAGGCCCCGCAATGACTCGTTTTGCATGTCAAAAAACGTATTGATTTGCATATTGATATATTTTAATTTTTAAACATGCAAAACAAGATATTTACGTTGTTTTTTTTTTTTCGCGCAATTTCGAGCTCAATTTAGAGTTTGGACCCTTAAGGGCAAAAAACGACCCAAAACCTTAATGGAATTTTGTTGCACAAATCGAAAAAACAAGTTATTAAAAAGTAGAGTTTGGTCACCACTAACGGTTTTCTTGACATAAACTGCTAGAGGGTAGCAAAATTAAAAAATTTTGACTTTCAGCGGTAATTAAATAAAAAAAAAAATTATGTTAAGTTAGTTATTTTCAAAACAGTGCATTTAATAAACTTTTGTCAATAAATTATTTATTGAAATAAAGAGCAATTAAAAAAACGAAAACCAAAACGTTTTAGAGCTCCGCAGATAATTTTGAGTTGCAACTTATGTGCAATTACCCAATCGGCCAGCCTCTTAATCCATGTCATAGCCTCATAGGACTGAACTTTTTTTTTTTTTTTGAATAGTCATAGGGTGATAGGACTAATTATATACGATATCAAATAGAGTTATTTGAGTTTGTATTTACTAAAAGACATAACAATATAAGAAGTTTTTTTTTTTTTTTTTTTTTTTTTTGAACGGACAATATAAGAAGTTTATTCAGAGAACATAATAATAATTTATAAATACAGGTAATTAACATGCTACACCGTTGATTAAAAACATATACAGTAATAATTTTCTATTAAGAAAAAGAATTTTTAATTAATTAAAGAGAAAATTTAATATAATTCCCTATTTGAAAAACGCCAAAGATCATAGAATGAAAGAATACACTATTTTAAACCAGACTTTTGCATTTTCTACCATTGGTCGCATGCATGGTCGGTCTAAGTAAATAATTTTGTATTTTTCTCGAATTTTTTTGTTTGTTTTCGGTGTTTCCTTCATACATAGTGGGTATCTGATTCTAATTAAAATTGTAATTTTCCTTTTTATGATTGATGAAAAGTAACCTTTCATAAAGTGACAGCCATCAAAATGTTAGACGAATTGAATTTGATACATATCTTATTACTTGTTTTATATAGAGATATAATGCATCTTGCATGAACCCACAAGTTCATGAGTTAGGGTATGCTAATATAACCTTTATTTCATAATCAACTTACGTTATTTTTGGACTACTTGTGCATGATTCATAAAATTGGGACCATTTTATAATTTATATCTTGCCCATATTATTACCAACTTTGGTGGATATTTGGATATATATCAACATCACATAGAAACTAGAATCGGGTACTAGTAAAGTACATACTTTAGGTTTTTATTTGTCAAAAGCTATGTATTATTCAAAGAAGGTGATGACCAACTTAAGAACTACATTTACGTGCACAATGGAAGGCTAACTCGGTAGTCAAATAAGCAAATTAAATTACCATGCTGGAGAAGTATCGTATAATAACATTTCTTCTATTCATTCAAATACATATATTTTTATCATGTACAATAATTCATACTCGGTAAGAATAAAGTGGGTACATGAAATTTTTTATGGTAGATGCTATTTTACATTTGTACGTAATAACCAAACACAATGATAAGTTTCAAGAGTTGAGATTGTGTGATACACTTATTTAAAAGAGATATCTATTAACAACTCCTATAATTTTTTATTTCTATTTTTGTGTGGAGGGAAATCAGGAAATAGTTCTAAGTTCTTATTTAAGTGTACTATGTTGTTTATTCATTAATAGAATGCATTTACTCTATGTACAAATTTGTCTACGATTATGTAGAACCCACTTCATCAATTTTGACATCGATCATGCCCAATAATTCATGTACAAGTTAACTTCTTTGACTTTTAATTTTTTGCTTTTAATATATAATTAGACTTTTGATACAACCATATAATACTTGTAGGTTACAAAAGGTTGATTTTTCGGTTTTTTTTTTTTTTTTTAATAGCTCATACTGTATTAGTCTTCAAGACTACTTAGTTAGTTGGATGAATTTGGTCATAGAATACCATTTAAATAGGGCACACCTTCATTGTTACTAGCTACGATAGATTAACTTGGGTCCTTTGAGTAATTGAGTTATGTCCCGTGTTTTGTCGTTGCTATTTAGCTAGTATTTACCCTAATTGCATGTTTTTGACACAAATATGCAAAGGAAAATCTGAACATTGCACATATGAATAATAGCAAATCGGTTTATGTTGCTATTACGACATTACTTAACATAGATATGAAGTCCAACCTTAATTAGTGTGCTAAGGGTGAACCGCAAATGAGGGATGCTTCATTGTATGTTACTCCGTATATCATATCAAGCCTTAGCTTGCACCCTCAACTCCATTCATCGATCATAAATTTTATACTCCATTCGTGTGCATCGTGTCACTAATAATATTGCCTCATATTTCTAACATGCATGTGAGCTTCTTAATTAAAAGAAAGATAAATTAAACATAACTCCTTTGAAATCAGTCATATGGTGTACATATAAAAATGTAAAAGTATATCAGGTATGATTAATCATGACAAATATATATTAGAAGAAGCCCTAATACATTACCGTTAGACACAAACAAAATTGCATAACAACCTTTTATACTACTGAACATTGGAAGAAGCCCTAATACATAACAACCTATTGTAAAAGTATATCAGATATGATTAATCATGACAAATATATATTGGAAGAAGCCCTAATACATTACCGTTAGACACAAACAAAATTGCATAACAACCTTTTGTACTACTGAAAGTCCTATTAGTAGTTTTAGGACTACTGAGATGTTTTTTTTTTTTTTTTTTTTTTTTCAGTACTATTCAGAGTGTCTTTTGTACTACTGAAATCATATATATATAAGACTACTGAGAATGTTCAGTAGTACTATATTGCCTCTCAGAGTAGACAATAGTACTCTTAAAATGTCATTATTTACAAAATTGCCATTGTTATGTATTTGCTTGTACCTAATTGTGAGGCCTAGGAAGCACTCATGTATATTGTGATCCCTATGCACTAGTCAAGCTCATTTCTTACACAAAATTCATTTAGGGTGGTTGTCTGGATAAAAAAGGCTGGTCTATTTTAAGTCGTAGATATTATAGGTGATAATTTCGTGTCGTGATCCTCTAAATGACAATAAACCTACGTTATCTTCGTTTAGTCGGGTTGAATACACAATGGCATTGATGCATAACATGATTCTCAAGATAGGTTGCTTAGTAATGATCTTCTTTTGGTGCTACATAATCCTCTCCGACAAGCTACCATTGTGTATTAATTGTGATTAAGTCAAAGCCATAATCTCTCTAATAACCCTATTCAACATGGAAGTAGCATGCATGTGGTGACATGGATGTAAATAGATACTTTAATTTGTGAAGCTCCAATCTATTCAACAAACCTATGCTATATGTAGGACTCAGATCAGAGGTAGAATTCATCTTTTGCTTAACAAATCTTCATCAGTTTTTAATTTCCTTTGCTTCTTTCAGTGTTCCCATTAATCCATGATAACCTAACACAAGCATTAAATTATTTTTTTGAAAAACAAAAAGCTTGGATCATAGTAATCAAGTCCTATTCATTTTATCTTATCTTTATATGTTGAAGAATAAACCTCTCAAGTGTCACCACATATAAGTGTCCCACATTGGTTTAAGAAGAGAGAGTTAAACACTTTATAAGGATAAGGGGTTACTCCTCCTATTGCCATATGGTTTTGGGATGGAACCTCCTTGGACTTGTGAAGTGGACTCTCTCTCTTTGTTTGCGGGTGCGGCCTAGGCCCGCGTTTATCATTATACACGTACCTCAGAATAATTAAGTATTAAGGTTTCCTCCTTGGGAGGGTTTTTTTGTTTCCTCTAGGGTTTCTCTCTTGGGAGGGTTTTTCTAGCCTCCATTATTACTAGATTTATTTCCCTACTTTTTAAAAGGTTTTCATTCAATCTTCTCCTTCTCTCTCTTTCCCTTTCATCTCTTTTCTTTTGGTCTCAATTGTAAATTTTTGTAGGGGCTTCCACCGGTGGTAAGCCCCAAAAATTTTTTTAATTGCTTTCAATAAAGGATCACATCTTTATGGTGGTGTTTATTCTATTACGTTTAATTTATTTTTTTGTTTGTCTGCCAAAGGTTACAGTTCTAGGGTTTCACAATCTCCAAAAGTATCTAGAAGGCCATATGAGTTTTTTTCACCCAAACAACTATTCATCTAACTCACAGATTGTATTACTTCGGATGAAGATTTTTATAAAGGTGATCGTTGATCAAATCTGCAATGCAACTAGTTATAAGGCGAATTATATTTATGTTGAAATTTTAGATTTTCTCGGAATTATTTGTAAGTGCTGTTTGGCTATCTTTCATTAATGAAATCCCTTTTTTCTTGTCAAAAAAAAAAGAAAAAAAATAAGTACTTCGTATTAGATAAGTTTAGATAAGATGAAATATGATAAGTTCAAATATTGTTTAATAATAACAGTTAGCCAAGTTTAAATTCAATAATTAGTTATAATAAGCTTCTATCAGTTCACTTTAGTATTTGTTTGTTATCATTAAAACCTATGAAGTATAATAATCATTTAATGTTCCAATGCTCCTATCAAATCTCAACTTAATAGCATGAATTTTAGGAAAGTCATATGAAACTATTTTTTTTTTTTTTTAAAAAAAAAATAATAAATAAATAAATAAATAAATAAAAGCCTTTTGGATCATAACAAAAAGCCTATAATTAAGTGAAGTAACTCCATTGTCACTATAGATGAAATAATGAGATTCTATTAAGATAAGAGTAAAGATTTAATTACTCGGTAGATTTTCTTTTTTTTTTTAGGGGGCACAATATTTACACAAATTTTTATATGTGGCCGATCGTATCATGTGGTCAGTCATCATGCTAGTTACTTTGTTAGCGTTTCAGTGTTACCGAATCCACTTTTTTTGGTGCAAATGAGGGGCAAAGCCCCATTACCGGATCTACTTCGTTAGTGTTAAAAAAGATTATTCATTCAGTGTTATAGAGGTTTACAAGCGGCCACATAATATGTCCAGTCGCACACAAAACACCCTACTAATAACAAAAATAATTAAAGTATCAAACAAGCATAGTGGGAAATCGGCTAAAGCCCATATATTCATCATGAAAACATGATAATGTTGATGACTATTCGAGACAATCAACATTGGCATGGCCAACAATGTGGGTAAAAGATTCCAAAAATTGGTATTTCATTTTTAATTTTCTAATTTTATTTTATTTCAATCAAAAAAAGACTGACAACACAGAAAGCAAAGAAATTTATGATAAAGACGTTCCTCCTAACTTCCCACATTAGACGAAAATCATGTAGGCCCATGACAGCCCAATCCACCCGTGTGGCCCGTTGGGCCCCCACCAATCTGTCACCGTCTTTGTATGGTGGGTCCTACTACATCTCTAAAATGTTAATCTCTAGGAATTAAGGCTTTGATTAAGGGCCCAATACCTAAGCCCATAACCTCAAAACTTTCACAACCACACGTGTGCATTAAATGCTCATAAATA
This sequence comes from Chenopodium album, assembly GCF_948465745.1. Classification (NCBI taxonomy): domain Eukaryota; kingdom Viridiplantae; phylum Streptophyta; class Magnoliopsida; order Caryophyllales; family Amaranthaceae; genus Chenopodium; species Chenopodium album. Next base: position 9,949,715 of record NC_137855.1, read on the forward strand.
TGGTCATAATTTATCTTTTTCCTGTGCCCATAAATTGACTTTCATGGATTTCTATTCTTGCCTAAACCATGTATTTTTCTTGAATCTTATCTATATTTTCTAAGAAATTTTATTTCTAAGGTTAATTTATGTGATGACCTAGACCTACCTTGGTGTACTATTGTGTTTAATGTGGCATATTGTAAAGCCAAACATATATATATTTATAGAGGACAATACTAATCTCATTTTCTCACAAACACACACGTACATAGTAGGTAAGGAAAATATGTTCGTTGTTAGCATCAATTAAATAAAATTAAGTCAAATATGATATCTATCTTACAATAATCCTTCAACCAATTTATGAAATATATTTCTCCACCCGTTCACAAAATAATAGCCACATAAGATGATTGATATTCATTATATAATTTATTTAAAAGATATTAGTCGTCATAATTGTTGATATAAGTTTTCTATTATGCCACTATTTAAATTAAATGTAGGTGAGAAATAGAACACACAATAGTATTAAAAAGGACATTTTTGTTTAATCATGTCATATATGTAATTATGAGGTGTTTAGATATTGTTTCAACTAATTAATTCTAGGTGGAGAGGATATGTCACAAAATAACAATCTAGAATACAATAAAGACATATTCATTATGTATTGTAGTTAGATAATTTTTATTCTAAAATAATCAATTTTACTTATAAGATAAAAGGTTATAAAAATCCCATTTAAAGGTGTTTTTTTTTTTTTTTTTTTACAAGTTAAGATTTAAACAATTTAAAATAAAGCTATTAAGTTATATTTGCAACAACTAATAAGTTCATCAATTTGAATCAAAAGTCCATTTTTTAATCAACTAGCCATTAACAAAACATACACTTTTTTTTTTTTTTTTAATTATTTGATTATTAGAAAAGGTCAAAAACAAACCAAAAAGTCAATGAATAGCCACCATCAACCAAAACTTGACCTAAATTACGTGTAATTTTTTTAGATTGATACAAAATAAAGGATAATTATGTACGCATGGCGGCCTGGGGAACTCTACCTATTACTCATTAGGTTAGAAGCTCCTTTTAAGGTCTATACATAACCAAATGACGAGGAATCATCATGGTATCAGAGCTGATGAATACTCTAGCTCTGCCTTGTTTCATACATAAGATTAGAGCTTGTTAATAAAAATAAATATGAAGATTGAAGATAATTTGATTATATATATTATATATCAAAAGTAAGAACCCAACAAAGATGAATTTGTAAGGAAAACTTGATCATGTGTTGGAGATTCAAATGATGGCCCATAGAGGAGAATATGACCTCTTTAACATGATAAAATAGATTAATATGTAACGACTGAGTTTTTTAAGATTATTATACATACTAAGCACTCCACAATGAAAAAAATGAAGAGAAAACATAACTAACATACACTACTAGAAAACAGGCCATTTCCGACGGAAAAACTCCGTCGGAAAAACCATGAAATCCGTCGGAAAACACGTTTCCGACGGAAATTCGGTCGGAACCGGTTGTCGGAAAAGGCTTCGTAGGAAAAAGCACCTTTTTCGTCGGAAATTCCGTCGGAAACACTTTTCCGACGGATTTCCGACGGAATTTTCCGTCGAAGGAGGTATTTCCGGTGCCGGAAAAATCCGTCGTAAATTTCCGACGGATACACTTCCGTTGGAAATTTACGACGGAATTTCCGTCGGAAAATTCTTTTAAGAAATTAAAAAAAAATACGCCGCGCACCACCGGCACGGCGTATCACCGCCACTAACCACCACCCATTTACCCTAACGGCCTTACCCAACTGCCCGAAGAACCCAGAAAACCCAACAACCACCTTCACCGAAACAAACCCACCACCATAACCCACCCACTTAACCCTAACCAACCCAAATCCACATCAACCACCCAAACCAAACCCAGATCTATTGTTCTAACCAAAAGACCACCCAAAAATTAAGGAAAAAAAAACAAAAAAAAAAATACAACCACAACACTACTGCCAAAAACCAGCATTACAACCAACAAATTACCAGTGAATTTTTTTTTTAAAAAAAAAATCCAAAATTCGACTAAAAAATTAAAAAAAAAAAGAAAAAAAAAATTAAAATCCGGATAACATACCTTAACACCGACTTGGATCTTGAGTTTTCCTCGAATTTGGTTTCATACGGCTAAATTCGGCCATGAAACCTCTAGATCTAGGGAGTTCATGGTCGAATTTAACCATATAAACCATTAATATGAACAAAAAAGACCATGAGCAAAGGAAAAAGAGGAGAGCGTGAGAAAGAGAACCATCGGCGCCGGCCTTCATTAAAGCTTTCTCATGGCAGATTTCAGAAGAAAAGTGAGGAAAGAAGAGAGAAGAAGAAGAGAAAAGAGGGAAAAGAGAGGAGATACGTGAGGAAAGAAGAGAAAAGAGGGAAGAGAGAGGAGATCCGGGAAGAGAGAGGAGATGAAGAGGAGCAGATCAAAAGAGAAGATGAGAGGATGAGAGGAGAGAGAAGCAGAAGAGAGGCTGAGAAAGGAGAGAGAACGTAATCAGTAAAATAAAAGGGGGAAGGGGCGCCGTCTTAATTAGGGTTTTGGGTGTTTTCTTTTTTTTTTTTTTTTAACTTAAAGTCCGTCGGAAAGGATGTAAATTCCGTCGGTAGCTTCCGACGGATTTAAATTCCGTCGGAAATTTCCGACGGAAATTATATCCGTCGGAAAATATAACATTTCCGACGAAAAATCCGTCGGAAGTGAATAATTTTCCGACGGATTACAATTCCGTCGGAGATTTACGACGGATTTTCGACTGAAATAAAATTCGTCGGAAAATTCGTACTTTCCGACGGATTTTTGTGTCCGTCGGAACCGTTCCGTCGGAAATGGCCTGTTTTCTAGTAGTGATATACCAAATGAATTTAAGACGAAATCATGTTAGGCTTATAAATTAGCCAACTAAATAGCTACTACATAACAAATAACAAACTAAAAATTCCCTTTTGATAGGTTTACAAGTCGCACCATATATGCATGTGACTCTATAACCCGACCTATTAGGTGGCTTAAATTAGATTTTTAAAATCATCTGTGTATAAGGTGTGACTCATTAACCTATCGAGTCGCCTTAAACAGATTAGGAGACTCATTAGGTGAGAGTTATAGATAACAAAACTCACATATTGAGTCGCCTAATATGTACAAGGCGACTCGACAAGTTTTCGTGTCGCACCTTATGTACAGTAGTATAAGTGACTTTGAAAATCTAATTTAAACCACCAAATAAGTCGGATTATAGAGTCGCATGCATATATGGGGCAACTTGTTAACTTATCAAGTCACCTCATATATAGTAGGCGACTCGTTAGGTGCTTTGTTAACCCCAACTTAACAAGTCGCCTAATAAAAATGAAGCGACTCAATAGGTTTATAAGTCGCACCGTATGTACAGGTGACTCTAAAAGTCCGACTTATTAGGGGTTTTTTGTAGTAGTGATTATGAACGCATGGTGGCCCGGGGAACTCTACCTATGACTCATTAGGTCAGAAGCTCCTTTTAAGGTCTATAAATAACCAATTGACAAGGAATTGTCATGGTATCAGAGTTGATGAATACTCTAGCTTTGCCTTGTTTGGTAATTGATACATAAAATTAGAGCTTGTTGATAATATTATTCTAATTAATATGAAGATTAGAGACGATTTGATTATATACATTATATACCAAAAGCAAGAACCCAACAAAGATGAATCTGAAAGGAAAACTTGACCATGTGTTGGAGATCCAAATGATGGCCCATAAAGGATAATATGACCTTTTTGACGTGATAAAATAGATTAATATGTAACAACTGAATTTTTTTGAGATTGTTATACTAAGTACCCCACATTGAAAAAAATGAAGAGAAAACATAACTAACATATAAGGGCTCGTTTGGCATTATTTTTGGTTTTGGGTTTTCTGTTTTTTTGAAAACTAAAAACCAAAAATAGGAAACAAGAAAAAGGTGTTTTCACTTTTCTGTTGTCAGTTTTCAAAATTATTATGAGTTTAATAAGCTTAAACAATTTTTGATTCATTATGGTACATATATAATATACTTTTAAAAAACAAAAATACAGAAAACCACAGGGATGTCAAACGAACCCTAAGTTTAATGTGTACTACACTAGTAATATTACCAATTGAATTTAAGCCGAAATCATGTTTGTCTAGGGCTTATAAATTAGCCAACTTTTACTACATAACAAACTAAAAATTCCCTTTGAGGGAGCAAGCGATATGTGTCAACTACTTACTAAATGGTCCTAACCATGTATAGTACTAACTAACTACACTAATTGAAATGTAACTAGCCTCCTTAGAATGACCGTACTAGATGTGTAACTTAGCTACTAAACAAAAAGAAAATAAATTAATGCCAACAAAGTAGCGTGCGTGTGTCTAGTGCATGGACCATTCTTTATTTACTTTGATGTCAATTTTCTTTCTTTCCAATTCAAAGAGAAAGCGAAAGGAGCTTTTAGCACGACGATGGAGGTAACATCATAAGTCAAAAAAAGTGGATTATAAGAATTTTGTTAAAACTTAAAACAATATAATTTGATTAATAATAAAGGAAAGCGTCTACTTGTTTAATTATCCTCTACTAAATCATGCATGTAAATTAGAATTGTATAGTTGTATACTTGTATGTGTGATAATTTGTCTTTATCATATTATTTGTATCATTACTTTAGGATAACTCTAAATGACAAGAGAAATTCAAGTGAAAAAAATTGAAAGATGCATTCGATACAATTAAATTATTTGGGACATCTAAAATATTATAATGGGACAAATAAATTAGGATAATGATATCATTGATAAAACTTAGCTAAATTTAGGCAAAGTATTGACAATATGTAGAATACTTTAATTTGATAAGTGCACTTCGAAAGTATCAAATAAAATAGGGGAAATACTTGACAATATAATGTCAAATTGTCAACTATTTGACCATTTGTACAAATTATATGACTCTTACAATTGGTACAAGTAGGCTTTCAGTTTAAGTTCAAGCTAGATTACATTTTATTTTTAATAAATAATGTGACTCCAAATTTTAATTTTAAGCCTTACTTAACACATTACATTTTTCCTTGTTAAAATACAGTTATAGACTTATAGTACACATCAAATACTTTGTTAGGAAACGTTAACCTGATGGATGGATGGATTACATAGGTTAATGGTAAAATTTTATGTATTTAAACATGCTAGCTAGTTAAATTTTTGGAACTTGTAAAAAAAAAATGTTAGATTTAGATACATAAAGATGACTCATACAAATGACATGAAATGAGACTCAATGAATTAAGGGTGAACCTCATGTATGTGGCAAGTTGAACTGCCTTGAGAACACTTTTATTATTTAGTATTGTTTCAACCAATTTTATTAAAATACATAAGTTCTCAAAAGGGGTTTTTTAATTAAGTTAGAGAGCTTTAAGGGTGTATAATTAAGGAGACGGTTTGTTAGTAACAAGACATCACTAGTCTTATACGAAAGCTCAATTATTTTATATTTATAGTGGGGTTTTCAATTAAATATATGTTAAAAGAGCTAGGTTCATAGAGAAAGATAAAGAGATAGATGAAGAGAACATTGCATATACAACGCTATTGTTTGGTCGTTTGTCCATGCAACATGACAACACCAGAGGAGCTTAGTAAACAGGGCTTATTAATTGCATAATCATGGTGTCAAATTTTCAATAACCCAAAATACTTGCGTGGACCTGGTTCACAATAATATTATTGTGGACCCGAGGTTTATCCACACGCAACTGACATTATATTGAACATAGTGACCTTTATTTTTAACATAGTAACCTTATTTTTAACATAGTAACCTTTATTAAAAGTTGTATAACGTTTAATACTATTGTGAACTTGAAGTACGACTTTATGACCCTAATTTTAACATAGTGACCTTTATTATTAATATTGACCTTATAAAAATATTTCATTAAAAAAATTAACCTCTTATAGCCTATATATTACTAAAATGACTTTTATTTTCAACATAGTGACCTTCATTTTATTATAGTGACTTTTTTTTTCATTAATAAAACAACCATAGTTCCTCAAATGTTAGTGGTTCACAATAAATTAGTATGAACCAGATCCATTTAAGAATTTGTATTTCTGTAACTAGTTTTGGGCTGAGACAATGCACCAAGTTATTACACGCTCTTCGTCATTTCAGTTATCGTTTTTTTTTTTTTTTATATAAATTGTTTTGTTTTAATAAAATCATGTAATACGAAGTGTATATATTAGTATAATTAAAATAGAGAGAAGTCTTTGTAATTTTTTTTTTTCTAAATTTACTTTACATAGTTTAAAAGTAGGAGGTGAAATACATTTAATAATTTATAAACCCATTAATTATGATATGCATACAAAATAGAAGTTAGAACCAAAACTGGAGGATATTCAACTTCTTTGGGTCTCTAAGAAATAGTTATAATTAATTACTTTGAGGTCATGCATTTTAGATCATGCTTTAGACAATAAAAGGGAATTAACAAACAACAACACGCGCACTCGTGAACTTTAGCCTCATATCTACTAAAAGTCCGGGTTAATTTAGCTCATTTGATAGATTAAACAAGTTGCATGCACATAAATTCACTTGAAATTGGGGGGCTCATGCATTCGATGAATTCTAACAAGATTACAAGTGATATTTATAGAATTTGGGCATAAGTTTCAATGGAATGTAGTAAGCGAGTAGAGCAAAAAACAAATAACGAAAATAGTATGAATTGCAAACATTAGTTAAAATCGGTCAAGTGAATATTTACAGAGTACTTATTGAAAAAAGCAAAAAGTCTTTATTTTATTATTATTATTATTGTGATAATTTAGTGAACGTAGGATTATTTGTTGAGCTACCTACTCAACCTCAATTTTTAACATGCAAGCCAAGGTCAAGCCAATTTAAATACTTTAAGACAAGACTCAAACTTGAATTGTTAGTTTAATTTGAATAATGACATGCATCGAATTAAGTGATGTTGCTTCATCTTCACATAAGCTTGGCAATGCAACAAAATTTCAGAATTTGTTATATGTAGTGAGATATATCATTTTAGTTGATGTTTTAGCCGTCACTAACAAAATAATGATAAAAGAAAAAGGATGCATGTAAAGGGAATAACAATGTAAGTTTATGCGAATTTTTAGGTTTGTAGAAACTTTCAGTTTTGACGGTTCTTCATAAAAGGTTCTTGCTTCTTATTAAAAATGAGCATATGATGATTAGTGGTTGGAAAAGTATTGAAACAATCTATCACCTCCAACTTGATTTACCATAAAATCATTTATAGATTAAGAGACATCTGCATAAATTGAAGGTAACTCATGAATTGCAATTCTTCATTGATTTCAAGGCATAATTAACTTGAAATACATTATATGAAACAAAAAAACACCATGAAGCAAACTAAGTATTGCTCAACATGATATGATTAACAAACTTGAATCCTCTACTATACCTTAAACAATATACCATATCCCTATTCCCTACTAACTTTATTTAGGGAATCAAAATGGACTTATTCCACAGGTTTGGGATTCAGATATTTTCTAATCTTCAATGGAGAAATAACAGAAGGATTACATGTAGTCTTTCTAATATGGCTCAACCTAAATGACAACCCAAATTAAGATTCCTTTTATAACATAAGGAACTTAAAATAATAAACAATAAAAGAAACTTTAAAGACTGTCCAATAACTATCATAAACAAAGTAACAACAAACAGAAAAATGACACAAAGGGCAACGTGGTCGGTTCGGGCAAACCTACCCATGCATGGTTCAGGCTAGGGGTGAATCTAATGCGGTTTAATAAAACCGAACCAATCACAAACCAAACCGAATTTGAAATGTGGTCCAATATTTTTTAAAATTTTTTTTTCTAATATGGCTAGGTGCGTTTTGAGAAATCCCAAAACTGAATTAATATGGTTTGGTTTCGGATTTAAGATTTGAAAAGCCAAAATCCAAACCGAATTGTGGCCCATATCCAAATTATAGCCTAGCTCAATACTAATTTTTACCCTACATATATAAGGCCAAAAAATAATAAAACTTGTGTTTTTTTATGTCATAGAATGTCAACCAATGTGGGCGATGTTAAAGTGAATGAGAGCAAAACGAAAGAGGATAAAAAATTTCGGTGTGTGGTTTGGTTTTCTTTTGAAAAACCGAATTTAAATCGGTGTGGTTTGGTTCGGTTTCAATAGTAATATGATGCAGTGTGGTTTGAAAAATCCCAAAACTGAATTAATGTGGCTTGATTTCGATTTGAATTATAAACCACACCGCAAACCGAACTTTAATTTCACCCTTAGTTCAGGCTATACTACCAAATTTTGGGAAGATTGTTGGGCAATAACTTTCGCTTTGACATTCCGTCATAATTGACATAACTATTTTTTCGTTTCTTATTGAAAGTGGGCATATGACCAATTGTTGGATAGCCAACAAAACAATTTATCACCTCCAACTTGAATCACATCAAAATCATTGCTCGATTGAGTGATATGTGCATTTGAAGTCAACTCATTGCTATTCTTCATTGATTTCAAAGCACAATTAACCATAATTAGAAAGAACAAAGGAAAAGGGTCGTTACTAATGAACAAATTGGATAATAAAATACCTTTTTTTTTGTTTAATTAATCATTTATGTTTATTCTCATATGATTTATTGATGTTTCTTTTATGGACTAGATAATGGTACCCTTATGAATAAATTAAATTAAGTCACTAATATAAATGATAAAAGTTACTCTTATAAACACATAGTCATACGGCTCATACCATATGGTTAATTAATTACATGCAAAACTTGCTGAATGTTACAAATCTCAAGTTATATCGAGTAACATACAATTCGACAATATTAGGGCACGATCTTGCACATTTTCATGGTTATTGTTCATCATCTTTGTAACATGCATAGATATCCGACAAAATAATATCAATATCCTAATCATAAGAAATGCATCACTACGATCCCCATCTAGAGAACATATCAACATTATTGTATAAAACAGCCTTAGGCCACACATTTATATAAGAGAAGATTAAAGTGAGACATTAAGATATGAGTATAGTACTTACTATAATTATTCTCCACATAAAAAATAAAGAATAAAAAAAGTGTATGTTACAATAAATATGTTAATTAAATGTATAAAACAAGGGCTTTCACCATCCAATGGGCGACCCTTGCTTTGACAATGAAAACTGCCAATCAAAGTTTAACTGGCATATATACAACCTGAAGAATGATCCACAACCATATCTATTTTAGCTAAAGGTTGTTTTCTAACATTCAGACATGTCAACTTCACCATAACACTCCATGTATACATTATACATTACATAAGCAATCATCCAAAACTTGGACTTCGATACAAGACCAAGCCTTAATCAACGTAGTTAGCATACTAGAGACAATTAAACTTATAAAGATCATCTGTACTGTTGACACTATCCTATTAAATTACCTTACTTTGTTTTGTAATGGAATTGAATGACGGGCTCACAACATAACATTTAATTACAATTAGCTAGTCTCCATGACTAGGGTAGCCAGTTATATTGGTTTAGGACATCAATCTACTAATCTGTTGATTGTAAATTGAAAGGTGACTGGTATTGATCTGATTAGGTACGGTGCTTCTATCGATCTCTTATTATATGAATCGGATAATAGTTATCACTTTTATGAAAATAATAATAATAGGGTGACTCACCTGAGCGTCTCATCTCATCCACAATTCTGTTTTTGTTTATACATGCATATATCTGTGCAATTATTGAAGTCAGGTCATCTACTCTATCCGGGTTTTCTTAGGCCATTTACCTGATTGGGCAATAACTTATAAATTGACAATTGCTGGGAGATATGTCTGTTCTCCTAAATGATAAAGACTAATGAGGAACCCTAGTGGACTGATATGAACACCAAGTTAATGGCTAGAATGTGTACATAACATGTATCAAACAATGCCAACCATGTATTATAAAGAAAGATATGTACTTGTATATTGTTAGATATCCTTCATCTTTTGAAATTCCATTAGTTAGGTGAATATTGAATGGTATTTTGTAGCTACACAATTATTTTGCAGCAAAATTAGACAACAATTTCATAATAGAACACGAAACAACATATAATTGTGAACCCCACTAATATTTTCAACTGTCGTTATGATATAATAAGGCCTAAGGCGATTAATGTAATCAAATAATGCCATTTGCAAATTGCAACTCTTGAAGAATCAATGAGTCAAGATTAAAAACCTAATTTAAGGCATACAATGTAGCTAGTAGTAATAGTTTAGGAAATATAAAGAAAATGTAAGGAATCGAAAAAAGTATAAATTAATTAAAGTTTGATAAATCATTAATTATATTTTTATATATAATCATAATCGATCTATCAATGCCAACTTTGTCATGCATTGTTAAATCTGCACCCATTTAGAAAATACATGTTTATATACATCTCTTAAAGTTGCGTATGCATTTTTTAAAAGCTCCAAGGCATACAATCAATGTATTGGTTTAGGAAATACTAATTAGATATCAAGTTTTTTTTTTTTTTTTAGTTTACATGTTTCTTTAATCACATTTATTAAAAATTAATTGGTAAAGTTGATATTTTAATAAAAAATATTGAGAATATTCTAGCAAGAGTTTCATTTAAGTATATTTGTAACATGTTGTAAATCAAATCACAAACTAATATATAGTCAAAACTTGTCGAGCAGAGTAACGGGGAAGTAATATTTTGCATTGGCTGCGCATATACATGATGTGGCATAGTGCCCTCCACACGAAACGCATAAATGGTGTTACAATTTGATGATTTATATTTTATAATACTCTTATTTTATGCTGTCTTTAAAGGAAACAAATAAATAGGCTAATAACTTGTGGCAAAATTTGGATATATTGTTGTGATTCAAGGAACTGACATCCGCATGCATAGAACTATAAGTTATTGACATAAAATGATAAAACTGAAGGAATTATGGGAGTACATGATAATGCTATTCATTTATGAAGAGTAGAATTATTTATAAACTATATAAAATTTAATTTGTGTACATTGTACATGACATGAAATTGATGTACACATAAACACATTGGAATGAATCACTGAATATATGCACTATGTATGTCAGTGTTTGCATCAACGAATTTATTTTTGGATCATATATCGTCTATGATAATTTAAAAATATTGGTTATGATTATTTATGATTGCTTAAATCTTTCGGGTTACAATAGATATGAGAATGTATGATAAAATCACAAGTGGACCTATGTTAGTAAAGTTTGATTAATGATTAAAATTTTCGTTTTTAGATATTTTAGGACTTGTTCACATTTACTGAATTGAGTTGCACTACAAGAAAACAGCCAAATAGCGACGGACTTGTTCCGACGGACACATTATTCCGTCGGAAAAGTCAAATTTTCCGACGGATTTTTAATTCGTCGGAAATTTCCGACGGAATATAAATCCGTCGGAAATTTTATACTTTCCGACGGATTTTTCCGTCGGAATTGACCTTTTCCGACGGATAATAAGTCCGTCGGAAATTTCCGACGGATTACCGACGGAATATTATTAAAAAAAAAAAAAAAAAAATGAAAACCCTAAAAACTTTTCTTAACTTCCGCCTCCTTTCCCTTCTCTCCTCTTCGTTCCTATCCCCCTTTCCCCTCCTCTCTCCTCTCTCCTCTCTCCTCTCCTTCTCTCTTCATTCTGTCATCCTCTTTCTTCTTTCTTCTCCTCTTCTTTCTTCTTCTCTGATCTCTTTTATCTCCTCTTCTTTCTTCTTCTCCGATCTCTTTCATCTCCTTCTCTCTCCTCTTTCGTTCTCCTTCTCTCTCCTCTTCGTACGCCACAACTCAACATGTGGAACTCAACACCGACATCAACAACATCTACACTAGAATTGACCATGAAAACAAGGGTTTTCATCGCCAATTTCCTCTTTTTCCGTCCTTCTCTATCCTAATGATAAAAACAAGGGTTTTCAGGTCAAATTCGACCATGAAAACTCTAGATCTAGAGTTTTCATGGTTGAATTTGGCCTCGTAAACCCATTTTCAAGGTGTTTTGTGGCCGAATTGAGGTATGTGTATTTTTTTTTTATTCTTTTGTGTTTTATCTGATTTTTTTGTGGTAGATGTGAACTTCGAATTTTGTGGGTTGGCAGGGATTTTATTTTCTTATTTTTTTGGTTGTGAATGTTTTATCGGCGGTGGCAGTGGTGGATTTCGGTGGGTGGTGGGGTGGTTGGCTGTGGTTCCGCGGCAGTGGTGGTTAGGGTTGTAGATCTGGATATGTATTTGGGTGGGTGGTCTATGCACTACTAGAAATTGGGTTTGTGGTGGCGGTGGTGGTGGTCTGTAGTGGCGGTGGTGGTGGTCTGTAGTGGCGGTGGTGGCAGTGGGTAAAGTTAGGGTTTGAGAAGGTTGGTTTGGTTGGGGTTGACAGGCCTTTTTGGGTGGTTGGAGGTGGTGATACGCCGTGCCTGTGGTGGCACGGCGTATTTTTTTTAATTTCCCGAAATGGTTTTCGACGGATTTTCCGTCGGAAATTTCCGACGGAAGACGGAATTCGCAGGTACCAGAAATTGTCTTTCGACGGAAAATTCCGTCGGAATTTCCGTCGGAATAGTGTTTCCGACGGAATTTTCGTCGGAAAAGGTGGTATTTCCTACGAAGGCTTTTCCGACAACCTTTTCCGACGGAATTCCGTCGGAAACACCTTTTCCGACGGATTTCAGGGTGTTTTCGACGGAAAAATTCCGTCGGAAATAAGCCTTTTTCTAGTAGTGTTGAACTTAACTGAATTGAACTGATTGGAGCTGAATTGAACTGAACAGATTGGAGCTAAACTGAGCTGAAATGAATATTTTATGAGAGAGGAAAATTAGGAGCTGAACTGAACCGAATGGAACTAAATTGATTGGAGATGAACTGATTGGAGCTGAACTGAACTGAACTAATTAGAGCTGAACTGAACTGAAATTAAGTAAATGTGAACATGCCCTTAGGAATGTATATATCATTTTCCTGAAAATATATCTAATTCTTTTCCGAACAAACTCAGTGTTCTCTCAATTATTAAGGATGCTCTTACTTTCAAATCCAAATGAAAGAAAAAACAATCAAGGATTCATTAAAAAAAACTTAAAATTAAAAATTTGGATAATTCGGTCTGTTCACAGCCCTTATAGAGTTATAGCTACTCCCTCCATTCCACAAAGTTGTAGCTTAGTTTTAACCTTTAATAGCTTAAATTTATACTAATAGAAATAACACCAAAAAAAAAAAAGAGTTAATACGAAGTATAATGTTATTTTATATTGAAAAGAATCTAACAAGATTCACATGATAATTTTTTCTCTTAGAAGTATATATATAAATAATAAAACCCTTCAAAAAAAAAAAAAAAAAAATGATCAAGTTTTCTAACTCCAATCACATAAATAGCGAGTGAAAAGAAATATGGAACTTATTAAGGAGCTTAATATACCCATAAGGCCACTGGATTCTTGAGTACCAAGCAAAGTCATTGATTGAATACAAGACTGGAGAATATAGAGTTGCATACATTGCGGCTGCAATCATATTGAATTATTAAGCTTGATATAACAAGCTAAAGGCCAAGATCATATGAATTATTAAGCTTGATATATACAAAAATTACAAAGTTTATGTAGTCACGCCTTGCCTTATCTTACCATAGCATGCCTTTTGCCAAAAAAAACATAGACTATGTGAGGGTAATTATGGTTTTTTTTATTCACTTACCAAAAGTAAGTAATTAATAAAAAAACTTTTGAAAATATAACAAAATAAAAATGTCTACTATTATTATTATAGATATAGCTCTCTCGTTAAAAATTAAAAAAAAAAAAAGATGTAGCTCAAAATCATAGTCACATCAGGCAAACATCGCGTTTTTTGAGTGACCGGTTAATAACGTAACACACACCAAAATGCTGACTGAGTAACTCTTGACCGACCAAATATATTATTATTAAGCTAGACCAAATCTATTAAAATCATAGCAGGCAGGTTTTAAAAAATTCACATCAATATACCTTAAATAAGGTGAAGAGAACAAAGCTTAAACGACAACTCAACATGTAATCTCAGGGCTCGATCTTTTCATTTCTATAACAATTCTATGTTTCACTTATATTTAGTCCTTTACACTATAATTTAATTATATAGCTAATAAGTAGATTGAAAATACTCAGTAAGGACCTGTTCTCATACAGTCATACGATTATTTTCAGTTCAGTTCAGCTCAACTCTAATATGTTCAGTTCAATTCAGCTCAGCTCCTAATTTTTTTTCTCTTATAAAATATTCATTTCAGTTCATCTGATCAGCTCTAATATGTTCAGGTGCAGTTCAGCTTAGTTTAGTCAATGAGAACAGGCCCTAACTACTCCCTTTGTCTTTATTTATTTTTACCACATTTGCCAAAATTTCCTCCACCTCCCTCAAGAGCATGGAAATCGCCATTTTCAACAAATAATAAAATAATTTGTTATCTTACTCGTATCATAACATATTTTTGCTTCAAAGCTACTTCATATTTACCATTGAGTTTTCACTTGATTCTCAAAATTATAAATAGAATCCTAACCTTTGTAAACATGAATGGGTTCAAACTTTGAACAAGTATATTCAACGAATTGGGCTAAAAGCCTAAAACCCATAATTTAAGGGTATGGAAAATGGAGCAATAATATCCACAAATGTAGTGACCCAACTTCACAAGTCTAGTCTAGCAGTAAATTAATCAAGATCCACTTATCATTATTACCAAATAAGGGCAATGCAACCATGTGGGTAGGACCCATAACCCAATTTCAATTTAATCTAACAATTCTCATAAACTCTTAGAACCCCAAGAATGAATCTTGACCGTCCATCATAATCATCCCATTTTCCAATATGGTGTGGTAAGGTTTGTCCGAAACCTGTCCCATAAACATTAGGACAATTGCCTCAAATACTTAGCTGCCATTCTTGTCCAAGTACATGCATTTGGGTTATCCATGTCCTTAAAGTACCCCCTCCTAAATTAAGTCATGCCCTTTAATCAATACTTAATTTGACCCTTTTAAAATACTATGACAAAAGTGTCCCATTTATTCAAAATATATTGACCCATCGAGGCAGCTCGAGACGCTTTAGATGAAAATTGATCTCAAGCCTTAGACCACTTATGGTAACAATTAGTTGTTAGCTGGTTGATATAGCTGAATGTATGTACTCCGTATTAGACTTAGGTTGACTAATTTGAGTAGGTACTTTGACAATAAACATCTATTATAAAATACAAAATTAGCTTATTGCAAAAATTACTATAGTTCTTACAAAAGATAGGTTGAACTATTTTAAATAATTAGTTTACTCTGTTACTCGTATTAAACTCCAATAAGGTTTTTGAACCATAGCGGCTGATTATGTGATCAAACCATCTAATTGCTCTCAAAACCTAAAATCTTATCAATCATCATTTTACCAAACAAGACTTTATTAGATACAATTTCGACGATACTACCACGTCTATGTAATTAACCAACTAAGTTAGCTATCGCATATTTATGAAAAGGGTCCCAAATTAACTCAACCATTAAATATAATCAAATTTCCATCACAAAAATTAAAATAAAAAATAAAGGAGGTTATGGTGTTAGGTCAAGAAATGAGACAATGTATTAATGAATTAAAAACATTGTCTACCAATCAAAACGCAGCGTGAGGTACACTACAGCAATGATTATTCTTCATGTCTGCAACTTTGGAATCTTACAATTATTTTTAGTAGTTGTGCTACTAGCCTACTAAATATACCTCTATATATAACACCATAGCCTTAACCCAAAAATATATTCCTTTATCAATTCAAATTTCCAAATACAAAAAAAAAAAACACAAACCCATTACATAATATTTTCATAAAATCACATATTTTCAACCATATTATATATTCTTTTATCAAGTTTAGATCTTTAATTTGAAGATTAAATGGAGATGAACAAGAAAGTTGATCATCAAGATACCGAATTAAGACTCGGATTACCCGGAACCGAGTTCAAAAATCAGAATAATAAAAGATCATTGGAAGAAAGCACAACTTCAAATGTTGATAAATCTGAAGATAAAACCGCTCCACCTCCAAAGTAAGCATTTTTCTTCTTTTTAATTGGTTTATTATTTATCTTTTAGTATGAAATTTTTGGTTATTTTTTGTGTGTTACAAATAATAGTTTGCTAATTAATTTTTACACTATTTTTCTTAAATTATAGGGCACAAGTTATGGGATGGCCACCAATTAGATCATACCGTAAAAATTGCCTTCAAGCAATGAAAAAAGAGGCAGAAGTTGGAGGAGTTTACGTAAAAGTTAGCATGGATGGAGCTCCTTATCTTAGAAAGATTGACATGAAATTATACAAGTGTTATTCCGAACTCCTTAAGGCGTTACAAGACATGTTCAAAGTTAAACTTGGTAAGCACTTTGTACTTTGTACTCCGTAAATAAGTAGAACTGACAATTCAAGTTCAAATAAATTATAAGAGATCTAAAGTCGAAACATATAAAAATACACTAGCATAGATCACATCTTGCCTAGAGATAGACATACATACGCCATTAAAATACGTAACATCCAAAACCGACTCAAATAATATTAATACATGTCATAAATCCCATATTTTTTTTATGAATTTACTAATCTTTTTTTTTTTTTAATTATAATAGGTGATTATACAGAAAGAGAAGGATATAATGGATCAGAATTTGTACCAACTTATGAAGACAAAGATGGAGATTGGATGTTATTAGGAGATGTACCATGGGATATGTTCATTAATTCTTGCAAAAGGCTAAGAATTATGAAAGGATCTGATGCTAAGGGTTTAGGTTGCTTAGCCTAAATAACCTTAGAAACAAAGGATTTTTATTTTATTTTTTTACTTTTTGGATAAATGGAGTTTTATTTTTATTTTCCCTTTTTCTTTTTTAATTTTGGAAAAGGAGTAAATTTTTTTTCATGTAAATTTGGGAGATGATCAGCTTTTTGATCTATAGCATCTCATTTTCATGTATATAATGCTCCTTATAAGTTTAAAAGGAACACCTTTTTTTTGGCACAAAAAGTACTGTAAGATCCTATATGTAAATATATATATTGATGAAAGAAAAAGATCAAGAATTTCTTTTGAATTAAGAATTAAAGTGTTTGTGCTTCATTTTATCTTCAATGTTAAAGGTAAAAGAAATTTCACCCCACTTTTACTTCGATTGTTCCTTGTAATGTCCACTGTATGTGTAGCCTTTACCCTATGTTCCCCGGAACACTTAATAATTCGTACTACCCAAAAATAAAAGGATTAACTATAATAAGCTAGCTCGAACATTCTTTGTTAATTCCTATGGACCGCTAATTAAATGCCAGGGTAGTAACTAACTAACTATTTATTCAACTAGAAGTTCTTCTTAACCTTAATAATTAACGTACAAATAATAAATTAGTTGTATGTAGTTTATTCTGAATCAGAAAATTATTAATAGTAATTCTTTGTAATCCTTCTTGGAAGATGGGGAAAGGATCTACCACATTCAATTGTTAAACAATATTGTCTTAATTAGATGAATCTATAGTTGAATTTCAATCTTATAAATAAAACAAGTTGATTGTATAAAGAAATTGAAAAACACAAAACTTTAATGTAGTATGGTTAAGTTTAATTAATCTCGTTTCTCATAATCTTAATTTATTTCTTCGTCCCAAAGTAAGATGAACTAAGAAGGGTCTTCTTCAATGTATAATAAAGAATTTTTGTTACTCCATATCAATGTATCATTTATCAAATGATAACTTTCGTTCTTTCATATGAATCTTACCTAATACGAAGTACTATGTATCACATATATGAAAATATATATAGTGCTCGTATTATCTTCATTAAGATATAGAATAGATATTTACTCAACTTACTTTTTACAAAATTAACTTTTAGAGACGAAAGAACTAAATTAATTAGTTTATGAACACATTCATACACTACATCGCAAATTTATAATCTGAAATTAAATTTAGGGTTAGTCTTAAATATGTAGACTTGTGAGTTTATGAACTTTAAATTTAGGGATCTTATAAAATTTTAGACTTGTAAGTTGATGGATTGTTATTAATTTCCATCCAACTTTGGACTTTAAGCATATAAATTCAGATTTGATTGAAAGTTCATCAATTTCTAGCTTAGAACCAACATAAGGTCAGAATCGACAGAATTGATTTATTTTTTTCAATTAAAAAAAAAAAAAAACAATTCAACTTTGGTTTATTTTTAATAATAAAATCCATAAATCTTATCTTTTAAATGATTAATTCCACCGCCCATTTCATGCAAATAATAATTAACAATAATAAAATGTGCCGCGTCTAGAGCTAGTGCTTTAACCTACCCAACATCAACTGTACAACTTGCCTTTGATTCAGGGGAACACTCTACGAAAGCAGAATAACTAACAAAATAATTTTCCTAAATGTAAAACAAATAATTAAATTATTAACTAATTCATAAATTAATTAATTAATCAATTAGTTAATTTGATTAATCAAGCAGAAAGTAGTTATATCGCGTTGATTAAGATCTATGTTCATTATTCCCAAACAGCCGTGATTATTAAAGTACAGCCTTATGGACTAAAAGTATAAACATTATGATTAAAAAACCATTCATTCAACTACCTAAAGCATATATGTTTGTACAGCTAGATAATTCTGTTTATTGAGTACTTCTTACCATTGCATAGGTAATCTTTTATAATCTTTAGCGACAAATTTTCATATTAGACAGACAATAAACAACTGTGAGAATCGTACCTTTATTATTAAGGAATTATGTACGGATGTTGATTTTTGTGTTACAAGAAATTAGCATGAGAAAGTCTCTTAAAATTAACTCACTTTATAAAAAATTATCTCCGTCTTTGGAGCTCTCTAGAGTCCAAACTATCACAAAATTTACTCACAATACTGGATGTTATACTGTCATAGTACATATATTCATCGAGATACTTTTTCATATGCGAGGAAATTTAGTAAGGGTCATGGGTGACATTTGTTCCACTACTTTTCAAAATTTATGACATTTAAGACAGAAAATAAAAGATATAACGAGCAAGTATTGAATTGACAAGCACAAATATACCGCTAACTTAAATGTGTCCTTATATTATGAGTTGTGTATTACTAATTCAAATTTTACTATTAACGTGACCGATAAATTGGAAGCCATAATTAATTTGATTCAAAACTATAAATTGGCCTTAATGAAGATATGAAGTAGTGTGATAGAAAATTGAGCGACAAGGCCCAACTAAGAATACAACAAATATTACAAATTTTTACCTAGACTCTACTGCAGGGAAAACTGCCTGCACCCCCCACCCATCCGCGCGTGCCCCGCCCCCGCCCCTTTTCATTTATGAATTTTCTGTAAATTTTTATAATATGATCATTTCTATATTGGTAAATGTTCATTTATAAATCATTAGATGTTCATTTTTATAATAAGGAGTTTTTGTTCAAACTAATACGAAGTACACTTTATGAATTGCATTTTAAGAAATTTTTTATCAATAAAAATAAGAGCAAATTTATTTATTTATATGGATTGCTGCATTCAAATCATTAATATTATTAGAAGTATTGCATCATCCAATGTACATTTTTGTTCATTCGTGTTTCAACATATGTTCATTTTTGTATCATTAAATGTTTATTTCATTTCAAGAGCTATGTGTAAGTTTTATAGTAAGATGTATAAAAATACATACGTCTTAGAATGGTAGTTATATAAATAAAGAGTTGTTAAAAATAATTTCCAATATAAAATAAATTCAATTTAATTACAATAATAATGCATTTCCATACAGCTATACTATTACATGTAATTGTGTGTGTGTGTGTGTGTGTATGTGTGTGTGTATTTGTGTTTATGGGATTATAAGTTGTACATGTGACTTTTATTGATTATCAATGCTTTGTAGTTTCATAAATAATGTTCAGTTATGTAGCTATAGATGATCATATATATTTTTACATATGGTAATTTAACTGTAATTGATCAAATGCATTATTGTGATTGACCATTATTGCCATTATATGTGTTCATTTGTTACATGTTTAATTATCTATTAACATGTGAATGATCGTATACTAATATACAAATTAACATCTATCAAAATGGAAAAGAAAATTTATTAAATAAAAAACCCACTACAAACTAGTTTAATTAATGCTTATTTTTCTCAAAATTTTTTATGTTCTTCTCTAAAACTATTTCCTTCGTACTGCAATAAAAATGAACATTCAGCAAACACCTTCGATGTTCTAATAATCGTATGTTAATATGTGAAATTTTGAATGACGATGTATTATTATGTGATTGAACATTTACCAAAATAAAAACGAACATTCATCAAAATAATTCTCCACTTCAAACAATGAAAAAATGAACATTATTACACGAATGACTATAAATTATTAAATACATATGAATTGAATGAGCATTTGTATTAATTAAATGAGAGTTTTTCAAAAAAAAAAAAACATGTGAATGATAGTATACTAATGTATAAATGAGCATTTATCAAAATGGAAATGAACATTCATCAAAAGAAAAATTTCACTACGAATTAATTTTTATTAATACTTACATTCTTCCAGAATCTTTGTTTTCCTTTTCTGGAACTGTTTTATTTGTTGTACAAAAAAAAAAATGAAGAATGTAATGATTTGATTTACTAGTTTTTGAACAAAAATTACTAAAACTATAGTAAATACTTACATGATGCATTTTCTGCAGTTGATGTTTCAATAGTTGTTTTGAAATACAATCACAGCAAAAAAAATTTAATAAAACCTAGGTTTCATACTCTTTTTTGAACCAAATATGAACAAAGCCACTTATTCTTTCGAATTTCAATTTTGTTTTGTTGAATTATGTAGTGATTGAACAATTTTTATTGATAATTTGTCTCAAATTCGTAGAAATTTTGGGTTTGAAAAAGTAGATCAATGGGTTTAGAGAGAGAAAATGGGTGTAGAGAGAGAAAATGGGTAAGGAGAGAGAAAATGAAATGAAATGATGATTTGAATTTTTTTTTTTTTTTTTAATCTATAGGTGGGTAAAAAGTGTGTACAGAAAATGAGGTTGTTGGATTTGTTTATGTATTGTTTAGGGATGGGGGTGTAGGGATAGATAGCTACACTAGAGTCTAGGAGTATATACGTAAACAAATATGCTGAAGGATGTGGGCTGGCAAGAAGGGCCAAGCGCGAAGCATCCTCTGCCAGGCTTGAAATTGTCCATTTAATGTACCAAATAAACAACAACAACAACAACAACAACAACAACAACAACAACAACAAAACAGCAAAAGTTTGAGCAATATTTTGTGTTCCAACGGCAATCAACTCTCAGCTGTCTCACAACTTCACAAGTCATAAGACTCATAACCCTCCAAAATACCAAAACCCCACCATTATTTCAGCCATGTCTTAAGGTTTGTCCTTCCTTTTTAGGTCGTCCTTAAAAGATTGCTCATACGACGTATTATTAATTAAGTAATTAAGGGTACAATTCTTATTTTTTAGACCATTTAGGTTTAGGATAGTATAAGTCTCAGTGTTAAGTGTCCAAATTTACTTTAACCATAGACCAATCTAATTAGTTGTAACTCATGTACTATGTATTAAGTATCAACCATAGAAAATTATACAATAATAAAAGTTGAAATAAATTAGGTGAAGAATGGCCCATATCCTATTTTAGTGAACAAGCGTAAGATGGTAAGATTCAAGGAAAAGTTAATTTTGAGATTTGTCAAAAAAAATTGTGTTATATATGCATAAGAGTAATAAAATGTTATTTCAAATTGTATTCTCTATTGTTTTTCTTTCATATTTTTATGTAATTAGGGGAGCCTAGACGCGAGTTGCGCGTGCACGACATAATAACTTTGTTGGGTGAAGTTGTAATAGCTTGTCCTGACACCCAAACTTATTGGGGAAGCTTTTGAACGCAGCTTAAAAACAAATCGTTGACAATCATACCCTTATGAAAATAAATGTCGTCAGTTCTTTTTGAACGAAGTTGTAAGCTTTTTGTTGTTGCAACATGACTTTTGTTGTTACTTATAATATACATCCCCCATCACTTTTTAGTTGCAACATTTGAAAATGTACATACACTATTCACATTTTTATAATGGCCTTTTATTTGTATTGATTTTTTTGTTGGGCAAATAATCAAATAGGATTTAATTAAATTAACTCGATTTTTTTTATATATTTTAAATATCTAATCTTTAGATTTTACATATTTATAATTAGAAATATGAGTGATTTAAATTATGAGCAAATGTGAAAGTTAAAATTTTACAGCTTAAAGTGAACGGAAAAAGTTTCAAATGAAAATTATCTAATTAGGTGATGAGGTAAGCTCAGAGAGTGTGGTTTCGGTGGGTAGTCTTTAAAAAAAAAATTGTAACAAAGTGGGTTATATCCAACCTATTCCCTCCACCCCTTGAGGAGGATTATTATCAGATAGGTTCAACAATTTTGCCTTATAATACGACATTAAATTCCACAATCTCCTCCTCTTCCTCTTTTCTTCTTCATGTGGCTTAGCATCCACTACAAACACACACAAAAGCATAAATTAACAACAAAAAAAAAGTCAATACTTCTTCTTAACAAAATAAACAAATTTATCCAGACTCCAAGTCTAAGTTGAAAAGGATAATCTTCATACTTCCTCCGTTTTCTTTTAGATGCAACACACCCTTTAGCACGGTAATTAAGAAAGGTGGGGTTTACATGATATAATAAACTTTAAAATAGGATAGAGTGGTTGTTAGGAGTGTAATTTAGTGGGCCGTGTGCTTTAAATAAGGGATTTAGTATAGTTTTTCCTTAAAATAACTTTCCTTTTATAATGTGTTGCAAGTATTGTTATATTTCCTTTTTAGGGAAGTATTGCAAGTAAAAGAAAATGGAGGAAGTATATAATTAAACATTTTTGTTCAAATAATGTATACTCCTCCACGGAAACAAAGTATAAAGTGGAAAAAATATTAAACGAAAATTAGGCAATAAACTAAATAGAGAGATTAATATTTGACATTTTTCTAATTTACAACTCAATTAGACATTAATTATACAACTACTCGTATTAATGCAAGATGAAAAGAAAATTCAAAAGCCCCTCATTTGTGATACAATCATTAATAGGTTAAAGTTAACATGAATGAGCATATCAAGATAATCAAGTATATGAAGCATAAAGATAACCACAAATGGGCATATGAGTAAATAACATTTATATGAGTAAAAAAGTTATAACACTATTCATAAGAGTTTTTTTAAAACTTTTTATAAGATAGGGATACTCAAAATGTTTATTTGGTAAACTTTGTATTTTTTATTGGTAGCATATTTTAATGGATTAATATATATATATATATATACTAGGTTAAGTCCCGTGCCATGCACGGTAATTTTTAAAACTTAATACTTATCATTAATTTAGCATTATTATTTAATTATAAAAAATTAAACCTAATAACAAAATAGGATAAAAGTTCTGTAATTACAAAAAAATTTTAAAAAATTGATCACACTAAAGAAAACAGAGAGAATGTGAGTGAGGGATAGCTCAAGTGGTTAGAGCTTCCTCCCGGTTCTAAGAGATCTTGGGATCGATTCTTACCCCACGCCCTTGTGGCTCTCTTAACACACACAAGAAAAAAATAAAAAAAAAAGTAAAAAATAAAACAGAACGAATAATATATACACAAATAACTATGAATTACATCATTAACTTATAGATAGAAAACAATTATTGCATAATATTGTATAAAAAAAAAAAAATTATATACGAAGTATATATCTTTGTTTGATTGTGTACAAATGGAATATACTTATAAAATAGGAAGTGAAATATTATTGAATAGTTTGTATTAAAAACTTCTCTAAGAAGCTTTGACCAAAAGAAAAGAAAAGAAAAAAAAAAAACTTTTGGAGGGAAAATTTTTAACCAGGAGATGACATGTGTCATTCTTGATTTCGCCTTTAGTATAAAGTTATAGATAAGTATTTTGAGTCATGCTAAGATGAGGATTAAATGAATGGTGAGGCGGGAAAGAAAGGCGGGGATTAGATAGTATAGATATCCATGTGGGTGGTGGGTAGAGGCATGAATGTTTTTAAACTTGCACTCATTGCGCCAAGATGAGGATTGGTTTGGACCCACCGTAGGGATAGGAATGGAAATATTAAGGTGAGGACGCGAAGGTCAATATCACTTGCTTTGCCCCATGGACATCCTTAAGGGCCTGTTCATATTTACTGAACTGAGCTGAACTGAACTGAACTAATTGGAGCTGAACTGAACTGATTGGAACTGAACTGAACTGAATTGAGCTGAAATGAATATTTTATGTGAGAGGGAAATTAAGAGCTGAACTGAACTGAACTGCTGGAGCTGAATTGAACTGAACTGAATTGAATTGAAATTAAGTAAATGTGAACATCCCCTAAATATCACTTGTATCATCCAAGTGACATCCAACCTTGACTTCACTAATTGGTTGTCATGTGGCCCATGGTCTAGCCTGTGCCAACTTTGACTAATATTGAACCTCAGTACCTCACTTTGAGCTTTATTTTGTGAGGCCCAAATATGGATCTTTTGGGCACCCAAATATAAGTGATCACAAAATACTATTAAAAGATTTTTTTACAAACAAATAGTTTGACAGCTTCCAAACCTATCTTGCCAGTCCATAAAGTCATAAACCCTAATTCTCTCTCTAAATCCTTCAAACACCGCATAATACCTTCAAACACCATCAAAACTCCTCATTAGTCATCAAAACCTTCGACCATTACTCGAGACACACCATATTGGGTCCTTTAGGGGGTATTGGTAAAATTCAAGGACCATGGTTCATCAAAATTTAATTAATTAATTTATTTTGTTATTTTATCTAATAAATCTTTTTTGAAATTTCTTTTGAATGGTTTTTTTTTATCATACCGATACTTTGTGTATATTTGACTATTTGTGATGTAGAGCCATATTCTTATATTTGTGTATTTATTATATACTAACATTAATATATCTATTTTGTTATTTATAATGCTATTATTATGTCATGTATATTATTGAGTTTTTTTGCTCAATTATTGTTTTAATTATTTCCTAACATGTTAGGCCTAATATAGTAAATATGCTTATTATCTCTCTTATTACTGTATTTATAATTTTTCTCTATTATTGTTTGTAATCAATCACCAATAGTTATTGTTAATCAAGACCTATTAAATGCAATCACACCTAAAAAGATATTTGGACAACGGATCGGATAAGATCAGATCATTATAAACCCGTAAATATTTCAAGTGGTCACCAAACGTTAGTTTAATTATTTTTTTTATTGCTTGTAAGAAGGTATTTCCTAAGCTACTATCTCCAATGCCTCTCTTTACTTTAACGAAGCTTTGGTTAGCTTAGGATGGAGGAATGTCTACCTCTTATTTTATATCTTGTCATTGAGTCAAGGCTTTGATTGATGAATATTTTCATAACTTTTTTCCAAATAAAAATAAAAAACTTGAAAGTTCAATGACTTATTCCTAACCATACATATGAAATAAGCTCTTGGATAATAATAATAAAAAATAAAAATAAATATTGTGATTATAAGAGAACTTTGTCAAAAAAAAAATATTGTAAGAGAACTTTGCAATTTCCATAACATGAACAAAATTGAGATGAGTATTCATTTACACCTTGGCAAAAGAAAAAAAAGATGATCTTTCATAAAAATTTGATCAAACTAAACCAAGTATTTAGTATTGTATAGATTATTACATAATTTTGTGATTTGCAAATCATTTTTCACAAAATTATACTAAGTATTTACGGTATTTGTCACAAAAAGTTGATTAATTATAGATTTTTTAGGCCAACCCTACTTTAGCTTCAGATCCTTTTATCAATCTAAGTCGTTTACAAGAACCAATAAACATTTCCCATGGAACATCTCCAACCAACATCCAATCTCCATCTTTGTCTTCATAAGTTGGTTCATCCTTTCCAGCTTTAAATTTGAACAACTCTTCTAAGGCCTTTAAGAGTTCCTTGTAATCTTTGTATTGTTTTAGATCAACCTTTCTAAGGTAAGGAGCTCCGTCCATGCTAACTTTTACGTACATTCTTGTGCCTTCTTCTTGTGATTTCGTAGCTTGAAGGCAATTCTTACGGTATGATCTAATAGGAGGCCATCCGACTGCTTGAACCCTATAAATTATAAGTACAAAAATTTCAATTAGTAACATGATCATGTGGTATGTGACTAAATATATAAAAGGAATAAAAAAATTCAGATAAAAATCAGGTGAATCGAATATGATTTAAATCAAAGTTTGATCAACTTACTTTCTTTGTGGGATTTGGTGGTCGTCATGGCAATCTTCAATACCAGAAGTAGATTGCTCACTAATTTCCGAAAATGCTCTTTTCTTTTCAGATCCATTAGTTCCTGGTAAGCCTAATCTCAACTCGGTATCATTATGATAACTTGAGATATCGTTGCTCTTTTCCATTGCTAGATTTAAGGCAAAAACTAAGGAGATAAGCACGGTTTTGAAAGCTTTGAACTAGTAACCAAAGGGAGAATTGAAGTTTTAATCTTGTGTAGGTTAGAAAGCAAATTATTTGTTGATGTATGTTTTGATGAGAAGATGTATAAACTATGGGTTATATATATAGACATGGAATTATATAAAAGTGGGTCTACTTTGAGCACGTGTGGTGTACTTAGCAGTTTGATTAGAAGACAGGACTTATCAACTCATTAGTTACTTGTCGCTCAACTGCACATGCCCTTGTTTGATCCTTTTGGTCTGTTGAGAAACTTGGCTTTTAAGGCCATGATTCTAGGACAACGTTTTATTACTTTCTCTCTAACAATTAGTGTTTGATTTTTATCAAAATGTTTGTTACTACGTGTAACATAATAAGAATATTTTACTATATTATATGGTACTTTAATTTAATTTAATTTTAAAGAGTTATAAATTAATACTAATAAAGTTGATATATAAAGTAATGTAGTAGTACTGTACTGTCTGAAGATAGATCAGAGATCAAACCATTAAGGTTAATATGATACTATGCAACTAATAAACTAATTTATACAAGACTTGTGATAAAATTTTGCAACCAACAAAACAATCTCATTGTGTTCGTGTATACTATGTTAATAAAGATGTATGCACAAACATATACTTCGTATTTTATACTCACTTTACTATTACTTAAATAAAGTTCAATTTTTTTCAAGAGATCTTGGGATCGATTCTCACCACCTTCCCTTGTGGCTCTCTAAGCACCAAAAAAAAAAAAAAAAAAAAAAAAAAAAAAAGTTCGAGTCGCTGTTCATTTTTGAGTTGTTCAAAAAGTTCAATTCTAATTTATTAACATCCTTATACTTTTTTACATTCTCCCTGATGATCTAATTTCATCCACCTTATTACCCCCGGCCATATAGCTATATTAGTTTATTCACTTTATTTTTACATCACTCACTTTTGCATTATGAGAAACAAAATTAAAGTCTACAATAAGTAATCAGTCGAACTTTTGAACAAAGGGCGTGTATAGTTTGTTGGTTACATTGCATCATATCAAGTGTGTTTTACATTAATCTGTTATTATGCTTTGAATCCCACAAGCCTATTAAGGATTTACACTATATCTTGTGTTTACACTCGGTTGGACCTAATAAGTTATTTTGGTCCTAACACTTAATTTTTATAAATTAGGTAACAATAATGCACTCTTAAGGATTTACACTCTATTGTTTTCTTCCTCTAACTTTAGGTATGTTTTTTTTTACAAACACTTGCCTCTCGCTCCTAGAAACAAGATTTATAGACGCACATAATTATATACAGAAGGATCGGAGTACTAACAACAAATACCATACAAGTACTAATACACAATGACTATAATACCTTGAAATTGAAAACATTAAATTCTAAGATGATATATGTTAAGATAATGATTAGGAAAGATTGTATAATATCTTTAGTTTCCTAATTATGTTAATATTTATCTTATTCCTATTATAGTTAGGGTTAGGAATATTGCTTGTAACTATATATACTCCTTACATGTGAATGAGAAGGTTGAGCCGTTTAATTGAATTCGAGCACAATTACTTGCACAATCTCCTCTTCCCATGGTGGATAGTGCATATCAAACGGTGATTAATACCGAGAGATTACGAGGTCGTGATAATAAGCCAAAGGAGAATGTGATGGCATTCAAGGTCGATTCCCGGGCTAGGAGTGATTCGGGAGATGGAGATAGGCCATTTTGTACTCATTGCAACCGTATGGGCCATGACAAGAAGGGGTGTTATCAGATTATTGGTTTCCCGCCGGGTTGGGATGACAATCGAAAAGGTGGAAGAGGTCGTGGCCGTGGTGGCTCTACCAATCGTGGTGGTAAAGGAGGTCGTGGATATGTGGGGGAGCAAGGGAACTCATCTAATGCTGCTCCTACATCGGCACGGGCCAATGCGGTGCAAGGAGGGGGTGCAACTAACTCCGGTAGTAGCTCTTCATTAAGCACTAATCTTGTTCAAGGACTTGCGGGAGTTTCGGTGGAGCAAGCCCAACAAATCATCGATATTTTGAGCAAAACCAAGTCACGGTTGGAAGGTAATACAAGCGTATTGTGGATTGTGGATACAGGAGCTTCTAATCATGTTACTAATGATTTGTCCATCATGAGAAATATCAATACCATACAAAATTGTCCGGTGGGTTTGCCGGATGGTCAAACGGTGAATGCGAATCAATTGGGTTCGGTCACCTTAGAGGGTGGTTTGGTGCTTGATAATGTGTTATTTGTTCCCCACTTAAATTGCAATTTAATTTCTGTAACTCAACTTAGTGATGAAAACCGATGTATAATTCAATTCACTAACAAAATTTGTGTTATTCAGGACCAGTGGACGAGGACGGTGATTGGCGTGGGTGAACGACAAGATGGACTTCACTTTTTCCGAGGTGTGCCGCATGTGAAGGTTCTAGCAGTGGATTGTGTGGTGGATCTTTGGCATCAACGAATGGGTCATCCGTCGGAGAAAGTTCTAAAGTTACTTCCACCTGTGAGTAACTCTATTAGAAAGAATAATGATGTGTGTGATGTATGCCCTCGGGCAAAACAATCTAGAGATAGTTTTCCTGTTAGTGAGAATAAAGCTAGTGGTTTGTTTGATTTAGTTCACATTGATTTATGGGGTCCGTACAAGGTAGCATCGTCTTGTGGTGCTAAATTGTTTTTGACAATAGTGGATGATTTTTCTAGAGGTGTTTGGGTTTATTTGATTCGAAATAAAACTGAAGTTGAAATTACCTTTCTCAATTTTATTGCCTTGATTAAACGACAATTTAATAGAGATATAAAGGTTGTTAGAAGTGATAATGGTACTGAATTCAATCACCTTCAAGATTATTTTGTTCGAAATGGTATTATTTTTGAATCATCTTGTGTGGGAACACCTCAACAAAATGGGAGAGTAGAGAGGAAACATCAACATATTCTTAATGTGGCACGGGCTTTGCGTTTTCAAGGACAACTTCCTATAAAATTTTGGGGTGAATGTGTGTTGACAGCATGTTATTTGATTAATCGAACTCCTAGCTCTGTGATTCAAAATAAAACTCCATATGAGATGTTGTTTGGTAAAATTCCCCCATATGAGCTTATAAGAGTGTTTGGATGTTTATGTTATGCACATAATCAACGAAGTAAAGGAGATAAATTTGAGTCGCGGAGTAGAAAATGTGTTTTCTTGGGTTACCCTTTTGGGAAGAAAGGGTGGCAATTGTTTGATTTGGAATCCCGGGAGTATTTTGTTTCACGGGATGTGAAATTCCATGAACGTGTGTTTCCTTTTAAGGAGAATTTGACAGACACTAGTGATCACTTAAAGGCTTCGAGTGTGTTTGGTGACTTGGAGTTTGGATACGATGATGAAGAGGATGAATTTTTGGCATGGCATAGTGGTGCATTGGCGGATAAGGGTGGTGTGATGAGTGCGAGGGAGGTGGCTGGCCAGCCGAATGTAGCACGGCAGCCACACGCAGCTGACCAGCCAATGCCAGAACCAGCGCACGCTGGCAGCCCGCAGGGTGGCAGGGCAGCAGCGTCTGATATGGGCGCTGGAAAACCAGCGGACGCTGGCAGCCCACGAGACAGCAGAGCTGCTGCTTCTGCTCTGGGCGCTGGAAAACCAGCGAGCGCTGGCCTAGCAACACCATCAGCAGGTGCTGGCAGCTCGCTGGACCAGCAGCCCCAAGATGCCGAAGCTCGGGGAGCTTCTGTTCTAGCCCCGAGTGGTCAGGCTCCGGGGTCCGACGGTGTACAGCAGCAGCAGTTCAGGGGGGACAAGGACGGTGTAGGGGCGGTTTCCGGTGAGGTAATTTCCGGTGAAGAAGAATTGGGTCGGGGAAAGAGAGTAAAAATTCCTTCGACAAAATTGCGTGATTGTGTCACTCACACTATTCGGAAAAGTAAAAGTCCACCTACACCCGCGACATCATCCTCGTCAGGTACTCCCTATCCTATAACATATTATGTGAATTATGATCGTTTTTCCGAAAAACACAGAAATTACATTGCTGCAGTGACAGAGGCAAGAATTCCGAGATCTTTCAAAGAAGCAATGCAACATGAAGGTTGGAGAGAAGCTATGGCCTTAGAAATAAAGGCTCTCGAGGATCAGGGGACTTGGACACTAGAAGATCTTCCGGTGGGGAAGAAGGCACTTGGAAGCAAGTGGGTTTACACCGAGAAGAGAGATGAGGCAGGAAACTTGTTGCGTTTGAAAGCAAGATTGGTGATCCTTGGCAATCATCAGGAGGAAGGCATTGACTATAATGAAACATTCGCACCCGTAGCAAAAATGTCAACGGTACGTATTTTTCTAGCAGTTGCCGCAATTAAAAACTGGGATGTACATCAAATGGATGTGCATAACGCTTTCTTGCATGGTGATCTAGAAGAAGAGATATATATGAAAGTTCCACCGGGGTTTCAGAAGAACAATTCTGAAAAAGTGTGCAGAATGAACAAATCTTTGTATGGATTGAAACACGCTCCGAGGTGTTGGTTTGAGAAATTGTCCAAGGCGTTGAAGAAATATGGGTTTAAACAGTCATATTCCGACTATTCTCTATTCACTTTTTCGAAGGATGGATTGCAGTTGAGTGTCTTGATTTATGTGGATGACATGATAATTGCAGGAAATAATACACTTGCGTTGGAGAAATTTAAGGCATATTTGAGTGAATGCTTTAAAATGAAAGACTTGGGAGCTGTGAAATATTTTTTGGGCCTAGAAGTGGCGCGTAGCAAGCACGGTTTCTATGTATGTCAACGCAAGTATGCTATGGATATTATTTCTGAGACAGGCCTACTAGGAGCTAAGCCGGCAGATTTTCCGATGCAACAAAATCATAAACTTGCTCTCGCAGAAGGGAAGGAGTTTGCAGATGTTGAACAATATAGGCGGTTGATTGGTCGTCTGATTTATTTGGCAGTCACAAGGCCAGATTTAGCTTATTCGGTGCATATTTTGTCACAATTTATGCAATGCCCCAAAGAGGAACATTGGGAGGCAGCTTTGAGAGTGGTTAGATATTTGAAGAAATGTCCGGGTCAAGGTATTCTCTTGAGGTCGGATAGTAGTCTTCAGTTGGAAGGTTGGTGTGACTCGGATTGGGCGAGCTGTCCTTTGTCTCGTAGATCGTTGACAGGTTGGTTTGTACTTCTTGGGTTATCTCCTGTGTCTTGGAAGACTAAAAAGCAACCAACAGTAGCTACGAGTTCCACAGATGCCGAGTATAGGTCCATGACTATGTTGACATGTGAGTTGAAACACTTGAAACAAATACTTCGATCCTTGGGTGTAGAACATAAACAAGGTATGGACATGTATTGTGATAGTCAATCGGCACTTCATATTGCAAATAATCCAGTGTTTCATGAAAGGACAAAACACATTGAGGTAGATTGTCATTTTATTCGAGATGCCATTAAAGAAGGAGTGATTAAGCCATCGTATGTTTCTACAAAGGTTCAATTGGCGGATATTTTTACAAAAGCCTTAGGGAAGGCGCAATTTGAACTTTTACTTGACAAGATGGGCATTCGCGATCTACATGCTCCATCTTGAGGGGGGATGTTAAGATAATGATTAGGAAAGATTGTATAATATCTTTAGTTTCCTAATTATGTTAATATTTATCTTATTCCTATTATAGTTAGGGTTAGGAATATTGCTTGTAACTATATATACTCCTTACATGTGAATGAGAAGGTTGAGCCGTTTAATTGAATTTGACAATATAGAAGTAAAAGAACATTTGATGTAGCTCAAAATTTGGACATCACCAATTTCCAAAGATTTACCTTTGTCACCCTTAGTAATTCTTATTACTATCTAATAAACCTTTGTCTCTTTTATTCTAATCAAGAAAACCAAAATAACTTCTAACGAATGGTTGTGTATGCAATCCCTTTATTAAAAGTCGATTGTAATTAATATACGCAATCAATTTATTCATAATTAAATCTTAAAAGGCATAAAATTTAAGTGCATAAGCTTGTATTCCGTAGTTTAAAAGATCGAAATTAATTAAGGGCCTTAAATATTAACTTGATCATATCCATATACGTGTTCAATTAAATATGACCTTAATTATAATTGTGGTCTAGCAAATAACTACGTAAAATAAAACCCATTTTATAGTGTCATAAAAGAACCATACATCATATCATAGGTTATATAAAAATTAAATAAAGTCATAATCATAATTATGATCAATATAATGACTTCTATTACTTTACCGACAATTCGAAAGCAAGAAATCTGAAATGCATGTAGTTGGATAAGGATAGTAGTTGTAACGTAGACGTGTAGGTCACACTATCTTCAATTTTAGGGACAAGCTTAGGACATACGTTAATGCAAACCCTATTTTTTTAATTAATAAGAACCCTAATTTGGGTGGTTATGATTGAATTTAGAAAGTAATGTGGACCGTTGGATGAGAGTAGATGGTGGTGGTTGAGAGAACTATCCCACATGAAAATGCCCTGCAAAATCTTGCAAACAACAGCTTGAAGATCTGGACCATTTAATTGACACCCATGACTTTGGGTCGGAGGACGCGGTCATGCGGATATATGATCATAATTATTACTAGTATTTGATATGTGGTGTGGATACAAATCAACAATCTTAATATTCTTGTCAAAATTAATGAGTTATATGTATAATGTGTACATATACTTTGGTATCTTGGGTGGATTTGCGATTTTCATTATACGGAGTAATAATATCTATCAAATCCGGGTGTAGCATATATATGTGGGATTTGTGGTTTATTGTTTAATTTGTACTAAGGCCTAACCCTATGGTGAAATAATCATTAATTTGGGGCCTGTTCACATTTACTTAATTTCAGTTCTGTTCAGTTCAATTCAGCTCCAATCAATTCAGTTCAGCTCCAATTAGTTTAGTTTAGTTCAGTTCTTAATCTCCTTGTTTCATAAAATATTCATTTCATTTAAGTTCAGTTCAGCTCCAATCAATTCAATTCAATTCAGTTCAGCTCAATTTGGTAAGGGCCTGTTCTCATTGACTGAACTTAGCTGAATTGAACTGAACTGAACTGAACTCAGCTAAACTGAACTGAAATAAATATTTTATAAGAGAAGGAAATTAAATTAGGAGCTGAACTGAACTGAAGTGAGTTGAACTGAAACTCAGCTGAACTGAATTTCAACGTAAGAGAACAGGCCCTAAATGTGAACAGACCCTTGATTCATAGCTAATGTGATGTGTGTTTCGGGTAGAAATGTCTTATTTTATGGGTTGATACGTATAAACTTTTAAATAAATCGGATGTACAATAAATATTGTACATCCGTTATAAAGTTACCCCTAAAATAAGCAAAAATTACCCTAATATGGATAAATATTACCCTAACATAAATAAATGTTACAAAGTATTTATACTTTATTGATAAAAGTTACCCAAAAATTTGTAAAAGTGACCCTAAATTTGATAAAAAGTGACCCCCGATGTACAGTAAATTACTGTACACCGGATGTATACAAAAGTTATTGTTTCATGAAATAGTTTTGCTTTTTATATATGGAACCATTGACTAATGACTAATTGACTATATATATCAAATCAAATTCCAAAATCTATCCGCTATAATAATATTGAATCATCATTGATTTTTTTTCAAGTGTAACTTGGTACAAGTACAAGTAATGCAATTTATGACGAAAAGTGAGAGATGAAGAGTTCGACACAAGAGATGACACATTCACACATACATACATAAGTGTATGTACATGAGATAATAGGCTGGAGTGAATTCATTCATCACAAAATAAACTAAAGAAACACAACACAAGAATACACTATACATCCTATACTATACACAAAGGTGATGAGGTGTGTTATTTATGTCTCATGTAGTCATGTGTCGTCGCATGTTGTTACTTGTATTTCATGCATGCATGACGTGCGTACGTATTGTAGCGCGTATATGAATATGGTAGATTTAATTTAGATTAATCATATCTATCTGATCTATATGTTTTAATAAAAAGAGTAGTGAGTAATTGAAATTGATGGCATATTGACTATAATTTAAAGCTATCATCAAATTGATCACAAATAAGTTGAGTAGTGAGTAATTAAAATTGATGGCGTATTGACTATAATGTAGAGCTATTATCAGATTGATCACAAATAAATTGACTACTGAGTAATTGAAATTGATGGCGTACTAACTATAATTTAGAGCTATGATCACGTCGATCACAAATACATTTAACTAATTATTTTACCAAATAATAATGCATAAGTATCAAATTTATTTTTAAAGTATTAAGATTCTGTTATATGATATATATCCATGTCTTTTTAGTCATGATATATGGTGATAAATAGAAAACAAAAACAAAAACAAAATCTTATAAAAATTTATTAAACATTATTTAGAGAAATAGAAAGGAATTGAAATACGGTCGTAGAAAACAGTAAATAAAAGTTATATTATGTACAAAATAATAATTGTCTTAAAAGCTAGGAAGTAATATACACTCTACAGACCAAAAGTAGTGATAAACAAGGGCATGTGCTGTTAAGGGACAACTAACTAATGACTTGCTAATTCTGTCTTCCAATCACAATGCCAACTACACCAAACGTGCTCTAACTATAACCACTTTTATATAATTCTATATGTATATATATAGCACATAGTTTTGTGCTTCATCTCATCATCAATACAACTTTAACTTTCAATTCATTACTTTTAGCATCTACAATTTGTTTCTAACGTGCACAAGATTATTGCAAGCCTTGATTACTGATTCAAAGTTGTTAAGGGATCCATATCGAGCTTGGTTTTTGCTTTCGTGGTCGTGTATCATTAACAATGGAAAAGTGCAACGATAACTTGGGTTTTCATGAAGACACCGAGTTGAGATTAGGGTTACCTGGAACTAATGGATCTAATAAGAAGAAAAGATCATTTTTGGAAACTAATGATGATGAGTCATCTACCACTTCGTGTGTTGAAGATTGCCATGATGATCACCCAACTCCACCACCAAAGTAAGTAGATTGATCACATTTAGATTTAAACGTGTTTTATTTACTTGATTTTTCTTTTTACTATTTTTTTAATTTATATAATTTTTTTCATGATACTAATTGTATTTTGATACTTTTGTTATTTATAGGGTACAAGCAGTTGGATGGCCTCCGATCAGATCTTACAGAAAAAATACCTTCCAAATTACAAAATCGAAAGAAGAATCCACAAGGATGTACGTCAAGGTTAGCATGGATGGAACTCCTTATCTAAGAAAGGTTGATCTAAAACAATACAAAGATTACAAGGAACTCTTAAAGGCATTAGAAGAGTTGTTCACCTTTAAAGCTGGTAAGGATGAACCAACTTATGAAGACAAAGATGGAGATTGGATGTTGGTTGGAGATGTTCCATGGGAAATGTTTATTGATTCTTGCAAACGGCTTAGGTTAATGAAAGGATCTGAAGCAAATTAAGGCTTGGCTTGCTTGCTAGCTAGCTTGGCCTAATTAAATTTTGTTATTATTATATCGCGTACAACGTACGACCCAAGCAATAAATAGACTTGATTCGGATTGTTGGTCAAACTTTCACAATTAATATATGTAATTTTTGAGAGATTGGTTGATAGTCACAAATTTATGTATACGATCCTAGTTTAGTTATATAGTCATCATAAAATACTAGTTAGATCGATTTTTTTTTTTTATTTTTTTTTATTTTTTTTTATTTTTTTTATCAAGTTATAGATCTATATATAACATATATGTATAAACTCATCTCAAAAGTTTTATACCATGAATTAATGTAGTGCTTTCTAGCTCATAATGATCAGTATCCTTTGTATGTTACAGTCTAATACAAGTAGCTTATTAGTATGAATTGTATTGATGATATTGTTGAAGAAGAAAATTTGCTAGTGAAAACTCAAATTTAATAAGACAAGCATGTATAGATGACAATAAATAATTAATTACAAGTATATGATATTTAATTATACCCTATACCCTCATACAATGTAATGAGTATACATACTCTACTTAGGTTTTTTTTTTCTTCTTTTTTGAATTGATATTCTACTTAGTTAAACATGCATTAATTTACAAATTCTTCATACATATATTTATTCTACTAATTAGTTAAATTAAGTAATTAGGATAATGAAGAGATGTTACATATATACATTATTGGTATAACTGTATAAGTTTAAATCATGATCTCTCTTTATCACTTTTTTTTAAGTATAAATCTTACATTATACTTGTATCATTCATTCATTCAATTCGGCTCATAAACACAAACAAAATCCCTACTACTAAGAATTTAAATATACTTAGCTTCATAAGTTCGTAATACTTTTCAATCTATTAATTGGGATGTTTAGTGTTCTAAACCATCATATCCTTCCTTTCAATATTCTTTGACCAGGCCACAAATCCTCCATCAATACATGGCCCCCTTGCCCTTCTTGCTGTCATCGAGCTTCATCATCGGTGAAGCTAATCAGCGCGGTGGCCACTAACTATAAGGCCATAAGCCAAGCAAGCATAGTTATTGCTGGCCAAAGC
The DNA here is from genome assembly GCF_948465745.1 of Chenopodium album. Classification (NCBI taxonomy): domain Eukaryota; kingdom Viridiplantae; phylum Streptophyta; class Magnoliopsida; order Caryophyllales; family Amaranthaceae; genus Chenopodium; species Chenopodium album. Next base: position 9,987,182 of record NC_137855.1, read on the forward strand.
ATGCACAACCCAGATAGACGACCCAATTTTCGTTCCTATTATGCCTAATAAGAAAATGAAGCCACCATGATAGTAACTCTACGACACTACGTAGACACGTTGTGTGAAAAAAAAAAGGTTGTACTTAAGGTTATTTTGATGTTCAATTTGAAGAATCTATACCATGCATAATACGAGTAAGTACTTCGTATAAGATAGACATATAATTTTATAACATAGTTTGTGTTGATCCCCTTCTCCCCTCCCTAAGCTAATTATAAAGCTAAATAATACTTCGTAGGTCATTAGATCATACCATATCAAAATACACCACCTCTTGCCTTGTCAATTAGTTAAAACATCATCATGAGTTTGATCAAAATTACATGAACAATACTCGTAGTTATCACTATTCATGTAAATTTCCTTATAAGCTTGGAAAATAGGATAAAAGCAAAATAAACTTTTTTTTTTATTTTATTTTTTTTTATTTTATTTTAAGAAGACAACAAAATTGACTTCTTAAAAACGAGTACGGTAATAATCTATACAAGTATCTATTTTTTTTTACGGGTATTTGACTTTTTTTAAAAATAAAAACTTATTTTATCCGAAAGAATTCACTAAGCAAATGTACACTAAAATAACGGAGTAACATTTAGTTATTTACACATGATGTAGGTGTAAAAACCTTCCTTTTTCTTGTGATGTAGATTGTGTAATTATTCATGTAAAAAATTTCCTTAACAATCTAACCAATTGTTTTTTTTACAAACAATCTAACGAATTAGAGAAAACTAAAAAATTAAAAAATAAAATAAAATAAAAAATAAAAACAAATATTCAACCTCTCAAACGGTCAGTCTAATTTCTCAGCCTCCTCTCAATCTCTCTCTAATCCCCGCTACACGCTTCACCCAATTTCAAGATCACGACGGCGGTGACTCGAGAGAGAGAGACGGAGAGAGAAACTCACCTTCACTACTTCTCAACTTTCCATTTTCTCTCTCTTCTTCATTTTTCCCCAATTCAATTTCCCCAATTCCCAAACCCTAATTTACTCCTTCAATCCACTTCCCACGCTACTACGCTCTTCGTAATGCATAATTAGATTCAGTACTTTGAATCGAAGGATTAGATTGTGTGTTTGGGAGTAATAATGGCGGAATTAGGGCAACAAACGGTGGAGTTTTCGACACTGGTGAGCCGTGCGGCGGAAGATTCGTTTATTTCTCTTAAGGAATTGGTTGAGAAATCTAAGTCTTCTGATATGTCTGATTCTGAGAAGAAGATTAATCTTCTTAAGTTTATTGTTAAGACTCAGCAGCGTATGTTGCGGCTTAATGTTCTGGCTAAGTGGTGTCAACAGGTTAGTTTTTTTTTTTTTTTTTTTTTTTACTCTTTTGTTGTTTATTTTGATCAATTTGATTTCAAGATTGTGGAGTAGAGGTGAATTTCTGGGTTTTAGACTGTTGCTCACGACTCGAATGTTAGTTGATTTTTGGAATTGATATGGGATTGGATTGCAATGCTGCTGTAATCTGTATTTGGGTGTGTTAATTGTTGGGGAGTTGGATGTTAGTTTGATTTTGAAATTTAGTGATTTGAGAAAGTTTGATACTTTGGTAGATGGGTATTGAATATGAGATTTATTTCCAATGTTTTTCTAAATGTAATGTTGCATCTTAATGTCGTTCATAAGTAGTGTCAACAGGTTAGTTTCTTACTCTTTTGTTTTTTTATTATGATAGATTTGATTGTAAGATTGTAGAGTAGAGGTGAATTTTTGGGTTGTAGACGGTTGCTCGTGACTCGAATGTTAGTTGAATTTTGGAATTGATATGGGATTGAAATGTAATGCTGCTTTAATTTAGACTATGGTGAATTAAATGTTGGGGAGTTGAATGAATCTTAGTTTAATTTTGAAATTTAGTGATTTGAGAAAGTTCGGTTCTTTTATGGGTTTTGGTACATGGGTAGCTAATATGAGATTTATTTCCAAGGTTTCGAAAGTACCCATTTATTTAATGTCCTCGCTAAGTGGTGTGAGCAGGTTAGTTTATTACTCTTTTGTTGTTGATTATGATCAATTTGATTCCAAGATTATGGAGTAGAGGCCATTTTTTGGTCTTTAGGCTGTTGCCTGTAATTTGAATGTTAGTTGAATTTTGAAATTGTTATGAGATTGAGTTGCAATGCTGCTTTAATCTGTATTAGGGTGGCTTAATTGTTGGGGAGTTGAATGTTAGTTTGACTTAGGAATTTAGTTATTTTTTTTTTTGTTGAAGGAATTTAGTGATTTGAGAAAGTTTGTTTGTTTGTTTTTTTTTTATAATTTTTTTTATTTTCGGATTTTCATTAATGTTTTCCTACCATGTATAGGCATATACCATCCTGTAATATAGATGGATGAAATGATTTGAAAAAGCTTGGATCATTTTGGCTTGTTTGATGATTATCACCTAGGTTGCATTTGGTAATTTCAAATTGATTTTAATGTGCTGAACATAGTTTTAGAAAGTAAAATTGCGAGATTCAATTTTACAAATAGCATGTCTCTTGAAAATTTGAAATTGAAGTCTTGACCTTGAGAATGTGGTACAATATCAAAGTTTTCTGGAACGATAGTACAATATCACATTGGAGAGGCAGCATTTTGTTATTTTATTTTTTTCTTTTTTAAAAAATATTGTTAATAATGAGAATAGCTGAAGACAAGGGGAAGGGGGCTTAATTTTGATGTAATGGGTAAGAGAGCTGAAATACTCTAGTGGGCTAAATCTCAGTAGTCAGCATAATGGGCAGGATTTTTTATTTTTTAATTTGTATAAAAAAAAGTTAAACAAGATAGCTGAGGTTACCAAGCTTTTAATGAAGCCTATGCCCTATATAGAATCAAACTAGGATTTACCATGATTCAAAGCTGGAAAGAAACCTGAAATATGAGTTGCATTGACAAGTCAAGTAGCCATTCTCTTACAATCAGCACCTTTTTCTAAGATACTCGAAGAATTTATGCCAAGTTGTTAAACAGTTTTGGACTTGGCTCAGTCCTTATAGAAGCTTTTATTAAATTGTGTAATGCCTATAGGTTTTATTAAGGTATTTGATAAATAGGGCCATTTTGGTTTTGACTGGAATTGTGAATTTATGGCAACTGTTATTGGATGCTGTATTGTTAATGTTCCAAGTCTTTCAAACTCAGATCCAATTCAATATTTGAGTTTAAATGTCTAAATATTTGCCTTTTTCTTTCTTATCATCATAAGATTTTAGAGTATTAGTCTCTTGTTTGTATCTTCAATTTAAACTGATGCCGCATTCTTCTGCTTTTTTTTAATTTATTATTATTTTTTTTATTTTTTTTTATTTTATTTTTATTTTTAAAAAAATTATTTTACTTTTGACTTTCATACTCCCTTCATGTATATACTTTTTTAACTTTCCATTTAGACATGTTTTTTTTTTTTTTTTTTTTTTTTTTTTTTTTTATAATAATTTTTTGTATCTTCCTACTTTGCTTTATTCCTTTTATGGTACAGAAAATTTTCACTTTTGTCATTACTTATCCCATTAAAACCATATAGTAATTCCAATGTTTCGAAACAACTTTCTCTTTCATTGCAAAATAAAACTTTCTCTCTCCTACCTAAATAGTAATAAAGGGATACACTTTCCACTTACCACTTCATCTATATGAACAGTAAGTAGGAATATATGAAAAGTAAGTAGAAGATAAGAACGGACGGAGTAAGCTAATGCACAACTTTGACCAATAATGTTATATTGTCGTAATTGTGACAAATCAAATAAATTTTGCACAGTAATAGTTGCTTAAATACGTATATTAGCAGAAAAAAATGGTTAAAGCAAGAAATGTCATAGTGCAAAGGTCAATATGGAACATAAAAGAAATGGCGGACTAGTTAATAAGATATTTATAAAAGCTCAGTTTTTATTACGGAGTATTAATTATTTTTTTGGTTGCTTTACTTTGCTTATTTTAATTTAATATCATCACTAACGTTCAATTCTGTTTGCTTTTTTCTTTAGGTTCCGTTGATACAATATTGTCAACAACTTGCGTCCACTTTATCTAGCCATGACACATGTTTCTCACAGACAGCGGATTCACTATTTTTTATGCATGAAGGGCTCCAGCAAGCACGTGCACCTATATATGATGTGCCGTCAGCAATTGAAGTCCTTCTTACTGGATCTTATGAGCGTTTGCCTAAATGTATAGAAGATGTGGGCATGCAAAGTTCCTTGAATGAGATTCAACAAAAGCCAGCTTTGAAAAAGCTAGACATTCTTGTGCGGTCAAAATTGGTTGAGACTTCACTTCCGAAGGAGATATCTGAGGTTAAAGTTTCAGACGGTACAGCACTTTTACGTGTAGAAGGGGAATTTCAGGTGCTAGTTACTCTTGGTTACAGAGGTCACTTGAATTTGTGGAGGATATTACATATGGAGCTTCTTGTTGGTGAGAGAAATGGGGCCATAAAGCTTGAAGAGTTGAGACGATTTGCTCTGGGGGATGATTTAGAGAGAAGAATGGCTGCAGCAGATGAGCAACAAAACCCATTTATGATATTGTACTCAGTTCTGCATGAGTTTTGTGTGGCGCTGATCATGGATACTGTTATAAGACAGGTCCATGCTCTACGTCAGGGAAGATGGAAAGATGCAATTAAGTTTGAACTTATCTCTGATGGTAGCACAACACAAGGAGGGAGTGCTTCAGCCACACAAATAAGTCAGGATGGAGAATATGAGACATCTGGTCAACGCACTCCAGGGGTGAAGATTGTTTATTGGTTGGATTTAGATAAGAACTCTGGTACATCTGATGGTGGAATATGCCCATTCATTAAGATTGAACCGGGTCCTGATCTGCAGATCAAATGTATACATAGTACATTTGTTATAGATCCATCAACAGGCAAGGAGGCCGAATTTTACCTGGATCAGAGCTGCATTGACGTGGAAAAGTTGTTGCTCAAAGCTATACGATGCAACAGATATACACGTTTACTTGAAATTAATAAAGAGCTTTCTAAGAATGGTCAAATTTTTCGAGGTGCTGGTGATGTTCTCCTTCAGGGTATCATGGATGAAATTGGTGTGGACCATAAGAAGGTTAGTAAAACATGTTTTGTCAGTTTTATCTCTTTACTGGGTGTGTTGGTAGTGTTTACTATGTATAATGACACTAAACGAGTTCAATAGGAAGGGGCCTTGGTAAGGACCTCGACTCCCCTACTTTATTTATTTTAGGCATAGGCTCTAAGGCCCTGTTCTTGATATATACAGCTAAACTAAAATCATTTTTACCGAACTAAATTACTTTGTTGAACTTATATTATTTTTAATAGATTAAAACTTATTGTTTTTAATTCTCTACTATGTTGTTTTTTTGAAGCAATTGCTTTCTACTAATTAAAACCTATGTTTGCTGATCTTAACTTTTTTTTTTCTACGAAACTTATATTTGCTGATTAATTATTTTTTAAGTTGAGGAGAACAGGGCTCAATAGTGTCTGGTTGAAGTGGGTTTTAAGTTGGGCATAGGCGGGTAATGTTTGATAATCCCAAAGAAAAAAACTTCAGAGGGTCAATCTTCATGTGCTGACCTAGGAAACCATCGGACACTCTAAAATCTTGGGTTTAAGCTCACTTAATGATTTTGCTTCAATAAATTCAAGGCAATATGAAATTATGGGGAAAAAAAAATATCATAGCAATATTGTTTCACATAAATTAGAGGTGGAAGATCTGACTGCAACACTTATAGGTTGGCTTTTGATTCCTCTGGACAAATTTTTTCAATGTAGAGAGGAAACAAGGAGAGTGATTGGAAAACAGATAATTGAGGGCTGCAGGTTCTATACTTTTAACTGAAAATCTCAATTCTCCTTAGGCTGGGTCAATTGACCCTTTATTCTCCCAGTCTGTTACTCAGTTGTACAAATCTGCCATTCCCCATTGCTGAGGCCTTCATTGCAATAAGTGCTTTGGGTACAGCTTTCAAGTATTATTAATCTGTGTAGCTGACTTTAATGAAATGACTTCTGGATTGATTGTGATCTGTTATATTCCTGGACACTAGATTATTTATTATTCTTCTTGCTTGTAATGAAGACTATCTAATTCTCTTTTGGTTTGATCTTTGTAAAACTAAAAAAATCTTCAAAAATCCGTCCTACAGGGTTATCTTGGGCTGAATCATGTCCTGAATTTGAGTTGAATCTATTACAAGGATAACTTGTTTTATGATATCCTGTACACAGAATAATTTGGTGTGATTTGTTGTTGATTAATGGTGAAGCTTTTTGTTGTTGTCTTGTACTTCCAATATAATGATATTTTTCAACTTGAAGCTTTAGTGACCAGTTATTTGAACCTTAAGCTCCTACAGAATTGGAGCATGTTAAGAATTTGTATGTTCATACGTTTTCTTGCTTTGTGGTGCTTAATATGGTAAGGGAGTATTTTGTAAGAGGTATTAATAGACAGAAAATTAATTCCTTTTTGAGGTTTTAGTATATTTCATTTGATAGGTTCACCCCAAACCAGGTCTTCCTGATTTCTCTCATCCCCCTAGGTTTTCTATTCATCTCATAGGCTTTATTATTAAAGCTATACTACACCACCCATCTTCAGCTATCACCTTGACAATCCATCAAGTGACACCATGTTCTGCCACCATCAATCCTTTCCTGCCTCCATCTTGTGGCTGCTTCCACAAGGTCTCCACACATCACTACCATCGAGACCACCCTCATAGCCACCTGCTAACAATTTGCTGCCATCCATTCATCACTCTCTATATCCTTATACATACATCCTTACCAACCACCTCCCTTAAATTGGCCTTAAATGGGAAAAACCTGGTCACCATAGCTAAGATTCACATAGGACTTCAAACTTCTTGTCAATGATGGAAAAGTATGACACTTTGTTAAGAGCTTTGATGGTCCAATCGGACCATGTAATGGTCAAATGCAACCTATTTAGGAGGGGAGGATGGCTTAATTATAAATTGCAAATTGAGTGGTTTGTTGAATAGTGGTGAGAGGAAAGTGAAGAAGAGGATGGTGTTCTAATTGCAGATGACAATGCTGAGCATTGTTCATGGAGGTGAATGAGTACTTGGTTTTCGCTAGGAGGGCATGTCTATTTGTAGGAGGAGAAGGAAGGAGGCACCAAAAGGGTTGTAACATTTTTTGGGATGGGGAGGGGATTAGGGCTTGAAAGAATGATTCTTTATGCTTACTTAACATGATTGGAGGAAATGATTGTATTTTTCTTTTAAAAATGGTGATTCAAGCTCTTGTTCTTGAATACTCTCTCTGTCCCTATTTTTTTTACCCCATTGCCAAAATGTAGGTCAATTTTTGAAAATTTTGACCATAAATTCCCGTTGTTCTTCAAAAGGAAATATAGTTATGTGGGAATTTGTTTGGTTCTTCTCATTGTGAATTAAATTAGTATCAACTTGTTATAATTTTTTCGTGTATGGATTTAGAGATATAAACGTTTTAACACGTGTCCTAGAGACTGCACAAAGTCAAATGGGGCAAAAATAAAGCGACAGAGGGAGTATTAATTACTTCCCCTAGACCCCCCCCCTCTTTTTTTGGGTTATTGGTGTAATAGCCTTATAGTCCTGTCTCAAGTGTTTTTATATTATATGTTGTGTGGTGTAGTACTTTGGGTTGTATGATTTGGGTGGTTTCTTGTCTGCTGAGGTCCATGGTTATGATTCTTTGTTCCTTTGGAAGTTAAATGACATGTTATGGTCACAGACTTTGCTTAGTGATTGATTATTGTTTTGTAGAAAGATGCAGTGCCTGTTGCAAGGGAATCTGATGGACAAGAAGTACTATATGTGCGTGCTTATGGTTCATCATTTTTTATTCTTGGAATAAACATAAGGTATTCTCCCTGTCTCTCCCTTTTATTAAGAGTACAAATTATGTTTTTATAATGGAAATTTCCTTTTTTTAGCTTCTAGTTTCCATCCTTATAACAATGTTGGTGTTGCTGTATCTGGTAGATTAAACATAATTGAATTCTTGTGTCAGTTTGTTAAAAAAAAAAAAATTTGACTGCGTTCACAATTTTGTTTCATAAAAAAAAATTTTTTATGCTACATTTGGACCAAAAAAATCTATTTATTTCTGGCAAACTCTGCAGAATGCCTAATTTAATTCATTTTTTGTGTTCTTTAAGTTTTTTTCCCCCCATTTTAAAATTTCCAATTATACATCATCTCTTTTTTACTTCACTAGATCTATAATTACCTAATTTTTTTTTTCCAACCCCAGTCTTTGTTTCCTTTTTTAAAGTGGAAATAAATATTTAAACCCCTTTTTTTCTCCAACTTATTCTTTCCCTGGAAAGGATTGGAAATTAAGTTGCAAAAATAATTGGGAGAAATAACATAAACCACGAAAACAAATTAAATTAAAAATGAAGTTATTTGCAAGAAAGTGGATGTTGCAGGCATTGCAAACAAACTAAGGGAAAATCGCTTGTATTGGTTTGGGCATGTAAGACGTTGACCCTAGGGTGCAATGGTACGAAGAGTGGAAGAGTGGGACCATGGAGAGGTTAAACGAGGTAGAGGGAGGCCGAAAATGACTTAGTTGGAAGGAGTTAGAAAGGATATGAAGAATATGGATTTGCATGAGAATGTGGCATTTGATCGTAAGGGATGGACGAGGAAGATTTTTGTGGCCGACTGTACAGAATAATCATTTTGGTTCATGTAGCCGACCCCACTTATGGGATTAAGGCTTTAATTGATTGATTTTTGTGAGTAGTTTGTTAGAAAGTTTTGAATTTGTAAGAGTTATTGGATGGTTCAATAATTTTTGAATTTTATTGTTCAGCCCCTAATGAGGCAGTACTTGGGAAGTTGGGATGTCGGACTTGTTGCAAGATGGTTGTTTTTTTTGTTTGATTCAATTTATCTTAGAATACTACCATTGTGTGATCCTTTTTTAAGTTGTGTTTTGTAATCTTCTAACTGCTGCTTTGAATGTAACCATTTCGTTACTTCTTGGCAGGAATGGACGTTATCAGCTACAGTCGTCCAGAAATATTGTAACTCCATCAGTATTGTCAGATTCCGAAGATTCTTTTAACCAGGGATCTCTGAGTGCTGCTGAAATTTTTATTAATTTGCGGAGCAAAGCCATTCTTCACTTGTTTGCATCAATTGGCAAGTTCTTGGGCCTTGAGGTAATTGTTTTATTTTTTATTATGTGCAGCTAGATTTGTGAATTCAGTGGACTATATCTTATGTAAGGATTTGAGTTTTTTATTCCTAAAAATTAAATCTTCAAATTGACTGTGAGATAATTTTCCTTTGGGGTGTGTGTGAGTAGTGCTTACTGACCTTATAATATACTTGTGTTTCCTTATTACTGAAGGATACCTTGATTTATTCTCCAATCCAAATGGCAGTTTAACCATTTTATATTGGATAGATGCTTCTGAGCTAGACCAGGGCATAGATTTGTAGCTAGAGGGCTCTAAGTCTGCCTGGAAGTAGATTAAGTGAGTCTCTCAATAAAAGGATAGCTTGTAAATCCTATGGCTCTCAGGCCTCTCACAATTAGGGGACAATTTACTCAATAAAAGAAATGTTTTACCTGTATGAAAGAAATATTTTCTTTTTTGGTTGTGATTTTAGTTTGGCAGAATCTTTAGCCTAGCATTCGGAATGATGTGCTAGTCGTTTTATTTTTTAAAATTTAGTAATGTTGATTGAAGATCTTTATTGTTTTGGCTCTTCATATGAATGTTAGAAATGAGTCTGTTTAGTACTATCTTTGCGTGCATTTTTTATTATTGTGGAAATCTCTTTTTGGGGTTTTAATAGTAGGGATCATGCGAGTTTGTCTAAATCAAAACTGGCTTTTGTCCATTTTGGACATAAGCCACCTTGTCGAGTATCTGTCTTAGAATAAGGATTGAAAGATTTATAACATCCAGGAGCATGCTTTGGGTTGCCAAAGAGATCCTAAATCTGAATTAGCGAAGCTTAGAGAGTGGAGTTTAAACCTAGTCGAGCTCATACTGCACACGAGCTTTGGGAGGAAATTTAGACTTCCCCCATATTGCTATCAATGTCTTCATGTCGCACGACCCGCGAGTTCGACTCTCGTTCTTACCATGCTCAGCCAATAAAATAAGTATGTTGTTGGCACTAAAGTTGTCTTTATCAATTAGAAGATGGGCTGAATTGGTGCCATTAGACATTTGTCTTGGTAGTCATGTTTACCAATAACAAACTATTCTGTACCTGTAAGGGTCACTTGTGTCCTTTTTGGTAAAAAGTGACTTTTGATTTAGAATTCCATGGTGTTATGCAATCTTTGTTCTTCTGTAATTGTAGTGGATCTTATTTTGTTTAAATTCATAGGTTGCACCTTTTGCTGTTGCAGGTGTATGAAAATGGTTTCTGTTCAGTGAAGGTTCCAAAAGATATCTTAATTGGTGCAAGCTTTTTGTTGATGGGATTTCCTGACTGTGGCAGTTCATACTTTTTGCTTATACAATTGGATAAGGATTTTAAAATTGTCTTTGAATTGGTTGAAACACAGCCAGAACAACCTGGTAAGTCGAACGACTTTGTTGTTGGGCGTGTTAAAAAAATTGATGTAGGTCAGATGCAGATGCTTGAAGATGAATTGAATTTGAGCATTCTTGATTTGAAAAAAGTGGGAGCTGGAAGCCCCAATCAGCCTTCTAATTTTGGTCTGGTGTCTAATTATAGTCATGAGGGGTTGATGCCAATTACTCTTTGTCCGCCGCCATCAAGTTTTTCCTCTATCATCGATGAAATCTTTGAGCTTGAGAAAGGAACGTCTGCTCCTCATTCTGTTCCTAATGTTTCCTCATCAGTTACTACATCTGCTGCTTCTCATTTGGGCTCTGTACCTTTGAATCTCCACTCTTCTAGAGTTGGAATTGGTTTATCAACACTGGAGGGAAATGCCCAAATGTCACAGATCAATCCTGCTATCAAATTTTCACCCCACTATAGTGGTTCTTTATATTCAAAAGCCAATGTCAAAGGCTTAAGTCAGTCAACTTCTGTTAGTTCACTCCCTTTTGCTCAGCAGAGGAATAGTGCAACACAGAAACTTTCAGTTTCCAAGTCCGAGCAGGACCTTGCTTCTCTTAGGTCACCACAATCAGTGGAAGTTAGTTCTTTTAGGTCAATGGATGAAGATCATTTGAGGTCTGTTAATGGAAAATCACAAGATGTAATCTCTAGTAGATCATTGCGAATTTCGTCTCTACAATCCGTTGGCGCCCGTGCATCAGCGTCTGATGCTAATGGAATTGCACTTAAAACATGGGCTGCTACTCCCGTATGTAAGATTATCTACCATTATTCTCTTGTTTGTTTTGTTTAGAGTTGTGTTATATCAAGTTTTATTTTTCTTTCTTCTCTTTTGGCTAGATTAATGTTGATACTTAGTTAGATCAACATGTACAGATGCAGGTTGCAGAACTGCTTCTGAACATGATAAGGATTCTAGAAAAAGGAAAGTTTCAGATATGCTGAATTCGTTACCATCACTTCGGAGTCTTGTTGATGGAGTTTCTAAGCGGAGAAAATTATTGAATGACCAGCATTCAGTTAACTCTGATATCCCATCAAATACAATTTGTAATCCTGAAGGATACACTTATGGTGATCTTTTAGCTGAAGCAAACAAGGGAAATGCACCTTCAGGTGTATATGTATCGGCACTTCTCCACGTGGTTAGGCATTGCTCTCTTTGTATCAAGCATGCCATGCTAACTAGTCAGATGGAGGCTCTAGACATTCCATATTTTGAAGAAATAGGTCTTAGAAATGCAACTATGAACATTTGGTTTAAGCTGCCATCTGCTAGAGGAGGTTCATGGCCACACATCTGCTTGCGTCTTGGAAAATCAGGAAGCTTGTGTTGGGATGTGAAGATTAATGATCAACATTTTCGAGACCTGTGGGAACTTCAGAAAGGAAGCAGTAACACACCGTGGGGAAGTGGTGTTCGCATAGCTAATACATCTGATGTAGACTCTCATATCCGTTATGATGCTGAAGGTGTTGTTCTTATCTACCATTCAGTTGAAGTGGATAGCATTAAGAAGCTTGTAGCAGATGTTCATCGGCTCTCCAATGCAAGAATGTTTGCACTTGGAATGAGAAAACTGTTGGGCGTGAAGACAGAAGAGAAGCTAGAGGAAGGTGCCAATTCTGATTGCAAATCAGTAGTTGGAGCTAAGGGTTCTATTGATGGAGTGGATAAGTTCTCTGAACAGATGAGGAGGGCATTCAGAATTGAAGCAGTTGGGCTCTTGAGTCTCTGGTTTAGTTTTGGTTCTGGGGTCCTGGCCCGTTTTGTTGTTGAGTGGGAATCTGGTAGAGAAGGATGCACAATGCATGTTTCACCAGATCAGCTTTGGCCTCATACCAAGGTAGGAATATTTATTCCTTGTGTTTGTGCTCTGGGATTTTGTCTTGGCTTGTTGAAGTAACATTTTTAAGTTATCATTTTCTCATCTTTATTTCTAGGCTTACTCTGAAGATATATTCCTTTTTTTTTTTCTGCCTTGATTTTGTTGGATTTTTTTTTTTTTTTTTTTTTTTTTTTTTTTTTTTTTGAAGTTTCTACATATTGCTGTTGGGTATTGAAGGGGATGATAATGAATTTAGACAATTTGCTATAACTGAGTTTGACTTGGTCAAAACTCAACAAACACCTTTCTTTAGCCAAAATCATATCCATTTGAGCTTGACTTGAGCTCATATAGTATTATTATAATAGAATTTGCTGTTCAGACTATAGATTGTTGAAGTACTGTTATGCACCGGTACAGAAGTCTTCTGGCAGTTTTTAAATTTTACTAAAAGATATTGAAAGATACAAATGTCCAAATTTATGTAATTGGTAAGTGTGAATTGACAAAGGGTGCAGTTAAATAAAAATGGGAGTAAGAACTGTTTTTTTAGGAAGAGTTTTATTTCCACTAAATTCCACCTGGAATGATGTAGTGGGATTTATTTGAAAATAGGGCTTTTAATTGCGATGGAGATTGACATGTTCAAATTCAGATGCTAACAAAAATATTTAATGGACTGAAATTCACAGACCGAACTCACAGAAAAGGTTGACTCTTTGATTAACTGATTTATACTATTACAGTCATGTAATACTGTCTACTATATGGGTCATTTGAATTTCATAAAATAAAGTTTACCAAATCAAAGTTGCATCATACATTATAAGCATGGTCTGAACAGTTCTGATTTAATGTATAAGAAGGATGGATTGAAGTTTGATGCATTTTCTATATGATATGTACTCTACTTAAGGTAGATGTTATATTTGACGTAAGCTAGGAGAAATATGGTAAAATATGTTGGAAGAAATAATTTTATTGAGTTTTTTCTTTTAATGTTACTCTCCCCATCCCTTAATTTTTGCTTCACTTTCCTTTTTCTGGTGTCCCTTTATTCTGCTTCAAACCATATATAGTTATAGGGACCACAATTTTCCTCTCCCAAACTATATTTTGGACCCACCATTAGTTTCTCTCATCAACTTTACTCAACCTTAAAAGTAATGGAAAAAAAAAAAAGTGGACGGAGGGAGTATATTATAAACTTATACCTGTATGAGCTTGGATAAGCAGTGCAGTACACACATGGATTGGGGGGGTATGGGTGACGGTCTGAATTAATTGGTATCGGCATGGGAAAGAGATTTCACTCAGTCTGAGTAATGGTATGGTTCTTTTATTCAAATTCTGGTGGATGTATAGTGTCTCTGGTGGCACACCTACAAGGAGTTATTCAAGTATATTTATTAGATTTTCTTGCATCTGAGTGAAAATTTTCATTTAAGACTTTCCTGCTATGAAGCATTTGAAATAATGTGTATTGATTGATTTGTGCAGTTTCTTGAGGATTTTATAAATGGAGGTGAAGTAGCATCCTTGTTGGATTGCATTCGCCTCACTGCTGGACCTTTACACGCACTTGCTGCAGCAACAAGACCTGCTCGAGCTGGTCAAGCTGCCATTATTCAGGGAGTTGGCTCTACCGTGTCAGCTTCATCCAGACAAGGGACTTATGCTTCTGCTCTAGGAGCTCCTCCTAGTAGCCTGTCACCCAATGTGGGTGGTCAGGGAATTGCTGGTGCTGCAGGAAATTCTGTTGCATCTGCAGCAGCAGCAGCTGCTGCTCTTGGGAATCATGCAGGTGTCATGTTGGCTGCTGCTGGCAGGGGTGGTTCAGGCATTGTTCCCAGCTCATTGTTGCCTATTGATGTTTCTGTTGTGCTACGGGGACCTTATTGGATAAGAATTATATACCGGAAACATTTTGCAGTTGATATGCGATGCTTTGCAGGAGACCAGGTCTGGCTTCAACCTGCCACTCCACCAAAGGGGGGCCCTTCTGTTGGAGGATCATTGCCCTGCCCTCAGTTCAGACCTTTTATTATGGAACATGTTGCTCAGGAATTGAATGGTTTGGAGCCAAATTTTGTTGGTGGACAACAGACTGTTGGACTTTCAAATTCCAACAATCTAACTTCAGGTTTAAGTCCGCCACTAACTTCTGTTAATGGAAGCAGAGTTAATCTACCAAGTACTTCTGGGCTTTCTAGGCCAGGAAACCAAGTTTCTGCTATGAATCGTGCTGGAAATTCTCTTACAGCACCATCAAACATGCCTGCAGCTGGTCCAGGATTGTCTTTACGGAGATATCCTGCTGCAGGTGGCGCTGCTCATGTTAGAGGAGAGCTGAATACTGCTATTATTGGCTTAGGCGATGATGGTGGATATGGTGGTGGTTGGGTTCCACTTGTTGCTCTTAAAAAGGTTCTAAGAGGAATTTTGAAATATCTGGGAGTTTTGTGGCTCTTTGCACAGTTACCTGATCTTTTAAAGGAGATCCTTGGTTCAATATTAAAAGAAAATGAAGGGGCATTGTTGAATTTGGATCAAGAGCAGCCAGCATTGCGATTTTTTGTGGGGTAAGATGTTCACGGTTTTTCTTGCATGAGTTGCATCCATACTTAATTAGTTTGTTCATATGAAATTGTTTTACTCCCTTTGTTTTTAATTGATTGTTCTATTTGGAATATGCACAATTACGTTATATTGTATTTAAAATATCTCAAGCTACATATAGCAAAAAATTGAAAAATTATTCGTCTGAAAACTAAAACTCAAGATGAATTTACGCCCACATGACTATGTTTTAAAATCTATGTGTATCCTTGAAATTTTAGATTCCATTTGCATTAGAATCTCCCTAGATTCCAAATAGGACAATCAATAAGAAACGCAAGGAGTACTTGAATACTGTCGGCAAACTTTAACTGATCTGAAGTAGGTGAACCATGCAATATAAAATGAATTTAGAGATCAAATATAACATATTTACTGTTTGTTCTTCTATTACATAAAACACTTGTATAAATATAATCATGGAATGTAAATAAGATGTTAGGAAGTTTTAAGGATCCTTTCGGTAAATAATTTTTATTATATAAAATACTCCCTCCGTCCAAAAAAGAACGACCCATTTGGCCAAAACTTTGTCCCAAAAAGAATGACCCTTTTGCATTAAAACACCCACCAATTTGCTACAATATTTGTGCAAAATTAGCTTCCCCATATAAGTATCTGATTTTCCATGTTATTTTATTACTCTCTCTCTATTTTTTTACAAACCCTATGTAAATTTATCTTTCCAATATACTTTTACTTCTTTTTACTTAACTTCCTTAATACCCGCGTAATCAACCCAAATGGGTCGTTCTTTTTGGGCGGAGAGAGTACTTGTATAAATATAATCCTGGATTGTATATTAGGAAGTTTTAAGGATCCTTTCAGTAAATTAATTTGTCTAATTAAAAAAGGAAACGCAATTGGGGCCAAGTTTAATAAGTCCCATAACAACATTTCAAAATATGTCACTTTCTGATAGCTTTCAAACTATGTATTGCGTAGTAATTCCCTTTTTTTGCATGTTCTTCATATTTAGTAAATGTGGCTGAAGTTAAACTTAAACTATAATTGGTAGTTTAGGTATTAGAAAAAACATAATCTTGTGGGATAATACGAAATACTTTTCAATGTAAAATTTCTAATCATCAAATTTATCTATAGTTTTTACTAATGTATATTTGAATATTTTAATGGTCAAAGTTTGCATCGGAGACTGTGCAAAATGCTAAGTGAAGAATGTTATGGAATGGTATATGATTTAATCAATTTATGAAATGTATGGTAATAGATATGACTTGTACCATTGTAATCGCCAAATTAAATGATAAAGAAATTTATATATATATATATATATAAAGGTTTTTTTTTTTTCTTTCCCCTCCAGTTTACCAGTAACTCTCATTATTTGCTTGCTATAAATAAATTTGGTTTCCCTTTTGTTGGTGGATTTTTTCAATATCAGCCACTTTATACAATCTCCTTTCTCTTCTCACACATTTGAAAGGAAAATAGGAAAACTAAAGTTGAAAATTGGTGGAGCGTATTGATCATCATTACTACCCTGACGTCTATTATTTTATAGTACCTTTGGCATAAGATATATGAAAATGTTCAACAATAAAAATTCTGATGAATCCTACTTCGTATTTGGTTTGGAAGAGCATGTTTTAACTTTTTCCCTGGAATCTCTCTCTCTCTCTCTCTTTTTTTTTTTTTTTTTTTTTTTTTTTTTTTTTTTTTTTTAATTAAAAGCTGTGCACATTCTTTCTTGGAAAAAAATTATGCCTTTTGAATTCTTGAATTTTGTCTGATTATGAATGTGCATGCAACAGGGGCTATGTGTTTGCTGTTAGTGTCCATAGAGTTCAGCTTCTTCTGCAAGTTTTGAGCGTGAAGCGCTTCTCTCATCAACAGCAGCAGCAGCAGAACTCGGCTTCTGCCCAAGAGGAGCTAACACAATCTGAAATTAGTGAGATATGTGACTACTTCAGCCGTCGTGTTGCATCAGAGCCATATGATGCGTCACGTGTAGCATCATTTATCACCCTTCTTACATTGCCAATCTCTGTTTTAAGAGAGTTTTTGAAACTTATCACATGGAAAAAAGTTATGTCCCAATCTCAAGGTGGAGATGTGGCACCTGCTCAAAAACCTCGTATAGAATTGTGTCTTGAAAACCATGCTGGTTTGAATATGGATGGGATTTCAGGAAATCTATCTGCTACCAAAAGTAATATCCATTATGATCGACCCAACAACTCAGTTGATTTTGCTCTCACTGTTGTTCTTGATCCAGCTCACATACCGCACATTAATGCTGCTGGTGGTGCTGCTTGGTTACCGTATTGTGTGTCAGTGAGGTTAAGATACTCCTTTGGAGATAATACGGCAGTTTCCTTTCTTGGTATGGAAGGAAGCCATGGAGGTCGTGCCTGTTGGTTGAGAGTTGATGAATGGGAAAAATGTAAACAGAGGGTGGCTCGTGCCATAGAAGTTCCTGGATCTTCACCTGCAGATATCGCTCAAGGGAGGCTAAGGCTAGTTGCCGATAATGTCCAAAGGGCATTACATTTGTGTTTGCAGGGGCTAAGGGATAGTGGCGCTGGAGTTCCTGGAACTTCTGGAGCCTCATGATTTTATTTTTTTAATCATGATAATTCTTGCATGCCTTTTTCTTTCTTTTTTTTTTTTTATTATTTTTTTTTTTTATAGTTTTGGGTTAAGATATTAGACAGAGCAAAAGTTGGTGCACAACTTATGATGATCAACAGATCAAGCTAGCAGATTCTTTGATCCTTGGTGCAAGCAGAATTGATATGCTGGTGGCTGAGTTTCCTGGATCTGCTTGCAAAGTGTAGTTGATTTCAATGCCTTGCTTCAGTAGCAGCTAACCTGAAGATGCATGAAGACCTATGATTTGTCATAGGATGTATCATAATTTTGAGATTACTATATGTATTCTGACAAAGCTTAAATTAGGAATTAGTTCATCTTGTACAGAATAGTCACAGGGCTAGAATTTGTGTAAAGGAATAGTTGGAATTGCTTGGTGTATTTGTTATAAGTACATACCTAAATTTAATCTAATGGCCACATATAGTGCTTAGTTTCTGTGTTGGGTTGAATTGAGGCTTAAGCGCCCGCCTTCAGTTTTTAGGTTCTCCACAGGGAAAATCGCCCACCTCAGTATATTGTACCTCAGTATATTGTACTGTCCCACAAATAGAAAGAAGTTAAATTAACCAACAGATCTGAACCGATGCTAGTCTTTGCACCTTTTGCAGACACGAGATATCTTAAGGTTCCATGTGAACGGTCTAAGGTATACATGTTTCTGCACCAGCTCCAGTGCGCATTAGCACCAGCTCTAGCGCATGTGTGCATGTAGCTTATATGGACTAGAGTCTTAAGTTTGGTCGTGCACAACACGGATATGTGAGCAGCCAATTGCCTACCACTCGCCAACTTGGTGCGATAAACTCCTCTTTTGGTTTTGCAGCCTTAGGCGACATTTCTTGGCTGAATCCATCTTTAAGTCAATAAATTTTGTTATAGTTAGCTTGCATTAACTCAATTCTACTTGTTGCATGTTGGGCTGATGTGATTTACTTGCTTACGAGCCTCTAGGCTCAGGTTAGCAACTCCAATTAACATGTGAAATAGCGATACAGTTTGTAATTCTTCCATATCACTAAGAATGCCTCACAACTTTCTTTTTCACCATTTAAGAGTTGGTTCATTTGAAAGTGTATAATGTTTTTTTCTTTTTTTTTTTTTTTTTCATGGTTGTTAAGGAGGGAAATATTCTATTAAAGGGGTGAAACAAAGTGAATTAAACACCTATTTTAAAATATAGGACAATTTTAGTGGAACGGATGAAGTAATTGAGACAATAGCTCAATACTATGATATCAAAATTACTTACTTCAAAATTGAAGTCCAAGTCCAAACCAAACTATTTGCAAGCCAAGTTCAAAGACCCCCCCCCCCCCCCCCAATCTTTTTTTCTTTTTTTTTTTTTTTATCACACCAAAATCTTAATTTATGACTTGCTAGTAATATATTTTATTTTGTGATGTTCTAAATTGTTAAATTTATTATTTTTGTGAATGAGCTGTTAATAAAAATTGCAACCAAAAATTGATTGAAAACTTATCATTATTCACCACACCAGAAAGGAGGATGTATATTCACAACTCATTTTTTCTACTCCTTTGATGATTAATGAGAATAAACATTTTTTGTAACTTTTGGAACACTCTTAACTCCTATAAATACAATAAAATACCTTTGTCATTAGGTCTAATGTAATGAAATATATTATTTTCATAACTGTTAATTTGCTGATTTGCTCATCCTCTTACTAATTTTATCCACCAAAACTAAAGATTAAGTTGACTACGAGTGTGAGTTTATGGCACATGATTTTGAATTCTTCGACCATAAGCTTCATAGATTTGCAGTTTGTCTTCGAAGATGCATAACTATGGAAGATGATCATTCAACTGGTGGCAAACTACAAAATGTACTTGTCAACCATCTTCTTCGCTAATACATATAGAATCACTAATAAATATAAAATTCTATCTTGAAGTCCAGAATATCACCTAATATTTTACCAACTAAATTAGTCATCATCCGAAAAATCTTGCAAATTCGACAGTGACTCATCATAATCTTCACGGAATTCATTGTGAAGAATTTATTATAGTGCACATAATAACAATCATTGAATAGCTTTCTTTTTCCCTTCTTTGCTATCCACCCTCTCAAAATCAATCAGGATTCAAGGATATGAGGAGAAAAATAATATATACCACCAAATCGATCCAAAAGCTCTTCACTTTCCAAAAGAAAACAGCAGAACCAGTTGCTCTTAATTTTTTTATAATCATGTAAATTAAAATTAAATAAATATCCTACAAAAAGAAGCTTCCAACATTGCTTTCTCAAACAACTAACCATTAATCAATTTATTTCAACGTCCAATACATTTCAATTCTACTTAAACATCATACTATAAATTATGCTACAAACATTTTCCAAAAGCTTGGGTCCCACATTTTTGTCCACTATACAGGAAAAACAAAAGAGCATTGGTCACAAATGTCTGGGTCATACCCCACTAATTCCCCCACCTTTGATTACTAGAAGATTAATAATTTTTTTCAAATTTATATTTGACAAACTTTATACTTTATAGACTTGACCACCATAACATAGCATAGAAAAAACATGTTAGTGCCCACCATTTGCTTTTTCTCCTCCTAAACATTACCAATCATCCTCTTCTTTGACAAAAACTGCGAAAATGACTTCATCTAAAATGTACCTCATCTTCATTTAGCAATGCCCTTGATATCCTTATCCTTAAGGGGTGTTGATCATGGAGGCGGGTTTGCCTCGGGCTTGATGATTGCTGGAGGATCAGGAGGCGGTGGTTGTGACCGAAATATAGCAGATGCGAGTGATACAGGCATGATGCAGAGTGCCTTAGACTGAAGGAATTGCATAGCAGCTCCTATGTCTTGTTCCATTAGTTTAGCTACTTGCTGCTCTGTGCCATCACTTGACCACTTCTCCCATGCCGCCTGTGCCCCATCAACGCCTTCCCCCTATAAATGATCATGATAGATTTTATTTAGTTGACTGGAATGCATAAAAAATTCAAAATTCAAAAAATATACTAGTGTGCGTGAAAAGTTTATGTTACCTCAGCAGATGATGGGGGTACATCAGCTACAAGTTGTGCCACAGCACCTGCTCCACCCAATCTGCTCATGCTTAACACCTGATTGATTTCAATTACACTGAAAAAAATTAGATAAACTACAAATTTGCAAGACAGACTCCCTCACCCTAAAATAACATTAAAATAACATTAGGAAAGCATAAGATATGTTGGTCTCGGAATCTTCATTTCATCCTAAGTACTCGTGTCAGCTATTTACACTCCAACATGGATATGGTCACTTAAATATTAAACTAAAAATGTACATGTATTTCATAAGTAGCTTAGTATGACACTTGGACAAGTACTTGTATTCAACATAGGTATCCAATTCTGAGTAGCAGAGCATATGATAAACATAAAAATAACAGATCTTTGCTAATTGCCATTGATCAAATAAAATGCTGGCATCTGGATTTTGAACAGTAGAAGAGTATAATATAAAGCTCGATGAAGTTTCTATTAATAGGGACACTACTTTTGAATAGATTATAATATCCCTCAAATGTGGTGGAACCATGATGAATCCCAAAGAGGATACCTTGACTTGGAGCCTCAGAAATTTCACGTAATCAACGATTTCATCAAGCATAGCCGCCCTGTCTGTCTGTGCAAGCAATAATATTATATTAGAGCAATAATAGCATCATTTAACAGTTCTTTATTGGCAAAGAAACAGAGATATTAAAACTTGACAAGCAAAATAATTAGTTGAGGCCAATACTTTGTTGCAGCTAGGAACCAGTTCTTGCAAAGCCTTCATTCTTTCAGCTATTCTTTCCCTACGTAACTACACATGTAATGGACATAAATACTATTAGTTCAGCAGTTGTAATCAGTTGTGATCAGTTAAAATCAGTTACGAAGCAAAAATCAGTAATTGTTTAAGTAGAGACACTAGCTGAGCTAAAAGGTTTTGGTGATCTCATAATAGGAATTGCAAGCCCAGATTAGAGAAAGAGGCTTACCCGTTCAGCAATACTGTGGGGATCAGTGGCCTGACCACGCCTTGCTCGCACTCTAGGCCTGATTGCGGGTGGATGTGACATCGGTGGAGCTGGTCCTGGTGCTGTATGTCCCTGGAAAGTCTGCATACCCATACAATAACCGAAATGAGTTTTCTCATCTTGCAAGAGGAATAATAGACATAATGTTTTTTTAGAAGGGATTTTTTTTTTTTTAAAATTTCACCTACAATTTTTACAGTTTAATATTCTGTATGCAGAAAGTATCTACAGAAGGATTAACAAAAATAGCTAGCTTCTCAAAGCGAATATAGAAATATATGGGGGTTGTTTCACACTTTCATTAAATTTTCCAAATATTCCAAATATATATGAAGATGAAGTAAATGCAATTCCAAAAAAAAAAAAACTAATCATGAAGCATACAAATTATGCTAGCCAAATACAAAACCAATGAAGATGGTAGCTTACAATGTTGCCTAAAATCAAAATGAATATTTTTCTAATATATTCAAGCTATAGAAAGAATCCCATATATTCAAATCCTAGAGGTCAAAGTATGGATTTCTCTTTATTGCTAACTAGCAAGATGAAAAAAAAAGGTAGCAAATTTCTAATCTTAAAAAGTATTTCTTACAGCTTTACTTGTATTATTGTATATAACAGAATGTCAATCAATTTGATGTGATGTTTAAGCAGATAAATTAGTTTAGATATTGATAAATATATGCAAACAGACTTAGACAAAGAATTAAAAAAAAAAGTTGGACTACCTACAACTCCAAGTAAAGTTCCATCTCAAAACAAATTACAAATATAAGCAATTTGGTAGCAAGTTAGTTAAAAATGTTCTCTAAAGTTTAACAACACGTAAGAATAGATCTCAACAGGCCACTTTACCTAAGTGACCTCATTTCTAATGAAAGAATGGACAGCAAAAGAAATAAAGAACTCGTATACATATCTGAGTAGATTTTAGTCTACTCATACATTTTAAAGTACTATCTGGTATAATAACTGATGATTTGGGTACACCCAGACTAAATAGGGAACATTTTGTCAAGGAAAAAACACACGAGTCAAAAATGAAGAATATTTTCACTCAGGA